>NC_045778.1:53528903-58528903 GCF_008692025.1 Phocoena sinus | reverse complement strand
TCCAACTACCAAGCCTTCCCTTCCCTCCACGCCTCGCTCTCTCATCCCAGTTTATTCATGAAATTTTTATTGAGCACCTACTAAGTGCTAGGCTCTGAGTAGACAATCCGGAACAAAAGAGAAAACCTCAACTTCAGGGAGATGACAAACTAGTGGAAAAAATAGTAATGACTAGTACTTCCATAGCCCTTACTGTGTGACTCCTCCACCCCACCCCGCCTTTTAAAGATAAGGAAAATGAAGTACAGAGAGATAAAGTAAACTGACCAAGATCACACAGCTATTAAGCAGTAGAGATACAGGTGGGATTTCAACCACAGGCAATCTGGGTCCAGGGTCAATGCACCAAACCACTGTATCAACAGGTCACCCAAACTAACATTTTGCTAGAAAACAAAATGAACACATACTTTAATGGCACTGAGTCTGTGTGTAATCTCTTTAGCACCTACAAATTGATATGCAGGAGTCCTTTCCACCCCAGATTAACCTTCTCAGGTGCTGTGGTATTCCTCTCTCCTCCTCCAGTCCCTCCTTCATTAGCTTGCCCCTCCCTCCCTTTCCATGCAACTTCCCTGAGAACAGCATCTGTTTCTGTTTCATCATCCTCATTCTGTCCTCCTGCTCTCAGCATAGAAATACTCCCCAGTCTGTCCTGTCCTGGAAGTCACTCTTTCATTCTCATCTCCCCCAACCTTTACTCCTATCACTCCCTCTCCCTTTCATTTCACAGTCAAGTTTCTTGCAAAGATCTAGTATTTGTTGCCTCTACTTTCTCTCCTTCCATTCATTTCTCAAACCAATACTTACCCGAAGTAGATTTTCCTGAAGTCTTCAAGGCATTTTAATTTCCTTTTCTCTTTTGAGACATTTGACAACTTCCTTATTGAAAGTCTCTCCTGTAGTTTCCACAGCATCTTTCTCCTCTAATTCTCCTCTTTTTTAGATAGTGCTGTCTTCAGAAATTTTATTGCCATTGGTTCCTCTTTCTCCACCATCCTTTAAATGCTGGTTTTAAATTCTATTTGGGGCCCTTTTATCTTTTTTCTCCCCATATTATTAATATTTTTTTAGCCCTCTTCCTAGGCCATTTATTCCCTGCTCATGGCTTGAACCATTACCACTAGGACAATGGCTCCAAAATATTTATCTACACTCCAGAGATCTCTGCTGAGTTCCAATGAAGGTATCCAAATGTCTACTAAATATTTCTGCCTGGATGTCTCATAGACATTTCAGTCTCAACATGTCCTAAACATCATCTTCCTCCCCAAATTTGCTCCTCCTCCAGCTGTTCCTAGTTGCCATGGGATTTCTTTCATTGTTATAGCCTCACTTAAAAACACTACATTTAAAAAATTGAAGTATTGATTTACAGTATTGTGTAACACTAAATATTTTTTGAGTATTTTTAGCCATATTTCTTTTTTTTAAGTTTGTTTATTTATTTTTGGCTGCATTGGGTCTTCACTGCTGCTCACGGGCCTTCTCTAGTTGGGCTTCTCATTGCGGTGACTTCTCTTGTTGTGGAGCACGGGCTCAAGGCACACGGGCTTCAGTAGTTGTGGCTCGTGGGCTCTAGAGCGCAGGCGCAGTAGTTGTGGTGCACGGGCTTAGTTGCTCCATGGCATGTGGGATCTTCCCAGACCAGGGCTTGAACCCACGTCCCCTGCATTGGCAGGTGGATTCTTAACCACTGTGCCACCAGGGAAGTCCCTTTAGCCATATTTCTGATGGATACACACGTGCATATTTCTGATGGTTACAAAAGCATGCATATATGTATATGCCACTGTATTTTTAATTTTTTCTTCCCATTTTATTGAGACATGACTGATGTACAGCATTGTATAAGTTTAAGGTGTACAGCACAATGATTTGACTTACATATTACCACAATGAATTTAGTGAATATCCATCATCTCATATTGATACAAAATTAAAGAAATAGAAAAAAAATCTGTTTTCCTTCTGATGAGAACCCTTAGGATTTACAGCAGTGTTAATTATACTTATTGTGTTGTACATTATGTTGTATCCTCACTTTTAGAGTAGAGCCTGGCACAAAGAAAGACTTCAATAGATGTTTGGTGAAAGAATGAGTAAGCTTGAGTAGGCACATGTGTGATATCACTAAGTGTGATATCACTTAGGAACCTTTTAAGAGTTATAGAATAGTTACAGAAATATGGAAAAAAATGAAATTTACTAGAAGAACATTGGTGTGGGGAGGGTCACAGAAACTGCAGGAGACAGGAAGAACAGGCTTAGAAAATGTGCAGGAACCCAAACTCTCTGACGACCAGGAAATAGGAAGCACAACTATTTTTCTGCAGGAACCATACAGCCAGGACACCACAGCCCCTGGTGCTGCATGACTTGGTCACTGCATTTGTGGACAGCACCTGTTATGAATGACTTCTGACCATCTTTTCATCTCTGCATCTCTTGATCAAGAGCTGAAGCCCTTGGAAGTTGCACCTAGTGGCCAAGCCCAGGTCACATGAGCTCACTTATCTTGGTTGCCCAGGGCCTGGTTTTCCATCAAGACTCTACTCAAAGGGGCTTCCCTGGTGGCGCAGTGGTTGAGAATCCACCTGCCGATGCAGGGTACACGCGTTCGTGCCCCGGTCCGGGAAGATCCCCCATGCCGCGGAGCGGCTGGGCCCGTGAGCCATGGCCGCTGAGCCTGCGCGTCCGGAGCCTGTGCTCCTCAATGGGAGAGGCCACAACAGTGAGAGGCCCGCGTACCAAAAAAAAAAAAAAAGACTCTACCCAAAAGAAAAGGGCCCCAGAAAAGGAGGGGAAGGGCTCAGTGCTGGATAACCAAACCAATATAACATAGGCCTTTTATTATCCCCATTTTCCAGATAGGAAACTAAGGCTTAGAGAGCTCATTTAATCGTCCAAAGTCATACATCTAGTAGGTAGCCAGCCTGGGGTTCATTTCCACAGTATCCCAGAGGTCGCGCTCTTACCTACTCAGTCTGTGGACTTATAAACTTACCCTCTGCTGAATCTGTATTTAATTCACTTCCCGCCAGTGTATTGTGTTTCTTCACCTTCACACTTTCGCCTTTCCTTTTCTTCTCTCCTCTAAGACTTAACTTCATCTTCATCTTCTCCCAAAAGGCCTCTGAAGATTGACAGGGAATTTTCCATTCTCTGAATTTTCAGGGCATTTACAGCTTGAGCTTTTCTAAGCTTACCTTCGATAATTCACTGTTTGATATTTAAAACATTTAATTGTATATCTATTTTTCTATCTATCATCTGTCTATCACTTTCTTACAATATAATCTCAGAATTGTAACTGTTTTTCTTTTTACTACTCCCAGAATTGGGTATTCAGTAGGTGCGCAACAAAGATGTGCTAAAAGGAAGTCAGGTATGGAAGGGGTTCTTTCAGTTGTACAGGAGGCTTCTAACTCATGTTCAGGAACAATAGTTCTTGGGGTTCACCTCAAGATGCCTTCCTATTACCACTTCTCACTCTTTTTTTATATCCTATTAGGGTACAACTTTTTACCACTAATCATGTTTTATGCCACTGTGTAAACAGACAAGAAAAATTAAAATTACCTGGGCTTTTGGGCTATTAAGATCTCTTTCCTGATAGATCTGGGTTTAAACTTTTCTTCACCTCTTACTAACTCTAGAACATTAAGCAAGCTGTTTAATCACTCAAAACCTTTTTTTTTTTTTGATATCTGTGAGGTACCAACTTTATAAAGTCATTATAAGGAGACACATACACGCACACACTGCCCGGCATGTCTTTTTTTTTGGTTTTTTTTCCAGATTCTTTTTTTTTTTTTTTTTAAATTTTATTTTCTACATGTCTTTTTTTAATCTTCCATTTTGCGTGTGAGAAAACTGAGACTCAGAGAGGTAACTTGCCAAGTTGACACAGATTTACACGGTGCTTTGTACATAGCAGGCACACAATTACATATATGTTGATTGAATGAGTTTGTCTCCAATCTTTCACTTACAGAGTTGCAATAAAGAGCTTGGAACATATATCTTTCCAAACTTTGCCAGTGTTTTTAGAGGATATATTTACTGCTGGAAGTGGAATTGCCGATTTCAGCGTCTGCCATATTTAAAGAAACTGCTAATTCAACTTGCATCCAGTAGACTCTTGATACATGTTTCTTTTGCTAATTTCTTTCTCGTGGTGCATTTTGGGAGTCGTAGTCTTTGTGATGGTTGCTGGGAATCGTGGTCCGAGCCAGCCTCAGGCAGTCGGCGCGGGCGAACGTATCACGAGGCAGGCTTTAGGATCCTGCGGGGCACGGCGGGCCGGGGGAAGGGTCTGGGGAGGTCGGGAGCGCGTCCGTGATCCCGGAGCAGCTGCGGCGTCGGTGGCGTCGGGAGCGAGCCGGTCCGGGAGCGGCGCGGGTGGTGGAGGAGGAGGCAGGGTAAGCGGCGCTCGGTAAGCGGCGCTCGGTAAGCGGCGCCGGCCCGGCCGGTCTCCGAACCTGGCCAGCCTCTGCGGGTACTGCCATACTAGGCCTTGGCCCTGAGGCGGCCCTGGAGGCGGGGCCTGCGCTCGCTAGGGCACGACAGGGGTTATGGGGGGAGAGGGAGGGAGGGCAGCTGCTGAGGAGCGCAGAGGCTGCGTGCGGCGGAGCGGAGAGAGAAGCGGCTCGCTGCTCCAGCTGCCGGTCCCTCTAACTCTCCAGTGCCGGTCACACGCCTCTCGCTCCGGGTCCCTGCTGGGCCCTCCTGGCAGCCGAGGCGCCGACCTTTGACCCAGCAAGAGGCTGACTCCGACCCCTCAGGCTACCTTGAAAGCTTTCCTCCCAGGTGTTTCCCACCCGAGTGGCCTTCTTCCCAGCCTGTTTCTGGGGTGAGGGCGTGGGGCAAGACCTCGGAGAAGGGCTAGAGGAAGCCCTGTCTGCCCGAAGTCATCAGGCGTCCCGGAAGGTCCCCGTCTCCTCTTTACAGTCTCTGATCGCCGGGCTTCAGCCCACCCTTTACATACAATCATTGAAGCTACCGTGTTTTCTCTGGTTACTCTGTGTGAACCTGGGAAACAAACCTGTTTCCAGGCAAGTGTAGGGAAGAAACAGGAGATAAAAACTGGTTCCCTGGGGAAGAACTATCAGAAACTGAGGAGTGCTGCCTTTCGACATGGGGAAGTAGAAACTTGGGCAGGCCCGAATAAATGTGGATCATCCGACCCTCCCCAATTCTTCCTCTCCAGAAAAAGTTTTGAGTTCAATGAGAGCTGTTTCTTTGCTATTCTATACTCTCTCTGACTTTGTAAACCAGGGCAAATAGGATTTGTGTCCCTGCTCTTAATTTAGCACAAGTTAATTGGAATTATTTTGGGTGTACCTTCAGTTGGTCTTGTGTGCACAGTAGTTCCTATGTGAGGGCTTTTCCAGATATCAGATCAATCAATCTAGAGAAAGGTGGATCCTTCTAGTTAGGATTGTGAAGGGGGACTCTCATTCGTTCCTTAATGAATAGGGGAGCCTTTAACGTATTTTCATTGGATGTTTAGGCATTATAATTCCTACACTTGTTCGACATTTGAATAATAATAATAAAACCTCTTGAAAACTCAAAGCAGTGTTAATGAAAGTTGGACTTTTACATAGAGCCAAGTTCAAGAATCCATAAAATTTTGGGAAAATAACCAAATAACAAATTGATCCAGGATATATGAGGGCACACAGTTTATTAAACACACATTTATTGAACACTTGTTAAGTTTTCTTTTTAATGCATTTTTGGCCGCACCGGGTCTTAGTTGTGGCATGTGGGATCTTTGTTGTGGCATGTGGCATCTTTCATTTTTATTTTTTATTTTTAATTAATTTATAGCTGCATTGGATCTTCATTGCTGTGCGCAGGCTTTTCTTTAGTTGCGGCGAGCGCGGGCTACTCTTCGTTGCAGCGCGCAGGCTTCTCATTACGGTGGCTTCTCTTGTTGTGGAGCACAGGCTCTGGGCACACGGGCTTCAGTAGTTGTGGCACACGGGTTCAGTAGTTGTGGCACACGGGTTCAGTAGTTGTGGCTCATGGGCTCTAGAGCGCAGATTCAGTAGTTATGGCGCATGGGCTTAGTTGCTCCACGGGATGTGGGATCTTCCTGGACCAGGGCTTGAACCAGTGTCCCCTGCATTGGCAGGTGGATTCTTAACCTATGTGGCATCTTTTAGTTGCAGCATGCGGACTTTTTAGTTGTGGCATGCGGACTCTTAGTTGCGGCATGCATGCGGGATCTAGTTCCCTAACCAGGGATCGAACCCAGGCCCCCTGCATTAGGAGTGCAGAGTCTTACCCACTGGATCACTGGGGAAGTCCCTATTGAGCACTTATTATGTAACTGGCACTGGGGTTAGAAATATGAATATCTTTCTTCAAGAACATCAGAGAGACATATTCACATGAAAATTGTAGTGTTATATATCCATTAAAAGGAATTTATATGGTGTGAAGGAAATATTACCATTGCCTGGAAAGTCAGGGAAATGTTTGTAGGGAGGAGATACTTGAGTTGGGTGTTGGAAGATGGGTAGGAGCTTGCACAAGTAAAGAAGGGCATTCCAGATGGAGACAACAGCATGAGCAAAGGCATGGTGAAAGTGTGAGGAAAAAAAAATAACATGATGTTTAAGTGTCAGAAATTTGTCCAAAACAGGATGTGTGGTGGGGAAATTGCCAGGTGAGACTGAAAAGAGAGTAGGGAGCTATTGGAGCGTTTTAATGTTAGGGAGTGACAAGTGCAGATTAAGGTAATGAGAAATGAGGCAGTGAGACTAATTAGAGTTGTTGCAGTTGACTGAGAGTCTGAATAAAATGTGACCGTGGGAGTGAAGAGGAGGGGAATGGATTTTAGAAATATTTCTAAGATAGCTGCAATAGGATTTAGTGACTGGGGAGAGACAGTGGGCTAAGTTTTCTAATTTGAGAAATTGGGTAAATGGGAATTTCATTGACCAGGATATGGATTAGTAAAAGTAGAGCAGATTTTTTTTTGTGGTATGTGGGCCTCTCACTGTTGTGGTCTCTCCCGTTGCGGAGCACAGGCTCCGGATGCGCAGGCTCAGCGGCCATGGCCCACGGGCCTAGCTGCTCTGCGGCATGTGGGATCTTCCTGGACCGGGGCACAAACCTGTGTCCCCTTCATCGGCAGGCGGACTCTCAACCATTGCGCCACCAGGGAAGCCCTAGAGCAGATTTTTTTAAGGTTTGGGTGGCTATAGAAAGAGGTATAGGGGAGCTAGTCTGTTATGCTGAGATCAAGTTGTCATGGGATATGCACATGGAGATGTTACTAGGCAGCTGGAAGTAAGGAGGCCTGGTGAGCTTGGCAATAGCTTGGAGTAAGTGAGGACATATTTGAAAAAAAATCCTGGGAAAATAATGTTTATTTTATTTCTTTATAAGGAAATATTAGAATATGCCCTTCTCCCACTTAATAGTGAGCTTCTCAAGGCAGGGACCATATACCTCAATAATTTTGCATCCCTTTTCCCCTTATACAATGCCTGTGTTATTATAAGCTCTCAATAAATGTTAGTTAAGCTAGCAGGAAATCAATTTACTTTGCCAGGTCGAAGTTACCTTTTGGGCTTTCTTTAAGAAGATTATGAGAGGCTGTCTTATAATTTTCATTTTATACTTAAGTGGTATTCATGAGGCTTGTATGGGTCAACAGGAAAGGAAATGAAGAAGATATGAGTGTTGTGTTGCTGCTTGAGGAAGTTCAGGGCATGAGCAGGAGATAGACAGTATTAATTTATAAGAGGCTCCTGCTCATTGAGAAGAGGATCTTACAATGAATTCTCATTCTGGAAGATGTCAGAAAAATGTGATTTTCAATCAGAGTTTCCTGAAATCCTGTCAATTTGAAGTTGGTTCCTCCTTCTGAAGGTGCAAGTGCATTCCTTCTTGTGTAAAATCATTTGAAAGGGAACCTGAGGTGGTCATGTTTATTTAAACCTCTTCATCTGTATTATTAGTTTGTGAAAGTTGGCAGACTCAGTAGATTCTGATGGGACCAGACTGAATTCTCTTCTGTGAAGCTAGTTCACTTCTAGTAGGTACAGACTATGGCTGATATCCAGAGTAGAGATTGCAGAAGTCCTGGTTTTGCCACTTGCTGTTTAGTCTTGGGAAAGTCCCTGAGTTAATTCCACTTTCAAGTGTAGCCTAAATACTCACTCTGAGGTGAGCGCTGTTCAGAGCACACACAAGATACAGACGCTGCCCCATAGTGGCACATGTGCTTATTACTGAATCAGGCTGGTTCTATCCTAGCATCTAGAAAATAGGGATGATGCTTGTCAGATGATGTCCTGAGCTGACTGACTTTTCTTGGATCAAGTGGGAATGTTGATACTATGGATATCAGTTTGGAGTTTCCATAGAATTTTAACTGAATCTGGATTTTGAATGTTCTACTAGTTAGCACCTGCTTTTTTTGCACTAACAAGATATTCTCTTAGGGAGAAGGGCTACCAGACAGAAAGATTTAGTGGCTGTACCACTTAAAATCCATTACTTTGGGCAAGTAACATCCTCATTGTAAAATTATGGTATTAGTACCTACTTCATTTGTTTATTGTGAGGATTAAGTACAGCATATTTAAATCACTTAGAATAGTGCCAAGTACATAGTGACTACTCAGTAGTGTTATTTATTATTATATACCACCTTGAGTGGGAGGCTGTGCTCTGAAAGATTTGGAGGAATGAGTGATGAATTCCATCCCCAGTAATTAAAAAAAACAGAAATGATAGAACAAAAGGGTGGACAGTTCTGGAGCCTGTGGAAGGAAAACCACATTCACGGAAAGATAGCCAAAATGAAAAGGCAGAGGACTTTGTACCAGATAAAGGAACAAGATAAAACCCCAGAAAAACAACTAAATGAAGTGGAGATAGGCAAGCTTCCTGAAAAAGAATTCACGATAATGATAGTGAAGATTATCCAGGACCTCAGAAAAAGAATGGAGGCAAAGATCGAGAAGATGCAAGAAATGTTTAACAAAGAACTAGAAGAATTAAAGAGGAAACACCCAGAAGAATTACAGAACAAACAAACAGAGATGAACAATACAATAACTGAAATGAAAAATACACTAGAAGGAATCAATAGTAGAATAACTGAGGCAGAAAAACGGATAAGTGACCTGGAAGACAGAATGGTGGAATTCACTGCCATGGAACAGAATAAAGGAAAAAGAATGAAAAGAAATGAAGACAGGCTAAGAAACCTCTGGGGCAACATTAAATGCAACAACATTTGAATTATAGGGGTCCCAGAAGGAGAAGAGAGAGACAAAGAACTGGAGAAAATATTTGAAGAGATTATAGTCAAAAACTTCCCTAACATGGTAAAGGAAATAGCCATCCAAGTTCAGGAAGTGCAGGATAGACCCAAGGAGAAACACACCGAGACACATAGTAATCAATTTGACAAAAATTAAAGACAAAGAAAAACTATTGAAAGCAACAAGGGAAAAATGATAAGTAACATACAAGGGAGCTTCCATAAGGTTAACAGCTGGTTTCTCAGCAGAAACTCTAAAAGCCAGAAGGGAATGGCATGATATATTTAAACTTATGAAAGGGAAGAACTTACACCTAAGATTACTCTACCCGGCAAGGATCTCATTCAGATTTGATGGAGAAATCAAAAGCATTACAGACAAGAAAAAGCTAAGAGAATTCAGCACCACCAAACCAGCTCTACAACAAATGCTAAAGGAACTTCTCTAAGTGGGAAACACAAGAGAAGAAAAGCACCTACAAAAACAAACCCATAGTAATTAAGAAAATGGTCATAGGAACATACATATTGATAATTGCCTTAAACGTGAATGGATTAAATGCTCCAACCAAAAGACACAGGCTCGCTGAATGGATACAAAAACAAGACCCATATATATGCTGTCTACAAGAGACCCACTTCAGACCTAGGGACACACACAGACTGAAAGTGAGGGGATGGAAAAAGATATTCCATGCAAATGGAAATCAGGAGAAAGCTGGATTAGCAATACTCATATCAGATAAAATAGACTTTAAAATAAAGAATGTTACACAAGACAAGGAAGGACACTACATAATGATCAAGGGATCAATCTAAGAGGAAGATATAACAGTTATAAATATATATGCACCCAACATAGGAGCACCTCAATACATAAGGTAACTGCTAACAGCTATAAAAGAGGAAATCCACAGTAACACAATAATAGTGGGGACTTTAACACCTCACTTACACCAATGGACAGATCATCCAAACAGAAAATTAATAATGAAACACAAGCTTTAAATGACACAATAGAGCAGATAGATTTAATTGATATTTATAGGACACTTCATCCAAAAACAGCAGATTACACTTTCTTCTCAATTGTACATGGAACATTCTCCAGGATAGGTCACATCTTGGGTCACAAATCAAGGCTCAGTAAATTTAAGAAAATTGAAATCATAGCAAGCATCTTTTCTGACCACAATGCTATGAGATTAGAATTCAATTACAGGGAAAAACAAATGAAAAACACAAACATGGAGGCTAAACAATACGTTACTAAATAACCAAGAGATCACTGAAGAAATCAAATAGAAAATCAAAAAATACCTAGAGACAAATTACAACGAAAACACGATGATCCAAAACCTATGGGATACAGCAAAAGCAGTTATAAGAGGGAAGTTTATAGAAGCCTACCTCAAGAAACAAGAAAAATCTGAAATAAACAATTTAACCTTACACCTAAAGGAACTAGAGAAAGAAAAACAAACAAAACCCAAAGTTAGTAGAAGATATCATGAAGATCAGAGCAGAAATAAATGAAATAGAAACAAAGAAAACAATAGCAAAGATCAATAAAACTAAAAACTAGTTCTTTGAGAAGATAAACAAAATTGATAAACCTTTAGCCAGACCCATGAAGAAAAAGAGGGAGAGGACTCAAATCAATAAATTTAGAAATGAAAAAGGGTAAGTTTCAACAGACACTGCAGAAATACAAAGCATCTTGAGAGACTACTACAAGCAACTCTGTGCCAATAAAATGTACAACCTGGAAGAAATGGACAAATTCTTAGAAAGGTTTAACCTTCCAAGACTGAACCAAGAAGAAACAAAATATGAACAGACCAATCACAAGTAATGAAATTGAAACTGTGATTTAAAATCTTCCAACAAACAAAAGTTTAGGAGCTTCATAGGTGAGTTCTTTCAAACATTTAGAGAAGAGCTAACACCCATCCTTCTCAAACTCTTCCAAAACATTGCAGAGGAAGGAACACTCCCAAACTCATTCTATGAGGCCACCATCACCCTGATACCAAAACCAGACAAAGATACTACAAAAAAAGAAAATTATAGACCAGTGACACTGATGAATATAGATGCAGAAATCCTCAACAAAATGCTAGCAAACAGAATCCAACAACACATTAAAAGGATCATACACCCTGATCAAGTGGGATTTATCCCAGGGATGCAAGGATTCTTCAGTATACGCAAATTAATCAATGTGATACACCATATTAACAAATTGAAGAAGAAAAACCATATGATCATCTCAATAGATGCAGAAAAAGCTTTTGACAAAATTCAACACCCGTTTATGATAAAAACTCTCCAGAAAGTGGGCATAGAGGGAACCTACCTCAACATAATAAAGGGCATATACGACAAATCCACAGCAAACATCATTCTCAATGGTGAAAAACTGAAAGCATTTCCTCTAAGATCAGGAACAAGACAAGGATGTCCACTCTCGCCACTATTATTCAACATAGTTTTGGAAGTCCTAGCCATGACAATGGGAGAAGAAAAATAAATAAAAGGAATACAAATTGGAAAAGAAGAAGTAAAACTCACTGTTTGCAGATGACATGATACTATGTAGCGAATCCTAAAGAGGCCACCAGAAAACTACTAGAGCTAATCAATGAATTTGGTAAAGTTGCAGGATACAAAATTAATGCACAGAAATCTCTTACATTCCTATACACTAATGATGAAAAATCTGAAAGAGAAATTAATTAAACACTCCCATTTACCATTGCAACAAAAAGAATAAAATACCTAGGAATAAACCTACCTAGGGAGACAAAAGACCTATGTGCAGAAAACTATAAGACAATGATGAAAGAAATTAAAGATGATACCAACAAATGGAGAGATATACCATGTTCTTGGATTGGGAAATCAATATTGTGAAAATGACTGTACTACCCAAAGCAATCTACAGATTCAATGCAATCCCTATCAAATTACCAATGGCATTTTTTTACCGAACTAGAACAAAAAATCTTAAAATTTGTATGGAGACACAAAAGACTCTGAGTAGCCAAAGCAATCTTGAGCTAAAAAAATGGAGCTGGAGGAATCAGACTCCCTGACTTCAGACTACACTACAAAGCTACAGTAATCAAGACAATATGGTCCTGGCACCAAAACAGAGATATAGATCAATGGAACAGGATAGAAAGCCCAGAGATAAACCCACGCACCTATGCTCAACTAACCTATGACAAAGGAGGCAAGGATATACAGTAGAGAAAAGACAGTCTCTTCAATAAGTGGTGCTGGGAAAACTGGACAGCTACATGTAAAAGAATGCAATTAGAACACTCCCTAACACCATACACAAAAATAAACTCAAAATGGATTAGAGACCTAAATGTAAGACTGTACACTATAAAACTCTTAGAGGAAAACATAGGAAGAACACTCTTTGAGATAAATCACAGCAAGGTCTTTTTTGATCCACCTCCTAGAGTAAGGGAAATAAAAACAAAAATAAACAAATGGGACCTAATGAACCTTAAAACCTTTTGCAAAGCAAAGGAAACTACAAATAAGATGAAAAGACAACCCTCAGAATGGGAGAAAATATTTGCAAATGAATCAACGGACAAAGGATTAATCTCCAAAATATATGAACAGCTCATGCAGCTCAATATTAAAAGAACAAACAACCCAATCAAAAAAATGGTCAGAAGACCTAAATAGACATTTCTCCAAAGAAGACATACAGATGGCCAGGAAGCACATGAAAAGCTGCTCAACATCACTAATTACTAGAGAAATGCAAATCAAAACTACAGTGAGGTATCACCTCATACCGGTTAGAATGGGCATCATCAGAAAATCTACAAACAATAAATGCTGGAGAGGGTGTGGAGAAAAGGGAACCCTCTTGCACCGTTGGTGGGAATGTAAATTGATACAGCCACTATGGAGAACATTATGGAGGTTCCTTAAAAAACTAAAAATAGAATTACCATATGACCCAGCAATCCCACTACTGGGCATATACCCAGAGAAAGTTATAATTGAAAAAGACACATGCACCCCAATGTTCATTGCAGCACTATTTACAATAGCCAGGTCATGGAAGCAACCTAAATGCCCATTGACAGATGAATGGATAAAGAAGATGTGGTACATATATACAATGGAATATTACTCAGCCATAAAAAGGAACGAAATTCTGTCATTTGTGGAGACGTGGATGGATCTAGAGACTGTCATACAGAGTGAAGTAAGTCAGAAAGAGAAAAACAAATATTGTATATTAACGCATATATGTGGAACCTAGAAAAATGGTACATAGAGACACAGATGTAGAAAACAAACGTATGGACACCAATGGGGAAAAGTGGTGGGGTGGGGGTGGGATGAATTGGGCAATTGGAATTGACATGTATACACTAATTTGTATAAAATGGATAACTAATAAGAACCTGCTGTATAAAAAAATAAGTAAAATAAAATTCGATAAAAAAACTGTAAAAGAACAGAGGAGTGGTGGCCTGTCCTGGAGCTCTCTATGAAGGGAATTTAGAGAGGTGGCTTCAAGAATGCAGGCCTCACTTTATTTTCATTTTGGAGGTATGAAAGACTTGGAGTGACTAGCAGTAAAAATCCATTAAAATGGAAAGGAGTTATAGGCTGGTTTTAGAGCCAATCTATAGGGTGCAATTGAGGTAACCTATGTCCCATGCTACTGAGAGAAGGTATGGCAGGGAATCATGTGGAACAGCAGTATGTGAATGCAGCGAGTGAGCTAAATCCTTGGGGCCTTCAGAAGGGAAGAGGCATGTTAGGAGCTAGTTTGAGAAATGAAGTGTTGGTATTTGGAGGTAGAAATGCCTTGCATTATAGTGCTAGTGTTTACCTTGAGAGTGTGGGATGCCTTGCAGAAGAACATACGGAGCAGATAACTTTTGCCTAAAGATTAAAAAAAAACCCTCACATCTAGAGGAACTAGGGAACTCTTTTTAGGAGAGTCTTGGAGGAGGCTATTTCTGGCTTTATAAACATATTGCCCCCTCTTGTGTGTTGGGTGAATGGCTTATTGTCAGACAGTGGAATGGTAATATCTGACTCAGCCACATCTCTTGGGCAGACAGGGTTTTCATCTCCTTCACTAGGCATTGTGGATTACTATAGTCAGTGTGTTTTGTAGTGATCCTTCACAGATGGGCAAACTGCGGCTAAGATCCTAAGGAAAGGGGATGCGTTGGTGAGTTAATATGGGGAGAATGAGCTGGAAGTAGGTGAGGATTGCTCCAGTGCCCTTTCTAGAGATGGCAGAAGTTTTATTCATCCTCTTAAAATCATCTTCTGTCCAGATGCTCCTTTCTTTTGAAGGCCTGATTTAAGGCTCAGATGAGTACTTCTCAAACTTTAGTGAGCATCAGAATTATTGGGGCAGGGTTTTTCAACCTCGGCATTATTGACTTATTGGGCCATATAATTCTTTGTTGTGTTAACTGTTCTGTATACTTTAGGATGTTTAGCAGCATCCCTGGCCTCTACCCAGTAGATGCTAGTAGTACCTTCCCTCCCAGTTGTGACAACCAAAAATGTCTCCAGGCATTGACAAATGTCCCCTGGGAGGCAAAATTGCCCCAGTTGAGAACCAGTGACTGGAGTGATTATTAAAAATGTAGACCTCTGGGCTTCCCTGGTGGGGCGGTGGTTGGGAGTCCACCTGCCGATGCAGGGGACGCGGGTTTGTGCCCCGGTCCAGGGGGAATCCCACATGCCGCGGAGTGGCTGGGCCCGTGAGCCGTGGCCGCTGAGCCTGTGCGTCTGGAGCCTGTGCTCCGCAGCTGGAGAGGCCACAACAGTGAGAGGCCCCCGTACCGCAAAAAAAAAAAAAAAAAAAAAAAAAAAAAAATGTAGACCTTTAATCCTTATCTTGAAAAATCTGTTTCAGTAGTGGGGGGGGGGCTTAGGAGTCTACATTTCCAGGAGGCATGCCAGGAGATTCTGAAACATGTGATCACGGCTCTGCAGGGGTAAAGCATTTTTTACAATATCTTTCCATTCATAATGAAGTTTTGGTGGAGAATTATCCTCAGAGCACTGACTTAGCTCAGTTAAAATAGTATCAATTAAATCCTGTAGTGGATATCAGTGTATTTCAGCCTTGTTAAAATTTTTTTTCTGTTTACCGTATTGAATATATCTGTCAACTTGAATAGAAACTCAGATTCCGGGCTTCCCTGGTGGCACAGTGGTTAAGAATCCGCCTGCCAATCCAGGAGACACGGGTTCAAGCCCTGGTCTGGGAAGATCCCACATGCTGCGGAGCAGCTAAGCCCGTACGCAACAACTACTGAGCCTGTGCTCTAGAGCCCGTGTGCCACAGCTACTGAAGCCCATGTGCCTAGAGCCCGTGCTCTGCAACAAGAGAAGCCATCGCAATGAGAAGCCCGTGCACTGCAACAAAGAGTAGCCCCCGCTCACCGCAACTAGAGAAAGCGCGTGCACAGCAACAAAAGACCCAACACAGCCTAAATAAATAAATAATAAAATAAATAAATTTATTAAAAAAAAAAAAGAAACTCAGATTCCTCTCTAGTTTTTCTGAAGTTTTCTACTATTTCATTAATTTGTCTCTTTTTCACTTTACCATTATCAATATTTATATACATATGCATGTATCAGACAGTTATCTTTTACTTCCTACTGTGGCACATCTACCTATGGGCAAACTAGTGATGAAACTCAAGATATCTGGACATTCCAGAGTTTGTTCATTAAGGTCAGTGAGCATATACTTTTCCTCCTCACTTACCTGGAACCTCTTCAGTTTCTTTGCAGATGCTCAGCTTTGTTTATGTGTAGGTTACTCTACTTCTGCTCATTCCTCCTCAGTATAGTACAGTGGTGAAAGGCTGAACTCAAACATCAGGCTCTCTGGGTTTGAGTCCCTACTTTCACTTATCCTGGCAAATTTTTAAATTTTTGTTTTTTAACCACTTCATGCTTTAGTTTTCTTATTGTAAAGTTCCTGGATCATAGGTTTGTTGTGAGGATGAAATGAATTAATGTATATAAAGTGCTTAGAACAGTGCTTGGTATGTAGCAAGTACGAAATAAGTGTCAACTCTTTGGTGATTATTTTAGATCAGTGTCCTATGTGTGCAAGGTGGGGTCCCTATTAGCCTTTGTTCTAGTGTTCTGCATGGGTATCGTTAAATTTTCATATACGTATATGAGCACATGCATTATTTTAGGTTGAGGAATAGTGTACATAATGTGAAGTGTATGACTTGATAATTCTTTTACACATGTACATATTTGTGTGACTTCCACTCAGGTCAAGATCAACCACGTTTCTGGCACCTCAGAAGGCTTCCTTGTGCTCCTTTCCACTCGTCTCCCCACCCAGGGTAACCTCTATTCTGATGTCTGTCACCGTAGACTAATTTTGCCTTTTTGAGTTTCATATAAATGAAATCATTAGTTTGTACTCCCTCCCTCCCTTCCTTCCTCCCTCCCTCCCTTCCTCCCTTCCTTCCTTCCTGCGTTGGGTCTTTGTTGCTGTGCACAGGCTTTCTCTAGTTGCGGCAAGCTGGGGCTGCTCTTCGTTGTGGTGGCTTCTCTTGTTGCGGAGCATGTGCTCTAGGCATGCGGGCTTCAGTAGTTGTGGCACGCAGGCTCAGTAGTTGTGGCTTGCAGGCTCTAGAGCGCAGTCTCAGTAGTTGTGGCGCAAGGGCTTAGTTGCTCCATGGCATGTGGGATCTTCCCGGACTAGGGCTCGAACCCTTCCTTGGCAGGTGGATTCTTAACTGCTGTGCCACCAGGGAAGCCCCACCTGAATAAGTTTTACAAAAACCTTTCAAAAAGGGAATGTTTGTACTATAGGCACTCTGGCATTTCTGTTTCTTGAACATGCCAAGTGTGTTGAAATCTTGGAGCCTTTGCACTTGCCATTGCCTCTGTCTGAACACTTTTCCCAAGATTTTCACATGGCTGTTTTCTTTCTGTTATTCTGATCTCAGTCCACATATCACTTCCCATAGAGGCCTTTGATCTGCAATCTGTTGTAGTACCCCTAGACAATTTGTCTTCAAGATACTTATCATTGTCTCAACTTAACTTGTTGTCTTTCTTCCTCTACTAGAATGAAAACTCTGAGAGGAGGGATCTTGTCTGCTTGTTCACTGCTGTATCCCTAATGCTTAGGTGATCAATATTTGTTGAATGAGCACCTGATCTGTGCATGTTTTTTTCTTCCTAGATGATGGGCACATTTATTTTTATTAATTTTCCTTCTTTCCCCTTCTTCTTTTCTTTCTCTTCTCCTTTTTCTTTTCTTATATACTGGTTGAAATGTTTTGGGATGTTTACCTTAGCATCTACCTACACTAGTGTTTTGGAGCGTCCCTGGACAGTGAAGTGAGGGTGATACTTGCTAATAGTCCATTACAAGTATGAGCCTAGAACTCCAGACCATTGCATTGAAAGCCTACAGAGAGCTGTTCCATGCCCTCCCCCCCATTTATCAAAATATAATTTACATATAACATTGTATAATTTTAAGATATACAATACGATGATTTGATATACGTATATATTGTGAAATGATTGCCATGATGAAGTTAGTTAACACATCCATTCCCTCACATAGTCACTTTTTTTCCTTTTTTGTGGTGAGAACATTTAAGATTTAATCATAGCAACTTTCAGATATACAATACAGTATTGTTAACTGTAGTCACTGGGTTGTGTGTTAGATCCCCAGAACTTATTCGTCTTATAACTGGAAGTTTGTACCCTTTGACCAACATCTCTCCATTTGCCCCATCCCCCATCCCCTGGCAACCACCAATCTAATCTACTCCATTTCTATGTGTTTGACTTTTTTTAGATTCCACATATAATTTTTTTTTTCAATAAATTTATTTTACTTATTTATTTTTGGCTGCATTGGGTCTTTGTTGCTGTGCACAGGCTTTCTCTAGGTGTGGTGACCGGGGGTGTACTCTTCATTGCAGTGCACGGGCTTCTCGTTGTGGTGGCTTCTCTTGTTGCAGAGCATGGGCTCTAGGCTCACGGGCTTCAGTAGTTGTGGCACGCGGGCTTAGTAGTTGTGGCTCGCAGGTTCTAGAGCGCAGGCTCAGTAGTTGTGGTGCATGGGCTTAGTTGCTCTGCAGCATGTGGGATCTTCCTGGACCAGGGTTCGAACCCATGTCCCCTGCATTGGCAGGCGGATTCTTAACCACTGCACCACCAGGGAAGCCCCAGATTCCACGTATAATTGAGATCATACAATATTTGTCTTTCTCTGACTTATTTCATTAGCATAATGCCTTCAAGATTCACCCGTGTTGTTGCAAATGGCAGGATTTCCTTCTTTTTATGGCTGAATAATATTCCATTGTATGTATATATCACATTTTCTTTATCCATTTGTCCATTGATGGGCACTTAGGTTATTTCCATGTTTTGATGATTGTGAATAATGCTGCAGTGAACATGAGGGTACATCTCTTCAGGATAGTGATTTTAATTTCTTCAGATATATATGCAGAAGTGGGATTGCTGGATCATATGGTAGTTTTATTTTTCTGTTTTTCATTTTTAAAAATTTATTTACTTATTTATTTTTAGCCGCATTGGGTCTTTGTTGCTGCATGTGAGCTTTTTCTAGTTGCGGCGAGCAGGGGCTACTCTTCGTTGGGGTGCACGGGCTTCTCATTGTGGTGGCTTCTCTTTTTGCGGAGCATGGGCTCTAGGTGCACGGAGCTTCAGTAGTTGTGGCACGTGGGCTCAGTAGTTGTGGCTCGTGGGCTCTAGAGCGCAGGCTCAGTAGTTGTGGTGCACGGGCTTAGTTGCTCCGTGGCATGTGGGATCTTCCCAGACCAGGGCTCATGTGCCTGTCCCCTGCATTGGCAGGTGGATTCTTAACCACTGTGCCACCAGGGAAGCCCTGGTAGTTTTATTTTTAATATTTGGGGAACCTCCATACTGTTTTCCATAGTGGCTGTACCAATTTACATTCGTACAGGGGTTCCCTTTTCTGCACATCCTTGGCATGGCTTCTTTTTACAGATTGGCAAATTCAAGCCAGGAAGGGAAAGGAAACTTAAGGTTATAGAATAAGTGTATAAGAATTGGGACTAAAACCAAAGACTTTTTTTTTAGATTTTTTTCCAGTTTTATTGAGAAATAATTGACAGAAATTACTGTATATATTTAAGGTATACAGCATAATGGTTTGATTTATGTATTTGGGGAAATGATTACCTCAACAGATTTAGTTAACCTCCATCATCTCACATAGATACAATACCAAGACTTTTGATAGATTAACTGGTAACTCTGGAAATCAGAGTGAATTTCTATTAATTTTCTGATACTAGAGTTGGCATGTATTGTGCTCAAGAAGACAGTAAATAAATGAATACTTAGTTAAGTGTAACTAGCATTCCTTGCTTGTAAGACATTGGAAGTGTTTGGCTTTAGGTTTTTGATATTTGATTATTTTATCCTGTAGGGATGTGAACTGATGTGCATTTAAGAAGTGTGTGGCTGGATTGCTTTAAGATATAGTTCTTAAAAAGTTGTATGACTAAAAAAAAAAAAAAAGTTGTATGACTTTGGTCTTTCAGAGAGAAGTTGTGCTGCAGGTCATGGGACCAGCAGTCCCTGAGGTTTAGGAATGAAAGACTTCATTGATTTACCATTGAGTTTGGGGGATTTGAAGCCATTCCTAAGTTTGGTGGTAGGTGAAAGTAGTATTGAAAAGTTGCCTAATTCTTTTTTATACTTTGTCTACTGTATGTCTTATTTCTGAGAAACTGTGTTAATGTCTAAGATGACATTTCTGTGGGATTGCTGTGGCTTTGCTGTGTTTACTTCTTCGCTAGAAGGATTTAAAAGCCTAGATCAACAGAGGTCATAGCGTACTCATAGAATGCTTCTTTCTCTTCCTTGTAGTCCCATAGCATTTTCTTTGTACCTTTACTCTATTTCTCATGATTTGCCTTGTGCTGTGGGTTATTCTGTGCCTGTCTCCGCTAATAGATTGTGAGCTCCTAGAGGATCCGGTCTGTAGTTTCCTCTTTGTAACACCTTAGTGCCTAAACTAGTGCTTTATAATATTTAGGTGTTCCCTATGTGTTTGTGGTATTTCAGGGATGCTAAGAGAATCATTAGATGATATGTCTAGTCCAGTCCCCTAGTTTTACTTGTAAGGAAACTGAGAAGCACAATGATTTACTCAGTGTCATCTAGTTGGTTGGGAGAGCTGTGTTCTAGTCTCAGTTCTGCCGGTTGTTTGTTCCATTATGTCTTGCTGCTCCTCAGCTGGTACTCGTTCTCTCTACAGCAGGGGAGGATTGTGAAAGAGGAAAGAAACACTGGGAGGATATAAACAGATTATACTCACATTACTGATGTATTCCAGTTTACTGCTTTACCAGTCAGATATTTTACTTTCAAATTTGGAAGCACAAGCTTAATTTCTGAGACCCCAGAAAGACTTTTGTAAGAGTTCTACACTTCTTCCAATCTATTACCCTAGAAACACCCTTCTTCGCAGTGCTCAATGGGTAGAAGTGCTGGCAGAAGGAGGAGACTTTATATTGTTAGTTTCCAGTCACACTTCAGACAGCTTGGGTGGTAAATTCCAGGTGCCTGTGATGATGACAGAGAGTAATGTGTTGAGGCCCTTGGTTGAATTTCCCCCTGTTCCAAATGGAAGGAGAGTGATAAAAACAGTTTAATTTCTTAGGAAATTTGGTACTTTGGGTTGAAATTGTTTTTCCCGCCTCTCCTATTCCCTTTTGCTTATTAGAAAGTATTGATTCTGAAATAGAGAAAGTGAGTTTATTAGATTTGGGCTGGACATTGATTAGCAGTAACTTAATTATAAATCCTCAGAGGGAGATGTTTGTAAACATGTGCTTTTGACATCCAGGGACTTGTGGTTCCCACTGTTCTTGTTAATCAACTGGTTGAAGCTGAGCACATGAAAGGTCTGTATCCACTAAGCTTAGAATTGCATTGCTTTTGATTTATTTTAATAGGATCCTCTTGATTTCCAATTTATTTTCCCCCGATAAGGACATCTCCCTCTTGACAACCTATTTAAAAGACACAAGAATGTTTTGAATGGAGGCTGTATTTCATGCTTTAAGGCAAAGCCATGATCAATATAGTATAAATTGCCTGAAAGAATCTTCTTTTTTTGTTGTTATTTTTTCCTTCATTTTTCTCTGGATCGTAAAGGAATTTGAGGGCTTAGTGAGGCTTTGATAGAGACAGATCTAACTAAAATTTTAGGTCAGACCTAGGACTTCTCAGGTCTCCACCATTTAGAATCAGTCAGTGATAAGCATACTCTGAGCATTTACCATGAGCCAAGTGCTTATGGAAAAAGTGTAAGATATAGTCCCTGTGCTAAGGATGCTTAACATCAAGTCGAAATTTTCTGTGCTTTTAGTGCTCAAAAGTGAATCTCCTTTTTGGCTATATGTATTAGAGATAGATGATGTTTGAGATACAGTCTTTTATGCTATTGGATGCATCTCTTCCTTAAACAAAATTTTGATTTGCAAGGTAGTATATATTTTCCAAACATCATTGAACAAAATTAATTTTTTGCTGTGTTGGATTTGTCTGGAAGTGAAATCAGTCTCCTCACTACCATCCATACTTGCTACTGGGTGAGATTAAGTTTCACAACTAGAGCCTAGGATTTAAGAGAAAGAGAGGAATTTTGTCAACAATAGAAAGAATCTGGGAAGTGAGAGAATATGTGTAAATCCACATGGAGACCTGTGGGGTTTCAAGTTCTCATTTGAAAAAAATTGAGAATTCCTTGAAGCAAGATGGGAAAATTTGAGCATAATTCATGGAACTGCTTTTATATAGAATTAAAAAAAAATACTCTGAAGTTTGATCTGCAGTACAGTGTTACAAATATATGTATAATTAAATTTGAGGGACTTCCCTGGTGGTCCAGTGGTTTAGACTGTGAGCTCCCAATGCAAGGGGCCCGGGTTCCATCTCTGGTCAGGGAACTAGATCCTGCATGCGTGCCACAACTAAAAGAGCCCGCATGCTGCAATGAAGATCCGTGTGCTGTAACTAACACGCAGTGGAGCCAAATAAATAAATATTAAAAATAGAAACTTGAATATATTGTTATTTTTGGTTATTTTGAAATTAAATTTAACTTTTGGTCTTTTAACTGCTGTTTTCTGCCTTGGGTCTCTTTCCAGAGGAATTTCTGAAGATGGTCAAGTGCAGTGTGATTTATGAGGCAGTGAAGGGCAAGTACTTTGCAGTGAGGAGGACCTGCTTACTTTGGGGAAATCAATGGAGCACGTCAGTCTGCAGCACACTTCCTGTCTTAATGGTCCTAAGCTCGATCAATACTTGAAATTTAACTTCGTCATCAGTCTGTGGGCAGCGTGTGCTTTGCAGCCTTCCTTCCATCAGCGTCAGATATATGGCCAGACTTATTACAGATGGAGCTAGTTACACTTTCCTGCTTGGTTTTGCATCTTCTTTAAGTCTTGTCCACTGGCATGTTTTAAGGATGTAAAATGTGTTGTGCTGTAAGCCAAGTAATGATTTAAACCTTGAAATTACCTGGTTAGAGAAGGGGGCGTTGGACAGATGCACAAAATCTATAGCATGGTTGTTTATCATTTCTTCTTCCTAAAAAATTTCCCATTGAAAGGTATTTCAGTAGATTCTCCAACATCTTAGAGAGCATTTCTAGCACTAACTGTGGCTTTCTTTTCACAGATTCTCTAACCATGGCACAGGTAGAGAAACGAGGGGGTTTGCTCAGGAAATCTTCAGCCTACAAAAAACCACTGAAGGAAAAAGTGGTGCTGATGTATGATGAGATCTTCATGGTAAGGCCTGGAGCCCTGACATTGGGCACAGGTTGACTCCTTAGTTTCTTGTTCCAAAATGAGAAATAACCTCACCTCTGCCTGCTACCTACCTTCTAGTTCTTCAGAGGGAGAAAGAGAGAGAACAAGGGTGAGGGTGAGCTCTCTCATGGTAGAAATTATGATCATGTGTTAATTAATATAGATTGTTATTATGTTGTTCTTATAGACTGTTGCCTTGAGCTGGGTAAAACAATTGAAAGGAGGGAGGAAGGCTCAGGAAACTTTTCTGATATCTATAAGACTTTTCTTCCTTATGATTTTTTTTTTTTTTTTTGGCTGTGCCTCGTGGCATATGGGATCTTAGTTCCCTGGCCAAGGATTGAACCTGTGCCCCCTATAGTTGAAACGTGGAGTCTTAACCACCGGCCCGTCAGGGAAGTCCCCTTATGATTTGACATAAGGACCTTTCTATCCTAGATGTCCCTTGAATTTCCTTTTGGCTCTAGAATTCTATCTAATTCAGATATTTTAAAAAGATGCACTATTATGTTCCATCTCAAGTTGTTAGTGGACAGAACAATTGCTTAGTTAGACTATCTCATCTTCCAATTCTATGAGAAGACTGAGGAATTATTAGCAATTAGATTAGGGGATTTCTTTGGGTCTTCAGAACTGCTTATTGACCATGGTCCAAGCCTGTGTTGTAAAATGTACCCTATCAGGGAAGGTTAGAGTGATTAGATACCCTGCAGATGTACTTGACTTCTGAAATCCTAGTCATTAGTAGTACATGTAAACATTTAAAACATGTAATACTTGTAAAAGGAGTTAACCATATCTTGTGTAAATCTTGTGGACTCTCTTTCCTAGAAGGAGGATAATGATAATATTTACCCTACCTGGCTCACTGGGCCGTTGTATTTCATGTATGTGAATGGGCTTTGACAACTGAGCAACATACAAATACAATGGGGATGCATCATAATATGACTAATTGATTCAGATGGCTAGGTTCACTTCTCGCTAAGAAGAGAAAAATTTGAGGGAGATTCTTGAGTTCCTACTATGTGCCTGACATTGTTCTAAATGCATCACCAAACACATTAGCTCTAATTCTGACAAGAATGCTGCAAAAAGGCTATGTTTTTACATGTGCCATGTAAAAGAGCATGATAATGAGAAAACTGGCAGTCACAGCTAGAAAGTGAAGGAGCTGTGATTTGAACCCTAGTGTCTGACTCCAGAGTCCTTGTTCAACTTTGCCACATGGCCTTGGATAAATAACTTGATCAAGTAAAACATCTAATTCTTGGCAAGCCTTAGAGACAAAGTTTGACATGCAGACAGTTAATACAGAATTGCCCAGGGCAGTATAGGTGGCTATACAGAGAAAATGAGTGGTTATTAGGATCCTATTAGGGCTCTTTCTATGTTAAGTAATAAGCTTGGTATACATATGACTCCTGCTTGAGAGAGCTTTGAGCATGGGAAATGCCAGCTCCATGAATTCCCTGTTTCATATATAAACAACAAAATGATATTACAGAAGTGTGAGGGTCAATGTGTGGCCCCTCTTGGGGAGCAGGACTTGAGAGAAAGGAATAGAAAGAATTCACTAAATGAGAACATTATTAGAAGGCCAGAAATGTTGCTTCTTTATGTCATTCTCAATTAAAAAGCCAGAGGAGATTCCTAGGATAATATCTTCTTATTTGATCAGAAGTTCTTATCTAATGAAGACATTAGTTCTTGGTAGTAATTTTAAAAGGTCAATTTAAGGTAAGGTGATAGCAGGCAATTGACATACTGGTTTTATGTCATTAGCTTTCCTGTGAAGTAAGGGTTCTCTTTTTCTTATTTCACTCACTAACCAGAAGCCTCTAACTTCCTAGAATTTCTGTTTGAAAATTATTGCTAAGAACATTTGGATTTTAGCACCATAATTTTACTAACTATGGACCAATTTGAAGTAAGAAAAGAGAGTATTACAGGCTCTGTACAGAGGACTAAATGCATACGGGAGGGCAAGTAGAAGCAGGATGTTGTAAAAATCATGGCAGTATTACTTAGATGATCTGGGTTCTGGCTCCTGCACTTGTGTAAGTCTTGTGGACTCTATTTCCTAAAAGGAGGATAATGATAATATCTACCCTGCCTGGCTCACTGGGCCATTGTATTTCATGTATGTGAATGGGCTTTGAAAACTGAGTACCATACAAATACAATGGGGATATATCATAATATGACTAACTGACTCAGATGGCTAGGTTCTTTTCTTGCTAAGAAGAGAAAGATTTGAGGGAGGTTCTTTGAGCCATTTAACTTTTGGTGCAGGGAATATATATCCATGCACAATGTCTTCCATTTGGGAAAAGAACCCAAAAAACTTGTTCCCCATTATAGCTGTTTGGAATGACCAAGCATTTTCAAAGTTAAATGTGTAGTGACCCTTTCAAATGTGTTCTTAATGCTTTGGTGTTAGCTGGGGATATTGAATATACTTATCTTCCGGTTTCAGACAGAGGACCCTAGTAAGTGCAGTCCTCGATTTTGGGAGGAGCTCTTCCTTATGAAGGTAAGACTTGGTGGCACCTGTGGATTTTCCTGTAACTGAGATTACCTTCACATGTGTTCTAGGTGCTGCAGTAAAAATGCACTCAGGCCCTTATTGTTTCCTCGTTAGGTGAATTTAGAGTACCTAGAAGGCAAGCTGGAATCTCTTGATGGTGAGGAGTTAATGAAGATCAAGGAAAATATTAATTGCTTATTTCAACACTGCATCCAGGCTCTGGGAGAGGAGCATCCAATTCGAGTGGTCAATGCATTGCAGGTACAAGGCTGGGAGACTGGGGAAGTCTTGTTTAATAGGAGAAAGAAATTGTAATACATCTATTGGAACTTGAGGAACCTAAAATTGCCCTTAGGTTTGAGGCTTGCTTTCTTTGTTTTTTCTTTATTTCTTTAAGTAATCAAACATCTATGCCATGTTTGTTTAGCCATCTTCCTGGTTAAACAAATTGACGCCTATAGTAGTTATCTTGTCCATTTGTATAATTTGATCTAATGCCAAGGAGGATTGTTTGACAGAATTTTTATTATTACTTGAGGACAGGAAGAGAGAGAGAGGAAACTCTGGCAAGGTTGATTAGTCTACAGCAAAAATCAGAAGACTTTCTTAATTAAATAAACAGTATTTTCTTAACATGAGGTTTCAGAAGGTCCTTGACTCCCTGAAGTTACATGTAATATTTTATGTGTAAATGTACGTTATGTGTATATGCACATTTTTTTTGGAGAGAGGGCTTTTGTCAGATTCTCAAAAAGGTCTGTAACTCTAAAAACATTAAGAATCATTATTCTTTTTTTTTTTTTTTTTTTTTTGTGGTACGCGGGCCTCTCACTATTGTGGCCTCTCCCGTGGCGGAGCGCAGGCTCCGGACGCACAGCCTCCGCGGCCATGGCTCATGGACCTAGCCGCTCCGCAGCATGTGGGGTCTTCCCGGACCGGGGCACGAACCCGTGTCCCCTGCATCGGCAGGCGGACTCTCAACTACTGCGCCACCAGGGAAGCCCTAAGAATCACTATTCTTAATGCTAAGTGGCATGATCGTGAGGAATATTCATTATTCTTTTTTTAACTACATTCATTATTTCTTGAATTACTGTTACGTGCTAAGCATTGAGCTGGTGGGATATATTATAGGCTTCTTGAGGGCAAAGACAGTATTATTCAATACTTTGTTCCTAGTGTGTAGAACAGTGCCTGGCAAATAACTTTCTAGAAGTAAATTTTTTTGAATGAATGATGGGCAAAATTTCTAGAGTTTATAGTCTAGTAGCTCCAGTGTAGCCTAGATTAGGCTGACTATTTAGGGTAGTGATTGACAAGCTTAGAATATGAAGAACTGATGACAGCATAAAGGATTTTGTTGGAACTTTTGGTAGATTGGGTTTAAGTTTCTAACTTACAAGTTGGGCAGATCACTTTGTGAGCCCCAGTTTTCTCATCTGTAAAATGTAGAAATTACCTCTTGAGTTGATGCCCCAGAGGGGTGGACCATGTTTATCCTGTAGCTTTGTTAACCCTTGGACAGTAAATTCTACATTTCGAGCGTCACAGTTGTAGTGACTCATTAATTGAAAGTTGAAATGAAAGTTGGAAATTGTACTTCCTGTAATTATCGTGGCTTACTGTGGGGGCATGAATTATAAACTGATTTTAGTCCAGTGAAAATAAATTGACATTAAGCCACTTGGTGACCCATAAAAATATAGTACATTTATTATAATACCTGATATTTATTGAGCTGTAACAAAGTTAAGTTCCAGGCACTATTCCAGGAACTTTAACAGAGTTCCAGGGAGTATTCTAAGTGCCTTACAGTATTAATTCACATAGCCATCACAACATCCCTATGAGGTTAATGCTATTATCATTCCCATTTTATAGCTGAGAAAAATGAGGCACTGAAAAGTTAACTAATTTGTCCAGGCTCACACAGCTAGTAAGTAGTGGATGGGGATTGTAATGAATTTTTAAGATTTGAATTGATTGGTTGTTATCATATAGGGACCTCTGTAGTTATTAAAAATGGTAAACTATTATGTAAATTCTAAAACTAATGTTAAATAAAGGAAAGCTTCACCAATCCCATGATTCAAACTCAAGAACTGTTTTTTATTTTTTTTATTTTATTTTTTATTTATTTATTTATTTATTTTTTTGTGGTACACAGGCCTCTCACTGTTGTGGCCTCTCCCGTTGCGGAGCACAGGCTCCAGACGCTCAGGCTCAGCGGCCATGGCTCACGGGCCCAGCCGCTCCGCAGCATGTGGGATCTTCCCGGACCGGGGCACGAACCCGTGTCCCCTGCATCGGCAGGCGGACCCTCAACCACTGCGCCACCAGGGAAGCCCTTTATTTTTATTTTTATTTTTTTGCGGTACGCGAGCCTCTCGCTGCTGTGGCCTCTCCCGTTGCGGAGCACAGGCTCCGGACATGCAGGCTCAGCGGCCATGGCTCACGGGCCCAGCCGCCCCGCGGCACGTGGTATCTTCCCGGACCGGGGCACAAACCCGTGTCCCCTGCATCGGCAGGCGGACTTGCAACCACTGCGCCACCAGGGAAGCCCCCTGTTTCTTATTTTTGAATATCACCTTCCAGTCTTTGCAGTGTAATTTTTAAAAAGTGGATGGCCAGAAAATAAAAAAAAGAGGATGACAAGTTTCAGTTGCTGTTCCTCTTTTCATTTCTGGATTTTGCACATATTAAGACCCAGACTGTGTTTTGGAGCTCAGAGAATAGAGCAGTTGAATGTCAGCTGTGTAAGGAGAAGGTTCTGAGGTTGCAGTGTGAAGCTACCGATCCAATGCCCTTTGCATTTTGAGACTTCCTTTCTAGAAAGAATTCTTTCTCTCATCTCTGCAGACCTTGTGTGCACTCATTCGAGGAGTCCATCAAAAAAATAAGTCTACCTCTGGGTTTGACATTATCAACATGCTGATGGGCTTTGACAAGGCGGAGCTGTGCATGAAGGTGAGACATAAGCTGTAGATGTGCCTGTGGATGTCTGCTTCTGACAGCTGTTCATGGATCATCTGCAGACAGTTAGATGCACTAGAAGATTTGGACTCAGACATAGATGATTGAATTTTTATTCTTTTAAATTTATTTTTGGCTGCATTGGGTTTTTGTTGCTGTGCGCTGGCTTTCTCTAGTTGCGGCCAGCGGGGGCTACTCTGTTGCGGCGCGCGGGCTTCTCATTGTGGTGGCTTCTCTTGTTGTGGAGCTTGGGTTCTAGGCATGCAGGCTTCAGTAGTTGCAGCACACGGGCTCAGTAGTTGCAGCTCATGGGCTCAGTAGTTGCAGCGTGTGGGCTGTAGGGCACACGGGCTTCAGTAGTTGTGGCTTGCGGGCTCCAGAGCACTGGCTCAGTAGTTGTGGCTCCTGGGCTCTAGAGCACAGGCTCAGTAGTTGTGGCACATGGGCTTAGTTGCTCCGCGGCATGTGGGATCTTCCTGGAGTAGGGCTCGAACCCGTCTCCCCTGCATTGGTGGGCGGATTCTGAACCACTGCACCACCAGGGAAGTCCCTCATATGGTAATTCTATGTTTACATTTTGAGGAAATTCCAAACTGTTTTCCAAAGTGGCAGTACCATTTTACATTTTCCCCAGCAATGTGTGTGTGTGTGTGTGTGTGTGTGTGTGTGTGTGTGTGTGTATGAAATGTCTATTCAAATCCTTTACCTGTTTGTAGATTGAATTATTTGTCTTTTTATTGTTGAGTTGTAACAGTTCTTTATATATTTTGGATACAAGTCCCTTATCAAATATCTGATTTGCAGTATTTGTCACTATCTTGAACGAATGTTGTTCATAATATGAACTTTGAAGAACCTGTCTTCTCTCATTCACTACATTTAAAATAAAGAAATCTGTATGCCAAAGAATCCTTATAGTGATTAGTTTATTTTTTAAAAGTTACAAATATGTGGGACTTCCCTGGTGGCGCAGTGGTTAAGAATCTGCCTGCCAATGCAGGGGACACGGGTTAGAGCCCTGGTCCAGGAAGATCCCACATGCCGCAGAGCAGCTAAGCCTGTGCACCACAACTACTGAGCCTGTGCTCTAGAGCCCGTGAGCCACAACTACTGAAGCCCGCATGCCTAGAGCTTGTGCTCCACAACAAGAGAAGCCACTGCAATGAGAAGCCCATGCACTGCAATGAAGAGTAGCCCCCACTCACTGCAACTAGAGAAAGCCCATGTGCAGCAATGAAGACCCAACGCAGCCACAAATAAATAAATAAAATAAATAAATTTATTAAAATAAAAACGTTACGAATATGCAATTAGGAATACACAAAGATTTAGTACCTGGAGTCAGTTCTTTTTTTTTTTTTTTTAAAGATGTTGGGAGTAGGAGTTTATTAATTTTATTAATTTATTTTTGCTGTGTTGGGTCTTCGTTTCTGTGCGAGGGCTTTCTCTAGTTGTGGCAAGCGGGGGCCAGTCTTAATCGTGGTGCACGGGCCTCTCACTATCACGGCCTCTCTTGTTGCGGAGCACAGGCTCCAGATGCGCAGGCTCAGTAGTTGTGGCTCACAGGCCTAGTTGCTCCGCAGCATGTGAGATCCTCCCAGACCAGGGCTCGAACCCGTGTCCCTTGCATTAGCAGGCAGATTCTCAACCATTGCGCCACCAGGGAAGCCCTGGAGTTAGTTTTTAGCTCTAACCTTTTACAGTCTATATATATATATATATATATATATATGGTAAAATCCCTAATATCTTTTTCATTCTTACAGTTTTCACTACTGTCTATATACTGCTGATTACTAAGTCTCTATCTTTAGCCTTAATTCCTCCTGAGTCTCAGACCTGTTCTCTTTAAGCACTTGCTGAATATACCCACTTGTTTGGCATATCCAAACCTCTTGTTTGGCATATCCAACATGGAACTTATTGTTTTCTATACTTCTGTTCTTCCTCATTCATTCTGTGTCAGAATGGGGATACCTGTCTTCCCAGTTCCCCAAGCCAAAGACCTGAGAGTCACCCTTGACTCTTTGCTATCCCTCATCTTTCATATCCAGACTATCACCATGTTCAGCTAATTTTACCTCAGCTCATACTTCTCATATCTGTTTTTTTCTTTTTTTCCTCTACTGCCAAAGTCCCCATTATCCCTGAACTATTGCAGTGATGCCTTCATTCTTTTGACAAACATTTGTTATGCTCCTCTGTGCCAGGCATCGGGGATACAGAGGCAAATAAGACGTGGCAACCATCCTCAGAAAATTGATAGGTTAGTCTTCTTTTGTCTCCCTCTCTCCAGCCTTACCATCTTTAAATCTGTCATCCACGCTGGCAGCAGAGTGATGTAACTTAACACTCAAATCTTTCTTGCTTAAAACCCTTCATTAAAAAAAAAAAAAAAAAAACAACAACAAAAAAAACCCTTCATTAGTTTCCTATCACTAAAAGGATAAAGACCAAACTCCCTCATTAGCTGTATAAAACTTTTATGATCTTCTTTCTATTTATTTCTCAAATCGCATCTCTCATCACTGTGCCTCACTCTTTATACTTCTATAATAACAAACTGCCTGTATTCCAACTGCATATCCAGGGCCATTTCATTCTTCAAGTGTCTTTGATCAAGCTAATGCCTGTCTAGAATTCCTTTCCTCCTCAAGTTTTAATTAATTCCTACTGATTTTTCAAAATACAGCCTGTCCCTGAGGAGTCCTGGAATAGGTAACTTCTGAGCTAATTCCCTTCCTCCATATATATTACTGTCATAGTAACCATTAAACTGTTTATTTGTTTTTCTCTCCTGTTAGACTAAAAACACCTTGAGAGCAAGGGTCATTGTCTTATTTTTTTCTTATTTTCTTTGAAAGCACAATATTTAGCGTATAGTAGACTCTTACTACATATTTGTTGAATTGACCTGAAGTAGCTTATTTTGAACCTTCACTTGACCTTCCAGCACACTAAATCCTTTTTTTTTAAGATTTATTTATTTATTATTTATTTATTTAATTTATTTTTGGCTGTGTTGGGTCTTAGTTGCAGCATACGGAATCTTCGTTGAAGCATGTGGGATCTTTCATTGCGGTGCACAGGCTTCTCTCTAGTTGTGGCCTGCGGGTTTTCTCTCTCTAGTTGTGGTGCGCAGGCTCCAGAGCGCGTGGGCTCTGTAGTTTGCGGCACGTGGGCTCTCTCACTGAGGTGCGAGAGCTCAGTAGTTGTGGCGTGCAGGCTTAGTTGCCCCATGGCACATGGGATATTAGTTCCCTGACCAGGGATCGAACCAGCATCCCCTGCATTGTAAGGTGGATTCTTTACCACTGAACCACCAGGGATGTCCTGCTAACTCCTTATTCTCCGTTCATTTTCCTCCTTTATTTAATGTAAAATATTTCTTTTTTTCTTCCTTGTAGTATCTAAAGGTTTCATCTTTTGACTACATTGGATAAAACAGTTGGTTGTTAGTACAAGTGTTAAACTCTAATCACATTGTCTAGTAGAAGCGACCAGGATGGATATGAGTTAGCTTTGTTGGATAGTGCATATGGCCAGTGAACAGCTAGTAGTGATGTTATCTCTTTGTTGTTTGTTCAGTGTGCCTGCATCAAGTGATATGCTTTCTTATCAAATAATGAAACATACCTAGCTGTTTAACCATTATTATTAACCTTTAACTTAATCATTTGTTTAATTTATTATTTAAAATTTATTTAATAGAATTTAATTTTATTTAGTTTATTATTTATTGTTTTTAATTTGTATATTATTTAACTGTTATTAATCTTTTAAAAAATTTCATTCTAATCTGAAGGTTTATATGAGGGTGATAGGCTGCAAACATTCATTTGCTGGAATAGTAAATTCTTTATTTTTCTGTGCGGTTGTTCTAAGGCATTTTTCCCAAAATAGCTAGACTTAGTTAGAAGTCTTCCTTTTTTATGTCTAGTCTTGCAAGGCCTAGGCCTAAGGGAATGATATGGTTGCTTCATTTTATTTTATTCACATTACCCTACATAACATAACCCAGAGTTTGACAAAGACATGGTGGAGATGTTCTTTGATATGGTTTAATACTTAATGGTTCTCTTTCTCAGAACTTGATGGAGAGTTTGGATTCATTGCTTTGTGCAGAAGGTTCTGAAAGTCTGAAGAGCTTATGTCTGAAACTTCTCCTCTGCTTAGTGACTGTAAGTAACTTACCTATATGTTTCTTTGTCAAGGGTGTAAATTGACAGCAGGGGCAAATTTGAATTCTTGAGCCCAAAGTTAGAAAGGAAAAGAGAAAAAAAATCTCTACTGGGCCATTACATCACTCTGTTGTGTTTGTGTAGAAGGAAGTTATTTGTATGGGCTTTCGCTTCCTAGAAGTTGCTCTTTGGAGCAACTGCTGACATTTTTAACCTGTACCAGTCTGGATTGTTAGATTTTGCCCTTCATCAGGTCTCATTTGGAAACAGTTTTTGTGATTCTGAATATTTTTATTTGTCCTGACTTTGATTTTATAGCTGGAAGCTGGCCTGTACCTTCTAGTGGGAGGAGGGTAGGGTGTTATTCATTTACTTCAGGTGGTTTCCTTTCCCTGCCACTGCTTGAAGACTTCTGGATCATAAAGTTCTTCCTGTGCATCTGAGGAATGAAACCCAAGAAACTGTTAGGCAAATGCTTTTGTGAGGGTATGAGAGAAACAATGAGAAGTTCAAAGATTTAGGAAGTTTTAATTTGCTAATTTCTTACCCTTCTAGTGTCTTGTCTATTCAGGCTCAGGTGGCTTTGGGAGTTCTTTAAGATCTGCTAAGTATCTAGTAGAATGTTTTAACATTTCTGTTTCTCTTAGATACTAGGTGAGGAGATATACATGAGATATCAGAGTGTCTTAGTATAGACTTTAAATAGCCTTTTATTATATTCAGGTAACAGATAACATCAGCCAGAACACTATCCTGGAGTATGTAATGATCAACAGCATATTTGAAGCAATTTTACAGGTAGGTCAGTTCCCTTGTCACCTCTTTCTTTTTTGGGTAAACCACGTCCTCAAGCACTCTCACCATTTTTGGTTCTGGTTACAGATACTCTCCCACCCGCCAAGTCGTAGGGAACATGGGTATGATGCCGTAGTCCTCTTGGCTTTGCTGGTGAACTACAGAAAATATGAGGTAAGTGGGTCCCTTAATGGAGAGCTGTTACCTTTCTACAATCTTCCTAAATGTGGCCACTCCTAGACGATTTTGCTTAATGTAGAAGACATGTTCTTGGTAAATGGTTTATAGATTAATTTTGATAAACCAATTCTAAAAGTCCTATGTTAGATGCCTGTGGTAGAGGATATAGCTGTTTAAAGGAATCCTGTGGTGTAACTTCTAAAAAAGTGAGTAAATCTCTCTTAATGTAATGGTTCCCAAACCCAGCTTATCATTAGAATCACCTAGTTATCTTTTAAAAAAAATTTATTTATTTATTTGGCTGCGTTATGTCTTAGTTGCGGCACACGGGATCTTCATTGTGACGTGCAGGCTTTTCTAGTTGCGGTGTACAGGGGCTACTCTTTGTTGCGGTGGCTTCTCTTGCTGTGGAGCATGAGCTCTAGGTGTGCAGGCTTCAGTAGTTGTGGCTCGCGGGCTTCAGTAGTTGTGGCTTGTGGGCTTAGTTGCTCCGCAGCATGTGGGATCTTCCCGGACTAGGGATCGAACTCGTGTCCCCTGCATTGGCAGGCAGGCAGCCAGCCACTGCGCCACCAAGGGAAGTCCCTCAGTAGTTACTTTTTTTTTTTTTTTTTTTTTTGGTACGTAGGCCTCTCACTGTTGTGGCCTCTCCCGTCGCGGAGCACAGGCTCCGGACGCGCAGGCTCAGTGGCCATGGCTCACGGGGCCCAGCCGCTCCGCGGCATGTGGGATCTTCCTGGACCGGGGCACGAACCCACGTCCCCTGCATCAGCAGGCGGACTCTCAACCACTGCGCCACCAGGGAAGCCCCCAAGTAGTTACTTTTTAAAAAGAAGATATTTCTGGGCCTTACTCTTTATTTTATTTATTTATTTACTTATTTGTCTGTGCTGTGTGGCATGTGGGATCTTAGGTCCCTGACCAGGGGTCGAACCCATGCTCCCTGCAGTGGAAGCACAGAGTCTTAACAACTGGACCGCCAGGGAAGTCCCTGGGCCTTACTCTTTACACACCAAATCAGAATCTCTTAGGGGGTGAGACCTAGATATCTTTCTTTTTTTTTTAATATCTCCTTTTGAACGTGATGATCAGCCAGGATTGGGAACCACTGACCTAATGCATCTATTTTGAAATATTGGACTTATATATTGGATTTCTGCAATGCAATCGATCCACTTGTATAAATATCAACTGTTGGTTTGGAGGCTCTTTCTGATTTTGATGGGAGTTGAAGACAGAGCCTTATCCATATTAATTCTGGAGTTCTTTTTGCCTCTGAATTAGTCAGGGATAGATTTATAGGTTTTGAGATAAAGAGGTGAACTCAGAGACTTATACTTGGATTGGTGCATCTACTTAATTCCCCTCAAAAGGTAGAATACACAGAAAAAGAAGGGGGCCACTTAGGGAAGACCAGGGACCTCACTGGGGATTGCTTTGTAGGAATAGGGAGCACTTAGCACTGGGTCCTGGACACTAGGAGTACTTCACTGAACCCAGAAGTCAGGAGCTGCATTGAGGCAACTTGACTTTCTTCATTTAATAGGTAGCAATACTATGAGAAATGGGCCAGCTGGAGGGAATGTTTTCATTTTTGAGCTTCTGGATCTTCACTTAGTGATTTTTGATATGATTACTAGCCAGGTCAAAAGTGATGGGTAACATAAAATATGGAGCTTATTCTTATAAATAGGGATATGAAAGAAAGGCTGGCTGTGAGAAAGGAATACTTAAAGAGGGACTGGAATATGTGGAGCAATGTTAATGTGTTATAAATCCCAGGAGTTGATTGCTTTCATTGTCTTGGAGGAACTGACAGATGGTGTACAGAGCTACTAATAAATAAGTAATTTATCACCAACACCTGTTTTGCTGGTGCTCTGGAAGGGCAGGCATGGTAGCCATTTTGATCTCTGTCATGTGTAATAGCCTCTGGGGCCTTATTACAACAGCAGGAAAAATAGCTGAGGAAAAATGCTGAAGGTAGTTAAAGCGAGTTATGTGTGAAAGGAAAGAGCCATCATCAGTAATGAATATTTTTGGAACATTCTGCTGGATGTAGGCCACTCTGAGGCAATGGCTTGGCTTCTCTAAATGTGAACTGAGCCCTGGTTCAGCCCAGTAAGACTTTCTGAAATGTCAGCCTGAAAAATTGGACATGGCCAAGGAACTGGAGAAAATCATATTTCTTGAGTGGGGTATGCATCTCTAGTCTGTCAGAAACCCCAGAAGAATTAATACAGTAGGCGAGGGCAAGCTTGTAGGCATAATTTATCTGGGCTTTGCAGCTTTTGATATAAGTCAATCACCAGAAACTATTAAGGAAACCTGGTGACCATGGAACAGGAAGGTTTTTGATAGGAGCATGAGGAATTCCAGATGAACATAGCAAAACCAAAAGCTGGTGAAGTTTTATGCAAAATACAAGAGGGTGTGCTAGGGAGAACAACATTCTAGTTACCACCACAATCGATCCCATGACCAGTGGGGTAAGTTGTAACCTTTCCAGAAAGGTGCAGAGAGCACCAGAGAGGCTTGGTGTTCAGCTAAACACAGAGAAGAGAGATTAGGTGTTGGACTTAAGGAATGGAAGTAGTTCTTGCTCACTTCAAATAATGCATTCCATTTTAGTAATTTCATCTCAAGAGATAGAGGAGGCCAAAAAAAGAAAAAAAGGTCTAGGGAAGAGCAATGAAACTTGTTAAGTATGGTTTAGATCAAGTAAAGGCTGGACTCTATTAGAGTGATTCTGTGAAGGCTGACTGAGTGTGTAATCCTGTCTTGCTGATGAAAAGTAGATTGCCTTGAGTTTTAAAACATGACCACAACAGGTATATAGTGTTAAGGAAAATCAGTGTCTGACAGAATAGAAATTTTCACAGCGTTAAGATCTTGGCCTTCTGGGTTGGCCAGGTCTTCTGAGATGAAGTGACTCAGTCCCCAACTGCTGCACTGAACATGATGTTTCCCAGAAATTACAAAATTGTTTATTATGTCCGGTTGTAAGTTGTTCCTTCTCTTTTTCTTTCTCTCTCTCTTTTTTCCCTACAGATCTTCCTTTGACTGTGATAAAAATGTCAAAGGAAAAGAAATATAGCTACCAATAATCGAGCCCTTATCATATGCCAGATACTGTGCTAAGGATTTTACTTGATTTAAGTCTCATAGCAACCCCGAGGAAGAAAACATTTTTCCCCATTTTACAGATGAGAAAATGGAGCTTAGGTTTATTAACGTGCCTAACTTGTCACAATAAGTCGAGGATCTAGAACTCAAATCCTTGATTTTAGCCACCTTGCCTTTTCCTCAACTGTTGCTAATGCATAGGCTGTTCTTGGTAATCAGATGGTCCTTATTATTACTTAAGACAGTCTACTTTTGGGAAGGTGATAACTAGGACTTTTCAAAAATTGTGCCAAGAGACAGTGGCCTGTTCTTTCTACTGTTGTTTTCATTTGATGGCATCTCAGGGTCAGCCTACTGCTGATTTTCAGTTCCAAGGATCCACTTGCTTTGGATGTTGTCTGAAGTCTGTAGCGTCAGCAGGATTTGACTGTTAGTTATAGGAAGAAGTATTGAGAGCCTTCCTCTGTCAGATCAAGTAACGAATGGAGTGAGTTTTACCTCCTTGAATTGTATTGTAGAAAACCTTGTAAACATTTGGGCTGTTAAAAAACAAAGCTTCTACTTCTCTATTCCCAGTTAGCATTCGAAAGATGCCCTCAGAAACATGATTAATAAAGTCTGTGGGGCGGGGGGGGGGGGGGCGGTTAACCTTTCAGTTGGGTTTCCAGGCTTCTCAGTAATGTTTTCTTGGTTGCTGTAAAAACTGCCAATCTGAGAACTATTGTTTCTAGCTTCCCCTGGGTTAGAATTGGTGCCTGATCTGTAGTAGGTCTTTCCTCACATACTACGCAGGGGTTGTTTTCAAGGTGAGCACGTCATTGGTTCTCATCCCACTGGTAGGAGATGGCCCAGTTGCTTGATGAGTTTAAATATATATATATTTCCATTGCTTAATGAGTTTAAATATATATATATTTCCATATACTGCCCAGCTGAGATTGAATCTGGAAAAACTCAAGAAATCTTCCAATGTTTTAAGTGATGGGACAATCATTAAATCCCAGTGTCCTGACCAGATTGTAGTTTGGGTAATTACATCTTTTTTTTCAGTTCCCCTGCAGTGTTACTTGGGTATTGGATCTATAAATGGCCTCTCTGGCTGTTAAGCAGCTGCCACTTTCCACCCCCAAGGTGGCTTTGTTTTACGGGTGGGTGAATCAGTCCTTGGATATAGTTTGTGGAATGGTTAGGGAGCCTTTGGGATGAGTGTAAGTTAGCAACTTATAAATTTGTGCCTTATGGCAAGGGAGCTTTTATGCACCCCAAAAGACAGCTGTCCCTATAGACTCAGTAAATTATTGGCAGGATAGGACAAAGTGAGTGTTGTGGAGCGTTCACTTACTTCTTAGAAACAAATAAGAGGGAAAGATGAGAGAAGTGGCAGACTTAGGCCTGAGCTGATTCAGTCTAGAGGAAAATGTGGGTAGAAGTGTGTGTGTGTGTGTGTGTGTGTGTGTATCTGTGCATGCTTGGTGAATGCCCATGCACACTGAGAGATTTGCTGGAAATGGAGGAAGTCACCTGGCAAGATAGTTGGGCATAGATATTAGGAGCATCACTCTAGAGAGAGCACCTTATGGAAACATTTTTGTGAACACTTTGTTAAATAGCTAATGGGTTCTTAACTAGGTCACACTCACCTGGAGTCTCTTCTCTTGTTTAATAGTCTGTGAATCCTTATATTGTGAAGCTGTCTATTGTGGATGATGAAGCCACGCTCAATGTGAGTATCTGGATCCTTGTGTATTGTTTTAATTACTTGCCTTTGGTGGCCTTACTTTTAGTAGATATTTAGAACAGAGAGTAGAGAGCTATTGTGTTAATTTCATCTGGCTATAAAGAGGGAATAGGTATTTCTTTTTAGAGCATCAGTGCTACTGTCTTACTGTTTTTTATTTTCTCATCATGGAAGGAAGGTGTGAGGGGATATTTGCTTGCTAATCATGATGAAATGGTCAGTTATATTTCATGTTGTAGTGTGCTCAGGTTGATTATCCTACAGAGTCAAGAAGTTACATTTCCAAGAATAAGATTTAGATGGTATATCAAATCACCATGATGTACACTTTAAATATCTTACAATTTTGTGTGTCAATTATACCTCAATAAAGCTGAAATTAAAAAAAAAAAAAGGCTTAGATGACTCAATGTTGTGAGATTTCTTCTTGTAGAACCATCCAGATTATATTTATAGCCTGCCTTGGTGAAGCTGAAACATGGAGGATGATGTATATCTGCTACTTATATCCATGGAGGTTTGGGAAATAACATCTGATCTCTGAATATAGGGAGGAAGAAGATGACCAGGTGTCTGGCTTTATTCTCTTTCCATCTTGCCCTCTTCATTCTTCTAATTTCTCTTCTGAAAAAAAGCACACATGATTCATTCTTGTGGCCTTAATTGATCTTTGTCATACGCTTAGCAGTTTCTAGGGGGAAAGTTGATAAATTGCTTTAATATTTATTGGATGCTTCTTCCCATTACATTCCTGTTTTCCTGTGGCTTGAGAGTAGCTTGTCTTTGTTTTTAAAAATAAATTTATTTATTTATTTATTGTAGGCTGCATTGGGTCTTCGTTGCTGCGCACGGGCCTTCTCTAGTTGCTGTGAGCGGGGGCTGCTCTTCGTTGTGGTGCGCAGGCTTCTCATTGCGGTGGTTTCTCTTGTTGTGGAGCACGGGCTCTAGGCGTGCAGGCTTCAGTAGTTGTGGCATGCAGGCTCAGTAGTTGTGGCTCGCGGGCTCCAGAACAGAGGCTCAGTAGTTGTGGCACACGGGCTTAGTTGCTCCGCGGCATGTGGGATCTTCCGGGACCAGGGCTCGAACCCGTGTCCCCTGCACTGGCAGACGGATTCTTTTTTTTTTTTTAATCACTGTTGGGGAAGCAATGACAGGTTCTTCATTTTTTAAAAAAAATTAATTAATTAATTTTACTTTTGGCTGCGTTGGGTCTTCGTTGCTGTGCCCAGCCTTTCTCTAACTGTGGCGAGCTGGGGCTACTCTTCGTTACGGTGTGCAGGCTTCTCATTGTGGTGGCTTGTCTTGTTGCGGAGCATGGGCTCTAGATGTGCTGTGGGCTTCAGTAGTTAGGGCTCATGGGCTCTAGAGCACAGGCTCAGTAGTTGTGGCGCATGGGCTTAGTTGCTCTGCGACATGTGGGATCTTCTTGGACCAGGGCTCGAACCCATGTCGCCCACATTGGCAGGCGGATTCTTAACCACTGCGCCACCAGGGAAGTCCCTGCACCTTCATTTAATGTGGGACTCGTCACTTTTATTATGGGTTGTTTTAGAGACATTCGAGAGCTTTTTGTTTGAAGATTCTAACTCTTTTCTTTTGAGGTGAAAATGATCCCAGTGAAATTGTCAGTGGTCTGAGCTGGTCTGTTTCATCCCTTGTTACTCTATTTTAATTGTATCTGGAACCCTTAAGTAAGATAATTAGATCAGAAAAATCTTTCCAAAGAAGTTCCTTTTGATCCTTTGACAATGTCTCTCAGAATTTCTGTCCTTGTTGCCTACTTTCAGGTAGAACTTCTTGGGCTTGGACCATGGCGCTGTAATTAGTGTTTTCTGTGGTCTAGTCATAGTATCACCAACAGCCCCTTATTTCACCTGTGCTATCTTTTTTTCTCTCTAGGGAATGGGGCTTGTGATTGCTCAAGCTTTATCTGAGTATAACAGGTAAGTCCACCTTTCCAGAAGGGAAGAGTCTAATTTTTGTTTGAATTGGTTGAGTAGGAAACAGGTTTGTTAAGAGTTCTTGGGTGAACGTCTCTTACCTATCCTAGAAGAGTACTTAGAGGTACAGCTGCTGGCAGATGCATTTGTTCTAGCTGGGCTTGATGGCTTTAGCAGCAGTTGTTTTTAACACTGGGGAGGAGTAGCCACCATGTTAGTGTCCATCTTTTGTTTAAGCAACTCTTACATTCAAACATTCTTATGCAACCTTTGGTATTTTATTGCAGAGCATTTTAACTAGTTTTCCAGCCATAAGCAGGCTCTTCCATTTAGCCCAATGTATCATATAAATACCATTTTCTATGTAAAAAAGGTTGTGAAACACTGCTTTTTGTATGCTTAAAAAAAAAGAAAAGAAAGCACTGTATTAGTTCTAGTTTGACAGATACTTCTTTTTCATCAGTAATCAACTGCAGCTTCCTAGAGTCCCTGTCTGTTCTGGGGGCTCTTTTCATTGATGCTTGCTTTCCCTCTTGCTGGGGATGGGGAAGGATTTGGTATTCAGTGAATGGAAACCAGAAGTGTATCTAATCCTGGCAAGGACCAGGCAGGATCTTTCTTACTCCTTTCCAGACTTTGCTTATACACGATTGGGTATTGGGATTTCAAATCTGTCCCATCTCCACAAATAGTTTAGCTCACAGATTTCCCTCCTTTTCCTTCAAAAACAAACAAGATTTTCACTGTTACAGCCTTAATTTTACTGTCACACTTTTCAAGTAATAGTCTGTTTGGGAAATAACTGGATCAGCCATATGTTAGAGCAGTTTCACACTTTTGCAGCTTGCTTTCTAAGACTCTCCCGAAGTAGCTGGGCATTTTGGTACACGCTACCTCAAGAGCAGTTGGGTGCCTCTTAGCTTGCAGGGGAAACTGCAGTGACTGGGTTGTCATAACGCTTTTGTTTTTTGGAGTCAGTGAATTCTGCGAGTGAGCTGCTCTGATTACCACTTGGTATGCCAAGGACAAAGACACGTGATAAATAATACTAAAGTTGAATTTAGTTATTTTTGTTCAGGCAGTATAAAGACAAGGAAGAAGAACACCAAGGCGGTTTTTTCTCTGCTTTAACAAATATGGTAAGTCCTACTTGTTTTTTCTCTCCTGCTCAGAAATATATGAGATCTGCAGGGGTAGACAAATTTAGACTCAGAAGTTTATTTTATCTTATTTTTTGCGGTACGTGGGCCTCTCACTGTTGTGGCCTCTCCCGTTGTGGAGCACAGGCTCCAGATGTGCAGGCTTAGCGGCCATGGCTCACGGGCCCAGCCGCTCCGCGGCATGTGGGATCTTCCCGGACCGGGGCATGAGCCCGTGTCCCCTGCATCGGCAGGCGGACTCTCAACCACTGCGCCACCAGGGAAGCCCCAGAAGTTTATTTTTATTTTTTTTCCTAATATTTATTTATTTGGCTGCCCTGGGTCTTAGTTGTGGCATGCAGGCTCTAGTTTCCTGACCAGGGATTGAACCCGGGCCCCCTGCATTGGGAGCATGGAGTCTTAATCACTGGACCACCAGGGTTAGAATTTTTTTTTTTTCCAATTAATCAATTCAATTTTTTAAAGACAACAAAAACAAAAAAAGCGTTCATATTAAGCCAGACTTTTGCTTCCTAAAGAGTTGGCTCTGTTTGAGGACTGATGCTATGGAACACACAATAGGAGGATTTAGATCCAAGTCCAACCCTGAGTGATCCTTGGCTGTCTGCAGTGGCCCCTTCATCTCTTATAGTTGGTCCTGGATTCGAGGGATTGGTGCAGTGATCTGAGCCACTCATCTAAAGGCTTAAGGTCTGGGCTGAGAGGTCCATAGTTTAGGAAAGTTATTGGTTCAGTTTGCAAGACTCCTGAGCAAGGTATCTCAACCTTAGCACGATAGGCATTTTAGGCCAGATAATCTGGGACTGATTTTTAAGATATAAATCTAGGAGTCTTGGAACTTAGATTCAGAAAGTCTGTCTTCTTGGGCATTAATATTCAAGTAATCAGCCCTAGAGCAAGACAGATTTTGAGTTCATTGCAAGAAACAGCAGTCCCCCCATCTTGTCCCCCAAAAGACAACTCTTCCCCCACAATATCTATGCCTTCTTCATTCTCAGAGCCTACTGTCAAGGAAAGGACTTGATAAACTCTTTAACTCTGAAGCACAAATGGATAATCCCTCAGATGTCTGAGCAGTGTGAGTGCTGTATTGGTGTTTGATTAGATGAATTAGATATAATTATATTGCTCCCAGGGACCTTTGCCTTCTAGCCAAGAAGAAAAGGTTTTCTACCAAATAAATGAAGCTCCTGCTGCATGGTTTTGGGCATCAATAAGTAGGTGGAAAAGGTATTCTTAGATGGATGGGCATCTATCTCAGTGCCTCTGATATCACACATATTGGAGGCAGTCTACTCCATTTACTTATTCAACTGCCCTAGCTAGGACACGAACAAAAGGTTTTGTGATGTAAAAGATGGACAGTAGGTTTCATTTAGACAGTTCTGGTCTGAAACCCGGATATTCCCCCAAAGATGGCTCTGTGTTGGATGAACAGCCTGCTTTCCTTGTTCTTTGTGAGTTAGTTCCTGACTTCAAATAAGCAAATTCAAGGGCAGATGCAAAGTGATGAGGATGTTTAGGTTGCTGTTTACTTGTTGTCAGTGGTTATGTATTAACTTATGCATTAAAAAGGAGAGCTGGACAAAAGTACTGGGATTGTTTTTTTGCTTTTTAAAGTCCCTTTAAGTAAAGACAAGTTAGGGGAGCTCTCATTGTTTCATTTATTACTTATGATTATTTTAAGATCTTCAAAGTGAGCTGGTTTTGTTGTGTGTGACTGGTGGGCCAGGGTTCCAAGCAGCTTGTTTTTTGACTGATTAAAGGCTTGTAGGCACAGAGCACCTCTCACGTTTCCCTGCTATAACTCTGCAATTTCCCTTTTCTTCCACAGGTGGGCAGCATGTTCATAGCAGATGCCCATGAGAAAATCTCAGTGCAGTAAGTGGCTGACGTTCTTGTGTGGTAACTTGAACATTAGTATGGGCTCTCACTGGATATGAAAGTGTGAAATGTTACCTCTGCTAATCTTTTATAGATTCAAACTTTTTTGGTGATTTATCAACTGTTTCTTGAGTTTTAAACAATAATGGAACCTTAGAAAACTCTGCTTCAGTCACATGTATTGAGCCCCAAGAAGCTGAAAAACGGTTCCCAGCCGTCTCTGGAATGAAATGAAAGAGGGCTTGGTATCTGAGCCAGTTAAAGACTTAACTGGATTGGGGTGGAAGAGCAAGAGGGGGAAATAGTGAATGAAGTAGATAAGAACTAGTTCTAAGGAATTAAAGTTAAAGCTCTGACTGTATACCCTTTACATAAGCCCCAAAAGGAAATAAAGGGAGCATTAGAAACTCAAAGGGATTTATAGTGAGGAGCTGGAGTGAAATCTTATCTTGAGGGTTATACTCTTTTAACTTCTTCATTATAAGAGACTCTCCAATTTGTTCTCTTTTTCTTTAGAACCAACGAGGCCATCCTTCTGGCACTTTATGAAGCTGTTCATTTAAATCGGAACTTTATCACAGTGTTAGCCCAGGTTGGTTATATTAAAAACTTCAATTCTTTTTCTCCCTGAATTTCATACATGGCTGTGTCGTGTAAACCCTACTTTGCATTGGTGAGTGGTAGTTATAAAGAGTTGCCTCAGTTGCCTTTGCTTCATGTTCTCCTCAAATATGTATGTTTCCATCTGGTGCTGAAATGGATCTGATAACATGCAAAGTTAATGGTTTTGACCAGTTTACTGATTCAGCTAAACAAATGAGATGAGATTACTTCATTTTGCTCACCAGAAATCCCTTGGTATTATCTGCCCATATGGTTTTTTATAACAGGCTTTCTGCTTTCTAAACCTCTGTGGAATTAACCAGAGATAAAATAGGCCACGTCACTTATCTTATTATCTTACCCATGTCCAAAGAAGAAGAGTACAAAATATCTTGTGCAGCGTAAGGTTAGCTGTTAACCAAAAAAAAGAAAAAAAGTTTACAAATATTGAAAGCAGAAAGTCATAGAATCCTGAGTGCTGGATCACTTGCCTAAGGGATAGCCTCGGTAGTTGGTACAGAAGGGAACTTAAATAGGTTGAAAACTTGAGTGATGCTCATGAAAGCTATCTTAAAAAATTGATAAAGTATTTTTGTTTTAAAGCCAGACTGTTTAAAATATGTATGAAGGTTTCTTTTACAGGAAAGTTTGCTTATGCTTTTTTCTCAAAGGGCAGATGTGTATGGGATCCACTGAGTTTCAATAACAAAAAAAATAAGGTCAAAAAGCAGTGTGCTGGTTTGAGGGTCTGGCTAAGAGGGACTTATCATTTTTCATGACTGATAGCATGAGACTTTACCCACTATTCTCAGGGTGTTCCTTGTCTGCTCTTTGAATTCTGTAACTGATTTTAAAGGAAGAAGTGAGATGGGTAAAATCTGGTAAAGTTGTTGGGGAAGAGAAGGGAGTAGCCACCACTCAGTCCAATTTTCAAGAGCTGATGTGGCAGGGATGGCTAAGGAAGGTAAGGGAAAGAGGAGTTATCTGTTTTGGTCCCCAGTGGATGTCTCGCCCATGTCTCTGCCTCCCAGCCCCACACGCTCTTGTTTGTTGTGAAATGGGAAGGCTGCCCTCTGCATAGCTCTTTTTATAGTACCTGTTATCTCCTTGGCTCACCTGCATTTATTAGTCAACTATGTGGTCATTAGAACAGTCTGTAGATATGTTTTAGGTTGATCTGATAAGAATAGTCCCTTCTCAGATAGGTTCAAATAGGACAGCAAGTGCCCTTTTGTGTGTGTGTGGAATAATTCTCTGTTTTTTGTTTGTTTGTTTGTTTTGTTTTGTTTTTTACATGGGCCTCTCACTGTTGCAGCCTCTCCCGTTGCAGAGCACAGGCTCCAGACCGGGGCACCAACCCGCATCCCCTGCATCAGCAGGCGGACTCTCAACCACTGTGCCACCAGCGAAGCCCCTATCCCAGTTTTTTATTCATATGGTTCTGCAGAAAAACTTATGTAATGGGAACTTAGTTGCTTAAAGAAAACTAGCCTGCAGAGCTTCTCATTAGAGTTTAGCAAGCATCAACAGTAATCAGGTACTCATAGGAACTAAATGTAGAAGCAGTCCCTCCTCAGTGAGCTTTCTGTCTAATTATGAGGCCAGGAATACCAGAAAGGGTAAGCAGAGGATACCCAGAACGCGATTTTCTCTTTCTTACCCTTATCTGTGCTCTCGTTCAGAGTCATCCAGAGATGGGCTTGGTGACAACCCCCGTCAGCCCTGCTCCAGCAACCCCAGCCACACCGCTGGGGACCACGCCGCCCTCCTCTGATGGTAAGTCCACCATCTCCTTTGTTTTCTTGACGAATATGATCTTGAAACTTTAGGGGTGAGCATAGTTCTTTTGGTTTTTTTTTTTAACAAAAAGCACAATTGTTAATTCTTTTGCTTAAGAAATTATCTGAAGAACGGTCCTTCAGGATTCATGAAGCTCCAAAGAAAAGTCTGGAAAAGAGAGTCAAATGCTTTTTTCTGTAAAGAAGCTATATAACTCCAGCTTGTCCTCCTCAGGGAATGGTTGTAGAATCATGGAATGCTAGATTTAAAAGGGACCTCAGAGGTCAGTGATGTCTGTCCTGCCAAACTGTCATGGTACTTGTGAGGCTCAGATGAGATGTTTTATGAATATCTCACTAAAATAAATGTAAAATAGTAATATTATCTCTTGTTATCATTTGACAAATGAGAGAATTGAAGCCAGAGAAATAAGAGGTTTGCCTAAGGTTAGTGAGAGTTGAGACTAAAAACCACAACATGGATCAGGGCTGGGACCATGCCTGTTTTGTTTACCACTAATTGCCCAGCATAGTGCCCGCATGGTCACTGCTTAGTAAATATTTGTTGAATAAATGGATGAGAAAGTGAACCTGGGATTTGCTCACTGTTATGTGTCTGCCAGGTACACCCAGTTAAAAAATGACAAGTGCATAATAATTGGGAGTTTGCTGGGTGTTTAAGACTTCCCTCCCTAAAAAAATAACAAAAAAATCTCCACTTACCACTGGCACTTAAGAAAAGGGTAACAGAAAAGAAATAATGAATTTTGCCTGATAAACTTTGTGTCAGCCTGAATTGGTTCTATTGTCAGCTGGGTGTGTTTGATGGAATAACAACCTAAAAATAATCTTCATTAATATTTGATGTTTTGCCTCAAATGTTGACCTCATTTTGGGTAAAGAAGTACAGGAAATCTAACTTTGATCCTTTCTTTGTGCCTCCCTCCTGTCTGTATGACATGACTGTCTTTGATCTGCTTTTTCTCCTTCAAAGTTTCATATAACACCTGTGGCATTAGCATTTCAAGATAGTACAAGCATTATTGGTATAAAAGCATGACTGGGAGGTGCCACTGATATTCAAGTCTATGGCAGCAAATTGGATCTGTTTAGAATTGAAAGTCAAATTCCAAAATACAGGTTTCCCCTGCTGTCTGAAAGTAGAGCTCTCATATGCAATCTTCTGTAAGCCGAAAAGGCGTAAAGCAAAGAAGCAATTACCTGAGGACACATCTTGCTAACAGGTTTACAAAGGAAATCTAGAAAAAGCACAGATGCTCACAGTTTAAAGCTGTGGCGGCTTGATACTTAGATGCTGCGTGTAGCTCCTGGGGAAGGAATTTGGTGGTGCCACTCTCAACTGCCTGGGATGCTCGCTGCCTCTGTTACAACTTGCTCTAAAACAAACGCTGAACACGATTTTCATTTTTTGCCTTTTTTCTTTCTTTCTCCCCCCCGCCCCCAACTCTTGTCTCTTGTTACATTCATTTCTAGTTGTTAGTAGGTGGTAGGATTTTTTTTTTCTACTTTTCATTGTCTAAATGTGAGGAAAAAAAAAATGGAACGTGTATACTTTCTTTAAATTTTTTTTCAGTTTTATTGAGGTAATTTGATATGCATATACATTGTGAGAGAATTCCCCCCATCTATTTAATTAACACATTCATTACCTCACATATTTATCTTTTTATTTTTTGGAGGAGGTGAGAACATTTACGTTCTACTCTCTTAGCAGATTTCAAATACAACATGGTGTTATCAACATAGTCCCCATATTTTACATTAGATCTTCAGATTTTATTAATCTTACAACTGAAATTTTGTACCCTTTTACCAACCTTTTTATATTTCCCCCACCCCTAGCCCCTAGCAACCACTATTCTACTCTCTGCTTCTATAAGTTTGACAATTTTTTTAGATTCCACATGTAAGTGATGCAGTACAGTATTTGTCTTTCTCTTTCTGACTTATTTCACTAAGAATAATATTCTCCAGTCCATCCATGTTGCTGCAAATGGCAGAATTTCCTTTATATATATATATATATATATATATATATATATATATATATACGATATCTTCTTTATCCATTTATCTGTAGATGAACACTTAAGCTGTTTCCATATCTTGGCTACTGTGAATAATGCTGTAATGAACACGGGAGTGAAAATATCTCTTTGATATCCTGTTTTCATTTCTTTTGTATATATACCTAGAAGTGGGATTGCTGGATCATATGGTGGTTCTGTTTTTAATTTTTTGAGGAACCTTCATACACTTGTCCTTAGTGGTTACACTGATCAACAGTGCACAAGGGTTCATTTTTTTCCACATCCTCACCAATACTTGTTATCACTTGTCTGTTTTTTCTTTTTTTTTTGGCCATGTGGCTTGTGGGATCTCAGTTCCCCGACCAGAGATTGAACCTGGGCCTTCTGCAGTGAAAGCTCAGAGTCCTCACTGCTGGACTGCCAGGGCATTCCCTCACTTGTCTGTTTTTTTTTTTTTAAATTAATTAATTAATTAAAAAATTGTAGTATAGTTGATTTACAATATTACATAAGTTTCAGGTATACAAATAGTGGTTCACAATTTTTAAAGATTATACTCTATTTATAGTTATTATAAAATGTAGGCTGTAATCCCTGTGATATATCCTTGTAGCTTATTTAGTTTCTGTAGTAGTATGTACCTCTTAATTCCCTAACCCTATTCTGCCCCTCCCCACTTCGCCTTTTTTCTTTGTTTCTTTTTTTAAATAAATAAATTTATTTATTTATTTTTGGCTGCGTTGGGTCTTCGCTGCTGCCCACGGGCTTTCTCTAGTTGCGGTGAGTGGGGGCTACTCTTCGTTGCGGTGTGCAGGCTTCTCATTGCGGTGGCTTCTCTTGTTGTGGAGCACAGGTTCTAGGCGCGTGGGCTTCAGTAGGTGTGGCTCATGGGCTTAGTTGCTCCGCGGCATGTGGGATCTTTCCGGACCAGGGCTTGAACCCATGTCCCCTGCATTGGCAGGCAGATTCTTAACTACTGCGCCGCCAGGGAAGTCCCGCCTTTTTTCTTAAAAGTGGAAATTCTCTTTGGATTCTTTCCATTAGCGAAAACAGATACTAATGTAGGTTTTTCGTAAAGGCGAAGTGGCTTATGTAAAAATGAGCTTTCGAAAAGCGGGGCACACCTGTATCTTAATGAGAAGGAACATGTAGCAGGATTGCCTACTTGTCTGTGCTTATTCAGGTCACCAAATATTCCAACGGAAATACTGATCTTTCTCTTTAACGATGAAGCCTGCCTGGTTACCATGGATATCAAAAGGCGTGTATGTAGGTGCGTGCGTGCGTGCGTGTATGTGTGTGTGTGTGTGTGTGTGTGTGTGTGTGTGTGTGTGTGTATCTGAGTTCTATGCAATGTTGGGGTTTGGATGCTTCAGAGAACTGCCTTTCAAACTGTTCATTGGGAACACTTCCACCCACACACTTGATTATGCAATGGCAGGATTTGTGCTTACTTACCTACAACCAGTGAGCTTTTATTTTTTCTAGTGGGAAGATTGGAGTCAGCCCACTTTCAAGTGACTGTCTCCCTTTACAAAGGCTGCTGGGAAGAATTATGAAGCCAAAGATCAAGGAATAAACTCTTCCTTAGGAAGGAGATTTTAATTTGTGAGGGATTTTATTCTATCTCTTCTATTTTGTTCTTTTTCTTCTCTCCTAACTCATTTCCTTTCTGTTCGAGTCTAAGTATTATAACCCTGTTTTCAAGTTTTGGTTTTTCATTGGTTTTTAATATAACTGGTGCTCAGTAGCCTAGTTATATTTAAAGGTATGTCACTGGAGCCTTTTTTTTTTTTTTTGGAGCCATTATTTTTTAAAAGCCAGCAGTTTAGCTGTAACATTTGTTTCCAGTTCAGACTTGACATTTGACAGCTCAGCCTTGGCATGAGAGGACTTTCCGGTAAACTAAAAATACATATACTTCTATATTTCTACATATTATATAAGGCAGTTTTTTAGTTATTACTGTGTTTGAGTGGGGAAAAAAGTCCCACTAACCAGTTAGGTGCCTCTTTGTATTGAACAAAGGAATGATTATAGGCTCTGAGCTTCAGAATAGGCTGTAGATTGAAATGACAGTCTCAGGTCATTAACCCATAACATGAATTAAGACCTTTTAGTATTTCAACATAAAAATATATTTGTCTTTTATTAGTTCTTGGGGGCTGAACTGTGGGAAAACAGCCAAGGGTTAGGCATGTTAATTTCTTCTCATAAGGTTTTTTGCTGTGCTTGCTATGTATTTTGGATCCATAATATGCAAATGTTTCCCATTGTTAATAAATGTTCTCTGCATACATCGTAATAACTCCAGAGGGATTCATTATGGTTATGAATACATATTATGAATAATATCCCAAACTCAGCTGAGTCTTCGCAGGTGAAAATATAACAGAAAGCTATAGATTCTCTAGTTTGTCTGGGCTGTCATGAGCTTCCTTTTGCTTATATATTATGTCTTAGTGTAAAAGTACTTAACAAGATGTCTGAGTCTCGTGTAAAGTATTAGAAACTTGGGAAATCTATATTAGGGCTGTCCTTTGTCAGCGCTAGTCTGGTCCCTTACTGTTCATTGGGACTGTGACACAGAGAATGTGAGCAGGGTTAGTTTCTCTTGGAAACATCAAGCAGCTAGTTATATAAAACTCTGTCCCAATCAGTAATGTCCACCTATCTTTAGTCTGGTATTCCTTTTCAGGTTCCCTTTCAGGTGGGGAAGGGATTAAAAAATAGTATTTGAGGGCTTCCTTGGTGGCTCAGTGGTTGAGAGTCCGCCTGCCAATGCAGGGGACATAGGTTCGTGCCCCCGTCCGGGAATATCCCACATGCCGCAAAGCGGCTGGGCCTGTGAGCCATGGCCGCTGAGCCTGCGCATCCGGAGACTGTGCTTCGCAATGGGAGAGGCCACAACAGTGAGAGGCCCACGTACTGCAAAAAAAAAAAAAAAAAAAAAAAAAAGTATTTGAATGTAGTTCTGCCTTAACTTTTTTTCCTTTCCATCTTGGGTATTTCCAGCCTAAAACCTTATTCTCAAAATTGAGCAATATTTCTCCATATTAGGAATGAATTGTCATTTATTTTAAGCAGTAGACTCATCAAAGCAAGGCTCATTTATATTCAGTACAGCTCTTTCACTTAGGTACAAATTAAATTGCTTTTAAGAAGGGCCTTGAACCCTTTTGGATTACTTGGGGCTAGAAAGTGGAATCAAAATACCCTTCTTAGGGTAGGGCTTTCCTGGTGGCGCAGTGGTTAAGAGTCTGCCTGTAGGGGACACGGGTTTGTGTCCTGTTCTGGGAAGATCCCACATGCCGCGGAGCGGCTGGGCCCGTGAGCCATGGCCGCTGAGCCTGCGCGTCCGGAGCCTGTGCTCCGCAACGGGAGAGGCCACAACAGTGAGAGGCCCACGTACCGCAAAAAAAAAAAAAAAAAAAAAAAACCCTTCTTAGGATGTTGGGAGAAAAGCACTGTTCTGGAGACTGACATTCTTAGGTAGGAGAGAAGGGCATTGGGCTTAATCTTGGGGGTAGGAAGGGCTGTAGAGGCCTAGGAAGACTAGATAAAGGTTTTATGATAAGCACTTGGTCTTTCCTCTGTTGTGTAAAAAGATTATTTCGTGATTTCCTTGCCTGCTGGCAAGTTGGCTGTCTGTATAGGTAGAAGTGTTAGATGGAATATGTTATAGGCTAAATGTATTTCATCTGTTTTATTCCAGTTATAAGTTCTGTGGAACTCCCACTGGATGCAGATGTACAGACCAGTAATCTACTGATAACCTTCTTAAAGTATAGCTCGATTGTCATGCAGGACACCAAAGGTAAGGCATGCTACTTTGGGGGCTTAGGAAGCAGGAGGTGGCAGGTAGCCGCTTAGCTAGAGCAAGAAGCCGCATTAATGCTTTGAAGCTTTGACAAGATTTACCATTGGGACCTCCTGTGCAAGGTGATGATCCTGATTACTGGCAAACAGTGATTTCTTATTGCCAGATGACAATTAGATGGTGTTGGGGAAACCTGGAGCTGGAGGGGGAGTGCTCCAAAGTAGAACAGGAAAAAAATTGATCTCTACAAAAAGTAGCAAGTCTTCTTAGCAGATTTTGATAAGTAGATGCATACTCTTGTGTGTGGGAAGTGAGGGGATTAGCATGTTTCAGGGAATTCCCTTTTGAGGACAAGAACTGAAAACATCAGCTCATAGTGAGAATTAGGACTGTTGTACAGAGTACGGTAGGAAGAGGTGCGATTCAGAGGGACTGTGTTCTTTAACACTTAAAACAGGAGTGTCAGTACTCATCCCTGAAATGCAGAATGGAAGTGGGAGAGAAATAGGTATTAGAAAAGTGTGAGTTTATTCTGTCTAGTGTCCTGTTCTTCCTCTGTTGATGATTTTTCTACGATTTTTTTTTTTTTTTTTTTTTTTGGCTGTACGTGGGCCTCTCACTGTTGTGGCCTCTCCCGCTGCGGAGCACAGGCTCCAGATGCACAGGCCCAGTGGCCGTGGCTCACGGGCCCAGCCGCTCCGCAGCATGTGGGATCCTCCCGGACCGGGGCACGAACCCGTGTCCCCTGCATCGGCAGGCAGACTCTCAACCACTGCGCCACCAGGGAAGCCCTCTATGATCTTTTAATTGGTGGTAGGGTAGTGGAATAGTTGGGCTAGAAGAAGGGATTGGGAGGAAGCCCAGCAAATTCTGTCCAGTATATATATCTCAGGGTTTTTTTTTAAACCTAGTTTTTTCTTTATACCAGATTTATATTTTTACAATTTTTATTTATTTATCTCTATTATATTTTTTATTGTAGTAAAATTTACCATTTTAACTGTTTTTAAGTGGCACTAAGTACGATCCCATTGTTATGCAACCATTACTACCATCCATCTTTAGAACTCTTCATCTTGTGAAACTAAAACTGTACCCATTAAAAACTTATTCCCTATTCTTCACATTCTCCCCTTTTCCCAAGCCCTGGCAACCACCATTCTGCTTTCTGTCTCTTTGGATTTGACTACCTCATATAAGTGGAATATATCCCTGTTTTAAGTTTCTCTGGAAATGAGCCTTTTATTTCATGGTGACACTGAGGTAGCATTTTTCTTCCAATTTTTTAAATGAAAAAACTCCAGTAAACAGAGAAGCTGAAAGGGTCATACAGTGATCAGTCATATACCCATTAACATTTTGCCATATTTGGTTTATCTCTAAATTTCTGTGTTATTCTTATTTTGGCTGAATAATTTTAAAGTAAGTTGCAGACGTCATTCTACCTTCACACCAGAAGTACTTTGGCATGTATCTCAAAATTAAAGACATTTTCCTAGATATCCATCATTAAGGCTAAGAAAATCAACAACAGTTCTTTGTTTTTTTTTTTTTTTTTTTTGGCTGTGCCACACGTCTTGCAGGATCTTAGTTCCCCGACCAAGGATTGAACCTGGGCCACCGCAGGGAAAACACCGAGTCCTAACCACTGACCCACCAGGGAATTCCCAACAGTAATTCTCTAATATCATGTAATAGTCCATATTTAGTTTTTCCCAATTGTCCCCAGAATATTTTCCATAACCGATAGTTGTTTCTTTTTCTTTTAAATAAATAAATTTATTTATTTTTTATTTTTGGCTGTGTTGGGTCTTTGTTGCTGTGTGCCGGCTTTCTCTAGTTGCAGCGAGTGGGGCTACTCTGTGTTGCGGTGCATGGGCTTCTCATTGCAGTGGCTTGTCTTGTTGTGGAGCACGGGCTCTAGGTGCACAGGCTTCAGTAGTTGTGGCATACGGACTCAGTAGTTGTGGCTCACAGGCTCTAGAGCTCAGGCTCAGTAGTTGTGGCACATGGGCTTAGTTGCTCCGAGGCATGTGGGATCTTCCCCGACCAGGGCTTGAACCCATGTCCCCTGCAGTGGAAGGCAGATTTTTAACCACTGTGCCACCAGGGAAACCCATAACCAATAGCTTTTAAACTACACTAGCATTTTATTTTATTTATTTTATTTTTATTTTTTCATTTTTAATAAATAGTTTATCCAACAGTTTCAACCCTGATATTGAAGACTGTTGCAGAGTTGTTTTTTTTTTTTAATAAATTTATTTATTTATTTTTGACTGTGTTGGGTCTTCATTGCTGCACATGGGCTTTTCTCTAATTGTGGCAAGCAGGGGCTGCTTTTCATTGCGTTGTGCACGGGCTTCTCATTGTGGTGGCTTCTCTTGTTGCGGAGCACGGGCTCTAGGTGTGCAGGCTTCAGTAGTTGTGGCTCACGGGCTCTACAGTGCAGGCTCAGTAGTTGTGGTGCACGGGCTTAGTTGCTCCATGGCATGTGGGATCTTACCGGACCAGGGCTCGAACCCATGTCCCCTGCATTGGCAGGTGGATTCTTAACCACTGTGCCACCAGGGAATTCCTGGTGGTGTGATTAAACTTGGTTTTTATTGTTCTTTTTTTGTGCTTTTCTGAATTAAAAAAATGTTTATAATGAAATATGCCTTATTTTTGTTTTCAGTAACAATTTCTTTTAAGTGGAGAGATAGCTGCAGGCTTTTCTACAAGAGTTGCTTATCAGCTTAAGGGGAAGGGGGAGGATAGTGCCAGAGAAACTCTGGCCGGGAATAGGTAGAAGAGTCTTATGAATCTAATTTTGCAGGCAAAGGCATTTCTCTTCTGGCCTAGGGGCTCTGCTGTAAGCTACTGGGAATGTCAGGTAGGAGCATCATCATTATTCTTTTGCACTGCCTATCACTGAGGAGAAGCAAATGTATTTCTTTGACCACACCCTCATTATGCCTTCTGATTGTCAGGTTTTAGTTGATAGATTCCATCTTTGAGGAAGTAACAGGTTAATGTCAGGGTGTGTACTGTTGTTAGATAACTTCTACAGCACTGTAATCCATTAATAGATCTCTCCAGAATGGACTTTAGTCTGGGTCCCGTCAAAGCTAATTTGAAACATCATAAGCCATTTTTCTGGTTTGGATATGCTGGTATGACCTTTTTTTCTTTTTAAAAAATATTTATTTCTTTATTTATCTGGCTTTGTCAGGTCTTAGTTGTGGCATGCGGGATATTTGTGTCGGCACGCGGGCTTCTCTCTAGTTGTGGTGCATGGACTCTCTAGTTGTGGAGTGCGGGCTTAGTAGTTGCCACTCATGGGCTTAGTTGCCCTGCGGCATGTGGGATCTTAGTTCCCTGACCAGGGATCAAACCCCAGTCCTCTGCATTGGAAGGTGGATTCTTAACTACTGGACCACCAGGGAGTCCCAATGACCCTCTTTTTACCTCCATTTCACCCCTTCACCCACAAAGATCCTGGAAAGTAAAGAAGTTTTGATGGTTCTGGTAATTGGCAGTGATGGAGTAGCTCTTTCTGGGTCTTTTGTTTGGGCTTAGAGCCCTGTTACTGAGGTTGCCTTCTTTTTTTTTTTTTTTTTTTTTTGCTGTACGTGGGCCTCTCACTGTTGTGGCCTCTCCCGTTGCGGAGCACAGGCTCTGGACGCTCAGGCTCAGGGGCCATGGCTCACGAGCCCAGCCGCTCCGCGGCATGTGGGATCCTCCCGGACCGGGGCACGAACCCGTGTCCCCTGCATCGGCAGGCAGACTCTCAACCACTGCACCACCAGGGTAGCCCTGCCTTCTTTTTTAATAACAAGAATGTGAGTTCTGGGAGACCACAGACCTTTGTTTAGTTCAGTGCTATGTCTCTATTGCCTAGCACAGTGCCTGCCACATAGTAAGTACTAAATAAATATTTTAGAGTGAATAGCTTTGGCAGGAAGAAAAATGATCAGCTTATGGTCATAAGTAGTGTTCACAGTGCAAGGAGAAGCATGAGCTTGACCCTAGTCTCCAGTTAATTTCTTTCTGATTCATAGCCAGTTTGCTATGAACAGTTATAAAACTTTTCTAGATTTTGTGGTAGATGGGTAAAGGTGATGGTGCTTTTAGCTAGTGGATGAGGAGGGGTGGGAAAGGGAATAGGTCTGATTATTCAGAAGCAAAGGGCTGTTATGGAAACAAAGGGCATAGCCCTGACTTGGGCCATGGTATTAGTGACCATTACAGTAATTGGATGGTTCTCAGGAAGATGGTTAGCTATCCATCAGACTACCAGAATATTTAGGAAAAAAATCTTATGGGGGAATTTCTTTTGCCTAGAAGAAAAGCAAGGATTACTCTAGTAGAACCTTGATTTTTTTTTTTTTTTTTTTTTTTTTATAAATTTATTTATTTATTTATTTTTGGCTGCATTGGGTCTTCGTTGCTGTGCGGACTTTCTCTAGTTGCTGAGAGCAGGGGCTCCTCTTTGTTGCAGTGGCTTCTCTTGTTGCGGAGCATGGGCTCTAGGCGCATGGGCTTCAGTAGTGTGGCTCGTGGGCTTCAGTAGTTGTGGCTCACGCGCTCTAGAGTGCAGGCTCAGCAGTTGTGGCACACGGGCTTAGTTGCTTCGCAGCATGTGGGATCTTCCCGGACCAGGGCTCGAACCCATGTCCCCTGCATTGGCAGGAAGATTCTTAACCACTGCGCCACCAGGGAAGTCCTAGAACCTTGATTTTCATTCATGAATTTTGTGGGGAGAGAAAGTGTGAATGTTCTTTTTGATGATACACATCTTTATTCTCTATAGAAACATGGTCTGGATGATTTAGAGAGAAGGGTTTATTTTTTCTTTTCAGATGAGCACCGGCTTCACAGCGGCAAACTCTGTCTGATTATCCTTACGTGTATTGCAGAGGTAGGTCTCACCAGCCTTCTGGTATTAGCTAATCTCTTAACAAAGTGCTCTCTTTCTGCGCTTCTTCCAAGTTCCTGTCCCCTGACTTTTAGAGTCCTAAGGTTTAGGAGAGAAAATCTTCCCACCTTGTATTATCTCCTCCACTAGAATGTAAGCACCACTAGAATGTAAGCAATAGGAGGTACTTTGTCTTCTTCACCAGTGTATTCTTAGCGTCTGGCACATAGTAGAGGCTCAGTATTTACTGCATGACCTAATAATGAATTGTGATGTGATAACTGCTATAACTGGAATATTCTAGTTCTTTTTTTATTTTATTTTTTTAAGATTCTAGTTCTTCAGAGTTTGAAACTCTGAAGAGAGTTATGCCTCTTCAGAGAAAACAGTCCTGCCCTTTTGAAACTGTTCATGTTGGGTCTTTTGCATTTAGCAAAATGAAAAAAGGAGCTCAGGTTTCTGTGGGGAGAGGTGGAGACAAAAGCCGAAAAGGGGCATTGGAAACTGAGTAAAGTGGGCTGATTGCAGTTTGATGAAGAGCAAGAACCCGAGGGGAATAAAGAAGAGATGCTTGGGCTTTGTAAGGAGACACTTTTGGTTGGATTAATTAGGCCTGAACTCACCCTAGATCTTGGTGGCAACACAGGTATGGCAGAAATTGAGTCAATTTAGAGCTAAATTTGTAGTTTCAGACTCCTCCTTCACTTACTCCTTACTCTGATCTTTTTTCTCCTAAGAAAAACAATTAAGGCGTGGTCCATGTGGAACAGAGATCTCTCTCAGTCTTTCCATTTTTATGTTCTTAGTGAAAAGATGACCTGCTTTTCACCAGGTTAGGGGTAGCTGGTTATAGAAGAGCTGCTTATTAGCAGTGGGCCTGGTGTAATTGCTTTTCAAAAATCTTTCTAAGAAAATCTTTAAAGGAGTTGTTTTTCACAAATGGTAACAGTTCCTAGGAATTGGAGTCTGTAGGCACATCAGATCTTCAGAAGAGATGTTGGGAAAGGGCCAAGGGATGTTTATTACTGACTCATGGTGAGAGGTTTTTGATTTTATATCAGTCTTCAGCAAAGCCAGGGAGGGACGGGGTCTTATCTACTGCCATGTTGCTTGTGTAAGCAGCTTTCTCTTGCTGTGCCAAGCCCGTTCCCGGCGGAGTGCAGACCTTTCTTCTTAATCGTAGATCCTCATGTGGAGCCTGCACATGTATCCTGCAGTCCCTATGAAAACCTTCAAGCTGTCACAAACAGAGCAGGCTCCTTGGGCAGATGGGAAGGAAGAGAGAATAGGAAAACACATTCCTCTCAGCATTTGCCTCAAGTGCCTGTGCCTTAATTTTTATTGTTTGTAATTTGCTTAGAGATTTTTGGCCAGTTAGAGACACACTGGGAAATTACACCCAAGTGAAATCTCATGGCTTAAGTGGGGCTTGACATAAAGGCTCTAGGCTCATCCCATTACTCTCTTAACTGGTCCTTGAAAGGAGTTCTTTAAGTCCTACAAATCCTTGGGCTTTAAGATTATAGATTATAGATAGATTATAAACTGAGTTTCTTAAGTATAGCACTCATTCCTTACTTTTAATCTGTTTTTATTTTTATTAGGATCAGTATGCCAATGCATTTTTGCATGACGACAACATGAATTTTCGAGTAAACTTACATAGAATGGTAAGTGTGACTTTTGCTTCTGGTTTTTTCTTAGAGGAATTTTTCTGCCAACACAAAATTGATCCTACTAGAACAAGTGTGGGTGGAAATTTATGCTAAAGGGCTCTTGCTTAACTGCTGTTCAGAAGACCCATACTCGTTGTTGGGATTTTTTGTGTGTCATGGAGGTGTTACCTGCTCAAGAGAGGGTGGAAAGATCCATAATCGTATACCCATGGCAGTAATATTAGAATGTATCAGGGGACTTCCCTGGCAGTCCAGTGGTTAAGACTCTGCAGTTCCTCTGCAGGGGGCATGGGTTTGATCCCTGGACGGGGAACTGAGATCCCACATGCCGCCCAACGTGGCCAAAAACAAACAAACAAACAAAAAACAAGCAAAAAGGGACTTCCCTGGTGGCACAGTGGTTAAGAATCTGCCTGCCAGTGCATGAGACATGGGTTCGATACCTGGTCCGGGAAGATGCCACATGCCACGGAGCAACTAAGCCTGTGCGTCACAACTGCTGAGCTCGTGTGCCACAACTAATGAAGCCTGCGTGCCTAGAGCCCATGCTCCGCAACAAGAGAAGCCACCCCAATGAGAAGCATGTGCACCTCAACGAAGGGTAACCCCTGCTTGCGGCAAGTAGAGGAAGCCCACGCACAGCAGCGAAGACCCAACGCAGCCAAAAATAAATAAATAAAATAAATAAATTTAAAAACAAACAAAAAAACCCCTCAAAAGTACATCTTGACTAGAGATATACTTTTATACAAGTATATACAAGATAGAATGTATCAGTAATGTAGATTTCAACAAGGAGATGGGCCTAAGCCTTTTGCTTTCAAAATGTAGTACGATCTTTGATTGGTTGATGCTAGATCCTGCTTTGATTTATTCATCTGAGAGGTGGGGGAAATAAGAGTATGAAGGATCAGGGAATTTCCTAAAACTTGGAGGTATGTTCAGAAATATCACATTGAGGTTTATATTAAAACTTTCCTTAAAAAAAACCTTTTTTTTAAAACTGCTACTGTTGCTGCCTTTACACAGTCACATTTTCTTTTTTTAAAAATAAATTTCTATTTATTTATTTATTGGCTGTGCTGGGTCTTCGTTGCTGCGCACGGGCTTTCTCTAGTTGCGGTGAGCGGGGGCTACTCTGTCACGGTGCGTGGGCTTCTCACTGTGGTGCCTTCTCTTGTTGTGGAGCACGGGCTCTAGGCGCGCGGGCTTCAGTAGTTGTGGCACACAGGCTCAGTAGTTGTGGCTCACGGGCTCTAGAGCGCAGGCTCAGTAGTTGTGGTGCATGGGCTTAGTAGCTCCGAGGCATGTGGGATCTTCCCGGACCAGGGCTTGAACCTGTGTCCCCTGCATTGGCAGGCAGATTCTTAACCACTGCACCACCAGGGAAGCCCCCAGTAGTGATTTTATTTGCATAAAAAACATGATGGTAAGCCATTGGATGTTAGTTCAGATGTCTACTAGTTTCATTTCTTTTTTATGTGAAGCCTATGAGACACAGGAAGAAGGCAGCAGACAAGAACCTTCCCTGCCGTCCTTTGGTATGTGCAGTACTGGGTGAGTATCATCAAAATTGGCATGTTTCTGGGCCAGCGATAGGTTTTCATGATTAAGATGAGGGATAGATCCTGGTTGATGTGCGCTTCCTCCTCAGGGAAGAAGTACTGGTTATATTTCTTCCCTGGCCTAAGAAACCATGTTTCTTGTTGAGTTTGGTAAAGCAATCCCAAGGAATATAATGCTCAATTAAAGGGTGCTTTTGTTCAAAGAAAAAGATCTTTGTAGGGAGACAAATGTCTAAGTCTAACCTTGATACATGATTTAAATTTGTAAACTGTCTTACACTTGATCAAGATTTCAAATTCTTCCCTCCCTTTCTTGGTCCAAATTGTGTGTCAGCTGGCCAGGAGGCTTAAAGTTCAAGGTTCAGACGTATAAAACTTCCTCTGAGTAAATTAAGCTGAGAGGAGGCTGACAGAGCTGACAGCTAAGGGGCTGTATTGTAGGTAATTTAGTCTGCCCAGAATTCTACATTTTCCTCAGGTAAATGATCTGAACTCTTAATTCCATTTCACCTGGGTATTCAGCCCTATTTCCTAAATCTACTTGATTTTAGAAACAATAATTAAGGCTGTATAATATTAAGTCTCTATTGACCCAAAGCTCCTCAGACCATTTCAGTCAATACCCGACAAACTGAGTGTGATAGGAAGATGAGATAGACTGACATAGCTTTAGAGTTTGAGTCTGGTTACACGGATGTGATCCATAGTTTTTTTCTCTGCTTGCCTCATCACTTGGTTCTCAGAATATGATTTCCTTCTGGCATTTTGCATTAGTGTCATGGTATGAAATATCTGTACAATGAAATCTCCCTTGTATCTGAGTTTATTGGCAGGTCAAAGTATCCTGCTGGAAGTAGGAGAGAACTAATTTTCTTTTTACCTTACAAGTGGCAGGTGGTGAAAGTGTTGCAAAAAGTGCCTTATATAAAATAAAGTGCACTGAGGTTTTTTTCCCAGCCCAAAGGCAAGCAATGAATTTCATTCTGATTGATCTAAGTTTTCTCTTTTTTCCATTCAGACCTGATGGTAGAGTTTATTGTAACACACATGATGAAGGAGTTTCCTATGGATCTCTATGTGTAAGTACCGTGGTTCATTTAATGTGTGCAAATCTGTTTTATAGAATGGAGTGATGGGAAGTTTAATAGTCACAAAATTTTTATGTACACTTCAGGAAAAGCACATTTATGTGTGGAGAAGTGTTAGGGAGTGTTTTATGGCCTGTTTTATACATTTTTCCAGAAGGGGGGAAAAGTACAAACTATGTATCTTCATTATCACTTTTAGGCACACTGCATGAAGAACAGGGCTGATGCGTTGAAGCAGTGATCATTAGCTGACTCCTGTACCCAAGGATATGGAATACTAGCAGACCACTTAGTCATCCCTGGGCTTTGGCATCAAAGGAGTCAGCAGTATTTAAAAGATATGGAAATGCCAGAGGGGTAGATCTTTTGGTTCATTCTTAGCCTACATTGTACTAGCCACATAGTCAGAACTCTGCTAGCTAGGCAGATTATGTATATAGTGGTCAGGCTGGGAGATTCCTGCCTCCTGAGGAGATCTGATTGTCTGTCACAATTCTTTACAACCAGTATAACTAGAGATGACTGAAAATCTTCATATTTTAATAAAGTTTAAGCCTTTAGGCTTTCTCTCTTCTTTGGTATTTCAGCATTCTTCTTATCATCAGTGCCTAACAGCTGTGCCATGTTAGTGTGATCTCAAATATATGTATTATCTTTATTCCTTAAAATGCATCTGAATTCACTCTGACAACAGAATTAATACCTCCACTTTTTTGAGTAAGAGAGAAGTTTGGTGCACAGCAAGCTTAGTGTACCTCATTCCAGTGCTAGGCTGGGATCTAGGGAGATATGAAAGATTTTACTCTGACTAGAGTAGATCTCCAGCTTTTTAGACTGTTTGTAGGCTACATATTTTTGGTTTCCTAGATATGAAATAATGATACAAATTTTACTTTTAGGTAAGTAGGTTGTGGTTTGCATTTTTCCATACCTTTTGGGTGTTTAAAAGTTAGTCTGATCCTTATTGCAACTCAAAGACCATGAAAAGCTGCTTTTTTTTTTTATAACACTTACCAGATGAGTTTTCTGCTTGTTTTAGATAGGATCGCTGAACATCAGTACCTCAGGGATCAGATTTGTTTTGCTACAGATTATATTTTTAGCTTGTTTATCTAATGTTCTAGTTCTAGGATATGCTCTTTATGTTGTAGTATATTATTATAGTCTTAGTTTTCTCATTTTCCAGGCAAGGAAACTGAGGCTCTGGAGGTTGGGTTGTTCTGTTAGTAAGCACCATTGCCTGGACTTGAACCCAAAGTTTCTTACAGTAAATCCTAAGCTGTTCCCACCCCTTCTCAGGTGTATTATCTATTGCTATGTAACAAACTACTTCAAAACATAGGGGTTTAAAACAAACATTTACTACCTCATAGTTTTTGTGGCTCAGAAATCCTAGCAGCTTAGCTGGGTAGTTTGGGCATAGGGTTTGGCAGAGGCTGCAGTCAGTGTGTTAGCTTTACTAGGGTTCTACTGGGCTGTATTGGGGCTGGAGAATTGCTTCCAAGCTCACTTACATGGTTGTTGGTAAATCTCAGTTCCTTGCCATGTGGGCCTCTCCATAGGGTTGCTTGACATGGCAGCTGGCTTTCTTCAAAGCAAGTAATCCAAGAGAGAAAGAGAAGAGTGAGAGCCCAGGATGGAAGCCATAATGCCTTTTATAACTTAATTTCAAATGACATGCCATTTCTGTTGGTCATACAGACCAAGCCTAATACAATGTGGGAGGAGACTCCATAAGGTTGTGAATGCCAGGAGGTGGGGACCATTGGGGGCCATCTTGCAGGCCGGCTACCACAGTTACCTACCTAGTTAAGTTGCATCACCAAGATTCAAACTCAAGTCTGTCTGACCCCAGAGGCTGTACTCTTTCTTAATTACTACTATGATAAATGACAAAGGAAAGATTTGTACAGGGTGACTAATGCTCACTGGGGCATCAAAGGGGGCTCTGTTTGACCTGAGTCATGAAGAAACAATAGGAGTTTTCTATGCAGAGGAGTGGGGGAGGGACATCCCAAGCAGGGGACCAGCATGTTCAAAAGCTTGGAGACTTGAAAGTGTGGCATGTTTGGAGAATAGAAAGTAATTCAGGAGGATTAGAGTGTAGGGTACATGGAGGAAGGATAAGAGAGCAGAAAAAATGTTACCTGATTTAAGTGGATGATGGGTGTAACAGTTGAAGATGAGGATGACATGATAAGACTGTGTATTGAGTACTCAGAGTTACGGTATGTCACTGTCCACCCAAACCCTCACATCCCAGCCAGTGAACCTGATCTACACTAAATATTTTAACTCCCTCTCCCCAGTAGTTCCTGCCTTTTTTTGTTTTGCCTTGCTTTCTCAGTTCTTTTTCCACCTGCTTCCTAATTGAATGTCCTGAGGTTAGGGAAGATGGAGAAGATAACAAGCTGACAGAGGCTGGGCAGAAGTTCCTACCCGCAGGCTGAATTCACTTTCTTCGTTACTACCCATGGGCATATTTCCATATCTCCCTCCGCCAACTTCCAGCCTTCTTTCCAGTTTTTTTTTTTTTTTTTTTTTTTTTTTTTTTTTTTTTTTGCAGTACGCAGGCCTCTCACTGCTGCGGTCTCTCCCACTGCGGAGCACAGGCTCCAGACGTGCAGGCTCAGCGGCCATGGCTCACGGGCCCAGCCACTCCGCGGCACGTGGGATCCTCCCAGACCGGGGCACGAACCCGCGTCCCCCGCATCGGCAGGCGGACTCTCAACCACTGCGCCACCAGGGAAGCCCTCTTTCCAGTTTTTGACATTTGGAGCATCAAGTCCTTTTTAGGTGAACTTATCTGCTCCGAGCTGGGCATCAGGCCAGCTTGCTGCTCTCACTTCTCATTATGTACTGCTTTTCAGCAACATACAGCACAATGAGAAATTGAAAGCAAAATGAACTTCTACCATTTCAGATAAGTGTATAATCTTCCTGGTGAAATATGAAGAAATATGGAGCATGGAAAGACTTAATACTCAAGTCAGAATCTGTGTCAGAAACGAAATAGTCTCATATCTGTGTATGAATGCTGTAGGTAAAGTAATAATGGGGGAAGGTGCTTATACGGAAAAAAAAAAAGAGAGAAAAGTCTTGCCTGGAGCGGTAAGAGGTAGGAAAACCCAACAAATGAATTTCTTCTTCTGGATGTCTACCCTCTGATTCTTGCCGCCACTCCCACTGCTGGCCCAAGATTTGGGAGTTAGGGGAAATAGTCTCTGGAGAGAGTAAACTCTCCTTTAAGTTACTCTTACATGGAAAACTTGGACTCTTTCTAATCAGGGATTCTCTGTGGGTAGAGACTTCAGAGGCCCCACAAGAGATTTCAGGTTAAAATGGAACTGTCTTGTGTTGAAATAGGAAACCACTACATGCATAAAAGAAACGCCCTAAGCAGTCAGTTTAGAGTCATTCAGCCAGTATATATATATTTTATATATATATATTTTTTAATATATATTTTAAATTATTTATTTATTTATTTGGCTGTGCTGGGTCTTAGTTGCCACATGTGGGATCTTCGTTGCAGCATGCGGGATCTTTAGTTGCGGCATGTGGGATCTTTTAGTTGCAGCATGCAGGATCTAGTTCCCTGACCAGGGATTGAACCCAGGCCACCTGCATTGGAAGCGTGGAGTCTTGACCACTGGACCACCAGGGAAGTCCCCAGAACTGAATTTTTAATTTAACTTTTAATGTAAATAAAATTTACATTTTATTTAAAAGTTAATTTATATTAAAAACAAATTTAAATAGATCTAAAGACTTAAGGTCTTTAATTTTATGTTTTTGCATCCTATGTTTGCAATTTCGAATGGAGTAGTCTAATTTTGGTCTAGTGGTGCATCCTTCCTCTCAGGAAAGATACTCAAGGGAATGGTATCAGTAGTGCCTAACTGAATATTGACCTATATGTGGTTATAGCTCCCTTTTCCTAGTGATAGGGGAAATTAGCACAAGCAGTGTGTGTGGGATGGGGAGGGGGGATATTTTTTAACATCTTTATTGGAGTATAATTGCTTTACAATGATGTATAGTTTCTGCTTTATAACAAAGTGAATCAGCTATACATATACATGTATCTCCATATGTCTTCCCCCTTATGTCTCCCTCCCATCCTCCCTATCCCACCCCTCTAGGTGGTCACAAAGCACCGAGCTGATCTCCTTGTGCTATGCGGCTGCTTCCCACTAGCTATCTGTTGTACATTTGGTAGTGTGTATATGTCCATGCCACTCTCTCACTTCGTCCCAGCTTACCCTTCCCCCTTCCCAGGTCCTCACATCCATTCTCTACGTCTGTGTCTTTATTCCTGTCCTGCCCCTAGGTTCATCAGAACCAGTTTTTTTTTTTTTTTTAGATTCCATATATATGTGTTAGCATACGGTATTTGTTTTTCTCTTTCTGACTTACTTCACTCTGTATGACAAACTCTAGGGTCCATCCACCTCACTACAAATAACTCAATTTCGTTTCTTTTTCTGGCTGAGTAATATTCCATTGTATATATGTGCCACATCTTCTTTATCCATTCATCTGTTGATGGATGCTTAGGTTGCTTCCATGTCCTGGCTACTGTAAATAGAGCTGCAGTGAACACTGTGGTGCATGACTCTTTTTGAATTATGGTTTTCTCAGAGTATGTGCCCAGTAATGGGATTGCTGGGTCATATGGTAGTTCTATTTTTAGTTTTTTTTTTTTGCTGTACACAGGCCTCTCGCTGTTGTGGCCTCTCCCGTTGCGGAGCACAGGCTCCGGACACGCAGGCTCAGTGGCCATGGCTCATGGGCCCAGCCTCTCCGCGGCATGTGGGATCTTCCCAGACCAGGGCACGAACCCATGTTCCCTGCATCGGCAGGCAGACTCTCAACCACTGCGCCACCAGGGAAGCCCTATTTTTAGTTTTTTAAGGAACCTCCATACTGTTCTCCATAGTGGCTGTATCAATTTACATTCCCACCAACAGTGCAAGAGGGTTCCCTTTTTGGGCAGGGGGGATTTATCTACCAGAAAGCTGCAGGTAGAAGTTCATTTCTTTCCCATGTGTACAGATTCATATCCAGTGTCTTTTGTGGCCTTAGCAAAAGCTGCCTCATTAAAGAAAGGGTATCTGTGGTGAGTTGCACCATATTTTTAGGCTTATTCCAGTTTTTCTCTTTTTCTCTTACAGGCGCTGCATTCAGGTAGTACATAAACTACTTTGCTATCAGAAGAAGTGTAGAGTACGCCTGCATTATACCTGGCGGGAGCTCTGGTCAGGTAACTTTCTCTTTTGAATTCATCCTCTTTTCCTATATCTTTTTATTTTTTTTTAACAAATTTATTTATTTATTTGTGGCTGCACTGGGTCTTCGTCATTGCACATAGGCTTTCTCTAGTTGTGGCGAGCGGGCTTCTCATTGCAGTGGCTTCTCTTGTTGCAGATCACAGGCTCTAGGCATGCGGGCTTCCGTAGTTGTGGCACGCGGGCTCAGTAGTTGTGGCTCATGGGCCCTAGAGCGCAGGCTCAGTAGTTGTGGTGCACGGGCTTAGTTGCTCTGAAGCATGTGGGATCTTCCCAGACCAGGGCTCAAATCCATGTCCCCTGCATTGGCAGGTGGATTCCTAACCACTGCACCACCAGGGAAGCCCCTTCCTATATCTTTTATGAACCCCTAGGCCTGGGCACAAGCTGAATTTTTTAAAAAAAACTTTTTAGTTTGTTTAGGATGCTTCTATTTTTAACTCTTCTTTTTGTCATTTCAGCCTTGTTCTAATCCAAACCTGGCCATGTCACATACCATTATTTCATACTTTCTGTCTTGTTCCTTCTCCTCCCTGTAATTTTTGTCAGCTGGTAGAAACAAATATTTGAGTTCCATTGATTCTTCCAATGGGGAGTCAGTACAAACTTGGATTCTCCCTTGGTTCCATTTGGTAGCAGCATATGGACTATAGGGAGGCTTCTGTGTGTTTCCTCAGGATGAGTAATCTCAGGAGGAATGTCTTAGGGAGAGGAGGTGGGGAGGGGGTGGAGAGATGGGGGGAATCCTGTTCTTTGTGTTATATCTGGCATTGTTACTGTTTACAGACAGTGTCAGTTTTACCACTCCTCCTGTGCCAGAGATAAAAACAGCAAATTAGTGTTTACTTTTGTCTTTGTATCCATTTGGTAGCTCAGTAAAGTCACTCCACCCCTGTAGGAGGGAAGTGGCTCTTCTTTAAGGGTACAATTAATGCTGGCTTGCCACCCATTTCTTTTGTGCAACTAAATTGGAGGTTTCAGAAAAGCAGAGGAGACATTTTTCCTGAGGCATTTGCTTGCTGATAGGTCCTGTGGCTTTTGTGACCTGATGATACAATAAAGTCTTCTCCAGATGATTATAGTGGTAAATTGTTGCCCCACCCTTGGGAGAGCTTCTCTGTATTCTGAGCAGACAAGGGTGTGTTAGTGTCAGAGGCTTTATGAGAAATGGGTCAGTAACCCCACACCCTCCCATGGAATTCATCTCACTTGTTGTGACATATGGTTTCCTCCCAACCCAATTTGGCTTTCTAAGTCTAGTCCTTCATAATGGAAAGTAGAGATCTTTAATTAATGGATTAGCAAGTTTTTTGCAGTTACTGCCTATGGTGGTGAAGGGGGAGTAGGAGAATAACAGTAAGTGGCAATAGTGGCATTTTGATATTTTAGGAGAAGAGTATGATTATGTGAGAGTTTGAAATTGAGGGAATGTCAGAAGAGCTAAAGAGAGATCAAAAGAGATTGAAATGACTAAAGTTAGTAGAATTTCTTAGGTCAGAACAGTGCTTTTTAATATTAAGGACTATTTGGTTGCCTATGGATAGTTGTATGATTATTAGGTTCTAAAAATTTAGGATTAAAGAGAAAACACAAAAATGATGCAAATCTCTGGATATTGGTATAATTGTAGGACTTATAGCAAGTACAAATGGTTTATGTCTATAACTGGGATGAAGTTATACATTGTACTAAAGAGTTGGTGGTAGTTATTATTTCTGCCTGCCTTTGATCCTCTTCTGGTTTTATTTTCTATTTAATTCTATTTTCTTTTCTTTCTACGCTAGCCACCCTGTCTGTGGCCCCTGGGATCTCTCTGGCTTTTCACCTATCCTCTTCATCTGTTGTTCTCTTCCTCATTGTCCTGTCGTTGCCTTTTCCATTGCATTCTCCCATTCACTCTGGTCTGTCTCCCTGGGGCCCAGGGCTTCCCATTATTCTACTACCTCTACCTTGCATTCTGCCCTTTGTGCTATTGTTGTCATACATTTTACTTTTACATATGTTATGAACCCCAAAATACATTTCTGTCATTTTTATTTAAAGAGGCAATTATCTTTTAAAGAGATAAAAAAGTGTCTTTTATATTTATCTTTTCTGGATCTTAGCATTCACTAACCTAGCTAGAAAACTGTGAGGCAAGAGACCATTCTTTATCCTATGTTGGTCAGTTGACTTTATTTCTTTGAGTACTTTATGTCGTATCCAGCTCTATGTATAATTATTTGCTATCTTGGGACTTCCTTGGCAGTCCAGTGGTTACGACTTTGCCTTCCAATGAAGGGGGTGCGGGTTCGATCCCTGGTCGGGGAGCTAAGATCCCACATGCCTCCGAGCCAAAAAACAAAAACATAAAAAAAAAACCCCTAAAACATTAAAAAAGAAACAAAAACAGAAGCAACATTGTAACAAATTCAGTAAAGACTTAAAAAAAAATTATTTGCCACCTCAAGACTGACTGATTGGCATTCTAAGGCCCTTGATACTTTGAGAAGAGGTGTATATGAGTGTCATTGATGAGAGTTGGATGGCTGCTTTTTCCTAAGGCATAGGCATTTGTACTAGAATTCTTTGCCAAGTGAGGTTAGCTCCTTTTCATACGTAGACTGGGTGAGCCCTCCTGGAACCTGGCTCCCTGTGTTCATACATGGAGTATATACAGTGAGATGCAGAGCAGCAGGTGTTAAGGAAAGCTGCAAAATACTAGACTACATCTGATGCATCAGAGCCTATAGTAATGTATAATATTGCAGTCAGTGAATATAAATGTGGCTGTGGAGGACCCACCCACTCCTTGGCTGGTACTGCCCCTCATATGTTGGCTTGCCCGTGTTTTCACTCTTTCTTTGCCTTCTAGACTTATGGATTTGAGGGAGGTGTGTGAAACTCATCATGGCAAATATGCTTATGCGTACAGATGCTTGCCCATACATGTGCTGCAAACATTAGTTGAATTATACTTATAAATAAAACTGGTAGGGCTTGTGTTGTTAGGTCAGACACACGGGAGACCTAGGGTGTCTAGGAAGCAGTGGACTGGGGTGCAGATGTCTTTTGTTATTTGGAATGGGGGCGTTTAGTCTCACTGCACTTTGAGTGGTGATTTTTATTCTTATACTGTTTGACTACAGTAGCTCTTTGTTATTGGGGAGGTAGCCAGAGGTCCCCCTCCAAATTCCCATATGGAATTCTCAGGCTTGGTTTTATGGATGAGGAGGAGCCAGCTGTATTAGTTGGGGGTTTAATCCTGCCTGATATGTTGGTTTTATAGATATAATCTGTGACCTACTCCCTGCTGCCACTGTCTATTTATATGATGCCTGTCACCATGGTATCTGAGTACGTGCAGAAATATATTTAGACTAACCTCAACTTGAATATAGAAAGGAAGAAGTCTTGCCTTTCTCATTGCCCTATTTTCAGCAGTTACTATTTTCCACCAAGTTATGGAAAGTTAAAAAGCTCTTCTCTGACCTCTAGGCTACCCAGATCTCCTATTTTGAGTAAAAGGTTAGGTCTTAAAACTCTCCTCTGATAAGACAGGAGAGTTGAGTCAGATAACTGAGTTTTAGGGTAAGATGAAATAGTTCTTTACCTTGGAGAATATAATGAAAGATATGATCTTTGCATCTGGAAAAATGTCCATTTGCACATACGTATTTTGCATATAATTTCAGAGAGTTCATGGACCTTCTTCTGAAGCCCATCCATGTTCCCACGTTAAGAATCCTGTCTTAATTTTGGGTTCCATGGCCTCCCAATTCTGTTTTCACAGAACATCTTAGTACTTGGTTAAATAGTTTTTCTTTATTTACTGACTGTGCTGCATTCCTCCTGGGAACTTTAGCTTAGTATTTTCTCTCAACTTCTGGAGGCTAAAGACCTTGTTAGTCACTATGTTTTGTTTCCTACACAGGAAACAAACACACTATGTGTGTTTCCTATACATTCCTACAGAACTTTGGGTTTCTATTTGAGCATATCACATTGTTTTGCTATGTTTGCATATGTCTGTACAATGATTTGCTTAAATATCTATCTTTCCTCTTAAAAAAAATTCCTGGAGGGCAGGGCCTGTGTTTTAATCATTGTTTTATTCCTAGCACACTACTTGGCTTGTAATAGGGGCTCAGAAGACATTTGAATGGATAAATGAATGGATGCATGGGTATGTAGAATTTCCATTAATGATGAATCAGCATTCTCTTAAAGCAGCACAATGTTGTGTTTGGACCTCAAAAAAAAATTAGAATATTTGTTGTCATGTATCTTTTTCTTTCTTTTTAACATCTTTATTGGAGTATAATTGCTTTACAATGTTATGTCAGTTTCTGCTGTATAACGAAGTGAATCAGCTCTATGTATACATATATCCCCACATCTCCTCCCTCTTGCATCTCCCTCCCACCCTCCCTATCCCACCCCTCTAGGTGGTCACAAAGCACAGAGCTGATCTCCCTGTGCTATGAGGCTGCTTCCCACTAGCTATCTATTTTACATTTGGTAGTGTGTATATGTCAGTGCTACTCTCTCACTTCTTCCCACCTTTTTATTTGAGTTGCTGTTGTAAAAGGGAGCAGTGATAATTTCTCTTTCCTTTGTCTCTTTCTTCCTTACCTACAGATAGATGGATTGCTTTTAACCAAGTGAAAATGGAAACTTAGATGGTTTCTAAGCCATTAACCAAGTAATGAGCAGAATGTTTAGAGGCAAGCATGTAGTTGTTAGAGAGGGAAATACTTGAACAGAACTTCATGGAGTCAGCTTATTTTACTTCCACTGCAGGCAGAAGGGGCATTGGGGAGGCAGCCTGCATTTACATAGTGTAGCTTTCCACAGTCTGAAAACATGGGTTGATTTAAAGGCAGGTTTATATTGGTGTTTTATATTTGACATTTATCTATGGATCACAGTCCTTACCCTTTCCCTCTGCTGCATCCCTGGGTGATAAGTCATTATTTTTATCGCCATTTGTTGGAGAATGTATAGAAGGATAAATGACTTGCTAAGGATCATGGAACAAGACACTAAACAGAGTCATGGTTAGAACTTAGAGTTTCTGACTCCTAAGCTCAGAAGCAGATCACTAGGCAACATTTGCCTCCCTGCAGAAAGAGGGGCCCCCAAAGCCCCCAAAACAATCTGTTCAGCTTCACTGTGCTAAATAGCATCCAAAGCATTCACAGCTTTGTGAAAAAGAGAGAAACTGTACATGGCCTGACCTTTCAGATACCTACTGGGAAAAATAGAAAACCCAGAGGGTGTCACAACTTTCTGGATCCAGCTGGCACTCTCATCACTGACAGAAGCCTATGACTTCATGGTTAGGTACACCTTGAGACGGGGAATTGAGAGCCTTTCATTGGGAGCTTGTTATACTGTAGTTGTTGTTATACAGGATTGAAAATTATCAAGAGAAAGACTGACCTGAGCTGTAGATTTCTTTGGCAGTTCTTGTATAGGTATAGCTTTGACAGATTGCCAGCCCCTCCTGATCTGGGGAGACTATCCTTTGAGTTTTTAATTGTCTGCTTCTTTTAGTTTAGTTACTTTTTTAAACTTTTAATTTTGATATAATTATAGACTCACAGGAAGTTGCAAAAATAGTACAGAGAGTTCTTGTACCCTTCACCCAGCTTCCTCCAATGGTGATATCTTTTTTTTTTTTTTTTTTTTTTTTTTGCGGTACGTGGGCCTCTCACCAGTGAGGCCTCTCCCGTTGCGGAGCACAGGCTCCAGACGCGCAGGCTCAGCGGCCGTGGCTCACGGGCCCAGCCGCTCCGCAGCACGCGGGATCCTCCCGGACCGGGGCACGAACCCGCGTCCCCTGCATCGGCAGGCGGACTCTGAACCACTGCGCCACCAGGGAAGCCCCAATGGTGATATCTTATATAACTCTATAATATTGTTTCTTTTAGTTTTGAAGAGGGTATCCAGGTGGGAAAGAACATAGCAGTAAACAGAGTATATGGGAAGAGGAATTTTGGCAGCTGTTATTGCTATTTTGTTCTTAAAATTGCTTTTTAAATTGTTCTTCCTATTTCCCCCCAATTTTCTCTGATTTAGGGGAATATGTTACAAGATGTATTCTAGGCTTGGTGTGCCTAATTAAGACTGCTCTAGCTTCCATGTGCAAAAACATGGAGGCTTCTTTCTTCTGTGGATAATCAGTTCCTCTCAAAATTAGAATGTTCTAATATAGGGTCATTAGAAGGTATTTCTCTCTTTTCATAATTTTGTTATGAAAGATTCTGTATAGCAGTGTACAAAGCCCCAGGATTGAAAAAGAATGCCAGGAAACCATTTTTTCCTTCAAATCATCACATTTGGCTAAATCCAAAATTTATACTATTTTGAATCTTTCTCTTAGAAACTTGGCAAAAGCAAAAGATAAGAATTTCCAACAAGTTTAGCTTGTTAGAGGGAGAAAAAGATTCCCACCTAAAAGCCCCTTAAAAGAGTGAGAAATCTCTGTTCTTTTCTCTGCACATGAAGGCACTTCCTATCCAGAGAAATGTCACCTCTCATAGGCCCATTAGCATCTTGTCAACTAAAAGAGGCAGAGGAAAGAATAGTTGTACTTTTGTTGCTCTGTCTGTACTGGTTGTATAGGAAAGTATCATTTGGTTTCATAAGGTATTGTTCCCTGGATCTCAAGTGAGCAGGACAAGTCTGTTAGTGGTTTTCCCTAAAACCACTTTCTTGGTTTAACCAAGAAAGTAAAGTTCTTGGTTCTACATCAGATGGCTCCACTGAGACATGGTCTCATTGACTACTAGATTTCTTCAAGGGTGATTTTTGACTACCTTTCAATTGGGCAATGTTGGAAAAAATAAGCAGGTGGTATAGGGCCCTAGAAGAAGCCAGTAGCTTCTGAGCATGCTTAGTTAGAGGCAGCTGCACAGAAATGAGGTGTATGGGATCTTGCATTTCTGAGTCTAAGTTCCATATGGGAACTTTCACATAAAAACTCATTTTCATGGTAAAGAGGGTGGGTGGTAACTCTGAGGATTGCAGTGTCCCCAAGTAAAGGGGAAATTGGAGATAGTTGAGAATTTTATTTTCTCTTTTAGCAGATACACTTTAACAGCAAGGAAAATGGTAAGACAGAACCTAACTTCCATTTAAAGAAAGGATTTGTTCTTTTTTCCAGTTCATCTAGAGGGGTGTGGAGCCTTTAGACAGTGCAGTTTGTTGACATACTGACTTATTATTGTGCTAAAATATACATAACATAAAATTTACCATCTTAACCATTTTTTTTTTTTTTTTCTTCTTTCCTTGCGGTATGCGGGCCTCTCACTATTGTGGCCTTTCCCGTTTCGGAGCACAGGCTCCGGACACACAGGCTCAGCGACCATGGCTCACGGGCCCAGCCGCTCCGCGGCATGTGGGATCCTCCCAGACAGGGGCACGAACCCGCGTCCCCTGCATCGGCAGGCGGACTCTCAACCACTGCGCCACCAGGGAAGCCCCAATCTTAACCATTTTTAAGTGTATGTTCAATGGTATTAAATACATTCACACTGTAATGCCGCCATCACCACCATCGTTCCCCATAAATCTTTTCATCTTGTAAAACTGAAACTATTCTGTCTTTATGATTTTAACTACTCTAAGTACTCCATGTAAGTGGAATCATATAGTATTTGTCTTTTTGTGACTGGCTTATTTTACTTATAATGTCCTCAAGGTTCAAGAAATCAGATTCTCCCCCTTCCTGCAGATTTAGCTTTTTTTTGTTATTATAATTATTTTTTGCTGCACTGCGCGGCTTGTGGGATCTTAGTTTCCTGACCAGGGATTGAACCCAAGCCCTTGGCAGTGAAAGCGCGGAATACTAACCGCTGGGCCACCAGTGAATTCCCTGTTGTTTTTGGTTTCGATTGTAGGCTGTCTCTGTGCTGAGGATCAGCCTGAGGTGTAAACTTAATGTTTTCTTAGGTCTCTTCTGAGCCTTTTCTTGGGCATGTGCAGTCACTCTCTAATTTTCCCTGAATATGCAGTTGTTTCTGAATATCCTAGTTTTTTTTACTTCTGAATGCCTTCTTGGTTAATGTTTATATTATCCTAGTATTTACCTTTTTTTTTTTAATTGAAGTATAGTTGATTTACAATGTTGTGTTAGTTTCTGCCATACAGCAAAGTGATTCAGTTATACATATGTATATCCATTATGGTTTATCACAGGATATCGAATATAGTTCCCTGTGCTATACAGTAGGACCTTGTTGTTTATCCATTCTATATATCATAGTTTGCATCTGCTAACCCCAAACTCCCAATCTGTCCCTCCCTTACTCCCTCCGCCCCCGCCTTGGCAACCACAAATCTGTTCTCTAGGTCTGTGAGTCTGTTTCTGTTTCTTAGATAGGTTCATTTGTGTCGAATATTCTAGTTTTTAATGTCTGGCTCCTGAAAGGGAAAAAGCAAAAAATGAAGGTGGGGAAAAAAGGGGCACTAGCCCCTTAAATCTGGAAGTTACTTATCAGGAGGGGGAAGGGCTTGCAACAATGAGGGGAGGTGCAACAAAAATGGCTGCCCACCTCTTTGTCTGCACCTCTGTGATCAGAAGCAGCAATCAGTGATCATAGCACAGATCCCCAGTATCTGGAAGACAGGGCCCTTTTTGCCCACCCTAGCTCCTGCAAGCTGTGTGCAAGCTGCTTCAGAAACAGGTGCACAGCTGCTTACCACAGGCCTGGGATTGGGTGATAGGTAGCTGCTAATGTACTAAGAGTTTGAAATTGACCAAAATGAACCAAATTTACCATCCAAGTTTTCCTCTGGAAGTTGCAAACCTTCATCGGAGGCCAGAGTTCTAAAATAGTTACATCAGACAGATTCTGCCAGTGCAGTTATTGCCTAGGTGGGAAGAGAGATTCCTGGTGTTTCATGCTTTGCCACCTTCCCAGAATCCTCCCATTGGATATACCAACTTTTGTGCTCTCTTCACCTGGAGAGGCTCATAGCATACAGCCAAAGCCATTTCATTTTCTTGTTTGATTCATTGGTCTCAGTTTCAGTGAGGTGCTTGGGTTTGTAGCCAGACAGTTGCCTGTATTCTGAGAAGCCACCTAGTGTATTTTTAAATTATTCTGCTGGTAAGTGTTGGTTTCTGAGTCTTTCCTGTGCCACTTGGCTGACCGACAATGAGCCTGCTGATTGCTGGCAATGTCCCTGAGTAATTGGTGATTTTGTCCAGAGATGCTAGAATTGGCTAGAGTTTATAGTGCCTCTGGGGTTTTGGAGGCATTGACTTGTTACACTAGTGCTATTTCTAGTCTGTCATTTGAGTTCTTCTACCTCTCTCCTAAGCAAGTGAGGAGCTAAATATTTCTCTTCTGTCAGTTACTGTGAAATTATCCATACCCCCTAATGATTGGGTTTTGACCTGGGATCTGTGGCATCTCATCCTAGCTCCATGCCAGGCCACAAAATAGGGCCTAGATGAGTCCTGTCTTTGCTTTCTATCTCTTTCTCTTCATAGCATGTAAAAGCTGTTCAAACAGACAGCTCTCTCTGACCCGATTCTTTGGAGACATTGATTTGTGCTCTGCTGGAGGCTCTGTGTCTCCTTCCTGTTTTTAATCTTATTTAAATGTCATTCACTTGGTTTTGTAATTAAACCTCCCCTCTGCTTCTCTGAGACAGGCGCTGAGCTACCACTTAATTGTATCTTCCTGTGGTTGGCTTGTTCCTCTCTGCACCTGGTTTACTTCAATGTCTGGGACAGGTTTTAGTTCTGGAGAAGTTCGCATATCCATTATTCATTCCACTCTCCTACACGGCAACATGGTTTGCTGCTTACTACTTGCAACCTTCTTCTCCTCCCCTTGAATTCAAAGCAGGATAGGAAAAAGTCTGGGAAAGTCCTCATTGTGTGGGGTACATTAATGCTAGGAACAGTTCTGTGAACAAGGTTCCTTGTGGAGTGAGAGGGCCCAGTGTAAGACAGCAGGATTCTCAGGTGGGTGGTACTGAGCTCTTCTCATTTGAGAAACAGATTGGCTGCTTTTGCCTCTGGGAATTCACTTGGGACTCAGGGAACCATCAAGGTACTCATTCCTGGCGCAGCTTCCCAGAACCTGCACACTCTGCTTTATTTCACTTGAGCCTGCATGCAGAAAAGTCAGAACGTCTGTACACTGCTGCCATATTTGATGCACAAGACTCTCCAAGGAAAGAAACTAGCGCCAGAGCTAAGTAGGAGCCTGACACTTGCCTCTAGTACAGAGTCAAAAGAGGCAGCTGGGGACTTCCCTGGTGGCACAGCGGTTGAGAATCTGCCTGCCAATGCAGGGGACACGGGTTTGAGCCCAGGTCCAGGAAGATCCCACACGCCGCAGAGCAACTAAGCCCATGCACCACAACTATTGAGCCTGTACTCTAGAGCCCGTGAGCCACAACTGCTGAGCCTGTGTGCCACAACTGCTGAGCCTGTGTGCCACAACTTCTGAGGCCTGTGTGCCTAGAGCCCAAGCTCTGCAACAAGAGAAGCCACTGCAATGAGAAGCCCACGCACCGCAACGAAGAGTAGCGATTGAGAGGGGGTACCCTGCTTGCCTCAAGTCGAGAAAGCCTGCGTGCAGCAACTAAGACCCAACAACGAAGACCCAATGCAGCCATAAATAAATAAATAAATAAATAAATAAATAAATTAGAAAAAAAAAAAGAGGCAGCAGTTGCTGCCAATTTGTAGTTCCTGAAAGCAAACCCAGAAACTAAATTTTCAAAGTGCCTGGTGGAAAAGACTTTCCAATGAAGAAACAAGTGTGTATGGAGCACCCACTTCCCTACAACTTAAACTTATTGAATGTGTAATGTAATACTTCAAATGTTTCACTGACACAACTTTTCTGTTTTTCACTCAGTGCAGGTTAAGAGTATTTGGAGCCTGGTCTCTGGATCCTCATTTAGTAGAAATAGAAAAGATTAGGAGGCAAACCCAGGATCCCTAAGGATTTCCTAGAATATTTTTAGTATAGTTGACCCTTAAACAAGTTGAAGGTTTGGGGTGCTAACACCGCCCACTACTCCCTCCAACCCTGTCAAAAATCCACCTATAACTTTACAGTCTGCCCTCCCTATCCATGGTCTCACATCTGTGGATTCACCAACCACGGATCATGAAGTACCATAGTACACATTTATTTTTAAAAATCCAAATATAAGTGAACCCATGCAGTTCAAACCCATGTTGTTCAAGAGTCAACTGTACTTCGGTACATTGTTAGCTTTGATTATAAACTGATTATTATTCTGAGGACTGCCATAGTATTGTCTTGAAGGCTGTCCAGTGTTCATTTTCAATTTGCATTCCTGCTCAAGATCTGTGGCTCTCTGTTGATTGAGTATATTTGGATCCTTTTCTTTTCCCCATCAAAAAGGAAACACCTTTGTATGTTTAGCCCTATACTCAGTATTGTGTACCATGATGTAGATTTCAGCTCATCAGTTACACTGAGGTTACAGAAAGTTGGGATGGAGTGTTTGCAGGGCTCATGCTAGTGTCTGTGGAAAGAAAAACATTGGCCTCTTGTTAGTTAATTGGTAAAACATACATAAAATTTACCATTTTAAGTGTACAGTTCATTGGCATTAAGTACATTCACATTGCTGTGCAACCATCTCTACCTTCCACCTCCACAATTTTTAAAATTTTCTTAAACTGAAACTGTATCCATTAAACAATAAGTCTGCCTTCCCCCCTCTCCACACCCCTGGCAACCACCAATCTACTTCCTGTCTCTATGAATTTGATTTCTCTAGGCTCTGCATATAAATCGAATTATACAGTCCTTTTGTGACTGACATTTTTCACTTAGCATAATGTCTTCATGTTTCATCCATGTAGTAGCATGTGTCAGAATTTCCTTTTTCAGGCTGAATAATATTCGAATGTATGTATATACCACATTTTGTTTATCTATTCATGTGTCAATGGATTCTTGTATTGCTTCCACCTTTTGGCTATTGTGAATAATGCTGTTATGAATACTGATGCACGAATACTTGAGTCCTTGCTTTCAACCTCTTGCTTTTGAGAGTGTGCAGGTTAAAGTGTCTTAGGTCAGTGGAGTGAAATCCTGAGACACTTACAAGAGAGATGGACTTGAACTTACATGATTTTTCTTTTGGTCACTTGGATGTGTGAGGGGCTGATTAAGTGGAGTTCTGACTAAAGTTATGGTTTTGGGTGGCAAATATAGGTATTGGCCCTAGATAGCTTGCTCCCGCACACTTATTTAATCTTTCTGAATTTCAGTTTGGTTATCTGTTAATTGGGACCACTAATACCTACTTCATTGGATAATTAATAGGATTTAGTGAGAGTGATGTACTTTAAGTGCTTTACATGATGCCTAGCATCTAGCAGACACCTAATAAATGTTACCTCCCTTGCCATTTATGACTTTTGTGTTTCTCCCTTTGAGAAGAGATGAGAATACAGTTTGGGGGAGGTGATTTCTGTAGTTAAGTGTCTCTTTTTAAGGTGTCAGGTGGAGCACAGTAGAAAAGAGGAAGGTTTGAGATACAGTTGTCTCTCCATATCTGCATCCACAGATTCAACCAACCATGGATCAAAAATATTTGAAAAGAAAATTCCAGAAAGTTCCAAAAAGCAAAACTTGAATTTGCTGCATGCTGGCAACTATTTACATAGCATTTACATTATATTAGGTGTAGGGCGCGGCCGGATAGCCATTACGCATGCACTAAGTATGCCGCTAGGGCGTATGCACCTAATATGCTAATCAGGTTTTGAAGCAGTGGCCTATCCAAAGTCCGGCTTGCGAAATGCGATAACCATACGGACGAATCAGGGACTTACACGAGTCCTTAAGCCCTTATATAAGCAGACAGGCTCGAGCGTACGGGGTCTTCCTTCCATCCGCCCGAAACCAAGCTGTACTCCAATAAAGTGTGATGCGAGAAGAATCTAGCGTGTGGTGATTCGTCATTCTGCTGGTCAGAAGCGGCTCGCCGCAATTAGGTATTTTAAGTAATCTATAGAGATGATTTAAATTATACAGGAAGATGTGTGTAGGTTACACGGCAAATACTACATCATTTTATTTATTTATTTATTTTTTTGCGATACGCGGGCCTCTCACTGTTGTGGCCTCTCCCTTGCGGAGCACAGGCTCCGGATGCGCAGGCTCAGTGGCCATGGCTTACGGGCCCAGCTGCTCCGTGGCATGTGGGATCCTCCCGGACCGGGACACGAACCCGTGTCCCAGGCGGACTCTCAACCACTGCGCCACCAGGGAAGCCTACATCATTTTATATAAAGGACTTGAGCATCTATGGAGTTTGGTATCTGTGGAGGGTCCTGGAAACAATCTCCACGCCCCATCCCCCTATCCCCGCTCCCCATCCCCCCATCCCCGCTGTGGATACCGAGGGACCGCTGTACTTTGTGTGAGCTTCTGACACAGTTATTGACTTGTAATTGTTGTCATTCAGCAGAAGGATGTGATGCATTTCTCTATATGATATATCTATCCGGCATTGGTGTTTTGGGATAGCCTACTCCTGGGGCTATGAAGGATGGGGGCCAATGAGAATTGTCTGTTAAGACCTGGAAGGTCTCAACCACCAAGCTTGTCATCTGAAAAGATTCTGCAGTAAGCTGTGCCATTCTGTTTTTTTTTTTTTTTTTTTTAATTAATTAATTAATTAATTTTTGGCTGCATTGGGTCTTTGTTGCTGCGTGTGGGCTTTCTCTAGTTGTGGCGAACAGGGACTACTCTTTGTTGCGGTGCATAGGCTGCTCATTGCGGTGGCTTCTCTTGTTGCTGAGCACGGGCTCTAGGCACGTGGGCTTCAGTAGTTGTGGTGCACGGGCTCAGTAGTTGTGGCTCGAGGGCTCTAGAGTGCAGGCTCAGTAGTTGTGGCGCACGGGCTTAGTTGCTCTGCGGCATGTGGGATCTTCCTGGACCAGGGCTCGAATCCGTGTTCCCTGCATTGGCAGGCAGATTCTTAACCACTGTGCCACCAGGGAAGTCCCTGTGCCGTTCTGTTTTGTGGATGAGTAGCCATTGCTCACCTAATGGGCAAAACTGTTTACACAGTAATGGGTTTCTATAGCATAGGCCCTTTTTCTTTGGAAATCTCTCAGACTAAGGATCATGTCTTTGGTGAGGAAGAGCTTGTGTTAGTCCCTTCTCCCCTGCTTCCTTTTAAAACTATTATTTAAAAATTAGAAACATGGTAAACCAAAGGGTTAAATTAAAAAGAAAAAAAAAGTATATCCTGCCCCTCTTATCTTCACAATGACTACAACATGTATTGTACTTGATACCAAACTCTTATAGACATATGACTAATTAACAATACTACGTTTATACAACCAACCCCTTATCTTTTGTGGTTATTTTAACTCTTCCCTCTATGTACTGTTACTTTTGTGACAGTTTGGTTGGTTATGTGCCCAGATGGCACCAAGTGGACAAGTGGATCAAGGGCAGTTTTCTAAAAATGTGTGTGTGTGGAGAGTGGTGAGCCAGGAGTCAGCCAACATGAGCTCTGTGCTACTTGTGTGTTGGCACCGAGTACCAGATCTCTGCTGTCCTTGAACCTGCCCCTGGCCCAAGGCTATTCTCTGGCCTGCAGTTAAACCCTGTTCATAGCACTATACCATAATAACTTATGAATAAGCCTGGATATTAATTGTTTATACTCATGTCTTTTGTTTGTTTGTTTCAGTTCTGATTTTGCATAAAGAAGGGAGATCTTGGCTCCATTTGAAGTCCAGATCTGATCATATTCCATCTTCAGTACATAATTTTGAAGGAGGCAACCCTGAGTGAGGGAAATAGGAACAGTTTTAGTTGACATTTATTATTATTATTTTTTAAAGATACTAAGAGGAAGCAGAAACAGAAAGGGAGATAGAGGTGTGTGAAAGGTGAGATTTAAAGGAGGAAGATAAGAGCTGATGTAGAGGGCCTGCTGAGGCAGTTTATGCTGAGAAAAGCTACTGGGTGTGTTTTAGTGTTGAGAGTGAGTAGAGGAAAGGTAATAATGAGGTGTTAAACATCTTTACTCTAATAAATAGTTGAAGACCAAGAAAAGGAGGGGATCAAATACATGAAAATAACCTTGGAGCAGCCAGTAGGTGGAGAAAGTTATATAAACCAGTCTAGAGAAGTGTTGGTAACAGTATAGTCAGGAAGTCTAAGCACACCATTTATACGTAAGCTTCCTTCCCTTTAACATTTGACTGCATCTAGCACCTTTATTTGTTTAATCTTATGTTAATGGAATGGTAGAAAGAACACTAACCAGGAGACCAGGTTCTAGTCCCTGCCTAGTCACTAACTAGTTGGCGTGGTGGTGGGGGGTTGTTTTCGAATCCAAAAAATGAGAGAGTTGGATTAAATGACCTCTAAGGTCCTTTCTAGCTCTAAAAGTCTAAAATCAGCTATGTCAAAGCCTCACAGACTTTGAACTCCCTTCACGTCGGGTCAGAGGATAGAAGACAATGTGTGTATAGTGATGTGTATAGAACACTAAACAGTTGATAGAATGAGTGCAAAGTCAGATGTTGAAGGAAAAAAGCATTATTTTATGAGATATTTGGGACATTCCTTCTTGAAGAGGAATCGTGGTCCCTGATGTCAGAGGCTTGTGGGAGCCAATTTTAAGGTTGCTTTGTTCATTTTAGCTGCCTATTAAATTCCCTCTAGAGAATGATAACTTCCAGGTAAGAAAACCCTGGCTTTTTTAAGAGGGTAGGGGGTCTGACCTGAATTGTCAGAGGCAGAATGCAGGTTTCCCCTGACACTGACTCTCAGAGTATTGAAGAGCTGGACTCTCCTTCTCAATACTGTTTGGCTCTGCTGACATCTGTGGCAATTGGGACACAGGCCACCTCTTGGCCTGTGCCAGAATTGCTCTTCCTCCCCTCATATTTATCACGTTGTTATCCCTGACTCTGAATCCCAGAGATCAAGACTAGCTGTAGTCTAGCAGAGGAGCAATAAATCATTGCTCTCACTTTCTTTTCTCCAGGTTTTCTACCCCTTAATTACCACATAACCACTTCTGAGGCTGCATCTTTGTGCTGTATGTGCCTGGGACAAAAGCCCTCCTTGATTGGATATGTGCAAAAGCAGCTTTGTCTCTATCTAGCCATTATGTTTTGCAGAGTGCCACGTGTGTTACCCATCCTTTTCTCTTGTATCTGGTGAGTTTAAGGAGTCTTATTGTCAGGTGATTTATCCATTAATAGGGCTTTTCTAAGCTCTGGGGTTAGGGGGTGGACTGGGCAGCCCCTACTCATTAAGGAGAGAGGTTTGGGCTGGATGAGTGCTTGTTTTTTTTCCCCCCTGCTGCCGTGCTGCCCGGCTTGCAGGATCTTAGTTCCCCGACCAGAGAGTGAACCCAGGTCATGGCAGTGAAAGCGCTGAGTCCTAACCACTGGACCACCAGGGAATTCCCTTGGGTTAGTCATTTTTATGTGGATTTTAGCCAGTCCCCTTCATTTTCTGGGCTCCTAGTAGGAGCTAAGCAGGTTGTGTGATCCAGAATGGGCTCCCGTGGAGCTTTTTTGGGGTCCAGTCCAATAGATCACTTGTTAACAGACAACATCAAAAGGGCCAGCTGCCTATCATTTGCCTTTCCATTATGAAACCTCAGAGAACTTGAGTCAGGGTGAAGAGTTCATAAATGAGGATACCTATCTCCTTCATCCCTAGCAAGCCTTCTTTTTTTTTTTTTTTTGGTATTTGAAGGGAAGGTCCAGGCTTTAGAAACAGAATATAGACAAGCTATTGTACTTTTGCCTGCTGTTTCTTTACTGTACTTGTGCTTTTAGAGGATTGAGAGTGAGGGGTGTTGTGTGGCAGGCAGCAAGTGTCTGGAGAGACTTACTTCTACTCATCATTCCCTGCTGTTTCAAATCAAAGCTCACATCTCTTTTCTAAGAGTAGTAAACTTCACACAAAGCTCAGACAGCATGGGAGAATGGACTTCTTTGCTGGCAAAGAAGCCGATATGGTCTTAGAAAAGGAGAGGTCAAGCCTTTTTTTGTGTGTCTGTGGAAGTAGGAAGGGTTGAGGGGGAGAAGACAAAAGGAACATCAAATACTTGCAGCTGCTGAACCCCTTCTTTATAGTTCCCCATCAAACAGGGGAAATAGGTACAGGGGCAGTAGTCATGATGGGCAGAGAAGCAGAATTTATTTTATAGTCTTAGTTGAGAGAGTATAAGGCAACTGATAAATTATTTTATGCTTAATATTTATTTGCAAAACTGTCTTTAAAGCTGCACTGTTAACCTAGGGACTTGGCAGTCAGTCTCATGACTGAGATTGCTTGGGTTTTAGCACTGTCTCTCCTCATTAAAGATTACAAGGCAAAAAGGGGACCTTTTCAGTAAACGTTGTCACAGTCGAGAGAGGACAGAGCAGGCTGCACTTTTGTTTAAATACTTAGTACAGTTAAGGGCTTTTTTTTCCCTTCATGAGCTCCATTCTTTTTTTTTTTATTCCTAGGTATTTTATTCTTTTTATTGCAGTGGTAAACGGGAGTGTTTCCTTAATTTCTCTTTCAGATTCTTCATCATTAGTGTATAGGAATGCAAGAGATTTCTGTGCATTAATTTTGTATCCTGCAACTTTACCAAATTCATTGATTAGCTCTAGTAGTTTTCTGGTGGCCTCTTTAGGATTCTCTATGTATAGTATCATGTCATCTGCAAACAGTGACACTTTTACTTCTTCTTTTCGAATTTGTATTCCTTTTATTTCTTTTTCTTCTTTGATTGCAGTGGCTAGATCTTCCAAAACTATGTTGAGTAATAGTGGTGAGAGTGGGCACCCTTGTCTTGTTCCTGATCTTAGAGGAAATGTTTTCAGTTTTTCACCATTGAGAATGATGTTTGCTATGGGTTTGTCATATATGGCCTTTATTATGTTGAGGTAGGTTCCCTCTATGCCCACTTTCTGGAGAGTTTTTATCATAAATCAGTGTTGAATTTTGTTAAAAGCTTTTTCTGAATCTATTGAGATGATCATATGGTTTTTCTTCTTCAGTTTGTTAATATGGCGTATCACATTGATTGATTTGCATATATTGAAGAATCCTTGCATCCCTGGGATAAATCCCACTTGATCATGGTATATGATCCTTTTAATGTATTGTTGGATTCTGTTTGCTAGTATTTTGCTGAGGATTTTTGCATCTATATTCTTCAGTGATATTGGTCTGTAATTTTCTTTTTTTTGGTAGTATCTTGGTCTGGTTTTGGTAGTATCTTGGTCTGGTGGCCTCATAGAATGAGTTTGGGAGTGTTCCTTCCTCTGCAGTTTTTCAGAAGAGTTTGAGAAGGATGGGTGTTAGCTCTTCTCTAAATATTTGGTAGACTTCACCTGTGAAGCCATCTGGTCTTGGACTTTTGTTTATTGGAAGATTTTAAATCACAGTTTCAATTTCATTACTTGTGATTGGTCTGTTCATATTTTCTGTTTCTTCGTGGTTCAGTCTTGGAAGCTTATACCTTTCTAAAAATTTGTCCATTTCTTCCAGGTTGTCCATTTTATTGGCACAGAGTTGCTTGTAGTAGTCGCTTAGGATGCTTTGTATTTCTGCGGTGTCTGTTGTAGCTTCTCCTTTTTCATTTCTAATTTTATTTATTTTTTATTTTTATTTTTATTTTTTTTGCGATACACGGACCTCTCACTGTTGTGGCCTCTCCCGTTGCGGAGCACAGGCTCCGGACACGCAGGCTCAGCGGCCATGGCTCATGGGCCCAGCCGCTCTGCGGCATGTGGGATCTTCCAGGACCGGGGCACAAACCCGTGTCCCCTGCATCGGCAGGCAGACTCTCAACCACTGCGCCACCAGGGAAGCCCCATTTCTAATTTTATTGATTTGAGTCCTCTCCCTCTTTTTCTTGATGAGTCCTCTCCCTCTTTTTCTTGATGAGTCTGGCTAATGGTTTATCAATTTTGTTTATCTTCTCAAAGAACCAGCTTTTAGTTTTATTGATCTTTGTTATTGTTTTCTTTGTTTCTATTTCATTTATTTCTGTTCTGATCTTTATGATTTCTTTCCTTCTGCTAACTTTGGGTTTTGTTTGTTCTCCTTTCTCTAGTCCCTTTAGGTGTAAGTTTAGATTGTTTATTTGAGACTTTTCTTATTTCTTGAGGTAGAATTGTATTGCTATAAATTTCCCTCTTAGAACTGCTTTTGCTGCATCCCATAGGTTTTGGATCATCGTGTTTTTGTTGTCATTTGTCTCTAGGTATTTTTTTATTTTTCTCTTTGATTTTTTCAGTGATCTCTTGGTTATTTAGTAACGTATTGTTTAGCCTCCATGTGTTTGTGTTTTTTATGCTTTTTTTTCCCCTGTAATTGATTTCTAATCTAGCGTTGTCGTCAGAAAAGACGTTTGATATGATTTCAATATTCTTAAATTTACTGAGGCTTGATTTGTGACCCAAGATGTGATCTGTCCTGGAGAATGTTCCATGTGCACTTGAGAAGAAAGTGTAATCTGCTGTTTCTGTATGGAATGTCCTATAAATATCAATTAAATCAATCTGGTCTCTTGTGTCATTTACAGCTTGTGTTTCCTTATTAATTTTCTGTCTGGATGATCTGTCCATTGGTGTAAATAAGGTGTTAAAGTCCCCCACTATTATTGTGTTACTGTTGATTTCCTCTTTTATAGCTGTTAGCAGTTGCCTTATGTATTGAGGTGCTCCTATGTTGGGTGCACATATATTTATAATTGTTATATCTTCTTCTTGGATTGATCCCTTGATCATTATGTAGTATCCTTCCTTGTCTCTTGTAACATTCTTTATTTTAAAGTCTATTTTATCTGATATGAGTATTGCTACTCCAGCTTTCTCTTGATTTCCATTTGCATAGAATATCTTTTTCCATCCTCTAACTTTCAGTCTATGTGTCCCTAGGTCTGAAGTGGGTCTCTTGTAGACAGCTTATATATGTGTCTTGTTTTTGTATCCATTCAGCAAGCCTATGTGTTTTGGTTGGAGCATTTAATCCATTCACGTTTAAGGCAATTATCGATACGTATGTTCCTAAGACCATTTTCTTAATTGTTATGGGTTTGTTTTTGTAGGTGCTTTTCTTCTCTTGTGTTTCCCACTTAGAGAAGTTCCTTTAGCATTTGTTGTAGAGCTGGTTTGGTGGTGCTGAATTCTTAGCTTTTGCTTGTCTGTAAAACTTTTGATTTCTCCATTGAATCTTAATGAGATCCTTGCCGGGTAGAGTACTCTTGGTTGTAGGTTCTTCCCTTTCATCACTTTAAATATATCATGCCACTCCCTTCTGGCTTGTAGAATTTCTGCTGAGAAATCAGCTGTTAACCTTATGGGAGTTCCTTTGTGTGACATTGGTCGTTTTTCCCTTGTTGCTTTCAGTAATTTTTCTGTCTTTAATTTTTGTGAATTTGATTACTCTGTGTCTCAGTGTGTTTCTCCTTGAGTTTATCCTGCCTGGGACTCTCTGCGCTTCCTGGACTTGGGTGGCTATTTCCTTTCCCATGTGAGGGAAGTTTTTGACTATAATCTCTTCAGATATTTTCTTGGGTCCTTTCTCTCTCTCTTCTCCTTCTGGGACCCCTATAATGCGAATGTTGTTGCATTTAATGTTATCCCAGAGGTCTCTTAGGCTGTCTTCATTTCTTTTCATTCTTTTTTCTTTATTCTGTTCTGCGGCAGTGAATTCCACCATTCTGTCTTCCAGGTCACTTATCTGTTCTTCTGCCTCAGTTATTCTGCTATTGATTCCTTCTAGTGTATTTTTCATTTCAGTTATTGTATTGTTCATCTCTGTTTGTTTGTTCTTTAATTCTTCTAGGTGTTTCTTCTTTAATTCTTCTAGGTCTTTGTTGAACATTTCTTTCATCTTCTCTGTCTTTGCCTCCATTCTCTTTCTGAGGTCCTGGATCATCTTCACTATCATTATTCTGAATTCTTTTTCTGGAAGGTTTCCTATCTCCACTTCATTTAGTTGTTTTCTGGGGTTTATCTTGTTCCTTCATCTGGTACATAGCCCTCTGCCTTTTCATCTTGTCTGTCTTTCTGTGAATGTGGTTTTGTTCCACAGGCTGCAAGATTGTAGTTCTTCTTGCTTCTGGTGTCTGCCCTCTGGTCCATGAGCTCCATTCTTATACAGAGCTGAAGCAGTAGGTTCTACAGTATATCTGGCACATCTGTTGACCAGTTAGAATTAAAACATTTTCTTCTTAGCAGTGATGTTTGAAACAGTTACATAACTAAAACTTAGTGACTTGGGATGCTAGCATCCTAGGGTGAGAAGGGGACACTCAATAAACTGAGCAAATATAATGTGGAAATCACCATGCAGGAATAAATTTGGAACACTGAAATGTCCATTTTATAATCAAATTTCTGACCTCAATTGCTGTTTACGAAGTGGCAAAAAGGAGATTTTTAAAAACCTGTGGGCAGGTGAGCAGACATGTGCTTGGGAAGATCAGTGCTTTCTTCAAATACACCTACTTTGCCTGCTTTTAAAAAGTCCTTAGTAGCTGTGATGTACTCATTCTAGCCCTCTTTGGATTTCTGTAGAGCTAGTTTACTTTCATTGCTTTCATTTAATAACTTTATTGATTATGCTTTGATTACCTTATTGATGCCTTTCCTTCTTTTTTTTTTTTTTTTTCTTTTTTAAGCCTTGATAAATTTGCTGAAGTTCCTTATGTCCAATGAGACCGTACTTCTGGCCAAACACAACATTTTTACCTTAGCCCTTATGGTGAGTAGCAAAAAAATATATTTATTTTTATGAGCTGTACCCTAAGGCAGAAGTGGGCTGGTTTGAGACAGGAGCTGGTATTCTAGGGATTAAGTCATAGGGAAAACCAGGCCTTTATTTTCCCTTTGGATCAGAATCTCTACACTGGTGCTCCCCACTTTCACCTATGTCTTTGGAGAACCTGGGGTCTTTCATGAGATAATGGTAAAACACTATTATATGATATTCCCACCAAACAGATATAAGAGGTGTAAATTAATTTCAAGAGCATTGATAATACTAAAAAGTAGAAAATAATTAGGTAGTGGTGAGTTTTGAGTACTTATAACTTGATTTTAATATAATTTATTGAATTGCAAGTTTATATAAGTTAATCTTTAATAATGACTTTAATAACCAGCTCACAAAATTTCTGAAAATGTAACAATTAACTCTTGCAAGACAATAAGGGCTGGCTATAGCACACTACTGATAATACCCTTCTGGTCTTCATAGTATGATACCTGTTTATGGGCTTTTGCTTCTTTTTTAGATTGTGAACCTATTTAATATGTTTATCACATATGGCGATACATTCCTGCCCACCCCCAGTAGTTATGATGAACTCTACTATGAGATTATCCGCATGCACCAGAGCTTTGACAACCTCTACTCCATGGGTAAGCTGTCTTCTTTTTATTCCTCTCTCCCCATCAGCTGTGATTTTTGGTATATGAGAGGAAAAGACTACATAAGATTCTCCTCTAGTTGCTTGGTGCCCTTGCTTGGCACAGAACTGTGTAGTCTCCTTTTCTCAGGCAATAAGAAAGTATATGTGGACTTCTTTGCCTTCAGGAACTCAGAATTCATCTCAGTAGAAAGCTGGTTAACATCCCTGTAGCCCTTTCTTGATGTTTGTGAAAGAGAGAGAATAGGGAGGCTTGTGGATTTAGTGAATACCAGTGAGATCCCAGTGAGAGTGAGTGGGAGTTGACAGCAGCAAACAAAAGAGCTTGGATCCCAAGGGAACATTGTGTGATTTGAGAAGGTACAGGGTTTTAAGGAGTTTTAATGTACCTAGGTATTTTTAGCATAACTCACAAGAGGAAGTGGGCATTAGATAAAAATCTTTCTTGCAAACCTTTTGGTAATTGGCTCACTGAAAATTTACTCTGTAGCCGTAATGAGTATAACTTACTTCTGAAAGAGGTCATGTATCCCTGTAAGTTTGAGTGAAGAGGCTACTCAAACCTACCTAAGTTTGAAAGGTGTTTATAGTGCCCAGAAACAGCCACTCAATAAAGCGGTCTATTAAAAACCTCCAACTTATTAGCTTTATTGGGATGTAATTGATATATAATAAGCTGCACCGTTTTAAAAAAATTTTTTATTTATTGGCTGTGCCACGCAGCCTACGGGATCTTAGTTCCCTAACCAGGGATGGAACCCGCGCCCCCTGCAGTGGAAGCGCAGAGTCTTAACCACTGGACCGCCAGTGAAGTCCCAAACTGCATTCTTTTAAAGTATACAATTTTTAATAAGTTTTAGCATATGTATATGTACATGAAGCTGTCATTAAAATCAAGATAATGTACATATCCATCCTCTCCCTAAAATTTCCTTGTGTCCCTTTATGTCTCTTTTACCACCTCTGTCCCTCACCCCCCCATCCCTGGACAACCAGTGACCTGCTTTCTGTCACTGTCGATTATTACTTTATCCCTTTCATTGGGTCTATTCGTGAAAAGTTCATATTTTGCTTGCGACTCCTGTATCATGAGAAAGGTAGAGGGGATTTGGAGCAAATACCTGGAGAAAGAGTAGAAGCAAACCGTGGAAAAGGATTGCCTAGGAGGACAGAATTTTTTCTATTTCCCTGCTCTCTTATTCTCAGTGTAATAGCTTTAGCATCAGGTCAGCTCCCCTCAGAATATTAAGTTCCCACTGTCACATCAAGACACACGTCTCTTTTTTTTAGGAGCTAGGAAGTCTTCCATGAGAACCCTCTGGCAAACTTCCCACTGGCAAAAGGTGCTCAGAGTACCCTGGTGTGGTTTGCATGTACCTGGTTTTACCAATGTCCTTGTTTTCAAGAATGTAGGATTTTCCAAGGGTGAAGAGCTACCCCAGAGGCTTTAGTACCCATTAATAGATGAATAAAGATGTCTTTCAGTGAGGAAAGGAAAGAGAGTTGGAGTGGGGGAGATATTTTATAGACGTCTGACTTATCTGCTCAACTGTGCCATATACACAAATGAGATAAACCCTTGTAGCCACAGCAATAAGATGAGAGAGGACATCTGGGAATGCTCAAATCTGCTAACGGAATTAAAATGGTAACCAAGAAAGTACAAATAGGAAAGTGAAAATTTCACTAAATGAAACACAACAAATAGTAGGAGGTGGCATGTTTCAGTGCTCTCCATTTTGTATAAAGTATGAGAAACTTCTGGTGGAAAAAAACATTTAAGTCAAGTTTTTTGAGGTATAATTTACATATATGGTAAAATTCACCCTAAATGTACAATTCTGAGTTTCAACAAATGCATATGGAAGTGTAATTATTATAGAAAATCAAGATATAGAAGGGTTTCACTATCTCAAAAACTTCTCTTGTGCTCCTGTGAGGTCAACTCTTCCACCCACCCCAATCCCTAGCAATCACTGATCTGTTCCATGTCTGCATGGTTTTGCCTTTTCTAAAAAAATATATAGAGGAAATCATACAGTCTTTTGAGTCTGGCTTCTTTTTTTTTTTTAATTAATTATTTTACTTTTATTTGCTTTGGGTCTTCGTTGCTGCGCGCGGGCTTTTTCTAGTTGTGGTGAGCGGGGGCTACTCTTTGTTGCAGTGCGCGGGCTCTCATTGCTGTGGCTTCAGTTGTTGTGGAGCACAGGCTCTAGGGTGCGCAGGCTTCAATAGTTATGGTGCACTGGCTTCAGTAGTTGTGGCGCACGGGCTTAGTTGCTCCGCGGCATGTGGGATCTTCCCGGACCAGGGCTCGGACCCGTGTCCACTGCGTTCGCAGGCAGATTCTTAACCACTGTGCCACCAGGGAGGCCCTGGCTTCTTATACATAGTAATTTGTTTGAAGTTATCCATGTTGATGCATGTATCAGTAGTTCATTCCTTTTTATTATGGAATAATATTCCATTGTGGGAATATGCCAGCTTGGTTTATCCATTTATCAGTGGAAGGACATTTGGGAGGTTTCCAGTTTTTAGCGATTGTAAATAAAGCCCCTGTAAACATTTTTGTACACAGTTTTATGTGAACACAAGTTTGCATTTCACTTGATTACATACCTATGAATGGGATTTTTGGGTATTATGTAAGTGTGCGTTGAACTTTATAAGAAACCACCAAACTGTTTTCCAAAGTGGATGTACTATTTTACATTACTTACAACAGTATGCAAGAGTTGTAGCCACTCCATATCCTAGCCGGCTTTTTTTTTTTTTTGGCTTCTTACAGGTGTGTAGCGATATCTCATTATGGTTTTAATTTGCATTTTCCTGATGAATAATGGTGTTGAGCATCTTTTCCTATTCTTATTTGCCATCCATATATCTTTGGTGAAGGATTTGTTAGATTTTTTGCCCATTAAAAACAAATTTGCATACCCGTATTTATAGCAGCACTATTCACAATTGTCAAAAGATGGGAGCAACCGAAATGTCCATCAGCAGATGAATGGATAAATAAAATGTGATATATACATATAATGGGTTGCTATGCAGCCTTTAAAAAGAAAGAAATCCTGTTACATGCTACAATGTGGATGAATGTTGAGTATACTATGCTAAGTGAAATAAGCCAGTCACAAATTGTTTCCACCTATATGAAGTATCTAAAGTAGTCAAATTCATGGATACAGAATGGTGGTTACCGGAGGTGGTGGAGAGGGTGCAAAGGGAGTTGTTTAATAGGTACAGAGCTTCAGTTCTGCAAGACAAAAAGGTTCTGGAGATCTGTTTCACAACAGTGTACATATACTTTACATCATTGAACTGTACATTTAGAAATAGGTTAAGGTGGTAAATTTTATGATTGGTATTTTTTACCACAATAAAAAGAAATATACTAAACTTTAGACTTTATTTGGATTCTGCTAATTCCTCTAATGTTCCTTTTGTATTCCAGGATCTCATCCATTGCTACATTTACTCATGATGTCTCCTTAGTCTCTTTTTATGTGACAGTTTCTTAGTGTTTGCTCAAGTTTCATGGCCTTGACAGTTTTGAGGAGAACCTTCTTCAGTTTGGGTTTGTTTGATGACTTACTCATGGTTGGACGAGGGTTATGCGTTTGGGGAAAGAATGCCACAGTGTCAGAGTGGCCTTTTCGTCACATCAAGGGTATATGTTATTAAGATGACTTAATCACTGGTGATGTTAATCTTGATCACTTGGTTAAGGAAGTGTTTGCAAAGTTTCTCCTCTGCAGGATTGCTTTTTCCTCCTGTTCCGTGCTCTGTTCTTTGGAAGAAAGTCACTAAATGCAGCCAACTTTAGAGTTAGTATTGTACCACTTCAGTAAAATATGCAAGCTTTGCTACTATATAGGGTTCTCTAATCACCAGCCCCCCACACTTACTTTGATATTATAGTTGTCATATGTATTACATCTACATTGAAAACTCCACCAGACAATGCTATAACTTTCACTTGTGACAATCATCCAAATTCTAAAGAACTTCAGAGGGAAAAATATATTTTTTATATTTGCCTATATGTTTTCCATTTCTGTTGCTCTTTTTATTCCTGAAGATCCAAATTCCTTTCTGATATCATTTCTCACAGTCTTTAAGAATTTTCTGTAGCATTTTTTTGGACTTCTGGTGACAAGATTTTTTTTGTTGTTTGTTTTCTTTCATTCCTGAAGGGTATTTTTGCTGGATATAGGATATTGAGTTATAGTTCTTACCTTTAAGTACTTTGAAGATGTTATTCCCCTTTTTTTGGCCTGTATGGTTTCTGATAATAAATCTGTGTTCGTTTGAATCATGTTCCCTTATTCGTAATATGTTGTTTTTCTCCTGCTTCTTTTAAATTACTTTTCCTTATCTTTGGCTTTCAGAAGTTTGATTATATGTTTTGGCCTGGTTTTTCTTTGTGTTTATCCTGTTAGGGGTTTCCTGAGGATCTTGAATCTCACCAAATTTGGGAGTTTTCAGCCATTCTTTAAAAAAAAATTTTATTTATTTATTTATTTATTTTTGGCTGCATTGGGTCTTTGTTGCTGTGTGCAGGCTTTCTCTAGTTGTGCCAAGTGGGGGCTGCTCTTCGTTGCAGTACGCGGGCTTCTCACTGTGGTGGCTTCTCTTGTTGCGAAGCATGGGCTCTAGGCGCGCAGGCTTTAGTGGTTGTGGCACGCGGGTTCAGTAGTTATGGCTCACGGGCTCTAGAGCGCAGGTTCAGTAGTTGCGGCGCATGGGTTTAGTTGCTCTGCGGCATGTGGGATCTTCCTGGGCCAGGGCTTGAACCCGTGTCCCCTGCATTGGCAGGCGGATTCTTAACCACTGTGCCACCAGGGAAGCCCCAGCCATTCTCTTTTGCAAATTGTTTTCTGCCCTTAATTTCTCTCTCCCTTTCTTCTTGGACTACAATAACACAAATGTTAGACTTTCTGATACTGTTACACAGGTCTCTGAGGCCCTGTTTTTCCCCCCATTTTTTCCTGTTCTTCATGTTTAATAATTTCTACTGTTCTGTCTTTAGGTTTACTGATTTCTGTGTCAATCCATTCTGCTATTAAGTCCATCTAGAGAATTTATTTTACATAATATATGTTTTACTTCTAAATGTTTTAATTGGTTCCTTTTTATAGTTTCAATTTCTCTCCTGAGAAGTTCTACCTTACCATTCATTCATTCAGGAATGTTTGCCTTTTTCTAATGGAGCATGTTTGTAATAGTTGCTCTAAAACTCTTTGATAATTTTAACATCTGTGTCACATCAGGCATCTGTTTGTCTTTTCTTTTGAGACTTTGTTACATTTTCTTGTTTTATTGTATATCCTGGTTCTTTGTATGGCCTGGTTCCTTATAAGTTGAGTAATTTTGGATTACATCCTGGACATTTTTCTTATGTTGTGTAGACTCAGGGTTCAGTTATAATCTGGAGGGTTGTTTTTTTTTTTTTGGTATTAGTAGGCAATCAATCCAGTTAGACCACAGGTTCTTTCTCACTTTCTGTAGGTAGTGGTTCCAATATCAGTTCAGTTTTCAAAACCCTTTCTGTGCTACTTTGGATCTGGTGCACATACTCACCACTCAGGAGACTGGACTGTAGTTCAAATAGCAGTTTAGTTTTTAAAGGGTTTGCTTTGCTACTTTGTATTTGTTCCGTGCTTGGTCAGCTCCCATGAGCCTAACTTTCATATGCGGAATTAGAGGAACACTTTCTCCTGGTCTGTCCAGGATTCCCTCTATGTTCTCTGGGTAGCAGAAGCCCCTTTTCCTGGTTTCTGTCTACAGAAAGATGAGGTTTCTATTGAAGTTTTAGCCATCCACCCAACTCCTCTATCATGCATCTCTGTGACTGTCTGGATCTTGAGGCAAACCTGCAAAAGAAAAACAGGAAAAAAGAAACCCTGGAAACCCACTTTTGTGGGTGTTTCTCCAAGTTTTGACTCCCCTCTATAATCTGTCTGCTTTTGTTTAATTTTCAGAGCCCTCAGGTAATACTTTTTATATTTTATACAGGATTTTTAACTGTAATAAGGAGAGAGAGGCTGAAGTAGGCTTACTCTGCCACACTGGAAGTGGAATCTCATCTTCAGTTTTTAGAGACACTTTTGCTGAATATAGAATTTTTCTTTCAGTACTTAAAAAAATGTCATTTTGTTGTTTTCTGGCTTGCATAATTCCTGATGAGAAGTCTAGTGTCATTCTTAGCTTCATTTCTCTGTATATATCTTTTTTCTCTGCATGCTTTTAACATTTTCTCTTTATTGCTGATTTTCAGTAGTTTATCATGTGCCTTAACATGGTTTTCTTTATTTTTCCTGGAGTCTCTTGAGCTTCTTGGATCTGTGGATTTCTGGTTTTCATCAAATGTGGAAAAGTTTTGGCTGTTAATTTCTTCAGATATTTTTCTGTCCCCTCTCCTCTTTTCTTGTTTTGGAACTTCAATTATATATATGTTAGACCTCTTGACAGTGTCCCATAGGTCACTAAAGCTCTGTGGGTATTTTTTCCTTTCTTTCCATTTTTTTTTGGTCTTTTCTCTCTCTTTCATTTTATTTTATGTATTTATACTATTTATTTTTGGCTGCACTGGGTCTTCATTGGGTCTTCGCACAGGCTTTCTCTAGTTGCAGTGAGTGGGGGCTACTCTTTGTCGCGGTACACGGGCTTCTCATTGTGGTGGCTTTTCTTGTTGCAGAACACTGGCTCTAGGCGCATGGGCTTCAGTAGTTGTGGTGCACGGGCTCAGTAGTTGTGGCTCATGGGCTTAGTTGCTCTGCAGCATGTGGGATCTTCCTGGACCAGGGGTTGAATCTGTGTCCTCTCACTGTTGTGGCCTCCCCCGTTGCGGAGCACAGGCTCCGGACGCGCAGGCCCAGTGGCCATGGCTCACGGGCCTAGCTGCTCCGCGGCTTGTGGGATCTTCCCGGACCGGGACACGAGCCCGTGTCCCCTACATCGGCAGGCGGACTCTCAAGCACTGCGCCACCAGGGAAGCCCAACAGGTATATTCTTAACCAGTGTGCCACCAGGGAAGTCCCTGTCTTTCATTTTAGATAGTTTCTATTCCTCAGTCTTCAAATTCACTGATCTTTTCTTCTGTGTTTTTTCTAATGTGCTGTTAATCTCATTAATCTCAATTCATTTCATCCTAGTGTATTTTTTTGTTTCATAAAGCATTTTCTTCCCTAGAAGTTCTATTTAGACTTCTTTCTTTAATATGTTCATTTCTTTCCTCATCATGTTTATATTTTCCTCAATCTTCCTGAGCATATGGAGCATATTTACAATAGCTGTTCTAATGTCCTTTTCTGCTAATTCCATCATCTCTCTTCATGTCTAGATCTGTTTCTATTGACTGATTTTTCTCCTGCTTATGGGTCATATTTTTTTCTGCTTCTTTGAATGCTGGTCATTTTAAAATTGGATTTATAACATTTTAATGTTAATGTTGTAAGTGCTTGATTTTCTTATGTTTTTTTATATAATGTTGGACTTTGTTCTGGAATGCAGTTGTGTTGTGTGGAATCAGTTTCATCCTTTTAGGGTTTGCTTTTAAGGGTTGTTAGGGCAGGTTGAGAGCAACTTTTATTATGGACTAATTTGGCCCCATTACTAATGCAGTACCCATCTGCAGACTCTACCTGATTACCCATGTATTAGTAGGTTTTTCCACTCTTGCTGGTAGAAATGCAAATTATTTTATTTGTGGAGCCTTCTATGAGCGCCACAATTTCTTCTCTTTTCCTGTGGTTCTTCACCGCCAGCTTTGGGTAGTTTCCTCTTCCCTGTGTGAAGATCGGTGCTCAGCAAAAGATGGAAGAGGACCCCTCTACAAACTTCCATAGTTCCCTGTCAAACTCCCTCCTCTACAGTACTCTACCCCACAAATTCTAGGTGCCTTGGCCTGCCCAGTTGCTTATCTCTATGTCTTTGGCTTGGCACGACTTCTGGATTCTGTTTAAGTTCCTCCTCTCTGCCCTGTAGGCTAGAAACTTTTTCACATAGTAAGCTGGGGTAATCGTAGGGTTCACCTTGTTTGTTTTCCATCTTCAGGGATCACAGTTCTATATACTTGTTGTCCAGTGTCTGAAAACTCTTGTCTCATATATTTTGTTCAGTTTTCTATTGTTTGAGGTAGGAAGGTTAATTATGTCTTGATATTCTATCATGGCTAGAAGAGGAAGGCTCACTGAGACTTTTTTGATAAAGGCACACATTTAATATTCCTATGGCATTAATTTATTGCAGTGATATCCACTGAATAGGAAGGACCTTGACACAAGCTGCCCTGAACCATAAATGATACCATATTTTGAACTGTTTTTTCATTAAAAAAAAAAGATAATTAGAAAAGAAAAAGCAAGGTAAAAAACATTTTTACAATCTCTCCTTTCTAGTATGACCACTGTTTTCATAGTTGTATATTAGTCTACTTGTATGCATAGTTTTACATAGTTGTAATTATGTTTTCCTATTTCGTGTTTTTTTAAACCGTCAGAACATTTTCCTTTTTTTTTGTAGTTTTCTTAGGTCTCTTTCTCTCTCTCCCTCTCTCTCTCATTTTTTGCATAGTATGGATGTAGTTTATTTAACCATTCCTCCTTTTCATGGAAATTACAGTTTCCAGTTTTTGCTGTTACTTAACTCTCTTTCTTTAATGGTCACATGGTATGCTATTTTTGTGTACCATAATTTACTACATAAATGATAACCTTAGCTTGAGGCATTTAGGGCATTTTGAGATAATTTTGTGTTTAAATTTGGTAACTTAGAAAAGAATGTAAAAGCCTATGGCATTTCTAAGGGAAATGCAGTGATGAGGTCTGGGTGCTTGTTCACTAAAAACAGAAGTGACAGGATGTTAACAGAGAAATAATACATGGACAGGGTTAAATACCTCTCTGAGGTAAGGAGAGTAAAATTCAGCTCAATTCTATAAGGGTTAGGTCCTCACCATCAGAGAATTTATGATTTAGTGGAGGGTCTAGTGAAAAACAGATGCATCTAAACAGTTTTTGCAATTGAGTTGAAAAAAATACATCTGACCTGCTTGAAACAATTTTGTTCATTACGCGAATAAATTTGCACAAACACTAGGTGAAACCTGAGTTCAGACTGTAGAGCTCTAACTTGAAACTATATCAAGTTCCCCTTCACTAAATCTTGTAAATTAGAAAAGCAGCTCTCTGATCATGTTTTATTAAGGCTTCCATCTTCTCTTTCATAAAATTGCATGAATTTATAAAAATGAAGTATTGCTAGAATAGATGCAGAATAGCCAGATGAACTTTCTTTCCCTATTACAGTTATAGGCCCTCCCTCTAGTAAAGCTGCTGCTACTACTCTTCTTGCTAGAGGAATACTGGTCAGGAGTAGGTAGTGATGGTACTCAGGTGTAAAGTTCCTATGCAGATTGATTACACATTTCTTAATGTTACTTAGGCTGTGACTTCCAACCTTTGAGAAAGTCTCAGGTACATTCTTTTATTTGTTTGGGAGACAAGTCTATTTAAATTCATAATAACTAATACTTATATAACATTTACTATGTGCCATGCACTGATCTAAGGCTTTATATGTAACTTATTTGATTTTCATGATTATACTTTCATATAAGTATTGGTATTATTCTCTAGTAAGTGGCAGGGGCTAGACTGGGACTCCGACAGTTGGCTTCAGAGTTCACACTCTTAACCATTCACTGTGTAAGTGCAGGCTGTAGAACCATTCCCTCTAGGTTTAAATTCTAGCTCCATTACCTACAACTCTGTGAATGAACTTGATCAATTAATTATTTGTCTCCTCCGAGTCTCATATGTATGCTGTATTGCATATAACCTTTGTCCAATTTCTGGCACATAGTAAACTCGCTACATGTTTAGCTCATATTAGTTATTCACTCGTTAAAAACATATGCTTGGAGTGCCCACCATATGCTTGCTCTTTCAAGGAGCACTTGTGCTGGTTTGTCTCTTTTCCAAAATAGTGTAGGTACTGTAATGTGTGACCATGAAGCTCATAGCTGATAGAGGATATGATGATTTGTATTTCCATCATTCCTTCTTCTGTGAGTAAGGGTGGAAAAGAGACTTTGGTCAGAGAAGGGAAGAATATTCCTGTTGATTCATGTTGCAGGTCACACAGTTAAGTCAGAGGAGCTAAAACAGGTTACTCCGTGATTGAAACATGACCATGTTCTATCTTGCAAGGTTATTTGTCCTGTTTGACCCAGCTTAGACCTTCAGGAGAAAGACATACTGTATATGGAGCAGGAGGGGGCACTTGCTCAGCTGGCCAGTTCCACTAAATCAGCCCCAGCCATTAGGGAAATGATAAATGTGGCAATCAGGTGACCCATCACACCCCAGTGTAGATTTTAAATGAATGCAAAAACTAGCAGGGAGTGGAGAGAGGGGAGCCCAAGGCAGAGGAGAAGTAGAATATTTTGATAGAAAGTGAAAAAAAGAGGAAAAAGTTTGCGGTAAAGATAGTTGAGAATAAGCCCTTACTTTTTTCCCTAGATGAAGATGTCTTAAATAGAAGATTGGCCCAGGCTCCGTTTGGTTATTCTAATAGTGATATTCTGCGATGTGTCTTCATTCCTCATATTTGTGTTTTATACCAGGGGTCCAACACATCTTTGTTCTTTCCTTTTTTACAGTCCTGAGGCTTTCTACCAATGCAGGCCAGTGGAAAGAAGCAGCTAGCAAGGTGACCCACGCGTTGGTTAATATCAGGTGAGGAATGAGGATTTATCTCTTTCAGAGTTCCTTGGCTCAGCCTGAGGTTTATTGTACCTTTCTAAGTGGAGTGTGTTGAACAGCACCACTATTTTAAGCCCTGATGTCTGTAGGAGTGGAAGAAATTGTCATATTTGATCAAGAAAAGCAGGAATGCATGTGTCTTTCATTTTGTCATATTGAAATAACTCACAGTGTTTGCTCTTCTCTGAATTTTCTTACCAAGAGATGGTTGCAAGCCCGTTTCAGCATCTTTGTTGCCAAAGTGTTTTCTGTTTATAGGTCATCTGAAAGCTGTTGTGTGGCAATTTTTTCTGTCATTCTCCAAGAGTTGAATGAATGACTCATGGGGATCTGGAACTTTGACGTTTTGCTTTACATGGCTATTTCTGTTTGTGGTAAACAGAGCCAAATGGAGCTCATGGGGCTAAGTCATTTCAGGTTTCTTATGAAACAGCAAGGCAATTATAGCGTGCTGTATGTATTGGATAAAATTGAGTCAGACATGGAGTTGGTTTAGGGTTTTGAGGAAGTAGCACACACTCACAGGAGTGAGCTGTTTGTAAATGGAGAGAATGTGCCTTCAGTATTATGAAACCTAAGGCTGACTTTTCTTACGTGCCTGGCTCCCTTTGTGCCTATCATTTTTCATTTTCTCAACAGTTATTATATTGCTCTTGCAAACAATTGAAAAATTAACATTGAGTACAAGAGGCAAACCCAACAGATGGGGAAACTTGATTTAGCTCCAGATGTAAGCCTTGCCAGACATTTCCAGTAATAGTAATGCACATTTACAACTTGGTATAGATTCTAATTTGTGACAGAGCTGGGATTGTGTTTATTTCTATATCTTTCTTTTGTTGCCCTTTTTTTTTTTTTAAAGGTAAAATGTCCTGTCCCTGCAGTGATGTACTAGTGTTTGGCAAATCTGGGAACAAAAGAAAAAGTGTGAATTGTGTGTGTTGGGAGGGCTGGGATGAGGGAGCATGGGGGTGAGATATGCTAACAAGATTGTATTGAAGGTATTGAAGGTTGATCTGCCTTACCTGACGCGAGACATTTTTTAGTAAACACGGTTTTATAAATCTCACAACTAAATACATAACTGCATCGAGCAAATAAGCCAGATACTGTAGGAAGGCCTTATGATAAATGTGATTTTCTGTAGGATTCAGGAATTACAAACTGCTTTCTCCCAAATATCCCTTTGTGACCCAAGGGCAGTATGACAAATGTGAGTGTTTGAAAGAAACACCAGATTCCGGGCTACAGTAAGAAGTGCATATGGGTATAATTTATGTTGTGTTTATTTATTCATGTATTTACTTAGGCTTTCCAGGCAGTTCCTTTTCATCTGGGGCCTGTTTCCTTGATCACAATCCTTTATGCTTTCTTTATATCCTACCTTGTTGCTTTTCCTTTCAGTGGCTTCTGGCTTGGCTGCTGTCATTCTTCCCAAGGGCCATCAAACAGCTGATTTAAGCTATTGGCCTGTCCTTTTTCTTTTTTTTGTCCCTTTTCCGAATAGCCCAGAAACAACTGGCCTGAGATTTGAGCAGATAACCATGACCTCTTCCTTCTCTTTTTAGGTCTCTATCAGGCCTACCTATACCTCCATTTTCATTCCTCAAACTTCTTTGATGAACTTGCTGCAGCGAGTAATTATATCATCCTCACTGTTGCTAATGAATTAGACTTGGAGTATATGTAAAAAGTATCAAAGATCCAGTCAGTTTTTTCAAGAGGTTACTGGAAAGATGTGTTAGAATATCACTTATCACACTAAAGCCAGAGCAGGGGGAAATACTGGTGATGCTGAGCCTGCAAAAGTTTACTTTTTTCCTTTTTAACATTTATTTTCACTTAATAAGTGCTAAACTTGTTGCTGCTCTTTCTTAAACTGCTGTCTTCTTCAGTCGTCAGACTCTATAGCATGCATTATAAACTTTAAAAAAATATACTTTTTACCAATGAGGAAACTGAGTCTTAAGGATATTTGAATTGCAGAAATCCCACAATTGTTGTGTGGCAAAGCTGCGAATTACTCATAGGTCTTCTAATTCACAAGTCCAGGGCTCTTTCTTTTATATAGTAACACCTCCTTCTATAGTGTTACATCAAAGGCTCCTGGAGGTAAACAGAAAACTCAGTATGATGTATTGAAAGGGGCATGGGCATGGAAATTTGAGTTAGAGAAACTGGGTTTTTAATTTTTATCTCTACCACTTAATATGTGATCTCGAGCAAGTTATTTAGCATCTCTGGACCTCTTTCCACCATCTATAAAATGGAGGTCATGATGATATCAATTGTTTTACAGGGAAGTAGTTGTGAGAATTACATATAATGTAACATATATTAAAGTATTTAGTAAACTATAAAATACTGGTCATTTCATTTAGCGTAATGTCTGTACGGTCTATCCCTGTTGTAGCATGTGTCAGAATTTCCTTCCTTTTTAGGCTGAGTAATATTACTGTTTATTTATTCATTCATTCATTCATTTATGGCTGCATTGGGTCTTTGTTGCTGCGCATGGGCTTTCTCTAGTTGCGGTGAGCGGGGGCTACTCTGTTGCGGCGCGTGGGCTTCTCATTGTGGTGGCTTCTCTTGTTGCAGAGCACGGGCTCTAGGCACGCCGGCTTCAGTAGTCGTGGCACACGGGCTCAGTAGTTGTGGCTTGTGGGTTCTAGAGCACAGGCTCAGTAGTTGTGGCGCACGGGGTTAGTTGCTGCACGGCATGTGGGATCTTCCCGGACCAGGGCTCGAACCCGTGTCTCCTGCATTGTCAGGCGGATTCTTAACCACTGCGCCACCAGGGAAGCCCTAATATTCCATTTTATGTATATGCCACATTTTGTTTATCCATTCATCACTGATGAAACCCCAAGTGGATTGCTTCCACCTTTTGGTTGTTGTGGTTTTGGTTATTTGTACATGGGTGTACAAATATCTGTTCAGTTCCTGCTTTCACTTCTTTTGCGAATATACGCAGAAGTGGAATTGATAGATTGTATGGTAATCTTATGTTTAATATTTTGAGGAATTGCCATACCATTTTTCTGGTTTAGCATTCTGAGCCTTCCTTAGACTGTTTCCTAAGTATGTCTTCATTTATCCCTTCTCTAAATGTTAAAATGTTACCCATAAAAGATGTTTTGCTTTTCTTTGTAGGTAGGCTGTGTTGCTTTGAATAAGGGTGTTCCAAGGAGTATTCTTTTCTCTGAGTTAGTATTCTCTTAGCTGAGGGCAAATAAGTGGTATGACTAAGAAGTCAGCATTCCACTGAGCCAATGGTAATGAGTGCTGCCTTATGCTCCTTAGCTTTGCTTCTTAAGAGCCTTGTGTTGTACATCCATGACACTGTTAACTTTGGGTGGTTTAGAAAACAAGAGACTGTCAGAAAATTGGACCTGTGGGTCTCCCAGGGATACTATGGGATATTTAGCTTCTGGCCACCAAATTGATTATCAACGACAGAGTGTATAAAGGCTCAGTAGTAAAGTTGTGATGGTATGCAACATTTACTTATGTTGTTTGTAAAGGTTGTATTGATCCCACACCTGGAAAGGATTTCTGTCTTTTGTTGATCCTACACCTGGAAAGGATTTTCTTTTTTCTTTTTTCTTTCTTTCTTTCTTTCTTTCTTTTCTTTTTCTTTCTTCCTTCCTTCCTTCCTTCCTGCCTGCCTTCCTTCCTTCCTTCCTTTCCTCCCTCCCTCCCTTCCTTCCTTCCTTCTTTCTTTCTCTTTCTCCCTTCCTTCCTTCCTTCCTTCTTTCTTTCTCTTTCTCCCTTCCTTCCTAACTCCCTCCCTCCCTTCCGTCCTTCCTTCCTTCCTTTTAAATTTGGCTGCACTTCACGGCATGCGGAACTTCCCCAACCAGGGATCAAACCCCTTCAGTGGAAGTGCAGAATCTTAACCACTGGACCACCAGGGAAACCCCCTGGAAAAGATTTCTAAGGCAGAGTGAACAAACTCTTAGCCACCTCTCCTGTAGTATGTATGTTCTTTGATAATCACGGCAAGGGATTGGGTTGCGTGTGAAATTTTCAGATACCTAACAGCTGGGAGGGCCTCGGAGACTGGTTTGCCAGTTGATGACAGCTACAAGTTATGTCTTTGGGATCTTCTGGAACGCAGTGCATGCGATGGCAACCCTAACAGTATCTCACCAACAGTGAAAAGCAGCAGAAAGCCTGCAGACCTTTCTTTTTTTTGGAGTTTAGATTGTGACAGTGAAAACTAAAAGTACTTCTACTTGCTTGGAGGCCTAAATTTGCTCAAGTGTCAGTGTTTGCTTTTTACTTGTCTTTAGTGGCTTAGTCATGCTAGTTCTTTAACTGTCAAAGTTGTTTGTGTTTAAACAATTTGTCTCTCTCTTTCTGCTTGATCCTTCAGAGAGATTCTTAAAATGCAGCTGCTGAGAAACTGCTATTTTTACTGAAACACCTGATGTCGTTAACATACAGGGCCCTATGTTTGTTCCTCCCTATCAGAGCGTTGTTCTATTGCTTTGCCACAAGAAAAATAAAATAGTATTGCTCCACCTTTAAAATTCCACTTGGTATAATTGTTACTTCAGCTGCCTTCACATATCTACTGATCCCCAAAGGAAAAATACCCTGAGGGGCTATGTGCAGGGCTGGAAGGAAAACATTTAGAAGTTTTGCTTGGAGACTTCTATGCTAAATATTTCCCGTCACCAATTAGCAGGCTACCCCAGTGAGGTCCTGTACTTTAGGGAAGATGTCTGCTGACTATTAACCTAATTAGTCAGAAGAGAAAAAGAAAAATGTTAGACTAAAATCTGACCTTCATCTAACCAAAGAACTTTCAAGGTAAGTAATTTGAAGCCCTTAATGAATCTCTTCACGTTAACATCTTATTGCTTTTCACTTAATGAGCATTTTATTAGCACCAGGTTCACAATCCTGTTCTCTTGTTGCTCACAGAAATAGTGGCTGAATGACTGCAAATAGGTTTTTCTCCTGATCTGTAATTTTCTTAAGGTGGATAAAGTTTGATCTATGATATTACTCTATAGTTAATATATTAATTTTTCCTTTTATTTGGAATGCATTAAGCTAAAGTTTAGTTTGTCTTTGAGAATGACTTTTTAGATACTGCTGGGGTTAGTGACAAGCCTGGGGTTTGGAATGAGAATTTAGTGCATTTCTTTGTAAGTCTCTTAATTGTTCCCCAGTGAGATTGCCTCTTGTCCCCGTTTGCTCCACTGGTCTTTTTGTTCCGATGCTGAGGTGTGCTCCTCCCTCCTGCTTATGTGCTTATGTAGCTATTTTCCTTCATCCTAAAAAATACTCCCTCAAAAAAAAAAAAAAAAAAGGAATGCTTTAAATGTACACTCTGCTGGGGGCTCTCAGGAACAAGAAAATCTCTCAGCACCCTCTGGATACGGGGGTTCATTGAGAATAACACCCTTTGGAGTGGGCTGTGTATAGAATTCTGACTGTCACGGGGTGGGGGGTACGGAACACCCTCAGGCAGTGATCAAGGCCACAGTTGATGGCCACAGAATTAGAGTTGGGAAGGGAATAGAAGGTCTCATCCAGGCAAAATCTCCCCAAATCCCTTTGCCCATGCACCTGTTTGGGCTACAAAATTTGCCTCTTAGTCACAGCTCTCTTATCAGAATGGATACTGATGAGTTGAGAGGGGGAGCAGTTTGATGCCAAGCATTTCAGCTGAAAGATGCAACTTCGTCTAGTGAAAAGTAAATATGGACTAAAGTGACTAATGATAGAAGCAGAGGCATTGGGCAGATGGCTCCTGAGTAGCAAGGAGTACACGAACATAATCTTCTAGTCCAGTTGTCTGCTCTAAAGTGGCAGGCAGGCTCAGATTATCCCCGGAGTCAGAATTTATCAGTAATGACCTTTCTTCTGTTAATCAGACCCTGCAGATCTCCCATTACAGAGAATGAAAAGCATTATGCAGATTAAAACAAAGCACCAAAATGAGGCTGCTATAATATCATTTCCCCAATACCTGGGAACATTACATATTATTCTAATAGTTGCTGTTCCCTAATCTCTTAAGACTACAGCTAGAAATGAAAAACCAAACACTGAATCCCATGTGGTTAATCATCTCTTTTGCCCTAACTTGGTTTATGCTGCAAAGTGAGGTTTTGCATTAGGTTGTATCTAAGCTTGTGAACTGCAATGCAGTAAAGAAGTCTTGGTTTAGGAGATTCAGATACTTATAATGAAATATTAAGATTTTTTTTGTTGGGGCTGCTGTGACTTTAGCATATAAAACCCCTCCTTACCTCAACCTGAAATTCCCTTGGGGTCTTTCTCCATTTTGCTTTGTAAAAAAAAATTGTGGGAAAATATATGTAACATAAAATTTACCATTTTAACCATTTTTAAAGTCTACAGTTCTGTGGCATTAAGTACATTCACATTGTTGTGCAACCACCATCATCACCGCCAGCCATCTCCAGAACTTCTTTATCTTCCTCAACTGAAACTCTGTACTCATTAAACAGTAATTCCTCATTCCCTCCTCTTCCCAACCCCTGGAAATCACCATTCTACTTTCTGTGTCTACTCTAGGAACTTCATATGAGAGGAATTATACACTATTTGTCCTTTTGTGACTGGGTTTTTTACTTGGCCTAACATCCACAAGGTTCTTCCATGTCATGGCATGTATCAGAATTTCCTTCCTTTTTTTAAAGACCAAATTCAGTCTTCCGTCATATATATATATTACATTTTCTTTATCCATTTATCCATTGATGGACACTTGCATCCTCCACCTTTTGACTACTATGAATAATGCTGCTGTGAACATGGGTGTAGAAATATTTGAGAACCTGCTTTCACTTCTTTAGGGTATATACTCAGAAGTAGGATTGCTGGATCATATAGTAATTCTATTTTTCATATTTTGAGGAATCATTATACCTTTTTCCACAGCAGCCACACCATTTTACATTCCCATCAGCGATACACAAAGGCTCGAATTTCTCCATAGCCTCGCCAGCATTTGTTATTTTCTGTTTCTTCTCAATCATAACCATCCCTGTGGGTGTGAAGTATATCTCATTGTGATTTTTGATTTTCATTCCCCTGATAACTAGTGGTTTTGAGTATCTTTTCATGTGCTTATTGGCCATTTGGTATCTTCCTTGGAGAAGTGTCTATTCAAGTCCTTTGAGGATTTTTAAATTGGGTTGTGTTGTTGTTGAGTTTTAGTAATTCTTTATGTATTCTGGATATCAATCTCTTATCAGATATATGGTTTGCCAATATTTTCTCCCTTTCCATGGGTTGCCTTTTCATTCTATTGATAGTGTCCTTTGATGCACAAAACTTTTTAATTTTGATGAAGTCCAGCTTACCTATTTTTTTCTTTTGCTGTCTGTGTTTTTGTTGTCATATCCAAGAAATCATTGCCAGTGCAAGTCATGAAGCTTTTCCCCTATGTTGCTCGAAGAGTTTTATCGTTTTAGCTTTTACATTTAGGTCTTTGATCCATTTTGAGTGAAGTTTTTTACATGGTGTACGGTAAGAGTCCAACTTCATTTTTTTGCATATGGATGTCCAGTTTTCCCAGCACCCACTTTGTTCTTTCTGAGATAACCACGACTCTGATTTCTTAATTTGAATCAGGCTGAATTTGGAACTTAACTGATAAGGTATAGAAATGGAGACTCCATGTTTTTTTCTGCATGTCTTCATTCCTTTTGGTTTTTAGGTTTGCTCATTCTGCTTGTTTAAGAGCAGGGACTCTAGAGTTAGGTTGTCTGAGTTTAAGTCTGAGCTCTACTGCTTACTTTGAATAAGTTATTTAACTACTTTTTGCTTGAGTTTCCTCATCTGTAAAGTGAGGATAATAATGGAACCTGTGTCATTGTTGAGATGATTAAATGACAATATATGAAAAGCACTTAGAATAGTGCCTGGCACATAGTCAATGCTATGTAAATGTTCATTATTATTATCTTTTTTAAAAAATTGCCATCCTGAATGTGCATAGCTGGGGGTCTTACCAGCCTTGGTTCTGATGATCTGCACAGAACCTCATTCTAGACAAGTGAGTACCTAACATATTCAAATTTGCTCAGTTCCTTTGGTCCCACCTCATGTGGACTTAAAAGGGACCAGAGATCAAAATGATATTATTACAGGCTGACATTAGGGGAACACTGAAACTTAGGCTGTTAGTCTGTGTCTTGGCATCATTGATGGGAAAATGGTTTGAATGGAGAGTTTATGTTTTCCATCACTTCTAGCCCTTTGAGATGTTTGATCATGAAACTTTGGCTTTATTATTTTCAGGTGAGCAGTCTGCCATCTTGTTATAATTGTAGTAAAAGAGAATGTCCTCAAAATGAATATGAGGGGATTTCCCTGGTGGTCCATTGGTTAAGACTCTGAGCTTCCACTGCAGGGGGCACTGGTTCAATCCCTGGTCTGGGAACTAAGATCCCGAAAGCCATGAAAATGGAAAAAAAAAAAAAAAGAATGTGAAAGGAAACTAACCAATGTGTTCTTATCTCTGGTTAGAGAGGTTATAGGTGTTTTAAAATTTTCTTTCTAATACTTTATTAAAAACAGCTATGGTTTGTTTTTTTTGGTAGATGCTCATTATTAGGCTAAGGAAGTTCCCTTCTACTTCTGGTTTATTGCCTTGTTTTTTTTTTAATATTGAAAGGGTGTTGGGTTTTGTCAACTACTTTTTCAGCATCTATTGAGTCGATCATGTGGTTTTCGCTTATCCTATTGATATGGTTATATTACATTAATTGAGTTTCAGGTGTTAAACCAACCAATCTTGCATTCCTAGGATAAATCTCACTTAGTTATGGTTTATAATTCTTTTTATATGTTGCTAGACTCAGATTGCTAATATTTTGCTGAAGAATTTTTGTGTCCATATTCATAAGAGATATTTCTCTGTAGTTATCTTGCGATGTCTTTGGGTTTTTTATTTTTGGGGGGGGGACGGAAACTTTATTCACGCATGCACAAAGGTTGTGATATTAACCGAAGATGATGGTGAAACTTTCTCAGCATGCTCGCTCTGGCCGATGCCAGCCTGCGGTGAACCTTGGAACCTTGGAAGCTAATTCCGGTGCCTGGAACCGTCCCCACGTGGGCCAGGAGGTGCATTGGGGAGAGAGGAATCTGTCCCCTCCCCAGCAGTCTTACCTCATCCAGGGATGTTCAGAAAAAAGTGTTGCTGGGTCCCTGGTCTGTGATCCGTGGTCTGTGGCCCGGAGTGGAGAAATGCACACCAGGAGGATCAGGTCTGGCAATGAGTCCCCACCACCCAGCGATCCCTATGCACCCACTCACTCAACTGCCAGTTATCGGGTGATGTCTTTGGTTTTGATATCAGGGTAATGCTGGCCTCATAGAATGAGTTGGGGAAGTGGTCCCTTCTCTTTTGTTTTTTGGAAGACTTTGTGAAAGATCAGTATTAATTCTTCTTTAAATCTTTGGTACAGTTAATCAGTGAAGCCACCAGGGCCTGGGCTTTTTTTCACAGGTAGTTTTTTTGAGATTGTAATTCCTTCTCTTTGTTTCTTATAGGTCTGTTCAGATTGTCTGTTTCTTCTTGAGTTGGTTTTGGTAATTTGTGTCTTCCTAGGAATTTGTCCCTTTTGTCTAAGTTGTCTAGTTTATTGGCATACAGTTGTTCTTTTTTTTTTTTTTTTTACAGTTGTTCTTAACGTTACTTTTTTTATTCTGTAAGGTCAGTAGTAATGTTCTCTCCTTTATATCTAATTCTAGTAATCTGAATTTCCTCTTTTCTCTTTGTTAGTCTAGCTAAAAATTTGTCAATTTTGTTGATCTTTTCAAAGAATCACCTTTTGGTTTCATCGATTTTTCTCTTTTTTCTATTTCATTATTTCCACTCTTGTTTTTTTTTAATTTTCTTCCTTCTGCTTGCATTAGGCTTAGTTTGCTCTTCCATAAAACAAACCTTAATAAGTTTTAAATGATAGAAATAATACAAGGTATATTCTCTGACCACAGTAGAATGAAATTAGAAATCAACAATAGAAAGAAATTTGGTCGGAGAACATATGTTGTATAATTTTCTCCTAGGAGTCATACTCCATAGACAGTCCCTTATCTGAGCCAATAAAAACAGGCCACGATCAGCAGCTCCTACCTTGCTTGGGAGAAAATTAGATGTAAAAGATATGGCACAGGACAAGAATTTCTTCCACAAACCAACACTGACTCCAGACATAAAATGACGCACCTAAGAACTCTTTTGTGCACAGTATCAAAGTACTGTGTCCTCTCAGAAATTATATACCTCCAAAACAACTGTTCACCAATTAGTCCTATTACTTTTGTACCTGTACTCTTAGTTATAAAGCTCAACATGTAGGCAGTAAAAGCCAGTAAGCTCTGATTGCTCACATTTTGAGTGTAGAAAAAGAAATAGCTGTGGGCTATTAGTTCACCAAACAATACAGCAGGTTCTAGAATGCTGTGTCTAATATCTACATGTGAGAAAATCTCTCACAAAGGAAATGTATGTATCTAAACTCTAAATACAGACTTTTCCCCCACTATCACCTAGTCCTAGCTCCAGATATGAAAAAGTAGACAAAATTAGGGTCCTGTTTCTAATGCATCCTTTCTCAGGAAATATGTGAAATTCTTCCTTTATTCAACTTTGAGCCCAGCCCTCTGTCCGGAATCCAGCTACTGGAATATGAAATAGAAGGAGCTCCTCGGTGGGTTCCAGGTGCACGCTCTGAGAGTATCAGTTAAGGCCTTCTAGGTGTGGGGCCTCACCCTTTGTAAAGGCTAGTGTTTCATAGGAATGTGACAGCCAGCTTGAGGAACCTCATAATTGTGAGTTAGTTGGGAGAGATCTTATATGTATCTGATGACCTTATATTGTTTTTGTTTGTTTGTTTGTTTTTGTTTTTTTAATGCCAACTCTGTTTTATTTATTTTATTTTTAAATTAATTTTTATTGGAGTATGGTTGCTTTACAGTGTTGTGTTAGCCTCCACTGAACAACAGAATGAATCAGCCATGCACATACAGATATCCCCTCCCTTTTGGATTTCCCTCCCATTTAGGTTACCACAGTGCATTAGGTCAAGTTCCCTGTGCTATGTTCGCATCAGTTGTCTATTTTATATATAGTATCAATAATGTATATGTGTCAATCCCAGTCTCCCAATTCCTCCATCCCCACGCTTTTCCCCCTTGGTATCCATACATTTGTTCTCTACGTCTGTGTCTCTATTTCTGCTTTGCAAATAAGATCTGATGACCTTATTTTGAATGTTGTTTTGGCAAATGCTTAGACAGTCTTTTTGCTTGTTAATTACACTGATATTTTTCTCTTACTTAATGAATTATGCCAAGTACTTACTTGAGCCTTTTGGAGGTGGCTTTGAGGGACTGACTGCCTTTGTGACTGAGCCAGTGATAATGGAGTAGCTGCTTTCTGGTGACTAAGGTCATTGAGAGTACAGGGTCTTGAGGTAAGTTGGAAGGGCTTTCTTCTCAGCAGACAGTTGCAGATAAAATTGCTAAGAACGCTGGAGGAGAAATGTATGATTGGCAGTTTGCTCCAGAATGTTCTAGCCTCGGTCCCAGGTGTGTGAGTGAATGGCCCCCATGTGGCAGGAGAGCAAATTCTCTCCTCTTTCTTCAGGTACATAGTCTCACAACATTCTCTGTTTCGTAAATATGTATTTACATAGCAAAGGCCTTTGGTTTGTACCTGTCCCATTGGTTATTCATTGGATTTCCTACCTATAATTTTATAGGTAAAATGGTGTGGTAAATTAGCTTAGATTTTAAACCTAGCCTTAACTTTTTTATGGGTATCTGAGATGAGCCATCTGATTTATATTCTTCATTCTGCTAGTCTTTTAATCAGCAGGACTTACCATATGCTATTTCCAGTTTCTGTAAATAGGCATCAAAAACCTGAGAAGAAACACATTGAGAGAGAGAAAGAGAATGAATGAGAGGAAGTGTGGTGTGTTTGTGTGAGATAGATTTGGGCTTCTTTCTTTAAAAGCCTGTGGTTTTAGGAGCATTTCTTTATTCTTCTCTTTCTGTCACTGCTTCCTTATTTTTATAACTCTTTCTAAGTACTAGGAGTTGAGAACCAGAGGGGCAGTCAAGGTGACCTAGAATTGCTGCTCTATTTTAGCAGGTCAGGAAGAAAGGTGTTTCCAACTGACTGATTATAAAATGGGGTCATAAGGGTGGGAAGGGGCTAGAGTCTACAGCAGTCCAAAGCCTATCATTCCTGGGCTTTTGCCCTTTCCCAGGCAACCTCTGGCTCTCTGGAGATGGCCTGCTTTTGGCGGCGCAACTGACCCTGGTCCTTTAGGGATGGGCTGCTCCCTAATTATTATTGATTCCAAGGAAAGAAAAAAAAACATTTTGTTTTCACCTGAGAAAAGGTTGTTGCTGTTGTTTTCCAAAAGGAATTCTTGCTAGGAAATGTAGATATTTAATCATGGCTTAGTTCACAAAATGCTGGCTTCTAATTGTAACTTATATAAAGCCTAGCCACAAATGGGATCAGTAGGCATAGTTTAGGTCCCTAATTCCTTTCCCTTTTCCATCCCATATCTAAGATACTTTAAAAAGTAGTCTTTTAAAACTGTGGGCGGTTCATCTTATCCCTTATTTTTCCTTCTTCATTTACCTTTTCCAAAAGTCAGAGTGGAACTCTGTTCATATAACTCAGGTACTCTAACCATGTTGAACTGTAGACTGTTAATCTGCTGATGGGATGAAGAAGCCATTACTATTGGGTAGCAATATATTATCCTATCAGCAAACCCAAACAGGCATCTGTTCAGCAGATGAAACTTTAGGTTTCTTTGGATTATTGTGAACAAAAAGAGAAGTGTTCTTGGCCATAGGAGCTTAATCATTCTAAATTCTCAGATTATACCAGAATGGCTAAGATCTCTTATCTATTTGACTTTGATCTTGCAGGTTAGCAGTGCTGGGTCACAGAACCTTAAAAGCTGAAAGAATTTAAGAGGCCATCTACCCCAGTCTCCTTCCCAAAGCATAAATCTCATTTGTTGGGGTAATATCCAGCCTCTGTGTGAAGACTTAGTAAAATAGTGCTTAATACTTTAGGCTATAGCTATTCAGTTTTTAAAGTAATTAATTAATTTATTTTAGCTGCCTGGGTCTTAGTTGTGGCATGTGGGGTCTTCATTGCAGCATGTTTTGTTGTGGCATGCAGGATCTTTAGTTGCAGCATGTGGACCCTTAGTTGCAGCATGCGAACTCTTAGTTGCGGCATGCATGTGGGATCTAGTTCCCTGACCAGGGATCTAACCCGGGCCCCCTGCACTGGGAGCATGGAGTCTTACCCACTGGACCACCAGGGAAGTCCCTATTCGGTTTTTTAAATGATGAGAATCTCTTCCTCATGTCGATTCTTCCTTTTTATAACCTGAACCTATTAATATTTCTACCTTCAAATGCAACACCAAAAAATTTACTCTTTTTTAAAAAATTTACTTATTTATTTATTTTTGGCTGTGCTGGGTCTTTGTTGCTGCATGCGGGCTTTCTCTAGTTGCAGTGAGCCGGAACTCTTTGTTGCGGTGCGCAGGCTTCTCATTGCATGGGCGTCTCTTGTTGCAGAGCATGGGCTCTAGGCACGCAGCCTTCAGTAGTTGTGGCACGTGGGCTCAGTAGTTGTGGCTCGCGGTCTCTAGAGCGCAGGCTCAGTAGTTGTGGTGCACAGGCTCAGTAGTTGTGGCTCACGGGCTTAGTTACTCCGCGGCATGTGGGATCTTCGCGGACCAGGGATCGAACCCATGTCCCCTGCATTGGCAGGCTTATTCTTAATGACTGAGCCACCAAGGAAGTTCCTTTACGCTGTCTTCTATGTTGACTTCTTCAGAGGGCTAACATGTATACTACTGCCCTTCTGTAGGCAAAACATCCCTCAATTGTTCTTCATATGACATGGTTTCTAAATCTCTGGGGTACTGTGATTGTCCTTTAGATATATTTTATTTTCTCAATTTACCTCCTAAAGTGTGGTGTTAGCGTGTGCCTTGTACCAAATAAGCATTCAGTAAATGTTTATTGGATCAGATGACACCTAGAACTGGATCCAGATGTGATCTTAGTAGCTTAGATTGTAGAGAGACACTTAGCACCCAGGATATGAACCTATTTCATTTGCAGCCTCCAGTTGCATTAATTTTTCAGCAGCTGAATTTCATTGTTGGTTCATAACAAGCTTAGGTCCCACTAAAACTTTCAAATCTGCTTAAGGTGACCTGCAGTCAAATTAACTCTCCTCCATCCTGTAATTGTTCGGTTGGTAGTGCTGTTTTGCTTTGTGGTGCTGGTTAGTTTGTTTTAATGCTACTTGCTAATTGTAGAAATTTTTTAAACAATGCAGAAAAGAGCAAAGAACAAAGTAAAGTAAAATCTCACTATTCAGAGATAGCTACTATTACTGTTTTGGTGAATCTCCTGAACATATCTAGTTGATTTTTTCTTTTAAACTAACCTAAATGAAACTCTTTATCCTTATTAAATGTATCTTTATTCATTACAACCCATCAATCTAGTTGAGTCCTGATTATGTCATTCTATGTATTGATTTTCCTTTGTAGCTTTGTATCGTCAGCATATTTGATAAATACTCTTTCTAAATTTTTGTCCAGATGCTTTGATATAATCCCAACTCTGCTACTGATTTGGGGGTGATTTGGGAATAATCTCTCCTCTTTCTGGGTTTTGACTTGCTGCTGTTATGTAAAATGGCCTTGAAGACTGAAAATTTTTCTTAAGGATCAACCGCAAAGCTCTTTGTAAAGAATAAATTTGTGAAGAAAAAGCTGTGGGTGGGGAATCATCAGCCAGGGCCAGGCTAGAAAAATAAATCCTTTTATAGACAAGTCAGGGACAACAACCTTCATGGAGTGGTTAAAATCTTCCTCTATCCTCCTACTCCCCCAGCAGAGGGGTTTACCAATTGAAATTTTAACAAAAAAGGGGGGGGGGGAGGAAAGGAGGGAGGGAGGAAAAAGATTATAGCAAGCATTACTTCTTAAATTGAGAAATTAAAGAGAACATACAGGTAAAGAAGATTTAAAAGGCAGTTTGGAGCGAGGGTGGGTGAGAGAGCTTTACTGAGAAAGAAGATGCTCTTTACCGTTTTCTCTTTTAATTGGTAAGCTTGGTGGTCACAGTAAAGGCTCTTCTGAGCCTGGGGTCCATAGGGAGAGAAAAGTGTGAAACTCACTGCTGCCTGCTATTTCTCCCCTAAACAAGCTTTGCCTGTGTGTTGCATTTCCCCTGGGTTCTTAAAGAAGGTGTGTGATAATCTAAAACTGAAACTGAGGCAGCATTTTAAGCAGGCAATTAATGACATGATAAGAATTTTTAGCTCCAGTAGATTAATTGTTAAATGAATTGTGTCTGAATTTTACTGTGATACCAGCCTAATTATAAATATAGTATTTATAGTAGAAGACAATAATAAGCAGAATTATATACTCAGTGATCAGACTTTAGGAGTTCCTAACACGGAGGAAAGATTTTCTTCTTAAACTGTCTCTTGCTGTTCTTTTTATGTAGGTTTTGATTAATTTTACCTTGATTACACATGTTTCCCTGGAGCCTAGATATTGTGCATGCTCTAGCAAAGCAGGCTCCTGTTCTAAGAGGTTTAATGAAGTTTTTTGTTCTAATTGGTTTCTATATAATTCCTTGTAAAACCAGTAACATGTGAGTGGGATGTCAAACACAAGGTGCACTAATGCATTTTCACTACCCTATACACCAAAGGACATTAATTTCTCTCTTATTTGACACTATTTTCATATGATGAAAATTCTCAATCTCAAGGAAGCTCTAGAGACAGTTGGTTCTCATTGGTCTCTCCTCTCCTGCATTCATCTTGGTGACACCTCTGAAAAGGCAGCAGGAGTAGCCATCTGTAGTTGGAGCTCATTCTGAGTAGAAGGGGGCGGAAGATTTCTTACCAGGGTTTTGAGTGTATCTCATCTTTCTTATGCGGTAATTTACTAGATGGAATTCAGATAGCGATGAATTAAAATCTGTTCCTTTTGCCCATTTAATCTGAACTAATTTCCTATTTTAAAAATATGGGGACTTCCCTGGTGCCACAGTGGTTAAGAATCTGCTGGCCAATGCAGGAGACATAGGTTCAAGCCTTGGTCCGGAAAGATCCCACATGCCATGGAGCAACTAAGCCCGTGCACCACAGCTACTAAGCCTGCACTCTAGAGCCTGCGAGCCACAACTATTGAGCCCACGAGCCACAACTACTGAACCCCTTGTCTTGCAGAAGACACTGCAATGGGAAGCCCACGCACCACGTGAAGAGTAGCTCCCGCTAGCTGCAACTAGATAAAAGCCCACGCGCAGCATTGAAGACCCAACGCAGCCAAAAATAAATAAATTAAATAAATAACTTTTTTTTTAAAAGAAATAAGGCCCCGATTGTTTAAACAAACAAACAAAAAAAAAAAAAAAAAAAAAAAAACGAGAGGAGAGAAGGAGTAAAAGAGATTTCTTTGACTTAAATTTCACTGCATTAATATGCCCCCACCCTTCTGAGGATCAAAAGCACTGTTTCCTTCTGTTGGCAGCTATTGAAGGTCCTTCCTTTGGGGCTTTGGTAATATCTGTGACCTGTAAGTGTCACTTGTAATGCTGAGCGTTTTCTTTTCATGAGTCATTTAGCAATTATCTATGGTTTTGACTAAACTGACCTCAATTGAAAACTCTTGAGGTTAAGATCTCCATGCCTATTGCGATGTACCTCTGCCCCATTACCCTGAGCTCTTTGGGTGCTCAGGGACTATAACTTGATTTGAAAAGCTCAGTGTTCTTTTTTGGATTTTTTTGTGTGTTTGTTTTTACAAGAAATCAGTGTTCTACTAAACCTGACAATTCATTGTCTACTGGACAATTTTGAGTTGGGATAACAAATTAGAGTTTGGGATACATTGCAGATGATAAATGTGACTTCCTTAAAAGGAAATCCATTTGTTTTGCTTAGTGTTTCTGTGATTAATTACTTGCCAGATTAAATTGCTCCATAAAAATGCATAGTATTTTGTTCAGTTGCTCTTCATGGTGATTAATTAGGCCATACTGTTGCTTCATATGTTAATTATGCTGACTTTTTTTTCTCTTCTAGTTTAATTAATACAGCATTTATTTGAAACACTGCTTTTAGGACAGGACACTGTTTTAGGAGGAACAATGCCCAGAGTTGCTTATAGGCTGGTGTTAGGGAGTAACACCTCAAATTTTCTGAGAGTGCTTCTGTTGGTCCTTGTCTGTATCCGTGATTTGCAGAGAGTACACTAGGAATAAGTTGGGAAAAGCTCTGTTTGGTTTTTCTGTAGTTATTAAAGGTAATATACTGAAGATTCTTGGCTCAATTGAAAACTGATTAAGAATATAGAGGAGAGGGCTTCCCTGGTGGCGCAGCGGTTGAGAGTCCACCTGCCGATGCAGGGGACACGAGTTCGTGCCCCAGTCCGGGAAGATGCCACATGCTGCGGAGCAACTGGGCCCGTGAGCCATGGCCGCTGAGCCTGCACGTCTGGCACGTCCGGAGCCTGTGCTCCGCAACGGTAGAGGCCACAACAGTGAGAGGCCTGCATACCGCAAAAAAAAAAAAAAAAAAGAATATAGAGGAGAGACTACTGATGCAACATGTGTTATTAAACAAATGTAAAGTTAAATTGTGTGTGTGTGTGGCTTAGGAAGGAGCGTTGTTTCCTAGGATGCTGCAGGGTGCTGATGAGGAAGTCAGGAATATTTAACATTTTTATTAATAATCTAGGGCTGAAAGTAAACAGAAAGATAATGAAGTTTGTAAGTGATGCTGATTTGGAGATGTTTCCTATATGCAGGAGGCAGAGAAATGATGTAGATGGACCAGGAAGAGAAGCATCACAGAACTAGAATCACAGCTATTCCATTGGGAAAATGCATATCTGCTGTATAGAAATAGCATAAATAGAATCAGACAGATATTTTCAAAAGTAGTACACTCCTAGTAATTTACCCAAGTGAAATGGAAACCTGACTTGAATAAATGTTTATAGTGGCGTTATCCATACATTCTCTCAAAACTGGAAACAACCCAAATGACCCTCAACTGATGAGTGAATAAACAAACTGTGGTACACCCATATAATGAAATACTACTCGGCAATAAAAAGGAATGAATCACTGATACATGCAGCAACATGGATGAATTCACTTGCATTACACAGTATGAAAAAATCTGGACTCAAAAGGCTATATAGTGTATGGTTTGATGTATATGATAGTCTGGAAATGGAAAAATTATAGGGACAGAATTTAGATCAGCCCGGGGCTGGGGTTGGGAGGAGGGGTATGGGGGAAATTTTTAGGTGATGAAACTGTTCTGTATCTTGATTGTGATGTTGATTACATGACTGTATGCATTTTTCAAAACTTACAGACTGTACACTAAAAGGGTAAATTTTACTGTATGCAAATTTTACCTTAATTTAAAAATTAGATCTTCACAGGAAAAGGTAAGACATTAAACTTTTGACTATCACTCCCGCAGTTTATATGTGGCAACTTTTTGAAACTGATTTGAGTAACAGGAGGTGGAATTTGGATTTTCTTCATGTTGCATCCAAATTCCAAGGGTTTTTTTGTTTGTTTGTTTTTGAGTGGAAGCAGAGATGGAAGGGTGAGTTGCAGTGGATTTCTTTAGGTGTCAGCATTATATAAACCTGTATACTGATATAAGGGTTATTTTAAGAAGAAAATCACAGTTAAGGAGCTTTTGGACCTTGTTGATAGCCATCATACAAAGACAAGCGAATCATTTCCCCAATTTATGGATTGAATCCCATTATTTGGAGTTCTGTGGATTTAGTTTTTGTTTTAAAGCTTTGTTTATTTGTTCTGTCTGGGCTCTTCCATGACTGAATTGTTATAAGACCCAGAATAGAGCCCAGGGTATTTCTGTCCCAGAGCTAGCTTCAGAGACAACTTCTTTACCTCTCCACATTTGGACTGGAACAAAAAGCTTCATCACACTATGGATCTGTGAGGCAGGTTTGCAGAATGTCAGGGACCCAGGGATAGGTAAACCACTAATGCCAAATCACTGCTGAAAGCTGCTGTGCCTTTTTCCTCCCCCTCCCCCATGTCTCCAGTGATCTGAACTGTGTGTATAGTGCTTGTTTCTCATGTCCAACTTGAAGCACTTCCCTGAATGCCAAACTCTTCAATATCTATTCAGTGTCTCTAAAAATAGCCCAGTGGGGGAAAATTATATGGTGGTAGTATTATTACACTACTTGCAGCAATAATACTTAATATAGCTCTGTGGCTGCAGCTTAGTGTGCTAACTGCTGACTACCCTGAGCAGATGTGTGGCCCTCATTCTGGCCCAGACCAGGCAGATTACATTTAGCAAGATGCTGATTCCATGAGTGATTTGCCAAGCAAATATCTCTGAGTCTTCCAGTGTTTATAGCTGAATGGTTTTTAGCACTGGACCTGAAGGGGCTGCTGTGCCCCCAACCAAGACCCCATCTGTTAAAACCTCACATTGATTTGTATCCCTAGTAATAAAAATCTGTCCCTTCTCCTAGTGTGATAAATAATGCAGATAATACTAGATGAAGGCTGCTATTGGAGCAGAACTCTAATCATTCTGTTCAGTGTTGAACTGAAACTAATTTAATCAGAAATGGGATTTTCTCATATATACATATCAAGTGGCCTATTGTTTTCTTATTCTGACTTAGCATGTTCACCTATACTTGCAGGGTTTAGCAAGTAGTAGTTTAAAAGATGTAATTAGCTTTGTAAAAAAAATGACAAGTTTTAGCAGGGAAAGAAATTATAAGATGACATTTAAAAATTTTGCCTGGATAAATAGGTGATAATGAAACACTGAGATAAAGGTTTATGTCAGCAGCGTATCATATCTTAATCCTATATATATATATATATATATATATATATATATATATATAATTTATTTATTTATTTATTTTTGGCTGCGTTGGGTCTTTGTTGCTGTGCACGGGCAGCAATAATTACTTATTTTGTATTTTCTGTGTACCAGCCCTGTGCCCTTAGCTCCTGACCTGCATCAGCAGTACCACATGGCAGGACTTCAGAGGATAAAATGTGATTGCAGTTAAGACTTTGGAAGGACATCTGAAGGCCAGGGTACAATCATGTTGTACCCAAGATAGAATGTGACCAAGATAGCTGTGCTCCCACTATAGCTCCTTTGAAAAGTTCCAGGAGATGACGGACTACTGCTTATCACTCATTATTTGCTTCTGGAGAGTTTCTGAAGTGTTCCCTCCCTCCTGTGCAGTCATGGAAGTCACTCCAGGAGAGAGGAAGCCACTTTAAGCACTAAACTGGACATGTCTCTTGGGGACATTTGCCCACTAGAGTCTGATTGCCTTTGACTTTAGTCAAGACTGATGTTCTTCTTTCTGTCTGACCTTTTAAGCAAGGGCTTTCTCCTAGATCAAGAGCTATCCCCTCCCTGCGCCATATCTTGGATATCCTTCCAGAGATAATGTGTACATGTGGAAGTATGTTTTGTTTTGGGGTTTTTGTTTGTTTATCAGTCATTTGGGAAATGCAAAATTTGACATCTACTGATTTAAAAATCTCAGCATAATACGAATAGAAGAGCTTCCTCTACCCGATAAAGGGCATCTATAAAAACCTTTAACTATCGTACTTAACAGTGAAAGACTGAATGCTTTTCCTCTAAGATCAGGAACAAAGTGGGGATGTCTACCCCACCTCTATTCAGCATTGTGCTGGCGATTCTAGACAGTGCAGTCGGGCAAGAAAAAGAAATGGAATGTGTCTAGATTGAAAAAGGAGACAAACTGTCTTTACTTGTAGACAACATGATTGTCTAAGTAGAAAACCTGATGGATTCTACAAAAAGTTACTAGAATAAGTGAGTTTAGCAAGGTTGTTTTCCCTTGGTAGTAAATTCCAGAGGTGAAGTTCAGTTCACTTTTTTATTTTATTTTATTTTTTAAAATTAATTTTTATTGGAGTGTAGTTGCTTTACAATGTTGTGTTAGTTTCTACTGTACAACAAAATGAATCAGCTATAGATATGCATATATCCCCTCTTTTTTGGATTTCCTTCCCATTTAGGTCACCACAGTGCATTAAGTAGAGTTCCCTGTGCTATACAGTATGTTCTCATTAGTTGTCTATTTTATACATAGTATCAATAGTGTATATATGTCAATCCCAATTTCCGAATTCCTCCCACCCCACCTTGGTATCCATACATTTGTTCTCTACATCTCTGTCTCTATTTCTGCTTTGCAAATAAGATCATCTATACCACTTTTAATTCTTCCTGCTAGTGTCAGTAACAGTCAGATACAGCATTTATTCACCAAAGACTAGATACGTTTAAGAGTATTTCAACCTTTAGTGTTTTTAACTTACTAGGGCCCCATCATTGTACTGTTTCTTATGTTGAAGTGTAGACCATGGGAAGAGCAGGTGGACCAGTAAGAGGGGAAACATTTGCAACAAGTTCTAGACAGCATGGTCCAATATAAGTATATTATCAGCCACATACAACTTTATTTTCAAACAGGTGAAATTAATTTTAATAATATGTTATTTACCCACATGTACCCAAAATATTATCATTCTAACATGTAATCAATATAAAAATTATTGAGATATTTTATATTCTTAATATATTTTATAAAATCTTTGAAGTCAGGTGGCTATTTTATACTTACAGCACAGCTCAATTCCGATGATATATTTTCATTGGAAATATTTGATCTATATTTAGATTTCATAAAATTTACAATTGAAAAAGTAGAGTTATATACCCAAGTTGTTCCAAACATACTTAAAAGTTTTCCAGTAACTGAATTGCGTACCTAAATGTCATTCCTCTTTAATATTTGCATTCTCATTGATAAAACTGGTTCATCGTTTTTAGAATTCATTTGACTTCAGATCTACATCTGTCCAGGTTAAGGTAATTCAGTAAACTCTTGTTTTAGCACCAAATTCAAAAAGGTACGGCGTAGGGGCTTCCCTGGTGGCGCAGTGGTTGAGAGTCCGCCTGCCGATGCAGGGACATGGGTTCGTGCCCCAGTCCGGGAAGATCCCACATGCGGCTGGGCCCATGAGCCATGGCCGCTGAACCTGCGCATCCGGAGCCTGTGCTCCGCAACGGGAGAGGCCACAACAGTGAGAGGCCCACGTACCGCAAAAAAAAAAAAAAGGTACGGCGTAAATTGTTAAAGTAACTCAAACTTTATCCATATCGCAAAAATGTTTTCAAAAATTTCTTGTAGTTTTTGCAGTTAGCTAGTGCTATCAATTACAATTAAAAATTTCCATATTTTGATTCATACTAGAAAAATGTGTTAATTATCATTGATATTATGAAAAGTTTCAATGTCAACATAAATACCTGGCCAGATAGGTCACAAAATAAGCTTTTTCCTTCCTTGGAGCTTCAAATTTAACTCATTAATTTAAAAATATTTTTTATTATTGAATATTTGACAGGCATTCCTTTTGTTTCAAGAACATCTTGAGTTGAAATTAACAGTATAGTCTTTTGTAAACCTCGCCACAACTCAACCGGTGAGCATTGGCAAAGAACTCAGGATCATTAAATTCATTGTCTTCTAATTCTCTTAACTGTTCCATAAACCTGCAATGTTCATAGCTTTTGCAGGTATGTACTAAATTATTTTAACAACTGTATCCATGATACAGAGTCTGCTTCAGAAAACTATGGACAAATATTTTTAACATGTACCATGAAGAATGAAGCAGGAGGGGAAAACTTTAGTCTTGTTTTAAAATTCCTATAAGGAATTCCCTGGAGGTCCAGTGGTTAGACTCCACGCTTTCACTGCTGAGGGCCCGGGTTCAATCCCTGCTCAGGGAACTAAGATCTAGCTGCCGGCAGGGCCAAAAAAATAAAAATAAATAAAATGCCAATAAATCTGGACTTTCAACCTAACATAGCGCGAGCACCATTTGTGTGCTGTAATTTTTTTAAAATTCTAGTCAAATTCCTTATTGACAGATGTAGAAGATGTAAAAATATGCCACAAGTTCAGGGATTTGGGCTGCGAATTGACAAAATTTTCTACATATTTGGAAGTTACTTGAGACAAAATGTACCCGAAGTATTTATTAATTGCGTAGTGTCATCTAAAATCTAGAGAAAAGTAATTTAAAACATTTTGAATCAATTGATTTTTAAATTAATTTATTTATGTATTTATTTTTGGCTGTGTTGGGTGTTCGTTGCTGTGCGCAGGCTTTCGCTAGTTGTGGTGAGCGGGGGGCTATTCTTCGTTGTGGTGCGCGGGCTTCTTATTGCAGTGGCTTCTCTTGTTGCGGAGCACGGGCTCTAGGTGCACAGGCTTCAGTAGTTGTGGCACGTGGGCTCAGTAGTTGTGGCTTACGGGCTCTAGAGCTCAGGCTCAGTAGCTGTGGCACACAGGCTTAGTTGCTCTATAGCATGTGGGATCTTCCCCGGCCAGGACTCGAACCCGTGTCCCTTGCATTGGCAGGCAGATTCTTAACCACTGTGCCACCAGGGAAGCCCTGAATCGATTGATTTTTGGTAATTAGAAAGTCATATTCTATAGGCAATTGTTTAGTGGTTTAATTGAGGATCTTTCACTTTTTATAAGGTAGGGTTTTTTTCCCTCATAATTGTCTGATAAACTGTCCATAACTGAAATAATAATTTCTTTTACCATATCTCCATCAAAAAAATGGTACAGTAGGGACTTCCCTGGTGGTCCAGTGGTTAAGACTCTGTGCTCCCAAGCAGAGGGCCTAGATCCCACATGCATGCTGCAACTAACACCCGGCACAGCCAAATAAATAAATATTTTTAAAAAAATACCCTGATAACCATTAAAAAAAAAAAATGGTATAGTAGCCAGAGATGCAGGCTCAGATCCTGTTAAAAATCATGGAAATTTTTTTTGGACATTTAATTCTGATTTCAGACAACCTGTTTTGTTGATTCATTTTTAATGTTTTAATGTTAGGAATAAACTTCGTATTTATTTTATATTTGCTGACATTTGTTAGTAGTATTTACTTTATTATCTTGAAAAGTTGTTTACACAACAAAAAGCCTTTTTGTTTCGTCTTGCTGAAGCAAAGTGCAGTTGCCATTCATTATGAAACGTACAACATACCTTCTTCCAGACTTTCTTTGCTGTTCTGAAGTAGTACTGTTATTTGCATCTCTGCTCCATAATGCATCCGTGGTATGCCTTCATTTTGAACTTAAAAATCGGTTTATATTTACATTTTAAAACTAGAAACATAATTTGACTATCATTAAAAGCTGATCAGTATTCTACTCTAATTACCAATTCTGATGTGTGTAGGTATCACTGTAACTCAGTACTTCCCGAGTGATGCGATTTTGCCCCCCAGGGGACATTTGGTATGTTTTGGTCATCACGACTTGTAGGGGGTGAGGGAGTGCTACAGCATCTGGTAAATAGAGACTAGGGATGCTGCTAAACCCAGGAGAGCCTCCCACAACAGATTATCTAACCCAAAATGTCAATAGTGCTGAGGTTAAGAAACCCTGCTGTGACTCATGCTGTCTGCATAAAATATTTTTAAAATAAACTACATTGTTAAATCTGTACATAGAAAGTCATTTGAACTGAATCAATACATTGGTATCAGCTAGATTGGTGATGTGTTTATGGGTAGTACTAGAAACGACACACATGCCCGACATACACTGTAATAGAGCAGCAATACCTTATGCCGTGCAGTGATGAAAATGAAATGAAGTCCTTCTAAAACAATGTTGTATCTAATGGAATAATATTTTACACTGCTTTAGTTTTTTTAGTTTAAATTAATTAAAATAAAAATTCAGGGCTTCCCTGGTGGCGCAGTGGTTGAGAGTCCGCCTGCCGATGCAGGGGACACGGGTTCATGCCCCGGTCCGGGAGGATCCCGCATCCACCACCACCCCCTCCCCCACCGTGAGCCATGGCCGTTGAGCCTGCGCATCCAGAGCCTGTGCTCCGCAACGGGAGAGGCCACAGCAGTGAGAGGCCCGCGTACCGCAAAAAAAAAAAAAAAAAAATTCAGTTCCTCGGTTGCACTAACTACGTTTCAAGTGGTCAGTAGCCACATATGGCTAGTGGCAACAGAAGAGGTCTAGAAAATTAGACATGATAGGTTGATTAACACCCATCCTCACACTATAGGGCAGGAGTAAGTTGACTCCTTATTCACCTTAGGGTTTGAAGTGTGGTGTTTTAGCCTGGTTTCTGTAGGCACTAGACATCTCTACTTTCTTTCTAAAAATAAAGAGACCAGGGCTTCCCTGGTGGGACAGTGGTTGAGAGTCCGCCTGCCGATGCAGGGGATGCGGGTTCGTGCCCCAGTCCGGGAAGATCCCACATGCCGTGGAGCGGCTGGGCCCGTGAGCCATGGCCGCTGAGCCTGCGCGTCCGGAGCCTGTGCTCCGCAACGGGAGAGGCCACAACAGTGAGAGGCCCGCGTACCGCAAAAAAAAAAAAAAAAAAAATTAACGAGACCAACACATTGTTTTATTAGAATATGATTCTGGGTTCTTAACCCTGCATTTTTTCTAAGGTCAGTTACCACTGAAAAACAGGCCTGACACTGGTGGTACCTTAGGTTCCCAACTGTTCCTGTATCCCACTAGGATGAAACTGCTGGATCACTATTACCCCATTTTCTGAGCTTCTATTCACACTTTGTTGAAATTAGGTAGAGAATGAAGAAGTATTCATCATATTTTCTCAATAAATACTTCCTTCTTGCTTAAAAAGCACCTTTCCATATATCTGGAAGAGCAAGGAGTTCAAAACACAGCAAATTATGGAAATGTCTAAGGGTACCTGAGTAGGATACACTCAAAGGAGCTAAGGCTTGTTTCCGTTGTCAAACAGGATGTCAGGTCGTCTCCCCTTTGTTAATAACATTTAAAGCACAGCTTGGTAGTAGCTCTTTGAGGTCTAGTGTTATGAAGCTGTCATCTTTCATCCCTGCTTGTTCTACCTTAGGCCAAAGGTTTTAGTCTAAACAGGTGGAAAGTCAGATATAGAGTTAGTTTAAGGGGAGGGTACCTACCTTGTATCATGGGGCATATAACTGACTTTGTTTCTTTCTGGAATGAGAAACCAGTGTTAACTAGTAGAATGTGCTGTTGTCTTTATTTATTTTCTTAACTGTTTTGAGCCTGAGTATCTGATTCTTTGTAGCTACCTAGGTGAACAAGTTTTACAGTTTTTACTACAAGCATGGTCTTGCCTCTTGAACTTCATACCCTACCTAGAGGTCCCACAAGTACTTCAAACTTGACATTCCAAAGAATATGCCTTATTGAATACACCAATTTAAGAACCATATCCCCCTGTGTTTACTATCTCAGTGGTATCATCGTCTGTTCAGTTGCCTAAAGCAGAACTCTCAAGGTTGCTTTAGAGTCATCTCACTCCTTTACCCCGAACGAACTTTTTGGCCAACCCAATATTTCTCAAGTAAAGTCTCCATTTCTACAACTACCATTTCAATTCAAGGCCTCATAACCTCTCACATTTATTCAGTCACTGGAGTTGAATTTCAGAAGTGCAGGTCATAAACACTGATGATGGGAGTATGTTGGTACCATGTTTGAGGGCAGTTTGGCAATATCTAGTAAAGTCCAAGTTGCCCAAACCTTACAATACAGTAATTTCATTCCTTGGTATATATCTTCGAGAAACTTTCCCAAATGATCACAAGGATATATAAATAAGAACACGTGTTGGGGGCTTCCCTTGTGGCACAGTGGTTAAGAATCCGCCTGCCAATGCAGGGGACGCGGGTTCGAGCCCTGGTCTGGGAGGATCCCATATGCGCGGAGCAACTAAGCCCGTGAGCCACAACTACTGAGGCTGCGCGTCTGTAGCTTGTGCTCCACAATGGGAGAGGCCGTGACAGTGAGAGGCCCGCACACCGCGATGAAGAGTGGCCCCCACTCGCCACAACTGGAGAAAGCCCTCGCACAGAAACGAAGACCCAACACAGCCAAAAATAAATAAATAAATTTATTTAAAAAAAGAACACGTGTTGGGACTTCTCTAGAGGTCCAGTGGTTAACACTTGGCACTTCCAGTGCAGGGAGCGTGGATTCGATTCCTGGTTGGGGAACTAAGATCCCACGTGCTGCACAGTGCGGCAAAAAAAAAAAAGAACATGTGTTAAGTATTGTTTTTTGTTTGTAATACCAAGAAAATTGGAAACCACCTACATTTCGGGCAACAGAATGGATTGTGATATAGTTGCACACTGGAATTTTATATAACACTGAAAATGGATTAGAACTACACAAATAAATAGAAATCTCACAAATATAATATTGAATAAAAAGTTGCAGAATATAAGGTAATATGCACATATTAAAAACAAAAACCATTTAGAGACATACTCATATTTAGTAAAAGAATAAAGCTGTGTATAGGGATGATAAGTGCGAAAATCAGGAGAGTGTTTACTTCTGGGAAGAGACAGATATGCAATCCAGAATAAGTACCTGGAGAGTTTGAAAGGTATTTGTAACACTTTCTTAAGTTGGATATTGGGTAAACAAACATTCAGTATATTCTTTTCTGCATTCTTTTCTATGTCTAAAATATTTCATTAGAAAAATCATCAGATTTTAAACCTTGTGTGATTCCCCATCATTGATAGGGATAGGATAATGTCCAAATTTCTTTAAATGACATCTTTCTAGCCTTATTTACTACCACTCTTCCATCTATCCTAAGATCTGGCTGAATTAGACATGGCCACAGAGTATCAAATTTCAAACCTCTGTGCCTTGCACATGCTGTTTACCTAGAATGTCTTCCTATTCTTTTCACCTAGCAAAATCTTATTTAATGCTTCAAAATCTAGCTCAGATGTCACCTTTCTTTAAAGCTTACTGGATTCTTTGAGGCCGAATGCCATAGCACTTTGTACATTGCCATAGGACTTTGTACGTTTCTCTCTTAGAGCACTTATCACATTGAGGGATAGTTGTTTACATGTCTGTCCGTCACTAGATGGTGAGCTTCTAAGGACAGAGACTGTTTGTTTTACTTCTGGAATCTCTGCCCCTAGCACAGTGCAGTATGGTACAATACATGTTTGTTGGGTGCATGAATAGATGACTGGAATGAATGGTTCCAAGACTTTATACTGCTACCATTGTCTTCTAGAATCATCAGCTAACCTGACTGAGGTCCTAAAAAGCTAGGGAAGTGGATATTGAAATGCCTAAGAAGTCCTTGTAGGAAGCCCCCCCAACACATAGTACTTCCAAAAGTCTGCTTCAGATCTTAATAGACAACAGTCTTGGCAGCTTCTGGGTTAACCTAGTATAGCCAGGAAGTACACTTTGGAATTGTTAGCAGAGTCCACCTTTCTCAATGATGAGGTGAGTTATTTACCCTAACACAGTAGAATTTACTAAATTCTGATTCCCTCCAGGGTAACAAGAGGACAGCCAAAAGGTTTTAATTAGCTGAAATGGGGCTTTGAGACAATTAAAGCCACTTTAAAGTGCATTACTGATAGGATTATATATTGTCTTTCTTCCTTTTTTTTAAGTAACAAGTCAGGGCAATTAATGCTATTTTTATCTTGCAGATTCACTGAATTTTAAGGATGATTTTAAGGATTCTTTAAAAAACCCTCTCATTGGCTGAGTGATGGGCTGCTGTCATTTATGTAAGCTAGAGGCCCTGCTGAAGGAATCTGTGATTCTGAATGTGTTTCACATGCTAATGTTATAGCTGTTTGTATGCCTTACTGCTCTTGGCAGTAAGGTGTTTTTTTCAGGCCCTTTGTGAGGTTAAAGTTTCTCTTGTGTGCTTCCTACTGAGGACCTTCCCAAATGTATATTGTCTTATAAGCCAAAAGGGAACCAAGGAAACAGTTACAATTAACAGGCAGCTGCAAAGCAGAGCCATTTAGTCTCTTCAGTGTGGTTTGGTGGAGATCAGAGTCTAGAGGCTTCAGTCTGGCTTTAAGTGAAGCAGCTGCATCACCAGCTGGAGACTGACACACTGTAGAGGGCGGGCACAGCACAGCTGAGATCCATCCACTCCCATATAAGAGTGAAAGGCCTCATCCACTCCCATATGAGATTGAAAGGCCTGACTTCAACTTTGCTAGTTGCTTTGTGTTTACGTTTAGTTTAGGGGAGAGGAGGTACAGAACTTGCCATGAGCATCTTTGAGTCAGCACTGAGCAAAAAGATGCAAACAGGATCCCTGCAGGCAAAGGTCTCATGGCTTTCACTAAGGTTTCCTGCTACCCCTTAGCTGGAAGAGATTCAAAACAAGATCCTAGGAAAAGAAGCTATAACTTTTCTCTTTGGTTTACTGGGAAAACTTGGATGGCTATTTTTTTTTTTAGTTGCATTAACCTTAATTTAACTTATCTAGTAAGGTTTCTTTAGCCTGACTTAGTAAAAATTGGGTAATAGTCTCCATCCCTATAAGAAAATGTGTCAAGACATTCTTATCTTTCCTTGCCTGATTAAATTAACTCATATTTCAATACTCTGCTCAAGCACCATCTCCTTTAGAATGCCTTTCCCAAGTTCCCAGGTTGGGCAAATGCCCCTCCTCTGTGTGCTCATGGTACCTTTGGTCTACTCTTTGTCAGTCTAGCCCTTGCAACATCATAATGAGATTGTCTGTCTGTGGTATGTGTCTCTTCCACTAATCTGTAAGTTCCTTGCTACCTGGGATCAAATTTCATTCACCTCCCCCGTTGCCTAGTAGGTATTCAGGTGTTTGTCAGACAAACTGAACCGTCGAGTCATGGGCTGTGCTATCAAACCCTTAGCTTCAGATACCATAGGACTTTCTTCTAGGGACAGAGTGTTCCTTCACTATGTGAGAAAGCAGTCAATTTCCAGAGTAAGGGAAGGCGAGAAGATATAGAATTTCTCTCTTTCTAAAATGGTGCATACAGGATAAACAAAGTCCTGTAATCACTTTAAAACTAAATCTCTCCTTTGCGTAGCATCACCGTTTCAGGAGGAGAAAAGCTTACCATTATTTCTGGTATATGGGAGAGAAAGCAGCTAATAACTTCTTCTTGAGCATAAAACAATTAAATGCAGCCTCCCGTAGAGGCAGTCTGCCAGAGCCGACCGCCTCACCCTCCACATGGGCTTCATCTTCTTACTCTGGATTTCATAGACTCTCCCCCAAAGACCTTCATCTTGTTGCACTATTATGATGAATGTGTGGAGCTGGCTCTTACCCCTGGTTTACTAGCTATTATTGGAGGTGCTGTCAAAGAATCAGGCCTCAAATTTTTCCTCCCATTAAGTCCTCTCCTGGGCAGCGCTGCTTGGTTCTGAGTAGTAGTCATCTAGTCTCCTCTCCTTTTCCCACCTCCCGCTGCCTTTGAATGTAAGGAAACTGCAGGCCCTGTTGCAAACAAAGAGGTATGGTAGAAAGTAAGGCTGTAAATTATTTTTACCACAGCTCTTTGTTTGCACTTGTTCTAGGCCTAGAGAGGAGCTCAAATACGTGATGTGAGACCTCCATCAATTTTGGTCACAAACCCATTCCATGTCATTTCCTCAATAGGTTGGTCATGTCTGTCTCACAGCAGTGTCTCTGGGATCTCCTCTCTGTAATGAGTTAGAGATTCATTGGTTTCTAAACACACGGGCCTTACCTACTTGCCTGTCTACTCTTAACTACTCCTCTGAGTGATAACCACATGGTCTCTGATGAGTATTTTTAATGTGTTATATGATTTTTTAATTTGTCCCCGCAGGAACTCTTACAGCCTTCCTCTTGTAAGGGTTTCTGTTGAATAGACGCTCTCTGGGTCTCTGACTTAGTAGGCTGCCATTTAGTCAGTTTGAGGCTTTTATTTTGACTCTTATAAATTCTTTGCAGAAAAAAATAGGGCCAAAGGTACATTGGGTACCATTTGTAAATCTTAGGATGATTGATAAATACCCATTTCCTTTAGCAAACAGTGGATTTTGTTCAATAATAGATAGTGATTAGGTTGTTGAGAAAAATAGCTTTGGAGCTAACTCATTAATAATGCTGATATTGAGACTACTATTAATATTGAAAAAACAATATTCCTCAGTAATATTTCTTTTCCTGTGGAGAAAGTATATTGCAACAAAGTTTTAACTTTTCCCCTTTCCAGTGAGAGATACCATCAACTTCACCTAAGCAGAATGGTTCAAAACATTGAACAGCTGATTTATTCTTCATTTACTTCTTGATTTACTAAACTATCCTATTCTTCTTACTTTACTACCCAGCTCCCCTGCTTTTTCTCCGACACCCATCCTTTCTACCTCTCAAGGCTCCTTTCTCTAGCCAGCCCTACCACCTGCCCCTACTATTTACACCCAGTCTTCTTAGGGTAAATCACTTGTGCTAGGGCTTCTCTGAAGGCAACAGAGCACAGACAGAGCAGGTGAAAGCAGCCTGCTTTTTCAGAGCTGACAAGAAAGGCAAAGCTCTCTGTCACAGTGGGTGGGCGAGCAGTCAGGGCCGAGTAACGCTGCATCTCGGTGGTTAGCACCTGCAGGCTCAGAGCTGACAGTGCACCGTAATAAGATTCATCTCTGTTCACTTAACTGATGTGGGCTTTATGGTAAATGTTCGCCTGCTTAATTACTTTGGCAGAGTCGCTGATTGCCTTTTCTGAGGAGTTCTAAAAGATCCCCCTGGGATGGAGTATAAACCCCTTTTCATGTCTTTTAATTTCATTCTTTACTTGGAGTACTTGAAAACCAGTATGTGATCCATATAGCCAGTATCCTGTCACTCCTTTACATGAACATCAGGACCACTCCTTTCTAGCATGGTGTCTATATGGCCCATACTGGACCAACTCAAATCTTGACAGCCTTCTTCTGTTTTTATCCACATGAGATCCCCATTCTTCCCTCTCCACCACTGATGTATATGCACAGCTCTTCTCATTTAGTTTGGAATCCATGTGCATCTTTTTCTCTAACCAGTATGGGATCCACAGAATATTTCCCTCTCTCCCCAGTCTAGCATGTGATCCATTAAATTAATTTCCTTCTATTTTTGAAGTGATAAGAAAAGAAGCCTAAGTTAGTCAGTTACTATTTTTTTTTTGCCATCCTGCCCCCCCCCGCTCAAAAGTTGTAAATGCCTTATAATAAATTGATTAATTGCACAAATGGGAATGAGGTATAATTAAAATACTTCCAGTTTTTGGCGCATGTCAGTTTTTTTTCTTTAAAGTTCTCAGGTCACATTCAGGGGATTGGAATGTTCACGATTAATTAAAAGTAGATCACTTCTTGGGGTTTTGAGCTATCTGCACTGCCTCAGAAGTCCTCCCAGGTATGTATTAGGATTTTCCTGTATCCTGAGTAGGGCAGAAAATCTATTAGACATTTTTACATGGCCCATTTTGTTCCTTTATATTCACTAGTTTCTGAGAGTGTAGAGGGGCTTTGCTTCTGGAGACAGGAAATCCAGGGCTAAACTACTAATTGCAGAGGCTATCAAAGGTTTGCATTCTATAGCCCCAGGAACTCTGCCAGCAACTGCTGGCCTGCCACTAGAGACAGAGTAAGGGAATCTGTAGCACAGAGTAATGGGATCTGAGCAGACGTAGGCTAATCTTGTAGGTGTTTTGTCCTAGGAAAGTTTTGGGGCCTCTGTTCATTTATTGAGAGAAAGCTTTGATAAAAAGCAGACATTTCTAAGGGGCATGGATTAAGTGATGTCTTTTATGGAAATGTAGATGGTCCATTTGACTTCTGTGGTTCCTTTATCTCCTGTGGTTCATTCTTCTCCATTTACATTCATTGTGATTATGGAAACAGTGAAACAATGTCAGGCCAGTATCTAAAGCAGGAAGGAATTCTGTTTCTGTCTCATGGCAGTGCTGGAAGAGATAATTTAGCCAAAGTGTAAAGCCCATGGCATCTTACTTGGCTTAAATCTATGGTTTGGGGCCACAGTAACTAGAAATTAGCTCAGTTTTCAAGCAAATTAGCTATAACCAATTGCTTAATTTCTAGCAGGTGATGAGGCGGAAACCTACTTTGGGCAAAATCATGCATCAAGGTAGAAAGCTCAAACTGCCAAAATGTGTAGCCATGCACAGCTTCAGAAAATGAGGCCACTGCCCCTCAGGCCATGTATGTTTCATATACATTAACTCTTTCCTCTTTCCTTCCAGTTAATGAATTGTGAACTTTCATTTGTCCAATGCAGATACTGGAAAAATATTGTCCAGTAGTTGTAAGTTACCTAGTGTGACACATGTGTTTCTCACCTAGAAATCAAGAGGAATACTGACTTAAATCATTCTCTGATTTAAAACCTGAGCATTACTATGGTGTAGTATGAGGCATTCTCTATTCCATTTCCTTCAATCAATAAATTTATGTGTACAAATAAATCAAGTTCTCTTGGCCAATTTACAGACTTGGATCATTGAATAAAGCAAGCAAGTAGAGGCATTGGCCAGTAGCTCATCCTTCCTGATGGTGCCTTCTGTAGTAAGGGTCCATTTTTGTGTCTCTGGTCCTGAAAAGAATGGCCACAGGAACAGCAGTATAAGGAAGGGGATAATTGGCCTGAAAGGGTTAAAACCTAGTACATAAGGGATAAGTTGGAGGAAAACCCTAACAGGTCACTTGCTGAAGTTCTGACTAGATAGTGTCAAAGTGAAAAGGTTAAAAGGTATTCTTATTTGAGGTTTCATTTTGTTTAATGTTAATCAGCAGAGTCTCTGAGGCTTGTAATACACTGCTGTTAAAAGGCATCAAGGTAAATTGCTTTTTTGGTTGCTGTTGAATTGGATGGGCTGAAGATTCATTGACTTCACGAAGAGGGAAGCTTATTACTGCATGAAATGGGAATATATGAGGCAATTCTGAAGGTGAAAAGAAATGTTAGTTTAAAGTTAAATAACGTGGACTTCTCTGGTGGCCAGTGGTTAAGAATCCGCCTGCCAGTGCAGGGGACACGGGTTAGAGCCCTGGTCCAGGAAGATCCCACATGCCGCGGAGCAGCTAAGCCCGTGCACCACAACTACTGAGCCTGCGCTCTAGAGCCCGCGAGCCACAACTACTGAAGCCCTCGCGCCTAGAGCCTGTGCTTCGCAACAAGAGAAGACACTGCAATGAGAAGCTGGCGCACTGCAACGAAGAGTAGCCCCCGCTCGCCGCAACTAGAGAAAGCCCACGTGCAGCAATGAAGACCCAATGCAGCCAAAAATAAATAAATAAATAAATTTATAAGAGAAAAGAGTTTATGAAACATTAAAATAAATAAAAGTTAATACAAATAGAATTACCATATGACCCAGCAATCCCACTACTTGGCATATACCCTGAGAAAACCAAAATTCAAAAAGAGTCATGTACCAAAATGTTCATTGCAGCTCTATTTACAATAGCCAGGACATGGAAACAACCTAAGCGCCCATCATCGGATGAATGGATAAAGAAGATGTGGCACATATACACAATGGAATATTACTCAGCCTTAAAAAGAAATGAAATTGAGCTATTTGTAATGAGATGGATAGACCTAGAGTCTGTCATACAGAGTGAAGTAAGTCAGAAAGAAAAAGACAAATACCGTATGCTAACACATATATATGGAATTTAAGGGAAAAAAATGTCATGAAGAACCTAGGGGTAAGATAGGAATAAAGACGCAGACCTACTGGAGAACGGACTTAAGGATATGGGGAGGGGGAAGGGTGAGTTTTGACAGGGCGAGAGAGAGTCATGGACATATACACACTAACAAACGTAGTAAGGTAGATAGCTGGGGGGAAGCAGCCGCAAGGCACAGGGATATTAGCTCGGTGCTTTGTGACAGCCTGGAAGGGTGGGATGGGGAGAGTGGGAGGGAGGGAGACGCAAGAGGGAAGACATATGGGAACATATGTATATGTATAGCTGATTCACTTTGTTGTAAAGCAGAAACTAACACACCATTGTAAAGCAATTATACCCCAATAAAGATGTTTAATTCATAAAAAAAAAAAGTTAAATAACTCAACCTCAGGTAGACCATTTTAATCACCCCCACATACCACTCAGTCATACCTTCAACCCTTTCTCAGAGGCCAGTCTTGTAACCTGTATGTTTGAAGGTTTCCCAAGTTGAAGCAGTTATGAACATGATGGTTTTCTTGTCTTTTTTTTTTTTTTTTTTTGGCCGTGCCGCATTGCACGTGGGATCTTAGTTCCTTGAGTATCCCCTGCAGTCCTGCAGTGGAAGCACGGAGTCCTAACTATTGGACCGCCAGGGAATTCCCCTGGTTTTCTTGTCTTTAATTCCAGATATCTGGGAATATGCTCTGTAGTGTAGATCACTGGACTGCTCTTTTGGGTCTAGGAAAAGAGAAGATGCTTGAGGGGGGAAAGTTTCCTTTAGGGCAAGTTATGGTTATATAGGAAAACACAAAGCAAAGCTTTGGAAAGGAAACCCAACCAGATGAAGAATACCTCTCTGGTACTCAGAGGTTGATGTCTTGCCCAAGGTCATGCAGCCTAGAAATGGGGGAATCAGGATTTTAACTCAGGTCTAATGCCTCTAAGGCCTTGCCTTTTACATTATATACATCATGTTGTTCAGGGAAACAATGGTGCTTTAACCGGGCTTTCCAAAAGGAAAAATAAGGCTTTGGCTTTTTAGTGATAAAGAAAAATAGCATTCCATGTGAAGAAAACCATGTAAGCAAAAGCATGACATCCAGGTATACATGTTTAAGCAAGTATTTGAGAATACAGGACTATAGCTCTTATGAGGCTGGGCTTGAAATCCAAATGTATTTTTATCAGGCTTCATATATTCACCCATAATCAGACTCTTTAATGTAAATCTGGTAGCCTTATAGGAATAATTTTAGGGTGAAACTTTTAGGAATCTTCCTAGTATGTACCATGTTGAGTATACCAGTTGTTTCCTCCTTCCTTGGAATCAGAGCTTATAGAAACTTTTCCTGTAAACAACCGTTGCCTGTTTTTCTCCTTTATGCCTGAAGGATTTACATAGCAGCTTTTAGAGACAGTTGGTTTTCTTCAAATGTCTCAGTAAGGAAACAGTCACCATGTTCTGAGCTTCTGGATGAAACTATTATTTATTTGTTGTTTTATAAAAGACCCTTAAAGGCTTCTGTCTGTGGGAGATAGCTGGGATTGTGAGAAATTGCATCTTAGGAGGATTTACTTTAGATTCACATTGGATATGAGGAAGAATCCACATTTTCTCTTAAACTACATTGCCTAGTAACATTTCCATGCATTTCCTGGGTAAGCTGGGCATTAACTGTGTCTCCGCCAGCATCCACCCAGCACTGGGGGAAAGAAAGCTGCTTTGCAGAGTCATGAGTCAGAGAGAATAAGTTAAAAATGGACCAAGAAATCCTCAGCCAGTTTGTAGCTCAGCCTTGCTGTTCCATCTGTCCACTTCATTTTGCTTCAGTTTATATAAGTGACCCCTGTCTTCAGCAGTCAGAAGTTGACAGTTGCATTGGAGGGTGGCCCAGATTCTTGCCCTTAAAGGTGCTTTGGGTGCAAAGCCATCCCTTACTGTGGCTGACTTTAGCAATTTCCCTTTCTGTGACATTGTCTGTTTCTTATTCCTTTTCCTTTTTGGGACTTTCCAGTTCAGTAGCAATAGGAGACCCAGTACCAGGGTATAACATACTCCCCCACTCCTCTTCCACCCCCTACCCCCAAATAAACAAACAAAAATTCAGGCTTACTTTTAGAAGATATTGGATTACTTTTATAAGAAATGCCAGAAAGCTTTTCCCTAGCCTCCTGGTATGACTTGAAAGGAAGAGAAAGCTTTACTGTCTTCAGTGACAACTTTTGTTCCTTCACTGGGGGACAGCTGTTCATGTCTGAGACACTTTTTCTTCTGGGATGGGGATAAAACATTTTTATTGTTATTTTCATACTTTTGGAGAATACCTGGTGATCATGGACCTCCTTACTTGTGGTAAGACTGGAAAAAAACCTTCTTAGACTTTCATTTATTCAGTTTTACTAAAGGCTTGGGAATATATTGGTGAGCAAAATAAATTTGGTCCCTGCTTTCATGGAGCATTTAGTTCCAGTTTGAGGAAAGCTGGAGGTTTGTTAAGAAATTATATTCCCATTCCCCACTCAGTTCTACCTCCAGACTCCTTTCCCTTTCCTTGGGCCTTATTTCTTTAAATCCTCTTCCTAGTCTTGGATGGATGGCTCTCTCTGGGTAATGTGGGCAGCTCCAGCCATCTCTCAAAAAAAAAAAAAAAAAAAAAGTCGTCATCAGTGTTGAGAATAGGAGAACCTTCTTTCTCCCCCACCAGTTTACCCCCAACATTTTTTTTTCTTTTGGCTGCATCGGGTCTTAGATGCCATGTGCAGGATCTTTGTTGAGGCACGCAGGCTCTTCGTTGCGGCACGTGGGCTTCTCTCTAGTTGTGGCGTGCAGGTTTTCTCTTCTCTAGCTGTGGCATGCAGGCTCCAGGGAATGCGGGCTCTCTAGTTGTGGCTCGCGGGTTCCAGAGCACGTGGGCTCTGTAGTTTGAGGCACACAGCCTCTCTAGTTGAGGCGCATGAGCTCAGTAGTTGCCCCGGCATGTGGGATCTTAGTTCCCTGACCAGGGATTGAACCTGCATCCCCTGCATTGGAAGGCAGATTCTTTACCACTGGACCACCAAGGAAGTCCCTAATTTATTTTCTATCTCTACAAATTTGCCTATTCTGAACTTTTCCTATAAATGGAATGGTACAATATGTGGCCTTTTGTGTCTGGCTTCTTTTACGTAACGTAATATTTTCAAGGTTCATTCATATTGTAGCATTTATCAGTACTTCATTCCTTTTTATGGGTGAATAATATTCTCCTGTAGCTCTACCACATTCTTCAGGTAATGGACATTTGGATTGTTTTTTGGCTATTATGTTTTTTGGCTATTATGAATAATGCTGCTATGAACACTTGTGTACAAGTTTTTGTGTAAACATAATGGGTTCATTCTTTTGGACAAGTATGTAGGAGTAGAATTTCTGGGTCATAGGTAACTCTGTGTATTAACATTTGAGGAACTGCCAAACCACTTTCCAAAGTAGCTGTACCATCTTACAATCCTACCAGCAGTGTATGAGAGTTCTAATTTCTTCCTGTCCTTACCAACAGTTGTTAACTGTCCTTTGGTTATTGCTATCTTAGTGGATGTGAAGTGGTATCTCACTGGGTTTCTCATCAGATACATGATTTGCAACTATTTTCTCCCATTCTGTGGGTTGTCTTCACTTTCTTTCTTTTTTTTTTTTTTAATTTATTTCTTTATTTATTTTTGGCTGCATTAGGCTTTGTTGCTGCGTGCAGGCTTTCTCTAGTTGCTGCGAGCGAGGACTACTCTTCATTGCAGTGCGTGGGCTTCTCATTGCGGTGGCTTCTCTTGTTGCGGAGCATGGGCTCTAGGCACACAGGCTTCAGTAGTTGCGGCTCACGGGCTTCAGTAGTTGTGGCTCGAGGGCTCTAGAGCGCAGGCTCAGTAGTTGTGGTGCACGGGCTTAGTTGCTCCGTGGCATGTGGGATCTTCCTGGACCAGGGCTCAAACCCGTGTCCCCTGCATTGGCAGGCAGATTCTTAACCACTGAACCACCAGGGAAGTCCCTCTTTTCACTTTCTTGATGGTATCATTTGCAGCACAAAAGTTTTTAAACTTGACCTACTTTTTCTTTTGTCAGCTTGTGCTTTTGGTATCCTAAGAAATCATTACCTAATCCAAGTTCATGAAGATTTACTCTCATGTGTTCTAAAAATTTTATAGTTTTTAGATCTTACATTAAATCTGTGTTCCATTTTGAGGTTTTTTTTCTTTTTTTGGCCACACCACATGGCATGTGGGATCCAAGTTCCCCAACCAGGGATCGAACCCATGCACCCTGCATTTGAAGCACAGAGTCTTAACCATGGGACCAACCAGGGACGTCCCATTTTTTTTTTGTTTTTTGGCTTTTTTGGTGGTACGCAGGCCTCTCACTGTTGTGGCCTCTCCTGTTGCGGAGCACAGGCTACGGATGCGCAGGCTCAGCGGCCATGGTTCACGGGCCCAGCCGCTCCGCAGCATGTGGGATCTTCCCGGACTGCGGCATGAACCTGTGTCCCCTGCATTGGCAGGCAGACTCTCAACCATTGCGCCACCAGGGAAGCCCAGGGGAGTCCCATTTTGAGTTAATTATTGTGTACAGTATGTGGTAGTGGTTCAACATCATTCTTTTGCATGTAGATTTTCAGTTGTCCCAGCATCACTTCTTGAAAAGACTCTTCCCACTTAATTGTTTTGCCACCTTTGTAAAAGAGAAGCCTTAATCTATTTATAATGGCTGTTTTCTCATTCATTGCCCACTCACACCTTCCTCTTCTTCCCTACTCCTCCTCTCCTTTCAAGTCCCCTTTTCCAAAATACTTCTTAGCATGAAAGCTTTCCTTTGGCAAAGCTAGGTTTTGTTTAAATACCTGAAGGGCTGATATTAGATAAAAACCAATCTCAAAATGCAATCTCAAAATGCAAACAGGGAATTCTCTGGTGGTCCAGTGGTTAGGACTCTGGTCTCACTGCTGAGGGCCCAGGTTTGATCCCTGGTCGGGGAACTAAGATCCCACAAGTTTTGCAGTGTGGCCAAAAAAAAAAAAAAGAAGAAAATAAAAGGGAAAATGCACATCTCTGTCTTTGCCATGTATGGTGCTACGAACCCTGCTGCTGATAACCCATGTGGCTACATTTGTGGCATTTGATTGGAACTTTGTGGCATAGGACCCTCAAAATGATCCTCTTCTAGAAGAGAAGGATACAATAACCTGAAATGTAAAGGATATGAAGAGAGGAAGTTACCAGCAGCATGAGAAGCTGACTTTATCCACTCTACTACTTTGCTAAGACTGACTCTGGCTTGGGGTCTGCTTTGCCCAAATGCCAGGGTCTCTGTGGAGAGTAGAATATCCACATATTTGTCTTCTCAGCTGCCATAACAAAATACCACAGACTAGGCAGCTTAAAAAATAGAAATTAATTTTCTCACAGTTCTGGAGGCTAGAAGTCCCAGATCAAAATCCAGCAGGGTCAGTTTCTGGTGAGGACTCTCTTCCTGGCTTGCAGACAGCTGCCTTCTGGCTGTGTCTTCACATGGTGGAGAGAGAGAGATCAAGCAAGCTCTCTGTTATCCCTTCTTTTAAGGACACTAATTCTGTTTAGTGCCTCACCCTTATGACCTCATTTAACCTTAGTTACTTCCATGAAGACTCTCTCTCCAAATATAATTACATCAGAGGTTAGTGCTTCAGTATATGAATTGGTGGGGTGGGGGCAGATATTGTCCATAACAATTCAGTACAAACCTAGTGGGGATGCCCTGATTAAGGCTGTCCTAGCTTCCTGCTCCTCCAAGACTTTTCTCCCTGGTCTCTTCAGTTACCTTCTTTCCTTACTGACCTTCGTTTTCTACAAGGCTAGTCAGGGGCAAGGAACTTGTGTCCTTCGTGCAGTATTCACCTTCTCTGAACCTGCCCTTTTTGGATGGAATGGGTAGGGAGGGACTTGAACTCATACTTTAATCATTCATCTTCTTTTTATTTATTTATTTTTTTGTTTTTAACATCTTTATTGGAGTATAATTGCTTTACAATGGTGTGTTAGTTTCTGCTGTATAACAAAGTGAATCAGCTATAGGTATACATATATCCCCATATCCCTTCCCTCTTGCATCTCCCTCCCACCCTCCCTATCCCACCCCTCTTCATCTTCTGATAGAAAAAAAATTGCTATTTCTTCTCTGGAACCTCAAATTTTAGACTTTAGCACTGGACAGTTGCTACCTGTCAGGTGTTGATCAGTGAAAATGAGAGAGCTACTTTAGAATCTCTTAGTAGACCCCTCCCCCTTCTCCCAGATGTTCAGAAGAGATGATAGTAAATCTTTTTTAAGGTGATATCAGTGGGAAGGAAAGCCTAATGAAAAGAGAGAGATTCCTCCTTCATCCATAAATCTGGTATTTCATCTTTTTCCTACTGAGAACTAGTCAGGCATAAGTTTAATTCTGGGACCGTGGCCAGGTGGGGAAATGTGAAATCACAACCCAGGTGAACCCTGGTAGCCTCCAAACTTCCTGGTGAAGGAGAAACTAAGTATTTCAGTCACTGCAAAGGTATGTGTCACTCAGTGTGGGCTGACTTAGCCTGGTTTTGGTGTTTTGTCATCTCTTTGCTGTCTCAGAACATATTTCCATTTCAACAGTATGAAGTCCTGAGAACTTTAATAGGAAGCTTCCAAACCCTCTCTGAAATACCCTGCTAAAGAACATGGAGGGAGAACAGCCAGTGTCAGTCTATTTTTCTTACTTCTTAGGCCTAGTGCCCTGCACCTGCTATCTTCAGAAGATCAGATTAGTACTCAGATTTTACAGATAACAATCCCAAATAAACAGCAAGAAAAGTAAAGCAGGGACGTATACTCTGTGTCCTTTGTGGGTACTGAATTAGAAATTATTAACTGGATGTACAGTGTTCCACCTCTCTCAGGTTTCTAAGCAGTCCCTTAACTTGCCTGGTGGGAGACCTTCCATCACTTGCTGAGATCTGAAGCTCTGGGACGAGAATGTCACAGGGCGGGTTGGAAGATGATTTTATCTTCATTCCAAATATAAATTCTCAGACTGGCAAATCTGTCATACCCTCAGGATAAGTTTGCCCAAACAATATTAGCATATATGCCCTGCAATATCAAGCACAGGGCATCCACAGACCCAACTGACACTTGGCAGGTATAATGGTGAGAAGGGAAGGAAATAAGTGTACTTTTTTTTTCTTTTAATAGAGTCTTTTTTAAACTTTATTTCTTTTTGGCTGCGTTGAGTCTTTGTTGCTGCAGACGGGCATTCTCTAGTTGCGGTGAGCAGGGGCTCTTCATTGTGGTGCGTGGGCTTCTCATTGCAGTGGCTTCTTTTGTTGTGGAGCACGGGTTCTAGGGCGCGCACGCTTCAGTAGTTGTGGCACGCAGGCTCAGTAGTTGTGGCTCGCAGGCTCTAGAACGCAGGCTCAGTAGTTGTGGTGCACGGGCTTAGTTGCTCCGTGGCAGGCAGGATCTTCCTGGACCAGGGCTTGAACCCATGTCCCCTGCATTGGCAGGCAGATTCTTAACCACTGCACCACCAGGGGAGTCCCAGTAAGTGTACTTTTTGAAGATAGTACCTTCCAATTTTTTTCTTTCTCTCCCCCATTCCCTCTCTCCTCCTTTTCTTGCTCTGAGCACCTGCCCCCCTCTTTCTTTCTTCCCTCTTTTTCTTTTTCCTTTCTCTCTCTTTTCTTGCTTCCTTGCTTTATTTCTTGGCAAGAAAATTCTTCAGATAGAAAGGGAATAGAGTTACAGCATCCCCATCTGTTCCATTCCCAGGGATTATTTAGTTGTCCAAATTTCACCAGCTTCTCTGGATTGCCAGCTGGGCCCCAGTGGCTGCTACCATCCCACCCAGGCAGACATTAGGGTTTTTTGGAGTTCTCTGTTTTCCAAACCTAGGCAAACCAAACCAAAACAAAAAAATCCTAGTTCAGTCAAGTCAGGATTTGTTTTTTATATAATTTAATTTATTTATTTATGTATTTGGCTGTATTGGGTCTTTGTTGCTGCGCGTGGGCTTTCTCTAGTTGTGGTGAGCGGGGGCTATTCTTTGCTGCGGTGCACGGACTTCTCATTGCAATGGCTTCTCTTGTTGCAGAGCACGGACTCTAGGCACGTGGTCTTTAGTAGTTTTGGCACGCAGGCTCAGTAGTTGTGGCGTACGGGCTTAGTTGCTCCGCAGCATGTGGGATCTTCCCAGACCAGGGATCGAACCTGTGTCCCCTGCATTGGGAGGCAGATTCTTAACCACTGCACCACCAGGGAAGTCCGAGTCAGGATTTTTTTCAAAAAAATTTTTTTACTAAGAAATTTAAAGGAAACCTTAGGAAAAAACAAACCTACAAAAGCATGAAATAGATGTATTTACAGAATGCAGATTCTGTTTTCCAAAATAACTGAGATCTAATTGTAGATTGATTTGTCTATGGTATTTCCTTTTCTCAATCCCATCACTTTTGCATGCTGGACCCTATGACTCAGACTCTACACTGGGTTAACTAAGTTAGTACTGCTGCTAGGTTTGGTGGGATTCTCAGTTCCCTAAACCTGCCCTCCCATCTTCTCATTGGGTTTAGCCTCCTGGTTTTCTTTTCTGCTCCTGGACTGTTGTCATCCTTGCCAATACCCCCAAATGTTGCCTTCTGAATGAGAAAAATATTTGACACCCCACTTGGTCACAATGGATATTTGGGATTTAGACCAAGCCCCACAACCTTAACTTGCAGATAATATCTCTACCCTTCGTCCTAGCCTCTAGAAAAATAAGTTAGCAAAACTTGCCTCTTGCTCCTGACCCATTTCTGTCCTATTTGATTTGTTCATTCATTGAATATTTATTGAGCACCAGCTTGTGCCAGGCATTGTGCTAGATACTTGACATTGCTTTGTTATATAAATATTGCAAGAATCCTCTTAAGATTTAGTTCACTCTTTCAACAAACATTTATTGTATGCCTACAATGCACCCTTCCTAGATACTGTGCTAACTGCTAAAGTAGATATTATTATTCCCGTTTTTTTCCTTTGGTGAGACATACAGCTTCCCAAAATCGTTCAGAAAAACAAGTGGTCAAACTAGGATTCCAAACCATAGTGGGGTTTTTTTTTGAAGTTTCTGGCTTATACTTATATTAGATTAAATGGTTTTATAATCCTTTACTATCAGTAAGTTATATTAAAAGAACATATTGATTTCTATTATGCTATCCAGACATACACATTTTAATAAATTGTTTATTTTGGAATAATTTTAGAATTACAGAAAAAGTGCAAAGATAACCCACAGGGTTTCTGTATGCCCCTCAGCCTAGTTTCCCCCATCTTACATTACCATGGAACATTTATCAACACTAAGAAATGGGCATTGATACGTTGCTAATAACTAAACTTCATAGTTTATGTGGGTTTCACCAGTTTATCCATTAATGTCCCCTTTCTGTTCCAGGATCCAATTCAGAGTTATCACATTGCATTTGGTTGTCATGTCTCCCCAACGGTCTCTGGTCTGTGACAGTTTCTCAAGTTTTGTTTTTCATGACCTTAACAGTCTCGAGGAGTACTGGCTAGGTATTCTGTAGAATGTACCCCAGTGTGGGTTTGTCTGATGTTTTTCTCACGATTAGATTCTGAGATTATGGATTTTTGAAAGTATATAACAGAGGCGAAGTGCCCTTCTCATCAGATCATACCAGGCGTTACCTGACAGCCACATGACATCACTGGTGATATTCACCTTCATCGCTTGGTTAAGGTAGTATTCGCCAGGATTCTTTACTGTCAAGATACTATTTTTACCTTTCACTACTCTTCTTTGGAAATAAGTCTAGCCTACTCTCAGTGGGAATGGGAATTAAACTCCACCTCCTAAGGAGGAGAGTATCTACACATGTTATTTGAAATTGTTCTGTTAGAAATATTTGTCTGTTCTCCACATTTCTTTAATCACTTTTATATCACTAAGGACCCATGCTAACCTCTGGTCTAAAACCTGTGCTTTTTCTGCTGTACCAGACAAGAAATGACAAAGACCTGTACTAAGACATTTGTTTCAGGAAAATTTATTTCAGATTTCAGAGGTTTTTAAAAGGTAGATTTGGGGCTTCCCTGGTGGCGCAGTGGTTGAGAGTCCACCTGCCGATGCAGGGGACACGGGTTCGTGCCCTGGTCCGGGAAGATCCCACATGCCGCGGAGTGGCTAGGCCCGTGAGCCATGGACGCTGAGCCTGTGCGTCCAGAGCCTGTTGCTCCGCAACGGGAGAGGCCACAACAGTGAGAGGCCCGCGTACCGCAAAATAAATAAATAAATAAATAAAATAAAAAATAAATAAAATAAAAGGTAGATTTGATAAGACTTGGTGACCTTGAATGTGACAGAGTGGTGGAGGAGGGAGTGTTTGAAAGCACTCAGATTTTGGTTTGAATGGCTGGAAATAAAATTTTGGTTTGAAATATTAACTAACAAATATGATGATTGGTTGTAGGCTTTGATAAAGCTTAGCTTCTTCAGAGACTGTATTTAGCCTATGTGTTACTGAATGCCCTGTTCTCCCAAGTAAACTACTACTTTTCTTTCTGACTGAAACACCAGGGCCCCCTAGTGGACAGCCCCCCGGGTCCTGTTTCTTGTCTAAAGGATGCTTGGTTTTGTTTTTTGTTTGGTTGTGAGGTTTTTCCCTAGTTCATTTGCAGAGCAGAGATGCTTGATTCTGTTCTCTGTCTAATAAATTATTAAACCCTTCCCATTTTAAAGTAATCAGTTCACCCTGTGTGACCTCATGTTCCTAAGAGGACAGTTACTCTCTGACAGGTACTCCCATGCTCTCATACTCTAAACCAGAAGGTAGTCGATACTTGTTTTTAACTCATTTATCCTCTTATTCCATCTGGTGCTATATTAATGTTAATTCTTTGTTTCAGAGCCATCATCAACCACTTTAACCCCAAAATTGAATCCTACGCTGCTGTGAATCACATATCCCAACTGTCAGAGGAGCAGGTAAGCCACTACTTTCCTCATAGTGACCCTAGTTTGTGGCTAGCATCAAGCCCTCTCTGATGGCAGAGGGGTTCTATGACTGAGCTTCTAATGGGAGTGGCAAGAGCTAGGCTGCTAAGAGGAATTAGTAAGGGATTTGTTGGTAGTACTTTAAATAGAATGATGGCTTCTGTTTTTGTGCCATATGAAGGGTTTGCTTAATTATGTAGAAGATATGTAGGTGAAATTTTGGTGAATTGTTATTTTAGAGTGGGTGATATGGCATTTCTTCTTTTAATTTTAGGCAGAGAGTCATTTTGACTTTTGAAAATAAGAAATGAAAACTTAGCAGTAGTTGAAACTGCCAGTTAGAAAAACCCTGAGTTCAGCTTAATTTGAGGCTGTTTGGCTCCTTAAAACATGAGCCCTCCTTGGGACAGATTTTCCTTAGTAATTGAGTTCTAATTTGCCTTGAGCATTTATTTCGGAGCAGGTTTTTCTGTGATATGGACCAAGTTGGAGATGCAGATAGTGTTGTGTGTTTGTTTTCCTTGAGTCTGGCCTGATTTCCTCTTCTCCCAAAATGCCTGTACTTGGCCCTGCATTATATAAAATTACAGATGGGGCTTTAGCGTAGCATGGTATTGAACTTGATGTTTCAGAATGAGACTCTTGAGTCCTGTTTTTAAAAGCACAAAATGAGACATGTATTCACACAATCTTCCTTCCTTCCCACCCTACTCCCAAGTTGGAGGCCCTGGGTATTCATGAGGTGAGAGTCCAGATATAGGCTCCAAGCCAATTAAAAAAAAAACACCTATGCTCTGCGCTCTCTTTTTTTTGCCACTGAGCCTCTTGCTGGCAGGGCCAGCCAGCTAGCTGTTGTGTGATTGTGTGTTCAGTGTTCCTAAAAGCTGTTCTGCTCACCAAATGAGGCACCAAGCAAGCCTTTTGCCTAACAGACAGCTTCTCAGTATTCCCACCAGTGGCTCTTTCCTCAGCCAGATGGATAGGACTCAATTAGTCTATCAGTTATTCCCCTTGACATATTTGTTCTCTTTTGTGAGACCAGCTGTGAGAATCCATCCTCTTATTTAAACCGCTTTGGTAAATGGCTTTCATTTTCTTTTTTCCTCTTCTGCCTATGGAGCAGTCCTAAGTCCTGTATAGGACTTTGATGCCACTGCTCTCTGTGAGGTGCTTCAAGAGCCTACCTTTTTCCTGTTGGACCAGTTCAGATCAGTTTTATTATACCATTTTTATGCAAAAGAATTCAACATCTTGAGTTTTGTATAGTGAAAGAAAGGGTGACTTTCTTACCACAGTGAGCTCTGGTTAGCCTAAAAGCTTTAAAAAAAAAAAAGGAAGACACATTTTCCCAGTCAGCCACGTGCAGTATTCATCCCCCAGCAGCTTGGGAAGGTCAGGCTGAAATCTTCCTACAGCAGTAGCAGCCACAGACCAATAATAAAATCCATTCTGGCGCATGAGGCAATCTGGAAAAGGATGATTAGCAAGCACGTGTCCTCACCCTTCTCCAACTTCTTTCAAAGTTAAATGAAGTGATGAAAGTGACTCTCAGTAAGAGTCCACAAGCCAGAGATGAGGCGACTTCTATAGAGTGAGAGAGTACACAGCCCTATTTGAGAATGAGGAAGGGATAGCACTCTCAAAGATTTATTTTCTTAGTAAATAATTGCATGCCTGCTGTATACAAAGTGTGGTCCTGGGTAGTAGGGATCAGTGGTGAATAATCTAAGTGTAGTCCTTGCTCTCATGGAGTTTTTGTATATTCATTACCTTTCTTAACAACTCTTTTCACTTGGGTAGTGGGGGAAGGGTGATAACTATTCTGGGACCCTTTTCAAAACTGCCCTCAAAATAGTTGTTGCTTCTCTTCCCTAACTGACTCTGAAGGGCAATAAATGACAGCATGAGGGTGCACTTGGTTTTATTCTCAGCATATCAGATTAAAAGTATTTTGACTCCTTGTTAATCTCCAACATGTGTTGGAGCACTTCTCTCCCCTCAGTTATGAACATTAATGCTAATGTCACTAATATTAAGTGTATTCACAGCTTCTCAAAGAACTGGCTTTGGGATGCAATAGAGCCTGGTGGTCCAGTGATTTAGACTCCGTGCTTCCAATTCAGGGGGCTTGAGTTCAATCCCTGGTGGGAGAACTAAGATCCCACATGCCACTTGGCCGAAAGAAAAAAAGAAAAATAGGGCCTCAGTTGTTAGCAGCAAACTAAGCAGAAAGAAAAAATCAGGAACTTACTCCCCATCTAGATTCTAAAATACTCCTAAATTAAAGCCTAAAGACCATGGATAGACGTTAACTGGGATTTATAGCACTTAGTAAGATAGCAGACAAGAGAGGGCTCTTTGCTAGATCTGCCTGCCTAGGCTGCCATTTTCTTCTGGCAAGAGGTTTAGTTCTGGCAACCCCCAGACACATTCTAGTGTGTGTTTGAGGCATTTCAAGATGATGTTTGTAAATCCATTATTGCTTAATAAACAAAGCCCAGTCTCTCACACTGGGGTTTCTTTTCAGATGTCCAGAAGATAGATGACATTTTTTATTACTTCTCATTGGCTTCATGGAGGGCAAAGCTTTTTAATCAGTTAATACCCTCAGTGTGACTGAATGGTCATTCATTTTCTAGTGTAATAAACTGCGTGCATTTCTTTTTTTTTTTTTTGCGGTACGCGGGCCTCTCACTGTGTGGCCTCTCCCATCGCGGAACACAGGCTCCGGACGCGCAGGCTCAGTGGCCATGGCTCACGGGCCCAGCCGCTCCGCGGCATGTGGGATCTTCCCAGACCAGGGCACGAACCCAGTGTCCCCTGCATTGGCAGGCGGACTCTCAACCACTGCACCACCAGGGAAGCCCCTGCGTTCATTTTTATTTTGTATACACAGGTGTCATATTTGTCTGGAGTTGATTGTGAAGCTTGCTCATTTTGACTCCTTTTGTGTGTGTGTGGTAAAATCTGCATAAAATTTACCATTTGAATAGTTTTTAAGTGTACAGTTCAGTGGCATTAAGTGCATTCACATTGTTGTGCAACCATCACTACTGTCCATCTCCAGAACTTTTTCATCATCCCATGCTGAAACCCTAAACCCGTTAAACAATGACTCCTCATTTCCTGTACCCCCAGCCCCTGGTAACCACTATTCTACTATTTGTCTCCATGTACCTGACTATTCTAGGGGTCTCACAGAAAGTGGAATCATACAATATTTGTCCTTTTGTATATGGTTTATTCCTCTTAGCAAAATGTCTTCAAGTTTTGTCCATGTTGTAGCATGTATCAGAATTTCATTCCTTTCAAAGCTGAATAATATTCTGTTGTATGTGTATAGCACATTTTGTTTATCCTTCTAACCATCGATGGACATTTGGGTTGTTTCCACCTTTTGACTATTGTGAAGAATGCTGCTATGAATGTTGGTGTTTTGAGTCCCTGCTTTCAGTTCTTTTGTGTATATACCCAGAGGTGGGACTGCTGGATCAAATGGTAGTTAATTCTATGTTTAATTTTTTGAGAAGCCATCATAGTGTTTCCCACAGTGGCAGCACCATTTTACATTCCAATTTTTCCACATCCTTGTCAACACTGGTTGTTTTCTGATTTTTTTTTTTTTTTTTTTGCGGTACGCAGGCCTCTCACTGCTGTGACCTCTCCCGTTGTGGAGCACAGGCTCCAGACGTGCAGGCTCAGCGGCCATGGCTCACGGGCCCAGCTGCTCCGCGGCATGTGGGATCTTCCCGGACCGGGGCATGAACCCATGTCCCCTGCATTGGCAGGTGGACTCTCAACCACTGCGCCACCAGGGAAGCCCATTTTCTGATTTTTTTGATAATAGCCATCCTAATGGGGGTGAAGTAGTGTCTCATTATGGTTCTGATTTTTATTTCCCTAATCATTATTAATGTTGAGCATCTTTTTATGTGTTTACTGGCCATTTGTTTATCTTCTTTGGAGAAATGTCTCTTCAGGCCCCTTGCCCATTTTTTAATTGGGTTGTTTGGATTTTTGTTGTTGAGTTTTAGGAATTCTTTATCTATTCTAGATATTTATCCTTCATCAGACATGTGATTTGCAAATATTTTCTCCCATTCTGTGGGTTGCCTTTTTACTATGTTGACAGTGTCCCTTGATGAACAAGTTTTCAATTTTGATGAAGTCCTGTTTGTCTGTTCTTTGGTTGCCTGTACTTCTGGTGTCATCATTACTAAATCCAGTGTCATGAAACTTTTCCCCTATGTTTTCTTCTAAGAGTTGTATAGTTTTAGCTCTTACATTTAGGTCTTTGACCTATTTTGAATTAATTTTTTGTATATGGTGTTTGGTAAGGGCACTTTGACCGCTTTTTGTATTTCATGTATCTTTATGAATAAAGTTTATAGAGAAGGTACAACTTGCTTTTCCAAGAACTGTGAAACTACTCCCAGTTTATTCCCTACTGGGTTTGCTTGTCTTTAGTACATCTTATAAAACCTGTCCTTCAGGCCCCTTGCCCACCCTCAGCTGAGATTTAGCTCCTTTCTCTTCTCAGTACGGCTTGTTGGCAAGCATCTGTCGCTAGCTGATAGAATCATTTGGTATGCCCCTATCCCTACCAGTGACACGCACCCTGATTTTTATTCTCTCACAAGGATAGCTGAGTCACACAACCTGTGGCATTTTCATAGATAAATCCCAATGACCCTTTTGTTTGTACTAAATAAATGTGGAAGGAAGGTATTTAAGAGAAACTCTAGACCCCAGACTAAATCTTGGGTTTGGATGCTTTGAGGATATACTGTCTTGATGATGCAATGCTCTCTGCAGATAAGTATGTTACAATAGAAGAGCTCTTCAGGAGGTTCTCCTCCCTATCCTGTCCTACCCTAAACTCTTGTATACTCCCTGTCCTTTATTCCTGCTTTTCAAATTAGGAAAAAGACTTTTTTATTACTGGCTGTATCCTACTAGAATTGGGTCTACACTCGAGATCTGTCATGAAATTTTTTGGAATACTGGCTCACAGGTTTTTTTTTTTTTTTTTTTTTTTTTTTTGGTGGTACGCGGGCCTCTCACCGTTGTGGCCTCTCCCGTTGCGGAGCACAGGCTCCGGATGCGCAGGCCCAGCGACCATGGCTCACGGGCCCAGCCGCTCCGCGGCATATGGGATCCCCCCGGACCAGGACACGAACCCGCGTCCCCTGAATTGGCAGGCAGACTCCCAACCACCGCGCCACCAGGGAAGCCCCTGGCTCACAGGTTTTTAACCCAAAGTCCAAGAATAGGCTTTAGAAAATTACTGCACACTGAAATTGTGTAAAATTATGCATATTTCTTTTTTTTTTTTTTCTTGAAGAGGGTCCATCTTTCTTAAAAGTCTCAGTCAGGCTTTGACCCCTTCAACACATTTCTTTTTAAAGAATCACTGGCTTAGGTGCCTTGAATAGTACCTCATACTTTCCTTGCCCCCAAAGCCATCAGACCTTTGAAAATGCCCATTGAAGATCTTAAGCACCTTTTAGACTATTCACTATTTGTTTTGGTTTGCAAATGCTATGACATTGATTTATATCAGCTCTAACTTCCTTATAGGCAAAAGAGGGATTCATAGCAGAACTTTACAGAAGATTCTCTAGAGCCCTGAATATCTAGAGTACATAGTGGCAATTTAGGATTCAAGTCAAAACCTTCCCTGAGCACCTGATTCCTTAAGCTTTCAGTCATACTTATGACCAATTTTGTGCCATTGAAATATCCCATTGGAAAACAAGTAAATGGCCCACTTTTACTTTCTTCGGCCTTCATTCAGCTATCAGTATTTTAGCATTTAGTGCTTTGTGCTTTAGATTGAGCCAGGCATTTGAGGGATACAGAGGTATGATAAAGGGCCTTTGTTCTCAAAGGATGGAGTAAGTGCAAAAGATGGCTTAAGGCAATTTATTATCAATAGCCGACCAGTACTAGCAATAGGATCTGTGTGTTCCTGTTGGAGAAAGATCTCTGCAGGTTGTGGTGGTCAGGAAAGGCCATGTGGAAGAGAGAAGAAGTGAGTTGGGCCTTGAATGAAGAAAGGTAGGAATTGGATAAATGGAGAGGCACAGATTGTAAAATGTACTCAAAGCCAGGACCTGAAAAGGACAGAAAGAGTGGAGAAGAGTCCCAGAGTTTCTATGCCTTGTCCTTGGGTCCCAGGGCACCCAGGGGCTGGATGCCTTAGAAATATGATTCAGTCATTTAAATTGTTAGCACATCTTCCATAAACCCTAGTGCACTGACTCTCATCCCTGTCCTAATTGTACTGCCTTTGATTCAGTTCACAAGCGTTCATCTCAAAGGCCTAGTATGAGCCAGCCTCAATGCTACTAGGCATATGATTAGACCTACTGAGCAAACCTATCTCTCTCTTTTTTTGTCCTGGTAAAAAACACATAACAAAATTTATCATCTTAACCACTCTTAAGTGTACACTACAGTAGTGTTAATATATACATTGTTGTGCAATTTATCATGGGTTCGAGCCCTGGACTGGGAAGATCCCACATGCCATGGAGCAACTAAGCCCATGCACCAGAACTCCTGAGCCTATGTTCTAGACTCGCGAGCCACAACTACTGAGCCCACATGCCACCACTACTGAAGCCTGCACGCCTAGAGCCTGTGCTCCGCAACAAGAGAAGCCACCACAATGAGAAGCCCATGCACCGCAACAAAGAGTAGCCCCCACTCACCGCAACTAGAGAAAGCCTGCATGCAGCAACAAAGACCCAACACAGCCAAAAATAAATAAATTAATTAATTTAAAAAGAAAACAAAAAACTGAAACTCTGTGTATTGAACAACTCCCCTTTTCCTGCCCTCCACCTTGCCCCTGGCAACTACCATTCTACTTTCTGTTTCTAAGCATGAGCAAACCTATCTGGAAGCTGGTATTCCTTTAAACCAAGTGGCCCAGGGGCTTGCTAAAAATTTTTCATACAAATTTAGGGATTTTCCGGGAAGATCACAAAGGTGGTCTGCTGGCACCCCCATGTGCCACAGGACTATAGGACAGTGTCACCAGATGCCTCCCATTATTTCTTCAAGTCTCCACTCTCACTAAGGCTTTGGATTTTGGTTTCAGAGGAGGCCCTGTATAATGTCATGTTATAAGAGGTATCTTTGAAAGTATTATGATGAAACAGAGAATCATTCATTTGTAGGAGTAGGTTAAAGTCAATTAGGGAAACAAAAAATGCTTCACATCTGATTGAGTGAAAGTTGCACTGGAAGCTGAGTATTTATTTTCATCTATTAGTCATCTTTCTAACCCTTTTTGCTTTTCTCCTGATCCTAAGATAATAGCCACTATAAATAACTGCTGAGTGTTTAAAGATCCTAACGAAACCTAACTTTATTTTCCCAGAGAACAGTGAGATACTGCTAATAAGAGGAGAGCCCTAGTTTGTGGGGCAAAACGTTGTTAGGGTGTCTGGGTGGCACCCGTTACTTGTGAACATGTAGGAGGAAGCACAGAAAGATCTTGGGGAGATATCCTAAAAGCTTCAAGCCTTATGAGGAAAATGGAGCCTGGTACTTCAGCTTTAGAGTTCTTCGCCCTTGGGGTGCTAGTAAATGTTTAATAACTGGTAGCGGGGTGAGCGGTTGGAGGGGGCTGATTTGTAGTGCTGAGGGTGAATGCTCCCACCATGGCTACCAGTGTGAAGCCAAGTGGCTCTCATAGTGCTTGAAAATTTAACAGTCATCTCTCACAGGCCAAGCATGTGTAAGTCAGCTCCAGCATACCACTGGTTGTTGAGGAAGACTGGGAGAAGGGGGCTGTAAAGCTGTGAGGTGGGGCTATCTGAGCAGGAGGTGAGTGTGGGTCACTTTCCCCATGGAGCCACCTATATTGCCTCCCAGGGCAATCGAGTCCTCTGAGCAGCCCATTCTGAGAGCCCCTGTGATGTTTTCTCATCTTAAAACAGGGCCTTGGCCACCATGCAGGGCAGCCTTGGCAGAGACACATGCTGGTGAGCTGAGATTTAAGACTCTCACGATAGCCGTAACTCAGTTTCCCGTACTTGGCATTGTGTTTTTTTTGGTACAACAGCCTGTAGTTTTGCGCTGCCTCTCTATAACACTGAGTGATGGTTGCTGTGAGAACTCTGAGTACGAGCATGTGACACAAGCATTGGCTGTCTGACCCTTCCTCTCTTGGTGTCTTTGTTTAGATTCTGACATTTCAGCTGACCTATTTGGCAGGAAAAAGTTTGATACGAGTTATTTGTTCACTGGATTCACCAAAGCAGAAAGACACAAAGTCAGAGGCAGAGAGATTTTCCTACCAGCTGCTAATAAACCTTGGAAATCAACTTTATGTTACATAGGGCATCTTGAGAAGGTCCACTTAAGAAGGTCAGCTGATTATGTGCTGCTAGGATGTCCACTCTCTTACTTGGACCAAGAGGTAAGCTGCACTGCCAGAGACAGGGGAGAAAGCTGGATTTTAGCTCCTCTGAATAGGGAAGAAAGTATCTTGGATTTAAAAAAGGACACAAATAGATAAAAGGAAAGGAACAACTAGGAGTTTCTGAGCTAGGCACTTTTACTTAGGTTATGTAATTAATTCTTTAATCAATTGTTTGAGGTAGGTACAGTTATCGTCATTTTATAGATGACGATGCTAAAGAGACTTAAGTAATTTGTTCAAGATCACACAGCTGTTAGTGGTAAAGCCATAGTGTAAATGTAGGTCAGTCTGACACCAAAGTCTGAGCTTTTCATTGGCCAAAGCACCTGAGATAACTGGAGTTTGTCAAGTATCCTGAAGGAAGAGGCAAGTCAGGATAGGAAGGTGCAGGGAGAAGCAGAGAGAATGGGGATAACAGGGCTCGTTCCTAAGGGGTGGGGAAAGGTCCTGGTTTGGGAACGGCCCATTCAGTTAAGGAAAAAAAGTACTGAACAGGGACCTGGAGAGTTTGCCTGCCAGTTAGGCAGAAATGCCTAAGTAGAGGCTCTTGGCACGGTATGATAACTTTCTAAATGAGGGAAAAGTCTCTTTATTCCATACAAGCATGTCAGAAAAGTCAGTATGAGAAATAAAGCTTCTCCACACACCAAAGGAAGATGACGAATTTTTTAAAAGTTCTTATGTACTTATTTCTTTTAAAGATAATATATTTATGTGGGTCAAAACCAAAAAAAGTAGCACACTGAATTTTAATTATTTTTAAAGTGGTAGTTCCATTTTGTTTAAAAAAATAAAGGGAAAATTAAGATTCAAAATTAATGTCCCACAGCCAAGCTAGATGAATGCAGAGGTCACTGGTGAAGAGCTCAGCTTATTATTCATGTCTGGCACTGTCAGCATTTTCTTCAATTAAGTATGAATTTTGAAATGCCCATCACATAAACTTTCTGGTCTTCCTCAGTCAGGCTTCATTGTCAGTGAAGCTTCGTTGGCAGTGCATGAGAGGAGTCGCTTTGGAGCTCATAGGAACTCCAGTAGTCAGCTTTTCAAGAGGTTACAGGAGACGGCAGCCCTTGCTTTCTTGGTTTAAGCTAAGAAGGACCCTTTATCCCAGTTACTAGATGTACAGGTAGGACTTCCCTCTTCAGTTTGCTTATTTATTTATTTGGCTGTGTTGGGTCTTAGTTGCGGCACGCAGGATCTTTCCTTGCGGTGCGTGGGCTTCTCTCTAGTTGTGGCGTGTGGGTTTTCTCTCTCAAGTTGAGGCACGTGGGCTCAGTAATTGTGGCATGCAGGCTTAGTTGCGCTGTGGCATATGTGCTCTTAGTTCCCTGACCAGGGATTGAACCCACGTCCCCTGCATTGGAAGGCGGATTCTTTACCACTGAACCACCAGGGGAAGTCCCTTTAGTTTGTTTTTTTAGCCACCTCCTTCCTTCCAAATAGATGTTCGTGTACTTTTGTTTTATTTCCATTGCAACCTCTCTCCCAGGAGGTAGCTCAAAACTCTATAAGGTGTGCTTGGAAGAGTATGGTTTGCCACTATGATAGTAACACTGGAGGCCAGAAGTGTCACTATGCAAACTGTTATCTCTGTTATAAGCTGTGTTAACTGGAAATGTTTTTGCTAAGTACCATAACAGCACTTTGACCTTTCACAGTGACCCTGCTTAAAAAGAAGTTACAGTCTTAAAAATGACCCACCCAGCTAGAAGGGAAACTGTGGATAGCCCACAAATGGGATTTCTGTTAAAGAATTTTGTCTCTTAAGGAGGGATAGATAAGTGAGGCCTGGCAGTGAGGCAGAGACCCCGTATCAGATTGTCAGAGAGACGGTGTTTTCTGTTTCCCTCCCTGAGATGTGATATATTTCCAAGAAAAGAAAGCTCAAGTAAGGAGGACAGAGATCTGCCTCTTGGTTTCAGCTGGGTGGAGTGTCCAGCCTGCAATAAGCCATAGAGAGGGAGAAGGCCTGATGCGATATTTGGTAAACATGTGTATCATGTTCCCCCACCGCTATTATCTTGGCTGCCTCTTGGTGTGATTGCATGCCTTGCTTGTGCAGGGTGAAGACCTGGGCATGTTGGATCTGTAATTAGTGCAAAGAAAAGCTTCACAAGCTTCACCCCTGGAAACAAGGGAGTTTCTAGGGCTTCAACCAAATCAAGTCAGGGAGGTGGGGCAACTACCCAGGGAAATTAAAGAAAGTCATTGTCGCCACTCCTTTAACCAACTGATGGCCTTTCACGAATCACCCACTATGAGTTTCATTATCTGGTCAGCCTTTCTGAAAGGCAGAGCCAGCCTGTCAGATCAATAAATTTCAGGGCAGTCAAGAGCCCTTTGGTAGCAGGCTTTGAAAGACATGGATGGACTGGAGAACTGGCCAACTTAAATCGGTTCTGAAGGTACTTCCCTGGTGGCGCAGTCATTAAGAATCCACCTGCCAATGCAGTAGACACGGGTTCGAGCCCTGGTCCAGGAAGATCCCTCATGCTGTGGAGCAGCTAAGCCTGTGTGCTCAACTACTGAGCCTGCGCTCTAGAGCCCACAAACCACGACTACTGAGCCCATGTGCCACAACTACTGAAGCCTGCACGCCTCGAGCCCGTGCTCCACAACAAGAGAAGCCACCGCGATGAGAAGCCCGTGCACTGCAACGAAGAGTAGCCCCCGCTCGCCACAACTAGAGAAAGCCTGTGCGCAGCAATGAAGACCCAAAGCAGCCTAATTAATTAATTAATTTTAAAAATTGGTTCTGAAATTGAGTTTGGTCCTGAAGTATATGAGAGGAAAATAGAAAGGGGAAAAAAATCTTCTGCATATTATATACAAGTTGGCTGTATAGAGGAAACAGTTATCTTTTAAAAGGCATCATCTTTTTTATCATAAGAGATTTGTGTCCACCTTTTGTATCCTTGTTTCCAAACAATTATATTGGATGATTGTGCCCTGGAGAGATATTCATGTTATCTTGGATAGAAAGTCACTGTAAGCCCCTAGTGGAGGGGAAGGATGCTCACTCAAATGAGGCCTATGAGTTTGTTACCAGGTTACTATTTGTTCTAGCTCCTGTACTGTTGGCTTGTTTTCTTTTTTTCAGCCACTTTGAGCTAAAGTGTTCTGAAAAAGAATCAATTCTTGCCTCCCAAGGAAGTTCTCAGAACCTGCTTTTGTCTAAGAATTCTCTGCTTCTGGGTGTCCTTGGTTCGTGCAGCAAGACAAGGAATGGGTGCCCCAGCTTCACATCCCCCAGATTATTTCTTTTCTGTACAGAAGGACAGAGGTTTCTGCTCTGTGCCAAGCCAGGGGATATAAAAATGCAAACATCATATATGCCCTTGAGGACCTCACAGTATAAGAATCAGGATCACTAATTTCTTGCTTAGACCTTTGCTTCTGTGCCCTCCTGTAGACCTCACTCAGCTGATGTATTTGGCGTGCTTGTAGCAGCATCCCCCAGCCTTTTATAAACCTAAGAAGGTTTAGGTTTGTAGGTACCCTAATGAAAAAATACCTCATTATAAATCCGTAAATGGTTGGCTGATAACCCTTATTTGGAGTGAGTTTCCACAAGGAGAGCCATGATCGTCTCATATCTTTCACCCCTGCCTCAGTTTCATAAAAAAGGCAAAAGTGGAACTTTCATTAGATGTCCTTGGTAAAGGTAGGACTCTATAAGTTCCTGAGCTTGGCAAATGATTGAGTTTGTCAAAGATCCATCTACAGTACACCCACTTAAAGAAACCTCATGTGGCTACTGCCCAGCTGAAAATTATTTCAGACACTGTTGATTGCTACCTGGAGTCCCTTTAATTTGTCAGGGAGGATTGCCAGGGATGGAGAGGTAGGGAGGAGTAGCACAATGAGGGGAATCTTTGGCCTTGTGGAAATACTAGGAACTCCTGGCTTATAGATACTGATATTTCAGTCTGAATCATTCTTGCCCCAACCAAAAATGGAATGGTAAGACCAAAAAAGACGTAAGTTTACTGCCATGGCCCTACTTTCTTTTTTTTTTTTTGCCTAGTCATGATTTACTGGACTAGACTTTTTACTTAACTTTATTGAGATGTAATTAACATATAATAAAACATATTTGTGTAATCATTAGCATCACAAAGATACAGAACATTTTACTTCCATCACTCATAAAAGTTCTTCTTTACAGTTAGTCTTATCTGCAAATCTGAGCCCTAGGCAACCACTGATGTAATTTCTATCGCTATAGATTAGATTTGTCTTTTCTTTTTAAAATTTATTTATTGTTTATTTTGGCTGCACTGGGTCTTAGCTGCAGCACGTAGGATCTTCATTGCAGCACACAGACTTCTTAGTTGCAGCATGGGGGCTTCTTAGTTGTGGCATGCATGCAGGATCTAGTTCCTCGACCAGGGATCGAACCCGGGTGCCTTGCACTGGGAGCACGGAGTCCTACCCAGTGGACCACCAGGGAAGTCCCTAGATTTGTCTTTTATAGAATTTCACATGAACTCTGTTGTGTCTGAGATTCATCCATATCGTGACACTTCTAGCTGTTTACCAAAGAGAAATGAAAATATATGTCCACCCAAAGACCTGTATACAAATAATATTCATAATAGCATTATTCATGATAACCGAAAACTAGAAACAACCAAAGCAACCAGCAACTGAATGGGTAAACAAAATGTGATACATCCATACATACAATGGAATATTTTTCAGCCATAAAAAGGAATGAAGGGGCTTCCCTGGTGGCGCAGTGGTTGAGAGTCCGCCTGCCGATGCGGGGGACACGGGTTCGTGCCCCGGTCGGGGAAGATCCCACATGCCGCGGAGCGGCTGAGCCCGTGAGCCATGGCCGCTGAGCCTGCGCGTCCGGAGCCTGTGCTCTGCAGCGGGAGAGGCCACAACAGTGAGAGGCCGCGTACCGAAAAAAAAAAAAAAAAAAAAAAAAAAGGAATGAAGTACAGATACCTGCTACAACATCGATGATTTTTTTTTTTTTTTTTTTGCGGTACGCAGGCCTCACTGTTGTGGCCTCTCCCGTTGCGGAGCACAGGCTCTGGACGCGCAGGCTTAGCGGCCGTGGCTCACGGGCCCAGGCGCTCCACGGCATGTGGGATCTTCCCGGACCGGGCCACGAACCCGTGTCCCCTGCATCAGCAGGCGGACTCTCAACCACTGCGCCACCAGGGAAGCCCTAACATGGATGATTCTTGAAAACATATGCAAAATGAAGGAAGCCAGTCACAAAAGACTACATGTTGTGTGATTCCATTTATTTAAAATGTCCAGAATAAGCAAATCTATAGAGACAGAAAATAGATTGGTGGTTACCTAAAGCTGGGTTTGGGGAGTAAGTTGGGAAATGACTGCTAATGGTTATGAAGTTGATGAAAATGTTCTAAACTTAGATCATGGTGATAATTGCCCCCTATGTGAATATAGTAAAACCATTGAATTGTACACTTAAAATGATTGAATTTTATGGTATGTAAATTATCTCTCAATAAAGATGTTTTTAAAAAGAAAGAAAAAGCCATACTGTTTTCAAAAGTGGTTGTACCATTTTTAATTCCCACCAACAATGAATAAGAGTTCTAGCTACTCCATATCTTTGCCACACTTGGAATTGTGAGTGTTTTTAATTTTAGCCATTCTAGTGGGTAGGCAGTGCTCTAGTAATACTGCATACATAGTTTTTTAAATTACTGTTAATTCATTTTGTGTGATGTTGAGCAGCGGATCATTTGCCTGTTTTTAAAATTTGATTATTATAATATTTATGAGTTTTTGTATTGATATATTCTGGATGCAAGTCATTTGTCATATATATGTATTGCAAATATTTTCTCCTAGTCAGTTGCTTGTGTTTGCAAGTTATTAATGGTGTTTTCACAGTCCAGAACTTTTAATGAAGACCAACTTTAATTTAATACCATAAAGATGAATTTATTAATTTTTTAACACTTTTTACTATTGTGTTTTATTTAGTAAATCTTTGTTTACTCCTAGTTGTGAAATTTTTCACCTGTATTTTCTTCCATAAATTTTATAGTTCTGTCTTTTACATTTAGTTCTATGCTCCATGTCAAGTTAATTTTTTGTAAAATGTTTGGTAATGGTAAATGTTCATCCATTTCCCGCCCACCCCCCCACCCCCTGCCCTGCAATATCCTGTTGTTCCATTGTCATTTGTTGAAAAGACTGTTCTTTCCCCTATTGAAATACCTTGGCACATTTGTAAAAAAATCAATTCACCATATATATGTGGGTCTATTTCTGAAATATTAGTTCTGTTCCATTGGTCTAATATATGTCTAAATTTATGCCCTACACTGTCTTATTATAGGTCTGTAGTAAATCTTGAAATCAGGTAATATAAGTCCTCTGATTTTGCTCTTTTTAAAAGTTGTTTTGAATATTTGAGGTCTTTTGCATTTCTATACAAAGTGTAAAATTAGCTTGTCCATTTCTACACCAAAAAAACGCTGCTAAGATTCTTTTTATTTAATATTTATTATTTATTTTTGGCTGCGTCGGGTCTTAGTTGCGGCATGCGGGATCTTACATTTCAGCATGTGGGCTTCTTCGCTGCAGTGTGTGGGCTTCTCTCTAGTTGTGGCGTGCGGGTTTTCTCTTCTCTAGTTGTGGCGCACAGGCTCCAGGGCGTGTGGGCTCTGTAGTTTGCAGCACGTGGGCTCTCTAGTTGAGGCTCATGAGCTCAGTAGTTGTGGCGCACGGGCTTAGTTGCCCCATGACATGTGGGATCTTAGTTCCCTGACCAGGGATGGAACCCACATCCCCTGTATTGGAAGGTGGATTCTTTACCATTGGACCATCAGGGAAGTCCCAAGCCTGCTAAGATTTTGATTGGAATTGAATTAACGCTATAGATCAACTTGGGGGAGAATTGACACTTTAACAATATTATATTCAAATCCATGATCATAATATACCTGTTTATTTAGATATTTAAAATTTTCTCACCAATATTTTGTAGTTTTTAGCATGCTGTTTTGCATCTGTTTTGTTCAATCTATCCATAAATATTTCTTTTTTTCTTTTTTTTTCTTTTTTTTGCGGTACGCGGGCCTCTCGCTGTTGTGGCCGCTCCCGTTGCGGAGGGCAGGCTCCGGACGCGCAGGCTCAGCGGCCATGGCTTACGGGCCCAGCTGCTTCGCGGCATGTAGGATCCTCCCCAACCGGGGCACGAACCCGTGTCCCCTGCATCAGCAGGCGGACTTTCAACCACTGCGCCACCAGGGAAGCCCCATAAATATTTCATTTTTTATGTTACCTAAATGGTATTTTTAATTCTTTTCCATTATGGTTTATTACAGGATACTGAATATAGTTCCCCATGCTATACAACAGGATCTTGTTGTTTATCCATTCTATATATAATAGTTTGCATCTGCTAATCCCAAACTCCCAATCCAACCGTCCGCCCCCAGCAACCACAAATCTGTTTTCTATGTCTTTGAGTTTGTTTCTGTGTTGTAGATAAGTTCATCTGTGTCATATTTTAGATTCCATATATAAGTGATATCATATGGTATTTGTCTTTTTCTTTCTGATTTACTTCGCTTAGTATGATAATCTCTAGGTCCATCCATGTAGCTGCAAATGGCATTATTTCATTCTTTTTAATGGCTGGATAATATTCCATTATATATATGTACCACATCTTCTTTATCTACTTATCTATCAGTGGACATTTAGGTTGTTTCCATGTCTTGGCTACTGTAAATAGTGCTGCTGTGAACATTGGGATGCATGTATCTTTTCAAATTATAGTTTTGTCCAGCTATATGCCCAGGAGTGGAATTGCTGGATCATATGGTAACTCTACTTTAGTTTTCTGAGGAACCTCCGTACTGCTCTCCATGGTGTCTGCACCAGTTTACATTCCCACCAGTGTAGGAAGGTTCTCTTTTCTTCACACCCTCTCCAGCATTTCTTATTTGTAAACTTTTAATTTTTCCTTGTGGGAGCTTAGTTCGCAGACCAGGGATTGAACCCGGGCCCCTGGCAGTGAGAGCACCAAGTCCTAACTACTGGACTTGCAGGGAACTCCCTGTAAACTTTTTAATGATGGCCATTCTGACGGGTGTGAGGTGGTATCTCATTGTAGTTTTGATTTGCATTTCTCTAATAATTAGCTATGTTGAGCATCTTTTAATGTGCCTATTGGCCATCTGTATGTCTTCCTTGGAGAAATGTCTGTTTAGGTCTTCTGCCCATTTTTTGATTGAGTTGTTTGTATTCTTGTTATTGAGTTGTATGAGCTGTTTGTATATGTTGGATATTAAGCCCTTGGTCACATTGCTTGCAGATATTTTCTCCCAGTCTGTAGGTTATCATTTTGTTTTGTTTATGGTTTCCTTTGCTGTGCACAAGCTTATAAGTTTGATTAGGTCCCATTTGTTTATTTTTGCTTTTATTTCTATTGCCTTGGGAGACTGACTTAAGAAAACATTGATATGATTTATGTCAGAGAATGTTTTGCCTGTGTTCTCTTCTAGGAGTTTTATGGTTGTCATGTCTTATATTTAAAACTTTGAGCCATTTTGAGTTTATCTTTGTGTATGGTGTGAGGGTGTGTTCTAAACTCATAGATTTAAATGTGGCTGTCCAGCTTTCCCAACACCACTTGCTGAAGAGACTATCTTTTCTCCATTGTATATTCTTCCCTTCTTTGTCGAAGATTAATTGATCATATGTGTGTGGGTTTATTTCTGGGCTTTCTATTCTGTTCCATTGATCCATAGGTCTGTTTTTGTGCCAGTACTAGGCTGTTTTGATTACTGTAGCTTTGCAGTATTGTCTGAAGTCTGGGAGGATTGTGCCTCCTGCTTTGTTCTTTTTCCTCAGGATTGCTTTGAAAATTCTGCATCTTTTATGGTTCCATATAAATTTTAAGATTATTTGTTCTAGTTCTGTGAAAAATGTCATGGGTAATTTGATAGGGGTTGCATTAAACCTGTAGATTGTTTTGGGTAGTATGGCCATTTTAATAGTGTTAATTATTCTAATCCTAGAGCATGGGATATCTTTCCTAAATGGTTTTTTAAACCTTGATTTCCAACTTTTTTGCTAATATATAGAAATAGAATTTTTTTTTTTTTGTGGTACATGGGCCTCTCACTGTTGTGGCCTCTCCCGTTGTGGAGCACAGGCTCTGGACATGCAGGCTCAGTGGCCATAGCTCACAGGACCAGCCGCTCCGCGGCATGTGGGATCTTCCCGGACCGGGGGATGAACCCGTGTCCCCTGCATCGGCAGGCAGAGTCTCAACCACTGCGCCACCAGGGAAGCCCTAGAATTATTTTTAAATTGACCTCTTTTTCTCACAACTTTGATAAATTCGTTTTTTTCTTTTAGAGTCCTTAGAATTTTCTGTGCTCACAATCATATTGTGTACAAGTCAATTCAGTTTTACTTCTTTCTTTCAAGTCTGTATGGCTTTGATTTCTTTTTCTTTCCTTATCGCACTGGCTAGGACCCCCACTACAGTATTGAAGTGGTCAGAGTAAATATCCTTGACAGATCTTCAGGAGAAAGCATTTGGTCTTTCATCATTAAGTAATGTGTTAGATATAGGTTTTCATAGATTTCTTTATTAGGTTGAGGAAGTTCCCTTCTATCCAGAGTTTGCTGAGAGCTTTTATTATGATGAATGTTGAATTTTGCCAGTGTTTTTTCTGTATATATTGAGATGATCATATGGATTTTCTCTTTTATTCTGTTAATATGGTGGCTGATTTTTATATATTAATCCAACCTTATATTCCTGGGAAAAACCCTTCTTGATCATGATATAGTATTTTATTTTGTTTTAATTAATTAATTAATTTATTTATTTAATTTGGGGGGGAGCTGTGTTGGGTCTTCATTGCTGCGCAACAGGCTTTCTCTAGTTGCGGCGAGCGGGGGAGAACTACTCTTTGTTGCGGTGTGCAGGCTTCTCATTGTGTTGGCTTCTCTTGTTGCGGAGCCCAGGTACTAGGTGTGCGGGCTTCAGTAGTTGTGGCACGTGGGCTCAGTAGTTGTGGCTCACAGGCTCTAGAGTGCAGTCTCAGTAGTTGTGGCGCACGGGCTTAGTTGCTCCACAGCATGTGGGATCTTCCCAGACCAGGGCTAAACCTGTGTCCCCTGCACTGGCAGGTGGATTCTTACCCACTGTGCCACTGGGGAAGAACATGATATAGTATTTATAATATATATTTCAGAATTTGAGTTGCTAATATTTTGTTGATTATTTTTATGTCAGTATTTATGAGGGATATTAGTTCACAGTTTTCTTGTGGTATCTTTGGTTTTGGTATTAGAGTAATGTTGCCTTACAAAATAAGTTAGGGAGTATTCCTTCCTCTATTTTTATTTTTTATTTTATTTATTTATTTTTTTGCGATACGTGGGCCTCTCACCGCTGCGGCTTCTCCTGTTGCGGAGCACAGGCTCCAGATGCACAGGCTCAGCGGCCATGGCTCACGGGCCCAGCCACTCTGCGGCACGTGGGATCTACCCGGACTGGGGCACGAACCTGCGTCCCCCACATCGGCAGGCGGACCCCCAACCACTGTGCCACCAGGGAAGCCCCTTTCCTCTATTTTTAAAAAGAGTTTGTGAAGAATTACTGTTAGTTCTTGCTTAATGATTAATAGAATTCACCAGTTAAGGCATCTGGACCTGGAATTTTCTTTGTAGGAAGAATTTATTTTTTCTCTTTAATTTAATTTTATTTTTTATACATCATGTTCTCATTAGTTATCCATTTTATACATATTAGTGTATATATGTCAAACCCAATCTCCCAATTCATCACACCACCACCACCACATACATACCAAATGTATGTATCCCCCCTTGGTGCCCATACATTTGTTCTCTACATCTGTGTCTCAATTTCTGCCCTGCAAACCAGTTCATCTGTACCGTTTTTCTAGATTCCACATATATATGTTAATATACGATATTTGTTTTTCTCTTTCTGACTTACTTCACTCTGTATGACAGTCTCTAGACCCATCCACATCTCTACAAATGACCAATTTCATTCCTTTGTATATATGTACAACAGCTTCTTTATCCATTCGTCTGTCCATGGGCATTTAGGTTGCTTCCATGTCCTGACTATTGTAAGTACTGCTGCAATGAATATTGGGGTGCATGTGTGTTTTTGAATTACAGTTTTCTCTGGGTATATGCCCAGTAGTGGGATTGCTGGGTCATATGGTAGTTCTGTTTTTAGTTTTTTAAGGAACCTCCATACTGTTCTCCATAGTGGCTGTATCAATTTACATTCCCACCAACAGTGCAAGAGGGTTCCCTTTTCTCCACACCCTCTCCAGCATTTATTGTTTGTAGATTTTTTGATGATGGCCATTCTGACTGGTGTGAGGTGATACCTCATTGTAGTTTTGATTTGCATTTCTCTAATGATTAATGATGCTGCGCATCCTTTCATGTGTTTGTTGGCAATCTGTATATCTTCTTTGGAGAAATGTCTATTTAGGTCTTCTGCCCATCTTTGGATTGGATTGTTTGTTTTTTTGATATTGAGCTGCATGTGCTGTTTATAAATTTTGGAGATTAATCCTTTGTCAGTTGCTTCATTTGCAAATATTTTCTCCCATTCTGAAGGTTGTCTTTTCATCTTGTTTATGGTTTCCTTTGCTGTGCAAAAGCTTTGAAGTTTCATTAGGTCCCATTTGTTTAGTTTTGCTTTTATTTCCATTTCTCTAGGAGGTGGGTCAAAAAGGATCTTGCTTCGATTTATGTCATAGAGTGTCTGCCTAGGTTTTCCTCTAAGAGTTTTATAGTGTCTGCCCTTAGATTTAGGTCTTTAATCCATTTTGAGTTAATTTTTGTGTATGGTGTTAGGGAGTGGTCTAATTTCATTCTTTTACATGTAGCTGTCCAGTTTTCTCAGCACCACTTATTGAAGAAACTGTCTTTTCTCCTTTGTATATTCTTGCCTCCTTTATAAAAAATAAAGTGACCATATGTGCGTGGGGTTATCGCTGGACTTTCTATCCTGTTCCATTGATCCATATCTCTGTTTTTGTGCCAGTACCATACTGTCTTGATTACTGTAGCTTTGTAGTATAGTCCGAAGTCTGGGAGCCTGATTCCTCCAGCTCCGTTTTTCTTTCTTAAGATTGCTTTAGCTCTTTGGGGTCTTTTGTGTTTCCTTACAAATTTTGAAACTGTTTGTTCTAGTTCTGTGAAAAATGCCAGTGGTAGTTAGGGATTGCATTGAATCTGTAGATTGCTTAGGGTAGTATAGTCATTTTCACAATGTTGATTCTTCCAATCCAAGAACATGGTATATCTCTCCATCTGTTTGTATCATCTTTAATTTCTTTCATCAGTGTCTTACAGTTTTCTGCATACAGGTCTTTTGTCTCCTTAGGTAGGTTTATTGCTAGATATTTTTTTGTTGCAGTGGTAAATGGGAGTGTTTCCTTAATTTTCACATTTTTCATCATTAGTGTATAGGAATGCAAGATATTTCTGTGTGTTAATTTTGTATCCTGCTACTTTACCAAGTTCATGGATTAGCTCTAGTAGTTTTCTGGTAGCATCTTTAGGGTTCTCTATGTATAGTAGCATGTCATCTGAAAACAGTGACAGTTTACTTTTTCTTTTCTGATTTGGATTTCTTTTTTTTCTTTTTCTTCTCTGATTTCTGTGGCTAGAACTTCCAAAACTATATTGAATAGTAGTGGTGAGCATGGACAACCTTGTCTTGTTCCTGATCTTAGAGGAAATGGTTTCTAACTGAGTATTTTTTATGATTCCATTTTATGTCCAATATTGACCTCTTAATTTTTATTTATTTATTTTTTTTTTGCAGTATGCAGGCCTCTCACTGTTGTTGCCTCTCCCTTTGCGGAGCACAGGCTCCAGATGCGCAGGCTCAGCAGCCATGGCTCACGGGCCCAGCCGCTCCGCAGCATGTGGGATCTTCCCAGACCAGAGCACGAACTCATGTCCCCTGCATCAGCAGGTGGACTCTCAACCACTGTGCCACCAGGGAAGCCCTGTACCTCTTAATTTTATTATTTTAGTCGTTGCTCTAGGTTTTACAATACGCATCTTTAACTTACCACAGTGTACCTTCAAAATGTTACAGGACTTAATGTAATGTATAATAACCTTGCAATAGTGTGTTTCCATTTGTCCCCCTCTTGTTCTTTGTACTACTGTTGTCAGACATTTTTCTTCTAGGTTTCTTATGAATTTCACATTAGATTGTTATTATTTTTTGCTTTAAAGAGTCAATTATCTTTTTTCCTAGTTTTCAAATTTATGTAAAAGTTTTTTACACTTATCTGTGTATTTACCATTTCCAATATTTTTTATTCCTATTTATAGATCCAGATAATATAATTGTCCTTCTACCAGAAGATCTTCTTTAAGCATCTCTTCTAGTTGCAGGACTGTTGGCAACACATTCTCTTAGATTGTTTGTTTGATAAGGTCTTTATTTCACCCTCATTTCAGAAAAATATTTTTGCTGGATATAGAATTCTGGGCTAACAGTTTTTTTTCTTTTGGCACTGTATCATTCCATTGTTTTCTGGCTTGTATAGTTATTGACAAGAATTGTGAATTTTTATCTTTGCTCCTCTGTACATAATGTGTTTATCCCTCTTCTAGTTGCTTTTAATATTCTGTCTTCAACATTGATTTTCAGCAGTTTTATTGTGATGTGCCTTATACCTTCCATTTTGTTCCTTATGTTCATGGTTATCTTTAAACACTTGAACATAATTATAATAGCTTTTTAAATGTCCTTGCTAATTCCATCATCTCTTTCATTTCTGGGTCTATTTCTATTCATTGATGTTTCTCTTGGTTTTGAGTTACATTTTCCTGCTTCTTGACGTGTCTGATTTTTTTGTTTTTTTTGTTTTTGGATGCATTGGGTCTTCGTTGCTGTGCGCAGGCTTTCTCTGGTTGTGGCAAGCGGGGGCTACTCTTCGTTGTGGTGCACGGGCTTCTCATTGCCGTGGCTTCTCTTGTGGAGCATGGGCTCTAGATGCATAGGCTTCAGTAGTTGTGGCACATGGTCTCAGTAGTTGTGGCACACGGGGTCTAAAGCGCAGGTTCAGTAGTTGTGGCACACAGGCCTAGTTGCTCTGGGGCCTGTGGGATCTTCCCGGACCAGGACTCGAACCCATGTCCCCTGCATTGGCTGGCAGATTCTTAACCACTGAGCCACCAGGGAAGCCCAGACATATCTAATAATTTTTTATTGGATACTCGGCATTGTGAATGTTATATAGTTAAGTGCTGGATTTTGTTATCTTTATTAAATAATGTTGGACTTTATTGAGGAAGGTAAGCAAATTATTTGTGGAACACCAATGTTCTCTTGAAACTCCTTTTTTTCATGTGGTGATCTTTTTTTCCAGTGTTATTGAGATATAATTGACATACAGTACTGTTTAAATTTACCACAGTATCTTTAGTTAACATTAGTCATCTCCTGTAGGTACAAAGGTGGCGGGGAATGGGGTGTTCTTTGATATATAATTGACATATACTACTGTTTAAATTTACCACAGTAACTTTAGTAACATTGGTCATCTCCTATAGGTACAAAGGCGGCGGGGAATGGGGTGTTCCTTGTGATGAAAACTCTTGGGATTTACTCTCTCAATAATTTCCAAATATACCATACAGCAGTGTTAACCATACCATACAGCATGTAGTACATTACATCCCCAGTACTAATTTATCTTATAATTGGAAGTTTATACCTTTTGACCACCTTCATCCATGATATTTCTTTTTATCTTTGTTAAGGTAGGTTTATAGCGGCCTTTAACTCTAGGGCTAGTTTAGTTCTATAATTAAGGTGTGAGTGTTCTGGTGCTTCTTTTGAATGCCATACGTACTCAAGAGGTACTTTTCATTCTGCTTAGTCAAAATTCATACACCTCCCAGTCCTGTGTGAGCTCTGGGAATTGTTCAGCTTACAGATCCTTAGTCATTTTTTTGTTCGAACTGGTTGAATTTTACCTTATACGTGCGATTCTTATTCAGCAGCAGATTCAGTGGGAACCCTACATAAATTTCTGAAGCTCTGTTCTTTGCCTAACTCTTTTCTTTCTGGTAACCTGCCTCACAAGTGCTAGCCACCTCTGTGTCTCCAAGCTCTAGTGTGTCTCCTTTAGATTTTCATGCTCACCTTATATTTTCTTTCTCTCAGGATTCCTGTCCTGAACTGCCTTTTATACAATGTATGAAAAGAGGTATTTCTTTCCTAGTTTTCAGTTACTCCATCATGAATGGAAGTGGAAGTCCTGAATTGCTTTAAAATATACAGTATACCCTGAGTTACCCAACTAAATTTTTAAAAATTCATATACTTTTCAGAGAAACTTCCCTTGAATTAACTGTTCATATGCATTGTCCATTTTACTTCATTCTCTTTCTTCCTTCCTTCCTCTTTTTTCAGTTACTGGAGGAGAGGTTTTTTTTTTTAAAATAAATTTATTTATTTTTGGGTGTGTTGGGTCTTTGTTGCTGTGTGCGGGCTTTCTCTATTTGCAGCGAGCCAGGGCTACTCTTCGTTGCGGTGTGCAGGCTTCTCATTACGGTGGTTTCTCTTTGTTGTGGAGCATGGGCTCTAGGCACGCTGGCTCAGTAGTTGTGGTACACAGGCTTAGCTGCTCCACGGCATGTGCCATCTTCCCAGACCAGGGCTCCACCCCATGTCCCCTGTATTGGCAGGTGGATTTTTAACTGCTGTGCCACCAGGGAAGTCCTAGAGGAGAGTCTTGAGTGGATTTTGGAAACAATATTTTATAGTGAGCATTTTAATATATTTTTAAAGATAATCCACTAAAACATCTCTCTTCCCTTTCCGCATTTTTTCCTTCTATTCTTGGGCCAGAGTCCCAGCCTTACATTGATCCTTTACAAAGATTCATCCCTCAACTCTCTTAAAAGAGCAAGAATTGAAACTGAAGCTCTTGGATGGCTGATATTTTGTCCTGATAATTAACTGTCTTCTTGGTCATCATGACTCTTTTAGGCTATGTCCACCTGGAGAGAATTTTGCAATCTGAATTAGCTGAATAGGATTAGGTGGTAGGCAAAAGAGAAGAGACTTTGGATTCCTTAATTTTCCCTGTCTTAAGAGATGTGATACTGTTTCAACCAGGCTGCCCATTCACTGGTCAGTTATGCAGCGGACTGCAAACCACACTTAGTTCTACTGGCCCAACTGTTTATATGCTTATATATGTGGGTATGCCCTTACATGGTGGTTTATCTTGATTCCCCATTTGCTTGTTAGCTTCTTAAAGACAGGACTTGGGCTTTAGAAGCCTATAAGAGTGCTGAGAGGGCTTCCCTGGTGGCACAGTGGTTGAGAGTCCGCCTGCCGATGCAGGGGACACGGGTTCGTGCCCCAGTCCAGGAAGATCCCACATGCCACGAAGTGGCTAGGCCTATGAGCCATGGCCACTGAGCCTGCACGTCCGGAGCCTGTGCTCCGCAACAGGAGAGGCCAACAGTGAGAGGCCCGCGTACCGCCAAAAAAAAAAGAGTGCTGAGAACCGTGCACTGGCTGGGTGTACTGTCTAATTCTAATCTTATCATGAGACTTTCCCACCCCCCCCACCCCCACCCCAGGCCATGTGCAGCTTGCGGGATCTCAGTTCCCGGACCAGTGACTGAACCCAGGCCACAGCAGTGAAAGCTGAATCCTAACTACTAGACCACCAGGGAACTCCCCTATTGTGCAACCTTGATGAGAGATTCCTTTCCTTTTTGGTTGGGCCTGAGTGTTAATAAATTAGTCCACAAGCATGTTGAATGTGTACTGTTCCTTAGGACTGTGTTAGGCATTGTGGAAAATCTGTAATGTAAAACTGGGTGCCTTCCTTCAGGGTGCTGAGAATCTAGCTATGATGCAATTTCAGTGAGGCAATCAGTAGTAATAGCATGTTTGTTTCTTCAGGAGAGAGCCTGCCACTCAGCCTGCCTGTACCTGCTAAAGCACAAACCCTAAAGCAGGGTGTTCTTTCCTCCACCAGAAATCCCTCATTGGGAAGCCTGTAGAAGACAGATCTCTTCCAGAAAGTGGGAGAAGGGAAAGGTTGCTCATTTATGGCAGGGGTTGGAATTTCAGGTCCTAAAAAGGAGTTATTCATGGAGTCATTTAAAATGAAAGAATAATAATGATAACACGGCTTCCCTGATGGCGCAGTGGTTAAGAATCCGCCTGCCAATGCAGGGGACACGGGTTCAAGCCCTGGTCCGGGAAGATCACACATGCTACAAAGCAGCTAAGCCCATGCGCCACAACTCCTGAGCCTGTGCTTTAGAGCCCACGAGCCACAACTCCTGAGCCTGTGCACCACACCTACTGAAGCTCACATGCCTAGAGCCCATGCTCCTCAACAAGAGAAGCCACTGCAATGAAAAGCCCGTGCACCACGACAAAGAGTAACCCCCGCTCGCCGCAACTAGAGAAAGCCTGCATGCAGCAACAAAGACCCAATACAGCCAAAAATAAACAAATAATAAATAAATTTAAAAATAAAATAAACTTATGAAATGATTCTCAACCCAGTGTAAAATAATAATAATAACAGCTATGGTTATTACATACTGCTTGTGTGTCAAGCAGTATACTTGGCGCTTTATATATATTACCTTATTTAATCTTCTATATGATGAACGTTATTATTATCCCCGTTTTACAGATGAGGAAATGGGCTCACCCAGCTCCACCCTGCTGCTAGTATGTTGTAGAGCTAGGGTGAGTCCAGGCAGGCTGGCTCTAGAGCCATTCTCTTTACGTTATTTTGAAAATTAATAGCTGTTGGTTGAGATTCTTTTGCAGGGCCTAGGCACAACTAGACCCAGACTGTGACCCACCAATGTCTTTAATTGGAGAACATCTTTGCATTGCTTTTTTTTTTGTTTTGGCTGCATTGGGTCTTCATTGCTGCACGTGGGCTTTCTCTAGCGGTGGTGAGCGGGGGCTACTCTTTGCTGCAGTGCACGGGCTTCTCATTGCCGTGGCTTCTCTTGTTGAGGAGCACAGGTTCTAGGGCGCATGGGCTTCAGTAGTTGTGGCTTTTGGGCTCTAGAACACAGGCTCAGTAGTTGTGGCACACGGGCTTCGTTGCTCTGCGGCATGTGGGATCTTACCGGATCGGGTTATCGACCCCGTGTCCCCTACATTGGCAGGTAGATTCTTTTTTTTTTTTTTTTGCGGTACGCAGGCCTTTCACTGTTGTGGCCTCTCCCGTTGCGGAGCACAGGCTCCGGACGCGCAGGCCCAGCGGCCATAGCTCACGGGCCCAGCCGCTCCGCGGCATGTGGGATCTTCCCGGACCGGGGCACAAACCCATGTTCCCTGCATCGGCAGGCGGACTCTCAACCACTGCACCACCAGGGAAGTCCTGGCAGGTAGATTCTTAACCACTGCCACCAGGGAAGTCCGTGCAGTGCTTCTTGGTTAGCTTTAACTAATCCTGAATTTGGAAGAATAAATATGGATTATGGAGGAAGAAGAATTGGCTTTTTGCTTCTCTATCATCAGAATTCCCCTTACAAGCTGTCCAGCACGTGACCGCCACTTAATTGTGAGAGTGCCACTGAAGGGCTGTCCTTAGACTGGTGGGATTGCAAGGTTAGGGAGAGACCTTTATTGCTTCTGGGAGAAAAGAAACACATTAAACACAGTAAACACATAACCAGTTCTGGGGAGGAGCTGCTTTGGGAAAGTAGAGGAAGAGTGAGAGGCCAGATGAGGTCCTTTCAGAGAAAATGAAAGATTCTAGGAAGCCCACAAGCCCAACAACTGGTGAAAGAAGGTGGGCTGTGCTAGGGTGTAGACTGTTACCTGATTGATTAGGGAGGGATGCCCACCTAGGAAAGGCCTTTGAAGTTGCCAGGAAGTCAGAAATTGAGGCGGCAAATTATGGTAAAGCCTGAGGCCTTTAGGTACAAGGGTTCTGGGATATTACCCTCTGCCTAACTACTGCCCTTGCCATGTCCCAGGCCAGTGTTGAGTGTGAGGGAGGCCCAAATGGACATATTCCTAAAGTCTTAAGCTACAGAAAGGAAGATCCCAGACGAGGAGTGTATCCCTAGTGCTCTGAAATTCCGAATGGGCTGGGGCCCAGACCTGAGCTTAGAATGTTTTCTTCTCTTGGAAATTTAAGAGAAGTGATATGGGCAGGAAATGGCAGGGGCTGGGTGAACACAAGAAAGGGCCAGGGAAGGAGAACATGACCCTGGGCCATGTCTGGACAAGGGGAGAGTTGAGATCATGCACAAAGTCCAGCCAGGCCTCTGGTTTCCTTCCAAGGAGCTGATAGCTCAGGGGCCTTCTCTGCTTTCACCTCCCTGCAAGAAACTGAACTAAGCTCTTACAGGAAAAGCCAACTTTATTGGGAAAGAAAAAATCCCTGTTCTGAGCGATATCTTATACCTTCCAGTCTGCCCTGGCAAGAAGAGAGAAAGCCCAGGTGATCAGGGCGGCCTTGCCTGAGGCTCTCATTGCATCTCTTGATGTGCTGTTTCTTCTTCTCAGGAGTTAGCTTTAGCATGGTATTTGTCTTTTGGCACCTGACACCCCTTAGGAAAGGCTGAGCCCAGGTTGCTGGGTCATAGCCATTGCTGAAGCTGCCCAGAGTTCAGGGATTGGAAAAGCATGTATTATTTTCTTCTGCCTGATTCCTGGGAGCTGGTTCCATCTTGCCTTTTTCTGGAATTTTGCCTTTTTCTAGGCTTGAGCCATTTACTTCTGAGCCAAGACCTTGGCCGTAGATATTTCAGCCACTAGCACAGCCCACGTGCATGAGGGGGCCAGATTACTTTGTGGGTGACTGGCATTGCTGGGTATTGGTCCTCTTGCCGACAGAGCTGACAAATGGAGTTAGAAGCAAAGGAGCCAGCCTATGCTAGAGTCTGTGGGACATAGTTTAACAAAGTGACCTTGAGGAGTGGGGTGTCTGGGGGAAAAGAGCCTGAATCTGGACCAGACCTTTGACGTAGCTGTCCCTCCCAAACTCAGGAACACAAGCCTGTGTTCTCCATCCCTACTTTCTCCTCAGGAATTCTTGGCAGGCAGAAGTGTTTGCCACTAGGTGAAGTCTTCTCTGGCACAAGACTGAACTGGTGAAGGGAACAGCCCAGAGGCACCTTTGTACCCCTCAGGAATCCATTCTCAGTCCCTGTGCTCAGTCCTGACTCTAGCTTATTCCCTTCACCCCTACATTCTGTTGGAGCTAAGCCTCCCTCATTACACTCCTTCCTCCCAAGACTCCCAACTGAGCTGGGAGCTCTCCATGAGGTCATACACTTCCCTCCCAGGTCAGATCAAATTGCAAAATAGCTCTCACACAGGTTGCCACAGTGAAAATTTATTCACTCTCCTGGTCCCTCCTTTCTACCCAGCTCACTTCTTCCAACTTAATGTAGAAGATCTACATCTTCTGATGTAACTAATCATTGTATAACCCAAATATAATTATCTTCAAGCTGGCAAGATAGTACTACACACTCTCTAAATACTAGTCTGGTCTTGCTAATAATAGACATGATATATACAAAATAGTTTTCATTATAGTGGGCAGCAGGGAGCTGGGCTAGTTCACCTCTAAATATTCGTGATGTAACTGATTGTCCTTGTCTTTGACTTATGGTCTGCTAAGCTGAAGTCATATCAGGACTGGCTTTGGTAGTCCTTTCCTTCTGGAACCACAGAGCTCCAAGGTTTCTGGAATTAGTGGAGGTCTGAATCCACCCCCGTAGAAAGCAGAGGCATAGTAGGGGAGGGAGCCCTCATTAGAACAAAAGAGGATGAGATAAGCTCTAGCTTAGTTTAGAAAGTGTCTCCTACACTCCAAGGCTAGGATGCCCGAAAAGTTCCATCCAGGCAATGGATAAGAAGACTGAGTTGGCATTGGGAGATGAAAACAAGTGGCAGATGGTGCTGAGGAACATCCCAGGACTGAAGAAATGTGGTTCCCAGAAAAGGAAAAGGAAGGAGACATTGGCAAAGTCTTACTCAGCAACTGACAGCCTGGCCAGAGAAAGCTGCAGGATATGGCTGAGAACGCATCTTCGGTATCAGGGTTACTGAGGGGCTCCGACACTCACTATTCTGTCACCTCTTCTCATGCTTCTTTACCATACCCACAGTAAACAGCCCTGGTGACCAGGCTGGACTAGTCAGGAAAGGCAGGGGATGGAAGAGATTAGAAACTGGTCCCACCTACCATATAGCATAGGGAACTATATACTCAATATCTTGTAATATTCTATAATGAAAGAGAATGTAAAAAAAAGAATATGTATGTACATGTGTATATATATATTTTGGCCATGCCACACAGCTTGTGGGATCTTAATTCCCCAACCAGGGCTTGAACCCATGCCCTCGGCAGTGAAAGCGTGGAGTTCTAAACACTGGACCACCAGGGAATTCCCTATATTTTTTTTTTTTTTTTTTTTTGCGGTACGCGGGCCTCTCACTGTTGTGGCCTCTCCCGTTGCGGAGTACAGGCTCCGGACGTGCAGGCTTAACGGCCATGGCTCACGGGCCCAACCGCTCCGCGGCATGTGGGATCTTCCCGTACCGGGGCACGAACCCGTGTCCCCTGCATCGGCAGGCGGACTCTCAACCACTGCGCCACCAGGGAAGCCCCCCCTATATATTTTTATATATATGTATAACTGAATCACTTTGCTGTACACCTGAAACACACACCATTGTAAATCAACTATATTTCAATAAAAATTAAAACAAAAACAAAAACATGGCCCCAGAAACCTGAGGAATCACTCCCCGTGGCCAGGCTTTTTTCAGGGTAATAAGTAGTGAGCAAGGTCTCTTGGGGGTGTTGTCTCAGACTGAATGCAACGCAGTAGGGCAGCAGGAGGGGCGTGGGGGCCAAATGACCTAGGATTCATGTGGACTAAGCCCCACCTGGCCCTTGACTTCCCCAGGTGCTAGAGGTAGTGCGAGCCAACTATGACACGCTCACACTAAAGCTGCAAGATGGCCTGGACCAGTATGAGCGCTACTCCGAGCAGCACAAGGAAGCCGCCTTCTTCAAAGAGCTGGTGAGTGTGCCCCGCCTCCACCTCTGCCTGTGTCTCTTAAGGGCCCTTTCCCAGCCACTGGGTCCTACTGTGCAGGTGGGCAAAGGCTGATGAAATAAGACTGGAGAGGCCTGCTTGGATTGTGTTTGCAACTTATCTCCCAGAGCAGTCCAGGAAGGACCAGGCAGTGAGAGCTGAAGATATTCCCCAGAGTGCTGGTGCCAGGCTGGGAAGGGTGAGAGGCCTGAGGCAGCAGTGCCCACCTCTCCTCTGCAGCCATGGTGACAGCCCTTGCACAGCTCCAGCTGGGCCTGGAGTTTGACGTGTGTTCCCAGTGGCAGCTCTGGCTCATTACTCCTTATCCTGTCCTCAGAGTAACTAATGAGAGTAATTGATTCTTCTCCTCCTTATGTAATCACTTCTTCCTAAGTTCCTAACTGGGTCCTGGTCTGAGTGCCCTTCCAGTCTAGTTCTCCAGTCTTCACTCCCTGCCCCCATTCCCACTTTCCAGTCACTCAGCTTTCTGCAGCCCCCTCCCGTGGCCACCTGCAGCCAGTGAGCATCTGCTCTGCCTCCTACTCTACCTCCCAGTCAGCATTTCCACAGAACTGGACTTACCCTGTTGGTGGTCCCTGTCCTGTCCTGTGCTCAGAAGATGCTCTCAGGAAAAGCCCAGTCTCCCTGTATTCCTGCCACTCCACCTGCCTGGTTGTGCATGATCATCCTGGCTGGGGGCTGAGACCAGGGCACACAGGCCTGTGTACCGACTTGCCATGTCCTCAGACCTCCCACTTCTGGGGCAGAACTTGCATCAGCCCAGCTTTTACCTACCCATGCCCAGTCCATGATGAAGGTGCTAGATTTTAGATCACCTGTCTTGTGCTAAACCCAGCCCAACTCTGACCCTGACATGGCATTCCTGGGATTATTGGGTTTCCCCAAGGTGAGGCAGATATACTCTGGACTGAGTTAGTTGGGAAAGGGAAGCCACTAGTGTAATAAGAAGATAGCAGAGTACAGTATTTTTATGGGGTGTTCAGCAAGTTATTGGGAGATGAAGAGGATTGTGGAGGAGAGAGTTCAAGCAGCTCTCTTGAGGCTTTTGGGCACTAGCCTGTGCCTTACTCATTTCTCCTCATATCTGTACCTCTGACACAGGGAAGCAAAGAGGGTCTGGTTAGGTTTGGAGCTAATGAGCTTGAGCTGCCTGCTGTTTGCCATGCTGCCCTTTCCTCTGCTTCCTGCCTGATGACTTCATTAAGTTTCCCATAGCAAAACAGAAATTGAAGAAAAGCTCCCTGGGCTTTGGAGCCTAAGACAGATACACATTCCTTTTCTCCTTCCTCCCCTGCTTTGTCTCTCATTCGATGTTCACTTCTATTTCCCATGAATGAATTTCCTACCAGAGTCTGCTGGATTCCTCTTAGAACCCACTCAGCGCAGGGAGTTTGGCCTTCTGACCCCTTTCCCACAGGTCTTTTCTCCTGCTGACACAGGCGGAACTTCCTGCAAGGTTCTTGGTCTGTGGGTAGAAAGCATGAGCAGTGGGGACATAGCAAGGATACAACTAGACTTTCCTCTCAAGTGGGGAGGCATCTTTGTGGTATGGAGAGTGCTGGACTAGGAGTTGAGAAACCTGGGTCCTACTTTCACAACTGGGACTCACTGGCTGTATGACCTGATCCTGGCTATTGGCCTCCTTGGATCATACTCCTGCCATCCAATGACAGACAAGGGCTGCATCTCTAACCGTTCTTTCCAACCCAGAAAAGTAGATAAATACAGAAGGAGATTGAGGAGACTCAAAACACACCCAAAGAGAGGTAGCTCCAGAGCATGAGTCCTCTGGCCTCAGTTTCTCCTCCTCCATTAGACCACTGACCAGATCAGGGCCCCTTCGGCCTGGCCGAGGCAAGGACAAAGGCCTGACCTCAGCCCTCCTTCCCTGTCTGTGCTTGTTTCTACCTCATCAGGTGCTCAGACGCTCTGCTCACATCCACTAGGATCCCTGTCTCTCAACCTCTCTTTTCTTCTGACTATCACGGAATTGTTTGCTCATTTACCTGCAGGGATGATAGATGTTAAGGGTTCATTTCCTAAGAGAGAAACTTCTAGCACTGCATCTTGGCCTTGTGCTTCAGGCACTGCCCTCTGCTGTTTGTAACGGACTCTCTCCTGTTTTCTCTCTGCCTGTGCTCCTCCCCGCCCCCACCTTCCCTCACCTTTTCCCAGGTTCGATCCATTAGCACCAACGTCCGGAGGAACCTGGCCTTCCACACACTCAGCCAGGAAGTCCTGCTCAAGGAATTCTCCACTATCTCCTGAGGCTGCCATGCATACCTGGGCAGCCACTGACTGCCCCTTACCCATGAGGCTTCCTGGGCTGGAGACGGGGGCGAGGGTAGAGGGCCTGTTCCCAAAGCTGGAGAAAAACACAGATACCGAGGTCTCTCGGTGAAGGCCGCACTTCAGTGGAGCTCGGACAGCAGGGGCCAGGATGGGCAAGCCAAGGATGATCTTATTTGGGGAGAGGATGGGTGGGCACAGGGAGACACCTTCAGAAATGTGGAGACTTCCAGGGTGGGCTCTCTGAACAACCCCTCATATTTCCAATTGAGATTACAAGTTGTGGCTACTGACTAATTTTTAGGAGCTGTTGGGTAAGCCTTAGGGTGATGCCAACACCTGGGGGGTCAGTGGTTCTCCTAGGCTTCTGAAAACAGACTAACTCTCAGATGTAGGGGGAGCCAGTTCTGCTTCCTTTGTGCCCAGAAATCTGTGTCCCCAGCCCCCACCTGCACTTGACCCCTTAGCTCAGGCTTAGGGTGGGGTAGGAATGGGATACGTTTTTTCTATTTTCTGAATCCAGAGCTGACTCCTCTGCTGTCTGACCACCACTTTGTGGATTTGATTCTTGGCAACGGGAGTACCTGTTTGCGTTGCCCTGCCTTCCAGCCCATTGACTCGTCAGCACTACAGGGTCACCACCTTAGCTTTTCATTTTCAATCTGGTTTAAATTGTCTTTAGGGTGTGTGTGTGAAATAAACATGGACAGGTTTTCTGGAGCCCTCAGGTGCCTACTTTGCTGGTTCCCTTTCCAGCAGCTTCCCCACCTCCTTAGCTACCCCCTTCTCTGGGAGCCTTTCTTGTGTCTGCTGAGCTCCCCTCCACATGTTCCTCCCCCTCACCCGGCTGTTGTTTACATCCAGCCTGCGTGAGAATTTCCTCTGGGGAGGAATCTGTTCCTGCTGTGGTCTGGTGCCTGGAAGGGAGAGAACTTGCTGGGGCCAGGCTCTGAAACAGGTCAGGTGAGCATCATGGAGAGGCCGACCTTTGGGAAGTTGGCCTATGGTCCCTTCTCTGGACGGCCTCCTTGGGACTACTACTGTAGGCTTTCCTGCCCCACAGCTGCCTTTGAAGTAGCTGCTGCTCTGAGATCCTCCCTTTCTAAAGCACTTTCTAAAGCCCTCAGGATGGTAGGGGGCAAGCAGCACAGGAAGAATCTGGGAGTAAGTATCAGAATCCAGCCGTGAGAGCAGGTCTGGGACCTCCCCGGCTGCTATTCCACTTGGCTTCAAATCTTTTTGGGGTACTCGCCCTCCCTGGGAACCAGAGTTCCGACTCCAACATTGAGCAAATTCCAGAGAATCCACCATCGTGCTGCCATGTATAGTTGTAGATTCTTAAGGTATCAAGGGCAGGGTCATCTCTGATCACTAGACGGTTAGTCCAGCCTGGGGCATTTAGTGTTTTCCACAGTTTTTCCACAGATAAACCCCAGAGGAGCAGGAGCTGGAAGCTGGTGGCAAGTTGAAGTTATTAAAAATTGATTTGTATGGGACAGTCTTTTTAGTGTCTTTTCTATTTCCCCTTAATCTCTGTTACCCAGAACCCCTTTCTCAATGACAGAGTTAAGGTTATCTCAGAGATGCTGGTCTCATCTGGTTAGGGAACCCCTTATATGCTCTGTTTCTCAGTCTCCTGGTCCTAGTGGAAGCCAGTTCAGTTCAGAAGTTGTAGCCTCCCTTGCCTTTTGGGTGGAAGGAAGGAAGGAAGAAGAAAATCCCTTTACCTCAAAACTTGGTGTTAAGGAGGCCCGCCAGCCTATTTGGGCTGCTTCTAGATTCCTGCCAGCCTTTCATATGAAGTGAATAAGGGCAGGTCCAGGGCATGAGGCAATAAGCAAAGCACTCCTTGCCTTCCATTTTAAAAGCCCATCTCTTGGCCTATTTACATACACCTATTCTAAGAACTCCAAATAGGAATCCCATCCTTTCTTAGAATTTAACCCCAAAAGGAGCCGACTATGCCCTGTCCATGCCCCAATGTCTATACCAGGTCTGTGGAGGACCCTCCGGAGTCAGGGAAAAGCCAGGAGTAGGGCATTGCTCCCAAAGATAATCCTTCCTTCGGCTGCTCGTCCCCTTCTCATGCCTGAACTCTCACCACAATTCCTGCTGGGTTAATTGAATCAAGTGCTTGTAAATTAATCCAGTTGAAGAGATTAAATGTGCTGGGGTCACTTTAGCTGAAGCTTTCCGTCTCAGCAGGCCACTCCTCCAGAGGAGCCATTGGGCAGGCAGGATTACCTGGGACACCGCCACCATACCATCAAAACACATCAGACATTGCCCCTGCCACTAATCCTCATGGTGGTTGGGGAGCTAGGAGCCCAGGAAGGTTCGTGGGGGAGGTCAGACTAGTAGGCTTAGTTGTTCAGTAGCCATTCCTGGGAGCTGGAGGTAGGCGAGCTTTGTGCTAGCCGCTAGCTTCAGAAAAAAAGAGCTAGTCTAAGGGAACAGGGCCTCGTAACAAGGGCATTTCTCCCCCACTCTTGCCTGCATCCCCAAACCCCTCAGTCATTTCCCAGATCTTCTGGAAAACAGAAGGAATCTAGAATAGGGCAGGTGACAGAAAAGAGCAGGGCAGGAAAGTTGAAAGAAAAAAAAAAAGGAAAAGAACAAGAAAGTCTTGAGAAACTGACCTGGTTCACTCTTTCTTTTCTTTTTCTTCCCAGTTGGCCAGCGGGGGTCATTAGATCAGGGAAGAAGGCACCTTGAGAGTGAATAGGGCTCAGAGACAGGGTCCTGGAGTGGGTGAGGGTAGGGGTCCTTCCAAGAGAAGAGAAAATTGTAGTCCACTGGCCTGAGATAAGCCTGCGTTAGAGGCTGAGTTGACCTTTGCATCCCTAACCCCCTTCAAGCAGGGTGGGCACTGGTGGGGGCCAGAGAGACTCATACATGGGTGGAGAACAACAGAGAAAATAGGGGCTGACAGGGAGACCGAACAGGGAACTCAAACGTACCCGGGCCAGTGCTGAGAGTAGGGGAAGGAGTGCTGAGAATCGGGGGCGGGGATTCCTCCTAGCGGAGCCTTTCTGGCCCTGTTCCCTCCTCCACCCGCAAGACCCGGGACTTCAGGTTTAGGGGGTAGTGTTGCCAGAGAGCTCGTCTTCCTCCCCGCACTTCTCAGCTCACCCTTTCACCGGGTGCCTCCCCCGAACTGCAAAGAGGAGGGGGCGGGGGTAGGGGGAGCCAATCCCGGCAGCGCCAAAGGGGGGAGGTGGCGGTGACAGCCGCGGGGAGGGGGCGGGAGGAGAGGCGGCTCGGCTCCAGCTCCGGGCTCTTCTCCGCTCCACTCTGCCTCCGGCTCTGCGCTCACCTACTGTCCAAGCCTCCCGCTCCTGCCCCAGGATCCCCAGGTGGGCCCTAGACCGCGGCGGTCCCCAGGCTCTTAGCCCAAGCGCTGACTCTCCAGCCCCCAGCCCCCGGCAGCGCACTAAACCGCCAGGGGGCGCCGTGTGAATTCTCTATCCCAGCCACCCGGCGCCCCCTCCCACGGCCCACGTTGGGACGGGAGGGGGGCGCCGGGGGCCATGCGGGGCCAGGGCCGTAAGGAGAGTTTGTCCGATTCCCGAGACCTGGACGGATCCTATGACCAGCTCACGGGTGAGTCAGTGGCTTGGGGGTCGGGGGAAGGAGGGTAGATTCCATCCCCCCAGACCCTTAAGCCCCTCTAACCCCTGCCAGGCCCTTACCCACACTCTGACCCATTCCCAGGTACCCTCCCGGCTGTTCTGGGCGGCAGGACACTGAGGTTCAAAGCCTTGGGTCCCGCGGGGGTGGTGGTGGTGGTGGAAGTGTTGGGGGTGGAGCACGTGGGCAGGTGGGGAGAGGCAGCAGGTGTGGGCATGCATGACACAAGGCTAGGAGGGTGTCTATAGTGGGAGGTGTTACGTGCGAGAGCGCCTGTCATTCTTTGTGTCTGTGTGTATATACGTGTGTGCGCCTCCCACAGCTGGTTGCCATGTGCCCTGGGCTTGGTGACAGCCAGGGTGAGTGTGATTGCCTGTGATTGTGCAATTGTATGTCTTGTCAGATGTTTCAGTGAGGTTGTGTAGGACCCTGATTGTACTAATGAAGTTGTTTTAACCAAGTATCTCTGTTCTGTGTGCAACTCTGTGCTTTGAGTGTGTGATTTTCTGTATGAAGAGGCATGTGACTACCAGTATGTGTCAGGTCTTCACTTTATAGTGGTATGTCTCTTTGTAAGACTTTATGACTGTGAACCTCCTGGGACAAGCATGTGTTAAAGTGGGTTGTGTTGTGTTTTAATTGTGAGACTGTGCGGGTTACATTGGTGTTTGATACTGATTGTGTACTTTCACGTGGTGATGTCTGCAGTGGGGCTCTGTGAGTGTCTATGGCATGTCTTACCCTTGCTGCCTCTTTGGCTTCCTGGGGCAGAAGGGGGTCTTTAGTGCACACCACTGCTTCCCCATGTTTTCCACAAATAGCCCCGGTCGACCCAAGGAAGGACTCTGGTGTCCATCTACCCAGCCTGGCTTCCAGGAGTGTCACCAGCTCCTGTGGGGAGGCTTTGGTTAATGCTGGATCAGCACCCCCCACACACAAAGTATTTAGAGATCATTCTTACAACTGAAGCTCCTTCAACCCTCCCAGAACTTCACCCAAACCCAGAGGAAAACAAACCCTCTAGCCTCCCCTCCAGACCCAGAGATAGAAGCTCTAGGCCTGGGAGGTGCCATGTGGCCTCCCCTTCTAAGTATCCCCCCAAACCACTTTGCTTCTCAGGCATCCTCTCTCTCCCACACTGGGGAGGTATGTGAGACCAGTACATCTGTGCCTGTGCATATTCCTGGGTTTGGTAGGCAGATCCACGTGTTTGTGTGGGTGACTGTGTCACCTTGTGTACATTTCCATATACGTGTGTTTCTGTCTCTCATTGTGCAGCCTGCCCAAGAACTCCAACAGAGAATGGGAGTAGGGAGACTGTCTGCCCTGTGTCTGAAACAAGCTGGGGAGGTGAAGGGAGGCCATGATCCTTGTCCTTGTCTTGAGGAGAGTAAGGTTAAGACTTGGGGATGAGGAGAGGACTAGGTTGTAACGCCTTGAAAAAGTGTCTCCCTGACTAACACACCCTGGGGAGGTTCTCGTCCCTATGCCCAGACTCCCAGAAGGGGGAGCCCTTCCACTCAGGCAGGCCCCAGATGTGCCCTAGATGTGCCTCAGGCCTGGATGGATTACAAAGGTCCAGGTGACTAGCTCTGCTTTAGGCTGTGTTCTCACCAACTCAGGATCCTTGAGAGTAGTAAGGCCCCCAGCGCCCTCATTAGCACCACATTAATCAGTGTTTTCTTCCTGCTTTAACTGATTCTCCCCTTTAGTGGAATCATCTGCTCCCCACTTGGCTATTTGAATCAGAGACTGGGTGGAAGTGGGGAAGCCCTTGTACGGGAAGGTGCAGGAATAGAAGTGTGAATACCAGCTCTGTATGACTTTTGCTCTCTGGGCCTCATTTTTTTTCATCTGTAAAATGGGAAATACTACTTTCCACCTGCCTGCCCTCCAAGGGAAATAGAAAGTTCAAATGTTGACAAGCATCAAGAATCGTGTTCCACGTCATCAGCATCCTCGCTGTAGATAGCTCCACACGCGACTTGGGAAGTAGAAATAAGACTACCAGGAGCTCTCCTTTCGAAGGAGGGCTTATCTTACAGCGGGAGATAAGTGGGGTTGGGAAGCCGGTGTTAAGGCGGTGGGTGCTCGGAGACGCCTGAGCTGAAGCCGGATGGGGAGTCGTTGTCCGCGGTGCTGAAGCTCTTGCAAGGCGGAAGTGCAGCAGGGCCGGCCAAATTCCCAATGTTCCTTCCTTGTGCAGGCGGGATTCCTGGAATCGGACCTGGGGGTATTCTTTGGCTTCAGTCATCCCGGCCTATCAGGCTGACAGGGAGGGGGCGCTAAAGTCATACCTCAGGTCATCCTGGGTTGCCCCAGCCTCTTTCCTTACCCACTCCCACCCCTGGCTCAAAACAAATCTGGGGGGCTTCCCTGGTGGCGCAGTGGTTGAGAGTCCGCCTGCCGATGCAGGGGACACGGGTTCGTGCCCCGGTCCGGGAAGATCCCACATGCCGCGGAGCGGCTGCGCCCGTGAGCCGTGGCCGCTGAGCCTGCGCGTCCGGAGCCTGTGCTCCGCAACGGGAGAGGCCACAACAGTGAGAGGCCCGTGTACCGCAAAAAAAAAAAAAAAAACCTGGAGGAGACTTTTAGGAGAAAACAATCTGAACCCCACCTCGCCCCGCCCCGCATCTAGCACCTCCGGGCCCGGCAGGACCTATTGGCAGTGCGGCGAGGTGGGAAAAGGCAGAGATCCGCTGCGGTCCTGTCCAAGCTGGAAGCAAGGAGAGGACTGGAGAAGATGAGGAGAGAGTTGGGACCTGGCTGGCCAAGTCCTGAGCTCGGGTCCCGGCCTGGGATCTCCGGAGTTGCGTCCCTCCGGCCATAAATATCGTTCCCGGACTGGCGCGCCCCCGTGTGGTTTTAGAGGAGCCATGCTTGCGGAGCTGATTCCAGATGAGGATGTTGCCAAATCAAGTGGCAAGGTTCCGTGGAGTTCAGGGGTGACTCTCGCCACGTAAATGTAGGATTTTCAGCCAAAAATACGGGATCCCAGTCGGAAGAGTGGGATCCCCATAGGCTCTGTCAGGAGTTTAAAGGCGTTAGTGGGTCCTGGAAGGGTTTACTTTGGGTATAACCAGATAGGGATGAGTCCAGGGCCAGGACTGTGGGTAGGGGGGCTTCTCGATGCATCTGGCTGACAATCGGCGTATGAGGGGAGAGTGTGAACCCGCCGGACCAGGACACAGGGACACAAAACAGTTACAAGAAAAAGATATTCAGAGCCAGCAGACAGACCAGTAGGGGCACGTCCCTGCAGCCCCTTTGTCACTCCAATACACTGGTCAGTTCCTCCTCTTCCCTCCTACTCTCGCGCCCATTGGTCCAGGAAGTATGGAAGTGTGGGGAGTTGCCATGACAACTAGGTCGTCTAAACCCCTTCGCATCTTTGTGTCAAAATGGGAAGAGGAGGGGTGTGACAGGCAGAGAATGAGGGGATGAAGCGGGGCAATGAAAGATAATGTTCATTCCCTCCCCAGCTCATTTTTCAAAAACCGCGGGTGCCCCCTTCCCCACCGGAAATTCAGAAAATATTCCCAGAGAAGGCTGTGAGGGAGAGTCCGTGCCGCCCCTCCCCTCCGGCCCCGCCCCGCCCGAGTCTGTGAATTTGGGGGGCGGGTGCTTTAGGCGCTGGGGCCAGGGTGAGTTCCCCTCGTGTGGCCAGGAGAAGACGGGAAGCGGAACGAGGCTCTGTTGCCTGAGATCCTGGTCCTATGGGTCCGGCCCTCCCGCGCCGCCCACGCAGGGCCCACTCCGTTGGGGGCGGAGATCAGAACGCCCCGGGCCTTGGGGGCGGAGCTTGACCTCTGTGCTCACCGCAGGACCATGAACAGATGCCCCCGCAGGTGCCGGAGCCCGTTGGGGCAGGCAGCGCGATCCCTCTACCAGCTGGTGACTGGGTCGCTGTCGCCAGGTATGAGGAAGGGAGGAAAGGGCTGGATCCCTCAAAAAGTAAGCGAAGTGGGATAGGAACCTTACAGAGGTGGGGAGAGAAAGAGCCCCTCACAGAGATGGAAGGGGCAGGATCCTTCAAAGAAAAGAGTTTAAAGGGCAAGACTCCAACAGAAGCGGAGCTTGGGATAGGGTCCCTTAAAGAGAAGGTGAAGGACATAGGGGTCTTTAAAGAGGAAAGGAGAAGGGGCATCATCGTCCCTCACAATGGTGGAAGAGGGGGCAGGGCTCCTTACTGAGAGCAGAGGTGCAGGACTCCTTACTGAGAGCAGAGGTGGGGGCCTCAAGAAGGTGAATGTAAGGGGCAAGGCCCCTCACAGGGATGAAGGGAGGAAGCTTGCAGCAGAGCAGGGAAAAGGCAAAGCTCTTTACTGAATTGCTTAGTTTAATGGGATCTTAAGATGCCTAGGGGCAGTGTGCAGACTCAGGAAAAAATCCTGAGGTGGGACTGGACCAACATGAACTCAGCTAGTGAGTTTATGCATGATGGATGGATAGACTTGTGTGGCATAAGGATTGTATGTCACCATTTTGTCTATCTCTGGGAGTCTGTATTAAGGGGGTTGGTGCCTCAATGGGGTTGTGATCACTGGGGCTGTGCACCCCTAGGGTTACGTATCCCTGGAATTCTGTGACACTAAGACTGCATGTACCTGGAGTTCTATGCTTTAGAGTTGGGTTGGGGGTTCCTGAGTCACACTAAGTTAGCTGTATAGACTTCATAAGGTTGTACCTTGGTGTGGGATTTGTTCAATTTATGACATGGATTGTGGATATCATATCGTGGCACTGCTGAGATTATGCACACCTCCACTTGGGCTTCCTTAGAGCTGCCTGGGCAGGGCCCACAGAACCCAGCAACTCCTCCCCACCTGACCTGGGGAGACCAAAACATCCTAGCCTGGTGGCATTCTGGGATCTGTAGTTCTCTGGCTGTCTGCACAGTATCCCCTTGAGCCCCTGGAGTATAAGCAGGCCTCCCCTTACAATGTGCTCCCAGAAGGAGAGGAGATGGGGCTGAGCCAAAGCCATGCTTGGATGTCTCTTGGGAAGCATGTGTCCTCCAAGCCCCCTGCTTGGGCCTGTCTCAAGTGACAGATGGCTGGAGCCAGGCGGGGCCAGCTCTCAATCATAGCAGGCATGACTTCCAGGCCCTAAAATAGCCCCAGGGCCTAGGGAGATCATTAATTACCTGATGCAGCTGGGGGCTGCTCTGTCTTCTGGCCTGGTTGGGGATGGAGTGGGCTGGAGGGCTGACAGAAGGGTCTTTACTGGTTGGGTTCTTCACTAGGGGAGCAAGGGCAGACGGGAAAGTGGGACAGTTACATACTATGGGCCCCCTTCATTAGGCAGTATTTCTCTGGGTTTGAACTTTGGGAGGTAAATAACTAAATGATAGGTGTATCTCCGTGGTGAGATTTGAGGGATCTAAGGGAGGGCTTACTTAATGCTTCAAGATAGTTTTCCCTTCAGCCTCCACTCTGCCTGAAGTATTTTCATTAAGACTTCACTCCTGGGGCTTCCCTGGTGGCGCAGTGGTTGAGAGTCTGCCTGCCGATGCAGGGGACACGGGTTCGTGCCCCGGTCCGGGAAGATCCCACATGCCGCGGAGCGGCTGGGCCCGTGAGCCATGGCCGCCGAGCCTGCGCGTCCGGAGCCTGTGCTCCACAACGGGAGAGGTCACAACAGTGAGAGGCCCGTGTACCGCAAAAAAAAAAAAAAAAGACTTCACTCCTCTGGGTGAAGAGCAAAGTGGCACAGGGATGCTTGGGGAGGACAGACCTGGGCAACTTTCTCACAGAGCCCAGAGACTTGAGAGGTCTCTGAGTGGGGGTGGGGGGTGGGGAGAGAGCCTGAAAAACAACTTGCTCTTTCACTTCTATCAGATCCTCTCACCAGAGGCCTGGTTGATTTAGGACCTTGAGTCCTGTGAGGCTGGGTCAAGGTCTCTGAAGGTTGAGGGTGAGGGTGAGAGAAGGAAGAGGAGGATCTGCAGACAGGGCAACCAGCTAAACAGTTGTCAATCTGTCCATCTGTGAATCAGCAGCAGAGAGCAAGGAGATGCTGCTGTTCTGCCTCTTTCCAATCAAATAGCCTGGCTTGGCATTCAAGGCTCCATGGAATCTGCCCCTTTCTGGTCTTATCACTCATATCTACCCCAATACCAACTAAGCAGCAGTCACTCAGGATTCCTTGACACCTCCACACACGTTGGAGAGACAGCCTGAGGGAGCTGGCAGATCACTGGTTCTGGTTCAAGTCTTGATCTATCCTTTATCATCTGTGTTATCTTGGGACAATCACTTCTCTGAGCTTCAGTTCCTTCATCTGCAAAATGGGTATACTGCTACTCAATCTGACCATTTCAGCTGTAAACACAGGAATAATAGACCCTACCCCTCAGGTCTATTATGAGGACTAAATGAGATAACATGTGTAAAGTATCAAGGACACAAAACATGCTCAATAAATGTTGGTCCCTTTGTTAAGGCAGACTGTTGACAGTTTAGCCATCCTTTAAGAACCAGCTCAAAAAATACCCTCTCCAGGTTTTTCCTGGGCTCCCAGTTAGAAGACTAGGGCTCATTTCATGGCCTGCTTTGAACAGTTCCTACCACATAGTAGGCACACAATAAATATTTTTTGAATGAGTAGATACCTTATAGTTCTGTCAGTGGGCTGTCTCTCCCTGCCCAGGAGAGCCAGAACCCTGTTTGGTTCACCTTTGTTCCACAGGCACCAGCTCAGAGCCTGGCATTCAATTTGTATAGGTCCAATTTTTTAACATCTTTGCCCTCTAGGAGCTTGGAATCTAATTGAGGAAACAGGACTGATCCAGAAAGACCTGAGTTCAAATTTGCAACATCTCCTCTTAGCTAGGTGACCTTGAGCAAGTTCCTTTACCTTTCTGGGCCTCATTTACCTCATCAGTGAAATGGGCACAATACTATTCACTCTGCCTACCTCATGGGGTTGTCATGAGAAGACATGGAAATAACAGTGTTTGTGGAAATGCTTTGTAAATTGCTAAGATATGTAAGGGGGGAATATAATATTATTAATAGTGGCAGTAAACAATTATAAGCAATTACTCTGTGCTAGGAATTATTCTAACAGCTTTCCGTGTATTAGTTCATTTAGGAGGGCCTAGCAACCATATGAGGTAGGAAACCGAGGCACAGAGAGATTAAGAACTTTCCCAGTTAATTCCAAGGGGCAGAGCTGGGATTTGAACCCAGGGAGTCTGGCACCCTGGCCCACACTGTTACCTACCATGCTACGCTGCCTCCTTTTACTGTTCCCACTGATAACATTACAGACTTAGGTGCTGAGTTTTGAGGGCCCAATGGGCTACCGTAGAATTTCAGGTAGCTGGGAGCCTGCTGAGGGCTGGAGGCTCTGAAGGGAAGGGAATTTAAGCTGTCTCTAAAGGACAGGTAAGAACTGTAGGATAGGAGAGCAAAAGGGAGTTCATTCCAGGCAGAGGGAATAGCAGGAGCAAAGCCACAGAGATAGCACTGAGTTTGGTGTGTTTGGGGGACAGTGAGGAGGCAAAACTGGCTCAAAAAAAGGTATCTGCTGATGAGGGTGGGGGAAGGGTATTAAATCCCAGGCATGGATTTTGGACGGTGAGAGGGAGATGGTTTGCTCATTTCATCTGTAAACCTGTAACCTCCAAAGGTGTGAGAAGCCAAAAACAGTCCCTGAATTGACTTCTTCCTGGGGGAGAGAGGGGGGACAAGCAGAGGACCAAGCCTGCCGGAGGCATACCCTCCTTCCCAAGGATGTTGGAAGGGTCGGTGGAGAGGGAAGGGGTAAGATACGGTGTGAAATGAATTCCTGACCCCCCAGTGGTGGCCATGTAGAACTGCAGATCCGTGAACCTCAAATGAAGCAGTAGGGACTAGCCCCCATCCCCACCCCCCTCCCACAATTGAGGCTGAAACACATCCTAGAGCTGGACGAGGTGGCAAGGGTCCCTTGGGTTAATCCCCCTAAACTGGGCCTCCTGTGTGAGCAAGCTGTCTATGAAAGGAGCCAGTGTAGCGTGGTGGTTTAGCGCACAGGCTGAGTCAGCCTGGGTTAAAATTGAGCTCTGACACTTATTGATCTTGGAGATTTTCTTAAGCTACTTTTGTCTAGTTTTCCCACCCATAATGTGGGGATAACAGTACCTCCTTCATAGGTTTATTGTGAAAATTCAATGTGATAATGTCTGTAAGCACATAGCACATTATCTAGCACATACTGAGTGCTCAATCCCTAGCCAGCTGTGGCAGTAACCCAGAGGCTCTTATCTTCTGGCTCCCTGGTTCTGCAAGCCTCTCCCCACCCCACTACAGACACCACCGCCGCCATCACCACCACTTTGAGGGAGACTGGAAGATGGGGGAGGGGCTCCAGGAATACAGCGGGGCTGTGTGGCTCCCTTGGAAGGTTCAGATTTCCCTCCTACTCTGGGTTTCTCCATCAGCTCAGTAAAGATTCCCAAAGAACAGGGAGGGTTTTGGCAGCTCCTGGGTGAGGCCCCTGCCAGGAGGAAAGGAAGAGCACATCCCTCCTCTCCCAAGGAGCTTGATTCTCTGCGTCCCAAAGGCAGCTGCAATAAGTCCCCTCCCCAAAGGGTCATGATAGGGCTAAGGGGCTGTTTTCCTGCCCAGGCTACTGGACCTAATCCTCCCTCCCTTGGGCCTCAGTTTCCCTGTGGCCTGTGGGAAGAGAGTGCTTCCCGCCTCTCAGTCTCCATGACAACCGCAATCGATGGTGGTGGTGTCCTCCTGACTGGAGAGGTCACCACCTTCTCCTCCCTTATATTCTCATACACTTTCATGCAGATACAATTACACAACCACCATAGACCCATACTCCTAATTATATGACACATCCATACTACCAATCTTCAGACCCGCATGCCACAACCCTGCTAAAATACAGATACCTCACACCCCATACACACTCAGAAATACTCCAGTACACTCTCACACACACCCCACAGACACCCAGGTTACATACCCGTATACACCACACACACCGCTAAGACAGGTGCACAGTCATGTGTAAACACACACACAGACACACGTAAGAGGAGGTACACACTCTCCATACACATACAGGAATATACACACAAGAAAACACTCAGACACCCATAACATATTCTGACCCACACATCTATTACTTATGCATGGGCAGCTCCTGGTTTCACACACACACACACACACACACACACACACCCTGCCCTTCCCTGCCTTCTCTCTAAGCACAGGTCTTCCCTCTGCCCCCTCTCTTTGGTACAGAGTAGCCACAGGCTGTCTGAGGGAAGCTGTCTCAGGGGCAGAGGCAGGGCACTGCCCCCCTTCTCTGGTCTGGCCTGGCCCATAGCCTTCACACCAAAAGCTCTGGAGGAGATACCAATCGACAGGCAGGAGTGGCCCCGTGAAGAGGAAGAGGCTGTGGCTTGGAGGCTGTGGCTGGGAGGCCTGTGGGGAGGCGGGGGGAGGGGGAGAGGGAGGAGATCCGGGGAGCGAGAGGGGGAGGGAGACTGCGGGCAGTCCTACTCAGGCTGGGGAGCCTGAGGGGGAGGAAGTGTGAGTAGGGAGGGCCAGCCTCAGCCTGTGGGGCCATGCCCCCGGCCCACCATGAACCTGGAAGGGCTGGAGATGGTCGCTGTGCTTGTGGTCCTCGCTCTGTTTGTCAAGGTCCTGGAGCAGTTTGGCCTCTTTGAGCCTGTCTCCTTAGAAGGTAACCCAGGTGTCTGGGCATGTCTGGCCTGCTGGCTAGAAGGACAGTGGCCTGCAGGGTTGGGGAGAAGATTACTCTGACTTTATGACTGGGGTGAGGGCTGCAGGAGTAAGCAGGTTAGTGATGGGATGGGACATCTGCGGGAGAGGAGTTGGGGGAACAGGACATCTGGGAGAGGCAAAGAGGGGGACTCAAGGATTGGACCTGGGGGAGGCGAGGAGGGAATCTGGGGGATTGGGTGTCTGAGGGAGGTGAAGAGAGAGGGCCAGGAGCCAGGGAGGTGATGAGGGGGTACAGCATGGGGGGACTGGGATTGAGGATAAGGGGAGACTGGGGGGAATGAGGAAAAGTCTGGAGACAGGCAGGGGTATCTGGAATAGAGGAAGGAGGTTCCAGGGGTCCTGAGATAACACCAGACTTCTGGGGAGTCCCTTTTGGGGCCAGGGACCCACAATGGCTCTGAAGATGTGTGTGACTCGCCACACCTCCATCCTTGTAGGCGTGGGTTACAGGGTGTGTGTGGACTCAGTGTGTGAGAGATACAGGGGGTGTGGCTGTGTGTTCATGTGTGTGAGAAAGGACAAAACGTATGACTACTTGAGCCTGTGTATGTGACAGGGGTGTGATTTAATGTGTCTGAGTGACAGAGTGTGTCGCTTTATGAGATGGCAGATGTGACTGTGCCTGAGGGGCATGGAGTGTGTGGCTGAGCCTCTTGGGGCATCTGATTGTGTGTGTGGCTATTCCCAGAGTTCCCTGATGATATACCAGCTCCATACCCAAGGCTAGGGATGGGGTGGGTTCTGGAGGGACAGGAGTGGGATCACTGTGAATGAGACATTCATAGACAAATCTGGTAGGAGAGTGAGGGGTGGATCGGATCAGGGACCCTGCCTCCCAAGCCGCCTTGCCTCTCCCAGGTCCTCTCAGGATCTAAGGGCAGAATGGGCTCCAGAGTCTAGAGTGGGAAGTGGGAAGGCAATTCTCCACCCAACCCAAAAGTCAGGTGGGGAGAGTGATACTGGAGGTAGAGAGGGGAACATGTTCTGCCTCCCCAGGGAGTTTTAGCCTCTTCCTCTTCTTCATGCCGAGACCTGTGCAGCTCCATAGCATGGCTACAGGAAAACAGGCAAGAACCATGATAAGAGGACTGCAGGGTAGACACCTGGGAGAACTGAAAAAATGTGAAAGGAGCTAGGGAAGAAGGTCCGTGAATTGCCTGCTCTAGAATTCCGTAAGAACAGAAAACTCCTAGTCTACCCTCCATCCTCTGCTGCATTTATTGGGGTGGGGTGGGGTGGGTCGCAGGGATTGGTCCTAGATGAACTGGGATTCATCCAGTCCTGAAAAGATGAAGTCAGTCGGGCTCTAACTTTCCATGCCCTTTAGACTATTGGTGGGAAGGGGGGAGGCATCCTGTCTGCTGAAGGCACCCCCTTTCTCTTCCCACCTTCAGAGGAGCCCAGAGGAGACTGAGTCCTTGGAGCAGGCAGGGGACCAGATGGGGGGATGTGTGAAGAGGGGGAGGTTGGGAGAGGCGGGGCGAGCCAACCCCCAGTCCAGAGGCTACTACACCACCAGAGGCCCGAGGCACAATCGGCTTGGGGAAACCAAAGTCCAGGCTAATGGAGCCCTGGGCCAGAGGCCAGGCCGCCATCGATCCCTCACCCAGCTCACTGCCTCCCTTCCACGTCTCCATAGCTCCTGGGGAGAGAGGACAAATGGGAGGGAGAGGAGGCGCTGACTTCAAGCAGTTCCCTTCTGGGAGCACAGCATCTTCCTGAGGGTGGAGCCGGCTTGGAAGGCAGGGCCTGCAAGGGAGCTGGGGTGCCAATCTACAACTAAAGGAAATTGGGCCCCTCCAGGAATGGACTGAGGCCAGCTTCAGTCAGTATGCCAGGTCCAGTGAGCTCTGGCCCTCGAGTCTGGAGGTGGGTGCAGCCAGGAGACAGACACACAACAGGAACTTGGAGGGTCTCCCTGGGATACAATTAGAGCCGTAGGACATGTGTAAATAAGAGGAAGTGAGGGGAACTGTGATCAGTGGGCTCTGGGTAGTCCCACATTACAACAAAATACTCATCTCCAAGGTCTGTCATTGCCTGAAAGTTTGCTATCATTTCACCTTCAAAGAGTAAGCCATACTGGAAAAGACTGGGAAGGGACACACTTTTAGGGTGGATGAGTTCTCTGAGAACTCTGTTCTGCTGGTGGGAAGATTCTAGGTGCCTTGGAATGAGGGGTTATAGGCAAGAAAGGTGGGGGTGTACCCAAGGCAAATGCAGGTTCTGTGGGTGAGGTGCAGTCTTAGGTATCTGGGTGCCATGGGCACCTAGGTTACAATATGATATGGGCATGTGTGGTGACCTTGATATGTCATGGTGACCACACTGTGATGTGATGTCCCAGGGTCATTGTGTGTTCTTGTGTGGTTTGATCATGCTGTGTGTAAGATGGCCTGTATGGTTCCTAATGTATGTCTGTCATGTTTTTCCCAGGTCAGTCACATTTGTATATGTTTGTATTAAGAAGTACTAGGTCAAAGTGTGTATGTCTGTGTGTGTGTGTGCATGTGTTGGGAGGCCACTGGGTATGAATGAGGTACTAGGTATCAAGCGGTCCTTGTGTGGCATCCATCACTCTGATTTATCATACTATGTATACACACCTGTCACTGTGTGTGTGTGAGAGAGGCAGGCAGCCCCCGGGTTGGACATCACCCTCAGAGGTCCAGCTGTAGCACTGGAGCCAAGGACACTGGGTCAACAAAGACTGAGGCCAATGCTACTTCCTCCCCCCACCCCCGGCCACCTCGCTGTTCCCAGCTGTGTCCCTTTATACAAGGTGCGGAGCCACCTTGGTGGACTTCCCATGCCTGTGAAACCCACTGGACTCCCCTAATCGGCCCCAGCTACTCTCACCATTACCCACCCCCCATTTCCCCCCAACACCCGCCCCCAGCCAGGGTTGATTTGTGATGGTGGGGAGGGTACAAGGAACAGAGGGACAGTGGGGTTAATGTACCTTCCTGGGGTCTTCTCTCTTCCCAGGCCACCCTCCAGGGCCCACTAAAAAAGCGCTGAAGCAGCGGTTCCTCAAGCTGCTGCCTTGCTGCGGGCCCCAAGCCCTGCCCTCAGTCAGTGAAAGCAAGTGCCTCTCCTGTGCTTCCGGGGGTGGGGCCCGTATGTGTCGGGGTGTGACCGGTGTGAGGGGAGCCGGCCTGCGTGAGTGTGTGTGGGCGTGACCAATGTGGCGGAGGTGGGCTGGGCACTGACTAACCAGGAGTGTGAGGGGGCGTGGCTACGCAGCGCAGAGCGGAATGTGTGGGCGTGGTCAGTTTGGAGGCGGGGCCTGAGTGTATGGGCCATCTGGGTGTGCGAAATGGGCAGGATCTGGGTGTTTGGGCGTGGTCAGTGTGACAGGCTGAGGCCACTCTGAGCCTGTGTGAGCGTGGCCAGTGTGGCAGGGGTGGGACCAGGCGGCTGTGAGGGTCTGTGCGTGGCTTAGCTGGGGTTAGTGTCTGGCCGCCCTCCCCGCCCCTGGGCATGTTTTGGGCCTTGAGATGTAGGTCACCAATGCCTTGACTAGATGGATGGAAGTGTAATGATGGAGCCCGCCTTCCTCCAGATGCCAGGGTACTTGAGTTTCCTAGTACCAGCCTGGTCCCCAGTTGAGTGACCTCGCTTTGTCTGTAGGCCTCAGTTTCCTCATTTGGGCTTTGCCCACCTCACAGGATTATACATACTGCATCTTTGCAAGCTATAAAGGACCGGTTTGTACTCATTATTTGAGAAGGTCGTTGTGTTTGATTCTGCTGGGTCCCACAATGGGGGTCGATTCGGGAAAAGGGCAGGGGGATGTGCGCGGGGTCCGATTCGTGTGTGTCTGTGCTCATTCGTTACGTGTGCCTCTGTGCGCGTGGGGGGCTAGGGTGTGTGCACTGTAACACGCAGGTCTGTGAGATTTGCTGTGAGTGTGAGGGGCGAGGTGTGTGCAGCTGGCCGGGTCCTCCGCTTTCTCGGTGACAGTTCGCTCCCTTCAGCATTAGCCGCCCCAGCCTCCCTCCGCCCCCACAGACCCCGCCCGCTGGACCCAGGTGACTTACTCTCCTGGTGGGGGCGGGGGCGGGGGACTTCGGGAGCCTGGGGTGGGGGCACCTGCCTGGGGAATGGATGTTGGGAACAGGGGCGGGGCTGATACGGGGCCAGGGGTGGTGGCCTTCTCTAAGGCACACTAGTGCTCTGGCAGGAGTGGGGTGTGGAGGGGGCTTGGCTGGAGCTGGGCGGGGCATGGCTCGGGCATGGCTGGGATAGGCGGGGCTTGGCTGGAGGGAAGGATCTGGGCGGGGCAAGGGTGAGACCGGGCGGATCTGAGTTGGTAAGGGGAGGCCCAGAGCTCGAACCCTCAGAAGCCCCCTCTCCAACCCAATTTTCCTACTCCTGGCCTTCTGGGACAAAGACTGGGCTGGGGGCCTTCCCCTCCAACCATGGATCAAGGGCCCAGGGGCCAGCGCTGACTCAGACCCCGGGCTCTGGGGCCAGGCCTGGCCTTGGCCTGGGCCCGCTGATATACCTCGAAGCCGACCAGCATCTTCTTGGCTCTGGGTCCGGGGAACTGGCCGGCTGGTCTCCGGCGTCGGATATGGGGGGAATGGATGGTTCAGTGATTTTGAAGAGGGGTCGTGGGGGACAGGCCTGAGGCGCGGCTGTCCCCCCCAACCGCCCCCACCCCGCAGACAGCGTGGAGGATGAGTTTGAACTGTCCACCGTGTGTCACCGGCCCGAGGGTCTGGAGCAGCTGCAGGAGCAAACCAAGTTCACGCGCAAAGAGCTACAGGTCCTGTACCGGGGTTTCAAAAACGTGAGTGCAAAGCAGAACCAAACTGGGGAGGGGCAGGGCCTATCCAGGACTTTTCTGAAAGGTTGGCCTGGAGGCTTTGAGGAGTGACAGGGGAGGGGAGGAGAAGGGACAGCTCCCCTTCCACCACAGACCAAACTTCTAGGTTCCTGCTGGTTTGAGAAGGGGCGGAGCCTGTAGATTGGTCTGTCAGTTCTGTGTTTTTTATTTGTGCACTTGGGAGAAGTCTTTCCTCCAGGAGAAGAGCTACATGGTGAGCCCCCTGGAGACACGAAGATTTTCCCTCTCTCTGGGAGTCTCTGGACAGGGAGGGTTGGGTGGGAACCTGGGGGGGGGAGGGGCGGTGAGTGGAAGGGGGTTTTGTCTCTTCCTTCAGTCTGGTTTCCTTCCCTACGCTACCCCCAGGAATGTCCCAGCGGAATTGTCAATGAGGAGAACTTCAAGCAGATTTATTCCCAGTTCTTTCCTCAAGGAGGTGAGGGGACAAGTCCTGAGAAGAAGCAGCTGTCCATCTCTAGGCTGACTTGGGGAGAGGGCTGGAAATGCCAAGTGAATGGGGTTTGAGGAGCCCCACAGAGGTAGGGAGGCAGGAAGTCCTCTCCTGTCTGGAAGCCAAGCTTACTCATCCATACTTATCCTGCAGACTCCAGCACATATGCCACTTTTCTCTTCAATGCCTTTGACACCAACCATGATGGCTCAGTCAGTTTTGAGGTGAGCTGGAGACTGTGGGCCAGGGAAGCATGTTTCCTGGGGCTTCAGGGCCAGGCCAGACCCAGAGAGAGGGTTGGGTGAAAGGTATCAGAAGACCCATTTTCCCCTGCCTCCTTCCTAGGACTTTGTGGCTGGTTTGTCAGTGATTCTTCGGGGAACCACAGATGACAGGCTGAACTGGGCTTTCAACCTGTATGACCTCAACAAGGATGGTTGCATCACCAAGGAGGTACAAGGCAACTGAACAGCTGGAGGGGTTGTATGTGTGTGGGAGGTGTAAAGAGCCCATAGGAGGGAAATGTGACCCACATATACATCACCAGCAAGGGGTGGGGTCTGCCCTAGGCTCTAGGCCTTCTAGTTTGGAGGCTGGAGGCTCTGAGGAGGGATCCTCTTCTCTCTCGGCCTAACAGGAAATGCTTGATATCATGAAGTCCATCTATGACATGATGGGCAAGTATACATATCCTGCACTCCGGGAGGAGGCCCCAAGGGAACACGTGGAGAGCTTCTTCCAGGTGCCTGGGACTGGGTAGGCTGGGTTTTAGAGTGAAGGGAAGGAGGTGAGGTCCCAGAAGGGAACTTAACCGAGTTCTGCCTGCCTCTCTCCTGTCATCCCTTCTGTTTTCCCTACCTGACTACCTTTTTGCAGAAGATGGACAGGAACAAAGATGGCGTGGTGACTATTGAGGAATTCATTGAATCTTGTCAAAAGGTACAGGGCCCTGCCCTCTACATTTTCCTGGTCTGGACTCAGGGCCTGATTCAATGATGTAAGAGAAGGCTCCTTTGGGCAGAGTACTATTTCCCTAACTCACCGCCACCTCTGAATCTTTTTCCTTCATAACTTGGGGAGGCCTGTCCCTTCCCCACCTCTCTGGGTGTCTCCTTCCTCACTGCCTCTCTCTGTCTCTGAATGTCCCCATTTCTGAGTCAGTGTCCTTCTCCCTGTCTCTGATAAGCTCTTTTTCTTTCTCTCCAATCTGCCTCTCTCCCACCACGGCTACAGGACGAGAACATCATGAGGTCCATGCAGCTCTTTGACAATGTCATCTAGCTCCCCAGGAGAGGGGGGTCAGTTGTCCTGGGGGGACCATGCTGTAGCCCTAGTCCGGGTGGACCTCACCCTTCTCTTCCCAGGTCTGTCCTCATCCTAGCTCTACCCTGGGGGCTATAGGAATCCAAGAGCCTGGGGAGTCAGTGGTCCAGATTGCTGGAGCTGAGGGGGCTATAGAGTGGGCAGAGTGTATCTGTGGGGTGTTCCCAACTCCCAACAGCTCCCCCTTCCTGCCTGAAACTCAGTGCTGAGGGTGCCCCTGCTATAGGAATTGAGTGGTCCTCCCCCTTCCACCCCCACTTGAGAAACCACAATGCTAGACAAAATGTCTCCTGCTATGGTGCTTCCCCCATCCCTGATCTCATAACCATTTCCCCTAAGACCCCCCTTATCAGAAAGGCTGTTCTGTCCTTGGCACTGACTGGCCTTTCAGACCAGGGCCTTTGAGAGCCCTGTAGGAGGTGGACAAGAATGTAGAGGGAGTAATCTTGGGCCTGAGCCAGTGCTTAGGTCCTAGGAGGTAGCTGGGTTAGAGAACAGAAGGGCCTGGGGATTATCAGTGAGAGCATGCCAGGCTATAGCTTTGAGCTCTACAGGTCTGCCGTTCAAAGCTGTCAGAATATGAATTTCCAGGCTCTTCAGAAGACCTTGTTTCCTTGGAAATACCCCAGAAAATTTCCAAGTATCCCAGGAGAGTCTGGGATCCTGGTGTTTGGCTCATTCCCTCCTCTCCTCCCTTCCTGTTTGTGTAGTGGTGGTGGCAGCGGGGGGGAAGATAGGTGGGAGCTGTCTTGGCTGATACCTGCCAAAGTTTCAGCCTACCCTCTCTGATGGCTACAACTTAAGTTTTCATTTGCCATTTCCTCTCGACTTGGAGGCACAGAGTAAGTCAGGGACAACACAGTGGATGCCTTAGAAGAAAAAGGAAGGAAGGAGGCAGGCATAGATTTGAACCCAGTGTGGGGGCATTTATTAGACTCTGTGATATACCCAGGCTCTATTCCTGCCCCCCGACATAGCCTCCTAATTGCCCACCCAGAGTCTCCTCTTGCTCTATTCAATCTACCCAGAGATGCCCCTGAGCACACCTTGAAGGCAGGAACCATAGGACCCAGGTCCCACCTCACTGTCAGCACCCCTGCCGTGCCGCCACCCCTTAATATATCTGCTTGTCCCGTTTAGCTCACTCTCCCAGTCAGCTGTGATCTGAGGGGAGGGTCCCCAGGGAGCCCCCTTTCCTATCAGAACACTGTTGACTGCTTTGCATTTTTGGTTCCTCTGTAATTTTTGTAAAATAAGAAGTACACCGGATCCAATAAAACACAATGGCTATGCACAGGCTCTGTCTGCCTTTTTGTCTCTCCTACCCCGCACATAACTCACAACCCATAATTCATACAGCCTTTTGGATTCCAGAGAAAATGCTTCCTTTCCTATAGTATGGCCAACCCTTGGCAGGAGATCAAGGCACAGGTTCTGGAAGGGTTGGAAACCTACTGGACCTCAGAGAGGCCCCCGAATCTCCCTCCCACATCCTTAGAGGAGACAAGGAAGAGGAAGGTGATTGATGTCCTGAAGACTATGCCAAGCAAGCTGTCTTTTGGCTAAACATTCTTACAAGTCAAATCCAGAATTTCTAATTTACAGACATCTTTGTTAATTTCAGTGTTTTCTTTTGAGAGGGGAATTCCCTTTAGTTTCTAATGAAAGTTCCTTTGTATAAACATCCCAACCTTGCCTCTAGTATGGAGGTACATTTGTGTCTATACTGCAGCCAAGAATGATGGGGGAGCAGATGAAGTGGACCCAGGGCAGGTCACCGTGGAGCAGGTGACACAAAGGGTAATAGAAACTTCCTGTGCGGGGTGGGAACCTTTCTTTGTTCTGCTCCTGGAGAGGGGCCGCCAATGGTAAGTTCCTCTCATCCTTTCTCTAGGGCACCATTATGTGGTGATTAAGCTTCACTATCCATAGGAGGGGGATCAGGCCTTCTCTCCCAACACTGTACATGTTGACAAGGTCAAGGGAAGGGTATGGGTGTCCAAGAAACAAAAACTTACTTCCAGATTCCATCATTTTGTCATCTGGTTTCACTGCTCACATCATCACACAACTGTCTGCTCCTTAGGTCCTTGGGTTTCTTTGGGTCACAACCCCTCTGAAGGATCTAATTAAAGTTGTGGGCCCACTGTCTAGAAAAAAAAAAAAAAACCAACACACTTTTCCATATATTTTTGTGTCCCTGAAGCCCATCCATGGGCCCTAAGTTAAGAACCTGTGATCTAGTCTACCTCTCAGCCTTCCATTGTACAGAAGAAGAAAAAGGCCCAAAGAGCGGAGAGGACTTGCTTAAGGTCACCTGGTGAGTTTACACGAGGATTGATACTTGATTGATACTACTAGACCCAATCCCCCAAGTCTCTGTTCAGGGTGGCATTGGGGCACAGTAAAAATTTGTGTGTGAAAGATGGATGCTGTGCATGTCATGCATAATCCAGACAAGGTGACACTGTGACAGGCTCTCATGTTGCCCTATACTTTTCCTTCATGGCACTTCTCAGTTTGTAACTGTATATTTAAGTACATTTATTTGAGTGATTGTCTTTTTCGATACACTGTAAGCTCCTGAGGGCTCCTTGAGTGCCCAGACTAGGTTTTTTTTCCCCCTCCCCATCCTATCCTGGGGCCTGGCACATAATAGGCATTCCATAATTGTATGAATAACTGTAAGATTTGGATAAGTGGACATGGTGAGTGTATGTATATAACTGGGTTAGGTATGGAGACAGTCTATATTTTAGGGTAGATCCAAGCTTAAGGGAAATTGAAGTCTGAAGCTGAGAATTTCTAGGAAATGAGAAGTACCCCAGAATTTCTAGGAAATCAGAAAAAAACAGGAGGTTGGCATTCTGATCATTTTTTTCTGGCCACTGGTTGGATTCTGAATGTTGTTAGCTGCCCCATCTCAAAACACTTCTTTATTGCCTTCCAGTATTTCATACTCTCCTGGTTTTCCTTTTACCTTTCTGGCCATCCCTTCTCATCCCTCCCTTGATGACTCATCCTTCTCAACTGGAATATTAAACACTGGGCCCCACAGCTGAGACCTGAGCCTCTTTTCCATATCACATCCAATCCCATGGCTTTAAACACTATCTGTATGCAGGTGACTCCTGAGTTTTTATCCCCAGAATTCTCCTCTGAGTTCCAAGACCCATATATCCAATTGCCTGTTTGACGTATCCATGTGGATCTGTAATGGTCATACTTAACATGTTCAAAATGGAGCTTTGATTCATGCCTTCCCAGTCCTCGCCATCTCAATAAACCAACTACCTAGTTGCTCAGGTCAAAATGTAAGAGTCTTCCTTTCTTCCTCTCACTCACTCTCCCTCTACTCCCCTGTAATTCATCACCAATCCTGGGGAATTCCCTGGGGGGGGGGCGCATCAGTGGTTAGGACTCGGTGCTTTCACTGCCCAGGGCCAGGTTCAATCCCTGGATCCCTGGTTGGGGAACTAAGATCCTGCAAGCCGTGTGGTGGGGCCGGAAAAAAAAAAAAAAAAAACCACTAATTCCGCCATCAAAGGTGCACCATCTCTCTCCATTGCTGTTCCTAGTCTACGCCACTATCATTGCTTAACTAGATTATTACTTATTCATCCATCTGAAGAAGACCCTTCCTTGCTGTGGTTACTCTTCATATCACTAGATTTCCTTCCTTCAAGGCACTCATCACAAACTGAGTTCCTGTGTGTGTACTGAATTTGTTACTGTTTCCACAAGCAGAATGTAAGCTCTGTGAGAGCAGGACCCTATCTTGTTCATTCCTCAAATGTTTATCGTAGGCCTACTAGGCTCTGATTCCTGTTGTACGTGCTGGGCGGGTGGAGGTGTGGTACAGAGAGAAAGTGTGTGGCAAGAATTGCCCTTCAAGTTTGAGAAGTACAGATATGGAAGGTGCATCTTGCCTGGGTCATAGACACCAGAGTGTTGGCTATGGAGAGTAGATGAAATTGTGGCTGATGACTTGCTAGAAGTTGCCACAGTGTAAAGTATGAAGCAGAGAGGAGAGTGTCATGAGACTGAGGGCTGGGGTCAGCTGGAATGACAGCTCCCAAATCCCCCAAAGGACCACAATATCCAGTGAAGCTGCTATGGCCCCCAACTGTCATCACAGGAGGTCCCCTAAGAAAATACTTGCTCCTAACCCCCATCTTAACACTCCATGATTAAAAAGAAGAGGGACTATAAGAGTCCATGGGGCTACAAGTTGGGCTACCGCTGGAGGAGTCTAATATGAGATTCAAGTGGAAGATGGACAATGCTAAGTCTTAATAATCAGAATGAGACTGAGATGCTTATTTCACATTTGTACCTCACATGTAGCCACAGATCTCTCAGCCAACAAGTGCATTATGACAGAACCAAAGGGAGCCCTGAGAACATACAGCAAGGGGACCCAAGCCCATCTAGGGCCCAGGGAAGGCTTCCACAAGGAAATGATGTTTATGCTGAAGCCCAAGGGGTCCCTCTTCTCCTTTACACACACTTCATACTCCCCATTCCCAAACAGGCCAGGCCTTTTCGTCCCTTCCTATATTTGTACTCTACTTACCTAGAGTGCTCTCTTCTCTTCCCCCCTGTTCAACCTGGCTAACTCCTATTTAACCTTTATGACCCAGCTCGAAAGTGAAGCCAAGGCCGCTGCCTCTCCCCAAAGGAAGATGAAGTCGGTCCCTCCTCTGAACTCCCACAACACTTGGGTACACCGTGTGGGTATTATGTGTGTACTCGCTAGTCTGCACCACCATGCTGGGAGCTCATAGTGGCCCAAGAGGCCAGTACGGGGCAAGCTCAATAGGTGTCAGCTGAATGAAGGAATGTAGGAATGATTTAATTTTTAAAAGAGGTTAGCGCCAAGCTGGAGGTAGGGGGAAATGTTTCACGGCAGAGGAGTGAGCTGAGCTTCTTGGAGTGCTGTCTTCATAGAACCGAGCCTGGGTGGGGCTGATGTAATGAACCAACCTGTCAGAAGAATCTCAGTAGAAAGTAGGTCAGTTTCTTCCTGTCTCTTTAACTAGAGGCTTGATTTCCGCGCCTGCGCATTGAGAGAGTAAACACCTCTCTTTTTCACCCACCCCCGCCCTATCCACATCCTTATTGCCCCAACCCAGCCTCCTCCCATTCTCCCCTTCTTCGGGTGGGGTAATGGTCCGTTCCAGGGAGTCTGGCTCGTTCTGGAGGGTGGCGAGCATACAAATGGTACATTTCACTGCCTTCATTACCTTCCGCTTTTCGCGGCTTGTCTGTTCTACTTCCCCTACCGAATGAAGCTCAATAGGCTGGCCCAAAAGAAGGCGGGGGAGTCGGGTTGAGGGGACCGGTCTGAGCCGGTCTCCGGCGCAGGCGCACTGCGGATAAACAGGAAGCGGGAGGTAGGGGCAGCTGCAGAGGAGATCCAGGAGCTTCGGGAGGAGGCAGCGGGAGTACGAGGATTATCGGAAGGGCAGCAGAAGCTAACTGAGAACGAGAAAAGGAGCCTTGGCCATCTGCCTCCAGGGAACGAGAGGTCGCAGCCTCGCTCTCTGCTTAGGCTTCCGGCTCCCCAGCTAAGGCTGAGGCTGCGGCTGCGCCTGCGGCTGACAAAGGGCTCGCGCTGGTGCCGCCGCCCTTCTCATCCGGGCATTAGGGTCCCTGCGGAGAGGGAGGGGGAAGGGCAGAGGGGGAGGGGAAAGAGCGGAGGGGCGCGCGCTTAAAGCCGAGGCCCTTTTTGGGGCTCTCCGGGCCGGCGGCCCTACGGACGGAGGCCGAGGAAGACCTGCAGAGGTGGCGGCGGCCGGGGGCAGGAGGATGGTGCAGAAGGAGAGCCAGGCGGCGCTGGAGGAGCGGGAGAGCGAGCTCAACTCCAACCCTGCCGCCTCCGCGGGCGCATCGTTGGAGCCGCAGGCAGCTCCAGCCCCTGGAGAAGACAACCCAGCCGGGGCCGGGGGAGCAGCGGTGGCCGGGGCGGCAGGAGGGGCTCGGAGGTTCCTCTGTGGCGTGGTGGAAGGTGAGCGTTGTGGCGCGGGCTGGGCAAGAGCGTCCTCACTCCCTCTCCACCCCAGTAGTACTACGTTCTTTCCTTTTTGCGGGGGCAGGGGGCTCTAAAAGGGGGTTATTCCCTTGGGTCTGAAATTTGACCCTGCTGAAATGAGGGAAGAGGCGAGAGGATGGGCAGGTCTTTTTTCGCGTTGTGAAACGGCGTCGAATTTCCTCCTGGCTATTAACAAGCCTGACCCCACCCGCCTCGGGCTTGGAGCCAGGCATGCTCCAATGGAAGCGGTGTAAGGAGCCTAGTCTTAGGCTCTGAGTTTTACGTCTTTGTACCTTGGTATGTTGTTCTCTAGGGTGGTTTGTGTTCAAATGGAGAGAGGTGTGTAGTTTTGTTGTCCCCACCCTTTCGAAAAAAGACTACCCGTACAGGTGTGCTAGTTGTATTCCTGGAGTGAAGAGAAGCACTGTCATCTTACAGTTTTACAAATTCCTTTTTGCTTAGAATTTTTGTTTGTTCTTGTGTTTTTTTGTTTGTACTTGTGTTTTTGTTTGTTTTTTTGCTGGCCAGTCCCGAACCCCCCCAACCTTTGAAGATTGATTTGCAGCCTAGAAAATTGCCCTTTGCCAACTACTGTGCCTTGCCTCTGAGGGATGAAGCTTTGACTTTAATAGTATCTGAGATACGGAATTTTAGTGACTGCAAAAGAGGTGTAAAAGTTCCCTTCTCACTTCCTTCCCATTTCCATTTAAAAGGAATGATGGACTTTTTTGGTGGTTGGGGAAAATGACCAGAAGATTGTATCACAGTTCATGAATGTAATGAACAAATGTTCAGCTGTGCATTCTAAGCTAAGCATGAATCAGTTTCATTATTGCTCTTTCCTGGAGTACAGCATGTATTTGAACTTTATGAAGTATTTTGGCTGACCCAGGGTTTCTTAGCTGTATACTTTATTAGTTCTCCCCTATATGTGGTGGGCATAGGAGTAACACTGTAGAAAAGACTGGTCTTTATGAAAAAAACAGAAAGATGTGGAAAAGGAAAGAAGGATTGTCCTCTTGGTTGAGAGCTTTGGTACTCACGGAGTATTCATTTGAAAGATGGGTGGTGGTTATGCTATATTAGATAAAGTTTGATTGTAGGAGAGAACAGACTAATTGGCAGCTACCATAAGGAATGAAACGATTCAGCAAAGTTAACTGTCTTGCAGAATTTTCGGGAAAACAGAATGGAAAACTGCCTGTGTATTTGACTGGAGTCAGTGTATGAAAACATGATTGCTTTGTTTGATTTATGCATTGATGTATATATAGAGCTAGAATCTGTGCTTTGTTATGTAAGATCTTGGGGTGGAGGGTGGGAAAGGAGTGCTGGGGGATTAGAAATTTTAGAGCTAGACTAAAGTGAATCTAAGGAAATTTGCCTGTCCATTACACCTTCAGTAATTATGGAGAAAAGTTAGCTGTGGTTTAGATCAGTTGGTTTGTTTTTCAGAGTAGTATTAAAAGGGAACTAGTTTACTTAGAATTGTCTTATCTGTCATCTTTTCTCCTTCCAATTCCTAGTATGTTTTCTTGGTGACTGAGCACCTGATATTTTTTTTGGTGTTCGTTTTGCTTTTCTTTCCCTCACAAACCTGTGTTGATTTTATTTATTTATTTATTATTTTTGAGGTTAATTTGTGCTTTTATTTGCCAGTATAATTTAACTACAGTGGCCTGCAAACTTTTTTGATCTAAAAAGTACATTTTACATCACAATCCAACAAACACACACACATATATATAATATGTATACATATATAAAAGTGAAACAAAAGTTTTGCTAAAAACATCTACCCTGAGTGTTAATTCTTTTTTTTTTTTTAAGACTTTTTTTAAACCAAGTATGAACTGCACTGACACATCATAATCACCAAAGCCCCCAGTTCATCTTAGGTTCAGTTTAATGAAGTGAATAGTGTTGCACGTTCTATGGACAGACCTTCGTTGATTTTAACTCGTGTAACAGCACTGCTTCCTCTGCAGTGCCAATTAACTAAAACCATGAACCTTACTCTGAAAGAGCAAAGTTAGGATTCCTGAAGATTAAAGTGTTAGTCACTTGAAAAAACAATTTTTTTTTTCATGTTGAAGCAGCTCTAAAGGAGAGTTTAGTGCCTACTACTTAAGAGAAAAATGATAATGCAGAGTGTTGTAGGAAAGCTATAAAGACTTGTGAAATTTACCTAATACTTTAAATCACCTGTAAGAGAGTAACCATTGAATTGTCCAGATTGAAAGTGCCACAGTTTCATGTATTAGTATGTAACGAATTTTTCTTTGGCCTGTCATTGTCTTTGTGGTGCAGAGTAACCATTCTATCTAGAGTGGAGCTTATTACTGTTAAGAAATTTTGGTTTTTGAGTTAGTTTCTTAAACTGTGTGTGTGTATGTAAGGAACATTATGTGTTCAAAACACAATTTGAACCATTTTTATGATACTCCTGGGAGGTTGTCCTTATCTCTTGCAGATGATTAGACTGAAACAGGTGGAAAATAAAGGTTAGGCAAGCTGTAAGGTGTGATTAGCACAAGCCACAGCTCTAAATACCAGTTTGGTGCTTATACCACTACTTAAGTCATCATTCTGCAGTTCTGTTTCTTGCAGTGTGCATTACTATTGCTTTGCCCCCATCTAGGATACTCTGGAGTGAGTCACGTTCTTGAATTTTCAGTTGTTCATATACATTTGCTCTGGAATTGAGATTGCTTGAGAGTTTCCTGTTTGGGCCAGTTCCAATGTTGAATTTGTTGAGTGTAGTTTAAGGCATTTTTGGGTCCCTTTTATAATTTTGGGAACCAAAAAAAAAATAAAAGCCATCATAAAATTAGATGAATCAGATTCTTTTCTAATTCTGTCCCTGGTTTTTTCCCTACCTTACTTGTTTTCACCCCTTCCCCCTCTAAAAGTGGTTTAACTCCCCTTCTAGGTAGTAATTGTTATTATTAGCAGTTTGTGGTTACTTTGCTTCCCCTTTCCCCACTGTAAGATTGAGATAATCTTTTTAAAAGTTAGATTTAAATATATTTAGTCTTTTTTGGCAGTGAAAAGAGATGATGTTTAGTTATTTTTAGATGACTTTATCACATAAATAATGTGTTCATGGTAGAAAAATCAGAAAATTTACCTAAGCAAAAAGGGAATTAAAATCACTGTAAAATATCACCCCAAAATACCTTAATGTTTTACTAAACATCCTTCAGATCTTTGTATATTGTACATATTTTTTACAAAGTGGTATTGTATGTATTGTAACCTGCTTTTCTCAGTAGATAGTTTATCACATTCTTATAATTTCATTCTTACTTTGGATCTAGGATTTTATGGAAGACCATGGGTTATGGAGCAGAGAAAAGAACTCTTTAGAAGGTAATTTTTTTATTATGTGAAGGAGAGTCTTAAACAATTAACATTTCCTTTTTTTTTTTTTTTTTTTTAACATTTCCTTTTGTTTGAGGAAATACACTGAATAGGCCAGGTGCAGTTTGATGATTTCTCAGTTGCAGAAGTTACTTTACTTTGGTCTTTTTCCTCTTCTTCACCTAAGGCAGTGGTTCTCAAACTTTCCTGGGAAAGCTGGATAGGTTTTGGGCTCATCTGTCTTACTCAGAACTGTTGTATTTTTATTTAAGACTGTTTATAATATGTTGACATTCCTTATAGTATTTAATTTTTTACAACTCCACTGGATTACAAAAAAGTTAAAAGCTACTGCCAGAATATTAGATTTTTAAGAGACAGAGCTGCTCCAAGAAGAGGAAAAAAAGTGAGATTTACAGGTTATACATGTTGCCTGTTTATATACATGTAATTTTTTCTCCTCTTAAGGCTCCAGAAATGGGAATTAAATACATATCTGTATGCTCCAAAAGATGACTACAAACATAGGATGTTTTGGCGAGAGATGTATTCAGTGGAGGAAGCTGGTAATCTTTTTCTTTTTAATCCATAAATTCTGAGTACATGAAGAAAACAGCTATATTTTAAATGTAGTTGTACAAGAATTAAGTATTCCACTTTCACTTTGTAGGTAGTTTTCTTTTATATGGTTACTCTGTGTGTTAGTGCATATTGAAAGAGTAACTCTAACAATGTGTAGCCATGGTGTGATTTACAGGTATACCAGTCTGACTTCACCTGTTCTGTGGTCATAAATTGTGCTTTTTAACTTCTGCCAGTGGACTAAACAGTGGGCCATTAGACAAAGAGGTGCTGAAGCAGGGCTAGGCCTAGGGCAAGGCAAGTGAGGGGCCTGCCGGCAGTGCAGATTTTAAAGGACTCCAAAAATCAGTAATCAAGATAAATAATACTTTATTACCCATTTTTTAAACCAGAACTAATGCAAAAAATCCACGAACAAAATACCAAAATTTTAAATAAAGACAGGGTTAGTACTACTGATCCTTTTGCTTCAGACTCAAGTATGGCTTGGTCTTGACCACTTGATTTCTGTTACTGGTCCTGTCTTTATTTAAAATGAAGAAGGGCCTCACCTTAGTCTGGGCCTATACTGAAGTGAAAAGCCATCCTGAACTATCCTTGTTACATGTGTTCTTATGTCGAGTTAGTTACATAAAGTTCATAAATAAGAGAAGTAAATTAGACAAGTGGTGCTTTTCTTTGGGGACTTGAGTGAATGGGGGAACATTTTCATACCTTGAATTAAATGGTAGCTAACAATATATCTGGTTACAGAGCCCAGTCAAGGCACTGAAGGCAGAAAGTTTTCTTAAAATATGAAAAGCAATTAAAACTCGATCTAGTGTTGTTGTTTACTACTCTATATAACTTAAGTGTCTTCAACTTGATTATTTTCTGGTGTTGCTGGTAATGAAATTTAATATGATCAAAATATAGTCAAATGACTATCTTGAGATACCACTGAAAGTTATTTAAAGATATATCCTGTGGTATGGAATAGTCAATTTACTTAGGAATTATGGAATTATGACATTATGGAATGTCAATTTACTTAGGAAAATTGTCTTTCACATTTTAGAGACTTAAAACTGTGATGAATATTTTTCTTGTAGTTACAAAGATGTCAAGATTGTTAAGGCCATCACTTAACCCTGGTTCTTAAGAACACATTTTTCTTTTTTTCCAAATTATAAAGTTGCTATATGTAGATGTATTTATTTAGGAATTCCAGTTGTACAGAGACAGCAAAAACAAAAGCATACCTCTCAAATACTATAGGAAATAAAAATGTTTTGTATTCAGTAAGAGAATTGATGCTTAATTCAGTATTTTTTTTTTTTTTTTTTGCGCTATGCGGGCCTCTCACTGCTGTGGCCTCTCCCGTTGCGGAGTACAGGCTCCGGACGCGCAGGCTCAGCAGCCATGGGTCACGGGCCAGCCACTCCGCGGCATGTGGGATCTTCCCGGACTGGGGCACGGACCCGCGTCCCCTGCATCGGCAGGCGGTCTCTCAACCGCTACGCCACCAGGGAAGCCCTTAATTCAGTATTTTTGAGAAATGGCAATGCTTTTATTGAGTTCAGGGTGACGTTAAATCTCATCAGGTTTGTGCCATTACGTATTGTCACATTGGACCTGACAATTTTGTAGAATTTAAGGGACTTTTTTTTTTTCTTGACTCATTGAAAATTGGAGAAAATAACCTTCAGTTTGAAGGTGAAGGCTCTTTTAGTTTTTGTGGTGCTTTCTTAAATCATGGACTCTATTCTTTAGAGCAACTTATGACTCTCATCTCTGCTGCACGGGAGTATGAGATAGAGTTCATCTATGCTATCTCACCTGGATTGGATATTACCTTTTCTAACCCCAAGGAAGTATCTACATTGAAACGCAAACTGGACCAGGTAATTTCCTTACTTTTTCATTATTTTTCCCTGAATCAGTACATGAAACTAAAAGTTTTCTGAGTTGCTTTTATGATGTAAAAAGGAAACCAAATTCATACTACTTCTTTGTTTCCGTACAAATTTTTTTTAACTCTTGATAAGAGGAATATTTTCTAAAGTGAGTCAGAAGAGCTTTACTGGAGGTACCATTGCATCTCAAACTTCAGTTTGCATAAGAACTGCCTTAAAACAGTGCTTAGAAGTGATGCTTAAAAGGGTTCTTATAGGCTCCATTCCCAGAGATTCTTAATATAGACTTGAGGTGGAGACTTACCTCAGATTCCAGGAAATTCTGAGTGGTCCAGAGTCACATTTCCAGAAACTCTGTTGGGTGCCTGACTGAATTTCTGAGTGAGGTTATAGAAATAGGTTCACTCAGTTATATGGACAAGAGATGTAATTCAGTTTGGACATGATTGGCTAGTTTCCCAAAATGAGAAGAAAAACTAGGTAAACGTGTAAGCTGTTGGTGAACCTGATTGGAGTCTAAATTCTACTTAACATAAAAGCTGCACATGTTTTTTGGTAAAGTAAGTGTGCTGTTTTTTAAAATATATATATGTTTCTTTTTTCTTTTTTTTTGGCCATGTGGTATGCGGGATCTTAGTTCCCTACCAGGGATCGAACCCACACCCCCTGCATTGGAAGTGCGGAGTCTTCACCACTGGACCGCCAGGGATGTCCCCTATATATGTTTCTTTAAGCAAAAGTTTATATTGGATTTCCCTGGCGGTCCAATGGGGACGACTCTGTGCTTCCAATGCACGGGGTGCGGGTTCGATCCCTGGTCAGGGAACTAAGAAATCCCGCATGCCACGCAGTGTGGCCTTTAAAATATATATATTATTGGTATATATTATTGGTGGCATTAAAATGGCTGGTAGAAAATTTAAAGTAGTTTGGGAGGTTCCTGGCGGTCCAGGGGTTAGGACTTGGTACTTTCATTGCTGGGGCCAGGTTCAGTCTCTTTTCGGGGAACTAAGATCCCACAAGCCGTGTGGTACGGCCAAAAAAAAAAAAAAAAAAAAAGTTAAAGTAGTTAAATTTCTGTGAATAAGCTTTTAAAAGGTTATTTACCTATTTGATCATATTCTACTATGTTGGTCTTTCTGATTGATGGCCTAGATTTATGTGCAAATGTGCAAAGAAATTAATTAGCATCAATGTATCTTGACTGGAACAGGTGACTTGGGTTTGTCATGTCTTAGAGTTTATTTATTGTTCACGGGTTTTTTTTTTTTTTTCTGTTTGGTTTTCTATAGTTGGCAGTGAAGGAGGTAGAAGGATAAGCTGCATTATAGAAGCTTTGTTAGACATACTGGCATATTGCATTCAAACCCAAATGAAAAAATGGGTCCCACAACTGTCTAGCTGTTTAACATAGAAAATATAAAGGCAGTGGCTTGGCATTGAACATTCTGCTAAGGAAAATATTTGACTTTTAAGTATAACTATTAAGTATATACTTTAATATTTGAAATCCTGTGTTTTTTACTCTGTAAGATGAGCTGGTAAAGCATCTTGTTTTTTTTTTTTTCTTTTCCTAGGTTTCTCAGTTTGGGTGCAGGTCATTTGCCTTGCTTTTTGATGATATTGACCATAATATGTGTGCAGCTGACAAAGAGGTATTCAGTTCTTTTGCCCATGCCCAGGTCTCCATCACAAATGAAATTTATCAGTACCTAGGAGAGCCAGAAACTTTCCTCTTCTGTCCCACAGGTATTGTATATAATAGCTTTATATTTAACTAGTCTTTTTGAAATATATAAAGGTATAATATATAAAATATAAAAATATATATAAAATATATAAAGGTATAATAAAGGTAGGAATTCTTTTTCTAGAAGATATTTCGGCACATCTTAAATTGGAGAGATTTTAGGGATTAATAAATGACAACTGAATAGGCAAAAGATTTTATGTATTTTTTTGGTACTGGAAGTATATGAACATTACATGTTCAGGATTAGAGGAGGGGATAGTATTATAAAAATGAAAGCTAGAAAAAAGCAAATTTACATTGCTTTTAACTTAGTCACTTCTCATATCCTCCTACTTGTTCCTTTTTTCTGCCCTTGCATATCTGTATCCCTTTTCATTCCTCCCACTCCCATCTGGGCTCTTAACTTCCAGTAGTCAGCATAGAAAGCTTAATAATTTTTTCTCCCTTTTTCTTTTTTCCCCCCTCTCATCTCTCCCTGGTTCCTTCCATTGAAAATGTTTTTTCTCTTTTTTTGCCTCTCAAAATTCAGCCTATAAGAAAACTTCCCTAGGCTTGACTTCTTGTTCAGGAAGAGTTAAAAAAGTTCTAAGAAATTTTAGACTGATTTATTTAACTGTGTATATGTCTGTCTTAGAGTATTGTGAGCCATGAACCTTATCTCAGTGGTCTGATACTATGTGAATACTCAGTGTTTAATAAGATCATACTTGGTAATTACTTAATTCACTGCAAATTATAATCAATTGCAGTTGAGTACTAATAGCCAGGAGCCTAACATTGCATTCTTTCTATTATGATATTATGAATCCAGTCTGTTTGGCCTCTTATTGTAACTGAGAAATGTAGGCAATTCAGAATTATGTAGAAAATGCTAAAAATTCTAATTATTTCTTTAGTAAACTTGTATTTCTGGTGACCACAGGACCATAAGGATTGATCTGTCCTAATACTAGAGGAAGAATATCAGATTTTATGATTTGATTCTTTTTTTTTTTTAAGTTGAGTCATAAATGAACTACCCACTTGAGTTTACTTCTTTTGGGACATAACATGGAGGCCTTTTATTATTTGGATGAAAATAATTTAGAATTGGTAGACATTTTTATCCCTATTCAAAAACTCATGACCATTTCACTCCTGACTGTTTTACTGATTAATTTTTCCCCCTACATTCAGAATATTGTGGCACTTTCTGTTATCCAAATGTGTCTCAGTCTCCTTACTTAAGGACTGTTGGTGAAAAGCTCCTACCTGGAATTGAGGTGCTGTGGACAGGTAAGTCTTAAAAGATTTAGACAGTAAAACTTTTAATTAACTAGGACCTTGGGAGTTGGTTGTTCTGGTTAATTGGATACTTTTATTTATTTTTAAAGTTTATTTTTATTTTTGGCTATGTTGGGTCTTGGTTGCTGCACGCGGGCTTTCTCTAATTGTGGCAAGGGGGGGCTGCACTTTGTTGCAGTGTGCGGGCTTCTCACGGTGGTTTCTGTTGTTGCGGAGCACAGGCTCTAGGTGCGTGGGCTTCAGTAGTTGTGGCTCTCGGGCTCTAGAGCGCAGGCTCAGTAGTTGTGGCGCATGGGCTTAGTTGCTCTGCGGCATGTGGGATCTTCCCGGATCAGGGCTCAAACCTGTGTCCCCTGCTTTGTCAGGTGGATTCTCAACCACTGCGCCACCAGGGAAGCCCCTAATTGGATACTTTTAAAAAGCTGAGCCTTGGGCTTCCCTGATGGCGCAGTGGTTGAGAGTCCGCCTGCCGACGCAGGGGACGCAGGTTCGTGCCCCGGTCTGGTCTGGGAAGATCTCACATGCCGCAGAGCAGCTGAGCCCTTGAGCCATGGCTGCTGAGCCTGCGCGTCCGGAGCCTGTGCTCCGCAACGGGGGAGGCCACAACAGTGAGAGGCCTGTGTACTGCAAAAAAAAAAAAAACAAACAAAAAAAGCTGAGCCTTAACCAGAACATTTTGTTTTAATTCTCTTTCTTTTACAAAGTACACATTCTTCACATAGTATTAAAAATATCTTTGAGGTTTTATAAAGCAGAAACTAACACACCATTGTAAAGCAATTATACTCCAATACAGATGTTAAAAAAAAATCTTTGAGGATTTTTCAGTGAGTCTGAATATCAGTTACTGGTAAACAATAGATCTATAGGGATCTGGGCTAACAGGTATTGATCCCAGCACTAGGAGAATGTTGTATTTTATAAAATGAAAGCTGTAATGCTGGATTGACAGTTAGTAATCGATGAGCTGTATTAGCTTTCATTCTAAGAATTAAGGGCAGAAATCCTCCCGGGGTTTAGGTTAATTAGACTTTGTCTAATTGAGGATATATTATAATGGTAAAAAATGGTTAACATGGAAATTTCTTTCTTACTGATGTATCACTTTGTGGAAAGTTACCCAAACCTTAAATATTCCTACCTTTTAACCACTAATTCTATTTCTGAGAATCTGATCTGAGGAAATGTAGGGCAAGGGGAATAAAGCTGAGTAAAAGGACATATTGCTGTGTTATTTTCAAAAGAAAAATTGTTATGAAATATAACAAGGAAAATAATTATATGCAGTATATTTTGAAGAACCATGTATGAGTCTTTTTTTTTTTTTTTTTGGCGGTACGTGGGCCTCTCACTGTTGTGGCCTCTCCTGTTGCGGAGCACAGGCTCCGGATGCGCAGGCTCAGCGGCCATGGCTCATGGGCCCAGCCGCTCCGTGGCATGTGGGATCTTCCTAGACCGGGGCACGAACCCATGTCCCCTGCATCGGCAGGCGGACTCTCAACCACTGCGCCACCAGGGAAGCCCGAGAGTCTTTTTGTTGTTGTTTTTGTTTTTAAAAAATTTCCTCTGAGAATTTATTTATTTATTTAAGTTATTAAAACATCTTTATTGGAGTATAATTGCTTTACAATGGTGTGTTAGTTTCTGCTTTATAACGAAGTAAATCAGCTATATGTATACATATATCCCCATATCTCTTCCCTCTCCCTCCTTCCCACCCTCCCTACCCACCCCTCTAGGTGGTGGTCACAAAGCACCGAGGTGATCTCCCCTGTGCTATGCGGCTGCTTCCCGCTAGCTATCTATTTTACGTTTGGTAGTGTATATATGTCCATGCCACTGTCTTGTATGAGAGTCTTTTAATAAATGGTGGTCATTATTTCTAGGTCCCAAAGTTGTTTCTAAAGAAATTCCAGTAGAGTCCATTGAAGAGGTTTCTAAGATTATTAAGAGAGCTCCAGTAATCTGGGATAACATTCATGCTAATGATTATGATCAGAAGAGACTATTTCTGGGCCCATACAAAGGAAGATCTACAGAACTGATCCCGCGGTTAAAAGGAGTCTTGACTAATCCAAATTGTGAATTTGAAGCCAACTACGTTGCTATCCACACCCTTGCCACCTGGTACAAGTCAAACATGAATGGAGTGAGGAAAGATGTAGTGATGAGTAAGTAGATGACTTAATTCTTGACTTTGGGAGGAGAGTTGGGATTAAGTAGAACCATTGGCAAGTATGCATTCTTTTGTCATCAAGATTTAAGAGGATTTTTTTAAGGTGTTGTTTAGTCCTGTGAATGAGATGTATATGATACAAAAAGGGCTGCTTGGACTGCCTTTGCACAAGTTACTTAATAACTTCTTGGCCTCAGTTCTTTGTTTTTAAAATGTGTCTTAGCCTTTCAAGTCTGAGTAACTAGACAAGGTAGTCTTTTAGTGTTCCTGTTATCCCTTGAATAATTCTGATTGAATTTGTGTTTTCAGGTGATTTTATTAAATGGTGTATTTTAAATGGCTAAATATTCTCCTCTGAGTTACTTAATATATAATTTAAGTTCAGCTTACATTTATGAGACATTTTGTCATTTTAGACATTGGCTTACTGATTTTTATTTACGAAAAATTCCTAATTGAGTTCCAAGTAGGAGAATGCTGACTAGTTGTTTATTCACTAACATTTAAACACCTATTTATCAGACACTAAGGATGCAAAGAATAAAATAGTCCCTACTTTGAAAGAATTTAGTCTGGTGTTAGATAAAGCAGATAGGCAACTGTACTATAGAATGATAAGTGCTGAGATAATTATCTACAGAGTGCTAGGGGGAACAGGAGGCAGTGATAACTTCTGCTAAGCGAAAGTGCTGGTAAATGATTTCATAGAGGAGGAGTTACTTACACTGGGTCGAAGTATGAGTAAAGTCTGCAGGGCATTAAAGGGTTGGTGGGCTAGAGATGAAAATACTAGACACTGAAAATTTCAAGTTACCTGAATTTTGGCCCATTGGGGGGTATTGAAGTGTCACATTATGGTGCTTAGTGGTATGTAGTTGAAAGTTGTGTTCTGTTTCTCAGTTCTGTACCCCTACTTCCAGTTCTGTTTATTGAATTAATGCTTCCCTTCAAGGCTCAGTCATTGTCACCCCCCTCTCCCCAGTAAAAAACACAGAGTTAGGGATATAATCTCAATCCTCTCTGTATACATGGCTGTTAGTATCTACCTCTTTTAAGGCAGAGCATGAAGCATGTTAACGACTAGTGGACATTAGCCAGACTGGCCTGTGTGCAGGGAAATAAGAAGGAAAGCTAAGAATAGTGGGATTTGAATACCAAGCCAAAGAGAGTTCAGACTTAATTTTTTCTACCGCTATCCTGGTTCTTTTATATGCTTATTATCTGTGCTCATATGTGGGCTCTCTATCAATTTTCTCTTCTCCCCTCAATGCATTTATTAATGTGCCCATTATTTTTTCATAATTATTTGCCTTTTTAAGTTATAAACCCCTGAAAGATAGGGAATCTTCTTTATGGGAAGAATAGTGCCTTTAACCTTGCATTCCCAATAATTGATAATAAATGGACATTTATGACTGCCTTGTCCAGTGATTCTAAAGTTAATATTTAATATTTCAATTGGAATTTTACATTTAGCAATGCATTTAGATGACTATTCTGGGTGAAGTGGTTCAGTGAAGGGTCTTGGTTGTGTTTGCATATTATGCTTAAGGTTTGTTCTTGTTCCAGTTCTTTGCTTCTCTGGGTTTACTGTAACAATTAGTGTTTTGTAATGAAAACTGTTTTTGTGCTCTTCCTCTCTTTTTTGCAGCTGATAGTGAAGACAGTACTGTGTCGATCCAGATAAAGTTAGAAAATGAAGGCAGTGATGAAGATATAGAAACTGATGTACTCTATAGTCCACAGATGGCTCTGAAGTTAGCTTTAACAGAATGGTTGCAGGAGTTTGGCGTACCTCATCAGTACAGCAGTGAGTTTGGCCTTTCTTTGTAAGGGGGTTGGATCACATTGTTTGAGACATAAAGTAAAGGACATTTGTGATGTGTCTTCTTATAGGCCTGCCAAGCAAAACGAAATTTAGGAATCTAGAGGATAAGGTTTTTTAAATTTTACTTTTGGTCTTAAATAGCTTTTATTTTGATGGAATGCTAATTTGTTTTTTAATATATATATATAAATTTATTTTATTTATTTATTTTTGGCTGTGTTGGGTTTCTGTTGCTGCGCGTGGGCTTCCTCTAGTTGTGGTGAGCGAGGGCTACTCTTCGTTGCAGTGCGCGGGCTTCTCATTGCGGTGGCTTCTCTTGTTGCGGAGCACGGGCTCTAGGCGTGTGGGCTTCAGTAGTTGTGGCACGCGGGCTCAGTAGTTGTGGCTCACGGGCTCTAGAGCACAGGCTCAGTAGTTGTGGCGCACGGGCATTAGCTGCTCCGCAGCATGTGGGATCTTCCCGGACCAGGGATCGAACCCGTGTCCCCTGCATTGGCAGGCAGATTCTCAAACACTGCGCCATTAGGGAAGCCTGCTAATTTGTTTTTAAAATATCTTTTTATGAAGTAGTTTTTAAATACAGAGCTTCAAAAGAGAAGAAAGTAATAGGTGTTGGCATGTTTATGATCTGTGTTTCCCCTCCTCTCTTCCCTTCCCCACCTCCCAGTGGTTTAGAGAAATTGTACTTTCTTGGGGCTCAAATTATTTGGAATCTCAAATGGAGGCTCTTAGTTAGAGATATGGTAAGAAGAAAACATTTCTCTAGATCTAATTTGTTCTGTTTCTAATTCTGATTATCTCTGGCAATTTGTTTTTATAGGTAGGCAAGTTGCGCACAGTGGGGCTAAAGCAAATGTAGTAGATGGGACTCCTCTAGTTGCAGCACCCTCTTTAAATGCCACAACTGTAGTTACAACCGTTTACCAGGAGCCCATTATGAGCCAGGGAGCAGCCTTGAGTGGTGAGCCTACAGCTCTGACCAAGGAAGAAGAAAAGAAACAGCCAGATGAGGAACCCATGGACATGGTAGTGGAAAAACAGGAAGAGACAGACCACAAGAATGACAATCAAATACTAACTGAAATTGTTGAAGCTAAAATGGCAGAGGAATTGAAACCAATGGACACTGATAAAGAGAGCATAGCTGAATCAAAATCCCCAGAGATGTCTATGCAGGAAGATTGCATTAGTGATATTGCCCCGATGCAGACTGATGAACAGACAAACAAGGAGCAGTTTGTGCCTGGTCCAAATGAGAAGCCTTTGTACACTGCAGAACCAGTAACTCTGGAGGATTTGCAGTTACTTGCTGACCTATTCTACCTTCCTTATGAGCATGGACCCAAAGGAGCGCAGATGTTACGGGAGTTCCAGTGGCTTCGAGCAAATAGCAGTGTTGTCAGTGTCAATTGTAAAGGAAAAGACTCTGAAAAAGTGAGTATGCTTAATTTACCTGTTTCTCTGGCCTGGATGGGTCCCCATGCTGTTGATACAGGGGAGGTCTTAAATGAGAATTGACCACATCTTAGAATGTGTTCCGTAAAGTAGGTACGGACTCTGCTGAATCTGATATATACAGTTTCTTAGTTTGACCTTATAGTAGCTAAGAATGAAGGAAAGTCAAAATTGATTGTATTAGGAATATTTGTCAGTTTGGGGAGACAAACTTTTATTGTTTGTCTTTAAAAGTTTAAGCCCATTGATTCTTTAATGTTTAGTATAAATTTGCAGGTACCTGATAACATAAACAGCTTAGTTTATAAACTGTGTTTTAGATTGTTGTTAAACTTTCAATTTTTTGAGTGTTTTTATTGATCCTCAATAGATTGAAGAATGGCGGTCGCGGGCAGCCAAGTTTGAAGAGATGTGCGGACTAGTGATGGGCATGTTCACTCGGCTCTCCAATTGTGCCAACAGGACAATCCTTTATGACATGTACTCCTATGTTTGGGATATCAAGAGTATAATGTCTATGGTGAAGTCTTTTGTACAGTGGTTAGGTAGGTATACCAGGAGTAATCTCTTCTCCTCAGATACATTGTCCCTTAAAAAAAAAAAGACATTATCCCACAGGGAGAAAAACATACAGGGAGTTGACGAATTTCCAGCTGTGTTTAAATTCTTTGCCTAGATCTCAAAGGTGTACCCATTGTTACAGACTTGAGGTGCAAGCCTCAGTAAATATACCGAGCATGTTGATTTTTCTCCCTTGGGCTAATTCAGCATAAATATCTTGAAAATGTGTTAGAAAGTACTGACTTTAACTTGCTCTGACTGAATGCTTCCTGGATGGAATCATGTATACCACTTTTATCTGATTTGGAGATGAGACACTATGAATTGTGACGCTGTAAGCTCTCTGCTGCTTGCTGTGTCTTGATGACATTAATGCTGTGTTTAACAGAACAATTGCCGAAATGACCTAAGGGGGCCTGGAAAGAGGAAGCCATCCTCCCAGCCCTGTGCGCATGCGAGCTTTAGTGGTAGGCTATTCTGGTGCTACTTGGTATTACTTCACAGAGCTTTTTCTTTATGTCTCTACCAAGTAATTGGTTTTAGCAGGGGATAAAAATTGCAATGCCCTGAAAACTCTGCTTCATTAAATGGACTTCTCTTTTGAAAACAGTGATTTTTTTTTTTTTTTTAAATTTTCAAACTTGGTAAAAAGCACCAGCATGGCCAAGTTTCTCCAGGGATCTCATTTCATTTCCAGGTTTTCAATCCAGCTATAAGGAATATCTAATGGACTTATGCATAGCACACAGCAGGCAGCAAGGCTAACTGACATGTCATAGTTTTCATAGTAGTCACAAATACTATGATGGGTTACATACTCTTGGCTGTGAAATAGAAGTGTGAAACACAGTGAGCTTAGAGTAACTCAGGAGTAGCAGCAAAGAGATTTCTCACTTTCTGCATATATACTTTTGGACTCTTAAATATAAAAAAAAATTTTTCCTGTGATACAACTAATTAGCAGCTAAAAATAGAGTCTCTCATTGTTAATTTGAAAGTAGAGGGAATTCCCTGACTGTCCAGTGGTTAGGATTCCACGCTTCCATTGCAGGGGGCATGGGCTCGATCTCTAGTCCAGGCACTACCCGCAAGCCATGAGGCACGGCCAAAAATAAAAAATGAATAAATGAATTGGGGAAAAAGAAAATAGAGAATTTTGGGTTCCTGTATATGTAGCACAACAGGTAAAAGAGAATTTTGACCTCCTCTTGTTAAAAGGCTCCAAGATACCTCTTCTCTATGATACACGTCTGCCCTTAGGCTTAGGAAAAACCTCTGTATTGATTGTTGGATGATGGCATTTGCCTTCCAGGCTTTTGGCCAAGAGGATATAATTAACCCTTATAGGGATTGAAGTTCTTAAGTTTCGAACCTGTAATCCGGATTATTAAGTTTGAGAAAGTGTTGCTTAAAACATTTGATACTCAGCTTTTCATTCAAGAATTACTAAAGATTCTTGATTATATACAGTATTGCTGCTTTTTCCTCTCAGGCTTTACCTCTGTACTGTGCAGTTATAGGGGCAGCTTTCCCAGATTGTATATAGCTGTTGTACAGTCTCAAGGTCAGAGCATCTTAGAAGCTTTAAATAATCATCTAGGCATCCACATAGCTTTACAACAGCTCACGACAAAGAGAGTATTTTCATGGTTCTATAGTAATTTCAGGGAGTTACTGATTAGTACCCTTTCTTTTCCTCTAGTCTCCAGTCCAGCTGGCATTCAGTCCTTTAAAGAATGTGGCTATGCAGTACTTTTGATTACTAACGACTTCTATTATCTTCTTCCCCATTGTGTACAGATGGGAGAATCCTCAGCACAAGTTCTACTACTATTGGATGGACAGCGGCAGATGTTCACAGCGCGTCATGATTAATTAGTTTAACTTAAAAGGTTCTGTGAGGTAGCTCAGGTAGATTTAAGGGCAGTAGGCATGAACTGAAGTCACGTTTGCGCAGCGACTGAGGCATTAACCATGTTTTCATTTATACAGCTCTTCGTACATGCAGCTTTTTATTGTAATAGTTGGAAGTGCTAGTTATGTTGTAGTCTCAAAGTGGGGGGTAGGGGAAATTGGCTCATCTTAAAGTTTGAGACGTGTAGTTTTTTCCTGCAGTGTAAGTTTACACTGAGCTATGGAATGGGGCAGGTTCTCTTCATAACCTAAATTTTGACCCCCTATTTCATATTTATTTTACAAATATTACATTATATCTATATATTTTTAAGTACCCCTACCCCTGAAAAATGACAACCCTGGATATAATCTCTTAATGGGCCTGAATTGTCAACAAAAAAATTGGTTTGCTTTGGGACTGTCTGACTAGCACACTGTGTATTGTACTGATGAGACTGTTAACTTGAACAGGAGGTAGAATGCTGTCTTCAATTGGAAAAGAACTATATTGCGCTGCTTTATCTTGTCAGAAGACTAGGCAGGTGATTTTGATTTGGCCTCCAAATTATCTTTTAATTATCTTATTAGCTTCCTTTATTGCCTATGGAAGGCAATTATAATTTGCTTTTAATTATCTCTTATTATTAGCTTCCTTTATTGCCTGTCTAGTTGGTTAAGTGGTGACCTTAAATGTTGACTTTTGGGCCTCAAAGCTTGCCACTCCATGTGTGAGCTAAGTGCACTGCAAAGATGATAGTGGTTGATCAGAGGAGCCAGATACTGTCATACTTTCAAGGAAAGTATGTTTTAGCTGTGGACAAATTAGGAGCATCAGTTGGCTCTCCTTAGTTCTCAGAATCTGTCAGACTGATACTGTTACTAGCCAAGTCTGAATTTGGATTGTCCTTGTCAGAAAAGAAAGAAAAAGTACTCATTGTGTTTCATTGTCAACTTACTGAATAATTTCTTTTACTTATTCTGCTGACCTTAGTTTTCTGACAAGATTAACCCCTTTTCCCCCCTTTTTCCCTTCCCTGTACCCTTCCTCAAAATGTAAAATGTGACTTCAGACAAGTTTAATTCCTTCATGGGCTGTGATAATAAAATGTCTCATCAATCTCACTTCACTTAACTTTAAAGTTACTGTAATTTTGCTACAGAGCAAGCAGCTGCCTTGATTTTTACAGCTGTACCTAGGGAATATATAAGCGTGACCCAGACAAACTTGACACTTTTTCCTTCCAATAATTTAAGAAAGGGTAGAACTCTTTCACTAGAACAGTGATTATTCATTGATCAGAGGAAGGAACATCAGTATTGAAATTCCATTACAAATTTAAAAAAATTATTATCACAGCCTTGTCCTGAAACCCTGGATTATTATTGTTAGAGAGCTGTTTCCACAAAGTGTTTGTTAGTTTGTTGGACGTTTGAGACCCCAGGAAATCCCCTTTCTCGTAACGTTCTCCGCTTGGATCTGATCTCAACAGGGTGTCGTAGTCATTCTTCAGCACAGTTCTTAATTGGAGACCAAGAACCCTGGGCCTTTAGAGGTGGTCTAGCAGGAGAGTTCCAGGTATCAATATGAATTCACAACTGAATTGACGTTTTCTTTGTCTTATGAGAAACCTTATGTTGCGCATCAGATGGCTGGAAGGATTGGTCTGCCGAAGGCTTTCTAGTCCCAAATTCAATTAGTTACATAGCTGGATTTTAAATCAAATTTTCCTCCTCTTTCGCAGTAATTTCTGAAGGAGATGCTGCCAATTCCCCCCCGCGCCTGCGAAGCGCAGCGGCTCTAGGTATACACTTCACATTGTTTCTTTGCAGGTCGCACAGCATTTTAATCTGCGCCCGCAATGCACAATGCGCGCATGCTTGTCTGCCAGTGGAAACTCCATGAACAAAAAGGATGAATGATTATGCAAATGAATGGTGAAAGGGCTTTTGGATATTTTCCCAATTATTTTATAAGTAATACTTGAAAGAACAGTCCAGGAATGAAAAATTGAACAAAATATGAAGTTTATTTGGTGTTGGAATTTGTTCATGGACTTTCAGGTGCTCTACTTTTCTCCCCCCAACAGGTGCTCTGCTGCGCACAGCAAACTGAAGCGCATTGCTTTGGGGATAAAGCGTCTCCTGGACAGATAACCCTCTTCAGACCAAACCTCTCCTCCTGACAGTCTGTTCTGCCATCTTTTAGTGAGAGATGGTCTATATAAGATTGGTTTAAAAGATAGATTTGTCATAATTGGAATAGAATTTTTTTTTACTGTATATTTAAATCCCCAGTAGTATGTCACTAAAGCTATGTAACTCAATTTGGGTAATTTCTATTCAGAAGCACTCCCCTCCCCCAGCAAAGAGGTGTTTTTATTAGTAAAGCATAGCACACCCCTCTTCTTTAGGTCTGCCTGCAGTAGCCAGTTAATGTTAAGTTGGTAATCTGCAGTGCACACTCATTAAAAGTAAATATCTTCCCAACACTGATCATCTCCCCTTTTTTTCTTCCCACAGCGTTTGCTGCCAATTGATGGGGCAAATGACCTCTTTTTTCAACCACCCCCACTGACTCCGACCTCCAAAGTTTATACTATCAGACCATACTTTCCTAAAGATGAGGTAATCATCTACCTGTCAACTTGGTGTATGGTTATGGTGAACACTTAATCCTTTCCTTTGAACTCTCTGGTTAAAAGAATCAGTTTTGTGTCTTAAAACTTTAGATGGAGAAAGTTTAACTAAAACATTGAACATGGGATGTTTAAAGAAGAGCTGAAAAAAAAAAAAAGAGCTGAAGGAGTTTAGACTCAACATCTCGTGTCAGTTCTTTTAAAAAAAAAACAGATGAAATGTATTCACAGTTGGAATTACTGAACGATATCTGAATGATCAGTTGTTCTCAGCTGATTTTCTCCTATATATTTTCTGCAGTTTTCAGTTGTGAAGTGCTTACAGGCTGCTTGATAATCAACTACAGAAATAAAAAGCATGCCTGCTTAAAGACAATAACATGTTTTAAACATTTGGGATGTATAGAAAACTGAGAGAGACTCAGCCTCATAGTTTGCTGGATTTTGAATCCACTACTTACTGTCTAAAACTATCCCCTGCAAAGTAATTCTCACTGTTTACTATAACCATGCTGTTTTCTACTGGCTTTACAAATATGACTCAATAAATCTCTATTTAACAAAGCGGAGGTGATATTTATGACAAGCCAAACGTTTTGTTACTCCCTCTTCTAGAAGTCCATTCTGACTTATGAGTCATATTGTTAAATTCGGTTGCCATTTTTCTTGATGCGTTGCTTAACTAGATTATATTTTCAGGCTTCCGTGTACAAGATTTGCAGAGAAATGTATGACGATGGAGTCGGTTTACCTTTTCAAAGTCAGCCTGACCTTATTGGAGACAAGTATGTGATGAAGTATTCTGATTTGTTGGATTTGGGACTAGACATTTCATAGCCAGGTTTATCAGGTTGAGGGGAGGTGCTGACTGGAAATAGAGTTTTTTAGAAGTCCTACTTTAGTTGTAATAAAATCTGAGCATTAATATGTGTATATTTTCAGTTTGTATTTACATCGAATGTAGTTTCCATGCATTGTCATTCGAGTGTATTGGGCCTTACATCACTGAATTCTAATGTTTTGTGTTAGTAACTTAACTCACTCTGGTCTCTTTTTTTGTGAGCAGGTTAGTAGGAGGGCTGCTTTCCCTCAGCCTGGATTACTGTTTTGTCCTAGAAGATGAAGATGGCATATGTGGTTATGCCCTGGGCACTGTAGATGTGACCCCCTTCATTAAAAAATGTAAAATTTCCTGGATTCCCTTCATGCAGGAGAAGTATACCAAACCAAATGGTGACAAAGAACTCTCTGAGGCTGAGGTAATACACAGATTTAGAATTATACAATGGTAATTTTTTAGAAAATAAAATACTTATTAAAAAAGCAAGCAGATATATCTTAAAATCCCAGTGCTTACTAAATTTCTTATAGAGAAGAATTCTTAGGGCTTATTCTTATTAGCATGGTATTTTCCACTGTTCCTTACGGTTTTTTTTTTTTTTTTTTTTTTTTTGCGGTACGCGGGCCTCTCACTGTTGTGGCCTCTCCCGTTGCGGAGCACAGGCTGCGGACGCGCAGGCTCAGCAGCCATGGCTCACGGGCCCAGCCGCTCCGCGGCATGTGGGATCTTCCCAGACCGGGGCACGAACCCGTGTCCCCTGCACCGGCAGGCGGACTCTCAACCACTGCGCCACCAGGGAAGCCCTCCTTACGGTTTTTGATTTGGAAGTGTTGTTGTAATACTTTCTCAAGTAAAAGCACAACATAGACAATTAAAGAACCTTCTTTCTCCCTCCCTTTCTGTTTTGAAGCACCAAACTTAAGGATGTTATGGTCTCTTCTTTGGGTACTCAGGGCAAGTTTAGGTAATTAAAAATCTCTCATTTGCGTGCTAATGAAGCTAACTTAACTTTCTCAATAATGCATTTCTCATGGTAATTAAAAACTAATAGGAATGAACTTTAAAAATAGTTTCTTCTTGAGGATAATTTTTATTTTCAATAAATACTTTTAGAGAATATACTTGGACTCGTATTTGTGACATTGTCTCTATGTAATAGGAGGCTGGGTTGGAGTAGGCTCCCTTACTTGGGATTTCATCGACATGACTGCAGCATGCTGGTGATTGAGCTGTTGATGTGTTGCTTTTCCATATGTGACAGTTCTCAGCATAGGAACCTATGAAGAAAAACCAGTGTGTCTCTTATAAACTTTTTTGTAAAAAATTGTGGTAAAGCATACATAACATAAAACTTACTGTTTTAACCATAATTTTTTAGTGTACAGTTCAGTAGTGTTAAATACATTCACATTTTTGTGCAATACAAACTTTTAAAAAATTGTTTTATTTTGAATTATTTATTTTTTACTTTGAATAATTTTAGATGTACAGAAGTTACAAAGATAATACAGAGTTCCAGTATACCCTTCACCCATTTTCTACATTTGTCCTAAGTCTGAGAAACCAACTTTGGTACATTGCTATAAACTCCTCACCTTACTTACCAGTTTTTCCACTAATGTCCTTTATCTGTTCCAGGATCCAATCCAGTATACCACATTACATTTAAACAAACTTTTAAAAAAATAAAAACGCTTCAGCTAGAATTATAAGCTAATTAATTCTGCATGTGGTAATTTTATAATTACCAGAAGAGTTATTGAATATTGCTTTCCTTTTCCTGTTACTGAGTTCTGTAGTTGGGATATATGGATTCATAATGAGTAGCTACTGAAAGTCAAGAGATTCTTCCTAAATTTTACAGAAAATTATGTTGAGTTTCCATGAAGAGCAGGAAGTGTTGCCAGAAACTTTCCTTGCCAACTTCCCTTCTCTGATAAAGATGGATATTCACAAAAAAGTAACTGATCCAAGTGTAGCCAAAAGCATGATGGCTTGCCTCCTGTCTTCACTGAAGGCTAATGGTGAGTACATATTTGTAGAGTTGCTGGTATTTGGGTTATGTGGGGACAGGACTCTATTTTAGGATAAAAAGAAAGAAGTGAATTTACATTCCCTTCTCCACCATTTATGGTTTTGCTTCTGAATTATTAGTGCTGCAAGAATTGGGTGTGTATTAATCATTGGAAAATACTGCTCTTTTACACTATGAATGCTTATTTTTGAGCCCCAATTAAATGAGAAGTGTACATTTATTTTGCTGGGAGACTTATAAATGATAGTTGAAAATTAAACGAACCTCGGGAAGACTTCATTTAGGAATGCAGAGTTGCTGATGTTTTTTGAGTTTGTTACTTAAACCTTCAAAAATACTTTGCTGTACCCTAGTGGTATGAAAACTTTTTCTGTAAAGGGCCAGATATTGAGAATTCTAGGCTTTAAAAAGGCAACGTACAGTGTTCCATTGCATGTTTTTTGTTTGTTTGTTTTGCGGTACGCGGGCCTCTTACTGTTGTGGCCTCTCCCGTTGCGGACGCACAGGCTCAGTGGCCATGGCTCACGGGCCTAGCCGCTCCGCGGCATGTGGGATCTTCCCAGACCGGGGCATGAACCCGTGTCCCCTGCATCGGCAGGCGGACTCTCAACCACTGCGCCACCAGGGAAGCCCTGCATGTTCTTTTTTTAAACAACCTTTTAAAGCTGTAAAAAAAAACAAAAACAACTTTTTAGCCTTTGGCAATACAAAAATGGGCAGCTTGTTGAGCACTAATTAGAGGGTTCTTGATGTGTGAGGATGCACTTTTGTTGCATCTTTATATCATTTGATTCAGTGGTATCCCCTTTGTGGGATAATTTAAACAGCTCTGTTCGATGAAAGTATAATTCTCAGTGTTGTGCTTGGAACTGAATCATGCAGGTGTATGAGGCATGTCTTTAACATATAAAACACATTCTGGTTGTATTGGCTTGCGACATAGGCTAGAATAGGCTCTGCCCTGTGGGTCCCTCAAAGATACTTTACATAAATATATTAAACATTCAACAGAGGTATCCTTTGCCTTGAGGTTTCTTACAACCTCTTTGCCAAAAGATTTTCTTTCTGGGGAAGAGTGTTACCCACCATGCAAAAAAAAAATTTTTGAAGTATATTTGACAATTAAGAATTGTATATATTTAAGGTGTACGATTTGATGACTTGAAATACATTGTGAAATAATCACCATATTAAAGCTAGTTAACATATCCATCACTTTAAGGTAGTTATCACTGCAGTATTGATGAATATAAATATTGACTTTTGATATAAATTTTAAAAAGTATGAAATTTAGAGGCTGGTATAGATAAGCCAGTACTATGATCTTTTTGAAATATATTAGAGATTAATTAAATTCATATTCATATTTCTACGAATTAAGTGACATTTATATTTTGATTTTTTTTTTTCCCCCTAGGCTCTCGAGGGGCTTTCTGTGAAGTGAGACCTGATGATAAAAGAATTTTGGAATTTTACAGCAAGTTAGGCTGTTTTGAAATTGCAAAAATGGAAGGATTTCCAAAGGATGTGGTTATACTTGGTCGGAGCCTGTGACGTTTGTTGGCACTATGAACTGTTGGGAAGTCTCTTCACTTCACCTGGTGGGTGGTGGTTGGGGTCTTCATACAGCTCAGCCTCTGGAGCGGCAACAGATCGGCTAATTCAGATTGGAAACAAAGAGGACTATGTAAAACTCACTCATCATGCTTAGAGACTACTCGCTGGTTGGAAAAAGATAGTATTGCTGTAAATCCTGTATGAAAGAGATGTGGGCCTCCTTATTGGGTCTTGTGTTAGGTGCTGAGACCTCTTACGTGGGCTTATAGGGAGGGTGTCTTCAATAAATGTAGTCAGCACTGTTTCTGCATCCAGTGTGGTTGCATTTCTTACCTAAGAGTAATCAAAATCATTTGTCATCCTCCTTGGCTTATTAAATGAAATGTACCTCATTCTTTGGGGACATGGCAAAGATGAGAAAGATTTGGTTTCAGAGGCTTCAGGGTGGAGAGTCCGAGTGGGATGGTTATGGCATAGTTTAAGCTGAATAAATGATTTCAATTTGGGCGGTTTTTCTGCTTTTTGTAAAGCCTTGGCCAGTTGTCTCGTGACCATTATTGGTTCAGGCATATTGTGCTTTGTAGGGACAAATGTGCAGTTGTTTGTGGCAAAAGCCTAAAAGTGACAAACTTGTAAATTATTTTGTATATAAACTAAACTAGCTGTAACCTGACTATCCTTTGTGTTTACTGTTTTTGTAATTTTCCTTTTGAAAATGAAAGGGTGTGATTCAAGATGGCACTTTGAATATGTAAATCAGTGGAAAGTGTATTTTCTTTACTTTTGTCTTTGTTTTTTTAGAAGTTTTATTATTTTCGAAGTGCCTCCCACCTAGGGCTAGGCCATGACCACTTTGGGTACCAGAGTCTAACTTCATGGGACTCAGTCTGTTGCAAAGTGCCGTCACTTCTGGAAATTAACTTCAATTCAGGTCAGCATGTGAAATGTTAGTTTTGACTTCTGGCAAGTAGGGTTCAGGGACTGATTGATCCCATTTGCGCACAGGTCAGTTGTCCTTTAATTTCAAGACCTGTTACTACTGGTTTTATTATTAAATCAGTGTCTTTAGTTCTTGCATGTTTGTATCAAATTTTAAAAAAAGAGCACACTTTAACCAATGACTTACGGTTACCCTTTTCTCTTTCCTTTAACCACAGGTTCTGAAAGCTTTCAAGTATTTTAATTTAGATTTGGTGTGTTTAAGGGTTCTGAGCATGAGGCTAGCAGGTAATCTCTGCAGGATTCATTTTTTTAATCATGGCTGGCTGGCTTCTCCATAGATGGTTAACAGTATTTTGTTATCTTGCTTCCCTGCAGTTTTGTATCAGCAGTTTAACTTTGAGCTGAGAGCGGGGAGGGTCAAGGAGAAGGAAATTTAAAACATATTTTCTTTCATAGATTTCCATCAGTGTGGGCTTTGAAAAGAGAGTCTTTTAAAACATTGTACTTAGTGACTTTCAACCAAAGCCTGTGAGTGTGAATGGGTGAGATGAACAAAGGAGGCCTCTTCACATTCAGGGTTAGAAACCTGCAATTGATAGCAGGATATGTAAGGTATGTTGGACGACAGGAACCAAGTTTGCGTTTTCAAGGGCTGAGATGAAGGGAAGATCGCTACAAGATACTGTTTAAAACGGCTTAATGTCATTTGGTTTTTAAGTACATTTTGTACACTAGTGGACAGTTCTAGCATTTTATCTGGAGGATTCATTCCATGGTCGTCATCCTGTGGAATCAGGATTTTTAGCAAGTTTGCTGCAGCTTTATCTTGGCTTTTAATAAGTTTGGCTGGTGTTCTGGTCACAGAGCTAACTATGAAACATGTCCACGCCGCTAGGATTGTTCAGTGCTATGCTATCTTCCATTGTTACGACTATTTATTACGGTTGGGTGGTATTCCATTGATTGTTTAGATCACAGCTCAGTTCCTGTAGAAAACGAACTGTAAAACCATCTGAAGACCATACAAGAGGCAAAATAAAACTTGAAGTGAATGTGTGTGGTCGTGTACTGTGTAAACCTCCTTCCTGTTTCTGCCTCTTACCTTTTCTCCTTCCCTTGCATTCCCGAGCAAGTGTTCCTCCTTTCCACAGCTGTTCCAAGTTAGGGACTGGATCTTAAAGGCAGTTCTCTCCCACTTCCATCTCCACTAAAAGATTGCCTTCCATATTTTCCTCAAGGCAAAACAAAAGTAGACTGGCTTTGGCTAAGCCACCCTCTTGCCACAATTATAACCTGGGGGTAAATTAGGGCAGCTAGTTTGAGTGAGTTCCTGCCACCTAATAGAATAAGGAACACAGTTGCCTGATAATTTGTTCAGAAGGTGACAGTTGGGGGCGTAGCCCAAATTATGAGGCGGGAGTCTAAGACAGAAAGATGTTCCTGGACTAGCCAGCCTCTGTCAGGATAAGCAATTAGTCCCACGCTTGAGCTAACGTCCTGTGCTAGCAAGCACCAGCATCCAGCCAGCATCTGAAGTTCAGTGAAGATACGCCACCATCTGGATAGTGAGCTGAAGGGTTGTTAAGAGCAGGGAGTACATCCAGGAGAGGATGGAGTGGTTGGGATACAAAGTACCCGGAGCTGAAAGTCTTCCTTCAGGCTCCTCGGTTCCCTTGAAGGGAAAGCAAATCTGAGCGTATTCGCTTTTACAGGAAAAACGCTGCACTCACTGTATCTCGCCTTTGCTGGGGGAATTGGAAAGGTTTCCATTCTCAGATACTTCTTTAACGAAAGCTTACCCTGGATTGGGAGGGGACACTAGACAGAGTGCAGAACTAGAGAAAATGGAGGCAGGAACCGCCCTCAGAAAGTCTTGAAGTGAGCAAGGACGTTAACATTAGTCCCAAGTTGATGCTTTTGTGATGTTACTTGCTCTTTTTGCGGTCTCACAGACGCAACAGGTCTGAGGCTCCTGAACGAGACTGGGCTGATGGAGCCCCGGACCGGGGGCGCCTCGCGAGCGTCTCCTTTAATAGGCGGGGCCGGAACCCCCGCGAGTCCCCGGCTTTGTACGTGTCGGGGGCGGAGCCGCAGACGGCCCTTGCAGCATGGCCGCCGGGGCTGCCGCCGCCTTGGCCTTTCTGAGTCAGGAGAGCCGAGCCCGGGCCGGAGGGTTCGGCGGTCTGCGAGTCCCTGCCCCGGTCACTATGGACAGTTTTTTCTTCGGTATTGAGGAAAGGAGGAGCTGAGGGTGGTGCGGGGGCAGAGGCAGGGCTGAGGAACAGGAAGGCAGATGGGTGCAGGACGTGGGTGGGGGCGGAGGGGGCCTCGCACGCGGCAGTTGGAGCGGAACGGGGTAGCCAGGCCCCTGCCCTAGTCGTGCTGGGCGGGGTCCGGGCCGAGCGCTCCAGGTTTTCCTGAGGAGCGGGCGTGTGAATGGCCGGTCAGTCCAAGGCTGCACGTGAACGGGATTCGGAGAAACGCCCCCGACTCTCACCCTGTTCTCTCTTCCAGGCTGTGAGCTCTCAGGCCATACCCGCTCTTTCACCTTCAAGGTAGAGGAAGAGGATGATGCGGAGCACGTGCTGGCTTTGACCATGGTAAGGAGCGGGTAAGGGGAGTAGCGGGGAATAGGTTGACCTGAGCGGGCCTCTACCCGCGTGTCTCTTCCCCTCCCCCGCTTTACTGGGAGTCACCTCCTCTGCTTAACCCCCACATGGGGGTCCCCTGGCCAGGTGATCCAGGGACCCCTGAGGCTGGGCAAGTCGTAGGGTAGATGCCTCCGTTTGTGGTCTCCACCCTCACTGGGGAGACTCCGAGGCCCTGTGTACCCTTCCCAGCTCTGCCTCACCGAGGGGGCCAAAGATGAGTGTAATGTGGTAGAAGTCGTGGCCCGGAATCATGACCACCAGGAGATCGCAGTCCCTGTGGCCAACCTCAAGCTGTCCTGCCAACCCATGGTGAGTTCCCTTGGGGGATTGGGAGATGGGAATTGAGGACTTCAGGATTTCTCACAAGATGGGGTGGGCCAGGCCTTCATCCTTGTCTTCTTCCCAGCTCAGTTTGGATGACTTCCAGCTCCAACCACCTGTAACCTTCCGCCTGAAGTCAGGTTCTGGCCCTGTGCGGATCACTGGGCGGCACCAGATTGGTGAGAGTCTTCTCCTTTGCCTCCAGTAGACTCTCCATCAGGACTCCTACCCCACCCCAGCCTTATCTCCCAGTGCGGTTCCCATACAGACTCTGTATGCTGTGCCCTCCACTTACTGTCCTACTCAAGCCGTTCTTCATGGAACCTGTCTCGGCTTCTTTAGCTCCAATGATGTGGACACCTTTGGCTCTTTGTTATCTAGTTTAGTATCTGAGGTTTTTCCCACCTAGACCATAAGTTCTGGGAGGTCAGGGTCCCTACAAGCTTAGAGCCACAGGGCATGAATAAATGACCTGTAGTATGAAGGGGGTATGGCTTTAACTCCTCTTCCTCCCTTTACTGCTTGTGTGTCTACCAGTTACTATAAGCAATGATGTTTCTGAGGAAGAGAGTGAAGAAGAGGGCAGTGAGGAGGAGGAAGCTGAGTTGTGCCCCATCCTGCCTGCCAAGAAGCAGGGGGGCAGGTTCTAACCCTCCCTGGTGAGTTGGGTGGGAGGCATGCCCAGCAGGGCCTGGGAGGGGACAGGAGGAGCAGATTTGGACCTAGATGCTGACCCCTTGTTTGCTCTCTTCAGGTCAGCTAGCTGCCTGCCACATGCACCATGCACCAGGTTCCTGTACAAGTTTCAAGAATTTTGTGTCTTTTCCATTGAAGAGGATGGGTAGTGGTGGGGTGGAGTGGGTGGGGTTTGGTCTGGTGCTAGGAGAGAGGGGGTCCCATTCTCCATAGTGCCCTGGTGTTCTAATCCTGTACCACATCCAGAGCTTCCCTTTTCTTCAGGAGTGGGAGGAACTCTGAACTTCCATCCTGACCCTCTCTCCCCACTTGCCTGTGAGGTTGGAGGTCAGCATCTGAAGCTCAGGACTACACATTTTTAACATTTTTTTACATTTTTGGATAAAGGTTGAAATAAAGTGGTGTGGAGTTTTTTCTGCAGCTCATTTGTGTGGCTTCTTTCCCTGCTGGGGTGGCATTCCTCTAGGGACCACCAGGTGGCACTGTGGCAGCACAAAGGGTGGCCCTGGGCCTGGGGGAGGGTGAGGAAATGTGGGATCCTGCTCTTCCCAGGGCCCTGGGACTAGCCGAGGCCTGGGTCCCAAATGCCTTCCTAGAAGAGGACCTCCCAACACCAAGCTCGTTCCCAGTCCTTAAAGGTGGGGGAGGGCCATCCCAGGAGGTTATCAGCATCAAAACAAGGGGTCTGGGCCTCTGTCAGCACTCAGGCTGATGGGCAGGGGGACAGATAAGGGGGCTTAAGCAGCACGAGGAATGTGCATCCCTAGCCCCATGAGGGGGCTCAAGCCCTGAGAGGGCCTGTGAGGGGTAGGGTAGAGGCCAGTCTTTGCTCCTCCTTGCAGGCATGCAGGCCATCTCTGAGCCAGCCTGGGCCCTTAGAAACCTGATTCCAGGGGCCAGATGGAGGGGGCTGGCCAGATTGGGTGACAGGGAAACCAGAATCTGGGTGGCCTGGCATATGGGGGTAGAGAGGAGCCCCTGGGATTCAGCCTCCTGGGCTAAGGGGTTCCTGCCCCCCAGCCCTCTGCCTGGTATGTGTGTGTGTGGGGAGGCGGTCTCTGGTGCCTGAAATAAGGTGGTTCTAGGGCTTGGCTGCTGCTGTGCCAGGAAGAGAAAGGGATGTACCTGGTGTGAGCATGAGTGTGTATATGACCAAGTCTGAGGTCAGCAGTTCAGCAGCTGTGTCGGTTGGGGGGTGGGAGGGGTGGTCTCCGTGCCCCATAAACAAACAAACAAACAAAGGGTTACCTCATGAGACAGCCTGGGGCCAGACATGCTGAGGAGGGACAGAGAACAGTGCCTGGTGGGACCCGGCCCACTCCCTCCACTCCCTCCCACACTGGCCTCTGGGCAAAGGAGTGAACAAGTGGGAGGGGTCCCTAGATAACCCGAAGAGGCTGGTATTGGGGCAGGTGTGGTAAACTTTGGAGAGTGTTTCCCACAACACTGAAAAGCACTCCCTCCTCAACACATCCCTGGAGGAGTTTCCCTTCTCCCTGTGGTGAGGACCAAACAGGTCCGATTTTTAACCTGGCTTTTTCCTCAAGTTGAGGATAAAGGAAGATGATCCCTCTCTGTGTTGCGGTGATCAGGGTCGCAGGCCCCTTCCTCTTCTCCAGGACTTTCTTGAAGTGCTTCCACCAGGAACCGGGGTGGAGGGGGCAGCCACAATGGAACCATTCACCTACCCGCGGCTCGGGGTCAGGAGGTAGAGGGGAAGGTGGAGCTGGCGCCCTCTGGTGGGCGAGGTTGAAACCGCCTGTGGCCGTGCGGCTTCCCGCGCCGCCTCTCTAGGGGCTCTTAGGGGTACGCCGCGGTGCAGGGTCCTACGTGCCCCGCCAGTGGTCTGGGCGACTAAGGCCGACTTCGTTCGTTCGTTCATTCACGCATTGTAAGGGATCCTGTTAGAACCCTTCCCTTCCTCCTCTCGTCTATAGCCTCCAAAGTCCTTGGCACGTGCATGGTTGAAGGCGCAGTAGCCTGGCTGAGTGCAGCGAAGAGTCATCCCTCGTGGGAAGCCTCCCCAGCAGACATATCTACCCCCCTGTGCGTGGCCCCGCCCAAATATTTAACCCCCGCGACGCGGCTGATCTCTCATTGTACGCCTTTGCTGGTTTCTTGGTGGGTCTTTCCCGCGGCCCCGGCCGGCGCCGAGCGCTCTCCTGCCCGCGGTGGGGGCCCAATCCACATCTGCTTAGTCCAGGAGTTTCCCGGCCCGACGGGGCGCCCGGCGGACAGAGCTGGGAATTGTTTTTTCTCCTTCCCCGCCCCCGACTCTCCTCGATCCCCCTTTCTGCCCTCTCAGCGCACAGTAGGAGAGTTGCCAATTCACTTTGGCCCCTGAGAGCTGAGGGATGAAGGCTTACGCCGGGGTCTGCAGACTCTTGGAGGAGGGGCAGGACTGTATTTGGGGGGTGAAGTGGGACGACTCCCAGACCCGGGCCTAAAGTGCTTAACACAGCCTCCGCGATTTACATTTGAACGGTCGGCGGAGGGTCTGCGGCGCTTTGAACGCTGGGCGCAGGAGGCGCGCGTTTGAGCGAGCGGCGATCCAGGCGGCCCCGGCCGGTTGGTGTGGATTTGAGGGGCCTGGGGTTGTGCTGGGGGGGCGACCGATGCACTTGGAAAGAGGCTGAAGGTGTGTGTTTAGAGGGGCTATTTGTGTTGGCGAGAGGTGTGTGTTTGTGTTTGCAGGAGGCGATGGACACTGTGTGTGTGTGTTTGTGTGTGTGTGTGTGTGTGTGTGTATTTGTGTTTGCGGAGTGTGGAGGCAGCCGGGAAAGGTGGCCGGCTGTCACTCAGCGATCAGGTTGACAGGCGCTCCCTCATCAGGGCCAGGGAGCTCTGATTGCAGATTCGAGGAAACAAAATAGCAATTGTAATTACGGGGCTTTGATAAGATAAAGGAAGGAGCGAGCTGGCCGGGAGGTGAGTAAGAGAGCAAGGGAGGAGAGAGCGGCCTGCTGGGGCCCCGATGGAATATTTGCATCTGTCACTCACGGGGGTGTGCCCTGGCAGTACCCGGTGCCTGATGCGGAGGTGTCCTTATTGCTGCCCCCCTCCTTCTAGAGACAGGGACTTTTGGGGAGATGAGAAGAATCCGCCCAAATCGACGAAGGTCCAGTTGGGGGAAATTCTCCAAATATAAAGGAATTCTGGTCTGTACAGGCCCCTTGGTGGAGGTTAAGGTGTAGGACTCAAACCCTGACCTCCACACTTTTAGGCCCTGGATTGCTCACCTCTGGGGGAGAGGGAGGAGGGTGGATTAAGATCACTGAGGTTCAGCCCAGCTCCTTCAAAACATTCTGGGGCTCCAAACCAGGGTTGGTGGAGACAGGTTGGACTGTCTCCACCCCAGTCTGGGGAAGGACAGGTGCCCAGAGTGACTCAGGTTGTGACTCCAGGACTATGCACACTAAGGATGGGCTGGATGCCCTGACCTCTGTCTGGGTCCTGCTCCCTGCTGTTCTCATCAGACTATTTTCAGAGGGCTGGGTCCCTGGTGAGGAGAAGGCCCTTCTCATGCTCTGCTCCCCATCTCTCCACTCATTGTTTAATGCATACAAATAAACATTTTCAAGGGCCTACTATGTGCAGGGCATGAGGTTAAGATGGTGAACATCTTGCCTGCTTGAAGCAGTGCAGCTGGGGAGTTAGACACCCAACAAGTGGCTGGCAACCTCTAAGACAGAGGAGCTCAAATGAAGGAAATGTGCTGGTCTGGGCTGTGGGCACTGGAGCCCACCGCACCTGTCTTCCCCCAGTGGGCCCACCTCCCAGTGGGGTTGAGAGAAGATGGTGCAAACCCAGCCCTTAGCAAATACAAGTGCTCAGTAAATGGTGGTGCTTATGATTATTATCTGTTGGGAGGGTGGTGAAGGCAAGCCTCCCCGCAGAGGACCCACATGCACTGAGGTGTAAATGCTCAGCCAGTTCCCCCATTATTCATTCATCGAATACTAGTTGCAGAACAACCCCTGCCCAGCTCTCTGCCATGAGCTGCAGCTTCTGAGCTAGTAAGACATGGTCCTTGCCAGGCGGTCTGTGTGGGCAAGAGCCAGTTGAGGGAACAGACTCCTGGAGGTGGGTAACAGGTGGGCTCAGGAAGTCTACTTCCCTGGGGAGGGATGAGGTCTTGGGACAAGTCTTCTGACTCTGTTTTCCCATCTAGACCTCACTCAGGGTTAGCGTTATGGCTGGGAGCGGGAAAGGTAGGCCACAGAGAAAGGGGAGGTAGGCAGAACTTTGCTGTGCTGCCTACTGCCTCTGGCCTAACGGCTTCCTGGGACCACCCCAACCCCTCCAGCCCAGTCCCCAAGGACGTGGCCGGGGCAGTAGGGCAGGGGAGGTCTTGGGTGAGGCCAGCAGCTGGGCAAAGCATCAGTGACTCCACCTGCTCCTCAGAAGTATCTGTCCCAGGGCACCTCTGCCCACCCAGGCTGCTCTCAGAGAAGCACCATGGCTCAGGGTTTCCCAAAGCCCCTGGAGGGAAGCAATGAGCGGCTGGGAAAGGCTTAGACGACTCCTTACCTTCTTGATACTCCCCCTCCCCCACAGTTGACACAAAGCCAGCAGTCCATGTCTAGTACACAGTAGGTGTGTAAATACCTGTTCAATGCACAAATATTGGGACTCTGAGAGAAAAAGCTGGGCAACCTGGATCTAAGTCCCTTCCCCAGGAAAAGCAGCTGAGAACAGTTATTTTTGCGCCCTCTGCCTGCTTCTTTGGTGGGGGGGGGCTGAGGGTGGTGGCAGTGACTCTGGGTCTTACCAGGGACCTCTGGGCTCTCCCATATAGTTGGTTGGCTGTGGTTCCTCTCAAGCTTCAGGCTAGTGTGTATGGGGGCGGGGGTGTACAGGGGCAGGGATGATGGTGATAATGGGGGCAGGAAGGGGAGGAGATGTTTCTCCATCTCAGGGCCTTCTTGGAGACTGAGCGAGACAGGGGAGACCGGCAAGGCAGGGTACTCAGCCGAAAGGTGGGAGTGGGTGTCGGGTCGCCGACGCAAGCATGCACTGACAGAGAGGAGCGCACAGCAGTTCACTCCAGTGTTAGCAGCCACTTGCAGGCGGCGGGCCTAAGCGAAGCACACAGTAGGCGGCTCAGAGAACCGCCGTATAGCCTGAGGCGTAAGTGGACAGGGTCCCACGGTGGAGACCGGGCACCTTCCCACTCGGGCTCACCGGCGGTCCAGGAAGCTCCAGCCGAGGGTCTCGGGACTCCACGGGGCGGGAAGCCCGAGGTGCCCCCCATCCCCGCCCGCCTGGACCCCAAGAGCGCGCCAGGGGACAGGCCGGGGTTGGGGGGAGGCGCCCACACCGGCCGCCCCCCCCCAGACGGTCCCCAGACCCCTCCCCTCGCCCAGACCCCCAATCCCATACCCGCCGGCCGCCCCGCCCCGGCCCGCCCCGCCCCCGCCCCGGGCTGGGTCCCGGCCCCCCGCTCCCAGCCGGGGGCTGCGGGCTCCGGCCGCCCGCCCCGCGCTCCCCCCTCACGCCCGGTGCGGCGCCCCCCGCCGCCACCCTCCCCTCCCCTCCCCCTCCCTTACCACTTACCCACCCCCCCCCTGCCGGCCCGTTACCCTCCCTCCCGCTCCGGCTCCTCAGCAGCCAGCGGCCACCGGCTCCGGCTGCGGCGCAGAGGCACTCGGCGCGGCGCGGCGCGGCGAGCTCGACATTCCCTGGGACCTAAGGAGCCGCGTCGGGATCGCCCGGGCTCCCGCCCTCGAGCCTTCCTCCGCCGCCGCCGCCGCCCTCGGCTCGTCTGTCCGCGGCCTCCCGCGCACCGGCGTGATCCCGCCGGGGCTGTGCGTGCTCCCCGGCCGCGCGCCATGGGCAGCCCCCGATCGGCGCTGAGCTGCCTGTGAGTACCGCCGCCCCGCGCCCCCGGCCGCGCTCCCGCCCGCCCGCCGCTCACCCTGCGCCCCTCTCTCCCCGCCCGCTTTTGTCTCCCACAGGCTGTTGCACTTGCTGGTTCTCTGCCTCCAAGCCCAGGTAAGGAGCGCTGCGCGGAGGCGGGGGCCGGAGCCGGCGGGGGACGCCGGGGGGCAAGGTCGGGCAGGGGCAAGAGGACCGACCCTGCGGCCACGCGGCGGGCTGGAAGGCACCTTAGAAATGCAACCCCTAACTACCCCGAGGAGGGAACTAAGGAACAGAGAGGTAGCGCCTGCCTAAGGTCACACAGCCAGCGAGTGGCGAGGCTAGAACCCGAGGTCTCGGAGTCCAGCTCTGTCTCCCACGCCTCCCAGCCAGGTGGGGGTGGATGGGGAACTCTGCGGGCAGACACACCCGGCCGCCGAGGATGGAGGCATTCGGGGCTCGGGGGCGTTCGTTGTCAGAGGTACGGTGACTGTCTCAGGGACCCTCTCCGCGGCTCTCTGGGGAGGCTTGCGGCGGGACTGGCCGAAGGATAAGGTGCCTAGGTCCTCTGCGGTCTCAACATTTGCTCCGTGAATTTGTCTTTATAAATGTCAGGGGTCGGGCAGCGCTGCCTCCCGACTTAAAAGCGCCCTGCTCTTCTAGGAAGGCCCGGGCGGGGGGCCTGCGCTGGGCAGGGAGCTCGCTTCCCTGTTCCGAGCTGGCCGGGAGTCCCAGGGTGTTTCCCAACAGGTGGGTCCAGATCCTTCTCCATCCCGGGCTCATCCATGCTAGGCTGGGTCTGTCCGACTTTCCTGGGTGGGGGTGGGGGGCGGGTGGCCTGAGCTGGTATGTTGGGGGGACCCCAGCCGGCTGCCTGGGGCAGTGGAGGGAGGTGCCGGGTGATGGGGGCCACTTGGGCCCCTGGGCAGAGTAGCATTATAATGGCGTGTTGTGTATTTTTCAATTTCCTAAAGGTAACTGTTCAGTCCTCACCTAATTTTACACAGCATGTGAGGGAGCAGAGCCTGGTGACGGATCAGCTCAGCCGCCGTCTCATCCGGACCTACCAACTCTACAGCCGCACCAGCGGGAAGCACGTGCAGGTCCTGGCCAACAAGCGCATCAACGCCATGGCAGAAGACGGGGACCCCTTTGGTAAGGCGAGCTGCGCTGCAGTGGGGTAAAGGTAGCCTGTGGAACGGGCCCCTCTTCCCCAGGCTGCCCTGCTATGACTGGACCTACCAGTCACATCTGCGCTGGCCAGAGGCCTGCACGCTCCCCAGCTCAGAAGGGAAGGAGTTAAGGCGAAAAAGCATCTTGGAGGTCAGCTGGAGAAGAGAAGGTTGGGGAAGGGACCTCGGGGAGTACTCGGCCCACAGGTGCCCCTTCCCTGCCCAGCAGATGAATGAATCCAGGAATCTCCCTTTCCACCTCCCCCTTTCATACCCCTCCCCACTGCAGGTGGAGGCAGAGGGTTCAGGGGGAGGGGGCCCAGGTTTAAGGGAAGCTCTTGAAAGAGGATATGTCGCCAGGGCCCACAAAAGGAGAGTGGGAAAGAGAAGGGAGAGAAATCCCTTCAGCTCTCCCAGCTTGGGGGGGTGTTGCTGTGAACCTTTAAATACTTTGATCAGAAGGGTCAGTTACACATGGGGACTAGGCTAGGAAAAGGGCCCTCCCCTCTGCACTTGTCCAGGAACCCAGGCGGTCAGTCAGAGTGGGGCTCCTGGCTGCCGGTGGGGTGGTGAGTACAGGGAGCTACTGCGAGGTAGAGAGGCTGAGGACTGATTGATTTCTAAAGCATTCAATATTCCTTCCTTGAAACAAGGCCAATTTCCAGAGTCCTGGATGTACCAAGAGAAAAGCAAGCCCTCTGGGCTGCTGGTGTTGTTTTTAGAGAGCGATTATTGTGAGTTTAAAAACCTTTAAATAATGACCAAGTTAAACAAGCATGAAAGGAGAGGGGAAGACTCTATTAAAATGTAATAAAAAGGTGAGGCGTTTTAAGAGCTAAGAAGAAAAATGAAGAATGATATAAAACAGAAAAAGAACGAGGCTTTTTTTCAGATGTGGAGTTTGAAAGGAGTTGCAAGTCTGTAAATGTTAAAAAAGAGGTTCAAGATTGTTCTCTATGAATCTCTGGAGAGACCCCCGCGTCTGGCAGAGCGATTAAAACTCTTCTTACTTTCACCTTTTTTAACATTTCCTGAATACTTTCTCCTCTTCTCGAGCCAGTTTGGGGGATCGAGTATGTCTCGCTGCATTTTTTCTGCATCGACGTAGCTGACTTCCCTTCAAAGCTGGAGAAGGAGACATAATTTTCCTGGGATAAATCTGTCACTGGGGTGGAAGAATAGGTTTGAAAATGTTAAGCTTTCCAAAAGCCCAGTCGGGAAAGCTGCCGTAAACTTCGGCCCCAGCTCCCCAGATCCATCCAGGAAGGAGAGTGGGGGCTTTCTGCGGTGGGGTGGGGCTGGGGGTGGCCTGCCTGGTGGCCGAGCTCCCCCGCTGGGCTGGCAGGGCCAGCCTGCCATCCCTTTGTCCCTCCAAACTGGCTACTTGCTGCCCTTCTTAGCTTCCAAGGAAAGGGAATGAATGCCTGGCTCCTCCTGGGTTTACTCCCATTGGAACAAATGGTCCAGCATCCTTGGGTTTTGGGGAGGGAAGAAGAGGCTAAGCTGCTCATGGGGGAATTCCTCTTCAGACATCAGAGGTCTGATGCCCACTTCTCTCCTTACAATTATAGGAGGCTTCCCAGTTTCCCTGGTCCCTGCCTGGTGAGCAGGAGCTGGAGGGCCCAAGAGCAAAGGCTTAGGGTGTATAGCCAGGACAGGAAGAATCTGGGGGAGAACAGCAGAGAAGTCCCAGTTGCTTCCTTATGGGCCCCAGGAAGGGACAGAGGGCTCCATCCCTATCTGCCCTGTTTGGCCAGAATGGAATCCCCTCCCCTCTTCTCCAGTCGGTGTCCTTCCTGGCCCTTAAAAATAGTTGCTCCTTGCCCTGGAAGGCAGACCAGGAGAGGGGTGAGCAGACTGGCTGGGTCCAAGAGGAGGTGGGTGGGAGGGGAGGTGACAGCTGCATTTCCCTGGCTGACTTGGAGCCAGACTGGGGACTTGGCTACTGGGTCCCAGCTCTGTGCTTCTGTGAAGGGGGGCAGGTAGTCACAGGCTGGTCAGTGAGGGCTGCCTTGCTGACCTGTGCCCATCACCTCCCATTAGTTTCAGGGACAGAGAAGGTGCCACCTTGTCAGTACAGGCTTAGAGGCAGACCTGGGAGTACCCAAACGTCTTTCTCAAGGAGGGAAAAGGCTGCAGTAGGGAGGGCAGGAGACCCAGCCTCTTCTGTCCCATCCCAAACAGCTAAGTCGGTCCCCACTCCCTTCTTGGTGACAGCCTCAAAGGGAGGGGTTGTGCAGAGAGTGGACAGGGACCAGGGCTTCTGTGGCAAGCTGGCTGTCTAAGGGGAGAGGGGAGTGGGAAGAAGGCACAGAATTCAGCTCCCTGTCTCCTGGCTCTCAGTGAGAGGCAAGCACACCTGATTTTCTCTCCTCCTCACCTACAGAAAGTGTTTGGTCACTGGGGTGAGAAGCCCAGGGCTGCTGGAGGGTGAGAGAAAAGATTATTGAGTTGTTGATTTCTGAACACTGGGGCTGGGGACTGGGGTGACTGGGAAGTGTGGAGAAGAGATAGCATCCTCCCAGCTGGTTCTGGGAAAGCAGCCGGCCATGGGCTGTGGGTGTAGGGAGAGCTGTCTCATCCCTATCAGCTTCTCAGCAGAGCAGGGGTAGGGTGGTGTGGCCAAGGCTGTGGGTTAGAATCCGAGGCACCAGAAAAAAGAGAGAGTGCTTTTATGTTTGACCTCAGGAGTGGAGGTCACCACTGCACCCCAGACATTTGTAATGATCTGTGAGGCATGTGCATATAATATTCTGAGTTGGAAGAATCCTCAGAGATCTTTGATTAGAAGCGGAATTCTAGTCAAATTAAAATTTACTTGAAGCCTCGACATAAAAGTTATTAGTCTGGTTTTAAAAGAGGGTCTTTTCAGTTTGATGGCTCCAAGACCCCTCTGCAGAAACCAGTTCATATGCCATGATCTCATTCACCCCCCTTCTGTAAACCCAGGTAAGGGGTTGGTCTGAAGCCCAGAAAGGAGACTTGACTTTCCCAGGGTTGCACAGCATGTTGGTGGCTGGAGCCCACGCCTTGGGTACCTGGCTCTTGGAGCAGTTGCTTCTGGGAAGGGCCAGCTGGGATGGGGACATGGAGCACTGGGGGTCAGGGAGCTGCTCATAACCACTCTCCCCCCACATTCCCTGACAGCAAAGCTCATTGTGGAGACGGACACCTTTGGGAGCCGGGTTCGAGTCCGAGGAGCTGAGACAGGCCTCTATATCTGCATGAACAAGAAGGGGAAGCTGATTGCCAAGGTGAGGTCTTAGAAGGAAGGGAGGGGGCGGCTGGGGCCTGGGGAGCAGGCTGGGCTGGCTGAGCTCCTCCAGGATCCCAACAAGGTGGGCAGAGACAGAGGGCCACCTTGGGCTTACCTAATGATTGGATGGTGGGGGAGGTGAGGGAGGAGGAAGCTGAGAGATGAAAAGCTATAAAAGCAGAGGAGGAAGAAGGCAGGCTAGGGAAGGGGCGGGGGGGGGGGGGGGGTTGGTAAATTCCATATATCTTTTTAACAAATCGCCAAATTGCTTTGCTATTATGTCCAATTACATGGTACCAGCATTTGGAATGTTCAGTAAGCCGCAGGCCCAGCCCCTTGGTGGAGCTCTGAAATGGCCCCATTAGTCACGGCTCCTCTACAGCCTCGAGCTCCCCGCTTCCTGGGCTTCTGGGGCTTGGGGCTCAGCACCTCCTCACCGGCCTTCCTTCCCCCATAGGGTGGCAGCCCTGGGGCTGCAGGCCGGCATCCTGAGGAGCTGAGGGGGGCAGGTGGGGAAACGGGTGCTAGCAGCTTGGGCCAGACTGGTGGGCAGGAGGCCAGGGTAGGCAGGGGCTGGGCCCCCTCTCTGCCTCTCTGTGTTGGGGCCCAGCCCCTCGGTAGACAGCCATGTGTCACTGCTACCCAGGAGGACAGGAAGTTGCCGGGTGGGCTGTGAGTTGTCAGGGATTAGAGAGCGGGTGCCCGGGCAGGGGGTGGGGCTGCCCACCCTGCCATCTGCTGGGGTGCCCACCTGCTGTCTGGGGCCGCCTCCCCTCTGCCTCTGATGGGGGCGGGTTCTGGACAGAGCCCGGTGACACCGTGTCTGGCCCCCCCTACCTGCAGAGCAACGGCAAAGGCAAGGATTGTGTGTTCACGGAGATCGTGCTGGAGAACAACTACACGGCCCTGCAGAACGCCAAGTACGAGGGTTGGTACATGGCCTTCACGCGCAAGGGTCGGCCCCGCAAGGGCTCCAAGACTCGGCAGCACCAGCGCGAGGTCCACTTCATGAAGCGACTGCCCCGCGGCCATCACACCACAGAGCAGAGCCTGCGCTTCGAGTTCCTCAACTACCCGCCCTTCACGCGCAGTCTGCGCGGCAGCCAGAGGACTTGGGCCCCCGAGCCCCGATAGGCCCTGCCCGGCCCCTCCCCGCCGCTCCCAGCGCCGGAGGTTTCCTCTGGTGCAGGATGAGGTCTGCGCTACTGAAGGCTGGGGAGGAGCTGGGGGAGCCCTGGGCCCTAGTTGTTGATAATTGTTTGCTGTTGGGTTTTTTGTTGTTTTTTTAAACAAAAGAGAGGCTCTATTTTTGTATTCCACTTGGCTGTGGCGTCTGACTTCTTAACTCTCAGGAAGGCCAAGTGAGTGGCCTAGACTGGGATTCCAGCGGGGGTTTCCTGGGGGTGGGGGGCTTTTTCTAGTCCCGCAGAGGCGCTCCTGAGACCCCAGCAGCTGCAGGGCAAGACTGCTAGGCCGCCAGGGGCTCCATTGCACCCCCAGGTGGGGGCAGGGAGGAAAGAGCCTGAACTTTAGGTCAGATCTTTCAAGGGCGGGTGTCAGTGGAGGGTGGTTGGGTATTAGTTGCTATTAAATGACTGAAATATTTATTTAACTGACGTATTAAAAATGTGTGTTGGAGAGTGAGTCCTCCTGGGGTCAGCGCCCTCCCCCCGCGCTGCCCCAGCTGGCAGGCGGCTGAGAGATGCCGCAAATCAGGCAGCAGCTCTGACTGCAGCCTCCCTTCTACCTAAGGATCCACACCTGTTGGCCGTCCCTATCATTGTTGCTGGAGGGGTTTTCTTGGGAGGACAGAAGCAGGGAAAGGAGCAAGAAGAGGCTCTTAGCTGGTCCTGGGACCTCTCAGACATGGGCTTTTAATAGGAGTCATTGTTAACACTTCCCCAGGCCACCCCTGGGCCAGAAATGATGACTTTGCTAGGACTGGAGTTGTAATCATGGATTCAGTGGGTCCTTTAAAAAGTGCCTTTCTGTGTATGCCTCGGTCTGTGTGGGAGACAGATCAGAGATGCCAGAGCTAGTTCTTTCTGAGTACCAGGCTCCAGAAAATGAAAGAAAAGAGCAGCTGCCGGGGTCCAAGGTGGAGGTATGTTGGAGGGGGGCTGCCAAGGCTGGTGTTGACAGTTGTGACATGAAACAAGTGTTAACTTTGGGATATCTGGTTAGAAAGCTATGAGCAGAAGGTGCTGAGCTCAGGCGCTGCAAAAGACCCCAGGGGACTGTGGTCCAGGGAGAGGCTGCCAACCTTGGAGAGACCAAGCCTAGAGGGAGTGGAACTGGCATTGGCCGGGAAGGGAAGCTCACAGGCCTAGAGCAGAACTCGTCTCTGGCCAGGGGGAGAAGCAGCAGCTGGTCAGTCAGAAGGACTAGCCTGTGAAGAAGGACTGCTATGGATGAAGGAAGACCAGGTCATGCTATGACAATGGTAGAGCAGGTCATTCATGGCGTGGGCAAGAGGACTGGCCTGTGGTGGGTGGAGGGGTGGGTTCTTGGAGGTGGACTGGTGAGATTGGCATCACACCACCCGGAAGAGAGCCCAAGCCCAGAGGCAGCAGGTCTCCTGAGGTCAGAGCTGGCCCAGTCATCATACCTGAGCTCTCATTCTGGTTGCTTCCACTGCCTTCTTTGGGCTGGTCCCATAGCACAGTTACTGGACGAATCCAGAAACCTCTTCCCTCTGGGCCTCTGGTCCTTTGGGTGGAGGGCAACCCAAGGCTTCCTAACCACGTGGGCCTCCAAGAGTTGCAGCCACAAATCCCAGGCTCAGGCCATCCAGATGGATCAGGAATCCTAGGGCTCAGTGGGAAGCCTTGGAGAGGTTGGGGTACCATGGGGCCTCTTCTGGCCTGCTATGGAGGTGAAGGGCTCTGGACAGAGTAGGTTTCTCCTGGTGCATAGATACGGAGGATGTGGGGAGGGGGCTCTAGACATCTCTTTTCCAGCTCCCCCAGCTCTTAGTGCCTCCTCTTCTGCTCCATCCCCTCCCCTCCCCCTTTAATTAATTCTGGGTGAGCAGCCTGGCTTTATTGTGCAAGGAGCTGGGGTCTCACTGTGGGAAAAGTCACACCTTCTGAGCAGCTTCTGATGCCATGCAAATGAAGAGACCGTCCAGGAAACGCTTTCATCTGCACGGCCGCCTGTCCAGCCCCCAGCCCAGTAATTACCCACATTTCATTTGTTTGAGAGCAATTCCTGGGGGAAACCACAGGGTAGGAGGGAGTCTGGGGGGTGGATGGAATGTCAGACTCTCCCTGCCTGTGATCCTGGCCACAAAGTGGGGCCAGGCTGGGCCAGGGTGGTCACTGGCTAGGCCAAAGCTACCCTGAAGCCCACAGGCTGGGGATGCCTGAGTACTCCAGGGTGGTGGGGTGGAGCTGTGCCACGGTTGCGACGACAGAGAAGAGGTGGGTTGTCCAGAGAGCCGGACCTGCCTCATGGAGAAGGGAGAGATGACTGATGGGGGAGTAGAGGTGGACAGGAGGGTGGTGATCTTGTCCTTGAGGTGACCTGAGGCTTTGGGAAGGGGTTGACTCCCAGCAGGACCCCCAGCCAGGCACCCTGGGGAGCTGAGCCCAGAGCAGTGGGGCTGCGCTGGGCCGGAGCACCCACTACCTTGTTTATCTTTGCGTTGCTGCCTCCACAGAGCCCTTGCTAATGGGGTTTTACAGCCCACTCAAGCTGCAACTGGCCAAGAATCAATCATTACCGGCACTTAGCGGTTTGATAGTTAACAGCCTGAACTGAAGCCAAACTGGTTGTTAACTGTGATAACAACTGATTTCAAGGGGTTATTGCCGGCCCAATATGCTCAGCCCATTTATTTCGGGGAAAACAAGCAGGGAGCTGTTGCAAGGCCCAGAAAAGGGAGGAGGACAGGGCTTTCCTCAGCCAAAAGGCATGCCACTCTGTCTAGGAGTGGGTGCTGGCTGTGAGGACCCTGGGGGCCGGCTGAGGTGTGCGTGGAGGCCTGGCCTCCCAGAGGATCTGAGGATCTGTGTGCGGGCCCAGGTGATCCACGCAGAATGCCCTCTCCAGTCCTCCCTTCTCCCCAGTTCTGACCTCACCCTGATTCCCCACGTCCCCTCTCCTTCTCTTCTTACAGTAGTGGTCCCCGTGAGGCCCTCACAGGGACAACTCTCCATGGGGAGGAGCCCAGGCCTAGTGGCCAGGCCTCTACTAGTCCCCACTCAGCAGGGGCCCTGGACCTCTTCACCCATTCCTCCCTCTCCCAGGGCTGCCAGAGCCCAGCCAAATCCAAGCCAGAACCTCGCCTTTAATTTCAAAGCCAGTGATGACTCCACCCAAGCCTTGACTAGAAAGGATGAACTAGAGGTCTCTCCTCTCACTCCACCAGGTCCTGTCCATCCCTACCTGCTACCCTCAGCTGAATGGCAACAGGTGAAGCTATGGCCAAGCATCTTTCTAGAAAGCTGCTGTAGCAAAGGACCCCAGGAGTTCTCCACCATCTACAGATAGACAACCCGAGGCCCAGAAGTCCCACAGCCGGCATGAAAGCTAGTTTGAAAGATCAGGTCTTAACTCCCAGACCCAGGCTGCCTCTTGAGGACTGCAGGTCTTACTCTAATTCATTTATTCAGTCACTATTTATTGAGTGCCTATTATGTGCCAGGCTCTGTTCTGGGTAGAGGGGACAAAGCAGGAAATAAGTGACAAAAACTCTGTCATTATGGAGCTCAAATTGTAGCAGGAGGCTGTGGGTGGGGTGAGAACAAGCAGTGTATAGTTTATCAGACCCTGGCAACCACTACAGAGAAAAATAGAGGGAATGAGTGTGGAAGGTGGGGTAAGGTAGTAGCAATTTTAAGTAGGGTGGTCATAGAAGGCCTCACTGAAAACTTAATGCTGGAGCAGACACCTGATGGCGGTAAGGCATGCACCTATCTGGGGGAGGAGCCATCCAGGTAGAGGGACCAGCGAGTACAAGCTTATAGCATCAGGGGAAGAGGAGGGAGGCCAGTGTGGTTAGAGCAGAGTGAAGGCAGGATACAGGTGTAGTGTGTGTAGTATGGATGTAGTGGGGTGGGGAGAATGATGGAAGCTGAGATGAAGCATATAAGTAGTGGTGATGAGGGCAGATCATGTAGAGCCATTGAAAAGACTTTAGCCTTGAGCCTGAATGAGACAGCAAACCATTGTGGGGATTTGAGCACTAGAGTGACATGATCTGAATTAAGTTTTGTTAATAACAAGATTGCTTTGGCTGCTGTGTTGAGAATAGACAGTAGTGGGGTAAGGGAGACTAGTTACGAAGTTTTTGCAGTAATCTTGGCGAGGGATGATAGGGCATTGGAGGTGGTGAGAAGAGATTGGAATTTGGGACATTTTTTGCAAGTAGGGATGTGCTGATGGTTTGGGTGTGGTTTGTGAGAGAAAAAGAAGAGTCTAGGGGTTTCCAAAGTTTCTAGCCTGAGTGACTGAAAGGATGGAGAGACCCTTTATTGAGATGGAGAAGATTCTAGAACGGGCAGATTTTGAGGGGAAGAGTAGGAGTTTTGTTTTGGACATGTTAAGTCTGAGCTGACTAAATAAATATTCAAGTGGAGGGCTTCCCTGGTGGCGCAGTGGTTGAGAGTCCGCCTGCCGATGCAGGGGACACGGGTTCGTGCCCCGGTCTGGGAAGATCCCACATGCCGCGGAGCGGCTGGGCCCGTGAGCCATGGCAGCTGAGCCTGCGCGTCCGGAGCCTGTGCTCCGCAACGGGAGAGGCCACAACAGTGAGAGGCCCGCGTACCGCAAAAAAAAAAAAAAAAAAAAAATATTCAAGTGGAGATGTTGAGTAGGCAGTTGTATGTGAGTCTGGAATTCAAGGGAGAGGTCTCATGTGAAGATATAAATTTGGGAGTATTCAACTCACAACTTTTAAAGCCAGGGGATGGAATGGATTTCCTAGGGAGTGAGCGTAGCCAAAGAAGAGGAGAGAGCCAAGCCTGAGCCTTGGTATCCTCCAAACAATTAGAGGTCAGGGTGAAGGGGGGGAACCAGCAAATATTGTGGCCCATGAGTTAGGTAGGAGGAAAACCAAGAGGATGTGTGTCCTGATGATATAGGAAAAATACACCAGTTTCTGAGCCCAAAGCTTTAAGTGGGCTTTGGGTAGAGTTTTACTGTCATCAACTGTCTCCCTTCCCTCCTATCCCTGACCAATCTCAGGGCCAAGAGGATGCACCCAGCAAACAAGGGGGTTGTTGGTTTCACCTGGGGGTCTCCTTGACTCTTCTTTCAGCCTCCGCCTGCCTCTCATCCTGCCGCCTTTACCTCTGGAACACTACTCAAATCTAGTCCATCTACTCTTCTGTTTATCTACTGCCACCTCCCTGCTCCAAGGCATCATCAGCTCTTGTCTGGCTTATGGCAACAGCCCCCTAACTGCTCTTCCTCTCATATCCCTCTACAATCCTTTCTGCACTCAGTAGCCAGAATTTCTAAAACATAAATCTGATCATGTTACTTCTGCCATATCTAGAATTAAATTCAGACTCCTTTTCCATGGCCTGAAAGGTCTCCTCCATGCTCTGGGCCCTGTCTGCCTATCTAACTGTATGGCTTAACCTCTCTCCCTTTCATCCGCTGCACCCCGGCCACATCTCCTTCCAGCTTCTCAAACAAGCCGGGCTTCCATATGCTTCAGAGCCTTTGCACTGCTGTTCTCTCTGCTTGAAATACTTTTCCTTTAGGTTGCTGGAGGGCTGACTGCTCATTTTGTAGGTCTCTGCTGTCATTCTCTGCTCTCTTTTCTTTATTACACTTATTAATATCTGACATTATCTTGTTTTTTATTTACCCATTTTTGGTTGGCCTATTCCTCCCAAGAGAGCAAGGACTTTGACTTGGCTTATGAGGAATATCCAGTGACTAGAACAGTGCCTGGCACATCGTAGGTGTTCAGTAAACCTTGGTAATCAACTAGTAAAATGAGAGTAGATGTGGAGGCTGTTGAATGGAGAAGGTGCATTGTGGGTTCTCTGCATCCGGGACTTGGGTCAGGATTTAGGAAATGCCTGAAGGTCAGGGAGACTTGAGGATGGTCCTGGGATGGGTGACCCTCTAAGCCCACCTGGACATCACAGTCTTACTAAAAGAGGGTTCAAGGCTATCTGGCACAAGCTCACCTCCTTTTTCTCAAGCCGTAATAAGTGTCTCCTAAACTGGACAAAGGAGCATCTAAGAGAGCCTGTTGGGATGGACGACTCAGAACCTCCCAAAATTCTGCTTCCTTCCCCACCGCTGGGTTTCCATAGCAACCAGAGGATTTAACAGGAGAGAGTGAAGGGGAATTAGGAGCTGGAGAGAGGAGGAGTAAGTGGTAGCAAGACAGATGGGGAGCTGGCAAGAACTCCGAGGGAGCCCCCAGTCCCATGTTACTGCAGGAGGTTGTGCCAGTAAGGTCCCTCTGAGTGCCCCCCTTCCCCATCTGGGTCTCTTGCTGACCCTGAAGAACTAACTGTCCATCTGCGCAGGCCCTAGGGCTCACCCTCATGTACTCCCCCCTCCTCCCGGCTGGCAGATGCCGGATGAAACAATGCAGATGGCAGATGTTAGTGAAACAAGTTGCGGCCACGGGATCGGTTTGGGGATCTGCGTTCCTTTTCCCTCCCTTCCTTGGCTGAGTATGGTCGGGGAGGACATGGTGGGAGGAGAGTCAGGGCATGAACCTATGCCAAGCGAGGTCCCAAGCTTTGGCACTTGGGGATTAAGGCCAGACCCCCAGTCATGAAGGATCAGATGGGCTGTAGCTTGGGCCTGGCTGAAGGTGCTCAAACAAGGGTTTGGCCTGGACACTGATTTGAGGGAGTAAGAAGAAGCCTGCACAGAACTCAGTACTGTTTGCAGCCTCCTCCTACCTTGAGCTCAGAGGACCAGAAAACGCCTGGGCCTTGAGCCTGGGAGCAGCAGAATGGTGAGCCCCCGAGGAGCTGGGGCACTGGGCCCTGATACCCAAGCCAACTGCCTGGAGAACCAGCCAGTGACTTTCAAGGGTGATAGTAACCAGGGCCAACACCAAATTCCAGCTGTCCCTCTGTCTGCCCACAGGCACACAGCTCCCAAACACCCAGGCTCAAACCTCTACCTTCTTGGACTCCTCCTTGTTTCCAGCCACCAACATTTAATCATGTCAATTGGACAGATGTGACCAACTCTTGCTAAATCTTTCTTCATAGGGAAATCCCCCTGTCCCATCACAACCTACACCGGGCCATTTCATGTCCTCCCACCTTGCCTCCCTGCCCAGTCTCTCCCTGGGCTTTTTTGTATCACCTACCCCTCCCTGCCTCCTTCAGCCCTCAGTAATGAAGAGCAAACTCATAAAACATTCATCGTGGGTAATACACCATGTAGGGTCTGCCTGATCGCAGTTCTGATAGGGGAGCCGGGTCAGTATTGCTGGGTCTTAGGCTTCTGAGGGCTGGGGCTGACTTCTGTGCCTTGGGTTCAAGTTCCAGTGACTTCCATTAAGCCAGGCCCAATCCTCCCTGGCGGGGTGGAGGGTCTTGGGTAGAGTAGAAGAGGGGCTTCCTGAGAGGAGGTGCTAGCAGTCTGGGGAGGGAAAGGTGGCTCCTGGGGGCACTCCTAAGCCAGGCATGACAGGTAGCTGGGGCTCTGGATAAAAGCTGGAGACAAGGTGAGCCGTGACCGAAAGGCTAAAGGTTTGTGCTTAGTGAGGAGAGTCAGGGCCTAAGCGTGCAGTGTCTGGAATGGTTATTTTTGCCTCGGGGAGCCCGGTAAGGCGGAAGTGTGCACAGGTGTGTGAGGGAGGGGAGGGTCCTGTGTGGGTGGAGGACGCTCTCCAGGAGCCTGCCCAGGAAGCAGGCCTCCGGGTGGGGGCAGTTTCATCAAAAGCAGACAGAGGGAAGGGAAGGGAGAGGAAGGGAAGGGAGCTGCCTCTCACTCTCCCCACACCCCTGGAGCGTGCACTGACCACTGACACTAACGAGGCACCCCTCAACCCCACCACCGAGGCCTCAGTAAAGTCAGAGAAGGAATTCAGAGAAATGGCGCTGGGAGCAGCCAGAAATCAGCTGTGCCTTTGGAATCAGACGGAAGTAAGTTAAATCCTGGCCCTGCTACTCCCTGACTGTGTGAACCTCTCCAGGCCTCAATTTCCTTACCTGCAAAATGGGGAACATGCTCCACCCTATAGAGTTGTCACAAAGAGTGTGTAAGGGGTCCTGCAGAGTGTCCTAGCAAGGGTTCCTCATACATGGTGTCTGCTGTGGGGATGGGCTCTGGGAGAGGGGTCGGGCCAGTTGAGCGAAGGCTCTGGGAGCCCAGGTGTGCACCATGATGACATCCAAGCAGCACCATGAGGAGCCCGGAGGGCGGGCGAATCTTCAGGGGGCTGTGTTCCTGGGCCCGAGGCAGCCAGGAAGCTGAGTAAGATAAAGGGCACGTCCTTCAAGCACGTAAATCTGACCTCGCTCTCCCTTCCACTCACCGGAGCAGGTGTGCCAGCCAAAGGCCTGGGCCCCGGAGACCTGGGAGAAGCGAGGGCGCAGAGACGCTGTTGTTCTGCAAGGCTTCCTGCTCACCCCTGAGGCCCTCGTGCAGGTCCTTCCCGCCCTGCTCCTCGGACCCAACCTTGCCTCCCTCTCCCAACCCCCAAAGCAGCAAGCTGGGGGGAGAATCAAGTTCGAGATGTCTGGAGTTGGGAAGAATTCAAGGAGAGAGGCACACGGAGAACACAGAGCATCAACACTCAAGACTTCTTATCTGTGCTCCGGCCTCTTCCCTTCCCCAGGGCCTCACACGGATATATGACCAACCCACTGGGCACTTCCTCTAAGCCAGGCATTAAAGCAAGTGTTGGGAGGCAACGGTGAGCACGTGAGTTGGACCCCTGACTCCCGAAGCTTCCCTTCCAGCGCCGGTGGCCGCCTTTAGACAGTCAACTCTGATGAGGTATGGGGAAGGCCGAGACGGAGGAAGAGCAGGGGTTGGGCGAGGCAAGGGGTCCGGGGAGGAGGGCAGATGGCTTGGGGTTGAGGCCATGCTGGCTCTGAGGCCATCGGGTGGGAGATCCTCCAGATGGAGCTCAGCTTGACTCCTCTCAGCCCCAGCTCAGTCCCGTGCACAGAGTATTGAGTCGCTGGGGCTTGAGAGGACAAGGCACGGCTCCTCCTTCAGGCCACCCCCAGGTATAGGGGTTCGCAGACGTGTAAACCTGTGGTTGCCGTACCACGGGGCGTGGACAACAGTGGGTTAGCACCAGGTCCTCCACTGGCTGAATCGTAAAAGCCCTCACAGAGAAGATAGGAGCTGAGAATGAGTAGCTGTGGAATCCTCAGGGTAGTTCGTCTTTCCTGAACCTTAGTGTCGTCATCTAGGAGGTGAAAGGTTTGACCTAGATTATTTGTTTTCAAAAAATTTTTAGCGGCAGAACCTTATTTCCTGAGGAAAACCTGTATATATAGGGGGGTATTTCATAGAACAGATGTAAACGATACCTGCTGTGGGCGGCTCAGGGGTGGGGACCCCCTCGGGTTCACCCTTCGTGCCCGACATCCCCACTCGGGCAGGTGGTGAGGGAGATGGGGGGCCTGAGCCCGGCAGGGTCCTCTGTGCTTCCAGGGCAAGATGGTGGCAAGGAGCCTCTAGAGAGGAAGGGATGGGTGGGCTCAGGCCACCGCCTCGGCCCCGCTGGGAAGGTGCCGAGCTCTCTCCCTCCTCAGCATCTGGACAAGCGGGCCTGTTCCCACAGCCTCTCAGAGAGGCTCCCATCTCTTCCTGCAATGACCACTCACACCCAGGGATTATCCCAACCAGAAACTTCCATTTGGAACAAAGCTCCCAGGAATGAAACCTGAGCTGCCACAGAGAAGCTCCCAGGCTAACTGGGAAGTGGCCGGGAAAGGGAGGGAAAACTTGCAAAGCACCGGGAGCCTCAGGGAGGCTGTGAAACCTGAAGACCAACGACCAGCCAGCGGACTGGTGCCGGGAAGCTGCCACCGCCTGCTGTAGACCCAGGGGTCAGCGGAGCCGAGTGGGAAAACGAGGGGGAAGTGCACCCCGAGGCTTTCCAGGGGAGAGTAATTGGTGCACCTGTGGCTAGGACCAATATCCCCTGTGAGGCCCTCAGGGCTGGTCTGCAGTTCCTTAAGCGGCCCCCTCCCCTCCTCCCCGCCCCCCTCCCAGCTGCTTCCACTTACTCCAGGGGCTTCTGGGTCGGTCAGTGGCAGGCCTGCCAGGACACCCAAGGGAGGGGAGGGAAGAATAAGAGCCTCAGTTACCGTTTACTGAGCACGCATCAGGTGCCAGGAAGCTGTGTTATTTCTCATCCTTACAATAGCCCAGTAAGGTCAGTATGACCAGTGCCATTTTACCGTTGGGGAAACTAAGGCTAAAAGGAGTTAAGCGATTTGCCCCAAGTGGTAGAGCTAGTTAGCGGTTAACCTAGGATCTCCCTGGGGCTTTTGGACTCAAGTGCTAAAGCACCTTCTGCTTCGCCAGGCTCTAAAGTCTTCAAATCCCTTATTAGAGCCCAAGAACCCCAGTTAATGTCCAAATAAACTCTTTTTTCCCCCTCAAGCCATCGTGTGTGACCATGCAAATGCTGTGAGTGGTCATTTCTCCTGTTTGGATCCCGGTGACCTTGTGAAAGTGATTTTACTGCTCTGGGGCTCAGTCTCCTCATTTGTAAAATAAGATTCATGATAATGCCTACTTACAGGTGGAGGCCCAAAACGGTAACACAGATAAAGTACTCGGAGCAGTGCTGGGCAGAGGAAGCACTCAATAAATGCTAGTCTTGTTGTTAGAAGGATTCCTCCCCCTTCTGCCCAGGAGCCCAGAGCCCTGAAGAAGAAGCCCTCAGCGGGCCGAGTGGATTGTCCCAAGCTCAACCCCCCACCCTGCCTGCCTCTAAGGGTTCAAACGTAGATTAGAAGGAACTTCAGAGGGCCAAGGACTTTGAGTATTTTGGGAACCAACAGGGAATCTTTTCTTCCACCTCCAGAACAGCTCCAGGCCCTCCAAGTGGCTGAGATTGGCTCTTAGCTGAGCTACTAGGCTGCTCTGGTGTGGCTCTGAAGGCAGACAGCGAATCCCAACCCAGCAGAATGTTTCGTTTCAGAGGAGCCTTGAAGTTGATCCGACCTGGAAACGGGAAAAGGTAAGGTGGTGGGCTGGGTCCCGGGGACTGGGCTGTTGTCGTGTGGCACTGCCGAGTAGCAGGCAGCTTTGGGCTCTGAGGAGGAGTCATTTTGCTGTGTTGAAGGCCAGGAGCTTAGTCAGAGGCTGTGGCCTTGCCCTTCACCTGCGGCCTCTCTAGATCAGATTTCCAAGATGACTATCCTTTGGGGTCAGCACCAAGCACTGGTCCTGCCCCGTGGGTAGACAGACCCTGCTGGTCCCTGCTCGCTTCCCCAACATCTGGGCATCTGAAGGTCTGGCTGCTGGCTGCCATTAGTGACTGGGGCTTGGACTAAGAAACTAAGGATATCATGTTCAAGGACAAACTTGAAGTCAACTTTTGTGATGCTTACGTTGAGCCTGTGTGGCCAGCAAAGGTGACAACTGAGAATGGGTAGTGAGCTGGGGACAGGCTCCATGTGAAATGTGGGGCTTAAAAAGGATTCTTTCCACTGCCAGGCACCAAGCCCTAGGCTCAACTCCACCCCTCATCCACAGGGAAAGCAATTATTTTGTTCCAGTTTCTGGGGAGTTTACAGTCTAGTAGGAGAAACTGCATATACAAATGATGGTCAGATATCAAATAGGTAATTAAAAATGGGTGTGCTTTTCAATTTTATTCCAACTGTTCTGTGAGGATGAGTCAGATAGTATTACCTTTTAAAAATAAGAAAATCAAGGCATGAATGCAATACCGATATTGTTATTGAGTCTATATTCATAAATGTTTTAAGCAAAGTGCTTAGGTACCAGGACCACAGTGCACTCTTGTGTGTGTGTGTGTGTGTGTGTGTGTGTAGTGTGTTCACATAAATATTCTTTAGTGAGTGCCTAATGTTTCAGGCAGTGTTTACATACTTTATTTCAATTATTCTTTCTACTGACCTTCTAATGACTCAATGTGCTAGGTATCAATATTTCAAATTTACAGAGGAGGAAATTAGACTTGAGCAAGGTTAAATAATGTCTCCAAGCCACACAGCTGGTCAGTGGCTGACCCAGGATTTAAAGCCAGATCTGTTGACTCTAGTCTTTCCAATCTGCAAAGCACGCCAATGACTAACAATGCAGAGCAGAATGTAATGGAAAAAGTTACCTAAGACAGGTACCAACATGGTGCTAGGGAATTTCTGGGAGGGAAGAGTTCCCCCCTGGTTGAAAGGAAGAGGCATTAAGGAATAGAAACTTACTTGCCCAAGGTCATACAGCTGATTAACCAGGAGTCAGGTAAAATTCAGGAGTCTGGGGCTTCCCTGGTGGCGCAGTGGTTAAGAATCCACCTGCCAATGCAGAGGAAATGGGTTCGAACCCTGGTCCAGGAAGATTCCCACACGCCGTGGAGCAACAAAGCCCACGAGCCACAACTACTGAGCCCTCAAGCCACAGCTATTGAGGCCACGTGCCACAACTACTGAAGCCCGCACGCCTGGAGCCGGTACTCTACAAGAAGAGAAGCTACCGCAATGAGAAGCCTGCACACCGCAATGAAGACACAACGCAGCCAAAAATAAATTAATTAATTAATTAAATTAAAGTGTGGATTAAAAAAAAATTCAGGAGTCTGGATTCCAAGATCAATAACAGTTTTGAATACTACTGACAATAAGAACTTTGAGAGGAATTCACCTCAGCCCTGTTTTGTTAAAGATAAAATTCTGAAGTCTTTGAAAGTCCCTCAGAACCTGTGTGACATTTGGATGAGCTGAAAGCACATGCAAAAAGTGGGGAGGAGACCCACTTCTCCCTCTCCTGGGTACCAGAGCAGAGGAAGGCCAGGACCCCTCCCCAGCCCCCAAAATGTTGGGGCTCATTCTGCAATCTTTTCCTACTACAAAGCAGCCAAAACAAAAATTTCTAAACAAAGCCAAAGATTGTTTCAAGTCACCTGCGTGCTCAAAAATCTTCCCTGTTTCCACTTGCCCACAGGATAAAATTCAAGTCTGGCTACAACTCTCCAAACTTATCTCTTTGTACTTCTGTGGGAGAGTCTAGTGATACAGATCTTTTGACCAGTTCCCAAGTACTCCATGCTCTCCCATGCATTTGTCTTCTCACGTGCTGTTCTCACTACCTAGATGAACCCCTATGTGCCCTTCAAAACCTGAAATTGCCTCCTCCCCGTGATATCTCCCAGGCAATCCTCTGTGGGCTCACGTGTTATTCTGTTGAGAACACTGAGCTATAACTACTTATTGATAACTATAATTCCTCCAGTAGTCTTGGAATATAGTAGGTGCTTCATAAATTTTGGTAAATACACGAATGAAGTCCAATCTGGATGCCTTAGTGTTTGACCTTGCCATTATGGGGCAAATAAGGGGGCTGCAAACATGATCTGAGGAGACTTACCAACAATCTCCAGAGTTTTGGATTCTTTGAAGATTAGAAGTAGTTTTAGAAAATAATAATAATAGCCACCATTTATTAAGTGCTTACTATCTACCAGGGACTGTGCTAAGTAAGCCCTTTCTTTACACGCCTCACCTCATTTCGCCCTCACAATACTACTCTGCAGTAGTGGTTAATCCCGTGAGGATCTTATTCCCTAAATAAGTTCTTATCCCCATTTTACAACCGGAGAAACTGAGGTTCAGAAAAGTGAAGGAATGCCTTCCTTCACTTTAAACCCATATCTGTTGGCGTTTAAAACCCAAGCTCTTAACTTCCCAGATTTTCTGCCTCAGACTCCTCCTAGTGTGAACCTTTTCTTCTGTATTAATTGGGAACAAATCCCATTGCTCCTTCTGCCTAGTTAGAAGCACCATTGGCATGTGGGCTCTGAGCTGCATGGCACAGGGACTGGGGTTACACAGGCAGGTTGTGAGCGATCAGAAGTTCCAGCTTGATGTTTGTGCTGAGACCTTGACATGCCCCCATGAGGGGGGTGTGTCGCTAATCACTTACTTAATGACCACCCCTGGAATGGCCTAGGCTGACGGCTAAAGCAAAAACATAGAAAACAAAACAAAACAAAAAACTGACTTAAGATTGACTGGGGTTTCCCTCTTCAGGTTACAGGCACTTTGTTAGGAAAATAAAACCCCTCATTGGAAGCTCAGAAGGACTTCACTTCGAGGACTAAACCTGGGTTCTAGCCTGGCTTTTGTTACTAACCAGCTGTGTGACCTTGGTCAAGAGGCTTAACCTTATAAGCCTTTGTGAGTGGGCAGAAAAGTGGGCAAGAACACAGTACACTTAGGAAGGAAAGATCCAGATGACATCCAGAGAATGGGAATCTGAGTTGGAGTTTAGGTCATTCCCAGGAAAGAGGCTCCAGAGCTGCAGAAGGTAGTATCCCAGTGTGCTGCAGGGGCTGAGGGCCCACCGAGGAGCAGGCACCACGAGGGAGTGGGGAAACGGGAGAGGAAACCAAGGGCAGAAAAAGCTGCTTTCCTTGTGTGGGATGCCACACTAGGTCCATTCCTAGTCCCTCTGGGGAATCAAGTGGTGGGCATTTAGACACCCCCAGCTTCAGGAAGAGTTAACTCTCCGCTCCTTTGGGCCTCCCTGTACCCAATACACTCTTCTATCTCAAAAGTGGTTCTACTTCCTTTCACTTTAATGTCAACCTTCTGAGTAGAAAGTGAACTCCTGGAAGGAAGGAAACTTGACTTTTTAATCTATGTTCCTCGGCCCCTATACTGACTGCCTGGGACAGGGGGTAACATCTAATTGTCTGATAACTGAATGAATTGATGAGTGGATGAATCTTGGGTGAGTAGGAAGAGGTCCAATGTCACAGTAGAGAAAACCTTTAAAGCTTATTACAAAAGAGGAGGGACGTTCAAGAAGAAACAGAGAGCTTCCCAGATGGCGCAGTGGTTAAGAATCGCCTGCCAATGCAGGGGATTGGCAGGGACATGGGTTTGAGCCCTGGTCCGGGAAGATCCCACATGCCATGGAGCAACTAAGCCCGTGCGCCACAACTACTGAGCCTGCACTCTAGAGCCCGCAAGCCACAACTACTGAGCCCATGTGCTACAACTACTGAAGCCTGTGTGCCTAGAGCCCGTGCTCTGAAACAAGAGAAGTCACTACAATGAGAAGCTCGCGCACCGCAACGAAGAGTAGCCCCAGCTCACCACAACCAGAGAAAGCCTGCGCACAGAACGAAGACCCAACGCAGTCAAAAACAAATAAATAAATAAATAAAAGAAGAAACAGAATCTCAAATGGCTTGGGGGATTCAGGAGCAGAAAAGCTAAGAAGAATGAGAACATGAATTCGCATAGTCCTTGGGGCCATGGTGGCCAGGGAATCCTGGACTGAGTTGACTCTAGGCCATTCTTAGGCTCCTTGGGGAAGATGTAAAGGGAGGTGGCACACAGGGATCAAGTTCATTGTCTCTAGATGGACTGACCATACATCCTGGCTTATGCATATTTTCCTAGAGTAATTATTAATACCTCAGAGTGTCTTGATCCTGGTTTGGATGACAAACTCTCTTTTTTAGGTGGTATTACCCTCCCCCCATCTTTTTTCTTTTTTGTCGAGGTATAATTCACATGCCACAAAATTTACCCCTTTAAAGCATACAATTCCATGGGTTTTTTGTATATTGACAAAGTTGTGCAATTATCACCACTATCTAATTCCATGGTTTTTAGTAAATGGACAAAGTTGTGCAATTATCACCACTATTTAACTCTATGGTTTTTAGTATATTGGCAAAGTTGTGCAGTTATCACCACTATCTAATTCCAGAGCATCTTCATCACCCTAAAAAGAAACCTTGTACCATCAGCGGTCACTCTCCATTCCCTCCCTCCTCCCAGCCCCTGGAAACTGCTAATCTACTTTCTATCCCTAGAGATTTACCTATTCTTGACATTTCATATATCTGGATTCATATAATATGTGGCCTTTTGGGTCAGGCTTCTTTCACTTAGCATAATGTTTTCAAGGTTCATCTATGTTGTAACCTGAATTAGTACTTTGGAAAACAAATTATTTGGTCACTGTGGATAGCTGTTAATATTGTAGCTATTACATTGTGGGTGTTGCCTTGGGGCCAAAGGGGAATTGAAATGGAGGAACCAGGCTAAGATCCTCTTACTGGAAAGGCCATTCTATTGACTCAAGGCACAGAAACACTGATGGGGGATATAGCTGAGAAGGAGCCTCATTTAGGATTCTAGACTCTTTTTTAAAAAATTAATTAATTTTTTAACATCTTTATTGGAGTATAATTGCTTTACAATGGTGTGTTAGTTTCTGCTTTATAACTAGCATTCTAGACTCTTGAGTTGGCACATTTATTGGCTTTGAGCTCCGTGACACCCTGATAGAAGTTAGAGAGAACTGGCAACAGTCTGATCTATTGCCAGCTTCTTGGAGAAAAGCAGAACTTAATGAATTAAAAAAATGAACCAGGGGAGAAATGAACCACAGGCTCTAGGTTTGAGTGTTTGCTCAGCCACTGGTTTTGCGTGAGTTCCTCCATGTCTAGTCTCTGTATAGTGATAATAAGGAAAATCCCAAAGCTATTAGGTTTTAAGATGCTTCACAGAATCTTCCAGTGTTCTCTGTGCTGTTCTGCAGATGTGTAATGCTAAGGGAGCTAAGTGTGTGGATCTTTTGAAAGGTACATAGCTCCCAACTGTATGTGGTTTTGAGCACTCCAACAAGTTGGGTAGCCTGTGTGCCAAGCAGTTAGGCCAGGATAGTTTGGGTATATCTCACACTGTTTTAATGGCACAGCGTTAATAATGAGAAAATATTATGGATGTTTCTGCAGATACATGACTACTTGTCTCGTTTTCCCTGATGCGTTGAGTTCTCAGCGCCAGTTTTTATATAGTTCTATCTCTCCTACACTACCCAATACAAAGCCTTACACACATAGGGGCCCCACGTGTACTGGAGGGAAGGGAAGACCAAGCAAGTAATACTTGTTACTGTGTGGAAGTATTTCCTCGTCTTTAGGGGGCTAATTAACAGTCTGCCAAAGACTCGGGGACCCCACCTCAGGCAATCAGAAACAGTCATGGGGTACCACCAGACTCCAAACCAGGAGGCCCAGAGCGGAGCAGCAGGGCCTGTGAGTTGGCAGACCTGGGGAGGCTGTCCTTGGGGGAAAACCGAGGAGGGCCGGGCATGCTAGCCAGGCCTGCTGTGCTGAAAGCAGCAGACGGGTAATTTCCAAATGACCATTTCAAAGGAAGGTTGAATTTCTCCCAGATAAGAGGGAGAGCAGAGAGCATGCCTATATCTCTAACCCCCTGAGCTCACGGCCGTGATAACAGCTGTGGGGTTGGAAACCTAATGCTGATGAAAGAGTTAAAGGGTGGCCCGGGCAGCTATCGGTGACAGCGCTAGGAACTGAGCGCGCTCCTGGAGCGCGGCTGGGGACTGGTGTGACTCCATGAATAGAGGCCACTCTCAGGGAGTTTTTCCTGGAACAGAATGGGGTCAGGGAGCCGCTTGGGGAACAATGGTTGCCACCGACTAGCTGAATTTCTTACAATCACACACCATACCCCCTGATCAAATAGCTCCTTTGTCCGGCTGATATAAAAACATGTCATACAATGATGATTTGGAAGAATGACACGGGTTTGCCTTTCACAGAGATCAGAAGGGCTTGTTGTGCAGCAGGGGGAAAAACATCAGAGTCAAGGAAAACCTGGAGAATAAAAGGAGCAAATGGAAACAGACAGCAACAATAAGAAAGGGCTGGGTGGCTCGAAAGGCAGACAAGGGCTTGGTTACCAGCAGGGAGATGGAGCAGCTGGGCAGCTCTGAGGAAGGGAGAGCCTGCTGGCTGCCCGGTAACCAGATTCACAGCGCCCCCTTGAAACTCTTGAGAAACTCAAGGAATTAAAGAATACTACTTGGAGGAAGAGATAGTCCAAGGTGGTTGGTGTACATAGGGCTGTGTGTTCAGAGTAGAGGGAACACCTGAGCGATCACCCTACCTATACCGTTATTTTATTTTACAGATGGGGAAACAGATCTGGGGAAGGATGGGGGCTGAGTCGTTTACTTGGATTGTCTAGATTCAGGTCTTGTTTTACAACTGCTTCTCTTATTTCCTTGACTTTGAAGATGGAAATGCAGGAGTTTCCCAAGCATTCTCTGTTCAGAGAGTAGAAGAGAAGAGATGAACTGGGACTCCTGCCTCAACCAGTGATTCCTTATATAATGGAACTCATTAAAGGCAGTGCCTTTCTGTGTGCCTCTGTTTCCCTGTCTGTAAAGTGAGGGCACTCCCAAGTCAGCCAAGCAGCCAGCCAGCCATTAGTTCAGCCATCCTTTGTTAAATGCCTTCTGTGCGTCCCACCCTGGATAAGGGCACTACAGAGGGTAGGAAGGGAGAACCTCATTGAAAGATAAGCCACAGTCACTGGACCCAGTTAGGCAAATGCTATCCAGGTAGACTGTGTGGATACCAAACCTTGCTTCTCAGCTGAGACCTGTAATTCAGGTGGGCAGGTTTCCTGTCTGTTTCAGATAGGTCAGACTGAGACTTTGTTGTTCAAAGAGAGCAGACTCATATAGCAGGATTCCTGTAGCTCCCAGTCACCAAGTAGGTTTACAAAGAAAATGACAATTGTCAATGTCACTAACATTCGTCTTTAGTGCAGCAAGTGTAAATGGATCTGAAGCCTTTATATTAGATTTCCCTAGAACTATGTGGGGTTAAAAAGCAAGAGTATTTTGTGTTAATCTATTCTCTTTCATTCCCAGATCCTGAAATCCTTTACCAGTAGATAGCCAGTTCTCAATGCTACCCCTGTGGGAAATGTGGCGAGTGCCACTCTCCCCATTCCCCAGCTGGGAGGCCTGGGTCACAGAAATGTTCTAAGCCCTGCAGTGAGGGATAGAAACCAAGACTGTCACCTCATTCACTGCTCTGACTTCGGACTAAACAAGGCACTGGAAAGTAAAACTGGAGGTTAAACAAACAGTGCATCTGGTATACCTCTGTTATAGGAAAGCAGAAATACTTTTATATTTTAAAATTTTAATTTGTTTAAATAGCCAATACACATCCATGGTTCTTCAAAAATTTCAAAAGAGTAGGAAGTAAGTGTCCCTCCAAGCTCTGTTTCTTTTCTTTTCTTTTTTTTTTTCCTAAACAAACATTATTGCGTTCAAATCATCATAGGAACACTGTTAGAGGATGGGCGTTATTATAATATCCACTTTATTTTATTATTATTTATTTATTTTTGGCTGTGTTGGGTCTTTGTTGCTGCCCAAGGGCTTTCTCTAGTTGCAGCGAGCAGGGGCTACTCTTCGTTGCGTTGCATGGGCTTCTCATTGTGGTGGCTTCTCTTGTTGTGGAGCACAGGCTCTAGGCGTGCGGGCTTCGGTAGTTGTGGCTCACGGGATTAGTTGCTCTGTGGCATGTGGGATCTTCCTGGACCAGGGCTCGAGCCCGTGTCCCCTGCATTGGCAGGCGGATTCTTCACCACTGCACCACCAGGGAAGTCCCCCAACCTCTGTTTCTATGCACACCATTACCTATCCTGGAGAAGACCAGTTACTGGGATCTGGTGAGCTTTTGTATGCATTTATAAATATATACATAAAATATTTTTCCTTTCTCACGTTTGATATATAAACTATTGTGCACATACAGACGATGTTAAAATGAATGTGAAATTCACAGAAACTCGGGGTTGGGAGGACTATACAAACCCAAAGTTTGACACCAGGTCCTGGAGAGACTGCCCAGCACTCTCAAATTCAGCTGCTGGCTTTCTGTGCTCTGCTTTAGAGAAATCTATGCATAATGCCAGAGGCAGGTGTATGAATTCCTCTGAGCTTCTTAAAGAGAACTCTCCTAAGATGTGTACTTGTGGTCCCACAATGATTTTTCCACATAAAAAATGGAAAGTTAGCCGGAGTTAAAAAATAGGAGGTCAGGGGTATCCCACTCCACAGCCTCCTCCTTCACATAGGAACTGAGAGCCCTTTGATGTGACCTGTCCCATATAGGTTTTAGAGTTAATATTTTGAGTACTTGTTGTGAGTCAGGCTCTTAAAAAGTGATACGTACTATTTATACGTTATTTTGTGTAACACTCATCGCTTTATTATCTCTGCTATACCTCTGAGGCTTAAGTCATAAATGGCAGAGCTAGGAAAACTTGACCTTAAGTCCATGTTCTACCTTCCCACTTATTCCCATGACAGACTTACCTCTTCCTGGTACCTGAAGAATCAGATCCAAACTCCCCAGCCTGAATCTGAAGACCTTCCACCATCTGTACAATTTCTTTCCTAGGCTTATCTCTTCTCACTCCTTGTCATGCACTGCATGCTTGAGTCACACCAGATCACTCATGTTACTGGTCCTTGCATTCTTCCAGTCCCTGCACAGGCTGTTCCCTCCACATGGAATCTTTTTCTCTCCTCTCTGCCTGGCAAACTGCCAATGTGATTTTTCTAAAACTCAGTCTGACTGTGTTACTTCATTGTTTAAAACTTCTCTGTGTTTCCTCACCACCTAATGTGATCAAGACGAAGTTTCTTAACTTCATACAGAGGATCTCCATGTTCTGGGTCCTACTGACCTCCAGGCTCACCCCTCCCACTTTCATCTCCTACTTAATGCTCCACGCCTGTGATCTACTTACAGTTCCCTGAATATTTTGTGCACTGTTATCTCCACGTCTTTGCATATGCTGTTCCTTTTTCCTAGAACACTCTTCCCACCTTCTCCTTCACTTGGCTAGGTCCTGCTTGGCCTTCTGATCATTGCTTGGGCCATAACTCCTCAGAGGTCCTCACCCTTACCCTTCCAGGATATATGTCTTAAAATATGTTTTTTCTATACTATGAGTTCCTCAAGATTAGTGACCAAATTAATTTGTGTCTGGTTCCCCAGAGCCTCACATAGGGCCTGGCACCCAGACTGTCTCAAAAAATAAGTGATGAATGAAAGAATTGATGAGTGGATAGATAGATGAGCTAGAATGCAGAGTCCCTGAATGGGACCTAGGTACTCACTCTGGCCTTAGACCCTTCCTTTTTTTGCCAGCTGCTGCCTAATAGTCTTGCAATAGCTCCCATTTTTTGGAACCTCTTCACTGCAATGTGACCTTGTTTATGTGAGTTTACCTCTTTGAGACTCAGTTTCCTCAAAAGTAATATGAGAAAGTGGGAGGACGTGATCCCTACCGTCGCTTCCAGATCAAATGTTATGTGAATCCATGCTGCTTGCAAAGGAGAAGGAATTTTCCAAGCAGTGTGTGGTGTGGGGAGAGCACCAATGGTGTCAGTGGGTGCAAGAGATTTTCAGTGACTTCAGCTTAACTCTAACTCGGAGGTGGGTAAATGATCGTCCATGGGCCAAATCCCTTTCACTGCCTGTTTTTAGTATGGCCCACAAGCTAAGAATGGCTTTTACATTTTTAAATGATTGGGGAAAAAATCAAAATAAGAATAATATTTCATGACCTGTGAAAATTATATGAGATTCAAATTTCAGCATCCATAAATAAAGTTGTATTGGGATGCAACTACGCTCATTTGCTTACGCATTGTCTATAGCTGCTTTTCTACTTCAATGGCAGCACCGAGTAGTTGTGACAGAGACTGTACGGCCCTCAAGTCCTAAAATATTTACCATCTGGCCCCTTACAGAAATCATTTGCCAACCCTTGCTCTGACTCAAGAACCCTCAGTGGCTTCCCACTATCTATAACAGCACTGTCTGATCGAAATGTAATGTGAGCCACATATGTAATTTGAAATTTTCTAGTAACCATGTTAAAAAGTAAAATAAACATGATTCTAAAAAGTAAGATTAATAATGTATTTTATTTAACCCAATATTTCAAAAATATTATTACAACATGTAATCAACTTAAACTTATTAATGAGGCTTTACATTCTTTCATTCATACTAAGTCTTCAAAATCTGGTGTGCATTTTATACCTACAGCACACCTCCATTTGCAACAGCTGCATTTTAAATGCTCAGTAGTCACATATGGCTAGTAGCTACTATATTGGACAGCTCAGGGCTATAAGACCAAGTGCAAACTCCTTGACATGAAGTTCTAGGCCCTTTGTTATTGGGCCTCAGTTTTATTCCTATTAAATGCCAGCTGATCCATTCTATGCCCCTTACAATAGATATAGAATACTTTCCACCTTTACTTCCTTGCTCTCTCCTTTTTCTTTTCCTTTCCTTTCTTTTTCTTTTTGGTAACAGCTTTATTCAGATATAATTCACATTCCATACAATCCATCCATTTAAAGTGTACAGTTCAATGTTTTTAATATATTAAAATTAAATGGAGTTGTGCACCATCACCACAATCAATTTTAGAACATTTTCATCACCCCAGAAAGAAATTCCATACCTTTTAGCAGTCTCCCTCATTCCCCACATCCTCTCCTACCTCTAGGCAGCCACTAATCTATTTTTTGTCTTTATGAATTTGCCTATGCTTGACATTTCATAGAAATGGAATCATACAGTATATGGTCTTTTGTCCCTGGCTTCTTTCACTTAGCATAATGTTTGCAAGGTTCATCCATGTCATAACATGTAACAGTTCTTTCATTCCTTTTTGTTGTTGAATTATATTCCATTGCTCTTTCCTTTCTGGTATGCCCTCTTCTTCCAATAACTTTGCTTTTACAGACTGAAGCCCAGGGCCTCAGCAAAAACCCGAGAAGGAAAAGAAAAATCTTCCCTTCCTAGTCTACAGTGTTTAAGATCAAACACAGGACCTGTCCAGATCTTTAGAGAAAAAATGAAAATAAAGACATTGTGAAATCATTACATTAGTAACAAAATACTTTTTTTTTTTTTTTTTAAACTGAAAAACCACAGCTTGGTTTCCCACAAAGGGAAAAGAACTTCAGCTCAGGGACTTCCCTGGTGGTCCAGTGGGTAGGACTCCACGCTTCCAATGCAGGGGGCCCGGGTTCGATCCCTGGTCAGGGAACTAGATACTGCATGCATGTCATAACTAAGAGTTTGCATGCTGCAACTAAAGATCCCTCATGCCAAAACAAAGATCCTGTGTGCTGCAACTAAGACCCAGCACAGCCAAAATAAATAAATAAATAAAGAAATATTAAAAAAAAATAAAAAGAAGAACTTCAGCTCAAACTGCTGAGGACTCTAGAAGAGGGTGCTACGTGCACACACACATTTGTTACACCAGTAAGCTGAACATGGCAACCCAGCCTCACCTAAGAGACACCACAGTACAGGCCATAAGGCGTCCGACCTCAGTTCCAACTTCCCTCCATCAGACACTCTGGCTGAGCTGACTAGCCTGTTGACAGCTCCACACTCCATACTTTCGCAGCAAGAAAAAAACAAACCACAAATCCCTACTAAACTCCAACCCTTGTTCCTTCAGCTCCGAGGCTTATACTCCAGGTGATTCTGACTCCTCTAAGACCCCACCCCCAATCCCTCTTCCTCTTCCTCTGGCTTAACCCCCTGTTCCACCATGGTTCCATCTTTTCTCCTCTCCTTTCCTATTGCTCCCCCTTGACGCTTCCCCTTCCTCCTCACGCTCTATCCTTTTCCATTCTCTTCTTCGCTTTTCCTATCTCCCTCCTGTTCTCAAACTCTTCCCTTCTTTTCCGTATCTTGATTACTCCCTTCTTCCCTCATCTCCCCTCATTGCCATCCTTTTCCTCTTCCCTTGTCTTTTCTCTCAGTGCGTCCCTTGTACAGACGTGGAGCTGGGAAGGCCCTTCGGCTCATCTCGCAGAAGACAGCCAGGGATCTAGGAGTCAGATCTGAGGTTGAAATTTGGCTGCATCAATTAATATCTGGAATTATGAGCAAATTACTCAACCTCCCTCATAGGATTGAAGGTATATAAAGTAGCATTCAGTGAGCTCTCAATAATCACGCCTTATCCTTTTCAAACCCACCCTGGAGAAGAGAGTAGGAGACCCTTCTGCACAGGTTCCAGAACTACCAGTCACCTGTGCAATCTTTTCTTCACACCCTCTCATTTTGCCCCACGTCCACCCCACAGGCATTCTACTTCTGGGGCCCGCCCTGACACCGCCTCCCCGTCTTTGCTCTCCTTCCAACCTTTCTACAGCTCTGTTACTGCTACTCCCCCCTTCTCCTCCCACTTTCTCAACTCTTTTCTGGGCCCCTCTTCAAGGAAGAGCCTTACTGTGCAGGCACCAGGGGCTCTGCGTGACTTTAAGCAGGGCATGCGGCTCCTCAGGGCCCACAGTGGTCTCAGTGGCAGAACAACCGGTCTCACCCGAGTGCCTTCTGATTGGTTGGTCCTCTCAGATGGGATTTCCTAGTTCCAAGTGTACCACAGTCACATGGTCTAGTCCTTTGAGGCTCGGGACTAGTACTTTCTGATGGGGCTGGGCTCAGCTTGAGCTTTAAAATTTCTCCTCCTCTTTGCTAAGTTTTCCATGTTATCTTAGTCGTTAGTACTTGCTAAAGAAACTTCTGAAAGTACATAAAGTGAAAACAGGAAATTTCTTCCACAACCGTGCTGCCCCTCTGTGATCCTATGGTCTAGGTGGGAATATGAGCTACATATTGTGTTGTTTTAAAAATACTGGAACGCCGCTGTAACAATAATAGAAGGTAGTGATGATAATAGATGAAATTTTTTAAATTAATTAATTAATTTATTTTTGGCTGCGTTGGGTCTTTGTTGCTGTGCGCAGGCTTTCTCTAGTTGCAGCTAGCAGGGGCTACTCTTCATTGCAGTGCGCAGGCGGTGGCTTCTCTTGTTGCAGAGCACGGGCTCCAGGCACGCGGGCTTCAGCAGTTGTGGCACGTGGGCTCAGTAGTTGTGGCTCGTGGGTTCTAAACCACAGGCCCAGCAGCTGCGGCGCACGGGCCCAGTTGCTCTGCGGCATGTGGGATGCTCCCGGACCGGGGCTTGAACCTGTGTCCCCTGCATTGCCAGGCAGATTCCCAACCACTGCGCCACCAGGGAAGCCCAATAGGTGAAATTTACCAATATTTTCTACGTACGCTATTTTAAATGCTCTTTATGTTTAATACTGCTATTATCATTATTCCCAATAACAAATGAGACACTGGCTTTACAAAGGCTAAGTCATTTGTCCTAGACCCTGCTGTTAGCAAATACGTGGTAGAGCCAGGATTTGAATCTGAGTTTGAATCCTGAGCTCATATACAGCTTCTCTTCTGTACCGGGTGGTATTTACATGCAGTGACTATGCTCCCTCTGTCTTGGGAGACATTAACTCTCCTATTATTTTATGGCCTCTGTGCAACATCCCCGGTTGGTGGACATTTAGGAGATGGGAAATGTCAAGTGAAGACTGGGTTAACTCCTTTGGAAAGGTCCTATCAGGACTGACTGAGAGCCAGCCATCCTTACCTGTTTCCAGGGATGCTGAGGGCTGGACCACAAATGGGCTGATTCTGAGGATGAGGGGTTCTCCCTGGAAATTAATGACCCTGTAGCCACAGCTGCAAATGTTCAATAATAATAACAATGACCTTCTATAGGGCATGGGCTAGATGCCAGGCAATTTATAGACACTGTTTCAATCAGTCCTCACAATAACTCTACAAGGTGGGTGAAATGATTTGCCCAAAGCCAGTGTTAGGATTCGAACCTAGGCTTATCTGGTGCTGGAAGCTGTGATATTTCCATCTTGCCCTTTGCTTTTCTGCAAAAATGTAACAGTCACTAAGATTAAGCCTCCGTCATGTGCCAGGTGCTCTGTTGGAACTCTTACACATATTATTATCTCATTGAATCTGCACAGTAATCCCTTCAGACGGATACGATAGATATTCCCCTTTTACAGATGAAGAAGCTGAGGTTCAGAAAAGTTGAACCCAAGTTCAAAGTTGTACTCAAGATTACATGGCTAGTAAGAAGGAGGAACAATGTTCACACTCCCATTGACTGATTCCTGAGCTCATGGCCTGTCCGCTGCCCCCTGGCAGGGGGCAAAGTTTTGATCTGGATTAAGTGTTTGGACCAGAGCTGGTTTAGCCCCCACAGGCCCTTGTCTAGGGAACAGGTAAGAGCAGAGATCTGTCTGAAATGTCTTCAGGACTCCAGGTTCTTCTTCTGACACCTTCTATGGGGTAAATCAAGAGGAGGCAGCTGTTTCTCTTTCTGTGAGGGGGTCATAAGGAAACTCTGTGATGTTTTCATTGTTGCGCTTTAGTCCCTGCATCCTGTGCTTCTAGTCCCTGCTGAGCTTTTGGCTCTCTTGATTTTGTTTAAAAGAAAAATAGCCCATGCCTCAGACTCACAGGGGTGGAAAGGACTTTGAAGGAGAGCTACTAGTACAACCTTCCATTTGATGTTTCTCTGCGCCCCAGATTCTTCCTCTGTCTCTCGGGATTTCACAGGGTCTTGGGGAGGAGAGGTAAAATAATGGAGATGGGAACGTAAGAACTGGAATAAATACTTTATGGTTTTGAACACTTTAGATCGGCAATTCTCAAAGTATGCTCTGGGGACCCGTGGCTCCTCCAGGTTCTTTCAGGGGTCCGCAAGGTCAAAATTATTTTCATAATAATACTAAGATTTTATTTGCCTATTTCACTCTTATTCCCTCACCAGTATATGGTGGAATTTTCCAGAATTATGTGATATTGCAACAGATTAAATAAAAAAGCAAATATGAGAATTATGTCTTCTACGAGGCCAGAAATTAAATAGATTTACAAAAATGCAAAACAATTCTACTCCTTTCACTAATTTTTTGGGAAAATATAGTTATTTTTAATAAAAATATGTCATTTATGTTATATGTAATGAGTTCATTATTTAAAACATGAATTAACTATCTATAGAAGTTCTCGATTTCAATTTCTAATATGGTAAATATTGGTAGATATAACCCACATAAGCAAAAGCTCTTTGGGATCTTCAACACTTTTCAAGAATGTCAAAGGGTCCTGAGACCAAAAAGGTTGAGAACTGCTGCTTTAGATCATCATGAGAATCACACTGACATTATATTAGGTCTAACTGTGAGTGGAGCAAAAGGTTTTTAGAATCACAATCCTGGCAACTGGAGTTTCTTGTGAGAAGAGCCAGTAATAGCTAGGTCCTCTCACCCCAGCAGGACCCAGAGACAACAGCATGAAAATCTGAACCAGAGTCAGGCTAGGCCCTATAATATCAATTATATCAAAGAGTAAATACATTTGTGGAAACAATTTAAGAAATGGGGTTTTCGGGGGTACTTTTTTCTACCTTTATTGAAGTACACTAACCTGCACATATTTAAAGTGTACAATTTGATCAGTTTTGGTATAAGTGTACACCTGTGAAAATATCACCACAATCAAGATTACAAACAGTTTCCATCATCCCCCAAAGTTTCTTTGTGCCCCTTTGTAATTCAAAGATTACAAAGGATTTGTCATTCTTTGTGCCCCTTCCCTCCACCCATCCCAGACACTCACTGATGTGCTTTTCTATCACTATAGATTAGTTCATATATTCTGTAATTTTATATGCATGGAATTGTACAGTAAACACTCTCCCCTGTCCCCGCCCCCAGCTTCTTTCACTCTGCATTGATGATTTTGAGATTCATCCATGTTATTGTGCTGGAGATGAGATTTGAACTCTAGTTCTGCTGCTTATTAACTGTGCTGGGTTTGGGGAAGTTATTTAACCTGTCTGTTCTTCACAGAGGAAACAATAAATCAAATTTCTGTCTTGCATAGTTGTGAAGATAAAATAAGTCAATATAAGTAAATAAAACACTTAGTTCAGTTCCTGGTACTTACTGGGTACTTGATAAATAGTAGTTATTTTTGAATATATGTCTAGGGTAGGAATTAAGTAGGGTAACTAGTACAGCATGGGGATGGGGGAGAATCTTGTTTAGACTAATTTGATTCATAGCTCAGGTTTAACTATTTGTTAAACGTTTCTCATTTGCACACCAAAACCTCTACACATGCCAAGCTAACCAGGACATTTTTCTTTAGTGAGGGCTGGGGACATGGAAATTGTAGCTTTGAAAGTCCTGCCAGTTTGGAGTCACCCTGTTGGAAAAAAAACAAAATCCCACTAGGCTGCTTTGAAATGCAAAAGGTGTATTCTGTCTTCATCTTCGTTGATTCCAGGTCCAACTGGCCAGATTTCCTCAAACTTGGAATGAAAACCCCTTGTCTGGGGATGGGGGTGGACTTCAGAAGGTTCTTTGCTAGAGAAGTGGGAGATTGAGGTTTTCTATGTGACTCGTTGCAGCTGAGCCTGGGTTGGGACAGAAGTGGTCAAGCTGAGGAGTTTTCTCAGAGAATCCAAATGGGTTCCATTGCTTCTTGGCCTTTCTCAGCGCCAAGGGCCAGGGGGACCTGTTACAATCATGTTGTGTTTGCTACTGGCAACTGAAGCTTCTTGTATCCTCATGCTGCTGGGAGGTAACTGCTTTTTCCTAAGCCTGAAGACACAGTCTGAGAGAAAAAAAAACAACACAAAGAGGACATGAGAGAAGAGAGGAGGGAGGGTGAGAGCGGGCTGAATTGATCGATGTCTGTTCAGGTCTAGCTGGAAAACACAATGAAGTGAAAAGGCTCCTTGGTTGGTGTGCTTTTCTTGATTTTTTTCCCAGGGTTTGAAGTGGGAGGGAGGAATGGGAAAAAAGAAGGGAAGAGGTGGAGGACTGGCAAGTCCTGAGCAGAAGCAGCACAGAACCCTCAGAGTTGGGGAGGGGAAAGTAACTTGGTGATTCTGGAACCCTCTTGGGTCACCCGCTTACTGGTCAATCCCTTCCTTCCACAAGAGACTGTGGCTCAGGGCAGTGCTGCCAGTAGGGCATTTTGAATGAATGAAAACCAAAGTAGCTGAAGCCGCCCATCCCTGCCCTAGAAAAAACACCATATAATTTTTCTTCCAGTTGGGGGTGGGGAGGTATTGATGTTGGTTTCATTTTTTCCAGTATAGAATATCTGCAAACTTTTACTGAGTTCTTACTTTGTGCCAAGCACTATCCTAAATATTTTGCAGGCATTGTCTCAATCCTTACAACAACCTTGTGAGGTGCGGGTTGTATTATCCCTATTTTACAGATAAACAGAAGCTTAGAAAGGTTAAGTAAAGAACCTAAGTTCATATAATTAGTAAGCGGCAGAACCAGGCTTCCTCGTCAGGTCTGTCTGAACTCTGAGCCTACATTCTTGAGCACCGCACTGTGCATACATTTAGATATTGTCTCTTAAATAGCTCACAGTTTACTATTTCTCTGGGGGAAGGAGGCTTGGAGCTGGGAAGATGGTAGGTGGATAGTCATGTGTGAAATCTGCTACAGTACTGTACTGTATTCTACAGTACAATGTGGGCCATACTTGCAAGTTGAAATAAATGCTTCAGGAGGCCAAAGAAGAGAATACTTATTTCTATAGACCTGGGATGATGGAGTTAAGGAAATCCTTTTACTTAAAAAAAAATTGAAGTATAGTTCATTTACAATATTATATTAGTTTCAGGTGTACAATATAGTGATTCAGTATTTTTGTAGATTATACTCCATTTAAAGTTGTTATAAAGGGACTTCCCTGGTTGGCGCAGTGGTTAAGAATTCTCCTGCCAATGCAGGGGACATGGGTTTGAGCCCTGGTCCAGGAAGATCCCACACACTGTGGAGCAACTAAGCCCATGCGCCGCAACGACTGAGCCTGCGAGCCACAACTACCGAGCCCATGTGCTGCAACTACTGAAGCCCGCGTGCTCTAGGGCTCATGCTCTGCAACAAGAGAAGCCACTGCAATGAGAGGCCCACACACCACAGAGTAGCCCCCACTTGCTGCAACTAGAGAAAAGCCCACGCACGGCAACAAAGACCCAACGCAGCCAAAAAAAATAAAATAAAAAAAGGATAAATTTTTTTTAAAGTTATTATAAAATATTGGCTATATTCTCTGTGCTGTACAATATATCCTTATAGCTAATTTATTTTATACATAGTAGTTGCTGGTTTGTTCTCTATATCTGTGAGTCTGTTTCTATTTTGTTATATTCACTCATCTTATTTTTTAGAGTCCACATTTAAGTGATAACATACAGTATTTGTCTTTCTCTGCGTGACATATTTCACTAAGCATGATACCCTCCAGGTCCATCCAAATCACTGAAAGTGGCAAAATTTCATTTTTATGAGTGAGTAATATTCCATTTATATATATACCACATCTCTATCCATTTATCTGTTGATGGACACTTATGTTGTTACCATGTCTTGGCTAAAGTAAATAATGCTGCTATGAACATTGGGATGCATGTGTCTTTTCAAATTAGTGTTTTTGTTTTCTTTTTTTTTTTTTAATGTGTAACTATTTAAAAGGTTTAAAGCTCAAGCTGCAGTTCTTACTGCCTGGCATGAATTAGGACTGTGACCTTGGTCAAATTATTTACCCTTTCTGAGATTTAAGTTCCTCATCTGTAAAATGAAGGTTTAAGTTCCTCATCTGTAAAATGAAACATTTAACAAATGTTTATTGAGAGCTATTTTGTGTCAGGCACTGTCCCAGGCAACAGAGATATATTGGTGAATAAGACAGACAAGGACACTGTACTCATAGAGTTTACATTCCAGTGGGGATAATAATTGTACCTACTTCTTCCCTGATCTGCTTGACCAGGTCAGTTTCCATAGGACTATGGGCCTGTCCTTTATAACACTTAATATTGTTGTAATTTGTTTGATTCTTTCACCAAAGTCTGTAAACTCCTTGAAGGCAGGCACAATGTCTGATTTCTTGCTTTGTTTTGTTTTCACTTCACCAGTCACTGGTTCATATTAGGCTTTCATTAAATACTTGTTGAATGGATAAATGAAATGAGATCATGCATGTAAAGGGCCTGGCATAGTCAGACTCAATGAAATGCTATCTTCTATCATGACTTGACATTTTGCTTTTGATTTGAAAACTGACATTAAGCCACATCTACACCTACCTGCTTTTGACATCTAGTACTGTGTAAAGGACTCTGCTGGTTGCCTACTTAACTGATATTACCCTTTCTCCTTGTTGGCAGACCCTGGATTTTTTTATGATGTTCACCCTTCCCCCACCTCCAGACCAGTAAGTGGCACAACTAGGATTTGAATCTAAGCAATCAGCTCCGCAGCCTGAGCTTTTAACCTTTAAAAAAGTCACATATTTGAAAATCAAATATTTGATTTGATAAATAAATATTTGATAAATATTTGATAAGTAAATATTTGAAAATCATAAATATGACAAGGAGTTAATATCCAAAAAGATATAAAGAACTTCTACAACTCAACAAGAAAACGAACAACCTAGTTAAAAACTGGGCAAAGGGCTTGAATAGACATTTCTCTAAAAAAGATATACAAATGACTAATAAGAACATGAAAGATGTTCAACATCGCTAATTGTTAGTGAAAAGCAAATCAAAGCCACAATGGGAATCTATCTTGTACCCATTAAGATGGCTACTATTAAAAAACAGCACAGAAAATAACAAGTATTGGTGTGGATGTGGAGAAATTGGAACCCTTGTGCACTGTTGGTGGGAATTTAAAATGGTGCACCCACTATGGAAAATAGCATGGCAGCTCCTAAAAAAAAAAAAAAAGTGAAAAAAGACTGAGCATTTGATCCAGCATTTCCACTTTCCACTTCTGGGTATATACCCAAAAGAATTGAAAATAGGATCCTAAGAGGTACTTATATACCCATGTTTGTAGCAGCATTATTTGCAATAGCTAAAAGGTAGAAGCAACACGTGTCCTTTGATGAATAAATGGATAAATAAATACAATGGAATATTATCCAGCCTTTAAAAGGAAAGAAATTCTGGACTTCCCTGGTGGCACAGTGGTTAAGAATCTGCCTGGCAATGCAGGGAACACGGGTTCAATCCCTGGTCCGGGAAGATCCCACATGCTGTGGAGCAACTAAGCCCATGCACTGCAACTACTGAGCCTGCACTCTAAAGCCCGCGAGCCACAACTACTGAGCCCGTGTGCCACAACTAATGAAGCCTGTGCGCCTAGAGCCTGTGCTCTGCAACAAGAGAAGCCACCGCACTGAGAAGCCTGCGCACTGCAACGAAGAGTAGCCCCTGCTTGCCGCAACTAAAGAAAGCCTGGGCACAGCAACGAAGACCCAACGCAGCCAAAAATAAATTAATTAATTAATTTAAAAAATAAATAAATAAAAGGAAAGAAACTCTGATACATGCTACAATATGCATGAAACTGAAGACATGTTAAGTGAAATAAACCAGATACAAAGGGATAAATATTGTATCATTCCACTTATATGAAGTATCTACAGTAGTCAGATACATAGAGACAGAAAGTAGAATGATGGTTGCTAGGGGCTGGGGGGGCAGCTATTGATTAATAGGCACATAGGGAGGGAGCCAGGAGGGCAAACCAGGGCGAGCAGTTTGGAGCTGAGAGTGGCAGCCCCAGGGTGAGTATCTAGTGTGGGTGGCCCAACAGTGGTAGCAGCATGAGTGCCCCCAGCCCCCCATGCCAGAGCTGAGCCCAGCCGAGAAGGCCCATTAGGAAAGGCTCTGGTGAGAAGGGCCCTTGGCTAGGCCCTTGGCTGCCCTCAGTTGTGGTGGAGCCCAGCAGTGGGTGCTGTGGAGAGTGGGGAGCTGTGCTGGCCCCTCTAAAAAAATAGGTACAGAGTTTCAGTTTTGTAAAATGAAAAGAGTTCTGTGGATGGTTGATGGTGTTGGTATCACATCAATGTGAATGGACTTAAGGCCATTGAACTATACATTTGAAAATGGTTAAGATACTACATTTTATGTTATGTGTATTCAATCACAATTTTTTTTTTTGCTAACAAAGCAAGAGACTTTATTGGGAAGGGGTGCCTGGCGGGAGAGCAGCAGGGTAAGGGAACATAGGAGAACTGCTCTGCTACGTGGCTTGCAGTCTCAGGTTTATGGTAATGGGATTAGTTCCTGGGTTGTCTCTGGCCGATCATTCTGACTCAGGGTCCTTCCTGGTGGCACGTGCATCACTCAGCCAAGATGGATTCCAGCGAGAAGGACTCTGGGAGGTTGGTAGGACATATGGATTGGCATCTCCTCTCTCCTTTCAACCTCTCCCAAGTTCTTCTGGTTGGTGGTAGCTTGTTAGTTCCGCGTTCCTTACCAGGACCTCCTGTTCTAAGATAATATTTTCAGTAGCACATAGGGAGGGAGCCAGGGGGGATATTTTCAGTAGCAGTGAGAAGCCTATAGACAGGCATGGGTGAGGTACTAGCAGCATCTGCTACACCTGGTAAAACTCAGTCCAGACTCTGGTACCAAGTCAAACACAATTCTCGCTGAAAATCACCTTAGGAGTATTTTGATTTTAAAAGAGGTTCTCACCCCTATCACAAGAACATAGAGGGCAAAATTATTTAACATTAAGTTACATTCTGTAACGGCAGAGTCTAAGGCAACATACTTAGAGGCAGGAAGCTTTTTCTAGCAAACTTTAAAACACACGAGATAGGCAACCACATACTCTGCCAGTGGGAGCAGGCAGTAGGATTCTCCACAATGTGGGGATTTTGATACAACACCCAGAGCTTATAAATATGTTATTCAAGCAGAATATTTTCCCACTTAGTCTAGAATTTATTTTCTTGCTTCTTGGGCAAATCAAAGAGACTTTCAGGACTTCCCTGGTGGCGCAGTGGTTGAGAGTCCGCCTGCCGATGCGGGGGACACGGGTTCGTGCCCTGGTCCGGGAAGATCCCACATACCGCGGAGAGGCTGGGCCCGTGACCCATGGCCGCTGAGCCTGCGTGTCCAGAGCCTGTGCTCCACAACAGGAGAGGCCACAACAGTGAGAGGCCCACGTACCGCGCCCCCCCCCCCAAAAAAAAAGAGACTTAAAATGAGTTCAGGAAAAAGCATTCTCCAGGTAGGGAAGGCTCCCATCCTTCTAAATGATTAACATCCTTATGAATGACCTGTGGCAGGCACCCGACACTTGAGAGAGCAGAAGGGTTTAAAGTCAGAAGAACTGGATGAAGTGATGCCTCAGTCACTTGCTGGCTGTGGAACCCAGGCACAGCCCAAATCTCCCTGAGTCTTTGTTTCTCACCTCCACTTAGCCCCAGGGCTGTTTTAATGTCATCGGGGCTCTGCCTGTCACTTGGGGCTGGTGCATCTCCTCCCTGGTGTCCGGCCCTCAGCTCTCAATCACAATTTTTAAAAAGTTAAGGATCAATATTTTTTTCAGTTAAAAAAGTTATATATTAGTGTGAAGATTGTATTTCAACATAGTTGATGTGTATATGTGTATATAAGTGAGTGTATACATATATATGTATATAAAGTCACGTATTAAAAATAAAAGAACTTTCTTAACTCCATTATCCCAGGTCTGCAGACCCACCAGGTCTGCAGGTCGTGGCAATCCCATTGGTCTTACTGGTGATTTGAGTACAGGTGGGTATAAGATGAGATTCTGGCCAATGAGATATGAGGATAAGTCCACTGGGCAGGGGTGGGGGGGCTTCTGAGAAGAATTTCCTGATAAAAAAAGACACATGGGAAGATAGGGCCTGTCTTCTGCTAGATCTTATCTTGTCCACCTGAGATGCCTAGAACTGCAACAGCAATCTTGGAATCATGAAGGGTGCTAATGGAGACAGTCGTGACATGCTGAGTGAGGATGTCAGAATTGAAAAATGTTTCATCCAAAATGACAATGCGATGATGGCATCATTGAATTCTAAATTAAACAACCCTGGGGCCCTCCTTCCTCCAGACTTATTGTATGAGATTATAAATGATCTTTTTTAAAAAAAATATTTATGTATTTATTTTTTGAATTGTATTTTATTTATTTTTATACAGCAGGTTCTTATTAGTTATCTATTTTATACATATTAGTGTATACATGTCAATCCCAATCTCCCAATTCATCCCACCACCACACCCCCTCCACTTTCACCCCTTGGTGTCCATACATTTGTTCTCTACATCTGTGTCTCTATTTCTTCCCTGCAAACCGGTTCATCTGTACCATTTTTCTAGGTTCTACATATATGTGTTAATATATGATATTTGTTTTTCTCTTTCTGACACTTCACTCTGTATGACAGTCTCTAGATCCATCCACGTCTCTACAAATGACACAATTTCGTTTCTTTTTATGGCTGAGTAATATTCCATTGTATATATGTACATCTTCTTTTTTTTTTTTTAAACATCTTTATTGGGGTATAATTGCTTTACAATGGTGTGTTAGTTTCTGCTTTATAACAAAGTGAATCAGCTATACATACACACATGTTCCCATATGTCTTCCCTCTTGCGTCTCCCTCCCTCCCACTCTCCCCATCCCACCCTTCCAGGCTGTCACAAAGCACCGAGCTAATATCCCTGTGCCTTGCGGCTGCTTCCCCCCAGCTATCTACCTTACTACGTTTGTTAGTGTGTATATGTCCATGACTCTCTCTCGCCCTGTCAAAACTCACCCCTCCCCCTCCCCATACCCTCAAGTCCGTTCTCCAGTAGGTCTGCGTCTTTATTCCTATCTTACCCCTAGGTTCTTCATGACATTTTTTTCCCTTAAATTCCATATATATGTGTTAGCATACGGTATTTGTCTTTTTCTTTCTGACTTACTTCACTCTGTATGACAGACTCTAGGTCTATCCATCTCATTACAAATAGCTCAATTTCATTTCTTTTTAAGGCTGAGTAATATTCCATTGTGTATATGTGCCACATCTTCTTTATCCATTCATCTGTCAGTGGGCATTTAGGTTGCTTCTATGACCTGGCTATTGTAAATAGTGCTGCAATGAACATTGGGTGTATGTGTCTTTTTGAATTATGGTATTCTCTGGGTATATGCCCAGTAGTGGGATTGCTGGGTCATATGGTAATTCTATTTTTAGTTTTTTAAGGAACCTACATAATGTTCTCCATAGTGGCTGTATCAATTTACATTCCCACCAACAGTGCAAGAGGGTTCCCTTTTCTCCACACCCTCTCCAGCATTTGTATATTTTCTGATGATGCCCATTCTAACTGGTGTGAGGTGATACCTCATTGTAGTTTTGATTTGCATTCCTCTAATAATCAGTGACGTTGAGCAGCTTTTGATGTGCTTCTTTGCCATCTATATGTCTTCTTTGGAGAAATGTCTATTTAGGTCTTCTGCCCATCTTTTGATTGGGTTGTTTGTTTTTTTAATATTGAGCTGCATGAGCTGTTTATATATTTTGGAGATTAATCCTTTGTCCGTTGATTCATTTGCAAATAATTTCTCCCATTCTGAGGGTTGTCTTTTTGTCTTGTTTGTAGTTTCCTTTGTTGTGCAAAAGCTTTTAAGTTTCATTAGGTCCCATTTGTTTATTTTTGTTATTTCCATTACTCTAGGAGGTAGATCAAAAAAGATCTTGCTGTGACTTATGTCAAAGAGTGTTTGTCCTATGTTTTCCTCTGTTTTATAGTGTCCAGTCTTACATTTTGGTCTTTAATCCATTTGAGTTTATTTTTGTATATGGTGTTAGGGATTGTTCTAATTTCATTCTTTTACATGTAGCTGTCCAGTTTTCCCAGCACCACTTATTGAAGAGACTGTCTTTTCTCCATTGTAAATCCTTGCCTCTTTTGTCATAGATTAGTTGGCCATAGGTGCATGGGTTTACCTCTGGGCTTTCTATCCTGTTCCACTGATCTATATTTCTGTTTTTGTGCCAGTACCATATGGTCTTGATTACTGTAGCTTTGTAGTATAGTCTGAAGTCAGGGAGTCTGATTCCTCCAGCTCCATTTTTTTTCCCTCAAGACTGCTTTGGCTATTTAGGGTCTTTTGCGTCTGCATAGAAATTTTAAGATTTTTTTGTGCTAGTTCTGTAAAAAATGCCTCTGGTAATTTGATAGGGATTGCATTGAATTTGTAGATTGCTTTGGGCAGTATAGTCATTTTCACAACATTGATTCTTCCAATCCAAGAACATGGTATATCTCTCCATCTGTTTGTGTCATCTTTGATTTTTTCATCAGTGTCTTATAGTTTTCTGAGTACAGTTCTTTTTCCTCCTTAGGTAGGTTTATTCCTAGGTATTTTATTCTTTTTCTGGCAATGGTGAAGGGGACTGTTTCCTTAATTTCTCTTTCTGATCTTTCGTTTTTAATGTATAGGAATGCAAGAGATTTCTGTGCATTAATTTTGTATCCTGCAACTTTACCAAATTCATGGATTCAAAACTAGTAGTTTTCTGGTGGCCTCTTTAGGATTCTCTTTGTATAGTATCATGTCATCTGCAAACAATGACAGTTTTACTTCTTCTTTTCCAATTTGTATTCCTTTATTGCTTTTTCTTCTCTGATTGCCATAGCTAGGACTTCCAAAACTATGTTGAATACTAGTGACAAGAGTAGACATTCTTGTCTTCTTCCTGCTCTTAGAAGAAATGTTTTCAGTTTTTCACCATTGAGAATGATGTTTGCTGTGGTTTGTCGTATATGACCTTTATTATGTTGAGTTAGGTTCCCTCTATACCTACTTTCTGGAGAGTTTTTTATCATAAGTGGCTGTTGAATTTTGTCAAAAGCTTTTTCTGCATCTATTGAGAAGATCATATAGTTTTTATTCTTTAATTAGTTAATATGGTGTATCACATTGATTGATTTGTGTATATTGAAGAATCCTTGCATCCCTGGGATAAATCCCACTTGATCATGGTGTATGATCCTTTTAATGTGCTGTTGGATTCTCTTTGCTAGTATTTTGTTGAGGATTTTTGCATCTATATTCATCAGTGATATTGGTCTGTAATTTTCTTTTTCTGTAGTATCTCTGTCTGGTTTTGGTATCAGAGTGATGGTGGCCTTGTAAAATGAGTTTGGGAGTGTCCCTTCTTCTGCAATGTTTTGGAAGAGTTTGAGAAGGATGGGTGTTAGCTCTTCTCTAAATGTTTGATAGAATTCACCTGTGAAGCCATCTGGTCCTGGACTTTTGTTTGTTGGAAGATTTTAAATCACAGTTTCAATTTCATTACTTGTGATTGGTCTGTTCATATTTTCTATTGCTTCCTGGTTCAGTCTTGGAAGGTTATACCTTTATTAGAATTTGTCCATTTCTTCCAGGTTGTCCATATTATTGGCATAGAGTTGCTTGTAGGAGTCTCTTATGATGCTTTGTATTTTTGTGGTGTGCATTGAAACTTCTCCTTTTTCATTTCTAATTTTATTGATTTGAGTCCTCTCTCTTTTTTTCTTGATGAGTCTGGCTAATGGTTTATCAATTTTGTTTATCTTCTCAAAGAACCAGCTTTTAGTTTTATTGATCTTTGCTATCATTTTCTTTGTTTCTATTTCATTTATTTCTGCTCTGATGTTTATGATTTCTTTCCTTCTACTAACTTTGGGTTTTGTTTGTTCTTCTTTCTCTAGTTCCTTTAGGTGTAAAGTTAGATTGTTTGAGATTTTTCTTGTTTCTTGAGGTAGAATTGTATTGCTATAAATTTCCCTCTTAGAACTGCTTTTGCTGTATCCCATAGGTTTTGGATCATCATGTTTTTGTTGTCATTTGTCTCTAGGTATTTTTTTATTTTCTCTTTGATTTTTTCAGTGGTGTTTTGGTTATTTAGTAACATATTGTTTAGCCTCCATGTGTTTGTGTTTTTTATGCTTTTTTTCCCTGTAATTGATTTCTAATCTCATAGCATTGTGGTCAGAAAAGATGCTTGATATGATTTCAATATTCTTAAATTTACCAAGGCTTGATTTGTGACCCAAGATGTGATCTATCCTGGAGAATGTTCCATGTGCACTTGAGAAGAAAGTGTAATCTGCTGTTTTTGTATGGAATGTCCTATAAATATCAATTAAATCACTCTGGTCTCTTGTGTCATTTAAAGCTTGTGTTTCCTTATTAATTTTCTGTCTGGGTGATCTGTCCATTGGTGTAAATGAGGTGTTAAAGTCCGCCACTATTATTGTGTTACTGTTGATTTCCTCTTTTATAGCTATTAGCAGTTGCCTTATGTATTGAGGTGCTCTTATGTTGGGTGCACATATATTTATAATTGTTATATCTTCTTATTGGATTGATCCCTTGATCATTATGTAGTGTCCTTCCTTGTCTCTTTTTTGTGTGTGTGTGGTACGCGGGCCTCTCACTGTTGTGTCCTCTCCCGTTGCGGAGCACAGGCTCTGGACATGCAGGCTAAGTGGCCGTGGCTCACGGGCCCAGCCACTCCGCAGCATGTGGCATCTTCCCCGACTGGGGCACGAACCCGTGTCCCCTGCATGCGCAGGTGGACTCTCAACCACTGTGCCACCAGGGAAGTCCTTTCCTTATCTCTTGTAACATTCTTTATTTTAAAGTCTATTTTATCTGATATGAGTATTGCTACTCCAGCTTTCTTTTGATTTCCATTTGCATGGAATATCTTTTTCCATCCCCTCACTTTCAGTCTCTGTGTGTCCCTAGGTCTGAAGTGGGTCTCTTGTAGACAGCCTATATATGGGTCTTGTTTTTGTATCTGTTCGGTGAGCCCCTGTGTTTTGGTTGGAGCATTTAATCCATTCACGTTTAAGTTAATTATCGATATATATATTCCTATTACCATTTTAATGTTAATTGTTTTGGGTTTGTTTTGGTAGGTACTTTTCTTCTCTTGTGTTTCCCACTTAGAGAAGTTCCTTTAGCATTTGTTGTAGAGCTGGTTTGGTGGTGCTGAATTCTCTTAGCTTTTGCTTGTCTGTAAAGTTTTTGATTTCTCCATTGAATCTGAATGAGATCCTTGCTGGGTAGAGTAATCTTGGTTGTCGGTTCTTCCCTTTCATGAGAAATATATTGTGCCACTCCCTTCTGGCTTGTAGAGTATCTGTGAGAAATCAGCTTTTAAGCTTACGGGAGTTCTTTTGTATGTTACTTGTCTTTTTTCTCTTGTTGCTTTCAGTAATTTTTCTTTGTCTTTAATTTTTGTCAATTTGATTACTATGTGTCTCAGTGTGTTTCTCCTTGGGTTTATCCTGCCTGGGACTCTCTGGGATTCCTGGACTTGGGTGGCTATTTTCTCTCCCATGATGCAGAAGTTTTCGACTATAATCTCTTCAAATATTTTCTCGGGTCCTTTCTCTCTCTCTTTTCCTTCTGGGACCCCTATAATGCGAATGATGTTGCATTTAATCTTGTCCCAGATGTGTCTTAGGCTGTCTTCATTTCCTTTCATTCTCTTTTCTTTATTCTGTTCCACAGAAGTGAATTCCACCATTGTGTCTTCCAGGTCACTTATCCGTTCTTCTGCCTCAGTTATTCTACTATTGATTCCTTCTAGTGTATTTTTCATTTCAGTTATTGTATTGTTCATCTCTGTTTGTTCTGTAATTCTTCTGGGTGTTTCCTCTTTAATTCTTCTAGGTCTTTGTTAAACATTTCTTGCACCTTCTCGATCTTTGCCTCCATTCTTTTTCTGAGGTCCTGGATCATCTTCACTATCATTATTCTGAATTCTTTTTCTGGAAGGTTGCCTATCTTCACTTCACTTAGTTGTTTTTCTGGGGTTTTATCTTGTTCCTTCATCTGGTACATAGTCCTCTGCCTTTTCATTTTGTCTATCTTTCTGTGAATGTGGTTTTCATTCCACAGGCTGCAGAATTGTTCTTCTTGCTTCTGCTGCCTGCCCTCTGGTGGATGAGGCTATCTAAGAGGCTTGTGCAATCTTCCTGATGGGAGGGACTGGTGGTGGGTAGAGCTGGGTGTTGCTCTGGTGGGCAGAGCTCAGTAAAACTTTAATCCGCTTGTCTGCTGATGGGTGGGGCTGGGTTCCCTCCCTGTTGGTTGTTTAGCCTGAGGTGACCCAGCACTGGCGCCTACTCAGCTCTTTGTGGGACTAATTGCGGACTCTGAAAGGGCTTATGCCAAGGAGTACTTCCCAGAAATTTTGCTGCCAGTGTCCTTGTCCCCTCGGTAAGCCACAGCCACCCCCTGGCTCTGCAGCACACCCTCCAACACTAGCAGGTAGTTGTGGTTCAGTCTTCTATGGGGTCTCTGCTCCTTCCCTTGGGTTCCGATGAGCACACTACTTTGTGTGTGCCCTCCAAGAGTGGAGTCTCTGTTTCCCCCAGTCCTGTCAAAGTCCTGCAATCAAATCCCGCTAGCCTTCAAAGTCTGATTCTCTAGGAATTCCTCCTCCCATTGCCAGACCCCCAGGTTGGGAATCCTGATGTGGGGCTCAGAACCTTCACTCCAGTGGGTGGACTTCTGTGGTATAATTGTTCTCCAGTTTGTGAGTCACCCAGCCAGCAGTCATGGGATTTGATTTTACTGTGATTGCACCCCTCCTACCATCTCATTGCAGCTTCTCCTTTGTCTTTGGATGTGGGGTATCTTTTTTGGTGAGTTCCAGTGTCTTCCTGTCAATGACTGTTCAGCAGTTAGTTGTGATTCCGGTGCTCTCACAGGAGGAGTGAGCACACGATCTTCTACTCCACCATCTTGAACCAATCCAATATTTATTTATTTATTTTTGGCTGTGTTGGGTCTTAGTTAGGTCATGTGGTATCTTTCATTGCAGCACCCAGTCTTCTCCCTAGTTGCGGCTCGCAGGCTTTGTAGTTGTGGTGTGCGGGCTTAGTTGCACCTCAGCATGTGAGATCTTAGTTCCCCGACCAGGGATCAAACCCGCATCCCCTACATTGGAAGGTGGATTCTTTTTTTTTTTTTTTTTTTGTTGTTGTACGTGGGCCTCTCACTGTTGTGGCCTCTCACGTTGCAGAGCACAGGCTCCGGACGCACAGGCTCAGTGGCCATGGCTCATGGGCCCAGCTGCTCCGCGGCATGTGGGATCCTCCCGGACTGGGGCACGAACCCATGTCCCCTGCATCGGTAGGCAGACTCTCAACCACCGTGCCACCAGGGAAGCCCTGGAAGGTGGATTCTTAACCACTGGACCACCAGGGAAGTCCCATAAATGTTCTTTATTGTTCAAGTCATTTTGAGTTGAGTTTTCTGTAACTTGTGGTCAGAGGCATCCTAATGGACGCAGAGTATCATAAAATCAGGCCTAGGGTTCTCTGGCCCTTGGAGTGCTTTTCCTTTGTGCAGCCTTCCCCAAGTCAGGATAAATCTCATTTTCCTCTCCCAAAGAAGCACTGTTACTTTGACAGCAAAAAGTCTTTGGTGTGAGACTGGGAGTTTGTGGCAGTTATGGAGGTGCACCACCCAGATCTCCCTTCAAGGAGGAACTTACCACGTGGCTGCTCTTGGAGCTGAAACCATGCTCTTCACAGCGCTGGCTAATGGCTGAGCATAGCAGGGGTGTGAGGCCTGGCTTCTTCTGCCCAGTGTAGGACTCCTCTAACCAGCAGTCTTTCCTCTAGAGCCTTTTCCTGCCCAGTGCCGCTCTTCCCTCTTCTCCCTTTCACAGACACCATTGCCCCCCACCCCATACTGCTCGCACACCTCACTGTCTCAGCATCTGCTTCCAAGAGGACCCAACTGGCACAGAGTGGAAGATCACTAACGACTCCATCTGAAGGACTTGTCCAGCCTGGTCTGAAAATAGAAGACCTACTTTCTCCTCCTTGTCATTCTATATCTTTTTAAACATATTCCTAATATCTTGAGCATCAGATCAGTAGACACTCAATTATTTAGCAGTGAAGTGTCTCTTAATGCCAGCTCAGCTTTGTACTGGAGGCCTTGAGTTCCTTGTCTCAGGCAAGATAATCCTCAGGGAAGTCCCAAGAGATGGGTATAAGTATCCTTATTTAACAGATGAGGAAACTGAGTCCTGAAATGTTAGGTGGTATCCAAGGTCACATCATCAGAAAGTGGCAGATCTCATTTTATTCAGAATTGGTCATTACCCCCTCAGAGAGCCCTGCCTTCCTGTCTACTTCCATTGTTCTCTACTCCTCTGCACCACTTTACCACTCTCTGAAATTACTGTTGCGTTTAGTGTCTGTCTCTCTGAAAGGGAACCTTCCAGGGCAGCCGTCCTATCTTTTTTTTTTTAATAAATTTATTTTATTTTTGGCTGCATTGGGTCTTCATTGCTGCGCACAGGCTTCCTCTAGCTGCAGTGAGCAGGGGCCACTCTTCATTGTGGTGTGCGGACTTCTCACTGTGGAGGCTTCTCTTGTTGCGGAGCATGGGCTCTAGGCGTGTGGGCTTCAGTAGTTGTGGCACGCAGGCTCAGTAGTTGTGGCTTGCAGGCTCCAGAGCTCAGGCTCAGTAGTTGTGGAGCACAGGCTTAGTTGCTCCGTGGCATGTGGGATCTTCCCAGACCAGGGCTCAAACCCAGGTCCCCTGCATTGGCAGGTGGATTCTTAACCACTGTGCTACCAGAGAAGCCCACGGTCCTGTCTTATTTACTACTGTAACCCCCAAATCTAGAACAATATCTGACACTGAGCAGTATTCAACTAGTCACTGAATGGATTAATAAAGGTAACTAAGCTCATTTTTTTTTTTTTTTACTGTGACATAATGAATGTTTGTTGTTTTAAGCCACTAAGTCATGGGGTAACTTGTTAGGGCAGTGATAGATAAAAACATTTGCTCAGGCTTCCCTGGTGGCGCAGTGGTTGAGTCCGCCTGCCGATGCAGGGGACACGGGTTCGTGCCCTGGTCCGGGAAGATCCCACGTGCCACGGAGCAGCTAGGCCCGTGAGCCATGGCCGCTGAGCCTGTGCGTCCAGAGCCTGTGCTCCGCGACGGGAGAGGCCACAACAGGGAGAGACCTACGTACCGACGCCCCCCCCAACAAAAATAAAAAACATTGTGCAGGTATTATCTACTGAACATCTTAAATAATCAAACCTTTTCTGCCAGCCATTGGGAAAACTCCTAGATTTGGAGTTGAAGGGATCCCCGGGTCAGCTGAGCCCCTGGGCCTTCAGTCAGGGTAACCAAGCCCCAGCATGAGCTCGTCCAGGTGGGCAGGTTTCAGACCAAGGTTTAATGCTGTGTGCATTCACACACCAAAACTATAGAAAGTCTAAGTTGCACTGTGGACTTCCTTGAGGTCGGTCCACCCCAAGAGCTTGGGCTGCTCCAGACTCAGATGGAAGGAGGCAGCACCACTAGATACCAGAGGAGGGGTCTGAGGGGCTTTGTTTTCATTAATTTTTCTTCTTAAACTTGCCGTTGAAGTAGGGCACCCAGTTCAGAATCAGCCCCAGTCGGTGGCCCACACCAGCCCCGTGGCACCTGCCATGGGAATCCAGTTTCTGGCTAGCTTCTGGCAGTGTGGGCCCAGGAGTCTGCTTAGCCTCACGGTGCCAGCGTCCCAGCTCAGGGTGACCCTAGCCCCGGGGCCACCTGCTGAAACTAAACTCATCTTTAAGGCATGTTTATATTCATTGTTTTAATAATAATCTGCCACATTTGAACATCACTCCACGGTTTACAAAGTGTTTCCACGGTCATCTCATGTGGTCTTCATAGAAATCTATGAGGTAGAACTGACACTGTTCCTTCTTCTTCAGGGTCTCCTCACACTTGCTGGTCCTTCTGCCTGGAATGCTTCCTCCACCCCCATTATTTGCCTGCATCACTGTCTGCCTCTTTCTTTGTCACTTCCTAAGAAGGCTGGCCCTGATCCTGCAGCCCAGGTTAGGAACCTGGTGTTACACACTCTCTTCACACAATGGTAGTCAAATAATTAGGTAATTGCTTTATGACTGGCTCCCCCACTAGCTGAGGCTCCATGAGGACAAGGCCTTGTCGTACCTGTATATGTCACATACCACTGTGCCTGACACACTGTGGTGCTCGTTATACATGTATATGTGTGTGTGTGTGAATATCTATGTATATATACGTATATGTATAAAATGAATGATTTTCACTCGATAGACGAGGAAATCAAAAGCCTACAGTCTAAGCCACTGTGGGAAGCTGTTTTGTTTGTTACCCACAGTAAGAAATTATTATTCATCATGACCTCAGGAAACATGCATGCACACACACATACGACAGGGGTTAACTTATTGTGAACTAAGCACTGATATTTTCTATTCTATTCAACTTGACTTCATTAAAAAATATTTAGTTCTAATCTATTTCATTTATTTCATGACCAATTCATGTGTGAACAACCTTGGCCTAAGTGACTTGCTCAAGGTCATCTTACTAGTATAGTGGTGGGATTGGGAGAATAATTGAGCATTTCCCATCTATGACTGTCTAGTGGGTTTCTTGACCTAAGGCAAAACTATCACAAAAGTCTTGTGTCAGTTTTGGTGACCAAAGAACAAATTTGTTCTTTTGCTTTTCAGTCTCAGTTAAGGCAAGGTTGGTCTCACCATCTGTAGGCATTTCAATGTGGTTTGTCCAGACACCTTGGTTCTCTGCAATGCAGCTGTCCAGAAGGCTCTTCCTAGAAGCTCCAAAGGGAAAGATTTAGCCCTAATGGGTGGCACACCCAGACTTGCTGGAATTCTCATCCACATTACACCAAACATTAACATATGGACAAAGGCGCATGGCATATTAAATGATTTACTGGGGTCAAAGATCAAGTCAATGGCAGACATCCTCAGGGTCTGCTAGGCTAGGGCACAGGGAAGCCCCTGCTAGGCAGGGCCATCAGCCTGGACCTGGTCAGCCATCAGCCAGTTAATCTACAACGGCACCTTCTTTTCCTACCAGAGGGAGGTTTGACTTGAACTCCTGGGAGACCTGCCTTCTTGGAAGCTAGATTTCTCTGCTTCAGAGTCTAATTTAGCTGGTATTGGACTCAGAAAGCCTAGAGAAAGCTGAAACTTGTTTATTTGTTCTTTTATTCCTGGATTTATAACTTGACCTAATATACTGTATGTCTGTACATGTGTTGATCTCAAAAAATGTTTGAGCTTGCCTGCTTCTCAGGCCATGTTGGCAGGCAGCTGTTAAAGCCATCAGTGATGTTTGCTTCCAGTTACAAAAGAAAACATTCTCTATTTGGGGCTATGTTGTTGTTTTTTTCTTTCCTGATTTAAAAGGGGGAAATATGTTCCCCAGTAGAGATGTGGGCCACCCCCGCCCATGCCCTTCTAGGGCTAAGAATGACTAAGAAACCTTTTCGGCACACCTGGTTCATCATCTTTCTCATATTCAAACTCTATTTCCCTCCCTGTGGAAGTATTCTTAGGGAATTTGTTTTAAAATTATTTGAGCAACTGGGCAGGTTTTCTCCCTTCCCTGAAGATACCAGTTTATGGTTCAACATCTCCCTTAAACTCTGGTGTGTTTTTAGCTCAGAAAGAGCCAGGTTGTATCCCATTATCAGGTGCACTGATGAAATAACTGCTGATGGGACCAAGAAAACATGAGTAATTCTAACCTCTGCCCAGAACCTTTGAAGGAATGCATAAACCCTGACCTTGCTTTGGTGCTTTGGAGAGACCATCTGGGGAAAAATTCATTTCCCAAAATATATATGAAATTGAGAGTTCCTCTGGCTGGGAAGTAGGAAAAACCATATGGCAAATGTGGGGTTTGCATATGCAAATATTTGTTTCCAAGAAAACGATTTAAACATGGTAAGTACACTCTTGAAGGACTGACCTGTACCCTGGGGAAAAGCACGGGAGGAGACGGAGGTGGAGAAGAGTGAGGAATAGAGAAGCCAGACTTTAGCTGGGAAACAGTACACAGGGCAGGATGACTTGCTAGAAGTTGGAGGTGCCTTTGGAAGTGTCAGACCAAAGTTCAGTAACCAGTTGGAGGCAAGAGAGGCAGGGAAGTTTGAAAATGAGGAATGGGAGCCTGTAGGGAAGATGTGGCTGCCTAAATGAAAGAGGATTGGAGGAAAAAAAAAGAAAAGACTTGACAAATAGTACCTCAGAGGAATCCAGGGATGGTTAGGATCCCTCAAAAGACAGCTTTGATTCAAAATTGAAGATGTGATCTGGGCCACTACATGAAAGGTCTCAGTAATCCCAGGATTTCTGACTACAGGACCGTCAAGTTGAAATTGCTAAGCCACCAAGCTAATGTGCTAATCACCTGAACTGAATGACTCTAAGAAACAAGACTTTTAAATGGTATCTGTTTTTTAAAATTTCAGATCCCAATTGTTAATTCCCGGTATATAGGAAAGCAATTGGTTTTTGTATACTGACTTTGTAAGATGGAATCTCTCTCCATTTACTTAGATCTTCTTTTATTTCTTTCATCAGTGCTCTGTAGTTTTCTACATATAGATCCTGTACATGTTTTGTTAGATTTTATACCTAAGTATTTATATTTTTTGGTGCTATTGTAAATGGTATTTAAAGCATTTTTCAAATACCAATTGTTCATTGCTGGTCTCTAGGAAAGCATAAGAAACTAGACTTTTATCTTAACTGCCGTTTTGAGCTTGTACCCAAAGCCACTCTTAGTGAGGGAAAGCTGGGGCAGGATGGGTCAGTAATCACAGCTGTCCCCCTCCCCATCTTTCCCTCCTTCCTCACTTTGTAAATATTTGTTTATTTCATTTGACCGAGTTGATGTTATGCCAAAGAACTTCTAGGGAGGGGTGGGTACTGTTGAGAAATAAGGGAAAACGTGTAACTCTTGAGGTTAAGATCTTTGGAGGAGAGATTTTTTGAGGTCTTAGTGTTTGAGACAGAATGGTGGGTGTGGGAAAATTAGAGGTAGCAGCAACATGAAAAGGGAGAGAGGGCTTCACCGGACGACGTGGGTAAAAATGAAGGCATATTATGCCTGGCGTTATATGTAACAATCTACCAAAATAGTATGTGAATTGAGATCAAACTCCCGTTTTTGTCTCAGAGTAATTAGAGTATAATTAAGTCATTGCTGTGTTAACATTTATCCTAATGTTGGTTTCAGAAAACAACGAGATTGCAAACATGAACAGTCTCTGTGTGACTCGGGGTTTGTTGTTGATGTGATGCTTGTTGCTTGTGACAAAGTGGGGCTTTCAGTGGAAACTGGGTTGAGAAAAATGAGTAGATTGTAGGGAGGGAAAAATTAGGAATTTGGGATTAGCAGATACAAATGACTATACATAAAATAGATAAACAACGAAGTCCTCCTGTACAGCACAGGGAAGTATATTCAATATCTTGTAATAACCTATAATGAAAAAGAATAGATAGATAGATATATAAAACTGAATCACTTTGCTGTACACTGGAAACTAACATAACATTGTAAATCAACTATACTTCAATAAAAAAAAATTTTTTTAAATGAGAAGATTCTATCCCCAACCTTTTTATCCCCCAGTACCTGGGAAGTAGCTCTCAATACATGTATATTGAACAAATCTGGAAGCAACTCAGCAAATTTAACTTTAATGCCCATGTGTCCAAGCTGGGGGCAGGGTAGAGATGAGTTTAAGCAACTGTTATTAACATAATCGAGGGTAACAGTTAGATCAAGATTCATGTGGCTTTCAGGGATTTTTACTGACAACAGGTAAGACCGACACTCTGGACAGAAGGCAGTAGCTCACTCAGTGACTGAGGTAGCTGAAGACATGGCTCTGCTTTGGTGTCTGTGGACTCACACCTTCCCTAAATCTGCAGAATGTCTGCTGAGCTGTCACAGAATGAAATGTGTAGCTAGGGAGATATGTTGGTGTGCTGGAGGACCATGTAGTGATAGGATGACCCTTAGAATCTCTTCTAATTAGGATCACCTATGGTTCCCTTGAGCGGAAGCCCTTGAGCCTTGAGGGGTGGTGCAGAAGGACAACTAAGAGGTAGCAAGTGCAATGGGGGAACCACTTCATTTTTAAGAATTAATTAATTAATTAATTTACTTGGCTGCATGGGGTCTCAGTTGAGGCACATGGGATCTTTGTTGTGGCTCGCGCCATCTTTCACTGCGTTGTGAGGGCTCTCTAATTGAGGTGTGTGGGCTCAGTAGTGGCGGCGTGGGCTTAGTTGCCACATGACATGTGGGATCTTATTTCTACCAGGGATCGAACCCACCTTCCCTGCATTGAAAGGCAGATTCTTAACCTCTGAACCACCAGGGAAGTCCCAAGGGGGAACCATTTCTAAGAGGGCTGTTCTGAGTTGTGATTACTTGGTGTATAAGGGAAAGGACGTCTTCCCACCAAAGGCCCAGCTTTCATTCTGAGTCCCAGGGAAATAATTTACGCAAAGTTTTGACCTGGAACATTTCCCCAAGAACTGGCATATTATATGCATGTCTTTCACGCCTCTGAAAACACTAAATAAGTTTCTTTAGGTGGTTACCGTACCCAAGAACACCACCATTTTCTTCTTAGGCAAGGACCTAAAATTCAGCAATAATATTATTTCACAGAGGGACAAATGTCCATTAACAGTTAAATAAGGAGGTAGGTTTTTTTTTTTTTTTTTTTTTTTTTTTTTTTTTTTATGCGTTACGCGGGCCTCTCACTGTTGTGGCCTCTCCCGTTGCGGAGGACAGGCTCCGGACGCGCAGGCTCAGCGGCCATGGCTCACGGGCCCAGCCGCTCCGCGGCATGTGGGATCCTCCCAGACCGGGGCACGAACCCGTGTCCCCTGCATCGGCAGGCGGACTCTCAACCACTGCGCCACCAGGGAAGCCCAGGAGGTAGGTTTTATTGTGTGAGAAGAAGCGCATAAGCTTTGCAATCAGTCGAGTTGTTTTCAGTTCTGCCATACACTAGCTTTGTGGCCTTTGACAAATCCCTTGACCTCTCTGAGTCTCTGAGAAATAGGGATGATAATAACAATAATATCCATTTCGTTGACCTTATAGGTTGTTGTAAGCAGTAAAGTACTGTACATTAATTATTATTATTGGGGCAAAATTGGTATCAGGACTCCCTGAAAATTGTCCCAGGAGAGAGTCCATTTAGAAGGATTGGCCTGCCAAATGAATAGTCTAGTCAAGGAGTGCTAAGAGTTTTCATGGGAGGGCTTGAAACATGAATTTGCTTTGATGGGTGGGCGGGATTCGGATTCAAGAGAACTTTTACAGAAAGAGAACAGGTGGGAGCAAATGCTCAGAGGCCAGGATAAACAAGATACTCATGTCACCTATCAAACACTCTCCGCACGCCCTGAATTGCAACTTCTTTTACGTGCTGTTGTCTAGTTTAACATATACATAATAACACAGTGAATTAGGCTTTGTCATCCCTATTTTACAGATGATGAAACTGAGCCTCAGTAAGATTGTTTTGCCCAAGGTCACCTAATAAAGCAATGGCAGAGCCAGGGCTCAAATCCAGATTATCTGGACCAAATCCAAAAGTCCTTCCACAGTATATGCTGCTTGTTTGGAATATAGCAAATAGTTTCAGTTTGGATGGAACAGAAGGTTTCATGCTGGGGCACTAAGGATGGAAAGAGGTCAGGGTAAACCAGAATACTGAGGCGAGGCAAAGGGGTTTGTACTGACAACGAAGCCTAAGGTGGCAAAGGTCTGTGAGGAAGCGAGCAACATAACTAAAGATTGTCCAGGATTTCCAAGTTCAAGGCTCTGTGGAGGCATAGGCTGTACCAACTAATAATTAGGCAGTTCAGAACGGAGAAAGCTACCCCCTTGTCATTTATTCCTGAATGATTCCTCCTCTTGAACTTATTTTCTCAATTGTGTTATTCCTGAGTACTCTTAAATACTGCAGTTTCCACCCCACAGATAGCATCATATTTCAGTAATGAGCAAAGTGAAAAAGATTCAGCTTGGTCCTGGATCCAGTAGTGAACTACAGTGAGGAAAGTGCTCACACAAAGACTATTATAGGACCCTGAGTACCACTGAATCAAGCCTTCCTGTAAGAGGCTTCTACATTCTTTTTCTAAGCTGAAGGTTTCAGTGTAGGTCAATGGTGAAAGACGAATTGCTGGAGGGCTAACAGACAATGCCCACTCCTTACATTGTGTGAGGGAATTTCTCCACTGATTAAGTAGTAGTTTGCTTGGGGTCTTAAGTGTGTAGCTGCAGTAGCAATTCGTTCTGTCCATCAATCCCTCTTTTTTAACTGAATTTTAAAATGAATGCTGATCTTCAAAGCTTTAACAAACGTATATGCCCTATGACCCAGCAGTATCACTGTTAGGAATTTATCAGCAAATTCAACAATGTGAATATGGAGTGCTCTTTATAATGCCAAAACATTGGAAACACCTGTTTCCAACAATAGGGAATTGGTTGAGTAAATTGTGGTACATCTTATTCAGTGGAATGCTATGCAGCCATTAAAATGATACTGTCGAAGAATATTTAATGACAGAAAATGTCAACTCCCATGGCACATCAAAATTCTTAGGTAGAATTGATATAATATGATCCCTTGGATATGCAACCACATTAGCTCTGTCACCACCTGACCTTCAACTCCTAACCTTACACCTGGGATGCTGGAGATGTTGGAATTAAGGAGCAAATCAGCAATTCCCAGCATCTTCTACCTAGTGCCATGTCATCTTTAACCAAGGGTGCAACTAACTGTGTGTAAAATAAGTAAAGTTCTTGAATTTGCTAAAACGAGTTACATCACAAAGGCTCTCCAGTTAAAAAATAAAATAAAAAAAGAGAAAGGAAAAAACTCCCCTCCCTCTAGCCTCCCCTCAAGCCTCTAATCTCATCTACGAAAAAGAACTGTACTTTACTGTCCACAAAACAGCCTGTTTTCAAAGTGAGAGGAGAATTGCTCCGTGAGGACAGCCATCAGTAACTGCAGTTCATGAATTCCTGCTTGTTTATAGAAAGCAGGGGCTAAGGATAGACACTTTGAAACCACCTGTGAAAGAATTAAAGACCAAGGGGGGCAAAACCCCCATCACAAACAGAATCTCACTGATCAAGTGTGAAAGAAAAGGAAGAAAGAAAAAGCCAAGTAGATCTTTGCAGGCAACCACTAGATGGACATAGAATTCAAAAACATTCTTTAGTGAGATCAAGGATGGCAGGCTTTGAAGCCTGGAGGGCTGGCGAGTCTCAGGAACAGCCTGGCCGTGGCAATCCACACCGAAGCATCCACAGTCTTGCACTTGCTGGAGTAAAGCATTTAAATTGGAACAATGTCAAATTTCACAGCTATCTTATGTCCAGTGACCTTACGGGACCCCAAAGGAAAGACAGATAAAAAATGATTGTTCTCAACAAGTTCCTGAAAGCGAAGAAGTCACACAGGCAACCTCAAGAAACAACTTCAAAACGAAAATGTCCACAAACTATTGCATGCAGGGCAGCAAGCAAACAACGCTTATTTATTTATTCATCTATTGATTCTTTTTACCGAGAACTCAGCGGTGTGTTCTTACTCTTTACAGAACACACACAAAGATAAATTCCACCTCCACAGTACATTAGTTTATGAGGATGTTATTGTGGGAGAGGAAGAGGTCACAACCATCCTAAATTATTTAATCAATTTGAAACAGGTTTTATTGTTATAAAGAAAGTGAGACATTGTATCAGACCAAAAAAACCCTACAAGCAATGCATGTATTTTAGACCAGAATTTCAGTGACACTTCACATGCCTTAACTGCGTGTAAGTGAATCATCTTAATTTTTTAAAAGAAATTGTAAAAGAAATAAACATTACAGATGTAGCTAAAATTCCCTTTCATCATGGCCCCCAAACCTCCTACCTTCCTTCCCAGAGGCAGCCACTACCATGAGTTTGAGGTATATAATTCTGTTCCAATTTTTTACTTTTACATGCATGTATATGGTCCCTAAAGAATTATGATATTGTTTTTTGTGTTAGATTTTTTTCATAAATGGTATCATACTGTATATACTGCTCTGAATTTATTTTGCTTATTACACTCAACTTCATGTTTTTTCTACCTGCCCAGATAATTGCTTCATTCCTTTTTTGAACTTAATGTTTTAAAGGAAGAAAAAGTTTATTCATACCGGAACAGTTACATGTACCTATATGTTTCTGTCTGACTCTGATTGGGACTCTAAAGTCAGGAGGACTTCTTGGAAGAAGGGAGGCCTACATTCAGTTTCTGAAAGAGGTGAAAAAAATGCTAAGTGACAAAGAATGTCATAGGGCATTTCAGAGAGACCCCTTAAAATAATGTCCTAAACTAGGAATTGTGAGGTTTGCTGTATGATCTTTCCTTCACTATTTACAATATAGGTTCTATGGCTTTTTTTTTTACATTTTGGTTAGGTGAAGGTTTCGACTGTGAAGGCTATGTTTAAAAAGGAATGTATACTAATCAAGTCAAGATTCACTAAAACCAAACAACTTCAGAAATTCTATAGAACGCTAGCATTTAAGTCCAACAGGTGGACACACAAACCAATTACAAATGAAATAATCTCTGATCAATGGAGTTGCTGGTGTGTGCTGAATAAAATACATTCAAAACGTATTTGTGGTGTGAGATAAAGATATGGAGGTCGAAAGTAAGTGCCGCTTACGTTAGTAGTTTTAATTTTACCTTGTCAGCGCCCCGTGTACAAAACTTGAGAAAGCGAGACTTTGATTTGTTCAAGTTTCCTTAAGGAGGGGCCACAGAATCCCTGAAGCATGATTTGAAAAAGATGGATAAGATATTCCACCCAAAATTCAACATCACCTTTAATCTTGCCCTCTCCTCCTCTAATCCCTAGGTAATGTTTTGTGCTTCTTTTGCAGGAAAGCAATTTTGTTAATCACTTTAGCACCAATTCTTGCATCCCTGGCAATACTCAGAACTGCTTCCATCCAAGTCTTTGATGTGGGAAAGAAACACACACACTCTTTCGCATGTAATCTGAAAACAATTCACCTCTTGCCAATGAATGCACAGCACTCCACTTTAATAGAGAGCAAGTTCTGTGGAGGTTTCTAATCCTTTCTGCCAAAGAAGAGAAGAGAGAGAATCACTCAGGTAGCCCAACCTCATTCAGGAGTTAAAATCACTTGGAATGTTTTGTGGTGTGTGGGCTTTTTAAAAATATCACTTGCTGAAGATTACTGCTCTCAGGGGAAATCAAAACAACTCAAGATCAAAATAAATAAATAAAAAATAAAAAATAAAGATTCCCCATCCCCAACACAAACAGGATATTCTTCTCAACTCAGATAACTCTTGATCTAAGTGTATTACAAGAAACCTGCTTTAATCCCTCAAAGCAATGGTGTTATAGATAAGTAGCGGTAACATAGGTGGCTTAAATTCCAGAAATGTACAAAAGATTCAGTTGAAAATAATACTAAAAAAGAAAGAAAGCTCAATTCTTCATTGCTGTGACTTGAAGAGGTAAATTTAGGGCAGTAAAAATGTAAAGAATGACCCCTGAAAAAGAAATAGCTATAAAAGTCTAGAATTGTCTTAATGGTCTCGTAGGCTGCTTACAGTGTGTGTCTTAATGTGTGTGTTAGGGATGTGTTTGTGTAAGCATTTTAAGAAAGAGAAATTGTTTCACTGATTTCTGGATCTAATGGGGTTCATTTGAAAATCTCTTTATACATTTTCTATGATAGTACAACATTCTGAAGCTTTGTTTCACAAATGACTTTTACAATTTTTTAATTTCCAGCATTTTATCTCTGTTTAGTCTTTTTTCCTAACATATCCCTGCTTACTTAAATGCAATGAGAAGGACTTTATTCTTTTTCCGTCAGTAATTGTCATATTTTCACAATCTGCATGTTAATTTTGATCTACCTCCTGACATCCTAGTTAACATATTGCTTATTCCCCCCACCCCCTTCTTCATTGTAGAGCCACTGCAAGGTAGTGGCAATTTCCTTCATTATTCCCGAAGTATGCTTGAAAATACTCTTTTACCTTTTTTTAAGAGATAGTGCTTATTAGTCAATAGGTAATACAAATAGTTAATAGTTTAAACTTTAAAAGGTCTAAAATAGTGTATAGTAAAAAAACCCTGTCCCTTACCCACCCATTTCTCCTCCTTAGAAGCAAACACTGGTACTAGGTTTTGTGTATTTCTCCAGAGAGATATGGCACACAAAAATTCAAAGCAGGCAAATATAGTTTCCCACTGTCCCCCCCACATGGCAATATATTATCCACACTCTGCGTTTTGCTTTTTTCACTTAATGTATATTAGAGATCCTTCTGTAACAATGCATCTGATCTGATCTCCCTCATTCTTTTTCACAGCTGTTTACTATTCTACTCTATGGATATCCCATGATGTATTTAAACAGTTTGGAATACATTTGTTCCAAACATTTCTATTCTCTGTCTATTCTATTCTTGTTTCTTCTCAGGTTGTTTCTAGGACTCTATCATGGGTACTGCTGAATAAGTAACATGGATTTTAATTGTAACATGGAAGGCTCTTGAAAAAATCGAAAACTTTTATTTTCTAAAATCTTTGAAACTTAAAAAAATTACCCAAAGGAATATGGGTTTATAGTTTTCAAAAATCTGACATTATAGGAGTTGGGTGATGCCAAGACTTTTAGTTACTTCCTCTTCATCTCATCATGGATCCCATCCACTTCAACATTTAAAATTCCATTGTTCATTGATTTCCCTATGTGGGTTAACATAGGATACTGAATTGAGAACTTCCTTCTAATAGCTGATATTAATTTTAATTCTCTTAACCTACAAAATATTAAATATTGCTTTATACACCTTTAACTGAACACCAATTCAACAGGCTATCTCATACATGGCTAAGGACTCAAATCAGGGACTCAAATCAGGGAAACTGGAACTTCGGTTGACCTCAACTCTTGGGAGAGCTGGGCAAGCTGTTGGGCCCGATCATAGTGATTCCTCTCCTTCTGTTGCATGGTCTGAGTGGTGGAGATCTTGAAAAATAGATTTTTAAAAATTGAAGTATAGTTGATTTACAGTGTTGTGTTAGTTTCTGGTATACAGCAAAGTGATTCATATATATATATATTCATATTCTTCTCCATTATGGTTTATTGAATAATCCATATCCATTATGGATATTGAATATGGTTCCCTGTGCTATACAGCAGGACCTTGTTGTTTACCTTTTTTATATATAATAGTTTGTATCTGCTAATCCCAAACTCCTAATTTATCCCTCCTTCCCCCTTTCCCCTTTGGTAACCATAAGTTTGTCTTCTATGTCTGTGAGTCTGTTTCTGTTTTGTAAGTAAGTTCATTTGTATCATTTTTTTAGATTCCACATATAAGTGATATAATATGATATTTTTCTTTGTCTGACTTACTTCACTTAGTATGATAATCTCTAGGTCCATCCATGTTGCTACAAATAGCATTCTTTCATTCTTTTTGATGGCTGAGTAGTATTCCACTGTGTATGTATGTATGTATGTATGTATGTATATATACACATATACACACACACACACACACACCCCACATCTTCTTCATCCCTTCATCTGTCAGTGGACATTTAGGTTGCTTTCATGTCTAAATAGTGCCGCTATGAACATTGGGGTGCATGTATCTTTTCGAATTAAGAGTTTTCTCCAGATAGATGTCCAGGAGTGGGATTGCTGGATCATATGGCAACTCTGTTTTTAGTTTTTTAAGGAAGCTCCATACTGTTTTCCATAATGGCTGCACCAATTTTTTACATTCTCACCAACAATGTAGAGGGTTCCCTTTTCTCCATACCCTTTCCAGCATTTATTATTTGTAGACATTTTTCTTTTGGCCGTACCACGGCTGGTGGGATTTTAGTTCCCTGACCAGGGATTGAACCCAGGCCCTTGGCAGTGAAAGTGCGGAGTCCTAACCACTGGACCGCCAGGGAATTCCCTATTTGTAAACTTTTCAACGATGGCCATTCTGACTGGTGTGAGGTGGTACCTCATTATAGTTTTGATTTGCATTGAGAGATTATAGATTAAGCCTCCTGGGTTGTACCACACACCCACTGAGATTGGTCATGCTTGAGGAAGGCATGAGCACCTGGGCAAAAGTTCCTTTCTACTTCTTGCTGGATCCATAGCACCTGGAGGCCCATGCCCTGGCCAAGTGGGGATTTGAACTCCTCGCTCTGTCTCGCCAAGGCTGATATCTGTGCAATTACTGTTTGGTTCTACTTTCAGACTGACTTCAGTTTTGGGTTTTTCATCTGTCCATTTCACTCCTAATCCATGAGCTTCTATCACAGATGTGAAGTTTAATTCCTCTTTGTTCACTCTTTTACCGGGAGACGCTGCTAGCGGAAAGCCTGTCATCTGTTGTGAAGGGGAGCTGGTGTTGACTTGCGGCAACAGAGTTGGTGGTCCAGTGGCCGTTTTCCTGTGTTAGGAGCAGGTGGTCTCGCTAAACTCCATGTGTTTGGAAACCTCTCTGACCGGTGGTTGTGCTGCTAAAGAAGAAGAGCTCAAGCTGTACTCCTTTTTCAGGTCAATCTGCTGAACCTGGGAAGATCCCCAGGGGCTAGCTTAGGCTTCTTCCTGCTTTTCTCTCCATGGTAGGTTTTAAATGTAGGGGATTTTTCTCATTCACCTTTCCATTTGGGTTTGAAACAGCTGCCATAAGAAAGGGGGAAAAGCACATTATATAGAGTGTATAATTCTTTAGAAGCGGTGACATAGGTTCTCAAAGGATAACAGTTAAATATGGGTCTAAAGGTCATAATTCTCTTTACTTAGTATGTGTGTGTGTGTATACATATATATATATATATATATATATACGCTTTTTAAAACTAAAGTAAAAATCCCCCAATTAAATAAGACCTATCTTTATTCCATTCACATCCAAACTTTTGTTTATATCTAACAACTGAACACAACCCATCATCAGTTCAAAATAATGTAACTGAATGATATTCCAGAAAAGTTGTCTTTTGTGTTTTTCACATTTTTAACAGGACCCCAAACCTAGGACAAGATAAATAAATTATACACTGTGGTTTCAGTCAGTGTACTGAATGTCTCAAATGAAAAAATTTACCTGAAGTTAGGCATTCTTTAATAGTAATAATTATAGAACAGAAATAAGAATTTTATATTTGACGTGGTACTTTCTTCCAGAAGAACTGAAGATGCTTGAGAATTTTTTTTCCTAGAACTTATCATTCTTTTCTTGAAAAACAACTCATATTTGTATATATTTTATCTCAGTGGTAACTTTATTTTTATCTACATATGTATGTATTTAAAGAAATCCCCAGATAATCATGAAAATTTCACAAGATTGTGTAGTTCCCTTCATTTTCAAATTTTATATCTTCCGTCATCTGTTGCCAAATGACTCAGTGTCCTGACAGAGATCAGAAAAATCACAAATTCTGATATCCCATGAATCATCTTAGATCCTAATGCTGATGGCGCACTCTACATTTTGTTCAAAATCTCTTTGAACACCACCTATTGACATAAGAAGGTTATCTCATACTAATGATAACGTTACTTAACTGGCAAATCTAGAAATCTGCTTTTTTATCCCTACAGTTACATTTTATATTTCTGTCTTGCCCACCCCCTTACCTTACTTGCCATATGGTCCTTAAATTTTGTGTACATGTGTGTGTAACGTATACATAAATTGGTGCTTGGAAATGTCTGTTTCTCACAGTTGTAAAGTCAGGACAATATCTTAGAATGACATCTTACCCTTTGGAAAGTGAATCTTTCTAGTATAGCTGTAAATTTGGATAACTAGAAATCTTAAGTAGCAGTTTAATTTTTGTTGGAGATGATTTATGGGACATTATTTTTACTTTTTTCTTTTGCACTTGGGATGACAGGATAGGGTTTCATAATATTGCAAATCTCTGTAACTTGGTAAACACACTGCCTTCATGTGCATTATAAGTTTTGCAAAGATTTCCTGTAAAAAGTCACAGAAGGCTAAAATAAACTTTTTAAAAAACCTTTATTTTGTATATTTAGATTTACAGGAAAATTGTGAAGCCCACAGAGTTCTTATACACTACCATTATCAACATTTTACATCAGTATTGTGCGTTTGTAATGATTAATGGACTAACCAGGTTTCCTTAGTTTTTACCTAGTGTCCTTTCTCTTTTCTGCTCTAGGATACCACATTACATTTATTTGTCATGTCACTTTTGGTTCCTCTTGGCTGTGACAATTTCTCAGACTTTCCTTGTTTCTGATGACCTTGACATTTTTGAGGAGGACTGGTCAGGTAATTTTGTAGACCATCCTTCAATTTGGATTTGTCTGATGTTTTTCTCATTAGACTGGGATTATGGCTTTTGGGGAGGACGACTGCAGAGGTAAAGTACCACTTTCATCACAGTATATCAAGGGTACCTACTATCAATGTGACTTACCACTGTTGATGTTGAACAGGTGTTGATCGCCAGGCTGAAATAGTGTTTGTCAGCCTTCTCCACTGTAAAGTTACTCTTTCCTCCTCTTTCCATATTGTATTCTTTGGAAGGAAGTCACCACATGCAGTCCTCTTAGGAATGTGCGTGCGTGTGTGTGTGTGGGGCGGGGGGTAGTTATATGCTCCACCTCCTTGAAGGTGAAGTATAACAAATTATTTGGAATTCTTCTGTGTGGGAGATTTGTAAAATGAACTTTAAAAAATATTAAAATTAATTAGCTTAATTAAATTATATTGAATTAAATTATTTCTTACATTTAGGTGTAAACACCTCTTAGGTTTTTTCTTTAAAGAAAAAACTGATTATGGGGACTTCCCTAGTGGTCCAATGGTTAAGACTCCAGGCTCCCAATGTGGGGGGCCCGGGTTCGATCCCTGGTCAGGGAACTAGATCCCACATGTCGCAACTAAGAGTCTGCATGCTGCAACTAAAGCTCCCGCATGCTGCAATTAAAGATCCTGCACACTGTAGTGAAGATCCTGCACGTGGCAACGAAGATCCTGTGTGCCGCAACTAAGACCCGGCGCAGCTAAATAAATTTTTTTAAAAAAAAAGAACTTAAAAAAAACCTGATTGTCTATAAATGGTACAGATGAACCAGTTTGCAAGGCAGAAATAGAGACACAGATGTAGAGAACAAACGTATGGACACCAAGGGGAGAAAGCGGGTGGTGGTGGGATGAATTGGGAGATTGGGATTGACATATATGCATTAATATTTATAAAATAGATAACTAATAAGAACCTGCTGTATAAAAAAATAAATTCAAAAAAAAAGAAAAGAAAGAAAAACTGATTATCTATGTAATATATGCTCATTGCAGAACATTTAGAAAATGCAGAAAAGTGTAAAGCAACAGCACAAAGAACTTCCCGTAACTCCACCTCTCATCAGCATCCATTTCTAGCATATGGACATATTTCCTTCTAGTCTTTTCTGCATAAAGTACTATTTTTAAACAATACTTTAAATTATTTCATATGAAATTAAAATATTTTATCTTTGAATAGGACAAAGATAGTGGATTCATAGAAAAACAGAGCAGATCTTGGTTGTGTTTCTAACAGGATTTCAGAATATAAACTACCAACCTGGTAATTTCTGAAAACAACACCTTAGACTTGATCCTTCTATTTATGAGAGCCTCAAATATTTTTGTATTCATTGTTAGGCCTCTTATTTCTTCTTTCTAATACTCTACTTTGTTCATTATTTTACTATTGCATGATACACATTTTAATGGAATAAATAAAGTTTGAAGAAACTGAGGTGGCTAGTTAAAAACTCTGGCAATGATCTAGGCTTCAGATCTCCAGCTTTCTTGTTGCATGGTGTGTTTGGATGCAGGACAACCTATTCTTCTTTTTGAGTGACTTTATTGATTTTGTAAAGGTGATACATGTTTCTTATTAAAAAAAAATCAAGCAATACAGAAAAGTACAAAGTAAAATCCCAAAATTCCATTACCTAGAAATAACCATTATTAACATCATTCTACGAAGTCTCACTTTGAATATATATAGGTAGGGACAAATTTACAAAAAAGGCTCATAATACATACCATACACACAGTTACTTAAATTTAACATAAGAAATTGAAGCTGAAGCAAAATGAAGGAATTACTAAACTTTAGTTATATATTCTTTTGTAAGATATATTAGTTCCTAAAAATCCTTTTAAAGTCTTGTAAAAAGATTATGAAAAGCATTAAGAGGCTGTAGGTTCTACATGGTTAACCCTTAAAAAGTAACTGAGACATGCAGGATCTACTTTAATTGTTTAGAAGCAGCTTTTATTTAGATATCAGACCGGCCGGATGGTCAGAAGTAAAGTATATTACTAGGTGTGTCTATATTAGTTGTAAGGGATCCTAGAGGACCTTGAATTCAATGCCTTATTCCTATTCCATTTTCTGCTGTGTATGGTGAAGGCACAGTTCAGAGTACAAGCTTTGGGGTTAGACTGTCTAGATTTGATACCTGCTCTGTTATTTAGGAAACGTGACCATAGGCCTCAGTTTCATCTTCTGCAAAAAATGGGCTAATAGTATCTTCCTTATGTGGTTGTTGATATGAATAAGTGAGACAATACATGGAAGGCTCTTATGATAGTTCCTGAAATATAGTAAGTGCTCAATAAATATAAGCTATTATTATTATAAAGGAATAATGGTGAGTGTCTGAGCCAATGTATGACATTGAAAATTGTCATTCATAAAATAATCTCACTCTCTCTCATTCATCTCAGAATAATTCCCCTACTAAATCTGCCTTTAAAGTTAAAGGCTGGGGCCCTGAGGACTTACCTAAGGGGCATGTGGGTGCAGGAGTACTGGATGTGGGAACAGGCTCCTGTCTGAGACTGTCACCTATGTTTATAAGAATGGACGGAACACACAATTCTAGCCTTTTCACAATCTTAAACATATATTATACATTACCTATAACAATAATCACTACTATGCATGTCAGTTACATGGACATACACAAAGAACTTTATATCTGTACTTAAAAATTCTCTCTAAAAGTAAACTAATATTAGTATTTCTAAATTCCCAGTATGAAATTCATATTGTCTCATACAACATAGGGAATATAGGCAATATTTTATAATAACTATTTTTTTGAAAGTTTTTTTTTTAAATTTAATTTCATTTATTTTTGGCTGCGTTGGGTCCTCCTTGCTGTGCACAAGCTTTCTCTAGTTGCGGCGAGCGGGGGCTACTCTCGGTTGCGGTGTGCAGGCTTCTCACTGTGGTGGCTTCTCTTGTTGGGGAGCCCGGGCTCCAGGGTCATGGGCTTCAGTAGTTGTGGCATGTGGGCTTAGTTGCTCTGCGGCATGTGGGATCTTCCTGGACCAGGGCTCGAACCTGTGCTCCCTGCACTGGCAGGCGGATTCTTAACCACCGTGCCACCAGGGAAGTTCTATAATAACTTTAAGTGGAATATAATCTATAAAAATATTGAATCATTACGCTGTACGTCTAAAATTAATATTGTAAATCAACTATACTTCAATGAAAAAAATGCATATTGAGTCTTATGTTTTAAAATATTATGAATTCCATGTTTTTGGCATTCTAAGTTAAAAGTAGTCCAATGTTTTCAGTTTACTTATTAGTATGCAAGTTTTAAAAATTTAAAATAAAATGCCTTATAAAAACAAGGTAAATTTCACCCCACCCCCCATATTATTTCACTATGATTGGTTCCTGGATTTGAACTTCAAGGGAGTTGATGACTTTTCTGAAAGATGTTCTGAAGTCCAGTGTACTCTTTCTATTTTCTTTTCTGGCTATTAACATATCTATTTTCTTTGATAATAAAACACTATTCAGGTTCCCCATGAAGATATGCATTTACTTTTGTTACAAACCATCTTTTCAGCCCCAGCTGATTTTTTATCCTTTTTTTTTGGCTATTCCATGAGGCTTGTGGGATCTTAGTTCCCCAACCAGGGATCAAACCCAGCCCTTGGCAGTGAAAGCATGGAGTCCTAACCACTGGACCGCCAGGGAATTCCCATCCAGCTGATTTTTTAAAATAACCTGTCTCCAAAAAGAACTTTAAAAGTGCTTTTTGTGATGTAGTTTTTTCCAAGTTTGGTTTAAACCCCACATTGGATTTGTTTTGTTTTGTGGGGGAGGGAGGGTTGATGAAAAATTCTAGCTGCTTCTCTGAGCTGAGACTAAACTGTAGGTTGTTTTTTTTTTTTTTTAAGCTCAGGAATTTAGGGATACATATCACTACCAAATAATAGAATATATGCCAATTTTCCATTTTGGCTTTGCCTTTCTGCCTAGTGAGTACTTTGTCTTATTTTGTAAATCAGTAAACCATAAATTCTAGCTTAAACAGTTCACTTGATATCTAGTTTGGGTGTGAAAGAGGGTGATTTGATAATTTTAAATGATGGTTTAATTTCTCCAACAATGAGGGCAACATGGGGTAAAGAATAAGTTGCATTTGTGTGATTGTGGATTTTAATACTGACTTGATTTATGTTGGGGTTAATTAAATAATTTTCTGTGCTTTCAAGTCTTCCACTAAAAACTAGGTACAGTGTGGATGAACTACTTACGTTTTACTCTGTGTAAAGGAACGGTTAAAAAATAGTCAAACAGTAAGAAATTACAAACGTGTTTAACACAAATATGAACACAAAATGTAGGAACCATATGCTATAGTCATCTCTCTCTTCCTTTCAGAGTGGCTCACAGTACACAACTGTAGCAAAATCAGTAAGTGTTGAATTGATGATATTACCTCAATACTCAGCATTCCTACCTCAACAGCCTTCTAATGGTATGAAATCAGTAGATTTCTTTATAATGATTTCTAAGAGATGGTCTAAATTCTTCAGTTGTACTGAAATGTGTCAAATATTGCTTTTAATAAGTAAACCACTGGCTGGGGTTTGGAAATCTTTTTCTACACAAAGCCTTTGTTGTACCTTTTTTTTTTCCTTCCTTTTGTAGGGTATTTTTTGTAAAAGGATTTGACCTGTAACTATTATTGAGAATTTTCTTAGAGGAGTTCAAAGCATTTTACAGGGATCATCTCATTTATCCCTCGAAAGTAAGGCAGAGGCATTATCTCCACTACAGACTGAGAACACTAAAAGGCCAAGATAGGTGGGGTTTTTTGTTGTTGTTTTGCTAAGATCAAAAAGTAATTCTAGGGCAAAGCCAGATTCCGGTCTGACCTTGTTACATGATGCTTCTGCAGTGACATAATGCAATGTCGTTGCTCTCCTAAGTCTCTCCTTGCCTATGCTAGGTGTTGAATAATTTCCAGAGTCTATTTCTCATTCTTTCTTGCTTCTGAAAATGGATCTTAAGATGTAAATACAAAAGAAAACCCTCAAATCCTTACTATTAGGATTTGGGGTACAGGATACAGACAGGGATAGGCATATTCCTCCCACTTCCCAATCTTACTGCCTCCCCCAATGCTGTCCAGTAGAAAAAATAATGTGGGCCACAAATTCAAGTCACATGTATAATTTTAACCTTTCTAGCAGTTACATTAAAGTATATTTAGGCCAATGTAGCAAAAATCTTATCACTTCAACATGTAATTAATATAAAACTATTAATAAGATAGTTCACATTCTTCTTTTATAAGTCTTCAAAATCTGGTCGGTTTTTCACACTTACAGCACACCTCGATTTGGACTAGTCACATTTCCAATGCCCCAAAGCCACGTGTGACTAGAGGGGCCTGTGCAGGACAGCATGTCTAGACTTCAGTAGATTCTTCTAAGCTCTAGCTTCAAATTGGTGGCCTTGTGAATGCAATGGGTGGTGTGGGAAAGGGCTCCTGGATGACCTTGGAGAATCCACTCGCCCTTGTGTGGTGACTAATGGCTTTACCACTTGCTGATACATGACTGGGCAGTTATGGATTCAGGATCTAGAGGACTGCAACCTCCCAAAACGTCTAAAATGCCAGCTCATTGCTAGGACTGTGGTTTACACCCCGTGTGAGAACCCGGCCTACTTCTAGGGATGCAGTTCGTGGGGCCCTGGTACGTGGCCTGTGGAAAGGAGGCATCAGCCGAAGTAGAGGAGGGCTACCGGAGGGGGAAGGCCATCTAAGTGTGTGCTTCTTGAGGGCAGCGGCTAGAACTAAGCGCTTCTTGAACGCGAAAGCTCCTCTTGCCGCCTTAGCCAGGTGCTCGGCAGGCCTTGCATACTAGATGAACGTAAGCTGCGCTTCCTGCACACGCTCCGGGCGGCCCGGGGCATGGGAGGGGGCATATCCCCGGTCTCGGCCCGCACCCCGAAGCCGCTCCACGGCCTCGGGTGTGAGGGGCGGGCCCAGGCCTCGGCCCGCGCCGCCCCATGTGACCCGGTCCGACATGGTGTCGCCTCCTCCTGGGGCGGCGGCGGCGGCGGTGGCGGCGGCGGGGCTCGGGCTTGGCTCCGCGTCGGGCCGGCTCCGCGGCCGCTCATGGGCAGCCAGGGTGGCTTAGGGGCCCCCGGGAACGGCGGGCCTGGCGAGGGCGAGAGCGGGGAGACGAGGAAACTGCAGGAAGGGAAAGCCGCGAGGGGAAAGCGGAGGAAAGGGAAGAGGAAGGGGAAAGCAGGAGCAGGGCAAGGCGGAAGAGGAAGCGGGGCGGAAGGGAAGACGCAGCCGCCACAGGCGAAGGAGGCAGCGGGGCTGGGGGCCGAGGCGGGAGAGAGGGCAGGCCTGGGAAAGGTAGGAGAGGGAGGCGGAAGCGTAGAGGAAGGGGCGAGAAGGATCGTCAGGGGAGATGAAGGGAGCGCAGGGGCGCGGAAGGAGGCCAAAGGAAGATATGATGGGAAGAAGGAGGAGTGGAGGGTCAGAACTGGACAGCGGGAGGAGGCCAGGCCGGCGAGAGCACAGGGACGAGGGTGTCAGGCTTGGGGCCGCCTCGCTGGGACAGGGGCGGCCATGGCGGCGGCGACTGAGGAAGAGGCGGGGGCCCGGGAGCCTGCCGGCCGCCCCGCCGCGGGGCCCGCGCTCCTGCGCCTGCCGGAGGAGCTGCTGCTGCTCATCTGTTCCTACCTGGACATGCAGGCCCTCGGCCGCCTGGCTCAGGTGTGCCGCTGGCTGCGGCGCTTCACCAACTGCGACCTGCTCTGGCGCCGGATAGCCCGGGCCTCGCTCAACTCCGGCTTCACGCGTCTCGGCACCGACCTGTAAGCGCCCGCTCGCCCACCCGCTCCCCGCCCCGGGCCGGCCCTCGTCCCGGGAAAGGGCGGGGCGCCGCGGCCTGCTCGGCCTGGGGCTGTGTCGCACCCCGAATTCTGAGGCCCGGACCCGGCCTCCGCCGATCCCTCCCCGAGCACCCTGCTCCTCTCAGAGGACCCCATCCGAGGAGGCCTCCCAACAGCATCCCTCAGTCAGCACCCTCCCCGTGGGCGGCTCCTCACAATTAGCCATCTTAAGCACTCCCGTCAGCTTTTAATTGCGTCTTTTCGCAGACGTTGACCGCCTGGGTTCCTCAGCTCCAGAGGAGCCCGGCTGGTCTGTGGCTTTAGAGGCCTCCACCCGTCCAGGTGTAGGACCCATATCCACTATGTGGCCTTTCAGGACGTTTTTGTGGACATTCACCCTCTCACCCCCTTCCAAGGGTTGTTAGGCTTCAGAGCGTGGATAAAATCGAATGTGGAGGAAAGGGTTCACACCCCAAAAGAAGGCCCTTGGTCCAAGTGTCAACCATAGTTTACGACTTGATGGAGGCAGAATGACACAAAAAAGGGTGCCTGCTTATGGCAGGGGGTTGGATGAGTACAGTATAGACTGTACACGAAGGCCTGGTATTGTAATTTGGCCTGTACTTGGTAGGATCTGAGACCTGCGAATGAAAAACTTAACCATGTAAGCAGTTAATAGGGAGGGGAAAAAAAACCGTGGAATTGGAGGAGTAAAAGCTTTCAGATTGCACCCAACTCCATGCAATTTGGGTTAAAAAAGAAAAAAGGTAGTTCTAATACAGTATAGCAACATTAAAGAAAGTTGGTTTAAAACATAAAAAGCTATAATACCACCACCTCTAGATAACTGTTCAGTTTTAAAAATTACTTTTCACCTGCACACTTTTTCCTCCTCTTAGTTACTATCCTACTGATCCTAACAGAATAGGTGCATAATAAATGTTTGTGGGCTGTACCATGAGATTAAAAACATTCCTCTAATATTAGACTTTCAGGTTGTATGCAGCTTTTTGCTATCAAAGATAACAAGGAAATGAATAATTTAATGCACTTTTTGGTAACAGCTTTATTGAGATATGTCACATACTGTATAATACATATGTCGTTTTGAATTGGTTCCTTAGGATAAATTCTCAATATTGGCATTACTGGATCAAAGGTTATGGTTTGTAAAAAGGTGTTGTACCAAGTTACAGTGACAATAGCAACAAATTATTAAGCTAATTTCATGTAAGAATTTAAAAAATCTTTGCTGTGTTAGTGGACATATAATGGTATCTCAAAATTTTGTTATTTTGCATTCCTTTACCACTGACCAGCGTAAATATTTTCCCCTGTGTTTGTTTCACCTGTGAGATTGTCTTTTCCTAGCCTTTGCACATTTATTATTGGGGTCCTGAAGTTACTGTTATAAAGGATTCCAGTCCTTGTGGGTCATAGATATTAGGCTCTAGTATGTCATCTTTGACGCAAATATTATATTTTCCCCAGTTTGTTCTTTTTACTTCACTGTTTTTAGCCTATAGAAGTTTTACATTTAAATATATCAGAATCTGTCAGTTTTTATGTGATTTTAAAATCTCCCCCACCCCTGCAAACTGAGAAATTTATGATTTCTCCACAGACCTGATAAGTCTTCTCTGATATTCTGTTGGTCTTCCTAAAATTTGATTTTTAAAAATAGTTAACACTTTGATTAATATCACTTTTGTTTTGGTATAAGGGGTGAGTTCAACCTTCTTTTTTTCTAAACAGCTACCTAGTTACCACTACACTTTTTGTTAAATAATTCTTGTCTTTCCCTTTAGAAAGACAAAAAAATTTTGTTTTAGAAAGCTTACTTTGCCAGATATTAAGTTTATATATTTATGTGTATATACAGTCACACATACATACATATTATATATGTATATATATTGGGTCTATATCTGAACTCTCCATTTTGTTCCACTGATGTATTTTTCCATTTCCATTCTATTTTAAATATTGCCGCCTTTTGACAGTCTAATATCTGTTAGGTTTAGATTATCCTTGTTGGATTTGTATGTGTGTGATGTCTTCACTCTCACTCAACACCCCAGCAAAAAAAAATTCTGTGCGTTTTCAAAAGTTTCTGTGGTTTTCACTATAAAGTTTCTACATGTCTGTTGTTACACTTATTCCTAAGTATTCCTAAATATGCTATTCATTTTGTTTTTATTGTGAATGCAATCTCTTTTTCAGTATGTTTTTCAGCTGGGTATTATTAATGATGTCCAGGATTGCTACAATCTTTTGGAAATTTTGAACCTGATAATTTTGTTTAACTTTTATTATCTCTAGTATGATTTTGTTGTTGATGATAATGATTCTTTGGGATTTGGGGGGCATGCAAGTCTTATTACCTTCATTTTTTGTAAGAAAAACTCTTTCAAAGAACATGTCAGTTGACCTAGAAGAGAAGTTGTCTAAAATGCCCGAAACCCAAGTCAGCCATGGCAAAATTTGGCTTTCTTGTTTATAGAGATTGAATGAACAAATGAAAGAATTTATGTTTATTTTTCTTTCCTTTTCAAATGCTCTAAGAGATAATGTGAATGAGTGTGCATTCTATAAGCAATAATAACAAAATGAAAATCAGTTTATAGTATAAAGTGCTTTGAGACTGCCAGGTGATTTGGCTTTATTATTTATTAGCCATGTGTGTTTTGATTTCTTGCCTATGTCCTAGGATGTGGTAGCTCCAACTTTCTAGGGAAGTTGTTTTACCACAGCACTTGATAAAGAGCAGGGTCACTGCTCGTATTTTCTGAGTTGAGGGGAAAAGGTATGCGTGTTACAGCAGGTGGAGAGAATCTTTACCAGTGTGGTCTGTTTTTGGACAGCTGCAGAGATGTGATAAGCCACCAAGAGAGGTGGTTGTCATCCCTGGAGGGAGATGGCATGTACCCCAGCCCTCTTAGGGCATCAGGGAGCTTGGGCCCAAAGTTCAATGAAGGTACAGCTGGTTGGATAGTGGCAGGGCCGTAGTTCATATTTTGGGCTAATTAACTGCACACTGGACAGTAGGATAAGTTTTTATAAGCACAACACAAAACTGCATTTTATCAGAAGCCACACAACTTCACTGCCCCAGAGTTTTATCATCTATAAACAATGGGAATAACATATCCAGTAAAATGAGACTTAAATGTTGTGATGTGTAAGTGATAGCACAGTATTCAGCACATAGTAGGCACTCAATAAATTGGTGTAAAATGGAACGTTTTAATTGCTTGTCTTCTCCTCTAGTCAGTCTATATAGCAAAAGTGAAGATGGTTTGACTTGGAGATGCTGCCTAAAGACAGGAGGTGGGGAAAACACACACACACACACACACACACACACACACACACTGCTTAGTTTCCCTCACCTGTCCTGAATGTTTTTGGCAACATGACAGCAGAACCTGTGAGCTTTAGGGTCTGTACTCCCTCCCGAAGAGCCTCATGAATTCTCGGAAACACAAAGTGAGATTTACTGACCTTCCGGCCCAGGGCAAGTCCCATTCAGTTTGGCTGTTCCTAACTGATCATAGCTTTGTTGAGTAAGATGAACTGCTTTGGTTCCTTGTGATTTGTTAATGGTCTATACTTGTGCTTGAAGGCATTTTGGCCACTTTAAAACCACAAACAAATAATTTGCTTCCCTTTAGGCCTCCTGCCCAAACAGTGAGCACTGGTAGGTATCCTGAACTTCTTTTTTAAGTGGACACAAAGACAGCTTGAGTCAGTCATCTGGTTTAAAATCAGTCTTATTTGAAAGTTTTATAAAGCCTGGGGGAATAGAAATATCTTTAATATAAAAATCAAGGAAATGTTTCATATAGCAATCTTTTAAGTTTTTCCTGAACAGTAGGGGCAAAACTAAGCTAGTTCAGTCTTCAAGAACAAAACAGTGAAATTTAACTCCGTCAGTTTATAATGTAGGCTAAATGCAAGAAGTTAGAAAGTATGAGAGGTGGAAGAGCAAAGGTGCTGTTTGTAAATTCTGATACTGTAAAATTAACAAGAGCAAAGAATGGAAAGAAAAAAGTATATCCATGTATGCAAATCTATTTTTAAAAATACTTTTGCAGTACTTCTCCTAAATTAAGTCCTGTATGTTTTCAAACTTGAATTTTATTTTAAATATCCTTTGAGCATTACCTGGGTGCTCTCTTGCATTTGCCTGTGATAGATTTGCCTAGAATTAACAATAGGTGTTTAGGGAGTCAGGCTCTGAGGTGTTTGCCCTGGCATGTACATTCATTCCTCAGCCAGGGTCTAGTAGGCTTGGAGCTCTTTGAGGCCAGGGGAATGGGGTATCTATTTCAGTGATGATTAACGTCCAGAGTGGTGAGATGGACACAGATAAGCAGAGTGTGTTTGTTTGTTTTAAAATGATTGCACCTAAGAGCATTTTTTTGACCCAGAAAGCATAAAGTTTCCTAACTCTGAACAGAGAAGGCATTGCTCACTGGTTACTTTTAGGGCCTAAACAGTGATTTTCAGAAAACAATTAGCAACTTAAAGTAGCTTTGGCTCTCTCCTTCACCTTTCTGCCTTACCTAGGAAGCAGTCACTTACTTGTTCTCTGGTTCATTGAAAGGTTTCTTATATGGATGTATTTATCTTCAACTGTTTTGGAAAGGCCTTATTTTTAATGGTTTTGTGAGTTAATAAAAGTGAGTTCAGTTTACATGTTTAAAATAAATGAAACAATACACCTGTGGAAGCAGGAAATGGTCTAGTACAGTCAGTACCTCCAAATGCAAACTGGAGGAATGCAAGAGGCCTTTTCCTCCAAGACTGTGAGAATGTGGAAGCAGCTTATATCCTTTCCAGTCTTGTAAAACTTGAATAGTAGGGGATGAATTTCCTAGCTTTCAAGGCAGAATCATGGAGAAATCCAAAGTCCTCATAATCTATAAGATAAACAATTTATTTTGAATGAAATCTCTGAAAATACTTCAATCCTCTCAGTTTTCTTAGTTTCAGTTTTCTGTGTCTAGCCGTTTCACCTTAGGTAGAGATTGTGCTTGAGCTGCTTGAAATCAAACGGGCAGTGAGGTTACTGATGAAGCATACACATTTTTTTAAAAATTATTTTTGAGTGTTTTACATAGAAAAGAATTACCTTTGTGTGACAACTTAACCTTAACTCTGGATTGACCCTGGCATTGGATTAGTTTCTGCTCCTTACTCATAACCATGGAATAGGGAGACTTTTAGGTAGACTCTTCTTGAGGCCAGGCTTCAATAAATTTTGAAAATTTAAGACGAGATTGACTGTTTGGGAAAATGAGAAGTTGAGTTTTGAATTTCCAGTGAAAATTGACATGCCCCCTACTCTGATCTACAGAAACAGATTTTTGATAAACTCCAGAATTTATCTCAGGTGTGTGTGTCAACCATCCGATGAGGTTGAGAATCCAAAGATTTGGTTTATCCTTGAGGAAAGTCCTTTCTATTCAGCAGTCTTGCCCAGATTTGAACAGCTTTCAGATGGAACTCCAGGTGTAATCAGTAGAAGCAAGATGGTTGTGCTAATTAAGAATATGTTTATGAATCTTGAATCATGTAAAGGCTTGAACTGTATCTAAAACTGACTGAGACTATCTGGAGAAAGAATTTATCTCTTGTTAGAGGTTTGGCTCCTTTGTCTCAACTTTGAGTTAGTTCTTCATTATATCCAAATTGTCCACGTTGCCCTCCCTGGGAGTCTGGGCCACCCAATGGGCCTTTGTGCCTGCCCCTCTTTAGCCGACAATTAATTGCCAGTACATTCTTTCTTCTTCTCCTTCTTTTTTGGTGTTTGACATGAGCTCAAATTGTTGAGAAAGGTGACAACTGTGAAATGAAGACAGGGCTTGAAGACACCTTAAAAAATACATGCAAAGGCCACTAAATGACAAGAGCAGACTGCCAGGCTCTTTCAAAACATCACCACGTCTGTTGACTTTCCATTCCTTGTTCGCAGCACAAAATTGGAGGTCAAAGAATCATAGGAGTTAGAGATGGAAAAGACATTTGGGGTCAGCCAGTTCATGCCTCCGCCTCCTCCTGCCCCTGATTCCAAATCATTCCGTACATTATATTTTCTCCCCCAGCCCTTGTACAATTTTCACAGTCTTCACTCGACCCCGGCTGTCACCTTTGGGGAATGATGCTGGAGGCTCTGTCCAGTTTCTCCTCGGCAAAGAGAGATATTGCCTGTGCCCCCAATTGACATTCGTGAACTTCTTTGTTGGTGGTCTCAGCTGAGAGGCTGAAGGCTAACTGGAAGTCTCTCTGCTGCCTGGCAAGGGGGTTTTCTAGACAGAACTGAGGTGCATTTAGTGTATGATGATGTTGGGGAAGGGGAAAAGGGCCGGGGTACAGTGCAACCAGTGCAATTTGTTCCTATACTTTTCTCTAGGAAGGCTTTTGACCTGAAAGGAGGGGTGTGTGTGTGTGTGTGTGTGTGTGTGTGTGTGTGTGTGCGCGCGCATGCGCGCACACATACATGAGGAATGGGGCATTGGGGAGGTGGACAGAGACAAGGAAGTTACCTTGAATAGGAGTTTGATAAGAACCCTAACTTGGATATTGGTGGGTTAAACAAACAAAAAATGCTAGTCCTGTGAAGTAGTAGATGATTGTTTTAAGAAGTGCATGTTAGGGGGACTTCCCTGGTGGCCCAGTGGTTACAAATCCGCCTGCCAATGCAGGGGACACGGGTTCAAGCCCTGGTCCGGGAAGATCGCACATGCCGCTAAGCCCGTGCGCCACAACTACTGAGCCTGTGTTCTAGAGCCCACAAGCCACAACTACTGAGCCTGCATGCCATAACTACTGAAGCCCTCGTGCCTAAACCAGTCGTGCCTAAACCAGTGCTCCTCAACAAGAGGAGCCACTGAAATGAGAAGCCCAAGCACCGCAACAAAGAGTAGCCCCCACTCGCTGCAACTAGAGAAAGCCTGCGCGCAGCAGCGAAGACCCAACGCAGCCAAAAAAAAAAAAAAAAGTCCGCATGCTGCAACTAAGGTCCGGTGCAGCCAAAATAAATAAATAAAATAAATAAATATTAAAAAAAAAAAGTGCATGTTAGGGAAGAAATAGGTATTAGAAGTTTCAGCTTAGAGTCAAGTTGAGGAGAACAGAAAGGCTGGAGGCAAGTATTTTGGTCTAGGGGACACTGTTGCTTTTGGGGTCTCCCCTTTAAGAAAGTAGAAAAAGAGCTGTCTTATGTTCACTGGCTACATGGTTTGGCAAGGGGAATGGTCATTTTTCGAGGCAGCTTTGGAAGGTTACCCCCAGCTCCCCTTGTTCCAGCAGCTGTTGGGAGCAGTCCGAAGGGGGTATTATATTTCTTCTGGTAACTCTGCCAAGAATGAGAGGAAATCCACAACCTGTGGGCTTTTGGGGGGGATGGGGATGGGGTGGCAGGTGATGGGACAGGGAAATTAAATTGTTTTACAGTAAATATGTTGAGATACTTTTCCTGGAAAGCTGTTTCACTGAAAGGAATGATATTTCCCCTGCTCACTAGCTCTGTAACTGGTTCTTTCTCTGTGGAGAAAGGGAAATAGTCCTCTTCCAGTACTTCTTTTTCTTTCTTCCCTGTAGATCCAGCTTTGATCTCCTATGTTTCTTAGAATTTCCTTTAGAAATTCCACACTGAAAAGGTGAGTCAAGATTCAGATCCAGGTGGTGTGTGTGATTAAAAGGGGCCTCCCTCCAGAAGTGAGTTACTAAAGGGGAACCTCTCATTCATCCCTTATCTTCGCTGCGGTTTGACTTTATCATAATTGCCTAGAAACTGGAGATTTCTGGAGAAACTGGAGTAAAAACTTTCTGGGTGGCGTCTGGTTCATGTTCTCTCCATCTCTTCATCCAGGCTGGAAGGGCATCAGGGGTTTTTGAAGCCTGGCCACTTGGGCTGAGAACCTGTTTTGGTGATTAATATGAAACACAGTTGCAAGATTAAAAACAATAAAAAACAACCCTGAGAAGCAGAGCAGTATAATTATTCCTCACATTTCAGATGGAGAGCCCAGGGAAAAGTCATTTTGAAGGTATGAGAACAAAATCCACTTCTGAGTCTGTGGTAGTGCCTGATTCATGACTCAGAAGATAGCCTGTTCGCAAAAAACAGTGGCATCTTTCTTGCTGTTGTTTATTCTCAGAAAGTGCTACCTCAGCCTTTCTGAAAGCTGTATTGTGGGATTCTTGAAAAACTGATTCTGTGATTAAATGAGTGTGGGAAATGCTGTGTTCCACATCCCCTCTCTTGGGGATTCACAATGCCCATTGGTAAATTAAAGGCTCAGAGAAGTCCTGTGCTAGAGAGACCTGTTTAATTTTGTTTCAGTATTGTCCAAAATGTTTTGACCATAAAATTCTTTTTTCTCCTGCTTAATATCTCTTAACCTCTTGCAGAATACACACACTGGTCAAGTGCCCTGCAAATGTAGAACTTGACCAATAGCAGGAGGAAATGAATGTGAACACGGCCCTAAATCCTAAGCTCACATAAAGAATCAGGGTTATGGCCAGTGCTTCAGAAACTGCTTTGGACAGCTTTGACATGTGGGTGACACATTAAGATACTTCATCTGCTCAGATTCCTTCCCTTGAACCTCTCTAGCATAAGAATTTGGAGGGCTTGGTTGAATTTCTGAAGATGTGGTATACTGTACATTTTTAGGAAGGGCCTTTGGAGCTTAAAGGTAGTGTGTCTAGGCTCCTGAAAATCTATAGGTATTGTTGAAAGTGTGACTTTCCAAAGGGGGAACTGTATTTCTGATAGATACCTAAGCAGTATCTATCAGAATACCTATTATGCTAGGACCACGGTTCTTACCTTTGTGTCTAAGACATATTTTTGTATGATGTTAAAACTTTTGATAGTACATTAAAGGATTAAAAGATGAATGTCTTTTTTTTAAAAAAAGCAGGTTTCAGAAAGTTGAAAAACCTGTCCATTTACTTGTTCACTGTTTGGTATGTTACTGTTTGAGTAGAACTGTTTACTGCCCTGACCTTGTTCTCTTATATCTTTTGAGGTAAAGTTTATATATGTTCCTTTGAACACGCAATCTTTCTCTTTTTCTCAGCCAGTTGTGTCATGAGCCATCTTGTGGCTCCGTGGTTTGTCTAACAGATATCTTCATAAAAATGTAGATCTTTGGTTGAATGAAAATAAAGTTTATAAATCATTAAAAATTTTATGGCACACTTATTCAGGGTTCCTGGTATATCACTGCTCTGCAGCATACTGGTTGAGATACACTTTTAGAAGTACTAAGAGTTTTAAGACTCAATCCTGTGGAATTTATGACTGTATTGGACAAACAAGACATACAGCTGTGAAAAGCTAACAGTGCCTCAGTTTATGGTAGGTTCAGTCTAAGGGTTCACATGAGAGAGAGAAGAATGTTTGGAGGAGTCAGGGAAGTAGAGGCTTAAACTGGATTTTGAAGAAAAATGGGTGAATTTGACTAGTGCCCAAAGGGGGAAGCATGCATTTGTCAGGGACAAAGGTAGGCTGGTTCTGGCAATATAGGAGAAGGTATGGGGATAGGAATGAAAGTAAAAGAGAGATGGCTTCACTGGAGTTCAGTTGCAGAGTGTGGAGCCATGGGAGGTGAGGTTGAATTGAGTAAAGGGAGCTGACATTTGGAGGCCTTTCAAGGGAGATGTGGGTCTGCTCCATGCTCTCCTTGCCTTTGGTCCTGTCCTCATGATCGGCATGTTCCCTGTAATCTCACTTCTCCTTGGATGTTGAGGCTGTTCCCTATTCCCTGGCCAGAAGGATAGGCAGTTTAACACAATATATGATTTTTCGCTGATTTATTTTGAACCTTAATTATAGACCTCTGCTTCTGAGGCCATTGGAGGATTTAGTCTAACGTATAAATGAAGAGTTAGAAGCTTCTTGTCTTGGGCTGTTTAAATACTTGTACATACATTAGAGCCAAATTCTTAGTATTGGTAGCAGAGCTGGTGGGCACAGCCAGTATGGTGGGAAATCTGCTTTCTGGTGAGCAAGAAGATCAAAGAAATCGAGACAGTGTTGAGTTAAAACTCCAAGCCCCCAAGCATCATTTTACATAGCCCTGTCTCCCGTTCTTAGCCCACTTCCCCTTGAGATGGCCTTGTTCTACACTTGTGGACAGACACCCTCCTTTACTGAATAGGCAGCAGGAAGTTATGCTTATGGAAATCATGTCAGTCACACAGGTAGGCAACATTGGCAGTATCAAGGGGAATCAAACTTCAAGATGGGGCAAAGAGGGAAATTGATTTGTGATCCAGGAGGTTTCTGATCTCAGAGACTGTGCAGGTAAATGCCTCTCTAATATACTCACACTTCCCCTCCTTCATCCCCCAGCCATTTTTCTTCAAATTCGGTTTATTTATTTGCTTTTGGTTTGGGGTGTGAGTGAGGAGAGGTGAAATGAAAGGGGACTCTAGATAACTTCCTAGATTAATTTCTGCCCCTCTGGACTCACTGTTGCCAAGATTTTAAGGGGCCTGATAGCTTACTGTGGGTGCATGTTGTGTTGTTTTTGTTTAAAATAGGTCATGCACCCAGGAATGCAGTCAAACTATAATGGTGACTAAGTGCCGGAAAGCTGAGAGGGAGGGGGGCCAAGTGGAAAAATGAGCCTGAGGCAAGAGAAAGAGGGCTGGGAAAATGGAAGTTCCACCAGGCCCACAGGCCAGGTTAGAGATTCCTCCATGCATTAATAGCTGTGCCAGAGGTTTATTTACAGGGCACTAATCATTTTGGGGGGGAGCACCCCCACCTTATACCAGTAACTTGAAGAAACGGCCAAGCTGAGAGCATTTCAAGGATGGGAGCAAGAGTCCTTATTGAATTCCCAGGGGCACCTGCTCCTGTCTTCTCAGGCACTTTGGACTTGTTCTGCCGACTCCCTTTGACTAGGTTGTGACAGATCCCTACAGGGAGGGAGGGATACCTGTCTTCAGAGAGAGGAGTTTTTTTATTCCTTGTGATTTTTCAAGTGTTGAAGCCAATAAGAATATAGATATGATTTGGCCACCGGCTAGGGAAACTAACCATCAGAAAGAACTGAACAAACAAAAGGGATTAAAAAAAAAAAAAAAAAGCTGAGTTTTTAAGCTGCTTTTAACAAAGTGTAACTGTTTCTCAAGTGAAAGCCAAATGGAATGTTTTTAAAAAGTTGAAATTTGATTTGAAAGACCAGAGCCAAGTATTTTGGTTATGGTGTTGGTTGTGGGAGAGGATGCCTGCACCTGCTGCTTGGTAGCAGCATCTAAAGTTCAACTTTGAAAGTTTCTTGCTTCTGTGATCAGGCCCTCAGGGCAGTGCTTTGACCCTTAGTAAAGTGTCACCAAATGGCAGTTAAGTGACCAGGGAGATGAGAGAAGTATTGTCCTTATCCCAATTCAGGAAATATACTGATTCTTTCTCCCTTGTTTCCTTCCTGCTATGATCCAGAATATTCAATTTTTGGTTTCACCTCCACCTACTAACTTAGACCTAACTCAAGAGGAGAGGTTAACTATGAACAATCTCCTCTTTTATATCTGGGAGGGACATGTAGATAAGATTTGATAGTGGGTCTAATCTTTTTCACTAAGAGTTCAATTCTTTTGGTCCATCCTGTTGACTGCCTTTTATGATCCGAGGTTTTCTAACCATCTAGTAGTGTAGGTCACTCTCTAGAAATGTGAAACTGGGGACCACATTCACCCAGTGGAATAATTCAATAATATATTTTAGCTTTAACATGTGTGTACCCAAATCCTAATCACTCAGCCTGAAAGAGGGCTAATATTTGACATTAGAAGAACAATTTCCAAGAGTTATAATTAAATTAGTTAGAAGAAAAAGAAATGATTATTAGATTAGCTTTAGTGATGTCACTATTCATCGATATAAACTACTACTATATTTATATTTATGTAAAAATAATTAACCTTTTTCAAGTGATTTATAACTTATCCTGTATTTTGTTTTAGTTGTCATTTTAAAACACCATAATTGTGTGAAATACTATCCTTATTTCATAGGTGCGGATATGGACAATTAGAGAAGCTAGGTAACCAGGGTTATATCATTAGTAAGAGGCGGAACTGGGGCCCAGATCCCAGTTTCCTATGTCTGCATTCTGTGCTTTTCTCACAACTTCATTTAATGTTATTTAAATGAAAGTAAATTAAAAGGTTAAAGGTGAATGAAAAGACCAAAGTATCAGCAATTATGTGATACATATTTTAAAAAATACTTCCTAAACTCCATCTGTTTACCTCTTCTGAGCTATTTATGGAGACATAATTTTACGTAGTATCGCCTCACCTTTACCTTTATAAATTTGACTTTGTTTTAAAATTACCACTACTTGTTACAGTAATTTCCAAAATGTTTTGCAGTGCTCACATTTGTCGTTTCTAATAGCAATATGTTCCATTGTGTTAGTATACCGTTTTCCCCCACAGACAGATATTTGGGCTATTTCTAGATTTCGGCTCTAATATACAGCTGCAACTATAAATATCTTTGTAAAAAAATATTTTTCTTTTGAATTATTTCTTTGTGATATAGTGTTGGGAATGCTGAGTCAGAAGCTATCATTTAACTTCTTTTCTTGACAGAATGCCTTTCCGAAAGGCTATACCAGAGTGTTACTAGCAATATATAAACAAACCCAAATCCTTTTATCAAACCAAAGCTAGTATGTGGTTCTTCCACTTAATAGATGTGAGGTGATACTTTATATTAATTGTTTTAATGTGCATGTTTGTAAACTATTACTGTTTCGGGATGTTTCCCCAGTGTTTATCATGGGAACTCTGTGTGACTGTTCTGTTTTTTTTTTTTTAAATAAATTTATTTATTTATTTTTGGCTGAGTTGGGTCTTTGTTGCTGCTCGCGTGCTTTCTCTAGTTGCGGCTCTTCGTTGTGGTGCCCGGGCTTCTCATGGCGGTGGCTTCTCTTGTGGCGGAGCACAGGCTCTAGCTGTGCAGGCTTCAGTACTTATGGCTTGCGGGCTCTAGAGCGCAGGCTCATTAGTTGTGGCGCACGTGCTTAGTTGCTTCACGGCATGTGGGATCTTCCTGGACCAGGGCTCAAACCTGTGTCCCCTGCATTGGCAGGTGGATTCTTAACCACTGCGCCACCAGGGAAGCCCCTGTGTGACTGTTCTTATCTGCTATTTGATATGGATGACAGAGTGTTATCCTGATAGATTTTTATCAGTCCCCTAAAAGCTTTAGGGATAAAACTTTAGGGATAAAACCCGTAGCATTAATTCTTAATTTTCCCCTGCTCTGTTCCTTCCTTGTTAATCTCTTTTTTAATCTTTTTTTTTCTTCTATGCAGTATTTAAAATTTAAATACTTTAAAGCCTTTTAGTTAAAAAAACTATTTTAAATGTACTCTTTTATTTTGGGGGAATTTATTATACCTATTGTGATATGAAATGAAAATTTTTTGCTCTGTTGACATCCAGTTTTATCAAAAGCATTATTATTATTTTAATGAGTATTTTTATCTTTACCAAAATATTACATTGTAGAAAAATTGGGAAATACATTAAAATACAAAGAAGAAAGTTAAAACACCCAAAGTTGCCTGTCCACAGTTAACCATTTTAGAGTCTGGAAATCTTCTAGTGTTCTTTCTAGGCATGCATATTTTTCTTCCCTCCCTTCTTTCTAATAAAGCTGGAACATGTAATACAAACACAACAGCACTAATTAAGTAGTGATTTCTTTCCTTACTTTGAGATTTTACTTTGTATCTTTTAGAATCTTGAAAGCAGGACTTGCTTGCTGTCTTTTAGTAAAGGGTAGTAAAGGTGAAGATATAGTAGATACTGGAAGAAATGTTTGTTTCTCTCCTTTTCTCAGTAGACATGACAAGTTATTACCCTGTGTCCCAAGCAGTGTACCATGTATTGTCCAGTGGAGCAAGTCAAGGAGACACAGGGGAGATATGGGGGCCTGAAATGGAATGTTCAAATTCTTGCCCACAGTTTCAAAATTCCGTCCAAATGTGCACTTTCACAAGGGACTTGAGCTCTTCTCCCTACCCCCTACCACTCCAACCCACCCCAAAACTATGCCATTCACGTTGCTGCTGAGCTCCCTCATCTCTTACTGCTCCAACTTTCTTCATCCAGAAAGTACTACTGACACTTCCCCTTCAACATTTTTTGAATGAAAAATTTAAAACATATAGAAAAGTTGAATGAATTGTATAATGAACACTCATACACCCGCCACCTAGATTCTACAGTGAACATTTTACTATGTTTGCCTTATCATGCATTTAAAGTGAGTTGCAGATATCAGTATACTTCACCTCTAAACAGTTTTGCGTGCATACATATCATTGACTAGAGTATATTGGTTTATGGTTCTTTTTTTTTAAGAAAAATTTATATACAATGAAATGGTCAAATTTTAAGTTTATCATTTGATACGTTTTTGACAAATGCATACACACTTGCATGACCCAAATTCCTTCAAGATTTAGATATAAAGTGTTACCCCAGAAAGCTTCTACATATTCTTTCCCAGTCAATTCCCATCTCCACCCTGGTGGTCAACACTGTTCTGATTTTTTTCACCATTCATTAGTTATTCTTCTAATCAAACTTCACATAAATGGAATCATACAATATGAACTGTTTTGTGTAAGGTTTCTTTCATTCAGAATGTTTTTGAGATTCGCCCACATCATTGTGTGTATCAATAATTCTTTCCTTTTTATTGCTGAGTAGTATTCCATTGTATGAATATGCACCGAAGTGTGTTTATCCATTCTCCTTTTGATGGATGCCTGGGCTGTTTATAACTTTTGGCTATTATGACTAAAGTTCCTATGAATAGTCTTGAGTAAGCCTTTTGTGGACATATGCTTTCGTTTCTCTTGGGTAATTGCTAGGTCATAGAATAGGTATGTGTTTGGATTTATAATAAACTGCCAGACCTTTTCCCAGGCTGTACCACGTTCATCTCTCACAAGGATGTAGGAGAGTTCCTTATTCACACACACACACACACACACACACACACACACACACACAGGGAGGATTTCTTCATATTTTGGGGCTTGTGTATTCATTTTGATGAGCAGAAAATTTTAATTTTGATAAAATCGAATTTATTGGATTTTTCTTTTATGTTATTGCTTTCTGTGTCTTAAACTGTTGTCTACTTCCTGAGCCACAGAGATATTTTTATATTTTTTCTTCTAACAGCTTTATAGTTTTAGATTTTATGTTTAAATCTGTGATCTATTTTGAATTAATTTTTCTGTATGGTGTGAGGTAGGGATTTTTTTTTTTCCACATGGCTAACCAGTGGTCCCAGTACTCTTCGTCATCCCTTCTCTGTTAGATAGCTTTGGCATCACTATGGACACTCTAAAGGACAGGCTGTTCTCCTTGGCTTTCTTGATTATCCTAGTGTGGAGGGAGAAGAGTTATTTCTTACTTGTCTCCTAACCCGTTCACTTATATTCACATATTTTCTGGATGTTTTGAGTCCCGACTTGTAAAAAAAAGCCCAGGGAATTTTCTCTGGTTGGCAATGAGTTGTAGTGATTGGATTATCTGCTCTGTCTGGACACAGGATGGCCAGTGTACCAGTGAAGGAACGGGTGAAGGTATCTCAGAACTGGAGGTTGGGGCGCTGCCGAGAGGGGATTCTGCTGAAGTGGAAATGCAGGTAAGTAGCCTCTTGACTCTTTCAAAGCTACCTGGGACATTAAAGAATGCTGGGAAATGAAAAATCTAGTCCTAGCTGGAGTATAAATATGCCTGTCTTGGGTGATGGGGCACTGGTGATCCTTTAAATACCACAAAAGGGGCATTGGAGGGACAACTTTTTTTCACATTTAAAAAAAGATTATAAAAAATGTAATTTATTTTAACAGATCCCATATTTTTATGATTATAAGAATAATAAATGTTTATTGTAGAAATTTGAAAACAGAAGAGCTTAAAGAAGAAAATAAAACTTACCTATAATCCTACCACTCAGAGGTAACCTCTGTTAATGCACCTCATCAAAAGAAATAAATGAAGCCAATATTTCAGCTCATCTTGTTTTACAATTTAAAAAGAAAATTTTCTACTCTAGAGAGTTACACCTTCACTCTTGGCTTCCTGTAGCCCTCTCCCCTACTTTTATTAAAAAGCAAAATAGGATCTGAAGGTTTGGATATGTATGTTACAGGAGGTAGAGCTTGGAAAAAAATGGCAGGAAATTTAGATAATGACTTTGGCACTGCTAATGCCACAAATTTTATACTTCATTGATGCTGAATTATTTCATAGTTATTATTTGACTCCCTACCAAAAAAGTGCTCTTTGTTGATTGGTTGGAATGGATAGGGAACATCATGATTCCACATTCCAGTGGACCTGGACCTGTGCCGATAGGTTCAGGCAGGCTTCTTCATCTGATGACCTTTTTCTCTTGCTTATATACAATTTCTGCTGCTTTCACTGACACGGGTTACTGCAAATTATGTGGTGGTGATGATGGTAAAGCAACTACAGGGGAGAAAGATGGATTTGTATGACAAAGGGCTTTACCCTCTGCTTCCCACTTTTGCCTTTTATTACCAGAAAGAAGAGTTTATTTCTCTAACAAGGTTTTGTTCCTGACGTCTATTCGGGCTGGTTTCAAGCAATTTGGCAAATAAATACACAAAATGGTTACAAGGCTGCCCCGCGATTCTCCACTGTTCACCTGACATGAACCTGGTTTCTTGTCCTGGGCAAATGGCTGTTTACCAGATGGCTCTAAACACATGAATTCCAAACCCCTCTGTTTGCTGCCCACTTGAGTGTGCCACAAACTCGTGCAAGGGATGTTGAAGAGGAATGTGCATAATGAATGAGAGTGCAGGCATCTGCACACACTCTACACATGTTCCATATAATATTTGCACACGCTTGTAAAAACCTCATGTGCAGAAACTAGATACTACAAAGTCCAAGCTGCATTTAATGGTCCATCTTTGCAGAACTTTTCCACATTCCTATGACACTTGTATTAAGGAGTCTGGGGAAGAAACAGAGCCCAGTTTGCTCAGACAGGCTTGGCAGTGGGAGATGGTGTCTCTATAAATGGGGATGAATCATCTGTCCCTATGCTTTGCTTGGGACCTGGTAGCTCTAGGACCCCTATGTGGTGTAGGACAGGCTGCTGGGATGTACCTTGTGCAAGGGGCTTAGTCCCCACCAGAGAGCATGGTGTCTGGCAGAGTCTTCTTTCTTCTTAAGGCTCACTCTGTGCCATGGGACTGACCTGTGGTTTCTAACCTTTTTTCCTCCTGCCAGTTTGTAGAGGGAATCTTTAACTATTTGTATATTTCTTTTATCAGCTGCCTGTGAGAGCCAACTATTTCTCTGTAGTCTCTGAACTGTAGTAGACTGCTCTGGAGCTATGTTTTTCCATTGCCACACTTACCCTCTAATACAGAAATGTAGGTATCCTCTGTGAGGATCTAGGAATTTAATCAGTACATTAGCATCCTTTCCTAAATGGCTTTATTCCTTTCACTTAAAAATGGCCCTTTTGGGCTTCGCTGGTGGCGCAGTGGTTAGGAATCTGCCTGCCAATGCAGGGGACACGGGTTCAAGCCCTGGCCCAGGAAGATCCTACATGCTGCACCACAACTACTGAGCCTGAGCTCTAGAGCCTGCAAGCCACAACTACTGAGCCCACGTGCCACAACTACTGAAGCCTGCGTGCCTAGAGCCTGTGCTCTGCAACAAGAGAAGCCATGACAATGAGAAGCCCGTGCACTGCAACGAGGAGTAGCCCCCACTCACTGCAACTGGAGAAAGCCCGTGCACAGCAACGAAGACCTAACACAGCCAAAAAAAAAAAGGCCCTTTTGCTCTAGTAAGACAAGGGAATGGGGCTTCCCTGGGCTCACTCTTTTCCTTTCTCTATCACACCCTAAATGATCTATTGGGAAAGAGGTGTGTATGGAGGTCCTGGAACCTTGAAACTTATCACTTAAACTTCAGATCAGTGAGGACACAGAATGAAAAAATTACTTCATCTGGGTGGAAGCTTTCTTTTTGCCCTTCCCCACCCCTCAATCATTGCATTTTCGTTGCTCTGCCTACCCACAAGAAGTATAGGTAGCCAGTAATTCAAGCCTTAAGCATTCTCTATTTATTTATTTATTTATTTATTTATTTATTTATTTATTTATTTATTTAGGCCGCACCACGGGCAACTTGCAGGATAGTTCCCTGACCAGTGATTGAACCCAGGGCCATGGCAGTGAAAGCGCTGAGTCCTAACCACTGGACCGCCAGGGAAATCCCAAGCATTCTCCATTTAAAAGTGATATTTAATTGGTCTTTTATTCTGACTTTCTTTTAGAAAGTCCAAAGAAGATTAGGTCACCACAAAGCTCAATCACTCTAGTTTTCTAAAGGTAGCCTAAGGGTAGGTAGTTTTGAAGGAGGGGAGTGAGGTATAGACTTAACCTTGCAGGTTATTGCTAAGTTGGGGATTGGTCAGCCTCTCTGGAGTTTGAAGTTGAATTTTCATGCTATATCTTCTTTTTTTTTTTTTTGAGGAGGTTTCTTCTTTTTTTAAAAAAATAATTAATTAATTTTTGGCTTCTTTGCTGCGCGTGGGCTTTCTCTAGTTGCGGTGAGCGGGGGCTACTCTTCATTGTGGTGCGTGGGCTTCTCATTGCAGTGGCTTCTCTTGTTTCAGAGCACAGGCTTTAGGTGTGTGGGCTTCAGTAGTAGTGGCATGCGGGCTCAGTAGTTGTGGCTTGTGGGCTCTAGAGTGCAGGCTCAGTAGTTGTGGCGCACAGGCTTAGTGGCTCTGCGGCACTTGGGATCTTCCCAGACCAGGGCTCGAACCCGTGTCCCCTGCATTGGCAGGCGGATTCTTAACCACTGCCCCACCAAGGAAGTCCCTTCATGCTATATCTTGATGATCCTTAAATTTTGTTTTCCATCTCTGCAGTCAGATGCCCTGGATGCAGCTAGAGGGTGATTCTCTGTACATATCCCAGGCTAATTTCATCCTGGCCTATCAGTTCCGCCCAGATGGTGCCAGCTTGAACCGGAGGCCCCTGGGAGTCTTTGCTGGGCATGATGAGGACGTTTGCCACTTCGTGCTGGCCAACTCGCATATTATCAGTGCAGGAGGGTAAGTGCTGCAGGCTTCTCCTTCCTTCCTCCTCCTCAGTATTCTTCAGAGACCTTCTGCTTGCCTCTGACTTTTCTGTCTCAACTCCAAAGGGATGAGTAGGGAGACTAGAAGAAGGGGTAATGTTTTTTTTCCATTTAAAGCAGGTACTTCATAGGGTTAGCTGGAGAAGGAAAACAGGAAGAGCCTTTAATGAAAAGTGAAACTGGTTTTGATACGCTCATGTGGGAGATTTGTTTTGTCTCTCAGCTCTGTTCAGCCCCAAGTATACTGAAGAAGTAAAGGTATCTAGAAACTCAGCACCTTATTGGGCTGAATTGTATAAAGCTTAGCAAATTTGGAAGTCATTGGAGACTCCGGCTGTTTCTCTAGACTTGTTCTTTTCCTACAGAGAGAATAACTGGCTCTCGGGGGTTGGCTTCTTATTTCTCTTGTAGAGATGGGAAGATCGGCATTCATAAGATTCATAGCACCTTCACTGTCAAGTACTCAGCCCATGAACAGGAGGTGAACTGTGTGGATTGCAAAGGGGGCATCATTGTCAGTGGCTCCAGAGACAGGACAGCCAAGGTGAGGTGGTCTCCCCCTTACATACTGTTATTTCCTACTGTCTATAGGGAGTGGGGTGGGAGAGGGTGGATAGGACCTTGAGTCTCAGGATTGGCTGAGGGCACTGAGTTGGGGCAGTGGGGGAAACGACACAATAAAGAACTCACTTATGTGCCTCTGGCATGCAGCTTGCCATGCCAGGCTATGTCCCTGCCAGCTGGCCTGGGAAAGGAGTGGACAGTGGCTGGGAAGCTTGCCACTCACTTGAAATGTGGCGTGAACTCAAAAACAGAGGGCCTGGCCAGCTTTTCCTCCCTGAGCTGAGTTTCCTCAAGTTTGTGGGTTGAGTTCTAACCCCAATATTTTATTTTAAAATCTCCCTCCTTTTGCTCGCTCTCTGTTTGAGAAGGTTAATTTTTTACCACCTTGTTTATAAGCAATCGGGCTGATAATTAAAATGTGTTTTTACTGCTTCTCTGGAGAGTGATGTGGTCAGTAAGCAGTGGAAAGACGACTAGAGGAGGGCATTGTTTGTTGTGTCATTGCCAAGTTGCCTGGTCTAAAGTCAGACATCTGCCAAGGCCCAACAGAATGAGACTGATAAAGTAGTGTAACCCCTGCTTTATGGACTCAGCTCCTCCACGTCTGGGTCAAATAGGCTTTCACCCATGAGGCAGAGAAGAACTTTCTCCATCCCTGTGTCCAGTAGCCCTTGCCAGGACCCACACATGCCTGATCCTTTGAGACTGCTGTGGGAACTTGGCTGATAATTCAGCTGATGGTGCAGGAAGCTCGATAGGTTCTTGCTTGTGTGTTTCCCAGCATCTGGAGACTCCACAGTGCTAATAGGAGCAAAATGCTTGACCATGTCAGCAAATGGGACTCTAGGACACATAAGGAGGGGACTCAGGAGAGAGAAGTTGCAATCTTTACTAACTTTTCTGGCTCCATGTTCCCTCTAGTGATTACACCTTCATGTGAAAATGTTGCTAATTTATGTAAAAAGAAGGACTAAATATGTTCCTTTGTATTTATGGAAGTTTCTCCTCCCTTTGCTTATTTTTTCCTTACACTTTGTATTTTGTCAGAGAGACATGTGCGTCAGCACAGGGAGCCTGAGAAAAATTCAGAAATCCTTCTTCTTCTTTTTTTTTTTTAATTTAAAACAACAAATTTATTACCTCCCAGTTCTGGAGGCCAGAAATCTAAAATCAAGGCTTCTTCTTTTTAATTAGTTTTTATTGGAGTATAGTTGCTTTACAATATTGCGTTAAGTTTCTGCTATACAGCAAAGTGAATCAGCTATATGTATACACATATCCCCTCTTTTTTAGATTTCCTACCCATTTAGGTCACCACAGAGCATTGAGTAGAGTTCCCTGTGCTATATAGTAGGTTCTCATTAGTTATCTATTTTATACATAGTAGTGTATGTATGTCAATCCCAATCTCCCAATTCATCTCACCCCAGAAAATCTTTTGAACCAACATGGAAACTGTATTTCCTATCTCTTGCTTCCGAATCCCCCACCCCATACTTACTTCAGGTTTCTGATTGGTCACTGTCTCTGTACCATTCCTTGTAAAGAGACCAACCTTAACTTGCTATACTGCTCAGAAGTCAATTTGCACAGAAACCTTTTGTGCATGTGGGACCTAGATATTCTCATCTCATTCTAGCATTTTCTAGCATTTCACAGCTTCAAGCTTCCCCGTGAAGCCTTCAGTGACATCTCTTCTATCCATTTCTCTGTGGTATGACACCCAGAGCAGTATACAGCTAAACTTTATGACCACAGGTGGCAATTCAGGGCTATAGACTGCTTACAGTTGAAGATTGACAGCAATTTTATTTAGGATATTGGGTTAGTTTCATGTTTTAAGTACAATTATTTACTGGTTTAGAGTTTTTTTTTTTTTTTTTTTTTTTTTTTTTTTTTTTTTTGCGGTACGCGGGCCTCTCCCATTGCGGAGCACAGACTCAGCGGCCATGGCTCACGGGCCCAGCCGTTCTGCGGCATGTGGGATCTTCCCAGACCGGGGCACGAACCCATGTCCCCTGCATCGGCAGGCGGACTCTCAACCACTGCGCCACCAGGGAAGCCCTGGTTTAGAGTTTTTAAGCATTAAAATTGGTACTTTCTAATTCTAAAATTGTCACTGCAGTAGATCCTATTCCTTTTGAGGATTTCTTTTTAGTCAGTGACAGAATTCTCCCCCCTGGTTCTTCAACTCCAGGAAGCTAGTCAGCTGTTTTGCGATTTCCCAGTGACCTCCAGGCCAGCTCATCTTTCTGGCTTTCTGGATGCTGCTTCTGTTCCCTCCTTCTATTGTTGTCTTTGCATTTAGCCGTCTTCATCTTCCTGGACCCTGTTCACATTACCCACATTTAGTCTTTTATAACTGACTTTCCATTTCTTTTTGGTGGCATCTGTAATTCTCCAGCTGCTTGTACAGGTTTCTAATACCTGAACCTACATAAGAACTTAGTCACGTTTGTCTGTAAACATCTATAGCCTGTTTTTTGGGAGTTCCCCAAAATGGACTATGTTTTAGGAAAGAGATTTATTGGGGTGAAGGGAAACAAAACATTTTCTTTGGAAAACTTCTGAGCTAGGGACTGCCCAGAGAGCTTCCTTCCCCTGCCCCCAATCCTAGTTTCAGATTTACTGTGACTTAGCTTGGATTGCCCCTCTGGGCTTTGGTGAGGCTGGCCTCATCCTGAGATGTGATAGGATGGTAGCTTACATTCTTGCTGGGCCTGGGCCAGGTCTGATCATTCCTTCATTTTTTTCCGTTTTCTTTATTCTTTCTTTCATTCTGATAAGTGCTTACTGTATGCGAGGCTTCAAAGGGGAAGAAGATACAGCCTTTCCTTAAGGGGAGTTGAGACTGCATGCACTAGCTATGAAGCTATGAAGCTGGTTGGAAGTGGTCAGGACTATGAAGTTTAAGGCTCTAGGGAAAGGGCCAGAAAGTTTGGAGGGTGGAGAGATCACATTTGACTTGGAAGGGGAGATTTTATAAAGGAGGGAACATTTGAACTGTTGTTTTTTTTTTTCTTTTAGGTGTTTTTCAGTGCATAGGTTTGCTTTTTATGTTTTATAATAACATAGAATGTAACCAGGCCCTGTGCTAATAAGCACTTTACATTTATTCATTTCCTCATTCTATCCTTTAGGGTAATTTTTCCCCACATAATCATGGTCATAATATATCTATTTTATAAATGAATTTTTATTGGAGTATAGTTGATTTACAATGTTGTATTAGTTCCTGCTGTACAGCAAAGTGAATCAGTTATACATATACATATATCCACTCTTTTTTAGATTCTATTCCCATATAGGTCATTACAGAGTATTGAGTAGAGTTCCCTGTGCTCTACAGTAGGTTCTTATTAGTTATTTATTTTATAAAGTAGTGTGTATATGTCAATCTTAATCTCTTAATTTATCCCTCTCCTGCCTTCCCCCTTGGTAACCATAAGTTTGTTTTCTATATCTGTGACTCTATTTCTGTTTTGTAAAGAGGTTCATTTGTACCATTTTTTTAGATTCCACATACAAGAAATATCATATGATATTTGTCTTTCTCTGTCTGACTTACTTCACTCAGTATGACAATCTCTAGGTCCATCCATGTTGCTGCAAATGGCATTATTTTGTTCTTTTTTTATGGCTGAGTAATATTCCATTGTATATATGTACCACATCTTTATCAATTCCTCCGTGAACGGATATTTAGGTTGCTTCCATATCCTGGCTATTGTAAATAGTGCTAAATAGAACATTGGGGTACATGTATCTTTTAGAATTATGGTTTTCTCTGGATATATGCCCCAGGAGTGGGATTGCTGGATCATATGGTAGTTCCATTTTTAGTTTTCTAAGGAACCTCCATACTGTTCTGCATAGTGGCTGTACCAATTTACATTCCCACCAACAGTGTAGGAGGGTTCCCTTTTCTCTACACCCCTTCCAGCATTTATTGTTTGTAGATATTTTTGATGATGGTCATTCTGACCTGTGTGAGGTGATATCTCATTGTAGTTTTGATTCGTATTCATAATATATCTTATATACCCAATATACCCTGCTGTGTCTACTTTATTTTATAAGGTTTTCCATTATTATTGCAAATTACTTGTGTCATCTTTAATGGCTTCACAATGGACTTACCATAATTTAGTTACTATTTTTCCTATTGGTGGATGTTTGTATCTATTTCTTTCCTATAGTAATAAGGACCACCATTATTGATGCCTAATGTCTGCCAAATACTGTGCTTCTGTGCTGGGTGCTTTACACTTATCTTCATTTTTCCACACTGCAACCCTAAAAGATAGGCATTATTTCCCATTTTATACATGAGGAAACTGAGGCTAACAAGTTATAAAATATCCCTAACATCAGAGATAAATAAGTAGCAACTGGGGTTCAAACCCAGATTTGTCTAATCCTAAAGCCCACGTATGCTTTCTGCTATTACAGGCTGCAGGGAATATTTTTATCATTTAGGTTTTTCTTCGTTTTAGGATTATTTTCTTAGGATAGAGTCTCAGCAATAGAATTACTGAGTCGAAGGCTTTGGTTATTTTAAGGATCTTGATACATATTGCCAACTGCTTGTGTGTGTGTGTGTGGGGGGGTACGTGGGCCTCTCACTGCTGTGGCCTCTCCAGTTGCGGAGCACAGGCTCCGGACGCACAGGCCCAGCGGCCATGGCTCACGGGCCCAGCCATTCCGCGGCATGTGGGATCCTTCCGGACCGGGGCACGAACCCGTGTCCCCTGCACCAGCAGGCAGACTCTCAACCACTGCGCCACCAGGGAAGCCCGCCAACTGCTTTTTATAAGGACTGTGTGAATGCCCACTCCCACTGAGTTATATCTTCTCCAGGGTTGGGCCTGTTTTGAATTTGATCACTGAGGGTTAAGATGTGATCAGCATACTCATGTTTTGGTGGATGGTGTGCTACTACTGGTGCAGGTCAGGAGGGCCACTTTCCCCAGATCGTGCTTGGGAAATTGGCAGCATGCTTCCAGAGCCACCCCTGGAGACCAGGAACCTTGTTCTGTGGTTTTCACAGTCTAGGGATCCACGAGCCTGTTCAGTGGAGGACACTAGTGAATTCAGGCCTAGGGCTGCCCCCAGAGATTTTGTAATCAGAGTCTCTAGTCACCCACACCAAACAAGAACCTGCCTCCTAGGTAGTTTGCATCAGGGAAAAGACAAACCTCTTCCAAGCCAAGGCTGTCTGAAAGAGGTCATTAGATGCATCTAGTTGCTACCAAAGTGACCTAATCCAGAAGAATGAGCCAGAATCCTGGCATTCCAGGAAAATTGTGGTGTTTACCTTTGTTTTCTGCCCTTCCTTATTCAGGATCTTCTTGTTAAATTTATTTTCTTTTCCCGGTGTTGGGAAAAGTAACTCACACCCTTCTCCCCCTATCATAGACACACAAAATCTAAGAAACACTTTCTCCTTTTATAGAGAAGAGATATCATGTGATCCTAAGAAGTCAGGACCACCCCCACTCCATCACCTACCCCTTAAACTCAAGGAATGTTTCCTGAAAGTTCTTCCATCTAAGGTCCTGTCTGACTTTTTTGTGTTCCCCTTATAGCACTGCAGGGACCTTGAGAGGTCACTGATCCATCTGGCCTCCTCGGGATCCCTCCTTGGCTGCTGTCTGGGGACAGCCCTGTACATTTGAGGTTTCCTCTCTGTTTGGTTAGAGGCTTAGTCCCCTGTGTGTGTCATCTGGGGTAGGCTGAGGTGAGGGGGCCTTGTGCTTAATGGGAGATTTCTAAATGCACTGACCGCTGAGAGGGCTCTGTGAGTGTTGATTAGAGTTAAGCCCAGAGTGGCTGCTAATGTACATTCCTGACTGATAGGGACCAGATAATGTGCTCCAAGCAATATTTTTAACCAGTAGGAGATATGGAAGCTTAAAAGAGTTAAGCTTTTCTGCTACTTTTGGTGACACTAGGTGCTAAATTCCCTGCTGACATGAATAGCACTGGATTCTGGGCATTATCAACAAACAAACAACAACACACCACCTTCCCACTTTGAAGTCCTCTTCTTCCATTTTTCCTTCCCTTGGATCTTTCTTTTTACTCCTCTCTCTCTAATTCTAATCTAATTCTATCTCTGTCCTCTCATACTGGGCCTTGATCTTCCTCCCTCTCCCTACCTCCCCAAAGTAAAATCTTGGTGAGAGATAGGAAAAGGAAAATCCACTAACACGGGGAGGTTATTGAGAGAGGCAAGCCTCACCTGCTCATGCTTCTCAGTCAGGTCTCAGCTGAGGAACGTGGAACTTCTGATTCCCTGGTATACAATTGGCTGCTGCATAAGGGCTCTCAGGTGGACGTGAAAGGGTGGTTAGGACTGGGAGCCAGCGTCTGTTCGGGCAGTAGGCAAGGCAGAAGCAGGAGAGGTCCCTCTGCTGCTACCCCGAGCTCTGTGTGTACAGGATAGAAAGGATTCTCCATTTCCCCACCCACCCTAGGAACAGTGACTCCACCTGGTGCATTTTCCAGCCCTCATCCCGATCCCAGGCAACGCCAACGAGAGCATCTCCTCTCCTGTTTCCAGGTATGGCCTTTGGCCTCAGGCCGGCTGGGGCAGTGTTTACACACCATCCAGACTGAAGACCGAGTCTGGTCCATTGCTATCAGCCCATTGCACAGGTAAGGGAGATGTTTTGGTGTATGGTTTTATCCCATGTAATAATGCTTTTATTTTATGAGGTCAGGTGGGCGTCATCAGGAGAGGCTTGGGGCCCACGTCCAGTTGGGCCCTCGTGCAAAATCATGTATGTGGAGTAAATTTGTTGACAATTATAGCAGAAGTGCCAATTTTGATGACGGCTTTACCCTACCCTTTGGTCGGACTGGTGTTTCTCTAGTTTTGCCTGTGACTGAATGAGCCTTGCATCCTGAATTCTGCTTTCTAGGCTCTCTTGAACCCAGGCAGGGCCTTTCTCCCCACCAGCAGAGTACATAGACACCCTCTCTGCACATGCTCTGTCAGGGTGTTTAGTGTCTTCTCCCACTTCCTTCACCCCTCACTCCCCACCAAATGATCAATGGGAAAGCTGTAGGGCTACTACCCTCCAACATCGGGTTTAAGTCAGTCACTTGTTTTATGAGAGAGTTGATCCCCTCTCTTGGCTCAGCCCCCTTCAGCCTTTTTCTCCTCACCCCAAGGAGCCTGCACCCCTCCTCCTGCCCCTTCCACAACTTTCTTTCAAATTTTTTTCCTCCTAAAGAATTAGAGCCGATTAGCCACGTCATTAATTCTTCAATTTGACGGCTGATATAGCAGGACCTGAAACACATTGCTGACCTCAGAGAATGGAGACCCCGTTCCTTAGCATATTGACGATGGGAGAAGTTAATTAAAATTCCACAGAGCGGAGGTGTCGGCTAACCTATAAACCTGTCGCTGTTCAGAACAAATCATTCTAGCAATCCTAGGAAAAAGGGAAGGAAAGACCAGCAGGGAGTAGAGAGGCCTAAGTGTGTGGGAGCAGAGGGTGGAAAATGGAGCCATTGAGCTCTGGCCCCTCCTCAGTTTCTTCCTAATGCTGCCCCCTTTAAAGCCAGTTAGCCAAGCCTGGGTGTCTGTGGGCTGGATATGTGTATGGGTGGGAGGTGACAGGTAGGCTGGTGACTTCATCTTGGTGGTTACCTGAGGACTCCCGCTGGCTTCAGGAGACTGGGGTGGCCTGGGGTGAGGTCGGTGGTGGAGGGATGCTCTTAAGGCTGGAGATGGTCCATGTGCTTCCTGCACATGGAATTAGGCTAAAGACACATACAGGCTCTCCCAGCATCCCCATCTTCATATCCCTCTACTCTAGCCACCTCCTCTGGAATGTGTTAGGCTACCTGTTAACAGAATAGAGCGTGGCAGCTGTTGAAGATGATGTCAATAAAAGGTTGAGGACAATGTCTGCCTTGGTCACTGAGAAGCAGTTTAGATCACAATAAACTGACTTTGGGGCTTTTTCGGCCACAACTTGGAAGCTGGCTTTGAGGAAGGACCTAGCTTCCTAATATTACTAGCACTGCTCTATAACTACTACTGTTAACAGCAGCTAACATTTATTAGTCATATGTTCTATGCCAGACCCTCTGCTAAGTCCTTGATATGCCCCATCTTTGGTGAAAACCTAGGTCTCATGTTTTCTTAACATTCTCCTTAAATGTCTTCTTGGTGTACTTTCTTGCCCCTGGGATGACTCTTTCATTCACTGTTGGCTGGCTGTTTAGCTCCATGACCCACAGTTATTTGAGATGACCTTTTCCCCAAGTCCACAAATGGTGTCTTGGACTGTTTTTTTTTTTTTTTTTTTTTTATGCGTTACGCGGGCCTCTCACTGTTGTGGCCTCTCCCGTTGCGGAGGACAGGCTCCGGACGCGCAGGCCCAGCGGCCATGGCTCACGGGCCCAGCCGCTCCGCGGCATGCGGGACCCTCCCAGACCGGGGCACGAACCCGCGTCCCCTGCATCGGCAGGCGGACTCCCAACCACTGCGCCACCAGGGAAGCCCCTTGGACTGTTTTTAAAAAGTAGTTTGTATTTGGGATTCTGTCATTACACTAAATGACCAGAGTATATGTTGGTGTTCTCTCTGCTTCTTTTTCTCTTACCCCAAAAATATATTGGGATAGGAATCTTTTCATCTTATTAGATCCATTTCTTCTCACTGTGTCAATGAATTTGAACCTTTCAGTAAACTGATCCATTTTCCCAATCTTGGAAGACACTGCCTCCTAGCTGTAGGGTCTGTTCTGGGAAACTGGAGTTCTGCTTTGCCATCAACCAGCAGGGTGGCCTCGGGTAAGTCCTCGGAGCCGTGGTTTCCTCATCTGTTAAATATGAATACCATTTCTTTCATAGTCCTTACTAGGTTATTGTGAAGATGATCTGAAATAATGAATATGAAAATACTCTACAAAACTAAAAGGGCTAGAATCTTGTGTCAGCCAGAATCTCTCCCAGCTGGTAAAGCATTTCTTTAGCTGCTTTAGCTGCTCTCACGTCTCCACCCTTCCCTGGGGCTTCTCCTGTCCCTCCTGGAGTTACACTGCTCTTTTGCATTCTTCTTGAGGTTCGGACTCAGCAGGAATCTCTTTCCTTTCCTTTTCCCCTGTGGTTTTCCTGCCCTCCATGGCTGCCTCTGTTCCCTTCCCTGCCACCTTTCTTGTTGAGTGTGGTCGTCAGGGTCACTAAAGTGATGTGACCGTGAACCCCTTGTGAAAAACACGAGAGTGGGTGGCCAGCAGCTGTCCTCCAAGGAGCCTGGACAATTGGGAGACCTGGCACATCTCAGTCTCTTTCTTCTATTTAAAATAATTTGTCAGAGCTATTCATCGTATTTATCTTTGATGCTGGGACTTATCTGCCTTCTTTTCATATGTGTGTACTTAGAAACTTGTAGTATGAAACATGAAATCTCAAGCCCTAGGCTTAACTTGAGGTGTTCATGACTGGGAGAAAGCAGGTATTCTGTCCTGTGTCCGAATGTCACCTCTTCTTCCTTTCTTGACCTTGAGTTCTTGGTTTGTAAACACTCTTGGAGGATAATATTTAATACCAGTCATGTGCTTAGAGCCATGTTTAGGTACTCAAAAAACAGAAGGAAAACCAGTAGGCTCCATGGGAAGGTGGCAGGCAAGGACCTTTCCCTCTACCTCCTATGTGCCCTCCAACCCATCTTCTGGCCCCAACACTAATAACTCTGCTTTTAGGATTTATGACTTATAGATGCAGCCTTCCTCCTGTAGAGGAGGCCCAACTGGGAGCTGTTTGATGAGTGAAAGGACTGGTTGAGATGGAACTGAATTGAGATGCTGGAGGTGGAAGGGCACACGTCTGGGTGTGATTGTGGGTCCTAACTGGTCTCAGGATACGATCTCCTGAGGTCACATAGAGTTCTGAGCACTTTTCCATAAGTATCACAGAAAAGCAGAATTTTTTAAACATGCAGTACATTGTATTGCCATTAAAAGATTATTTCTAGCTGAATAAAGTTAGTAAATACTCAGAATAAGGAAATGAACTGTTGAAGACTTGATTTCATCCCTTCTATTTTCCATCTCTTTTTTTCTCACTCCCTTTCCTCTGTGCTCCCTGTGCATTGACTGAACACTTGCTGTGGGGTAGCTCTCCTGAGGATCTTGTTCAGTGGTGGGGGAAAGATGGGGGCACAACTGTAGTGGTTGCCAGATGATACTAAGTGCCTGAAACTAGTCTGTTTCTGGTGGAGGAAGAGAGAGGGTCATTCCCCGCCTGGCAGATGGAGAAATTGAGGCTCAGAGAAGGGCACATGTGGGATAGGGCAGAAGAGGCTCAGGTCTCCAGCTTATTGCCACATGCTGTGGTGCAGAGGGAGGGCCACGAGGCAGGCCTTTATGTCACTGCAATGCCTTCATCCACCAGAATCTTGGACAGTAGCTGTGGCCCTTGAAAGCCTCTGTGGGGATCTGGGAACATTCTATTTCTGGAGGCCAGAGTTGAGATAGCGAGGGGGAAGGGAGGAAGGCAGTATGTAATCAAGGCCTGGGCTCATTTGTGTAGCTGTGAATGCTTACACCATCCCAGGAGTGCCAGTGCACATAGATCTTTGGTTTGCAGGGCCCTTCCAAGCTGGCTGGGGGGTGCCTTGATGTTGAAATGAGTCTGGAGCCCCATTGCCCTGTTTGCCTTGGAGGGGAAGAGAGAGGAGCCTACAGTGCCTCCTTCCTCTGCAGACACCATATTTATTGCCCTCCAAGAAAAAGGAGGTGCTCAGAAGAATCCTTTCCCCATCTCCAAGCAACACTTGCTATCATGTGAGTGAGTGTGGTCAGGAAGGCTTCCCAGGACCCTTGGGTTTTAATTCCTTCTCTCTTGTTTCTGTCATTAGGGAAACATATGAGTGGTATAGGTGTGGAAACTTTTCTTAGCTGTGTTGTTAAATATACAATATAATTTAGTGTAATTTTGCTCACTGTGGTGGCCTGTTTGTTTTGGGGGGGATTAGTCCAAGTCTGCCTGTAATGTACCGATTCAAATTTGTAAAGTGAGTTGTGGCCTCTGGGGGGTTTTGATGGAGGAGCTGCCCCTTCTTGCTTCATTTCTCCCAGAGGTGAGGGAGAGTCTGGAAGGAAAGCCATCACTGTGTACTGTTTGGTAAGGGGGTGGATTTCTGGGGAGAGTGGGTGTTTGTTCCCAGTGGCTACAGGGTTTACTGTGTGTTGTGTGTGTGGCAGACACATTCACCAGCCTTTTGAAATACGCCCTTCTTTAGTGAAAGGTAATTGCATCTGGAGTTTTCTCTGACAGAGAGGTTTGAAAGATTGGAAAAAAGGAGGCAGCCAACTTTTAGTTTAGATTCTTTTGGTTCTCAGTGGTTCAGCAACTCTTTGGCCCTGGGCTTCCTAACTCACTCAGTGCTTTGAGGGGAAGACAAATCAAAAGTAAATGTTGTGCCTCTGAGTTTTGCTTTTTCTAGTTGGTGATAAAGAGCTGGTTCCTGAAGGGGATCCCTAACCTGAAGATTGACAACCTGAAGAAAGACTCTGATGGATGACTTTGTCATGCTTCCCATTGTAGCTGCTCATCCTGATGGTGTGGCCCACAGCTATCAAGATCTGTCTCTTCTCCCTTCCCAGGGTCAGGGGCTTGTCTAGGGAAAGGACACCTTCTCTAGGCGAGGAGTGGCTCAGTGTCCCTTGTTGCCAGGCTGAAGACCACACTAGAGGGAGTCTCCTGCGTGTGGTGGCCCTAGATGAGAGAGTCTGAGGTACAAAGACAGCATGGAAGGACCAGAGACTGGCATGGCTGGAAGGGGCTGCATGATGCCTGGAGAAAGAAGGAAGCTCTGCCTTATGCTAGGTGGGCCCACTGGTCCAGCCTAAAATGACCTAAGATTGGAAAGAGATCAGTGTAGAGAGACAACTGAATCAGAGTCTGGTTCTGCTGAATCTCAGGGCAGCACCCGCCACCCTAGAGTTCATTGCTGGTGCTAAGCCAAGCCTCTCCGGCCGACATATCCCTCAGTAGCAAGGACGAAATGCCACAGGGGTGGGTTTCACTTCCTCAAGACCCTGGATTTCTGCCACTACCCAGGGCATGTTGGGCACAGGGAAGCTCACGTACTGGGCTGCTGGCCTGAGACCTGCAACCCAACCAGCTCTGGCTGGCCCAGACCCCATCTGTGGGAGCGACTCCTTCCCTGGCCGGGAAGGTTGGCTAGTTGGGGAGAACTGACTTAAATAAAGCACTGCAACTAGAAGCAGAGAGTGCTGCTGCGGAAGGCGGGATGCTGTGGACATGAAGTCCGTGCCTCAAGACCGTGCCCCTGCTGCAGGGGTACATTTCCATCCCTCAGCCTCTGTTTAAATTCTTTCTTTCTCCGCTCTGTCTCTGTTTCTGTATCTCTCCTTGCATCCCTATCTCTCTTTCTCTCTCCAGATACTTCTTAAGCATTACAGTGTGCTAGACCTTGGGGAAACAACAGTGAACTAGACAGCATAGTCTGATGGAGAGACAGACGAAACTTAGCAAATATGGCATGCTAAGTTCTCAGATGGGGAGCAGACACAGGGGAGAGATCAGGGCCTTCCTCCTCTTCCTGCTGCCTGCACCTCCCAGCTCCAGTCCCTACCTGCACTGCTATTTCTTCTACCCTTCCCACATCAGGAAGAGAGAAGGTAATTTTCCTGCCTTAGCTGCAGCTGACTTTTCTGGGCTGTGTGTGCAATGTGCCTGTGTTTTTCCACCTTTGATCAGTGTTCTGCCAACAGATAATTTAGCAATCACATCCCAAGGTGGAAGCATGGAGTTAATGTTAAAATTAGTTGTTTTTTTTTTTTTTTTTTACACTCTTTAAACTTCAGTGGGTGATGAGGCAGAGAGGGAGGCAGGAGGGTGAAGGGGAGCCATAAATTCTGTGGCTGGTGTAGCTATTCTCTGAGCAGCCGGGAAGCCTCTGATGTCTCCACAGCACTTTCATTAACATTTAAATTAAGGGTTTGTTTTCCAGTCTGTTTTATAGGCAGGGACCTTTCATGGCCTGTCACATACAGCATCCCCCCACACCCCCCCCACCCCAAGCAAGTGTGTAATTGTAGCCACTGCTCTATCCTAACTCTGGGTTGCAGCCGGGAGTTCAAAGGGAATTCCTGGAGATGGAGCTCTGGAGGTACAAGGTGTAACAGTCAGGATGTGGGTGTTCCTCCTCAAATGAAGGTGCTGTGTAGGAGCTCTTTCTCCTCTTATCTGACCTGTGCTTTCCTCTACTCTTTCAAGGGACACTCACTTCAATCTGACTCAGACCCCTCCCACCCTTCCTTCCCTGGGGCATGAGGCAGGTGAAAAAGGGTGCATCCATCCGAGTGGTTTCTCCTTATATCACAAGTTAGTGCCTGGGACAGAGCGTTCTAAGATACAGATCTTCATGCTTATCTTCCTCCTTTTGATTTTTTTTTTTTTTTTTTGTCTCAAGAATACTTTCTCCTACTCTAGTAGACTTAGAGAAGCAACAATATAAAAGAAATTGCCATCTGAGAAGAATTTATAATAGGGTCCATTGGTCCTAAAGAGTGCATTCTAGCATGGACAGACATGTGTAATGCACCATACATAGTCACTAGCTCTATGTGTACAGGTGTTTGAAAATAGCTTACTGATGTAGATCATTTGAGGAAACTGTTCTCCAAGGTCTTGGCATTCAGAGGAAGCTCTCCTGCACCCTCACAGAGTGAATTTATGTCTAAGTTTCCGTCACACAGGCGTATTGGCAGCATTTGGGGGTGTTTTGAAAAGAAATCCCTGCTCTGGTCTCCCTCCTTCCTGTCAGCATCCAGTGGATCTACGGCTGACGAGAATGTGTCCCAAACACTCACAGAGCATCTCATTAGTTCATAACCTCTGAGGGCTTAGTTCACTCACTGCTGGTCTTGAGCTAGATTTTCTCTCTAGACAGTGGTGAGAGGGGCATTGAGGCCTTTCTCTCTTTCTTTCTGTTCAGAGGCTGAGAATTTTCCTTCTCATGGAGCCCTGGCTTCACTCCTTGAGTCACCATGTCTTTCTACCTTCTGCGCTAACTCAAACCGCCTGTGACTTACCTGTGGGATTGAAGATGGCTAAGCGTCTGGCCTGCCTGTTCCAAGTAGCGTAGTCAACAGGTGGACACCCTCATGCCCTGGAGTCTTGCCCGAGGGAGTGAGGGAGGTGCCGGGGTGACCCCTGTGCAGGTGCTGCTGGGCTCAGATTGCAGCCTGGTGTCCAAGCCCCTCCTGGTGGTGATTAATCTGGGACACGGGCCGGCAGAGGCCCAGTCCGGGCAGCTTTGGTCCCTCACTGTGAAGACCTTTGGCTCGGAGACTGAACTGATCTCTGTAGCCTGCTTCGGCTTGAGTTTGATCTGTCAAGGCTAAAGAGGAACCTGATGGTGGGGCGGAAACTTCTAGCCCTGTCTGACTTATGGCACTGATCCGTTCCAGTGGTCTTGTCATGATAACACTCGTATGTTTAAGATTTCCCCACCTGTTAGCTGCAGCCCTCAGATCAGTCAAAAGAGGGATCTTCATGAAATATCTGTGCTTTTAGCTTTTTGAGCCAATGGCGCTCACTCTTGTAAGTAGACTGGGGGCTGGAGAGGGCTTTGTACTGGGCCCGAGTGAAAAAGGCAACGTGTGGCTGGATTAGTAGCATAATGTGTTTTTGTATATTGGGGCATCATGTCAGAGGTGGAAGTATCACCCCATCCTCCTGTCATTAGGTGGCTCTCAGGCCATTTGGGGCAGATTTCAGTACATCAGTTTGGAGTCAAGACTTAAGTTCCTTGTTTTCCTTTTCATTTCAAACGAAATTTTTTGAAATGGTGTCTTCTCCTCCCCACCACCTTTCCATCTACCAGAGTCCTGGTCCCTGGGACCTCCAGGTGGCAGTCCACAGAGTCAGCTGTATTTCTTCCCCTCTCTGAGTTCAGGACAGTCGCATGTGGCTCAGCTTGGTCATGGCCTTAAGACCCAAGAACAGGAATTCTCCTGTCCATGACAGTTACCCTGCATCCATGAGTGTCGTGAGTTTCATTGTTGTAGTAGTTCCTTTTGGGGGGTTAGCAGCCTGAGATCCAAGAACTGGAACATTTTCCTCACACCATCAGGGAAGACAATAGACATCCCTGTATACCACTAGCGGTGACAGATGTTGACACCATTGGAAACTGCCTGTAAAGATTCTTTGAGAGACTTCCCTGGTGGTGAAATTTTTTTGAAGTTTCAGATTGTGAACTTTTAGGGGCAGGGGTTTTATTTCCTGTTTTGTATAAGTTATGAGCCTTGTACTACAGACACACCACTGTGCCTCTGGGGTGCTCTGTTAAGCTGACTACCCAAAATCCTTCCCCTCTTTCCCAGCTGGTTCTTGCTCCTTTTTCTGTCCAGGGCATTTTCATAGGGGGTGGTTTGTGACACTGTCCGTAGTGCCCTGTCAGATAGGCTTGGCTCAGGTAGAAGGTGCTGGCAAGGGAGGGAGGAGTGGGGGGAGGGGGAGGGCTGGCGGGAGGAGGGAAGGGAGTACATGCATGCAGAATCCCTGGTAACTGCAAAGGGAGTATTAGTCCGAGAGCTGCTGGCCCAGGAAATTGCTTTCTGCGGAAGCTTTACTTTTTCATAGTTTGCAATGCAAATTTAAAACATGAGTGGGGCACAGAAAAGTATAGGAGGGGCAGGTGGGGTGCCAGTTGGTATGTGATAACATCCAGAATCTTCAGCAGGGCCTTAATTTGCAAAAGAGGATTTCAAGTATTGAGAGAGAAACTTTTAGGAGATTAAAATAACTATAACTCATATTTTGTTGCGATTCCCTCCTCCACCATACACACCTTTTCTATGTTACTGTGTTCAGACTGGTCTCTAGCCCTGCTCAGTGTGCACTGCTGTCTCCTCCTCTGCACCTTCCTACAGCAAAGCCATAATCCAGCTTCTCGAACAGTGGCCATGGTGGTCATGGTGTAGTATTTTGGTTTTCGCAGCAGGCTGGAAACAGCAGCCCTATCTAAAGCTGGTGCACTTTAGACAACGTGCACACCGGCCCTGGGGGCTAAAGAGCACACCTCCCGAAGGCAGGAGCTTCCCTGCTTTGAGAAGGCATTAAGGCCAAGGCCCTTTATCTTCTGCTTTCTCTGATTCTCTTAATACCATGGGCAGGCTTGGTGAAGCAGAATGTGGGGTCACCAGGCCTTGTTCTTGACTTTCCATGCTTTGTCTGCCCCACCTAGAGAGGTGTGGCTTTTGGCTTCAGGCTGGAGACACTTATGTCTATGTTGCTTCTGGAAGCTTCGGTGGTGATGGAGATGAGGATAGGCAGGGGATGGGCATCACTTTCATTATGCTGGCATAGCAAGTGGTCTGGTGTGAAGCTTCATACTGGCTTCTTTCTAGGAGCTGAGCTAGACAGGAAGACACAAAGAGAGGCCAGAAGGCAGTGTGGAGGATGAGCTTTTTCCAAGTATAAATATCCGCCAGTCGTAGAGGCCACCGTGCAACGGTGGGGGTTACTTCTCCTCCTTTGTGTGTGGCTTGTTGCACATGTGACATGTGCTGGCTGGACAGAGAGGGAAGGAAAGCTGAGATGTGCAAGGTAAAGTGAAATGGACCCCTTTCTGCTTGAGGCCACCATAAGTGTCCGTTCCTCCTTTCTTTGTTGACTGGGGAATTTTGAGAGAGATTAGCTTGAGTCTTGCCCTGGATCATTCCTGTGGTGCCTGATCAAAACTCTGTGGAGTCTCAGGAGCACAGTTTCCATATAGGACGCTGTCCAGATTCACTGAGTCGTCACTTAGCACATGCTCCTCACCCTGAACTCACTGCACCGTGGCCTTCAGGGGCTACAGAGAGGGCCTAGCTCAGAGCATGTGACCCACTGTCTCTTGCTCCTGAGGGCTCTACTCTTGCAGAATGCTTCTTTTTCTCCTGTTATTTTCTGCTTTGTTGCAGTGGTAGCGTTAGTTGTCCTGGCCAAGGCTGGGCCTCTTTCCTCCTGGGCCTGAATGAGAAAAGACCAAGTGAGTGATTGGAGTGGGTCCTATGGTAATTGACCCAAGAGGAGGGTCAGCTGGGTATGAAGGTGAGGTTCGTAACATCTGGCAGAGAGAGAGGGACACGTGGGTTAATGTGTTTGAAGTACTCTACTTTCCTGGCCAATTTGAGTCTCACTAGCATCCACGGTAAGCTTGTGGTTGAGAATAAAAACAAAAAGTTAACACAAAAAATAAAGATTATTCAAAGGATTCTTCACTTGTTAGAGGTTTGTGGCCAGGAAAATCCTTCTTTGCAGGCTGGTAATGGTAAGTCTAAGAATAAGGAGAGGAAAAGTTAGTTTTAAAGTTACATTAGTTTGGCAGTGAGTATCAAAATAAAAATGTAAAAACCTTTCGACACATAAATTCCTCTTCTAGAAATTTATCCTAAGGCAATAATCAGACAAGTATGCAAGATGTATGCAAGATGTATACATAAAGACTTATATTAAGAACACATAAATATCCATTAGTAGGAATCTAGTTAAATATTTTACATTCACCCAATAGAATACTATATAGCCATTAAAAGGATGATATAGATGTACATATTTATTGACCCCCAAAGATGTCATAACATAGTGTTGAATGAAAAATGGTCACAAAGCAGTATGATAGTTATTTGACTATCTTTTCAGTTATTTCTTATGTGGTAGATTTCTGCTGACATTTACTTTCTTTTTACTTTTTTGTATTTAAGTTTTTTTTTATAATGAGCCTATTTTTATTAATAGAAAAAACATAAATTACATTTAAATGTCTATTTCAATATCAGGTAACTGTAGAGAGAACCCTTCCTTTTCCCCTTACAGTTATTTAACTTAAGGATACGTGGACCTACATTTATTTATTATTTTATTTATTATTTTAAACAGTTTCATTGAAGTATAATTTACATAATATAAAGTTCACCCACTTTAAGTGTACAATTCCATGAGTTTTAACAAATTTACAGTGTTGTGCATCCATCACCACGATTCAGTTTAGAATATTTCCATCACCCTGAAAAGGTCCTTCCTTACATTTGCTTTTGCAGCATTAAACATGGTTTCATACTTGGGACCTTTTGTGGGAAAAGAAATAAGTTAAAATACTGAAATTTTTTTAAAAAGACAAGGCAAACCCAGAACTAATTTTCTATGTAATGCATATCTCCGAGTGCCAGCCTTATAGATGTATCAAGAATACTGCTGTGTGCAAGGATGCATGGGGAATATGAAGCACAAGAGACAGTTTTTACCATCCAGGGGCTTATATTCCAGTTGGTAAAATTATGCATGTACTCAGACAACACTGTATATACGCAGTGTGAGTGCCATCAACTGTCAAGATTATCGATAGGAAATCAGAGGAAAGCAGTAGCCTTTTTGTTAAATAAGGAGAGCTTCCTGGATGACATGGGATTTGAAGTGGGACTTAAAAGATGGTTCTATTTAAATTGCAGACAGGAACTTGAGGGCAGGGGAGTGGTATGAGCAAAGACATACTAAAGGATAGGTAAGCTCAATGTAAGTTTGGAAGTTCAGAGCAGGTAAGTTTGGGAGTTCAGAGCAGACAAGTTTGTGTAAAGGAGTAGTGGGCAATGTGGCTGGAGGGGAGCTTTGGAGCCTGGTTTTGGAGGGCTTTGAAGAGCAGAGTTTGACTTTAATCTGAGAATAATAGGGAACCATGGAAGATTTTTGGCCAGATTGAAGCAGTTAAATGATTAATGTGGTGGCACAGTGTGTAGGATACTTTGGAGGCGGGGAGACTGAGGCTGTTTGGATGCTTTTCCGGAGTACACTTTGTTAGCAGTAACGGACTGGATTCCTGAGGACAGCAGGAGAAACAGGAAAGAGTCTGTAGGTGGTCATGACTGCTTGTGGGGGAGAGAGGGGAGAGACCTGCCTGAGTTCCTCTATGGTCTTGATGGCAGACGGGGGCCCTAGCTTTGAGAAGACTGAGTTCTGTTTGAGGCAGTGAAGGGACAGTGAGGTAGCCATGGCCAGAGACAGCCAGGAGTGGTGGCCTGGAGCTCAGACCCAGGGTTGAGATGTGGAAGGCTTCAGCATGGAGACGACAGTTGAAATAACATGAGGGATTAGCACCAAAAGGAAGCTCAGAGAGAAGTAAAGACAGCTGGGCAGGGAGAAACCAAGAAGCAAAAGGTACCATCACAGAGGCAGGAGGAAAAGTAGGAGCAGAGAGAGAAGGAGAGAGAGAGAAAGAAGGAGAGAGACAGGTAAAGGGAGAGCAAGGCATCCGCAAGAGCAGACAGTAGACAAATGAGGATTTGGGGGCAACTTACATAAAGTATCACTACCTTTCTTGTTATGCCTTCTCCCCATTCTAAGTGACAGATAAGATAAGTAAGAGAAAAATACGTAGCTTGATATTGATTGATGGAGATTGGCAAGCATTTTATTCTCCTTGCTTGATTTAAGCATTTTGTAGTTTTCAGACCACAAAAAATCCTAAGTTTTGCTTTCTCTCAAGTTCTTTCCTCTGGCTCCTATTCTGTTCTCTGTTGTTCTACCTTATGGTTATTTTCTTTTTTTTCTTGAGGGTTGCCTACTTTGGGCTTGGTAATTTTTTTCACCTCAGTTCACAAAACCACTCAGTGTAAGCTGGGTTTTGGAGGGTCAGCAACTGAGCTAGAGATGCTAAGTGACAATGTGAGGGAGTATCATTCATCCCAGTTTTTTTCTTCATGTATAGTGGTATCCTGGGCAAAGCAAGAGAGGCTAATTTAGGAGAGAGGAAAAAGCCAGTCGACCACTTTGCCATTTGGAGAGATTTGGCATCAGAGCCCAGGGACTGCCCAGGTTCTGGGCTTCCTTGGGCAACTATGCCTGTCCAAAAACTTTTTATTTAAAGAGAATTAAATAGAAACTTTCAAATCCTCCTTGGGTTTTTGAGGGTAGTAATTCCATGGGGCTTGTCAGTTGTGTTTGAAGCTAGTGGTGAAGAGGGCGGAGTGAAGAGAAGCGAAGGGGTGGAGATGGGAAGCAGAGAAGGAATCAGAGAGAGAAATTTTATTGAGGGAGAATTTGCTGGGTTTATGGGAGGGAATCTCTCCCCTCCTCCCCATTCGGGTTTGAAAGGGCCGGTGAATCTTTGATTAGGTGCAGGTCAAAAGAATTTACACATTGTGACCTTAATAACTAGAGGTGATTGGCAGGCGGGCTGTGGGGAGGGGGCTGCGGGCCTCTTTCATCTCACTTAGCACAGAGGAGAGACAATGGGCCCGCCGATTCTCCTTGTTGTCCCTTGTTTGAAAAGGTCTGGTGTCTCTACTAGGTACCTGTGACATGGGGGTCTTGATTGGGGTCTCATAAAGGCCCTTGTCAGTATGTCCAAAGGCCAAGAGTACAAAAGCAAGCAGTGGGTGGGGTCTCAGCTGACCACTGAAGAAGGGAGGGGAGGGCCCGGGAGGCAGTGGAGGGAGAAGCAACCCCCGATGGGAGCCCTTATAGAAGGAGGGGAGGAGGGGGGCAGAGAAGGGCCATTTTTGTCCCTAATTCATCAAGCACATCTGCAGAATTGTCCAAGCTGCTGCCTCCCAGTTTCAAAAGAAAAAAATGATCGTTTGATAAACCGTCTTCGATTCACCACTTTCTCACAAGGGTGGGAGACCCAGCCCTGACCTCTGTATGATTTCACATCAGGACCAGGCTTTCTTTCCCCCACCCCTAAATTGCTAGAGAAACTTTGAAATGTATCCTGTGGCTTTCTCTCTCCCTTCTTCAAACCCCGCCACCCCCGTTTCCCACCCTCTCCACCCCACTGGCCTCTGTTTTCTTCCTGGGCGCTCCAGAGTGTAGGCGAGTAATTAGTCCCCTCTTTCTGGGGCACAATGAAGCCAGGGTGTTTGGCGGGGCCCTCCCCACCGCTCACAGAGCCAGGGGCCTGGGGGGAAGGACCAGGTGGCATGTGCAGTGTGTTCCAAGCCTGTACAATTGCTGGGGCACAGGGCTGGGGGCTCAGGGACTAGTGTGCTCCTGCTTCTTGAAGGAATGTGCAGAGGCTCACGCATTAATGGCTCCCACACAATGCTTGCATTTTTTTCCAGGCAGAGGCATCCTCCCCGTGAAAAGGCTGCCCAACCTGGAGCCCAGGCGGGAGCTTTGGCGGCCACGATGGCGTTATTTCCCACCCTGCGCTTAGTCACTTGGAGCTAACATGGGAGACCAACAGGCCGCGTCTCCCGAGAGCCCGATCTTTGTATCCGATGTGTGCTCCCCCTCTGCCTTGTCAGTTTTGTGTGTTCACGGAGTGTTGATTTTAATGCGGGCCTGTGTTGGGCTGGGAGGCCAGGCTGGGGGGCCTCAGGTCTTTGTCTTGCAGGGCCTCTTCTTCTTGGAGGGTCTTCGGCCCTGGAGGCTAGTGGCAGATTTGAGAGATAGGGTGAGATGCCAACTCTGGCTGGCAGAGGATTCCCCCATCCGTGCGTCTGTCATAGACTACGACGGGGTGCCTGGAAAACAAGAGCACCTTGGGATGCTCAGGCACACGCTTGCTTGCCCCCCTCCCCACCCCCGAGGGGGGCGGTTAGTTCTACCACGTAAAGCTTGAAGTGAGTTACATCCCCCTTGTGACTGAGTACGGCAGGAGCACAGATTGTGAGTCCCAGGGAGCCAGGGCAGGGCCTTGTCTCCAGGGGTCGGAGGAGGTGGAGGCAAGCAGGAGGGGTGCTGGGAGAGCATAAGTCCGCTGCAGATGACTACCCAGCAATTGGTAAGGGTCAGGGGAGAACAGGACCAGGCAGAAAAGAGGCAAAGTGTCTGGGGGAGCATCGGCAAATCGCAAATGCTCATCTCCGGCAGTTAAGGGGAGAGACCCTAGAAACCAGGGACAGAAGGGGAGGCATTTTCCCCGGTGAGAAGAACTGGGGCCTCGTAACAGGTAGACCCACTAGGCGTGGTCCAACAGGATGTCTTCGGTCTTTACCATTCACCTCGCTGCAGTATAGCCGTGTGCCGGGAGCCGGGGGAGAGGGTGTCTTTACCCATTCTGGGCCCCTAGCCTGGCTGGAGAGAAGATGCATATGCATGATTTGAAGAGAGGAAGACTCTGGGAGCATCAGCCTGGTTGTGGCCTGCTCTACTTCTGGGGAGAGAGAAACCTAGGGATACCTTTGAGTCAGGGAGGACCTGCCCACCCCACACCTATAGCCAGGCCATGGTCCTGGCATCTGGTGTGGTGCTGGGGGTGGGGCCTTCATCCTAGGAGTCAGGTTTTTAGCAAGGGACTGTGTCCTCACTTTCCATACAATCAGAAGGCAGAGATGCAGGCTGGCCACTGAGATGAGGTTGCCTGGGAGAGACATCCTGCCAGGGTTCCCCGAGCACAGGGGCTCCTCTGTGCTGCTGTTGGCACCCTTCAGACTGTCTCAGGAATTGGTGCCAGTCACACACCAGGCCTGATGAGGGGAAAGAAGCTGGAGCTCCAAGACCTTTGAGGGACCTGAGTTCCAAAGGGGCCCACCAGGAAGGAGCAGCTCCTGTTTTGGGTCCCTCCGTGGCAAAGGACATTTCTTTCTTTGAGAAATGGGCACTCACAGCAATACCCACCCCCTCTTTTTTTCTTTTACTCTTCTTTTCCCTTAACTTTTCCAAATGTTGTTTCTCCTTTCCATTCTCTTCCATTTTGTGGACAACTCATAAAGAGCCTGAAAGAGACAGATTATGTGTATGGATGTGATGATGAAGGGAAGGGGTATCAGGGATAGTCAGGCTGGGGCTCCAAGGTTATAGAAAACACTGTCTCTTCCCCCAGGTTGTCTTGCCAGGGCCTGGCTGGGAGGCACCAACAGATCATAACCTTTAAGTGCAAGCTCGATGGAGGAGAGAGACGGAAGCATGGGAACAAATTAGACGTATCTATAGGGGGTGTTCAGCTGGAGAAAATGAGCATTTCTTACTAATTGGAGCACGGGGCATTTCATTATTAAGCTTCATTGCAAGGGAGAAGAGTGCAGCAGGCCTCTTTGGGGATTCCCTGGGCTGTTTTTTTCCCTTTTAAAAGTATAATTGTATTTAGGTTGGAAGAAGAGGCAGGAATTGCTCTTGATAACTTTGTGGAGCACCCAGGGATTTCAGGCAGAGTTTGGAGCAAGGTGGATGGAGCGATGGACCAGTGGAGATTGCTTAGAGTCCACCCTCATTCCTTGACAGTAAAAGGCGAAAAAGCTCTGGTGGGGGTGGGCACCTCAATTCTGGAACTAAGATGAAAGAATCTGATTTTAAATTTATTTTATTTATTTATTTTTGGCTGTGTTGGGTCTTTGTTGCTGCTCGCATGCTTTCTCTAGTTGCAACAAGTGGGGGCTACTCTTCGTTGTGGTGCATGGGCTTCTCATTGCAGTGGCTTCTCCTGTTGCGGAGCATGGGCTCTAGGCACGTGGGCTTCAGTAGCTGTGTCACGCGGGCTCAGTAGTTGTGGCTCGCAGGTTCTAGAGCGCAGGCTCAGTAGTTGTGGCGCACGGGCTTAGTTGCTCTGCGGCATGTGGGATCTTCCCGGACCAGGGCTCGAACCCGTGTCCCCTGTATAGGCAGGCGGATTCTTCACCACTGTGCCACCAGGGAAGCCCCTGGAACTAAGATTGAAGAATTTGGAATGACAAGAAAAATGTTGATCAGAAAGCCTGCCATCCTGGGAGACTTGATATTTGACCATCTTAACTTTTGTATTAAAATTACAAAATGGAGGAATTCAGATGCAGTGCAGTGGTCTAACACAACTGCTGTTTCCTAGAAAGCATAGGCCCTTCTCCTTTGGGACCAGGGAAGGGGTGGGCTGGACTGGGCTGGCCTTTAACTGGGCCTTCTGGGATGCATATTAACTTCTGTCCAGGCAGGGGCTCCCTGGTCCTGTCCATGGATGATTATCTGAGTCAGTCAGATGAGCTTGGCCTTAAAGTTCTGACTCCTTTTCCTGCTGCTGCTTCCCTAGGGCTCATGTCTAAAGTACAATCAGTCCCCAAGAAAACTCTGATCTAGAGGGCTTGCTCAAAGACACAACTTGTCTAGGTTCTGTTTAGCCAGTCAGATTATCTGGTGTTCAGTGTTCTTACGGAAGCTGAGAAAAGGTACTGTTTTGTCATGGGAGAGTTTTTCCCCATGGCTTGGGTCCTAAGAGCAGGGGTACAAAAACTCATTTGTTTTTTTATTTTATTTTATTTAAAAAAAAATTTTTTTTTTTTTTTCTGGTACACGGGCCTCTCACTGCTGTGGCCTCTCCTGTTGCGGAGCACAGGCTCCGGAGCGCAGGCCCACTGGCCATGGCTCACGGGCCCAGCCACTCCGCGGCATGTGGGATCTTCCCGGACCGGGGCACGAACCCGTGTCCCCTGCATCGGCAGGTGGACTCTCAACCACTGCGCCACCAGGGAAGCCCACATGACTCTTTTTGAAATATGGTTTTCTCAGGGTATATGCCCAGTAGTGGGATTGCTGGGTCGTATGGTAGTTCGAAAAAATCTCATTTAGGATCAGTGCTGCTTGTGACTTCATCAAAGGACTAGAGTTTTTGCTTTTTCCCACTCAAACCATCCTTTGCTTTTAATCCACAGGTCTCTGACTTAGCTTAACCTCCTTGAGGTTCCTGGGACGTTAAATATACAGGATGTCTTCCTGTGGTGGGTAGACCTAATCCCTGATGGAGGCCTGATCCCTTTCTTCAGGTGATTGGGTGAGATTTACGAGCTCACTGAGCACCTTATTTCTCAGGTACTTACGAGGCAGCTTACTTCTATCTTCCTCTCTGCCCCCTCTCAATTTTCCCCATTCCTCCCCACAAAGAGGGAGAAGTATCCCTTTGTGCACTTTCTACCTCTCCAAAGAAAAGGAGAGGAGATGATCAGAGGAAGCAGTTAGCACCTAATGAAAATTAACTGAATAATAGATAGCCAATGCTGGGTTTTTAATTTTCAGGCACAGGTTCTGTGCCCTTCTCTCTGCAGCTCTTTGTGTATGCATCTGTCACCTGTCTCTGAGCCCAGGCATCTGTAAAGTGTGTGTCAGGGTGTCAGGCAGGTTCCTTGGTCTCTGGGTGCCCCTCCCCCCAAGCAAGAACAACCTGAGATGATCCACATGGAATCCTCTGCCTTAACCTTCATTACTTTATGTTGATGTCACTGCTTCTCCTGGGACGGGGTCACCTCAAGAAGACAGCTCGACATAAGTGAGTGTACATATATGTGGATTCTTAAAGCCATTGGGTTTCATCATTTTCTCGTCCCTAGAGCATGGAGGAGGAGCTAGGGACCTGGTTATTGAGTTTCTGGCAATCACTGTGTTTCCTGAAGGTCTTATATTTTTCTCCAGATTATCTTTTTCCCAATCTTCTTTTTGGGACTCCCCTTTTCTGTTAATTTTCCTCCTATTGGTGGTGGAGTGCAAGGAAATGTCGTTTTCTGGAAGAAGATGTGTGCTTCTCAAGCAAGTCACGGTGGGTAGTTGTGGTCGTCTGGGAGAATGCAGGGCCTGAGCACAGAAGAGGCAGGAGCTGTTGAAGTGGCAGAGGCCCAGGCCTGTGCTGGTGGCAGCTGACCTGAGGGGTTCTGAGCAGCTTTATCATGAGGGTCTAAACTCCTTGGCTTTTCCACAGAAGAAGCAGGGAGGCGGATGGGAAGTGGGTTCTCTAGAAACCTTTGACTTGAGAATACCTCAACTTAGCAGCAGCTAACAGTACCCAGTATGTGGCACAGGTACTGTGTAGCAATGAAAGCCTGAAGTGAGGTGGGTCACCCAGTCAGTAAATCAGGAACCCCCAGCACTGTCAAGTGTGTTTGCAAATCTGTGTCATTTCTTTTATTCTTCTGAAAGGTCTGTGTCCCATCCCAAGTGCCTTAGTGGGAAAGAAAGGAAACTTACAATCAAATGAGCTTTTTGGTATCCTAATGTTTTTCCAAAGAGAAAACCCCGTAGTTTTTATAGTTTGTGACTTCAAAAATGCATGACAAAAACATGCCGCCAGGAAAAAATCTGTTCCAAAGCAAGTGTTGGGCATGTGGTGTGAGTGGGTTGAGCTAGACTTGAGGAATTGGATGGGATGGCAGGCAGCTGCTTAGGGAAGGAATTCCCAGTCCCAACGTCTCCTTAAACTGCTGTATGAAAAGCTCTCCTTTGTCAAAGACCCAGTGTGAATAATCCCTCCCCTCATTCTCTCTAAGGTAGTAGGACCAAGGAAGGTCTGGAGTCAGTGCTCTGGGGCCCAGTGGAAGAGAGCCAACAGAGGCAGAATGACCTGTGAGTGAGGGCTCCTTTCGTGGAAATAATGAAGGAAACAGATAAGTTAAGGTCCCCATTGGAATCTCCTCTGCCCGTTGCCAAGGCCTGGGGCTAGGAGGACATGATTCTTAAGAATAAGTGGGCTCCGGCAGCCTCTGGTGTCCCACCTCCATTTGGAAAGCCATGCATACCCATGACTAGTAGGACTGCATGGGTGTTTGTGGACCTGGGGAGCTGAAACTCCCAGAGTTTTGTGGTAGGGTTGATTGAAGCCATGCTTGTGCCCCATCCCTAACCACTCCCATCCAGGAGGTAGAAAACATCCCTCCTGGCCTCTTGGGACCAACTCTTGCTCCACTGGGACTTCAAGTCTCAGAAGAGGGATAATATGTGTTAGGTGCTGTGAGATCACTGTTGGCTATGATCTGAATCCTGGGTTTGAAATTAATTGGGTTGCAGAAACAACTTCCTTTTATTATTTTTTAAAACCACCTAAATACCCCAAAACCAAATTAAAAAACCCCCAAACCTTTCATCCTTCTCCTTCTCCCTGTGGTTTTATTTGCTGGGTAGTGAAAAGTGCTTTCCCCGGCCTTCTTTGGGTTGCCGTGCTGAACAAAGTGAGAAACCCAGGGAAGGAGGAAGCTGGTGCCAAAAGGGCTGGCCGATCCTCCCTGCCACACACACACCCTGCAGCCCTGCGTCCCCTGGCCTCCCCCAGCCGCCTCACCGTCTGGGCTGCAGCCCAGACAAGCAAAGGCGTCTTGACCAACAACAAGCCCCAGCTTTGTTGGGCCTGTGGGGGAAATGCTTTCTGGAGCTCAGGGATCTCCTCTGAGAACCACCTGTGCCTCCCGGCCTCCTGCCTAGCCTGGGCCTTCTGGCACAGGGACCCCTGCATTCCAGCCAGCAGGCTGATGGGAGAGAGTGAGCAGGAGCGAGGGAGAGGGCCAAGGGGGCTGTGGTCAGTTTGAGGGGGCACAGATTCCAACCTGCCCCTTTAAGGCCCCCGGTTGGCTCAAGATCTCCTGCGTCCCTGGCCAGGTTTAATTCGTCCTATCTGTCATCAGCATTGACAGTAGCTTTCTGAAGTAATCTGCAGAATAGGGACAGGGAACCCGAGGTCTCTCTTCTTAACCCAGTTCCTGGTGCTTCAGGAGGGGAATGATACAGGCTCCTTTTACTAGGCCATTTCAGGATCAGGAGTCCCCAGTGCCTCTCTAATGCCTAGCTGATGATGGTGATAATGATGAGGACGAGGATGACTGACACATACGGGTGCCAGCTAAACGCCAACACTATGCCGAGCCCTTTATATCTCACTTAATCCTTCCAAATAGGTACCGTCACCATTGTCAGTTTACAAGCAAGGAAACTGAGGCCTAAGAGAGGTTAATTCACATGCTCAAAGTCACATCTGGTAATTAATGCACCCAGGGTTTGAGTCCTGGCATCTGACTCCAGAGCTCATGGTTTTTTTTTTGTTGTTGTTGTTGTTTTTTTTTTTTTGCGGTACACGGGCCTCTCACTGCCGTGGCCTCTCCCGCTGCGGAGCACAGGCTCCGGACACGCAGGGTCAGCGGCCATGGCTCACGGGCCCAGCCGCTCCGCGGCATGTGGGATCTTCCCGGACCGGGGCACGAACCCGTGTCCCCTGCATCGGCAGGCGGACTCTCAACCACTGCGCCACCAGGGAAGCCCCTGAGCTCATGGTTTTTAACCATTGTGTTACCCTGTCTGCTTTCTCAGCCCACAGGGATCTTGCTCTCATTTGGGATTAGAACTTGTTGATTGTCTTGAATTGTTTCCAATTAAAAAAAAAAATGAACTGAAGACTTGACTGTCTGGCTGGGCCTTAAAGCTGAGTTTTGATTTTCTTGAACATCCTAGCTCCTAGCACAGGGCTGGCTTGGATAGCCTTCAGGTACTTGTTGAAAGAATGAGGTCCCTATCTCTGCCTGCCTCCAGCTCAGGAATTGCCCAGGCAAGGCCTTGTTCCATGAGAGTGGTGGTCAGTCCCAGGGCAGGAGCATCCATCTGAAGGGGGAGGTGGCTGTGCAGGTGGGACACTAGGCTGATGCAGGGGCAGCAGAAGGTGGGAAGACAGAATCCAGGCTTGATGTGACTGGAGCCAAGCCAGTTGTTCTGCGCAACAGGCCTGCTTGTCCCCTGCAGGTGGTCAGTATGGGCTGCTCCCAGAAGGAGGAGGCCATTCCAGGGCTGGCAGGGCGTGAGGGGAGGGTCCACTTTCACGTCTCTGAACTGTGGGTGTTTGGTTTAGCCGCCCTTTACCTTGTAGACTCCTCTGCAGGGAATCACTTTGAACCTCTTTCGGCAGGGCTGGAGGTGGGGTGAGGACAGGAACAGTCGTTCCTAAGAGCTAGTCCAGGCCAGTGAGGGAGTGGGGTTGGGGGAGCATGTCATACTGTAGTAGTGTTTAAAGCCAGATCTCAATTTTGGATAAAGAGGTTAAAAGTTTGACCTGACCACTGTCTATCAGCCACATGCGGAACTGCTCCAGGTGCCCCAGACGTAATTGCCCCTGAATATAGTTCATCTGGGCTCTCACAGACTGTCGTGTGTGGTGAGGGTTTTGATGGCAAATGGGGGCATGATCCCACTTCTGTTGGTGTGACTCCAGGGCAGCCGGGAGGCAGGGCCGTAGAGAGTGGCCTGTGCTACGGGAAGCTCAGCTTTGTTCCTTTTCATCAGTCCTGGGTTCTGCTGGGTAGTAATGTTCTTAGTGGAGTGTTAGTAGTATGGTAGTCCTGGATGGTTTCAGGTTCTGGGATTTCCCGGTAGGGCTCTGAGGTCTGCGTCAAAGGCAGGAAGGTTGGAGGCCACGTGGGTGTGGCTCGGCCCCCACCCCTGACCTGTGCTCAACCGGAACAGCTCCTCTGGTTCCTGTTTTAGAAATCTATTAGAGATGCTAACTCACAAAAGTTTTCTGTTGCTTTTATAAAAAGTTAAAGACAATGCTCTGGTACAACTGTTTCCCATTGTACAGACAAGAAATGTGAGGCCCTGGGAGGTTACAGGCTTGCCCAAGGTCAAACAGCTTGTGAGCAGCCGCTCTGGCACTGAAAGCTCGCCTGCTGAGTCCCAGCTCCGGGCCCTTTCCAGTGCCCACAGTGCTGCCTGCCTTGCTGCCTGCCCGGGCCTGTGTTCTTGCCTGGCACGGATCTCAGCTCCTCATTCTCTCCCTCACCCATGCACAGCTCATCTGTCACCCAGCCCTTCTGTTTCTAGTTTTCATTTTTTCATTCTTTCAAGGAGAACTGCTTCTCTCTCTCCTGGGTCTGGGGTCAGGCTCTCCTAGGGCTGGTAGTGAGAGGCTGGCAGGCCTGCTTGCTGCCGGCTCCGTGGTTACTTCCAGTGCTGGAGCCCATATTTGGATACCTTGGCACTGACCTCAGGTAAGCCACAAGCTGCTTTCACCCTGTGCCTCCCTAGCCTCAGGGCCGCCCCTAAGCAGAGGACTCGCTTTCCTCTGCTTAGCTGGGCAGTAGGGACTGCTGGGACGGCAACAGTAGACCTAAGTGTTAGAGGAGCCCTGGGTCTCCCGTCTCTGCACTCCCAGGGGAGCCCGTCTCTTTCCCTAAAGCTTCCTGATTTAGGGCTGTCCATGAAGGCTCAAACGTAATGTGAGCTCCAGCCCCAGGACCTCTGGAGAGAGCCGGACAGACACAGCACTGTGGCCCTCTGGCCCCCCTTGTCCCGCCCCAGCTCAATCCACCACCTTTTCCTTCTTCTTTGCTTCATAAATGCAGATCTGTGGTGCTAGGTACAAGTCAACCGTCTTGCGTGCCTCTGCCTCCCAGAAAGCTGTTTGCGGCCACTGGCCCTGATTGGAAGACACAGATTGGGTGGGTGACGATGTAGGTCCCTTGTCCAGCCCCCAGTCCCAGCTGCCCCCACCAGCCCTGGTCTGGCTCACCACAGGGCCCAATTCAGAGGCCTCTTTTGTTTGACTTGCACCGAACAGCCCCAGCTCACCGTTCCCACATGCCGAAGTTTCCCCACCATTCAAGGGGAAGGCTGAAAAGCCCTCAGCTAATTGCGTTGGGCTGAAAATTACCACTTCCCTGCGTTCCCCTGCTGCTGAGGACATTTGTGTCACTGCTGTATTTAGGGGGAACAAAGGCCCCCTGCGGGGAGAGCCCAGGTACGAATGTGGGATGGGGGGAATAATTGCAGTCTCTCCAGGTGAAAGCCCCTGTTAAACTTCAGTAAGTCAATTAGGCTGGGGGGGCCAGAGACCCCCCCCCAATAAACTGGCCCACTGAGCAATTAAGGAAAATCATTTTAGCTTTGAGGAGACAAACTGCTTATTAGAAATTTTGTGGGTCCCCCCTCCTCCCCTACCCCAGCCCCCCCTTAGTGATGAAACAACAAAACGCCTTCCTCAATAGAAGTGTTTCTCCTCCTCCCACTCATTGTGTGGCCTGAAAGCACTTACCGTGGGCAGGCAGAGGGAGGGACAGAGACAGGCCAAAGTGGGTAGAAAATGGCCGGGGCTTAACACCTGGGCTGACTAAAAATCACGAGTACCCAGGAAGATTGAGGAGAGAGACTCCTCCTGCAGGGCACAGTGGGTACATAGGGGTTTATATGTGGGGGGCATGTGTGTGCCCACGGACTGCTCTCCTCTCCTCATCAGGAGTGGAAACACCAAGCAGTGGGTGCAGCTGTGTGATTATGTGTGCAGCATCTTGGGTGCCCCCTTACCGAAAGGAGCAAACACAGGCTGTATGTGTGTGTCTACTTGTGTGTGCCTTCTCGGCAAAGGAGGGCAAGGCCAAGACAACCCAGCTGGGCATATACACCTCTTCCCAAGGCTGTGACTGGGCCCATGTTCTCTGTCCTTCCAGGAGCCAAATACCTACATCTGGGAGTTGAGCCACAGCATAGCTTTCCACCTCGGATAGTCAGCAACTGAAGGCTGAGTGGCTGGCAGCCACCTACTGGCCCTGGGCTAAGAATGGTCTGGGGGGAGGTGGTGAAGGATGGACCTGCTAATCTCCTCAGTGTTCTTCATGTTGCTTGGGTGGGGGTGAGGTACGGTGACTCAGCAGGAAAGGAATCAGTGGCCTGGGCTGGCATGTGCTTTCTTGGTATCTGGCGTGGCTGATACGGCTTATGGTGGGACTCTCCAGTTGGCAAAACCCCTCCCCTCAAATTTCTTCTTCCCAAGGAGAAGCACAATTTGGAAAGATAAGGTGATCTTATTTTATCTTATCTGGGGAGGGCAGTAGACTTACACGTCAAAAGTCTGTAATTTGGTAATTTATAGGTGTGTATGCACACGTGTCCCCACAGATCACAGGTGGCATAGGTAGGTAGGTACCGTACCCCACATGTTGGTACTTTAAGGGAGGTTCTGGTGGCGCTGATGGTGGGCATGACGTTGAGTCAGGTACTGCCCTGGCCCCAGCGCTTCGCTGTGGCTCCTGATGTGTTTGGCCTTTATTCCAGTGTTCCAAAGAGGTGAAATGAAACATCGAGGGGTTGACTTTTCCCAGGAAACAAATATGCCGAGTTATTTGCCTAGTAAGGGGCGTGAGGAGGTAGAATTTGGTGCCTTCAGGCTGGCCGTGGGGAGATGAGGGCTGCTGACAAAGTCCTGAGTAGGAGCGTGGAGGTGAGGTTTTACGTAGAGCAAGGACTGGGTGGAATTTCGGGGTCTTGGGTGGGTGTGGAATAGCTCGGAGAGAAGCAGGAACGGGGAGCTGCTCACTGTGTCTGACTCCGCACAGTAACTACCTGTAAGGAGATGGGTCTTTGGAGGAACCTGAAGCTCAAATGCTTGTCATGTTTTGCTTTAAAATTTTTATAGGTGTATATAGATAGATACACATAAACACATGTACACATGTGTCTATTCGTGCAATATATAGTGATATATTTATAGCGTTTTTATATAACATCTGATATCATTTATTATTTTATGCTCCAGAATGTGGTTGTCCATGAATGGGCCCTGGTTTCCTCATACTTAATTTCTGATTTATGACTTCAAACGTCTTTCTGACATAGGGCCAGCTTCAGTTAAAAAAAAAAAAGAGAGAGGGGAATTCCCTGGCAGTCCACTGGTTGGGACTCTGTCCTTCCACTGTAGGGGACACAGGTTCGATTCCTGGCTGGAGAACTAAGATCCCACATGCCACACTGTGAGGCCAGAAAGAAAAAAGAGAGAGAGTTTTTGGGTGGACTCTGCTTTAGGTATACGTGGGGTTTTTTTCACATCTTTATTGGAGTACAATTGCTTTACAATGTTGTGTTAGTTTCTGCTGTACAACAAAGTGTATCGGCTATATGTATGCATACATCCCCATATCCCCTCCCTCTTGTGTCTCCCTCCCACCCTCCCTATCCCACCCCTCTAGGTGGTCACAAAGCATCGAGTTGATCTCCCTGTGCTATGCAGCTGCTTCCCACTAGCCATCCATTTTACATTTGGTAGTATATATATGTCAATACTACTCTCTCACTTCGTCCCAGCTTCCCTTTCCCTGCCCGCCTTGTCCTCAAGTCCGTTCTCTATGTCTTTGTCTTTATTCCTGCCCCAGCCACTAGGTTCATCAGTACTGTTTTTATAGATTCCATATATATGCGTTAGCACACGGTATTTGTTTTTCTCTTTCTTTTTGTTAGAATTTTTCTCTGGCTTGTCATTTGTGTTTGTGTGTGTGTGTGTGTCTGTGTTTTTGTTTTGTTTTGTTTGTTTTTTGGCTGCATTGGTCTCCGTTGCTGCACACGGGCTTTCTCTAGTTGCAGCGAGTAGGGGGCTACTCTTTGTTGTGATGCACAGGCCTCTCATTGTGGTGGCTTCTATTGTTGTGGAGCACAGGCTCTAGGCGTGTGGGCTTCAGTAGTTGCAGCATGCGGGCTCAGTAGTTGCAGCACACAGGCTATAGGGTGTGCGGGCTTAGTTGCTTCGCAGCATGTGGGATCTTCCCAGACGAGGGATCGAACCCCTGTCCTCTGCATTGGCAGGTGGATTCTTAACCACTGCGCCACCAGGGGAGTCCCTGTTTTTCTCTTTCTGGCTTACTTCACTCTGTATGACAGAATGTGGGTTTTTTGGTTTTATTTTTTGTTTTTTAAGAAAAACAAAATTTTATATCCTATGTGTGAACTTTCTGCTTGGTTCCTTCTTCATTTTGTGGTATTTGTCACTCAGAGGGATTCAGCAGTGGAATATTTGAGATTGCTCATAGGGTCAGATTTATTTTTCCCTTGGTTTTGGTACCATTGGTTCTGGGTCAAGATAGGAAAGAGATAAAAGAAGTTGTGGGCTTCCCTGGTGGCACAGTGGTTGAGAGTCCGCCTGCCGATGCAGGGGACATGGGTTCATGCCCCGGTCCGGGAAGATCCCACATGCCACGGAGCGGCTGGGCCCGTGAGCCATGGCCGCTGAACCTGTGTGTACAGAGCCTGTTCTCCGCAATGGGAGAGGCCACAACAGTGAGAGGCCCACATACCGGACCAAAAAAAAAAAAAAAGAAGTTGTAACAAAGGAATTGCTTGGGGTTACAAAGTTTAAATTTCGGGTGTGTGTATTTTTAAACTTTTAATTTTATAGTAAAGTTAACTCCTGTGTTTTCATCACTATTTTAATTATTTTGTGTGTCTTTATTCAAGTCAGGTAAGTGCCTGGAAAGTATCATTAAACTGCCTGTTTCTCAGATGCCTCGCACCCTAGTTGTTGAAAATGGAAGGGTCTGAGAGTGGACCAAACTCTGTCCTGTCAGAGTGAGCCTTGTGGTTTCAGGCAGAACTTTCACTCTCATCAGTCTGTAAAAAGGAACCCAGAGGCCAGATCTCTGAAGATCAGGGCTTTCTTCCTTAGAAACTGTAATCCCATCCCTCAAGCAGCATCCTTGTTATCTGCTCTTGTATAGACTGTCTTCCCCACCCACCGCTGTGTGGGAGAGTAGATTTTTTCCCTGGCGCTCTCCTTGGGCCTAAGTATAAGAGAACACCTCATCCCCCGTCTGAAGTTCCAGGCCAGACGGTATTGCCCTGTTTATCTGCTCTCCTAGCAGACCCACCAGCTGTTGATTTCATGGTCGAGGTGTCTGTTCTTAGCCAGGCCTCAAGGTGTCCCATAGGTGCCTGGCAAGGCCCTTTGGTCATCTGTCAGTGAGGGCATTCAGGTGGGTGAGAAGCCCAGTGACTACTGAATAGAGGTTCTGTAGTGGTCAGGACAAATTGGTTGGAAGTGACAGAAACCAAATTCACATTAACTTGAATAAAACTGGGAATGTTTGGCTCATAAATCCAAGGGCAAAGCTGAGCAACCAAGCCAAAGGAAGAGCACAAATGCAGCGGGGCTCAGGAATATCTGGACCCAGAGACCACAGTGCTGCCAGGACTTACCCTTCTGGGGTGCTCATCTCTGTTTCTTCTTCTTTTTTTTTTTTTTCTGTTTCTTCTTTGATCTCAGCTCCTTCCTTTTTCTCTTGCCAAGAGTTTCTGAGTTTGGCAGCTCGTAGATTAGGTCATGGAGAGTGACTGGCATCCAAAAACCCTAGGGCAGAGACTCACTGGCCCTGCTTGGGTCAGCTGCCCACCCCTTGACCAGTTAACTGTGGCCAGGGAGGGAGAGTATGTAAGAACATGGGAAGTCTCTCAGGAATCACCTGTATGGAGAGAGCATATAGTGCAGACAAGAATCAGTGTCTAGTATTTTCATAAAGGGCAAATTACTCCTTGACATCCAGTCCTAAAGTGTCTAGGTGGATGGCACTAGTATGTGGATGGTAACTGAGCTCAGAGCCTTGGCCGCCAGCTCTCAAAGTCAGTCAGTCTGGAGGGAACCGTGGCGCTGCAGCCTTTTACCTCCTTTTTCACTTCATTACTGCTCTGCTGCTTAGACATTCCGCCTCTGTAAGCTGTTGATGGTGTCCTTAGAAAAACCTGCCACTTTCCTCATGTGACATGCATAGGGGAAAGAACCTGACTGTAGACACGGGAAGTTGGACAAATGAGCAGTGGCCCAGGACCCTCCCAGTGGGGCAGAGAGAGACTGGAGCCAAGTCCTGGGATGGCACAGACCTGACCTGGCTGGGCCTCCTCCAGAGGAAAATGACTAGCAGGTGGCCTGCATTAAGGCTCCAGGACTCCAGCAGAACAGGATGAAACACAGAGACTCCTGCCTCTCTCCTCCTCAGTGCCGTTATCGAGAGGGCAGGAAATCTTGGGGAGGAACAAAGTTCAAGTTCAGGATTCCTGGTGCTGCCAACTAATCTGGAAACAAGGAAGTTCCTTGGAACTTCGCCTTCCTGAGAAGCCCTGTAATGGAAGTCTTGCAGGAAAGGACCTCAGTATTCTTACTTTTCTACTATCTCCAGCTGTATGATTTTTCCACTTCCCCCTGTACAGTAAGCCTCAGTCTGTGCCAGCATGAGGACTCTGGGGCCTTTGGTGTCTATCATGACAGGGAAGGAGTTGACACGAGAGTTATTTGTTGAATTTTCACACCAAGCTGGTGGTCCTCCTCTACGATAGAGACCTTCTTTCTTGAGGGCTCGGTTTTTCCTACTGTGTACATAGACATAGTCCTCTCCTTTCTTCTCTTTTCCTTTCTTCTTTTCATGGATCCCACTTTTATAGCCCTGTTGTGTATAATTTATGATGCATAGCAGGCCCTACTGGCCTATCAACTTCCATGACACCCCCTTCCCTCTCCTTGACCACTCCTCTACCACTAATAGCCTTCAGGGTAATGGTGGAAAATGCCACAGCAAGCAGACCAGGTTGAGGAGTACAGAGCTTCATCTCCCCTTCTCCTCCCCCTGTTTTGATGGAAGAGAAGTGATCCAGGGATGCACATGGTGGTGGTGAATCCATAGGTCAACACTCACACCCTCTGCCTCCCTTTTTTCAGCTTGCTTGATGTCACCGTGGGCTTCTTTTTGGAAAGTCATCAGGGCCTCTTTCCCTTTAAGCCCTGTCAGAGTTATGAGGCCAGTGGATGAGGAAGGCCATGCAGTCAGGGAGTGGGTAGTGTGGGTGGGCTCTCCTGCCCTTTGATTCCTCAGAGAGAACCTCATTCTAGAAGGTCTTGATTATACTTTGATGCTTGCCACATGAAAATACCTTACATTGGTGCTTATGTAATGTTGAGAATAAAAATAAGAGCCAGGCCAGTCAATCTCTAGGGAACTCCATTGCTGGGCTTAAGTGTGACAGTGGGTCAGGGACATAGGACCTCAGGATCGTAGGTCACACAGAGTCCTCTTTGGCCTGTCCTCATCTCTCTTCTATTTGTGGTATAAACACTTAATGCTCCTGCCCAAATCTGGATCAGGTCTGAATCTCAGGGTCCCTCTGTGGTTTGTTAATGTGGGCATGTTTAGGAAGAATCAGATTTTAAAATTAATTGTTGAGTTGGTATCTGGGTTATCTGTGCATCTGTCCAGTTGAGCTCTACTTTCCTTTCTGTTTATAGGGCCACAGTTGGTTCTAGTGGTTCTTGTCTTCCTTCCATCTCATGCCCCTATTCAAATGCCAGCCACTGATGTTCATCAAGAAACCTGAAAAAACACCAGAGCTTGTCTGGCCTCAGTCTCCCCAGTAACACCAGACCATGTGGGCCACCCATGCCCAGGAGAAGACATTAGCAGCCTGATGACCCAGGCCTTGGGCGTGACCACTACTATGATGACAAAATGGACTGTCTAAAAGGAAAAAGTGGATTCGTCTTGAAGTTGGAAATATATTTTGTGCTTAGCTAGCCAGAGCAGCAGTAGTCATTTGAGTACCTAGTACAGGGCACCGTTGTGGGGTAAGCCGTGCCTTCAACCCCTGATGGGCTCCCAGCAGAGCTCAGTAGCTCACCTGTTTGAAGAAACTCCTTGTTAACCTCTTTACAGAGAGAGTGGTTGTGAAGCAGACGTTTAGGGAGTACATACTACAAGAGCAGGGATGAAACTGGAGTTCTCATAGGCAACTGTTTCTAGACCTTAATCACTCAGAAGCCCTCCAGGTGAAGGGTCTCTGTCAAAGGGCGTCAGCCAGGTTCAGGAGGGAGTCATGAGACTGTGTGGTTTGTGTGAGATTCGGAATTATGTTGAATTCAGGTGCCAGTGATATGCAACCCTTCTTTCTTTTTATTCTATTTTATTTATTTATGGCTGCGTTGGGTCTTCGTTGCTGTGCGCGGGCTTTCTCTAGTTGTGTTGAGTGAGGGCTACTCTTGGTTGCGGTGTGCGGGCTTCTCATTGCAGTGGCTTCTCTCGTTACGGAGCACGGACTCTAAGCGCACAGGCTTCAGTAGTTGTGGCGCACGGGCTTAGTTGCTCCGTGGCATGTGGGATCTTCCCAGACCAGGGCTCGAACCCACGTCCCCTGCATTGGCAGGCGGATTCTTAACCACTGCGCCACCAGGGAAGTCCCCAACTCTTCTTTCAGGCAACTTAAAAATGAAATTCTTATTACCATCCTCCTTTTAATTTCTCATTTTCTATTTTGTTTTATTTTTTAGATAAGTAATATATAAATATGTTCCAATTGTAAAAAGTTCAGTTTAAAAATATATAAATTATATAGAAGTATATAAATATATATGAGAATATAAAATTAAAATTCTCTTCAGCTTCCTGTGGCCCCTCCCCCCATCCTACCCCTTTTTTGTAGGAAGTCTGTATATGTCACTCCAGATCTTTTAATTTGAAGCGAACATCAGACATCATATAATTTCATGAGTGTGTATGTGTATCTGTATACACACACAAATACATGGTTTTGCTTTGTTTTAGGCTCACAATATGCATTCGTTCTGCAACTTGAATTCTTCCTATGGGACCCATGTGGCTTAGAGGTCCTTTGCTGTCAGAACACATTTTTTTTTTACTGCTGCATTCTAATTCAGAATAATATAGATGCACCATCATTTACTTAGCCATCCTGCTGTTGATGGACACTTAGGCTGTTTTCAGTGGTTTGCTATTACCAACAGTGCCTCAGGAAGCGTCTGTGTACTTGCCTGTTTGTACATATAGTCAGATATATTTCTAGGAAAGATACTTAGAAAAAAACTTGCTGGATTGAGGGGTAAGTACATTTAAAAGTTTTTAGATGCTGCCAAATTGCCCTCCAGTTGGATTATATCAGATTATATACCCCACAAACAAAGTATATAAATACCCATTTCCTCTTACACTTATCAGTACTGGATAATATCAGGTTTTTAAAAATAAAATTTTTTGTTTCTCTAGAGGGTAAAAAATGATATCTAACTTTGGGAATGAGTATAGAATAGTGATTAAGAACTGGACTCTAGAGCCCAACTGGCTGAGGTCAAATCATGAGTCTTCCCACATGCTAGTTGTGTGACCCTAGAGAGTTACTTAACCTCTCTATTCCTCAATTTCCTCATCTGTAAAAGGGGGATGATAGTGGTAGTACATACCTCATAGTGACTTAAAAAAATTTTTTTATTAAAAAAAATTAAAAATACGCAAAAGTAGAATAATTATCAACTCTTGGCCAATTTTGCTTCATCAATACTGCCCACACACTCCCTTCCCATATTATGTTGTAGCAGATATCAGGCATATAAATAAATATTTCAGTGTATATTCTAAAAGATAGTGATGCTTTTAAAATGGAATTATAATACCATTATCATACCTGAAAAATATCATCAAATATGTAGGATTTTTTTTTTTTTGCCACCCTGCATGGCATGCAGGATCTTAGTTACCAGACCAGGGATTGAACCCGTACCCCCTGCAGTGGAAGCATGGCGTCTTAACCACGGGACCACCAGGGAAGTCCCTGTAGGAATATTTTGAGGGTTAAATGAACTAATTATATAAAGTGATTAGAACAGTACCTGGTATGTGGTAAATGCGATATGTGTTTGCAGTTATTTTTCATTGTTTTCTGATTTGCAATTTTTTGATTACTAGGAGGTTTAACATTACTTCATGTGTTTTTTTTGGCCAGGTATATATTTTTTTCTATAAATTACTTACTGAAAATTTTTGCTCATTCATCTACTTTTTCCCCTGCGATTTATAGGATATCTTTATATGTTCTGGGTATTAATCTTTTGACTACTACCTATATTTGGTGATTCCTTTCGGCCTGTTGTTTACAGTGTCTGCTGTTATGTAGAAGTTTTTGTAATTTGGAGGTTCTGTCTTCTTCGCCCTATGGCTTCAGAGTTTTGTTTTGTCTTATGAATGTCTATCCTACTTCAAGATTGTAAAACTATTTTCCTGTATTTTCTTCTAACACGTTTATGGGTTTTCTGTGTAGTTTTAAAAAATGTTTAAGTCCTTAATCCATCTGGAATTGATGTCTGCTCTGAGGTAGGGCTCTAATTTTATTTTTTCCAAATGTGTGTCCTATGGTTTCTATACCATTTATTGATTAGTTCGTCTTTCATCCACTGTCTTTATTATTTTTTTAATAGATATTTATTTATTTGGCTGCACCGGGTCTTAGTTGCAGCATGTGGGATCTTTAGTTGCGGCGTGTGGACTCTTCGTCGCAGTATGCGGGATCTAGTTCTCTGACCAGGGATCAAACCCCCACCCTCTGCATTGGGAGTATGGAGTCTTAACCACTGGACCACCAGGGAAGTCCCTTCATCCACTGTCTTTAAATGCCACATTTAGGATCTGCTGATACCCTACAAATATATGGGTATGACTCTGGATTCTTTATTCTGATCCATTGATCTATTTGTCTATTCTAGCATTGATAACATGGTCAAGTGACTTGATTCTCATTGTTCTTGTAAATATTTCTTGGCTCTTCTGTGCACTTTCTCTTCCAGATGAATTTTAGAATCAACTGATTAAGTAAAAAATCTTGTTTGGATGGGACTGTATTGAATTTATAGATTAATTAGGGGAGAACTGACAGTTATAATCTTGAGGCTTCCCATCCAGGAACATGATATATCTCTCCACTTATGCAGCAATTCTGTGTCCATTAGTAAAGGATATAGCAGAGTATTTTCATATGGGGCTGTCTTGGTTTTTTGTTTGTTTTTGTCTTTTTTCATTAGATTTATTCTTGGCTATTTTACAAAGAAATTGTAAAGAAGTAATTCTTTTTCTTTTTGTGGTACGCGGGCCTCTCACTGTTGTGGCCTCTCCCGTTGCGGAGCACAGGCTCCGGATGCGCAGGCTCAGCGGCCATGGCTCACGGGCCCAGCTGCTCTGCGGCATGTGGGATCTTCCCGGACCGGGGCACGAACCCGTGTCCCCTGCATCGGCAGGCGGACTCTCAACCACTGCACCACCAGGGAAGCCCAGAAGTAATTCTTTTTTGTGAATGGATTTCTAATTTCATTTTGGTTGGTGATTGCTGGTGTATAGTAGCTCACATCTGTGGGTATTTGCTGTGTGCCATACACTGCTTTAAGCATCTTATCTCATATAATTTTCACAGTAAGCCTGTGCCTAGATCCTAATATTATTTCTGTTTTATAGATAAAGGAACTGGGCTTTAGAGCCCAGTTAAATTGCTCATGCAAGATCACATGTTTACTGGGTGGCAGAGACAGCAGTCCTGAGGCCACACTCCTTTCCACTATCATCCACAGCATGCCCTCCTCCTCATCCTACTCTGGAATTTGTTGCAATAGTTTTAGTTGAGTCTTTTGGATTTTCTAGGTAGACAGTTATAGTGTCTGCAAATAAAGACCATATGTATTTCTTCTTTTTCCATGCCTCTTGTTAGGTACATAGTTTTGTGAATCAATGTTCATCATTTCTCAGGAAGTCTGACCGGGTCAGTCTTTCCTTTAGCACTGGAACATATTGCCATTTCTTCTTCTTGGGAGTGGATGAAGCTTGTGTTTAGAGGCCATATAGATGGAAAATAGAGTGTAGAAACTCTTCTCCAACATATCTTGTTAAATTCAATAGATTGAATGAACATATGTTACTCCATGGTACTGTGAGACTTTGTTTTTAATGTAGTTAATTTTTTCTCTTTATTAACTCTGCCCTTCCATTGCTTAAGTTTCTAAGTTTCTGATTTTTTTAATGATCTATTTATTTTTATTTATTTATTTTTGGCTGTGCTGGGTCTTTGTTGTGGCATGCGAGCTTCTCTAGTTGCAGTGCATCGGCTTCTGTAGTTGTGGCATGTGGGCTTAGTTGCCCCGCGGCATGTGGGATCTTATTTCCTCAACCAGGGATCGAACCTGCATCCCCTGCATTGGAAGGCAGATTCTTAACCACTGAACCAGCAGGGAGGTCCTTAAGTTTCTGCTTCTTGAGTGGAATTGGTTTATTTGGGAAGAGCAGCCGCTACATCAAGCCTCCACCTCTTTAGCCTGGGCCAGGGTCTTATATGCTTGGCCAGGCTGCCCTTTTACCACTGGTTAAAATGGAAAATGAACATTTTGTGTTTCTATAGAGGAATTTCCCAGCTGTTGAACTGTACTCCTCTGTGGGGCAGCAGAAAGCCTGCTTTGTTGCCCTTGTTTGTTAGAGTTGCAGTAGGAGGGTGAGCCTTGGGAGGCCCAGCCTCTGGACACTCTTTCCAGAGCCTGACCTTTTAGGTGGCTTACTTGCACCATCCTGTCCTGATGCACATGGGCTGAGAGGGGCCTGTGTGTGTGTGTGTGTGTGTGTGTGTGTGTGTGTGTGTGTGAGACAGACAAAACAGGCAGGCAGACAGACGGACACTGGGACAGGTGTTCCAGGCCTCTGCCCGCTGTGGGAATCAGGAGTCAGTCTTGCTCTCTACTGGCCGGCACCTAATTGGGAGAAAGATCCCTCCCTTCTGATCTGGCGCTTCCTGTCCTAACCTTAGGCTACTGGCCCATCCCAAAGCTTCAGCCCAAGGTGTGCCAGGACCACTATTGCTGACACCTGCTCCAGCAGGCAGCTCATTATCGGGTCCACTTGTCCTTGGCCGTGAGTCAGTGGGCGGGAATATCTGGTTATGTTGTGTTTTCTCTCACAAGATGTAAATAATATGCTTTTCCCTTTAAAAAGTAGCACATGCTCATTAAAGAAGATTTGGAAAATAAAATTTAAAAGAAGAAAGAATTGCTAATCACTCTGTTGCCCAAACACAGTCGCTTAAAGCATTTTAGTGTGTTTCCTTCCACTCTTTCCTTTTCTACACCCAGGCTATTTTTTTAATTGAGGTATAACATTATATTAGTTTCACATGTACAACACAACGATTTGATATTAGTATACAGCGCAAAATGATCACTACAATAAGTCTAGTTACCATCCGTCATCTCACATAGTTACGAGAATTTTTTTCTTGATGAGAACTTTTAAGGTTTACTCTCTTAGCAACTTTCAGATATGCAACACAGTGTTTTTTTTTTTTTTTTTAAACATCTTTATTGGGGTATAATTGCTTTACAATGGTGTGTTAGTTTCTGCTTTATAACAAAGTGAATCAGCTATACATATACATATGCTCCCATGTGTCTTCCCTCTTGCGTCTCCCTCCCTCCCACTCTCCCCATCCCACCCCTCCAGGCTGTCCCAAAGCCCCGAGCTAAAATCCCTGTGCCTTGCGGCTGCTTCCCCCTAGCTATCTACCTTACTACGTTTGTTAGTGTGTATATATCCATGACTCTCTCTCGCCCTGTCAAAACTCACCCTTCCCCCTCCCCATATCCTCAAGTCCGTTCTCCAGTAGGTCTGCACCTCTATTCCTGTCTTATCCCTAGGTTCTTCATGACATTTTTTTCCCTTAAATTCCATATATTTGTGTTACCATACAGTATTTGTCTTTTTCTTTCTGACTTACTTCACTCTGTATGACAGACAACACAGTGTTATTAACTATAGTCACCATGCTGCACATTACCTCCCCATGACTTATTTTATAACTGGAAGTTTGTACCTTTTGGCCCCCTTCACCCATTTCTCCCATCCCCTACCTCCTCCCCTTTGGCAACTACCAGTCTGTTCCTTGTATCTATGAACTTGGTTTTTCATTTTGTTTTGTTTTGATTTGATTTGTTTGTTCGCTTGTTTTTTATACATTCCACATATAAGTGAAATCATATAGTATTTGTCTTTCTCTGCCTGACTTATGTCACTTAGCATAATACCTCAAGACCCATCCATGTCACAAATGGCAAGATTCCATATTTTTTTTATGGCTGAGTAGTATTCCGTTGTATATATGGATACCACATCTTCTTTATCCATTTATGCACCAAGGCATGCTTAGGTTGTTTCTATGTCTTGGCTATTGTAAATAAGGCTTCAGTGAACATGGGGGTGCATATATCTTTTCAAATTAGTATTTTTGTGTTTTTAAAAAATAAATACTCAGAAGGGAATTACTTGATCATATAGTAGTTCTATTTTTCATTTTTTTGAGAAAACTCCACACTGTTTTCCATAGTGGCTGCACCAATTTACATTCCTACAAACAGTGCACGAGGGTTCCCTTTTCTCCATACCCTCACCAGCACTGGTTATCTCTTGTCTTTTTGATAATAGCCATTCTAACAGGTGTGAAGTGATATCTCATTGTGGTTTGGATTTGCGTTTCCCTGATGATTAGCGATGTTTAGCATCTTTTCATGTGCCTGTTGGACATCTCTATGTCTGCTTTGGAAAAATGTCTGTTCAGGTCCTCTGCCCATTTTCTAATCAGATTCTTTGGTTTCTGCAATTGAGTTGTAAAATTGCAACTTTATATATATATATATATATCCAAAATTGCAACTTTATATATATGTAATATATATAATATATATCCAAAATTATATATTTGGGATATTAACCCCTTATTGGATGTATGCTTTGCAAATATTTTCTCCTATTCAGTATGTTGCCTTTTCATTTTGTTGATGATTTCCTTTGCTGTGTAGAAGCTTGTTAGTTTGATGTGTCCCACTTGTTTATTTTTGCTTTTGTTGCTTTTGTTTTGGAGTCAGATCCAAAAAATCATTGCTAAGACTGGTGTCAAGGAGCTTATGGCCTATGTTTTCTTCTAGGAGTTTTATGGTTTCAGATCTCACATTCAAGTCTTTAATCCATTTTGAGTTGATTTTTGTGTATAGTATAGGATAGTCTAGTTTCATTCTTTTGCAAGTAGCTGTCCAGTTTTCTCAACACTATTTATTGAAGAGACTGTCCTTTCCCCCATTTTATATTCTTGCCTCCTTTGTAATTTAAAAAAATTGGTCTTATTATTCTTTAGTTTTATGAACAAAGTTGTGTTTACCTTCCCCTCACAAGCTATTCTTAAAATAGTTCTGTTAATGCTGTTTGTACCCTACTTTTTTTTCGTATAATAGTATCATAAACATCTTGTCTATATTCTTTGGGAACATCATTTTAAATGTTTGTGTAATATTCCATTAAGTAGATGGACCATCATTTATTCAACATGTTTTTGGTCTTGACCCCTTGAAGACAAGGCACATCATTCTTTCCCTTTTAATCCATTTTGATTCAATCACCCATGAAGTTGGCTAACCTTCTTTTGAATTTATATTTTCTGTCTGCACCATCTCTTTGAGGTAGTGGTATGCCAGTTGCTACGTGAAATGGAACTTCTTTTCATTTGCCTTAAACTTTACTCATTCAAGCTTCAGATAGGCTTCTTGGTCTTGTTATCCTTTAGTTTGATGAACGAAGTTGTGTTTACCTTCCCCTCCCTGCTCTTAAGCTTTAGTTCTGTGCACTCCCTCCCCAGCCGTCACAGGCAGGCACTGCTATATAGATGGTAGGCCCCACAGTGTGCTCCTGCCCCCATCATGGATGTGACTCTCAGCCTTCTGGTCTGTGGACAGCATTCAGGTGTATATTTCCCCACTGTGAGGTGGGATGTTTGCTGGTAAGAACAAGATTCCTTTGTCTTTCTTTTTTTTCCTTCCCAAGTACATCTATTTCCCTTCCCCTTGGGTGGCCTGGGGTGCCCTGTTGGCTGGATATTAGGAACTGGCTGCCTTACCCTTCACCTGCCCTGGACTATGTCTCTCCTCTTCCTGACTTCTGTTGACCTCCTGTTCCCACTCCACTGGTCCCTCCCTCACAGTGCTGTCACTTGCACTTCTGCTACTGGCCTCTCCTCACCCAGTGAGTTTGTGTGACCTTCGCACTGCATTCATGCTTTGGGACTTAGCCGCTATAATGATGTCAATGGCGCAGGTTAGCAGATGGTGGCAACAGCGATGAGACCTGACATGTTCTAATGACTCTCTCCTTCCCACCCTTGCTGGCCGAGCCGATGGAGGGGCAGAGGTTTCCTTGAGGTATTTTAGGAGGGGGCCGAGGGAATTCGGGGGTCCCCAGGTGCCGATGAAGCCTGTGACCTTTGCTGCTATAATATCAGTGTTTCACAAGCAGGGCGGTTCGGGAACCCACTTGCAGCCCATCAAAAATTGATTTAATTGCAATTTTTCCTCCAATTAGGAGCACTGGAGCCTGACTAATTGGAGTAATAGAGAGTAATAAGGCTCAGATAAAAAGCCTTCCTCGGCGGCCTTTGTATCTCGTGTCAGTGCCTGTCAGAGGTCAGAGAGCTTGCATATTCTATTAGGCAGCCCGGCCTTCATTTGTACAAATTAGTTTACCCAACAGTAATTAAAATGCCAATGCGGGTTGAAGAGAACTGAATACCCTTGATGGGCATGTTGGTGAATGATGTGACAGCTCTGGTGGCCTCTCTTGCCAAAGTGTGTCAGCCCCAGCTCAGAGGCGGCTGGGGCCTGGGCCAGCTGGGCAGCTCCAGGCCAGCCACGGGGCACAGCTGCCGAGCACGCCCCTTCTGCTGCCCCTCCTCAGAGCCCCACAGTCGCTCCTTTCTTCTTCCAGGTGGAGTCATTTGTTCACTTGTCCATTTGTTCATTCAGTAAGCATTTGAGTTTTCAATATGTGTCAGGCATGATACTAGGTGCTAGGGAGAGAACTTATGGGGCACAGGGTGTAAAATCACCTGGGCTCTGGAATTAAGACTAACTGGGTTCAAATTCTAGTCCTACTAGTTGCTCGCTATGTGAGCTAGAGCAAGTTATGTTACCTTTCTGTGTCTCAGTGTCCTCGTCTGTCAAATAGGGAAAGTGGTACCTGCTACATAGAGTTACAAGGATTAGACAGGGAAATGCTTTTGAAACACTTGCTCAGAACCTGGCACGAGGGCTTCCCTGGTGGCTCAGTGGTTAAGAATCCACCTGCCAATGCAGGGGACATGGGTTCGAGCCCTGGTCCAGGAAGATCCTACCTGCCGAGGAGCAACTAAGTCTGTGCGCCACAACTACTGAGCCTGCGCTCTAGAGCCCGCGAGCCACAACTACTGAGCCCACGTGCCACAACTACTGAAGCCCGCCTGCCTAGACCCCATGCTCCGTGACAAGAGAAGCCACCGCAGTGAGAAGCCTGCTCACCACCAGGAAGAGTAGTCCCCGCTCGCCGCAATTAGAGAAAGCCCGTGCGCAGCAACAAAGACCCAGTGCAGCCAAAAATAAATAAGTTAAAAAAAAATTTTTTTTAAGTAAAATGGCTGAGAGCCTATTAAAAAAAAAAGGGAGGGGCTTCCCTGGTGGTGCAGTGGTTGAGAGTCCAGCTGCTGATGCAGGGGACACGGGTTCGTGCCCCGGTCTGGGAAGAACCCACATGCCGCGGAGCGGCTGGGCCCGTGAGCCATGGCTGCTGAGCCTGCGCGTCCGGAGCCTGCGCTCTGCAACGGGAGACGCCACAACAGTGAGAGGCTCGCGTACCGCAAAAAAAAAGAACCTGGCACGCAGCAAGTGCTCAGTCAAGTCAATTCCTAATGTAATTAAGAGGGTCTAAACTAAGGCAGAGGCAGCAGGGTCAACCTGCTATTCACCGTGCCCACACCCAACTAATTTTCCTTCGTACTTTCCTCTCCTCTGTTCTGTATCTTGCTATTTTCTATTCCTCAACTTGAGTACCAGAATCCCTAACTCTCCTGGTCTCTCTGATGTGAGGGCTCTTACGTCTACTTCTTGGGCCTGATGATGATCTCTGTGATGCCAGGTTTGCCTGAGTTGGGGCCAGGAGGCCAGTACGGTAGGTTGGGGATCTGGGCAGGGTCTGGGACTGGATCCCAGACCAGAAATTGTAGAAGGCTGGCTTCTGATAAGGGCTTTCTGGTCCAAAAAGAGTAGAGTTTGTGGAGTCAGAATGACTTTTAGACCCTCAGGGTGAGAGAGTGCATGCACTTGTGTGAGAGCATGTGTGTCTATGCGTGTGTTGACATTTTTAGGTATTGCTGGTACTTCTCATCTGTTATCTGGTTGCACTGCTTATGAGGGACTTCACTGTTCCAACGATGTATGACTATGTCATGTGTCATTCAGGTCTGAGTCTGGTGATTTGGGAATTACTCCTCTAAGAAGCAGAGGGACCCCCCCCCGCTCACAGCTTGTGTGACTAGCTTGCCCAGCCTTGTTGGCTGTGAGCTTTGGAAGGCCCTTTCAGTTGAGGCCCACAGGTTTGTTTGGGGCATCTCTTTGGGGCCAGGCGCCGTGCTGGGCACCGGAGTACACAAGAGCCACCAGACAGTCCATGATCTCAAAATGAAGATGGGAAGATAACCCCCCAAATACCATTTGTCTCATGAAGGTGAGATCAGGGTGTGGCAGGACTTAAGAGGAAGGCCAGTCAAGCTACCAAGCAGCCAGCAGCTCCTGCCTCTGCCTGTTCAGCACAGGTTTGTCATCCCTGTTCCTGGATAGTCCTTGTGGTTTGGATGTGAGACTTGGTGAACGTTCCAAGCAGGACCTGGCTCCAAATCTGCTTGACTGTTGCATACATGGTTTTTTTTTTTTTTTTTTACTGAGTGTTATATTTGATTAAACCCTTAAGCCCTCAAATGCCAGGGAGACTCTCTACTCTCCCTCCTGTGCCTCCTCCCTGCTTCACATGGTTAAGCAAGGGAAAAGGGCAGCTTTTGGAAAGAAATGTTCATGGCCGTCATGTCCAGGCAATCAGGAAAGGCCCTCCTCCTGGAGGCAGAGGGCCGGGGCCAGGCCGGGTGGGCAGGGACAGAGGGCAGGAGTCCAGGGCCAGGTGTTCCCATCCCCGGCCCGGCCTGCTGGGGGTCAGAGCTGTGGGAGTGACAGGGATTCAGCTTACAGGTGCCTCCCATCTCTCTCCATTGACTTACCTTGACGCTAAGTTAGGCCTGTTGCCTGTCAGAGGCCTGCCATAGGCCTCCTTAAGAGTTGTCTGTATGTCTGTGCTGGCGCCCCTCACCTGGCCCCCTACTCCTCAAAAGTCTGGAGAGCCCAATTGCCCGCTCGAATGATTTCTAAGTGGCTATTATGTTTCCAACCCAAAGTAATTGGCTTTACCAGTTATTAATGGATTACCCTCAAGAGAAAAATGTTGGTGGGGGAGGGAAGTGAGGATAACACCTGGCTTTGTAGTTTGGGGCTTCAGTGTCCAGTGGCTGCTTCCCAGGCTGGGAGTCACTTGGGGCATGATGGAATGGCTGTTTTAGCATGTCACTCTAGTTTAGTGGCTGCTGGCATGCCTATGGGTTGAGAGGAAGCTGGGAAGACCGAGCATGTCCCTAGAGAAGTCTTGACTTGAGGCATGGATGCTCCAGGGTGGTTCATGTGGCCTTTTTGTCAGCCTGGGGTTGAAACATAGATCCCTGCCCTGCAATTTTGATTGTAAATCAGTGGCTTGGCCAATGCCTGCCCTAACATCTCCCCATCAGCAACTAGCAGGCCAACCCCCCGCCAAGCCAAAGCCATCAGCTTCTCAGAGCCCCGACTGCGGAAATCCACCTCCCTACGGACGTGCTTGGGATCAGAGAGCCACAGGTGCTGGGCAAGGCCAGGGCCAATGGACTGCTGTCCCACATTGCTAACATGTCATTAGTATGTCCAGTTCCTCCCCCCATGCCCAGACGTGTAGGGACATGGCCCTTCCCTGCCCCAGGGCTCCTGAGTGACATAACTGCTTTCAGCTCTCTTGTTCCAGTTTAGATTTTCAAGCCCAGGGTTCCTGCAGGCTCCCCCTCCCAACCCCTTCCAAATCCTCTAACAAAGGTGTGGTCTGGCTTGTGGGTTCAAGTTCTAGTCCTAGCACTATGGCCAGCCTGGCTCATTGCACAGATTTCTTCTCACTGGGTTTGGGCCTCCACTTAAAATGAAACTCTGCAGATTGTATGTGTTGAACTTTTTAGGGGTTTAAGAGAGACTCTGGGAAATACTGAGTGTTCCTTCTCTCCTGCCTCTTGGCAGTGTCTGTCATTATCCTTTAAACTCTGTCTGACGCCTATCCCACTCCACAGCAGTCCTGGCTGCCTGGCCCCTCACATTCCCTACTTTCCCACCCTCACCTTTTCACGTTGTTACCCACCTTTCATAGTTGACCTTTTCTCAGTTTGGTGCCTTTATACCTGCCTGGTGCTTGTACCATGTTACCATATTCCCCCAGCTCTTAAAACCTTCGGTAAAGCCCCCCAGCCTCCCTCACCTCTGACCAGGGCATCCCCTTCTGGCACCCAGCAACCTATTCCCAGGAGACCATTTCTGTGGTGTGGCATTGTGAACTTGGTGTTCATACAACCGAAGCCCAACAGGCTTGCTCTCCCTTGGCCTCAGTTGCACATCTAGAGATCCATTTTTATGGTGGGCAGAGACTACCCAACCAGGTCTAAGCAGCAAACTCAGCTATTGAATCCATGGGTCCTCTGGCCAAGCAGCTCTGGGAGGTTACAGCCCTCACTTTGCTTCCATATGGTCTTCCCACAACTTCTCTGATGGCTCTCTTGGCTGCTTCTCTCATCCTGGCTTAACCCCATGATCCCCTGGAGAATGAGCACAGCACTTCCAATTGTATAGCCATTTCCGCCACAAGTTCTGACAAGCCAGACCTAACGGCTCTCCTTTTGTTTGGCAGCTCCTTTGTGACAGGGACAGCCTGTTGTGGGCACTTCTCACCCCTAAGAATCTGGGACCTCAACAGGTAAGAGATTCCTGAGCCCACCATGGCTTCCAGGGTGGGCGGGGATGGAGCGGTTGGGAAGCAGAGGAAAGCTGGCTGAGCCAGCCCCTGGTTCAGTTGGCCGAGTGGTCCAGGAGGATGCTGGAAGGACCCTGCCCCAACACCCACTGACAGCCTCCGCTGTGGCACCTTCGCACATGGAATCATTTGTTAGCTTGAGGAGACTGTTGAAGTAATTTATAATAGGTAAATAATTTCATGTAGAATTTATGATAACAACAACAACAACAGTCTGGATGCATGATACTTCTTCTCTAAGGAGTGCCTGACTATGTGGCTATAGAAAATCCCATCTATCCTCAGAAATGATTTTTCTAAAATAAAGAAAATTTGGAAGTGGCCTACAGATCCGTAAGAAGAACAATACAGAACAGTTAAAATATATCCAGTTTTTGTTCACAATTCTCTGCCTTGGCAGGCTTGACACATTCCCACCTGATTACCTGCCATTCTGTTGGGTTTTTTTTCATCTTTCATTTTGATATAATTACAGATTCACAGGAAGTTACAAAAGTAGGAAGGCAAGGTACCTGTGTAACATCTTACATAATATCAAGTCTAGGAAGTTGACATTGGTACAGTCCATAGACCGTTATCTGATTGTACTTATTCGTGTGGTATGTGTGTGTGTGTGTGTGTGTGTACGTATTTCTTTGCGGTTTTATCCCATGTGTAGAGTCATGTAACTGCTACCACAGTCAAGATAAAGAACTGTTTGTTCCATCAGCACAGAGACCCCTCATGTACCCCTTTATAGTTGCACCCATCCTCCTCCCCTCCTCCACTCCTTCTTGCCCTAACCCCTGGCAACCACTTAGGTGTTCTTCATCTCTGTCATTTAAAAAGTATTATATAAATGAAATAATATATCTAACATTTGGAGTTTTTTTTTTTTTTTTTTTTTTACTGAGCATAATTACCTTGAGATCCACAGAAGTTGATTCATGTGTCAGTCGTGCTTTATTTCTTATTGCTCAGTAGTATTCCCTGGTATGGATGTACCAAAGTTTCTTTCCCCATTGACCAGCATCCACCCACTGAAGGACGTTTGAGTTGTTCTCAATTTTCTGACTATTGCAGATCAAGCTACTATGAACATTTGCGTATAGGCTTTTGTGTGGACATATATTTGCAGTTTTCTGGAATTAATGCGGGGGAAAACAATTGCTGAGTCATTAGTAAGTGTGTGTTTAGTTTTTTACCTGCCAGACTATTTTGAGTATCTTTACCACTTTATATTCTGATCCCAGTGTCTGAGAGATCTAGTTTCTTCACATTCTCAACAGCATCTGGTAGTGTCACTATTTTTTATTTTAGCTATTTTAATGGATGTGTTAATTGTGGTTTTAGTTTGAATTTCCCTAATAGCTAGTGATGTTGAACAAGTTTTCTTGTGCTTATTTGCCTTCTGTATATTCTCTTTGGTGAAATGTCTGCTCATGCTTTTTGCCCATTTCTAACTGGATTGTTTGCTTTTTCACCGTTGAGGTTGCAGAGGGGCATTTCTGCTGAAAGTCAGTTTTATTTAGTCACATAGCTGGACCTTATGCTTGGCATCAATATTGATCTGGGCCTGGGATGGCGGACAAGCTGGGGCAGGGAGGGTGTACACCACCCCACCGTGACCCAGCTTTATCTGGAAGGTTGAGTCGTCTTCGGCCTCTTCTGCCCGTGGTTGCCTTGGTAGGGATGCTTCTGGGCACAGATTTATGGTCAGGATGGCATTCTAAGGCACCAGCTGCCTCAACATTCTCTTATGAAATCCCTAGACCTCACTAACCCTGAACACTGGGTCTTTGCAGAACCCAGAAAGGACCCGAATGAAAATGGGCACAAGACAGCTATGGCCTCAGTTCTCACTGAAGCCAGACAACAATAGCCATTGCACCCTTACGCCAGCCTGAGGCAAGGCCGCCCTGGGCATCACTTGGCTTTCCCTTCTCTCTAGCTCCCGGACTCCCCTCCTCACCACTGAGGAGCCAGGCCTTGCTTAAACATCTCTTCCATTCCCAGGGAAGCCTGGACGACCAGTGGTGCAGGGACTGAGGGAAAGATGCCCTGGTGGAGGCATCTGCTTTCGGTGGGAGGAAACGGATGGACAGGACGACTGTCTGTAGCTGTCTTTCCCAGAGAAGCCCAAGCAGATAATAAAGCCATGTAGAAAATAGGATTAAGGTAATGAACAGGCAGGACAGAGTTTGATCTTTCAATAATGCCAAAGCCTGACTGACAGGCCAATCTGGAAGGTGGAGCAACATCGTCGGCAGGACTCAGTTGCCGGGCGGTGTTTGGTGCTGGGTGGATTCTTTGCTTTTAACCTGCCACCGCTGAAACTTGAGGAGTTCTGGGATTTTCTCTTTTATGTGTGTGCTACAACTTGCGGGGGAGGAGTACTGGAGGGGCAGTTTTGCTCAGAGCATCATCGCCCCTCCAGGGGCTGCCCTCGGGATGATGGTGGGGGCTGGGACGCGGCTCAGAGGTGCAGGCAGCCTGCTGGGCACCAGCACACCCTCATCTGTGTCTCTCCCAGTACTGGTCCTCAGGCTGCTTTTCACAGTGCCTGGAGACCTCTTTCAAGGTCACCATGGCTCCCTCAGCCCTTTGTTCATCAGGATTCCTGGAGACTCTGTTCTCCCTCTGGGCTAGGGATGGGGAGGTGCTAGCTGAAAGCACGCAGGTCTGAGAGCACCCGTGGGCACAAAGCCATTGCCTAGATGGTAAGGAACTTGGCTGTCCCCCTCTCCCTTCCTCCTTTCCTGCCCTTCTCTCTCCTAGAGCTGCGGACAGGCCAAAGGACAGGGGATTTCTAACCTGTCTAAATCAGATGGGAAGAAAGAGTCCTTCACCCAATTTGGACGTGCTAGAGTGTTCCTGTTTCCGAGGATAGATGGCATTCAGGCCCAGGCCCTGGCCCCCAAGGGCTCTATCCTGAGAGACTGTGCAGATAGCCAACCACTGAAGTATCCCTAGCTAGGCCCTGAGGAACTGTGCCAAAGCCATCCTGTTACTGAGTTTGGGTCTGGAGGAATTAAGGCCCATCTTGTGTTCTCCATCTGCATTTGATCAGGGCCCTTGGCTCAGCCCCAGGGAAGGTGTTATCTGTGTGGGGCACGCCTCTGCTGCTGGAAGACCCGGGTGGTGGGTGGCGGTTCTGACTGGCTTGACAACACATCAAGCCAGTGATCTTCCCCTGGGTTTGCCCTTGCTGTGGATTTTACCTTTTCTGCCAAGGTACATTTGAGCTGGATCTACTATTGGTGCCCTGAGACCAGGGCACAACGGGCAACCCCAGTGGCAGTGGGGAGGCAGGCACCAGGATGGAGAGGCCTGTGATCTCAGCGTTGGAGATGTCATGGTGGGTCCAGCTGTGGTCCTAAGCCAGCCTGGGGACTGTTGGGTAAGGAAGTCAGTAGGGGTGGGTTTTGACGACTTGGCTACTCCTAGGGCATTGAGGATTTGAGTCCTTGGCTAGGTACTGCACTGCTCTGTATGTGTGTGACCATATTCATGGCCCCTGCATAATCCCACCTCATCTCCCCTTTCCCTTCAGGCCCGCATCATCCCCAGTTCTCCATGACTCCTCCATTTCCATCCTTAGCCCTTAAATCTCCTCTTTCTCAGCAAAGGCAGGGGCAAAGAAGCTTCTCACATATTCTGACAGACACCCTATATTTTTCCCCTCTGAGCTTTTGCTCTAGCTGACCCCTGTGCTTGGGATACCCCCTCTCTGCCTACTGAAACCCTGCTCATTCTTCAGCATAAATAGCACCTCCACCATGAAGCCCTCCCTGATTCTCACCCCTGTGGCTGGAGTTGGTGACCTTAGAGCATTCATAGGGCCCCCTTGATGGCCACCATGTGGCCAGGTATAGCTTCCCTTCAGGCTGGGAACTTATCTTGGAACCCTGGACTGAACACGGGAGACCCACGTCATGGCATCTGATGGTGTTTGGAATGACAATGGGCGCCTGGCTGCAACCCTTTCTAACTGTCTGCAGAAAGAACTGGTGTCCTGAGCACAGGCTGAGCCACTCTGAGGGCATCATTAGTGCCCATCCCACCCAGGTGTGGCTTTGTCTCTGACCCCGCCCTCCACCTCCACCTGGGGCAGGGGGCCTGGCCCTCAGTCGGGGTGATTATGGGAATTGCCCCTCTTTAAAGTACCTGCCTTCTCCTTTGAAAGTATTATTGACAGCTTTTCTCATTTTCTTTTTTCTTTACCTCTTTGAGGAACCCTGTAATTTCTTTCTCTTTCTTTCTTTCTTTCTCCCCCCACCCCTTCCCTTTTTCTTTCTTGTCCCCTCTGTCCCCCCACCCCAACTCTTTGAAATTGGCTCTCTGCCTGCTGACACCAAACTGATACTTTGCGTTTCACTTCTCCTTATCCCTTTATGGCAACAGATGTTGAAATTTTGTATCCTTTTATCTGCCCGGCTGCCCCTTCCTGTAATTACGGTCCTCTTGTTAGCAGTACAAAGTGGGCTGCCCGGCTGCCTGGCCTTTGAGCCACAATGTCTGAACACGTGTGCATGGGCAGGTGCTGGGGCTGTGCACGCGCACGCGCATGCATGTGAGACCCCTATGGCTTGGAAAGGGCCCTTCCCGCTCACCTGATGGGACTGGGGTAGGCGAAGCTTTGGTGGGCTTCTCCTGGTCTCCACGGACTGGGTGGTTATATGTGGGACCTGTCTGCCCCCTTGATTCCCTCCTCCCCACCAGGGGGCTGGACGAGGACAACCACTCCCTCCTCTCATGCCAGCTGAGCAGTGAGCACCCGGAGGCCCATCGTGGCCAGGAAGCCAGATCCCACCAGCTTGTGCCCCACACATACCCATGCCTCCAGCCAAGCCAGGTGCCCCAGCCCTGCACCTCTGTTGTTGCTGGCCCTTCTCCTGAGCTGCCCCCCATCTCCTGTCACTGCCTGTCACGATCCTGTCACTCACTGAAGAGACGTTCTTTTATCTGTCCCCTTATAAAACTCTTTCATCTCTCTTCTGGTACCCACTGAGCCTCCCCTTGTATTGTTAGTTGGATAGATGACAGACTTCTCTCCCTCCCTGGACTGAAAACTCCTTGAAGAAGGGACAGTGTCTCCCTCAAAGTCTCATCTCACATCTCCCTGCAGTTTCTGTTAGGCACAATGCCTCGTATACAGAAGGTGCTCAGTAAATGGTTATTGATCAAAGAAAGGAAGAAAGGGAAGGAGAGGGTGGAAAGAAAGAAGGGAGCAGAACCCTCCTATTTTCTTAGTGACCATGTTGGGTCCAGCTTATACCTTCAGGCCATCTGTCCCCTGGGGGCAGAGACGATGTAGGAAGGTGGGGTGTTAGCCACCCTTCTACCCTCTCACCAAAAGCCATCGTTGCATTTTTGCAGTTGCACGTGCCAGATGGGGTATCCTCACACCCAAACAGATGCAGGAATGAACACCCACAGAATCTCCAAGGAGCATCATCAGGAACCCAGTGTGTTAACAGTGGCTGTAAATGGTGTGAGGGCCATGGGCATTCTTAGATGTGGGGGAGGAGGTAGAGCCAGGGTTATCTGACCTCAGGGCAGTTTAGCACAGGAGGACTTTCTATGGGTCACAGCTTGTGCTGGGAGCTCAGGCGGGCCAGGCAAGGGAGGCGTGTGGAGGCCGGGATGAGGGAACTCGGAGGAAGGCAGTGACGCAGGTCACCCAGCTTCCCTGGCCTGCAGGACCCAGACTGGGGGTAGGGTGGAAGGGGGCTTCCAGGGACTGCCCCTCTGTGCCTAACTCCAGCCTGGTGCTTAGGGCCTCTCCCAGACAGGGCATCTGGGTCTTCAAGGCCAGTGCCTACCTCCAGTTAGCTGTCCCCACAAAGATGGTGATGGGGGGTGGTATAAGTATCTTATTTAAATTTCCTCTTCCCTGACTGTCAGGAAGTTCCTGTCATCCCATTTCCCTCCAGCTTCAGTGGAGTTGCCTGGGCAGCAGGTTGGGATGGGCCAGGGAGATCTGATTCCCTCACCTGATCCCCTCCTCAAGGGTCCCTGGGATGAGGCCACACTCCACTTGCTTTTCCTACCCAGGTACTCTGGGGACTCCTGGGGGAAGCCACACACAGCCAGGCCTCCCCGGCCTGTGTCTCATTCATCAGGCTCACAGGGGCAGCCCCATCTGTCTTTATCTTTCCCTGGGTCAAGAGAGAATTGCTGGAGTCAGGCTGAGGGGAGGCTGGGGTGGAGGCCCCCCAGCCCTCAGTGGCTCCTGGAGGCCCCGGCTTTGTGCGCAGGAGTTGGAAGGGAATGGACTTTTTGTCTGGCCCTCTATAGTGACAGAGCTGGCCCTTGCTCCTGTCTCGGCCTGAGGCTCTAAGCGGCAGCCCCTTTCCCACACAAGTTGTGCGACAGCCAAGGCTCTGCACGCCCCCCTTGCGCCCCCCACCGTGAGAGGCCGAGAGGCATTCTTAACATTCTTTCCAGAGAAAAGGGGTGAAACGTCTGAATTTGGGGGTCACCACGTTATACAAATTGCAATCTAATCGTTTTTACAAGAACACACTTGGAGTAAGAAAAGGAACCCGGAGGAGGGGCTGAGGAGACAAACAGTTTGTTTTGTCCCCCTTCCCCCCAAAGTTTGGGGCTATTGTTGAGCTCATCTTGCTTCCTCCACCAGAGCAGTTGAGCTGGAGTTTTCTAGTTAAATTGGTCCTGTGGTGGGGGCCACGAAGGGCCCACGGTGCCATTTCTGTTTGTTTTCCCAAATCAAAGCCCCAGCGGGGCTCCTATGGCACCGCTGGGCTGCTATTTGAAGAGACGGGCCATTTCCCAGAGCCTGGTGTGTCAGTTTATGCTCTGAACTTAACCTCACAGGCACTGCACAACAGAGCCTCGAGGGTCCCAGGCCCAGAGGCAAAAGAAACTGTATCTTTTTATTGGCCCATTTAAAGTGTGTGTGGCCCTTTCAGAGAATCAGAGGACTAACATGGCAGAAGCTCCTCAGGCCCCGGCCAGGCTGGGCTGGCAGACAGGGGGCTTTGGGGACTTGTCCTGGTCTCCAGGGGCTGGTGCTCGCTCGGCCTTTGGGTCTCCCCAGAGGGTAGAGTTCTGTGTTTCTTATTGCACACACTGGCATGACACTTCCCAGCGGTGGCTCAGATGCCCCCCTGCCTGGGCAGGGGCCCAGGGTGGCAACTTGGTCTGGGTGTGGCCCTTCTTCTGCCGACCCTCAGTCCATGGGTGCCCAGCTCTCCTTCCTTCTGAGCCCTGGGACCAGGGGTGGGCAGGTAGAGCCATGCTGGGCTTCACGCCCCCCAATCTCCACTGCCTTTCATCTTCTATTTCAAACAGACAAACATGAAATTACTTCTACAGATTAAAGGGGAGAGCTCCTCAGTCATTCCTGAAGGCCTCACTAATGGAGGGGGCAGGGCCCCTAAATCTGGAAGGAGGGAGAACTGTGGAGCAAAATAGCCCTGACCCAGTGGACGAGACAGACAGAAAGAATATGACCCCAGGCCCTCTCAGGGCGCTGGCTTGCCCAGGGGTGGTGAATCATGGCTGGCGGCCCATCTGGAAAGGTGGGCTTTCTTGGGAGCTGAGGTTAGTGAGCTCTGGGAGATGCTGATCTGGGGAGAAGGCTTTCTGTCTGATCCCTCAGCACACAGAGGAAGAAGCGCTTCTCTTGGAAGGAGGCTGGGGACACGGGTGCTGACTTAAGGCTTACCCCCCGCCCCCCACCCTGACTGGAGAACAACAGTGCTCTCGCTGGGGGGTCACCGCACTGCCCAGGACTCGTGGGCAGAGTTGGGCAGAAAAGAACCCACAGCCTCCTCCTTTACTCCTTCAGGGAAGATGGCGGCTCCACTGAGGAGAAGGGAGGTTGAGGGTCAGAGAGTCTGTGTGAGGTAGGACTGGAGCTAAGGTCCACATTCACACATGTGGCTGGTGGCCTCGTCTGCCTCAGGCTCTCTGGTGAAACCTGCCTGGGCCGAAGCTGGGCTGGTGAGACCACAAAGTCCTCCCTAACCTGTGCCGGGGCCTCTCACCTGGGTGTCCCTGTGAAGTGTCCACAGCCCAGTTTCTCCCGTCACGTCACGGGGGAGAGCCCAGCATCTCTTGGGTGAAGCTGAGGAATTTGGCCTGGAGCATGTCCCCTTCTTCATTCCCCCCAGTCATTCTGCAGAAACTCACCGCTTCTACCCGTCCCCTAGCCACAGGAGTTAGCGGGTACACTTGATGTTGAGGGGTAGTTGCTAGGGCCAGGAGGCCCCCCTACGTGGTTGCTAGGGGTCTGGCATTGGGGCGAGGGGTCTGCCCACTGCCGCGGTCACGGAGGGAATTACACAGTCACAAAGAAATTGTTCTTCTCGGTAATCTGCTCTCGGCCACCGGGAGGGGCAAGGGTGGGGGCAGCAAGCTGGAGCCCAGCAGGCTGGTGGCTGTGATCACAGAGGCGTGCTAGCCCCGGGCCGGGGGCCAGCCGGGCCAGGAACACCAGGGACCAGCCTGCTAAGCTGCTTTCTCAGCGATTTCTCTCCCCAGACACAAAGGTGTTTACTTGTTTTAACATCTCCTGGGACTCCCCTTCTCCCTTTGTGTGGTCTTTATCCCCAGTGAGGTTTGAGCCCCAGATTACAGGCAGGAATTAAGGCATTGGACTCAGGCAGCGCAGAACCGCATGACCTGCGGGATCAAGGCGTATAAAGTAACCAAGTGTGTGTGTGTGAGGGGGGCCGACCCCTTCAGCACGGCCCATTCATCGTCCCGAGGAGGAGTGGCTGGGCGACAGGCAGCCAGCGTGCAGGTGTGATGGAGGGGCTGCTGGTGGCTGACTGAGGCCTTCAGCTGGGGGAGAGGCAGGGACTGGGAAGCGGGGAGAGGGGTGGGAGTCTAGGGCATCTCCTCCTTTGGCCTCCCTCCTAAGGGAATCTAATTCTAGCTCAGGAAGGAGAGCTGCATTTCCCCAGGAACTGATGCCATTTGAAGGTTAAGAGAATGTGTGTGGGCCAGGGTGGGACAAGCGCTCATCCTCTGCCCTGCCTCTCTTCCCAGCGGACAGCTGATGACGCACCTGGGCGGTGACTTTCCCCCAGGGGCGGGGGTGCTGGACGTCATGTACGAGTCCCCTTCCACACTCCTGTCCTGTGGTTACGACACCTACGTTCGCTACTGGGACCTCCGAGCCAGTGTCCGGTGAGTGTGCCGGGCAGCAGGACAGGTGGTGAGAACCCCATGCCAGTCCTGGCCCTCCCTCCAGTCCTGGCGGGCCCAAAGGAGAGGGACGGAAACTCTGTATCAGGGGCTGGTAGAGAGCAGCTGACAAGGTCAGATCAAGCTTTAGACTCCCCACCTTGGCGGCCCTGGTCCTGTGACCCAGGAGACCACAGCCACGAGGCCCTGCTAAGAGCCTCCTTGGGAGCCATCAGGGTGCTGTCCCTCAGCATTCTGTCCCAGCTTTCTCGAGGCCTTTCTTGCCCCTTAAGTCTGGTGACACACAGCAACCATGTGATGCGAAAACGAGGCATAAACCTGCCTGGGGCCAGGGACTTGCTGAGAAAGAGATCTTTACTGAGGAGGCTTTCCCCCATTAAGTCTGCTTTTAAAGGAATTTGGTGATTCGGCATCTCTTTCTCCCAGCCAGAGTGGCTCCCTAAGGCCTCTGGGGAAGCTGGGGTGGAGGTGGAGGGCACCCCCAAACCTCCCCCTGCATCACCTCCTCCCGGACAGGAAGTGTGTCATGGAGTGGGAAGAGCCCCACGACAGCACGCTGTACTGCCTGCAGACGGACGGGAACCACCTGCTGGCCACTGGCTCCTCCTACTACGGTGTGGTGCGACTGTGGGACCGGCGCCAAAGGGCCTGCCTACACGTAAGCGTCCTGCCCACCGCAGGCCTCCTGGATGCCAGGACTTGTTACTGGGGGCTGTGCTGGGAGCGGGTGTGCCTGGAGGGGGTGGGAGGAAGCCTACAGTGGCCCCTGTCCCCTGGCATTAGGCCTGGGAATCCTGGGTTTGGGCTCCCCCTGCTCCCGGTGGGGACGCTCTCGCCACTCCTGTCCCTCCCGTGCAGGCCTTCCCTCTCACGTCGACGCCCCTCAGCAGTCCTGTGTACTGCCTGCGCTTCACCACCAGGCATCTCTACGCTGCGCTGTCTTACAACCTCCATGGCCTGGACTTTCAAACGCCATGACAGGGCCACCCCAGCCTGTGGGCCAGAGAAGCCAGCTACTCAGGGACCTCTGCTGTCTGCAGGGTGCAGTGATACCTCCTCCCCGGCCCCGCCTGTGTTCCTTGACCTGTGACCATGGTACTCAGGCACTAAAGGCTGCTGACTCCTGGGTACTGGGGTTACCCAGGGGTGCAGTCCCTCTCAGGAGCCAGGTGGAAGGAAGGGACCTGCTGCTGCTCAGCTGAGCTTAGCCGGGCCTCGCTTCCCTGTTGGCCAGAGCAGGGATCTGGCCGGGGGAGAGAGGCCCACCCCTTCTCAGAGCCGGGCCAGCTCACCACAGGAGTGAGGTGAGGTGCTCCAGCTTTCCCAGTTGGGCCCTTCCTGGGCCCCTTCCCTGGAAGGAGAGGGGAGGCTGCCAATACCCTGTGACACCAGCCTCCACCTCAGTCAGACCCCACCTTTGACCAAGCTCTAGGGCTGGGGACTCATTCCTGGGGTACTGTGTGGCCTGGTCTTGCTTTGAAACCAAGAAAGGACAAAGGGAACCCTGAAATTTTGAATGAGTTCTGAGCCAGCCCAACCTCAGGCTAGCTGTGGAGACATGCTAAAATGTTCATTTTGTAGAAATAAAGCTTGATTGTTCACAGATCTGGTTCCTCCCTGGCTGGCAAGACCTCAGGGAGAAGGAACAACAGATTTAAACTTGGGGTTGGGCATGCTAGGGAAGGGTAAGATCTCGTGGCTCAGTGTCTCAAAGAACAAACGTTTCTTTTCTTCAGGAAAACCTCTTCAATACCCCCTCCACCCCCTTGGCCCTGGTGGTAGGGTGGGTGTCGTCTGTGGGGTATGGAGGGGGACTGTGGAAAGGCTCCTGGCTGCTATCCGCCTGCAGTGACCTCCTTCACCCTACTCCAGCGCTCCACAGTGCTGCAACCCTTAGGCTGGCTTTACACCCACAGCATCTTAATATCCTGGGCTGTTTCCAGGTTTTCTGCAGTTTAAAATCTTCTTCCTCACTCACCCTTCACTTAGGGTCTACAAGGTAAGACAAGGTAAGGTAGCACAGGGACCCTTCCAGCCTGGTTTTCCTCTGAGTTTATGCAAACAGGTTGGGGAAGATGCCCTGTCCTGCTGGGGTAAGGGCTCCCTGATCCTCTTCTCCATCTAAGACCCATACCTCCCTTTATGTGGAAGGTTCTATATTGAAGGTCCCTAGGCTAGAGGAGAAGGAAATGTCATCACCAGCACCCTCCCTGGGGGCAGAAGCATCAGAGGTGGACAAGAGGGCAGTGCACCCACAGTGACTCAGAATTATTTTACTCAGGAGAGAAGACCACGACTCAGGGGCTAGGGGTGCCCTGAGGCCCAGTTCTTACAGAGCCTGGACAGCTCCTGGGAGAAAAGAGGCTGCCCCTGTGCCGGAAAGGCCCAAGGCTTGACGTCTCAGAGGCCTCTACAGGAAGAGCCTCACCCACACTCAGCGCTGGAAGTGCAGGCCTCAGGGGTCCGCTACTGAGTCTTGCAGTCCCCGTCACTGCTGTGTGCTGTCTTTACCTTCTTCAGCTCCTTCTGCAGGTTTGACTCAGCTACTAGGACCTCCTTTGGCTTCTGGTACTGTGGATGGAGCCAAGGAGAGGACATGATTCAGTCACATCACCCCTCTCTACGCACACGCGCACACACACTCTCTCCCCCTCCCCCTCCCTCCCTCTCCCTCCCTCCCTCTCCCTCCCTCTTTCTCCCTCTCCCTCCCTCTCCTTCTCCCTCCCTTTCTCCCTCCCTCTCTCCCCCCTCTCCCTCCCCCTCCCTCCCTCTCCTTCTCCCTCTTTCTCCCTCTCCCTCCCTCTCCTTCTCCCTCTTTCTCCCTCTCCCTCCCTCTCCTTCTCCCTCCCTCTCTCCCTCCCCCTTTCTCCCTCCCTCCCTCTCCTTCTCCCTCTTCCTCCCTCTCCCTCCCTCTCCTTCTCCCCCTCTCTCTCTCCCCCTTCTACCCCCTTTATTCAAAGATGAAGAAATTGAGGCCTACAAGGTTGAATGACTTGCTGAAGGTCACACGGCTGGGTAGGCCTTTGGACCATCTAGAACCCCAGTTCTGTGGATTCTACCCCTCCCCATCACCCTCTATCCTCTTTCAGCTATGATTTTAAAATCAGCCTCCTCCTGAGCCCTCACCGGCTCACACCATGCTGAGGCAGACAGGCCTGTTCTCTAGCAAGCACACCCCAGGAGTAGCTGGGGCTGGAACTGAGGACTCCAGTAGGATGGGAACTGGGCAGGGGAAGAAGGAGCCTTTCCCTGACATAGTGGCCAAGAAGTCTGAATGACTCTTACGGAGATGATGAGGGTGCAGTTGGCATGAGCGAAGCTCAGCGAGGAATCATCCAGAGGTAGCTGATACCTGTCTAGGTCAGGTATTGAGAACTTCTTGTAGTACCTGTGGGGACAAGAAGAGGCCATGAGAACACCCAACAAAGTGACCCCAACAGCTGGGCATCAGGCCCTCTGACGCCAAACTTCTATACAATTCTCCCCACACAGCCAAAGAGGAAGAAGGGAAGCCAGTTAGAACACCAGTACTTTAGAGCTTAGTGGTCCTGGAAGAAAAAGAAAAGGCCTTATGGCCAGTCCAGCAATGGAACAGGGCCAGTCATAATTCCTTGATTAGACCAGGGGTCAGACTGACTCATACTTCAAGCTCAGTCCTCCCAAAGACACGTGGAAGAAGCCTCCTGGAATACACAATTGGCTCAGGCGAGCCCTACCTCCTCAGCACCCGAAGAAAATGGGATATGTGTGCTAACAAGAAACAGAATAAGGAAATCTAGGGCTGTCCTTGAAAGCTAGGGACTGACAGTTGGCACTTACATGGCACTTTACTGAGGACCTCAGCTACCTTTTCCTCCTTTGGGGGTCTTTGAAGGCCTTGTTAGCCTGACTCTACTTGTAGGCCAGAGAGGGGAGTACATCCACAAGGAGAAATATCCCTAAGAGAACAAGCCATGTGACTCATCAAGGAAGCTGGATCTCTGGGGCTCTGGACTACTTTGCTGGCCCTGAGACCCTACTCCTCCATTTTCACATACCACACTCGGTCTCCCTCATTGGCAGGTGACAGTCCAGAGATTAATGACCCCTTTTAGTAGAAAAACAAAACAACCCTGGGACTTCCCTGGCAGTCCAGTGGTTATACTGCTCGCTTCCGCTACAGGGGGCAAGGGTTTGATCCCTGGTCAGGAGACTAAGATCCCACATGCCGCGCGGCACAGCCAAAAAACTAAAAAAACAAAACAAAACAAACCCAGATAGCAACATCCAACCCATAATGTCTGTAATTTGACCTCCTCTGCCAAAGAGGAAACTCGGGCTCAGAGAGGTGAATATCTCACCTGGCTTCACAGCCAGTTGTCAGTAGAGTCAGGATTAAAGTCCCCTGATCCTGGTCTGGTGCTTATTACACTGGAGCACAAGCAGTGGCCTCCTCACCTCTAGCAGTGGGACTGTTTGGCATTTTCCTTGGTGGAAGTATGACCTAGGCTCTGGCCAGTGGCTACCAGACCTATCACCTGGGCATGGCATCACTGCTGCTGCAAGGGTATGTGGCTGGGCAGGGAAACGCTGCAGACAGGTACAGACAAACTCAAGTGAGGGGCCTGGAGAGGACAGGGCTTTTAATATGTCAGAGGGGCCTGGTCGTTGTGGCAGGTACCCCCAGTCCACTTCAAAAGCCCTGATGCCCTGGGGACTCAGGAGAGTTGACATCAATGCAAGCACTTCTGCCCTGCTCTCCCTGCCCAAATCCCTCAGTTTAGTGAAGGCTCTCAGGGCCCCTATCCTCCAGGTTCCTCACTCCCCGCCAAGGTGCTGGGACCCGTGGCAGGAAAAGAATGTTTACTTAAAGGCTGACAGTTCAAAAGGAGTGGGGGCTGGGGGATCCTAATGGCACCACAAGTTTGCTTTATTTTCCAAACTCTGCCCCAGGGAAAGGTGATCCATCTGCCTACAAACCGGGGTGGAATGTCGGCTTCATCCTCTTCCTAGCCAGACCAGGCTGAGGGCTCTTTCTGGGGCCTCTGGTCTGGCCAGCAAAGGTGGCAGACACTGATAATAGGGAGGGAGTCAAAGGTTAAACAGCAGAGATTAGATGAACACAAAGGCTTGTTAGGAAGTGTTAACATCTTCCCTGCAAATATACACAAGAAGCAGAACCGGGAGAGAAGCAGCCGGGCACACACAGCTCAGCCGAACCCAGGGGGCCTGTGTAAGCCCTTGCTGCACAGAACGTGGGGACATCCTTTCTGCCTACCTGGCTGTGTGCTGGGGAGGGGGGACAGGGACACACCCGTGTACTCTCAGAGGGGCACCGTCAAGGCACATTCCCCAGGCGGGGTAGTAGGACTGGAGAAAGAGTCCCAGGGCTTGGTCTCAACAGCAATGACAAGATCAAAGGGAACTTGAGTTGCATGACTTACCCCAGCTTCCCTGTTCTACTCCCATCACCTCTCACGAGGTGGGGGGATGGAGGCAGAGTAGGTCTGGAGGCTCAGCTCTGTTATGAGTATTCTAATGGATTTAGTTTATTGGCTGAGGTTAAACCATTTTCCTCAGGGGCTTCTGATGGGCAGTCTTCAAGGGAGTATGGGGCATCTGCTTTCTCTCCTCAGGGAGCAGCCCACACTCCCTTATCTCCAACCCTGGCCTTGGGGTTTGCCCTGAGAAGAACCATGCTTCACTTTCTCACCAGCACCTGGACTGGAGAGGGACCCACTGTGCTTCTGGAAAAGTCCAAATGCGCAGCCTCAGGCAGCCCTAGGTAGGCAGCAACCATTTCTTAGGCGTCAGCTGTGTCCCAGACCTTGAACTATGAGCTGGGGATTTAAGGACGAAGAAGAAACAGGCCATATCGCTGAACGAGGAGACCCTGTGTTTCTGCTGAAAGCTAAGCCTTTATAGTGTGGTGGTTCCTGGACTTTTCGCTGATGCACAACAACCCCCATTCTCACCTGCCTTCACTGTCCTTGGTCTCAGCCACACAGTGAAAGGTGACATTTATGAATGCTAAATCTGTGCCAGGCCGTGTTCAACATACACTGAATCCTCAAAACAGCCCTCTCAGGTTGGTTGCTTCTGTTATCCTCTTTTACAGAAGAGTAAACTGAGGCACAGGAAAGTTAGGTATCTTGCCCAAGTCATAAAACTGGTAAAGGGAGATACCCTTATTACAGTGATAATCCCCCCAATCTCCTGACCCCCCCGCCATCGCTCTACATTCCCACCTCAGAGTAACAGACCACCTAGTCTAGGTTCCCTGCGTCTGTCCAAGGGTGGGGCAGATATGGGGGGTGGTCACCCCCAGAACCCTGCCACCCTGCAGGTCTCCTGGACACTCCCTCTAACACAGAGTGGGCTTCCTTTCTGAATGTAAAAGTGTCCAAAAGATGTATGTGGAAGCAAAGGCTCTCAGGAGGACTCCCTGGCCCTGTCCTGTGACTCTGGACAGGCCACTTAACTTCTGGGCCTCAGTTTCTTCCTCCAAATTCCTTTCTAAAAATAAAGGAGCTGCCCTAGATGAACTTTAAGTTGCTGTCAAAGGGACTGGAACAGGCCAACTCTGTACCTCTCTCAAACTCTGCCAAAAGGACAGCTCCTTCACTTTGGCTATTTCAGAAATGATCCACTGCACCCTATCACTTTCTCTCTGCTGTCTCCCCTTCCCAATTCCCAGTCCTTTCCCAACCCATTCTCCCTTTTAGTGCACCGAGAAAGGGCACAAGAAGCCAGGCCTTTAGAGAGAGACTCTGGAGGAGGCTGAAAGTAGAAGCAGGATGGCTGTGGAGTCACATGGGCCACGCCCCACACACCTCCAGTGGGTGCTCTGCACACCTGCACACAGGCTTGGCCAGAGTGGTCCAGAGAAGCCTCTAGCCAGTCCGTCCCTTAATCAGTCGGCAAATCTCCCCTTCTTTCTTAAACATCAACACTCCAGGCTAACTGATCACCCCTGCCTACAGGAGCCCCTCGTAGAGAGTCACAGCACACATTCACATACTAAAGGCACTCAGAAGTCCTACCAAAGTGAGTTTCCTAAAGTTATCTGGCCACAGAATCCTCTTTTCTAGAGATGCCTATTAACACTCCCACAGTGTTAGTATTACCAATGTCAAATCAGCCAAGCTCTCCTCAGGTTCTAATTTTCAAAGAATTGTTGAGGGCCTGCTTCAGGCCAGGCATGGGGCTGAGTGTTTGTACATATACGATTTCATAATTCCCCAAACAGTCTGTGACGTACGTATGAGTATTCTCCTATGATATATGAGGAACCCTTGCCCCAAATGCTATGGGTAATACGTGGCAGAGGCCAGATTCAAGCGGACATCTTCCTACTCCACATCCTAGCTCATTCAACTTATAGCTGCCAGCTTCTAGGCTGAGGCTAGGAACCTTCTTTCTGCACAAACACTCTTACTGGGAATAGATGGTGCCACAATGGGATCCTGGGAAAGCACTTTCTTCCTTCCCTGATTCATCCCTTGCTATTACCTGGGGCCAAGGACATAATACACTGGAATCAATTCCTTCAAGAGAAATGGCCAACCCAGTTATTCAGAGACAAGGCAGGTATAGACAAAGGAACTCTGGCTTTTACTGGTAACCATAATCCAGAATATCAGAACCGGGGCAGGCATGGAACCTCCAGGTGAAGGAAGTCAAATCAGAAAAGCCACAGTGTGATGGAAACTGAAGAGGCCTGGGCACTGAAACCATCACTAACTATCCCTTCAGTAAGTCAGTTCATCATGCTGACTTTATAGATAATCATTCATATATAGCACAAGAATAAAAATACATACCCTGTCCACCACTGGATGATGTGATGATCAGAAAACAGATTTTTAAAGTATCTTGAAAAAGCTAAACACTGCTCAAAGGAATAGCTATTGAGTTCTGTATATTTCGGGGTAGTAAAGGTATAGGACATCTTCTACTCCAGGGAGAAGATAAAAATGCCACTAGGCTCAGAAGAGCCTGTTAGGGGTTTAGCAGCCTCTCTCACCTTCCTCCCAGCAGAGGATCCTGAGGAAGGCTGTGCTGAGCCAGGCTGGGCCGCTGAACCTGAGATCTCATTGTAGGCTCTGAAGTGGGCACTCACATACTCCTCTCCCCTCTTTGGGAATCCAATCCCGGCCCTGCTCACTCTGGGGCACTACTCCCATCCCATCTGGCCTCACCCATCAATTCAAAAATGTCTCCCCCTGCCTTGGGCGCCGGAGTGGGCCTCTGGCCACGGAGCGCCTGGCCAAGAGCGCCACCTATGGCTGAATACGCACAGGAGATGGGACCCAGAGGATCTCCCTGCAGATGAATTTTTGGTGAGCTAGCTAGCCTCTCTTTTCTCACTCCCTGGTAATCACATTTCTGCTGGGTATCTGTATTCGACAGTGACCTCTGGGGGACAAAAGGGAGGCAGCAGCCAGCTGCACAAACTGCTGGGCTGCAGATTCAAGTGCTATCAGAAGCACTTTTGTTCCTAATTTGGGCCCAGGGCCTCTTACGCCAGGGAATGTTTGCTGAAGCACGGAGTTTGTTTTCCTAAAGGCAATTTCTCTGTTGTCTGAAATTGCTAAATTCCACTTTAGGCACTGACTCCTGTTAATGATGAGAACAATAACAGGAATAAACTGCCTTTTATCTGAGGGCTTCAAAGTGCTTTATAAATGCAAATCCTTATTATTATGACTTTGTATTTATAGACAAGGCCCACTTCAGGGGCTGCTGGCTGCGTGTACAGCAATAATCCTGAAATTAATTCATCTCTACCCCTTCCCCACCACTTAACCCTGCCAAAGTGAGAGAGTGTGGGGGTCATAGAGGAGGGCAGAACCCAGGGCTGCACCAGGGGAGCCTGGGAGGCACGGACCTTGAGGGAGATGGGACGGGAGGCTGGCACCACACCACCTGAGAAGATGGACAAATAGCTGGGTCCTCCTTACTGCTTGTAAACCAGTGGATGGATGGGGACACCTCTGGCCTAAGCTTAGCACCCCATGAGACATGTTGGGTGGCTTCAGTCTGTGGACCAGTAACCCATAAAGCCTCCCATCTCAATGCCCCAAATCTATTTCATGGGAGTTGGTCCTATTCTGCAATCCCCGACTCAGGTCACAACCGAGTCATCACAGGGCTCTTCTCTTCTCCTGTGATCAGTCAGAGCTCCAGGAACCCAAACGAGATCAATGCATTTCCAAGATGATCAGCCCAGAAGCAGCCCTGCCAGGATTAGATCTCCACTTTGGTCACCTTCTGTCCCCTCAACCCCACATTTTGCCTTCCCCTAGCAGACTATGAGAAGAGGAGCAAAAGGAAGTCTAGTAACCCCTTTGAAACATAATGCAAGAGACTTCATGCAAGAGACTTCCAAGAGGCCAAAGCACCAGCTCACTGTCCCTCAGTTCAGGGAGGGATAGGTTTGCTGCTCCCAGACCAGTACTTTAAAGTTCGATAACTGCCACCTCAGACAGGTGCACCTTCCAGGCCATGGCTCCCTGCCAGCTCTAACAGTGATGTTACCAGGCCAAGTTCATCATGGACTGGATCCAGCCAGAGGTCAAGGCACAATAACCTTACAGCAGAACCACTTAAGATCACAAGGCAATGGCCGGGTGATTCCCTCAACCTCTCATTCATCCAACAAATATTTACTGAGCCCCAGTCTGTGCCAAGTACTGGGCCAGATACTCATTGTTCAAATTTCCCTGCCCCAGTGGAACTGATTACAATATTCAAGCTGGTCCTGCAGAGAGAAAGCCCGTCAGTTTTTAGCACCTACTACAGGGCTTTAGTGAAGCCCTCCTACCTCCCTCAGAGCTGGACAGCAGGCTTCTCTGCCCTCTGAGGTGGGGAGCCATCTGAGCCCTAACCTCAGGTCAAACCCCACCCCCACCTCGCTCATACACGAGCAGGCAGGTGCCCACCATGCCACTTACTTTTTGTTCGTTGTTCTGACGACAACACAGCGCTCCTTCTGGTCCACACAGACACTGTAGACATCCTTAGGGTACGGGAGGTTTCGAATTCGCCACTGGAAACTCATCTTGGTGTCCTTGCGCATGAAGATGGGCTGCAGAAGGCAAAGCCAACTTGAGGACTATTCTTGGAGGGGGGTGGGAAAGGATGGCTCCACCCTCCACAAAGCTCTATCAAGGGGCACAATGGGAGACCCTCAGCTCTTCCCTACAGCTCCCCTCTGATACTGCCATTGCTGTGACATTCTAGGCCTGGAGCCCTCGCCCTGGGATGACTAAGCCAAAACCCTTTGGGTACTCATTCAAGCAAACATTTCTAGAGCACTGTGTCCAGGTGGGTACACTGGAGATGAGGAGGTGAACAAGACATGGCGCCTGCCCCCGAGGGCCAGCAGCCCACTCCCCCAGCCTCCCCAAGACACCTGACAGACAGACATACATTGGAATTGCTTTCCGTGATGAGTTCAGGCCCCAGGCTCCCTGCTCCTGGGAGTGCTGGCTCTCCCACCTCAATCTGCCACTGGCCCAAGGCGCCCAGGGCACTCTTCACACGCCACTTCCTCACTGAGGAGAGAAGGAAGCAGTGGGATTATAGGGAAGAAAGGTACTCTGCTTCTTTCTGCTGAATCATCAATATCACATTAGGTAACTGGAACAGGATAAAAGTGGGAGCTACAGGCTTTTACACTGGCTTTATCCATCTGAGCAGGGACCTCACAACCTCTGAAATCTCAGGAGAGTATTTCAATATTAGACAACTTGTAAAGCCCATATCATGGGTGCCCAGACAAAAGGAATTAGAACAAAGCTCTGAAAGGCACCAAGTGGAGTTTAGAAAACCCCAGGTGTGACTTCATGCAAAGGGAAGATGTGAATGTTAGGAAAAGGGTAGCTACCAGTAACAGGGAAAATGTGGATCCCCAAAAATGTGACATGCACTTTTCCCTCTAAAAATGGGCAGAGGAAAAATGAATTAAGAGGGTGAAAGCTGACAGGCAGCTTTGTCTCATGATTCAGAAAGTCCAAATATAGAAATTCACTCATCTCAGGTGCACATGGCTTAAAAGTCCCAGAGTTGTATTTACAGGAAATTTTAGGCACACACCATATTTTAAATGCATTATTTATAAAAGATCTAATGTACATTTTTTGTAGAGTGGAATCATCCTTTTATAATGCAAATAATCATCTCTATTTTACAACCCAGATGTTTGCATAAGATTTTTTTTTTTCAATTAAGCCACATACTTTATGGAAATTCTAAGTGAAAAGACTAATTCAGTAGACACTAACTGAAAGCCCCTGCTGGGATGTTCAGGAACCCTGCTCAGCCCTGTCACAGTGACTGCTGTCAGCACGCCCATGGCCACAGGGGGCTTTCCCGAGTGCGACCCCTCTGTTCCTTCCCTGCCCGCAGCAATGGGGGTCTTCCAGGTGGCAGTCCCAGCGTTGCTCCAGGCCAGCAGCCTTCCTGAAGCTGCTGTGAGGAGCTAAACAACTCAGAAACTGCCTGGCGTCCTGTCGCAGTTGCTCCTTTTTCTGGGCCGGGGTGGTGAGAGCTGCAATGTGATTCTCAGGATGGGTTTCTTTGAGACCTTCTGGGCAGCTGTGCCAAACCCAGACACCCTCACTGCTCTAAGTAAGGCACACAAGCTGAACACAAAAGTATGCTGCACAATTCGAATTTTCCCTTTAATATGTGCTTTTATAAGGTCTGGTGCCTTCTGCAGTGTGATTTTATTACGTCTCAGGGCCAAAAACTCTCCCTAGAAACACATTTCCAAGTTTACAATGCAAATAAATAAGGAAGGGTAAAACTTGGAAATATACTTTAAAGGCAACTTTTTTCTTTTTCTCACAAATACTTCTTCTCTCTTAAGTGAATGGACTGTGACCAGAAGTATATCCAAATCTATTCATGTAATACTTTGCTTAACTGGAAGCCAGCCTTCTGGGTTGCAGTGTTCACAGTTACAAATTCAGAAGCGACAAATGCCTCTAAGTGGTGGTTTCCTGTGACAAGACCCATGTATCTCACTCTTTATTGTAGGAAAGATCACTCCCAGATTCTCAGACATGTATAAAATGCTATGTGTAGAATAAGGCAGGAAATTAATTTTTTCCCAGGCATACTGACAACAGCATGACGGGACAGCTCACATCAAGGGCAGCGACAGAACTAAAAAGGATGTGGGACCATTTGGTGTGAGGACAAACAAACATCCTTAGACCCTAACAGAATCACGATATAATAGAACACAGTCATCACAGAGTTTAAAGGTGGAGGTTCCTTTAGAAAGCATCTAGTCCAATACCTGTATTTTTCAAAGGGGAAGCAGCACTTCTTCCCTGCCTGCTCTCCTTCAACCCTTGCCACCACTCTTCAGGGGAGAGTATGAAGAATTACCAAGGCTCAGAAAGATACACTAACTTGCAAAAAACACAGCTAAAATTCAGGTCTCCTAACTTCAAGACCAGAATTTGAATCATTAGTAAAAGGCTAACTTGTATTCTATAAACATTCAATAAGCATACATGATATTTTAAAAGGTTCACTTAAAAAAAATGAAGCTCTATTTCTTTTTTATATTTTAGCATTTAAAGGAAAAGCTTCAATTATTAGAAAATGTGTTGATAAGTTATGAAAACCTAACTATCTGGGGCGTGATAAGTGAGGCGTCCTGTAATCATGGACCCTGTTAAGTCATGTGTCCTGAGGCACGATGCCAGTGTGGCCAGGAGAGGCAATTCCGATACCAGGATTTCCTGTCTACTCTTTTATCCATGGAATACTGGGTTTGGAACAGAAACCTTCCCAAGGAGTACCCTAAGGAGGAGGAAAGTCAACTACTGGTTTCCTTACTGCTGACCTTGAAAGCCACTCAGGTCACAGAAATTTGGACCCTTGGCTGTTCTGCCTTTTTTTTTTTTTTTTTAACACCTTGGAATTAAATTCTTTGTTAGAGTATGAAGAAAGCCTCCGTATTCATTCCCTTGTGAGATAAGATCCAACAAATGAATCGGTGAAGTCCTTGTTATTTCTCCCATGGACGTGGGCATGAATGCACACATGCAAATACATTTTGTCTTGTCTTTCTTGTCCTGTCTTTGTTCCTGAACTCAAGGACAGCTCCTGCGGCAACAGAAGACTGTTTGCACCTGCTGTCACTCTGATTTGATTATATGTTAAACCCAAACTGGTGTGTGCAAGGCAGCTCCCTGGGACGCTGTCATATCTTCCCGGCTGAGCCAGGGCCAGTCCTTGGAAAGGAGACTTTCAATGACCCTGTAAAGGGTCTGATGGGGAATATATGAGGGAGGCAGCGCCTGGGGCCTTTTTCCTAAGTCAGCAGGAAGCAGGCTGATGTCCCAGACTGCTGAAAGGAGGCCCCATCTTTCAGGTGGGCTAGAAAGTGGAGGTCCTAAAAGGCTTCTTTCCCCAGAGCTCCAAGCCCTGGCCCACTTCCAATGTGGATAATTACATTCCCCTTTCCTAAGTACTCCCTGCAGCTTAAACTGGATGCAGGATTCTTCTTTTCTGCCCTAAAACACTGCAACATTGCTATGTGGCTATTAAACAGCTGCCGCGTCCCATCCCTGAGGAGGCTGAAGGGAATCGAGTGGGTCATTTATAAAGCCGGTGAAGTGCTTGGGGATGAAAGTGCTCAATATCCTCCAAATGCAGCCTGGGGTGGTTAGGCTGGCGGTCAAATACCAAAGCAGATTAAGCCGGTAATCCGAATGTAATCGCTGGGGGACGGCCTGCCCTTCAGCCTCTGCCCCCCTGGACATGCTGTGTTCTTCTAGGGCTGGTTTGATGTTCCGATCATTGTTATGGGGCCCTTCAGTTTTTTCCTCTATGAATACACATACAGCATTCACTGTGGGGGGTGGGAATGAATAGCATTGAGAGGGCAGAAAAAAATTATGACACTACTATGCTTATTAACACCGACCGGAAGAGCTCCAACCCAGACAGATGTACTATCGGTAATTCTCTCTGTAAATTACTTTCTGGGTTTTTTGGACAGAAAACCAGTTTGGCCAATTATCCAATTTGTATAATTAGCTGAAAAAATGGAAACTATTCCCATTTACACCCACAAAAACCCCATCCATATTTTGCTTCAAAGAATGCACAAATGAAAGTCAGTTCAGGTCCTGGGATTATTTATACTTAAAAATGAAAAACAAACAGTATTTTGCAAGCTGGCAGAGGTAGGGTGGGGTGGTTGGAGACAGGTAAGAAAAGGATCAGCTGTTCAAAGGGCCCAGTGGTTTGAGTGAGGTGTTCCTTGCCGCCCATCTCTGTCCTGCTCCCTCCAGCCCCTACCCGGGTCATTCTGGGGAGAACAAGATTTAGTAAGAAAAGAAAACAGGATTAAATGACCTCAACTCCCAACAGGATGTTCTTGTGGATTAAAGCATGGGTTCTTCATCAGATAGACCTAGGCTTAAATCCTAGCTCTGTAACTAACCAGCTGTGTGATTCTGAGCAAGGTGCTTATCCTCTTGAAGCTTCCATTTTTCCCGACTGTTAAATGAAGACAGCAGTAACCTACCACACTGGGCTGTAATGTGGTTGGTTCGTGTAAACCACTTAGCATGGCGCCCAATAAAAGTTACGGTATTGCTATCATTAGGTAAACTTTAGTCAGACAACGTTCTCCTATGAACCTCCATTTCTACTTTTAAGAAAAAGGAGTTTGGAGGCCACTGTCTATTCTCCACCTGCCAAGAGGGAAAATGACAAGTTCATGTGGGATGCTACAAATGAAGGGACCTGGACTTTTTCTCATTTTAATTTCATGTCCAAGCACAACTAAGATGCCTTGGGTTTTATTTGTTTGTTTGTTTTTACAGCCACAGCCCCGACAGCTGTATTATTTGCTCTGTGTGGAGAAGAGAGGTGACGCTGGGGGCTGGGGGAGAAGAGCTGCCGCTAGTCCCCGGCCTGGTGACAGTGGTGGTCAGCCCACGTGACCTCTGCTTTCATAAGCTCACCCCTGTTAGGCATTCCAAGGCTGTCACCCCCTGGGAGCGCTATAAATTACAATGGTTTGTGAGGATATTACTACTGTACTGGTTTCCACCAAATCAGTGTCATATGCTAAACACATCAAGATTTTTAATAGTACCAGACTAAACCAATTGGGACTGGAACCCAAGCAGCTCATAATAAGAAGGGATCAACACTTCACTCTGCGGCTGAACATGCACAGGACACATATTTTAAGACTGGAGACTAAGAGAATGCAAACCAGTGTAATCCGTGTTGTCAGTTCTAGACATTTATGAGCTGTCAGAAAAAGGGAAAAAGAAATTCCCTCGCCAATACTACCTGTCGATCAGGCCCAGGAAGAAATTAAAGTCAAGAATAATGACAAGAAAATAACCCAGCCCATGATTCCATCATTGGTCTTAGCATTTCAGGTGAAATTTAATAAAGAGACCAACTCCCACTGCTGACAGCCTCAGGCCCTGGGTCAAAGAACCAGCCACCTAGCTCTGGGAAGTCGGTTAATGCTGATGTGCATACCTGAGAACAGAGAATGAACAAATCGAATAATTCCCAGAAATCTGTGCTACGGCCCCTATTCATGAGCGTATTCTTAGAGGAAAAGGTCTGCAGGAATGAAAATGACAATGCTGCAAAATCACCGTTTCTACCTCCTACTCCCTTTGATTCAGACCTTCTCCAAAATGAGGGACATATTTAATAGAGTCACTTCTGAGGCAAGGTCAAAAGCTGCGCCTCTGATACTTGTTTGTTTCTGATATGGCTTCAGAAAACAAACCAAAAAATAGACAAAAAAAACTGCAGGGAAATCCTGCCCTTACCACTACTCAGCCTTCAAGGCTTACTTCCAATTCCACCTTCTCTGTAAAGCTTTTTCCCAACGGTTTCTTTACATGCCCATTCCCACCTGAGAAGAATTACTCACTCTCTCATTTGTCTGGGGGTGAAGTGAGGTTTACTGGTCAAGTGGACGCCCATTCCATCTCTGGTGTCCAGCCCTGACCTCAGATTATTTTCAGGAACAATCTTGCCTCAAGGGCTTCAGTCTCCCTGAGCTTCCACATGTGATGCTGGGATCCTCCCTGAAGCTTCAGCTACGCGTGTTTACCTGTGCTTAGGTCACCCCAAGTGTTCCTAAGGGCCCACTGGGGGCCCCGTCACTTACCAAGTAGTTCACTTGTCTTCTCATCATATTCTTCGGCCATTTCCTTCCCATCTGGGAACAAATAGTGCACCTTCCTTCTCCCTAGGTACAAAACAGAGAGTGCCTTACCCCTGAGCCTCCTCTTGCCTTGGGCCTTGCAGGTCAAGAGATCTACCTGGGAAACACTAACAGCCTTGGGCATGTTAAAAAAAACCTTCCCAGAGCCTCCCACGAACTCCTTGCCAACCATTGCCCACCACTACTCTAGGACATGTCCTGGGACTCACTTCCTTTCTAAGCTTTCTCTAAACATGTCTTTACTCTGCTGATTCTTCTACCACAGCAATAGCTCCAAACTTCTTCCCAAATGCTGAACTCCTCCTTGCCCTTCAAAATCCAGCTCAAATGTCACTTCCACTGTGAAATCTTCCTAAACTATCACCCCTAACCACTTTGGCAAAATTCATCACTTGTTTGTTTATGCCTCTCTGGTGCTTTATTCATATCCACAGTGGAGCATTGATCACATACTACACTTTTAAAAGCATCTGTTTCAAGAATGATATCATATTTATCTTTCTCTCCCCAGTTCCTAAAACCAAGCCCATGTGCTCAGGATACTGAACTGGGTTTCCCGACCAAGGCCTCCCTCCAGCCGTGCCCTCGCTCTGCCTTCTTCTGTACATCTCTAGGCCATCTCTATCACACATCCATACGATGTTAGTCCCCGTGTGTTCTCCTTACAGCATTTACCTTGGTATGATTTTTACATGTATTTGTGTGATTTTTGGATTATTGCCTGTCTCTTCTACTAAGGTAAGAGGGGTTTTATCCCCCCACCTATGGTTTCCCTATCACTTAGTATAGTATTTGGCATATTTTAGGAGCTCACCTAAATACTGATTGAGAGAATGAATGAACATTGCTTCATCTTTTATTGAAAGCACAGAAGAACCCAATGGCGTCTCTTAGACCAGCTCTTCCACGTATGTAATATAATACTAAGCATTTTCTTAAAAGTGACTGTATAATTTCCCCTATTTTTACAGATAGGTAAGTAGACATAGGTAGGCTCCTCAGTGAGACTAATAACAGTACCAATGCCCAGTATACAGGTACCTAACGAATGCTTGATGAATACAGCCCCAAGGCCCTTAACCAGCTAAAGGAGTCACTAGCCAAAACTTGCAACTGTTATCTACCAAGCCTTTTCACTGTCCATTCACTCCTCTGAGACATAGTTCCCTTGAGTCATTCTGAATTTGTATTCTGGGGAAACTCACCCCCAAATTTGCAGGGCCTCTCAGTAGGCGCCTAGGTTACACCACCCTTACTCATTTGTTTGCCTCATAGAGCTATAAGAGGTTGTCCTGTCAGGAGTGGGGTATAAGGTGCTCCCTGTGAGTAGCTGAGGGTATCTGGCCTGACTCTCTTCTCCCCTGGAGTCCAGTCTTAAGTGCAGGCAGGATGCAGTGCTTACTATGGGCCAGGCACTTTACATGTTTTATTGCATTTATTCTCAAAATAATCCTATGTGCCTCCAGTACTTGTATTTCACAAGTAAGGAAAACTGAGGATTAAAGGTCATGTAACTTGTCCAAGGTCATAAAGCTAGGAAATGACAGCCCAGGCTTAAGCTCACTTGAGGCCAAAGTTGATCCTGTAATAACCATACTAGGATATCTGTATGGCCTTAAGGTTATAAGGATGAACAATGTTCCAAGGGTTTATTGTTCATGTTTCTAGTGAATTACCTGTTTAGGCCTTAGCCTATTTTATTTGGGTATTCATCTTTTTCTTACTAATCTGATTGAACTTTGTATACATTAAGCACGTGTCATATGTGTTGCAAATGTTCTGTTTTAATTGCCCTTTAACTTTGTTTAAGGTGGGTTTTCCCAAACAAGTGTTTAATTTTTATATAGTCAACTGTTTTTTCCTTTGTGGTTATTATCCAGAAGTTGTGCTTAGAATATCTTCCCGTACCCAAGATTCTATGTGTACATATGTGTACATATGTACACATAGAATGTGTACATAATCTATGTGTACATATGTATGTGAATATAAAAAATTTTAAGTTTATTACTATGATATTTTGGTGAAAGAAAAAAATATAATAGGAACACCTCAATACATAAGGCAAATACTAACAGCCATAAAAGGGGAAATCGACAGTAACACATTCATAGTAGGGGACTTTAACACCCCACTTTCACCAATGGACAGATAATCCAAAATGAAAATAAATAAGGAAACACAAGCTTTAAATGATACATTAAACAAGATGGACTTAATTGATATTTATAGGACAGTCCATCCAAAAACAACAGAATACACATTTTTCTCTAGTGCTCATGGAACATTCTCCAGGATAGATATCGTGGGTCACAAATCAAGCCTTGGTAAATTTAAGAAAATTGAAATTGTATCAAGTATCTTTTCCGACCACAACGCTATGAGACTAGATATCAATTACAGGAAAAAATCTGTAAAAAATACAAACACATGGAGGCTAAACAATACACTACTTAATAACGAAGTGATCACTGAAGAAATCAAAGAGGAAATAAAAAAATACCTAGAAACAAATGACAATGGAGACACGAAGACCCAAAATCTATGGGATGCAGCAAAAGCAGTTCTAAGAGGGAAGTTTATACCAATACAATCCTACCTTAAGAAACAGGAAACATCTCGAATAAACAACCTAACCTTGCACCTAAAGGAATTAGAGAAAGAAGAACAAAAAAACCCCAAAGTTAGCAGAAAGAAAGAAATCATATAGATCAGATCAGAAATAAATGAAAAAGAAATGAAGGAAACGATAGCAAAGATCAATAAAAACTAAAAGTTCTTTGAGAAGATAAACAAAATTGATAAACCATTAGCCAGACTCATCAAGAAAAGAAGGGAGAAGACTCAAATCAATAGAATTAGAAATGAAAAAGGAGAAGTAACAACTGACACTGCAGAAATACAAAAGATCATGAGAGATTACTACAAGCAACTCTATGCCAATAAAATGGACAACCTGGAAGAAATGGACAAATTCTTAGAAATGCACAACCTGCCAAGACTGAATCAGGAAGAAATAGAAAATATGAACAGACCAATCACAAGCACTGAAATTGAGACTGTGTTTAAAAATCTTCCAACAAACAAAAGCCCAGGACCAGATGGCTTCACAGGCGAATTTTATCAAACATTTAGAGAAGAGCTAACACCTATCCTTCTCAAACTCTTCCAAAATATAGCAGAGTGAGGAACACTCCCAAACTCATTCTACGAGGCCACCATCACCCTGATACCAAAACCAGACAAACATGTCACAAAGAAAGAAAACTACAGGCCAATATCACTGATGAACATAGATGCAAAAATCCTCAACAAAATACTAGTAAACAGAATCCAACAGCACATTAAACAGATCATACAACATGATCAAGTGGGGTTTATCTCAGGAATGCAAGGATTCTTCAATATACGCAAATCAATCAACGTGATATACCATATTAACAAACTGAAGGAGAAAAACCATATCATCATCTCAATAGATGCAGAGAAAGCTTTTGACAAAATTCAACCCCCATTTATGATAAAAACCTTGCAGAAAGTAGGCATAGAGGGAACTTTCCTCAACATGATAAAGGCTATATATGACAAACCCACAGCCAACATCGTCCTCAATGGTGAAAACTGAAAGCATTTCCACTAAGTTCAGGAACAAGACAAGGTTGCCCACTCTCACCACTCTTATTCAACATAGTTTTGGAAGTTTTAGCCACAGCAATCAGAGAAGAAAAGCAAATAAAAGGAATCCAAATCGGAAAAGAAGAAGTAAAGCTGTTACTGTTTGCAGATGACATGATACTATACATAGAGAATCCTAATGATGCTACCAGAAAACTACTAGAGCTAATCAATGAATCTGGTAAAGTAGCAGGATACTAAATTAATGCATGGAAATCTCTGGCATTCCTATACACTAATGATGAAAAATCTGAAAGTGAAATCAAGAAAACACTCCCATTTACCATTGTAACAAAAAGAATAAAATACCTAGGAATAAACCTACCTAAGGAGACAAAAGACCTGTATGCAGAAAATTATAAGACACTGATGAAAGAAATTAAAGATGATACAAATAGATGGAGAGATATACCATGTTCTTGGATTGGAAGAATCAATATTGTGAAAATGACTCTACTACCCTAAGCAATCTACAGATTCAATGCAATCCCTATCAAACTACCACTGGCATTTTTCACAGAACTAAAACAAAAAATTTCACAATTTGTATGGAAACACAAAAGACCCCGAACAACCAAAGCAATCTTGAGAACGAAAAACGGAGCTGGAGGAATCAGGCTCCCTGACTTCAGACTATACTACAAAGCTACAGTAATCAAGACAGTATGGTACTGGCACAAAAACAGAAAGACAGATCAATGGAACAGGATAGAAAGCCCAGAGATAAACCCACGTACATATGGTCACCTTATCTTTGATAAAGGAGGCAGGAAGGTACAGTGGAGAAAGGACAGCCTCTTCAATAAGTGGTGCTGGGAAAACTGGACAGGTACATGTAAAAGGATGAGATTAGATCACTCCCTAACACCATACACAAAAATAAGCTCAAAATGGATTAAAGACCTAAATGTAAGGCCAGAAACTATCAAACTCTTAGAGGAAAACATAGGCAGGACACTCTATGACATAAATCACAGCAAGACCCTTTTTGACCCACCTCCTAGAGAAATGGAAATAAAAACAAAAATAAACAAATGGGACCTAATGAAACTTAAAAGCTTTTGCACAGCAAAGGAAACCATAAACAAGACAAAAAGACAACCTTCAGAATGGGAGAAAATATTTGCAAATGAAGCAACTGACAAAGGATTAATCTCCAAAACTTATAAGCAGTTCATGCAGCTTAATAACAAATAAACAAACAACCCAATCCAAAAATGGGCAGAAGACCTAAACAGACATTTCTCCAAAGAAGATATACAGACTGCCAACAAACACATGAAAGAGTGCTCAACATCAGTAATCATTAGAGAAATGCAAATGAAAACTGCAATGAGACATCATCTCACACCAGTCAGAATGGCCATCATCAAAAAATCTAGAAACAATAAATGCTGGAGAGGCTGTGGGGAGAAGGGAACCCTCTTGCACTGTTGGTGGGAATGTAAATTGATACAGCCACTGTGGAGAACAGTATGGAGGTTCCTTAAAAAACTACAAATAGAACTACCATATGACCCAGCAATCCCACTACTGGGCATATACCCTGAGAAAATCATAATTGAAAAAGAGTCATGTACCACAATGTTCATTGCAGCTCTATTTACAATAGCCCGGAGATGGAAACAACCTAAGTGTCCATCATCGGATGAATGGATAAAGAAGATATGGCACATATATACAATGGAATATTACTCAGCCATAAAAAGAAATGAAATTGAGCTATTTGTAATGAGGTGGATAGACCTAGAGTCTGTCATACAGAGTGAAGTCAGAAAGAGAGAGACAAATACCGTATGCTAACACATATATATGGAATTTAAGGGAAAAAAATGTCATGAAGAGCCTAGGGGTAAGACAGGAATAAAGACACAGACCTACTAGAGAATGGACTTGAGGATATGGGGAGGGGGAAGGGTAAGCTGTGACAAAGTGAGAGAGAGGCATGGACATACATACACTACCAAACGTAAGGTAGATAGCTAGTGAGAAGCAGCCGCATAGCACAGGGAGATCAGCATAGCACAGGGAGATCAGCTCGATGCTTTGTGATCGCCTGGAGGGGTGGGATAGGGAGGGAGAGGGAGGGAGGGAGACGCAAGAGGTAAGAGATACGGGAACATATGTATATGTATAACTGATTCATTTTGTTGTAAAGCAGAAACTAACACACCATTGTAAAGCAATTATACTCCAATAAAGATGTTAAAAAAATATATATATAGTATGAGTTTGTATGCATGGAAAAAATATGGAAGTTTCTGTATGGAAATGTCAATTGTGATTATCTCTGCATGGTAGGATTACCAGTGACTTGTTTATTTTTCTTATTTCCACAATGAACATAAATTATTTATGAAGAAGTGTGTTAGGTTCTCATTAGCAACAGAAGTGATTCTTGGTGGGAAGTTAGTAGCATCCTACGCCCACTCACATACACATTAGGAGGATAAATCAACAGAAGAGGTTTGACAAGGCATATACACACCTTTGGCTTTTTTTGTTTTCTTTCTTTTGATTTTGGTTTGGTGGGGGGACTAACAATGTTGTTTTGTGATGCTACTCACAGAAAAACTTAACGAAGTCCTGACTGATGAAATATTTGTTTAAACACTGTCCTTTGACCAAAGGAAGTGAAAGCAGAGACTAGAATATTTTGTACACCCATGTTCACAGCAGTAATTATTCACAATAAAAAAAGTGGAAGCAACCCAAGTGTCCATCGACACACTGGTGGATAAACAAAATACGGTATATACATACAATGGAAAAATGTTATTCAGACCTTAAAAAGGGAGGAAATCAAAATTTCCTCAAGCGACATGCGACATTTCCTCATTTCCACATGCGACAACATGGATGAACTTTGAAGACATTATGCTAAGTGAAATAAGCCAGTCACAAAAGAACAAGTATTGTATACTCCACTTATATGAGGTTCCTGCTGTAATCAAATTCATAAAGACAGAAAGTAGAATGGTGACTACTAGGGGCTGAGGATAAGGAGACTGGGGAGTTGGTGTTTAATGAGTATAGAGTTGCAGCTGAAGATGAAAACGTTTTGGAGATGGATGGTGGTGATGGTGGCGTAACAATGTGAATGTACTTAATGCCACAAAACTGTACACTTAAAAAAGGCTAAAATGGTAAATTTATGTTAAGTACTTCTTACAGTAAAAACAAACCCCACTGTCCTATGAGATAATGTTCAGAATCTTTGGTTTGGCATAGGAGATCTATCACAACATACCTCAATTTATCTGCAATCTCTCTTCATTTTCCACCATTTCCCCTCATCGCTTGAGAAAAGCGTCCTTTTATTCACTCTTGCATCCTAGCACCTAGTACCTTACACAGTGTAGGGAGACATTATGACTGGGTGAATGTTTTGGCCTCACTAAATGTTTTGTTATGCCCCTAGTAATCAGCCATATACTTTCACACCTCTGTGCCTTTACACGTGAGTCACTCTTCCTGGAATAACTATCCCCTCTTCTCCACTTAGCAAACACCTATTCATCCTTTAGGACCCATAAACATCACCTCTTCTGCCAGGTCCTCCTTCAAAGAGATAATCATTTTCACCTCTGTGCTCTCATAGCATTTTATAGAAGAGTCCAACCTCTATTTAACACACATGCTTTTGTTTATTTACATTTTTTTCCTGACCACTATGTGAACTCCTGGGACGTGTCTTTTTCTTTCTATCTGCTCTAGCACACAACCTGACACACAGTAAAAAGCATCCCTAAATACTGCATGAATAAATGAGCAAATGACCAGCTGACTTCAATTTCCAAGGTTTCTTCACTGGCCTCTGCCTGTGGATGTCAGTCCCTGCTGGTTTCCTGAAAGCTACAGGAATTCAGACCGAATTCATTCTGGCTGCCAAGTGAGTCCAGGAAGGGACCCTGAAGCACTGGCCAGTCCTAGGGTGGAAGAAAGTCAGAACTCCATCCATACCTCTATGCCCACCTCTTCCAGGACCAGCACGAGGTGGGGGTAGGGGGTTGCTTTGTCTCCTCTAAAGACCCAGGGAACATTTAGAGGTTCACTTACAAAGATAACGTTACAGCTGGAAAGGACCTCAGAGACAACACAGGTAATCCATCCACCTCATTTTACAGATGAGGAAAATGAGGTTCAAACAAGTAAAGAGGCCGATTGGGAAGCCCACGGTAAATTAAGGGCAGAGTCGTTAACTAGAGCCCAGGTGTCCTGCCTTTCTATGATACCAGGCTGCTTTCAGCAACAGAACCTCCAGACTGAGGTTCATGGGATCCCAGGTCAAGATTCAGTTGTACCACTGACCGACTCGGGGAGCTGGGGCCGATCTAAAATCCTGGATTTCAGTTTCCTCTTCTGTAAAATGGGGTCAAAACCACCTCTCGGGACAGCGGTGAGGAGCAAATGACAGTGAACGTGAAAAGAATTATTATTTATTAGTAACAAAACTCAGAGCGGAGTGAGGTGGTGTCCAGGAAACTAGGGTGTCCAGAGACGTGTGTTCCAGTCACCTCATCTCTCTGGGCCTCAGTTTCCTCATCTGCAAATGGTAACTGCCCTAGGGGGAGGCCGCGACCTTCCAGCCCTGCCGTCCTGGGCTGAGGCCCTTCCCGGAGGCGCCAGAGAGGAGGGCCGGACGCTGGGGGAAAGGACGAGGGTGCTCGCGGGGTGCCTCGAGTTACCGTCCTGCAGCAGCGCCGTCTTCTCTGCCGCCCGCAGACTCTCCAGCCAACCCGTCACCGCCATCTTCCCTCAGCCCAGCCGCGTGCCCGGCCGCTGCCATGGCAACCGTTTCCGCCTAGGGTCACTTCCGGCTGACCCGGAAGAAGTTCTGGACACTTGCGTGTTCCCACCCCGCAACCCCTCACGCCCTTCGTCTGCTCTCATTGGCTGCTCTGGTAAGTAATTTACTCCTGCCCACCCCCGGTGACCCGTCCGGCCTGAAGTTGACCCCATCCGGCAACGAACCTGGGGAGTGGGGAGGAGCCTTCAGGGCAGGATCCAGACAGTCCGTCCCTCGCCTGGCCCCCAGCTGGGGGAGTCCCGGGCGTGCGCCAGCTGCGTTCACGGCGGGTGCCTCACACCTGCCAGCGTCTTCTTCACCCCCAGCTGTGAGGCCGAGACTCCCCCAATCCGGGAAGGCGCCCCACACCTGCTGCAGTCGTGCATCTCCCTGCAGCTGCGGGCCTGCGCTCCCCCCGTGCTGAGAGGTCCGAGACCAGGGCAGGTGCAGGGCGTTCCCCCACCCCGCCTCCTAATCTCCACCTGCCATCCCCCACCCCGGTTTTCCTCTGCGGGTGTGTGATGGGGGTAGAGAAAGATTATATACAGGTCCCCCCGAGTCCCCACTCATTTTGGGAGCCCAAGTCCTTCCTAAAGATGGAGCTCCGTTCCTAGCCTGGCATCTCGTTTTGGTAAAGCCTTTTGGAAGTGGGATGCAGCAGGAGCAGACACTGCACACTTAATCTTCAGAGCAACTCCCTGAGGAATGATATCGTTTGGTACCCATCAAAAGTTCCCCCAATAGTTCCACTCTTCCCCTTATTTTCCCCAGTACTCTGAAAGTGGTGAGTATAGAGCTAGGCTAAACCACCCAAGGTCTGTTGGGTTTTGGGAGACTCCTGGGAACTTGGCTACTGTCCCCAAGGCCTGGTCAGTAGAGACCCCACCTTCATAGTCAAAGGGCTTGGGGGGCCTCAGTTCTGGGTTTCCACATGACAGCTGCCCTGATCAACCCTCCAACAGAAAGGCCAGGCTCCAGCCATACCTCAATGGACTCCAGGGGCATCTTGAAGGCATTTCCCAAGCGGAAGAAAATTCATACCAATCCATCATCAAAAGCACTTGCAAAGATTCCCAAGAGGGAAGACGGAGAAGCAGCAGGAGGTGAGTGGACCCAGCCTCAGAACCCTCATGTGTTTGAGCCTGAGGCTTCTTACTTCGTTCATGCCCAGAATCAGATATTGCAGTTGACTCTGTCCGCCCAGAGCCTGCAGGTTTGTTTTTACCTGCCTTGTCCTAGGCTTGGTCCCCAGTCTTTGACAGGCGACTTGCTGTTTTATCTTCTACCCCACCCTGAGACCTCCATAAATCAGAAAATACTCCCTGGTCCCTAAGGAAATGACCGGCAGAATCATTTGCTCTCTAGGAGGTTGCCTGCTGCTGCGGGGAGGGGATCCTTCTTAGGTCCCCAGACTTACAAGTTATTTTGCAGCCAAATTGACAAATAGATGGCAAAAGCTTACATGGTGGGCTGGGTTGGGGGAGGGGAATCTATTAGACTGTGAGGCTTATAATGGCAAAACATGTGCTTTGTGCCTGATACATAATAAGTGTCTACTAATATGTGTTGAAAGAATAAATGATCAAATGAAGTGATTTACAGGGTAACTACAAGGTGCCAGACACTGTTCTAGGTTATATCAGGGAACAGGACGTATCAGAATCCTTGCCCCTTACATCAAGTGATGGCCCATAGGAAATTAACTGTATGCCTGTGGTGGAATCCCCAGAAGGCAGGCTGTCTGGGTGGAGGAAAACGATTAGGGGGAGGGGACTGTGAAGGGTTCATTGGGATCATGTCTGAAAGTATGACAGTAGGTATCTGGATGTCCCCTCCACAGAGTGGCTGAGCTCCGTGCGGGCACATGTTGTACCCACTGGCATTGGGCGAGCCCGGGCAGAACTCTTTGAGAAGCAGATTGTCCAGCATGGTGGCCAGATATGCCCTGCCCAGGCCCCAGGGGTCACTCACATCGTGGTGGATGACGGCATGGACTGTGAGCGAGCCCTCCGCCTCCTTAGACTGCCCTGGCTGCCCCCAGGTGCTCAGCTGGTGAAGTCAGCCTGGCTGAGCTCGTGCCTACAGGAGAGAAGGCTCATGGACACAGCAGGATTCAGCATCTTCATCCCCAAGAGGTAGGCTGGTCCTAGTCTTTCCTCAGATGTTTTCTTGAGCTATTAAACTCTCATCGTCTTAATTGGACACATTAAAAAACCATGATTTCAGAGTAGAGAAGAACTGGGAACAGAGATAGCGTGAGACTTTGGTGTCTTAACCTCCCATCACCATCCTGCAGGTACCTGGATCAAGCACAGCTCAGCAAAGCAGACCAAGACTCTTCGACTCCTCCTGGAGCTAGTGAGGCTCAGCTCAGGACAGTCCTCTCTCCTTCCCCTCCTCGCACCAGACCTGTATCTCCTTCCTGGAGGGCAGAGGAAGTCGCAAGCCTCCAAGCACAGGTGAGGAGCCTCCCTGGCCCCACAGCTCTCTTCTCCTGGGAACTAGATCACAGAAACAGGGAGAGCCTGGTGGTTGTTCAGAATGTCCCAGGCCCCTGAGAGAGGAGGGCTCTCTTTACTGTGAAGCCATTTAACTCTTCTCAACACTCATCACTCCTGCATTTGCCCAGGCCATATCCACCACATATCACTGGGGATCCTAGGGCTGGGCCCTAGGGGAAGCCACATGGAACCCAAATCTGCTGCAGAAGACCTAGCGTCCTTCTTGGGTCTGACTAGGAAACTCAGCCCCCACCTCTGAGGAGCCCTCCTCATGGGGGGCATGAACTTATTGTCTCTTCTCCTTCCCTATGTCAAGCCCGGCTCTAGTGGTGAAACCAGTTATGGGGAAGAGACCCAGGTTGGCACAGCTGATCTGGAAGCCCTGATCAGCGGCCGCTCCCCAACCCCCCTTGAAGGAGATGGTGAGCCTAGCCCAGCCCCTGAGGGCCTGGATAAGTGGGTCTGTGCACAGCCTTCGAGCCAGAAGGCGACCAACTACAACCGCCACATCACAGAGAAGCTGGAAGTGCTGGCCAAAGCCTACAGTGTTCAGGGGGACAAGTGGAGAGCCCTGGGCTATGCCAAGGCCATTAATGCGCTCAAGAGCTTCCACAAGCCTGTCACCTCCTACCAGGTACCTGGGGGTCAGGGGAGGGTATGTGGGGGGCTGGGGGGGGTCTTTTCTTTACTGGCCAGAGGTCGGTGGAAGCACCAGTCACAAGTGGGGATCAGGTGGAGTGATTAAGATTCTCTGATGTTTGGGACTTGCACAAAAGAAAAAAAATGGGGAGATTAATGAAAGCAGCTTGTCAAAATCTTGATAATTATAAAAGCTGGGTGATGGGTACTTGGGGTCCAGTATACTGTTCTCTCTCCTTTGGAATTTTTTCCATAATAAAAAGTTTTTTAAAAGTTCAGGCTCTGAAGGTCAACAGACCAGAGTTTGAATTCTGGTTCCCATCATTCACTAACTGTAACTTGCCTAAAGTAAGTTACTTAAACCCTCTGAGCATCAGTTTCCTCAAAAGTAAAAAGGGACTAAGAATAGTAACAGACACAGTATTCCCATGAAGACTTAATGAGATGACCCCTATAATGCAGGACCTGATACAGGGTAAAGCCTCATAAATATTAGCTCCACTGTTATGATGGCAGTGGTGACTCGTATAGTCATTATTGCCTTTCCTCTGCTTCCTGTGCTGACCTCCATCCCTCTGGGAACCAGCAGATAAGTTTCCCAGCCCATTCCATCCAAACTTCTTATCTTCAGCTCTGCCCAAGCTTTATACAGCTATCATTTGCCCACCGGCCATACTGGCTTTTACTCAGACATCTGCTAAAGGAGTCAGTTTCCTTCCTGCCTCTGCCTCCCCTTCCTCTAGGAGGCCTTCAGTATCTCCGGAATTGGAAAGCGGATGGCTGAAAAGATCGTAGAGATCCTGGAGAGCGGGCATCTGCGGAAGCTGGACCACATCAGTGAAAGCGTGCCTGTCTTAGAGCTCTTCTCCAACATCTGGGGAGCTGGAACCAAGACTGCCCAGATGTGGTACCATCAGGTCACACCCTGTCCCAGCCCCCACTTCAGTTTTACTGTATCTTAGAGCTCCTGTCCCACAGTCCTGTTACGCTGTGCTTTGATGAGAATGAACCCAGACTATAGAGAGACCACTTCTCAAAGGGACCAGGGCCCACGCAGATCCCTCTCTTGGCTCTCAGAACTGCCCTGTTGCTTGATATCGTTGAGGCTTCATCTGTGGTGTAGGCAGAGACAAGATCTGTCCCCCAGACCAGCAGAGGCCTTCCTGAGGAGACCAGGCCTCTGGGCTGAGTATCCAGAACAGTGGTTCCCAAACCCAGCCATGCCCAGAATCACTCCCAGATTGATGGAGTCATGAACCAGTGTTTTAGGATTGTGGCAGGGCTGGACTGAGGTGTGTCTTCCATGACCCCTGCCTTTCCCAAGTCCCACTGATTACAGACCCAACCGCTCCTGGGGTTGGTCCTGCCGCAGGCTTTCCTTGGAGTCTGGGGGTGATGGAAGCCTTGTGTGTGTGCTTATTCACTGCCTCTTCATTGGTCCTGGATCCTCATAGCCTTCCCATCTGGCTATTTTCTCAGGGTTTCCGGAGCCTAGAAGACATCCGAAACCAGGCCTCTCTGACTACCCAGCAGGCCATTGGCCTGAAGCATTATGATGACTTCCTGGATCGCATGCCCAGGGAGGAGGCTGCAGAGATTGAGCAGACAGTAAGCAGGTGTTCCAGACCAGTAAGGAGAGCCAGGTCCTACTACAACGTCAGGGCCTGGCTCAAAGCCAAGAACTCCGGATCCCTCAGCAGGGGAGCCCAGCAGGCAGAGGAAGCTATGGGGGGCCAGAGGTTGGGACTAGTGGGGAAAGAGCAATTGGCTTAGGTAGGAAAGGGCTGCAGCATTAGCTCTCTGCAGTAGGGTTCTCAGTATCGGGCAGAGTTAGCACTGGTTTAGGTGCTAGAATGGTGTTAGGACTGGGTTAATGTTAGGGCTAGATTAGGGATGGATTATGGTCAGAACTACTCGAGGATATTGGGATTTGAACTGGGCTATGTTAGGGTGATCAGGGCAGAGGTTCTTAACATTTTTTGATTCACAAACTTCTTTGAGAACCTAATGAAAACCATGGACTCTTTCTCTCCACAATTTTTTTTTTTTTTTTTTCGGTACGCGGGCCTCTCACTGTTGTGGCCTCTGCCATCGCGGAGCGCAGGCTCAGCGGCCATGGCTCACGGGCCCAGCCGCTCCGCGGCATGTGGGATCTTTCAGGATCGGGGCACGAACCCGTGTCCCCTGCATCGGCAGGCGGACTCTCAACCACTGCGCCACCAGGGAAGCCCCACAATTTTTTTAAATGTACAAAATTTTATATCTCCAGAAGTACACACCTTCTGCAGGTCACCCAAGGCTGGTTCAGGGTTTGGGTTAGGGATGGTGTAGAAGCACAGTGCCAATAGGACTAGGTTTGGGGTTAGAGGAAAGCTAGATCAAGAGCTGAGTTAAGGTTAGGCCTGAATTAGGAGTAGGGTTTTCTTAGTGTTGGATGCTTTTAGTTAAAATTTGTGATTGTCCTGGAAATAAGGTTCAGCCAAGATTAGTGTTTGGTGTAGAGTTGGGTTAGGGATTCAGTTCATATAAAACCTAAATTAGAGGGAGACTAGGGTACATTTGTTCAGTTGGCATTAGGGGTAGGGGCTGATTTGCTCCTACTTTGGTCTATGATTCTGATAGGGTAGGACTCCCTGGAGACTCTGGCCCAGCTTAGTTGAAATCAGCCTCCAGCTCTACTCCCAGCCACAGGACTCTGAGGCTAGTGTGGGAGGGACAGGCAAGCCCCTTTGTCCACCCATCGCCAGGCCTTGGTGCTAGTGATGACCTGTCACTCAGCCACGGTATCTGGGCATAGAGAATGCCCCAGCGAGCCTCCAGCCCTGACCCACTGGAACAGAAGTGGCTCCCCACCTGGCCCACTCTCCCCATTTAAGATCTCCAGCCTTAGGAGGTTTTGATGGGATTACTCATCCCAGGCCTCCTCCATCCTCTTGGGAGGCTCAAGAAGGGAATTGAGGGGATTAGCAGAGCCTGCCTGTCAGGAGAATTGAGGTATCCAGGGCCCCAGAAATCTCAGTGTCCCGGGGAGGAAGTGGGCGTGTATGTGTATGTGTGTGTGTGTGTGTGTGTGTGTGTGTGTGTGTGTGTGTGTGTGAGAGAGAGAGAGAGATATCCGCATATGAAAGACCTCAGTGTTTCTGGGGTGGAGGCTAATGGCCTTATCCCCCCTCAGTGAGGGATGATCCTTCAGCTGACAGTTCCCTCTGTCTCAGCTCCCTCCCCACCAAGCCCCATTCCTCCAAGTAAGGATGTGGGCATTGGCTCAGAAGTGCTTCCCTTTTGCTTTCCCTCCTTTCCTTTGTTACACGTGCAGCTGTATTTCTAGGCTCCATCTCCCCCGAAGCCTGGGCCTGGGGCACCCTGCCAGCCACCTGTCAGGCCTCAAGCCCCAACTCACACACTCTGCCTTTAGCTCCAAATCCAAAGACACCTGGGGCTGTGGAGACCTGGCTGAGGGCTTCTCGGCACCCGGCCGTTTGTTCTCAGTGGAGTTTCACAGACCTGGGTGCATGGGTTGGGACAGAAGCCCAGAGAAGATATGTCTCTCTGCTCTTGAAGAGCGGTGCCTTCCCTCAGAATCCGAGCACATCTTCTCATCTTCTCATCTCTCTCCTCAGGCCACCCCCGGTGATGTGAGCACATTTTCTTCTCTTCTGTCCTAGCCAAGGTGGAGAACTGCCACTCTCCAGGGTGGAGCTCTGCCTCTGTTCCTTGGGGCTCTCTCCCTCAGGCTGGATCATGCATCCAGGGATTGGCTCGGGGCATGAGGGGGCGTGTGGGCTCCTGCGTCAAGGAAGGCCCTTGCGCTGCTGTGATGAATTCCTGGCAGGGCTTGAGGCCCACAGGCCTCACCCCCCTCGCTGTCCTTTCTCAGGTCCGGGAAGCAGCTCAGGCCTTCAACCCTGGGCTGTTGTGCATGGCATGTGGTTCATACCGACGGGGGAAGGCAACCTGCGGTGACGTGGATGTGCTGGTCACCCACCCGGACGGCCGGTCTCACCAGGGCATCTTCAGCCGCCTCCTGGACAGCCTCCGGCAGCGAGGTATAAGCCCCACCCCTGGGTGAGCTGGGGGGCAGGGGAGGAGTGGCCCCCAGGAGGGGGAACCTCAGAGTGGCAATCTCTAGGCAGGAAGCAGGGGAAGGCTGCTTCATGAAAATTCCACCTCTCTCCTGTGGCCAGAGCCACTTCAGGGAAGAGATGAATCAGCTTCCCCTACCTCCCAAGAGGTGCTCAGTAATAGCTGCAGTTTGAGTGCCTCCTCTGATGGTTCTGTGCCCCTGTGGGGGACTTGGAGAAGAATTACTATGCATGTTTTACAGAAAAGGACACAGACCTGGAGAGGGCAAGGTCGCCCAGCAAATAAGTAGATGAGCTGGGAATAGAGGACCCAAGGATAATCAGGAGAAGCCTGGGAGGTTAGGCGGCCCAGGGCTGGGCAGCCCAGGGCCTGGCTCCCTGCCCTCCCAACAGCCCTCCTGTATTGGGCCAGGGTTCCTGACGGATGACTTGGTGAGCCAGGAGGAGAACGGCCAGCAGCAGAAGTACTTGGGTGTATGCCAGCTCCCAGGGCCAGGGCGGCGGCACCGACGACTGGACATCATTGTGGTTCCCTACAGCGAGTTTGCCTGTGCCCTGCTCTACTTCACTGGCTCTGCCCACTTCAACCGCTCCATGCGGGCTCTGGCCAAGACCAAGGGCATGAGCTTGTCGGAGCATGCGCTCAGCACAGCTGTGGTCCGGGACACCCAAGGCCTCAAGGTGGGGCTTGGCCAAATACTGCCCACCCCCACTGAGAAGGATGTCTTCAGGCTCTTAGGCCTGCCCTACCGAGAACCAGCTGAGCGGGACTGGTGACCCATGACTGGGGGAGGGGGTGCCAAGCTGGACCAGCTGCCCCTCCTGGCCATTCCTCCAGCCTCAGCTGGCTGAACCTCACTCACTGATGGAAAAGGCCAGCCTGGCTCCCAGAGCTACCCAGCCCTCTCCCTGACAGGAACAGGGTGCTGCCCCTTCTACTCACCATTGCCCCTGGGAGAGTTTTGCACATGGCCCCCTGCCCCATTTTAAGCAGGAACTGGTGCCTGGTTTGAAGCCAGCTTCCTGTGCTGAAGGCCCAGGCATCCCCCTTCTCTACCCCAAGGAGGGTCTAGCATGGGATGGGGGCTGCAGGGGAGAGGCGCGCAGCTGAGGCCCAACATCACCCAAGACCCTTCAGAGCAGGAGAATGAGCCACTCCACGCGTGCTCCCTCCGCCCACCCCACTTCCTGTGCAGCTGGCAGTGTAGGGAAGGGGCACCCCAGGCGCGATGAGGATAGCATTGGAAGGCCCAGGGATCCAGTAAAGTGCACTTGACATTCAACCTGCCTGGTGTGTCTGTGAGCTGCTGCAGCCTCTGCCTGCCTTTCTTCTCCCAGGCCGGGACAGAGATAGGAGGTGAATGGGAACCCAGAGAGGCCAGTTAACTGTTCGCCAAACAGGCCGGGCCTGAGTCAGCTCCTGAACAACTCAGAAGGGGGCAGGGGTGGACATTAAAAGGGAGAATTCATGGAGTCGGGAATTAGGAGCGCCTGTCTACCCATCAGCATATCCTGTGGACCCTGCCCTAGAACAGGTTATCTGAGGACATGAACAAAGGTGGCAAGGCTCATTAGGAAGAAATAAATGGTGACCTGTGTGCCACTGACAGGGCTGAGGCAGTCAGGGAAGGCTGCCTGGAGGAGGCGAGGGGCAGCCTGGCAGGAAATAGCCTATTTGAGAGGGGTAAGCAGCTCTGTTTGGGGACAACTAAGGAACCTGCTTTAGAGGGGATGCTACATGCTGGGTGTCGGGAGAATGCCAGGCTGATAGAGGACTGAAAGTCAAGCTGAGGGGCTTAGTTTGATAGAGCAGCTAGGAGGGTCCAGCTAGTGGCATCAGGATGGTTTCATAGACTGGACCTTGCAGGACAGGAAACATTTGGTAAGGGGAGAGGGGCACTGGGAAGGTTTGGGCGTACCAAGTACAATATAAAGAATATTGGGCTCAGAGGCAGGAGAAGGTGGCTGCGTTGGAGGAGCACCAAGGAGCCCGGGCCGCAGAGATGGGCTCCACCTGAGTGTGCTGGCAGTGAGGCAGGGAGGGGGCAGGTGCCGAGTCCTGCATCTGTTGGTAACTTGCAGAGTCCCAGAGGTGGCCTTTGTTGGCCTGGTCTCAGGACATCCCAGCAACCTTAGAATGGGCCCCTCAACTCTAGTTCAGAACCTTGAAGTCCAAGCCGTGGGGCCTTGCCTGCATGGGTCATGCCAGGGAAGGAATCAAAAGCCGTGGGAGTCTGGAGGGCCCCTTTCACAGCTCAGTACCAGAGAAGCCACATCAAAGGGCCAGAAGCTTTCGTGAGGGGCGAGCCTCTCCTCGGAGCTTCTACTCCCAGGGAGGTGTGGCTGCCCTGGGCCTGGAGTGGAAAAGAGGAGCTGGGACATCTCTGGGCCCCCCAGGTGTTAGGGCTGCTTTCAGTCCCCCTTAGGAGCTCTGCTAGTCTACTCAACTGGGCCCTCCGTGCCCGCCACCATCCCCAGTAAGGGGTGGAGTTGACAGAAGTCCGAAGCCTGGGGTGTCCGTGTCCAAACATTGCTGCTCCTCTCTTTTCGCTTCCCACTTGAATGCTCCAGCCTGCTCAGCAGCCTCTCCAGACCCAGAGGAGCAAGGCCTCCAGGGCTAGGAGAAGAGGGAACCAGTGGGTCACAGGGTAAGTTGGCCAATTAACCCCTTCCTACACACAGGAAGTCTTCAGAACCATAGGGAGGGATAGTGCTGACTTCTGGATCTGGTACCAGGGGCCTGGCCCCCTTTCCTGCCATCTCTTGTGGGAAGGAGGGAAAGGACCCCCCAACCCCCCCCCCCAGGAGACTCAGAATTCTGGAGACCACCTTCAAACCGTACAAATTCCTGGTCCCACATCCTGGTAAGGGCAACAGGAAATTATGGGTTAAAAAGGAGTGCCCACACCCTCCAGAGAGACCCATCCTGCGGGTGGTGTCCTCTGGGCTGCTCAGTGTGGCACAGGAGCCCAGGAGAAGAGCTAATGGAGGATTCTGTGTCTTGAGAAGTCTGCCCAGTTTGGCAGAGGGGGCGATCCTCTGAGTCTAAACTAAGCAAAGGGTGTGTTGGGGGGTTCCCCAGCCACTTGAGCGCTGAGCCTGGTTCCTGGGTGGGCTTTCAACCCAGTGCCCCATCCTGCTAAAAGGGAGACTGAATTTTGGAACCCTGGTGGGAATCGGCATCCTATCTAGCAACTGAGCACCCCAAAACTACCACCCACTCACCACCTGGCCCTAACAAAGAGGAAGGGCCCCACAGGCCTACTTCCTGCCCCTAGCTCAGCTCATCGTCACTCTCTCCCTGAGCCACAGTGGTCTCTGGCCAGACCACAGGTGTGGTGGGCAGGGTAACGGTCTCCCAAAGATGTCCACAGCCTAATCCCTGGAACCTGTGAATGTTACCCTACTTGGTAAGAGAAGGACATTGCAGATGTGATTAAAGTTAAGGATTTTGAGATGAGGAGATTAGCCAGTGGGCCCAATCTAATCATGAGTCCTTAAAAGTGGAGAACTTTTCCTGGCTACAATCAGAGAGAGAGGTGACAAAGGAAGGAAGGTTAGAGAGATGTGATGTTTCTGCCTTTGAAGACAGAGAAACGGGACTACCAGCCAAGGAATGTGGGCAACCTCTAGAAACCGGAAGAGGCAAGGAAACAGATTCTACTCTAGAGCCTCTGTAACAGAACACAGCCCTGCCAACACCTCAGTTTTATTCCAAGGAGACCTGTGTCAGACTTCTAAACAATAGAACTGTTTAGTAATAACTGCGTTGTTTTAAGCCACTAAGTGTATGGAAATTTGTTACTGCAGCGATAGAGGACCAGTAGACAGGGTATGTCTTGTTCTTTCCTTGTACAAAGTGAGCAGAGGGATGGTGGGTGTGAGCAGGCCCTGCTGCGAGGTGGAGGATGTCCCTGGAAGTGCAGTGGGGTGTGGGGAAAGGGAGGGGCCTCCTTACATGGCTGCAGTAGGGGAGGGGCAGGTGGTAGGCAAAGCTGGGAGCCCAGTCCTCATGGACTGGCTGCCCCATGCTCAGTCTGAGCCTCCCAGTTTCCCCCTGCACTTTGTGCCTAAGGTACAATCCTCTCCAGGCTGCTCAGCCCCAGCCCTGCCAACCCGGGAGCCTCATCTTTTCCCAGGGCCTGGATTGATAACATTGGCCCAAGACTTGCACTGAAAGGGGAACGAGACCAGGCCAAACTTTCCTCCTGGCTTCTGGCTGCTCTTGGGGGAGCAGGTGTGGGCACAGGGCCAGGGTTTCCCAGGCCTGGAGTGGGCACTACAAGGTGGACAGGTCCAGCCATGTCCTGCCCTCCAGGACCCAAGGGCTGGGAATGGGAAACCCAGGCCCTTTGTCCTGCTTCTCCACAAGAGGGTTATGAGTTCCTGTCCCTTTAAACAGAATGGGATGCTTCTTGCCAGGACTAGGAATGACAGCTTGGAGAAGACATCATTTCCTCTCTTCACTTCCCCAACAGGAGAGACCCCCTTTCTAGGCCCTCCTCACCATCCCAGAGATCAACCTCACACGGCAGCTACAGCTGTTCAGGCACTTGCTGCTACCCATACTCTGCAGACACCAGCTGCCCCAGGCCTAGAACGGGCTCAGCCCCCAGACCTTTAGTCCTCTGTTGACTCTGCCCTTCAGTCTGGACACCAGCCAGGTAGTTTTCCAGAACACCTGAGCCACTGGGCAGCCCTGCTTCTGAGCTCTGGAACAGGGGGACCCTCAGGGCTGAAGTCCCCAAACTGGCCTGAGACTCTGGGCCAGGCCTCATCCCCATAGTCTGAACCAGGGGCTCTGCAAGCCTTGGTCCCCCACACTGGAGGTCAGTGCAGAAGCTGAGCCCTAGCGAAAGACCAAGAGGGAACAATACTGAAAAATGTCCCAGAGGTGAGGAGAGGACCCAGCGGTGGAGGGACTGTGGGCAGGGCTCTGAGAATGCCATGGGAGGGCAGTACGGGCACCAGGCAGTGGGCCACTGCTCAGAACTGCTGTCTGACCCTTCGCTCTGCTGGACCCGGGCCTGGCGCTGATGGAGAAGGCCCATGGCCCCAGACATTATGTTCCTCCCGCAGCGAGACTCCCTTAGCCCTGCTGTCCTCACCCACCAGGCTCCGGTTCCCTCAGCTCACCTGCCACTGTGCCTGTGTCTGACTGCGTGGGCATTTGCCTGTGTGCCTAAAGTACATCCCTGGCCCTGTGTTTGTGTGCTGCGGGTTCATGATTTTGCATCTGCACACTTGTGTGGACAACCTGGGTGTGTGTCGGTGTGTCTGCCAATCTAGACCTCGGTGTGCATGCCCCAGGGTCATCAAGGGCTCAGGCAGGGCCTGGAAGGGGAGTCCTTGGAGTCCCCTGTGGTGCTGGGCAGGGACTGCAGAAGGTGGTAGAGGCCCAATGGGCTGCGGACTCTGAGTCCTCCTGTCCTGGAGGCGGCCGCAGGGCCGGCCGCCTGCGTCAGCCTTGAGCGGCCATCAATAGCGCGCGGTTAATTAATTTGATGGGAACAGCAGGGACCGCCGTTTGCATTTAGTGAAGTTGCAGGAACTTCCAACCTCATCTTCATAATTGGCCTCATAAATTCTAAGAAAGAGAGAGATCAGCAAAGCGGGAGGGAGGAGGGGCCGCCCGTCCATCCTTATTTAATTTTATTGCTGAAATTCATCTTTTTAGCCTCCTCCGGAATCTGCTCTCCCTGCCGGATTTGCCTAATCATGATAAATTAATATTCATTTTCCCGCCTCTTACCCAGTTCCCGCGCTTGGATGCAGTTGGGGAGGGTCTCCTTCCAGCCCCTCTGCCAGGCCTTGGTGGAAGCCTGGCGGGTGGTGACCCCTGCAGGGGAGCTTGCCTGCAGAACAGAAAGTAGAGCCTGGGAGGGCTGGAGGGGAGCCTGGAAGAGAGCTCTGTTACTGTGGGGGGAGCCGGGGGCGGGGGAATGTGGAGTGATTGATTGGGACTCCCAGATGAGAGACTCCTGAGACCCTTGGCCCCTCCCTGGGCAGGAACAGCCCAGAGGGTCCGGGATGCTAGTATCAACTACCCCTGTCCAGCTAGGTCTGGGTGGAAGGGGCAGGAAGAGGCCGAGAAAGCCCTTTTGGGTACCCAGAGGCTGAGACTGGGGTCAGACAGGATGGATTTGGGAGGTGGATTTTGAAGGTCGGCTCCAGTTGAGAGGTGGGGGCAGGGTACGTGGTCTTCACCCCACTTCCCCACCAACAAGGTGTAGGCTACCTTACCCTGTGCAGACTCTAGGGGGGACCCATTCTAGTCTGTGGGGCCTCACAGGCACCCATAGTCTCTGGCCAACAGCAGTGACCACTTCCCTACAGCCCAGCCCAGCCCAGCAGGGTGGCTGGGCCTCTTACACTAAGCATCTTGGCTGTGCTCTGTGGCTGTACTGCTTTTCTTGGTAAGGCCCTTTCGAAGGCCTGCAGGGGGTGTTTCTGGAAGGGTTATGCAGTTCCCGAGCAGTGGGGCCTCTGTGGTCCAAAGGGTCAGATTCTCCATCTTCTTGCCTCATTATGAGTATGTGAGACCTGGGAGGGATTTAGATTTTATCTACCACGTTACCCCATTTTACAGGTGAGGAAACGGGACCAGAAATGGGAGGTGACTGACTCAATGTCTCACAGAAGTCTGGGATCTAGGTCGGGGTGCGGGGGCTGTTTCTACCCCATCTTGAAGGTTGGGTGTGGTGGGCAGGATTCTCTGAAAATCCCCTAGTGACTTTTGCCCTTGTATAACCCCCTCCCTTTTGAGTGTGGGTAAAGCCTTCAACTCTGATGAGGTGTTACTCCTGTGGTTATGTTACCTCATATGGCAAAAGGAAGATTATCTGGGTGCCTCTGGTCTAATCATGTGAGCCCTTTAAAAGCAGGTTTTTTTGGCTATTAGCAGAAGGGGCAGCAGAGATATTCAAAGCAGAAGATTCAGCACACCTTTGCTGGCTTTGAAGATGGAAGGGGACTTGTGCAAGGACCAGGGAGCAGCCCCCAGCTGACAGCCAGCAAGGAAATGGGGACCTTAGTCCTACAACCATAAGGAACTGAATTTTGTCAACAATGAGAATGAGTGTGGAAGCTGATCTTTCCCAGAGCTTCCAGATAAGAGCCCAGCCTGGCCAACACCTTGATTTAGGTCTTGTGGAACCCTAATCAGAGAATTCAGCTGAGCTTGCCTGGACTTCTGGTCTACGGAATTGTGAAATAATGGGTCTTGTTTTTAGGGAGTAAGTTGTGATTTGTTATCACTTTTGTTGTGCAGCAATAGAAACCTAATATGCAGGACTTAGGGGAAGGGTATCTTAGGAGGGTCCTACGATGGGGGAGGGAGATGAAGCTGGGAGAGGTCTAAGGCTCTATCCAAATGCTACTTCCCCCCACAACCAGCACCGTATTCCCACATGGCAACAATTGACTGGAGCTGCTCCCTAGTTGCCAAAGTTCTCATCACTCCCTATTGTTTCACCTGGGACTAAACCCTTGTAAGCATTTTTTTTTTTTTTTTTTTTCTTGTAAGCATTTAAATTCATGATTCCTGCCAGGTGGAGTCTGGACCCCTGGGTAATGAGGAGTAGCAAGCTCACCTCACAGGAATGGGTCCTTGACAGGAGGAGCCTCTATGGAATTGGCATAGGCAGAGGCTTCTAGAATGTGGTTAGGGCATGGCTGATAATTTAATGTGCTTTCAAACCGAGTTCCCCTTCCCCCCAAACTAGAGTTTTCAAAAAGTATTTATTCATGGGTCCTGGGTGGGTGCTGGCGGGAGATGTTTTTGATTCCCACTGGAAGGTCCCAGCATCATGGATTTTGAGGAAGACCAACTGACATTTTGCAAATTATGGAAAGAGTCTCCACTGAGGAGACCTGGGTTAGCTGCACCATATTTCTGGTTTATTCCAGCAGCATTTATTGATTGACTCTGAGCCTGGCCAGTCTACCCTTAACCCAGCCCTGCACATGGACTATATCATGTAACCTTCCCTACAGCCCTATTATCCCCATTTGGCAGATGAGGAAACAGAGGCCCAGAGAGATTCATTCACTTGTGTTAAGTCACACAGCATGTGAGAACAGCTGGGTTTCATTCTCAGATCTCTGTGACCCAAGGAAGCCCAGCTGGTTTCCCTGGCTCCCCCTATGGAAGTGGCTCTAGCCCAGATCTAACTGGGCTGTCTGCTAACTTCTCTCCCTTTGTTTCTCCCACAAAGCAAAGAGCCCTGAGCTTTTCAGAGTCTGTGGAGGTTCCTGATGCTGATGGTGAAGGATACAATCCCTGCCCCTGAGAACTGGAGTTCTGAATCAGCAAATGCCCATTTGCCCTGAGATGGGACCCCCTAACCTCCCACCTCCATTAGGGAATTAGTGATGTGGGGTCATTGACTCTCAAACTCCAGCCCTGCTAGAGGCAAGGGTCCTGGCTCTGTAGCTCACATCTATCCCTACACATGCCCAGCCTGTCCCCCACAGCTCCTACACATGTCCCTGCACACACTGGACCCCCTTCTCATAGCTCCACACATACTTGACTTGTTCCCACATGGACTCCACACAGGGCTTGCTGGGGGCCTGGCCTGGCCTGAGAGACTCCTCCCCTCAGCTCCAGGCTTCACCTGAGGAATCATCTCTCAACACCATGACTTTGGACTCTGCTGTATTGGAGAACTTTGGGGCCAGTGTGGCAAGGGCCTCTGGTCAAGCCACCCTCCCTACCTACCGGGCCAGACACCCCAGTGGAAAGGATCACCCCCTGGCCTGTCCCTCTTCCTCCCAAGCTGCCTAATGGGGAGAAAGCCCAGGACCCTTAGGGTCTGGCCCCAGGGGAGAGGCCCCCAGAGGCCATGTCTTTCCTCTCCATGCCAGAGAACAGTCCTGCAGCGCTGAGCAGCCCCAGCTTCCCACCTCATGGGCCAAGGACTGCAGCCCCCACCTCAGAGCTTCTGAACACCAAGGTCCCCCTACCTTGAGGACCTCCCCGACCCTCCCCCACCAAAGTACCTTTGGAAGTTGCAGGGCCAAGTCCAGGGGGATGCCCTGAAGGAACCCCACCTGCTGCCCTGTGACGTATAGACTCAGACTCGGACTGCAGATGCCCCTCCAGAACGTGGCTCCACGGGCAAGAGAAATGCTCTCTCCACTCCAAGCTTCAAGTTCTGTCTTGCTGGACCTCACTCCGCCCACACTTCTGGAACAGGCAAACGGGCTTCCCTGGGATCTGGAATGGCAGCGACTGCTCAGAAGCTGGGGATGGAGGGATAGAGGAGTGCTCCAGGGTGCCTCCTTGCGAGCGGGGGCGGCACCGCAAATGTGTATCAGGGCGGTGGGCGGGGCCTTGGGGGAGGCCGGGCGCCGCCGCCAGGTGTGTTGGGCTGGAGATGGAAAGAGTACGTAGGCCGACGGGAGCGCTTCTCAGGAGGCGCCAGCAGAGGGCGCGCGAGGACCGGCCAAGAGGCCCGGCGCGCGCGAAAGCCGGGGATGGGGGTGTGGAAGAGAGGACAGCAAGTGCCGGGGAGGGACCGCCCAGTAGCTTCTCTCCGAGCTCCGGGGTGGGAGCTGGGGCAGGAAGTGTCCGGATTGCGCGGCCTCTTGCTCCTTAGGAGGAGGCGGCCGATGGGGATGTGGCCCGGCGCGCCCTTCCCTGGGTGGGTAGACCCTCCCCATTACCGGGCAAGGGAGCAGGGTCCGCGGATTCAGGACTGGTGACCTTTGATGTTGAATCAGGTGGGACCCCTTTTTCATACTCACCTCTGGTCGAAATTCTGTGCCTCAGTTTCCCCCTGCGTGAGTTCTGTCCTTGCTCCCGGAAGCTCTAAACTAGGACACCAGATGGGGTGAGACGACCCAGTGAAAGGGAACTAGTACGCCCCCAGGTACCCCCCTCCCCCCCGCCCCGTTCCCCTGACCTCGCCAACCTTGAACACAGAGCTTGGAGGGAAGTAGAAAAAGATGGGGAGAGGAGAAAAGTGTGATGGAAGGAGAGGTGGCCATGGAAAAGCAAATGGAAGGAGAGAATGGAGGAAGAGGAAGGGAAGGAGGGAGGGATGGGTGGGTACGAAGAGGGGCTTAGCCCTCTCAGCGGAAGCTCTCCCGAGACTGGGGCCATCTGCGCCTCCTCCGCACTGTGCTGGGGGATGAGTTCTCCGCTGTATTCCGGGAGCTATCGCTCTGCCAGCAGCCCCCCTCCAGCCTCCATGATTTATAGCTGGGCTAGGCCAGGCGACCTTGGACGGATAACTAATGACGGGTCAATAACGCTACAGAAAAAGTGAACTGGTGAGGGAGGAGGAACGAGGCCCATTAGCTGGCCCATCGCTTTCCTCCCGGCATCTTCTCTCTAATCCCGGTACCTCTTGCTGCAGGCCCCTTCCGCCGGGGGTTTCCCGAGGGCCTCTTGACAGGGACTGAGAGGTTATGGTTAACACAGCTGAAATAGGGGAGGTGGAGACAGGGACCAGGACATACTGGAGAGACCCAAAGTGGGTCACATGAGGGTGAGGGAGACCAGAGGGGGGCTCCTGGAAATGCTCCCCCACCCCCATTCTGTAGACCGGAGAAAGTCACATATTAGGAAGCCAAAGTTAGCAGGTGGAGTTCCCGTGGGGCAGAAGGCAGGGTACCCTGGGAAAGAAATAGACAGCAACACTGGTGCCCTGCACTCACCTTTACCCGCCTCCACCTGGCTCTCTCAATTGGTCCGTATCTCTGGAGATGTCTTCTGCCTCTCCCCACCCGAGCTACCCAAAGTCAGAGTGTTTACTTTAGCCATGGAGGGCACCTCCTATTTGCCTTGCCTCATATGTGCCGCTGCCTGCAGGGGTGTGTGGGAGGCAGGGCCTGAGTCTCAGCTCCTCGATCATCTGGCTCATATTGAGAGTAGACCAAAGCATCCTTCTTCCAGTCTGCCAGCTCCCCTCCTGTTTGAGGTCACCTGGGTCATCCTCTGGATCCCCAGTCTATTTTTGACACCCTAGGGAACCCAGAGTTTGGGGGAAGGAAGCAGCTCTCTCAATACCTGACTTTATTGAATATATCTCCCCTAATTATCTCTGTCAGCATCATGGTGCTGGCATAAATGCTTTTCCATCTTATAGTCCCATTTTGCAGATGAAGAGTTAAAGCTCAGAGAGAGGAGCAGTCAGCCAAGGGAGGAGCTGAGGCTTGAATTCAGATCCTCTGGCTCCAAACCACAGCCCCTCCCTGTCCATCACCCCAGGGTCCTGGGCTCACTGTTAACTCCTGCCCAGCTCTGTCTGCAAAGGAGACACCCAATGAGGGGGCCTTGGGACAAGGACAGTTTTTCCCTAAAGTAGACACAGGGTGACAGAACAACCCCTGAAGTGGCAATGGGGTAGCGGCACCATATTCGTACTTTCACGTACCCCTCCCATGGTGCCCAGTGTGTGTACATATGTGGACTCGCATGTGCTCATTCATGCATACCTTCACTTTTTCCTTCAACAAACGGGTATTGCGTGGCAACCATTTTCCATGCCCTGAGGATATGGGGGCAACACTGGAGAGCTTATATTCCAGCAAGGGGGTACATAGACATGTTTTAGGAGGAACCTCTATGGCATGTGGCAGTGTGTGGACTCTCTGTGGAGTAGAAAAGACCATGGGTAGAGGCATAAGCAAGGCACAAACTCCCACTCCAGAGAAGGAAACACTACCCATCATCTCAACTCCTCGCTCCATATTCAGACTCTCATATACTCTCTGGCCCCCCAAAACTCACCGTCTTCTTCCCCCAATCTGTCTTACTCGACCAACCTGAGAGATCCCTAGCTCCAGGACTGGCTATATAATTTTCAGGGCTCAGTGCCAAATGAAAATGCAGGCTCTTTATTATAAATTTATAAAGAATTTCAAGACAGCATTAAACCAAGCACAGGGCTCTTCTAAACGCACACCCCCATGGGACCGCCCAGGTCACACACCTAGTCCTCTCCTTTTCTATGTCAGGAACTAGCTCCTTGGTCTCTCATTTGGACCTGCCCCAGCCTCTTCCCAGCTCCAGCCTCTTGGCCCCAGTCTATCTGGGAAGTTTCACTCCTACCGCACTCACCCCACACTATTTGCCTCGACTATTGGCCCCTTAGGTATCCTGGCCCCAAGCACTCCCTACACTTTCACATTTCCACACTTTTTTTTTTTTTCAAAATTCAGTTCCTTTTGAAAATTTACTCTTCCTTTAGTCACCTCCTCCAGGAAGACTTTTCTGATTTTCCAGTTGGAAATCTCACATCACATACTATATACTTGGGTCAAAACACAAATAATCTTCTGCCTTCACTCACAGCCGTTTGCCCCGTCTAGTAGACTTAAAATTCTAGAAGCCAGGGATGGTGCCATAGTCATCACTGTAACTCCACAGCACCTAGCTGACACGTGGTAGGGGGCTCAGTTAACATTTGTTGATGCAGCTGTGAGCATCTTTGGCGTGTGGGTGTGGTCATGTTTGGAGGCCCTGAATTGTGTGCACAGAACTGAGTGTAAGGGTTTGTGTCCATGCATAAGCATTTCTACTTAAGTGTGTGCATATTCCCATATCCATCCATGTGCAGGCATGTTGACAGCATACGTGTTCACAGACCTAAGTGGTTTCTGTAGTCGCGTGCATGAATCGCAGGTGCACGGGTCTGCATGGCTGTGTGTGCATGGTTTTATGCTGGTGGGTGTGTACCCGGATCTGGGCTGCACATGGTATGCCCACGCACGGCAGGAAAGCATGTGTCCGTGCTCCCGTGACGTGGGGGTTGTGCCTGGACAGGAGCTGCAGGAGCACCGTGCAAGGATGCAGGCGGCTGGCGCGTGTGCAGGCCATTTGTGTGCACAGCTGCGTGTCCTGGCCGCGGGCGGGCCGGATGCCCTGGGCGCCGCCCGCTCCCACCCGAGCGCGTCGCTTTGTTCCTCCGCCGCGGGCAGCCGCGTGGGCTCCTGGCTCCGCGGCCTGGGCCCTGCCGTGATTGGCGGCCCAGCAAGCGGCTCGGCTCCCTCCCGGGAAGGCGGAGCCGTATGGGCTCCCGTTACCGGCGAAGGCGGGTAGGGGTGGGGGTGGGGGGCGCTAGACCATCCATCTTCTGTTATTACAGCGTAATGGGGCTGCTCGGGCGCCCGCCCATTTGTCATCGGCCTCGTTCGCTGATAACGGGCATTTGTCATCACTTTCCTCTGCGCCAATGTCACCAGCGCCGCTGACAGGCGGGGATGGTGGGGGGGGGGGCGGCCTCGCGTGCATGAGCACAGGTGCGCACACACGCACGTGGGCCTGCTGGACACATGCTCCTGCACATACACACAGGCACACGGAACCTGAGGGGGCACACCGGAATTGGGGAGACACACGTCCCTGTGTGTGGATCAAGGCTCCCTGGTGACGGACACACATGCAGACACACACTCAGAACAGCCTCATCTGTCAAGCAGATATTCCCAGCTGGAGATCCCCTTCCCCAGTTGAGGAGACGTGTGCTGGGGGGAGGGGCTGGTGTTCGTGGTTAATGGCAGCTTGAGTGCAGGTGGCCCTCTGCCAGCTCCCTGTGTGCACACGTGTGATGTGAGCCACCAACATTTATTGAGCCCCCCCACAGGCTCTACAGGCCTACATGTGACTGTGTGTCCCATTGGCAGAATGTGGCAGCACAGGGACAGCCAAAACGGTCACACGCAGGCCTCCCAGGCCTCTCAAAGACACAGGACTTTGAGCCAGTCAGGAGGGCTGGGTGGTGGAGGTGGTGAGTGGTGGTGTGATGAGTGGTGATCCACACAATGCCTTCCTCCCAACCCTCCAGAGACAGTGCAGCCTGGGAGTCACCCTTCCACTCCTGACCCCACTCTGGCTCTGGGCCTAGGATGATCTGCAGCAAAAGGGACTCAGGAAAGACTTCAGAAAGAACTTCCGGCCTGGAAAGAGTATGAAGCAGTTTGGAGTAGGGATGGCACTAATAGCCAAGGGGAGCTTGGAAGGAAGAGAAGATCTCTTGTCCATGTCCTGTGCCCTTTGGGCTGAGTCAGGTACCAGCCCACCTGGGGCATGGATGACTTGTCTTCCTGATGCTGCTTTCTAGCACATTCACTTCAGGATGGCAGAGGGGACTCCGAGGGTACTCCATTAGCCCTTATTAGGGTGGAAGACTCCCTGCCCAATCTCTCTGTTTCCTGGTTATCTGCAACTTATTAGGTGCTCAATAAGTAACTGTTGAATGAATAAATGATTGATGACAGGGTGTGGGGGGTGTCTTCCTAGTCCCTTTCTGACTGTCCATCAGCCACTGATGGCTCAGATCTCATCTCCTGCCCTCTCCCAACTCCCTTCCTTACTCCTTTGTAGCCCCCCCCCAAATTCCCCTTCTCCCCCAGCCTCTCCCTCGTGGGCTGAGGGGGAGGGGGTGGGGGGAAGGTCCCCTGGCAGAGCAGGGCCCACTTGTTCCTTGTAAATGAAGACCATAATTAACATTAAATTAAGGTAATACAAATGAAGGCAACATAGAGGCTGACAAGATGAGCGTTTGGGGAGGCAGTGGGGAGAAGTGATTCATATTTTTAATTTACTGTATGGATGGGCTGTGTGGGTGGGGAGCGGGTGGCTCGCATGAAGGGGGTGTCGCCCCGCGATGTTTGCTGGGCTCTGAGCAAGCACACAATGACTATTAAACTCAACTGTCCATATAATGGGACAGATTCGACATGACGCCCACCGGAGCACCAGGAGCTTGGCCAGCCAGGCTGTAAATCCTGCCCACACAGCACCCGCCTGCCCACCTGCCGAGCTAATCCATTTGGTCTAGGACTGGGGTAGGGTAGGCACAATCCCCAAGGGGTCTGAGAAGAGCCTTGGACTTGGGGAATCAGGGGGGCCAAGAGGGTCCAGGCTCCTTGCCCTGGCTCAGCTCACGGTTGGGGGCCTCTGGAAGGTCAGGTCTTGCACGTGCTAAGGGTGAGATGGGCCATGGTCAGTGCAGGACCTTGGTGCCAAGATGAGGCTGGAACTCTGTGACCCCACATGTGGTGTGTTCCAGGAACTGAAGACACTGGTGTCCCATTCCAAAGAGGGGACTAACCATCTTCATCATCATCACCATCACAGCTCACATTTACCAAGGACTTGCTATACACCAAATCCCCCTTCTGACCCATTAACTGAGTCCTCACAAAAATCCTAGGAGGAAGCTATTGTTATCCCCATTCGCAGACAGGGAAACTGAAGCTAAGAGATAGGGAATAGCTTGGTCACAGAGCTTGTAAAGGTCCAGTGACACATCCCCACTTCCACACCCCAGGGCCTGGGGTGACCCCTTGATCCTGTAAACTCTGTACCTGGAATGAAGGCAAGCATCCCAGGCGGCCCTCACACACTGGGACCTGAGGCCTTAGACACGAAGCTAAGGGAACTCGGGGTGTGTGTGTGTGTGTGTGTGTGTGTGTGTGTGTGTGTGTATGCACGTGTATGTACATCCTCTCTCCCTCCCTCCAGTAAAAGAAAGGTGCCAACAAATCCCAGGCTGGGGCTTCCCTGGTGGCGCAGTGGTTGAGAATCTGCCTGCTAGTGCAGGGGACACAGGTTTGAGCCCTGGTCTGGGAGGATCCCACATGCCGTGGAGCAACTAGGCCCGTGAGCCACAACTACTGACCCTGCACGTCTGGAGCCTGTGCTCTGCAACAAGAGAGGCCGCGATAGTGAGAGGGCCTGCGCATCACGATGAAGAGTGGCCCCTACTAGCCACAACTAGAGAAAGCCCTCGCACAGAAACGAAGACCCAACACAGCAAAAATAAATAAACTCCTATCCCCAACATCTAAAAACAAAAAACAACAAAAAATTAAAAAAATTATTTAAAAAACAAACAAACAAAAATCCCAGGCAGGCAGGCAGGGAGGAATCCCTGCTTACTCACTCTGAAAACGAAGCCGAAAGATGTTTGTCCCTGGGATGAGAGACGCAAGTGTAATTTAGGTTTTGATATTATGAAAGTCTCGCTGCTCTAAAACAGCGGGGCACTCAGTGCCTCATTAATAAAGGATAAACTTGGAGTCTATTTACAAGGCGCTTTTTGGGGTTATTTACTCTCCAATATACATATGTAATGTTGCGCATACTTACCGCTAGGTACAGCTCATCCTTTCAGCCTGGGCCTTGGAGTCACACTGAGGAGGGTAGGCCCTGCAGGGTGAAGAGCATCACTGGGGAAGAAGGAATGCAGAGGGGCGACCCCTGGGAGTGAGGAAACTCTGTGGGAGACAATAGGGCCCCATGGAGGGGGGGGTCATAGAATTTTAGAGCTGAAAGATAGAAGGGATAGAGGTCCCACCCCAGCTTTCTCCCCTCCCCACTTTCCTGAAGCCCAGTCCCCTTAAAGATAAGGTACAGGCTAAGCTCCCCTGCTGGGCCTCCAGGCTGTCCCTCTCAGCCCCTCCCGTACTATCAGGCCAGGACCCTGCTCTGACCAGACCCTGACCACACCGGGGAAGATCCCCCACACCTCTGAAAGGAGGTCAGCCAATTCCTATCAGTGAAGATGCCCTGTGCAACTGCTGTGCACCTAATCTTACACCAGCCTTGTCACATCCCTGCCACCCCCACCATTGTGCCCAACAACGCCTGGAGTGGGTAAGGCCTTCCTCAAACCAGGATGGAGGCTACCTCCCAGCTCCGGGTGCCATTAGCCAGCCCCAGTAGAGATGGGTTCCCCACAGCTGCTCAGCCACCACCTTTCCCTGCCGCTGCCACCACCTTATCCCGGACTCTTCGCTTTACATGCAGTGTCTCCATGAACCTGCAGCCATCACAGAAGGTAGGGTACCGCTTTCATATCTGTTTTACAAATGAGGAAACTGAGACTTAGGTTAGGAAACTCACCCAGTGTCATACAGTCAGTAGGTGCCAAATTGGGGTTTTAACCCAGATTAGGATCTTACCCCATAAGGCTTCCTGGAGGATCCTGGGCCTTCACTGACCATCCTAGCCCCTCTGCTCACCATGGACTCCAGCCAGCCCAGGGCCTCCAATGAGGAGCTCTGAGCCTCACCCTCTCAGAGCAGATCTCCCCTTACCGACTGACATGTTCATTTACTGAACACTGTCATTGAACAGCCACCACGTTCAGATTTGGACCTGGGCCTATGGTCTGAGTGGGTACAAGTATATGGGAGTGGAGAACTTGCCAGAGACCCTGGTTGATGCACAGGGGAGCCTGGAGTTAGGGCTACCCACACATACACCCAACACTTGTGAGGTTTTCTGTGCTTGTCAGCCCCTCAGATGAGTGTGTGGCTCAGGGCCCAGCCTGGGTGGTGATGGTGACATGTGTGTGTATGGGGGCAACATCAGCCTGCCTCCCTGTCACAACCTGGCCACTTTGGACCAAGGAGACATCTGGTGGTCCCTAGGAGAGGGCAAGTTCTTGTGCACCCTTCCCAACCCCAGTGCTGGGGGAGAGCTGACCTGGAGGGTGCTGGACAGAGGGAGGAAGGTAAGTAGGAGGATCTGATCCATCATTGTTAAACAATGAGCCATCACCACCCTAATTAAAGATGTAATTGCAGCAAATACATTCTGGGCTGAGAATGAATGACGGATGGCAGGAAGGCACCTTGTAGGCAGCAGCCAGGAAACGATGCTCCCTCAAGTTCCCACTCCAAGCTGGGGAACCCGGCACCTGGTCGCAGGGCACCCTGGTGCTTCCCAACAGGACGGTGACAGTCAGGCAGGGACTGAGGCTGGAGCTGAGGGGCAAGGAAAGGGCCAGGGCCTGGGGCCTTTTTGGAGGAATGAGGGTGGGAAGGAGGCTGAGAGGCCAGAGTAAGAGGGACTGGCTGGTGTGTCTGTCAGGCAGGGAAGCAGGGCCAGTGAGTGAGTAGCTTTGTGAGAGTATCACCAGATCACAAACCAGGATCTCAAGGCACATCTGCTTTGGGGTAATTGGGCCCCTGCAAAGGCCAGAAGGACTGACTGACCCTTGGTCCTAGAGGGTGAGTACAAGGGCCAGGCTAAGGGGACTCAGTCTGTAGAGGGTACCATAGCAGGCATCTGGTGGGCCAAACTGGCTTTTAGGTCTGGCTCAGGCTCCAGGGACTGGGGGTAGGGGTGGGAGGACTGTCCTGAGAGCTGATTTGTCCTTACCTGGGGTTAGGGTACATGGCAGGGGACTGGCCACTGAAGGGAAGAGAGATGGACTCCTCCCACCAACCTGGCTTTTGCTGCTCCCTCCTTTAGCATGGAAGCCTCCCAGCCACCCCGACCCCTGCCCTGGACTCCCTCAAATGTCGTGGGCACTGGTAGACCCAGGGAGACCTGGGCTTGGGACATCTTCCTCTACCTGGGATCAGAGCGTCTGGATTCCAAGGCCTATTTGCCCTGGGCCCCCACCCACACTTACCTTCAGAGAATAGGAAACCCTGAGCACAAGGTCAGGTCACTCTGAGGCCAGCCTGAGCTGTGACAATCCCAGGGCCAAGGCAAGAAGGCCAGCCTGGTTGGGGAGCCTGGTGGCCTTAGCCTCTTGGCCTCATTTGGCGTGGTGGCCCCTGGCCAGGGTCCTTCAGGGTGTATGGGCTGACCCCAGGGGAAGAGAAGGCTGGGTGGGGGGCGGTGAGGAGCCCAGGCAGGCAGGCAGGGAGGGAGCGAAGGCCACTGACAGCAGAACAAATGCTTGTAATTTTATAACCAATCTCAGCGTGTCCGTGGGGGGCCGTTTGTGCCTCCACTCAGGACCAATCAGCCTGACAGAGCTATGAGCCGGCCTGAGTGAATGTGAGCAGCTTCCCCCACCAACGCCACTTACTGCAATTTCATTACCCGCCCAGCCCAAGACCGGCCAGAGCTGCGGGGCTGCAAGGAAAGAGGACCCAGCCCATGCTGGCGCACAGCCAGGACAGGGCCTGGGGCCAGGAGGGCAGCATGGGCAGGCCTTAGCGATCCAGGGACTCAGAGGGAGGAGGCAGGAAGACAGGCCCAGGAAACGATAAACATTTATTAAGCACCCGTTGGTTACTAGGCATGCTGGATACAGGTAGGGCACAAACTCCTGCCCTCAAGGGGCTTGCTGTCTGCTAGGGGCTTATGGAAAGATTATAGAGGGATGGGCCTCGGGAAGGCAGAGATAGAGAGATGTGACTGGACGGCAAGGAGGGGCAAAGCCCCAGAGCCGAGCTGGTACTGGGCCAGGGGTGGGAAGGAGAGGGTAAGAAATGGAGGGAGATGGAACCAGAGAAACCTCTGGGGTGCATTCAGAGCCGGGGTAGAGAGATACAGGGTGTGGGAGGGAAATGCCCACCAGGGGAGAGAGGAGGGCAGCCAGGGAGGGGCTGGCTGGCCAATGGTGGATATTAAAGGATGGCCTTGCTGGATATTTGGCTCTGGGGATGGCTATGTGCCCATTAGTCTCTCTAATTGTCAAAAATCTAATTTAGTGTCTGGAGCCTGGACCGGCCTCGGGTTAAATAGGAGGCAGGCCTAGCCATAAATCCGCCCTCCCAGCCTGGGCTGGTGCTAATTCTGCAGTTAAGTGAGGGGGTGAGGAGGGCAGCAAGATGGGACAGGGAAGGTTCTGGCGAGGGGGTATCTCTGACCCTGCATGCCAGCCCCTATGTGCTAAGTCATAGCCAGGCCCTCCTCTCTTGTTGGAGGAAGGGGACTTTCCTTCCTGGTGCTCAGCTGGACCAGGCAGGGTTAAGTGTCTGAAATGTGTGGGTCCAGCCCCTCTTCCTGGTCCCACTCTGGGTCTAAGTGGGCTCAGCTCTTGCAAAAGTGATAGGAAGGTCACATTTCCTAATAACCTCCTGAGACTTTGGTGAGGAAGTGGGCATGGAGATTCATACCATGTGACCCAAGTTAGTGACAGTCTTGAGTGATGGGGATCCAAGGGCCATTCCCCAGTGGGGAGAACAAACACAACCCCCCTGGGCTTCTCCTTTCCTGGACCCAGACTCCAAAGGAGGTATACGAGTGCACTGAGACTGGGACAAGGACAGCCCCCCGAAGGCCTCATTTGGTCTGAGGCAGGGGATGGTTCTCCACCTGGACTTGGTAATGACCTCACTCCCCTCAGAGCCAATAATTGAAAGCAAGGGGTGTGGTAGGTGCAGCGGGAGAGGTTGGGGGACTGAGAGGGTTCCCTGAGAGGCTCAGCTTCCATGTGGGGGGAGGAAAATGATTTCTCCTGGCTTCGGCTCCATCTCACCAGGCACCCACCCGGCCTCTCCTGCTGCTAACAAAGTGCCTTTAATTAGCAGCCTAATAAAATGCTCTTAATTGGCAAGAGCCAATCAGGATGAAGAGAGGTCTCCTCTCCTCAGTCATTGCTGATGGTGGTACAGCTATAGGTTTCAAGGGGAGAGGGATTCCAGGCCCAGCCTTGCTTTAGGAAAGTGATTTCAGGGCTGAGTCTTCCAAGGGTGTGCCCTAGACCCCAGTCTTCCTAGAGGGGAGCGATTTGACACTGGGTTTCAAGGTGAGACCCATAACCCTCCCAGGCCCAGCCTCTGCTCAATTTTGGGCTCAGGAGTCCAGCCTACAAGTGACAACTGAGTAGATGCCAGTGGCCCCAGGAGTGTCCACTGACTCCTCCCCTTCCCTCTCCTTAGCTCTTAGGGAGGAGACTCCAGTGTGGTCTTGGGCAGTGTGGGGAGCCCTTTTTCTTGTTCCTCAGGTTCCTCATTTGCACAATGTCAGGTGCACCTGATGCTCTGACATGCCTCCTGTTCTAGCAGGGATACTTCTGCACTGGGGCCCCGTCATCTAATAGTCTGAGAATGCTCTAACGACCGCAGTTGTCAATCCAGGTACAACAGGCACAACAAGGCTGACAGAGCCAGGGGGCCTTGTCAGGCAGGGAGGACCACCACTACTAAAAGCCCATACATAGATGTAGAACAAGGATGAGTTACTTTTGCTGAGGTTCCTGCTTGTGGCACTAGAGGGGAAGAGGGAGGAGAGGAGGGAATGGTCTGGCTGCAACCTGGTACTCACTTCCCTAGGTTTGATTTAAGAAGGGAAGGAGGGTGGGTTTCCCCAGTCAATGCTCCCTTCATTTTTATAGCTTGTTGGAATCTCTCTTGAAATTACTCCCAAATATGAGCTCTCCCATCTCGAAACTGATCAAATGGGATGCCGGGGAAACCCAAGTCTTTTCACCTAATGAGGTGGCAGAGGAAAACTTAAGTTCTGAGCTCAGGTTGGTAGGCCAAGGCTATAGTGACCAGTTCCCAAGTTAGACATCACTTTTGGCTTCAATTTAATTCAACATGGAACACTAATTGTATGCCTGGGTTCCCTTCCCATACTTATTCACACCCATTTGGCCCTGTCTTCTCTCAATATTGCTTTCTCATGTCAGATTACCTTCAAAAGGTCTCTGTTTACTCCCTCAGTTTCTATATTGAAAAAGTCATTGTCCTCTTCGTGTTGGTGTAAAGAGATAAGACACCCAGGACATTCATTTTAATCTTATATTTGTAATTTAAGTTACTTTTTTTCTGAACAGTTAAAAACAAAACAAAACACACTGTATTACCATGATCCTAGGTTGTGAACATATTGGTACATTGACTACACATCACCATAACATAATCACAAAAGTCAAAGCAGTCAGTACTGAAGAGTCTAGAGAATAAAGGCTGAGCCAACCGAAAGCTCTCAGGGAGGCTCACACTTGTTGCCAGGCCTGCCCCATAGCTGGAGTCCAGTGAACATCCGTCAGAACAGTCTGCGTTGGGCTTGATTTGGGAAAGTGTTAGTATCCTTGGTACCCAGAGATCTAACCTTTCCTGTTGGTCTTTTCCATCAGTGTCCAAGAAGAGAAAGGGACAGAGGGGAGGTGAAGCTTTATAATGCTGTTTACTGCACTGACCGTTAAACACCCACACAGCCACCCAGGAACCAGTTGGGTGGGCTGGAGAGATGTTGGCAGATGTCATCTGTCTCCAGGAAATTTTAGGTCATAGGTACTCAATTTCCAACAGAAGAGGTTTCTGGATATCAATGCATTAAGTTCCACCTGAAATCAGCAGCCATAATCATGCTTTTTTGGTTTCTCTCCTCAGTTCCAAGGATTCTGAAGTCACAAATGAACTACAGGTAAAGTAACAAGAAGAGAAACTCAGCTTTAATCTACTAAGAGATGGCTGTCTTTTCAACACTGATTATGTTGAGACTGTGAATAACGTAAGGGGCTGTGGTCTGTCAGCGATCGGCTATGTGGATGAGGCCTGGGGAGATAAACTCAGCCTGCAGGTTCAGGTACACTTGGTAGAAGTGAGGGTTACTCTAGGAGGGAAGAGAGGAAGGCAAAAAGAAGCAAGGGCACCTTTTTCTGTTCTCCAGCTCGGGGAAGTCTGCTGAACTCAGAGAAATGGAGGAGGAGATCAGAAATATGGATTAAAGTCATATGGCAAACCTGATCATCAAACAGGTGGTAGGCATCGAAGCATCCCTTTTGACACCTGGAAGTACTTCGGATTCCTCCAGAATCAAGCTTGCAGCCTAGCCTCTCTGGCCTGCGCTGTTCTAGGCAGGAAGGTATTACCATCTAAGATGCCAAGAAGATCAACAATACAAAGGTGTCTAATTCTGGGGAAGAAAATTTTGCCCTAATTATTCCAATATTCCCCCCACCACTCCACCCCCAGCCCTGTGTTTCCACGTACAACCAAGTGCTAAGTAAGAAACAGACCAACCACAGCTATTCAGACCAATGGGTACCAGGAGACAGCAAAGGAGAAGAGTGCATATTTTCTTCTCTTCAGCTTTTGATTTTACAAAAGAAAAATAAAAAAGGATTTTTCTTACTCAAGCAGAAAACAGAATGATTTAGGGATTCCAGGGTCTTTCCCAGAAACAAGCTATGAGGGACAGACTTTATTACTTGTCAATAGAATTCCAGAGAGTCCCTATCTCTGAAGTTTCTGGTGAAGAGTCATTGGAAAGAATTTTGCCAAGGGACAAGTGTAAAAGGCCTCCCACTCACAATTCATGTCCATTTTCAAACTGCACATTAAGAAAGTAAAAGGATATTCTCAGCAGTGGAAATACACACATATGTAGCAAGGCATGCTGGTTTTGTCCAAGGAGCCCCAGTGTGAACAGAGAGCTCACAAGTGCCCACAGAGTAACCAGGTGCAGGGGCATGCACACGCTCCTTGCCTGCTTTTGAACAGGATTCCTCCCATCTTTATGAGATGTTTCTTTCAGGCCTAAATTGGAATTTTAGTGAGAAGAGACTAATCTACAATGGGGACATTTCATTTCAGAGCCCAGAAACACCTTCAGCTCCTTTTCTACCATTCCTTTGGAGGTGTTGAGACTTCATTTCTCTTGTCTTTTTAAAAAGGTCAAACTTTATATTTATTCTAGCCCAGTTGGGGATTAGTGATAATCGATTCCCACTGAAATCATGCAGAGATGGTAAGTGGCGTTTACCTTCTCTGGAAACAAACTTCTACTTACCTGATTATTTCTTCTACAATGAACTGGTAAATGACCCCCAGGAGCTGAGAAATGTGACCGACAAGTTTTTCAGACCACTTAACTTCATTCCCATTTCCGTGAGCAGCAGAGGACAACCCGGAAAATATCCTCCATAGAGCTAATGGCTCCAGACTGCAGGGTTCACCCTTGATCTCATTTATGATGTACTGGACAAGCTCCTGTCAACATACCTTCAACTGAACCTAGATGAGAGAGCAAAACCCTGGGGACCAATGAATACTCCATGGTTCCACTTCTGAATAGCAGCATATAAGAGAAGGACTGGTAAAGTTATGGCTATTGGACAATATTTTGAAATAGCTCAAAATCCATGCTTCTTTAATGCCTGACCTGGGATGGCCCTCTGCCTCATCTATAGCAAAATCCTTAACCAATCAAAAAGCCATTAATAGTCAACACACACACACACACACAGTCAAGACAATAGACAAGGAACCCTGATAGTGGCTAAATAGAAGACATACATCTAGCATGTGGGTATTTGGTAAGGAAATTATATTCAGAAAATACTGGGTTGGCCAAAAAGTTCCTTTGGGTTTTTCTGTAAGATGTGTGGAAAAATCCGAACGAACTTTTTGGCCAACCCAGAATTTCCCAAGCAATGACAATCATTTCACTGGGAAATGTTTTCTGACTATAACCTGGAACTAAAAGCTTAAAAGCACTCATAAAGCAGGAAAGGGAAAATGCATATGCACAACCCGCCTCTCAGTACGTAACAAGATTCAGTCTGGGCATATTTTGGGAAGAGGATTCCTTCTGGAAAAGCAGAGAAAAGAGTGAGGATGACCCGCCCCCGCCCCCAACTAAAGGTGGCCTGGCTTTGAGGTTGCCTGCAACAGGATCCCATTCTGAAGTTTTTACAGCAGCTGGTTAAAAGGGGCCTTTCTTTTACTCAACTGCTTTGATATAACGGAAACAATGGGCCTGTCTGCTCAGCTTCCAAGGGAAGACTTGGAGACTGCCCTGTGCCCACTGATGGGTGTGTCTGTGCCACACAATATGGCTGGTGAAGGCCCATTCCTGCCCAGGGAAACAAGCCGGGCACATACTGATAGTACTCCCTGTGCCCCCAGGTTGGGGGGCACACGTGCCCTGCACCTGAAGCCTCTATAGCTGATTTTGAAGTGGCCAGTAAGCCTTGGCTCTTCCTGAAGTCCATTTATTTATGTTGCTCACCAACTGCCAGAGGAATTTTACTGGGGAGAGTGGAGAGTAAAATAAGGCCAAGAGAAGGAAGAAAAGGAAAGAGAAGGCATTTCTGTGCCATTAATAAACCCTGTGTGCCAAACTTCACCCTGATTCTCTCTCTGGCAGTTCTGCCTTTCATAAATACCAGGTTTGGAAAAGCAGAAGGAAGGTTCTGCAGAGCAAGGTGGAGATGATTAGCTTGATTTTTGAGAGACAATATTTACTGGCTTAAATGAAAAAGACATCACCTTTTAGTCTTGACCACCTGGTAAGCTAGTCTGATCGTGGTCTCGGCAAAGATACAGGCACGCCTGGGTACTTGCAGGCCCTGATGAGGAAATCAGAGATGCGAACCATTATGCAGAATGGCTCTGGCCATTTCAACCCCTTCTGTAGGCTGAGCCTTAGCAGTGATTTAAGATAAAGTACGCTTTTTATTACACATCTAATTGTTAATGAGAGGAAATGCAATCAGCAACTCCTTTCCAACTCTACATGGAATTGAGGAGACTGCTGAGTCCAGAAAAGATGTGGCCATTGAAGGAGCCCAGGAAATTTCTGCCCCTCCCCCCCTTTTGTTTTGGGGGCGTGGGTGGGTGTTACAAGGAGAAGAGAGAAGAGGTGCAAATACGACAACAGTACCATGTCTGAGAATCCATCGTCGCCACATAGGGTCACTTGCAGCAAAAGCCTGGGTTTGAAATTTTGACTGAAGAGTACTTAACTCTTCTAAGTACTGCATTTTCTCATTTGCCTCATGATAACTGAGGATACTTTCTTCATACTCTTTCTTCTCAGGTGGAGCAGATAAACATGTTGAAGGGGAGTGGGAGAAGGGGCAAGAGGGACAGAAACAGAGAAAGAGATAGAAGGAAAGAGGCCCAGATCTTCCAGGGTGTACATTCTTGTTTTCTTTCTTTCTTGCCCCAGAGGCTACAAAGACAGCTGTTTCCTCATAAGCACAGTGGGGCTGGGCAGATCTTGCCAGGTGCTGGGTATTCTTGCAGTTTACAGGGAGACACTGGGTGCCGTCTGGCTTGAAGTTGTATCCCCTGTCCCTTAGAAGCGGCTGTCTCCCAGTAGGCTCCATAGGAAACTAGTTCTTCTGCTTAACGGCAAAGCAAGAGAGATTCTGGCAAAACACTAAATATATTTATGTCATCTCTGTCTGGAACCAAATGAGGAAAAAACAGGTGCAGGAGGAAAGAAGGAGGGGAGGTGGGTTTTAAAAGTTCCAATCATTCACAAAAGATAGAAGACATCTTCTGATAGCAGCACGGAAGCAGTCAGCTGTGCTGAGTAAACCATCCTGGGTTGACTGCAGACCAGCTGTGTCCCAACAGGAGTCTTAAAGCCCTGCTCCTCAGCTAGTCCGGGGAAAGTGGGTGGTAGTTTGACTGTTACTGTTGTTGCTCATCCTGGTATTGGCAGATACGTTAAATACCGCAACTTTAATGAGTCCTGTGCGAAAACAGAGCACATAGTCATTAATCCCTTTTCCTATATTTCTCACTTTCTCTAAGAGCAAAAGAATATTAAACTAGCTGTCAATTGGGGGAAAGTCTCAGAGGTCCTTCCTAATGCCCGCTTTCTGTCCATGCCATGCAGGAGCTTCTGTCAAAGGCTACATGGCCTGTTTGGGGACTCGGCAGGGCTCACTGACATGGCCAGGGCTGTAGAGTGACTCGGCAGGGCTCACTGACATGGTCAGGGCTGTAGAGTGACTCTGATATCTAGAGATTATGACTATGGTGGGTGTAGCATCAAGCTTTCAGCTGCTCCCTATAATGGTAGAGCGGGCAAGGACAGCTCTGAGGCTCCAGCCCTTAGTAGCCATGAACGCAATGTGCCACCAACAAAAGTTGGGGAGTGAGGTGAGGCCAATCTGGTTGCTTGGCTGGAGGGGACTGGCAGTGTAGATGAGGGGAGAGCCTGATTGTTAGATGTGTGCTCTAGAAGTGCTCCTAGTACCTTCAAGGACAGGTGTGTAGGTGGTGTCTGGAAATGTGGCCTGGAGATTAGGCAGAGGTTGGGACTACAGATACAAATTAGAGATGAGAGCTGAAGCCTCGGGAAGAGATAAGGCAGCCAAAGCAGGGAACTCAGATAAGGAAGAAAAGCCAGAGACAGACTCTTAGTGGATGTCTATGTTTTAGGGGTGAGAGAAAGAAGGAGACATAAATAATCAGAGAGCCAGGAAGAATATTAAAAATGACAAAATGCCATCAAAATCTAAGGAGGAGAAAATTTTGGCAAAAGGAGGGGATAGGTACACGACGACTACAATATTAATACTAATTAATGGCTACTTTTTAGTGAGGGCCTGTTATGTGCTAGACACTGTGCTAAGCACTAAGAATTTTACATATAACATTTCAAGGGGATCCTCACAACAGCTCTGTGTGGTAGGTATTGCAACTCTCATTTTACTAATAAGGAAACTAAGGCTCTGGGAAGTTATCTGCCCAAGGGCATGCAGCTAGGATTCTCACCTAGGCCTGTCTGTATGCCTTGGTTGAGGAAGCAGTGCGTCCTCTGTGAGAGAAGTGAGCACTGAAGCGAGCCCAGCAGGGCATGAAACACCTTGGTCAGAAGAACCACTATAGAAAGATGTGCAGAAAAGTGTACTAAATGTGTACTTCTGGCACAAGAACGGAGGCAAGTATGGGAAACAAGAAATCACAATAATGGCAATCCTCCCCAGTAGCTAGTACAGTTTTCCCAAACCAGTGATTACCTATATTTGAACTGGTTAGGGCACCAAGTATGACCTAAATATACCATGGCTATAGATTAAGATGAATGTTAGGATCTTTTCCTGCCCCAGAGACAGGATGGAGACTTGAGTGGGAGATTATATGGAGTTCTCACCAACTCCAGAGCTACTTCCAAGGTCAAAAAATAGTTCTTTTCTTTTTTGGAGGCAGTAGGGAATGCGGATAAGGATAAAAGAAAAGCTACCTTTTACAATCAAATGATACTGACAAGGCAGAGCTGTGAGAAGGCAGCCCGATATTTCACCAAGAAATTTTTCCTTTCACACGTTAGATTATCTACTTGGGTTAAAGGGTCTCCATTAAAGGTGCTAGTTTAATCTGGGAATTACAAAGCCATAGGCTTTGGGGTCAGTACTCTTAGTTTTGAAGCTGATTCAAATCTCATTTTATTTTCTTAAAAATCCTACTAGATTACTGAGGCAGGGATATTAGTTCTACTACACAAGGATCATCTAGATCTAGTTCAAGAATCATCTAAGAACTGAGGCTGGCTACCTCAACCAAAGGCAGTGTCCAATGTGCAGCCCCCAGCCCTGTCTCATGGTGTCAGCTCCTGCTTTACAGAACTTGGATATATAAAGGACATGAGAAGACTCCATGAACTCACAATACCTTACAACCAATGTTCCATTTCCTACCCACAGTGCTATGTACACAATTCTTTTTCATACCTGGGCAAGTCTGAGGTCAGTGTATGATTATTTATCTGGAGATATAGGTGTATGTTCGAGAAGGGGAGCGGGGGGGTTCAGCTTGGGCAGCTGGATCATTTAGGAAGTCCCAGATGAGGATTGTGTCATCATGTGAACTACTGACAATCTGGAATTCATCAAACTGGAGTCGGAAAACTCTTCCAGAATGCTCCTAAAGAAGCAGAAACAAAACTTTTGAACTACTCAAAATCAAAAGGACACAAATTCAGCAACTTGTCAAAAGGAGTCTATGGAAAGGCTATGCTGATAGTTTTCTCTACCATTTAGCTGTTTCAAGAATATAGAGAAAAACCTTAACTTGGATTAAAGGCAGGATGGAAAAGTCAAATATTGGGTAGTTGATTTCGTATACAATCAAAGTAATATTTACTAGAGCTGATACATGTCAAATAGTACACTAGTTTCTCATTACTAACTCTCCTAGACTTAGGCTGAATGAGAACATTCCTCAGTACCTCCCTGGGTTTATCCTCTTCCCTGTATTTCTAGGATTCTTTTACAATCAGAGGCCAAGGACCGATGAGCAATAATAACTAGTGTGCTGGTATATAGTTATCAATTAACTCTCCCCAATTTGTAAAAGCATTTGCACATTTTATGGTCTAAAAATTTCTATCCTGGCTAATTTCAAGCTACCCATCTGAGCTCAACCAGCTTGCAAAATTCATGAACGTCTAACAATTGGCTCTCATAAGCAGGTATAAGCCTGTTTCACTTAGAATAATGTCCTCAAGTTTCATCCATGTTGTAGCATGTGACAGTATTTCCTTTCTAAGGCTGAATAATATTCTATTCTATTCCATTCTCTCTCTCTCTCTCTCTCTCTGTGTGTGTGTGTGTGTGTGTATATATATATATATATATTCACATAAACACACCACATTTTGTGTGTACATTCATCTATCAATGGATACTTGGGTTGCTTCAACCTCTTGGCTATTATGAGTAATACTGCTATGAACATGAGTATGCAAAGATCTCTTTGAGATCCTGCTTTTAATTTTTTTGGATATACACCCAGAAGTGGGAGTGCTGGATCACACAGTAATTCTATCATTAATATTCTGAGGAGCCACCATACTGTTTTCCATAGAGGCTGCACTATTATATATTCTTTACAAGATGTAAATTAGCTCATTAGATAGATGAGCATCTGTGTTCATAAGACATACTGGTCTGTAGTTTTCTTTTCTTGTTATATCTTTGTTTGGTTTCAGTATTAGGGTAATGCCGGCCTCACAGAATTAGGTACCAAGTATTCACTCTGCTTCTATCTTCTGGAGGAAATTATAGAGAATTGGTATAATTTCTTCCTTCAACATTTAATAGAATTCACCAGTGAACCCATCTGGGCTTGGTGCTTTCTGTTTTGGAAGGTTATTAATTATTTATTAAATTTCTTTAAGAGGTATAGGTCTATTCAGAATGTCTATTTCTTCCTAAGTTGTAGAAGATTGTATCTTTCAAGGGATTGGTCCATTTCATCTGGGTTATCAGTTCTGGGGGCATAGAGTTGTTCACAGTATTCCTTTATTAGAATCCTTTTAATGTCCATGGGATCTGTAGTGATGCAAAGTTTAATATCAAAAATCAATGTAATACAGCAATTAACAGAATAAAGGTGAAAACCATATGGTCACCTCAATGGATGCAGATAAAAGCATTTAACAAAAACCAACATCCAGGGCTTCCCTGGTGGCACAGTAGTTGAGAGTCCGCCTGCCGATGCAGGGGTTGCGGGTTCGTGCCCTGGTCTGGGAAGATCCCACATGCCGCAGAGTGGCTGGGCCCGTGAGCCATGGCCGTTGAGCCTGCGTGTCCGGAGCCTGTGCTCCGCAACGGGAGAGGCCACAACAGTGAGAGGCCTGCATACCGCAAAAAACAAACAAACAAAAAAACCCAACATCCATTCCTAATAAAAGCTCTCAGCAATCTGGGAACTGAAGGGAACCTCCTAATCCTCTGATAATGTATCTATGAAAAATCTATAGCTAACATATATCTATATAAAAGTATATATAAAATGGTAAAAGACCAAATGCCTTTTCCCAAAGATAAGGACACCCACTCTTACCAATTCTTTTGAGCACTGTACTGATGGTCAGTACAATAAAACAAAAAAGAAAAATGGAAGGTACACAGATTGGAAAAGAAGTGTATTTGTACATACTTGCAGTGAACAATACAGAAATCAAAAATTTTAAATACCATTTATAATAGCATTAAAAATAAATACTTAAGGATAAATATGACAAAAGATGTATAAGACCTTTACATTGAAAGCTATAAAACATTGCTGAGAAATTTTAAAAGACCTAAATAAATGGTCTTTATTTAAAAGAAAATTTAATATTGTTAAGAAGTCAATTCTTGCCAAATCTATCTAGATTCAACATGATCCCAATGAAAATCTCAGCAGACTTTTTGTTGTTGAAACTGGCAAACAGATTCTAAAATTCACATGAAAATTCAAAGAATCCAAAATACTTTGAAAAAGAACACAGTTGAATGACTTAACGCTACTTGACTTCAAGGGTTATTAAAAAGCTGCAGTAACCAAGATAGCATAATATTGGCATCAAGATAGACAAAAAGAGCAATGGAACTGAGTAGGTCCGTAAGTAGACCCACACATATATGGTCAATTTGTTTTTGACAAAGCTGCTATTAAGAAGAAAAAGGGGAAACAAATCTCCAAAGCCATTAATGGCATCTTCTCTATGTCAGGCAGTTGTTCTACAGCAATAAATAAAACATAAAAATCTAAAAAAAAAAGAAGACGAAGACAAAAAGGATAGTCTTCTGAATAAATGGAGGTGGAACAATCGGATATCCATATGAACTCTGATCCATACCTTGTACCATCCGCAAAAACTAACTCAAAATGAATCACTGACTAAAATGTAAAACCTCAAAGTATAAAACTTCTTGAAGAAAATAGAGGGGAAAATCTTTGTGACTTTGGATTAGGCAAATAAATTTTTTTTAAAGATATAATAGCTAATAACATAATCCCTAACAGAAAAATTGACACACTGGACTTAATCAAAATTAATTTCTGTTCTTCAAAAGATACTTTAAAGGGAATAAAAAAACAAACCATGGACTGGAAAAAAAATATTTGCAAATCACATACCTAACAAAGGACTTGTATGCTGAATATGCAAAAGAATCTTAAAACTCAATAATCAGAAAGCCACTCAATTTTTAAAATGGGCAAAACATTCAAACACTTCAGCAAAGTAGATATATGGATGGCATATAAACATATGAAAAGATGCTCAACACTGGGGCTTCTCTGGTGGCACAGTGGTTAAGAATCTGCCTGCCAATGCAGGGAACACAGGTTCAATCCCTGGTCTGGAAAGATCCCACATGGCGTGGAGCAACTAAGCCTGTGTACCAACTAAGCCCGTGTACCACAACTACTGAGCCTGTGCTCTAGAGCCTGCGAGCCACAACTACCGAGCCTGTGTACCACAACTACTGAAGCCCGCGTGCCTAGAGCCTGTGCCCTCCAACAAGAGAAGCCACCTCAATGAGAAGCCTGCACATGGCAACGAAGAGTAGCCCCCACTTGCTGCAACCAGAGAAAGCCTGCACATAGCAATGAAAACCCAATGCAGCCAAACATAAATAAATTTTTTTTAAAAGTCCCCCTTTAAAAAAAAAAAAAAGATGCTCAACATTATTAACATTAGGGATATAAAATTAAGATCACAATGCAGTACAATGACACACTTATTAGAAGGATTCAAAAAAGACTGTAGTAAGTATTGGTGAGGGTATGGAGTAACTGGAACTCTCATGCACAGTTGTACTACCATGTTAAACTGTACAATGCTTTGGAAAACAGTTTGGCAGTTGCTAAAAATATTAATAATATGCTTACCGTGTGACCTAGCCATTCTGTTTCTAGGATTTATCCCAGAGAAATGAAAATATATGTTCATACAAAGACTTGTACATAAATGTTTATAGAAACTTTATTTGTAATAGGCCCAAACTGGAAATAACCTAAATTTTCATCAATTGGCAAATGGATAAATAAATTTTGATATAACCATACAATGGGATATTCCTCAGCAATTTTCAAAAAGGAAAATTGCTCTATATGAACAACATGGGTGAATCTCAAAATAATTATGCTTTGTGAAATGAAACAGGCAAAAAAGAGTACATACTGTTATGATTACATTTATAAAACACTAGAAAATGTAAACTAATCAATACTGACAGAAAGAAGATCAGTGGCTGCCTGGGGATAGGAGCAAGGAAAAGTGGGGTGGGATGGGAAGGAGGGATTACTATGTAATAGGGGGCATGAGGATATGTTCATTATTTGGCTGAAGTGATGTTTTCACTGTTTTGTAAATACGTCAAAATTTAGCAAGTTGTATACTTAAATATGCTCATGTTATTGTGTGTCTATTATACCACAATAAATGTTTTTAAAAACTTAGTAAGACAACTCAATAAATAAATGAGGATGAGATGTGAAGACACTTCAAAAGAAGCACATGAAAAGATGTTCTATACCATTAGCTATCACAGAAATGTAAATTAAAACTACAACCACTACACACCTACTCAAATGGCTGTAATGTTTTTAAAAACTGACAACACCAACTCCTGTCAAGGATGTGGAAAAATTGGACATTCACACATTGTTTAGTGGAAATGTAAAGTGGTTTGCATTTGCAAACTCCCAAAATGCTACTTTGGGAAACAGCTTGGTGGTTTCTTTTAAATTTAAATATATATTCAGAAATCATACTCCTAGGTATTTACCCAAGAGAAATGAAAGAAAAAAATGTACATACAAAAGCCTGTATGGGAATGTTTTCAGTATCACCAAAGACTGAAAACATTCCACATGTCCTTAAACTGGTGAATGAATAATTAGTTCATCCATACAATGGAATACCACTCAGCAATAAAAAGGAACAAAGTATTAACACATGCAACAATGTGGATGAATCTCAAAAGAAGTGAAAAAAGCCAAATGCAAAAAGCTACATAAATATGATTTAATTTATATGACACTCATAGCAAAACTATAGGGACAGTTGCTAGGGGTTGAGGAGAGGGGATTAATATGAAGGGGTATCATTTTTGGGGTGATGGAAATGTTCTATATCTTGACTGTGGTGTTTACACAATTGCAAAATTCATAGAAGTACACTAAAAAAGGGACAAATTTTGCTGTATGTAAATTATACTTCAAAAATCAAATGAATTAAAGCACACACTTTAAAAACCATGTGTGAAACATGCAGGTAAAGCAGGTCTGGTGCTATAAGAATGAGCTTTAAATCCAACAAGGAAGACAAAGAAATGCATCTCCCTCTTCTCCAAAGCAGAGGCTGCCTAAATGTTGAGAGTCAGGATTCAGAACACTGGGCTTCAAATGCTTGCTCTCATCTTTTCCCTGAAATGTGCAAAAGATTTGTCCACCCTGGTGTCCCACTTAATCTTTTTCTAATGGAAGCAGCTTTCAAACCTTAAGCCATTTTCTGATCTGGGCCTTTGGCTAACACCACGATAAAGAACTTGGTGCTTTTGAGGTGACATTCTTCCTTCTATGTCACTTCTTTGCCCAAATATCAAGATGTTTGGGCAAGGGGGTATATTAGTATAAAAGAGACGAGATTTAAATTGCTGCAGACGGCATGCCTTAAACAGGAAGCGTAACTCAGGGGCTGACCAGGGGGTTCACACAGACTCCCCTGGCACTTTTTGCAGGCACAGGTGTGCAGGTCCTCAGATTCTGGACAGGTTCCAATTGAGTAATTATGTTCTCTCTCCCTAAGTACCCCCTACTGTTTCTGGCGGATAGAGAATTCTTATTCACTTCCTGTACTAAACTGTGTGTAGAGTTGCCGTGCAGCTGTTGAACAGCTGCCACATTCTTCTCCATATACAGTCTCTAAAGCACTTTTGGATGAAAGGCAGCTATATAAACATATTTTATTGTCATGTATTGGTTGCCTTTCCACTTAGTAGTAGGCTTTGTGAAGTTCTAGCTATCAAATCCAGCTCTGTATTCCACAGCACATCAGTTAATTTCTTTCCCTTCCTGCTCCCCAAACCCCTCTAAACAATAAGGCTCTTACCACAAGGGTCCGTAGACAGAGAGTTCCTGCAGGAGCACGGGGGTCCAAAGCAGCTACAAGATCCCACACCTTAATTTTTCTAAAGATCAAAAAGGGGACAAAAATCTTAGTTAAAAGCAAAATTAAGGGAACACAGGAAGAACAGTAAAAAGTCACGGCAATAAATATGTACGGCGAAGATAGTTTATAAGTGCAGCTCACAGGAATATACAAAAACTTTTTTGTTTTGGAGACTCAGTCCTTGCATTCATTCTTAAAAGTGGAAAATGTACGTGATTAACCTAAAAACGACAAACAGGTTAGCTTTAACCAAACTGAAGAGAGTGAATGGTAAAGTTACACCATACTTTGGGCCAAAAGGAGTTCTTATATCCATACATTAGAACTCTTAATGATAGAAGAGATCACTTAGACGTAGAAACCTATAACTCTGAGGCATCTTCTTTCTGGTCAATTCTAAGAATGGCTCACGTCACACATATCAGAGGACTGGGGTCCATTTAAGAGCTCTGGAGTTGATATAAGCAAATCCTCATATTTTGATTTAAATAAGAAAAGTATAGCCCTTCTATAAATCAAGTATAGGTCATGTCTCCTCAAGGTAAGTATTAATAACAGACAAAACCCAAGAAAAGTGGGTATAGATCAAAACCAGGGCAATGAGAAAATACAACCTTGGACTTATCTGGAACATGTCATCATACCCTGAACAATTTCCCAAGGGTAGAACAGTGATGGCTGACTCAAAGCAGAGGAAGTGGGTCTCTTAACATTTACTTAAGAATTGTCGGGCTTCCCTGGTGGCGCAGTGGTTGAGAGTCTGCCTGCCGATGCAGGGGACACGGGTTCGTGCCCCGGTCTGAGAAGATCCCACATGCCGCGGAGCGGCTGGGCCCGTGAGCCATGGCCGCTGAGCCTGCGCGTCCGGAGCCTGTGCTCCGCAACGGGAGAGGCCACAACAGTGAGAGGCCCGCGTACCGCAAAAAAAAAAAAGAATTGTCTTAATATATCAGTATAGCCAGCTCATAAACTAAGATAATGTTGTAAGTTAGTTTCTGATATTTACAAAAGCTGCCAGGGACCTCCTTGGTGGTCCAGTGGTTAAGACTCTGTACTCCCAAGGCAGGGGGCCTGGGTTCGATCCCTGGTCAGGGAACTAGATCCCACATGCCACAACTAAAAAGATCCCACGTGCTGCAACTAAGACCCGGCAGAGCTAAATAAATAAATATTAAAATAAAATAGAATAAAATAAAAAGCTGCCAATATTTGAACTGTGACCTTCTACTTCCCCAAATCAGGCACCTTGATGAGGAGAAATGATAGAGAGCACTTCATAAGTGAATACACTTTTGTAAGAATTTACTATGTGCTTATTAGCATTGCTGGACATGGGATCTATCCACAACATGAATGGACTCTATGACCATTCGAAATCAGACTGAAGGAAAGTAAAGATTACTTCACTCATTGTGACTGAAATGCTAGAAGTGAGGACAAGAGGGCTGTACTTTTAGGAATCACTAAGAGGGATAAAAATTCAAGACTGTACCATACTAAGCGCCACCCCACCCTCAAGATATTGCCCTCCAACATTTCAGCTTTATTAATAAGTCACTATTTTATATTCATATCCTGATATAGTGGGTTTACCCAGTTCTTTGCTTTATACGGCAAAACGGATAAATATATAACCAAAAAGCCAAAATATTAATGAAATTCATGAGCAAACAAGTACAATTAAATGATTGGGAAGCATATTTTAGAAAAGAGTAAACAAAGGAGAGGTGAATATATGGATTAGACACAAGAAATATTGTATCAGATTTTTTCTGTGATATCTATAATCTTTTAGAGACAAGGAAAGGTTATATTTAACATTCTAAGGCAGGAGAGATTAACAGGCAGATTTTTAAAAAACGCTGTTAGCAAACTCACCCATCATAGGCTCCACTGACTATCCTCTTGTTATCGAATCGAATACAGCGCACCAATTCCTCATGGCCTTCTAACACTCGTAAGCATGCACCACATTCTATGTCCCATAATCTAAAAGAGAAAATTGAGTCAAGTGAATTTTCAGGTATTCTTTTCTAAGCTTGGAATGTTATAATAACATACTTCATACATCTTTTAAAATATCCAAAAAATAAAATCAATCAACACTCATACACAAATGTGTTACTTTCAGTGTAATTTATTTCTTTTCTGCCGTATAAGCAGAAAAATGTACGATTTAAGTTCAAATATGCAGTATATATTTTCAAAGCACCAACCTTCATATAATTCTGTAATCAGGGTCACCAAGGAATATAAAAGATGAATTCAATGTACACAGTTGCCTATGAAGGAAATGACCAAGCCAAGAAAAATAATGTTTCCTAAAATCACAATTAATAAGAATGAGACGCAGTTATCAGTGACATCCTGCCCTCACAAAGTATGTCCACCTTTGTCACTGAGGACACTCTCCACTGTCACCCCACTGTCCAGGACAGTTTTTCTCATGTAATGGAAATGCAAAGTAAGTTCTCAAAAACTTTTATATACTAATTTAAATTATGTATGCTTTCTGACCAATCCAAAGGATTTCTAGGAATGCTAATTTCCTTAGATGTAACAATATCTATCTGTTGTTTTTTCAATGGCCTTTTCATTCCTTAGTACCTCTTTGAAGGAGGGGGAGAGGGTTGATAAATCTTCCAAATTCTATTCATATGAGTGTCATTCATCTTCATGAAGGATAAATACCAAAAAGTACTTCAACTGTGGATTCTTCATAATTTCTTCATAATTTCAAAGACTGGTAACTCCCTGGCTAATTATGTAATGCTAAGAAAACAAAATGCACAATTTCTAGCAGGGAAACAAATCTCTTTTCTTTTTTTAGAACAGTGGCAAAGAGAAAAGGCCTTTAGCTATTTATTAGCACTTTTCAACTGAAGACAGGAGAAATTTAAAGAGAAGGGCCTTCAGCCTCCATTTTTATCTCTCTTGCTCACTTCCTCTTTCAAGCAGTTCTTTTTAAATAGGTCTATATGGTGATAAAAAAGTATTACAGGAAGGAAACACATCAACAAAAGGCTTTGCTATGCTGCCTCTCTGCTTGGGGCAAACTTTTGATCTGTAAGAAGCTACAGAAACTGAAAAATGTTTTATTATAAACTTAACACAGTTGAAAATCTGTTTGATCTGTGCACAAACAATGAATGGCAGGATAATAGTGATCCCTTCTGGGTAAGGGCAATTGCTGCTCACCTGATAGTGTTGTCAGATGAGCCACTCACGACCAGCCTGTCTCTGTACTGCAAACAGGCAATTCCACGTTTGTGTCCATTTAAGGTCCTTACAAATTCACAAGTACTTGTGTTCCATACCTGAAATAAAAATAGCATTTGGCAGTTGATCTGGTGCTTTCACTAGTAAAATCTATGGCAACTGGAGTTTTTGGGAGGCAGAAAATAGGACTGAACTAATAGGGGGAATTCAACTTTTCAAACCAATCCAAATCAAACCAAAAAATGACAAGTTTAATTCATAGTAATATACGGCTAATTTGTAGCTGGCTGCTATCACATGAGAATCCTCAAATTGATGTACTCTTATGGGGTTAGTCTGGTCTTGCAGACAAATTTTCTTGAACCTAAATTTACCCCTGCCCTTTTCATACTCACCATTATTTATAGGAATAAAAACCTAATTCAAATTGTCACACAACCTATCTCACTCATTACCTTTTTACGCATAAACTAGTATTTGATTTAAATATTAAGTATTCTACAGTGAGGGTTAAGTATGAAACTGCCCTTGAGCAGATTTCCACATGAACTTCCTTTTTCTAAGTTGGGGACTTACTGAAAAATGCCTTTTTACCTTTATAGTCCTATCCCCAGATGCAGAAACGATGTACTTGTCATCAAAGTCCACGACATTGACTGCAGCTCGGTGTCCAACAAGCACCCTCCTGAGGGTGATGTCAGTTGGGGAGGCCATATCCCACACCGCAATGGAACGGTCTTTGGAACAGGTCACCATCATGCCATTATTGAAACGCAAGTGCAGAACTGCTTCACAATGGTGAATCAATGTGTTTAGCATTTCACCTGTATTTACATCCCACACCCTGGAACAAACAACATTAAGGTTATCCGAGATTGAGGAGGAGCTCATGCTACAATCTATTACAAGTATTGGACCACCTCACTCCCCACCCTTCCCACCCTATTCTCATAGTTAATGTTACACCCTACTTTCCTTCTGCAGCTCTGAAGTTAAGCTGAGTTAAAGTGTACTGATGGACCATGGGGAAGTGGTAGACAGAGGGCTGGACTGGGAGAGAAGGAAGAGGAAGGGGATGGGATGCTGTCAATGTGAAATCTGGGCTAGTTTCAGGGGGCTGGAATGAGGTTGCAGCGACCATCACCAGAGCATTGGCCACAGACTTCAAGATTATCATAAACCTTCTAACATTCAATCTGTTACATTTTAAACTGGGAATCTGATTAATAACTACAGCATTGGTGGTCCCACAGACAGCCCTCAGGTCCTAGACTGACATAAGCCAAGAAGCTTCCCTAACAGACTGACTTAGTACTACGGATGTGAGTTTGATGATGCTGGACCTTTTCACCACATAGATCAAGGCCTAAAATTATCTAGACTCTAAATGTAAGGCCCCATTTCTGTGCTTTAAATGAGTGTAGGGATCAAGAACAGCCATCCCAATATCAATATGGGCTTCACAGCAGAGTGTGCGACCCTTGGATAGCTTGAGAATTTTTTGTGAAGGTATATTTTACTTTGATCACTCTATTTTTGTATATTTACTTTGTTTTTTACAACACATTGTATTTCTTTTTTCAGTTTAACCCTCTTTTAGAAAATCATTTTTTCCCTTGTCCTATAAATGATGTTAGCCTTTACAATCTTTCAGCTTCCTTGAGGCACTCCACAAGCACCAATAAATGTTAAATGTTGATAACTCTAAGAACAGAATTTGCTGTGCCTTTAAGTCAAAAGACAAGAAACAGGAATGGCCTTTTCTATTCACAGAGGATAACTTGGAATGGTAAACATTTAACTTCAGAGAATCTAACAATGCAGTTAACTGCTTTTTTCCCTATTTTTTTAAAGTTACTTTTGATGCATTATGTTTGCTAAATCCTTTAGCTCAAGGCAAAATTCCTAACAGAGGTTTCCAGTAGTGCTGCTAGTACCCAGAACTCAAGCTACAGTGGACTCCAGCAGCATAATGGCTGTGTCATCAAATCACTAATGCCTCTGGAAATTGAAGGTCCCTCCCTGAGTGAAGCTTGCAATTAAAAACTGCAGGGACAGCAGGGGAGGGGTTGACAAAGAGAGAGCTTTGCTCACCTGTACACATTTTAAAGGAGATACGCATGCCTGTACTACAGTTATAACCACTTGAAAGGAAGGCTTCATTCCATTCATGTCATTCCCCCATGAGGTGGCTTTTGTAAGAAATGCAAGGTATACCAAGTTTCTGTAATAGATGATTCCCCCAAATCAAAATAGAATATGTAGTTTCTTTTTTTTTGTAATTAAATTGTTTTTTTTTTTTTTATTTATTTAGGCTGTGCCTGGTCTTAGTTGCGGCACGTGGGATCTAGTTCCCTGACCAGGGATAGAACTGGGGCCGCCTGGATTGGCACTGCAAACAAAGTCTTAACCACTGCACCACAAGGGAAGTCCCTGTAGTTTCTTAAATGTACAAAAATGTAAACTTACCGTAACCATTCCTAAATCAAGTTTTCTAGTTTTAGACTGACACAGTGATGGGGAGAGCTGGTTGTTTATTCTGTTTTGGTTATGAAGTTTCATAACTGTGTTCATGCAAATACATACAAAATTACTATCTAAGACAGAACAGAGTGAATCTGATTATTTCAGAGTTCAAAAGATCATTTGAAATTTTCTACCTGACTGTGGAATCCGATGATCCAGTTATGATCACCCTCTCGTCATACTGGAGACACAGGACAGAACCTGTGTGGCCTGTGAGAATTCGCTTGCATTCCAATGTGCTTTTATCCCAGATCTAGGATGGCAAACAAGATCCTTTTGATCATCATGATAATGGGGTGCTGCAGGGACTTGCTGGCTCTATTATGTGTTTGATTCCCCAAAAGAATCAAAGCCCAGAGTAGTGTGGAATGCATTCTTTCCTATACGTATAGCTAAGCACCTATATATATGTGGCTTCAGTACTAACGCAGACTTTATCCTTTTCATTAAGGAACAGCGGTAGCCTATAATTATGTGAAGGCCAAAAGAGTAATAGCCCATTCAGTGCACTTCAAGAAGAGAATTTAACCCTAGCCCTATCCATTTGCATGCGTTTCTGGAGGGAAGCAGGCATTTTTCCTTTAAGGAAATTTTGGCTTTTGGACTGGAAACAATCTAAAACTCTTACTTTCTGGAAATACTGCTTAGAGTTTATGCTTGATTGCTTTATACTGTGGTCATCCTCACCCCTTCTGCTACCTTCCCATAACTGAAGAGACCTCACCTTGATTGTGTTATCTCGAAGGCCGCTTACTATCTTCTGATCATCATACTGTAAACAATAAACTCCTTTGCTTGTTTCACTTCGGCAGTGGATTCTCTGTAAGCTATGTCTTCCACATCTCCAATTAGATTCTATTGTCTGAGAAGAAGGAATGGTAAAGAAGCAATAATTAGGAGAGGACTAGAACTAAGCTCTTATCTGACTTTCATGGTAACCAATGACAAATGCTCAATGCTTTACTCTACTGGATATATAAAACTTAAGGCATTTTTTTAAAAAAGCCACTATTTAACGCTGTAAAACATTTTTCCATGTGCAAAGTAATTAAAGATTTATTTCCTAGAACTCTCCTGTATATAACTCGTTGAACTAAATAATAAACCTGCTAGAAAGAGACAGTTCACCAACAGAGGGCAAGCTATGAACCACATGAGGTTACCTACTCAGTGCTCATCTTTCATTTGTGGTGGCCATTTCTACCAGTGAACTTCCACAGAGGCTCAATTAAGAAGATATTTGAATAATGGCTTATAAGTGCAACTTTAGCAGTTTCACTGCTGTTATCGTATTCTCTCATCTATTTATCTATCAGTAAACAGTTTTTAAAAGCTTAAAATTTTTTTTGCCTGGGAATTTACTATATTTTACCTATCCTACTCACTTGCAAAGAAATTGATTTTTAACCCACACAATAAACCCTAATGGGTTTGCTTTAACAATGCTGTTACTGAAGAATGTTGATGATTCTCTAGTATTTGGCAAATACCCAAATATACATAGATTCTTACCTCAATATCTTGTATGATTTTAGGATAAAGTGCTCTATAAAAAGAGTTGGGAGGAGCATTCCCATCAGGAGGTTTGTTTTTGAATAAATACTGTCCCCTAAAAAACAACAAATATTTCCCAATAAAAATCATAATATTATACATTTACAAGGAACTTCCTATTTCTTCAAAGTGTTTTCACAGTTACCATTCCATATAATCTCCATAACTAGCCTGGAGAGGTGTGAAGTTAAGCTCAATTTCAAGAGTCCATGTCAAAGAGGAACTTTCTGGGCTCAAAGGAACTCTGCCAACATTGATTTGCTTTTGGGTAAAACATGATGATTTCTAGTATAGAACATCAGAGTGTCAGGCCTTCAGGAATATTATGTCAATAGACAAATGGAATGCACACATTCAGAATTCATCTATTGACTATCAGACCACTGTACAGACAGGTTCATTGGCCTTACCTTTTGAAAATTTTGTTAGTGATAACTACCACCTTTGAACTAGGCACATGCCCCAAAGACTTTTTTTTCACTGAGTAAAGCGGTGCCAGTGTCAGTGGAGCCTAGCATTGTGGGCAGCAGGAATGGCTCTGTCACAGAGATCACTTTTTCTAGTCTCCAGTTATATGGGGTAAGGTGTGTTGGCGGCTCAGGCACCCAGGCTGCTGGTGATCAGTGTAGCTATGCTTTAAAAGGAGCAATTTTGACAGAAAACAAAGGGACCACAGGAGTGTCCAGCAACAATTATGAAAGCAGATTAAAAAAAGAAATGCCTAAGAGCACTGTGCTGTCCAGTCTAAGGCACAAAATTGACTTTCACAGGTGTGTTCCTGGCTATGTACATACATACATGGATTTTATTGCCTTTCCTTGATTCCAGTGAGCAACATTTGTTAGCATCTCCTTCCTTATGACAGAACATCTCTGGAATACTCATATCCCAAGCTAGATCTTTGCTACAAAAAAAAATCAGTAAATGGCAATCACTTCCTGCTGGGTAAAAAACTTAATTCCTCATCCTGAAGTTAAGAACCCACCAAACATGGTGTGCAAGCTAGTAAACCCCACTATGGGTGTACTAACTGCTGTTCTCATTGGCACTGTGCCTTGCAAAGTGGAGATAGGCAGAAATGCCTCTGAGTGTAATCCTGGCACCAGAGAAATCATGTTTTCTCTGGGCCAGTCATCCACTCCTCCCTCTATAGCTCCATTACAAAATAATTAATTGTTCAGTGTCTCTAGGAACACTTCTCTCCTGCCCTCTTCCTATTATACACCTTGAAAATTAGTTGAGAAAATTTCCTATCAGGAAGGTAGCTGGCTCTGACTTCTGTGCTGATACAAAAAGGATAATCTGCAACAGAGAAGCTAAAACAATATTTTTTTTTTTAAAGGGACTAATAGGAACAAGAAACATGATATATCAACATAAAGAAAAGGGCAAACAAGACACATTATGAAATAATTTGGGCTTCAAGATACACTTCTCTGAACAATATTATTCTATAAACATATTGCAGGCAAACCGATTTTGAATGAAGAGGTTCTAATCTGGTTAATAGGGAATTTCTCTGGCGGTCCAGTGGTTAGGACCCGGCATTTCCACTGCTGGGGGCCCGAGTTCAACCCCTAGTGGGGGAACTAAGATCACGCAAGCTGCACAGCTCAGCAAAAAAAAAAAATCTGGTCAATAATTACAATTTAATAGTTTCAACGTCAACATCCTTTAATGAGGTAAGAACCACTATATTCATTTGGCAGATGAAGAAATCAAATGTCAGGGAGGCTAAGCAACTTGCCCAAGGTCACACAGCTAGTGAGGAGACCTGGGATTTGAATCTAAGTCTGACTTCAGAGGCCACACTCTTAATTACTTTATATCTCTGGTGGGTTTTTTTGTTTGTTTCTTAAATTTTTATTTATTTATTTATTTTTGGCTGTGTTGGGTCTTCGCTGCTGTGCGCGAGCTTTCTCTAGTTGCAGCGAGTGGGGGCTCACTCTTTGTTGCAGTGTGTGGGCTTCTCGTTGTGGTGGTTTCTCTAGTTGCAGAGCACAGGCTCTAGGCGTGCAGGCTTCAGTAGTTGTGGCGCATGGGCTCAGTAGTTGTGGCTCGCAGGCTTAGTTGCTCCACAGCATTGGGATCTTCCCGGACCAGGGCTCAAACCCACGACCCCTGCATTGGCAGGCGGATTCTTAACCACTGCGCCACCAGTTAGGGAAGCCCTAACTACTTTATTGTCTCTCAATGCCCACCATTTCTCAGAGATTCCTGTCCTCCTTTTAATCTCTGGCAATCGTATACAAGCACCCCAGGATTTTCTTCATATGCAATGAAACTATACCCTAAGGAAAAAGAAATCATACAAACCTCTGATCTCATTTTCTACCCCACTGTATTTATCACACCTTGCTAAAGTATTTGAGTTTCTTTGAATCAAAGGTGCCACAAAAAAGGGTGGCTAAGTGTTGAAAACTGGTTTCTCAGTCTATATTTATTTTGTAAGTCAAAACCTTTTATGATGGAAGCTCTTTGACAACAGGGACCACTTCTATTGAAATGCCTAGTACTTCTGAGAGTGTGAGGACATGATAAATGCTAAATATTAAATTCAGAATATTATCATAAAATGTGATCTGCTGATTAAGAAAATGGACTTTTCCCAAGTGGTCTTTTATTATACTTTTAAGAGTTACCATTACTGAGCAGAGAGAATATTCAGTATTATTCAAGAGAGAAAATAAAAGTTCATGTCCTAGGGGCAGAGTGTCAAATTCATCTAGATATAAAATACAACAGTAGAGTGGAAATTAAACCCAAAGCTTTTTTAGAAAACTGTATTTATTTATTTTTGGTTGGAAGAAATGGAAGAAACTTTCAAAGACAGTATTTGGGGAAAGGTAGTATAACAGACTTTATTGACAAAGGAGGCTTGGTTAAGACAACCTGCAAGAAAAAAATGAAAAAGTGATCATAGATTAATTTTTTTTTTTAAGTGGGGAAGGACAACTAACACAGGAAGAAAGGCAACATGTAAAAATAAGCAGCCACAGAATGTGAAGGGGATACTGGAGGCGATCTTCATGGGGTGAACAAATATTTGAAATTTCATGGGTCTGTATCAAGCTGATAAATATGGCCAAAGACAAAGGAATACAGTCAGAACTCTGAAGGATCCTCAAAAGAGCAGGAATGGGTTTCTGTGGTTGAAGAGATAGAGGGAAGAGTGATAATTGGTGCTGAATCCTGAATTATTTCTCAGCTATACCTTCACACACCCTTTTAAAAGGCCAAAAAGCCGTCTGGTTCAATGATCTTACTTGGTTTTTTCTTCTGTGTAACTAACATAATAGATCTTTAGTGCCAACCCTAAGCAAAACTGTGGAGCCTACATTTATCTTTGGCATTTTCACACGTATGTGTCAAGACCTGTCCATCTACTTCTTGTTCTCCCTGCCTTCAAAAAAAGAGACTTTGTAAAGTCTCAAGGTGTGATAAAGGCTTATTGTCATTTACAGTCCAAATGGGAACAAAGTACATTTTAACAGGGAACAAAACCTTTATAGCTATGGGAATAAGTCTCTACAACTGAAATTTCAGGTCAGGACTTATTTGGAGGGGAGTTTCTTTTCATTTTTTTTTTCTTCCCCTGAGGGGTGGAGGAATATTCCTAGCTGCCCTAAAATTTTCCCATGTAAGCAACTGCCTCCTCTATTTCTAAGGCTCATCCTGGCATGCTTAGCAAAATGATGGACTTCGAATGCCATACAACTATATACTTTTTTGTTTTTTTATACAATATAAAGAGTTTATTTCCAAATTATGAAATTAGTTATGAAAGGTAAGATTTCTAGTTTTCTATATAGTGAAATAAGTGAGAATAAAGAAAACATATTTGGGAAGGAGAAATAATAACTTTCACTTATGCAATTTTTACATAGCCCAAAACTGCCTGGCGTTTGCTTCCTAATTTAATTGAATTTGGGAGAAATTCTAAAGTCTTCCTAAAAGCCAGAATGACAGAAATCTCTTGAAGCACTTGGTATAATGTTTAGAGGTCATCATGTTTATTATGCTTTAATGAATTTCAAAGATGCAAAAAAAGTAAGGGAGCTGACTATATTTCTATGAAAATTGCTAAGAAAAGCTGATCCTCCATTCTTAACTGTTCTGTATCTCTTTATGATCCACGATAAACAATTCATAAAATTAATTGCTCAGGATATCACTGAGCATACATATGCCTGCTGGTACATATCTCCCAACTAAAACATTTAATACGTCACCTTTATTTTATTTATAAAATATTCACACCCAACTTTCTTATAGTGACATTATAGAGACATCCTCTGAGAGAAAATTATATATAGAAGACATCTTCCAGAAGTTCTAATGAAATGGTACCATTACATTAAGAGAACAACAAAATTGGTGACTATCTCTTGGGCTGCTAACTATATAATGCCTTAAGGGATTCAGGATTAAGCAGTAAAATCTTGAGAAAATATAAGAGTCTTAAAAAGAAACAATGATTTATACTAAATTCCAATCTTCCCTCTTTCTGATGGCTTGAGTTCTTATTCTAGTTGGGCATAAAAATAATTTTGATTACAAAGATGATAAAACACCACAGGCAAGGGCTGAAGGCAAGAAATCTGAAAAAGAAAATAATTATTTGTTCTGGATTATTTTAGGGGAAAGCTAGATCTGATGGCTTCTGTGTGATTCAAAGCCATCTACTTGCCTTATAAATTGCCCATAAGCCCTTTTTCAGGATACCAATCTCTGCCCAGAGAACAGAACGCTTCAAATAGAATGGCTGGCCAGTTTTTTATGATTTTTTGCAAAGCAGTATTAACACATTATTATGTCACTTATGAGTGACTGGTCAGAAGAAAAACTGTCAAGTACACGAACAACTATTTAACATTTTTTGCTATAAAACAGCAAAATCACTGTATCAAAAGATAAGTGGTCTCATGGCTCCCAATAATACTGTATTCCAGAGACGGGAAGGCCAGGTCCTGAAGCTCTGTAACAGTAAGAACGTTAAAAGCCTCACCACCCTCTTCGTTCTGCCAGGCCTCTCCACAGAGAATCTGTCCTGACCATTCTCTCGATGAGCTTCTTCCATAACATGCCATCAGATGTCACTCGGTACCATTCCTTGCACACAAGTTCAGCAGCACATAGTGATTTGGCATCCAGGTATGACAGAATGTTCTCAGCGATGTGATCTAAACCCCGAGCTTTCGGTGGGGGGAGGAGGCAAAGAAAAAGAACATAGATAGTGGTGAATGATTTTTTACAAAAGGTCCTTTAAATCAGAACAGCATTTATTCTGCTATGAAGGCACATTACTGTCCCTAGTGTGGTCCAGTTTCTTTTTCAAACAGACTGGGGTAAAATGAGTGTCAATAATTTTTCTATAAGGTTACAGAAATGAACAGTATTTTCCATCTTCCTTTAGATAAGGAAGTGAAAACTAACAACCAGCAAACCCCCCAAGACATTAAAAATAAAAAGGATTCCAGGAAACAATTCACATCTATCTATATGGATTTCGGCACTAGGGGATGTTCTATGGATGGCATCTCAAACTCTATGGTTCAGACCCCCCACACCCCAATTCTCTATATTAGGTCCATTTCTCATTCTGTTTCTATTACTGCTGCAGTTCCTAAGCTGTTCAGTAAAAGAAATATCCTTTAAATGTACTGGGGGAGAGGCACTAAGCAGAATGTTCTGGATTATAGAATTCTGGGCATGCAGAAAGGAGAGAAGAAGGAAATACAGACTGGTATAGAAACATTCCAAGAGGAATGACCGAGAGGTATGTTTAAGTTCAAGTATGAGTTTAATTCTAGATCTTTAAAAAATATACTTGAGAACAGTTGCTGCTATAAAGCCTAAATGACAGTTGGCCAAAAAAGGAAAAAAAAAAATCCCAGACCAATAGATAACTTATAATTTCAGAGACTATTTTTGTAGGATATACAGAGAACAACAGTGGAAGTAGATCTTGGACTGTGTTAACTGGGTGGGTTTCTCAATTACTATTCTCTACTACCCAAATCTGTACTGGGGCCTCAGAGGAACAAATCCTATAAAATAGGATATTCACACTAACTTTTGGCTGCTGTTCTAACTCAAACGTGAGACAAAAACATTCAAAGTTATTTCTCTTTATAGGTTACATATCAGAGGTTAGCTAAAGACTTAAATAGTGCAGAAAGATTCCTTCATACTCTGATTCCCTTAGGCACAAACTTAACACACAGGAGAGAGAATACCACATTTCATTTTGTGTCTTTCCCCTGAATCATACAAAGACACATTTGGATGCCATTAGCAAAAATCCAAATGTGCTTAAACGTTATTTTAATTATAAAAATTGTATGGATATCAGTCACATTTTTCAGCAGATTCGGAAAAGAAAGCATTAAATGGATCTTGTTTGGCTGGCATCACATGTTCATATTTAAGCACAAGCAGATGGAGGCATTCATCACCTAATTCTTATTAAAGAAACATGACTATAAGCCAATTAAAGATATAATAATTAGTTCATCATACAAAATACAGTAATGGCACAATTTCTGCATCTTTATATTGAAACTTTCTACACCATCAGAAGTTCCCAAAATGCATTCCTGTTTTTAATGGCTGGCATGAAACTGCTCCTGATCTTTCACTATGTCCCTATAATAAGTCTTCGGAAGTAATTTCACCTAACACTCCAAACAAACCCATTACATTAATGGATTACAGGCATTTTTTGAAGTAGTCTGGTTTACTAAATGTAGCCAGATGGTATAGGTTCATAAGTTAAAGTGGCCATAAAGCATTAGACTGATGATTTAGTGTCTTATGAAGTGGTCAGCAGATATACGTCAGAGATTGTTATTAGGCAAAGGATACACAAGTTTAATCATCTCCTGTTCAATTCTTAGTGGTATATGCTTGAGATTGTAACATGTCTCAGTGATTGGGAAGAGCACAGTAATGAGGTACACACAGATTGTTCGCACAAAGAAAACTGTTTGCCTATGGCTAAAATAAAATCCAATGAGTGAAGAAGGGGCAGAAATCTATTCTACTTAACAAAAGATATAGGAACAAATTCAGCTTGAAAATGGTTATTTCTAAGATATAAATAGGCATTTCTTTTATTTTAAAGGGCAATTTAAATTCCAATTTTGGAAAAACAAATTTTTAAAAAGATATAATTGGCAAAGATTAAGCAGAGTGGTAACATGCAGTTTGGGGGGAAGGTATAAGTTGGTATATTTTTCTTAGAGGATAGTTTGGCATATGTATTAGAAGCCTTAAAATATGTTCATAATTAATATAGAAATCCTACTTCTGGTATTTTTTTCCCTAGGATGCCCAAAAGATGAATAAGAATGTCCACCACAGCACAGTTTATAATGCAAAAAACATTTTAAACTACCTAAATGTTCAATAAAGGGTTTAAATAATGTGTGCTTCAATCACCATAAGTAATACAAATACTATAAAAAAATTATTTTTTAAAAGAACCAACACTTAGAAAAACACATTAAGAGAATACAGTAAGAAAAAAATGTTACAAACACTTATGAGGGAAATATACACACCTAGGAAAAATATTAATAGCATATTAGTAGTTCTCTCTGAATGGTAGGGTTCTGGTAAATTTTATTTTTATATTTTAAACTGTTTTGAATTTTCTAAATTTCCCATAAGTGCTATAATCAGGAAACAACTGAATAAAAATAAAAACAAGATAAGCTATTTTAGAGATTCACTCACTTTTATACTATTTTTCTTTTAAAATAAGCTATTAACACAGGTGAGAAACTTGTATTTTCCTGAGACAGCATTTCCCCCAAATACTGATGTCTACATAGTATCCTAGATCACCATCAAGCATTCAGTGAAACAACCACAGCACTCTCCAAAGTATTTTAAGTGTGTGTGTGTATATGTGTCTGTGTGTGTATGTACAAATATATATATATATTTAAAAATATATAGTTTATAATAGCTATATAGTTCCTGAGCAGTGAGATTGTAAACCCTGGCATTTACATATTTAATATCACAACAAGGCTCCTGAGATACCCTTCTTTCTAAAATATTCAATTAAAAATGTTTCTTATTCATTCCTATAATGTAAATATTCGGTTGATAAATTCACATAGAAATCCAAATTCAAATACATTAGTTAATATACCTTAAAACTAAGACACATTATAAAAGACACATCTCAAACCAGACAACACCTCAGAAAAGATTTTATTTAAACCTACGTGTGAGTAAAAATAGGGTGAATAGAGACAGGGAGAAGAGAGGGGAAAGAGGAGTCTATTATTTATAGAGTTTGATTTTTTGTATTTATATCCCAAGAAGGTACAATTTAAATGCTCAGTTTGTAAAAATTAAGCCAACAAAGATTTTTTTTTAAATAGAGAGATAATAGAGTTGTAGATTTAGTATGATTACCATTGTAACATATCTTCCAGGCAAATTAATGGCTTACAAACATCTGTAGACATACCTGGCAGAGCAGTTATGAAATCCCTCTGCAACATAGGTTTAAGATACGAGTTTATGTGCCCATGTTGGTAATGACACATTTGGGATATAAGATGTTCCACAAATTCCACTTGATCGGACTCTGACCACTGCTCAAAATATTTGACACACAGTTCCTTTTCCTTCTCATAGCTTGCCGAGAGCTTCCGTTGCTTGGGCACAATCATACTGGAAGTGCCATTGGCAAGTTTTGTCTGTAGAAGAGGTGAATTGAAAGAAACATATAAGTACTGAAAATAAGAGAAATTATATAATTTTCCAGTCTGGCATGCTATGTTATATATGTCTATATGATGGAGCTCACTCTGTTACTCTATTAGTAATTGGAAGTTTGCAAACAGCAGTTATATGGAAAAAGCCACAGAAATACCACAGCAAGTTGGTAAATCAAGAATACTGCTGGATGACAAGGTATCCATTTCCAAAAGTTTGTAGGAGAGCATTATTTGGAGATATACAGATGAAAACTGATGAAAGCATGTTATTACTAGCAAGCAAAAAAGCTAATTTGCTTTTTCTTGTATACACCAGTTACTGGGCATTTATACAATTACTTACTCACAACTTTTTTTTTTTTTTTTTTTTTTTTTTGCAGTATGCGGGCCTCTCACTGGTGTGGCCTCTCCCATCGCGGAGCACAGGCTCTGGACGCGCAGGCCCAGCAGCCATGGCTCACGGGCCCAGCCACTCCGCGGCATGTGGGATCCTCCCAGACCGGGGCATGAACCTGCGTCCCCTGCATCGGCAGGCGGACTCCCAACCACTGCGCCACCAGGGAAGCCCACAGCTTATTTTTTAATAGTCAAGTAAGAAATCCTCCATGCAAAGAAAAGCCAATGAATAATTTGAGACCCTGGTACCTTTGGAGATAAAGCTTAAATAACATCAATGCTCAATATACCCTTTTCATCTCCCCAACCACCCCAAAATCCTATCTCTGCTGTCATCAAAATTATATGCCATAAAGTCTTCTATATTAATTGATTCATTCAATAAATATTAATTGAGCATCTATAATGTGCCAAACACTGTCCTAGGTGCTAGGAACACCTAGGACAAAAATAATACAGTCTCTACCATCAGTAACTTACATTGTAGTAGGTACAGCAAGCTAAAAACATTACCATACAAACAGAAAATATAATGCAGATAGTAGTTTGAAGAAAAATAAAACAGGATAAAGGGATAGAAAAATTAATATATGCTATTGTGACGGGCAAAAATCTAAGATGGTCCCCCAAGAAATTCTTGACCCCTGGTGTACAAGCATCTCTCTCAGTTATTCAAACAAACATGTAGGTACTGCCGTGACTTAATTAAGGTCCCAAATCAGGACCATAAGATAGGGAGATTACTCCAGTGGGTGTGATCTAATGACATGAGCCCTTTAAAAGCAGAGAGTTTTCTCCAGTTGGTTGCAGAAGAGAAGGGGATCACCTGACTAGGAATTCAGTCATCCTTAGGAGCTGAGAGCAGCTCCCAGCAGACAGCCAGTAAGGAAATGGGGACCTCAACCCTACAAAGGCATGGAGCTGAATTTGCCAACAACAATAACAACAATGAGCTGAGAAGAAGATTTTTCCCCAGATGAGAATTCAGCCCAGCCGACACCTTGATTTCAGCCTTGTGATACTTTGAGCAGAGGACCCAGTCATGCTATATCAGACTTCTGACCTAGACATCAGTGAGCTAATGAATGGGTGTTATTTTAACTTGCTAAGTTTGTAGTAATTTGTTATGTAGCAATTAATAAACAACCTAACAATTATTTAAGTCTAAGGGGTCAGAGATAGTTTCCCTGAAGATATGACATTTGAACTGACACATGAAGGAAATGAGGGAACTAGACATTTTGTTACACGGGGGAAGAATGGTCTAGGCAATGGGCATTTTGAGAGCAAAGGTCCTGGATGGTAGTCTAAATGGCATGTTCAAGAAACAACAGGAGGGCCCAGGGTGGCTAGAACCAAGTGAGCAAAGCAAGAAGAAATACAGTTGAAGAAGTAGTCCAAGCCAGATGATCCAGGTCATTTGGGTGGTAGTAGCTATCTCCAAAGATGGCCCCAAACAATTCCATCCCTTCCTGAACATAAATTCTGTTCCTCCCATCAAGAAGTAGTTTGTCCTAGCCTTTGAATCTGGCCTTTGACTAACAGAATGTGGAGAAAGTGACATTCTGGGACTTCTGAGTCCTGGCAACTTCTGCTTACTCTATCTTAGAACCTTGAGCCACCATGTAAGAAATTCAGAGTACCCTGCTGGAGAGGGAAGTCTGGAGGATGAGAATCTATGCAGAGAGAGGTCACATGGAGAAGCACATAGCCTGAGCATGACAATCTGAGACCTTATAAAGGATCACTGCTATGTGGAGAATAGGCTGCAGGGGACATGAATGGAAATTAGGAGACTAATTAACAGATTACTTCACAGTAGTCCATGGAAGAGACAACAATCTTTTGGACTAGTAAGGTAGCTACATGCGTGGTGAGAAATAATTGGGATTCAACATACACTTTGAAGGCAGAGCCAACTGAATTAGCTGATAGGCTGAATGCGGGGTATGAGGGGGGAAAAGGAGACAAGGACCATACTCAAGTCTGAAGCTGGGGAACACTGGGGTAAGATTCAGAAATTAACTGAAATTTTTGCTCTAAAAGTTGATTTTCTTTAGAGGATAACCACAACGTGGTAGGTACAACTAGGTACTTATACTTTTTTTTTTTTTGGCTGCATCAGGTCTTAGTTGCGGCACACAGGATCTTTCGTTGCGGCGTGCAGGTTTCTCTCTAGTTGTGGCGTGCGGGATCAGTAGTTGCAGCGTGTGAGCTTAGTTGCCCCGTGGCATGTGGGATCTTAGTTCCTCAACCAGGGATTGAACCCGCGTCCCCTGCATTGTACTTTTCAAAGTAACTTGATGGATCTTTGGCATATTTGACTGAGGCAAACCCAGTGTGGCAAGGAGACCCATGCTACTGTGGAGTTCATACCTGCCTAGACATAATGAATGTGCCATAAAACTGTATCAAATTTGGATAATCAACTTCTGCTATTAAAGGCACAGACTTGCCTTAATTTCTAAAGGTTAACTCCTACCTGTAGGCCTCTTACAAATGATTCCAGATACACAGCTGAAAGTATATTTCCAAGAATGGCATTAGCCATTCTCCTTTTTATTTTTTTTTTAAAAAATTTATTTATTTTTGGCTGCGTTGGGTCTTCACTGTTGCGCACGGGCTTTTCTCTAGTTGTGGCGAGCGGGCGCTACTCTTTGTTGTGGTACACCGGCTTCTCATCGTGGTGGCTTCTCTTGTTGCGGAACACAGGCTCTAGGTGCAAGGGCTTCAGTAGTTGTGGCACGCGGGCTCAGTAGCTGTGGCTTGCGGACTCTAGAGCACAGGCTCAGTAGTTGCGGTGCACGGGCTTAGTTGCTCCGCGGCACGTGGGATCTTCCCGGACCAGAGATTGAACCATTGTCCCCTGCATTGGCGCACTGGCAGGCAGATTCTTGACCACTGCACCACCAGGGAAATCCCAAGCCATTCTATTTACATAGAAGGAGTGGACACCATAAACAGCAAACCTTGGTGTACACAGAGTTGGGTGTTTTTTAGCATAAATGCCACGGTTGTCTATAAGACCAAAAATGATTAATAAGAAACTTGTTGGACATGGGCCTTGGGGGACTTCCGGGCTGTTTTATGTAGGTTATTTGTTTGTATCTCAGAAAATGAAAACTTGTGAAATATGGAGTAAGATTTTGAGAGCTAATAAATAGGTGGGTTTAGAAGCTTGACCAAACGCCACTTCTGATCCCAACATCCAAAACCTCTCACTCCATCATCTCTTATATATTTGTCTTTTATCTTTTAAAAGGTGGAAACGGACTGGAGTTGGATGCCACCGGAGTACTGTATTCTTGCTAAAGACCAGAAACGCCAGTAACAGAAAACAATAATCAGCAAAGTAATGAAATTATTCTGTTTATACTTTAAATGAACCATCTATAAAAATGGAATCAGCAGCTATCAGACCATTAACAGATAAAAATGCCTAAGGATTTCACATATTGATTATCCCACCACAGGAGCTTAAGTTCAGTCAAGACTTTGTCATACTTTCAATGATCCAGTCATAAATGGGACCTAAAACACTGTTTATTAGAAATGAAGTATAACCTGAGAGTTCATGTGTTTGCCAACTGTCTGCTGGTACTACATTCTAGTCACCACCCCTCAAAACAGAGTATTTCCTTGTAGGTAGAAAGACATACACCTCAGATCCATCATCACTTTACATGAGTACTCTTACTACACCATACCGCATTGTTTTAAGAGTGTTGGCCCTACAGTAGAAAGACCTGGTTTTAAATTTTAACTCCTTAATTTAGCAGCTGTGTGACATGGAATAAATAACTTGATTTTTTTTGAGTCTCTGTTCCCCTTGTCTGTAAAATGGGGCTAATTATAGAATCTATTACATTGGGTTTTTGTGAAGATCAAATAAAATAATCTAAGAAAAGCCATGCTTAATTGGTTCACCACCTGGCATACAGTAAAGTGCTCAGTAAATCAACAGTCAATGAATTTATGACACTGCTGGAGCTAGGCCTTCTCTCTCTCTTTAAATATATCCTTCGTTCTCATTATGTAATATATTTTTTTCTATTTTAATTTTCATTGAAGTATAATATATGTAAAAGTACATAATCTTTTTTTTTTTTTTTTTTTTTTTTGCGGTACGCGGGCCTCTCACTGTTGTGGCCTCTCTGGACGCGCAGGCTCAGCGGCCATGGCTCACAGGCCCAGCCGCTCCGCGGCATGTGGGATCTTCCTGGACCGGGGCACGAATCCGTGTCCCCTGCATTGGCAGGCGGACTCTCAACCACTGCGCCACCAGGGAAGCCCAAAAGTACATAATCTTAAGTGTACAGCTTGATGAATTTCCACAAGGTAAACATACTATGTAACTAGCACCCAGATGAAGAAACAGATTATCACAAGCCTCACAAGCCCTGCCTTGTGCTCCCTTTTTCAAGTTACCCCTAAGGGTAACCACTATACTCATTTCACTTTTTTTTTGACATCTTTATTGGAGTATCATTACTTTACAGTGAGTGGTGTGTTAGTTTCTGCTTTATAACAAAGTGAATCAGCTATACATATACATATATCCCTATATCTCCTCCCTCTTGTGACTCCCTCCCACTCTCCCTATCCCACCCCTCTAAGTGGTCACAAAGAACTGAGCGGATCTCCTTGTGCTATGCGGCTGCTTCCCACTAGCTATCTATTTTACATTTGGTAGTATATGTAAGTCCATGCCACTCTCTCACTTCGTCCCAGATTACCCTTCCCCCTCGCCATGTCCCCAGGTCCATTCTCTGCATCTGCGTCTTTATTCCTGTTCTGCCCCCAGGTTCTTCAGAACCCTTTTTTTTTTTTTTAGATTCCATATACATGTGTTAGCATACGGTGTTTTTCTCTTTCTGACTTATTTCACTCTGTATGACAGACTCTAGGTCCATCCACCTCACTACAAATAACTCAATTTCGTTTCTTTTTATGGCTGAGTAATAGACCGTTGTATATATGTGCCACATCTTCTTTATCCATTCATCTGTTGAAGGACACTTATGTTGCTTCCATGTCCTGACTACTGTAAATAGAGCTGCAATGAACATTGTGGAATATGACTCTTTGAATTACGGTTTTCTCAGGGTATGTGCCCAGTACGGGGATTGCTGGGTCATATGGCAGTTCTATTTTTAGTTTTTTTAAGGAACCTCCATACTGTTCTCCATAGTGGCTGTATCAATTTACATTCCCACCAGCAGTGCAAGAGGGTTCCCTTTTCTCCACACACTCTCCAGCATTTATTGTTTCTAGATTTTTTGATGATGGACATTCTGACTGGTGTGAGGTGATACCTCATTGTAGTTTTGATTTGCATTTCTCTAATGATTAGTGATGTTGAGCATTCTTTCATGTGTTTGTTGGCAATCTGTATATCCTCTTTGGAGAAATGTCTATTTAGGTCTTCTGCTCATTTTTGGATTGGGTTGTTTGTTTTTTTGATACTGAGCTGCATGAGCTGCATGTAAATTCCAGAGATTAATCCTTTGTCAGTTGCTTCATTTGCAAATATTTGCTCCCATTCTGAGGGTTGTCTTTTCGTCTTGTTTATGGTTTCCTTTGCTGTGCAAAAGCTTTTAGGTCCCATTTGTTTATTTTTGTTTCTATTTCCATTTCTCTAGGAGGTGGGTCAAAAAGGATCTTGCTGTGATTTATGCCATAGAGTGTTCTGCCTATGTTTTCCTCTAAGAGTTTTATAGAGTCTGGCCTTACATTTAGGTCTTTAGGTCTTTAATCCATTTTGAGTTTATTTTTGTGTATGGTGCTAGGAAGTTTTCTAATTTCATTCTTTTACATGTAGTTGTCCAGTTTTCCCAGCACCACTTATTGAAGAGGCTTTCTTTTCTCCATTGTATATTCTTGCCTCCTTTATCAAAAATAAGGTGACCATATGTGTGTAGGTTTATCTCTGGGCTTTCTATCCTGTTCCATTGATCTATATTTCTGTTTTTGTGCCAGTACCATACTGTCTTGATTACCATAGCTTTGTAGTATAGTCTGAAGTCCAGGAGCCTGATTCCTCCAGGTCTGCTTTTCTTTCTTAAGATTGCTTTGGCTATTCGGGGTCTTTTGTGTTTCCATAAAAATTGTGAGATTTTTTTGTTCTAGTTCTGTGAAAAATGCCATTGGTAGTCTGATATGGATTGCACTGAATCTGTAGATTGCTTTGGGTAGCACAGTCATTTTCACAATATTGATTCTTCCAATCCAAGAACATGGTATATCTCTCCATCTGTTTGTATCATCTTTAATTTCTTTCATCAGTGTCTTATAGTTTTCTGCATACAGGTCTTTTGTCTCCTTAGGTAGGTTTATTCCTAGGTATTTTATTCTTTTTGTTGCAATGGTGAATGGGATTGTTTTCTTAATTTCTCTTGCAGATTTTTCATCATTAGTGTATAGGAATGCAAAAGATTTCTGTGCGTTAATTTTGTATCCTGCTACTTTACCAAATTCATTGATTAGCTCTAGTAGTTTTCTGGTAGCATCTTTAGGATTCTCTATGTATAGTATCATGTCATCTGCAAACAGTGACAGCTTTTCTTCTTCTTTTCCGATTTGGATTCCTTTTATTTCTTTTCATTCTCTGATTGCTGTGGCGAAAACTTCCAAAACTACGTTGAAGAAGAGTGGTGAGAGTGGACAACCTTGTCTTGTTCCTGATCTTACAAGAAATGGTTTCAGTTTTTCACCATTGAGAATGATGTTGTCTGTGGGTTTGTCAGACATGGCCTTTATTATGTTGAGGTAAGTTCCCTTTGTGCCCACTTTCTGGAGAGTTTTTTTTATCATAGATCGGTGTTGAATTTTGTCAAAAGCTTTTTCTGCATCTATTGAGATGATCATATGGTTTTTCTCCTTCAATTTGTTAATATGGTTTATCACATTGATTGATATGTGTATATTGAAGAATCCTTGCATTCCTGAGATAAACCCCACTTGATCATGGTATATGATCCTTTTAATGTGCTGTTGGATTCTCTTTGCTAGTACTTTTTTTTTTTTTTTTTGCGGTACGCGGGCCTCTCACTGTTGTGGCCTCTCCTGTTGCGGAGCACAGGCTCCGGATGCGCAGGCTCAGCAACCATGGCTCATGGGCCCAGCCGCTCCGCGGCATGTGGGATCCTCTCGGACCGGAGCACGAACCCGTGTCCCCTGCATCTGCAGGCGGACTCTCAACCACTGCGCCACTAGGGAAGCCCTCTTTGCTAGTATTTTGTTGAGGATTTTTGCATCTGTGTTCGTCAGTGATATTGGCCTGTAGTTTTTTTTCTTTGTGACATGTTTGTCTGGTTTTGGTATGAGGGTGATGGTGGCCTCGTAGAATGAGTTTGGGAGTGTTCCTCCCTCTGCTATATTTTGGAAGAGTTTGAGGAGGATAGGTGTTAGCTCTTCTCTAAATGTTTGACAGAATTTGCCCGTGAAGCCATTTGGTCCTGGGCTTTTGTCTGTTGGAAGATTTTTAATCACAGTCTCAATTTCAGTGCTTGTGATTGGTCTGTTTATATTTTCTATTTTTTCCTGGTTCAGTCTCGGAAGGTTGTGCTTTTCTAAGAATTTGTCCAGTTCCTCCACGTTGTCCATTTTATTGGCATATAGTTGCTTGTAGTAATCTCTCATGATACTTTGTATTTCTGCAGTGTCAGTTGTTACTTCTCCTTTTCCATTTCTAATTCTATTGATTTGAGTCTTCTCCCTTTTTTTCTTGATGAGTCTGGCTAATGGCTTATCAATTCTGTTTATCTTCTCAAAGAACCAGCTTTTAGTTTTATTGATATTTGCTATTGTTCCCTTCATTTCTCTTTCATCTATTTCTGATCTGATCTTTATGATTTCTTTCCTTCTGCTAACTTGGGGTTTTTTTTTGTTCTTCTTTCTCCAATTGCTTTAGGTGTAAGGTTAGGTTGTTTATTCGAGATGTTTCTTGTTTCTTGAGGTAGGATTGTATTGCTATAAACTTCCCTCTTAGAACTGCTTTTGCTGCATCCCATAGGTTTTGGGTTGTCATGTTTTCATTGTCATTTGTTTCTAGGCATTTTTTGATTTCCTCTTTGGTTTCTTCAGTGATCTCTTGATTATTTAGTAGTGTATTGTTTAGCCTCCATGTGTTTGTATCTTTTACAGATTTTTTTCTTGTAATTGATATCTAGTCTCATAGCACTGAGGTCGGAAAAGATACTTGATACGATATCAATTTTCTTAAATTTACCAAGGCTTGATTTGTGACCCAAGATATGATCTATCCTGGAGAATGTTCCATGAGCACTTGAGAAAAAAGTGTAATCTGTTGTTTTTGGATGGAATGTCCTATAAATATCAATTAAGTCCATCTTGTTTAATGTATCATTTAAAGGTTGTGCTTATTTATTTTCATTTTGGATGATATGTCCATTGGTGAAAGTGGGGTGTTAATGTCCCCTACTATGACTGTGTTACTGTCGATTTCCCCTTTTATGGCTGTTAGCATCTGCCTTATGTATTGAGGTGCTCCTATGTTGGGTGCATAAATACTTACAATTGTTATATCTTTTTCTTGGATTGATATCTTGATCATTATGTAGTATCCTTCTTTGTCTCCTGTAATAGTCTTTATTTTAAAATCTATTTTGTCTGATATGAGAATTGTTACTCCATCTTTCTTTTGATTTCCATTTACATGGAATATCGTTTTCCATCCCCTCACTTTCACTCTGTATGTGTCCCTAGGTCTGAAGTGGGTGTCTTGTAGACAGCATATATACGGGTCTTGTTTTTGTATCCATTCAGCTGGTCTACGTCTTCTGGTTGGAGCATTTAATCCATTTACATTTAAGGTAGTTATTGATATGTATGTTGCTATTACCATTTTCCTTGTTTTGGGTTTGTTATTGTAGGTCTTTTCCTTCTCTTGTGTTTCCTGCCTAGAGAAGTTCCTTTAGCATTTGTTGTAAAGCTGGTTTGGTGGTACTGAATTCTCTTAGCTTTTGCTTGTCTGTAAAGGTTTTAATTTCTCCGTCGAATCTGAATGAGAGCCTTGCTGGGTAGAGTAATCTTGGTTGTAGGTTTTTCCCTTTCATCACTTTAAATATGTCCTGCCACTCCCTTCTGGCTTGCAGAGTTTCTGCTGAAAGATCAGCTGTTAACCTTATGGGGATCCCCCTTGTATGTTATTTGTTGTTTTTCCCTTGCTGCTTTTAATATTTTTTCTTTGTATTTAATTTTTGATAGTCTGATTAATATGTGTCTTGGCATGTTTCTCCTTGGATTTATCCTGTATGGGACTCTCTGCGCTTCCTGGACTTGATTATTTCCTTTCCCATATTAGGGAAGTTTTCAACTATAATCTCTTCAAATATTTTCTCATTCCCTTTTTCTCTTCTTCTTCTGGGACCCCTATAATTCGAATGTTGGTGCATTTAATGTTGTCCCAGAGGTCTCTGAGACTGTCCTCAGTTCTTTTCATTCTTTTTTCTGCTCTGCGGTAGTTATTTCCACTATTTTATCTTCCAGGTCACTTATCTGTTCTTCTGCCTCAGTTATTCTGCTACTGATTCCTTCTAAAGAATTTTTAATTTCATTTACTGTATTGTTCATCTGTGTTTGTTTGCTCTTTAGTTCTTCTAGGTCCTTGTTAAACGTTTCTTGTATTTTCTCCATTCTATTTCCAAGATTTTGGATCATCTTTACTATCATTACTCTGAATTCTTTTTCAAGTAGACTGCCTATTTCCTCTTCATCTGTTTGGTCTGGTGGGTTTTTACCTTGCTCCTTCATCTGCTGTGTGTTTCTCTGTCTTCTCTTTTTGCTTAACTTACTGTGTTTGGGGTCTCCTTTTCGCTGGCTGCAGGTTTGTAGTTCCCCTTGTTTTTGGTGCCTGCCCCCAGTGGCTAAGGTTGGTTCAGTGGATTGTGTAGGCTTCCTGGTAGAGGGGACTAGTGCCTCTGTTCTGGTGGATGAGGCTGGATCTTGTCTTTCTGGTGGGCAGGACCGCCTCTGGTGGTGTGTTTTGGGGTGTCTGTGACCTTATTATGATTTTAGGCAGCCTCTCTGCTAATGGGTGGGGCTGTGTTCCTGTCTTGCTAGTTATTTGGCATGGGGTGTCCAGCACTGTAGCTTGCTGATCGTTGAGTGGAGCTGGGTCTTAGCGTTGAGATGGAGATCTCTGGGAGAGCTTTTGCCATTTGATATTACATGGAGCTGGGAGGTCTCTGGTGGACCAATGTCCTGAACTCGGCTCTCCCAACTCAGAGGCACAGGCCTGACACCTGGCTGGAGCACCAAGACCCTGTCAGCCATACGGCTCAGAAGAAAAGGGAGAAAAAAAGAAAGAAAGAAAAAAATAAAGTAAAATAAAATAAAGTTATTAAAATAAAAATAATTATTAAAAATAAAAAGTAATAAGAAAGAAGAGAGCAACCAAACCAAAAAACAAATCCACCAATGATAACCAGCACTAAAAACTGTACTAAAAAAACCCAAACAAACAAACAAAAAAATGGACAGCCAGAACCCTAGGACAAATGGTAAAAGCAAAGTTATACAGACAAAATCACACAAAGAAGCATACACATACACACTCACAAAAAGAGAAAAAGGAAGAAAAAATATATATCTTTTGGGAAGGCTGAGGTCTTCTGCCAGGGTTCAGTAGGTGTTCTGTAGGAGTTGTTCCACATGTAGATGTATTTCTAATGTATTTGTGGGGAGGAAGGTGATCTCTACCTCTTACTCCTCCGCCATCTTGAAGGTCTCTTTATTTCATTTTTTAAAATACGTATTTTTAAAAAAACTGCCTACACAATTTACAGTAGCATTAAAAAATGTAATACTTAGGAATAAGTTTAACAACATATGTGTAACACCTGAAAACTACAAAACATTGCTGAGGGAAAACTTAAAATACTTAAATAAATGGAGAAATATATGTTCACAAATTAGACTCAATATTGTTAAGATGTTCATTCTTTCCAGTTGATCTATAAAGTCAATGCAGTATCAATCAATCTAGCAGGCAAACTGACAAGCTGATTCTAAAATTTAGACAGAAGTGCAAAAGACCTAAACTTTAGCTGAGACAATCTTGAAAAATAAAAACAAAGATGGACTCACACTAATGAATTTCAAGACTTACAATAAAGTAATAGTAATCGGGCTTCCCTGGTGGTGCAGTGGTTAGGAATCTGCCTGCCAATGCAGGGGACACGGGTTTGAGCCCTGGACCGGGAAGCTCCCACGTGCCTCAGAGCAACCAAGCCCATGCGCCACAACTACTGAGCCTGTGCTCTACAGCCCGCGAGTTACAATGACTGAGCCCATGTGCCTGTGTTCCACAGCAAGAGAGGCCATGGCAATGAGAGGCTTGCGCACTGCAGTGAAGAGTAGCCCCTGCTCACCGCAACTAGAGAAAGCCTGTGCGCAGCAACGAAGACCCAACACAGCTAAAAATAAAAAAATACATTTATTTAAAAAAAAAAAAAAAGAATCACACCCTTAAACTACAGCATGTGGTAACTTGATGGATGGAACTCTGTAGTATAGTCTATAAAAAAAAAAAAGTAATAGTAATCAAGATAGCATGGCTCTGGTGTAAGGACAAACATGTCGATCAATGGAACAGAATAGCAAATTCACAAACAATTTCACATATATAGCCAGTTGATTTTTGAGAAAGGTGCCAAGATAATTCAATAGGTAAAGGATAGTGTTTTTCAACAAATTATGCTGAAATAACTGGATATCCATATAGAAAAAATGAACCTTGTTCTCTAGTTTAGATCTTATTAAAAAATTAGCGGCGGGCTTCCCTGGTGGCGCAGTGGTTGAGAGTCCGCCGGCCGATGCAGGGGACACGGGTTTGTGCCCCGGTCCAGGAGGATCCCACATGCCGCGGAGCGGCTGGGCCCGTAAGCCATGGCCGCTGAGCCTGCGCATCCGGAGCCTGTGAGCCACAACTACTGAGCCCGTGCACGTAGAGCCCTGCTCCAGAACAAGAGAAGCCACCGCAATGAGAAGCCTGCGCACTGCAACGAAGAGTAGCTCCCACTCGATGCAACTAGAGAAAGCCCATGCACAGCAACGATGACCCAACACAGCCAATAAATAAATAAATAAAATTTAAAAATCTAAAAAAAAAAAAAGTTAACATAAGTGGATTCTGGACTTATACATAGGAGATGAATTTCTAGAAGAAAACAAAACTTCTAGGAGAAAACAGAAAATCTTGGTGTTATTGGGATAGGCAAACATTTCATAGATAAGGCATAAAAGAACAAGAAAGAACAAACATATATTTTTTAAAAACTCTTAGAACTCGATAAGAAAAGAAAATAAGTAATCCTATTTTGTTTTGTTTTGTTTTTTGAAAGGGCAAAAGACCTGAACAGACACTTCACAAAAAAGGATCCATATACGGGATGACCAATAAACACATGAAAAGATGTTCAATATCATGAGTCACTTGGGAAATGCAAGTTCAAATCACGGGACACGACTACATAGTTATTAAAACGGCTAAAATTAAAAAGACTGACCATACTAGGTAGTGGCAACAACGATGAGCAACTGGGTCTTCCATACATTGCTGCCAGTAATGTTTAATAGCACAACCATTTTACAAAACAGGCTGACAGTTTCTTACGAAGTTATATATCTATTTACCATATGACCCAGGAATTTCACTCCTAGGTGTTTACCCCTTCCCAATGGAAAAAAAAAATTCCACACAAAAACTTGTACATGAATGTTCATAGCTGCTTCATAATAGTCCCAAACTGAAAGAATCCTAATGCCCATCAAGAGTTTAACTGATAGGGCTTCCCTGGTGGCGCAGTGGTTGGGAGTTCGCCTGCCGATGCAGGGCGCGCGGGTTTGTGCCCCGGTCCGGGAGGATCCCGCGTGCCGCGGAGCGGCTGGGCCCGTGGGCCGTGGCCGCTGGGCCTGCGCGTCCGGAGCCTGTGCTCCGCAATGGGAGAGGCCACGGCAGTGAGAGGCCCGCGTACAGCACAAAAAAAAAAAAAAAAAAAAAAAAAGAGTTTAACTGATAAACAAATTGTGATATATCTGTACAAAGGAATAGTACTCAGCAATAAAAGAACAAACTACAGATACACAAAATGACAAGGATGAATCTCAAAAACATGCTGAATGAAAGAAGCCAGGCACAAAAAGAATATATTACTTTATGATTCTACTTATATAAAACTCTAGGAATAACAAACCTAATTTATAGTGATAAAAACAGAACAGTGGTTGCCTGGGGCTGGATATGGGGATGGGATTGACTGGGTAAGGGCACCAGTGAAGTTTTGGGGGTAATGAAAATGCTCTATATTGTTGACTGCTATACAGGTATATACATTTGCCAAAATTCATCGAACTGGATACTTAAAATGGGTGTATTTTATTGTATGTAAATTATACCTTAATAAAATAGATTTTAAGAACTTCTAAGGATAGCATATTCCTAAGGATAAATGCCACCGTAATATTAATTTCATTCATAACTAAGATATTATATTTGTAAAGAACTCTGGAGATAAAGGTCTTTGTTATCAAGCCTCTTCCCTCTATCCTTCTCCCTTACGGATTTTCTACTAATGTCTAAAGTAAATGCAGCAAAATTTCAATTTGGGAATCTCAGAAAATCCACAGGGGTACAGTGAAAAAGTTCAAGTATTAAAAAATCAAAAGGTTGTATATTAGAGTGTATGGAAGTGACGGTAATGGTTACTTGTGGCAGTAGAATTGATTTGGCTTTCCCAGCAAAAGCCTGATGACTCAACCACTACTGTTCAAATGTCTAGGAAAGCTGACAAACAACCTCAGTTTAATGGTAACACTAACTTTCTGCCACCCCTGCACATCTCCTGTTCTGCTTTTCTGTTTACAATGAACAGTTATCTCCAAAAGAAAGAAAGAAAGAAGCCGTCAGGTGACAAACACACAAAATGAAAGGACTTAATAAGTATTTATACGACTGTCCTCAGCTTAGTCCTCAAAGGCCAAGGGCTAACATTTCCCTCCCTGAAAATATATTAAAGCATCACTTTCAAAATTACCATGAATTTCTCTGAAGCTGCTGCCTGGGCCAGGAGGGAAAAATATATACTTGCAGACACCAACTAGCCTAACCACCACCACGGCAACGTTAAGTGTGCTGACTTTGCTAACGGTACTGTGTGTAGGCTGGAAGATACAGCATGGACTGGCTGAACTTGATGGTAAGATGACAGATGTTTCTAGTTTGCATGTAAACCCTGCGTTAATCACAAGGAAGGGTATGTTAAGTAGAGAAAGGAAAATGTTCCAGATATAGGACAACATTTGGAATTGGGGGTGCAAGAACTAGATACAGAGAATAATATTGATGACTAGAGAGATGCAAATGATATTTAAGAATTCTGTTTGGTCTTAAGAAGGACTCTGAGGAAAGATTCTGGCATTGAAACCCATGCGGGGTGGGGGGAAAGGGATATAATGATTACGATGATGAATGAATGTAAGAATAAAATGGGTAAAAGTTGTACTCGGGATAAGGCTGCAGCCTAAGAGGGATAGGACAAGAATTCTGACTAAGGCTGGAACTTCAGTGTTATCAATCAACCAACAACCATTTTTTAAAAAAAAATAGAAAATGTTTAAATTTTATTACTTTACACTTAAAACATAAAGTACAGAATGCCGTAAATAACAGGGAAGAAAAAGATAACATTACAAATCATTCAAACACAAAGACTGAGGAAAGAAAGTAAATTTCGGGTTGGGGTAGCAGGTTGATGGTGTAGTCAGGAGCTGACAATGGTGGTGGTGAAGAGCCTGATTTGCCCGCGGGGGCGGGTGGGGATTTCCTGCAGGAGCTAGTGCAGGTTCTCCCTGGAGGGGTGGTGAATTTTGACCTGGCTCTGGGTCTCCTGCAGGAGCAGCGGCGGGTTCTCCCTGCCCAGGTGGTGAATCATCATCTGGGGCTGGGTCTCCTGCTGGAGCTTCAGACTCTGCCTCGGTGGACTCCAGGTCCTACAGCTGACTCAAGGGAAGGTTGACACGGTGCTCCATGTTGGAGCCGGATGTGCTAATAAGCTCCCTGTGAGCCCAGGACAGGATCCTGGGGAGTAGCCTGGGTGGTGCTCGAGGCCAAGGCCTTTCCTGTTCACCTCTGGGCCCTGGTTCTAATGAACCCTCAGTGGCCACACTCACCGGGAGCCTGCACTGGCCCTCCCTGGCAGTGTGGTGCACTGGCTCCTCACTTGGGCAGATGAATTGGATGTCCCCATCAAGCAGCTCCTCACCAGTCTCTGGGGTGGGGCTCTGCAATGACAGTGACCAGCAGCTGGCCTGGCCCGGAGGTGTCAGAGCCCTGCCTGGCCAGTATCTTATCACTGCTTCTTCTGCCCATTTGACCTTCTGCTCCCAGATCAGGCACAGACCTGTGTCTGCTCCGATATGCACTTAGGAGAAAGGATATACATCTAGAGGGCTTGTGACAAACCTCGGGTAGAAGGGCACTGCCTGGGCTCTCTACATCCAGCCCAGCCAGCTTTGACCTGGGGTGTGGACATAATTGGCCCATCAGACTTCTAACCCCTCATCAGCCTGCTCTTGCTTGAGGAAGACCAATCCCACATAAACCCCCACCTTCACACATACAGGGAGGGGACACAGGGCTACCGGGGTGGGATCAGAGTGATGTCTTGGCCTGAGCTGGCCTGCCCTGGGCCTCCCTGTGTTACTTTTTTTTTTAATTTTTATTGGGTTATAGTTGATTTACAATGCTGTGTTAGTTTCAGGTGTACAGCAAAGTGAATCTGTTATACATATATCCACTCTTTTTTAGATTCTTTCCCCATATAGGCCATTACAGAGTATTGAGTAGAGTTCCCTGTGCTATACAGTAGGTCCTTATTAGTTGTCTATTTTATATATAGTAGTATGTATGTGTCAATCCCGATCTCCCAATTTATCCCTCCCCCCTTATCCGTGGTAACCATAATTTTTAACAACCATTTATTGAGTGACTAGTCTGTGCTAGGCATTCTTCTAGGTGCTAGGGAAACTGGTGAACAGGTAGACAAAGTTTCTTTCTCTGGTGAGGAGTAGAGGGAGAATATGTAATAAATATTTTAATCTCAGAAACCAGTAAGTATTGTGAAGAAAACAAAATAAGGTAACAAAAAACAGGAAGTGAATAGTACAACCTACTCTAACTGAGGTGGTTATGAAATGATGCTGAAGCAGGTAACATTTGAGCTGAGATCTGAAAGATGAGAGTCAAGCCTTGTGAAGATCTGGGGGAAAAAGCCTCCCAGACAGAAGGAAGAACAAGTCAAAGGTATATTCAAGTGAAAGAAAGAAAGGTGACTGGTATGGGTGGGGCAAACTGAATGAGGGGGAAAGTGGTGGGAAACGAGGTTAGTAAGGTGACGCAGGGCCAGATCATGTAAGGCCTTCCAGGTCACAGTAAGAAGTCTGGATTTCTTGTTAAGTGTAAAGGAGAGCCCCTGGAGGTTTAGAGATAGTTAAATATGGCATCATCTAATTTATGCTTTAGAAATACTTATACTAGGTACCACACAGAGAAAGGGGAGTGGGGGGCATCTGGGGCAGTGGGGAGGGGATAACAAGGGCTAGTTGAAAGAGCAGAGGAAGGAAGACCAATTAGAGCTGATAAAATAATCCAGGCAAGAAGTGATCATGGCTAAGGTTAGAAGAGGTAGATTAGGAAGTGCTTAGAAGAAAGGTATTTTACCCTCACAAGAGAGGAAGGAGGAGAAAAGCCCTCCTTTTATATAATTGAGAATTATAAATCTAGGTTATAATACACATTTATTTCAGTATAGTGATTTACTTCTTCAGTAGGGCCGATCCTTCAAATATTTAATCTGGTACATTAACCTGGATAGGGATAAAACCAGGGTTCTTGCTCCTTGTGGCCAGGAGAAACAAGGTAAAACATTCAAGATTTTTGCATGGGAAAGAGGAGGAGTTTTTAGGTCTGTACTATTCTCTATTGGTTATTGCCAGGCTTCAGCTAAATAAGAATACAAAAACTTTGATTTCAAAGTGTTTTCCTACTGTTTTCCCTTGATTTCTTTGTAAAAATATCTCTTAAAAAAAAAGTCAACATTGTCTTCGTTAAATTAAGAGGAAATGATATTGTCTACATTTTGATTAGGACTGAAAGAAATAAGTAAGCACACCTAAGGATGGAGATGGTGATAGCAGGGAGATCCAGAACAGCTCTAGAACTTACAAAGAGCTAGGGTAGAAAAGAAAAAGGGACCCAGAAGGTTCAATAGAGTCCACTGGCACTTAAGCATCTTTTAACAAGTGAGTTTCAAGAGAAACTGAAAGAATTTGGCCATAAATTGAACATGCAGAGTAAAAGGTAATGAATACTCAAAAGTGGAACCATAACTTTTAACATTTCCAGTTTTCCATTTTTAAAAAATCTCTGTAACTTTCAGTGACCAAAGAAGTAGTCCCTTATCTTTGGGGGAGCGCCTCAGGTAAGAGTGCAAATGAAAAGAAAATGGTGGCTGCATGTATAGAACAGGACAAACATTTCAACAGGAGTAAGCATCACTTTTCTCAGTGGGATTATTGTATTAATATTTTAACAGCTTCTACTAAATATGATTATATATTAGGTGAACTCATAAATATGTCAGATCTGATTAGTGAACGTGGAAGACAGGAAGGGGCAGACTTGTCAGCAGAAGGAAAGTTCACATTATGAATTTGACTGGTTTCTAATAACCAACAAGAAAAAGCTTGCAATCACTCCAATTCTTTTAAATAAAACTTACCAGGAAATGAATTCACAAATGCCCGGGTATAAATGATTATTTAAAGACTGGACACTTGGCAATCTTTTTTTCTATTTACTAATTATAGGAAAAGCCATATAAAAAAATTCACCAAAATCACAACAAAGCCATTTTTATTACTTCTGGATTTTTGAGGGATAGGATAGTCACTTAAGATATTTAGGTTTCAAATTGGGGCTCTTGTTTCTGTAGTGGGTTCCCTCATGCAATTTCATAGCTTCCAGGGTGATAGGTTCTTTTGTTCTAAACCAAGAAGCTCACAGCAGTTTAATTTACTGCTGCATTATGATAGCTACTAACCACGCACACCTCCAAGGCTGGTAAACGCACTGATGTAGACAGTGCCACCTTAAAAGGATTTTTGGATGGGTCTTAGTGATGGGGGGGAAAAAAAGGACATAATGTTTAATTATAAGAAATGATTGAAATAGGCACAGACATACCCCGGGTGCCTCTGCACTGCAGCAAGCTCTAAACTTGTTATCGTTAATGGTTTAAATTTCACTGTGCTAATCATTTCAGGACACAAGCCTTTCTTGATAATCTAATGAATTATTCCAACATCCTTCAGCAAAAAAAAAAAAAAATCCTCCATGACAGCACTAATTACAAGACGTTTTCCCAGTGCTTATGTAAAATATGACAGAGCAGCAGCTTAGGGAATTGCAGAAAACTGCTTCTAATTTCCACTGAGAAACTGACAAACATCTCTCTTTCATCTCTCCCAGCTCTCAAGTAAGATTTAACTTTCTCATTTAGTTAATTACCGAGTGAGGATCATCATTTCCCTGGATCGGAGCGGCATAGAGCCTTTATCGTGTTAACTTGTGAACTTGATCGATGGCTGCTGCTAAAACTTAATAACTTCACCCCCTGGCAAATTGTAAGATAAATATAATAGGAGAAACTCTGACAGTAAAAACCTGCCAGAAATGAGCGCTGTGTTTATGTTTCTTTGCAGGCAGCAAAAAAACAACCGACAGCTTATTACTGGTTGCGTGTTACTTATATTTAAAAGACTCCAGGCAGTTAACTTTCTACGTACTGTTAAGACTTTGCTCACAAGATGGGGAAAAATGAGGAAAAGCACCAGTGATGCAGACTTGGGGAAATGAGGGAAGAAGGAAAAAAAAAACAGGGAGAAGGGCAAAGCAAGGGAATATATTGTGTAAAATCTTTCAAAATGTCATGTTTATCATATAAAATGTCCAACCAGCACAAACAGGCATAAGATCCTTAAAAAAAATAATTCTGGACTTCTAAGACACTGTATGAACTATACCTAGGAGCAAAGCAAGAGAATTTCACTCACTCAAATTTTTTCAACGACTGTAAGTCCATGCCTGCAGAATCCAATTAACTGCAGAATTCCTAGATCTCTTTTCAAAAACCCCTGCAGCTAGAAAATCATTTACTAACTACACCATTTAACCCTTTCTGAAACAAGTACACTATAGCTAGGAAATGCATAACTTTGTGTAGAACATTTCATCTAGTCTTACATTCACCTTCCACACCTAAGCTAGCCAACTGCGAAGGAAACAGTCTGGAATTTTTTTCTTTTGGTCAAACTTGAATCTGAACTTGGAATTTTAACGTTTAACTGCAAGCGAATTGGTACCATGGCCTAGTACAGTATGAATTTTAAGCCTTTTATAACCAACGGTAGCAAAGACAATAGACAAGGTATAACAAATAATAGAATGGCTGCTCACCAGTGTCAGTCCCCTCTATCCCCCAAAACAAAACAAATCTCTATATAAACTGCTAATTCTGTTAAACTGACCACCCTCATAGTATAGTAATATTACAAACAACAAAATATGAACTAAATTTTGGGAAAGGTTGAGGAAGGCAGAAAAGGTCTTGTAGGACTTAGAGTTTAAGCCTAACTTGTGAGACTGTTTTTAACATCCATTATCTGCTATGTTTGCGCCAACAGCTGAAGGCTTCCTGTTGCAATCAAGGGGCCACCATTTTGAAAGTTGAAAGGATGTGGAAAACTGAATAGCAAAATGGCAAATCAGGGGCTTCCCTGGTGGCGCAGTGGTTGAGAGTCTGCCTGCTGATGCAGGGGACACGGGTTCGTGCCCTGGTCTGGTAAGATCCCACATGCCACGGTGCGACTGGGCCCGTGAGCCATGGCCACTGAGCCTGTGCTTCCGGACCCTGTGCTCCGCAAGGGGAGAGGCCACAACAGTGAGAGGCCCGCGTACCGCAAAAAACAAACAAAAAAGATGGCAAATCAAGTTCATATTCACTAGAGGATCAAATTTGATTCCTCATTTTTTTTGGTTTTCTTTCTTTAAATCAGGATTATTGGGGTCAAGCAAAGAAAGATCAATTGATTTTTTTAAAATACAGCATTTATAATAGACAAACTTTAGAAAATATGAAAAATACAGAAACACAAAGAACATAAAAATTGCCCATAATTTCCACCATCAACAAATAAACAGTGTTCACATTTTGGTGGATATATATCTTTCTGGTCTAAAAAAAAATTATTAGTCAATTATTTGATATGTGGGAGAGTGTTTCTGTGTCATCTAGAGAATTCTTTGTCTATAACATCAAATTAATCAGAGCAGGCAAAATCTATCTCCTTTGCTGAACACCTCAGAGAAGTCAAGATCTGATCCTATAGGATATAGAATTATAAGTGATTGTGAGTGTGGAAAGGAGGGGAGAGAAGAGGAGGAAGAGGCAGAGAGAGGAGGGAAGGAGTGAGGAGGAGGGAGAAGGAAGGGGAAGAGCGGGAAGAAAGGGAAGGGAGGCAGGGAGAAAGGAGAGAGCAAGGAGGAGAGGAGAGGTGAGAAGGGAGAGGAATGAAAGTGACTGAAGATGGGGAACAGGAGAGAGTGGGTAGGAGAGAGACGGGAAAAAGATGGGAAGGATAGCATGGATAGGAAGAAATGGCAAAGGGAAAAGAGATGAGGGGCAAGGAAATAGATGGAGGGAGAGAGTAGGGATGAGGTGGAGAGAGATGAGGGGGAAAGGAATAAATACAACCAAATGCAAAAGGGACCTAACATTGCCAAGCTCACCTACCTCAAGAAAAGCAATATGCCTGTTGGATGAAAAGGTCCTCTCCCATACAGTAAACATCAAGAGGGAGAGGGGATGAAAAACTACTTTTCTAAACCACTACTTAATGTTTTGGGCAGAATAATAAAGTTTAATTGTCTGGAATCTTGTTGCTCTTTCTGTAAACTTCCTCAGATAGAGGTTGCTCACCTGGATGTTAAATAATATTAATATTACCAAAATAAAATTTCTGTGATGGAGAAAGTTTTAACTAAGACACTTCTCCCTGACTTCTCCCTCACATCCTCCCTTAATTTTAGCATCAGAAAGCTAAGTTCTACCAATAAATAACAGGGAATGATAGAGGCACTGGCTGCCAGAGGAAAACACAGAGACACACTTAAAACGCAATTAAAAAGGAGAGAGAGGCATGGACATATATACACTACCAAACATAAGGTAGATAGCTAGTGGGAAGCAGCCACATAGCACAGGGAGATCAGCTCGGTGCTTTGTGACCACCTGGAGGGGTGGGATAGGGAGGGTGGGAGGGAGGGAGATGCAAGAGGGAAGAGATATGGGAACATATGTATATGTATAACTGATTCACTTTGTTATAAAGCAGAAACTAACACACCATTGTAAAGCAATTATACCCCAATAAAGATGTTTAAAAAAAAAAAAAAGGACATGGGAAAAAATATAGTCAGTTTTAAATAAAGAAGAAAAAACTACCCTCCTCCTCTTTGTGTTCTAATCCTTACATTTTTGGGTCCAATAAAAGGTCTCAATGACTTGGTAAAACTTGCTCCTGAAGAAAGCCTTTGAGAAGCTATATCTAAAACTTGGATTAGGAAAATACAAGGTTTTTTGGGTTAGGATCTCAAGAAGCCAACTCGGCTTTCTAGAAGAAATTCAACTCTTTCCAAATGCTTGTTAATGCATGTTAAATGCAGCAAGAAATAATCCTATGAGGCAGCAGCACAGGCCTCTCTTAGCTGCAGTGAATGAAGTAAATGACTTGTAACTTCTGGAAGTCTTGGTTATCTGCAGGTAAAACTTTAATAACCCCTGGAGCATCAAGGGACAAAAGACATTTCTCTCTGGAATACATGGGTAATTGTCTTCTTAATTTATCCAGGAAAAGCTTAGTTTGGATGCAGCATCTGTTTTTTTTTAGCAGAGGTGATCAAAATAACTTGCTCAAATTCATGTAAGTTAGTAGAGTTCACACTAAATTTCAAAATGCAGTTGTTACAAGTGTACAGTTTTTCTAAAATGAAATTCTGGACCTTTGGCTTTCTAATAACAATGAAGCTCCAAGTCAATGACTAAGACTAAATACAGAACACTAGGACTATTTTGTATAAAAGGATAAAGACATTTTCTATAGCCAAAAGAAGCTTACATGACCACCAAGACCACAAGTGCTACACCAAAGCCAGTTCAAATGTCTTTCTGCAGGAGTTCATGTTTATGTAATAGAATATCGTAAAAAAATAATACCATGATTTTGCACTGATTCTATCCGAGCACTACCATGTGTTCTTGGCTAAGTTACTTAACCTCTCTGTGCCTCAAATACCTCATCTGTAAAATGGTGATTCTCACAGTACTTAATTGGAAGGGTTAATGTTAGGATATAAATAATACATATGAAAAAGCATCTAGAACAGTACCCAGCACATAGTAAGGGCATTAGCTCTCATTATGCTTTTAACTAGAGAACACTGCAATGTATATAGTTGCTGATTTTTATTAGCTTAATAATTTTATTAAATACAATCTTCTTCACTTTTACAATAATATATGCCCAGCAACCTTCACGTTCAAACTAGATTTTAAACTCTGAAGGACAGAGATCGACATAAGCCATTTAGATATATACCGTAACTATACAGATATGTAGCAGCAGCTCAAAAATATCAGGTAAATTGAAATTTCAATCCAAGCTAATGTAAGGAGTGGATATTGCTTTTGGGGAGTAGTGGTAAATTGCTTTGTGGTTATAAACATATTTGGAGTCCCCTTCTCGTACCAACAAGGATGCTACTATCACTACATTGATGCTTGTCCCTAAGTACTCTAACTTAATAACCTTTAATCCACTGTTTTCTAAGATTAGTTTCAACATTTTAATGTAATAAAATATATAAAATATTACTATGTAAAAATTTAAGAATGAGGGTAAAACTGAACTAATGATGAGTGACATTTAACAACTGGTGAAGACAGGAAAGAGCAAAAGGAAGACCTCGAAATATGTTTTATGATGTGAAATAAAAGACATTTGAACATCAATTATTTTTCATTTTCAATCTTTCAGAGCAATTGCCAAAACATATTCCCATAACATTCAAATTTAGTGAGGGAAGAACCATAAGGAAATTATTAGAATGGTAACAAGATTCTCAGTACAGTACCCTAATTTTGAAAATCCACTTTACTGATTTCTACAGTAAATACAGGATGATTCCTACATCCTGTAGGGTACAGAGTACATTTTGCTTCCTTCAGACTTTGTACTTCATTTTAGTAATCAGCAAAGACATAGCTAGGGCAGAAGTCAGACTGAAATTCCAGCTGTCATCAGCATCCACCCTTCTTTTTCTCAAAAATTAGCAGAAAAATGATTACTTTGTGATTTTGTCTGAAGGTTATTTACATTTCCCCCACATGGGCACTATTTTTATGGGGTTTTGTGGGCCAGAGACTGCAGATTTTTGGTGTTTTGGAGGAAATACTGAATCTTGGGTGTCACAAAAATTTTCTTTTTCAAAATGGGACAAACCCCCACCAGGGATTCTGTGTGTGTTTGTTGGGAGTGAAGGTGGGATGAGAAAATGAAAATCAGGAAGATAGTTAATTCCATACTGTTTATGTGCTTAATTTAGAAATAGGACTTGTATCTTTTCTTTGCAGAACTTGGCTTTTCTTAAAGGATGAAATAGTTTCTATAAAGACATTTCCTGCTTTACTACCCAACTTTTTACTTCACCTGGGTGTGGCTTAAGCTCACATGGAGCACTATAAATATGAAATGCAAGGGTAACAATTTTTTCCAATGAAGTTTTCCTATGTGCCAAATGTTTTGAAGTTATTCTATTTCCATTTTCTGTTTAAGGAATAAACAGAGGCTTTGGAAATTTGATGCTTTGGAAACAAACCATTATGAAAAGTTTTCTTATAGTTGATTCACATGTGAACAGCCCCACAGCAAAAGTAAGACAGCATGATGGCCTAGTCCCATCACTTATTAGCTATGTGATCTTAGATAAGTCTCTACTGTTTGAGATCTCATCTGTAAAATGAGTGGGTGGATGGAATAATCTCAGGCTCAGTCTGGCTTTTATATTTTGAGTTTATGGTTCAGTTCCATGGTAAATTAAAATAGAGCTGAGGGAATACATTTAAAAAGAATCATTCTTCACATTTTCTTACTAAAAAACTAACATATTAGAGTTTAAGTACACATCTCAAGTAAAAAGAAATATTTTTCATAATATTATTTGGACAGGCAATATATTCCAAAATCCCAAGAATAAGTCAAACTTTTCTGCAACAACTGAGTTTTTAATACAAAGAAATGTTATCATTCTGAGTGTGACAGGTACACAGGTAACATTATTATTCTCTTAGTTTTCTACATGCTAAAATATTCCATAATCAAGAATTTAAAACTTTACGGTGTTAACCTTTCTCAGGGCTGACTCGAGGACCTGAAGACCTAATGATGTCTTGAGGTTTTGTGTCTCAATGTGCCTCATTTCTTTCATAATTTACTCTCATTTCCCCACCCACCTTCTCCATAGTTCCCAGTATTTAAGGGAAGGTTTTCAAGAAAATTATTAATAAATGAATGTATCTCTATTAAAAATTCCTTTATTTTGCATGGAGATAAAATATTGTATCAATTTAATATACCAACTTGTCTTATTTAGGGCCAAATCAAAGTAGCAGGGCTACACGAAGAGTCTGCAAATAGGTATGAAAAACCTACTGGGATCCTCTTAATGCTTTATCAAGGTTCTGCTGTTCTCGGCCAGTTTAATTTTCAGCATGATAGCCCATAGCCTGCTGTATCTTAGAGACCTTTTTCTGTCAATTCCAAAGGCCATCAAGTGTCCTCAAGGCCAAGGTGATACATCAGCTACTGTATTAAATAAAGATATATGAAAAAGAACTGGGCCTCAATTTCCATTTGAAAGATTAAATTTCACTGGAAGTTACAAACATAATTTGTGGCACCATCTGCCATGGTGATACTATTTTTCAATACTGAGCAATCTAATGGGCCTACATTGTAAATAAATAAAGCTGGAAGAGTAGGCTGATAGCAGAATGGACATGGACTAAGACAGTAGCAGCGACTATGTTGGGTAGGGTTGGGAAGAAGACAGAATCAAGACATTTGGGAGGATATATTCCTAGGGATAATAGCAAGGAGCCTGGGCTCCTTGTAGATGAAGTAAAAGGAACTGTGATTTTAGAGGCAGTACTACATAGTACCAGACAAGCCTAGGTTCAAGCCCTATGTCTGCAATGTACAAACTATGTAGGCTTGTGCAAGCTAGTTACCCTCCTTAAGCCTCAAATTTCTTCACATGCAAAGGGGAACAGTACCACATATTTCCCAGGGTTGTTAAAAGAAACAACAGGAGATTATGTATAAAATGCTAAGCACAGGGTCTGGCACATAAATGCCTAATAAAGGTAGTTGTTTTCATTTGCTAGTATGTAGAAACCATCAGAGCAATTCGGCCTGTATCAGGACCTGCCCACCAAACTCTGAAAGTAGTTTTAACTGAAACTCCATACAAAATTCCCCAGGAAGGGGAATTATGAATTGGAATATTTTAAAATATGCTAACTTGTCTAGCCACCATTAGCTGATGTGATTGGGGATAGAATTGTGAAGAAAAAAAGAAAATTTAAGATGTGATTAGACTGTAAGAGAAGCTCAGCAGAGCCAGGCTCAAAGGCTCTGGGTGAAATCAGAGGAAACTACAACTTAGGGAATTTTTGTGTGTACTGAGTTATCTCATTTAAACAAATATATTGAGGACTTCCTATGTGCCAATACTATATTAGGCGATGCAAAGGTCACATAGATGTTAAATACTTATAAGTTGATTCTAAAATTTATATGAGAATACAAATGGCCAAGAATAACCAAGGTAATATTGAAGAATAACAACAAAGCTAGAGGGCTTACTATCAGAGTTCAAGATTTGACAAAGACCTATACATATATGGTCATGTAATTTATGACAAAGAAAACAATGCAGTATAGTAGGAAATACATGTTTTAATAAATGGTGCTAGGTCAACCGAATATCACATTTTTTTAAAAAAGCACTCTCACCTCTACCTAACACAACACACAAAAATCAAATGGAGTGCAGATCTAAACGTTAAAGGTAAAAAACAATAAAAATTTTAGAAAAAAAACGTAAGAGAATATCTTCATGACACTGGAGTAGGCATAGATTTCTTAGGTAGAACTATGTGAGGCAAAGATTGATAAATTGGACTATATTAAAATTAAGAACCTCTGTTCATCAATAGACATCATTTTAAAAGTGCAAAGGCAAGTCACAGAGTAGGAGAAAATATTCGTTAACACATGTATCAAAGGACTTATATCCAGAATTCATAAAGAACTCCTACAAATCATTAGGAAAAATATATAAAACACAATAGAAAAATGGGCAGAAGACTTGAACAGGCACTTCACATCTAAGTGGTCAATCAACATATAAAGAAACGCTCAATTTTAAGTGTTAAGGGAAAGTTAAATTTAAAAACACGTGACAACAATGTGAATATACTTAACACTATTGAACTGTACACTTTAAAAATGGTTAAGATAGTAAATTTTATGTTCTATAAATTTTTTTTTTACCACAATTAAGAAAAAACACAAAAACCCACAATGGGATACTGCTACACACCACCAGAATGCTTCAATGAAAAAGCCAGACAACAAGTGTTGTGTAGTGAGGAAAAGGAACAATGGAACTCTCATTAACTGCTGGAAAGAGTATAAATTGGTACCACTGTCAGGACATTCTAATTGCCCTCCTAGTTACATACACAATAGAATATGTGTATTCATTGTAAATATATACCGAAAAAATTTTGTAGTTATCAAAATCTGAAAGCAACCCAAATGTTCATCCACAGTAAAGTGGATACATAAATTTGGTATATTTACATAATGAAATACTACACATCATTGAGAATAAACAAATTACAGGTATATGCAATAATATGACTTTCAAAAAACTATGTTGAGTGAAATAAGTCAAACAGTACAGAATGTATACTGTATGATTCCATTTACACAAAGTTCAAAACCAGGCAAAACTAACACATGATGTTAGCAGAGAGGATAACGGCTACCCTTGGGAGGGGAATGACAAAGAGGGCAGGAGTGGGTTTCTGGTCAGGTTCTTTTCCTTTCCTTTGCTTAAAAAAAAAAAAATCTTGCTGGTGGTTACTCAGATGTGTTGTTCACTTTGTGAAAATTCACTGAGCCAAACTCAGGGTCTCCTGAATACTGTATTAGGAACACATTATTATATTCATAAAAAGAAAAATAAGGGTGAATAAAGTCCTGTTTGGTTACAGATACATAGTCCTAACCCTTATTTTCTGATATAAATGAAACAGGGAGTTCTATAAAAAAGATTTAAATTTTGCCATGGCACAGCCTTAGCCTCTATCTTCACTTACAACCCTTTGGCCACATACAGATAACTGTTCCCATATGCCACTACTCTGAACAAGGTTAGAGCTCCCTCTAGCACTTTTAACTAAGGAAACATCACAGGGCTTTACAGAGCTGACACAGTTTGGTGCTGCCCACGGTTAAATGCAATATGGCGATTTTTATTTTTAATTTGCTTTAATTGTTGCTATGATATGAATAATTAATAGGCTGCCTAAGCCAGTTTTGTGAAGTTCACAATACAGAAAGCCAGGAGAGAAATATCTACTTAGAAAGGAGGCTTAAAAATGGTTATAACTGCTATAATATTAGAGAATTCGGAACATTTATTCATGATTTGTGGCAACATTATGTCTCACCAACAAAGAAGCATGCTACCAAGCACTTCCTACTAAAAATTCTTCTGATCTTCATCAATTTTTCTCTTCATGGCTTCATACCTATATACTGTACCTATATACCACACAAGAGCAAAGTAGGTCAGTGTTAGGAGAACCTTGCTCTTCCGTGGAGAAGAGGAAGGTTTGGCTGTAACACTTAACCTAGTTCCATCCATTCTAAAACAAGTATTTATTAGCATTAAATAACCCCCTGGACAATAGCGACCTATTCAAATTAGCCTGTATTCTTTGCCCATGCTTGTAAACTCCCTTCTCCACTGACACCTTAACCAATGGAAATTATGTCATCAGTGCTTCCACTCAGCAATGTCTGTTTCACATTTGGATATGCCAGAAAGTATAATTTAGTTATAAAGTTGTAATCCTACACATTTCAGGCAGCATTTGAGCAGTCTCTAAAAGTTCAATGATTATAATACACACTATCTGAGAATGCAGCCAGAAATAAAAGGGGCTTCGTTTTTCATTGTTGGGTTTCAAATCTTCCCCTCTCTGAAAGAAACACTGCTTTTCAACACTCTTGTTAAAATACAAATATAAAGCCAGCTAATTAATAAGTCCCTTGAATCAAGGAGAATGAAAAAGAAGAGAATATAAAGAACCACCTTAAAAAATAAATTCATTTTAGCTAAGACTATTATGTGTTCTTCATTATTCTGCATTCTAAAGAAACATTTTTTGAACTATTATAAGGAACAAACATTTCCTATCAACCTTTTCTTAGCATATAGATCCCTCAAAAAGTGTGTCCACAATTACAGGAAACTTTAACAATTTCCAAGGGAAATTTTTTTTTTTTAGCATTCTAAATGGAGATTAATACAAGTCAGGATGACTTCCTCTCTCATGCTCTGGTTACACACAAGCACCACTCTGCCAAAGACAGTGCGGCATGGACATTAGTACTGGATCGCTCCTGCACATACCACAAAGCCATAATGCCAAGTTACCAATTGGTTTGGTTTTGCATTATGTCTGCTGGTCACATTAACACAGCCACATTCATTCCAAGGGCAGCTCAAACTAGGGGTGAAATATTATCCGAAAACAGTTATTCATTAAGCTACTGAGAGCTTCAATCATTTGTGTTTTTCCTGAGACAGGATCCACTACTTGCTTCTCTTTTAATTCACCTAGTATCTACTGGGAGCCATATATCATGAACTAGAACAAGAATGACAGATCTAAATTAACACAACAGAAAAGCTATTCGATGCTGCCTCTTGGTTTCTCCACTTCACTCTCTTTTGTGGCATCCAAAGACTTCAGAATTCTGGCATTAATTAAGCAACAGTTTTATTACACACAATCAAAGCCTAAAAAGAAAAGCCTAACAGACAGTAAGAGGAGATTACAAGGTTCAATTAACAGTTTTACTTTTTTGTGGTTGCTAATTGAGGTATTTTTAATTTTTATCATCTCATATAGAATGCTGAAAAGGAAAATACTATAAGTGTAAGAGGAGAACACAAACCTAAAATGTATTACTGTATCATGATTTTATATAACCAATTTGCATACTTCTGTGTTTTCCAAATCATGGCTATTTGTTAATAAATTGTTAACATTTAATAGGCACCATAGAGAACTTTTTAGATAATCCCCTCACATTTGCTACATCTGCCCTAATTTCTATGTACTAAAATTCACAAAACACAATGATTGAAAACACATGGCCATGGGGTCAGACAGTCTGGGTTCAAATTCTAGTTCTGCAACATACCTTGGGCAAATTGCTTGATCTCTCTGAGTTCTGGTTAATCTATATATAAAATGGGGTTGTATGCTTAATGAGATTGTTGTGGGGATTTAAGTGAGAACGTATATTTAACCCTTAGTGTCTGGCACATTGTAAACATTCAATAAATAATGGTGCACAAATGCTGTATAATTTGATGACACAATCTCTGGCTTTTAATACTTTAAATAATATATATCAGACCCAACAAATATAATTTGAGAATCTACCTTCTGCAAGTGAAAATCAGTCCTATTCAGACTCTACAATGAAGGCAATTTAGTTTTGCATATAATTTGCCCTTTATAGGTAACTTTTACCACACATTTTCAATTGAGGGAGAAAACAGGGAGTAAAAAATAGTCTAAATCTCAAAATTTGAAATTTCAAGAGCACTAAATAATAGCATTAAGTGGAAACCAATAGCAACCTTAACAGCTGAGTAAAAAATTAGTTATATAAGCAAACTATTATATATAGAATTGGATAAACAACAAGGTCCTACTGTATAGCACAGGGAACTGTATTCAATATCTTGTGATAAACCATAATGGAAAAGAATATGAAAAAGAATGTATATTTATGTATAACTGAAACACTTTGCTATACAGCAGAAATTAACACAAAACAGTAAATCAACTATACTTCAATAAATTAAAAAAAAATAAGTTATATAAAACTCTCACTTAGAATCTACTCTTATTGCATGTTCTCATGTTATAATGTTGAGATAGTGGCTCCTACAGTGTCCCAGGCTAGAAGTATTCAAGTTTACATTACTCAGTACTCAAACCTTTGAAAAGCATCCCATATCCTTTTATCACCGCAAATGGAATCTACTATAATCTATAATGTGATGTCTACACCTATTCCCTATCAAAACGTAAAATATAAAAAGTAGTTGTATTTCTTGGACTTATATTCAGAACCCACCTCTTCTCCTTAAGTATTACCTAGAGGAAAAAAAGAAAACTCCTTCAACCGATCAATTTTAAAGTCAAAAATGACATTATACTAATCCTACCCCCTTTCCCCCAAAAAAACCCCAAACCAAAACAAAACCCCACACATATTAAGATTCAAGGAAACTGATTTTAAGTTTCCTAATTAAACCATCAGGTTTTAAGTACTCCAATTACAAGAATAAGAAAAAATACACAAACTGGAAATGAACCTCACACATAGATGTAAATAAAGCCACTCTTTAGGTTGCCCATTAATCCACAAGTGGCATATTCATCTTATTTACAGTATTATACCCCCTGCCATGATATTCCATTACAGAGTCACGCTACACACTCCATAGTTAACACTGTAGGAACCATCTCTTTTTAAACATGGTTTTCTCTCTGTATTTCCCTTTAGGCTTGCTCCAAAGTTTTTTGTTTTTTTAATCTTTATAATTAAATTTCTTATGCTATTAGATATTCCAAGAAAATGTGGCTAAAGTTAAAGAAGTGATGTCTGAGGTATAAAGCATAATTAAACTTATGGTCATTCTTCTAGAAATACTTAAAATTTTCTGTTTGTCGTGGTCTTAGTGCTCCATGTGACCAAGTGCTTCTTACATATATTTATATGTCAACTGTAACTATCAAAAATTTCTATTCTTTCCATTAGAGAATATCCAGGGAGATTTTACACACACACACACACACACACACACACACACACACACACACACACCACAGAATAATATTCATGTTTATTTGCTTTTTGTTTTCATTTGCTTTTGATCAACCTGTTTCTTAATTACTCACTCCTGTCCCAATCCTCCTCTTTCCTGTCTGAAACAGGGGATTCAAGGTCCATCTATTAATTCTGATACCCTCATCATGTCTTTACAATCACCAAACTATTTAAAAGCATGCATACTTACAAAAAATATTTACTAAAGTGTAATCAGACAGAGCCTGGGCTTTGAAGCCCTAAGGGACATTTTTTTGTTTTAACTGATAAAACTAATTACCAAGTTTAACCAGGAAAAATAAGTTTTTGGTATAAAAGGACTGCCAATATATGCTTACACTGTAAATCCTGATACAGCAATTCAAAGGAGATTTGTATTCCAAAACAATTTCTAAAACAATTACTAAGGTAAGGTTACCACCTTGAACGAATTGTACTGGACTCATACTAAGGTGTTACCATACTCATAATAAGTCCAATGACATGAGGTCATCTTCAATCCTTTAAAGATCTATGTTTACAAGGTAGGTGATTATTATTGAGTAAGCATTTAAAATTGCATAGAATTATTGACTAGGTAACCCAGAGTATTTAACGCAGTTAGTTAAATTTTCTGGAAACAGTCTTGCCACAGTTCAGGCAGAACAAGATATTTTACAAGCAGTAAGGGGTGGGGGGATGGGGGAGATGAAGAAATAATATTTGCTAGATGTCAAATGTTCTATATAAATCAAATGTTGAAAAGCTATAGGTGCTTTGTAGTGTGAGACCAAGTATAACAGAAGAGATACACAGGGCCTCCAAATACTACTTAAAAATCAACCCGTATGCAGTAGAGCAAGGACTCTGAAGTCAGAGAGATGACTCAAAACTCTACAGCTTAGATATGTGAAAAGTTTTAATTTCTCTAAGCTTCAGGTTCCTTATCTGTAAAATAGGGATAGTATCATCCATCTCATCAGGTTGAAACAGACAACATAGCTAGCACAAAAGTGCCTAAACACAGGGGCTTAATAAATATTAACATATTCTCTCTCTCCTCCTCAAACTTTTGAGTAGTACAAAAGTAAAAATAAATATCTTCCATCCTGAAGTTACAAGAGAAAGAAAATGGACCTTTAAAAATTCCTTGTATAGGAATATACCCCAAACTAATAAATGAGGAGGATGAGGAACTTAGAAAAGATTATCCCATCCTCAGAGATAAAACTGGTTCCATACATAAGAACTTTAAATAAGGGTGTGTTAGGTGAGATCCAAAGGACTAGACTAATGAAAATTTCTCTAAAGTGAACCCTACTGATGAGATTTTGGATTAGTAGAATTTAAGGTGACTTGGCAACTCTAGCTCTGTTAGGAAATTAAAAGGGAGTTTCTTGGTCATTCAGCCAGTTAGACATTTCTGTTATTACTATTATAAACAAACAAAAAAGATGCCCTCAAAAAAAGAAACATCTATTTTAACACTCATCTTAAGAAACAAATCTTACTGGAAAAGAGCTCTAACAACAAGAACAAATACTGGCAAGATAAGTCAGATGGAATTCCAGAATCATAGGAAAATGGAAAAACACAATTTTATTTTTGTAGAAACTTGGTATAGAGAACATTTAAATTCATAGCTCATTTGCCTTACAAGAAGCTGAACTCACGACACAAGAATAAAATTTTACATGTATGAATCCTGAGCTCATGGGTACTGAAAGGTTCAAAAGGAGAGCTCAGGTTTCACAAGCTTTGTAAGTGATCTATTTATACCATATGACTAAGAACATACTTATTTATGGAGAGCTTATGAGCCCAGGCTTCTGGAACTGTCACTAAGAGAGAAGAGAACGAAAAGCCACAAAAATCCATAAAAGCAGTAAGACTAAAAATCTCTTCCAGATTAAGAAATGCAGAAAAGTTATCACGCAAAATTCCAACAAGTGGGCTTTAAAATACTAATATGCACAGTAGCACCATTCTCTTATAGAGTGTAGGGGGGAAGTCCTAGAGACTACTTAGTATTAAGTCACTGATCTTAAAATACTGATACATTTAAGTCTTAATGAATATTTTCAGGAAAAGCTATTAGTCAAAAAACAAAACAAAACAAAAAATCGGGTTTCTGACAGAATTGCTAGAGCTATACTAAATAGTTTTAGAGGGGAAAGGAAGGTAGGGAGATAGGTACTAGGAGGAAGTGGAGAGCCTTTGTTCTATGAGTTCTGCAAAGAAGTAAATATCAGGGACTTATATTCTGCAAATACAGTAGCTTAGGGCTGCAATAAAGAATTTCTGTTAGTTATATATATTATTTTAAAAGTCCTATTAACTATGATGAGAAAAGATTAGCTTACACCTGAATATTTCATACTATACTTTAGGCTCTTTCCTGTTAATTCTATACTCAGATGGGTACCTAATAAACTGGCTTTTATGTATTAATACTTTAAATAAGTGCCTAAGACAACTGACTGTTAATATTAAGAAAAAAAATTTATTTTATATGCCTTTGGAAGATATCTGGATTCATCTACATAGCCTATATTACTTGCTTTTACAGTAAGCCACTAAACTTAAGATATAAACTCTAAAATACTGCAAATCCTGGTGGCCTCATATACCTTCCCATAGTCAAAGCCTGTCAAAGGTGGCCGAGAAAACAGGCACTGATTTGGTGGAGAAAATTTGGCTCATTAATGTCTTCCACAGCCTAATACCATATTTTCCAATATTTCAGGGATGATTAACATGGTTACAATTTTAGTATAACTGAGCTTTAAGTGGATGAACCAGCCCTTAGTCTCAGCTACTGCATAGATTTTCCCCCCTCTTCCTCCTATAAACACCATTCATTGATAGTCAATTCTCAATTATATAAACTGAAATAACACAGTCCCCCACATACAGAAGTCAATGACATACGGAAAAAAAACCAAATAGTGAATTTCCTAATAAACAGAATCAGGAAAGGAACAGAACTTAAATATGCCATAGCTTACTGCCTGCATTAGGGTCCTCTTTTGAATAATTCAGTGACAGAAGTCCTCCAAACCAGAAAACTCGCATGCTACTTGCAAGGAAAACTCTATATTGGAGGGGTGGGGTGGTAGGAGGCTGAGAAGGCAGACCTTTTAAAATTTTAATTTCTCTGGTTACCTGATTTTTAAAAAAATCAAAGGTTAAAACCCAGAGTGCAATGCTAAAGAAACTGTAAAGTTCTAAATGACCCTTGATAGAATTACTGTCTACAGATCATTAATACATCAACCATATCTGTGACAATACTTTGGAAAGTAGGTAGTATTTCTTTCTTTCTTTCAATTGAAGTAAAACTGGCAATATAACACTATATTAGTTTCAAGTGTATAGGCAGTACTTCTTAAAGTCTGTAAACCAGCTCTAGAGTGGAAACAAAATGCCTGTATACAGCAACAAAGTATGATGTGAAACCCAAAGGTTTTTCTTTTTCATTCCCTTTTAAGGAACTGTGCCTGGCATTGTGCAGCTGTGGTGTTGCCTTCATCACTCCCAACATTTCCAGTCTTGCTAATTAAAAGGTTGATCACAGAACAATGCTCTTCTCATTAATTTCAGTGTTCCGATTGGGCAGGATCCCTGCTTACCCCACCTGATCTTTTCACACTGCTGAAGTTAATGTGACAGGAGCCCGAAGATGGATTACCTGCTACCATATTGCCCGTCGCCTCCAATCAGGAGCTATCTGTGTAAACTGATTGTTCTAATTTGCTCTCATTATTTTTACAATATCAGGAGAAAATAACGCACACAGCTCACTGTCAAAGCCATGAAAATCAGCCATTAGTTAAACCCAGACACTGAGTGGCTTTATTAGAGGCACTGTAGATTATTGATGTAGCTCCAGTCAAACAAGGCAGCATTTGCTTCAGTAGAAGGAAATGTTTATACTGAAAGTAAATATTTATTGTAATAATACCCACAGCAACACGGTATTTTGAAGAATCCTGTCCTTATTTTAAAAGCTTGGTTTTGACACAAATTAACAACAATGAACAGTTGGGTTGGCGTAAGTAGATAACATTTAATACACACACAGTAGCATGAAAATCTGTCTATTAACTCGAATATGTGAGCACTCTTCACCTCCTATACCCTATATAATAAGAAACTCTATTCTGTGACTACAAATGCTAATCAATCAATAAATAACGGAGGTTCTATTTTGCACAACACAACAACAAATATTTTTCTAAAGCAGCAATTTTATGACTTAGGAATCAAAATGGTTTCTATAATGATTATATAGGTATAGGTTTAAATAATAAAAACTGTAGCCTTTTTTTTTTTTTTTTTTGGCGGTACGTGGGCCTCTCACTGTTGTGGCCTCTCCCGTTGCAGAGCACAGGCTCTGGACGCGCAGGCTCAGCGGCCATGGCTCACGGGCCCAGCCACTCCACGGCATGTGGGATCTTCCCGGACCGGGGCACGAACCCGTGTCCCCTGCGTCGGCAGGCGGACTCTCAACCACTGCGCCACCAGGGAAGCCCCAAAACTGTATTCTTATACAATGTAAGTGATCAACAAGAAGGATTATTAATCCTAGTATCACAGAAATTCACAATATATTTCAGAATTGGAAAATAAGAAGCATAATAAAGCCAGCTAAGCAAACAATCTGGGTTTTAAACCCTTCAGTAAGAGATGGTTTCTTAAAGCAGAAGACAGAATTCTACACAAAGGTTTGATAGTCAATGAGATAATATCTTTAAAAGATTTGTCCTGGGCACAAAGAAAATATATTTTCCTGTTGTAAAGAAAATGCTAAACTCTAGAAGAAAATATATGTTAATTTGGCATTTCTAGGCTTGCCTAGCTGAGAACATTTTGTAAAAATGTTAGCTAAATGCTGCCTGAACAGCATTTTGGGGGGCTGGAGAAGGAGGGTATAAATAATGGAAACTGATGCCTTTTAAATAAAGGAATTTAATCCACACATTCTACCCCCATTCCCCTTTTTAGTATTAGAAGGAAACATGGCTTCCTCCTGTTTTCTTTCTATACTAAGATTCCTAGGTAATATGAAGGCAAAAATATGCCCTTCTTGCTGCTCCCCCTTTAATGGCTACTTTTCTTTTTCTAAGAAACGTGTGCCACGCTTTTCTCCTTAAAATTCCTGCACTAAAGACTGCACCATACTGCACTCCGCAAAACGTGCTGATGGCGCCAATTACAATCCCCCAGCCTAACGCTCCAGCCCCCACCATTCGGGCAGATTTATGCGGACTCTTGCCGACGTTATTACAAGTCAGAGTTTATTGGGAAATTGTTACATTATGCGGAGTGTCTAACAAATTGCTTATGCTGCTATAATTGGATTACAACAGCCGCTTGCTCCCACCGGTAAGATTAGGCAAGTAGGACTCCTGCCGATCTCTGAGCGTTAGCAGTAATTTTATTTGCCTTGCCTCTCTCTTTCCTAACAACATGCCTCTCTCCCTGCCAGCTGTCTGCTGAAAAGGCACAGGCTTGTTCCTTGGCCCTAACAATGCAATTACAGCCCCGCAGATCGCACTGTTTGTGCATTAAGTACAGAGCCAAAACGAGGCGAATTGATCGTTTGACTTTTGGAGAAGCCATGTGATCTCTTGGTGTGGGTTATCCGACATGCATCAGCAGGCAATACTGCGGTCAGTTCTTCATGAAAAACTTTCTTCCTTCATCCCACTCTCTCCCAACCTTTCCTTTTTCACTGAGGGAGACAATGACTGGGCTCATCTCATGCTAATCTAGATCAACCCACAAAGACAAACTCAATCTTATTAGCTCCCTGGCTAGATAGAAATGTGAATAGGTTCTAGCATCTTGAAGCACCTCAGTCAGATATATCAGTGGTTCCCAACAGTTGAACCACTGCTGCTATCTAAAAAAAGGCTCATAAAGAGTTCACTGAAGGGAAAAAGTTTACAGAAACACTGTAGTTCAAAAGAACTACAGAAAGTTTTAGGTTTTGGCAAATAAAACTGCCTTGGAAAGTCTTTGTTATAAGCTCTGTCTATTCAAGGAGCCATCAAGAAATCAGCACCGAACCTGTGTCCTGCCTTTCTCCACAGATCTGCTCTGCTGGAAGATGCTGGCGGCCAATGTGCAGAATCAACGCCTCTGACTTCAGACTTAAAAACAGTCAGTCTGATCCCCATTCAGGGCAAAAGTTTAACGTATTTTGTTAACAGCTTTCAGTTTCTTGTTTCTTTTTCTTGTATGTTTAACAATGAGAGCAGGTAGCAAGGAGACTGTGCAAGTATTTACTGTGAATCTAGACTATAATTCATGAAGATTCTCACCGGGGTCCTAACTTTTTTTTTTTAATTAACTTTGCTGAAATGGTTGAAAATGACTTTGAATTTTACCAATTTTAATACAGACCAGGATTCCTATTTACACTTTCCCCTCCAGTGGCATATGCTACTTAGGGTTCCTGAAGCTGATTACACAACAAATGTGCAGTCAATCTGCTGATCCATTTTGGTGCCCCATGTTTGTATTCTTAAATATCATGCACATCTAGAAGGTTATGTATTCTCATATCCTTAATCTGACAAACATACAAACTGTTGTCTATAATGAGGATTCTTGATTCTATTATTACTTCAAAGTGAGCTTGGAAAAGTCACTGTACTAGTATTTCTCAGAACCTCTCTGTAATCCCCATTAACATTCACTAATTCATATAAATATTTAAAGATGGAAGAAAAAACATTACTTCTGAACTTAATTCCTGCCTCCTTTAATACAGCAATAAGCCTAATGTATAAAACATTATACTTCAGTTTTTCCAACCACATCAGCCTCAATGATATGGTTAAATCTTAATATATTCTCCACAAAGCTATTCTTTAGACCCAACAGAGAAGCTTGTGTGCAGAATGGACCATCTGACATGCTACTTGTGGAACAGTATATTAAAGAAGTCTGTTAACACGTAGTTTAAAACTCAAAAGAAACTCTGAACAGCTGAAATGCCTTATAAATAGCACAGACCCAGAGGAAGTGCAAATGTCTGCATTGTGAATTGTAGATCTTAATTACCGACAATGGCTGGTACAGCAAGTAGCACAGGAAAAAAGTGAAACAGTTGCACTGTTCATGGTTGGCAATAATTCTTCAGGAAAATATTTACTATCAATCAGTTATGAGAAAGGGGACTCTGTGCTCGTAAAACAGCACGTTGCTTCTCATACCAGGACCATTTTGCTTCAGCATAATCTGAATTTAAACAGCTTGTTTCCTGCGGATATAATTTTGGAAATAAATAAAACAAGTCTTCTATCAAAATCTGGAGTGAGTGGAAAGGAACATCACATTTTTCTGTCTCAGTTGCAAAAAGATTATTAGTCTAAAGTAAAAACAATAACAACAACAACTACAATACAGAACACATCTACAAAGGACTATGGAAGGGGTTTATTTTCTAAATATAAAGAGGCAGAACTTCTCCGACCTAGGCAGGAATCCAGGCAGATGTGTTCGAAAACAACTCAGTTTTAACTGTATGTGTATGTGTGTGTGTAAGGGTAAATTAGGGAAAAGCCTGAAAACAAAAATTTTCAATAATACTTGAAGTCAATAAAAATATAACAAAAATTAATGCTCTTTATTTTTCCAGTAAGCTTTCTTTACCAATTAAAAAACATTATGAAGGTTGACAATTAGGTACAACATGATTATTGATTTTAAAGATTAAATTGGAGGTCAATAATGACTGTCCATTTAAAGCTACAATAAACACAGAGCTTATCATGTTCCAAACACAAACCTCATGAACTACAGGGCTATAATTAGTAAGAAGGAAGGCTTTGGAAGAAATAAAAAACATCTCAATGCCTCCAAATACTACTTGGATTAAGTTATACTATAAAATGACCCTTCCTCCATTTTTATTTTAAAATATTTTCTTAAGACTCATTCTTCAAGTCAGAGATTCAGAAGATTATTAACCGAGGGTGGCTGTAGTTTGCCTTACAACTTTGTCTTCTTGTATTCTGAAGAGGACTAAGGGTCTCTTTTCATACACCTATTATAAAACATTTATTTTAAGATATCTCTGGCAAAGAAGTCACATACAATATATTATAGGGGTCCAAACATAACAGGATTGCTGTTTTTAAAGGGACTAACTGGTATTAATGTCTTATATAAACAGTTTTCAATAATAAGGTCTTAGACTTTAATTACCATCTCCACCCAAACCAAAGTCACACCTATCAGAATTAGTTGTTTTGAACTAGAGGACCAAAATGGTTGATATCACCATATTATAGTGGCTCCCCATGGAGGTGGACATTCAAGGCCACTTTGGAGCACAATCTGAATCAACAACACATACTTGTACCAAGTTAAAAACCAATGCAGCCATATCAAGTATAGCAGGTGAAACTATCCAGTTAAGGGCTAAAGGTGAAGAGCATGAAATAGGGACAAGCTTACAGACCTACAAAAATAATGGCAAGTCATTACTTTTCAAAGGGCAAGCAGTAAATGAGGCCAGTAGAAGCAGCACAGAATCATGAGATACACATAACATATGTAAATAAAAAAGGGAAAATTCTTCCTATTCCTATGTTATTGGCACTTCACTGGAGACTGTTGCAAGAAAGAGAATTTTCAGCTACATGTTTTTATTTGCCATTGACCAACTGATTATTTGGCTCAGATCTGAAGCAATGAACCAGAAGATGAATATGGGCCAATAAAAGGAATCAGAAAGTTAGGTGGGTTCCTAAACTAGGAAATGATAGAAATCATTATTAAATTAGGGTGTTTAAGGAGATGATGAAAGGATATAGGTGGCAGAATAATGCTAAAATAAGCAAGAATGGGATGAGAGGGTCACCATTTGAGAGCAACGGAAACAGCAGCAATGAGCAAATTTATTTCCTCACTCAAGAGCATAGAAGAAATTATACCATTGTGCCAGATGCCACAAGATTTCTAACCATGCACCGCTAAAGTAGAAGGTAGGAGAGGAAAAAATAAAACCATCATACAGACATACACCAACATAGCCATGTAGCTTAGAGATCCTGGCTTACAAAGTATTGAGAAACAAAAGGAACAGATGCTCACTTGGCCAGCTCTCAATGTAACTCATTAAAATCGTCACCCTGTCCTTGGATCGGTGCTCATGCTAAGATTTTACCTTGTTTAGCCAGAAGTCACCCACTTGTGATGAAACTGAGAACAGCATGGCCAAAAAGGAAAAAGATTATTTTCAAAGGCCCAAATTATTGGTCTCCTCAATGTACAAATGCTAGATAAAAAATAGGGTCAATCAGCACTTGGCTAGTTGTGACTGTATGACTGAAAAATAAATACACGTTAATTTATAATATTCATATTTTGCAGTAAATTATTAAGACATTCTAATTTAAGAACTGAACTGATTAACTCTACCTTTTTTCACTATAACTTTTAATGAATTCCGACATTTCTTATATGGTTATATATATATTATATTATAATATTTCCAATGGTTCTTATATTTCCAATGGTTCTATTTTGTATGATATATTTTCAGTTGATAAAGTATGTCCTTTATCAACTGAAACTACTTCATGTTTTAAGAAATAAAACAAAATAAAAAATATTGCTGCTGGGGCTCCCCTGGTGGCGCAGTGGTTGAGAGTCCGCCTGCCGATGCAGGGGACACAGGTTCATGCCCCGGTCCAGGAAGATCCCACATGCCGCGGAGCGGCTGGGCCCATGAGCCATGGCCGCTGAGCCTGCGCGTCCGGAGCCTGTGCTCCGCAACAGGAGAGGCCACAACAGTGAGAGGCCCGCATACCGCAAAAAAAAAAATTGCTGTTCCTTGATTTTTGAAAACACATGATACCGACCTGGCTCTAATAATAACAGTAACAGAGACCCTGAGTGTATAGATTAAACACTAGATTAGACAATAGATTAAACTAGTTAAAGTTGGGAATGTTGTAAAAGTGACAAATCCCTGAATAACTATAAAAGGCAGTAATTTTGCAGATATGCAGAGTAGAAGTCTAGAAACAGAGCCCGTACTGTACTTCTGCTTACTCCTGGAATAATTTAAACGGCTGAAATCTAAATTTCAGTCAAAGTTCCTGAGTAATTAGAGATAGAAAACGTGAGGCATAGTTGATACAATTATTAGATTGTAAGATCTCTAATACATAAGATTATTTTTGTATTTAGGCTATAGATATGGCACACATTTATACATAAGAAACAAGAAGCTCCATATGCGTGATTAAACATACTTGTCCAGTTAGATCAAGATCACCAAAAGCGGTATTTTTATCAATAGCTGCTCAATAAATAATAATATTGATATAATAATTGGATTTTCTATAGCATATTTCTCAATCCTACAATGGTGTACTCTATACTTATTACATTTTAAAACCACCACCAAACTTATGAGAATAACTGTATATTTTTTTATACAAATCTTTTTTTTTGGGCCGCGCCACACAGGATCTTTAGTTCCCCAACCGGGGATCGAACCCGTGTCCCCTGCAGTGGAAGCAAGGAGTCTTAACCACTGGACGGCCAGGGAAGTCCCACACAAATCTTATCTGTAATAATCCATAATTAGTGTCAAGCAACAAATGTGAATTAGACTAAAGTGTGACCAGAACACATAATCAAAAAATTCTGCTGCAACTGATGAGAAAGAAACTCCAACTTGCAATCTGCTTTGGATAAAATGATGCCTCCTACATTCTTTTTAAAAATCCTATAATAGGAACTTCCCTGGTGGTCCAGCCGTTAAGACTCTGTGCTCCCAATGCAGGGGGCCTGGGTTCAATCCCTGGTTAGGGGACTAAATCCTGCATGCCCAACTAAAGATAAAAAGCTTGTATGGGGCTTCCCTGGTGGCGCAGTGGTTGAGTCTGCCTGCCGATGCAGGGGACACGGGTTCGTGCCCCGGTCCAGGAAGATCCCACATGCTGTGGAGCCGCTAGGCCCGTGAGCCATGGCCGCTAAGCCTGTGCGTCCGGAGCCTGTGCTCCACCAACGGGAGAGGCCACAACAGTGAGAGGCCTGCGTACAGCAAAAAAACAAACAAACAAACAAAAAACAAAACAAAGATCCCATATGCTGCAACTAAGACCCAGCGCAGCCAAATAAATAAAAATGAAATAAATAAATATTTTAAAATCCTATAATAGTCTTTAATAGCAATACTGAGTAAAGATGTCTATAGATAAACCATTATTATCATGTGGTATAATACATATTGATGTGTAATATTACTCACTTTGGCCACACAATTTTCAGTCTTCATAGCAGTGCTTGCTAGACATACTGTCTCTTGATTTAAGCAGAGTCTGGCACAGCTGTTGTAGGTCTGTAAAGAGAATTTTTTGGAAATAGGTTTAAATACTGAAATACTGTCGTGTAGTTTTCAAATTCTGCCTTATTTCTCAAAATCAGCACACAAATAGATCCTATGTGTAAATACCAGATTTATGGGAGCTGCGGGACAAGGTAGACAGGGAGAAGTAAAGAAAGTGAGAGCCCAAAAGTGCCACTGATGTGCCCATGAACAAGTATGTAAGCAGCAGTGACTTTACTGTATATACGAAAAGTAGGGGTGTCAGTTATTCAAAAATGGGCAAAGGACGTGAACAGAGGTTATCCAAGAAGATATGCAAATGGCTAAAAAGCACATGAAAAGATGCTCAACATGACTAATCATGAGAGGAATGCAAATCAAAACTACATAAGATACCACCTTACACCCATTAGGATGGTTACTATTAAAAAAACAAAACAAAACCAGAAAACAAGTGTTGGAGAAACTGTGGAGAAATTTGAACCCTTGTGCACTGTTAGTGGGAATGTAAAATGGTACAGCCATTGTGGAAAACAGTATAGTGGCGGTTCCTCAAAAAAATTAAAAATAGAATTACCATATGATCCAGCAATTCCAATTCTGGGTATATACCCAAAAGAACTGAAAACAGAGTCTTGATGAGATACTTGTACATCCATGTTCATAGCAGCATTATCCACAATAGCTAAAATGTGGAAGCAACCCAAGTGTCCACTGACAGATGAATGGATAAGCATTCATCTGAATGTGGTATATACATACAGTAGAATGGTATCCAGCCTTAAAAAGGAAAGAAGTTCTAACATATACTGCAACATGGATGAAACCTAAGGACAGTATGCTATGTGAAATAAGCCAGTCACAAAAAGACAAACACTGTATGATTCCACTTAGATAGTCAAAACATAAAATAGAATGGTGGCTGCCAGGGGCTGGGAGAAGTGGGGAATAGGGAGTTACTGTTTAATGAGTACAGAGTTTCAGTTTTACAAGACGTTAAGAGTTATGTGGATAGAACTTCCCTGGTGGCGCAGTGGTTAAGAATCCGCCTGCCAATGTAGGGGACATGGGTTCGAGCCCTGGTCCGGGAAGATCCCACATGCCGTGGAGCAACTAAGCCAGTGTGCCACAACTACTGAGCCTGCGCTCTAGAGCCCGTGAGCCACAACTACTGAAGCCCACGTGCCTAGAGCCTGTGCTTGGCAACAAGAGAAGCCACGGCAATGAGAAGCCCACGCACCGCAACAGAGTAGCCCCAGCTCGCCGCAACTAGAGAAAAGCCCACGCGCAGCAACAAAGACCCAATGCAGCCAAAAATAAAATTTTTAAAAATTTTTTAAAAAGAGTTATGCGGATGAATGGTGGTGACTATTACACAACAATGTGAATGTATTTAATATCATGAACTGTATGTTTAAGAATAGTTAAGATGGTAAATGTTATGTTACATGTATTTTACCACAATTTAAAAAAAACACTGGTTATACTTTATTGTAATCAAACTTGCCAATATATTAAATTAAAATGTTTCCTTTTAGTCTTAAGTTTTTACTGATAGTACATGTAACAGCTCTCAAACAATAGTGCATGTCAGAATCATCTGGGCTTGTTAAAACACAGATCGCTGGGTCCCATCCCCAGAGCTTCTGAGAATCTGCATTTTTAACAAGTCCCCAGCTGATGTTAATGATGCTGGTCTAAGAACACTCTTTGAGAACTATTTTTATAAATATGTGTGTTGAAATTAAAGAGAAAAATCTTAAGACGTGGGCGATCTCTTATAACCAATAATAGGAAAGAATCAAGTTTTTAAAATTCTAGATTTACAGAATAGTTGCAAAAATAGATATGAGTTCCTGTATACCCTTCCCCAGCTTTCCTTTATGTTTTTAGAAATATTTATTTATTTATTATTTTTGTCTGCATCGGGTCTTAGCTGTGGCACATGGGATCTTTCGTTGCAGTGCACAGGCTCCTCTCTAGTTGTGGTGCACGGGCTCCTCTCTAGTTGTGGCATACGGGCTCTGTAGTTGCAGCGCGTGGGCTCTCTAGTTACAGGACGTGGGCTTGCTCAATAGTTGCAGTGCATGGGCTTAGTTGCCCTGCAGCATGTGGGATCTTAGTTCCCCCACCAGGGATCGAGCCCGCGTCCCCTGTATTGGAAGCTGGACTCTTAACCACTGGACCACCAGGGAAATCCCCCAGCTTCCCTTTATGTTGATGTCTTACACAACCACAGAACATTTATCAAAACTAAGGAATTAACTTTGGTACAATATAAAGTTAAGAACTTATTTGAGTTTCACCAGTTTTTCCACTAACATCCTTTCTCTGTTCAGGATCTAATCCAAGATCCCACATTGCATTTAGTTGCTGTGTATCCTTAGTTTCCTCTAACCTGTGACAATTCCTCAGTCTTTGCTTGTCTTTCACGATTCTGACACTTCTGAAGAGTACTGATTAATCTACAGAATGTCCCTTTGTTTGGGTTTGTCTCATGTTTTCTCATGATCAGATTGAGGTTATACATTATTGGGAAGGATACAACAGAGGTGATATGCCCTTCTCAATGCATCAAGTCAAGAGGTATGTTGCTGAGTGTTTCTGGTGATATTAACCTTGACCACTTGCCTAAGGTTGTGTCTGCCAAGATTCTCTATTATAAGCTTATTATTTTTCCTTTAGAAATTACTAAATATATTGTGGGAAATACTTGAAGACTATGCAAATATTTTGCTTCTGCTTCAACTTTTGCCTGCTAATTGTAGCATACTGGTGGATCTTGCCTGTTGTCATTTTTACTGTGGTGTTCTAATGGTGACTTAAATTTCTCTTTCCATCTACATCTATTAATCGGAATTCTTCTTAAGGAAGTGCTATAGTTCTTCCCGTCTGTTTACTTATTCATTTATGTATTTATTTATATTAGCAATGGATGCATAGATATTTTAAATAATTCATTTTGGTCAATTATCATTCTTTGGAAAAGAGTAAATAGACAAGAATAAAATTTAAGAAAATAGGGAAAAATAACATTATAAATTTGGTTTTCCATTTAAACAAGTTAAACTTTTAAAAATTTATTCATTTGTTTTATTCTTATATTGTTTAAGTTGAAATTATTTCAAACACGTATTTTAAAAGAATAAACGACCATTTGACATTAGTGTACAGGCACTACTGGGACATGTACTAATACATTCTGGACTCAGGTTCAGTACTTCTTTTGCAACTGCTAATACCACAAACACTATTCATGTACAGACAACACAATTAAAAAAAAAAGATTTATTTAATTTATTTTTGGCTGTGTTGGGTCTTAGTTGTGCCACACAGGATCTTCGTTGAGGCATGTGGGATCTTTCGTTGTGGCACACAGGCTCTTCACTGCGGCGTGTGGGCTTCTCTCTAGTTGTGGCGTGTGGGTTTTATTTCTTCTCTAGCTGTGGCACGCAGGCTCCAGGGCAAGTGGGCTCTGTAGTTGTGGCACACGGGTTCCAGAGTGCGTGGGCTCTGTAGTTTATGGCACACGGCTCTAGCTGAGGCGCGCGAGCTCAGTAGTGGTGGCGTGCAGGCTTAGTTGCCCCGCGGCATGTGGGATCTTAGTTCCTGGACCAGGGATCAAACCCGCATCCCCTGCATTGAAAGGCAGATTCTCTACCACGGGACCACCAGGGAAGTCCCGACAACACAATTTTTTTTTTAACATCTTTACTGGAGTATAATTGCTTTACAATGGTGTGTTAGTTTCTGTTTTATAATGAAGTGAATCAGCTATACATATACCTATATCCCTATATCTCCTCCCTCTTGTGACTCCCTCCCACCCTCCCTATCCCACCCCTCTAGGTGGTCACAAAGCACCGAGCTGATCTCCCTGTGCTATGCAGCTGTTTCCCACTAGCTATCTATTTTACATTTGGTAGTATATATAAGTCCATGCCACTCTCTCACTTCGTTCCAGCTTACCCTTCCCCCCTTCATGTCCTCAAGTCCATTCTCTACGCCTGCGTCTTATTCCTGTCCTGACCCCAGGTTCTTCAGAACCTTTTTTTTTTTTTAAGATTCCATATATATGTGTTAGCATACAGTATTTGTTTTTCTCTTTCTGACTTATTTCACTCTGTATGACAGACTCTAGGTCCATCCACCTCACTACAAATAACTCAATTTCATTTCCTTTTATGGCTGAGTAATATTCCACTGTATATATGTGTCACATTTTCTTTATCCATTCATCTGTTGATGGACACTTAGGTTGCTTCCATGTCCTGGCTGTTGTAAATAGTGCTGCAATGAACATTGTGGTACATGACTCTTTTTGAATTATGGTTTTCTCTGGGTATATGCCCAGTAGTGGGATTGCTGGGTCATATGATAGTTGTATTTTTAGTTTTTAAGGAACCTCCATACTGTTCTCCAGAGTGGCTCTATCAATTTATATTCCCACCAACAGTGCAAGAGGGTTTCCTTTTCTCCACACCCTCTCCAGAATTTATTGTTTGTAGATTTTTTGATGATGGCCACTCTGACTGGTGTGAGGTGACACCTCATTGTAGTTCTCATTTGCATTTCTCTAATGATTAGTGATGTTGAGCATCCTTTCATGTGTTTGTTGGCAATCCGCGTATCTTCTTTGGAGAAATGTCTCTTTAGGTCTTCTGCCCATTTTTGGATTGGGGTGTTTGTTTTTTTTGATATTGAGCTGCATGTGCTGCTTATAAATTCTGGAGATTAATCCTTTGTCAGTTGCTTCATTTGCAAATATTTTCTTCCATTCTGAGGGTTGTCTTTTCATCTTGTTTATGGTTTCCTTTGCTGTGCACAAGCTTTTAAGTTTCATTAGGTCCCATTTGTTTATTTTTGTTTTTATTTCCATTTCTCTAGGAGGTGGGTCAAAAAGGATCTTGCTGTGATTTAGGTCATCTGACAACACAATTTTTTTTTTTTTTTTTTTTTGCAGTACATGGGCCCCTCACTGCTGTGGCCTCTCCCATTGCAGAGCACAGGCTCCGGACGCGCAGGCTCAGCGGCCACAGCTCACAGGCCTAGCCGCTCCATGGCACATGGGATCTTCCCGGACCGGGGCACGAACCCGCGTCCCCTGCATTGGCAGGCGGACTCTCAACCACTGCGCCACCAGGGAAGCCTCTGACAACACAATTTTTAAAAAATGAAACTTAATGTGTTTTTAAGACATTTATGAAGCAATTGATATATACTAAATAAAATAAAACTTTAAGTCAAAGAGTTCTGGTTCCAATAATGGCAGAGATGTTTGTATTAGATTAACCCCTTCTCAGGTAACAATTACAAACTATGGAAAAAATATTTTAAAATAACAAAGGCACTAGAGGTTGACCCAAAGTAGGCAGAAATTGGCGGGAGATTTGGACTGACTTTGAAAAAGGAGAATCACACTGGGTAAGATCCATGTTTACGTGCTTTTTCCCTGAGGGTACTCACTAGGCTATTTGGTGCAGGGTGACTAAAATTCAGTTAGAAAGCCACAGCCTACCAGCTTGAGATGTCAGAAGATGGAGTTCAGGGCAGCCATAGTGGCTAGAAATTGAGAAGAAAAATAGAAAGAGACAGGGCAGGGATGAAGCATCAAAACATGCATATAAATTTCCCTCAAATCCATGGCTAACCCTCAAACTACTTACATAAATGGGAGACTCCAAATATTCCAATGGAAAGTAAAAGTTAGAAGACTGAAAGATCTGAGCAGAGACTCCAGCTACGGCCCATGAGGGGAGACAGGTTTTGAATTTGATTCCTACTAAACTAGAGGGGCTTAATAAGTGTCTCAAACTTTCCATTGAAAACTTAGAAAGACTCTGCATTTAGACTAAAGAGTAAGTCTTCAGGACTAAGGGATGTGCCTCAGGACTAAGGTCAAAACCAAAACACACCTGCCCTAACAAACATAAACCAAGACTGTATGAAGTCACAGTGGTCAGCCAGTAAGATAATCAAAGGAAGATAAAAGAAACCAGTCTCCACAATGTATTGTTTATAATGTTCACTATACAATCAAAAACACTAGACGTGAGAAGAAAATAAATGGGACCCATAGTAAAGAGAAAAAGAAATCAATAGAAAATGACCCCAAGATGATCTAGTTATGGGAATCAGTACATAAAGGCTCTACAGAAGCTATGACAAATATGTTCAACAACTTAAAGAAAGATACAATCACAATGAGTAAACAGATGGAAATTTTCACCCTTAAAATAAAAAACTAAAATGAACCAAACAAATTCTAGAAATTAAAAATTTACGAGATGGACTTAAAAGCAGGTTGGAGATGCCAGAAGAAAAGGCCAATGAACTTCAGAGACAGATTCAACTGAAATAATCTGAAGAATAGAAAGAGTAAAAGAAAAAAGAACAGAGTCTCAGCCACCTGTAGGACAATTTTCAATGCTCTAACATTGTGTAATTGGAGACCCAGAAGAGAGGCAAGAATGAGGCACAAAAAGTTATAAAAATAGTGACCAAATATTTCTAAAATCTGGTGAAAACCATGGGCTTACTGATCTAAAATAAGCAAACCCCAGAAGATTAATACAAAAAAACCCAAAATCAGAAAACAAGACCTAGGCCCAACACAGTCAAAACTGCTGAAAACCAATAACCAAGACAAAACTTTAAATGCAGCCAAAGAAAAAAGGGATGCTGCATACATGGGAGTAACAATATAAATAATGGCAGGTTTTTCACCATAAACAATGAAGGTTAGAAGACAAGGGAACACTATTTTTTTTTTTTTTGGCTGCACCTCGCAGCTTGTGGGATCTTAGTTCTCCGACCAGGGACTGAACTGGGCCCTTGGCAGTGAAAGTGCCAAGTCCTAACCACTGCACCACCACGGAATTCCCTGGGGAACATGATTTTTTTAAGTGCTAAAAGGAAAAAACTCAAACCAGGTTTCTTACCATTAGAAAAGAGAATTACAAATATGTAGAGGGAGAAATCTACAACAAACTCTGTGTCACTGTACTGGAACTGGAGGTATCACTGTGAACTCATGGTTTTCAAAACATATAATATAGATGTAAAATAAAAGTTAATGCTTAAATCTTGGCTTCTAAATATCATTCTTCACTAAAAGGAACCATAGTTCCCTGGAGAAATGGTTGATTCCAGGATTGGACAGGGTAAATACAAGATGAACCTGGAAACACTCAAGGAATGTTGGACATACATCAGAGGAGCATAGGTGCCAGCCTAAATGGGCTCTCACTGGCCCAAAATGGAAGAGTATTAAAATAAAATAAAATATATTAATAGTTCACAATCTGTTGAATAAAATAAGACACATTTCTTGAAAGACACAAATTACCAAAACTGACACAATAAGAAATAGAAAATCTAGACGGCTCTATATCTATTAAAGAAGTCGCAATTATTAAAAACCACTCCACATAAATTTTAAAAAAATCTTCGCACAAAGAAAACTTCTGGCCCAGACAGTTTCACTGGTGAATTCTATTAAATATTAAGGAAGAAGAACATCAGGATCATATACAAACACTTTTAGAAAATGGAGGAGGAAGGAAAGACTTCCCAACTCATTTTATAAGGCCAGCATAACCCTGACACCAGAACATGACAAAGACATTTGAAAAAAAACTACAGACCAATACCCCTCATGAACACAGACACAAAACTTCTTAATAAAGTCAATTAATGTAATTCTCCATATTAATAGAATGGGGAGGTGAATTTGACAAAATTAAACACCCATTCATGATTTAAAAAAAAAAAAGACCTCAGAAAGGTAGGAATAAAAGGGAACTTCTTCAGTCCCATAAAGGGCATCTAAAAAATTTCAACTAACATCATATTTAGTGGCAAAAGACATAATACTCCCTCTCAACTGGGAACAAGGCGAAGATGTCCTCTTACCACATTTATTTAACATTATAGGGAGGCCTTAGCCATTCAAATAAAGCAAGAAAAAGAACAAAAGGCAAATAGGTTGGAAAAGAAAAAATAAAATTCTCTTTATTCACAAATGATAGTAAACAAGGTCAACAGTCAAACACCAATTGCATTTATATAATATAGCAACAGAGAATGAGAAAGGTTTACAATAGCATTGACAAACATTAAATACTTAGGAATAAATCTAACAAACTATGTGTAAGAAATGTACACTGAAAACTAAAAAACATTGCTTAGAAAAATTTAAAAAGACAAATGGAGATACAGACCCCGTCTGCACACTGGAAGACTCAATATTATTATTATTATTTTTTTTTTTTGCGATATGCGGGCCTCTCACTGTTGTGGCCTCTCCTGTTGCGGAGCAACAGGCTCTGGACGCACAGGCTCAGCGTCCATGGCTCACGGGCCCAGCCACTCCGCGGCATGTGGGATCTTCCCGGGGCATGTGGGATCTTCCCGGACCGGGGCACGAACCCGTGTCCCCTGCACCGGCAGGCAGACTCTCAACCACTGCGCCACCAGGGAAGCCCGACTCAACATTATTGAGAGGTTAATTCTACTCAAATGAATATATAGTTTCAAAAAAAATCCAAATCAACACCCCACAGACTTCTTTCTAATAGAAATTCTAACTTGATTCTAAAATTTACATAGAAGTGTAAAAGTACCTAGAATAGCCAAAACAATATTAAAAATTAAAATGTGGAGGACTCACATTACCTGATTTCAAGAATTATTAAAATTACAACAATCAAGACAGTGTAATATTTGGTGCAAGGATAGATACCTCTAAAAAAAATAGAGGACTTTGAGCTCATCTTCTGTGTCATGCAGGGACATGAAGTAGGAGTTGGTCAGTGCCTCAGACACTGTTACCCTTTGCTCTGCATACAGCAGCAAGCAGCCTCTTTTCCAGGAGGTTCAGAAATAGACTACACTTGTACAGCCAACTGATTTTTGACAAAGGCACCCATGTAATTCAATGGAGGAAAGGAAAGCCTTTTCAACGATGGTTCCAAAACAACTGAATAAAAAAGTATGGGGGTTGTACAACACAGAGAAGATAGCCAATATTTTAAAATAACTATAAATGTAGTATAACCTTTAAAAACTGTGAATCACTATACTGTACACCTGTAACATATGATACATCAACTATACTTCAATAAAAAATATAAATAATAAATGAGCAAACAAATACTAGCCAACCAAACAATCAGAAAATAAGCACAATAAAATGTTAACAATAAACTGCAGGAAAAAATAAATAAACTATCTTAAAAATTTTCAGTCAAAAAAAAGCATGGGGAAAATAATGAGCCCAAACTCTACTTCACAGTACACTTAAGAATTAATTTGAAATGGATCAGACTTCAAGGTAAAAGCTAAAACTTATAAAGCTTCTATCACTAGAACAAAACCTAGAATATCTTCATAATCATGGGGTAAGGGTTGATTGACTGGACTTCATTCAAAAATTAGAAACTTTTCATCAAAACACACCATGAATAAACAGGCAAGATATAGACTGTGAGAACACATATCTGACAGAGGACTATCTAGAACTCAATAATAAAGAAGACAATGCAATTTTTTAATGGCAAAAAAACAGATACTTCACAAAAGAAAATATGTGAATAGTCAAAAAGCACATGAAAAAGTATTTAACACATGCTCACCAAAAAAGCTTAGAGCATTCATAGCAACTTCATTTATAAAAACGGAAATAGCTCAAGTGTCCATCAAAAGAATGGAAAACAAACTGTAGTATATTTATTCAATGGAATTTACTGTACAATAAAAGAGAATAAACCACTGATAAACACAGAAGTATAGATGAACCTCATAAGCATTATGCTGAGTGACGGTGAGACCCCCAACATGGATGATTCTATTACATAAAATTCAAGAAAGGCGAAACTAATCTATGACAGGAAGCTGATCAATGTTTGATTCATTGTGGGTGGGGAAACTGGGAAGGAGAACAAGGGAACTTTCTTGGGTAATGAAAATGTCCTATAGCTTGATTGGAGTGGTGGTTACACAATTGTAAAGACATCAAAAATTTATTGATTATGCAATTAATATCTATATAATTTACTGCATGAAAACTTTATTTCAATGAAAATATAAAAGTCTGCAGTTAATATTTAGGGGATAAAGTATTAGAGGTCTGTCCAGTTAATTAATAAAAATGTTATTTTATTTTTCTGAATAAAACAGTCATGGCAGGTAGAAAACTAATTTTTCCTCCAAAATTCCTTTTCCCCTCAGAAATGAGTATAACACACTCAGGGGAACATTAGGGAACCTGCGGGAGTTTCTAGAGTAAGGATATATATAGGTTTTTATTTTCTAGACATTCCATCTGTAAAATGGGTATATGATCTTCTTTTTCCCCAAAGGAAGTCACCTAGATTAGGAAACCAAAACTGATCACAGTCCTTAGACCACTCTGAAATAAAAAAGCTTTCTAAAGAATCAAATATTTTACATTCAGTATTTTACTATTATAAGACTCCTTCCAGCTAAATAAACTAGTGAGTATAAGAGCCACAGGCAAGATAGGTTCTGTACCCAGGCAACATCTGAAAAGGTAGCTTCATTGCTAAACCAGAGACAGAGAGTTTTGTGTTAGAGTACTTTAATATGTTTTTATATTGCATATAAAGCACATAAGCATAAACCAGTAAGATGCCTTGCTGAAAACTACCTTCTTTGTGAAAGCAGGCTGTAATTTTGAACAAGTTTTCAATTTTCACACTGCTGCTAGGGTAAAACATTTTAAAGAGTTTAATTTTTTACAATGGATTCAATGACATAGGATTATCTAACAAAGTAATGGCTAATCAATAGAAGGTTTAGTTGTCAGGTGAAACATATAACACACTAAAAGGGATTGATTGCCAGACTTCTCCTTATTTACTAGAAGGTATATATTTAAAATGACACAAACTTGTTACCAGGCTGCATTCTTTTAACCTTGCAAAAAGCTGCTTAAGAAATCTGTTCAGCAGCCGTATAGCAAAACAAGATACAGTTATAATGAAAATGGTTAGTAATTAGGGGGTGGGGGGGGTACACAGGGACCTTCATTATATATATATATATATATATATATATATATATATATATATATATATATATATAAAATAAAAACATCAAATCAAGTCCCCAGTAGGAATGTGGGATAGAAAAAGCAAACTAAAAAGTGACATCTAGGGAAGGTGGAACTGGGCTTTAAAAAATGCCACAATGATGCTACCAAATCTCATTCAGTAGATGCAAAGTTGTATCTGATCTCATTCCATGTTGCTCTTAGGGCAGATTTTTTAAGGATTCACACAACTGGATACAACAGCCCCTCCCACCTTTTTAACGGTACATCCAGATTAAGCACTGAACACAAAATAAATTAGGCCCATATGCACTTCAACCAACATATAAGCTGTTTCCTTTATAATTTATTCACAATATCTCAAGTCTCTATATGAAAATACACTTTTTATGGTCATTACAACCCAGGAGTTCAATAATATTTTTTCTACTAAGTCAGCGATTACACAATTTATCAAAGAATGACTACACTGAAATAAAAATAAAACAAAACACCAACCCCCTATACAGTCTTCCTTCCTCAAAGTAATTTAAAGAAAGCTCGTTATTAGATTGCTTGTTTTTGAAGAAGGGTTTTTGTAGCTAGACACAAATTGCAAAAACCATTTTTTTAAAAAAAGTTATTAGACTCTGAAGGATTCAGCCAAAATGGGAAGTTAAATAAACAAATCACTTCATCAGACTTGGAAAGATCATTTTTGTCTTACTTAAGGGACCTACATTAATTAACTTCAAGGTCTTTTTTATGGACTATTTAAAATAAGTACAATTTATTTATTTATTTCAAATGAGGTGCTTCTTCCAAAGTATTAAATAATGTCTACAAATGCAAAAGCATTTTTATAAATAGGTAATTAAAACAGATGACTAAAATTAAGTCAAGCTGCAAAACATTATCCACAATGCACTACGGTTTGTTTGTTTTTTAATAAACATTTCAGGCAATTTTTTTCCATCCAAAGCCCAAAGCACTTCAGGAAAAAAAAAAAGAGGTAGGAAGTTTATTAGGGGGAAAAAACACACATATATAATGAAATAATGCCAAACCCCAAACTAAAGTATTTACAAGATAGTCCCTGAAGCATAGTTTGTCATATTGCAATTACACCTTGCCTACTGCCAAGACAAAGTGCTTACTATTGCCACTAGGGGGAGAAATGTCTTAACACAAAGCAAAGGCAGATAGGGAACGGATTTTCTTGAGCAATTATCAGAACAAAGCTCCCTTGGCTGTGTGTACCTTCTAATTACTCAATACAATTAAAATGACTAACCTAAAACAAATAGGAAAAAAACCTGTCTGCCTGATATCAGGGACTTCATTAAACCTTCCCCCCTCATCAATCAAATTAGAAAGAAGGGAATGCCATTATATACAAACATTACAGAGCTATCAAAGGAAGTAAAATTCAGTGAGTTTCTCTCCCTTTTTTTTTTTTAAAGGAAGAAAAGAAGTGGCTCTCTTGAAAAAAGAAATGTCGTGGTATTTACCCAACTGGATGCTGCTTGAAAACAAATTGTCCTCCAAAGAGCAGAAATACAGTATGTTTTCTCTCAGTTCACTGGCTTATGAATGACTTTTTGTTGTTGTTGTTTTGTTAATACACACAATAATGTCATTTTCTGTGTCAGTGACGTGGTTGTTCCTCCTACTCAGCCAGCTGTATAAAGGAGCTATGCCAATCAGACCTCCATGCTTACGCTGGGTTGTTTTAACTTTTAAGTTCTTCACCGCTGTTTTTTGTGCATCTACTCCAAGGTAATGTTTAGAACAACATAGGAATTTGGGGGAGAGGTGGGGGAAGGTGGTAGGAAAGGAAAACAGCTACTTATTCCTTCTAAAAGGCTTATGTAGTGCCTTTTATAAGGCCCAGTCATTAACAGAAGATGACAACAGAGTCATTTTTCTTTCAGCTGACAATTGTGACATTTTTCCAGCAGCATGCAAGGTGTTGAAAACCTAGCAGCTGTTACCTCCTGGGATGAAGATACTTTTTTATCCTCCCTTGACAGTTTAACTCAGTGGGTCAGCACCTTTAAAGACTGCAAAGTATCCTTGAAGAGGATGGAAGCTTGAATTACTGCTCCCTCCCTAATCAATGTAAACCCTCACTGCAGGTGTAGTCTCCATCTATAGAGGTGCATGGGGGAGGAAAATGTAATGCCCTGAGCCAGATGGTTTTTATCTTGTTTTTAAAGAATAAAGGAACAAGCTAACAAGGGAGACAGCTACTTTGTTAGCTTCTTGGCCTCTCTCATGGCTTTGCATCCCCAGGGTTCCAGCTACACAAGAGAAAGAATACAGAAAAACGTAAACACTTAAAGAAATATAACTAGAGGGCTGGCATCATGCTGCTTTCAAAGAGTTGAGAGAGCACTACTCAATGCTTTATTTATCATTACCCACGTTCTCAGGATGGTAAGTGGACACATACACAAAGGGAATGGGGGATGGGAGAAGGATTAGACAGAGGTCACAATTTACTCAATTACAGAGAAAGGCAGGGTTGACAGATCCTATTAGCACCAATGTGAAGCAAAGAAGGAGTTGCATGTTGTAAGGTTATGTTTTCAAAAAGTAATGAGTACTTTCATGTATCCTCCCAGGCCTTTGCCCTTGTTTGCAGATATGAATAAAAGCTATGAACACATTTGCTATGGTTTTCTTGGCTTCACATTCTAGGAATAAAAGTAAAAAGAAAATTGTACTACTTTGTACGTCCTTTAAATAAATGTTTACACTTAATGCCAAGATGTCAGAAGATTATTCAAAAGCTTAGAAAATTTAAAGAATACATTGCATTTCTTTCCCCCGCCCTGAACTCTACTGCCTTCTGATGTTGGAAATGAAATGGAAAAGCAGGTATACAAAATGACTTGGTGACACAGGGAGTAATGTCTCGTGACTTTCTCCTTCAATAGTTTCTTTTTCTGCTAAGGTCTTTGTCAAGTTTTGGAATTATGGTTATGGTAACCTCATAATACAAGTCAGGGAGTGTTCTTTCCTTCTCTATTTTCTATTTTGGTGTTATTTATTCCTTAAACGTTTGATAGAGTTCACCAGGAAACCATATGGGCCTTTTGATAATTCAATTTTTTTAATAGACATATGGCTATTCAAATTTTGTTTCACCTTGTTTTGGTTTCAGTAAGTTGTGTTTTTCAAGGAATTCGTCCATATCATGGAAGAAGCCAAATTTTTGGCTTAAAGTTATTTGTAATATTCCCTTTTACCCTTTTAATGTCTGTAAGAACTGTAATGGTAATACTTCTTTCAGCTCCTCCAGTAGTTAAATAACTCCAAGTTTTAACAGGCAGTGGTCATATGCCATCAACAATGGTAAAACTATACTTTAGAATAATATATATATACTCTAAAATTAAAACAACATTAAATTTATTAGAACATAACTTAGCATTTTAAAATCAGTGGTGAAAGAGTTCCTGGAACCCCATTAGAAATAGTCTGCAAAAGAATCTCAAGGGACTGGCCCACATGATGCAAATCCTACTTACATCAACACTAGGTAAAAGGCAGCTTTGACATCTTTTTATCTATAATAACTTGACTAAAGGTGGGGTGGGGGGAGCAAATGGCACTTCATTATTGTCATATGCATTAGCGAAAAGAGGGAGTTTAAACAGCTTATATACTACATCCTACATTAAAAAACTTGGCGGTGGGGTAATCAAGTTCAGGGCAATCCTGGACAGCTGCCCTGTGACCCGCTTCTATTGACCCCTGCTATTCATCACTCATCCCTAAGACTGAGAGGGCAAGCTCCTAGGGAGTGACCACCACAATAGACAGACACAAGCCAACAGTAATCTGGTTCGAGCAAAAAAACAGATGGCACTGCAATAAATTTACAAATCTGCATTCATGGGGCTGTTAAAACACCCAGAAGCTAAAAGACTCCGAGTGCCCCAGGAGGATCTCCTACTTCCCCATTTCTAAAGGCCATTTCTCTTTCCAAGAACATTGAGTTCATGCTCTTCACAAAGAGAATGGAGATAAAACCCTTTACAAAGAAAGGAGGGGGAAAAGCCTCATGACCTAATTAATCTCCAGAGCTTGGATCTCAACACTGAATGACAGATATTAGAAAAATCAGTTTGGAGCACTAGGAGGACAAACAAAACAAACCCCAAAACGGTTGTTATATTAAAGCAGAGGGGGTAAAGAGAACCTGCTAAAAAAGCAATGAAAAAAAACATTATTTCAAATACTGCACACAACAGATCTTGCAAGTATAAAATGATTCAATAATGTATGCATTTATTTTTTAAATGAATCAGATTAGTCCCATGTGTGACCTGCTGGTCCATCTGTATGTGCTGGACTTAATAGGCACGATTCTCTCTCTTGCCTCGGTTTGAAGTATGAGAGAGATAAATTTAGTTTAATTTTCAACAGATCAGCCTATCCATTTTCCAAATGGACCATCTGGATCAGCCTATTAAAATTAATTTATAACTTTGCAGAGTGAAAATTCGTTTGTTAGCTTAAATAAAGTTGCCAAAACTTTTTGTCATGTCATTGTTTTCTGACAGTTGTTTCTGTATAGTGGGGCAGAGTGTTTCCACCTCCAAATTTATCTTAATTCAATTTTGTCCTATATATTTAGATTTATAGACAGGTGTTTATCTCCAAATAGTTAAAGCTCTAACTGAACAATATCAATCCCTGATCTTTTAGCTATTTAACAAAGCTTCCTGAACTGATTCAATTCTACTTACCACACAATTTTTATAAAAGAAATTTTGCCCATCCAAAAATGTTTTAACATATAGTAAATAAAAAAGTAAATAAAAAATGAGTGTCACAATTTCAACTACTTTTCCCCTAAATTAACACTGTCTACAACCTATAGAGTTAGAAGGCAGAAGTAGAAATGCTTTGGCAACACTGAGATCTGGGTTTCAAATCACTGACTTGCTAAATAAACAAGTCATCGAATCTCTCTCAGCCTCCATTTTCTTCATCTATAAAATGGAAATCATATCTAGCAACTTTACTGGGTTATTGTGAGAGTGAAGTAAAATAAGTATCAGGTTCATGGTAGGTGCTCAGCAAATATTTAATCTATTCTCCTTTTTCTTAGAATAATGCCATAAATGCAAGTAAAATAAAATTATTTTTACTACTGCTGGCAATACTGTAAGAACTTGTTTTTGTTGCCAGTGAGGGATGGAAGATGTTAGAGGTTGCTACAGGCAGTGAGAAAAGTCAATATTTTGACCAAATGTTTTTGAACATTTTAATTTTTAAAAACAGAGCACCATGGAATTGAACTTTCAAAGAAAAAGTTTGAGGAGTGGGGGCACCGTGGTGAGTAAAAATTATTTTAAAGTTGTCATTAATAACGGCCTTTACTTCTAGAAAAAGCAAACAAATATTGGTTAGACTAAGAGGAGCTAACTTCATCATAGGTAGATCCCTTTTATTATTTTTTTTAATGTATGAAAAATCTTAATAGAAAAGTAAGGTTTAAAGAGAACTATTCTACTACCTGCACTTAAGATGCACTTCAGGTTATTTTTGCTAAACAAGAAACTTTTTCTTTGATTTTGTTTTCACTACACATAAACAATTGACTGCCCTGTACTTGTATACCTAGGATATTTTTTAGATGATTGGGAAAACAATGTAACTGACTGAAATTGATGGCTAGAGCCAGACCAACTTCAGAGTACTCTTAATTTAAGCTCCAGTACTTAACGAATGGCAAATTGAGGATTTCCTATCTTTTATTTTGTTGTTGGTAGCTTTTTAAGTAAGACTGAATTTCATACCTGTCTAAGTGAATTCTTCTCTGGTATTATCTTCCTAGGGGGTTCGCCATTATTACAGTCTTCTCTCTCTGAGGAATTCTGTGAAAGAAAGTAAGCTTTAATTCAGTTCTCATTATCTTCAATCTTATTCTGTGGGAGTAAACTGAATTACATTTTTAATTCTGTAAGCTAGAATACTGTGTATATTTATGCATTTGTTCATTTGAAGATTTATATACATACAGACATACACTTATGTAAAGGAAAACATATGCCCATGTATATAAATAAATATATGTAGGGATCTAGGTGGAAAAGTATTTCATCTATATTTAAGCACTGCCTAGCAGATCATATTCATTATAAGTCTAGTTTATTGTTCTTTGGCACTGGACACAAGAAAGCTCCAGTCTATACTTAGCTGATAACAACTTAAACCAGGATTATTGCCTTCTCTTTTAAATAATTAGTTTTAAACCATACTAAATGTTTGGTCCAAGTTCTCGTGTCTGGATCCTAAAAACAATTAGTTATTTCTCTTCCTCTTTTCTCTGATTTGATTTTCTTTTCTTTATTAAAAAGAGCATAGTGCTTAGTTAGCTCAAAGCAATAAAATTTATCAGTAGTTTAAGATTAGAGTCCACTCTTGCCATTATCACTTCAAACAGCAGCTAGAAGGCCCTAAAACATCAGTGAGATTTTTAAATACTTAAAAAGAGGGAAATAAACAATTCAACTGCAAGCGAGTTCAGAGTTCTAAATATCAACAGAGTAAAAGCCAACCCACAAAATGGGAAAAAATTTTGCAAATCATTTACTGATAAACGATTAACATCCAGAATATAGAGAGAAGTTGTAAAAACTCAGCAACAAAAAAACAGAACCTGATTAAAAAATGGGCAAAGGACTTGAATAGACATTTATCCAAGAAGATATACAAATGACCACCAAGCACATGAAAGGATGGTCAACATCACTAATCATTTCAGAAATGAACAGCAGAACTACAAGGTACTTCACATTCATTAGGTAGGCTACTATCAAAAACAAAAAACAGAAAATAACAGGCATTGATGAGGATGCTAAGAAATTGTAACCCTTGTGCACCTTTGGCGGGAATGTAAAATGGTACATCAGCTATGGGAAACAGTATGGTTCCTCAAAGACTTAAAAAAAGGAATTACTATATGATCCAATAATTCCAATTCTGGGTACATACTCAAAAAAACTGAAAGCAGAGTTTCAAAGAGATTTTTTTTTTTTTTTTTTGCGATACGCGGGCCTCTCACTGTTGTGGCCTCTCTCGTTGCGGAGCACAGGCTCCAAACGCGCAGGATCAGCGGCCATGGCTCACAGACCTAGCCACTCCGCGGCATGTGGGATCTTCCCGGACCGGGGCACAAACCCGCGTCCCCTGCATCGGCAGGCGGACTCTCAACCTCTGTGCCACCAGGGAAGCCCTCAAAGAGATATTTTTATGTCTGTGTTCATAGCAGCATTATCCAAAACAGCGAAAACGTGTAAGCAACCCAAGTGTACACTGAGGGATGAATGGATAGGCAAAATGTGGTATATACATACAATGGAATAATCTTCAGCCTTAAAAAGGAAGGATATTCTGACACAAACCACGACATGGATGAACCTTGAAGACATTATGCTAAGTGAAATAAGCCAGTCACAAAAAGATAAATGCAGTATGATTCCACTTATATAAGACACTTAGAGTGGTCAAAATCATAGAAACAAAGTATTGTTGGTTACCAGGGGCTGGGAAAAGGGAGGAATGGGGAGTGATTGTTTAATGGGTAGAGTGTTGCAGTTTTACGAGATGAAAAGAGTTATGGAGATGGATGGGGGTGATGGTTGCACAACATTATGAATGTATTTAATACCACTGAACTGTACACTTTAAAATGTTAAAGGTGATAAATTTTATGTTATGTGTATTTTATCACATTAAAAAATAATTTTAAAAAATCTGGTAACACATGTAAATCACTCTCTGCAAGATAAAATACAGAAAATCCAAGTACACATTATTTGGGCTCTATTTTCCACAATTACATGTGTAATGTTAACATTTTAGAATTTGCAGCTGATTTACTCATTACATTACATATATTCATCACATTCTAACTGAGGAGTTACTTTTAGATCCAGAAATTATATCCAACATATGAGTTTATCTGAAAAACTTCATCCAAGTAGGAAATCATTATTAGAATATAGGATCATAACAGTGTTTTAAATTTAGATATTATGAATTTTTTGCTTTGTATCAAATATTATATTTTGAAAGATATTAGAGGATAAATAGCATACATATAGTATCAAAAGGCCCTCTGTGGCTAACATCTGTGTGCCTTGTGTGTCACCTTGACAGGCCAGTACATTAAGGTCCTTTTGGGCAGAAATTTTTTATGAGGTTTAACTTGATAATTTTACATTTGTAATGAGCACTTTAAAGGTCAATTTTAGGGACAAAGAAGAAGAAAAAATGCTATGTTACAAGCAAGGGATAGAGGCTCAATAACTTTAGAATTCTGCTTTTTCTCTCTGTTTTGGGGGAAAAAGGAACGTAGACTATCTACAAAAAAATGAAGGAGAGATATGGTTGAGTTAATGACTATAAAGCATCCCAGGGAATTCCCTGGCGGTCCAGTGGTTGGGACGTCAGTCATGCTTTCACTGCTGAGGGCCCAGGTTCCATCCCCGGTAGGGGAATTAGGAAGCCATGTGGTGTGGCCAAAAAAATTTAAAAATAAAAATAAACTAAAGTAAAATAAAATAAAGCATTCCAGATAAGGAAACTAGCAATATACACCATTATAAGAGAATCAAAGGAAGGGAAAGGTCAACATTAAACCCATAAAATCAATTGTATATTTAACTTTTCTTAAAAAAAAAAAGTACAGATCAAATGTTTTAAATGCTAAAATTAAATGTCTTATATAATAAAAACTTAAGCCAATATTCAATTTTAACTGTAACCAATTAAGCCAGTATTCAATTTTAAACGTATAATTTGCAAGTAACTATTTCCCAGACCATAAAGTTCTACACCCTCCTTTAAATAAAATACCATTTCAGATCACCTAAACCTGTTTAATTAAATGTAAGGTCCTATATTTCAAAATTAATTGTTTTTTTAAAATGCCATTATAATAAAGTTGGAAGCCTAATTACTCTTTGGTGGAAGTTTTTTATACTGAAGACATTATAAATCACATTTTTACTCTACAGGTGCTTTGGATGGAACAAAATTGACGGCAAACTCTCTATACTAAATTACATAGTGAAAAACAGTGATCTGAACCTAAGAGGATGAGTAGTGGCTATCTAGCCCACATCAATAATTTTTTTCCTTCTGACCCTCTATTTTATCTGATTTAGATAGTAAACTATTGAGTGGGTATTATAAGAATGTCTAAGGTATTAAAAGATGAAGGGAGCTAAAGGATAATTACTACCTGAGAGCAGAACATAGAGCTGTAGAGGAGCTCCTTTCCCTTCTCCACCCCATCAGGGCAAAGGATATATATATTATATATTGTGTTGTGTTTTTTTTTTAAAGTAACTCAACATTAACAAAAAGGAAAAAGAGAAAAACATTGTTATAACTAGTTCTTTTTTGATAGATTAACCCAGCATTTTTTACTCTTTTTTCCCAACTTCTTTCTACTCATTTTTTACTTTTACTGGACCATCCACCATGAGAAACAAATCAATACAAAAAATTCAACCCTCTTGCATAAAATAGGAGCAGGGACATTAAACAGTCATGATATCAGGAGCAAGGAGTAAGGTACGCTACTAATAGTGAAGAGGAGAGCCAGAAAGCCAGTGATAAGAAAGTAATAGCTCTACAGTCGAGGGTGGCCAGGAATGATGAAATAGCTGTGTATAACTAACAGTCACCTCAACTGGCTCTCAAAGCCTGTGCTCTCCAACATCACCCAGGAGAGCTCAGTAGCACAGTTATTCCTTGTATCTTTTAACTATGATGCATCCCAATAAGCAATGTTCACAAATGTCCTGGGTCATCAAGCTACATTATGTCCAGTAAGTTCTATTTAAGGGTAACTAAAAGATGCAAGTAAGACTTACCACACAAATTAGTGGGTGACAAATAACAGGAGAGTTACATAATCTCAAAATATTTCTCCATAATATACTTAATAATTACAAAAGAAAAAAACAGTAGCCTCACAGTGGAGAGATCTGGTAGATACCACCTTAACCTTATATGTCTCTTGATATGATATACTGAGGTCATTGATATTATTGATATTATTACTTCTGAGGTCATCCTGCTCAAAACACATAACCTCAATCTGATCATGAGAAAACAACAGACTAGCCCAAATTGAGGGACATCCTATAAAATTACTAGTCTGTACTTAAAAAAATGTCAAGGTCATAAGGAACTGCTTTCAGATTAAAGAAAACTAAAGAGATGTAACTGAATGCAGTTTGTGATCTGAGGTTATTGGGGGGGAGGGGCTGAAACAAAATTGATGGTAAACTCCTCTGCACTGAATTATACAGTGAAAAATAAGTGAGCTGAGCCTAACAGGATGAGTAATAACTATCTAGCCTATATCCACAATTTTTCTCCTCCCCACCCTTTAACTGTTTTTGATGGGTAATTATTAAGTGGATATTACTGAGTGGGTATTATGACATAAGGTTTGTATAAAGGACATTATTGGAAAAATATGAAACAAGTCTATGGATGAACTAATAACATTGTATCAATGTTAATTTCCTGATTGTTTCCCCGCTTTTAAAATTTACATATGGAAAAATTTATTATTTTTTGTTGTATAGTTCTGAGTTTTGACAAAAGCATAAAGCTGTGTTAACCACCACAATCAAGATGTAAAGCAGTCCCATCACCTCCCAAACCCCCTTTCCCCAGTGATCACTGATTTATTTTTTGTCTCAATAATTTTGTCTTTTCTAAAATGTCATAAAATGAATCATATAGTATGTAATTTTTTGAGTCTTTTTTCACCTAACATAATACATTCATTTGTGAGATTCATTTGTTCATTGTGTTCTTGCATATATCAGCAGTTCTTTCCTTTTCATTGGCAAGTAGTATCACTGTATGGATGTACCAAAGTTTGTTTAGACATTCAACTTCCTGATTTTGACAATTTGTACTGTCATTTTTTTTTAATTGAAGCAGTTGATTTACAATGTTTCAGGTGTACAGCAAAGTGATTCAGTGATACATTTATATCTACTCTTTTTTCAGATTCTTTTCCATTATAGGTTATTACAAGATATTCAATATAATTCCCTGTGCTATACAGTAGGTCCTTATTGTTTATCTATTTTATATAAAGTAGTAGTGTTAATCCCAAATTCCAAAGTTATCCCCCCCAGCACCCCCCCACACCTTTCTGCTTTGGTAACCATAAGTTTCTTTTCTATGTCTGTGAGTCTATTTCTGTTTTGTAAATAAGTTCATTTGTATCATTTGTACTGTGGTTACTTAAAAGAACTGTCCTTGGTTTCAGAAAACATACAACAGAAACATTTAGAGGTAAAAGGACATATGTCCGTAACTAACTTTCAAAGAACTCAGAAAATATAAGTAAATGGATGTTAGTATATATATGTGTGTATGATAGAGATAAAGCAAACACGGTAACATGTTAACATATGGAGAATCTGTGTGAAGAGTATAAAGGGATTCCCTGGTGGTCCAGTGGTTAAGAATCTGCCTTCCAATGCAGGGGACATGGGTTCAATCCCTGGTCAAGGAACTAAGATCCCACATGCTGCAGGGCAACTAAGCCCATGCGCTCCAGAGCCCTCACGCCACAACTAGAGAGCCTGTGTGCTACAACTACTGAGCCCATATGCCACAACTAGAGAGAAGCCCGCACGCGTCAACAAAGAGCCCACATGCCACAACTAAGACCCGATGCAGCCAAATAAATAAATATTTTTGCAAAAAAAAAAGTATAAGGGGATTTTTGTACTATTCTTTCAACTTTTCTGTAAATCTGTCAAAATAAAAATTAACCAAACAGATGAAACCTAGAAGAAAATATGTTAAGAAATGGAAAAACAGAAGTTAGATAAATGAAAAATAAATTGAGGGAAAAAATTCCTTCAATAAAAATAAAAGTTATATTCTACCTCTTAACCCTGAGCCAACTAGAAAAACCTGACTGCTCAGAACAACTCATTCACAACACTCAGATGGAACATTTCATTATAGTAAATCATTTGCAGAATGTGTCTGTAAGTCCTGCAGTTAACAATAGTGTATAAATATTAGCATTACATGAAAATATTTCTGTAAAAGATACTATATAACTTGTTACCTTTTATATTAACTTGAATGTTTATCTCTTAACTCAGCATTCACTAGGTTAGAACTTTAAAGGGCAGAATAAAAGCCTCATTGACAACTTTGAATTTAACTTCAAACTGGAAGCATTAGAGTTATAACATCTGCAGACATGCAGATATGGTAACAGAAATTTGGGTAGGAAAAAGTCAAAGTGAAATACTGCTAAAGCCCATGCATTAGATCTCAGGGATGTATTTTGGCTAAAATGTTTCCGGAAGTAACATGGGGGTGAATAAAAAAAAAAAGGAATCACATTTTTAAAAAAAAACTTAAACTGTCTCAAAATCAACATATCCAAATTTATTTTTTGTTGTTGTGGGTTTTTTTTTTTTTTTTGGCCGCACCGCATGGCATGCAGAACTTCCCAGACCAGGGATCAAACCTGCACCCCCTGGACCACTGACCACCAGGGAAGTCCAACATATCCAAATTTAAAGCACTCTTTACCATTCTCACCCATTCTAGGCTAGCTCTCTTCTTCTCAATTTTTCTTTCTATCCCAGACCTAAATCCTCAGAGTCAATTTTTTAAAATTAATGAATTTATTTATTTTTGGCTGAGTTGGGTCTTCGTTGCTGCAGTCTGTCTCTAGTTACGGCGAGTGGCTTCTCATTGCAGTGGTTTCTCTTGTTGCGGAACACAGGCTCTAGGTGCACAGGCTTCAGTAGTTGTGGCATGTGGGCTCAGTAGTTGTGGCTCACGGGCTCCAGAGCACAGGCTCGGTAGTTGTGGCACACGGGCTTAGTTGCTCCGCTGCACGTGGGATCTTCCCGGACCAGGGCTCGAACCCGTGTCCCCTGCACTGGCAGGCAGATTCTTAACCACTGTGCCACCAGGGAAGCCCAGATTAATCTTTCTTAATCACCACTACTGCCGTGGTGGTCTTTTTTCCTCAAAAATTTTTAGTGGCTCTTTGTTTCTATGAAATTAAATATGAAGTTCTAGGCCTGGTTTTCAAGACCTTCCAGAATTTCTGCTACATTATATCAAGTTACTTCCCTCAATGTACATTTTTCTGCCCTAGTTAAGCAAGTCTCTTCACAGTCTTATGAACATGTGAGTTGGTCTTGAAATTTCCATGCTAGAAGGGTCCTTAATGCTAGTCTAGAATTATAAACCAATTATTTAATCGATTTGAGTCCTACCCATTCTTAAAATGTTTCAACTGTCTTCTCTAAGAAACCATACAACTACTCCACCTTATTTTACTGGAAATGCCCTAACATTTTTATTTGGTCCACAGAATTTGGCACTTAAATAGATGAATGTTTTGCATGTTACTCTCAACTACCCAATAAGACTGTAAGCTTATTGGGCAGTCTTTGTGGCTCCCTCTACCTCCCAACACATTACATAATATACAGATAATAAGGGCTTAATAAATAATTGGAACCTTACACCTACACCATCCAGCTAGCTTTAAAAATGGTTTTCATGAGGCTTCCCTGGTGGCGCAGTGGTTGAGAGTCTGCCTGCCGATGCAGGGGACACGGGTTCGTGCCCCGGTCCGGGAAGATCCCACATGCCGTGGAGCAGCTGGGCCCGTGAGCCACGGCCGCTGAGCCTGCACATCCGGAGCCTGTGCTCCACAACGGGAGAGGCCACAACAGTGAGAGGCCTGCGTACCGCACACACACACAAAAAAGAATCTGCCTGCCAATGCAGGGGACAAGGGTTCGAGCCCTGGTCCAGGAAGATCCCACATGCTGCAGAGCAACTAAGCCCGTGTGCCATAACTACTGAGCCTGTGCTCTAGAGCCCGCGAGCCACAACTACTGAGCCCACGTGCCACAACTACTGAAGCCCATGTGCCTAGAACCCATGCTCTGCAACAAGAGAAGTCACCGCAATGAGAAGCCCACACACCGCAACGAAGAACCAAAGCAGCCAAAAATAAATAAATTAAAAAAAAAAAGGTTTTCATAGCAGAGAAACTTCAAAGTGATAGCCCAACTACAGTCCTATCATCCCACTACTTTACTTATTCATTTATTTATTTATTTGGCCATGCCACGTGGCACGTGGGATCCTGGTTCCCTGACCAGGGATCAAACCTGTGCCCCCTGCATTGAGAGCGTGGAGTCCTAACCACTGGACCACCAGGGAAGTCCCCATCCCAAAACTTTAATGCCAGTATAATTTACAGGAGGAGTTTGCCAGCTCCTGCTCTAAATACAGTTTCTACAAATAATGTTTTATTGAAAGTCAGCCACCCTTGTTCATTACCTTGTCTGTGGCTGCTTTCACACTACAATGGCAGAGGTGAGTAGTCAGGACAGAGGTCCTATGGCCCACAAAACCTCAAATGTTTATTATCTGGTCCTTTACAAATAAAGTTTGCCAACCCTTCATTAACAAGGAAATGTTCTTCTGTTGATAAGCAAAGCACTCCTAACTTTTCAGATGTTTATGGCGGGAGCAATATTCTCCACAACCTAGTAAGTGGCTTATTTACTGTTTTCAGTTATCTATTCGAACACACAACTCCTGGTGACATGGATAATTAAGAGTTGATTATATAATCAAATAAAAAACTAAACTAATTTACACAGTGATGAAAAGTCAAGCCACTCATAATGACTTATAATAATCTTTGAGTAAACATCTTGCTCAAGGTTGGATGGTACAACAGAGCCTGAGCCTGTTTGAATAGACATCTGTTAAAAATAAAATTACCAGCTCTAAAACTAGAAGTAACATTTTCCACCTATGCCACATTCTTCACTGGGAGAATTCAATGGTCTCTGTAACAGGAAAATTGTATCATTTTAGCAAAGCAGGTAAATCGTGGTGAATTAAAACTATGATTTTGAATTACTTGTTCATCATCATGTAAAATGACAACCCATGTGAAGAGAAAAATCTTGAGACCAATTTCCATAGCTAGTTGCAAACATCATAACATGGGCTTGACCTGTAAATTACTAATTGGATTAATATTTTTCCCATTACCTTATTACATGATTTGGAGCGAATTATATCCTCAAAATATGTATGATTTGTAATTTTCAAAAACAAGACCAGGGCTTCCCTGGTGGCGCAGTGGTTGAGAGTCCGCCTGCCGTTTCAGGGGACACGGGTTCATGCCCCGGTCCGGGAAGATCCCACGTGCTGCAGAGCGGCTGGGCCCGTGAGCCATGACTGCTGAGCCTGCGTGTCCGGAGCCTGTGCTCCACAACGGGAGAGGCCACAACAGTGAGAGGCCCGCGTACCGCAAAAAAAACAAACAAACAAGACCAATTATTCTTCTACAAGGTTAAAAGATGATTTAGCTACATAAATAAAAATCATTCAAACTCTTCAATGAAAATGACAAAACACTGTGTGTGGCAGGGGGGTAGTGCATGCGTTGTGTGTTTAAGCAAATTTTAATTAATTCTTCTAGAATACAATGGAGAAAACTTAGGTCATTTAAGTTCAGAAGCTGACTGAAGAATCCCATTCAAGTACCAGTTTTATTTTAGGGAGGGCCTCAAGTGTCCTCATAAGATAATATTCTCTAGCATGTTTTCATGCACATTGCTTCTCCAGCACGTTTTATCATTTGACATATTCTATTAAACCACAGCCACATCAAAGCCTCCCTATACTGCTCACCTTCAACAAGATCCACTAGTTAAACCTTTCAAGAAGTGATATTTTCTAGTAATAACACCAATTCAAGCACAGGGCTAGGAACCGGATAGAATGGAAAGCACTCTCTGGGACAACCAAACACAGAACTTCCATTAGTACTGCCTTACTCTCTTATGACAAAAGTCCAAAAAACGCCAAGTAGGTTTTTCCCTCTGCTACACTGTCCAACACTAATTACAAAACACAGATGCAGCCTTTCTCAAGATGCAAAGGGATTGTGTATATTTGCAAAGAACAACTATTTTTTATGCTTGCAAATTCTTAATCCTGTTTGGAGCTGTCAGTGGGGGTTAATGGAAGCCTTGGATAGGAGAATTCCAATCTGGTTGGCAGATGGATAGGTTGGTTATAGCTGCATAACTATGTCTTGCCTGCAGGCACAATTCAAAACACTGTTAAAGCAATATAAAGTCTCTGTCAAGCTGAACCATTTGGATCAGTGGCAAGGAGAAATAATAATAAAAAGAAGTTCATTTCTGGGCCTTGTACATTTATGCTAGTATGCAGAAGCTGATTAATTGTCATAGTGTGCTGGTCTTCTATACCTCAGATTTCTACTTCTGGAGTAGATTTTGCATGCTAATATAATCATTCTCCCTCTTGAGACATTAGCAAATAATCAAATGAAAAACAGGATCATAATTTACTGAGATTCGAGCAATTCTCTATGCAAATTTGACTTGTTATTACTGCTGCCTCGTTAATCTGAATGCCTTTGACAAACTCCTTTGATTTATGAACTTGTGACAACTCCAATGTGTATATATTTTGCTAGATTGACATTATCATTAAGAGTGGGTGGACTGAGCTCACATGAATGGCTGATTTTATTCGCTGGTGTCTGCTGCTCAACAGCTGAGCATCTCCTCCTCACAAAGCCCCTGAGCGTCAGGCTCTTTCCATCTTCCCATCCATTCATCATCTCGATGTTAATTGGCCCAGGCTTTAAGCAAATTTTCAACACGATTTAAAGGCACGATGACACTGATTACTGACCCTCTGCCATACGGTGCCTATTGATTAACCTGACAGAGATGATGAGCTTGAGGGAAACTAGGTGTGTGGGGACCTCAAGAGGAAAAATATATTGTCTATGCAGGCAAACACTTGTCATTACCCCACAAGCCAGAATTTGCACAGCAGACATTCTTAAAACACACTACTGCCTTAACACCTATAGCTAATGCAAAAAGTGCTTTCTGTATTCAGATATTACAGATATGTCATGTCAAAGTGCATGACACATTCAGTATTTAGAACTCCCCAGATAGATGGCTGCCTTTCAACCAATTATGCTTGTGTTGGCTGATGTATGTATTTTAGGTTAAATGCAAGGAAAGTGCTGGGTGGCCTAGCAATGCTGTATTACATCAGAACAGGAAAACAAACTAGTTTCCTAAAAATAGGTAGAGGAAGGAAGAAAGGAAGGAGTAAAATTGCTGCCATTCCACCACTACTACAATAAGCTGCCATTCTATCACTATTACAATAAGAGGTACTCTTAAAAAGGAAGAGAACCACCTGATTTTACAAACTTTATTTTCTATTCTTTAGATACTGCTACCTGATTCCAACGTCAAACTATTTCTGGCATAGAAATTACCAATAACTGAATATTTTAAAGTAAAACTAAATAATACTTAAGTCTAACAAACACTCCCCTTAGATTCTTGCTTGCCGGTTTCCAACAACTGCTGTACAAACTGCTGTACTTAGGGAAATTGTGCAGAATATTTGAAGTTAAGCTTCATGAGAAAACTAAATGCTTCATTATTTGAGAAAAAATATAAAGTTCATAATGAATAGTTACTGAGCACACACATTAATAACAATGTGCCAATTTACAAAAGCTAAGTCATGCAGCACACTATCAGGGATCAGACAAAAACCATCTTTAGATAGAGAAGGTTCTTATTTAAAACAAAGCTAACAAAATATGTTCCCTCTGGCCACACACATCACCTTGTTTACTTACGAGTCCTGGGGGGACCGCCAATATACAATTTTAAACACGGAGATTTTGGAGCAGCTCTAACAGTTCTTTCAAAGCTAAAATAATAGAAAACTGAACAACAGCCCGGCTGTAGTCCTATTACAGTGACATGGGCTGTTAATGTAAGAGATGAAATGTTTTTCAAGTCAAACAGCATTGGTTCCTGTTATACTGGAACATGCAGCTTACTCCCTAAAAGCCTGCCCCTGCTCTTTTAAGATAAACAAGCTCAACTAAGCACTGAGATACTCTGATAAGGATGGAAGAGTCGAACAGCACCAGGGAGTGACAAGGCAAGGACATGAAGGAGCAAAGCTGCTTTTGTTAACTTTCAAGTTATAGAATGTATCATAATACAGCATTTTAATATTTCACTATTAAAAACATAGCTAGCATAGGAGGAGAGATTTCTATCAATAAATATGCGGAACAGGAAAAAAAACTAAAATAGTTCTCTGTTTTGTGAACAGGAGAGGTACTATTACACAGCTGTCTGAACACATTCAGCTTTGTAACTTCTTAATCAAAGGTTTGAACATTAACTTAGCAATGACTATAAGTACTATATAAAAGAGCTTGTAATTATGTTAACATGCTCCACATCAGAAGTGAGAGTCCAATTTAATTCTAAAGGTTTTTTTGACTCTTAAGGCCTGATTTAAAAACAAACAGAAAAACTTCATACCTTGCCTTTTTTTTCCCCTTTTATTCTGCTTAACAACCCAATGCAGTCACCAAACTACATCTATTTATAACAATGTGGCTTAATATTTTTTAAATCCCAGTAGGCTTGCAAAGAGGGCATTTATATACTACTGCAGGTTGTTTGTTTTTTCTTGACAGAACCAAGATGACTATCATTCATTCAGAAAAAAATGTGTTTCATACGTATGCTTTCACTGTTTAAAATACAATGAAAATGCACAGAGTAGCTAAACAAGCACAGTAAAATGAATAAAGGTTCACCAGGAGGATTTGGGATAGAAAGACATACATAATAAAAAAAACCAATCTCACTTATCACAGTGAACAGAAGTATAAATAGTTTAATTTACTTCTCTTACCTTTAAATCTACATGAATCTAAAATAATTTTTTTCCCTTTTCAAGATAGAACCTTTATGCTTACATGTTTAGGACAAACCCTTTCATGCCACAATTTTCTTTGCTGCCATATTTACACAATATTTCATCCAGTGATCCTATGCATATAGTTCTGTGTGAATTAAGAGGCAAACATTTGCTTCTACTAATAAGGACATCTGGTTATTTTTGTAACTCAGAGACATCTGCTTTCGGTAGATCTTTTTGATTTCTCAAAATGGGGTTGAGAACTATAGAACCCTTAGGAGGTATGCCAAAATCCGTTCTCTCTGCAGAATAGTTATTTCTGTCATTCCTGTTCCTGAATTTTTTCTGCTAAATGACTTTCATCACACCTTGGATATCTTCCCTGCTTTAGTGCTCCCATTTTATTACAATTCAACAATATTGAGGAAGAAATCTGGGCTCCTTTACAGTTGATAAACTTATCCCCAAATCTATCCATTTGGAATGAAAATAAAACCATCTCAAGTAAATAAGTAAATTTGTGGAAATCGGATTGGGTTAGGTTAAGATTTGTATTTAGGTGTATATTTCTATTATGCACTATCCCTTCTTTAATCACTCTCCTTCTTCCTTATTATTATTAAGAAATTATTCTTCTGTGGGCTTATTATCCTGTGGACATTTCCACTAATTATACGAAGTCTTAATGAATTTTCAGGTCTTTAAAATTACAAATACCATCTCCACTCATTTACTTATATAGATTTTTGGTTTCCAAGGGTGAATAACACAGTCCAACACAGGTCTTGAAGGGTATGCCTTAAAGAATAGCAACTTACCAATAAGAAATCAAACATCACACTTTGCTTTATGGTCCTTGCTTTCCTCTTAAAAGTGCCAACTAGACAAATTATACTCCTTATTCAGGATACTTGAGTTTAAGCTCTACTTTTGCTTTTAGTGTAAATTCTGCTTTCTCATTTTCTGCTCATCTCCACTACAGAAATTTAAAAAAATATATATCCAGGACTTCCCTGGTGGCACAGTGGTTGAGAGTCTGCCTACCGATGCAGGGGACGAGGGTTCGTGCCCCGGTCCAGGAGGATCCCACATGCTGCGGAGCGGTTGGGCCCGTGAGTCATGGCCACTGAGCCTCTGCGTCCGGAGCCTGTGCTCCGCAACGGGAGAGGCCACAGCGGTGAGAGGCCCGCGTACCGCAAAAAAAATAATAATAAAATAAAATAAAAAATATATATACATATATTTATATATAATGAGGGAAAATATGTTTTTAAACAGAAAACAACTAATATAATTCACACTGACTACATTCTCATAGGTCTCTAAGTAGCCAGATACCAAGGTAGTACTGGCCTAAAGGATTTAAAATTTAAGTGAGAAGGCTTCCATTTCTGAAGGGTCAAAGGTTATAAACATCAAGTCATGTCTTCAGTTTTTCATTTGTACCAAACAACAAAATTTTTAAAAAAAGAAAAACAGATCAACTTTGAGTTCTACCAAGAGTGGTCTGATAAATTTATTTGGAAAGATAGCTAATTTTACTACCCCAGGGACAAACAACCTTGTAGGGCTGTTGTTAACAATGCTCTTTGATGTGTAAGTAACAAATTTAAAAAGATTTTTCTTTTTCTCCAATAGATTATTTTTTCTATAACAATGCAAATGGTCTCTACTTAAAGGATATGTTTGTACATTATTCTAACAAAATTATTTCTCTTAAGCCTGTGGTTTTAAATTATTGGACCACTAGAGAATATAGTAATCTTCCATTTTGCTAAGTATATAGAATTTTGTTTGTACATTTCCAACAAACCCTATAAATAGTTTGATTGTGATGTCATTACTTTCCATGCCATAACTGTTCTTAATCTAAAGAATCACAAGAAACCCACGTTATTTTCTTTTCTCAGAATTACTTGATAAGTCACTATAATTATAAAAAGCAAAAGTTTCACTATCCTTTAGCAGGAGTAAAGAATTTTCTTTAGAAATATTAATGATCCTTTATTGATTAAAGAAAAAAGGTCAGAAACATTCATCTAAATGTTGCAGAATTAGTCCATCTTGGATCAGCATCTCAATTTTAGAGTGGCTTTTTTAAAATTAGATAATCATTTAAGCATGATTTTTTTTTATTGAAGTGTAGTTGAGTTACAATGTTGTGTTAGTTTCACATGTAAAGTTATGCAGATATAGCTATATACATATTCTTTTTCAGATTATTTTCCATTGTAAGTTATTATAAGATATTATAGTTCCCTGTGCTATACAGTAGATCCTTGTCTATTTTATATATAGTAGTATGTATCTGTTAATCCCAAACTCCTAATTTATCACACCCCCTTTCTGCTTTGGTAACCGTAAATTTGCTTTCTATATCTGTGAGTCTACTTCTGTTTTGTAAATAAGTTCATCTGCACCATTTTTTTTAGATTCCACATATAAGCATGATTATTTAAGTTTATTTAGTTGAATAAATAATGATTAACCAATTCAGATTGGGCTGATTTAATCAATGATCTCTTTAAAAAAATCTGTTATTAGTATTGTCAATGCTATTTTGTTGAGTTATGGAATGAAAAAATCACTAACTTCAGAGTTTGATAATGAATGATTGGTTTGAGAGATATCAAACATTAGTTTTAATACCACAGTACTTGTTCTTTGCAGTACAGAACCTGTGAATACCATAATGGCCAACTTTGGTATTAAAGTTTGTTTGCCACAATTCCCTCTTGTGGAAACCGATATACCTCGTGCTTCTGCATACAAGGAAGGAACAATGGTAGACTTCAAAACCAGCTGCCTATCACTGACTGCTGTACAAAGGATATTCTGGGTAGTGGTTGGTAAAGAAAGCACAGCCATTTCTAAATGCCAGTAGCGCCCAGCATCTCCTCTCCTTTTGAGTGGAATAAAGTCTGCAAGCACTGACTGGTGGGTCATTCGACCCACGGGGGCCTGGAAAGCTTTCAAGAATAACAGAGGTCATGTAATTGCCAAAAGAGCATTAGCCACTCAATCATAATGGATAATTAAATGACCTACATGATTCCTGAAATAGCTGCTCTATATTTCGTCTATTACTTGCGTCCCTCAAGATAAGCTACTCCTCTGGTCTGCCTTGACCTGCAAAAGTCCAAAATGCACCTGAAAACTAGCTACATGCTTCTGTTGCTTTGTAAATCCACACCCCCCCACACACACACAAGTAGTCATGCCCCAGACTATGCTTTCAAGAGGACACACACACAAAAATCAATCTTGTATCCTTCTCCCTATTGTGCTCTCTGGAATACAAATGACTAAAGCAAAGAAAAAAAATTAGTAAATTCCTGGCTTAGATCTTTGGGGGATAAAAGGAAGAAGCATAGAACTACAAAAAAGGAAAGTCATGACAAAAATTTTTTAAAGTTTTGCTCATATGCCTCCAAAGATTTTTACATTGATTATAAAGCTAGTAAGGAATGTTTTGTGGGTAGCAAGTCATTAAAACTCCAGTTGCCTGAATTGCATTTTTGATATGTGGGCTATTAGAATCTTTCCTGGCCTAGATTTTAGTTCATACAGAAAGCAAACTGCTTCTGAACAAAATATACATGGAACCAACTGTTTTATAATAGCAGTAGCAAAGGGAGCAAGAATCTATATGCTTCACATTTTCATCTCTTTAAATAGTTCAACAATCTCACTATAATATTTGATTAGAAATACAACCAAATAGAAGCCAGCTGCATGAAATGGCAAAAATGTACTGGAGAATATGCTTCTGTAGGAGAAAAAGGTCTGCCTGTGGCCCTAGAGGTAGGGGTATATCAAGCAAACACTGCAGAAAGAGGCAAGAGACAAGTAACCAAAGACAACTCCACAATAATGGCAAGGGACAAGGGATGTGAGGGACAAAAGAGCTCACATTTAGAATACCTTGGAGGCTACTACAATTTTTCTGTTCCACAGGAAATTATGTAGCTTGAGGCTACTGACTACCCTGGTCTCTTACTAGTACATGAATGGCTTATTAAACCTAGAACATATCTGTTTTAGTTAACTTCTGGGCAGGGGGGGTTAGAGGGGGAGAAGAGAACAAAATGTACTTAAATGCTGAATTTTTTCTCCAGGCTGAATGCCTTTCATCCAATAAGACATTCAAAGCAGTGACCCAGCAAATAGATTGAAAAAGCAATCTTCCATCCCAGTGCCACATTATCATTCCTATTCACCATTCTCCATGAGATATCTCAATCAGCTGTGTGTAAGTGACAACGCAGCCCATGGCTGGGTTAATTAAACATTTGACTTTAACACCCTCCCCATCATTAAGCAAATAAAAACAGATAATTCAAACTGCACTTCATCCTCAGGGTACAAAACACACATGTCAAAATTAAGAGAGTCTGAGGCCTCTGGGGAATTCTGTTGGGGCTATAATCAGTTTAAATCTTATCTGGTTTATCAATTATTCTATTGATTAAACCAAAGTGGTTATACACAACTCCTCTGCCACATGGGATTGATGTCAGCAGAGCAAGAAAATAACTCCAGGAGGTTCCAAACTGATTTAAAAAGAGACCAACAGACAGACCAATAATCGTCGATTATTACATACCAGTGATCCATATACTGAAGAGTTGATTCTTAGTTTCAGGCAGGTGAAGTGAACTGTTTCCAATAACTATATCCCCCTGCTACACCTTAGCACTGGCTTGAGTAAATCCATGTCTTGGAAGATCAACATATTTTCCACTGATTTAAACAGAAGCTAGCATGCTCAGCGGTTGAAATATTTTATAAATACAGACCCTAAACTGTAACAGAGAATTTCAAACAAGGACAACTAAATTTTTTTCTGATCTCACCTGTCTGCACATGACCACGAACATACAGGGATGAAAGGGGACATACCTGATAATTGATTCTCCTAAAAATATGTAATCACCCAGCTATTGTAGTGTCCTAAAACACCAAATTCTTGAAAAACAGAATCTAAGAAATCAGAGACCTTACCACAGATACAGAGTTGTGACTCCTTTTATTAATTCCAAGGGCAAACGTCTTCAAAGCCATTATAACAATGAATGTATAGAGGTGTATCTGCAAACAAAATGTTTTGTCTTTTTTAAAAATTTAATTAATTAATTTATTTACTTTTGGCTGCGTTGGGTCTTTTGTTGCTGCACGTGGGCTTTCTCTAGTTGCCGTGAGCGGGGGCTACTCTTCTTTGTGGTGCGTGGTTTTCTCATTGCGGTGGCTTCTCCTGTTGTGACGCACAGGCTCTAGGTGTGTGGGCTTCAGTAGTTGTGTCACGTGGGTTCAGTAGTTGTGGCTCGCGGGCCCTAGAGCACAGGCTCAGTAGTTGTGACACACGGGCTCAGTTGCTCCACGGCATGTGGGATCTTCCCGGACCAGGGCTCGAACCCGTGTCCCCTGCGTTGGCAGGCAGATTCTTAACCACTGTGCCACCAGGGAAGTCCCAAACAAAATGTTGATATCCAAGCCCTAACATATGGAATTCCTACTGAATTTTTTAAAACACAATTTTTGATACTCTCCTGGTCAATTGTGTAATATCCTTCAAATGTCCAAACTCTTATCGACTCAAGGCCATGCCCTACTATATATGAGAAAGGCACCAATAAAGCCTACTAACAAGAAAAAGGGGGGGGGGGTTAAAATTACTCCACACCTTATATTTGTGCACCCATAGCTGTGCTCTTCAGAAACAAAATTTGTTCATTGCTAATGTGGGCACACGTGCAACCAACCATAATTTAACTTATCTCCTTCAGATTTTTTGTTTTCAGGCAGACTAAGTAAGAAACCTGCATTAGCATGCTGTATTCTACACTCACCACTAGAAATACTGAGGGTGCTATTTGTAATTGTATTCTTTTTAAGAGGTTTGTTCTCTGCAGCTGTTTTCTGCTTGCAGTGTATTTTGTGTAATCAGCACATCATCATAAATACATTGGCTGTTCCCCTGAGGGCAGCTGTCAGTGTTTAATTTACAGAACAACCTGGCCAATGTGAATTTTAACACTACAGCACTATGGCAAGGAGTTACCACACTCCGTGAAAAACAGGTTTCTATGAATTTTTATATCAAGAGCTGGTCCCAGGACAATTTAAGTTCTAGAAATAGACGGTTTAAAGAAGTACTTTATACCTTGTATGCAGTAGACTCCTTCCCACTCATAGCCTTAGAAGAAACCCTGAAGTAACTACCAAACCACAAGTGGGCACTACAAATTTTGGAGACAACAGGGTTGAAAATCTATGATTTACCAGCAGGAGGCACTGTAATAAATGTTACCCATCTCTTTTTAAAGCTACATGTAAAGCTATCAAAAACATCACTGCTCCCTTAGAAGGTATGTAAAGGCAGAAGGGAAAACCATTTAAGATCACTCTTTTTGCTGAGATGAACTATATCTGATACGAAAATAAGTATACTGCTTCCTTAGACCTGCTACTAAGCCAGACCTTAGCTCAATGAATGGGAAAAATACATGAAACTAATGGTTATTCACAGCAGTAGTCCCTCAAATTATCTACATAGTGCCTGGTACATAAGTTCTTAATAAATGTCTAATAAATAACTATAATCTCCTTGAGGACAGGGTCTGAATCTTAATTTATGCCCAGTACTTTGTACAGTACCTGGCACACAGAAGGTACTCTATACATGAATTAAACTGAGTTGTGGCTAGTTGGGAATGGCAATGTTATTTGTAAAGCCTTAAATCTACATGGCATCAAAATACATTTTCTAAATCAGTAAAATGCCCTTGAAAGCAGATATAAAGAGTGCGTATCATATATTTTAGTCATTTAAAATTTTTAAATTTATTTTATCTATTTTATTTTTGGCTGCATTGGGTATTCATTGCTGCACACAGGCCTTCTCTAGTTGCAGTGAGCAGGAGCTACTCTTTGTTGCAGTACGCGGGCTTCTCATTGCAGTGGCTTCTCTTGTTGCAAAGCAAAGGCTCTAGGTGTGCAGGCTTCAGGTAGTTGTGGCATTCGGGCTCAGTAGTTGTGGCTCGCAGGCTGTAGAGTGCAGGCTCAGTAGTTGTGGCGCACGGGCATAGTTGCTCCGCAGCTTGTGGGATCTTCCCGGACCAGGGCTTGAACCCGTGTCTCCTGCATTGGCAGGTGGATTCTTAACCACTGCAGCACCAGGGAAGTCCCTGTTTTAGTCCTATTAATCAATGCTATTTGTATAGCTCAGAAACCTAAGTAGCTCAATCCTACAATAAAAACCAAATTAGCCTATGAAATATTGGAACATTAAAACTTACTTTTTATTTTAATAATGAAGACCATATATAAGAGATTGAAACTTATACAAGAAAGGTATCCAGTAGCACTTTTCTACTGTTAAAGTGGTATTTCAGGTCCACATACACACTCTATAAATCAAGTGATTATACATGTGTATTTTTTTGTTAAGGGTTATTTTATAAGTTAGAATGCCTAGAGTTATACTGAATCAAAATACAGTTCATGCTTGCTGAGTTGTCCTCAGTGTATTTGCTTTTAAAGTTGTACAGAATTATATTTTCATGATGTTTTACAAAAATCATTAAATTGTGATTAATGGGTTCTTTTTTTTTAGAAAAGGAAGAATTACCTATTTCACTTCAGAGAATTTCAAACTTGACCAAATTTGTGATAAAGTTAAATTTTAAACAATTAACTAGAGCAGCAGAAATTTGTAAAACTTGCTCTGAGACTGCTATAATTAAAATATTTCCTATAATAATTTAAAATTTTTATATAAGCATAATTATGTACAGTAAAATTTGATAACACCCTTAAATTGACTGACTGACTTTCAGTATTTTGACAATCAGAAAGAAATTTTATTTAAGAACACAAGCCCTATATCATTACTTTCTGTTATGCTAAGAAGTTTTAAAAGGTAATTCTGTTTTACATTTATGTCATACGAAAGGCAAAATGAAAAAGAACATGACCCATTGACTCAGTACATTTGGATTTGTTTTCACCAATTATACTGATATTAGAAGTTAGAAGTTTTTAATTCAGTTGAATATTTGAGACTTAATACTTTGTAAAAAACTTTATGCCTAATAAAATATATCTTAATTCTTAATAGGTAAATTAATCACATTCTTTCTTCTTAGATTTAGAACTACAAAAATACATCCTGAGACCTTTTGAACTAAACTGGATGGGGTTAGACTAAGGTCACGCTAGATCAGATGACTACATTCTGTCTTCCCTGGAGACCAGGCAGTACTTCCATGCGCTGCCATTAGATAGCAGCACAGTACACGCCATCATTCATATCTCCCCCAGTCTCTCCTGTTAAGGTTGGAATTATCTCAGTTACACACACACACACACACACACACACACACACACACACGCACGCACGCACACACACACACACACACACACTGATTCTAATTCAATTAGTGCAGTCAGCAACTCCAGAAAAGAGTAATTCAATTAGTGCATTGTGGAGCTCTACAATACCTCTAAGCAGATGTTCACCATCTTCAAGAACTGGAGCTAGGTTTAAAATACCTGTACCACTCAAATATGCCACTACATTATGTCATTTATCAATGTACTTACATATGCTTTTCTGACTTCAAAGAAAAGGTGAAGAAACACACTCAGGCTAAGTTCCTAGAGATTTTTCCATCATCTACACCAAAGAAATATACTCAATTTTAGGCTGCAGTAATTAAATTATATAACCCAAATTATGTTCAAAACAAGATGCGTCACTGTGTTCTACACTTTTGCAGCACTGCCTCTAGTTATGCATGCCACATTGTAACAAGGACACTGCCAAGATGGAATGCATTCATAAGGAGGGACAATCAGAATGATTAACACTCTCCATCAAAATACAGGGTTATGAAAATGACAGGAATGATTATTAGCATTTTCCAAAGAAATACTAACAGAACCAGGAATATTCACTCTGGGCACAGGAAATATAAGCAACATGATAGCTATCCTCAAACATATAAATACATGAAAAAGAAAACAATTACTTTGTATTACTACAAATGGTAGGTGAGTAAGAAGTTTGACTCCTTGAGAGAAAATTTTCTAACAGAACCAACAGTGAAGAAGAAAGCAAGATGCCTCAAGAAGTTCAGCTTGCCAATAATGGCAGTGATCTGGCAGAGATTAGATGGCCCCTTGCCAAAAACACTTCATAAAGGATTCCTATATATAACTAGATGGCCTTCAGACATCATTTCCAACACTGAAATTCTATGGTTCTATGAATATACTAATTTTTGCTTATAATGCAAGCCTGGACTTTAAGTAATGAAGCTAATCATTATTATGGAGGAGTGGCTGTATAAAAGCCCATGGGCTGTGAGGCATTTTCATAGTGATTGCTGCATGATAATACACCAAGGAAGAAGAAAATTTGTACAGTTTCTCTGTTTTAAGATTTAGGAGGTCCCATAAATGTAGATATTTCTAGTCTTATTTCTTAGATAAGCACTTGCACTCCTCTTGTTCTTCCAAGATTGAAAAGAATGGTTTGTTTTGACTTATCCTCAGGTATCAGCCAATGAGAAATCAATTTCTAGAAGAATGGTTTTTGAAAACTCCCCCATTGAGTCAAGACACTGGGTTCTCACAGCTTAAATGCAAATCTACATCAATATTTATGCTTTAAAAATATAGAGCAATACTTAAAACAACAGTAAGTAATTCTCAATATCCCTCCCTTTTGCCTTGCTTTCTCTGTGCTGTACTTGGTAAGTGAGGACATAATTCTGGGTACAAGGGAACAGGACACTATTTTACAAATACCATCTCCTCTTTCTAGCATGCCCTCAAAGCAGGGAATTAAGAAATGTCAGGAATGATTACCCCCATTTTTCCAGTGCATTTCACTATGTATTCATGATAGAGAATAGCTCCTGCCTTTCACATTTGCAGAGGGAGAAGACTAAGCTAAACAGCTGTGCTTTAAAAGCATCAATAAGAGTTAATTCAAGTACTTTCAACACAAACTCCTACTTTTTCATACTCCAGACGAATTCCAAAAGGTCATTCTCACTCAAAACTTTACTTGTAAGGTCTAGGCACCCAAAATGAATTAAGATAAAAGCACATATCTGACAATAGAGCTGTTTTCTTAGAACGAAAGAAATTTTTTTTCTATAAAATATGTTGTTTTAAGATATTCTGCAACTTAAATAGCAATAGAAAACTCATTCTATTACTAGAATATATTTTCCAAGAAATCTATGATTTGGCTTTCTCAACAAAAATTTTCTATTCATGTGCCATTAAGCTGTACAAACACAAACACAATGGTTCTTACATATTATCTATTCATCAACCTTCTTACTATAAATATGAATTCAGCACTTTTTTTAAAAAAAAAGGTATTTTTTTCTTGCCAAACGTTTAAGGCTTTCAATAATGAACCACTTGCCAAAACTGTGAATAATCAGAGGAATAAATAACATAGCTGGGTTAATTTTTATTTGACTGGCAATACTGCCATATAGAAGGCTATCAGTTTAACAAACTATGTCACTCCATTTCCTATATTTACCCACTACCACCTTCCCAACTTCCTGCCTCCACAAAAACAGAACCAGGACCTAAGCTGATTCCTCCTTAGAATAGAATGTATTCCGTAAACCCCAATATTAGTTTACTAACCCAGCTTTAGTCTCCTTTTGCCCACACCTCACAGCCTGCATTTATGTTCCAGTATTAAGTTTATTTGTTGGCTCCATCAGCACCACTTCTCTTTAACATTGTCCCTTTTCATGCATTTAAGGCAACTACTTCCAAACCTATCAATGAAAGCAGACAAATGGGGGATAAAGGAATGAACTGCAAACACCTCAAACAAGAAAGGTTGCTTAAAAAACCAAGTGTCACATTCTGACAGTTCAATATTTCAAAGCCAATACAAGGAATGTGCAACAACACTGCAACTTTAAATCTTTTCCTCCTATGTCAGTCTCTCTTTCTCTCATTGTAATGCCAAAGGGAACAGCAATCAGAGTGGAGATGTTCAACGTGATAGAGGTCAGGACACCATCGGATCAACGTACCAGAAACACGACCTTGTTTATTTTTTTTCCACAGTATTATTGTTTACAGGGTGCTTTGCTCATGTACCTTGTGGTTCTTAGCTAAAAGATGAAATTACAGCCCAGGATGAAGCGCTCAGGCACACATCCAATTTGTGTTTCCATCTCTGAAAACAAAAAGCTTCTAAGGCCCTCAGGCTGCCATTCAAACTTGGAGGCTGACATTTTTAACAGCATGAACCAGAGACTGACAGAGAGAATGATCTAATGCATTTCTGACTTGTCAATCAAAGATCTCACCTCTGCTGTCTTGTAAACAGTTGGGGGCCATCTAACTACATTCATAAACCTAGGGAGAGCTTACTGCCAGCTAGGGTGCTGGAGCCACATGCTCTGGCTTCTATTCACCAAAATCATGATTCAGTTTTATAATCTCACTGTAAATAGTCTGCAGGCACATTTCCAAGACTACTGGAATAGAACCAGAGTAGGGAATACAAAAGAGATTTTGGTCAAATATTGTGTTATCTTCAAGCTGTTGGAATCCTGTACCCATTTTATCCTCATTTTACCAATTCTCCCCAAAGGACTGCACTATGCTACAACTGAAATGCTTAAAAAAAATTAATGACCTGACAATGTAAAAATCTAGGGGAAATATACTAATATTATACTAGAAATTTCCCTTATGTTTTATTACCAGTAAAGAAACAGGCACTCCCCAAAACACAGCTCATGCAAAGGGTAGAAACTGGAATGAACAATAGCAACTATATTTTAGTAAAACTAATCATGTGCTTTCTTTCAAATATAAAACTTCTCATGTTCATATACAAAAGCTGTGCATAAACTAGTTTTAAATACTGCAATATATATTTGTGTGTGTGAAACATAAAAAGATAAAACGAGTACTTATCCCTGTATACCTTCTCTTCTGTTTATGATCTTTAACACAAAAAAATTAGATCAAATCAGGTTAAGATGTGAACTTTTTGCTAAAGGATCATATGTAAAAATGAATTTACTCTTTTTATGTCAATTTTACTGGGTACAGAATTCCAATTTAATTCATACCAAGCCATAGATACTAGGTTTGCAACAAAGGTCTCGAGAATTTGAATGGTACACCTGAGAACTTTAAAACGCAGGTGACAGACAACCCAGCAGGGAAAAGTACACTGCAAAATCCCGTTTCATGATGATGTACTACATCTTAGGCCCAAATAACTATTTCAAAACATAGACTTGGTTTTCAGAGGACTGAGCCAGAGAATATAGAAAATCTCACAGCTATTCAACATCACTCTTAGGAAAAACAGAACTCATGGGTATCACCCCACAATGGTAAAGTACTGCAATTCTCAGAGGCCTAAGCGGCTAAACAGTCAAGAGATTGGTCTTTTTTTTTTTTTCCCCCACAATGAGGCCTACATAAATAACCTGGGTTTCTCTCATCATGAAAAATGACAGTTTCCTAAATGCTGCCTGTCTACCAAGATTCCATATCCCGACAGTCCACATAAAATACCAAGTCTAAAAACTAACACAAGGAAGGACAGCAAGACAATAAAACACTACCACATAAAACAGCACAATAGTGAAAGAAGGTACAAATGGCTGTGGCAGGCAGTCACAAAACAACCAACAATGATTCCTGAATAGCACATAAGGAACTCCTGTGGTACTTTGGCCTCTACTCAGCACACAGATGGCAATAAGAAGAAGGTAATCTTGAAATATAAAGAAAGTAATATGTACCTCTCCAGAGGATACAGGTGAGCCTTAACTGCCCACAGGAAGAATTTCTCTGGTAAGGACAGTACATCCACAGAGGATCCCATCACCCTTAAAGTTTTCATCAATTTGATTTTTCCGGTCTGTGCTTCTTATATTGGGGCAACTCCAGGCGCCCTGGGGTACCTATACTCTCTCTTCTGCCATTAGGGGTCATGTTAAGTTAGGGCAGTTAGGTAAAATCCGACATTATTCAACATAAAAGCAATAAGCCCTCTTTGTGGAGTGAAAAGTTTAATTTTTCAGATCCATCAGGAAATACAACAAAAAAAAATTTTTTAAGGAAATCCGATCATCTCACAATAAGATGATCTTGTTTAATCTAGATATTAGGTAATGTTGCAAATTAGCCTGTAAATGAACATTACCTGCATCACAAACACATCAAAATACTTAGCAATGGAGGAATCTATTATTACCAAACTAAAACAGAGTATTTAGAACAACCAAGTAGGCATCCTGAAAGACAAATCAGTCCTAATGGTGTCATTCTTCCAAGACAATTTCTAGCATAAAGTAAAATACATCAAATTCAGGTCATCTCTAACTTTTCTTAGTTAAATATACATAAAAGTTGAAAGGGTAGAAGCTGAACAATAAGTTTCAATTTTAGCTAAAATGTTTTAAAATCCATAATTATACTTTCTTTTTAATAAATGATCTTCAATAATATATTTCCAACATTTTGCACATATACTTTAATTTTGTTCTCAATCAAGGCTAAAGGGTCACTTTCAGTGTCCCTAATGATCTCCATCCTTTCTGTAGACTGTAGTTTATCACTATGATCATTTTAATTCTCCCAGTGTCTATTCTTGTATAGAATAAGGGTAAAATGCAATAAAAGTCAAATAATTGTACAAACACACTGCTGTGAAGATAAAGACGTTGACATCATTGAAACTGAACTGTTAGCTGGCTGGCAGGGCCACTATTTAATAGCTTGAAATGTGCATTTGTTCATCAACAAGAGTCCAAATTCAACATACAAAATCCAATTCAGAAGGGATCATCGTAGTGTGAGTTGTATGAAAGCCAAAGGTATAAATCTGCCCATAAATCAGACTCAGCATGTTTTCCTTTTTTCCATGTAAATGTGTAGTCTTTGGAATGATTGTTTAATTATCATGACTTCTTTCTGAATACAGAACACTTGTGTGTATGTACGTGCAGGTACCCCCAGCAATTCAATGCTTTCTCTAGTCCCACCCTATATATGTTATCTAATAATTTTCTTCAAATTATCTAAGTCCATTCATTCATTCAGCAAAAATTCATAAAGCACATACTCTGTATCAAGCACTTATACTGTGCTTGACATTGGAAATATAAACAAAATATAGTCCTGCTCTCAAGGAACTGAGCAATCACAATAAGCATATCCGTGCTTATGACAGAGGTATCTATTGCATGCTGTTGGTACAGATGCTCTGACTACGTTAAGGCGGGTGAGTGAAAAGATCAGTGAGGGCCTTTATCCTAGAGGTGAAACAACTTGAGCGAACTGTGGAATTTAATTAGCCAGGTAGATAAAAGTGGGAGGCAGGGGGTAAGGGAAGATAAGTGTTTTCAGTAGCGTTCTCCAGGTAGGGAAAACAGGACATGCAAAGACACAGAGCATGGGAGAACACAGCACCTTTGGAGAACTATGAATTTGAAATGGCTAAAACTTACATGGGACAGAGTGACCAAAATCAATGTAACCAGGTGACAAACATAGAATTTAATTAAGTACAGAATAAAGTTGAAAATCAGAAAGTATTACTATCAATAAAATAGTAATATCTGGGAGGACATTAAAATATTTCCTTTTTTCTACTTCTCTGTATTTTCTATAATTATTAAATTTTTATTTTGCTTTATAATTTTTATAATAAAATGGTAATAATAAATATATTTTAAAACAAAATTATATTTGCCTGGGCATGCCTGTGTGTGTACATGCATGCATAAATGGATAAGTCATTCTAGACTGAAGGAAACTAGCATATTGATTGATGATTACCTTAAAGTAGAAGTATGAGTGATACTTTCTTGTTTACATATTTACCAAATAGTTTACATATTCTACTATAAACAATAAGTTAGTTTTATAAACAGATGAAAATGTAGGGTTTCCCCACACACAAAACAAAAACTTTTTTTTTTTTTTTTTAATTTTATTTATTTATTTATTTATTTATTTATTTACTTTGCGGTACGTGGGCCACTCACTGTTGTAGACTCTCCCGTTGTGGAGCACAGGCTCCGGACGCGCAGGCTCAGCGCCATGGCTCACGGGCCCAGCCGCTCCGCAGCATGTGGGATCTTCCCGCGCCGGGGCACGAACCTGTGTCCCCTGCATCGGCAGGCGGACTCTCAACCACTGCGCCACCAGGGAAGCCCCACAAAAACATTTTTGACTTCTCACTATATGCAAACTCCTAATGTAAGGAGTATAGCTAGGATAAACATAGGTCAAATGTCAATATATGCACAAAAAAGAACTGAATTTTTAAAAAATTTTATTGTACTCGATTTACAATGTTGTGTTAATTTTTTCTGTACAGCAAAGTGACTCAGTTATGCATATATATTTTTTTTTCATATTCTTTTCCATTATCATTTGTCACAAGATATTGACTATAGTTCCCTGTGCTATACAGTAGGACCTTGTAGTTTATCCATCCCATATACATAGTTTGCCTCTGCTAATCCCAAACTCCCATTCCTTCCCTCCCATACCCTTGGCAACCACAAGTCTGTTCTCTATATCTGTGAATCTGTTTTTGTTTCGTAGATATGTTGATTGGTATCATATTTTAGATTCCACATGTAAGTGATATCTTATGGTATTTGTCTTCCTCTTTCTGACTTACTTCCTTTAGTATGATAATCTCTAGGTCCATCCATGTTGCTGCAAATGGTATTATTTCATTTTTTTGATGGCTAATATTCCATTGTATATATATATACCACATCTTCTTAATCCATTCATCTCTCAATGGACATTTAGGTTGCTTCCATGTCTTGGCTATCGTAAATAGTGCTCCTATGAACATAGGGGTGCATGTATCTTTCCAAATTATAGCTTTGTCTGGGTATATGCTCAGGAATGGGATTGCTGGATCATATGGCAACTCCATTTTTAGTTTTTGGAGGAACCTACATACTGTTTTCCATAGCGGCTGCACCAATACACTCCCACCAACAGTAAGAGCATTCCCTTTTCTCCACACCCTCTTTAGCATTTGTTATTTGTAGACTTTTTAATGATGGCCATTCTGACTGGCGTGAGGTGGTACCTCATTGTAGTTTTGATTTGCATTTCTCTAATAGCGCTGTTGAGCATCTTTTCAGGTGCCTATTGGCCATCTGTATGTCTTCTTTGAAGAAATGTCTATTTAGGTTTTCTGCCCTTTTTCAATTGGGTTGTTTGTTTTTTTTGTTGTTGAGTTATATGAGATGTTTGTATATTTTGGAAATTAAGCCCTTGTCAGTTGCATCATTTGCAAATATTTTCTCCCATTCCACAGGTTGTCTTTTCCTTTTGTTTATGGTTTCCTTCACTGTGCAAAAATTTGTAAGTTTGATTAGGTCCCATTTGTTTATTTTTATTGCATTGGAAGACTGACCTAAGAAAACATTGGTAGATAAGGTTTATGTCAAAGAATGTTTTGCCTATGATCACTTCTAGGAGTTGTATGGTGTCATATCTTACATTTAAGATGTTTATTTATTTATTTACTTATTTTTTGGCTGCACCAGGTCTTAGTTGCAGCATACGGGATCTTTCAGTGCTGCACGTGGGATTCTCTCTAGTTGTGGCGTGTGGGCTCCAGAGTGTGTGGCCTTAGTAATTGTGGTGCGCAGACTCTCTAGTTGTGGTGCATGGGCTCCAGAGCGTGCAGGCTCAGTAGTTACAGCACGTGGGGTCCAGAGCATGTGGGCTCTGTAGTTGCGGCACACAGGTTCTCTAGTTGTGGTGCGCAGGCTTAGTTGCCCCGAGGCATGTGGGATCTTAATTCCCTGACCAGGGATCTTAATTCCCTGACCAGGGATTGAACCCGTGTCCCCTGCTTTGGAAGGCAGATTCTTAACCACTGGGCCACCTGGGAAGTCCCATGTTTAAGTCTTTAAGCCATTTTGAGTTTATTTTTGCACAAGTTGTGAGGGTATATTCTAACTTCTTTGATTTACATGCAGCACTACTTGCTGAAGAGACTTTCTTTTTCCCATTTTATATTCTTGTCTCCTTTGTTGAAGATTAATTGACCATAGATGTATGGGGTTTTTTCTGGGCTCTCTATTCTGTTCCATTAATCCATATGCCTGTTTTTATGCCAATACCACACTGTTTTGATTACTGTAGCTTTGTAGTATTGTCTGAAGTCTGGGAGGGTTATGCCTCCTACTTTGTTCTTTTTCCTCAGGATTGCTTTGGCAATTCTGGGTCTTTTATAGTTCCATATAAATTTTAGGATTATTTGTTCTAGTTCTGTGAAAAATATCATGGGTAATTTGATAGGGATCACATTAAATCTGTAGATTGCTTTGGGCAGTGTTGCCATTTTAAAAATATTAATTCTTCTAATCCAAGAATATGAGATAACTTTCCATTTCTTTGAATCATCTTTAATATCTTTTATCAATGTTTTGTAGTTCTCAGCATATAAGTTTTTCACCTCCTTGGTGAGGTTTATTCCTAAGGTTTTTTTGTTTTGTTTTCTGATGTAATTTCAAAAGGGACTGTTTGCTTACATTTCTGATATTTTTAGTGTAAAGAAATGCAACCAATTTCTGTGTGCTAATCTTGTATCCTGCTACCTTGCTGAATTTGTTTATCAGTTGTAGTAGTTTTTGTGTGGAGTCTTTAGGGTTTTCTATATATAGTATCATGTCATCTGCATATAATGACAATTTTACCTCTTCTTTACCTATTTGAATACCTTTTTTTTTTCTTGTCTGATGGCTGTGGCTAAGACTTCCAATACTGTGTTGAAGAGAAGTGGTGAGAATGGGCACCCTTGTCTTGTTCCAGATTTTAGCAGGAAGGCTTTCAGCTTTTCACCATTGAGTATTATATTGGCTGTGGGTTTGTCATAAATAGCTTTTATTATGTTGAGATATGTTCCCTCTACACCCATTTTCGTAAGGGTTTTTATCATGAATGGATGTTGCATTTTATCAAATGCTTTTTCTGTGTCTATTGAGATGATCATGTGGTCTTTGTCCTTTCTTCTTCTTCTTTTTTTTTTTTTTTTTAATATTTATTTATTTATTTGGCTGTGCCAGGTCTTAGTTGCAGCATGCGGGACCTAGTTCCCTGACCAGGGATCAGACCCAGGCCCCCTGCATTGGGAGCACGGAGTCTTAACCACTGGACCACCAGGGAAGTCCCTGTCCTTTCGTTTGTTGATGTGGTGTATGACACTGATTGATTAGTATGACACTGTTGAACCATCCTTGTGACCCTGGGATGAATACAACTTGGTCATGGCTTTATGTGTTGCTGGTTTCGGTTTGCTAATACTTTGCTGAGAATTTTTGTGTCTACATTCATCAAAGATACTGGCCTGTAATTTTCTTTTTTGGTAGTGTCTTCATCTGGTTTTGGTATACAGGTAATGGTGGCTTCACAGAATGTCTTTGGGAGCGTTCAAAAGGAACTGAAGTTTTTATTAAATAGAAATTATGCAGTACTGAGATGATTTATATACAGTGGGAGGGTGGTCAATTAGGACTTTGGTAAGTAAGCATTTTTGTCATGGGGTAATTTTCCTTACAGTGTTGTTTTGTAATAAGTTTTACATGTTCATTTACATTCAGTGTGATAATCCATATTCCCCTAAAACCTCAAATGTAAAATAAGGCTTCCATACATGTATATATACGTATATTCTGAATAATGCTTAATTTTCCTAGTATTGCTCCACATTAACATTTCATGTAGCAGATGGTAAGATTTAGTAGACTTCTAAGTATTTTTCTTTCTTAATTTTATTGAAGTATAGTTGATTTACAATGTTGTGTTAATTTCTGCTGTACAGCAAAGTGACTCAGTTATACATATACATATGCTTTTTCATATTCTTTTCCATTATGGTTTATCACATACTGAATATAGTTCCCCGAAATCTAAGTATTCTTAAACAGTAAAATATATTACATAATCTCTCCTGAAGTCAATCCTCAACAATTTCAACCTTTGACAAGGGACCCTAGCTAATATTAAAATACTATATGATTCAAGCTCAAAAATTCCTTAAAATTACTAGCTATACTTGACACCTAAAATATTCTAAGGCCATATAAATCCACCTATATTCTTTTTTTTTTTAAGGCACTGACTAGTACATTTTTTTTAAATATTTATTTATTTATTTGGTTGTGCTGGGTCTTAGTTGCAGCTCACAGGCTCCTTAGTTGCAGCACATGTGCTCCTTAGTTGCGGCCAGCAGGCTCCTTAGTTGCGCCTCACAGGCTCCTTAGTCGCGGCTCACGGGCTCCTTAGTTGCAGCTCACAGGCTCCTAAGTTGTGGCTTGCTGGCTCCTTAGTTGTGGCATGCAAACTCTTAGTTGTGGCATGCTTCTGGGATCTAGTTCCCTGACCAGGGATCGAACCCGGGCCCCCTGCGTTGGGAGCGCAGAGTCTTAACCACTGCACCAACAGGGAAGTCCCAACCTATATTCTTATTGTTAGAATTTCTCTTCTTCTTTAATGTCTAAAGAAAATAAAGGATCTGAATTACTCAGCTATTTTTAAGCACTTTCTATTGCTCAGTCTCATTTAATAGTACAGATTACGACTGCCATTTGCTGAGGATAAACAAATGATTACACAAAATACACCCACTGTTAATCAACAGAAATCCTCTTAATCACCTATTGACTTTCCAGGACAAAACAATGGAATGATGGAAATGAAAATATGTTCAAACTAAACAGGTCCTCAAAGAATCTATTTAAATAATATTTACAGCATCTTCTTTACCACTAGTTTTTTTTTTAATATTTATTTATTTATTTGGCTGCACTGGGTCTTAGTTGCAGCACGCAGGATCTTCAGTTGCAGCATGCAGGATCTTTTAGTTGCGGCATGTGAATTCTTAGTTGCAGCATGTGGGATCTAGCTCCCTGACCAGGGATCGAACCCATGTCCCTTCCACTGGGAGCGTGGTGGCTTAACCACTGGACCACCAGGGAAGTTTAAAATGTGTGGTTTGTAATGTCAATAATCAAACCACCCCAATGTTGCCATTTCCATGTGAGATACTGAGGATAATACAACATATTCAGCAACAACTCTATGGCTCTTCCTTTTCTATTGTCACAGAATTTTTACTTCGAAGGTGCTTCAAATGCACTAAACATTTGTGATAATTTCAAAGAAAAAATACTATGAAACTATTACTAAGTCACTTCCTTAAACATGTTCAGCAATATTAGTAGAAATGAGTATTCCTACTGGGACAACCACTTTGAAGAATTACTTGAACTATATCTTTTAAAGTTAAAAATACACTTTCTCTATGACCCAGCAATTCCACTCTTAGGCATTAAGCCAAGAGAAATAAAAATCCATGTCCACAAAAAGACATACAAACTGTATACTGTAGCTTTATTCATAGTAGACAAAAATAGGGACAATCCGAATGTCTACCAATAGATGAATGGAAAAACAAATTGTAGTATATTAATGCAATGGAATTTATTTAGCAATAAAAAAGAATAAGTTACAGATAAACATAACAAAATGGATAAATCTCAAAAACATTATGCTGATCAAGAGGACACAGGGAATTCCCTGGCAGTCCAGTGGTTAGGACTCCGTGCTTCCACTGCAGGGGGCAGGGGTATGATCCCTGCTCAGGGAACTAAGATCCTGCATGCCGTGTGGCACGGCCAGAAAAAAAAAAAAAAAAACAGACACGAAAGAATGTATACTCTGTGACTGCATTTATATAAGGTTCAGGTACAGGCAAATCTAATCTTCAGTGACAAATCAGAACAGTAATTGCATATGGGATATGGGTACTAACTGGAAGGGGATACAAAGGAACTTTCTCAGATTATGGAAATGCTCTATATCTTGAGAGTGAGGTTACACAAATGTATACATTTGTCAAATTCATCTACGGGTACACAAGATGTGTATATTTTACTGTATGTAATTTTTACATAAACAAAAATCTAAATAAGGCAAAACCCAAGCAAGAAAGATACAAATGTACTAAGATTGTTTTAATTCTAGTAGTGGAAACAGGGAAGACTAGACTTAAGTCTACATCTGCCAATTAGTCAATCAGCAATATTGAGCACCTGTGCACAATGAACCTGACAGAACAAACTGTTGGTAAAGCCAGCATATAAGCCCATTTCTTCCATTTTTGCTACAGAGAACTTAATGATTTCTCCGAAGATAAGAAAAGAAAAATAAACATTCATACTTATAGCAATGTTGGGGAAAGCAAAATTTTCTCAATACCTGAACCAAGTGTAGGCTTTGCTATGATACAGAACTGGGCTGTAAGGTATGAAAAAAAAAAGAGATTTAATTCAACAGTGTACTGTTTTATACCAAGGTGAAACATTATTTGCTGAAAGCTTCCAAACCTAGTCCTCTGTGCAGTTTTCTGATAATATAGAACCCATTTCTCTTCCAGACCCTGTTCTAAGTGAAACAGGAAGGAAGGGGGCAGGGCACAACCTTTAAAAGAATGACATAGCCACAGGATATGACAAAAAATGGTTAGAACTAACTAGATCCAAGATGGTGGAAGAGTCAACTACCCGTAGACCTTGAGCTTCATTATACACCCATTGTACTACATCAGCATGCTAAATGACACACCCACCAGTGCCATGACAGTTCTGAAGCTAACCATAAAAGACCAAAAAGTGGACAGTAGCCCAACTCCTGGAAATCCCTGCCCCTTCACCTGAAATAGTTGGAATAATCCTCCCACACATTAGCCTATGAAGTTAACCAGCCCATAAAAACTAATCAAGCCATATTTCAGGGCCTCTCACCTTCTGAGATGCCCCACACTCTGTCTGTGGAGTGTGTCTTCTCTATAAATAAATCCACTTCTTACCTATCACTTTGTCTCTCATTGAATTCTTTCTGTGATGAGACATAAAGAACCTGAGCTTCATTAAGTCCTGAGACCAGGTGTGTAATCTCAATTAAAAGACAGTGGGTTTAAGTCTCTATCTGAGTTGCATGGTTTCATAAGGACTTAATAAAAGTCAACTCATACCCTAACAACAACCCTATGAGATAGATACTATTATCATCCCTACTTAACTGATAAGGAAACTGAGGTATAGAGAAGTCAAGTACGTACCCAACGTTACATGTAGACAGAGCCAGGCTCAAATCTCAAGCAGTCTGGTGCCAGGGTGAAACTGAGCAGAACCCTACAGGGCCCTCCCTGGTACAAAAGCCTTTTTCTTGTTTGCAGAAAAAAAAGGCTTCAGCTTCCTAGACCTTCCCTGAGTTCCAATGGGCAGATTCAAACAGTTACTAATTAAGTGAGGAAATGAAGAAACAAAGGAAAGGGGTCAAGAAAGGATAGTGCAGCAATGGGGCAGGGTCCTTGTTTCTCTTCAAGGGATATACATAACAATCTGATACACATCTCTGAGTTTCATCTACAAGAACTAAGGCCCCCCCACCCAGGGGGAAGATGGTAACTTCAAGCTAAGCAACTACCACATGGACCCAAGACTGGTTGGAACCAGAAGGCTAATGATTGAGATTCCTGAAACACCACCCTGTTATCACACTACCAACCAATCTGAGAAAGGTCACACACCCTGCAGTCCTCCCCACCAAATTTTGAGCAAGAGCTGCCCATTCTCCTTGCTTTGCCCTTGTAATAAACCTTTTTCTGCTCCAAATTCTGACAGTTCAGTTTGTTTGGCCTTACTGTGCGTAAGACACAAGAACTTGGGTTTGACAAGGGCTCTTAACCACCACACACCATATACTGGCCTCTGGGCTTCTTTTCTAAGATGTTTTTTAAGCATCTCTTTTCTGCCTATGTCACACAATTTCACTCCTGCAATACAATTCAAGGCCCACACACCAATTTATTCTGAATTTTTCAGCAAAAATCTCTAAATCAATTTGTCTCCAATATACTCCAGAAGTACAGTAATTTATAAGGGGGCTCAATATTTTAAAAAATAGATATTTGTTGATTTTTTTGATTAAGACTAAATAAAGCCCTGACAGTGATGGTAATTTTGTTCACAAATCTTTCCTACTGGCCTTAGATTCAAAATTGTTTTAGGCTGAAAGAAATTTTGAATTGTTCTTCATATCTTGGTGTCCAAGTCAGATGATTTTGACTTGTACAATTTTTAGTTGCACTTACCTAACATAGTTCAAATCATCAGTTTTTATTGAGCCCCAACTACTAAAAAGGAGGTCAATGGATAAGTGTAAGAGACTGCTTCTGCTTTCAAAGAATTTTCTAGCCTAACATTTCTCATATTAAGCTAGGATACAATAACTACTAGGATCTATTGAATTCCCAGCCCCACATTCCAGGGTGGGAAGAAGCATGTGGGTGGAAATGTAGTGTCTTCCTATTGTTTGAATTTGCATTTCCCCAATGTCTAAACATATAGAGGATCTTTTCATGTGCTTATTTGCTGTCTGTGTATCTTTTTTTGGTATTATATCCATTCAAATTTTTTGCTCATTAATCGCCTTTTATTGGGTAGTTTATCTTATTATTTATTGTTTTGTAAGAGTTCTGAATTCAAGTCTTTCATCAAATATGTATTTTACAAATATTTTCTTCTAGTCAGTGCCTTACTTGTTCATTTTCTAAACAGTATCTTTTTAAAAATCAGACGTTTTAAACTGTGATTAAGTCCAACTTATTTTTTTTTATGGTTCATGTTTTTTGTCTTCTCGAAAAAATATTTTCTAATGTGAAGTCACAACGAATTTTTTTCTCGCTCATTTTCTTCTAGTAGTTTTATAATTTTAGCTCATATTTAGGTCTACAATCCAGTTTGAGTTAATTTTTGAATATGGTGCAATATATCTAGTCAAGGTTCATTATTTTGCATATAGATGTCCAACTGTTCCAGCATGATTCGTTAAAAACACTGAGACCAATGCTTTTAATATAATAGAGCACAAGAAGTTCATTGATATCTTTCAGATTCTATACTACAACTAATCTTTAAGAAATCACAACTACCCGAAAAGGATATTAAAACACTTCTATGTTTTCAAACTATGTATCTGTGTGAGGCTGGAATTCTACAGGTATTACAAGCAAAACACCACATCACAACTTACTGAATGCAGAAGCAGACATGAGAATCCAGCTGTCTTATTAATCCAGACATTAAAGAGACTGTAAAAATGTAATACAATGCTAGTCTTAAATTTTTGTTTTAGAAAATAGGTTTTTTTTAATAAAAACATTCATATGCATTAACATATAATGGATTTATTGTAGCTATTTTAGTCAGTTATTTTTAATGAATAAATTAATATTTAAATTTTTCTCAGTTCTAATTTCAAATATAATAAATATCAACAGATATACCCCACATAAACAAAACCACTTCGGAGTCCTCAATAATTTTTAAGAGTGCAAAGGAGTCCTGACATCAAAACCAAACTACCCACATCTCTTTCCTCAATTACTGAAATTATGATAGCTAGAGTAATACAACTAAATGCAAATCTGATCAGGTCAAACTTGTGTTTAAATACTTTCAACAGGAAATTCTCTGGTGGCACAGTGGTTAAGAAGCCGCCAGCCAATGCAGGGGACACGGGTTCGAGCCCTGGTCCAGGAAGATCCCACGTGCCGCAGATCAACTAAGTCTGTGCGCCACAACTACTGAGCCTGCACCCTAGAGCCCACGAGCCACAACTACTGAAGCCCATGTGCCTAGAGCCCAGGCTCCGCAACAAGAGAAGCACCACAATGAGAAGTCCGCGCACCGCAAGGAAGAACAGCCCCTGCCTGCCGCAACTAGAGAAAGCCCACGTACAGCAACGAAGACCCAATGCAGCCAAAAATAAATAAATAAATAAATTTATTTTAAAAAATACTTTCAACAGCTTAGTACTCTTAGCATCAAGATGAAACATTCAATGGCCGACAAATCCTGCCATGATCAAGCTTCCCCAGTCTTCCCTAACTCTATTCTCCTCTATTCTCCTCATTCTCTGAAATGATAGGTTTCTTTTTTTTTTTTTTCCCAGCAGAGTCCTTAAATGCACAAAACCCCACCTGTCCTCAGGGCCTTTGAACTGGCCTGAAATGTTCTCCCCCACCTCCTTTTTTGCCTAATCCCTACTCATCATTCAGTTCTTAACTCAAACCTTGATTACCTGATCTTCCTTACCCCCACCCTCAGGTTAAATCACGTTCCTCTTTAATATATTCTTATGGCTCCCTGCACATTTCTGTTAGGGTAACCACTGACCGAAACTGCCTGCCCTGGCCAGGCCGGACAGTAACCACTTGCATGAGGTACCTTACAACAGGAGATCCTGGTAAAGAATGCAGAAACTGACAAGCTATCAACAACTGTAAGAATTAGGGAAAGGTCAAAAGGAGAGAGGAGATGCCAGTCCATATGTCCTACCAACCTCCCAGAATCCTTCCTACTGGAATCCACCTTGGCTGCATGATGCGCGCGCCACCAGGAAGCACCCTGAGTCAGAATGATTGGCCAGAGACAACCCGGAAACTAACCCCATTACCATAAAACCTGAGACTGCAAGCCATGTGGCAGAGCAGTTCTCCTGGGTTCCCTTACCCTGCTGCTCTCTGCCCGGGCACCCCTTCCCAAAAAGTCTCTTGCTTTGTCAGCACGTGTGTCTCCTCAGACAATTCATTTCCAAGTGTTAGACAAGAGCCCACTCTCAGGCCCTAGAAGGGGTCCCCCTTCCTGCAACATTTCCTTAATAGAACTTATTAGTTTGGGGGATTTGGGGGTTATGTAATTTAAATAGTAATTTAATGTAAGGCCAGACACCATAAAACTCTTAGAGGAAAACAAAGAACACTCTACAACATAAATCACAGCAAGATCCTTTTTAACCCACCTCCTAGAGAAATGGAATTAAAAACAAAAATAAACAAATGGGACCTAATGAAACTTAAAAGCTTTTGCACAGCAAAGGAAACCATAAACAAGACGAAAAGACAACCCTCAGAATGGGAGAAAGTATTTGCCAACGAAGCAACTAACAAAGGATTAATCTCCAAACTATATAAGCAGCTCATGCAGCTCAATATCAAAAAAACAAACAACCCAATCCAAAAATGGGTAGAAGACCTAAACAGACATTTCTCCAAAGAAGATATACAGATTGCCAATAAACACATGACAGGATGCTCAACATCACTAATCATTAGAGAAATGCAAATCAAAACTACAATGAGGTATCACCTCATACCGGTCAGAATGGCCATCATCAAAAAACCTACAAACAATAAATGCTGGAAAGCGTGTGGAGAAAAGGGAACCTTCTTGCACTGTTGGTGGGAATGTAAATTGATACAGCCACTATGGAGAACAGTATGGAGGTTCCTTAAAAAACTAAAAATAGAACTACCATATGACCCAGCAATCCCACTACTGGGCATATACCCTGAGAAAACCATAACAAAAAGAGTCACGTACCACAATGTTCATTGCAGCACTATTTACAACAGCCAGGACATGGAAGCAACCTAAGTGTCCATCAACAGATGAATGGATAAAGAAGATCTGGCATGTATATACAATGGAATATTACTCAGCCATAAAAAGAAACGAAATTGAGTTATTTGTAGTGAGGTGGATGGACCTAGAGACTGTCATACAGAGTGAAGTAAGTTAGAAAGAGAAAAACAAATACTGTATGCTAACACATATATATGGAATCTAAAAAAAAAAAAAAAGGTTCTGAAGAACCTAGAAGCAGGACAAGAATAAAGACGCAGACGTAAAGAATGGACTTGAGGGCACGGGGAGTGGGTAGGGTAAGCTGGGACGAAGTGAGAGAGTGGCATTGACATATACACACTACCAAATGTAAAACAGATAGTGGGAAGCAGCCTCATAGCACAGGGAGGTCAGCTCAGTGCTCTGAGACCACCTAGAGGGGTGGGATAGGGAGGGTGGGAGGGAGACGCAAGAGCGAGGGGATATGGGGATATAAGTATATGTAGAGCTGATTCACTTTGTTATACAGCAGAAACTAACACAACAATGTAAAGCAATTATACTCCAATAAAGATGTTAAAAAAATAAACAGTAATTTAATAGCTTAAGATAATATAAATATAATAATCATAATATGTAAAACTTATAAATAAAACTTTGCCTATATGTCATGAGTACTTTTCTAAGTTCAGTAGTTCTCATCAGATTCTCAAAGGAGTACATGACCCCTGTGTACTGAAGAATTAATCTTACCCAAAGACAGGCCTGGTCTTTCCCCTTGGTTACTGGCAGGTGGTATCCCCCTGGAACTTCTTACCTAACAGAACTTTGACTGGGGGCTTTGGCCACAGGACAAATGTGATTCATGATGGGGGCTTTGAGTCACACTCAGTTCCAATCCTAAGAAGGAACAGAGACTAAAAGCATTAGTGTAACCTACAGGAGGGGCTAGAGACTAAAAGTCAGCCATGTGAGCAGCCTGTAATTGAGCCGCAATAAAAACTCTGTACACAAAAAGCTTGGGTGAGTTTCCCTGATTCGCAATATCCTGTGTGTACTGTCACATACAGTGGCCCAGAGGCAGTAATGCCATCCATGATTCCATGGGGAGAGGATGACAGGAATTTCTACATTTGGTTCCCTCCAGATTCTATCCTGTATGTCTCGTTTTTTGCTAATTTTAACCTGTATCCTCTCCCTGTAATAAACTGTGAATATAACAGCTTTCAGTGAGTTCTGTGAGTCCTTTCTAGTGAGTTACCAAACCTGAGGCAGGGCGGGGCGGGGGGGGGGGGTCCCTCCTTACAACTGGTATCTGAAGGAGGGAAGTCTTATAGGGACTGTTATCTCAGACTGCAGTCTGGTGAAACTCATTGCAACCCCAATAAGATTTTAAAAAACCAAAAAGCTAGACTGAGTTCCTTGAGAGCCAAAACTTCATCAATATGATATATAGTAAAAAACAAACAAACAAAAATACTATGTTTGAAATAAATTGATACTCTCAGGATATCAATATTCTCTAACATTAACAGCAATAATATTAATGACAATAAAGATAAGGATGATAACAGCAACTATTTACTGCATGCCCTTACTATAGTCTCCACTTACAGATGAATTTAGGGTGAAAATGACTTGCTCAAGATCATACCACTAGTGACAGACAGTATATAAGCTCTGATTTAACTAATTTTAAAGCCTATGCCCTTCACCATATTGTATCTCATAAGACAAGCAAAGGAAGTTTTGCAAAGGACAAATATCCAGCAGCATCATCACTAAAATACTTACATTAAAGTAAGTATTTTCATTAAAGCCAAGTAACTGGGGACTTCCCTGGTGACGCAGTGGTTAAGAATCTACCTGTCAATGCAGGGGACACGGGTTCAAGCTCTGGTCTGGGAAAATCCCACATGGCATGGAGCAACTAAGCCCATGCACCACAACTACTGAGCCTGTGCTCTAGAGCCCACATGCCACAACTACTGAAGCCCGCGTGCCACAACTACTGAAGCCCGTGCGCCTAGAGCCCGTGCTCTGCAACAAGAGAAGCCACTGCAATGAGAAGCCTGCACACCACAAAGAAGAATAGCCCCTGCTCACCACAACTAGAAAACGCCTGCGTGCAGCAACAAAGACCCACCGCAGCCATAATAAATAAATAAATTTATTTTAAAAAACCCAAAAGAACATATACAAACACATACATATATAATAGTATGGTAGCCAGGAGACACTCTGAATTGAGCACTTTATATTTTTAGTAATCACAAGAAAAACACAAGAAGGTGCCCAGGCAACTGGTTGTAATTAATTGATTGATTAATTGGCTTTATGTAGGTCCAGAGCAAACATTACATATTGAATGCTATTAATTAATTATTAATATTATTAATAAATGCTATTTATTATTATTATTTATTCACTATCATACTTCTACTAGGTATGAAAACCAACAAGTCAAGTTGCGCTATGTCAATTTTGGCAAACCAATCATGATAATAAAAATGTCTCAAGAGTGGATGGATCTGGATCTACATTATAAATTAGAGAACTGAGTGATGTGAAATATAGGCAACATGAAGGAGAAAAGTGAACGTAAGTAAAGGATGGGAAAGAAGGAGAGACACACCAATTAATTAGACACACATACTAATGACCACAAATAACCCACAGAGACAGAGAAAGTACCTGGAAAGCTGTGAGTGCGCCAGTCCCTGGGTTATACAGGCATCGCAGCGAAGGCATGCTGTCCGCCAGGCTGGAGCAGCCCAGCCACAGAGACCTGGGCATAGAGCACTGCAGAGAGAGGACAACTATGAGATGGGACAGTATGAGACAGGATGGCACAGATTACAGGAATTTTCAAGGCTTGGCTAATTACAATATTCCAGTTGCAGCTTGCCGTTATGATAGACACATCTTCAAGAAACATACTACTAACTAGTTCTAACCCCAGAGGGAAACTCAAAAGGGACACTAAGTGGCCAAAAAGCAAGAAGAAAAAGTTATAGGTCAAGAAGCCAAATATTTAATAAAAATTTTTATCCCTGTTCGCCTTCCATGTATGAATCTAAAGGAAATCTACTTCTTTTTTTTTTTTTTTTTTTTTTTTTGCGGTACATGGGCCTCTCACTGTTGTGGCCTCTACCATCGCGGAGCACAGGCTCCAGACGCGCAGGCTCAGCAGCCATGGCTCACGGGCCCAGCCGCTCCGCGGCATGTGGGATCTTCCCAGACCGGGGCACGAACCCGTGTCCCCTGCATCGGCAGGCAGACTCTCAACCACTGCACCACCAGGGAAGCCCAGGAAATCTACTTCTTAACCCAATTAATCAACTCTTTTCCTCTACACACCTCAACTCATCTCCCATAAACTCACCACAGAGTGAAATATTGTGCAGACTAAGCAGAAAAAAGGAATTATTCATGGTAGCATTTCAATATTAGAAATGGTAACTTAGAAGACAAAATATAACAGGAAAGTTAAAGTTTTTTTTTAGAAGGTGGGGAGAAGGAAAAGATAAAGTATTATACCCCTACCGCTTTGACAGCAACTAACTCTGCACAGTTTGCATATGTTTTATGTGTCTTGTTAGTCTGCTATTAACCAAAATGCATAGTTACCATAGCAGCTGCCTCTTCATCTTTCCAGATGGATTAAGGGGGGTGGGAATATTGGAGGGAGGAGGCAGGAAGCAATCCAAACAGAAGGGAAAACAACAAGAAAGAAAGAAGCAGAGACAGGGACAGAAAAAGAGGAAAAAAAGAGAACCCCAAAAGCTGCTGGTCTTAAAACCTTCTAAAAAAACAAAAACAAATGTGTAAGTGTGAATATACATATAGTGTATTCAGTAGCAAACAAACAAAAAACAAGGTAGAAATTATGAGTTCTAGTAGTACTAATTAAACAATATTAGTGGTACTCCTCCTGTAGCTTTATGAAACACTGTATCTTTTAGAAGAATTTTTACTATCTTTAGGTTTCCCTCAATGTATCCCAGGCTGAAGCTCTGTCCATCAACTTGGGTGCTATTACAGTCTAATAATACTAAAAAACTAAATACCTGATCACAGCACATATAAAAACAGAAAAATATTTTGAAATGTAACAGTCAGTACACATAATACTAAACTTTATAAGTTTTGAAATATTTACTATCATCGTGGGACTTTTTTTCTTCTTAAAACACTTTAGTTGGAGAAATATTAAGGAAACAAAATATGATATTCATTGTTCATACTATCTATAACTGATATAAGGACAGTATGCTGCAAAGTACTCCAAAAAACGGTGGGCCAATAATTTATTACAACTGAAGTCTGTTAATCAATTGAATGAGTTTACCAGCTTTTAAAAAGCATACACAGCATGTTTTTAAATGCCTGAAACATGTTTTCTACTACCTGAAAGAATCAGAAAAAGAGATTGAAATGTTGCAACAAGGGGCCTGCAGTGCTTTAAGGAGAATATAGTATCTAATACCCATGAGGTTCAACAGCACAAATTCATTTTCACAAAGAACACTGAAAATCTTGACTCCTCCCCCTATTTGGCTGCCTGGAAAAAGCCACAGTTCCTCTTCACTGATAGAAGGCCCTGCAGGCAAAGGGCTGGCCTTAGCATTTACTATATGAAAGCTGAAAGACAAAATCTCCTAAACTCAGGTCCCTGTTGGTCAACTTCTAAGAGTAAAAGAAGCTATAATAATGAACAATAAAAAGATTGCTGCATTGAGAGTTTATGTATCCTTAAGCCATGGAATAGAAGAATTCCCTTTTCACTACTATATCAACTAAAAAATTCAGGCCAAGAGAACTATAGTATTCCACAGGCCATGTAATACATTCACACTCTACCTATACAAATTCAATGACTGGCTCTTAAGAATTCCAATTTAGGGACTTCCCTGGTGGTCCAGTGGTTAAGAATCTGTCTTGCAATGCAGGGGACGCCAGTTCGATCCCTGGTCAGGGAACTAAGATCCCACATGCTGTGGGGCAACTGAGCCCGTGCACCACAACTACAGAGAAGCCTACGTGCCACAAAGAAAGATCCCCCATGCCACAACTAAGACCTGCCAATAAATAAATTTTAAAAAAAGAATCCCAATTTAGTTCACTCACTTCAAAAATGAAACTCCCACTGTCACATAGGATAATCATATCTGCCTACCCTTACTGCACAAGGTTTTGGTAAAATTAAAATAAGGGATCTAAAAACTTCAAGTACAGGGACTTTCCTGGTGCTCCACTGGCTAAGACTCCACACTTCCAATGCAGGGGGCCTGGGTTCAATCCCTGATCAGGGAACTAGATTCCATATGCCGCAACTAAGAGAACTGCATGCTGCAACTGAAGATCCCGCATGCCACAACTGAAGATCCTGCATGCCACAACTAAGACCCAGTGCAGCCAAATAAATAAATATTAAAGAAAAAAACTTCAAGTACAAAAGAAAAAAATATAAAGTGCCATCATTACCAAGAACAGGCTTCCATGAATGCCACTTGCATTTCAAAATGTTCTGGGAAGCCATTATGAACTGCAGATCATTGAATCAATAAATTCATCCATTAATCAAATATTTAGTGTTCATTAGCAGAACAGACACAAGTGGAGTACAAGGAGAGGAGAAACAAAATTTATCAGGCATAAATTGTTTGCCAGTCATTGTGCTAGATCCTTAAAAACATTATTTCACTTAATCATTACAATCCTGTCAAAGAATTATTAGTATTTTCACTTTAACAGGAGAGTAAACTCAAGTTCAGAGAAGTTGCAGTGACTAAGTGTCAGTGGCAGAAATAAGACCACAATGTGTTTGTCTCCCAAAATCCACACTTACCACTATAAAGACCTATTCTCAAGTAGTTTACACTCTATTTGAGGGAGATAAATTAACACAAACAGTAACTACAAGGAAAAATACAATAACATACTAAACTGTGTTAGACAATAGCTGCTATATAAGTTTAGTTAAAATTTCTAATTTTTAAAAAGTTCAGACACAGTCTTTAATTTTATTGTAGCACTTGTTACTGTATGTAAATTAATTATATGTTTGCCTCCTCTATCATAATGTATTTCTCAGATATGAGTCATGTCTTTTTTTTTTTAATCTCCAGTATGTGGTCATAGTAGATGGTCAATAACTGTGCTCTTAATAGCAAGTGATCATTGAAAGCTACATATCAAAGAGAAGTAAGGAAACAGTTTTTGCTTATAGAACAGTGAGAATACTGATAAAATAACACTGTTTATTTTACTGAGACTGATCTTACCAGGCTGAAAGGTATGCATTTTGGATAAATCTCTTTCGCGATTCATTATCTTACTCACCTGTAAAACAATCTAGTAAATAAAAAAGATCCAGAGAGGTTAAATAAATTACCAAAAGTGAATGGGTACCACGCAAGTGGTAAATATGGGATTCAAACTAGATATCTGACTACCTAGAATAATGCCACGTAAAAATGGCACTTAAGGATTTCCCTGGTGGTCCAGTGGTTGACTCTGTGCTTCCACTGCAGGGAACATGAGTTCAATCCCTGCTTGGGGAAGTTCCGCATGTCGCCACGGTATGGCCAAAAAAAAAAAGGCACTTAAAAAGTCACACATGGAGTTCGTTCATTTATTAAAAAATGTGGAGCCAAAGGTGGTTTAGGGGCACTGGACTGACTTAGAAACTAAAGAAAAGGAGTCCCACCCAAGTGGCCATGTTAATCATCAAAGTAAGGGGCAAAGAGAAGACAAACTTACATAAAGAGAAAGATCAACAGGACTTACTGACTGACGAAAGGAACAAAGATAGATGAGTCAGAAATAACCCAAGATTTCAAATGAATGACTGGAAGAATGGTGGTAGCACTGACAGACACATGTAAATTGAAAACCACCTGTGGGTTTTGGGGTGTTGGGGTGGGGGTGGAGTAGATAAGCTCAGAAATCATAAACATGATAATAAACCTCTAGTATGTGAGTAAAAATATGGCATGAAAGCATGGGTATAAACCTGTAAGCATTACATAGATGTGGGAAACACTGGCTTCTGTATAAACTACAATGCACTAGGTTAAAAGCATTTGCTGTAAAAATACTAGCGAGATTTTTTTTAATATGAAAAATAAAATTCGATTCCTCTTCTCCCTCATCTCCTTTCCTAACTGAAAAATGAACTTCAACAGCCATTAAGTGAATACAAGCTAAGTGGGCATCAAACTGAGTGGTATAAGTGGCAACGATGGCCCAATACAGGCTTTTGGAGTCCAACTGGTGTGAGAAAGGTGTCCCTGAGGGGTAAAAGCCCTGGCATAGAGTTTCAGAGCCCAAGTAGGGTGACAGAAAAAAACCTTTACAAGAGGGTGGCCTGGCATGGGGTTCAACAGCCCTAGTGAAGTGAGGAGAGCTTCTACATGGGGGACTGAAGTGGCCGTGAGCAGGATGATGAGCATGTCCACGTGACCGGGAAGGGCAGGGCAGTGAGGGTTTCCAAAGTGGGCAGAAGAAGACATTCACAGAGTGGAGGGGTAGTGGACAGCACTGAATTCAGACCCAGTGGGGTGAGGGGCAGTGGCCCAGCAAAGAGTTTCAGACTCAGTAGGGAGAGAAGGGTGGAAGGGTTTAGCCCAGTGCAAATAGATCCCAAAAGGGTAAGGAAGGCATCCATAAAGAGTATGGGGTGGGAAATGGAGCGAGAGCTATGTCGGCAATGGGAGATGAGTTATACAGAAAGATCCATCAAATGAGGGGTGGGGAAGGGCTTCCCTGGTAGTACAGTGGTTAAGAATCCGCCTGCCAATGCAGGGGACACGGGTTTGAGCCCTTGTCTGGGAAGATCCCACATGCCATGGAGCAACTAAGCCCGTGTGCCACAACTACTGAGACTGTGCTCTAGAGCCCATGAGACACAAATACTGAGCCCACGTGACACAACTTCTGAAGCCCGCATGCCTAGAGCTCATGCTCTGCAATGAGAAGCCACTGCAATGAGAAGCCTGCACACCGCAACGAAGAGTAGCCCTCACTTGCCACAACTAGAGAAAGCCCGCACACAGCAACAAAGACCAAACGCAGCCAAAAATAAATAAATAAAATAAATAAATTTATTTTTTTTAAAATTAGGTGGGTAGATCAAATATTGAGGATAATAAGAGCAAGGATTCTCATCAGAGAAGAGTTACAAATATAGAAAGGAAGAAAGCCAGAGTGAATACTATGCTGCTGAACTACAACTGAAGATGTTATGAATGCAAAGCTTCGTAACAGAGACAGACAACTTCTAGGTAAGTGATGTATGTATATGTGTGTGTACACATACATACACAAACACACCCCCTGGCTCTATCAACTGGGAGGGTCTGGTAACAGTAACACCTTAATAGCAATGAGTACAGTTAATGATTCCAAATATCACTCTCCACTAAAAGGAACCAGAGCTCCTTAGAACATGGCTAATTCCAGGACTTGGGCAAGTAAAGTTTAAGATGACCTCAGAGTATCATCTTGTGGTACTCAAAAATGGTGAAGACATGGCAAGATGATACAGGGGCCAGTGCAAAAGGTTCTCACAGGCTAATTCTGCGACAAATTGAACATCAGAATAAATAATGATGATAATGGATTATAATACCGGCAGTCAAACTCTAACATGCCCCCTAGTCATCCCCACCTCCTGATATTCATAACACTTGTAAGTAATCCTGTCCCCTTGAGTGTGGGATAGCCTAATACCTTGCTTCTAGGCTATATAAGATTGAAACTTCTATCTTGCTAATAGACTCTACTGCCTTCTTGGCTTGCATGCTTTGATGAAGCAAGGAGTCATACTGGAGAGTTTCACATGGCAAGAAATGAGGGTGGCCTCCAGTCAACAGTCAGCTAGGAAGTGAGTCTCCAATAAGCCTTGAGGAAAGGAATTCTGCCAAAAACCACGTAAACTTGAAGTGGATCTTTCCCCAATCAAGCCTTCAAATGAGACCTCAGCCCTGGCCAGTACCTTCATTATAGTCTTGTAGGAGATCTTAAAGAGGACCCAGGTCAGGCGTGCCCACAAGTGCACACTGTGCAGTATGTATGTGACTAATCAACAGACTGAAAGCGACTGACTGATCATGATGTGCATCTGTTTTCCACATAGTCATCTGTGGACTGGAGAGCTAGCAAGGAAGTTTGCACTTTACAAAAATTACAGTTAATAAACTCTGATAACTGAAATTTGAACCATGTTTTGGGGTACTGGTGTTATTTAACTAAACTGTAGTAACTGAAATTTGTGCATATCAGAACCATGCAAAGTGAGGACTTCCAGTACATTCAATTTAAATAAAATAGAAGCTCTAAGTAAAAGAACATTAGACCTCAGCTACTACAATAAGGAAGTAGCTGGTATCAAACTTACCCTCCCATCATAGACTGAAAGAAAAAGGGACAAAATACATGAAATGTATATTTGAAAACATTGGACAACAGGCAGTACCAGACTGTAATCCCTGAAAGACAGGAAATAAATGAGGTGATCCTTAAAACTGTTCAAGTCTTAAACCTCAAAGCACTTTCTAGTCTGTGGCATGAGAAAGGAGACTCCAAGAAGAGCAAAATAGGCCCATTTATTGAGGAAACAGAGAACAGAATGTGAGGAGGCTAAATAGACTAGAATTGGTGAGTCAGAGTATTGGAGAAAGAATTATGCAGAAAAAAGCTCTAGATAACTGAACAGGGGACTCCTTAAGTCTATTCCTAAACACTAAGTCCTGTCTGTATAAGGTGAAACTCCATAAGGCCAGGCAAAAAACCATGAAGGAGCTATAAGCTCAACAGCTCCTAGAACCCACACAGAGCTGGGGAACTTTTCTGTTCTGACCAGCCAGATTGCAGAAGCCTAACTGAACATGTGGGACATTGAGTAGGAGCCCCAGAAAGCTCACACCTCACTTGTAGGGATAAACTACACTAGTATAAAGGTTACACTAAACCTATCCTAATAAAGCTTAAAATCAAGTCACAGCAGCATCAAACTGCAAGAAGCTTAACTACTGGCCAAAATAAACTCAACACATTCTTTTAAAAAGACAACAAAATACAAACACTGAATCATGTAGCATTCATAATGTCTAATCTAAACTTACTAGATGAGGGAATTCCCTGGCGGTCCAATGGGTAGGACTCGGGTGTTTCCACCATGGGCCTGGGTTCAATCCCTGGCTGGGGAACTAAGATCCTTCAAGCCTCACAGCGTGGCCAAAAAATAATAATAATAAAAATAAAATAGGGCTTCCCTGGTGGCACAGTGGTTGAGAGTCCGCCTGCCGATGCAGGGGACACGGGTTCGTGCCCCGGTCTGGGAAGATCCCACATGCCACAGAGTGGCTAGGCCTGTGAGCCATGGCTGCTGGGCCTGCACCTCCAGAGCCTGTGCTCCGCAACGGGAGAGGTCACAACAGTGAGAGGCCCACGTACCACACACACACACAAAAATAAAAAGTAAAAATAATAAGTAAAATAAAATTACTAGATGAGACAAGAAGCATTAAAATGTGTCCCATAATCAGGAGGAATATCAGTCAATAGAAGCAGATCCAGAAATGACAGAGATAATGATATTAGCAGGCTGGGCTTCCCTGGTGGCACAGTGGTTAAGAACCCACCTGCCAACGCAGGGGACATGGGTTCGAGCCCTGGTCTGGGAAGATCCCACATGCCGCGGACCAACTAAGCCCGTGCACCACAACTACTGAGCCTGCGCTCTAGAGCCCATGAGCCACAACTACTGAGCCAGCGTGCCACAACTACTGAAGCCTGCACACCTAGAGCCCGTGCTCTGCAACAAGAGAAGCCACCACAATGAGAAGCCTGCTCACCACAATGAAGAGTAGCCCCCGGCAAGAAGGAGGGATCAATAAGCCGTCTTCTCAGCTCTGCAGGAAGGCAAGCCCTCCCTCCCCGACCCTAGTCCCACCATCACTAACTGGAAACCTGGTCTCAGGCTAGGAACCCCCCCAGCCCCATCTTCACATTTCTCTGTCTATCCCAGAACCTCAGGAGCCTGCTCACTCTGACCAGCTAGCTCCACACGGGTGTGCGCAGGCAAGCAGGATGAGAAAGACGTGTGTGATTATATCACACAGGTGGACACCTCTATCGAGGTCCATTGGTTTAAAGGGACAAGGAAGGAGGAGGAGGGAGGAGACTGTCACCCCCTCCCAGAAATAAAGTTTGTACCTTTGAGATTCCTTTTCACCCTTGAAGTCAAACTAATAATTGTTTGGAGTACGGAGGTGTTTGCTGCTTTTCTTTGGTATTTTTTCTAATGCAATAAACTCATTTCTGTCTGCGGAAAAAAAAAGAGTAGCCCCCGCTCACTGAAACTAGAGAAAGCCTGCGCGCAGCAACGAAGACCCAATGCAGCCAAAAATAAATAAATAAACATTTAAAAAAATTTTTTTTAAATTAAAAAAAATGAAATTAGCAGGCCAAAACATTAAAATAGCTATTCTAACATTAGCTAGTCTAACAACAGCTATTCTATGATTCTAGAATCGTAGGATACAAAAAAGGAATGAAATAAAACTTCCAGAAAAGGAAAATACAATGTCTGAAATAGTAATTTCATGAGACGGGATTAACAGCTAACTACAACAATGTAGAAGAATAGATCAGTAAATCTGAAGAAATAGCAATATGCAAAATAATGCACTACGAGAAAAAGGACTGGAAAAAATTGAATCATGCCTCAGTGACCCATGAGAAATAAGCAAGCAGTCCAACAAATGTATAATTTGGTATCCCATTAAGAAAACCAGGAGAGTGAGTGGAGAGAAAGCATATATTTTCCAAATATATTTGGAAATAACAGATACAATCCACACAAAAAAATTTTTTTAATATTTATTTGGTTGCACCGGGTCTCAGTTGTGGCAGACAGGCTCCTTAGTTGCAGCTCGCCAGCTCCTTAGTTGTGGCATGCAAACTCTTAGTTGCTGCATGCATGTGGGATCTAGTTCCCTGACGAGGGATCAAACCTGGGCCCCCTGAATTGGGAGAGCAGAGTCTTATCCACTGCACCACCAGGGAAGTCCCCCACACAAAAATATTAAAAGTTCCAGAAATACAAATATGTGGGTAAATATCTTTAAATCTTTCTCATTTAAAAAAAATGTTAGGGCTTCCCTGGTGGCTCAGTGGTTGAGAGTCCACCTGCTGGTGCAGGGGACACTGGTTTGTGCCCCGGTCCGGGAAGATTTCACATGCCGCGAAGCGGCTGGGCCCATGAGCCATGGCCGCTGAGCCTGCACGTCTGGAGCCTGTGCTCCGCAACGGGAGAGGCCACAACAGTGAGAGGCCCACGCACTGCAAAAAAAAAAAAAAAAAAAAAAAGGACAAAGGACTTGAATAAGACATTTCTCCAAAGAAGATACACAAATTGACAAAAAAAAAAAAACATTGACTCAACATCATTAGTCATTAGGAAAATAAAAGTCAAAACCACGAGATGCCCTTCACACCCGCTAGGATGGCAACAGAAAACAAAAACAAAAAAAACCCAGAGCTATCTAGATACCTCAGGAAAAAAGCATGCCAGGAGATCCAGATAGACTGGAAGTATCTTTATCATTGAAGTCCTACCCAGTCTCAAAAGCTTTTGAAGCTACAATTAAAAACAAAACAAAACAAGACCAGAAAATAACAAGTTATGGTGAGGATGTGGAGAAACTGAAACCCTCATACACTGCTAGTGGGAATATGAAAAGTTCAGCCACTGTAGAAAGCAGCTTGGCAGTTCCTCAAAAAGTTAAATATAGAATTACCATGTGACCACTTCTAGCAGTTCCACTCCTGGGTATATTCCCCAAAGAAGTGAAAATACTCAAATATATGTACAGACATGTTCACAGCAACCTTATTCACAATAACCAAAAGGCAGAAACAGCCTATATGTTCACCAACAAATGAACAGATAAATGAATTGTGGTATATACACACAATGGGATATTATTCAGCCATAAAAATGAAGTACTGATACAAGGTGAGCCTCAAAAACATTATGCTAATTAAAAGAAGCTATATACAAAAGATCACATATTTTATGATTCCATTTATATAAAATATCCCGAATAGGTGAATGCAGATTAGTGATTGCCAGGGCCTGGAGGAAGGGGGAAATGGACAGAAACTGCTTAATGAATAAGTTTTACTTGGATTGACGGAAACGTTTTGGAACTAGATAGAGGTGATGATTGCATAACATTGTGAATGTACTAAATGACCCTATACTGTTTGCTTTTAAACGGTTAATTTTACGTTATGTGAATTTCACCTCAATAATTTTTATTTTGGCCATGCCATGCAACTTGCGGGATCTTAGTTCCTTGACCAGGGATCAAACCTGGGCCCTGGCAGTGAAAGCACCGAGTCCTAACCACTGAACTGCCAGGGATTTCCCTCAGTAAATATTTCTAAATGCATATTGTACTCTCTAGAGCAACCACTAAAACAAAACAAAAGTACCTATTAAGCCAACAGAGGAGATAAAATGGAATACAAAAAATAAATAATCCAGGATTTCCCTGATGGTGCAGTGGTTAAGAATCCACCTGCCAATGCAGCAGACATGGGTTCGAGCCCCGGTCCAGGAAGATCCCACATGCCTCGGAGCAACTAAGCCCATGCACCACAACTAGTGAGCCTGCACTCTAGAGCTCGAGAGCCACTACTGAAGCCCATGTGCCTAGAGGCTGCGCTCCGCAACAAGTGAAGCCACCACAATGAGAAGCACGCACACTGCAACAAAGAGTAGCCCCCGCTCATCACAACTAGAGAAAGCCCGCATGCAGCAATGAAGACCCAACGCAGCCAAAAATAAATAAATTTATTTAATTATTTAAAAATAAATAAATAGTATAAAAACGTTCCAATAACTCAGGGCAAACATTCTTGAAAGAAATGGAAAGATAGAAAGTATTAGCTAAGAAATAACGGATATATATAAGAACCAAGTGGAAATATAAGAACTGAAAATAACTGAAATTTTTAAACTCATTGGACAGTCTCAGTAGCAGAATGGAGATTAGCAGACCAATATTCCTCATGAATATATAAGCAAAAGTCCTAAACTAAATACTAGCAAATAAAACCCAGCAACATATAAAAAGGATTATAAAACATGACCAAGTGGGATTTATCCCAGGTATACAAGGTGGCTGCCTTGAGCACTAAAGGTGTTCCAATGCCTGGCTCCATGTCTTTGTGGTGCCTGACATCTTCCCCTTTAGTTCCATGAGCTATCTCTGTACCCTTAAAATAGGTGCTCCTTCTTGCTTAAGGCGGAAACTGAGACAATTTTTAACTTGAAATCAAAAGTATTCAATTAAGAAAAAAGTGTAATTCTGAAATGAGTATTATCCCCAGAGTAGATACCATGGGAAGCTACACTTATTCCAACAATGTCATCAATGCTCAAAAAAAAAAATTTTTTTAATTTAAGCATTCCAAAATGAAACTGGATTAATGTTATGAAAAGCAAGTGAGTCCCTGCCTTAAAGGAAATTATAATCTAGTAGAAAATTTAGATTTAAAGGCTCAGCCAACTTTAAACATTTATAACACTTATAAACATTGAAAAACACTAGATAAATTAGAATTTAAATATTACTAGTTTGATATCATTATTGTTAGCCCATATAAACTCACACTTTTCTTATAATCTTTGGATGCCTAGTCCACTGCCTAGTCCAGCAGAAGTATTCAAGAAATCCCTGGTGAAGTGAACTGTTGAATTATCATAACAACTGAGAATAGGTGTGACACTAATCCAGGAGTTAAGACACTAATCCAGGACAAGGTGCAGACTTGTACTCAAACCAACTGTAAGATCTTGAGCAGTTTCACTTAATTTCCATGTGCCTCAGCTTCTCCACTGGTAAAATGGAGTAGATTAAAATATTTCTAACAACATCTTGCAGCAATAAAATTCCATAATTCTATGATTTAAGTCTATCTTTAACACATCTAATATGGATTTTTTTAACAGTAATTATTAGTTTCACTACAAAATCTGGCCTAAAGGGATGGAAATCCCTTTAAACGATAAGGTGAAGGGGGAGAGGAGGAAGCAGCTCCTGATGCTTATTTAGAACTGTTAGGATTCAAACCTGGCTGCCTTCTAAAATTTTATTCATTATTATTTATTAAGTATGCAATTAGTCAAATATAACACTCTGATAAACTAGAATTTTGCACAAATGCTTTAAAATTCTAATAACTATGCATAAGTAGTAAATTATTCTTACTTGAATTCCTACTGCTGTGTAACGCAGGGTTACGAAGTACATAATTACATGAGAGCCAGCCAACTTCCAAAGGACCCATTCCAGTGAATTGTGTAAATAATATGCTTTAAAAAAACATAACCTCCTCACATATGAATTTAAATTTACCAGATATGGAGAAGCTGTGTACCTGTGAGACTAGAACACAGTCTTAAAAAGGCCTTCCTAATTATGAATTTACCAGAGAGATTAGAATGACCCAAAGCAAATTAATACATACTTCTTTTTCATAACTTTCTATAAAAACATTTTCACTATTCTGTTTCAGTACAGAAAACAAAAGATCTTTAAAGTTATTGGCTTAAGATAAGGACTCCAGAGTACAAGACTATGACCAAATTTTTCTAACATTGACATTCTGGTTTTCTTAATTACCAAATACTTGTGTTGTATTTTTCTTTCATTTGTATCAACATAAGTCCTGAATATTTGGTCTATGGCTGACTTTACTGTAAGACTGTTGAATTTGAATGAGTAAGAACAATTTTCTTTAAAAAAAAAAATCACACAAAATATTCAACATTAGCAGGCAGCATGGCATCATAATACCTAGATGCCACATGTTTTCTGTACCAAAAAGTCATTTTTAAGACCCATCTACAGTAATCAACCAACTTAGTAAACAAATTTATGCATACAGCCAGGTGGTATCTTTATTCTCCCCATAACAGTACAAAAAGTAAGGTTGTTCACTTACATTTCTTTTGCTAATTATTAAAAATCACCTTATGCTAAGTAAGGAGAATTCCTATATTTTTGAAGTGTTCATTTACTCGGTAAGAATAAAACTGCAATTATTCAGATTAGGTTTTACAAACTCAATCTCCTATACCTGTACTTAAAGGCCTTTTAAATCATGCCACAAAGAAATTATTTGGTTATACCGGCATTTCATTTTCTTAAAATCAAGTCAAATCCCACTGCAATAAGCTCTAAGGGACTGTCCAAACTCTTTTATTGCACTAGAATTTATTGCATTAAATATTGTTTGAAATAACTAGGCCACCAGCTGAGGCCTGGGAATCATGGGGTTACACAACGATTTTTGATGATGGGGTTGGCCTATACACAAACTTCAAATGATCACAGTACTCATTGGGAGGATTAGGCTTTATGTATTTCTGAAAGAGAGAGGGAGGGGAGAAAGGGAAAAGAGAGGAAAAAGAAAAAGAAAGCTTGATTGCAACTAGAGGAGTAAACAGAAGTTGAAGCAGTCTTCCATTTTGATGAAAGGCATTTGCAACACTTTTTTTCCAGTATGGATTTACACATTTGTTCACAGCAGTTGCTATGACTCAACAGAGGACAGTATCATGTTAATAATCCACATATTAAGGCAGGCTGGCTGCCATATGAGCAATTAGCTCTTATCCCTCACTTCACAGGCAAAAAGAGCAAAAGAAGCCACAGAGTAAAATCCTTTGATTGGGAGGTGGAGGATGATGAGACAAATCCTCACACTGGACTTCTGGAACATCCCCCTCTCTACAGATATGTTTGCTCTAACAATGAGATCAAAAGGGAGTGCTCTCTGGGGCTTTCTTCTTAACTGAGAGGGAAACTCTCTTTATGAAAAGATCCCCTGATATCAAACGGTATTTCAACTACTACAAACCAAGTATCCCAGCCCTCCTTGGGTACTCCTTTATTTAACTTTTGTGTAGGAATAGAGAAAAGAAAACGACTTGCTCATTAGAAAGAGAATAAATGCCTACATAAATAAATGGAACCACATTACATCTGACTTCCTGGGCACCACAGACCCATAGAGAAGAAACTCCTTTCCAGCAGTGTGTTTATTTCACTATTTGCAAATGGCTGGCTGACTGGCAGCTACAATATATGAAATAAATAACCATTTCAAAGATCAGGTGTCACGTTCCCAAGTAAGAAACAAAAATGAACATAATCTACCCTCCCCATTCAGTTTATGGAATTTAGCAGAATAGGTTTACTGGCTATCTGATTGCTTGATGCGTTTGTGAGGACATATTCTGTGATGGTGTGGTTATTATTTAGGTTAGATAAGAAATTCTTCCCCTTTCTCTCAGGACATCAGTATTAAGAGTTACATATTCACAAGAAGGTTCCAAAACTAATATTTCTGGAGCAAGTGAAATGTGACAAGAAATTGTGAACTGGGGAGTGATGAGTATAGCTAATTTTTTTCTTCTTCCAAGAAAATTAACTACCTGATCTTACAATCTAACTTAGCACAAGCCAAGATGCAAACTAGTAAATCTCAAATGCACATTGACATTTGATGTGATGATGACACTGTCCACTTTTAGACACCAATCTTAAAATCAGCACATCAGATTCTAATATAAAACGTTTTTACAGATTTACAAACTAGCCCCAAAAATTTCTGTTCCAAGATAAGCTAAGAGAAAGGGAGATTCAAATTCATGCATTGTTATATCCCAGTGCGCTACAATATCTAGGCATAACACTATACAGGCACATATGGTAGGCTTTCATTTTCTAACTCCTTTACAAAATGTTAGCTAACTTGTTGAAGGAATCTTTGACGTGTTTGCTGGGTACCTGAACCATTTACTAGCCTAAGCTGTCTGATCTAAGTCACATGAGTCACATATGACCTACTACTACTAAATAACAGCATAAAGGGGATGAGTAGGGCTCCCCTGGTGGCGCAGCGGTTGAGAGTCCGCCTGCCAATGCAGGGGACACGGGTTCGTGCCCCGGTCCGGGAAGATCCCAAATGACGCGGAGCGGCTGGGCCCGTGAGCCATGGCCACGGAGCCTGTGCGTCCGGAGCCAGTGCTCCGCAACGGGAGAGGCCACAACAGTGAGAGGCCCGCATACCGCAAAAAAAAAAAAAAGGGACTAGTATTTTACAAATCTTTCAAAACAAAAAAACTCTAGTTCTCTCTTCTCTTTCCCCATCTTCTCTTTTTTAAAAAGAATCTTCTGGGCTTCCCTGGTGGCGCAGTGGTTGGGAGTCCGCCTGCCGGTGCAGGGGACACGGGTTCATGCCCCGGTCCGCGAGGATCCCACATGCCGCAGAGCGGCTGGGCCCGTGAGCCATGGCCGCTGAGCCTGCACGTAAGAACTTTCTTCCCTATGCCTATACCAAAGGACAGATTCTAGTCAGGCAAAATTAAGCATTGTTTAAAGAGCCTATTTATGAAAATTAACTTATATTTAAGCAAGTCAACATTAATATTTGGATTTTGACTGAAAGTATTCAATGGATTACTTTAAAACACTGTTTTTATGGTCAGTCGATACTATCTCTCATAACTGACTTACATTCACACACCACAGTTTCCAACTACAACACAAGAACATTAAATATAAAAACTTTTACTAAAGGGCAAAAGGGCAACGGCATTCATGTACTCATGCTCAGGTAGTGTTCAATCATTTGCAATTAAATGTGGAAGAAGTATGGGAATTTCAACACCACAGTTTTTAGATCAACCCCTCAGTTTTATGGATATTTATAGCATGTGTCCAGTCTCGCAGAACTCCATCTTCCTCCACCCCATTTGTAATAGAAACTGCTCTTAAACCACTTTAACACATTGTTACTGAGATACTTCTTTTACACAGTACCTACCAAGCAGCAGATCAATACTCTAACACAGAGATTCCGATTCTATTACCACAAAAACCTGTGCAAACAGCCAGATGCTGAACAAAGAGCACAGCTTTCATTCCTAACATGTCTCCACTCCACTGGGAAGAAATATTTTGCTATGGTGGGCAAATAGAAGTTGGGAAAGAAATAATGGCATTTAAAATAATTAAGAAGCTTTGATTATAGAGAAAGTTTGAAGGATATAGCTAAAACAAATTTCACCTACAAGATGCTTATCATTATCACCAAACCCGTCTGTTCATCTGCAGTCACAATGCTTCATTTGATGCTTTACAAATTGCCATGACATTACGCGTTTATGTTGCAGTTCAACACTTAAGACTAAAATGATACAGAAAAGAGATTATAGAAAAGAATGAAAATAAAGCATTGGGTAAGAAATGAGGGAAAAGAGAAGGGAAAGAGGAGAAAATGAAAACATTTTACTGTTCTTTTAAAGCCACTTTCAGTTAAAATTTTGTGACTTCAATTTCCTTCTAAATGTGCTACCAAAAAAGCTTTATTCACAAGCTTTTCATATAGTTATTGTATTTATCTTTCCTTCCTACCATTATTATGATCTGAGGCAATAAAACTGAGTTGAAATATAATTAGAAAGGACAGAGATCTGTCTATATGCAATGATACTAGCAACTTGTGGCACCAGAGGGATTTAACTTCTGTCTAAAACCAATTCTCCCTGTCCTTTCTTACATTACATACTTCTGATTGACTAAGGCTGCAGTACATCCTTTCTAGACCAGCTTTAATTATTTTCACAACTGTGGTTGCTATGACAACAGGATGCAGCTTATCTGTGCTGTTTTCATTTTCTCCATTTGAGTTGCCATAACAACACAATCATCCTGCCTTTCTCCAATATGTAACAACTTTCTCTTAGGATTGTATTCTTAAGGACACTGGACTTCCCCATGAAGAAAGTAACAAAATTTACATAAGAATTTTATTTAAGTAATAAAAATCCATTTTAAAATCTTTTGAGGGAAGAGTTAATTTGATAGGAACTTTCATCATAAAAAAAAAAATTTTTTTAAACCTGATACCTGAAACCTAAAGACTATCTACCATTAGCAGTGACTTACTTTTACACAGACTTCCCCAAGCAAAAGATAGCAGTATCATCATGATTATGAGCTGTGGCAAACTGTTCATTAATACCTGTCCCAAGTAGAAAAATAAAGAATGAATACAGTTCTATACTGCATACTTTGATGTGGTAATCCAACATCATTTGTTAGGAATACCAGAACTCTAAGTAGTGGGCTTTATACTAGGTAAACTCCATTTTAAAATCTTTACCTTCAATTCAAGGCTTTCCATGGTAGTAGAATCCTGAAGAAGTTCATACACTTCAAATTCTTTTATAGTATAAATTGGGTATTTATAAAAACTCCTATTTATAGAAACAAAGAAAAGCATTTATTGTTCTAAATCGGCAACACAAATTTTTAAAAATATTTTGGCTACTAGATCACCATATCCATTACTAGGACCATCATGTCACTACATAAAAGTGTGTTTTAAAAAAAAAAAAAACTATCAATTGTTACAACCATTTCTTGTACCAGTATTTGCTATAACAGGACTCCGTATATGCAAAAGGTTATTTTAATTTAATAGCTTAAATCACTAAATTCAGATCTTTTAAGCCCTTTGATCAGCTGACCAAGATACGTTAAAATCTCTCCCATAGTGGGAATTCTATGGAGGTCCAGTGGTTAGGACTCCACGTTTCCACTGCAAAGGGCACGGGTTTGATCCGTGGTTGGGGACCTAAAATCCTGCAAGCCGAGCAGCACAGCCCCCAAAAAAATTCTCCCATAGTATAAATATCCATGAATATGTATATATATTTATTGCTTATAAACAAAACATGGAAATATTACTATTTGAGGAGAAAATATGCAAATGTTACTAATGTTACTAAGATCCCCCTTAGTTCCCTAAGGCATCTAAAAGATTATTTATAATATGTAGTATTTTTATAGGATTGAACTAATTTTCACATATTAATGTAACAAGACACATTTTAATTTTAATCACAGCTGAGATAATTTAATAAATTTTGTAGTTTGCAGTGAACTGAAAAAGATGATTTATTTAACCAAACCTGAGGATCATAGCAGGATCATTTTCTTAAGTTCATTTTTTAAAGAAAAATTCCACTACTCTTCCAACCTCTGAAATAACAATTTAACAATTTGGTTTTTAGCCAGTTTTTTTAAAGACTAAAGAGGAAGGGCTTCCCTGGTGGCGCAGTGGTTGAGAGTCCGCCTGCCGATGCAGGGGACACGGGTTCGTGGCCCGGTCCGGGAAGATCCCACATGCCGCAGAGCGGCTGGGCCCGTGAGCCATGGCTGCTGAGCCTGCGCGTCCGGAGCCTGTGCTCCACAACGGGAGAGGCCACAACAGTGAGAGGCCCGCGTACCGCAAAAAAAAAAAAAAAAAAAAAAGAGGAGAGGGTTGGCAAATGTAAACAGCAAAAATAATGACTGGATCAAGATCTGTTTTTGTTTAATTAATTAATTTATTTATTTAGTTTTGGCTGAGTTGGGTCTTCACTGCTACGCGTGGGCTTTCTCTAGTTATGGCAAGCAGGGGCTACTCTTCGTTGCGGTGCAAGGGCTTCTCACCAGGGTGGCTTCTCTTGTTGTGGAGCATGAGCTCTAGGCATGCGGGCTCCAGTAGTTGCGGCACGGGGGCTCAGTAGTTGCGGCATGGGGGCTCAGTAGTTGTGGCTTGCAGGCTCTAGAGCGCAGGCTCAGTAGTTGTGGCATACGGGCTTAGTTGCTCCACAGCATGTGGGATCTTCCCAGACCAAGGCTGAATGAACCCTGACAGCGGATTCTTAACCACTGCACCACCAGGGTAGTCCAAGATCTTTTCTTCAGAATCTTTTCCATACAAGAAAATGAGAACTCCAAAACAATGATAATTAAAAAAAAAAAAAAGGTAGCTAGAGCAAATGGGTAGTTATACTACTTAAAGGATTGGTTGAGAGAGGGGGAATGGCAGCACAGAGGGTACTGACAGAAAAGGAGAGAAACTAGCACCAAATGGATTCCAATCCTGGGCAACCTGGATAGACTCTCACATGAAAATGAAACCAACAAACTGGGCTAAAATCGTACACAAAAGCCCATCTCTCTCTAACCCTGCTTTCTTCTTTCCATAGTACTGGTAGGGAACCTCAAGAAAATCCTTTCTAAGGCTTAAACTCCCAAGTAACTGTTACCTTGCAATGACTTAATAAATTAGCTGAAGCCAGTAGGTCCTAGGCTATAAGCAAAATGATGTAATTTTATTATAGTGCAATAATGTGAATTTAGGTGCTAATGCTGTTGAAATTGGAGTCTCAAGACTGGATTTTTGTGATGCACTTTGATAGGATTGGTGAATTATCTGTGCATGTGTGGCTTGGCATTCTTGGTAACAGCCACGATTCATCCAGAATACCTCTCAAAAGACAGGCTCTGGCCTCATCACCAGGGCAGTCTGCCGCGAACAGACACGCATTCAGATCTATGCTATTGCTATCACACCTGCTGGAACTCACTGGTGGAATTGCTATTCCTGCCCTAATGTCTAGCCACGCACTCCATAGGGACTTGCAGGCTACTGGGACATGCCCCTACCAACTCTTCTCGAGTGCTATATCCTGTCCAAAGTGGTAAGAATTTAAACCCTTACTCTCTCCAGGTTAGGGCCTTCCTTATTTCTCTTCTCTGTTCCTAAGATAAGTAGTTATGCTCTACTCATAATTAGTGAGTCTGTGATCTCTGTGTGTTTGTAGAGAGGAGGAGAGTGGGGGAAGAACCTGCTTTTAGCTTTACTTTTGATACTACTGCGCTGGTCAAAGAGTTCATTCAGATATATAATTGAGTATTTAAAAGGACCAAAAACCCTTATCTCATGAATAAACTAGTGTCCCCAATATAAGCAAAGTGAAGTCCACAAGCCAGGCGAACTGAATACTTCAAAATGGTACTTGTCCTGTGATTTTAAGAGGTAAGAATTCTATATATACACAAGAGATCTAAATGTACTTCTACATTCCAAGGTACAATGTAGTGATTTATAAAGCTTAATTATATCAGTCACTGGCAATTGGATCTGGAAAGGTCCAATTTCCAAAACTTAAAAATAATTTTATTGCTATTTGAACCATTCTGAATAACTTTTCCAAACTGAAAGAATACATTATCATAAAAAAATAAGTTATCAAAGAGTCATCTTCTTTAATAAGAAATTATAATGTACCTTTAGTCATCAATCTCCACCCCTAGCCCTACAAGAATATTAATCTTCCAAAGAGAATTGAAATGGAAACATCTTTTTGTCCAGCTAAACAATGTCCATATTCTGTAAAATCTTTAATTTATTTATTATAACATTAGAATAAAGGAAGACCTAGGTATGGATTCCAAAGCATATACTTAGTTTTAGAAGGGCACAACATACAGTAGAAGAAGTTTGCATTATACTGCTATGCTTGTTTTAAAGATTAGTTTTCTCATTCAAATGCCTTTCAATGATGTATGAAATTTGAAGAGAATGTGAAAGGCAAAGAACTCAATTCTACCATAAGGCATCTTCCTCCTATGTGTTAGACCAGTTGGTTTCCAAAGTGCACATGCCAGGAGGTAGGCAGGATGATCCTTTGGTGTACAGGGGGAAAAAAATTAAACTTCTATTAAAATTAATTTGATATTAAAAAGAAATTAATGTTTTCTGATTTTTATAATATAGACTAACACTTGTTCCCTCATTTAAAAAAAAAATAAGTTCATCTGTGTCATCTTTCTTTTAGATTCTGCATATAAGTGCTATCATATGATATTTGTCTTTCTCTTACTTCACTTAGTATGATAATCTCCAGGTCTATCCATGTTGCTGCAAATGGCATTATTTCATTCTTTTTAATGGCTAAGTAATATTCCATTGTATATATGTACCACATCTTTATCCATTCATCTGTCAATGGACATTTAGGTTGCTTCCATGTCTGTAAACAGTACTACAATGAACACTGGGGTGCATGTATCCTTTTGGACCATGTTTTTCTCCAGATATATGCCCAGAAGTGGGACTGCTGGATCATATGGTAACTCTATTTTTAGGGTTTTTTTTTTAATTTTTTTTTTTAATTTTTAGTTTTTTAAGGAACCTCCATATTGTTCTCCATAGTGGCTGTACCAATTTACATTCCCACCAACACTGTAGGAGGGTTTCCTTTTCTCTACACCCTCTCCATCATTTACTGTTTATATAATAGATTTTTTGATGATGGCCATTCTGACTGGTGTGAGGTGATATTTCATTGTAGTTTTAATTTGTATTTCTCTAATAATTAGAGATGTCAAGCATCTTTTTCATGTGTCTACTGACCATCTGTATGCCTTCTTTGGAGAAATGTCCATTCAGGTCTTCTGCCCATGTTTTTATTGGGTTGTTTGTTTTTTGGATATTGAGCCGCATGAGCTGTTTGTAAATTTTGGAGACTAATTCCTTGTCAGTCGCATCATTTGAGACTATTTTCTCCCATTCTGTGGGTTGTCTTTTCATTCTGTTTATGGTTTCCTTTGCTGTACAAAAGCTTTTGAGTTTAATTATGTCCAATTTGTTTATTTTTGTTATTATTTCCATTACTCTGGGAGATGAATTGAAAAAGATACTGCTGCAATTTATTTCAAAGAGTGTTCTGCCTATGTTTTCCTCTAAGAGTTTTATAGTACCCGGTCTTACATATAGGTCTTTAATCCATTTTCAGTTTATTTTTGTGGTGGTGTTTAAGAATGACTCCCAAGACTGAACCAGGACGAAACAGAAAATATGAACAGACCAATCATAAGTCCTGAAATTGAAACTGTGATTAAAACTCTTCCAACAAACAAAAGTCCAGGACCAGATGGCTTCACAGGTGAATTCTATCAAACATTTAGAGAAGAGCTAACACCCATCTTTCTCAAACTCTCCCAAAAAACTGCAGAGGAAGAAACACTCCCAAACTCATTCTATGAGGCCACCGTCACCCTGATACCAAAACCAGACAGATATTACAAAAAAAGAAAATTACAGACCAGTAACATTGATGAACACAGACGCAAAAATCCTCAACAAAATACTACCAAACAGAATCCAACAACACATTAAAAGGATTGTAATTTTACAATCCTGATCAAGTGGGGTTTATCCCAGGGATGCAAGCGAGTCTTTAATATACGCAAATCAATCAATGTGATACACCATATTAACAAATTAAAGAAGAAAAACCATATGATCATCTCAATAGATGCAGAAAAAGCTTTTGACAAAATTCAACACCCATTTATGATAAAAACTCTCCAGAAAGTGGGCACAGAGGGAACCTACTTCAACATAATAAAGGCCATATATGACAAACCTACAGCTAACATCATACTCAATGGTGAAATGCTGAAAGCATTTCCTCTAAGATCAGGAACAAGACAAGGATGCCCACTCTCTCCACTTTTATTCAACGTAGTTTTGGAAGTCCTAGCCACAGCAATCAGAAAAGAAAAAGAAATAAAAGCAATCCAAATTGGAAAAGAAGTAAAATTGTCACTGTTTGCAGATGACATGATACTATACATAGAGAATCCTAAAGATGCCACCAGAAAACTACTAGAGCTAATCAATGAATTTGGTAAAGCTGCAAGATACAAAATTAATGCACAGAAATCTCTTGCATTTCTATACACTAACAACGAAAGATCAGAAAGAGAAATTAAGGAAACAACTCCATTCACCACTGCAACAAAAAGAATAAAATACCTAGGAATAAACCTACCTAAGGAGGTAAAAGACCTGTACTGTGAAAACTGTAAGATGCTGATGAAAGAAATTGAAGACGACACAAACAGATGGAAAGATATACCATATGCTTGGATTGGAAGAATCAATATTGTGAAAATGACTATACTACCCAAGGCAATCTATAGATTCAATGCAATCCCTATCAAACTACCAATGGCATTTTTCACAGAACTAGATCAAAAAAATTTTTTTAATTTGTATGGAGACACAAAAAAGACCCCAAATAGCTAAAGCAATCTTGAGAAAGAAAAACGGAGCTGGAGGAATCAGGCTCTCTGTCTTCAGACTATACTACAAAGCTACAGTCATCAAAAGTGTGGTACTGGCACAAAAACAGAAATATACATCAATGGAACAGGTCAGAAAGCCCAGAAAGAAACCAATGCACCTATGATCAATTAATCTACGACAAAGGAGGCAAGACTATACAATGGAGAAAAGACAGTCTCTTCAATAAATGGTGATGGGAAAACTGGACAGCTACATGTTAAAAAATGAAGCTAGAACATTCTTTAACACCATACACAAAAAATGGTTCCATCATTTGATCTGATATTAGACAGTCAAATGTGTCACCTACGAACCAACTGTTCCACTGGCAGACTGGGAGTTCCATAATACAAAGGGGTTGGCAGTTATGGCCCCTCATTCGTTCACTGTTTTTTGATTATTTTTTCTACTTTTCAAATTTGTTCTAATTAAAAAAAAAAAAAAACACCTCACTTAGGGACGTCCCTGGTGGTCCAGTGGCTAAGACTCCGTGCTCCCAGTGCAGGGGGCCCAGGTTCAATCCCTGGTCAGGGAACTAGATCCCACATGCCACAACCAAGAGTTCACATACTGCAACTAAAAGATCCTGCCTGTTGCAACAAAGATCCTGCACTCAGCAACGAACATCCCACGTGCCGCAACTAAGACCTGGCACAGCCAAATGTAAAAAAAAAAAAAAAAAAAAAAAAAAAGCTCATTTATGAAAAATTATCATATGGACATCAAAACTGAAAAACAGTGTTTTTCACTTCATGAGGTAGGATGTGTGGTTTTGACTTCATGAGGTAGGATGTGTGGTTTATCATTACCGCTGTTTTACAAGATGAGAAATAGGAAGAAAGTATAGACAGGAAACAGAACCAAGGGCTAAGGAACTCCAGCATTTGTCTAAGGGTCAAATGGTTATTAAACCATCTGGCTCAAGAGAGTGCTCTTTCATTATACACCATTGCCTCTTAACATTTAAAAAACAAAACAAACAAACAAAAAAGCCATCTTCCCTACCAAAGGTTTTCAAATTTTAGTATTTAATCCATGGTAGGTGTCTTCCAGAAAACTCCTTATAGAATCCAATTTAAACTAATCTCCAAGAAACAAGAAAAAGTGGTGGTCTCCAGGGAGGGAAAATAAATGCTACAAAGATGAGTAAAGAGATTTTCTGATATATACCCTTTTGTATTTTTTGAATTTTGTACTGTGTTGCATGTTTTACATATTCAAAAACAAATATTTTTATAACTCCATATTTTGATTTCTATCAATAGTTAACTTCTATATATCAAGGCTTATTATAAAGCTATGTGAATAAAGCTGCATGGTACTGATACAGGGATAAATAAATAGAAAAGTATACAGAATAATGAATCCAAAATCAAACCAATGCACCTAAGGACATGGTTTATGATGGAGGTAGCTCTGCAGATCAGTGGAGAATACATATTCTTCCAGTAGATGATGCTTGGGACACTGGAAATCCATATGGAAAAAAATGAAATGAAATTCCTTCCTCACAAACGCAAAGATCAATTCTAGAGAGACTAACATTCTAAATGTAAAAGGCAAAACTATCAAGCTTCTAGTGGAAAATATGAGACTATTTTCATAACCTTAGGGTAGAAAAGGCTTTCTTAAAGAAGTCATAGAAGCACTAATTAAACACCCACACACACACCCTTCAATTCATCTATCAATCACATCCAGTGGAAGAAACACAAGCTCAACCACAAACAAAACAAAAAGAGTCAAAAGTTAACCAACTAGGCTCTGATTAGGGAAATGTGGGCTCTAATCCAGGCTGTCATCAACTGTAACCTTGAACGAGTCACATGACCTCTTTGGGTCTCAGTTTGCTCTTTTTTTTTTTAAGTAGAAGTGTTATATAACTTTTATTTTATATATGTCCACAGATGCTTGTATAACATACAATGACTACTTCTGAAGCTCATAGTGTTTTTTTCCATGGCACAAAGAGACAGACAGGTTAGTGACACACACATGTTACAATGACTCTGGGTGGAGACCTAGAGAGCACACATTCCAGAGGGAGGGCCGTGGTACCTGCACAGCGACTGCCCCACTAAACCACTGCAGGAGGACAATGGAGAGGCAAGGCCCGAACCATTGTGGGCAGAGGCACCCAGTCACCACAATCAAATGACTTATTTGAAAAAAACCTCATTACGAGGGACCCAAAGCTGTTCTGCTTTTTCCATTTTAAGTTATTACAGTGTAATAAAACTTTACTCTTTACCAAATCTTAGGCCAGTGTTTTACTTGGATGGTTCTTAAATACAAATATTGACTTTTGTTTGCCCTTAGTGCTCACGTAAGAAATCAGTTCCTTGTAAAATATGTCTGATAACAGAGCTTGGACCAGCCCACACTTTGTCATTGTCAGCTCATGGCTGTATGCAACTAACAGTATCACTCACCATGGAATGTTTCAAGAACTTGTTCATATCCCAGGGAAGCAAAGACTATAAACTACAAGTGCAAAGTTGGAGGAAATGTGAAAGTAGAGAGACGGCCAGAAACGTTTGGTCATAAGGTGTAGAAGCCCCAGCTAATCAGACTGTTCCACAAAGTTACTCTTCACATAAACATTTTAAAAAAAGAACTTACATGATGGCTTTTCCAATCCTACAGAAAACATCACAACTGACATTCACTTTAATTTTCTAAAAAAGTTCAACCCAAACAGCAGGGTTGGTGTTTAAAACTTAAACTGTATAAAATATTTACAAAACATTATTTAAGTCCCATCCTTAGCACTTAATAAAATCCAAATGGCCTAATATGAAAGTTTCCCACACAACAGTTTAAAAAGCATCCACCTGATACATGATTTTTAGGTTCGGTCATGATTGTTTTAAAGTTTTATTGTAGGCTTTGTTGCTGGATACAAAATAAAGGCATACAACTGTCACAAGTAAGGCAGGATGTACAAAGTATGAGCAGTAAAAACCATTTCAAAATATAAACTCGTTTTTTGGGAACACACTCTATCAAAGGCTGCCTGTATTAATAGTTTTGGCATAAAACAGTAACGTTTCCCTCGAAGAGCAGACAAAACCCATCCTGGGCTTCCCTGGTGGCGCAGTGGTTAAGAATCCGCCTGTCAATGCAGGGCACACGGGTTCAAGCCCTGGTCCAGGAAGATCCCACATGCCGCGGAGCAATGAAACACGTGCGCCACAACTACTAAGCCTGCGCTCTAGAGCCGCGAGCCACAACTGCTGAGCCTGTGTGCCACAGCTACTGAAGCCCGCACGCCTGGAGCCTGTGCTCCGCAACAAGAGAAGCCACCGCAATGAGAAGCCTGCACACCACAACGAAGAGCAGCCCCTGCTCGCCGCAACTAGAGAAAGCCCGCGCACAGCAATGAAGACTCAACCCAGCCAAAAATGAACAAATAAATTTATATTTAAAAAAAAAGCCCATCCATACTTTAACACACAACCGAATCTCCTTGGAACTACTCTACCAGCCTAGTCTCAACCACCCACATTCGTCACCACTCCCCCTGTGCGTCATGGACACAGAGGAGACAGGGAGGTAGGTAACCGAGAACGTCCGTCCCACACAAGCGCCGTGCAGACAGCAAGGATCCAGTGCGGGCCACCCAGGCCCCACGGGCACACATCCTCATCCACAGTCGCACACGTCCCTTAAACTAACATGAACACACACACTGACTGGACCCAAAGGGATCTGCACGTCCTCTTGGTCTACTCGCTGAAGGCCGCTCCACACTGTGTAAGAATCAGAGGCATAGACAGGAAGGGATTTCCAGGTGACAGCTACATTGACAGCAGGCGAGCCATCCTGAGGCTGCTGGTGTGAGCGGTGGTCCTGTCTGAACGCCAGAACAGAGTCTGGGGCCGTGTTTAATTTCTTCTAAGCAAAGGGCAGGGCATCCGCTGGGGGCAGTAAGCCCCGCTTAATGGGGCAGAAGGCCGAGGAGGAAGGAATGGAGCCCACCGGGCAGTGGTTTGCGCACTATGCCTGTGAGCAGGCCAGGCGGCCTTCCCAGGATGGAGTGGGTCAACAAGGAGGGCAGGGGAAGGGGCAGCTTTGCCCTTGGTCAGACCCTGCGGGGTCCCAACAAGCACCAGACCACAGATCAGCTGAAGGGACAACAGGCCTGCCCCTTCAACAGATCTGGGCAATGTAGATCCGCCCGCTCGTCATCCTCGTCCAGGTGGTGGGAGCAACCGGCCACCCCACCTGTGGCCTCCAGAAGCGCGCTGTCAGGTCCCCGGTCATCCTGGGCCTCATACAGCAAAATATTCAGGGTCTCCTCATAGATCCGGGCTTCAGGGAACTCCACCTTGGTCTGTTTCTTCTCCGTGGTGTAGACGATAGAGGTACAGCAGACTTCAGCGATCCTGTGGCCCTGGCTGTAGAAGGACCAGCAGCAGATTTCATCCCCAATGACATCCTTTATGAACAGGACCCTTCCATCAAAGCACAGAGACAGTTTATCAAACAGTTCGATGTTCTTCAACATATTGTCGTCAGAATTGCTGGTATACGAGTATTTGTTGTTACTTCTGTTGTAGGGCAACTTCACGGCTGGCTTATTTGAAGTCACTATAAGTTTCTGTTCTTCCTTGGATGAGGTGATAACAGGAACTCTGCAGAAAGGCTCATAAGTATCTTTGTTTTGCAGGGCTGCCTGGAACTCTTCCACCAGGCCCTGGACGAGGTAGTACTTGGTTTCTTCCTGCAGCTCCTCAATCTCCCGGTGGCTCTCGGGCAAGGGGACCGCCCCGTCACAAAGGTAATTGAGTATCGTACCATAGAGCTTCCCACACTGGTCAATGAGGATCCAGCCTTCACTGTCCGTGAGCATCTCTATGCACCTGCTGAACACGGCCTTCAGCCTAGTGTCCTGCTTGGTCAGCGTCTGCATGGTGGTGTAGTACAGGGCTCCGCCCACGTTCAGCTTCATGTACTTGGATCTGGGGCTCGTGCCCTTGAACGAAGTGGTGTGGGTCGCAGCCACTGGTACTGCTGAGCTCACCACACTTTCTCCTGATATCTCTTCCATGAAAAGCTGGAGGACACTGGAGTCTCCAAACCCGGACTGAGAGACACAGGAAACACCCAGCTCGCATGAGCCTGAGGCGGAGGCGAGGCCTTCGCTCATTTTTAAAAGGAAGAAGTCATAGTCTATGATTCAAACAAGGCCTTTTGCCCAAAGTGTACTACTACTGATCTAAAATGACCGCAAACCACTGTTTTTTGAATGAGCTAAGTAGGTGGACAGATTCCCAGTGTTGATACCTTAAGAGGATGAAGAAAAAGGGAAAACGATGTTTCCCAGCCCTCCCAGAGCTGAAGAGTCTAAATAACTGAACATGTTGACAGTGTTTAAGGCTCACCGTGATACAAGAGTGTATTCCCAATCTCCTAGATGTAAAGTGCACTTACTAGGGTAAATTGACGTTGCTGGGCATTTGCTTGGTCATACTCTTTCTTTAATAAAACTGATAAAAGTAGAAACAGCATGGAAATATCAGTAGGATAGCAAATAAAGTATTAAGTGTAACTATCCATATATCCCTGACAAGTAAAATTCTATCATCACAGATAGGGATAAATTGTGGCTGCTTGCCTGGGTGGCTAGGGGGATTAGAAAATTAAGAACAGGACATTCCAGTAGGATGTTTGATACCCACCAGTCAAGTCTGTACCCTTTTTCCTGATACTACCAAATAACATAATATTTCATTAGCTTCTCAAAATGCCATTTTATGATGAAGCTCAGACCTGATAGTCATACCCTTATTAAAGTCACAACTACTTATGTTGAAATGGTAATTATCAACAACAAATTTTAAATTAAAATACATTATGTAACAACACTAAAATAAGGCTAGATCGGGACCCATGGATAGGATTCAAGGATCTCTGAACCTCTTGAAATCATGTACAAAAGGTATACTCATGTGCATGTCTGGGGAGAGTATCTCATGACATACAAAAGATTTTCAGTGAGGTCCATGAACAAAAAAGTTTATGAAGCCTCGACTTAGATAACCCCTCTAGACTCAAAGCCCACACAAAATTAGTGACATCTCAGTCAAAGCAAATAACTGACCCACTTATTAAGGAAGTAGAACTTTGTCTCCTTCTGATTCATGGCATTTTCTCTTAATCCAAGTTCAATAAAAGTCAGTCTCACTTTAAAATAAAAATTTTTTAAACTTCATGGCTTCAATTAAAACTTCAGCCCAATAGTGCCCTCCAGGGTTTCCCTGGTGGCGCAGTGGTTACGAATCCGCCTGCCAATGCAGGGGACACGGGTTCGAGCCCTGGTCCGGGAAGATCCCACATGCCGCGGAGAAACTACGCCCGTGCGCCACAACTATTGAAGCCCGCACGCCTAGAGCCCATGCTAGGCAACAAGAGAAGCCACCGCAATGAGAAGCAGGTGCACCGCAACATAGAGTAGCCCCCGCTCGCTGCAACTAGAGAAAGCCTGCGTGCATCAATGAAGACCCAATGCAGCCAAAAATAAAAAAATAGTGCCCTCCAATTTCAAAACTCAAATTTTAACTACAACATATTCTATTTCTCAATAAGAAAGAGAATCTCTTCTTTAATCCTTTCTACCAGGCATCATTCTTTCTAGGTTCTGGGTACATTTTCACATCAATTGAAAACAAGATCTCACTCTTTCTTACTGGTTTACATAATTAATTGGAATTGTTAGTCCAAATTCATCAATCCCTGAGCCTTTTTTATTTATTTATTTTTGGCTGTGTTGGGTCTTCATTGCTGCGCGTGGGCTTTCTCTAGTTGCAGTGAGCGGGGGCTACTCTTCATTGCGGTGCGTGGGCTTCTCATTGCGGTGGCTTCTCTTGTTGTGGAGCACGGGCTCTAGGCACGCGGGCTCAGTTATTGTAGCACGTGGGCTCAGTAGTTGTGGCTTGTGGGCTCTAGAGCGCAGGCTCAGTAGTTGTGGTGCAAGGGCTTAGTTGCTCCGCAGCATGTGGGATCTTCCTGGACCAGAGCTAGAACCCATGTCCCCTACATTGGCAGGCGGATTCTCAACCACTGAGCCACCAGGGGAGTCCCAATCCCTGAGCCTTGAAAAAAGCTACTAGTCAAATCCTAGTCTGGTCAAAGTTTGTTGACTGATTCCCACTTCTGCTTCATAAGTACATATTGAAAACACACACACACAAAGCTTACTAATAAGAACTATAATTTACCACCAACTACTCATAAGAAATTATAGCTCTGCTGACTGGCAAGTAATTTGCAAAAGCAGACCAGTTTAGCTGCATAAAATAAATATCTACCTGCACGTACAAGCACTAGTCAGGGCGTGAAATTAAACTTTTTATTCGGAAGTAAAGAGCTGCTTCAAGGCTGTGATTTAGTCTGGGAAACAAATAGTAAGGTCATCCTTTTCTTTCTGATGTTTATAGCATTTCTAATAGGGGAAGCAAGGGAGGAGGACAATCTGGCCAAATTCCATAGAAGCAAAAATATCTCTATGACATAACAAATGTGCCACTTGCTTTACTAATTGCACAGACCTAACAGAACCAAGTTGTTGAAATGTATGCAGGGATCACTTAAATCCTGAAAGCCCCAAATGACCACAATGGACATCTCATTCGGTCAAAACTAAGGGATCAGTGTTTAAGCGAAGTAAAGAAAATCCCAAAAAATATAAATGTCACAGTAAGTTTTAAAACAGCCTACAGCCATTTTCATTACAACACAATTGTGAATTAGATTAATGAGATACTATTCAGTAATTTAGCCAATTCCCATAATTTTTCCAACATTTATCAAAATTAACTAATACAAACTTCAACTTATTCCACTATACTATAACCACACTACTCTCATGTCTACCAGAGAAAACAAACAAGTAGAAAAAAAAAAAAAAGCCCAAATAATTATGAGCAAATCGCCTTGAAAGGCCTAGAAAAGCCACAGTGAGTCTCAAAGTGTGTGATCCCAGAACCAGCGGCATCATCTGGAAACTAGTTAGAAATGCAGATTTTCAGGCTCCACCCCAGGCCTATGGAATGGAAAACGCAAGCCCTCCAGGAACTTCTGTTGCAGCTTTTAGTACCACAAGGCTTTAAAAACTAAACCCAATTATTTAAGCAGCGTTAGCAGTGTTTTCCACCGAGGATAAAAATTATAAAGCATATAACCTATAAATTAGAATGTAAAAAGTAAATTTTAATTAGGCTAAGTTCAAAAACAAAAATAAAGGGACTTCCCTGGTGGTGCAGTGGTTAAGAATCCGCCTGCCAATGCAGGAGACACGGGTTCGAGCCCTGGCCCAGGAAGATCCCACATGCCGCGGAACAACTAAGCCCGTATGCCACAACTACTGAGCCTGCGCTCTAGAGCCCGCAAGCCACAACTACTGAGCCCGTGTGCTGCAACTACTGAAGCCCGCGCACCTAGAGCCCATGCTCCGCAACAAGAGAAGCCACCTCAATGAGAAGCCCACACACCGCAACGAAGAGCAGCCCCCACTCACTACAACTAGAGAAAGCCCGAGAACAGCAACGAAGACCCAACTCAGCCAAAAATTAAATAAATTAACAAATAAATTTATAAAAAATAAAATTAAAATGACAAAGTTTACATATTATCTTCCCAAAATAGGAAACAGTCACCATTTCAAAGTCAAGAAGGAAAAAAAAAAAAACACTTAGAACTGCCTAAAAATAAATGGGCTGATTTTACAATTTCTACACAACAATCATCAGTGGATGCCAAAACTATAGGGAGAAACAATGCTGGGAAACAAGTTATTTACACAGTTTCCAAGTTTCACTCCACTGAGCACATATTAATTCCAAATATACCTTTACAATGGAGAAATCTGGTGAATACAGCCTTAATAAAATGATCAAACTTAGCAACACTGATAAAGGAACAAAATAACATCGTGTACTTTCTGATGTAATGCACTGAGAAACTACAACATATATTCCTGCCAAATTTTTTAACCTGAATCTAACCATGGACAACAATCAGACAAATCCAAATGAGAGACATTCTGTAAAACTTGCCTGGACTCTTCAAAAATTTCAATTTCAAGAATAAAAAGACGAGGGAACTATTGTAAATTAAAGGAGACTAAAGAGACATAACTATGTGTAACATGTGACTGGATCATGAATTTTAAAAAAGGAGGCTATAAAGGACACTACTGGAACCATTGGGGAAATCTGAATGTAAACTATATATTGAATAGTAAAATGTTAATCACTGTTAAATCTCCTGAGTGGGATCCTGCATTGTGGTTATGAAAGACAGTGCCCGTGTTAGGAAATACATGCTTTAGTAGAGGTGAAATATCATGATGTCTACAACTTTCAAATGATTTAGAAAGGAAAGTATAGCTATACAGAGAGGAAAAAAATCAAATATGGCAAAATGTTAACACTTGGCCAATCCAGGTGAGGGATATATGAATGCTTTTCTCAATTTTTCTATAGATTTGAAAAATGATTGATACCACCCATTCCCCTCTTCAAATCCATATTTCTCCAACTGTATGATTTTTTTTTAATTATTTGTTTATTTATTTATTTGACTGCACCGGGTCTTGTGGCATGCAGGATCTAGTTCCCTGACCAGGGATCCAACCTGGGCCCCCTGCTCTGGGAGTGTGGAGTCTTAACCACTGGACCACCAGGGGTCCCTCCAACTGTATGATCTTAAGGAAGTAACTTAACCTCTCTGTGCCTCAGTTTCCATGTCTGTAAATCAGGGATAATAACAATCAGGGATAATACATACCTAATAAGGTGAGAGGATCAAATGAGTTAATATATGTTGAGTGCCTAGAATCCTACACTGTACATACTGAGCTATAAGTGTTTTCTGCCATTATTGCTGCTATTTTATTATTACTACTGCTACCACAACCCAAGGTTAGAGAGACAAAGAAATGTAGCTTGGATGCTCACAGTCCTATATATAACTTCCAAAATATTTTCACTATTTATAATTTCACCTAGTCCTCACAACAACTCTTTGAAGTAGGAAGAGAATTATTTTCAAAATTATAATAATTATAATAATTATTTAATAATTATAATAAAAAATATAATAGTTATAATTATAAATAATTATATTATATATAATATAAATAATTATATTATATTTAATATAATATAAATGATTAAATTATATAATATAAATAACTATATTATAAATGATTATATAATTATAAATTATAATTATTATAATTATTATTGAATTATTATCGAAACAATTATCACCTTTCCAGATGAGGAAAATGAGACTCGGAGGTTAAGCAACTTGCCCAAAGTTGTCTAACTTCTAGAAAGCAGTATAAGTGAGATGAGAACTAGGTCTTGTTTTCACTATGGCACAATATAAAATTTACATCCCAATCTTAACTGATTAGAAGGTATTTTCAAAGAAAGCACACCAAGAAGACGTGTAGAACTCCCGATACTGTCAGTAAGAGACAAAAGAAGTTATCACTAGTCCATTCAGCAAAACAGATGTCACTTTCCAGAGCTTTGATATTCTCCTTAAATACCCTTGAAAACAAGAACCAAAAAATATGAACTCTTATAAAAAGAGATTTATTGTATTTTTATAGCTTATTACATACCTTGTAACAATCATTTTGTTAAATGTGAATGTCAGTTTTATCTTCGGTCCCTTTTTTCCTGGCTATTTACAAGCTTTGTAAGAATTGTTCCTTAATTAAGTCTAAACATAGCTTTATATAAATGGATTCCTGGAAATAAAATGTTCAGACTTAAGAAATGATTGTTACAGAGACTGTAACAGGCCGTAAAAAAAGAATGCCACTTTAAACAAAGATTTCTTATTTTAATTAAAAAGATAATCATCATTACATTCCTACACTTAACAGAACCATTTAAATAAGCTTCTTTGGAAAAAAAAATATGTAGGATCTTATGCAGGCTTCCGTGTATAATTTGTAATATATTTAAACCAAAGTCTCAGTTGATCCTATGGTATGAACTCTTATATACTGTACCTGCACTTTAATGATACATTGAAAGAGAAAGAGTTCCAAATGAGATAAACATCATTTCTAATTCTTTTTAACATGAATGCTTTCAAAAGATTATGAGTATTTTTCCATAAGATATTGATAAAACACATTTAAGAATACTTAAACACTTTTTAACATGACCACATATAAACATATCTAGGATCACACAGTTTATTGATGCAGTAGGTATATGTCAAGTAGAGGGACTATATCCAGTGGACTACCGTATAATCAAAGATGATACATACCTGCATAAAAGGAGTTTCTATTCTCAAACTCCGATAAAAACTGAAACAAAACAATTTTCAAAACATCACACCTGGATAAGACTGGAGGGTGTGAAAAACCTTTAGAAGCATGATTTGATAAGGCAGGATTCTTTTCGAATAATTTATTTGACCTTTTTTTTTGCGGTTCACGGGCCTCTCACTGTTGTGGCCTCTCCCATTCCGGGATGCGCGGGCTCAGCAGCCATGGCTCACGGGCCCAGCCACTCCACAGCATGTGGGATCTTCCCGGACTGGGGCACGAACCCGTGTCCCCTGCATCGGCAGGCGGACTCTCAACCACTGCGCCACCAGGGAAGCCCTATTTGACTTTTAAATTGTCCGTTTCTAACCTAAATTTGTTAAGTTAGGCAAGATTCCAAGAAAGAATGAAGTAGATCTTATAAGCTGTCACTATAATTAACTGCAATTTGAAAAACAGATGCATCAATATTCCTCTACTTAAGTCATCTTTTCTAAATTACACTGAATGCTACACATGAGTCACTACTTTGTCTATTTCTGCACCAATACATTCCTGGAAACTGCTTCTAAGTGGACTATATTTTCCCAGGGAAACAAGTTCTAATCCGGAGGCTATTTCCTAACTGAGGACTTGGTATCAAAGAAAAGTACTGACATGCCTAATAACATCAAAACAAAGTCCAGTGGTTAAGACTCCGCACTTCCACTGCAGGGGGCGCAGGTTCGATCCCTGGTTGGGGAACTAAGATCCCACATGCTACGCGGTGCCAACAAAACAAAACTATCAGGTAATCAAGAGATTTTTCTTTTTCATTTGCCTATCTCCTCAGTCTAAAAGCCACAAGTGCTCTACATAAGACCAAATGCCACCAGAAAAAAACACTCTTAAGTCACTCTCTCATTCTGCCACAGGGCTTACTTGAAACTTTGTAACTAGGTTTCAAAGTACCCCTCACTTCATTGAAAAGCCATGAACGTTCATTAGCACAAACTCCTTTCTAAAATATTTACAAAAAGTCTTTCATAGAATGCTAATGTTAACAAAAGTCTTTCATAGAATGTTTCACAGAACGTTACATCACTCTAATGACCATTCTTCTGATTCTTCTTAGGATGACTAGCTTTTGTGTTTGAGCCCAACAGATAAAGTCATCAAGAACTGAGGTATTCACTAGGGAAATGCAAATTAAAACCACGATAAGATACTACTATATGCCTACTGGAATGGCTAAAATAAAAAATACTAACAATCCCAAGTGCTGACAAGGATGGAGAACTAGAACTCTCATACATTGCTGTGGTAATGCGAAATGTTACGGCCACTCTGGCCGTATTCCATACAATGGAACACTACCAAGCAATAAAAAGGAATGAACTATTGATACATGCAACAACTTGGACGAATCATCTAAAAGGCATTATGCTGAGAGAAAGAAGTCAGTACAAAAAGATTATATATTGTATGATTCCATTAAATGACTTTCTCAAAAAGATAAAACTAAAGTGAGGGAGAATAGATCACAGTTCCCAGGAGTTAGGAAGATGGGGAGATAGTACAAGGTAGTTTTTTGGGGGATGATGGAACTGTTGTGTATCCTGATAGTGGTGGTGGTTACATGAATTCTGAGACCTGTACACTAAAAAAAAAGTCAATTTTACTAAACGTTAATTTTTTAAAGAGAAAACCAAGACCAAAAACATGCACACAGCAGACATGAATAAATACACGTTTAAACAGTAAAATGGAATAGGGGTGGAATGTCTATTCAATAAACCTCGGAAATCTGTGTGAATTATTTTGACCTAGAGTTTTTTTGTTTGTTTGTTTTTGTTTTTGTTTTTGCGGTAGGCGGGCCTCTCACTGTTGTGGCCTCTCCCGTTGCAGAGCACAGGCTCCAGATGCGCAGGCTCAGCGGCCATGGCTCACGGGCCCCGCCGCTCCGCGGCATGTGGGATCTTCCCGGACCGGGGCACGAACCTGTGTCCCCTGCATCGGCAGGCAGACTCCCAACCACTGCGCCACCAGGGAAGCCCTGAACTAGAGTATTGTTGTAAAAGTATTACCACCACTATATCCTTATGGACTAGAAAGCTGCTTCACATTTACCTCATTTAATTGTATCAATTACATCTTCCTCTGATGCTGTGGCTGATGCTGCTTTTAATCTAAGGGATGAAGATAAAAAGACCTTTTCAGACAATTTCTCACTCACCAGAAAGCCTGTGGCTTTGTGCCTCTCACTTGAGGTCAGGTTGAGGACCCTGCTCAAAAGAACAACTCTAGTCTATGTAATTGTACAAAAGACGAATCTTTCGTCATAAATTTCCTTACCATTCAGTTATGCCTATTGCTTTAAGCAACACTTCAATGATTCCTCAAACTTCTCCCTTCATTCCTTGACATTACCTCAAGACATTACCTTAAGAGCACTATGAAACAACTGTTGAGGTAGTCTGTTGTCATTTATCTTCATGTATGTAATAGGGTCATGGAATATTAACAATAAAAGTAATGTGAGAACTATCCACAACTTTTTCATAGCACCAGCAGGGACTACCAGTTTATTGTGACGTGATTTTAACATACCTAGAGTGGCCACATTTGGGGATGTTGCTATTGCTCTTCTACTAGATATATCTCTTATAAATGGCATTATCTTGTTAATTTTTCTGCCCCTATGGTTCACCAAATTCTCCAGCTGCAAACAGCACCCAGAAGTAAATTGTTTTTAGAAACCAACTTATTACTAATCAGTTGGAACTCAAAGCGATTCTAAGCCTCTGCCATGAAGTTTGTCTCATTCTGCCTTCACCGTTTTTTTCCAGCTTTACTGAGATATAACTGACATAACACTGTGCAAGTGTAAGGTGTACAACATGTTGATTTAACATACTTACATACTAAAATGATTACGACCTGCCTCCACTCTTGAATCCAGTTAACTCAGCTGCTTCCTGCTATGTTCCCCATGTACAAGGCTTCACCTTTTACTCTGGCTCTAGGCACAATATTTCCCCCACTCCCTCTGTGTTGGTACACTGGCCAGGACACAGCAGTCTAGACATTTTGTCAAAGTGTGATCTGAAAAATATCTCTATCAGAAACACTGAGATGCCTGTTAAACATGCAGATTCTTGAGGTCTACTAAATTAAGTGGAGGGAAGAGGAGCTGAGAATCTGCACTACATGTTAACATGCTCTCCAAATAATAAAGTATAGTACTACTGCAGTGGGCACTAATGAGTAGACTGAATTCTTTAGTTCCTTGCTGGGTATTCCAGTTCTGTTTCTGAGCCCAAACTCGAAACAGAGGATTTGCTGCCTCTTTTCAGTACTCACTGATGTTGTCTGCCTACTGAATCTCCCCAGAATACCTGCACCCAGACTCCTTGTCACTATTTTCCCCTCTAAAATTATATCCTGCCCTTCTAAACTTCTCTGAGTCCCCAAATCTGCTTGGATATTTATCTGCTTGGTTCCCCACCAGGGAAACCCTATATGTATATCTTAAATTTAGTCTCCTTATTAAAGTTAGGGACTATTCCAATATCTTTACCCACCAAATACTTGTTTTGCCATACCTACTGCTATGGCAACCTTCCCTTTAACTAATCGCCCTGAACACGCCTGACACCAGCCATATTTTACTCTTCTCTTTTCTCTTTTTCTTTTCTCCTAGCCTACTCCAGGCAAACCTTACCCACTGTATCTCCAGAATATTCCTTGAATATCTTTCCTTCTTTCCATACCAACTGCCCTAGCTCAAGCCCACGTGGCTTCTTGCCTAGACTATTACATAGTCTTTAAGCAGCCTCCCTGCCTGTCTGTTCCCCCCGTCCCTAGTCCAATCCACTCAAAGTCAAATAACTAAAGTGGTCTTCTAATCTTCTTTGTTGTTATTGCCCCCAGTGGGAATCAGATTCAGACGTAAATTATAGACCTTTCAGAAAAAAGTACTCCCATGTGTTTATACTGAATGGAGGTCATGGAGCTCGGGTTTTAAAAAACCTTTACACTCAACAACAAACAGAAAATTAAATTTTAAAAATAGCATCTAAAAACACCAAATACCTGGAATAAATCTAACAAAAGATATATAAAGGCCCCTACACAGAGAAATTACAGACCCCCAAAATGGAAAGATATACCATTTTCATAGATTATAAAATTCAATAGTGTTAAGATCTCAGTTCTCCCCAAACTTATATATAGATTCAATGCAATTCCAATAAAAGTTATAGGAGGATGTTTTGTGGAAATTAAGCTGATTCCAATATATACGGACATGCAAAAGCTGAGGGACATTCAGTATCCAATATCAAGAATTGGTATAACAATATAGTAATTAAGAAAGTATGATATTGGCACAAGGATAAATAGACCACTGGAACAGAAAAGTCCTGTAAACAAGCCCACACACATATATAGACAGGTGGTATATGACAAAAGTGACCATGCAACACAACAGATGAAAAACAAAACAAAACTGAATTCTGTCCTCTACCTCACATCAAACATAAAAATTCCAGACAGACTGTACATCTAAATGTAAAAGGTAAAATATTCATGGAAAAGACTCTGACAAGTACAGGTTTCTGGTAACTGACTATACTGCTGAACTGAATGAAAAAGCATTTTCAGAACTCTGATGGAAAACTGATGAATTCATAAAAGTGTCAACAAAAGATCAAGATAAAAAAAAAATTAAGCGTTTTGGGGTCTTGAAGAGATATTTGTAGACCCATGTTCATAGCAGCATTATTCACGATAGCCAAAAGGTAAAAGTATCCCAAGTGTCTGGCAAGAGATGAATGGACAAACAAAATGTGATGTATACATACAACAGAATATTATTCAGCCTTAAAAAAGAAGGAAACTCTGACACATGCCTTAACATGGACGAACCTTGAGAACATTATGCTAAGAAAAATAAGCCAGTCACAAAAAGACAAATACTGTATGGTGCCACATTTATGAGGTATCTAGAGTAGTCACATTCATAGAAACAAAGTAGAATGGCAGTTGCCAGGGACTGAAGGCAACTGAATGGCAATTGCCAGGGACTGTTTAATGGGTACAGAGTTTCAGTTTTACAAAGTGAAAAATCTGTATTCAGTTTAGTGAGGGTCAAGGAAAACAAGTGTGTACATGAGATGGGATGGAGGGATCTGCAGTGACCTACAGCAGGATGTCAGAACCCTAGCAGGATAAAGAGAATGTCTATACAGGAATATGGCAGCCTTAGTAGCCCTGCACAAGGTGCTCAAGTCCAAATGGAGTGAGGAGAGCAACCTAGTGCACAGTATCAGAGCCTGAAATGAGAAGGGTCTTCTAATGGGGGCTAGGGGCAGCAGCCTAATATGGGATTTTGGAGACTGATAAGGTGAGGATGGCATCCACATGATGGGTGTCAGGAACAGCAGCAACAGGAGAGACTGGTCACATACAGGGGGGATTGATTAAGAAATTATGTTGAAAAAAAAAAGAAATTATGTTGAGGATAATGAGAGCCAACTTACTAACAGAAAAGGGAGTTACAATTATGGAAAGCAAATTATTGGATAAACCTTGTTGTATTAGACTAGAATTGGAGATACCTGTGTGAACTCATGGTTTTAAATAAATATGTAGATAAAATTAAAATAGCGATACGTGTGTGCACACGCATGTGTATGCACGTTTACACATACATATATTCCCTATCTCTGTCCAGTGAGAGGACTTGGGAGCAGTGACACCCAATAGCAATGTGTATACCTAACACCCAGATATTGACTTCTATATATCATTCTCTCCTAAAAGAAACCAGAAAAAAAAAAAGAGAAATCACTGATTCCAGGGCTGGGGGAAAAAAGTACAATGTTCAAAGAATGACAGAAATACATAACAAAGACAAAGAAAGCAGTTTGAAAGCACTCTCACTGGCCAAACAGGGAACAATTTAAGTGTCAAAAGAAATAATGATTGGGCTTCCCTGGTGGCACAGTGGTTAAGAATCTGCCTGCCAATGCAATGGACATGGGTTCGAGCCCTGGTCCGGGAAGATCCCACATGCTGCGGAGCAACAAAGCCCGTGCGCCACAACTACTGAGCCTACGCTCTAGAGCCCGCGAGCCACAACTACTGAGCCCACGTGCTGCAACTACTGAAGCCCACATGCCTAGAGCCCGTGCTCCACAACAAGAGAAGCCACCACAATGAGAAGCCCACGCACCTAAACGAAGAGTAGCCCCCACTTGCCGCAACTAGAGAAAGCCCGCGTGCAGCAATGAAGACCCAACACAGCCAAAAAAAAAGAAATTAAAAAAAAAAGAATAGTAGGCAATAAGTAAAAGATAGTATTATAACCCATCAAATAAAACAGGAATTCATAAACTCATTCTGTTAGAAATAGATTGAAAATCTAATGAATAAGATAGTTACATGGTTTCAAAGTACCTTCCCACAAGATACTTACTACAAAAACATTAGCTTTAAAGAAGAAACTGGCAGGTGCCACTTTAATCAAGTAAAAAAAGTTGTAAGACAAACAAAAATTATGTGTCACCCAACAGGAGGCAATAAGTAAAATAAAGCAACACTTCTGTGGTATTTCTGCCAAAAATACAGGACCCAAATCTAATCATGAGGAAACATCACCAGATAAACCCAAACTGAGGAATCATTCTACAAAATAACTAGCCTATAATCTTCAAAAGTGCCATAGTCATGAAAGTTAAAGACAGGAACCGTTCCAGACTGAAGGAGACTAAGGAGACATGACAACTAATTTCAGTACGTGATTCTGAATTAGACTCTTTTGTTATAAAGAACATTACTAGAGGGACTTCCCTGGTGGCGCAGTGGATAAGACTTCGCACTCCCAATGCAGGGGGCCCAGGTTCCATCCCTGGTCAGGGAACTAGATCCCATATGCATGCCACAACTAAGAGTTCGCATGCCACAACTAAGGAGCCTGTGTACTGCAACTAAGGAGCCCTCTGCCACAACTAAGGAGCCCATGTGCTGCAGCTAGGGAGCTGGAGAGCTGCAACTAAGGAGCCCGCCTGCAGAAACGAAGACCCTGTGTAAGCAAATAAATAAATATTTTTTAAAAAAAGAACATTATTAGAACAACTGGCAAAGTTTGAATGGGATCTAAGGGGTTAGATCTGTAATTGTACTGTATGTTAATTTCTGAATTTTGATGGTTGTCTTATATACAATGTCCTTGTTTGCAGAAAATATACACTAAAGCATTTGGTGATGATGTGACAACTTACTCTCAAATGATTCAGGAAAAAATATCATTTGTGTTGTACTTGAAACTTTTCTGTAATTCTGAGTTGATTCAAAATAAAATATTAAGAGAAAGAGAAAGAATTGCACTGGTAGTTACCAAACACTAAAAATAAATATAGTGATGTTATATGTATGTGTATTTTATCCACAAACACACACCCCAATTAGGTTAACTATCTTAAGAGAGACTATTAATTTGCCATGGCTACTTTAAAAAAGTACCACATACTTAGTGGCTTAAAGCAACATTAATTTATTATTTGACAGTCCTGTAGTTCTGAAGTCTGAAATGGGTCTCACTGAGCCAAAAATCAAGGCCTCAGCGGGGATATGTTCTTTTCTGGAGGCTTAGCTTTTCCTTTCCTGCTTCTAGAGGCTGCTCACATTCCTTGGCTCAGGGCTCTTTTACGGCATCTTCAAAATCAGCAACAGTGGATTGAGTTCTCACACGTCATCACTATGACCTCCTCTTCAGCCTCCCTCTTACACATTTAGGGTCCCTTGTGATTACACTGAGCCCAACCTGGATTATCCAGGACAATCTCCCTATTTTAAAGTCAGCTGAGGGACTTCCCTGGCGGTCCAGTGGTTAAGACTCTACACTTCCACTGCAGGGGGCACGGGTTCAATCCCTGGTCAGGGAACTAAGATCCCGCACGCTGCGTGGTATGGTAAAAAATTAAAAATAAAGCCAGCTGATTAGCAACCAAATTCTATCTGTTACCTTAACTCTCCTTTGCCCTGCAATTTAACATATTCACAGGTTCTTGGGATTAGAGTGTCTATCTTGGATGGGGGGTGGGGGGAAGGCATTATTTTGCCTACCTCAAAGAGTTTCCTTTATTCTGAGATTATGTGTTTTCTACTTCTGTGGCATTAAAAATCTCCTTCGTTCATTTATAAAATGGTGCTGACAGTGGTGCTTCTTCTTCAAGTATTGGTTGTGTAAGAAAAAAAACCATTAACCCTGTAAATCCTGTGTAGGTATTTTGTAGTCACAAAATCTTGTGACTTTTTTTTTACTGATCTCTTAAATGAAAAAAATCTGAAAACAAAACACACATTCCTACAAAAGAACCATATATTTGTTGAAAGATTTGTATTGTATTTTTCAGAATATAGGGAATAGATCAATAAGAAGAAGGCAGACAATCCAATTAAAAAAAAAAAAATGACCAAGGCCTGAACAGACACTTCAAAAAAGAGGATATCTAAACAGTCAGTAAACCTTAAAAAGCCAAAAACCTCAATAATCTTTTTAGGTGCTTGATTACAGCAGTCATTAGGGAAATGCAAATTAAAACAGTCAAATAATACCATTCACCCACTAGTATGGCTGAAGTGAAAAAAGACAGTAGCAAGTAAATGTTACAGGAATGTACAGCAACTGGAACTCATATGGTGCTGTAGAAAGTATGAAATGGAAAAAATTCATAGACTCTACTAAAGCTAAACATTTTTCATACCCTATGACCCAGCAATTCCACTCCTAGGTATATACCCAACAGAAATATGTACATATGTACAAGAAAAGACAAGTACAAGATTATTCATAATAGCACAATTCACAGTAACCCAAAACTGGAAATAACCCAAACGTCCATCAACAATAAAATGGCTAAAAATTTGAAGTATATTCACACAGTGGAATACTGCATAGCAATAAAAATGAACATACTACACCTAACACAGCAACCTGAATGAATCTTCTTATGTGGGACAAAAGATGCCAGACACTAGAGAATATATACTGGAGTGATTCCATTTATGTGAAGTTAAAAACCAGTAAAGGCAAAAAGTAATCTACAAATATAAGATAATAGTTACACAGAAGTGACCAGTGGGTAAACATTCAATGAGCTGTATACTTATGATTTCTTTAAAAAGTATACTTATTTTACTTCAATAAAAGCTTATATAGACACATACCAAGTACACTATAATATTATTCTTAAATACAAACTGGATTCAATCCAAACTCCCTAGGCTCCCAATCTATCTTTTCCTTCTTGTCTGCTATTCACCTTATGTTCAAATCATACACATATACTCACATTGTGCTGGCCATCTCCTGATCTTCTGGCCTCTACCTAAACTACTCCCTCTTCCTGGAACTTCCCACTTCAGAAACAAGTCTGTCAAAATCTATCTATTCCACAAGACCAATAGGAAGCTCTCTTCTTCAAACCTTCCAAAGATCTTTCCAGTTAAAACTAATTTCCCCTCCCTTAACTTCTATAGCACTTTGTGCCTCTATTTTGGCACTTACCAAAGTGTGCCTTAAGAGATATTTATAAATGCCTATCTTCTCAACAGACTGTGAAGTTCTAGGGAAGACAGAAGTTTTATAATACTTAACTTTGTGTCTTCATCCCCTCCTGCCCCCATAACCAGCTCCCTCCACGTGTAACATAATGTTTTGCCCTCGGTTTATGTTTATATTTTTATCAAATCACACGGCATGCCTTGTTTTCAGTTGTCAACTCATTCATTTTGTCAAGTACTACTTAACAGGAAAATGCAGTGCTCCAGCACAATTTAGGACCATAGAGTTCTAAATTTCCAATGAAAACTTGGATACATATAGGAGTTTAAGTAGCATAATTTATCAATTAACACATTATACATGGCAATTTACAATTTAAAATGAACTGAGAGGGGGGGAAAAAGAGAGAAAGAGAGACCCTTCTTAACTAGGTAGGACTAACAATTAAGACTTTTCAGTTAAGAAAATGAGCTCAGAGCCAGTTGTCTATTCAAGCCACCACTGTAAGTCCACTGGCCAGTACACTTGCTACACTGTAGTCCATGTTCAAGCGCAGGTCTTCATTTGGGGTACTTGTTTTATAAATGTATACATTAAATATATTAAACTTTAATTTTTCTGATTAAAAACAATACATATTCACCGTCAAAAATGTAGAAAACATTAAGGAATATATAGTAAAGAAAAGTCAGGGCTTCCCTGGTGGTGCAGTGGTTGAGAATCTGCCTGCTAATGCAGGGGACACAGGTTCGAGCCCTGGTCTGGGAGGATCCCACATGCTGAGGAGCAACTAGGCCCGTGAGCCACAACTACTGAACTTGCGCGTCTGGAGCCTGTGCTCCGCAACAAGAGAGGCCGTGAATAGTGAGAGGCCCACGCACGGTGATGAAGAGTGGCCTCCGCCTGCCACAGCTAGAGAAAGCCCTCGCACAGAAACGAAGACCCGACACAGCAAAAATAAATTAATTAATAAACTCCTACCCCCAACATCTTCTTAAAAAAAAAAAGAAAAAGAAAAAAATCACCTAAGTGATGCTTTTTTTGTGTGTTTCCTAATACATCTTCAGATGCCAAATATTTTGAAATATTACCCATAATCTAACATTTCACAAAAAGCACATTAACCGTTTAGTGTGGAACTTGCTAAGAAGTACAAGGATTTACATGTCCATGCTGCAAAAACATTATCCACATGCTACAATTCTGTTTCCATGACTTTTCAGTGAAAGCCTGAAAGTCCCCCAGACATCAGAAAATATCGTTGCAGCCTTAAGTTTACGTTCAGAGAAGGAGTTTAAGAGCTCTGAACGTAATACCAAGGGCATTATGTATGACCTTGATTCAAATTCTGTTACAGTTCAAATTCTGTTACAAATGCTACTCGAGTGACATCAACCTTATCCTTCCCAAGTACAGAAAAAAAGAATTGTGATACTGATGAACTTTGCAGGGCATCACTGTGGATTAAAGTCAAGATTCTGATTATTTCTTTACACTTTTTTTTTTTCTACATGACATAATACAAAGACACCTGCTGTATTAAATTGTGATTCTGGAAGTATCCAACCATTAGGTGTTGTTCAGTAACCAAAATGTGAAAGTGCAAGTCAGAATAGTGCCAACAAGGGAGAGCAGAAAGAAAGCACAATAGTTGTAATAGTAAGCATTTTATCATTCTTCTATAAATCAAGTATACTAGATTATTATTACTATAGTAAATTATTGTGCAAGTTGCTCTCTCTTCCACTCTTTCTAAGGGCAGAGTATACTTTCCCACCTCTTGACTTGACCACGTGATTTACTTTGGTTAATGGAATATCAGCTGGTATAATACAACCAATGATTGAAAGGCACTTGAACAACTGGGCTTGCTCTTTTGTGCCTCTACTATAGCTATGAGGACAGCTCTGCCTGGGAAGTCACTGCCTCTACAGTCTGAGTCCCAGAATAACATGTGGAACAGTCCTGAGTGAGCAGCCAAATCCAGAGTGACCCAACAAAATTCAGTCTATGTCATCCAATATTCAGCAAATCCACATATTCATGAGAATAAATAACTATCATTGTATTGCCATGACTTTTTGTGGATCTTTATTACTCAGCAATAGCCAATTGATACAATGATACCGTGACAACTCCGTTTCCTCAGTAATTCAAATGATCAGAAATCTATATATAGGGCTTCCCTGGTGACGCAGTGGTTGAGAGTCCGCCTGCCGATGCAGGGGACACAGGTTCGTGCCCCAGTCCAGGAAGATCCCACATGCCGCGGAGCGGCTGGGCCCATGAGCCATGGCCGCTGAGCCTGCGCGTCCGGAGCCTGTGCGCCGCAACGGGAGAGGCCACAGCAGTGAGAGGCCCGCGTACCGCAAAAAAAAAAAAGGTAAAAAAAAATAAAATAAATCTATATATAAGTCTGGACAGTAACTCTCCACTCCGGCCCATCAGACCAGCAAAGAAATGTGCCATCATATTCCATTGTTTCTCTGCTCTTCAAGGATGAAACACAGTGCAAGTGAGGGTTTCAAGTCAGACTGCCTGGGTTTGATCTCAGGCTTCTTGCTCAGCAGAGAGACTTTGTGCAAGTTACTTAACCTCCCTGGAATCAGTTTGCTCATCTGAAAATGGAAGTAACAATAGTACTGAATCTATCTTACAGGATTATTGGGAAGATTAAGTGAAATAATAGTATATGTAAAGAATTTAGAATAGCAAACAGTAAACACTAAGTAAATACATATTAGCTATTCATGGCTGATCATATTTAAAAAAAAAACAAAGAAAAATAAATAAACACAACCCTCCCATTTCTACTGTGGTTATCCTATTATTGACACAGACAGAGTCAGGTCAGGTCAGTCACAAGCCTAGGAATAGGAAGGCAAGTATACCCTGAAGGGAGAGCCAAATCTCAGAAAGGAGCAAGACCTCAGAAGGAAGTTCCAACTCAAAGTGTTCACCTTAAGCAGGCAGGAATTCTCTCCCAGCTCTGTGGCTTTTGCTCCCCTGCTCCCCATCCTCACCCTGGCCACATACAAAGGCAATCCAGGAACTATGATTGTAGTGCCCCAGAGAACAAATCATATTCTTAGTTCAAAATTACTCTCAGTATCTATTCTTCTGTTGTTATCTCTGAGTCTTCTGTAAAATGTTCTAGCTCTGTTTTCAATCAGGCTTCAGAAATCTAAAGGGAATTATCCAGAGATTCCCCAGTACAAGGTGAATCTTACGGAATACTAGTTGAAATGGTAAGATCAGGTGGACCTTTCCCATAGAGATTTTCCCCTCCTCCACTGCCAATGTTAGGATGCTGGGATTGATTTATTAAGGAAGAAAGCAGTTTTCTTTATAGTGACCAAGTTGTTAAACATTGGTAAATATTTTCTACTTTATCCACAGTGAATTCTTATTATATACATTTAGAAAGCACCTTCATGCTGTATTAAAATATTGCTAGAAAGCACATGGTATTTTAAAATATTTTAATAACACAAAGATCCTTTTTTCTTTCTTCATTCTCATTCTTTTTTTAATTGTAATGCCATTTACCACAAATAATTTTATCTATACATGATCAAGATCTTGCATAATGTACCATCTCCCTTTAGAAAGGGAAAAAAATTCTTAACCAATTATTTTCTTTTAGGATTTAAACAATACACAAAAAATATAGAATAACAAGTAGTCTCCTTTGAAAGTTCATTTTCTAATTTAGCAATAAAAAATTTCTGGCAGGGCTTCCCTGGTGGTGCAGTGGTTGAGAGTCCGCCTGCTGATGCAGGGGACACGGGTTCGTGCCCCAGTCCGGGAAGATCCCACATGCTGCGGAGCAGCTGGGCCCGTGAGCCACGGTCGCTGAGCCTGCACGTCCGGAGCCTGTGCTCTGCAACGGGAGAGGCCACAACAGTGACAGGCCCACATGCAGCAAAAAAAAAAAAAAAAAAAAAATTTCTGGTAATCATTCAAAGTAGAAGAATTTTTACTCCAATCTAATAATTCACTTCCAATAATTTATTATGTACATTACAAACATGAATCAAGAAAATGAGCGCAGAGAATTATCATTAATTTGTAATTCCATACCCCAATACCTATATGAGTATTCAGAAAAGAAACTGAAGGCTAATTTAAATTGAGAACAGGTAACAGATATATAGAAATTCTGACAAACTAAGAACTAGTTTCAAATGTCCATCCAACCAGCTGGTAATCAATCTCACTGATTTAAAGAAAAGCCCAACATAGTGAGAAATCTGAATACTTATTTTAAAATGCAGTTTCTTGCTTTTAGATACATATGGTTCTCAGGCAAAAAAGAAAAGTTCCTGAATCCTATCAATTCATTCAGTATTATCTCTACAGTAACATTATTAAGACAAGTCATGCAGGAGATCATGTTAGTTCCTTAAGAAGTTAACCTCAAAAAAGAGATGCCTCCAAAGCATTCCTAGCGTTATTACCCACAAATTTGGCTGATCCCATTTGTATTTTTATCCTGAGCATCCAACTAGAATAGCATCTGTGGTAGCCACTCTCAAAAGGGCATGGCCCCCAGCAGTTTCTCTCTGTTTCTGCATACCTCTCTTCTTGTCTACAGGTAGAGATTATTTTCCCTCCCTCTGACTCTGGGCTGGCCTTGACTGTCTTCGACCAATGGCAACATTCTCAACTCCCAAACCTAGGACTTAGGAGAACTGGCTGACTGGTTTCTATTTCCTATCTCCAGGAATGCTCCTTCTTAGACTCCAGGCATCATGCTTTAAGGAAATTGAAAGGCCATTTGGAGAAAGGAGGCCCACATAAAGGAGGACAGAAGGCCTTACTGCTAGCTGAACTTTCATCCAGTGGCCAGCCATGACAGAAGGTGACCATTTTGAACATTCCAGAAACGCTGGCACCCCAGCCAACACCAAGTGAAACAGAAAATGCATCAGTCAACCACAGATTTATCTTTGTTACACAGCAAGTTACCCTTTACGCTTTCACTTATCTTTCAATTCTTTAAAAAACTATTTTATATGTCCTAAAATTATTTCATGCATGCGTCAAATTTTCCCAGTTCTAAGATCCTGGGATTGGTTTATCCTGTCCATTTAAAAATAAACTTCAGGGGGCTTCCCTGGTGGCGCAGTGGTTGGGAGTCCGCCTGCCGATGCAGGGGACGCGGGTTCGTGCCCCGGTCCGGGAGGATCCCACGTGCCGCGGGGTGGCTCGGCCCGTGAGCCATGGCCGCTGAGCCTGCGCGCCCGGAGCCCGTGCTCCGCAGTGGGAGAGGCCACAACAGTGAGAGGCCCGCATACTGCAAAAAAATAAAAAAATAAAAAAAAAATAAACTTCAGGGACTTCCCTGGTGGTGCAGTGGTTAAGAATCTGCCTGCCAATGCAGGGTAAACAGGTTCGAGCCCTGCCCCGGGAAGATCCCACATGCCACGGAGCAACTAAGCCCGTGCGCCACAACTACTGAGCCTGTGCTCTAGAGCCCACGAGCCACAACTACTGAGCCTGTGTGTCACAACTACTGAAGCCCGTGTACCCAGAGCCCATGTTCCACAACGAGAAGCCACCACAATGAGAAGCCTGTGCACCACAACGAAGAGTAGACCCGGCTCGCCACAACTAGAGAAAGCCCGCGTGCAGCAATGAAGACCCAATGCAGCCAAAAATAAAAACAGAACAAACAAACAAAAAACCTTCAAATTCATCCCTCAACTTGTCATATAGACAGATAGGATACAGAAGAATAGACAGATAGATATATCTCAAAAATCCAAAGGTAAACTTTAAGTCTAGACCATGTGTGAATTATGGTCAAATCTGAATTACCAGTCTCATTGATAAGATTTTATTATAAAATTTCTAATCAAAGTACTATGTCAATATAATAATGAACAAAATTCATGAAAGAGAATATCATTTCATGTTGCTATTTTAAACAAATTTTACATTTTCTTTTTTTTTTTTTTAGCGGTACGCGGGCCTCTCACTGTTGTGGCCTCTCCTGTTGCGGAGCACAGGCTCCGTACATGCAGGCTCAGCAGCCATGGCTCACAGGCCCAGCTGCTCCGCAGCATGTGGGACCTTCCTGGACCGGGGCACGCACCCGTGTCCCCTGCATTGGCAGGTGGACTCTCAACCACTGCGCCACCAGGGAAGCCCTACATTTTCTTAAACAGTGGAAATCAGGCATCGGTATAAAAATTATCATTCACAACTCACAACTGAAGGAAGGGATAAGGACAAAATAAAGCCAAATACTATCAACAACTTCAATTTTATTAAAAGGATAATCCTTGCGTGTGTACTGTGCACTAATTACTAGGTGCAAACACAAAATATCTTCCTATCTCAATTGACTAAGGAAACAGACATGTTATAACAGGGTAAATGGGATCAAAGGCAAGTTGTGACTTACTCAGATTCATAATAAGACTGTTACTGAGCTAAAAAGGAATACAAAATCTCTAACTCTCCATTCTGTTTCAGTTATTAAGGTGTCATTCTTTTTTTTTTTTTTTTTTTTTTTGCGGTACGCGGGCCTCTCACTGTTGTGGCCTCTCCTGTTGCGGAGCACAGGCTCCGGACATGCAGGCTCAGCGGCCATGGCTCACGGGCCTAGCCGCTCTGCAGCATGTGGGATCTCCCCGGACCGGGGCACGAACCCGTGTCCCCTGCATCGGCAGGTGGACTCTCAACCACTGTGCCACCAGGGAAGCCCTAAGGTGTCATTCTTGGTGACCCTCTTCCAGTTGGCCTTTGCTCAAACAGCAGCCACAATAGCAGGCAAGGTCAAAAATGAAAGTAACTATTGTAAAACTGAAGAAGAATTGGTTTCTCCCTATGGAAACTGACTCAACATTTAATAATGTGTGGTGTCCCAAAAGCTGTAAACTACTACATGGCCATTTCTAGCTCAACTTTAACTCAATCAGGAGACCATTATCAAAACAACTCACTGGTGCCAAGCAGAGATCAATTGGTTGAAAATGTTCCTAGGCTGACGTCTAATGGGGAGTAAAGAAGATGATCTCATAATGTCTCTTTATGATCTTCAAACCACATTATTCCATAAACCTGATACATGTCAAGATTAGGATTGAGTCAATCTCTAAGCAGGAAAACAAAAATAAGCAACTGCCACTTTTCTGACTCAATTCTAGAAGCTGGCTGTAGATACAAAGCAACTTCCTCTCACTTCTATAGTCCAAAAAAATTTCAAAGCCTCTTCTTAATATTTTAGAATTTGGTAGAAACTCAAGAACCTTCTTCAGGCCTAACAGAATTTTATTAAAGATACACTTGAACTTTAGTTAGGTGTTTCTGAAAGTACTAATACAAAGTAAGTAAAGTCATAGTAAATTTAACCAGTATTCTTGTAAATGGGACAGTTTAAAGCCTAAATTCAATTAGGTTAGTGTCCATGTTTGTTTAAATTTGGGTATCTCAGGCAAAGACACAAAATAACTGACAAAAGAAATAAGATTTGGAGTGACAGGTTACAATTACTTACGGAAAAAACAAAACTAGACTGCAAGTAATATCAACGTCTCTATGGCCACCTGCTAAGACAGAAGTAAGTCTATGCAACCCATCATTCTGTAACCACAAAGTCTGGTTTTACATCTAGGATATACAAATGAAGCATCAGATTAAAAGCATCAAATATCAGACTCCACAAATTTGCCAAACATACACATATCAAAAACAGAAAAGCATGATTCAAAGTTAAAGAACTAGATTCCAAAGGATTTAAACACACCCACAAAATCCAGTCCAAGTTCATACTGTGCTTCAACCTAAAACTCAAAACTACCAATCCTGACATCAGCCATTCCTCACTACCTGCATTCCCCCTTTTATCTCCTGAATTTCTCCATTGATCTTATCACTTCTTATGGGTCTTTGGCTTCTCCATGGCCTTTCCTTTCCCAGAAAGTAGTACAGCATCCGGTCCCCTCATTTTACTATCTCTACAATTTAGCACTAAGTTTTGTTTTACCCTATTAGTTATTAATTTTGCCCCTAATCTCCTGTACCTAGGTTTCCCCAGCCAATGAACCTCTCCTGTTTTCTCCTTTCAAACTAGAGGATGTAGCCCCTTTCCTGATATTTGTAATTCTGGTTCCTAGTCAACCCCTTTCCATTCCCAGAGACTGTCATCATAGCGCTAGATCCCCATCCCCAGTCCTTTTCTTCCTAAGTAAGGCCTAGTCCTTTCCAGAGTTTGTCAATATTAGTTTGGCCAAGCTGGGATTGTACCCTGAAGGCAAAGGCTCTCTCTCCCACCTAACTCTACAAATCTATGTCTCCCACCAGCCCTGTCTTTTTCTCCTCTAACCTTGGATCCAGCTGCACCCAGCGCTGCCCGTTTCCCACCCACCTCCCACTCCCAATATCTCTCCTCCCACTATCCCGCGCTCCCCTTCCCCACTCCTGAATGCACCTCTTCTCCCGGGCCTCACCCGTAACCCTCACACAAGGAAGGCCCTGCCAGCGGCCTCACGGCGTCTCTCCTCCTGGCTTCCTCCGCTCTTCAGTAACTGTCCCTACGCCCCTTTCCCTCCAGGGCCCTGCGCGCCGCCCAGAGCCCCTCCCCGATTAAGCTCCTGCTGTCACTTGGCCTCTCATCCACAAGATGGCGGAGCTGCTGCCCCCACCTCCCGGTCCTCTCCGCAACCCCTCCTACCTCCCAGGAACTCCCGTCCCGTCCCTTCAGCCGCCTCCGCCCCCGGCCCCGGCCTCGGCCCAGGGTCCCCCTGCCCCCTCCTCCAGCGGGATGGCGGCCCAGACCCGAGCCTGAGCGACGCCGCCAACGCCACCGCCTCCACCGTTCCCCGGCCTGCACATTCTCCTCACCATAAACTTGAGCGCTTTTTCCTGCAGCACCGCCTCGGCCGGGTCCATACTCGTCAACGGCCACCGAGTCCGCACTCCGCCGAGGCCGCCCCCTTGGTGCCAGGCCGCAACCAACGCAGAGCCCGGATCCCGCCTCCTCTTCCTTCGCCCCGCCCTCTTACCTCTCAGGCACCCGCAGGGGGGCCAGGGAGGATCAGCTGTTCCGTGCGCGTGCGTGAGCCCGCTGGCTCACGGGATTTGTAGTTCTGGGACTTCCCGCCGCAAAAAATGAGGCCACACCGCGAACTGCAACTCCCGCGGTTCACTGCGGTAGGGTCGCGGTGGCTGACAAGCCGAATCTAGACAACGGGCAGTCAAGTAGAGAATCAGCGTATGGGAATCGTAGTTTACAGCTTCTAGGGCTGGGAAATGGGAGGGGCAGCGGTGTCTCCGTGGTTACCGAGCGACGCCAGTGGCGTCTTGCCTGGCAATTGATATCAAGATGGCGACCAGTGCCTCACCTGTAGCCCAAATACTGGAAAAAACTGTGAGAGGACAAAGGTCCTAGGGCCTCCCTAACTGTGGTTGTAGAAAACTGGACGCCCCCAAAATTCATATGTCTGGCGTCTGCGGGACGGATTTCAACCCAGAGACGTTTGGCCTATGGGCACCTGGCAGCACCTTATAGACTAATGCAGAATTTCAAGGTCTTCCTAAGTCATCGCCGCACATTTCTGCCTGTCACCTTATTCTAATCCACAGTAAATCAGGGCCGAATAGAACTCGGCTCAGGAAATTCTCGGGTGTTTAGCACTCAGAAACCATGGCCTCTACTGCTAACCCTGAGATGTAAGCCCTGCATTAAGGGTTAAATGGGTACTTGCAAAAGGGCTTTAATGGTGGAATATAATGGCCATCCAGCAAATAAAGCATGTAAGTATTTAGTTTGGCCTTAAAAGGGCCAGTACGAATTTATTTTGGAAATTGGGTTTAACCTAAGTGGAAAAAACACTAGGGTTGGGCTAAAAGTGATACGCTGTACAAAATACCTGAGTTTATAAAATAAGTGAATTAGGGAAATACCTTTTCGGTTATAAGGAAGTTTTCCATTGTAAACTATTTTATTCATTCTTTCATTCAACAAACAGCATATAACCGTGTGCAGACATTGTGCCAAGAGATGGGGGGGATTCAGTAGTGAACACAATAGACCCAGTCTTATGGAGCTTACATTTCTAGTATGTTGATACTTTGTCCTACTCACCCCTACATCCTCAGAACTCAGCACAATACCTAATACATAATAGACTTTAAGTTAATAAAAAGTTTTACTCTTGAATTTTAAAAAAAAAGGTTTACACTACTGCAAAATGAAGACTCAAAACTCATTCATATGAAAACTACCTGCAACTTCTCATAGGACTAAGGCAGTATGTGACATGATTGCCAAAAAAGCTAAAGCAATCCTAGGCAACTTGAAGAGACTAGTGTCTGGGGAATAGAGTTTTATGGTTTTACTCTGTTTTAAAGCACTAAGACCATACCTGGAGTACTTTGTGGGTTTTTTGCTTTGTTTTGTTTAATTTAATTTTTTATATAAATTTATTTTTGGCTGCATCGGGTCTTCATTGCTGCGTGCAGGCTTTCTCTACTTGCGGCGAGTGGGGTCTACTCTGTTGCAGTGCACGGGCTTCTCATTGCGGTGGTTTCTCTTGTTGCAGAGCATGGGCCCTAGGCACACAGGTTCAGTAGTTGTGGCACGTGGGCTCAGTAGTTGTGGCTCGCGGGCTCTAGAGCACAGTAGCTGTGGCGCACAGACTTAGTTGCTCCGAGGCATGTGGGATCTTCCTGGACCAGGGCTCAAACCTGTGTCCCCTGCATTGGCAGGCAGATTCTTAACCACTGCGCCACCAGGGAAGTCCTCACACCTGGAGTACTTTATTCAGTTATGGGCACCATGTTCTATAATCATCATATGCAGGAGCGTAGCCAAGGACAAGATAACTGAAAGAAAAAATATTGATGGATGCTTACTCTGAAAAAAGAGCGCTTAGGAATAACATGGCAGCTAAATTCAAGTATTTGAAAGTACTGAAATGCATATGTATATAGCTCTATAGGGCAAACTAGGACCACTGGGTGGGATAATAATTATGATGATGATGATAACAGCTGTCACTTTATTAGCTCTTTATGCCAGGCACTACACTAGGTGTTTTACAGTCATAATCTCAAATATAGAGTAACTTTGTAAAAACAAGTACTATTATCCCTAATTTACAGATGAAGTAAGTGAGACTGAGAGGCGATAACTTGCTCAAGTCATACAGCAAATTACATCATCAGGATTGAAACCCAAATCTGCTTGACTCCAAGGCCTGTGCTATTTTCCCTGAACCACACTGTAATAACATAGGACTCAGACTCAGAGTTTTCTAGTAATCAGAGCTGTCCTGACAAAGGAAACATAGAGGCAGGATGACCATATTGTCTGAAAACATAGAGGCAGGATTGTCTAGGAGGGTTCAGTTTGGGTGGGAGGTTAAGATCTTTTAAACTCTAAAATTCTGCTCTGGGGACTTCCCTGGTGGCACAGTGGTTAAGAATCCACCTGCCAATGCAGAGGACACGGGTTTGAGACCTGGTCCAGGAAGATCCCACATGCCGTGGAGCAACTAAGCCCACGTACCACAACTACTGAACCTGCGCTCTAGAGCCCACAAGCCACAACTACTGAAGCCTGCGCACCTAGAGCCCATGCTCCACAAGAGAAGCCACCGCAATGAGAAGCCCACGCACTGCAACAAAGAGTAGCCCCAGCTCACTGCAACTAGAGAAAGCGCACGTGCAGCAACGAAGACCCAACACAGCCAATAATAATAAAATAAAATAAAATAAAATAAAATACTAAATATGGGGAATTCCCTGGCGGTCCAGTGGTTGGGACTCTGTGCTTTCACTGCAGAGGGCCCCGGTTCAATCCCTGGTCAGGGAGCTAAGATCCTGCAAACTATGCAGTGCAGCCCAAAAAAATTAAAAATAAAAAATTTAAAAATAAATTAATTAAAGAAAATTTCCAAAATTAAAACTTGGGGAATAAGAAGAAGTGGGAGACTTGAGCATATTTAAATGGTGATAGAAAGGATCCATTAGAGAGAGAAAGGTTGAAGATAAAAGAAAGAGGAGGGCGTAATGATGGAGTCAGGTCCTGAGAAAAAAAAGAATGAAATCCAGTTGGAAGGATTAGCCTCCAGTGACAGAAATGGAAGGGAGAGAGTATGGGTGCAAAGGCAGGTGGGGCATAGAGCTGGAGGAGAAAGGTTAAAGAAATGCACTTCTAATGGGTGTTGGAATAGGCAACCAGCAATCTCTGCTGCACAAAGAAATGAGAGTTTTGCATGTTCTGCCCTTCTGGATTATGTTTACCCCCTTTCTTTCATTCTTAGCACAAACGATCAAGAAGTAACTTTCCTTAGGTTCGATTAATGTTGTTCTAGACCAGTGGTTCTCAGCTGGGGGCAGTTTGTCCCCAGAGGACATTTAGCAATATCTGTGTTCCGGGCCTACGGCAGAAAAATGCTGTGGAGGACACAGGATACCTCCTCCTTTTGAAGGATATGTTCTAAAAGTCCAATAAAACAGTTCTGCTATATCTCACTGGTAACTGTGTGACCTTGGGCAAGTTACTTAACCTCTTTATGCCTCATCAGCAAAACAGGGACCATAATAGTTCCTATCTCATTGGGCTGGTGTGAAGGTTCATGGAAAGTTCTTAGACCATTACCTGGCACATAGTAAGTACTCAATAAATGTTAACAATTAATAGCTCTAAATTTCGTATAATTTGCATATACAATCAAGATGGGCTCAGTTTGGACCTTCTCCTTCCTGAATAATTTAGTCCTAAAACTATTACATAGGGCAGAACAAAGTTGGTGTCCATGCTGAGAGGTGATCTGGCATGGGGTGTTGGAGCCCAACTGGTGTGGTAAGGGCATCCAGGTGAAGGAAGAAGCTAGCAGCAGCAATGGGAGATTGGTTACATACATACATTCTCTAGCTCTGCCCACTGTGAGGGTCTTGGAGCAGCAATACCCAGTGACAATAAGTACACTTAGCGTCCAGATCTTAGCTTCTAAGTACCATTCTCCACTAAAAGAAATCAGTGTTCCTTGGGGAAATAACTGATTCCAGAGCTAGGACAAGGAAAATACAAGATGAGCCTAGAACATTTTGTGCCAGAACACAAAGAAGTACTCAAAGAATAATGGACATATGTCTCCCCAAATACTTAATGATTTGAAAAAGAAAAGAGTAACTTCACAGTGGGGAAGCCTGGTAGATATAACTTTAAACAAGCAATCAAGGTGAACAACATCAGGAATTCCCTGGCAGTTCAGTGGTTGGGACTCCACACTTTCACTGCAGGGGGCACGGTTTTGATCCCTGGTTGGGGAACTAAGATCCTGCATGCCACACAGAACGGCCAAAAAAAAAAGTAAGGTGAACATCATCAGGAATGGGGCAAATTGAAATTGTGTGTCCCTGATACAATGCAGTAAGAAGAACAAAGACGTGGTGGTGTCTACCTCCAAGATGACACCCAATAATTCTTGCCTCCTGGTATTCACATCCCTCCTATACTGAATAGGGCTGATTTGTTTAACCAATGAGATACTGCAGAAATGATGGAGGGTGACTCCCAAGGCTAGGTTATAAAAAATATTGTGGTTTCTGCCTTACTAACTTGGAGTACTTGCTCTGGGGGAAACAAGGTACTTAGTTATGAGGAACCCCAAGCAGCCCTGTGGAGAGGTCCGCAGAGCAAGGAACTGAAGCCTTCTGCCAATAGTCAGCACCAAATAGCCAATAACATGAGTGAAGCATCTTGGAGCAGATCCAACAGCCACAGTTAAGCTTTCAGGTGACTACAGACCCAGCCAACATCTTGAACACAACCTCATGAGACACTGGGTAGAACACTCAGCTAAACTGTTCCTGAATTCCTGACCCATATGAGATAATAAATGTTTGTTGTTATTTTAAGCTGTTAAGTTGGAGGGTTATTTGTCATGTGGCAATAGATAACTAATACAGATTCTCTTGCAAGTAGTCTAACCCCAGAGCCTAAATGCATTTATTAACAATAGTATCGGGACTTCTCGGTGGTGCAGTGGTTAAGAAGCTGCCTGCCATTGCAGGGGACATGGGTTCGATCCCTGGTCCGGTAAGATCCCACATGCCGTGGAGCAACTAAGCCTGCGCACCACAACTATTGAAGCCTGTGTGCCCTAGAGCCCACGTGCTGCAACTACTGAGCCTGCGTGCTGCAACTCCTTAGCCCACGTGCTGCAACTACTGAAGCCCAAGTGCCCTAGAGCCCGTGCTCCACAAAAGAAGCCACTGCAATGAGAAGCCGTGCACTGCAATGAAGAGTAGCCCCCACTCGCCGCAATTAGAGAAAGCCCACGCAGAGCAACGAAGACCCAACACAGCCAAAAATAAAATATTAAAGAAAAAGAAATGAATCTCAAGAGAGAGGACCTGCCTTTAGGAAGCTTTCTATTTGTAAGGGAAACAAAACATAAAATATATACTAACTTCAGGGCTCTCTTGGCAACAGTATGGGGGTGTGGGGGAAGATGAGATCTGGAATGTAGACAGCCCTGCAGGGCAGGGCAGGTCATTCAGGGAGGGGGAAATCCCTGGGGCCTTGCAGCTGAAAGAAGCTTCCACATGAGGCACATTAATCAGTAGATAAACAGAGAGTAATCCAGACAGCCAGGCTGTCAGCCCAAGAGAGGTCTGGGGACAGACTGGGGGGTGGCTGTGGGGGAGGTAGAGTCAGAACTTTGATGTTGAAGAATAACCCCTTAAATCAAATGCAATCTCCTCCATATAGCAAGAGACAACTTTTTTTTAATAATTTTTTTTTTTTTTGGTTGTGTTGGGTCTTCGTTGCTGCACACAGGCCTTCTCTAGTTGTGATGAGTGGGGGCTACTCTTCATCGCGGTGCATGGGCTTCTCATTGCGGTGGCTTTTCTTGGTGCAGAGCACAGGCTCTAGGTGCAGGGGCTTCAGTATTTGTGGCGTGCAGGCTCAGTAGTTGTGGCGCACAGGCTTAGTTGCTCCGCAGCATGTGGGATCTTCCCAGACCAGGGCTCGAACCCATGTCCCTTGCATTGGCAGGTGGATTCTTAACCACTGCACCATGAGGGAAGTCCCAAGAGACAATTTTTGAGGGGAACAATTCTGAGGGGCAGCAGTTTAGAGGAGGGAGCCAGGACAGCTATACAAATGAAACTATGTTCCTCAGATTGGGACTTGAACCTATGTGCCAGGACTTGAAACCGGCCAAAACCCAGTCTTCCAACTGAGATCACACACCTGGTTTCAGGACTTAATGAAGCTCAGGTTCTTGATGTCTCATCGCAGAAAGAATTCAGTGAGGGACAAAGTGGTAAGAGGCAGATTTATTTAGAGAGAAACACACTCCACAGACAGAGTGTGGGCCATCTCAGAAGGTGAGAAGGGCACCAGGGTATGGGGTTATCAGTTTTTATAGAGGCGGGTAATTTCATAGGCTAATGAGTGGGGGAGTATTCTAGCTATTTTGGGGAAGGGGCAGAGATTTCCAGGAACTGGGTCACCACCCACTTTTTAATCTTTGATGGTCAGTCTCAGAACGTCATGGTGCTGGTGGGTTTGTCATTTAGCTTGCTGATGTGTTACAATGGCATATTGGACCTATTTGGTTCTAATCAGTTTATGTCATCTCTTTGGGCTATGTCATTCTTTTAAAGTTTGTGCCCTTCCCCCTTCTCTCCTATTTCACCTAGGTCTGAGTTCCCTATCCCAGAATATTTGTCTTCTTGGGGCTGTCCGATGATTGTCCCTTCTACCACTACTGTCCCTAGGGTCCAAGGAACCGTTTTCTCAGTGGCCCCATTTGACTTGGTTTGTCCTTACCACAGCCAAAACTGGCTGCCATTTAAAAAATAAATAAAGGCACCTTACTTGAGAAACAATAACAAAGCAACTAACAATAAGAAAAGGAAGAAATAGAGAAAGAGAAGAGAAGAGAAGAGAAGAAAGGAAGGGAAGGAGGGAGGAAAAGAAAACACCTGGAAGTAAACATGCGCACAAAGAAAGGGCACTCTGTGTGTGTGTGTGTGTGTGTGTGTGTGTGTGTGTGTGTAACTTTCGATTATGTAAACTTTCAAACACATAGAAAGATAAAGAGAAGAATATAGTGAACTTCCTTCTACTCATTAGGAGACAGGAGGGAAGGGGACAGGGAACAACCATTAAAAGAATGACACAGCCATTAAGAAAAACAGACTACTACAAAAACTGGTTAGAACCAACTGGGCCCATGATGTTGGAAGATTAGACTTCCAGTAGATCTTGAGCCTCGTTATATGCTCATTGTAATATATCAGCATGCTAACTGACACATCTACAGGCACCATGGCAGTTCCGAGGCTAACCATAAAAGGCCCAAAAGTGGGCGGTGGCCCAATTCCTGGAAATCCCCAACCCTTCTCCTAAATAGTTGGAGTAATCCTCCAACTTGTTAGCATACGAAATTACCCAGCCCATAAAAACTAACAACCCCATACCCCAGGGGTGCTCTCACCTTTTTTTTTTTTTTGGCTGCTCTGTGTGGCTTGGGGGAACCCACACCCCCTGCAGTGGAAGCACAGAGTCTTAACCACTGGGACACCAGGGAAGTCCCTGCTCTCACCTTCTAAGATGGACCACATTCTGCCTATGGAATGTGGGCTCTGAATAAACTCGCTTTCACTTTACTATGGCTCACTCTTGAGTTCTTCCCTGCACGATGCCAAGGACCCTCACTTAGTGGCCCATCCCAGGAACTAGTCCGAGACCTGGGACATGACCATTCTCTTGCTCCCCCTTCTCCTGCAACAATTACTCAGCTTCAAAAATATTGACTTATGGCCACTTATATTTCATTTGTACCACCACCAACTTCTTTCCCCCATCCTTTGGAGTATATTGATACAAATCTCATATCATTTCAGCTATGAATATGTGGGTAGCTTGCAATATATAAGGTCATAAGGCTCCTTACTGACTTCTGATCTCAAAGCTTTCCTGAACCTACCTCATAGCACAGGGAACCATCTGAAAAAGAATATATATATGTTTTATATATATGTGTTTGTGTGTATACCTATATGTGTATGTATACATATATATATATATATATATATAACTGAATCACTGTGCTCTACACCTGAAACTAACATGACATTGTAAATCAATTATACTTCAATAAGGGGACATCCCTGGCGCTCCAGTGGTTAAGACTCCACGCTTCCACTGCAGGGTGCGAGAGTTCGATCCCTGGTCGGGGAACTGAGATTGTGCATGATGCGTAGCACAGCCAAAAAATAAAAATAAAAAATTAAACACGCAAAAAATTTCAAGACCAGAAAAAAAAAAAAAAGGTTTCCCTGAGCTCAGACTTCCCCTATCCTAAGCTAGTATCATTCTCCTAGTTATTAAATGGACACATGACCAAATTCTACTCTCTAGTCTCTGTCAGAGAATTATCCCAACCATGTCCCAACTGTCAGAGAGCAACATATCTAAACTTTATCCCCAGTCCCTGGGTTCTCCCTGCTGGCTCCAGTGCTGGCCTGAGGGTCTGCCTCATTCATAGCACAGCCCTAGAGATCGACCTGCAGAACCACTGTCCTGGGTCAGGCTTAGCAGTCCAGGTTTAGCTGGACCAGGATGAAAAGATGCACATAAAGCACTTTGCCCAGGCCCTAGCTCATGGTAGGGACTCAGTAAATGTTAGATGGTGGTGATGACAATGATAAGGACTGGACAGAATTTTGTCAAGGACTGGGACAGAGAGAGGACATAAAAAGATTCATATACCAAGATTTGGCTTTGAGGCCTTAACTTGAATCTCAGTATGGAACAGTAGTTTATTTGTTTTTTGGTTTTTGTTTTTTGGTTTTTTGCAGTACACGGGCCTCTCACTGTTGTGGCCTCTCCCGTCGCGGAGCACAGGCTCCAGACGCGCAGGCTCAGCGGCCATGGCTCACGGGCCCAGCCGCTCCGCGGCAAGTGGGATCTTCCCGGACCGGGGCACGAACCTGTGTCCCCTGCATCGGCAGGCGGACTCTCAACCACTGCGCCACCAGGGAAGCCCTATTTTTTTTTTTTTTTAATTTGTTTTAATTCACCTTCTCTAGAACATGGAATTTAACAGAATTAGATGCTATATCACATAATATTGGAAAAGTACAAAGGGTTGTAAAGCTGGGCTTTTGAAAGATCTAATTATTTTGTTATGAGGGCTCACCTCCCAACATTCTCTCTACTTCAGTCACCTGTCAGGGAGTCTGACTGAGGCAGTTCTTCAGAAAAGAGGCCAGACCGTGGCAGACAGTATTGAAACAGGATCTGAGGATGCGCTGTGTGGTGGAGGTGGAAAGGGAGAGAAGAGACTAGTAGAAGGACTTGCTCTGCCTCACTCTAGGGTCAGAGGGCACAAAGGGCCCACATTGATGTCGAGGGGAAGAAAGCCAGATGACAGAGGGCCACACTTGAGTGCTCAGGTCTGTTTGTGCTTGAAACAATATCAAGTCATTGTTGGTAGGTGAGAATCTGAATGGCTCACAGCCAAACTCTTTCGGGCACAGACTGTGCTGTCCCCTCCCTTTAATGCCAGGTGGTAACAGTGTTAGCTCGGGAACAAAGCAGTGTAGCTGCTAAATCCACTGATGAGACCTCTTGATTCTAAACCTCTGAGTTCTTGAACAGAACACCTCTGTGAGTCTCAGTGATAACTGTGAGAAACCAGAAAAAGGAGGCAACTCAGAGGCTTCCTGTAGACTTAGATCAGGGACAACTCCATTGAGGATGGACTGAGTGTTGATTCCAATGAGTAGGTAGATAAATCCTGTTCAAACATTTCTGGGGAAAAAATAAAAAAGGAAGAAAGGAAGAAAGAGAGAAAGAAGGTGGGGGAGGGAGGGAGGAAGGGAGGAAGGGAGAAAGAAAGGAAGGAAGGAAAGAAGGAAGGAAGAAAGAAAGAAAGAAAGAGAGAGAGAGAAAGAGAAAGAAAGAAAGAAAGAAAGAAAGAAAGAAAATGAAAGAGGAGGGAGGGAGGGAGGAAGTGAAACAGGAGGGAAGGAGGCAGGACACAACCTTTGAAAGAATGACATAGCCTGAGGACATGACATAAACTGATTAGAACAAAATGGGTCCAACATGGTGGACATGTCGACTTCCACTAGACCTTGAACCTCAGTATACACTCACATCAGCAAGCTAAACGATATACCCACAGGCGCCATGACAGTTCCAAGACCGACCAGAAGGATCAAAACGTGTGAAGTGGCCCAATTCCTGGAAATCCCCACCCCTTCCTGAAATAGCTGGAATACTCTTCCCACTCATTAGCCTATGAAATTACCCACTCCTATAAAAACTGACAACCCCATACCCTGGTGCCTTACTCACCTTCTGAGATGGCCTACACTAAGTGCAGCGTGTTTCTCTCTAAATAAATCCACTTCTTACCTATCACTTTGTCTCTCACTGAGTTCTTTCTGCAATGAGACATCAAGAACCTGAGCTTCATTAAGTCCTGAAACCAGGTGTGTGATCTCAGTTGGAAGACTGGGTTTTGGCCAGGTTCGAGTCCCAGCCGCATGGGTTCAAGTCCCAATCTGAGTTTTGGCTGGGTTCAAGTCCTGGCACGTGGGTTCAAGTCCCAATCTAAGGTGCACGGTTTCAGAAGGAAGGACGGAAGCAGGGAAAGAAACAAAGGAAGAAACAAAGAAATTAAAGTGCAAGTTCGGGGACTTACCTTGTGGCGCAGTGGTTAAAAATCCGCCTGTCAATGGAGGGACACGGTTTGGATCCCTGGTCCAGGAAGATCCCCCATGCCACGGAGCAACTAAGCCCGTGAACTCTAGGGCACGTGTGCCACAACTACTGAGGCTGTGTGCTGCAACTACTGAAGCCTGCTTGCCTAGAGCCCGTGTTCCACAACAAGAGAAGCCACCACAATGAGAAGCTTGCGCACCGCAACAAAGAGCAGCCCCCACTTGCTGCAACTGGAGAAAGCCTGCGTGCAGCAACGAAGACCCAATGCAACCAAAAAAAAGAAAGTGCAAGTTCACATTCTTCCCCCTTCCCTAACTCACTAAACAGTCAGGGTTTGTGTTGATGAACCTTTATTATGCTGTAAGAGAGAAAATGGTGAATTGTTCCTATAAAAAGAGGCAGACAAGGTAGAAAACTTCTGGTGGAAAAGAAGAGGTTGTGAAGATGGGAGGAGAGGGCTGAAGAGAGGCCACCAAAGTCAGAGGAGAAAGGAAAGAATTCCTGCTTTGAGCCAAGGTGTGTCCCACCCACCTCAGGGCCTTTGCCCTTGCTATTCAGACTCTCCCCTCACCTCCTCACGCTCCAGGCATCAGAGCATCCAGTTAATCCCTTCAGAGCAACTGTCACTATTTATAATTATTGTTTCCTTCCTGTGTTTCATTTGTTTCCCTCACGAGACTGTAAGTGTCATGAAAGCAGGACCCAGGTATATCTTGTTCATCATTATCAACCCAGCACATAATACGGTAGGTGCCTAATAAATACGTGTGAAAGGAAAAAAAGGAAGGGAAGAAGGGAGAGAAATTTCGGTGGGGAGAAGCTTCTATAAGGAGAGGTCTTTAAAGAGTGATGTACGGTGGAATTTCCCTTTCTTGCTGCCCCTTTAAGAGACTAAAGACTTAAATTACTCTTCAGTGCTATTTAGAGTCAAATTTGTGTTTTAAAAAAAGAGAGAGACTTCATGCTGGCTACATGGGTATATACACTTTGAAAAAATTCATTGAGCTGTAACCTTATTAATCTGTGTACTTTTCTGTATGTATGCTATACTTAAATAAAAATTACATTTTAAAAAGGTAGAGAAGAGAGAAAAAGAGGTCATAGCAGGCCACGGTGTATAAAACCCAAACACAGATTGAGGGGCGAGCACAGGTGAGGGGACCAGCGTGAAACAGAACAAAGACAGACAGGAGGAAGAAATGCAGTTGGTATATATGAAAGACTGAAGGGAGGGGGACAGTGAAGGAGGTGAGGGCTGCCTAGGGTCAGATTAGTGGCCTGGATGCCAGGGCAGGGGACTTGGGTTTGATTAGAAACTATTTGAGGGCAGTGTTCATAGTTCATGTCAATGGTTTTGAAACAGGAGGGAAAGGGGCAGGGCACAACCTTTGAAAGAATGACATAGCCGAGTACATGACATAAACTGATTAGAACCAAATGGGTCCAAGATGGTGGACAAGTCGACTTCCACTAGACCTTGAACCTCAGTATACACTCACATCAGCAAGCTAAATGACACACCCACAGGCACCCTGACAGTTCCAAGACCGACCAGAAGGATCAAAAATTGGGAAGTGGCCCAATTCCTGGAAATCCTCACCCCTTCCTGAAATACCTGGAATACTCCTCCCACTCATTAGCCTATGAAATTACCCACTCGTATGAAAACTGACAACCCCATACCCTGGTGCCTTTCTCACCTTCTGAGATGGCCCACACTCAGTGGAGCGTGTTTCTCTCTAAATAAATCCACTACTTACCTATCACTTTGTCGCTCACTGAATTCTTTCTGCAATGAGACATCGAGAACCTGAGCTTCATTAAGTCCTGAAACCAGGTGTGTGATCTCAGTTGGAAGACTGTGGGTTTTGGCCAGTTTCAAGTCCTGACACGTGGATTCAAGTCCCAATCTGAGGTGCATGGTTTCAGTTTTCCTTTTGGGGATGCATAGTCATCTGGAGAGCTTGTTAAACAGTAGACTCATGAGCCTCCTACTCAGAGATTTTGATCAAGAAGATTGCGTGGGGCCCATGAATTTAACATTTTTAAATGCATTTTTAACAAGCTTCTCCAATGATTTAAAGACTGTCCTCTGTTTCTCATAATTGGAGAAACAACACTCTCTTACTCTCCCATTTGGCCCTGGAGCTTAGGTTCTTGTCAGATATTTCTTGATTTTGATGAAGATCAAACATTGTATCAAAGTGAGCATGACTGAGGCTAGATGTCCTGTTTCTAACCTAGATCAGAATTTATTTATTTAACTTTTTTTTTTTTTTTTTTTTTAATTTTTTAGCCGCACTGCGTGGCATGTGGGATCTTAGTTCCTCAACCAGGGGACAAATCCATGCCCCCTGCAGTGGAAGCACAGAATCCTAACCACTGGTCCACCAGGGAAATCCCTAGATCAGAATTTAGATTCTGTTATAGAAAGATACTTTCTATACTTATAATCATTTGGCAGTTTTCACTGGTTTTGTGGTAAAGAGCACAGGCTCTGCAACCAAAACTTGCGTGCAATTCTTGGAACTGCTATTTAACTTCTCCAAGCCTTGGTTTCTTCAGCTGTAAAATGCAGGTCTACTTCATAAGATTATTATGAGGATTAAGTAAATTACTGAGTGAAAGCACTTACCACAGTGCTTGGCACATGGTAAACTCTCATTAAATGGTAACAATAATCTTTATTCCCTTTGTAGTTCTCCTCTCCTAGCCCTTTCTCCTGCTGTCTTCTTCTCCAACACTGCGTAATAGAAATATCTGGAGAAGTAATTGGACCTTAGCTTTATAGACAGGATCCAAAACATCTTGCAGCTTTCTATTCTTCCCAACGCCAGGGCAGTCAGGCAGGGTGAAGTCTGACCTCCATAGACCTCTGGCAGCATCTGTGTGGGAGGGGTTTTTCACTGAGACACTTGGGCACATCCCCAGATTTTATTAGTGCTAGGTCTAGTTATATTGGGCCCTGGATTTGTGACTCCATATTAGTTAATGAGTTGTAGTTGTAGTTGTGCCTCACGAAAATATAGGTCTCCTCACCTTGGATTTTCTCTAGCAGGAGGTCGACAAATCAGTGGAAACCAGGAATATTCTTCAGAGGTGGCAGGAGGGCAAGAGTCAGAATTTTCACCTTTTTTTTTTTTTTTTTTTTTTGGGGTACGCAGGCCTCTCACTGCCGTGGCCTCTCCCGTTGCGGAGCACAGGCTCCGGACGCGCAGGCTCAGCAGCCGTGGCTCACGGGCCCAGCCGCTCCACGGCAAGTGGGATCTTCCCAGACCGGGACACGAACCCGTGTCCCCTGCATCGGCAGGCGGACTCTCAACCACTGCGCCACCAGGGAAGCCCTATCACCTTTTTAAAAATTATTTTTTAAAAGCAAAGCCAACAACCATTCCTCGTAGCCCCTTCAGCCAGGCAGCCAGAGTGCCAGTGCCCCAGCGTGTTAGAACTCACAGGCTGGACCTTACAAGCAGGCAATGGCTAGACAATCACTCAGCAGCAGAACAACACACTCTTGCCATGGCAGGGCTTCAGCTAGCAGATCTGGCAGTTTATTTGTCAATAGTATTTGTCGTTAGCTTAATTGTAGGAAAATTGAAAAGTGTAATGCATAGCCGTGAGACACTTAAGGCTGGTTAATCTTTTTGGATTGTAACCAAAGTCATTTTTATTAGCTGATCTCATCTCCATTATAATATGCAGAGCACTGGAAAAGTTGCTGAAGGCTCCAAGTCATGGTGTGCACAGGGAACCGACAGGCTCCATCATCTGCATTTTCTGCCAAGGAGAAAGAAGGGCAGAGGGGGCTGGATTAAAAGCACTGGGTTTGAACTCAACAACAAAAAAGCAAACAACACAATCGAAAAATGGGCAGAAGACCTAAAGAGACATTTCTCCAAAGAAGAAATATAGATGGCCAATAGGCACATGAAAAGATGCTCAACGTTGCTAATTATTAGAGAAATGCAAATCAAAACTACAATGAAGTACCACCTCACACAGGTCAGAATGACCGTCATTAAAAAGTCTACAAATAACAAGTGCTAAAGAGGGTGTGGAGAAAAAGGAACCCTCCTACACTCTTGGTGGGAATGTAAGTTGATGCAGCCACTGTGGAAAACAGTATGGAGTTTCCTCAGAAAACTAAAAATAAAATTACCATATGATCCAGCAATCCCAATTCTGGGCATACATCCAGACAAAACTATAATTCAAAAAGATACATGCATCCCTATGTTCATAGCAGCACTATTCACGAGAGCCAAGACATGGAAACAACCTAAATGTCCATCAACAGATGAACGGATAAAGAAGATGTGGTACATATATACCATGGAATACTACTCAGCCATAAAAAAGAACAAAATTGGGAGCTTTCCTGGTGGTGCAGTGGTTGAGAGTCTGCCTACTGATGCAGGAGACACGGGTTCGTGCCCCGGTCTGGGAAGATCCCACATGCTGTGGAGCAACTAGACCCGCGACCCGTGGCCACTGAGCCAGCGTGTCCGGAGCCTGTGCTCCACAACAGGAGAGGCCTGAGAGGCCCGCGTACCGCAAAAAAAAAAAAAAAAAAAAAAAAAAAAAAAAAGAACAAAATAGTGCCATTTGCAGCAATATGGATGCAACTAGAGATTATCATACTAAGTGAAGTAAGTCAGAAAAAGACAAATACCATATGATATCACTTATATGTGGAATCTAAAACGTGACAGAAATGAACCTGTCTATGAAACCGAAACAGAATCACGGACATTGAGAACAGACTGGTGGTTGCCAAGGGGAAGAGGGGTGGGAGAGGGATGGAGTGGGAGTCTGGGATTAGCAGATGGTATATATAGAATGGCTAAACAACAATGTCAGGAACTATATTCAATAACCTGTGATAAACCATAATGGAAAAGAATATAACAAAGAATATATATATGTATAACTGAGTCACTTTGCTGTACAGCAGTAATTAACACAACATTGTAAATCAACTGTATTTCAATTAAAAAAAAAAAAAGAATTGGGTTTGAGATGGGAGTGGGGAGAGGAGAGGAAGAGTCTCCAGGATGGACCCAGAAATGATCCTGGCAACCCCTGAGGCCAAGCCAAGTTAGGTCCTGTGCCTTGTATGCTGGAGGTGTCAGGCCCAGGAGCGCACTGCAAAGAACATTTGAATAAGGGCCATAGTTCAGAATTAGGCTCCAGCAGAGGAAATGGAGACAAATCCAAAAAGCCAAAGAAAACACTTGTTCTTTCCATCAGCATTGGTTTATTTATGACTATTTGGAAAGACTCTCTTCTTCAGTTTTACAGTTCAAGTGTGGTAGTACCAAAAATTGGAACTATATCTGCAATTGAAATTTTGAAATTTGTAAGGAATGAGTCTAACAGTCTCTGGTCTTTCTCTGGACATTTTTTTTTTTTTTTTTTTTTGCACCAGAGAAAGGAGAACAGACGTTCTCATCCATTCTACTGCCCCTTTTTCAGCTGATATATGAGGGGGCCTCCTTTTCTGCTTTGCCTTCTCTTGGGTACCTCTAAATACCCAATCCAGCAATGAACCTTTTTGAAGGGTGAAGTTGGGGCCAGAAACACTGGAATTCTACTGACACATGACTGATGCCCTTGACCCCAACCATACACCCCAGCAAATGAGCCAGCAGCCTATTCTAGACAAATGGGGAGCCTAGAGGGAGCACATGGGCTTTTTCCCCCCCTTAGCCCTTTTATGAATATAAATATTTAGTGCATGGTGTTTTGCAGAATTAAATCTCTGAGCCTAGATTAGCCTGGTAATATCATTATGTAGATGCCAGGGATGAGCTACCTGTGACTGCTGTGTGTCTTCTCATTCAATGATGCCTGTGATGACTTGATGCACTTTCATTTGCCAGGGCAATCATTAATTGCATATGAAACAGTTGGTGTTTGGCTTTAAGGGAAGCTGATTGGGTCACTCATTGAGAGTTTGGCTCAATGATCTACAGCTGGCTCTTTGCTCCTGCATGCCTGCTTTCTTTTCAAAGCATTCTTACTCAGTGTTTTGGGGACCCCCTGAGGAAGAGGCTGTGAAACATAGGGGGTTTTAATCTGTGTTTTCCTTTGGGCATTATAGCTTTAATTTTAATATTTTGGATAATAAAGAATGATTTTAAATTAAATTTGCGAGTCGACCATCTGTGATAGTTTGGACTTTTTCCTCCTCTCTGGCAGGTTTTTAATTCTTTCTGAACATTAGCAAGTGTATTGAGAGCCAGAGAAGCAAAGGGTAGCAGAGAGGATAAACCCGTGGAACTTGGAGAAATGGGAAAAGGCTTTGATGCCTGGCCTTTCACCCTGGGGGTTGGTGGGAAAAACTTGATGCCCTGAGTCAAAATCATAAAAGTTAACTAGCATGCAATTGCAACTTCCTATCATCTCCTCTTGATTTGTCTTGAGAAAGTAGTTTGCCAAGGTTATGCCTCAGTTTGTCCATCTGAGGCATGGAAGTGATTAAACAGAGAAGTGATTTTCTCCACAGAGGTGCCACTACAGTGTGGGGACAGTTCTTCATCTGAGGACAGCTACTGGAACACAAGTCATCATCAGCCGCTGAAGGCAGAAAGGGTCTGAGAAGCTTATATATGTTTCCAAATCTAAAGCTAAATCCAAGAAATCTACCTAGAAATAGCAATATGTTCTTCATCTAGTCAGTGAAATCCAGGATGAAGAATTTTCTACCCTTTCAAGGGAAGTGAGGACACATCATCATCTCCATTGCAGACCACAGCATTAATGAGTCAGACAGACAGCGTCACTGAACACACAGACAAATGTTGAGCGAATGCCAGAATAAAATGAAAAAGTACCTGCCAGCAGACGAGTTGGTATGATAAGTGGTTTAGCTAGGGAAAGCAAGCGGGTCTTGCATGGCAAGGCAAGTAACTCCTTCTCCTCTGTATAGTGGAAGGAGGCTTCTTGGAGGGGTCAAAATTTGCATTTCAGAAAAGAGGGGGAGTTGGAAGGGCTGTGCAGAGAGAGTAATCCTGGCAGAGCACGTAGGCCCTCTGAGCAGACTGCAGGGATCAGGGCCTGGGGGGCTAAGAGGGTGAGTGGAGGGAAATAGACCAGGGGATGGAGATAAAGCAGAGGTTGAAGAAAACTACCTTAAATGCTCTCTGGAACCAGAATGGGGTATAAACAAAAACCCCAGGAAGCTTCTGGAGGCCTGAAGTTGTGTGTGGGTCCAGAGGCTTTGTTAGCATCAGAATGGTTTTCTTTGTATCTGCTCATTTCCCACGTCTCTCCTCCCTCACCCTGAATTCTGCTTTTATCACATCAGGGTGGGGCTCCCAGGCACCTCCCTACACCGAGAAGGGCCAAAGTCACTGCTGCACAGGTCAGAGGGCAAAGGTTATGAAATGAACTTGAAGGTCAGGGAGGCAATATTCATGGCTCTGAGCAGGATAGAAGCTCAGGTGAACAAGTATATATCATGTTTTTAAGACCTCACATGAGCATCCTTTGTCCCACATGACTCCTAGACTAAGAGATAAGCTTGGAATCTCAACCTCTCTCTCCCTCCTCTCCTCTCTCTCTCTCTCTCTCTCTCTCTCTCTCTCTCTCTCTCTCTCTCTCTCTCTCTCGCTCCCTCCCTCTCTCATACACACACACATATACACACTCAAACACAGAGATTCTCTCTCTCCTTCCCCTCTTCTTCTCTCTTCTCTAAAATCCCTGGTTCTCCTAAATACAACCTTGGTATCCCCCCAATAGTAGAAAACAACCCCAACAAGTGCCTATGAAAAAAGCCTTTAAGACTCATGAATATTTAGCTCGTCCTCATGTAAAATATATGACTTTGTGTAAGGATCAGGCGAACGAGGTGCATGATTTTTTTCTGATTTATGGGCCCGGAGACGGATTATTCATAGCAGAGCAGCTGTGTGGAAAGATCCATCCGCTGCAAAACGTGATTGTACATCAGGCAGTGTGTGGGAACGGAGCTATGACTAATGGCTGCTTTACATATAAATGAGAAGGTCTGTGCTAGGAACTGTAAAAAAACACAATCACTCAGCTGATGGGCAGGCTCCTTATGGGGGTGCAGGAGAGGGACCACAGGAAAGGCAGGCAAATGAATACCTCACCCCCCAAAAGCTAAGCCAGGTGGGGGTGAGAGGCAGGGAGGAGCAGGTGAGGGGATGGAGGGAATTTGGAGAAGCAGGCAACTCTCCTGACCTGGACGTGATCAGTCCCTGTGTTTGTAACTTCCAGACTCCACTGTGACCTGAGAGCCTGTCGGGTCAGAGATGTGGCCCAAAGGAAGTGGCTGCATTGCCAACCCACTCAGGGGTGATGGTCAGGTCCTGAACCCTCCAGAGCTTGATGTTAGGCTTCTGAAGATTCAGACCCATTTCAGAAGCCAGCACAGGAATCACCTGGGTAAACCTCTGCCGAGAAAAATTGTGCGAATCTGAGATTTCCTCTGCCACTCCTCATGTCTCCCTTGCTTTTCCTCGTTCATCTCTCCCCTCTCTTGTAGCTGAGACAGGCTGTCTAGACATTGCAGATGTGGACAGATGTTGGGTCTGTAATTTATAACAACGGCCTCCAGAAGGCAATTCCAATTTGTTTCAGTAAGGCTTTGAGTTACAGGCAGAAAAAATACCCTGTAAATACCTTTGACTTACATGGTAACTACACCAAGGGTTTACTTAGTGAACAATCACTAACTATAGCATAATTACATATCCCTGCAGATTACCAGAGAATTTAATGACACTGAGCAGGTAATGACCACCAAAACCAAATTTCTAGCTTTGGGAGGACCTGGAGAGCAAGGGAGTTGAGCCATACTTAACAGGAATTTACGCCTTTTCCTTCAAGTCATCAATTAGTCTCCATTTTGAGGGCCTTTGAGTTTTATCTACATGCTAGATATCCCTTCGCCATCATACTGAACTCTAAGCAGGTTGGACGCAGTTCCTTTGGGCTGACACGGCTTTATTTTTATTTTTTGGCTGTGCCACTTGGCTTGTGGGATTCCCTGACCAGGGTTTGAACCCAGGCCCTCAGCAGTGAAAGTACAGAGTCCTAAGCACTGGACTACCAGGGAACTCCCTGGACTGACACAGTTTTAAACCATGTGGTATCTGGAGGTACACACAAAGCCCTCAGACAAGCAATGAAGCTGGAAAATTATCTTTGCTGTTATCACAATGGGTCGTGCACTCAGCAGCAGGGCTGAGCTGCACCCACCCACTCGCACTCTCTCTGCTGGCTGATGACTACACAGCTGCCCAGGCCAACAGTGAAGAGGACTGGCCCACACAGATCAGGCTAATCCTCATGGGGATTACATTCTGATCTGGTGATTATACTGGGAAATGGAAAGGTGAATTTCTAGAATCATTTTTCATGAAATTCAGGATGCTTCTTACTCTCACCTGGGGTGGTGTGTGTGGAGGTGGGAGGAGGAAGTTAATATTAAGGCCAATACCCAGAGAAGTTAAGTGACCTGCCATGATCAGAGTTTGTTGGTGGCAGAAGCCAAATTTGCACTTGGGGTCTGCCATCCCTGAGAACTCTGACCAACTGGTCTCTCTGGGTTTAGAGGATCAGAGCTGGCTGGCAGCTGGGAAGCTCAGGCTTCCCTGGATATGAAAGGTTGCAGTTGAAATAGCCATCAGGGTTTCATTTATGTCAGTCTGGGGGAAGGGGAGGAGGAGTGGGAATAAAGGGGGGAGGAAAATGTAGAAATCAAATAAACACATTGACAGGGTTGAATTTCAATTTTCAATCCATCACCAACCTCCTCTAGATTATCTGTTCCATAGACTCTTCCTTCCCCCTCTTGCCTGTCCAAAAACAATCAAACAAATCTTTATCTTAATACACCTCTAGGTACAGAGGAAACCCCTGGGTTTCCAGAGACCCTGAAAAGAATGCCTGATGTCAATTTAAGGATTGATATTGTCCAGAGAATCCTGATTCTTTTCAATAGCTGTTCTCTCTCTCATTCCCACCCTCCCCTGCTTCTGCTCCTGAATGCTCTGTATCCAACTTGAATGATATCTTGCTTCACCTGAAGAAGTGGGTCTGGTTTAGAATGTCAGCTCCTGGCAGAGCCACAAAACAGATCACTAGCTGGAAGGATAGGCCGCCTGGGCCAAAGGAAAGGAGTTAGGATTATCAGGTGTCATGACTGCAATTGCTCTTCTCTGGTGGGCATTGGCCAGTGGGTCTGGCCTCAGGTCCAGTCTAGGAGGAAAGATGTCAGCTGCAAGAGGATGGGTTTAGGAAACAATCTGTGTCTTAGAAGTTTAAGGTTTTGGATGCGATGTCTAAGGCTACTCCTGAGACTTATTTTATGGAAACTTTAAAAAAATATGAGGGAGTCCTGCCTGCCAAGGGTGTGTGAGATTTTTAACCTACTGAGAGATATAGATGACAATGGCCCGGAGCCTCTCACCCCAGGAGATCCTTGTAAGTTCACCAAGCCTCACACAGCTCCCTGGCAGGAATGGATATGGTTACTTGTACTTCCAGCCCAAGGAGAGCTGTGGGGAGAAGGAGGGACGCCCTCTGGTCAGGGAGGACAAATGAGCTATAATAATGTTAATAGCTAGCATGAATTAGGAGATTACTGTGTGCCAGGCATATATTATCTCTTTGATGATACATCCATGCATTAGCTCTTTGATAAAGAGAAATTTACCCACTGCCAGGGAGCAGAACTTTCCTCAAAATAAGAGGAAACACATGGCACATAATCCCACTCTGTGTCCTGCCAGCATTAGCTGGAAGGTCATGCATAGTTTTTAGGAGTGGAGGGTAGAAGCAAGAGGGAAAGACAGCTTCAGGGACACATATCCCCAGACGTCTGTGGGGAAGGGAACTTCAGGGTACAGACTCAGGTGTCTCCATACACAGAGAATAGATACCACTGGGATATGAGAGAGCTAATGAAATGATGGCTTTACTGATACATGTGTATGTATACATACATGAACACATGTCCACACACAACATCCCATATAGATATAGATCATCTGGTGAGTAATATGTCTGAATCAATAAGAAAAGACCACATAGCTTAGGCTCAAGAGACATAGTGTAAGATGTGGTTGATTATATACACATGAGAATGATGTTCTATCTCCCAAAAAGATCCCTTCCTAGACTTTTTTTTTTTTTTTGGCTGTGCTGGGCAGCTTATGGGAGCTCAGTTCCCCAACCAGGGATTGAACCTGGGGCCCTGAATCCTAACCACTAGGCCACCAGGGAACGCCCCCTTCCTAGGTTTCTTGATAAGCTAACCTAAGCCTGGGGTGTTGGACAAAGACAGGACAGGATTGGAAAGGGTTCACGTTATAGGTGTTTCCCCAAAGGGATTAAGGTCTGATCTTCTCTGGTATCTGAGGTATCATGTGTACCTGCGGGAAGGCTATGGATGTTCAGACTAGGGTCTGGGTCGGAAGGAAGCATAGATCCAGAGTCCAACCTCAGGTTATTTCTCTAATACTGAAGCCCCTGAGAGTCCAAAAATAGTTACCTGAAATGAATACTAGAAAGCCCAGGGGCTTTGGAGCCAGAAGCCTGTGTTTAATGCTTGCCCTTTCTACTACTTACCAGCTTCTCATTCATTCATTCACTCAATAAATATTTATTAAGCATTAACTGTGTGCCAGGTGTGTGACCTTTGGGGGTAAGCTGTATAACTCAGTTGGCTTCAGTTTCCTCATCTATAAACCAGGGAAAATAATCCATAGGAGTCACAGTCGTTGTGAGGTGCTTGGCACATAGCTGAGTCTCAATAAATGCTTCTCGTTGTTGTTAGCACTAGTAAGAGAAATCCAATTATGTCTCTTTAATATAGTTGCTTACTTGGGCTTCCCTGGTGGCACAGTGGTTGAGAGTCTGCCTGCCGATGCAGGGGACACAGGTTCGTGCCCCGGTCCGGGAAGATCCCACATGCCGCAGAGCGGCTGGGCCCGTGAGCCATGGCTGCTGAGCCTGCGCGTCTGGAGCCTGTGCTCCGTAATGGGAGAGGCCACGGCAGTGAGAGGCCTGCATACCAAAAAAAAAAAATATATATATATATATATATATAATTGCTTTCTTTTGCTAGTTTTTCCCCCCAAAGGTGTCTGACCTGTGTCTAGGGGAATTTTGTATAGCCCCAGAAGATCAGCCCCTCCTCATAGGGGCTCTGACAGTGGGATGTGGCTCGTCTCCGGAGTAAAGCAGCACAGGACATGTTTAGTGCCCCGGTTGCTTTTGGTGCTTGCCTGTCCCCCTGCCTGGACTGTGAGCTCCTCAGGGGCAGGGACTGTGTCTTTACTTGTTTAGCATTGTGACCACAGTGCCTCTGACAGTGCCTGGCACACAGAAGGCACTCAGTAGATGTTTGCTGAATGAATGGAAGAAAGAAGGAGCAGGGTTTCTAGCCCTGTAGTTGTTGTGCAGGCCCCTCATTCCTTCATTCCACAAATATTTATCAAGCGGCTACAATGTCCCTGAATACTGTACCAGGTGTTGGAGACATAAGGGTCCCTGCCCTCATGGAGCTCGGAGTCCAGTGGGAAAATACAGGCTGTAATCAGATAGTCACAAAAGGAAACATCTCCTTACAATATGTGGTCTTTGTTGTAAAGGAAGTAAATGACGACACGAAAGCATATCAAAGAGCAAGGTAAGGAAGTGTGGGTACTCACAGGAGGCTTCCTCCAGGCCGCAACACTTCAGCTGACATCAGAAGTGAGAGTGGGTGTTAAAGCCACGCGGGGGTGTTGCTGCTCCCGCCGATAGGCGTCTTCCAAGGAGAGGAAACCTGTGCACAGTCCCAGTGGCTGGTTAGAACATGGCACGTTCAGGCAACAGGAAAAGGCCAATATGGCTGGAGCAAAACGTGAGACTGAGAGCGTAGGGCAAAGAAGTCGGAGGCGTGGGTTCTCGCCTTTGTCCTAAGAGCAAGGGGACACCATAACGGGGTTTCACGTCGAGGGGTGATAGTAGTGAGATGATCACTGCCTGGCTGAGTTGAGGGGGCAAGAGGGCAAGGCGGGGGAGCAGTCAGTGGGGTGTGGAGTTAGGTAGGCAACAGATGGCAGTGGCCTTGGACTGCAGTGGTGGAGACAGAAAAAAAAGGATGGATGGGTAAAACACTTTAGAGGGGAGGAGAAAGGGCTAGCTGATGGTCAGGTCCTGAAGGGCAGAGGAGGAGCCAGAGGAGCCATAGAGAGCTAGGTTTGTAAACTTGCTCCCAGTGTCTGTCTGCTCCTTGCTCACCTCTATTAAAGGTCTTCTTTCTCACAAACCCAAGAGTTTGGTTCTGATAGCCTTCCGAGGTGGATGGATTTCCACTTCCAGAGAATGAGAGAGACTACCAGGGGCCCCGCAGTATTTGGGAAGCACCTAGAGGGTCATTTCCCCAATGAACCAGGCAGTCATTTATCCTCCCAAACTCACCCAAACACACACACTCTCTCAAACTCTCTGGCTCCCCAGACTTACACAGACTTCCAATCACTCCCTACAGACCACTCCATCCTACCCTTATTTATCCCTGCCTCTCCAAAGCCCTCCGTGGCCCCCTTTCCCACTCTTCTCCCTACCCTGACCCAGCCCCCATTTCCCTCTGCCTCTACTGAGAAACAACCACCCCCAGAACCCCTGCCCCCGGCTGCTGCTCCCTGAGCCCCGCCCGCCCTCCCTCCTGCTCCTCTCCCTGACAGATGCCTCAGAGCCCCAGGCCGCAGTTAAGGTGACGAGATGCAGCAATTCTTTATGAACATTTCATTCCTGCTCGCTACACGACGTAAATTAGATGGTGTGTTACATTCGGGCAATAAGAGAGATATGTCACCGTGACGCTGGCCCATTGGATGGAGAGGGTAATCCTGCCGTGAATTTCATTACTGCTTTTATATAGACAGAATTAGCTCGGTGACAGCGAGCCTGATTGTCTTTCACTAGGGGTTTGGCGAAGAGCTGAAAGGATTTCACCCTGATGTGCACACTACTGAGTGACCCGCTCACCAGCGGCTCCGCTGATTGCTTTGCACCTTGCAGACCTGTGATTGGCTCAGCCTCTCTGCCGCCTCGCCTCCCTCCCTGGCCCCCAGCCCTCGCGCTTGGCTTTTGCTTGAAGCAAGAAGAAAGGAGACCTAATGGAGGAGTCACAAGGTCATGAAGGGAAATGTATGGGGGAAGGGCAAGGTGACAGAGTTAAAAAAAACAAAAGTCAACAATTCCTTTCTGATCAGAGTCTCCTGGACAGAAGCTGTGGCCACTCACTCTTTTTTTTTTTTTTTTAAATTTTTGGCTGCGTTGGGTCTTCGTTGTGGTATGCGGGCTTCTCATTGCGGTGGCTTCTCTTGTTGCGGAGCACGGGCTCTAGGCGCATAGGCTTCAGTAGTTGTGGCACGTGGGCTTCAGTAGTTTTGGCACTCAGGCTCAGTAGTGGCTCATGGGCTTAGTTGCTCCCCGGCACGTGGGATCTTCCCGGACCAGGGCTCGAACCCATGTGCCCTGCATTGGCAGATGGATTCTTTAACCACTATGCCACCAAGGAAGTCCCAGCCACTCACTCTTGCCTCCCAGAAAAGAGCAAGAAGGACCGGGTCCCTGGGGCACATGCCCATGGCCCTCAGGGCAAAAGGGCAACTGGGTAGAGGCTAGTAGATCCGTGTGAGTCTCCCTGGCAGAGCCTCCCAAGTTGCCATCAGGTTCCTGTCCCTTTGCCTCTGGCATCTCTGGGTCTTTCCCCCTTAGTGGCTCAGGGCTCTTTCCCACCTCCTAGCCAGGGACACTTGTAAGAAACAAGAGCAAGAACCGTTGTCACTCCCAGCCTGCGGACCCAGCAATTCCAACGTGCAGGTGGCCTTCCATTTCCCACGCTCACCTGATCCTGTCATGGCCCCACCCCCACCCTACCACACGTATTCATAACACTCTTCGGAGACTTCCGGAATCCTCAACAGGGCATAGATGGCCCAGCCGAGGGACTGCCTTCCTTCAGCTTGTTTCTGTGGGGTGGCCAGTTCTGAGAGCGTCAGCCCCCTCTCTGTTCTCTTGGCCTCCGCCTTGGTATCTCTCACCTTCTGCCACCTTGCCCACTCCTTCTCTCACCTCTGTCAATCCCTCAGCAAACAAAAGTCTTCTGCCAGGCCTTCCTGAGGCAGCTGGTGGCCCCTGGGACTGGCCAGGGAGGTTGACCATTGGCCGGACCCCTGAAAGTTTCTCTTATGGCCCAGACCAGCCAGCTCTGTGGCCTCAGCGCTGGGAAGGATTAAAGCCACAGTCTCCCCTTTCCAGAGGGGGAGGAGGCTCCCTGGACCTCGGCAGAGCTGAGCAGGCTCTCAGGAGGCCTGGCACAGGGTCGCTGCACCCTGACTCTGCCCGGGTACAGCGCACGGAGCTTTCCCTGCGGCCTCCCACCCCAGGCACCCTCAGCTCCAGTGGCCTGTCCTCCATGGAGCCCAGCGAGAGGGTTCCCTTAATGAATTACTCATGCAGTCACACTGAAGAATTTTACACTGAAATCCCTTCTCCATGAAGCCAAGGCTTAAGACTTCGATGCTGAAACTAAACTCCAACCCTACCTGTACGACAGCTGTATGCCGAGGCAGGTCATTGCATCTCTCTGAACTTCAGTCTCCTCATCTTCAAAAGGAAAGTGGTAACTGCTGTTGTGGAGGCCGCGCTGCAATGCCCTGCTTCCCTCAGTACTCAAGGACGGTCTCCAGGTGCTGCCCTGGCTTGGCAGCTTTCCTTGGAGCTGTCTCTGTCGAAAGGGAGCTGCCTCACTTAAGGTCATGCCCTTCCCCTGGGCAGCCTGCATCCAATGCCTGGTCATCCCCAGCATATGAAGGCCCAGCCCCCTCTCCCCGACCTGGGACAGTCCTGAAGGGCCATTCCAGCCTCAGAGCCCTCCTTGTGGTCCACTAAGGCCTTTTTTGAGACTGCAGCACAGCTCAACTTCTCATTCTGTTCAGTCCTGCTTCTTTCCAGTTCCATCCCTTGCACTTGTGATGATCCCAAGGGCACTCCCCAGTGAAGCTCCCGCACAGTAATCTCCACCCCAGAGTCTGCTTCCAGACCCAACCTGCAGGCAATTCAATTCCTGCCTACCTGCTGACTGGGCTACTACAAGGATGAAAGTGTTTTGTAAAGTGCCATGAGAAACACAGCTGCTGCCGTTTACCTTCATCATCATCACTGTCCTCTCCATCATCTTCACAGCAGAGCCTGCCCAGCTGGTGTGATGAGGTTCACATACTTTGGAAGTCCAGTAAATGAACATCCAGCCTTCTTTTTTCTCCTAAGGACAAGGTCCTTTGCATTCTTCCTTTTATCTTCTGATTAGAATGACCTTCCCAAATTGGCCAGACTCCCTCAGAAAGCCAGCTGTGGTCCTAAGGATCTAGGGGTTCAGATTGGTGCAGTTCTGTTACCCACAACTCATTCTCTGCACCAAGAATCAGTGAGCTAAGTGCCCATTGGATTCTCTCTCCTACATTCTCCAGATGCCTTTCTAGCTGCGCTTCCTACTCTTTATTTAAAGCATGTACTTTCCTCCTGTAGACCAAAACATCCATCCCTAGGGGGTGGCAACAGGTCTTAAGTGAGGCCTAAGGGGAGGGTCTCCTCTCCTAGAGCTAAGATTTCCTTCCTTCTGGGCCATGTTTACAGCCTCCCAAATAAAGTCTGGGATCCCTCTCTCTTAGGGAACAGGCAATGGTCCCAGATTATTGTTACCCTTCTAAGTATTCCCACACTGTCTCACTACTGGGCCCACAGCCTTGTCAGCGTTTTGGAGTGGAATGGCAGGTAGGGACACTGCCAGGTGAATCAGATCTCGAACCCAGTCCCTATTCCTGGGCCCTGCCTGACCCCGAATCTGTGCTCCTCAGGAGAACAACGTCCTGCATCTCTCTTCTGGAGCTTTCCCCGCGTCCTCCCACAAGGTTGCAGACACTGAGCAGGGAGCCAGGAATATGGAAGATGGAGGTTTCTCACCCCACTCTCATCCTGATGTCACAGACCTCATTTTCTGACACTAATTGGTTGCCATGGAAACAAGTTCGTTAAAGTGCATGATGACTTGAGGTGGTGAGAAGGAGAGCCATAAGAGCAAGCTCTGCCACGAAGAATCCACAGAGCCCCTCAGAATCAAGCAGGGCTGCCCAGAGTCCCTATCCTCTGCTGGTACATTTGCCTCACATATAAGGAGAAAAGTCTGTCTTGTCTTTGAGTAGGGAGACCTTGCTGCAAAGTCAGAGATAGTCCAGAGCAATAAAAACCAGCCACTTACCCTGGAATAAATGGATATCACATATGATGTGGACCCCTCTATTTCAGTCTTAGATCAGAAGTCATCTCTTCTAAGAAACTGTCCTTAACTATCTAATCTCCCATCCCCATCTCCATCTCTCTCTCTCTCTCTCTCTCTCTCTCACACACACACACACAACACACACACATGGACACACACATTCCCCTTACTACTTACTCACCCTAGAGCTTACACATTCTTTCAATCATTCATTCAACAAGTACTGATGAGCCTCTGGTGTGTTGTAAACCCTAGGGATACAGCCAGGAGCTGACAGGGCCCTGCCTTATGGAGCTCACTGTCAACATCTTATACCATGTCCTTCTATACTCACATGCTCAACCCTTTAATATGCATCTCTGGGTTTTCTTTTTTCATTCCAGTTCCCCAAATGTGGTGAGCTCTCTGGTTGCTGGTAGGGCAGGGTACAATTTGCTTTTTATCCCCTCTACCCATGGGCTTTCTAAGAGTGGAGACTTTGAGCCTATTAATGTACAACCTTGCCTAACACTAAACCAAGATTTGGGGCCCCTCAGCCTCCCATGTCACCCCATTGCTCCCAGCACCAGCCTTCCAAGGACCTTGGATTCTTCCATTCTCTTTCAAGGCCAAGGAGCAGAGGAATAGATAGGACTTGAGGATGAGAGCAGAAAGGTGTGTCTGCTGTGTGTCTACTGGAGCACATACACAGGCACCAGATGCACGGCTGCGCCTTCATACATCTGTGTCCTGCCATCACGCATGTGCACTTATGTTGGCCAATATCTGTGACTTCTAAATTGGCCAGTACAAGGGTGTGAGCAGGTCTGTGATTCCACTTATGAGCGTGAGTGAGCATGTGTTCAGGGAAAGGGAATTTAGGGTTATGTGTCTATGTGTGTTTTTTCCAAATGCTTGGCTTTTTTCAAAATCGCTAAGAGCACTACTGTCATTTATGGGGTTTAAAATGTCAGAACAGGGCCCTCAGGGAGGCAGGGGAGATTAAACTGCAAACAGTGAAGGTTATAGATGACGCTTCCGATAGGCTGACAGGCGGACTCAAATGATGCCACACTTTAGCAATCATTTAAACACATACACTCATACACACACACGCACGCACACAGATCATCTCTCCATATTTTAACGGCATATTCTGAAGGCTAAAAACATAAAAGGCCAAGTCTAGAGAACCACGGCTCTGCTTTCAGAACCCAGCCAGCAGCTGTCTAGTCTTGTGTACATGTGTGTGTACTCACTCAAGTGCACCTACTGTGCCAAGTGAACACATGTGCTTATTTGTTTTGGGGTCTTTTTAAAATAAATTTATTTATTTTTAGTTATTTATTATTTTTGGCTGCGTTGGGTCTTCGTTGCTGCGTGCAGGCTTGCTCTAGTTGCGGCGAGTGGGGTCTATTCGTTGCAGTGCGTGGGCTTCTCATTGTGATGGCTTCTCTTGTTGCGGAGCATGGGCTCTAGGCATGCGCGCTTCAGTAGTTGTGGCTCGCGGGCTCTAGAGCGCAAGCTCAGTAGTTGTGGCGCATGGGCTTAGTTGCTCTGCGTCATGTGGTATCTTCCTGGACCAGGGCTTGAACGCATGTCCCCTGCATTGGCAGGCACCACCAGGGATACACATTGTTTTTGTTTTTTATGAATTTATTTATTTATTTATTTTTGGCTGCATTGGGTCTTCGTTGCTGCACGTGGGCTTTCTCTAGTTGCGGCGAGCGGGGGCTAGTCTTCGTTGTGGTGTGCGGGCTTCTCATTGCGGTGGCTTCTCTTGTTGCGGAGTATGGGCCCTAGGCACGTGGGCTTCAGTGGTTGTGGCGCACGGGCTTAGTTGCTCCGCGGCATGTGGGATCTTCCTGGACCAGGGCTCGAACGCGTGTCCCCTGTGTTGGCAGGCGGATTCTTAATCACTGTGCCACCAGGGAAGTCCCTTGTGTGCTTATTTGTATTTTAGTGTCTGTATAGGTTAATTCCACCTCACTTTTATGTAGTGCCCTATATAATTAACAAAATATACCACATTTAACAGTCTACCTGAGCATCATAACAACTTGTATAAAGTAGGCAGGGTCAAGGTTACTATCCCCATTTTACAGATATAAGAAAACTGAGGCTCAAAGAGGTTCGATGGGCTGCCCAAGCCCACCAGCTAGGAAATGATTAAGTGAAGGTTAGAAAGAGTCTTTTCATACTTATCCAGACCTCTTTTCTTGAGGTTGTGTTTCTCAACTCTGGCTACTTTAAAATCCCCTGGGGAGCTTTTAAAACCCATCAATGCCTGAGCCCTACCCCCGGAGATTCTGATCCAGTTGTTCTGAAGGTGGTCCTTGTGGTATATTTTAAAATTCTAACATGCAGACTAGTTGAGAACCACTGCTTCCGGGCCTGGTGAAGTCAGGCAGGAGCTGCGCACAGGGGCGTCCCAGGTGTCTAATTAGTCTCACATCCCCTCCATGTGAACATGGATTCCAGTCTCTTTCCTCCTCAGGGTCTATCTTGGCATCAACTTCCCGGGAAGACTTACTTCCCAGGATGGTAAGAGCCTCTATTTCTTCTGCATCACCCCAACTCCCCACCCCCTTCCAAACTGTGGAGACTTAAAAGGATGCTCAGCTCAGCCTGATGAATGAAGAGGCTACCAGCCATGTGCTCACAGTTGTGGCCACCCGGTAAGGGGCAGAACATGTGGTCTCACGAAGAGGGAGGAGAACCAGCTCCACCTGGCCCATCAGCCAGAGGAAGGCCAGAGAGGTGAGAGGCAGCTGCCTTAGTAACAAAGGACGAGAGAAAAAAGGGAAAGAGACAGAAAGAAGGGAAGAGAGAAGATAACAGCTGGCCCCCTTTGAAGGCTGTACGGACCAGCTAACTGCTAAAGTCACGGGCAGTGCTCACCTCACACAGCCCTCTGCAAAAGAGGTGGTCTAGCAGAGCAGTTAGGAGCACAGACTCAGGTAGTCACCTGCCTGGGCTTGAATCCTGGTTTCTGGTTACTAGTTATGTGACTTTGGGCAAGTACTTAATATCCGTGTGCCTCGGTTTACTTATCTTTAAAATGACAATGGTAATAATAGGACCTGCCTCATCGAGTCTCTGGGAGGATTCAGTGAGTTCATGTAAAGTCCCCAACATAGCATAAGTGCTGGGTAGGGTTCAACCGTTGCTATCCTGCATCATTCGATGCTTTGGAATTCTCCCTCCTTGAAACTCTTCCTATCTTCCTGAACATTCCTTCTCAGCCTTCTTTGCTAGCCCTGTTCCTCTGCCCTCCCTCTGAGTCATTGGTTATCAGCCCCAACTTCATTTTAGAATCACCTGAGGAACTTTTACAGCTCATTTCCAGAGATTCAGATCTAGTTGGTCTGGGGTGGGGCTCAGACACTAGTGTTTTTCAAGTTCCCTGGTTCATCGAAATGTGCTGCCAAGGCTGAAAACCGCTCCTCGAAGTGTTGATACTCCTTAGGACTCTATTCTTGGCCTTCTCTCCTCACGTGTCTTTCTTTTTTTTAATAATCACCTGCAATTGTTTAACATCACAGCTTTTTAAAAAAATTAACTCATGAATTAATTTGGCTGCACTGGGTCTTAGCTGCTGCGTGCAGGCTCTTCGCCCCGGTGCACAGGCTTCTCTCTAGTTGCAGCAGAGCACGCGGGCTCAGTAGTTGCAGCGCACGGGCTTAGTTGCCCCGCGGCATGTGGGATCTTAGTTCCCCAGCCAGGGATCGAACCCGCGTCCCCTGCAGTGGAAGGCGGATTTTTAACCACTGGACCACCAGGGAAGTCCCTCTCCTCATGTGTCTTTCCCAAGTAATTGACCTCCTTCCCATGGCTGTAATTACCATTCATATGCTGGTGACCCTCAAATCCATATACCCTGACAAGACTTCTCTCACACACACGTATTTCCAACTCCCTACTAGACATCTTAGTTTCCAAATGTATGGAGGTCAAATTGTTCTTAATAGTCCCTTAACCTCCTGGGTATCTTTACTGAGATGTACTCTAGGTTTCCCAAGTACAAGTCCCAATCAGAACTCAGTATTCTGCACTCTCCCCAAACACATTCTACTCCTTCTGTTCCCCATCTCTGTCACTCCCAACCATTCACCTAAGGCGGTTATCCAGGAATCCTCTCCCTCATCACCTCCCTCATCCAACCAGGTACAAAATCCTGTCAATTGCCTCGTAAGGCTCTCCCCAGTCTCACTCCTCAGGACCCCCACCACCACTGTCACAGCTCAGGTCCTCTTTGTCTCTTGCCTGCACAATTGTAAGGGCCTCCTCACTGGTCTCCCAGCCTCCAGCATTTTTGGCTGCATCCTTCTCCCCTTCTTTTCATCATCCTCAGAGCTATCTTTCTGAAATGCAAATCATTCCACTGCTAATGCCCTTCCGGATAAAAGCACAACTTCGCATGGGCCCTTTACTATCTGTCCCCTTCCCCTGGCCTCCCCCAAAGTGACCTCTCTACCCCACCTTCTGTACAGCAGTTCTCCAAATGTGCCAGGCTGTTTGATGCCTCAAGGCTTTTGCATATGCTGTTCCCCCACCTTACATGCCCTTCCTTCTCTTCCCCTTCCCATTTTGCCCACATTTACAAACTAGCTGAAGCACCAGTTCCTCTAGGAAGCGTTACCTGAATGTTACCTCAGGTTGAACTGACCACCGTTTTTTTTGTCTTCACTGCACCCTGTAATTGTCTCTATTATGTTGTCTCTCACTCTATGTTACTTCTTTGTTTTCATGCCTGACTCCCCCACTGGACTGTGGTATCTGGAAGAATCGGACCATGTCTTATTTGCCTTTGAGAAGAGACGTGAGGAGGGAGGAGAGCAGACTCTAAGTTCCCCTGGCTAAAGCACTTAGTTAAGAGTGCTTTGGCTTATGGCTCTGGATTTTGAAGGGTAGCTTCCTTTCTCCTGGAGCCAAGCAGAGAGGCTAGGTATGAGCAAAGAGACCCAAATAAACCGCTGGCCAGAAACTGTGCCCCTAGGTTCCTCCTCTGGGTCTGCCTCTCCGGGCCCCAGAGCTGGAAGCTCTGATTGTCTGGACTTCATGGCCCAACTGACGTGAGTAGAGTCTTCTTTCCTTTCTTTCATCTGAGATTAGGTTGGGAATACCTCCAAAGGGATCTTCAGAGAGAAACCAAGGAAAACTAAAAGCAAGCAAGCAAACAAACCGACCAACCCATAAGCACTTAGAAACACAGCAATGGACAGAATGCAGATGTCTGATTCTAATTTGTCACCCCTGCCTTAGGGAGCACATTCAAGAGTCGCCTTCTGGACACTGTCATCTTTGCCTAAGACAGCGCATTCAAAAGCCAGCTTCTCTCACCACTCTTACCCAGGGAAGGGGCTAAGCAGGAATCCTAGTCCCACCCCTTTTCCGCCAGGTGGGCAGCTGAAAAGGTGCAAGCCCACGTTTTACAGCCAGAGAAATTAAAGCAAACCCCCACCCTAGACAGAAGTGAAAGGTCAAGGCCTTCAGTGGTCCAGAACAATAGAAAGAGTCAGAGCCCAGGGAATAACCCCAGGACACCCAGGGCAGTGTGTGCTTCATTCATGGCTGGATCTGCCATGCCCGACCCTTAATTGCTATTATTTCTAGAGCCCTTGCCATACGTCAGCACTGTGCCAGCACTATCTTAGCCTGAGTAACCCTCACAACAATACTATAAGTAAGGATAATTATTATTGCTGTTACAGATGAGGAAACTGAGTCTCAGAGAGGCTAAGTGACTTTTCCAAGGTCATTAAGCCTTGGAAAGGTGGCTAGGCTAGGACCCAAACTCAATCTGACTCCAAAAACCCAGGCTCATAATCTCCATGGTGTACTGCTTAATATATATGGCAGGCGATTATTCAATATTTGCCGATAGTAATAATAATGGCTAACATTTATTGAACAATGTGCCAAACACGGTATTAAGCACTTTATATACATTATTTTGTTCACTAGATAGGTACTATTATTATTCCCATTTTATAGATGAGATCCCTGAAGCTTAGAGAAGTTAAGAGCATTGTCCGCAGCCTCAAAGCTAGGAGGTGAAAGAACTGGAATACAAACCCAGGGGGATGGATAAATGAACAACCAGCATAGACAATCTCTCCACCAGCACCACCACCATCTTAGAGAATACCCACGAAGGCAAGAGAAGGCCTTTCCAGGAGCTCTGACACCTTGATAAAGGCTGTCAGTGGACTTTTAAGCCATGTCCTGGCAAAGGCAGCTCCAGCCTGGATAGCTCTGCCAAGTTCACAACCCAGTGTACTCAGAAGTAGCCCTAGAAGGTTGGGCCAACTCCTCCTTTTCCCCAGGCCTCTCCAGAGCACCCTCTCACCAGTTGTATCTACTCACAATAGTCTGGCACTTGGAATCTGATCGGGTTTGGGGCCTCCAAAATACAGAAAACCTCCAGGACCTCTCCTAAGAAGGCAGTTTTCAGCTCTCCTTGCTGGATCCTTAAGTTCCTGATGGGAATCCTTGCAGAGAGCCATCCTGTTACCTAAGGAAAGAGAAAGAGGGGAGGCAAACAGCCAACTCCTGGCCTCCCCTCCCCATCTCTCCACCCTCCCCAAAGCCTTGCAGGCTACCCTGCCACCTCCAACCCCACAGTTTCTCACCTTCAGGCAAAGGCAGATGAGGGCAGAGCTGGGGAACAGAACTTAACTGAGCCCTGGGGGCACTGCAAATCCCTGTCTTTAGTATTTAGGGAAGGTGAGTCCCAGAGGAGGAGGGAGGGAGAGAGAGAGAGAGACTGGGAGAGGAAGGCTGAGATGCTCAGAGATGCAGAGATAGAGATGGAGGCTGACCCCAGGAGGGGTTGCAGAGAGAGACAGAAGAGGAGGGAGTGAGGGAGGAAAAGAAAAGAGACCGAGGAGGGTGGGAGAGAGGCAGTGAAAGAGGGGAGGGAGGAGAGAGACAGAAAGAGCCAGTTGCTTTATTCATGGCTGGTGATATTATAGACTGAGTGAAAATCACATTATCGTAATGGGAAAGTTAGAGTTGCTGAGATGATGCCCTGAAGCCTCAGCGCTGATTGGGGTGTGATTGCTATCTGTATTTATATGTAGAAAGCAAAGTTCACTGCCAGTTCAAGATGGTGGCGGCTGCTTCATGCAACATAATTCTTCAGTAGGGAGACGCCCCGAGCAAGCTGAGCAAGCTGTGCCGGGAGTGGGAACCGGAGCCCGAAAGCGAACTGACGCCTGAGCAAGCGCTGGAGCAGGCGATGGAGCCCGGGGTGGAGCCGCGCGGAGCTGCAGAGGAAGGAGTGGCAGCTCGGGCAGGACCAAGGCCTGGGCCCAGACCGAGGCCTGACGTTGGGTTGGGGGAGAGCGGGCGCGAGATCCTGGGGATGGGGGCAACGAGTAGTTCCCACCATCTTCCACCCTCCAGGCCGGCCCAGAGCTAGGTCCGCCCTGGAGGGCGGGCTGCGCTAGACCTTCAGAGGCCGGAAACCTTGACGGATTCTCCAACTGACTCCACCCCACGCCACCCCCAATGTATAAAATTCAGTGCTGGGCTTCCCTGGTGGCGCAGTGGTTGGGAGTCAGCCTGCCGATGCGTGGGACGCGGGTTCGTGCCCCGGTCCGGGAGGATCCCACATGCCGCGGAGCGGTTGGGCCCGTGGGCCATGGCCGCTGGGCCTGTGCGTCCGGAGCCTGTGCTCCGCAGCGGGAGAGGCCATAGCGGTGAGAGGCCCGTGTACCGGGAAAAAAAAAAATTCAGTGCTAAACCGGACAACTAATGTCAGGAAGTTTTAATTTTTCCCATGATGACTGCTTAGTCGCTTTGTTGCCATCTCACATTTCTTGAAAATTTTTTCTTTAATTTTAAATTTCTTTCAGGGATCCCTGCTGTGCTTGCGCCCCACCTGTGGCCTGCCGCTGCCTATTGAGCAGCCTATCCCTACTGATTGGTGAAGGGGTGGGACCTGTGACTCCTACAGCACAGAGCCGGGGTGGGGGGTGGGGGGGTGTGGGGGGTGTGGGGGTGGGGGGGGGGTAGGTGAGCCCAGACTCCAAGCCCCGACTGCTCTGGGAGGTATCAGCCACGATCAGGAAGAGAGAAAAGGGATGTCACTGCAGCCTGAGCAGTCTTGAGCTCAGGCCACCTTTTACTTGAGGCCTATTTCCCTCAGGGCTTTCTGGGACAGAAAGCAGGGCCCCACCCTAGAGCTGCCAGAGAAAATGCAGGACGTTCAGTTAAATCTGAATTCAGATACACAACACATTTAGCATAAGTATACCCATGCTTTTTTGGGTATTTGGGATATTTGGGATACACTTATGCTAAAATAAACTATTGTTTATGTGAAATTCAAATTTAATCAGATTCACCACTGAATAGCTGTGTGGGGACTAGCCTGGTGGCACAGTGGTTAAGAATCTGCCGCCAATGCAGGAGACAGCGGTTCGAGCCCTGGTCCAGGAAGATCTCACATGACGTGGAGCAACTAAGCCCATGTGCCACAACTACTGAGCCTGCGCCCTAGAGCCTGCGAGCCTTAACTACTGAGCCCGCGTGCCACAACTACTGAAGCCCGCGCTCCACAACAAGAGAAGCCACTGCAATGAGAAACCCGCAAGCCGCAAGGAAGAGTAGTGCCCGCTCGCCGGAACTAGAGAAAGCTCACGTGCAGCAACGAAAACCCAACACAGCCAAAAATAAAAAAATAATAAATTTTTTAAAAAACTGTGTGGCTTTTAACTTCCTAGACCTTCAATTTCCTTTATCTGAGCACTAGGAAATAGTAAGTAGTACCTTCCTCAGAGGATGATTGAGATATAGTAGGTAAAATTCATGAGATATAATATGTAAAATACTACCCAGTCCACTATCTGGCACAAAATAAACACTCAATAAATGATAACTACAAAATACCAGCCCCCTTACATAAGCATCCTTTAGTCCCTTCTCATCTCTATCCTAGGCTTCTTGGAAGTCAAATTAAAGCCTTGTATCAGGATTCCTACTCTGGAAGCTGCTGGCTGAATGGAGGATCTGATCCTACTATGGTCCCCCCGGGGGCCTTACCCTACAGGATCCACTGAGAGTTCTGGAAGGCTGATTGCAAAGGTGGAGCAGGAACAAAGAACAAGTCCTAACCCAAGCCCCAAATCAAGCCTCACATATTCCCAGGTACCTCTTCTAAGCTTTGAGAACAAAATAGAGTCTACCTTCCTTTGGGCTCCCAAGTTTCCCTTTCTCCCAGGAAGATGGACGACGGAGCAGGGTAGTGATATGAAACTGGACAGGAAGGGCTCTGCCTTCTTGTGTGGCCACAGAATGGGCTGTTTGAGCAACCAGTCTGCCCAATAGCCATCCCATCAGGGTGTCAGCCCAAACCCCTCTCCATCCTCTGGCAGGGGCCCATGTCCAGGACACACCAGCTTGAAATTAGTGAATCCCTCAGTGTCTCTGAGTTTGTTCTCCCTCTGCCTCTCTCATATCTCATCCTCAGCTCAGAACTGACTTAGTAAAGGGAAGAGGCAGTGTGCAAAGAGTCCCACTGAGGCAGCCTGGGTTCCAGTTGCATCTGTATGATCTTGAACCTCTCTCTCATAGAAAGATGGGACTTGTTTCCTTCCCTCAATACAAGTGTTCCTGAATCTGCAAAAAAAAAAAAAAAAGTGGTTCCCAGTACCCCTCCTTCCCAGGGAGTCTGGTGGTTGGACTCCAGCCTTTGTCTCTGAAGGAAACTAATTATTCAGGAGACAATTCATGGGGAAATAGTAGCATATCTCCTTCTTTTCAAGAGGTCACAGACTCAAGACTGCAGTACCAGGCAGATTATAAAAATGTGACACCACCAGTGAAAGGCAATAGGGAGTGGTGGGGTCTGTGGCTCAAAAGCACTGCTTCTCCTAAAGGCATTCAATTTCATGTTTGTTTGCTTATTTTAAATACTGTGCTCAGCAAACCAAAGACCCAGGTGGGCCTGATTTGGGTCTACTGGGTAACTCCCTAGTTTCTTGATCTTTCTGGTGGCACACCTATCCCTAGCCATAGGGTCACAAAGTATTGACACAGAGTAGAGATATAACACGTGCAAAGACACACTGACCTACAAAGATGCATGGAGCAATCTGTGTCTACACCATTATCAGACCCAAAGGAGCAGAGCATAGGACACCCACAGAGGAGCTGCTCATCCCCAGCTTGCCTTCCTGCCCACCTCTTGCCAACCTCCCACCCCCTGCCTCCTCTTCCATGTTTGCCCACTGGGACCCAAGTCTGCTGCTCACGTCGTCACACCCACTCCCCTCTCTCCCTGGTGGTGATACCCAGGGTAGAGCCCAAAGAGTGTAAATGGAAATGGTAGGGGAGCATTCCACACAGTTGATCCATATGGTAGAGCCAACACACATGCATCCGGGGCCCCTGGAATGCCCCTCTTGCTTTTGACCCTCACAACAAGCCTGTACTGGGGTAGGGGATTGACAAGCAGTATCCACATACTCCTTGGCATTGATATCAGGAAGTCAAACTACAGTCCCAGTGGTTTAGGTCCCTGCCTGTCATAAACTCCATCAGGATGTGTTATGGCCCTCTCCCAAGGACCATTCAGCAGCCCTAAGCCTGCCTGGGTCCCTCCCCTGGGGACTAAGCCATAAAGCAGAGGCCTCAGGCACTCAGGCCACTAACTCTAGAAGGATCCTGAGAGGGGATGCCAAGCCTGAGAATTTTCCAAGCTCCTCTGGTCCATTCCATCTTTGGCCATTAGTGCTAGAACCTAGGCAACCTCTTCCTAGGTTCAGTCATCTCAGCAAAACAGAAGATCAATCAGTTGTAATAAAGAAAATAAATTAAAATCAAGGGCTCTTTCAAAGATTCTTGAGAACTGATTTTCATATGATTCACTGTTGGGAATTGTCTGTGCTCCTGTCTCCTTCCCTTTCAGGATTATAAATAACATTGATCATCACCAGCATCTTATCAAAGCTGGGATGTCCACATCTTAGGGAATGATTACCCAAATCACACAGGAGGCAGGAGAGGACCCATCGAATAAGGTTTTGTCATCTTAGAGATGCAGGGGGAAGTCCAAAGAGATGACCTCTATCCTGTCTTGGAGGCATGAGTCTTTGAGGATGAAAGCGAGATACCTCCAAGGGCAGGAAGCTTGGCTGGCAGCTCATTTATTCAGCTTCCTCTGAGGTTCCCATTTTACATCCCTTTGGGCTTGTGTCTGTGCAGCTATGTTGGGATTTGTGCATATGTCCCTGATCCCTAGAATGACCCAGCAAGAGGAATTGAGGTTTGGCAGAGAACATTCTGCTTGTGATAAAGGAAAGAGAGATGAGGCACCTGCCCCAGAAACCGCGCCCCTTATCAAGGAATAAAGCAGAAACCACCCACTACCCCTGAGACAGAGGACAGGGCTAATCTGCTCAAAAGCTGGAGGCTGGATAAAATGACCCCTGAAATGGGTGTCAAAGGAATGCCTCTGAGGAAATGTCACTCTATTCTCCTTGGAGGGCCCTAGAGGTAGTTGGTAATCCACCCGTCTCCCCCAACTCCTGTCCCCACTCAACACACACACACACATAAATCTTAATTGTGTCCGGAGCTTTTTACAGCGTTAATTAATCATATTTAGGGCTGTTTCCAGCTGTTGCTGAGGGAAAGAAGGTCCCACACGCCCGTGACTTAGGGTAAATCCAATCAGACAGAGGAATTCTTTGATTCCGAAGAAGCCGAGCATGGAAAAGACACCTCTAATCCCAGAGCCTCTCAGACCCTGCCTGCCACCTCCCCCCACGACTGCACTAGGAAACCGATCTGGGTTGGGGAAGCAGAGGGGCTGGAGGGCTAGAGAGGAAAGGGGAGGGACCAAGGAGAGGGGTGAGGGAGGGCCCCCCTTGAGATGGGTTGACTGGAATCAGGACCTAGGCCCAGCGCCACGCTGACTTGGCGATTCTGCCTTGTACTTGGGACATTTAGTGGGCTCAGGGGGGCCCATGATTCCTCAATAGCCACCTGAATGGCCCAAGAGTTATTACAGGAGACCGGGCCTGGACTAGGCAGGCCAGTGGGGGGTCAGCACTGACCCAATTACAGCTCTGCACAGCCAGCATGGTCTGAGAAAGGGCCTCGCCCAAGCCTTTTGCTTCCCTGTGACTTCTCCCCAGGCTCCAGCGGCATCGCTGTCAGCTCCGTTAGGCTCTCACACGTCTCTCCATTTCTGGGTCTGTGTTCCTCTCTCTTCTTAGGGCTCCATAGCACGATTTCAATGTCTTTCCCTGACGTCTGTCTCTTTTTTCGGCCACTATCTCTGAACTCCTGGCCCATCACCTCAAATCTTCCCAGAAATTCAGTTGAAGACAAACATCCTAAGGGGAGGGGGGTCAGCTTGGCCGCTGCTAATGACCTCTTCTTTGGTTTATGCTGGTAGCCCATTAGGTACACATGTGGAGCAAATAGAGGATGCGGGTGGGGGGATGGGGAAGGTGGGGTGGAGGGCGAAAAGCTGCTGCTGAGTGCAGGGGCAGGAAGGGACTACCCCACCCCTTAGAATCCCAGATGGGAGAGGAAGGGTTCCCCAGGGTGGAAAGTGAGGGTGCAGGGCTGTAAAAAGGCCAAACAAAGACCAAGTAGTGGCAACCCTATCCTCCCCGCTATGATGACCACACCTCCACACACCCCCTTATCGAGGCTTTCTGGGTCCTGGCCTAACTGGGCCTAAATAATTGAGGAGCCCATTACAACCTCCCTGTTTCCTCACTGTCAAGTGTAAATGCTGCAATGGTTGGTGTGGAAATGGGGCTAATTTGAATTGATAATAGGAAAGGCAGGGAAAAGTCATCTACAGTGAGTGAGGAGCGAGCAATCCCCAAGCAGATGCTAAATCTTGTATAATGAAAGAATCTGCCGATGTCAATTATGTACAAGTGTCTTTGCAGTGGTTGGAGGCGGTGGGCGGGCGATGGAACGGAGGGCTGGGTGCATCCCATAAACCCAAACACCCATCAAAGGCTCATACATATGGAGTGGTGGAGATTACGGCATAAATTTGAATGTTATGAATGTGCATGAGGGACAGGCAGGAAGCCTACCTCGTAAGGGGGAAGGAAACGGACTGTTTTTCAGTGCATGTGTACAAGGGAGCTTTTGTCCTCTGGGTCCCTCAGCTGTGTCTCCTCCGTCTCAGCTGTGCCCCCTCTGTACCAAGTTGTGTTCCAGGATGAGAAAAAAGTCAGAGTCTAGGGGTGCTAGGGCAGGGTAAGGTCAGCTGTTTTTCGGAGGCCTGGATGCGGGTTGTTTGAGGGCTTTGGGCCGAGCTGCCCTTGACCCATTCAGAGTGTTCCCAGGATACGATCTAGCGATTGATGCAGCCAGAGATCCAGAGCGATATTCTGAAATATCTGTGATGTGAACACAGCTTCCCCTCCTGCCTAATGGAAGATAAAGGAGAGATCAGTGGAGACAGCAATGCCCACCATGGAATGGGCAGAGTGATCCCGGAAGACAGCCTGGAGGAAGAGGTAACAAACTGTGCTATAAAGGGGGCCAACAGCTCAGAATGACAATAACAAGGGCACATCTTCCTATTCCTGGGTACAAGTCCACAGCACAGATAGGAGTGTGTGCTTGTGAGTGCGCGTGTACACACACACACACACACACACACACACACACACACATGGTAACAGGGCTCAGACCCCTCCATTGGTTCCCAACCTGCGGTTGCTCCCTGAGCAGACTCTGTGATTTGTGGTACAGGCCACCCAGGGACTTTAATCTTCACCGTGACAAATGCAATAAAAGGAACAATTTGGAGATCAGAGCTAAGGAAGACACATTTACAAACCCTTCCCCAAAGGTTGGATGGGGCTGTCACCATGTGATTTGTGCCGGAGATGAAGCAGGGAGGGGGAGAGGGGGGTCAGAGAGCTGGAGAAGGCGGACTAGGGAAGAGGAAGCATCACCACCTCTCTCCTGCTCACCCTCTCCGCTGGATTACAGTGGGGTGGGCTAAGATGGCCCGCCAGGCGGGCAGGGCGGAGACCTGGACCACAGGCGGCCACTCCCCCACTCCCCTGTCATGACCAGAGAGCACAACTCAATTACCAGGAACACAGGCCAGAACCACGAGCTTCACAGATTCATCTCAGCAGTTCAGGGGCTCTATCTAGAGGAGGGATAGGTGGTGGGTGGGGGAGGGTTGGAGAAGAGAGAAAGAGGGAGAGGCAGAGGCAGAGGCAGAGTGGGAAAGAGATTTTAATAGAAAGACAGTGACAGGTCAAGTTGCAAAGGGAGCCCCGAAGAAACCCCAGTCTGGAATAGGAAAGAGAGGGGAGATTTCCCAACCTGGGCTCCCTGCTCAGCCAGACCCAGAGGGATCTAAACCTAGAGCAGCAATAGGGTGGGTGGGGCAGGGGGCACTTAATCTGGGAACAAATCTATGGAGAGGCAGAACAGCCTGGGGTTCCATAGGATAAGTTTATTTGGGGTCTGAGAACTAAGCTGGAAGATGGCCAAGCAGGACTGAAGATGGCGGTACAGTCAGAGCTAGGGCCTCCCTTTCCCCTGAGTCTCTCTTTCCCTATCTGTAAAATGGGCGTAGGTTAGATGATCTGTAAGGTGCCTGCTGCCTTACATCTTAGATGTTCTGAGCCCCAGGTTTCTTAAAACCAACAACAGGAAACTGGGTGAGAGAGACAAGTGCCATCCTGCCATTCCACTACCCTGCCTCTCTGTAGCTGTACTAGTTTACAAGCATGTGGGCTCCTTTCTGTTGGGATCCCAGCTCTGCTTCCCAGAGTCTAGATCTTCAGTTCTCTCAGCCACTCATACCTCAGTAAGGGTTCAAAGGGAACTCTTTGGCCCTCTTTCTTCTTGAAGAACCTGGTCAGTCTTACCTTCCTTTTGGATAAGATCATCCTCAAACCAAGGCCATTCTCTCTCTAGCTCCTTCTACTGCATGCCTAGGTGGCCCCTCAGGAGATGTTCTCTCTGCCCCAGGGTATAACTTTGAAGCCTCTGGGTTCCTTCTAGTTTCCTAACTTTGAGCTGCCAGCAACTGAGATGTTGGTTTCCTTGGTCAGCGCCCTCCCCTTGCCCCTACTGTGCACCCTCCCCACCTGCCTATGCTCTGCCTACCCACACCCCCGCCCCCACTTCCAACCAGGCTACAAGGTGCCATGCTGGCAGGAAGTGGAATGTTTCTAGCCTAGGAGGCTTTGGTCTTTCATCTCACTCAAGGCCACACCTCAGATCTCCTCCACCTAGCTGCTGCCCTTGTGCATCTCCAGGTCCAGACTTGGTCCTCATACCCAGGTAAGTGGGCCTGGTGAGTACCTACATGTGGGTAGGAGAAAAGAGACTTCAGGAGTATGTGGGCCTGACCCTCATTCAAAACTCCCTAGGAAAGACGGGCTCAGACTCCAACAGCTGGTCATGGCCCAGGAGGCTCAGAGCAGTTCCCTCAGATAGACTGGGCCTCTTCAGGGTGGCGACTCAGGGCTGGATCATGGCCTCCAAGGGGAGGTAGGAACTGGGGAGGTTGAGGAGTTGGAGGAACAGACAAAAGTATGTTTTCTAAGCTCTAGACATGAAGGAGAGGAGTCCCTGCTCACGAATGAATCGAGGGGCTTGTGGGGGCCAAATCAAGAACAGGCTGACTTCCTCAAATCACTCTCCAGCAGAGGGGCAGGGGCTGGAGGTGTACAAACTCCATCCAAGTGAGTCCCTTGGAATAGGGTCCATGATGGACAGGAGACACAAAAGAAACTGAACTGCTGATCGCTGGATGGAGTAACTCCCATGGTCCTCTGCTGCCTCCCTCTGGGGGAGGGCAAGAGGACCAGCCCTGTCCTCCTCCCAGCCCCTCCTCCCGGCTCCTCTCGACTGAACCCCACCCCTACCTAGGTCCCTGGTTTCTCCTCTGGGCCTCAGACACCGTCCTCTCCCCTGAACTCCATCCCCCAGATCCCCCGCCCTCACCCCACAGAAGGCATGAGAGAAAAAGCGGACTAATAGGTGAGAAGAAAGGGACTCTGGAATCTGGAATCTTTTCCATTCCCTGCTTCCCCTCCTCAGAGGAGGAAAGGGCTTTGACTTGGCTCACTCATTTGCATCTTCTGTGGGCTGCAGTGGGAAAGGGTGAGGGAGGAGTGGGCCTGAGGATTGGCCCATCCCCCTGAGATCTCTTCTTTTCCCTGAAGCATTACTTAACCCAGAGCCCAATCCTTCTCTGAGGCCAAAACCAAGACCAGGCCCAGGCAGGAGGGAATCCATGTTAACTGATGGTTCATTGTCCTTCAGTGCCCCTCCCACCACTGGTAGATTGATCCCAGCTGGGCATCCCCTGGCCCCCAGCTCTGCTTACCTCCCATCAGGCTTACTCCAGTCCTGAGGGGGCTGAGACCCAAGATGGGGGGTGCGGGGAAGGCCAAAGGAGGGCCAAAAGTGGCCAATGGTTCACATGGGCTCTAAGAGAGGCACTTCCCCTCTAAGAGCCCTCAGATTTAGTCCAGCAGACTAGAGGTTGATGAGAAAAATAGTCAAGGAGAAGGTTTCTGAGTTTCTCCTCTCCTTCATGTTCACACCCATTCGGCCTGTGATCTATGACTGTCCACTTACCCTAACGCTCATGTGATAAATCATGGGGTGGGGACTAGTGCAAAGGGTTTGAGGGGGAGGGCACAGTAGGAGACTGGGATAGTCAGCAGAGGGAGCAGGGCTGGCAGGCACAGTGTGGGGTACTTTGGGGGAAAGCAATGGGGTGAGAATGGAGGGCTGGAGGGTATGAGGCAATAGAAAGGGACAAGAAGTAGAGGGTCAGCCAGAGGGTAAGGAGGGGTTGCCTCTAAAAGAAAGGCTTTGGGCAATGAGCTGCTCTAGCAGAATCCCACGGTGATTGGAGGCCCAGGCTCTGGGTACACCAGCATACCCTGTCCTAAGTGAGAGGCGGGCTGGCCCAGGCCTCCAAAGACAACCCCAGAAGGCAGCCAGGGGCCAGGAGTGCTCCAGGTACAGATTTTTCTTCCTTTCTGCCGTTAACAGGATGGGCAGGTGGGCTCCTTTCTCTCCTCCCACAGAAGGCTAGATTCATCCACTCTCTCCAAATTCAATCATCCCCTGATGAGATCCACCCTCCCATAGTGAGCTTCTCTACCCCCTCCCAAAGAGAAAACCAAATCAAACCAAACAGGTCCTCTCTAAGTTGCTTGCAGTCCTAAACTGAACCAGCTCAGGGTAGGAAGAGTCAAAGAGGTGACTATGGCTTTCCGCCCATGTCTTTGCCTGAGCCTGGCCTTATGACCTCTTGCCCTTTAGTGGGGTGTAAGGTCAGCAGGGGTGGGAGGGTGACCATTTTGACCTTGGGAAGCCTGCCCCTGTCTTTATCCATGCCCTGTCAGCTTTCAGTGCCCTTTGGAGGTTTATAGTCATATAAATCGCAGAGTCCAATGCCAGGCTTGGAGCCTGCAACTATAAATAGGCATGAAGTAAACAAGGTAGCAGATGCAGGGGCTTGGACAAGACAGAAAATCTGCCCCTCTTTGCCTGGGCAGGGGCCAAGGCACATCCGTGGAAAGGGATATCTTCCCTCTGCTCTCCTCCTCTCTCCTCCCCTGCCCGCAGGCTTCTAGCTTCCTGTGAAGCCCTAGAAGCCTCTGGGCTTCTAGTCTTTTCCCTCTGGGGATTATCCTCCAAGGCGGCTTTCTGCTGCAAAGCTTCCCCGGTCACCTGTCTTGTTTCTTCCCAGTCAAGGTGGGAGGGGGTGGTGGTGTCTCCTTTACTCACAGTGCCCCCCACTGCTTCTCTCCGGTTGCTTCACACTCTGCAGCGTCTTGAAGAGGTGCTGCTGTTGCCAACCACCAGGCTCTGCCACTAGGGGCGCCCTGATCCCTTCTCCATCCTAATAGCTCAGGTGATGCTAACATTTCTCAACTAGGAAACTTTATAAGAAACTCCGGAGACACAAAGTAACCCATTCCCTTCCAAAGTACAGAACATAAGAGTGCACAGATTCCTGTCATTTGGATTGATTGATAGCTTCCAGGGCACTTGGGTTTTCTCCCCAAGGTCTCTGGGCTGGGGACTCCCCTGGTGGCCCAAGGTTTAAGATTTTGCCTTCCAATGACCGGGATGCAGGTTCCATCCCTGGTCAGGAAACTAAGATCCCACATGCCGCGGGGCAACTAAGCCCGCGTGCAGCAGCTACTGAGCCTGTGTTCTCTGGAGCCCCCGCGCCCAACAACGCCTGCCGCCACTAAAACCCGACACAGCCAAAAAAAAAAAAAAAAATCTCTGGGCTGTACCAGCCAGATTCTAAGCAGAGAGTCTGAGCTTGAGACAATTTAGGGGGCACTGCCTTCTGGATCTATCCCTGCCCTCCCTCTGCCTCAGCCTGGTCTGCTTTCCTGCTCTGTGCTTGTCCTGGCCCCATCAGGTTCCCAGCCTCCAGAGAGCTCTCAGAACAATTTCAGACCCCACTGGCCCACAATTACCTTTCTTCATCCCATTTGGAAGACTCTGAATCTTAAACTGTGAAATTCCTTCTTTCATCCCAGATTGGGCTCTCCAAACATATTCACTCACCAGTTTATTTATTTATGTTAAAATATTTTATTTAGTTAGTTAGTTTTGGCTGTGCCGGGTCTTCATTGCGGCACGCGGGATCTTATAGTTGCAGCACGCAGGCTCATAGTTGCGGCATGCATCTGGGATCTACTTCCCCGACCAGGGAATGAACCTGGGGCCCCTGCATTGGAAGCGCAGAGTCTTACCCATTGGACCACCAGGGAAGTCCCCACTCAACAGTTTAGAATCACAGAAATTAGAGCTGGAAAAGACACCCCCCCTTTTTCTTAACCAATGAGAGGTCTGAATTCTGGAGGGGTTAGGTGACTCTCACCATAGTCACACAGCTAACACTGGCTTTCTTGCTAAGGCTGGAAGTGCTCGTCTGTAAAACCTGGCTTCTCCAGCCAGACCTCCTTCTTCTAACTCCTAATGGCTTCCTTTGCCCCCCAGAAACAGGCTTTCTATCTTTCAAACGTCCATTCTCCTTTGAGCCCTATCTCCAGCTGATTTATCACATAGGGAGAAGGAATGGACAGGCTCTGAATCACGATGAATGGTTGAACCTTACATGGCTGTTTCCAGTACCTTCATCCCCTGCCTCCCATTTCACTGGGTCCTCTCTGAAGGCTTACTGAGCAGATGACCCTGGAGGAATGACTTTCCAGAATCCCAGTTTGATAAGGCATGGAGGACTGAGAGCCATCCTTCCTGCTATGGGAAGTTACTTCCCTGGCTGCTCCTTCATTTTTCTTCTGGATGTCAATTCCCTAATTTGGAAAGCAAGGTGGGACCAAGTCCTGCTCCATGAATGATGTCCCCTGTGTCCAGGGCATGCAACACCCAACTGAGCACAGGTGCATGTACACACACACATATACTCATGTTCTCATCACCAACCTGTTCAAGGGTTCCTAGATTACAGTGAGACCAGAATCTCAGGTCACAGAATCTCATGCCAAATGAGTCACAGGGAAAGGAAGACAAATCCAGGAACTGATTTGGGGGAGTGGAGACATGAGTTCCTGTGGTTCTCTGAGGACAGAAGTGAGGAGGAGGTAACTAAGGTGAGTGGGAGTGGCCTGGCTCCCTGATAGCTGGGAAGGGTGTCTGTCCCCACTGTGCTGTCAGAGTGAATGTAATCCATAGGAGAGAGGGAAGATGCTGATGGAGGTCAGACAGGAAGTCCAGTTACCCCAGAGTACTCCCATCCTATAGCTGGATTGGAGCTCCCAGATGCCATCTGGAAGTGCCTGGGATGTGTGTGGGGCAGCTGGAGGGATGGCCATGATCTATCCAGCACCTGTCCTGCCCCTGCAGGCTTATGATGTAACAGTAGAACAATGTGGCAGAGGAGAAGGGGGGCTTTGGAATCTGGGGGAGGACTGGTCCAGTTCCCAGTGATGTGCCTGGGATAAGGCAGCTGTCGTCTCTGCTCTGAGCCCAGAAGGAGGCCCAGCCCCTTCGGTGAGTACTCAGCTTGGTTATACTCACCTTAATACCAGTCCTTCAATCATGGGTGGCTCATGAGCTCTCCTTCCAAAAAACAAAAATGATTCGGGCTATAGCTGTCAACCACATAGACTCTAATCAGAGATCAGACAAGCCACAGAAAAGACTCTGCCCATGACTGAAATGGAGGCCTTCCTGTGAAGACGGGCATTCAGACACCGGAGGATTCCTTATTCTAGGCCCCCAAGCATCTACTTCCTCCTTCCTACATCCACATCCCACCTCCCTGGTCTTCTGATGCCTCTCACTTGCTCATGTGCCTTCAATTTAGGCCTCTCCCAAAGGGTTTCTCACTCAGGCCCTCTTCACACCTTGTACCTGGAAGGCCTCACCTTGGTCCTCGATCTATCATGTTAACCCTCCAGAGACTTTCACCAGATTCCTTGCGAACATCTTGGATGTGAACTTGCCTATAGATTTGGTGACCACAGTTGTCTAAAATGTTCCTAGAAGCTCTGCTAACCAGCCCCAGGAGAGAGACTGGAGAGTTGGTAGGACCCCCCATCCTCCAACTTGACACACTTCCCTTCTGCTTCTTCATCCAGGCTTCTTAGATGATCAGAGAAGTGATCTCTGTACCCACTTTCCCACCTTTCCCCTTCCTTGTCCCTAATCTGAAACCCCAGGTTGTCATTCTCCAAACTGTCCCTGAAAGCAGCAGCATGTCTAACTTACTCCTGTGCCCCAAACACAATACCCCACAACTTAAGGGTTCAATAAATATTTACTGAAAGAATCAGTCCTCAAACTTCTTCAGTATATTTCCTTCTTTTCTCAGTATATCCTCCTGCCAACAATCACACACTTTTAAAATTCCCAAGGCAGCTTTTGAGGAGCTGTTCATAGGCATTAACCTCTTTTAGTCTCAGATGCTGAGGAGGAAGTGCACTGATGTCCAGGTCTGGGACCCAGAGCTGAGCACATGGCCTGCCTGCCTCCCCTGAGCCTCCAGGCCCCGGGCGGGATTGTCTCGCCTCACTCATCCTTGCCGCCAAGGCCTCCTCGCCTGTATTTATATACACTAAAGCCTCTGCCCGAATAAAACATCCATGTAAAATCCAATTTCCTCAGAATATCTTTTGGAGCCTGGGCCTGAGATGGAGTAGGTAACCCCGGCCGTAACTGCCTGAACCACTCCTGCTGGCTGCAGAGGTGAGGCCCATTTTTCAATTATCTATCTGCGGCGACAGCAGCGGTCCAGCCACGGAGCCAAGGAAGGGGGAGGGGGAGCGGGAGGCAGAGCTAGGGAGAAGGGAGAGAGAGGGCAAGGACAAGGTGGGGGAGAAGGAGGGGGAGAAACCTAGGGAGAGGCACGCGAGAGAGACCCTGCACGTGGCGCCCAGTAGGTGCTCAAGAATTATTTGGAAAATAATTGACTGGAAGCGTGAATTGGGAGGGTGGGGGTGAGGCGAGGAGAGACAGTGGGTGGAGAGAAGGAGAGAGGACGCGGGAGGGGAGAGGGGGAGGGGAGGCGAGCGTGGATGAAGCCAACAAGAGGCTCCTGTGTCAATCCGTGGAAACGGGAGGCAGAGTGATGCGGTCACAGCTCCTGCCATCAATATCCTCTAATATAAATGTCAGTGATGCTATTTTCCGCGCAGTCATTTCGCACACTGCTGATTACATTAACGTATAATGGAGGGGCGCCGGCTCCACTGCTTTCTCCCCTAACCCTCCCCCCGGTGATGTGTCAATAGCCGCCTCCATGAACAAGTCAATTTTCTGCAGGCTTGGCAGCGGAATAAATCTGCCCGGCTATGGGGAGAGCTGGAGATATTTATATATCCGGCTCCTGCCTTCCGTGTGCGCGCGTACGTGTGCGCGGCGGGCGCCGGCTGGGGACGAGGCGGGGGGCGGGGAGCGCGCCGCCGACCTGAATGATTTCCAGCCCGGACTCAATAAGAGGAGAATTTAGAGCGGTCCCTGAGCTGGGCTCCCAGAAACAGCCTTACACGTTTATTTTCCTTAGCTGAACAGGAAAGGCGAGAATTATATGTGGATTTATAGGACAGGCGCAGCTCAACCCAAATGCTCTCGCTCCGGGGGGCGGGGAGCACGGGGGCTGGAGGGAGGCGGCGAGCAGAGGGCGGGCCGCTGGGACTCCGGCTCGAACCCGTGCCGGTAGGGGCGCACCCCCCTCGCCGGTCGCTTTAATTACATTTGTTCTTGCCCTTCGTGAGAGGGAGACTTCGGCGCGGCCGCGTGGGGCTTTAGGTGGGGGCAAGGCGCAGGCCTGGACCGCCTGGAGCTGGGGAGGGTGGCGTGGGGGGCGCGGGAATGGGGACGAGGAGAGAACGGGAAGGGGGGCTGTCAGCTCCAGCTCAGAAGCGGATCAATAGTACGAGATCTAACGGGCTAACTGCCAAGCGGGCGCACCGAGGCGTTGCCCCGCGGGGGCGGGAGGGGGCGGGCGAAGGACGAGAGAAAGGAAGAGGGGTAGGAGAGGGAGTGAGGACAGGGGAGGGGGAAGGGCAGGAAGAGTGGGCGAGATGGGGGGAGGAGGAAGAGAAAAAACGGAGAAAGGGACAGAGGGAGAACGGAAGGGAGGGGACAGGACAGGACAGTCTTCGTGGGGGCGTCTCTTCAACATCCTTCCCCCGCTCAACGCTGGGAACAGGGAACCTGTCTGGGAGCTGCCAGACCCCGCTGCCGCCCACCCCCTGCCTCCACTCTGCCACGGAGCCGCCAGGGGGCGGCGCGCCCCTGTGCTGTTCCCACGGATCTCCGCGCCACCTCGCTGGGACTTAAGTGACCCGCCGCCTCCAACGCCCGGTCCCCGCGCGGTGCCGTCTGCCCTTTCCCGGGGGCCTCCCTGCGTGGCAGGGTTGGGGGTAGGGCAGCTCGCCCCCTCCGCGCACCCCGAATAGAGGGAACCTTCTGGCTTTCGTAGTGCCCAGCATGGCACCCTGGGACCCTGGGGCGGGGAAGTGTCTCAGGGACTGGATCACCGGGCCTGGGGCTGACCCGTGCCCCCCAAAGATACCCAAGGCTGAGCAGACACGGCTTCGGAGGCGGTGTGGGATTTGGGCCTTCGCAACGTGGCGGCGGAGCGCAGGCGAGTCTCTGGGACAGTCCCCGCGCGAAGGGTCCTTCTGCGTGTGCTGTGCGGGCCCTAAGGAAGGCAGCCAAGGTTGCTGGGATCAATGCCCAGTTTTAACTCTTTCGGTTCCTCGCCATTATCTGGCCCCTAATCTTCTGGATATAGGCGGATCCTTTTCTCAGCTCCTGCCTGTCCCTTCCCAAACTAAGAGAGAAAATAAAATACAGCCCAACACCCCTGCTGGCAAATTCTGCCACCCAGTAGAGGGGAGCCTGGTTCAATGGGTCTCAAGCAGGGGGCATATCAGAATTACTTGAGGGAGCTCTTCAATGTAAACGTGTCGACCCACATGCACTCGTATTGTAAGGGGTGTGTATGGGCTGGCAGGGATTCCTGGAAACATGCACTTTGTCAAAGCTCCCCAGGTAATTCTGATATATTCCCATATGGGCATTGTCTGAAGAAAGGTATGACTGTTGAACATTTTTTCGTGTTGGGTATGGTAGCTTAGCCTGGGCTCTTTGCCCTCATGGAAATGTCTATATGTGTTTCACTGTGTATATATGTCACTGGGTACCTATGTCATCGGGTAAGCATTGTTTTTATGCATCTCTTTGTGCATCCTCTGTGTAGATGTCACACATGTTGTCCTGTGTGTCATTGGTATTATCCTCAGCATTGAGAGCACCTATTGTGTGTGTATTGTCGTACATGCCTGTCCTGATGAGAGCAAGTGTAGGTCTCGTGGTTTGTGTCGAGCACATCTCTGTGGGCTCCATTGTGGGGCACAGCCATTGTCTCCATGTCATTGAGAGTGTGTGCTGGCAAGAGCTCATGACACAAATGGAACGAAGTTGATCTGCCCCAGAAGCAAAGGCAGCAATGACCTTCTTTTTCCAATTATATCCTGGTCAGAGGTGAGCGACCTCTCCCCACTGAGGCCGCTTCTTGTCATGCAAACTGAGCAGAAGGATGGAGATTAGAGGAATGTGACCGAGTCACGTGTGAAAACAATCAGCTATCAATGAACCCTGATCAATGCCCCAGATTACAGATGAGCCCAGGGCCCGCAGCCACTTCGGAGTTTTTCCCAAGGAGAAGAAAACACACAGTACACAACAGTCGTTCACAGCACACTGCCACACAAAAGTCCCACACCCAGAGAGACCCCCCAGGCACTTACACAGTCTGAGTACAGGTAGGAAGTGCCTGTTGGGGAGAGCTGAGCAAATGAATGGCCACCGGTTCTGCATTGGTGGGCAACTATTATTCGTAATAGGTGGTTATTGTTTTTGCTAATGACACAATCTCTATTCAGCTGGTAGCAGGAAGTGTAAAAGCTTGTGTTGAGTGTTTTCTATTTTAAGTCTGGAGAGTTAGGATTCTAAGTGGGTCATGGGAGGCAGTGTTGGGATTTGGAGGAAACTCTCTTGTCAGGAACAGAGCCAGAGATGGCTGTGTTGAGGGGTGGCAAAGGAAAGTCTTTGGTCAGCTGTGGGCAGGGGGCAGGTGCGCAGCGGATGGGCTCCTGGGACCAGGGCATCTTTCCTCAAGACAACTTGAAACCAGGCTGTGGGGTGAGGGAGCTGAGCTTCTGATGGGCAGGGCCAGCCCTAACCACAGATATGCTCCAGGATAAGAGAGGAGACAGAATTGGGCTAGGGGAGCCGGGACCTCTGAAGGGCAGGGCCATGAGGGGCCCTCATGACTAGGCTTTAGAGGGAAGTAGAGGCAGGAATTTGGGAGACTGTAAGGACTTAGAAGCCAAGACGAGGTCGGTACCTACAGGGTCAAGGGAGACCAATGAGATGATGGGAAGAGTTATGGAAAGGCCTGAGGACCTCATCAGGCCTAGCTGAGCTTACCTCTGGCTGGGAGTCAGTGTGGCTGGGTCTAGCACGCAAGTGAGCCAAGGTTGAGGCAAGGGGAAGCATCATGCCATCTCCCTGTGGGGTGTGACAGGCAGTCCTCTGTGGCCTTTCATTGTCTTAGAATTCCTTTGGTGCACTTTTGTGGAGGTCTCACTCTTGTTTTACCCTATAGGAATGCAAAGATGGGCAAGAATGCCCTTAGGGAGATTACAGTCTAAGGCAGAATAAAGAATTTGAAGATTTTCTTTTTAAAAAAATAATATTTATTGGACTTCCCTGGTGGCACAGTGGTTAAGAATCCATCTGCCAATGCAGGGAACACGGGTTCAACTACTGGTCCGGGAAGATCCCACATGCTGCGGAGCACTAAGCCCATGGGCCACAACTACTGAGCCTGCGCTCTAGAACCCGTGAGCCACAACTACTGAGCCTGCGCGCCTAGAGCCTGTGCTCCACAACAAGAGAAGCCACTGCAATGAGAAGCCCACGTACTGCAACGAAGAGTAGCCCCCGCTCCCCACAACTAGAGAAAGCCCGTGCGCAGCAATGAAGACCCAACACAGCCAAAAATAAATCAAATAAATAAGTTAAAAAATAAATAATATTTATGGATTAACAAATATTTATTGAGTATATATGGTGTACTGCTATAAAGTGAATGGTTTTTTTAAATTTTTATTTTATTTTTGGCCGCACTGGGTCTTTGTTGCTGCACCCGGGCTTTTCTCTAGTTGAGGCAAGCGGGGGCTACTCTTTGCTGCGGTGCACTGGCTTCTCATTGCGGTGGCTTCTCTTGTTGCAGAGCGCAGGCTCTAGAGCCCAGGCTCTAGAGCGCAGGCTCAGTAGTTGTAGTGCACGGACTTAGTTGTTCCGTGGCATGTGGTATCTTCCCAGACTAGGGCTCGAACCCGTATCTCCTGCATTGGCAGGCGGATTCTTAACCACTGCACCACCAGAGAAGCCCAAGATTTTCTTTCTTTCTCTCTTTCTTTCTTTCTGGAAAAAAGTAGTGTTGCATAAGGGCAAACTGCCTGGATTCAAAGCCCCAGCTGTGTCATTTCCTAGCTTCAGTTTATGAGTTCTCAGGCCCTCCTTTCCTCCATCTGTAGAATAGGGGTACCTACCTCTTAGGATTGTTGTGCAAATTTTAGGCAAAGCCCTTAGAACAGTGCCTGGACATAAGCGTTGGCTTTTCTCATCTTTCCTTCAGTTTTCTGGTATAGTGCCTTTGGAAAAGTCCCATTCTTGTGTCAGCAGAATTAAGGTGAAAAAGGACAAGGTAATGGGGCAGTTGGAAGACGCTGAGAGGCTGGAGTGTGTTGGGTTGGGGGCAGTGATGGGGCCTGCTGGGGGACGTGGGATCCTGGGGTGGGGTGGATGGCGTAGCTGAGACACTCTTTCTAGAGGAGGCCTAGAGCAGAAAGACGAGGAGGGGAGAGAGGTCTTCTGTGCAGAGCCCACCACAGTTAGGACAGTTCAACGGCGCTAAGTCTGCCCCCTCCCCCTGGAAGGGCACCCCTGCTGAAGCAGCTAGCCCATAGACATTGCAGGGGCGAGGTGCATGAGAAGCCTTGCCGAACACCTTTGCTTTCCTGGGATAGGCCCATCCAGCTTCCCTTTCCCACACTTGACCTCAGCTACAGCAGCCCCCTCTGCTGGCCTCAGCAGGGCCAGACCTGATCTCCGCTGATCTCCCTTCCAGACAGTTTGGAATTGAGATGAGATGTCACAGCAGGCCCATTCTATAGCCTGGGAGATTGAGGGCTGGAAGATCCCTGAACTGAGCCTACTTGTCTACCCAGTCTCCAGTAACACTGGGGAAAGGTCCAGGCAGAAAGCTCAGCAAGATGGTTAAGTTGTAGGCTCTGAAAACAGAGTCCTGAGTGTAAGTTTGAAGTCTGATTCTGCCACTTATTAGCTAAGACGAACTTGGGCAAGTCATTTCATTTGTTTAGTCTCAGTTTCCTCAACTGAAAAATGGGAACAAGAATGCCTACGGGTTAGGTGGTTGTGAGGATCAAATAAGGTAGTGCACTTTATATAGTGTTTAGCACACACCACTAAGTGATCAACCCATTCTCCAGGAATTTGCCCAAGGAGGAACTTCCTGCTTATGGTAACACTGGCTTCCTTTAGGGGTCTTAGCTCTTAACGGTGGGCTTCTGGGGAACCTCACTGTCCCAGATTTGTTTATTCAAACCCCAAAGCACTAAATGGCTGAACAGCTGACAGAAGCTGCCGCTTCTTTATAAGATGGGGTCTGGGAGTCCTGGTACTGTGCAGGGGATAAAGGGTTAAGGCGCGTGGGGGGTGCTGGCGTGGGGGTGGGTCACCCCCTCCCCTTCCATTGATTATTCTCCTCTCCAGGTGTTTTTGTGGCCTTTTTCCCTCCCTTGGGTGCGAGTGGGGGCTGCTGGGTCCACTTCGGGCTTAGTTATTGTTTTAATTTTGGTGCTGGCTCCCTGGTGCCCGGAGTGGATAATGAAAGAGGAAAAGAGAGGTCAGGGTGGTGCCCAGGCAGCAGATTTCTGCCCGTCAGATTGGGCCTGGGTGGGTGGGGAAGTGGGGGATGTGTTAAGTTAATATCAATAAAACAACTGGAGCCTCAGAAGTGAGGACCTGCAGAGCCAAGCACAATGTCTTTGTGCTCTGAGCCTAAAGGGGCACTTTGCCTGTCCACAGTGACTCCCCAGAATGAGGCTGGGCATGGGGGTGGGGGGACAGTGAGCATACAGGCTGGGCGGGGTACAGCTCAGCAGCAGCAGGGAGTGACAGTGGAACGAGCAAGGACCTGGGCAGAGAAGGAGAGTCTCAACTCTGTCTCATGCTCTGTCCACTCTCTGGCTTTCCTCTTCCCATTGTCCTACTATGTGTCTAATCTTGAGGGTGGGCTTGGGTGGGGGTGTGTGTATGTGCTGTGGGGCTACTGGAGATGTTGAAAAATAGAGAAAGGAGGCAGAAAAGTGTAGGGGTTAAGATCATAAGCTTTGTTGTCAGACAGACCTGAATAACAGGCCAAGTTCTGCTTACTGGCTGTGCAACTTTGGCAAGTTACTGAACCTCTCTGAGCCTGAGTTTCGTCATCTGTAAAATGGCACCAATAGTGTTGCTAACCTCAGAGGGTCATTGACATTATACATAGAGAACTCCAACCAGGGCCTGGAGTGCAGTGAGCACTCAGTACCTGCTAGCTATCCTTAGCAAGCCTGTTTTCCTCAGCTGTAAAATGGGGATATCAGTTGTAACTTCCCCATAGGGGTCTTATGGGGAACAAATTAGATAAAGCCTGTAAAGTGCTTAGCACAATGTCTAGTACATAAATAAGCCCTCAATACATGTTAGCTGTTGTTATTATATTATTTTTATCTTTATTATTCCCTGCTGCCTTGGAACTGGTGATTTAGTTGAGGAGACTGAGGCCAGGCCACTCCCTTAGCCATCTGAGGTACCTGGCTCCTTTCACAAGGGCTTTCTGAAGCCCAATCCCCTTGGAGAACCCTTCTGGTTTGTATTTTTTAATCCAGGCAGATAGAAAGTTGCCAGGAGCTGAGATGATCGCTGGACTTGCAATAGATTGGGACCCCCATGACTACCCCTGCCCCCAGGAGAAACCTGTCAGCAACATGGCCGTCTGTGGGAGGGCCGACAGGGCCTTACTCGTGTCCCCCTGAAGCTCAAGAGGTGCGCGGGCTGGAGGAGGGTGCTCACCTGTTTCCATCTGGGAGGCTCTGGGGAGAACCCGGGTCTCACAACACCCCTATCCCTTTCCCATCCGTGCTCCTCCAATTCCTCTCCCTCTCCCAAGGCTGGAGGGGGGGTGGGGGCTGAGCAGATCAAAAAAGAGGGTAGTTAATGTTTCCCACTTGACCTTTCTCCCCCACCCCCAACACTTGCCCCCAGCGGGCGGGCAGGCTGAGGGGGTGAATGGAGTAGAGGGCACGATTTTCACATTAATGGCAGCATATGTTGTGTTTATTGACACCGCAGGGTCCGTGCTTGTGGTGGGGAGGGGGCCTCCTAGGAGGCCACAGGCAGGAGGGGGCTGGGGGAAGAGGAGATGGAAGGGAAGGCTGCCTGCGGGTGGGGAGGGGAGAGAGGGGAGCCTGGGGCCTGGGGGTAGGGAGGCAGGAACAATATTGTTGCGCGAGCACACCAGGTGCTCGCTGTCAGCCCGAACAAAAAGGAAGAGTCAGCAACTCTGAGGCGGGGCGGGGCGGGGCCGGGCGGCGGGGGCGGGGGCGGGGGGGGCGGACGGGAGGCGGGAGCCACCGCCTGCTCCAGCCTTGCAGCCTCTCCCTGTTAACCCCTGCTCAGCCACGCTGCTGAAGAAGGGAGGAGCATCCGGGGGATCTCCCCTCAGCCCTGGTCTATTCAGAGATACCACATCCCCGTTAGTTCTCTGGGAGATGTGGTTACGTCTGGGGTCGGTAGTGGCAGGACTTTCCTTTCCCTTCCTCAAAGCCTGAAGGAAATGAAGCCCCCTCTCTGTTCCACGCTTTCCATAATGGGGGCGCGTGGCGGGGGCAGACTTTATGTAGTCCTTGGGAAGTCGGCAAACAGAATGGCAGGAGTCAGTGACCTAGGGCTTCTGAAAGCAGCTGCAGGTAGGGGCTGTGTGAAGAAGGGATTTAAAAAGGGGATGATGGGCCCTCCAACGGAGGAAGTGAGGTTGCAAAGATCCCAAGTCCCCTCTCCCTACCATGGCGGCAGATTCCTTGCCTCCTGGACGTCTTCCCAGGGTTGTCTGGCCTAGGGCCAGGGGAGCAGGAGGAGAGGGGGACTTGGCCTGTTCCATAGAGATGGCTCTCAGTCAGCTGAGAAGACTGGCTTGCTCACTCCTTAGTCTGAAGAGCACTGGGGGCTCATCCTGGAAACCCAGGATGAGGAGGGTAAATAGCAAAATGGGCTCACCACCCTGGACCCCAATCTGGAGGTCTGGGAGGGTCTCCTGGGTTCCTGGCTGGGGAGCAGAGCTGCAGGTGCCCGGCTTTCACTGGTCTCCCTGTCTCCCTTCCCCTTCTTGCAAAGCCAGGAAGGGAAGCAAGGTGCTCGGAGATGCTAGGACTCGGCTTTCAGCATTCTCACTGCTTGGGTCCCTCCCCTAGGGTTGCGGGAGGATGGGAGGGAGGGAAAGAGGATCTCTGAGGGGAAGAAGGGGGACTGGCCTCCCCCTACCCCAAGGAGGCAAGAGTTAGGGTTTATACTCCACCCCTGAGTGCTGGTCTCCTCCAGCCTGTGACCTAACATTCTGGAATCTTCCATATGGGCGTTAACTATCGTCCTGGCTATTCTATTCTAGAGTCCATGTCTTGGGCACTCTGGATTAGTGTCCTAAATCCCCAGGCACTGGGGCAGGGGGAGGGGAGGCACTAGAGGAGGAGGATGGTGTCCTTTCATATCTCCACTCTCGAGCCCCACCGCTGTCTGGCCACCAGGGGTCTCTAAATATAGGTGCAGAGGCCTCTGGGGATGTCGCCACCCAGGGCTGCACTCGAGGCGGGCACGCCGGCCTGGAACCCTCCTCGCCACCTTCCCCTTGCAGACAGGCAGCTCCAGCCCTCGCACCTCGCGCTCGGGGGCACCCTCTCCCGCGCGGCGGCACGAAGGCCAGCGCAGAGCCTGCCGCTCGCACCCCTCGCCGCTCTCACCCCTTCTCTTCCCGGGGCTGCAGGCCGGGGCTGCGCCCCGCCTCGCCGGGCTCCAGCTGCGCACGGAGCGGTCCCGGCCCGGCTCCAGCTCCTCAATGGCCCTGCTCCCCCATTACCCTGATGTCGGCCCCTCTCCCCCTCGGGTTTATCGGCTCTCAGCCGTCTCCGCCAGGGTAATGAGGGCCCTCCTAATTACCATCGCACAAACTCCACTTACATTAACAGCTCCTTCCGAGGAGCGGCAACATCTGCTGTGCGCAGGCAGGCGCCCCTCCCCCGCCTCGCCCCCCTTCCCTCGCCGCTCCCCTCTTTCTGGGTCCTCTCCCCCGACCTTCTTCTCCACCCTCTCTGACCCCCAGCTCCTACCCTCCTCTTCTAATCTCTTCTCTATTCATGCCCTCCCCGCCACTCTGCCAGCCAGGCGCTTTTCAACTTCAGCACCCCAGAATGAGAGATCCACGTAGAGGCAGGGCCCCAGAGGTACGGGGAGATGGAGACACTCAGATAGGCGGGGCCGGGCTCCAAGAGACGCATAAACTCAGGGCCCCAGAAACACTGCCAGGAACAAGTAGAAAGTAGAAGCAGCAGAGATTGTGAAAGAGATGGGTGTGTGGGGTGTGCCAGACTACCTGTGCGGAGCGGGGCAGGGGCTGTCTTGTCCAGGGCAAGGTGTGTGCACGGTATGCACATATGTGGACACGTGTCATGTATTGTGAATGCTCGTTTCAGCACCGTGTGTATATGTACACGTCAGTGTATGCGTGTGTATCTGTGTGCGTTCACGAGTACATCTATTAATCTATTATGCGTCTGCATCAGGTATGTAACTATTTGCGTAGATGTAGCTCTGTGCTTGCGTTCTGTGACTGTGTATGGGCATATACTTGTCTATCATATATGTGATGTTGCATGTCTAGCAGTTGAGTATAACTTGTGTACATGTATGATCCATGTTCAAAATCGTGTGTGTATTTGGGTGAGATGCCTATGTGGCTCTGGGTGTGTTTGCATCTCTGCATGCATGCCTATGCATGTGTGTATCATCTGTGTAATTATTTGATGAGAGTGGGAGCATGTGTGTGTTCCTACTCCATGGGGGATGACAGGCAGTTGGGAAGACACTGAGCCCATTTTATCTGAGGTTAACAGGGGTCACATTTCACTCCTGGAAGTCCCTCCCCCTCCCCCCACCCCATACAATTAAGCCTCAGTGTGGTGGAAAGACAGCCAACAGACATTAAGAAAGTTCAACAATATTATCAGCTCCTAATCCAATTAGTTACTGTTTATTTGGGAATCCAGCTCCAGGTCAGCTTCTGGGGAGGAGGCCTGGGAGATAGGAGGGCATGGGATGGGGACAGGCTGAAAGAAACTACTGAAGGTGGCCAGGGCTGTATCCCCGTGGCTGGAAGCTGGGGTGGGGGCAGGATCCCAAAACACCGCCTAATACTGTACCTCCCACTTGCTACTTGGAAGCTGGGTAGCTCTGGGGAAGGGCCTGCACTGCACAGGAGGGGCTGAGATATGGGGTTTCATTTCCAGAGATTGGGGTGTAAGAGAAGAGGGGTTGTCTCCATCATCGGAGAGACCACCTGCCTCTTTCCAGCCTTGGGATCCCTAAGAGGTGGCTGGGAGCTGGACAGCCTGCCTCAGGGCTGTGGCCGGGTTCCCTCTGGATGGGAGTCAGAGGAGGAGATGTTGGTAAATGCACTATTAGTTCTTGAAGCCACTTCATTAATCCTGCCCTCTGTTTTATTTCCTCTTTTCTCTCCCACATCCTTTTCTGAGCTTTAGCGGGACCTCTACTCCCTCCCACCCCAGGACAAGCAGGGGCAGTAACTTGAGCCCATAGGGTTCCCAGGGTCCCTCTCCTGAGTATAAATAGTGGAAGAGAACCAGAACATGGACTCCTGACCTTGGACAGGGAGCTGCTCAGTGGGACTAAGGGCCCTGGGCAGGAGGGGAATAGGTGAGGTGTCTTCACCCTGCTCTGACCCTCCCTGACCTCTCAGGGATGGACAATATCCTGGCTGCCCAAGATATGCAGACGTCTAACAGGAAAAGGGATGGCTGCTGTATTCCAGGCCAGATTCCAGGCCACCCTAGCTCAGCAGTCAGGGGCAGGCAGGGCTGACACTGTGGTGAACTCAGACCCCATCTGTGGCCAAATCAGCGTGACAGGAACAGCCATGCTCCTCCAGGAGCCAAGCCAGGGATCATTTTTGCTTGTTTCTTAAGGATAAAAGTCCATGGGCCTGAGGACCCCAGAACTCGACTGCTTGTTCTTCCTGCCCCCAGTGCCCTCCTCTCGATATAGAAACCCCACGATTCGCTTTCTCCTCACTGCCCTTTCCAGGCACATATTCTTGAAAACACACACACGACTATATATACACACACACCTACTCACAAACCTGCCTCTAAGACTCCAGGCTGGAGATGGCCAGGGTATAAAGACATTGGCAGTGTTCCTCATCTAAGGACTTACAAAGGATCTCCGTGCTTTACAGAAGACTCCTCTGAAAGGCATCTCCCCATTTCCACCCCCAAAAGATAACAATGAGGATAATACTTTAACGATAATGATAATAATACATATATTTACCCTAGCAGTTTTCATCCTTAGTCAAGCCTTGGAGTCACGCAGAAAGGCTCTTAAAAAATGTACATGCCCAGGCTCCACCCTGGATCAAGCCAATCTGTATCTCCACAGTTGGGTCCCTGTAATCCATATATTTTATAAAGCCCCATAAATGTTGGCTATGGTTTAAAAATTCTATCCGTTTTTAACATTGCAATTTACAAATGACAAAGCACTGCCTCTTGTTCTCTCATTAGCCAGAACAGTATTATTATCTCCATTTTATAGATGAGGAAACTGTGGCCCAAGCTGATTAAAGGTAGTGGTTTTCCCTTCCTTCCTTCCTTCCTTCCTCCCTCTCTTTCTTTTTTAACATATTTATTTATTTATTCATTTATTTTGGCTGCACTGGGTCTCAGCCGTGCCACAGGGATCTTGGTGGCGGCATGCGGGCTCTCAGTTGCAGCATGCATGTAGGATCTAGTTCCCCGACCAGGGATCGAAGCTGGGTCCCCTGCATTGGGAGCGCAGAGTCTTAGCCACTGGACCACCAGGGAAGTCCCATCTCTCTTTCTTTTTTATTAAGGAACCAGGGCTCCTGACTCCAAGGGCAGCTTGTCAGGTTCCAACAGAATCTAGTCAGTCATTGGAATTTAGAACACCTAGATGGGTCTGCCCTGATGAAAGAGCTTCCTCCTTTGTGATGTCTGCTTCCAAGCTCAGCCTCTTCCTGGATATCAATTCCTTTAATTTAACAATCCCTTATTAAGCTCTTACTTAGGCAATATAGAACATCTCAAGAGGAATAAGACAAGAGTCTTGCTCTCTACTATGTGGCAGGAGAGAAGCAATGTAATGCATTTGGACAAACAGGGACTTTGGTGTCAGGTAGTTTTGCATTTGTATTCTTGTTCTACTATGTATCATCCATGTCATTTTGTTCAACTTGTAAGCAGCTCAGAGCCTCACTTGTAAAATGGAGATAATAATACCAGCTTTCTAGAGTTGTTCCTAGTGTCACATCTGATCAGTAGATGGTAAATATGATTACTATTATTTGAAATATAAAGAACTATAACACCTGCCTGAATGGCTATAATTAAAAAGGTTGACAATACTGGAGCAACTAGAACTCACACACATTGTTGGGAGTGTAAGTTGGTAAAATCACTTTGGATTAATGTTTGGCAGTACCTACTGAAACTATGTATATCCTACAACTCTGCAAATCTACTCCTGGGTATATGCCCATGAGAAATAAATACGCCCACCAAAAGTCATGTACAAGAATGTTCACAGCAGCTGATTTTATAATAGCCCTGAATGGGGACAACACAAATGTCCATCCACAAGAGAACAGGTAAATAAATTTGACATAGTCACACAATGGAATACTACAAAGCAAGTAAAAAGAATAGACTACTGAAATATGCACGGATGTAGATGAACCTCACAGATATAATGTTGCACGAAATAAGCTGGACACAGAAGAGTTTATACTGTATGATTCAGTTAAATAAGGTTTCATAACAAGCAAAACTATTCTAGGATGATAGAAGTTAGAATAGGAGGTACTGGGGAATGGGGCACAAAGGATCCCTTTGGAGTGCTAGAAATGTGCTATATCTTGATCTTAGAGGTTACGCGTGGGTGTATTTGCTTGGGCGTGTGTATGTAAAAAGTCATTTAAAATTCACTTAAGATTACTACATTTGACTGTATATAAGTTATACTTCAATTAAAAATAATTATGCTATGAGGCAGCCTAAGATTGATGTCTTGAGAGGAGTAAAAAGGACTATGGAACTCAAAGGAAGAGGTATACCCGGTGGTCATCATGCTTAGGGAGGCGATCAGGAAAGGTTTTGTAAGAAGAGGCATTTATTATGGGACTTGAAGAAAAGATGGAACATTGGTAGGTAGAGAAGGAAAGAGCTGTTGACTAAAAAGGCATTTTCCAGTTGGGATGCTCTTGTGTGAAGGGTGGGGAGGAGGAAGAAGCCTGCAGAGGCAGTTTGAGATTAGATCAGTGAGACCCTCCCTGAGTGCCAGCTGAGAAGTTTGTACCTAAGTGGGCGCCAGAGTGTTTGAGCAGTACAGGGGCTTAATGGAGTGTGCTTAAATAAGATTCATCTGGCCACAAGTGGATTGGCTGAATGGAGGGGAAAGAGGCAGGGTGTCCCTGTGAGGCAGCCTGTGGGCCTGCTGCAGACCCAAGGGCTGTGGGATCCTGGGCCCCAGTCCCTTTGGGTGGCAGGGCCATGCCCCAGGAGGAGCCAAGGTGCAGTGATGGGAGTCAGGAGAAGCAGACATGAGGAGATGGCTCAGCTGAGGGTGGAGTCCTCAGGGAGACAGGTTCCTCCCCAAGCCCCCATTGGGGCATCTGCTGCTGCTGCTTCTGCATTCCTTCACCACTGGGCCCAGAACACTGAGCTCTGGTTTTTGCCCCGCGGGACTGCTGGAAGCTGGGCCTGGAAAAGTGCTCTTCTGTGCCTGTCTCCTGCCTTCCAGCAGAGCCCAGCACTGTGCCAGGGATGGAGAAGATGAGTAAGAAACATTTGTAAAGTGAAGTCTTAGTTGAGTCTGGCTCAACTAAGACAGCAGGAAAGCCCTCAGAAAACTGAAAAGAATAGAAGGAAAGTGTAGTTTGCATATATCACTCACCAGCTGTGTGATCTTGAGCAAGTTACTTTCTGTGCCTTGACTCCTTCTAGGTCTGTGGGGATAATAATAGTGCCTGTTTCCCAGAGTTATTGTGAAGATGAAATGAAATAAAGCGTCCAAAGAAACTGGAATAAGGCCTGATATATAGTAGCTCCGAAGAAACGTTAGTGATTTGTATAATTGCTTCCAATGGTGGGATTAAAGGTTTTCTTTCTCTTGTTTCTTTACGCTTACTTTCTGCAATAAGCATGGATTACTTGGCTAAGCAGGGAAAAAATTAAGTAAAAGAGGGAAGAAACAAGAAACTGGTGATAGAAACATGCTTGAAGGGGCAACCAGAGAAATGGACACTCTTACTCAGAAGCACTCAGCCCCAGAGCAGGGAGAAGGGGCTGTCCCCATATGCCTGGCTCAGCTCAGAGGCTTGAGTACAGAAGGCGGTTGTGTTTGAACCTTAAAGAGTAAGAGAGGTTTACATTGATTGGCATGTAGATGACTCAGCTCTACAAACCCAACATCTTTAATAAAAAAACATCATTGGGACTTCCCTGGTGGTCCAGTGGCTAAGACTCCACGCTCGCAATTCAGGGGGCCTGGGTTTGATCCCTGGTCAGGGAACTAGATTCCACATGCCATAACTAAAGATCTTGTGTGTGGCAACTAAGACCCAGCGCAGCCGAATAAAACAAGAAATATTTTTTTAAAAAGCCATCATTCATTGAGTGCTTACTAGGTGCCAGAGTTTTTATATATTATACTAATCATCACCACTACACTACAAGGTAAATATTATTACCCCAATTGTTACACCACTCATAACTTACCCAAGGTCCTACCACAAAGCTGAGATTTTTAACCCAGTGTTGAATGACTTCTTCTTTCCACTAACTCTCCAGGCCATATTCCACATATAAGATGCAGGAAATTCCTCTAAAAGGGAGGATGCTGGGCAGCCAGGCCCTAAGGCCGGGACCCCCCCCTCCGCAAGCAGTCCCTGGACTTGTCCCCAGACCTCCTCCCTAAAGGCAGGCACCAGGCACTGGTCCCTGTCCCCAATCCAGTCAACATTGCCCCAGTCTCCCACCCTCCTAGATGGCTGGCTCCCCGTCCCCCAACACCCTCTTCTCCGCTAGAACTCCCCTCCACCCCCTCCTCCATTCTCTCTTCATCGCTGGACACGCACTCCCCTCCCCTGCCTGCCAACACCATCCATCAGCAGCACTTGAAGCTCTGCTGCAGCCCCTCGAAGTTGCTAAATCCCCTATTTGGTTTAGTTCCACTCCACCTCCCCCTGCACAGAGGGACCCAATGGGACGTAGGGAAATTATATATGTAATAAAGAGCTGGTTTGCTCTGATAATTCTGATGATACACACCTCACACCTTCCCACACACACACATTGCCATATATACATGCACATATTATACCCTACACCTCCCAGTCCACATACCCACCAAAACACATTCTGACCTGTGGACATGCAGCTCACATCCTGGTGACACTCCCCTGACCAGCGTCTATATTCACCCCACTAAGGTGCATTCTCTGGAAATGTTCTGGGTAGGCTCTCCTCTTCCTGGTTCCCATAACACGCTGCACACCCTCATCATGGCGTTTACTGCCTGTGTCCTGAGGCCTGTCTTCTCTGAAGCCCATTAGACTATGAGCAGGAATAGCAGCTGTGGTTCAATATTAAGCAAGCACACTGCCTGGGGAACATGGTGGCTCCCTCATAACCTTGTTGAGTGAATGACTGAATGAATGAAGAAATGAGTGAATGCGCACATCACTACAGTCATCTCCTGAGAAACATTCACCTACATCTTGGGATATCCCCCATCCCTACCTGCCCCCCATCGCCCGTCTGACTGTATCTTTCACTTACAACAATACACACACCACACACTATGGAGGCATTCACTTGTGCTAGCGGGTGCTCGTGACACACACCTCAGCTGCCTGGGATCCTCCTGTGTGTGTGGCGGGGAAGTAGGGGGAGGGAATGTGTATTTGAGCATGGGTGAGTATGTGTGACGAGTGTACGAGTGTCTGAGCGAGCGTATGTATGTGTGTACATGCATGTACGGGCACCCAAGCTTTGGATTCCCCACACTTAGCTTACTCCGCATCTTCTTAAAAATCTTGACAAGAATCATGTGCTTCTTGTTCAGGTTTCCTTTTCTTCCTCCCCCCACCTAAAGTCTGGCTCCTTTTAGAGAGAAATTTTCTCCTCAGTTTCCCTGTTTTTCTGCAGCCCAGGGAGCCTTCGGAAGGAAAGAGGGGTGGGGGGGTGGGTAAGATGAGGAAGTCTCACTTCAGGTCAGCTCTACTCCTATGGTCCTGGTCAATGTTCTCCCTGCTTCCACCTGCCCTCTACCACCACTTCCTGCCCCCATTCACATCTAGGAGAAAGCAGAACCCAAACGCAAGAGCCTCTGCCCTCTGAGGACTAGAAAGCCCGGGGCTCCCAGAGGCCCCCAGGCTTGCTGATCGCCCACACTGCTTGGGGCCACCTCTCTGTCTCCGCTCATGAATCCTGGCCTCTGGGGCTCTGTGCTCTTCCTGGTCCCCTTCTTGCCTCTAACCTGGTGTCTTTGCTTGACTATCACCATCCGGCTAGCCAGCTCCCAACCACCGTCCCTGGCTCCCTTTCCTCACCTGTGGGAGGGGTCCCGCACTGCCCTGCCCTTGGACGGCTTTTCTTTAGGGAACCTCAGAGAACCTCCGAGTCATGGAGACTCAGCCATTTTCCCAAGGTGGAGCCCTCTCCTGGGCAAACTTAGTCACTGCAGCAGCTTTCTGCCTCTGAGGGTGACTTCAGCCAAGCTCTGGCCTCTTTCCTCTCCTCACTGACCTGCAGGACCCGGCTCCTGGGTCCTCTCCATGTCGCCCTTCCCCAGTCATGCAGGCGTCCTTTGGCCCCTCCTGGACTTATCCTCTGTTTGGTCCTTATGGTCACTGCCTCCCCCTTGCTGCTCCTCCACCACCACCCCAGGCCTGCCTCAGCCTCCTGCAGCTCTCCTTAGACAAGCCTCCCAATCACCTAGGTTCTGGAGGGTTCTGGGTCTGCCTCAGAGAGAGCCACTCACAATCAGCCTGTCCTCCTCACGTGTACCAGAATGCTTGATTTTCTTTTTTCTTTTTTTAAAAAAACACTGATCCGATCATGTCACAGCTCTGTCAATGGCTCCCCACTCTTCTAGGATGAAGGCCCCAAATCTCCGATCATGTCACAGCTCTTTCAATGGCTCCCCATTCTTCTAGGATAAAGGCCCCAAATCTTCCTAAAGCCTGGTGGGCACTGGCATAGCCTGGCCTCTGTTGACCTCCCATCCTCCTATTACGTTCTCTGCACGCCCTGAGACCCAGCCACAACGACTTTCCTAAGGATCTTTCTACTCCTGGGACTCTCCAGGCCTCCTCTGCAAGCCACAGGGCTTCGGGCATGTTGCTTGCTCTGTCTGAAATACTTTTCTCTTTTCTTTTCACCTATTCAACTCCTTCTCCTCCTTCCAATATCAACTCAGATGTTACTTCCTCAGAACAGCCTTGCTTTGCCTTGCCTCCTAAACTACATGTGTTCATAGCATCAGGAACACCTGCTTGGTTGGACTAACTACTTTTATAATTTTACATTTATTTATGTGATTATTTCTTCAATGTCTGACTCACCCAGTAGAGCTCTGGAGAATAAAGAGTATGTTTTTGTGCATCACTGAATCCACAGGGCAGTATCTGGTACATGGGAGGTCTTTGATTTTTGGTGAAACTTCTCTCTTTGTCCAGCCTGAGACTGCTGATTAATTCATTCATACCTCAAATAGTTATCAGATAGTACTTGCTTTGAGTCCTTTCATCATGTTACTTACCTTCTCAAGAACTTTCTGTGGTTCCCTATTACCTCACAAACTAAGTCTAAAGTCCTCTCTGGATTTTTCAGGCTTTGATAATCTAGCTTCCTCCACTCAATCCAAATTTATTTTCTATCACTACTCTTTGCTTCCACCAAGGAAACTCAGTAGCCCATAAAAATTCCTTGTTTAGTCTCACCTTCATATCTTCATTCACACCATTCTCTCTGCTTGGAAGGACTCTCTTCTTTATCTTCACTTAAATCTTACTCATCCTTTACGGCCAAGATCACATCCCAGTTCTTACACAAAGCCTTCCCTGACCATTCCAGCACTCACTGAGCTCCCATGGCCTGTACTCTCCGTACACCCAGAATATCAGAGACTGTCAACCTTGGAAGGACCACAGAGACCACAGGTTCAACCAAAGTCTGATCAACCTCTAAAATCATATTTTCCAAGCTTCAGCATTCAAGTACCAGCTTCATAATTCATGCCATATCCATATACCACCAATAACGTTACTTATTTGATATTTTTCTTTAAATCAACTTCCTATTTTTTACTTGAGTATGTTTATTGTTTTAAAAAAGAACAAACCCTACAGCACTACAGTAACTGGAAAACCAACCATCAGTTGCCAAAAATAGAAAGTCATTATAAAAAAGTAAAATAAAAAAACCAATGAAATTCCATTCTAGCTGGATACCACTGCCTGCCAGAACTCTCGAGCCTAAGGTCTCCTCTCTCTTTGTTAAAAAAGGAGAGAAGAGAAACATGTGTCACAGAGGTGTTGAAGATACACAAGCACCAAACTGAGACTTTCTCTTTGATAAAACTGGACAAATCAAATAACCCAAATGTCCGTCAATGGAAAAGTAATATCTTTGTGTGTGTGTTGGGGGCAGGGGGGGCAAAATATACAAAACATAAAACGTTACCATTTTAGGACTTCCCTGGTGGTGCAGTGGTTAAGAATCCGCCTGCCAATGCAGGGGACATGGGTTTGAGCCCTTCCCCAGGAAGATCCCACATGCCGCGGAGCAACTAAGCCCGTGCGCCACAACTACTGAGCCTGTGCTCTAGAGCCCGCGAGCTGCAACTCCTGAGCCCACGTGCCACAACTACTGAAGCCCACACACCTAGCACTCTGCAAAAAGAGAAGCCACTGCAATGAGAAGCCCACGCACCACAACAAAGAGTAGCCCCTGCTCCCCTCAACTAGAGAAAGCCCACACGCAGCAACGAAGACCTAACACAGCCAAAATATATATATATATTAAAAATTAATTAATTAAATAAAATTTTAAAACATTACCATTTTAACCATTTTTAAGTGTATGGTTCAGTCCAGTGGCGTTACATTCACATTATTGTGCAATCATCACTGCCATTGTCTTCCAAATTATGTTTATCTTCTCAAACTGAAATTCTGTACCCATTAAACACTAACTCCCTAGTCCCTTCCTTGCCCCAGCGATTTGACCACCATTCTACTTTCTGTCTCCATGAAGTTGGCTACTCTAGGTGCCCCATGTAAGTATAATCATACAGTATTTGTCATTTTGTGCCTGGCTTATTTCACTTGGCATCATTTCTTCAAAGTTCATGCATGTCATAGTATGTGTCAGAATTTCCTTCCCTTTAAAAGCTGAATAATATTCCATTGTATGTATATACCACATTGTGTTTATTCACCTGTCGATGGACAGTTCTTAGCAGTGTTATTCACAAGACCCAAAGGGTTGCTTCCAACTTTGGCTCCCGGGAAAAATGCTGCTAAGAATATGGGTGTAAGGAAAGTGATATCTTTTACAACAGTCTGTGGTATCCTCACACAGTGGAATATTATTATTATTATTTTATTTTTTATTTTCTTGGCCGTGCTGTGTGGCTTGTGGGATCTTAGTTCCCTGGGATCGAACCCGGGCCCACGGCAGTGAAAGTGCCGATTCTTAACCCCTGGACCGCCAGGGAATTCCCTCACATGTGGAATATTATACTGTAGTCAAAACAAAGGAACTTGGGCTTCCCTGGTGGCGCAGTGGTTGAGAGTTTGCCTGCCAATGCAGGGGACACGGGTTCGTGTCCCGGTCCGGGAAGATCCCACATGCTGCGGAGAGGCTGGGCCCATGAGCCATGGCCACTGAGCCTGCGCGTCCGGAGCCTGTGCTCCGCAACGGGAGAGGCCACAACAGTGAGAGGCCCACATACCGCAAAAAAAAAAAAACAAAAAAAAAAACAACAAAGGAACTTAAGTGACATGAAACAATATGGATGACTCAATATAATATGTGAAACAGTCCAAGAAAATTATATACAGCCTGATACCATTTTTAAATAAAATTAAAAAGTTAAAATTTTAAATATACTTTTTAGGAATACATTTAGGTGCAAATATATTAAACTATATGAACTATATTAAAAGGAAAGCAAGAGAATGATGAATATGGGATTTAGGATGTTAACTGCCTCAGATCAGAAGCATGGAAGGGAACACAGGGACCATTTGGTTAGTTGTTAATATTGTCAAGGTCTGAGATTTTGTTTTGGGTGATAAATTCATGGGGTGCTTATAGTATTATTTAAAAGCGACTAATTTAAAAAACTAACTAAATATATATATAAAGTGGTCCATACAAGGACCACGATGAGATTGTGTCATGAACAGAGGAATATGATTAATCCAGTTCTGTGAACCCAATGGAAAAAAGAAAAGAAAGAAAGAAGTGGACAAGAAAATAACTTTCTCACTATGGGGTTCAGTGTGATTTAATGTCTTGTCAACGTACCATCAAAAATCATCTGGCATTCTGCCAGAGGTCCAATTTCTACACTTGGGGAAACAGCTCTAAAATATCTGTGTCATGAGGCTGCCTGTTTCCTCCGCCATTTTGCTTACCTCCAACATGAGGGAACTTCATGGACTTCTGGAGATACTTACCTGGACAGATCCTTTTGTCAGGAAATATTCCCTGGCATGGAGAGAATTCAGCCTCCCTGCAATCCTGCCCACTGTCTTGTTCTTGCCGTGGTGTCTGGCACAGGCTTGGGCACATAGGAACCCAGAGTTTTCTTATCAGTTGCTTCATGCTTAAGCCTCCAGCCTTGGAGAAGGAGCCAAGCCAATGTTTCCAACTGTAAGACAAAAGAATCCCAAACCTTTCTGAAAGAGAGCCTTTTTGCTCAATATAATCCATTTTTGGGGAAGAAAACAGCATTCTTAATAAAAGCACTTAAGCAATTTGCTGATAAACTTTTAAGTAGATTCAATCTTCTTCTCAGTTTTCCATCTACCTCTGCAGCTGTGAGAGTGGGATGCATTTTATCCAGACATTATTTTTGTATGTCCAGTTTAACAATGATTCTAACCACTCTTCTTCCTCTAGATGTGTCTACCAAGAGGTAATCCTTGAATTGGCCTCTTAGAGGGCTCTTCGCCTGCAGCAAGACTGAAGTAAAACTTTGACACATGCTCGTAAATAAATGGTCTAAAAAGCCTTTCTTAATGTGTTGGGTTTTTTTTCTTTAACACAACTGAATACTTGAAGGAAGGTGGGCTAGAATTTCTTAGCCATATTTTTACTAATCCCCTGGGCTTGGATTAACTGAGACTCCTTGGTCCAAAACCCCTTGACCAGATTCTGTGGGGCCCCCTCCCAGATTTAACCAGCCATTCTCTTCCCCTGACAGGGTCCATGGCCTTGGGAGTCCAGGGGCAGGAGGGATCTGAAGCAAGGGAAAGGAGTGAATATAGGCCTGAATGTATCTCCATAAATCCGGGTTCTCACTGAACCTCAGAACTAGGGATGAGGCCGCCTTCACCCTTCTCCTGTATCCAGAACCAGTCACTGGGGTAGGGGATGGAGACCCTTGGGCAGAGGCTGAAAAGGAGTTATGAATACTGGTGCCTCAGATAGCTGCTTGGCATACTTGGTCCCTAAAACCTGGCCCCTGTCCAGCTCGGAAATGAGCCCCCCGCCTCCCATTGGACACGGGATTGTCTCCGGGCACAGCTGACTCACAGCTGCTGGGCCTCAGCCCCTCCCCCATGGGCTGCCCTAAAGGAAGCCAGCCCAGGATCACCAAAGCAGACCTGGGGAGTAGGCAGAGGGCCTGGGGTCTGCGAAAGTTCTGGGTATGACTTTGGGGTGCCAGCTTGACTCCAGAGTCATCTTCTTAATCTTTTTCATAACTTCTAAGTTATAAATGTATATGTTGATGGTAGAAATTTGGGAACTATAGAGAAATATAAAGAAAATAAAATCACACATATTCTTACCATCTAGAAGCCATCACTGTCTATACTTTTACTGGTTTTATTCTCGTCTTTTGTTTAATCTATAAATTCATTTTTGCTTCATAAATGAGATCATTCTATACCTAATGCTTTGTATCCTATATTTTTTGCTTGTCATCATCTCCAGAGAATGTTCTTTGTGTGATTACAAGTTCCTTGAAAATCTGAGTTTTAGTGGGTATAAGTTAGCATAAAGTCCACAAGCTCCCCTCTCCCCCAAACACAATCCCCCCCCTCCATCCCCCAGTTTTCAAGAGGTCCTAATACATGGTCTGTGGAGCTGTAACTGGTAACTTTTCCAGTCAGGGGCTTGGGACCTCTCAGAGGGCAAGAGGAGACTAGGCTCAGCCACGGGGACCCCCAGACCCATTCTGGGGGCAGATCCCTTCAGCTCTGGACCCTGCCGTACTCACCCCCCGCCCCTTAGGCACAGAGAATCTGGAGAGGAAATTTTGCTTTCCTAGGGTGGGCTGTCCCCACCCTAGTCATGCATGAAGTCAGTATTCTGTCTCCCCTCACCTCCCATGTTCCTTAGAAATGGGTGTCCACAGTTTCTGAGGCTGCAGGCAGCTCCTGGCCACTCTGAGCAGCCTCAGCCATCCCAAAGCACCTCCCCAGCTCCCCTTGGTTCAGGCGGCCCTGGGCTTGGGCTCCCTTTTCCTGAGAACAACCGGCGGCGGGGTCAGAAGACAAAAGAGGACCTGGAGCCAACATTTGACGATTGGAGTTAGCTGCCCCCCACACCTCCCTACTTGGAAAGTGTCCGGGAGCCTCAGAATGACACCAGGGGGCACAAGGATGGGTAAGGCCCTGGGAGAAAGGGGCCCGCTCTTGGTGCCTGAACTTGATCCAGCAGAGACAAGGGGTCCCTGCCCTTCCCCTCCTCCTCAGCGACGACTCCTCTCCCAGGCCCTCCTCCCAGCCTCCCAGGTCCCCATCCTGATTGCATCCGCACCAGCCCAAAGTCTCTCCCAGGATCATCTCCATGTTTTAGAGCCCTGGCACACTCGGCAGTGATGAACCAATGAGAACTTTCCCACCCCATGAGGAAATCGCTAAGCCCAAACTCTAGAGGCAGGTCCAGTGACAGATACCCAGCCTCATGTTTAATCTAACCTGGCTCAGGGAAATAACGAGGCTTTGAGAGTTGTCCCCGGTCTTCTCCCCCGGCCCAGTGCAGTGACAATTCTATCAATAGCTCACTTTGTACAGTACTTTAAACAGTGCACGTTCAAATACATCTTCTCATTTGATCTGCTTACACTGCTATCAGGTAAGTAGGACTGGTCTTATTTTCCTCGTTTACAGATGAAAAAACTGAGGCCTGAGGTCAGACTGTTGGGAATATCACAACTTAGGCCCTCTGATCTGTGGAGCCCCCCCACCCCCTGGCCTCTTTCTTGGATACTCAGCTCCCCGGGACACTGAGAGATCAAGTTCCTCTGTTTTGGCTTTCCATGCCTGCAGATTTCAGACGGAGGCAGCCTCTGGATCTTTCAAACCTAAATGCTGCCGGGTCTTCACTCAGAAACAATTTCTCTGTCCCGGCATTTGTTTTTCTCAGTACATTCCCCTCAGTCGATTGTTGTTGGGAGGAAGGAGGGAGGAACTCCTCATTTTGAAACCTCTCCTAATTGATTTCTCTCTGATGAGGTGCCGTAATCCTTTCTGGCTGCCCTTACTGCTTCTCCAGTTTCTTGAAACAGCCTCTCCATACCCGTTCTCCTGGCCTCCCACATATTCCCTGGGCTCGAAATACCTTTCTCGATTTTTTTCTTGGCAGTCATCATCCATGACATGCTTTTGACTCACACGTCCATCAGGAGAGCCTGCCTCCCGGAGCATGTACACAGGTGCACACAGGTGCACACACACACACTGGGGGGGTGTTCACCACATTCTGCTTCACCCACTCTGTTCAAGTCAGACTATGGCGGAGCAGCAGCTTCAAGGATGGATCTAAAGAATTCCGCCTGACGTGAGGCCTTTCTTGCCCAATCTATCAATGGCTTATTGGGGGTTGAGGAAAGGTGTGAGGCCTGCTGTTTGCTCTTTGCTCAGCTTTGAGGCAGCTGGGGGAGACAGGCTTACCTGGGTGAACCTGACCCTGTGGCTAGGGAAGACACAGTCTCCTAGACTGTGGGCTACCTCTTCCTTCAAGACCCCCGGCCCCTTCACCAACCCGCTGACCAGGAGGAGAGCCACAGAGGCCAGGTTGGCTGAAGCAGATGCTTCTGGCCCCAGACCCCCAGAGCCGGGCTGGACCAGAACTCAAGCCTCTCACCCGAGCATTCTTGTGCCCCTTTTCATCCAGCCAGCTCTGAGGGAGGGAAGGAGATTGGCTGGGTGCAATGCAGTGTTTCTGGGGACTGGGGGTGGGGCTCAGGGGAGTCCATTCAAATTGACAAAAATAGAACATCAGCCTCATATCATTTTTCTCAAAACAAGATTTATTGAAGTTCTGTCGGTGAAAATTGCTGCTGTGTGGAACGCTTAACTTATAGATTAGATTACTCAGTCGTGCCTTACTACATTTTTCATTAGAAAAATATTGGCTGGGAGAGTTTGACCTCATAATCTCTGCATTTTAAACAATAACCAGAGGAAAACCAAATAGAAGGCACAAGTTAACGGGTTTCTCCCCCCCAGCATTTCCCCTGGGAGAGATTGGAGCGAGGGCCGGGAAGGGAACAGGAGCGGAATCTGCTGCGTGAGCAATTCCCCGTCTCCAGCCCACTCCCCCGAGGCCACGGCAGGCGGCTGGGGGTGGCAGACGGAAGCTGAGCTGAGCCCTCGGGGCTTAGGCCCTGGCACATCCCTGCTCAGGTGGCCGGAGCTCTGCAGGGCCCCAGCCCAAGGAGGAGCTGTCGGTTAGCATATATCCATCCCAAAGACAAGACCTGAGTCCAGAATCCCAGGGCCATGGTGGGGCTCCATTTGGGCTGCTGGGGTGGAGGGGAGAGGGCATGACTATCTCTCCATCTCCCACCCAGTGGGGATCCCTCCTAGAGGGCTTTATGAAGGAGGGAGTGACTCCAAGGCTAGGCCCGCTGGGACAGTCTAAGCTGACATCAGGCATTCTGCTTGTTCCTCTGGACCCAGGAGCAGGGGCTCCTGGGGAATCCTAGGCCTGAAGCCCTTGAGCTGAGGGTGAGCGTGGGGTGCTGGCCAGCTTGAGAGAAGGGGGACGCCCAGCTACAAACAGATCCTTGGCCGCTTTACGATAGCTGATCGGATTCCCTGGAGGACGGCACCCCCAGCCCTGTCTCTGTCTCGGTTTCTACTTTCTGAGGCTTTGGTGATTTCTAAGTTCTGACACAGTCATTAGTTACAAAGAGCAATTATTTTTTTTTGTCATTAAGTCATTTTTTAAATGGCTCCGGGCGACATCACAGAACAAAGAAACAAAATATCCATGAAAAGACTTAATCACAAATTACTAATTATTTCACCCCCTTCTCCCTCCCAAAATCGTGAAATCTGAGCCCCATGAAAAGGGAGAAGGTCTCCCCAGCCATGAGCTCGCCATGGCTCTTAGGCACCTAATCCATCATGGGGGGAGGGGTGTTTCCTGCCCCTCTCTGAGCCCCAGGGGAGGGGTGGCAGGAGTCCTCCATCCCCAACCTTTGAAGTTACCTTCTGCCCATAGATACAGCCCCTCAGTGGTAGGGGGATTTGAAAATGAGTGGGGGGCGCCATCCAGAGCCCCTTACCTTGGGCCCCTCCTCCCAGGCCAGCAGTCTCCCCAGCTGGCATTCCACTCTGGGCCCTTTGAAGCCTCCTGGGCCACAGCAGACAAGCCGCCCCCCTGCCGTGGGGCTCCTAGACTCTCCAGCTGGAAAACAAACCAGAGGAGGAAGTAATCCTGGAGGGGAAGCCCCTGAGTCCCCAGACGTGAGGAAATAAAATGTATTTGACACCAAGATGTATGGGAGGAGGGGGAAGTCCAGAGTATGGGCCCCTCCATCCAGCCAGGCCTTCTCCTAGAGCTGACTGTGGTCTCCTTATCTGACCCTTGGTGAGTGAGAAGGTAGCTGCACAGAGGAAGCAGCAGTCATGGAAGCCCTGTCTAAGGCCAAGAACAAAGGTAGGTCTGCCAGCGAGGTGGGTTCTGAGGCAGAGCAGGCGTCCTAGGAACTTCCCACACCAGCCCCGTCTCTCTGCCCAACATGTCCAGTTCCCAGTGAGCAGCCTACGCTGAGCTTCAGCCATCAGTTCGATAGTCACAAAGGGAAGATCCTGGGAAGGATGGCATTGCAGGGCCAGAGACAGGGCCACTGAGAAAGATAGGTATGTGTCCAGGGTAGGGGGCAGCTGTGGAGTCCCCAACCTCCAAACCCAAATATCCTCCCAGGCTCTCCTCACAGCTCAACTCTGAACCTGACTCCAGCCTAAACTCAACCCCAGCGTTCATCCATGTAACACCATGCTCATCAAAACCTTACTAAGGGGCTTCCCTGGTGGCGCAGTGGTTGGGAGTCCGCCTGCCGATGCAGGGGACACGGGTTCGTGCCCCGGTCTGGGAGGATCCCACGTGCCGCGGAGCGGCTGGGCCCGTGAGCCATGGCCGCTGAGCCTGCGCGTCCGGAGCCTGTCCTCCGCAACGGGAGAGGCCACAGCGGTGAGAGGCCCGCGTAACGCATAAAAAAAAAAAAAAAAAAAAAAACCTTACTAAGTACCAAGGACTACATCAGTTGCCAGGAGAGACCTAGATCCTACCTTCCTGGAGACCTAATTTACTTTTCTTGAGTATCTTTTTACTGAGAAGACTTGGATAAAAGAGAAAGTCAAAGCCATGCCCAGTGTCCCATCTTAGCCTTTGCTCACTCCTTGGTTGTTTGGACAGTGGTCCTTGGTGGTTCTCTGACTCCCCATTCAGACCACTCCCTTAAACACAGGTCTTGTGTATCTCCTGTGTCTACCTCCCTGCCAGCCCTGCACCTGATAGAGGTGGAAATGGTCATAGGTGAAAGGAAAGAAGGAAGACGAGCAGGCTTTGAATAAACAGAACTACCTTAACAAATGTTTGCAACCATTGTTCCTATGTCGTATGACCAGTGAAGACCTTGAGTATAAATATGCAAATTATTGGAATCACAGTCACCGTCCCAGGCAAGAGAACCTAGAATTCAAATAATCGTTGTCAGTCACACAGAGTACGCCCTCTCCCTCTTTCTCATTCTTGTCAAACTGTCCTCTTTCTTCCCTCTCTTAAAACCTTTCTGACCAAGGAATGTCTGGCAATATGCTGGGACTTGGGCTGCCTTTATTAAAAGCATTTCTTTAAAAGGAGCAGGTTTTTCTTGGAAGTTATCTGCTCCACTCTCCTGCTGCCCAAGGCTCTAATTCAGTGGTACTAGCCACTCCTCAGACCTGTAGAATGTGTGAACCTGGGAGTATGACCCTACTATGGGTGTAGCAGAGACTGCTGGTGGTCCTCCAATATCCACTCTCCACTTTAAAAATAATAAAACCCTCAAGTTTTAGCTGGAACCTAGCCACCCAGTTTAGGACTACATTCCCCAGACTCCCTTGCAGCTAGGTGTGTCCCGTTAACTTGATTCTGGCCAATGAGAGGCAAGCAGAAGTAATGTTATACTTTCTGGGCTCTGCCCTTAAAAAGAAGGAGCTGACCCTCCACATCCTCTTCTCCCCATTTCACTGGGTGTGAAATGGACATGGGAACTAGAGCATTCATCTTAGAGCTCAAGATGGAAGCTATGTGTTGAGGATGGTGAAGCAATAATAAAGGAGGAGACTGGGGCCTTGACACTTGGGATGGAGTTGCCATATCTGCTCTGGAGTGCTTCTGCTTAGACTTTATGGGAGAGAGAGAGACAAACTCATTATGTGCCTAACCCACTGTTATCTTGTAATTTGCTTCGTTTCTTTCCTTTTGCTTCCCTGAACAAAGGAAAAGCAAAGGATCTAAGGCAGCACTGACCAACACAATGTGAACCATATATGTTATTTAAAAATTTCCAGTAGACACATGTAAAATCTTAAAAGGAACAGGTGAAATTAATATTATCTTTTATTTAACCCAGTATTTCCAAAACGTTATTTCAACTTGTGATCAATATAAACAATTATTAAAGAGATAGTTTCCATTCTTTTCCTCATGCTAAGTTTTCAAAATCCAATGTGTATTTACACTCCCATCTCAACCTGGCTAGCTGCTTGTCAAGTGTTCAACAGCCACATGCAGTAGTAGCGACAGGATTGGCCGGTACAGGTCCAAGGGAGCTGCCAGAGGCCAAACCAGTAAGGGACTGAGGACCAGCCCTGAGTCAAATACAGCAGCTGCAGTAACCACTGCTCCTACTGCTGCAAGGAGCGCCTTTTGGCAGTTATCCCATTTCCAGCCAGATGTCTGGCACACCCATCACGCTTTGGCTCCAGCCCACAAGGAAAAACCTCTATGCCTTAGTTTTCTATATTGGACCCTGGAGAAGGGCTATCTTAGGAAACAAGTAGACCCCTAGGAAGATAAGAAAGGGAAGGGAAAGGTGGAATATGGGTTACCCTCCAACCTCTACTTTGTAATCAGAACACAGTGGAACAGGAAAGACAGTGCAGGTCTGATTACAGAGGCATTAGGAGAAGGGGATTCTCCCTCCCGGCTCAAGGAGACCCTGGGCCATGACGTGTCCCTCCTGAGCTTGCCTACAGGGTCAGGCTTACCTCATACACTTACAGGGATTAAGGAAAGAACAATACCACATGAAGAGTCCATATTTACCAATGTAATCCTTGCTACCAACTCTCTCATCTGGACAACAATTCAACATCCTTAGTGTTGTCACAGCCTTCTTCACTTGTGACCATAATTATTGTCACCATCACCACTGATAACTACCATCACCCCCCAAATGATTGTTACTGTGAGCTTCAATATCACCACTTCCTTCACCATGACAATTAACACCACTTACTCCCTTTATCACCATGGCAGTGATTATTAACAAATCATAATAACATGACGACCACTCATCACCACATTCCTGCTATTACCATAATCATACAACCACTATAATCCTCAAGCTCACCGACAACCACTGCCACCATCACCACAATAAGTATGAGAACCTCCAGCATCTCCTTCACCTCTTCTTGTAAGGTCACCCCCAGGCTCTCCTTTTCCTACCTAGAAATCCTCAGAGTGTACCCCAAATTTCTACATGGTCAAAATAACCTCTTGCATCCATTGTGCCCCAGCATCCCCTTCACTCAACCATTCTTGCCTCAGGGTCAAGTTCTCATTGCTCTATTTGACTTTTTGGATTCTGGACTCTTGCCTGCCCTGCCCTGTCCATTGAAACCTGATATCCCTTTCTGCCTGCTTGGATTCTCTGACTTTTGGTCCCTTGGTTTATCTCTAACTCATGGCCACTTAACCCTGGGCATTGTGCCATCAGTTACAGAGGTCTTCTGGCTAGGCCTGGGGAGTTTGGCATTGCCATGCTCTCAGGGGACCAACATCTTGCCAATACGTTTTCTTGGATTTTTGCTGAGTGAAAACAGGCTGGATTTGTAGAGTTGGTCCCCGAAGGCTGGTTTGGTGACTCCCAAGCCCACAGGAAGCTGAGAAAAGGTATTGCCTGGCAGGATGTACCAACAGAGAAACCTGGTATATAGAAAAAGTCAGAGGAAAGAGAAAAGGTTGGGGGGAGGGGACAAGCTCTTTGCTCTCCCTGGTTTGTCCAATGGAGAGCACAATAAGACCATTGTCCTCATATATTTCTCTGGTTGACCCCAGAAATAACAGGAACACTGCTCTTCTATAAAAAGCTTGCTGTAGATAAAGACCCTGGACATCCCACACCTATTCCATGGACACAGAGATCTTGGGTCTGAAGCATTTTGGGAGAGGGGTCTCCTCTAGTATTAGTAATGGCAGTGGCCATGTCAGAGGCAGCAGGAGCTCTCACCTCTCCCCACCTGTGCACTCTGGCTACAGTCACTCCAGTTACCCTCTTACCCTCCCAGGGATCCACAGGTACCCAGGTTTTCTGCAAGTAGACAACCCCTCCAGTCACGTGGGATTCATGGGGATAGAAAGGATGTGCATCTGGATTGAGTTCCGATCCTAAAGTGCAACTCTTTTTTTTTTTTTTTTTTTTTTTTTTTGGGTATGCGGGCCTCTCACTGTTGTGGCCTCTCCCGTTGCGGGGCACAAGCTCCGGACGCACAGGCTCAGCGGCCATGGCTCATGGGCCCAGCCGCTCCGCGGCATGTGGGATCTTCCTGGACCGGGGCACGAACCCGTGTCCCCTGCATTGGCAGGCAGACTCTCAACCACTGCGCCACCAGAGAAGCCCCCAAAGTGCAACTCTTGATCTGATCATATATCCAAAAGGAATGGAACTCCAATCTCTAGATCTGAATGACATTTACCAGAGGGTTTGAGGTAGGAAGGAGGGAACTAGATCCTTGTTTTGTATATTTTGAGGCCAGACCCTTCCCCATTGCCTGGCATAGGGCTCTGCCCAAGGCAAAATGGATTGATTTACTGCCTGTCTGCAAAGAGGATGGGTCGGTGGCTCCAAGACATGTGAGCAAGGCCACCTACACTTTGAGAACAGCCTAAATGCTCATTAAAGTGACATCCTCCCTCCCCAGATACTGGGGAAATGGATTGTGAAGTGACTCAGGGAGGTGGCCAAGTGGGAGGGAAAGAAGCGGTCACCCTTTGCCATGACAAGTACACCCTTTGGTGATAGACATATCAGTTAATAAACACAACCTCCTCCCCATTTCCATCGACAGAGAAAAGGGGTAATTCCTTCCCCACTCTCTCATTCATTCGTTCTACCTTTTTATTGCCCAATTACTGTGTGCTGAACACTGAGTGGGGCCTTGCAGACACAAAAATGAATAAGACTTGGTTCTTAACCTTAAGGAACCCACAGTCATCACTGAAAAGAGGGGAAGCAAAAAATGCCCCTGGCCTTTCCAGCTTGTCAAGGGTCAAACACATGCCTGAGCCAGTCCCCTTGAGAGGGCAGTGGGTGAGATTTCGGCAGGTAATGGATGAGTGTAGCTATGCCCTGACAGGGATATTACCTGCAATTGGCTCCAGTCATCCATGGAGCCTGGAGCAGCTTTGAAAATTGGGAGAGGATGGTGTCAGGGGAGAGCAGGCCCCACCCTTCCATGCCTAATCTGTTCTGATCCCACTCCGAGGAGAAGCAGGGTATGGTCTCCTAGGGCCAGAGCAGAGAAAGTATTTTTTACCTCTTCTCCTGGCTAGCCTGGTCTCTGCACAGGTTGGAAACCACTCCCAGTGGAAGAAGCACTGAGGGTCCTAGGAGAGAGGGCAGAGGCCAGAGGCAGGGGATGGCCTGCTCCTTAGGTCCGATTCCAGAGCAAACAGCAAGGTATCTGCCTTTCTAGACTCTGAAAGGTTGGACATGGGGCAGGAAAGGAGAGTAAAAAGTTAGGGTCCTCATGGGGCTAGAGGATGGGCCTCCAGGGTCTGAGGGGCACCCTGGGACACGGTGTCTTAGGCTTTGTTGGGAAAGTTGAGGTCGGAGGCAGCCACCAAGTGAGTACAGCCCTCAGATCTGGCTTCATAGTGAGAGTCCCGTTAGCACAGTCTGAGTTGGAGGAAACCTGGCAGAGCATATGGTCCTACTCCCTCATTTAGAGGGGAAATTTGAGGCTCTGGTCACATAAGGACAACCACCAGCTCGGGTCTCTTCTGCTACTCTGACACAGAGCGTCTCTCCTCCAAAGGACTCTCCGAGCACAAGTCCCCAGCTGAGCAACCTCCCTCCTCAGTCCCTAGGGTACCAGTGTGAGTGGATCTTGGGGATCATTTCAGATTTTAGGGGCAGGGGTGGGGCTAGCTGTGTTGATGGCCACTTGGACTCTGGTGAACTCTAGACTCCTCCCATCCTCTGCCCCCCGGCCCCCCTCAAGGGCACAGCTGGACCTCTGTCCTGAGCCATTTACCTCCTCTCAGCCCCAACCTGTTCAGCCCACTAGAACTTTCACGTTTCTCTCCCCTTCATGCCTTCTGAGCTCATTTTCTGTCTGTTCTTCTTCCAGCTGCCCCAAATCCACCCCCTTGGGCCCTTTTCATCTCTCTACCCACTCCCATGCATACCTCCCTCAAAATACGGAGCCATGGGCCTCAGGAATGGGGCTAATGTGACACTGGCAACTCTGTTGCTTTCAGGAAGGCAGAGGAATCCTATGTCTACCTGAGTAAGTCACGTGCGGACCAAAGCAGCATTGGTGGTCTGAACCCGAGGGTGCGCTGTATGGTGTGTCACGGGCTGACTGGGGACTGGGGCCTGCACAGCCTGGGTAGGAGTTTCTCCTGAGTCCAGCTCTGAGAAGGGCTGCCAGGGCCCGGTGAGTCCTGGGTATCTGTGGTCCGACTCACAGAAATCTTCCCAGAGCCTCAAACGGGCCTTGAAGATGAGGCAGGGGAGCATGCAGGTGGCTGGGATAGGTTTGGCCCCTTGCTGTCCCTCTAGCCAACGAGCCCAGTCCCGCTGCTCCCTCCACCCTGGCCAAGCACAGTGCAGAGGTGAAGCTGGCCTCCTCCTCCTCAACTGTCCTCCTGTCTCCAGGCCACTCCTGTCCTTGGCCTATTTGGGAATGAGGATTTAGGAGACAGGAGAGAAGAGCCTTCTGGGGATGACAATGACACTCATCCAGCAGATGTACACCAACACCTGGCTCAGGCCCACACCTCTGCAGACAGATACACACGTGTGAACACACACACACACACACACACACCCTTGTCCTGGTCATTCCTTTAATCATCCAGCAAACATTTATGGAGCAACTCCTCTGCCCTAGGCACTGGGCCAGGAGCTGGCGTTATGACAACAAACAAGACAGAACTAGACAAGTGGTCCTCGCCTGCACAGAGCTTACAGCCTAGCAGGGGAGACAGATAGTAGAGGCACACTTACACAAAGGTGGTAAAGACATTAAATCGTAATAAGTGAAATAAGAGAAAATTCCATTGGACTATAAGAAAAGAGAGTAGGGTGCCCACCCAGGGCCTCCACCTGGAGTTCTGCAGACTGTGCCCTCCTCAGGAGAACTGCACTGCAGCACGGCTGGGGGCTGTGTCTTCGTGGAGGAGGGAGTACCTTTTTCTAATTCTCACAAAGGCACCTCAGGGGTTGGCAGTGGCCTGAGATCTAGCTTAATCTTGGGGTCAGCTTCACATCAACTGTCTCATTTCCAATCTCACGATGCCTCAAGGCCAATTTCAGGGTCAATCTCAATGTCACATACGCAGAGTGCACAATACCCTAGCATACACTTGCCCCATCACACACAGGCTCACACTGGCTGAACACCTCATTACAGACTTGACTTTGACACTTAAAGAGTCCTCACAATCACACACAGATTCTCACACATGAACGGTCACATGTGCAGACACAGTCTTACTACAGTCACACATCATCCTTCACATCCTATTACACACACGGTTTCTCTCACACCGTCATCCATACACCCACTGCTTTACTATAGTTGCACATGGTCCCTCACCACCCGCCCTCTCTCGCACACACACTCCCTCTCTCACACACACAGGCGGCCACGCTCCTGTTAGGCTTCTGGAGACAGGCGTGTGCAGCCCCTGATCACAGCTAAATGTCAGCGAGTCCCTCTCCTCCCAGTTAGAGATGAATTGTTGCTCAGGAGATATTTCATCCTTAATGCCTCCTGCTTGAACTGGAGCATGCGTCTCGAGGAGGTTACGTTTTCCCAATCCGTCTGCTGCCCCCCTGGCTGGCTCAGGGAGCTGCCCTCCTGCCTCTCAGCTTTCATGGGAGTGGGGGAGGGCTCCCTCTCCCCTTACAGCCTCTCCTCATCCTTTCCCTTCCCGCCAGCTCAGCTCTTGGCAAAAGAACAAAGCCCAGGCGGCCGCCCAGGCCCCCTCCCCAGCTCCCTACACAGGAGGTGTCCCCAGAGCCCAGGGGCCATAGCCTGGCCACACCCCACCCCCATCCCAGCTGCTAGCTGCCTTCAGGGCCAGTGTAGACCCTGTGGTCTAGAGAAGAGTTGGGCATAGAGAGGGATATGGCATTGAGGGACACCCCTTCTTAGAGGTCTTCTGCATCTGCCCCCCTCCCCGTCATAAACTTAAAAAAAAAAAGGCTGAGTGATGCTGGTGTGAGGGTAAACTGGTACAACCATTCAGGAGGCCAGTTGGGTGTGATGTATCCACGGCCTCTACAGAGTGTATCCTTTTTACCCCAGCAATGCCATGTTTATGAATGTATCATAAGGAAATAAGCAGGGATAGTCCAGACACTTTAGCTCCAAGGGGCTTATCCCAGCCTTGTTTATAAGAGTAAAAAATTGGAAACAACCTAAACATCCCACAATAGGGATTGGCAAAAGCACAGCCATCAACAGAAAACCACACAGCCATCAAAATGATGGTGTAGAAGAACGTTTAGCATCATTGAAAGGTATTCACACATAATGTTGAGTAAAACAAGCAGGTTGCAAAACAGTATGTGAACTAAATGCGATGTGGGAGCCTGGATGCGATCCTGCAGTAAGAAAAAGACATTAGTGAGAAAACTAGTAAAAGCCAAATAAAGTCTGGAGTTTAGTTAATAATAACGGACCAGAGCTGGTTTCCCAGTTCTGACAAATGTACCATGGTAATGTGAGATGTTAGCATTAGGGGAAACTGGGTAAGGGGCATATTGAAACTCTCTGTACTATCTTTGCAAGTTTTCTGTAAATCTAAAATTATTGCAAAATTAAAAGCTTATTTAAGAAACCATCAGGTATATATACTGTGATCCCCTATTTCATTTTTTAAAAACATATACATCAATAAAATAGATAAGCAACAAGGATTTACTGTAAAGCACAGGAAGCTATATTCAATATCTTCAATATTATAGGTTATGTAATAACCTATAATAGAAAATAATCTGAAAAAATATACAACAATCACTTTGCTGTACATCTGAAACTAACACAATATTGTAAATCAACTCCACTCCAATGAAAACATACTATATACATCAAAGTCTAGGAGAATAAGCATCAACATGTTAACTTTAGTAATATCTGAGGGGTGGGATTATGAGAACTTTTAATTTAATTTTGATCACTTGAATGTTCTTTTTTTTCAGCTATATTGAGGTTATATTGACATATAACATCATATAAGGTGTGCAATGCATTGATTTGACACATGTATATAATGCAAATTTAGCTACACCTCCATTGCATCACATAATTACCATTTCCTTTTTGTTCTCACATTTAAGATCTACTCTCTTAGCAATTTTCAAGTATACAATAGACTGTTAACTATTGGGGTTGGCCAAAAAGTTTGAGTTTTTCCATAAGATGTAATGTGGAGAGACATGAACGAACTTTTGGGCCAACCCAATATAATCACCATGCTATGCATTAGATCCCCAGATCTTTTTTTTTTTTTTTAAATAAAGGAACATGCACCAACTTGTGAAATCAAAAAAAAAAAAAAAAAAAAAAACCTGAAATGTCACTGGGGATGCTGAGAGCAGCTCAATTCCCAGTCACCCCACCCAGCCTCCTTAGTCCCTTGAAGGTCTTGAACCCAGCCATTATGGACAGTTTCTTTTACTTCTAATTCTAATTGGCATGACCACCCCTCACCCCTGGAAACTCCAGAGTTTCAGGATCTGAAATTCTCTTCTTTGATCACAATCTCCTATCCTTTAACCTGACTCATTCCCTCATTCCTACTGGCTCGTTCTCTGGTCCCTTAAGTCCTCCATCTTCTCCCACTCCATCACTCCCAGTCTGGCTTTTCTTCCTCCTTTCCTACCCTGGCTCCATATCAGTTATTTTAATGACGTGCTTCCTGCCATCCTGCTTACCAATCTCCAGCCTTAAGCAACACTGCCATCCACTTTTTTTTTTTTTTTTTTTTTTCTGCCATCCACTTTTCTGGCTCCTACTCCTGGACACCCTGGAGCAGGTGAAAAAAACTGGCCCATTCATGCAGCCTCAACTCATCCTACACCAGTATATTCAAAACAAAACAAAACAAAAACTTTCTCTTCATCTATAATTAACTCATTACAATTCCACAACCATTACAAACTTTCTCTGCAAGCCTTCCACTCTAGCTTGCCCAAGAATATGAAGCCCATTCCTCAAATAATATTCCCCTCTCCACCTGTCCCCAAACCCACCTGTCCACCCGAGAAGTTCCCTGGATCATCACTCACCCTTTTCCTTCCCTCCTTTCTCTGAGGAAGAAGAGTTCCTTCTACTTGCCAAGGACCCAACTGCTCCTGCCTCTTCCCAGAATTTTCTCCATGGAGCATCTTCTATATCTTGTCCATTTCAGCTCTCCCTCTTTCCTCTTTCTCCTGGATAAACTTTATGAATGAGAAATCACCCTCATCACCTCTAGTTCTTTGTCATTCACTCTCCCTGCAATATACCCAACACCCTACAGTCACTTGCGGTTTACTGTGACCTGAGAATAACCAAATCCACTGGCCATTGACTCTGTCTGCCTCACTGATCACGCTGCAGGATTCAATACCCGTTCCTCCCTAAAAAATTCCATCATCTCCAGGCCTCTTACTCCTTTTGTTTTCCTCCTAACTTTCCGACTACTCCTTTTTAGTCTTTTCTGACTCCTTCCTCTCCTCCAGCTTTCTAAGTACAGGAATCTCCCGGGATTTAGTTTCCATCTCATTTTACTCTACCCCCTGCCCCATCGCAGGCAAGCTCACCATTCCCCTGGCTTCCACTAGCCATCTCTTTGGAAGAATCCCTAACTAACAGCTTCTGCGTTCCCATCTGGAATGTCCAACTTCCTGCTGAACATCTCTGAGTGGATGTTCCAGAGCACCTCAAACTCACTATGACTACAATCATTATCTCCATCCCCTATCCCCCACAAGCCTTGCCTTCAAATTTCCACCATTCTTTCAAACAAGCTGAACACCTAGGAGTCACCTGGACTCTACACTCCCCTTTCCTTATCCTCCAAATCCATTCACTGGTCAGGTCTGGAAAATTCTATGCTAGCCCTGTCTCTTGCTCACAGCCTTTTGTGTTCTGTCTTCTCCGCCCTCATCTGGTTCTGCCTTCCTTACCTGGACTATGGAAATATCCTCATCCAGGACCATCCTGCCTTTCATCCTGCCCCACCATAATCCTAGCAGAGCAACAGCCCACGGTCCCTAAAGCTGGGGCAACCATAGACTGTATTATCCAAACTAGGATGCTTTTAAGAGTCAAAGCGGTCTCTGTAAAATAATAATAATAATAATGGCAACAACGATGAAACTGAAGAATAAAAATAATAATAATTATAGTGAGACAACAGGCATAAACTGGAACTGCCCTGAGCATATGGTCATCTTACTTAAAGCACCCATCTGATCACATTCCTTTCTTGCTCAAAGACCTTCCATAACTCCCATCGAATTAAGTTTAGATTCATGCTAGCAGTCAAAAGTCCTACTTTTCCAGCCTCTGTCTCACACACCCCACTCTCCTAATAAGAACTACTCACTGGCCCTTGAACATGACTCACGCTATCCCAGTCCCACGCCTGTGTTCGTGTTCTTCCTTTCTTCTGGAAATCCTTGTCTTCAACTCTGGCCTCCAAATCCTATTCTTGTTTCAAGACTGGGACCACAAATGACCCTACGTGAAGTCTCCCCTCGTCCTTTTCTTGCACCTCTCTTGTAGCACTTTGCATTTCCTCCTTAGTAGGATATCATTTCTACTCTTGACTCTATCAGAAATGCTGATCAGTGGCTGCGCACAGCTCCACTCCCAACCAGCTCTTTTGCTGGGCAGCTGCTTACAGTGTGGCCTGGCATTAAAAGATGAGCTGGGCCATCTGATTTCCTCTCCCGGGAATTTGAACTATGAAATACAGAGAGACTAGAGCAGTTAGCGGAGGTGATGTAGAGAGAGACTCAGAGAGGCCGGCTGGTCAAATGTAAGTCACAGTTATGAGAAATGATGAGGAAATCCAGGAAGCTCTTGAAGCTGCACGGGGGTCAGAAGCAGTTATGAGTTGGGGCCCTGGAGGCCGACCTGAGTGAGGATTCTGACTCCTCCACTGCCTGGCTTGAACCTGGGGCAGAGTACCTAACCTCCTTGAGCCTCAGTGTTCTCACATGTAAAATGGGGATAATGAGATTAGCTAACTCACAGTGTTCTTAAGAGGATTAACTGAAGCAAGCATGGAAACCAAACTGTCTGGCTTTCAGTAAGTGCTCAGAACTTGTTAGCTATCATTCCTTCTCCCCCTATAACAACAACAACAATAACAGTTTCATTAATATTAATGAGGAGAGACACACAGAGAAAAGAAGACCCTGTAGGGTGCCTTTTCACCTTACCATGACAGAGAAGTTAGTGCCCAGAGCTGCCTACGTCCATGTGCTTCCATATAAAGGCTCTCCTTTTTCTTGTGGTTACTCAAGGGAACCTCTGTTTCTTGTAAGCAGAAGGACTCCTGCCCAGACTCCTGTCTTCCTCTTGGGTCTGGACTTGAGCCCCTCACAGTCCTGGATGATACTCTGTCTCCTGCCTGGGCCTTGAACACAGCTCATGTTTAATGCTTGGTGAACAAAGGAATAAGTTTCCAGGTCATCTCTAAGGAACCTACAGAAAGGCCATTTTTAGGGGACTCAGAAATGACAGGGGTACATATCTGGGGGAGAGTCAGCCCCCTGGTTCATGGCCTCATCCCTCAAATTAGGGAAGAAGGCAGGCCAGGGCCAGGACCACTCTGGAGGACTGATGCTGCGGGGTCCCCTGAGTTCTGGCCTTGCCCACATGCTGCTAGGCCTTGCCTCTTTCTTTCCTCACTCCCTCTGGCCCCAGGAGGAGGGGCTGTAGGGTCACAGGAGGGACAACTGAAGGAAGAGGGCCGCTGGGTCAGGTTGCCAGTCTGCTGAAACAGGGCCAAGGCATCAACTAGCTGCCTCATCTCCTCCCCTCCTCCCAACCCCGTACTCAACTCCAACCACACTCACATCTTTTCCAGCCCTTACCTTCACCATGCCCTTTCTTACTATGTCATTGTGTATGCTGTTCCTTCCCCCTCAGATGCCCTTCCCTGCCTTCACCTCCAAAGAAAACTACTGGTCTTTTAAAACTCAGTTCAGAGCTGGCCTCCTGCTGGAATCTTCTCTGGATCTCCCAGATAGGGTTAAATGCTCCTGCTCTGTGCTTCTATGGTCCTTGTGGAGATTTTTATGAGCCAAAGCTCATCACTCCAATTACCAGTGTACTTGTCTGTCTTTCCCCGAGAAGGTCTCAAGGACAGGAATTCTGTCCTATTCATCACTGTGTCCCCAGCACCTAGCAAAGGATCTAGCACATAGTAGGCTTTCACTGTTTGTGGACTGAATGAATGAATGTATGAACAGATTAACAGTTTCTTCCAGCTCCAGGATCCCCGGATCCTCTTGTTTTCTCTTCTTCCCTGGCTGTCTTGGGCATTTCTTGAAGTCTTCTGCAGTCCCATGAACCATTTCTCCCAAAGGCACTACTATCCACCCCCAGTCCCAAGCGACATCTGGTGTCTACAATGCAGGACACTGCAGGGTTATGGGTCTAGAGAGTTTTGAGGCTAGATATTTGGGGCTTAGGTACGAAGCAGGGACCACAAGAGAATGAGGACAAAGTGGTGCAGGTTGGGGACTTGAATGTCTTCACTGGCCATTTGGGTCCCGATGGGTGGGTCCAGGCTCTCTCTTCCAGACAGGCCTCTGACTGGGCTGCCGGGCATGGCTGCCACTTGCCTACCCTCCTACCTTCCCGGACCCACGGCTGAGTGGCTGGCAGAGGCAGCACTGGGCCAGCCCAAGCAGACAGCCTTGCGCGATTGCTGGCTCCAGGCCTCCCAGCCCAGCTTGTAGCTCCCCCCAGAGTGGCGGGATTGATTGGCTGCAGCCGGAATGGGCACCAGTCTCCCTGGCTTGGACAGAAACGGGGCCATCTGTTACACCTCTAGTTAAAAGTACATAAAGTTGAGCATTTGTGCGCCGACAATACCACCCCTGACACCCTCCACGCGGCACAGCGCTCCGGCTCCTTGGCAGGCTTGCACTCCGTGACAGGCCGGCACAGCAAGGCCTACACACTCATTGGCACTACGGCTCCACCCCTCAGCGGCCTAGCCCAGCTGGGTCCAGCCTAGAAGCCCTAGATTCCACCTGTATCAGAGGGTGGAAGGAAGGAAAGGGGATGGGTGGGAGGGTGTATACTGGTGGGCAACTCTTGCTCCAGCTCAGGTCTCCTGGGCTGCAGATGGGGCTAGACTTTAGTTCTGATTTGGGGGAACCCAGTACAGTTGCTCATGCCAGTCCTAGGCAATGTGGCTTCAGGTAGGCCCAGGCTGACTCTGGGCTCACACCAGGCCTTGGGTTTCCTGGGCCAAGCCAATCAGAAGAGTCCATCTTGTTACCCAGTAAGCTCATGCCCCTTGAGTTTAGAGCCCCATGGTGGCATCTTACACCAACCCAGAGGACAGCTTTGGATAAGGCCTTGGGCTTGGGAGTTCTAGACTCTGATTTCTGGGCTCTGGGATGTGGACCCTGATTTCTGAACCCCAATTTCTGATCTCTGGCTTTGGGCCTGGACACTGAAGGCATTCCACAACCATCTTTTCCCATTTATAGTCCTCTGCTGCTCTACCCAGGCCAGCCTGCTCTCTCCCAAAACTGTTGTGAGCAGTTCTGCCTGCCTCTGTCCTTTTACTCTTGCTGCCCCCTCTCTCTCCAACCTGGAATTCTCTATTTCTTCCCTCCAGCCTCTCAATCCTTCCCATCTTTCAAGTCCTAGCTCTAGTTCCAGCTCTGCCAGGCAGACTTCTCTGGCTACAGGGCTCCTGCCTGCTCTGATCTCCCACAGGCCCCCCCACCTGAATGGTTTCTTATGAGGCTTGTCCAGTATGAGACTGGAGCACCTCTGCAAAGGTGGAACCTGGGCTGGACTTTACCTTGCCCACAGACTAGAATAGAGCTGGGAGCATGAGGAAGAAGGAGGCTTTATAAGTGTTGGCCTGAACTCAGCTCAGCTGTTGGGGAAGGGGCATAATGACTGCAGAGGTGGTACTGGCTCTCCCAGGGGCCACCCTCAAAGCTCTGATGGTCACAGCATGGAAAGCAGATGGCCAGGTAGACAGACAGCTTTTGATTACTCATGTGTTTGTTTAGTACATATTTATTAAACACGTGCTATGTGCTTAGTCCTGTGTGGAGCATGGAAGAGAAGGAATGGTAAAAAAAAAAAAAAAAAATGAGATTAGACACAGTCCCTGACCTCAAAGAGCTTATCCATTAGTAAAGGCCACAAGACAAGTTCAAATAATAACTATAATGCAATGAACTAACCAAAATCAACAGAAGTGTCCTTTGTCTTACCCAACAATAGACTCTAAGAGCTGGAAAGGACCCAGAAGATCAGAGACTTTAATATCCATCCTCAGCCAAAAGACATTTATATACATTGCCTGAGATAATGTGGGTAAAGCTCTTAATTGCACAAAATAAGCGATAGTAAAATGATGAAGATGATGATGGCAATAAGATTGATTATTAGCCTTCCCAGCTGGTTCAAAGCATACTCCACCTGTTGGGAACGCTCACTCCCACACAAGGCAGCTCATTCCATTGTTTACACTTCTACCTTTCGGAAAGCTATTCATTCACGATAGTAAGGTGAAATCATCCTCTCTGTCCCCACTTGGCAACTGTGGTAATTCCACCTCTGGGACCACACAGCAGGCTGGGACTAGAGTGAGGCAAGTGAGATGCCCAAGCACAAAATTTCAGGGGTCGTACACAACACTGAGAACAAGTATCTCCTTAAATTTTGGGCCCTAGGCACCTTATTTGCCTCACCTAGTCCCAGCCCTACCACACAGTGAGTCTGTACCCATCCCTAGCCAGCCCCAGGTGGGAGCTGTCAGATTTCTCAAGTCCCCTTAGCCTCCAAAGATGCTCCTACCAGCAGCCTACAAGACGTGGGGTTACCTGGTATGGCCCCAAGGATGGGGAGATGGGGACAGAAGCAGACTGAGAATTATGGGAGGGTTTTAGTTCTAACTAGCGGGACTTACCTGCCCACTCCAATCCCTTCCTGCACAACACCTCCTTCTGTCCTGGCTTAGTGGCCCCCAACCCTTCCCCACAGCACTGGAACAAGGGACTAAGTAAGGCTGGTGTGCCCAAATCTGGGCCTGAAAACGAACACAGGCAAGTGGGTTCTAAAGGACATTGAGCAGTGGGTCTGGATATGGAAAGTCATGTGACTGTTTCTCCTTCTCTTGGGCATCCCCAGGTAGGGTGTGTGTGTGTGTAGAAAGCAGAATGTAAGGCTTATGGAGGATTGGGACTGGGGAGTAGTGAGGGGAGAGATAGAGAGCAGGAGGGCTGGGGGAAGGAGAAGAGTGGAATCTAAAGACAGGATGATCCACTGTGCTACTTTTCAGCTGGGTCACCTCAAACAAGCCACTTGAACTTCTGAGTCTCAATTTGCTAGCTGTAAATTGAACTACAAAGACAGTTGCCTCCCCAAAGGGAGGACTATGTCACCTACTGTGACAGGCCAAGATCCTTACTCGGTTCGGTCACGTGCATCAGGCTGGGGGTGAGGTCCAGGCATGCCAAAACCGCTGGGCTCCGCTCAAAGTGGAGTTGCACGCTGCTCCGCAGCCGGGACTGGGACCCAGACTGGGGGTCTCTTTCTCCTAGAACCACTTTTGTGGCCTCCTTGTTTCTCTCTGGCCCCCACCAACTCAGTCCCGACAAATCCTCGCTTTTTCCTTTCCTGTTTACACCCGCGGCTTCTTCAGCCTCCCAAGAAAGAGTCCTGAGACGCAAGCGGCTATAGGATTGCTCTTCCCATTTTCATAGGCACAAACCACAGCAGGTTAGAAACGCAGGAGGGAGCTTGAACTCGGCTCTTCCGAGCCCCTCCCCCCAGGCTGGGGCCCTAACGGCCACTGAGAGACGCTAGGACGGGCGCGCGGGCTGAGAAGGGCATCGTGTGCTGGGGGTGGGCGCGGGCGCGCCGGCCAGGGCCTGAGCTTCCCCCGGGCCGCCAGCAGCAGGCGCTGTGGCGGAGGCGCCCTCCCTTCCCGAGCATTAATTTAAGAATAGCTCACACTAATCCCTGGCTGTGTGGAAACAGCGTCTTATTAAATGCTTCGCACAGATTTGGTATAATAAAGATGAATATATTATATCCTTTGCCTCCCCCAGAGCGAGACAATAATAAGAGAGAGGGAAAAATGAAACATAAATACAATGTAATGGGACCTGTGTCGAGGGGCTAGTGGCCTGTCGGGGCTTCCACGGGGTGACCTTGCGGCGGGAGCTCGGGACGGGGTCGCCAGGGAGATGCCAGCCCTTCCCTGCCCAGCCAGGGGTCCCCAGGCCCCAGCTTCCAGCCGGCCTCACTCCGCTCCCCCCAAGCCGCTAAGAGGACCCTACCTCAGAGAGGCGCCCCTGGAGAGGGTGAAAGAGTTGGGGGAATATCTGGCCATACCTCTTCCCTGGGCAGGGCCGTGTGCCTTCTCCCCGGCGCTCCTCCCACTCCGACCAGGACCTCCGAAGACGTGGGCCCCACAGGACAGACAGAGCAGATGAATAAACTCCAAAGAGGAAAAATCGAAGAGCGACGGCTTCTGCCCCGGCTCTGCCACCGCCGCCTCTCCGGGCTCGGGGAGAAAAGTTGCCCTCCCCGTCCCGCCCCAGGGGCTCTCCCGTAACAAGCCGGAAGTCCCACACTGGGTCTGGCATCCGTCCTTCTCCGGGAGCCGTCAAAATCGTTTACCTGAAAATAAGAATTTCAAAGCTTTCCCGGCACGGAAAAAAGGGAACGTTTGGCGATTCAGCCCAACCCCTCTCCGCTCAGGTGGTGGCCGGCTCTGCGAGGGCTCAAATCGCCAGTCCAAGCGAAGCTGCGTGGCGTAAACTCACACGAGCGACGCGGAACCGGATATAGGTTCGAATCCCACCTGTGCTGTTGACCAGCGGGAGGCAATCTTAAACTCCTCTTCGGTAGAACCAAGATGTGGTGAGGATTGGAGAAGTTTCTAACGCCTGGCAACCCATCAGCTGTAAAAATAATAATAATAATAATAAAAAGCAGCTACCAGCTGCTCTCGAAATATTCGTTAAAATAAATGGTCATTTCAGACCTAGTATTCTCCCGAACCTCACTTCCTCCTCAGGCCCCAAAGCAGGCAACCCCTTTTCCCAAACGAATCAAAAGACTTAGTCTCCCATCACTCTCCTTAAATCTCTTGACCTTTGCCCCGTCAAGGCTCAGAGAAGTTAAGAGACTTACCAATATCACACAGCCGGCCGGCGGTGGAGCTGTCTGAGGTCAAGGTGCCGTCAGTCCATCTCACCTGCCTCTGCAAAGACACCCGAGCCGGTCTGCTGCAGAAGCCGTTTGAAATTTGGCCTCGTACCCAGCGGCCCGGCTGAGGCCTCAAGACGGGCACGGCACCAAACGAAGAAAAACAAATGCGTAGAGGCTGAGGGAAGAGGAAGAGGAGGAGGCAGCGGCAAACAACGAAGATTCTGATGGGGGGAGAGCGGAGTAGGGAAGGGGGGGACGCAAGCTGCCTTCCCCCGGGTCTGGCTGCCCGCAACACCGGTGGAGACCAGGCCGGGGGTCTTGTTCGCGCCGGCCCCGGAAGGGTCATTGGGGCCAGTGGGAGGGTCTGGGCCCGAGGTTCACTACGTAGGAGTAGGGAGGCTGCTGAAGAGAGGGCGTGGTCCACCTAATGGAACTGTAGGGGCCTGGGAAAGAGCTGGAGGAATTAAGCATTGGTGGATGTTTGATGGGATGAGTGTGATCCCTCAAGATCAGGAACCCAGGGACTTGTGAGGAGTGGAAAAGCCAGAGGAGGCTGGTTCCACTCAAACGAAATAAGGCTGTGGGCAGTATGCACTTAGCCTCTCAGGCCCAGCAGCCTGTGGCTCCCTTCCATCCAGGGCGAGCTTGGGGACCCCAGCCGACACGGTTGGCTGGCGCGGCGGGAACTGGATCTATGGGTACGGGAGAGGCGGGGGGGCAGAGGCAGAACCTGGGGATCACAGTGGGTGAAAAGTTCCATGGCTTCCCTGGAGCTACACTCTGACCACAAGGAAAATCCCGGCCCGGACAAAGCAGTTCCCGGGTACTGGGCTCTGAGCACAGGTGCCTGCCTTGGCCACTTTGCTCAGAGCCACGCTGCCCGCGTTCTCTGTGCGGTTGGGCACTACCACAGCTCGGTTTCCCGCAGGTAGGGCTCCCTCGTTAGCTATTCTGGCCCAGGTCCCACCACCTGTCTTCTCTTGCCTGGGATCTTAAGAGCGGCTAAGCTGGGACAGCCCTGCCCAGTAGGCGGCCCTCTGACCGGTGGGGCCCGAGGGGATCGGGGACCAGAGGGTCTCCTGGGATTGGGCCGGGCGGAATCCAGGATGCGAGCAGGCAGGAGTCTTCTATCTGGCTCCCCTCCTCAAGCACGATAGTGACCTGCCCTCCCCTCAGCTGGAACTCGAGGGGAGGCACTGGCGGCGGCGCTAATGCAATGAGCCCCCGCGCGGCTGCTGAATTATTTACGTGCAGTTTATTACGAGAAGCCTGACTCAGGCCTTTCCCGCGCCTGCCTAGCCACGCTGGCCGGCTCCTAGGTCTCCTCACCTCTCCCCGCCTAGGTTCCTTGGCCTATCCACCTCGTCTAGCCCAGGCTCCTCTGCATGGCCTGCAGCCTGGCGCCCTCCCACAGGCAGAGGCTGTGGAATGGGTAGCCTGACCACCGTTAGTGGTTTTGCCCAGACCCAGGAGTTCGTTTAGTAAGAGAGAGGTCAGTTCTTGGAGCTTCCCTAGATGGCAAAGAGAATGGAACCCGCCCCCGCCCCCGCACCGTGAACCCAGGAGCAGCAAGGGCTGGGGTGCAGCCTCTCCCCAACGTCCCCGCCCTTCAGCCCCAAACAGCCATCCCAGGAGCCCACCAGCCCCTGCCTCAGGCTGCAGAACCTGATGGGGGTGCACAAGGGACCAGGGATTTCATCCCAACCTCAGCAACTCGATGCCCAGGCCAGGGAGGGAAGAAGTATGGGGCACCCTGTCTCCTGCTCTGGGCTGGCGTTTCTGGCCTCCTGCTTAGCTGTTCCCCTTGCCAAGAAAGTGGTCCTCATTTCTGCACCTACCCCAATGCTCCTGGATTTTTGAGGCTCATGTCAAATGCCACCTCCACTGGGACAGAACCAGACTCCCCCCACTATCATTTACCCTCCTCATAGTCCCCTGGGCTACTGGGGTAGGGATGTGTTTCCTGCCACTCCTGCCTGCCCATCTCTCTGCTTCTTCTGTCTGATCTTCCTCTCTGCTTCTGGGCCCAAAATACAATGGGGACTCAATCCTGTTTTTTTTAAAAAAGAGGGAGAGGGTGAACAAACTCCATTCCTGAGTCAGGCCATACTACAGCTGGGTCGAGAACCAAGGACCGCCCTCTCCATAGCCAAAAAGCATGAAAGAATGAGGTCTCTGTGCCCCTTTTGTATGTTGGAGGTATGAGCAGCAAGAGTGCGTCACACATCTGCACAAAGCTGGCAAAACGATACCACCCTTCCCTTACACCCCTTTTCCTCTCTCTGGCGCACAGGCAGAGGCCCCTACCTGGCTCTCCGTTTTGTCTCTTATTATTCGTATTCATTTGACAAAGGCATGGAGAGCTCTTGGTATATGCCAGGCTCGCATAGGGCATGGAGAGGAATTTCAGTTCCCCAAGTTCACAGCCAGGCGGAGAGGGAGGCAGAAGGGCAGATGACAAACCAGCAGTTCCTGGCAATCTGACACGGACTCCAAGGGGGGTATGCTAAGGAGCACAGAGGACTGAATAGGGCATTCATTCATTCATCTTGGGCACCGCAAGATAAGGCGAGCACTAAAAACAGCAAGAGGTGTCAGGCGGGAATTCCCTGACTGTCCAGTGGTTAGGACTCAGTGCCCTCACTACCTGCTACCGGGTCCCGGATTTGAGTTCTGGTCAGGGAACTAAAATCCCATAAGCCGTGCAGTGCGGCCAAAAAAAAGAGAGAGAGAGAGAGAGAGAGAGAGAGAGAGAGAGAGAGAGAGGTGCCAGGAAAGGAAGCAACAGAGACCCTTCCTGGGGAAGCAAAGGCTTGGGACCAAAAAGAGGGCTGCCCTGGAGGCTGCAGAATATGATCACCTGGGCCTTGAGCATCTCTCCCCATCTCTACCTGTCCATATTTATCACTCAGTGGTCTGTCTATGCCCCTCACACTTCCAAAGGGCAGTCAATTCCCCCATGCAGGGCTGAAGGGCCAGGAAGAGGCTGGGCTCTGAAGGAGTTCAGTTCACAAAAGAAGTTGGGGAGGTGGGTGGAGAGAAGCAGGGAAGGGCGCTCTCCAAAAAAGTGCCCTGGTCATAGACCCTGCCCCCATCTCTCTTTGCCAGAAGCAGTCCTGAGAGCTGGGCCTGGCCAGAGACAGCAGGGCAGGTCCAGAAGCAGGCTTGGAGCCTGGTCTGAATTTTGGAGCAGCTGGCTCCCTGCTCCCCAGGCCTGCAGAGAGGCAACTTCCCTCCCCCTTCCCCTATTGGCCTGCTTCTGGCTTTAACCTTTTCTGGGTTTCCAATCCCTTTTGAGAATACAATGTGTTATGTAATATTGCCCCTGAAAAAACGTGCACACTTGGGCTCACATACATAATTTTACACACAATTTCTGGGATCTGCAGAGCCCCTAAAGCCCATTCAAGGAAACTTTGGGCTCTGGTTAGATACTTTGTGGTTCCAAGATTAAGACCTGAGTCAGAAAAAACATTCTTCAAATCCTAATTACTCCCAAACAGGCTGTGTGACTTTGGAAGTGTTACTTAACTTCTCTGGGCCTCATTTTCCTTGTATGTAAAATCTGGGTAATAGCAGTAGCTACCTCACAGGGTTATGAGTAATAAATAAAATCAATAAAAACTCTTAGCCGGAAACCAAGCACATGGTAGCCAAGCACATGGCAAGAGCTTATGGTGTTTATTGTCATGGTTACTGTTGTTGTTACTGCAGAAGGTGGCCCAGGGCAGAATATAAAAACCAAGTAGGCAGTCCTGGTTCAGCCAGGGTGGCAGGAAGCCATCTATCGGAGTCTACTTCTACAGCAGAAGAAACACTCTCTGAATTCCACAAGGAGTGTCACAGTAGCAGGTCCCTGGGGGACAAAAATGATCCTGATTTGTGGTCAAGTTAACTAATTTCAAGCAATGTCAGAACCTTTTTTCTGAAGGAAGCGCTGGCCTGAAGGCCAATGCTGGTGCTTACATAAATAATCGGGACATGAATGGGGCTACCAAAGCAATCTGGATTAAAGCCGATGGAGCCTTTGAGGGTTTACGTGAATATTCTCTCATGCTAAGGAATAACTCATTTTGTCTGAGTCTACAGGGTCCTCTTACCCTCGCAATTCATGCAATTTTCTTTCCCTCCTCTTTGTCCGGAATATTCACTGAACTAGGGGGAAAGCAGATTTGGGGCAGAATAATCCCTTCTCCTTCCACTGGAGACCAAAGAAGGCTGGGCCCTGGTGGTATAGGCAGCAAGCAGGAATTCGGGAGTCAGGATACAGTATAGACCAGGCTTTGAAGACAGGCATTCCTTCTATGGAGCAGACTCCAGGGACCAGCTGCTTCTACCTCCAGGGGAGAAGACACTGGCCCAGTTGACCGGGGGTGGGAGACCCCAGAAAGTCTTCCTGAACCAGCACTGAATCCCAAGAAGAGGGCTGAGTAGAAGGTGAGATCCTGGAGCAATGGCAGAGTTCCTTCCCACCAACACTCACCCCACCTGCCTCTGAGTTACTCCCCTTTCAAAAATCTTACTATCTCCAAAACTCCTCTGAGGTGGGACCACCAAAGCCCAAGCCTTGCCCCTCCACAATACGTAATTGTTTATCCTCTATTTGCTTGACAAAAACTCATTCAACCAATAATTGAGAGTACCCAGGTTCTTGCCTGGCCTGTGAATGTCTGAAGTGGATGGAATCCCCATATCAAGGACCCTGCCCTTAAGCATCTCCCATTTTGGCAGGAGAGGGAGTGAGGCTAAGGGCAAACCCAAAACACAGCTCCTACCTCTGCAGAAGGAGGCAGTGGGTTTGGGCTCCCAGGATCCCAGAAGGTGCCAACCTCCCACACACTGAGGTCTGGAGTTGGGGTTAAACCACAGGGTTGGGGGAAAAAAATCAGTGTGGCAGTTGGGCTGGTTTTTGAAGATAATCTGGATGGGGTGATGGAGGTAGGGGGCCCTAAACAACAAAACAGGCAGGTGACACCATGTGCCCCCTGATTCCCCAACTATGCTGGCCAGAGCTGCTTGGCCAGCGGAGAGCACAACCAAATAGACCAAAAAACCCAAAACCTTGGGATTGGGCAGTAGGTGCCTGCTGGGAAGAGAAGGAGAGATTTGACAATGATGGGTGGAAGGGGTAATGTAGCAGGTGATTGTGGACTGTCCTGTCCACTTTGACACAATGTGGCCAGAGACTAAAGGTCCAGGGAAACAGGGCTCCAGTGGAGGAATTCTATGCTACCACCCCTCTGCTCCCCAATTCACTTTCCTCACCTTCCTGGCAGCCTCACAATAATCCTGAACTCTGCTGTTCCTGAGGGACTGGGAGATGGGTAACAGCAGGGTTGTCCTTAAGATCCTGTCTTGCCGACCAATAGCAGGTGTGGAGACAGGAACAGACTGGAAAAGTGGGGGAGGAGGGGTATTATGGGAGCTCCTCAGGAGGATGGGGACCAAAGAGTCCCTATTTCCTGATCTGGAAGGGATCTGCTAGCATGGGGGATATGGCTTGCCTGAGGCTCTGGGTCAGGGCTTTGGGGGTTATGGCAGGAAAGGGCTGTGGGCCAGAGGCTGAGGTGAGATCCTGAGAGCAGGAAGTGAGAGGAGAGAGCAGACCCCTTTTGGTCCCAGAGCTTCCAACCTAGCAGGGTTCAGCTCCCTGGAGCCCTCTTCTTCAGATCCCTCTCCACCATCTCTGGACTCCGACTCCAGGCCCAGTCTCACCTCATGGGCTTCCAGAGCAGCACTGATGCATCAGAGACAAGCCTGCCTTGGGGATAGTTCTGCAGCTCTGGGGGAACATTCTCACCATTCCTGCTTCTAAAGCACCTGTCCTCCCCCCCAAAATGCAGGACAAAGATGCGGAAGAGGATAAGTAGATCTTCCCAACACTGCCAAGCAGGCCTGGGGCAGGCACTGAGGTCCCAAACAAGAATCCTTTCTCCCTACACTGTCCCCTTTTACTCTGGAGAGCTGCAAGCCTTGTTCCAAATGAATAACTAACCAGGAGATAAAGAAACTGATCTCTGATGCTCAGAGGACCCTATGCTAGAGGCATCAAGGAAGAGAACTTGTCCCCTGCCCCACAGCCCAGCTTGGTTTGCTCTCTGGAGCAGGTATGAAGGGGCAAGAAGTCCAAGAGGTCCTATTCTTCCCACCCCAACCTCTGCGCTGGGCCACAGTCCTCTGCACTGGCCTCTCTAGGGCCTTCTCTAGACCAAGCAGGGCTGCCAGACTGCACTGCCTGCCCAGGAGTTTACAAACAAAGCAAGGGAAAGGGCTAGGGCTGTATGTGGGGAGGAAACTTCCTCCCTTGGCTACAACCTCTCTCCTCCTCCCCTCCTTCCTACAGGGGTGGAAATGGAAAATTAGGGTGGCAGGGCAGGTGGCCCCACGCAAACCAAAGAAGGGACTCAAGAGAAAAAAAACATCAAAAACGGGGGACATAGCCCCCTTGGGTGCCTCAGGGGAATGAAAGACATAGGTAGGGGTTCAAGCCACCAAAATACCCACAGGTACACACATACGTACTCACATACGTTTACACAAATAAACACATGGAGAACCACACACAAATATACATATTCAAAAACATAAACACATTCAAATACACACATAAATGCTCGCCTGATATGCACAGAGTTCGGGCCGTAGGGTTCCCAGTGCCCAGTCGGACTCGAATGCCTCTCCCTGCGGGTTCCTGAGATCGCAGCCCCATCCGTGGCCCGGCCCCCTCCGGGCCCCCGCCACGCATCCGGAACAGCTGGAGTCGGCCTGGCGGTGCACTCAAGCCGGGCGCTGGGCTGGGCGGGGCCGGCAGCGGGGTCCCGGCCGGGGCCGGGCAGAGCTCAGCGGGGAGGCCCTGAGCCTGCCCCGTTAGCCCCGGCACCCGGTCCGGCTACCACGGTCGGACGCCGGTCACCACGCGGGCCGTGGCCCCAGCTGGCCCGGAGAGCCGCGGCCTGAGAAGAGTGTGCAAGATTGCCGGAGGAGGTAAGGCTGTCGCTTCAGGCTCAGGCGGGGGAAGAGGTGCCTAGGGCCACCAACAACTCCCCCGCTCCACCTCTCGGTTGGGGAAGGCTGTGTCCTCTGACTGGCCTCCTCTCCCAACCCCTGGGATCCCCCACCCCTGTGTCCTGTGTCGCCTCACCCAGGGCTGCAGAGCCTCCTTGGACCTCCCGCGGGCCAACCCGAGGGCTGCAGATTCCTTCTCCCCAGGCGCGTTACCCAAGGCCGTGGGTGAGAGGCAAGTGGATCTAGGGGTAGGGGCGCTGGGTCCTTGATCTCAGCCCGGCAAAGTCCGCTCTGGGCGGCGACGGGGCCCACCCAGGCTCCTGGTCTTACCTGGCCCGCGCGGCGGCTGCATACCTCCCCGGATGGGCTCCTGCCGCGCTTCTCCGGCGCCAAATCCCGTGTTGGAGAGCCTGAGACCTCCGGGCCAGCGCTGCCATCACAGCCAGGCCGGCGGGAGGCGGGTACGCCGGGAGCGCGGCTCACAGTTTGGGGTGGGGGCGGCGGCTTTTCAGTCGCCGGTGGTTCGGGTGCAATAAAGGAGCCGCTAATGTAATTTACAAACAGCTCGGGCCGAGCGCGGCGCAGCGCCGGGACTGACAGGCGCATTAGGCAGGCTAATTCCAGCCGGCTCCTCCTACCCCAGGCCCGCTAATTAATGAGCTTCCCAACTTAGAGCTGCCTGCATTGGACAGACAGAGAGTGAAAGAGAGGACGAGGGAGAGGAGGAGAGAGACGGGGGGGAGCAGAGAAGAGAGAGGGAGGGAGCGAGGGAGGGAGAGAGGGAGAGAGAGAGGGAGAGAGAGAGGGAGAGAGAGGGAGAGAGAGAGGGAGAGAGGGAGGGAGAGAGGGAGAGAGAGAAGAGGAGAGAGAACAGAGAGAAAGAAGAGAGGAGAAAGACAGAGAGAAAGAGAGAAAGAGAGAGAGAAGTGCCGCTGCAGATAATTGATTACTCTTCGATCAAGGCTAACTTGTTAGCAATAGTCAATTGCCCCATCTCTCCGCCTCCCCTCGCAGTACGGGATCGGCGCCCTCGCCTCGGCTCTTCCAACTGCCGCCGCCAGGACCCGGGGCCAGGAGCCGCCGCGGAGCCACCTGACACCTTTAAATAGCACCGGGGCTGGCGAAACTGGAGCCCCGCGCGGCGCGCCCCGGCTCGCGCCCCGGATTGCTGGAAGCCCCGGCGGCGGTAGCGCCCGCGTCAGCGCCCTCCTCCTGGGGCCCCGTGCGGCTGTGCTCGCCTCTGCCGCTGCGCTAATCGGCTCCGAGCCCGGCCCGCGCGCTGCCGGGCGCGGCCTCCTTCCCACCTGCCGCCCGCCCGCGCCTCCCGGCGCCCGAGCTGCCCGCGGGCTGGGTCCCCGAGGCCCGAGCCGCCCCGGCCGGGCCCCCAAACGAGGCCGAGATGACTTCCAAGGAGGACAGCAAGGCGGCGCCGGGGGAGGAGAGGCGGCGCAGCCCGCTGGACCACCTGCCGCCTCCCGCCAACTCCAACAAACCGCTGACGCCGTTCAGCATCGAGGACATCCTCAACAAGCCGTCTGTGCGGAGAAGTTACTCGCTGTGCGGGGCGGCGCACCTGCTGGCGGCCGCGGACAAGCACGCTCCGGGCGGCTTGCCCCTGGCGGGCCGCGCGCTGCTCTCGCAGACCTCGCCGCTGTGCGCGCTGGAGGAGCTCGCCAGCAAGACTTTTAAGGGGCTGGAGGTCAGCGTCCTGCAGGCAGCCGAAGGTAGGCGCCGCCACTGGGTTCCCCGGCGCCCAGCACCAGGCTCCCGGCTCCATGTGTCCCACGCTTAGTGCTCTCTGCCTCTGGCCGCCCCCTCCCGCGCCGGCTGTCTGGGCCCTCCAGCCCAAGCCGCTGCCGCTGGGAGTGGAGATGCGTGGGACAGGACCCAAACCCTATTTCCAAGGGCCTCTGGATAGGCCAGAGTCGAGTGACCGCGGAGGGGAAGCAGGAACCCAAGATCTCTCTGCAGTCTGCCTGCTCTGCTTAACTCCCTCCCGTTCTCGGTGGCCTGGGTACTGCTAGCCCTGTTCCTGGGGTGGGGAATGGAGAGCCTTTGCTGGGACCTTTTGGGTAGGGGTAGAGCAGGGCTGATTGCGACAAGGTGGAGAGCCAACATTCACACCCAGGCAGGGCGTCCCTGTCTGGCTCTCATGTTCTAGCGACCTCGGGTCTTTCAAACCAACTCTCAGGTGAAGCAGCAGAGACCAAACCAATTTTTCCTAGGGACTTCCGGTAGACGAGCGATGGGGGAAGGGGGCTTGCCATAGCCTAGGCTTGCCCTAGTCCGGGTGGCCAAATCTAATCCTAGAAGGGAACAGCAGCAGACTGCAGGCCGGATGGGTCTAGGTGGGGTGAGTAAGGACCGGGGTGGGGTCTCCTCTCCTCTGGCGCAAGCCTATACTTTGGTTTCCTCTCAGGCCGCGACGGGATGACCATCTTTGGGCAGCGGCAGACCCCCAAGAAGCGGCGAAAGTCGCGCACGGCCTTCACCAACCACCAGATTTACGAGTTGGAGAAGCGCTTCCTTTACCAGAAGTACCTGTCCCCCGCCGATCGCGACCAAATTGCGCAGCAGCTGGGCCTCACCAATGCTCAGGTCATCACCTGGTTCCAGAATCGGCGTGCCAAGCTCAAACGGGACCTGGAGGAGATGAAGGCCGACGTGGAGTCCGCCAAGAAACTGGGCCCCAGCGGGCAGATGGACATCGTGGCGCTGGCCGAACTCGAGCAGAACTCGGAGGCTGCGGGCGGCGGCGGCAGCGGCTGCGGCAGGGCTAAGTCAAGGCCTGGCTCTCCGGCACTCCCCCCAGGCGCCCCGCAGGCCCCGGGCGCCGGGCCCCTGCAGCTCTCGCCCGCCTCCCCGCTCACGGACCAGCCGGCCAGCAGCCAGGACTGCTCGGAGGACGAGGAAGACGAAGAGATCGACGTGGACGATTGAGCGGCGCCCGGCATCTTCCGCAGCCCCGGGCTCCTAGCGCTCTTTGCCCGCCACCTCCCGGACAGGACCGCCAAGGGGAGCTGGGACCTCCTCTGCAACTCCCGCCTTCTCCCCTGTCCCTGGCCCGGACTCGGCTCCCGGCAGCCGCCTCTTTCCTCTCGAAGCAATAAACCCGGGCTGGCCGGCCAAGCCGACCGCCGCGCGCGGCCTCCGCTGCCCCGGGAGCCCTCGCCGTGCAATTCTGTATGGCTTCTGTATAAATATTTAAACCTATATACCGGGTTCTTCCCACCGCAGCCTGACTTTTTTCTTTCTTTCTTTTATTTTTTAAAATCTCGGAGTTTCCATGTTCTCAAAGCTCAGGCTGCCGGGTTTGCTGAGGGCGAGATAGAATCGAGGGTAATGAACACTTAACCTCGAGGTCTGGAGGAGGGGCCGCCCCGACTTTTTGATTTTTCCCTGCATGTGGCGAATGCACCGGCCCTCTCCCTCCTCACCTCCCTAGGCCTATTGCAGTTGATTTCTTTTATTTCCTTCTGCCTTTATTGCCCCACACACACCTGGGAAGGGGCTGAGGGGGGCAACCGGGTCTTGACTTGCAAGTTTCAAATCGATGTTTCCCCCTCCCCCCCAGCGAAAGAAGTCTGTTTTCGATGCCATTTCTGCCTCCTAATGCCCAGTAATGCTATTTTTAAGATTCCTCCCCACCCTCTCCCGGTTGCCTGGGACTGACTATTGGGGTCCGGGTCTTAGGGACAAAGCAGGGGGAAATCCAACAACCAACCAATCAACCAACCAACGAAAACAGAACCCAAAGTCCAAGAATTATTTTTTACTCTTTTTAGAATTTTTTTGCATGTGACAGAGACTGAGACGAGGCCGACCTAAGCCCTCGCGCCACCTCCTCCACAGCTCTGGGTCTGTCTTGCGGTATCCAACGCCCTGCTCCTAGCTCGACTTGGCCAGACGAGGGTGCCTGGATGAGGGTGGGTCCTGCGTGCCACTCCCCTGCTCCTGCCCTGCCCTCTCCTCCCCGGACTGTACCCAAGGCCTCTTTCTCCGATAAATAAAGTCTTTGCCATTTTACTAGAACCGGCGGTGACCGTGTCTGAACGAGTGGACCTTATTCAGTGAAGCCGCCTCAGGCTCGGTGTCTCGCCACTGCTGGTCGCTGGCTGCCCAGGCCTTGGAGATTTGGAGGAGTTTCAGGGCAGGCGTGAGAATGAGGGGTGAGGGGGAATTAGTGAGAGGGAGGAGGCGCTTCTTGCCCAAAAACACGTGGCAGCTACCAAATGGTGCGGGGGCGAGAGAAGCGGGCTTCGCCAGGTCCGGGTAAAAAGAGAGGCGTACAATGCTGGGAGAAAACGTGTGCGTACTTTGAGGGCGCCACGGGTGCAAAATTAATTTGTATGGGGCAAAGGCTAGGTGGGGGGGGACTTGCCGTGGGGTTCGTGCATCCCAGCCGGGACCCAAGGGCATTCTTCCTGCGCTCCCCGGGACACCAGCTAAGCCTTGGGTGTGGTATATAGCTCAGTCGGGCAGCGGACTGGAGCCTGAGAGCTCCCCAAGCTTCGGTTCGCCAGAGGGCCTCACCCTTGGGTGAGGGAGGAAAATGAGGCCAAAGGCACCACGGGCAGGCTGAATTACTCACACGGGCACTGGAAGATGTGAGCCCGAAGCATCTGAGAGTTGGGGTGGATTTCTGGTAACGTTCACAAATTCTGGGCCCCGAACCCGGCTGGGGACAGAGACATCAATCTCCCAAGGACTCTGGGGGAGTCCCCGCACCCCGAGGGCGGCTGGGGCAGGAACACAGGCAGCTTTTACTTTTCCGAACGGAGCGGGTTTCTTTCTGGGCTTTTGTTGTCGCTGGGCTGGCGAGTGGCCGCTGTCACTAGAGGAGGGTCCCGCCTCCAGGCCACTCGGCTCTCTTTCTAAGCAAAATTGATGTGAGAAATGTGCATCTGGTCTCGGGCAGGCGATGGGGCCCCGGGGCCTGAATCGGGAACGTGCGAGTCCACGAGGAAACGAAGAGAGAGAAATAGAAGAACAGAACACTTCAAAAGCAGAGCGAGAAAGTGGAGAGCCACAGAGACGGGGGAGAAAGAGAAAGAGGAAAAGCTACAAAGAGAGAGACAGAAACAGAGACAGAGACAGAGGGAGAAAAGTGGAATGGGGAGAAGGGAGAGAAGAGAGGCGAGAACGAAAGAAGCAAAGAGGCGGCCGGGCAGCGGGGCCGGCGTGCGGCCGGTTCCTCCCGAGCGACATAAATCGCCCTCTCAGGATGGATGGGTCTGTAATTCGGAGCGCGGACCATGAAGGCCGGGACGAATGGACCCGGGCGGCCGCTGACAGGCGACAATAGCCGGGCCCAGCCCCCCGCGGCTCCGGGTGCGGGCGCGGCCACGGCCCTCCGCAGCCCAGAGTGCGCCGGCGCTGGCGACCATATGGTTTTTGAATTTTCTTCACAATTTGTAGACAATTTGATGGATTAGGTCCCCGCGCGCGCCTCCCCGGCACAAAGGCGGCGCAGGGACCGCGGCGCGGCGGTCACTCGGGCATCTGCGCCCGCCGTGCGCACCCCGCCCCCGCCCGGCCCCCGCCCCGCGCCCTGAGCCCGGGGCCGCCCGCCCAACACGCCCATGAATCCCAATGAAGCGGCCCTGGCACCTCAGGCCGCTGCCCGCTTCACGGCCCCGGGCCGGGCCCTGCTGGGTCCCTCCGGGCTGGGGGCGGCGGCCCCGGGGCTGAGCCCACCCGAGCTGAAGAGCCCGCGGGGCGCGCAGCTAAGCAGGCGCATCGGGGCTGAGGAGAAACGGGGCCATTTATCCGCCCGTCTAGTTAAAACGGGTTATTTGTTTGCTTCTCTGGCCTCCCCTCCCATCCCCTCCCCCTTCCCTCCTCCCCCTCCTTCCCCTTCTGCCTTTTATTCTTTTGTCTCTAAATGGATTTAATGAGCCTGAAAAACATGACAATTGAATATAACCAAGAAATAAAAAGGAACGAGGGAGGAAGGAAGAAGGAAAAGAAGGAAAGAAAGAAAGAAGGGGAAGGATTAATAAAATAAAGGGGGAAATCCATTCAATTCAGCAAATGTTTGTTGTGCCTCTTTTCGGCGCCAGGCCACGCTGGGGGCTGGGGAAATGGAAACGAATCAGATCCAGTTCCTACCCTCAAGGAGCTCCCAGTCTAGCAGACGAGACCCGCCGCACCCCAGGGCAGATAGGAGACCTGGACCGAGGGACAGGGAAGTTCCCTTTGCAGAGCTCAGAGAACCGACTTAGGGGCCGGGGTAGTGGGGGCTTCACGGAGGAGGTGGCTTTGTACCCAGGTCTTGAAAGATGAGAAGGAATTCGTTGTTTCTATAGGCCAGAACGAGGGCGGGCAGAAGGAGGGACCGCACCGTCGTCGGAGGGAAGGGGAGAGAGGCGAATGCGGAGCCCAGGGCTTGACCCCAAGGAGCCCTGGAGAGAGCGCGCCGCGCTGGGTCCCACACCTTTTGGGAAGCGGATTCCAGCCGCCCCGCAGTCTTCTCTTCTGTGCTGGATTCGATGCCTCCGCCAGGCTGCCGGTGGGCTTCCGGAACCCGGCCGACAGCGCGTGTGGCCGTGGCATCCCGACTCGGTCCAAGCGGGCAACGCGGCGCGGGGCTAGTTTCCCGGCCCCATCGCGCAGGGAGGCGGCGACGACCGAGGGCAAGGGCTGAAGGGCTTGTCTGGAGATGGGAGCGAGGAGTTGGGGGTCCAGGGAGGCCTGGGCTCTAGCCCACCCTCTCCCAGGCAATCCCGGCTCTGATGAGAGCATTTACCCGTACGCCGCCCAGGGCGCTGGGATGGCCTTAGCCACGCTTCGGGTGCTTCAGCGGGGACCTGTGATGGGAGAGGGCCTCGAATCCAAGTGCAGGCCCTGGTCTCCTAACAGGCGCCGGCCGGGCCTGCCTCGGGTGCGGCTGTGCGTGGTGTGTGCACTGCATGTGTGCGCTCCGTGGGAGCCGGGCGTGTGCATTACGTGTTTGTTCTCCGAGTGTGAGTGTATGTACAAGTGTGGCGTGGATCGTGTGAGAGGCTGTGGGCCCTGCGCCCATTCTCAGGGCGAGGTTCGTTAAGGTTTGGGACCCTCCTGGCCTCCAGCCCTGTGGCGGAGTTACTTTATAGCCTGGGGCCGTCGCAGGCCTGCGTGCTCAGGACTCTAGCCTCTCTGCAGACCCGCTTTCGGTTCCCGGCTGCCCAAGAGAAGCGGCCCGGCTCTGCCTCTTCCTTCCCGGTTGGGTCCGGGGCCTCGGCCCTGCTTGCCAAGTCCCAGGACGCGGGCAGGTTCTGCTCTCCCGGCCCGGGACTCCACGGGGTGCGGACGGGCTGGGCCTGGCCCCGCGATCCGGCTGGCTCGGCTTTCCCTGCTCCGCCTTCTCCGACCCGGGGTCCTGCGAGCGGCGCCTGGTGAGGCCAGGAGGCGCAGTTCCTTATTTTACAAGGTGTCGGGCCGGTGTCAGACGCAGCTCCGATAAGTAATACTCCAGTCTGAGGGACCAGAACGTGGTAATTAATCCCAAAGACTTAAGTGTATTTTAGTTCAGGAGAAAAAAAATCACTAATTCAATCGTCCGGAAAATTGAAGTTTGATGCATGAGTCCCCCCTGAAAGGGACGGGCTGGGGCCGCGCGCCTCCCCTCCGCCCCTGCCAGTCGCCGCGGGGACCCCCTCCTCCCCACCCTTCGGAGCCTCCAGGTCCAGGGAAGTCCACTCACATCGCCCTGCATGTCTCCTGCCGTTGGAACCCAGGGTACCTTGACTTTGCTCCCTACTCCAACAACCAATCACTCTTTCTCGCGGCCCAGAAAGCGGTTTGTGCCGAGAATACGGATGTTCCTCCAACACACACACACCTGGGAAGGGGCCTAAGGGAGCATGAGGTGTAGGGGAGTGACTAGATAAGGGACCCAGAATGGACAGGGGCAGGGACTGCAAGACGAGGGAGAGGGGACCTGGAACCTGAGCAAACTGGCGTCACGAGGGTCAGCAGGTTGGAAGCCACTGTGGTAAAGTGGAGAGTCCCCTGGCTGGCTGCGGGTGGTGTGAGTCCAGGTTAGAACTGTGGGTGTGCTGGGTAGTGATGGTTGGGCTGTAGAACTGTGGATGGTTGGTTTGTGTGCAAAATGGGTGCCTCCCTAGACTGTGCATGTGCACGAATGAGGTCTTGGGCAGAGGTTAGCAGGCCTGGGGGAGCTGGGAGCCTGATCCCGGATGGGTCCACAGGCTGTGTCTCCCACGGATGAGGCTCCTGGGACTAGAGCAAAGGAAGGTGGTGGTCCTAGGCCTGGTGCATGTGTATGAGGGGGGAGCAATACTCGGGATGGAGAATTCCCACCCTGAGTTTTCCTGGGGCCCCAGCTCTGCATTTCCAGATCCAGGGCTGCCAGTAGCAAGTTACCTTGTCTCCGCCTAACAGGTGCCAGTCCAGAGAGAGACCTTGGGGCTGAGGGTGTGTGTGTGTGTGTGTGTGTGTGTGTGTGTGTGTGTGGCCAAGTTCTCCAGCATCAACTGAGTGTGTCAGGAAAGTGTGTGCAACTGAGAGACTGGACATGTGCAGCTGATTGATGAAACGGAGCATGTGCAACTGGGGGTGACTGAGTGTGTGCTGCTGTGTTCATATAACTGATTGTTGCAAACTAGGTATGACTAAGTTTGTGCAATGGACAGAAAAGGAGTAAAGCTGTCACTGGGGCGGGTGTGACCAGCGGGTGAGTGATGCCCCCCGGGGTGTGTGATGTATGCAGGGAGCGGGTGTGAGAAGATAACCGGGAGAATGAACATTGATGTGGAACTGAAGCTACAGACAACCAGAATCTTAGCTCCAAACAGGTTGACCAAGCTGGCTACTCAAATTCTCAAATTTACACTTATGGTGGGGGGTGGAGTGGAGCACATGATGGGAAGGGAGGGGGGCTTATGAGAGGAGTGAGCAGAAAGTGGGATGGAGAACTTCAGCCTGAGCCTAAGTCTACTCTGAAGGCAGTTGGGGCAGTGAATTAACACTATATAGACACAGACTCTGCTTCTTTTGGAGGGGGGTGGGGTTGTCCTCTGTTTGCTGTTGGGTAATGGCTAGGATGCAGCCTGCCCTCTCCTACTCAAGTTGGTCCCCAGGCTGAACCTTAGTGTAATTTGCAGACCTACCTTTGGCTGTACCAGTCCCACGTTGCCCTAGAAGTCCCAGCCTCCCCCAGCTAAGTTACTCCTCCCTGCAGGGGCTCCTCCCTGCCCCAAATGGGGAGGGTACAAATGGCAATGTGCACAGGTGTGCATGGTGGCTGGTGGGTGGGTGAGGCTGCCGGCAGTGTTGGGAGGGAATGAGTCCCACCTGCTTTGGAATCTGGTGTGTTTATGTGCGAGTGTGTGCAGGGATTGCTGTGCACTGGTGTGTGCATGTGGACATGTGCAGGTTTCCCTGTGGAGAGCTGGATGTGGCTAGTTGTTTGTGAGTGAGTGTGAATGCAATAGGGAAGGAAGAGTAGTTACCTGTGAGTATCCTGGGACCTGTGTGGGTTTAGTTATGAGCATGTGTAGATAGAGATGAGATGAGTTGTCACCGCACCTGGGTGTCGTTGTATCATCTGAATACGTGGATATATGCCTATACCCAACTGGGTACAAAATTCAAGGGCTCAAGTCAGAAGCAGTGGGTCCAGGGCTCTGTGGAGAGGGATCTAGGGCTGGGAGTCTCCTCTAGAGAGGCCTTCCCTCCCCTTCCTTACCCATCCCCCCAGCAACCCCCCAACACAGAGGCTAGGAGGGAGGGTAGGGTGGAGAAGAAGTGACCCCCTCCCCCATCTCAGAGGCTGCTCACAGTGAAGTGCCTACGTCTCCATAGGGACTGTTCCTTCTCTCCTGATGTCTGTGATGGGGCATATTGATCGGGTTGCCTGAGGACCCCCTGGGACCACATGCCCACATGTAGATGAGGGATACTGCCACGGCCAATCCAGGGCACACACAATACAGACACACCGTGTCACACAGACATCGTAGAAACAATGCAAACACAAAGGGCAGGCACTGAGTTGCACCGACTCACAATGCAGAAACCTCAAACACATACACAGTGATGCAGACATACAGAATGCCCAGAAACAGTGCAGACACATATGACACAGCACACCCATGGAAATATATGTAGCCAGTAGCACACACAACAGTTAAACAGATAAACCGTTGCTGTTAAATGGTTACACCATCCCCACTGTTATACACACAATACAGACACAGTGACAGAGGCACAGCCCACAATTACCACAAGCACACACACGTGCTTCCAGACATTCTGTGCAACCACAGGCGTGGAGAGGGAGCTAGTTGGTTTAGGCGACTTTGGGGAAAATGCTGCCAATGTTCTGACGTTCTGAGAGGAATCCAAAAGCGATAGAGGGTAGCAAATCACAGACAAGGGTGGCAGGCAGGGAGGCTGAGGCTGTCCGGGAGAACTCCTAGCCTTTGGCCCAGGAAAAACCCAAGTCCCCAACCGCCCCAGAAATGCAATCAAAACTGCCCGTCACCCACCCACCCTGCACCATGGCTCTGGCTGGAGTCGTTATCATTTTTGTTAACTTTTTATCGACTGTTTGCTAGATGGCGTGTCAGTAAAGTGTATGATTTGAGATGAAAAATTAGGCAGATTAACCTGAGGGGAGAGCCTGATTGATTACTAAATAGGATCAATTTGAAAGTTTTAGTCCTAGCGTTTCTGCAGAGCCTCTTAATACTTCAAACTTCAATTTTACGGGCGATTGAACTAAGCATGTTTCTGACAAAATTGATATATGTATTAATTTGCTTTAACTGGTGATTAATTACTCTCCACTGAAAGAATTATATGGAGCTGTTTGCCTGCGATTTGCATATTAATCAAATTCTAGTTGATAATTCCACCGGTGGGGGGGTCAGGGCGGGGCGTGGGTCGTGAGAGGATGTGAAGGGGTGTTTGCACGTGTTCATGTGCTGGTGTGTGCGCCCGTGTATGTGGGGGGCTCCCCACCCCCTCTTTGCTCACTCCCTGCTTAGCTGCCAGTTTAGTGCATTAAAACCAAAGATGCAGAACGAGTTTGCCCGGCTATTTGGCGGGAGCAGAAATTGCCTGTCCGGTTTTACGAGCTGCTCAGCCTGAGCAGCCGGGTCCTTAATGTCCCCTGTCAAAGTGTCCACAGTTTAAAGGGAAAACGGCCCCCGCTTTAGCGCCGAGCTGGCCTGACAAGGGATGAGGCAGGGACGAGCACCCCTTTAAATAACCCCCCTTCCAGAAGGACTGGGGTTTCTGGATGGCACCCCAGCTCTGGGGACCCTGGAGAACCAAGCTATGTCCTTAGAAGGTCCTGGCTCCTGCGAGGCTCTAGCCATGAAGCATCCCCCCTCAACACATAGACATGGGGCCACATACAGGCACAGCAGAGATCCAGAGACGCGGTCAGCCACTGTCACTTGAGCTGACAGGCAGGAAGCCACCCTCTTAGACACATGCAGACACTGCTACGCAGCAGTCACACGCCTGTTCACTTAGACCCCCACTCGGGCCCGTCCATAGACACACTCGGCTACCCACAAGCACACCCAGACGCACAGAACCCCACACAGGCGGGGAGCACACATAGACACCCAAGTCACGTCCGCGCGGCCTTTCAGGAGCACGTGGTCACACACACTCAGACACACGCACATTTTCAGATCTACACGCAGGCCACATCCACACACCACCCCAGGCTTAGAACCCTGTCGCATGGGGATTCGCAGGCGGATACACCCCGAAGGCCTGCTCACATCTTCCCGGGCACACGCAGTCCTCACCGCCCCCTCCTGGTCTCCGTGCCCCGCCCGCCTCTTTAAGCTAAAGGGGGCGGCGCCACTGAATCAACTTTTCCCATCTCTGGATTCAAAGGGTAGGAGTGTAATTAAAACCAGATAATTAATGAGACAATATTCCTCCAGCTACATCTTTAATGAACAAACCCCTTCAGGGCAGCCTCTTCTTCTAGGCTCATTAAAGGGAAGAAAGTTGGGCGGCTCGAGGACTTCCCAGCGCGTTAATAACCAACCCGGAGTGGGTGCCTCGGCCGGGAGCTCGGGAGCCACCGCAGCGCTTGCTGGCCCTGGTTCTCCCACCACCACTCTGCACCTTGGCCCGCCCCCCATTCCCATCCCCTACACCCCCACCCCCACCCCATTCCCACCTGATCCCAACCTCTCCGGCCGCCCCCAGCGGTCCTGCCAGCCGTTGTTCAGTGACTCCCTGCTCTGCCTGCCCTCTCTCTGGCGGCCTCTCACCAGCACCAGGCAACCTGCGCTCGGACGTGAGCGGGCGTCAGGCCTCCCAGTTTCCCTCTCGCCCTGCGCTGCGCGTTCCAGGCCCTCAGGCTGGCTGGGGCCGGCTCTGTAGAAAGGAAATCAAGGCAAGGGAGGGGTCCGAGTTTCCCTCTGAACCTCAGTGCCCTAGCTGAGTGGCCTAGGACTGGCATTTGAGCTGCGGTCCTGGGAAGGGATTGTTGAATGTGGGGGCTGAGGCGCTCGTTTTCCACGCGCGCCTCGTGCATTTTCAGGAACGCGCACTAACAACCACATGCACGTGCACTTGCGCGCACGAGATCTTGCATATACAGACACGCCTACTCGCTCGCGCACACAAGTGCACTGTCGCGAAGCCTCGGGTCCAGACCGTGGGGTCAGGCAGCGGGGAGAGCCTGGCTTGGGCCTTCTCCCCCGCCGCCTGAGGTCGACCTTGCGTCAGTCGTCTCCAGGGTGGGAACCTTTTCGCTTGGCGCGCAGCCTTCTGGGCCTGGAGCAAGCAGTTCGGCCAGATTAACTAGGAGCGGGCAGCGTACGGGGGCTCAGGGCCGGGGGAGCCCTAGTCAGACCCAGACGGGGGCGGTAGCTCTCGCAGCGGCTTTGGCGGCGGCGCCTGTTTTCGCCTGCTCTGGCTTTTAGGGATGAGTGATGTGGCAATGAGCGAAGTAAATCTGCACGCGCAAAAGATGCTAATTACTCTTAATAGCCTACCCAGACGCCCCGAGACTGGAAACCCAGAAACGTAAATCTGCTCCCGATAAATATTTTTAATTGTGAAATTTCCTGGAAAGAAGGCTTTGGTTGCGCGGGCCGAGGCATTCGGTTTTGGAGGGAGGAAAACGGCCCCCACTCGGAAAGCCGGGTCCAGTGTCAGGGACCCGCACAGGGGTGCCAGGCGCGGGCCGAGCGATCTGAGCCCGGCTGGCCGGCGCTGGGTAAAGTTAGTGATGTATCGCATTAATTACCAGTGTGAGCTGCAAATGGTTCGAGGCCCAGGGAAAATTAATGGGAATCCAAATTCTAATTATGTAGCTGTTGTTAAAAGAGTTTAACTAAATAGTCATGGAGAAAATCGGATTATGCATAGAAATATGCAGCCGGCGTACGCGGTCCGGGGCACCGGTCCGGGGACTCTCAGCCAGGCCGCCCCCCACCCCCGGAACTGGAGGACCCTCCTCCTCTCAGAAGGAGAAGACCCACCCACGCCCCAGCACATAAAGGCCCTGCGTTTCCCTATGGCGACGCAGAGCGGGGCTCAGGATGGGAGGAGAAGCCAAAGCTTGCTGAGGCGCCCGCTTGGATGCGGGGTCGGTGTGGAGGTCCGGGGTTCTTGGGTCCCTTGGTCTGGGTAAGCGTTTGTGCCCATTTCTCAGGTGATTGCCTCCGGGTCTGGGCAAATCCATCCTGCACCTCTTTCTGATAATCATATAATTATATTTGGGCGCTGTGGCTTTACATTGTTTCCACTGTCAGTTTAAGGAAATAGCCACCAACCGGAAGCCCAATGACAGCCGAAGCCTCGTCATTCACTTATTAAGGACCCTGGATATGTCTCCATTTTCGCAGGAAATGAGGTCTGATCAAGCAGCAGTAATACCTCCGGCCTCGGGGAGGGGGAGGGGACTCTCAGGGGCGGGCTCTATCCGCGCCCCCGCCCCCACCGAGGCCCGGCAGCACGTGGTGCCGAAGCTTGGAAAACGGGCACCTTGGGGCGGCGGTCATTCAGACCTCCACTTCTCCCAATTTCTCCCAGAACCCTGGATTCATTTTGCCCCAGGCCACCCACTCGGCAGGCCCTCACTTTCCCGTGTCCCAGCGCGCTGACCTTGGAGCTCCCGCCGCGCTGGCACTGCTAGGGACAGGGAGCTAGGGCACGGATTGTTGAGGGGACTCTGCAGGCCCAAAGGGAGATTCAGCGTCCTTTCAAGCCCACCTACCCCATTCCAGGAGGCTGGCAACCTCTGGGGACGTTGTTAAAGCCTCTGGAGCAAGGCGGGTAAGCGTGGACCGCAGGGGAAGCACCACCTCTCCGGGTCCCAGTCCCGGCTCCCTTCAGTCTCTGAACCCACATTTCTATGTCCCCATAACGAGAACGCAACCTCTCCCCGCCACCCGCTACTTTAGGGGAGGAAGCCGGCGGGTCTGGGTCTCACCTAGGAGTTCCAGTCCGCCAGGCCAGACCGCGTTCCGCACTTCGTGAGGCTGCCAGCGCGTGACAGTTTCTATCGCCCCTCATCGGATCTCGATCTCTGGACGGCTGGGTGGGATTAACGCTTGCGCAGCTGGCAGCAGGTGCCCTCGGCCTCTTCAGGTCTTCCCTTCCCTCCAGACGGGCTCCGGATTGAACGCGGAGGGTGAGAGCCGGGAGGGAATGAGACCTCTGGGTCAAGCCTCCGAATACGGGGATGGTGCCAAGGGAGGATCCCACAAGTTTGGGGCATCGCAGTCTCAGTAATTTGCAGGCCTTGGTGAGAAGCTAAACTGGGGCCCGATGGATCAGTTCAGGGAAGGCCTCAAGCAGAGGAAGGGCACCTGACTCCAGGGTGTCCTGGAGAGAAATTCTGACCCAGGGAATGTGTCAGAGTCAGATGCATTTAGAGCCCCTTCCCCTTCTGTCCTGGACTCTGAGGGGGGTGAGGGCCGTTCTTCAAAGCTTGGGGCACATTTCCCAGAGTCAGCGGAAGCCGTTGTGGGTATCTGAAGGAAGAGCAAAGAAAGAGAAGCCAAAGATCCTGAGATTTCTCCCCCGCCCCCCCGCCACCCCTTCCCCCGCCTTCCGGTTGCACGGGGTGGAGTATGGAAGGCCCAGAGCAGGAGGTGATACACAGACCCACAAATCCTGGGAGAAAAACAGACAGATGGACAGACGCGGGAATTATCTTGGATTTTTTAATTCCCAGGCCGAATTTGGATTCTGAGACCCCGAATTCTTCTCCCAGTGGCCTCAGAACAAAACCTATAAATCCGGAGGTTTTATAGGTTTTAATCCGACGACAGATTAAAAGATGGAGGATCCTCCAACCCCTCTCCAGCTCCTGGGGAAGGTCTGGGGGATTCATCCTTTATCCCTCGCAATATGTGCCATGCCTTCGGCCCCGCTCTTCTCCTTGCCCTTTCCAAGCCTCCTGGAAACCATGGCTGCTCCATAGCTCCCAAATACCAAGTCCGTCCCTCTGTTGCAGTGAGGAGGATCCCTGGACTCAGCTGGCTCCTTCCTGCAGCCCTCCCTAAGTCTTCAAGCCAAATCCCCTGCACTTGAGCCAGGGTCTTCAAAAACCTGCGCTTCTCTGAGATGCGGGCTTCGAGCGCCACCTAGCGGCATTTGTGGAGGTGCTCAACAGCTGCATGCACCTTGCAGCCACCTCTTTCCCCGCAACCCACCTGGAACCCCAAAGCCCACCCGGACGTAGTCCCACTCTCACACCACAAGCCCTTACGTGAGAACGCTACACCTCCACTTTCTGGCACTGAGACATTAGGAGAGGGCCACAACAAGGAAGAGCAGGGGTGCAGCTGGTGGTGGGGGGTCGGGGGGGCACCTCCTTGGAACCCTCAGATGCAGGGGACGCTCTTTCAGGGATCGGATATGGAGTGGGGCTGAGAAAGGAGCAAGCCCATGTCTCTGCTGGCGCGGGGCATAAAAAGGATCCTCCTTGGGGCATCGCAAGAGGCCACTACTTCTGGGTGAGTGCCTAAAAGCGAAGCTATGAGCCTCTGGTCATCCCTATTCCTACTCCAGCCATGCGCTGCTCTGCAGTCACCCAGACTTCGGAAGCAAATTACCAGAACCCTTCGGCTCGCAAAGCTCAGGTCCTTGCAACCTCCTCCGCGCGGGAAAGGTTGGGCAAGAGCTCCCTCTGCTGTCCATAGTTCGGCACTGCTGCAGGCTGCCGCCCTGAGGGGCTGCAAAACTCAGGCAAAAAGCAGGATCTGTTTTTCTCTGATCCTGATCTGATCTGCCGGTGGTCATCTTAGCCATCCCTCTGCCTTCAGGGAGGAGGTCCCTTACCCAAACGGGAAGAAGAGGCTTCTCTGGTCTTTATGGGTTTGCACAGGGAAGAAATGACTCAGTGCTACTGAGTTCCACCATTGCTGCTAGTTCTGTGCTCTTTCCCTTCTGCTGCTGGGCCAGCTGCCTCCCTGCCCACCTGATACGGTGTCTGGCAAGTTATAAATTTCTTCCTCCACAGTATGATTGTCAAGCCTGACAGGACAGGCTGTATTTTCTAGGTAGTAAAATCTACAGATGGAAATGTCAGGGGAAGGGTGAGGGCCAACAGGTCAGTCCATTCAGAGACTATCTAAAAAGTGGTGAGAGGTGATGACAGTGCTGTCTGGCACTTCTACAAGAGCCAAGATCCCTGAGTTTCCAGGTGACAGCCAGCCATTCCCTGGCAGAGAACCCCACGAGGTCCCTCTCATGCTTGACACACACTGACTCCCCCAATACAAAGTACTTCCTCCTGCTGACCCAGGCTGCCACCATCTCCTGTTGACCCTGAGCCCCTGACCCTGGCACAGCTACTCTCACCAGAGCCCCACTCCCAGGATCTGCTCCCACGCCACTGCAGGGCATTCTCTAGCCCTGGACAACTAGGTGAAGCAAGGTCAGAGTGGGCAGGAACCTTGGTCAGCTGTGGAATGAGGCAGTCTGTAAAGGTCACTCTAGGTCTTTGCCGTTGATTTTGGCACTGTCCTTAGAGAAGAGAGGGGGGCAGTGTGTGTGTGTGTGTGTGTGTGTGTGTGTGTGTGTGTGTGTGTGACAGAAGGAGGGGTACAGGACTTCGAAGGTCCCCCTGTAATGAGATCTGGTGACAACCTTTCATTTGAGGTGATGCTCTGTGATTGTGTATAGGTCTCCCAGAGCTCTGATCCAGGCCCCTCCTGCTCATCTGGACACAGATCAAAGTAAGCCACAACTATTGGAAATTTCCAGTTACTCTAAGTAGTCCAGGAAGATGAGACTCCTTAAACCCAGGCCTTAGATGGGGAAAGTGGTGGTGGGGCTTCTGCCCTTTTCCATTCCTATCCTTTCTCTCTTGGGGTCTTCAGTAGTTTCCCATGAGGGGGCACGGTGCTTCCTCCTCTCTCCAGTGTGGACATCTGGGAGGCCTTAGAGTCACCACACTTTGAGCCAGGACACCTCGTGTCCCCTTCTCCATAGGTCTGGGAGAAGGCAGCAGGGGAGACGTGGCTGATGTGCCCAGCTGTATGCCAATCTGAGCTTGAGAAAATGCAGATTTCAGGGCTGTACTCCAGAGCCACTGAAATGGAATCCCTGGGAACCAGGCCTGAGAATCTTCCCTGTGGTGTGGGAGCCCCCTTCCTGGATTCTTATGCGCACTAGTCTGTGAGAAGAACAGAATCCCCAGCTTCCCATACCCGGCCCCCCACATACACACAATGGCTTACAGCTGAGGAAATCATGTCTGTCATTAGGGATCAGACATCCTGGGTTTAAGCCTGTAACTTCCTAGCTGTGGGACTTTAAGTCACTTCATCTCTCTAAGCCTCAGTTTCTCCATCTGTGAGTTAAGGACAGTAATCCCTGCCTCAGAGGGCTGCACTGAGGGCCGGGTGAGCCTAATGTTCCCCAAAAGAGCTTTGTAAAAGGCACATTTCAGTACAAATGCCGGCTATTATTCAAGAACTTCAGCGCTAGATGTAAGATGTTAATAAGTTCAGGGGGACCCTCCTTCAGAGATTTCTCCTCCTTGTGGGCACATGAGGCCACCTCTCTTGCAGTGTCCCAAGGTTTCCACATTGTTCCCACATTTTCTTCCCAGCCCACCTCTCCCACCAAAGAAATGTAACTGATCTCTGTGAGAAAAAAAAGGGGAAAACGGCCATGGCCTTACCCTTCACACGAAGGGGCTTACCTAACGTCACTTTCCAATATTAACAAAGTGGCTGTGGGTTAAGTTCACCTGCCAGGGGTGGGGGAGAACTTGTTATTAAAAAACCCCACAGGAGGCTGAGCCTGGATCAGGAGTTTGGTTCGGGGGGTGCTGGCTAGTACATTTTTATCATGTTCTCCAGGCAATTGGGATTCCTTTGTCACTGGGTGAGATCCACTGCCCGAGACTATCTAGTGTTATTGGTCATAAGAAGGCAGTGAGGCCCTGCCAGAAAAGCTCCCCCCGAGACCGCCTGTCTCTGGTTTCGTTCTAGGGCAGACGCTGGGGTTGGGGTAGGGAGTAGTGAGCGGGGTGAACTGTGGGGACAATAACCTAGACATTGACCTAGAAAGACAGGAGGCAGGTCTATTGGAAACAGCAGGGCTTTGAGGTGCGGGACAGGGGTCTCAACCATGCTAGCCTTATGGTCTGGGCCTTGACCTGTCTAAAGCCAGTTTCTTCATCTGTAAAATGGGGGTGACAGTCAGACCTGCTCCATTCCAGAATGGTCATGAGTAGCCACTATTTCCAGAGAGGGGGTTGCATTTTCACAGACATATAGATGTGTGCATATGTATGTAGAAATAAGAAAAGAACATGCATATTGTTCTGAAACTTACTTTTTTTTTCACTTAATAATAGATCCTGGATATCTTTCCATGCTTAGATTCTGTGGTGGTACCTTGTAAACTGTAAACTGCAAAACTGTTGAAATGTTGGTTGATTTAAATAACAGAAAAAACATTACCCTTTGGGGAGGGTTCAGGGGTCGTGTCCTCATTGGGGTGCAGTGTGAGTGTGCCCATGTCTTTGAGGTGATAAGTTGGAGGAAAGGGACGGTTAGTGAGCACGTGTGGGTGCTTCAGGAGCTGCTGACCCAAGCAGGATGGGGACTCTGCTGATTTTTAATAGTACGGAGCCTGGAGTGAAAACGAAGGGACTCAATTTGGAGTCTTCAGCCCCTAGAGAGCCGCCCTCAGCTGCCTCCTAGAAGTCTGCCTCCTTGGCAACTGGCCTTCAAGGGGCTCATTCTTGGGCCTTAGGCAATGGGGAGACCCACAGTCACCTCTGGGATGTCACAGAGGGTATATTAAGGGATATCTAAGCTGCTATAACAAAGAGGCCCCCAAATACAGAGGCTAAATGTGATAGATGTTTATTCTCCCTCATGTAACAGTCTATATGCTATCACAATTAAGAGCAGACTCTGGAACCAGGTTGCCTGGGCTCAAATCCTACCCTTTGTGACCTTACAGAAGTTACTCAACCTCTCTGTGCCTCAGGTTCCTCATCTGTAAAGTTGGGATGATAATAGTTAATGACACAGTAATTCTACCTCATAGGGTTTTTGTGAAGAGTAAATGAGTGAAGTCCCTCCAAAAATTCTTTATTGAGCACCTACTGTGTATCAGTCACTGTTTGAGGCCCATGGTGGCTCCCATGAGAGGGCTCAAATTGGCTGCTCTAGCTCCTGCCATCATGTCTGCCTCCCAGTCAGTGGGAAGAAGGAAAGAATAAGAGGAGCACATACCCATTTCTTTTAAGCTCATAACTTAAAAGTGGCCTACAGCTGACCTCTTCATAGCCATCAGTCAGAATTCAGTTGCCCAGACTCACCTTAGCTGCAAGGATGTTGGGAAGTGTAATCTTCAGCTGTGTGACCATGCGCCAGCTATAAAACTCAGGTGTGCTAAAGAAAGACCGGGATCGTGGATATTGGTAGAAAAACTAGCATCTTCTTCTCTGTTCCTGGGGGCAGCCACATCTTCCTCATATACAGCGCCTGAGGAAGACAGTGATAGAGCGATGCGTGAGAGGGAGCCTGAGGAAAAAAGCAGTGAAGGGATCATTTAGGAAGGAAGGTTCTTGATGGAATTCCCTGGTGGTCCAGTGGTTAGGACTCAGCACTTTCACTGCCTGGGGCCTGGGTTCAGTCCCTGGTTGGGGAGCTAAGATCCTGCAAGCAAAGAAGGAAAGTCCTTGAGATCAGCGATAAGGAGATGGGAGGGCAGAAACCAAGACCCAGGGCCACCAGCTTGTGGCCAAGGTCTGGAGTCAAGGAGATGTCCTGGGGATGATGGACTATTTTTATGCATTTGTATCTTCTTGTTTATTTCCTTCTAATCTCTTTGGGTTCTGAATAAAGGTCTGTGGACTTCTGTGCTGGGAAAAAAGGTGCATTATTTTTTTGTGCTAGCCTGAGCCCAAGAGGAGGAAGACCAAGAATAATGCTGGAGGGCAGTGAGAGTGGAATCAGCCACAGGCCAGAAAGAAGTGGCCCAGGGTTTCCACACCAATGGGACAATGCACTGAGATTCCTGAAGGTCCCAGGAGAAGCAGCTGACAGGAGGCACCGCTGGGCAAGTCTTCACCCTGACCTGTGGGATGGTGTGAAGTGTGGCTGAGGGTGACCACCGATGGAGCTGGGGACTTGAGGGCATACAGACCATGTGATGACACAGAAAACTAGGGGCTTTCATCATACCCACCACCTTAGCCTGTTGTCTGGCTGTGTTCTCCCTGTATCCCTAAGCTTACAGGAGCCTCTAGACCTGGCATTCTTAACCCAGTGCCTAGAAACCCCTGCAGCTGTGCTTAAGTGTGTTTTTCTGGGTGGTGACGCATTCTATGCTGTTATCAGATCCTAAAGTGTCTGTGACACAGCAGAAGTCAACAGCCTCGATTTCTTTCTCTTTTCCTTGTATCTGCTGTGAGGAAACCACCTTGATTTGATTTTGAAACTCCTGCGACTGTGCATATAAATGTGTTTGTATACGTTAAGTTTGAGGATGAGCAGGAATTCCATAGCCCTGGCCCCTGAGAGGACAGTGGTCAGGATGTGGCTGAGGTTTCGGCCAAAGCCCTACAGCCAGAGAAAGGGGAGGTAAACGCCAGGGAGAAGGGAGGCTGGGGGGGAAGGGCACACCTTCACCAGCAGGAGGGTCCCTGGAGGTGGCCCACCGGTGCAGTTTTCTCTCTTCTGTGGACCCAGCCAGGGAGGGAGGTCAGAGGGAGGGAGCATAGCAGATGGAGAAAGACTAAGGGGGACTTGGCAAGTAGAGGTGAGATCCAGCTGGCCTTTCCCTTTTCTTCAGCTCTAACCTCTAAATCTGTATTCCACGAGACTGGAGATTTCAGACAGCAAATTCTTTGGATGGTGGGCTTTCGATGTATATCTGTTGAATGACTGAATGATTGAATAAATAAAGCAAAAGTAGCTTCATGAGGGTACAGCCATGTTAAAAAAAAACAGGGAAACACCATCTTTGTAAGTCATCTGAAGCTGTTTTGGAGGGCCTCAGTTATTTCAACAAGGACTTGCTGTGTGCCGAGACCCTCACATTCAATCCCCAGAACAATCTAGAGGCACAGGCACCGGGAGTTAGGATGCCCTTTGTGCAGATGGGGACGCGAGGCTGAGGACGAAGGCACTGCCCAGTGTGGCAGTTTGCAGGCGATCAGAACTGGACCTGCTTCCTAACTCTGCAGAGTCTGCGCTCTGTTCCTGCTCTGCTCCGGCCACCACGCGAGCCCGCCCCTCTACTCAGCCCCTGTGAAGGTTGGGAATCGTGCCTTCAGGTTGCAGCTTCCCTTTCAGCATCTCTTTCCCTCCTCCCAGGCGAGCGGTGACGTCCGTCTCTCCAGCCTCTTGCAACTCAAAGTGTGGTCCTGGGACCAACAGCATCAAGCATCACCTGGGAGCCAGTGGGAAAAGCAGAATCTCAGCCTCACCCAGAAGGGCAGAGTCAGAATCTGCATTTTAACAGGATTTCCCTGAGTGATTCATGTGCCCGTTGGAGTTGCAGAAGTTCAGCTCTAGATCTCTCTCTGCCATCCACAGGTAAGGGAAACCGTGCTAACCTTATCTGTAGGAAGCCGCTTCCTCAGGGCTGCTGGGGCAGGGATGCCTGTTTCATTCAAGACCCGCAGCCTCTCTGGTCCTACTTCAGATTCCTTAGGACTTCTTCCTTTCAAAACTTCCCTCTCCTTCCAACCAGAAAGCCAGGTCCTCCTGCCCTCCCCACCCCCACCCCCACAATCCCCGCATTACCTTAAAAAACCAAACCAAACCAAACCAACACTGTACAGAAAAGTTGCAAAGGTAGTACAGAGTTCCCATATACCCCTCACCCAGCACCCCTGTTGTTAACGTCTTACATTACCATGGTGTATTCATCCCAACTAAGCCAACAATATTGGTGTGTTACTACTTAACTAAACTCCACGTTATTTGATTTCACTAGATTTTCCACTAATGTCCTTTTTCTGTTCCAGGATTCCATCCAGGATACCTCATTACGTTTAGCCGTCACGTCTTCTTAGTCTCTTCTTGTCTGTGACAGCTTCTCACGATTTCCTTGGTTTTTTAATGCCCCTAACAGTTTGGAGGAGTACTGGTCAAGGATTTTGTAGACTGTCTCTCAATTTGGGTTTGCCTGGTGGTTTTCTCATGGTTAAACTGGGGCTATGGATTTTGGGAAGAAGACTGCAGAGGTGAAGTGCCCTCCTCATCATATCACATCACATCTGGGGACATGTAATCAACATGACTCATCATTGATGGTGTTAAACCCCATCACCTGGCCGAGGTCCTGCCTCGCCTAACCTTCCCTTTCTTCTTTCCCCAAGTCTCTATCGTTTCCTTCCTGGTGGTTTGTCATCGTTTTAGTCGTTAATGACATGTTTGTACCGCAGCATCTCCCCCACCCCCTCTCCAATGCATTCCTCCCTGTGCCACTTAGGCTGTTGCTCTGATGCTTTTATTACTCACGAGGTGTCCTGTTGGAACACATCCTCTGCCAGTGGAAGCACTGAGGCAGTCACATGTCTCCTGCCAGCATGAATCCTAAAAGCTAAATGGAAGCTACCCACGGGGGCCTGGAGGCAAACAGGAGGCTGGGCCTTGAACAAGCCAAGATATGCTCTGAATGATTTAGGAAAGTGTATTCTACTCAAGTTGAAGGATAAAATTAGATTAGAAAGTGATGGGGAACAGGACAATACTGGATGAGTGAGGGAATCTAGACACACCTGAATGTTTGCATTTCTTTATATTTTATTCTAAATTCTGAATTCTCCCTTTCAATCATATTAGGCTATAATTATGTGCTTCTGCTTTGACGCAAGCCAGTCATATTTTCATTTTATACTAACAGCCTTGAATGGGAAACATCCTGCTGCCCTTCCCACTTTGAGCCTTCATTCGGCCTGTGCGCCATCAGGCAGCCCCCATCCTACCCTAGATCCAGGGCTTCCTGTTGCCAAGTAATCATGGAAGAGGGAGACGTTAAAGACATACTCCAGGGGCTTCACCAAGCAGACTAGGTGCTCAGGAAAGAAACCTCTGGCCTCCAGGTGGAACTGATATCTTTTAGAGTCCTCGGTGCAGGGTTGGGAGAGGTGCCCAGGATTCATGCTGACCTGCCTCAGCCCCTGCAGCCCTAGTGAAATCTGTAGAATCATGTTCAACTTCCAGAATTCTCCATTCAGTGCTAAGTCTGTATGGTTCCAGGATTGTCCAGAGATGGTAAAACATTGGTACTTGTCCTTCCTGAACAACTGTCATGTACATGCCAGGTAGGAGCCTGCCTATGGAATGTCTGTAGGATTCTTAGTCACCCTACACAGGATGCATGATGGGTCCAGGTGGGAAACATCTGGCCAGTTCTCCTTGGGGTGGTTGTGGGTGGGGGAGGGACAGTCAACTGCCACCACCATGAATGCTGGTTGTTCACATGAGATTGACTGAGGAAGAATGTTCTCTGCACTCATTTAGGAAGAACGGGCCCTTCGATCCAGCTGGTCACGCCCCTGAGCCACGCATCCTGATAGGGAGAGGTGAGGGGCAAACTGGCCCCCAAGGCTATCGGTAGCTGTTTTCGTCAACTCTGTTTGATGGCAGTGAGTGGAAACCCACCCAAAGCAGCTTGATATAAACACAGCCATAGAGGACTCCTCTTTGAGCCTTCCCCGGAGGTGGGCTGCAGAAACCGGGGTACAATGCGACCCCCACTCTACCAGACGTGGCTGATCAGAGCAGAGGTGGAGACTGACCCAGACTGGGCCCACCAGAGCCTTTCTCCTCATTTAGACAAAGGCCAGAGGGTGATCAGGTCATCTCTGTGGACGCTTGAATGTGTACACTCAGGGGCTGTGAAGCAGCCATGCTCAGCCTCGTGCACATGGAGAATTGAAGGAAGTGGGTCTCAAGTAAGATGCTTGAGACCATGGAACCAGGAGAGAGAAGGCTGCCTGGCTTCCAGGCCCTCCTGGGGTCAGGGGTGCCCCTGTCCCTGGGTTCCAGGAGACACCTATCCTTATGATAACTACCCTTTTTGCCTAAGTTAGCCTGGGTGGGTTTCTGTCACTTAGACCCAAGAAAGCCTAAGACATTGTAGGTATTGTAGGAATTCAGAATATCACAGAAAGGAAATGCAGGAAGCACACTGGGGCTCAGGAATTGGAAAAATCATGTCTCTCTCAATGTGCCCATCTGGTTCTTTTTCTTGCCTATATTTATCTCAACAGACCAATTTTCTTTTTTGTTTCCAGCAGTGAATCTCAAACCAAGTGATTGCCCTAGTCCTGAATGTATACAACCTTTTAGCTTTAGCCACTAAACTGTAATCTCTGCATGTAGTTAAAATATGATAGAGGGGGGCAGGGAGAGAGAGAGAGAGAGATTCTGCTTAGCCTGGGGGACAAGGAGTCTCACACAGTGTATTAGTCAGGGACCATTTCTTTCTTTCTTTCTTTCTTTTTTTTAAAGAAGAGACAGAAGTCCAACTCTAAGTATCCCAAGAAGAAAAGTGGGAACAGATTAGTTCATGTAACTGATATGAACAGACTGGAAAGGACTTCAGGAACAATTGGATCGAGAAATGCCAACAATGTCACTGGGGCTCTACTCCCCTCTGTGTTGGCCTCATTCCCTCATATTGGACCTTTACATGGAATATGGGGAAGGCTGACAACTCTAGGCTTGTATCACCCAGAGTAAATAAAGGGATCCCAGATTTTAAAAAGGCCTTCTCTCTCCTGTTACCTGTATGCAAAATCCCAGTTAAGGAGCTAATGACTCAGTTTGAGTCACACTCCCTTCCTTTGGCTGATCATTGTAGCCAGGAGGGCAAGGATAGCGTGATGGCAGCCCCTCAGTGCACACATGGAAGGGAGGGGGCTTCCTTAAAGAATAGAGCTGATTGGGAGTGTCCACTGGTCTGCAGTGAGACACCACCTGCCACCCCCCAGCCCACCCACACCCTTTCATTTCAGGGGCCAGGGGTGTGACAGATAACTAGCAGGGAAGCTGGGTGAGAAAAATGGTAGTAATGGCTCCAGATCCTCCTCTTCTGTCTTCCTGATCAGCTCTCCCTCAGAGCCCTGTCTTTGTAGATCTGAATCATTCTGCCAACAGCCCTTTGGTTTCCTATGTTCTTGTTCTCCCTGGAACTTTAATCTCCTGTTGTGACTTATTCTGCCTGGGCTCAGCCCACTGGCTCTTGGACCCTTGCTTACACTGGGGGAGGATTCTAGAAGCAGGGCTCTGAGCAAGAGCCTGTTAACTCTCCCCATGGGTTAGTATTGCCGACTGGGGCTGCAGACGTTGGCTCACAGGGCCACTAGGGCTTCAGAGGACGTCAATTTATGGAAGAAATGTTTGTACCTGGTGCAGCGTCACTGGCCCAGGCATTAGGCCTGGAGAATCCTAGGTTGAGCTGACTTCTGTCCCAGAGAGGGTCTTAAGAGGTAAGTAGCCTCGCTAGCAGCAGTTATAAGCTCCTCTCTGCGTTGATTTCTGTCATCCCCAAGTCTTAAGCAAAGTTTTGTTAAATGCTAACAATAATAGAAAGACATTAAAGGTCAGAGGCCTGCAGGCAAACCCTGCCTTCAAAACTGAGACATAGGGAGACATCTGGATTACTTCACAGCTCCAGCTGTCTCTCAAACAAGTCTGTTCAGACATCTTTAAATATACATTTTAGCACTTCTCTCTGCCACAGTGTTGACACTCAGGCTGGCTTTCCCAGGGCTGAGTGATGCCTTGGCGGGTGGGGGCAGTGTCGCACCTTTCTGGTACTCGGAGGTGCAGGCATTGCCAAGAGGCAGGAGGGTGAGCCAGTGGAACATTCCTGCTTCTCAATCAATATCTTTTCTGTCGGCAAATCGCTCAACACAAACCACTTAATACATGTGGACAAATCTGTCCAGACTCTCAAAAGATACAATTCTTGAGGGTGAGGAAAGAGGAAGGACTGTCTTCCTCACACCCCTCGGCCACCTCCTCCCATTTCCCACCTCTCAGCTCTGGCCGGAAGATTCTGAGAGTGGATACAAAGGTGGAAGCTTGGGGATTTCAGTGAAGCCAGATGATGGGTGAGGACCTTGACCCTGGGTCTCACTGCGAGCCCAGGGTTGTGCTGCCTTTGGGGCCCACTGTCCTGCAAAAATATGAACTATCATCTAACAAGGTCTAAATCAGTGCCAGGCTGTGTTAATCAGTAACTCTCTTTTAACAACCTTTTTATTTTGAAAAATCTTAAACCTACAGAAAAGTTAGAACTATAGTATAATAAACGCCCAAATGACCTTTACCAAGATTCACTGATAACTAATATTTTGCCACATTGGCTTTATTCTCCCTCTCTTTCTCCAACACACACACACACACACATACACACACACAGAGATGTAATTATTTTAGGTTTTTTTTTTGGAACTATTTGAGGGTAAGTTACAAACATCATATCCCTAAATACTTCAGCAGCACATATCTCTTTTTTTTGTTGTTTGTTTTAAATTTTTATTTTATTATTATTTTTATATAGCAGGTTCTTATTAGTTATCTATTTTATACATATTAGTGTATATATGTCAATCCCAATCTCCCAATTCATGTCCCCCACCACCCCGCAGCAGCACATATCTCTTAAGAACAAGTATATTTTCTGACATTTCCTTGGGACAACTACCAAACTAAGGAAATGTGATTGATACACACTATTATCTAATATATGGTCTGTATTCAAATTTTGCCCTTTGTCCCATACTGTCTTTTACAGCATTTGTTTTTTCCTGATACAGGATCCAATCCGGAATTATATACTGTGGTTAGTTTCCTTTAATCTGCAAACATTCTTCTCATCTCTTTTGCCTTTTATAATATTGACTTTTTGGAAGAGTCTTGGACGTCTGACAGCTTTCTCATGGTTAGATTCGGTTTGTGCATTTAGACAGGGATACCATATGAGTGATTCTGCATCCTCCTTGGTGCATCCATCAAGAGGCACAGGATGTCATTTGGTCCCATTATTGGTGATATTAACTTTGGTCACTAGGTTAATGTGGTCCCTGCCAAAGGTTACTTTTTTCCCTTTGGAATTTTTTAAAAATTAAATTAAATTAAATTATTTATTTGGTTGCGGCAGGCAGGCTCCTTAGTTGTGGCTTGTGGGCTCCTTTAGTTGCGGCTCACCGGCTTCTTAGTTGTGGCATGTGGCCTCCTTAGTTGTGGCATGTGAACTTTTATTTGCGGCATGCATGTGGGATCTAGTTGCCTGACCAGGGATCGAACCCGGGCCCCCTGCATTGGGAGTGCGGAGCCTTAACCACTGCCCCACCGGGGAAGTCCCTTCCCTTTGAAATTAATAAATGCTCTGTGGAGAGATGCTTTGAGACTGTCTTTTCGCCCCATAAACTCTTGCCCAGTAGTTTTAGCATCCACTGATGATTCTTTCCTGGATCAACAAGTACTATGACAGTTTCCAAATGGAGTTCACGCCTTTCAACAGCTAGAATCAGCTGCTATTTATTATCTCAGGTTACAGATTAAACCATTGAGGCTCTAAAGGTCCCAGGCCACAAAGCAGTGAGATTCAGACTTAGGCCTGTCTGACTCCAGAGCCTGTGCTTTCGCCCTTCTTCTATGCTGCCCCTCCAAGCCATCAGCTGTGAGAGGTGAGGAGATGGTCTCTCAACCCTGTCTGCCCCACTGAACACGCTACTTCCTTGTTCCTTTCCCTAAATTTGAGGCTGAGGCTCTGGTCACAGTTGGATGGAAAGAAATGGGGCTCAGGGTCATTTTTGTAACCCCCCCCGGCCCATGTCCCAGCCTTTCCCTCCTAGTCTCCTCATGATCCTTCCACAACTGATATTCAGAGCAGAAATCTCACAAAGAAGTCACCTTAATGGGGGGAGGGCCAAATTAGGGGCATGGGATTAACAAACTGCTATATATAAAACAGATAAGAAACAAGGATACGTTGTATAGCACAGGGAATTATACCCATTATCTTGTAATAACCGATAATAGAGTACAATCTGCAAAAATGCTGAATCACTATGCTGTACACCAAAAACGAACACAATATCGTAAATCAACTCTACTTTGGTTTAAAAAAATGTCACCTCAATTAAACTGCCCCCTTTCCCAACACACATACACACGCTAGAGTTAAGAGGCTCTCTCCTCTCCTGATCTGGGAGAAGAGGGAGAGTAAGTGTGGGATGAACCGGGCTTTGCAATGTGCACAAGAAGTGCTTGTGATGGGAGGAGAGCCAGAGGCAAAGCTGCAGGGCCACTGCAATGTCACACACGTGTGTGAGTGTGTGTGTTACAGCTGGGAATTCTAAAAGGGAGAGAAGAGAGAGGCTAGGTCTTGCTTAAAAGTGCTGATCTGGAGTCAGACTGCTGGGATTTGAACCTGGGTCCACCATCAACTTGTGTCACTTTGGATACATTATTTAACATCTCTAGGCCTCGCTTTTGTCATCTGTAAAAAGGACATAATAGTACCCACCTCAGGACGTTGTAAGGGTTAAATGGACGCATCTGTGGAAAGGGCTTCGCGGGGGAGCTTTGGCTGCATCAACGGTGGGGGTGTGCTGCAGAGTGAGATGCTGTGGGTGATGGTGGGCGACAGAGGAGCCTTGGAGGGCCCTGGCCCCAGGACAGTGTCCACATGAGGAGCAAACCGGTGGCTGGTCACTGGAGAGGCTGGTGGGGAGGGTGAGACTGAGGCAGGAAGGGTGTTCCGGTCATGCGGGCTGGGAGGGCCAGATGACTCACTCACTCACTTGTTTAAACTTTCTCTCACCTGCTTCCAGAAAGCCTTTGCAGTAAGTGAAGCCTCAGGTGCCTCAGCCTGCCAAGGTGGGGAGGGGCTGTGTCCCGGCCCAGGCGAGGCTGGGGCACGAGGTGGGCTCGGCTTGGCAGGCCCTGGTTTGCCCTGGAGGTGGAGGAGGGCCGACCTCCAGGGTGCGGGGAAGGATGGCAGGGATGAGGCCGAGGAGGGAAAGCTGGGCTGAGCCCTGACTGACCACCAGCCCAGACGGACAGAGGGGCTGGCGGCTGGGAGTGTCCATTCTGGACAAAGGAATGTGGGAGGAGCCCCGGGGGTGGGGTGGGCACTGAGACCAAAAGGTCTCAGAATCTGGCTGGTCCATTTCTGGGACCTGCTCAGTTGCTTTCTTGGGGCTTAGACAACCCAGTCTTGGGCCGTCCAGCTGCCCCAAGGTGCAGGCCCTCTCCAGCAGCAACCACCAGCTTCTCATCTCTGGAGGGAGGGCCTTTCCTCTGGGGTCCAGGTGCCTCTGGCCTCAGGCTGAATCACATGTTGGCTCACTGTCCTCCCCCACCTCCCAACCCCCTCCATACCCCTCCCCCACCCCACCAGCAGCTGAGCTGGGCCCCAACCAACCCACCCTAACGCAGTGGGACATCCTGCAGGTCCACTGCCTCCGACAGCTGCGAGGGGGAAGTTCCTGCCCCCACCCATCGGGAGCCCTTCTTTCTCTGCCCGACACCCCCCACCCCCACCCCCGCCTGATCTTTGTCTGCCCCTCCCCCACACCGTTTCCTGCCTCTCACCTGGAGCATCCTGACCCGCCCCAGGCTCCACTCAACTCATGTTTCCTTAGGGGGCATGTTGATGGGGTCCCCACATTACACCAAGTTTTGGCAAGTCCAGCCCAACTCTGACAGACATTCTGTCACATTTCCCTACAGCTACTTAATCCACACTTTACCGTGTAATGGAATACCTTCCATTTAGGGAGATGGAGGGGGTCTTTCCGAGGCGGTGACAGTTCCTAAAGGTAGGGGCTGGAATTCAGGCTAAAAAAGGTAGGGCAGCAAGACTGGGGGGCGACAATCAGAAGTTACAGAGCCAGCACCTGCCAGCCAGGGTTGAGGGGCTGCCCCAGCAGCAGTGGTGGAAAGGGGGAATGAGGGGCCTCTGCTCTGCAAAAGGAAACCGCACCCTGAGGTCAAACTAGGAGGCAAGGCAAACAAGGTGAGAGGGAGCTGAATGAGAAGAGGAGGGAGCATCAGGGCTAGAAATGCACTGGCCTTGAATCTTAAGACCAGAGGACAAGACAGGGTGCAAGGAGGGCAGGGCAGTGGGGGAGGCAGGAGGTGCCTGGGCCAACAATGACTGGCCACCATCTGGGAAAAAACCTTTTTATAGGTTGAGGTGCATCTGTGTGGGAACAAAGTTCCCTGTTCGAGGAATCACTGGCTGCAAGGAGCAGAAACAGACTCAACGTGCTCAACCAGAACAGGTTTTACTAGAAGGAAATAGCAGCAAGTCTGTCGCAGATTTCAAGTTTCAGGGATGAAGCTGGGCCTAATAAGGACCTAGATACAGGCACCTGAAAGTGATAACTGGGATTATTATCCCCAAATGTCATGCAAGCTTACCCACTGTGTGTCATACGATCTCTCTCGCTCTCTCTCTCTCAATTGGTTTTGTCTGCTTCTTTTTGCACTCTTGTAGTGGACATTTGTCACTTTGGGGCTACTCAACATCTATATCCCCTTCCTAGTAACACCCCTGTTTCCTATGGAGGACTGTTTTTAAATGTACCCTGGCTTTTGTTTTTATTCAGTTATGATGAGGTCAACTGATCAGGAGATGACTGCCATTGAAAAGATAATTTGTTACTCATAGATCCCAAGAGGAGGGGCCATGCCTGCCACACAGGTCCACATGGGGAAGCATCAGGGTCATTTAGGAGGCAGAAGGAGCAAGAGGAATGCATGGGCATAAGCCTTTATTGCGGTTTCTGTGGGAAAGTCAAGGCAAGGGAGGGTAAGGAGATTTAGAATTTGCAAATTTGAATAATTTCGGTGGGCTCTGGGCTATAGGATGGTCTGTAGTAGTCTAGTATCTAGCCCTGAATGATTAGGGCAGAGGGATATTGTCTCCTGGAGCGTAAGAGGAGATGGTTTGGAGTATGGACTATGGACTGGTTAGTTTATATATGAAAGGCACCCTCCCTGTTTGTGATCTCTAAGAACTGGTACCCTAGGATGAGCCATCTCTCCCCAGTCAGTAAGGCCCCAGCTGCCAGAGAATCAAGAATATAGAAAATAAGGGACTTCCCTGGTGGTCCAGTGGGTAAGAATCTGCACTCCCAATGCAGGGGGCCCAGGTTTGACCCCTTGTTGGGGAACTAGATCCCACATGCCCCAACTAAGACCCTGCACAGCCAAATAAACAAACAAACAAATATCAAACACTTCTTTAAAAAAAAGAATATAGAAAATAAGAAATTATAATGAATACAGGAACTTAGCCCACTCACATTGGATGTGACCTTGGTGGGATGGTAAGTGCAGGCATTCTTCCTCCCTCTATAAAACCAGAAAGATGGGAGTGAAGCTGGAGCTGTGGGCACAGTTTCTGTGTCTCATAGTCATTCTTAAGGAACTGAGAACTTAATCTTTCACAATGTCAAAAAGATCATCTTATGACACCACCTCCCACTCCAGCTCCTACAACCTAAATGCCCAGCAGACGAGGGTTTGTGGGAAACAATCCATAGAGTCATCTCGCCTAGAACTACAGGCCGAGAGGAACCTGGGCACTAACGTCCGGGTCATGGTGTCCTCTGGTATTATGATTCAAAACCACCAAAGATAAGCCACTGATGCCCTACATGACAAACAGCACAAAAGTCTGGGACCAAGTAAAGGCTTCTAACCCTGACCTAAAGTTGCGGGAAGTTGGCAAGATTATTGGTGGCATAGGGCGAGAACTCACTGATGAAGAGAAACAAAGATATTTAAACAAATATGAAGCAGAAAATATAGAACAGAATGAATTTATGAAGGCCTATCATAATTCCTCCACATCATACCTTCCTTACATAAGTCAAAAAAGCCATGCAAGAGCTGTTTTAGAGGAAGAGTCTCTTTTTAATGAATTAATTAATTAGACCTTCAGAGCAGTTTTAGGTTCGCAGTGAAATTGAACATAAAGTACAGAGTTCCTGTATACCCCTTGCCTCTGCTTCCACAGCACTCCGCACCATCAACATCCCTTACCAGAGTGGTGCATTTGCTACAATTGATGAGCCTACATTGACACATCACTATTGCCCAAAGATCATGGTTTACATTAGCGTCACTCTTTTCATTCCATGGGTTTTGACAAATGCATAATGTCATGTATCTACAATTATAGTGTCATATAGAATGGTTCTGCCACTCTAAAAATCCCCTGTGCTCTGCCTTTTCATCTCTCCCTCCTCTCTAAGCCCAGGCAAACACTGATCTTTTTACTGTCTCCATAGTTTTGCTTTTTCCAGAATGTCATATAATTGGAATCATAGTATGTAGATTTTCAGATTGGCTTCTTTCACTTATTAATATGCACTTACGTTTCCTCCATGTCTTTTCATGGCTTGAGAGCTCATGCTTGATAGTATGCTACCTTTTTTAAAAAAAAACAAAACTCCAAGGGCTTTCCTGGTGGCGCAGTGGTTGAGAATCCGCCTGCCAATGCAGGGGACACGGGTTCGAGCCCCGGTTGGGGAAGATCCCACATGCCACAGAGTAACTAAGCCTGTGCGCCACAACTACTGAGCTTGCACTCTAGAGCCCACGAGCCACAACTACTGAAGCCCGCGCGCCTAGAGCCCATGCTCTGCAACAAGAGAAGCCACAGCAATGAGAAGCTGGCACACCGCCCCTGCTCGCCACAACTAGAGAAAAGCCTGCACGCAGCAACGAAGACCCAACACAGCCAAAAATAAATAAATAAATTTATTTTTAAAAGTAAATAAATAAAATAAAAATAAACCCCCCGAACTCCCTGAAAGCTTTCCGCAAAGCCCTATTATAAGAAAGGTGAGGGAGGGAGGTGGTTAGTTGTTGCAAACTTTTTTAAAAAATATTTATTTATTCATTATTTTTGGCCATGTTGGGTCTTAGTTGTGGCACTCGGGATCTTCGTTGCGGCCTGCAGTCTTCTCTCTAGTTGTGGTGTGGGGGCTCCAGAGTGCATGGGCTCTGTAGTTGTGGTGCGTGGGCTCAGTAGTTGTGGCACACTGGCTCAGTAGTTGCAGCGTGCCGGCTTAGTTGTCCTGCAGCACGTGGGATCTTAGTTCCCCGACCAGGGTTCGAACCCATGTCCCCTGAATTGGAAGGTGGATTCTTTACCACTGGACCACTAGCAGAATCCTGATAGTATGCTACTTTGATAGCTTCTTGTTGGTGCTAATGATATTCCGTTGTCTGAATGCACCACAGCTTATTTATCCATTCACCTAGTGAAGGACATCTTGGTTGCTTCCAAGTTTTGGCAATTATGAATAAAGCTGATACAAACTATTTACAATAGCCAAGACAGGGAAGCAACCTAAGTGTCCATCAACAGATGAATCAATAAAGAAGATGTGGTACATATATACAATGGAATATTACTTGGCCATAAAAAGAATGAAATACTGCCATTTGCAGCAACATGGATGGACCCAGAGATTTTCATACTGAGTGAAGTAAGCCAGACAGAGAGAGACAAATATTATATGATATCACTTATATGTGGAATCTAAAAAAAATACAAATGAACTTATTTACAAAACAGAAACATACAGACATAGAAAACAGACTTATGGTTACGAAAGGGGAAAGGCAGGGAGAGGGATAAATTAGGAGTTTGGGATTAACATATACACACTAATATATATAAAAGAGATAATCAACAAAGACCTACTGTATATCATGGGGAACTCTACTTAATATTCTGTAATACCTTTTATGGGAAAAGAATCTGAAAAAGGATAGATATATATATATATAACCGAATCACTTTGCTGTCCATCAGAAACCAGCTCAACAATGTAAATTAACTATACTTCAACTTTAAAAAAAAGAAAAAAGCTTGTGCCATTTAAAGTTAGAAGTGGATATGGAGAGAATCGCAGCTGAAATTGCACAGGCAGAGGAACATGTCCACAAAGGGCAGAGAAAGGGAGAAAGAGGCAGCAGAGCAAGCTGACTGCGGTCCAATCAGTATTGTTCCCGAGGAAGAGCAAGCAGCTAATAAACCAAAGAAAAGAAAGAAAGCAAGAGCATTCCACTGGCGATAGAGGGGACACCTTGAAGAAATGACAGAAAGCCAAGTGAATAGTGAAGAAGGCACATCTGTTCCTGAGGACAAGGAGAGTGGGCAGGAGGGGTGGACAGTATGGCAGAGGGAGGGAACAGTGATGGTGAAACTGGCTGGGAGAGCAACAGTGTCTGGAGGCGCTACCACCAGATCCTACATCAGAAGTTGAGAACCAAGAGGAAATGTTGCTTTGTTTCATGTTTTTGAAATAATTTTATAAATGAAAAAGTGTCCTTTAAGTTAGGAAAAAAACCAACAATCCAAGGATGGACCCCTCTTTTCATCATCACTGTACATCCAGGATTGGGCACCGGAGTGAAGTTTGGCTGGTCAGATGCTCTCTCCCAAGACTTTGGGTCCTGAGCGAGAGACACAGGGGAGGAGGAAATGGATGGAGGTCATTCACCCCCGCGTGGAGCCCTAGCCAGATTGTTCTTGTGTGAAGCTACTCCTGTTGTTCCTCCTTCCTGGTCCCTGGGTTCTCCAGACTTCCCAGACTCCTTCCAAAACATTCCATTTTGCTTAAACTAAGTTAGCTAGTTAAGTTTAACTTGGTTTCTGTTGCTTGGAATCAGGGAATTCTAACTGACGTATGTCAGGAAATGGCTGTCCCAGCCACGACTCTGCATTTTCTCTCAATGCAATAATGACAAAATAGAGCTCTGTATCCCAACTTCAGGTTCCTGGGAGAACCAATCTGATTGGCCAGCTCAGTTAGGTATCCATTTCTGGTCCAATCAACCTGGTTCCAAAAGAAGGCAGGGTAACATAATGCTGATAAGGCCAGTGGGGAGGCTGGCAGGACATATATCCACATACGGTTATGCAGAATGTATTGGGTTGGCCAAAAAGTGCCTTTGGTTTTTTTAGTAAAAATAAAAGACACATTTTTCATTTTCACCAAGAACTTTATTGAACAACTTTATTCACCCTTTTGTTCCACTACCTTCTGCCATTTTTCAGGCAACTTCATAATTCCACCTTCCCAAAATTTTTATATTTTTGAGCAAAGAACTGTTCCAGGTGCCTTTAACAGTCTGCCAGGGAATTGAAATTTTTTCCATTAAGAGAATTTCGTAAAGACCTAAATAAATGGAAATCTGAAAGTGCAATGTCTGGTGAATATGGCGGATGAATCAGAACTTCCCAGCCAAGCTGCAACAGTTTTTGCCTGGTCATCAGAGAAACAATGCATGCGGTCTTGCATTATCCTGATGGAAGATTATGCGTTTTCTGTTGACTAATTCCAGTTGCTTTTTGTCAAGCGATGCTTTCAGTTGGTCAAATTGGGAGCATACTTGTTGGAAATAATTGTTTGGTTTTCTGAAAGGAGCTCATAATAGAGGACTCCCTTCCAATCCCACCATATACACAACATCACCTTCTTTGGATGAAGACTGGCCTTTGGTGTGGTTGGTGGTGGTTCATTTCACTTGCCCCACGATCTCTTCCTTTCCACATTATTGTACAGTATCCACTTTTCATTGCCCGTCACAATTTGTTTTAAAAACAGAACGTTTTCATTACATTTAAGTAGAGAATTGCATGCAGAAATATGGTCAAGAAGGTTTTTTGCTTAACTTATTTTGAACCCAAACATCAAAGCAATTAACATACCCAAGCTGGTGCAAATGATTTTCCGCGCTTGATTTGGATATTTTTAGTATGTCGGCTATCTCCCGCGTGGTATAACATTGACTGTTCTCAATTAATGTCTCGATTTGATCACTATCAACTTCAGCTGGTCTACCTGACCATGGAGCATCGTCCAGCGAGAACTCTCCAGCACGAAACTTCACAAACCACTTTTGACACATTTGATCAGTCACAGCACCTTCTCTGTATGCTGCACAAATCTTTTTTTGTGTTTCAGTTGCATTTTTACCTTTCTTGAAATAATAAAGTATAATATGCCAAAATGTTGTTTTCCTTCCATCTTCAATATTAAAATGGCTACATAAAAATTCACCAATTTTGATAAGAATTTTTTTTTAATGCACGCTGATATGACAGCTGTCACATACAATCTAACAAAATTGTTTCGAATGAGGTTAAAGACAACTAGGTGCTACTAGAGCCACCTTATGGAAAAAACCAAATGAACATTTTGGCCAACCCAATATAACTCCAAGGGGTCCCACTGGCATTGTAAACATTGTAAATATGCATATTCATAATGATACTGTTTTAGCAGATGTCATAAAGTGTGTTGAGAAAGGGACATTTTTTTCCTAGTTCTTACATAAGTGTTCTATGGTCTCCTTCTAGCTCACTGCTAGGCATTCTCACCTCCTGTTAACCACCCCATGTTGAACCTCCAGAGTAAAGGTAGGACCACCTTGGAGAGTGGCATTTCAGGAGTAGCAGAACCCAGATCGAAACCCAGTGGGCTCATCCAAAGGCACATCCTCTCCTGCCTAAGCAAACAGGGTCGGGGGGGTGGTGGTCACTGGAGGTGGTGGCAAAATTAAGGATCCAGATAGTAGTAGTTCCCTTCCTAGGTACACACCATCAGCCAAGGGAATGATACCCCAGGGGAACATGAGCTCATAAAGAAAAATAAGAAGACATTGAGTAGTACAATCCCTATAAAAGAAAATCCAGAAAAATGAACATATATGAAATTAAGCAGAATTAATGGACCATCAACAAGAAGACTTTAAAATAATCATAATAAAAATCCTCAAAGAGATCAATCATGGATAATATTATAACTTTGAAATAGGGAATGAGAATGTATAAAGAAGCTCTCAAGTATGAAAAATATAATAGCTGAAGTGAAGAACTCAATATGTAAGGTGAATGGCAAAATAGATTCAGACTGAGAATGAATTCATAAACTGGAAGACAGGGTTGACGAACCCTCCCAAAAGGTATCAGGAAGGAATAAAGAGATGAAAAATACAAGGGTAGAGCTAATAGATATGGAAGATAGATATGTCTTTAAAATGAAAGTTTTAGAAGAGGAGGGGAAAAAAAGCTGGAAGGAAGGCAATATTTGAAAAAAATGAGTAAAACAATTCCCAGAATTTCCCAGAATTAGAGAAAAGTGTAAGATGTCAGGCTGAGCACCAACAAGATGGAATTTTTAAAAAAACCACTTGAACATATTACATAAAATTTAATAAAGTGTGAGCTTTTATTCCTTGTTTAAATAAAAAAAATTTTTTGTTAAATAAAATTCTAAGAGCTTCTAGAGAATCATAACAAACAAGCAAACAAACAAAATAAAACAACAAACAAAATAAAAAACAACAGGGCTTCCCTGGTGGCGCAGTGGTTAAGAATTCGCCTACCAATGCAGGGGACACGGGTTTGAGCCCTGGTCCGGGAAGATCCCACATGCCGTGGAGCAACTAAGCCTGTGCACCACAACTACTGAGTCTGTGCTCTAGAGCCCGCAAGCCACAACTACTGAAGCCTGCGTGGCTAGAGCCCGTGCTCCACAACAAGAGAAGCCACGAAAATGAGAAGTCCACACACTGCAACGAAGAGTAGCCCCTGCTCGCTGCAACTAGAGAAAGCCCGCACACAGCAACAAAGACCCAATGCAGCCAAACACACACACACACACACACACACACACACACACACACACACACACTACCCACTAGGAACAAGTATTATACCGACATCAGTTTTCTCAGTAGCAATACAGAAATCAAAAAAAATAACTTTAGAATTAGAATTTTAGTATGAAAGTGAAATAAAGATATTCTCAAACTTTCAAAGTCTTAGAAGATTTACTTCCCTAAAGGCCCTCTTTGAAAATACTTTTGGAGGAAGTACACTAGCAAAGAGAATTAAATCCCAGAGGACACAAGACACTGGAATGAAGGTTGACTAAAGTATTTAATAAGGTATATATTTGTCTAGATAAGTATAAAATAAAAAGACAAAAAGCTATATCCATCATTGAGCACTAAATTTCTAGATGATACAACATGACAGGGCTGTGTGTCTGGAAGTTTGTGAAGTCCACTGGGAGGTGAGCACACACTTTTTTTTGGAGAGAAAGATATAGCTATCGATAAGCTCAAAATTGACTAGGAAAAATAAACACAAGTAAGGGTTATCATAAGCTAAGGGTAACACCAAAAGAATGAAAATGGAATGTACAACTTTTAGACCAACAAAAGAAAATTCAATCTATCCAATGAAAGTTATGAAAGGAGACAAAAAGAAAAATCCAATATGGTAGATAGGAGATATGAAATCAGTTGGCTGATATAGGGACTTCCCTGGCGGTCCAGTGGTTAAGACTCCATGCTTCCACAGCAACAGGCACTGGTTCGATCCCTGGTCAGGGAACTAAGATCCCACATGCTGACCTGATATAGGTCTGAATATAACAGCAAATAATATAAATGGGTTACATTTATAAATCAAAAGACAAAGAATCTCATATTAAATTAAAAGTAAATAATATATTGAAATAAACCATGTTATTTTAAAAGGGGATACAGAAAGGTTGAAAATAAAGAGAAAAAAAGATAAACTAAAACATCAACCAAAATAAAGCCATGTAGCAGTTTTCATATTGGACCCAAAAGATTTTAAGGTGAAAAACATCATAAAGGACAAAGAGGGATAGTATATATTTGTAAAAGAATAAGTCAAAGGGATAAAATAGCTATGAATACATATGAACCTAGTGTTACAGATTAAAGTATATGAATGGCAACTGACAAAACTTGGGTTTGGGGTGGGAATAGATAAATCAACAATGGTAGTTAGAGATTTTTAATAGATCCTAAAATAACTAAAATAATACTTCCAAATTACTCTTTGTTTAAAGAGGAAATGATAAGGAGGATTTTTAAATACTTGAAAATAAATAGTGAAAGCACTGCATGTCATAATTTGTGGGACAAAATTAAAACAGTACTTAGAGGAAAATATATAGCTTCAAAAATGTTTATCAGAAAATAATAAAGAAATAGAAACAAATGACCTAAGCATTTAACTCAGGAAGATAAAAAAGCAGTGGAATACACACCAAGATACAAATGTGAAAAAAAGAAAAGGAAAAATCAATCACATTGAAAATTACAACAAAAAATATAAAAGATTAACAAAACTAAGGCCCTGTTCTTTGAATCAATTGACAGGATAGGGGTATCTCTGAAAGACTGATCAAGAAAAAAGGAAGAAGATGCAAATAAACTAAATAAATAATAAGGTAGGGGAAGATAACTACAGTCACAGCAAAGATTACAAAAATAGTAAAAGCAATTAATACTATGTGCTGTAGATTAGACTTGTAAATAATCTAGTGGAACAAAATAATGAGCCCTGAAAAAGACTCATTTGTCTAGGGATACATGCAATGTAACAGAGTTGGCATGGCATGTTCTGAATTAGTTAGCTCTCCATATAGGAAAAAATAAGATTATTACTTCACATCATATACAAAAAAAATTAGATGTACTAAAGACATAAATGTGAAAGGCAAAACTAAATTCTTTAGGAAAAAATATAGGAGAATATTTTTTAGTATCATGGGGGATGGCAAGATTTCTTAAAGAAGGAATAAAAGCTCAGATCATTAATAGAAATGCTGATGTGTTTGCCTACATTCAAATTTTTAAATTGCACATAAAAAATGACAGAGACAATGTTGAAAGATAAGGCATAGACTGGGAGAAGAAATTTACTGTGCACGTAACCTACAAAGGGTCAGAACACAGAGTACTATATAAGGAATTCTGACAAGTCAATAAGAAACAAACAGCCCAGTAGAAAGGACAAACTCAATGGCCAAGGCACATGTGAAAGAATGTCCAACCTTATTAGAAGACAGGTAAGTATGAATTTTAAAAATGAGATACCAATTCAGAAGGATGTTTGGAAAATTGTTTAACATCTGACCAGACCAAGTGTCGTCAAGGAAGTAGGGAAAGAGGAACTCACACGTTGATGGGAGTGTAAATTCACACGAGTTTAAGCGGAAAATGTGCATGTGCACAGCCCTGCATTTCCCTTCCAGGTGTATACCTTGCAGAAACTCTCACCTGTGTTCACAAGAAGACATGTACTAAAATGTTCACCATTGATTGCAACAAGTTTAAAATGATCTAAATGTCCATCAACAGCAGACTGGATGTACAGCCACATGATGGAGTTCTACACAGCAGTTAAAATGAAGTGGAGTTAAAATGATCTGTTAACATGGACACTCTCCAGAACACAATTTAGGAAGCCAGAGAGAAGTTACAGAATAATATGTGCATTATATACTATTTATTTATTTTATTTTTAAAAATAGTTATTTATTTATTTGGCTGCTCTGCGTCTTAGTTGCAGCACACGGGATCTTCACTGAAGATCTTTAGTTGCGGCATGTGGAATCTTTATCTGTGGCATGCGAACTCTTAGTTGTATCACGTGGGATCTAGTTCCCTGACCAGGGATCGAACCTGGGCGCCCTGCACTGGGAGCATGGAGTCTTAGCCACTGGACCACCAGTGAAGTCCTTATATACTATTTTTTTTCCCATTCTACTATCAGTTTTTTTTAACATCTTTATTGGAGTATAATTGCTTTACAACGGTGTGTTAGTTTCTGCTTTATAACAAAGTGAATCAGCTATACATATACATATATCCCCATATCTCCTCCCTCTTGCATCTCCCTCCCACCCTCCCTATCCCACCCCTCTAGGCGGTCACAAAGCACTGAGCTCCTATATACTATTTATTGAATTTAAACTTTCTGAAAACAAAACTATATGATAGTTAGGGAAACACAAAAATGGAATGAAAGTACAATATAAAAGTGTACATGGGAATGATAAAGACTAACTTGATGATTGAGGTTTCCTCTCGTAAAGCAGGGAGTGGGGTGGGAGAGAGGAGAGGTACACGGCAGCCTCAGTTGTACCTGTAAGTTTTTCAGTAAAACTTCTGAAGCTGGTATTTTGTAATATTAAAATTTGACAAAGTTGGATAGTGGATACTCAGATGTGCTTACATTATTCTCTTTTCTTGCTTGTTAGAAAATTTCATAATTACACAACAAAGTTAAAAGTAAAAAAATATTAGAAATAGCCTTATACCAATAAAATTTTAAATCTATAAGAAATGAATGTTTCTTGAAATACATAAAATGCCAAACTTTGAACAAGAAGAAATAACAAATCAGCCAACAACCAGTAAAATAATTGAAATGGTAATCAAAATTAACACCTTAAAATTTTTTCTCAGCTCAGTTGACTTTGTAGCTAAGTTCTACCAAACCCATGGTATTAAGTATGTCTTTTTATTCTGATGCTTTAATATCTGGTACCTTGCTAACCTTGGAGAGACTGACATCCAAGGGCCAGACAATTCCTAGAGATAGTAAAGGACTCACCTGTGAGCATGCCTTTCATCTGCAAACTAACCAATCCACAGCCCACACACCCCACTCCATCTTCTCTGGGCTCTTTCACTCCAGGCCACTATTCCCTTGCCCTAATCACTCAGGGCCAGGTATCAGGCAACTAGAGACAGATCCTATACCCAAGAGGCCAATGAAATTATTTCAATTAACCAATCCTAAACCTGCCTGCCTTGTCTTGTCTTATCTCCTCCTGGTCTTATGCCTCAGAGCAACCCAAATTCAGGTCCATGGGGGAACATGTATAAGTGTTGCTTGCGTCAGCAGAGAATTGGAGGCCTCCTAAGTATCCATCATTAGGAGGATGGATAAGTAAACTGTGACAGGTAAATGCATTCTGTGGAATAAATAAGTAGCAGTTGGAAGCAATGGGTTTGAGGTATGTATAATAACATGGATAAGTCTTAAAAGCAGTGAAAAAGTAAGGAATAAAAAGAGATCTAAAATGCACACACAGTCAAAACACAATATATTTTTCAAAGACACATATACCCAAGGACATAGGCCAAATATAATATATTAAGTGTCTATGGGGGAAATGGGAAAATATGAGCAGTGGTGGAGATGAAGGGAAAAATAATAAGCATATAAAAGAAAGGGCATGTATGAGCCTATGATTACGTTGCATGATCTGGGTCAGTTAACTGAACCCTGCATCTGAGGTCCACCCCAGCTAAAACAGACACTGCACGCGCGCACGACACACACAATAAAGCTACATCTTATACGAGACCAGTTGGCTTCCTTAAAATCAGGTCTAGGGCCTCTCGGGTGGCAAGGGAAGGGTATTCAGGGGGATCCTGGGGTGTAGGTAATGTTCTAGTTCTTTCCCTGCATGATGGGATATTCGTTTTATAACTGTTAAACTGCACAAATAAGTTGTATGGATTTTCTTTATTGTTCTTTTCCCCCTCATTTTTTTTTTTTTTTTTTTTTTTTTTTTTTTTTTTTTTTTTTTTTTGCGTTACGCGGGCCTCTCACTGTTGTGGCCTCTCCCATTGCGGAGCACAGGCTCCGGACGCGCAGGCTTAGCGGCCACGGCTCATGGGCCCAGCCGCTTCGCAGCATGTGGGATCTCCCCAGACCGGGGCACGAACCCGTGTCCCCTGCATCGGCAGGCTGACTCTCAACCACTGCGCCACCAGGGAAGCCCCCCCCTCATTTTTAAACATGATCTCTTTGTAATTCTCTTGTGAAGTAGACACAGGGAGCTTTGAGCATTTGTTGCCCACCTCATCATCTCCCTCTCCCTGCCTCCTTGTCTCTGAGGGCTTCTGAGGAACACAGTTTCAAAACCTTCAAACTGGTCCAACCCTTGTTTCACTGGGGGGCAAACTGAAGTTCATATGCGGCACCTTTGGATGGCCTGTCATCTTCCAAAGGGGGCTAAATCGTCAGTTGGCTGTAATGGGTACTGATGGAACCAGTGCCCAGGGGACAAAGGCTCCGATCACTCTGGAGCCCAGGAGGCTATCCTCTATGTGCCTGGCACTGAGTTGGACACAGGTGGTTGAGGTCTTCTTCCTGCCCCCGAGGGGACAGTCCCCAATAACTGACCTGTGAAGTCCATCCATGTCTGTGCTTCCTCCACCTGGAAATCCTTCCACTGTCCCTTTTCTGACCTCGTCAGGTCCTGTGCTTGTCAGTCCTCAACCTCACCAGACTCCTCCCGGGAGAAAGTTGAAAGGGAGTAATTTCCTGCCAGCCTCCACCTGAACCCACGTTTATCTCTTTGGCTTGAAGCCATCTGTCATGGCCCCTCTCCCTTCGGGAGTTACCTGTATGTCAGTCTCAGCGTGTGTTTAAAAATCTTCCATGGGGAAAAAAAAATAAAACAAAAGAAACCAAAAACAAAAGAAAACAAAATCTTCCATGGGGGAGAGGAGACAAGGAATAAGGTCACCTATGAATATTCCTTTTTCCGGGGACACCTGGTCCTTTCAACCATCCTATAAGTAAGACGTTAGATCTTTTCATCTCTGTTTCACGGATGATGACCATGGAGGGGATGGAGTTGCCCAAGGTCACCCGCAGAGTGAGAACTGGACAACAGATCCGTCTCACTCCAGAGCATGTAGCCATCAAATCCTCTCCAGAAGCCATCAGGGCAGAGATTGTGGGGTTCACAACAAAGAGTACATTCCTAACTGAGGAAGGACATTTGTGGGAGAATACCTTCTCATCCCCTCTGGAGAGAGACTGGGGGCCTGGCTGGGGGTTGACAGATGCAGAGAAATAAAGCTCTGCTGGCCTAGATGGCCCTGAGGCGTCAGTGGCCAGTGCCTCACCCCCATGGGTGCTGCTCTAGGGGATGGGCCCTGTGGATGCCTCGTGTGGGTGGGAAGAACCAAGAAGAGTGAAACGATCATAATTGGTGGCTATTTTTGGGAATTGGAGTTATTTTGAGGTGGTAAGAATTCAGAGGAACAAATTCTGGGGTTTAAGAGAAAACACGAGGACAAGGCTGTCAGGAGCCACTTAGGCTCAGGCACACACTGGCCTTGGCAGGGGCTGTGGGTGTCTTGGGGTGCTTTGTAACAGCTTTGTAAGGTGTAAATAACTAGTCTAGCCCTTAGCGGGGAGAACGGCTACATTGCCGCTCCAGGGACAGGAGCAGGAACGTACAACAACAGGGGACGAGCTCCCTCTTGTGGCATTTTGGCAAAATGACAGCCCTGAAGTCAGGTCTGGGAATCTGGGGAGATTCCTTCAGCTACCATCCAGAACTTATGGAGTGTTGATAGTGTGTTGGGCCTTGCACGAGCCTTACACCTACCGTCTCACCTTCACAACAGCTGAAGGAAAACCTATTCTCTTCACCTGGTCTCGTCCTCCACCCCCTACGCTCAGGCGCAAGCTGAAACCTCATTTCCTCCCAGAGGAGCCTGCTGACCCCTGCCCCTGGGTCCTGTACCTCTGCTAGTGCTTCTAGAAAGCCTGGCTCTCTCTCTGATGCTTATTGCACTTCATTATGATTTGTTTATCTGATTGTTTAGCTTCAGCAATGGACTGTTACTTCCATCTTAGTCTCCATTACGTCCCTCGCAGAGAGAAGGGACTGAATTAATTTGTGTCAAATGAATAAATGATGAAAGAGAGTATTCCTGGCCTGGCATGCATAGTTTGGACACAGGGTCAACATCACAGCAGTGGAGTTTCGAAGTGCCCCAAGCGGCCACTCCAGGGAGAAACTCTCTAAAGACCATTAAGCTTGAAATCTTGAGCACTTCTCCCTGCAAAACCCCAGACGACTACATGTTATATTCCTTCATATTTGCACTATTCCCTCACTGGTTAGACAGAGCGAGAGAGGAAACAAGGGAGGAATTTTAGGATATAACCACCTAGAGTTGGGACGAAGTCCCTGAGGGTTGGTCCTGGGCATGGTCACTGAAGTGGGGGAAGAGGGTCCATCAGATAACGTTACCCAGCAGGTGAAACCCAAGAGGTCATTTAAGCTGGCTCTTTGAACTGGGGCCAAGTTCAGTGGGGTCAGGGATCACACTGCCGATCTCTCACCATATTACCTTTTGTGAGGTTTTAGTAAGTGACTTTGGCCTTTCCTGGTCAGAGGCTTATCCTTGTTGGTCATCTGTATGTAGTGGTGGAAATGGCAGCAGTGCCAGTGTCTGACGTGGAAAGATGTCCAGTGCCACCCTGGGCTCCCCAAATGTGCCACAGAAACACCTCTGGCACACTCTCAGAGTGCTGGGAACACTTCCAACAGTTCAGTTTTACAGATGAATAAATTGTGACTCAAAGAGTACTGTAACTTGCTCACCATCACACAGCTGTTAAGTAGCCGAACGGGGATGGCAATCCAAGTCTGTGGTTCCAAATGTGTGCTCTTGAAATATTTTTGAATAAATAATATGCTCACACAACACAAAATTCAAACAGTTCAAAGCAGTGATGTCAGCCTTCCTTCCACCCTCTTTCTCAGTCACTCTGTTGCTCTCCCCAGAGAGCCAGAGTTATCATTTTCTTGTGTGTCCTTCCCAAGCTTTTCTATACACGTTCAGGCCCACATATTTTCCCTCCCCACACACACACGTGGAGGGCAGCCTAGCACACACCCTGTTCTGACTCTTGTTCTTTACACATAATTATATCTTAGAATTTGCTCCACATCAGTGTAATTAGAGTTCTCTCATTCTTTTCATGGCTGCACACATTACACTGATGGGTATACCATAATTTATTTTCCCAGTTCTCTATTGATGGTCTTTTGTTTCCAATCTTTTGAGATTACAAAAAACACGGGAGGGTTGGAGATGGAAAACTGGGTGCACCAAAATAGGCTGCCCCTAGAGGGAAATTACGAAGACTGTACTTTCTTCATTCTCCAGCCTTATAGACCTCTGTCAGTTCCCAGACACCCCGCTCTCTGGAACTAAGACGGTGATGTTCAAACCAGCATCCAGCCAAGCAGGGCCTAAACCCGGCCAACTTGGGCAGGATCAGTCCCCCATTTGGGAAAAGACTCTGAGTCTTTTTTTTTTTTATTGGCCACGCTGCATGGCATGTGGAACTTCCCCCACCAGGGATCAAACCCAAGCCCCCTGCAATGGAAGCAAGGAATCATAACCACTGGATCACTAGGGAAGTCCAAAAGACTCTGAGTTTGACTTATGGACTGGTATGGCTTTTGCATCTGACCAGCCTCAAGAGAGACAGTGCCTCCAGGCCCCAGACTGGCCCTCGGATCTTCTCCATACCCAGCCTGTCTGCTAACCAAAGACAATGGCCATACCAAATACTTCTATCCATTCCATGAGCTGGGGCTCTTTAGTTCTGGGTCCCTGTCTTCCGAGACTGTCCTGGATCCTCAATTGGGAGAGGCAGCAAGGACTAGGGGGAGGCTGTGGCTTGTATGGTTAGGGTCATAGGGGAGAGAGCAGGGGTGCAGGTGGGAAGAGAAAGGAGTTAGCCTGGGTACTGAGGGTTTTTACAAGTGGGGGTGTGTTAGGTAGCCTCTTTGATGGTGCCCAGTGATACGTGCTTTCTGTGTAATCCCCCTCTCCTTGTGGAATCACCTCCCCTTGAGTGTGGGCTGTACCTAGAGACTTGCTTCTAATGAATAGAATATGGCAAAAGTGATGTCACTTCTGAGATGAGGTCACAAAAAGACTGGCTTCCCTCTTGTTCTCTCAGGCTCTCTTGCTTTCTTTTTTTAAAAATAAATAAATAAATTTATTTATTTATTTTATTTTTGGCTGCATTGAGCCTTCTTTGCTGCACGCGGGCTTTCTCTAGTTGCAGAGAGCTGGGGCTACTCTTCGTTGCGGTGTGCGGGCTTCATTAGTTGTGGCACATAGGCTCAGCAGTTGTGGTGCATGGGCTTAACCACTCCACGGCATGTGGGATCTTCCCAGACCAGGGATCGAACCCATGTCCCCTGCATTGGCAGGCAGATTCTCAACCACTGCGCCACCAGGGAAGCTCTCTCTTGCTTTCTTGCTCTGATAAACCCAGCTGCCATGTTGTGAGCAGCCCTACAGAAAGTCTCACATGGAACTGAGGGACAGGAACCAAGGGAAGCTACCAGCCAACAGCCAGTGAGAAATTGAAGTCCTCAGCCCTCAGTCCCATAACCCACAAGGAACTGAATCCTGCCAACAACCATGTAAATGAACTTGGAAGTTGATCCTTCCCTAGTCAAGCCTTCGGATGAGATTGCAGCCCCAGGTAATACCTTGATTGTAGCCTTGTGAGAGGAATGCACACAAGAAGAGGGTTGGATGAATGCAGAATGGGCTAATTCACAGTATCCACCACACCTTCCAAGTGATGGTGGAACTCCATTCTCCCTCCCAGAAATTCCATGGACTCAACCCAACCACCCCACACCCACCACCACCCCCTCCATTTTCCCCAGCCCCAGCCTAACTATCTCAAGGAGGAAGGACCCTCCCTATCCCACTGACTGTAAAGACCTCTTATCTATTTTGGTCAAACATGGCCTTGGGCTTCCCTGGTGGCGCAGTGGTTGAGAGTCTGCCTGCCAATGCAGGGGACATGGGTTTGTGCCCCGGTCCAGGAAGATCCTACATGCCACAGAGCGGCTGGGCCTGTGGGCCATGGCCGCTGGGCCTGCGCGTCCAGAGCCTGTGCTCCGCAATGGGAGAGGCCACAACAGTGAGAGGCCCGCGTACCGCAAAAAAAAAAAAAAAAAAAACATGGCCTTGTTCTCCCATTAGAATCACTGTTTAGCAGTTCTCACTCTGCCTACCCCTGAAATGCCAAGGTCAGTCTGCTGGGCTTGGGATCATTGTTACCCATGTCCCCAGCTATTCTTACCAAAATTTCGGCCCTTACTTCACAGGCCCTAATTGAGATGAACCTGAAAGAGCTCCAAAGTGGAGGGATCTTGGCTCATTTCCACTCAGAGCATCCCCCTCAACACCAACCAGTCTTGGAGAATCTCAGTTCTTGGTCTTCAAGTCCTGTCTCCTAGTATCCTGCTGACTGAATAATGTGGGCAGAGTGGGGTCCCTGCATTTCTATTGCCCTAAGATATCCTTGATCTCTGTGGATGGGAGAAGAAGCCTAGTAACAACCATTTATTAAACACCACTTCTGACTCAGCCCTGAGACAGGCATTGGGACAGAGTGGGTTACAACTCCAAGGGTGGCCTTGGGAGCTTGTAGTCCAGTGGGAGAAGAAGACAAGTAAATGAGCACTCACAAAACCCCATGATGAGTGTGATGAGAGAAGAATACCAAGGGCATTTTGAGAGCTGGGAAGAAAGCCTAATTCTTTCCTGAGGACGGAGAAGGCTTCATAGAGGGTGAGTAATAGTTTATTGGGCCCCATAAAAGAGAAGAAGGCCTTTCAGACAGGAAATCATATGTACATGGCCATGGAGTATGAGAAATGTAGTGCACTCAGGGAAATCCACGCTCTTTGGTAAAGATTACACTCCAGTGAGAGAGGGAGACAGGAGGCACTGTCTGACATGGAAAGATGTCCAAGATAGGTGATCAAATGAATAAAGCAAGTCACATAAGAATGTGTATGCTGTGATCCCTTTGTATTCTGTGTCAAGGATCTACCTATACATATATACGTACGTGCTTGTATGTGAATGTCTAAAAACTTATTGGAAGAAAACACATGAAATAAACAATTGATACTTCAGGGGAGATGGAGTGGGCTGAGAAGGAGGGGAGAAGAGAAGACGGGTGTGCCCCCTTTTTACTCCATACCACTTCGTACTGTTTGCATTTGCGTTATTTTATGATACTAATATATTAAAATAATTTAATGAAGGAAGTAATATACCCATATTTACCTTACAGAAAGATCTCCTTCACAAGATTTGGGGAACACTTTGAATGTGGGGTGGATATTAGATGTTATTAAAGAATTATTGTTAATTTTAGGCAAGTATGAAAATAATCTTATTTTTTAGAGGTAAATAGTATGATATCTCACATAAAAGCGTTTCTAAGCCCTGGGCAGATTTAACAAAAGCTGGACCCCATGGATGTACCTGTCCTCCATCTGTGTGAGTTTTTCCATCAGTGCTCTGTGGCCTGGTGAAGAGAGGATGCAGGACATGGTGATGCGGCTCCAGGCCTGGGTTTGTCAGTGGTTTGGGTTAGATGAAAGGACAGGCTGCAGGTGGAGAGGGGTTCTTGGCTGCATGGAGAAGGAAGGGAAAGCCAGGCAGTTCCCAACTACAGTGAACAGGTGTGTGTGTGTGTGTGTGTGTGTATGCTTGGTTATTCCACATTTGAGTTCCCTCCAGTTTGGGAGGTACCCCCTTTGTACGTGTCTTGGAAGGAGGCAGACTCTCATCTGCCACTAGAGAAGCAAAGGGACCAGAGCTTTCTTTCTCTGCCTCACTCTTAGCTAGCTTGTGGGCACATGACCCAAGGTGAGCCAGTTGATGCTCCTACCAAGGATAACTCAAAGATATAGGGATAGTCGAAAAAATTTTCAAAGTGAGGGCAATGGGGCTGAGAACACAGCACCAGCAGCATTAAGTGCTCCGTGGGGACTCCCAGCCAGAACACCCTGTAGTTTGACTTTGGCTACATTTGCTGCCTTCCTGGTTCCTGCACACTGGTTCTTTGGCATTTATGTGGATTCTATGAGCTACCCAAAATCTTTCCAAGAACTCTTTACTCTTATCATTAGAGTAGCCAAAGTTAATTTTTGTGCTTGCTGCCAAGAACCCTAACTGGGACATAAGTTGGTACAAGAAAAAAGATGGCAGCCAAACGGTTATCAGGGGAATGGAAGAAATGGGGATTGGTTATTTGCCTTAGGGCTGTAGGTCTACTGGGATTCAGGCATGGGAATTTGGTAGCCTATGCCATATAATGCAAACCAGCTAATTAAATTATTGCCTGTGGTCACCTAAAATGAAATTTCCACTGAGGACAGGTTTTAGGAGACTATATGGGATGGGGTACCTGCTTCTAAAACCACAGCACAGCTTATGGAGACTGGATAACAATCTCAAGCCCTAAATTATCAGCTCAAAGTAATGACTTAAACCCATGGACTTTCTATTGTTGCTGAAAAATCTTGTAGCAACGGGGCTAACATAAGTAAAAACCAGTCTCAGAATTTGATCTAATGGTTCTTGAATCATAATATTAGAGAAATCACAGTCATAAAATTAAGATATTGATAGGAAAAAATGGAACCCCAAGAACTGCAATAGGGCTATATAAGAGACATTCGGAGGGAATCCCCAAGCATTCCCTTATCAGCTGAAGCAGCTCCTGTCCATTGTCTGACAATGCCCCTCCCTTGACTGATAAGGCTGTGACTTCCGGAGTTACCTTGCAAGAGGACATCATTTATCCTCATGCCCCACCCCTCCGACCCAACATTTTCTCCAGATATGTCAAATCCCAGAATGAAAATTTAGGGGAGGATTCTGTTTGAAGGAGCAGATGGGTGACAGAAACCTGGACTCCCAACTGCTCAAACTAGAACAGCAATTTCAGAATCTTTGATATGTTCTCATACGGCATTAAATTCAGCCTCATCTAAAGTTACAATGTCAGAAACAGTATAACCTCAAAGGAATCTGAAGACTTACGAAGAAAGGAACATTGGAGAAGATTTACTGTGTGCAACTTGGCCATCCCACCCCCCATTACGTCCCTGGAAAAAGCCCCATACGTTTTGTTATCAAATAACTTTAAAAATATTTTGGGGGCTTCCCTGGTGGCGCAGTGGTTGAGAGTCCGCCTGCCGATGCAGGGGACACGGGTTCGTGCCCCGGTCTGGGAAGATCCCACATGCCGCGGAGTGGCTGAGCCCATGAGCCATGGCCGCTGAGCCTGCACGTCTGGAGCCTGTGCTCCGCAGTGGGAGAGACCACAGCAGTGAGAGGCCTGCGTACTGCAAAAAAAAAAAAAAAAAAAAAATATTTTGGTGAGGGCTTCCCTGGTGGCGCAGTGGTTGGGAGTCCGCCTGCCGATGCAGGGGACACGGGTTCGTGCCCCGGTCCGGGAAGATCCCACATGCCATGGAGTGGCTGGGCCCGTGAGCCATGGCCCCTGAGCCTGCGCGTCCGGAGCCTGTGCTCCGCAACGGGAGAGGCCACAGCAGTGAGAGGCCCGCGTACCGCAAAAAAAAAAAAAAAAAAATATTTTGGTGAAGAAAATAACAGAAGCACCAAAAAGCATTGTAAGCTGTTCTCTGCAGGCTATGGGTGCTACTGGAAGATGGTGTGTGACTCTTTGTGTCAAAGAAAATGAAGAACTCTGTGTGCTTTAGACCAAGTAGTGACACTTAATAGCACAGGCAAATGAACATAAACACATTAGTCAACAGAGCTAATAGGTACCCCATGGACAAAGGTCCCTGACCATTATAATTATTTTTGCTTCTTCTTTAAATTAAGTGCCTGAATCAAAACAGCCCACTAAGATGCCACTTGATCAATATTTTTTAATAGTAAAAATCGGTGAGTAGAGGCTTGAGTTGAGTTACTGTTGCAAAGACAACTAATTGTTTTCCAATATCTATTTCTCCCTTATCTCTCATAGAAATAGAACCTCTGACTTTTAGCAGAACACATGGCTACCAAGAATGAAGACTACATTTCCCAGCCTCCCTTACAGCTAGGTATGGCCATGTGACAAAACCCTAACCAATAGAATATGAGTGGAAGTAACATGTATAATTCCCAGGGTGGTCTTACAAGTAGGGGTTGTACCCTTCTTCTTCCTCTTTCTCCAACCCGCTGCTCACAATATAGAAGTGGTTATGAGGCATTTTGGAATGTGGACAAGGGCAATACTGTAGTGTGGTGAGAAAACAAGATAAAAAGGAGTATAGGTCCCTGAATGACTTTGTGGAATAGAGATACCATCCAGCTCTGGACAGCCTACATTTGGACACTCACATAAGAAAGAAATTAACTTTTATCTCGCTTAGGACACTGTTATTTTAGGTCTCTGTCATTCGCAGGTAAGTAATGGTGATAGATTAGTAAACCCCAATGATAGAGAATGAGGCACCTCCCTCAGTTCCCAGACCTGAGTCATTTCACAGACCCAAAGACCCTTAAGTAAAAGGAAGATAGGGTTTCCCTGGTGGCACAGTGGTTAAGAATCCGCCTGCCAATGCAGAGGACATGGGTTCGAGCCCTGGTCTGGGAAGACCCCACATGCTGTGGAGCAACTAAGCCCGTGCACCACAACTACTGAGCCTGCACTCTAGAGCCCGCGAGCCACAACTACTGAGCCTGCATGCTTAGAGCTGGTGCTCCACAACAAGAGCAGCCACTGCAATGAGAAGCCTGCGCACCGCAACAAAGAGTAGCCCCTGCGTGCCACAACTAGAGAAAGCCTGCACGCAGCAATGAAGACCCAACACAGCCAAAAATAAATAAATAAATAAATTTATTTTAAAAAATTATAATTATAGCTATCATTTATTGAATTTCATTATGTGCCAAGCCCTGTTCTAATTGCTTTACATATATTAATTTATTTAATCCTCAAAACTACCCTATAATCCATATACCAAAAAAACTTGGCATATTAACAAAAATTAACTTGAAATGCATTACAGATCTAAATGTGAAACTTAAAACTATAAAACATCTAGAAGAACACATGGGAGAAAATCTTTATGACTCTGGGTTAGGCAAATATTTCTTATCCATAACACCAAAAGCACTATACATAAAAGAAAAAAGTGATAAATTCTACTTCATAAAAATGTTAAAACTTCTGCTCTTCAGTAAACACTGCTCAGAAAATTAAAAGACAACACAGACTGGAGGAAAATATTTGCAAAACATATATCTGATCAAGGATTTGTATCCAGGATTTATGAAGAGCTCTCAAAACTCAATAAAAAGAAAGTAAGCAATCCAATTTTTTAAATGGGCAGATGATTGGGTAAAGTGAACAGACACTTTACCAAATAGGCACATGGAAAGAGATTTTACATCATTAACCATTAGGATAATGTAAATTAAAACCACAATAAGATACCACTACCTTAAAATGGTTAAAAATTTAAAAACTAAACATACCAAGTGTTGGCCAGGGTATGGAGTAACTACAGCTCTCACACCTTGCTGGTGGAATTTGGAAAACAGTTTGACAGTTTCTTATAAAGATATACATACGTACTTATCACACGACCCAGCAATCCCTCTCCTGGGTAGTTAACCCAAGAAAAATAAAACTTGAATGTTCACAGAAAATCCTGAACATGAATGTTCATATTGGCTTTGTTCTTAATTGCTCCAAACTGGCAACAACCCTAACGTCCTTCAACTGTGCATGGATACACAAACTGTGGTACATCCATACAATGAAATACTACTCAGCAATAAAAACTAATGAATTACTGACAATGAAATACTACTCAGCAATAAAAACTAATGAATTACTGACACACACAACAACATGGATGAATCTTAACTGCATCATGCCAAGTGAAAAAAGCCAGGCTCAGAAGGCTACCTACAGTATGACTTCATATACATAGCATTCTAGAAAAGGTAAACTACTGGGACAGAAGACAGAACAGATGTTGCCAGGAGCTGGGGATGAGGGAGGGGCTGACTACAAAAGGGTATAAGGGAATTTGAGGGGGATGGTGCTGAAAATGTTCTATATTTTTTTATTAATTAATTAATTTATTTATCTTTTTGGCTGCGTTGGGTCTTCGTTGCTGCGCACGGGCTTTCTCTAGTTGCGGCGAGCAGGGGCTACTCTTCGCCACGGTGAGCAGGCTTCTCACTGCAGTGCCTTCTCTTGTTGCGGAGCACGGGCTCTAGGTATGTGGGCTTCAGTAGCTGTGGCACACGGGCTCAGTAGTTGTGGCTCGTGGGCTCTAGAGTGCAAGCTCAGTAGTTGTGGTGCACGGGCTTAGTTGCTCCATGGCATGTGGGATATTCCCAGACCAGGGCTCGAACCTGTGTGCCCTGCATTGGCAGGCAGATTCTTAACCATGGTGCCACCAGGGAAGTCCCCAAAATGTTCTATATCTTGACTGTGCAAACTCCTCCTCACCCTTCAACACCCAGCTGAGAGATCACATCCTCCAATAAGTCTATCCCGTCGCCCCTCCCAGGTCAGTTTGAGAGTACCTCTGGCTGGCTACACTGAGAAAGGTATTCACCACACACTACTACTACTTTGTGAGTCTCCACAGCGGTTACACAAATGGATGCATTGTGAAAACTCATAAAACTGTTCACTAAAACAGGTGAACTTTGCTGTATGCAAGTTACATCTTAAACATGACTTAGCGGGAGGAAACTACTCTATGAAGTAGGCACTGTTTACTCCCATTCTACAGTGTAAGAAACTAAGACACAAATTTCAAACTCACACAGTACAGCTTCAGACCTGTGCTCTTGACCACAGAACTATATTGAATTCTCCTCTCGGCCTTCCTTCAAGGAATCCTCAATCATTCCATGGGGAATTAAACCCTAGAGAAAGAGGAACACTCCTTCTTTTGAGAAATTATTAGTCACTGACTTTCAGCTAACATGAATGTCCCTGTGATCCATCAGAGTGGAGGCTCATGGAGGTCATACGTTTTTTAAATTTAATTAATTAATTAATTTATATACAGCAGGTTCTTATTAGTTATCTATTTTATACCTCTTAGTGTATATATATGTCAATCCCAGTCTCCCAGTTCATCCCACACCACCCCCCAGTTTCCCCCTTGGTGCCCATACATTCTCTACATCTGTGTCTCTATTTCTGCCTTGCAAACTGGTTCATCTGTACCATTTTTCTAGATTCCACATATATGCGTTAATATACGATATTTGTTTTTCTCTCTGACTTACTTCACTCTGTATGACAGTCTCTAGGTCCAACCACATCTCTACAAATGGCCCAATTTTGTTCCTTTTCATGGCTGAGTAATATTCCGTTGAATATATGTACCACATCTTCTTTATCCATTCATCTGTCGATGGGCATTTAGGTTGCTTCCATTACCTGGCTATTGTAAATAGTGCTGCAATGAACATTGGGGTGCATGTGTCTTTTTGAATTATGGTTTTCTCTGGGTATATGCCCAGGAGTAGGATTGCAGGGTCATATGGTAATTCTATTTTTATTTTATTTTATTATTATTTTTTTTTTGCAGTATGCAGGCCTCTCACTGTTGCGGCCTCTCCTGTTGCGGAGCACAGGCTCCGGACGCACAGGCTCAGCGACCATGGCTCACAGGCCTAGGCACTACGTGGCATGTGGGATCTTCCTGGACCAGGGCACGAACCCGTGTCCCCTGCATCGGCAGGCGGACTCTCAACCACTGCGCCACCAGGGAAGCCCTATTTTTAGCTTTTTTTTTTAATTTAAAAAATTTTTTTTTTATTTTTAGCTTTTTAAGGAACCTCTATACTGTTCTCCATAGTGGCTGTTTCAATTTACATTCCCACCAACAGTGTATGAGGGTGCCCTTTTCTCCACACCCTCTCCAGCATTTGTTGTTTGTGGATTTTCTGATGATGCCCATTCTAACCAGTGTGAGGCGATACCTCATTGTAGTTTTGATTTTCATTTCTCTAATAATTAGTGATGTTGAGCAGCTTTTCATGTGCTTCTTGGCCATGTGTATGTCTTCTTTGGAGAAATGTCTATTTAGGTCTTCTGCCCATTTTTGGATTGGGTTGTTTGTTTTTTTAATATTGAGCTGCATGAGCTGTTTATATATTTTGGAGATTAATTCTTTGTCTGTTGACTCATTTGCAAATATTTTCTCCCATTCTGAGGGTTGTCTTTTTCTCTTGTTTATAGTTTCCTTTGCTGTGCAAAAGCTTTTAAGTTTCAGTAGATCCCATTTGTTTATTTTTGTTTCTATTACTCTAGGAGGTAGGTCAAAAAAGATCTTGCTGTGATTTATGTCAAATAGTGTTCTTCCTATGTTTTCCTCTAAGAGTTTTATAATGTCTGGTCTTACATTTAGGTCTTTAATCCATTTTGAGTTTATTTTGTGTATGGTATTAGGGAGTGGTCTAAGTTCATTCTTTTACATGAAGCTGTACAGTTTCCCCAGTACCACTTATTGAAGAGACTGTCTTTTCTCCATTGCATATCCTTGCCTCCTTTGTCATAGATTAGTTGACCATAGGTGCGTGGGAATAACTCTGGGCTTTCTATCCTGTTCCACTGATCTATATTTCTGTTTTTGTGCCAGTACCATATTGTCTTGATTACTGTAGCTTTGTAGTATAGTTTGAAGTCAGGGAGTCTGATTCCTTCAGCTCTGTTTTTTTCCCTCAAGATTACTTTGGCTATTCGGAGTCTTCTATGTCTCCATACAAATTTTAAGATTTTTTGTTCTAGTTCTGTAAAAAGTGCCATTGGTAATTTGATAGGGATTGCATTGAATCTGTAGATTGCTTTGGGTAGTATATAGTCATTTTCACAATATTGATTCTTCCAATCCAAGAACATGGTATATCTCTCCATCTGTTTGTATCATCTTTGATTTCTTTCATCAGTGTCTTATAGTTTTCTGAGTACAGGTCTTTTACCTCCTTAGGTAGGTTTATTCCTAGGTATTCTATTCTTTTTGTTGCAATGGTGAATGGGATTGTTTCCTTAATTTCTCTTTCTAATCTTTCGTTGTTAGTGTATAGGAATGCAAGAGATTTCTGTGCATTAATTTTGTATCCTGCAACTTTACCAAATTCATTGATTAGCTCTAGTAGTTTTCTGGGGGCATCTTTAGGATTCTCTATGTATAGTATCATGTCATCTGCAAACAGCAACAGTTTTACTTCTTCTTTTCCAATTTGTATTCCTTTTATTTCTTTTTCTTCTCTGATTGTCATGACTAGGACTTCCAAAACTATGTTGAATGATAGTGGACATCCTTGTCTTGTTCCTGATCTTAGAGGAAATGCTTTCAGTTTTTCACCACTGAGAATGATGTTTGCTATGGGTTTGTCATATATGGCCTTTATTACATTGAGGTAGGTTCTCTGTATGCCCACTTTCTGGAGAGTTTTTATCATAAATGGGTATTGAATTTTGTCAAAAGCTTTTTCTGCATCTATTGAGATGACCATACGGTTTTTCTTCTTTAATTTGTTAATATGGTGTATCACACTGACTGATTTGCCTATATTGAAGAATCCTTCCATCCCTGGGATAAATCCCACTTGATCATGGTGTATGATCCTTTTAATGTGTTGCTGGATTCTGTTTGCTAGTATTTTGTTGAGGATTTTTGCATCTATATTCATCAGTGATATTGGTCTGTAATTTTCTTTTTTTTTTAGTATCTTTGTCTGGTTTTGGTATCAGGGTGATAGTAGCCTCATAGAATGAGTTTGGGAGTGTTCCTTCCTCTGCAATTTTTGGGAAGAGTTTGAGAAAGATGGGTGTTAGCTCTTCTCTAAATGTTTGAGAGAATTCACCTGTGAAGCCATATGGTCTTGGACTTTTGTTGGTTGGAAGAGTTTTAATCACCATTTCAATTTCATTACTTGTGATTGGTCTGTTCATATTTTCTATTTCTTCCTGGTTCAGTCTTGAAAGGTTACACTTTCTAAGAATTTGTCCCTTTCTTCTAAGTTGTCCATTGTAATCGCACAGAGTTGCTTGTAGTAGTCTCTTAGGATGCTTTGTATTTCTGTGGTGTCCGTTGTAACTTCTCCTTTTTCATTTGTAATTTGATTCATTTGAGTCCTCTCCCTCTTTTTCTTGATGAGTCTGGCTAAAGGTTTATCAATTTTGTTTATCTTCTCAAAGAACCAGCTTTTATTTTTATTGATCTTTGCTATTGTTTTCTTTGTTTCTATTTCATTTATTTCTGCTCTGGTCTTTATGATTTCTTTCCTTCTACTAACTTTGGGTTTTGTTTGTTCTTCTTTCTCTAGTTCCTTTAGGTGTAAGGTTAGATTTTTTATTTGAGATTTTTCTTGTTTCTTGAGGTAGGACTGTATTGCCATAAACTTCCCTCTTAGAAGTTCTTTTGCTGCATCCCATAGGTTTTGGATCGTCATGTTTTCATTGTCATTTGTCTCTAGGCATTTTTTGACTTCCTGTTTGATTTCTTCAGTGATCTCTTGGTTATTTAGTAACGTATTGTTTAGCCTCTATGTGTTTTTGTTTTTTACTTTTTCCCCTGTAATTGATTTCTAATCTCATAGCGTTGTGGTTGGAAAAGATGCTTGATGTGATTACAGTTTTCTTAAATTTACCAAGGCTTGATTTGTGACCCAAGATGTGATCTATCCTGGAGAATGTTCTGTGTGCACTTGAGAAGAAAGTGTAATCTGCTGTTTTTGGACAGAATGTCCTATAAATATCAATTAAATCTATCTGGTCTATTGTGTCATTTAAAGCTTGTGTTTCCTTATTACTTTTCTGTCTGGATGATCTGTTCATTGGTGTAAGTGAGGTGTTAAAGTCCCCCACTATTATTGTGTTACTGTCGATTTCCTCTTTTACAGCTGTTAGCATTTGCCTTGTGCATTGAGGTGCTCCTATGTTGGGTGCATATATATTTATAATTGCTATATCTTCTTCTTGGATTGATCCCTTGATCTTTATGTAGTGTCCTTCCTTGTCTCTTGTAACATTCTTTATTTTAATGTCTATTTTATCTGATATGAGTCTTGCTACTCCAGCTTTCTTTTGACTTCCATTTGCATGGAATATCTTTTTCCATCCCCTCACTTTCCATCTGTATGTGTCCCTAGGTCTGAAGTGGGTCTCTTGTAGACAGCATATATAGGGGTCTTGTTTTTGTATCCATTCAGCAAGCCTGTGTCTTTTGGTTGGAGCTTTTAATCCACTCATGTTTAAGGTAATTATCGATATGTATGTTCCTATTACCATTTTCTTAATTGTTTTGGGTTTGTTTTTGTAGGTCCTTTTCTTCTTTTGTGTTTCCCACTTAGAGAAGTTCCTTTAGCATTTGTTGTAGAGCTGGTTTGGTGGTGCTGAATTCTCTTAGCTTTTGCTTGTCTGTAAAGCTTTTGATTTCTCCATCAAATCTGAATGAGATCCTTGCTGGGTAGAGTACTCTTGGTTGTAGGTTCTTCCCTTTCATCACTTTAAATATATCATGCCACCCCCACTCTGGCTTGTAGAGTTTCTGCTGAGAAATCAGCTGTTAACCTTATGGGAGTTCCCTTGTATGTTATTTGTCGTTTTTCCCTTGTTGTTTTTAATAATTTTTCTTTGTCTTTAATTTTTGTCAGATTGATTACTATGTGTCCTGGTGAGTTTCTCCTTGGGTTTATCCTGCCTGGGACTCTCTGCCCTTCCTGGACTTGGGTGGCTATTTCCTTTCCCATGTTAGGGAAGTTTTCTATAATCTCTTTAAAGATTTTCTTGGGTCCTTTCTCTCTCTCTTCTCCGTCTGGGACCCCTATAATTCGAATGTTGGTGCATTTAACATTGTCCCAGAGGTCTCTTAGGCTGTCTTCATTTCTTTTCATTCATTTTTCTTTATTCTGTTCCACGGCAGTGATTTCCACTAGTCTGTCTTCCAGGTCACTTATACATTCTTCTGCCTCAGTCATCCTGCTGTTGATTCCTTCTAGTGTATTTTTCATTTCAGTTATTGTATTATTCATCTCTGTTTGTTTGTTCTGTAATTCTTCTAGGTCTTTGTTAAACATTTCTTGCATCTTCTCGATCTTTGCCTCCATTCTTTTTCCAAGGTCCTCTATCATCTTCACTACCATTATTCTGAATTATTTTTCTGGAAGTTTGCCCATCTCCACTTCATTTAGTTGATTTTCTGGGGTTTTATCTTGTTCCTTCATCTGGTACATAGCCCTCTGCCTTTTCATTTTCTCTCTCTTTCTGTGAATGTAGTTTTCGTTCCACAGGCTGCAGGATTGTAGTTCTTCTTGCTTCTGCTGTCTGCCCTCTGGTGGATGAGGCTATCTAAGAGGCTTGGGCAATCTTCCTGATGGGACTGGTGGTGGGTAGAGCTGGGTTTTGCTCTGGTCGGCAGAGCTCAGTAAGACTTTAATCTGGTTGTCTGCTGATGGGTGGGGCTGAGTTCCCTCCCTGCTGGCTGTTTGGCCTGACATGACCCAGCACTGGAGCCTACAGGCTCTTTGGTGGGGCTAATGGCTGACTCCAGGAGGGCTCACACCAAGGAGTACTTCCCAGAACTTCTGCTGTCAGTGTCCTTGTCCCCTCAGTGAGCCACAGCCATCCCCTGCCTCTGCAGGAGACCCTCCAACACTAGCAGGTAGGTCTGGTTTAGTCTCCTACGAGGTCACCCTCTTTCCCCCAGGTCCTGATGTGCACACTACTTTGTGTGTGTCCTCCAAGAGTGGAGTCTCTGTTTCCCTCTGTCCTGTTGAAGTCCTGCAATCAAATCCCGCTAGCCTTCAAAGTCTGATTCTCTGGGAATTCCTCCTCCCGTTGCCAGACCCCCAGCTTGGGAAGCCTGATGTGGGGCTCAGAACCTTCACTCCAGTGGGTGGAATTCTGTGGTATAAGTGTTCTCCAGTTTGTGAGTCACCCACCCAGCGGTTTTGGGATTTGATTTTATTGTGATTGCACCCCTCCTACCATCTCAATGCAGCTTCTCCTTTGTCTTTGGATGTGGGGTATCTTTTTTGGTGAGTTCCAGTGTCTTCCCGTCGATGACTGTTCAGCAGTTAGTTGTGATTCTGGTGCTCTCGCAAGAGGGAGTGAGCACACATTTTTCTACTCCACCATCTTGAACCAATCTCCATGAGATAATTTTTGACTCAATTTGCCCTACAGCAGGCCCAATATAAACCATTCCATGGTTATCTTCCTTTCTATCCTCAGGAACTAGCAAAAAACACACATTGGCAATCTAGTAGTTGGAAAGGCACAGTGGAAGCCCCTGGAGCTCTCACTTTGTACCACAATAGTAGATCAAAAACTACATCCTGAGTGAACTGCAAAAATTATACCATGAAAGACTATAAAAGTGAAGGGTGATGATTCCTATCATATCTGCATTTAATTATCAAGAGACAGAAGAACATGGATAAGGCTCGGAGAAAGTTCAAAGTTTCTAGAGCACATAGGGGTGCTATGTGGAGCCTGTGGCACGTCACAATATAATAATCACAGTGTAGGTAAGTCTCATGGTCCAGGAAAGAACCAAGAGCCTTTTTTTCCCAAAAGAAAATAGCTACTCACAGAAGGGGGCTTGGTTTGCTGTAAGTCACTAGGTGTACATGAGACACCAAGATGAACTGAGCTGGCTGCTATTTGATCTATCTAGCTATGTGTTGGCTGTACCCTTTAGAGTCTGTCATCAAGTAGAAGTGGAATCTATGGAATCAGGTCCAAGTAGGTCCTGAAGGCATAAGTAAGTGTCTGTGCAGGCCCTGACCAGGGTCTGGACTAGGAGGTAGACAAGATACCTACGGTGTAAAATTTATGGAGGCATTCACTCAGGTGCTGACCCAGTACTTGCACACCCTGAGAGTGAATGCCTCCTTGTATTTTTCACAACAGGCAGCCAACTTGCCTCACCCTCACGCATACTACAATATGCCACCCCTCACTCCACATCTATGATCTCATGAGGAATACCCTAACACCAGGTGATAGAGGAAGAAAAGTTTCAAGTCTAGTTTATAGTGCAATACACCAATCCTGGTCAGAAACAGACCATTGCTGTACAGTCCCATTCAAGGGTGGCCGTGAAAAGCAAGAGAAGAGAAACTTTTCCAGTGGGCAGAATGTTAAACAGTACATTTTGTGGCTCTCTCTGTCTGTCGACAGAAGCTGGCCTGAGGTAAGGATTTGCAGTGAATATATGGGTGGTAGCTGATGGTTTAGACAGATGGTCAAGGACTTGAAATGAATGAGATTAAAGACGTGGGGCAAGGAAGTGGAAAGAAAAAGTATAAAGAAGAATCTTTGGAGATGGATACAGAGTGTGAAAATATTCATGTTTTATGAAATTGAGCACCCAAAGCCTCCCACTATAGAAAGGGTTCTTAATAATCAGGCAGACAAGATAACACACTCTGGATCTGAGTCTCTCTCCCCAGGGAACTCCAGGGCCTGCTCAATCTTCTCCCGAACAAATGGCCCCAAGACTGAAATGAACGCTATACCTGAACTCAACATCTCACCAAAGCTAACCTAGTTACCATCACGGCAAAGTGCCCAATTTGCCAGCAGCAGCAGCAATCAACCCCAGGTCCCCTATGCTATCAACCCAGGGGGACCAGGGAGGGATCTAGTGGAAGGTTTGGATGTGCCTTCACTGAACATCAAGCTTCTGCCAATATTATTTCCCATGACTTTAGTCTGTGCCCTATAACTGATTTCCTACACAACACTGCTTCTTAACAAGAATTCATATTGCAGTTTAAAATCCAGGCTAACGTCCGTGATATTCACCGATCTTACTTATGTATTCCATCACCCAGAAGCAGCTGACTTTACAGATCAATGAAATGGTATAGTGGAGACTATGGCTTGTCCCCTCGAACCTATCCTCCCTTTCTCCTGAGCATATGGTTGTCCACATAGGGACTACATTTCCCAACCTCCCTTGTAGCTAGTTCTCCTCAATGGAATATAAGTAGAATTGATAAGTACAGCTTTCAAGTCATTTTTTTTTTTTTTTTTTTTTTTTTTTTGTGGTACGTGGGCCTCTCACCGCCGCGGCCTCTCCCGTTTCGGAGCACAGGCTCCGGACACGCAGGCCCAGTGGCCATGGCCCACAGGCCCAGCCACTCCACGGCACGCGGGACCCTCCCAGACCGGGGCACGAACCCATGTCCCCTGCATCAGCAGGCGGACTCTCAACCACTGCGCCACCAAGGAAGCCCTCAAGTCATCTTGAAGAGCCTGCCCCGGAGTTGCTGCACCCTTTCCTTCCTGCTGGCCAGGACCGACAACTTTGGAAGGTACTTACTGAGGATGGCAGAGCTTCCTCATTAGCTTAGGTCTTGAGATGTGTTCATAGAGCAGAGCTATCTCTCTTCCCTGGTTGTAAAAGAAAAATACTTTTATCTAGTTTGAGTCGCTGTGTTTTGGGACTCTTTGTTAGAACAACTTAGCTTTTTATGGTGGTGTTCCCCTGGGGTGCTGTTATGTCCAGTGGTAAAAGTTAATGGAAATTAAAGTTTAAAACATTAATGGAAGTTAAAGTTAACTACAACCCTTCATAGGCAGGACCATCAAGGGCCCAGATTGCTCAGGAATAGAAGCTTGCTCCTCCCCTGGGTAAAGAGCAAACCAGCTCAGGTGATAGCTGAAGGCAAAAGAAACATAGAATGGAAAAAGGAGGAGGGATGTCATAAATACAAAATAGAATCTCATATTGCAGAAAGTGGCTTTTACCTCCTGACCTTCTATCATATTAGATATTTATAGATTTGAACTCATTTGCACTTTCTTCTAGCTCTTATTCCCTTGCTATTGTATTATTAAGTGTGATGATGATTAACTTTACAATTTGTCTAGTTCACAGGTTGCAGAATGCTGATAGAATTCCAGAAGAATTAGAGGAGGAATAGAATGAAGATCCTGAATTTAGAGCTATGAGGGTTTGGATTGTCTCCCTTGGGGACAAGTTGAATGCATTCTGTATGAATGACAGTAGCATGATGTTGGATGGGAGCATTTTGTGGGGGAAAAGACTGTAAATTTAGAAAGAAATGTATGTGTGGATGTTGGGCGGCCAAAGGGATGGACTGTAGTGGCACTTATCATTTTCCTAGCTTCTGAACACTCTTCCTGATTGGGGAGACTCTCCCCAAAGAAGGTCAATATTGGTGGGGGAGTTTTAGCTTTTTATTTAGAAACCTAAAGGACTATGTTTGTTTTCTACCCATCTCTGACAGCTGGTGCCTACATATGTCCTAGGTTTAGCCAATCAAACAATCCCACACAAGATTTGAACCTGAAGGATTAAAGTCAGTAAGGATGGAAGTAGACTTGAAAGATTACACATAGTGTGAGATACTTATGCCAAGAGTCTAGTGACAGGGATGCCGGCAGCAGTGTACTAACCAGGCTTTCCTGCGTGTGACCTTGTGGTGTTTCCTGAAATGATTTTCCTCGATTCTTCAGCCTTCCTGTTGATCCTGTAAACTATCCAGTATCCCTGAAAATAAGTTAAATTTTCTCTTGAGTTAGCTGAACCCACACTTACACACTGATGGGCATGGGGAAAATCAAGGATTCAAAGAAGGGGAGTATTCTCTGCAGTCTAGGGTTGAGAAGTATTCTCTGAACCTTTTGTAGGTGAGGAGGGCTTCTGCCCTGTATTGGCTGGAGAGAGATTCTGTTTCCCAGAGGTCCCTTTTTTGGACTCTGGTCACTAAGAAGACTCATTTGTCAGGACAACAGGGGTGGCTATTCACAGTTGCCAGACCTGTGGCCCAGAGATCCAAAAGACTCAGCACTCCTACCTGCTACACCCTACATCCAAGGGCTATAAAGGCAGAGAGGCAGGGAAGGCTCAGCTACCTGGGGCGGAGCAGTCAGGGCTGGGTTAGCTCTTCTTTTTCCTGGGATTGCTGGTTGTTCCAAGGAATGTGAAGAGGAGGCAGCAGCATTCACTATAATGAAACTCACAACCAGGGCTATAGGGGAGCTTCCCAGTAACAAGGAGCCCAAGGTGTTATCTCCTCAACAAAAAAATAATGGGTACCTGAACTCCTCTATCCGACTTGCCTTTGCCCTGATCCTTCATGGATGCCGCCAGCTGGGCCAAGTAAGGGGAGAACTTATTGGGGGAGGATTCCATAGGGGCCCCTTGGGGCTGTCATCTCTCTGTAGTGGACTAATGCCCTCCCTAGGTCATCCTGGAGCCCCACAGGGCCCGGGCCGCAGGTACGACTAGAGAGAAAGGGGCTCAGGGTGGTGCTTACTTGTGCCGGAGAGCCACAGGCAAGTGCGCCTTTCTCCTTCCGGGCTCTTAACCTGCAACCCTCCTCCAGGCCACAGAATGAATCCTCACTCTCAGGACCCGGCTCCTCCCACGGGTTTTCAAGCGTTTACCTTTCTGCTGCTGGGCGGATCCCCGTTTGATGAGCGCTACTCCTGAGTCTCTGCCCTGAAACCCACAGGAGAGAATCCGCGGCCAGGGCGGTCCCCGGGGTTGGCAGCGCAGGGCCCGGGGCCTCTACGGCCTCTGTACAGTCAGTCGCGCGTTTCCCACAATTTCTGGATGCGGGGTGGGATGGGGAGTCCAGGAGCAGTCAGAAAATGCAAGGTCGCCACGCACTTTCCTGCGCAGGCCCGGGTCTTGGGTCCTAGGAAGGGATGAAGCCCACAGGAGAACCCGATGGCAGATTTCGCTGAGGCCCGGAGCTGCCTCGGGCACGTGTCCTTGGAGCGCAGGAATAAAAGTCAAGCCCTTATCTGCGGGCGGCCCAGGGCGCCGACCCCCGCAGCCCAGGTCAGCGCAGGGCGGCGGGATTCCCCGGCCTCTCGGCGCGGTCAAGTCCACGTGGCCGAGCGGAGCAACTCGCTGAAGAAAGGGCCAGGTTTGCATAATTCCCCAACCCTGTGGCGACAAGACCACACCCCCTGGGCCCGCGGAGTCCGCGTCAGACCTGGGTGGACGCTTGACTTTGTGTACCGATCGGATCCAAGCCTATGGACGCAGGCTGCGTTTTCTCCCCGGCCGCCCAGCCTCTTGACACCCCAGAGGACCAGTTTTGGGAAACTGAAGTACAAGATGCCCCTTTTCTCCGAGAACCTGTTCATATTCCTCATCCCGGATCCCCCGGTACCGGGCTTCAAAATGAGAGCCAATTTCTCATCCTTGTCGCATTTCTTGCAATTCCAACCTGTCATCCCCAGCCTCTGAGTGTCCCCTGCTGTCTGGCCCCGACAGTCCCTTTGGTTGGTGGAGGCGAGGGGGCGCTTCTGAGCCGCTCACTAATGGTCCCTACAGAGCTTTCCGCTGAGCTTTTGGCCTGGTTCCATTTTAGGTTCTAAGCTGTGCGTCTGGGAAAGCAGAGCTTTCCCCTCGCCCTGGGCTGTCTTCTGTGCACGGTGGGGCAGCTCCATGCAGGTCGGCGCTGGAGCTCACTGGAGTCCCGTGAACTCCTGTGAACTGGTGGTGATACCCCACAACAAGCTGTGTGGAGGGGACAGTGGAACCCAACCCAGGTCAGAAGGCTCGGGGACTGGGGTGGGGGCCTGCACTTAGTATTCTGCTCAGTCTGTACAATCAAAGGCCCCAGGCCTTCCAGTGATCCGCTGCTTCAGTCACCCCCCACTCCCAACTGAGAAACATCCAGTCCCTCAGGAGCCCCCACCCCTCACTTTCTCTAGGCTAGAAGCCTCTCCCACTGGAGCTAGGCTGGCTGTGTGCACCAGCGCTATAAACGGGAATTGGAGTTGCCTTCTGCCCCAGGGCCCCTGTGCACAGAGGTAGGCCACTGCCTTACTCTCCCCTAGGACAGTAGTTGAGGATGCCGAGCTGACTTAGGGCTTCTGTGGGGTTAATAAACCGTCCTCTCCCACTCCTGCCCAGCAACCTGCAGAATCCGCCTCAGTGGAGCAACCATGCCACCCCTGTGCTGACCAGAAAGCACCCAATTTCTGACCTGAGATGCGAAAGGGAGAGAAGGAAAGCCTGTGGGTAGAAATGGGTTCAAGTCTACCACTGTGCGTCTGTGAGCTCATGGGCTGGTCTCCTGAACAAATGTGCCAACACGCAAGAGCCGGTTTTCCCTGACAGCAAGTGAACTGGTGAGAGGACTCTGCGAAGGCCCCTAAGTGTTTTCCTATGAACCTGTGGGACCCACCTCCAAGTCCATATGCTGTCAGGTGTGGCCTTGTGGCCACCTGGGAACAAGCGGGTGAATGCCTGCAATCCTGCGTTTCCCTGGACTGGAGGCAATCATGAGGGTGAGATCTGGGGACATCAGCTGTTGTGTAACCAAGGATCTCGAAGGAATGAGTGGGTAAATGTGTAGACATGCGGCAGGACTGTCCCCCTCTGTAGACGCACTGGTCAGTCTGAGACCCAGCCTGAGAGTTTGAGACAGGAAGAGGGCCGTGTGTGCCTGTGAGCAAGTGCGGAGGTGTGCGGTGCACGTATGGCAGGGGACGGTGGTAGACACTGCTCTGCAGCGGCCCCACCCTGTCCGGGCCTCCGGCCCTGGCCCTCTAGGGCTGGGCCAGTCTCCACCCATCCCCGTTGGGTCTGTACCAGTTCTCACCTCGCCGGCCCACCCCAACGGATAGTTGGGCGCCTGTGAACGTGGGGACTCGCTAACCTGCTCGTTGTTCCGAGGAGCGGCGGGAAGCGCAGCACTTAAATACACAGTAAGTCTCCCTTAGAAGCGCTGAAGACGGAAAGCTGCCGTGGAGGAGAACGGCCCCTCGACTCTTCCGCCCGGAAGTCAAGGATCTGGGAATGAAGAGGGGAGGGCGGGGCCCCTGCAGCTTGTAGGACCCGCCCCCACCGCCCCCTACCCGCCCCCACCGCCCCCGCCCCCTACCGCCCCACCCAGCCTGGTGCGCAGAAAAACCTGGTCAAGCTACCCTGGGGGCTCGCGGCGCCACTCCTGGAGCACCGGCGAAGAGTCAAATGCTTTTACTTGCGTTATCTCCTTAATCCCTTCTGTAATGCGGGGAAGGGTTGGCTTTATCATTTGGGGAAGGAAACTGCAGGCTCCTAAAATTTAATTAACTTGCCCGAGGTTAGAAAGCAGAGAAGAGCTCAAAACCTAGGTTGATGTCCAAAGTCACCTCAGCAGCCGCCGGGGAGTGAAAGAGGATTTTAGACAGAGGGACAGGTGCAGAAGGAAGAGGGTGTGGGGAAAGAGAGGGGCCGTGCAGGTAACAGGGAAGTGGTGAGGCCTGTGGCGTGCTGGAGAGTGAATTTTAGTGTATCTGTTGTGTCTGTATTCTTCATTTCTTTAAATAAATAAAATGGAAAAAATCCTCTTGGGCAAATAAAATAAAACTACAGGCCATATTTGACGGCAAGCTTGAGAACCCAGGAATAAATCTCAGACATAGGGTGATAGTGTAGCATTAGCACCACAGGAAGCTTGTCCTAAATCTGGAATCTCAGGCCCCACCCCAGACATAGTGAATGAGGATCTACATTTTAACAAGGTTCCCAAGTGTTTCTTACATACCTTAAAGTTTAAGACTGTCAGGTGTAATTTATATATAAATGGATACAACTTATATTGTATATAAAAGAACCTCCCCAGGGACACTCCCCCCCCAATTCCTCTACCATTCTGGAGGGGGCAGGGAAGAACATGCTCTCTTTTCTTTTCATATTCTAATTGAATCTTACTGTTTACGAGTTTGGCACAAGTCCTTGCTAACTCTCTGACCCACCAACATGTTCTCCCATCCTCCAGCCCAGAGCAACCTCCCCCAGCTACAGGCTTTGCACAGAGCAGATGGAAAAGGAGAAGAAGGATTTTCTTTCCTGGTTCTCCACTCTTTTGTCCAATAAAGTGTGATTCATTCACTTCTTTTTTGCAGTACACGGGCCTCTCACTGTTGTGGCCTCTCCCGTTGCGGAGCACAGGCTCCGGACGCGTAGGCCCAGCGGCCATGGCTCACGGGCCCAGCCGCAGAGGATCCTCCCAGACGGGGCACGAACCCATGTCCCCTGCATCGGCAGGCAGATTCTCAACCACTGAGCCACCAGGGAAGCCCTCACTTCTATTTTTAACTTTCTGCTGATTTGAATCCCCCATCCTGCTGACCCAGAAGGGGGAGGGGTGGAAGTGTATAGAACTCCCTTCCAATCCCAAAGGTCTCCTGGAAGGTGGCAAGCTCAGGCTGAGAAGGCCAAAAGGGTGGGCACTGGATAGGTGCAGGGAAGGAGGAGGGCAAGGTCTCAGGATCCTGGCAGTGCTACAGAGGGGATCCTGGAGGGGGGTGCAGTCAGAGCTGGAGGGGAACCAGAGGACTGGAGCAGCTTGGAAACATTTTTTCCTAAAGTCCTAGGGGAGCAAAATCCCAGTGGACTTCTGAGCTAAGAGTTCCCTCCACAAAATGAGACATTCCTTGAGGAGTCCTCCTCAAATCCACCACATCCCTGGACTTACCATCCCTCCCAAAGACCCTGGCTCTAGGGTTAGACCCTGGTTTCGAATGCTGGCCCTACCTTTTATCAGTCGCGTGCTCTTAAGCAAGTTGCTTAACCTCTCTGGACTTCAATTTTCCTTGTCTATAAAGTGGGATGAAAATACCACCTACATCATACGGTGGTTGTTAGGAATGTATTAATACCTTTAAAAACTAGTGCAGTGCCTGGAACACAGCAAGTGCTCAATAATGTTGCTTTTTAATATTATTATCGTTATTATTTTCCACCAGGGCTGGTAGCAGCCGCCCCTGAGGTCTCCAGGGTCCCTCAGGCCTCAAGCTCCCAGGGCCTCGGCTCGAGGCGCCTCTCCCCGCGCGGCCCCTAGAGGGCGCCCGGAACTCACTTGTCCTGCGTTTCTGCGGTGAAACCCCAGATCCGGCTCCCGCTTTTGGGCCTTCGGATTTGGGGACTTGTGACTCCTCCTGCAGGAACCGAAGATACGTGGGCTCTGGGACCACAGGGAGGAAAAGGTGAGGTGGCAGGAGCAGCTCCTATCAAATCTCCTCTAGAGCGGCACAGAGCAGTGGGGGCCTCGCACCCCCCATCCCCCCATCTTCTCGCACACACCAGGAGGCCGGATTGCCAAGGGCTTCGGGGAGGCAGCGGCGGCCGCTGGACTTTCTGGGCCTTGCTAGGGTCCTCGGCCGGAATCCAGGGCGGCCTGCTGCCCCCAAGTCCATCATCAGCCCATGGGGTCTCGTCGCCGTCTGGAGCTACTTGGCTAGAAACCAAAGCTGCGTGGCTAGAAACCAAAACCAAAGATTGCCTCAGCAATCTCCACCCCCACGCCGACTGGCAGTCTCTCCTCCCAAGCTGGGGGAGGAGAGATGGGAGAAGGAAAGGAGGAGAGCCCTTGGCAGGGTGGCCGCGTGGTAACCACCCATGGGAGCTTTGGGGGTAACTGCAGACCCAGAAATGGAGACTGTGTGCTTCGAATGGCACGCCTGTAGCTCGCCTTGTTTAACATCGCACACCTCAGTCGTTGTACATTTGGAGGAGGTATGTGAGGTTGTCCACAGCGATGCAGGCCGTGCATGAGAGGATGTGAGTTTGCACCCATCCCTCAACACAACATGGGTACTCATCGCTTCCTCCATTCACCAGTGCCGCCGCCCCCTGCCACACACACACCCAATCTCACGCAACACCTTCCGAGTCCACTCTGAGCTCCTTGGAAAATCCAGACTGGCTCCAGCCCTCGCAATCGCTCAGCCTCTTCCTATCGGACTCCTCAGGATAAGGAATCCAGGCGTGAGTGCAGGTGGGCGATTCTAGGGGCCTTCCTGGGCCGACAGAGGGCAGTGGGTTCGAGCCATGCGGAAAATCTCGGACAGCTCTCTTAGTTGCCCAGGCAGTGACTTGGCCACCAGGCACCAAACTCTGAGCTGATCAGGAAGGCCTAGAGAGTGAGAAGCTGCTTAGGAGCAGGGTCTGCGAGGAGGGAGTGAGAAGTGTGTGGGGGGAGTGGGGAGTGTGAGCAGAGCAGGAGTGGGGGTGGGTTTCTTCCAGCATCTGGCCTCAGGGGCCCTCAGGGCAGCTCTGGGGCCACAGCTCCACCCCACTCCGCCTTCCAGCATGGCCTCTGAATCCCAGCTGCTCCAGTTCTGCGCAGCCTGGAGGTCCCTGATTAATTGTCTCATACACCTGGAACCGACCTGCCCATCTGCAAGTCAGTCACGCCACACACAGGATGCCTATCTGAATCCTGGGCCCAGGGCAAACCCCACACTTGCCACCACAGTGGGGGCTTTACCAGGCAGTGCTCAGGCCGTGCCCACACAGCCCCCAGGCACAGATCCCGCCACACAAAGCCGCTATTATAGTTAACAGGTTGAGCCAGATTCTCTGTGTGCCACGCGGCACAGTACGGGGACTGCTAGGACCCCAGCCCTGCATGGGTTTCTGGGCCCCCGAAGGCCACCACTCTGTCAGCCACCGCTCTGGGCTGCGCCAGGTCTGAGCGGGTGATGGGGGCCTCACTCACCGGGGAATTTGGTCAGTGCAATCATCTCACTCAAGCCAAGGAAGGAAGTGGGCAGAAAGGCAGGTTCGTTAATTCCTCTTTTCTTTCCGCACTCCTACACACCATTATTCGGATAATTTGTTCCTCTTCTATTTTTGAACAGAGACCGACCATTTCCGTCAGGGGCGGTGGCAGACCCGGAGTTGTGAGGTTTCTGCTGCGGGTAGTTGGCCCTGGCAGCCCTCTCCCTTCCAGCCTGCGTCTCCTCGGGACGGAGTGTGCGGGCCCCGCCGCCCTCCAGCCCTGTCCTAGCCGCGGCCCTCGGCCGACGCGGGATTCGGCGAGATTCCACCCCAACGAATTTCCGGCGGAGAGAGGGGAGTTGCGCGCCGTCCCTCAGCGCCGAGGGCCCCAGCGCCCCGGAGAGTCTGCCCCCACCCCCTGCGACGCCTCGCCCCGGGGCCTGGGCACTTGGGAGGGGCCCTGGGAGAGTGTGCAAACCGGGCCGCCAGCGAGTGCCGGGAGCAGGCGCGCGGGAGCCGCGAGTGGGGACGGGGAGTCGGGTGACCTCCCGCGATGGGCGCCCGGGATCCTGGCGTGCGGAAGCCCCATCCCCCGCGAGTCCCCGACAAGCTGGACAGGGTCCGAGAGTAGCGGGGCTGAGGGGCCTAGGCCCGCGCCGTTTTGAGTGTGACCCCAGCTGTTTGTGAAGATCGGTGCAGGTAGGAAGTGTGTTCTGCCTAGTTTTGCTTGCGTTTGTCTTGCCAGAGGAGGGGCGAAGGGGTGGTGGTGAAGAGTCGGGCTTCGGAGCCGATTTGGGGGTTGAGTTTGGGCCGGGCAGCCACTCCCCATTCCTGCCTCAGCTCCTCAGCTGGGCAGTCTGCGGCCAGAAAATATCCAGGAGCCTTCGGGCGCCCAGCCTCTTGAGGGGTTCCAGGGATTGGGAGGTGGGAGGAAGACCCCAGACTCCTCTGGGGTCGGCAACTCTGGAATACTGCAACGGGTAGGCACTGAAGGTGCCTCTTAAAGACGCAAATGAAGGAGAGACACCTCACCGAACGAAGAAGGTTCGGGCTGGGCTGCTCCAGTCCTGGCGGCGGGAGGGGAAGAACAGCCAGACCTGCCCAGGCAGACGGGGCCGAATTCTGCGGTTCCAGAAAGCCATTTCCGGATTTCGCTTGGCCCGGTACTGGATGCGGCAGCCAGTGCCGGCGGGAGACCCACTGCAGACTTGTCATTGAGGCCAGAACTTTCTCCCCACGACCAACACGCCGTCAGGGCCTGGCCTGGTCACCGGGTGGGCCTGGGGGTGGTGTAGCCCCTCCACCCCGGAAGTCCTTTGGACCCAGAATCCTCTTCTGCCCAGATCCTACTCCAAGGGGGCCACAGATGAGAGGTGGACAAACACTGCCCTTTGCCCACTCAGCCAAATTTCCCCTTGGACCTCCTTGGGTTGGAGGTTGCTGTGCTTTGTCCCCATATCATATGGTAGATCCAGGATGGCAGTCTGGGGAGGATGAGGGCTCTAATGGTTTCCATAACTCTCCTCCACTCAACCCCAGTGTGGGTGCACACAGCTCTGCAAACACGAACAAGCCCCACACCCCACTCTCTTCTAGTTTTAGCCACAAAGTTCTCTCACTCTCCCATCCCAAAGAAACAGCCCCCTATGCCCCCACCCTACTCTACAAGGATGGCATGTTCCCCAAAGCCTTCACCACCTAGCCTCTTCCAGAAAAGCAGGCTCAAGTCAGTTTTGTGCATCCTGAGATTGGTCTAGTAGGCAGGGGACTAAATGTTATGGGGAGGGTTGTGTACCGTGGCTGCTGTTCCTGCTAAAGTGGTCTGGGGCCTCCCTGAAGGTCCCTGGGAAGTCTGTTTTTCAGATTCCCTCCTAGGCCAGCCTAGTGCTGGAAGCTGGGAAATCTTGTCTTGAACACCACAGAGGATCCTGACCCGATTACTGACAGCATGCCCCAGTCTCTGCAGCTTGCTGGGTAACAGCCTGGAACCCCCAAACTCCAAGCCGATGCTGATACCCCCACAATGTATCTGCACACCCCACCTTAGACCCCCACCACCATGTACACTAGCAGTGCACAATTACACCCACTCACACAACACCACACACACTCACCTGCAGGGACAGTCACCCACAATGATCCACACTCCCCATTAATTCACTCCCCCAATTATATACGGTCTCACACAAATATATACAGTAAAACACATCTCACACATGATTGCATTCATACAATTATAGATGATACACAATCACAAACATTCACACATTTAACACAAGAATAGATTCACAATGAGAAACTAATATGTACTTTCACAAACATTACCACATGATTCGTTCACAATCACAGACGCTGGTGATTACACAGCTATCCAAAAAGCCACATTCATACATGGTCACACAGACACCACCACAAGTTCATATGTATAATGGTAGTTTCGATTTGCAACTTAAGCAGAATAAGCACACACAACTGCAAACAAAATTACACAATTGAACACTTACAGACATTCATTATCAGTGAAATCTTGATTGCCCGCACCCATCACAAACACACAACGCACACACATAACTCTCACACCCGAAGACAAATCTCTAGCACTGGCTCTCACAACTTTCCTCAGCACTGCCTTCTCTCCACTTCTTCCCCTCCTTCTTTCCTCTCTCCAGAGCCTGTAGGTCCTGGTCCCCAGATGTCCCTCAAATTTAGGTACCAGGGGCTGCCCAGGCTGTACCAGCTCACACCAAACCCAAGTAGCTGCAAGGTGCTGGGCTCAGCAAGGAGCAGGCAGCCTTGACTCCGGATCCGGAGGGTTTTATTATTTTTTCACATAAATTACACAAGCACTTTATAAAAAGGTTACACAGAAAACACCTTATAAGTGCATAACTTAAATGCCCCCTACGAACAGGATCTGGAGAAATAGGCTGAGTTTGTGTGGAAACCTGTCTGTGCGTACCTGGGTGTGGCTAGGCTATGTGATGGGGGTCTGGCAGGCCAAGTGACACTGTTGTGGCTGCTGTGTGTGTGACGATGTGTCACACTGTGACCGTGGCCTTGTGTTTGTGAGAAGCGCCATGCTGTTCAGAATGAATCTGGGCCACCCCTGGTAGTAAGGGTCAAGAGTGTGAAGGCTATGGCCCTGTGTGTGCACGACACTGCCATAGGTCCCCTGTGTGTGACTGTGGGGTGACACCAGGAGGGACAGTGAAATCACCTCTGTGAGGGCCTGTGGGTGTCCGTGTATGATGCGGAGTGGAAAACAGAGTGCTCTCCCCAGGGCAAGTTCAAATGACAGCTCATGCTGTCCTCTAGGGTTCCCAGAAGCTCTTCTTCCTCCACCTTTCCTGCCTCAGTCCCACGTTAAAAATCAGAATAAAATAAAAGAGACGCAAACGGAGGACTCCGAACAGTTCCAGCAGGCGCCAGACCGCATAGGCATCTGGGAGGTGGCCGCGCGTCCCTTTCTTGCGCGGTCTTCTCTTCTTTTCCACCAAAAAGAGAACAGCGTCGGCACGAGAGCGCGGGCCGGTGCGGAGGGGCACGGCGTTCCCCTGCTGCGTGCAGTCTTCGGCAGGAGGGCGGCGAGAGTCGCGGCTCTCAGGCCTCGCGACCCTTGGTTGGGCCCGGGTCTCACGGGGCGGAGCAGGCAGGCTCACTCGCAGGCCGACGCCACGGACGTGACGCTGGTGATCTTGGTCGAGTCGTCAGACCACGGCTGCAGGTTCTGCAGGGCGAAGAGCGAGGAGTTGTGCACGCAGAGCGGGTCGGCGGGCAGCGGCTGCGCCAGGCTCTTCTGGAAGGCCTCTTGCTGCAGCTGCAGGAGGATGCGGTTCGCCTGCTGCCTCTCGGCCTCACGCTCCTCCGCGGTCTGCCGCCTGCACCGGGGACAAGCCGTTACCGACGCTTCGGGTGCGCTCCCGGGAGACAGCCTGAACGAGCGGGCACTGCTCCCCTTCGCGGCCCCCAATTTCCGCTTGGGCCCCTTGAATGCATTCCCTTATCTTGAGGGTCCTGACTCCACAAAGACTGGAAGCCCCAAAAGTAGATTGGGGGGTATCCTGGGGGAGCTGTGGGGAAATCCGCTAGGCCCAAGCAGCTGGGGCTCCCCAGCTCCAGGCAGGGCCAACACCCTCACCAGCCTGGAAGGCGCAGCCAGGGCTAGGATGGCATTTCGCCTCTCCCCAGACCCCAGGAAGACCAGGAGCCTTCCCAAGCCTGAGGGGCCTCACCCTCCTCACCAGTCCAGGGCAGAGGCAAGGGCCAGTGGATATGAGCTGCCCTGACAGACCTCTCTTCTCCCGCTTCCCTCTGCGAACCTCTCCCAGTCTTCTGACCTCCTGCGCCGAGCCCTGTGCCCTGCTGGGATTCCCGCCGGACCGGCCGGCTTCCTCCAAGGCGGTCCAGGGAGGCGATGACTCACTTATTCCATTTAATGCCTCCCCTCCACCCCGTCAACTGAGATCAAACGTCTGTCTCTAAGGTGGACAGACCTAATGGGAGTCCCCGGGGCCTCCAGAAGCAATTTGTAGGCGATCGATGAAGCTGCGCGAAGCCGGCGAGGGCCTCTCTCAGCGGCGGACGCCGGCCTCCTCGCCGCCCCTTCTAGCCTTTTCTCTCTGTGTCTTTCTGTCTCTCGTCTTCCCCTTCTTCCCCGCATTTCAAACTGTGTCTCTTCCTTTAGACTTTGTGTCTTTTTTTCCTCTTTTCTCTCACCCCACCCTCTTCCTTCTCTCAGAATTTCAGGGAATTTGTTTGAAACGAAAATGAAGGTTTTAGTCAACTATGGCTTTCCTTTATTGTACATAAGACTTCTTCAGGCTGACTGTTTTTTCCTTTTCTCCCTGGGTGGGGTGTTTGTCTTTGCCGCCACCCCCCCTTGTGTATCAGTTTCTCTCTGTCTGCTACTCTCTATTTTTCTCTGTGCCCCGACCCCAAGGGCTTGCCTGACTCCCTCCCCTCCCCTAGGCTGCAGCCCCCGTGGGCCTTGGGAACGCAAGTACGTCCACCCCCCTCCCCCCCCAGCCCTTGCTCCCTCCTTAGCTTTCCAGAGGTCTGGAGCAACGTCTCCCACCCCTTCCCCAGCAGCAGGAATGTGGGGGGAGCAGCAGACTCGCGGGGCAGTGGCTTCCTTTGTGGCCACGGCGGCAGATTCCTAGCCTTCATTCAGAAAAAGAAACTTCAATTCCTTTCTCTGGACCCAGGCCCTCCTGGCCAGGCGTCGGGGACTTCGCCCAGACTCTCTTGCTCTCCCCACTGAGGCCTGAGCTAGCAAGAAACTCCCGGAGTGTGTGGAACCGAGTATGCGGGCCAGATGTGCGGGAGGGTGCAGGGGTGCAAGAGGGTGCAACCGGAGAAAGCGTCTGTGTGTGGGGGGGAAATGAGTGTAGTTGTGGGTGTGTGACGTGAGAAGAGAAAATGTTTCTCTCTCTCTCACTCACACACATACACCCATCTGCTCCTGATTGATCCCCCTTTCAGTAGGACCCTCGAAAACCCCGCCGCAGCCGGCGCAGATTGATTTCCCCCTTCCCGGTAGGGGAACCGCTGCGCCCAGGCGAGGCGTCTGGGGAGGAGGGAGTCAGCAGGGCCCAGGCCCACGGTATGGGGTCCCAGACGCTCTAGCGGGAGCCCCGGCTGGGGCGCAGAAACAGGGCGCCTGCCATCCTACCTCCGGTCTCCGGGATAGACGAGGCATCTCTGTACGCGTAAGTTTGCGCAAACAAAAAGTCCCTCAGGACGCACTGATCTCGGAAGCCTGGACTGCGTAGACTGCGCTCAAACCCGGACGTTTCCCCAAGCAGCGGCGGAGACCAGCCGCGTCTACACCCGCACTGAGTGTGCGCCCCCGGGCCAGAGAGCCGGAAAGAAAAACAGCTGGGGCTCTCGGCCCCGTCCAGTCATCGGCCACGGTGGCTTTCCGCTCCCCGCGAGCCTAGCAGAGCAGCGCGCTCCTCCGAACCAGAGCCATAGGAAAGTGGCGAGCATGGGAGTATGAACGCCCCCAGAGAGGCCCGGAGCCGGAGACTGCGCCACCCACGGCCGCGCCCGCCCCGCGCTCTTACCTCCACTTTGTCCGCCGGTTCTGGAACCAGGTTTTGACTTGCGCATCGGTCATTTTGAGCGCCTTGGCCAGGGCGGCGCGCTCGGCCGAGGCCAGGTACTTCTGGCGGTGGAAGCGCTTCTCTAGTTCGCAGATCTGCAGGCGCGTGAAGGACGTGCGCGGCTTCTTCTTCTTGGGGGGCGTCCGATTCTGATAGGGGTGACCTATACGGCGTGTTACAGTGAAGGGTGAGAGGGCCACTGGAGCGGGAGACAGACAGACGGCAGAGGCAAGCGGCAGAGCGTCAGGAGGCGTCCCAGGCCCGACACCCCGCGAGTCAGCGAGCGCAGCGGCTAGACCCCAGGAGAAGAGCTGTGGTCCTCCCGTCAGCCCTCAGCTCCAAGCCCGCGGCGTGAAATGGCCCCCGCCCGCCCGCCAGGCCGACGCCGCTGCTGCCACCACGGAGACCTCCCTAGCCCTGACCTCCCACGTGTCCATCAGACACAGCCGCAGTCTCCTTGAGGGGCACGTCTGAGGCGAGCTAAAGGTCGCAGTTCCCCCCATAGCCTCAGGTCTCCAGCCTCAGAGAAGCTGCCCAACGGTAAGAGGCTATCCTTGGTCAAGGCCCAGAATGCTGGATCCTGACCTGAGGCCTCCATCACACAGCAACATACACAGACACATCACATACAACAGGAGCAAATTATAGATCTATACACCCAGACAAGCTGACACCCAGACAAACACAGGCACAAAGGCAGATGCATAAGGTGACAGCCATATACTCCCTCAGAACCTTCTTCAGGCCTAAAGCAAGATTACAGCAGGCTGTGGCTCCCCTAGGTAGGCTACGTGGAGTACCTTTTCGCCAGAGACCCAGGCCCAGTGGGTTCCAGGCTCGGGGCGGGGGGGGGGGGGGGAGGGTGTTCCATCAGAGTCTTTTAAGACCAGCTTGGCCTGGGTGGGGGGAGTGGGATGGGGCACTAGGCCCTGCCTCCCCAGGCCTGAGAGGACTTGGGTTGGGGCACTGGGGCCCCTTCTGGAGGCCCAGAGCAGAATGGCTCTTCTACCTCCCTCCACCCCACTTTGCCACAGACCCAGGGTCTGGGCCAAGGTTCCAGAGCTGGAACAGGGGCTTAGCCCAGGGTCTAGCTCTTAACTGCCTATTCCCCTTCCACCATTGGGCCCTGGAGCCCGAGCCCCATGGGAGCCCCACGTCGTGGTCGGTCGGAAGCCGCCTATGCCTCCTGCTTCCTCTGTCTAAGGCCCGGCCAGGAACTCAGGCTCAACTCGTGGCTGCCTCCCAGCGGGCTTGGGGTCCTGGTCCGGCGGGAGGATTGTAGTCTCGGATCCAGGGAACGCTAAGGGCGGCGGGAAGTGAGGCCGGGGAAAGGGGCCCGCGCAGGATCGAGAGCCGAGTGCCGTGAGCGGAAGAGGGAACGGAGGGAGCCGAGGCAAGCGGAGGAAGGCGCGGAGCAGGCAGCTGAGAGGGCGGCAGGCGGAAGCCGCCGAGTGCGTAATCGTCCCAGGAGTTCTTTCGGCTGCCGATCGATCACGGGCCTGGCCGGTGCATTATTAACGCCGGAGGAAACAAGGCTGGGCCCAGAGGGGAGGACGCCGAGCCGGGACAGAACGAAAATGAAGCGGGCGTCTCAGCCTCGCGCTGCCACTGACCCGGACGGAGCCTGCAGTCCGGGAAGAAGGGCCCGCCAGCTCTGTTGCTTTACTCCGGCTCGGAGCCTCTACCGGGTTCGGCAGCGCGACGGGCACTGGACCACGGAGTGTGAAGTGTGTGTGCGCGCGTGTGTGTGTGTGTGTGCGCGCGTGTGTGTGTGCGTGTGTGTGTACCTGTTTTCCTTGCGTCTGATTCTGGGGCTCGCCGCCTCGGCCAGAGAACGTCTGCCGGGACGGAAGAAACAGTTTGTTCACATCGCGCCCCTTTCTCCGAGATACCCGAGCCCCAAATGCCGGCGGAAGGTAGTAGCCCCGAAGCTACATCCCCCTTCCCTCCGCCTGACCGGGCCCAGGGACTCCGAGAGGGGATCAGGGAGAGCTTCTCAGAGCAGGGGTCCTGTGGGAGAGACGGAGAGGGGCCCAGGCTGGGAGAACTCTTCCAGCAAGTCGATTCCGCGAGCTTAGAGAGGCGGCGGGCGGCTGAACTTGGGGGAGGCACCAAGAGGAGCTGGGAGACCTGGCGCACAGAGCGGGCTGCGGGGAGCCACGGGGCAGGAGCGAGGGGGTAGAGGAGAGCCGGGACCGCGGCCAGGCGGGGCGCGCGCGGGCCGGACTCACCTGTGAACCTGTCCTTTGTGTATCTGCGGTTACTCTCCATCCAGGGAAAGGTGAGGCCGGTGAGGTTGTTGACGCCCGGCACGGCAGGCACGGAGGGCACGGTGGGCAAACCGGTAGCCAGAGGTTGAGGGTGGGTCACCGCTCCAGCTAGCGGCCTGTGCGCGGGCACTCGTATCACCCCCGCAGCGCTCAGCGCCCCCGCCCCGCCGCCGCCGCCGCCGCCGCCGCCGCCGCCGGGACCGGGGCCGCCCGCCAAGGCCATGTTCACGTTGTAGGAGCCGGCCAGCGGGCCCATGCTGCAGGCGCCGCCGCCGCCGCCGCCGCCCGCCGGGCCACCGGGGCCGCTCGGGCCTCCAGCGCCATAGGCCCCCGCGCCCCCGGCCCCCGCCCCGGCCGCGGGGCCCCCGCCGCCGTAAGGGTAAGCGCCTCCAACCAAACAGCCAAGGCCGTATTCTCCGTCCTGGAGGCGAGAGGAGGGCCCCATGCAGCTGCCCTGGTCCGGGCTGTTGAGGATCTGGTCGATGCCAAAGCTGATGGGCTCCGCGTGGCCCGGGTGGAGATGGTGCGGACCCAGGTGCTCCATGCTAGCCCCCGACCCCGGCCCTGCGGTGGGGCGGGGGGGGCTGGGCGGTGGCACTCGCTGTGCTTGGCTCGGGGGCAGCGCGCAGCGGCGCGGAGGCACGGAGGCGGCGGCGGCTCCTGGCTGCGCTGAGACTTGGAAGCGAAGTGCGCAGAGGGGCTAAAGTAGGGGGGAGGGGAAGGAGAGAGGGGGCGCCGTATTCTTCCCCTCTCCGGCTGTTCCTTCCCCTCTCCGGCTGCTCGCTTGCTGTTGACTCTGGGACATCAATCACCGGGCGAAAAAGCACGGTGCGAGCGAGCCTCGCCGTTTCGGCCGGGTCTCTCCATTGGCTGTGCGCGGAGAGGAGCGGGGTGAATGACAGCGCGGGGGAGGGGCGGAGAACGGGAGAGGGAGGCCTGGAGCCGAGACAGATGTAGGAGCCTGAGACGGAGGGACTGAGACAGAGGCTCAGAGAAGTAGTTCAAGAAGAGAGAGAAGAGGCCAACCAGAGGCTTAAAAGGAGAAAGAAAAAGAATAGGAGGCCGGCATTCCCAGAGACCGATAGACAGAGGGCCCCAAGGAGGTGGAGGTCAGAGTCCTCTTCCCAGCCTGGCAGGAGCCGCCCGCTTGCTTAGAATTGGGCCAAAGGGGCCAGCCCACCAGGCCTCTGGGGAAGGGGCATCCCAGCGCTACTGGAGAATCACCTCAAGGGCTCAGCTGGGAAGCACCTGTCTGTCAACCAGAGGATTTACTCCAGACTTGCAGTCCGGCTTGTTAGAAAGTAGAAGACTGTCTACTCCCCGGGTATGGAGCCCAGGCCCCTGAGGCAGGAAGGTGAGTTCAGGCTTGTCTTTTAAAACGCAGGCCTATGAACAACTGGCTATATGTTGTTGAAAAAGTCAGCAACAGCCCCAGCTCTGCCAGTTTAGAGAAACTGAGGGAGGGAAGACTTCCTGAAAGACAGGCACAAGTCAAGGGAGTTGGCTTGGGGCCTGCTGTTGGGGTGTCCAGGCATCAAGACACCCCCTTTCCTTTTAAATAGACAGAAGCCTCAAGAAGCAGTTCCCACAGTATGTGAATGAATTCAATCAGATTGCTTTCGTCAGCAACTAGCCCAGGGCTGGCTACTCCAAGCAAGAAACCTTTGGATTATAGTGAGGGGAAGGAGTTATTTTCTTACTTTTGGAATCTTGGAAGGGAGGCCTAGGGGCTTAAAACAGTGAAGGCTGGGTATGGTGGGACCAAGATCAGGGAAGTACATCTAGGACAAATTTAAGCCTTTTCAAAGTTTTGCCTGTGGCTGACTGGCTTAGAGCCCAGGAGAGAAGAAGGAAACTCCCTTTTTCTGCTTCCCCTCTTCCTCCTCTCTACTAGAGAAAGGTCTGCTCCCTCCCAGGAGCCAAGCCCTGGTAAGGGCACAGGTTGGATCACTTGGGATCTATTTCTGGTTTATTTCAGATTCAACAGGCCTTCAGGGAGGGACTGTCTCTATCAGACAAGATGCTAGAATGTGGAGGCTCACATTCTACTTAACACATCTCATTGCAATCTATTTGCTTTGGCCATGTCTGTTACTTTAACCTGAAGAGATCTCCTTGGAGGCAGGGAATGGCTTACTCATCTCTGTTCCCCCCTGTGGAATACAACCCACAAAATATCCTCATCTTGGGTAAATAATGAATGAAAGAACCTCCTTATTCAACAAATATTTTATTGAGTGCCCACTGTGTGTCAGTCACTGTTCTTGGCACTGGGAAAACAGCGGTGAACAAAACAAAGTTCCTGTCCTCATGGAGTTTACATTCCACAGAATGGAATACAAGAAACAAAGAAGCAAATACAATAAGCCAGACGGTGGTAAGTGTTACGGAAAACACTATAAACTCTACTACACCAACTCTTCAAGATGAGTATTATTCCCATTTTCTGGATTCAAGGAAACCACATTTCAACGAGGCTAAGTGACTTGATCAAGATGGAGGAGCTGGATTCAACTTGCTTTTATGGGTTGGCCTGGAAGCCTGGCTGCTGGTTGGAGGCACACCTCTATGGGAAAACCCTTGCCTGGGCTCCAGGCAGGTGGACAAAGGCCCACTCACAACAAAGCCAGATATGAAGTTGGTTGTTTGTAAACACTAAGCAGAAACATGAGCGAGAACTCTACTTCCTTGCCAGTTCTCTCCTCTCCATCCACCCAATCAGGAGGGTACCATACTTCTACACAGAACGTTCCAGAACATTTTTTGGAAGTCTCTTTCTTGCCTCTTATCTTGAGGGAGCTAAAGCAGAGATAAACATAAATGTTTTACTGCGAAACTACTGTGTGCCAGGCACCACGCCGACCTCATTTAAGACTCACGACAATCCTGCGAAGTTAATACAAACATCCTCATTTTTAAATAATTAAGAAAACAGAATGAATGTTCACAGCAGTATTATTCATAACGGCCAAAAAGTGGAAACAACTCAGATGTCCATCATCTGATGAATGGATAAATAAAATGTGGTGTATCCATACAATGGAATGTTATTCAACCATAAAAAGGAATTAAAAAGTAAATCCTGCTACAATATGGAAAATCCTAGAGAACATCATGTTAAGTGAAAGAAGCCAGGCACAAAAAGGCCACATGTTGTATGATTCCATTTATATGAACCATCCAGAATAGGTAAATGCATAGAAGCAGAAAGTAGATTAGTGGTTGCCAGGAGCTGGGAGTAGGGGGGGCGGAAGTGGGAATTGGCTGCAAAGCATACAAAGGTTCTTTCTCTCTTTTTTTTTTTAATTGGCGTAAAATTGCTTTACAATGTTGTGTTAGTTTCTGTTGTACAATGAAGTGAATCAGCTATATGTATACCTATATCCCCTCCCTCTTGGACCTCCCTCCCACCCCCCCATCCCACCCATCTAGTTTGTCACAGAGCACCGAGCTGAGCTCTCTGTGCTATACAGCAGGTTCCCACTAGCTATCTGTTTTACACATGGTAGTATATTTATGTCAAAGCTGATCTCCCAGTTTGTCCCACCCTCCCCTCCCCCCCACGTCCACATGTCTGTTCTCTATGTCCATGTCTCTATTCCTTCCCTACAAATAGGTTCATCTTTCTGGATTCCACATATATGCATTAATATATGATATTTGTTTTTCTCTTTCTGGCTTACTTCACTCTGTATGACAGACTCTAGGTCCATCCACATCTCTACAAATGACCCTTTTTATGGCTGAGTAATATTCCATTGTACATATGTACCACATCTTCTTTATCTATTCATCTATCATTGGACATTTAGCTTGTTTCCATGTCCTGGCTATTGTAAATAGTGCTGCAATGAATATTGGGTACATGTGTCCTTTTTGAATTCTGGTTTTCTCAGGGCATATGCCCAGCAGTGGGATTGCTGGGTCATATGGTAGTTCTAGCTTTAGTTTTTTAAGGAACTTCCATACTGTTCTCCATAGTGGCTGTATCAATTTACACTCCCACCAACAGTGCAAAAGGGTTCCCTTTTCTCCACACCTTCTCCAGCATTTACTGCTTGTAGATCTTTTTGTAGTTATGTAAATATTCTAGAATTAGATAGTGGTGATGGTTGCACAACTTTGTATATATACTAAAAAACCACTGAATTGTATGATTTAAAGGGCTGAATATTATGGTACATGAATTATATCTCATTTTTTTATTTTAATTTTTTTGAAGTTCTTTTTTAAAATAAATTTATTTATTTACTTATTGGCTGCGTTGGGTCTTCATTGCTGCGCACAGACTTTTTCTAGTTGCAGCAAGCAGGGGTTACTCTTCGCTGCGGTGCACGGGTTTCTCATTGAGGTGGCTTCTCTTTTTGCTGAGCATGGCTCTAGGCATGCAGGCTCAGTAGTTTGTGGTGCATGGGCTTAGTTGCTTTGCGGCACGTGGGATCTTCCCAGACCAGGGCTCGAACCTGTGTCCCCTGAATTGGCAGGCGGATTCTTAACCACTGCACCACCAGGGAAGTCTATTTAAAAAAAAAAAAAAAAAAGGAAACAAAACTAAGACTTGGTGAGATGAACAAACTTTCCCGAAATCCTACAGACAGAAGAGGACTTTTTGGGAACCCCCAAATCTGAACTATTTTCTCTGTATAAGGCTGAAAATGATGGGGAGGGGTGATTCAGCTTCCTTTGATGCTGGGTCCCAGTTGCCTTGCTCCTGTTAGTCAAGAAGTCATATTTGAGTCCAATCACAGTTCTGCCTGCTGCAATTAAAACCCTGTCTTTCAGGCTTCCCTGGTGGCACAGTGGTTGAGAGTCCGCCTGCCGATGCAGGGGACACGGGTTCGTGCCCTGGTCCGGGAAGGTTCCCACATGCCACGGAGCGGCTGGGCCCATGAGCCATGGCTGCTGAGACTGCGCGTCCAGAACCTGTGCTCTGCAACGGGAGAGGCCACAACAGTGAGAGGCCCGCATACCACAAAAAACAAACAAACAAAAAAACCCCTGTCTTTCTAGGTAACCCTCAGAACAACTTCTCTTTGCCACTCTCTGGCTCATGCTGGAAACCCGTGAGTGTTCCTCACACTTTTCTTCCTCCTTTCTTCTTCTCCAGATGGACCTTTCCAGACCCTGTGACTTTCCAACCCTGCCTGTTCCAACCCTTTGGCATCTGCCTCACTCACCTCCTCAGGTCTGGCACCAGTTGTCCAGAGTACCTGGGAGGAGACCTCGCCCTTGCTGGCCCAGCCTAGGGTGGGCAGAGGTCACAGCCGCCTAGTGGCCCACTAAGACTGTCAGGGTGGCTCTTCTCATCAAAACCCAACAACCCGGGGATGTCCTAACTTTCCCCTGCCCTCACAGCTGCCCGCCTGCATGACGTTTTCAGTGCTTCCCACTCACCTCTCTTGCTTATGAGTCAACTTTTATCCCAATCTAGTTCTGGGGTGCTGGCCTCCCCACGGCTGGAGGTTTTGAGTCCACTTTAACCTCAGCCTTTGTTTCCCCCTGGGATAGCTGCTGAGGGCCAGGGTTACTCTCTCAGTCCCATGTCTGCCTAGGAAGATGAGACAAAAGGGAGAGGATGCACTGGGCTCTGCCCCCTCACCTCCCGGAAGCAGTGTCACCTGAGCACAGTGCTGCCGGTTGGAAAGTTTTCTGAAATGGGGGAGGAGACTCACACAGAGCTTATAGTCAGTGCAGCTTCGGTGGAGGCGCTTCCACAGCGCTTTTTCATGCTTTGCAGAGTAGCCCTGTCAGGAAAGAGGCGGGGCGGGAAAGAAAGCAGGACCCACAAAGCACACGTGATATCCTAGGCACCTTCAGTCACAGTAATTATCTCATTTCATCTTCCAATAATCCTGTGATGTGGCTTTTGTTATCACCATTTTACAGATGAGAAAACTGACTCACGGAAACCCGGAAACGGACAGAGACTGGCTCAAATGCTGCTTTTCCGACTCTACTCATTACAAGCTGCTTCCTCAACACCAAACTTGGCAGTCGTGGTTCTTGCCTTGCAGGAGTATCCTGCGCACATCTAGGTGAGTCTGAGCCCTGAGGCCACCTGGTAACACCATCCCAACCCCAGCGCCATCCCAGCCCCCTCCCCTTGCCTGCAGGATAAAGAAGTACCTCCAATTAAAAGGGGAGCAGCTGGGGCTGAGGCTGGGGCAGGGGGAAGAGAAAAGGGAGGGCTCAGCCACAGGGGGAGGCCTCTTTGGATCCCACCCGGCTCCCTCTCCGCTCTGGAGAGACCCCTGGCCAGGGGTTGTCCTTTAGCTTAGGGGTGTTTGTGGTAACTTAATTACTTTTTGTTTGTGGGACTGTGATTCCAGAGGGGGAAGCTGCATGTGAAAGCGCACGACAGTGAGGGTAGCTGTGCAGACATACCGGGCATGTCTTTGAGGACTGATTTTGTTAATTTACCCAACAAGTATGTATTAAGTGTCTATTATGTTTCAGTGTTAGACTGTTGGGGTAGTACTGTGTTAGGCTATTGGAATATAACTGCAAGCAAAACACATGTCAGTAAGGGTGCTGGGAGAGAGGAAGGGAGTCTCGGTCATTTTTACAAACTGGATTTGTCTGTGTAAGGACGTATGTCAGTGAGAATGCAAGTGAATGTGTGTTTTCCGTAACAGGATAAGAGTGTGTTTCTAACTGTTCCTCTGTGATGGGCACATACTATAGGGCGAGAGTATCCTTCAGCTACTGTGTGACGGTGTGAGTGTAACAGTGATGTGCGCTGCTCCTGGTTTGTGTGCGTCCTGTGGGAGGAGCTTCTTATTCTCTAGGGTAATTGTCGGGGAAATAGCCACGTGTGGGCCTGTGGGTGAGGGCAGCGGGAGACAGGGTATGCCCAATAGGCATTTTGAAGGGAAAGGATGGAACAGGCCTGAGAAATATGTAAGGGGACATGTAACACAAAGCAGAGCAGGGGGGCCACTGGGGTCTGGATTCCCAGTACCAAAGGTACCCCTTCTGCCTTGCTTACCTGCCTCAGGAAAGGGGCAGAAAATGTCCCCATCCATGGAGGAGGCAGGTGAAGCTGGTGACTCAGGGACTTAGAAACCCAGTAAAGGGCACTTTACCTCTGAGGAACCTGGGGGTGAGGTGGTGGGAGAGATGACGCTGTCTGTGGGAAACCTAGGATGGAGGAGGAGGGAGTGAGCAGGTCAGGCTGAGTCCAGCCACACACTTCAGTGATCCTTCAGGGCAGGCAGTGGGGGTAGTCCAGGCCAGCGCCGGGATGGCACTTACAGAGCAAGGCCTGGAGGATCTCTCCAACGTGGAAGGACAGGCACACATTTTCCCATCAGTGGAGGGACCACAAATGGGTCAAAGACAGAGGGACAGGGGACAGACCTTCCCTGATGTAGGGCACATCTCAGCTGTCACCTGACTTAGGGGCCAGCACCTTTCTCCTCCTCCTACCCCCACAACCCAAAGCCTGCTTGAGCAATGGGGTACTTATGTGCAGGCCCTCCCTTCTAGGCCTCCCCCTCAGCTTCTGACCCAAAGGAAGCTCTTGGCCCCATCACCTCTGGGCACTGAGCTAGGGCCTCAAGCTCTCTCTGACCAACTCCTTCCCTCAGATCTCATCATCCAGTGCTGGTGCCCTTGACTGGGTGTGTCTTCCATGTTAGGTCTCCTCTCAGGAGCAAAGGGTGGAGTGGAGTAGGGTGGAGTAAGGCAGACAGGGGTGAGGTGGGGCGGGGGGTGAGCTGAGAGAAAGTTCAGGGCAAGACAGATCTTTATGGCCCTGCCATCCCCCGACAGGAGGCTCCACAGGCACAGCCCAGGAGGGCTTCCCACTAGTGGGTCCCAGTAACTAGGACCCAGGGCCCCAGGAACATGCCAGCCTCCCCCACCCTTGTCCTCTACCCTTGGCCGTATTCAACGACCAGGTGTCCCTGCTGGATCTGCGGAATTTCCTGTGGCGGAGGGCACCCCCTTAGCCAGGCCCTCAGCCGAGGTGCCTGGGAGGGAGCGGGAGCAGAGAGAGCACTAGCCTGATGCAGGTCAGCCTCTGAAGACTGCCACCACCTTCTAGGAACCTCCTCCCTGCGGCGTGGGGCTGGCAGGCTCCCTTGGGGATCTACGGGTGCGCTGGTCTCTCGCTCCATCTCCGCAGGGAATCAGAGAATGAGGCCAGCTTTCCTGCTGGGCCACGAAGCTGCTGCAGCAGCCAGATCTACCCAGACTTCTCGCCTCAATTCCTCGCCCCTCCAGGAGCAGAGATTTGGCCTCAGAGGAAGGGCGGATGGAGACCTCCAAGCCCAGGAAACCCAGACTCCCAGGGGGGCTCAATCCCGGGCTGCGGCCGGGAAGCCGGGTTGAAGGTCTCGCGGTCGGCCCTAGGAGCTCGGGCTGCCTTCGCATGGACAGGTCTGGTAATTTTGAGAGCGCTCAGGGCACGTAGGAAGCTGCAGGCGTCCACGGAGCCGCGACGGCGATGTTCCTGGCGAAGGAAAACCTGCCGCCTCGAACCCTGCCGCCAATGAGAGGGTCTGGCCGCCCGGCCACAGTCTCTGCGCCAGCCTGGTGGGTTCGGGAAGTTTCCTCCGAATAAATGAGTTGAGCTGGAGTTCGGGTTTGAAATTAACTCGCCAAGCTCCTCCTCCATCAGAAAAACAAGGGGCGGGGTGAGGGGTCTTGAATTCGGCCCGGGAGCAGCTAGGGTTAGCTGCTGCTGCTCGCGGTGGTCGTGGTGCTGGCGGGGGTAATGCGTTTCACACTGTCCTTCCTGCACCCGGGCCCCTGCATATACACCAGTGGTCACCTACAGACACCGAACGCCCGAGGCTTTCCAGATACACCCTTGGAGCAGATACAACACCCTCCGGCGCCCAGACTCACAGACCCACACTCACCTTTGCACACAAAACGCAGACACTCCTATGTGCAATCCCCACAGATGCTTGCAAAGCCTCCTTTGCGCATTCGTACACAGGTGCCCACAGACACACTCAACCACACTCAGACATCCTCCACACAGATTCAAAGCCAAACCAAACCTCTCCCTTCGCACACACTCAGGTTTGCACAGAGGCTACAAACCTACAGGTACACTCTCTTCCTCGCAGACCCTCCTGCTCAGGTAAAACCCACCTCGCTCCCTTCACGCACCGCTGCTGACGGCCACTTTGGGCCCACCAGCAGCCAACTGTTTCCCAACTTTTCTGGGGAGGCCGAGGTCTCCTTCTCTCAGGGCGGGCGGGGTACGGAGCCGCAGGTGCCAGAAAGGGGGGGGGTGTCAAAGGCGGAGGGACTGTATCCATATGCATGGGCTCCAAGCACAAAGAGCAGCTGCCCAAAGCTGAGCCCCAGCCGGCCCAGAGTTGCGGGGATGGGGCGGCGACCCAGCTAATTGAATTAGGCCGGCCACGCCCTGCCACCCGCGCCACCCGTGTCCACTCTGTCACCCGCCCCAGCCGCCGCAGGCGCTTGGTTGGGTGCCGAGGGACGGATTGAGGAAAGGAGGCACCGCCGCCTGAGCCCCTGCCCGAGGCAGCCTCTCCCCCCGGAAATAATCCCATTGTCCCGCGGGCTACGTGGGGCACTGGGCGCCGGGGATCCCCAACTGGACTGTGAAGCTCTGATTAATGGGATAGCGGCGAGGGAGCTGACACAGGGAGGGGCCGCGGCCCTCCTCTGCCCACCCTTCTCCCTGGTTCTCAGCTGCCTTCCGTTCGGTGGCCCCTTCGGCCCTGAAGTGAGGACAGGAGGGGGAGGGAGGTGAACCTGCCACTGGAAATGAGACCCGTTGGATGCCTTGGTGAGGAGAGGTGTGGTGTAGTCTGTGTGAGTGTGGGGTGAGTGAGTGTGCAAAGAGCAGGGAGACCTGTGAGCCACCCACAGTGAGTGCAGTGCTGGCCATGTGTGTGTGAACGTGGTTTAAGGGTAGAGTGTGGGGCTGTGTGAGAGTGAGGTGTGAATGGGGTTTGTAAGGACACCCAGCTCCCACTTCCGGGGGCCACACTGACCCCAAGGCCAGCAGCTGGAAGCGCCTGCCTAGGGACCTGCCTTCCTCTCATCCTGGATTTCCACAGCAGCCTCACCGGGGATCAGACACCGCCACTGGAATCCTCACCACCAGCAATTGACAGTGTGGTTCCTGAACCTGCACTTCTGCTCCCCTCCCCATCCCCCGTCTTTCTGGACAATGGTTTCCAAGCACAGGCAATCTTTTTGTTCTGTCTTCTCCTACCCTGACATGCTCCGCATCTCGGCCGATCCAGTGCTCACACACAGCTTTTTGAGGTCCGACTCACAGCGCCCTGACCACAAGAAGCTCCCCCGAGGTGTGGCTGGAAAATGACTCCTCTGCCCTAGGCCTGGGACTCCCACGGCCAGGCCCAAAGCACAGCTCTGTGTCTCCTGCATGTGCAGGAGGTGGGGGGGTGGGAGGGGGTGGCCGACCAGAGTCGCAGCTCACCCCTCAGCACTCATACACACCCACCAGCTGGTGCTCCAGCACACCAGCAAGACTTCCTTGTCTTGTGATGCTCCACCCAAGAGCTGTGGGACTGGGTGTTTAGGGGTGGGGGGCACACAGCCATGCTTCTGAGTGCCTTGGGGCAAGTTGGCACCCTTGCCTCCTCCACCCAGAAACAGAAGGCCTGGGACTGGGTGGGGGCGGGTTGTCCTAGGGACTGAGCCATGGGGATCCTAGGAGAGCAGAAGAGAGCCACCACCCTGGGAAACCTAGGGCTGCAGCCCTTGTTGGGTATCATCCAGTGGCCAGCACTGCCACGGAGACCCTGCCCCAGCCAGGACCCCTGCTCCAGCCAGGACTCCCACCTGCTGCTGCCTTCCACTGCTGCCTGCTGAAGCTTTGACAGATCACCCAGCTTATGCAACAAAGGTAAGGGTCCCTGGATATCCAGCTACGGGTGCGAGTGAGCCAAAATCTGGGAGCCTTGTGCCCAGCAGAAGGGCTCAGTGCATCCGGCAGGGGCAGTGACCAGGACCTTCTGGAGGAGTATGCTAAGGGGAGCAGTGGCTGCCTCCATCCAACAACGCCCTGCTGCCTGAGGCCAGGGAGAGATGGTGGGGGTGGGAGGCTCCGCGCTGGGGGCAGGCTTGGTGGGCCGCCCCGAGAGACCTAGCACCCATGCTGCCCCACTCCCACAAGCCCGGGCCAGGCCTCGGCCGCCCGCACCACACATCCCGGGACTTTTACTGCGGCACCAAGATGAGCAGTGACATCCCCTTCTCCCCTTTCATAATATTGCATCTTCCCAATGCAATTACAGGAGACGGAGCGGCATGAGCGCTTACTAAATAAGATTATGGGGTAATGCTAATGCAGTTTACGTCTGCGCTCTGACACCAGACAAACTCCCTATTAATAACCTCTCAATGAGGCTTGAGGCTCAGAACTCAAGCCACATTGAGTGGCCACAGCACGGCCGCCTTGTGCTTGGGGCTCTGCCAGCCTGTGCCCTCTTCCCGGACATGAGGGCCACCCTCCTCTCCAGGCTTCCTGGCTTGGAGCTCTTCTCTGGAGGCAGCCTCGGCATCCACCCCCAAGCCAGGAGCCTCATCGGACACCCTCATTTCTTCCACTAATTTCTTTATCAGCAAACAGTTTGATCCCAGCGGGCACCCCACTCCTCTCCTCTGAATCCATACTGTTGGAGGGGCCAGTTCTCATCCCCTAAAGAGTGTCCAGGGCATGTTCTTCCTGGCTCAGAAACCTCTTGCTGTTGTCCATGGGAAAATCAAAACCGCTCATCCCACCATTCAAGGCCCTTAACTTACTTTCTACTTCATCTGTGGTACCCTCCCCCAGTTGCTGGCTACCATTAACCATTTTAACAAATATTAAGAGAGATAAATACTCTTTCACCTTCCCATTTACACCCAACTCGTGGGTGCAATGCTCTGACAACAACCCATCTCCCCACCGCAAAAAATAATAATAATAAAAGGAACAGAAATTCCCACTCCTACTTCAAAACCCAGCTCAAAGTTCTGCCCCCACCCCCGACATTCTCCAGGCATAATTTATGAGGCCCTCAAGGGGCCAACAGCACACACGTTTTAAAAATTACCTTTTTTGTTGGTGGTTGATTTGGAGTCACAGAGACATGGATTGGAGTCCCATCCACACTGCTTTATAAATGTGATTGGAACAGATTCATGAACTTCTTTGGCCCATCCTTTTTTTTTGTTTATAAAACAGGCACAGTGGACTCTGCCTTCTATTTCATCAAGCTATTGTCAGAACCCATATAAAGGTGAAACAGTGTAAGTTCCTAATTCATCAGGTGCATCTCTGCTTTACCATCTTGCTTACTGCAGTGATATTTATGGGCAATGTTTGTCATCCCTGCGGGTCCTGGGAGTCATTGAAACTGAATGTTTGTCCAGCCCTCAGTTTCCCAGACAGAACCAGTAGGTGAGCTCCTCAGACATACTAGATGCTTTCTCCTTGCCGCCCTAACTTCTCTCCTCTTGAGGCCTCTTCAGGGTCCAACTGAGAGGACAGGACTAAGGCAGTAGAGACAAGTTCTGGAAAAACAGGACATCAGTACAGCCAAAAAGTGCCGACAGGAATTTTCAAGGTAAAGAGAGGCAGCCTCCTGTTTCAGGCCTTGCCCTGGTGCAGGCTGGTCATTAACAGAGCCCTGGGTTCTTCTTGGCCTTCAGATAAAAGACATTTCATGCCCAAGGACCTCAGTAATGAGGAACCAGGGAGGGGCTGGGTAGCCTGCAGGCTCAGCAGAAGCTTCCCCTCTCGGAGGCCTCCCCTCCTTTCTCCCTCCTCCTCCATCCCTCTGAAGTCAGCGAAACCTTTGAGCGGTTTCTGGAAGAGGGAGCTTCCTTGGCCTTTGGAGCAGGAACAGGGGTCAAAGGCACTGGCAAGGCCTCCTTCTAGGCCTCCTAGAGCTTCTCTCCTCTGCCACCACCTCTCTACAAGGCAAACTGTCTTCACCTCAGAGAGGCCCATTGGGTCTGTGGGCCCAGGGTGTGAAGGATGGGGAGGGAGGCCATGCTTTACTGTATTATCCAGTCCCTTATCCCTTAAAACTGGGGTTACACCTGGTCAGGCCAGCATACCTACCACCAACTCTGACCTGCCATTCCTGCCCTGGGCTACAGGTGACTTTGCTGAATTCTGCAAACCTGTCTGAATCTGTCTGGGGCACTTCGGACTTACCACAGCATCCTTTCACTTGTTTACGAAGCCTTAGACTCGACTGTCTTTCCTCTTTTCCCTTTCTCTCCACCCTGCCTCTCCTGTCCAGTCTCCCTGCTATGTCTTTTCTTAGTGTTCTTGGTACAGGAAATCTTTCCCACCAGCCCTTTTACCCAATTTGTACAGTGTGCACACAAACACACACACAAATTCAGGGGTACATGTAAAACCCTCACTCTCAAAACACAAACCTTTGGGCATAACACATCAGGCTGTCATTGAAGCCCTGGGTTCGCCTATGTAGATGCGCATCTCTGCTATCTTCCACCAAAAAGCACACACACAGAGAAGTAGGCTCTAAAGGGGCATGGACTTACAAACAGGACAGGAAGGAGCTACTGGGGCCTCTAAGTTCCAACAAGCACGAGGCAAAAGTGGCTACTTTTCTTGGGAGTGGCTACTTGGGCCCTGGTGAAGCCAGGCCTGACTGTGGCCAGGAAGAGCAGCACAGCTACACCAAAAGGGTTGGTTTCCATCCCAGTGTATTTCAAGAACATCAATCATGGCAAAAAGAAATGGACTAGGGTAAAAGGTGGGGCTTTGAGGAGCCAAGTATAATGCAAAGATGAAAGGCATTGATTCAAATTCTCCTTCCGCCACTCTAGTAGCTGTGTGGCCTTGGGCAACATACTTAACCTCTCTGATCCTTAGTTTCCTCCTCTATTAAATAAAGGTATGCTACCTTTCTTGTGTGACTGTAGTGAGAATTAAAAGAAATGAAAAGACCTAAAATGCTTAGCCCAATGACTGGCGCATGGCAGGATCCAACAGATGGTGGCCGTACATGAGAAGGAAGTAATTAGAAGGCCAGTGTAAGAAGGCCTGAAACCCAGACAGGAAGATTTAGGGTCTTCCTTTCCTGCAGGGCCCAGAAAAAGAAGGGCAGCTATAAGCTGAAGTGCGTGTTCCGGTCAAGGGTGCAGTGCACAGTGTTTAAGAATCTGATGCCAGATTGCCTGAGTTCAAATCCTAGCATGTGACCTAACAGCAAATTTCTCTGTGACGTGCTTCCTCCTCTGTAAAATAGACATGATAATAATATTGAATAGGATCTGTCCTCATGAGTTTATTATGAGACGTAAATGAGTAATATTTGTAAAGTGTTTAGAGTACTACCTGACATATGCTAAGTAAATAAAAATAAGCCAGACTCATATGCTGATGGGGAATCTGGGTCTGAGAAGGATTCAGAGACAGCAGGACAGCTACGGGCCAGGGGCAGCCTGCTTCTTTAGCTGTAGGATCAGCTCTCTTCAGAATCCTGGGCTCTCAGACTCCCTCTTTTGTCCTCCAGTAGCTGTGGTTGTTTACCTTAGTAACAAGTTACCCTTTTAAGTGTTCAAGCTGCTCAAGGTTTTGTTAAGGGAAAAGCAGGCATTTCTTCATATGTTGCTGGTGGGCTCTGTAAATTGGTCCCATCCTTCCTGGGTTATGTAACAAAAACCACGATACTTTTCATATCCTTTGATCAGATAATCCCACTTTGGGGATCATATCCCAAGGAAATAAAAAAGCAATTTGTACAAAGATGTTTATGGCAGCACTATTCATAGTAGCTCAACCTTGGAAGCAACCCAAATACCCAACACTAGGGAAATGGTTAAGCCAGCTAGGGAACATCAGCTCAAAGGGATAGTACACAGCCATTCAAACTGCTAACTATGACACAGGCAAGCAGTAGGACCTGTCACATTCCTAGATGAAGATGCTAAGCAGCGTAAAACTATCAATATTCCCCAAGAAAAATTTACAGTGATGCGCTACTAGTCAAAAATCACACTTAAACTCAGAAAAATTTCTTGAACTCAGGAAAAAATGATTCCAAGTTTCACATGAAAGAGTAAATAGGTGAATATATCAAATAATTTTCTAAACAAGAGCAAGTTTCACCAGATGTTAAAACATTTTGTTATAGGGCAACTAGATGGAAAACAGCGTGGTGTGGGACCAAAATCAGTGGACAGAAGAGAGCCCAGAAATAGACCCAATCACACCTAAGAATTTAATATAAATGTTAGAAAACAAGGGAGAAAGGAACATAACTCAATAAATGGGGTTGTGAAAAGGTTTTCCGCTTGAAAAATTAGTTTATTTTACATCATAAAATTAAACACGAGACGGAATTAAATAATTTAAATGATGACTAAGGTACAATGCAATGTTAAACTTTAAAAAGTCACAAAAGATTGTATGTTCTTACGGACTACAGCTTCGAAAAAGGACAGGTATTAACCTTGATAAGGATCAAGGGATGACACTTACAGTTGCTGTAAATATTTAGTGTTTCAAACTGATGGAGTCTTTAGTTGTTGAGAAGTAGGAGTTCCGTAAAATAGGGAAGGAAAAGGGTGTAAGTCATCCCGCCTTTCTGTCAGCACAGAGGAGAAGTTGGTGCTGCTTGTAGAAGGGCTAGGACTACATCTGCCCTAGGCAGCAGAGATCTAGGACAGCTAACAGGATACTCACTACCTTCTGATTTGACTCTTGAATGTGGCCCTGAACCTGGCTTCCCTGTCCCCAAGCCAGCTCCTACCAGCTGGTTATACTCACCAGCTCCTTAGAGGCTAGACTGCGTGGGTTCCAATTTCAGTCATCCATCTAAAAACCGGGTGACCTTAGACCAGTAACTTAACCTCTCTGGATCTCAATTTTGTCATCTATAAAATGGGGATAATAATAACATCTATTCCTAGAATTATTGTGAAGATGAAATCACGTTAATTCATGTAATCCACATAATAGTGTGTGGCCCAGAGTAACTTCTCAGTAAAAGTTGGTCATGATTTGAGGGAATTTGAGGTTGAGGGAATTCTAAGGGAAGAGGCAGAAAGCAGTGTTTGATTTCTGTGATACCTATTTCTTCTGGATCTCTGGCTGGTTTTGGAGCTGAGCCCACCTGGCTCTCTCCCTCATATCAGCTGACGAGGCCAGAGAGACTTGGCCAAGAGGGGCCCTCCGGTGCAGACCAAGTAATCCAGCGCTGACACACAGGGCTCAGCTGCCTCAGATTCCTCCTCCCCGCCATGGGGGTTCAGCCTCCCCTCCCCCGCAGGGACAAAGACCAAGCCAAGTTGCCATCAGGAATTTGGGGGAAAATAGGCTTTGTGCCTGAGGTATAAAGAGGGGCCTGTCCTGGGCACTTGGCTGTGGGCCATGTCTCACTGGACAGAGGCAGCTTCCCCAGGCAAGACTGGCCTCCCAGGCGAGCTCTGTCCTGCTTGGAGTGTTCTTGTCTGGCTTCCTCCAATGATCCCTCCCTCCAGTTCAACTCCAGCCACAAGTCTCCAGGTTTTACAGGAAAATGGAGAAGCTTTTCTTGTTCTGTCTTCCCCTATTCCTCTTGCTAAGTCAGACACAGATGGGATGGCAGGGGTGGAGCTGTAATGGTCTGTTTCCTATCATCTTTCCCTATATGTCCCTCACACATAAACCTGGGAGTATCCTTATCTTTCGATGAAAACTTCTGTGTTATTGCTATATGTCATTGTTATTATCACTCTCATTATAACTAGCCAAGGCAGGACTTCCCAGGACCTACTTAGTGTCTCCCAGAAGGGGCAAAGGGAGTGACTACTGGGTCCATGCAGGATGGAGAGACCTGCAGGACAGGGCTCTTTGAGACCCAGATTGCAAAGCACTTTCTTCTCCTGGGGACCGGAACTGGGGGAACCTCTAGGAGCCAAGGTGGCTACAGAATAAAATGAACGTCAGCCCTGGGAGAGGGGGTGTCCAGAGGGTCGGCTGCAGAGAGAAGAGAAGGAGGAGGTCTGGAAAGGGCTGAGGGTCCTTCCTGACTCCACAGTGAGGCCATCCCCACATATGTGTTGGAAGACTTTTTTTTTTTTTTTTTTCGCGGTACGCGGCCTCTCACTATTGTGGCCTCTCCCGTTGAGGAGCACAGGCTCCGGACACGCAGGCTCAGCAGCCATGGCTCACGGGCCCAGCCGCTCCGCGGACACGTGGGATCCTTCCGGAGCGGGGCACAAACCCGTGTCCCCTGCATCAGCAGGTGGACTCTCAACCACTGCGCCACCAGGAAAGCCCTGTTGGAAGACTTTTTGAACCCAGACCCACGGAATGAAACCTATCTTTCGTTCATACACCCATTCATTTATTCACTTATTTATCCCTGCAGCCAACTCTGTGCTCTGTGCAGACAAACACATATAAGGACAGCAAGCTGCGATGACGACCGTTTCAACGCCACTGCCCCAGACAGAGTTTTCTTCAAACCAGGGACTGTGCCTGCTGGGGGCTGAGCTGGACAGACCTCCTGGGAGGGAGTTCAGCAGGGGCTCACGGTCGGGGCGGGGGCAGGTCCAGCAACACTCTCATTTCTGTCAAAGCCGGAATCAGCCACTTCTCAACCTTTTTGGAATTCCTGGTGACTTTGTAGTTTGCCTGTGTTTGTTATTTTTGCTAACCCCTGTTTGCCTGTAGTTCCTGGTGATTAGAAAAACAAGCAAAGCAAGCCTTAAACATGAGAAGGGAGACATATGCTTGTTTCGGAGCCCAGGAGCAGAAGAGACCTGGGGAGGTGCAGAGACAGAGAGAGAGAGTCAGAAGTCAGAGCCCTCCTCCCTGTCTCCACCCCTCCCCCATGAATGTCCCCAACCTCCTCCCCCTACTCCCTTTCAATGTCCCCTAGCCTCATACAGCGTCTCAGGTCCCCACCCCGTCCCCCTCCCCCTGGGAGTCTGGCCTTGAGCCTGGGGTGCTGGAGAACTTGGGCTGGGCCTGAGCACCCCCCTCCCTAATGAGCATTCGTTCTGTGATGAGCCCTGCCCTCCAGGGGTCAAAGGTGGCAGCTTTATTTACTCACAGCCGTGCTCTCACTGCTCTGGTCCTTTCATCATTTTTTATAATAGAAACAGCCCAATGGCCACAGGCGCCCCAGGAGACCACCCCACCACCTCTCTTCTCCCCGCAGCCTCCAGACACACAGACACTTGTATCCCTCCAATAAGGGCTCAGATTTCTCAACAAAGTACAGCTTTGCTCTCAGGACAGTTTTCAGCTGTCGATTTGATCACATTCCTCTCTGTCTGTTTAGAGCCTGAGCCAAAGAGGCTGGGGGTTGGCCTCAACGTGTGATAGTGGGCACGGGTGTGTGAGAAATGGCACCACACACGAGCCGGATGGGGCATGGTATGAGGGTGTGCATTTGTGTGGGAAAACCAACGTGAGTATAGCACACCTGTCTTGAGAACGTGTTTGTGTGTGTGAGAACCCGCGTGAGTGTGTATAACCATGAGCATCTGGGTGGGAATATTTATATATACATATATATGTGTGCATGATAGTCACGCGTGTGAGTTGTAATGAGAATGTGCACACGTGCGTGAGAACTTGGGTGTGCATTCGTGCTTGTGTGTGAGTTTATGTGCATACTTATGGCAGAACACTATACACATGACCCTGCCTGTGTGTGAGCTCTTATAAGTGTGTGTGCATCTCCAGGGACGAATAGTGTTTAAGGCTGTGTCAGCACAACAGCCCGGAAAGATCTCAGAACTGTAATGTTAAAGTGAAGCCAGACACGGAAGTTAACATGCTCTGTGGTTCCGTTACATGAAGGGTAAAAATAGGTAAAACTAATCTATGGTATGAGAAGTCAGGATAGGGTATTGTGCCTGGAAAGGGGGCGTGAGGGGGTCCCTGGGATACTGATAATATTCTACTTTTTGATCAGATACTGTCTACATGGGTGTGTCTATCTTGTGGAAATTCATTGAGCTCTACACTCATATAGAGTAATAAACCATAAAGTGCATAATTTATGTATTGTCCGAATGTATGTTATAATTCAATAAAAGTATTTACCTCCAAAAATGAACATGAAGATGGTCTCCTGAAGCGTCCCCCCATTGTCACCTCCACCAGCTTGCCCTGCATTCTCTTCCTCCCTCCCACTCCTCGTGCTCCCTGAAGGTGAGGGTGTCTGGGTGTGTAAGAGGCATATGTATCAGGGTTGCTGAGTCTGGGGTTCTCTCCAGCCCCACAGCCCTCCTGCCCACCTCCATCTCACCTTCCTTGGCCTCCCCTTGAAATTCGGTGACCCTATCTAAGGCAGTTCTCCTGCACGCAGAACTCAGATGGGGGAAGGTTTGGCGCCCCACTCCAGGAGCCCTCAAGCCCAAGTTCTGGACTGGGCCCGACCTCAGGTGTGTACACTGATGCGACAGTGCTAGAAGGCCAGCCACCCTACAGAGGGACAAAATGCACATGGGAAGGAGTGGGTGCTACAGGGCATTAGTTAAGGGTGGCTTTTTAGGAGAGAAAAATCTCAAGAGGGTCTCTCTTTGGAAACCCCCAAAGGCAGACCTTGACCACACTATTTAAACTCCCGGGACCTGGTTTCTTAATCTTAAGGTGAGAGAAAGCATTCCGGGTTCCTGTGCTGTCCCTGTGATTATCTGTGTATCTGTGTCTATGTGATTGCATACACGTGCCCGCGGGTGATGTGTGTGACCTTGCGTGTGCTTGTGCCTGTATGTTGGGACGTACACATGAGCCCCTATGTGTGATTCCAGGGGTATGAGTGCTCGTGTTACGTGGGAGAGGTAGAATAAGTACATCTCATTCCAAATTACTTTGCCCTGTGATTCCCACAAACACGTGCCTACCACATGTCCCAGTTGGGGGTTCGGAACCTCAGATTTCTGTAGGTCTCCAGGACATAGGGTCTACACTGGGAAAGGGGCTGTGTCTCCAGGGCAGGGAGGGTCAGCCTGGCTCAGCTCTTCCATCCTCCTCCAAGCGGGCTCATTCACGCCCCTCCTGCCCTGGCACCGTGAGGAACCCAGCTCTGTCAGCTCCATCCCAGGTCCCGGTAACTCCCCGAATCAGAGTCCCTCCCACCATCTCCCAAACCTGCTCAACCGGCTTGGCAGCCCAGCATCTCCCAGAGGTGCCTCCTGCACCCCTCTTCAAGGGAACAGGCATCACACCAGAACCGGGAGAGCAAGAGCTGGGAGTGGGGTAGGTGGGAAGGCAGGCTGACCCCTTCAGAAGGGGTGGGGAGATTAGGCTTGCCACTGCCAGAAGCTGCTCTGATTCTTTTCTCAGAACTTAGCTTGTAGCCCCCCCTCCCCTATTGCCCGGGTCTCTCTTTCCAGCCAGCAAGAGCTCTGAACTGGGACAGCGACCTCCTTCTTCCCACCCCTACCCTCTGTGGCTCATTCCGCCCTGTGGGCTCAGCTGACATTATATCTGAGTGACCAGAGGAGCAACTGGGGCTTACCACCCCCAGGAATGTCCTGGAAGCACGGAAGGGATGAGAGATAGCTGTGAGTCACCATACCCCTCCCCAGGGCTCCCTTTGAGGATGGGGCCCTGGCTCTGGACTCTTGGAAAAAGGGTGACCCTAGTGTCCTCAAGCACCTTAGGCCCCCTCAGTAGGCATCCACAAAGGATAGACAGACCCACCCAGCCATCTCCCCCTCCTCGATGGAAGACGGGCAGAGACGATGTTCCTCCTTTTAAGGGGATGAGAAATACTAACTTGTGTACACAGATACACAGAATAAAGAACATTTCTTGAATGCTTACTATGTGCCAGGGGCTGTTCTAAGAGTTTTATATAACTTAGCTCATTTAATTTCACAGCAATCCTATGACGAAGGTATATTCATTATCCCCATTTTATTTATTTTTTAATATCTTTATTGGAGTATAATTGTTTTACAATGTTGTGTTAGTTTCTGCTGTACAACAAAGTGAATCAGCTATATGTATACATTATCCCCATTTTAAGATAGGAAGACTGAGGCACAGAAAGGTTAAGTAACTTTGTCAAGATCATATCTCCAGTAAATAGGGGGCTCAGGATTCAAACCCAAGCAACACAACCTTTGCTCTTAACCACCATCCTATGACATTTGCATAATTACCCTTAAGGATACACACACCTACTCAAGCCATCTCACATACATAGCATAGAAACACATCCTTACCCAGATGTTAATCATGCCTAACACTCATACAGCAGTTTATTTACGAATCACTTTCACACCTAGACACAATGCCCACTGAAGGAGGGATTGTTACCGTTACCCTGTAAACAGACAGCAGTTAAGGCTGCCATTTACTGACTGAACTGAGGCTCAACTATTTCCTGGAAGTGGTTCATCTTCTCTTTCCTTCCTCCCTTTAAATAAAGGTAAAGTATGCTTAGCAGTAGAATTAAAACAGTACAAATGAGAATAAAGTGAAAGTAAAAGTCCCCCTCCTTCCTCCTGTTATTCCCACTTCCAGAGGTGACCACTGCTACCCTTCCAGAAATTGTCAATGCACACAGAAAAAATAGTATTAGAGATTATATGTGCCTTCTAATCCTTGTATCAAAATCCTTGCAAAGAAGCTCTGGTTCTCTTTTTTACAGATGAAAACACTCTTAAACGTGGGGCAGCTCTCCAATGTCACTCAGGTGTGAAGTGGGGGATGTCTGGTTGCTAACCTAAGTCTACCTGACCTGGAAACTGTGCTCTCACTCTCTCTGCCCCTGGGCCCATTGCCTCCTCCATTACTTGCTGGCACTGTGACAGCCCAGCAGAGGTGAGAGGCTCCACCACCCCCATAAGCAGGCCACACCCCTGCTGCTCCATGCTCTTAGGGCAGGGTGAGGGGCTGTGCTGGAGCAGGCCATCCCCTCCGGCAACTCAATCCATCAGCGAATGAATGGATAAAGAAGATGTGGCACATATATACAATGGAATATTACTCAGCCATAAAAAGAAACGAAATTGAGCTATTTGTAATGAGGTGGATAGACCTAGAGTCTGTCATACAGAGTGAAGTAAGTCAGAAAGAGAAAGATAAATACCGTATGCTAACACATATATATGGAATTTAAGAAAAAAAATGTCATGAAGAACCTAGCGGTAAGACAGGAATAAAGACACAGACTTACTAGAGAATGGACTTGAGGATATGGGGAGGGGAAAGGGTAAACTGTGACAAAGTGAGAGAGAGGCATGGACATATATACACTAACAAACATAAGGTAGATAGCTAGTGGGAAGCAGCCGCATAGCACAGGGAGATCAGCTTGGTGCTTTGTGACCGCCTGGAGGGGTGGGAGGGAGGGAGACGCAAGCGGGAAGAGATATGGGAACATATGTATATGTATAACTGATTCATTTTGTTGTGAAGCTGAAACTAACATACCATTGTAAAGCAATTATACTCCAATAAAGATGTTAAAATGAAAAAAAAAATGGGCAAAGTATAGGAACAGGCAATTTATAGAAACAGAAATACAAAATGTCCAATAAACTTAAGAAAATATGCTCAGCATTAGAGAAGTGCGATTCCTAATTATAGAAATGCAAATTAAAACAAACATAAGATTCCTTTTTGCTTCATCCAATAGATTAGCAAAAATTCAGAAAACTGATAGTATCCAACATTGGAGAGAGTATGTAAGTGGGTTGCCCCATCAGTAATTGGAAATGCTGTAAATTGACCCAGTCTTCTTGGAGAGTACGTTGGCAGTTCCTATTAAAATTAACACTGTGCATCTTTGTCTTAGCAACTCTATTTCTAGATATCCATTATCCTAACGAAATATTCACGTCTGCTCACAGAACCACATACCAGAGAGTTTACTAAGCATTGTTTATAAAGATGAAATATTAGAAGCAACTTAGCAGTCCACTGTGGGGGGTGATACCCCATGTTACGGAATATTTAATATGTAGCAGTTAAAAATAATGAGGTAAATCTCTATGTATTGATCCAGGAAAATCTCCAAGCCATATTTTTTTTAATTAATTAATTTATTTATTTTTGGCTGCATTAGGTCTTCGTTTGCTGTGCACCAGCTTTCTCTAGTTGTGGTGAGCTGGGGCTACTCTTCATTGTGGTGCACGGGCTTCTCATTGTGGTGGCTTCTCTTGTTGTGGAGCACGGGCTTCAGTAGTGAGGCTCGCGGGTCTAGAGCGCAGGCTCAGTAGTTGTGGCGCATGGGCTTAGTCGCTCACGCAGCACGTGAGATCTTCCCAGAACCAGGGCTCGAACCCGTGTCCCCTGCATTGGCAGGCGGATTCTCAACCACTGCGCCACCAGGGAAGCCCTTGGTGTGTTTTTTTTTTTTTTCTTTAAAAAAGGTAGCGTACTATCAAGCATGAGCTCTCAAGCCATGAAAAGACATGGAGGAAACTAAGTGTGTATTCCAGGCTGCTTCTGTTGCCTCTCCTCACCCTGGTCCCACAGGAGCCTAAGGCCAAACAGTTACCAGATCCTGGGGCAGCAGGTGTGGAAGGAAGTGTCCTAACCCAGCCGAGGTAGGGCTCACCCCTCTTCACTAGTTGCCAAGTCAGCAGCCAACCCAGGGGCCACTCTTAAGCCTCCTTTACCCTCCACCTCACCCCACATCCAACTGATCACTAAGCCCTCCCCCAAGATTACTAAGTTCTCTCTCCCTCCTCCCCACCTCCTTAGCCCAAGCCAACAACTTCCACCTGGACCAAGCCTACAACCTCCCGATGGGCGTCTAATTCTCTGACCCATCCCCCAAGCGGCCACAAGAATAATCTTTCAAAATATGTATCTGAACAAGCTACTCCTCTGTTAAAAACCCTCTGTGGTTCCTCATTGCCTTGGAGGTCAAATTCAAGTTCAAGCTCTTTGTCAGGTTTTGCAAGGTCCCTGCTTTCTCTTTGGTCTCATCTCTTATCGTTTACCAGCTCATAGTTTACGCTCTGGCTAGACAGAACTACTCAGAGTTCCTCAGGCTCTCTCCTCAGATTTCTGAACAGAATCTGCATTTTAACAAGGTTCCTAGATGAGTCTTACGCACATTAAGGTTTGAGAAGCACAGCTCTAGGCTAGCTCTCCAAAATTCCCTGATAATTAGAATCGTCTGGGATATTTATTAAAATGCTTGTTCCTGGGCCCCACCCTAGCTCCACCAAATCAGAATTTCCAGGGGAGGGGCCTGGGAAGCTGCGTATTTACCAAGCAGCTCAAGTGATTCTTTTTCACCAGGGAAGGTTGGGAATCATTATCAGTGTTTTTCAATTTGGGTTTGCACATTAGAATCACCTGGAGGAGCTTTAAAACTATTTTCATGATTAGAGAGGCTGGTCCCGGGTACAGCCTGGCATCAGGATTGTTCAGATCATCCCCGGGTGATTCCTGTGTGATGTGTAGCTAGGGTTGAGAAGCACCACACTCAGTAGATGGTTTCCAAATGCAGGTGCATGGACCAATGGCACCAGAATCACCTGAGAAGCCTCAGTGAAGGCTGGACAAGGGCTGCCACAAGCCTAGGACCCTGCGACCTTAGTGGGGAATGGTCTGCAGGAAGTCAGAAGGGAGACATGGAGAGAGAGCCTCTACCCTGGGGCCTTCACCTCCATAGAGGGAGGCGGCAGTAGTCTCCAGAATGTGGTATGTTGTGGTGAGGTGGAGGGGGGTTCCCCTGGAGCAGAGCAGAGCAGTGGGGTGCGGATGGGAGCCTGAGTCCAGCATGCGGAGCCAATGTGGCAGCTATGCCTGCTCACTGTCACACCTCTAACCAGCCCTCCTGAGCCTGGGCCCCAGAGCCTCACTGGGTGGGCTGCAGCTCTGGCATGCCATCCCACCCCAGCTTGGAACTTGGCATGAGCATGTGTTGGAGGTGGGAGTCAAGGGAGGAAGGCAGAAGATGGAGAGATCTCACTGACTTCCCAAGAACCTACAGTTGACAGATCACAAAACGTTCTCAGCCCCATAACTGCATTTGGTCCTCATGGTTACCCTGTGAGAGGCTTTCTCCACATTTGCAGGTGTGGAAACTTAGAGAAGTAACATGCCCAAGCCACAGAGCTGGTCAATAGCAGAGCAGAGATTGAACTCTGGATCTCCTGGGATTTCTCCTCTAAGATACACCAACAGGAGATCTCCTTTCCACTCGTGTTTGTGCTCCCACACCCCTGCACAATCATTTACACTCAGTAGCACCCATACCCCACATGGTTACATGCTCACATACCTAGTCACACTTGCTCCTTCAAAGACCCACACGTTCACACTCTCACGCTGGTGAACACACAGCCTCGCAGGCACACAACTGCATACAGACACATACACTCTCAGTGCTCTGCATACAACTCACACAGGCACCAGTGCACCCACACTCACCCTCATAAGCCCCTGGTGGCTCTCCCTCCTTCCCAGAGGCCAAGGGTCTAATCTTAACCTTGACCCCACTCTAAGTGTGTGTTGGGGAGGAAGGTGAGTCCAGGCCTCTGAGGAGTGGCTGGGAAGCAGATGTCTGGCTGCAACAGCGCACCTCTCATCCCTCCACCTGCCACATTGTGGCTCCAGCCCCGGGGCAGAGGCTGCCTCTGTTTGTGCAGCGGCGAGGGTTGAATGAGCAAGAGAGGCCAGGAACAGAGATGAGAAATGGAAACCCACCGTCATCTGGGCCCTCCTCAGGCCATTCTGAGCCTGGTACAAAAACACCTGGGTTCAGAAATCAGACTTAATTGGGTTTGAACCCAGTTTTTCCCACTTCCTAGTGATGTGGTTTTGGACAATTTACTTAAACCTCTCTAAGTCTCCATTTCCTCATCTGTAGAGCGGGGCTGCTATATTTGCCTGCCTGGCAGGACTGATATGAAGATTAAATTGCAAAAACATCTGGCACAACACATGGAAACTGTTCAGTAAATGGGCGTTGGTTTTTTGTTACCCTTGCTATTATGACAGTTATTAAAAAATGTTCCCAGGTGTGGCCCATTGTAGAGATCGGCCAATGGGCAGATGGGCTGAGGTGGCCTTTCCTGGGCATAGCAGAAGGGCAAGGGTGGGCGTAAAAGCAGGCATTGGGGTGAGAAGTCAGAGAGCGCAGCAGTGAGTGAGGGGCTCCTCCCAGCTGGGGGCTGGCAGAGCTTGGGGCAGGCACAGCTGGACGGTGGTGCTGAGCATGGCCTCTGCTCTGTCCCCTGGTTTGGAGGGCAGTTCCTGCCCTGTCACAGAGGCAGATGGGAACTGGGGCCTATCCCTAGTCTTGGCTGCCTCGCATCCCATCCCTCTGAAGCTCTAGATAGAAATCAGGGCCCACCCATCAGCAGTGCCCAAGATTGTCCTCTTTATCTCTGGTCCCAGTGCCCCAGCAGGCACGGCATCCTGCTCACCACTGCTCTCCGAGAAGCTTCACTGCATCTCCGGGCACCCCAGGGAGGCCTTGGAGGATCAGGAAAAGTCTCACTCATGGACAGTCAGACTGGGAAACATTTCCTGCTAACTGACCCTGAGATAGGAAAATGAGGTACAGGATCCCAACCCAAGTCAGAGAATGAGTCCAGCAGAGCTGGGGTTAGAATCCCGACTGTTACCTCCAACCCCAGACACTGAGCACCAGGTCTGAGACGGGCTGGCCCTGGGCTGAGGAGTCAAGATCTGCGTCTTCTGGAGGTGAGGCCAGATTTAGCCAGTGGCTGGGGAGAGACAAGACTTTTCCAAGGCACTCCCAGGCCTCTATTAGATGAGAATGAAGGGAAGCTGGAGGTGGGAGGGCGGGGCACGTAGACGTAAGACTGCCCCCTCTGTGGCCTGGGCCTTGCCATGAGCTCCATGCTCCCCAGGGCCCCATTACTAGGAGCAGCTCTCATCAACCTCCAAGCCCAAGTGGATCACCCTTTATCAACCCCCCTGGCACCAGCCTGTCTGAGCCTCCCCCATCTCTGTCGCCTAAGACGTTTGTTTTGGTATCTGGTGGTGACTGGTGGTCAGAGCATAATTGGGGTTGAAATACCCACTCGGACCCTCTGAAGGATAAAACAGCTGGGCTGGGCAGCCCTGGAACCAATGCGAAGACAGACATGAAGACAGCGGTTTCCGGGGAAGCTGGGCAAGCTGGGTGCGGAGGGCTGGCTGGGAAGGGAAGGGGACAGTGAGGAGGCCGGCAGTGTGCCTGCTTCCAGGGCAGCTGCAGCAGGGAAGTCAGCCCTTGAGGCCAAATAGGAAGACCTCCCCACCCACCTGCCCTGGCCTGTGGCTGCCTTCAGGAAGCTTCAGTTCTAATAGGGCTTTCCTCTGGCTCCAGGGAAGTCTCTTGTGCAGACTTTAGGAAGCTTGGAGACAGTTCCATTCCCTGGACCCCATCCTCACAGCCCGCTCAATAGGCCCCAGGAGTCACACATGGAGAAACACATCTTCATTGATGGGGACGTCTTGACCTTGCCTCCAAGTAGCCTAAGAGCAGGGGGACAGGGCCCTGCCTGGGGCTGGAAGTTCCCATTAGGATACAAAGCCCTGGTGGGAAGCCAGGAGGGGCACCCTGGGATCCCAGATAACACCTGCTGAGAGCCGGGCTTAGGGGTTTACAGCCCAGACACCTAGACAAGAACTGCCAAGGAGATGGATGTTCCAGTTGTCTTCCTAGAGCTTCCAGTTGAGGCAGCTGGGCCTAAAAGGAGGCCTGGCTGTCTGTCCTTTAGAGCCTGGTTCTGCCAGCTCCACCCTCAGGGCTCAGGATATTTAAAGGGCCAGAGCCCAGCAGCTCCAGTGGAGGCATTTCATCGGCTAGGTAGCCATGCAGTGCCACACACGCTGTGCACGCCATCATGCTACAGTGTTCTGCCCAGCCCCAGTAGATGGCATACGACCATACCCCCAAGGCACGTGGAGGCTGATGGGTTTGGAGAAGGGTCACGCTGGGGATCTCTGGAAAGCTCAGTGTTGAAGCCACAAGTCTCCTGAGTCTTAGGACCCATTTGTGTCTCTGAGCAGCTTACCACTCTACTTGGAGAAGGGAGGAAATTGTGGGTCTGTGGCGGGAGAGAGGTCCTTGAGAGGAATGGATCCAACCGACTCACAGGCCTGTGGGTTTGAATGATCAGTCTGCAGGATCAGTGGGTGCTCCAGATGCTGAGAGCTGGGCTTTGCTGGACCCCCACTGACCACACTACACCAGTAGATCCTGTTTTGGCTGCTTCCAAGGGTCTCCCAGCCAAGAGAGAAGGAGCAGGAACCGATGGACTTGAGCCTGGGAAGGAGAGCCTTGACAGGCTGGCTGCATTTCAGGGGAGTTGGACCAGGGCCAATGAAGTCAGGACTAGCTGCATCCTTCCCGCAGGGGTCCCACTGCCTACACACACCTACTGGGCTTCCCCAACTCCTCCTGAGATGACCTCATTTGAAGATGGCACCATGTGTGGTTGGATGTGTGAGATGGGCCCTGTCCTTTGGTTCCACTGAGGCTAAGGGCTCTTTCCCTCAGAAGACTCTACCTTCTCCACTTATTCTCCATCACTCTCCTCAGGGGATACCTACCTTTCCAAAGGCACTTCCTCACACAAGTGCTGTTTCCCGCCTCCTGGAGCTGCTGTCCTGGTTTTTAGGTCTGCCATCTGGTGGACATTGCTATAACTACTGCCACCACCTTCTGAGGCCATGGCCAGAGAGCAGCACAGACCCCAGGGTAGGAAGAAGCGGTGGGGGAGGCAGGTCTCCAAGTCCTGTGGACATGCCCACATCCTGCTTCCTGGGACCGGGAAACTCCCAAGAGCTGGGCTTGATTGGCAGTGGAGACTCAGGTGTTGATCAGGAAGCTCCACGTAAAGTCTCATATTGCTCTACCCAGCCCAGTCTCAGAAGCCCAGGGGCCACCAACAGGCCCCATTCTAAACGCCGCTTCTTCTGTCCAAAACTGCAGAGGTGCCCGAGGGATTAGCTCTATTTCCTGGAGCTGAAAACTTCCCATGTGTGCTCTTGGGTGGGACAGATGCTCGTGAATGGGGCCCCCTCTCCCTACCGTCCCCCTCAATCCCCTTGCCTGGGACTCCATGTCGGGACCAAACTAGCGAATTGCACAGCTGCCATGCGGGCTCAGAGGTCTGAAGATCCACCTCAGAGAAGGAAGGACGGAAGCCCTCATTACAGGACTCCTCCACACGGGCCCGCATTGGTGAATAATTTATGTACAAGGCGGAGAAGACAATAAATCAGCTGCAGTGATTAACATGAGCTATTTTACGTGTGAGAAAGATCTATGGCAGGAGGCTGCCAGGTTGCTGGTGATTAATGCTGCTGTTTGCATTGGCTTCTGGGCCTTTATATTCAATTATGGTCCTGGAGTATGTGGGGGGTCCTAGGGATGGCATGGGGCAGACAGGGAGCCCAGGGAGGGAACGGGTGATGCCTAGGACCAAGGTGAGGTGACAACAGGTGGCAGCCTAGCCCTGTGGGCACCTTACTGATGAGAAGTTTAAGTTAGTGGGATGGAGTAGTGGCTATTTGTGTAATGGAAGTCACACTGCCTCTGGGGTGACCTCTAAATACTAGTCAAGGGGGTGCCTTGGGAAGGGGGCACAGATGGAAGGAGGCATGCTTGGGAAAATCTGACTCTTCCACTGTCGAATGCTGGGTTTCTGAGCACCCTACGTGCCCCCTCCTCCACAATCCCTGCTGCCACTGCCACCATGCTAGGGTGGAGCCAGCCAGCTAGCCCGGGCGGGATGGTGGTTAATGCTGGAAAAAGTTCCCCTGTCATCAGCACCAGAGCTCGGGAGCCAGGTCCTGTCCTCCACATCCTACACAGCAATGGTGGCAGCCAGGCAGGCTGTGGAAGAAGGCTCTGGTGCCCTCCTCCCAGCTGACCCAGGAAGCCCTGGGAGGCCCCCTCCCTGGATTCCCACACTTGGGCCTCTCGTCCTCAGCCAGCTCCAGCTGGCCCCCATCAGTGCCGGGGGTTCCAAAGACCAGTGTGCGGCTCTGGGGTTAAGTGATTTCCCCCAGCCCTGCCCCTCCCAGCCCTGGCTCCTATCAGCTCCTTCCTCCCCTTCCTCCCCTCCGGTGACCTCTGAGCAGTGTGGACATGCCTCCCCCTTGGAACCCAAGGGTTGGTAAGGAGGCACAGGGTGGGTGTGGGGGCTCTTCTGGGAGCTGAGCTGACAGCTGGGCACAGGGACCCTCTGGGGGACTGTGGGCCATGGAGGAAGAACTCCCTTCTCTCCCCCAGCCTGGCTGGGAGCCTGCTCTAAGTCACTCTACCCCCAGGCCAACGCTTCAGAATTTCAGTCCTGGGGCAGGAGGAGGTGCTGAAAGAAAAGGAAAAGGGAACATCATCCCCCTGGTGGGGGTGGGATGGGCATCAAGGGAGGCTGGCAGGGGCAGGGCAGGGTTTATGGCTGGAGAGAGAATCTCTGGTTCATCTCCCCCAAGTCCCCACCCTAGCATAGCCCGCGGCTTCGTGGGAAGCAGTTCTGAGTCATAATGACGTGTGAGCCTGTGTGGGTATGAAATCCACGTGTCTGGTGAGTATGGGGCTCCAAGGGCTGCGTGTGTCTGTGTGTCCAAGCACCTGCTGTGTCTCTGAAGCGTCTGCATGGTGAATGTGCCCACACACACTTGAAGCTGATCCCCACCTGGGGCCCCACTCACAGTTCGTGTCTAACCCGTTGTTCCCCAACAACAGTCTTCCTTGGCCCCTAATCCCCTGTTTGCCCGGCTCATCCTCTGGACTCCTTGGGACTCCATTAATGAGCCCTGGACGCCCCAGGACAAGCTCCAAATTAAACCCCACTGCTGACCCTGACATGGACACCTGTAATTAGGCCAGGAGTGGCTGAGGCAGAGAAGGCCCTGGGGCTCAGTGGGGTGAGGGGCAAGGCTGGGCTGGGACAGGGAGCCTAATGCCCAGGGAATGCTCTAAAAGCTGTGCCTGGCTCCAGGGCCCGCCGCCTTGGCTCACCTCTAATAGCCTCCCAGACGGGGCTCCAGGGGGATTACCCTGTGGAGGGGCCCTGGAGTCAGGCAGGGCTGCTCAGCGGGCCCACCCTGCCAGCTCTGGGCTGGGAGGCCTTATGGAAGGGGAGAGCTGCCCCAGCAGCCAGCCACAAGGTCCTTAGCAGCCCGGAAACCCGTGCCCATGACAGCAGTTGCCCAGGAAAGAGCTGAGTCCAAGCTAGCTGGCGTCCCCCACCAGGACCAGCCCCTCCCTCAGTCCAACTTGTTTTGTTTGCTCTGCACAGCGTGTCCAGTAGCTCCATCTGCATTAAACCCCTGACCCCGACTGTAACTCTTCCTCCCCTCTGACAACTGTGTTTACCCAGTGACTTTCTTGGGCACAGAGGGGAGGGCTTATGCCTTTCTTTTTTGCCCACCTCTCCCGGGGAAAGCTGCACTCTCCTTGGGCTCCCTGATCCCAGGAGCTGCCAGCAGAACCTGTCGCCCGTGAGTGGCCTGAGCGCAGCGACGTGGCTGCAGCTAAGGGCCTGGGAGGCGGCAGCTTACACCGGGTTGGGAGTGGGGCTACATTGGTACAATCATCCTCGATGTGCGATCTGGCAAGTTTTTTACACAACTTTCACTGGACATCTCATTTGACCCAGCAATTCTACTTCTAGGAACTTGTCTGCATATGTCCTCACTTGTTCTCAGAGGAATATATCAAGAGAACTTATTGCAGCATTTAAGAGCTAAAGACTAGGAACCTTCTAGGTGTCCACCTAGAGGACTAGCTAAATAATGAAGCCACAACCATACAGTGGGAATACTATGCAGCCATTTCAAGAGAATAATCTGCATGTTCCCATCGAGAATGATCTTCAGGGTATAAGGATAGTGGGACTTCCCTCGTGGTCCAGAGGTTAAGACTCCACGCTCCCAATGCAGGGGGACCCGGTTCAATCCCTGGTCGGGGAACTAGATCCCGCATGCACGTTGCAGCTAAAGATCCTGCGTGTCACAAGGAAGATCCCACGTGCCGCAACTAAGACCCGGCGCAAGCCAAATAAATACAATAAATAAATATTTCTTTTAAAAGAGATATAAGGATAGCAAGGTGCAGAGCAGAATATAGAAGATGTCACTATTTGGGGGGGGCAGGGAAGAAGGGAAATACACAAACAAACACTCACATATCTTTGAAAATATCTTTGAAAAAATCCTTAAGAAGTAACAGTAGTGGCTGTGGGAAGAGGAGTGGAGAGCAGGAGTGGGAGGGAGACAAAATTTTACTTATACTTTTCATACTTTATGATGTTTTGAACTTTCTACGTATTTTACCTTTCAAATATAAATCTATTATGCACACAAATATAAATAAAATGCATATATCCCGGGGCCACAACTATTCAACTTCTAGAAGTATAGCCCACACAAATAAATAAGTACACAAAGATTAAACAAGTATGGTCTATTGCTTAAATGTCATATATTGGAAACAAATGCCCATCAATAGGTAATTGTTTAAATAAAGGGTGGTATATCCAAACTATAGAATATTGAGTGACCATGCAAAAATGAAGTAGATCTACATGTACTGGCATGGAAACATTACAAAGACAAATGTAAGGGAAAAAAGCAAACTGCAAAACAATACAGAAATATCATTCCATTTACATAAAAAATAAAAGAAAGAAGAGAAAACCATATGTTTCTCTGTGTACCTGTATATTACATAAATGTATCCCCAAAACTCTATCCCCCAAAATAAACACCGTTGATGACAGGGGGAAAATGAGATGGGGAGGTTCACATATATGCTTCTGTATATACAACAAGGCTTCAAGTATTTCTTGCATAATTACAAAATAAAATAAATAAAAGCTTGTAAAAAGAAAAACGGCACCACAGTCACTCTTCTAGTTTCCTCCCACATCAGCTTCCAGAACTCTCATGACCATGAAATTATTATTCTCATGTTACAAATGGACAACTGAGGCTGAGAGAAGTTATGCAGCTCCCCCAAGGCCACACAGCAGACACAAGCCAGAGTCAGGCCCCAAAGCTCATAGCTCGTCCATACCATCGCTCCTCAGAGGTGATATTTCTTCCACGTTCTGAGCCTCTTCAAGGGTGTGGACATTGAGCCTGGGTTAATAATGTCCCCTGGGCTCCTACCTACTGCACAGAGTGAACCCTCTTTCCTTCCTGTCTACCTCACCCCCTCCAGCCCCCAGAGGACCTGCTGGCGAGCCCAGATGGGCGTGGGCTCCAAAGGCTGGTGCAGCTTCCTGCCTTGGCATGGCTGCCAGCCTCCCCGTCACCTGCTCCTGTTCTGGCTACTTCTACCAGGGAGAGCTCAGTACCCGTTCCCCGCCAACAACACCCCCCACAGAGCACCCCCTTAATTACACTTAATGGCAAAGACCATAAGAGCTTTATTAACTTTATTATGGACCCAATTAGCAGCTAATGCCCCGTGACTACTGTCCCCCCCAATAATCCCATTAAACATAATGAAGCAGCCAACCCCCTCCCCTGCTGGGTGGGGGCCGAGGAGACAGGGAAATCCATCTTCCTGGGCCCGATTCTGCCCCCTCAGGCCCATTGGACACCAGCTCAGGCCCAGAGCTTCCCAGGGACCATGGCTGGGTGTGGGAAGACAGAGATTAATCAGCAAGTATTTTGATGCCAGCCATTGAGCACACGTGCACAGGTGTGCATGCACACACACACACACACACACACACACACACTCACATATACACACAGCCTGGCTGATGTCCAAACAACTCCTTTCTCAAAACAGAGATGTGGAAACACATACAGCCCTCAAGCACAACCCCGTCCGGCAGACGTTCTCCCAGCCTTGTCCAAGAGCTCTTCAGAGTGGGATGTCCAAGTTGAGGAGCTCTGCCTGGGCTTGTCACAGAGTGAGGGGTGGGAGAGCCAGGAATCAAGGAAGACAGGGAGCCTCCCCCATGAAGCCACACCTTCACCACACCCCGAGCCCTTCCCCTGCTTTGGCTGATGGTTTTAAATATTTATTCAGCACCCACAATGTGCCAGACACAGTACGAGGCCCTCTTTGCCATCTCTCTCTTTTGTATATATATTCTTTACCGTTACGGTTTACTACAGGATATTGAATATAGTTCCCTGTGCTATACAGTAGGACCTTGTTTTTTGCTTTTTGTTTGGCTGCGTTGGGTCTTAGTTGCAACACGCAGGCTCCTTGTGTGGCACACGGGCTGCAGTGCATGGGCTGTCTATTTGCTGTGAGTGGGCTCATTAGTTGTGGTGCACGGGCTTAGGTAGTTGCCCCACAGTATGTGGGATCTTAGTTCCCCGACCAGGGATTGAACCCGTGTCCCCTGCATTGGAAGGCAGATCCTCAACCACTGGACCACCAGGGAAGTCCCTCTGCCATCTCTCTTGAGCATCACCCCAAACCAAGGGAAGTAGACATTATTTCTCCCATCTTACGGATGAAGAAACAGAAGCCCAGAAAGATGGCCAGTTTTTGAAACAGATCTTCTACATGATCTGCTTTAAGAGATCTCTCCTCTCTCCTTCCCCAGCAACCCACCTTTCTCCAGCCTAAAGCAGAAGAAGCAGAGATCATGGAGATAATTCTCTATTACCTTCGGATGGGGAACTACAGCATAGAGAATGTTGCAGCGACCATCGTGGTGATCACAGTTAAGACAGCCCTTGGGGATCTGATTCCACGTCAACCTTGATGGGGTTGAGAGAATTAGAAATCAGAGAACATTCCCGTTCCCTACTGCCACAAGAGGTCCCTGAATTACTAGACCCCAGGCCCCCGATCCAGGGTCTGGCATGAATGCAAAGGCTGGTAGGGGTAGGGGAGCAAAGGGTATTTGAGAGCAATCACAAGTAAATCCCCAGCCCCCCCCCGCAGTGATCAAAACCTTAAGACTTGGGGATTCCGGCCCCTGAGGGTCTGTGCTAGGGGTCTCCATCCACCCCTACCCCAAGCACAAGAACCGCCTCAAGATGGGGTGGGTGGCACATAAAGTCTCCATGGCCTTAGGTCCTTCCACTGGGCCTTGGCCCCGGAAAAGCAGCAGGGAGTAAATACCGCCAAGACTGACAGGATGGAATCAACAGCTGCCCTGAGCGAGGGGGCGGGGGCTCAGGAAGGGAGACCCTTGAACCTTTGCTTGGAAACAGGCTCCCTGTTCCCTTTCCCCCTCCCCCGGGCTGGCCTAGCCTGGAAGCAGCCACTTGAAATGGGTCCCAGGGAGCCTGGGAGAGGCGCTGGCCTGGCTCCAGCCTCCAACTCCTGACGCCTCAGCCAGGCCCCCTTCCCCGGCCCCCGCTCAGGCCCAGCCCCAGCTGGGGTCAGGAGGTGAGAGGGAGAGCTTTGTGTCTAGACCCATCCAAGTCCCCCTAACCACCACCACACACCCAGCATGGTGCCCCTCCAATTGTTCCATCCCTGGGGAGGGCGGGTGATGCAGGCAAGTCAGCACCCTCTCCTTTCCCAAGAGGCCATGGGAACTGGGGAGGGGGCGAATTCTCCTCCCTGGGGTGATTCCAGGGCAAGGCACTGGGGAGCCTCCCCGGATGGGGCCCCTATTCTTCCCTTTGCCCTGGATGGGTGTTCTCTGACACCAAGCCCCCACCTCCACCCTCTGAACAAACAGTAGCACCACCCTCCCCACCCTCCTCATACCCAGAGGGATCTGGTGCCCAGGGAGCCTCAGCTGGAGATATCCAGAATCAGCCAACAGGAACACTAGGAGACCTTGGTGGAGGCCAAGGGAAACCTGGGTGCCTTGGGGGAAAGATAGCCTGCGCTGAGGCTCTGGGTAGGGTACAGGTATTGGCTTTATAGTGTCCTGGCTGTGTGAGCTTCAGCAAGTCTCCCAACCTCTCTGAACCTCAATTTTTCATCTGTAAAATGGGGCTGAAAATAGAACCTACTTCACAGTGCTTTTTGTGAGCATTAAAGTTGTAACATACATAAAATGCTTAGATATTTAAAATCCAGTGAATGAGAGTTGCATTGTTGTTGTCAGGGATGAGGTGGTACCTAGATTGGTAATAATAAGAATAATAATAGATACTGTTAGAGCATTATAGGGACCCTGTGCCTGATTCTTACTGAGAAAGGAGGAGCGGGCTTGTGTCTCCTCACCTCGGCCCTCCAAGGCCTCCACTTCCTATAGCCCACACTGACATAAGAACTTCAGAGGGCTGACTTAGTCCTGGCTCACTCCAGTAAGCCCTAAGGTGCCCCCCCCATCACAACTTCTTGCACACACACACACACACACACACACCACACACACACAACGCACGAAATGTTCCTTCCTTTCCCTGAAGCAAGGAGGAAGAAAGAGACATGAGGGTTTGAAGGATGAAAATTAACTGGAGCTGAGAGAGGTGTCAACTTCAAGGCAGCACACCCACTCCCACCCCTTCTCTGTCCAAGGGATGGTGTTTCCACAAGTCTCTGCAGGGAGACCCCAACTGCCCCCCCGCCCAGGTGTGGACTGACGCTGTCAGATGAGGAGAAGCAAGCAGGGGAGGAGGCGGCTTGTCAGGGAGAGCAGCTCTGCCCAGCCCAGGGGCCTGTTTTAGGGGTGGGGCCACCACACAACCCACCCAGGACGCAGATTTGTGGCCAGGACCCGAAGAGGCCAGAGGGTAGCTAAGTCTGACCTTCTGGATCCCAGCCCCTGGATGCCAGGGGCTGAGCCAGCTGGTTGGGGGGCAACTCTTTCCCCAGGAGGCAAGAGCGATCTAGGACAATGATCTCCAAGGGCCTTTCCAGCCCCCACCTCTGGCCTGTCTGAAGGTCTAGTTGGAGCTCCTGCCTCCATTTCCCCACCTCTCAAAGAGGGCCAAGAGCTGTTACTTGCTCTGCTTCCTGGGAACAGTCAAACCGAGCGAGGGGTGGGAGGTCCGGGACAGAAGGGCCCCGGCAGAGGAGCCAGTCCCCTCATCCTGTCTCTGTCATTGTTAACAGCCACAATTATTATTATTTGGAGAGACGGGCCAGACGTGGTCAGGGACGTGGTTGGGGTGAATGAAATGAAAGTCCTCGGTATGTGCGTCTAGCCAGGTTAATACTCCTTCCTGCCTGTCGGCCTGACAGCAGCAAGATTGATTACCCAGGCCTCCCGCTCTTTATAACTCGATCAGTCGAATTAATCTCTGGCTGTCGGCCCATCTGATGCCTGAATCACAGATTTAATTTGGAGGTGTACAGCTCCTCCCCCATCCTATCTCCTGCCTTCCAGCCTCCTCTCTCTCCTCTTTCTGCCGCTTCTCCACCGTCTCCTGTTCTCCTGCTTCTGCTTCCATCACTGCCTCTCAGGCCCCTCAAGGGGGCAGTGGTGGAGGAGGGAGAGGGGAATGGGTGGCCCTGAGTCAGCAGCCCCTCTGCCCAGGCCAGAGGAGGGGTCATGTTCATCCACCCACTGGGCAAGGCGCCCACCCCTCCATGCTCCACCCCAAATGCAGAAAGAAGCTTAGCTGACACTAAGTAAGACATATTAATGTACTAAAAGACTTAATGAAGTTGAGGGGGGGTGAGGGGTGGAAAGTGCTTGCTTTATTAGTTTATGGCCGATTAATGGGGATGCCATTACTGTGATGGAGATGGATTGCTGCTGTCAGCAGCCTGGGCTGAGGGCCGGCCGCTCCTTCCTCGGGTTGTGGGTGCCACGAATGGAGTCAGAGAGAACTTCATTAGAAGCGCCTATGGGGTCCCACCTGGGGAGGCCCTGCGGCCAGCCTGGAGGGGCGGGGGGGGGGCAGGGGCTCAGCTCTAGGCTTTGGGAGGAATTCCAAGGGGTCAGAGCTGGGAGCTCATATCAGCTGGAAACTCCAAAGGCAACAGGGCAGAGAGGTGGCCTGGCTCTGGATCTGAACACATTCAGGGGCTCCATAATGTCACCCTGGAGGAAAGAGAGGGAGGAAGCTGATAGGACCGAATAACCAGGACCCACTTGATTTTCCTGAGAGCCTTCCCAGGATGAAGGGAGTGAAGAGTAAGGAAGCAGAGTCCTATTCCTTTCATCCTCCCTCAGAGGGCACAGTGCCCTCCAAACAGGAGGACTGGCCCACCCACACCGGGCTGCAGTCTGCCCTGACGCTAGAATCCCCGGCACCGGAGCCAGACACCTCGCCCTACACTCTGCAGATGGAGTGGAGGAGAAAGCCACATTGCCTCAACTACCTGGTAGCTGCTGACCTCCCAGGCAGCCAGTGGGGAGCAATGAGATGGAGAGCAGACAGGGTGGACTTAGGGGAGAGCAGTGGGGGCTGGGAGGCCAAACACTACCCAACCACTAGGTTTCTCAGCCTGGGGGACAGGGGGTCCCAGCACTGGACAGGCTGACCAGATACACCCTTGGTGGCTTCTCCCTCCTCTCAGCAACTTCTCACCTCCATGACCCCAGCCCCCACCTTGCTTTCTTTGAAGAGGGAGGGGTAAACGCTGGATGTAACACAGCTCTGCTCCAAGAGGCCACTTTCTACTGAAGTATCTCTCAGGAGTATATGACATTTCGACATGACCATTTGATGCAGAACCATTAAACTTTCACAATTATTTTTAATATTATCAACTGGTGTTCAAAACAGACACTCCATAGCCCCTCCCTAACTCCCACTCTGTCCGGAGCCTCTCCCAACCCCAACCCATCCCTGAGAAGAACCAGTGTTGAAAAGAGATTCTAGAATTGGGCTCAGAACACAGTCTGTTGATCAAAATACATGGTACTAAAAAATATTTTGACACAAGTTAGGCCAAACAACTATGGCAAAACGAGCCCAAAATGCCCTATTTGGTCCCTTGGTACTTCTCACCATGTGTGTGATTCTGCAGGGATGAGTGTGCCTAGCTCCATGGGCTACCACACGTCTGAGCTCCAGCCCTGGGTCTGAGTGTGCCATGTGTCCGAGTGTTCTGCGAGGGCCTGCATCTGTGCGTGTTGGGTATCTGTCTGCCTTGCAGTGTGGACACTCCCTCCTGGGGCACTGAGCTTGCTGCTCATGTCTGTTCAGGCCAAGGGCCAACCATTAGTTCAGGGGTCACCACCCAGGCATGCTCCCCAAGGTAGAAGCTACCTGCTCAGCCTAACTGGGAAATAAATACCCTGTTTCTGAGAGTAATTTAATTATTGGCTCCTGCGGACTAGTGGGTAATTAAATTCCGTAGCTCCCAAAGTAATTAATTGCTATGCAAATAGTAATGCCCTCTGCTTTGGAGAGGAGGATCTCAGCCTGAGTTTGTCCTGCAATTAGAAGCTAATAATTACCCTGTCAGTTCCTCACTTCTGCCGGGTAATTACCTGCTGAAGCCCCACCGGTCACTGAAGATGTTCCCAATCACCTGCTACTGTTGTCTCTGGCTCTGGTCGGTTCCCAACAGCCAGGGCAGGGCATCCCCATAGTGCTGGTTGATCTTGAGATCTTCCCCATGTTGAACCATATCCACAAACCCCAAGAGCCCTGAAGAGATGCCCTTCTTTCTGACCAAGAACAACAAAGGATGGACCTCTTTAGTCTCCCTTTACTGAGGGAAGAGGGACACCAGCTCCCCAGTGTGTAAATTCCTGTTAGGTTGGTTTGACTAACCTACAGTGAGTTCCCAACAGCTAGGGCTGTTGGGAACTTTCACAAAGAGTATCTAACAGTTAATCTTCATGAAAATCATTTTCACCATGTGACGGGTTTTTGATGTGGCAACTAGGCTAAGCTATAAGAATGAAAGAAAGGGGGCTTCCCTGGTGGTGCAGTGGTTAAGAATCCGCTGCCAATGCAGGGGACACGGGTTCGAGCCCTGGTCTGGGAAGATCCCACATGCCGCAGAGCAACTAAGCCCATGCACCACAGCTACTGAGCCTGCACTCCACAAATACTGAGCCCACGTGCCACAACTACTGAAGCCCACACACCTAGAGCCCGTGCTCTGCAACAACAGAAGCCACTGCAATGAGAAGCCCTCGCACCACAATGAAGAGTATCCCCCTCTTGCCCTAACTAGAGAAAGCCTGTGCCGCAGTAATGAAGACCCAACGCAGCCAAAAATAATAAATTTATTTAAAAAAAGAATGGAAGAAAGGGAAGAAGGCACTTTACAGCAAATACATGCCTTCCCCCAGTTATTCAATCAACACTAATCTAGGGCCTGCTGAAAAGGGATTTTGAAGATGTACTTAAAGTCCCTAATCAGTTGCCTTTAACCAGAGAGATTATCCTTTGTGGGCCTGACCTAATCAGGTGAGCCCTTAAAAGGGACTGAGCTATTCTTGATGAAGGAGACTGCAAATGCTATCTGGGCCTACAACTGCTCGCTGTACAATTGCTAGATCTTCCTTACTGCCTGGGGACAACAGCTTTGTCAGTGCCCAGGGCATCCAGCTTGTTCCTGATCTTTCCTTCCTGACTGCTTGACCTACAGATTTTGGGTTTGCCCCTCTCAGCCCCACCTCCTTAGGAAGGAGTCAGAGCATCAAGAACCCGGGATACCAACCCCCACAATCCATCAGCCAATTGGTCCTTGGCCTGACTGACATACCTCTCTTTAGAGGTTGGGAAACTGGAATCAGATACAAAACAGTGGCTGATCAAAGATTTGATAGCTGGGAAAATAAGGTTTGGAGTTGGACCCCCAATTATGTTACCATTTTCCATTGGCAGCTGGACCTGGCCTAGGTCCCAAGTCTCAGGTAGGTTATACCTGTGTCTACGTGGGAAGGTATTTTTGGCTCCCCATACTTCATAACTCTTAAGTATCACTGTGTTTCAGCTGATTTTTCATTTCTTATCTGGATCTTGTCCTCTCCATCAGCTCCAGGCCCTTCTGTCCCAGGTTCTTGATGCTCTCTCTGATTCCCTCCTGAACACATGGGCCTGAGGTGGCATCACTTACGTATCTTTGAGGCTCTGGTCATTCTCTTTGAGAACATCCAGACTCCACCCGCTCTGTGCCCTCCTCCTCAAGGTCCAAAATCTTTCAACTGAATCCCTGCGGGATAGTGTCCTGGCATAGTCCCAGAGTTGGGAGATCCCTGGGGAGGCTGGATAGAGTGTGGGTAGGGGAGGATAACTTTTGGAGACTGGACTGAAGGGCACTGAGCCAGGACCTTATTTCCCAGGTCCCAGGAGCCTGGGAAATAAGAGGTAAAGGGAGCAGAAGTGACCAAAAAAGAGTGAGAATCCTTGCCCTCCCCACACCTGGGTGCCTCCCACTTCCCTTCAGGTCTCAGCTTCAGTGTACTTCCTCCAGGAAATTCTTCCTCACCCCTAGTGGAGGGTAGGCCTCATGCCCCATGTTTTCTCTCTCCCATACTTCTGTTCTGGGCCAGGTGAGCAGATGGCAGAGGACCCCAGGCAGAGGAGACAAGTTTTGCGGGGGACCAGCTCTCTTCAGCCCACAGGACCATGTCTAGGACTGAAGGTGGTAGGAAGCACTACAGGCTTTGAGACCAAGTCTAGCCCTGTGAATGCTTTGCCTTTGGGTCAGAAGTACCCTGGGATGAGTGTGTGCCACCTAAGACAAGACCCCCTCCACCACCACCAGGGAGGATGAAAGAAAAATGGCAGGCAGAGGGTGGCATCAGAAAAGCCAGAGGTGATAAACAAACATGTTTCCCAAACTTCACATGGGAATGTGGGAAAGAACTATGGGGAAATGCTCAAGATTCTCAATACCAGCAGGTGAAGGTCCCTTGATATCAGTGAGGGTCTCATCTATGTGGGAGAAGCCAACTTTGGAGAAACCCCTTAACCCCTCCTCCTGGCTTCACTTGCTTCAACACCCCACAACAGAAGGAATGTAATGGTGTCCCTTGGTCTGGAGTCTGTACCCTGCCTTCTATACCCAACTTCTCTTTCTGATTTGCTGTAGGAACTGGTAGGAGTTGTGTCCCTACCTGTGCCTTCATGAGGTGGCAATTTCTTGCCTCTTGCTAGAAACTCTAGGACAGAGATATGTGATCACTTACAAGTTAACACTCTTCAGAGAGCTCAGAGAGCAGTCCAGAGGGTGGGAGCCATGTCTCTCCCATCAGACTGGAGATTCCCTAAAAGCAGGGGACCATGTATCTCCCCTCTAAATATGGACTCCCAAGGGCAGTTGACATTTCTATCCTATCTTCTCCCTCAGTACCTGGCCCCAAAGTCTATAAACAGTGATTCTAAAAAAAAAAGTACCTATGACATAGCCTGGTAAGACCAGGTGTCTCAGAACCTGGCCAGGGACTTCCAGGCACCCTCAACACAATCTGGCCTCCTGTCTTGGCTGGTGCAGTTACTGCTCCACTGACAGCTCTTTAGAATCCATTCAGAGTTTTGGCCTCAATATAATCTCTGGGTGATGAATATTTCCCCTAATGAACTGATGGGAATTGGATTAGGTTGGAATGCCCGTGTGCTTAGACTCTAGCTGATTAAACCCCCATCTGTGCAAGGCCCGCTTATGAACAGCTCGTTACATATAATTTTTTGAAGGAGGGGGAAAAAATGATGTTGGTATTTGAGTTCTGTAAAGGAGCAGGAAAGAAAGTGAAAGCAAAATGTCTGTCCAGACTTTTGGCAACTGCTTTTAATCTGACCAGGCCAGCACTCCCTCCCCGCAGGGCACCCTCACTTTCCCCCACTTAGGCTAGGGGTCTCCCAGGACTCAGTTGCCTGCATCCTTACCCAGGAGTCCTGCACAGGGTTCTCTGAGCCCACATCTATCTGTCTGCTGCAAGGAGCACTGACTGCATAGGGAGTTGCTTTGGGGAAAGGCAGGAGAGGGAGAAGGGGTTAGAGGGGGAGAAGTTAGACCTGTGGATTCAGTTCTCACCAGATGAGGCTCAAGCTCTTTATTCTTACTCCAAAATTATCCAGTCACCTTCAAAAGAAATTTCAGGGAGTTTGGAGCCCCATCCACGACAGGAACTCTGGACAATTCCTGGGCCCTTTATCGGTCAGGACCAAGGATAGCACCTCAGCCATTTCAAGGATCTCTAAACTTCCAGGCCCCTCCAATCTCCCCTCTTTCTTCCCTGCCATTTCTCCATTCTTTAACATTTTCTTTCCTTTTCCTTCTCCTCCCCTTCTTCCTTTCCCTTCTTCTCTTCTTCTTCCTCCTCTTCTTACTCCTTTTCTTTTTTAATCCCAGGGACAGAACCTGGCTTCTGGTTCTCCACCACCAAGTACTTTGTCCCAGAAATCCCTCAAGAATACTTATTTGGGGGGCTTCCCTGGTGGCACAGTGGTTAAGAATCTGCTTGCCAATGCAGGGGACATGGGTTCAATCCCTAGTCCTGGAAGATCCCACATGACGCAGAGCAACTAAGCCCGCGAGCCACAACCACTGAGGTCGTATGCTGCAACTACTGAAGCCCACGCACCTAGACCCCATGCTCCACAACAAGAGAAGCCACCATTATTAGAAACCTGCGCACCACAACGAAGAGTAGCCCCCACTTGCCACAACTAGAGAAAGCCCACGTGCAGCAACGAAGACCCAATGCAGCCAAAAACAAAATAAAAAATTTAAAAAAAGAATAGTTATTTAAGCATCTCAAGAAGCCTATCCTACATAACCTCTTTTAAAGACCTTATCCACATGATTGACTCTCACCCACACCATCCAAGAATACACGCACAAGCTGAAATCTGGTGTCTAGCAGGGAGAAAGATCAGAGTGATTGTGTTTGAAAGACTGGCCAACTCTCCCCCTCCCCGGTGGAGCCAGGGATCAGCCCACCTGATTTAAGTACTCCCAGCATGACTATGGCTCTAACCCCACAGCCCTCCCCTCCCCCTCCCTCCTTCCACCCTTTCCCTCCCCCTCCCTTCCCCTTTGCTCCTCTCCTCTGTGTCTCTATGAAAAGTGGCAGCAGCTGCTGGAAAAGGCATACCCTTCAATGAACATCAGCAATTGTCACGACTGAGTGTCCCAGCCTTCTTTCCCGGTTAATCTAACTTGGGAAGAGTTGAGGTGTGCTCTGGCTCTACTGCCCATGAAAGGCAGAGAATAAATAACAAGCCAGAGGCATAAACAGATGTGCAAATATATGCAGCTGGTGCTTTCCTGCCAAATTACTCTGGATGGAATGCTGGCAGGGGCCCAGGATGCCTCCCCCTCTGACTGGAGTTTGGCCACCAGGACCCATCCAAGATCACCATCCATTTGGCAACATCTAAGTGAGGGGAGGGGATGCCAGGGAAGGGACTGGAGAGGCTGCAGGTGCCCTTAAGTTTGGTGAAGCACGCCAGAGGTTTATCCCAGAGACTCAGGTGGGTGGGGGTTAACATGATGGGGGAGGAATACGGCATCCTGTCCAGACCCGCCCTGAAGGTTCCTGAGAGTCCTCTCTCCAGGGTGGGGCTTACAGTGGCTTGAGGGTCGATTCTAACAACACTACCTATATACATCATGAGCTCTATGTTGCCACCCTCCCTGTCACTCAAGGACTGGAAGTTCCTGTGATGTTTGATTATATATGACACTGTTCAGAGCTGGCATGGAGTGCAGTGGGCGGGTGGCAGCTGGATAAGAGCCAAACATAAAATATCCCTGAAGACTCCAGCCCTGGAACAAGAGATGGAGGGAAAACTGGTTGGAATCTTTGTGGCACCAGGTGAGCAGGAAGAGAAAGAGTTCCTTAGGGGGCCTCTCTGGACAACCCAGATCTGAATTCAGGGAGACACCAAGCTACCTTCTAGGCTTCATTCAGATCACAAGGAGTCTTTCTCTTCATTAGTTTGGGGGAGCATGGAACAGTTTTTCCAGTGCCCAATTCCTGCCCCTTCTCCGGATTCCTGACCTTTGGGGACGGGAACTATGTGCTCTGGTGAACTGTGGCATTGTGACAGATCGTGAGTGGACTCGGTCTCACGAGTCTATACTCAGACACAGTACCATAGAAATGTCAACTGCCCTTCGGAGTCCATGTTTAGAGGGAGATACACGGTCCCCTGCTTTTAGGGAATCTCCAGGCAACGGCAAGCAAGAGAGTTCTGTGATAAAAGAAGGGCCTAAAAAGATAAGCTGGGCAGTGGAGTAGAAGGATGGGTTGAAGGGAGGAGAGATGCAGAGCTGGGGGCTAGTTAGGAGCCTGTTTTCATTCAAGCCTGATGATGGGATCCAAAGTCACACAATGGGAAAGGAATACAGGGAAGAATGAAGGGAGAGGTGGTGGGACTTGGCGATGGATTGAACAGAAATCAGAGATGAAGAGGAACAGAGTGGCAATATAATTTATTGCCCAATCCAGAACAGTTTTGAGTACAAACAAAGCGCTATCAATCATTTCCCCAGGACAGTACACATACACTGGACAATCCTGGGCAAATCTGGACACACAGACACCTTGGTAAAGATGACCCAAGGTTGGGACTTGCCTGGTCGTGCAGTGGTTAAGAATCCACCTGCCAATGCAGGGGAGATGGGTTCAAGCCCTGGCCCCGGAAGATCCCACATGCCACGGAGCAACTAAGCCCATGCACCACAATTTCTGAGCCTGCGCTCTAGAGCCCGCAAGCCACAACTACTGAGCCCACGTGCCACAAGTACTGAAGCTCGTGCGTCTAGAGCCTGTGCTCCACAGCAAGAGAAGCCACCGCAATGAGAAGCCTGCGCACCACAATGAAGAGTAGCCCCCGCAGGGAGGGGGAAGGGTAAGCTGGGATGAAGTGAGAGAGTGGCATGGACATATATACACTACCAAATGTAAGATAGCTAGCTAGTGGGAAGCAGCCGCATAGCACAGGAGATCAGCTTGGTGCTTTGTGACCACCTAAAGGGGTGGGATAGGGAGGGTGGGAGGGAGGGAGATGCAAGAGGGAGGAGATATGGGGATATATGTATACATGTAGCTGATTCACTTTGTTATACAGCAGCAACTAACACAACATCGTAAAGCAATTATACTTCAGTAAACATGTTCAAAAACAAAAACAAAACAAAACAAAAAGAGTAGCCCCTGCTCACTGCAACTAGAGAAAGCCCGTGTGCAGCAACGAAGACCCAACGCAGCCTAAATAAATAAACTGAAAAAGAAATGACCCAAGGTGTGGTGCTTGAGCAACAGCGTGTATAGGGTGATGTTGACCAAAGCAAGGAGGCTGGGAGGCAGGGGGAGGGATGGAAGAAGAGGGGTAAGGAGCTTCGTATTGAACTTTTTGCATTTGAAGTGTCTGGAGACATTCACCTGGAAAAAGTCAGCAGGTCACCCCCTTCTAAGCATCTGTGGGCTCTTGCTTGGAAATGTGGGTTTCAAGCTTGAAAGAGAAGTCAGGGTTAGATATACATACACTACATATCTCTTGACCCAACAGTACCACTTTTAGAAATCTGAATCTCAGAAATACTCATTCTTGTGCAAAATGACATATGTTTAAGGAGGTTCACTGTGGCATTGTTTGTAAGAGCAAAAACTTCGAAACAATGTAAAAGCCCACCACTAAGGAACTGGTTAAATCTATTATGGAGTACCATGTGAAATTATCTAATGTAATGAGGTACATCCGTACGTGCTGACCCGGCAAATATCTCTGATATTTTTTTTTTTTTTTTTTTTTTTTTTTTTTTTTTTTTTTGCGGTACGCGGGCCTCTCACTGTTGTGGCCTCTCCCGTTGCGGAGCACAGGCTCCGGACGCGCAGGCTCAGCAGCCATGGCTCACGGGCCCAGCCGCTCCACGGCATGTGGGATCTTCCCACACCGGGGCGCGAACCCTCATCCCCTGCATCGGCAGGCGGACTCCCAACCACTGCGCCACCAGGGAAGCCCTATCTCTGATATTTTTAAAGTGAAAAGAGCAAATACTAAAATAGTAGTATGACATGATAAATATATACAATAATTGTTTCAAAATCTAATTTGTGTGTGTGTGTAGTGAATATGTAAAAGACCTAGAAGAATACATACCATATTGTTAACTCCAGTAAGTTATAGAGAAGAGAGTAGAATTAGAGGGAAGGAGGAAAGAGGAGCTTTTACTTCTTGCGCTACACATTTCTGGATTGTTTGAAACTGTTTGAAATTTTTATAAGCATATATTCATGTATTATATTTTAAAAGTAAAGAACAATGAAAAGAATCCTTTAAAGACAGACTAGGGAGTTATGAAGGTGATGAGTGGAGCTCTGGAAGTGGGAGAAAGTGGGGATTGGGGCTGGAACTTGAGACCTATTCCCACAGAAGGGGAGGTGGGAGAAAGGAGACAGGGCCAGAGAAGAAACCCCAGAATATTCCCAAAGTGACTTAAACTCATTTCTGACCTCCAAGGCTAAGAGAGAGATAGACTCTCCACTCCACAAGTAAGGCTGCCCGAACCATTCTCTCCAAACTCCAAGCTTCCCCTTCAACAGAGCTGAGCCTATACAAGAGCCCAGCTTTGTTCCAGGGCCCCTGATGGGTCCTAGGTGACCCACCGCTGCTCCAGACTCCACGCTGTTAGAGAAAACCCCACTTCTTTCTTATGTGCCACACTTGCCTAGGAGACCAGCTCCATACTAGGCACCACATTGCTCTGGTTGATGCAGAGCCATCCTAGGAGGCCCCAGCCCAGGCAGTCTCGACTTCTTCCTGCTTCTCTCCTCTCCCCTGATGCTGCCAAAATGCACAGCATTTCTCCAGGTGAAGGAAATAACAGCCAGACATGAACTCCCTCTTCTGGAGTAGGGCTGTGTGTTTAGGAGGAAGGGGTGGAATCAAGGGGACAGACAGCAGTGTGACTCACAGGGGCTCCTCCCCTGGGGAGATGGAGCCTGACAGGCTGGGGTGTGGGACACTTTGAGGTGATTTCCTGACAAGGCTGTCAGCGTTTCACTCCTCACTCTCAGCGTGAGTCCCCTGCAGCTAAGCTAAGCCGTCTCAGTCTTTCTCTCTCCTCACCTCTCCAGGGCTCTCTTCCCTCTCCCAATGGCCCCTCTCCCCACTTGCAAGCCCTTTCTGGTGCTAACTTTCTGCCTCAGTGCTCCAGTCTACAGCTCTGATAGGCATTTTCCTTTTTTTTTTTTTTTTTTTGCGCTGTACGCGGGCCTCTCACTGTTGTGGCCTCTCCCGTTGCGGAGCACAGGCTCCAGACGTGCAGGCTCAGCGGCCATGGCTCATGGGCCTAGCCGCTCCGCGGCATGTGAAGTCTTCCCGGACCGGGGCACAAACCAGTGTCCCCTGCACCGGCAGGCGGACTCTCAACCACTGCACCACCAGGGAAGCCCTCCTTTTTCTTTTAACAGAAATACATAGAGTCAGCTTTTCTGTTGGGGTGCCCTGGTCCTGGGCACAGCAAATTTCGTAAATGATTGGGAGTCCAGGGATGCACAATACAAGGGGCAAGGAGGCAGTGAGTGTGTGTGTGTGTGTGTGTGTGTGTGTGTGTGTGTGTGTGTGTGAGAGAGAGAGAGAGAGAGAGAGAGGAAGAGAACATGCACCCTTTGGGGTTGTGTATGTGCTGATCAGCGATGGGAGGGGTTCAGAGAATGTGTAAGGGGCGCAGTGGGGGGCACAGCTGAGCCTGCTAAGGTTCCTCAGATCTTTGAAAATTATGGGACGTGAGTATCAACAGTGTCTTTCGAGTTTGTCTCAACAGTCTCCCCCAACCTCCACCCCTGCCACTTTATAAATGATAAAGCTGAAGTCCAGAGAGGTTAAATGACTCCTCTTCTGCCACACAGCTAGCTAGTGGCAAAACCAGGGTGAGAACCAGGGATCCTGACTTGTGGACTACACTGTGTCCACAACTCATTCAGGGACCTTAGAGAAAGGTCCTATTTCTCAGACACGGTAGACGACAGATTTGACTAACAACTTCTCAAAGAGATGGGAAAAGCTAGAATCTCTTGGCCTTCAGGCTGCCCAGGGGACAGGCAGGGTCCTTTCCCTCTGCACCCCCCAGAGCCCAGCAGTGACAGCAACACCTCTTCTTATGGTCCGGGCTGCTTCCCTCCTCTTCCTGGGAAAACCCCAGGGCGTAGCAGTCAGACTGCTAGGAATACTCTATATTCACGTTCGTCTCCTTGGCTGCCGGTGATTCTTGCCTGACCCTGAGTCCCACCTGCCTCATCCAAGGACCTAGACCAAGACAAATTTGTCTTCTTCCTGTGCAAGCTCTGAGTCCAGCCAGCCTGCCCCCCAGGGCCTTACTTTACTTTTTAGAAGCATCCTCTGTCTACCACCCCAAATCTGGAGTCCTTGTCATCCACAGCCCCTTGGCATTGGGCTCACTTGCCTTCTTCGGGAATAAGGTGAAACCCCTCCCCCTTTAGTGATTGGAAGAGTAATTAATCCTTAACACAAGCTTTAGTCATTTGCCATCCATGCAAAACACCAGCATGGCGTCCCCCACCCAACACTCTCTTCCTCCTGCTTGTCCCTGTGCAATGCTGGTATATGAAAGACTCTCCCTCACACCACTGTTCTCCCAAATCAGCCCCCAGGCCTTCAAGAGGGGCCTGAACTCCTGAGATAGGAGGGGGAAGTGGTGAGTCCGTGAGTGCACTTGGCTTTCTCCCGTCCCTCTAATCACCTCTTCCAACTCCCAGCCATTCCCCCAGGAAGAGAGTGGAAAGAAGGGTGCAGAAAAGAAGTTGGCAGGGCAATAAAAATGTCAGGGCCTTTCCTCCCTTTCCTCTCAGCGCCCTTCTCTAGTTTCTCCCGCTTTCTCCCTTCGCCCCTCCTCCTCTCTCCCCCTCCCTCCCCCTCCCTCCCCCTTTCTTCTCTCTGGCAGATCCTGCAGCGAGTGCGGCCGGCCGGCCAGGAGAGGCAGGCCGCATTGGGGTGTGAGGCGGGAGAGGTTAATTATTGCTCCCCCGCCCCCCACTCCCCCCTCACCCCCGCACAACGATGTATCTGACTGTCAGAAGCGGTGACAGATGAAGACAAAGTACAGGTACGGCTCCCGCGAACCCGGCCCTCGACGTACCAGCCAGGGTGGGAGTAGAGGGGGGCACGCTACCGAAGTTTTAACCCCTCTAACGCCGGGCCACACAGCAGGGGAGAGAGGGGGCCGGGGAGGTGGGGAAATCCGAATTAGAATCCGGTCCCCTCCAGGGCAGCTGAGCCTAGGGGACCTGTTGGCCTTCTCCCGCCTGGGGTGGGGAACGGGTGGGAGGCAGGGAGGACTCCGTCCCAGAGGCTGCGGAATCAAGGTCGGGAGAGAGACCGTTCCGAGGATGTTACAGGTACAGAGAAATGGGCTTCATGGAGTAGCCTGGAGGGTAGGTCGATTTGGGGACCCAGGGACCCCAATGAGAGGGAGAGTTCCTACCCCGCCTCCTTCTCCATGATAACATTCCGCCTCACCCCCAGCTTTATTGCTAGGCTCCTTGTCAGGGTGCACTTGTGTGTTTGTTTTGTTCGTTGGTTGGTTGGTTTTGGCCACGCCTCCCGCCTTGCGGGATCTCAGTTTCCGACCAAGGATTGAACCCAGGCCAAGGCAATGAAAGCCAGAATCCTAATCACTAGACCACCAAGGAACTCCTGCACTTGTGTGTTTAAGAATGAGAATTGTGTGTCTGAACATGTATGTACTGGTGATGATACAACTCGACAGACTTGATAAAGTCTAAATATGTTGGGTGGGGGCGTGCTTGGAAGGGGTGTGTGTGGATACCTGTGAGGGGGCCTATACCGTGAGCACTATGTGTTGCGAGTGTTTGTGTAGGAGAGAGAGCTTTTTGCCTGTAGGTATGGCTGTGGTAAAGGAGTGTATCTTCAGGTGGGTGGATGCTCTGAGCTTGCAAGTCCTGAGGAGTCTGCATTTGGGAGGGTGTGGATGAGGTGTGTCTTTCTGCGGGTGTACAATGTGTGCCAGCATGAGGGGCTCTGTGTGGTGACTCATGCTGCTGTGAGTGTGAGCCTGATTGTGTGTGCCTGTCTGTAGGACCTGTGCATGTGCATGCACGCATATGCCAGCCCAAAGCTGCCAGCCTCTTCCCTCACTGGCATCCCTCCCTTTTCTGACTCTCCTCTCACCATAAGCAAATGAGGCGAAATAATTATTTTTCCATTTAAATGCCCCATGTTCAAGCCAGAATGAAAACAAAGTGTTTTAATAAAATTGTCTTTAAAAGGAAAAGAGGAAAATAAACGTCTGCTCTGCTTCTCTCCCTGGCGTTCAGGGAAGCCCCAAGCCCTTCAAAGTTAATTAAAACAGGACCTAAAATCGCAGAATCACTTACTAACCTTTTCCCCATCTTCGTCTTAAAGGTAAGGCAGCCCCCAGAAGCCTTGCCTCTGGCCTGGACCTTGAGGTCCCCCTGTTCTCAGGCTCAAGTTCTCCCTGGACCAACCTTCATGCTTGGCAGGTACCCTGGCTTTCCGGCAGCCACATCTGGGGATGGGGGGGAGCTCTGCCCTTCCCTCCTCCCAAAGAGTCATTAAAGGCCTCCTCCGGCCATTTGAAGCCCTTGATGGACATCATCCCCGTCCGAAGCTTCCGGCCCTCGCCTCCTCCCAGGACACAGCCCGCCCTCAGCCCCTGCTGCCCCTCCCCACGGGTCTCCTGAGTCCCCAGCTGCTCTGAGCTTTATCTGTCTTCACTGACCCCCCGGCCTGGTCCTCAGCTCCAGCTCAGCACAGTTCCGGCTGCTTCCGCCTGGTCTGTATCTGTTCCCCATCAGAGGCCCCGTTGGAGCTCCAGCCCTTCAGCAGCCCAGATAAAAGAGATGGATGGAAGTGAGTTTCGAGGATGCCCCTCCCTCCAAGCCCAGAGCTAGAGCCCTGGGTTCTGACAGGGGCTCCCTGAGGAGGGCGGGGGTTGGGGGTGTGTGAGGGTGAAAGCTGCCAAGCTCTCTGGAAGCCCAGCCCCTACCCATCCCCACCTTGCCATAGCTCTTCTCCTCCTCCTAAGACCCAATTTCTCAGGCCTCCTTCAGGCAGGCACAAGACTGTAATTACCCACACACTTCAGCAGGAAGCTCTGTGCTAGGTACCCTGCCCCATCTCCATGTAGCTCACCCACCTAGAAATAGTGACAGTGAAATTGACCATTTGTTGAATACCTATTGTGTTTCAGACACATTACTTATAAGATCTCTAATCTCATCACAACCCTTACAGAGGAAGTTTTATCACTATTTTGCAGAGGAGGACACAGAAGAAGGAAAGCTTAGAAACTTGCCCAAGGTATGCACTTATAAAGCAGTACCACAAAAGCTCATGTCCCCTCTCCAGCCTATCCTTGACCACAGACCCCCAGTTCTGTTCCCAAAGACCTATCTTTACCCTTCAGAGACCAACTTCCCCTAGAGATCCCCAGGAGTTAAAACCTGGGCCCCTGTGAGGGCCAGCTGAGTCCCGAAGACCTGTGGGTTCTTCTCCCCGCTTTAGTGATCTGGGGTTGGGATGGGGGGACAGAGGGGAGGCAGGAAGTAATTGTCCCTAGAGCCCTCAACACTCATCCTGGAAGACCCCATCACTTCTCATGACCCCATTTCAGTACCCTAAAGTCCATCCTGCCTCCCATGGTGCTGCCCACCAAGGGGACAGGGTGAAACTTGATTGTGGGGTAACATTTGTCACCAAAACTGATTTTCATAACTCTTCACCCTCTTCAGAGAGCTTTCAGTTGCCCAGATAGCAGAGAAAATATAGAAAATAAAGGCAGGCCAGGAACCAGCCTGTATCTTCAGCCCATCCCCCTTCCCTCAACCAGTGTGGTCACAGTCCAGGGACCTAAGATCTCAACCCTGGGAAGAAAAGGACTGAAGAAGGGGAGGAGAGGCAATGAAAGGACAGAAACCCTGGTTTTAGGATGATGTAGTCCAGCACAGGAGGCTGAGAAGGAAGGGGACAGGAATGAGGTGTTACCACAGACCGAGAGTGAGGATGGCACCTGAAGACTTCTGGCCTTGACTGTGTCTGGAGAACATCTAGCAAAAGGAGGGAAGGAATGATCCAGAAGCACCTTTTTCCCAGTTCAGTCCCAGGAATGTGTGTGTGGTGAGGGGAGGGTATGTTCTGTGATCTTTTCCAGGTCACCATTGTTTGAACCCCCTGGGCTGAGCCCAAATTGAAACCTGGTAATGGCAGCTGGGCAGGCAATGAGCCAGGTGGCTGGGATGGGGCTTCATGGGACCATGGTGCCGAGAGTTCTGCCTCACCTCGCCCACCAGTGAGTCACCTAAGCCAGGCCAAGCTCTGGAGCCTAAGCTCTTCTCCTCTGCCCCCCACACATCTGGGACCCAGCTTGAGGAGAGAGGACTAGAGAAGAACATTAGGGGCCCCTGCATGGAGAAGGGAGGGGTGGGAGAAAGGGAGGGATGACTCCATCTGAGATGGCCTCCAAATTCCACCCCAAGATTGGTTTTCCTTGCCACCAGAGCCTCTACCTCCATACCCTCCCAACTCCATCCCTGATCCTGACCTCATTACTCCCCTCAGGCCCCCATCTCTATCCACCAGCTCATCCTTCCCCCAAGAGTTCTCAAATCACCCCCATTATCTGCAACTGAGTCCCAGAGCTTCCATCACTACTTCCCAGACTGGATCTCTTCCAGTCTCTAAATGCACCCACCACTGCCCTCCGAGAACCTATTTCCTACCCCCAACCTCCCAGACTCCATTCCCACCCATCCCCAACCCATCATCCTTCCTCCTAAGGTGCTCTGCTTTGAGCAGAGAGGTGAGAATTGATCTTCATTAACATTCCATCACTCTAAGTGGACTTACCTAGCTGTTCCCTGTTTAGAAAGAACCTAGTCATTCAGAGGGCTGAGGAAATAACCAAAACATATCCTAGGAGGTAATCAGCCTATGTCTCCAGCCTCTTTCCCTCTGCCCTCAGCTGCCTACACACTTAGAAATAGAGTCCTAGGTGACAGGACCTGAGCTTTTAAACAAAAAAACAGGGAATCTCCAAGCCCACCAGAGTATTTAAGCCTGTCTATTCCTCACACATATATATGTAAACAGAGTTATACATATATACATGCACACACAATCCTGTAAACATACATGTATATAATTAATTCACATGCACATCTTAGAATAGAATGTAAGGGGACTTCCCTGGTGGCACAGTGGTTAGGAATCCACCTGCCAATGCAGGGGACACGGGTTCGAGCCCTGGTCCAAGAAGAACTCACATGCCGTGGAGCAGCTAAGCCCGTGCGCCACAACTACTGAGCCTGTGCTCTAGAGCTCACGAGCCACAACTACTGAGCCCATGTGCCACAACCACTGAAGCCCACGTGCCTAGAGCCTGTGCTCCGCAACAAAAGAAGCCACTGCAATGAGAAGCCCATGCACCACAACGGAAGAGTATCCCCCGCTTGCCGCAACTAGAGAAAGCCTGCGTGCAGCAACGAAGACCCAACGCAGCCAAAAATAACATAAATAAAATAAATTAAAAGAAAAAAAAAAAGAGGGCTTCCCTGGTGGCGCAGTGGTTGAGAGTCCGCCTGCCGATGCAGGGGACACGGGTTTGTGCCCGGTCCGGGAGGATCCCACATGTCGCGGAGCGGCTGGGCCCGTGAGGCATGGCCGCTGAGCCTGCGCGTCCTGAGCCTGTGCTCCGCAACGGGAGAGGCTACAACAGTGAGAGGCCCGCGTACCACATAAAAAAAAATAATAATTTGTTGAAAGAAAGGCAAATAATAGAACATGTACTTGCAAATAAATGTATACATACAGCTGTATACACATATAACAAACACATCCATATATACAGTGCTTATGTACACACATACATATATGCACCTACATGGTTATCTACATACATATACCTGCATTTAGATAATCTACATACATAACATTGTGATGTACATACATATATATACATACATGTACACAGTGCATGTAGACACATACCACACATAAATAGTATGAACATATTATAGATATCACATATATACTACATATACATGTGCACCTTCACATACGTATATGAATACAAATCAAGCACCTTGTTTTTTTTTTTGCTGTACGCGGGCCTCTCACTGCTGTGGCCTCTACCGAGCACAGGCTTGGGACGCGCAGGCTCAGCGGCCATGGCTCACGGGTCTAGCCGCTCCGCGGCATGTGGGATCTTCCCGGACCGGGGCACGAACGCGTGTTCCCTACATCGGCAGGCGGACTCTCAACCACTAGGCCACCAGGGAAGCCCTCAAGCACCTTTTTACTCAAATTTTTACAGTCAATTTAACTGTCTCAAGACCCTAGGCCCAGGTTTGGCTGCTATAACCAGAAATAACCACCAGATGGCACTCTTTCACCACTTCCTGTTCTCCTAAGTGTTGCCAGAGGTGTCGCCAGACATGTCTCCTCTCCGCCTACGCCCAAAGCTTGCAGAGCCGGCGTACCCCAGGCACTGCCCTGTCCCCTACCTACAAGACTGATGCGCTTGTCCTTGGTGCCCAAAGCCTGCAATCTCTGCCCTCTCTGAAATCAGATTCATCCTCTTGGGCCTCCAGGCTTCTGTTAGAGAAGTGGACTCCCCTTTGGGGCTCCAGTTCTGCTCAGCCCTCAGATCCACACACACATACACACACCCCGTTCACCAAAGAGCTAGCGGTTGGACTTCACCTGGACTCCCTCGACTCAGACCAGCGCGGCTCAAGGACCCTTCCTTGAAGCCTTCGAACTAACAAGCAACCGGCTTCAGTGGCCCTATTCCCCAAAATGGCCCAAGGAGTGAGTCGGGGACATTTGGACACTTGTACCACCTACACACACCGGTACACACAGCCCCCTTTGGCGGCTTACTCCCCACATCCTGCCTGGGATGCCCAGCCGGGTCAGCCAAAAGCTGGGAGGAGAGTGGCTAGGCCCTGGGACTTAGTACCCTCAGCCTGGGAGCAGCTGGTCCCGGTTTAACCCTTCCTGCCCCGGTCCAGTCTTGACTTCAGACCTCTGGTTCAGAGCTGGAAGGAAGCGCATTTGCTCATCTTAGGCAAACTACTTAAAATCCCAGAGATGGGGGAAGTAGGATGGGGCAGAGCCTCTCCTGCCTCCAGACCTAGACCACTGCGAGTCAGCTCCCCCGGAACCTCATAGGTCGGGTGGTGAGCAACCTAGGACGAAAAACGCGAGGAAGTCTTGGAAACCCGTGGGGAGGCGAAGTCGGGAGTTCTGGCAGCAGCTCGGCTTCCCCCTCCACCTCCCTCTCCTCCCCCGGGAGCGGCGGGAAATTATTTATTAAAACGCCGCCCGCGTTCTCATTTATTGCGGAGAATAATCCTCCGCATTGCAGCGCGTTTATTAAACCTTTCCCGTCCCAGCAATTCTTTATAATAAATCGCGTGTCACTTTCCAGCGACGTTATTAAAGCCGGTCCGCTGGAGCAGGTGGCGGGGGGGGGGGGGGGGGGGTGGGTATGCGCAGCAGGGGTTCCTCCTATTCAAGGCTGTGGGGCCTGAACCTGTAGCACCGCGGAGGGGGAAACTGAGGCTATAGGAGGCTGCACCTGAACATCCTGTAATATCTGCAAAAGTTGATGGAGGAGTACGGGTTCTGGGGGATGCGTGTGACCCTCTAGGATCGTGCGGAGCCTCTGCTCTGCCAGTGGGCGCGGTAGGATCGATGGGCCCACCAGGGGGGCGCCTTCGAGCCCAGCTGGCCGGGAGTCGCCGGCGAAGAACAAGTCAGTGGCGGATTCCCTGGCTGCTGGGGAACCCAGACCCCAGTCCCCTCTTTCAGCGCGGAGCAGGACCTCCTTCTGGGCCGGACGCTGAACGGCCTGACCCTCCTGCCCCCACCATACTGCTCACATCCCTATCCCTACTTTCGCGGTCAACTTAGAATTCGCCCCAAGTATCCAACCCGCTCCAGCTGTTGAGTGCTGCTCCTGGAAACGCCGGACTCCAGCCAGGACTCGGCAACAAGAGCTGTCCTCTGGCTTAGCCTCTGGACGAGTCCTGAGGTTCTGCGGGAGGGCAGCCAAGCCCTTGGGTTGGGGTCCGGCCACGCCCCTCCCAAGAGGCCGGGCTCCCTGTATGGGCCCCAGAGGACAAGCTCAGACACGAGTCAACTGCGACCTCTCCCGTTGTGTGCCGCCAGGCTTCGGGTGGAACCCAGGCGCGTAGGAGGCCTTCGACACCCACACACGGGGGTCTTGGCCTCGCCAACTTAAGCTTTCATTTTCTCCATTAGTCAGTCAATAAACAGTACGCCTCACCAGTGTCCCCGGGCGAGGTAAGGGGAGTGTGGAGAGAGATTTCGGGAGCAAAAGAGTACGGCTCTGTGAGGCACCTCCAGCCAGAGAAGACAAGTCACAGTGGGGCAGACGAGAAAACAAGCTTACCATGATTTTGTCTGGGTTTCGGCTGGGAAATGGGCGGCTTCGTAGGGAAATCCTAGGGTGTGGCCCATACATGTGACCAAACTTCTCCCCTCCTCCATCCAGTTTATGCTTTCATACTGGGTCCTACCCACATAGATCTGGTTTCCCATTCTGCCTGGGGAGGGGACAGAGAGGCAGGCAATCTATCTCTAGACCAGCCCCAATGGAGTGCAGACTGGGGGATACCCTCCCTCCCAACCAGATGGCTCCAAACTTCCTGCCTGGGGCAGGGGGAGGCCCCAGCTCAAGCTTTCCTCTACATCTGGCAGGCATGTGCTTAAAGAGCAGGACCTACTCTCTTCTGGAAGCCAGAGTCCTACTACCCTGGGAGGCCTCCAGAGAAATGCGGTCTCTGTGTGCAAATCTGCATGAACCATCTGTCTCAGTTTGTTCATAATCTTTATTGCGTTGCCTACTGTGCCTAGTCTTGTGCTAGGCATTCGTCCAGTACAAAGTGGTATAATATATGGTACTGCCCTCATGGAGTTCCCAGAATGACAGGAAAATCAGACCATGCCAAATGCCCATCTTACTGCACTGAGCTAAACACGCTCCATCGTGCCTTCCTGGACAGCAGATGGCAAATAGCAAAGAGGATTGGCAGTTAGTATTGCAATTGGGACTCTAGAGAGAGGGAAATTTTCTAGAAGGTGAGTTTCAAGAAAGGAAGGACTGAGGTTAGGCAAAGACTGGGGACTAGGAAATAAAAGAAGGAGCTGTGCAGAAGGGCAGTCAGAAGACTGGCTGAGCAGAGCTGGAGGGAGGGCTGCTGGAAAGAAGTAAAGGATCCTGTTGTCTGCACCCCTTTGTGTCACCTCCATTCCTCCCCACCCCTACCCCCCACTCAGCCTAGAGACAGCAGGCAGCTATTGCCTAATGCATGGTTGGTCCACACAGGAGGACTGTCCTGGCCAGAGCACCTCCTGCATGGGCCCCTCTGCATCCCACCTCCCCTAGTTGCTGCCTCTCTCCTTACCCTCCAACTTTTGTCTCTCCCACCACCATCACATCTCCCCTACTAAGGGCATTAAAGCAATCTGTGAAGGGGCCCTGCTCCCCCTTTCTAGATCTTTTCAAGAGCAGGGTTGAAAACTATCCCACTCACCACCCCCCATGGCCACGGCTCTGGACCTAGTAGTAATCCTCGGCCTCTTCACTCTCAGCCTCCTTCTCAGGAAACAGGTGCAGGAATGACAGCTGGGGGATGCCTGTGGAGTTCAGCTGGTCTGCAAACACATGGGGACAAAGGAAAGAGAACAGGAAAGAGGGCTGTCAGTGCCCATGTATCCCAGTCTGTGAGAAAGCCATGCTTGTGTGTGTACCCACATGCATATACACACATGGACACACATTCAAAGGCATGAATCCACCACCTTCCCCCAGCCCCCAGAGCTCAGGGCTCTCCCTTACCCAGTGTGAGCACTGTCAGGCTAGCTGGGGCCTCAACCTGGCCGAGGGCATTGCGGGCCAGGCAGCGGTAGATGCCCTCATCGCTAGGACGCACAGCCTGGATCTGCAGCCAGCCCGTCACCTCAAACCTCTGGGGTCCACCCCTAAACTGGAGCCAGGAGGAGTCAGCAGCATCGTTCTAGAGGGACCGTGGGCTGCCCCGGGGAGGCCTCTGCTCCCTGTCCCTACCTGCACAGAGATGTGGGGGTCATCCCCTGGCAGCTGAATGTCCAAGCCGTCCTTTCTCCACTCGATGGAAGCCATGGGGTAGGCAAACACTTCACAGCCAAAGATCACATCCTGCCCCGTCACGTTCCAAATGTCATATGGATGCGACACAATCTGGGGCTCTGGGGGTGGAGATAGGAGGCCTAAGAACAGGATGGCACATCCAGCCCAGCAAGGACCCCATATACAAACCATTTTGAATGTGTTTGTGAGGGAATACATATATGCTGAAGTAAATACACATCCATAAACAAGACATGACACATACACAAATGTAGCTGCAGGTACACACAAGGGTGGGAACACAGCGATGGAAATGCACAGGCAGACAAAATGCGCAAACAAGCACAGAGACCCACACCTCAGCTTGGCAACCACACTCTGTCCCTGATTGCTCCCCTGTCCTCATTCCACCCTCTAGGCCCCTACCCTGCTGGACTTGTAAGCAACACCTCCCTCCCCCACACCCTCCCCGTTCTCTAACCAGGTCCTGCTGCCAAAGGCCCGAAGATCAGCCCTTCCCCCACCCCACCCTGGTGGTGGGGCAGTCCACGTGGCAAAGGCAAGGACACTGAAATCAATCTGGGCAGCAGGCAGAAAGCCTGGGGTCGTGGGGGGACCCTCCAGCAGAGCGTTTACTTTCCCAGCAGCCCCAGCCAAGCCAGACCCCTCAAAGGGGCTCAGGAAGTGAAGGTTACTAGAGCTGCCAAAGAAAACTTGAGGCTTGAATAGCCCTCAGCCCGCTGGGATGGGGGAGGAGGAGCTAGAAGAGTACCCCTGCTCCACTAAGCCCTAAACGCAGAGGAAAGGGGAGCGTGGGCAGAGGCCCAGAGACTAGGTTAACTAAGCACTGGCTCTACGGAGCCGCCCAAAAGAAACCGGATTGCATCTCACAGGAACCCAAGTTTCCCTGCCTGAATTCTAGTGGTCTGGGCAAAGTCTGAGAGTCTCTCTTCACTCTCTCAATTTTGAGGCCAAGCGTTGGCTATGTGCCTGCTCTCTCAGAGGGTTGGTCTCTGCCAGCCAGGTCTGGAGCTTTCACGCGCCCCAGCGCACGCTGCTTATTGACAAAGCTCCGGACCCGCACCTTCAGGCGGTGGCTTCTGCGGACCGGCCCCGAGAGCAAACTCTTATAATGGACTCGAGGCCTCCCTGGCGTCAACTTTTTCGCTCCGCTGGCCAGAGACCAATGCCGTCGGGGACCGGGGAGCAACGCCTTGAGAAACCCAAGTGGCGGGGGTCGGGGTCGTGGGCCGTGCGTACCCGATTCGCAGGGCCCGGGGTGCGCCACGGTGAGGTTGGCGTCCGGCCGAGCGCGGGCCGCCTCCTGCAGGCGGCAGATCTGAGCGTAGGTGCGGCCGTCGGAACCGCAGAGAGGGCGCTGCGAGCGGCAGGCACACAGCGGCTCGGGCACCTCTCCGCGGCTCAGGTCGCCACCAGCGTCCAAGTGGCACTCAAGCTGCTCGCCGCAACGCCCGTAGAAGTGGGCACTGGGGTCCAGGTCGCAGAGCTGGCCCTCGAGATTGGCGCATTCCCAGCAGCAGCCGCACGCGTCGCGCACCCGGCCGGCCAGGCAGCCCCGCGGCGAGGCGCACTCTTCTGGCCGGCAGGGAGCGCAGCCCTCGCCCTCCGCCAGCAGCCGTAGCCAGCCGCGCCGCAGGTAATCGGGGCCTACTGATGGCCGCGCGCCAGCCGGGGACGGCGTCCGCACCACCAGGAGTAGCAGCAGCAGCAGCAGCACGGGCAGCGGCAAGGCAGCTGCGGGCGGCTGGGGCATGATTAGCTGGAAGCCTCGAGAGCACTAGGAGCTTCAGCGCGTGCGTGGCACCCTGCCGGGGATGGAAACCAGGTCAGGAGGTCAGAAGCAACCTCCTTGTTACTCGTACCAACTTGGACCCTAGCACTGCCCCCTCCCCTGCTACCCTGGAGTCAAGTGTCGAAGGGTCATAGGAGGGGTCATCCAGTTACGCTGGGTGGTAATTGATTGGGCTGTTTTGGGGGGTTGGGGAGAGGTGAGAGGAGGGAACGATAAAGCTCAAGCACACACGCGCACCACCACTACTACCACCACCACCACAAACCATCCAACTTCGAAGCTTCCTGCCCTAGAGGTGGGTGGGAATGGCTGGTCCTAGGAGGAAGGAGTTGTTAATAAGGGTGGAAAGGGGGTGGAGCGGGGGAGGTTGTGTGTGTTAGGGTGGGGGTAGGGTGATGCCCTGGGGCCCAGAGCGCTCACCTGGTGTCCGGGACTATGCCCCTCAGAGCAGCCGTGACTCCTGTCCGAAAAAGCAGGCAGTGGAAAGGAATCGGGTGGGCCCGCCAGCCACCTCTGCTCCGACTTGAGAATCTCTGACAGAGTCCACGGACTGGCACTCAGAGAGCAGCTCCTCCGCCCCCTCTCCCCGCCCCTCGACGTTGCATACCCCACCCCCTCCCCTAGTTCTGAAGCTGCCAATTTTATGCAGCCGTACGGGACCCTCCTGGGCCACTTCCCCCTAGCCTGGTCCAAACTCACAGTAAGAACAGAACAGCAGTAACCGGACACCCAAGCTGGGGAAGGACTAGAGATGGGGTGGAGTGCGGGTTCGGAGTAGGGGATGGGAGGGTGGGGGGTAGCTGGAAGTTAGAGTTGGTTGAAAGGCTAGGCCCTGTCCCATCTGACTTTACAGTCCAATCCGCTAGAGCAGCTGCAAAAATGACAAGGAGGTAGGAATTCTTGTGCCAAGTCGGGCGCCCTGCAGGGCAAAGCCAACCAACGTCGTCTCCCCGCAGCCCAGGGGCGATTGCAGGCTTGTCCACCCCACTTCCCCACCAAGTCGCAGACCAGAGACTCGGCGTTTACTTCTGCCTCCTCACATCTGGCCTCCTCCTCCCTCCCCAAATCCGGCAGGTGCTCCAACCCGAGGAGGAGCCGGGTGATTATAGAGGTCCCAGCTGACCAGCGGCCGCTGGGAGAGGTGGGCGGGGCGCCTCCCCAGTGGGCAGCGCTCGGGTCAGAATTACAGGTTATGGTTGCTAGGCCGGCAGGGCCAGAGGCATTCGGTCTCGCAGCCGCCACCGGCGCCACCGTGGCACTTCGGGCTGGGGGCGGGGAGGAGAACATTCCTGGAGGGCCCGACCTCCGTACCGGGGGTCTGCCAGGCCCCGCCTCGGCCTGACCCCAGCGGCTTACAGAAACCGCGCTGCAGTCCAGTTTGTAGGGGGCGGAGACTGAGCTTTGCAGCCAGGGAGGGGACGTTATTCAGTCAGGCTCCCTCCGGAAGGACCTGGCCCGGGGTGGACACCGGCCTCTCCATCAACCGCGAAGCTAGCGGCTGGGCCTCGGCCTCTGGACCGCCCAGAGTCCTCTGGAGGACTGGCCTCCGCATGCGCACTGGGTGCCGGGGAGTCGAGCTCTCGGAAGCGGTCAGAGACTCTCTCTCCAGACCTGAACGCAGCCAAGCCCTTCATTTAGGGGTTCCCTCGAAGGGCTCTACTGAGGTGTCCGTAGCCAGATACGCAGTCACCCTAGTCTCTAAAACGCAGAAGACTGAAGGGAAGCAAACTTCCACGCGATGTCTCGTAACTGTCGCGAGAATCAAAACAGGAAGGAAGTCTAGGAATTCAGAACAGGAAAAGCCCGCGGGTTTTAAACGTAAAAAGAATGGGTGGAGCCCGGTAAGGCTGATGGTTGTGGGTAATTCCTTGTCCTTGGCCCTGGGGGGCAACTGAGAGTGTCGACCTGGGGCAGAAGTGAACTGTAAGAGAACTGCGGGAAGCCCTGAAAAAAAGGGGGGATGGGGGACTTGAAATTGCGTGAGCTGACTAATGGAGCCACCCAAGGACAGGTCTCTGGCTCTGGTTTACAAAGTACCATGAGGGCTGAGATCCGATGTCCGGGTTACAGAGCGGAAGCAATCCGGGATCTCTAATGAATTGTTACCGGGCTTCTAAAACCTAGGAGCCAATATTTAAATAAAAAACTCCACAGATCTAGAAACTCTTCACTTACCCACCTTGTAGCCGGTTGTTTACTTTCAGTCTCTGCTGTGCTCTTTACGTCTGGTATTAGGAATTGTGACTAACTCACCACTGTATCTGTGAACCTAGCCCCTCTCCTGGCAGCCCAATAAATTGTCGGTAAATATTTGTGGATTAAATGTGAAAGACTTTTCCTGAGTGTAAAAGTCCAAGTTTTAACGTGGATTTCGGAGTCGCTGACGAAGGCTGGATAGACAGGGAACGAGCGCCCTCTGGTGGTCTAGCGGTTGGTGACGAGAAGAGGACCATGCATACAGTAGGCACCAAGTTGTTGACTCTACAGGACATCTTTCTTTTATTAAGTAAAGATTTGTTTCAGGAAAACTCAACATATTGTAAAAATACGTTTAGAAGGAATTTTTTTTGCATCAGACACAATTTGAAAGTTTAGATACTTTCCCAGATCCCCATCATCTGACACTTTATCCACTAAGGCTCCAAAACACATTCAGTAACATCTATTCGCATCGTAAATAGTAAATAAATAAATAAATTTAATAAATTTGCATACTTACCCCTTTGAAAATGTTGACTCAGTTTGACCGGATCATGCAAAATTGTTGGGCCACACGGAAAAGGATTCTCTAATTCAGATGATGTGACTACTGCAAGGAAAGAAGCCAGGTGGCAGCATCCTTTGCATCGGCATGAGGGAGACTAGATTAGGAGCGAGGGTGAAGTTAAACTTTGTTGAAGAACAGATAATCCTGCCTCTTTCCCTCTCCTTACTCTTTCCTATAGTTCTTGTACTGAAGAAGGAATGGGGTATAGAACTATAGTTTGCTTTCCACTGTGAGCCATAGCCTGGAGTTCACGGTTATCATACATTTACTTTCTTTCAGCCACTGACCCATGAGATAATTGTTAAATATAATGACAGAATGAAATGGGTCCTAGACAATGAACAATATAAGATGAAACACAGCATAAGGATCAGTTTGGTAAGAAATTACTTGGGAGGACCCACACATTCTAACCTGTCACTTCTTGAACCCTATTTTGACACAACTAGTGAAAATTATAGGGTTGCAACTTTGGAAAAAGCAGTAGTGAAATAGATGGTCCAGATTTGACCCGTTAGAATGGATACAGAGAAATTGTGCTTCCAGTGAACATTAGAATCAGTTAAGTCAAAAAGTCTCAACATAAATAATTAAGACGGAATACCTTGTAGCTACCTACTACGACAAATTGGTGAACTCGGTCAAAATGAAAAATACATGTTGGAAAATAGAGTTAAGTGAAGAGGAGAAGTATATGAATACTGATCACAGCTGTGTAAATATTATATATATCATCAACAAACACCCTAAGAGAGTGTGGAACAAGGCCAAATGGTTGAGTATAATGCTCACAATCCTTATTTTGTAAAATTATTTTTCATAATAAAAAAGTAGAGGCTACTTTTATAGGTAAATTAGGATGTTGAGATAAATGTAGAACGTTGGGCTAACCAGGTGGGAAGATAAGCATTATAATTCAGCAACAAAAAGCATACCAAATGAAAGCTGGAACACCCAGCAGACTAGCTCTCTGGAATAGTTAAGGCATTAACTGGAATAGTTAAGGCAAGTTGAATGAGCTTTGTGACATGCAGAAAGAAATCAGGTGAAAATTTTCTTCAGCTTACTTTTATGTACAGGAGGCAACTCCTTCCCCCAGGCTCCCAGTTTCCCAACCATCTTTTTTTTTTTAATTAATTAATTAATTAATTTATGGCTGCGTCAGGGTCTTCTTCGTTGCTGCGCGCGGGGCTTTCTCTAGTTGCGGTGAGCGGGGGCTGCTCTTCATTGCTGTGCACAGGCTTCTGACTGTGGTGCTTCTCTTGTTGCAGAGCACAGGCTCTAGGCACATGGGCTTGGTAGCTGTGGCTTGTGGACTGTAGAGCACAGGCTCAGTAGTTGTGGTGCACAGGCTTAGTTGCTCTGTGGCATGTGGGATCTTCCCAGACCAGGGCTCAAACCTGTGTCCCCTGCATTGGCAGGCAGATTCTTACCCACTGCGCCACCAGGGAAGTCCCCCATCCACCTTTGAGATGGAAATCATAGCTCCATCTGACCTAACAATGTGGCCACATTTTGTATTGATAAACTTAGAAGTGATGTAAAATCATTGACTCTTTCTATATTTCTGTTCTCTTTGTTTTTAAACCTTTTTTAAAAAATTTTGAAATATAACAGACAAGCAGAAAGGTGCACAAAGTAGATATAGAGTTTGATTAATTATTACAAAATAAACGTTCGTGTGATCATCATCCAGGTCAAGAAATACAACATTGTTAACACCCCCAGAAGCCCCCATCATGATTAATCCCTCCTTTTCCCCCTGGATAACCACTTCTAAGCTCTATATTTTCATTTTACCTGGTTTTTGACTTTTATATAAGTTAGGATACACCTAGGAATGGAATTGCTTGCTTCTCATGATATGCATGCATTCAACAGTAGTTACTACCAAACCATTTTCCAAATTTTTCCCCATTATGCCATATCCTTGCCAACACTTGGTATTGTCAGTCTTTTTAGTTTTAGCAATTGAATAAATATTTTAGAGCCTAAGATTCTAACGTGACCCATCCCACAAGGATTTCCTCCCCTGGATTTTCAAAAAGCTTTATTTTGAAATAATTTTTAGACTTATATAGAAATTACAAAAATAGCACAGAAGGTTCCCATGTATCCTTCACTCACCCTGACCCAATGATAATATTTTATTTAACCATAGTATAATTATCAGAAGCAGGACATTGGCATTGCTACAATACTATTAATTAAACTATGGGCATTAATTCAGATTTCACCTGTTTTTACATGTATTTGTGTGTGTGTGTGTGTTTATAATTGAAAATTTATCACATACATAGGTTTATGTAACCATGAGGTGAGTTAATGAGTCTTCTGGCGTATGAGAAGCTAAAGCTCATGCCAAGGGAAAAGCCAGTAGAATCTGCAATACTAGATAAAATGTCATTTACTATATAAGTTGCCTTTTCAATTATTACCCAGAGTCACTGAAGGGAAGGGAGGCTAGCTGTCAGGATAGCTAATACACTCACACTTTTCACTCTACATCTACCTGTTGGGGCAGCTGTGGGCATGGGGAGAGTCCCAGGTTCACTGGTTGAAGTCTACTTGTTGTTATGGCACACTTGGAAGGGAAGATTGGTGATGGCAAGTGGTGTTCTCCAAAGCAGAAGGCTCTTCAGTCCCACCTGACTTTTCACTTGACAATTTTGTGTGAGGCCAGTGAGATACCTCCCTGCTGACACCTCTACAGTGACTCCTCATTCCTTCCACCATTATTTTTATATAATGTCCAGATGATTACCAAACTTCTATCTCTGGCACAGACCTTTATCCTGAAAGTCACACCAATATATCCAAACTGATGAATCTCCTGATGTTTTCTTCTAAGCAGCCAAGGAAGAAGGCCATAAGCAGCCTCCAGCCTACGTTATACTTATGGCTCCCAGAAAAAGCATCAGTACATCAAATTGCAGGGAAATATGTTATTGACTCTGCTGGGGTGATGTGCTCAACAGGAATTAATCACGTGGTTGAGGCCTGACCAGCCTGGAGCTCGTCTCCCCTGCAGCAGGTGTAGTCGATGCCCCGCCCCGCAAAGGTTACCTGCAGACAGTTCCTGTACAATCTCATGGGTCTCTCTACCTGAGGGAGTCCTCTGGCCCCTAGAGTGAGCTCAGCTAGCAGGGCAGTCTAAAAATGCCACAGAGTTAATTCAGGAGCAAGCCATAGCCAGCGAGGCCCAGGAGTTGGAGGATAAATACCCCTGCTTCCTTTCCTTTCAGTGGAATAATTCTGTGCTGTATTATCTTCAGGCTTGCAGAAGGGCTCCCCCCTACTGATGCACCTTTTATTTACTTTTCCTCCCTTCTGTCACTTCCCCTCTCCTTCACTGTGTTTTCTGGGATAACCTCCCAAACAATCCCTGTCTTGGGTTCTGCTTTCTGGGGAATCAAAATTAAGATAACCTCTGTAGAGGGAGGAGGCCATCTGTCTGAGAGCCCCATCAAGACCATGTGGACGAGGAAAAGTTCTTGGACCCCAAACTACATTTGTTAGTGACAGTATCCTTGCTTACATTCCACTTTCAACCTTTGCTCTTAAGACATAACACAGTTTAGCTTTGGCTTCTGTGGGGAGTTGGGCAATAGGTTAATATCCAAGACTCTCCTGAGCTGGCTGTTTCCTTGAAGCCAAGGAAGAAGTTGGGAAATGCATGCTAGAATTCCAAGGAAAAAATGGTGGGATGCTTTCCCAAGGGCTGACGGAAAATAGAGAGAACTTAACAGCAAGCCAGGAACTACTTGGTGTTTAGGCAACCAAATCACACATAGGATCCTGGACTCCAGGAGAGCATCAGAATATGGTAAGTGTAATGCTGAGCAGCGAACAGCTGCCATCTCTGTTCAGTTTGGGCAATTCGGTACTATCAGAACAGACGTGTTAGGAAGAACACGGGCTTGAAAGAAGAAACATGAGGCTCAGCATAAACCTTTGAGCATGTTATTGAGTCCATAAACCTTACATGTCGATATGCACAGCCTCACAAATCCCCAATTCCTTCGTGTATTTTCCACCATTTTCCCCAGGAGTAAGATACAGGGAGAGAGGTACCAAAAGATGACGATCAGGTGCACTCTGCCTGGCAAGCCTCCTGCTGGTTCTGTCCCCCGACTGGGGGACACCCCAGTGGGAAATTTGTTGAGTAGAATCACACAGAATTTGAGCTCAAGAATTGTGTAGAAATATGGCGCTTTAAGTTAAGGGACTGAAATCTTTGGGGTCCTGGGACTTGACCTGCTGTCACAACTGCCCTCTACAACATTGTTTTATTTATTTATTTATTTATTTTTGTCTGTTTCTGTGCGTGGGCTTTTCTCTAGTTGCGGCGAGCGGGGGCCACTCTTCATCGTGGTGCGCGGGCCTCTCACTGTCGCGGCCTCTCTTGCTGCGGAGCACAAGCTCCAGACGCACAGGCTCAGTAGTTGTGGCGCACAGGCCTAGTTGCTCCGCGGCACGTGGGATCTTCCCAGACCAGGGCTCGAACCCGTGTCCCCTGCATTGACAGGCAGATTCTCAACCACTGCGCCACCAGGGAAGCCTTACAACATTTTTTAAAGAATTTGGATTTATCACAAAAGCGAAGGCTGCCGTATATCAGTCTTGTGCGTTGGGAACTGTCAAGTGCTAACACTGGCCCAGCTGCCGGGTGCTGTCTGCAAAGCAGGCGGTAGCTGCAGTGGAAGGCAGCTTAAAATGCCCCACAGTCTAGGAAGGGCCTCCGAGAAGTTTTTATTTTAACATAGAATCCAGGCTTCCAGTCAGCTTTGCCAGCAGCTGTGACCCATCTGAACCTCAGTTTGTTCTGAGAAACGAAGATGAATTCAGCCTTCAAACATGTTGTATTTGGCACAGTGGGTTCTTTTTTCTTAATTGCCAATATTTAAATAATGAGAAATTTTATATAAAAATCCAGAATTTAGGGGCCGGAGTCATTAGGCCAGATGTTCAGAGAGGCCTAAGGCCAGCTGCTTCTAGTGCTGAGATAAGGAAGTGAGAAAAGTTGGAGCTAATATCTAAGCTCCTAGTGCTGCCAGATTTTTTGGGGAAAAAAACCCCCAGGGAATCTAGTCCACCCTGCAACCATTGAAGATGAGCATTGGCTGCTGTTTCAGGCAAGGCTGGCCCTCTCCAGCTCTCCACAGTCCCAACCAGGCTTACTTCCCTCACATAAGAATCCTGCTGTCCGGGCTTCCCTGGTGGCACAGTGGTTAAGAATCTGCCTGCCAATGCAGGGGACATGGGTTCGAGCCCTGGTCCGGGAAGGTCCCACATGCCACAGAGCAACAAAGCCTGTGATCCACAACTACTGAGCCTGTGCTCTAGAGCCCACAAGCCACAACTACTGAGCCCACCTGCCACAACTACTGAGGCCTGCGCACCTAGAGCCTGTGCTCCACAACACGAGAAGCCACCCAATGAGAAGCCCACGCACTGCCACAAAGAGTAGCCCGGCTCGCCGCAACTAGAGAAAGCCTGCGCACAGCGCACAGCAACAAATACCCAACGCAGCCAAAAATAAATAAATAAATAAATTCATAAGAAAGGTTCTTGCTGGCCCATGTGGCCTTTGAGTTTATGATCCTTGAACTAGATGGTTACTTCAGCTCTAACATACAAAAACAATAGCTACCCCTTATCAAATGGTTCCAGTGTGCCAGGCACTGTGGCAAGCAATTTACATACATCAGCTTATTTCAGACTTACAAAGGTATTATTATTAACCTTAATTTTTAAATGAGAAAACTGAGGTTTGTACCTGTAGGTAAATTTGCCCACTGTCACACTAACCAGTAAACAACAGAGCCAAGACTTGAACCTGGGGCTGCCAACATCCAAGGCCCGATTCTAACCATCACGTTCGTTATCCTGACGATATCGCTGTATCTTTGTCAGCCTAACTCCAGTGCAGCTGGAGCCAGAACTGCAGCTGGTGTTTTATAATTTAAACACCCTATATTCAGGAGCCAAGCTGTAGAAATACAGGTGAGTGTGCACCCAGACGGCAGATCAGGAGGTGGGGAGGTGGTGGGGAACCTCGTTGGTCACAGCATCTGGTCATCTGAGGCCAAAGTGCTTCAGGGCTGGCATCAAGAGAAGACAACAGAGACAAGCTGGGGCTTCTGGGGAGGTGGCAGGGGGGAGGCAGGTCAGTCCCCCGTTAGAGGCCTTGGGGAGAACCTCCAGCGCCTCCTGGTGCTGAGACAGGCAGGTGGGAGGCGACAGGTGTTACAGCTGATACCTGAACTGCTAGAGTTGGCAGGAATCTTCCTGGCTATAGGTGGCTAGGGTGGAGGGGATGGTGACTGGAAATGTGGTGGCTCTCTGAGCTGGAGGGCAGCGTGAGCCCCTGAGCCATAGGGCCTAGGGGTCCCGCCCCAGCCTTCCTCATTCTTGTCCCTCTCCCCTCCTTGCTTGAGTGGTCGGTCTGTGGTGACCAGCGAGGCTCCTCTGCAGGAAGCAGCCAGCTACCTCACAGGGAAAAATAGCATCGGAGCCCTCCTTAGATGCAGACACACAGCAATTTACCCAAGGCCTCCGGACCACGGCCACGTGCAATGCGTGGAGGTAGGAAGGGAAAGGAGGAAAGGTCGCGTCCAGAGGCGCCTCAGCTCGGCCTGGGGGCTGGGCCGCAACGTGCCTGGCCCGGCGGGTAGCAGGGAGGATGAGGCGCCGTCCGGAGCCGAGGGCACCGAGCGGTTCCGCGGCCCAGTCAGATGGAGCCCTGACCCCGGCGGCTTGGGTGGGGTCCCGCATCCAAGGCACGGAGCGCCCTCTGCGAGGGCCGAGAACGCCGCAGGCAGATGGCAGCGCCGGGCTAGGTGGCCGGCGGAGGGAGCTCCAGCCCCGCCGGGGAAGTGGGGTGCGCCCCCATACCACCTGCGCGAGGGCACCTCGCCTGCGGGAGGAGGGGTGGGAGTCCGAGGCGGGTCGGATTCCCAGCCAGCTCTCTCCTCACAGAGGCGTCCCATTATCCGGCGTCGTTAAAGAGCAATTAGATGGAAATTAAGCCGAGAACAAGTATTGATTATCTCATTAAGGCCGGGGGAGCCCTTTCTGTCGGTGAGAGTTTACCGCCGCTCACCCCATTATCTGCAAGGTGAAAGCCTGCGGTCTTCAAAACCTAGTGAAGTATCGATCTGGTCTCCATCCCCAAACCCAGTCCCGCCCTTCCCCCCTAGCGTATGTGGGTTCTAGAGAGGTGACACGAGGGGTGTGACGAGGTGGAGGAAGAACTCAGGCCCCCACTCTCTCGTCTTAGTACTTCCTCTGTAGTTGCCTTCATTTTCTGCTCCCAAGTCATTTCCCCACTGGAGCTGAGGGATGAGGAGTAGGTGTGGGGATGGGAGAGGAAGATCACAGACAGTTCACAACTCTCCAGGCCTGGAGAGATGAGAATCCCCTAGTTTTACATCCAAGGAAGAGAAACTAGAGTCGAGACTTAATGGAAAGAATTTGCCCCTGTTGACACAGAGCATAGGGTACATGTGGCGCCCAAACCCCTGGAGGGAGGGGGAAAGGCTTAGTTCTGGGTGACCACCATCACCAAGGAAGAGACACCTGGGACCACCCCACAGATTACTCAATGCTTAGAAACCTCAGAATTCAGAAGGGGCTTCCTCAGGATCCCAGATGATGTGACCTTTGGAGAAAAATCACAGTGTGTTGGAGAGAAGAGTTGTTTTCATCCTGGCTCTGCTTCTAGTTGGTTGTGTGACCTCAGGCAAGTCACTTTGCCACTCTAGGCCACAGAATCCTCAAAAGAATGGAGTTGGAAGAGCTCTAAAGCTCTTGAGTCCTCAGGCACCATAATCTGACGGACTAAGTGCTGAGCTCCCAGCTGGCAGGCAGCTGTGTGCCCAGCTCCTGCCTGCCCTCCAGGAGCTATGACCTCAAGGGAGAGAAAACATCAAACTGATAATTACAGAAATAAGTTACAATTATAATACGAATTAGAAGAAAGAGTGCAGGTGGTGTGAGGGTGCTTAAGAAGGTGGTGGGGGAGTTTACACAGGAAACAGATATTTCAATCAAAAACACAGGGAACAAGCCTGTTGCCCACTCATCCATTCAACACACAATTACTGAAGGTGCTCCAGAGCCCATGGTGAGCAAAGCGATGGTCCCTTCCCCCTGGAGCCCCCAGTCCAGTGGGGGAGACAGACAATAATATAATCACACAGATAAAGGTGAAAGCACACATATGGTACATATACTGAAAAATATGACACGGGGAAATGAGCAAGAATAAGAAAAGGAATTGACTTGGGGGAGAGGGGGTCAAGGAAGCCTCTCCGAGAAAGCGAAGGTCAGTCCATCATTTAAGGTCAGAAATCCTTCAATCAAACCCTGGGGGAGGTGGGGGAGACCCCTGAAGAGGGTGCACCTGCCTCCCATACTCGCCTAGCCTCAGAACAAGCCCAGGTCGGAGACAGAGCAGGGCCTAGAATTCCGGTCTCTTGACACTCCCGACACCACTGTAGGACTCATCCGATAGCCTCAGGGACGCCTGGGGGCGGAAAAGGAGGTGGCAAGAGGGATGGCGGCGGCGAGTGGTGCGCCCGGCCCGCGCAAGGTTGGCCCGGCGCGGAGCGAGTGGCGCTGCAGCCGTATCTGGGCTCATCTTCCTGCCCCAGAGCTGGGCAACTATTAATCTTGGTTGACGGTTTCTAATGTCCTAATTGGGAGGTGGGGAGAGCGGCCCAGTCCGCCCTAAAGGTAGAAGCGGCTAATGGGCCTCTTCATCACCGCCAGGAGCGGGTCCCTGGCGGAGCGCAAGGGGTTGCTGCAGCAGGTGAGACGCGGAGCCGGCGGCGGCCCTTAATGAAGCTGCCGGGGCTGCGGCGGACAGAGAGGGAGCTTGGGGAGGGAGGCGGTTCCGGGGGTGAGAGGACGGGTCGCCTATTCCCGTCCGAAATCCCAGCTCCGGGGCTCACCTGGGCGCCCTTTATCTGAAAGAGGCCTCCTGGGGCCGCAGGGCTGGGGGGAAGGTGCTGGGTTAGACCTGCGTAGTTAGGGATCTTTTCAGAGGTGTCAGGAGTTGGGTGGGATACACGGGGAGGTGGAGGGTCTGAAAGCCCGAGTCTCCCTGCCGTAAGCAAGGACCGGGCACAAAGTGGGCGCTTCGATGTTTGCTGACCTACGAGGCCTGTGCCCGACGTGTGCAGGGGGTAGATGTTAGGAGCAAGTGTGAATTCGCGGGCATCCATGACCCCATGGCTCCAGAGCGCCTCGTCTTTTCATATTTGCGCCCCTTCCCCCTCTGTGACTCACCTTCCCTTCTGGGGCGGGTCTGTGAGCTCCCAGTCCTCCAACTCTCAAGCGCGTCCCCTCCTCCAGCATATGCTAGCTAGCGGGACCTGCCGCTAACCCAATCCTCCCAAGGCAGCCCTCCTCACCCCCACCCCCATCCAGGTCCAAACTGCCCGGGGAAGCAGGGTTGGGAGGGGATCGCCCACGCAGCCGCTCCTCAGCCCTCCCCTGGGGCCCGCCGCGCCGTGGAGCCCCGGCTTCTCTGCGGGATTCGCCGTCTCTCGCTCGCTGTCAGCCTCTTTCCCGCCCGCTCCCCGCTCCAGCCGCATCAGAAATATATTGTATTCTCACCTAATCCTGTTCAATTACAGCATAATAAAACACATAATAAAAACCTAATTCATTTTTCTCCCGTGCCCACCATCTCCCGGCATCTTTTTGCTCGGGATTAAAAATTTGTCTTCATGTTTGTGGCACCGCAGTCCCGGCGCCTCCGCATCTTTAATATATGAGCCGGGGCGCTAGGGACCCGCCGGTTCTGCAGTCTTCGCGCCGGGAAGGCGCCCACCAGTCACCTGAGGATGCGGGCGGGGAAGTAGAGAGAAGCATAGACCTGCATGGGGACCCAGCGGCACCCACCCCCTCCCTCCCCGGGGATGGGGGCGGATCAAAGGCCCCAGATTTCCGGGGGCCGAGAGATAGCGCGTCTATTTGTCCAGCAGACCCAGTGTGGCCTCCAGGGGGCGTAGTGTGGGGCAGGTCTCTGGAGATTTTACCAAGGAGGCTGGGCTACCTGGTGCAACCCAGCTGAAGGTGCAGAGCAGAGCCGTCAAGGCGGCGCCCCACTGTCCTCAGCCTCTATTCTCTCCTTTGCTTCTGATCTTCTGAGCTGACCAGGTCAGCTCAGAAGATCTGAGTTACCACCACCATCCCCAGTCCCTAGGGACGCTCTACGACCCTCTGATCACATTGTGAACACCTGTATCACTGAAACAAGATTAAGACTCCCCAGAAGCAATTATTAAGAATTTAATAAGAGAAAGTTTCCTACAGAGGCACAGTACTTGCTGAGCTTACAGAGGGGCCAGGTCTGAGACCCAAATGCAACCCAATGATATTCCCTCATTCCTTCATTCATTTAGGGCAGGGGTTCCCAAATTTTCTACATTCATGGAGCCCTTAGTTTTTCAGTGATTTTTTTCACAGTACCCTAGGCCAAAAGAAATATCTTAACAATTCCCTTTAAATATTTAGGTCTAGGGCTTCCCTGGTGGCTCAGTGGTTGAGAATCTGCCTGCCAATGCAGGGGACATGGGTTCGGGCCCTGGTCCGGGAAGATCCCACATGCCGGAGCAACTAAACCTGTGCGCCACAACTACTGAGCCTGTGCTCTAGAGCCTGTGAGCCACAACTACTGAGCCTGCGTGCCACAACTACTGAAGCCCGTGTGCCTAGAGCCCGTGCTCCACAGCAAGGGAAGCCACGGCAATGAGAAGCCCTCACACCACAACAAAGAGCAGTCCCCACTCGCCGCAACTACAGAAAGCCCGCGCGCAGCAACGAAGACCCAACACGGCCAAAAAAAGTACTTAGGTCCAAACAATTTAATAAATATTTACATCCTAACTCCTTCATAGCCATTTGAAAAACGAACACACATAAATTGGAAGAAAAAAAGAATATTTTTTACATTATTCTTAAGTTCGATTACTAATGAATGGAATGTGTGTCTGTTGGGCTCTGCATAACTTCTCAAAACTTGGAATCAGCTTGGATACTGCCACCGGTTCCTGTTCCACACTGACTTTTGTGTAATTCTTGCTGTTTGTCACAGCAACCATCAAAAACCCAGTTTTGCAAAGACATCATTGAAAGTGATGTAGCACAAACTAGTTTTGAAACTGTGAACTACCTCAAGCTAGTAGTTTGTGCAGTGTCTAGCAAATGTCGAGTATTGCTGGATTTCCCTCAAAAACTTTAAATGTCTGGCAGTCCTATGAGTTCATTGTGGCACCCTGGGGTGCCTCAGTGTACAGTTTGGAAACCACAGACTTAGGGAATCTACCTGTTTTCTTTAAGCAACAAGCCTCCTTCGTGGTCTTGGAAAGGTTGGGACGGCTGAACAGAGGTCATCTGATTTGGCCACAGGAAAAGAACTTGAATCTTATCCACAACTCAGAGGTCAGATCTAAGGAGGGGAGTCTGACAGCCTGGGGGTTGAGGTGTTAGTCTTACATCACTGTTACCCAGCACCACCTTCCACCCCACTGTACCTTGGTGCCCTGGAAAGGAGGTCATGACAATGAAACTATATCACCAGAGACCAGCAACTCTGCGTGGGACTACTCTATAGGAACTGGACAAGAATGAGGTGAAGGTGTCTCCTTTCCAGCATGCCTTAAATGATGGCTGCTCGGTGCCCTCCCCAAGAAGTGGCAGAGGTGGAGGGCAGGTCAGCACCCCCGGGAACTGCCAAAAGGAAAAGGCATTGGCATGTGCAAGGAAGCAGATAGCACATTTGGAGACAGTGGCTCTGATTACATGTTAGATACTTTCTCCCTCACCTCCCTGCATTTAGGACTCCTAGGGAGACACAGAAGAGGGAGGGCTGAGCTCCTTCTCTTGCTGGCTATCGTATGTAGGGACATCTCTAGGGATAAGCTTCATTTTGCCTAGGGGACTTTTCAAGCCACATTACCCCCAAGATTCTGACATGCCTCCTTGGGAGGACATGCTCCCCATCCTCGAGGCTGAAAATCACTGAAGCTGTGAGCCATTGTTTCTGTTGTGAATATGTCATATCTTTTAGGTTTGTTGAGGAGTAAAACAGATTGAGAACCACTCGGTTAGTGGTTAGTAACCTAGGACCAACATATGAGTGGGGTTTAGGGCACTTCTGGATTCCACATTCATTTATTCAGGAAACATGTATTGTGTACCTACTGTGGTTCGGGCACTATTATAGGTGCTGTGGGCATATAAAAGTGAAGATATGAGTAGTTGCTTAATGGGTAGAGAGTTTCAGACATGCAAAATGAAAAAGTTATGAAGATCAGCTCCACAACAATGTGAATATACTTAACACTACTGAACTTAAACATGGTTAAGACGGTTTTTATGTTATGAATTTTTCATCACAATAAAAGTGAATATCGGGCTTCCCTGGTAGTGCAGTGGTTGGGAGTCTGCCTGCCAGTGCGGGGGACATGGGTTCGAACCCTGGTCCGGGAAGATCCCACATGCCACGGAGCAGTTGAGCCCGTGCGCCACAACTGCTGAGCCTGCGCTCTGGAGCCTGCGGGACACAGCTGCTGATCCTGCGTGCCACAACTGGTGAAGCCCACGTGCCTAGAGCCCGTGCACCGCAACGAAGAGTGGCCCCCGCTCGCGGCAACTAGAGAAAGCCCGCGCGCAGCAACAAGGACCCAACGCAGCCAAAAATAAATAAATAATTTTTTTAAAAAAGTGAATATCACAATAAAATGTTGCCTGTCCTCACGTTTTTCATTTAAGCTGGAGAAAATCATTTGTATAGGATCAATAGGAATACATGTTGTAGCAAATACCAATCAAGTTAAGTCCCAGCCAAAGTGAGAGAGTGGCATGGACATATACACACTACCAAATGTAAAACCGATAGCTAGTGGGAAGCAGCCGCATGGCACAGGGAGATCAGCTCGGTGGTTTGTGACCACCTAGAGGGATGGGATAGGGAGTGTGGGAGGGAGGGAGACACAAGAGGGAGGGGATATGGGGATACATGTATACATATAGCTGATTCACTTTGTTATACAGCAGAAACTAACACACCATTGTAAAGCAATTATACTCCAATAAGGATGTTAATAAATAAATGAATGAAGAGCAGTAATTATAAAAAACAAAATAAAACTTACGTCCCAGCTCATAACTGCCCTTCTTTGAGGACAGCCCCAACCACAGAGGTGGACCTGAAGTAATGATGTGTAGTGTCCTTGCAACTTGACCCTGACCTCTGGCCACCTCCTAGAGGTAGACAAACTGATCTAAGCTGTACCAATTTTTCAAACTTGAACGGAGAGACTGAAGCTGGCTGAAGCTGTTACCTTCATGGCAGTGTCCATATACTCCCATTGTTGAGGCCTCCAGAACTGCCCAGCTTCTTGCCCTTTCCAAGGCCTGGTTGGTTAGCTCCATGTCTGATTCTGAGAGCTACGGCAGAATCCTTCCAATACATCCCTCCATTTACCGAAGCTAGCCACAATCATTCTCTATTGCTTTCTACAAATAACTTCAATTATAACCCAAACCAGTGGTGCCCCTTCTGGGAAATAAAAGTTGTCAATTGAGGATTTGCTGGTAATAGGGGAGGGGAGGTCTTCAGTCAGAAAATAGCATGGGTGGTTGATTTATAGGTTAAAATAGCAAACTCTTGTTGCATAAGCAAACACTTTACCCTGAAGGAGCTGGTGTATTGCTTGTTACAGGCACAGGGTTATTTTCCTACTGGAGGTATGGGGATGGGAGGAGGACAGAGTTGTGTAAGTAGCCTAAATTATTCCGAGTTCCTCCCCCATTCTCCTGGTCGTTATTCAGTTGCCAAATGTCCCTGGTCTGAGAAGACTGGAAGGAGGAAGCTGGAGGAGTCTGTGGCCTGAAGCTGAGGCTGCTGTTGCTGGGCTGGGACTGCCAGTCAGGAAAAAGATGTGTATAAAAGAAGAGAGAAGGGAGCAGCCCCATGAAGCTGTCTTTTGGAACACTGATCCAGCTGGTTCGAGGTTCCTCCACAAAGTCCTAGCAAAAGGTTGCCCGGCATTAGACCTGAGATCACTGCAACGTGCGGGGAGACTGAGGAAGAGGGTACCGAGAGAGGTGCCTTAATGCCTGCCCTGCACGGAGCTGCGTCCCTGCAGATGGGAAGGCCCTACTTCACCCAACAGCCACATTGTCTACTCAGCGCCAGGCACAGAGCCACACTTAGCATAGTTCAGTGAACTGTGGGATACAAGGGTGGAGAGACGGAGAGACCACGGCAGGTGCAAGAGGCAGGACCAACAGCCTCGCAGGCCACTGGAAAAAATCGGGGCTTGGGACCCAGGAGGGGCCTCGCGTGATTCCTCAATAACCTCGCGAATTTCTAGGCGGGAAGTCAAAGGGCGGGCCCTGGGATGCTCTTGGATTTCGAAACTGGAAAGTAGGGAGGGGATTTGGCGGATTTAACGGTTCAGGACCGAGGTCATCAAGGAAGCGGATCTTTGGACGTAGGTTCCAGGATCAGGTAGGTGAGGTGAATCGTATCCCCGGCCTGCGGCGCTTAAGTCACTGCCCGGGAAACGGGAAGGAGGCGGAGCCAGCCGAATTTTGACTGACAGGAGCCGAGCAGGGGCGGGACTCTGCTTCTGAACTGGCTATGTCCCCCACGAGGGGCGTGGCTCACCTATGACTAACAGGCCCAGGGGGCGGGGCTGGCTTGAGGACTGACAAGCTTGACGGGGAGGAAATAGGACTTGGTTTTGGCTCTTTGGACAACAGCCAGGGCGGAACTAGGGTGGTCTGACTGGCATGAGTCCCCAGGGCCTGAGCTAAAGCTGGCCCAAACCACCTGTCCTTAAGATGCCGGCCATTAGCCCCAGTGACCAAGGAAAAGAGCAGGATATGGCCACCTGGTCCCCTCCCTATGGCCAGGGTAAGCCAGGTCTCCAGGTCCAAGCCATTTTTTCCCTTAGAACGTAGGCCAGGAGAGAGAAAGAAGGCTGGGGAGAAAGGCCAAGGATGCAGACGCAGGTTCCCAGAGAGGGTTCCTGGAGTCTGAGCACTGGGAGGAAGAGAGGAGGCCCAAGAATGGGGCCGATTATTTAACTGTGAGAAAAGTGCTATCTCTACCCAAATGCTGACTTCCGAGGAAAATTCCAAGCATGTGGAGGCAGTCTGGAAAACATGCCTGGCTAGGATTTGCCCCTAGAGAACCTGTGAAGTTAGCTTAAACCAACCGTTTTTCCTTTGAGAAGCTGGTATGGAACTAGGAATGAAAGATGGCAGGAAAGCCTTTCTTCTAACTGGCCCACTGGTGCCCTGGCCAGCCTTCTCTCTGACATGGTTTAGTATTATCTGCAGAGCACAGATAATTGTTATTAAATGTTCTTAATGATTTTTGTTTTACAGAGATTCCAGCACCTCACTCCCCAAGTGGGTTTCTTTTACCTAGATTTTCCAGTAAAAGTGCAAGGCCTCTTTTCAAGGGTAACTTCCTTAATGTCTTTAATAAGCCTGTGTCTTTGCTATGAATGGACATAACATGTCCGGCCTCACAGGGGTGGTTGTGGAGATCGAAAGGAGGACAATGAACTTAAAAGCACTTGGGCTTCAGCTAAGCCTGCCTGGCACAACAGGGACAGGACTCAATGAGCAGTAGCTGGTGTCACCCCCCACTGCCCATCAAGTAAACTCCTACTTCCTAAGAGGATCGAGTGAGCGCAGGCCAGGGTAACAGGTCACTTGAGGCTGTTGTGGGACCATTCAGCTTTAAAAGATTTCTCCTCACCACCTAGTGTGAGAGCTTTAGGCTGAAAAAAAGGGAGATGAGGGGTATTTCCTGCAGGGAATAGGGAATGGATTTTGTTATAGATTCATTCACGTTTATTCTTTTGAATCTTCCTAAGCCGAGACTTGGGGGTAAGAAAGGCAACTATTGGGGGAATTCCCCGGTGTCCAGTGGTTAGGACTGTGCACTTTCACTGCTGAGGGCAGAGGTCGCGGGTTCAATCCCAGGTCAGGGAACTAAGATCCCGCAATCCGCAGGGCCAAAAAAAAAAAAAAGACGACTATACACTGTTTAATAGTAGCTCTCACCAGTTTTACATAGGCGTGAACAAGACTTTGGGCCTTATTTTTCCCTGGAAAAAAAAAGCGTGGTCATAAGCAGGGAGGGAGTAGAGGGCCCTGGGGTGGGGGGAAAGGGGGTGTTAACTAGCAAATGGTCCCGACCAGGCTTGTTCCAGTGTTGCATCAATGAGCGTGTGTAGGGGTGTAGAGGGTGTGCTGGCGCCCTAACAACTTCTCTGATGGAGCCAGGTCAGTCCTTAGCCCTCTTAGCCTTCCTCTCCCAGAGGCCACCACCCATGCCAAATGCCTGAAGGGAACCAAGAAGCCCAGAGCCTGAGTTGGTTTGTAGGTGTGTGATCAGCAAACCTGCATCCCCCGCCCCCGCCCCCGGTCAGAAAAGAAGGAAATGAAGCCAGCACTCCATCTGCTGAGGGAATAGAAGGTGGAGGCATCTACCCACATCCCCTCCCTCCTACCTTAGCACTCAGGGTGCTGATGGAGGACTGAGTTTTCTAATCTCAGAGCTCCCTCCTGCTGGGGGCTGAGGCTCCCTACAGAAGGGGAGGGAAGAGACTAAGAACTGAACTTTGTAGGGAGAGAATGGAAGGCCGCAGGCAGCAAGCTCTGCCATGGACACTCAGGACATAGAACTGAATGAAGATCAAGAAGTAGACAGGTTTTCGGTTTATTGAGTAACAGTGGCACCACAGCTTTCATTACAGGTGGCGGTTGTTTGGGGGGGCAAGAAAGTGCTCTTAGAGGATCGCACTGGGGCCTTCACCCCACTTCAGCCAGAGGTCACAGAAGTTGGGTCATGGTCCGCTCTGCACTCCGTGAATTCACCAACACATATTCCATCCCCAAGTTCCACCTCCCCTTTGGACCAGCCATTGACTACCGGGCCCTTCCTCCTCTTGGAGGTGGGGGTGTGGGGGAGCAGGGCCAAAAAGCCTCAAGAGAAGGAACTAAGAGTCAGGATCTGCTGAACGTCCAGCAAGATCAGTGGAACACAAAATCCCCTGTTTTTTTCTTGAGATCATACGCTCAGGGCCTAGTTGCCCTTGAGGTGTCCTAGTTACAGCCACTCAGACACCTGTGGAGTTTAAGCACCGTTCCTACGCTTGTGTCCCTCCGTAGGAGGGTGCAGTGGGGGCTCTTAAACAGGAATGCTTGCTCTGCCTTCGTGCTTTTTGGTTAGGGGAGGGGGTTGGGGATTGTAACGTTTAGACTTAAGGTTATGATGATCTTGCGGCCCAAGAACTCCTAGGATTGTACCTAAAGATGCCCATGCTACAGTGTGGGGGAGATTGGTGGAGGATGGCAAGAGCAGTACAGGACACTGACACTCCTTTGTTCTAGCAGAGAAGAGGAGAGGAAATGACCCATTCCAGGATGTTGGGGAATGCGGTAAGCCCCCTGCCTCCCTTATCCTGCCATGTTGTCCTCTGCCAGCCCAGTTCCTGAGTCAGCTTCGGAAGCCAGGAAGCAGAAATCTGAAGAATTCAGCCCAGTTTAGCCTGCTAGTGTTACCTCAGTCTCTGTCCTGAGATCCTGGGTCTCCTCCTGTGTCCAGAAGGGGCAAGGTTTCCATCAGGGAATGACTTGGCTGGTGGAACTGTTTTAGGCGAGAAAGTCCTGTAGCCTGGCCGGCTGGCAGGTGACAGGAGGCCAAGAAGGGAAGCCAGACATGAGGACATCCCAGGACAACCTGTACACACACGTATCACATATGTACATATGTAGACACACTAGCACAGAAGGAATCATGTGACCCTGCTCTTTGAAATCAGTGGAGAGGAAAAAAGGCTACGGGGGCACCTCTCCCAGCCTAACAGATCTGCTGGTCTCCAACGGCTGACTCCCACACCAGGCCCCCGCCCAGTACCAGGCAGATGGAAAACTGGCAGGGACGGCAAGGCTCCACTAAAGCAGCAGCCCAAGGATGTGAGAGAGGAGGCCAGGGGCTGAACGCCCCCTCAAAGCCCCTTGTTGTAGTAAACCGCTTCGATACTAGGGGGTTTTGCTCATGGATCTTGAGCTCTCAGCTCCGGCTCCAGCCTGCTCACGTGTATGGAGCTGCAACAGAACAGCACAGGCAGGCTGAATGGTCCCCTGAGCCCACCCCCCTCAAGCTGGTGCCCCCGATCACCACCCCTCTTCCTCCCAGGTTGCTGAAATCTTCTCCTTTGACTGCCAGAGGCCCAGATTATTGTCACTCACCCACCCCCAGACTAAGCTGAATGCCTGCCAGGCCTCCTCCTGGAACACAACTGAAGGAACCTAAATCAGCTGCTCCCAGAGATGTGGAGAACTGTCTGAAGCCCCCAGCCAAGCCTGGGGGCAACACTTACCTTCTCTGGGGGAACAGGGCACAGCACAGGTGGGGTGGCAAAATACCAGGCTGAGGGAGAAAGAGTGTTGGAAAGGTTTGTGAAGCTCTGATCTAAGAGTGTTCCCTCCCGGCACCCCACACCCCATCTCTGAAGACAGCCCCTAGGGGTGGAGGACTGATGAAAAGCCAACAATGAACATTAGGTTCAGGTCTGAAGAAAGAGCCTCCAAAGCAGTGACCCAGAGCGCCACAGCCAGTGACAGAATCAGGAATAAATGTGCATTGAGACTCTGGGGCGTGGTACCAAAAGTATATTTCCATGGTTTCCGTGGTGGATGTGAGAACCCCCTTCGACTAGATTCTTGACCTCTCAAGAACAGAGATCACTCCTAACACACACAGTATGCCCTACAGGTGTCCAAGACCCCTACCAGCTGAATGTATGAATGAATGATGTATTTAATGTATTAAATTATCTTAATTATCTTATCTTAAAAGCAATAAGACCCCCCCACATCCACCACAGAAGGATACTCCCACACATTCTAGCAAACTCCCCGCACACTTACCAGAAGCCCACCAGTCCCACCTGCAGGGGTGCCCCCAGCCAGGGGCGGCGCTGTGGGGAGAGAGAGAATGTAATGGTGTGTGTCCCCTGGCTCCCCTCACCCCTACACATTCACCCACCGCGGCTCTATCCCATCAGCGCTGCCTTTGAGCCTCTGATATGTGGCCCTTTTCTTTCCCCCAGTCCCATAACAGGGACTCACCACCCTCCACTCCAGCCAGGCCCATTTGCTGACACCATCCCTAGCGTCCCACCACCCATCTTCACCTCTCTTAATCGCTTCCCACACTTCCTTCAGGAGCTGCTTTCTTCAGGAAGCCTCCTCTAACCCTCCACTCCCTCCCTCCCATCCCACTGTGTGAATCTGTCCCTTTCCAAACACATTTCCTGCTCTGCACACCCTTCTTGATTTGCTCCAGCATTAGAGGCCACCAATCTGTTGCTCCATGTACATGGTTGGCACTCAATAAATATTTGCGAATAAATGATTCAACAAATGAGCCAGAGCTTGTATCCCTGTGCCTTGCTTCTCCGTCCTGTTCGCGTGCAGGTGAGCCTGTGTGTGTGTCTCAATGTTTTTTGTAGCTGACAGCACGAGCACGATATCAAGCGTGGCTGTGATAGTCCATCCCTGTGTGTGTCAGAGGTCTCTGGAGTGACACCAGCTTCCTTCAGGCCAGAAACCCTTTCTTTCCTTCCCTTCCCTTCTCCTCCTGCACCCTCAGTGTTCCTTCATTCCAGCTCAATTTATTCTTGCTGAATGAATTAATGAAGGTGGAAGGGGTAGCACAGGGGTGGGGCAAACAGGTAGCAAGTCTTAGACTCAAGTCGGGTTGGAGAGGAAGTTGGGGACCGGTCAATTCTGCCCCCAGTCACCACTATTTCTAGGACGGGAGAGGTGAGAGTGACGTACCTTTAGGATGTCTTTCTTCTCCAGGGTGTCCATGATCACGGGGGGAATGGCTGAGGGGAGAGCAGGGCAAGGAGGGAGGGAGTTAGTAGAGTGAAAGTCAGGACCCTAAGGAAGGGGCGATCCCCCTTTGCAGCTCCTCCCACTCCCCCCACAGTCCTCAAACCCCCCGAACAATGGCACCCCCTTCACTTAGAGCCGCCCATGCCCCACCGAGCCACTCCTGCCTCACCCATGGCAGGAATCGCCATGCAGATTCTTGATGTCACCACCTGGAAGATTCCTTGCTTGGCTGCAGCCACCGAGTGGCCAAGTCTCTGACCCTGTTCATCGGTCACTGGGATGCCCACCTGCAGCTCTCTGAGAAGGGAAGGGGGTGGGGGTCAGATCACAGGCCCCAAATCTGACCTGCCATGCTCTCACGGGCAGCTAGTCCCCTCAGACAGCCTAGATTCAAAGGCTGGTTCTCCCACCCCAGGATCCCAGCACCAGACTGAGACTAGGCCCTGCAGCTCGTGTGGCTGGCTGGTGTGCCTACATGCGCCCTGGGCGTGCACACGCCAGGAGCTGGGGCCACTCACCTCTGCCTCATCACGGGGATGTTGATGCAGTTGGCAGCTGCCACCGCTGCAAAGGGCACGAGTCTGCCAACCAGCGGGGGCAAATGCTGGGGGAGGAAAGATGTCATTTAGTGCAGGGGTCCCCAACCCCAGGGCCGCAGACCGGTACCTGTTAGGAACTGGGCCGCATAGCAGAAGGTGAGTGGCAGGCGGGCGAGTGAGCGAGGCTTCATCTGCCGCTCCCCATCGCTCACGTTACCGCCTGACCCATCTCCCCACCCCCATCCGTGGAAAAACTGTCTCCCACGAAACCGGTCCCTGGTGCCAAAAAGGTTGGGGACCGCTGATTTAGTGACCCTAAGGGCCACGGGGTGGTAAGGAACTCTGAGGAGAGAGATGGGGAGCCTGTAGATTGGGGTGGAGGAGTGGTAGGGAAAAAGGAGGCAGATAAAGCGTGAACTGGGGGGGGGGGCAGTGGAATGGGGGAGATTTACCTTAGTGAGGGATTTGAGTCCCAGGGCCGTGGCCACAGCCCCGGTGGTAGCACTCACGTAAGCCGTTCCCAGCTGCCTGTGGACGGAAGAGCCAGGACACAAGGTGGGAGGTAAACAGTCCAGCATGTGGCTCTTTGCTTCAGGGACGTGAGGCATGGGAGGGTGGCCTCAGTGCAGAGAAACGTCTCCCCTGCTCCAGTGCAGACTTGTCTGGAAGCCCCAATCCCTACCCTTGAAGAGGACTGGGTCCCCCAAAGCATACACAAGAAGACCTCAGGCCCTCAGTTAGGCCAGGAAAGTGAGTGGGGGACAGGTTGAGAGGAGGCCGCTGAGCCACTGGCTGCATAGGCCCAGGGGAACAGAAGAGAGCAATGGAGGGCCGGGAGAAGAGTCCCTGGGAACAAGCTCTCACCCCCCAGTGATGGGAGCGTCGCCACTGCGGTTGGAGTAGTTAACGATGGCATTGAAGGACTGATTCACCCACTGCCAGAACACCACGGTGGGGGTCTTCCTGAGGGAACAAAGACACTTACTTCCACAGTGTCCCACATCCTTGGACACTGATAATAAAACCCCAAAGGTTAACCCCAAACCCTCAGGAGGGGCCCTGTTGATGCCCCTAGAACGTGCTCTGGTGACCCCTGCATGACCCTCCTTACACAAACACACGCATTGTCTCTGGGGTGGGAGGACCCCGGGGGCTGAGTTCTGAGGAATGGAAGGGATTCTAACGCAAGCTCCCACCCACCTACTATTTTCTGCCCAAACGGGCCCAGTGAGGAAGTGCCTAGTCATCAAGTTACACTGTACCTTGAACAGAGCACCCAGGGAGGAGACACACAGAATAGGACCTGCCTGTAGAAGGTGAGCATGCAGCCGGTGATGGTCATGTTCATGGGCACCTGGGCTGACATGCGGCCAATCAGGACCACCTTCTCCCCTGTGTCCGGATGGAAGGCAGAGTCGTACACATACTTGGCCCTCCAGAGCTGGTCCTCGGTGAGCCCTGGCGTCACCACGCCGGCCCTGCAGAGGTTGGCAAGGAGGAGACAGGCAATTCTAAGGGGTAGATCTGCCCTCCCAAGCCCTGCCCACCCAGCTCAGGGGAAGTCTGGGCAGAGGACCAGGCACTTTGGCTCCCAATCTCAAAACAAAGGAACTACTTGTCTCTGGGGAAGAATCATGTCTTGCCAGAAGGAGGGCTCCTATTTCTACTTCCCTTCTAGCCACACAAAGAGGGGTGCCCTTCTGTTTCTGCCCAAATGCTAGGCCAATGCTGGGTAATGGTGGTTTCCAATGAGTCAAAAATGGCTGGGGTGTTGCATGAGTTTTTCCTCCTGGAGACAAGGAGGCTGCCCTCCTACTTCCTTGGGACTCAGCTGAGCCCCTCTGTCCTTGCAGAGGATGGCCCAGCAGTGGGACAGGTCCTTGTACAGGGTTTGTGAAACACAGAGCAGTCCCCTACCCACAAATATCGACACCACCTCCTCAACCCAAACACCCTGAAATCCTTTAAGTTAAAGTTCTGTGCCCTAGTTGTCTGTGATTCCAACCGAGAGGGCAAGGGAGTGAGGGGGTGGAGGATTGGAACAGGGTCACGCTCAAGTTAGGGGAGACAGGTGCAAAAGGTACTGTATTAAGAGCAGGGAATGAGCCCCTGAGTTAAATGGGGTTGGGGGTCACCTGTAGTTCTGTACGATGTTCCGGGAAGCTTCTAGCTGTGTCCCGGACAACAGCAGATTTCGGGGGTCAGTCACAGTGAAGAAGTGCCGGGCTCTGCCCAAGAAAGTGCTCTGGTCCCAGCGAGGTTCCTGGATATTGATATCTAAGGGCAACTCACCCATTTTCTGCAGGGCAGGGACCAAAGTCAGAGGACTCCAAGGAGGGGTCCAAGCGGTCCACATGGGGGAGATTTTGGTGGTGCTGCCCTGGTCCCTGCCAATCCTTCTGGAGCTCAAGATGACTCTAGATAGGTAAGCAAGGATGTGGGGAGGAGCTGTTTTCTAGGCAATGTTCCAGCCCCCCTGGGCCACTAGAGAACATGGCCAGGAAAACAGATGTCCTTGCACTCTGGCCTGGTACAGATTTCCATGAGTGAGGATTTACATGTGTGTGGTTGACGCATGAGCAGCAGCTAATCCCATGCAGCTACTCTTGTGCTCTGTATGCACAGAAATGCAGATTATATGCATTACACATCCACGTTCCTGTCAGCTTTAGGCCCCAGTTGCCTTGAGACCTACATACAAACCCCCAAGGCTGTTTGGGAAGATGGCATAAACCATCTCACTCCCCAGGCCCTGACTGGAGGACAGCAAGGGTTCATTGGCAACTCCAGGGCTTACCTATTCCAGATCTCAAACAGGGGACTCTGATGCCAGCCAGCCAGGTGTGCTCGTGGGCATGCACAGTCCCCTCTCCAGACCCATCTTCCTCAGCCCACACTGAATGGCCCAAGGCTCTCCTTGTTCCCTAGCTGGGCAGGGCTGGCAGGAACACACATCTACCTCTCCCTGAGCTACCTACCTCTAAAGGAGCAGGATTCAGTGAGTGAACCCTCCACTCAGCACAGAGAAGAAAGCCTGAAGCATTCATCTGGCCATGTTGGGCAATATCCTACAGAATGACTAATTCTCTCCAACCACACTTCCTCCCTCACAGGCAGACACACCCTCCCCTCTCACACACTCACATTCACATACCCACACACAAAGACACCAGCATACACGCCCTACACAGACCTGCAAACAGGGTGGACACGCCCTGCATACAAAGACCGTTACTTACACACACACAGCTCATATCCATCAGTTGCAGACACTTGAATGTGTGACCATACAGAGTCTCACCCCGACATTCCCTCCCCAACTCACCTCCCCTCGTGCCTTAGAGCCGAAGATGCTGAATCTCACAGGACGGAGGCAACTTTCCCCTCTGACTCCCAGCTCTCAAGCCCCTCTCCCCTGACCCCCGAACCCGGCCCGGCACAATGAGCACTCACGATTTCCTAGGCTCCTGGGCTCCCGTCCTCTGCAGCTCTCAGTCCCGCCTTCCTCTCCGCGCGTCGCCCCCGCCCTCACACCCATCACGGGTAACGTCACGCGTGACGCTCGCCAGCCTGAGGGGCGGGGACTCCCTTGGCGCATCCGCCCGGCGAGGCCATGGATTGGCAGAGCCTGGGGGCGATGGGTGTCATTTAAGGGCGACGCCCCCAGCCCGGGCCACTGAGACCCGGCCCTACGCTGTCTCCCAGAGCCAATCCGACCTCAGGGATCAGTTCTGGCCACGTCCCCAACCCGAGAGAGGAGGGGAGGAGCTGCCCCATTTGCTTGCAGTCCCCCGGCTGGCCTCGGGAGGCACCCGGCCTCTGCAACCGGGGGTCTAGGTACCCGGGGCGAAGGCGGGCGGCGTGGAGGGGCATCCTCTGACGGTACGCCCAGAGAGACTCGGGTTACCGCCCGGCTTGTTTACTTAATGGCTGCCTTGGCAGTGGCCTCTGCCTACTTGGACCCCTGGTCTCCTACCCCGGTTCCCTCAAGGTCCTCTCGCAGCACCTTGGCATTCTCACCCCTTCACAGTCCGGTTCTGCTCGTGCCTGTGCCTCTTCGGTGTCCCCAGCCCTTTCCTCCTCCCTAGTTCCCTCTATACTCCCCTCTATAACCTCTAGCTCCACTGGGTCCCCAGTTTCCTTATGCCCCAATCCCTACCTCTGCATCACAGACCCTGGCCGCAGTCCCTGCCCCGGATGTGAAGGGGCAGAAAGCTCAAGGTACCTCTGTCTGCATCAAGAAAGTGGATCAGAAAGAGTCTTCCTCCTTCTAGTGTCCTGGAACCAGCTTCCCTGCCTTGCGTCCTTTCCAGAACTGGGTGGCCAGAGAGACACTTTCTGACATAGGAGGATGCATATGAAGGCAGCGCTCAAACACACACACACACACACACTCCCAACTCACCCAGTCACCATACAGAGCATGCGTGCTGCACACCCAGGTGCCAGCCCGCGCTCCTGCCCACCGCAGGCTCACGCCCCGCTCTGCCCAGGTGGCATTCCCTCGCTGAGGCCTCAAGGGTGACCGCGGAGGGGTGGCAATTCCATGAGCCCTGGTAGCTGGTTTGGCCTGGAGAAGACGTGGTTCTGGGCTCCCCTGCGCTGAACCGGTGGCGGGAGCCGGGCGAGCTGAGACCAAAGGCCTAAGTTCGCGGTGCGGGGTGGGGCACCAGAACTCGAACTGGAGCGAGTAGAACCCAGAGGCCCCAGCCCAGATTCCAAACGGCCGACCGGGGCACCCAAGGGAGGTGGCTGGAGGGAGTGATTGGCGGCCCCCCCAGCCAATGGGAGCCCGGGGCTGCGCTGGGCGGCCCTATTCCTTCAGCCTCGGCGAGGCTTGGGCGGGGATCCCCCTGCTGCTGCTGCTGCTGCTGTCGCCCGCGCCCGCGGGCGGGCGAGGCTGGCGGCTGCAGCACGCGCGAGCAGGTGAGGGGGCCCGGGAGGACCGAGCCGGGGGTAGGGTGCTGCGTTCTGGGTCCAGGAGCTGCTCTGAGGGATTTGGCCCAGGTTTTGCGCGGGATGTTGGGGGGCTCTCGCCAGCAGGTCCTTCCCCCAAGTCTGGGAGAGGTTCACGCCCCTCTTTGGACAGGAGGGAAGGGGGGACAGAGGGGACCGCAGCCTGGGGCCTGGGGATCTCTGGGGCCCTTGGCTGCAGCTGTCCCAGGTTCTGAAGCCCCTCGAGGCGCAAGTCCCTGGGGCTGGCCCCCTACCCACATACACAGGAGGGGTGGTTCAGCGAACTGTACTGGCCCAAATTTCTCTCACACTGCTTGCAACCCTAGGGCCGGCAATAATCCCATCTCCACTATCTCAACCTCTACTGAGGACTGGGGACCTACCGGAGTAGATGACAGCTGAGAACAGGAACTAGGGGTGAAAAAGAGGTTCTCACCCACCTTGTTGTATAAATGGCTCCAGAAGTCCACAATGGTGGCTGAACTGGGCAGTTCTCTGGCCAGGGGGTGGGAGAGGTGAGAGGCCTAAGGCGTGGGAGGCAGGATGCCCCAAGCAGGGGGTGGGGTGGAAGTTCTGGCGGGCAGCGGAGGCAGCATTCACACCCCTTCCCCAATCTCTGCTCTCCCTGTGCAGGCCTGGAGCACACACTCCTGAGAGGCAGCAGAGATCAGGGACTCCAGGTCCCTGAGATCCCAGTCAGCACAGAAGGCTCATGGAGCCTGGGGCACGTGGGGCCCTCCTCTCAAGGGCTAGCAGGTTCCCTCTGGACCTGTAGGGCACCACCCCCGTCTAGCCACCATGGCGCATGGCTTCCCAGTGGGCTTCGACCCAGTGGGCCTCAGAGACCTAAGCTCTGGCTCTCTGAGCTCCCTCTCCTCCCGAGGCCACCTGGGCAGCGAGTCAGGCTCTGCAACCCGATACCTGCTGAGAAAGCAACGGCGGCTGCTGAATGGGCCCCTCCGCGGAATCCGAGCCTCATCGCCCATGGGCCGTGTCATCCTCATCAACTCTCCCATCGAAGGTGGGAGCAGGGCCCAGCCACTGGGCCGGGAACTGCAGGTGGGGGGTAGGGGAGAGCAGGCACTAGGTAGGAGAGGGCAGAGCCAGTGTGGGTGGGGGAACTCAAGAAATGGGAATCATAGGGATGCAGGGAGAGAGAGCCTCTGGTAACCCATAGACTCTTCCTCATCCACCCTTTTCTCACCTTTAAGCCGGTCCTTTAGTGTTCCAGGATTGTGGAGAGGTCAGAGGTGGGAGGTCTGGCATGAAGGTAGAGAAGGGGGGTGTGGTATGCCAGCCCCCAAGGAAGCAAGGCAGAGCATTAAATTGGCCCCTCACTCCTATGGACTCTTCCTTTCTCCAGACCCATTCATGTATGACTTTGGGGGGTGGGCAGGATGGAGAGGGACATTCTTCATCAACCAGTTCAGTGTGAGCCCAGCTCTGTGCTGGGCTGTGAGGAGTGAATGTCCAGCTGGACACAGAATTAAAGGCTTCAGGTGCAGAGGACGGAGACAGAGGTAAAGTGGAAGATGTTGCAAAGAGTGGGGAGAAAAGGAGGGTTGAGGATAGGGAGGGAGTCCCAGGTCTGGGCCCTGAGGGAGGGGGACACCTAATCTTATGTAGTTGCTTAACGTTTCATTGCACACCTATTGTATACCAGCTCTTGTTAGGTCCTGTGGGAACCTACAGAGAAATAAGGCTCAATCTTCACCTTCCAGAAATTTCCAGTGTAGCAGGGCTTAGAGACAGAGCAATGACAGCAGCTGGTGGTGGGGTGGAGATATCACAGACAAGGTTGAAACGGAAAGCATGGAGTATGATGGGTGGGCACTTAGGAGACAGCCTGGCTGCAGTGACAGATGTGAGGCGACAAAGAGCCGGTGACCAAGGCAGGACCTTGAATACCAGCAGGGGAGTGGGGCCCCCTGGGCCTGGGCTTTCCATGGGTGGGACCAGATAAGTATCTCCAGCTCCGCTCTTCTCTCTCAGCCAGCAGAGCTCCCCTGGCTGGATCCCAGACTGGACTTTTCAGCCTGCTCCTTCCCGCTGACTCAGCTGGGTCCCTCTGTCCCCTATCCCGGGCACCAGGGCAGGGGAGGAGCGTGTTGCTCAGGGAGCAGGCTTTCCTGCACCAGTGGCCCGTCACGCTCACCCCCATCATCCACCAAGCCCGGCCTCAACTTCAGGTGAGCAGCAGGGCAGCATGTCATTCTGGACATGGAGCAGAAGTCGCCAGATAAGCTAGGAAACGCAGAGGGGGAGAGAGGAGGTACTGTAGCACGGCCCTTGCAAGTCCCATCGAATTGGAAGAACTACGTTATACCTCCCCCTCACATGCCCACATACCCCATGCCCAACTGTGATGCGAGGCCTATGCACACTGTCCCTCTTCCAGAAGTTCCATGAGTGCTCTCTCCCTCTGCCTCACCCCAGTGCCCTAGTGCAGCCAGGAGGGCTGCATCCCCTAGCAATGGAAGGACTGGGGCATTGCTCCAGCCAGCTGGCCTGTCTGGGTTGGGAGCCTGTGAGCTCAGAATCATCCCCTCTGCCTGGGCACAAACATCTCCCAACTCACCACAGCCTGGAGCCCCTCCCCCACGTTATTATCAATATTTAGAACTTTCCAGAGGCCTAAAGTTAACTGATAAGGGAGACACAGTGGGAAGGGGAACACTACCACCCATATCACCCAGGAGTTCCCACCAACTCCTCAAACTCAGTGGGTTCCAGAGAAATGGTATTATCTTTAATCCCAACCAGCCCTTTCTCCTCACTCTCCTAATTCATTCATTTATTCATTATTCCACTTATTATTTCACTGATTAAAAGAAGACTTAGCAAATATCAAGCACAGTGCACAAAACTGGGGATACATTGGTGGAAAGAATTACTAAGTCCCTACCATGACTGAGCTTACAGTCCCGTGAAAAGAGAGCAAGGATAAATAATATACAAATAAGCAAATGATGAGAAAGGATGGTAAGAATCTTGAAGGTACTAATTTGGATGATATGATAGAGCAGTGGTTCTCAAACTTTAGAATACATCCGAATTGCCTGGGGGCCTTGTTAGATAGGTTACTTGGCCCTACACCCAGAGAATCTGATTCAGTGGGTCTGTGGTAAAACCCCCAAGTTCACATTTTTATTTTGGGTTTTTTTTTTTTTTTGCGGTACACGGGCCTCTCACTGTCGTGGCCTCTCCCATTGTGGAGCACAGGCTCCGGACGTGCAGGCTCAGCAGCCATGGCTCACGGGCCCAGCCGGTCCGCGGCATGTGGGATCTTCCCAGACCGGGGCACGAACCCGTGTCCCCTGCATCGGCAGGCGGACTCTCAACCACTGCGCCACCAGGGAAGCCCCCAAGTTCACATTTTTAATAACTTTCCAGGTGCTGCTATGCTGCTGGTCTGGAGAGCTCGCTTTGAGAACCATTCGAACAGAGACTACCTGGGAGGAGGGGGAAGGGACTTTCTTAGGTAGCGTTGTCCAGGAAGGCTTCTCTGAAAAAGTGGTGTTTGAGCCAGGGGGAAGTGGAAATAGGAGGTGGCTTTATGAAGGTCTGGGCAAGGGCATCGCAGGCAGAGGGAACACTGAAAGGACTGGCCGGTGAGAAGAACAGGAAGGCAGCCACTGTGGCCAAAGGTCATGAGGCTGGGGAGGGTGGCCAGAGGTGAGTGTAGAGAGGTGGGCAGAGGAAAGCCCAGGGAGGGCGTTATTGGGCATGGAAGGAATGTGGAGCTCCTTCTAGAAGCAGGGGTAGGCACTGAGGTTTTTAATCAGGGGGAAGGCATGATCTAGTATGAAAGTTGACTCTGGCCACTGTGTAGAGAGAATGGACTAAAGGAGGCAGGAGGGGAGGAGATAGTGAGGGGCTGCTGAGTGCCTGGAGGGATGCCTGGTGGCCCCAGGCTAGGGCAGTAGAGGTAGAGGATCTTCCCTCCTCAGAGGCCCCAAGCTCCTAGGCTCAAAACCCCAGATTTGACATCCCCCTGGCCCACGGGCCCTAGGGAGGCCCCCGAGGAGAGACCTGAGGAGAAAGAGGGTTGGAGGGCGGGAGAGCAAAAGCCTCCTTGTCTGGGCTGAGAAAGTCCTGGGACCTGTGCAGATAGAATCAGCTAGGAAGCCCCAGCATCTCCCACACCTCTGTCCTGCACTGTCCCCACCTATAGGCTGCCCTTGGGGATTACTTCCTGAGTTTCCCTGCTCATGTACTGTAACCTGATTTCTCTTAGATCGAATAGAAGTGTGTGTGTGTGTGTGTGTGTGTGTGGTGTGTGTGTGTGATATTTCTCCTCTCAAACACCTCTGAGTAAGCCTTCCGCAAGAAGAACTCTGACCTTCCCAACTGGGACCCAACTTACCCCTTTTCTCTAACCAAAGGCCACCTCTGAGCCTTTGCTCACTCCATCCCCTCATCAGTGCCTTTCCCTTCCCCTCCACCCATCCAAATCCCATCCTCCAAGAAACCTTCCCTGACAGCTCCAGTCCCTAAGGACCCCCCTCCTCTGACTTTCCCCATCACTGATGGAGGAGGACCACTTCTGTGCTCTGGGCACATACTGAGGCATGGTGGTTTGAGTTTCTTTCCTCATGTAGTCAGTTAGCTCCTAGAGCCCTCACCTCCAGGATCACAGAGTCTATGAGATACAAGGGGCCTCAGGGATCCTTCCACAACATCCCAGACAGGGACTTACTAGGTATCAGCTTGTATGCCTCCAGTGATGGGAAACTCACTACCTTTCCTTGGAAAATTCATTCCATTGTCTGCTAACTGAAGGTTTTAGAAAGTTTTCCCTGATTAAATCTTCCTCCATATAACTCCACTGCGTGGGCTTGGTTCTGCCTTATGGATTACACAGACAAAAACATCTAATGCCTTTTATAGAAGAGCTCTTCAACTATTTGAATATAGACTTACCAATACTCATCCCTCTACTGCAAGCTGGAGAGCCCAGACTCCCTCAACTGTGCCTCGTAGAATGGAATCTTGAACATCTTTCCCATCCATCTGCCTCTCAGAGTGGCAGGATTTTTCAGAATTTGGCCTATCCCAGGCCTGTGGTCATGGGTAGCTTAGTAAGGATTAGATACACACACACACACACACACACACACACACACACAGACCCTGCATTATGAGGAAAGGAGGACCGTGTCTTCTAGCATAGAGTCCTGTCCTGCCTGCTCCCACACCCTCCCTGGCCCATGGTCTCAAAATCACCCAGAGAGGACTCAGAAATTAGCTACCTACCCCCTCATTTAGGGCCCTGGGTGCCGGTGCCCAGCAACCCAGCCTTCGCAGGCCCCAAGCTGGGGAGGCCAGGGTCCCTCTCTGCCCAGAATGGGCAGGGGAGTCATGCCTGTGTCCCTACGCCAACAGCCAACAGCGATGAAAGTGACATCATCCATGCAGTTCGAGTGGAGAAGAGTCCAGCTGGGAGGCTGGGGTTCAGTGTGCGGGGCGGCTCTGAGCACGGCCTGGGCATCTTCGTCAGCAAAGTGGAGAAGGGGAGCAGTGCAGGTGAGTGGCGCCCAGGTCCTGGCTTCGGACGTGACCCCCACTTTGGTGGGGTGCGGAGATGCTGTTGTCAAGAATAAGAGGAGAGGGCCCTCAGCTTTGGAGGGCCTGATCCAATGGGGAGATGGAAGGGGCTAATGAACAGGTAGGTCCCTGTCTGATGGCAGATACACAGACCCTACCTGGGGATCCCGATCTCATCAAAGAGGTTTTACCCCAGGGAGCCTAGTCTGATGGGAGAGGCTCAGCCTCAACCTGGGGGACTTCTCCCAAGTGGCCCACGCCAGCCATGCCTCCCCTGGTGCAGAGCGGGCTGGTCTGTGCGTGGGTGATAAGATCACCGAGGTGAATGGGCTGAGCCTGGAGAGCACCACGATGGGCAGTGCTGTGAAGGTGCTGACGGGCAGCAGCTGCCTGCACATGATGGTGAGGCGCATGGGCCGCGTACCAGGCATCAAGTTCTCCAAGGAGAAGACCACGTGGTGAGCAGGCCTGGTCCCACCCCACCCACCCCAGCACCACCACCCAAAGCCGTGGAGGGAGAGGCCAATGGCACAGGGCTCAGCCGGGGGCCTGGCTAGTATGGCTTCTGTTCTTCCCATCCCCTGGCACTGGAAACACAGGGATCCGACAGCCCAACCTTGAAATGAGAAAAGGCCATTTCTCTCCCCAAGCCCTCCACACAACACTCTGCTGTCTCAGACCCCGGTGGCCCTGCCCCTCCATGCTGCGGCTGTGAGCCAGGGGCCAGTACAGGGCCTCTCCCTCGGGGCCCGGGGAGGATTTGAAATGGGGCCTGGCAGTTAGAGCTGCTCAATAAAGAGAGATTTGCATGGTTTCCCTGGCTTGATGAAATCTATGTCCCAGTGAAGATCTCAGGTCTGGGAGTCCCCCAGAGGCAGCCCTGCCTTTCCTATGCAATTGTTTTGGCTGCTGGGAGGTGAGGGGGTGGCCGGTGGTGGCTGAGGGCCCAGGCTGAGGGCCCCGTGCTGTTGTCCAGGGTGGATGTGGTCAATCGGCGGCTGGTGGTGGAAAAGTGCAGCTCAACGCCCTCTGACAGTGGCTCAGAGGACGGCGCACGGCGCATCGTCCATCTCTACACAACCTCTGATGACTTCTGCCTGGGCTTCAACATCCGTGGGGGCAAGGAGTTTGGCCTGGGCATCTATGTGTCCAAGTGAGGGCTGGGGCAGGGGTTGGGCTGGAACCTGGGGATGGGTCAGCAAGTGAGTCCTGGCCAATGACCTAGGTCAGGGATGGGATCTGGAGAGGGGGTCGGAGGAGGAGAGTCAAGGGGTTTGACTGGTGTATCCCTGTATGCAAGAGTCTGGAATAGGGTGAGGGAGAGCAGCCAGGTCGCCTATCAGAATGCCTCCTTTCTGACCCCAGAGTGGACCACGGTGGACTGGCCGAGGAGAACGGCATCAAGGTGGGGGACCAGGTCCTGGCGGCCAATGGTGTCAGGTTCGACGACATCAGCCACAGCCAAGCCGTGGAGGTGCTGAAGGGCCAAACACACATCATGTTGACCATCAAGGTGGGCAGGACTGTGGGAGACAGGGAGAGGCCAGGCTATAGGAAGGACTTCCCAGACCACTCTAGCACTTAATGTTGCCCATCGCTGTGCAACTTATGACTTTCCACAGCCTCGTGAGAGGTAGGGCAGGCATTGTCCTCATACCTATTTCACAGAAGAAGAAACTGAGGCTCAGAGAGGTGACATAACTCAGGAATCAGAGTCAATTACTCAGTTGATCAGTAGGAGGGCCTGGTTTCTGTCCAGCTCCCCACCAGATGCGTAGGCCAGTGTCCCTTTGTATGAGTGGTGGAGGTCTAGGGGCCTCCACCCAGAAAGGAGTCCTGCCAAGAAAGGGGGGTGGTAGCTGTGGCTTTGGGCAGGACCTGGGTAGTGGGCATCCTCAGGGCACAGGGCAGGGAGGTCTGGGCTGGAGCCAGAGATTGTGTTTCAGGGGATATGCCTGGATTCATTATTCATGTGGGTCTCACACTTGCCTAAGGATCAAGTCCTTCTCACCCTGGCTCCCGGAAGAGGTGATGTCTCACTCTCTCCTAGTGCCCAACCCTGGCCCCTGCCCCCGTCGTCTCCCTTGTGAGACTTCTTCCTTCTCACCATTCAGTGCCTCCCCTGCCATCCCCCCACCACCGCCTCTATTTCCCACCTCTCCCACATCCCGTTTCTCCCTTTCCTTCCTCTCAGATTATCCCAAACACTCCTCCTCTCTCCCACTCTGCCCCCATTCATTCATTCAATATTTTTGAGTACCTACTACACGGCAGCCACTATGCCAGGTACTGGGTCACAGCAGTGAACAAGATAGACTAGGTCTCTGCTACTGGAGGGAAACAGACAAACTAGGTGCATGCGGACTGTGACAGCTGCTGTAGGGAAATTAACGGAGAGGTGGGATGGGGTAATTTGGGAAGGCTCTTTTAGCCAGGGGGGTCAGGACCTTTCAGCTCTGAGGAGGTGACACCTGAAGAGCTGGCCATAAGACGAGCTAAAGGAAGAGAATCCAGGCAGAAGGGACAGCAAGTGCAAAGGCCCTAAAGTATAGAGGAACTTGGCACGTTCAGAAACAAAGTGGCTGGTGTGGCTAGAACATGATGAGCTCGGAGGAGAATAATCAGGTTGAAAAGTTGACTCTTGTCCCATTGCTCCTCCATTCTTACCCTCCCTCCTCACCCACTCCCCTGTGCCCTCCTGTGCCCACCATGCCCTCCCCAGGAGACTGGCCGGTATCCTGCCTACAAGGAGATGGTTTCTGAATACTGTTGGCTGGATCGATGTAAGTAGCCAAGCCTCCAAGGTTGGAAGGAAGGGGCTGAGGCCCTAAATTGGGGCTGAAATTTCTGTAGAATAAGTGGGCAGGGGCACCAAGATCTCCTCAGGACTTTCACACGCCCAGAGCCATTTATGGGCTCTCCTCCGAGAAGCTGCGGTTCCTTTACAGGCTCTCCTGGGGTCTGGAGTTGCAGGGGGTGGTTGAAGAAGAAGTGACTTGCTTAAGATCTCTCAACCAGTCAGTGGCAGGATGGCTGAGCAGCTGGTTCCCTAGACCCCATGCTTCAAACCTTGCTGCCGCCAAGCCCACGGGTGGCCTGCGGCCCCGGCAGGGCCCCAAAGCCACCTGGCCGGATCACTGAGACGCCCCTGCCCTTCCCACTGCCCGCAGTGAGCAACGGGGTGCTGCAGCAGCTGTCCCCCGCCTCGGAGAGCAGCTCCAGCGCCTCCTCGTTCGCCTCCAGTGCCCCCTACAGCTCGGCCGATGGCTGGAGCTCCCTGCCCTCGGACCACCTGGATGTCTGCCTGGGGCCTGAGGAGTCGGGCAGCTGGGGACCAGGCCGGGGGCGGGCAGACACGGCCATGCAGACGGAGCCAGACACGGGGGGCCACGTGGAGACCTGGTGTAGTGTGCGGCCCCACAGTCATCCTCAGGGACACGGCCATCCGCTCCGACGGCCCCCCGCCCTGCCCCCCGCCTTGACTCTGCACTCTCTGAGTCCCCCAAAACTGCTCTGCTCCTGGCCCTCAGCCAACCCCGGCCCCCCATCACCCGCTCCCAGAGCCACCTAACCTTGTGGGGTATGTGGGGGATGGGTGGCTGCTGCTCTCTGCAAAGCCCCTGCTCCAAAACCTGTCCCGCACCCTGCCCTGGGCCCCAAAGCTTCCTTTGCACCAGGCTTTGCCCCAGCGCCAGCTGCAGAACACACTCAGACCCTGCTCTGGGCTCCATTTCAAACTAGTCCTGGGCCCCAAACCTACCCTCAGCCCCAGCCCCAGCTTGTCAGCCCTGGGCCCCAAACCAGCCCTAACCCAGCCCCTCCATCCCGGAGTTCCCAGCCCTGCCTACAGACAGACAGACACACACACACACACTCCTCACATAGCTGTAGCTGTGGGGGGGGGGAGGGGTAGAAAGCTGAAAGAGGAACCCCAGCCCTGTGCTCATCCCCACCTCCCCACATGGCTGCAGATCCCGTCTGCCCCCTACTCTCCCTTTTCTCTGCCCCTCCCCACACCCCTGCCCCTCGTCCTTCCCTTCTGCCCACCCCTCCAGCCCCCCGGGTGCTCCCTCGTGTCTGCAGAGGAGAAGAAACAGCGGAGGAAGGAGAAGTCGGGGTCCCCTGGGGAGAAGGGGGCCCTGCAGCGCTCCAAGACCCTGATGAACCTCTTCTTCAAGGGAGGGCGGCAGGGCCGGCTGGCAGGGGACGGGCGCAGAGAGGTCTGGACGCTGGACAGTGGGAGCACAGCCAGGTCCCGCCCCCACCCGGACCTGGAGAAAGGTAAGTACTGGGCAGGTCAGCCAAGCAGGACAGAGGAAAAGTCCACTCCGGCCTCCAGCAGGTCTGAGCTTAAATCCCACACTGTTTCGTCCTAGCTGTGAGCCACCACTTCACCTTGCGAGCGTCATGAGTAAAATGAGAGTAATAATACCTATTTCTTTGGGAATAATGAGGAATAAGTGAATTAGTGTATGTTAATCACTTAGCACATGGTCTGACACACAGAAGGTGCTCAGAAAATATAATGGTCCTTGTTATACTGCCTTATCTTCCCATTTTACAGAAGGGAAAACTGAGGAGAGTCACAGCATAGACGAGAAAGCCTTGGGTCAGATCCCCGTGCTCTTGGCATTGAGGGGAGGCAGGGCACTCCTTTCCTAGAGCATTTGGCTTCACCTCCCCTGGCCAGAGCTCCACAGGCTTTACCCACTTCTAGAACCATCTTGAGCAAGGCCATTTGTAGATCAAGGGCCAGGCAGGAAGGCCTAGACAGGCTTCACTCATGTCAGGGGCTTCCTAAGGACACTTACAGAGGGTGTCTCATCTCTCTGGTGAGATTCAGAGACTGGACCAAAAATGGATGAGTTGAGACTATAGGGGTTGCCTGTAACAGAAACTCAACTCAAGCTAGCTTTAAAAAGCGCTTCTTGGCTCAGCTACTGGTGTAAGCTGGGTCTAAACGTTTAAACAATCTTCCCAGACATCTGCCCCCTTCATCTTCTGGTTCTTCTTTCCCCTGGGTTGGCTTCATTATCTTGCTGGCTTTGCCACTTGGAGGTAAGAAGGCCACTGTCGCTTAGCAACTCAGGGGAAAGAGCTTCTCCTTAAATAGTTCCAGCTTAAGGCTCTCATTGCCCGAGCTGGGATCACGTGCCCAACACATCACTTGTCATCTGGGAGAGAGAGAGGTGCTTTCATTGGGCAGCCTGGGTCATGTGTCCACCCTGGAGTACAGGGACTGAGAATGGGGGGGGGGGGGGGTGGTCCCCAAATAAAATCAGGGTGCTGTTTCCAGAAGGGAGAGTGGATGTTGGGTAGGCAAAAACAACCAGGGGATGAGGGGCTGGGCCTTGCCCCTCCCTGGGGTCTCAAGGTGGCAGTCTCATGGGAGAGACAACCACTTCAAATCAGGGCAGGCCAGCCCCCTCCCTAAAGCCATCTCTTTTTCCAAAGCCCCCAGGGCCCTGCTCTCTCCTGGTTCTCCTCCTACTTCTCTGGCCACTCCTCTCCTTCAAAGGCTCCTCTTTTTCTCTCTGTCCCTTGAAGGTAGGTGATTTGCCCTTGGGGTTCTTCCCTCCATTCATTTGCTTCCAAATGAACCTCCATGAGCAGGGAGCAGACTGGACCCTCTCTTGATCCAAAGCCTCACTGACTCCCCATTGCCTGTGAATGAATCCCTGGCCTGAACATGGCCTTCAAGACCCTCCTCAATAGCCTGGCCTCTTGCTTCCCGGTCCTGCCACCTTCCAGCCTTGAACGCTCCATTCCAGCCAGTGATCCAGCCAGTCCTGAGCCCCCAAACCCCATTTTCAGATTGGGGACCAGGGCTGCAACTGAGCCTCTTTCTTCTTCATAGCAGGGGGAGCGGGATCCGTGCCGAAGTTTGTCACCTGGAGGCTGAGACGTGGTAATGCGTGCATCCCTCTACCGAGCCTGGTTTACGGTAGAGCTGCAGATGGGGTGCATACTGGGGGTAGTAGCTTAGGGGCTTTGGGCTAAACTCAGCTGGGGTCAAGCATGGGGGATCAGACAGATAGGAAGGTACACATTGGGGGGCAGCTAAAAGAATTGGACTATACTTTCTAAGAAAGATAGGGTTGCAGACAGATATTGGGGTGCATTTTTGAGGAATGGGAGCTTGAGTTGGGTCTCCCCAAAGACAGATATTTTGGAGAGATGAGGGAGGTAACCTTGCTAGAACTCCAGTAGGGACGTTCAGGGGGCCCAGGGGGCACTGGGCTAGGACTCCACTAAGGAACAGCCTGAGATAGGGGTCTGTGTTTGGGGCTGAAGGGCCTGGATTGGAGCTCCAATGATGAGCAGATTGTATGGGAGACCATGGTGGGGAGCACCTGGGCTAGATTGGGATTCCGTTGGGGGTACATGGGCCCCTTAGCCAGTCTGTTCTGGGGTCTGACCCCACTGAGGGGAGCCCCCCTGCCTCCTCTTATGGATGGCTCCTGGCTCCTTCATCATACCCTTTTGCTCCTGCCCTGCAGACCGGGAGAGAGGCCGGACTCTGCTCTCTGCCAGGTCCAGGAGCCCCTCCAGCCAGCTGCCCAACGTGGATGAGAGGGTGCAGGCCTGGGAGAGCCGAAGGCCCCTGATTCAGGACCTGGCCCGGAGGCTGCTGACTGATGACGAGGTGCTTGCTGTCACCCGCCACTGTTCCCGGGTGAGCCTCCAGCCCGTCCCCAGCCCTAGTACATGGTCACTCAGTCTCCTAACCCTTCATTCAGGCCGCTATCTATTGACCAGTATCTGGGCTTGACACTGCGAGGCCAGTGGTAAGTAAAAGCAGAAGTTACCCCTGTAACTCGTGAGTGCACACAGACACACAGACACATGGACCCACAGACACACACACACACACGCTGAGCTCACAGCCAGGAAGGGAAGATAGACAGTAACTAAAACCTAAGCACCCATACTGACAAACCATGTGAAGTACTGTGAAGAAAAAGAACATGAGAAAATAACCTAAGAGGCACAAACTAGATGGTGTGGTCTGGGAGGGCCTCCCTGAGGAGGTGATATTTAAGCTGAGGGGAGAAGGAGCCAGACCAGACAGGTGATGAGTTCAGGACTTGGGTCCCTGCAGTCACCTGCTCTGTTCTCTGTTCTCTTCTAAACCCAGGCTTCCCCACCCCTCATGCCTCCTTCCACTCCTGGGTCAGCCAACAGGTCTGGCCTCATGCCAAGCACCTTCCCCTGTTACCCAAGTCAGTAATCTTTTGTCCTCCCAACATACCCCAAGCCTCCCCCAACACCTGCACTGTTGCTCTCTGTTTCGTTCAACTTCAGACAGAAGCAGAGGGCCCCACGGTGGGGTAGAGGGTAGATCTGAGGGAGTCTTTGTAGCCTGGGTGTTGGGGAGGCTGCAGGAGGCACAGGCCACGCCCTCCAGGGGATTGGAAGGCCCTCTCCTATCCCTCTGTCTCAAGAACCTGCAGGTTTCCTGTGATGGGTTCCTTGTGCTCGATCTGCATCAGTGTACACGTGATCCTGTATACCAGGGCAAGCTGAGGAGTTTCAGGAAATTGTTTGTGGTTCCCCCGACTCCCTCACCTTGGTCACGGTGGGGCTGTGTTATGTCTGTGTGACATGTGCCTTTGTTAATCTCTGGGGTACCTGAGTTTGTGTTGACCTAACTGTACGGTTGTATCTGTGTGTATGTCACCTGGAGACTGAGGCACACTAATTCATGCATCCTTTTGCCAATGCTTGGTTTACAGTAGAGCTACATATGGGGGTGCATCTGGGGGGCAGCTAAAGGCCTCTGGGCTAAACTGAGTTGAGTGTCACGCTCAGCTCTGAGCGCCAAGTAGGGCTGTGCGTACCAAGCCTTTGTGAGCCTGCAACTCTAGGCCCTGGCCACTAGGTGGAGCTCTGCATCAGTTTCTTTGGTAGGCTCCTGTTCCTCCACCCCTCTGCTCCTCCCACCCTGCCCAGGCCAGGAGGGCCTCTCTCTGTGTCCCAGAGCACCTAGGGAGCAATGCCTACCACCCAACCTGACCCAAGCCCCACCCACACCAAGAGATCAGACCCTCGGGGTGGAGTCCTGGCTGGAATGATTAGTAAAGCTCCGCTAGTGACTTGGATGTGTGGTTCCCGAACCCCAAGCCTCCCTTCTCTCTCCCCCTCTGAGCCATCTCCCCACAGCCGCCAGACCAGGTATTATAAACCACCTCTCTGATCACTTTACACTCCCCAAGCCCCCTTGCAGCCTCATATCTTTGGCAGAATAGAGTACAAGTTCCTTATCCTCACATTCAAGGCCCTCCCTGATTTGATTCCCCAATTCACTAACCTCTGCTTTCCCATGGTCACCACATCACATCCTCTTCCCTCGGTATAACATATAACACTGGTTTATACAGCCTACGAATTGCACAACTCTAGGGGAACTACTCACACTGTAGTCACAAACTGTACAGCCTATATGGAGGCCCTCCATGTACCCCATGTTCCAGTTCAACCTCTATCTACCCATTATTCCACACTACCCTTTCCTGCCAGCTATCATGCTGTTTCCCTGCATTTATCCTTAAGAGTCAGTGAAAGGCCATCTCCTCCATGCAGCCTCCTTTGATCTTCCCACCCTCCTCTGAGACTCCCTCTGCCCCGTCGCCAGTGGTCTGTAGCTTACTGGAGCATGTAGCTCTCTGTCGTGTCCCCACTGCCCAGTACAGGACCTGGCACTTAGTGGAAGCTGAACACAGGTTTGTGGACTTGAAGTGTGTGCACATATGTGACTGGTTCTGTGAAATTACGTGTATCTCTCTCCAGACAAAAGGGGGTGTATTGTCCATATTTGTAAGTGTGGGTCCCTGTAATTTTGTGTGTGGTTTAGGGCCACACACACAGCTGAATTTCCAGATATTTATGAATGTCTCACTCTGGCCACCAGGGTGTGCTGTTTCCCTGTGTCTGTGCACGCCCGGGTTGCTCTGTGTGTGTCCCGGAACCAGTATGTGTGTCCCTCATGGCACTAGGGGGCAGTGTGCTGTCCAAGTCGGGTGGCTCCCAGTATACAGTTTGCCAGTTTGTCTGCGTCGGTGGGGTGTGGCTGGTGGCATCTGGGCAGTGCCAGGCAGAAAGGCCTCCACCACCCTGGGTACTGACTGGAGAGGCTTTCTGTAGGGCCACCCCTTCCCCAGAGTCCCCATTCCAGCCTTGAACAAAGCCTAATTTGTAGGTCTGTGCAGACACAAGCTGGGACAGCCAGGCGCACAGCCTAGACTTTGGCTCAAATTCCTTCCTTCAGCCCGGGAGGTGGGGTGGGGAGGAGAGTCCACGCCCTGCACATCCTTTTCCGGTACCACAGCAGGCCGGAGCCAGAGCTCTCAGATTCCAGTCCCTCTTCACACTTCCTCATCTGTGTGGCCTGGGGCAAAGTCCTTCTCTCTGAGCCTCAGTTCCCTCATCTGTGAAACGGGAATAATTGATGTCTCTCTCAGAGTGGTTGCTAAATGAAGGACCATGTGTACGAGGCCTAGAAAAAGATTCAAAGCTGTTATTGTTATTGCTGTTACAGCTCTGTCATTATTATTGCAGGCTTCCACCCAGTCACCAAGATAAGACAGCCCGGGGGTGGGGAGAACCTTTCCAAAACGTGGGGCCCCTCCATGCCCAGGCATGCCCCCTCACCGGGGTCTGGAAGTCCCTGCTGCTATCTGACCTGTGGTGCCTCTCTCTGCAGTACGTGCATGAGGGCGGCGTGGAAGACCTGGTGAGGCCCCTGCTGGCCATTCTGGACAGGCCTGCGAAGCTGCTGCTGCTGAGGGACATCAGGTGGTGAGGGCTTGGGGGCAGGAAGGGGATCCCCAATACCTCCCCTAACCTCTCCAGGGCTGAAGTCCCTCCGGGCACCTCCAGAACTGAGCCCTGACCACCCCTCGTCTCTTGCCCTCCCCCAGGGGTGTGGTGGCCCCCACAGACCTGGGTCGCTTTGACAGCATGGTGATGCCTGTGGAGCTGGAGGCTTTTGAGGCCCTCAAGAGCCAGGCAGGTCAGCAGCCAGGGGGCAGGACTGTGGCTCCCGAGCCACAGGTGGGGCTGGAGGCGTGGCCTCCCAGTGGAGAGGGGCAGAGATTGCCTGGGCCCTTTCAGCTGGGCCCATCAGGGAGCCTTGTTCCTGACCTGCTCTCCTCTCCAACCAGTTTGGCCTCCTGCCTTGCGACCAGCCCGGCAGGACACACCGCCCAAGCGTCACCTCATCACTCCTGTGCCTGGTCAGTCAGAGTCCCAGAGCCCGGGGAGGGGGCACACCCGAGCGGGGCTGGGGGAGGGAGAGTGAACCTTCCATCCTTGTCCCCGTGTGGGCTGTCGCGGCTTAAGAGGTATGTGTGTTTCCCTGAAGGAAATCCCTCGTCTGCCAGAACCCATTTTCATCATGTCCACTCACCATCTGTACTATTATTTACTTAATAATTTAAAAAAATTTTTTTAATTAATTAATTTTATTTTTGGCTGTATTGGGTCTTCGTTCCTGCGCGCGGGCCTTCTTTAGTTGCGGCGAGCGGGGGCTGCTCTTCATTGTGGTGCGCGAGCTTCTCATCATTGTGGCTTCTCTTGTTATGAGCATGGGCTCTAGGAGCGCGGGCTTCAGTAGTTGGTAGCTCGCGGGCTCAGTAGTTGTGGCTCACGGGCTCTAGAGCGCAGGCTCAGTAGTTGTGGCGCACGGGCTTAGCTGCTCCAAGGCATGTGGGATCTTCCCGGACCAGGGCTCGAACCTGTGTCACCTGCATTGGCAGGCGGATTCTTAACCACTGTGCCACCAGGGAAGCCCCTTAATAATTGGGTTTTAAATCCACTCACTTTTTAAATCATCTCATTCTATGCAATAACCTCTGAGAAATTACCAGCTTGGTGTGGGAGTCATATTTTTACTTGCTATTGTAATAGTTACTTAAATAAAACTGTAACTATGACAATAGAAAGTTTTAAAATACTATTGCAATAGAACCCGGGCACGCTGCCACAGGGCCTGAGCAAACCCAGGCCTGGGTCTCCCTACACCAACAAAGGCAAGGACCGGGGTCTGGTAAGGTGGTCTGGGCTGTTGAGAAGGCGGCCTGACCTTGGCCCTCTTCCCCAGACAGTCGTGGAGGCTTCTACCTACTTCCTGTGAACGGCTTCTCAGAGGAGGAAGATGATGGGGAGCTGAGGGAGCGTCTGGGGGGCCTCCAGGTCTCCCTGGGTGCCTCTGCCTCCCGCCACCCTCATAAAGGGATCCCCCCTCTCCAGGATGTGCCAGTAGATGCCTTCATCTCACGCAGAAGCGCCTGCACACCCCCTCCCCAGCCACCCCCTGTGGCTCCCCGGCCCCCGAGGCCTAACTGGCTGCTGACAGAACCCTTGACCCTAGAGGGCCCTCGGCAGAGCCGGAGCCAGGGCCCAAGCCAGAGCCGCAGCCGCAGCCGGGGCAGAGGCAAGTCCCCCGGACGCAGGCGTTCCCCATCCCCGGCACCTATCCCCACTCCCAGCACAGCCAGCGGGCGCTACCACAAGCCTCGGAAGGCCAGGCCTCCTCTGCCACGACCTACGGATAGGCAGGTGGCCAAGGCAGGGGGCAGTCAAGGGCCCTCTGAGAACGGAACTGGTGGGACAGCCGAGGAGGCAGCCACGAAGGTCCCCAGTGGGGAGCTGAGGACCGTCACACTATCCAAGATGAAGCAGTCCTTGGGTGAGTCCAGGCGGGACTGCACCTGCTGGGGGGCGGGGGCTCTTGGGTGTGGGTGAGGTTGGTGGGCTTGGTTTTGGGGTATAACTAGGGGACCTGGGACTAGGGAAAAAATCGGGATATTAGGATATAGTTGGGAGGGTCCATATTTGGGAGGTTTGGGGTCTAGAGTGAGTTGAGGATTGAGTAGTAATAGAATCTGGGGGTTTGGGAGAAGTTGGGGGCTCTCTATTTAGGGATGGGTCCTGGGTTCTCCTGGGAGCTCTGGGCTTTAGGGGTGTGGCTGCACGGTAACCCAGTGTTTCTCCCTCTCACTAGGCATCAGCATTTCTGGGGGCATTGAGTCCAAGGTGCAGCCCATGGTGAAGATAGAAAAGATCTTCCCTGGGGGCGCCGCCTTCCTCAGTGGGGCCCTTCAGGTGGGTGAAGGGCACCCAGGCCCACTCCCTAGGCCCAGAGCTGAATTCTGGCAGGGGGCGGGGCTGGTACATGCTCATCTTCCAGCCAGACATGTTTAGACCAGGTCATGGGAGGAGGCTTGGGAGCAGCGGGGTTAGGCCTGAAGGATGCACAGACCTAGGGAAAAATCTGTCCCCTCATGCCAGCCTGCGCCTGAGGGTGGCCCATCCTGTTACACCGCTAGCCCCAAGGGACAAAAGGCAATTGTCTGCACCCCACCCTGCCCCCAACCGGCTCTGGACACAAAAGTCCCATTGTCCATCGCCTCCGCCCAGAGCCCAGATGGGGAGGAGTGTCCTAGCTGGTGGAGGTGAGAGGTTGGGTGGTGGTGTGGGGTTGACCTGAGGAGGGAGGTCTGTGATTCTCCCACCCCCATCCCAGGCTGGCTTTGAGCTTGTGGCCGTGGATGGAGAGAGCCTGGAGCAGGTGACCCACCAGCGGGCAGTAGACACCATCCGCCGGGCTTATCGAAACAAGGCTCGGGAGCCCATGGAGCTTGTGGTCAGGGTCCCCAGGCCCGACCCACTGCCCTTACCCTCTGACTCATCAGCCCTCACTGAACAGCAGCTTCCTGGTGACCATTCCCCTGCCCGCTGACCCCTTGATGGTACTCTGGCTACCTCCCACTGGCTCCCAGAACCTCCCATTAACGCCCTTCCCACCCATACCCAGACCCCTCCCACTGATGCCAGGCTTCTCCAGCTGACCCCCAGCCCAGTGCCCTCTCCAGTCTTCCAGCCTCCTGATACTAATCCCAGACTCTCCCCGGCTACCCCGTAACTCTTCCCACTGACCCCAGAGAATCCTCCTGCCATCCCCTGGACCTCACCTACTAACCTCTTCAGGCCTCAAGAACCTGCCACTCCTGCTTGCCTTGCCTACTCCCAAAGCTCCACACTGGTGGCTCAGCTCCTCTCCCCCACCATTCTCCCTCCCCAGTTGTCACTAAGGCTCTGCCCATTCCAGATAAACCTGGTGTCAAGGACAAGGTGCTACTGGGCAGCTCTGTCACCAGCTCACTATCCCCAACCCCCCAAGACAGGAAGGGGGTTGGGAAACCCAAGGTCTGGGGCTTAGGCTTGGTGATTCCCCCAGTGAGCGACAGGCACTCTCAGATAGGGCCCTCAAGGGGGTCGCTGTATCTAGCCCCCAGCCCCAAGCAGTGTTCTGTGCAAGGGACAGGATGGGAGTCTTTTCTCGTTTCTCAAACCCCAAGAGCCCATTTCATGTTGTGGTCCACTAGGAACTCAGATTTTCTGCTGGATTTGTCCCTCCCCCATCACCCTTTCTCCCTGGAAGACCTCCATGAGGGGTTAGGGGAATAGCCAGCAAATAAAGAGGGCGTGGGGGTCAAACAATTTCCTGTAATCTTTATCCAGCACACTCATCATTTTCTAAAAACAAAAAAATTTTTTTAATTTTTTTCTTTGGGTTTGTACAAGAAATTTACAATGTGAAAAATATACAAGTGAAAACAAGGCCATAAACCTGGGTGTGGGGGAGGGGCCACTTGGTCACAAATACAAATAAACAAGACATTTCTGAGTTCTTCCTTTGGTCTGACTATAGCCCCCTTACCCCAGGAGAGAGGCTGCAGAGCTGGAACCTGGGGATCAGACCCCGCTCCCAGCCCTGTCCCCCAACACGGGCAGGGTGGGGGCAGGCACATCTGGAGCAGCTGGCACTGTTTGGCTCACTCTGGCTGTGTGATGGGGAGAATGTGGAGATGAGGGAGCCCCTTCCTCTTCCCAGCCCCCTGGCTGGGTGGGCTGGAATGCTGGGGGTGAACGGGGTTGGCAGAGTGGCAATGGCAGTAGTTGGTGAGTGAAATAGGCTGAGTGAGTAGGAGCCTCGGGGTGACAGTGAACACAGGGACCTTCAAGGAGTCTGATCTTGCTCATCCAAATCACAGGGCAGCCCTGAGTCCTTGACAGAGGCCCAGAGGCCTGGATCACAGGGGACAAGTGGCCCTGGGGCCCTCCGACTTCGGGGCCCTCAGTGGATCTGAGGCTACCATCTGCATTCAGTAGACCTCCCCGCAGAGCTGGATGCCGAGGCCCTAGATTTCGGTGGCAGTGATCTCCTCCAGGCAGATGCAGGGAGCTGGCTCCGCCAGGCCCAGGTCCGCGAGTTCCCGGGCCTCCAGCTCCAGGCTGAGCTGCTGCAGCTCCTGCTCCAGCTGCCGGTTGCGTCGGTACATCTGGATGTAGTTGTGCTGCAGCTGCTTCTGGTAGCGGATCACCTGCTCCTTCTCCGCCTGCCAGGCCAGCCGCTCCTCCTCGAAGCTGTCCCGCTGCTCCTCGCCTCGCCGCCGCTCCCGCTGCAGCTCCGCCCGGAGCCGCTCCACCTGGGCCCGCAGGCTGCCCCCAACCCCGGCTGCTGCCCGCTGTGCCTTGGCCTCATCACTCTCTGACAGGAGGAATGGGTCAGCAGTGGCAGGAGGCCCAGGGGGTTCCCGGAGGCCAGCCGCCTCGGTGTCCAACTGCCCAGCTTTCTCCCGCAGCCGCTCAGCCTCCTGGCGGTGCCGCTGCAGCTCCTGGGAACAGGCCTCCAGCTCCAGCTCCCGTGTTCGGGCTGCCTCCTGGAGGCCCCGCGCCCGGCCCTCACTGACCCGCAGTGCCGCCCGGGCCTCCCGCAGCGCCACTCGCAGGGCCACCAGCTCGCTGCCCTTCTGCACCAGCTCTGCCTGAGATTCCTTCAGTTGCTGCTTCAGGAGGGAGATCTCGCCTGACTTCTGGCACACCTGGGGGTGGGAGATAGTCAGAAAGGATGGTGAGAAGTGTTCTCCCAGGGTGTCAGGCCCTGACATCATGCTGGGCATTTGGGGAGAAGTGGTTTGATCATTATACCCATTTTACCGATGGGGATAATGAGACGGCTATTAATTGGCTACGGTGGAATACAGACCCAGATGTTTTGCTTTCAAAGCTGGGGTCTTTAAACCATCACAAAGCAGTAGCGCCCTGGGGACTGGGTGGCGGCGGGCTTGGTAGGAGTGGAAGCAACTGAGGGCAGTGCCCACATTTCCAGTTGAGAGGCACTACAGTATCCTGGTGAAAAGCAGAGACACTGGAGCCAGACTGCCTGGGTTCAGATCTCAGCTCAGCCACTGACTAGGTGTGATCTCTGGCTCCAGCCTTTCTGGGTCTCACTTTCCTCACCTATAAAATGAGGGCGTTAACAGCACCCACTTCACAGGGTGGCTATGAGGATTAGAGGACACACTCCACACTGCACGCTTAGAATAGCGCCTGTTGAGCAGCAAGCACTACACTCTCATTCTCATTATGCCGGGAAGGCAGTGGATAGGAACGTTACTGGCTACGTGTGCACTTAGACCAGACCAATGAGACCACATGTGGAGGCCCAAGAAGACCCGCACCCAGAAAGGGAGGTCAAAGGGGGAGCCTCATCTCACAAAGGTGAGGAAGGGGAGGCCCTCTGGGGGTGGCAGGTGAGGGGGTGTGGCTGGGCCCCTCCTTTCAAGGCTTACCCACTCCCCACCCCCACCCCCCTGCCAAAGGCCCTGCTCCCTGCCCATCCTGGTCTGGCCCACCTCCCACTTGGTCTCCTCCAGCCGTGGCCCGAGCTCCCGCTGCTCCCGCTCGAAGGTGGCGCAGCGCCGCTCCAGCTGCTCACGTTCCTGCAGCAGCTGTGCAAAGTCATCCTGCAGCTGCCGCTTCTCCTGCTGCAGCTGGAACACCTGAAGCTGCAGCAGCTGTTGGGCCCGCTGCACCCGCTGCGCCTGGGCCGCGCCGTCCTCTCGCAGGGCCTCGCGCTGCCAGTGCCGCTGCCGTTCCTCGTACACCTATGGGCGAGAGGGTAGGCGTGGGTCCTGGTGGCTCCCCCAAACCTCAAGCCCTGGCCACCCCCAGCTCCCCAATCACCGACTGCCCTGGCTCCCGTCCTGGGCTCAGGGAAGGTAGATTCCATTCAATAATTACAATACCAACAGTAGCAGCTACTTTTATGAAAAGCGACACAACAATAACAGCAAGTGCTTCCCAGGTGCCAGGCATTTGTCTAAGCACTTTACACCCTTCACCCTACTTAATCTTCAAGATAACCCTGAGGCCAGGAACATCCCCACTTATAGATGAGGAAACTGAGGCTCAGTACAACTAAGTAACTTGCGCAAGTCTGAAGGACAGTAAATGGTGGTGCTGTGTCAACCACTCTACAGTGTAAGCCAGACAGCTGGGGTGGGGATGGGGTCACAGTGCAATAGCCCGACACCTGCCCCTCAGCACAGACAGAAATGCTTCTTGTATTCCCAGCACCTGTGGATGTCCTGCCATGCCACCCCCGTCACTGCCACTGACCACACCCGGCACATGGTCACCTCGCTCTCGTCCAGACTGTCCCGCAGCTGCTGCAGCTCTGCCTCCCGGTCTCGGAGCTTTCCTTCCAGGACACAATGCAGCAGGGCCTCGTCCGAAGGGGGTGGAGGGGGTGGAGGCGGTGGCGGGGAGCGTTCCCCACAAGAGCTGCTGTCAGGGGAGGCCCGGGGACCGCTGCCCAAGAGCCCCCCGGCCATGCGGCCCCCCAGGGAGCCTGTGCTCTTGCTGGAGGAAGATCGGCCGCTGTCTGAGTGGGAGGGCCCAGTGGGGGCCCCTCGGGCTGGCCCAGGCAGTGCCCCCCGCCCAGGGCCGTGGGAAGGCAGGTGCCCGCCTGGGGAGCTGGTGGCTGGCTCTGCACCCCCAGTGCTGTAAGTGGGCAAGCTGGACAGTGAGTTTCGGCCGGAGTCGGATAGAGTTCCCGATGGACAGCTGCTGGCCCAGCCACTCAGTGTCAGGGGTTTGTCAGCAGCCGAGGAGGAGGAGGAGGAGGAGGAGGAGGAGGAGGCAGGGCCCCCAAACAGCTGCGTTAGGCTGCCTTGGCTTCCTGACAGTCCGGCAGCCCGAGGACCCAGGAAGCTAGGTAGGGATGGTGCCCCTCGAGGTTTGGGCAGCACTGGCTTGAAGGCTGTTGGGCGGATCACAATTTTCTCCATGTTCTGAAATGAGGTGCCACTTGACAATGGGGATGAGGCCGCCCAATCTTTCAAAGCCCTTATCATACTCCCTGCCCTCCCATCCGGGGTCCCCAATCCCCATATACTAATAACAATTGCTACCACTGGCTGAGGGCCTCCTGAGTGTCAGCTTTATGTCAAGCAATTTAACACGTTCCTCCCAGATCATTACAACAGCCATACGAGCAAAATATTATCACTCTCTCATCCACAGATGAGGAAATGGAGGCTCAGCAGAGTTACAGGCCTTGCTCAAATTCAAACACATTGTTTTAAGTGTAAAACAGTATTTCTAAGCAGCTAACACTTACCGAGTACATATTACGTGCCAGGCACTAGGCTAAACACTTTACACACATTATCAGATGTAGTTCTCCCAACAATCCTCTAAGAGTTGACCTATTACCTCCATTTTACAGATATAGGAACTGAGACTCAGAAAGGTTAAATGACTTCTCTGAGGTCATACAACCAGAATGAGGCAGAGTTGGGATGAGAAGCCAGGTCTGGTGAATCTGGAGCCCACACTCCTCCCTCTAAATAGGTCTCCTAATTTTGGCTTCTCCAGGGGACCCCTGATTCCACCCAGGCCCCAAAGAAAGGGCTGGTCCTCACCTTCTCCAGCTTTCCGGAGACAGGGATGAGCTTTGGTGGGGGACCGCGGAGATGGGCATTGCGTGCCCGCTGCTCTCGGGCATCTTCGATGTCACTGCTTGGGCTGGGGGGTGACTCTGTCCGGAAGTCTTCATTGACGTAGGTAAAGCTGGAGCCAGGGACAGCCTTCCTGGGGGGCACAGCTGGGCACAGCGGCTCCTGTGCCTCATAGCCACCCTGCAGCAGCCCATCCTGCTGGCGGAAGAAGGTGGGCCCCGGGGGGCCGTGATGGCGGGGAGGAGCCGGCCCCCCAGGGCAGGGCCGGCCTGAGATGAGGCTGCTCACGCTGCCCATGGCTGGAGCTTGTGGGGCAGTGGCGGCCTCAGGAGCGGGCTCCAGTGGCACTGGCAGCGTCTGCACAATGGCCATGGCAGCAGAGGCTCAGGCCTGGCCAAGGGCCTCCAGGGAAACCTGTGAGCAGGGCAGTGGTGTCAGTCTCTCCATCTTGAGCTCCCTCTCTATATAAGGTATCGAGTTCCTCCTGGTCCTTTGTCCCAGGTCAAACAGCCCCCCGACATCAGTAACAAACAATGATACCCTCCCCGCAAGGCATCCCCTCCGAGTCTTGGCAAGAACCTCACTTATCCCTGGGCCCCAGGCCACTGCCCAATTCTGGTCTAAACATGGCTGAGGACTGAATCTACCAAGCAGGGATGATGACGGAATGGGGCCCCACAGAGGCCAGGACTCAAGTTAGGGAGGGAGCCCTCTCTACCAGCTCCCAGCACCAGTCCTTGGTCCCCTGGGACAGGTGGCCTCATTAGAGGCAGTCTGGGCAACCTCAGGGGTGCAGTCAGCAACTCAGATGGTAATTAGGAAACAAAGAGCTAAGGCCAGGCAGTGCCCAGCCTCCCCCAGCTGGGCCTCAGTTTCTCCCAGACAGACAGGCGGCAAGGGTGGAGCTGGTCAAACAAGAACTCAGAGCTCTTAGGGAGCCCACAGGTACCCTCTGGGGTCTCCTGCCTCCAAGAGGTGGATGCAGGCTCATGCCTGTTTCCATGACAACTAGCCTCACCACACCCAATCAGTCAGGCCTAGAGAAGCCTACACAGACCCACTGCCAACCCCTATGAAACCTTCTAGCTTTGGACATTCCCCAGAGTAACCCCAAGGGGATGAGGATAGAAGCTCTACCATCACCTCTGGCAGCTGCTCCAAGATCTCATTTCCCTGGAGCCCAGGAAAGAGGGCTCCACCTCCCCAGGCCCTGCTCCTTCCTGGAAGGGGACAGCAAGTCTCCACCCGGAACTCCCTCCCCAGTCCTGAGGCTGAAGACCAGGCATCTGCTGAAGTCATCATGCAGAACGGGAGCCAAGAAGTGGACAGAGAATTGCGTAGGAGTGTATGCGTCTTACTTATTTGTGTGTGTGTGAAACTGTGTGTGCAAGAGCATGAATCCGAACACTGTGTTTGAAAATATCATGAATGAATGTGTGAGTATATATGTTTGGATAGATGCATTTAGTACCTTCAGATATACACGCATATGTATGTGAACTCATATGTGCATATCTTACAAAAGTGTGTGTGTAAATAGGGTGTCTCAGAAAGTATGTGAAAGTTACAAATGCATACATAAGTGAATTTGTGGTGTATGACTGTGACTATGTGAGAGAATATGTTTGGTTAGATGTCCATTCATATATACATGAGTTTATGTATCTTACACAAGTGTGTGAGTAGGAAATGAGGGTGCACAAGTGTGTATAGAGCACCGTGTGTGCATGGGAGCATGTGAGAGAGAGGGTGAGAGCCTGGGTGGCACGCAGGGCCAACTGGGTGAGTGGGAGCCTGGTTTTTGTCACTCACTGGATTGTGGGGAGAGGAGAGAGACACGTTGAGTCTTTGCTTGATCTGCTCTCCTTCATTCTTGCGTGTGTTCCGTTAAGTCCGCCCCCACCCCCCCTCCCCGCTCAAGTCAGAAGATCTGGAGAACCAGGGAGGTGTCCAGACTGAGGAAGGAGGAGCTGGGAGCTGGGGGTCGGGGTGACTGGTGTCCACGGAGCAGGGGCAGGGGCTGAGTCCACCCCACAAGCGCCAGCCCTGAGCAAAGCCAATGGAACACCCCCTCCTCTGCCCTCTCCCAGACCACTCCAGGGCCTGGAGAAAACAGTGGGGAAGGGGCTTCTTAGGGGGCCATGGGGGCTGGCATCTCTGTCTCCATTTCCCCACTTCTGTGAGCACAGAGAAAGTGGAAACTGAGGGGAGGAGACAGAGAGATTCAGACAGGGACCCAGAAGACAAGAGACAAAGACTGAGAGAGGCCCCAGGGTCAGGCAGACCCAGTGAGCCGGGGTCCCTGCGCGCCACGGAGCCAGGAGCCCCTAAACCCAGAAGAGACACTGAGCTGGGCCCTGAGAGCCAGACACCCAGGGAGCCAGCGCCAGGCGTCTGGAGAGCCAGGCCCAGCCAGCCCGGCTCCTGCTCTTGAAGCCCGAGAGAGAAGGAGGGGCAAGTGGAGGCTCCATTTTGAGAAGTGCGTTTGTGGCTGTAGGAAGGGAACCCCTAGCTCTCCCCAACATTCTTGAGAAACCGCTCCGGCACAGCACACACTCCCCCCACCCAGTGGGGACTACTGAGGGCTGGGTCCAGCCGGGGTCCGAGGGAGGTCTGGCCGAGGTCCGAGCTCCCACAGACCTGTTTTGGGGGCAGAAGAGTTCGGGAAAGTCTCCCTCTCAGCAAACTCCAAGGACCATCCAGCGGGATCAAGTCTGGGATCACGAGTTGCCATTCTGAGACCGGAAGCCGGGAGCCCCCAATCCACCCTCCGGAATCCATCCCCCCCCTCCGACCCCCGCCGTTTCCATAAAGTGGGAGCAGCTGTAGAATGCCGCCTCCCCACGGGACCTCGGCCGTGCATAAGTTGGGGTCACCCCCAGGTCGCCTCCCAGCCCCGGCCCCCCCTCACCTCCACCGCGCTGCTCCATGCTCAGCCCCGGGCCGCCCCCAGCGCTCCACAGGCGCGCCGACCGGCTCGAGCCCGCGCGCCGCTACTCGGAGCGGCCCGGTCCGGCCCGGCCCCGCCTCCGGGGAGCCCCCGGCCCGGCCCGGCCCAGGCCCCGCCCGTCCCAAGTGGGCGGTGCAGCGCGGGGGAGGGTCCGAGGGGCGACCCCGCCCCCGGGGCGCGTTTAAGCGTAGGCACCCCGTGTCACGCGTGTCCGGCGAGGCGCACGCACGCAGGGGCTACGCAGCGGGACTCAGGTTCCCTCCCTCCGAGGCGCCGCGGCTGTGTCTCTGGTGGCTCGGTCGGCTCAGGACTAGGCGGCAGCGGGTCACCCTGTACCCCTACCCGAGCCCCGGGGCCAGTGGCTGCTGATCATTGTTCGAGCACAAAGGGCCAGGCGCCGCGGCGGCCGCCCTTCCCCCTCCGCTCCTCAGGTCGATGCCAACCCCGCCCCCCCCACCCCCGACACACTCTCCGGCTTCGGAGTCCAGAGAGGGAGGCCGAGGGTCAGCTGCCCCCGACTCTGGGCCCTGCGCCCCAGCACAAGTCGGGGGCCGAGGTTTGGTGGGTGCTTGCCCCACCCGCAGCGGGTTGGAAGAGGCACGCTTGGATTTGCGGAGGCGGCGCCACCTAGCGGCCTATTCGGAGAACACGCGCAGTCACCCCCAACCTCGGGGGGGGTCCCTACCCGACTCCCCAGCACTGTGTCCTCTCCCACTAGAGCCCAGGCCTCCCCCGAGCGCGGCTCTGTGCTCCCCAACCTTCCCTCCGAGTCATTTGCTAAGAGAGAAGTCACTGCTCGAGAGGCAGCCCCTGAACCCCCAAAAGCCACTGGGGTGAGCTGGTCCAAACTTACAGGCCAAGCCTACACGAGCCTCACAGCCGACAACATTCCACTGTCTTCTCAGGGTCAGGGATATTCTCACCCTCTGACAAACAACACTGTCTTAACACCCACACGATCTTTCCCACATTCAGTCTCACACAGCCACAATCACACAGTCTGTCTCGTCCATCACAAGGTTCCATGTCCCTTCTTTCCATAATCTTCAGGCCAACTCACAGAGATACACTCGGTGTCACACGCCTAGTTGTGCACAAACACTCGGTGTCACACGCCTAGCTGTGCACAAGCTTTCACAGCTCGAGTTCCTTCGCACCCAGTCACAATCTTAAATACACTTCGTCTCCTAAGTATGTTTCACACTGACAGTCTTATTCACAGTCACAAAGACAACTTCTTACACATACACGTTGTATTTCACAAACATTTTAACACATAGACTTGCCCGTAGGGGTCTCTGTGACCTAGTCAGGTCAGCTGATGCCCGCACCCCTGGGCAAGGACAGCCTCCTGCCCCCTAACCCCGCCCCCCAGGGCCAAGGCCCGCCGGAGCTCCTCCGCCCCAGGAAGGAGCATTCCCCCCCTTCCACGCCACAGCCCTGGCCGGCTCTCAGCTCTATTTTTAGCTCTATGGTAAGGGTTGTTTTTCTTTCTTTTTCCCTGTAAAGGGAAACGTAGCCCAGCCACCCTCAGGCTCACCCTAGACCCTCAGCCTTACAAGAACAGACTGAGCCCCCCCTCCCCCGTGGAGACCCCCTCTGCTGGCCTTACCCTGATCCCAGCCTCCTGGGACACCAGAAGCCTCCTCCCCTTCCTGGCAGCCTGCCCAGAAGCTCAGGCAGCAGCTGGGCTCAGCGAGTGTGTAGAGGTGGGGGGTGGGGCAGGGAGGGAAGCCGAGGGCCGCTGCCCACTACCTCATTCCCTGGGGGGAGGGGGGGCCGTCCTCCCTTCTACCAGAGGGAGATAGGCCCACTCTGGTATTGAGGTGATGTGTACGCTCATGCAACCTCTGGGGAAGGGGGACTCCCACTCTTGCATGAGTGGGCCTTCTGCTTCTACTTTGGGGGTAGGAGCTCCCAGTTCTGCAAGGAAGAGTGGTAGTAGGAAGGGGACCCACAGGCGCTCCCGCAGCTGCTCCCTGGGCTGGAGGACCGGGCGGGGGCTGCTGTACACTGCCATCCAGAATAGCACCCCCTTCAGGGATACTTTCAGGGATGGGGGCACCATGTTCCGGAGAAGGAGGACGAGGAACCCAGGTAACCCCACCCCAGCGCAACAGTCTCTGGTCCTCCTGCGCTACCCCAACTCCAGGGGGCGTTGTGTTCCCATTCCTGGGGGAGGGCTGATCACCTCCAGGAGGAGAATGAAATACAGCCCGGCAAGATACCTGGCAAACTTGCTGAGTACCGCGGAGGGAGGTTCCCGCCCCGAGGCTGGGGTGGGGGGAGGACAGCCCGCTGGTGGGCGAAGCGATCACGTGCTCAGCGCCTGTTTATGTCTTAGTCTTCACCTGCGGGCGGCAGGGAAGCAGGAGCCTCCGGAGGTGTCCCACCCGGCCCGCCCCCATCCGCGGTCACTGGGCGGCTCTTTCCTCCCACCCCCATCGAGTACGCGACAGCAGCGCGCCCTGCCCGCAGGGGGGTCCTCGCGGGCCAGTGGCGCTGCTCCACGGACTACTAGCGTTAACTCACTGGGCGCGTCCGCCCCGGAATGCACGTGTGTTCGTGTGTCTCCAGTACGCGTGTGTGTCTGTGTGCGCGCGTGTGTGGGCCCGTCAGTGTAAGTTTCCGTGTAGGTTCCTTGTTCAGACTCCTGGCCTGCGGCCCCCGGACCGGGGACCCCCCCTCCTCAACCCCAATCCCCAGCTTCCCCATATCGGGAAAGTTCGCTCCGGGGCGGGGGTGTGCGGCAGGCGAGAGTTCCTGCACCTCCGCGGCCCCACCACTCACTCACGCAGCGCCACCTGCACCGCCGTTCCAGCTTCCGCCCGGCTTCTGCTCCAGAGCCGGTAACTCCTTGCCGCGGACCCGCTGGCTCCCAAGCCTGCTCCCGGTTGCGGACTCCCAGCGCCCGCCCGGCCGGGCTCGGTGGAGCGGGGCGGGGCGGCTGAGGCCGCGCCCCCGACCCCGGCAGGGGAGTGGTTTGCGCAGCACCCCCTCAACAGCCGACCCAGTACCCAGCCCAGCTGTGGCTCGACGGTGGCCCGAGACTGCTCCTCTGGCCTCTGACTTCACAGCTTACTGGATTTGGCTTTTGACTTACGAAGGGGCCAGTGGCGCGACAGCCAAGCTAAGCTACCTGGCTGCGCTAACCAAGTTGGCTATAGGGCTTTACTGCCACCCTCCTCTGCTTTGTAGGGAGCCCACCCTGGTCCACTCTCAGCCCACCCCCCAGACACAGGGGAAACCCCTGGGAATCAAACAAAGAAGGCTCGGGTTTCACCAAAACAGACCCCGCCCTTCCTCACACACACCTCGGGGCTGGGGCTGCCCGAGCAGAACCAGCGTCTCCCCCTCCCCTGGAGTAGGTGTCTGCCCAGGTGAGCAGGCTTGCCAGTTCTGGCCCCTACGGAGTATGGCCAGGTTTCTCTCAGGCTCATAAAGTTCCACCCACAGGCACAAACAGGAAGTTGACCTGTATTGCAGGGAGGCACAAAGGGCTCCCACCCTCCATGGCACTCAGGCAGCCTGATGTCTACAGGTATCTGAGCCGTATTTGCAGCCTGAGTACTTGGGCAGCAGGAGTCCTGTGAGTTTAGTCCCTTCTCAAACCCATTCCCAGTAAAGGGATGGAGGACCAAGGCTGCTCCTCACAGGCAAGTGTGACAATGAATCGAGGACAAGGCTGCAAATCCAGCTGGACTCTGCTGGGCCAGGCTCTTCCTCAGCTCTCAGGAAGATTCTTAATGTCCAGCTGGGCACAGGCAATTTGCCTCAATACACTCTGGCTACGCACAGGGACAGTGACTCTCAGGGATCTTACACAGGACCCAGGGACTAACTACTGCTTTCTAGGCTCCAGGGACTCCTGAACACACTTTGGGCTAATTTTGATGTGAGGAGTTTAAGGCAGGTGTGGAATGGAATGTGTTTGTATAGGGGGTGGGGCTGGGGGAGCATTAGCTTCCCCTCTCCCCCATTCTGGTTTGTGCAGTGTGGGGGGTATCTGCTAGGAGGGTGGGGCAAGACAGGCGAGTGTGTATCTATCCCTCGAACTCCAATTCACACAGAGACCTCACAAAAGTCCCCTAATGGAAATCCCTAAAGGATTTCCTGAGAACACACCAGGCATCCTAGGGAGACCAGAATATGGAACCCACATCCTTATAGGTAGGACTGAGCCGGTGGTGTGCATCTGGAAGGCATGGCTGATGTTCAACATTGTAGACCCTGGATGAGGCCTAGACCAGCCAGCGGCTGGGAATGATTACTGCAGGATTAGGAGGCCTGGCTCCAGCCAGTCTGGGAGAGACCCCCAAGAAGGGAGGCCCTGGAAGAGGTCCCCCCTCCCTCCCCCCCAGAGAACAGCTTTGCTCCAGGGTGTTTCAGGAGACAATTGTAGCCACAGTTCTCACACACCACAGACCAGAGAGACCCCAGACCATTCCACAGGGTTCCAGAGCCCCCTCTTAGGTTGACAGGGAAAACTTGATAAAGCAGCCCTGCTTTCAGGAAGCAGGAACCCCACTGACCCCACCACCCTTTACAAAAGGCTTCTCCCCAGCCCCCTTAGAACATCTTGCATTCTCATCACGCTTGCAGGCAAATCTAAAGGGAAACAGACTTTAGGATATCAGAGGAAGTGAGATGGGAAAGTGTCACCATTTAGCAATATTTCTTTAAAAAAATTTTTTTCATTAGAAGCAGATTTCTTTCTTTTTTAAAATATTTATATATTTGGCTGCACGGGGTCTTAGTTGCAGCAGGTGGGATCTTTAGTTTTTAATTGCGGCATGTGGGATCTAGTTCCCTCACCAGGGATTGAACCCGGGCCCCCTGCATTGGAAGCACCAGAGCCTTAGCCACTGGACCACCAGGTAAGTCCCTTAGCAATATTTCTGACAGGTCTCTGGGTAAGTTATCTTACAATCTCCGGCAGGGTTTCTTAAAAATGAGGAGTCCTTCAGCCATAAAAAGAAATGAAATTGAGTTATTTGTAGTGAGGTGGATGGACCTACAGACTGTCATACAGAGTGAAGTAAGTCAGAAAGAGAAAAACAAATACCGTATGCTAACACATATATATGGAATCTAAAATAAAAAAAAAAAAAGGTTCTGAAGAACCTAGGGGCAGGACAGGAATAAAGACGCAGATGTAGAGAATGGACCTGAGGACACAGGGAAGGGGAAGGGGAAGCTGGGACAAAGTGAGAGTGGCATGGACACATATACACTACCAAATGTAAAATAGCTAGCTAGTGGGAAGCAGCCGCATAGCACAGGGAGATCAGCTCGGTGCTTTGTGACCACGTAGAGGGGTGTGATAGGGAGGGTGGGATGGAAATGCAAGAAGGAGGAGATATGGGGATATATGTATACATATAGCTGATTCACTCTGTCATACAGCAGAAACTAACACACCATTGTAAAGCAATTATACTCCAATAAAGATGTTAAAAAAATAGGTTCTGCATTTTTAAACAAGAGCCCCAGTTCTGACACACACTAACATAAGAGAAAAGCTGAGAGGGTACAAGAGGAGGGAAAATGTACGGGGTGGGGGGGGCGGGTGGCCAGATAAGAATATGCTGAGCTTGGGTCCACGAGGAGAGGTCAGTGAGTGGCTCATGTCACAGAGGTACCGCTGGTCAGGCAAAGCCTTAGGCATGGGGCCCAGTGATCCACACCTCTGCCAGGGATCACATGGAGATCCTCAGGGAAGACAGATAAAGAAGCACCATCCTGTCTTCCCTAGGCCACAAACAGATGTAAGGGTGTGCATGCATGAAGACCCTTTAATAGCCCTGCTTTCCTGGGAGTGCGCAGCTCAGACAAGGTGGGGGAGGGGACCTATCTGCTCCCAATTCAAAGTGAGAGGAAAATCCAGTTAAAGACTGGGGTGACACCCAGTGGTCAAATAAGAAAAAGCACAGCAACAAAGGCAATGGAAACTTTTTTCAGTAAAACTGGAAAAGGCTCTACAACGTCATGATTGCAGCCACTCCAGCAGTCCAAGGCAGCATACCATGGAATGAGTGTCTAGGTGGCAGGCACCCTGGGCTAACAGCTCCCTTCCATGGCTCTCTTCCAGGCTTCCACCTTTGTGGCTGTCCCTGGTATTGTAAGGGCTGAGCACCTAGATCCAATGGTAGTAAGCACTACCTCAGGGCAGGCTCCAGAGTGGGGAGCAGAGGAGATTGGTATCCACCATGTTGCCCCTTGGCTCTGAAAGCCTGGGCTGGAGTTTTGGCAAGAAGTCCCCTATCCCCTTTCCAGGTTCCCCACTGCTTTTACCTCGACTTGCTCATTCCCACCTCAGGGCCTCTGTATTTATTTTCCCCTCTGCCTGGACTCCTTTCTCCAGATGTTCACATGGCTCAATCCTAGTTCTTCAGAGGCCCCAGCTCAAATGTCCTCTGCTCAGAGACACCTTTTCAGATCTTAATCTAAACTAGCCTGTAAGCATTATCACATTACTGTATTTTTTCCTCTAGAGCATTTTTCACTATCTAAAACTATGTTTTGTATGTATTTGTTCATTGCTTATCTTGTCTCTTCTACCACATTACAGGTTCTGTGGAAGCAGGGACCTCATCTGTCTTGTCAGTGCTATATTCGCAGGATGCAGAACAAAACCTGGCACACAGCAGGTTCTCAAATATTTGCTAAATTGAATTCTCTTGCAATGAAACCCTGCCCTAGGCTAGGCCCCTCAGATTGAGAAGGGCCCATAGGTCACAACTACAGGACAGGGGCAGCCCTAGCAGAGGACTAAGAAAGAGTCTCTACCCCAGCCTGTCCTGGCAGGCTCATTTCAGCGTCCAGCTCTGCAATGCCTTCACCTTGAAGGCTTGGAGAGGTCTGCCTTGTTGGGGTTGGGGGCCTGGTCAGAGTGAGTCTCAGAGATCTGCGGCACAGCCCCCTTTTTGCCAGAAGAGGGCTTTTTGGCCACTAGCCCATTGTCATCCTTGATCTTCTTGAGCCGGGCCTTGCTCTTTGGTGGTATGGAGAAGGTGAGAGAGCTCTTGTTGAATTCAAGTGGGAAGACACCTACGTCTCCATCAAAGCGGTTCTTGGACACCTGTAGATACCGTTTCCCTGGCCCAGTTACCAGCCTCCTGTCCTGCAGGATCAGAACATTGTCTGCTTCCTGGCTTGCCTGGGGGATAATGGGCAAAAGGAGGAAAGAGCAGTGAGAAGACGTATGAGAGAAGCACAAAGGAAGGTTGAGGGTGCAGGGAGGAATAGCAAGAATGGGGGAAGGGAAAAGTACTTCCCCCATCACCAAAGCTCTTTGAACTACTGACCAGAATGCTGGGGCCACTTGAGCCTTTTAGTTCCCTGACAACCCTGTTGCTGTCCCAGATTGTGTACATGCTGTTCCCTCTGCTGCTAACATTTCTGGCTCCACAGCTCACTCAACCCGAGGTGCTTATCATTTAGGTCCTGGTCTAAATGTTACACTTCATCAGAGAGACCATTCTTGATCCCTGTAAATAAAAAAGGCACTACCATCTTCCCATTTCTGTGTTATTCTCTCCCCCAGTTCCATGTCTGTTCCATTGTGGCACATAGTTTGTGTTCCTTGCCCTGTATTCCCCGTGCCCAGCCCAGGCTTGGCGTGTAATAGGCACTCAGTGTACCACTGGAAGCTCCAGGATCTGGCTGGTCCCGCTGCCCAGAAGGCCCTCCCACTTATTTGCTTATTTAACACCTATTGTTGGACAAAACCCAACCCAACCTCTGTTGACACATCTTCTAGGAAGTCTCCCCCCAGGCTGACTCAGATGCCTTTTCTCTTTTCTCCCAACACCTGTGCTGCCTATCATAGCGCTTATCATACTGAGTTGTAATCACTGGCTCCTTTTTTCCCTGTTTTTTTTTTTTGGATGCGCCACGTGGCGTATCGGATCTAAGTTCCCCAACCAGGGATCGAACCCGCGCCCCCTGCATTGGAAGCACGGAGTCTTAACCACCGGACCGCCAGGGAAGTCCCTCACTGTCTCCCTCTTTCCCCATAGAATATGTGAGTTCCTGGAAGGCAAGCAGGGCAAAGGACCAACCATTATCAGCCTTTGTATTCTAGCACATGTGTTCCTCATGTCATGGCCCCAGAGGCAAGCTGCCTCCTGCCTGTTCCAGATGGATAGTCAAGATGATTTAAGGCCGAATGAGGGCTGTCCCTGGTCACACCTGCCCCCTCTACTTTCCATAGCTTGAGCTCCTCTAAAGCCCACTTACTTTAGCTGAGCCAAAAATGGACGCTGTCTGTAGTTCTTTATCATCATCTTCCTTCCGGGGGTGAATGACCAGTGTCACATGGCAGCTACTGTCTGTGGCAAACTTCCGAAAAGCCCCGATGATATAGTCTTGAGCTGCAATCCTACCCAACAAAGAGGTTACCAGACACAGAAGGACAAGAACAAACACATACTCCTGATTCGTTAACATCTCCCCACAAACCACCACAAGCTCACTCTACTTCCCTCTACCTAAGGACTCACACTTAAGTCCCTGTCCATACTTCCCACTACCACACCCCACACCTCTACAAAGACAGAAATACATATGGGATGGTATGTTCCTGCACGTATGTCAGAAAACAAGAGCACAGTGTGTCTGCCCACAGGCCAGCTCCCTGAGAAGATGTGTGTCTAAGTGGGTTACAGCTAGACAAGAGGAGGATGTCACCTGTCTGTGGACAGCTGCTCATGACCCATCATGAATTGCAGATTGTCGATAACCACATGACAAATGTCATACACGTAGACTGCATGTTGCATTGTGTCTATTACAGTCCTGGGAAGAGGCAGAGACAATGAATTCAAGAGTCAGTTACAAGTAATCTCCAGACCATGGCAGCCAGAAAACTCTGTTGGGAGTCTGTTCTCCCACCCTCCTATTCTTTGAAAGCTCCACACCTAGGAATCTCACCTGATGCTCTGTTGCCCATGAAAAGTCATGAAATAGAGGGGCAGGTCTTCAAAGCGGTCGGCCCACTCGTCATATTTGTCCAGTTGCTCTTCCAGTCGCCCCACAGCGAACTGTGTCAGCATGACCCGGGCTAGTCTCACGTTGCTGATCTCAAAGCTACCCCATAGCGTGTTCACTCCCTGGGTACACAAGTCCAGGGCATATTCACTGATGAATGTCGTCTTTCCACTGCCTGTCGGCCCTGCATGGGGGGTTGAACACAGACCCGTGTGAGGAGTAAAGCCCTACCGTTGAAACCAAGACACGCAAGGAGCTTCAAAGTTGGGAGGGGAAGGTGCCTCTTCAACATTTACTGTAGCCCAAACCCACATGCTTCCATCATCTGACCCTCTGCTCCCAAACCCGCCCAAGCAGTGATTTCCCAAAGGGTCACCTGTGAAGACTGTCAGCTCGCCCTTCCGATGTCCCTTCAAGAGACGATTGAGGTCAGGGAAGCGGCTCCAGCGAACGCCAGCTGCCTGCTCCACATTTGACAGTTCTCCTAGCACCTCCTCCCGAAGCTGCCGGAAAGACACGATAGACTTGTGCCAGGCAGGCAGGGCAGTACGCAGAATACGAGAAAGATTTAAGCCTTGGTTCAGAGCCTCTAGGGGAGAGGGCTGCTGGTCCCCAGGCCGCACCAAGGAGCATCGTTTGGGGTTCAGTTTTCGGGCGAACAACTTGGCAGCTTCCCAGGACCGAAGGTCATCCCCCAGCCAGAGCACAATGCGTCGGAACTGTTCGAGGTAAGGAAGCAAGACAGGGGGTAAGCAGGCTGTTCCTCGGGGTAGGGCAAGGGTGGGCAGCCCTGTGGACTGGCTCAAGGCCAGGCTGTCCAGCTCACGACTCGTCAGCACCACCTCAACATCTCGACGACTGATCAGGGGTAACCCAAACAGGTTGTGGAAGGCACCAGGCTGGGGGATGGTGGTCTCCATATAGTGCACTCTGTCACCCTGGCCTTCGGCCCCTAGTAGCTTCAGGCCTCGTAATCCCAAACCTCCAGGGGAGAACCAAGGAAAGACAAGGCTGTGAGCAGGCCGCAGGTAGCGCACACTGAAACGCTTGAGTGTGTCATCTGTCACTTTGGTGAGGCCAAACATCACGCGAGCCAGCTGGGCCTCTTCTGGTTCAGGCAGCTCCCAGAGAGGTACGGCTCGGTCCCAGATCCTCTGGACCTCCTCACTGTCCTCAGCTTCTGGGGCCTCACTAAGCAGGACCCCTTCTCTGGCCCCATCCCCTCGCCCCTCCACGCTGGCCTGGAAGTCTTCCCAGCTCCCCTCAGCTAGGCTGGTCATGCAGAGAAAGCGGCCTGTGGTCTTGTCAATGAAGAGGCTGAAGGAAGTGGCAGCACCAGTCTCGTCCTTGAGCTTCGAGGCACCCACAAAGGGACTAGGTGCCCGCACGCAGCTGTGCCCATCCTGGAAGGGGATCCCATGGGCCCGCAAATATTGCCGGATTTCAGTTGCAGTTACAGGCAACACTGGTACCTCCAAGGCAGCGAGAGCCTCCTTCCTGTACCGTCTGCGAGGAGGGCCCACGGCCAAGCTTCGTGGCAGGCCCCTCCACCCCATCCACGGCCCACGCAGTGGCAACAGGATACGGAGGGGGTACCCACTTCGGAGGAGGACCCACATTCCTAGTCAAACGGGGGAAGTCACTGCTTGAAATGCCTTAGGTGCCCGGTTCGGATGCCTTCACTACTAGGTCAGACCCTAGGGATCCTGCACGCAGCTCTCTTCTCCCTCTGAATCCTCTTCAGCCCCTCTACATTGCCACTTCACATCTATGCCAGAGGACACGGCCCTTTCACGTCCGTGTCCCTTTGGCCGGTTCCCTACCTCTGAAGTCCTCCACAGCTGCTCCCCCCGCCGCCTCCCCTCCGCGCCGCCCCTCGCCGATGCGGTTTTTCTCGATCATCTCCTCGCCACTACCGCCCCTCCACTGCCCCTCCTCGTCGTCCTCATCTCTGCGGCCGCCTGCGTCCCTTCCGTAGTCCCTCTCCTCTGAGCCCCCTGCTAGAGGACCGCTCCGCCGCTCCTTCCCTCAAGGGGACACCAGGCAACCTAAGCGCCACTCCTTCGCTCCCGCCGAGCTCCGCGCTCAGAGGGACGCCCGCCGCGCCTCCGCCGCGTGGCTTTCTCGGCTCCACCGCTAGGAGCTCCACCGCTCCGAACCCCGGCCCCGAGTCACCACTCTTCTCTTGCCCCTGTCGCCTGCAACATGGGTCACTCGCGCCACTAGCCACGACCTCGGAAACAAAACTGCCGCGGCGCCAGTGTTCCAGGAAGCGGAAGCCTCGGGTTAGTCCCGCCCCCACACTGAGAGGCCGGGCTCGACGGCTTCGGAGCTGCGGCCATGACGGCGCGCGGAAGCGCGAGCCGCTTCCTGACCAGTGTCCTGCACAACGGACTGGGTCGCTACGTGCAGCAGCTGCAGCGTCTCAGTTTTAGCCTCAGCCGTGATGCGCCCTCGTCCCGCGGCGCCAGGTGAGCCGGGGAAGGGCGCGGAGGTGCGACTCCATGCCGAGGTTGCCCCGGGTCAGGAGTCACCTTGCTCACCCTTCTCCGGTCCCTCAGGGAGTTCGTGGAACGAGAGGTGACCGACTTCGCCCGCAGGAACCCCGGGGTCGTAATATACGTGAACCCGCGGCCGTGCTGCGTGCCCAGAGTAGTGGCCGAATACCGTAAGTGGGGCCGGACGAGGGCTGGAGGGAGGCGTCGTGGGGCTCGGCCCGCTTGCCTGCCGCTCGTGTGACCCCTGACCCGCTTCCTCTTATCCCCACCTCCGTTCGGCCAGTTAACGGGTCTGTGCGCGAGGAGAGCATCCACTGCAAGTCGGTCGAGGAGATCGCCACGCTGGTGCAGAAGCTGGCGGACCAGTCGGGCTTGGACGTGATCCGCATCCGCAAGCCCTTCCACACGGACAGCCCTAGCATCCAGGGCCAGTGGCATCCCTTCACCAACAAACCGACAACGCTGGGCGGGCTGCGCCCTCGAGAGAGGTCCAGGATCCTGCCCCAGCCTAGCGGCTAACACAATGAAGAGTTGCTCCACCTACTCCATCCCCAGGGTTTGGACTCACCCCAGTAGAGCCCCAGTAGAGGTGGTTCTTCCTTCTGGTTTGGTTCACGGGAGACAGATGGAGCCCCCCAAAGGGGAAGCTGATGCCAAAGCTTTTGCTTGGGATAAAGAAGAGCTGCCTGTTTCTTTTTGATGTACCCTGTGAGGGGCAGAGACTGTGAGTCTCCTAATTCTGATCCAGCTAACATCTCTGAAACCCGAGAGTCTTCAGATTTTACTGGATCTTCATTTCTTAAATCCAGATCTCAAATCACAGTGAGAGGATTTAAGGCTGGCTTCTGAAGAACCCCTTATGTCCTGTTTTTGCAGCCATTGACCCAAGAGAGAGCTAGTACCTTATACCCTGCTGTGAGCATGGCATTGGGCTAGGTTCTTTATACCTGTGAATGTTTGTGTGCAGATTAGAAAACTGAAGTTAATAAACTTGTCAAGGTCACCCTTGAAGTCTACTTCAAAATATGCAGATATTTAAACTGTAATGCCATTTTTTTATCTTAAAACCAGAAGCAAAGTGAATAATAACTCTTCAGGATGGTGTAGTATCAAAGGCCACGTGATTAATCTAGGCTTGACCCTTGGAGAGAGTGATTCTCAGGCCAGCTGAGAAATAGGCAGCATCTTCTAGGCTTAGCTAAAAATGAGGTGAGGGATGGGGGGAGATGGTGAGAAAAAGAGCCAGGAGGTAAAAACCTAGAAACTGTTGTATGAATCCTTGAACTGTCGTAATTTTGTTTGTCATCCCCTTATCACCACGATCAATAAATAGTGAGAGCCTTCAAAAAAGGACTGTACCTGCCCAGGACAGTCAGGATGGAAGCTGAGGAGCCCAATTTCCTCTTCAAATGGTTTTATGGGAAGCAAAGCCAACCCTGCAGCACCTTTACCATAGGCTCAGAAGCCTGTCCCCTGGTGATCAGAAGACCAGTCTAGACCAAGCAGACCACTCATAGCTGTGGGGAAGGAGGGTATTTATTAACCAACAGTGGGGGGAGGAACTGAGCCCAGCCTCCCCACCCTGTCACATGCCTCTCCCGCCTCCCTGGGTCGTGAGCGGGGGCATTCCTAAAGAATGGTAGCCGGTTTACAATAAATACATTCATTGTGGGGTAGAGGGGGGAGAGGCCGGGTGAAGGGCAGTAAAAATCCCGTGGGACTCCACGTTCTCAGCTACAAAAATAACAGTCACCCTCACCCAAGGGGAATGGGGGAGCTCAGTCAGGTTTTGATTGTCCCATATGGGCCTGGAGACTTCAGAGGCCCCTGGACCCTGAAAGTGCCCCGGTGAGGTAGGACAGGGGTGGGAGCCAAGCATCCAAACTCCCAGCCTCTTATCCTTTGCATAGTTCCAAGAACGGGCTTCATGTGCCAGGTGAGACATCAGATCTCTTCTCCCCCTGCTCTGGTCTAGGGGTAGCAAATGTTTGGTCCACAAAAGGGAGGCTGGCTCTTTGAGTGCAGTGTTGGTCACCCATCCGAAGGAAGTGTCTGTGAGGACAGCTAAATGGGAGAGAGCTCTCCCTCTGAAATGTTCATGGATCAAACCCAACAGACACAGGCCCAGCGCAGCAAGGGGAGGCTCAGAATGTGCATGTGAGTGGAAATGTAAGCACATGTTCATGAGGAAGACCATGCCTGGAACTGTCTCTGTCACTCTTGAGAGTGACTAAGGGGGTAAGGAGGCTGACTTACAAGGGCTGCACATTAAGGAAGAAGAGTGAATGATGCAATAGTCTTACCTCCCCAGGCTGGCCTGTTCCCAAGCTCTTGCCAAAGAGGTCATCACACGGGGCTGGGACTACAGGAGAGGACTAGGTAGGATGGGATGTGGCAAATTGGGAGGGTACCCAAAGTCCAGAAGAAGGGTTGAAACAAGAATGCACCAGGAGGTGGGCCTGGGGGCCCTGCAGCCCAGCTGATAGACATTCTTCCATGTGCACACGTGAATGTACACAGGGCTCAGGTGGTTCTGGTGGCTGGCAGAGGTCTTGTCTGTTTTCAGGACCATCCAGCACATAGGGCCATGCAGAGGGTGGTGACATTGAGGCCATCTGGACCTGCAGAGCCCTGCCTGGGAGAAAGAAGGTTTTGAGCAGATGAATGGGGCAGGAGGATGGCATCCTCTCCTCCCAAGTGCTTAGGTTAAAAGGGAACAGGAGCTGGCTCTGGGTCTGCAGAGCCTGAGGGAGCACCTACCTCTGAGGAGCACCGGTTGGCCTGGGCTGCTCACAGATGGGTCCATGGAGACTGAGAAGGGGGCTTTGGCTGGGCCTGACTCTGGCCAGCCCTACAGGGACATCAAAAAGTTGGGAGAAGGGCCTGGAGTTGTAGGGATGAAGGTAGGGTGTCTGTGCTGGGGAGGCAGCGGCCCAGCCTGGGGCAGACAGGCTGGTTTGGAAGAGCATTTGTCCTGGGAGGCTGGGCTCAGACAGAGCTCTCATCCAGGTGCTCCACAAGCTGTGTGTGCTTCCTCTTCTCCAGGATGCGGCTGAGCTCCTCTGTGAAGGAGCAGGGCCCTGCCGGCACTCCATTGTTGCTCTGCCTCAGGAGCACGTAGCTATTGCCATTCATCCTGCGCAGCCGGCTGGGCAGTGCCACCAGCCCGTTGGTCAGCTCAGCCGGTGGTGGTGGGGGTGGCGGGGGTGGCGGGGCTGGGGCCCCCTCCCCGGGGATGATCTGGAGGCAGCCACCCTCCAGGCCCCCAGCCCCCTCCCCATCATCACCATCTTCCTCTCCGGAACACTGGCCTGACACTGTCTGCAGCTGCACAGCAGAGCCCCCTGCCCGGCTGGCCCGACCCAGTGAGTATTTCTGTCGGTGTCCTCGTCCACCTCTCCGAAGACAGGCCACGTAGAAGAGGGAGGAAGCCAGGATAAGGCAGAGGCCACCAAGTGTAGCAATGGCTAACACATAGAGCAGCCGCATATCAGGCGCCAGTTGTGCCCCAGGCATTGCAGGGGCCTGTGGAGCAGGGGCAGGAGTGACTGGCCGCACTGTGAGGCTGTAGGAGGCCAGCAGGGTGCGGAGGCCATTCTCTTCAGCATAGCAGCCGTAGTTGCCACTGTGCTCAGGCTGTGTGTCTGTTACCAGCAGCCCATCCACACCCACGCGGTAGCCATCCTGCCCATCACTCAGGCCCATGCTCCCATTGAGCATCCACAAGGCCCGGGCCAGGTTGGATGGCTGGTCACAGGGCAGTAGGACATCATCACCCCGGAGCACAGAACGGGTCTTCAGTGGTGGTGGTGGCCCTGGAGGGAGCGAGGGACAGGAGAAGTGGTCATTGCCTGCCTGTCCTGGGAAGGCATTGGAGATGGCAAGCCAGGTGGTCCACTGTTAGGTCCCCAGCACCAAGCACAGAATCTGGAATTACGGTGACAACTGACTAAGCTCTCTGTGCTCACGCTCCCACATAAGGTTCACGTTGGCCCTTCTCAGTGGTTTCAATTCCTCCTGACATCTGCCAATGCTTCCTCATCTCTACCTCCAACAAAGAGTTCTCTTCTTCTGAGCATCAGATTTGAATATCTTCCGCATGCTGGGCATCTCTTGGACATGTCACAGGAACTAAGGCCAAAATCTCCCTCCCAGCCTACACCAGGTATTTTTCTTGAATTGTCATCACCATGTATGGTGCTACCAGCCATTTCCCAGAAACCTGAGTTTCCCTTGGCTCTCTCTCCCCCTCATCTTTCTATCTAACCCTCACTAAGATTCTGCTTCCAGAATGTATCTTAGACCTGTTCACGTCTCTCCTTCCCCAGCTGCTGGCCCCCATCTAATCCATTCTGCATGCAGCAGTGGGGTGACCTTTTAAAAACACTATGCCGATCATGCCACTCCCCTGCCTCAGCACAGTCCCGCCCATTTCCCCAGCCTCTTCTCTTGTTGTTCAAACTCCAAGCTTGCTCTGCCTGCTCTTCCCTCTACTTGGGTGTCATCCCCCTCCCCATGCCCTCTATTTGCCCAGTTAACTTGGGGGAGAGAGCATAACAGTGATCAAAAGCACAAACTCCAGGCAGCCTGCTTAGGGTCAGGTTCAAATTCAGACCCTACTGCTTAATAGCTGATTTAACTTTGGGTAGTTTACTTATTCTCTCTGTGCCCCAGAGAGATTGCCCCTCACGGAGATGGTAATAATGGCACCTTTCTCATAGGAATGCTCTGAGAATAAATGAAATTGTTCATGAAAGTGTTTGATCAGTGTTTGGCGCATGGTAAGTACTCAGTACATATTAGCTATGATTATGATTATGATTATTGCTCTTGCTTCAGTTATCAGCTCGGTCATCTGATCTTCCTTGGGGCAAGCCCTTGTCATAGTTGTAATTATTCCTTTTGTAACAAAAACCAAAGAAAATAATTGTAATTCATTGGTTGTGTGATCATTTGATTGCCTGTGCATATACTTGGCTGTAAGCTCCAGAAGTGACAAAAAACTTCACATCTTGAACCTGTTTCCTTATTTACAATTTTTTTTTGCAACAAATATTTGTCGAGTACTTGCTCTGTGCTGGGTCATTCTTGCTGAAAGCACAGACACAGCCATTCAGAATCATACATGCACATACAAGTGGCATCAAATGGTAAAGAGGACAGGCTATGCAGCCAGATGCACACACATCCGTGATGTCACTTACCTGTGTCCCTGTTGCCCTCACAGCCTCGGTTTCCTCTCTCTATGTCTTGTATCAGTGCTGTCCTGGAGATAGAAGATTGGGATTTATGAACAAGGAGAACTGGGCTTCAGTTTCCCCAGTGGAAGGGTCAGTAAAGCTGTTACCAACAACTGGCCCCTACTCCCTGCAGCTGGCAGGCCCTCCTCCACCCCTCAGGCCCGATCCCCTGGGCAAAGGGGACCCTCACACACCCCTATGGCCTCCCACCTGCTACTCTGGGACCTGTTGGCTCCGGTTGTGGTCACCACGCAGGTATGGGTGCCGGGGTCCCAGCCACAGTAGGGGTCCCGGGCCAGGATGCAGTCGTAGCAGGAGCGGTAGCGGGAGCAGCTGGACAGTGATAGCTGGATGACTCCACTAGGGGCCCCCACGTAGAGGCTATGCTAGGAGCCAGAGAGGACAGCTGGTTGGCAACACCCCACTCCCACTTACAGACACACACACACAGCCACCGCCCAGCCTCCCCACTCCCTCCACTTATTCTGGCAAGGCCAGAATATTGAGGTCACGAGTCAGGGGCTACCTGTGTCGGAGAGATGACCAGGTTCTCCACAGACTGGGGTTCCTTGAACACCTGTGTCTCTTCAATAATGTGCATCCCAGAGCCCAGGACCACTGCCTTGTGGATCCAGCCATCAGCTGGTATGGGAATGGCAGAAGGTCAGACTCCAACAGTGGAATCTACTCTCAGCCCCCTGCAATAGCCTAATGGGAGCAGCTTGGAATCATGAGGTCAGGGACAAGGATTCGGCCAGTAGCAGTGGGCCCTCTGGACATTGGGAACTCCAAGCTAGTCATGACAAGAATTATTGGATTTAGAAGCATTAGTGACTAGGGTCAAATGTCACTGTGGTTGGTGACAGGAGTCAGCAATCACCAAGAGCTAGTGGTCATTGGGGACCGGTAGTGAGTGTTTATTGAAGAATCAACATCAATGGTCATCAGGGTTTTGTGATCAGGGGTCATCCAGGGGGCTAGAGGTCAACAGGGATCAAGGACTCAGGCCAGCAGTCACCAAAGGGCTCAGGCCAGGGGTCAGAAGCACCTGTGCCCAGAAAGAGCAAGTCATAGGTGGGTCCAGCTGGCGTGGTGACAGGTGTCCCCGTGAGGTGTGTGTAGCGCACACTGCGTTTGAGCAGCAGGGGCCGTCCGCGTGTGGGTACCACGGGCCGAGCCATCAGTGGGTGTAACTTCACAAAGTCCAGGACCAGAGAAGGCAAGTCCTGGGATGAGTTGTAGCCTCGGCTGCGCAATGAATCTGTAATGCACTGTGGTGGGGGACGGGGTGGTGAACCTCAGGACTCTGCCACCTGCCCGTCCTCCCCACAAGGCTAGACCTCCTGCCCCTCTCAGGGGTCCCGTCTGCTCAGCACTGACCCCAGGCCTGGGCACTCACCGAGCCAGGCCGGGGCTCCGGCACCCCTCCCTCGTAGCGGCCCCAGCGTCGGACACCATCCTGGTATTCCATGTAGGGGCCTGCGAAGACAGCCTGCACCTCGGCCAGATCGTAGCGGCAGATGGCTGAGGCCTCCAGGGTCTTCCTAGAGACAGGACATAGGGGAGGGGGCTGAGTCACACTGAATGGAGCCTGCCCACTTGCGTGGCCTGGAGCCCACCGTTACCCTGACCAATCCCTGCTCCAGGCCCACAGGGCCTCTCCTGAGGGTGAGCAGGCCACTGGACGTGCCTGAAGTTCTCTGTCTGCAGCCAGCCTCCCCCCAGTGGATCCTATCTCATCTTCACTGACCTCTGCTCCAGCCCCTATGCTGTCCCCGTTCCTTGCCTCCCCACTGTCCCTGCACTGACCACTGTGTGGTCAGCGTGAAGGCCGCATAGAAGTGCGTGCGGGCTGAGGTGTCAGCTTCCAGACTGCAGACACCACGTAGTGTCTCATACTGTGGAATGTGGCAGATGAGACGCGCCTTTAAAAAGGAGGTCCACTTCTTCTGCAGGATCTTCTTCCCTCCCAGGTCTCCCTGGGGAGGTAGGGGCATGGGGTCAGGGGCCAGGATCAGAGGTTCAGCCTCTACACCCTGGCCCTTCCCTCAGTCCTCCTCACCTTGCATACACGGGCCACACGGGCCACACGGTGGCTGCTGCGGCTCTGAGCAAAGCTTCCAGAGCCCTCCTCAGCAGCACGCTCCGTGAAGAAGTAGTAAACCTTGTCGTCGTCACCCGCTGCACTGGCCTTGCTCTCCCGCACCAGGACAGAGAACACAAACTCAGCATCTGTGGGTCAGGCAGTTCAGGTGGCTTCTGAGTTAGGCTGGGATCTCCCCCAACCGCCCTCACTCAACAACACACAGGAATAGACACGATCACCTGGGGATATGGGGATGGGATGGTCAACTGCCCAAGGGAGTAAAGATGAAGAAGTGGTCCCCTGCCCCCCATCATCCTGTGCCTCGTCCTCCTAACCATTGAGCCAGTGCATTGGTGCCTCCTCAGTCCTCAGGGAGTGCGGGTGGCGGCTCCGGCGGATGTCAGGGATGCTCCTGAATTCATACCGAGTAGCTGTGTAGAGGCCTCCATCTGAGGCAGGGACATGCCAGCCATGACAGACATGTCACGCAAAACAAGACACATAACACATGGGTGGCAAGTCCTAGCAATGAGATCCGTGTCCGCAAACAGCATGCTTGTGGATGAGGGGCCGATGTGGGGAGGAGGGCATGCTTACCAATGATGAGGCCTGTGAAGCCACGGGCTGGGTCATAAGGACACTTCTCCTTCCCCTCCTCAAAGCTGGTTGGCAAGGTGAAGGCCTCAGCATCCTGGGGGAATGAAGGAAGGGCCAGAGGTCATTGATCCTGATAGGCCAGGGTTGTTGCCGAAGATCAGACCAGTCCAGGGTCAGGGACCAGCAATCAGGGCAGGGACAGGCATACTCACAATGACTGCACAGAGGGGCTGGAAGGCGTGAGTCCCGCACGCATAGAGGTGAGTGGCATTGAGGTGCTGCAGGAAACGCACGTGGTTGAAGCACTCGGTCTGTGGGATAGGTGGGGGAGGGCTGTGAGCCCTGGGCCTCCTTAGAGACTGCTTCCATTAGGCCAGCTTTGTGGTCTGGCTCTTGCCCCCACCCACAGGACAAATAGTTCTTTCCAAGAGCCTGGTGGGCTTTCTCACTGCCCAGAACACAGACTATTCCCTGGAACTCACTGTCCTTTGCTCTCCCAGGGGCATGACCCCTTTTCCCTTGGCTATCTCTTAGATTGCCTGACACACTTGGCTGGCTTCTCCTGCATCTTCTGTAGTCCCCTGCACCCCCCAGTTTGGGGGCTCCAAGGGCTCTCACCACCCTAAGATGCTTCTCTCTTACATCTCCTCAGCACTGTCCCCCAGTCATGGAGCTCCCACACCTGCTTCGGGGTGGCACTACCAAATCTACCCCCAGGTTCTAGCCATTGCTCCACCTGATATCCCACAGACACATCACACTCATGCTGTCAGAAACCAAGCTCATCCCCTCCCCTCCCTCACCTGCATCCTCCCTCTTAAAACTGTTCATCCAGTCTTTCCCACTTCATCAGTCCATCCCATCACTCAGTCCAGAAACCAGGCGTCATCTTTGCTGCTTCCCATTCCCTCACCCTCACACTCAGTCTCTCTCTGTGATTAAGTCTTTGTCCTACATGTTTCATGACTTGGTCTACTCCCCCTCCATTACCACCACCCTAGTCCAAATTACCACCATCACCTCTTCCCTGGGCAGCTATGCGACCACCTGGCAGCTCTCCCAACTCTCTGCCACGCTTTACCGAAACCATTTATTTATTCAGTGAATGAGGAATACATGCACACAGTGTAAAATTCCAAAGGTAGAAAGGGATATGTTGTAAACAGTCTCCTTTTTATCCTTGTTGCCTTCAAAGGAGACTGCTGTTACCATTGTCTGGATTTTCCTTCCAGAGAGATTCTACCAGTCAGCACCGTCTTGCAACCCACTTTCCAAGGCATATTTAAAAAATGTAAACCAGATCATGTCACTGCTGTATTTAAAAACCCTTCAGTGACTCACCAGAGTCCTGAACATAGGGTCCCATATGCTCCCGGCCCTACGTGATAGGGCTCTACCCCTTCCTGTGGCCTAATTCACCCTACAGCAGCTACACTGGCCTCCTCTGCCCATCAAATGCCCTAAGCTGCCACCCTCTTGACTTCTTTGCCTTGTTAATGATTTCTCCTCCTGCCTATTACCCAGGGTTTGAGTCCATGCAGCCCTCTTTGTCTCATCCCATTCCCTCACCAGGTGCAGTACTTTGGCATCCATCCCTCCTCTCCACAAGCCTGCTCAGGCCTCCCTCCTCTGACCCATATGATGCCCCCAACCTCCTCACTGCCTTTCGTGCCTCCAGACTCACTCTATTTTAAGCCATCTAGTGTCTGGGACCAAATAAATATTCTTATAATAGTGTTTCCCCAAGATGTTTTACATTAAAAAAATGGAGCTGGGAGGGGTAATTCTGTGGTCAAATAAGTAGGAAACCACAGGTAAAACCTACCTTTACTGAGGACTCCTCAAAGCCTTAAGGGTATTGCTGTGCATTGTGGGATTGAGCACACAGCATTTCCCAAACTCATCTAACTATTAAACATCTCTTTTGAAAATTAATGCTCCTCAGAACATGCTTTGGGAAATGTTCTAAAGGCAAAGTGTGGTTCGGGACTAGCAGTGTCAGCTTCATCTGGGAGCTTGTTAGAATTGCAGAATCTCAGGCCCTTCCCCAGACCTACTGTGTTAGCATCTGCATTTATAATACACCCAGGTGATTCACTGCACATTAAAGTTTGAGACTCTCTAAAGTGTCAAATGGTGAGGGTGCCCATTGTCCTAGAATAAAATCCAAACCCCGAGCTGGGTGTTTACAGCCCTCCATAAACTGGGCTCCATCTGCCTCACCAGCCCCATTTTCTACCCATGTTATACTAAGAGGCAGCCTTTGATGGAATCTCCTGGAGACGCCTCTTTAAATGCAGCTGCCTCAGCACCACCGAATCAGAATCCCCAGGCCAGTGGGCCTTGGGAATGTGTATTTTTAAAAAGCTCTCCAGGGATCTCCCTGGTGGTCCAGTGGTTAAGACTCTGTGCTTCTACTACAGAGGGCGTGGGTTTGATCCCTGGTCATGGCCAAGAAAAAAAACCAAAAAAAAAACCAAACCAAACAAACAAAAAAAACCCACTCTGTAAAAAGCTCTCCAGATGGATCTGTTTCATAGCCAGACACAGGACCCCTGCAGACACCCTGTTCTTTAGCCAGAAAGGGCTGACACTTCACTAATACACCTTCCACGGAAAACTGGGTACTTGAGCTATTCCTTGACCAAAGCCTCATTTTTCTCATCTGTAAAATGGAGGATAATACTGTTTCATAGGGTTATTTTAGAATTAAATGAGATAATAGCTAAGTCAGCACTTACTAGAGATTACTTATTGTTATCATGATTATTATTGGGGAGCCCAGAGGAGGTTAAGATGCTGTCTCAGACCAAGCTAGTAGGTCACCAGATGTTTGGATTAAAAATACTGCTCCCAGGGCCTGCCACTCCAGTGGCACCTACAGTGCTTATTGTGGTTGCTGCAACGGACTGGCTGATCCGTACCTCTCCATCTGTGTCCCCACCAACCCCGACATCCCCCACTGAAAAGAAAGAGGAAGGGAGCTGGGGAGAGGGCGAACCACATACCTGGTTGTTTTTCCCTTTTTGATGACATTTGCTTTGCATCTCTGGGGAGGCCTCCCAGTGAATCTGGAGGGGGCAGTAAAGGGAATTGGCTGATGCATTGAACCCAATGCCTTTGCCTTTCCCCACTACCTGTGGGACAAGGTGATAGGACCCCAGGGTGGGGGTAAGTTTCAGGAAGAGTATTGGAGGTAAGGGAGACCTGGGCCAGGAAGGGCAGTGCTGTCTGACCAGGAGGCTATGGAAGGCTGACAGGGTTTCCAGGAAGTTGAGGTCCCAAGGAGCTGGATGAAGCTGGAGACCCTCTGGTGGTCCAAATTCCAGGGGCTGACCTCTTTGTGAGTCCCGTCTCCTATGTTGTGGGCATTGAGAGAGAACAGGGCGCCTCGGGCTCCCACCAGCAGCCTTGCTGAGGCCTCCTCCAGCAGCAGCGTTGAGTAGTTCTGGGCTCGGCCCTTGAAGTGCTGGGTCCCGGAGAGCTCTGGGGAGAGGGGAAGCTATAAGCCCAGCTCTGGGACTGCCTCCCCACGCCCAGCCCTGGATCCTGCTGCCTTTCGAGGTTGGCGATGTCTAACCTTCATAGGGGATGGTCATCCGTGGGGTGGCATCTAGTTCTCTGGATGGTCTCCGCAGCGAAGGTCCAGGGACTGCAGTTGCTGTGAGGAAGCTCAGGAGGAGGGGCCAGAGCCTCCCCCACATCTTCCTGGGGAGGTCCAGACCAACAAGACCTCCAAGGGGAGCCAGGGCCAGAGTTAAGGGGATGATGGGAAGAAGAGTCACAGGGGTTAAGGTCCAGGGAGGTGACTTAGAAGGTCAGGAGTCATGGGGCCGGGGGGGTCCTGGAACTGGGGAGACATGGAATCACAGGGTTGTGTGGCCATGGAATCCCAGGTAAGAGGTCAAGAGGAGAAATGGATTACATGCTGCCTGTCGGCATCAAATACAAATGCCATGGTGAGAGGGAGTTGTGGGGTCACAGAGGGGTTATAGGTCACTGATGGCGTCACCCTGCCCCAACAGCAGGGCTAGTCCTGGTTCTCTGAGGTCTGTTTTCTGAAGAAAAAAAACAGGAAAAAAAGCCCTTTCATCTGTGTGTGGATGGAAAGTAGATAGCATTACCCTCAGACTTCAGGTGGTACCAAAGGGAGGAGGCCCAGCATCTACGAAACTCCCACAAGAGGATGGATTCAGCCATTCTGCCTCCCTCAGTGTTCTGATGCAGGAAGTTGGGTGGAACTTGTCCACTTTCAAGACCCTAGACTCCCTTCAACCCAAACCCAAAGTAATAGCCCTCCTCTGACCGAGTCAGAAGCTTGGCTAGGCCTCCATCTTGGTGGAGCTCGGGTTCCTAGGGAGAGTGCCTTTTCCCAACAGGGAGACCCAACTCAGGCAGCAGCTGCCCCTGGCGCCTGCGGGGGTGCCTTATGCAGGAAGGCCTGGGCAGAGATGCTTAATGGGCCTTTGTTTATTTTGTCCTGTTTTCCCTTTGTTTTTTCTTTTCCCTGGCCTGAAAGCTCCCTTTGGAATTTGTCTTTAATTAGATACTTCTCCTCCTCGGCATTCCTCTACAAGGGGGTGCACATCTCTGCCCTGCCCATGCGAGTCTGTACTATACCCTCTGGCTAAGCATCCACACGTGCCCCTACCTGCAAACAGGCACTCACAGGCACCTTGGGGTGTATCTGCCTGCCTCTGCTCTCCACCCTCCGCCACTGCACAGTTGTAATACCTGTACAGGAGTCTCTAGTGTGCAAGGTCACTTAATTGAGACATAAGCAACATGTAAAAGGTGAACGATAGGATCCCTGAGCTCTCGGCCACCTCTCCTGGCACATCTTGGAGACTATTCCCACACCAGGACCCTCCCTCACGCCAACCAGCTGGGGGTGGGGTTGGGATAGGTGGCAGGTCTGATGTGATCCCTGTAATAGGCCTGATCTCTGAAGTTCCTGAGGCTTGGCTGGGCTAGGTGTGGAGAAAAACCTGACCCACCCAATCTCATCAGACGAGGCCAGGGGGGCAACTGGCCTCTTCCTTTCCTTCCAGGTCAAATATTAACTATGTGGCCTCGAAGAGAGAGGAAGGACTGGGAACTGGCCAGAGGGAAAACAGGAACTTGGAGGGTTTTTTCAAGAGGTAAAGGTCACCACTGTGGTGGGCAGAGCCCAGAGAGGGGAGAATGGAGTATGAGTAGACTGAGGAGAGTTCCGGGCTCACAGAAAGGGCATGGGCCCCTGGTGTGGGGGCTGGGGCAGCAAGAGGCCCCAGGCAAACAGCGCATGCCCCATCTCTCACTGTGGAGGCACACCTGTTTACCTTTGGGCCTTAATGCAGAAGCGGGGGTGTGGGGGAGCCCTATGGCTAGGAGGGATCAGCCTCTAGAATTGGGCAAGAGGAACACACCCCAGGTCAGAGGAGGTGCATGGCACCACACTCAGAGTGTGGTGCATGGCACACTTACACAGGTTTAAACGAGTCACTTATGTCCACAGGAGGGTGATGTGCGTGCACATAGGTACACACATACGTACATATTCATCAGAGGGCTGTGAGCACGTGTACTTGCAGGAGAGTCATGCACACACACGTTCACAGGGAGGTGTGTGCACACATATGTTCATCTAAAGGGCCTGCCACATGTTTATACATACTTACATGTAAAGTTGTATTTACATGCCCATTTGTTCAGCAAGTCACCCAGCCTATGGGGTTAACAAGGAGAGTTATAAACCCACACATGTCCCTATGAAGGATTGTACACCTATTCACAGGAGGGTCCTGCACATACACATGTACATGTAGGGACATGCACACAAACCCATAGATATAGTGGGTCAGGCACCGTCATGTTTGCAAAAGGATCAACTACATGCGTACGCACACAGTCCTCAAACACAGTTACATCTACGCAGAGACAAGCATATGTACATACAGGGGTCCAGTTTTCACTGCAGGCTTGGAGGCTGCCAGTGTCCACTGGGGTTGAGATGCAGAGCAGAACCCTGCCTCCTTTCCCGAAAGTCCCAATTCTAAGGCCAGAATCCAAGTATGTGTTTGTGAGTCTGTGTGTGTGTGTAGTGATGGGGGAAGTTTCTGACCTCGCATGCTCAAATAGGATGGGTGCATGGGTCAAGGCTGCTCTGTAAGGGAGGGAGGAGCTACCTAACCCAGGCAGGAGGAGGCCCCTAGTTTTAGCAAAGTAAAGATGCAATGGAATGTGTAACTTAGTCCTCCTCTACTCCCATGTATACTGCAGTTCTAGATATGGGAGTTGGGCAGGAGCTCTCAGCCCCCATTTAACTTGTTGGGAGGGAGGATGGGGCTAAAGGGGGGGGCGGAGCTGCCAACCCCCTCCCCCAGTGGCAACGAGGCTTCAAGGTCTCCAGTCCACATCCCACACTCCACCCCCAATTCCACAGCTTGGGTTCCTCTCCCAAGGCCAGCCCCCTGAACTCTGACCACCTTCCCTCTATTAGATCTTAGGGCGGAGGGAACTGAGGAGGGGAGCCACCCTGCAAACAGGATCAGTGTAGGATGGGCAGGCTCTCGACCTTCATCCCAGATGTCCACCTGCCTAGTGTAGGTGGTATCTCTCTCTGCCCAGTAGGATGGCGGTCCCTCCAGGCCTGAGAGCCCCTCCCCCGCTACCCCCTCCCTCCTCCATCCCGGACAGTCCGCGGTTCTCTCCTCTCCTCAGGTCTAACCTCAGTCTCTACTGCTGCAGCTCGAGGACAAGCTCTCCTTCGATGCAGCCAGATGCTGGGAGACGTGACCCAGATCCCAGGGAACACTGTTCGCCACGCGGGCCCCCGCCCCACGCTAGTTCCCGACTCTGCGGTGGCGGGTCTGCTCCCAGCGCGGCCCGAGGCCTGGCCCGCGCCCCTCTAGAGCCTTTACTCGGGACCAGGGGACTTGGCGGTGAGGAAGGCCTGGCCTAGCTTGGCGGGTTTAATAGACGTGGGAAGGCCTGGCCCCCGCCCCCCCGGTCCGGGCACCGCCGCCGCCGCCCGCACTCCACGCCTCTCTCACCTTTGCGCTCAGATCCCCGGCCATAGAGACAGCGGTGCGCGGCTCCGCGGCCCCACAGCACCACAGCACCAGCGGCTGGAGGAAGGGGCCGCGGCCGGAGGAGGGGCGGGGTGGAGGCGGAGCCGGGGGGGTGGGGCGGGAGCCTGGGAGGCGGGGCCAACAGGGTGAATTGCGGGGAAGGGCGCTCCTCACCCTACACTATAGGTCAGGGCTCACAAACAGCCCTCGGGTGTCTGGCGTGCCCCGCCCCCTAGGGCCGCGGCCCCGGTAACGCCCCCTGGTAGTGGCTTCACCACCCCGTGCGCCCTCGAAGGGCTGATCCTACCTTCCCACCCCTCAGCCCTAGAACCCCTTGGACTTGACTGCTCCTGGGGATGTGCACACGTCTCTTCTCGGGGCTTAACTCTCCGAAGGCCCTCTGGCCAGTCCTCTAACCTGGAACTCACTTCTTGTGCTCCTGCCACCTCCTTCTGCTCTCTGCCTAGGGCAGAGGGCCAGAGTAGGTGGAGACCAAGAGTTGGGGCAGCTCTCACCACAGAACAGTGTCTTGATTCCTAGCTCAAGGGTCTCCAGCCGAGGTCTGAGGAGGTGAAGGGGGTCAGGCTTGGAGGGATGAAGTAACAGCTTGACCAGAAGTGCACACAGAAAATGCTGTTTTTCTGATTAAATAGCCACAACCATTTGCACCCGTCCACTCAACCAAATCTTAGATGTAACTGGGGTTCACCTCCTCGGGGACTGGGGTCACTCAGACACCTGCCTTCCCTTCCAGCTCATCTTGAATATCATTCTTACTCCAGATCTTACAGTGAGTTCCTCCTAGGCAAATATCCTGCTCTGCCTAGGCTTAATCATCGTACCCAGCAACAACCTAGGAAGCCTCCTCAGAATCAATTCCCCAACTCCCTTAAACTCAGCTAGGGAAGTCCTCCCATGCCATCTGGCCTTGCAATTTCCCCTCAACTCAGGCCATGCTTCCTTCCCACCACCTATTAAAACCCCCTCTAGGGTTTGAATCAAACCTGACCTCTAGCCATGATCTGGCCTGATCCTCCCTCTGTCATCCGTGACAGTACTGATACGGGCCCAAGAATAAGACCAAAATGATGAGGGCCACAGGGTCATAGGTAACTGAGTATCACATGTGCCTAAGAATCTGAGCTCTGGAGGAGCAGGGGGTGGGGGAATAGGCAGATGAGCACTGGCCTGAGAGAGAGTGAACAGGATTAAAGTAGCTGCCATTATTTAACTGAAGGGACCCTGGGAAAGACATGTCATCCCTCTTCTCAGAATTCCCCAAAGCTCAGTTTGGCACTTCATCATATACAGTCTCGTAGTTTGTGCGGTTGTGTGTGACTGCAGACCGCTAGACAGCAGGGCCCACGTCACACTTCCACCACCCCAGCACTCTGTAAATAGGATGTGTGTATATGTGGAAGGGGAGATAGCTGGGGAGAGATGTTTATATTAAAGTATACACAGGGAATTCCCTGGCAGTCCAGTGTTAGGACTCTGCACTTCCACTGCAGGGGGCATAGGTTTCATCCCTGGTTGGGGAACTAAGATTCCAAAATAAATAAATAAAATGTACACAAACTTTTACAAAGAATGTCCAACTTCTTTCTTTCATTGTAGCCTCATTCCACCCTGAGGGATTAATAGCCCTATTTTATAGATTGGAAAACAGGCTCTAAGGGGTTAAGCAACTTGCCTTGAAATCAGGACTGGAAAAGCCTGAGAAGAGGGAAGCAGGGTAAACCTGAAGGGGAATTGTCAAAGCAAAGGCAGAAGTGTGCAAGTTTGTGCACAGATGAGTGTTGAGGGAGTAGGCAGAAGGGAAGGGGCATGAAAGAGGAAAGTGAGTTTGATTTGATGAGATGAGAAGGTTCCTAGTAAGAAACAGAAGGGAAAAGTCAGCAAGTAGTGCAGAAAAGACTACAGAAAAAAATCCTCAAAAAGAGCTGATGGATTGAGTAAGGAAGTCCAAGCTGGGAAGACCAGGAGAGACATGGCTATGAAAAATAAATCTGCAGTCCTTGTGGGAAAGTGGGTTGGGGGACAGTAGAGGGAAGGCAGGAAGACTGCTAGCCCCATGGTACCAGACAGGAGAGAAATTAAACTGCAGGGGCCCAGTGGGCTAAGGGACACAGCTCCTCATGTTCTCACAGAACTCAGTGCCAACCTCAGATATCTCAGGAGGTGGCAAGAAGGCCAAAGCGACCTGGTGGTCATCCCACTTGTGTACACTCTACGAGGCAAGCCTTTCTCCTCTAAGGTGCTCTGATGGCCGATTCAGAACCTCACACATTTTCAAATGTACAGAATGTACAAATCACAATGCTGAGTTCCAGCATGGCACTTGCTGTAGTTGGGCAGTTACTTCACTATCTCTGATAATATAGATTCAGACCAAATCCATTTTCTCTGCTGTCCTCCCAATTCAATCTCTGAACTTAATGAAATGATCAGATGTAACAGCAATTAATGGAACTTTCTATAGGAAGCCCCTTCGATTGACAATACTCCTCTCTACAAATCAAGCTGATAAAATATGAATGAGGGGATAGTGACAGTGAAAGAGATTAAAAATCAAACCAAGAAGTTAATCCTAACCTAGCCATGAATCTGTATCCTGGGACATAGGAAGGTCGTTCTCTGAGTGGGTTGTTACTTACCCCTAAAGTCACTACCCTGGCTGCTTCATAGGGTGGCTATGAGAGGAGCCCATTTTGAAAACCTTCTGGTTTTCAAAACAAACACAGAACACAAATATGGGTTTTATTTTTGCTAGGCTATTCTCCCCAACTCCGCTGTAAGAAACTGGCAGAGGGCAGTGCTGGTTGTCCTCAGCCACCTACACACCAGCGTTTGGCTCCAGGCTTTGCACAGAGCAGTTACTCACTGTAGCAGAGATCCTAGGTGAAGGGGGTAGGTTTGAAATCCTGAAACTTGAGCAGAGGTTCCCTGAGGCAAGAGAACTCTGGCCTAGTCAAGTTGTCCTGCTTCCTGTTCACTGTGGCAGCATTTCTGTTCCTACTTTGCCATCTCCAGCTCTGGTCTGCCCAGTACTCTCCCTTTTGGTGGTGTGATATTTATTTTGGCCACACATACAGCTGAGGTGCTTCTTCTGTAGGCACTGTCACCAGTGCAACAATGCTGTAGTCTCACTGTCCCACTGTGCCTCAGAAGCCTGTTTTGCTTGTTAAGTTTTCCTCCCAGCCAGTCGTCTTGGAGTCAGACCCAAAGCTGGGCCTTCTGGTTTGCCCTCTCTTGACTCCAGCCTGGGGAATGGTTAGCAAGGAAAAGGGAGTGTTAGGACATGTCCACAAATGATGGAAAATCACCACCCACCATCCCTTTCTCAGCTTTAGCATGCTGGGTTTAAAAAAAAAAAAAAATCACAATTTTTTGCCAGCAGAGACAGAGCTGGACAGAGCAGCTTCTGGAGGTCCCTGTATCAGAAGGAATAAGCACACATACACTATAATTTTAAGAGATACGGTTTGCTCAGATGTCAGTGAATCCCAAAGTGCCAAGATCAATTTTGTCATCTGAGAAGAGCCTCAGAGTAGAGCTAAGTAATGACAGCTATCATTTATTGAGTTCTTGCTATATGTCAGGCCTTTGCTAAGCACTTTTCATGAATTAGCTTATTTAGCCCTCACTAATCCTGAGGTAGACACTGTTATTATTCCTTTTAACAGATGAAGAAACTAAGGCTCAGAGGAGCTAAGTAACTTGCCAAAGATCACATGGCTGGTATGGTGAATCTGGGATCTGAGGTCAGGACTAAGGGCAAGGTCAAGGCCCTTAACTTGTAAAGGCTGTACTGCCTGTCTCCCAGTAAGTACTTAAGGCAATTTCTCTGCTTTGCCTAGGCTGTTGCTCCCTACCGCTCCATCCCACGTCTGGAGAAAAGTGCTCACAGGCGGGTTGGTCTCCTCCTAACCAGCCTGTCAGAAGGGAGAAAGAAATACTGGCATGGTTCTGGAACTCAAGCCTCTGGCAACCATGCCTAGCCCTTCTTTGAGCTCCTAAGAACAGTTTCTCCTGTGAGGAGGTCTCAACCTATGTCTCCTCTCAGGTGGCATATCCAGAGCTGTATCTGCCTGGCAGGTTGCAGCTCTGCCTCTGTACTGTATGGCTTCCCCTTTCTTTGCCCTGAGCTCTACAACAAGGGAGCCAGGCCAAGGGAATTCTTTTCCAGTCCCCTTTGCCTAATAACAGAAAATATTTTCACCTGGATTTCAGAAAGTAAGATTCATGAGAGCTCTGTTTGTGTTGTTTACCACCAAATCCTAAAAAGAGTGCTTAGCATGCAGTAGGTACTTATCAGTTGTTGAATGGACATAGTGAATGAGGTAATCTAAACATGAGATTACCAAATTCCTGACTGCAAAGGATGCAGCAAATTATTAATTGGGTTATATAAAAGTGAACTATGTACAACTATGGCTTTATGTATTCCAGAAACAGGAAACATCAAGCTAAAAATCTGACTGGAGAATCCAATGCAAGAGGAAGAAAGGAAGAAATCAGTTTAAAAACTAGAGCTTCCCTGGTGGCCCAGTGGTTGAGAGTCCGCCTGCCGATGCAGGGGACACGGGTTCGTGCCCCAGTCCGGGAAGATCGCACATGCCGCGGAGCGGCTGGGCCCGTGAGCCATGGCCACTGAGCCTGCGCGTCTGGAGCCTGTGCTCGGCAACGTGAGAGGCCACAACAGTGAGAGGCCTGCATACTGCAAAAAAAAAAAACCCACAAAAACAAACAAAAAAAACAACCTAGGTGGGGCAGGGGAAGAATCAGGACATTCCAGATACTTAACCATCCCCACTCCCAAACAAATATTACTAAACACATGTCCAAAATGAAGAAAAAGCCATTTTAATAACAGACACACACATTCATAGGACTTAAAACAAGATGTAAATAGTATAAAATTAAAAAAAAAAAAAGAGGAAAGAAAATCTGCATTTACTTGTAAACTTCATAAAAGCTGGTGGATTAACTGACTGATAGGATTGGCCGGGGAAAACAAACACACAGATAAGGAGGTGCACCAACACTATTAATGAATAAGAAATAACTGCAGATCATGCTCTATATGCCCAAGCCACCTGTACCCTAACTTGTCTCCTTAGAGACAAACCAGAACAGTCCTCCCCTAATTCTCCAACTCAGTCACTTGTTAATGGGTCACCTCTTAAATTTTTGTTTTTTTTAAATTTGAAAACTACTCTTGGTTTAAAGACTCCACACATTATTACTGGCCAGTCCCCACCAACTATACTTGTTTTGACAGAAATAAAAATACAAATGCTCCAACTGAGCCTGGATGACAACACACCATTTTCTTTTACATCTGGGGAGATTTTTGTGAAGTCCAAAGCAAGATATTACTTGTACTTCAAAACAAAAACAAAATGCCAGCCTTCTAAAAGGTGACAAAGGCACCACTGCCCTCAGGAGATAGACAGAAAATGTACAAATGCTGTTACTTCACTGCTACATAGATGCATTTTGTGCATGGAAAGCCTCTTCATTTAACGTGATATACCCAACAGAATTATATTTTAGGATAACAAGAAAAGCAGTTTAGAAAAGGCAAACAGTTACACACAGAAGCATAAACACAAGTACCTTATTTTTCAGCTTGCAATAAGGGTAATAAGTTTGACATACATATCCAGAAAATTAGACAAGGTGATTTTTGGCACAGTAATATTGCCAAACACACCACCACTCAGTGCAAGCTTTGTTTGCCAAGTCCAAAAAAGTGGCCTGACATTCTCTGTGCAATGAACATATTCTCCCCCACTACCGTCCCATTCACTGGGCAACAGCAGCAGGAGGGAGACAAAGCATGGGGACTCAGAGGGAAAAGGATAATACTTAATTTGGGAGAAAAACCATGGGCTAATTGTGCTAAAGAGACTCACAAAAATTTTTGAGAACCCCAATGCAAATACTGGCTGGAATATGACCTGGAGACTAAAGACACCTACCAAAGTCATAAATACATGGGTCCTAACTGATGTTTGGCCATTGATTTTAAAGGGACAGATGAAGTATTTTTCTCTAATGGAGAAAGACAATTAAAAATAGAGACTTTTCTTATTGGAACTGCTAAATAAAATGTATCAAAGTGGTTTTAAATTTGATGGGCAGTTATCTGTTGAAACTGCAATACAAAAGGGTCACTCAAAAAAAAAAAACCTGAATAACCCACTTGTCCCCCTGTCAATGTACACAATTAGAAAATATTTACATGCTGTAATTACAAGCAATATAAGCAGTATTTTATACTTTGAGATATTGTACACTTTACACAATGCAAAATGAGAAAAATATGGACACTTATAAAATTACACACAAATAATGTATCTACAAAGTATTAAATTACAGAGAGTGAAAGCCCCCATTGTTGGGCAGATAGATGCCAGAGTTTCAAGCTTCTGTCAATATAACTCTTTGTATCTATCTCATTAACCATAAGTGGCATTTTCTAACAATACCCTTGAGAGGTAGTATCAAGATAATAATATTCTTACCAGTAAACTCAATACAGAATAAAACTTGTTGGTCTGACTCTTGAAGCCTTATTCAGCCTGGGTTCTTGGGAACTGGATTAACTTAGTCTTCCCTATAAAATCTCTAACTGCTCAATGCTTGACATGGGCTCAAAAGTTACTGATACTATTTTAAATGATAAATTTAAGATAAAATGGTTTTTACTCCTAAGCCTCAATTTAGAGGTAGAAAGCTAGTTTTCAAAATTTATTTTCTCCCCTCTCAAACCCATTTAAACGTCAAGCCCAATTCCCTTCTCCTCCATCATCCTTCCCCCACAATTGGAGGAAGCAGAGTGCTCAGGAGAGCAGTGTCATCCAAGTCAATATTGAAAGAAAGGAAAACAAAGCTGGCATTATCTTTCAAGAAACAAACCCTCCTAAAAGGGAGAGTCAACAAAAGGATTTTTCAGTTAGCTAGTAAGAGGCTATTACTACCAAAGGCTTCAAAAGGCCCTTAGGCTAAGACCAGCATGTGCACTTCTACTAAGCCTCCACCATTTAAACCAAAGGATGGCTTTCCAGTGTTTAAGAATTTAGAGCAGCTGTGGTTTTCAAGTGCAACAAATTTAAAATACAAGCACACATGCGCACACAAATACACACGCGTGCGTAGTGTACCAAAGAATAAATGCCATTCAGGTCTCTGCCAAGGTTATATACTCATGAAAGTAAGGTTTTTGGAAACTTGTCCAGATCTTTAAGCTTTTACAATATAGACTTCTGTAATATGGCTACAAAGGGCCAGAATTCTAAGATTTAGCCAAGATTCTAAAATTTAACCAGTATTAAAAAAAAATATATATATATATATGCACTTAAAGAAAATCCAAAACAAACTGCATATGTATGTTTTGGAATAAAAACAGAGCCACTATTTTATAGCTTAAACTCTTCCCCTTAAGGGGATCTGACAATATACCAAACTTCTGTTTCTCAACTGTTTGTTTCGATGTATTTTAAAAACCCAACAGATTTATAATCTTGAATAGCCAAGAAAAATGCATGGATTAAAACCCGCCAGTGGTTTACAGGAGTAACAGAAGAGATTTATCCCTTCTATTAGTAAACTCAGTTCTAAGTGTTCCCTTTGAGTCGTAAAATAACCAAGATGGAAAATTAAACCAAACTGGAACTTGATCTTGGTTTCCATGTCCATCTCCTCAAGTTCATCCAAACCCTTTCTTCCATCCTTTCTGTGATTATCCAAGTGCCGCAAATACAATCCAAACAAACAAAAAAGATAACTGGCTTACAATTTAACAAGAGTTAACAGGGGAAGGTTAGACATGCAACTATCAGCTGCTTCCACCCCTCCCCTCTTGTTATGGGATTCTGCTCTTTTAAAAGGCTGATTGCCTTTTTAAGCGGATCGCATTTCGTATCTGCTTCAGAAATGGCAATTTCTTCATTACCAGCTTCATACTAGATATTCAAGTAGCATATTTGCTGAACATTTTCTTGGCCTTCCACTGGGTTCTGTACTACTTTCTACTCCTTTAGGAAAGACTCTTATTGAATTTCTCTTGGTTCATAATTTTGCTGCTGCAACTCCTGTTAAGAATCTGGTACCCAGAAGTCATGAAGCTGCCCCTAGAAAAGGGAAGGGGGAAAAAACAGAATAAAGGAAAATCAGATTATGAATTAATCCTTATAAAACCACTAATCATCAGACAATGTGCTTTGATAATGAAAGTAATAAAGTTTTGATATTATAAATTGCTCTGAAAATTTACAGTAAATCAGATTCAAGTTTCACATTTTATAGTCTAAAAATTTTTTTAAAGTATAAATAAGTACAAGATGTTTTCCTCAGTAACACACACATGTGGAGCGACATATTTAAAAAGATTAAGTAAAAAGTTAAGCTGATTTTTAAAATATTTATTTATTTGGCAGTGCCAGGTCTTAGTTGCGGCATGTGGGATCTTTTTTAGTTGCGGCATGCGGGATCTAGTTCCCTGACCAGGGATCAAACCCAGAGCCCCTGCATTGGGAGTGTGGAGTCTTAACCACTGGACCACCAGGGAAGTCCCTGTTAAGCTGATTAATATAAAGTTTTGGTATTAAATTCTTTTCTGTTTTAATGTTACATCAACAAAAATGGCAGGCCTAAAAAAAAGTCTACTGAGATTAAAAACTAAAACAAGAACAAGAAAATGTTAACTTAAGATTTCTCAAAGACTTCTCTATCTTATGAAGAACACCAACAGCAAAAGAGTCAAAGCGTCATAACACAGTGAGACTGCTTTTCTTAACTAATCTTCAGTGTTCCTACTACTTTTATATAAAATATAAGCAACTTCTAGGCCCTATCTAATGAAAGTATGGTCCCCGGATCAGCAGCATTGGCATCAGTCTGAGAACCTGTTAGGAATGCAGAATATCTCAGGCTACACTCCAGATCTATTAAATCACAATCTGTATTTCAACAAGTTCCTTATTGAAGCCTATGTACATTAAAATTTGAGAAACAGGGAATTCCCTGGCAGTCCAGCAGTTAGGCCTCTGTGCTTTCACTGCTGAGGGCACAGGTTCAATCTCTGGTCTGGGAACTAAGATCTCACAAGCCACATGGCATGGCCAAATTAAAAATAAATAAATAAAATTTGAGAAGCATTTTCGACAATCCCATATTAGTTGGTTTGTAAATAAGCAGGATGGCAAACTTAATATCAGGTGTTTAAACAATGCTCCTCTTAAGGAAAGTCTCCTTAGATATAACACCAAAACCCTAAGTGACAAAAGAAAAAAAAAGATAAAACCAAACTTCATCATAACGAAAAACTTCTGTTCTACAAATAATATCATCAAAACAATAAAAGACAACATACAGGATGGGAGAAAATACATGCAAATTATATACCTAATGAGGGACTTATATTTAGAACACATGGAAAATTCTTACAATTAGAAAATTTTTAAATGGGCAAAGGATTTGAACAGACATTTCTTCAAAGAAGCTATATGAATGGCCAATAAACACATAAAAAGATGCTCAACATCATTAGTTATTAGGGAAATGCAAATTAAAATCACAATGACATTCCATGTCCAACCCCCTACTATGACTATATCAAAAAGACAGATAATAACAAGTGTTGGCAAGAATGTGGAGAAATCAGAAACCTCACACATTCTGGTGGGAATGTAAAACAGTGAAGCCACTTTGGAAAACAGTCTGGCAGTTCCTCAAAACATTTAACACAGAATTACTATATGATCCAACAATCCCACTCCCAGGTATATGCCCAAAATGTTTTCATTTGAAATCATACATTTACACCAAAACCTATACACAAATATTCATGGAAGCATTACTCATAACAGCCAGGAAGTGGAAACAACTCAGATGTCCATTTAATAAGTAGATATATAAAATGTGGTATATCCATAATGAAATATTATTTGGCAATAGAAAGGACATACAACATGCTACAATATGGATTAACTTAACATTATGTTACATAAAAGAAGCCAGTCATAAAAGACAACATCATATATGATTCCATTTGTACGAAATATAAAAAACAGGCAACTCTATACAGACAGAAAGTGGATTAGTGGTTGCCTAGGGCGTGGAGTGGGGACGGGAGTGCAGGTGGTTGGGAATGAGAAGTGACTGCTAATAGATATGTGATCTCTTTTTGGAGTGACAAAAATGTTCTAAAGTTAGATTGTGGTGATGACTGCACAACTCTGTGCATGTACTAAAAAATACTGTACACTTTGGATGAAATGAATGATATGTGAATTTTATCTTAATAAAGATATTAAGAAAAATACTTCACGAGAAATAACCTCCATTTGATGCAGTGTAACATTTTAAAGTGGGGTCAAACACCTTTGGAAATAAATTAATGAATATAAGAGCAAACAAAAATTTAAAAACATACATAAAATATACTGGGGTTTTCAGTTCATTTTAGGATACCTAGAAGCAAGTGCTCTGTCATGCTTTTTTTTGAACAGTATGAAGAAATAACATTTAGCAAAACTACTGAGAATAAATGAAACTGTTTAATAAAACGACACCTGAGTAGGTCGACAGTTCTGGATTATTTCCTGCCATTTTCCATGTATCCTGGCAACCAAGTCTTTTACCTTAAAAATATCAAGAAGGGGAAAAGGGATCAGAGCAAAACAATTTAATGCTTGATACAAAAGACCTGATAGCTGTGACAGACCCACACCCAACAACTCAATGTGGTTTCTGTTAAGAAAGAGAGAATAAACTCCTCAACTTCTGGAGGGGCTTTCAAGTCATAGTGATTACTAAGACCTTCCTTCATCACCATATCCAAAATACTGAATGCTTAGGACTCCACTTTCCCATTAGTTACTAACGATCATCCAGAAAAACATACTCCCTGCCTTCAAGACACATATCTTCAACTTGCTGTCTTTTGAACACCCACAAAGGGAAGCTGAAGAGTGGCCTTTGTTACAGGACCCAAAGCTTTGGCTGTTCCCTGCCTTCCAAGTTCTACTTGAAAGACTCAAGGCCACAAAAAAAGGGTTGTCATCTGTTCCTTTTCACACTATTACAAGATCCAAAATTCAATGTTAAGCCTCTCTAGGTTTTTGCAAAGTACAGTGGACTCTCGAACAACGCGGGGGTTAGTGGTGCCAAGACCCCGCACAGCAGAAAATCATACGGCTCTCTGCCTCAAAAACAAAGAAAGTGATAAATGACTTACCCAAGGGCAGGAAGCTGAAATGGTTTGGACAGAATCAGTACTCAAATCCGTGTTGTTCAAAGGTAGACTACACTATGAATCCTCTTCTTTTTTTTTTTTTTAGCAGTACGCGGGCCTCTCACTGTTGTGGCCTCTCTCGTTGCAGAGCACAGGCTCCGGACGCGCAGGCTCAGTGGCCATGGCTCACGGGCCTAGCCACTCCGCGGCACGTGGGATCTTCCCGGACCGGGGCACGAACCCGTGTCCCCTGCATCAGCAGGCGGACTCTCAACTACTGTGCCACCAGGGAAGCCCCTATGAATCCTCTTTAAATACCTGATCTATTCCTGTATTTGGAGGTTTAGCAAGTCTCTGTGTGAAACTCCTACCATATTAGAGATTCTCAGTTAGTTCCTGGACATAATTGCTTGACAAAATGTTTTATTTAATTAAATTAATTTATTTATTTGGTCGTGCCACACAGCATGTGGGATCTTAGTTCCCTGACCAGGGATCGCACCCACGCCCTCCGCAGTGGATGCACAGAGTCTTAACCGCTAGACTGCCTGGGAAGTCCCAACAAAGTGTTTTAAACAGGCCAGGAATTTTATAGTTGCTTTAAGTTATTTCAAGGTCTGCTTTTTTCTCCATTTAGAGTTCAGCAGATTCAGTTTCTCTAAAACAAGCACCACCTTTTTCTACCAGAGGCTTGTGGAGAGGCATGCAATTCATCTATTTCAGCAGGACCATCCCCTGAAAGCAACTGCCACAGACCTCTGTGTCATTCTCTGCTCTAAGTAAGAGGAGCCCTGGCACCAGTCTATGCCCAGCCTCTTGGCTTTAAGAAACAAAAACCTTGGGTGGTCCTCCTTAGCATGTCTGTCAGCAGTAGCCACTACCACCAAGTTCTATGGGCCAGTAACTCTAGTTAATGTTCAAAAGAATGTGCTTCTGAAACTACAGTTTCCACTCTAAGGCAAAGAGCTATCCCCTACATGTATTTGAAAATCTGCAATCTGATACAATTTCATTAGTTGCTCATTTTTGTATTTAACTTAAATCTATTAAAATAAATACAGATACTAAATCTAAATGGGAATTGTTGAAATATCTAATCTTTACAGCTAATTAATGTAAAATATAAAGTTACACAGCTGAAACCTCACATTCAATGACTATCCAAACACAAATGGCAAGAATGGATCGGCTCTACACTACAAAAGCTAAAAGATGATTTAGAATTAAAAAAATCCTTAGAAGAAAAAGTTTCCAGAAAATCCTGTTATGTTTCAGGAAAAATCGTCAAATTGTTTTAATAATACCGAAGTTGCTTTCCTAACTCCATACTCATATATTCAGCTTGTCTTAAAATGTATTTGCTTTGAGATTCCCCCCCTGCTTTACTTTCAATCTAGCTAGAAGTACTTAGTAGAAGTTAATTTGTTATTAAAGGAGAAAGTCATATTTCTAATCTTATATGTTCCTTCTTAAAGAGAGGCTTATACGTATTACTCAAGTATTAACGAAACCAAGGTTAAACAAACAAAAAGCTAACAATAAGAAAAACACACACTTACCTTAGTTCTATAAAACAGTCTTGCATCTTCCCTAATATCACACTTAACATGCTTTTCTAAAGCCCCACAGAGGTGCACAAAGTGTTTCTGTGTAAAACAAATGCAAGGGATGAAAACAACTCTGAAGCATTACAAATTAACAAAGAAAAGATCATGTAGCTAGGACAGCTAACAATCATTTTAAAAAATCTACCTTAGCAATTTCTGATATTAACTATCCAACATAATAGCAGTCATATCAGTAAAAAGTACTAACTGCCACAACAATAAGACTGTTATAGTTTATTGCTAGTTAATGCATAAAATATACACAAAAATAAAGGTTGTTTTGCTATGTATTAAGGCACATTAATGAAAATTAACCCTAGAATTCAGACTGTGAAGTAGTGCCTAGAAATTTAAGAGTCTTTCCATTAACACATTCTCTAATGAAATATTCAAGTAACAGCTAACCTATTTTTTTCTCTATGAACAAAAGGAGGTTTAGTGGTAGTTCCTTGAAAAATTAAGTGCCTTAAGTTTTAGAAGTGTATAGTCCAAAACAGTCACACTCATATATATATACTATGGTTGAATATACTAAGGTGAGAATGTAAATGAACATTTTTTGGGAGGGAAATGTGATAACAACCATTTCTAAATAATTAAAATTTGAAAAATTTATAACCTCTGATCTAGCATTTCTACTTCTAGGAATTTACCCTACAGAAATGCTTCCAAAGGTTCGTGTTAGCACTGTGTGTAATCACACAGAAAGGAATGTTCATCAATAAATGTTTTGAAATACTACAGTTATTAGATAGACGTGCCAGTAATTTACAGTGGGGGAAAAAGAAAGACAAGTTGCAAATAATATGAATAACATGACCTCATTAAAAAATAATTATGTTAGTATATGCATAAATTATGGAGAAATTTATAGGAGGGCACTGGATTATAAAGTCTTTCACTTTCTACCTTATATGGTTTTATAATAACTGAATTTTAAAGCAATAATCATTGATTTTTTCTAATCAGAAAAAAATAATTTAAAAATGTAAAGACCATATATAAGAACAGATAGATGACTATGTTAGGTTCCAATCAGGAGAGCAAACAATAGTTCTATGTACAGCAGTGTTTATAAAAAGACATGAACCAGTCTTGTGTCCTTCTGATCATGCCTAAGGAGATACAAAGTTTTAAACAGGGGTTGGATTACCTAAGGTGTGAAACATGAAGAATTAAACAAGAACTTTCCCCAGGAGTATGCAACATGATAGGATAGGAAGAATAAAATAATTCAAAATGAAAATCTTAACATGGTGAGATAATTTAGAAATGCATATCTGAGGTAGCCTGACTTACCATCAGTTTAATTTTGAAGGCAAACATTATTTCTAAATAAAAAGGAAGTGGAGTGGGAGCAGAGATGGGAAGAAACCAGCTAAGAGCTAGCCCATTTGGTATTTGGTGATCTTGATATCTTATTAATGTATTACACTACTGCCAAGTTATCACAGTTAAGTCCCACTCCAGTAAACAGAACTAACATGTGTAGACAAATAATTTTTGTCAGTGACATGGCTGCAAGGTTACTATTACTTCTCTCTTTCCAGCGTACACTCGGATTTCTATAGTGAATCCAAAGGTAACTTGATAAAAGTTATTAAGTTTTCTCCTATATAAAGAATGTTCATTTATTCCATCAATAGTGACACTTATTAAAAACAAAAAACACTAAAAAATACCTACCCGTTGTCCAGAAGAAAAAGAGTGAGAACAACTAACTTCACCGACTAAATGAAGAAGAATGTAGGTCAGGTAATATGCCTGGTAGAGAAATGAATAAAATTAACACCCATGAATTAGCTAGAATACATGTCATCCCAGTTTATACATTAGGAAAGCTGCCTAGGAAGGATTAAGGATTTGCTCAAGTTAACTGAGCTGGTTAGTAAGGAAAAGCCAAGCATTTATACCAGGTTTCTGATTTCTAACTCAAGTGCATTCCTTTTACCACCTCACGACTGCCCTAGTAAAGGGCTACAAAGAATACTCCCAGTATTAAATTACCAACAACCATCCTTTTACCTCAATCCTCAAGTCAACTGAACAATTTCATGACAGCAATAAACAAAAATATCATTCACTATGTAATTGTGTTTGCTAGAATGTTATCTAGTCTCTAAATCCAGAAACGTCCATGGTTAAGATCATCTTTTGAGATGATCTAGCCATGGATACCTGCTTTTCAAGTTCCAAATGAAGACTATCATCAATAGTGCCATTTGGTTGTTCAGCCCTTTTCTTCAAGACCATTTTCTTCAACAAATCTGAAGGCTTCATTTGCACAAGATAGCGATGCAAGACTGATATCTATCAAAAGAAAGAGGAAACACTGAATAATTTTTGCCTTCTCTAATTTTGCCCCTTTAGCTTCTTATAGTCCAGTGATATTCACTTAACTTAAAAGTCCCCAATTGACCCACCAAGGTCATGTGACTTTTCTGTACTATTAAACTTCACTGCAATAAAATGAGAGTAAGAAAAGTCCCCAATTGCTTTAAAGGGATCTTATTTTATTTTTATGGCTGTGCCATGCAGCTTGCAGGATCTTATTTCTTCGTTCAGGGATTGAACCCAGGCCCCAACAGTGAAAGTGCTAAGTCCTAACCACTGGACCACCAGGGAATTCCCTAAAAGGGATATTAAAGATTTAGTACTTGTAATTGAGGATGAAAACTTGAGGAGACCAAATGGCATTACAATAGAGGTCAAAGGGAGGACTTTCTTTGAGAAATTATTTGAAAGGCAGCAGAGTTGAATCTTCCTCCCTGTGAGTAGCATTATTGAATTCTGAAAAGAATTCTTTTTAAAAATAAATTTATTTATTTATTTATTTATGGCTGCGTTGGGTCTTTGTCGCTGCACACGGGCTTTTCTCTAGTTGCGGTGAGTCGGGGCAACTCTTCGTTGCAGTGTGTGGGGCTTCTTATTGAGGTGGCTTCTCTTGTTGCGGAGAACAGGCTCTAAGCACACGGGCTTCAGTAGTTGTGAAGCACGGGCTTAGCTGCTCCGCGGCATGTGGGATCTTCCCGGACCAGGGCCTGAACCCGTGTCCCCTGCATTGGTAGGCGGATTCTTAACCACTATGCCACCAGGGAAGTCCAAGAATTCTCTCTTGATGGCAGTAAATATCACTGAAAGGACTGAGAGCTATTTGCTAATCAACCTCGTGGCTCAGGTGTGGACACCCAAAAATGAAATCTACATCAACTCTACTAATGTAGAAACCAGCTATCCTTTCAATCTCTCTGTCCCACAGCACCTTGTGCATACTTCCATCACAGTTCTTGCTACACTGTACCACAATGGTTGCTTAATTCTGCTTTGACCACTACATTATATTTTCAAGGTCAGAGTCTCTATCTTATTCATTTTTTTTTTCTTAATCTGTAGGACCTAACGGATTATCTTGTACTGAACTGCAGTTCAAACAAGAACACCACATCTAGATCAGGTTCTGTGTTGAGTTTTCAGATTCAACTATGAATATTATGCTTGTAAAAAGCCTTCAGGACTTCTCAGAGTGGGGTTTCTATAGGACATGTTTATACACACTCACATACACACTCATACATGATATATTCACTACTGGGAAACCACATTTAAGCTCTATAATTTAAAGACTTTAATATTAAAATAGGTACAAGATGAAATTAATGTTTAATAGTTCTACAATTTCTAATCTTGTGATAAAATTACTAACATTGACAAGGTGAACTAATTAAATAATGTCATATTTATATAGCACATTACGATTTTCCCAGTACTTTTTTTTTTTTAATTTATTTTTGGCTGCATTGGGTCTTCGTTGCTGCGCGTAGGCTTTCTCTAATTGTGGCAAGCAGGGGCTACTCTTCGTTGTAGTGCGTGGGCTTCTCATTGCAGTGGCTTCTCTTGTTGCAAAGCATGGGCTCTAGGTGTGCGGGCTTCAGTAGTTGCGGCACACAGACTCAGTAGTCGTGGCGCACAGGCTTAGTTGCTCCGTGGCATGTGGGATCTTCCTGGACCAGGGCTCAAACCTGTGTCCCTTGCATTGGCAGGCAGATTCTTAACCACTGTGCCACCAGGGAAGCCCTTTCCCAGTACTTTTTATACATTAATTCATCTAATTGTCCACAACCATCCTATGTGGTAGAGGGTGTGATACTGTCTCTATTTCACACATAAAGAAACTGGGTCTCATTAGTTAAGTACCATGCTAAAGATTACATGAATAGTATTATGCCTGAGTTAGGATCTATTTTTTTTTTTTTTTTTGCGGTATGCGGGCCTCTCACTGTTGTGGCCTCTCCCGTTGCGGAGCACAGGCTCCGGATGCGCAGGCTCAGCAGCCACGGCTCACGGGCCCAGCCGCTCCGCGGCATGTGGGATCTACCTGGACCAGGGCACGAACCCACATCCCCTGCATCGGCAGGTGGACTCTCAACCACTGCGCCACCAGGGAAGCGCATAACCTCAGTACTTTTGACGTAGGATCCATCAATTTTCTCTACACGTCACTAGCTCTCCCATTTATTAAAAGAAAACAAAAATGTTATTTATACCTGCAGATTATTCGCATTAGGGATATCTTCATGTTTCTCATCCAAAAGCTTTGAAATAATCACTAGGCTGAGGCACTGTCTCAGTTGCCTGGAATTAGAATTTTAAAGTATTTAGAATGTGTTTAATGAATACTGCTTAAGAAGCAAATGAAGTTTGCAAAAAGAAGTTCTTCTAATTCGAAACATAGCTAATGTTTCAAAAGAAGGCTATACAAGAATATAAAAGCTATACTAGAACAGTAAAATTTTCATGTAAAATATTTGTACACAAAGTTAAAGTTGCCTGAAGCTCAGGAAAACCATTAAGAGCCTTTATCTTTGACCCTGATGATTTACTGTTAGAAAATCTATTTTACTGCTGGGATTTCTTTTTTTTTTTTGCGGAGCACAGGAGGCTCCGGACGCGCAGGCTCAGCGGCCATGGCTCACGGGCCCAGCCGCTCCGCGGCATGTGAGATCTTCCCAGACCGGGGCGCAAACCTGCGTCCCCTGCATCAGCAGGCAGACTCTCAACCACTGTGCCACCAGGGAAGCCCTGGGATTTCTTTTTACTAAAGCCAAAAAAAAAAAAAAAGCAAACTGATTCATTTTCATCGTATATGCCATCTATATTAAGTTATCAGATAAGCTAAAAATTAAACATCAAGAATATTACAAACTGATCTAAGTATCAGAATCAGGCTGTCAATGCCTTTTCCCACAACTGAATATGAAATGAAATAAAAGACTCTGATTTAACATTCAAGGAATGATTAAAGGAAATAAAGGACCTAAAAGCATTTCATTAATGTAAACATACATTTTTCTTAGTGTTTAATTCTCACTTTTCAATACCTTCCACGTGATGTCCAGTTAGGGACCAGCTGTACCAACCACAGAAGGTTGTGGGGATGACTGGAGAGTTCATTTATGGCCAGACAGAGTTCAGGTACCTGAAAACAAACAGTGAGCAAGATTTTTCAAATAGGTCAGTGGAATCAAATATCTAACAGATCATCCACATCCCTTCTTAATGAAGCATTATTATAAAAAGAGCATTCATTTTAAGAAACAGCATGGAGTACACATATTCAGTGGTTTTTTTTTGCGGTACGTGGGCCTCTCACTGTTGTGGCCTCTCCCGTTGCGGAGCACAGACTCCGGACGCGCAGGTCCAGCGGCCATGGCTCACGGGCCCAGCCGCTCCGCAGCATGTGGGATCCTCCCGGACCGGGGCACGAACCCGTGTCCCCTGCGTCGGCAGGCGGACTCCCAACCACTGCGCCACCAGGGAAGCCCCCACATATTCAGTTTTATCTTAAACTCTAGAATAGACTGAATAGATACATTTATCAGAATTTCATTTGGCTTTTGTGTTTTGTGCTACATCATATCTATCTGTATTTAAACAGCCCTTTGAAGAATAAAGTCTAAGTACACATACCAGTTTCCAAAGGTATATAATGAGAGTTGCACAAGATAGTACATGTTCCTGACTTGGGATTTCTTGAATTTTAGGAGTCAACTATTCCAGTATTTAAAGTCTAACAGAACTGCTTCAAAATAATCCCTGAGTAGGGAAGGGAAGTATGGGATGAGGGTAAGAGATGAGATAAGATTGATTATGTCTTGATAATTGTTGAAGTTGGGTGATAAGTATTTAGGGGTTCATTAAACTCTTCTTTCTACTTTTGCATGTTTGACATTTTCCACCAAAAAAGGCTGAAAAATATAATTTAAAAAAACCTAACAAAAACTATACATGTTTACCACCAATGGCTGCAGAAATTCAACTCAACTTCTTGCTGTTATGTATGATTCACTCTATCATTTCATTTAGGTCTCTGTTCAAAGGTCACTTCAGAAAGTGCTTCCTTAACTGCCTCATATGAAATAGTAGAGCATCGCTGCCTTGTTCTGCTTTATTGTAATTTGTAGCACTTATTACAACTTAACATGATATTATAATCTACATTTACATTGTTTATAACCTAACCCTTTGACTAGAATAGAAGTGCTGGGAGAGCAAGGGCTTTATCTTCTTCACAGCTTTATCTCTAGCACCTGCATTAATGCTTCGCCCACAGTAAATCCCCAGTAAACATAACACATTTTTTGTGGAATGAATTAACTGCAGTTTTAGAAAAGATTCAGTTTCATGAATTTAAATACAGTGCCAGCACAGACAGTCGTTTCTTCGGTTTATTTTTCATCTGCTGAGCACCTTAACTGAGGTTACAAACTTTCAATTCTGCATGCACTATGAAACTCAAATTGTGATGCTATACAAAAAACAATATTAAAATTTTAAGTAATGTTACCTTTGTATTCCAATCTCTGATGTTTTTCATCAGGTTTATCAGGAGGCTTTGAAAGTCTACTAGAGGAATCTGTTTCAGTTGTTTTTCCAGACTCATTTTAAACAACATTAAAATCAGTAACATTATTTCACAATCCTGGTAACCTTCCGGATGTATAGATGTACACAAGCCTAGAAACTTTGACACATATCAGAGACAAAACAACTTAAGGAGATATATTTTGCTTGAAGAGTTTACATTATAAAAACTTTTTAACAAAAAATGCAAAAGAGAACTATATAGAAATTGAAACATCAGTTGTCTAGGAAAAAGGCAAGAAATACTCATGTTAATAGTTGACTTGATAAGTATCTTCTTCCCCATCTTTAATTTTCAAAATTTTCTTAACAGTTCAATATCATTGATTTGATTCAGCCACTAAAAATGTTTTAGCACTGTTATTAATTCTTGGTCACTTAGTTATACTGTAAGTTACAATTTTTTTCTTCATACATTCTAATTCTAAAAAATTACTGGTTTCAAAACTACTACTAGCAAAAAGCTTCTTGGTAAAGGTATTCCTAGAACTATTTTAATCACATAACTCTGATTCAAAGTTCCCTTTCGTTCCTAATATTAAAACAAAAATAAGGGACTTCCCTGGTTTGTGTTAGGGTTAGTGGTCCAGTGGTTAAGACTCCACGCAGGGAACTAAGATCCCGCATGCCGCACAGTGCGGCCAAAAAACAAAACAAAAAATAAATAAATAAAACAGCAAAAACAACCTTTAATATGAAGATTATTGCTAAGCAATTTCAGAGACTAGAAATCCCATGGTAAAACACCAGTGAATTTTTTTTTTTTTTTTTTAATTTGGCTGTGCTGGGTCTTAGTTGTGGCACACGGGATCTTCGTTGCTGCGTGCGGGATCTTCAATGCGTCCTGAGGGGATCCAATTCCCTAAGATCGAACCTGGGCCCCCTGCATTGGGAGCGTGGAGTCTTAACCACTGGACCACCAAGGAAGTCCCTGATTTTGTTTTAAAACCATTAAGCAAAAAACTAAGTGGTTCCAGCTCTGTGCTAGACTTACAAAAAAGAGTTTTCTCCTACCTTGACCACATTTAAAACGTTGGTTTCAGGGAGAGATGAAAATATTGGCTTACAAGAAGAATCTTCACTTCCTTTCACCCCCAGTGTCATCTGTGCTTCAGAACTATGGAAGAGTGAATAAAAACAATGTGAAATTATGCACAAAACTGTGAGAAGCACTGAACAACAAAAGTTTTACTGAGGTATAGTTTACATACAATAAAAGGAATACACACATTTAAATTTTTGATGATATGTATACTAGTGTAACCACCATCCAAATCAAGAAACAGAACATTTCTATAATACCTCAAAAGTCCCTTCATGTCAGATCCGAGTCAATCGGCTATCTCCACTCCAGGGAAATTTGATTTCTATTTCTATGCATTAGTTTTCCCTTGAACAGCTACTTTTTTTTTTTTAAGGTAAGAAGTGGATTTATTTAGAGAGAAACACACTCCACAGACAGAGTGGGGGCCATCTCAGAAGGTGAGAAAGGCCTAACAGCTACTTTTTATGAGGCATTCTCTCTGTTGCTCTTGGTGTCAGAGAGCTATGTAGAAGGTGGCTCTGACTACAAAGAACTCATAATATTTAAAGGCCTCGTAAGTGGCCCAACAAAACTTCCACAGCAATATAAACAATTCTAAGCACCCCAATTTTGGTTGAGGAATCAGTGAAGGTTCATGGAAGAGGAGACACATGAATTTGCCTTCAAAACATAGATAATATTTTCTTGTTTTATTTTTCTTTGAATAAATAACCCTTTCATATGGTTAAAAAAAAAGTTAAAAGAAATTAAGGCACAGTGTGCTGAAGAGAATTGTCCTCCCAGTCTAGGCCTTCAGCCACTCATTTCCCCTCCTCACAGACAATCACTACTAGTTTTAGTCCTTCCTCCCACAGGCATTTTATATACATATAAATAAATATGACTACACTCCCCACTGTTTTAATACAAATGGTAGCATACTATACACTCTGTTGTGCACCTCTCTTTCTTCACTTAATATGTCTTAGAGATACTCCTATAACTACATGGGAAGAACTTTATTTTTTAAAATATCTGCTCAGTAGTCCTGTGTCCATTCCTAGCTATACAACCTCAGGCAAGTTACTTAATCTTTCTGTGCCTCACTCACCTGTAAATGGGAATGAAAAAACTATCTAGTAGTTGTAGTGACTATTAAATGAAGTACTCTATATTAAGCCCCCAGAACCATGTCTGGCACATAGTAAACAATATGTAATGTTGGTAATTCTACTCTTATAAACAGTGCTTCAACAAGTGAGACAGATAATTTTGGTGAGCAGACACTGAGGATGGAGGTGAGGGACTAGCATGAGGAAGATCCCATGCAGCAATGGCTAATGTGGAGGAACAGCAACAGAATCAATTTGGTTAGAACAGGGTGAACAAAACAGAAAACAGGTCAGAGTCAACTGCAGAGTCTCAAATACAGGTGTAAAGGTTTAATAGTGGAGAAAAAAGCTTTCATAAAAGGAATCCTCTAACAATGAAAGGAATAAATAACTTGGAGGTGGAAAGCCCCCACGGAAAAGGAGATTTTTGCCAGGCTAGGCATGAAACGAGGATCTGAGTTAGACTGACACCGGGAACGGAAAGGAAAGAATAGTTGTGAGATAGGTAGAGGAAGAGGAACACAGGGATGTGACAATTGATGGAATACAGACTAGAAAGAGGTTAGGACTAGGTCTGTATTTCCTGCAGAATAATGGTAAAGAAAAGAACTGTCCTAGTATCCTTTAACATCTTACTCTCCCCACCTGAATATTTACTCTAACAACCTTTAAACATTTTTCACTCCAAACCTCCCATTTGGATAGCAACTTGCTACTGTGAATATGCACATATATACCAGCAAAAATGGATAAGCTGCATGTGAGACCTAGTGAGAAGAGTCAGTTGTGATATCTCAACAGAATTCTCTCGTGCTCATGTTGTTTAAACAGGTATTTGATTATGTTTCGCTGATTCCTTCACCAGCTTACTCTTGCTTACCTGTGTTCATCGTTGCCTACCACTACACAGCAATGGTGGTGACTTATAGCCACCATATCCCGGCTCCCAAACCTGACTGAGGCAACTCTTCAGTTGGTAAATAATCAATCAAAAAAACAATTTTGCTAAATATTATTTGCATTTATTATGTCTTAATGAAATAATTATATATCTTTATTTCACTATTTCCACTACAGTACCTGTTCACTACAGTGAAGAAAGGAAAACAAATCTGTTGCATACAACATAAAAATTCACTACACACTATTCAGTTCATTAAATGTTAAATAATAAAATAGTATTTTAACTTTCTAAATATAGGTATTTGAGTATTTTGGTCATGTTTGGGGTTTTTGAATGGTCTGAGAAAGCATTATTTTTCCTATTTAAATGGAATAGGATGGATGATGGAATACAGTCTTTATGTGAAAATTTGCTATCCAACATATTTTCAGATACAGGTTACATCTGAGCAACAAGGAGGGATCCTGTATGGGGTGGAAAGAAACGGAGAGATGAAGAGTTTGGTTCTGGATATACCAAGTAACAAAAATTTGCTTTTTTTTTTTTGAAAAAGTGAAGATGAGAATATTCTCATAAAGTTTAAGAACTGTTTTAATTTTTCTTTTTCTGCCTATTTCCTTTGTCCATTTTTCTAATAGGTTATTGATCTTTTTATTAATTTGAAATTAAGCCTTTGTCTGTGACCAGAGTTCCATTCTTATATAGTTGACCCTTTTTTTAGTATGTATGTATATATGTATTTACTTATTTTTGGCTGTGTTGGGTCCTCATTGCGGTGCATGGGCTTCTCACTGCGGTGGCTTCTTTTTGTTGCGGAGCAAGGGCTCTAGGTGCGTGGGCTTCAGTAGTTTTGACATGCGGGCTCAGCAGTTGTGGCTCACGGGCTCTAGGAGTGCAGGCTCAGTAGTTGTGGTGCACGGGCTTGGCTGCTCCGTGGCATGTGGGATCTGCCCAGACCAGGGATCGAACCCGTGTCCCCTGCAATGGCAGGCGATTCTCAACCACTGTGCCACGAGGGAAGTCCCTACACTTGACCCTTAAACAATGCAGGGGTCGGGGCACCCACTTGCTGCAAAGTCAAATCCTCGTATAAAGTAGAGTTGGCCCTGGACTTATTTTGTTCCACTGATGGACCTGTGAATACGTGCATTTGTCCCATGTTATTAACTGCTGAGGTCAGTCCCACCTCATAACTCTTCTTTCTCAAAACTTTCCTGGGTATTTTTTCTATATGGCTTTAGAATCACTTGTAGAGTCCCAACTCCCCTCGTCCCCACAAAAATCTGACTGGCATTTCTTTATTTTATTTTAATTTTATTGGAGTATAGTTGATTTACAATGTTGTGTTAGTTTCATTTCTTATTAGGATCTCATCAAGTTCACAGTTTACCTCAGGGGTAGCTCTAATGTATTTATGATGCTGAATTTTCCTATCTGGTCTTTTTTGTCTCTTAGTAATGTTTACACACATACACACACACACACACTTCTATTTAAGTTTATTCCAAGGTATTTAATATATTTTTCTTACTATTGCAAATGAAGTGTATCTTTTAACTAGCTACAGTTCATATACCTTAAGGTTACTAATTTCTCTTTATTAACATTGTACCCTGGCATCCATACCAAATTCTCTTACTGGTTTGCCAGAGCTTTTCAGTTGATTCCTAGGCGTCTATGTATACATTAAATCACTTTTTCTGCAAATAACGAATCTTTCACGAACTCATTTCCTATCTTTATATCTCTTTTTTTTTCTTGTCTAATTGTTTTGGCCAGTAGCTCCAAAATAATGGTAAATAACAATAGGCGGTCTTATTTAAAAAAATTTTTTTTAATTTAAAAAATGTCCCCATTTTTTCCCTGTTAAACATGCTGATGGCATTTAGATTAAGTTAGATGTTAAGAATATATCTAATTCAAGATCCGTTTCAACTTTAAGTTTTAAAAAAAATCAAGCATGAATACTGAATTTATCAAATGAATATTAACTGTTTATATATAAATTGTTTAAAAGACAATTTTTGGAGTTAATTATGAAAAGAACACTTACACTAGATCATCTTCATTAAAGTCTGGCTGAAGATTCTCCAGAGGAAACAAAGATTTAAAATCAATTCCCATATTGAAAAACACAGCAGCTATATCAGACAATGATGGGATCCAAGGCCAAACTGGTGAATCACTGAAGGTATCTAGTTAACAGAAGAAAATATTTTATCCCAAATCCTGGGTTCACAAACCCATAGTTGCAAGATGACAGTCTGCACATGAAACATGGATTATTACTATGAATTTATAGAAATGGCAGCTGGTAATGATATCCATATAGTTATTTAGAATGATCATATAGGAATTACAGATTTTCAAATAAATGTGAAGGAAATGACATTTATGAACAAAATATCTGCAAGTGATGGATAAAAGGGTGTAACTCAGGAGGAACATTTTCAGAAGACTGGAAAATAACAACAGTAAAAAACCAACTACTGCTAACACAAAGATTTTACCATGTTCAGTGCCTATATAGTCCCAAGCCTTAAAACAAGTGAAAAAGGTAAATCACAATGCTTGTTTCATTATAAGGGATCTCAAAGGTAAGAATGCAAGTGTCATAGTTTTGCAGTGGATACTTTCAATCTTCTCAGTGCATAATCAGTACAATACTGTTGCTCACCAAAAAGCCATCAAAGTTAATTGGCTAAATAAACTTGCAACTATTTCCACTTATCCAGCACAGTAAGCTATGTCTTGGTAAAAATTAGGTAAGGGATGCCACTTGTAAGATCTTATACCCTTTTTCTCAATGCAACTAGAAAAATGCACTCATTTTTTATTGGAGTTTCATTTCATTATTAAAGACTTTATATTACAAAAACAATTTTTTATTCTATATGTCCAAATATCCTAATTGTTTAGTAATACGAAAGAGTTCATGTACAAAGCAACCAATAATTCACACTGTTAATCTCAATAAATTTATCTACTCACCATTTCTTATTGTTATTTCCATTAATGTACTTAAAATCTGCACAGACACAATACAGTCTGTATGAACTGACATCATCTGCCAAAGTAGATAAATGATAGAGTATTAAGAGAGAAGAAAGAGCAAAGAGGCTCAGAGAGATGAACATACTCCACCCAACATAATACATGAGTTGGAATTTAAATCCAGGTCTGATTTGTAAGTCAGAGCCCTTTCCATTCTAACATGCTGATTTTTTTTTTTTACAACTTTCATCTACAATTAGATAAATATAACTTTAAAAACTATCAAAAATACCTTTCTAGTTCATATTATGCCATGAAACCCAAAGACCATAAAGGAGAAGGCTACTACACTGATCACATCACAGGCAAAAATCAAACCACAAACTAGTAAAAATATTTGAAAAGATACAAATATACAAATTAATAGACCAATGTATATTTTTAAGAGCTATTCAGTATCACTAGTAATCAAAGAAATGCAAAGAAAAATGACATGATATCATCAGCTGACTTCAAGACTGGTAAAGATTAAGAGTTTTCATAATACCCAGTGTTCACAAGAGTACTAGGAAAGAGGGAGTATGTCCAGTATGAGTGTAATTTGGTAAAAACTGTAAAGTCATTTGGTAATATTTATGCAAAATCATTGTCCTTACACTTTGATCTACTCAGCCTTTTTTTTTTTTGCGGTACGCGGGCCTCTCACTGTTGTGGCCTCTCACGTTGCCGAGCACAGGCTCCAGACGCGCAGGCTCAGTGGCCATGGCTCACAGGCCCAGCCGCTCCGCGGCATGTAGGATCTTCCCAGACCGGGGCACGAACCCGTGTCCCCTGCATCGGCAGGCAGACTCTCAACCACTGTGCCACCAGGGAAGCCCTACTCAGCCTTTTTAACGTACAGGAATTTATATACAGAAGCATATAATGAATGTAATTTTACAAGACAACTTTTTGGGAACAAAATCTCAAGTTTAAAAGACATTAAAAAAATCATAACATATTGAAAGTTATTTTAAAGTGGTTTTATAGAGAAAAACATGGTGTATTTCTATTTCTCTTTTGTTGTGAAACCATGGATTATGATTATAATAAATTTAAATCTAAAATATAAGGGTGAATAGCCCAAACTCTGGTTTCAATCAGGCATATAATTTGAGTCATTTCCAAGTCAACCTATGTGAAAAAATGTCTTTGCTATGATGTTTGAGTCATTACACTCTGCCACAAGGGGCAGCACCATTCAAAGCCATGTTGGACACAGGACAAATTCTGCATAAGAATCTTTTTGTGGGGGGTGATGAATTTTAAGGTGGGCATTACAGTACCTGAAGCTAAATAAATATGTAAAGAGATACATACATACATATAAAACAATCTAATGTCTGTCAATTGAGATTGGGTTAAATAAATAAATCATGGTACAGCACTACAAAGGAATACTATTACTATTACAATATAGTATACAATATAAAGCCATTAAAAAGAATGATAACATGTCTATACTGAGATGAAAATACTCAATAATTTATTGTTACCTGAAAAAAAAAAGTTATAAAACAGCACATATTCTGTTCACATTGTCTTTCTGGTCAATTACGTTTAGACACATGATAAAATCATTAAGATGCAAACATTTCAATTACATTACAATTAAATTTCAAATTATCAGGACTATAGCATTAAAATGAATTCTAATATATTTTATAAAAAAAAAACTTGTAAGTTGGTAAGTCTCTCCATCATGAAAAATGGACTTGGAATTGAAAAGGAGAAACGAGACAAAGTGTCTTACACAGAAAAAGCACTTAACAAATGATTATTAGTTTGCTTTTCAAAGAATATAAAGAGTATAAAAAGCTGCTTACATGAAGATATGCTTGTATGTCATCATTAGGGTTTTAAAGGCTATAATGATGGGCCCTCACCAACAAGATGAAAACAGATAAATGCAAAGTCCTACTTGTAAGTTTAAGAAAAGATATATTACATAATTAGAGAATAATGAAGTCCTGGTGTGACAACAAATGAAGTTTTGAATCACAATAAACATAAATATGTGGGGGCGGGGGTAGATGCATAAGAGCCTTGCTGGAAACTGCTGGTAGGAAAGACCTTATCTGGAGCATATATTCATTTACTAGGGGGAAGGAGGAACACTTTAGGAGGGAAACTGACAAGCTAAAGGTCATTCAGAAAGGTGATCAGTAAAGGGACTGGATATTTAGTGACTTGAGAAAGTTTAGTGTGGGGAGTAATGAGGGTCATGATAGTTGTTTAACTGAAGGACTGTTAGAGAGATGAGGCATACTGTGGGAAGCTATAGAAAAGATAATTAGTACTACTACTTAAAAAACCATTTGGAGGCAAATTTTGATTTAATTAGGACTGTTTAAAAAAAAAAATCACTGGGATCCAAGTAGTGAGCTCCTAACAACTGGAAGCAAATGCTCCTGCCCCACAGTCTGTCCCACCTGTTATTCTCTCTGCCTGGAATGCCCTTCTCCCATTTACCATCTGACATATCTATAAACGTACACACACCTGTTTATTGTCTATCTCCTCTATAATAGAATGTGGGTTTCATGAAATCAGAAACACTGATTTTTTAAATTGCTGTTCTCTCCAGCACCTGGCACAGTTGGCACTCAAACATGGCAGCTATATGAAAAATGAATGAAAAACTATATTGGAATATATAGCTCTTGCAAATATGAGATTCTCTGAAATGTAACCTTAAAGCCCAGAATAGAAACTGCATATATTTTTCCCACTTCTCACTTCACATATATAGAGTAGTTACAGTTCTCTGATACCACTGATATTTATAAAGTTACCATGTAGATAATACAAAATTATTTATTTAAGTGCATTTAAAAGTTAAATACAAATGGGGAAAAGAAATATTCAATTGGATTTGCACTCCCCGCACCCAGTTATGAATGGGGAAATATCAGTATACAAGTCAAATCCTAAAAATGTATGTAGGCACCTCCACAAAAATAGGGGGGAAAAGGTAGAAAAAAATCCCCCCAGGTACACAAGCATTAGAAGACTTCTTCTAAAGCAAACTACAACAGTGATTTACCAGTGTGATGAAACAACTTAGGCACAACTAGCATTACTGCCTATCCTGCACACTATCTGCATTAGCATTTCTTTTTTTTTTGCGGTACGCAGGCCTCTCACTGTTGTGGCCTCTCCCGTTGCGGAGCACAGGCTCCGGACGCGCAGGCTCAGTGGCTATGGCTCATGGGCCAAACCGCTCTGCAGTATGTGGGATCCTCCCGGACAGGACACGAACCCGTGTCTCCTGCATTGGCAGGCGGACTTTCAACCACTGCGCCACCAGGGAAGCCCCCCAGCATTTCTTTTTTTTTTTTTTTTGCGGTAAGCGGGCCTCTCACTGTTGTGGCCTCTCCTGTTGCGGAGCGCAGGCTCCAGACACACAGGCTCAGTGGCCATGGCTTACGGGCCCAGCCGCTCCGTGGCATGTGGGATCTTCCCAGACCGGGGCACGAACCCGTGTCCCCTGCATCGGCAGGCGGACTCTCAACCACTGAGCCACCAAGGAAGCCCAGCATTTCTTTTATAATCTCTTTATACTGACTCTTTTTGCTTCATTCTAGCCCACTAAAATCATGGGTTTGATATGCTAGATTTTTTTCTCTAGTAATGTGCAAATAAGATTATATTTTAAAAGTTTATTTTTGACTGGGAAATATAGAAAGAGGCAACTATACCCCCCAAATATTTCTCTTACCCGAAACAGCCACTTTAACACAGGTACAGGACACTGGACATAGTGATAAGCAGAGGTAAGGAAGCCTTGTGTTGTCAAAAAAATCTGATCTGTTTTTCCTGATCTGAAAAAATACAGTGAAATCAATATGACTGTTATCTTCATGGCAAGAAACTTCTACCACCACCACATCTGACATAATCGGAAATGAGCAAGCAAACCATTATAGTCCGTGGAGGTGGACTCTACCCCAATGTGGATGGGTTACTCATTAGAAATTCAATCAGTGGCCTAAAGCTGAACCAATCTGTTGGCTTGGCTCCAGATTTATCTGGTGGACAAATCTACAGTAGCTGGCAGTGTCGAAGAGCCTATTAAGTCTCAGAGCATCATCTGCTTTTGCCAGACTGGGTTTGTACTTCCACAAAACTTAGCACCACAATTAATGTGATCTGTCTGGATCTGAGCTATCACGTACTGAGAGAAATTAGACCAGTTTGGGTACTGTGGTAGAGACTGTTAATCCCAACATCTATTCTTGTCTTTCCTCTTGGTAACTGAACCCTGGGGTTTTTAGCTGGGCACACTGGCTGCCTGAAATGAAAATCACTTCTCAGCCTTCCTTGTGGCTAGGTGTGGCCAGGTTGACTTAGTTCTACCCAACTAACCATAAGTAGAAATGTTGTGGGGGGTTTCTGGGAATTTAAAGGCTGGAGCTCCAGTAGCACCTGAAGCAACCAGGTGCTAAGGATGGTGGGGAAGAAAGATTATATGGTGAAACACCAGCCCTGGACTTCCTACCTCTGAACTTCTTCCACATCAGAAAGAAATATACTTCTTGTTTAAGCCTTGTTATTTTATTTATTTATTTATTTATTTATTTTTAACATCTTTATTGGAGTATAATTACTTTACAATGTTGTGTTAGTTTCTGCTGTATAACAAAGTGAATCAGCTATATGTATACATATATCCTGATATTCCCTCCCTCTTGCACCTCCCTAAGCCTTGTTATTTTGACAGTCCCTGTTACTAGATACTGATCTTAACCCTAACTAATAAAGGCATGTAATATGCCAAGCGACTATCTTACACGGCTTCCTATAACTAAATAATAAAACACAAAGAGCAACAGTAATAAGTAAGAGGATGAGGAAACTGGATAGGTCAGAATAGAAATTAACCTTTCAGAAGATTACATCAGTCAGAAACCTTTCAATTTTTATACAAGAAAAAGTTAAATGTCTATTTTCCTACTTACTTAAGAATAAGCTTTTCTACAGCACTTTGTCCGATAAAACCAGAGTCTCTTAAATCCAAGGTATACTGATTGAAAATTTTTCCAGAATTAAGGAAATTAAATATTTCTTCGCCTGGATGATGATCAGGAATAGCATCAATTGTAACTGAAAATTTCTTTAGAAATTCTCTGAAAAAAAGAAGTTATTGAATACTGAACAGTTATACTGCATATAATTTTGTATTTGAAGATTGGGTGCAAAAAACCCTTTTCTTAGGACCACTATTAATCCCACATTAGAAGATGAACATGAGAACACATGTTCTGCTCTCCCACTTTTTGCTAGTATTGAATATTTATAGTCCAAAGCCACTAAATGTGTCTGTGTGAAAAGGAGAAAAGACAAAAAATCTAACTTGGCCTTAAAATCTGCCTTTCAAATCCACCCCAGATGGATTAAAAACCCATCATAGATTATTCACAGAGTAAATAACCATCAATGGCTCATTTATTTTACGAAAACAAAATTTTAAAATGTATTTTTAATACAGCATACATCATGAAAAATGCTGTACCTGTGCTCTTTTTTCCTGATTTTATTTATTTACTTATCCAGTTTTATTGAGGTATAACTGACATACAGAACTGTTTAAGTTGAAAATATATAGCATAAGGATTTGACTTACATACATCATGAAATGATTATCACAAGCTTAGTGAACATCCACCATCTCATATTGATACAACATTAAAGAAATAGGAAATCTTTTTCTTGTGGGGAAAACTCTTAGGATTTACTCTCTCAACAACTTTCATACACGACATAAAGCAGTGTTAATTATATTTCTCATGTTGTACATGACATCCCTAGTACTTATTTATCTTATAACTGGAAGTTTGTACATTTTAACCACCTTCATTCAATCCCTCCCTGCCCCAAACCTTCTGCCTCTGGTAACCACAAATCTGATCTTTTTCTTTGAGTTTGTTTTTTGAAGTGTAACTGACCTACAACACTGTTAGTTCCTATTACACAACATCATATTGATTTTGTACTTCTATACATTGTAAAATGATCATCATGATAAGTCTAGTTATGATACACCACCGTTTACAAAGATATCATACAGTTATTTACTATATTCCCCACATACCTGTGCTCTTCTAAGAGGCCATCTTCATCATCTGTACTGTCTTGATTGCCAATTCTAATTGGAGATTTAATGCCTCGGCCCTGCCTTATGTCTTCCTGTAGTTGCTTCTGCAGTTCATCTAGCCTGAGAATCGAAAGAATGTTATAATAAATGGCTTAAACTAAAGATTTTTTTATTTCTAGGGTATGTCTAAAAGCAGCACCAAAGAAAACTCTCATTAAAAGATCTGAATATTTCTTTATGGCTAGGACTTCAAGAATGATGTCCAAATCATTTAGAGATCGGGGGAGGAAAAATCACAAAGAATAAACACCACTGATTTGATTATCCCTCTAATCTTTAATGCTCATTGGACTTCCAGTAGACCAACAACCTGATAACGTTAACCAGGCTTTCTAGAAGCAGTAGTCATCACCATTGTCACTGTGATTATCACAACACCCAACACTTACTAAGCAGTTACTATGACACTGTACCAAGGACTTCATGTATTAACTCTTTTAACCCTCACAACAATTCCATGAGGTAGATTATTACCCATTTCATACACGAGGAAACAGGCATTAGAAAAGCTAACTTGTTCAAGCTCACAATGTAAGGAGCTGGGATTCAAAGCCAGAGAGTTTAGCTCTGGAGTCCTTGCTTATATTGCTTGCCAAGATTAAGTTACTTTAACCAAGGTCCTTATTCCCAGCTCCAGCCCCACAGTAGATGAGTATAATACAACAGTAAATGACCAGTAAAGGCACTGCTCTATCACTACAGGAAAGAGTTAATCATCAGATCAAACTAGAACCTCTGGGCTTCCCTGGTGGCGCAGTGGTTGGGAGTCCGCCTGCCGATGCAGGGGACACGGGTTCATGCCCCGGTCCGGGAGGATGCCACATGCTGCGGAGCGGCTGGGCCCGTGGGCCATGGCTGCTGAGCCTGCGCGTCTGGAGCCTGTGCTCCGCAACGGGAGAGGCCACAGCAGTGAGAGGCCCGCGTACCGCAAAAGAACAACAACAACAAAAAACTAGAACCTCTGCCTTTGGTCTGTGCAATGTTCAATTTTAAATAAGCAACTTCAGATCTGACATCACAAATCACATGAATTCATGAAACTTTTTTTTTTTTTTTTTTTGCGGTACGCAAGCCTTTCACTGTTGTGGCCTCTCCCGTTGCGGAGCACAGGCTCCAGACGCGCAGGCTCAGCGGCCATGGCTCACGGGCCTAGCCGCTCCGCAGCATGTGGGATCTTCCCGGACCGGGGCACGAACCTGCGTCCCCTGCATCGGCAGGCGGACCCTCAACCACTGCGCCACCAGGGAAGCCCCATGAAACTTTTAAAGAATTTTACAGTTGATGGGAATTCCCTGGCAGTCCAGTGGTTAGGAATCCATGCTTCCCTTGCAGGGGGCACGGGTTCCATCCCTGGCTGGGGAACTAAGATCCCACATGCCGCACAGTGCAGCTAAAAAAAAAAAAGAATTTTATAGTAGAGACAAATTTCTCCAGTTAAATTCAGAAAGGGGAAATACTCCTCACTTACTGTCTGCAATTCCTATGCTTAGCTACTTAAAGACACATATATACCAACTTCAAGCCAACTGAGTTTTCAGTGAATTTCTCTGCATTAGTTTCAAGGATAATCTTTGAACTAATAAGGAATATTATTTTTCCCCTTTCATAAGCAAAAGCAGTTTGCAACTAGTTACATAAATTTCATTGGGGTTATTATAATGCCCAAACTTTTTGATTTCTGTATGTGTGTGTGGGGGTGGGGTTATCAGTAATAATTCTAAACTTCTTCCTCAAAACAGTAATTTGATGTAGAAATACCACTTCTGGTTATACTCATTTCAAAACTTGGACTAGGACGGCATACGAATGTTTAACAAGTATGAAGATGCCACTTCATACCTGTTAGGATGGCTATCATTAAAAAACCAGAAAAACCAAGTGCTGGTGAGGAGGTAGAGAAACTGGACCCGTGTGCACTACTGGCAGGAATATAAAATGGTACAGCCACTATGGAAAACAGTACAGCAATTCCTCAAAAAATTATGTATAGAATTACCATATGATCCAGCAATTCCACTTCTGGGTATATACCCAAAAGAACTTAAAGTGGGTACTTGAAGAGATAATTTGTACACCCATGTTCATAGCAGCAAAATTTACAGTAGTCAAAAAACAGAAGCAACCCAAATGTGTCCATCAATAGATAAATGGATAAATAAAATGAGGTATATACATACAGTGGATTATTCAGCCTTAAAAAGGAACAAAATTGGGTCATTTGTAGAGATGTGGATGGATCTAGAGACTGTCATACAGAGTGAAGTCAGAAAGAGAAAAACAAATATTGTATATTAACGCTTATACATGGAACCTAGAAAAATGGTACAGATGAACCATTTGCAGAGCAGAAATAGAGACACAGATGTAGAGAACAAACATATGGACACCAAGGGGGGAAAATGATGGGGGAAGTGGTGGTGGTGGGATGAACTGGGAGATTGGGATTGACATATATACACTAATATGTATAAAATAGATAACTCATAAGAACCTGTTGTATAAAAAAATAAATTCAAAAATTCAAAGAGGAAATTCTGGCACATGCTACAACATGGATGAACCTTGAAGACATTATGCTAAGTGAAATAAGCCAGTCATAAAAGGACAAATACTGTATGATCCCATTTATATGAGGTACCTAGAATAGTCAATTTCATAGTAACAGAAAGAGTGGTAGTTGCCAGGGGCTAGAGGGAAGGGGAGAATAGGGAGTTATTGTTTAACGGGTATAAAATTTCAGTTAGGGAAGATGGAAAATAAAAGTTCTGGAGATGGATGGTGATGATGGTTGCACAACAATGCGAATGTATGGTAACGCCAGTGAACTATACATTTAAAAATGATTGAAATGGTAAATTTTATGTTCTATATTTTTGTCACAATAAAAAAAATACAAAAAAAAATTCTACCCATGCTTTTGATCAAGAACTTCAGCTACCAGATACCAGCTGTAATAAGTAGAAAGGAATTCATACTATTAATTAATGCAGTATGCCATAAAAACCAGGATCTTTTGATTCAGCCTGTAAATAAGAACACCTTATTTCTAACATAGTTGACAGCAAAACTGTTATAATAGCACTAGCACAAAATACATGCTAATTTCTCATGTTTTTTTAAGGTAAATTAAAAGCCAGCCATACAAACAAACAGTATGTTAAATTTAGCAAGTCAGTCACGATGCCAACCTACCTTTGTGTGTCTTCCATCTCCTTCACTAGACGCTCTAAAGTATTTGTATAAGTTCCACTATGAACATGTTCCTAAAACAAGAAGAAAATTTGGGAATACTTTATAACATATCTTAGTAGAAGAACTGGGATGTTTTAAATTATTCAGAAGACTAAAAAGTATTTTCTATTTCAATAACCTGGGCCAGAAGGATATCTTTCTTAAAAAGATAATTTTCACCATCATGCTTTAAATCTAGAATTTTGTACGCAGGCAATTTGATTTTACCATCTATTAGGAAAGGCACTACTTATAAAAACCCTGCTAGCCTTAGGAACTGACTGTTAACACCCAAGGGCTCCATAGCTACCCTGTCTTTATTTTTAAATTCTATTTTAGTGGAATTAAACTACTAATTTTTAGGTGTTACCATGAAACATTAACACCTTCCCCACCAAATTTTACACACATGAGAATTTAATTCAGCTTATTCCCAAGACAGAATGAAGCACTTTATAAATAAAATTGCACACCACAATTAACAACATTTCTACACTCTACCTTCATTTACAGCAGTGGTCTCCAAAGCAGGGGGTGTGCAAGGTGATCCATTGGGGTGCAGGAAGAAAATAATAGAACTTCTATTTATATGGAACTTCTATAGAAACTCCAGTAGAACTTACTCTATTGTAACTTCTATATAACTTATATAGGAAAATACTTTTTTCTTCTTCCTTTCAAATTCTGTTTTCTTCATATGCTTCAGAAAGTACATAGTAGTATAGTAGTACAGGTATATAATCTATAGCTATACATATATATTGGGGTACATGCTCAAAATTTTTTTTACTAATAAAAGTGTGTGTGATCAAAAAAAGTTTGGAGACCACTGATTTACAGTCATAAAGCTGAAGATATGGGAAATCCATTTACCAAAAAAGAACTATACCACTTTCAGTCTAAAAAAAAGTTGTAACAAACTGAATTTTAAAGTAAGTTCTAACAATCTATCCCTCGTTCACTAGTCAATCCATCTTTCTCTCTTCAAGTAAAGATAAATGTCATAAAACTACTTACTGTATAGTCTGATGACTGAGATCTAAGCCCCTTAGAAAGAGCAGGAGGCTTTCCTGTAGTTGCAGGAGTCTGATTGAAGTTCAAAGCCATTATTTCTTCCAGTGATTTTAATGTTTCCTCTTCCTCATCACTGTCTAGGTTATAACCTAAACTTTCTTCATCACTATCAAAATCACCCCTTAGTTTTCTTTTCAGTGCATTGCTACCTGCATTGGAATTTCCTGAACTCTCTTTATCTGAAGGGGCTTTATCTGAAGGTGCTGTTGGGCTCGGAATACATGGCACAACTTCCAAAGCAGCCGGGGGAGACTTTGTAGGAGTGCCATATTCTGAACGCAAAGATCCCCCACAAATTTTCCCTGTAGATACGTTAGAATCAGCCTTATTAGTCTTTGCTTTGTGTTCCTTGTGTTTGGAGGACTCTGTAGAATGCCCAGAACATTCTTTAGATGAGGAACGCTCTTTATCTTTTTTAGGAACTGGAAGAGTGCAATTTTTAGCATTTAATGGAACCCGAGAGGAACCAGCACTTGGAACATGGGAAAGTAAAGGTAGAAGTTTTGTCTCCTGTGATGCCACAGAGCTAGCAGTTTTATTTTTCTGAAAGTTGCTAGCTTTTTTAACTGCAGACTTTTCCTGAGGTAAAGGTAAGTGGGGTTTCTGTATCTTAGTCTCTTTGGTACTTGCCACACGAATTTGGTCACTATTCCTGGAAGAATGGTGCCCAGTATTTGAAGGTGCCAAGCCTGCAGAGGAGCAATCAGCTTCTTCATTCGGTTCCTTGGATATATCTTCCAAGCGCAATACACCACCAGGTGTCTTCAGTGCAATATGTTTTATAAATTTTTCTCTCTGATGTGGTCCATCAGGACGCTTCTCAAGGAAGGACTCTTTTGCTTTTGGCATTATAGATTCTCTTGTGCTTTTCAGATCTGAGTCCACAGAGTTCCTTTTTCTTTTGTCAGGGAATTTATTCTGCTTAGAGCCTGCTAAAATTTAATTTTTGCCAGATTAGTGAAAAGTATACTTTCCTATCTTATTAAAGTTTATTCAGTAAGTGTCTAGAATACCCTGACAAAATGTTTAAATTCTAAAAGTTTAGGCTGAGATTATTAACCACATATGGAATGAGGAAACAGAGTTAATATTTTATTTATTAACTGATAAATACTAGTGTCCATGAAATTTAGTCCAAAGCTAATGACAAATGCTCATTTTCATTCAAAAGCTATTAAAAGTTTACCACCTAAATAGAATTAGAGGTGTTACACCCCAAAACACTAAAAAACTGCATATCTATATCAAGGAAAGGATCCTAAAGGCACTTTTCCTCAAAGTGCATATACTCTTTCTTAGACTAAAGCCTACCTGGTTCTAGAAATGTAACACTTTTACATCTAAATTTATAGTACCTTAAAACACATACACAATAACTAGTTGAAGGCAGAAAATTTTTAATTTCTCAATTAAAAAAATTCCCCTAAGTCTTTTTCCCTACTATTAAATTTTTTATTCTTTCCCATGTATCCCTCTAGTCTTCAGCTGTGTTATGGGTTGAACTGTAGCTCCCAAAATGATATGTTGAAGTGTTAACTCCCAGAACCTCAGAATGTGACCTGAATTAGAAACAGGGTCTTTATAGGGGCAATCAAATTAAAATGAGGTCATTAGGGTGGGTCCTAATCCAATACAACTGGTGTCCTTATAGAAAGAGGAAATTTGGACATGGAGAAAGACATGCAGGAGGAAGATAATATGAAGACACATAGGAAGAAGATGCCACGTGACTGGAGTGATGCACCTACAAGTCAAGGAATGCTAAGGATTGTAGACAAACACCGGAAGCTGGAAGGGCAAGTAAAAGGAGTCTCCCCTATAGTTTTTAAGAGAGAGCATGGTCCTGCTGATAACCTTAGTTTGGGAATTCTAGCTTCCAGAATCATGAGACAATAAATTTCTGTTGTTTTAAGCCACTCAGGTTTAGGTACTTTGTTATGGCAGCCCTAGGAAACTAATACAACCTGTCTCTGTGTTAGGAGCTCCATCCAGAAGCACGTATACCATCCAGAAGCACATATATTTGAGTTAACCAGTTTTTTAAAATTTCTGTGTTTAAAAATGTGATGTTTCATTAATTCACTCTTAAAATTTATTATTCATTAAAAATTCACTATTTATATAACTAGTATTCTCAAAATCAAATTTCCCTAAATCAAGTTCTTTCTGCACATGGACAGATGTCCCCAAATTCTTAACAACTTGATTTAAAAAACAAAAACCAAAAAAACCTCAAGAGTTAAGCAATTATTTGCATAACCTGATCAATACATACTCTGGAAAACTCAATTTATAAGAATGAAAAATCAATTAATAAACAAATGCTCCTATCTACATTCTTCTACAGATATTTTTATTACCTGAGAAATCACTCCATGCCCACTAAGTTTTCTGGGGTTAAATGTCTTATAAAAAAGGACAGAGGTCCCTTATAGGGCAGGATGAGAAATCAGATAACTAAGAAAAAGAGAAGACTTACACTGATTATCTTAAGTTTGGGGGTTACAAAAAAGCTATAGAGCTGCTAATTTGAGTTTTGCTCCATTTCCTTAGAGAAGTCAATTTATATACAGCTAGTAATGAGGGGAAATTCCTGCTTTGTTTAAGAAGTAAAGACTTACCTAGGAGGAAAGAAAAACTGTGGGCAAAGTTTAGGAAAAATCAGCTTATTATTATTTTTTTAAACTGGATGGTGTTTTTTTTTTTAAATTAGTTTATTTTAGGCTGCATTGGGTCTTTGTTGCTGTGTGTGGGCTTTTCTCTAGTTGCAGCGAGCAGGGGCTAGTCTTCACTGCCATGCACGGGTTTCTCTTGTTGCAGAGCACAGCCTTTAGGTGTGCGGGCTCAGTAGTTGTGGCTCCCGGGCTCTAGAGCGCAGGCTCAGTAGTTGTGGCGCACAGGCTTAGTTGCTCTGCAGCATGTGGGGTCTTCCCAGACCAGGGCTTGAACCCGTGTCCCCTGCACTGGCAGGCGGATTCTTAACCACTGCGCCACCAGGGAAGCCCGAAAAATCAGCTTATTAAGAGCTTTTAACATCTAGTGTTAAGAGGAGAGTGAACTGGTACTACAGGTCTCCTTTTGCAAGCTCTCTAGGGCAGTAATGTAACTGTAAACGTTTCATGATTCTTTTCATACTTCTTGTACAACTTGTAGGCTGAATGTTTGTTTTACAACACTTCAAATATCTATTAATATATAAAATACTCAGATAAGATAGGGACTGAATTTGTAAAAAGGAAAACTCCACATGCTCAATAGGGGATTGGTTATTAATAAATTATGGAATAAACTAGGGAGGGATTAAGTTGGTCCTCAGAATTCAGCCGAAGGACAGGGCTCTGGAAGACCAAAGAGCTAAATGCCTACACTACCAACATTTTTGAAATCCCTGAACTTGTGTGTGATTATGTATATCACAACTGTTAAGTGTAATTAGCAGTAATATAAATAAAACATAATATTGGATTATTAATATCTATTCATTATTTATCTATCAGATAAAGATAAACATTCTTCATGTTATCTAGAGTGAAAAATCCCCTTATGCCCTTTATATTCTGTTGATATTCAACTGAAGTATAAATGTATGTTTACTAAGATTACAACACCATAATTATTAATGAGGATTATGAAAACATGCAAACATATTAGAAATAAAAATACAAGTGAAGGCAATTATCTTAAACCTGCCTCTGAAAATATGTAGAAAGCATCCTTTTCAAGCAGTGCTCGAGAATGCGGGAAACAGTATATGGGAAACTACTTTAGTCACCACTGATGAAATCTGCAAACCCATGAACTGAAGAGAATTTTTATCTTAGTCATTATCAGAGAAAAAAATGCTGAACAGCTGGGTGGCAACACCACCACCAGTGTTCCCTTATACTAGCAGAGCTAGCCTAAAGATATTTTGTTTTCCATTCACCTCAGTGCAAAGTGGTCATTTATTTAGTGTTACAAATATGTAACACAGTACAGGAGCAATCTCATGTCTCATGGCTGAGAAATTATTGTTCTTGTACTATAATGTCAAAATCCTCTAAAATTTGATCACTAAAACCAACAATACTGTAAAATTTTTAAAAATTAAAAAACAACACATAAAACCTCAAATTTATTCTTTTATCCTAGAAGGTCCTTCTACAATAGTAAAATATGATTTCAGCCTTGGCTGCAGATGGATTTTAAGACTCAAGATCACTTGGTCAAAATGCAGTACACCTCTAGAATGTATAAAAAACAGAGTTTTACATGAAACCTGAAGAAGAATGAGTCAGAACTGTCTCTCTGTACCTGTTTTTTCATCTCTAAAAGTAACCACCTTATAAGGATGTGAATCAAATGATTAAAAGCATGGCGCACAGTAAGTGCTCAATAAATGTTGGCTATTATCAGTATGTCCAATGTATCTTACTGATTGTGGAAATTTGTAAAGCCCATTTTTCAAAGTCTGCAGTTATAGCAGAAAAAGAAATTTGATACACCAGACTATTCTGAACAGTTGGCATTTCTGGGGGCCTTTCATTTTCTATGTTATACATTTCTGCGGTGTTTGAATTTTACACTGTTCTATCTTCTAGTTAAAAAGAATATTTTAAGAATTACTGAGTTAACAGTAGCTGTTTGTTATTATGTATTTTCTCAATCAACAGTTACTGAAAGTACAAATTAATATCATGTAGGTGTCCTTGAATTTGATATTAAAAAGGGACCTTTGTATTTGAAAAATTAAGAAACAGTTTTAGACCTTGATAACAGTTTCAAACTTAAACAAAGCATCTATAATATCAAGACCTCAGTCCATAATTCCAAGAATTTAAGATTATGCTTCTTAATGTAGCCAAGGATTCAGAAGTAGAACACTGAGTACCAATATGAAAAGCACATTGTTAGGAACTCTTGAAGAAGGCAGAGAAGAGTCAAGACAAACCACTGTTTACACATACTGAATTCAAGAACTATTCCTTCTGAATATAACATTACCGAACTTTTAACTAATCTGAGACACCGAATTTACCTCTAGGAAGGAAACTGCATATTTAAACAAATTTAAGTAAAAAACAGTGCCATTAAGATGCAAATTTATTTAAAATTCTGAAATTTAATTTTGATTCTACCTGAGGCAGGTTCCCATGAATCAGAAGAGGATCTTTTTCTTGAGAGAGGTCCATTTTCCTATTAGCAAAATGAGAAAAAAATAATTAGGAGTTGGGAGCAGTCAAGAATGTGAACTTTTCTTCGTAATATTTAAACACAGATTTCTACTCTGAATAAAGCAAGCACCAAATTTGGAGGTAAACCCAAACTTCTATAATAAAATATTTTAAATTCCTAAGTCTTTTCATAAAAATGAAGTACATTTGTATCATATGTAAAAATGTCAGTTTTCATAATGTAAATTTAGAAATTTTTATTAATAGCTCAAGATTAATATTAGAGCACTGTATTGTACTATTATTTTAATAAAGAAATAGCCTAATATTTGCCTATCAAATGGCTACAACTCTTCAACACTTCTGTTTAGGTACTGATACACCACCAAACACTGAAATGCTATGAAAATGGACCAAATGTTACTAACTTCTATTGATCATTAGCAAATCTCACTGGTAAAGGCACTAAATTCCTTGCAAACAAACCCATGAGTTTACAAATATAATTTTCCAGCAGTATAAAATACAACTCCATTCACTCTTAGAATGTCATAGTTTGGTTTATTTTTGGTCCATCTGATTTTAAAATCTCATAGTATCTTATCAACATAGCACTTTCTTGATATCTCATCTTCCTTTAGTTGCTCTGTATGTAGAGAAGCTTTCTGAAACAGATGTACTTAACAACTTGACTTTCCAGGGGACAGGAACAGCTTTTATGCTAATTCTCAAAACAGAAGTTTGATGAGCTTAAGATGTATCTGGATAGTTTTCATCATATTCTAAGTTTTCTAAGACCCATACTCAACTACTTAAGACATATAACCTAAACTAGTGATTTTCAAACTTTAAAGTGCAGCAGAATAATCTGGAAAGCTTGTTAATTGCAGATTGCTGGACTCTACTTCAGTTTCTGGTTCATTGGGTTTGGAGTGGGGCCTGAGAATCTACATTTCTAACAAGTTCCTAGGTGATGCTGATGTTGCTAGTCCAAGGAACATTCTGAGAACCTCTGTTCTAAACCATTTCCTGTTGTTTTAGATTTTCCATTCCCTCAAGAATCTCCCTTCAGTGTAGCCTAACTTAAAAATGACTGCACTTGTCTAAAAAAAAAATGCTTACTTTCCTGATTAAGAAAGATCTTTGTTCCTGGTCTGAAAAAAATTATGGGCAAAAAACAATGCTTTACTAAGTTTGAAGGACAGTTCGAGGGAATTTAATGAAACTAGCTTCTATACAAACTGTGTATCAGTATTTCCCTAACAAAAGGTACCAAATTGTTTCTTAACAATTATCAAACATCTTTAGATTTAGTATCTAAATATGATAAAATAGTAGCCAAGCTAATTCAGCATTTATTGCACATACCAGGTTTGAAAGATTACTATTTCCGGCTGTGACATCATTCTGTTTACTCTGTTCCTGCCTTGGTTTGCATCTTCTTCCTATACTAGAGGATTTTAAGGAAAGAGTGCTTGCTGCTGAGAAAGAATTTTCTGAGTTGATTCTCTGCTCCATTTGCTCCCGTCTCAACCTCTTTAGTTCTCTTTCTCTGCAGTAAGAAGCTAGAGACAACTGGAACTTAGCTCCCAGTGGGCTTTCTCCTGGGTGGTGCCTGGACAGGCTGCTCCTGCTGCTAAGACTTCTGGAGCTGTTCTTGAAGATGTCAGCTTCTGTCACCGCGGCCTGCTTTTTAGAATCTGCACTGATTTTGCCTCGATCTCCATCATTCTTCTCCCTGCTATTTTCATGAATGAAATGTGACTTCCTTCCCTCTGGAGACTGATGTTTTTTCTTCGTCTCTTTTGACAAGAGATATGAAGGAGGAACGTATTTTGTAACTGCCTTTGGACATTTGGTGGCCAGTGACACACAAGGCTGACGTGACTCATGTACACCATGATCTCTATGGTGCTCTTTAACACCTTTCATGAATGCCTCTAAGACGGGGCTCTTTTCTGATGGCACCCTTTTGGGTTTAGATCTTTTTGGTGAGGATAGTTTCCTTTCAAACTGCTCTGTCCCACTGATGGACAATCCACTTTCTCCATATTTGATGTTCGATTTTTGTGGAGAATCCAACATATGTCTATCTAAATAGCCAATTAAAACACATACACATTGTATGTTATTAAAAATAGCACAAACGATTACATTTGTATATTTATTATAAATTATTATACTTAAAATATTAAACTATCACAAAAGTTTTCAAATTGATAATTAAATGATACACATATTATTGGGGGGAGAATTTAAGACATGATTTAATAGCCTTACTTTCACAAATCTCCCTTTTGTTACATCATGTAAGCTCCCTATAGCTCCACTTATGAAATAAGTTACTTTAATACAGAATCGAAATAGTATACATTATGAACATTATTAACTGGAATATTTTCAATTAAGAAAGCGTAACAGCAAAAAGTTTCTTCATGATGTTTAGAACTTGTTTATCTTTGTAAACAACACTGCATCTTTATATTTTCTATTTTGAACACCATGTTTAATCAAATTAATAAGAGTTTAGAGTAGATTTAAAAATTGACTCCATCTTCCTCCCCAAAAGATCCCACAAAAAATGCATTAACAGTATACATACCTTGTTTTGAAGCTGGTTTGAAGAAATCTATAATTGACTGCTTCCTGAAAATAAAAGCATAACTAATATGGGATCACATTAGCAAATATTAAAACTTCAATAATTCAGATTAAGTGGAGAATATCAGTAGATTTATAGACTATAGGCTGAATTTCACTCTCTGGTTTAATCAAGTTCTGACAATGACAATAATGCTTTGCTAAGCTGATTATAAAAAATTTTAAAAATTAAATTCAGCACTTCCTGTAGGAGTAAATTTATAAAAGCAGTATTGAGGTTTATATACTCTATAGTACTAAAATGATAAGACTAGAGTGTGGATCTAAGGAATTGGTCGAGTATTTCCTAGGACTGAAAAGCTTGTTGCTATGTGGGAGAAGAAAAGAACTTGAGGGGATCTGATCCTATTCCTTGATATCTCCAGTGCCAGGTACAAAAGAATGCTCAACAGATGTTTGCTGAACGAATAATGGAGATTATAAAAACTAAGTAAAACCTGAACAGACTCATAACAAGAGTAGATGGTAGAATGGCAAATACGGGTGATTTTGCTGGTCTGGAGAGGCAGATGAAGAGTGTGCTGGGCAAAAGGAAGAAAGGATCAAGTTCTAACCTTTTATTATACTCTTTATACACTACAGTTAAGGTTAATCTAAGTAACAGCAAAAACTGGAATGAATCATGTTTCAAAATCTTAATTTTTTACTAAGAATTCTTAAGATATTTACGAAAATAATGCGTTGCCTGGGAAAAACACAAAACAGAGAAAAAGGAGTAAGTTAACAAGAATAACAAAAACCAAACTTTTAATTTTTAAGGATTTCTGCATCCTACAATGAACACAAAGTGAAGTAGGACCATATTACCATAATTTGTATTCTGATTTGTTCATGTGTTTAGAGTTGTCAACTGCATAGAGGGATGTTATTATATGTTGAGCAACAAATCACCCTTCTGGCAAATTTTGCTAAAATGTATTCATTTTAGCTGAAAGAAAATAAGCAGTAGATGAATTTCCCGAAATATTTATCCACTATGAGCTTGGAATGCTCAGAGGAAACTTGAACAATCCAAGTCCTTTGAAGGTTATTCTTCTTCTACATCTTGTACTCTTTACTTGCCACATTAGAATAGCAATGCCCATTCTTAATGGTTTACTGAGAGTCCACAATGTCTGTCTGAGATGCTGGTAGAAAAGCTAAGCAGCTATGAAATGAATGAGTGGGAATCTATGCATTTTTTTCATAAAATAAATTATATCAGAGGGTAAAAGAAGAAATACTAGAGGTCTGCAAAGGGGAGAAGGATGATGCCTTCAATTACTGGTTGAATAAAGAGAGATGAGAAAGGACTAAAAAGCAGCTAATTAACTCAAAACAATACTGAATGTTTTTATGTTAATTACTAAAAGTAACACTGTATCTCTTCCCTAAAGTATTACATCTTTTTGGTTAATACACCTGAGAGAAAAATGGCTTTGGGTAAAACATACAAGAAACCTGTAAAATAACCAGGAATGTGACTTTCAAGAAAGAACAGTCCCCTAAGTTCATATGCACAGAAAGGTCCATTACTTATTTATAACTAAACTAATTATAACTAATTAAAAAATTATTTGTAACAGCACACAAACCCTTATCTGAAACTTTTGGGGCCAAATGTGCTTTAGAATTCTAAATTTTTTTTTTTTGGATGCATTATGTAAAGCCCCCAGTGGGGTCTGAGACTGCACCCTATAAGCAAACACATTAATATTTCTCCAGCAAAACTTACAAAAAAAAAAAACACAAAAAACTTACAAACACTCACACCTAATGAGATAAAGACCATCTATAGCCTTCCATTAGTTCTGGTCAGGTTTGGCTGCCAAGTTAGATGTGGTGCCAAACTTATTGAAAACTTTGGATTTTCATAGCTTTCTGAATTAAGATAAGGGGTTGTGGACCTGTACAACAATATCTGAAGATAAATTTACGGTTAAACTTACGTTACAAGCTTTCAAACTTAAAATAAAAAAGACAGTACCAAGTGCGTAGAGAATTTAAACATGTTTTATTGTCAGAGGATGTCATTTGATTAAACTCCCCATCTCATTACATAGCTCCCACAAAATCTTTACAAAAAAATCTGGCCTCTTGGAGAGGCGTAAAGTTACTGAAGGAGAAAACATATCACATTCCAAATCTGCATGTTTTTTAAATTAAGACTTATTGTGCGTAGTGGACTTTAAAGCAATTCGTGGAAGGATTTTCCTCATCACATCTTACATAATATCACCCACAATACAGAAAAGGCTTATACTATTCAACCACTAGGATCAGTAAAACTGACAGCGTACAGAAAACCACTTAAATATGCACTTAGCAGTCAGGGCCCCGGGTCCAGCTAAAGTAAAGGACAAAAACCACGTTCTACCTAAGGCGGGTGGTCCGTAGCCATCCAGGCTGTGGTCACTAGACCAAGAACAGCGTCCCAACTACAGAAAAGGAGACTCCAGCTCCCAGCAGCCCCCGCGCGGAGGCGGGGCGGTGGTTTGCCAGGCCCCGGACGCGGAGGCCTGAGCTCGCGGAGGATGGCGGGAACTGGAAGAGCGGCCGTCCGCAGTCCTCCCTCATATACCCTTGCCCCCGCGACCCGGCCCCTTCTCAAGCCCTCTGCACGGTACCTGTCCCCAGGACTCTCTGTTCTCTTTCCCGCTGCAGCAGGGGCGGTACTACCGGGTCTCAGGTGGCAGCGCGGGGGCGACGACCCCGGGGCTGGGGATGAGGGGAAACCTGGCCTAGCGGGCATGCAGCGCCTTGTCATGTCGGCGCCGCTGGCGACGGCGGCATGTGCTGTGGCTGGAGAAGTTGGGTGCGTGGTTGCCGTCTTGCTGCTGGGACTCGGGGAGGCTGTCGGAGCAGAGGTGGGCGGCACCCCCTTCTCTCTTCATGGCGGTTCTCTCTCTTCGGAAGTGACTCCGGTGTGAGCGGGAAGGAACCTGAGGACCAACAGGGGGCGGGTCTTACTTGAAGCGTCGCGTTCTGATTGGCTTGCACGGCGGTCATTCCTGTTGTAGCGCAATAGAAAGCCGCAGCCTCTCAGGAGAAGGCGGGGTTTCGGTGAGGGGGAGGAGAGAAGGAAAACTGCCCCCCGTCACGTGCACAGGGACAGGGGCGCGGGGGGTGGGGTTGGGTGGGGGCGCCGCAGCCTCCGGGTCGCTTCGGCTTTGGCGGGCGCGTGGGATCGGGCGGGCGCGGGCGGGCGGGCAGGCGCGGGCAGCAGAGTGCGCTGCGGCAGCTGGCGACACCCATCTTGAAGAGGGCGAAGGGCGAGTCAAACCCCGAGCTTGGTAGCTGACCTCAATGAAGATGGCCAACAGTTGGGCTTCCAGTGTCACACAGTTGTGCCTCAGAAATCCCCAGCTGTTCATTACATCGTCTCTTTAACATCTTAGGCCAAAGTGCCCTGATGCTGTCACGATTTCCTCGGTAGTCTGCACAGCCCAATCTGAAGACTTGTTCATTCTGTGAGGGTTCTTGCTAAGTGCTGGGGGTGGCTCCTTTTTCTCTTTTAAAGAAGAAAAAAAACCTCATTGAAATAAAGACTTTTTATTCCACAAACGCATTTTGTTTCTCAGTTGCTGAAATGAGTTATCCATAAAACCTCTGCAGCCAGATTCCTGGGAGATTTCTGAAAGGAACATAGGCTCAGCTTTCAATTACCCATGTTAAGTGTGGAGAGCATAGGTTAGTGAAAACTGCCAGCAGCCTCCAATCCTCCTTTGCAAAGGGCTTGTGCTTTGGAGGCTGTTAGCGTTTTCCCTACAAACTGAGAGGCTGGTCAGAGTATCTCTGAGCTTGTTTCCACATCTATAAAATGGGCATTCTACTTTTCTGGGCAATTGTAAACCATAAAAATGGTAAGCAATGCAAAGTGCACAGCTCAGAGTCTCTCACGTAATAAGTACTGGGCAAATTAGTGTTCCCTTCCCTTGTTCTTTAGACAGACTCTTAACACTTTAACTTACTACAAAATCTTCCAGAGACAGGTCAGATATTATAATAACTATTAACCAAAATATCAGTCTCAAGTTTGTTCAAGCCTTAACTGTCAGACCTGTTCAATCGGTTGGATGGAACAAAATCTTAAGTGACACAGAATTTAGACGGTCTTTAAAGTTTATTGTACTCAGATTTAACTGCTTTGCAAGCTAAGCATGCCTGACTGGCCTCAAGTTCACCTCCTTCCCTTCCCCGTTAGCCTTCAGGAGGAAGAATTAATGAGGAACAAAGTGGCTAACAGGGTGGCAAAGTGGAGGATAGAAGGTAAACTGAATGTAAAGGTCTCTCATTCATCCCCAAAGTATATATCCATAGGTATATACTAGGTAGCAGGGATACAAGAAAGGAAATACTGAAATAAGAGGCATTTTTCTCCTCCTAATACTTGAGAAGTTACTGTACCTAGCATTGTTTCTTAGATTAAAAAAGAATATAATAAATGCTCAAAATGTGTTGAATGAATAGTGCCTTATATGTTTGTTTATTAAGGGCTTTTCACACATATTATTTCCCATCTCCTCTTATTGTGTTCTGTTGGATGTTACTACACTAGCAAGCTCCTGTTTCTATGACAGCACATCTACAAAACATTTAATCTGATTCATTTCATTGCATGCTTGGATCATAAAAAAGAGTAATGCATAAAAACACGTTCTGCATAATCAATTAGTTGCTTTTCTTGGATTATAGTATTTGAATCATCCAGCTTCCAAGGTGTCGCTTTAAAGTCTATACTCGTGATACCAAACAATAATTTTTGGATTTTCTTAATCTGAGCAACAGATTATGGAGTTAAGTGAGGCAAGAAATCCCTAGATCAATAAATGGAGATGGAGTCATAATGAAAACACAATTTTAAAAATCTCTTCTTAACAGTGAAGTAGTTATCCAAATCCTCAATAAACATCAAGGCTCTTCTTTGTTTAAACTGTGTTTGAGAATGATACAGATTTGGGTTGCAGGGTGAAATATACTCAGCATACCAACCAGAACTGCCGGGAGCAGTTTAGGCTCTTCCCGACCCGCCCCCCCCAAATAGTGCTGGTCAGTCTATTATGTGTTTATATCCCTTCTCTCACTTTGAATTTGTGTGTGTGTGTGTATGTGTATACACACACACATACATACACTGTGTGCACACACATGGTTAATGTAAGGGATTTTTACACATTACTTTGTAGTGGGCTGGAAATAGATGGCCTGGAAGCTGTACACTAGGTGAAAGATGTGAAAGAGCCAGGTATTTGCACGTGAGGAGACCAGGGGAGAGAAAAACTGGGGTGGGGCTGGGGGAAGAAAATGATCAATAAAGTAGACAAGACTGAATTAGAGACTTAAGACAAAACATCAGCCAGGATTGGAAAAGTAATTTAGAGAAATGAAGGCCGGATGACCATAAAAGGCTAGTTGGAGAAGATTTCTGGGCATGGGGATGAGGAAGCAAAGATCACAGGAATGGAGTGGCTTTTAGGCCTGAGGCTTCTATGGGATACCCCTCAGCTCAGTTTAGCACCCTGAGCTGTTAAAGACAATAGGAGGAGCACAGACTCTGGCCTTGATGGGAAGGGATGGGGCAGCCGCAGAAACAATGTTACTTGCACGACAGATCAAATCTGCTGGGAGCCTCAAGCCCAACGTGGGAGTCCTGAGAGGAGTGACAGTATAGCTGATGCCAGAGATCCCAGCCGTCACAGAGAGAAAGCTATTTAGGGCTCACGCTGTACCTTAGCAGGCAGGGGCTAAGAGAACAAAAGTTCAGTAAATTGGGCAGAATGTTACTAATAAGCAGGGAACTCTACCTTTTGATTCAACAGTAATGACATACTTTTGCTCTGAGATTGCTGCACTCTGGAATAAACCCCAAGGCTCTTGTTGGAGGGTGCTCCACGGCAGGCGAGAGACAATGATGGGTTTGCTGCAGAGCTGCCTTGATGGTGGCCAAGAATGTGTGTATGGAGGGGAGGGTAGAGGGTGACCTGGGAAAGGGGATAAGGAACAGACTCAGAAAAACAGGAAATAATTAACTTGAAAGCCTGACAGAGAAAGACCACGTGATGATCTGAAGGAGGGAAGGCGAGCTCCAGTGTCTCAAGATCTGCGCAAATCACTTTGCGAATGGATGCTGAACTCAAAACTGCCTAACAAGTGCTTGGAAAAAGCACTAGCTTGGGTCTTAGGGGCTGCTGGGGAAAAGCCAAATGTAATATAACATAATGTCATGTCATGAAACCTAAACTTCCTGGGAGTAATTAGTAAAACTGTGCAGAAGCAGATCTAATGTTAAGGAAAGTAAGTTTCTTGTTATTTCATTATGGAATGGTGCAAGATAGAGTTTCCCACACTTTAGAACACGAGTAACATATTTGTAAATTTTGACATGCCTGAATGTTTCATATATTAATAGTTAATTAATATTTTTCTGTAAATCACTTTTTAAACTTAAATACATTTATTTTAGAAGAAAACTTAAAATCATTTCCACAAGTGGAAAATCAGTATCATTTGGAAAGGGATATCTTTTCAAATGGAAGCTAACTCTAAAAACTAACAAATCACTGAATAATAACTAGAAAAAAGTCTCCATGTTTCTTCTAGAGACATCTTGTTTTCTATTGGTGGTAGGTACAGATATTACCCATACATCTGAAATATAAAAGACTCTTTGGGAAATATTGGTTTGGGGAAATCCAGCCTGGAATCAGGTGTTTTTCACTCTGGGTTAACAACCCATTAGGTTTTGAAATCGGTGTAATGGGTCACAGACCACATTAAAAGAAAAAAGAAAGAGAGAGAATGGAATAGAGAGTATTGATGCACTGCATACAGTGTATGAGTATGTGTTTTGCAAGACTTTTACTTATTCAGTTGTACATATATATTTTATATGGCAGTGATGTAAAAGGTATTCCCGTGGCCCTACTGTAGGTGGTGGCGTAAACTTTTGAAAGTTGTTGCTGTAATCTGCATTCATATTTCACACTTCTGTGTATTGGTGGCAATGAACAGCAGAAGCTGCTTGGGGGGCAAAAGATGGGCTTTCTTTGGTCACTCCTGCTGGTGGGGAGACATAACTCCGGCTCCCCTTATGCCCTTTTTTTTTTTTTTGCGGTATGCGGGCCTCTCACTGTTGTGGCCTCTCCTGTTGTGGAGCACAGGCTCCGGACGCTCAGCGGCCATGGCTCACGGGCCCAGCCGCTCCATGGCATGTGGGATCTTCCCGGACCAGGGCACGAACCCGTGTCCCACCACATCGGCAGGCGGACTCTCAACCACTGCGCCACCAGGGAAGCCCTCCTTATGCCCTTTTAAGGCCATACCCTCCAGGAGTGGGGGAGGATTGTAGAGAGAGGCAGACTGTCTCTCCAAAGAAGCTTTCCTTTACCCCTCCCGGGCTGTAATAGCTTCAAGATGGGGAGGAGCGGCTGAAGTGGTCCTATCAGATCCCTCCTTGTCCTCAGTAATCTTGAGACTGCGAGGGAGAAATGGGAGAGAAGGGAGAATGATACAAAAGAGGTGGAAAAACCTTATATCCCTTACCAACTTGCCCCTCACATAAAACCCCACCACCCTGGAAAGAAGAGAATCTGTTGAGGATAGTACATGTGATCTCACACCTTTGCAATGCTCTTCCCATAATTCATCACAACTATCATGACCCATAAAACCTTTCTTTATCGGGCTCAGACTTGCCTCTTCAGAGTCATTCTACCACCACTGTCCTTAAGCTGTAAACTTCCACAGCACCAAAATACTGAACCCTCTATGCCAGGCATGATAAGATGGCCTCCTGAAGGAGCCATCCTTCATCTCCTTCTTTTAGCTCCCAAAGAGGTTTTTTATTTTTTTAAAGATGTGGGGTAACATTTAAAACTCAAGAGATTTCCCACAAAATTCTAGATTTCTGGCTTCAAGAATTATAAAGAGCGGCCTCACATTTATGTCTACAGGGGCTAGGTAGACAATATAAGTATGTGAATCAGGTCAGTTCAAGGCCACCGCAGGCTGCTTGGCCACACAGAATGGATGCCAAGGCAGCAATATATGGAGTAATTTAGCTGAACTCTCAACACTTGTAAACAATATAAACTGGTATGGAATAATCTCTAAAATATGTTAAGTGAAAAATTAAGTTGCAGAACAGTGTATGCTACAGTGTATATATATATATTATGTTATTGCTTGTATAAAGAAAAGGGGTTATTTGCATGTATATGCCAAGAATATCTCTGGAAGGATGCTGTGCTTTCCAAATAACTTCCTAATGCAACATAGTATTCTACTGTATGGATCCGCCATAATTTACTTAACTAGTCCCCCACTGCTGGCCTAGTTAGTTTCCTTTCAGCCTTATGTTACTGATAATGATGCAACAAATACCTTTATACATCCACCTTTGTGAACATAGAAACATATCTCTAAGATACATTGGGAAGGGAATTGCTGGGTCAAAGGACATATACATTTTATATTTTGATAGACATCAGCCATTGGCCCTTTTAAGTGTCTAACTTGAGCATAGGTAAATAAGCTCATAACAGCAGTTGCCTCTGGAGAGAGGTTTTCCCCTAGTTGTGAAATTTATATTTTACCAGGTGCATATATTACTTTTCCAAAGAAACACATATGTCTATCTCTATCTATCTATCTATCATAAAATAAAAGGTCAATGGTTTTTGATGAAAAATTACACAGTGTTACATTAATTGCTTTCCATGAAGACTTCACCAGATATGTTCCACTATTTCTGTTAGCATCTGCTCATTTCTCCTTCGTCTCCCTCCTGTGGAACCTTGCCACTGACACCCCTATTCCTACCTACCCCTTTCAGGCAGCGTGGAACCTATTAAGTTATGTTGCCTGACCAGGGATTTGGTAGTACAAACATTTGTTGTTGGGTTCTCAAACTCAACGTGTCTTAAATAGAACTAATTATCTTCCCTCCCTGACCTCCAGATTTGATGTTCTCTCCTCCTGTATTTCTTATCTCAGTGAATGGTGTCATCATCTTCTCTCACCTGTCACTCCAACCAGAAACCTGGGAGTCTTACTAATCTCTCCCCTCTGTCACCCTCAACCCCCACCTGTTATGTCACCAAGTCAATGGTTTTGCTAAATATCACATGTATCCTTTCTTTTCTCTTAAAAACACATGTTCACACCTACCCATCCACCCATATTTGATTCTTTGTAGAAATGTAAAAGATATAGACAAATACAAAGAATAATATTACAAACACATATTCACCATTCTGAACTCACAACTGACTGTTAAAATTTTAACCAGTTACTTCTCTTTCCTGGTTTTCTTTATTTTTATAATAAAACATTACAGGAGTAGCTAAGTCTCTTTTTATTGACACTCCAGTTTAATTCCCTTATCCCCTACTCCTGTGGTTTTTCAAGTCCACAAGCCTCAGATTCTTCAGTTTTTACATACATGTATAGCTCGTCATAAAGAATATAGAGGATTATTTTGTATATGTTTTTAAAAAAATATGCACACATTTTATTTATGTATGCAGTCCATACATCACATTTTATTTGTCCATTACAAACAGTACTGTCACAGACATCTCTGTACATGTTTCTTTTCACCCATGTGCAAGAATTTCTATGGGTTATATAATCAGAAGGGAAATTGCTGGGTATTGCTGGGTATTTGCATTATCAAGTTTATTGTATGCTGCCAAATTGCTTTCCATGAATGGCTGAGTTAATTTGCAGTCCCACTAGAAATATATGAGGGCACTGTTTTCCTCATGTCTGCTCAAATATTTGATATTTTTTCATCCATTTTTATTTTTGCTAATCTGAAGGGTGAAAACGGTTTCTCATTGTTTTATTTTGCATTCCCCTAATTGGGTATCTCTTCATACATTTGGGAGTGGGTTATTTGGATTCTTCTTTTGTTAATTGCCTATTTCTATATTTCACCCATTTTATAAGCCCCTGTGTTTTTCTTATTGGTTTGTAGAATTTAAAAAATGCATATTTTGAATACTCAAAAATTCTTTCCATCCCTCCTGCTGCACCCCAGTACAGGTCTTAATCATCCTTTGCAAAGTCTCTTGCAACAGCTTCCAAATTGATCTCTCTGACTTCAGTTTGCCCTTCTTCATTCCATCTTCCACACTACAGCCTGATTGATCCTTCTAACAAGCAAATCTGAGCATGCCACTCCCAAATTCATTACTGACAGGGAAACAAGGCAAAACAAAAACGTCATCATCAACAACAGAATTACCAAATAAACCAACTTTAAAGCCCTAAACTCTCTGGCATACCATACCAGCTACTCCATGATCTGATCCCTCTCTGCCTGTGCGGGGCCATCACGCTGCTCCTCCCCATATATCTTATATCCACCCATTCAGAATGATGGTGTTGTCCATTCTTGGAACACATCAGCCTCATTCATGCTTCTGGGCTTTTGTGAACCCCAATTTGTACTGCTATCTTATCCTCCTAGAAAAAATTTCCCTGACATCCCTAAAGAGACCTGGTTGCTCCTTGCTCAACTGTTATATGCACTATAGCTCCGCTATAGTCTTTATGATTTTGCATTGACATGATTTATTATATATATGTCTTCTCTCTAGATTGGAAGCTTCGATAGAACAGGGCTCTGTCTCTTGGTCTCAAAAGGCAGTATAGCAGCGTGGTTAGGAATGTGGACTCTGAAGCCAAACTGTCTGGGTTTGAATCTTAGCTCTTTTACTGTTTGGGAAGTTGTTTAGCTTCTCCATGTCTCAGATTCCTCATTTGTAAAGTGGGGATAATAATAGTACATATCTCATCCACTTGTATTAAATCAGTTAATAAATATAAAGTGCTTATTACTAGCCTTGGTGAAAGCGACTAAAGTGTTGATTAATCGATGAATTGATAAACAAAATGTGGTATATATACATACAATGGAATGTTATTCAGGCTTAAATAGGAAGGACATTTCTGACATGTGCTACAACATGGATTAACCTTGAAGACATTATGCTAAGTAAAATAAACAGGTCACAAAAGGACAATTACTGTATATAATTCCACTTATATGAGGCACCTATGATAGTCAAATTCATAAAGACAGAAAGTAAAATGATGGTTACCAAGGGCTGCAAAGAGGGGAGATTGGAGAGTTAGTGCTTAATGGGTATAGTTTCAGTTTGGAGAGATGAAAAAGTTTAGAGATGGATGGTGGTGATGGTTGCACAACAATGCGAATATACTTCACGCTACAGAACTGTACACTTAAAAATGGTTAGGGAATTCCGTGGTGGTCCAGTGGTTAAGACTCCACACTTTCACTACCGAGGGTGAGGTTTCAATTCCTGGTGAGGGAACTAAGATCCCATAAGCAGCATGGCACAGTCAAAAAAAAGGTTAAAATGGTAAATGTTATGTATTCTTTATCACAATAAATGAAAAAAGTGCTTATAATGGTGTCCAGTATATAGTAGGTGTTCAATAAAGGTTAATTCTGATTATCTCTATTAACAACCCATTATTAATAACCATTATTTATTCATGGTAGGCACATAGTATTTTTGCATGAATGCCTTGTCCACCCACTCTGGATATCTTAATGCTATCTTCAGAATTAGGACTGAGAATGTTGAAACACTTTTCCACTGTCCTTGAGGTGTTACAACCTCCAAGGGGGCTAGCTCCTACAGCTGGGTCAGTTCCCCTAGTATGTCTCCTGTCCAGTCCTAACTTCCTCTGATTTCCTGACACAAGGCCAATTCCTCAGAAGGAGATTCCTAGGGCAAGAGGATGTACTTGGTGTAGGAGCAATGCTAGCCTAGGTGACACTTGGGCATCCCCAACTATAATTTCAGGAGTAACTCCCACTGTTCACTTAATCCTGGCTTGAGTTCTTGGTCAGTAGTGACCCCCACTTCCTTCCTTCTTTCCCCAGCTCATCCGTCCCAGCCACCTAGCTACCATACCAGAAATAAGTGGAGGCATTAGAAAAATACGTTACATTAAATGAATCTAAGAACATTCTTAGCACTTGAAAAACCTGTGCTAATTCCACTCCAGGACTCTCCAAGCCACTGACCAAATCTGCACTTTCTCTCTTCTCTTCACCCTAGATGCAGGCTTCAGTCTGAGGTCTCAACATGTGGTAAACCCAAACCATCCGTTCCAAGATTCCTCCAGAATCCAATTTCCCATGTTGGGGCCTCAGATGGTATTTACCATAATGTTCTCTTTTGGAAGTCTTTCAAGCACAAAATTCTCACTTTGTGTTCTTATGACCAGAATAGAAACAAACCTTTCCTGGGTAGTTGAGAGCTGGAGAATATGCTTTGTTTTTGTTTTTTAGAGCACAGCCTAGAAATGCCATGCCTGATTTTCTAGAGGCCCTTGGAGTGCTGCTAGCTTAGATCACAAATGAAAAATTCAGATGTGGACAGGTGTGAAAGTCAAGGGCTCAGCCTGGGGGATTCTGGGTGTCTCCAATTCAGCAGAACAAATGGCAAAACAACAGGTGTCCACAGATGTACCGACCCATGAGGCACTCATACCCAAAGCTCGCCTTGGGATTGAATTATCTCATTGAAATCTGCCCCCTCTTTGTGCGGCCCCCATCACCTAATCTCTGCAGGGCTTGGGAAATTATGCATTCTGCTGGCCTTATATTACAGGTACCAGGAGGCTATGTGTGACTCACCCAGGATTAGCTGGCTTTAGGACTAAAAGTTCTGACATTTTCAAGCTGTTTATTAGTCATAGAATGTTGCAGCCTACCTACAGATGTTGCATAATAATGAAAAACTATAGTTGGAGCAAATGCTTGGGGGTGACCACAACTGACAGGACAGAGAACTGTGGAACTGGGAACCCAGTCTAGGGTCTTCAGGGCCGTAAAGCATTGTCTTTTTTAAAAAATATTTATTTATTTATTTTATTCTTGGCTGTGTCGGGTCTTAGTTGCAGCAGGCGGGATCTTTCATTGTGGTATGTGGACTTCTCTCTAGCTGTGGTGTGTGGGCTCACAAGTTGTGGCACAAGGGTTTAGTTGCCCTGCAGCATGTGGGACCTTAGTTCCCTGACCAGGTATTGAACCCATGTCCCTTAGCATTGGAAGGCAGATTCTTTACCACTGGACCACCAGGGAAGTCCCTGTAAAGTGTTGTCTTGAAATAAGACATTTGCAGGCTGGGGAAGAAGGAATACTATGGAAAAAGAATCAGTATGACTTTTCCTAATTAGGGGATCAGAAATGGTGCGGTAAACCTTGGAAATTAGGTATTCCATTTACTGTCTCTTAAGATAGACAGAAATCAGAGCCAGGAACTATTAAAGTAAAAACTTTACAAGCTTTGTACCATCCCATATTTGTTCTTATTGTTATTCTGTGTTTGTTTCTTGGAGTGATGGTGCAGAACACAAAAAACCAAAAAAGCCTGTGTGCTAGTCATCAGGACCACCAGCAAAACAGGGAGCTTAGGTAACTCCGTGCTGCTCCTTAGCCAGGCTTAGGATGGGTGGGTGGAATGGCAGCCTCCAAATGAGAGGGTAGCAGGTTGAACACCTGAGTCTGCAACAAAGAAAAAAGAGGAGAGCTTTGAGTGAGGTACACAGTGGAAGGGAGCAGTTGCCCTGAGAAAGGACTGAGCCAAGCAGTAGCAATTTTGTGTGTGAACCAAGGTTTCTCATAGCAACATTGTCTGTAATAGAAAACTAGAAGCAACCCAAGTGTCCATCAACAGAGGATTGCTAAACAAATTATGGGACTTCCCTGGTGGTTAGGAATCTGCCTGCCAATGCAGGGGACACGGGTTCAAGCCCTGGCCTGGGAAGATCCCACATGCCCTGGCAACGAACAATAGCTTCTGCTCTCCACAGCTAGAGAAAGCCCGCATGCAGCAGGGAAGGCCCAACACAGCCATAAATAAATAAATTAATTAAAAAAAAAATTATGGAGCAGCTTTACTATGGAATACCATTCAGCCATTAAAAAGAATGGAGAGGATATAAATATGCTGACATAAAAAGATGCCTGAGGTATGTCAAGTGAAAAAAGCAAAGTGCATAACAGTATACATATGTAAGGTCCCATTTCTACATGGTGTTTCCTTTAAGGTGAGGCATGTTAATATGTTTTTGCATTTTCTTGTATTTATATAGACAGTGTCTGGAAGGAAATACATAAAAAAGTTAACACTGCCCCACTTCCCCCCTCTGGGACTGAGACTTAGGAGAGGTATTAGAAATTATTACTTCCACTTTATAATTTTTATTCTGTTTGAAAGTTTTAAAAAGCATTTATAGTTAACAAAAATCTTTTTTGTAAATCTTTTGAGGGTTTCAGCCAGGCAAATTTCAGGACTTACAATTATTGGAAACCTGTCCCTCAGTTCTAATTTCAAATTAGGAATGTGGACTTTAGTTTCCTGATTTCTTCCTTCTCCCAGGATGGTGGAGAAACTTGCAGTTTTAATATATATTCTTTTCAAGCACATGCGGAATATTTACAATGACCATGTTCTAAGTCACAGCGGGATTCAACAAGATGCCAAAGAACTGATAGCATGTAAATAACATTCTCTGTCCACAATGCAATAATATTAGAAATCAGTAACAAAAGCACCATATTTAAGCAAGAGTTAAATAACCAAATCAAGATGTAGTCTAATTCTAAATTCTCTCTCTAACAGTGATGACATAAAGGAAAAACTTCTATTAATGAATTTTCTCTGATTTTTACTTTCACCCTTAATTATGATGAGGATATTCACTGCTCCTAAGTTGATCTACGCTGTGACTAAATGAACGAGTCAGTTTATTTATATCTCTTCTCTTTCCATAAAGGTTTGAAGGCAGTTCAGTTGCTTGAACTCAATTCTGAATCTGGAGGAATCTTCTTTGTCACTGTTTATAATGTTAGTGTATTAAAGCCATAAAATTCCTCCAAGATCCTTACCCTTGGCTACAGGCACCAGCAGTTGAAAGATCCTTTCTTTCTCTGGAGAGGAGCCCACACCTGCCAGTCACAATAACGTTTAGATACTGACATGGACAGATGCCCAAGATACATCTTACGTGAAAAAGAAAATCAAGTTACAAGACAATGTGTAATATATGTAGTATTGGATGACGATGTGTAAACCAGGCATATGCTTAGGGTGCCAAGAAAGCTAAAAAGCAGTTTCGAAAGAATATATATATATATATATATTTTTTTTTTTAAATACTGAAATAATAATTAAAGGAAAAATAAAAACTTTGACCTCCATATGCTTATTTTACTGTTTAGTATTTTTATTTTGAATGAAACACGGGTGGGGTAGGGGACATCCTAACCATTTTCAGGTTTAGGGTTGCCTAAGTTCTAAGTCTGGCCATGATTTAATGATACTGACTTTGTAAAACTTTACATATATAGCAAATATTCATCTATGAAGAAAAAGCAATCTGGATAAATACACCTCTGATGAAAAGTGGTTATCTCTGAAGGACAGAATTTTAATTTCTACATTATATATTTCTGTAACTTTTAACATTTTTACAGTGAGTATGAGTTCTTTTGTAATCAGGAAAAGAATGAAGATTAAAAAACAAAATAAAACAAATTCATTTTAGGCCGCAGGCAGTTAGGCCTTGTCTGGAAATATCACTCATCAATTGTGTGGCTGTGTGGTCTTACTACTCATTTTCAGCTTCTGAGATATTGCTGCCAAACTCAGGTACAAAATCTTTCCCACATGCGTGGCCTGAAGGCTCATCCTTGCTCACTGCAGTTTCCCATGACTTCTTTGTGACCTTCTGCTGCCACCTCTGATCTCTGGCCACACCCTTCTTGTCCCGTTGTCCAGCTGGGCTCGGTGGGTGTTCATCTAACTATTAAGATTCTCAACTCTTTCTCTTTTCCAGCTTGGCTTGATCCCCTGGGATTGACATTACTGCAGACCTTCTAATGAAACCCTACTTCTTTTTCCTATGTAAACAGGCCTTCTGGCCATTTTCATGCATGAGTCATAACTTTCTGTAAATGCTCTGGCAACTGGATGAATGTAAACTGTGGACGTGATCCATTAAAGATATTGAGCACAGTAAGTTTTTAAAGCTGCGCTTGAATGGGAGATGGCCGACACCAGGCAGAGGATGCTCGCCAGTTTCCTGACAGTCTAGGGATGAAGGCGAAACCACTGGAAGAGAAGAGCAAGACAAGAGGTGGCTAGTTGGCAGTGAGGAGATAGCAGAGTTTGGGGAGGTGGAGGTATTGGGTGGCGATGAAGGGTTTTGACAGATGAGAGACTTCTCTGGGTGGAGAATTCATCAGGGTCTGGAGCTTCCTGAAGGCAAAGGCTATTGGGGCCAACTGGGATTTACTGGGCTTTAGCTAATCCTGAGCTTGGAGACACACAGATCACCTGTCTGGCCTATTTGTGGGTGTGTCACACAGATAACAAAACCCAGTAAAAGAAGGGTGGAAGAGCAGAACTCCTCTGAGGTGGAAGGACCCTTCCCCAAGGTAAAGCTGATGGCAAGTCAGTAGGCCTTGCTTGGTGAATAGTTGGCCACCCTAAGAGAGAGGCTCTGCGAAAGACTGGGAAAGGGAACGAAAGGGGACAGAGGCAGCCTAGTGAGCACTTCCAGCTCCCATATTAGAAAGGAGACAAGAGCCAGCCCTGGGAAACAAACCTGGTGACACCTGTATGATTCTTGTTTTTTTTTTTGGCTGTGTTGGGTCTTCATTGCTGTGCGCAGGCTTTCTGTAGTTGTGACAAGCGGGGGCTCCTCTTTGTTGTGGTGAGTGGGCTTCTTATTGCACTGGCTTCTATTGTTGCAGAGTGCGGGCGCGCGGGCTTCAGTAGTTGTGGCACGCAGGCTCAGTAGTTGTGGCTCACGGGCTCTAGAGTGCAGGTTCAGTAGTTGTGGAGCAGGGGCTTAGCTGCTCTGAGGCATGTGGGATCTTCCCGGACCAGGGCTCGAACCTGTGTCCCCTGCATTGGCAGACGGATTCTTAACCACTGTGCCACCAGGGAAGTCCCACCTGTATGATTCTTAACTGTTGTGTGGCTTCCACATTAGTGGTGTTTGTGTTTTTCCATGTCAGTTTCCATGGTGATTAGCATAAACCAATAGCAGTAAAGCAGCAAAAGCTTTAAAATGAAATGGGTTTGTCTTTGTGGGCAGCAAGGATGGGGGAGCTGCGGAGGCTGGCAAAGGCACCTCCCTAAGGAGAAAAAAGCCTGCCGGTCCCCAGGGCCCACTGCAAGAAGGTGGAGGAAACCTGGACCAGGCAGCAAGTTGGCGCCAAGGAGGGCCTTAACTTAAAAAGAAGCTCTCCCTGTGGGATTTTCTTGCCCCTACCCTCATTTTACTTATCCCTCTATTGTGGCACTTATTTTGCACCTCATAGGAGAAAATAACTTGCCCTGTGACTTTTGCTTTTACATTTCCAGCTAGAGTGAAACCGTGTCTCACATGTTCCTATATTCTCAGGAACCTTGTATAGAACTGAGCATGTACCAGAGACTAAATATATCTTTATTTTTGTAAATTAAAAATAATTTTACTTTTATACAGATATATAATGCGTAAGTGTGTCCTTTTTGTTTACCGTTTTTCCTTGTCTCTGCCCTCCTCCTCTTCTCATATTCTTACGACCATATATAAATAGAACACACACACACACACATATTTTTTTTTTGGTCGATAGATGTTTTACAAAAATATAATTATGTCGTCTTAAACATTTTCTGCCCCTTGCTTTTCTTCCTCAACAATACCGCTTGGAAATCTACCAAGTAAACTTCTATAGGATGATCTTGTTATTTTTAATGGCTGCAGAGTAGCTCAAGGTATGGCTTTGCTATAATTCATTCACGGTGGGATTGTGCTGGAGCCCCCAGCTTTCTAGAGTCGATTGCTCACATCTCTTCCCAGCTTGGCATTCAGTGACACTAGGATGGTAGCTTGAAATTGGGCATGGTGGGAATATTTACATGATAGGAGTATGCAAAAGCTACAAATCAGGGCTTTTCCAATGGTTTTAACTAGCAAACCACTGATCTCTATTAATGGATCTTAGTTTGTTTCTAGTTTTTTTTCTGGGGTGGAGGTGTAGGGGGAGAATCGGCCAGTACAAATAAACAATGCTGATACACATACACACACACACACATACATACATACATGTGTATATACCTATATCTCTTTATGTACTGGTGTTTTCATTTCTGTGGGATATAAGAGTAGGATTGATGGACCAAGGGAATACATTTTTTTTTTTTTTTTTTTTTGCAGTACGCAGGCCTCTCACTGTTGTGGCCTCTCCCGTTGCGGAGCACAGGCTCCGGACACGCAGGCTCAGCGGCCATGGCTCATGGGCCCAGCCGCTCCGCGGCATGTGGGATCTTCCCGGACTGGGGCACGAACCCGTGTCCCCTGTATCGGCAGGCGGACTCTCAACCACTGCGCCACCAGGGAAGCCCGGGAATACATATTTTTAATTTCAAAAGATGTTCCCAGATTATAAAGGATTGTAGAAATTTACATTTCTACCAGCAATGTAAAAACTTTTTTCTGTGCATCCCTGCCAACAATGGAAATTAGCCTCATTTCAATTTTTGCTAGTTTGAAAGGTATAAAATAATATCTCATTGTACTTTAATTTGCACGTCTTTGAATACTAATAATTTTGAGCTTTTTTTCCTAAGCATGTTGACCATTTAAATATGCTCTTTTGTGGGGTGCTTTCTAATAGCTTTTGCTCATTTTTCTATTGGGTTATTTGTCTCCCTCTTGTCCATTTATAAAACCTTTCTGTTTATTGTTGTTTTTAATTATCTGTCTGTCCTGTACATTATGAATATTTTCCCCCAAATCTATTGTTTGTCTTTTGACTTTATTTTATTTATTGCCACACAAATTGTTTTTATAGCTACAAGGTAAAATATATCTATATTTTCTTTTATGGCTTCCGGATTCCAGTCTTGGTTTACAAAGCCCCCCACAACCCCCACCCCTATATTGAACATGTAGTCTCTTAAATTTTCAAGGTTATTGTCTTATTTTTTATATTTGTCTTTAATCTATATGGAGTTTATATTTGTATGTGGTATGAAATAGGAGTCCAGTTTTATCTTATTCCAGATGGAAGCTGTCTTGGCACCATTTATTAAGTAATCCATCCTTTTTCATGGAATTGAAATACCAACTATGTCATACAGTAAATTCTCACATATACACACTTGGTCTATTCCTGGGTTCTCTATTTTATTCCAATGATACATTTATCTATTCCCATGTCAATACTGAATTGATTTAATTACAGTAGTTTTATAGTACATTTTGATATCTGGTAAGACAAATCTCACCCTTTTTCTTTTTCATGTTTTTATTTGCCATTCTAAAGCATTTATTCTTCTATGTAACTTTAAGTTCATTTTATTCAATTTTCCTCCCAAATCAAAACTCTCTTGTTATCTAATTACAATTGCATCAAATCTGTACATTAATTTTGGAAAAAAATGACATTTTAATCAATATTCTTTCCAAAGATATTTACTGAGTACCTACTTTGTGACAAGCTCTGGGGATATAGCACTGAAAAAGACGGATGTGGTCTTTGCTCTCCTTGAGTTCAGGTTGGTTTTTTTTTTTGTTTTTTTTTGCGGTACGCGGGCCTCTCACTGTTGTGGCCTCTCCCGTTGTGGAGCACAGGCTCTGGACGCGCAGGCTCAGAGGCCATGGCTCATGGGCCCAGCCGCTCCACGGCATGTGGGATCTTCCCGGATAGGGGCACGAACCTGTGTCCCCTGCATCGGCAGGCGGACTCTCAACCACTGCGCCACCAGGGAAGCCCCAGGTTGTTTTTTTTAAATAAATAAACAGCCCAGCAATTCCACTCGAGTATATACCCAACAGAAATGAGTGCTAACATCCACCAAAAGACGTGTATAAGAACACTCACGGCAGCTTTACGCATAATAGAAAAAAAACTGGAAGTAACACCAATATCCTTTCCGTAGAATGGATAAATAAAGAACGACGTAGACGAATCTCAGAGATATTATGTTGTGCATAAGTAGATGGACACAAAAGAGTATATACTCTATGGTCTCATTTATATGAAGTTCAAAAACAGGCAAACCTTATCCTGAGATAGGGTAGAAGAGTGGCTACTTTTAGAGGATGGATGCATATTGAATGAGGGGACACAAGGGAAACTTCTGGGGTGGTGGTAATGCTTTACATTTGGTCTGACTAGTGATGACACGAATATATATATACTTTCATCAAGCCATACATTATATACCATCCACTTTACTGTTTGTAAGTCATACTTCAATTAAAATGTAAAGGAATAAAAAGGAAATTTATCCTCACAAAACTGCCCTCCTCCCCTTCACGTGCCTAGGGTGAGCAGCCAACTGCCCACTTCTATCTTCTGCCTTCTCCATCGCTGAAAAATGGATTTTTCTAGTACTTTCTAGGCTGGGCTATTGCAGTCTTGAAGTGCCTGCAGCTGCTGTTCACTTCATGATTTTCCAGCTCCCTCCCCCCCTTTAAAAAAAATATTAAAAAAAATATCCTGATGGAATACAGTACAGTATTGTGGAAAAGCAGCAGGCCTGGACCAGCCAGCTCAAACTCCCTCTGCCCCACTGGTCAATAAGAAACCCTGGATTTTTGTGCCTTACTCCCAAAAGAGTTATAAAGTTCAGTAAGTGCCTGGAAAGCAGGCAAGACTCTGCGATGCAATCTGGATCACCCATTACCAATTTGCTTTGCTCACCCACCGTAGTGGCTGGGCCTTATGCTTCCTAGGGGAAAATGAGCAGTTTGAATGCCTGCCCCTCCTCCCTTCTCCCATCTCACCCACTCTCCTCCCTTTGTTTTCGATGAATGGTTCCCGATGTGGGGATGCCTGTATTTATGGCTCTTTGGGGAGAAAACTTTGAGCCCAACTTGGGGTTTCACATGTAACCCCAAGATGGTAAGCGTCAGATGCAGCCTGCAGCGGTTACAAAAGGCAGATTACCGTGTAGCGCTGCTGAGCTGCAGTTCATGTCATTTTGTACTTCCGCCCTCTAGGGTAGTGACTCACTGCTTTGCAGTTCAATGTGGGGACATGTCCCACGGTGTTGACTGCCTGATGCTCCTGGAGGACATTCCTAACCCACCGCTCAAGTTATTAGAAATCTAACTCCGAAATCACTAATCCCCAAACAGCCTCTATTCTCTCAACTGATGGCTTCCTTGCTTTGATTTTATGCACAGTAGTTCTAAACTCAAGGCCAAAAATTCTACCCCATGCCGAGCCACTTTCAAAGGAGAACCAATATGCTAAGACTAGAGGGGGATCTGAATAGTGGCTAATTGTCAGTTTGTCTAGTGAAAAAAGCTTCCTCTATCCCCTGAGTGGGCTGGTTATTTGTTAAAGTTTGCTGGGGTTTTGGAGCACCTCGCTGTTAGGGGCAACTCAGACTCAGCAGTTTTAATTATTAATCAGGTCAAAGGCTGATGACAATTTTTCTTCTCTTCAGGGGAGGGTCTTGAAAGTTCACAGGAGGGGCTGTCCAAGCCCTTGTCCTGTGATGGGTGGAAAAGAGGGAAGAGGGAAGCGATTCATGCCAGAACGGTCTGAGTTCTTAATGGTTGCCCTAGACAGACTGTGTTGGAAAGTTGCTTATTCTGCCTCCGGATTGATTTTTAAGTGAATATAGGTCTTTATACCTTCCAGGGGGTTGTGGCCTTCTGACTTGAACAAATTCCAGACCTGACAGCACACGTGAAAGCGTATCCAGTTGTACCCTTGCAAATTGGAGTGCAGGAAAGGTGCTATCCTCTCCAAAGAATGTGTCCATGTGGGGCATCAGCTCACTCGGGTGGCAGTGGGGAGGGCTTCTCTGTGCTTCAGCGCACTTTGGGAAAGGCACCCGGCTTTTTCCAGTTTGGGTTTCTAACGTTTCCAAAAAGGCTGCCTCTATTCCTGCCCTGCCTCCCATGCTTCTCTCCTGGTGTCTGTGGATCTGCTTTCTCTTTTTGGCCTGAGATCCCAGGTTGACAAGATCCAGAAAGGTCTCCTTTTCTGTCTGCCTCTCCGTCAGCCATTCTACACGATTCCAGCAGGCCCCGCCTCCCGCCCCTGTTGCTAGGCAGATTCCCCTGTTGCTAGGCCACCACTGCTTCTTACCACCCTGAGAAAGAGGCACAAATTCCCTGTGACCCACTCAACCGTCTGCCCACCTAGCCACACGCTGACAAAACAAGTCGATCCCAAATATCTGCTATGCGTGAACTCCCGTGCCCAATGTAGAACAGTTACAAACGGAGAAGAGGCAGCATGCCCAGGGCTGTCAGAGATGGGGTTGACCAGTTGTCCTGGGGGTGGTGCTCCGGCTGTCTTCTGGGAGGTTTCTCAGGGGATAGACACTAACTTGAAGACTTTTCCCTGGTCCAAGATTTGACCCTCAACCTTACAGGTTCAGAAAACTCATTTTGCGTGCAGCTAGAAACAGATCTTTGTCCTGGTAGCAAAAGCATACTACTGAGGCTTGAAAGACTGATACCTAAAATGAGAATGTGAATTTATTCATTTATAATGAGACGTCTGTCACGTGGAGATAGGATATTCCTGCAGGTATCACTGTCTCACGGAGGAGGCCGACTTTTCTGGAAACGGTAGCATCACTGAAGGATATTGGAGAGTTGATATGAAGCACCAGTTTGCCTAAGAAAGGGAGTGTATTTATATATATCTATATCCGTATATCTATTTTTAAAGATGTAATTCTGTTAATTCCTCACATCAGCCATGAGAGGGAGCTACAAACACTCATCCCCATTTCACAGAAAGAAAGCAGTTCAGGTTAAATTGCTTAACTGAGGTCATCCAGCTAATAGGTGACAAATCCAGGGTTGGAACCCACAGCCTATGGTAGAACTAATAGATCTCAGCTCCCTGGCAGTGTTGAGATGACAAATTCGGTTGGGGGCGAGTTGGATAATGGATACTGAGGTGCTGGTGACTCAGCCAGATGGACATTTCCTTTAAGTGATGGGACCTTTGGAAGTGGAGCTCGGCTGAGCCTAGATCTTGAGGTGGAAATTGGAAGCACCACCCAACATATGCTACACCCCTTCTGGAAGTGTTCTGAGAGAACAGCTTTTAAGCTCTTATTGATAATGGATAAGTATTTGTGCTTTTTAACTCCACTGCAGTAATAGAATGCAGGAAGGTCACCTGTGCTGGGTAGGCAACTGAACAGGGTAGGACCGGGCACCTGAGGGAGTTGCCAGGGTTAGAAGCTCAGAGGAGAAAGGCTTCTGGGGTAGTAGTGGCTTCACCACCATCTTGCCAGTTGGCCATTAACTCAAGAGGCCCAGAACCTCAGCAGACCAAGAGACCAAGACCTTAACTCTAAGGACAGGTAGAAGCAGCCTTGGGGAGAAGGTGGTATTCACTGAGCTCCCTGGAAGGGGCAGCCTGGAGCCCCTGTAAGAAGAAGGGGACAGAGAATTGCCTTCCTTGTCCAGGGGCCTGGTCAGGAACCCCTACCAAAGGGCAGGGCAGATGTGCAGATAGCCCAGATCTGGGAGCTAGATCAAGACAGGGGCCTGAAGCCTCGCTGCACAGCCAAAAAGAAAGAGAGAGCGGGAGAGAGAAAGGGGCCTGGATGGCAGTTTCTGAAAGCAACTAAGAGCTCCATCAGGCACGGCCATCGCCTTTATCTCTGTTAACCTCTATCTCTGGCTAAAGTGTGAGCATCTTTATTCCGTATCCAAGCCTTAAAGAACTGAGAAGGAGTGCGAGGCAGGAGACGTGGGTGTCCAACAAGCTGTAGCTTTTCTTCTCTCCCTTTCCCCCCATCTTTCTTATTCACGTATTTTTACAACAAACTTTCCTGTGTCTAGACTTGAGTCATTCCGGGAGAAGGAATCTGTGCTCTATAAGCTGTCTGTTTCTCTGCTTTTGTAATTTACTTTTTTGGCATTCCCCCCAGTTTCCTAGTGAAGTACTTTTCGAACAATCTTAGCCTTGTCTGGACGCCTGAGATTTGCCCGCATTTGGGCCAAGAGAGTCAAGGGGTTCCAGGGCCCCTGGAAATTTAGCATGGTAGGCCAGCAGCTGTCTCAGCTGGATTTGCAGGAAACAGCTGGTGGAGCCAGGGCAGAGAGAGGTGAAACCTCGAGAGAGGAAGAGATTGAGCAAGAGAGAGAGATGGGAGCAGCTGCGGTAGCTAAGCCTTCCCGCCTGGGCTCCTCCATCACGGAGGCCAGCTAGGCTCTAAGGTTCTCCACCCTGGCGTTACTCAAAAAGAAACAAACAAGTTAAAGTTATGCCCCGGGGACTATAAACAGCTGGCATGGCCAGTATCTGATGGGGGAATCAGACTAGGGCTCTTACCTTAGAGCACCAGGTGCATTCACCTGCAAAGCTTAAGGGTACCTGGGGTGTGATTCAGCTAGAGGGGGATTATGCCCCAGACATTAGACCGTGACTGTTTGGGGATGAGATCGAATCAGGGTACACTGCACTCAACGGAAATAGCAGAGAATTGGAGGAATTTGGGCCTCTTCTGTTAGTTTAGTAAACTGAGAGTCTCTTAGAGATTTGTGCACAGCACTAGCCTGTGTTTGATTGGCGGCCCTCCCCAAGCCCCATCTCCCTTATTCAGGTGAGAGGTGATTTTTTTTCCTTAAAGACTCAAAATTATGTAATAACTGGGGAAAGGCAATACTTCCCTGGACTTATTACTGGCTGGCCTTTGGGAAGGAATGGCTGGAGTTGGGAAGATGTCTGGGTCACTCTGAAAGTTTTGGGGGGTACCTCCTCCTAACCCACTAATATATTGCAGACTCAGACTTGGTTCCTGGGCAGCAGTGGTTAAATTGAAATCTTGATTCTCTTGGTAACTTGATGGCTTAGTTTAGGCCTCAGGTTGCTCTTCCATGAACTGCCTTGAAATTTAATCACCCAAATTTATTTCCTAGAGTGTTTTTCAGCGTCTCCTCCTCTAGGCCCATTAGTCACCATCCCGTGACCTGACAGAGTGATTATCAAAGACCCTGTGGTTCCCTTTCACTAGATTTAGGGGTGTTGGTAATTCTGGAGGCAAGTCCTAACTTGAGTCACAGTTGGGTGGATTTTCCCGCAATTGGTTGTGAATCTTCCCTAAGGGCATCCTCTCAAGGCCTGGAAGAATAACACTGTGGACCTTCTGTTCCTTCTTCAAAACCAGGGAGATGGTTTCTGGGTTCTTCTAGGGCTGGTGTTCTTGGGCTGAGGGTTATATTATCCTTTGCCCCCGGGCACATCACGGACATCTGCCAGCTTCGACTGATGGGGATAATGCATGTAAAAAAAAAAAAAGGAGTGTTGAGCCAGGCACACAGGCCTGCAACACATGTTAGCTCCCTTCCCGTCCACCTGGGACAAGGCTCAGGCCTTCTGTTGGGAATTTTGGAAGAAAAATTTTATCGGTCTGATTTCGAAGCATTCTCAGAAAGTTTTATTTCAAGAGTAGGTCCATAAATGAAATTTTAGCTGCCTCCCCCTCCAACCTGATCCTCTAAAGTAGGAGTTGCAAACTTACACGATTACAGGTGTCAGGCAGGTAATGTAAATATATAGCAATCTGGCTGAGCACTGTTGGTGAAAGGAGGGCATGAGCCCTGTGAAGACAAGACACTGTCTCTCTGCTGGAAACAGTGAGAACGAGGCCCAGTATGATGTTCCCATTTTTTAAGAGATGCTAGATATCAGCTTATTTTGGTGAAAAGTCTCAAATTTTAAATGCTTTCAACCAATCGAAACATTTTAAAGTGGGATGAATGAAACACTGTATAGCTCTCCACTGGTTAGAGTTTCACCTTCTGCTCTTGGCAGGTTCTGGAGAGGGTGCTTTCCCCTCCCCCAAGACTGGGCGTTCCTACTCACTGCTTGGCTGACCTCGGGAGGCATCTACCCGGGCCTGCTCCTCTCCTGCAGACATGTTGGACCAGTTAAAGGTTATTCTGTAGAAACCTCCACCAACAAGTCAAAAGATGGGTTTCCTGCTCTTAATAGATAATTTTTATTGGTTTTGCAATAAACGTATGAAATAGAAACAATAGCAATAAACCAGCTCAACAAGAAATCGAAAGACACAGGCCCCCAAAGCCCTTCGCGTCTCTTCTTAATGAGTCTCTAATTTATAGACCGGCTAGAAGGCCCACTTTTCTTTTTCCAAGCTTTGCAAACTTTTCCATCTCGGAGACTGGTGTGCTCTGGCGGCTTGCGTGCTTGTTTCTGCAGAGCTGCTGTAATGGAAGCCAGGACACAGCAGAGCCAGACAGGAGCGGGTGGCACAGCTTTGGGGCTTGGGGCTCTGGTCCTAGCCCTGTTTCCTCTGTCTTTGAGGGTTTGCCCTTTTTCATTTCGTATTTATCAATGGAGGGCAGAAAGGGAGAGTAACCAGGATAAAAACTCATGCTGAAATGACCAAACACCACAATTTAACTTTTGGAGAGCCAAGGGACTAGGGTGGGAACAAAAAGCATCCCGAGGTTGGGGAAGGGGTTTTTCACCCTTTAAACCTCTGACCTTTATCTTTTGAAATGTGCAGAATATTTTTAGTCCATGGTGCTATGTGTTTTCTGAGGACCCACATCTGGCTGCCCCCTGTCTGCTAAGCAGCACCAAGGGGTGAGGGGGATGAACTCGGTACCTTTGTGACAATGATGAGACCTCCTGGCTGTTGTACTCAGTGGCAACTCAAGCGAGCTGGAGGCCCTGGGTCCCTGCCAGCGGGTATTTACTTGCGGGGTTACTGGTTGTGTCAGATGAGTGATAGCTGGAGTCAGAAGGGCTCCGTTCGCTGTTGGAACATTTCCCCTGAGGCCTGCAGACCAAAGAAGCATTCTCCGTGTTCCTGATCACGCCTCAAAGAAAGTGCAGGCCTCCTCAGGGCTCATTCCTCAACAGTGGAAGGGAAAAAACAAGACCAAATGGGTTTCCATACCCACCCCTTCAGGGACTGGATGACCCCAGGCCCTGCATGGGGAAGACCCTGGCAGCCCGTGGCAGGAGAGCACAGAGCGCTTTCACTGGGGATGTTTATGCTCTCATGCCCTCGGCCAGCTTGGCTTACCAACACCGCCCCCTTCCCCACTTCTTGCCATGCCCTGCGTGAGGAAGGAGCAGTGGGTACCTCTCCTAGGAATTCACGGCCAGGAAAGGGCTGCAGGTTTCTCCAGCGCCTCATCTCTGCTGCACTCCTGTTCACCCTGTTTCCCCCTCCTCAGTGGGCTTAGGGGAAGAGACCGCTGACTTTGCAACCCACAGCCCCTGAAAGTCCCCTTCTATGGCATGCTGTTATGCTTCGAGGACACAGGACTGTGAACTCGAAATTGTCTCGCCTTTGTCACCTCCTGGCAGGTCTTTAGAGCTCAGGGAAACAGCCAAGCAGTACAAATCGCAGCGGCGTGGTAAAGCCCCCCTTACTCCTGATGGGCTGCCTGACTCATATCCGTTTCCCTGGCAAAAAATAAGTTTTTGTTATTGCTGGCTTGGCAGAAGCATGGAAGAGTGCGTGAGGATCTACTGCCCCATGCATCACTGGCCAAATTGCCTGAGAAATCCCAGCTCTAGAACTTTTCATCGTTGGCTGTGATGTACGGAGCAGAACGGCAGCTCCATTTCCCCCGCGTGGGGCTTAGAGACGCTGGCACTCAGCAGACCTGCTCTGCTTGCAACTCCCAGCAAATGTGGCCTCTTCTTTCCCTTCCCATCTTCTTGGCCCCGTATCCCCCCAGCCCTTTATCTTTCCCATCCCCCGGTCTGCTCATCAAGCCCCTCCCTGCCTCTACCCAGCAGAGCCATAGCTGGAGAATCAGGAGGAGGCCCACAATGTCATTTCCCCATCACTGTGCAGACGATTCCACACTAATGTTCTTTTAATGCTGTGATGCTGCACTAATTAATAAGCATCCTGCACAGAGGCCTCGCCTCGCCTCTCCTCCCCTCCTCCTCTTCCCTCCCCGCCCCTCCCCACCAGCCTTCGAGAAGGCCTCATGACATCCTGGCATCTGGCAGCAGAGAAAGGATTTCACTCCTCTACCTGGGCTGCCTGATATTGCTATGAGAGATAACTGTATACGAACCAATAATCTAGCCTGACAATCCAATTTACTGACCAAGAGCGCACAATCCACCATGTCATCGGCTGTGGGGAGGCCCATAAATTAGTTCCTAGTAATTTATTCTGATCAATAGAATGGGCAAAGTCACTTGTCTCTTTAATCAAAGGCCCTCTCAGAGATGTCAGGACAGGCGGCTGCGTGGGAAGCAGCAAGGCTTCGTGAACAACTGGGCGATGGGTGCTCGGCCCTGCACCCGGAGCTCTGGCTTCCAGAACCCAGTGGAAGGCTCCCAAACAGGGCTGGTGTGGGAGGGACCCATGGTCCAGGCTGCCTATGTTTCCTTTGGCCTGCCCAACCATAACACATTGCCTGTAAGGTAAGCTAGGGGCAGAGGTGGCCTGGGTGGTGGTGAACAAGAGATAGACTTGAGGAGACTGCACTGGGCCCCAAGGAAGTCTTATCCCTTCTGAATGCTCAGAGCCTTTTTCCCCAGGTCGCAGGAGTCCCACCAGTTGCTGTGCTGAGGCTTCTGTAAAGACAGGGTACACAGCGTGGTGGGCCAGAGCCAGGTTGCCTGGCTTTGAATGGTGACGCCACCCCTTCCTAGGTGTGAGGCCTTGGGCAAGCTGCTCGCCTCTCTGTGACTTGTTTTACTCTTCTGTAAAGTGGGACTAATAGTAGTGCCTGCCTCATAGGGGTATTAAGAGGATTCAATAAATACGTAATATGAATAAAATCAAATCAATAATTAATATGTAAATCACTTAGAACAGTGCCTGACCCATAGGAAGTGCTATATAGTGTTTGTTAAAATAGACAAGTGCAGGGAGATCAAGGGAAAATGTTGATGTGATTCTCTCTGAAGATGTGCCGAGTCCTTGAGATACCCTGCTGCCTGGAAACGTTTGCTCTTTCCTACCCGCCTTCACCTCTTGTCCTCCTTGTGCAAGATAAACAGAGGAAGAGTCCGTTGATGTTATCTCTTTGAAATGTCAGAGAAGCTCTAAAGGCCTCCGTGCAAGGTTCTTCCCCTCCTTGGGGCCCTTGGTCAGAGTCAGTGTATTGGCCTTGAGGAAAGACACTGATTTTGCTTTAGAGAAAACAAGCCTGTTGTTAAGCAGCGAGGAGGAAAAGGAAGCCTGTTATCTGTTTTGGCTGTGGGGCCTGACACGTGAGGCAGCGCTCTCTGACATGAGCAAGATAAACCAGCAAAGACACAGAGCAATGGTGCAAGGGTCTGTCCCCTTGGGTTCTAGGCCCAGCTCCACCACTCACTAGCTGTGGAACTTGGGCAAAGTCGCTGCATGTCTCTGACCCTAATTCTGTACCTGAAGCATGAAGGTGCTGGACAGAGTGATCTTGGAAGTCCCTCCAGGCTGTGACACTCTGAAATTCTGTATGGTCGGTGAAGGAGTCTGTTGGCATCTCTCTGACTCCCCTCAACGCTACACTCCCCACAATAATAAACCGACAGCCTCTGAAACCAGGAGCCAGCAGCATGAGAAAATCCATGATGTCTCGGGAATATCATAGTCACTAAATGGACTGATGTCATTGGTGGGACAGGGATAGGGATGAGAGCTATCTCACTGAGGAGGGGGGTTCCTGGGCCCCTGACCCCAACTGGGACTAGGTTCCTGGATGTGCAAGAGGCCATGGGCCTCTTTTCTATCATCAAGGTCAAAGCCAGGACTTCTGATACTAGAGAACCTCTGTGGCCTCTGCTCTGATCACCACTCCTCAGGGCTACCTCAGGGTAGGGAACCCCATGCTAAAAGTATAGCCTTGCCAAGGCACAAAAAAGGAAACTGAGGCAAAGTCCACCCCAAATTCCAGGCTCCAGTGACCATCCCTGGGTCCCCATCCTGGCCTCCCACTTCCCCACAACTGAGCCCTGACATGTGCTCAGCTCAGACCTGGTGAGTCCATCAGAGGTGAGCTGCAGGGCTGGGGTACAGCGGTCATTGGGGTGATAGGGCCAGGTTGGAGGCCTGAGGCCAGCCCAGGGTGGCTGCATGGCAGGTGCACACAGTTTCTGGTGAGCAGGAATCTGGCACCCTCTGCTGACCCCGCGGCGGGAGACAGCTGGTCAACCAGGCTGGGGCTGCAGCCACCCGGAGGGGGTGGGGTGGGGTCCAGCACCAAGCGGCGGCTTACCAGTCAAAAGAGCAGCTCCCCTCTCTGAATAGATCATTTTTATTGGTTTTGCAATAAGCTTATGAGACAGGAACAATCGCAATAAACAAACTGAACAAGAAATCGAAAAGATGGGCCCCGAAAGCTGTTACTGAACCCTCCTCACCTTCTCTTAATGAGTCTCTAATTTATAACAAACTCATCAGCCTAGCACCTCCAGGGTTCCCTGGCTCCAGGCTGGGAATCCATAGTCTCTGCCTCGTGTGTGCGTGTGATCTGTCAGCTCCGGGCGAGGGAGACCTGGCTCCAGAGTGGCAGGAGGCTCCAGAAGGAGGAATGGATGCAGGAGAGTCCTGGGACAGGGCTGGGACTTCAGTCAAGGCTACCTCCGGGAAGATCTGGGAGGCATGGACCTCCCCCACTACTCGCCAGACCTCTTCAGAACGGATGGGGCTGGTTGGGGAGGACCTACCACCCCCAAACTCCTTCCTCAACCCTCTTCCCAGCCCTAGGCTACAGATTCAGACACAGAAATCATGTCTATTTCAGAATTTCAGACTAGGGCTTGGCATGGGAGGCTGAGATAGCTGAGAGCTTCTGAACCCCTAAATTGCATGCTTTTCAGATAGGATTGGGGTCCCTGATGGGGGGCTGGGTTTTTTCCCTCCTCAAAATTAGAGGATAACTTAGGGCAGAGCGGTACCTTACCCCTCCTCCCTCTAAATAGGCTCTCTGTGAGGGGGCCAAATGCTCCCCATCAGACTGTGCTTCTGTGAGGCCAGGGCTGAGTCTCTTCCTTCAGCAGGGGGATCCCTGGGGAAAGGCTGCATCTCCTCCTTAGACTGAGCCCCATGAGTCAGGGTCACGTTTCCCTACCTCATACTGGGGCTGCGGGAGAACAGGGTTACATCTCCACCACAGACTGGAATTCCCTTAAGCATTTATTTTTCTCTAGTCCCCTTTGTCACCAGGTGCCCCTGAAGCCTTTTCCCAAAGCAGCTTCCTGTTCTTCCACCTGTCCCTGCTCGAGGTACATGCTAGCCCCCGCTGTACTTCCCGGCTGCTGTGCATGGGACAGGGCACCCAAGGATCAGACCTGTTTTCTTGCTCACGATGGTCCCCATTAGGTAGGGCTGTGCTTCTCCACAGGATACCAAGCGCTGCCTGGCGTTGCCTGCAATCCCAGGGGTGGCCACAAGATGTCAGTGTGAGGCCACGGAAATGGCTCCTGTCCTGGGGCTGAATTCAAAAGGAAGGAAATCAGATAACAGCCTGGAGGGGTGTGTGTGTATGTGTGTGGGGGTTCTTGGCAGTCATCCCTGTGCTTCCCTCTCTGTCCCCTCTGCAGGTCCCAATCACTGTCCTACCACTCCACCTACTCCCTCAAACTCATGGCAATGCTCCATCTCTCTGCTCTGCCCCCAGTTCTTTGCTCCCAGAAGAGTGAATTCTGCAGCTCCCTGACTTCCAGCTCTGGGGAGGATGAGGAGCTGCTGTCCCTGCTGCAGGCACCCTTGCTGGGAAGAGCAGCCCGTGCATGTGTGGCCCTGCACGTCAGCGTGGGTGTGGCTTCAGGCCGCCAGGCACTTAAAAGCCCAGGTGTGCTTGCTTGGGGCTGCCTCTGTGTATGTGTGTGTGTGTGTGCGTTTGTATGTGTGTGACTCCACAAGGATTTATATCTGCCACACACAGAAATTTGGAACTGGAAGGGGATCTTAGAAATCACCCAGTCCAACCTCTTGTTTTATAGATGAAGAAATAGAGACCCAGAGAGAGCAAACTCTTGCCCAAGGCCATGCAGCGATTCTGGCTAGGCTGTGCCTGGAGCCCAGGTTTCCTGCCTTCCAGCCCAGTGTGCGTGGGGGGTTCCTGTCTGGTTGTGTCTCCAGGGCTGTGTGTTTGATCTACTTCTGTCTTAGTGAGTTACTTCTAACAGGTCCTGGGAGGCTCCCCAGTTGACTGTCGGCCAGCAAGGTCCTGACCAGACTCAGAAGGTGAAAGGAAGAAGGGGTGGAATGGAAAGGAAGGCAGGCAAGGCGGGGGTGTGTACATGTGTGGGTGTGGGTATCTTTGTGCTTCACTGTGGCAGCGTGTGGATGCCAGTGGGTGCGTGTGACTGCATCTCAGTATGTCAACGCGAGTGTCTGTGTCACAACCCCTGATTCTGGTGTGTAGGTTTGAGTCGTGTGCATGCGTGTGCACGTGTGTGCTAGGACCTGTGTGAGCAGCCTCTGGGAGTCAAGGCCTCTTGGGGAGGTGCTGGAGCTGCGGGCTGGGTAGTGTGCGAGTGATGGTGTGTGCCAGCCATTGGTGTATGTGTCAGTGACTCTGGCGCGTGCATCTGTCAGCGGCTGCGTGAGCAACTGTGGGTGTCAGTGAGGACATGAGTGTGTTCGTGAAAGAGAGGCTGCTCCCTATTCCCCACCTCCTTGCCCCCCACCTGACTGTCTCCCACGGCCCCGAGGGTTTCTGTGTCCCTGCCCCAGCATCAGCAAAATCCTTTATCGGTTGAGGCACCAGCCTCCGTGTTGGGATTTCAAGGTTCCTGTCGGTTCCATCCATCTTCCGGGGCCTCCTGGTATTAGCATTGATCTACAGGGGAAATGGAGAGCGCGGCTGGGTTATTACGCACCCACCCGCCTTCCCTGGGCTGTGATTGAGTGCACACAGAGAATTTTTGAAACATGGCCACCCTAACTTATTCTGTCTTCCTGCCAATAGCGTGGCGTGGGTCCAAATTACCAGTCGATACCAGCTGATCTTTTTATGTTAAACTGTGATGAAGTCACATCTGTGTGGAGATGGGATTAGGCCCTGGACCCTCTTTTAACGGAGAACTTTTGGGGTGGAAAAGGAGGAACTGGAGAGTGGACAAGGGGAGTGGTCCACAGGCATAATGGAGGTGGGAAGCTGAGGGCAGGCAGTATGTGCAGGGCGTGCTTGCAGGGCGGTCAGAGCTGACTGCGCTGGCCCCTGGCCTCCCATTCCAGCTAGTTTCTCCCCTTGTGACCCTCACTGCACTGGGGACCTCAAGGCCCACCCCTCCCCATCAGACTTTCCATGGTCAGCCAGTCTGGCCCTGGTGAGGCCCCTCCCTGCTCCCCTCCAAGGATAGAATTCCATTTCCCTCCAGTCCCCTCCACCCGGCTCCCCCACCCCCCCCACACACACCTGCACCATCAAACGGGTTTGTCTTTAACCTCTAAACAGGGAACTTTAATTAAAGAGACAGTGACCCCTTTTATGAGTTTGGTCGAGTTGGGTTTCAGGGCCCTTGTCACTAGGGGCTCACATAACGCTAACAAAAGCTTACAGGCCCCAAAAGGAGCCGGTTTTCCTCGTAGACATTACAGTAGGGGCACAGGGTGGGTATGGGGGCACTGAGAATGGGGAGGCACTCCAGTGGTAGCCTTGGGAGGTGGTCACTGGGTTGGAGGTTGGGGGAGGGGCCGGGCCTGGGGGCACAGACTCTCTGCAGTACCTTTGGCGCATGACCCCTATCGCCCCAGCCATCTGGACCCAGCAGTGCGGTGGGTGGGTTGGTGACAGCTCCCTGTGTGAAATGGTTAGGTGCATGCAAATGTCCAGGGTTCCCATCCTGTTTGCCTGTTGGTTTGTATTATAAAACTAGAAGTAGTTTCCAAGAGGAATAGATTGGATAGAACTTACTCTAGGAACAGTCGGATTTTTAATCACATATTCAAAGGCAAAGTGATTTTACGATAAAACATAATTGCTAATAACTGTACTAATACCACTCAACATACGGCATGACACACAAATTCTGTCCTGAATCTGGAGGGGCAAACACTGCACAACACGCGGCTCGGAAGGGAGCTGTCCCTCCATAGACAAGAGCTAAATCCAGGCCTCCTTGGGCCTCCTGCTCTCCCTCCCCCACCTCCATCTCCCTTAAAGATCCCAAATGTGGACAACTATTGAGTTAGTGTTAGGAGTTTGAAGGGTCCTTATCTTACATCTAATCACCTCTTAACTGTTGATTTTTAACTAGGGGCTTCTCTAGGTCGTATAAGAGATGTTTGCTTGCCCTTTGATCTAATTCTTTGATATCCTTTGTGAATTCTTTAAGCTGAAGAGGGCTGCCCAATCTGCCACACTTATTCATTCAACAAACATCAGGGGCTATTAAAAGAGACCTGTGGGTAATTGATTACTTCCAAAAGGTTGGACTTTCCCTAAGTGGGGTACACTCCCATTAACCAGGGGCTGATAAGTTGTCAATGATCTGCATGGGGAATTAGCCACCTAAATGGTAATCCAGGGTTGCCTCTACTGGAAACTAGGGTTGAGTCCAAATTAGTAAATTTGTAGAGTTGGCAATTTAAGGTCAAAATTGAACGAAGGGGATCCTCAGCACCGCCCCCCCCCCACTTCTGCTGCCACTCGTTGGCCCCTGACTCTTCCTGGTGACACATGTGCTTGCCATGTGGGGACACTTAGGTGGGATGTGGGGACATCTGTGAGAAGACCCATGCCCAAGGAGGAGAGAACATAGACCAACATGAGAAACATGATCGCATCCTGGGTCTACTCACTCCCACGTGTGGTCCTTCCCCCGTGCACACACCTATCCACGTGAGTGGCCTGTCTGTGTGTGTGCCTGGAGTGCATGCACCAACAGAGAGAGGTCACAGCCCCTTCCCTCCTCCCCGGGGGAGGGATCTGGAGGCCGGAGGAGTTGGGGAGTAATTGGTTTTGGCGTTTCCTACCTCTGCTGCCCGGGAAGCTTTCTCTGTTTCATCTTCAGCCTGATCAATCCCTAGTCATGTGCCTTTCCACATGGGCGCCCCCGACCCCCCAACTCACTATGCTCTTGGAAACTTCATTAGTGCCATTAATCTGCTGACCCAGGCAAATCACCACCTCTTCCTGCAACCCAGCCTCTAAACCCTTCTCCTCAAGACCACCCCCTAGGATCTGCTAAGCATCCCCCAGGGCTGGCTCACTCTCCTTTTCTCTTCCTGTTCCAGGTTCCCCCTTTCTGTTTGAAGGCCTCCCCAAACCTATCACCTCCAACGTGGAATCCTCCTTCTTCCTCATTTCTGTCCTCACACTCACCGGTTTTCAAGTATTTCCCTGCGCGTGAACACCAGCACTTTGCATGTAAGGAAATTAGTCCGTGTGCCTGCAACCTAGTGGTGGAGGGTGTGGGGTCAGGCTCTGGCTGTGGGAACCCGACACGGAACCGTATTGAGGGCTGATTGTACTCCAGGCACGGTGCTGGACACTTTACACAGGTAAATAATTTAACCCTCACAACCCAAGGGGCAGGCATTATTTCCCCCATTTTAAAGATGAGGGAAGGTGAGGCTTGAGAGATTAAGCACTTGTTCATGAGTAGCAGAGCCAAGATTGGGACCCAGATCTGTCTGCCTCTAAGACCATGTTCTTTCAGCTATTGAGGAAGGAAGCGGGCCCCCATCCTTGAGCGAGGTTCCAGGTATCTCCCCTAGAAACTTCCTATGATAAGGACACCCTGACATGAGGTTTGTTCCTCTTTTTTCCTCTGCTAGAGCTAGGTCTTGAGGTTGGGGTGAGTGTGAATGTGCGTGTCTCCCCTTTTCCTCTCAGCCCAGAAAGGGCCCATGGTGCCCAGACTCCTGTTGGAGGCCCCAGGCTGCACCCCACACCAGGGCGCACCCCTCTCAAACGACTCCAAGCTTATGGAAGAAGGGCTGGCTCCTTCCGTGGCCTCCGTGGCTGATGTGCTGGGCCCATTGTGCAGGCGGGAACAAAGCCTGCGGATTTAAGCTGAGTGACCAGGCGGCTCTGCCATGCAGAAAAGACCGCCCCCCTCGAAGCCGGGCCCAGCCGGGGGCAGGAGGAGGCCGGAGAGAAAGGGGACAGGGAATCTTTGAAAGTAACTAATTAAAGGGCCTTTGCTTGCCCCCTCCCCCTGGGCGCCTAATCTCTCTGGGGCAGCAGCCAGACAATGTGCCCCTCCGCCCCGCCCCCCTCACCCGAGTTTTAAAACAAGAGACAACTTGAAGTTAATGAGCGCCACCTGACGGAGTCCCCTAATGAGAAGGGGCCGCGGGGCGGCTCACACATTCTCTGGTTCCATGAATAGCTCCCCCCACCCCCCGAGTTTTATTCATCTCGGGCCAGGGGCGGGGGGCAGAAAGGAAGGGGGCTGCTGGGCCTGGAGCGTGTGGACTGTGGTGCAGTGTGGGCAGGGACCGCACCCCCTCTGCTGTGCCAGCTCTGAGGCTGAGCCCCACCAGGCTACGTATGGCCTGAGACCTGGGAGGCTCAAAGCCTGGCCGGGTGGCTCAGAACCTGCCTGCTCTGGGGGCCCTCCTTCACTGGTGTTGGCTGCTGGCTTCTCCCAACAGGGCATGGAGGCCGGGGAGGGCTGCTTGCGCTGGTGGGGACTGGGGTCAGGAGTCGTATGGAAGTGGGCCCAAAATGCCCTCTTGCACACTGAGCAATCTCCACCGTCTCTGCCTCGGCTGTATCACTCCCCAGTCCTGGCCTGATCTCTGATTCCTCCATCTCTGATTCCAGTCTGGCTGCCATCCCTGAAGCTCATCTCTGATGCCCCGTCTCCTGCTTCTGCAGATCTCTGATCTTTCCTTGTCACCGACAGTGACTCCTGTCTCAGAGTCAGCGTCCTCTGTTCCCAGACTGGGTGGACAGCTTGTCAGCCTCAGGAAACAGGCCCAGCACCCTTGAGAACGCACCTGGGTTGTGCCTCTGTGAGTGTGTAACAGCACGAGTATGTAATACCCTAGGGAACTGGAAAGTGTGGAAACCCTTTTGGGAGACTGGGGGAAATGGCAAATGACCCCAACTCTCTGCACCACGCCACCACCCTGCCCCCAATAATTCGCTAAACCCACCGCCCATCCTGGAACACTACCCCAATCTGCACTGGAGCCCGCAGTGGGACTTAGAGAGTGAAAGACCCTGACTCAGATGAGGAGTCTGGGAAACAGGGACCCAGGCCAGCCTGGTCTTCGCTCTCAGACCCAGAGATTACCAGCATGGGCTTCTCAGAGTGATGCCATAGAATGCCCCCACTACCCCCAAAAGGTGGGAGGTGAGGGGGTAGCATTTGAAGGGCCGAGGATGGTCTGAGGTAGAGGGGAGGGAGGGAGCAGACAGAATGGGGGTCTCCAGCCAGCAGAGAGCCATGGACAGAGGTGACTAATTTCCCAACTACTCATGGTGAAAATATCACATTTCATGCTTTGTTGCCGATTCATGGAAAAATCCTATTAAAACCGGGTGGATTATTTATACAGTTTAAACAAATAATGATCAAAGATTTTACACATTTTGAAAAGAACCCAGAGTTATGCAGCCCGGCTGGGGGCTTATCCAGAGTGTGGTGGACAAGTGTGAACACTGGGGATGTCTTGCTAGAGGTGGGGTGAGGGTAAGGTTTGGGGCAGGCTTGGATGGCTTGACCTGGGGTTAGTTGCAGCAGTTCTGTCCAGCAGGGGGCGCCCTCCCTCCAGAGTTGATATCCCCCTCCCTCCACAGAATCAAAGCCCCACAGATGTCCCTTTTGGTCTGTCTCAAACTCCTCTGAAAGTGTAGTTGTGAGACATGTGTGTCTGTGGGACTGTGATTGTGTGGGACTGGGCTTCGCTCCTAGACTTGCATGACACAAATGCTGCGTGTGACCTTGAGTGCCAGGCCAGGATCTGCATATGGGTCAGTGTGGGCATGCGTGCATGTGGTAGATATGGCCTGTGTGTCTGTTGGTTTTCTCTATTATTTTTTGTTAGTTTTATTTTTTTATTGAAGTGTAGTTGATTTACAGTGGTGTGCCAGTCTCTGCTGTACAGCAAAGTGACTCAGTTTTCCACATACATTCTTTTTTTTCATATTCTTTTCCATTATGGTTTATCCCAGGATATTGAATATAGTTCCCTGTGCTATGCAGTAGGACCTTGTTTATCCCTCCTATATATAATAGTTTACATCTGCTAATCGTACACTCCCAGTCATTCCCTGTGGTTTCCTCTATTATTTACCTTCCTCTTAGTCCCACGCTGAAGGCCTCGCCATCCTACAACAAGCCTGGCTTGCTCCTCTTGCACGTGCATTGGCATGTGTGTGCACACACACACGTTACACCTGTGCAGAGGGCCACTTTTCGAAAGGCACTTCCCAGTGGCTTAGCTTGGGGTGGTGGGCAGTAGTAGGCGGATGGAATAGGTACAGGCACCCCTTTCTGGCAGACTTTGGGGGACCCCAGCCTGGCAGGCATTACCTCAGATTATGACCCCCCCACCTCAACTTTAAAGGACTCATAGGAACCCCCTGATCCCAGCTCCCTTGGGAGTGTCCCCCCCAAGACCCCCTCACCCTGAAGAAAGGCATGCTAAGTGCTTGTGATCCCTGGTTGGAGGTTGGTCTAGAGTCCTTTGGTGAGAACTTGGAACCCAGCTCAGCCCCAGGAGTTGGGGGAGGGGGGTCAAGGGTGGATGGTGCCTGAGGCAGGGACAGAACGGCCCTGCATCCCGTGCTTGTGTCCCCTGTCCCTGCCCACCAGGCCGTCCTGCCTCAGCAGTTTTATTACCCATGGGGAGATAACGCCCTGGGGGGAGGCAGCCTGTTCTGAAGGGGACTGTAGCCCCCTGCCCCCTGCCATCCAGCCTCAGGGGCTGGGCCAGAGACTCGCTGAATTTCTGGTCTGATGGATCCTGAGGGGGCTCAGCTAGGGTTCCCTTGGAGGGGCCATAGATAGTCCTGGAGGTCCCTGCATGGGAAGGGGGAGGGAAAGCAACAGAGAGAGATGAGTCAGGGTCAGGGGGAAAGGGAACCTTCTCTTGACAGGAGGAAGGAGGAAGTCTTGGTCGGGCAGGGATGGAAACAGGTGGAAATGGGGGGAGGGGGCGCCTGCCTCCCTGCGGATCCTCCAGCTGGGAGAGGAGAGAGTGGGAATGGCTGAGGACGCCTAGCCTGGACTGAGTGCTCAGAGCTGCTGATGGGTCTGGGGGATGTCATTTCTTCGACGCTTGGTTTGCTTACGTATTTATTTCTCCTTCCCTGAAGCTGGTTCCAGCAGCGCTGTGCATGCCCGGAGCCTGTGCAGCTACCTAAGAAGCAAGCCCTGGCCTAGGGGTGTTTAATCATCTCATCGTGGGGACTCTGGCCTATTTGTTTTCCTCCTCAACTCTCTTTTCTTTTTTTTTTTTTTTAAGAAAGAAAGCTGGCCACACTGGGGAGCCGGCAACAGCAGAGAGAACAATCGCTTGTGACTCGAGCATCCATCAAGGGCCAAGGTCCTACAGCTGCCCGGCCCGGAGGAGCCACCACCATCACGGCTGCCTTCACCACGGCCTGCACTTTATTAGAATTTATACGTTGCCCCGATTGCGGGGGAAAATAATTAACACCCCTACAAATACATCGTAAACAAAATATTTATTAGAAATAAATAACTCATTTATTTTACATATTTCATTTCAACAATAACATTACCCAATTTATCATTTAACATTTTTGCAAGACAACTTAACGACTACTTATTAGCATTTCCATTTTTCACCCGCGCACCATAAAGCATGGGAGCTCCCCAAATGGCCTGACACAGGCCGAGCCAGGAGCTCTGAAGATCCCGGGGAGGGCTGTGAACCCCCTGGATCGCCCTCTCTCTTATACATGAGAACATACGCAGGACAAACATCCCATAACAAGTACTTGTAGTCACTTCCAAACATAGACACTCTCTTCTCACATAAACCCACTGAGCTGCGCCATCCGCACCCCACCCCTCAGAGTAGACACCCCCAGGAAAGACACACACACACAAATTGATACCCTTGCTGATTCCAAATATTGGACCCAACATCCATGTACACCCACGTCCAAACAGACTCCTGTGGCCCAAAATGCCCCTTTGCACCCAGACACAGTCACTGGTTGTGCACTTATGCTGGTCTCAGCTCTCACGTTCATGGGTAATGGAGGGGAATCACCACCTCTTCCCTCTTCCTCCACGAGGGGTGGGGCGGGGCATGGGACAGAAGCCCATGTGTGAGATCTGAGGCCCCTCTAGCCCCCCTCTTGGCTCTCTAGCTCCTCCTCTACTCCTCTTCTGTTTCTCCCTGCTCAGCAAGGATTTCCTGAGATCAAGTGCCCATTTTCACTCCAGACTTCTGCCTTCAGGGGGATCATCCTAAAGGGCCTGGCCTGGGTCTCTCCACGCCCCAACCCCAAATGTGTCCTCCGGGAAGGAAGTGTGTGAGGACCAGTCCTCAGCTGCTTGGGTTCTAGGCTGTGAGTTCAGGGCTGGGGCTCTGGGCAAGAAAGGAAGAGTCTGGATCTGGGTGAAGTGAGGTTAAACTCTGTGCTGATGTTCAGTGCCTTTGACAGTCTCCTCCCTATCTAGGGTCAATGCCCAGCCTACCTCTGTCTGCCCCCTTCCTTCCACTGGCAAACACTCTCCCCTGTATAGAAGGAGAGAAGGGAGTGGGGAGCCAATACCCCAGGTGACAGTCTGGGCTGGGAGACACTTCCCCATCCTCTCAACCCTGAGTGTGACATGGTACCTGATGGGGGCAGCGGGTGTCCCTAACTGCTTATGAAATCAAACTGTAGCCCCCTCCCCCTCAATCCCTAGACAGTACACACTCCTAGAGTGTCTGTGTGTGTGTGTGTGTGTGTGTGTGTGCAGAGACAAGCTGAGGGAAAAGATGGGTGCACACCCCTCCAGGACACACATGGGTACACATATATGTGCACACGTGTGTGCCACTCTGTGAATACTGCCCAGGCTGACTCATGGCCCCACCCCCTGGCACCAGTCACAACATCTGGGAGATTAGGGTCTGTTTGGGTGCTGAGGGCCAAGGCCGAGACATTCCCCCTTGAATGCGTAGCCTCTCTGCCCTCTTGCTGGGAGGTAGAGGTGAGAGGCTGGCGGCTGGGGGGCCTGGGGCCCAGGAGACAGGGCAAGGGGGCCCTTCAGAGTCAGCCTAGCCAGGGGCTGGGGGCAGGGCCCTGGGGGAGCATACACAATGGCTCGAGGTTGGAGGGTCTGAAACTGGAGACTTTAATAAAAGCCACTGACAGCAAATAAAGCTGCCAGGGGAGTCCCATTACCCACAACAAGGACCCTTTGTGAGCTAAGCAGGGCTGAACTGACCCTTCTCCACCAGCCTGGCCCCATACCCACCCACCCCAGTCCTGTCGCCCTGCTTGCAGGCTCCACAGTCCCCCTCCCCGGCCCAACAGGATCCAGCTCAGGGTCTCTCCAATGCGGAGGGAACCCAGCTTGATGTGCCCACACACTGAAAGTCCTTGTCTCTGTCTAACACTAATTTCTCTACTTTCTCATGATACTCGCCTTTGGTTGTTTTGTCTTCTTAACAAGCATCCAGTAAGTCCACTGCAGAAGCACCTCCTCTTAAATGAGTGGGGAAACTGAGCCGGGGCATGGGCTCCACCCATCCCAGTCCAGCGGTGGGGCAGGGGATGGAAATTCAAGGCTGTCCTAATCCTGATACACACCCTGCTGTGGTCCTTAACCCCAAGACTGCCCTGACCCTCTCTGGACCCCGGTGTTGATCCCAGCACTGTGGTAGATCAGAAAGACTGCTGCACTGGGGGTCAGGAAGACCTGTGTTGAGCCCTAGAGCTGATACCTACTAGCTGTGTGGCTTTGGGCAAGTCATTTCCCCTCCTGAGTCTCAGTTTCCTCATCTTAAAATTAGGCTGATTTAAAAGGGTTCCTATGGACTTCCCTGGTGGCACAGTGGTTGGGAGTCCTCCTGTCAGGGCAGCAGACATGGGTTCAAGCCCTGGTCCAGGAGGATCCCACATGCCACAGAGCAACTGAGCCCCTGCACCACAACTGCTGAAGCCCGCGCACCTAGAGCCCGTGCTCCGCAACAAGAGAAGCCACCACGAGCTAGCCCCCACTCGCTGCAACTAGAGAAAGCCCGTGTGCAGCAACGAAGACCCAGTGCAGCCATAAATAAATTTATTTTTTAAAAATTAAAGAAAATAAAAGGGTTCCTATGAGGTTTAATGACCTGACCACTATAACACATAAAAACTTTAAAGCACCCCACGAATGAGGGTCATCATAACCACTTGTCCCACCCTCAGTGTGGAACCAAACTGTGACTTGAATATCAATCTTCACACAGATTCTGGGTCCTGCTGATTCCCATCCTGGCAACAATATTGTTAAGGATACAGGAAGCTTGATGAATAGCTGTTATTGATACATGAAAACCTGAAGAAAAGGATGGAACATATTCTAATCCCTGATCTCAGCTGAGAAGCCGGACTGATTGGTTGAGGGTTTAGGGGAGCCATGTGGGGAATAGAGAAAGTTGGGGCCAGAGCACTGGCCTGGAGTCTGGGGAGACTTTGGAGGAATAGGAAAAGTGGGTTCAGGGCAGCTGGTGGGCTCTGAAGCAGAGTTGGGGGTGGGCAGAGGGAAAGTTTGAGGTTGGGTGCTGAGGCAAGACGTGGAGAAGGGGGCAAGCCTGGGATTTGGGGCTGCGGTTTTAAGGGCGAGGTGGGGCCTGAGCTGGGAGTTGGAAGATGGGGGTCCGGCCAACACAAGTCCCTCCCTGGCCGGCAGGAGGGGATTTTGATGCAGGGCGGGGAGGCAGATTAGGAGGCGCTCTCAATTGCCTTAATGGGCTCTAAGAGGCGGGATCCTATTACAGCTCGGGGTGCCCCGGGGTGCCTTGCTGGGAAGACAAGCTAATCTGCCATGCAAATTAAATCCTGCCTCAAGACGCAAGGCCTGCTTAATGTGATCCATTACACAGTTTACTTGTTTATATCTAATATTGGAACAGGCAGCCCGGGCGGGCGGCAGCGGCAGGCGGAGCAGCCCAAAAGCAGGAGAGTAAATTACCAGCAAAATGAGCTTTTCCATCCTCAGCCGCCGCCGCCGCCTGCGCCTTCGCGGCTTTCCGCGGCCCGGGCGCCCCCTCCCGCCCGCCTGCGGCGTCCCCTCGCTTTCCGGGCTGTCCCACTCTCTCCCGGTGGGTCTTCAAGGCTCTTTCTTCTCTTTGTCTTTCTCTTTCTGTCCTTTGACCGGAGTCTCTGACTCTCTCTGTGTCTTCTTCTTCTCTGTCTGTGTCTCAGCTTCAGTCTTCTCTTCAATCTTTCTGGCTGTTTCTTTCTCTGGGACTTGGGTTTCTGTTGCTCGCCTCAACTCTTCTCTGTGGGGCTCCATCTCCTCTTGCAATAGGGTCAGGGACCTGGAGCGCTGCCAGGAGGCTGCAGGGTTGCTGTGTGGAGCAGTGGATGGTGACCCCAGGCTGAGGATACCCCTTGTACACACATCCCCTGGAAGAGGCGGGGCCTTGGAATGCCTGGCTTGGGGCTCAGTGGCTGCGGAATTACTGTTTTGCTAGCAACCCTGTCCCTGGTTGTGAGGGCCTGTGTGAGAGTGACCTTGAGATGTGTATATAGGAAGTGTCATCGTGACCCTGTTTGCATGTGTGTGGTCACATGTGTCTGTGAGCAGGTGTGGATGTGACCTGCCTCTGTGTGTAGGTGGGTGTGGGTTTAGGGTAGTGTTTCAATAATCCCTGGGAGAGGTTCCCCACCCTCTGTCCCATGAAGCCTTCAGTGGGGCCTCCTTTCACCCCTCCACGTCAGCCTTATAGGGGACATGAGGCTGCCCTCGCCTTCCTCACACTTCATGACCCTCAGGCTACTCTCCTTCCAACTCCCTGAATTGCCACGAGGCTTTCAATGCCCCAGGATCACCCAACTGTCCACCGTGGGAGTTCCTGGGGTCTAATGTTTTGTCCTGCTCTGTCTCTGCCCAGCTCCTCACCCCTCTGGCCTGCACCCCTCTCTGGAGCCACACCCCTCTGGCTGGACATCACTGAGGCTCAAACTTGCACCTCCAAGGGAGTCAGAGACTAAAACAGAGCCAGAGGCAGACAGAAGAGACTAAGAGATGAGAGGGACAAAAACTAACACAGAAGTAAGAGAGACACACAGAGCACTGAGGCAGAGGTGAGCAGAGGTGGTGGGAGGGCCATAGACAGACCCAGGTTGGGGGCCAGGCAGCAGGGAGGCAGAAGCGGGTAGGAGGGCTAAGTGTTTGTGACTGGGAGCTCATGCTTAAGCTCACAGAGGCCACAGGCCTGGTATTAAGGGGCCCTTCCAGACTCTGAAGCTGTTTGGGGCTGGAGAGGTATGAGGAGGGGGGGTCCCCAGCCTCTGGACTTGAATGGGGCACCTGCCGGTAGCCTCACGCTGAGGAGGAGACATGACTAACTCCAACCTAAGCCTCTGGACCCCTGGTCTGGGCCTCTGGTCCCAAGAAGAGCCAGCCCTCCCCGCAAGGCTCTGAGAGCCTCAGGCCCCAGGGCAGACAGGAGGCAGAGGGAGAGGAAGCTCCCACAGCCGCTGATGTGCACAGCTGCTGCTCTCGTGCCCGCCCCTGCACACACACTCACTCACACGTGCCACGTGCCAGGCTGGAGGCTTGCCAGTGAGGCTCCCCTGGCCCTGGTCCATGGCTCCTGTACTCGGGCCTTAGCCACACTCTTTACGCCCAGGACTCCTGACTCGCTCACTTCTTGCATCCCAAGGGCCTTGCCCCTTCCCAGGCCAGTGGGTGGTCCAAACCCTTCCTCTGCCATCCCCAAGAGCCCTGGAGTCCCTAGCTCTCCACTTCCGGGCACACGTCTTCTTGTCCCTGACCCTTGGCTCAGGTTGGTGCGGGGGGGAGTGGAATCCTGACGGGGGGTGGGGGGAAGGAGGGAAGGTGTGAGTCTGTATGTCTGTGTGGAACGGGGGCTGTTTAGATAAACAGATGGCAACAAATGGCATAAAATTATATACCCATAATGTCAGTTCATAACATTTTGTTCGACATACTTGATTTAATCGCTTAGCTGACGATTTGGCTTTTGGGCCCATATGGTGGGGAGTGAAGCTGCGTGGCACCCGCTCCAATCTGGCTCTTTTATCACCGAGGCTGGGGGGGCGGGGATTGGGGGGTGAGAAGGGGGGAGGAGAAGGGATGCAGATGGAAGGAGAATGAGCTGACAGGAGGGGTGACTGTAGGGCTGGACCCTGGCCGGGTGGAGGAGTCTGTCTGGAGACAGTGTGGGCCGGCCCTTGAGTCAGCTGGGACGGAGGGGACTGGCCCGAAGTGACCTGGACCCCATGGCTGACCTCACTGGACTCTCTAAGGTTGTGGCCACACATCTGCCTCCATGAGCCCAGGAGCCTGTGACTGTCTTTTCTTCTCTTCAAAACCAAGACCCAGAAACCCAGCTCCCAATCTCTGGGGATATTCCCATCGCTTTTGCCAAACTGAGTAATGTGTGTGCATGTATGTGTGCCCACATGTGCCTGCCTGCTTATGGTACGTGTGAGGGGTCTGGGAGACAGTGAGACACCTTGTGTGATGAATTATGCCTGTGCGGATTGCCTGACTTTCACTCTGAGCCACTGGGAGAGGGATGAATGGGTGTTGGTGGCCGTCTGTGATAGGGTAAGAGTATGACAGTGAATGGGGTGTATTACATTTTCGGTGGGCCTGGGATTGTGACTTGTGGACGTATGAGTGACTGAGGGTGCGTGGGAGGGATAGCGGGTGACTGTAGGAGGATGAGTGTGTGTGTGGGATTGCTCCATGAGGCTGTGGGGCTGAGAGTTGTGTGGGGTGTGCCTGAGTGTGTGAATGGTTCAGACAGGCTGTGGCACATACTAGGCGCTCAAACAGTGTTGTTGAGTTTGTCCATCCAGCCACATCACAGTGGTTGGCTGTGAGTGTGAATGCTGGGCTGGGGAATGGTGTGAGCATGTGTGCGTGTGTGCGCACACGCATGCGTGCACGTGTACACAGAGGGCTACCAACAGACACCCCTACTCCCCGCTCCATTGTGACCACCCCTTCAGGGACCCACCTTGTACTCTGCACACAGAAGTCGGGCCCCTGCACAGAGGCTCCTCTGTGCAGGAGTCCTTGGTCATCTGGACTCCAGCTGGGGCTCAGAGAAGAGAGCCAAGCACTTCTCCAGACTGAAGGCCGGTCAGGCCCATGTTGGCCCAGTCCACCCCACTCCCAGTCTCGGAGCTGCGCCAGGCCCCCCAAGCGCCACGAATCTGGGCCCAAATCAGCGCCCATCACTCACGAACGTCTCAGCCTCATCTGCCTCCTGCTGGGTGCCGCCCACCCGCTGGCTCGGGAATGGGGGCGGGGAGACGGCTTAAGATGGGGGCGGCACCTGCAGGGGGCATTGGGAGCCCGCTCTCTTCTCCCTCTTCCCTGGGAGCCTGTTCCCCAATGCCGCTCTTGGCTTTGTGTGCCCAGGGCTCCTGGACTGTGCTTGGGGTCTGGCTGCCCATCTGCCCTTCCTGTGTCTCTGCTGCTGTCTGTCTTTGTTCCTTTCCTCCTGTGTCTTCATAAGGACCACCCTCCCTCTGCCACTTGGCCTGTCTCTGCCTTTCTTCCACATTCCTGCCCCTCTCTGCCTGCCACCTTTCTCTCCTTGTGCCTCTGGCCACTGCCTCTGGGGGTCTCTGAATGTGGAGATCAGGCTGGGCTGGGGCTGGGGCCGAGGGCCCCAGGATGGTCCTCTCCATTTGGGAAGTTCTGTGACCACACGTCCCCTTCATGGCAAGGAGTCAGGGGTCCTGGCTGGTAGCAGTGCTTGGTGCTTAGGTCTCTGACAGGTCCCTAAGGCCAGTGGGGGCAGGCTGGCTGCTCTTCATGTCTCTGAGATCAAATGCCTCCAACACCCTTACTCCCCGCAGAACGCTGTGGTTGGACCAAACCCTCAACTCCTTCTCAGGCCATTCGGTCGTTCATTCATTCAACAATCACAGGGCACATTTGATCTGCCAAGCATTGTGCCAGCCACCATGAGTAAGGTGCTCATAGGGAGGCCCTTGAGGGAGGCAGGTGTGCAAACAGATCAGGGTGCTGGTGTTCCAGCGGGTAGGAGAGAGGGCCCAGTGAGGCCCAAAGAAGGCTCAAAATTCTATGGGGTGGGTGTGGAAGCCTGCGGAGAAACCATTACAGGGAAGGGGGCTCTTAGTTGCATTCAAAACGTTTTCTCCTTACAAAAATACCACTTGCTTAGTGCAGAATGCTGAGAAAGCACAGGAAAGCTCAAAGGGAAACAAAAACAAAATAGAGCCTCTAGAGAAAATTGTGGAGTGTCTTGAGCAATGAGTGGAGTTTTACCAAGTGAATGATGGGTGGTGATGGGGAAACTGGGGGTGGTATTGCAGAAGGGCATTCCAGGCGGGGGTGGGGGGGCATGAGTTGCGGCACCCTGGCATAAATCCGTGAAGTTTGGTAGTTGTGAGAGGTAGGGTCCTGTAGGCTGGCTGAGGGGGCTGGCCCTTGTTTGATACACAACGAGGAGCCACCCTGGAGAGTAGAGAGCAGGTGACTGGTGTGATCCTATTTTCCACGTTAGGACAATTATTCTGGAGGATGGATTGAAGGTGGCTGAGGCTTGAAGCAGGGAGACCCGTTAGGAAATCAGTGCAGTAGTCCAAGAGAGACAATGAGAAGTCATGACTGGGGTATTACAGTGGGGGAGGAAGGAGGGGAGATCATAGGGATGGCAGAATGAATAGGATTGGAGACTGGTTCAGTGAGGGTAGGCGTGGGAGACCAGGGAGGAGCCGAGAATGAAGCCCAGGCCTTTGGTTTGGTCCCTAGTGTGGCTGCCGGTACCATTCATCAAGATGGGAAACTCAGAAGAAGAGCAGGATTGGGGTGGGAGAGGGGGAGGAGCTGAGTGCGTGGGATGGAAATATCCCCGTGGAAATGTTCAGTTGGCAGTGAAATACAAAGGTCTAGAGCCTGGGGGCGTAAATTTGGAAGTCACTGTTCATTTCTATGTATTAATCAACAAATATTTATTGAATGTCTGTGATAGATTGGGCTGGGGATGTAGTGGTGAATGAGACAGGTTGTGCCCTTCCCTTGTGGGGCCCTTAGCCATCAATGGAGAGGTGGTATCTGAAGCCATGAGAGTGGATGAACTTCCCAGAGGAAGAAGAGAGGAAGGTGCCAGCATTGCAGGGCTAGAAGTGTGGCAGCCAAGGAACCGGGGTTCTCTTGTCTCCCTCAAATCCTGGAAGGCCATCCAGTACACTTGCTCCATTTTCTTCTTAGATAAGCTTTGACTGGATGTCTCCTGTGGTCCCAGTTCTCCAGGCCTGCTCCCTGACAGTGTGCCCATGGACACATGTGTGTGTGAGGCAGCCAGGCTCGCTGCATCTGCCCTGCTTCCACATGTGGGGTAGTGGAAGACAAGTCCAACAGACTCCAGTTCTAGCTGGCGTGTAAACCCTCCTTCAGCTCCTGACGTTGAAAGACAATGAGACTCCAAAGCCCTTTGTGACCTGGTCTCTGCCCAGTTACCCAGCCTCATCCCCAGCCCAACCTCCCAGATGCCCCAGCGGCTATCTTCCCAAACTAACACCCAACCCCTGGTCAGCCCATGCTGTCCCCCACCTACAAGCCTTGAACACGCTCTTTCTCCTGACACCACCTCCCTCTTTCATCCAGCCAGCCCCGCTAACTCGGTGACCCAGCTCAAGTGTCTCCCAACGGGGAGCTCTCTCTCTCTGCCAGAGCCCCCTTAGAGCCCCTGTCATGGGCCTCTATTTAGGAAGATCTCATTAGCTCATATGGTCACTGTCTATTTGCTTGTCTGTCTCTACCTCTAGATAAGGAGATACTTTAAGGGAGGGCTTGCTTTTTTGGTTCATCTTTATAGCGCCAGTGCCTAGTATAGATGCTCAGAATTATAGGCTGTGCATGTTGGAAGTGGGCTGGTGTTAAGCTAGGGCTGGAGTTGGAGGTGGGGCTGGGTGTTGAGTAGGGCTGGTATTAGAGACAGGACTGCTGAAGGGAGGGCTGATGTGCAGATAGAGCTAGGTGTTGAGGTAGGGCTGGGTGTTGGAGTAGGGCTGATGGGGAGGTGGGGCTGGGTGCAGGGGTCAGGCTGTTTTGGGGGTAGAACGGAGTATTGGAGGAGGGGCTGAGTGTTAGAGGTGGAATGGGTGGGTGCTAGAGATGGGGTGGCTGTTGATGTAGAGCTGGTGTTGAGGTGGGGTGGGTGCTGGAGGGTGGGATGGTGCTGGTGTAGTGCTGAGTGCGTTCCAGATGGATGACAGTAATGCCATGCTGAGAGGTGAGCAGGCAACTGGGTGTCAGAGAAAGGGGGCTGGGTGTTGAGGGAGATGGATTTGGGAACACAGGAAAGAGCTCCCTGAGACCTCTCCAGAGTTCTGACTTTTAATGCTGCTGATCCAGCTCTTCCTCAGTAACCAGCTTCTCCCCAGAAGGAGAGAAGAAGAGGAGAGGAGACCCGGGGAGAAGAGCCTAAAAGGGTGAAGAAGGATTTTCATTATGAAGTTAATTAGCTTCAGAGCTGCTGCACCTTTCAGGACGAGGAATTAGAGGGATTTAATTGCTTTATCAGCCTTCCCTTTGATTTTCAGCAATCAGGCCGATTCCATTTAATTTAACTGCCACAGACGAGGAGAAAATTGATGCGCTCACCTGCCTCCGAGCAGAAAGAGAGAGAGTGGGGAAGAGGGAGAGGGGGAGCCAGAGAGACTGGCAAATACAGAGTCTGCAGATGAATGAAAATCAACAGCATTTGCTCACAATTGGAGATGAAGTGTGCCCTCGAGGTGTTTGGAATTGTGTGTGTGGCTGTGTATGTGTGGCTCTCTGTGATTTTGTGTGTACGACCATGTGGGAGTGTTTGCGACTGTGAGTGACTTGGTCGACGTGGAGGTGGGAATGTGGGTGAATGTTGGTATTTGGCTGTAGGTAAGTGACAGCAGAGGTGGGTGACGGACTGTTGAAGACTCCTTGTACATGAAAACAACAGTGTGAACGGAGATGATTGCGTCTGCTGCGTAACAATGAATAGTGACTACATGTGTGTCACTCTGCAGGTAAGAACTGATCTGTGTGTAAGCTGCACATCTATTAGTTCATTTCATCAGCAAGCACTGAATGAACTCCTACTTAGAGCCAGACGCAGTGCTGTGGGGCAAAGATAACTAAGGTAGGGTCCCTGCCTTCAAGGATTCATAGTCCAATAGAGGAGACAGACACGTAAATAAATGTCATAGGACACTGCTGCACGGATTGCTCTGGGAGCACTGTTCTGGAAGGCCTCCCAGAAGAGGTGGCTTAAAGATAAGAAAGTTTCCAAGTAGAGAAGGAATTGATGGGATTGTGATGTAGGAAGGGCATTCAACCAGAGGGAATAGTATGTGCTGTGTATGGGAAGGCGCGCCTCCCAGGAGGGCAGACCCCAGAGCAAGAAGGATTTGGGGCCCTGCTAAGAAATGTGGACTTTACCCATATGGTACTGAGTGGGAAATAACCCTGCCAGGTTTGTGTGTTAGAAAGGCTTCTTTGACTGCTGTGTGGAGGATGGATTGGAGAAGACAAGGGCCAGAGGCAAGGAAACCAGTTACAACAATTGCAAAATCCAGGGGAGAGATTGTGAGGGTCTGAGGGAAGAGGGAAGAGAGAATAGATTAGGTGGAATGGGCAGAATCTGGGGAGGGGGATAGGGCAGAAAGTACTGAAAGTTTATGAGCATCTTGGTAGTAGGTGATTCCATAAAGGGAGATATTGGAGGAAGAGCAAGTTGGGAGAAAGGGTCTTGAACTTGTAGAGTTTAAGATGAGATTGGTTATCCAGGTTGAGGTATCCAGCAGGCAGCTGGATATGAGTCTGAAAGCTCAACAGAGAGGTCTGGCCTGGAGACAAAAAGAAAAGAGATTGGTTATCCAGGTTGAGGTATCCAGCAGGCAGCTGGATATGAGTCTGAAAGCTCAACAGAGAGGTCTGGCCTGGAGACAAAAAGAAAAGAACCATCAGCATGTGTGGGTAGCAAACAATGCCATAGGAATGCATGAGACTGGCCAGAGTAAGTGTGGAGATCAAGAAAAGAAGAGGGTCAAGGACAAAATCCTGGACATCACTCACATATATGGGACGGGAGGAAGAAAAAGAACCAGGGAAGTACGATGAAGAATCAGACAAAACAGAGGAAAACTGAGACAAAGTTAGGAAAGAGAGGAGAATGTTGATGAGAAGTCGAGTTCAGTTTTGGAAACGTTGAGTTTGAGCTTTGCTATGAGACATCCACGTGGAGGTGTCCGGGGCAGGATTTAGCACTCAGAGCTCTCAGTGTGAGTGAAACCTTGGGGATGTGAAAGTTTGTGATGGAATCTGGCATGGCAGGCATATAGGATGAGTGGATGGATGTAGAAGACGATGAGAATGGAGAAGTGAGTGGGAGTATATAGGGTTTTGAATACCAATTTATGGGTTAGTAGTTTAATCTGAGGGCAGGTGTTTTTGACTGTCTTTAATAAGGCAGATGACTTGATCAGATTTTTATTTTAGAGATATCTCTCCATATCTAGAGATTCCCCCCCCCCAAGTCAGAGCTTGAGACAAAGACTTGGGTGAAGGTAGTTTACTTGGGAGAAGAAAGCTAGTGGCCACTGTGGGCAACTGGTGCTCAATCCTGGACTCTCTCAGTAATCATGTAGAATGTACTTCAGAATTGTCCCTCTAAAGGATGGAAAGCTGGGCATTTATCTACTGACTGACTGGTTGAAGGTTGCCCCCCGGGCCATTGCATTCCCTTTCTTAGGCAAGCGGCACTGAAATCAGAAGTGGGCTGAGGGGAGGAGTTGCTCAGAGCAATAAAAGCATCTGCTTTATTCTGACAGTTACTTGGGAGATGGATTGAAGAGGGAGAGGTTAGAGGTAGATATACCAGTGAGATGATTGCAATGTCCAGATAATCAGAGATGAAGAATGTAGGTAGGAACTGATGGAAGGATCATCTTAGAGGCATCAAATTAATAGGATTTGAAGATAAGGCATTTGGGGTTTGTGGTAGGCAGAATAATGGCCCCTCGATATCCATATCCTAATCCCAGGAACCGGTGAATATGTTGTGTTACATGGCAAGGGGGAATTAAGATTGCAGATGGAATTAAGGTTGATGATCATGTCCAGGAGATTATCTGGGTGGCCCAGTGTACTCACAAGGGCCTTTATAAGTGAAAGGGGAGGGAGGAAGGTCAGAGTCAGAGAGTAGCTATGCTACTGGTTTTGAAGATGGGGAAAGGGGCTATGAGCCAAGGAATGTAGGCAGCCTCCAGAAGATGGAAAAGGCAAGGACACAGGTTCTCCCCTACAGCCTCCAAGAAAGAATGTAGCTTTGCCAACACCTTGGTTTGAATGCAGTGAGACTCCTTTTAGACTTCCGACCTCCATAACTGAAAGATAATAAATCTGTGTTGTTTTAAGGTGAGTTTGTGGTAATTTGTTACAGCAGCAATACAAAACCAATAAAGGGTCCAAGCAAGAGGACTCTCAAATGATTTCCAAGATTTCTAGCTTGGGCCGGATAGGGAGGAATTCATTGAGAAAGAGAAGAGAAGTAAATTTGGGAGAGAAGCTTCTGAGCTATTTTAACCATGATCTTTGTGTGACTGGAAGGGCTTCCACATGGAGCAACCCATGTGAAATATGAAGCCAGGGTAGGGAAGATTGGAGGTTGGGGGTCTTCATCAATGTAGTGATATTCGAAGCTGTGGAAGTGGATGAGGTTACCTAGCAGAGGATGAGGACAGAACATTGGGAACATGCCAATGAGTTGGAGTTGATGAAACTGTTGCTGGTGGTGGAGGTCTGTTGATCTGTTTCCTCTTAACGAGCTCTTTGAGTTCCAGTGTGGCTCTGTGACCTCCACTCTTCCTCCTCCACTCTCCCCCACCTTTCCTAGTCCCTTGGATTCTCAGGAGGTAGCCTGTAGGGCCACCCTGTACTGTTGTGCAGGTCGTACATTGAGCAACTCTAAGGGCGTCATTTGCCTAGACTTCAACATGAATATGCTGCCCTCTTAGAGTTGTCAGTGTATAACCTTGCCAAAGGTCCATGAAAGCGTGGTTGGCCTGTTTAAAGAGACAAGGAAAGAGACTCTTCTTAGCCTCTAATTATATACCCAGAGCCTCAGCCCTGGCTTGAATCCAGGATGGAAAAGAGGTCTCAGGAGCAAGGTCCAGACATGGAATGGGAGCAGCATCAGGAAGGGATGGGGCCCTCGAGGCAGGCTGTCAGGTGTCCAGGCCTGGGCCTCTTGTCAACCCCCATTCCTTGGGAGGACAGCTCTTCCCTCTTCCCCTGGCACCCCACCCCTGTTGACTGCCTTTTGATTAGAATGTGGGCTCTAACTTGGAATTAACCTGATTAATGTAATGAAGCCAGGGCCGGCTCAGCACCGCCTGGTGATGAGGGGAGATGGATTGGGAGCGAAGGAGCTCGGATGGAGGCGCGGCCGTAATTGCTGCGTTTACTGCTACCTGCCTCGCTGACCCAGCTGTTTAGCCCATTAATGATGATGCACAAGCCTCACTTTCCAGAGACAATGACAGAGGATCTCGGGGGAGGGGATAGGAGGAGGGAAGGGGAACTGGGGGTCTGGGGTCTGAGGGAGACATGGGTCTGAGGATGGGTCCCTGGCGAGGGTGAGAGGATGAGGGGCCCGAGGCACAGAAGCGTACGGGGAGACAGAGGGTGCAAAGGTACAAGATGGGGGCTTCTCTAGGCTCCTGCCCCCTTAGGATAATTTAGGATAACTGCCTTGAACAGAGGCTGCTATAGCTGGCAGGGCTCTCTGACTGGGCGGGAGGCCGGCCCCACTGCCTCCTCAATTCAGGAGGGCTTCCTGAAGGAGGGGCCTTCGGAAGAGGAAAGAAAACCCAGGGAGCTAGACAAGGGCAAGCAGTGCCTTTCCTCTTGCCTCTAGCACTGGCCTAGAGTAGGGAGGAAAGCATAGTGGGAGGTCACGGCAGAATCTTAGGGCATGGTGTGGGCATATCCACGTGCATTCATGTATTCAGCACAAAGAAATCTGTGTATCAGGGAAGACTTATCACTTTGATTAACTCCTCTTTGATGCCTCAAAGAAGATGAAATGGATGTTCCTGATCTCATCTGCTGCCCCTCCATGTACTTTATCCTCATCCATGTACGTCATTCATTCATTCATTCATTCTTTCAAGATAGTCAAGGGTTGTCCTGGTTCTGATGCAAACTTGCTGACCCCACTGAGCCCCTTCCCCCTCTGGGCCTCAGTTGGCTACTCTGTAAATGAGGGAATGGAGCAAGTGGTCAGCCCTGACATGTGATAGTGCAGGGATGCAGCCTGTCTTTATCGACACCTGTAGTCTGTGCGAGAGTCCCGGTGGGTGGAGGGCCCTCTCAGAGCAGCCCTGAGGATGGTGGGAGTGTCTTTCCTGCCTCTGCTGGACTCCGTCAGGGCTGCGCATACCTATGTCCTAGCTTTTTAGTAGTTGCTTTGAATTTAGTAGTGGCTTTGAGAACCCACATTAAACTCAGGGCAACAACAACTCCCTGCTTTTTCTCACATGAGCCGCTGACAAACCCTGACTGTCTCGATGCACTGGGGCCATCAATTCGTAACACAAATCCAGGACTTCACATTTATCCCTTAAATTACATTATGTTAATTTTGATTCATTATTCCAAGCTGTCTGTGAGGCCCTAATTTTTTCCTCTACCATTTAACGAGCTTTATATCTTCTGATAATCTGATGAGCTTGGAGGTCATTAACAAAAACAGAGAATAGGAGGGCCAACGGTGGAGTCATGGGAGCAAGCTCTAGAAATTTCTTTTCAACCTTACACCCATCTACTTTTTCCTTTCCTTTCTCCTTTTTTTTTTTTTTTTTGTGGTACACACGCCTCTCACCGTTGCGGCTTCTCCTGCTGCGGAGCACGGGCTCCGGACACGCAGGCTCAGTGTCCATGGCTCACGGGCCCAGCCGCTCCGCGGCACGTGGGCTCTTCCCGGACCGGGGCACGAACCCGTGTCCCCTGCATCGGCAGGTGGACTCTCAACCACTGCGCCACCAGGGAAGCCCCCTTTCTCCATTTTGACTACTGCTTCTCGGTGAGCCTACCCTGCTTGTTACTGTGCACGAATGTTCTCTGTTTAGTACCCATGCACTGTCAGTGACGCACTTCCCAACCAGAGTACAAACCCCATGAAGGCAAGAACCACATTTGCCCTGTTTATCACAGAATCTCCAGTGTCTAGCTCTCTGTCTGAGACATAAAGGGTGCTCAGTGTAGAGTCACTGCGAGAATAAAGGACTCTTCTGACAGAAACGAAGGTGATGCGACTGTGTGAAGTGTTAGGAACTTTAGCGTGTGTTACTGCCCCCAGGCACCCACCTTCTGGCCTCTGCCACCAGGCCTTTGATGTGAAGGGGTGGAGAGGAGAGGGAGATTTGGTGGAAAATTTTAACCAAGAGCTCCGGGGTACTTCTAAAGAGAAAGGATGTGTGTGTGGAGGTGGGGAAAGAGAGCAAGCAAGCAAGCGTGCTTCGGGCAGGTTTGGCTTTGAAGTTTGCTGAAGTTATTTATTAGCTGTGTAACTGAAGGCGATTGCTTATCATTGCAGAGCCTCGGTTTTTCATCTGTAAAACGGGCATAATAACATCTACCCCCCTCAGTCATTGTGAGGAGTAAACATGACAGAGACAAGCGCCCCCCACACCCACCCCCGGCTCAGTCTCAGCCCTGTGCCTGTGAACAGGGGCGCCTCCCCTCCCCTCCCTCTTCCTTATAATGGAGACCGAAACTCTCAGGGAAAAAGAGAGAAGAAAGCGTGTGAGGAATGTTATTTGTGCTCCAAAATATCTCTGTACGATTACCAGAGTCTGGGAAGTCAACCTTGACTTTTTCTTTTTTTAAAGCTGTTTTCCCTCATTATATGGGTTATGGATGTTAACTGAAGGAAAACTGGAAAATTCAGGTGTGCAAAATAAAACATCACATTTCTCCTACCACCCACAAATATGTGTGTATGTGTGTGTGTGTGTGTTTGTGGGGGAACAGATCGCACTATTTAGTTTAAACACATCGAGTTGGGGTTGCAGGGGAGGTGTCCAATAGGCAGATGGACATGTGGGCCTAAACTGGGGGACAGTGATCCGAGCTGAAGATAACAGGTTAGGAGCTGTCAGTGTGTCTCTGTGGCCTTTACAGCTGTGGGAAGGGCCACGGTGCCTGAGGAGGGGTCTGGGCTGAGGGCTAAGGGTAGGACAGCGGAAAGCACCGGCATGTGAGGGTCAGGTGGAGTTAGAGGAGCCAGTGATTAAGGCTGAGAATCACCATCAGAAAGGCTGGAAGAAACCAGGAGAGTGTCGCCGGAAGCCGAGGGAGAAGAGCAGTTCAAGCAGGTGGGGGTGGGCAGCAGTGTGACCTGCTGCAGGGATTTCAGGCAGGAAGGGGCCTCAAAGAGAGCCTCATGGTTTGCAACGGGAGGACATAAAGACCTTGGCTGGCAGTGAGCCACAACTACTGAAGCCCGCGCCCCTAGAGCCCATGCTCCGCAACAGGAGAAGCCACCGCAATGAGAAGCCTGCACACCGCAATGAAGAGTAGCCCCCTCTCGCCGCAACTAGAGAAAGCCTGAACTCAGCAGTGAAGACCCAACACAGCCAAAAAAAAAAAAAAACTGGAAAAAATTAGAAATCAATATGAGATTAAAAAAAAAAAAAGACTTGGCTGGAACAGTTAGCCTGGGGTAGTGGGGACGGAGGCCAGGTGACAGGGTGGAGAGGGCTGGAGCTGGGCGAGGAAAGTAGCAAGTGAGGGGACTCTTCCAGAATGAGTGGTGATGATGGGAAAGGAGACCGTGGGGTCCTAGCCTGGGGGGAGGCAGGATCAAGAGAAGGTAAACTTATGTGGAGGCTTGGACGGGTGGAGTGAGGGAAGGAGACGGCAGACAGAGAGAGAGAGAAGAGAATAGTTGATGCAAAGTCATTATAAACCATGGCTTATGGTTTGTAAAACATCTCTGCATCTTCCACAAAGTCTGTTGAGGACATTGTCCATTCTGTAGTCCTGTGTCCCTTTCACAGGGAACCATGGGAGAAGCAGTATGGCGTAGAGGTTTGGAGCACAGTCTCTGGGGTTTGCAGACCTAGTTTTGAGCCAAGGTTCAGCCACTTACTGGTTATGGGCACTTGGGCAACCTCTCTGGTCCTCGATTTCTTCACATACAAATTGGGGAAATAATATCTAATTTGCATGATTGCTATGTAAATTAGATGAGGTACCAGATGGTTAGCCTTTCGCCTGGCATCAGGCTTATAGACCTAAGAAGGGGAAGTTATTACTATTGCTTATGTACCTTAAGGAGTTCAGTTGCAGGAAAAGGATTTAATACCGGGAACGCGGGAACTCTAGGCTGATTCTCAGGAATGACTGACTCCCAGGACCATGAAGCTGAAGTGGCCACCAGACCAGGGAAGTGGGAGAGACAAGAGCTTGTGTTTCCCTGACTGAGGCTGTCATGAGCTGTGGGGGCTGGAAATGTAAACTGGTGTCTCTACTAAAGGAGAAGGCAAAAAGGTTAAAAGGCCATCTCGCCGCACTCCTTCTTCCTAGGAACAAGGAAGGAAGGAAAAACTTGGTAATGAAAAGATTCTGAAAGGGAGGCAAAGCCAGGGTGAAATAGCCAACGAGGAGGAGACAGCCCACACCACCATCACTGAACAGGTGCTAAGAGAGGAAGTGTGCCAGGTTGTCTCACGTAAGGAAACTCAGAAACAAAGCGGTAAGAATCTTGGAAATTTCCCTCAGAGTAGGTGGTGAGTGACGTACTGAAAGTTCCCTGACAGCGATCCGGAGGACCTTCTGGGGTTTGCATCTGAGGTCTGGCAGAACCCTGCCCCGACACGTTCAGACTCTCAGATGGTTTCCATAGAACTTAGTGGTCCTAGAGGGTCTTTAGGGTCTTAGACCCTAAAGAAACCTGGGTACCCTGGGCTGTGTGGGGAATGAGTTTTCATTTCTTCTGCTTCTGGAAGGAAGAATGAAGAAGAGATGTGAGCAGTGAGCTTACAGATGGCATTAAAGACTAAAGAGTGGGATTTGCTCTGGGAGTGCTGTGCAGGGTTGTTTGGAAAGTTTGGGGAAGAGACCTGCTCCTTGATTAAAAGAGCCATAAACCGTAAGTTGATAATAAGCTGTCAGGAAAAGCAAAGTTTAGATAAATCTGTAGAAATGGATGCCACTGGAACTCATGAAAGGAGGAAGGCTCTGTGGTCAGGAAGACCTGGCTTTGAATTTTGCCTTAGTCATTTATTAGCTGCATGGTTGAAGGTGATTATCATTTCAGAGCCTCAGGTTTTCATCTGTAAAATAGGGTGAGTAATATCTACCCCCCTCAGCTGTTGTGAGGATTAAATACAACGACAGAGACAAAGCCCCCGGCTGAAGCTCAGCCCTGTGCCTGTGAGTGGGAGCCCCCACCCCTTTCCCCTCCCCCCCCCCACCCCCAGCCCCGGTCTTCCTTAGACTGGAGACTGAGGCTCTCAGGGAGAAAGAGAGGAAAGAGAGGAGAGTGTGAGGATTGTTATTTCTGCTCCAGGATAGCTCTGTACAGTTACCAGAGTCTGGGATGTCAATCCTGACTTTTTTTAAAAAAGCTTTTTCCCCTCATTACGTAAGTTATGAATGTTAATTGAAGAAAACCTAGACAATTCAGATATGCAAAATAAAACATCATCTGTCATCCTATCACCCAGATTACTACTGTTAACATTTTGGTGTATAGCCTTCCGGACTTTATTTTTACGCATATAATCAATTTTTTAAACAAAATGGTATTATATAATATTGTTTTGGAAACATTTTTTCACTTAACAATACATATTCAGGGACTTCCTTGGTGGTGCAGTGATTAAGAATCCGCCTGCCAATGCAGAGCACATGGGTGCGATCCCTGGTCCGGGAAGATCCCACATGCCCCGGAGCAACTAAGCCCATGCACCACAACTACTGAGCCTGCGCTCTAGAGCCCGCGAGCCACAACTACTGAGCCCATGTGCCACAACTACTGAAGCCCATGTGCCTAGAGCCCGTGCTCTGCAACAAGAGAAGCCACCACAATGAGAAGCCTGCACACTGCAAGAAAGAGTAGCCCCCGCTCGCTGCAACTAGAGAAAAGCCCATGCACAGTGAAGAAGACCCAACACAACCAAAAATAAATAAATTAAATAAGTAAAAATTAAAAAACCCTAATACATATTCATGACAATAACTATAGTTCTATAATCTATACCAATGTCGTTAACGGTTGCATAGTAGTCTACTATAAAGGATAATAAAGGACAGCTTTATTGAATACTCTGTTATTGATGGACACTTGCATGCTTTCTGTTTTTATAAACAATAATGTAAGGAACATCCCTGAACATGTATCCAAGAGAAGTATGGGAGAATACAAATGTGACTGCCTTGGAATGTATCTAATGAGGTCAGATTGATAAGGCCTTGCATACAGCATGGAAAGAAGGAAGAGTGACCAGGGAGAGGGACACCAGATTGGCAACACACTGTGAGAAGCACCCAAAAGGTTAGAGCTTGAAAAGAGCAGAGGTTGATAATAACCCCTTTGTATATCTATCCTATAGACAACCACAGAGGGAGGCATTGCCAAGTACTGACACGGGAGCTCATCAGGTATATTTTTGAATGAGAACAGCAAGTTACAGAACAAAATATTTGTCATTTGTGTATAAAGGCATCATACCTCTTTGTTTTTCAAGGAAAATAAAAAGTTTAAACAAGATTCTCCCTGAATTTCTCCATATGTTGCAGGACTCAATATAAATAAGAATCTTGGTGCTGAAAAGTTTTAAAAATATATACTTTTCCTTTTTTATTGTGGTGAAAATATGTATAACATAATTCACTATTTAACCATTTTAAAGTGTACAATTCAGTGGCATTAATTATACTCACAATGTTATGCAACCATCACCACTATTTATTTTTAAGATTTTCTCATCATCCCAAACAGAAACTCTGTACCTGTTAAACAATAACTCCACATTCCCCTCTCATAAGCTCCTGGTAACCTCTAGTCTACTTTATTCTGTCTCTATGAATTTGCCTATATTTTATATAGAAGAAATCATACAATATTTGTCTTTTTGTATTTGGCTTCTTTCACTGAGCATGACGTTTTCAAGATTCATCCACATTGTACCATATATCAGAACTTCATTCCTTTCTATGACCGAGTGATATTCCATTGTATGGATATACCACATTTTGTTTATCCCTTTGCCTGTTGATGGACAGGCATTTTCCCTCTTAAATCAGAAATCCATTTATTCAAATCAAACATTCTTTGTGAAAATACTAACTAGGAGCCTGTTTTCCATTATTTAAAATGGGAAAAATTGTAACAGGTTATGGGTCAACTTGAATCTCTCAACAGATTTCCTAAAATGTAACTAAGTCCCAGTAAATGCCTATATAGAATTAACATAGTATTACGTTAGGATGTAAAATGCTCAGAATATTGCTTCCTGGTTACCAAACAACAACCAAGGCTGTAATGAACGGTTGCTTTGTTAGCAATAATAAGGCCTCTCAGCGTCAGCCACACTCCAGACTCACATTCTCTTTGTTGACACTTTTCAAAATGTCATGTGATTCTGACACCTTACCAATTCTATTTGAAATGTAATTTGGGATTTTTCCCACCCATCATTATGTTTAGAATGCCATATTGAGCTTTGGGGATGCAAATACTGTATATATTTTCCCTATATAAGCAACAACTGAGAAACATTATTGTGAGATACACGTGTTCTATAAAGTTTGCGTACTAAAAGCCTAGAGATGTTCTGCCAGGAAAATGTTAATGGGGAATATGTTCTACAGGATATGCCAACATAGTTAAACAAGAAAACCAAAGTATATGTTCTTTATGTACATATATGTGTGTAAATGCATAGAGGAATATACACCAAGCTAATAACAATAAAGAATGGGCAGAGACCTAAAGAGACATTTCTCCAAAGAAGACATACAGATGGCCAAGAGGCACATGAAAAGATGTTTAACATTGCTAATTATTAGAGAAATGCAAATCAAAAGTACAAAAAATAAAATGAGGGGGCTTCCCTGGTGGTGCAGTGGTTCAGAGTCCGCCTGCCATGCAGGGGGCATGGGTTCGTGCCCCGGTCCGGGAAGATCCCACATGCTGCAGAGCGGCTGGGCCCGTGAGTCATGGCCGCTGGGCCTGCACACCCAGAGCCTGTGCTCTGCAACGGGAGAGGCCACAACAGTGAGAGGCCCGCATACGGCAAAAAAAAAAAAAAAAAAAAAAAAAAAACAACTACAATGAGATATCACCTCACAGCAGTCAGAATGGCCATCATCAAAAAATCAGCAAACAGTAAATGCTAGAGAGGGTGTGGAGAAAAGGGAACTCTCCTACACTGTTGGTGGGAATGTAAACTGGTACAGCCACTAGGGAGAACAGTATGGAGGTTCCTTAAAAAACTAAAACTAGGGGCTTCCCTGGTGGCGCAGTGGTTGAGAGTCTGCCTGCTAATGCAGGGGACACGGGTTCGAGCCCTGGTCTGGGAGGATCCCACATGCAGCGGAGCAGCTGGGCCCATGAGCCACAACTACTGAGCCTGCGCGTCTGGAGCCTGTGCTCCGCAACAAGAGAGGCCGAGATAGTGAGAGGCCCGCGCACCGCGACGAAGAGTGGCCCCCGCTTGCCACAACTGGAGAAAGCCCTCGCACAGAAACGAAGACCCAACGCAGCAAAAATTAATTAATTAATTAATAAACTCCTACCCGCAACATCTTCTTTAAAGAAAAAACCAAAAAAAACCCCCTAAAACTAGAGCTACCATATGATCTGGCAATCCCGCTTTTGGGCATATATCCGGAGAAAAACATGGTTTGAAAGGATACATGCACCCCGATGTTCATTGCAGCAATGTTTACAATAGCCAAGACATGGAAGCAACCTAAATGTCCATCAACAGATGAATGGATAAAGGAGGTGTGGTACATATATACAATGGAATATTACTCAGCTGTTGAAAAGAATGAAAATAATGCCATTTGCAGCAGCATGGATGGACCTGGAGATTATCATACTAAGTGAGACAGTCAGAGAAAGACAAATATCATATGATATTGCTTATATTCAGAATCTAAAAGGAAAGATACAAATGAACTTATTTACAGAACAGAAACAGACTCACAGACTTAGAGAACGAACTTATGATTCCCAGGAGGGAAGGGTGGCGGGAGGGATAGACTGGGAGTTTGGGATTGACATGTACATACTGCTATATTTAAAATAAAATGTCTTTCCCAAAATAAAAATAAAAATAAAATAAAAATAAGAAATATACAAAATGATTATAAAAAACAGAATGGACTAGAATTAGAACTGATCAATGATAGCTTTATCTTTATCTGTAATATTTGCATTTTAATAAGTATGTATTACTTGTGTGATTAAAAATGAATGAATGGATGGATGGATGAATTAATGAATGAATAAATAAGTAAACAAATTTTTAAAAATGTGTTTAATACTCAGAACAACCTTTGGGGTAGAAGGTCATGTATGATGTTAACCAAATACAGAGAAAAGAGCTGCTACCTATCCTTTTTCCTTCTTTCTAGAGTGTTGAGAAGAATGACTTCAAATCAGAAATAGTAGGAAAAAATTTTGATAAAAAGATCCAGGTCCAGAAAGGTGTCAAAATCACATGTGATCAGGAATCTGCTTTCAGTGATCTTTGGGGAATCATGGAGGATCAGAGAGGTGCTATGGGATGGAAATGGACAAGTACTACCAATATACTCAGCGAGAAGTAGACAGTGGATTTGGAAATTAAAGATTGTCAAGATTGATACTGATTCTTGGCAAAATTCTAGAAATGATTATTATATACGGGGTGCAGCAATGCCTAACAAGGAAAACAGGTCTACCTTTTGGCAAGCCAGCATGAGCTCTTTAAGAACACATGCCAAAGAGCAGAATATCATGCTTCTTCTGTTGATAAGGACACTGAATGAGGAGTTTAGGGGAATGCTGAAGATACTGTTTTTTGCTTCCAACATTTTGTCATATTATCCTTGTGGATTCAATGAAGAAATGTGAGCTGATGGTGACCCTGCCTGGAGGACTCATAACTGGTGACTCACTGTACCCAAAGAGGTGTGATGAGGGTAGGGTTTATATCTTCCCAGTAGGAGGTCTTTGAATCTGTGACTCAGCCCTGGTCATGTGATGTTTCTATCAGTGGCTCAAATGAAGATGTAGGAGCCCAGCTCATCACACTTCCACAAAGAGGAGCAGGATCACTAATAGACTGGATGACAGAATTGTGATTAGAAATGATCTTGACAAGTTGGAACAAGTATCCTACATGAACAAATAATATTTGGAGGAGGGTGGATGTGGAGTCTTACAGGCAGGTTAAAAAGGTCAGAGGCACAAATATAGGGCTGGGAGCCCTGGTTTAGAAATGAATCACTTGAAAAAGACAGAGTTTATGTGACAGCTATGAGTAGAGTGACCATAAAATATGGTCACTGGGATACATTTGAGAGTAAAAGAAATTGTCATTGGGACTTCCCTGGTGGCGCAATGGTTAAGACTTCACGCTCCCAATGCAGGGGGCCCGGGTTCGATCCCTGGTCAGGGAACTAGATCCCACATGCGTGCCACAACTAAGATTCCACATGCCACAACTGAGTTCACATGCCGCAACTAAGAGTTCACATGCCACAACTAAGGAGCCCGAGTGCCACAACTAAGACTGGGTGCAACCAAATAAATAAATATTTAAAAAACAAGAAAGTGTTATTAACAACTGCAATGTATAATAATTCTACTTTTGAGGCATCATTGGAAGAACTGGGACTTTTTGTACTAGAAAAGAAAAAAAAAGAATACTAATAGCCAAATCGCTGTCATATGAGAAGGGGACTAGATTTCTATGGCCTATTATTTTTTAAAATTATTATTTAAAAAGTAATATCTTCTCATTGAAAAAAATTCAAATGATAGCCAGCTCTTTTCTGTCAAATGGGGACAATACTAGTATCCACCTCAGACTGTTATGAGGATTAAATGAACAGTGCATGGCGTAAGAATTTATAAGATAAAATTAAAAATATAACTGTTTAGGGCTTCCCTGGTGGCGCAGTGGTTGAGAGTCCGCCTGCCGATGCAGGGGACGCGGGTTCGTGCCCCGGTCCGGGAAGATCCCACATGCCGCGGAGCGGCTGGGCCAGTGAGCCATGGCCGCTGAGCCTGCGCGTCCGGAGCCTGTGCTCCGCAACGGGAGAGGCCACAACAATGAGAGGCCCGTGTACCGCAAAAATATATATATATATATATATATAACTGTTTAAAATAAAAAAGAGTTCTCCCTTTTCTCATTACCTTCCATCCCCTATGTCAGTCATGTGCTTCAGAGGTAACCATATTATTAATTTGTTGTGTGTGTTCTAAACATTTGTTAATTTAAAAAATTTAAACTAATATGCTTACATGAAGCAAATGTAGCAAAATCTTGGTATTGGCTAGCTCTGAATGATTAGAATATGGGAATTCATTGTACTCTTCTATTTTCATGTATCTTTGAAATTTCCATGAAAGATAGTTAGTTATGTAACTCAGAAATTAAACTAATGCAAGGTTATAGCTTTCCCCTATTAGCTCCCCATAGGCTACCATTTTAAAATTGTTTAGCTACATCTTCTGATATTTGCTTCCCTATTTCTATTAAAATATCATGTTTATCTTGCTTTTTTGACTTTTCATTTTTTAGATACTTTTATTGACAGTCTATTATGGAAGATGAGAATTGGGCTCTCTTATACCACCATCTATATTCATTTTATCTTTGTTCATTCTCTCAATATACTTAATCACAATTTGGAGTAAAATCAATATTTTGTGTTTATGCATATAAATGTGTAAATATTTCTTTTCTTTCTTCTTTTTAAACAGCTGAGTCATGTTGTGACTTTCATTACATTTTATTTCTTGCATAACTTTTTGATTTTTCTGGAGTTAATAATAGCTTCGGGGGCTTCCCTGGTGGCACAGTGGTTGAGAGTCTGCCTGCCAATGCAGGGGACACAGGTTCGAGCCCTGGTCTGGGAAGATCCCACGTGCCGCGGAGCAGCTGGGCCCGTGAGCCACAACTACTGAGCCTGCGCATCTGGAGCTTGTGCTCCGCAACAAGAGAGGCCGTGACAGCGAGAGGCCCGCGCACCGTGATGAAGAGTGGCCCCCACTCGCAGCAACTAGAGAAAGCCCCCCCACAGAAACGAAGACCCAGCACAGCCAAAAATAAATAAATAAATAAATAGATTAAAAAAAAATAGCCTCAGGTCCTCCCCACCCCCTCCCCCACCAGTTGTTTGCTAAGTTTCCTAGTTACTTATTCCTAATTCATGTCCAAATTCCCAGCAGAAATATAAAACATTTTATTTTTGTCAAGCATATTTTGTAATCTATTGATACCATATTTTTATTGGTGGCATCCTTTTTGGACCTACAGTTTTTCCATTCAGAGCCATCACTAACACAAATGTCCCTTTCAAGTAAATTTTTTAAAAAGGCACCCCTTCTAGACAGATGGATTGTAAAAAGGAGCTTCCTGGGATGACAAATTACAGAATAGTGCTATCTTTGTGAAGATCAATTAGTAAGAGTGTATTCTTCCTCAGGTTTGATGCAGCACTTCATCACAAATGTGGCTTGGCAAGCAAAGTGCAAGATGGACTTTGGTTCTCATTTATGGCCCCCAAATGAGACATCTTTTGTCAGTGAACAATTTACACAACTGTATGTGGTACACCTGTTCTAGTTCCTATCTGTACTGGTTACTCCATGGATATGTTGTACACCTATCATTACAGAGTTTTTCCTTCTCCATCATTTTGGGAATTCCCCTCACTCTTCTCCTGTGTTACAGCTTTTGCTTACTGAGTCCCGAGTATTCTTCTTTCTTGGTTTAGTCATTCATTTTTGATGAAGAACATTATCCAGTAATTTTTAAAAGAAGAATGCATGGGAAATTTGGGGATATTTGAAAGTTTGAAAAATACTTTATTTTAATCTCACAGTTGATTGATATTTTGGCTGAGTATAGAATTCTAAACTTGAAATCATTTTTTTCCTAAGAATTTTGAAGGTATTGCTACTTTAATAGTTGCATTGTTGCTGTTGAGAAGTTTACTGCCAATGTTATTTCCAAATTGTTGTATTTCCCCTCTTTCTCTCTTTCTGGAAGCTTCTCTTTATCCTTTGGTGTTCTAAAATTTTATGATTATGTGTTTTGATGTGGGAATTTGTAAATCCTTTTTGCTGGGTATTTGATAGTCCATTTCAATCTAGAAATTCATGCCCTTCAATTTGGGAAAATTTATGGAATTATTTTTAAAATAATTTTCTCATCTTCCTTTTCTTTTCTTTTTTTTCTGGTCACGTCACCTGGCTTGTGGAATCTTAGTTCCCTGACCAGGGATTGAACCTGAGCCCTTGGCAGCGGAAGTGCAGAGTCCTAACTGCTGGACCACCTTCATTTTCTTTGTCCTCTTTTTTGGAGACTTCCATTAGTCAGATGTTTATACTTTATACTGTATCTCTATACTGTATCTATCCTCTTATTTTTCCTATTTTTTTCTTTTCTAATTTTATCTCTGAGGCTATCATTCATTTTACTTTGTGGATATTTTCTCAACTTTACCTTGAAAACCTTCTATTAAATATTTTTACTTTTGATATCATATTTATATCAATACATATACACATATTCATATATGCACATATACATATGTATTAGTTTCTAGGAGTTTAAAAATTATTATTCTTCTCTGAATGTACCTTAAAAATACACTATTTTTGCTTCATAGATATGAGTTTCTTTTCCTTTCTGAGGCTATTAATCGTAGTTTTTTTGGGGGCGAGATTGTTTTTAGTTTTCTTCTCTTCCCTGAATTGGCTTTGGTTCTTTCAAGTTTTTTTTCTTGTGGTAGTTAATTCTGTCCTTTATTTTTCATGTTAGAAGCTTATTTTAAACCATTAGTATCCTTTCCAGCCCATCAACACACAAAAGTAAAGAAGTAAAAGACTGGAAACTCTGAGTGCACGTTTGGGATCTGTTGATTAGTAGATATCACTGAAAAGTGGTAAGGTGGGGACCCAGACTTTCGTGGAAGACCCAACTGCCAGAATCTGGAGGTATTTTCTTTTGGGCTGGTCTCTGTCTCCATCCTGGACAGCTAAGCAATTGAATTTCTGAAAGTCAAGGTGGGGGTGATGGCGATCCCCAAATTTAACTAGTTCATTTTAATATAACAATGGTTTAAAATTTTTATTGTTGAAAATTTCGAACATATATAAAAATATGCTACTATAAACCCAACTCTAACAATTATCAATTACTAGCCAGTCTTATTTTATATAGTTCCCAACCACTCCAACCCCCAGATTATTTTATAGCAAATCCCAGACGTCATATCATATAATCTATAAATATTTAAGTTTACATTTCTAAAATAAAATCACTTTTTAAAATGATCATAATATCACTAGCACAGCTAAAAGATTTCATAATGTGCAATTAGTGTGGTATTTACATTTCCTTAGTTACCTCATAACTTCTCTTCCTGCTCCTCCTCTTCTTTTTAATTATTTGCAGGATTCAATTATATTGCAGTTAGTTGATATGTTTCTTAAGTCTCTTTTCCCCTTTGCAATTTCTTCATTGAAGAAGCTGATTATTTGCACTAAAGTTTCTCACAATCTGTGGAAACTATACAAGCAAGAGCTTGGATCAGATTACATCCTTGTGGTTTCTTTGTTTTTTGTTTTTTTTGCGGTATGCGGGCCTCTCACTGCTGTGGCCTCTCCCGTTGCGGAGCACAGGCTCCGGACGCGCAGGCTCAGCGGCCATGGCTCATGGGCCCAGCCATTCCACGGCATGTGGGATCCTCCCGGACCGGGGCACGAACCCGCGTCCCCTGCATCGGCAGGCGGACTCTCAACCACTGCGCCACCAGGGAAGCCCCAGTTCTTTGTTTATAGTATTTTCTGTAAAATGGTAGTTACATCTAAAGGCTTGATCAAATTCAGGTTTGATTTTTTTTGGAAATACTACTTTTAAGGATTTTTCGTTTTGTTTTTTGTTTCTTTGTATTTTCATCGAGACACATAGTTGTCTGTCGTTACTCTTTTCATGAAATTAACAGCCATTGATGATCATTGCCCAGATCTATTATTCCATTAGGTGTTGCAAAATGGTGATATTCTAATTCTATCCATTCCTTATTCATTTATTAGTTGGAAGACTTCTATAAAGAGAAATGTCCCTTCACCCACTATTTGATTTTCCTGAGGTACAGTTCTTATAAGAAAGGCAGTAGAAATGCTTGATTCTTTTTATTTATCAGTTTTCCAAATAATGAGTTAGTTCCCTCTCTCCTCTAAAGAAGATCAAAAAGGTTTTTCTTTTAAGTATAATTATGTACTAATGATTTAGATATATTTGATGAGTTTCAATCAGTTGCAGCTATTATTCTCATTGATGCTCAATTATCTCATCATTGGTCAGTGGGAACCTCTAATTGGCACCTAGATCCTTTTGACATGACCCTTGTAGTCTTTAATAGATTCCTTGCTTTCTGTTATGACAAGATTTCCAGGATCATCTTGTATATTTCCTGTTTCAGACTTGACATCTTCCATTTCCCCAAAGAGTCCTGGTTCCTTTTAGCCCAAAGTGGTGTTTAAAGACCACGATCTGGGAACTAGAGGTGCTTACTGCTACCGAGTTGGTCAGTTTCTTGTCCTTTTCAGTGCACAGAGCCAGGAAATGAATTTTTTAAAAGGTAGAATGCATCAAGAGCTACTACGAATACATCCAATTAAATCCAGGACTATAGGGATTTTACTTGTCTTCCTTGATCTTCCATCTGGTTTTGTTTGTTTCTCCCACATCAAAAAAACTCCAAGAATATAAATATCATTACTTATTTGCTTTATCGGTGTATGCCCCACTAGGCAATGTATATATAGTCAACTACTAGGTTTAAAATTACTTGGAATAATTTCTCTCTATGTGGTTATGATACCAGCTCAATAGAGAGTTAGGTTCATTTGTTTTTATTTTGCTTTTGCTTCTTTGGGGATTGCTTATTTATTTACTTAATTTTGTTGTGACATTATGTAAAATATTTACATGGTTCTAAAGTCAAATCTGCAATATGAGATATCAGTGATATCAACCTTCTACCCTGTCCTCTCCATTTTGTTTCCTCCCTTCTTCAATAGATGAACTTAAAAAAACTTTTTTGTTTATCTTTCCATTTTGTAAAATGTAAGTTAAAAAGTATATGCATTCATATTCCTCCTTTCTTAGATAAATGTTTGCCTATTATACACCTTTTTATCCACCTTAATATTGGTCTTTTAATAAAACTTATGTCTAGGAATATGTTACATGTTTATGTTGTGACTCAGCCTGCTCCCTGTTTTGCTTCTTACCTGAGGGCATGCACTTCTTAAAGCAGATACCCAATGTCAAGGTATGGATGTACTTTAAAAGGGAAATGGACCTGGGTTTGAATTCCACCTCTACTTGTTACTTGCTGTGTGACTTTGGGCAAATATGTTAATATGTCTTGGTCTCATTATCTTTATCTGTAAAATAGAAATAATAAAACCTTCTTAATAGGGTTATTGTGGATAATGCAGGAAGAACACTGAGCTCAGTGCCTAGTCCATACTAAAGGTTGGATAAATGTGAGTTATTTTCAATCATGCTATTATTAGCTCTGAGTTTTCTTTTGTATTTTTGTCAACTTGATGATTCCAAGAATCTTACAATTACTGAATGTGATTTATCATCCCTTTAGTTTCAGAAGAAGCAGATACCACTTGGGCCACGTGAGTACTCAGAGCACTGAATGCTGTCAGGGCTGCTCAGATACTACTCTGCAGTTAAAGGCTGCGTCCTTCGGACCCCAGCCTGGGCCCCTGCATTCTGGCCAGCCTCAGAGAGCTGTGTCCTGGCCTGCAAAGCCTGACAGGGACCACTGTTTCTTGCTTCCCCAACTTCCCTTCTTGACTCAGCCCTTTCTTGTCCCAGGCTGCATCATCCCTGCAGAAGCTGCTTCCAGACCTCTGCTGTTTCCTGAGGAAGCTTCTTTTCAAACTTAGAAAGAGCTCTCTCCCTCCATTCTCAGGGCCTTGGGCTCAGGATAAGTGTTCCTTCCTCTTCCCTTCCACTGTCCTTGAGGCTTTATTATTGTGTGACATCATCACCATTCTGACGTCACTGTATTAGTACACTGTTACTGAGTTAACATGATTACACTGTAAGTTGGTCGTTCCATTGCTTGGTTGCAGGGTTTTTACAGTCATTTCAGCCCTGAGGTGCCCCTGATTACAGGGTTACCGCATTACCACAATATAGCCCCATTCGTTAACCAGTAAATCGACCCATCATTTCCTGGTTGATATTAGTAAATTATTGTATGGTTATCCTGTTTCTGGATTACACCATTACAGCCCTACCCTATCACTTATACCTGGTGACACATCTTTACTGCATTATATTATTGTAGAACCACTTTGTTTCAGTATTATACTATTACTTTGTCACAAAATTACATTGGCTCATCCAAACTAAAATACAAATTTGGAGGATAGGAGAGTGAGAGCAGGAAAGTATATCTCCCAGTTCTACACCCCAAAGCCAATTCGCTCCCTATAATTCTGTCTATTGGACATCATGCCCACGCATGTTACTCAGCATACAAAGTCATGCTCATTGTTTCTAGTCCCAAGGTGGCCTCTCTTCTTACCTCTGCTGATAGCCCAATCAGCCACCCGGCTTCTTGGAAGCAGTCATCTTTGCCCTATCTCTCTTCTTCACCTTCAGGTCCAACTGGCAGCCAGGTCCAGATATGCCATCCCGGTGAGGCTGTCACTAGACCTTCTTGGGCAGCTTGATGGAACCCACTCAGTTCACCTCATCCCCCTCTGTCCCTCATGGGAGACTTCTCCATCACAAACCTTCCTTCCACAGGTCAATCTCTCTTCCTCATTTCTCATAACTGTACCAGCCTCCTAAAGTTCTCCTTGCCTTAACCTTTCCCTTCAACCACTCTGTCTGGCATCCAGAATTACCTTTGCAAACAAAACTTTGCATCTGGCCGTCTTAAGAAGCAACCAGTGACCCCCTTCCTCATCAAGGGCAGGAGAAAGGCCAAACTTAGCCTGGCACTCATTGCCCTTCACAAACTGGTCTCCCTTTCCTTCATCCTTTTCATCCGATCAGTATCCTCGTCCTGTCAGTTCAAACTTAGGTAAATATATCAAAATCAGTTTTGGAAAGTTCGCTCTCCAACCGTTTCTCCCTCTCCTCCACTGGTCAGCCCCATGTTTTGCATGCGGCCAACTCGCTGCACAGAGCATGCTTCTTCCAGATCCTGGGCTTTGCTCTTCTAGCAAGTCCTTCCAGTCATTCTCTCTACCATTCTAACCTCCAACTGTCTGCAGCCTCATCTGAACCCACCCAGCACAGCTGGCTTAAGTCAGTCTGATGGGCTCACGGGTTGACTGAGTGTTCTCTGAGGGTTTCTTATCTTCCCAGCCACCCCAGCATGTCTTGGGCTGCCAGGAGAGATCTGACTCTGGGGATCTTGACCCCAGAGTCACGCCAGGGATAGAGTCAAGACAAGATTAGGCCTTTATTCACTCATTTATTTATTCACCAAGTATTTTCTGGTATCCATTAAGTTCCAGACTCGAAGGATAAAGACACGGACTCCATTCTTGTGAAACTTAACATTTGGTGGAAAGAGAGACAATGCACAAGTACGGTGACATGTTGATGAGTGGGGAAGTTTGGGAGCTGTAAAAGCACCTCATGGGTTCAGGGAAGGCTTCTTGGAGGGAGTGACATTTAATCTGAAATCTCAAGGATGAATAGGAGTTAGTCAAGTGAGTAGTGGGTGTGGCAAGGTAGAATTTTTCAGGCTTTGAGAAGAACAGCGTGTGCAAAGGCAGGAGGGGAAGGTCAGTGGGGCTGGAGCAGAGAGAGCAGGGGAAGCGTGCTGGAGGCAAGGCTGGGCTAGTGGCAGAGGTCGGGGCTTTGTGGCTTGTGAGTCAGGAGTTTGGACTTGACCCCCTGCAGGCCCATGGGGGTCCAGCAAAGAGTGTTAAACCGGAAGTTAGTGTGTATGTGTATGAGTGTGGTGGGGTACATCAGGATATTATTTGCATTGTAAAAGATAACATTAGCTACAAGAAAGAGCCTAAATCAGGAGAGCAGGCAGAGTCGCTGATGGTGGTGTGGGGGAGCTAGAAGCAGGTGGCCCAGATTTGCTATGTTTCCGGGAGGTTGAACTGACAGGACTTGGATTCTGACTGGCTGAGTGGGATGAGGGAGAGGGAAGGGTCAAAGATGACTTGTGGGATTCTGACTTAAGTAGTTGAGTGGGAAATGGTGCCATTCCCTCAGATTAGGATCAACGGTTGGGAAAATCATGCCTTGGACTCTGCACAAAGAGTCACCCAAGATGGTTGAGGGTAATGATGGGGGGCACAGGGAGTTGTGGGGCCTAACACAGTCAAGGGGCCAAAGAAGCCTTCCTGATTAAGACAGCTGATGGCAAGGCCTTGACTAAATGCGGCTGAGGGTCTAAGACATGAGGTTGGGCCTAGGGCTGGGATCTGGGGGCACCTGGAAGCTGAGGGAGCAGGACGCCTGGAGACTTGGAAGTGGACGTAGAGTGGCCAAGTCCTAGGTGACTCTAGCCTTGGTTGGTGACAGACGGCTGGGCTGGGCTGGGCTGCCCTCTCCTCCTCCGATAATTAATCCCGCACGGGGGCCGCGGGCGATGACAGGGCTGTCTAGCGTGCACTTAAGCATTAAATGACCAATTTCTGTCAGACTAACTTCCCCAGCCTCCCCGTCCCCTCCTCTGCCGCCCACCCCCCGCCTGCACCCCCTCCCTCTGCTCCCTGCACTGAGTTTTTCAGCAACTGATGGCTCCTGGTTCATTTCTGTGGAATTAATTGGTCCCTGAATGAATTCTGTTGACAGGGCAATTTATCATGTGTTTGGGCTGACAGTGCGGGTGTCGGGGGGTAGGGGGGTGGAGAGATGAATCGGGGGGGCTGAGATGAAGGGGAGGAGGCTGTGTGGGTTGGGGTGAGTATTGACCATAGATAGGGACCTGAGAATTGCCAGCCCAAGGGTTTGGGGTGCCATAGAGCACCCCCAATCATGGCTGCATGCTTTGATACACATCCTTGATCCCACAAGTTTGAGAGAAAACACTAAATTGGAGAGGACCCTCCAAACTTTATCTGACTTCTTCCCGATCCTTCAATCATCTCAGATAGGGTATCTTCATTGGGGGAATTCAGCACCACCCTACCTTAACCCTCTGGAGGCTGGAATGGAGCCTGGGGCTCTGGGAGAGAATAAGGGAGTGTGTGTCTGTGTGTGTGTGTGTGTATATGCATGCACGTGTGTGTGCATGTTCGTGCACTCAAGGAGCAAAGGGACTGATTAGTCTGGGGGGGTAAGGGGGCTGGTCCCCAGGGAGTTGGGCGCTCAGCCGGCCTGGCTAACAGGGGCCTAAGGGACTGGCTAATTAGGGTACTGGAATGGTTTGGGCAGGCGAGGGTGTTGGGAGGAGGCAGGAAATGTAGTTGGCCCCAAATAACTGCTTCCTTTGTCTCCCTCCCATAGTCCCCTACCCTGCACCCTCAGTGGTCCCCACCATTCTCCTAGAGATCTCTGGGCAGATACTGGGAAGAGAGATAGCAAAAAGGAAGTACTGACTCCCAGGTGGGAGAAATGGCAACAAATTAATAAATCCATGCCCCCTTTTCTAGCTTAAAAAGTCCCCCGTCCCCTTCCCCATCTGAATGTATCCACCCCACTTCCACAGAGCTTTCTTGAACTTCTCTGGGCCACAGAGATTGCCAGGCCACCTACCATATACCACTGTAGAAGCTTAGAATGTCAAAGTGGGAAGGAGTCCTAGAGGCTGGTTTTACACACCATCTGGTTTTACACACGAGGAAACTGAGGCATGGATAGAGGGAGGGGCTTGTTGAAGGTCACACAGTGATCTTGTGAGCCAACTTCTGGGTCCCTTCTGCTTTCGGCTTGGAGATGCCTCCATACACACATGCTTTTTTGCTCTGCTTCTAGGTTGCACCTGGGGGCTGAGAATTCCTTAGGGAGGGGTTGGCTCTTCTACAGGCCTCTTCTACCAGGAAATTGAGGCTGAGCCTGGGCACTTGGGGATGGACAGTCACAAAGATCAGACCATGGGAATGGGCCCAAGGTGCTGCTGGGGTTCAATCAAGTAGGGAGGCCACATGGAGGAGCGGGATGGGAGAGGGGAGAGCAGTGTAATCTCGGGCCCTGAACCCTGAGTCCTGAGAGATGGAGCCAGCCAGGGTAAGGGGAGCCCTGGATCAAGGCAAGGGTCTACCACCCATGTGTGCTCTCCCTGCTGCAGCCTGGCAAAGTGCTCCTTCTGTCCTGACAGACTACCTTCTAAATCTCCCAGAAAGATTCTTCCAAAACTCTTTACCCTCCACAAGGCAGGGCCCAGCAGATAGCAACTGTCTCTGGCCCTATCTCAGCAGATAGCAACTGGGTCTCCTGCACTCTCTCTGAGCAGCGATAGGAGCTCCTAACCCCTCATGATCTGCCTCTCCCCGCAGAATTCTCGGCTTCTCCCCATCCCTCACCCCTATGCCTCCACCCCATTCTTTCAGGCCTCTTTCCATAAGCCCCTCGGTCCATCTCTGAACAACCCCTCTTCCCCCCGCCCAGTCTCCACCCTCTGCTCAGCCGCAGGCCCGCGCACATAGCCTTAGCCTGAAAGGACCCTCCCTTGATCTCACTGACCGCAGCATCTCCTGACCCTTCTTGTGTTCCCTTCCCTTCCAAACTTTTCTAAAGAATTGTTTACACTCTGCCTCCGTCTACTTCCCCAGTTCTCAGCCACCCCTCCCCCTGCAGCTCTCCCTCCACCTTCGGAAAGCACTAGCTTTCTGGTCACCAGGTGGCCCCTATTCACCAAAGCCAATGGTCTTTCCCTCAGTCATGCAACAAAAAAAGCAAAATCTAGCTTATTCATCAAACAATTATGCTTATCTGTGTCAAGGAGCTGGTTGTCTCTTTACTTTTTTTTTAATTTAAATTTTTTAAGCTCAAAACTACATTAAGAAAGTGTACTCACAGAAATCTCACCCTTGCCTAGTCCCCATCCACACTGTTCCCTGTTCAGAGATAACAATTTTTTATTAGATTATTAATCTTTTCAATGTTTATGTATATATAAGCAAATGTGATAAAATCCTTATTTTCCCTCTTTCTCACACAGTGTGTCCACTGTTCTGTACTTTTCTTCTTTTACTTAAAATTCTAACCTTGTTGTGTCTCCAAGTCAGTGTCCTCCCTGAGCTAATCCTTAGCATGGGCCCCATCAGCTCTTGCCTGGACCATTGTAGTGGGCTCGTACAGGTCTCCCCATACCCACTGTCTCTCCTTGCACCCCACTCCTCACATTGCAGACAGAGAGCTCCTCCAGAAATGCGGGTCTATTACGCCACTCTCTCTTGCTCAAAAACTTTCCATGACTCTCCTTGCCCATAGAAAAAAAATTAAAATTCTTAAGAGGGCATCCATGTCCCCCAGAACTGTTTAAGTCAGAACTTTTGGGTTACAATTGGTAGACACTCAACACATTTGCTTAAGTGAAAAAAAAGGAGAAGGTACTGGCTTACAACGCTGGAAGTCCCAAAGTGGTCTTGCTTTAGGCCTAGCTGGCTCCAGAGGCTCAAATGATATCGCCAGAGCTCTCCTTCTGTCTCCCTCTCAGCTCTGCGTGTCCCTGCTTGACTCTGAATGTGACTGCACTGAGCTCTCAGGCAGGGACTCTCCACATGGTGGGAAGCTGTCCCTAGGGGTCCAAAGCCCTATCGTTGCAGCTCACAGACCAAAGGAAGAAGAGGCCCTCTCTCTTCCAGTCCCCAGTAAAAAGCCTTCTAAGAGGACTCTTCATAACTTGAAATCTATGTGCTTTGAACCGGGATATGGGGTCCCCATTGGCCAGACATAGGTCTCAGGCCCACATCTATGGTCAGGAGCTGATGGGGCATTCTGATTGACAGTCCCATAAGAACTACACAGGATGGGGGAGGGACAGTTTCAAATGGAAGGGGGGCGTGCGGAGACCTTAAGGAAGTGGGGGAGCCAGTCATGGGGCTGCTAGGGGGAAAAGGCACATCAAGAGCAAATGTCTTGGGCATCCCTGGTGGTGTAGTTGTTAAGAATCCGCCTGCCAATGCAGGGGACACGTGTTCGAGCCCTGGTCCAGGAAGATCCCACATGCTGCAGAGCAACCAAGCCCGTGCACCACAGCTACTGAGCCCACACACCACAGCTACTGAAGCCCATGCGCCTAGAGCCCATGCTGCGCAACAAGAGAAGCCACTGCAACGAGAAGCCCACGCACCACGATGAAGAGTAGCCCCTGCTCGCCACAAGTAGAGAAAGCCCACGCACAGCAACGAAGACCCAACGCAGCCAAAAATAAATAAAATAATTTATTAAAAAAATAAAAATATTGGATGCTCTTTCTTAAAAAAAAAAAAGAGCAAATGTCTTGGGACTTCCCTGGTGGTGCGGTGGTTAAGACTCCACGCTCCCAATGCAGGGGGGCCCGGGTTCAGTCCCTGGTCAGGGAACTAGATCCCATATGCATGCTGCAACTAAGAGTTCGCATGCCACAACTAAGGAGCCGGAGCAACCAAATAAATTTTAAAAAACCAAAAACCTCAAAAAAAAAAAGAGCAAATGTCTTGAGAATTCCCCGGTGGTCCAGTGGTTGGAACTCCGCGCTTCCTCTGCAGGGGGCACGGGTTTGTTCCCTGGTCAAGGAACTAAGATCCCACACGTCACGTGGCGTGGCCAAAAAAAAAAAAAAAAGCAAACGTCTTGAGAAGGCTCACGCTTGGTGTAGGCGAAGCGCGGCACAGAGGGCAACAGGCTCAGAGCACAGTGAGCTGGGGGGGCGTTGTAGGGGTGGAGGTGGGGCGACAGGGAACACTCAGAACACGTAGGACCTTATAGATCAGTTTTAGCATTCTGACTCTGATGGAGAAAGGGAGCCTCTGGGGGGCTCTGAGCAGAGGAGGAACATGCTTCACTTTACATTTTGGAGAATCACTCCGCTGATGGGGAGAGAGTTGGCTGGGGTAGGTGGGGCAAAGATGGAAACAGGAAGGCCAATTAGAACTTTTTTTGCAAATCGAGGTGAAGGATTTTACTGGCTTGAACTGGGATGGTAGAGTGCAGATCACCAGAAGTGGTCAAATTCTGGATCTTTTAAAGGTAGAACTGTCTGGTTTTGCTGGTGGATCAGATATGTGATGGGAGAGACAGGAGGAGTCAGGGAAGATTTGGGGTTTTGGCTTGAGTGACTGGTAGAATAGAGTTGTCCTTGACTGAGATGAAGAAGACGGGGGAATCCCCTCAGGGCCTCCCTTGGGCTTTGACTTTCATGGTAAATGGCCTCTTTCTCTCTGTACTTCCTAGTTCTGTGTCCTGAGAGAGGGGGACTAATTGGCTTAGCTTGGATTTGTGCATGAGTCCAATTCTAGTAACAGAGTTATTGGTGGATACATGGGCAGGAAGGGATGTGAGTGGGGCAGCTTCCTTAAAGTAGCTGTCAAGTGATGGATACCATTTGGACATTTCTAGTGTCCTGGCTCTCAACTACCTTTAAGCTTCATCTCCTGTCACCTCTCCCAACCCCCTCTGTCTTTCACCAGGCAGCTTATACTTCAGTCACATTTGTTTTTTTCTTTTGCGGTACGCGGGCCTCTCACTGTTGTGGCCTCTCCCGTTGCGGAGCACAGGCTCCGGACGCGCAGGCTCAGCGGCCATGGCTCACGGGCCCAGCCGCTCCGCGGAATGCGGGATCTTCCCGGACCGGGGCACGAACCCGTGTCCCCTACATTGGCAGGCGGGCTTTCAACCACTGCGCCACCAGGGAAGCCCTCCAGCCACATTTTGTCTGGTATATTTCCATGCCTCCATGTCTTTGCTCCTGCCGTTCCCTCAACCCAGGACAGTTTCTAACTGTCATACTTGGTGACCCTCAGCTGGGAACTCTGTGGGAGTAGGGTGGGGGGACAGGGCTAGCAGAGTCAGAATTAGGTGAGTTCTGAGGAACAACGAGGCTGGAGAATAGGCCCTGTTTGTGTTTGGGATGGGTAAATGGGACTGCAGTTAGAACAGGCAACTGGTCAAAGATTGTAGAACATGTTTTGGGGGCCCTCAGGCTGATTCCAAGCAGAAATCAGCACCCTAGGAGCGACACAGCATGAAAGCTGGGCAGTGGTGGTTACTGTTAACAGCGGATCCTCGCTGTCCAATTTGGTATGAAGGAGACCAGAAATAGAATAGAAGGTAAGAAGTTCTGGTGGGACCCAGGTAAGAGGCCCTGGCTCCCAAACTGATGATTTGAGCAGGCCAGGGCTCCCATTCTGGGGGCACCTGGAGGCAAAGCCGGGCAGTGGGGGCCAGATAGCCTGCTTTACGTGTTGAGCACAGCATTGACTGGGCCAACCCAGTGCCCTGAGGACCTCCAGGGATTCACTCGCTGAGCACCAGGCAATAATCAGGAGTTCTGCCATACTGGATTTCCACGGGTTCTGAGCAGGCTCTCTGAAGTGGGGTGCACATCTTTCAGGGGGAACAAGATTATTTATGCATGAGAAGAGAACACTGCAATTTCTATGTATTCCAATCTCATCCTTTTTCTATTTTATGTCTTATAAGATTCATAGTATGTTGGTCTAGTAGTACATTTATGGAATTTGTAAACAAGTAACTATACTTACATTGCAAGTACACACTGACTTCTTTTTACTGACAGGGTGTATGATCAAAGTTTGAAGACCACTCTTCTAAGAGCCTGGTGATTAAAAGGAGCAGCACTGGGCAGGATGGAAGGTGGGACTGTCATTTGCTAAGATGGGAATAGGGAGGAGACACAAGTGGGGAGGGAGAAGGAAGGGGATGGACTTGATTAAGGGCTTGCTGATTTGTTGGGGGTCCCACAGTGTCATGATGTGAGTAGGCTGGGCAAATAGGCTTGGGGAAAGACAGGCCTGTTGGAATCATGATGGAAAGGAGGTGCCTGGGAGACACTGCCCGCAGCCAATGGGAAAGGTCATTCCCAGGTCTGCCTCTAGGCTCTGCTTGCAGCTGCCCAGCCACCCCTGGCAGCTCAGAGCTTCAAGAGGCTTTCGAGTGGGAGGAGACAGAGATGGAAGCTGAGCTGGGAAGGTTTCCCAGGGGCAGAGAAGGAAAGTATCTTAGGGCGGAGAACAGGTGGAGGCCGTGGCCTTTGTGGGAGGGCTGGAACTGGGAGGTTGCTGAAGGGATGGAGAGCAAACCCCTTCCAAGTATCTCAGAAGCAGCCTGGACAATCACTCCATTTCTCCCCCAAACAGGAACAGAGAGACCCAGGGACAGACACTCATCCTTCACTGGACACCCGGGCACAAGAACAGTAAGGGTGTCTGAGAAAACCAACAGTTCTCCCACTTCCCCACCCTCAGACTCACACAGGGACATGTAGACCCACGCAGACCAACAGAAATGGGAGCCAGCGACCAACCAACCGACCCACAATATAGGCACCTGTATGCCCTCAAGATACACCCGGACTGCACCAATCCTAGCAGCTGCTCGCCCAGGCCGGGACTCCACCAGAATCAGGGGGTGCGCGAGGTCACTTGAGCCCTCTGGTTCTTCCCCGGTCTCTGCGGGGCTGGACGCTGTCCCGGCCCGGAAATAAATGAGCAGCGAGGAAACTGGTGGCAAGCGTCTGTGGTATCTGTGCGGCCTGGGGGATAAAAATTGAGGCACGGAGGAAGGAGACAGGACAGCAGACAACCCCCCACCCATGCGGAGAGGACCTCCGACGTCGCATTCTGAGAGCCTGCACCCTAAGTTTGGGTGTGGTTGGAGAGGTAGGGAGACCAAATCACTCACTCGAAGGTAGTCTCAAGTTTTGCAAAGCGAAAACTCCTCGCCCCGAAGAGGGGGTCGGGGGGGAGGCAGACTCGTCTGGGCCATTGCCGGCTTTCGGCTGCCGATGAGAGGGTCCGCAAAGGGATGGGAGGAGGGTCTCAGCAAAGGGGTGGCAGGGTGGTCGCAATGGAAGTGCCCTTGGGAGGATTATTGAGGGTTTATTTGAGATCGACCAGTGTGAGGGAAGGCCTGTCCCAGAGACAGGTAGAGACAAACCTGGAGCCATGGGGAGTGACATACAAAATTTTATTATTATTATTATTTGTTATGTGCAAAAAAAAAAAAAGGAAAAGAATCAAAACGAACCGACGCGCTGAAAGTGGCCAAGGAGACCAGAGCCATCAGGGGATCTTTCGAGGGTTCGGCTGGGTCCTGGGTCTGGGTCCCCTGTCGCGCCAGCCCCACAGGGACTGGAATGGGACGGGCCTCGGAGTTTGAACCTCGGCTCCCTTGCTGCCCGGCTCGGGCCACTGGAGCCTGGCTGGGCACCGGCACATCCCTTCACTATTCTCTTCTCTCGTTTTCCTTTTCAAAAAAAAAAGCCTCCAAGGGAAGAGAGATCTGGGCGAGGACTCCAAGCCTTTTCGGATTTGTTCAAGGATATTTATTTATTTATTTATTCACTTTTATTGACTTTGTTTCTGTTATTTCGAGTCGTCACGATCCACGGGTGAGGAGACATGCAGGGCGCATCGCCGCTACCGAGAGAGCAACTACGGGGCAGGGCGGCCTGGCCGCCGGCGCCCCAGGGCGCGCGGGGCACGGCCTCGAAGGGCAAGCCTGGGGGCTGGAGCTGCCACCTCTGATCTAGTCTCAGGGGGCAAGTCAGCCAGGGCAGGACTGGGGAGAGAGGCCGAGGGAGGGAGAGAGACAAGAGAGACGAAGACTGAGAGAGACAGAGTCAGGGAGAGAGAAGCAGAGAAGAGAGATGGAGAGGGGAGAGATGCAGAGGAGAGAGCGGAAAACAGGGAATTACAGAGAAATAGCCAACAAAACAGGCGAGAGGAGTCCACAGGACCATGTTCGTCATTTTGCATAGAGATTTCTTTTCTTTCATAATTTTTTGTAACAGAAAAAAAACCCCTCCCCCAGGACGTGCTGTGCTTTAGTGGGCGTGTAGCCGTGTCCCCCCCTCCCCCCCAGAGAGCGGCGACTCTCACAGCACAGACAGCGGGGCGTATCTACAGGCAGGACGGGCGGGCAACTGGGACTCTACCCGGCGGGGCGGGGTGGACTGGACGGGGTGGGGTTATATACACAGGGGTTCGCCTTCACACGACACACACCGTCTTTCTACGAAGCAGCAGCCTGTTGGGTTTTCGTTTTTGTTTTCCTCTTTTGCAAAGACCATCATATTAAATAAATGTAGACTTTTTGCGGCCCTGTTCATTTCCTGCCAGAGGAGGAGGCTGGAGGTGGGTGGGAGGGGGTGGAGTGGGCAGCCCCCCACCTCCCACCCCGCGCAGCTCATACGCCAGCTCAGACCCTGCTCCCACCACCTGCAGATTGAGAGTCTGTGTCGGGAGAGTGGGGGGGCATCAAGCAACCGCTCGGGGAAGACCAGTGCCGCGGCCTGCGTTAACTGGTCCTGAGGCAGGCACGGAAGAGCCTCCGGCGAGGCAGCGAGTTAGGGAGGAGAGATGCAGAGCATCGGGGTCTGGGAAAAGGATGGGCAGGAGGGGGAAGTGCGAGGTCGGCAGATGGAAGAGACGCTGAGGTAGGGGCAAGGCGGGGCTGAGAGTCTGGTCACTAGTAGGAGATGCCTGGGCCCTGGGGAACTGGGCAATTCAGGTGGAGTAAGGAAGAGCCAAGAGTCGGGCTCCGTGGGTGCGGGCTGCTGAGGCCTGCGTGCCTTGGGTCACAACCTTGGAAACACCTTGACAACCCAGCGCCCCCCCCCCCCGTCCCCGTCCCCGTCCCTAGAGCCCGGCCCTCACGCCCCCATTCCATTCCACCTTCTGGGCAGGGCACAGGTGGGGGCAGTCCGGTTGGCGCCGGGGTGCGGACTTTTTCCCGAGGACTTGGCAGGAGGCTCTTCCCCCTTCTGCAGAACATCGTTTTGTTCTTAATTTCCTTTGCCCAGCGAAGCCTCCCGGCGCCGGAGCGTCCGAGGCGGGCTGCTCGGGGCTGGGCCGCGCTGCAGTCCGCGCTGATTGTGTGTCACAGAAACGTGTCCCCCGCGCAGCGGCGGGCCCGGCCAGAGTCCGGCGGTGTGGCTGGTCGGCTCCCGGGTCGGCTCGGGCGAGGCGGGGATGAGCTGGGTCGGACCCTCCTCGCTACGCCGCGCAGTCCAGCCAGGCGGGGAGGGGCGGCGGGCGGGATTGGGGGCGGCGGGCCCGGGCCTGAGGGTCCCGCCCGCGGCTCCACCCGTCCTGTCCGGCCTTCGACGGGGTGAAGTGAAGGGCTGTAGGGGTCCTGGGATGGGGTGGGTCTGGGGCGGTGGCCGGGAGGCTTCTTGTCGCGTCGATCCTCCCTCCCTCCGGGGTGGGCGGTCAGACGGGGACGATGTGGAGGCCAAAGCTGTCGGCCTGAAGCTTGATGTGGTCTCCGCGGTAACTAGTGGCGGTCATAGGCAGCGGCAGCAGCGGCAGGGGCGGAGCCCCGGGGGGCGGCACTATAATAATAAGGGGAACCTGGAAGTTAACACAGGAGAAGAATGGGCTGGGTGAGAGGACAAACAGGAGAACGAAAAAGGAAAGAAAAGCAAAGCAAAGACCTCCCCGGGCTGGGGTCTAGCAGGGTCCGGGCAGGGAGGCATTGGCTGGGCTGCGGGGCTGGTTGCCCCCAGGAGAGCTGCATTCACCGGGTGGGAGAGGGACCCGATCGGTGTCGGCCGCCGCCCGACTGCGGACCTTCAGGGGGCCCGAGGGTGGGGGCGGCGCAGAGCCTTCCAGCGACGGGGAAGGGAGCGGAGGGGAGAGTTAGGAAGGGGCGGGAGGCGCAGGCGTCCTCTAAGGATCCCGGGGCCTCAGTGCTGCGCTAACGAGCCTGCCCGGCTGGGCACCCAAAGGGCGGGTCGCGGGGAGTTGGACCCGCGTCCGGAAGCACTGCCGAGCTGGCCGGCGGGCGGACGGAAGCGCTGAGCCGCCGGCCAGCCAGGTGGCGTACTCACTTAGTAAGGCGGGGTTGCTGAATCTCCAAGCCTCGTTGTAGGCCGTGTACTGGGGATGGCTGTACGGGTTCCCGGAGAACTCGCTCCCTGCGGGAGGGCGAGGGAGTGGGAATCAGACACGGCGCAACGCCAGATCGGACCCGACGTGCCCAGCCAGCGGCCTCCCCCGTCTCTCCGAGGTTCAGGTGCAGCGGGCAGGGTAATGCCCACTGCGGGCGGACGGCAGGGTGGAGGCGGAACAATCCACCTGGTCCAAATGGGGGGAGCCCATGGGGTGTGTGTATGCGTGTGCGCGCAAAAGCACCGACCCGCCTCGCACACCGGCGTGGAGGTAACTGCAGGTTGGTGCCCGCCTGTGGCTCCCCCCGCGGAGGCGCTCCGGGCCACCCAGGAAGGGTTTGTTCCGGGTCCAGGAGCGCCTACGCCGCTGCGTTGGGGGCCAGGTTCTCTTTAGTGGAAACTCTGGTTCTAGGAGCCACAGCCCCATAGGGTGGAAGCGGGGGAGGGTGGCGAAGACAAGCCCTCGGGACACTTTGTCCCAGAAAGTCCTGAGAATGGCATCTCAGCATGGTGCCAGTACAAGGGGTGGGGGCTCTGCTGGGAAACACCCCCCTCCCTCCTTTCCCTCTAGAGATTTGATAGGTGGGCCACGCAGCAGGGGCAGGAGGCGGCGGGAGGCAGGTGGACTGCCCGCCGGTTCTCAAGCGGTGAGCGGAGGGCCCCGTGGGCTGGGAGCCGTCGGAAGCTGCTTCCCTCCCTTCGCGGGAGAAAGGCCAGGCCTCCGGGTTTCCCCCTCGCCCTTTCTCCTGTGTGATGACCCCAGACTGTTTACAGTGATCCCTAACCGCGGGTTAAGTAGAGGAGAAGGGGCCCCTCTCGGAGAGGGAGCTGGGGTGGGGGTGGGGGATGCAGCCACTGGAAAGCCTGTTTATTGACGAGGAGGGAAAGCATGCGTGCAGCAGGATAATGAGCTTCTGAGCTCAACTGTGACCAAGAGGAACTGAGCTATCTCCTTCCCCATCGCTAATGAAACAAGTGTAATTTCCTCATCAGCACTAGATTCTGTTTAACGACTCCCCCCTTGCCACCATGAGCTCTCTGAGGCTCCCCTCATCCCCATCCCCTTGCAGACTCCCCCCTCCCTCACCCCCGCCTCTCTAAGACCTCCTCCAGCCTCCACCTGCTCACTGCTGGAACCTTCCCTGAAGAATCTCCTGACACCCAACACTTTCATTCGCCCTACCCCAAATCTGGGCAGGGATACCCTCACCCACACCAGCAGCTCTCCTTACCCAGTTCCTCTAACTCCCTTCATCCCCTATTCTACAACACCCAGCAGCAATCTCCCTCTTGGCCAGCCCCCTACATCCACCTCTGCTTACCCAGGGGCTGTCCCTGAATGAACAGTCCAGGAATGGGGCCAGTCACCCTACTCTATCCTCCCCCACATGAGAGCTGAGCTTCAGGGAAGGGGCACACAGAGGGCAGCCAGCAGGACAGGAAGCAGGCCCAGTGAGTCTCATCCTCTTTAAGACAAGAGTTTTTTGGTGCTTCTGTGAATAGGAACTTCAACTCTCTTTGGCTTCAAGCCCAGCTCCCAATCTGGGGTGAGGGGTTGGGGGGAGCACAACCTCCAGCTGCAGTCACCAGACCCCAAATATGGCCTCTGTCTCTCTGATCCACACAGCCCAAACCCAGCTCCTCTCAGATGGGGACGGGTCAGAGCCCCCAGGAGCAATGAGGGCCCAGGGCTCCTCTCAGGAGATGTGGAGGTGCTCCAGCTTGTCTCTCTCTGAAGCCAGTCTCTCTGGTTCCTGCCACAGTCTGTCTTCTGTTCCTCTTTCCTTAGGGAATAACTCCCTTCTCTCCCTGGGGTGGGGTCGGCTCTCCACACTGGTCTTCCCTGTGGGTTGGTGTGGACCAGGGTGGCTTTGTCTGAGTGACAGACATGCCCCTGGAAATGGTTCTTGGCTCCAAGTTTCCATGGAAACCAGGGCAGACTCTTCCAAGCAGTGTCAGCTGGCTGGGGGTGGGCTGGGGCACTGAGTGTGGAGCTGAGGCTGCGTGCTCCTGGGCACAGACTGGGGTAGGTGGGCACTGCGGAGGGGCCAGGACGTACAGAAGGGTGCACACACTACTGCAAGCACTTCTGCAAGTTCCCTCCCTGGATTACTCATGAGGGAGGATGAGGGACCCCGGCTGCAGCCTCTAGGGAGAGAGAGGGATAGAACAGCAGTGGTTTGCAGGGGAGGAGATGTTGGGTCTCCCCCAGCCCCAGTCTCAGACTACAGACCACTCAGCAGCTCACCCACAGTTTAGCTACTCCCACTAAATCAGGCAGCTGCAGCATTGTCACCTACCAGGCACCATTCCTGCCAGGGTGGAGGTGGGGTAGCTTCCCTGGCCAGTGGGGGGCACGTGAGGGGGGTAACCAGGCAGAGTGGTGCTCGCCATGTCACGACCTGGAAAAACACAAAGGGGAAGGGGTGAGGCCTGGAAGAGAGGGGCCTGCCTCTGCTCACACAAGGGTACTCCATGGAAAAGAAAGCACTGAGTGCAGACATGTAGGGGCACACCTGAATGAGAAGGTCCAGGTGTGCCCTTACATGTATCTAAGCTTACCTAAATGTCCTATGATCAGCTGTGTGTATGCACCTCTGCTCTGTGTAGCTCTTTGTGTGTCTCTCTGTGCATGTGTGTTTGCCTTTGCTTGTGTCTCTTTGTAGCCCAAACCCAGATGGAGAAGGGAGGGAGATGACCTGGTTTTACTCCTCCTTCCCAGTGAGATATTCAGCTGTGGTCTATCCAGTAGCCAAATGGACCTCTATCATCTTGCTCACCTCTCCCCTCTTTAACACCCCATCTTTCCTTCAGGCTTGGAGGACACCCCACCAGCACTTGTATAGGAGCTGATGGGTATTCCTTGTCCTCTCCAAGTGAAGCTGCAGGTGCTGGGCCTGGCAGGTGTGAAGAGTGGGGGACCAGCCAGTGGGCTATTTTGCTGTCAGTGTTCATGGCATTTAAATGATAGAAAACCATCCCTGAAGCAAATCAGGAGCTTTGAGCTAACAGTGCAAATGGATCAGATCAAGTTCCAATGAGCAAAGCCTGCTCTCCCCACTAGCTGCTAGACTTCTGTCCCTGGAGGTGTCTATTAGCTAGAGTGTGGAGAGTGGGAGGAAGGGCTTTCCTAGTATCCTGGAGTGAAGGCAAAGCGAGCCAATCTTAGGGAGATACCCATGGTCCACAGATATCTCTGGAACACAGCTGTACCTGAACGGCCCCCCTTCCTTGCCTGCCCCCTCCATCGCCATGAAGCGGTCACCGCCTTCTTTGCAATTTAGCATGCTCCAATCTCTAATGACAATAAATTTGTCCTCTCCCATACTTCCATGCCCTAGAGACTACTTCATCCTTTCCTGGGTCCTGGGTCCCCTTTCTCCTCTCCATATTTCCCTTACACTCCTCGTCAGCCAGTGCCACTCTCCCACTCTAGTGCCTCTGTCCAACCCTGGGAAGAGGTGTGGCTGAAGGAAGGCAAGAACTAGGCATCTCTGGCCCACTTTCTTTTCATCAGTTGCCCTAGACCTCATCCTCCCGATGGCTATTCCAAAGCGTTTCTCTCTCTCCTTGCCACTCTCCCCTTAAAGTCGACCTCACCTCCAACTTTCCTGAAACGTGTGAGTTTCCTCACCACTACCTTAACACATCTGAATGATTCATCCTTCCCTAAGTAGACAGGGATGCAGCTCAGGCTTTTGCATTCCCAGCTGCCTGTGAACCTTTTCATTAGCTGTCCCACTGTCACCTCAACCCTGACAGGAATAAAAGAGATCACCTTCCCCTCAGTCAGTTCTACTGACCTACTTGAAGACCATCAGACCAAAACCTCTGGAGTCGTTCTTGACATAGCACGCCCAGCTTTGAAGTCAGTCGCTGGGTGTTGTCAATTCTCCTTAGCAATATCTGTTACCTCTGTCCCACCTTCATTTCCTCCACCACCTCCACAGCTCAGCGCCTAAGCACCTGCCCTTGGTCTGCCACAACAGTTTTTTTGCTTGTATTCCCTGCCTCCACATTCTTCTCCTTCAGTCTATGCCTCACATGGCTGCTTGGCTAGCCCTCATGAAACACTGCTTTCATCACATCACTTCCCTTGTAAGAGCCATCATGGATTCTCTGTAGTCTAGAGTTTGGGTGTCTCTCAGGCAGTCTGCACTCTGCCAGGCGTTCAAAGCCTCCCAGGTACTCTTCCCCACCCAGTTTTCTCAGCTCTGATTCTCACCCCTTCTGGTTTAGTGTGACTGTTTTCACTGGCTTGGATGCTGTGAAATCTCTGCTTTTGCCACCTCATTTTCTTCTTCTTGCTATAGTTTCCCTTTCTTTCCCTTATAAGCTCAAGGCTTAAAACCCCTACTATTCTACCCATCGGAGAAGTTTCTCTCTTCTAAACTTCTATAGTGTCTGTGCTCCATGGTTTACCACGTCACTACAGTTCATGAAACATCAGCCCTGTTGTTTTCCTCCTCAAACAGATCATAATCAAATGGAGGGCAGGCCCTGTCTTCTGCTCTGTAATACAGTTGAGAATACGGTAGATGCTCAATAAAAACGTATTGACTAATTCTCTATCACTCTATTGGACTTAATAGCCAATTCCAGGTGGGTTGTATTGTTTTCTGTTTCATATATGTTGGTGTCCTTTGAAGAGGTAAAAGCTGGGCAAAATGTAAATGTTTGAATCTGCTTTTTTTCTACAAATAATTTGAACAAATGGATCGTGAATTTTTATAAGATGATGAAAGATTTATACAGGATGATGAAAGCGAGGGACTCACAGGATGTGACTCAGCTTTATCATGCAACAGAATGATTTTCTCTCTACTTATTAATATAGCTAATATCTTATATTTTAAAACTCAAGAACAAACAACAGGGTAGAACTGTTAAACAAGAGATCATTTTGAACTCCCAGAGAGATAGCAGAGAGAATCTGTGTTTGCTCTGTGTGGGTTTTCTTTCATTGACTTCTATTGTCAACTAAATGTACAATCCTCCTGACCATCTCTCAGTGGAGAGGACTTCAAGTGGACAAGTCAGCAACATCTATCAATTCCTAGAGAGATTAATAATATGGCATTTCGTTGTCAAAAAAGGCCTAAGACAGGGCCTTCCCTGGTGGCGCAGTGGTTAAGAATCTGCCTGCCAATGCAGTGGACACAGGTTCGAGCCCTGGTCAGGGAAGATCCCACATGCCAAGGAGAAACTGAGCCTGTGCGCCACAACTACTAAGCCTGTGCTCTAAAGCCCGTGAGCCACAACTACTGAGCCCACATGCTACAACTGCTGAAGCCTGCGCGCCTAGAGCCGGTGCTCTGCAACAAGAGAAGCCACTGCAATGAGAGGCCCGCGCACTGCAACGAAGAGTAGCCCCTGCTCGCCGCAACTAGAGAAAGCCCGCGCACAGCAACAAAGACCCAATGCGGCCAAAAATAAATAAATAAAATATATTTAAAAAAAAAAAAGGCCTAAGACAGAGGAGAGTTAGTGAGGATGTAGAAGTTTTGAATAGAAAAATACAGAAATCCAATTCTTGGTCTTGTGATCCTAATGTCCACAAAGCAGTCAGGAAGAGAAGGATGCTTCTTTCTCAATAAACAGGAACTGAAATGCATCTGAATTCTGATTTTCAGCTGCATAGCTCCCTCAGCTTTTCACACACAAATTCCTTGTACTCTAAGGTTGTGTCACACAATCCCTTACTTAGCTTCAGGAGAGAAGAGGAAATGTGGGATGACTAGAAAGGTGTTTCCAGCTACCTGGAGGCACCCCTTTTGCAGTGTTTATTTCCACTGGATCTTTCTCTTGCAAATGGTCCAACTTCCAGCAGATAGAAACTTTGGCCTGCTGAAAGACACAGAACTGTTGATTGAGAGACACATTTCCAAATTCTATTTTAAAAACTGAATCTGGGAAGTGCTATTCAAGCATTTTTTTAAGTGTGAGAGAAGAGACGTATGATGAGGAAAAAGCATGCAAGCACACGGCTGTGATTCTGCTGCTGTGGATTCTGTAACATCATTACAGTATCACTGGATTCTGTAACATCAGTACAGCATCACTACCAAGAGGTGCCCGTTCAGGACCCCTGAGCCAACAAAGGTATAAGCCACTGCATACAAAGCACCCTCAATGGCTTCATCAGCACACAGGTGACACCTGAAGAACAGGAACACATTGACCAAACTCTTGCCAGAGCCATATATTCTTCTGGAACACCATTGTCAATAATAGAAAGCACACACTGCAGGAAGTTTTCAAATTACTAAGACTGTCATACCATTTGCCCAGCAGCATTCTGCGAGCAAACTTCTTTTAGTGAGTGAATATGAATGGGTAATGGAATCTGTGCAAGGAAGAATCGACAGAGTACTGGGCGTTGCATTACTACCGATGGGTGGACCAAGAGGAGCAGAGACAGACTCTAAAACTGTATGACAGCACAGCCACCTCCTTCAAGCAAACAGGTAAAAGTGCAGAAAGAGGAGAAAAATAGCTTCAGATCAGAATACATCAGTTATGAAATATGTCATCTGACAGACGATAGGAAGCAGTAAAGCATTTGCTTTGCTCACTGACAATGCTAGGAACATGAAAGCAGCACCAAGAATTACACATGGATAAAAACGCACATACTACAAGAGGATGGGCATTTCCTGTTGGATAATTGTTTCCTAAGATTACAAAGTTTTAAAGATGGAAGAGCCTTCGAGATGATCAGTCTCACTTCCTTGTTTTCAAGTTGAGAAAATGGGGGCACAGAGAGGCATCGTGACTTTCCTATGGCTACAGAGCTAGTAACTGACAGAGCCAACGTGTGAAGCTAGGTCTGTACCACACTGTCTTTTAATGATAACATGAAGTCAGATACTCCCCAAAAGAGCCAAAGAAAAGGAAAAAGAAGTCATCTGACAAGCAAAATCTCATATTGTCACTGCTGTCATTAGGATGAGGCAAGAAAAACAGGACACAAAGAATAAAATATTGACACTGAAAGTCTGTAGTAAAATCCCATGGGGTGGAGTATCAATCTCTTTGGAGAGTTTTCTGAAAAACAAAGAGGCTCTTCAAGAAACAGGAGTAGTTGAGAATCTAAAGCACCCAGAAGTGTTAGAAGTACTGTATTGGATGAGGATGTCTTCTCAGTTCAGCTGCAGAAGTCCCTGAAGATTCTAAAGCCAATTTCTACAGCAATCACTACATCTGAATCAGACAGTGCACTTTTGTCAGACATTCCTTACCAAACGGGCCAGATCAAATCAACTGTTTCGGAGAATCTAAGTGCAGTTCCTTTTACAAGTACAGAGAAAAGCAAAGTGAAAGACTTTATTAAGAAAATTTTAGTCACCGGATAATTTATGCTATTTTTTCAGGTCTTAGGATCCAAGGGCAGAGTTGTGTTTCTACTTGCACCTAGACTAGCTAGCATTCACTGAGCACCTACTATCAGGCTAGGCACTGTCCTAAATATTTTCCATATATTATCTCACTTAATCCCCATATCAACCTATGATGTTGCTCTGTTTTAAATCCCCATTTTACGGATGAGAAACTGAAACTCGGAGGGGTTAAGTATTATATCCAAGATTTCACAGCCAGTAGATGACAGGACCTGGACTACAGAACAAGCCGTATACTTGGGAATGGATTCTAGAATGACATTCTCAAATAATGTAGACCCAGAAGATAGGTATTCGGTCCAGGAAAGTAACCTGGGATTATGCTAAGCAAATCCTTCCTATAACACAACATCTTGTTGCTTCTTGTTTCTTGCATGTTTCAGGTTCTTCCATTTTCTACAGCAAGGCTTTTAAACTGGGGTTCACCGATCTTGTAGGATGTCATGGATGTGCTTCAGGGAGTCCATATAAAACTATACATGTGATGTTACAGATACATATATGTAATATCTAGATGGCTTTTATCATGTTCTCAAAAGTATTCATGACACAAAGATTAATAAACAGTGCTTAAAAAAGACCAAAGAAACTTTGTTTTTTGGTGTAAGAAAGACACTGATTTGTTTGAAACTATTTGAATTGGACCAACAAACCAGATCATACAAAGAACAGTCAAATAACATGTGATGGGTAGGGAGGCTTATCTCAAGTAAGGCAAATGTCAGCATCCAGGAGACCAAGGAAATAATAAAAAGGAAGCTGCCAAAGCAGCAGAGATGCTTTAGTTCAGTGATGGCCGGACAACAGACTTATTAGACACAGATTTATACAGTAAAAGTTATATTCAATCAGTTTAGAGATGCTTTCCCTCAGTATCTTTCTCTGAAAATGAGCACTTTTGCTATCCACTTGACACTATGGAGGACCCTAAGGCCGAAAAACATAACTCTTGTTTTACTATCCTAACCTCAAGTTGTGTCTGCTTCTCATAAGGTCGTGAAAATGAAGACATTAGATTGCTTCAAGGTTGGCAGTCTGTGCCTGAATTTGACACAAACATTTATAATACTTCCAAGAATACAGTTATTAAATTTGTAATTACTGCCTAAATATACTGTACATTTACATGTACTACACCAATTATGATCCCTTTATGACCAATCCAAGTTACACAGAATACATCAAAGTAACAAACTTTAAATCTGTAAAAGATGCTTTGAAAGGAGAGGGCAAGAGCTTTCCACATATTTCATTTTATTCCTTATTTCCCGGGTTTCCAAATTCTCCGGAAGTTTTCTCCTGGGGGGGCAGAGGTGCCTGTATGAGGGTCCCCAGCCCCAGGCTCTGTCTTGGCCCCATAGCTCTGCATCCCGAGGCTGGCCTGCCCTGGGCTCCGGCAGACGGGGCTGTGCTTGCAGCTCAGGGCGGCTGCACTCCCAGCCGATCTCACTTCCCACCCACAGCTGGACCTTTAGTCCCCGGTGTGTCCTAGGCAGGGATGCTGCCCAGATCTATGTGGGCTCAGTAAGGTCTACACCTCGACAGCCAACCAACTGGATACAACCAGTCATGCTGTTCCTACCCCTTCTCCCAGCACGCAGCCCTTCGTGGGCCACGGTAGCCTGCTGGGCTAGGGCCCCACAAGAGGCGCTCCTTCTAACTCAGCTGGACCATGGATGGAGCTGCAGCCTCAGGAGAGTGGGATAAGGATAGGGAGTGCTGGGGAGAATCACATTCTCAGGGCTGAAAGGGAATTTGACTATCCTCTCATCTACTCCCTCTCATTTTACAGAGAAGGAAACAGGCTTGGAGAGAGAGGAAGACATCCCAGCCCTCTCCGTGGTTCACTTCCCCAGGCTACCCTCTCTGGCTCCACTAGAAAGTGGCAGAGGAAGACTGGAGTTGGGCAGGTGCTGGCACTCTGGAGGCTGGGCCCAGGCTCACTGATGGGCTCAGAGCCCCTCGTGCTGGGTGGGCAGAGGTTAAGCCTGTTTGCACAGTCTCCCGATACTCCAGGTCTCCCAGTTCCTCTCCGGCTTTATTTTGTTCTCTGAGAGCACTGAATTGTCAGCTCTAATCCTTCCGAAAGCGCAGCGTTTTTCAGGCGCTCTGTGTAAGTGAAACCCTAATCCCAAGGAAAACGGCCACTTAAGCTGCCGGAGCATCAGGCTACTTTCCGAGCCTGCCACAGGATTTCCTCCGCCCTGCCCGCCAGCTCAGCGGGCCCCCGAGAAGGAGAGGGGAGCATTCCAGGCTGAAGGCATGCAAAGCCCTCTCTGAAGTAACAATAGTGGCAGGGCTTTTGCCTCCCAAAGCTCAGGGTTGAAAAAGTGCTGGCTTGTTTGTCCTGAGCAGGGGAAGGAAGGACTCTGATCACCCTGAGGAGGGTGGGAGGTCTACCTGTCACCTTGCGGATGGTTGGCTCTCCGGGGGAAACAGGCTTTTAGGTCTTACCTAGGTGACTCTGAGGCCACCAGGACATTTCTGAGCCCTTGGTCCCAATACATACCTGTAACATTCACTGGGACACCCCTCTTTAGGGTTTCTGGTCATCCAGAAAAGGTTGGGTTGGCTGACTTCACTTTTACGTAGCCAACCTTTTCTTCTTAGAAAGTGCCGAATAATGGAGTAAACAGGCTTAGTACTGGGGGACCCCCCCTTTGGAGAACTCTCCTTTGGGACACCCCAGGCACCTCTAAATATCTACAGCAGCAGAAAGTTTCCCTATAACCCAGCCATCCGTGAAAACAGTGCCCAGTGCTTTCTACTAGGCAACACTTTTTTGTAGTTGGCTACTACATGCATTTGAAATAAAGCTCGTTGATTTCTCAAAAATATTTTGATTCAAATTCAAACTGTCCTCTCTCCTTGATCTCTAAATGAATTAGTGAGACCATGCCGTGGGGGGCCAAGCACAGTCCATTTGGCGTGCTCAGCCTTTGGGTCTCATGGACAGAGGGAGGAAATGAAGGAAGGAGTCAAGAGGTAAGGCCCAAGGTAATGGGTCAAAGCTGAGCTCAGCTTAGAAGACCACAGAACTACATCTTTGCTAAGATGCCCGGGTACCCTTCATACCTTCCTCCTGCTCCTCATGCCTCTCCTTCCCTCTGTAGCTCCATTAGCAGCCTCACGTGCTTCTGCCCAAGGCACCCTGCTGGGGAGGGAAGCCCGTCACTGCTGGGATGGCTGGTGGGCACAGACATGGGTGTGGAATTGGGGCTGGAGATTGTGGTGGCACAGCTTTTGTTCTATTCAAATTTGACCTGACTCCCCCAGTCCTAGAGTAAATTAATGTCTTTTCTTTGCAATATCTTTTCCCTCTAGGGGTGGACTGGATAAAGAAGGAAGGGAAAGAGCCCTGATCCAGTGACTCCCTAGGCTGCAGACCCAGGGCACCCACATTATCTGTCAATGTCTCATTGCTATGGAAATGCCCCTATAATTAAATCAGAGCTGAGGTCTGGGGGCTGGAGGTCCTGGGGGATGTGGCTGGAGGCCTCAGGGATGTTTGGAGGAGGCTAGCCTCTTCCCAGTGGGCCTTCTCGGCTGAGGAGAAGCCCTCTGGCTTGGTTTGGCCTCCACAGCGACAGGCTCTCCGACTTGCCGTGTGTCTGGAGTTGCCCTAGCCCTCTCCTTTCAAGGTTGGCGAGGAACTCTGATGTCTGTGCCCTAAATTCCTCAGCTAATCAGGGGCTTTGAGCTGACAGACAAGGCTAGGAGACTCCCAGCCTCCTTCAGAAACATTTCTCAGCCTTTATTGCCCTCTCCTCCCCCAAGAGGCTGGCCAAGGGCTAAGCTGTTTGTTTTATGGAGGGAAATGCAGTGCATTGGAAGGGGGTTGTTAACTACAGGAAAGAGGCACTTCCTAGAAGTCCTCAGGACTCCTAGAGCAGGAGGAGGAGGGTTTCCCAGGGTCCACACCTCTGTCTGCTAAAAGGCCACTTCACTAACCATCCTAGATGTGGGTAAGGAGTCTGAACTTCTAAGAGTCTGCAGCCCTTTCTCAGAAGCCGAGCCCATACGACTCTCTCTAGGCCCCGGGGGCCAGCCCCTGCTTTTCTTTGAACTTTGCCTTACTGGCCTCCTCCACCTCTGCTCAAATTTGCCAACTTCCAGGAGACCCCCGTCTCCTGCTCTCTCTCCCCACCGTGGGCACTCCCCTCTTAGGACACATCCACATCTCCTCCCGGATCTTAGCTACAGATTCCGGCAGAGCTGCAGTCTCCGGGCATCAAGAGAAGTTTCTCCCAAGCTCTTGAATAAAACCACCTTCTCCCCACCAGGATGGGGAAGCTGACAAGGCTTTTTTTTTCCCCCATGAGGGAGGAATGGACTGTCCCTGTTACAGTGCTCCAATGTTCAGACATTTTTCCAAAGAAAAGGGAAGACTCTCTGCTGAGACTTAGCAGTCTGGGAACTTGGATAAGCAGGGGAGAGGCTCTACTTTTGGGGCTGCCTGGGGCTCCTCTCTTTCCACGCCTCCGAGTCCCAAAACAATGTGCTATAGGTGCCTTCTCTGCCCTTTAAGATCTCCATTATCTGACAATTTGCTGAGCAGTGGTGGGGAAGGGGATGTGGGATCAAGATCTGTGATTAACACAAAACATACTTCTTTTTTATCTTTTTTAGAATGTTAAACATGCTTACACTATAGTTGTTTTTGGATTGTTCTATTATCTCTAGTTCTTAGGGGTATTAACTGTCCTGTATATTGCTTCTGCTAACTCTCCCTCATGACAGTTTGTATTCATATGAGGTGTGTACTTTTTTATAGTGAGCTCATCTTTAGTGATGGATTTTTTTTTTTTCCTGTGGGAGTCCCATGTGCCCTGGATTGTAGAATGTCTCTGCAAGGAAGGTTTGCCCTTGTTCCTGCTGGGGTTTCCAAGTGGGTTACTATCCTAGCCACGTTTTTATGTAAGTTCTTAGCTGGGGGTTCCTGCCACATCCTCATGGTATAAATTTGGACTCAGGGTCAGGCTTGGGGGTCTCCATTTCTCGTGGAGACGTTATTTTCCCTCCCTTGCTTTCCTGAGCCCCTGGGATGAGTTTGTGTGTTTCCCATGCATAGATAGCGTTGTCCTGCTCCATCCCTGGCTTACTCAGGGGAATGCTGACTTCTAGTTTCCTGCTTCTTTGGGGCCCAAGGTCATCTTTTCTGTCTGGTGTGTTACAACCCCAGCCTCCCCCAGTTAGGGTCTGCCTCCAGTGTGATGCCAGCAGCCTCTCAGTCTGCTCTGGCTTTGGGTCTCCCTCTATTTCTTGCACAAGATGGTGAGGTTTGGTTGTGTGGTAGAATTCTCATTGTTATGTTTATCCAGCTGCGTTTTGGTGAGTTTAGCCTGCCTTGTTTCTAGATATCAATCTCATTCCTCTGTAACCCCTCCGGGACTAAAATGAGGATGGCGAGGACTATACTTGCACAAAGCTCTCCCAGTGCTCGGCAGTGAGCCTCACCAGAGGCCAGTGAAGCCTGCTCACTTGGTGCAGCAGCTCTGGGGCCTGGTGCATCCCTCGGCTTCTAGAGTGAGCATGGAGAACCGCTGTACCATCCCCGACTTCCTCCAGCACTGTCTCGTTCCATTTGGGCTCCGGGGCAGGGAACCCGCTCTCATTATCAGGGTGGATTTTCTCCAGGTGAAGGGACTCTCAGAATTCTCAGAAGCATCTCCAAGTGACTTTGGGACTCCTGAAACTAGTATTCATCTTATTCTCCCAGATCAACATCACTGCCAAGGTCCCCTCTATGGCTGCAGAGCTGGCCAGGCACAGGAAGGGAGGAGTCAAGGTGAGGAGGCTATGGGGAAGGGGGGCTCTTTTCTACCAGTGACAGGCGACTTGAAGGCACCAGCACACAGTTGGAGTCAGAGTCCTCACTGAAGAGGCCCTGACCCAGAGGCCTGCGGGACCACTGAGGGGTTGATGGCAGCCCACTGTGGGGTCCTTTGGAAGGGTAAGAAGGAGGTAGAAGGTACCAGCCACAGCCAGACAACCTGAGGCATCCTGGGGCCAGAGTGCCCCCCACCCACTCTCTCATCTAGTTGGTCCCCTTTTCCTTATCACTTAGGAGAGACTCGGCTCTGTTCCAGACCAGCAGCCTAGAGCAGTGGGCTGGAGAGAAGAGATGCTGCTGAGCTAGAGCAGCCCAGCGGCGGAAGGGAAAGGGTGATAAATTTAAATAACCAGCTTGACTTGGCAGCTTGCTGAGTTGTGATGCAGTGAAATTAAAATCTCGGCAGAACTTGCAAACACTACTCAGAAAAATCAGTCTCTCTCCTTGGTTCCGTGAGAGAAGGTGGGGAGGGGAGGCTTTTGGGCCAAGCCCTGGCCTCTGGCAGCCACCCTTGCCTGCAAAGTGATTAGCTGTGTCCTGGCCCACTGGGCCCCACTCTCCCCTCTACACAATAGTCCAGGCTCCTCTCTCCTCTCAGTCCTGACCTTGTGGAACAGCTGTATCAAGTGGCTGGTGAAGTTTGAAATCAGCCTCCAGTGCCAGAAGGTGGCAGGAATATCAATAAGGTCGGCTCTTCAGGTTGGGCTAGGGCTTCCTGGGCTGGTTTCCTCAGGACTCATTCCCAAAGGTTTGCAGCCTCAGCTGCCTGTCCCTGGGGAAGAAGATGAGCTGGGGGTTTAGGATGTGGGGGATGAAGAGGGCTCCTTGAACACCTTGGCACACTCAAGCCAGGCTGTGGCCACAGGATGCCCTCCTGCTCTCTCACCTGTAGCACATACCTGGCCAGAATCACCTGCCGGAAAGTGCCTCCCCTTTTCCTCCTCCACCAAAGCCCTTCATACTCTCCAACCAAATAAGCTCTTAAAGAATCTTGGAGGGCAATTTTTACAAATACACCAAAAGCCCCTCCCATATCCCAGCTATTCTTGGAGCCCAGTTCTAGGTGCCAACATCTTTCTAGAAAATCTCACCTGAAATCCACCTCTCTGGTCTGCTCTCTACATCACTGCTCACCGCTACCCGCAAACTCCTGGCCCAAAGGCTAATGTGCTGGACCCATTCCTGATATGATCCATGAAGTCTCTGGGCACTGCCCTGTTTCTCACCTTGACAGTACCTCCAGCAAATTCTGTTCATCCCCATAATAAACACATCATGAATCATTCATCTTTAATAGATTATGCAAATTAGGAGGACGTAAAATCAACAAAGATCAATAACTGCAGCCATTTAATTGCCAGCGAAAACATTTTAAGAATGAGCATAATCTGTAGCCCTTTCTCGGGTAATGGCACCATTAATCCAAACATTGGATCTTGGCCTAAGTGTAGAAAAATCATTCCCCCCCCCCTCCCCCCACCCCTCCCCCACTTCTCCACACACTTCTCTCTTTTTGGTAATTTCCAGTTTCTGAGCAAGTTTCCCTGTCATTACCACTGGTGAACAGCTCCGAATGTTAATGGTTCTGCTTTTGTTACTCCTGGCTTGATTGAAATGTCGCATACAGATTGAGATGTTAGTGCTAACTTGCCACCTGGGAATGTCAAGCTGGGTCTGAAATGAACTTTTCTCACACTTGGATCCAGATGGATCAGCCGGAGATGTTCCCAGGCTGAGCTGGGACCGTTCCAGGGCCATGGGGGGGGAGGCGGGCGGGGGATGCTCAAGGTGGAGGCACTTTCCTGCACCAGCCTGAGTTCTCCTGCTGCAGGAACCCTACCCCAAAGATCCTTCTCTCCACCCCAGGAAGCCTCTGCCTTCTAGACTGTGGCCCTGGGCCCAGGGAAGCACAGCTGGGGTTAGAGAAGAGTCTCCTGGGCTCTGTTTTGCTGCTGCCTAGGGTGGGCCACTTTTGGGAGGTGACCAGTGTGACTCTCAGCAGATCAGGAGAAACATGGCCTGGCCTGGACCATCACTCTTTCTTGGGTCAGAATACCCACAGCTCAGAGAGCTTCCGAACCGGGCTATGGAGGGTTCTTGCCGAGGGCCAGTTGATCATAGGCTGTATCCTGACCCAGCTTATGTTGTCACTCCCAAAAGCCCATCTAGGTCTCCGACACTTCCAGAACTCAACCTCTGATTGCTGAGCCAAAGAGCTCGACTCTGTCCAGGCCGGAAACAGCTGTACCAGGACACCCCTTAGGGAGAATCTGGGAAAGCTAACAACAGGGCTCTCCCAAGCCCCCCAGGTGGAGGCCAGGTGGCCACTCGCAGCCCATCTCAGACCTGAGCCGTGCTCAGAACAGCTCCAAGTCAGAACCAGTGCGCTGTCCTCCAGTGGGGCCATGCCCGCTCCCTGTCTTTGGTGACGCTGGCTGCTGCCAGGTCCCCAGGCCGCCTCCGCTCGCCTTGTCGGCAGGTAACACCTCAGTGTCTCTCAATCACTACCAAGACCCTTCTCAATCATTCTTTCTCCCAAGGAACAAATGGCACATTGGCTTTAGTGTCTCCAGAATAATTAGGTGAATTTTAATAACACCTCAATGTGTGTCTCTCCCACTTGGGCACTTTCCTGGCCCGGAAACCCTTCTGTAGTGCCAGCCGCCTTCCACAGCCCTCAGCTCTGTGGCCTGGAGCTTCATCACCTGGGTTCTACACTGCACTGCACCTCGGCCTTCTTCCCCTCTAGCTGCCTCTGCTGCTCCTCCCTCATCCATGCCAGCACCTGGATTGGGTGCCCCCTTCCCCTGCATTTTGACTGAGGGACAGGCCGGACCCTGCCTGGCCTTGAAATCAAGCCTTGGTCTTAGTGACTTCTCTGGGAAGCTGGAGAAAGGCTGAAATAATTGAGCTTACCTATAACCACATGGCCAGATGCCACGCTCTGAAGCCCAAAGCCACAGCTTTGGCACACCAGGCTGCCCAGAGGAGAGGAAAGCAGGTCCCCCAGGAGCCTCGGGGACACAGGAGTGTGGAGACTCGACACTGGGCACTCATGCTCCACTCCTGCCAGCCCGGCCTATTTGCCCTCATTCTCCTGCACACATCCTAACAAGAGGCTCACAGTTCCGGCCACCTTGGTGGAGGCAAGAAAAAAGGCAACGGAAGAGGCAACAGGATGGGCAGAAAGAACCAGCCCTAGCCCTTCCTGGCTTTGACATTTCCAGGCTGGAGCGTACAGAGACCCTGACCACGTTTTTTTCCTCCCACATCTGCACACATCTGTTCAGGAAGCACCCTGGTTTCTGGAGACTTACTCTCTCTACAGAGATCATGGCAGGGAGCCCGCTTGTCACGCTGGGCCCCAGATGGCATGGGTTGAGGTGCCCCCCACTGAAAGCAGTGTCCCACCCTCCTGGAAGCCCCCTTACCGGTCACAACGGGGTATGTCTGCGTGCCCGACACGTTGCTGCCCAGCTCGGGGTTGGTGGATGCAGATAGACTCGACTTGACTTCATCAAGCCCAGGGGTCAGGGCTGGGAGGGAGTACTCGTTCCCCTGGGAGGAGAGAGAAAAGAGACAGCTCACTATTGACGTACACATGCGGAGAGAGGGCTTGGTGTGCAGATGGGGAGGAGGAACGGGGAGCCCTCCCAGATGGGGTGGAAGGAGATGGCCAGGCAGAGGGCGGGGAGTGTGGGAGGGGCGGGCTCGATGGATGATGGAGAGTTGTGTGTGGGTGGGGGCAGACCTGACTCTGGGAAGCTGAGGTGCAGCCTGTACATTCTCGGTGGGTATCCCAGCACCCTTTACATCTCTGTAGCATCTCTTGTCTAAGAAGCCCCAAAGGCGGGGTTTAGCAGTGGGAATCCCCCTGCTGAGAGGCAAGCGGTGTTTTAAGGTCCCCCAGGGGTAGGGAATCTTGGGGAGGAGGGGCGAACCCTGACATGATGGCAGAGGCAGTAGCTGGGGGAAGGGCCTAGTGGGGCCTCGAGCCTGGCACTGCTGGGCTGGCTGACCGGGTGCTGGAGCCCCTTTTTAAAAAACAAACAAAGACTGCCTCACGGGCCCCTCGCTCTCTGCCTGTGCACTGGGGTATGAAATTGGGGAGGGGGAGAGTCCACATGGCTAACAGAAGGGTGGGAGGGGGCCAGTCATTGACTCTGAAAGGGTGTCCTGCCTGAAACACTCGGGTAATTGCCTTTTTATTGCAGCCACCGCCAAGCCAGACCCCAGAGCTGGGCTGACCAGGAGCCCGCACGAAGCAGGAAAAGTTGCTCTGATTAATATTACGTTAAATTAAAACTGATTTTCTGCTCTTTCGGGTCCGTTTTTTTTCCCTTCCGCTTCCTGGCCCCCCCAGAGGGCCCCCTCCCCTCCCTGGCTGGACAGGATTGCCTCGTCATTTCCAATTCCTTCTCGTATTGATCTTCCTGTAGAAATCAGTTTTGTAATTAGCTGCAAATTAGGCCTTCTACTGGGGGTGAAGCTGCCCCCTGATTTATCACCAGAGTAATTCGCTGTGATCGGAGAGAAATTAAAATGAACTCAATTAGGCTTCGGATTTGCTTTATGGGCCCTGCTCCGAGTTTCAGGGGGAAAAATGACTGTGCTGGTGTTTAATAGTCTAATGAAAGTAAATAAAGGTTATTCATTGTAATACAGCCGGGGACTCGGGGAGGGTGCACCAAGCCGCCCGCCTCTGCCGGCTCCTCCTTTGTTGGTTTATGGCTCAGGGCACCTTAAAAAGACTTTTGATTTTTGTTTTATGAAGACAAACAGCTTACGGGATAAAAGGACGGGCGGGGGAGAAAGGCGAATGGCTGGGAGCTGTTGGAGTCCTAGAGTGGAACCGCGCTGTGCAGTCTGTGTGGTTGCGCTGGTGCGTGTGCGTGCGGGTGTGTGCCCGAGTGTGCACACATGGCAGGCTGTGCTGTGCTGAGGCTGTGGGCCTGGCCTGGGCTTTAGTGTGTGGGGGGGGATGGGTGTGTGCTCACGCGTCGGAGTGTGTGCACAGGGGGCTGTCCTGGTGTGTGCGTGGAGGCGGGTGTGGAAGTGCGCTGAGCTGGTGGTCTGTGGGGCGTGCACACCTACTGGCTGATGGGCTGTGCTATGAGTCCTGTGGGCTGGGCGGCGGGGGGGCAGCAAGCAGGTGGGTGGCGGTGGTCTGTGAACACGTGCACACAGGTGAATGGGAGCAGTTAGGAGATGTGTTTCTATGCTGTGTGATGTGCTGGTGTGTTGTGGGCTGCATCCCATGCTGTGTGTTCTGGGTTGCTCTTCATCTGTGGGAAGTATTGGGTCTGAGGGGTAGGCTGTCAGGAGGCAGGCACAGCGGGCTCACCTCCTGACGCCCCAGGCTTACTCAGACTTTCTGTAGGACCCTAGGGGCATTTAGGCAAGGGACGTTCCTGAGTGCTCTATGCCAGAAGCACAGAATGGCAGGGCTGGAAACGACCTGTCAGATCATCTGTCCAAGCCCTTCATTCTACAGACAGGGAAACAGGATAGAACTGAAACTGAAATGGGATTAAGATTTACCTACAGCCATACTCACGCCCAGAACTCACCCTTTCTAACTACCATATACTAAGACGATTTTCTTAGCTCTGCTCTAATGTCCCTGCGTGAGCGTGTTCACACAGCGCACCCAAAGGCAGCACACACGACGCTGGGTGTGCGTGTGGCTGACCCACGTGTGCACGTCCTCCAGAGGCCTTGCTCTGCCCAGTCCCTTTCCACTTCTGCAAGCAGAAAGCTCCTTCCTCACCTGCTCTGATTTGATGTGCTCTGATGCCTGGAAGACGTCAGGGTAGGAAGGACGCTCAAAGACCCGATCCAAAGCTTCTAGCTGCTGCTGGGTGAAGGTGTCAGCTCGCAAGTGCTTCCGCAAACTGTCCACGCCACTCTGGGAATCTCCATTGGGGACTGAGCCCTCAGACACATCTGGAGGACACAGGGACACTCGGGGCATGAGTGCAGGTCAGCAGAGGCACACAGTGGGCAAAGGTGACGGGCACCTGGCTCGGCCCCCAGGGCTTTGCACCCCTGCTGGGACCCCTTTTCCCCAGTTTTCAGGCTGGGAGGGGCTGGCCCAGGGGCTGGCCATGCCTCAGAGACCTGGCTGAGAGAGCCAGAGCCCCTGAATGTCCTGGGAAGAGAAAGGGAAGCTGTCACAACTCGGGGGCGTGGGAAGGACTAGGCAGAGGCGGTGGAGCCAGAGGGATTCCCAGGGGCCATCTCCCCAGGGCACGTCTCCCCTGAGCCCCTTCTGTCCCCCCCCTGGCCTGGATTGGCCTGGGGAAGGAGCTGGGTGTCTTGGGCCAGCATTACCCAGCCTGTGGAGAATTGAACTCGGCTCTGAGATGAATTTCAGTTCCACTGACTCCAAGAGTGGAAAATCATCAAATCTCCGAGGCTGAGTGTAACATGGAGACTGGGTGAAGTAATTAACTTCACCACTGAGGGAGGAGGGACTCAGGGCCCAGCTGAGGCACTCTGCTTGCGTTGGGCCAGGCCTGAGACTGGAGCAGACAGCAAGTGGCACGTGAGTCATGAAATGCAACTTGGGCAGAGACTGAAGACTGGGGTCCCTGTAGATGCTGCTGTGCCCGGGCCACCCTCCTCAGCTTGTCCCTGACCTGGACTCTGGCGAGGCTCCGCCAGAGGCCAGCTCCTTGGCCGCCTGGTTCCTCCTGCAGTCTCTACAGGAAGCTGAGACTCGCCCCATGTATGAAAAGCCACGGTGGTGCCACAAAGCGCCCGCTCCCTGGGGCTGTAGGCCAGTCCTGTCTGTGTACTGCTCTCCCCAGGCCTCCCACCACTCTGCTACCCTTCCCTCCCTGGACCTGCCCTCTATCCCGGTCCACTGGGGTTTTCAGAGTCCACAGCGGGCCAAGTACCTGCTGTGCCTACACTCCCTGACCCCACACCCTGCAACTTCCTGGGCTCAAAGCTGGGTCCTCCCAGCCACAGCTTGGCCACTCCTTGGCTTCCCTAGCCCAAGACCAGCTGGGGAGCCTTGGGCCTGGGGCCAGTCCATGCTGTAGGCCCCAGGGTGTTCCTCTGGGACTGTTATATATATCAGTTTATAGGTGATTATACGATATGATATAATCAATATTGCATTATATACAGTAACACCGTACAGTATCATTCAGGAAAGCATAGAAAATATTACGTATTGATTAACCTCAACCTGCAGCCATCCTCTCTTGCTGGCCTCCCAGATGGAGCAAGGGGGTCTGCTTTCCTAATGGGACTTCCTGTCTTCACTCGATCCTGGAGGGGGTGGGAGAGCAAAGAAAGGGTGTGTGTGTGTGTGTGTGTGTGTGTGTGTGTGTGTGTGTGACAGAGAGAGGGGGAGAGAGAGAGAGAGAGAGAGAGAGAGAATGGAGACCAGGATCATATCTGAGGTGGACAGACAGACACAGGGACAGCCTTGATGATATTTCTATGTTCCCTATGTTCCTAAGGCCACAAAACTTGGTGGTTGTGTTTTTTTCTGTGTAAGCTTCTGGAATGATTTTCTGTCTTAGAGGCAGTGTGTGCATCTCTCTATATGAGTTAGGGTGTGACATATTTATTTTTCCCTTTTGTGTATTTTCTGTATATGTGCATTTCTACACGAATAAACATCCAGATAGATAAGCGTCTGGGAATGTGTGACAGTCCAGGAACCTTTCTGAAAAGGTGCGTGTGTACGTGTGTGACTGCATGGGGAGTGTGAGCCCACGTCCCCCCATGTTTCTTCTGTGCCTGCTTCTCTCTCAAGGATGTACCATCATCTTAATGCTACCCCTTGGGGCTATTTGCATGTTTTGTTGTGTGTAATTCTCTCTTGCTGGAGTCCTCCTACCTTTTTGGGAAGCACTTCTGTCAGAGAAGAGGGAGACAGCAAGTGTCTTTGTGTGTGGTTACTGCAGTGTCACCAATGAGTCCCGGCAAGTAAAGTGCATTTGTCTGCGAACATGGGCTCACATGTTATGTGCATGGGTGTGTGCGTATGTGTGGTGAGACTCATACTATGCCTCTGTGTAAATTTGTGTATATGCCTGTGTGTGGCTTGGCCCAGCCCGTGTGTGTGTGTGTGTGTGTGTGTGTGTGTGTGTGTGTGTGTGTAGGGGCTGAACTGAAGCTTTGTCCTCAGGTCACTGGCTGGAGGAGTCTCTTTTCCTTCATTTATTCAGGGGCTCTTCAGATCTTGACAAATCTGTCACTCTAAATTTGCGAGAGATTATGGTGCTCTCTCCCCAGCCCGCAGAGAGGTGATATATGATATCTGCTGCCCCTATTGATTGCCTGATCTGGTGGCAGAGGCCGGCGAAATGAACTTGAAATGAACATCATGCCTCAACTCATTGTGCGTATAATACACTACTTAATCCCGCATTTTTCAGCCGCTATGGAATTCAATTGATCAATCATGTTCCACTGATAGTACTGTTTTAGGGGTTATTGCTGCTCCCTCCACTCACTGACCTTTTTATTTATTTATTTATTTTTTGTATACTCAGGCCCTGGTGATAAAACAGGTTACAGAGGCAGCGATGGAAAGGGGGAGGGAGGAAGGAAAGGCAAAAGGATGGCTGCTACTGGAAGAGGTGGCCGAGGGTCCGGGGAAAGGGAGGAAGAGGAGAGGGAAGGGGGGTGGGGCAAGGAAGAGACAGAAGGTGCTAGAGGAGCAGAAAAGCAAACTAGTCTGATGCAAGCAGGAGAGAATCGCCAAGGGAGGCTGCAGGAGGCTTGAGGAAACTCCTCAAAGGAGAAGGAAGGTGATAGGGAGGTAGGAAAGGCAGCAGTCATGATGAATGGCGAAGGAGCACAAAGAAAGTTCTGGGGAACAGGGAGGACAGCCACAGGGGCAGGGAGACGGCAGTGGCATTACTGGTGGGGGACAGGGAGGCAGTGGCCCCCAAATCAGCCAGAGGGCCCACAGGCTCTCCCAGGCTCTCCCCAGAGGCCAGGGTGGTGCCCTTCCCTCAGCTAGAGAAGGAAGGGAGGAGTGAAGGCAAGGAGGAAGGGCGGGAAGGGAGTAAGGGAAGGAGACCGGGAGAAGCCTGGGCTCAGAGGTCAAAGGAGGAGAAGCTCAGGGAAGAAGGAAGCCCAGAGGCAGAGGCAGGGCAGAAAGGGAGAGAGGAAGAAAGGGGAGAAGCTTCCTACACCAGACGCCTCAGGAAGCACAGGCTGGGCTGAGGGCCCTTGCTACAGGAATAACCCTGCTGGTTCTGCTTTCCCGGAAGCCTGTGTATCCAGTGAGGACGGTAGCCCGGGGCCTGGATGGGGGTGGGATTGGAGGGTAGAGGTTGGAGGAGGAAAGAAGAAGAGAGTAGAGGAAGAGCAAAAAAGAAAAAAGAACATGGAAGAAGAGAATTGAAAAGGAAGAGAAAACGAAGCTGTTGTCAGTACCACCCACTTGCAGGGACCTACTCAGGAGATGGAGAGAGAGGGCTCGGGGGGGGGGGGGGGGGGGGGGTGCTTCCCAAGGTAGAGTCTCAGCGGTAGCAGCAAGGGAGAGGGATGGAGCTGGGCTATGAGACACTGCCAGGCCCAGGCACTGAAGGGCTCTCTGGCAGAGCTGGGCTAACATGGAGGAAGAGGCAGAAACAACTCCTGATCTGGGCTGCAGAGTGAGTAGCAAGGAAAGTAATTAGATAGCACCCACCCCCTTGTGCCAAGGAGCCAGGCTGGGAGTTCCCTGTGGGCAGGAACCATGACCGGTGCATCTCTGTAGGTCCAGTGCCAGGCATGGAGCTGGGCACAGACTTGATACTCAATGGATGAATGAGTGAATGAATGAATGAATGAACGAGGCTCTCCCGGGTGGCATTCAAAGCCAGACTACTGGCAGAAGGCCTCTGGACCAGCCACCTGGCTGGCTTAGCCTCCCAGGATACCCAGTTACACGTCAGGCAAGTCCCACACATCCTTAGCTGTCAGAGGATATGGGAAGACCCACGACAGGCCCCTGGGTAGACTCATGCCCCTTCTTCACCTGCCCCACTGCTCGTTAGCTTCCAACAGCATTGACTCTGGTCCCCAGAGGCCCTTCCCACTCTCACCAACACCTTCCTGCCCACCTGTGGTACTTCCACCCAAGGACAGAGCACACCGTGTTGCCAGTTAAGAGTGAAACTTAACCTTGGAGCTGCAGAACTGCCATCCAAGGCAGCTGGCAGAGGCTGCTTGAGAACTGGGCCCAGAGATGGCCCCTATGTTGGACTCACCACACCACGGCCCTGGTCGCAAAGAGTAGGATAAAGTGGGTCTGTCTGCTCATTCTTGGTTCCAGGGAAGGCCTTTCCTAAATGACAGAGCAGGCCCTCAGCCTTCACCTTGATGGGAAAACCAGCCCCTACCTTGTCAGGGCTCCAAGAGGAGGGCTGGAGTATGATGCCGCATGTCCTGGACTTTCTGGAGCAGTTCTGATTTCCAATATTCTTTCCCACTCTCAGGCCACATTTTCAGATTGAGGTTGGAAAATGTGGCTGCGAAGGTTTAGTAAGACTTCCCAGAGCAAGGAAGATACCCTGTGCTCGTTGGTCCCATATGTGGAGGATTCGGTCCTGTTCTGTTGTCCCCTGCCCAGCCACCAACCATTAGCAGCTCACAGTACCGTGAGCTTGTTGCATGCCACTTAACCCTCCCAACAACCCTGTGAGGTAGGTGCTGTGATACCTATTTTAAAGATAAGGAAACTGAGGCAAAGAGAGGTTAAGTAGCTTATGCAAGGCCACGCAGCTGGTAAATGACAGTTGGGATTTGAATTCAGGTCTGTTTGACTCCAGAGCCTGCTCTCCACATCATTTCACTCTGCTGCCCGGGTGCCAATCCCAGGGGACCCAGTTGAGGGCCACTCGGCCCCAACCAGGACACTGTATCCCTCCCAGCATCCCCCCTTTTCTACTTTGTACCCTCCCTACACTGAGGCTACCGCCTATGGCCCCTGAGCTGGCTGAGCCCAGACTGCCGAGAATGATGAGGGGACACCTGGTCCAAACTCCTCATTTTAAGGTAATGAAAACTAGCAGGGTGGGTGGTGAGGTGGGGGAGGGGAGGTGACCAGTCCAAGGTCACACAACTGAGTGGTAGGACCCTCAGAACTGGAGCCCATTTCAGGTGCTTTGTCCACTATGGCATGAGCTGTAGCATCTCTGAAGGAGAGTGAGCTACCCGAAGTCCTTTTCGGAATGAAGCAAGATATAAATACATTAATTAAATTAAACAAACTGCTGAGTTAAAACTTTGACGTAGATTATTCTCTCAAAGGGACCAAAGGTTCATATTGTCTTCTCCTCTGACCACTGCATATTTGCTTACAGTTAACAAAAGCTTTCATAGACCTTATGTTATTTGGGCTTTTAACTACTCTCAAGGTAGCTAGGGATTATAATCCCCTTTTTACTGGTGAGGAAACTGAGGCTCAGAGTAAATGAAGTGCAGCATAAATGAGGGTAAGTGGCTAGGTCACGGGCATATCTACCAGGGAGCCTGGCACAGGGAAGATGCCCGTGGACAGTTGTGGCCTGAGCCCCAATGAGGAGCAGCAGCTGCCTGCCCAGCCCATGTGCAGAGCCTGGGATCCAGCGGTGGGGCCCTGATCTCCGTGCAAAAGAAGAGAATTGTAAAACCAAAGATCACCTTGGCTGGAAGGAGAGCCACCCACAGGGTAACAGTGATTACTCCCTGATCATGAGCAAATTCTTTTCTTCTCATCTAAGTTTTTCTGTATGATCCAGGCCTTGTACAGGAAGCACATACCACTTCTAGAATCATTAATAAAAACGGCTTTTACTCCTCAACAAAAAGATGTGATTTCCTCATTCACTTAACCTTGTCACTCCCCATCCATTCCTGGGCCACCCCGGAGCAGAGCCCTACCTCCCACGCCTCTGACCCCAGGCCAGAGCCCTCTTGCTGGCCAATCATGAATAGGGCTGGCCGGTGAGGTCTCAGCAGCTTGGGGAGGGGGACAGGCACTGAACACCACGTATTAGGGATGAGGGCTAGAGACAAGGGACAAAACAGAAGTGTTCCGTCTTCCTTGTGTGTTGACACTGTACCTGAGTCTCCAAAGCAGTCCCTACAAGGGACAAGAGAAATTCTCATGTGCTGACCAAAAGGTAGGTGGGGGTGATGGTAATAGAGAGAATGAAATAATGCCATTTCCTTGGTCAGAAAGCACCAAGGCTCATCAAAATCAAAGTGGAATGAATAGGGGCTGCCCACCAAACCCCAAGAAGTAGGAATTAGGCATTTGAGAGAAATTCCTTTCAAGTATAGCAAAGAACTATATTAACTTCAGTTTTCTAAGCCCAAATACACACATCTACCCAATCTATGGGGAAACTGACAATATTAGGGCTTCCACCTACACTCATTAAATCCATTCACTTTTATGAGGTATTTACTATCATTCTTATCTTTCAGATGAGAGGCAAAATTATTTGTTCAACATCATCCAACTAGAAAGTAGGCAAAGGCTGGATTTGAACTCAGGAACGTCTGACTCCAAAGCCCTCTCCACTCTATCAAAATTGCCTTCCCTGTCAAAGATCATCATCACTGTCATGTACTGAGCACTAACTATGTACTAGGCAGGCTCCAGGTTCTTTATTACACATTATCTCTAATTCCCACGTAACACTTGCAGAAGAGCTACCATTAATCCAATGTTACAAAAGAAGAAACAAGCCGAGGGAGAGTGAAAAACACGTGAGTGCTTCACACAGCTAACAAGGAGCAATCCCAGGGAAAGTCAGTCTCACTTCACCTGTAGACCAAAAATGACCTGAAAAAGTGATATAGGAAGAAAAGAGAAATGTGTGGAGGAAGTGGGGACAGTAGGTGATGGACCTCAGCCTCTAGGGGGCTTCGGGGAGCAGGAGGGGTCGGGGCGCTGATCCGGGTGGGAGCTCTTTGCTGCATCCCAGTCTGACCAGTGGCCTCTGCCCCCTCTCCCTGTCTTAGCTCCTCTAACGCCACCTTCCTCCTCTGAGGGGTTCACTCCCAGGCCGCCCCCAGTCTCCCCAGCTGCCAGTTGTTGCAGTTTCAAACTCAATTGTTCTCCTCAGTGCTGAGGCAAATGGAGTCATTAATTACCTTCTATCGGCTGGGCTGAGTTCAGAATGCGATCAATATCCCCGCTTGTCATTCAGGGCAGCCTGCCTGTGCCGCTCCGGCCCCACCCCCACGGTGGCGCAGGACCGCGAGGTCTGGGCTGCCACCCTGGCCTCCTATCTGATTGAGAACGGAGAGAGGTCGGGGATGCTGAGGAATGGGGCTGCTTTCCGGACCGGGAGAAGAGCGAGGATTAACAAAACGGGGAGGGGAGGGGGCAGAGGGGAGTGGGAAGGAGAAAGGAAAAGGAAGGAGCATGAGGGGTGAGGAGAGAAGGGCAGGAGACAGGAGAAGGAGGAGGGAGGAGGAAATGGGGGAGCCATGAGCTGGGAAGAAGCTGATGCAAACATTGTCTGTCCAAGGAGGTGCGATGACATTCCCCATGGTCTCCTGTCCTTATACCAGACGATCCGTGGGACTGCCCTGGCCAGTCACCCCAAGCCACGCTCAAGAGGAGGGCATGAAGAAGTCCTTGGAAACCTGGCCCGAAGCTTTGGCTCTGAGCAAGACCAGCTTCTGCCCAGCCTTCCAGCCCCGGAGAACCTGCTAAACCTGACCAAGCCCTGCTTCTAAACACTCCATGAGTTCACGATAGGGTGGAAGGCAGGGGCATGGCTACCTGCCTGCCTGACCTCAGTCTTACTGGGCCCATCTACACCCATGTGCCTCTGGGGACACTAACTACACTAGTGGCCCTAATGTGACACTGAACTAGGAGTATCATCTCCTGGGTTGAAATCCTAGTTTTGTCCCTCACGTGCTATGTGACCTTGGCCTAGTCCCTCGAGCTTTTCTGGACTGAGTTTCCTCAGATGAACACCAGAGGGTTGCCAGCTCCTACCTCAGCAGTGTTCACTTCTCTTTTCTCTGTGTTCCAGTAGACATCTATCCAAACCGCTGCTGTAGAAATAATAATAATAACTAAAATCGATCCAGCTCCTATAATGGTACCAGACACTATGCCTAACATAATCCACTGATTCAATCCTTACAGTAACAGTAGCTCATGTTAAGTGCTTACTATATATTGGGCACTCATCTAAGGATTTTACATATATTGACTCGTTTAATTTTCACCAGAACTTAAGCAGGAAGCTCCTATTATTATCCCCATTTATTTTGTAGGCGAAGAAATGGAAGTGAAGAGGTTCAGGAACTTTCCTGAGGTTACAGAGCTAACACGTGATGCAGCATTCAGAAGCAAACCCAGACAATATGCCTCGGGCAGTTAAGCTCATAATCTGGAGAAACCAAGGGCTACACAGGCTATGTAACTCGCCCCGAAGTACTTATTCCAGCCAATAAGTGGCAAAGCCAAGTCTAGAATCAGTATGTATTGTAGTTATTACTATCATTATTTTTTTGGCCACATGGCGCGGCTTGTGAGAGCACAGGGTCCTAACCACTGGACCGCCAGGGAATTCCTACGTCGTTATTTTTTAATGTTTGTTTTCTTCACTAAACTGTGACTATTTTAAAGGCAGGGACCCATCTTTTTCATGTATGTAAACTTAGCCCAGGGCCTGACACATAGTAGGTGGCAAAAAATGTTGGCTGATATGTTGCATAGAATTCCAAAAGCAAAGATTGATCCATTCTTTACTTGCCTTGCAGTTTACCTTTTAGAAGGAAAAAGAAGCAGTGTAGGACATTGCCACTCTGGATTCAGTGTTATCACATTTTATAGCTAGAAAGTATCATGGAGATAATTTAATCCGTCCCCTCTTAGAGATTTAAAAAGAAAAAAGATGCTCAGAAAGGTTGAGTAATTTCCCCATGTCACACAGCTAGTCATCATTAGGATACAGAGGTTTCTCAGACTCATGCCCTTTTCCGCTACCCCAGGCTGCTTAATTCTGACCAAGAAAGAAAAAACTGATAAAAGGGAACTGTTGGGGATCTGGGGAGAAAGCACCCATGTCTAGAGGTGACAGAAGCAAAAGGAGGGGGCATTGCACAGAATCTGACTTGAGAAAAGCAAACTGCTATGTGTTGAGGGAAAGAATGGTTGTGTGATCCCACGGCAAGAGATTCTAGAAGGGAATATAATTCCATGAGGACAGGATGCTCTAAAAATGAAATTCTGCTGCTACAAGCTCAAATAATCAACCTGACAAAGTAAAGGGAGTGGGAGTGGGAGTGGGGGAAGGGTGGAAAGAGAGGGTCTTTAAGGGAAATCATTGTTGTTGCACATGAATAAGCTTTAAAATATGATGAGCCTGGATTTTAAAAGGACATGTACAGGAAACAGTGGAACATTATGCAGCCATTAAAAAATCATGTTTTCAAAGAATATTAATGATATGTGAAAATGGTCCTATATAATGTTAAGTGAAAAAAGCGAGACACAAGCTGTATATACAGTATAATTCCAATTTTGATAAAAATTATATATATATTTAATTATGTATACACAGGGAAAAAAAAGACTGTAAAGAATATGCCAAAATTCTAAATCTCATCACCAAAATTCTCTTGGTGATGAGATTATGGGTGATTTTTTTTTTAATTTACTGTATCCTCCAAATATTTTTACAATGAGCATACATTACACTTATTATCAGACAAAAGTTATTTTTTTTCCTCTTATAAAGGACACACACAACAGATGGAAGGAGGGGACCATAACCAGGGATGGATATGAGAGTAGCAGGAGCCTGTCAGGAAGACAAAAGCTCAGAACAAGCTGAAACAACAAAAAAGGGCCTTGGTAGCTATGTCTGGAGAAAGAACAAAAAGGAAGGCTAGCTTAAGCTCAGTGCTCAGGAAAGGATGCAATGCTGAGAGAGAAGGCAGAACTTCTCAACCCCTGGTTTGACGTGGTCTTCTCCATCAAAGAAAAGGATCTTCAAAATGGGACCAGGAGGAGTTGCCCAGGTCAGGAGGAGGCCAGGCAGGTACCTCTTAACCATTTCAATTGAGTTACCTCTCCCAGGCCCAGATAATTCATATATCAGAACTCAGGTGAGGCAGGGTGGTGGCTGGGGGGAGGTAGATAGCATCCTAAAGTTTTTGTTGATAATCTTTGAGTGGTCACAATGAAAGGGCAACACAGTGACAAAACCAATGCCATCGTGAAAAGGGGAGAAAGGTAAGCTTATGCAAACAACAGTCTAATACATTTAATATTAGGGTCTGGAAATCTTTTAGAAGAAATTATCATGCCCTTAATTTGTGGGCATTAGAAAAGAAAATGGTAATACTGTGGAGTCTGCATGCACTCCCCAAGAATAAGTGGTAGCACATTAACTAGTTATCAGTGCTTAGATCAAATGCCATCCCTACAAAGACTTCCTCAATTGCCCTGATGGGAAGCAACTGCCCCCCACTTCTTTACATTTATCATAGCACTTTATACCTTGATCATAGATCTATCACATTCTGCTTGTGTAATGGTGTGCACATCTATCTCCCTACTAGATTAGAAGCTTCTTGAGGTCAGGGACTGTGTCCTTCCTATTTACCTTTGTAGATCAGCCCTGCTATGCTTTATCCATAGCAGACATTTAATTTTCTCATCAACTTATATTGGATTTTTAAAATTGATTGATTAAGGAAACACTGTGGGTATAGTGAATGGTAACAGAGAATTTCACAGAGAGTCTTCCTAACTTTATGGACAAGATGGAAGGACAGTGAAATGGCTGATGGCTGTTGGGCTCAATGGTCCCTAAAGCACCCAGGAGGGATGTCTCCACTGGTGGGCCATGTGGCTTTCCTTTATTTTAAAGGAAAATAACTCTTTAAAAAAACCACTTGGGGGACTTCCCTGGTGGTCTGGTGGTAAAGAATCCACCTTCCAATGCAGGGGACATGGGTTTGATCCCTAGTCGGGGAACTAAGATCCCTCATGCCGCAGGGCAACTAAGCCCGCGGGTCCCAACTACTGAGCCCGTGTGCCTCAACTACAGAGCCCACGTGCCCTGGAGTCTGTGTGCCACAACTAGAGAGAAGCCCACACACCGCAACGGAGATCCGCGCTTGGAAATGAAAGATCCCCCATGCAACTAAGAAGATCCTGCGTGCTGCAACTAAGACCCAATGCAGCCAGATATTAAAAATAAAAAATAAAGTAAAATAAATAAAAATAAATTAAAAAAATGAGTAGGAGATGTCGGACAAACAAGAAAAAAAAACTACTTGGATGATGACATAGAAGACATCCTTATGATCTTAATTGGGTGGAATTAAGAGCCCAAACCAACAAGATGAAATTCAATAGGGATAAATGGAATGCCCTATGTTTAAGTTTAAAAAAAATCAATTACACAAGTGTAGAATGGGGTAGACCTGGCTTGATAGCAATTGATGTGAAAAAGATCTCAAGGTTTTAGTTGACCACGAACTCAATATGAGTTTGAGTCTGACACGGCTGCTAAAAAATCGAATGTAATCTTAAGCTACATTATGGATGTAGAATCTCCAGGTGGAGAATGGCAAGCGTTCTACTGTACTTGGCTTTGGCTAGACTGTCTCTAGAGTTTAGTGTTCATTTAAGAAGGACTTTAGCTGTCAAGAATGAATTCAGAGATGGGTAACCAGGATGGTGAAGGGCCTTCCACAAGCATAGGGACCACACCATGTGAGAAACTGAAATCCACTCAGGGCTCAGCCCGGTGTTAGGTGCTCAGTAAATCAGGTGGAATGAATGGAAGGGAGGGAGGGAGGGAGAAAAGAGGGGCTGTTGCGTGGAGATCTTTACCACCACTCTATGTGGCAAATGTTGTTATCTTATTTTAAAGATGAGGAAACAGATTCGGAGAGATTATGTAATCAGCCAAAGGTCCCAAGGCAAGCAAGGAGAGGAGATGGAGCCCAATCCAGACATCGGGATTCCAAGTCCCATCCTCTTCCCTCAACACCACACTGACTCAGTATAAAGGCAGTACTGCTAACAATGACAACTGTCCATCTATGTCCTATGTCCAGGGGCTATGTCCAGGGGCTGTGACCTGTCAAACAGAACTGCTAGACGGGAGAGTTCCATGTGAGTGGCAGATAAAACCAGATGACCTTTAAGAATCTGACTCTCTTGTCACCAGTCTTAGCCCAGCCACTGGCCTCCCTCCATAGGTGAGATAGCCCTGGAGACAGCCTCTCCAAATCTCAGCCAATTCCAGCTTCAAGTCCCATCTCCTGCCTGCTCTTCTAGCCACTTGCCTGGATTCCTACTGAACACTCAGCCACATGGTTCAGCCTTCAATTAACAGCTTATTGTCTGGTTTGGGACAGCCTTACCTCTTCATAGACTGTAAGTTCCATGAGATCCACAACCTGGTTATTTGCTCCTCTTACACATCCTAACACAGTGGGAACTTGGGCCCACAAAGATCCCCAGAGAGGTCAGTGTAAGTTTTCTCAATATCCCACCTGTTTACACACTGAAGCAAAACCAGACTCTCAGCTCTCTGAAATGGTTTATGGGAAATCAGCCCAAGGACAGAGAGATGGGCTGAATGATCATTTAGGGCCCTCATATTTTCTAACCAACCAGAGGCAGAAGAGGGAGAAATGGGGCAGACCTAGAACCCCAGAGAATTATATCCACACTGTCACTATACCCGTTTTGAATAAGTTAGCCCCCAGTTACCTGTAGAAAAGTGGGTCATGGGCACCTACTGCTGACAGCGTGGTGGCTGTGACCCCTACGTGAAGAAGTAGAAGGACGGCGAAGGGACAGATGGCGGAAGGGGAGCAAACAGGTAGTGGGGAGAGAGGACCGCTGCACAGAGGAAGGGGAGGGGTGAGCATTGGGTGGGTTTGGGTGAATTCCCCAGGGTGATCAACCTTCCTGGCTGAGAGCACACGCTGAGCCTTCCTGCTGGCCTGCAGGCAGAGGCTGGGGCTCTGGGCGCACTGGCCGCTGGTGGGGAAGGAGGGCTGGCTGAGGGTCTGTCTGAGGGGGACCTGAGTCCTCCTTCAGCCCTGTCTGGGCTCTCAGGAGGGGCTGCGGCCTTCTGCCTGGGGCCGGGCTCCAGCTGGGGCCAGAACGAGTTAGAAACCTCTCTGGAGCCAGGAGGGAAGGGGCCTTTGTTAGCTCAAAGGACACAAGCAAGGCGAAAAATTACATACCAGGCCGCTCTAAGTATGCTTGTTTAGAGAAACTGCTTGCATTTATGAAGTCTTTGGTGCGGAAAGCAGGGTTGCAAATGACTGCATCAGAGCGACAGTAAAGGCCATTAATTTCCTGTTATGTTTTCCTGTGTTGGGGGCTTTATTAATTTAATTTTACACTGTCGAACAACAGCGAGAGCTGACACTGCCACACCGCCACGGCTGGGGTTTTCTTTTTGTGTGTGTAGCAAAGCTTTGCCTGACATGCAAATCAACGCTATTACTGGAACCAATAAAGATGTGTGGAGGGAAGAGGGGAGGGATGAGGAGGGGGAGGGAGGGAAGGAAGGAGGGAGGAAGAGAGAAAAGAGGAGAGAAAAGGCAAAAGCCATCCCTGGGCAGTTTCTGCCTCCCTCCATGCCTTGTGTCTCCTGGCTTCCCAGAGCATCCTCCACAATCAATTTCCAGCCATCCTTCCCCTTCCCTTGTACCCTCTCCTGCTTGACTCTCTGCCTTCAGATGACTCTACCTCTGTTTTCCTGCTCGGTCCCAGCTCCTGGAAGAACCTGAATAGGGACACGGAGTTCTCAGGAAAAGGTGGGAGGTAGGCTTCTCCCCACTGCCCGTCCCCAGCTCAGGCATTTCATGGAAGCACCGGGGCAGGAGATGGATGTTGCCACCTTGGCCTGGGCAGAGAGAAGGCTTTGCTATATATTTCCCTTTCCAGTCATCTTTCTTCACACTCTCCTTTTGTCTGAAGTCAAGGATTCTGGCCCACTTACATATTATTAGTGAACACACACATGAACCCAAGTGCTGGGGCACATGCGGAAGAGTCTAGAAAGGCAGTTACTCCGCCTTGCTTGTAAGTCCATCTGAGAGCTCCCATATCCTAACCTGGTCAACTATTTAGTTCCTCTGAATTCCCAGAAAAAATACTGTCTCTGATTGTTTTTCCTTAAGAGACTCCTTAAATTTCTTCTGAAGGACTGTCTTCAGTAGCTGTGGGGTACCTGATTGGTCTAGACCAAGGTGCCAGACAAAAATGGATCCCCAGCATCAGGAAAAAGGCAGGTTCTTGGGAGACCACATTCTGGTCCCTTTTCCTTCCTAGACCTCAAGACCACCTGCACTGCCCTTTTCCCAGAGCAGCTTCCACAAGCTGGTTGCCCCAGTGGTCCACACTGCAAAGGAGATGGAGATGCGGGTGGGGAGGTAAGAGGGAAGGGAGGCTCCCAGGGTCCCTTCTACCAAACACTCATCTGCATCCCTCCACCCCAGGCTTTGCAGAGTCTGCTGGGGCCTCGGGAGATCTGTGTGAGCCAGTGACAGAGAGAGAGAGACAGAGACAGAGAGACTCTGTGTGTGTGTGTGTGTGTGTGTGTGTGTGTGTGTGTGTGTGTGTGTGTCCGTGCATCCCTCCACCCCAGGCTTTGCAGTCTGTTGGGGCCTCGGGAGATCTGTGTGAGCCAGTGACAGAGAGAGAGAGACAGAGAGATTGTGTGTGTGTGTGTGTGTGTGTGTGTGTGTGTGTGTGTGTGTGTGTGTGTCCGTGCATCTCTCCCTCTGCCACCGGCTTGCTCGCACTCCTGCCTGCACTTTCTGTTTCGGGAGCTGTCTGGCAGGCTCCAAGAGGCTGTTGGATGGACTCCAGCTCTCCCCAGGAGGAGAGCATAAACTTCATAAACTGCATTTACTTTAATGCAGGTTCCTGGGGCTGCTTTCCTCCTGCTTTTCTTCCCTCCCCGTGTCTGCTCTGTCTCGATCACATTTTATCCCTGCCCTTGTGTGCACCCGGACACCACACATACACACACACACACACACACACACACACACACACACACACACACACACACACAGAGACACACACTATAGCTCTTGAAAAAGATGAAGCCTGGGCAGGAGGAGGACGGGTGGGCAAGGTGTAAAAGCTCTGTCTGAAGGAGGAAGCCTCAGCCCAGCCCTGGAAAGACCCCCGTGAGATGTCCACACGCTTGTCTCCAGCGGAGATGAGCACAAAGGGTGCTTTGAGGCAGGCCGGCGGGCACCTCAGGGAGGGAGGGATGCTGACATTTCGCTCGGATGGCCAAATGAGGAGCCACCTGGAGGCTGGGATACGGGCTCCAAGGAAGGGAGGGAGAGAAGGCGAGGCCTCCATGCAGGTTGAGGTCTGTGAGGCCTCCCTTGTCTGGTGCTGTCAAGGTCAGCAGGTTTGAGTTCACCGAAGGGTCAGGATGGTTTGAATTACTGGCTGTGCTGCAACTACTCGGCTCTGAGGCTCGTGATCCGTCTCCCAGCCCTCCCCCAACCCTCCTGGCCCTTCCACCCCCACGGGGGAGAATGGGGAGGGTCCCCCCTGCCGGCCACCGGGGCCCTGAGGAAGGCAAGCAAGGGAGGGGCCCTTCCCTGGGCTCTGGGGCCCCTCTTGTGCAGCCAGCAATGGTCGGGAGGCTGCTGGGACCCATTCCTCTGGCAGGTGGCACTCCTGGGTCTCTCCAGCTTACCTTCTCCCCGACCCTTTTTCTGAGGGGTCCTCCAGGCCCCTGCCCGGATTTCTCTCTTGTTGCCCTTGCCTGTGGGGGAAGGAGGATGACACCTACCTGCAGGGCTGGAAGGTAGTTGCCAAGCGGAAGACAAGGGGTTGAAGATGTGTTCTGACACAGTGGGTGTGCATACACGTGCAGAGGAGCGCACAGATGCGGGAGTGGGGAGGACCCGAGGCCTCTGCTGAGAAAGTTATTGCTATTCCCACCCCAATTTCCAGTGGTGGAGGGTCACACACAGCCCCTCCACCGCAAGTCTGCACCTCCTCTCCTGGGGAGCGGGGTCAACCCATCCATTCTGACTTTTTGGCACTTTACGAAAAAAATATACTCTTCTGCGCTAAATCTCAACATCCTTCCTCAGACAACCAAATATAACTCTTTACCCACAACAGCATGAACTGGCTGGGAAACTAACGTGGTTAATGACGTGGCTGCAGTCTCTGATATAAACGCAGGGATTTAGGTACAAATTCACACACCTATGTCAGCTACACACAGCCATGGCTAAACCCTGCCATCTCTCTACAGAAGAAAGTAAGTCCGAGTGTGCACAGGGCGCAAGGCAAAGGTCTCAATAAAACCTTTAAACCTAACTCTATATAATGACATGGTTGGTGTTCAACAGGCTCGGAGCCAACATTACCCTGAGAGTTAGGCTAAAATATGCGATCCAACTAAGATAGAAAAATTCCCCCCTCAGGTATGAACGGTCTAATTTCCCATGTTACTAGGAAGATATACTCATAACAATGAATGTGTGTTCAGCAGTGGATTTTGGGGGTTTGTGTGTCTTAGCAAATACTGACCTTTAAAACTTAGTTTGCTCTTGGGCTGGAGTGGACAGTAGCCAGGGTTTGAATATTTGTTGGAAAATGAACATAGGTTGAGCTTTGTTGCTTGTCTAGACAGATGACTACCTCCATGCAGATTTTGTTTCTGGACTTTCATAGAACCTGCCTCCTTAGGTTCAGAGTCTGTGACCTGTGCTTGGTAGTATGTAATGTTTGTAAAATAATATAATTCTAGCAATAACCGCAGAGGTACTTTCCTTACAGAAACTCAAACTCCACTTGGCTTCCCTCTGCCAATATACTGTCCTCATGCAGTGCCTGGCCGGGGCCTGGAGGAGAGTAAAAGCAAAAATGGCTCTGCGACATTCTGCCCACGATGCAAGCTCACTCCAGAGGTCTGAGAGCACAGCACCCCGGGTCCACGCTCCTGGATGGGTCTTCTCTAAGAAAGGAGTTGGATGGCTGGGAGTGTGTGTGTAGGGACTGAGTGGCAAACAGACATAACTGCTCCCAAGTGCTGGGTTTAGGTTAAGGAATCAGTACAACCTCCTTTTGTTTACCTAACATAGTGCAACCTCACCTTGCCTCTGGGCCCTCCTCTGCACCCCTCCCAGCTCCTTCAGGCTGCATCCTATCCCACTAAAATGATGTGGACTCAGCAAAACTTCCCTAAGCATTTCCCATGCAGGGAGCGCTCAGATCCCTCTCTGCTTCTGCCAGCCCCCAGCCTCTGGACCAAAAGGCCACAGAGAACAGGCGCTGTGGGCCCCAGAGAGTCAGGCTCCGGCTGCTGCCTCTGCCTCTAAATGTCCACCCATGCAAACCTGCCAAGGAGCGCTCACCTGCAGATTCCCCCCAGCAGCCTCCTCCAGGACCAAAGGTCCGGGCCTTGAGCACCCAGAGTCCCAGCGCCTGGCAGCTGGCCAGCAGCGGCCTCTCCTCTTTCCCAGGGTCCTCCTTGCCTGCCTTTTCTGACACCAGCACTCCTCCCGCTGCCCCTCCAGAAAGAGAGCAGGGAAGAGAGCCCGGTGACCAGGGCATGCCTGGTTTACATTAATGAGATACACCGAGTGTAATCCAGCCATGGAGGCAGCCTACAAAAGGAGGTGATCTCGGGCGGCCAGGAGCAGAGCTGCTCAGGTAATTGGTTTATCTATCTGGAAGCAGGGGGAGCAATCTCAGCACAGACAGACTAGCAGTAAAGTCTCTTCCTTAAGGCTATTTCCTTTGTCTTTTCAATTGCTTGCACATCCATGTGAGAGAGGGAGAGAGTGTTAAAGAGAGAGGGAGAGGGAGAAATGTTAATTTGTGAATTAATGGCTTTTCTCAGCGGAACTGTAAATTCAAATGTCACCTCACACGGTGACACCACGGCTGGTCTGCTGAAGAAGCAATGATAAGATCCCCCACCTCCCTCGGTGCCCCTCCCTCTCCAAAGATAGCTGCGGAGTGGAACATGCTACTTTTAATTTGCAACAACAACACAACAGAGGTATGCAGTAATGACTGCCTTCTTCTCCCCTCCTCCTGGCTTCCTTCCCCCCAGTCCAGTTGGCTCCCCACTTCCTCCCTCCCACCCCTCTGCTCTTCTGAAGCAACACCTCACCTCACCCTGGCTGCCCCCCACCCCACCCCAACCAGGGCCTGATCACATGGGGGGGGTGCCTTTGGAATTGATGCTGCAACCCTCTCTTCTCCTTCAATAATCAGGGAATTAATGACCCTGAAGTTAAAGTGAGGCTGATACCGAGGCCCTGCCCAGCGTTGGGAAAAAGCCTTCATTGTTTTCAAGCAGGAGGCGGGCAGCAGTGAGGGAGATTCATGGATGGAGATTGAATATGCAATTTTCTTTCACCTTGCCAAGAGCTGCCCCTGGGCTGTGCCTGGCCTAAATTTTTCCTTTTACCATCTCTGCCTTATCCGGCCCTCCCACCTCCCTTCCATTCTTTCCAGAAAATTACCTTCAAAATTGATTTCCACTTTTACAAACAAATATAATGGGAACACAGGAAAAAACTTGGGCCGTGATGAATTAGGGCTGTCAGGTGTTTCCAGGTCTCCTTTGCTTTTGTTTTACAACCCGATCTGCTCTTTGTTTTTCCAAGGGCTGGAAAAAGTGTCCCCCATCCACTGAGGGCCTGACCCTCCAGGCCACAGGGCCTCAGCCCCCAAACCCAGCAGTAGCCCAAGGCGGAAGTGAGCCAGGCCCTGAGACTCTGTTGTTAGCCTCTTGGTTTCCCAGTGGAATCCTGGGCCACCTCCTCCTATTCTGCACTCTGGCCCTTAGGAACCCACTCTCTGAAGACTCTCTAATGGCTACCCCCGGCTCTTTCCCCTGGTCCCCGCACCATGTTCCCTCTGGCCCCCATACCTCTTAAAGTCCAGACCAGATGCAAACCTCCACCTCCTCTAATGTGGGCAGGATCAGTGTATACCTCGACTAGAGCAAATAAGAGACAGACACTGAGAGATCGCGAAAGACAGGCAGGTTGAAGACCGGGTGCGGGGGGGAAAAACCCTGAGGTTGGGAGACCAGGTTCCCAGTCTCAGTCTCCCTTGCCTTGGGGGCCAGTCCACCCATGGAGGCAGGATCAGAACAGCCCATCCTTTTGCCAACAGAATGCAGGGTGATGCCTACAGGGCCCTTTGGGCAAAATTCCATACGCGAACCTGTGCCTCAAGACCATGCAGCCTTAGCACACCCAGGCCTGGCTTAGAGCTCTCCCAGCTCCCTGGAGCTGCTGACAGGGACATGGACATGCACCTGCTCACCTTGGAACATCTCTTTGAGTGCATACACTACCCAGAAAACTGCATGCCTTCCCAATGCAGTTCTGCATCCCCTTTCACCCAACGATTTCAGAAAAGTAGAGAACACACAATACCCACATTTGCATAACTCATATAAAAAAGCACACGTGGCCACAAAACAAACATACATTTCCCAAGGTAAGTAAATAAATTTGTATGTGGGAGCAGAAATACACAGCAATGGATAGAGGGAGGGATGCCTCCATGTTAGAGAAGAAGGGGTCCCATATTTATTTACCCACATCTAAAATGCCTGTGGAGGCTAATAAGAGATGACATCCGGACCAAGTGGATAAACGCAGAGCAGATGAGCAAGCAAAGATGGACAGAGGTCCTCCCAGTCACACAGGGGAGGCTCATATCTTTCCCCCACCGCCCTGGTCCCATCTAGGTCGGTTTATCCCAGCAACAGCTTCCCTAGGCTGCCCTACTTAAAAGGAGCTGTACCAAGATGAGAGAGGCTGTACCCAAAAAAGTTTCTTTCTGACACAACTTCATTTCCCCTTGAAACATAAACCTGCCAATTATGCCTTCCTCCCCAGGCACACAGCGAGCCATCTTCCAAGATGGAGTCGGCTCAACTCCATCTCCATGATCTCGTGTAGTGCTCCCCACATCCCTGTGAAGTAAGTACCGTCACTGTCTCCGTTTCACAGAGGAGAAGACTGAGCTGATGAAGGTTAAGTGACTTGCCCAAGGCACTAGGACTCAAACCCAGCTGCGCCGCCCTCCCTCCTGACCCCTTCCCCACTGAGCCACACTGCCCATCCCTGCTGCGCTCCCGGGACTGCCTGCTGGCCTCCACCCCGAATCCTTCTTCTGCGTGGGGGTCTTTGCAGCCTTCTCTTGCCTGAAGCCCAGGCTCCTAGACAGAGCAGGTGCTGCTCCTTCCCACAGCCTAATCCCCTCATTTGCTCCAAGTCAAACCTGAGCAACACACTGGGGGACTTTTGGGGAGAAACTAACTAAGGAAATAAACCACTTCTTGAAGTTACGGCTTCATCCAAAGCAGAAGGGAGCTATTAAAGGCAGTGACAGGTCTCGGCTGTTTGCAGCCGTGCAGTCTGCCCTGCCTGCAAACGTACAACTGCACCGGCCTGGCACCACTCGACTGCACAATTCATTGTGCACCTAATTAATGGAAGGCAGAATCGCGGCCCCCTGCAATCCCACACATCAAAGGATGATACCAACACACCTCCCCTCACACAGATCAAAAGATTCACACATATGACTTCATTCAGATTTCTGGACAAGTTATGTAATTGCTCTGGCCTTCAACAACACTGATGGACGGCAATGCTTTAGGCCACAGCCAAAAGCAACTGGGTGAAGGTAAAGGACTTAGGTCTTTCAGCCTAAAAAGAATACAAGGGTCCCTATCCTGCAGCCACATACGCCAGGGCATGCAACATTCAGGAAAGCGGTGTTCCTTCAAAGGACCCTAATATACCCACCCATAATTGTAGCCAAGAAGAGGGAAAGATTTTAGCAGGGTACTGAACGGGGATCTACCTTCTCAGATGGATGGACAGCCTGTCTGCCGGGTGCTTTGTGACATAACTTCCTCATCTATCCCTGGTCTGTCTACCTGTCTCATTCTGGGACCTCCTGGACTCTGTGGGGAGGGGAGGTCAAATCTTCTTGACTAGCATATTTCTTAAAGGCAAGTCTGGGGATTTTTCCATTCTTCCAAAGGCCAAAGCATGAGAGGTCGTCTCAAGCAGGCTCACGGTCACTGTCAGTTTCCTTTTTCCCCAGAGTCACAGCGGATCGGCCCTTCACTAATGTCCCCACAGATCTGATTGCTGCAGATACTAATAACGCTGTCCATATTCTGAGTACCAATGCCAATAATGCTCTGGGTATTATCACTGCGAACACCAATAACTACTGCTGAGATTGTCTCCAATAATGCCAGAGCACGCTGCAGTGACTGTCCTCGCTAATGCCCACCACCGTTACATTGTTAGTGCTGAAGAATAGGCCGAACCGTACCCACAGGCAGGAGCGGGAGTGGCTTCCTTGAGGACAGAGAGGCTCACAGCTCACCCCTGGGCTATGACACTTCTAGGGAGATGCCCCAGTGGGTGGAGCCAAAATCGAGCCAGCCTGGCAGGGGTACAGGGTCCACCTGGAAACAGACCTGCCCCTCCACTCCCTCAAGGTCTAGTCCCTTGACATGTATCCCCATTCCCAGCCCAGCATCCCTCATCGTCCGAGTCAGCTCTCTCTTTTGCCTGTGGTGCTGGCCCAGTGGCTGAAGGATACACCTGGGTGTCTGTGCAGCCCATGCCCGAGGCTGCCTCCTGCGGCCGGCCTGCCAGCTGCAGTGCTACCTTGGCCTGACTGCAGAGTTGGGCTACATCATCTTGACACATAATTATCTCCCCTATTCTTAATCATCTGAGCTGCTCCCTAATGCAAACTGGGCCTGGCTGCTTGGAGGCACCCAGAATGGGGGAAGGGGGGAATAGGCTGTGAAAGGTCTGCCTTTGCTCTAGCCTCTCCTTTCCCCCCGCTTTCCACCTGGGTCTGATGGATCAAGTGTGTGTGTGGTGGTGTGCGTTTGGGGTAGGGGGGTGGTCAGGGAATACTGGCCTCCCTAATAGCCTCTGGCCTCCACTAGGGGAAGGACAGCTCCCTCTGGCCTGGGGTTGGTCAGAAGGGGTGTGTCAAGGCAAAAGAACCCTCTCCCCCAAAAAAGAAGCAGGGTCTCTGATCCTTCTTGCCAACTGGCTAGGCCTGTGGGTAAGTATTTAAGCAGCCAGAGTAAACTTAGAGGCTGCCATTATCCCTCACCCAGAATTCAACTGCTTCCTGAGATGTCTCCCCACTGCCATCACCACCACCCTCCTGGAGGAGGGTCTTCCCCAGCCCAGCCCTGCTCTTGTCCCTTCCTGCCCAGACACTTGCAGTGGCTCCTCATGTCTGCAGGAAAAAGTCCAAACTCCTTATAGGGTCCCGTCTTGGCCTGCTCTCCTGTGACCCTAACCCCTCTGCTCAGCCTTACTGCCACGACTTCCCCTCAGGCCCTTTCATCCCAGCCAAAGCACCCCTGTGTTTTCAGCACAGTGTCTTCTGGTCACAAGGCTCAGTCTGTCTGATAGAATTTCAACTACCGTTGTCTTTGAACCGTGCCCCTTGTCCATCCCTCAGGCCCCTCCTCGAAGAGCAGCCTTTCCTGGAGGTTCACTGTCTCCCCACTTTGAGTTCCCATGGCCTGCAGCCCAGACCTCCATCACAACACAGATATCTAGATCTCTGATGGGCCTTTCTGCTCTCTGGACTCACGTGTTTTACATGCCCCACTAGACTGTAAGCTCCTTAAGGACAAGAATCATATCTTGTTCTGCTCTGGGATCCTACAGCACCAAGCCTTTCTTGCGACCGATGCCCAGGAAAGGGTGACTGAATTGAATTGACTTGAAACAATGAATGTGATCAATTGCTCAGAGAGGAGAGCACTCTGTTCTGGGCCAGCCGGGCCCCACCTGCAGTGGCCGCAGCCTCAGGCCAGTGACTCTCTAACCCCAGCTTCTTTCACGGCCCATAGGAGCCCAGGAAGCAGAAGACATGCTTGGCCCCAACCGCAGACCAACAGGGGAGAGGACAAAGAGGGGAGGTCCTGGTCATCTCACAGGTGCTGGTGGTTAAAGGAGAAATCCTCAGGTTCTGAGGCAGAATCTTCCAGATCACTCAGAGTGCCAGGGAGCTTGGCAAAGCCCTGAGTGTGGGAAACCCCCAGAGAGAACTGAGACTTAGGCCCTTTCACGCAGCCACCCCCCCTGCCCATCAGTGGCTGCCGCCAAAACAACCACAATGAAATTTAGTGAGTGGCAAAGGCCGTGGCAGCCAAATGGGTTTGGATGTTTTGGAAGAAGGAGAAATAGAGCCAGACAAGCTGTTTTCCTGTGAAACGAGGCCATTAGGGCTTCTGGAAGGAGGCCAGCCCCAGGTCATCCCTGTCTTGCCAGGCCCAGGCCTCTCCTACATGCTGTCCTTTCTGCTGGAGGCTGGGGCTCTCGCACTCTCTTTTCCCTCAGCCTGGGTCTTGGGAATTTCAGCTTTGTCTCTTTTCTCTGTTCCTTACCCTCTAGAGCTGCCCCAATCAAGGGCTTGTCTGCGCTTGGGATGACCACATGATTTACTGTCCAAACAGGACATTTTTGAGAGAAAAAGGAGACGCTGACTGGCCAAGACGCAGAGACAAAGGCATAAATTGGGACTGTCTGGACTAATGGGATATTTGGTCACCCCCCTATGTTCATATTCAGAGGGTTCTGTCTATTTCATGGGAGATACCCTTAAAATCATATGCCCTTCCTAGACCAGGAAGTTACTGTCTCCCCAGCAGGGACCATAAGATCAGGGCAGGAAGCAGGCTCCAGACACTGGTGTCTCCCTTTGTCTGGGCCTGCCAGCCCCGCGCCCTGGCCTCAGGCATCAAAAGAGAACCAGATGGGGCTTCCCTGGTGGCGCAGTGGTTGAGAGTCCGCCTGCCGATGCAGGGGACATGGGTTCGCGCCCCGGTCCGGAAAGATCCCACATGCCGCGGAGCGGCTGGGCCCGTGAGCCATGGCCGCTGAGCCTGCGCGTCCGGAGCCTGTGCTCCGCAACGGGAGAGGCCACAACAGTGAGAGGCCCGCGTACCGCAAAAAAAAAAAAGAGAACCAGATGGTCACCAAGGGACCCTTAATGTCATAATATTTGAAGAACACCTTCTTCCAAGTTCATCTCCACCACTCTCTCCTCTGAATTCCTTTCCCTGCTCCTCCTCTTCATCTCCTCACCCTTTAACTCCCTGCCTAACAGCTAGCTGCACCCGAGGAATTACAGGGAATGAGGGGAAGGGCCAGAGAGGAGCCTGGGGGATGTCTCCTCCCATAGAGAAGAGCAGAGAGGGCCCATGCCCAGCTCCCCAAGTGGTCTGAATGGGCACAGGGTCCACGTGTTACAGAGAAAGGACACAAGGGTCAGCTGCGCATGACAACACTCCCCCACCTCCTGATGGGCTGAGATCAGAGGAGGACAAGTCAGGTTGGCCTTTCATCCCCAGGTCAGAGACCAGCTGTCCCCCAACCTCCAAAACCTTCCCATAGTCCATGGCTCGTGCCTTCCCTCCTGGCATCCCACCGGGATGTTCGGGATGAATCCCAGCGGAAGGTGAGGCAGTCGGGGCTGCTGAGCAGATGGTGAAACTGATGGCCCCAGCAGCAGCCTGCCTCCCTCTCTCCAGGAGCCAGCAGGGTAGTGGGGGACCCAGGCTTTGCTACTAAAACTGATCTCACAGCAGAGCAGCTGCGAGGCTAGGCCGAAACCGGAGCTCTGAGTCCAAGGACAAAAGCATGCACAGGGGAAGCCAAGCCTCTTCCCTCCTCCCTACCTTCATCACGTTTCCTCTTCTCGCCATTGGAGCGAGGGATCCCCAGGATCCCATTGATGGAGTAGGATCCCACTGGATCATTGGAGGTGCTGGAAACAGGAGGGGAGGCCGTACTGGGAACTGGACGAGAGTAAGGAGGAAATGCCATCAGGATAGCAGTTGTGATCGCAGGCCAAAGCCCCAAGGCTGGGGGCAGAGAGAAGCAGAGGAAATGAGGAGGGATGGGGAGCCCATAGTCCCCTCCTTCCTCTGAGGTTTAAGCGGGAACACATTGCTACATACAATTTAGGCTATTCACTGCTGTCCACCCTGGATTGAGTGGGGACCAGTCAACCCCAGGCCTTCTCTGCAGACCTAGAGATTTCACTCACTATAGATTGAACCCACTCCCTGAGTATGTGGGTTCAGCCAACAGCAAAAGCTGACTCAACCTAGAAAGCGACTCAGCGGTCGTGCAGAGAGCACAGCTCCTAGGATGCCTCCGTGCACAGCTCATCCTATCTGATCCCAGGCCGGACAAATCCTTCTAAACAAACCCCAGGCCATTGTTTCTAGTCTCCTGGGCGGAGTCTTTCCCAGTCCTGATTTAGAGTGTGGCTTTCTAAGGTCTATCTGAGTCTCTTAGAGACACAAGAATGGTCCTGATATTCCCCGGGAGTGTGGAGCTCCTCTCCCCCAGTTGCTCCTGGTCTTGAAATCACTTGAGAAGCTCCTCATTTCTCCTTCAGAGCACAGAGTAGTGAACACATTCACTCTGCGGTGATCAGCTCAGGTACAGCCTGGCCCAACCCTCCCTCCCAGCACATGCTGTAACGCAGGCCTAGTAAACAGCACTCCTGCCAACTCCAGGGGGGCTGGGACCAGTGCTTTCTACTTCCTGCTGGTCAAGAGAGAGGGGACAGCTGCCAAGAGGGGCAGCAGGAGAAGTTTAACCACATCCCAGCCCCTAAAGCCCCGGACCTTATCTATGGCTTCAGCAGCACCAAGCGCCCTTGGGCCAAAGGGAAGATAGTGTGTGTGGGGGATGGGGGCTGTTAGCAGGTGTTCTGGTGGACCTGGGTCATGTCTCTGTGAGGCTGTGAGCGAGGGTCAATAAACGAGGAGGTTGGAGAGGGGCAGACAGTCACTGAGCGGATGAGAGAGACAAACAGAGGAGAGAAGTCGTAAGGAGGGAGGGAGAGAGACAGAGGAACAGGTCCAGGGCCATATGGACAGACAGGAGAGGAAGGAAGAGGAGAGGAGAAGGCAGAGGAGGGGAGAAGAGAAGAGGAGAATCTTAAAAATTAAAAAAACAAAAAATGGAGTAAGCAAGTAGATATGACAGAGGGACAGGGAACAAAAGATGGAGAAGAAGGAGCATGGGAAAGAGAAGGAAAGTTAGAGGGAATAGAGGGAGGGAGATAGACACACAGACTGAAAAGGCAAGGCAGCTCTGAGGAGATGCTCACAGGAGGCAGAGAGCAGTCCTCGTGAGCTAGTCTCCCAGGAAGATCCCGAGCCTCTAGGAGCCCAGGGAGAGCACGGCCCTTGGACCTCAGACAGGTGGGCATTTTCCACGGGCAGAGCTGCTTTTCCCAGGTCTCAGGGGGATCAGCTTCCCCCCTTCCCTGAGCCCTCTTACCGATGGTGTGGCCAGGGGCAGTCACTCCGGTCCCGGCTCCATCCGGCGTTGGGTGGAAAGGCTGCTGAACTTTGGTCCGGATGATCCTGCGACAGCATGACAACAGCATCACACATCACGTGCCCTCTCCTGCCCTGGTCACCTGCAGCCCAGTACTGCAGAGGCGCTCCCCTGAGTTCAGCTCCCTCCTCACCCATCTGCTCCCTGCACCCCTGCCCTCTCTGACTGCTGCAAGGCAGGAGCTTGCCCTCCCGTTGGCTCTGTGATCCAGCCTCGTACAGCCCTGGGCAGAGACAGTCTGCATTCTGTCCTGCTGTGTGATTCGTGAATTGCACCTTGATGTTTGGTAGCAAGGATCGGGCAGCAGAGCGAGTGGAGCACGGCATCCTTCCCGTTTCTGGGAGTGGGGGCTGCCCTGGTGACTTGCTGTCCATCCTTCCCTCCTCAACCACACACATCTCCTCCCAAGAGGAGTCTGGAGATCATTCTGGAGCTGGCTTTCCTATTGGGACCGTATCACAGTCCTCCAGAGCTGAGAGAAGGGGTGAGATTTCCCCATTTCCTGAGCTAAAGAGAAGTAGCCAGGGAAAGGGCCGGGTCGCAGGTAATCCTTTCATCTCCAGGACTCCAGCACAGTACTGGTCCCTCTGCCAGGTGTCAGGCCCTGAGCAGCTCCTTGAGCCCGCGTAGGGCTCTCAAACCTGTCAAAGCCCTGTCCCTGCCGAGCTCGCTGGCCCGCTGGCCTCCTTCTCAGAGGCCTTACTTGGATCACACCTTCTTTACCAGACTAGGTGAAAAGCCTAGTACCTTCCCTACGTACTCCGTTGGGGTGGAGTGGGGGGAATCCAGATCAAACGTCCCAGGGCTGGGGATTGTTAGTGATCCAAGGACGCAGGGCTCAGCGACACAAAAGACCAAGCCCAGGGCCAGGACCAAGGAACACTCTCCTCCACCCACTGGTCAGTCAGGTGCCCTTGGAAGCCACTTTTCTGGAGGCGCTGCTCTCCCTGCAGAGAGGAGTGTGAGACAACCAGCCAGGTGAGTCACAAGCCGTGCGTGGACTGGAACACTCACTGCCTCCCAGGGCCGGGAATGAAGTTGGGCAGGGAGGGGACACACCCCGAGAAAGCTAAGTAACCCAGAGGGGGCCAGGCAGTAAGTGCCAGGAGGATGTGGGGGAGAAGTCACCCCCCTTGCAGGTGGGGGAAATGGGAAAGAAGTCACTGAGGAGGTGGAACTTGATGTAGATCCTCAAAGCAGAGTAAGGCTGAATATATATACACACACATGTATAGGAGCCAGAGGTACAGAGGATAGTGGAAAAGTCACTGGGCTTCATGGCTGAGGCCCCGAGTCTTCCACTAAGTGGCCACATAGCCTTGGCCTCATCGTTCTCCTTTTCTGGGCCTCAGTTTCTTCAGCTATAAAGTAAAGAGGTTAGACTACAGAATCTCTAAGGTCTCTTTCCCCAGTAAAAAAAAACCCAGTATGATTCTAAGATGAACAAAGAAGTGGAGAAGAGGGCATTAGAAGCGGATGCTGGAGGAGGGTAGAAGCAGAGCACAGGAGCCGAGTGGTCACGCTGGGTTAGGGGCTAATGCCTAGGCCAGGAACGGTGGAGGGATGTAAGGGAGTAAGAGGAAATAAGGCTGAAAACTTGGAAGTAATGATGATACTAGCAATTTTCCACTTATCAAGCATCTATTATATGCCAACGTTATATGCAATTTATATTACTGTAAATATATATACTACTGTGAATTCTCACAACAACCTCCAAAGCATTACTATTATCCTTGTTTTGCAGACTGAAAACCAAAGCTGACAGAGGTTAAAGAGCTTACTCAAGGGTTTCCCTGGTGGCGCAGTGGTTGAGAGTCTGCCTGCCAATGCAGGGGACACGGGTTCAAGCCCTGGTCCGGGAAGATCCCACATGCCGCGGAGCAACTAGGCCCATGTGCCACAACTACTGAAACCTGTGCACCTAGAGCCTGTGCTCCACAACAAAAGAAGCCACCGCAATGAGAGGCCCGGGCACCACAACAAGGAGTAGCCTCCATTGGCCACAACTAAAAAAAAAAAAAAAAAAAAAGCTTACTCAAGATCACATTGCCAGCTAGGGCAGAGTTGGAATTCAGTATTTAAAATGTGTGCTTTTTGTTACTTTGTCAGACTTCCCCCAGTATATAGGAACTAGGTTTACAGAATCTCAAGCCATGAGTGATTTTTAAACTAAAGGAGACATGTGCAAACCGATGCAGGTAAAGCAATTGACAGGCACAAGGCCATAGGTAGCTGGCCTCAGAAAAGAGAAGGAAGAAAAAAAAAAAAGGGAATTCCCTAACAGTCCAGTGGGTAGGACTCCATGCTTTCACTGCCAAGGGCCCAGTTTCGATCGATCCCTGCTCGGGGAACTCACGTCCAACAAGCCTCGCGTCGTGGCCAAAAGAAAAAAAAAAAAAAAAAGAGAAGGAAGAATTTGTAAGGTGGATTTGGCAACTAAATGGAGTCAACCATGGCTCTAAAACCCCAGTTCTGTGTAACTGGAAGGCTGGTGGTTTGTCCCACTGTCAGGAAGAGGGATGCAGGGAGGTGACTGGTTGGTCCTTGACGTGAGCATTTGAGGAGGTAGGTGAGTGTCCAGGTGGATGGCCGTGCACCAGCCGGCAGAGTAGATATGGATTTAGGAGATTATCAAGGAAGGAAGTGTTGGTTGGGATGAGAGGCCTAAAGAGCAGACCCTGGAGAACATCTACTATCAGAGGCTGAGGAAAAGAACCTGACCTTACACAAGGGTCAGAGTTGGTCACACAGGAAATGGCAGAACCAGGATCAGGGAGTTTTAGCTAAGTCAACAGAGAAGCACATTTCCAGAAGGAGAACGTAATCCATAGCAACCATGGTGACATAAAGATTGAAGGGAATTGGGAATAAGAAGAGGCACAGATTTGGGAATTTTGGTGACCACTAGTGACCTTGGGAGAGTGGCCTCAACAAAGCAACTGAGGCAGGAGCCAGATAAAAAGAGGTTAGTGAGCGGACAGCAGGAGAGGGAGGCAGTGAATGTAGACTATTGCTTCAGAAGTGTGTAGAAAGGAGAGAAAAGTGTGGAAGCTGAGGATGGAAGTGGCAGCTAAGTGGAGGGAAGGCTGTTCAGGGGAGGAAGGACCTGGATAAGTCTGTAGGCTGAGGAGAAAGAACTGGTGAAGAGGGAGAGGCTGGAGTTGCCTGAGAGAAAGTGGGTGATTGCCAGACAAGACAGAACAAGGGGAGAACGGAATGGCGGCCACGGGGACGAGGCAGCGAGAGATGGCACGTGGTGAGGTGGCCCAAAGCTTCTGGGTCTGGAGCATGATCACCATGAGAAAGACATGACAGTCGCTAAGGGCAGTGTAGACTGGTCTACACGAAAAGTCTAGAAGGAGGCTGAGCAGCTCAGAGCAGCTGCTCCTAATTCATTGCAGCCAAAGGCTTCTGGGATCTCAGTGGGCTGTGGGTGGCTCTGACTTGAGGGCTGGTGGACTCTGGGCTCTGGACTGAGGGAACCCCAAGACTGAGGCTGGGTGAGACAGACGACTGGACGGCCTTGTGGAGCTGCTGTCTTTGTTACCCACAGCCTCTGACCCCTGGGGTGCTGGTGCAGTTTTAGCTGAGGTAGCAAGTGATGGAAAATCACTACTTCCTGACAGCGGCTTGGTGGTGCATGGGAGAGGAGCTGGGCAGGGTGCCTGCTGTGAGTTACTAATGCTCTTGGTGTCCGTCCATGCCCCCCAGGAGGTGGACGCTCCCCAGTCCCCAACGGTGATCTCAGGGAGTTTAAGAACCGGGATTGTGGAAACGTTATGGTCACCCATTGCCCTCCTGCGTCCCATACACAAACCCACTGACTAATAGGAATATCACTAAGGGTTAAAAGGATAAAGAGGTTGCTTTGTGTGACTGCCTGGTCCTATTGCCCCCTGTTCCTCCTCCCCTTTCTCTAATTCTTTTTCATTCTTGGCCGCAAAAGACAGCCAGACACATCTGTGGCCACCACGGCACCTCACAGGTTTGGCCTGGAGAGTCAAGTTCCCGCACATGCATCCTTGCGGGGCTACAGTCAGGAGCCCTGGGCCCATTTACCAGGGGTTGGAGGTGCCATTTCCCATTTCCACAGAAAGACTGCCCTGCGAGGGTGCCTGCTCCCCACTTCTCCTTCCAGCATGCTTTCCTTGACAGGGACACTCTTTCTCCCCCCACCTCCACCTTTCCAGAGAACCTCCTAGGCTTTGCCTTGCAGGCACTTAGAACCTCACACTCACAGGAGTATGAGAAGAGCAAAGGCAAGATGGGGATGGGCTCTGGGCTCAGTCTGCCTGAGTCTGAGTCCCAGCTCTGATACTTTTTTTTTTTAACATCTTTATTGGAGTATAATTGCTTTAAAATGGTGTTAGTTTCTGCTTTATAACAAAGTGAATCAGTTATACATATACATATATCCCCATATCTCTTCCCTTTTGCATCTCCCTCCCTCCCACCCTCCCTATCCCACCCCTCTAGGTGGTCACAAAGCACAGAGCTGATCTCCCTGTGCTATGCTGCTGCTTCCCGCTAGCTATCTATTTTACATCTGGTAGTGCATATATGTCCATGCCACTCTCTCACTTCGTCCCAGCTTACCCTTCCCCCTCCCCCATCCTTGAGTCCATCCTCTAGTAGGTCTGCAGTCTTTATTCCCGTCTTGCCCCTAGGCTCTTCATGACCATTTGTTTTGTAGGACTGTTGTGAGAATTAAATAGGATAATTCATGTAAAATGATTAGTACGATGCTTGGCTCAATAAGTGCTAGCTATAATAATAACTCCTAGTATTATTATTCCTATGGGTGATCCCCAGGACTGGCTGCATTCTATGGAGGGGCTGAGCCAGGTGCAGATAAGGAGGCCTCTCAGGCCATATGCCCCAGCCTGGTCAATGCAGCTGCTTCAGGGACCCTGGGAAGAGCACTGAAAAGACAGGAAACAGCAGCAGCAGGTGTCATAACCTGACCCCAAAAGAGATGCATCAGAGACTCTCGGGAAGACAGACTGGGGACCTCTGCCTGGGGGCACTGGGAAGGATCCATAGACAGTATGAGCAGCAGCTCCCTCAGGACCTAAGAGATGCCAGGGGGCTGTGGCAGAGCTTTAGAGTAAAGGATGACAAGGCAGGTGAAGTCACTCCCTCTTTGGTTAAATTCCCCAGAGGTCTCTGCTCCCCACCATGCTGGAGATCAAAACAGTCTCGTCAGCTCTGTGAGTCAGCATGAAAGCATGTATTGAGTCTCCTATTAACAATTTGTTAAACTCATGAAGAAACTGAGGCACTCTCAATTCTAAGAAAGCGCTGGGGTGAGTCTTCACTCCTCTTCTGGTTTTCCCCCCCTTCCTCCCCCGCTCCTCTCCTTCCTCCTCCTCTCATCCTTCCTCTGTGTTTCATTCTCTCTCTCCCCTTCTTGTCTGTCTCTGCCCCTCTCTGTGTCTCCCTTCCCTTTGTCTGTCTGTCTCTTTGCACCCTGAAGTCCCACTGTGGCTGTGTGAGCTTATTGATTCCTGGGAGCTGGGGGAAAGTGGGAGGCAGGGCTGGGGTGCAGGCTCGGGGATGGAAATAGAAGGCTATAAATTATTTGTGACAGGAAAGCAATAGTGGCAGAGTGCTGAGCACAAGTCCTGTGTCACTATTAGATTCCTTTTAGCCTGATGACACTGTAAAAAAGGTTAAGTGTCTGCTGGAATCGTACACCTGGGGGGCCGGGGCAGCCTGGGAGCAGAACAAGCCACTGAGAGCAGGTATATCAATTCTCCAGGCCAATAATATTCCTCTCATTGATCGCCACGCAAAGTTCAAAAATCTCATTACAGCCAGGCAGACCGGGAACTTTTTACAAATCAATAGAATGATATAATGTATGTATACTTAGTACAAATGTATCTATTCATCTATCCATCCATCCACTGTCCGCCTCAGGGTTTCCAGGTTAACCTACCCATCATATTATGTTATGTTATGTTATGTATATTATATTGCACTATATTATATGATAATAAATGGTGTGCAAAAACTCCCCCTGAGGTGGAGACAAGAAGAGGTCCTACGAGCATTGAGGTGACCTCAGACAGCTCACCTTGGAGGGAGTCAGGTGGCAGCATTTCCAGGCCTAGGCTGGTCAGGATTTCTAGAAACAGTGCTTCCTTAGCGGAGGCTCCAGTAATAAAAAACTATTGTCTACTGAGGACTTACTATGAGCTAGGCAATGTCCTAAGCGCTTCAAACAAATAGTTCATTTAATCCTCCCAACGACACATTTTGCAGATAAAACATGTGATAAATTGCCTAAAGTCACCCATTTGAGAAACAGACAATCTGGGGTTTGCATTCAGGCAGACTAATCCTAGGGCCCATACCCTTAACCAGGAAACCACACTGCCTCCAGGAGAGAGATACCCAAAAGCCCAGAATCCAAACTCCAGTATTCTACGGTTCTATTCTCTTGCTCTATTGTGTTCTGAGAAACAAAGGATAAGGGGCTCCCTGAGCTTCAGCATTCCCTTCTATAAAATGGGAGTATACCACCTGCTGGAACCAGCTGCTGACAGCGCGATATCCACGTGGGATCTCCAAGCATGTCCCCATGAAATCCTGTCCAGCTGCCTAGAACAGACTGCCTTCTCCACTTTGGAATTACTTCCTAGCAGGCTGGCCTCAGGCCCAGTCATATCACCGGTTTGCTCAAAGAGTCTTTGGGGCAAGAAGTCAAGTATTAACATACATGTGTTGTATACGTGTATGAATCAGTTTAAATTGCCTACTTCTAGAGTCTTTGCAGAAAATACTTAATCTCTGGTATGGGGAAAGTTTTTTTTTTTATTTATTTACTTTTGGCTGCATTGGGTCTTCATTGCTGCACAAGGGCTTTCTCTAGTTGAGGCGAGCGGGGGGCTACTCTTCATTGCGGTGCTTGGGCTTCGCATTGTGTTGGCACGGGTTCTAGGGACACGGCCTTCAGTAGTCGTGGTGCACAGGCTTAGTTGCTCCGAGGCATGTGGGATCTTCCCCCGCCAGGGCTCAAACCCGCGTCCCCTGCATTGGCAGGCGGATTCTTAACCAGTGAGCCACCGGGGAAGTCCAGGAAAGTCTTTCTTGATTTGAGTAAATCAAAGGAACTCCAAGGTGGAGAATGTTTCAGACTAGCTGGCCCCACTGCCCATTAAACAAGAGGATGGTGGGAGGTGCCTCTGCCAGTGACTTCCGGCTGCCTGAGTATTATAGGCTGGATCATTCAAGAGGACAAAATGATATTTGCCTCAGCAAAGGATATTTTACACAAGAATGCAGGTAATTGCTTTAACTCAGGCCTTTGAGAGCTGCCTAGTCAGGCACGGTGTCCCTGGCTCTGCCCTGAGGCAAATCAGAGCTACAAAAACAGCTGGAGACTCACGGCAGAACCTCAAGTGAGGTCTCATAGATTATTCAGGAAAATTTTCCTTCTTCCCAAAATGGTTCCTACCTCTCCCTACTCCTGAGAACTCTAAGGAACTGAAATCCCCCCTCTGTACATCCCAAGGACTAAAGAACAGTAATTTACCACCTCCTCCCCACAGGAACTGAAAGGAAGCAGCAGCCACCCAGCCTTTCCCCCTGGCAGCCCGGAAGTGATTCACATGCACTGTTTTCCTAGGCCCCGGCTCTACGTTTTGTGCAGAGTTTAGAGTTGCTTGCCCACGCCCACTCATGGGTTTCAGTTTGGACAACTGACCATATGGCAGGCAGGGTTCTGTGCGTGAGAATGGCTGCCGATGAGGGGAGGCTATGGGCAGGACCTTCCATTCTGGCGGTAGCAGGATATAACTGGAATACACAGGTTCCGAGGTTACCAGGGTTCCCCCCAAACATGTCAAGAGTTTCTGTCTCTTTTGTTGCTTCTCAGAGGTCATAACTGAGCTCTAAGAGATGACAGTCCTACCTAAAAGTTTACAGAAAGGTGTCCTCAAACTACTGTCCTTGGGGTGGGATAGGGAGGGTGGGAGGGAGGGAGACGCAAGAGGGAAGAGATATGGGAACATATGTATAACTGATTCACGTTGTTATAAAGCAGAAACTAACACACCATTGTAAAGCAATTATACCCCAATAAAGATGTTAAAAAAAAAAAACTACTGTCCTTGAGCCACTTGCATTAGAATCCCCTGGGGTGCATGCTAACATGCAAAGCCCTGGAGCCCCCTTCAGACCTTCTGCGTTAGAAATTTTAGTGGGGCCCAGGAATCTGTAGTTAAGCAAACTACAGATTACTCTTAAACTCTCTAATATTTGAGAAAACTAGCTTAAGCCAGGGGGTAAGAAAACCATCCTTGAGAGGGTTGGGAGAATGTCTTAGTGAGTTACAGAAGGTTCCTTCCTCATATTCTATCAACCCACAACCCCCATCTGCTAACCCTAACTCTATCTGACACAGTTACCAAAATTCAAGAGGCTCTCAGTTCCTCTGTGGAAACTAAACTGTAAGCCACAAATAAAAATAATTTCAAGATAGTTTTTGGTACCTTCCAGGCTGACAGATTTCCAGTGGGTTCCTTAGATACCAGGAATACTTTCTGCATCAGTTTAGCCTTCTAAGACTGGCACTGAGGATGATAATCCTTCTACCACGTGTCCCTGGGAGCCCAGGCCAGATACAATTTACCAGGCTAGATGGGCCATGGGGCTGGCCCAAGGGGGCAATAGCGATGGTTTATATGATGAATGGTAAGCATATGGATTGATTTAAATTCAAGATATGCATAGGTTTAAAAATTAAGGGGCAATGTGTTTAACTAACCATTTGGAAACCAGTCTGTGGTGCATGCCAAGCCCAGAGCGTGACTGGACTAGCTCCTCTCGCCACCAGCCCTGCCCTCATCTGTCAGGGCTTCTGGGCTAGAGCTGGGGTCTACCAGCTGTCCACCCCATGGTTCAGAGGCTACAAGACTGCCTAATATGATGGGGAAAGTGGTACTGCTATAGACTCATTGCTGGGACAAGTCCTCCCTGTCCATTCTCCCCTTCCCTCCACAGGTACATCTCCCTCTGCAAGCAGAAGGGAGCCTGGAGGGAAGGGGTCCTCAGCAGCAGCCAGGCTGGGGCCTGCTAGCGGCTGCCTGGCCTCCCTGCCTCTGGCCCTTCCCACCTCCCACCTTCTTGCTCCAGTATTCAAAAACAATCCATCCGTCTCTCTGTGTCTGTTCCTGAAAGAATGCGATGTGGCTAAAGCCTACAATTGCTTCCTATTACCTACAGGATAAATTCAAAATTCCTCAGCCTGGCCTTCAGAATCTTTCCCAATCTGCCTCCGCCCTGGTTTTCCAATCTATTTCTCTCTGTTCCCCTCTTCCACTTACGGTCCAGCACAGAGCTGAAACCTGTTTTCTTGCTTACTCAATTCACAGTGAGTCCTCCCCTGGACTCTGAGCTCTGCAAGTCCACATGTCATGGTTATTTTTCTCACCATTGTATTTCCTGCACCTAGCAACAGGGCCTGGCATAATATAGGTACTTAAAAAGTATTTGTTGAATAGCAAGTCAATGTTATTACTATTAATAATAATAACAATCTTAAGGGACACAGTGAACTAATATATGTTCACTATGTGCCAAGGCACTCTGCAAAGTACTTTACATGGATTATTTATTTTTCACAACTTCTTATGAAAACTATTATCCCTGTGGAAGCTGAGGTTCAGAGAAGTTGAGTAACTTGCCTAAGGTCACACAGCTGTTAAGTATCAGAACTAGGATTTAAACCTAGGAGCCTGACTCCAGAACCCATGTTGCTAACCACTGGGTAGAATAAGTCAGTCGTAACAAGAACAGATGGTAGAATCTATGAGAAACTGCGTCTGAATAGAAGAGTTGCATGTAAAAATAGTAAAAGTAATAACTATCATTTATTTCATATTCATTCTATGACAGGTGTTATAACAAATGCATTTTCTCATCCAAATCCTAACTACAACTCTATCAGATAGGGGTGTTCTCTATTTTACTAAGGAGACAACAGAGAGGCTAAGCAACTTGTCCAAGGTCATGTGCTTAATAGCACTGGAGCCAGACTTTGGGTCTGTGGCTCCAATGTCTGTAGGCTGAACCATGTTACCTCTTCTGGAAATTTCTATATTAATATTTCTTTGTGTTTATTACCTATTTGGGCATAAACAATTTTTTTCTTTCAGTCTTTTCACATCCATGATCTGGACAACTGTGCAAATGTATATGTAGACAATGAACAGAGATTGCATGTAGCTGTGATTCTAAACATGCCTGCCCTCTCCTGTGCACGTGCCATAGCTGTATTTGGTAAGCATCATGTCTGTGTTAACCTCAATTTTAGGTTGAGTGACTATGGTTTCACTGTATTTTATATACATTGGTAGGTTTGGGGGATAGATTTTCTAAATTCTCTATATCTATCTATCTATCTACTTTCCAAATCGTGTACACGATAGTGTGGCAATACTGAATACAGACGTGTTTCTCAGTTTCTAGAAACTATTTCTATGACTAGTGTATCTTTATATTCATGTCTGCTCTAATGCATTAATTCAAGATTTATAATACTGGATATATTTGTCAAAAGTCCCCTCGTGAATTTCTGCCCAGTTATGCCTTTCAAATCTGTAAGCCACAGTCATACATGATTCCTCACTCATCACTGTTCCCTTCCCGAGGTGTTTCAGATGCTCACATCACAACTGCATTTCTATATATATATATATTTTTTTTTTTTTTTTTTTTTTTTTGCAGTACGCGGGCCTCTCACTGCTGTGGCCTCTCCCGTTGCGGAGCACAGGCTCCAGACGCGCAGGGGCAGCGGCCATGGCTCACGGGCCCAGCCGCTCCGTGGCATGTGGGATCTTCCCGGACCGGGGCACGAACCCGTGTCCCCTGCATCGGCAGGCGGACTCGCAACCACTACGCCACCAGGGAAGCCCCTGCATTTCTATATTGGTCCGTGCACCAATACTGATGTACATAAATGTGCATTTGTATACCTGTGTATCTCTCTGTCTATGGCCAGGATGGGGTGGGGGTGGGGGACTGTGGAAATGAGAGAATTATTAAATGCCAAGTAGATGTGCGATAAATTCCATTGATTTTATAAACTCCAACTTGTCTTTAGTCTCCTTCCATTCTTTATCCTGGGGGCATTGCAACAAAAACCTATTTTAAATACCTTTACTCCCCCTCCCCCAAAAAGTGTCAATATTTTATTTGGATTTTTAACTTCGCTCCATAACAGTTGTTTGACCTCCTGACTCGTGCGAGTCACATAAATTCTGGGACTTTATTCAGGAGCCATGTTCCTGCTATTGAATAAGCAATTTGGGAGGGTGAATTAATGACTTGTGCTGTTGCTGGAAAGTCCCTGAAGAAATATTAAAATTGCTTGCAGACTGAATCGATACTCAGTGAACACCCAGCAAGAGGGCTTCAGCTCTGGAATGGCCACAGAAGGCAGTGCTTGGTGGAGGAAGGGGAATTCCTGCACCCATCTTGGTGAGCCCCCTCCCAGGTCACCCCCCCCACCGCCCCCGCCGCTTGCCCTCCATCCCTGGAGCGCTGTCATTTTCAGTAATGGTGAAGTCTTACTAAATCCCCAGCAGGAAAGGGCTGATTTGTCCTGTCTCAGGAAGCAGGCTCAGGGGACAGTTTACTCTCTTACTAGCAACGAGAGCCCAGAGGCTTTATTGGAGGTGATGGTCTGGACACATCCGCCTGCTGGAGAGATGGGATGGCGCTGCTGCTTTCTGGCAGGCTGCACTGTGCTGGGGACCAGGAGAGCGCCGGGTTTGGGGAGGCTGTGGCAGTGATCCTTTTCTGCTGGGTATGCAGGAGGGCTGGGTGTTGCACTGCTGGCTCCATCTCTGTGGATGCCTGACCAGTGTTTACTATCGCTCAGGTGGCCACATGATTTCAGCCTTTGGGCATGGGTGTGCCTGTGGGACGGAGCACTTGAATTGTGTTGTGTGGTACCATGTATTGCTGACACATTCCGGCAGCTGGCTTAAGGTCTGTTACCTGATGTTTTGTGGTATTGTATCAAGGTGACTGCACTTTGTGTAACACTGAGTTGGAGGAATTTGAGTATTGTTTGGTGGCAATGTCTGTGTTTCTGCTTTGAATTATTGTGTTCGTTGATCATATCAGCATCTTTCTTTTTCGTAATGTATGTCTCAGAGATTAGGTTAATGGGTGTCTCCTTGGTGATGTGGGTTGAGTAATGATGTTGGATCTGGGTGGTGGTGTATGATTCGGTAATTGCTTTCTTGATGTGGCTGTGTGTGAGAAGACCCATCCTTTAGCTTTTTAAACTTGCTCTGGCTTGGTCGTTTGCACTGCTTCTTTCCAGAAGGAGGATTCTAGAGATGGAGGACAAATCTCTTCTTGATGACCATTCGCACAGTTCTGTTGTTCTTGGAAGCAAGCCGCCCCTGCTCTACGGAACAGATCTGACCTTACCACAGTGACACAGGTTCTGGTGCCACCCTCCCTATATCTGCCTAATTTGGAGAGTTAAGACCCAGGGCCAAACCCAATGCCTGTCAAAAGTCTAGCTCCCTGGTGGGGACTACGGGAGGATGGATGGGACTAAGCTCCCCAATCCCAATGGGAATAACATGAACTCTAGTTCTGAGAATCCCCAGTTCACTCTACCCTGTGGCTCTGGCCATCAGCATCTTCTTCCTTCCCAGCATCCCCAGATGATGTGGCTCAGCTGTGGCTTGTACTCACAGGGCCACAAACACACACCAGGAAGAGTACAGAAGCTCGTACTAGGCATGACTTTCTACTAGGTGCAGTGTCTCTGTTCTGAGCTTGTAAGTACACGTATAAATACATGTACTCCCTGGCATGAGACTTCAAAATATAGAAAGTTGCTCAAGAGATCACACATTCCTGCACTTCCTTTGATCCAAAGTTGATATGAAGTATGGAGCAGTGGAAAAGCACATGGGTTTTAGAGCCAGTACTGCAGGAGTTCAAATCTTAGTTGTGCTACTTAGCCTGTGACCTGAGTGAGTTATTCAACTTCTCTGTACTCCAGTTACCCTATCTATAAACAATCCTATAAAGCCCTATGGGGTTGCTTATGAGGCTTAAATCAATTAATATACTTAACATAATTATAACAGTTCCTACTGCAGTAAGCACTTGTCAGCTATTATTGTTATGAACGTAAGGACTTACCAAGTAAAGTGGCCATAAGATTGGCCTATGTGTGTGTATAACCACATGTGTTAATGTGAATCAAATGTAAGATAAATCAAGTTGTGTGTGTGTATGTGTGTGATTTAAGCAGAGAAGTGCAAAAATTGCAGTCAGGTAGCATGAAGGCAGGGGGTAGTTTTCTCCTTGGGCTTCTGTCCATGTGGACAGTGAGGGGGGGTTGGGGGTTGATAAGAATCCACCACTACCCATCTCCATACAGAGGGCTATACCCAGCACTGTGGTAATGAAGAGGCAGAAAGAAAGATGGCGGCCCTTATACATTTGCAATTATAAAAAATATATATTGGGCTTCCCTGGTGGCGCAGTGGTTGAGAGTCTGCCTGCCGATGCGGTAGACACGGGTTCGTGCCCCAGTCCGGGAAGATCCCACATGTCGCGGAGCGCCTGGGCCCGTGAGCCATGGCCGCTGGGCCTGCGCGTCCGGAGCCTGTGCTCCACAACGGGAGAGGCCACAACAGTGAGAGGCCTGCGTACCGCAAAAAAAAAAAAAAAAAAAAAAAATTTAAGGATGATTGAGCTGTCAGCATTCAAATTTAACTCATTAAAAACACTTACTTTCTAATTTTAAAAATCAGGACCTTTACCAGCTAATAGGTGTCAATGAGGAGTAACAGAATATAGGCATTAAATTGAGAACTAAAGAAGAGATAAGAAAGGAATAGGAGTGAATGTTAAGGCATTTGGTGTGGACCTTACAGAAGTCCATTGGGCTGGACTTGGTTACATAACTAGGCCCAAGGGGCAGGGAGAACTTGGGGCCTCAGCCTTATTCCACAAGCTTTCCCATAAAGATGGTAAACCAGAATGTACTGTCAGTTTAGGAAACGTCCATTTTCATCTTTGCTCATGGGCACAGATTAAATAGGAGAATTCACAGAGCCCAGTTACTTTGAGCCATTACACTGAAGAAGTGAATTTTTCTCCTGAATTTTTAAAAAAATCTTTTATCCTTCAGGAATGGAATAACTGCAATGACGATCAATCTCCCATGCTTGCAGACTGAAATATGGAATATGCCTGGAATATCCAGATATGCGGGGCCACAGTAGACAGATCTGGTTTGAATCTGTCAAATATTTGCTCACTTCCTCCTCTCCTCTTTCTTCATCCTTTACCCTATCTCCATTTTCTCTCCTCTTTTCCCCTCCTCTTTCTGTTTACCTCCCTGTCCTCTCCCCTCTATGACATTTAAGCATCAGAGGAACACTTCAAACCCATCAAATAAGGATTTTTTTCCCAATACCATTTCATTTTATCTTTTAAAAAAACTACAAAATGCAAAGCACCACAATGCATGAAGATGCCATGAAACCCAGAAAATGCCAACCTTCAGCTCCTCAAGCAATCATAGCCTTATCCCAGAGAAGGAGTGTGCGGTCATAAGAAGTATACATGCACACACGCACACACGCACACGCACACACACACACACACACACACACACACACACAGGCTGGGCTCTCAAAAAAAGTGGACAAAGGGGGCAATTATCTAATTCTGTTCAATGGTCATGTAACTGAGTCATAAAGGTTCCTTTTTTTTTTTTTCTGGAAGTACAAAGAGCAGGCCCCCTTCCTAAATCCAGCTGGGCTCACAGTGGACCATAATTCTCACTGGTATTCATGATACACAGTTCTGTTCACAGAGTATCTTTTTGGCTCCTTGAACTTTCTTATTTAAAAGATTTCAGTGTTTATGCACGCACAAGCCAGAACTCACCTACACTGGCAGACACATAACTTGATTATTACTACTGCCATAATAATAACTAACATTTATTGATATAACTGATTCACTTTGGTATAAAGCAGAAACTAACACACCATTGTAAAGCAATTATACCCCAATAAAGATGTTAAAAAAAAGAAAAAAAAAAGAAAAAAAAAACATTTATTGAGCACTTGATATCTGCCAGGTTTATGTGGAATAACTCATTCAACCTTCATGAGAACCTATGACAGAGCTCTAGCTACATGTTTATCCCCATGTTAGATCAGAATAAGGAAACTGAGGTCCAGAGAAGATTTGAGATTTACCCACAACCACATAGCCAGTGAGTGGGGAAGCTAGATTCAAACTCTGGCAATCACTTCCCAGAGCCCACTTTCTTATGTTTTCTATGCCACACAGGTTTATGTCTGGCACATAGTAGGTGCTCAGCAAAGGTTTTCTGAATGGATGAATGAAAGAATAAATGAAGGACAGACCATATCTATTAAGAACACTGATACTTCCTTAAGATAGCAAAGTGGGTTCCCTTATGAAGCCAGGCTATCGGATAGCTTAAGCTTTCTTTGGACAAAGTGATTTGCCCTCCCAACCAAATTTCCGGGGAAAGAGTCTATCAGCCATGCTTGCTCAGATACTAAGTGCTCCCAACCACCAGCTCTCCACTTGACTTTCAGGCCAAGCCCAGCCTCCCTTTAAACCAGAAATGAGACCCAAATACATCAAAGATGCTTTCTAACCACAACATTTTGTTTCCTAGAATATTTCCCTCTGAAAACGGGTGTCTCCCAATGAAATGAAACACCAATGAAATGAAAACAGGAGTTGGTTTCGTGCCTGGATAAAAAGTAAGGAATTCAATCAATAATGTGGACATCTCTAAATCCCCAGATATTTGGCATCATATTGATAATCTCTAGAGATGATTGGCTGAAGGTTTGGGTTTTCATCCAGATGTTTGGGAGTTGCCACAGTCATTAACCTGTTTGTCAGCAAGTGCTCATGCATTTCCAAGAGACCTAAGTGAACACTAAAGAGGAAAAGAATAACCCAGAATAAAACAGACTAAAGAGGACAGGGGTAGCAGCTATTCGACAAAACTAGTCAAGCAGACTCCGTTCTGGGAATGGGTTGCTGCCTTGGAGATTCATTAGAACGTGGATCCAGCTCACAAGAGACTCATGTGCTCAAAGACCTTTAAAAACCGCATAAGGCTGTATCCTTGACTGTCTACAGAACCCTACCCCATCAGATCGCAGTGTGGAGGAGTTGACGGATCAGTCCCAGCACCAGGCACAGACAGCTTACATTGTGGTCAATCCACCTTCATACCCACATGGCCTTATCCACTCTCCGGATGCCTCATGCCTGTGTGCGTAGTATGTCTACGCGTTGTCAGTCCAAGCCGTAGATTTTGCAAAGCTTGGCATAAATCTGGTTTGCGCCTTTGTCCATGTACCCCCGTTTGTGATTTAGTGCTCTGCCTTTTATCATCTCTCCTACCTCCATTTTCTTTCCCTCTCTACTTTTTAATGCTATTTACAACCTCCCTAGCCATAGTGCAGCACAGCGATCTTTCAGTTCCTCCACTGATAAACCCAAATGATTTTTCTTGCTCAGGTTTTCTCTCCACTCAGCTGAATTTACATTTTGGTAAATAGGAACTTTAGATCGTTCCATTCAATAGCATTTAGAGTTACCACTTTTATCAGAGGGATCACGGCACTAAAGGACTCCCTGCAAGGGACATTTGTTTATTCTCATGAGCGATTGGCTCTCTCTACGTTCGAGAAGGCTGCGTGCGTGCGGGCGTGCATGCACAGCGTCCTCAGTTTGAGCATCTATGCTCCACTGCCCTGTGTCAATGCTGCTTGGCACTGGCAGGAAAAGCCCAGTGAAGCCATTATGCGGACAGCAGCCGACCCTCAAACTGCTGGAGATAAATCCAGGCCCTGGGTCCTCTGTGCTGATGACCACTCGGTTCTTTGAGGAGCAAGCCCACATATGCCTGGCAGGGCTGCTTCTCCAAATTCTCCCTCCCACATCCACCCTTCTTCCCTGAACTGCAGGGGAGGCTTGTGATGGCATTACTCACAAGCAAGGTCTGGGGTCCCTTCTCCTAGAGGTGGGAGTTGGAGGAGGAGGGTAGGAAGCCAGGACAATGCCTCTCTCTCTATTTCTGGGCCATCTATTGTCTTTTTCTACTTTTTTCAATTCTTTCCACACCTTCCCCTCTATTTCTAACTCTGTTTGACCTTGAACTCTGGCCTCTCCTTTCACACCAGAATGTGTCCCAAGAGGGACAGAACCTCCAAAGAAGAAGTTACCTGGCCTGACAGGCCTGGAGACCAGTAGCCAGGGGGCCAGCCCGTCACTCCACTCCAGGAAATAAATCCCATTGTATTTGCATTTTAATTTTCCACATAAACAAAGGCCCAGAGTACTCGCTTGGGCAGCATCACTGGATGAATTTAATTAGAAATGAAAAGTTTATAGGGCCCTCTTTAATGCGATTAATGCTCAGTTAACATTTATCACATTCGTATGCTGGAATCGCCTTTTTAAAGCAGCCACTGGCCATGAAATGAATTTCTCTCAACTTTTTTTGTACCCAACCTGGGAGGTCATCTCCTGAGGAGTCTGCACTGCCCTCCAAGCTGTCTTCCTGGGGCCTCTTCCCCCACCCTCACTTCCCTTTAACTTGGCTTTGAAGAGACAAATGTGTGCTGGGATGGGAGGTCAGAGGGTGTGAGAGTGAGGGCGAACACGATTTCTAGGAGGGCTATACCCTCTGCAAAGAGCTGAGTGGTCAGCCCAGCAGACTGGCTAAAAGACTTCAGAGCCTCTTCCCTAAAGAAAAAAAAAAAAAAAGACACCCCTCCCCCCACCTTCCCAACACACACAGCCAGTCCACTTCTGTGGCCAAAACCAGGCTTTATCTGGGGCTGGTCGGTGTCAACCACAGCTGGCTCTTGCTTCTCGCCTTCTGTCTTTGGCCATCTCTTTTCTACCCTTTTTTCTCCCTCATCCTGGGCTCTCTTAGACTTTCCTTCCCAGGCCCGTGGTGACCAGGGAAAGGAGCCCAAGTCTCAAGTCTGGAGACACCTCCGTTTCTCTGGCTCTCCCAGTCCCAGCCCGTGGGAAGGCCGCCTGTCCTGGTGTCAGCTCCTCAGGGAAGCAGAGCGGAGTGGGGGGAACACAATACCTCTTTTGGTCCCTAGAGGAAGGATGGCCTTCCTTATCTTAAATTCTCTTCACTCTTCCTTAATTGGCCTCCTAACCCAAACCAGCTAACCTGGGTAATGAGGAGGAGGAGAGAGAGAAAAGAAAGGATAAGGGATGTGGAGAGGGAGGGGAGGTATGCACTCTGCAGATGATAAGAGGAGAAAATAGCTTGACATTTGTCCCTACCTAAGTGCACACTCCCTATGAGGACCTCAGCAGACACAAGCCAAACAGCTGCTGCCAGTTTTCCTAGCAGCATGTCACACACATGCACCACCCCGGCACTGCACACAGCTCTACACCCTCACCTCTAGCAGAGCAAGTGCACATGTGCCTGCACCAGACTAAACGAGTTGGGACCCTCTGTGCACCTGACGGGACCCCCACTCATCCACCCACTGGGACGCTGACCATCCATTCAACCCCAGGCTTTCCAGATAACATTTGCTAGCACCTCAAACAGGCGGGCCATCCCAGTGATGGCAGATGCTTTCATCCTGGGACCAAAAGATGCCTTCAGCCCTCTGGCCAACTACCAGTTTGCCGTTGTTCACTGGACAAGACAGATGACTTTTAAGAGCTCCCTGTAATGCCAGGGCCATTTAGACAGCTTCCTCGGGCCTGAGTGCCAGGCTCAGCCAGATACCATGAACCCACACACTCTCCCCAAAACACAGCCACACGGAGGCTCCCAACACAGAGGCACCAAGCCCTCTCGGTACCACACATAAGGAGCGGGCACCATCTTGTCCTCTAGAATTAGAACCAAAGGTCACAGGATAAAGGGCAGAGTGAGGGCCTCCTCCCTGACCATCTATGTGGCCTGTCAGGCCAGATGCTGTCCACGAGGCTCCTGGTTGCCTTTGGCTTCCTTCACCAGCCCAGCAAATACCCTGGGGCCACAAGGGAGCATGTAGACCAGGGGCAGCAGCCCCAGTGCTCACGCCCATTTGTTCAAGCTCCAGGGCCCCTGCTGCTCTCCCTTCTCGCCCTCCTGCCCTCTCCAAGTCCTCTGAGTCCTTCTACTTCCTGACCCGACTGTGCCTACAACGTGGGTACAATTCCTCTTGCAGCCTGCTGCCCTGTCTCACAGCCCTTTCTCCTCCTCCTGCCAGGAGCTGCCAGGAGCCACCCGGCACGTCCTCCGGCTTCCTCTGTTTCTGGATGGCTGCAGAGGGAGCTCACTGCAGAGGAGTGCATGGCAGGCTGAAGGCAGGCAGAGGAGGGAGTCCAGAGCAAAGTGGCCAGAGGCTCCTGGGTGGAGGGGGCTCTAACCTGGAAAACCCAGGAAGCGGGGCCCTCCCTCCCTTCCTCTTGGCCTCTCTCCCACTCTCCCTTCTGCCAGGCACCAGGCTTGAGCGACTGCACTGCAGCAGCGCCACATCCACTGCCGGCCTGCTTTGCGGTGCTCTGCCTGGTACGGGTGACCGTGGGCTCCAGGTCTTGCGACTTGACCTCCCGTGCCACTTCCTTTGCTCTGCTACCTTTCTCCTCCCTGGCTGGCCTCCCCTTTTCTCCTTAATAACCTTCTGAGAGGCAGCCCCACCAGCCTGCTGTACCAGCCGCCCAGAGCTCTGGTTCCCTGCAACCTTTTCACATGCTCCGTTCCCAGGCAAGCCCGTCCCAGCTCCCAGGGCTCTGCTTTTCACCTCTCGCCCTCATCACCTCCTTCCTCATGCTTCCTCCTCATCCTTACTTTTGTCCTTCCCTTTCCATGTGCATCTCCCCCTCCCCTCCTCTAGCTGTGGGGAGTTACACCTCACCCCCACTTCCCTTCCTCGGGGGCTTCTGGACTCAGGGGCTCCGGAAATGTCACATCCCCTGTACCTGCACTGAGATTACTGCTCTGGTCTGAAGCAGAGAGATAAGTTATGGGCAGTTACACAGACCAGGGGCTGCAGACCGCTGGCCCACGAACTGAATCAGGCCTGGAGATGTGTTTTATTTAACCAGCACAGAGTTTTTTTGTTTTGTTTTGCGGTACGCGGGCCTCTCACTGCTGTGGTCTCTCCCGCCGCGGAGCACAGGCCCCGGATGCGCAGGCTCAGCGGCCATGGCTCACGGGCCCATGTGGGAGCTCACGGGCTCCGCGGCATGTGGGATCTTCCCGGACTGGGGCACGAACCTGTGTCCCCTGCATCAGCAGGCAGACTCTCAACCACTGCGCCACCAGGGAAGCCCCAGCACAGAGTTTTAAAAAACGAAATCTCAGTGCCTCTAGGCTGGGCCTGTGCACTCCAGCTCCTGTTTGTTCAGTTCTCACCACCTCTGTCTCAGCATCGTAGGTTCTCCTGCTAACCTTCCCTGCTGGGGTCCTGGAGGCCTCTGTGCTCATGACCCCCTGCAGCCACATGGCAGCTCCACTAACACATTCTCACCAGTCTGGACTTTGGGGCACTACTTTCCTCCCCCTACAGCCTACAACAAACCCGAACCTCTCTAGAATGCCAACGACTCTGCCTCTCTCTCTCTCGCATGAAAAACACAAGATATCTTCTTATTGTATTATCTCTCAAAAACTGAAAGGAAGAGTCCAGTTATTTTTGTGGTTGGTGAGGATGAACTACAAGACGAGCCTGGCTCCATGGCCTCTCCCGTCTCCCTCCTACATGACTTCCCCTCCTACCTGAGAGTTCCCAGGTCTACACAGGGCCTTGCTTCTTCTTTTCCAGTCCCAGGTCATCCTGTTCTGGTTTCCTACACCCTCAACAGCTCCCCTATGCCCAGCCCTCCCCAGGAGACCGCAGGCCTCTGCCTCTGCCATCATGCTCTACTTGGTCTGGTGTCCAAGCCTTCTCTGGTTCCCAGTTATGTGTTCCTTGCACCCAGCTTCTTCCTTATTTCCCTGGCACCTGGATTACTGGGGAAGGATTTGGAGGCTAAGCCTGGGGCCTGGCCGTTGGGAGAGCTCTGACAATGACCGTGTCCCAGTGCTGCTGACATGCCTCCTGCTGGGGGACCCGCAGGTCCCTTGGTGGGCCACTGCACCGGAACTCTGCAGGAAGGGGGTACACCAGGAAGGCCATCTTCCTGGCTGCTTATGCAGTTGGTCCCTAACTAGTTCTGCCAACGGGGCTGGGACTCAAGTGTTGAAATGAAGATGGACAGTGGACCACACAGCTCTCTATCAACAAGGCAGCATCGCTGCAGCAAAGCCTCTAATTGGGGCCTAACTAGACTGGACTGTTACAGTGCAAAGAAAAATCTGGCCCCAATTTCCCCAAATTATGAAACGAGAACTCTCCAACCCAGCCCTATTATTGCTGCCCAAGGGCCCAATGACTGCCTCACTGATTGACCTGATGGTCCCAAGGACAAGGTGTCCAGCCTCTGTCTGTGACTGCAGGTCTTCCTCTTTTTCCTCCTCTTGGCCCCAGAGCCCATTTACCTAAGAGCAGACGCAGGTAGGCACAAACACACACAAATCCACACACCCTAAAGATATCAATCTCTGTGCCCACAAACCATCATGAATAGATTCAAGCTGCACCTTTAGAGTACCAAAACAAATAACTTGCTCAACAGGAGAAAAACATTTCAACCCAGTAGTTTAGTGGTAGACCGATAAACCCACAGCGATGTAACTTTCCACCCGTTTAATATTTTACTTGTTATTAGGGCATTGGTTGTGAGACACCGTTGCCCACTCCTCAGATTTATCAGGGCCCCTTCTCTCTTCTCTAGGCTCACCCACGTGGCTGGGTGAGCAGCATTGGGCATAGCTTCCCCTGCATGAATCTGAACTCTGAATGCAAGAAACTTGCCCTCCGAGAATCTGACCTGGGGGTGGGGGTGCTGAGATGAAACAGCAGGGATTCAGAGAAGTGGCAGGCCATGTTCACACCCTTTACTGAATTCTTTTAAGGAACAGGACGTGAGAAAGGAATTCTTTCCAGCGTACAGTTTCCTCTTAATATAAGAATTCCAACTCCAGGCAGCAAGGAGGAAGGGCCGAGGACAGACCTGAACTTCAAGAGGCAAAGTTGCAGAGTAGCTGGAGCTGAAGGTCTAGGGAGCTGGGGGCAGACAATGGAGCCCCTGGTTTAAGGCGCTCCTTTGTGGGCTCAGAGGGAGCCCCCTTTTCAGCGTGCAGGCTCTGGTGTAGGGGGGTTTGATTCATCTTCCGCACCAGTTACTACTATCGCGATTCTTTCTATGGAAGCATAATATTCTTGTCCACAACACACACCATCACACATACAACCACACTATCCCATGGGTACTGGAACAAGTCCACTTCCCAGCTGCTCCCTACCACTCCAACTTCCAACGGTGCCTCTGGTCCCCTGGATCTACTTTGCACAATAATTCCCACCTTGTGCCAATATGCACACAAAGCCATTGCCCCATCTCCCCCCCTCCCCAATATTCTCTTCTCCAGGCACCCCGTTTCCCTTCTCTAGGGGCTGCTCCTGCCTGGCCCCATCTCCACTTGGTTAATTCCCCCCGTGGCCCCTGTATTGAACTGTTGTGTTGTCCATTTCCCTGTGACAAGGGCTCTGGTTACAGAGTTATTGATTGGTTTTCATGCAGACAAATGGGCCCTTCCCGAGCTCCCATCGAAATCCCTGGCTGTATGGGCTGATTGTTGCCTCTCAGGGTGTAGGATTGCACTGGAGACCACCCTCCACGCAACCTCCTTTGCCCAGACTGTGGACGGTAATAAATGGAGGCAGCCTGAGCGATAATAAAAGCAATTGAGTAGGTTACCTGTGCAGATACAAGATTTATGCCTCTTCATATTTGATGTGATTGTTTTATTGAGTTCTCAGAATAGTTGGTCACACTTTATTTATTTATTTAGGGTTTTCCCCTCTTGTTTCCTCTTTGCATCACCCTCCAAAACCCACCTGGAGCTTTCGTTAGGGACAACCCCTCCTGCCTTCCTCTTTCCTAGAGTTGCCAGTGGAGGTAAGAACTCAGGGCAACCAGCCATTGCTCTCACCTGAAAGCCATTTTGTGGCCTGCCCGCCCACTCGGAGCCTGGCCGCAGGGAAACAGACCGATACAATTGCTGGCCAAGAAGTCTAAAATAACTAAGGGAGCAAAAATGGCTTTTCAGGGGGACGACTCCAGCTCGTTTTAAGAAATAAGAAGGCCAGCAGTCATGACTATTTCACACGTTATTCTAACGATGGGCAGCCTCTGCAGCAGGAGATGCTCTCTGGGGAAGGACAGGTGAGCAAGGCTTTTCAGACAGAAACTGGCACGTCTGTCCACTATAGGCAGCCTGATCCAGTAGGCCCAGGGCCACAGAAAGCAAGTTCTCTATCCTTACTTTTCCCTTTCCTCTGTGGGGAGAAGTCTTCTTCTTAACCTACCGACTTGCCTTGGCTCTTTGCCACTAGACCAACAGCCCTGACCACCAAACAACTGCAAGGGTACAGAGATGGGCAGGCAGTGCTGCCTCTCTGGGCCAGCTTTGTGCCAAGCCAGGTCCAAGAGTCAAATGTGCAATGTTCTAGAACCTGTGTCTGAGAAAGGGACACAGACCCCCACCGTGAACATGTCTTCAGCATTCCCTTGGCTGGGATGAGTGGCTCCCAGCTTACTTGGAAAGGCCTTTGAATGAACAGCTAGGCCACTGTCACCCCAGTGCCAGATTTCCAATGAAGACCTGCAGATGACACGAGACGGAGCTGTTCAACAGCCCTGGGGCTGGCGCCTTCTTGAAGCCAGTGCTGCCACTGCTAGGAGAGTAAATATGCTCACTTAGAGCCCAACAGGCTAAGGGAGAGTGTGGGTAGCAGGTGATCGGGGGAAAATTGACTCTGGGAGGGTCCACTCCAAGGATCTAGGAGCTGAGAGTGCCTTGATCCCAAAGAGTATAGGGCAGGCTGAAAAAGTTAAGAGAGCCAGGGCCTCCTTGCCAGCTCAGTCCAAGACAGTGCCCTCAGGGGATCTTCAGTAACCCTAGACTGTATCTGGAGTTTGCGCCTGTGCCTTCAAAGGAGCTATATTCCCTGCCCAGAGCAACAGACAAACCTGAAGACTCTGGCATATAATCAGGAAAATCCTTCCTGCCCAGCCAATTGCTCAGCAACGTAACTAGGTGGCTGTTTCCCTTTCAGCAGCTTGGATCTCCCTCCATCTCCTCCCCCCTCCGGGCCATTTCCCACACCAGGTTTCAATCTCAAGTCACCTGTTTATAAACACCCGCCCCCTACGGCAGTGGTGTACAAGCTGAAGAGCTGGCAACTCCACGCTCAGCGATCAGTAACCCAATATTGAGAGTCACTCAAATAAATTCCACATGCTAAGCAATCTGGTCAACCCTCCGGATTTTTGACGGTGGTCTCTGGGGTGAGGGTGGGGCTGGGAGGCCTCTCTGACCTACTCCATTGGCTCGGAGAGATATTTCTGTGAGGATTTGCCAATGGAGAATGCGGGCTGGATGTCCAAGCCTTTATCGCGACAGGATCAGAAAAAGCCCAAACCACTTTTAAAGCATGAAAAGCAATTTAGTTTATAACCATAACAGTATATTTCAAGTGTGGCAACAGCATCTGTTTGGGGAGGAGAAGATGAAAACCCTCATGATTTGGCTCAGGTGGATAAGCGTGTGTGGATTTCCTTTCTTGCCAACGGCCGGCACGGGCACATTCTTACCATGAGGGTTATAAAGTACCCAGCACAAGTGGGCACCTCACCAACAGTAAAGCGCTAAACTCAAGAACCACCCGGTCCCCAATGCGTCACACTTTCTACACAGAGGAAAATCTGTAGGCTCTTCCTTACAGCAAGTGAGATTTCACAAAGTTCCTGGCATCAGCAGCGCCAGCAGAAATCCTGCTTTTAGCAGGTTTTAGGGTTGAAGCAACGCATCTCAGATAAACCCTCCCTTTCAGAGCAAAGCACCTCGAGGGATGACACTAAGGGCACGGGCCCAGATGCATCCCTCCAGTCCTGACTCGGCAGCACACTGGGAAGCCCCCAGAATTCTTTTCAAAGTATGAGTCACGGTAGGATTCTGTCCCAAAGCAAAATCAAGAATACTCTGACTGTGCCTTGTTGACAAAGCAAGCCAGGAAGCCTAGCTGCAGACCCAGGGCTGGCTGCCCATGCTGCCGGTGGCTTCCCCGTTCCCCTCCCACTCCCTTGCCATCTCCAGCAACACCTGTCCACAGATGGCTATTTTCCCACACCCAAAGGTAGCCTCCGTGCCCCTCAGGTGATAGGGCTCCGTGCTGAGCAAATTCTGCTGCTGTCAGAGCTGTCAAGCTGAAGCCGTTCTTTCTCCCACTCTCATCCCACTAGCAGCTCACTCTTCTACTTTCTCTCAGTTCTGGTGAGCACACCTCAAGGCCTCTGGAGCTTGATCCTGGGGTCACATGTCCCCTGCTCTCCGTGGCTTTTCAGGATGAGAGTATTCCCCAACTTTTGTATAAGCCAGCTTCCCAAAACATCTCGGCCAGTGAGGGGTATATGTTGGGGAGAGGGGGGGAGAAGTGGTGCTAGACAGAGTGCTAGGCAAGGGGTGCTGCCGCCACACCTGCCTTGATTGCTCCAATCCTCCACACATCAAGAGAAGCACATTGCCTTTGACCGAACATATCTTGGGTTCCTCCACCGGCTTGCAAATCCTATCACAGCAACAAGATTTCTACCAAATGCTCTCCAGAACACCAGCACCCAGTCCCAGCAACATTGCTCCTCAGCAGGGCTGCTCTCCTCCCAAGACTCGCTTCCAACTCACTCCCAAGACCAGTAGCCAGCCTAGAGGCTGAGAGGAGACAATGCTTTGGCCCCTTCCCATCCCTCACCGCCACTCCTGCCCCAGCCCCAAAGCTTCCCCAGCTTCCTCCTCTCACTTTGAAATGCAAAAGACTCATTCCTCTCCCAAACCACCAGGAGAATTTCTCCAGCTCCTTTGGAAGGTATCTGAATGTCAAACCACCAGGCCCAGGGAGCTGGAGAATTTTCGGAGGGTGTATAATTAGCTGATCAGTATTATGTTACCCTGTTCATAACTGAATAACCATTTTAATACAGATGGCACACACTGGGATAATTTCTGGGGTCGCCTCGCAGTACGTTACAGCACGAGTGTGGCAGAGGGAATCTTCTTTAGCCAAGGTACATTCTACCAGCTAATTTTACCTGCTGTTTTCAGCATGATTTGGGATAATTCCATTTCATTTGCAAAATATTAAAAAAAAAACCCTTGATACGTGATGCCAGTTTCAGAAAAAGGCACCAGCTGAATTATTAGTTGTCCTGATAATGAGCCTATGAAGAGTGTAAAGAAAAACAAGGGTATGAAACCCTCAGCCTTCTTCTCGTTTGGAGTGTTGCCCTACAATGCGCGGGGGGGGGGGGGGGGGGGTAGAAAAGCTGGCCAAGGCTGTCCGGAATTTGCACAGGGTCTCTGCTGACATCAGGTTGTACAGTTCTGTGATGGGAAAGCCATCTTGGGTTCCCATGTCCAAGTGCTCTTGTTATGTGCTGTACCTGCCACATGTGTACACTGGTCGGGGGCGGGGGGTACATACATGGAGTGTGCATGGGTCCCAGAGAGCACACTGGAGTGGCTCAGAGATTGGGAGACTGACTATCTTGTGCTACTATATGTCGAGCTGAATCCAGCCTGAGTTGTCCCCCTGTGCCTGAGCCTGTCATCAGTGCAGGCTTAGGCCTGGACGTAGGTACTCTAGGCGGTTGGAGGCATCTCCTAAGGTTCAGTCTCAGGGTCCAGAGCTCTCCCTGCTGACCTGGCATCCCACTCCAGGTCTAGCTCCTCTACTCCCTGCCAATGGCTGGCTGGTGGTTGGCGTTTGCTCCGCAGGCCTCGATACTGGTGGTAACAGGCCGGAAATTTGTGAGGAGCTGGCTAGCAAGTCCTGGGCTCCCGGGAGGCCAGCTTTGTGGGAGTCAGCAGGGATGGCGGGGGAGCCAGGACAGGCGGCTGCCCCTGCGGAAGGGAGCATGCCTTTAGAAAGGGAAGTCTGTTTGGAGGCGATGAATAGACACTGGTCATTTTAAAGGCTTCGGCTGTGGGCTGTGATTGTCTCTAGATACCGAGGCGCGTAATCTTGGAGTCTTAATTACCACAAACACTTGGATTCATTTCCAGGACGCCAGCGGGAGAAGCCTGGCAGGGAATACCCAGCCCTGAGCTGGAGACAGCCTTGTCTGTCTGTCTATCTCTCTGCCTCCCAGGTCCCCTCTCCCTGCCCAAAGGACCTGGGAGCTGGGAGCAGGAGCAAGGGCAGGCAGAGGCCGAAGAAAGAACAGAGACCGGTGCTGGGGGAAGCCCTGGTGGGCCGGAGCTGGGAGCTGGAGCCCCACCCTGCAGCCCGGCGTGGCTTGCTCACCTGTTGATGGAAGAGACGCTGGGCACTGTGTCATTGTCACAGATGCCCTCCGCCAGGAGCCGGTCCCGGATCTCCCAGGCGAACATAGTCGGGTTCTGTCGCTTGTATTCAGCAATCTTGTCCACAACTTTGGGTGTTGCCACTTTGGGCTTGGAGCCGCCGATCACTCCGGGCTTGATGCTGCCGGTCTCGTAGTACCTGCGCCGGGAAGGCCGGCGGGGTCAGCGAGAAGCGGGTGGTGGCGGGGACAGGGCGCTGCAGGCGCCGGAGCCGCTGAGCCACTCTCCTGCCTGAGGCAGTGGCACGGAGGGAAAAGGCCCAGAGTGTCTGAACCAGCTTCCAGAGTCCACTTGGCTAGGGCAGGGACGCAGTGGAGGATGAGGGGAGGGACACCAGGGGCGCTCCCTCCCTGGAGGTGGCCATACCAAAGGCTGCACGCACAGCAGCTGGAATCAATGCCCCTGGGAGTGGAAGCCCGGCCCCTCATTTGGGAAGAGCGGGGGGAACAGTACTTGGAGGCCTCCAGACCTTTCCCACAGAGCACAGGGACCCTATGGGAAGCAGGACCAACCTTCTACCTCCCCAAGCTGATTTTTCTCTTCTCAGGGACCCATTTTTACCTTCCACCCTATTCCTCCAACCCTCCCTTCCAAAGGGAAGAGCTGTCCTTCCGTTTCTGAAGACTGGAATCAGGCTATCTCCCAGTGAGGACCCTGGAGCGGGGCAGGTGCTGGATGGCCCTGCTCCACCCTCGCTTCTGGGGCCACAGTCACCACCTGAGTGCCCTCTCCAAAAGGAGCAGCTCTCCAGATAGCCCCAGTCAGGAACCTCCCTCTCCCACTGGCGACCTCGACTTAGCCAAGCCCTCGGCTGGAGACCCAGGGCTATCCAAACAGGGAAGGAGACAGGGCATCTACCAGGGGCAGCTCCGAGGCCCTCACCTGCCCAGGATTTTGCTGACACAGCCGTGGCTGACCCGCAGCTGCCGGGAGATGTCGCAGGGCCGCACACCCTGGTGGGCCAGCTCCACGATGCGTTGCCTCACCACGTCGGGCAGGGGCCTGCCATTCACAAACACCCCCCCAAGCTGGTTCACACCCCCGTGCCCTGCTGGGGAGAGACAAGAAAAAAAAAACAACACCCCACACACAGCAGGGACCGGCCATTAGTCAGGGTCCGCGACCCAGGACGTGCAAAGGGAGAAGGCAGGGCGGAAGGGCATGTTCCCGGACTCGCGGGAGAACGAAGGCCGCCGACCACAATGCAGAGGATTAGGGACTGGAATCTGCGGAGCTGCAGAAACGCGGAAGCGCAGATGCTGGGCGGAGGGCTGGGAAAGAACGGCTCTAAGACCGGTGCTACACCGGGGAGAAAGTGAGGGAAGGAATGGGGAAGCAGGGAGAGAGGGAAAAAAAGGGAAGAGGGGGAGAAAAACAGCACAGTGGGAATTAACACCAGCAGGAAAGAATGTAGGGAAGAGAGGACAGGAAGGGCCGGGCGGAGGACGGAACCGGAGCGGTGCGGAATCCCGCCTGAGCCGCAGGCAAGAGGGAGTTGTAGGAGCCTGCTCGGAGGCGGATGATTCTGGGGTGTTTGGGTCCGGTTGACTCTGTACATAAGAACTCCAAGCACAGAGAGGGCCTAAGTCCCTGACATCCCCCCTTTTGCTCCCTACCTCTTTCCTTGTATTTATTTTTAATTGGAGTTAGAGTTTTCCTGCCTCTTTCCCTGTGTTTTTGTTTTGTTTTGTTTTCTGATGGGGAGCTTTTCTTTCCTTTATGTTTTCTATCTTTAGATATTTGGGGAGCCATATTTCCCCTTCGCCTCTGTAGTGTTTAAAGTTCAAAGAAAGCCAAGTGGAGGAGGGAAGGCTGAAGAGGCAGGGGCCCAGAATCTGCTGCGCTCGGAGACGGGGAGGCAGTGGAAAGCGGCAAAGTGCCGGGGTAGCAGCCACAGAACGCAGACTGTTTGGGTTCGTCCGCCTGCCGCGCGGCGCTAGGCTTGGGGCCCATGGCCTCGCTCAGGACGCACGGTACAGGTAGCCCAGGCGGGCTGAAGGCGCACGGGGCACCGTGTGCAGCCAGCGCGAGCCAGCTCGTGTCCATCTGACCTTTTAGACCTCCGCAGCCACTCGGGAAACCGGGCAGCAACGGCGTTTGCTCTCCTGGGCAAGAGGAGGGTGCTGGGTCTCCAACCAGACTCCAGTGCAGGCTCCCAACCTCGGAGCCGAGGTGGTCGCCGGATGCCAGGCCTGAGGACGCTGCCTGGCGCCCCATTCTCCCTGGCTGACAGCAGTCTAGAAATCCTGCACCCAAAGCCATCAACCTGCAGCCGCAGTTACTGAGCAATCTAACCGCAGAGAGTTCTAGCGGCAGAGTCCGACCTGACCGGGCCAGCAACCTGCAGTTCCTGTCCTGCTAGCCTCAGGCGACTTTCGGAGAAAGCGGGGACATCTGCACCCGACTCGCTTCTCTCCGGTTCCCTTCTGGGGGACCAAGAATGGGGGCCAGCGAAACCCCTGGGGAGAGGCCTCTGATCTAGAGGTTGGGGGAGGCCGAAGCCTCTTATTCTACCCCTCATCCATGCTAGGCTCCCTACCTCTAGCCCCGCTTCTCACCCCTCCCCTCCCTCCAAACCCGACCATCAATAATTTAGGCCCCGGGAGAACTCGCGTTACCGGTATGAAAAGGCGGCAGCTGCGGGCAGATTAAAGATGAATAATTCAGCCTCCTCGGGCTCCGGGCCCGGCCCCTCGACCCCAATCTAAGGGGTGGGTAAGGGAAGGGGGCACGGCGGGAGTCCAGGGCTGGGGCCGAGAACCTGCGCTGAGTCGGGCCTGGAATGCACCACTGCCGCCGGCGCCGACTCGGGCTGCCGCTGCTGGCTGGCCAGCCCGCCCGCGCCGCGGTCTCTCCCTTCCTCCGACCACCTTCGGCTCGCCTTGCTACCCTTTCGGTTTCAAAGTGGCACCCAGTGGGCGGCCAGGACTCGGCAGATCCCCCGCGGAATCGGCAAGAGAGGGGAGGCAGCGGGGCCAGGGGGCCGGCGGGCTGGGCGAAGACGGCGTGGTACCCCGTTCCACTCCCTCCGAAAAGGAGTCAGGATTTCAGGCTCGGCTCCCAGAAACCCGCGGCAGCCGGAGGCCCCTGGCTCGGATTTCCTGTGCTTGGAAATTATTTAGGGAAATATATTTTGTCACAGGAGTATTTTTTAAAGCACCCATATATACATATATATATATATATATATGCAATAAATATATGCTTAGAGAAAAATACAGCTCTCCCTCCTAGGCTCTCTTGTCCCAAGCACAGATCCAAGCCAGGTCTAAAAAGTTTCCCTGTGAAAAGTTACAAATCATCCTTGATTATTAACCTACAGAGGAGGGGACGTTTTCTATTTAGAATCTATTTATCTTTAAAAAAAAGAAGGCGGCAAAACAAAAACAAACAAAAAATACCTCTGAATTGTTTTCCAAGCTAAAGACATATGACAAGAATTAGATAAATTCAAATTTCATTAAAATAATTCTCTTTTCCTAGTTTTAAATTTTTTTCTCCCCTTCTCCTTTTTCCTGTAACATTTTTTTTCTGTTTTCTGGCTCTTCTTTCCTCCCCCTTGTTTTGATTTCTCTCTCCTTTCTCCCCAGCTTTGGCATTTGCCTTCCTTTTGTTCTCCCCCCTCCTTTTCTCCCTCTTTTCCTATCCCCTGGCCAGGTTACTGGCTGGCCCATCCTTACCAGGGAGTGGGAGCCCAGCAAGGAGCCTCCAGAACTAGAAGCTGAGCTTTGCTCTACCCAGGGATCGCCTGGAAGGCTCTTCTACGTGATCTTTCACAGACTTCGATTTCTTGGAATCCCTCTTTGTTTTTAGAGCATCTCCCAGGGAGAGGCAGAGAAAGATGACCACCACGTCCTGCCAATCTCAGACTCCCAACTCCAGGACAAGAGGGGAAGGAGTAGGATGGAAGGTAGGAAAAAAAAAGAAGAGGAAGGAAGTATTTCAAACCAGCCCACAAGAAGCCTTGGCTGGGCTGGCAGGGCCAGGAGGTGCTGGGAGCTGAGGGTCAGAAGGGGGCACCCCACCCCCACACTCTTCAGCCTGATTGTCCTGACACTGAGGCTGCCCTTGCTGGGAGTCTCCTCCTGGACCACCACACTCTAAGTTCCAGAAAGGTAGAGATGAGGGGAGGGAGGAGGGGGAGGCAGAGAGAGAGAAAGAGAGAAGATAAAGAAAACACAACACAACACAAAACCCTGAAAACTGCCTGTCCATTAGTCCCCCAGCTCCAGTCAAGAGGGTGGCCAGGGAGTAGAGTGGTTGGAGCCAGGGTCAGGGGCTGTGGATCCACTACCTAAGAAAAAGCAGGTGGAAGGAAGGAGGGTGATGGGCACTAGGGAGGTATGAAGGCAGGGAGAAGAAGTATGAGCGACAGGGCAGAAGGGAGAGAAACTGGGGGCTTTAGAAACACCGGGAAATGAGGAAGAACGAAAGGGGTGACCAGGAGAAGCCAGGGTGGCCTCCAAGATGGGACCTGAGCGCGTGGGGAGCCAGGGCCGCGCCAGGACGGGACAGGGAGGGACGGGGAGCCCCGAGCTGGGGCAGGAGCCGGGCGCCGGTACTCACGGTGCATCGCTGAGAAGGGGTCTGCTTTGCAGTGCATATCCATGGGGAGACAGAGGAGCGGGAGCAGCGCGGCCGCCGCCGCCGTGTCGCCTCTCAAACTCAACTTCAGGACTTGAGGAAAAAAGGGAGGGACGGTGGGGGGGGGGGGTGAGCGGGCTCCCGGCTGCGACGGAGCGCTCGGGGGCGGGGGGGCGCCGCGCTGCGCTCCCCGCGGGGACTCCTCCCGGGCCTGCCGGAGCTTGCAACTGCAGCGCCCGGAACTTCCCACCGTCGGGGCGCGGGGCTGGGCGGTCAGCAGAACGGCCCCGGGTTGGCAGGCCGGGCCGGGGGGACCTGGGGGCGCATGGCGCGCGCGGCAGCTGCGGCCAGGGCTGAGGCTGGGCGGGGGAGACGGCTCGCTCAGCTCCCCTGGAACCCTTTCATCCAGTGGCGGCAGTCGGAGTAGCCGAGTAGCAGGGGCGGCCCGAGGGCGCCGGGCGGGGAGCCGGGCCGCTCCAAGTGCCGGTGAGTTGGCGAAGTTGGCGAAGAAGTAGCAATCCTCGGGATGTCCGAGCGGGCGCCTTCGGGAGGGGAGAGCTCGAGCCGGGCCCCCGCCCCCGGAAAAGGCTGACGCGCTCCGCCGCGGCCGAAGGGCCGGGAGGGAGGGAAAAAGGGAGGGAGCCGAGGGACGCCGGCAGCACTGGACTGGCCCCAGGTGGGTTGCGTTTGCGAGAAGACTCGGCCGGAGACTGGAGCCTCGGCTCCCGGTGTGTGTCTCTCTAAAAGCTGCAAAGCCCCCTCCAGACCCCCTCCCTCTCCCCGCGCTGGGAGATGGATGACTTGTCAGACAAAGGCAATAGATTCCACCACTCTGTGATTCGCCAGCGCCGGAGCCCCGAGCTTCGGCGAGGAGGGCCCCGCGCCTGTCACTCCGGTGCCGGCGAGGGGAGGGCAGGGGAGGGGGAAACGGGAGGGAGGGAGGAGCGGGTGAAGGGGGAGGGGGAGGGAGGGGGAGGGGAAAGGGGGAGGGAGGGGGAGGGCAGGGGAGGGGAGCGGGCCAGGGGGAGGGGGCAGGGGAGCCTGGGATTAAAACTACATTGAGAAACGAAACTCGCCGATAAGATAAACGTTAGATAAGGATAAAGAGCGGCCAGTCTAATGAATATTCAGGCAACGACAGAGGGTCGCAGAACGCGCCACGCTCGGAAGCCGGCTCGAAGTCCCAACTCACCCAGCCCTGCCATCCACTGGCCAGTGCCCGCATGAGCCACGGGGCCCCGAGCTCGGTCCGCAACCCTACTCCTATCTCCCCTACTCTCAGCTCTCAGTTCCCTTACGTTCCCCCTGGTTCTTCCTTCCTCTCTCTGGTCCTTCCCTTTCGTCTGTCCCTCCTGAGGTAACTCCCCACCCACATTACCCCCAGTTCTCATTCCGGGGCAAAGTGTCCGGCGGTTTTTCCTCTCTCGTCCCACGCACGGCTGCGCGCAGGGCTTCCCTCGTCCCCTTGCCTAACGGGGTCTGGACAGCCCAGAACGCTCGGTTTAGAATCGAGACCTCCGGCGGGGACCCACCTGCCTCAGTGGGACCCAACGGACGGTGCGAGAGCCCGGGGACTTGGCTCCTGGATCCTCGGGTGGCCGGGGAGGGGGCTTGGGGAGACAGTGCAGAACGACTGGCCGCTGACGGCTGAGGACGCGGGAGACCGAGGCTCGGCTCGCTCTCCCCGGCTGGGGAGAAGAGGCTGCGAACAAGGCTGAGCGCCGCCCGCTGCCAGCTCGGCGGATCCAGAGCAAGCGCAGGAGGCGCAGCGCGCTCTGCCCGGACCCGCTCCTGCAGGAGCAGCTGGTCCAGCCTCCGCAGCCCTCCTCCGCACTCGCTCCCTCGCTCGCTCAGGTCCGCTCGCACGCACCAGGCAGGAGAAGCCCTTTGTCTCCTAACTGGTTAAGTACAGAATATCCGGGAGATCTTTATGAAATATTTTCCCTCGTCTCATAAATCATCTTGGCACTTCAGCTGATGTTTTAACTCTCCCTCCTTCGCTCCCGCCTCCTCCCCTTTCTGGGTCTGCGAAAGGGCGGCTGAGGGAAGCCGGCGCTGCGCTCTTGCTGCCGGTACTCGAGGAGACTCTAGCCTCTGCCTGCCGACCCTGGCGCCCGCAGAAGCGCCGCGAACTCGCGCCGCTGTCCCTCTGGCCAGCGCCCAGGCGGCAGCTAGGTTGGGGGCCGAACCCGCTCAACTCAGGCAGGAGGAAACGCCTACAGGGCCTCTTGCACCTGGGTTTTCAGAGCGCCCTTCATCCTCGGGTGGGGTTCGGGCCAGGTTCAGCCCGACAGGGTTCCGAGCTTCCCACTCTTTAGGAGGCCGGATCCACTGGGATCCTGTCATTTGCTCTCCTTCCTGGATCCTCCGGAGCCCAATCCGCTTAATCCACCTGCGAAGTAACTTCTGGGAGGAAAAATCCCCCCCTGCCCCCTCCCTCCCAGCCCTCACCCCCACTTCCTTTGGGCAGCCAAGCTGGTTCCCTCGGGCTGGAGGTGGAAGGCGCAGGGTCCAGCCCCAAAGGTCAGTCTCTTCCTCTCGAGACCTGCAGATGGCGCTCCCGGGTTTGCTTTGGCCTCACAACCCCACGAACACGCACTAACTTGGTGTGGGGAGCGAAAAAGGAAAACAGTTCCGGGCAGCCTAAAGGAAAAGGCTCCCGGGCCTGGGAGCAAAGGGCTCTCAGGTGTTATTAGCTGGTACAGCCTTGGGCTTCTTTCAGGGAGGTAATTAACCCAGTATTGGGATGAGGGGGCCACATCGAGGAAGGGTCCTTACTGAGAGGAGCTCAGAACCGAAGGAGCCCTTTGCTCCAGGTCTCCCTATGTTGGTCTAGGACGTTGTCTTAGGGAGTCTGAACTCTTGGAAAAACTGGACTGTGGGCAGGACCCCTCTCCACACACAGACTCAGATTTTTCTAGAATCAGCTAGACATGTCCCTAGGTTACACATACTACGAAGAAGTGTGGGTGCAGACAACAGGCATTTTTTACATACTAAGAAAGAGGGATTTTCATGTCTTGTAAAGAAGAGGACTTAGTGCACAAAGTGTGCTGGAAGTTGCACTCACACACCTATACGACACACGTACCCCATGAGGAGTAAAGACACTTCTATGATAGTCCAATTCCCAGGTAGCCCCTGAGATTCCAGAACCCCACTCCCCCTGCTCCTGGGACACTTTCCTCAGCACTGCATTAGCTGGACATCCACCCTCCCACAAAGCCAGCCCCTGGCAGCTTCCTCCTTGGCTCCAGCCTGTTCAAGTGTCTAGAAAATCAAAGAGCAATACTCCCCGATGATTAGAAACCCTTTTAGCCAAGACTCAGCCTTCTCCCAGGGTTCCAGCCTGAAGGGCTGGCCTACAGATTTCTCTCCAGAGGTGCTGGCCTCTCCCTCTGATGCTCCCTTTCCTGTTCTTCCCTTTTTTCTCCTATAGTCTTAGTAGAGGAGAAAAAAGCCAGAAAGGAAAAAAGGAAAGAAGAAAGAAGAGGAAAGAGGAAAAGAAAGAGAAAGAAAGAAAACAACCCAACCCCAAACACAACCCGGGCTCCGACCTGTCAGGGTTGGTTGCTTTTCCCGTCTGCCTCTAAATGAACCTTTTCTCTCTGGTGTTTTCAAAGCAGCCCTTCCACCCCCCAACCTAGGGGCATTTACACTTCAAACAAGGCGCCCGCCTCGCTGCGGAAATTTAAAGGCAAATAAACTTTTGGGGAGTTGCTCTGATACCCATCTCGGGATTTGCTTCATTAGCTGCCTCTGTGCATCTGATCTGCCCAATAAATCTTCCTTGTGGATCTCCGCTCCTTCACCTTCTCCGCTCCCTTCCCTGCCAGGCTTGCCTGGCGCCGGGCACCCCCGCCCTTGCCTCCTTCCTCTCTAACGATCTCCGGCTGCCAGGCTCTCCAGTTGTCTCCCGTGTGCTTTGTCGGGTGTAGGTGTCCGGGAGGCCTTGGTCGCCATTGAGCTTCTCTCTCCTCCTCCACAGTATACACACGCAAAGTCACCCCAAGCAAGCCAAGAGCGACTAGCACCCTGAGCTCCCAAATGCATTTCTGTGCAGGCTGTGCATGAAGTGCTCGGTAAACCCTTTCCGGTGCCCCCGATTGCAGCCTCTCCCTGCCCGACCCTTCTGCTCCTTTTCCGTTTTCCCATTCCCTGGCCCAGTGCTTTCTACCCTGGCGAGGAAAAGCTGAGGCTTGGCTGCCTACTCTCTGCAGGCAGGGCCCTGACCTGGGACCCCAGGCGCCTGACCTGGAGCAGTTGAGGAAGGCGGCTGGGCCGCGAGGGGGTGGGGGAGGGGGGGCGCCTGGTGGGGGCCCGGAGAACATCCCAGCCAAGCCCCTCCCTGGTGGCCTGGGCCAACCTTCCTCCTTCCACTCCTTCCACCTCCCGGGGAGCGGCAAGGGGAGCCAGGGCCGGGGCTCTGAGGGAGGGGATTAGAAATTCCGAAATTAAATGTATCTCCCTAGGAAATGCTCCCCACAGCGCGGACCAAATTAAACGCATTAAAGTTCAGGGCGGGGAAAGCTGTTTAGAACCAAGGGGGGAAAAACAAGTCCAAAGGGAAGAAAAGCAGAAACGGAGGAAGGAGGAGCAGAGGGGTAGAGCAGAGCAGCAGCTCTACAGCCAAGCTTTTTTTTCAGAATTATTCCCAGTTTTGGAAGTCACCACCACCAGAAAAAAAGAAAAAGAAAAAAAAGTTTGTCTGACAATCCAAGTCCGGGACAGCTGCAGCCCACTCGCCCCAGGGTCCCGGAGTGCACCCCGGGGCGCATTCTCTCGGCGACCAGGTCCCAAGCAGCCGGCGCACGCACGCTGGCCCCGCTCCAGCTCGCCCTGACCGGCTCCAGCCCGGCCGGCCCTTTCCCCTCCTCCTCCCCATTCTCTCCCCGCCCCTCCCCCTTCCTAGCCCTCTGGTCACGTTGGAGGATGGTTTTTTTTTTTTTTTTTTGGAAGAGCTTCTGGTACAATATGGAGCACCATGGGCTGCAATTTCACACTCCACGGCACATTCCCCCTAAAGCTACTTTCTTTTTTTCATCTAAGACCCCCTAATTTCTGCTTCCTCGCTCCCTCCCTCGCTCCCTCCCGCTCTCACTCTTCTTTTCCCGCTTTTGTTCCCCATATTTGGGCTCCCTGCGTGAAGCCCGGGGGCCTAACTCCCGGCTGGCCCCGCCCGCTCTGTCTGTTGGTCCTGAGGAGGCTGGGCGCACGTGCTGCGCCTTCATCTTCCCCGGCCCCTCCTCCTTTAACCCGGCTTCTCCTCACATGCGGTCCTAGCGACCTGCCGGCCCTTCACAGCTCCTTTGAGGGGAAAGGACAATGCAAGCCACTTGGCCACCAAAGCGGCCTCTTAGCCGCACGGGCCTGCCAGGTGGCTGCCACCGGTGGGCCACCCGACTGGGGAGCAGAAAAAAATGGTTCAAGCCAGGAGAAACTGGGCCAGCAATCTATAGAGTAGGAGTGGAGAGCTCTGTCCAACAGAGAAAAGGCTAGGAGGTGAGGGGGGCGCAAGAGGCCCGGTGAGGCTCTGGTACTCCTGGACACAGCCTCCCCCACGCACACTTATGGACCTCTGCGCAGCTAAAGGGGCCACTCACTCCAAAGCCCAGGGAAGGAGTAATAGCTTCCACATGCACAGTCCCTTTGCCTCTTTGAGCTTCAATTTTCTTACCTGTAAAATAGTGATAATTACACCTGTCTTGCCTCTCCGTGGAGCTAGCCAATAGGAAAGCATTTAAAAACCAAACATTTCTATAGTAAAGGAATAAGTGCCTAACTTTCTGAACCCCTAACCATCCACAAAGAGGGAAGGGAGGGATTTGGGCACTTAGGCAGGGCAGGGGGTAGTTTTTTCCATCCAACTTCTACCCTATAAAGGTAACTAGAGGATTCCTCACTGCTTTCCTTTCTGTGTTCCTCCCTTTCAGACTTCTTTTCTTTCCATTGTCGATACCACACCCTGTCCATGTTCATCACTCTGCTCTCTGTCTCTTTCCTGCCACTCTTCCACTCCCACTTCTTGCACCCCTTGTCCCACTGCACCACCACAACTGCTAGAGAATCAGTTAAAATTACCCCGCCCCCTGCGACACCCGGGTTAATTGTGGCCTCAGGCGCAGTCGCCTTTGGGCCAGTAGGCCAAAACCGTTGGGAGGAGCTGGCCCGCTGGTGGAGACTTGGGGAAGGAAATCCCGTCCAGTTCGGTTCCAAACAAAGAAAGTTGGTCCTCCCAGGACCTGCAGTCAACCTGCCAAAGCCAGAGCGCAGATGAGACAGTGGGGAGAGGCCTGACCAAGGGGAGCTGTGGAAGAGGGGAGAGAGGAGGAAAAGAAAGGGATGCGAAAGGCGCTGTGGGACCGGAGAAGGCACTTGTCTCTGGAAGGACCGAAGAGGCTGGTTTAGGCCAAGCCAAGGTCCCCACCTGGCTAACTGCCCCCTCCCTTCCTCCCCAAGGGTGAGAGAGTCCCAGTGAGGCTGAGGGTCCGTGGGAGTAATGATTAACCCTCTTCTCAGCCGGGCCCTGAGCCCTGAGCTTGACCTGGCTGGTGAAGGGAGACAGTGCCGGCGGGCCTCCAACGTCCCCAGCGCTACCCTCCACCGCCACTTCGAAGAAGGGGGCTGCGGAGGAAGGGGGCAGACGGTAGCATGGGGCAGCCTGAAACGGAACGGAGTGCAGGGCAGGGGGGAGCGCAACTTCAGATGCTGGGCAGACCAGGGGAAGCGAAATAGCCACCGCCAATGTACAAGGAAAGGAAAGGGCCAAACGCGGGAGAGGGCGCGCGGCTCTGCGTCGCTGAGGAATAGTTGTAGGGGGCGGGCTGAGTTTTCCCGGAGTTGCGAGCAAGCACCAAATCTACTCTCTCGGATCCGTCCGCGGCGCGGCCGCCCTCCCTGCCTCCTCTCCCAGCTGCTGTGCGGACGTGAGGAGCAGGCGGAGAACGCGCCAGAGCCGGGAGCGGGTAAGGAAGGCAGGGGGAGCCCCGCCAGCCAAACAGGGAAGCGAGGGGCAGGGCCGCCCAGGCGGGGGCCAGGCTGTTCGGCGCCGCGAATTGGTCGGAGACAAAGGACCGGAGCGGAGGGGAGAGGGGATCACGGAGCGGGGAGGGGAGAGGGAGATCACGGGGGGGGAGGAGAGAGGGGATCACGGGGGTGGAGGGGAGAGGGGATCACGGGGGGGAGGGGAGAGGAGATCACGAGGGGGTGTCGAGAGAGGCTGATGAGACAGGGAGAGAACCAAGGAAGAGGGGTCTCTCTGGGGAGCGGCCGAGGTTCGTCTACTCCTGCCGCCTCCGCCCACCTCGGCCTGGAGCCGGGACGTCCCGGGGGCTCACTATCGCTTGGGTTGCTGGCCGGAGGGCCTGTGGCCTGAGATCTGGGCAGAGGGGTGTTGCTGTGGCTCTGGGGCCGTGTGTGTCTGTGTATGTGCGCGCGCGCGCGACAAGGTTTAGGGAAGAGGGGGAGGGAGGGCTTTCGCTTTGGGGTTAGACCCCTGCCCCACGCTGCTGCAAGCCTCCGCCCTCCACTTTCCGCGGTCCAGAGCCGTCCATCCCCCGAACTTGAAACAAAAGGGCTTAACCGAATCTCTCAGGAGTCAGGGCACGGGCTCTTTCTGGAAAAAATGCTTTGGTTTGAGACTTTAAGGGTTGCCCGCATCCAGGATTATTTCTTAACTTTCTGCAACTGTTCCTGGGGGTGGGTGGGGGGAGATGCAAAGTAAATCTCAGACAGAGAAAAGGCTGAGATTTTCTCTGCTTTCTCTGAGCTCTGCTCTCTCTGAGCAGGCCGGTCGTGAGGTCTAGACCCGCGGATAACGAATATAGTGAAGAGAATGAATGATGGAGGGAGGAAGCCTCTTTCAATTTCTAAATCGATTAAGGAGAATTTCTGATGTGTCTCCTTGGGGGCTGAACGCCTCTTGGTGAAGGGATCATGTGAGTGTGTGAGTGTTGTGAGGGTGTGTAAAGGTGTGTGTGAGCGGGGTGGAGTGAGTGTCTAGGCTGTGTCCCAGGCGGGGCTGAGGTAGGAGTTCAGGACCCATATCCACACCTCCCCCTCCTCTCTCCGCCCTCAGCCGAGGCTGCACCGAGGCCAAGGCCTCCCCAGCCTCTTCCAGCGGGGCCGCCAATCAATCCTGCAGGTCAACACAGCAATTAATAACGGGGTGAAGAGGCCTGGCAAAAGAGGGCGGGGAGGCGTAGGGCTGTGTCTCCCCCAGGCCCTGAGGACCCGGCAGCAAGACAAGGGAATAGGGAGGGGTCTCCGAGGGCATAAAAATCCCTGGGAACCCAGTGTGGGCCCAGGACCCCAGGAGGGAGAGGCCGGGGACCAGCGACAGGGAAGCAGAGAGCCAGCTGGGACAGGCCAGCGGAGTAAAAGGAAGGTCATCAAATAAAGGGCTTATTTTTATGGTGCTGGGAGTAGAGGCGTCGATGGCCAAAGACCACAACTGACCTGGTAGCGGATTCTCTTCTCTTTCCCTTTCCCTCGCTTTTTCCTGGTCTTCGCTGTTCCCGAACGGGCTCAGCGAGACTAAATAAAACCCGCATCCTTCGCAAACCCGGCTACGGAGGTTGCACCAGGACGTCCGCAAGGCACGCACGCTCGTTCGCGCGTGCGTGTCATTGTCATTTTGAACCAGCTGGATGGGTATAAAAGGGCCGCGGGGGCCCTCTGGGGCACGCAGGGTCCCCGGGGGAGCTGTGTCCCGGCCAGAAGTGTATAAGAAAGAGGTGAGGGCCGAGGGGCCGGAGGGGGGGCCGTGAAAAAAAGATAGAAGGCGGCTTGGAAGGGAACGGAGGTTTCCTTCTCTCAGACCCAGCCCTGCCCAGTTCCACAGTTCCTCCCCACACTTCCCCAAGCTCCAGCTGGGCTGGCGGGCGTTTGATCCCCGCAAAAGCGGGGAAAGGAGGGAAAGGAAACGGATTGCGGTGCGCAGCTGCTCTTCCCGGCCGCCCGGCCAAGCGCGCCAGGAGAGCAGCTCCCCGGGCAGACGCAGGTAGGCGCAGGCGCCCCTGGGTAAGCGCCCTTGTCCCTTGTGGAGTATCCCGAGCGCCAGGCAACTTGGGATGAGAGCCTGGACAGGTGCTCAAGGATGCCCCCACCGCTCTTCCTTCTCTTTCCCGAGGCGCTGGGGAGAGGGCCTGGCTACATCTTCCGGGAGATTTGCAGAGACTGGGAAAAAGGTTCACACACCTCAGGCCTGCGAAGCAGTGAGAGCCGCCTTCCAAGAGGGAAAATGGCAAAGTGGGAGTGTCGGGAGGCTGAGCAGACAGGACGGGGAAGGAAGGAGGGGTGGGGTCAGGAGGCGGCAGGAGTCAAAATAAATAGATTCAGGCAGAGTGAGGAGAGAGAAGCCCTGTGCAGGAGAGGAAGAAAGGGGGAAAGAGGTTCCCAGGAAGGCCCAGCCATTAGGTCTGTCCTTGGGCTGCATATTTATACGGTCGAGGGGGTGCACAGATGGGCTCTCAATTGAATTCCATCTTCAACACCATCAGAGATTGATTTTGTACTCGCTTTTAATTTTGCCATAATTAATTAGATCATTACAACTGTTTGCTATTGATCTCCCTACTTAAACCTCTGATGTGGAGGGGTGGCCCAGATCCCTAAAAGCCCAGGAGGTGACAGTTGACACTCCTGGAGGCCCAGATTCCCCAGTGAGGACAAGGCCCCCAAGGGGGAATGGAGGCAGCCGAGGGACTAGGCCAAGAAGCTACGGGAAGGGCAGTGCTGAGGGTGGAAACTGGATTATCAGTTGAAAGAACTAGAGCCTGAGCTGGTAGGGGATGGGGGGAGGGAGAGGAGGAAGGCTATTTGGAGAAGGAGAGGAGTGAGGCAAAAGGGGCCTGGAGTTAGTCCTTGACCTCTGTGGTATTATTTGAAAAACTCTTGGAAACTTGATCCGACCCTCTCCCTCCCCAGCAATCCAAAACTAAACTTGGGTCCCTGGCTTCCCACCCCTGTGCTACACCAGGACACCTAGTGGGCAGATGGAGTGGAGTTGGCAGGCCTGAGGGAGGGGTGGAGGGAAAAAAAAGAGAGAGAGGAGCCCTCCACTCCCTTAGCAGCTTCAGATTCTCCTCCCCACTCGGGTCCCCTGGGGCCTGCCATCCCTCCTCTTGCCCCAGGCCTCCCTTGAGTCGTTTATTTGGGGAGCAGCCTTCTCTCCACTTGCATTATCTACACCAGTGCTTACACTTTGGTTCATACTCAAATACACAAGGCCCTCACACATATGCACACAGACTTGTGCACACAGCCTGTCCCCACCCACTAGCACACATGCACACGCATCCATACTCCAACCCCACTAGAAACTAAGGCCTTCCCAGTACTCCCAGCCTGGAAGCAGTCAGGCAAAATATTTTTACACTGAAGGAAAGTGGAAAGATAAAGTCCTAAACACACAACAGAGAGCAAAGCCCAGGTTCTGCAAAGTGACCAAGAGGAGTTGTAAAACTCACGTTTTCTGGGTGGAAAGTTTTTAGTTGATTCAGAGGACACTGGGACGGAAGGTCCGGAGGCCTCAGAGGTGGGAAGAGGCCATAGAGCCCCAGTCCCCAGCCCCGCCGCCAGGCAAGCACAGAAAGAAAGAGGAGTGGGGTCCCTCGACTTGGTCGCTCCCATGCCTCTCCGTCACCCGCACCCCCCTTGCCTGTGGCGACAACGGGTCCTCCTCCCTCTTACCTGCCCGGCCCGAGAGCTGTTCCATGCTTTACTCCCCGCCGCTGCCGTCTGGGCCTGGGTTTCGCTTCTCGGCTCCTCCGCGGCCCGACAGCGCGTCTCGCCTTTGCCGCCGCCGCCTCGAGATCTGGGCGCAGTCACCCAAGACCGAGCGGCTCAGATAACCCGGCTGCCCGCCGCCTCGGCTGTGCGTTCCGCTCGCGCCCGCGCTCACCCAGCCGGCAGCGCTGAGGCACAGCCACGCGTACAGGAGCCCCGGGCTCTCCTCCCCGCGCACACGCGCGCACACGCACCCCGGCCCCGAGCCCGCCGCAGGCAAGCAGCCGCCGCGCTGCCGCAGGCACCCAGAGACCGAATCCCCAGCCTAGACGCCGGCGCACCCTCTCACCCCACCCCCTCTTCCTCGCTGTCACTCGCTCCCGTCAGTCGACAGCTTCACAAGCAGGGGCGTCTTCACTCTCATGCTCTCCCCAACTTTGTGCGTTTTCCCCTTCCCCACGACTCTCAGCGCTCGCCCCCTGCTACTTTCTCCACCAGCACTTGCTCCACAGCCTGACACACACGCCCGGATCTCAGCCCATGTTTCAAGATTCCTACAGACGCACCCCAACTTTCTTGGGCAACATAGTCATTCCCTATCGCCAATACATTGTGGAACTGCTCACTAAATCCCTCACAAGCCTCTCCTGCTCCAAATTCTTTCCTTTTCTTTTCTCTTCTTTCCCTCCCTCCCTCCCTCCCTTCCTCCCTCCCTCCCTCCCTTTCCTTCCTTCCTTCCTTTTTTAAAAATTCAGAACAAAAGGAAAAAGTCCTGGCTTCCTTGCCTTAAGGAGAAGACACAGGCCCTGAGGAAAGGGAGAATTACCAGACCCCTCCCCAGCTCTGGCCGTGCTGAGAGGCCACTCATTTGAACCACACCATTTCACAATATTCTGGTCCTCTCACTCCAAGTCTCTTGGACCCTTAGATTGACACCTCCTCCAAACACACTCACGCTTTCATCCATGATCAAAGGCTCACTTGAGCTTTGTCCCACATCGTGCTCTCCTGATCTGGAATTTACACCTCTCACACCTTTGTCACAAGTTCTCCCTCAAACCTCTTATACACCACTTTGCTCATACCCACCTTCTTGTACTCCTCCTTCTTACACACTCACACACCTCTCAAGCACAACTGCTCCCCCTTCTACCCCCCCCACGTACCCCTTTCTCAGCTGCCCCACTTTACACTCCCACTCACTTGTTTTGGGCCTCCTACTCTCATGCAGCCCTGATCCCGCATGCTGAGTAACACTGAGAGGCCATCAAGGCAAGTACTGGGTAAGCCCCAGTGTGCAGACAGGGGTCTGTGGCTGGCCCCATCTCCTGCCCATACACCTCCAGGCCTCAGGCAGCAAGGCACCACAGCAAGGGTCAATGCCCAGGTCCACAGGGCCTACTGAGCCAGCTTAGGTTAGGAATGGAAGCTCTTCACTGGGAGTCTCAGACACTTCAGCTGAAGTTCCTTCAGATAAATTGTGCAACTCAGGACTGGAGAGGCACAGGCTCCCAGAGGCAAAACGCTTATCATGGTTCCCCAACTTAAATTATTTCTTTTTGGCCACGTGCATCTTGCAGGATCTTAGTTCCCCGACCAGGGGTTTGAACCAGGGCCCTCGGCAGTGAAAGCTTGGAGTCCTAACCACTGGACTGCCAGGAAATTCCCTTCCCCAACTTAAATTTTAAAAATCTTCCCACAGGAGCATGAATCTCTACTCTTTCAGGGAAATCATTGCCAAATTACTGTCTTATGTGATCACAATATGTGATTTAAAGCCTCAGACTTTGCTCGTGTTTCTTTGCTTTCTTACTTCTTTTTAAAAATCAAACAATGATTTTCCAATGTAAGAGTAAAAAAAAGTTTTTTGCTTTTTGTAATACACAGAACACCATTCCCAAGGACAAGGATGGGAGAGCAATGTGCATAAATGAAAACTCTAGTCACACACACACACACACACACACACACCACATTCTCATGTGGTTATTCCTTTATACACACCACGTGAGGCGTTCACACACATAGTTAGCCTCTCTGTCACCTACTCAGAACCACACACATGGGGCGTGACCTGCTGAGTCACACCTCCACTGCAGGGCTCTTTGTGCCTTTGTTACCACTGCTTTAAAATAGTGGTTTTAATCCTTGCCCTTCCCACAGGTTTCTCTTGAGAGACTTGGGTGGAAGTGATTGATAAAAATGTGAAGTGCTACCACAGACATATTCATTGCTCTTTTTCCTGTGTTTTTCAGAAACAGGAGTTGAGACCCAGCATTCCACACACACACATAGCAGGGAGGCACCCACTGGGGAACCAGGTGGTTTGAACTGGGGACACTCACAGACTCAGCTCAGTGTCCCTGCTGCTCCTGAGCCAGCTTGTCACAGGTTACCTGAACACAGGGTCCAGGGTTGGGGCAGTGCCAGGGCTGGGGCCTAGGCCCAGGGGAGAAGGCAGCTGAGGCCATTGTGCTAAGCAGCCTGTCGAATACCAGTGGGACCAAGAGGAGGAAGGAGCTTTCTTAGCTCTTGGCTCTGATACTTTTGGAGCCTTGGGGACTCTGGAAACCTGCAAAGTGATGCCAGTCAAAGGGCAGGCCCTGCACCTCAGCCTCCCTCCAGGCCTCCTCCCTTAGTCTGTGCTCCTCTTTGTCTCCCAGCCCTCACCCTTGTCCCACACTGCCTCTCAGGGCCCTTCTGCTCATTGCCTGCCCCATTGATTGAAAGTCTCTCTCAGCTTTCTCCAAGGAGTCCCAGGAAAAATGATCCGCCAGCCTATTGATTCTTCATTAGAATTACATTTTCACGTGTGCTAAATTGGTTTTAAAAGGTTTTCTGTTGTTATTGTCTTGTCAGACCCTGTGGTCCAGGGCAAACCAAGTTAAAACGTTGTGGCTTCCTAGGGGGAAAAAAAAAAAATCACCGGGGCCAGGTCTGTGATTACTCGCTCTCCTGCCTTATTGTGGTCATGATGACAATTGTGATTTGGTTTAAGTATCTTTAGGAAAGGGGCCCTGCAGGAGGCCACTCAGGTCAGGCTGGGGCTGGCTGGCAAGGTGGACGTGTGTGAAGAGGGTTCTGAAGCCCCTGGAGGAAGGACACCAGAGTAGTTTTTCTTTCCTTGAAAATTAAATTTAGCACTCAAACCTGTATTAATTGATTCTGGGACTTGAGGAGAAGTGAAAGTTTTAAAAATCACTTTTATTTTCTCCATCCCCTTCCAAATTGAATAGAGAAACAGAAAACGCAGCCTCACTTATTCTAGCTCCCTCCCCTTTCCCCTAAATAACTGGAGAGGGGGTGTCAGTCTTTCACAAAGTGCTGAGGGAGAGGTTGCAGCCTCCTGCTTTGTAGCAGGTCAGAAGCCCAGTCACAAGGATGATTTTAGTCATTACACTTTGTGCTACGGGAGGAATGAATGCAAATGAGGGTGGAGAAGTGGGAAGAGAGAGGTAGGGACTCCCATAGAGAAAGGGGGGGTGGGGGGCCAGACTATCAGAGAGAGAGAGAGAGACAGACAGACAGACACACACACACACACACAACGCGGAGTCAGTCTGATGGGCTGTTCTTTGCAGAGAAGCAGAGGACAGAGAAGAATGCAAGGGAGAAAGAAAGAAGGAAGAAGAAAGAAAGAAGGGAAAAAGAAGAGGGACTGAGAAAAAAGAAATGTACAGAGGAAGGGAAAGAGAAAGAAAGAGAGAAAGAGCACAAGGTAGCCCCTCCAGGCCCCGCCCTCCTCCTGGCCTGGCAGCTGGCGGGCCGTGCTGGGGAGTGGCACAGGGCAGCTGCGGAGCCCAGGCAGGAGAGCTGAATGTCTCCGTGATGTGTTTTATCCCCTAATCAGTCATTAGTTATAAACAACATGACATTAGAAGTTTAGGAGGCAGTTGATATTAATTTTTATTTAACTAGTTGATGTTTAATCCGTCACGCCAGGCTGGGTAGCAGCGAGAAAGATCTTCCTGACACAAAACCAGTTAGAACTTCATAAGGCGCAATCAGTGTCCCCCGCGATGAAACAAACAAGAGAGACAGAGACACAGAGATAGGGAGAGACAGAGACACAGAGATAGGGAGAGACAGAGGCAGCCTGGCCAGAGATGGAGCGGGCGAGGCGGGCGGGGGAGAGAGCTAAACCCGGGGCGAGGGCTGGAGGGAAGTAAGCTAGAAGGCTGAGAGTGCAGAGGACGGCTCAGCGAGCGGCAGGCAGCCCTGAACTGGGGTCTCCAAACCCAGCGCGGCCTGCAGTAGTGAGGGGCTGGGCCCGGCGCCCCGGAAGGCCCGGCCCGGGCAGCGGCGGGGCTATATCCGCCAGGGCCCTGCCAAGCCTCGCGAAGCCTTGGCCGCGGCAATCACCAGCCCTTCTGCCGTGGAGCGCGTTGGGTGTCCGGCGGCCTGGCGGGCGGTCAGGGGCTAACGTCCCATCCAGGCGAGGCCTGGACTTTCCCAAACGGTCCTCGCCCAAGTCCGGAGGCCCAGAAATCCCTCCTGTCCTGCTTCAAGAAGAGCCGGACGGGCAAGAGGAAAAGGAGGAAAGGCGAGGAGTCTGTGCCCAGCGGCTCAAGTTTGACAAAGTTTTCAGCGATCACAAGCCAGAGCAGGGTGTGTGTGTGTTGGGGGTTCTCGGCAGTGGCAAAGGGGGAGGAACTGAGGACAGTCTGGAAGTTCTGCAGTCGGGAAAGGGCTTTCCCCCGAGTTTGCCAACCCCTACAAGGGCGTCCCCGCGTGCTGGGCTCCGAGTAGGGACCAGGCTGTGTGGTCGCGGGATCCTCGGGTGGCCGTGCCCGGTTAAGCTTCCCCCCTCAACCCCGCCCCCAAGCACGAGCCGCTCGGCTTTTTTCCACCTTCACCCCGGGCACCGGCCGGGCAGTGGCTCGGTCACGGCTTGTGCCCAGGCACGGGCGGGGGAGTGGGGTGGCTCCGCTGTAGTTTTCCGCCGTCGCGAAGGGACACTGCTTGGAGGGGCAGAGGCATCCTCACCCGCGCGGCAGACTCAAGCGGAGCATCTCACCATTTGCATGTTAATCTGCTCCACCGCGAAAAGGAAATCGCTGAAATTCCGAAGAAAATTGCCTCTCGCCGGCGGTTAATAGTTAACTCAGACGGGAAAGTTCCCAGGAAAGGCGAATGCTGGGACAAGAGGCGCAGGGGAGGCGGCCTGGGAGGGCTGCGGCCGGGCCCCGGCCTCTACCCTCGCCCGGCGCGCTGAGCCCTGAGCGCCTCCCCTCCTCGGGCGGCGCGTCCCCCACCCCGTAATTAGCATCGTTTAGTTCACAAAACCCTTCCTGGGAGAAATCTGTTCCCTCGTTCCGGGGCGCAGTTCAGCACCTGATTCCGCCGGGTGAGGCGAATAAATCACTGCGGCGGCGGCGGGGGAGCCGGACCCGAGTCCGCCAAGACTTGGGGCCGCCGGGAGAAAGAAAAAAGTGAGAAAGAGGCGGCCGAGTCAGGAAAAATGATGCAGGAAGATGGCGCAACCCTAGCGCAGGGGGCAGCGAAGGGTCCGGGAAGGGAGACCCAAAGAAAGACAGGGACTCAGAGGCAGAGAGGGGGCCAGAATAGAAGCAGGAGATACAGAAAAAGGACGGAGACAAGCGGGTCAGAGACAGTGAGAAAGAAAAGCGAACGAAAAGAAAGGGAAAAGGGACGGTTAGGGAAGAAAGAAGAGCAAGGAGGGAGACTAAGAAGGGAGGGGACAAAACAATAAAGAAAATAAAAGAAAACTCAAAAGAGCAAACTCTTTTGTTGATCTACAAAAACTCCCCGCGAGGCTCAGCAGTGGAAGCGCGCCCCGCGGCGGCCGGGGCTCACGCTCAAGGGCGGAAGACCCGGGAGGCCCGGGCGAGGAGCGCAGTTTGCGCGCTCCGCGCTCTAGGCCGTGTCGGCGCAGAACCAGACTCCAAGTTGAAGTTCCAAGGGCGCGAAGCGCGCAGGAGTATCTGCCCCTGGAAGCAATGGACTTTTGGTGTGGGATGTCATCCTGGATTCCATGGCGGGGAGGGGATGGGTAAATAAAGGCGCACGGCTCTTTCTTGGGCGCGCACTGGGCCGCTGGAACTTCCTGCCCCAGCGCGAAGGGAGGCAAGAACCCGGGAGGACAGGCTTTGGCTGATTAGCGCAGAGCCCTCAGCTTTCCGGTAGCTAGAAGCACCACCACCACCACCACCCCCGCCCCCCCTTCAGCAGGGGCTCGGAGAACATCCTTTCGTTTACAGATTCCTAGCGCCCCAGGCGGGCGCTCTGGGGCACAGCTGCGAGGGAAAAAGTAACTCAGCGAGAACCGCGACCCGACGCCAGCGGAGGGCGCATTTCCTGAACCGCCTCCCCGCGGCGACTGAGAGGAGAGGCGCAGGTTCGGCTCGCTCTAGGGGCCAGGCTTGGCACTGGACTGCGCAGGCCAGAGGGGTGGGGAGGAGGAAGGAAAGGGGAAAAGATAAAGAAGAGGGGGAGGGGACAGGAGCCGTGCAGAAGAGAAGCAGAGAGAAATGAAAAGTGGAGATGCGGACTGGAGGGAAAAGCAGAGCAAGGGTGTTATAGGAGCATCACCCCTTGGGTCTGACGAGGTCTCTGCGTGGACAAAGGTGGGAGCGCTCCCTCCCAGGTCTCACTCATTTCAAGCCCCCGTGCTCTGGCGCACCCAGGATGCTGGGCTGGAGACTGAGACCCCAAAAGGCCTCTGTGCCCGTGGGACCAAGGTTGAGGAGAGGAAGGCTTTCCTGCCCCCACGCAGAACCTGGGATGACAGGCGCCTGGAAAATGTCCAACCTTTGGGACTTCTGGGTCAATGTGGTGCAACCCACTTTGCTCTTCCTCCTGCCTTGTTTGTCTGGCCTGGTCAGCCACAGAGCTGGACTAGAGGAATGGGGAGGTAAAATACCTACAGGAAGAAAAGGGGCAACTCAGGCAATTCCTACTTTTGCACAGAGACAGGAGAAACTGATACCTAGACCAGAATCCTTTGGGCTGCGGAAGGCAGGGAGGCAGTGACCAAGCTGGCTCAGGTGGGAGGGCACTGGTCAGTCATTCAGTACGCCTGGGCCTGCTCTGTGACGGACACTGGGGTTATGTTACCTAACCAAAGTTCATGGGCCCAACATACAGCGAGGCCAAACAATACTGAAACGTCGGAGTTTGGAGCAGAGAAAGGTTTAATTGCAGGGCATGCAAGGGGAAAGGGTGACTCATACCGCCCCCCAAACCCCGAACTCCCCAAAGTGTTTCAGCAAAGCATTTTTAAAGGCCAGGTGAGGGAGGGGCGTGGCTGGTTGTTGCAAATTTCTTGGTGTTGGAATCCTTTGTTCTTGCAGCTCTCCATGTAGGTCATTTCCCTGTAAGCTTCCAACAAGAAAGGCGTTATTCTCTGTTCTGCAACTTTAAAAATCTCAGTATAAATGGAAAAGTGTTATACTCTTAAAGAGCAGAGCTTGAGAATGGGCTATCCTGTATATTTCAGGCTATAGGCAACATTCTTTAACTCAAAGCAAAAGCAGTAGAATACAAAGGTTGAAGTAAAAGAAACAGATCTAATATGGAGTCAGATTTGTTCTTCCCTATTACAGTTATAGAGGTATATCTGACACTGGCCCCACTTTTAAGGAGGATATTATCTGGTGGCAAAGAAAGCTTTGCCAAGAAACTCCAGAAAGTGTCAAGATATGGACTGGAAGGGTGATTGAGACCCAGGGAGTGTCAGAGAATGCTTCATAAAGAGGATGAGGTCTTGAAAGATGATGAAGTGTACACTAGATGCAGGGATACCTGCGCGAAACATTCCCAGGCAGAAGGAGATCAGGAGCAAAGACATGGGGAGGGGGCAGCAACCCACCTAGTTGGGAAACTGCAAAGGATTCTGTGAGGCCAATATGGATGTGAGAGTTGAGGCAAGGGGAATAATGTTGGGAGGTAGGCAGGGCCTAGATCAAGGAGCACTTTTGCTAAGGAGTTTTGATTTCTCCTTTAGGCCATGGGATGTCATTGGAGGATTTTTTTTTTTTTTTTTTTTTTTTGCGGTACGCGGGCCTCTCACTGTTGTGGCCTCTCCCGTTGCGGAGCACAGGCTCCGGACGCGCAGGCTCAGCGGCCATGGCTCACGGGCCCCAGCCGCTCCGCGGCATGTGGGATCTTCCCGGACCGGGGCACGAACCCGTGTCCCCTGCATCGGCAGGCGGACTCTCAACCACTGCGCCACCAGGGAAGCCCTCATTGGAGGATTTTAAGCAAGGAAGAGAAAAGATCTGATTTGGAGGGGAAAGACCACTCTGCAAGTGTAGACAGTGAGCTGGAGGTAGAGAGAGAGCTGCAGAAACTGGGAGAACAGTCTCAGCAAGAGAAGAGAAGAGGTCCGGAAGAAAAAGTCTAGGAGAGATAGAGAACAGAGGGTAGATGTGAGAGATGGAGGCAGGATGGTCAGGATTCAGGACAGATTGGAGGGTGTGTGTGTGTGTGTGTGTGTGTGTGTGTGTGGTGTGTGTGTGTGATGATAAATTAAGGTCTGTTTAAGATCTCTGGGTAACTTCAGTCTCACTCTGACTCCTCCCCTCCCCTGGCTAAACTCTTCCCCATTAGCCATTACAGAAGTGGAAACCCCATGTATCATGTCTGGAGGCAACTTATTTCTCCTCGTCTCACGCACCCTACAGGCAGCCTCATGCACACTACAGAAGAGGAAAATTTCTCACTAACCCCAAGACAAAGAAGGCAGCACCCAAGAGTGAAAAATGGAGCCAGGTGGTCCTGAGGTAGACCCACCCCCTCTTTCTCAGTTCCAAAACATACCAGTTTTGTGATCTTGGGCACATCCCTTGAACTCCCTGTGCTAAGTGTTCACAGGTATAAAACAAGGATAAGAATTTTGCCTTATGGAATTATTGGGTGTATTAAGTATGGGGTATAGTAACCACTGATACATAGATGCCCCACCCCAGGCCCAGATGTCTCTGCATGCACAGGACCATTGTCTCCTGCAGAGTCACAGGATATCAAGGGTAGAAAGAGCAGTAATATAAAGATACTCCGGGGAAGTTGTTGATCACAGGGAAGGCCAGGTGCCCCATTGGAGCAAGGTTAATAATAAAAACAACTAACATGTCTGAGGGCTTACTGCATGTCAGGCATTGTTTTGCATGCTTCACATATATTAATTTCATTCATTCTGCCTACTATTTATTACTAATCCCATTTTAAAGGTGAGGAACTGAGGCACAGAGAGTTTTAGTCACGTGTCCACAATCACACAGCGAGTAGGTGGCAAAGGCAGGATCTGTACCCAGATACTGCCTCCATAACCTATACTCCTAAGCACATGCTATGCTAAATATTCCTAGTGCCCAGAGGGGAGTCAGAGGGAAAAGAGACACTAGTTTGTGGCTTAGAGGTTGAATGGGTCTGAGAGGATTCCTTCAGGGCATCCAGCTGGGTGAAACCCAGAAGCCTTTCTCCCCTTTCTCTTCCAGATCCTCACACCAGTCCCCTTTCACCATCTCTACGCTCTTCCTTCTTCTCTGCTCAGGGTCCTCTGAATCTGGAAACTCACAGTTGGCTTCTGTGACCAGACCAGCCAATTCTGTGAGGCTGCAAGTTCACCAACCCTCAACCAGAAAGCTGGGAGCCCCACCTTAAGAGTTTTCCAACCAGGCCTTGTCCCTTCCCATGGGCCCTCAGGCTTTTCCAGCTTTCAGGCCTGCAGCCTCAATATGGGGTACGGGGCTCCCCTCCACACCTCACCCCAGCTGGGCTCAGCCTCTGATTGGGCCTCTGTGGATCCTGATCCTCAACACCAGCCACAGACAAGAATTCCCTGGACTGAACCTGATGCCCTCCCGTCACAGGCCTGACTTGGGTTGTCCCATAGGCTCCCCATCAAGGTGCCCTGAGAACTACAGAGGAGTATGGAGGGTCCTACTCATGAGCCCATCCTCTCTACTGGCTCCTCTGGGTCCACACAACAGGCCCTGTGACAGGCACCTCAGAATTGACCTCACTGTGGCCAGAGAACCGCCCTCTCCTATATGCTGGAACCACCCTACGGTCTCTCCTTTCCCTAGGCCCACAGAGGTCTGTCTTTTCCCTCTTAGGTCAGGAGTTATCTTTGCCAAAAGACAAAAGTTGAGGAAGCTCTGGAATGATTCAGGTATGTGGAAACTATCTTTAACCCATCTAGGAAGAGTGAGGCCGAAATGAATGTTGTGTGTATGGGGAGGAGGGGTCTGGGCCTTTTGTTTGGAGGGGTCTCATTTTTTACTGGAATTTAACCACTTCCCCACCTAATACACCAAATGGCCTCTTCTGAATGACCTGTGAGTTCTTTAAAATAGTCACGGTGGCCAGGCAGATATTATTCCCAGAGTGCCAGCACCCGTGGAGCAAAACCATTTATAGACTTCTTTTAGGTGTCTGCCTTCCCAGTTTGCAGCCTAGTCTTTTGAACATCTTCCTCCAAGATGGACAATGTATTAGGCAATATGCCAAATCACTTAGAGCAGACACTAGGGATGAAGGTGACTGGACGGATGTGAATTAGAGAGAGGAACTTTCTCTCTTGCTGCCCCCTTCCTCCCCCGCCACCCTTGGTCTAGGGAAGTTGTCTGGGGAGGGGAGGGGTGCAAGGACAAATTACTCTCTAAGTCTTAGTTTCCTCCTCTGAGAAGTAGGGAGACTCATCCATTCTGCACGGGGAAATTAAAGCATTAAAGCACCCAGCACAGCTCCTGGCACACGTAGGGTCTCCCATAAATGCTATTGTTATGGTATGTCTTTAAAGGAGCCCTCACTGCGTCAGTCACAGGCTTGGGGTTCACGGACACTCCTCGACACCTGTGGGAGCTGGGAGACGGGAGGGTGCGGTTCCTGCGGCAGAGCCGCGCCTCGTGGGCCTGGGGCGGCGGACCCACTTGTCTCCCCGGCCGAGAGCAGGACGCTCGGCTGCGCAGGCGCACGGGCCAGAGCTAGAGGTTGGACCGCTGGTCGGATTGGGGGTGGAGATGAGCTGTGCGGACTGCGCTCAGAGTCCTCTGAAGCCCCAGCCAGTGTGCGAGGTGGGCCTGGCCGCCGCCGCCGCGGAGCCCTCCGGGCTTGGAGCTGCCCCGGGACCGGCCCGTCCTCCGCTCTCAGAGCGCGCTCGCCCGCGGCGCGGCGCGGCCCGCCCCGCCCCGCCCGCCGAGAGCCGGCACTCGATTAATAATCATAAACCCCCTGCTCACCCTCCTCTTAAAATTAATAACTCTGTAATTAGAGTCATTTCAGAAGCCTCCTGAGCCGCCGAGGCCGGCCGGGCCGCCGGCCGCCCCGCGCCTGAACAGGAGGGAGGAGGAGGCCGAGCGCGGCGGCCGCGGCATCTGCAGGTAGAGAATGAGAATTAAAATCACTCTCAACAATCCAATACACTTTTTATCAGCCATCTATCTGAGAGCCGGACCCATTCATCATCCGAGGCATTCTCCCTGAAAACAAGACCCATTCAGATTTTATACAAATTATCATATTTATCATCGTCTCCAACTCCGGAGTAACATCTCCGCCAAGTGTCTGCCGTCTCCCCCGGGAGCCATGCGGCTCACAGCGCCCGAGCGCCCGCCCGGCAATTCCCCCGCCGGGCCCCCTCCCCTCGCCCCTTCTTCCCCTCCCCACCCCCCACAAAGCGGGCCCGGTCTCTGGCCTTTGATCCACTGTCTCTGCTTGCCCCCACCGCTCTTTTCTCCCCACTCCGCATCAATCTCTCTTTTTCTCATCCCTCTCTCGCTCTCTTCTCCCTCTCATCTCTCCCTCTGGCCTTTGACCACTGCCTCTCTGCTTTTCCCCTCCCCCCAGCTCACTTACGCTCTCCCCGCCCCCCCATCCACCCCGTGTCTCTCACCGGGTCTCCGGGGCCTGGTCAGGTCTTCCTTCTCTTCCTATCTTTCTCTCTGTCTCCACTTCTGTCTGTTTCTCTGGGTCTTTGCTTTCTCCCAACCAACATCCCCATTGCCCTGCCAGAACCAAGAGGCAGGAAAGGCCGTTTGTGACAACAGCTGGAGCCTCCCCTCATGGATGGAGGAGGTGTTTCACAGTGGGGCTCCCCAGGTTGATTCCAGGGGTCAACTCGGGCCCACATCCAGGAGCGTTAGGAAACGAAGCAGGAAAAGAACAGGAGAGGTATGCTCATGCCCATCACACAGTACAAATACCCGCACAACCCACAACACACACACAGCCACACACACTGCACACATGCACACACACAGCCCTCCCAATACACACAGCCCCCTCACACCACACACACGGCCCCTGATACACTCACCCCCCCACCACATACACACCACACATACACCGCCTAATACACGCAAGGCCCCTACCAACCAGAAACAGCCCACAACATATAGCCCTCAATACACACTCCACACACAGCCTCCTAACCATACTCATGTAGCCGATCTCTCTGTGCGTAAAGCCCACCTCATACCACACACGGCTCCCAATACATACAGACACACATAAGTGCAGGAATTCACACACATTCTAAACACACAGGTGTACACATTGTCCTCTTCTGTCCTCTCACCCAGGTTCTCAGCCCCTGTGTTCTCTCTCCTCTCTCTCAGCACATATGTACACTGGAGGTCTAGGCAGGAACAGACCAGGCACCACAGCCTCTGGAACACCTTCTGGCTTGGGTGTGGGAGGACTCAGCTGCCCCATCTAGCTACTGGAAGTGCTCTGCCCTGACCCCCAGGCGTTAATGAGATCTCCCCAGTTCAGGCCCACAGACACTGGGGCATTTCAGAAGGGGCTTTTATTTAGATTCTAAGGACGGAGACCTCACCAAAAGTGACAGCAGGAATGTTTAGAACACAGGTTTCTGACTCAAATAACCATCCATGGGTGACTGCTTCCTTTCTAGGCCTCAGTCCCGGGGGTGACCCTGCTGGCCTACCTGGGAACAGCCAGGCTCCAGCATTACATTGAGGTCCCCTGTGACCTAGAGCATCCTCAGTTTCCCCTCAAAAACCTGCCTCAGTGGGGTGCCGTGGAGGAGCCTGTGGCTGTATCCCCCGTGGGCCATTGGTTGGTTGATTCATTCATTCCTCAGTCATTAATTCAACAACCATTACTGAGTGCCTTCTCTGTGTCAGCTCTGAGCTTGGCATGGGATCACAACTGTGGACAAGAGATACTCAGCCCCTGCCTCCATGGAGATTACAGTCTAGAGCAGTGCTGTCCAACAGGACTTTCTGTGATAGTGCAAATGTTCTATATCTGCACGTCAAGTTGGTGGCCACTAGCCACATGTGGTAGTTGAACGTTTGAAGTGTGGCAAATGTGACTGAGGAGCTGATTTTAAATTTCATTTATTTATTTAGGAAATTCCCTGGTTGTCCAGTAGTTAGGACTCTGTACTTTCACGGCAGAGGGCCCCGGTTCGATCCCTGGTTGGGGAACTAAGATCCCACAAGCCACAGGGTGCAGCCAAAAAAAAAAAAAAATTAACTTTCATTTTATTTAATTATTTAATTTAAATGTGGCGAATGGCTACTGTACTGGCCAGCACAGGTCTCACAGGCAGGTTAGTCTTCATTTCGTTAAATGGAACAGGATCTATGTGAAGGAACTTCCTCCCTCCTTCCAGAGCTGTGGAAGGCCGGTGACTGTGAGCAAGGAGCCTCTGACCATGGCTCCTCTTCCTGTTTGGACCACCAGTTCCCCACATGCAACAAGAAGGCCACCCACCCACACATGTGTGAATGTAAGAACCTGTGCTCCTAAGACAGGCCCATTCAAAAAAACTATAGAGGAGTAATTCCCCATGAAAGAGTAACAATAGCATTTCTTGGCTACCAGACACTATTTCCATACACCGTATCATGAGTCTTACCAGGGGTTCCTAAACACAGCTGCCTGTGGGGCAGAAATGGCTGGGAAGACAGCAGGGAGGGGGGTTCTGGGGCAACTGGAGAGGGCAAAGTTCTCTCTAAAGGGTAGGATTGTCATGCAAAAGTGGGGGCCAGTGATGGCTAGTTGTTTGAGTTTTTAAGAGTAATGAGGAATCTTGTTTTTTCTTGGAAATTCATTGTAAACTATCTAAAATTTTTTTTAAAAAGCACGTGACCAGGCAGATGACCAAATGATGTATGTGTAAGGGTAGTCATTGCAGTTTTGTTTGCAGATTAGAAGTAATCTAAATGTCCACTATTAGGAGCCTGGTTAAATGGCATATGGTACATCTGTTCAATGGAATACTATGCAGCCTTAACCAAGAATGAAGTGAGTCTTCACATACAGATAAGGAGAGATCTCCTGGGTGAACCAAATAAAAACGTAAGGCATGGAACAAAGTATAAGTTACCATTTATTGAAAGAAAAAGAGGCACACATATATACATGCACACATTGTTCCTCTAGAGACTAGCTCTGGAGAGATATGCAAAAACTGGAAATAGTAGTTGCCTCAAGGAAGAGGGCAGGGGTGGAAGGAAGACTTATTTTGCCCTGTATACCCTTTGGCATGTTTTCACTTTTTCATTAACTGCATGAGCTATGTATTTACAGTGTAGGCTGAGCAAACCTAGCTAAAGGCCAGCTATGGCTTTTGGGCCACATACTTATAAACTCTGATCCTCATGGGGTGTCCCTTTGAGGTAGATATTACTGACCCTATTATACAGATGAAGAAGCTGAGGCTTAAAGTTGCATAGCTGGTGAAGTTTATATAACTGGTTAGCAGTGGAGTTTCGATTCTAACCAGGTGCCTCTGGCTCGCAGGCCACAGCACCACACCACCTCCTCCAAGAAGAGGGGAGGAATGATGATGCCAATAACATCATCGCTGTCAACAACAGTGTTTATTGGGAACCTGTTATATGCCAGGCACTGTGATACCTTTTTCATGTCTCATTTAATCCTCACAACAACCTTATGAATTAGACATCATTATTATTCCGTTTTGTAGATGAGGAAGCTGAGGCAGCGAGGTTAACTAAGCTCCCAGAGTTACACTGGCCAGAAGTGGTGGAGCTGAGCTCCCTGCCTGGGTATTCTAACTCCAGAGTTCTGTGCTTAACCATCTCAGTGCACAAAGAGAACTCCCCATCCTATTTTTGTACCCCGGGTGGGCTCATTCCCAGAAAGCTCTGTCACATCTCCTTGGGGCCTTCCATGAGTGTACACTGACCCCTACAGTGTGGACCTATGGACACATTTGTTTGCTTAAACACATCTGCACAGCCCTGAAGCAGGTGTCCTCGGGGGACAGACTTCCTCTGTTATCTTCTGTGGTGAGAAGAAATGGATATCTAACTGCTAGCAATGGTCCTTCAGATTCCTTGTGACTTGCCCTTCCCACTTATACCTTGGCACTGCCCCATGCCCAAGAGTGGCTGGAGTTGCCTCTTTTCTCCAGGAAAATGTGTGTCTGGCTCCAGGGCCCAGGCGCTGACAATACCAAGTGATTGTAGAGCACGTTCTCTTTCAAGTCTCTTAACATCCAGTGAGGAAGGCAGGAAAGGATTACTATTCCCTTTGTGTGGATGAGGAAACTGAGGGTCACACATCACACATACATACACACACATGTGCACATACTTGTAAGAATGAAAAATATATTGCGGTACAAATTAATCCACTTATTCCATTATCTCATGGCAATGTCTCGAAAGTCCCTGTGCCCATCTGGGAACCATGGGAGGATCATTCCCCAGGGGCCCCAAGCTGGAGTTGGAGGAAGACAGCAAAAGAAGCAGAGAGCTAAGGGAAGAGCCATGTCCTTTGAGCAAGAACTCCCCCCATTGGTGGCTTCAGTTGTATGGCTAAAATTGTGGCCAAGTGTGACCAGCGATCTAGCGTAGCTCTCTGTGCACAAGACCGTGTATATACTCCACTGGCTCTTCAGGCACCGACTTCCCACACGTTTCCCTTCCCCCACAACAACCCTGTCCTACCGAGATTGGTCCAAAGAGCAAGTGAATGGGAAGGCTCTCAACCTGTCCCCTGAATCCCCTCAGCCACAGGCCTAAATGCATGTGCTAGCTCCACCCACAGTGCATGATAAAGGAAGAAGAAGCAGGCAGGTATTGAAGGAGCGTTCCCTCCACCCCCCAAGTTGTGTCCATGGTTATGATGGCAAAACACAGGCTCTGGCAGGGTCCAGAATCTTGGAGGGTCCAGGGTAGCCAGAGGCAGCCTTAGATGTGGATGGCAAATCTGGCGACTGAGAAACTAGGCCTTACCTAGGGCCTCAAGCTTTGCCTCCAAGGAATTTATTTAGCAAATACTTATAACATACATGCTACGTACTTGGCACTTTTGTACATACTTTTACAAGCGTGTTAGTTTCCTGTTGCTGCTGTAACAAATTACCACAGATTTAGTGGCTTAACACAACACATTTATTAGCTTACATTTCTTGAGTTCAAAGTCTAAAATGGATCAGCAGGCTGTGTTCCTTCTGGAGGCTCCAGGGGAGAAATAGTTTCCCTACCTTTTCCAGTTTCTAGAAGTCACCCACATTCCTTAGCTCATGGCCGCATCACTCTGATCTCGCCTTCTGTCCTCACATCTTCTTTGACTGATACTCCTGCTTCCCTCTTGTAAGGAACCTTGTGATGACACTGGGCATACTCCTATAATCCAGGATCACCTTCTCATGTCAAGATCCTCAAAATGATCACATCTTCAAAATCTCTTTTGCCATGTAAGGTAACATAATCATAAGTTTGGGGGATTAGAATTGGGGGGGCAGCCATTATTCTGCCTACCACAGCAAGTATTAACTCATCTAATCCCAATAACAGCTCTGTGAAGTAGGTGATATCACTATTGCCATTTTGCAGATGGGGAAGCTAAGGCAACTGGAAGTTAAGTTTGCCCAAGGTCGTATACTTAGTACATGACAAAGCCATAATTCAATCCCAAACAGCCTGTCCTCAAAGCCTGTGTTCTTAACCACCACACTACAAGTATTTGGGTGCCGAATAGAAGCAGATGCTCTGTGACATCCACAGACACTTCACATACTCAGACATCTCACATAATGTCTATGTATTTTCACACACATGTAACATACACATGCACATGCCCTTCACATATATGTACTCTGCTCACATACATACACTCTATAGATACTTGAATATACAAAAAATACCTGGACACACACATTCACAGACATCCCCTCTGCTCACATGCACTCATACTGCACACATATACACATGCCCTAAACACATACATGCACATTTATGCATACTATCCCCTACAGAGCCTACTTTCTATGCTATCTGCACACACAAACATCCTGTGTTCACAACCACATAATGCCCTGTGATATATGTACCTTGCACATGCATGCCCACCGAACCAAGCAAACATATATCTTCTTTAAAACACATCTTGCAAAAAGACACATTATGTGCCTGTGATAGCATACATATCCCATACATGAATACACCATGCACTCACGTGTACTCAGCAAATACCTATCCTGTCTAGACACATATCTTACCTGCACATAGATTCTATGCATACAAACCCTACACAGAGTCTCACTAGGCATATACACGTATTATGAACACACACACTCTGAACCCCAAAGCTCTACGCTCCGCATACCCTACCTACATACACATGTACATACCATGCATATATTATCTACAGAGGCCCTGGGTACACACATCCTGCACATGCACACATTGCCCACCCGGAATGTATACATTCACACACACGTACAATCCTTTCTTAATATATTTTATATGCACATCTTGCAGTTACAGAAATGTATGTCCTATTCAGCATGACTAAATCCACAGTGAATTGTCTGCTTTAATTAGCACTTCACACACAAAAATAACCTCACAAGTGTACAGCCCCATCAGACGTTTTGAGGTGCTTCCTTAGGCACTCCCCAACACTTGATGGCTGTTACCCCCATTTTCCTGGTGAGGAGGCTGAGGTTGGGAAAGGGCGGGGCTATCCCAAGGCCGCCCCGCCCCCTCCCGCGGCTGCCGAGGTGTCATCAGCCCCCGGCTCGCATGCATCAGCTCCAACAGAAAAGTAGTTCCAATACCATGTTTGTTAACTAGGTTATCTAGGCTGTGGAAGATTTTAATGTTGAATTTTATAGCTTTACCACGCTCTGCCGTCCTTGTGAATATTGTAATATTGCATTTTTTACAAGTTACTCTTCTGTTAATGTTCCAGCTAGTAACTTTTATAATCCTCCTCAATGAAATTTTTTTGTATTCTTCCGCACCGTTAACCCCAATGGCGGCGCCTCGGCCCCTGGCAGGAGGTAGATACGAGATGAATTCCTCTTTAATCAGAAATAATAATAATAAAAACACACATGCGGCTCGGCTGCCTCTCACTCCGGCTTCCCTCGCCGCCGCCTCTCAGGGCCGCCCGCCTGTGGGCCCTGCGGCCTAGGCCCGGGGCGGCTCCGACAGGCGGCGCCCGGCTAGGGCAGGACCGGGCTCGCGGCGGTTCGCCCCATCCCAGACCTTCGCCCCTTGGTATCTCCCTCCCCGACGCTGCTGCTCCGGCTCCCGGAGAACGAGTCTCCACTCTTCAGGCCCCAGCGCACCCTCCCTCTTTTCTATCCCTCTTTCTGTCTGTCCGTCTGGGCCTCTTTGGCTGCTTCTGCCAATCACTGTTTCTGCCTCTTCTGTCTTTACGTCTGCCTCTGTTCTCTATTTCTAAGGCGCTCTTCTTCCGTTCTCTGTGCCCTTCTCTGACCCTCTTCTTCCAGTGGTCTAGGTTTCCTCGCAGGCTTTTCTCTTTTCCACCTTTTTATCCTCTGCCTTTCCAGTCTCCACATCCTTCCCTTTTTTCTTCTCAGAAGACCAGAAACCATTTGGGTTGGAGAGTGGGGAGATTCGGTGATGGGATGGACCCTGTTTAGTGAAATGGGGCTTTGGACTAGGTTGGGGCTGTTTTGGGATTGCGGGTATGTTTGGAACCGCTAGGGAACAGGAATATCAGAGAGGGTTACGGTGTCTGTGGTCATGCAGACAGAAGGGGTCAGCTGGGGGCAGGGAGAGGATGTCCAAGAGTCACGGGAAGGCTAAGTCAGAGGGTCCTAGCTTCTGGGGTCTGGGGAGAGAAGGCAGCTGGCCAAAGAAGCCCTAGCTTAGTGTCAGACATATCTTGCCCTGGGGTCCTCTTATCTAATGGGAAAGACGCCATGGAGGTAGGGGAAAAAATGGGCTGTTTTCTAGAAAGACAAGGCCTGCAGTTTGGGAAGAGTCTCCATAGAGGGGGATTGTGTGTGCATGCTTAGGTGCATGGGGTGAAGGGCCTGTCTTCAATGATAATAACACAAGAAAATATTATCCAAGACTACAGCAGACCACATGAATGCCTTCATTCAGTCAGCAAATATTTATTGAGCATCCACTGTGAGCACCTACTGAGGCCCAGTGCTAGACGGAGGGAACACAATAAGTAAAAACACAGTCCTTGGCCTCATGGAACTTATGGGCTACTGGAAGTCACAGATATTAATCAAATAATCGCACAACTTGCAAACTGGGATCACTGCTTCCTGTGGCTTTCGGTGATCCTTTAGAAGCTGGCGGGAGCGAATTGGCCTCGGGGCTTGATAAGGACTCCAGAGCTTCTCATCTTCCTCCTCCTGCTCAAGCTCCCAAGAAGCAGGAGAGACTCCTACTCCCATTTGACAGAGGGCACTACTCCCCTAACTTATATGAGGTGTTTTCAGCTGGTTTTCAAGAAGCCACCCCGTCAGGTTTCCCTAGGGACTCCCAGATCGAACCACGAGGTACTCTCCTTCCTTATCATGCAGAGGGGAGCATGGTCCCACACGTGAAAACAGAAATGCCCAACATCTGGAAATAGCCCCAGCGCAGCCGAACATCTGGAGCGCTAATCGCAGGAGCCGCGAGCGGCCCCGGAGGTGGGGTCGGGGAATGGGACTGGAGGTGAGACAGCTCAGCCAGCAGGGCACTCGATGCCCCGCTCCTCGCGCCCCCAATTTGGACCTGGCGGGGAATTCGCTTCAACGCAATACTGAAGGCCGCCCTCTCCCCGCCAGTGCCCCTGCGTCACCAGTGGAGCCCCAGCTCCGCTAGCAAGGGTTAACGGCCTTGCACCCCGTTCCCAGCTCCACCTCGGACCAGGAGCATGCAGGTGAGGGGATATCTTTTAACCACGACCTGGGGGGGTAGGGGGAGGGGAAGAGGGACCGGCGGGGGAGGGGTGTGAGCTGGCAAGGCGAAGAGGGGCGGGGGCGCCCCGCGCGCCTGTGCGGAGCGCGGAAGCTGAGAGCGCCGGCGACAGTAAAACATCTGTAATGTGCCATTCGCCGCTGCTCGCTGATTGCTCATGGATTAAAGATTAAAATCTCGGCTTTGGCAGATGGGGAGAAAGAGGAAACTCTTACGAGCACGTTTTGCATCTGCATTTCATTCTGCTTGGTTCCCTGCCCACGCCTGGTGGCGCCCGCCCTACCCCGCCCACTCCGCTCCCGGGTCCCCAGGGGCGGACCGCCTGGGCCGGACCTTTCGGACCTTCGGTCCTCTTCCCACCCTTCCTGTCGCTCTGAACCCTGGGCAGCTGCCCCCTCGTCTCATTCTCATCTGGGATTCTCGCCTCTGATCCAGTGTTGGTTCCCCGGCTCCCACCCAGACTCCAGGCAGGGCAGAATGAACCTCCCTGAAAAGGGGTACGCTCCCTACCACGGACTGGGGCACCGCCCACACTCCCACCGTACCTGGCTGCCTACCCCTGGGAGGTAGGCAGGCCGAGGAGGGCTGGGGCGTCGAAGGTGGATCCAGTGGTGGTACTCCTGTCCCTTGGAGACGGTGAAAAGTAATTATGAAGAGTAATTGCTCAGCATGATGTGTCCTCTCTGTTTTTCACACTGAGCTGCTATGGAGGCTGGGAGTGAGACAGAAGAGACAGGGACGGGAAGACTCTTAGCAGCTCTTAGGGCCGGCAGGGCTACTTCTGGAACAGGATCTGCTTTGGCTTTTGGATAATTCCTGTAAATCAGCCTGGTCCTGGACCACCAAGGATTTGAAACGTGTGCTCGTGTGCTGAGGCACCTGGGGCAGATCCACTGACTTCCTCATTTTCCTCTCTCTCCCAGAATGTGTCCCTGGCATTAAACTTTGTTGCAGAGGGAAATCCAGGCAGAGAGAACTAGAGACAAAGGGCTGTCAGAAAGACAGACAGGTATTAGAGAAATAGAAAAAGGAACAAAAGCTGCAGAGTAGGAGGGCAGATGTGAGCACCTGCATCTGGTGGGGGGGGGGAGAAGGCTGGGGAGATGGTGGGAGGGGGCCCTGCCTGGGTTCTCAGGCCCCAGCTGGGAGGAGGAGGTTGGTTCAGGGTGAGCAGAAGAAAAGCTGAAGAAGAATGAACGAGAGGAGTGTCGGTGTGGCAGATGTAATTAATTACTGCATATTAAAATGTTTGTTTACAGAGATGAACAGCGGCCGGAGGTCTGATGGTAATTAATTCACAGCATTTTCCAGCCTTCTTTCAGCCCAAACCCCTCTGGGGGCCTGGGGGTGGACCAGGGTGGGTAAGATGCTGGCTGGTTCTTGCCCTCCTGTCCCCAGGGACTGGAGTCCAGATTGCGGACACTGCAGGGAACCTGAGACAGCACCTACACAAGCCCCATCCCACTGCACACAATCGGGAAAGCCCAAGCCAGAGTAAATTTGTGACTAGTGATTTGCTCAAGGCCACAAGCTAGTCAGTGATGGAACCAAGACTGTAGTCCTTGTTTTCTTGCTCCTGGAAATGTGTTCAAGGGACACTGAGGGGATGGTTATCTTGGGCAGAGATTATATAACAGAAAGGGCAGAAAGGGAAATTAGGACCGAAGAAAGGGCTTGGGAAGGAGATAGACTTAGGGCCCATGGTGGAGAGGGGACCAGAGGCCCCCTCATTCTGGAGAGGTTGGGTGGGGCATCATGGTTATCAGAAAGCAGCTCCACCCCCTGCCACTGCACTAGCCTGGGCCATGAGGAAGGAGGTAGACGCAGCCAGTATCCTTGGCCTTAGAGTCTGCCACTCCCAGCCTTGTGACCTTTCAGAAATACTGTAACCTCTCTGAGCCTCTGATTCTTTATAAAATGGACACCTCCCAGGTAGGTTAGTTTGGAGGGGTGCAGTGGTTGTTCGTACTCAAGCAGAGGGATCAGGCAGTGGCACTTACCCCATGTAGCTGCCTCTGCTCCCACCTCCTCTTCATTCACACACGGTCACATTCAACACCAAGACAAGCCATGTTCACAAACATCCTTTAACTCATGCATTCGTTCATCAAGGAATACGGCTGAGGGACTGCTAGGCAGGTGTATGGGGTAAGGGGAATGCAAGATGCAGTCAGGATCTGCCCTGTTTTGTAGGAGCTCACAGGATTCACAACCATGAAGAAAGAATCAAAGGTGAAGGCGCAAAAGGACTGTCACCTGAGTGAGGGGTAAAGTCGGGGGATAGGAGTCCCAGGGGGAGCCAGTCTTCAGGAGGGGAGGCTTCCGGGGAATCTAGGCCCCAGGCTAGGTCACAAAGGATGGGTAGGAGTGAGGTGGGGGGAGTAGGAGTGGAGGAGGAGGAAGGCTCTGTGGTGGGGCTGGGCAGGTCATCATTTCATAGGTGGAAGGCAGGAGGGGCCTTGCAGCTCAGCACCAAGAAGTAAGAGCTTAGGGAAGAGGGAGAGGAGAGCCTGATGGTGGGGAGAAGGTTGGGCTGAGGTAAGCAGCAAAACAGCTGGAGAAGGATGAATGAGGGCGTTTGAAGTGAACGAGGCCTTCACTCCCTGAAGGGTCTGAGCTGGAGGAAGGATGTGAGCAGGAGGCCATGACTGGGTGGTGTTCGGCGGGGGCTATGAGGGGCAGGCCAAGTGTGTGAGTACAGCAGGACCACAGGTGCTCCTGTGAGCGCCTACCTGTGCGTGAGTGCATTCTTGGGTGTGTGGCCATGACCGCAAGGATATGTTTATACGTGTGTGAATGCATGTGTGAGTGTGTGTGGGTGTGTGCCAGCATGTCAGCGTACCCCTGAGTGTCCCTGAGTGTCCATGTGTGAGGTAATGCTGAGAGACTACTTTTGTACATCTGGGCCTATCTCCCGCAGCCAGCGCCCCTCCCCACATACCCTCAGCCTCTGCAGGGAAAGTGGGAGGAGGGGCAGGATCCCCCAGTGAGGGGTCATTCACCCACAGCCCTTCCAGAGTGCACTAGCCTCCCTCCCTGTGGCTGAATCAGTGCCAGGGCCTGGGGTCTGGGACAGAGCTTCCCTCCAACAACCCCTCTGCCCTGGTGTGGCTGTTATACCCCTGGGGGGAGAGTGTCACACATGATATATTTATTGCAAACACACACAGACAAAGACAAAGGAAACTCAGGAGATATAGATAAGGAAAATGAAAGGAAAACCCACCTGTCAATTTACACCCAGGGAGACCCCCCTCTACAAGCTGGTATATTTCTTTCCAGTCTTTATGTGAACGTGGCGAAAGCAGAAGTGTGGTCGTACAATGCAAACTGTTCGGCTGCCTGTTTGGCTCCTGCCATGTGCTTCTCCCGGTCCCCTCTGGTCCCCATTCCCCTCACGCCGAGTCTGAGGCCGCATCGAGGGAGACGCTGCTCCTCCTCCCTTTTCCCCACCCCAGGACGCACAGGAGGGCTGGGTGGCGGCTTGTCTGGCTGGGGTGATGGGCCCGGGGTCACCCGCTGGGCTCCGCGCCGGACAGTGCTGGGCCCGCAGCGGGCGGGTGAGCGAGGCGCAGGGGAGGAGCCGCGGGAGGGAAGGGAGCGGAGGGAGGCGGGGTCGGGCTGTCGCTTCCCATCAGGCGGAGGATTGTTCCCGACACGCGCAGGCCCCGAGGCGTTTCTGTGTCAGGGAGTTTTGCCGGCGCCGTGACCCATGCGAGGGGGGTCGGGCTGCGCGCGGGGAGCGGCCAAGAGTGACCAGCGCGGCCGGCCGCATCATCACCACCTGGCCGGGTCACTGCTTCCCTCCCCTGCCGGGAGCGCCGTAGAGCGGGGACGGGGCTGGAGGATGGGGAGGGGATGGGTTTCTCAAGTGTCACTGCCCCTCCCTCCCCCTTGGGGAAGGTCGAGTGGGGGAAGCATTATCCCACGTGGAGGGAGAAGCGAGAGAAGTCACCACCCAGGGCCTCGGTTTCTTCCCTTTGGAATGGAGGGAGGTCTTTCCTGGAGTTGAATTAAGGATGTCATGTTCCCTGATAAGTGGATGAGGCCACTGGCTAGCGAATGCAGTGCCTGAGGGTGGGCGAGTCCCCCAAAGAGGATCGGGGAGGCTCAGCCAGGCCCAAGTTGGCCCCAGAGCCAGAGCTGCTCAAATAGGACGGGAACCTGGACTCTCAATGGAGTAAGACCAGGGACCTGGAAGGCTGGGGGTGGGGTGTCTATGCAAATAAGATGATAATGGCGGTGTGGGTGGCTGAGTTTCCAAAGCAGGGATGGAGGGTGGACGAGGGGCTGCAGGGAGGGAGGGGCAGGCTCCTGACCTCTTTCCCCCGACTCACTGGTCCCATCTGAAGTCTGGGGCTCCCATCTTCAGCACTTAATGATTTTGACGGGCCCCACCCGCGCACCATCGGGCCCTTTGTGTCTGCCAGACCAATGGCCCCTCTCCTGGGCCCAGCCATCAGTCACCCAGAGCTCCAGCTGTTCCCAGCCTTTGGAGCAACCTCGGCCGTCACCACTACAAATTGGCTCTCAACAGCGCTTGGAGACCCCTTCTCTGCCATTGTCTCAGGACAAATGGTCCTTCCCCTGCACACCGCCCCCCAGGCCCAGCCCAGCCTGTCTGCTGCTTCTGGGAAGGGGAGGGAGAGCCCACGGAGCTATTCCAGGAAGCCTTCCTCCTTCTCTAACCCCACCAATCTAGCCAGGCTGGGCCAGCAGACAGTCCCCATTGCCCAGTTCTGGCCTAGATGCCCTGTGGCCTTTCCTCAGCTGGATCTGGGCTTCATGAGGCCAGGGACTGAAACTCCTTCTGTTTCTCTCACAGCCCCGAGAGCTGGAGAAGTCTGAGTAGGACTTGTTGACTGAGGCTGAAGGGAGGGGTGAAAGGGAAGGGAGGGAAGGACTGGCGGAGGAGAGCATGGGAACTGGGAGCCAGGGTTCCCAGGAGCTACCACAGCCAAACACAGAGCCAAGACAATTACATGCCTAGTTTTGCTGATTACATTAAAATCATTAGAATGAGGGATCTGAAAATTGTACATTAAGGAGTAGAATTAGAAAGGGCTTTAGAGACTGGCGCAGGCATCCCCAAAGTGAATCTGGTACCATTAGTTCAAATTGTGTTACACGAACCACATACCATTTCAATGACCTTCTCATGACACCACCCCAAACTCCCTTCCCTTCTTCCTTTCTGTCCCACTTGCAGGATCTCTGCTCAAACTCTTTCTCCTCACTGCTCCCCTTTTGCTTTCTTCCTCTCTCATAATACACCTTGCTCCTCCAGCTGCCCAGGTTGTATTGCATTGTAATGAGTAGATGATACAGTGGGTGGGGTCTTTGGCTTTGGGGGTGAGAGACAGACAGACCAAGACATCCTCTATGGAGCTTGCCCTTAGTCAAAATGCCCATCCTAGCATCTGTCCCAGCGTCTGTGCCAGGGTAGCAGGAGAGCTAAAATGGCCTGGGGTGGGGTGGGGAGGGGGTGGGCTTGTCTGCTGGTGTCTGTGTGAGAAGTGGCCTGAATGTCAGAGTCTGGATGAGATTGAGTCTATGGCTGCCTTTGTGAGGGTATCAGTGTGTGTGTGTGTGTGTGTGTGTGTGCGCGCGTGTGTGTGTGCGTGCGTGTGTGTGTGTGTGTGCGTGCGTGTGTGTGTGTGTGTGTGTGTGTCCTGGCTGTGCCTTAATCTGGTTGGTAGCTAGCCTTCCTCCAATGGAGGGGTGTCAGAGTTCTGGGGAAGGGAGCCAGAGTGCCTCTCTTCTGATCTCATGGAGCAGCCGGCTAGGGGCTGGGCTGCCACCGGCTGGGCTCAGGCCTGGCTAGACTAGGCTGCCATGGGGAGAGTCTGTTGCAGCACTGGTGAATGGGCCTATATGGCTAGGGGAATGGTGGAGAAAGGATGGGGCGTGAGTGGGGGTGGAAAATGGAGTTGCCAGCCTGGAATGAATGGATGGTGGAGTTTCTCTTTTGTAACCGGGAATAATTAAGATAGATGTGCGGATGGATTAGCTGTCCTGCAAGGTCAGGAGCGCATTGCCGGATCACTCTATTATTTCGCTACGCCACAGCTAACCGACTAACGCCTTTTTCATGATATTTTGAACATCCGCACAGAAAAAAAACCAAGTGAGTGCACGAGAGATACAAATGGATCGTTTGGTGGAGAAATCCGTCTTCGTCACCGCAGCCAGGCTGGGATTAATGCGATTGAAGGCTCCTCCAGGCTCCGCCAGGGAGACGGGCTCGGAAAAGCAAGAGAAATTGGTTTGTACCCCTGGGAGCACGATTGATGGGCCGGGCCCGCCCGGCTGGGCTGGGCCACCGTGTTCTCAGGCTGGGCTGGGGGCAGGGAATGGGTCTGGGCCCTTGCCTTGGCCTAGTTGGGGCCCTGCCCTGGAGGATAGGCCTAAACAGGCTGGATCCTACAGGAGTTTGTTCCTACAGGAGGCTGTGGATGTGCTGGTGGGGAAGAGCTCAGGCTCTGATGCCCTAGGTGGGTGGAGAGGCTTTAGGGGAAGGATGGCAATGGGGTAGCCTGATCCCCATTGACACCCCTCTTCCTGGAGTGGCCGGGAAGGCTGCTAAAGTCTTATCAGGACATAGGATCACGGCGGGGTGGGGGGGGGAGGGTCTCGACAAGGGCAATGTCCATTTACTCTCAGAGCAAATATTTACTGAGCCCGAACCATGTGGCAGGCACTGTGCTAGGTGTGATGAGCACAGCATGGTTCCTGTCCTCAGGGATCTTGTACTCTAACTGAGAAGGGAAACACTGAACAAGTCATGCTGACCAAGTGTGATGGGGCTTGTGACAATGTTTAATCTCCTTGACTAAGAGATTAGGGAGGTTTTCCTCTAGGGGTGATATGAAAGCTGAGTCTTGAAGGATGGGTAGGAGCTACCAAGACAGGGAAGGGAGTAGTATTTTATAGGCAGAAGGGACAGACTGTTTGAAAATCTGGAAGTTAGGGGGCTGATGGAGAACACTTCAACTGGCTGATAGAGGAGACAGAACTTACCCTCGGAGAGGTCCAGTGACTTGTCCAAGGTTACACAGCTAGTGAATGGCAGAGCCAGGGCTAGAATGAAAGTCCTTGGCCTTCAAGTGACTGCAGATTCCTGCTCTTCTGGTGGAAGAGACAAGGTCTTCCATCTCTGAAAATGGTCCATGTGTGAGCCTCATTTGGGAGGTCCCCATCAGAAGAGGGGAGCAGGGCACACCTGTGTCTCTAGGAGGTACACATGCACCTTCACATAATAGAGTGAAGATGGGCTCGGAGGATGATCAGAAAAAGTCTGGAAAATTTTGTTTTTGCTTTTTTACTTACTAAAGGCATGGGTGTGGTAAAAAGATAAACATTATACGTGGATATAAGGTGAAAATTATGTCCCTTCTTACCTTTCAATTCCTATATTCTCCTTTCCAGAAGTAACTACTGGTGTCGTTTTTGTGTGTGTAAATATTGTACATACACATTGTAGAAATATTTTCTACATTCACAAATGATAGCAAACTATACACATTGTTCCACATCTTAGTTTTTTTTTTTTTTTTTTGCGGTACGCGGGCCTCTCACTGTTGTGGCCTCTCCCATGCGGAGCACAGTCTCCGGACGCGCAGGCCCAGAGGCCACGGCCCACGGGCCCAGCCGCTCCATGGCACACGGGATCTTCCCGGACCGGGGCATGAACCCGTGTCCCCCGCATCGGCAGGCGGACTCTCAACCACTGCGCCACCAGGGAAGCCCCACATCTTAGTTTTTTAATTTAACAAATTATTTTAGAGATTATTCCAGAGTAATACATGAAGATTTCCCCTGTTCTTCAGAACAACAGCATAGTGTCCCATTGTGAAGATGTCCTGTTACTTGTTAAACCAGTATTGATGTTCATTTAGTTTGTTACTGGTCTTCTACCACTGTACCAAGTGACTATCCTTCAAGTGGAATTGCTGGATTAAAGGGACAGTGTCAGAGGGAGTTTGGCTTTGGGTTTCAAGGGAGTAAGCTCTGATATAAGAGTAGGAGGAGATGGAGAGCGAGACGGGCTGGGAGGGATGGTGAGAGCACGGGGAGGCTGGAGGCTGGTCTCCGCATCTTGGTTCTGTTTTTACCATTTCTGTGGGATCTTGAGCAGGTTTTTGAACTTGTCTGAACGTTTTTTTAAAAATGAGATTGATTTGTGTGAGGTTTAAACATTTTCCATGATTATGTATGGGAAAAGAATGGACATACTCTATAATAAAAGTAGCAATTATCATGGGGAGTGGTATTTGAAATGTTTTTAGTTTTTTCTTTTATATTTTCTGCATTATCTACATTATCTAAAAGGTCTACAATGTGCACACATTATTTTCACAATCAGAAGGAAGTCATACAAACTTAGACGCTTGTGGTGGGGCAGGAGGAGGAATGGAGGTGGAAGCCACTGCAGGCTCACATGTTGGGCAAGATTAGTTGGCAGAGTCTGCCAGGGGTGGGTTGAATTTATAGGAAACAGAGTTGGCAAGAAAGCATGTCAAGTGTAGTGGCATGAGTGAGCAGAGGCGTGGAGACGAGAAAGCATCTGTGGGAAAAGCAATCCAGTTGAGCAGATTGTACTCGTTTCTTTCATTCATTCCTTTAACATGCATTTACCGAGGCCAGATTCTGGCCTGGGCACCGTGCTCAGCTCTTCGGATATGACGGTGATTAGAAACAGAAACAGCCCGAGTCCTTCTGGCGTGGAAATAAGTACGGTGAAGAGCTATGTTACCTTTTTTTTTTTTTTTTTTAATGAGAAGGTCTGCAAAAGGGCAGACCTTTGCAGCTTCTACTAGAGAGGTTTGGACTCACCAGAGAGGTCAGGGAAGGCTTTGTAGAGGAAATTCCCACTGAATTGTGGATTGGAAGGACAAATCGGTGTCAACTAGGCAAAGAGGGAAGAGAAGAGTGTTCCAGGAAGAGGGAAGAGCAAGAGGTGGGTGGCCCAGGGTTAGCAGGAGCCTGATGAGTATGAGGGACAGGCACAGAAAGCAAGGGAAGATGCTGGCAGGCCAGGCTGTCCAGGGCCTTCCCAGTTGTGGGAAGAATTTCAGACTTTATATTGAGAGCAATGAGGAGCCATGGAAGGATTTAAACCTACAAGTGAAATGGTCAGGCTTGTGTCTTCAGCAGTCCCTGCTGACTGCAGAGAATGGAGGTCTGTGAATATGAGGAGACCACTCAGAATAGAAGGTGGTAATGTGATGGAGGGGAGTGGTGACGAAGATGGGGGGGAAAGGATGGGACTAACAGCAGAGGAGTGGGAGAAAAGGCTGGAGAGATTGTGTGTGTGTGTGTAACCCATGGGGTGTGAATGTAAGGCCAAGATGAAAAGTTTAATCGGTTGGCCCCCTGGAGTCTTGGATAGTCTTTGATTCATAGAGTGGAGTGCCTGCCTTTGCTGGGCCATGCATAACTATTTTTCGCATGCATATCTCATTTAATCCTTGCAACTACCCTGTGAGGATGGTGCCCTCACTCCCAAGTTATGGATGACGTGAAGCAGTTTGATCTGGGGTGCCTGCTACTTAGAGGCAGAGCTGGGCTTTATACCCTGCTTTCTGGTTTTCAGAGTGTAACCAACAAGCTACACTGTCGTGGAAGCTTTTTGAGCAGAAGAAGGATGCGATCAGGGTTGTGACTTTGGAATGCGGTGGCGGTGAGTTGGATGGATGGGTTGGGGAGCGAGGCCCAGAGATTAATATTTCAGTTAGGCAGCAGTGAGGTCAGAGAGTCTGAGCCATAGTGGGACCAAAGTAATGGGAAGGAAGGGACGACAACAAAGGCTGCCGTGAATAGGAGGGATTTGAGATAGGTATTAGTTCTCTATTGCTGCTGTAACAATTTACGGCAAACTTAGTGGCTTAAAAAGACAACCATTTTAAGATCTCATAGTTCTATTGGTCAAAGTCTGAGTGGGCTGGATTGGTTTCCTTTTTGGGCTCTGACAAGGCTAGTCGGCTAGTCTGGGATCTTATCTGGAGGCTCTGGGAAAGAATCTGCTTCCGTGCTCATTCATGTTGGCAGAATTCAGTTCCTTGTGGTTGTAGGATTTAGGTTCCTATTTTCTTACTGGCTGTTAGCTGGGACTCACTCTTAGCTCCTAAAACACTCACCAGTCCTTGCACGTATCCCCTCCATCTTCAAAGGCAGCGATAGTGCATCGTTCTTGTGCTTTGAATAGCTCTGACTTCCTCTTCTGCCAGTAGCCAGAGAAAGTTCTCTGAGTTTAAAGAGCTCTGTGATTAGATTAGCATCCCCCCACACACTTAATCTCCCTTTTGCCCTATAATGTAAACACAGGAGTAACACCAGTGGGTGAAAGTCATGGGGGCATCTTAAAATTCTGTATAACCATGGGACCACTTGTGTTTATGCGTCTTGGAAAGCTGGGTGAGGCAGAATAGAAGAAGAGGGTGGTGTGCGGACGAGATGGCTCTGAGGTTTGGAAACTAAATAATTGGGAGCAAAGTGCTGACAACACTAGGAATGGGAATCAGGAGGAGAGCTGATTTGGGAGGCTGGGGAAAATCGTGAGGTGGGCATCTAGGTGGACACACAAGGCAGTTAGAAATTAGGAATTCCCTCTCAGGAGAGTGGTGGTATTAACGATTTTTCACTTTTTATTGAGCTATACCACACATACAATAAAGAAATTAATCCTAAGCTTACAGCTCAGTGAGCTTTTACGTATGCATGTGCTACCACCACTCGGATCAAGATTTCTAGCCCCTACGAGTTCCCTTGTGTTCCTTCTCAGTCACTATCTCCCCACAGGCAACCACTGTTCCGACATTAATCACCATAGATTCATCCTGCCTGCTCTTGAGCTTCATATTAAGAGAATCGTACGGTATATTCCCCCATCAAGTAATTTTCTGGGTGCCTTCTGGGTGCCAGGCACTGTGCCAAGCCCTGGGGATGCAACAGTGACAGGACAAAGTCCCAGCCCTCGTGCAACTTAAATTCTGCTCAGAAGGAAGAGATCGATACTGTGGGAGGCACAGGCTGACCAAGGGGGAGAGTGCGGACAAAGAAGAAAGAGGATGGAGATGAAACAGTGAGAAATGCTGAAAATGAGATGGTGGGAAGGTGGAGTGGTCAGAGGATTGAGAGAAGCCGGAGCGTGCAGCAGCACAGAAGCCTGAGAACAAACACTTCAAGGGGGAGGGAATGATCCACAGTGTCACGTGCTGCTGAGACGTTAATGAACACATATTTATGGAGCACCTGCTTCGTACAAGGCTAGGCACGGAGTGGAATAGAGAGTGGCATAAAGCTGCCTGTAATGATGATCTCTAACATGTCTATAGAGATAAGGGAAGGCCCTGGCAGGGGAAGAACACCATAAAATTCAAATACCATGTGAATTTGATCATGTCACTGCTCTGCTTAAAATCTTCCTATGGCTTCCCATTGCCATTGGGATTAAGATCAAAACCTCACCGTGGCCTCTTGGGCCCTTATGGTCTGACCCTATGGACTCCTCTAGCCTCAGCTCTCTCTCCCTGTCACTCTTACTCTCCAGGCATCCTGGCCTTCTTTTCCCCCTTGTTCTGCTCCCTCCTGCCCCAGGGCCTTTGCACACACCATTTCTTCAGCCTAAAACACTTTTCTCCTTTCTTCTACCCCTAGAAAGACCTTAGTTAACTCTACTCACCATTATTCACATCCCTGCTCGATGGTTGCCTCTTCAGAGAAGCTTTCCCTGGTTTTCCAGTTTAAAATAGTTCCCTGTATTTTGCCCTTCCACAGCTCACTTTATGGAACTTTCTTTCCTAGCACTTATCGTGGTGAGTGATTATACATCTGTGTGATTATTGCATAAATGTTTATCTCTCTCACAAATCGGAGGCCCCTGTGAGAGCAGAGACCTTATCTGCTTATGACTCAGTGATTCCCAGAACCTAGCTCAGTGCTGGGCCCATAATGAGGGCTTGATAAGTACTTGCTGAATGAATGAGCTTATGAATTTGAAGTCAGAAGACTGTCTTTAAGCCCTGGCTATGTGACTTTGGATAAGTGACTTTCTTTCCTTCCTCGGGTCTCAGTTTCATCATCCATAAAATGAAGGGATAGACTCTCTACAGGCCTCTCCAGCCTTAGGTCCTCAGACTAAATGACTCACACTTGTAAAAATGTCACCAGGCTGCTCGCCAACACATTAGCGCTGATATTAGTGCTGAGTGAGAAGGTGCAAAACATCAAGTGCTATAGAGTTAGGACAGAGCAGTGTGATCCAGGATGGTCAGAGAAGACTTCCTGGAAGAAGTGGGTAAAAATGAATTAAATAGATGGGGAGAAAAGAGATATTCAAGAACCAGAGAAGAACAGAAGCATGAAACATGACAGGAGATCATAAGGAGACTGGTCTGGCTGGAGCCTATGGGAGGGATCCAGCTCCTTTAAAATAGGAGAGGCCCCCTGTACTAGTTTCCTATGCTACTTAGTGGCTTAAAACAACACATTTTATTATCTTACAGTTCTGGAGGTCAGAAGTCCAAAATGGGTCTCACTGGGCTAATGTCAAGGTGTTGACAGCTGGTTCCTCCTGGATGCTCTAGGGGAGAGTCTCCTTCCTTGCCTTTTCCAGCTTCCAAAGGCTGTCCTCATTCCTTGGTTCATGCACTTGCCTCCCCTCACCTTTCTCTCTGACTTTGACCCTGTTGCCTCCCTCTTATGAGGGTCCTTGTGATTACACTGGGCCCACCCAGATAATCCAGGATAATCTCCTGATCGCAAAGCCATTAACATAATCACATCTGTAAAGGCCCTTTTACCCTGTAAGGTAACGTGTTCACAGGTTCCAGGGATTAGGATGAGGACTCCTTTGAGGGGCCCTTTTCCAGCTTATCACATCCTAGTGGTTATTCGTGTGGTCTGGAGCCAGAGTGCCTCATCTCAAGCCTTGGCTTTGTCACTTATTAGTGGCTTAATCCCAGGTGATTTATTTAACCCCTCTCTGCCTCATTTTTCTCATTCGTAAAATAAGGCAACAGAAGTACACACCTTATTTGTTTCAGCTATCTATTGCTATATGACAAACCACCCCAGATCTTAGTGGCTATAAACAACGATTTTAAAAAATATTTTTTTCCATGATGGGAGGTTCTTCTTCTCTCCATGGTGCTGGCTGTGTTCACTCTTGCAGCTGCACTCATCTGGAAACTCAGCTGGGATCACAGCATCTAAGTTGGCCTCGCTGACATGTCTGATGGTTGATGCTGGCGGTTGGCTGGAAAGCCTTAGTTCTCCTCCAGGCGGCCTCTCATCCTGCAGGGCCTCCCTCCCTTCACTGGCCTCTCTAGCAGGATAGTTCAGACTTCTTTACACGGTAGCTGACTTCCAAAGAGGTAATTATGGAAGCTGCAAGACTTCTTAAGGCCTAAGCCCAGAGGTCACAAGGTGTCACTTCTGTCAAAGTCTATTGGTCAGATAAATCACATGGCCAGCCCAGATTCAAAGGGAGAGGAAATAGACTCCACCTCTTGTGAAAGTCACATTGTACAAGTCTTGTGAGATATACTATTTGCCATGGTAACTGTGAGGATTCTATGAATTAAAATATGTGAAAGGACTTAAAACAGTGGCTGGTACCTAATGAGTGCTCAGTATGTCAAAAAAAAAAAAAAAAAAGAAGGGCAGAATCTAGTATTCAGCTGCCTAGATTCAAAACCCAATTCCACAGCTTATGGTTTTGTGACCTTTGGCAAATTATTTAAGCCAAAGGACCCAAGCCTCAGGGTCCTCATCTGTAAATGAGGTCAATGGTAAAACTTACTTTACAGGGCTGGTGCAAGGATGAAATGCAGTAGAAAGTGCAAACTCTCAGCTCGGGGCCTAGTGTATAGTTAATACTCAATAAGCATTCATTTTTTGATATTACCAAAGTTCTGTCAAGTACAGTGCCAGGCATTTTCTCATTTTTAAGAAAGTTTAAGCCCATTGTCAACCCTGTGTGGTCCATGTATATACACATATGTATGAGGAAACAGAGGCCCAAAGTACTTCAGAAACTTGGGACTGGGACCTAGGTCTTTGTGACTCCACTTTATTAATGATTTGAAACATTTCTTTTTAGTAGGGTACTTCCCCTCCCCTTTTTCAAACAAACCCAATAGATAAAACTGAGAAAGACAGTATTTTACTAGCACATAATAAGAAGGCTCACATTTTAGCTTTTTATTTTATTTTTAAAATTTTTATTTATTTTTGGCTGCGTTGGGTCTTTGTTGCTGCACGTGGGCTTTCTCTAGTTGCGGTGAGCGTGGGCTACTCTTCATTGCGGTGCGCGGGCTTCTCATTGCGGTGGCTTCTCTTGTTGCGGAGCACGGGCTCTAGAGCGCAAGCTCAGTAGTTGTGGCTCACGGGCTTAGTTGCTCCGCGGCACGTGGGATCTTCCCAGACCAGGGCTTGAACCCGTGCCCCCTGCATTGGCAGGCGGCTTCTTAACCACTGTGCCACCAGGGAAGCCCCATATTTTAGCCTTTTAGTCATCGGGAGAAAACATGTCAATTAGCACACACGTTATCATGAAGGTAACCTCTAATGTGTTAAAATTCAGTTCATGACATTTCTGTGAACATGTGAACTTTTACTGAGGTTTCAAAGAGTATATCTTTGTACAAAACTCAAATCAAAACTCTGTGGACCCTCTAAATACCTCAGAGGAATTTAGGGTTCCATGGATCTCAGACTGGAAACCTCTCCATCAGATGACAGACATCCTTCCACATGAGGGAGGGGTAGATGGAGCATCTGGGCTCTGAGCAATGGGTGTCTCAAGAACCTGGCGAAGGAGCTTTGAGTCGTTTTGTAAGCAATGGTGTATCATTTAATGTCTCATAATCCATTATTTATCGGACTTTTGAGGACTGGTGATCAAGAAGAATAAAAGCAGGGAAAAACAATCACAGCCATTATTTATTAAATGCTTACTGTGTACAATGTACTACACTCTTTCCTTGTTTTATCTCATTGAGTGGTCTCAGGGCTGTACTGTTATCGTTTCTATTTGACAGATGATGAAACTGAAGCTTAGACTGAATAAGTAATTTATCAAGCTAGTAAATAATGGAGCTGGATTGCAAATCTATAAGTCATTGGAACTTTTTCTTTATCAGGAGGTCAACAGTGTCCTGGTGAGTGGGAGCTGAGGGGTCAGGAAAGGAAGAAGTGGTGGAAGGCACCCTCCCAGGCCTCCTCTCCTCTCAGGAAGGCATCCTCCCAGCATCTCCAGGTCTTCCTACTACCACTCCCCACCCACCCCACAGTATCTAAGACTGACAGCTGAGGCCTAACTGGTCCATTCCTATTGCTCAATCCCTTTTCCAGGGAAAAGTTTGCTTTCTGATCTCTGCTGCTGGTTTCCTCAATGGAGATAAACAGCAGGACACTGTTTTACTCTGTCCTATTAATAAGTCAGATTAAAGGGTCAGTCATATAATCAGCACATCATTTCTTACTGGCCCTTGAATAAGCTCAGAGTCCCATCTGGGAGATGAAACTCTCCCTGACAGTAAGCCAGCTGAAAGACATCCCAAGGCAGCATGTGGGTGGAGAGCCAAATGAGGGGGAATCATAGGAATAATAAAATGTTTCCCCAGGATTTTCTACTTTATAGAACAATGGCAAACCCATTGTCTCAGGTGACTCTCATAACACTCCTACGACATAGGCCTGATTACCTGCATTTGACAGATGGGAAACTGAGGCTTAGAGAGGTGAAGTCACTTGACAAGATCAGATAGCCAATAAGTGACAAAACCAGAATGGAAGGAGTGGCTCATTTGGGAACCTTCCTCTGGTTGAGTCCTGTCTGTGAGCTGTGAACTCTATAGTTTGGAGATGTCCCCCCACCCCACCCCCGCAGGACAATCCTTCTACCCTACTGCCAAGGGTCTAGGCTGGGAGGACAAGGAAGGCCCTCAGGCCCCAGGCCTCTTCCCGTGCTCCCCTGCCAAACTCCCAGGTTGATCTCTATGGCTGTTTGAGCCAAAGGTGCCTTCAGAATCCTGGGGCTCCCTCCTGGTCCCAGGGGCCAGGCTGAACCCCTTGTCCATATCCTGAGATCCTGAGAAAAATCCTTAGCCATTCATCCAGGTCCCCTCCCCACAGGTCAGTGCTCCCCCCGCCACGGACAGGCTCCTGTGATGATGGATCACTGGCCCCAACGCACATATTATTATGAAATGGGTTTATTACACTCTAAATCTCTCACTAATGTGCCGCTGTTTAATCCCTTTATCCAATTCTGTCTCTCAGGCTCAGGCTGGCCACAGCTCTCTCCACCCAGGACTAGGTCTGCATGGTTTATTGGATGATTTCTGACTTGGGTGGGACTAGGGTGGGGGCTGTTTAGAGGAGCGGGGAGGACAGGAATCCATACAGCCCTTGAGGGGAAGAAATCCAAGGGTTCAGTCTGGGGGCTTCTAACCTGGAGCCTTCCTGGCCCTGCTGTCAGTCTGTCTGCCACGTCTTCTCTTCTCCATCTTGGTCTCTCTGACTTGGGCCTCACTCCGTCTCCGCCTCTGGGCTCTCATCACTTTCTCACTTCCTCTCTGACTGTCTCTGTCTCTCTGTCTTCTCTTGAAGCCAGACGATGGTTAGGATCATGGTGTCTAGTTCCCTCTGGGGTGAGGAGGGCAGTGATCCCCAGCCTTTCCCATCCCACCTCCAGCCCCCCTTTTCCGGAAGTTCCTTTAATTCTGCTGGGTTTCTGTCCTCTCAAGTCACTTCTTTACCCCAGTTCCACTGACCAGCCACCTTCCTCTTTTAGAATCTGCCCCTGATGTGCCCCTCTGGCTTTCCTCTCGTGACCCCAGCTCCTCCATGTGCCCTGCTCTCGGGCCCACGCCCAAGTCCCCGCTGACACCAGCAGCCTCTGCTTTCTGCTCAGCCACCTCTGCTTCCCCACGATGGTTGACACCTCAGCTCCCGAGGCCTTCCCTTCCCTCCTCCTCTCGCTGTGGCCACCTCCTGGATGGCCTTCTCTCCCGCCCTCCATTGCTATCTCTGTCTCTCCCAGTGTCTCTCCCTGAGCAGTCCCTCCCCGCTCTGACACACCAGCCGGTACAGCAGCCAAGGCTTCCTGCTGTCAGCTGGGGAATAGATAAAGATAAATGATATTATGTTAAATTCCACTTAATGACAAATTTTTAATTTTCTGAACATGGTCATTTTCTGGCTAGTGAATCAAGTGGAGGGAGCTAATTACATGAAGATCTGAACAAAAATAACTCCTAATTTTCAAGGATAATGGAAGAGAAATGTTGGAGATTAATGGCACTATTTATCTTTTTTAAATTTCTATCTTTCTCTGTGATAGCCATGCTCCCCAAGGAAAATATTCATAAAATGAAATTGAAGTCGTAACTTAATAGGTTATTAAAATTTTTGAGTGCATATCACTTTCCTTCCGCAACACTGTAAATTTAAATTGAAGTTTGCGGCTCCCCGAGTCACCAGCGGAGTTTTTTTTATGATGGCACAATAGAGAGAAACATGCATCTTTGTCAGGAGGTATTTGCTAGTCTAATTTTATGGCAGGCCGGATTATCAGACGGGAATGGCAGCGCCGGGGGAAGCTGACAAGCCCGCAGCCGGCAGCCATGTGTTTCCATTAGCGCCCCGAGCCGTCCGGGGTTTCTCTGGACTCTCATTTTCCACTTCAGTCTTTTATCTTGATTTAAAGTGAGGGCGCCCAATATTCAGGGCCTGTCATTTTTCTCTCTCACACACTCTCACGGCTCTTCCTCACTTCTCCCCTCCCACTTCCTCTGCTCCAGGTCCTGCTCCCTTTCATGTCGGGGGCTCCAGCGTGGGCTCTGCCCCCCCCTCACCCAGCCTCACCCAACCCTCTGGGTTCCACCCCGGGAGGAAGAGAGAGGAGGCAGGAGAGGCCGCAGGGCAGCCACTTGAGTTAGTCATAAATTTGAGTGAAGCCTTCTCCCCGCGGGCCCATCAGAGGAACCCTGGAATCGGGACTGTATGCGTAGGAGATGGGGAGGGGCTCCCTGGCTTGAGCCCATCAGGCCCTCTAATTGAGTGTTAATGGAGTTGCGAGGGGGAGGGGGAGCAGCTGTTGGCTCTGGGGACCCGAGGGCAGTGAGGATTATGGCCAGTCTCTCGTCCAGTCCCTGTCTCTGTTCCCATGTCAGACTTTGTTCCGGCTTTGTCTGAGTCTCAGAACCATTGACACAGAGGGAAACTTAAAGAGGCCCAGACCAACCCCCACATCTTAGAGATGGACGAACTGAGGCCCAGACACGGGGAGTGTCTTGTCCAAGGTCTCATGGTTAATTAGTGGCCGAGACAGAACAAAATACTGGATATCACAGATACGTAATGAACACACTTTCCACTGAACCACACTGCCTCGCCTCCACCTCTTTCTGCTCTGTCGGACGGAAGCCAACATCTTTGTGTCTGTCTCAGCCCCTACCCAACGTTGCCCACCTTGTTATTGGCACCAATGTTCTCCAAAGAGCTGGCCTTGACACCCCCATCGTTTATTCCTGTCCTATCCTCAGCTTCCTCACCATGTCAGTTACTAAGTCCTGCCATCTCTTTCCTACCTGTCTCTTTCTCTCCTCTTCACTGGGGTTCACCCGCCCTATGACATGAGCCCCTCCCTACTCACTCGTCTCCATGTTCTCCTCCCAATCCTGTCCCACAGTGACCTTCCCCAAATACCCCAGATCCCAAAACACTCTCCTGCCGTTGCTCAGAAACCCACCATGTGCCCTCCACCCTGTGCCTACAGGATTGAGTTCCAACTTCCCACTCAAGCCTCAGAGCCCTGAGTGACAATGGCCCACCCCACCATTTCCCCTCTGTCACCCTCCTTCTTGCCTGCCATACACTCAGGTAGGGTCTACCTGAGTGAGGGTGGCACCTCTGCATCTTTGTTCCTGGTGTCCCCACTAGGAGTGTCCTTTACCCTTCAGTTCTATCCATCATTCAATACCCCCCCTCAAGCCACCCCCTTGCTAGGGCTCCCCAGGCCATACCAACCTTCCTTCTGCTCTGGCCTCCTTTAGCCCTCACCATCCAGGCATGCATCAGTCTGCTTGCCCACTGCTTGAAACTCACTGTACTTGCTGATTTGGACCCTGCTGGGCCAGGGACCCTAAATTCAGTTCACATACTTTATGGTCACAAATGCTCGCTGGGTCACACACCCTATCCCATGTGTCCCAAGCACAGCAACAGAGACCCCTTAGGTGAAACCTCAGACAGGAAGTCCGCCTACATAGCATCATAGCATACTGGAGCTGGAAGGGATATGAGACTTCAGCTCTCTCATCTTATTGATAAGGAAACTGAGGCCCAGCCAGAGGGGTGATGCTCAGGGTTCTGCCAGGAATTAGGAAGGGAGTTGAGACTCACATTCAGATCTCTGGACTCAGGTTTCAGTGTTCTCTCCACCTCACCATGCCTCTTCTAGGGTTCAGGTCATCGCTGTCACTCAGGTGTAAAATGGCAATAGTTCTTTTAATCTCAGAGCCTTGGTTTCTCCACAATGGAGAAAAGCAGTCCTGGACCACGTTTCTTCCTCAAAGTGGGGTCTGGGATCACTGGAGAACCCTGTGGCAACAGCAGGACTTTTCAGTGCAGTATCTACTTGCCCCTCCTGCCCTCCCCTGCAACCTAGACTGCTCAACCCTGCCCCATTCTCCCTGGCCTGGCCACTTGCAAGGACTGTGACCCCTCCTCCCCCTCGCTACCGGCCCTCCACTGGGCTACCCACCATTGTGTCCCATGTCACAGGAATGTTGCGGGCATGTTGCAAGCATGTTCGGGCATGTTTCAGGCATGGCCATTTCCACTTGGCTGCCTGTGCCACACAGGTCAGGTGGCGAGTGGCCTGGGCCAGCCCCACGCTGTGTTTAGCAGTGGAGCTGAGTGGACGCGGTGCCTGGCTCCCCAGCCACAGTCTCTCGTTAGAAAGAAATTAAAAGCCACTCAATTTTGGCTAATATCCCTCTGAAGGCCTTTAACTCCACCTGTGACTAACCCATTCATAATCGCTCCGTTTTAGTGGCTCAGGCTGATGTAGCCTCAATTAATTTGGGAGGAGAGATAAACGGCCATTCCTCTTTGTCTCCCATCCCTTCCTCCCTTCCTGCCCTCTCTGTCGTCTCCCCTGACAGCCTCTCTGTGTCTCTGTCTCTCTCTGCCTCTGGTTCAGTTTTTCTTTCTCCCTTTCTCCGTCTCACCTCTTTCTCATCCTGATTGTGTGGGTCTGTTTCTGTCTCTCCAACTCTTTCTGTGTCTCTTTCAAAGTCTGTCTTAGTTTTTCTTCTCTCCCTATTTCCTTCACTTTGACTCTCCCTGCCTCTTTCTCTTTCTTCCTGCATTTCTCTATCTGTCTGGACCTCTGCTCTTTTGTCTCTGTCTCTCCCTCCTGTTTCTTTTGGTCCCCTGCTTTTGGTCACTTTGACCGTGACTCCCTCATCTTTGGAGCTACTTTCTTTGCCCACTAGTGTGTTCATGTTTCTGGTGCTGTTTCTCTGGCTCTCTCTTCCCATCTCTGTCTCTGTTCTTTTTTATCTCTTTGTCTCAATCGCTGTGTCTCTGCATCTCCTGTCAACCGTTTTCTGCCCCAGCCCCTCCTGTTTGATCCCTTCTACAGCTTCCCTTCTTTCTCCCTTTCCTCCTTGCTTCCTCTCCTTCGGTTCCTTTTATTCTGCCCCGTCTCTCCATTTGTCTGTTTTTGCTGTATCCCCCTGGGGTTTTCTCTCTTCCCTTCCTTTTTCTGTCACAGAGATGACTCTTCTCTCGCCCCTCCCCCATGGCTCAAGCACCTTCTCTCCTGGTGCCTCAAACCACCCCCCACCCCAAGCCCACGAGTCCTTTTGTCTTCTTCTCCCCTCTCGATTATTATTAATGATAAAAGCTCAAACATCACATCAGTAATTTCTGAGTGAGTTTTGCAATGAAACTGGGGCCTTCTCAACCCCTCCCGAGTCCCACAAATTTTACTTTTGTAATTTCACGCCTCTGGTTATCACCACACTGCTCCATCCCTCTCTGCCTCTCAGCTCCCCGTGCCCCCCCCCCCCCACCCCCGGAGAGAGCACTTAAACTTGTTTTCATTCCCTTATTCTTTATTTTTTTAATGTCCACTCTCTCCGGAGTCAGTAATGTTCTTCCTCTCTTTCCTCTCCCATTTTCTGTTAATTCTGCGCCATCTGCCTTAGCATCTGTTAAAAATAAAATTTCCCTCACACAATGAGAAGCCTCCCTGCTCCTCCCTCCCCCGTGCAGCCCCCCAGGTTTGGTGCTGGGGCCGTCAGATGCCACTTCCTCTCCTGGGATCTTTCCCCCCTCCCCCCAATCCCTAGTCTGGTTTTCAGAGGAGAGACACAGCACTGGGCGAGCAGGCGGCAGGGAGGAGGGGGCTGCCCAGGGGGCCTGGAGCTGGAGGGGCAGCTGCAGAGGGAACTAGAACTGGGGGTTGCAGAGGATGGAACCTGGCTCCACCCACTTGCCTTCAGGTCCTTGCCCAAGCTGGAGCTCTGAGCTGCTGGGGCAGAGCACCTGCACAGGTAGGTGACAACAGGTGGGGAAGAGGTTTGAGGAGCGAGCCGTTTTTCCCCAGGGAAGGAGGTCGCTGATGAATCCATTTGCTTTTTCCCAAAGGCTAATGCTGGGGCATGAGGCTGGGATGGGGGTGGGAGTGAATTTAGGAGATGGAAGAACTGCCCCCAAGTCCCAGTGGTTGTCCCCAGCTTGGAATGGATATGGTGCTGGACAAGGTGTCTTCAAGACTGTCTGTCCAGGGGCCCCCTCCCCTTGTGTACTGGAGGACTTTGTCCCTGCTGCCCTGGGCTCTCAGCTGGGAGAAGGGAAAGAAAGGGAGTCAGTTGACCCCCATGCCCTGAAGACTTCAGGAGGCACGAAACTCTTGGGTTGAAGCCAGCTTCCCAGGGGGTTTGGGAAGAGACTCTGTGTGTGTGTTTGTGTGCATGTGTGTGTGTGTGCCTGTGAGATTATGGTTCCCTGTCACCACTGATCTGTGTAGGTGTGTCTGAGGAGTGTGTGTATATGGACTGGGTTTTGACTGATTTTCTTACTGTGTTGTACTATGTCTTGCTACATCTCTCAAGTGTACTGCGTATGTTCTAGTGGGTGTATAGCTATACCTCTCCATAGACGGTGTGACTGTGTGTGGTAGTGGGTGTGTTGTAACTCTGTATCTCTGTGTGTATTTGTGTAAATGGTGTCTTGCAAAAAACTCTCTTCCTCTGTATGTGAGGATGTGTGTAATTGTTCATGTCTTGCTACCTTGGTTTACTTGTATGTGAAAGTGTTACCTACTTTGTTTATTGGTATATTTGTACATTACTTTATCTCTCCTGTGATGCTGGGTGTAACTATTTCTCTAGACAATAATCCCTTTTCTCTTGCGATGGGGTGGTCTGTATGTGACCAAAGCCAGGTAGGCACCTGTGTGAGGGTTGCTTTAATTCTGAGTGATGTGAGTGTGGGAGCATCTTTCTGTGGGAGGGTGATCATGTATGACCGTCTCTGGTGACACGTGCATGTGTATGTGTGTGTGCGTGCTGTATGCTTCCTTTTACTCATCACCACACAACTGTGTGGACACCTGATGTGGGCTTGGTTGGGCCAGGCAGGGTGTGGCAAGGCATGCACGGCTATATTGGTGAGTCCGATGAGATCAACTGAGATGAAAGGTCACAGGTGGGAGACTGAGGCAGCTCAGCAGCAAGATGGTGAAAAAGTACAGGCTTTAATACCACAGTCCTGAGTTCTTCAATTCCTAGATCTGCCCCGATCAGGTCAGTGACATAGCAAGTTACTCAAACACTGAGTCTCAGTTTCCGCATCTGTAAATTGAGGATAATCATACATACGGCATACAGTTGTGGCCGGGATTAAGGACAAAGGGCGCCAGGCAACTAGCCTGGCACCTAATAGTAATAAAATGGTAGTAGTAGTTGTAGTAGTAACGATCAGTTATTAAGTGCTACTATTACGTATTTAATCCTTCACTCCTCACATCAATTCTAGAAGGGTTTTACTGTTTTAGAGATGAGTAAGCTGAGGCACAGAGTATAGATAACAGATCAGACAGCTAGTAAAGGCAGAGTACCTGCTCAGCAAATGATAGCTGTATTTGGATAGTAGGGGTAGTAGGTGGGATGGTAGTAGTAGGATAGTTGCTTCCTGCAACTACTATTGATATTACTCATGTGAATATGGGGGGAGTGCTGCATTAGACCGACAGCACTTCGTTCCTCCTTATAGGGGCCTCCTTCTCAAGTCGTCCCCCGCCCCCCCCCCCGCCCCCCGTCACCCCACAACCCGGCGGAGCTGTTGTCTCCTGGGACTCTTCTGCGGGCTGGACAAAAGAGAGAGTCTGAGAAGGAGGAAATGCCCCACGCTCCTGGCCTCCTCTTCCCAGCCTTGATCGACACCAAAGACTCTGTAATCTCTCTCTGCCCCGAGGGGAGCAGCAGCGTTTGTGAAACAGATTTTTACAAAATGTTTTGACCCTGCTCTCCCCTCCCCTCCGCATCCCTGCCTGGCACCATGTCACCTAATTAAATCAGCCTTCGCGGGCGTCTCCGCTCCCTGCTAATTGTGCCCTGGGCCGGCTTCCGGAGGTCGCTGTCCCCAACCCAGCACACCCCACCCCCCACCCCGAACTCCCGAGGACGACGGGGGTTGGGGTGGGCGCCTGCTGGGGGCCGTGGGGGGGTTAGAGATCTCCTAGGGGCCTCCCCTGGCGATTTCCGTGGTCCTCCCCCTGTGGCTATTCCGCAACCCAGGAGACGGAGTCGTCGGTTCTAGCCCTCACCCGGCCCTGCTTCCTGCTTAAGGACAGGGGCCCAGGTCTGAAATGACCCGGGGCCTCAGGGAGGCCAGCCCGAGCGTAGCCGGGTAATTGTCTCTGCCAGACGCGCTGCCGAAGCCGGCGGCTCGGAAAATCCCGGATTTCTTTCCCCTTCAGCGGCTGCGCGGGGCCGGCCGGAAGCCAGGCGGCTTTATTTACGGATCCTCTCGCAAGCGGGAGCAGAGCCTGGGCTGGAAGGGCGCCGGCCGCCGTCACCTCTGTCCAGGGTGCTGATCGCGCGCAGGGCTGGGTGGGTCTTCTGCGTTTGCCGGGATGATAACAATGACTAAAAATCATTACGAGCGACTTTTATTGAACGATTACCGTGAGCCAGGCACTGATCTAAGCGCTTCCAACTCTGTATAATTTAATACTCACAGCAACCTTAAAAAGAGAGATTTTCCCATTTCAACGAGGAGAAAACCGAGATTTCCACAGGTTAAAGAGCTGGAATTGGGGATGGTTAGGGGAGAATTTCGCTTTATCTGCCGTGTCTGATTTCTTCTATTTCCTATTTTTCATAACCAAGAATATGTTCATGCAATACTTGTGCATTAAAAATAAGTTTTAAAAACTTGAAAATTTTTTCTTAACGTGGGATGTTCTTCTGGACAAATGACTGAGTTTCTTCAAAGAGAAGGGAGAGAGAGAGGAGGGAGGGAGACACAAGAGGGAAGAGATATGGGAACATATGTATATGTATAACTGATTCACTTTGTTATAAAGCAGAAACTAACACACCATTGTAAAGCAAGTATACCCCAATAAAGAAAAAAAGCAAAACAAAAAACAATCAAATACATTGTGGGTAGACCTTGTTTGTTTCCTTATATAAACAAAACAAATGTAAAAAAAAAAGATGGAATATTTGAATATGGACTCTGGGCATTTGATGATTTAGAGAATTATTGCCATGATTATGACATTGCAGTTTTTTGCGTTTTTTAAAAAGTCTTTCTGGGGAGGGGAGAAAGGGGAAAAAACTTGCTAACTTTTAAACTTTTTCTTAAAAAGAGCTGCTGAGTGACTTAAGAGCCCCTTCTCTCAACCACTCTGACAGCTCACCACCAGCAGATCTGAGCATGTCTACAGCTTGGTGTGTTATATGAACCTGTCTGCAGGTCTGTGTGACCATCCCTGCTTGGGTTGATATAAGTGCTAGTATTGTATCTCTGTGTGTGAGATCTCTGTGTGGCAAATTTTGAGTGCCAACTGTATGCCAGATTTTCTATAATGATATCTTGTAGCACTTTAAACTCAGAACAATCCTGGGAGTGAGGAATTGCTATTCCAGTACTGCAGGTGCAAGAAACTGAGGTAGAGGAAGTAATTTTCCTGTGGTCTTACCGTTAGTAAGGGGTGGAACTGCAACCCAGGTATTTTCACTCCACTCCCTAATGTTCTCAGTAATTGCTTAAACCACAGTTGCCTTATTAGTGTATGTAAGACTTGTGCCTGAGTATGACTTCATCTAGTGGGTGGAAGTAAGGGATTGTGTATGTAGTCACAGCAGGGCCCCTCTTCCTGTGATGCCCTGGGGTGGGAGATACAGGGAATTAAAGATCAGTGAGAAAAGAAGGCTGATTAGTTCATCAATGGGAATGATCAGGTCCACTAAAGATGTACATGATCTGAAGAATTTACCTGGTGACAAAATAGATCTAAATTTGATTTGGAAGCTGGAATCTTTCTCTCCATAATGATAAAACCATCTTGAGCACCTGCCAAGCCCCAGTCTCCTTATCTATAAAGATATGTAGAAACTATGTATATATAGCACAGCATCTGGGACAGAATAAGAATTCAATAAAGAATGACCAGGGCTTCCCTGGTGGCGCAGTGGTTGAGAGTCCGACTGCCGATGCAGGGGACACGGGTTCGTGCCCCAGTCCGGGAAGATCCCACATGCCGCGGAGCGGCTGGGCCCGTGAGCCATGGCCGCTGAGCCTGAAAAAAACAAAGCACATATAAAGAATGACCTTTGTCATCAAAGGAAGAAGTACAGTATAATTAATGAAAACCAAACTGGACGTCAGAGCAGGGTATAATCTTGATCTCAAAACCCACTAGCTGGGACTTCCCTGGCGGTCCACTGGTTAAGACTCCCTGCTTCCAGTGCAGGGGGCACAGGTTCGATCCCTGGTTGGGGAACTAAGATCCTGCATGCCTCCTGGCACCCCCCCAAAAAAAACCCCACTAGCTGAGTGACCTTGGGCAAGTAACTTAACCTCTCCAGGCCTCACTTCCCTTTTCTGTGATAGGGAGATAATCATACTTAAAGAGATTGTAAAAATTAAGTGAGATAATATATAAAGTGCTTGGCATAGTGCCTAGCACATAGTAAGTGCCCAAAAAATGGTAGCAGTTATTCCTCTGTGCTAGGTGCTTTACATACATCCTCTCCGAACCCTGTCAGCACTCTGTAAGGTGTTTGATATTCCAATTCAGCCTTCTTTGTATTCCAGATTCATACAAGCTCCATTCACCTGGCTGCCTGCCTCTTCAAGAGCTGTCTGTTTTATTTGAATGTCTCTGAGAGTCAGTGTGGGGGATTGGCATAGGGGATTGGAAGGGAGACTAACAGGGAGGGGCTTTGGCATAGGAGAAAGAGCACTAGGGTGGGAGTCATGAGATTGGAATTGACACCCTAGATTTGCCGTTAACTAACTGTGTGACCTTAGGTTTTTATTCTCAGAGTCTCAGTTAACCCACCTGTAAAATAAGGTGGGTAGACTGGATGAGCTATGACATTATAAGACTGGTAACTATGTGTTCAGGAGACTTGAATAAGATTAGAAAGTATGACTGTGAATTCGGTGGGACTCTGAGAGTGTATGAAGGGGTAATGTTGGGTGGGGCTGTAGGGTATGGAGTTGTGGTTGCAATAATATAAATGACAGTGACTGGGAGGGAATTGTTACTACACTTCCTTAGGACAAAGTATGACAGTGTGAGACTGTAGGAGTGAATATTGGGTGACTGGGTATGTTTATGTAAGAGGGTGTGTATAAGCATCAAATCCTATGAATGTATTGTATGCAAGGATGTGTGTGTAATGATATGAAAATTAATATAGTCAAATTTTGTGAGAATGTGAGCACGGTTGTAAGGGAAGTATATGGGTTGTGGATTATATGTGAATGTGTGAGTGCAGAGGTGATATATGTGAGGGGGGACTGACCATGGGCTGATAAGCAGAGAGGGGTGGTGGAGAGATCTGTGAAGTAGGCACCACGTGCAGGAAGAGGCTGAGCCGCATCACCCTCCCCCTTTCCTACCCTATGGGGCCCTCTAGAGTGATCTACGGCCAACTCAGACTTATTGATTTGGGATGACCTGTTATTGTTTCCACCACACGGAGCTGGAGACCCACAGTCTTATGCTCCTCAGCTGTGGTGTCAGGGGCACCTTCTGAGGAGAGTCTGGATTAACACCTGAAGTCCCACCATTGGCAAACCCAGTCTAGCCTCCCTCCTACCCTCTCCCTAACAACCTTTGCCAGGAGACCTCAGAGACAATGGCAAGACTGACAATGGGTGAATATCCTTTGGGCCAGAGTGGCTGAAATAGACCTCATCCCTGCACTGAGGTGGCAGGGGAGGATGTGGTAGAGAATTTTCAGGTAGGCTATCAGCTTCTGAGGTAGTGATTATATACAGAACACATACAGACATACAGTCACACTTGTATAGAAGGTTTACCTAGACTTTCATAATCACACACACACACAGAGAAACTGGTCTGAAGAATTAGGGGTTTTGTTGTTGTTTTGCCTTTGAAGAAAGAGGCCTTTCACTTAAGCAAATGGTAAAAGACTGATGATACCCTCTTCAGGTAAGAATACAGAGTGGTGGACTTCCCTGGTGGTGCAGTGGTTGAGAGTCCGCCAGCCAATGCAGGGGACACGGGTTCGTGCCCCGGTCCAGGAGGATCCCATATGCCGCGGAGCGGCTGGGCCCGTGAGCCACGGCCGCTGAGCCTGCGCGTCCGGAGCCTGTGCTCCGCAAAGGGAGAGGCCACAACAGTGAGAGGCCCGCGTACCGCAAAAAAAAAAAAAAAAAAAAAAAAAATATATATATATAGAGAGAGAGAGAGAGAGTGGTACAAGCTTTTGAGAAGGTAGTTTGACAATGGGTACCCAAATGTAAAATGTGTATTGTTTTTCGATCCAATACTTCCATTTCTAAGAACTTACCCTAAGGACTTCCCTGGTGGTGCAGTGGTTAAGAATCCACCTGCCAATGCAGGGGACACGGGTTCAAGCCCTAGCCTGGGAAGATCCCACATGCCGTGGAGCAGCTAAGCCTGTGCACCACAACTACTGAGCCTGCGCTCCAGAGCCTGCGAGCCACAACTACTGAGCCCGTGTGCCACAACTACTGAGGCTGTGCTCTAGAGCCTGCGAGCCACAACTACTGAAGCCCCCGCGCCTAGAGCTGGTGCTCTGCAACAGGAGAAGCCACCGCAATGAGAAGCCAGTGCACCGCAACGAAGAGTAGCCCCCACTTGCCGCAACTAGAGCAAGCCCATGCACGGTGACGAAGACCCAACACAGCCAAAAATAAAAACAAATAAATTTATAAAAAAGAACAAAAAGGAAACAAAGACATTTAAAAAAAAAGAATGTACCCTAAGAAGTTAATTGTGCAAGTGTGAAAAGATTTGTCCACAAATATATTCATCTCAGTGAGTTTAAAATAGTGCAAAACTAGAAATAACCTAAATGCTTATCAACAGAAGACTGGCTCAATACATTATACAGTAGAATGTACTGCAACTATTACAACAATCAAATAGCTCTATATTCATTGAAACAGAGTGGCATCTATGATATATTTTTATGCAAGAGAAGATTACAGACCAGAACATAGAGTTTGATCCTGTTTTATGTCATATTATGCACCTGTGTCTGTACGTTTATTTAGAGGCAGAAAGAGTTGTCTGGTAGAATGGTCACTAAAATAGCAACAGTGCTTGTCTGGCTTATGTGGGCATTCTTTTTGTCTTTCTTCTCTATAATTTCTGTGTAGGAAGGAAGGGAGGAAGGAAAGGTGAAGAAAGGAAAAAAAGAAAACTGCTTCCACTCAGCACAGAGGGCACAGCAATGAGGGAGGTGCTGATCCCCTTAGGGACTGTCCAGGACTAAACCTCCACATCAAAGGTGTTGGGGCTGGGCTTCCCTGGTGGCACAGTGGTTGACAGTCCGCCTGCCGATGCAGGGGACACGGGTTCGTGCCCCGGTCCGGGAAGATCCCACATGCCGCGGAGCGGCTGGGCCCGTGAGCCACGGCCGCTGAGCCTGCGCGTCCGGAGCCTGTGCTCCGCAACGGGAGAGGCCACAACAGTGAGAGGCCCGCGTACCGGGAAAAAAAAAAAAAAGGTGTTGGGGCTGACAGTGTACTTGATGGTGACATCCCAAATGTCCTATATCTACACACTGTGTCATCTTCCTCCCTCTGCCTGCTCCTTGCTGAGTCTGTGTTCATCTTTTAGAAGCACAGTGAGAAGACGTGGGTCCCCTGGAGAGCACGTGGGCTTGGCAGTAGAGGAAAGGAGATTCTTGGGCAAGGCTGGAGCAGCTGTGGAGACACCCTTTGGGGAGGGGAACCTAGGGCAGCCTCTGTCCTCGGTGCCCCTCCCTGTGATAAGGGATCCCTCAATCATTTTTTTTTACTTTCTCGGTCAAAATAATCCTCTTGAAAGTGCCTGAAATCATTCTCCTCTGGGGATGAACTTCTTAGGGCTTTGGGCCTATAAATGATTCTAGAGGCCAAGGATTTCACTGCTCCCATTTGGGGGATCTTTTGCTTGAATACCTGCAGGGCAAGAGACTTGCTCCCACCTAAGATAGGCTTTTTGGTGTCAGGCAGCTCTAATGATTAGAAAATTCTTTCTTAAAGAAATAACCCAAATCTGCCTCCTGGAAGGTGTCCGTCCTTCATCCCCACAAAGGAGCTGTTCTTCAAGGATGGTAAAAGGTAAAGTAGTGTCTGCTGAGAGTCCTGAGGTCAAAGGGAGATGTGAGCTGGGACAGTGCAAGGAAACAAGTGGGAACAAACTCAGCCACTGCCATTGTACCCACCCCCCCGGCCAGCTGCCATCATGCCAACTTGTGGACCAACGTGTGGGCTCAGGGATTCTCACTATGGGAAAAGAGCTAAACAAATGCTAGCAATGTCAGGGAGACAGACATTGTAACGGAAAGCAAATGCTGTCAAATTCCACTGAAATCACTTACGAATTAAGGTGACATTGAGCTGCTCACCCTTTGGGCTGGTGGTCACCTCTTGGGCTGATGGCCCATACCAAAAAAACACAGGAGAACTTTATAAGGTATTGAAAAATCCCTTTAAATTTGAGGGATCTTGTATGAGGGAAGGAGGAATCCCTTATTTGACCTGATTTTACTCCATGAAAATAATACACCAAGGATCAAGTACAAGCCCCTTTTCTGGGCATGTCCAATGGACATGATGCAACCTGACTCCTGGCAACCTTTTGGGCCTCCTCCCTTCCCCACCTCCCCACCTTCCTCAAATGCCACATACCAGAGGGTCATATTCTCCCTCGTCTCTGCTCTTCTGAATCTGTGGTGACCTCTGCCTGGAATTCCATGTCCCACCCCCTTGGCTGGTAAACTCCTCTTTTTGCCCAGACCCAGTTCTTGCTGAGCCCTGCAATATCTGTGTTTGACCCCTTCCTGTTGGCCCAGGGCATCTTGGGCTGCTCGGACCTGCCTCTTGCACATTGCTTTGTGGTCGATTGACTTGTAGGTCTTCCTCCTTCACTAGAACTGTGACTTCCCCGAGAGCAGGGTCTACATCATATTTTTTGTACCGCCAGTGCCAACCCAGTGCCTGACACCCAGTAAACATGCAGAAAACAGTTGAATGAATGAGGAGCTATTGAAAATGCGGTGCATGACCTTTATCAGAGGCAAATTCAGCCTCTTTTTAAAGTCAGTCATGGAATGATGGGGTGAGGAGAGAGGCATTCTACCTCATCTAGTGTCAATACTAGAGTGGTTGTGTGGCCTTGGGCAACTTACTGGGTCTCTTTGAGCCTTAGTTTCCTTATCAGTGAAGTGGGGATATATAATGGTATTTGCTCCCAAGAGTGTTATGACAAATCAAAGGTAGCAGTTCAGTGTGAAGTGCCTGTTACAGCACCTGCCACAGATGAAGTGCTATTATTATCGAAATTTTCGTTATTTGTGGTGGTCACAGGGATTATTATCATTATTATGTAGTAGCCCATTTCTCCCACCTGGAAAACTCTGCCCCATCCTTCAAGGCCCCAGATCAAATGCCACCTCCTTTAAGAAACCTTCCCAGATCCTCTCAGGAAGTCAGTCACCGGCTCCCCTCTTGAATGCGCAGCACTTTGTGTATACTTCCATTTGGGCATTCATGGGGCACTGGGATGTTTGTAGAGATCTGTCCTCCTGCTTGATGGTGAACTCCAGGCAGACTAAGGTAGTGTCAGTCCTCCTTTGCCCCCAGCAGGTCTGACACGTGGGAGAAGTTCAAAAATGCTGGGTGAGTTGGAGGAACTTCAGAGCTCCCGAAAACCTGAACATGTGTTGGAAATGAATGAATATGTGGTATTGATGACAACTCAAGGCGCAGAGTTGCCACCGCACCACAGGTTGGGTCACAAGGCTTAAAATATATAGTGCAGATGATGCTACAATCTCAATATATTTACAGAATTTTCTTTTTTTAAGCAAGGAGGGAAGAAACTCTGCCTGTGATACCATTACCGTAAAGGAGGAAGGTGGTCCCCTCTGCTTTTTTCTCCCCCCTGCCCCACATGGTCCCCCTCGCCAGGACAGGGCTCTCAGTTTTGCTCCTGCCCTGGCCCAGGCATGCTGTAAGTATGCTTTTGCGGGGGCTAGCCTGAAGCACAGCTTCCACTATCAAACTAGCCCACAGGTGTTTATTTACACCAGGTGAGCTTAACAGCTGCAAAATTCGGAGGGTTGGGAGAAATATGTCCCAAACTCTGAGAGTTGTGATTGAGGTCTTATTTTCCATGCACCTGTGCATCCATTTGTGGCCTTGTGCACAGGTATTTCCTGTGGACACAGCAGGATGTTAATAATAACTAACGCAGAATAATAGCAATGCTCCTCACCTGTACTGCGTTTAATTGCCTCTCAGACCATGTTTACATGGCCTCATTGTTTCCACTAATTCTCAGGGAGTGAGGTATGTGGAGCAGATATTATTCCCATTTTACAAGTGGGGAAACTGAGGCCAAGAGGACTTGCAGAGGGCCACCCAGTTACTTAGAGGCAGATCTGAGAGGTGAACTCGGGGCCCAGCATAAACTTGAGCACCCGCACCTGTAGGCGTGTTGCCTGCGCACACCTTGGGGAGCTGTTCAGGACCCGCAGCAGCCGTAAAAGGGTGGAGGCCGAACTGTCTCAAGCCTTGAAATTAGTCCCTTTCTTGGGGGACCTCGTGCCCTAGGCTGGTTTGGCTGCGGGGCGGCTGCGAGAGAGCAGGGAGCTGGAAGGAGGGTCGCGCCGACAGGGGGCGTCTCGCTAGTGCGAGGAAGGCGTGCGCGGCACCATCCACCCACCCTCCCGGCGGGAAGACTGAGGCTCGGGCGGCGGGCGGCCGCCCCCTGGTGGCGGCGGGGCGGGCGGGCAGCGGGGCCCGGCCCAGCCGCAGCGCGTCCTGGCTCCCGGGCCTGGCGGAGGCGCGTCGGCTCTCGCGGCGCCCGCTGCCCCCGCCGCCTCCCCCGCTCCCTCCACTTTGGGGATAATTTAACATGTTTCACACTAACTTTCCCGTAATGGCCGAGGAGCCTTTAGAAATGCAGCCTCCTCGCTTTATCAGCGGCCGCGCTAATGGTTATCTCGCAGCCGTGCCCCCGGCGATCCTGTCAGGAGTAAATAGAAGCTGACACAGTCATTTGCTTAAATCTTCTCCACACTTTTGCCGCATTTCCCTCCAGAGGATACCCCTGAAACAACAATTATTTGAAATGTCACGCGTTTCTGCCCCTGGGCTACCAACAAATGAACATTAAATCTATTAACAGCAAAAAAAATTAAATGTTTACTTTTCCGCGAAGGTGTGAGGGGCCGGAGTCAGGGAGGGGCCGAGGGAGAGGCAGAGACAGGAACAGATATCCGGAGACAGACCGAGAAAGCGAGAAACCCAGGCGTGCGGGGGAGAAGAGAAAGCGGGAGGAGCTGGGCGAGGCGGACCAGAGAGGCAGCCGGGGACCCAAGGAAGGGGGCGCGGGGGCGCGGGGGCGGGGAGGGAGGGCCAGAAATACAGAGAGCAAGACAAAACAGAGACTGAGACCAAAAAAGACACGTGGAAAGACAGACTCCAAGAGAGAATAAGGTGGGCCAAGGCCGACACCCACAGAATGAGAAATGAGAAAAAGCAGAAAGAAGCATCTCGCTCTCTTAACGCTGCCATCCTCCCAGTTTAAAAAGCAAAATTACAACAGAACCCGCGGGCCTTTCCCACAGGTGTGCTGGGGTGAGCAGGGTGTGCTCTGGCAACAGCACTTATCTCTTAGGCCTTACCCTGCAGCCCGGTTTCCTTTCAGCCTCAGCGGGGCTGGCCTGGGCTTGCCACAGTGGTGGGGTGAAGGGGGTGGCGGTAGGGCTCTGCCATCTACGACCCTCATCAGTGGTCCAGCAGCAGGGTGGGTGAAAGGTTTGGAGCACCTGCAGCAGGAGAGACTCTGGGGACAGCAGGTGTTGGGTGAAGCAGATAGGCATCTGGGTCCACTGCTGGGGGCCCATGGCCATCCTGGCTTATGCTGTGACTCAGTTTCCTGGTCTGTATAATGGGAAGCAGATCCCTGGGCCTCCACTCCACAGGTCACCTGAGTGCCAGATTGTCCTGAGTACAATGGCTCAGTTGACCTCCCATGGGCCTGTGTGACATTTGACAGATTTCATACCTGGTTGTGTAGAAGGAGTTGGGTATGTATGATCTTGTCCTTTGGTTCCCCAAGGTCAGTGCCTCACCATCGGTGAGGTGTCCACAGAGCACCCACCGTGGGGAACAACCCCGGGGAGGGCCAGGAATGTCCCTGATCATCGAGGACCACTTGTTTCTCCACACGTTCAACCAGAATCAGGGCTCAGTGAGGGGCCAGTGAGAGGGTCAAGGGCCAAGCAGCTGGGAAGCCAGTGAGGAGGTCCTCAAACAGCTGGAGGTAGCAGTGGGGTTGGGGGGGATGAGGGAGGTGGTGGTGGGTGAAGGGCCAGTGTGAGCTATTTTCACTTCCCAGCTCCCCCTACCCTTGCATCTCCTGGTCCTCTGTGGACTGTGTTCCTGTGACATTTTCAGTTAAAACAAATGCGTCAGGTTTCATTTCAGTGCGAGGCGAGGGCTCTCCGTCCTGGGCCAACGCAGTATGGCCAGACGCCTTTGGATTCTGGTTTCACTGCTCTCCTGGGGACAAGTGTCCAAGCTGAGGCTGCACGCCAGGGCTCTTCGTTAGTGTGTAACTGGGTGTGAACACTAGCTCCATATACATACATCTGCCTGCACCAGTAACTCATATGCAAAGACAGAAGTGAGGCTATGAATTTGCTCTCACACTACTGCTTTAAATTTGCACACTTAAAAAAAATTTGCACACTTTTAGCCTCATATGAACCCAACTTTGAAATATACATGAAGAGCACATTCATGTGGGTACATGACGCTCACCTTCCATATTCAAACGTAACCTTGCATGCTAAGATATACATTCAAGGTGACTCCTTCCCCCTGCCCTTCACCCTGACAATGCCCACCTCCAGGTCACAGAGACTGTGTCCCTTGTCTGAATGTAAAGTCATGTATGTGTGCTTGTGTGTGAGTAGCAAAGAATACGTGCAAGTATTTTTGTGCTTTGAATGTGGACATGTTGCTGCATACAAGGAGACTGTGTGTTTGTGTGTCTCTTGGAGTGCTGTGTGCCCGTGTGGTTGTGTGTGACTGAAAGTGTGTGTGGGGAGGTGGGTGCTATTTAAATAAAAAAGAAAGGAAGTGAATCAGGGTCGTTTCCATTTTAATTGTAAAACAGATAAGCACTAAACACTTTGAAAAAGTAAATGACTTGAGAATAATTACTCTCTATTACCCAGCGTCCCAGGGGGGCAGTTGGAGGAGCCCAGATGGCTACAAAAATGGGATTTAGCAGAAAATTGAAGACATTATTCACCGTAACACATTATCAATTACCTTCATATCAATTACAATAACCTTACATTAGCGAGGGGCCCCGAGACCCTCAAGCCCTGAGACTGTGGAATCACTGCAGCCCCGTGGGGGAGGGGTTGGGAGGAGGGGTAAGAGGATGGGAGGGAACTGGGAGGGTCTGGCTTCCTTCTCTCTCCTGGAGATGCTGCTGGCTTAGGCCCTCACACCCTGTTCCAGGTCTCCAGTCCCCAGATTTCCCCGGTCCCAGCACCCTGGGCTGGGGGTTGAGTGGAAGATGATGAGTGGGAGCAGGTAGTGAGCTGAGGGCGTGAAGGATTGAGAAGCTGACAGACGGAGATACAGAGGCCAAGAAGTGGAGGTAATAAGAGGCTGAGGGCCGAGGGAAATATAGGGATGGGGGTGTTCTAAATTGGCCCAAGAAATCCGAGAGGCTGAGGAGATTGAAAATCTGAAGGGATAAGGGGGCTAGGGTGCTGAAAAGTCCCCTTCTAGAAATCTGCTTTTATTCTGTGGTCGCTTCCTAGTCCATCCACCCCCCTCCATCCCCTTCCCACTCCTCCTAAGGACTTAGCGCTTTTCTAGGCTTTCCCTTCTCCCATCTCCCACTCCCTGCCTGCTGCAGTTTCTGCTGGTTCTTTCCTCCCACGCCGAAGTCTCTTAGATGGAGTAAGATGGGGGCTGGGGGTGAGGGCCCTCATGAGAATGAGTTGCACTGAAGGTAACGAGCCTTAGTCCCTGCAGTAGGAAGCACAGGAGACTAAAGGAAGAACTTCCTAGAGTAGACTCTGAGGCTGAATCCATGCATCTCCCCGCTGTGACCTGGGAACCAGTCAGTGGGGAAAGGAGCCTGAAAACCCCACAAGGGCAGTGTCTAAGACAGAGTTACATTGAAGAGTGCACTGATTCCAACCCTGACTTCTCCCTGCTCCCCACGCTGGCACACATACCACCCTTCACTGACTTGTGGGGAACCAGCCAAGCCGGTCCTGCCCAATAGGGCAGCCAAAAGCCACACGTGGCCCTTGAGCGCTTGAAATGTGGCTAATTCCACTGGAGATATGCCACAAACGAAAAATGCACACTGATTTTTAAAGAATTAGTATTGAAAAAGAACGTGAAATGACTTATTAATACTTTAAAAATATTAGCTACATGTTAAGATGGCATTATTTTAGCTATATTTTAAGTATTTCCTTGAATTCTCACTACTTAGATATTAATTTAAAATTTAATAAAATAGTTACTTAATTTCACCTGTTTCCTTTTATGTTTTTTAAATTGTAGCCACTAAGAAATTTTAAATTGCATAGGCAGCCCACCCACATTTTATTTCTGTTGAACTAAAGCTCCTGGGAAGGAACAGGGTTTGGGATGGGGGCAAATTCCTGGTGTCCCTCCCTGGGATTCACTTCAATAGGGTCCTCTTTTTCCCAGAGGAAGGGGTCCCCCAAGGAACAGCCCTTCTGAGATGGAGCTGGGCAGGAATCTTTTCCTTTTCCTTTTTTCTTTTTCCTTTTTCCTTTCCTGAAAGCCAGGCCCCCGTATCAACCATTTGGGCCAGGATTCCCAAGGAAACAGAAGCCCATGTAGTCACAGGTTCCCACGTCCACTTTATCCCCTCTCAGTGCCCGTCCTCAACAAGCGCACGTAGACTTTCTGTCCTCACATGCTCATTTGTACATTAACACGTTCTCCCACAGGGTACGTATATATCTATCTCTCTCACAGGTGCACACTGCTCACCTGCATACTCTCACATTCACACAGACTGTGCAACACGCCTCACACTGTCTGCCCCGTGACAGCCTCATGTGGATGCACATGCATTCACACACTTCGTCCACGTAGACACGTGCGTCCTGTTCCACACACACAGCAGGGCTAGGAGGGCAGGCCTGGGCAAAGTTGTCAGCTTGATTCATAGTGTGTGTGTGTGTGTGTGTGTCCAGGGGAGTGAGAGCTAATAGTGCCCCCCACCCCTCAGGCTGGCCCAGAGGACTAATTGCCAGTAATGAGCTAAAAGGAGCTCAGAGCTGGCCTCAGGCACCGGATGAAGATGTTTCCAGAGACCAGCCAGAATCTGTCCTGCTGTTTTGTTGATAGAAAATCCTTCTCCCCCAGCATCCCCTCTCTGTCTCTGTCTCCCCTCCTGTGGCTCCCTCTGGTTCCCACAGCCTCTGAGAAGTCCAGCCATACCCCATCCCTGACTCTCCCATCAGCCTCTCTGACTCCTCCCGAAGGTCCTGCCCCATCAGAGCGTTTGCCCTCTCTCCTGCACTCTTCTCTCCTCCCTAATGGGGGCTTCCCAGGGTATCCACTGAGCAGGAGACAGATTTCCAGAGGCTCCAGAGGCCAGATCTAGGGGTAATGGGAAAGGTTGCAAGGAGGCTGACTGTAACGGAATCTGAGGAAAACCTTTCTGGTAATGAGATCTGCCCAATAATGGAACAGGACCGTGCTGAGCTCCCCATCACTAAAGTATTCAACAGCACCCACTGAGGACGCCGTAGAGAAGACGGCCCCACTGGAAGGGAAGTGGCACAGAATGACTCATAAGGCCTCTTCCTGGAATTATTATTATAATTACTCATATATTATTAATACAATTATTCACTAGTATTAATTATTATAGCTACCATAGGTCAAGCACCTATAAAATGCCAGGTACTTTACAATTTTAGCTATCTCTGTTCATCCTCACAAATGTCTACCTGCAATGTAGACATTATTATCCTCATTTTACAGATGAGTAAACTGAGACTCACAGAGGTCAAGGTAGGTGCCAAAGCCACATGGCCAGTCAGCTAAAGAGCTGGGATTTGAATCCAGTCTGTCTGACTTTCATGCTCATACAATTTCCACTAAAACTCATTCATTCATTCTCTCAACAAACATTCATTCATCAAATAGAGAGCCTCTGATTTTGCAAGTAAAGAATGAAAGGGACTGAAAAAAAATGAATGAAAGGGACTGGAATCTTTAAACTTAAAGGAATTTGGGGAGTGGTGGGAACCAATGTCTCAGTTTAGAAACAGAAAAAGAAAAATCCTCACAAGAGACTCCCTCCACCATCCCCTAAGTGGCCGTATGTATCTGGTGTGGGCAGGCATATCTGTGTGTATATAAATCCACCCAGGAACACACAAAGAACCTGCAGCCAGAGGGGTCTCGGGGAGAACTGGAGGGCACGATAGCCCAGTGCCATGCTTTGCCAGTCAGAGGGAGGGATCTGGGTCCATAGAAACCCACTCCTCATACTGGCACATCGGTGTACCCCTCATATTGGCACGCTGGTGTCATTCAGTGAGGGTTAGGCAGGATTCGAGAGCCCTCTAAGCACACTTCATTCCCCTTTCTCCACACTCACTCTGGTATTTGGAGCAGGGGGTGGGCAGAAGGGAGGGAAGGAAGGAGAGAAAAGGAGGGACAGGCGCTAGGGTGGGACAGGGCAGGGGTGGCACCCAGAGATTTGGAAGCTGTTTAGGATGCAAATATGTGTAAAAGCTTTGCATTGCCTCCCCTGAGAAAGGAGCCTAAAATTGAAGTCTAATTATAATGAATGATTGTTAATGAGTTGTCTAAACATAATAGATGGAAAGAATTAAACACCCAGAAGAAACAGGGTTTCATTAACGCACAATACAGAAACCACAAGTGGGGTGAACAGAGGCCCCCCCCTTTGTGGAATACAGCCCCTCTTTCCCCTGTGGATGGGCCTGCCAGCTGGGAGCAAGGCCAGGAACCCACAACTGGGAAGCCTGGTGACCCTGAATGTTAAGGGCACATGTCTACAAGGGTGGGCATTGTCTGGGCCCACATCTGCTTGGGTATACATGGGTGCCTACCTTAGATAGGCACGTCTGCAGCCCTATAGATGTTTAATCAAAGTAAGTGAGTATGTCTGTTCCTGTGAGTGGACTCTGGTGGTTGGTGGAATGTGAAATCTCAGAAAGGGGCACCCAGGTCAGGAACAGTCTCTGGGCTTTGGTGGTCCTGCTGCAGCCAGCCTCCTGCCCCCCACATCTCTTGGCTCCCAGAGAGGGAAAACAGCTGGGAAAGGACACATGCACCCACGTACACATGTGAACAGCTCTGAAGGTCAAAAATCAGCCACACCCGTTTGAACTCAGAAGGCCAGAAGGAGGAAGGACATCAGAGATCATCTAGTCCAAGCCAGATGACCTCATACAGATGATGTCCCTGAGGCCCCTGAGGCCCAGAGAGGGAAAGTGACAATTCCAAGGTCACACAGCCCAGAGCTAGATCTCCTCATACTAGTCTAGGGTGCTCTACTTTTTAGAGCAGCCATCTCTCATGAATGTGTGGCTTGGAGCAAGGCCACTCACACAATAAGATAATGTTCTACATACACACATACCACACACAGGCAACACTGGGACCCAGACTCTTCTGGGTAAGGCATGAATGTTTAGGGGTTCCAAGGAAGGCAACAGGAGCCATGTTTGTGTAGGGAGAGGCTGGGCGATGCCAAGTGGTCCCAGGATGGCACGATGTACAGGAGCACACGTACATATGGGTTATTGGAGGGCAGAGCAGGAGAGCTGGAGAGTGGGCTTTGATTGACATGTTAATGAAGCGCTTTATACTCGTGGTATAACTACAGAGGCAGGCTGTGAGCGGGCACACACACACACACACACACACACACACACACACACACACACAAACATACACACCCTGACACACAAGCAACACCCAGCAGGGCAGAAGCCAGGCTGGGCAACCTCCAGAGTGGTCTCCCTGAAATTAAAAGTATGCCCTCTCTGAACCTCCACCCCTGACTTTCCAGGGTTCTTGTGGGTTTGGTGCAGTCCTGCAGTCATGTTGATTTAGTCAAGGTCATGGGTGGATACGGAGGTGTGGGAACCAACAGGACCTGGGATCCTTGGTTCTCTGTGCTCAGTGTTGAGGTGACCTCACCCACAGAGGGAGCAAGGACAAGGCTCAGACTGAGCCCAAACACCCAGGCAGACTCTTTGGTGGGGGTGGGGGTGGGGTGGACTTCGGAGTTAAATTCTAGATGGACAGGCAGGTTGTCAGCCTATCCTCCACACCCATCCCGAACCAGACAACCTACCCTCCCGCTACCTTCGCCCTTCCTTTGACCCCGCCCCCCTTGGAGCCAACACTGATTGGCTGCCATGTAGGCAATGCCAGCCAACCAGCCCCCGCAGCGCCAAGAAAAGTTAATTTGGAGTTCTGGTCTCTTCCCAGGATGCATTTGGGCGGCCGCCCGTAATGAGATGCATAATTGCGGAGGCCTGCCAACAAAAGCAGGCTGGATTTAATTGAGTCAACGCATAGGCCATTAATAATCTGACGGCAGTCCTCCCCCACCCCCACTCCACTCCCACCCGCCATCATCCAATGCTCTGCAGCCCCCACTGAGCTCACTGGGCTCCCATCCGGGCTGGTCTCCTGTTCAGGGGGAAGCAGGCCTGACCATTCCCCAGCCTGCCCCAGTGCTGCCCCATTCCCCAGTGCTGGAGAGGCTGAAGGGAGAACCCACACTCCCCTAAAATATCTCATAATAAACCTGCCCACCCCTTCTGCATACCTTGGTTTGCACCTGCCTCCCACCAATCCCTTTCCCCAAGTCAGTCATTACACAAATATATCCTGAACTCCCATCATGTGCCAGGCACTGGGCTTGGACCTGGGAACACAGCAGCCAACGCAGACATAATCAGCCTCCTGGAGCTTAGTGTCACCATTCTTCTGTCCTCTCACACCCTTTACAAGTTCCTGACCCTCATCCTTGTCCCCAGATCCCCACACCCATGCTTGACTCCACACTCCAGCCCTCATACACGTTCCCCACTTGCCTGCCTCCTACACCTGTCCTCACAGACTTTTCCCATACCTGTTCCTTTTACGTCTTATTCAGACACCTATCCACAATATACCCTTCCCCATAGACCTGTCCCCGGCATCTACCCCCCATACGTGTCCCCAAATCTCTTGCCTGTCCTCATACACGATTTCCGTAGAGAACCCTGTCCACACATACCCTTTCCCACACATCTGCTCCTTTCCTCTTACACCAGGAACTCTGTCATGACTGCTTCTCTGGTGCCCTCTTCCGCCATTTATCCCCCCCCATCTCTCCCTTCATCAGTACACCTACCCTCCCACACCTACAAACTTCATCCAAACTCTCCAAGTGGTCTCATCTCCTAGAGCTGTTCCTGTGTCAGTAAATTGGGGATAATATTAGTAAATGCCTTATGGGGTTGTTAAAATGATTATTTCATGAGATAATCCAGGCAAGGGGCACCCAGAAGCACTCTCCAGTGGTGGGTGTTGACTCTTGCTGGGCGGAGACAATCTGATAAACTCCCCCACAGTGAGCTGTGGACTGCCCAAGCTCCCGAGTGACCTCCTAGGATAATCTACTTTTTATAAGATTAGCCTGGAGTGGGCCTGGCCTAACCCCAATAGCTGAAGCGCAAATGGTGGAAATCTAGGCAGTGACCAACTTTTCATACCTCCCCAGGAAGGTGGGCTTATTGGCATCCTCACCTGTTCCACATACTCCTGTTTATCCACAGTTCCCCCAAGGGGAGTGGAAAGACCTAGCATCCCTCAAAGTGGGCATGGGGCTTGTGGGAGGACAGAACGGGGCACTGCTATTCTACCCACTCTCCCCCTTTCAGTAAATCTCTTGTAGGGTGGGAGAGGTCAGTCTGAGGGTGTGGGCGGAGTCTTGGGGGCACTGGGAGGCAAAGTTCCTTATGAAAGGAGAAGAGGGCTCTCCTTCCCATTTATTCCTCAGTTTCCTCTGTAAGTCCAGAGAAGGCAAAAGAAGAAGGGAAAAGAGCCACTACTTGGGGGAGGGGAGGTGGCACAGGGAGAGCTGGATCTAGAACCCCCCTATTCTCACCCCTACCCATCAGTTTCCCTGGTGGGGGCCTGCGTCTGGCTGTGGGTGATTAGCAAAGGAAGATACCTTCTGCCCCCAGCCCCGGTCCTGAACCTCTCCTTTCAAACCAGTCTGTCTGCCCGCCGGCTTCCGGGAGGAGGTGTCTGGGCCGCGCTCTGCTGGGGCCGACTGGCGGGCGCGCGTGCGGGCACGCGACTCCTCGGAGAATCCCCGTCACCGCCGAAATCGCCGAAATTGGCTGCAACTAGTAAAGATGCCAGGAATTTGCACCTTGCTCTGTGACCTAAAGCAAAAATGACATGAACATTGACAAATTTGACAAGGAAATTTGTGCAAAAAACAACTTCTATTTGGCTAGCCAAGCAGCAAATATGCCGGATGATACGCTTTATTAAGCAATCCATTTCTCAGCAATAGCGGCGCCATCTGCAAAGGTTACCGTGCATCAGGCTCGGCACAGAATTTCATCTGCGTCTGCAGTCGGGGCCGCACGCGGACACATTTTTCATGTACATGCGATTCCGGATGCAAATAGAATCCGTGATGAAGGAGGTGACCTTCTGGGCCGAGACGCGCGCACGCTAAAGTCACGCGCGGGCCCGCGGGGAGCTGGCGGAGCAGGAAAGCTGGAGGCTCGGGGGTGGTGGTGGGCTGAGGGTTGAACGCAGCGGAGGGTGTGGGAGGGGTCAGGGGGCGGGGGTCCGTGGGGAAGGAATCATAGATTGTAGCGCTTTGGGTCTGGAAGGGATTTTGGAGAGCTTCCGCTCAGTCTTCTCACTTTACAGATGTGGAAACTGAGGCCTAGGACGGGAAGGGGCTTGGCCAAGGTCATACAGCACGGGGTGGTAGGCCTGGAGCTGGGCCCCGGTGCCTTGATTCCCAGTCCAGTGCTGGCACTGAGGGTTCTGGGCATAGTGAGTGAGAGTATGCTTAGGTTCAGTCGGTTTCACCACTGCTAACTGTGTAGCCCTGAGCAAATTAATAAAGCTCTCTGTGCCTCAGAGTCCTGTTCTGTACAATGGAGATATGCTCTTATCCACCCCATAGCCTTGTTATGGAGGACTGAGTTAATATGCATAAAGTGCTTGGAACAGTGCCTTTCAGGGAGTAAGCTCTATAAAAATGTTTGGTACATAAATGTGTGTTTCTGCCCTTCCTGGGCTGATGGGAGATAAAGGACAGGCACAGAGGGAAAGCTCCTGTAGAGGCAGAATGGGTGCAGATGGGGAGAAATGGGTGAGCTAGCACTCTTCTCATAATGGGGCCGGGGCAGATACCTCATCCCTCTCAGAGGGAAGTCCCCTGCTCGCTTCTCCCATCCCTTCATCCCCTCTTTCTATCACCCCATTTTCCTGGTCTTCCTTCTCCCCATGCAAAGAAATAAAGTACACCTTCATTTCTCACCCACAGTCCTGTTCAGTTATCCATTTCTGCTTGTGGTCCATTGGGACCCCAGGGTCTCTCTGTCTTGTAGGACCTCCTTTCATACTTGTATCTTCAGTTATGCTCATTCCTCTGGGCTATTGGGTGAGGGGTCACTTAGGGAGGAGCTGTGCTTCTCACTGATGAAGCTGCTCTATTGAAGTCTGTCTCTCCCACCACGAGTGACCTCACCCCCACACCCTTGGTAACTTAATGCCTCGTCTCTGATTTGAGATAAAGCTCTACCTCCTTCTCTGGTCTACATTTTTCACCCCCATTTGTCCTTTTCCTGAAATCCCCTCCTCTCCCCCAAGCCAGGACTAATGTACGATGGCACCTATAGAAAACATCGTGATAAGTTTATTCTCTGGTGCCCACCCTCAACACACACGCTGGACCCCTGGGGAAGGTTCAAGCACCAGGCCCACCCTTTGGAATAGACAAGGTTTACTGTTTACCAGGTCTGATTCCCCTGTGCTCCTAACACTATCTCTCCACAACCACTATGCAGTTTCTGAACACAATGCAGTCTCTCCCCAATGCCCATGACTAGGGGAGAGGTTTGGAGTATGGCAGACACAGCCTCAAAGCTAGGCTTCCCAACCTAGCTACACTGTGAGCTTGAGTTAGGCACTTAACCTCTGGAACCTCAATTTTCTCATCTGTAAAATGGGGTATATTAATAACCTTCTCAGGTTGTTGGATGGGTTCTTTGAAATAAAACATTTAAAATCAATCACTAAGTAATAAATGACTTTCTTTCCTCCTCTATTTCCCTTTGGGTCCCCCCACTCTGAGGGGCTTCTCAATCTCTCCCTTTCCATGCCATCCCCCATTTGGGAGTATGTTTCTTCCAAAGGGCCAAGTGTTCAACTGAAAGAAAATCCTGTCCTGCCCGAAGTCCTCACATGGGGCTCTGAACCCCGATTACCGGGCAGAAGTCAGAAGCTGTAATGTTTATTGGTTTGTTTAACCTTTAGAGGACCTACGACGTCCTCAGCTCAGCTCCCTGAGGGCTGTCTGAAGCGGCTCTCATTTACCCCTGCCTCCTAAGTAGCTGCGGGTACAGGTTAGCCCGATGAGGTGGTGGTTTTAGAGCGCCCTGCGTCCCTCCACGTACCCCCAAACCTGGCAGCCAAGAGCTTGCCATGATAACAGATGGTGGGGCAGGGAACCACCCTAAAACATTCGCAAGGCCAGAGAGGCCCTATCCAGGGCCTTGAGTCCCTTCGTCAACTCCTCTTCCCTTCCTCCAGACCCCTCCCCCCCCAACTCCCAGTCCTGGGGGCGCGTCCAGCTCCGGAGGGCCCATGACTGCCCGATTCAGGGGTTCCGAGGCTCAGAGGTCGGCGAGCCCACCTTGCAAGGTTGGCGCAGAAGGAGGCGCCCCGTGGTGCAAAACAACCCCGCAGCAACGGGAAGTTTCTGGCCCAGTCTAGATGCCGAAGGGGCGGGGCCTGGGGCGAGGGGCGGAGCCATTCCCGGCTCTGCCCGCCCCTCCCTCCACAGCTCCGCCCCGGCCTTCCCGGCCCTCGCAGGCCGGCCCGCCCCTTCCCCGGCCCCGGCACGCTACAGTAATCCAGAATGTGTATTTCTGCAGATGATTAAATCAATACAATCCTGACAGGACTTGTTGGAACATGCTTCTTTATTTTGCGCAATTCCTTCCCCGCGTCGGCGGCATTTATCACCCGCTCGGCTGTCAGAGCCGAGATTGCGCGGGGCGAGGGCGGGGTAGGGTGGGGTGGGGTCGCGCTGGGGGGCCCGGCCCTTAGGCTTGCGGAGCAGACCCACGGCCACCCTACACTAACACAGACAAATAAACTTAGGGGTCGGACTACGCCCCCACCCACACACTGCCAGCGCCCGGCTTCTTCTGGTTGGGTCAGTGGGGGCGGGGAACAGGGAGATTTGGGTTGGGGCCAGGAGGCAGGAGAGGCCCCCCGAAACGGGGACCGAGGGCCTCAGGCCGCACACACACTCCCCTTTACACACTGAGCCCCTACTCGAGGTCACGGCCCCAACGGACGGTGCTCCCGCGAATCCTCTCACCCTCCTCTGACCTTGGTCCTGGCAGCTGGGGACCCTCGGTGGTGGGATGGGGGAGGGTGGGAATCAGGATCCTGGGCCCTACCTCAGGCCCGGGGAGGCGGGGAGAGAAGGCTGAGCAGGAGAGAAAGGAGGAGGAAGAAGAGGAGGAGGAGGGTGAAGAACCAGAGGATGATGAAAAGGAGGGAGAGGAGGAGGGGAGGGAAGAGGAAGGTTGGAGGGTGAGGAAGGGGAGCAGGGGAGGAGGGTGAAGGGAGGAAGACGTGGAGGAAGAGGACGGGGAGGAAGGCTCGGAGGCGGCGGCAGCCGGTGACAGGTGCCTCGGCGGTGGCGGCCCTCGGCAGACGTGATTGCCGCCGTGGCTGCGCGCCGGAGCGTGACTTTACAACTAATCCTGTTTGTAAGTTATTATTTATCTTCAGGAAAGTTTGTCAAACTTGGGCTTTGATTTTTCGCCCTGATTTCCCTCTTGTGGCGCGCTCTCGCACGCGCTCCCATATAATTTATGACTGCCTCTGGTCCTGATGACAGATTATTAAAAGTAGAATTAGTTTTTCGCGCAGAATTTTTCCACTGGGAATTGGGAAGGCAGCGCTCTCCGCGGAAGGTCTCCGGCGAGGTCTCCATTACTAATAGAAGTTTTTTGATGGGGTGAGGAGACTAATGATTTGAATTTACTGTGGCAGCAGTCACGTGGGCGGGAAGGCATCAGCCGAAGAGACAAGAGGTTAACTTTCTCCCTGTGGAGAGGTTTATTGGATTGTTTAGCAGCAGAAGGATAATGTTTTTGTCATAGACTGCTGGTGCCGCGCTGCAGTGCGGTGGCCGCCAGCGCCGGGAGAGGGGAGAGAGGGGGAGAGGGGGAGCCGGGTAGACCGCGAGAGGCGGACAGGCCGACGGACAAACCCGGGAGAGCGAGGGAATTAGAAAGGGACACGCAGAGACACGGAGAAGCAGGGCGAGGCAGGGAAGGACTCGAGAGAGAAGGAGACGCAGACTGACAGAAAGACGAGAGCCCCAAGAAATACGACAGAGGGAAGGAGAGGCGGGATGGAGAGAGAGATCAGGGGCAGAAACACAGCGAGACAAGAAGGAAAGAGGGGCGGAGGGGAGCTGCCAGCTCCCGGGGCTGAGAGGGGAGACCCAGGGGAAGGACGAGGTCCCAGGGGGCGTGGGATCCGGACGCCCAGCTCTGCGGGGGTGCTGGGGTGGGGGATGATGGTGACCCGGGGCCAGGCTGCCCTTGCCCGGCGAATCTGTTTGGGTATCTGGAGACGCAGGCCGCGAGGGCGCCCGCAGCCGGGCGGGGGTGGCCCTGGCGGGCCCCGAGGGATGGGGCGGAGAGGGGGTGGGAGCGCGCGCGGCGGCGGCGGCGCGTTCACCTGGCCGTGCGCTCGGAACTTGTACTCCCAGCATGCCTCGACAACATGGGAACCGGAGGGGAGTCGCTGCGCAGCTGAGAGCCTCGGCTTAATCTTATGCACCATTAAGCACTCAGCAGCAAGCCCGTCCTGTTCATATACATCATCCACGCTTAATAAACATAATGATGACATAAGATGTAATTCTAGATGAATTTTCATTTTATAGGGAAATGGAGAATTCCTGTAGAAGGGAAAAAAAGTAAATTATCTGGGAAGTGCAAAATAAATGATGTTGCTCCCAGAGATGAATAGAGGTGTTAGAGGGAGAGAGGGAGAGAAGGAGAGAAGGAGGGAGGGGAGAGAGGGAGGGGGGAGACAGAGAGGGAGAGAGAGCAGAGACAGAGAGATAGACTCCTACGGAGAGAGGCAGAGACCTGGACTAAGAAAGCCATGAGGGTATGGGGGTGGGGCGGGCTGTTGGACGTGGGGGAGGAACCCGAAGGGATGAAGGCGGCTGAGGTCCGGGTGGGAGCTGTGGGAGGTCGGGGCCGGCGTTGGATGGAGGGGCCGGGGCTGGGGGCGGTAGCGGCCCGGGCCGTGGCGAGGGTGACGGTGACGGACGGGGCCCGGCCGGGCGGCTCATTCATCAAGAGAAGGATCAGGGGCCCGGGGAGTCACTTACGGGCGGAAATTGAATTCTGATGAAAGCAAGGAGAGGCGAGGGCGGGGGGAGCGAGGACCAAGCTCGGGTCCCGAGTTCCCAGACTTGCCAAGGGGAGGGGGAAGGGCCCACAGAGACCTTCCAGATTGAGGTCCACGCCTCCTTCCTGTCTGGAACCCACCAGACCCCCCAGCCCGTATCCCAGGCATTTGGCAGGGATGTCGGCTCTGCCTGGGAAGGTCTGCGGCCTGAGGATGTATCTAGAAATGTAGCTGGAGCTCTCTTCCTGAGGATTTTGACCACAAGGTGCCCCCGACAGGCCAGGGGCCTGTGGTGATGGGGGAGGAGGTGGGAGGGTAGCAGGTTCTGTGAGAAAATTAGAGGGAAAGGGGGGCCAGAAGGGTTAGTGGAGATTTGGTGGTGGCTCTTTGATGAGAGCCAGGGAGGGGAGGGATGGGTTAAATGGGGGGGGGCAGTTACAGAAAGGTCAGGAGTGGCTTATGGGGGAAATCAGTGAGAGAGTCTTAGGGCCAAGGGGATACAGTGGAGGGTCTGGTGATAGACTTGGGGAATCTCTGGTGGGAGGAATGGTGTAGCTAATATAGAAGGCAGGCCCAGGACAGGAGAAGTGGGACTGTCAGCACATTAACGGCAGAGTCTTCCTCTATTAAGAGGGAAGGACCTCACTAATGAAAGTAGCAGCCTGGATAACACTGACAGGGTTCCCAGGAGGCAGGATGCGACCCACCACCACCACCATGCCAGCCAGGACAGCATGGAGGAGTCAGTTCCATCCAGAGTCTCTCCAATGGGGTCGGACCTCTCAGGTGGCAGGAAGCCCCTAGCCTCTCCTGCCAAGGGCATGGAGTGGACATTTCCTGCCGCCACAGAGAAAGAAACAGAATAAAGATGGGGACCCTGGAGAACTGGGGCTCGGGCTTAAATCTGCTGGATCGGAATGGAGAGAAGAGCTCCAGACATGAGGTTTACCCCTTGAAACATGTTCCTAAACCCACCCTAATTCTCCACACCTCCTCTGCAGTCAACTGTTAGCTTATCCACAAAGCCTTTGTGAGGTGCTTCCTACCCTCACTCAGGGGTGTTCAAAGCCTGGTGCCCAAAGAGACTGGAGCCCAGCAGGTCTGATCCCCAGCAGGCAAGGAGAAGGGACAAGAGCTTCATATCACAGAGGGAGAGAAACCATGCTCCAGGAATCACTGGTGCTACGGATGGTAGGCACGGTGAGAACCAGTGTGAAAGTCTTCTCAGAGAAAGTGGCATCAAACCTGGTCTTGATCCTTAGGGCTCCACCAGGCAGAAATTGGAATGGGGGTGAGGCTAATGGTGTCATCTGAGGTAGAAAGAAGAAGAGAAGTGTGGAAAAGGGGAAACTGGAGGAGGTTGGGGAAACATCTAGTTTCCCTGTTTGCTTGTATGGGGCTTAGGAGGTGTATTGAGGGGGTTGGAGAGCATCCCTGGGAGGCAAGTCTAGAAGAGCAGGTAAAAGGGGAAGGGAGTGTCCTATCGTGAAGGGCTTGTTTGCCTGATAACAAAAGGAATATGGCTTTTTCTTTGGGCAGTAGGGAGCCATTGATAGTTTCTGAGCTGTAGAAGAAGTCAGAGCTGTGCTTTGGGACTGATTACATGGATAAGAGAATGGATAAGGGCAAAAGAGAAGGTGGGGAGGTCATGACCAGGGTGACACTTTGCCCCTGTGCCTGGATGTCTCACCTCCCCAAGGACATCAAAGAGGTGTGAGAAAAGCAGCCCTCTGCAAGGAGAGCCCCTCACTCTTAATTGATTGATTCTTCTCTCACCCCTCCTGAATTCCTTTCCTTCAGGATTTCACCTCTGAATGATTTTCTCTACCAGACCTTCAGCAAACAAGCCGAGTCTCTTCCAGCTATTCCACCAGTGTCCTGCAGCGAGCGATGCGTTGAGCAGAGGGCGGTGGTCTTAGGTCTGTGCATAAGAGCATGGTGGTGTCATGGTAGTTACCTGACTGACTGGTTCTGTCCCGTCCAGGCTACAGGTGAGCTGGAAGAAAGTGGGCAGCAGAAGATGGTTAGATTGTGAGTGTGTTATATCCACAAAGACCAAAGACACACAACCTCACACCGGGACACGATGCCACTCAGTCTTTTGCCTCCAGAGCTCAGGCTTTCAGAATTCTAAAGCTTCAAGAGTCCTCAGTGGGGATCCCGGATCCCAGGGGTCACTGGGAGGCCTTGGTGGATGGGACCATCATTTCCTGCCCTCTCCTCAACCCTACTTCACCCCATGCCCAACTCTTCTAGCTAATCCAAGTGAGGGTAATCTGCAATTCTGTTTTAGGCTCCCCACCAAAGTGACCCTCACGCAGGTGCCATTTGGCACTAGGAGGGGATGGAGCCTTGAGGGGTCTCCTGCCAGCTTACTCAGGAATACCTTTGTTCAAGCCCCATATGGGGAGCTGGAGCTGAAGCTGGAAGGTCAGTCCTGTCGCTGGTCTTCACAGGGCCAGAGGGCGCTGTTGGGTATGGAGCAGGAGGTGATTCCTTTGATCCTGAGGCCCCAGTGCAATCAGCTGTTGAGTAGGTGAGGGGTTAACAACGCACCTCTCAGAAAGCAGTAGGTCCTAGCGATAGAGCTAAGTACACCACTGTGGACAATGAAGAAATTACACAAATACCCACAATCTCCCCCCTCCTCTCTCTCTTTATCCATATTGTCTATGTAACCATTCATCTTAGACACACCCAATATACCCAACACATAAAGCTAGACACGTACACAAATCCACATACATATATAGGCAGGGATGCATACCTAAACACACACATGCCCATTTGTGTGTATGTTGTTACACTGTGTGTTTGTGTGAATCATTGTGTTTCAGTTGTTACAGTGTATGACTGTATGTCACAATTTCACAATACACACGACTGGGTATATAAGTCATATAGGGGTGCATTTACATATGCATGAACAAATGCATCATGCCCAGTTCCCATACCCTAGGGATTCACTTAAAGAAGGGGGGAGGCAAAGGGGAGCAAGAACCTGATGGGGGCAAGTGGGGGTGGGGAACATGGCGGGGCAGCACTTGAAATTGCAAGAACTACAGGGAAGCAATGAGCTGAAAAACCCAGGCCTGGCTCCTCCGGCCCCCCACCTCTCCACAGGCCCTCCCAGAAGGGCCCAATGCTGCCATCCCCTCACCTCCCTTGGAGCCCGAGTTTTAATTTGGGCGGTGTAATTTTGGTGTGAACGGTTGGGCGCCTTTCGTTGGGAAATTGGGAGGAATGCAAACAAGATTTCACTTCATTAAACAGGGGCAAACAGTAGAGAAATTGCACTTACTTATGGAAATGACTTTTAAACATGCACAGCATTTACTGGCACTGCCCGCGCTGAAATTCTGCGAGGATTATACATGTGAATAATTCACCGTGGGCCAATTAGATCTCACTCTGACCCTAATCCCCAGCAGCCCCCATCCCACCCCATCTAGATTATGGCACATCCTCCTCCCTCCTCCAGCTCTCCCTCTTTCCCTCCCATTCCTAGTGTTTCCCTTTTGAACCCCTGCTGAGAAAGCAGTTGTCGCACACATTTTAAGAGGCACCTCAAACATGGTGACACACAGGTATTGAAATACCTTGAACATGTTCAGATACACAAAGACACAAATGTGCAAACCCACAGGGCGAAACACTCTGATGCCTCAGCATGGTGACACACATACATTTTGACAACTCAAACACATTGATATAGTCAACAGTTGTGACAAACAGACTTTGTAACACCTTAAATATGGCAATACAAATCGTAACAATGTAAACATGATATTCACAGACACCTATTGTAACACTGTAACATAAATACTGATGCATAATTCATACATGGTGACATACAATCATACACTGTGACAACTGAAACACAATTATTCACACAGACACACATTGTAACAACATAAACATTTGATAACACATGCTCAAACATGATGGCATAGAGATTGTGCCAACTCAAACAGATACACACCATGTTGTTAAAATGCAAATACATTGTCACATAAAGATAACCCATGACAGCTCAAACTTGGAGTCATACACAGAGACACACTGTGAACATTCAAACCTGGTGAGACCCTCACAACCTGGGGACAGTTAAAAGAAAGGCAACACAATTACACACACCGTTTCAACTCAAAACTGATTGCATGCAATGATACAGGGGATACAATGATACCCCCGATAATCCAAACACACACAATGCAAATACAATGGTATAGTCATGGTGACAATTTAAACATAACAACTGACACTTAGCCTGCTGAAACATGCTTGCTCACGAGGATACACACTGACAACACACTGGGCCATTCAAACACAGTGAGATAGATTTCGGCACGGATTATATCAACTTAGACATCATGATGACTTGGGTGTGATGGCACACACGTTTTGACAACTCAAACATGGTAACACACGGAATACATTGTAAGAATTCCAACATGGTGATATTAAGTACTCATTTATTCACCTGTATGAAATAGAGCATAGGGAGACACAGAATGTCACATTCCCAGAATACCACACACATGGAGGCAATGTTGAAATAAAATATCTGGTGCATTGATACAGAAATGATAAACTGAAACAGCAAACACAAACATGTCCTAACCCATGGACATACAAATGAGCCAATGACACATGAATGACAAGGAGAAACACTTTGAGCCATAAGGATACTCATAATAGATACGTAGTAGCATTTATGCACAAGTACACTGCCACTGCCACACCCTCTTTGAAAGATACACCATGACTCCTGACCCTCCCCCCAGACCCACTAAACTCCTGGTCACTATCCAATTAACAGTACAGAGGAACAGACCTCTGGACTCCAAGTATGAGGGGAGGGCTGAAAAAGAGTGTAAACCCAAGACAGGACTTAGATGGGAAAGGAAAATAATGAGGGTGTTTTCCCCATACTCTTCAAAAGCACCCTTGAGGATTCATAGTGACAGCTCAGGGGAGGGACACCATATTGTCCTACTCACACAGTCAAGGCCCTGGGCCAGTCTGTGGTGGCCTTAGTGGTAGGTGCAGCCTGTGGAGGAAGTGAGGGTTTGCAGGGAGCTGGCCCACACCTGGCGATGTAACCTCCTGAGACGTCTCTCCATGGTCCTAAACAGCATCCAGAGTTTGGGGAACAGTTTCATGGCCTGGGTGGTTTTTCCCCCTCACGTTGGCCCATCTTTTCACGCTGCAGAGTCACATCTATTCAGAGTACCATGATCTTTGTCCTACTCCAGACAACATTGGGGGCAGGGCCAAATAAACATCCGCCAGAATCTGACTAGTGAAGAGGGGCACTGTTTCTGCTAGGAGCTTCCTGGATCACTGAGTTTGCTTCAAGAGTCAGTGAGGGCGTGTCAGCATCAGGGAATGTAACTTGTGTGTTCAGGTGTCAGTGTTAGTATGTGTTTGGCTTTGAGCATAGCATGTGTTGGGATGTGTATACTACTAGGAATCAATATCCCTTGAGCCCAGGTGTGTCCAGGTGACATTTTTTTTTTTTTTTTATGCGTTACGCGGGCCTCTCACCGCTGTGGCCTCTCCCGCCGCGGAGGACAGGCTCCGGACGCGCAGGCCCAGCGGCCATGGCTCACGGGCCCAGCCGCTCCGCGGCACGTGGGATCCTCCCAGACCGGGGCACGAACCCGCGTCCCCTGCATCGGCAGGCGGACTCCCAACCACTGCGCCACCAGGGAAGCCCCAGGTGACATTTTAAATGTTCTTGTATTGGAGTGCAAACCTGAGTGGTTTTTTTTTTAATTTTTATTGGAGTATAGTTGATTTACAATGTTGAGTTACTTTCTGCTGTACAGCAAAGTGAATCAGTTATCCATATACATATATCCACTCTTTTTTAGATTCTTTTCCCTTATAGGTCCTTGCAGAGTATTGAGTAGAGTTCCCTGTGCTCTACAGTAGGTCCTTATTAGTTATCTATTTTGTATATAGTAGTACGTATATGTCAATCCCAATCTCCCAATTTATCCCTCCCCCCACTTCCCCCCCACCCCGAGTGTTTGTATTTATGTAGCCTTTAGGCAGTTCCCTGGGAATAACTGGGTCCGTGTTTAATTGTCACTGGGTATGTTTATATTGTTTTAACAGTATGTGTGTGACTTTGTCATCTCTGCTATAAATGCATGTGTCAATATGAGTGTATCATCATCATGCTAGCATTGTCATAATACGTGCCTGGGACTGATCGGGTCAGCAGGTTCTTATTGTCACAAAGTGAATGGTGAAATTTCTTCTGCCAGGTCCTCAAGACCATTAAAAACAAAACAGGTGTCACAACAGGTCACCTTGCCATGGGGGCTGGGGTCCTGTCAGAGGACCACGCTGTATCAGGAGTCTTGGTCCCAAAAGTAGTTAGCACCTTTGGGTCACTCCCATTTCACATAAGGACATATTGAGGACATGTGACCAGCAAGGTCATGCTGAGTGTGGGCAGGGGAGAGGGACTCAAATCCGGAGCCGGAGAGAGGCACAAGGAGAAGGTGGAGGTACCAGACCAGAACAAACATCCCACCCACGATGGCAAGCACCTGGGCTGCAGCTGCTCCGCTGCCCTCCACCACTCTGCCCTCCTGTCTCCCAGTCCCAAGTCCCAGCCCACCCCCATCCTCCCCTCCCCTCAGTCCCAGTCCTAGCCTCCCTCTCCCTGACCCTCCCCACTTTCTCCCTTGCTCTCTCTCTCCAACGGGCACATGTCAGAGAACATTATGTGCACCGTGGATTTGCATAATTCAAGAAGCATCAAATTAAATTTGCATAATTCCTTTGATTACACTTGTTATTAAATGTAAGTGACATTGATTTACAAAATGGCCCAATATAAGGTTAATAGCAAATGTCACCTTCCAACAGGGTGAGTGTGTGTGTGTCTGTGTGTGTGTGTGTGTGTGTGTGTGTTTGTGTGTGTGGCAGGGGCAGGGGGATGGTGTGAGGATGGACCTGAATCCTAGCATCTCTTTTCTGCCAAGCTCAGCCCCTCTCTGCCCCGCAGCTGCCCTAGGCCCCCAGTCTCCCCTCCCCAGGTTCTGAGTCCCAGCATAAGGGGAACAACCGGCTACATAGTCCCCCTTTTCTTTCCCTTTCTTCCAGGACCGGATCCAGTGAAGTCAGGTTAAGGGGCAGATGCTGTAAGTCGAAGGAGAGAGTGTCAAACTTGTAGGTTTAATGGTTAAGGTGGTTAGGGACCAGAAGCTATGAAGTATGAGGGTGCTTTGGAATTTGCCTCCAAAGACACAGGGTGAGTCCCTAAATGGATGTGGGGTGGCTTCTGGTCTGAGTGGGATGGGGAGACTCAGCAGAGGTTGGGGGGCAGAACATGAATGGACTACATTCCCAAAGCTCCAGGCACAGGGCACCCCTGGGCAATGAGGAGACCCAGGTTCAAGACCATGAGGACCCAGGAGCCCAGCAGGGAGGGTCCTAGTGAGCAAAGACTGGAGGTGGGGTCAGAGATCCATAGCTTGGTGCCTGAGTCACCATGACATGCCTTTGAGGCTCAGAGAGAAGGGGAGGGATGGAAACTTCATTCAGCCCCTCCTCAGCAAGAGACAACTGACCGGCTTCTTCCTGTAACATCAGAAGTGGGTTTAGGATCCAGAGCAGGACAGGGAGAGAGCCTCCCTTGACAACTGTGAAGGGCAAGGACACAAAGTACACACAGCAGGATTCAGACACCCCACACACATACACACATCTATATATGCACACCCACACGTACAGACATTGATGTTCCCCCAGGGATACATGTGTGGGTACACGCACAGTAGTGGGCATATGCAGCTACATATGAACGTGGACGGCCAGAAGGCCCAAATGTGTTTATGGACTGTGTTACACATTCAGATACATGGATGGCCAGCCACCAAAGCACATGAAAATGGAAACTCACGAAGACACAAAACCATACAGACATATGCACATTCAAACACACGAAAATGAGAACGGGGACACCAAGCTCTCTCACTCCAAGAAGGGCCTCCCCTCACCAGGGCATCTTCCCACAGCCTCCCAGAACCTGGAGGAGGTGGAGAGGAGAGGACTTAGGGGAGCGGTGGGAGGAGGGGCCCCTCTGCCACCACCCTGTGGGGGCACCTGGAGAATCACAGGAGAAGGCCCTCCCAAGAGCCCTGCTGAGCTTCTCTGGAGCTGCCCTCCCCTAAACCCCCTTGCTGAAGGGTCCCTTCTCTCATCCTTAATCTGCCACAGAATGGGTGTGTGTGTCAGGGCGGGGTCAGTGCCTCACCATTCATCCTCTCCCTGGGTGAGAATATCGACAAGGCGGTAACTAATCATTAAACCCACTGGCCCCTTTAAACAAGGAAGGAGAATTATGGGCAGAACCGTGGGGGGCAGGGACCCCTCATGGGTCCTCTGAGGGGGAGGTGGGTTCAGGACTGAGCTCTGAACACACCTGAGAGCCAGACCCCACCATCACAGCCTCTAGCAGAAAGAAACTGGGCGCTCAAACCTGGGGGCAGGGTGTGGAGTAGCATCTGTGCCCAAACCCACAAGACTGCACAACTGAATACAGGTGTACCCTTCACACAGGTGTGGATGCATGTGCGTGCATGCACATACACACGCACAAGTACCTACAGATGCATGCAGCTGTGGACACCCACAAATATATGCAGAATAGCTCAGAACACAGACGCAGGTCCCCTCCACCCTCGACTCATACCTTCTTGGAGAACAACAATCATAACGGTCAAGGGTGAGAATTCTAGGGGCACACAGATCCGGGTTCAAATCCTGCTTCTACCATTTCCTACCTGAGTGGCCTTTGGAAACTTACTAAGTCATTCAGAACTCCTACTTCTTCATCTGTTAAGTGAGGATAATGATACTATCTAGCTGTGGAGCTGCCATATTAAATGAGATAATAAAGTGCCTGGCATACAGTAAGCGCTTAGCTGATCTTAGTTGTTGGTGGTGATGCTGTCATTGTTATTTCCAATCATAATTATTGACTGAGCACCTCCTATGTGCCAGACACTGATTCACGCCTTGGGGATATGGTGATAAACAAGACTGACAGTAGTGGGGCCTCCATGTGGACTAAAGGACTGAGGACCAGGTCCCGTTCCCCTTCCCCCACCAAGGGGCAGGCACAACAGAAACCTCCACCAACAAGGGGTCTCTGGGATCTGAGGACCTCTCATCTGCCTGGGGCACTGCTGCCCACAACCCTCCACCAGCAAAGACGGTTCATCTGACACTAAGAATTACTCTGCCTTTTCCTGAGCCATCTCTTTTCCAGCCCCATGTCTAGTCATCTCCTCACTTGCAGACCCTGAGTCCTGACACGTGCACACCACCCCTTCCCCAGCATGTTTTTTGTTTTTGTTTTGTTTTGCTCTACCTCTCATAGACTGACCGACCAGGCCTATGCAGAGGTGAAGAGGGCGAGTGTGTGCGCAGGTGCACCTGCGTAGGTATGCCCAGACCTCTTAAATTCTGCACCCCGAGTAGGATCGCCTCGCCTCCCCCCGCCCTGACCAGCTGGGGACACTGCCGCTGGTCTCCTAATTAGCAAATCCACAGGCCTCTCAGTATCTCTTCTCTTCGACCTCTGCGGCATTTGGCAACAGCTCCTCCCCTCCTCTCTGAAACGGTCTCCTTTCTTGATTTCCTTGACATTGCACCTCCCTACTTCCCTTCTTCCATCCTTGAAGTTCCTTGGCTGGTCTCCTACCAGCAGCTCTGCCATCTCCCATCCCCTAAATGTAATGTAACGGTGCCCCAGGATTCTGCCATCAAACCTCTTCTCTCCCCTCCCTGCCTTTTCATTAGCTCTATCAATTCCAGCTTGACCTGTAATCTCTCTGGAAATGAGCACCCAGTTGAGATTTCTAACCCCAAACTCTTTCTACCAAATGACAGGTTTGAATTTCCACCTGCCTGTTTTCACGTGTATGTCAAATTCACCGTGTGCAAAACCGAACGCATTCATTTCTTTGGCAAATATTTCTCGAGGGCTTATGATGCCCAGATGCCATACCAGACACTGAGGGAGGACACCCAGTGAAGGACACAGTCCTTGTCCTCCAAGAGCTTAGAGTCTAATGTGCTCTCCTTCTTCTGCTCCCTCGTCTCATCCCTTCATTCTTCCCCTTATAAAGCCTCTGGACGCTCCCTTCTCCCCACTTCCTCTTCCTTCCTCATCCTAACAACTGTCAGGTTCTATAAAATCTTCATCCCCATTGCCACTGGTCCAAAAGATCCTTTCATTTCTTGCTTCCTGAGCAGTCTCCTTGCCACTTGTCTCTCTAGGATGTATTTTGTCCCACTCACCTCTACTAAATTAATCTATCAAAGCACAGCTCCGACCAGGTCTGTTATGGGTTGAACTGTGTCCCCCCCAAATTGTCCAAATAAGTCCTAACCCCTGATACCTGTGAATATGACCTTATTTGGAAGTAGGGACTTTGCAGGTGTAATTAAGATGTAAATTAAGATCAGGTCACACTGGAGAATTCCCTGGCAGTTCAGTGGTTAGCACGCGGTGCTTTCTCTGCCCTGGCCTGGGTTCAATCCCTGGTTGGGGAACTAAGATCCTGCAAGCCTCGCGGCAAGGCCAAAAAAAAAAAAAAAAAAAGATCAGGTCACACTGGAGTAGAGCGGGCCCTTAATCCAATAGGACTGATGTCCTTATAAGAAGAGGAGAGGAGACTGCTGGGTGAAGACACAGACACAGAGGGAAGACAGCCATGTGAACATGGAGGCAGAGTGATGCTGCCACAAGTCAAGGAACGCCTGGGGCTACCAGAAGCTGGACGAGGCAATGAAAGATCTTCCCCTAGAGGCTTTGGAGCAAGGATAGCCCCGCTGACACCTTGATTTTGGTCTTTGAGCCCTCAGATCTGTAAGAGAATAAATTTCTATTGTGTTAAGCCACCCGGCTTGTTCCATCTCTCAAGGGAATCAGTGTTACACATGTCAAGGGCATGGGCTTTGGAGTCAAATGGACCTGGCTTTGGATCCAGGCTCTAGGCTAACTAGTCTATGTCCTGAGTCTCAGTTTACTCACCTGTAAAATGGGGATGATAACAATTCTTACCTCACAGACTTGTGAAGATTAGAAGAACTGATTTATTGTAGTAGACAACTGGTATTGTTGGTTAAGCCCCACTGGGAGTGGTGGTCTCTTCTTTTGGAAACCAACATGAGGTCTCAGAGAGAGTCTCCTGACCCTATCCCACCTCTGGCCAGAGTCACCGGGTCCTAGACTGAACACCAGACCTGCGGGACAAATCTGGGTCCCTCTCTGGGAACCTTCACACTGGAACTGAGTAGAGAGTTGGTCTTTCCTTGCTAGTGGGAGCTGCAGGTGAAACTCCAGAGACAGAGCATCCTGTGTTCATTCAGGTCCCGTTCTGAATGTTCCTGAAGCTCTGTACCAACGCTGCCCTTCCTGCTCTTTGGTTATTTGAACTTTGCTTTGATGACCTAGATGTCCACATCTGTTCCAGTAGATTCCCCTTTGCCTAAACTGGTTCGAATTGGGTTCCCATCACTTGTGATTAAGTGAGCCCTGATTGACACAACATGTAAAGGGTCTGACACATAGTCGGGGCCCAGTAATTGCCAGTTCCCTCCCCCAGAGAAGACACTAGTATAATCCCAAGTCCCAGAGGGGAGCAGAATCTCCGCTTGATTTTCAGATGTTCGTGCCTTCTAAGAGGAGAGCCTGGCTGGGCTTGGATGCTCAAAATGTTCCAGGCCTCATGTCACTGTGAAATTCTACAAAGTTCATGCATACCTTTTGATTACTAGCAAAAATAATTTATAAGCAAAAACAAACAAGCTGAACTACAGTTTAAAGACAGAGAGAAACTTATAAAACTAAATATGGGGTTTAGCATTAATAAAGAGAGATTTTTCTTAATACTTGAGAAATGGTAAAGGTGAGTAGAAATGGGACCTTTCCAGATGATTCACAGCCTGGTACCACGGGTGGAGGAGAACGGTGTGTGAGTCTCTACCGCCCCCCAGCCTGCACTCTGCAGGGCTGGGCTCCAGGGAAAGCCTGGCTTGACAACACCATGACCCGCAGCAGATCCAGCTTGGACTTAAAATAGAAAATGGCCTTTCCCGGAAACCAAGTATTAAAAATAATTGCTTCTGAAAAAGGGAGTTGCGGGGGGCGATATGGGGGAATTTTTGTTGTTTACTCTGCATACTTCTGTATTGTTTACTCCTTTACTTTTGGCATGTATTATGGTGAAATTTAAAAATATTTGGAAAACGCAGAAAGTGACTTGAGTGTGCGTGTGTACACGTGAGGGTTGTGGGTGTGTTTCTGGTTCCACGCGCCCCGTGGAGTCCTCCGTGGGACACTTGCTGAACTGAGAGCCCCCCTCCTTCTGCTCCTTTTCCTGCCGCAGCAGCTCGGAGGGCTCAGGATGTGACATTTAGCTGACTGTGCTGCCTGCCGCCGCAGAGGCCCCGGGACCAAGGAGGGCGGGGCGGCTCCGTCTGCTTCCCATATGGGGACATTGTCTGTCCCTGCCTGAGGGCCACCCCCCTCCTGCCTCACATTGTCCCCTTGCTGTCTCCTGCTGGCCCAAGCCCTGGCCTGCCTCTTCCCTTTTCATTAGCCTCCTAGTGGCAGCCCCGGGCAGGACACAGTGGGCTGGGAAGGGGGCTGGGATTGGGCTTGCTCTTCTCCAGCCTTGGAGCCCCTGGCCAGCTCACCCTGGACTCTTCCCAGCCCAGTGTCTCAGCCTCACGTGCACACACGCGGTGCACGTGGAGGGAGCGCCATGCTGGGCAGGGCCGCTGGCTGCACCAGTGACTCTGCTGGCCCTGGCTCAGGCCCCAGAGGAGAAGTGGGGAGGGGAAGGCCACAGTTGCCTCCCATCCCCCTTGCAAAATAGCCCCTCACTTTGTGAATCTGGGCCTGATGCGAATGAGGCTGGGGTCCCCCGCAGTCATTCAGGGCTGAGGGCTGCCACTTTGGGGACAAATCTAGGGAGTGGGGTGGTAGGAGGGCATCTGCCACTCTGGCAGTGTTCTGACCCTGCAGGAGGGGCCCACTGGGGCTAATCTAAAGGACAAATTCCCACAAAGCCTCTCTCCAGATATTCAAGGACAGATCATTTAACAGGATACGGTGTCCGGAAGAGACCAAAAGACACGCACCAAACGGCTTCAGCCTCAGCACACTCTCAACCTAAAACCCTCACTGCAAAAGGCCAGACCCCTCAGCTACTCTCATCAGATGGTATCCATCCCGACCTCTTCACAGTTCTCTATTCTACTCCTTGTTCAAGGCCTGGGTCCAGCCTCTCCTCTTCCAGACGCTTCCCCCAGCCCACTTTGTTCTCCTGAACTTCCACAGCACTTACTGCTGAGTCCATGCCCACAGTTTCTGATTCCGCAGCTGAAGGGGGCCTGAGAACCTGCATTTCTAACAAGTTTCAAGATAATGCTGATGCTGCAGGCCGGGACCGCACTTTGAGAACTACTGCTTTGACCAATCCCTAGGGGTGGGGACCCTTAAGGGGAGATGGGAGGGAGGAAGGAGTGTTGGGGAATCCAATCCAAAGGCAGAGGAAGCCTCCTTAGTTTACATACCTACACACGCACTCCGGGTGTATGTTGCTTAGTGAAAAGAACATGGAATTTCAAGCCAAGAGACCTGGCTTATCTACCACTCACTGGCTCACTTGCTGCCAGGCTTTGTACAAATCATTGATCTCTTTTAGCCTAAGTTTCCTCGTCTGTAAATGGGGTGATAATAATCCTGCCTTAGAGTTTATAGAGAAGATCTATAAGATTATACATGTGACAGTGCTTTGCAAACTCTAGGAGCTAGACGGGTATTAGCTTTTACAAGATTGTGAGATTTATTTCTGTTTATCAAACACACAGTGTTTTACAAATAGTAACTAATTTAACCTTCAGAATAATCCTATAAAGGAGGAACTGTTATTATTACTCCCATCTTATAGATGAGAAAAGCGAAGTTAAGTAACTTGCTCCAAATCATACAGCTAGTAAATGGCAGAGTTTGGAGATGAGCTGTCTGGCTTCTAGCGTACTCCTAGCCACTGCTCTATGCCACCTCCATGTTGGCCTATACTTCTGTCAGCCTGTGCATGTGTGCATTATTCAAGTTTACAAGAGGTTCTGATTTACTTAAGTGTTTACAAGTGTGTGCAAAGTGTATATAATGTGATGGTATTAGTAATAGTAATTAGTTACTGAACATTTACTCCATGCCAGGCCCTGCACTGTGGCTATCATTGAATCCTCTCAGTCCCACAAGGTAGATCCTATTATTATTCTCATTTTCCTTTTGAAAAATGCTGAATGCTAACTTATCTGAGGTCACACAACTAGAGATGTAAGGAGCAGGTAGGTTTAAATGGATGCCTTCAGAACCTTTGCCCTTAACTCCTATGCAGTACTGAATATGACTGTATGATCAGTGTGGGTATATGTATGTTGGGGTGTGTTTAAATCTATCTCCCTATCTATCCATTTATCCATCCATTCAGCCAGCCAGTCAGCCAGCCAGCCAGACAGACAGACAGCTAGCCAGCCAATAATCTCTACCTATCTATCATTGGCAGCTGAGTCGTTGCCCTGGGTCAAGTTTTGTGGAAGCCAAGCTGTGGGAGACTGGAGGAGAGGTAAAAGAGGAAACCATGACCTCTTTCAGCTGGCTCAAAAAAGATCGAAGCTCCTGTCATGTGTTCCCTTTAGTTCGGAGTGCCTATAAGGGACAAAGCCCTGTCCCAGTGTGCAGGGGGAGAGTTCTCAACCAAAAAGATGGATACATCCTCTTCATCATTCCCACCGACCCAGGCCAGTGACCAGGCACCAGATGGGCACAGAGGGAACTCATCACACTCTTCAGAAGACAAGTCGGGAGCTGGCCATTTACCCATCAGTGTCAGTGCTCACCCAGAGGACTAGAATTTGTACACTGGAATCCAAACCAGTTCATATCTTCGAGAGTTATTTCCTTCATGATTCTCCTTAGCACTTATTAATTTTTGGGACAGGGTGCTAAATGTGGTTTTAAACAGATAGAAAGCTGATAGGAAAAACCAAGTTAATGCTTCAAGGAAAGTGGGACTGGTGGGCAAAAGAATAAAATGATTTGGGAGACAAGAAGGGAACTGACCAGTATGACTAAGTTACTTTGGGGACTGGGGGCCAAGTCACTTGGGTGTGATGGGGTAAGTATTATTTTCTATCTTGAAGAAAAATGTGTGATGTTTATACTGTCTCAGAACAAATAGGCCTGTGACTGATGGATAGTTTACCATTCATGTAGCTGGTTTCATGTACTTTTGACAGCTCAATCAGGATTCCAACAGTTATAAAAAATGATTTTCTTCTTGGAAGTTGCAGGAGGGAAGTATGTACCCCTCGCCCCCGCCCTGTGCCCACTCACGCTATACTTCTGAGTGAGGAAAGATGGGATGTTCAGAACAGCACGGGGAGTGGGAAGAGGCCCGTGGGTGCCCCTGAGTCTTCCTGGGTTGGACAGGGGGTGTCTCACTTCTCAAGGGCTGCCTTGGGACTCTTTGGCTGAACTGAGGCCTGGAGGGCCATTCAGGAAGGTCCATGAGCCCTCACTGTCTCATCCCTCACTGGGATGGGGAGGGGTCTGTAGACACAAGGAAGTGGAGATAAGCCCACGAGAAACCGAGGAGAGTCAGACCCAGACAAAGACTGGCCTTAAGGCTGTGTGGAAGATTTGGATTGCGTGTGGATCCACGTGGATCCAACCTATGACCAAGCCCCTGTCTCAGCTGACCTGCTTCCCGGCAAGAAGAGGACCATGAGGATGGAGAGAAGGGCTCCATGAGGATGGAGAGAAGGGCTCCATGAGGATGGAGAGAAGGGCTGTGGTCTCCCAGCCTTCAGGCTGTGGTCTCCTGGCTTTCGAGTGGTGGCAGCAAAAATGACAGTGGCCAAAGCAGGAAGATGGAAGGTAGGAGGTCGTATTTTGCCATGTGCCCATGCCCAGGGCCTTTGGGTTTGGGTTCATCCCCTTTAAAACTATTTCAAAATAGAGAAGTCTAGTTGGCACCAAAGATCAGTTAGAGGCTGATGAGATAGTGAAGCTGGAAGCACAGGATGGTCTCAGCCAGGTTTGGAGGTTTTGCCCACACTGGGGCAGGTGACAGGTCTGAGAGCCCCTCAGAGCTAGCACTGCCCACTTACCTGGCACAGACCTGCCACCAGACATGTCGTCAAGCCTCTAGCCTATGACTTTGGTAGGATTAGTGGGATATTCAAGGTGACTTTCACGGAGGCAGCCTCAATATGTGACTCAGCCCCAAGTACACATGGGTCCTCCTGAAGAGTAAGGTTCTTCCCATACTTTTTTCGGCATCACCCCCAACCTGAGCAGGTTCTGGAGCCAGGCCACCTGGGTTCAATCCTTTCCCTTCCACTTACCGGCTACGTGACCTTGGACAAGCTGCTTCTCCTCTCTGTGCCCACTTCCTTCATTTACAAAATGGACATGATTGGCCCGTTCCCAGAGGCTTGCTGAGAGGAGTCCATGAAATAACCTCCTGTACTTGTTTAGGACAGTGCTTGGCACATTGCAAACACCCACCAAGTCATCATTACTTCTCCACCTCCCTCTTTTTCTAATTACTATTCTATTAATATCAACCATGAGCTAGGCATAATTTAACACGAATTTACCTTATTAATTAATTAATTTTTTGGCCATGCCACGTGGCTTGCAGGATCTTAGTTCCCCAACCAGGGATCGAACCTGGGCCATGGCAGTGAGAGTGCCGAGTCCTAACCACTGGATCTCCAGGGTATTCCACCTTTTTTTAAATTTAAATTTTTTTTTACATAAATTTACTTTAAAATGTATGTCAAGCACTATAGTAGGTGTTGAGGATAAAGTAGTGGGTGCCTATCATGATATTATGCAGCATTTATTGAGCACCTACTCTATGCCGAAGCTCTACTAATTACTCAACATGCATGACCTCATTCACGAAGGTCCTTGCCTTCATGAAGCTAACAGTTTAAAAGCTTTTTTTGTATTATATCTCATGACGTCCTCACAAGAAATCCATGATGCAGATGTGGCTCCAGTTCTACAGAGGAGGAAATTGAGACTGAGAAAGTTCAAGCAGATTGGAGATAATGGGACTTAGATTCAAACCCAGCTCTGTAGCCCAAAGCCCATGCTACTTCCACCACACCACGCCTACATTGCCAAATACTGACAAATTAATTGTCATGCCTATAAAAGGATGGGTCTCATATCCAGGGTATATGCTCCTGTATGTCTGGACACCTGAGCCTGGATGTATCTCTTTGAATGGATACCTCATATTAATAAGTGTAGAAGATGTGTGTAGCTGTATTTCTGCATCTTATGCCTGAAGGGAGACTTTTTATGTAACTTTGTGGGGTTGTGCGGCTAAGTGCAGCTGTGGTCTGGTGAAGGGTCAGTGTAACTATGTGAGCAGGGGTGTAGGGGTGTCTGCTTAGATGCCTGTTGGTCTGTGTGGCTATGGTGTGCTCAGATTGTCAGTGGGTTGTATTGGGGTAAAGGGCTCTCCAGACTCTCCCCTTAAAGGAAGGGAGAGAGGTGCTGGGAGCCAGGAGGGGGTGGCCTTCTGGATAGACCCTCCTGGGTGAGGACATCTGCTGGGCCTGGGCCTTGCCTGCTGGCTCCAGTGCCTGGTGCTGGGCTTTAGGCTGAAAGCTGGAGATGCTCATTTCCCCTTAAACACTGCAGATGAAGGTCCCGCAGTGGGCACGGGCGGGAGGGCGCCGTGTCGCTCACGTTACAAATCAATTCATTACCGGCACTCGCAGTCGCCTCCGATCTTCAAGGATCGGGGGTTTGATGAAGAGGTTTCATTTCAAGAAATAAACCTTTTAAATTAACCAAGAGATGAGGGAAATTTCTTTATTTAAAAAATGCTCAGGCCCTGCTGGCTTTGTTTTCTCTCTCTTATTAGCATTGTTATTAATAATCCTACCCTTTCTCTCCTGGGGATGGTTCACCCTGTCGGGGAGGCAGAGCAAGCCACTCGGACTTGGGGGCAGACCCCTGGCCCCAGGCACCTCTGGCCAGGCCTGTCTGCTCCACCAGGTCTCCCAGGTCCAACAGTGGGGACCCACCCAGGCTCCTACGCTCCAGACAGACTCTCAGGCAGGTGGCCACGAACTTGCTGTGTGACCTTGGGCAAGTCACTTGACCTGTCTGCCCTCAACAGCAAGACGAACATAGAATCACCAGTTTCTACAACTGGACCTTAATGATAGGAGTTTAGCCTTTGCATGTTATCAGTGAGAAACCAGGCTCAGAGAAGGCAAGTGAGGTCACATTAAAGTCACACAGAATCTTCATAGCAGAGATGATTTTGACATCTACCTAAATTTCTAGTCTAGTTTCTACTTGGAAACAAGCATTTGGATTTGTGGTCTATAAGTTACAAAGCACCTTGATACACATGATCTCACTGGATGTGTACTAAAAACTTAGCTGTATATTATCATCCCTCTTTTACAGTGAGGGAAAAGAGGTGCTCTGGGAATGCACCAGCCAGAGTTTTGACAGGAAACTTATGACATACCCTATTGGGTTATTTGAGAAGAGTTTCATAAAACAACTATTTACAAAGGTATGGACAAGGATTGGGAAAAGTACAGGTAATGGTGCAGTATCCTGGGGCTGGCAACAGTGGAAAGCCATGACTAACCCAGGTCTAAAAGGAACAAAGATGGAGATGGAGAAATGTGGCCAGAATCAGGAGAGAGAGCTGAGTGGATAGGTGGGGAGAGCTATGGCCTCAGGTGGGGAGATGCAGCCAACCGCAGCAACCTGGGCGTGAGGGAGCCAAGGAAGGAAATACCCCAACTCCCCTCTCCTCTCCTTCTAGTCAAACCCAAGGGGGCCAGTGGATGCAGACTGCAGGCCAGGCTCCCGGGCACAGAGCAGGGTGGAGGAGGGCGGCAAAGGATCTAGAGGGCAGACACCCAGGGGGATAGCAACTTGCCAGTAAATGGCAGAGAGAGGATGTGACCTCAGAACTCCTGAGCCTAAGGGTCTCCTAAGTCCAAAGCCATAGTCTTTTCTGTCACCACACTCGGACCCAGTGATACCTGACCCTGCCTCATGGAGTTCTGCACAACTCAAATGCAATGCTGGGTCTGGAGGTGTAGCCTAGTATGAGGGACGGCTGTCCCTCCTGATGGCCACTCCAGGAGGGACCAAATGCTGGCATCGAGCAATGACAGCTAACAGTATCTCACTTCCCAGAGAGCAGGTTTGCATCAGAACAGGGACCTTCCAGAAACCCAAGGCTTTCACCCAGCCGAGTAGCCCGTGGGGTGTCCCTGGGCTCCTTTCACAGGCCCACCCTGCCGACAAAGGTCAGCCCTAAAAGTCTGCACACCACAGAGCTAGCACAGGGATCAGATTGAGCAGATGCCATCCCCCTTCACACAGACAGAGAAAAGTGGGGCCCATAGAGGACACCACCCACTGCTTCCTTTGGAGTTCACTCCCCACTTGATGTAGGATGGGTTGGAGGATCCCAGAGAAACCCAGATTAGAGCCTCTTTTTCCTTGCCATCCCCCCCACCCCCAAGGAAAACTAGGCTGACAGATTAAGGTCATGGGGAAACTTGAGAGACAGTGGCACCCAGAAGGGTGTAGAGCTCAGTTCTGGAGGATCCAGGGCCTGGGGACACCAGGGAATCTGAGGTTCTACAACCAGGAAGAAGGAGGGGATGGAAGTTATCAGAGGCGGGGCACAACCAGGCTGTTTAAACTCTATTTTCCAGGTCCCATCCCAACTGGTATTTACTGAATCATTTCTTAGGGGGGCGGGGTCTGTCTTCCTCTTTAAAACAAGGCTGCCCAAGGCCAGGACTATGTTTTTCATCATCAGACTAGGGGTCTCCGGAAGTGGAGCTTAGCTCATCCTCTGTGTGGCCTCCTAAACTCAGTCCAGGGCTCTGATCTCAGGTGGGAGCGTCAGCTCAGCTGACCTCCCCATCGAAGGACCGCAAACCCCAAGGCTCCCTCTCCCTTCCCAGGTGCCCTCCCAGTCTGCCCCCCGCTGCAGACTGGGGGAAGGAGGGAGAGGAGGAGAAAAAGGCCTTCCCAGCCTAGGCATAGACCTGCCCAGGTATGTGGGGGACCAGTTCACCATCTCATTAACGTGGAATTGTTTTTAGGTTAATAATCTTGCGTTAATTTCCCCTTAAAATATTGTCTTTGACCGTTAAATGCTCACACTGTTATAAAAAGAACGTAATAAATGATCTTGAAGCAAATTCTCCTGCCAAATGTCATAATTTATTTGCATAATTAGCTCTTAATTTTAATTCAATATGCAAATCCACGCTTCCTTTTCATTGCAGCCGCCTGTTTCCCAGCCGGGTGGCCATGAATTTACTGTGACACTCTCTGCACGGTTGTCAGAGGCAGGGGTGGGGAGGCAGGTGCCTTCTGGGGCTGGTGCCTGGAGGAGGGGTTCAGACACACAGACTCAGATGGACAGGCCCACAGGTCCCTGCTACTTGAATGCAGGCTCCCAGGATGGACCGGTGTGGACAGTGGGATACCAACATGCAGACTGGCAAGTGCAGAGACCCACCAACACTTTGCTCAGGCAGAGACCCAGAGGTGAAGGTGCAGGAACCCAGACTTATAAGCTGACACATTAAGAAACCCATGGACACCCTAGGCACACTACACAGGCAGAAACGTATGAACACTGACTCCCATGAAGTCCCACGGCCTCCTGGACCCAGACATATGTGCTGACACTCAGACACATGGGCACATCCAGATATACCTACAGATGTGGATGAACTCAGAGACCCAGCCTGCGAGCAGAGGTGCATGGGCACAGAGAGCACTGTTTGGATGGAGAGGTCCCTGGGCCTAGATACAGATGTGCGGAGCCACGCTTGCCAAGACACCCAGAGCTGGGAGACCACATCTATGCATGCATACATATAACAAGACACACCATCCCAGACAGGAACTGGACAACCCTACAGAAAAGCCAGGATGCTATGTGGACCCCCTGACGCAGGTAGGACTTGGCCTTCAGGTCTCCATAGTAAGCATTTTGAGGCCATGTAGGGCTTGTGGGAGGAGCACTGAGCTTAGAGTCAAGGGACCAAGTTCTAGTACCAGCACCACCTCCCACTTGTTGGGAGACCCTGAGCAAGATATATCATCTTTTTTTAATCAAAAAACTTTTTTCATATTTTTTTAAAATAAGAGCTTTATCGAGATATAATTCATCTATTTAAATTGTACAAGTCATGGTTTTTAGTATATTCACAGGGTTGTGCAACTATCATAAGATGTTTTAGAACAGTTGAATTATACCCCCAAACCCTATACCCACTAGCAGTCAGTCCTCTTTTCCCCCCACACCCTCTCTTCCCCCAACACCCCTTCCCCAACCCCCAGCTCTAAACAACCCCTAATCTACTTTCTTTCTGTGTATAATTGCTTATTTGGACATTTCCTATAAAGGGAATCATACAACGCATGGCTTTTGGGGACTGGCTTCTTTCACTTAACATAATGTTTTCAGTATTCATTCATGTCGTATCATGAATCCGTACTTCATTCCTTTTTATGGACAAATATTCCATTGTATTGATGTAGTACCACATTTATTTATGCATTCATCTGTTGGAAATTTGGATCGTTTCTACTTTTTGGCTGTTATGAATAATACTTCTATGAATCTTGTATAAGTTTTTGTGTGGACCTATGTTTTCATCTGTCTTGAGTTTATTCCTAGGAGTGGCACTTCATTGTCTTAGAGTTTGATTTTCCCATCTATAAAATGAGAGGGTTCACTCTAATGGAAACTCGAAAGCTTATCTTGTTGCATTTGTTTATGATTAACATGGCATTTTCCAGCTGAGATTATGGTTTTCTCACACAGCCAGACACACACAGCAGCTCAGATTCATACACTCACACACACGCATGTGCGTGCGTGCACACACACACACAATCACCAACACGGCCACCCAAGACACTTAGCCATAAAGGCACAGGTGCACCCAAATTGACCTAGACCCCCGCAGGAACCTATCCCTGAGTTCAGGGCCTAGAGAATAAGATAGAAATGCAATTGGAGAGACTGTGAGAGCCACAGGGAGGGCCTTTCATGGTGAAAGGAGGTTAAGTCTGAAATTTGGGAGGAAGGAGGTCAGCCAACAAGATGGAGAAAAAAGGCAGAACGAGAGGGTGAAGTGTTAGAGATGGGGAGTTGGGGTCAGGATCTGGTCTAAACACCAGGACACTTGGGTCCCATTTCCCCAGCTGTTTCTGCCTTATTCCATTGACTAGGTTCCCCTTTGTTTCCCTGCTCCCTCACCCCAGAGGAAAACTGACCCCCCCCCCCCCCCCCCCCCCCCCCCCCCCCCCCCGCCCACCTTCTACAAGCTAAGGAGACAAAAGGGATCCCTTTTCAGGATAATTAAGCCTCAAAGACAGCAGCTCCTCCCAGGAAACTGATCAGGTTTGCCCTGAGAGAGCCCTTTAGTGTGGGAGGGGAGGAGAATGGAGACAGGGAGAGACAGAGAGATGCCTAGGAGACAAGAAAGTGAACTCAGACACAGCTGACACTGATTCCTGTGGCCATGTACTGCCTGTCACAGAAGTTTGATCTTTAATTTTCCCTGTTAGGAGAGGGGTTTATGAGGTTAGGGGGCTGATTAGCTGTAGACCCTAATACGTGGCCTCTCCATGATCACAGAAATCCTGGGTATAGATGAGTGGAAAGTGTCTGAGCGTGTGTGTGTGTATGTGTGTGTGTACGCGCGCGTGCACGCGCGCACACCGTTATTATGGACGTGTGTTGATGTTGTTGCTGTGCACCAGTGTGTGAATGTGTGTCTGTCTCCAGCCCTCATGGGCCCCAAACTCCCACCCATGCCCCCCTGCAGAAGATTCATGTGCGGCCTCAGCGGAGTTTCTAACCTGGAGTGATCGCTTTCCTGATTTGCCACTTTAGTACTCTTGTTAATGAATTTTTAATCTTCTTAATGACATTAAACACAGAAAGTAATTAAGGAAAACAAGTTTGAAACTGCTGACTTCAACCCTTTATTCACAACTATTTAATGTAGAATTAATTTGATTTTGTCCATTATTCAAATGAATGCGCTACCTTCTCCTCGGCCCCAGGCTTGTCCCCTTGCCCCGTCCCCGCATGCCCAGAGACACCCTGTGGCAATCATCCAGTTATCATCTGACCCGAGTGGGCGATGGTTTCTGTGTGACACATCCATGCCGGGAACCCGGGTGTGAGGACTGAGCCAAATTCCTGGAGGGCGAGGGGCAAAGAGTGACTTCTCTAGGTCAGGAGAACTGAAGACACTCAGGAGGGCTCAAGGAAGACAGAGGGAGGCCTGAAGAGATGATGCTAGAATGGCGAGGACTCCCCTCCATCTCAGATTTCTAACCCTACATGCTCAATCATCAGCCCCCAGGAGCTCGGTGACCTATGCACAGAAATGCTTGGATGATGGGGGACCTTCACATTCACATGTATTTGGTATTAGAATATTTAAATCTGTTGACCTCAAGAGAGTCAGGTGTTTGGAGGCTCAGATGCTGAGGTCCCATGAGTTCCAATTTCCGGCCATTTTCCAGATTTTCATTTTCAAAATCTTAGAAAAAGAAGCTCCTCCCCCTAAACCATAGGCCTGAAGCCACTATTTGGATGGATGAGGCCAAAATGGGCAAGTAATAGCTGTTTGAAACTGGGCTTAAAACTGATCCAGGTCTTAGGAACAGAAACCATGCTCCAGGGCAGAGCCAGCCAGTCCCTGAGCCTGAATGGGTTTGGCCTCTATCTTCCAGAAGGGGTTTTTAACTGGCCTCTGAGCCCTGGGTGAGAAGGAAGAAAGGGTCCAAAGGAGCCCTGGGAGTGCCCCTGGGAGGACCTCAGTGTTCTCACAGTGGGGGGAAGCTGGGAGAAGAGAACAGCTGCAGCCCATCACCCCCAGCCTCTTGACTCCTGCCCCAAAAGGCCCCCCAACTTGAGCCTTGGGTCCCAGATCTTGTTCTGTGTGAGTGTATATTGTACGTGTGTGAGGGCAAAGACAGGAGGGGTGGGGTAGATATGACCTTAGAAGGCAACAGATGGGAGTGGGGAAACCTCAGCACATGGCCTCAGGCAGATGTGACCTAAATGCTGTCTCTGCACTTCCGCTTGACTTTGGGCAAGCCCTGACCTCTCCCTTCCTCCACTCTGAAGTGGGGAGACAGATCCCTACCTCGAGGAGTTGTTAGGAAGAATAAGTGGGAATCACAGGTGCAATCCCAGCACAGTGCCCAGCATACAATGTGATTCTCCATCAATTCCTGGCCCATTCCCCGCCCCCACCGGCCCCACCTGCGGGGAAAAAGGAGACTCCAAGAATGTGCCAGAGAAGGAAAACTGAGGGCTTCTGGGGCTAGAGGCCAAAAGAGGGTCTCAGGAAGCCATGGATTTGCGTAGATGTGCTGAGAGTGGCGAGGGAAGCCAGCATTGGAGAGCTTCCTCCCTCTAATCCCTTGAATATCCCCAGAAATATACCTTGGAGTCATTCCCCTGAATTCTATTCCCAGGAGGGGTTTTCTCTCTTCTTCCCTCCCAGTTACCCTTTCTTCTTGTCTCTTTTCTCCAAACAAGCCTCCCCCAAGTGACTTCACTCATCTCAGCTCCTAGAAGAAAACCAGCCCTAACCTTGTGCACACCTCCCCGCCCAACTCTGCACTGAGCCATGACTGGGCCTGAGCTGATGCAGTCTCTCTCGCCTCTTCCTCCCATTCCAGGGACTTTATGGGCTGAGACGCTGCCAGCTTGCTCACTTCTCCCTCTCTCCCGCTCCTCCCTCCATCATCCTCCAGGTCTCTTGCCCCTCTTTCTTTCCTCCCCTGCCACGGCCGGCCTTGCTTTGCTCTGTGTCTGTCTCCCCCCACCCCCTCACAGCCTCTCTCTTTCTTGAGAGACCATGGATTCTAGAACATTACACCTACCACTGTCCAGCACACACTCTCAGGAAAGGAGAACTGGCAGAGGGCACTGGAAGGACCCCACCTTGAGGGTGCCCCAGGATGGAGACAGTCCTTGAACCCAGCTGTTCAGCTCCAGGAAGCCCAGAGCTGGCGTGACCTGGGTCTCCTGTCTCCCAATTGCTCTGCCCACTTCCCCTCCTTGCTGACATCCTGGGAAGGGCCAGGTGGGTTCTGAAGAAGAGGACCTGATCCCTCCGACACGTACTCACCACCCCAACTCTCTCACTCATAAAACCCTCTCACAAAGACCCACGCTATCATACACACACATGTACTCACATACTGGACAAACTCGCACCTCACACACAGACACAAGTATGCATGGGCACAGACACACACAGATGCAGGCGCACACTCACAGACACACGCAGCGCCCCCCCCCCAACTCACACAGATGCATACGCGCACATACATACACATGCGGAGATCCCACAGGCGCTCAAAAGCACAGGGCAATGATTAATGTCCCCTCAGAAAAAGAAATTATATCGAATAAATTAAACTACTGTGGCAGCAAATTGAAAAATAAGGATGTAAATGAGGTTTGAATACTTAATATCGAAGACAAGGGGGGAAGGAGAAGGGATGGCTGGGTCCCCTGAGAGGGGAGAGGAGGGTTCCTCCTGCCCCCCAATTAGACTCTGGCTTCTGTCCAGAGACCTGAGAACGGGGGACTGGGGTGGCATGGGGGCTTCAGTTGGCACAGGGGACCCTCTCCCTAGCGGCGGTTGCAGAGAAGGTCCCAGACCTCTAGAAAGACTCAGGGAGGGGGGATAGGGAGGAGGTGGGGTGACCACCCGGTAGCACCTCAGAACTCATCCATGACAGGCCCCAGCGTACAAATGGACACTTGCTTTCTGGTCCAACACATACTCCTTTGAAGGCCTGTCCTGCCTTACCTGAGCCCATTGCTCTCCTCCCCGAGACCCTCACCCACCCCAAGATACCCAGATGCATCTGATCACATATGCCTCACTCAGCCCTCCACAACTGAGTCCCAAAGCTGCGTACATTCTCAGAACTCACCTGCCTCCTCACCACCCAAGGTGTCCTAACCCACCCCCCACCCTGCCCACACCACAGACATTCCGCCCACTCACCCACCGAGGCCCCAGTACTCGCCTGGCACAGTCCTACCCACTCCACATACCCCAAACACACACCTGCACACACATACGTGTGCACACACACAAATTCTTTCCTTGGAGCACATCATGACATACCGCTGTCACACACACACACTACCTACAAATCGTCACACACACACACGCACACACACACACACACACACACACAGCAGGGGTAGCCCCTCACTGGGTCCCAGTCCCTTCAGAAATTATGGGGAGAAGGGGAGACAGGGTTGGAAGTGGCTTCACTTTCTCCCCAAGCTTTAAGTGAGTCCTCCCTACACACACACACATACACACACACACACACACACACACACACACACAGCAGGCAGGTTCCATCCAGCCCCCATCTCTGCTTCTCTCTGCCTCCATCTCTGGTGCTGTCTCAGTTTCCCTCACTCTTCCTGCCAACTTCTTTTTCCTGGTCGCCTTTGCCTCAGACACCCCAATATTTCCCTGCCCCACTCCTTCCCCTCGGTGGCCGGCCCTGGGCTGCTTCCCCCACCCCCATCCCTTCCTCTCCTCCGCTTCTCTGGCTGTCGTCTCTGTTCATATATATTTAGTATTTATTTACAAGGCTGGGTTTTTTCCCTGGGCGGGAAGCCAGCCGTGCACAGAAATCCTTAAGATGCTATAAAGCTGGTGAGGTATAAAATGGAAAGTGGTTAGTGCGCTGTTTGGAGATATCTCACCGGTGGCCGGGGGCCCGCGCCGCCCAGCCGCCCGCTGTAAATCTCCCAGAGTTTAGCGCGCTTGTTTGTATCTGGCCGGGAGGGGCGGGGGCCGGCGGGGTAGGAGCCCCCCAGCACGGGGACCCTTCTGGAGAGGCTGTCACTCCCTTCTCAAAAGAAGGAGGGGTGAAGGGAGGGCTGGGAAGATCCCCCTTTTGGGAAACAGAGGCTCTTCAGCTGTGCCACTTCTGAACTTAGCCTTGTCCGCAAGGGGGATCCAAAAAAGGAGTGAAAACCCACAGCCCAGAGGTCCCCTACCAGTGCCTGAGATGGGACAGGGACTTTACAATACTCCCCACCCATCTGTGAACCTCTTGCCCCAGAGTCGGCTTAATCTACCCCGCGCCCCAAAGGGCTGGAGGGATGGAGAGGGAGTCGATGACCCTGGCAGGGAGGTCACTCAAGGAGGTGAAGAGTTTAGCGCAGGGAACCACGGTTCTGTCACTGACAAGTTGCGTGATCTCACACAAGTTATTTCAAGCCCTGAGCCCCAGTTTCCTCTTCCTCAATGGAATCATAATAGTTCCTACTCTTAGGGCCCACGGGAAGACTGAATGAGTCAGTGCAGGTGAAGGATTTCGCACAGTGCCTGGTACTTAGTAGGTGCTCAGTAAATGCTGAGAGTGTGTCCATCTGCTCCGCACTTTGTTCATCCACGTGTCTAGTTAGTTGCTCATTTTCTCATTTACTTCGTTGACCATTCACGACATCCATCCACCCATCTATTCAGCAGCTTTAATCTGTGGGGTTCTGGGCTCTGTAGTGGAGAATTCTGCAGAAGGCAACAGACCTCCCAGGGGAGCTCCAGTCTGGATAGGGCAGTAAGATTTAAACCAAAAGGATAAAAGAGCCATCTCTGGGGCTTCCCTGGTGGCACAGTGGTTAAGAATCCGCCTGTCAATGCAGGGACACCGGTTCGAGCCCTGTCTGGGAAGATCCCACATGCTGCGGAGCAACACAGCTTGTGCGCCACAACTACTGAGCCTGCACTCTAGAGCCTGCGAGTCACAACTGCTGAAGCCCGTGTGTCACAACTACTGAAGCCCGCGCGCCTAGAGCCCGTGCTCCACAACCAGAGAAGCCACTGCAATGAGAAGCCCGCACACCACAACGAAGAGTAGTCCCCACTCTCAGCAACTAGAGAAAACCCGTGTGTAGCAGTGAAGACGCAATGCAGCCAAAAATTAAATAAATGACTTTAAAAGAAAAAAAGAGCCATTTCTGGATTATGTAGCATTTCAGGGTCACTTGGAGAAAAGGGCTCGCCCCACACATCAGTGTGCCCATCCCTGTCCGCAGCCACTGATGGAGCCCTTTGAGTTCCTGTGGCATGAGAGTCACAGGAGGAGTGAAGGAGCAAGTGGACTGTGAACCCCCAGAGGGTAGCTCTCATCCCCCACTCATTCCCCCCCCAACCCAGCAGAGCCCAGAGCCCAGCTCTCAGGAGCTGTCAGTAAGTGCCCTTTGATTGATGAGTTGGGAAGGCTGAACTCTGCCACACTCCCCTCTCGCTCTGGAGCAATGACACACCTGTCATACAGCCTGCACACGCATGTCCCAGCTCACCTGGACACATGTCAGGAGGGTTGGGAGTAATGACCGGGAACTCTTAGGTGGTCACCGTCCAGAACAGGAGGCTCAGAAGAGCCAAGTCTGTGTCACACAGCCACGTCCTAGCTTGTTTTGCTGTATTGGTTCATTTGTTCACTCATTCATTTGTTTATTCAACAAGTGTTGACTGAGTCCCCTCACCTAGAGGTGAGGAGGACACATATGAATGTTTCTTAGTCCTGGCTTTCAAGAAGTTTATAGTCCAGGAGAGCTGTTGGGCAGACATACTAGTAATAATAGTATCAGGAAAGCTATGATAGGAGCCAGGATAGCCATAGAGAGAACTAGAAGGTTCACAGGGAAGAGAAAGCACTTCTGGTCATCATGGGGAATAATCATTAAAAAAAGTAAAAAGAACAATAATAACAGCTAGCAGGCACCTTGCTAAGCATTTCACAGGGACTATTCAAAATAGATTTACTTGAATCCAGTCTTGCAAAGGATTAGAATATTGATGGGCAGAGATGAGTTGGGGTGTTGGAGGGTGATGCCATTCCAGAAGGAGAGCATCACAGGCAGAGGAAGAGCATGAACCAGTGCACAGAGGTGGGAAATCACTAGGTGGGGGATGTGCAGGGGAACCGCTTAGAGTCCAAATATGAGTGTGAAGGAAAGTAATGGGAAGGTTTGGAGAAGGAGTAGGTAGGGGCCAGATCACAAAGGGCCGTGAACATCAGAGTAAGGACTTTGTACTTTATTTACTAGGCGATGGGGAGCCATTGAAGGTTTTTGAGTAGGGGAGTGACATGATCAGAGCTGGGCTTTAGAAAAGTTAATCTGGCAGTAGTGTGTAGAACAATGAGATGCAGAACTTAAAGGCAGACAGCCCCACTCGGAGGAAGATGCCGCACCTGGTGCATGGTAGGTGCTCCATAACAGTTTATTGGTTGAATTGAAGAGATCCAGGAGAGCTGTGATAAGGGTCTTCCTGGGGCCAGTGGTGATGGTGAGCCAGTATGGGTGCAAAAGATATCAGGAAGTATCTCTGAATTTGTAAGCTGATTGAAGATAGAGATGAGGATGGGGGAGGAGCTAGAGACTCCAAGGTTCCTGTGAGGGTCAATGGGGTGTGTGCGTGACTCCTAACAAAAAAGGGAGTCACAAGTTGTTGTTGACTTTAGAAGAGATGTATGAGTTTTAGGAGAGACATATGCTTTTCAACATATTAGCCCCACACTGCCTGGATTGTGGGCTTGGATCTCAAGAGAAGATTGGAATTAGAGGTCAATGTTTCCATCACTTGCAGGGGGTGGATGAGATCTCCTGAGACAGTGTAGGAGGGAGTGGAGGGCTGGAATTTGAGTTTTACACTGTAGCCATATTGGGGGGAGGATGTAGAAAGCAAAAGAGACAGAGAAGGTATGTTAGAGACATGGGAGAAGCAGGAGAATGCGATGGGCAAGGGGGCAGAGAGATGAGTGAGTTTCCCAGAGTGAGCAGTATTCCAGGGGTTCTCATGGGGCGGGGCCTGGGAATCAGCAGTGGGGTCTGTTGGTCAGGACATTGGACAAGAGTCCATGGGCGACCTTGTGGGGAGAAGCGTTGGTGGAGTGGAGGCTGGAGGATGTTCCTGGGTGCAGGGGATACTCCACGGCATGGCATTCAGGGACACTTTATCACCTATCCATTGGGCAGACCAACCCCCCAGACTTGAGGTTTCCCCAGAGGCTGTCTTTTGTCCTGCATGGAGCAACTGCCAATATGGCCTGGAGAGGAAAGTGGGGCTTGGACTGCTCCCTGACTCAGGATCCCCAAGACCCTCAGGTCTCAGCACACTCAGGGGTTGTTGGGTTCATGCTATTTATTTGGCTTCAAACCTACACCACTGTGCTCTTCTCTCTGATAAAGGTGACCCCCTTGTCCAGTCATCCCCTGGACAGGCTTGGCTATCCTCTTCCTTGCCATTGGAGATTGCCCTGGTCCATGGCCTGCTACCTCTGTCCTGGGCCATACCCCAAGCACTTGAGCTGGTGATGCCCAGGTCCCCGCAGGAGCCCCAGGACTGTGGGGTACAGGAAGCAGCTGGGGCTCAGTAAAGCAGAGGGGCAGGAGCCAGAGCCCTGCTTTCCATTTAGGAAGAGCAAGACATGGGAGGTGGTGTGGACCCCCACCCTCCCTGAGGGGACCTGCAGTCCTAAATGCCCCTGCGCCTTCTCCATATTGTGGGGAAAGCTGCCGCATCCATCACTGTCAGGCGCCGAGTTTGAATAAATTTGAATGCACTGAGCCGTGGGCTGCAGTTTCTATAATATCACTTTCCAGTTTGAATATTTCACTTACTTTTTTTTTTTTTTTTGGAATTTCTTTTCATCCAACAGTTTCTCCTTTTCATCTACCCCCGTTGCAGCCTGGCTCTGGATACAGAGAGAGGGCAGTGCCTTGAGGGAGTCTGAGACAGGAAGAGGCCAGGTCTTTGCCAGCTTTGATACCTCTGTCCTCCCACCTTCCATCCCCCCACCCAGCACATGTGCTCCCTGGACCGGGAGCTCCAACTCCCCTTGAGTGTGATGGGGAAAGGGCAGCCGGAGAATGAGTCACCCTCACACTCCCACCCTTCTGCATCGGCAGACCGAGTGCACCAGGGCCCTGCTTCTTCCCTACGGGGATCCCCCCAACCAGTCCCTCACCTACTGAACCTCCATCAGACACAACACACATACCATCTGATATATTAATATATACCTAGATGTCAATGGCAGATTGCAATTTCCACCTAGGAAGCTTGCTCCTAAGTCCCTCCAGCCACTGTCCTGCCTTCCCCTATAAATAAGAACCTCCTAATTCTGGATCCCCTCCCCCCTCCCCCATCTCTCTGTATCTCTTCACTCCCCATTCATCAGTGTGGTGCTAACAGTCATGGCTTCTAGATGCAGGCTGCTGGGAGGGAGAAAGGACTAGAGTTCCGGCAATGCACTCCAGAGAACCACCCTCAGTTCCTGGCCACAGGTCCCTTGACTTGCTAGACTGTGGTTGGCGCCATCTCCACTCCTCATCAAGAGCTCAGGGACCAGGGAGAACTGAGGTGCAAGCAGAGAGAGACCATCCAGGAACAAAATGAGTCAGGGTTGCATGCAAAGTTAGGTCCAGATAGAGATGAGGGGTGAACAGGTTGAGAAGGGTATTCTGGGAGCCCTGAGTCTGTATCTCTCCATAGGGGGTCTGGCCACACTGCCCCTTGGACCATCCATAAGGCACCCTCACCACAAGGACAATCTCTAGAGGGCAGTGACCATCCAGGAGGCTCATAGCGATGCTGCCTATCAGTGAGGACACTCTACCATATGGGGCACACTAACTGGCCGGAGGGAGCATTGAGTACCCCAGCCATCTAAAAAGGACTCACAATGACCATATGTGGATCCCTGACCCTCCAAGGGGTCACCAGCCATCCAGGCCGCATCCCATGGAGACATATTCATAGGGCAGCTTCTCCTCCTCGCTGCCAGAAACAGCACTTACTTTGGATATTAATCATCCCCCAGCAATGCCTACATCTACCACGCGGTAGGTATGTAGGTAGGTAGGTACTGGGGGCAGATAGGCGAGCAGAAGTAGGAGGCAGAAAGCCTCAGTGAATCTGTGACTTTTGAAGGTGACGTACAGCTCCCCACTGTGTGCCTGGTCTTGTGTATTCAAAGTTAGTGGAAAAAGCAGGAGACAGGGAAGAAATGGTCAGAGTTTGGGGAGCTCACAGTGTGGTTCAGGAGATGAAGGTGCCATCAAGGGCAATATTTATTTCTACTTTACATTTTGCCATGTTCAAAGAGGGGTTGAGTGGATTTAGGACACACACACACACACACACACACACACACACACACACCCCACACACACACAAAAACAGTTAAAAAGAGATAGGGAGTCATTTAAAGGCAGGAGAAAGATAAATGGACTGGAGATTCAGTTGGAGCGAGCGTCTGCAGTTCACAAGGCCATCACAGGATGAGGGCTCATGCGGTAACTGTCCACCTCTCAGGGAGCTCAGTCATTGTGGGTCAGGTAGTCAGGGAAGGCTTTCTGGAGGAGGCGAAACCAGTCTGGGGACTTGACAGGTGGCTCAAGTTCTAAGCAGGAAGAACAAACAGGAGCAGCGTTCCAGGTGTGGGACTGAAGTAGGAAAATCAGAGAAACGGAGCTGAGCGTGTGGCAAATGCTGCAGTGGGAGTGGCGAATCCGAGGTACGGGTAGCAGGTGGGAGAGATACAGCATGTCCAGGGGACAGAGAAGAGATGAGAGTCCCTGTGGACCATTGATGGAGAGGTGTGAGCACTTAGGAGATACCCCAGACTAGCATGGCCTCACCCTAGTATTTCCCAATTCTGATATAGGCCCTCAACACCCTCATCCTGCAAATCCCCCTTCTCCCTATGAGCTCAAACTCAGCATCCCAGACCTCACTGGGGGAGGAGGAGCCATAGAAAATAGCCCCTTTCCCCACCCCCAGGAGGAGGCACCTGCCCCTGTGAGACGGGGGGAGCCCAGCCTCCCCTCCCCACAGTGTGCCCCGGCTGGGCCTGCAGTGGGAGGGAGCATGGTGTGAAGGGAGAGGCTCTCCTGCCGCACCATGACAGATGATTGACTCGAAACAATATCTAAGGCGATCAGGATAAAGTGCTGGCCATTTCAAGGCTCAGCAGAATTCAGATTCTAATTAGACTTCTCACCACATTCCAAATAAAAATGGTTCCCCTGGCGTCCTCTTTGCCTATCAGGTGTCTCTCCCTGATCGCTGGAACAAAATGCATAAAGAAAGTGATTAAAGCCATAACAAAGGCATAAAATTGGAATTATCGCTGCCACCACATCTGGGAGCATGGAGTGTCACCACACCGCCCCCTCCTCCCCAAACCCTCTCACACAGAGAAGTGCTGTCCCACCTCAGCCCCTGGCTGGGCACCCTGCAATGACGGCCATCAGTTTGGTGAGGAGGTGGGGTGAATAGTGGAATTGGGCGGGGGGTCCGAAGAGCCAGGGACTGGGGATTAGGAGACAAGTAAAGTGGGTGAATGAGGGGCCCAAGGCCTGGGGAAGAAGGGGGTGAGTTGACCAAGGAGTGAGGAGGGTTGGCCCAGACAACGGTTGCTGTCTCTAGTGTCTAGAGATTTACTAGTGGGAGGGGCCTTGGGACTCTTGCCTTGATGACCTCACCACCCTCAGGACTTACAGGGTCATGTGCAAACACAGGCACTCCTCATGTGTCCATCCCTGTTGGGAGACTGCCCCCGCCAACCCATCAACAGACCACAACTCCCCCAGCTGACCCACCACTGGCACCACTGAACCCAGTGTTGGTTTTTAGTCCCCTTTCCCAGCCTACCTCCAACAGGGGGCACCCGCCTACAGAGACTACTAAGGCCCCAGTGGTCCCCAGCATGTGTGTGCACAGCCAGCACACAATCCAGGGACCTTAGTCCCCTACGCCGCACATTTGCACACAAGCACACACGCGCGCGCACACGCACCATGCCTGTAATAATAGCCTCACACAGTGCACAGCACCCTGGGAATACAGCAAAGGCCGCCCATCTCAGTGGGGTGCCCTGGCCAGAGGGGTGTCTCAGGCCTCTCCAGCTGCTGCGCCCCCGTCTGCCTCTCACAGCCAGCCCGCTAGCCAGGACTGGGCAGCCTTGCTCCCTGTGCAGCGCGGGTAGGCGGGCGGGAGGTCCGGAGGAGGGTGAAGGAGTGGGAGCGGGGCTCTGAGCAGGGACGATATAAAATTAAAAGGTAAAAAGCAGGAACGCAAATGGAGGGTGCTTTCAGCTTTCACATTATTAATGACTCTTCAAAAAATCGGCGAGTTTTCCAATCTTCTCTGAGAAGCGCTTGAAGGAGCTCACAGATGAAACTGACCTTCAAAATGTTCTTTGGTCTTTAGTTAAGAAATTCGCTCGCCATTATGGCATCATTAGGGAAACAAGGATAAAATTACTCCATGGTTAATGACCTATAGTATCTCCCCACCAAAATTTGTTTCAGATCTAATAAAACTGTGCTTAACACACTCGGATGAGTTATGAGGACTGTTCTGCAGGGTATTAAAATGTGGAAAATAGATTTTCCGAAGCTGGGGGGACTGGACTTTTTGAATCAGATAGCAGAATGGAATTTTCTGGGCAATAAATTCTTCCATGTCTCAATTTCATCTCGCACTCTCTTTCTCCTGCCTGCCTCTGCCCCTCTCTCTCTCCCTCACTCTCTCTCTCTCCCTCACTCTCTCTCTCCCTCTCTGTCTCTCATCTTTTCCTAAAATACTGAGGCAACATAGAAAGCTTTAGAATTTGAAGCCTACATAAACTTTGAGAAAAGCAGAGTGACAAAGGCCATCTGTGTATGACAGTGGGGACCTGTGTGTTTGTGCACACATATATCTGTAGGTCCTGGCTGCCTCACAAGAATGGAGGCAACTCCCTCCATCACCTCACCCAAGTGCTTCTGGACACACGCAAGGCAGGAGGGACACCCTCCATCTCTCTACTGCCAACGAAGTTGGCAGATCTCACCCTCTATGCCAAAATCACAGGGCACCCCATGCCAATGACCCTTCCTAGGACCCCCACCCCGACTCAGGGCCTCGACACACACCAATGCCAGGTGTCAGCCTGTAAGAGAACACAGTTCACCCCAAGCTTCACGGTGATGGGAGGGTGCGCTGAGCCGGCCTTGGGAAGGGTCAGAGCTGCCCTGTTTTGCACACGTGTGCACATCAGCACATGCTAGCACTCTTCACGAGGCACACCCAGATGCCCTAGCCAGCCAGGCTGCCGGCAGAGGCCTGAGCCCAGGCCCCAGCACTGGCCGAAGGTTTTCGGGGGCTGGATACTGCCGTGGAGAGAGGTGGCTGGCGAGGTAATGGCATTTTGCTCTCTTTAAACTTTAATCTTTCCTATTAATTCCCTGCAACTGGAGAATGTGTGAGAGTTAATGTTCCGTGAACGTGTTTCGCACTCGGCAGTCTCTTCGAGCTAATTACCTTCAGGTGCTAAATGGAGGGAAATTGCAATCCATTTGGATGTGAAAAAATTTCGCCTTCCCGTCCCCTGTGAGACATCCTTTTTCCTGAGTGCTGCAGAAAGAATGCTCTCTGGGTGGGAGTTTTTTCCTAATGTTTTTTTTCTTCGGCCCTCTCCCCCGCCCCCTTTCTCCAAGAGTCTGAGATCTGCAGGATGACGATAGTTGGAGACAGGAGGAGGCCTGAGCCTCGGCACAAGGTCCAAGTCTGGGGTGGAGGCCAGGTGGGAAAGGACTTACATGCAGGGGAGACACCCGGGCTGAGAATCCGGCCCCCGCCCCTTGGAGGCCCTGGAGTGGAAGTGTATTTACACGCTTAATAACATGCTTATTACCAGTGTTTCTCAGCTGCTAGGTTTTGAATACAGATATAATAGAATTTTACAAGCCACATAAAAGCTGTCCTTCTCTTGGACCCTGAACTGGGGTATCTGGTAGGGCAGAGGCCAGAGAACGGAGATGAGGAGGGGGCTCAAGGAGGGAGGGGATGAAAATGGGCCACAGAATTAGATGGGGAGGAAAGAAGAATGGGGTGGGAAAGAGATGGGCTTCCGGATGGGGCTACATGAGGGTGAGAGTGGGGAGAGATGGGTCAGGACCTCTGGCTCTATCCCAGAGGGTAACTGGAGTGCTGAGGATGAAGGTATGAAGGCCAGGAGAGTCTGTTCTTGAAGCCCGTTAGGTCTCAGTGGAGCACACCCACCTTAGTGAAGCACCCATCCCTCCAGCCCCATCCTTAATCTCTGATCTTGAACCTGAACCTCAACAAAGCCTCACAAAAAGAGACATCTAATTCCACCACCTCCCCGTGCACTGGGTCCAACCCACTAGCCTTTTCAAACCCTATTTCTTAACCTGGGTTGAATCGGGGTGCTGCCCAGATATACTATTTTCTTCTCCCATCCAACAGGGAACAGTCTGGTTTGCTTGCTTGTTTATTTATTTATTTAGGCTGCATTGGGTCTTTGTTGCTGCGCACGGGCTTCTCATTGTGGGGGCTTCTCTTGTTGCAGACCACGGGCTCTAGGCGCCCAGGCTTAAGTAATTGCAGCACGCGGGCTCAGTAGTTGCGGCACGCAGGCCCTAGAGCATGCGGGCTTCAGTAGTTGTGGCAGGCGGGCTCCGTAGTTGTGGCTCGCGGGCTCTAGAGTGCAGGCTCAGTAGTTGTGGTGCACGGGCTTAGTTGCTCCGCGGCATATGGGATCTTCCTGGACCAGTGCTCGAACCCGTGTTCCTTGCATTGGCAGGCGGATTCTTAAGCACTGTGCCACTAGGGAAGTCCCGGGAACAGTCTGGTTTAAAAACACAAGACAGTATGATTGGTCCATGGGACTTGGCAATGTGGCCTTTTTGGTCCCATCTTTCAACTCTAATCAATACACCCTAGGGCAAAGGTCTAGGTCCCACAGTAAGCAGCACTCCGTTTGAAAGAGGACTAGGGTCCCCATGATGGCCCTGGGTTTCACCCTCCCCTCTGAGTTCTTTCTCTGACCTCATCTGTGCCCTAATTGTGAGGGGACATTCATTCTTTCTGACACTGAAGAGCCTCCTTTAGGAGAATATATTAGGAAAATATTGAAGTGGCTTGGGTTTACTTATTTTTTAAAACTATATTTCAAATATATTTTTTAAAAATCCATGTACCTATCACATAGTTCTAACAACTATCAGCACGTGGCTGGTCTTATTTCTTCTATAACCACTACCCTTTCCCCCAGGATTATTTGAAAACAAATCACAGACATCAAATCAGTTCACCCATAAATATTTCAATATGCATTTCTAAGAGTTAAGGACTCTTTTAATATAACCACAATACTATTATCTCACCTAAATAAAAATTAACTATAATCCCTTACTCTCATCAAGTATCCATTCAGTGTTCAAATTTACCTGATTCGGGTTTTAATCAAGGTCCATGCACTGTGTGTGGTAGATATGGCTCTTAAGTTTCTTTTATTCCATAAGTTGCACTTTCTTTCCTTTTTTTTTTCCTAGAAATTTATTTATTGAAGAAACTGTGGGCCATTTATGCTATGAAATTTCCTTCATTCTGAATTTTGCTGATAGCACCCTTATGATATCATTTAACATGTTTCTCTGTCCCTTAAATTGGTAGATTCTAGAGCTGCTTGAGTTCAGGTTTGATTTTTTGGCAAGAATATTTTACAGGTGGTGTGAACTTCCTATCACATCACCTCAGGACCACATATTTCTCATCATTTTTCCTTTTATGACATTAAGATTAATCAATGGGTTCAGGAACTGTCAGCCAGATCTATCCATTATAAAGTTCCCCTTCAGCTTTTTCCCTTCTATCAGTTTTTCACTTAATGATTTTAACAGCCATTTACTATCATTGACTAGATCCATTATTTCATTAGGAATTGTATTTGTTTTAAAATTGTTTCTTTTCTTCAGCTTTTTATTTTGAAACATTTTAAACCTACAGAGAAGTTCACTGTTGCAATGAACACTCATATACCCTGACATAGATTAACAATTTGTACCTATGTCCCAGATTTGGTTTATCTCTCCCTTTCTCTTTCTGAAACACTTGTGTGCTCCTTGCTGACATAAATGACACTTCACCCCTAAATACTTCAGCATTCATCTCTTAAGAACAAGAACATTCATCTGTACTGCACAGTGGAATGATCACTTTCAGGAAATTTAATATTTGCTTAAAATACGAGTCCATATTCAAAACTCCTTGATTGTCCCAATAATGTCCCTCATAGCTGCCCTTCTCTCCATCCCAATCCAAGATCTTCTACTGCATTTAGTTATTTTGTCTTTTTAATCTCCTTTATACTGGAATAATTCTCCAACTTTTTTTGTCCTTCATGCATTGGTAGTTTTGGAAAGTCTGGGCAGCAGAATGTATCTCAATTTGGATCTGATTGTTTCCTTATGATTAAATTCAGGCTAAACATTCTGGGGCAGGAATACCACACAGGTGATATATCTTTCTCAGTGCATGATATCAGGAGGCACATAATATCAGTTTCTCCCATTATTGGTGATGATAAGTTTGATCATTTTAAAGGTTGCATTATCCAAATTTCTCCATTTTAAACGTACCCTTCGCCCTTCATGAATAATACATTATGGGGGAGCAGGATTTGAGATTGTGTGAATATCCTGTTCTTTAAGCATCTTTTATCCAGTGGCTTTAGCATACATTGATGATCTTCCCTGAATCAGTTATGACTACAGTGGTTACAAATGGTGAATTTTGTAATTCTATAATTCCTTCTACCTTTATTAGTTGGCACTTTTCCATAGTGGCATTTATTTTTAATGAGGGAGGCTATAGGAAGTCTTGGTAAGAATGGGGATGCTATGCTGGACAGGACCAGGCATGAGTGTAGTCTCTGGAGATGCCACACCCACAGAAGCAGTGCCACTAACCAAGCAGCCTGAGTATACCTGTGGCCCCAGGGACACCTTCCCACAGGGCCAGGTATCCCTATGGTCTATAGGGACCTCACCCCATACAACTAGATACAGCAAGGTTTCCTGGAAAACTGCCTGCAAGATCAGATATACTTATGATCTCTGAGAATATCACCCTCAGAAACAGGTAAACCCATAGTACATGGAGAATACAGGTAGAATGCAGGATATGTACACCAAAAGTCTACAAGTAACATCACTCCACAGGCTCAAGTATAGCCAGTATCTTCAGAGAACCCCACCCTCTACATGCAGCTCCAGAACGCACAATAACTCATTATGGCTTCTTGCCCTAATTCCCTGCTAGTTCTTTCAACACAGTTTAAATCCTGGAGCAGTTTAGTTGCCTGGGCCAATGTTATACACTTTGGTGTACCTATTGCCTCTGGTGTAATGGAAGACCAGGCTACCTGCTGGGCAGGGAAAACCCAGGTCAGAGCCTTCCAGATACCGCCCCTGGAATGAGACAAGACCTTCCTACTCAATGGATGACAGGCAGACTCAGTACTTGTTCTGGAGTGGGCTGACCTGCCACCATATTGGAGCTCTTAGGCCCATCTACCTTCTCCTTCATGCTGCCATCAATGTGACTTTGTTTGTAAGCATCCCAGTCTCTGGCCCCATCGGTTCAAATTCCCAACTCCCAAGAACAAAAATCTGATTGGCTCACTTTGAGTAAAGTATCTGACCTCACCTCAATCAACCATGGCCAAATGTGTCTCCTGGGAATCCACTCCCATGGGTGGGAAGAGTGGTTCCCAAAGATGCTGAGCAGACACTCCAAGAGATACATGTCACAGAAACAAACTCAAAATCTCACCAAAGGATGGGCAGATTAGAAACTCTTCAGAAGAACAACTCCATCATAAAGGTCAAGACTTTTGCCCTAGGGTGTATTGACTAGAGTTGAAAGATGGGACCAAAAAGGCCACATTGCCAAGTCCCATGGACCAATCATACTGTAAAATGTCTGGAGGGACATGATACATAAGCGGAAGTATGTCCAGAAAGTGCAGTTCTGTGTGTCTGTAGATGTCTGGTCAGGATGAGGTTGGAATATCAGATACTGACCCAGTTTCAGGATTCTAGGTCTTCCAGATGGTAAGTCTCACTCACTTTCCTGACTCCTTGCTTTGCTGTTACCAGCTCCACAAAAGGACCTATATCAAACCCTCGACTTTGGCCTCAAATCCTAGAGCCCCTTAGGTCCTTTCTACTCACAGAAGTGCGTCTGAGAGAAACATCAAGGGCACATCAGTGGTATTTGATATTTTTGAGCCCCATGGAGGATTCAGTTCTTCCCCAGCCTGGATTGTAACCCTTGCCCACTTAAACAAATTTTTTAAAATATTTTATTTATTTATTTGGCTGTATTGGGTCTTAGTTGCGGCATGCAGGATCTTTCATTGCAGCATGCGGTCTCTTCATTGCAGTGCACGGGCTTTTCTCTAGTTGTGGCGTGCAGGTTTTCTCTTTCTAGTGGTGGCGTGTGGGCTCCCAGGCACGTGGGCTCTGTAGTTTGCGGCACACGGCCTCTCTCGTTGAGGCGCGCAAGCTCAGTAGTTGTGGCGCACGGACTTAGTTGCCCTGCGGCATGTGGGATCTTAGTTCCCTGACCAGGGATAGAACCTGCGTCCCCTGATTGGAAGGCAGATTCTTTTTTTTTTTTTTCTGATCCTTAGAACTTCTTTTTAAAACATCTTTATTGGAGTATAATTGCTTTACAATGGTGTGTTAGTTTCCGCTTTATAACAAAGTGAATCAGCTATATGTATATATATATCCCCATATCCCCTCCTCTTGTGCCTCCCTCCGACCCTCCCTATCCCACCTGTCTAGGTGGTCACAAAGCACTGAGCTGATCTCCCTGTGCTATGCAGCTGCTTCCCAGTAGCTATGTATTTTGCATTTGGTAGTGTATATGTCAGTGCTACTCTCTCACTTCGTCCCAGCTTACCCTTCCCCCTACCCATCTCCTCAAGTCCATTCTCTACGTCTGCGTCTTTATTCCTATCCTGCCCCTAGGTTCATCAGAACCATTTTTTTTTAAGATTCCATATATATGTGTTAGCATATGGTATTTGTTTTTCTCTTTCTGGCTTACTTCATTCTGTATGACAGACTCTAGGTTCATCTGCCTCACTACAAATAACTCAATTTTGTTTCTTTTTATGGCTAATATTCCATTGTATATATGTTGGAAGGCAGATTCTTTACCACTGGACCACCAGGGAAGTCCCACCCCTGCCCACTCTTGGGGAATTTTGGTTAGTGTTTTTTTCTCTCAACCCTAGAGTTTGCAAAATCCAAATATTAAAAGTTTACAATAAACATATACCTACACCATGCAACAATTATAAGCTGTACCCAGGAAACACAGCATGATTTTCCCCCGCAGTACCCTGTCACGGTGTACCTTCCCCAGCCCAGGCAGGTGCAAGCCAACGCAAATGCAGTCAGAGCTGGAAGCTCCCCACCGACAATAGAGAAGCCTGCCTAGGCTGGACTCAAGCTGCCCAGCCTGCTGATAAGTAAATCTCCTTGTTGAATTGTTCCTGCTCTCAGTAAGTAATGTCCCATTTTATCCCCATTAATGCTTTTGTTCTTAAATTTTTGTCTGTTATCAATATTGCTAGCCCAGCTTCCTTTTGGTTAGTATTTACCTAGCATATCTTGTTCCATATCTCCATTTTCAATCTTTCTGTAACTTTATGTTTTAGGCAAGTCTTTTGTGAAAACCTTACACCTGAATTTTTTAAAGAATCCACATTGAAAGTCTTTTTTAATGGGCAAATTTGATATGTCTACCTTTATTGTGATTAATGTATTTGGACTTACTTCTATCATCTTACTTTGTGTTTTCTATTCTCTCTGCTTTTTCTTTGCTTTTCCTCTTTTGCCTCTTTGCTTTTCCCTCTTTCATGCCTCCTATAGCATGATAAAGTTTTCTTCATTTTGTTTTTTATTTTCTTTTCTACTGGTTTGGAAGTTAAAGGAAAGGAAATACAATTACTCTTAATTTTTAAACATTTTTATATTTTAACATTTTTTACTTAACAAAAGCTAATCTATTTTTCTGTTCTTTTAAACAATAGAAGGATCTTAGAATGCAAACCAACCTCTTCCATTATTTCATGTTATATACTGATTAGTATTTCAGTTCCATCATATTTTAAAAATATATTTCTAAATAGTTATTATTTAGAGTTACCGACATATTTACCAATTTCTTTGCTCACTACTGCTTCTATTAGCCCAATTCTTCCTTTTGGGTTCAATTTCCTTCTCAGTGAAGTCTTTTAAAAATTTCTTCAGTAAGGTCTGTAAATAGTAAACTCTCTTTCATTTGTATCTGAAATTATCTTTATTTCACCCTTTCTGTGTTGAATGATAATTATCTGGGTTATAGTATTCTAAGTTGACAGTTATTTTCCTTCAACTGTAATTATTTATCTTCTGGTTTCTGTTGCTCCTAATGAGAAACCTGAAGCCTGTCTATTTATTTATTTTTAATTTTGGCTGTGTTGGGTCTTCATTTCTGTGCAAGGGCTTTCTCTAGTTGTGGCAAGGGGGTCCACTCTTCATCGCGGTGTGCGGGCCTCTCACTATCGCGGCCTCTCTTGTTGTGGAGCACAGGCTCCAGACGCGCAGGCTCAGTAGTTGTGGCTCACGGGCCTAGTTGCTCCACGGCATGTGGGATCTTCCCAGACCAGGGCTCCAACCCATGTGTCCTGGATTAGCAGGCAGATTCTCAACCACTGCGCCACCAGCGAAGCCCCTGAAGCCTGTCTAATTGTCATTATTCTGTTAGCTTTTAAGACTTTTGTCTTTGATATTCTGCTGTATCACAACAATGTGTTTTGGTGTAGTTTTTATTTATTCTCCTCAGAAACTCAGTTGTGTTCCGACTCACTGGGAATTTTTACATTCAATACTAGTCAATTCTCCACCATTGTATCTTCATATATTGCTTCTCTCTCTTTTCTCTTCTTCAGGAATTTCTAATATCTCTATTGGACCTTCTCATTTTATTCCTCATGTCTCAACTCCTTCATATTTTCCATGACTTTAAATGCAGCTCTGTGAGCTGCATTTTGGGTACTTTTGAATTTGTCTTCCAATTCACTAACTCTCTCTTGAGCAGTGTTATCAGCTGTTTAAACCCTCCACTGAATTGATTTTATGTAAATATTATTTTATTTCTAGAAGCTCTCTTTGGTTCTTTTCCAACTCTACTTTTCTTTTCCATTATGTCTCATTGTTGCTTTTGAGATTTTGCTCTTCCCTTTTATGAGGGAACATTTTAAAGTATTTTCCATATTGTTTTGTTACCTACACAGTTACTTAAATTCTTCAATGTATTGTGTTTGTTGATTCTCTTTTTTGCAGTGGTTTATTTCTTCTTGTGGTTTGTAGTTTTTGACTGTGATCTTATCTCCAGCAAAACTTGGGTTCTGTAGGAGGCTTACCTGCCCTTGGCCATGGAGGAGGAATCGTGTCATGTCAAAGTTTTGTCTCTACTGGGATTCTATGGGTTTCACCATTTATGGGCCAGTTTGTTATTTTCTTGAATTGAGTTTCCCACATCTTGTGAGTAGTACAAAATTTGCGTGGCAGATCCATGTTTGGCACAAGCTTGGAGTTCTAATATCTCACAGATGACTCTTATTCTACCCTCAGCCACAGAAAGATGACAAGCTTCTCTACTGAATCCTTATCAGTAAGTGGAGTTTTCTGGTTCCTGTTGCATAGATAAGTAACTCTTCATGGCTCCTAACTTTATGAAGGGAGCTCAGTTTCAGCTCCCCAAATGCAGAGGCTTTGGGCTTGCTCTTCTATCCTCATCACTGTTAAACTCTAGCTCTTATGACATATTACTGGCTCTAAGGACTCTGAAATCCCCCTGGCCACTTTGGCTCTGAGTTTTCTTTCCATTCCTGGCATTAGGCTCTTCCATTTATTGCTTTACAATGTGATTGTATACTTTTAAGTTGTTTTATTTTATATTTTTAAAGTTTATCATATATATAATTATAAAGTTCCTATTTCTAGTGGGGGACATTTTCCTATATCAGTTTGGTCTGCCACATTGACCTGAAATCCACTTACATTCTTGTGTTTATGATCCAGTCCATCTCTTCCACTAGGTTATAATATTATATAATATAATAGTATTTACTATTTATATTTTTATACTATTCAAGTAAGTAGCCCAATTCTCTTCACTGAGTAGGTCCTCAGCAAATGTTGTTATTTTTCCTATTGTTATTATTTTTACTATCTCCAACCTCACTGTTCAGGGGTGACAGAAAACCAGGTTCTGCATATGTTATGAGCATTTAAAGTATATAGCCAGTCTGTTCAGTCTTTGGCATTGATCATCTGAATTTCATTATTCATGAACAACATCTTTCTCAATCACCTTCAAGGACAATTCATCATCTATTAGACCAATGTTTCTCAAAGTGCAGGTTGCGATCCATTAGTAGGTCATGAAATCAATTTAATGAAATAGAATAAAATAGAAAAAAACCCAAGGTGCATCGCATATGCAAGTGTAGGAACTGCTTACTGAAACTTTATTTCAGGTGTGTGTGTGTGTGTGTGTGTGTGTCTGTGTCTGTCTGTGTGTGTGTGTTCACGCATACACACACCATGCAAAATGGGTATTTTGTGTGGGTAACCATGCAAAGTGTATTTCAGGCTGTAAGTCAGGGTAAAAACGTTTGAGAGTCACTGATTAGACTTTCTTCTGAGCCTCCACTCAACCTACTACCCATTTTTAGCAGGCCCATCTTCAAGAGAAAAGATTAATTGCAGAGCCAGGAAACTCAAGACCTATCTTTTCCACATGAAGTTCTTATGCCCCAGGGAGGAGAGCAGGTCCCACAAAGGCCCACACTGCCCCGAATTGGAAGCCCCACAAGTGGTCAAGAATACCCATTGTGTCCTGTGAATCACAGATATTCTCTGTGCTCCAGGCCCCTGTACTTCACCCTAATACCCCTATCAAAAGTCTGGACAGGCATTTCAGCTGATGTTTAGCAGGGCTTTGAGACCTTTAAATGCAGCTTCTCTAGGGTCTTGACCCGAGACAGCTCCGTGAATGTAGCTCTCAAGGCCACCATATAATATCCACCTGGGAGGACAACTGGGCAATTACTCCCCTGCACTCAGCTCCCAGGGAAATTATCAATTGCAGAACTCCCCTACACAGTCTAGAAGGTAGAAGTGTCAGCTGCAAAGACTTTGTTTTGAGCAACAGCACTATTGAGAAAGGCCTCAGCACTTGTTCCTCCTCTGTACCATCTTGAACATCTGCAAATCACAGAAGGATTCAACCCATTTCATATACAATGATCCCTGGCATGAAGGGATTTGAGCCTCATTTAACTTCCACATTCAGCATATCCCAAGGTTCCAAAATAAAAGAGCCAGTTATCGCTCTAAAAATCAGACTGGTATTTGTTGAGCTTCTACTATGTGTCAGACATTTTTACATGCATTATCTCATTTAATCTTTACATCAACCCTATAAGGCTAGTATGATTATCCTCATTTTATAAATGAATGTAAGAGTTAGAGAGTTTAAGTAACTTGCTAGAGGTCACCTAGCTAGTAAGTGGTTGGTGAGCTGGGACTTGAACTTCAGTTTGGCAGGGTGTTGGCCTGAGCACTTAACCACTACTCAATACAGTCCTCAAATAAATGGGCCTCCCTGCCAGTAAAGACATAGACTCCAGGACTGACTCATGCAAAGCCAGTGCTTTCTCTGCATGACTGGCCTAAGAAGTGAAATGATCAGAATGTGGATGCCTGCTCCCTGGCTAAGTCACTGTGTGTCCTTAGGTAAGCTACTTACCTCTCTGAGCCTCAGATTCCCCATCTATACTAATAGTTGAACTATCTGCTTCAGAGGGCTGCTGCAAGGAAGACTTAAGATAATGACATGAAGACTTCCCTGGTGGCGCAGTGGTTGGGAGTCCGCCTGCCGGTGTGGGGGACGTGGGTTCGTGCCCCGGTCCGGGAGGATCCCACATGCCGCGGAGCAGCTGGGCCCGCGAGCCATGGCCGCTGAGCCTGCGCGTCCGGAGCCTATGCTCCGCAACGGGAGAAGCCACAACAGTGAGAGGCCCGCATACCGCAAAAAAAAAAAAAAGATAATGACATGAAAGTATTTTGTAAAGCATAAAGTGCTATGCCAATGAATATAAAAAGCCATATAATTAATTAGCTGCATTTCTCCTGTTGGAGTGGGAGCCCCTTCGTTGGCTCCAACTGCACTTCAAATAAAATTCAAAATGCCAACTTGACGTGTGAGGCCTGCATGATATGGCCCTTTGTTCACTGTTCCTTTCTCAATATGTTCCAACTTTACTAGCCCCTCTGTTCCCACCTCAGGGCCTTTGCACATGCTGTATTTCCCACCTTTAGCTGCAACCTCTACTCTCTACTCCCACTTTGCCTGACAAACTGCTCACCTTGTAAATACCAGATTAATTTCCTTGCCACAGTCTTAACATGACTAGGTAAGGTCACTCTGGAATATATTTACTTTGTATGCATAGTGAGGATGGCTGTTGTGTTTTAATATGTGTCTTCTCCATTGGAAGGGATGCTTGATGGGAGCAAGGACCATATATATTTCAGCAAGTCCTGTATCCCCAGCATCTGGCAGAGCACTTGGCACAAAGTAAGGGCTTCACAGACATTTGTTGAACACATTTGAAAAATCAACAAATGTGAGCAGAGACTGCTTTACTTATATTTTATCACATATTAGACGTGCCACAAAGGTTTGTTATGCTCCAACCCCTTTAGACTGGCATTTCTGAGCATGAGGCCCATAGGATATAAATAGTTGTTGCATAAGAAAAAGGGGTCTGTGGTCAAATAATTTGGGAAATAGAAGGTTAAACAAATATAAACAGGATTTTAACTGTTTTATTTTAACCACAAGACTTCTTAGAGATATGCTTGGGTTCCTCAGAGGCAACAGTGCAAAGCAGAGCCCCAGACGAACCAAGATGCACACATGATGTGAGTGAGAAATAAACGTTCCTTGCCTTAAACCACTGAGACTGGGGGTTGTTATAGCCACACATCCCAGTCTATACTGACTAATACATCTTCCATATACAGGATTTTTTATATTGGAAAATCCTCAGAAATAGAAACCAGAAGGTTTCTGAGAACCTAGGAAAATGAGTCAACTGAGTAGGTGAGTGGCTAGGTGACCTGCACTTGCTCACTCACTAGGGTCAGGACGTGAGAGTCATTCTGCCCCACACATGATCAGGGAGACAGAAACATCTTTACACAGCAGATGAAAGTTGACGTGTAGTAGGTTAGACTTTCAAAGTATATGTTAAATAAACAATATTCATTGAGCACCTATTACATGACAAACACTTTTAGGTGCTGGTACCACACCAGTGAACAAGACATATGTTCTCAGGGCTCAGAGCCTACAGCAAGAGACATATAAATAACAAGTCAATTTCAGAATGGTGTTTTAAGAGCTAAAAAGGCACCCAACACAGAGGAAAGGCACCCAGCACAGATGTAGGATTGGAGAAGTTTCTTGGAAGAGGTGACATCTGAGCTGTCATCCATAGGATAATTAAAAGTTATCTAGGTAAGAAAGGAGGGAAGGGCATTCCAGGCAGAAGGAACAACTTTCAGGAGGTGAATAATCTGCTCCAGGCCATGGGAGGGATCCAGCAGGAGACAGTGAGCCACCAGGGAGCACACTGCCTTCAAGGCAGTTGGAGACACCAGACCCAAATATCAGCCAGGAACCTGAGCGAGGAAGAAAACTAGCTTAAACCTCAGCCAGTAGGTGTGCCTTAGGTAACGGGATTTAAGAAGGCAGGGAGAAATGGGCCTGAGGGTGAGAGCAGGGCCTCTTCTAAGGATAAGTCACCCAAGAAGCAGAAGAAATGAGAATGGTTGGGGAGGAGAAAGGCAGAAGGGACTGAAATACAAAGATGAGCCAAACCTTGACTGTTCTTCCTCACTAGGAGACTAGGACCCTGTGGGCCCAGTGGCTTTGAGGTGCAGAGGTATGCAGCTGGCCAAGGGGCAGATGCTCAGAGAGAGCAGCTAAGAAGGAGGCCTGGGGAAGAACTGAGCATCCCCTCCCTACAGCCCAGGTCAGACCATGGTGCCAGCCTGAATCCATCATGCTTGATCCACCCAGGGCTGAGGTGAGAAAATGAAATAAGAAGGTGTTTGGGGGACTTCGCTGGTGGCGCAGTGGCTAAGACCCTGTGCTCCTAATGCAGGAGTCCCAGGTTCAATCCCTGGTCAGGGAACTAGATCCCACGTGCATGCTGCAACTAAGAGTTCGCATGCCACAACTAAGGAGCCCACGAGCCACAACTAAGGAACCCCTGCTGCAACTGAGGAGCCCTCCTGCTGCAACTAAGGAGCCCACATGCCACAACTAAGGAGTCCTGGAGCTGCAACTAAGCAGCCCGCCTACTGCAACTAAGACCTGGTACTGGTACAAACAAACAAACAAATAAATAAATAAATAAGAAGGTGTTTAGCCCATAAGCCAAGTTCAACTTCTAGTATGTTGGGATCATGAGTCCAGGCACTGAGAGTGTAGCTTTGCTGTTTTCCCTTTGTTTTGTAATTAAGATTTAAAAATTCTAGCCAGATTCAATTGAAATAAAAGAAGGCAGAATTGAACTAAAGGGAGGCCAATGGTGATCATGGTCAGAAGTCTAGACTAGATAAAAGAGAGGGGCCCCACATGTCCCAGCACCAGGTGTAGGCTTCCTCCAGCACTCTCAGTGGGCCTCCCCCAACTCCCAACTCCTCTAGAAACAGCCAACCCTCTCCTTGGGAACCGCTCTCACCTCAAGAAACTGCCAAGAATGAGCCAGTTGGTCTTTAAGGGACACTTTCCTGACTGTAAGAAAATGTCTCCCAATTTCCAGCCTTTCCCTGGCCTCTGTATACTTGCCTGCATTCATTCATTCATCCATAAGACAAATACTGGAAATAGAGTAAGTGTAGTGCATGTAGTGCATAAAAGCACAGATTTTGGAATTGGACAGAAACTCAGCTCTACCATCTAATAGCTATGAGAACTTGTGAGAGTTACCGGACTTTGCTGAGCTTTAGCTTCCTTATCTATAAAATGGGGATAATACTTTCTTCAGCTAGTGATTAATTGAGATATGTATAGAAGCACTTAGCATGATACCTGGCACAAAGTAAGCACTTGATAAGTGTTAGTTACTATTACTGATATCAGTAAAATGGAGCTTTCAACAACCTGCACTTACCTGGCTCACTGGCTTAAGTGACACCATCAATTCTTTTTGTAAAACATACTGACTTACACTCATGGTTCATCAAACCTTCATGGCTAGGATGCTGTACACTTGTGCTCCCCCATTTGGTTGAATTGCATACTTACCAAGAGTCATTTGTTTTTAACTCAGCCTGTTTATGCCAGCTGTGCATATTATTCTTATTATATAATTTAACTAGATATTACATAAACCAATAAAATATGAGTGCTAAACTAATGTTGCTGTTTGGAAAGATTCCATAACAGCAAGTTGCTAAAAAATGTTGTTATCAAATTTTGTATTGGTGACACAACTGAAAAAGAAGAGGAAAAATCATTTAAAATCTAAGATGTTGAATCCAGATTATTTCTCAAATTCTTTTAAAGTTTCCAATCCATGTTAAAGAAATCAAAACTGAAAATGGCAGTCAATGCATTCTGGGTGTAGCTCATGCAAGAAAGATGACAGTGGAATGCCAGCTGGCACACCCATACACAAAGAAAAGTCTTGGCCATGTATCTAAAAACTAGAGAGTAAATAGTCTTTTGTTTTAACTTAAAAATAAGACATTTAAGGTATGCAGAGGCAAAGTGAGAAATGATCTCCGCCTTTAAGAAATGTACAGTCTGGAGTGGGAGACAGAAAAGAAAGTTATTAATCATAGTAGATTGTGATGCAGGTTAATGGAGCAGATGGAAGGGGATACCTAACTTGGGCAACTGTGCAGAGCATTCCTGGAGGGGGTGGCTCCTGAGCTGGCTCTGTCCGCCTTCACATCTGTCCCTCAACTCCTTTCATATCTTCCTCCAACATAAAAACCAGAGACTTGCCCTCCAGCTTTGCCCTATGGTTCCTTTAATTTCAGGTCTCATTATTGACAAAATCTCACTGAGTGTTACAGGGGACATGGCTGCCCTCCCTGGTATTAAGGAAGAGCCCCAAGGATCGTAGAATGACTTAGGGACCTATCATACATGCACTTATTTAGACTTTCTTTGATTCTGTATGTTTTCAGCTGTGTCCCATATCCCAGGGTAAGGTTTATGAAGGGCTTGTGTAAAGCAGTTGCTGATTTTCTTTGATCATTTTTTTAAATTAAACTTTTTATTTTGAGATAATTCACACGCAGTTATAAGAAACAATACAATACTCTTTACCCAGTTTCACTCAGAGGTAATATCTTACAAAACTATAGCACAATATCCCACAATCAGGATATTGACATTGATAAAGGCAAGGTACAGAACACTTTCATCACCACAAAGATCTCTCATGTTGCTCTTTTTAGCCACACCCACTTTCCTCCAGCCCTCATTCCCTTCTTAACCCCTTGCAACCACTACTCTGTTCTCCTATTTGGTAATTTTGTTATTTCAAGAATATTATATAGGGCTACCCTGGTGGCGCAGTGGTTGAGAATCCGCCTGGTTATGCAGGGGACAAGGGTTCCCCTGGTCTGGGAAGATCCCACATGCCGTGAAGCAACTAAGCCCATGCGCCACAACTACTGAGCCTGCGTGCTGCAACTACTGAAGCCCGCACGCCTAGAGCCCGTGCTCCACAACAAGAGAAGCCACCGCAGTGAGAAGCCCGCGCACTGCAACGAAGAGTAGCCCCTGCTCGCCGCAACTAGAGAAAGCCTGCGCGCAGCAACGAAGACCCAACACAGCCAAAAATAAATAAATAAAATAAATAAATTTATTAAAAAAAGAATATTATATAAATGAAATCACACACTATATAACCTTTGGAGATTGGCTTTTATTTTTTTAACTCAGCAAAATTCTCTGGAGAGTCATCCAGATTGTGTTATGTATCAGTAGTTCATTCCTTTTTATATTGCTGAGTAGTATTCTATAGTGTGACTGTGCCACAATTTATTTCCCCACAGAAGAACATTCACCTATTGAAGGACATTTGGGTTGTTTCTGATTACTATGAATAAAGCTGCTATGGACAATTGTGTACAGGTTTTATGTAGACATAAATTATCGTTTCTCTAGGATAAATGCCTAGGATTACAATTGCTGGGTCATATGATAGATAGGATAGATAGATAGATAGATAATTTTAAGGAACTGCCAAACTGTTTTCCAGAGTGACTATACCATACATTCCCACCAGCAATGTATGAGTGACCATTTCTGGGCATCCTTGCCAGCATTTGGTAGTGTCATGTTTTTGTTTTTGAATTTTAAGTCATTTTGAATGGTGTATAATCTCTCACTATGGTTTTGTTTTGCTTTTGTTTTTGCATTACCCTGAATATTTTTTCATGTAATTATTTGCCACATATATATCCTCTTTGGTGAAATGTCTCTCCTCATGTCTTAAGCCCATTTCTATTAGATTGCTTGACTTTTTTTACTGTTGAGATTTTAAGAGTTTCTTATATAGTCTATATACTAATCATTTGTTGGATATATGATTTGCAAATATTTTATCCCCAGCCGTAGTTTGTCCTTTTATTCTCTTAACTGAGCTAAAGTTCTAAATTTTCATAGAGTCCAGTTTATCAATTTTTCCTTATATGGATCATACTTTTGGTGTCCAGTCTAAAAACTCTTTGCCTAGTTCTAGATCCTGACAGGTTTCTCTTATGTTTTTTTCTAAATATTTTTTTAACATCTTTATTGGAGTATAATTGCTTTATATTTTACATTTGAATATGTGATTCACTTTGAGTTCACCTTTGTATAAGGTGTGAGACTTAGGTCAAGGTTCTTCTTCTTTTTTTAACCTATGGATATCCACTTGCTCTAGCACCACTTGTTAAAAAGACTATCTTTCCTCCACTGGATTGCTTTTGCACCTTTGTCAAAAATCAGTTGGACATATTTGTGGGGTTTATTTCTGGATTCTTTACTCAGTTTCATTGATCTGTGTCTATACCTCTAAAATACCTCACAATCTTTGTTACTGTAGCTGTATAATAAGACTTGAAATTGTTTAGACAGATTCCTCCCACTTTATTCTTCTTTATCAAAATGTTTTAACTATTCTAGATCCTCTGCCTTTACATACAAATTTTAGAATAATTTTGGTTATGTTTACCAAAAACATCTTGCTGGGATTTCCATTTATTTATTGGCTGCATTGGGTCTTTGTTGCCACGTGCAGGCTTTCTCTAGCTGTGGTGAGTGGGGGCTACTCTTCGTTGCAGTGCACGGGTTTCTCATTGAGATGGCTTCTCTTGTTGCAGAGCATGGGCTCTAGGCACGTGGGCTTCAGTAGTTGCAGCATGTGGGCTCAGTAGTTGCAGAACGTGGGCCCTAGAGCACGTGGGTTTCGGTAGTTGCACTGTATGGGCTCAGTAGTTGTGGCTTGTGGGCTCTAGAGCACAGGCTCAGTACTTGTTGCGCACAGGCTTAGTTGCTCTGCAGTATGTGGGATCTTCCTGGACCAGGGCTCGAACCCATGTCCCGTGCATTGGCAGGCGGATTCTTGCCACCAGGGAAGCCCCTGACAGGAGGATTCTTGATCATTGCACCACCAGGGAAGTCCTGGGATTTTCATAATAATTGTGTTAAACTTTATATCAATTTGAGGAGAACTGACACCTTTAGTATATTAAGTCTTAGTCTTCCAACTTGTGAATATGACATGCCTCTCCATTTTTCAAAAAGATCTTCTTTGATTTCTTTCATTAGCATTTTGTAGTTGTCAGCATACAAGTTCTGCCCATGTTTTGTTAGATTTACACTTGAGTATTTCACTTTATTTCTGAGCAACTATGAATGATATTTTAAATTTGTGTCCATATGTTCATTGCTAGTATATAAAAATACAATTGAGTTTTGTATATTTATCTTGTGTCCTGCAACCTTCCTAAATTCACTCATTAATTCTAGGAGATTAAAAAATTTTTTTATATTCCTACTTAGGGATTTCTTAAGTAGACATAATGTCTTCCTTTGTCATCTATATAGCTTTTCTTTTCTTCTCTTACCTTACCATCCTGGCTAGAACTTTAAGCATTATGTTGAATTGGAGTGGGGAGACTGGACATCCTTACTTTGTTCCTGGTCTTAGGTGGAAAATATTCAGTCTTTCACCATTAAGTATAATGTTAGCTCTAGGACTTTTATGGATGCTCTTTATCAAATTGAGGAAGTTCCCCTCTATTCCTATTTTTCAGAGAGTTTTTATCATAAACAGGTATTGAATTTTGTCAAATGATTTTTCTGCATCAACTAATATGTCCATGTGGTTGTTCTTCTTTAGCCTGTAAATAGGGTAGAATACATTGACTGATTTTTAAATACTGAACCAGCCTTTCATGCCTGGAATAAACTCCAATTGGTTATGGCATATAATTCTTTTTATATATTGCTGGATTTGCTTTGCTAGTATTTTGTTGAGGATTTTTGCATATATTCATGAGGGATACTGGTTTGTAGTTTTCTCTTTTTTGGATACTGTCTTTGTCTGGTGAGATCCAGGTAATATTAGCTTCATAAAATTAATTGGGAAGTCTTCCTTCCTCTTCTATTTTCTAGAAGAGATTGTGTGGCACTACTTTTCTTCTTTAAACATTTGGTAGAATTCTACAGTAAAACTGTCTGGGCCTGGAGATGTCCTTTATACAAATTTTAAAATTATTAATTCAATTTCCTTAATAGTTAGAATGCTATTAAAATGATCTATTTCATATTGGATGAGTTGTGGTAGTTTGTGTTTTTCAATGTGTGTAGAATTGTTCATACTATTCCCTTATCCATTTGATGTCTGCAGGGTCTGTAGTGATATCTCCTGTTCATTCCTGATACTGGTAATTTGTGTCTTCTCTCGTTTTGTTTGTTGGTCTTGCTAAAGGCTTGTCAATTTTATTGATCTTTTCCAAGAACCAGATCTTTGTTTCACTGATTTCCTCAATTTTACTGTTTTCAATTTCATTGATTTCTGCTCTTGTCTTTATTATTTCCTTCTCTTGCTTGTCTTATGTTTATTTTGCTTTTCTTTCTCTAGATTCTTGAAGTGGGAGCTTGTAATATTGATTTGAGATTTTTACTCTTTTCTAATGCATGACTTTAGTGTATAAATTTTCCTTTCAGCACTGCTTTAGCTGTGGCCCATAAATTTTTTTTTTTTTTTTTTTTGTGGTACGCGGGCCTCTCACTGCTGTGGCCTCTCCCGTTGCGGAGCACAGGCTACGGACGTGCAGGCTCAGCGGCCGTGGCTCACGGGCCCAGCCGCTCCGCGGCATGTGGGATCTTCCCGGACCGGGGCACGAACCTGCGTCCCCTGCATCGGCAGGCGGACTCTCAACCACTGTGCCACCAGGGAAGCCCCATAAATTTTTTTATATTGTATTTTCATGTTCATTCAGTTCAGTGTATTTTTAAAGTTTCCTTTGAGACTTCCTCTTTGACCAATGGATTATATACAAGTGTGTTGCTTTGTTTCTAAGTGTTTGAAGAGCTTCTTTTTATCTTTATGTTATCATTCCATTCTTTAAAATTTCACTTGTGGTCAGTGAACACATCATAAATGATTTCAATTCTTTTAAGTCTGTTGAGGTTTGTTTTATGGCCCAGGATATGGTTTATCGTCGTGTTAAGTCCCACATACATTTGAAAATAATGTGTATTCTGCTGTTGTTGGATAGAGTGCTCTGTAAATGTCAATCAGATTCTGTTGGTTGATGCCTGTGTTGAGTGCTGATTTTCTTCCTAGTTGTTCTATCAGTTATTGAGAGGGGATGTTTATGTTTTCAACCATAATTTTGTATTTGTCTGTTTCTCCTTTCAGTTCTATCAGTTTTTGCCTTAACACATCTTGCAGCTCTATTGCTTGGTGCATACACACTTAGGATTGTACATCTTCTTGATGGATTGACCCTTTTATCACTATATTACATCCCTGTCTCTGTTAATCTTATTTGCTCTGTAATCTACTTTATCTGATATTAATATGGCATATAGACTGATATACATATGAACTCATGTTTTTTTGATTAATGTTTTTATGATATATCTTTTCCATCCTTCTGCTTTCAATCTGCCTCTATACGTAGGAGATACATTTGAAGAGTGGTCCTTGTAGGCAGCATATAATTAGGTCATATTTTTAACCATTCTGCCTATCTGCCTTTTAATTTGTATATTTATACATTTACATCTAATGCAATTATTGATATATTAAAGCCCAAGTCTGCCTTTTTATTTTCTGTTTTTTTTGTTCATTCTGTTTTTCTTCTCTGTTTTCATTTCCCTGTCTTTCTGCGGTTCACTTGAACATTTTTTAGAATTCTGCTCTTATTTTTCCATGACGTTTTTGAGGGTACCTCTTTCCATAGCTTTTAAAAAAAAATTGTTTCTTTAGGTATTATGTTATAAATGCATAACTTATCACAGTCTACTGGTGTCATCATTTACCAGTTCAAATGAACTGTAGAAACTTTACCTCATTTTACATCCCTTTATCCTCTCACTTATAATATCATTGGCTTAAATATTTCCTTTATGTACATCAAACAGTGTTGTAATTTTTTTTTTTTTTTTTTTTTTTTTTTTGGTACGCGGGCCTCTCACGGTTGTGGCCTCTCCCGTTGCAGAGCACAGGCTCTGGACGCGCAGGCTCAGCGGCCATGGCTCACGGGCCCAGCCACTCCACGGCATGTGGGATCTTCCCGGACCGGGGCACGAACCCGTGTCCCCTGCATCGGCAGGCGGACTCTCAACCACTGCGCCACCAGGGAAGCCCAGTGTTGTAATTTTGCTTCAACAAACATAATTTAGATAACTCAAGTGGAGAAGGAAAGTCTATTATATCTACCCATATTTTTGCTTAGCATGTTCTTTCTTCCTTCCTGATGTTCCAAAGTTCCTTCTTTTATCAATTCCTTTCTATTTTGAGAATTTTCTTTAGCCATTTTTTTAGGATAAGTCTGCTAGTGACACGTTCTCTTTGTTTTCCTTCATCTGAGAATATCTTGATTTCCCCTTCATTTCTAAAGGATATTTTCTTTGGATGTTCTAGGTTGACAGTTATTTTTTTCCAGCACTTGAAAAAAATGTTGTGCCACTTCTTTCTTACCTGTTTGGTTTCTGATGAGAAATCCACTGCATTTGAATTGGTTTTCATCTATAGATAAAGTGTCATTTCTCTCTCCTTTCAAGAGTTTTGTCTTCAGTGTTTAAAAGTTTGACTATGATGTGTCTTGGTGTGGGTTTCCTTAGGTTTATCCTGTTTGGAATTCACTCACCTTCTTGAAACTGTGGGTTTATATCTTTTGCCAAATTTCAGGGAGTTTCTGCCATTTCTGAGTACTTTTCCAGCCCTGTTCTCTTTCTTTTCTCCGAGACTCCAATGACAAATATGTTAGAACTTTTGTTATAGTCCTGCAGTCTGTTTTCAGTGTTTTTTCTCTGTGTTGTTCAGATTGGGTAATTTCTACTGTTCTATCTTCCAGTTCACTGATTCTTTCCTCTGTTCTCTCCATTCTGCTTTTGAGCCCATCCACTGAGGTCTTTGGTTCTGTTACTGTATTTTTGAGTTCTAAAATTTCCATTTAGTTCTTTATATCTTCTATTTCTTTGTTAAGACTTTCTATACTTTTGCCAAAACTTTCTATTTTTTCATTTGTTTCAAGTGTGTTCATAATTGTCCACTGAGGCATTTTTGTGATGGTTCCTTTAAAATTTTTGTCAAATAATTCAGACATTTTTGTCATCTCAGTATTGGCATCTAATGTCTTTTTTTCATTCAGTTTGGGATCTTCCTTGTTCTTGGTATTATGAGTGATTTTTAAAAATTGAAACTTCAACATTTTGGGTATTATAAGACTTGATTTTAGTTAAATCTTCTGTTTTTGCTGGCTTCCTCTGATGGTCCTCTAGCTGAAGAAGGGGGAGAGAACTGCTTTGTAACTGCAAGGTGGAATAGAAGTTCAGGTTTCCCACTTGGCTTCTCTTCTTGTTACTACTGGATGGAGGTGAAAGTTCCAGCTCTCCACTAGGCCTCCTCTGATACCTTCCTGGCTGCAAGGGGGTAGGAGTACTTTGTTACTGTTACCCACATGGCTTTCATTGACACCATGGAGGCATGAAAGTCCTAACTCTACTAAGCCTCCTCTGATACCACCCCAGTCTGGAGGGGAAGGGTTGCTTCATTGCTGCTGGGTGTGGATAAAAGTCCAGGCTCCTCATGCGGTCTTCACTGACACTGTGCAATGGGGGTGTGTTACCACTGGCAGGTATGAACATCCAGGCTTCCTTCTTAGCCTTCTCTGACACCATCCTACAGAGGGCTGGGATGCCTCCTTATGGACTGGTGAGAGTAGAAATCTAGGCTTAGCACTTGCCCTTGCTGGCATGGGTGGGAGTGGAGTCATAGGTTTTTCTGTGGCATTTGGCTAGAGTTGAGCAGTTGTCTAAAAGCTGTCTTGCTAGGCTGCCCCTTTCCCAGTTCTTTGACTAGAGAGCAGGCTTTCACTGGAACTTTTTTTTTGATCTGTACTTATTGGTGTTTCTGGGTTGCTAGCCTCTTTAGCTCTAGGTCTGAGATACATGAGGTGAGACAAAAAGAAAACAGGCAACTCACCACTATGTTGTTCCTTGGGTTTCAAGTTCCCTAGCTGCCTTCTTCTCTCCACTTTTCAGAGTTTTCTGATGTTTGCTTTATGTATTATGTCCAGGAGTTTTAGTTGTAATTAATGGAAGAAATTGGGAAAAGTATGTCTACTCTACCTTTCTAGGATAGGAACCTCTTTTTGATCATTTTGATACCCATCAGTTGGCTGAGCCTCTGACATATCAGGCACGGTGTAGTCACTGCAGCGTGGTAAAGATATATAAATTATGGCTCCTATATACCAGGACCTCACCACTTAGTGGAATAGACAGCCATGTCTTGTTTAGTCTGGCACATAGTTAGGAGCATGGTTTGAACTCAGATAGGACTGGGTCTCAATTCCAGCTCTGCCACTTGCAAGTTCTGTGACCCTGGATAGGTGAGTTAACCTCTCTGAACCTCAGTCTCCTCACTTGTAAAATATGGGATAGATTAGGACCAATCTCATAAGCTGTTGGTGGCTTAAAGTAAATGAAATAGTGCATGTAAATCACGTTGCATGGTGTCAGCACATAGCAAGTACTTAGTAAATATTAGTTGGTGTTGTTTTCATTGTTACAAGGCAGGCTGGGCCAAGTGTAATTATTCTCCCTCAGTCTGTCCTCTCCAGACAGAGGAGGTCTTTTGGCTTACTTTGTGTCCACTGCCTCTCTCTCCTCCTTGATCAACTGTGGGAACCTTTTCAACCTTGTGAAGGGATTGAGATGGATGTTGCATAGGATGAGGAGGGAACATAATGTTTAGTATCTGTTTTCACTCACTCATTCCTTTGTTTCTTTTTTTAAAATTTTGACTCAGCCTCAGTTTCTTAAATATTTATTTATTTGGCTGCACCGGGTCTTAGTTGCGGCATGCGGGCTCTTAGCTGCGGCATGTGGGCTCTTAGTTGTGGCATGTGGGATCTAGTTCCCTGACCATGGATTGAACCAGGGCCCCCTGCATTGGGAGTGTGGAGTCTTAACCACTGGACCACCAGGGAAGTCCCACTCATTCCTTTACTTATTCATGAATTCCTTCAGCAAATCTTTGTTGAACAATAACCCTGTGCTTGGCACCATGCAGGGAGCTTATAATCTAGCAGGATAGGCATCTCAGTAATGATAATATGGGGTAAACTCTAAGTGCCAAGAAGAATACAGTTAGAATACTCTTGAGAGTTCAGAAGAGAGAGAAATCACATTTGGATAGAAGAATCAGGGAGGGATTCATGGAGAAGGGCACATCTGAGCTAGACTTCAACAGGTAGACATGGAGGAAGAGCATGAGATGAGCAAGGAAACAGAGAAAGTAAGGTATAAATTATCCTTAGGAAAAAGAAAATAGTATGGTTTGACTAGAACATGGTGTATTTGTAGGGGGGTAGAATGAGAGGTGACTGGATAGTATGTTTGGGCTAATATTTGGAGAGATTTGAATATCAGGTGTATCAGTCAGGGTGAGGGTTGACTGCAAGCAGCCAAATTACAGTAGTTTAAACACAGAAGGGTTTATTTTTCTCTAAGTTAAATATAACCTCAGAGTTTGGTGATCTGAGATTGATATGGCAGCTCTACTGCCACCAGGGACCCAGGCTCCTTATATCCTACGCAAGTGCTTCCATCTTTAAAGTTGCCTCATGGTCCAAGACGGCTGCTGGAGCTCCAGCATTCCAGAAATGGAGGAAAAAGTAAGGGAAGACAGGGAATCTGTCCAGCTATCTGCTCTCTTTATGGAACCTTCCAGGAAGTGGCACCCAACAATTTGCATTCACATCTTATTGGTCAGAACTTAGTCACATGACCATTTATTTGCAAGGATATGAAGAAATATAATTTTTAAAACTCTGGGCATATTGTTCTCCTGGATAAGACATGATTTCTATTGCTAAAGGTAAAATGAGAATGAATACCAAGTAGGCAACTGGAAGTCTCTGCAACATCAGAGTAAGGGGGGGCTAGACTTAATTCATCTTGCAGTGGGAGTCCTGTGGGGGATTATTTAGCCAGAGACTGGCACAGTTCAAGTTGCTGACTACAAAGATTAGTCTGGGAGTGTGGAGAAAAGACTGTAGTAGAAAGAGACTAGAGGCAGAGAGATCATTTAGGAGGTGATTTCACCAGTCAAGGAGGGAAGTGATGAAGATATGAAATGGAAAGTGAAGGGGACAGAGGGGAGACATATTTCAGGAGTATATCATTAGGGTGGCAGTTGATTGGATGTGAGGGTTAAAATAAGCCACAGACTGATTTTGCAATGGGAAACTCAGACAATTGACCAATAGATATGGAATTGGATGTGGGGCCATTTCTGGAAAGAGGGAAATCAGAAGAAGAACTTAATTGGGGCCAGGTGATGAGCTTGGTTTGGAACAAGAAAGAGGTTCAGGCAGAACTTATGTCAATGGTTCTCAAAGTGTGGTCCCCAGACAAACAGCATCAGCATCATCTGGGAACTTGTTAGAAATGCAAATTCAGATCTAGTGAATCAGAAACTGTGGGGTTGAGGCCTAACAATCTGTTTTAACAGACACACACTGTATTTCTATAAACTAGCAATAAAACAATAGGAATAGAAAATTTTAAAACATACCATTTACAATAGCATCAAAAGTACTACTTAGGGGGGCTTCCCTGGTGGCGCAGTGGTCGAGAGTCTGCCTGCTAATGCAGGGGACATGGGTTTGAGCCCTGGTCTGGGAAGATCCCACATGCCACGGGGCAACTAGGCCCGTGAGCCACAACTACTGAGCCTGCGCGTCTGGAGCCTGTGCTCCGCAACAAGAGAGGCCACAAAAGTGAGAGGCCCGTGCACCGCGATGAAGAGTGGCCCCCACTTGCCGCAACTAGAGAAAGCCCTTGCACAGAAAGGAAGACCCAACACAGCCAAAAATAAAAATTAATTAATTAATTAATTAAAGTACCCTTAATTTGAAAAAAAAAAAAAAAAAGTACTACTTAGGGATTAAGCTGACCAAAGATATGCAAGACCTATACTCTGAAAACTACAAAACATTGCTGAGAGCTATTAAAGAAAACCCAAATAAATGGAGAAATATTATGTCCATGAATTGGAAGACTCAATATTGTTAAGATGTCAATACTCACTAAACTGATCTATAGACACAATGCAATCTCAAAATCCCAGCAGGTTTTTTATTTGCAGATATTGACAAATGGATTCTGAAATGTGTATGGAAATACAACAGTCCTAGAATAGCCAAAACTATGAAAAAGAACAAAGTTGGAAGGCTTACATTACCTGCTTTCAAGACTTATAAAGATACAGCAATACACAGTGGTACTAGTATAAAGACAGACAAACAGATCAATGGAGCTGAAGAGTCCAGAATAAACCCACGCATAAATGCCTAATTGATTTTTGACAAAAGTACCAAGGCAAATCAATGGGGAAAGGAGAATCTTTTCAACAAATGATGCTGGAATAATTGGATAGCCATACGCCAAAAAAAAAAAAAAAAAAAATTAACCTTGACCCTTACCTCACACCACACACAAAAATTAACCTGTAAAGGATCATAGACCTAATAAAAGAGCTAAAACCATAAACTTCTATAAGAAAATGTAGAAGAAAACCTTAGTGACTCTCGGTTTGGCAAAGATTTCTTAAATATGTCCAAAAAAGGGCAAATAATTTAAAAAATCAATAAATCAGACTTCATCAAATTAAAAATGTTTGCTCTTCAAAAGATATTGTTTAAAGAATTAAAATGTAAGACATATACTGAGAGAAATTATTTGCAAAATACATATCTAACAAAGCCCGTGTGTTCTAGAATATATAAAGAACACTTATGGCTCAATAGTAAGAAGACAACAACTCAATTTTTTAAATAAGCAAAAGATTTGAACAGACATTTAACCCAAGAAGATAAATGGATAGAAAATAAGCACCTGAAAAGCTGCTCAACATCATTAGTTATTAAGGAAATAAACATTAAAACCACAATGAGATACCACTACATACCTACTGAAATGATTACGATTAAAAAGACTAATCAGACCAGACAATAGTAAAGATGTGGAGCAAGAGGAATTCTCATACTCTGCTGATGTCTGTGTAATATGGTGCAACCAACTTGAAAAACAGTCTGGCAGTTCCTTAAAAAGTTAAACATACTCTTACCATCATGACCCAGCCATTTCACTTCTAAGAGAAATAAAAGTACAAAGTTTTTACACAAATGTTCTCAGCAGCTTTATTTGTAATTGCCCCAAACTGGAAAACCAAATGTCCATAAACTAGTGAATGGAGAAACAAACTGCTATATACTCGTACAATGGACTACTACTCAGAAATAAAAAGGAATGAGCTCTTGATACATGCAGCAAAATAATTATGCTGAATGAAATAAGCCAGAAACAAGAAAGAGGTACATATTTTATGATTCTATTTACACAAAACTCTAGAAAATGCAAACTCATCTATAGTGACACAAATAGGTTAATGGTTACCTGGGAATGGGAGTGGAGGTTGAGGAGAGAAAAAAGAGGGATTATAACGAGAAACTAGAAGCTTTTTGGGGATACGGATATGTTCATTATCTCGATTGAGGTGCTGGTTTCATGAGTGTATTCATATGTCAAAATTTATCCAATTGTTCACTTTAGATATGTGCAGTTTATTGCATGTCAAGTATACCTTGTATTGGAATTGGACAGACCTTGGTAGAATCTAGCTCCTTCACTCATGTGACAAGTTTCTTGCATTGAGTCTCCAATGCCCTGTTTTCAAAATGAAGATAATTCTACCCACTAACAGGGTAGAATATTTGTGCTCTGTAAAATACCTGCACCAAATGACTTCCAAAGTTGTTCGTTTCTTTATGGTCTCCACCTACACCTCACAGTTCCTCATCTTACAGATAAAGAAATTGAAGTCCTGAGTGGGTGAGTGATGTACTCCAGGTCATAGGACTCCACATTCTTGACTTGAAACCCATGGGACCACTGGACAGGTCCACAGATGGGCCTCAGTGGGTATGGAACTCTTAAAATCATATGCAGACTGGATATGAGTGTGTGATGCGTGTTTTTCCTGGAGCAAGTGTTCATTATTTACATTGGCATCTCCAAGGGATCCAGGATCTAAAAAGGTTAAGAACTTCTGCTCAAAGGTCAGTTGTACTTATTTTTCCCGAAGTGCCTTGATTCATGCCTCCCCGTATTCTTAGCCATCTGTCTTCCCATCACACACCTTCTTCCAGGACATAGTTTTACTATTTCTCTGCTGACTAACCAGTCTGAAAACCAGGAAACTTGCTTCATGGTCTTACCTCAGATCACTCATTCACTCCACAAGCAACTGCTCATTACCTGCAGGTCCAGTCCACACCATATATCTGGTACAGGGAAGGACCCAAACATGGATAAGGATCCCAGCTTGAAGGAGCTTATGGTCAGGTAAAGGAGTAGGCAGGAGCAGAGATAACTATGATAGATACAGTCTATGATGGGAAACATGAGAGAAGGGGCACAAGCAAAGGTCATCTGGAAAGACTGCATTTGGACTGCCTCATAGTGCACCTTGGTGAAATTTCTCCATCCATATGTCTGTTCATTCAGAGAAGTACAACCCTCAGCTTCATCTTTATTCTTCAAACCACCACAACTTGCCTTCCACCCACCACTTTGATGAAATGCTTTCCTCCAGGTAAACCACCAGGAACCCCTTGCCCTTTTTTACAGACTCTGCCATTTTTATCTTTGATGCTCTCTCTGTGACACTGAGCTGTGTTGGCTGGTACTCTGTGGGTCTCCTTCCTCCCTTGGCTTCCCTGACAGCAGCATCTCCTTCTTTCTCCTGCCTCTCTGGGATCTCTTCTTTCTCACTCCCAAGCTCCTGTTAACGATGGTATTTGCCATAGTTCCATCCACAGCCTACAACTCTTCCCTTTCCACATACTCACCCCAATGACCTCATCCAGGCCCATGGCTCCCCTGACCAAATTCACACAGACAATCCCCATACCGTTTTTTTTCCATCCAGCCTTTCTCAGAGCTTAGCTCTGAACAACTGACCAGCATCTCCAGCTGGATTCCTTAAGAATCTCAATTTCAACTCATCTACAACGAACTTACCACCCTCCCCGTGAATCCATTTGTGTTCCCAGAATCAGTCACCCAACCGGAAACCTGGGAGTCATTGTGAATGCCACCTTTTTTATCACCTCTTTTCATCCAAGCAATCACTAAGTCCTGTGAATTTTACCTTTCAGAAGCTTTTAAACTGGCTTCTCCTTTTCCATCTCTACTGCCGTTGTCCTAGTTGTGCCCTTACCACATCTTTCTTGAATACCTGCAGTAGCCATCTCACTGCTCTTTCTACTGGTCTCTGCCCATCCCAATCCAGCCTATAATAGCTATAACAACAGTTAATCTTCACCAAGGATTGCTACATGCCAGTTCTACCCATATTATCTCAGTGCATTCTTAAAACAACTCCAAGAGGCAGGCACTGTCATTAACCCCATTCTACAGATGAGGGAATTGAGGCACAGAGAGGTTAGGTCACTTTTTAGTAACACAGCTAGTAAGTGGCATGCCAAGATTATTCTAAAATGCAAATTTTAATTATGCCACACACTGTCCTAAAATCCTTAAAGGCTCCCCATCCCCTTAATACAAAAACTCAAATTTTTTAGCACAGTAGTTCAGACCTTCAGATCTGAGCCCTGCCTACCTCTCCTGTGTCAACTTTGCCTCTGGGTTTTGGTACATGCTGTTCCTTTTTTTTAATTTTATTTATTTTTAAATTTTTTTGATGTGGACCACTTCTAAAGTCTTTACTGAATTTGTTACAATATTGCTTCTGTTTTATGTTTTACTTTTTTGGCCGCAAGGCATGTGGGATCCTAGCTCCCCGACCAGGTATCAAACCCACACCTCCTGCATTGAAAGGTGAAGTCTTAACCACTGGACTTCCAGGGAAGTCCCCATGCTGTTCTTTCAACCAGAAACTCCCCTTTCCCTACATGTTCCCCTTCCTTTTTTTTTTTTTTTGCCTTGTAACCCCTACTCATTCTTCTCAAAGCTCAGGCATTGTCTCATACACAGGAGCCTTACTTCAGTGTGAATGCCCCACCCTCCCCAGCTCAGGTAGGTGCCTTGGTGGACACTATAATGTGCTGTCCGATTCCCTTCAATGAAGGACTTACCCCAGTTGCTGGGAGTGCTAGCAGACAGTCTTCAGCTTTCAGCTCCTGTGGGGGAATGGCCTCAGTTGAAGAGAGCTGCCCAGCCTAAGGTCACACCCATTTCTGGGGCTACTTGCATTCCATAACCCACCAACACAGGGGTATGAAACCTCTGGCCCCAACTTGGGGAAAAACTGAAGGGCCATTCTAGCCTCAGAGTGACCCAAAGGGCTGGGCTCTGCCCAATCCTGATTCTTTCCTCTCCTTCCACAGGTTTTGATCCCAAGAGCTTCCTGATAACACTCTGAGCATTAATCTCTATCTCAGAATCTGCTTCCTGGGGAAGCCCTCAGTACTTATGTCTCCCCAGCTAGGCTCCCTGAGGACTCAGTGATCCAGGGCTAGGGAACTACTGGAGAAAAGCAACAGTCTTCATAAGCCCCAGCCCGAGGGGTGCAGCTCTTTAAACGCAGGGCAATAAGTGACAAAACCCTCTCTCTCCATTGATCCACCTGGTCATGGCTTCTTAACCAGATAATTCATCTCCAGGTAGCCCTGGACTTCCTGACCCCAGGCAAGTCATTAATTTGGTGACTCTTACTGTCCTCCAGTACTCACCTGACCTTCACCCCCCGGAAACCCCCAAACCACAGTGTGAGGCCAGAGCATGGATTTCAGAAGGCAGAGGGTGGGGATGTATGGCAGTGAGGTTGCACTCCCCTGTCACACACTATAACCACTCTGAAAACAAGTTACTCATACTCCAACTGCTCTCAGTCAAGGTAATGTGGACCCCCAAAATACCAGCACCCTGAGACCTCATATCCTTGAATTGCTAATTCCAAATCCTAAACTCTTGATCCTCAAATTAAAGAAACAGCTCAGTGTCTTGGAAAAGGCACAGCTTTGGAATCAACTAAATCTGAGTTCAACTCCTGAATCTTCCCTGTCTTGGTGTGAGCCCTTTTGCAAGTCACTTCAGCTACCTAAACCCTCATTTCCTTGTTCATTAAACAGATGTGGTGACAATCCCATCTCACAAGGTTTTTTTGTTTGTTTTGAGACACCGCATGTAAGACACTCAGCACACAGGGGCTGCTCAGTAGTTTACAGTTCTCCTCCTCTATACTTGAGAATTCTGAATCCCTAGAGTCAGAAGCAGAATAAAATGAGAAGCAGAACTCTCACTGTTATAGTACCATGTGTCAGGGACTGTTCTAAGCACCCTACTCATACCAAATCAATCCTCTCAACAATCCTGTGAAGCAGGTACCATTATTAATCTCATCTTGCAGATGAGGAAATGTGGCACAGAGAAGTTAAGTAATTTGCCTGAGGTCACACAGCTAGGAAGAGGTGGAGGCAGAATTACAACCCAGGCAGTCTGGCTCCAGATCTACACCCTGGGGGTGTGGAATGAGCTCACATAGTAGGCTCTCAAGGAAGCTTGTTGACGTTGAGAAGGAAGAGGAGGAGGAAGGGCAGTGGAGGGGAGGAGGAAGGAAAGGTCACTGTCTGGGCAGATGAGGAAGGCTGAGGGAACAGGTCAAGGGCCATAACCCAAAAATCATATCAGGGCCTGTCTGGCAAGAGTGGGACCAAGAATATGAAAGGTCTTGGGGATGGGCCATCCATGAGCCTGGAGGAGCCTGGACTTTGACCAGAGCAGGGTAGAAAGCACAAGACATGGTGGTGAAACGTCTAGATGATGTTGTCAACATTTGTAGTTGGAGGTCAGTGTGCGTGTATACAAGGGTGTATTTGGTGCCTGTGGTCTGAGCTGGAGCCTCTTGCAGGGGGCGATCAGGGAAGGTTTCCTCAAATAGGTGACATCTGAGTGTGGCTTTAAAAGATGTGGAATGTGGTTGGAGGAGAAGCAGGAAACTGTGGGCCTGTCAAGGAAGGTGGCCAGTCCTGAAGGGCTTATGGGGGGTGGGAGTGAGGGTGTTGGAAGGGGTAGGTTGGGGCCCATTGTGAAGAGCTCTGAATGCCATGCTGAATCGTCTTGGTCAGTGGAGTACTTGCTCAGAGTAATGCTTCAGAAAAAATAATTAGGCAGCAGGAGATGAAGGGCAAAGATGAGGAAAAGGAATACCCTGGGGACCACCCACCCCCTGCATCCCTGTGAAGTCATCTCCCCCCTCCCCTGGTCCTCTGACAGACTGGTTATCCTGGGAGAAAGGAGAAGCGGGCCGCCACAGAGTCATCAATCCCCTGTGTCTTCTGTTCTTGGAAAGTGCCTGCTCCACTTGCTGTAGCCAAAGTGGGCACTGGACCCCGAGAGTGCAGCTGGGTGTGGTGTGGAAAGAGGGCAGAGCTAGAGGAGAGAGAGATGGAATGCATGGCAGATAGTGGCTTCTTTATGATAATTTCTTGATCTACTGACTAAGAGAAAGACAGAGACACCCAAAGAGAGATACACATAAAGGGAAGAAGAAAAACAGAAGATGCCTCCAATAGAGGGACTTACCTTCTTTCCCATTTGTCTCCCACAGCACCAGGTAGCACCTTGTATGCCACAGGAGCTCAAGAATTATTTGTTGAAATAAGAGACTCAAAGGATATTCATTAAGTGGCCAGTGACTGAGATGGACACAAAAGGTGGAGAGAACTGAGGTTTGGATTGAGGAGCTTGGTGGACCTCCCTTCCCTTGTTGCGTCTATATTTGCCACCGTTTCCTTGCCCCTTAACAAAAAAGCAAGTCCTGAGTCTGCTCCCTTCCCTCAAGCCTTCAAAGTGAACAGATCTCAGAGGAAGACTTCAAAGGCCTAACCCCAGGTTCTTGGAATCTCTGGCAGGGAGCAGGGAGGAAGAGGGGAGTGGCGGTCAGGAAAAGAACCCTAGGCCAGGACTTAGCTGCTGCCTGGGGCTGCCGAGGGTAGGATGGGAGTAAAAGGAGGTTCTCTGCCTTCCATGGTTCCCATGCTCCTTCACTGTCCCCAATCCAAGCCTTGCTCAGAGGCAGCCTCTGTCACACAGGTAACATGTCTTCTCATGAGAGGCAGAGAGTCAGCTGTGAGTATGGGGACACTTAAAGACAGAAGCAAGTAAGGCACAGGAAGAAAGCAGAGGGGGAGGACATGGGAAAAAGGGAAGGAGAAGACAGGAAAAGAGGGAGAGAGGGAGAGAAAGAGAGACAGAGGGGAGAGGGAAGAGATGGGAGAGAAGGTCAGGGGAGAGGGAGGGAGGGAGGGGACGGAGAGACAGAGAGAATTTTTCCCCAAAATGAACATTACATAGTTAATAGAAGTAAGTAGTCATCTAACAGGTGATAAACATAAACACTGGGGTCAGAGTCTGATTGTCTTCCCAACTGTCTGCTGCCCAGTTTGTCTGTTTATCTCTCTGTCCATCTCTATCTATCCATCCATTCAGTTACCCATTTCTTTTTGCTTTTAAATTTGTCTAACTAGCCAGATATCTACATGTCCTAGGTTTGACTACCTGTCTGTCTTTGCCCATCTGCCTGTTTGTTTTTCTACCTGTTTTTGATCTGTCTGTCTGCCAATTTGTCAGTTGATTTGGGTAGCATTAGGATGTTTTTGGCTGCAAGTGACAGATGATCCTACCTACCTGGCTTAGGTACAGAACTGGAACAAAAAATTTCACAATTTGTATGGAAACACAAAAGACCCCGAATAGCCAAAGCAACCTTGAGAACGAAAAATGGAGCTGGAGGAATCAAGCTCCCTGACTTCAGACTATACTACAAAGCTACAGTAATCAAGACAGTACGGTACTGGCACAAAAACAGAAATATAGATCAATGGAACAGGATAGAAAGCCCAGAGATAAACCCACACACATATGGTCACCTTATCTTTGATAAAGGAGGCAAGAATATACAGTGGAGAAAAGACAGCCTCTTCAATAAGTGGTGCTGGGGAAACTGGACAGGTACATGTAAAAGTATGAGATTAGAACACTCCTTAACACCATACACAAAAATAAGCTCAAAATGGATTAAAGACCTAAATGTAAGGCCAGAAACTATCAAACTGTTAGAGGAAAACATAGGCAGAATACTCTATGACATAAATCACAGCAGGATCCTTTTGGATTCACCTCCTAGAGAAATGGAAATAAAAACAAAAATAAACAAATGGGACCTAATGAAACTTAAAAGCTTTCGCACAGCAAAGGAAACCATAAACAAGATGAAAAGACAACCTTCAGAATGGGAGAAAATATTTGCAGATGAAGCAACTGACAAAGGTTTAATCTCCAAAATTTACAAGCAGCTCATGCAGCTCAATATCAAAAAAATAAACAACCCAATCCAAAAATGGGCAGAAGACCTAAATAGACATTTCTCCAAAGAAGATATACAGATTGCCAACAAACGCATGAAAGGATGCTCAACATCACTAATCATTAGCGAAATGCAAATCAAAACTACAGTGAGGTATCACCTACACCGGTCAGAATGGCCATCATCAAAAAATCTACAGACAATAAATGCTGGAGAGGGTGTGGAGAAAAGGGAACCCTCTTGCACTATTGGTGGGAATGTAAATTGATATAGCCACTATGGAGAACAGTATGGAGGTTCCTTAAAAAACTAAAAATAGAACTACCATATGACCCAGGAATCCCACTACTGGGCATATACCCTGAGAAAACCATAATTCAAAAAGAGTCATGTACAATGTTCACTGCAGCTCTATTTACAATAGCCAGGACATGGAAGAAATCTAAGTGTCCATCAACAGATGAATGGATAAAGATGTGGCACATATACACAATGGAATATTACTCAGCCATAAAATGAAACGAAATTGAGTTATTTGTAGTAAGGTGGATGGACCTAGAGACTGTCATACAGAGTGAAGTCAGAAAGAGAAAAACAAATACCGTATGCTAACACATATATATGGAATCTAAGAAAAAAAAAAGGTTCTGAAGAACCGAGGGGCAGGACAGGAATAATGACGCAGATGTAAAGAATGGACTTGAGGACACAGGGAGGGGGAAGGGTAAGCTGGGACGAACTGAGAGAGTGGCATGGACATATATACACTACCAAATGTAAAACAGATAGCTAGTGGGAGGCAGCCGCATAACAGGGAGATCAGCTCGGTGCTTTGTGTCTACCTAGAGGGGTGGGATAGGAAAGGTGGGAGGGAGACGCAAGAGGGAGGAGATATGGGGATATATTTATATGTATAGCTGATTCACTTTGTTATATAGCAAAAACTAACACACCATTGTAAAGCAATTATACTCCAATAAAGATGTTAAAAAAAAAGGAATATTGGGACAAATCAAGGTCATGTGCCTCTTGATATAATGCACTGAGAAGAACACAGCATCATTCCTGCCAAAAAATGCATAACATGAGGAAACATCAGATAAACCCCAATTGAGAAATACTCCTAAAAAAAACCTATTCTGTATTCTTGAAGATTATCCAGGACATGAAAGACAAAGAAAGACTGAAGACCTGTTCCAGATGGAAGGCAACTACAGAAACATGACAATTAAATGCAATTGTGACTCTGGAGGGGATTCTGAACCAGAAGGGGAAAAAAGGTATCAAGGATATTATAGTACCAATGGGCAAAGTTTGAATGGATCGGTGGATTACGTGGTAGAATTATATCTATGTTAATTTTCTGATCTACATGATTGCATATGACTATGTAAGACAGCATCCTTATTTTTTTAGGAAATACACATTGAAGTATTTAAACTGGAAAAAAAATGGCTTAGGTGGTAAGAAAAATATTATCTCACATAAAAAGAAGTTTGGGGACAGAGAGATTCCTAAATTGGTCAATGTGGCCCAGGGGCATCATTTGGCACCCAGATTTTCACAGCTATCCTCTACCATCCCTGGCATGTCAGCTTTTAACTCAGAGGAACCTCAGGGTTTCAAAAAGGCTGCAGCAACTCAGCACATTACATCTTCACGTAGGAAAGTCCAAAATCCAGAAGGAGAGAAGAGGGCACATCTCTTCCATCGGTCCTTTTATAAGTTTGAGGTAAAATTTCCCCAAAGTCTCCTTAAGAGACTTCCTCCCACATTTCAGTGGTCAGAATTGTACCACATATCCATTTGTAAATCAGTCTCCAGCGAGGGGAATGGAATTACCATGATTTTCCTGGACCAACTAAGATTCACCTCTGGGGCAAGGGAGAGGTTCAACCTTCCCCAAAGCACTTGGTCTCCAAACACCAAACAAAAGAATGGGTTCCGCTAGCAAGAAGGGAGGACAGAATGTGGGGCATGGCTATTGGGTAGGCCTATTCTATATGCTGAGCTATACATCCATCTTCTCTGCGCAATCAGCTGTCCATCTAGCTGTCTATCGATTGGTCTGCCTGTCTGTTGGTCTGTCAGTCACTCCTGGAGACTGCCTACATGACTATCCATGTCAGTCTGTGTGTCTATCTGTATACCAATTTATCTGTGTCTCTATTTGTCTTTTGGTCTATAAATAAATCTATTAATGAGTTTGTGTGTTTACTCAATATGTCTGTCTGTCCATCATCCATCTTGAACTTCTGTCCACTTCTGCCCGTCTCTTCCTCACCTATCCCATATTTTTTTAATGGATAGCTCATTTCTTTTTTTTTTTTTTTTAACCACAGAATAGTCTGAAATAACTCTTGAAACTCATCACTCTGGACAAAGCACTGACCAGAGGGCCCACATCTCCTAACAAGAGAGACAGCAGCAGGGAGAGACTGCCAGAGTTCCCACCCCACCATCTCATTGTGCACCATCTCCCCTCTTCCCAGGTCCTGCCCAGAGGCTGGGTTGCTCATGGTCTCTACCTGTGACGATCAGGCCCTCCCTAAGCTATCTGAGCTCCCAGAGTGACTTTGTTCATTCATTCATTCTTGAATGAATATTTACTGAGTACCTACTATGTGCCAGGCCCTTTCTTAGGTGATGGAGATACAGAGAGGATACATGGTTCCTGCCCCTATGGGATTTACAGTCTATGCATAGACACAGCCACACATAGCCACACTTACACAGGCTTATACACCACAATGGATGCTCCCATGTGTGTGCACACACAGGTTCTCAAATATACATTTAAAGACCCACACAGCCACATCCGGGCCCTGCCAGCCTCTGCAAACATCTGTTGAGCCTAATATGTATGTGGCACTTAAGTTAGTCCTGTACAAAAGCACATCTTACACACACACACACAGAGTTATATATTTTACTGCCCTGGGACCCTGATAGTAGGGCGCAGGGAAGTGGCACAGGATTCTTATTTCTGTCCCCACATCTAGGCTTGACTCCCGTCATGACCTTGAGTAATTACTTCTTGACCATACAGTATCCCCTTGTACAAAAGGGGCAATGCCTGGCCCAGGGATGATCAACCCCCCTCTCATTTCCTTGAACTACTCTACTCATGTTCCTTTATAGCATAAAAGTTGCTTCTGACCTGTCACTGGGAACATGTCTCTTTCTTTCCTCCCCTCTCTGCCTGTCTGTTTCTCTCCATGTCTCCACAGGGTCTCCCCCAACAGTGCTCCAGCTTTTGTGTTTCCCATCAAAGTGATTGTGTCTGGGTCTCTGTCTTTGTGTGGTGTTTGAGTATTAGGACAGAGTGTTTGAATTCATGTCTGAGTATATGTTTGAGCTGCTGTGTATTCCTATGTGTCTGCCGTGGGGCTCTGTGTGTTTTTATCCAAGAGTGTGTGTGCATACACACACACAGGGGCGTACACGCGAGCACATGCTCGGCTCCCCTAATATGTTGAATGGGCCATTACGCCTCTTGTATGTGGGGCTGGGGGTGGATGGGGAGGGGGAACAGAGGGAGGCAGCAGGATTCTGTAAGAACATTAAATCCCAAATAAAGTAGAAAATATTTTTTAAAATCACCGACTTCCCGTTTTCTCCGAAATGGAGTGAAACACGGCTGGTCCCGAGGCAGGGGCTCCGCGGGGCCAGCCGCTGGAAAGGGGCAGCGCTTTATTTTTTATTTTTGTAATAAGAGGAACTGAATTAGAAAAAACGGGGAAGGAAGAGCAGAGTCAGATTGTTAAAGGATTCAATGAGCTGTGGCCAATGTATTCGAAAGGTGCTTAAGGCAGCAGAGCCGCTCACCAAACACACACTCACGCGCACGCACGCATGCACACACACTGTCATACACAGCCACACCAAGGCACCACATACCGCCATCACACTCACACGACCGAGACAAAGGCACATTCAACCACACTGGCATTGGGACACACACCCAGAGAAACACAGACACACAAACCCATCTCCACACATCCCCCACACGGCCAGTATACGCTCCAAGATGCATGCGTCCATCTCAGGTGCCAGGGCAACTAACTCAGATACACCCTGAGACACAAAATCATCTACTGCAAACAGATACACGCAATGATGCAGACACCCAAAGACAAAAACACACATTCACAGTCACACACAGACACTCACACTCCCTACACTTGGATCCATACAGATATTTTCGTATATTTTACGACAACTACCAAATTCACTTCCAACACCTGTATACTCACTCACACAACAAACTTACTGCAAATAAAGTTCACACTTACTATGATGCTTGTTCTCTCACCCATGCACCCACTATGGCTGATACACAAAGACGCTCAGGCCTCCGGACACACCCACACCTTCACACACAGTCACCCAACACACCCCATGTGTAGTTATTAATGATACCAAACGTTTATAGGGAGATTTACAGTTGAAAATGTATTTTGGTCTACTTAAGCCCCACAATCATCCTGTGAAACAGATACCCTTATCCTTGCTTTAGAGATGAAGCAACAGAGCTCAGGGAGGTTAAATGACCCGCCCAACACCACACACCAGCAACAGGCCAAGCCAGGACGAGAGCCCCCTGTTTAAAAATTTAAATTGCCAACTGCAGAGAGCTGAACAAACACAAACACATAGGGTCTTGGTCTTTCACACGTTCTCATGAACACAGCCTCACGCTCATTTACATAGGCAGGTTCAATTTCACACACACACCCCACCCTTGCCTGGCCTGACAGTAACCTGCATGTGCTGTGCCCACATTCTCACACACAGTCACCCCCTTCTACCTCCCTTTCTCGTTTTCTGTTTCTCCAGCTGCTTCCTAATCCTGCCACCCCTGGATAGCCTGAGCTAAGGTAAGTTTACAGGGGACAGGGATGGGGCATGAGCCAGGCTCTTCCTCTCAGCTACACCTATGACCGCATTCCTCCCACCCCACCAAAAGCAACCCCACCTCGTGGCTGCCCCAGCCCCCTCCCCCAGGGCCTGGGAAAGGTGAGCTCCAGCTTCCCTCGCCCTACTCCTCCCACACACTCTAACCAAGGGGACATTAAAAAGTGCTGACAGGGCAGGGGAGAGGCCACCTGCCTGCTCGCCAGTCGGGCCACTTTCATCTCAGCTGCCTCCTGCTGCAGCCGCCGCCACCCTGGCCTTCCCTCCCCCGGGTCCCTCTTTATTAATCTGGCCCGTCTGGCCAGCCCAGACCCGCCTAGTCGCCCCCATCACCCCTTTCCCCTCCAACGCCAGCAAGGGCGGTTCCAGCTCCCCAACATCCCAGGGCCGTGCCAGGTGGAGGCTCCATTCCCTACATCGATCATCCCAGGGGCCACGAAGAGTGCCTCCAACAGTCTGGGGAAGCTCATTCTCCTCCAGATTTACAGCAGGAGATGGGGGTCTCCCGTGCCCCCCACTGACACACAGACACATCACACAGCGAGCCTCACCTGCACAGGACATGCGTGCCACACACTGACAGTCCTATATTCACTGCACAACAACACACCCACAACCTCAGGCACACCCACTGTTGTTACACTGAGTTACACATAACACCCACAATGACAGTCACACACAAGGACCCCAAGGGGAGACATACAACAACAGCCATATGATAACACAGCCACCCGTAGTAACCATCATTTAGAGCACACAGTCAACACCATCACACACAAGCACCCACACATGACACAACATCACACACTAGGACATGCTATCACCCAGCTTGTTGTTGCCCATAATGATAATCAAATGGTACCTGGCTCTTAGTGGCACTCGATAACTTAACATTTATTGAATGAATAAATGATACAGTCGCAGTACATTCACACACTACACTGCACACATATACCTTAGAGCCAAAATGCATATGCCATAAAGAGTGGCAACAAGCCCTGCTAAGAACACCCCAAGCAGCACGTGACTGATGTCAGAAAAGCAGACAGAAGGTGATGGAATGAAAGCAACCCAGCTGGGACAGGGTTGGGGACAAGGCATTCAGTTACCTTTTGGAACTGGAGACATCTTTCTGAAACACAAATCTAGTTCCAGAATAAAGCCCCAGCACTCCTCAACAGTCTGCACAGCCCCGTCTTGTACACACCTGCTGCGTGCCTGCCCAGCCATGGTCCTACTCCCTATGCTCCAGCCATACTGGCCTCCTCTCATTCCTCATCCCACTCTGCTCCCTCCTGCCGCAGGGCTTTGCATATGCTGCTCCCTCCACCTGCAACACTTTTCTCTCCTCTGTTCTCCCAGTTTACCTTTAGCTCTTGGCTCCAGGTCACTTCCTAACTAGGTTAAATCCCTCATGCTATAGACCGAATGTTTGTGCCTGCCCCCATTCATGTGTTGAAACCTAATCCCCAATGTGATAGTATTTGGAGGTGGGGCCTTTGGGAGGCGATTAGTGCCCTTATGAGAGGGACTCCAGTGAGCTCCCTTGTCTCTTCTGCCGTGTGAGGACCCAGTGAGAAGATGGTGATCTATGAACAAGGAAGCAGGCCCTCACCAGATACTAAATCTGCTGGTGCCTTGATCTTGGACTCACCAGCCTCTGAAACTATGAGAAATAAATTTCTGTTGTTTATAAGCTACTCAGTCTATGTATTTTGTTCTAACAGCCCAAAAGGACTGACATCCCACTTATAAGCCCACGTTATCAAACCGTTGATCTCTCTTTTATGGCACTTTTCACAGATGCAGTTTTTCTGTCCCCACCACTAGACTGAAGGCCGTATGAGGGCAGACAGTGTCTGCTTTTGCTTCCACCAACTCACAGGACTGCTACCTAACAGTCCTGAGGGCCTACTCTGTACACATCGCACAGTAGGTGCTCAATAAACATCTAAATGAATGAATGACAATGACGAGGTACACAAAAGAACACTAGAGGGACAGCTTGGCTAGAAGTTAACAAGTCCTAGAATGCCAAAACTGGGAGGGATATCGGGAAACCCTGAGTTTTTGCCCTTGCTGTGTGACTCTGGGCAAGTCTCTTCATCTCTCTGGGCCTCATTTTCCTCACCTGTAAATGAAGGCATCAGAATGTATTCTGTGGAGCTCTAGGGGCTCAGGAGCATCCAAGCTGCTGTGGGCAAGGATGGGAGCAAAGGAGAGCAAGCTTCAGCCACAGCACTTCTGCTTTTATCTGTGTGTGTGTGTGTTCAGAATTGAAGGTTCTAAAGTTTAAAGTATTATTTGAAATCCCTGAACTAGGTGATCTCTAGTTGTCTTCTGGAATATTACAATGCAACAGAAGCAGAATAGTTCCACAACAGTAAGATGCCAGAGCACTGCTACTTTTTATCTGCAAAGTTATCTAAGTGGGTCCTCAAAATCGACAGAGGAAAGGAGCAATAAGAATTGAATGAGCCCAATTGGAGGAGGATTCCTCGAGGAGAGGAGTTTTCAACATCCTCTGCTGATTCCTAACTCTGGTGACAGATTCAAAGAGACCAGGGAGCTGGTGGGGGAGGGATCAGGGAACCACTTCCCAGAAGGGACTGTGACCAAAGCAACAGACTAAAAAAGGTAAGTCCTGCCTGAATATGAGTAGGAGAAGACAATGGGTGGGTGGGGTAGTGGGGGAGAAGGGCACAGGGTGCTCCACAAGCTTTCTGAAAAGCCCACATGCACTGAGGATGGCAAACAGGAAAAAACTCTACAGTCAAGTCACCTTACAGGAACTGAACTTTATCCTGGGAAAGGGAAGGCTGAGGGCGCAGGAGTTGAGAATCACTGAGTATGGAGGGCAGGGTAGGAAAGCCAGATAAATCAGGATAGTTACAGGACACGGGCTATCTGTTTTTCTCTGTGTTCCTTGAGGGGGGCAGAGGAAACAACAGCCTAAACTGGGGGTTAAGAAGGCAGGTGGGGCAGAGAAAGGCCAGAGAATGAAGCCTGGAGAAATCTACTACTTTGTACCTAAGGTGGGGATGGTTCCTTGGGAACCCCTTACCTAAGTGAAGAACAACCTCTCCTACTCCATCCCCTCCATCAGCCTCAATGTTTCCTCTCTCTCATATACACCCTTTTCAACCTGCCTTGGGAACCTCAACTGTCTCCCTCTTTCCTTGAACTCCCAAGTTTCTCCAACCCACAAGCCATCTTCACCCACTGCCTCCTTCCTGCAGTGGCTCCCTTGCCTGCCTCTGGCCTCCACCCTGCTGCTGTCCTGAAGTCACTTGTTCTGGAAGCAGCCAACCCCTAGGCCTATTCTCTGGGGTACGTGGCGCTGGTGATGCTCTTCTGGAAGCTCTCTGCCCTCTCCTAGTTCTCCAACCTCTCTGATTCTCTCCCGGCAACTCTTCTTATCTGCAGAAGGGGCCCAGGCTCAGTCTGAAGGTTTTCAGTGCTTTCCCCTCCACACTCTCTCCCATGACCAACTTATCTACAAGCAGGACTTCAAATTCAACTAGCAACCCCATAGGAAAGACCCTCAAAGGGGCCCTCTTTTATATGTGTATTGAGTGTACTCAATAGATTTGGATTAATGACTCCCAAATCGGTACTTCAGTCCAACTTCCAACTGGCATCCCCAATTCCTCACCAGATATCTCCTCCCAGATTCCCCATCACTACATTAAATTCACCGTGATCACCTTGAGTCCCAAACCAGCCCACATCTCCCAGAATTTCCTCTCAGGTCATGTGCCTGCTAGATCAGGCCCAGCCCACTCTCAATTCATGAATCTTCACACTGGGAGTTTCCCTTCAAATGTCCCTTAGTATTGCCGCTTATCTGCACATTTTAACCCCAAACCCAGTCCAACTCATGTGCCTTTCCTCCAGGGTTTGGTCCAGATTGTCCCCCTCACCCAGTGTCTTCCCTGACTGCATGAGTGGTCTTCCTAAATATGCCATGCCCTCATCCAGAACCCCACAGGTCTCCATTTCTCTGCTCAGTGTCCAGAGCTCTCAGTTTGACCTTCTGGGATGTGCTCCCAGCCTCCTCTGCAGGCTTAAGCCTGCTCTTCCCTCCAGGAACACTTGCCTCCAACAGAGTCTAATTCTTCCCAGCCAGACAGGTCTTCAAGCTCCTCCTGACATTTGCTCAAGCTGCTCCAATCTCTGGGATTGCTACTCTTCTGAGGAGTTAAATCCCAAGCATCCTTTCTAGCTGAGTTTCTCCTGCACATTATCAACTGGGACATGACTGACCACTGTTACCACTCCTGGCTCCTGCCCACCAAAAACCAGTAGTTCCTGCCGGCCACATCAACAAAAATATCCCTGGTTGAGAACCACTGGTTGTATACTGTTCTCTCACCTTCCTCCCAACTACTTGATCGTCTCTAAATTACCAGTATGTTCCAAGACCTTCTTTCAACTTCCTCAAAGTCCTTAGCTTCTGGCTAGAGGCTATGAGGATCAATGAGAAATAATAATAAGGACAGCATCCCCTAAGTAAAACTTTCTATGTACTAGACACTGTTTTAGGTCCTTTACATATATTTACTTAATCCTCACAAAAATCTATGAGCTAGCATTACTATTATCCCCACTTTTCAGATGAGGAAAGTGAGGAAGAAATTAAGTAATTTTTTCAAGGTCACTTACCTAGTAAGTAGTGATAAAAAGGCATAGCAGAAAGCATACGCTTTGGAAACAGAAAAAACATTCAAATACTTAACTCTGACACCAACAGGCTGTGTGACCTCAGCTAAGTTACTTCCCCTCTCTGAACCTTGATCTCATATGTAAAATAATAATTATAGCAGCTACCTAATTCACAGACGGTCCTGTGAGGATCAGTTAATCTAGAACAGTGTTTGGCACAAAGCAATGCTCCCTTTCTGCATCTCCTTATGTTCTTTTCTCCACTCAAATCCTACCTCAGATACTTAAAAAGAGTAACAATGATAATCCTTCACAGTTAAACTCAGGCTCTTGGCCCCCCTACACTGCATGGCCCTGCACTGTTCAATCAAGCCTTCCCAGGCCTGCTCTGGCAGCTGTTCCTCTCTTCCCCAGCAAGGCCCCTCCCTGCCTTCGTAGTGTTCTGGCCTCTAGGCTCCTGAGACTGTTGTAATCTGGTCGCACCACGGCTCGCTTGCCCCATCCTGCTCCCAGAAGCAGAGCGTCAGACCTGACCCAAGAGAAAACCAAGCCCGGATCTTCTGCTTCCCAGGTCTGCTGGGCAATATGTCAGATGTCCAGACCACTCCTTTGATTCCACCCCTTCCTCTGTATCCCTCCAGCCCAGCCCCACCCTGGCCACCCTTACTTGAAGGAGCCTACTTTAGGAGGTCAAAGTCTGGGTCCAACCAGAGCTCTACGACTTCACCCCTTTCTTCTCATCTGCGGCTTTGACCTCTTCTAGGCCCTGGCTCCCTTCCCTTACTTTCCTGTCTATAACTTGGCTCTTCCCAGTGTCTGCTCAATCTCTTCCTCTCCAACAGCTCCTTCTCCCCTGTCCTCTGTCCACAGATTTGCTCCTCTCCTCCAGGCTAACAAAGCTTTGCTGTGGCTTCTTTTTCAAACTATAACCCATCTCCAGTCCTCTGTGTATTTCTCAAAGGATAACCTACAATGGTCTACACTTGCTGCCTCATTTCTTCTCCACCAACTCACTCTTTAACCCCTACCATTCTGCTGACCTCTTAATCACCAACTCTAATGACCTTCACTGGGTCCTCACCCCCGCCTCCTATACCAAACAACTCTTCAGAGTTTGAGCTGTTGTGACTGCCCCTCCTGTGTTCTCTCCATCTCAATGACCTCCACTCTCTGGGTTCCATGCCTGCTTACTTGGGAAGTGCTTCTCTGGATGTATGTTCACACTTGTCCCTGGAACCCTCTTCTCTCCTGTCTCCTGGGTGCTCTCATTTGCTCAAGCCTCAACCCTCACCGTCCCTACTGTGAGCCCAACCCTGAGCTTCTTTCCTCTGTCTTCCACCTCACCCCTCCCGCCACAGCCACACCCCTCTCTCCTTCTCACTTACTCTGCTCTGACAGTGGTCCCAGCCCTCTAACGAAGCTGGTCTCTCTACTGTCCTCCAAACCTCAGATGGATTCAGGCCTCTATAGCTTTGCTCCCCTGCAGACAGACGAAGACGCCTCACCCTCTCATTCCAGTGTTTTTTCTTTCCTTCATTTTCATAAAATCATAGTCAGAACAAAAGTAACTAAAAATAATTCTACCCATTTTAAGGTGCAGCTTCAGCTGCCCTGCTCTAGGGAGCCTTCCGTAAGTGCTCACCTAGCTCTGACCCCCTCGGTGTTTACTGGCAGAACCCACAAACCCCTACCTGACTCGAGTCTCCCTTTTCCCTAGGTAATGTATGAGTCTTGTCATCCACACCAGGCTCTGGGATCCCCAAAGGCTTAGAAAGCAGGGTGTCCTCACAAGGTCCTTCCCAGAACCAAACTGAGGGAGACTGCATCAGATGGCACCTAAATTCTCGTCCAATTCCAGTTTTCAAGGATTTGAAATTTGAGGATTCTTTCTAGAATGTTCCTCCGGGAAGATCGTCAGAGTTTCTGGAAGGTGTTTTCAGTTAGCAGACATCCACATGCTCATGCTCATGAGCTGACAAGAGTGCCAGCTTTTGGAGAGTTGAGCCCCAAGAGAAACCAGGCAGGTCAAACGTTATTTTGTATGTGAAGGTAGGGGAGAGGAATCCTGGAAACTGACTCCCTCTCCTCAAGTCAGTGAGGATATCCAGAAAAGGACTTTTTAAAATCTCAGTGCATAAGCTTGCCTTCCCCTCCCCATTCACACACACACACTCTCTCTCCTATCTCTCTCTCTCTCTCTCCCTCTCTTTCTCTCTCTCTCTCTCTCACACACACACACACACACACACACACACACACTCTTCACCTATACCCTCTGCGACCAGGAAAGTTCCCCCAGAAACTTAAGGAGCATCCCCCTCCCCTCTTACACCAAAAAAGAGAATAGTCAGAAGCATGGGTTCAATGTCTCACCACAAAACACAAAGCATGGCTGCCCCCGTGGGGCTTCACTGAGCATCGCAGTCTCCACCACTTCATCTTCATGGCCCCATCATGATATAACAAACCTTCATCTCCAGCCCCTCAAGAAGACGCCAGTGTACTCCAACCCATCCTCTCAGCTCCTTCCCCTCTCAGTACACTCTGCCCCTATTTCCTTCAACAACACATCACACTCAGCACTCCAATGCACCAACATACCCCCATCACCCCACCAGTATCCCCATCCCTGGTGCCAGCATCCCAATTCCTTTATGGGCCTCAGTACATCCAACCTCCCCAAGTCTCAAAACATCCATCTTGGGCTTAAATATTGTGTCCCCATCTCCAGACCCATCGTCCTCCTCCGAACACCTTGGCTACAGTTATCTGGAGAACAAGCCTGTGTACTCTTGATCGCCACACTGTCCTTCATGTGTGCTCTGAGAAACAGAACTGATGCATACTAGGTAGTCTTGTATGTCCTAGGTCAGTTTCTCAAAATGTGGTCAGAGGGCCATGGACATCAGAATCACCTGGGGAGATGGTTAAGAAAGATTCCTGAGCTCCATCCAGAACTACTAAATGACTGGTGGTGGAGCCACAAATCTGCACTTTCTACAAGCTCCTCTGGTGATTCCTGTATCAGTTCAGAATCATTACCCTAGATGACTCTTTCAATCCTAACAACTCTATGAACTTGGCAGTGTTATTCTACTTCAAACAGTTAAGGAACCCAAGACAAACAGAACTTAGTTTAGGTAAACTGGTGACAGTCATTCAGCCAGCCAGGGGCAGGGGATTCGGGTTGGTCCATGACCCCACAGAAATGGAGCTCTCGGTGCAGGGAACCCTCCTGCCATAGGAGCAGCCCCCTGCACCCTGGGCTCCGTGCCAGCGCAGAAAAGAGGCCACGTGCACAGTAACTCAGGCAGGAATGCTTGGCTGTAATAGGAGACACACCTGAATTCCATGTGTGTTTGTGCTGTGAGTCTTCTTGCCACCCAGAAGTCCCAGGCCAGCCGCACCTAAGACGAGTGGCCCCGTGGGCTCCCTGCAGTGGGGAGTGTGAGAAGTGCAGCCGCAGCCTGGCCGTCCACTGGGCTCCTGCTGTTGACTCAGGATCCCCACATGGAGTGAGGGCGCCACGCTCTGACCAAAGTGGGGACTACGTGTCCTGGGGGAGGGCGCTGGGGAGGTGGTCCAAATTTGCAGATTCCTTCCTACCACACTGCCCCATTTTTCTACCCACTCCCACGCTGATCCCCATCCTAGACCCCTTCTCAGTAACCCTTAATCGCTGGACTTCAGGAAATCCTGGGATGAAATTCACAGGTCAATGCCTCTGGGTACCCACAGGAAGTGAGAAGTAGGTCCCCCTATTTTCTCCCAAGTACCAGAAGAGTGCTCCAGATACAACTGTCTTTGCCTGGGGTCACTCCTGCCCTTCATCCCAGAACCTCAGCACCATAGAATTTCTGGAAAGTTTCTGGCAGTATTCCGGCCTAATGCCATGCTGGCTGCTTGTCCAAAATATTTCCTCATTTGTCACTGACCTCCTTAAAAAAAACGGACCTCAGAATGGACCCAGTATTCCAGAGGTGGCCTGACCATCTCAGAAAGCAGTGGGGTAAGTACCTCCGTTGATCTGGCTGCTCCTTTTCGGTTAATGCAGTTTGTGATTGTATTAGAGGTTTTAGCAGTCGCATCACACAGTTGACTCATATTGAGCTTGCAGTCAACTAAACCCCCAGGTCTTTTCTTCATGAACCGCTGTCAAGCTTGGCCCACCCCGCCACAGGGTATTTATGTCATTGATTTTGTTTTAACCTAAGTGCAGGACTCTACATTTATCCCTGTTAAATTTAATCTTGTTGGTTCCAGCCCAGTGTTCCAGCCTGTTGAAATCGTTCTGAATCCTGACTCTTTCATGCAAAGTATTAGCTGCCCCTCCCACCTCGATCACCTGCAAACTTGATGAGCCTGCTGCCTCAGTCAGTTGTCAATAAAAATGTCAGACAAGACACAGGCCCAGACTGAGCCCTAAAACATACTACTGGAGACTTTCCTCTAGTATAGGCTGACATGGATCCATTAATCAACTCTCACTGGGTCTGGTTTTCACCAAGCTTCATGACCATTTGGTTCAGATGTTTCTACTGTGTCTACAGATACTGTGAGAGGCTGTTGGCTGCACTGCTGGAAATTCCTCCTGCCCCAGGTTGTGGCCCCAACACCATGGCCATGCCCCTTTCTACTCTCCAAACTTCCAGTATCATTTACTTAACCCTCACTCTAGGGGATTACAGACTTCCAACAGTGCCCACTCCTACATCTCGTGAGGTGTTAAGATGTTTCTGAGCTTCAGAATCTCCCTGGGAGTCACCAACTATTGCTATTTCCTATCCTATCACCCTATGCCTCCTCTGAGGCCTTATTCTCACACTTGAATTCTCTCTCCGGCTGCCTTCTCCTCTGCCTACAACTATGCTCAGTTGCCTCCCTCACCTAAAAAGCCTTCTACTGGTTGCCTCCTTAAACTGTGATTGGCTTCTGCCTCCATACTTCTCTTGAAAATGCAAACACTTCCAACCTCACCTCCCATGTCTCCTGAATCTTCAACAATCTTCCATCCCTCAGCTGAGTAACCACACTGCCCAGTGAGCAGTGATGGTGGAGATGGGGTTGGGATTTGGGAGTCTGAGTTAGAAGATTCAAAACCAAGCCTGACAGACCAGGTATAATCAGGTACAGGAGCTTCATAAAGCAGAGCTTGGGAGCCCTCACGCACCAGAGTGAGGCTGTGGTCAAATTACGAAGGAAAGCAGGAAGTTCACAGGAACTGAGACATGAGGTCAGAGCCCAGGCAAACTGTCTGGGCAACAGAATCTCTGGAACCAGTGTGGTTATAGACAAGAGCAGCAAACACAGAGAAGTCTGAGCCTGGGAATGTCTTGCATATTTCCTCTAGTGGCTGAAACCAGCCCTGGGGCCAGGTGGCTGGGAAAAGACAGCCTGGACAGAGGAGATGATGAGAATAGAGAGGAGGGCAGGGACTGCACTTTTCCTGAGCCCTTCCCCCAGCTATCAATCTGCTGTTAGGAACCTCAGAAAACCTCTAGTTCAGGGGTCACGTGCAAAAATGTGGGCCAGACAGGTCACAGAGGTGAGATAAACCAGGTATTAGGTACCAAAACGAAGAGTGGTGACTGGCAAATGGGAAGGACATGCCCAAAGGGGTGGCAGCTATTCAGCTCTGGCCAACGGCTGTCCTATGGGAAATGGGATCTTACTGTTGCCAGATCTTCTAATTTTCCAGAGAAGCCAAAAGCTTTTGTTTTTATTTAGTTTTTATTTTTTTGGCCGCGTTGGGTCTTCGTTGCTGCGTGCAGGCTTTCTCTAGTTGCGGCGAGCGGGGGCTACTCTTCGTTTCAGTGCGCGGGCTTCTCATTGCGGTGACTTCTCGTTACGGAGCACGGGCTCTAGGCACGCGGGCTCAGGAGCTGTGGCACGCGGGCTCAGGAGTTGTGGCTCGCGGGCTCTAGAGCACAGGCTCAGTAGTTGTGGCGCATGGGCTTAGTTGCTCTGCAACATGTGGGATCTTCCCGGGCCAGGGCTTGAACCTGTGTCCCCTGCACTGGCAGGCCGATTCTTAACCACTGCACCACAAGGGAAGACCCAAGCTTTTGTTTTTAAAGTTTATCATATATGTTGCCAACCAATTTTAAAAAGTTTCAAAAACCATGCCTGGGGCTTCCCTGGTGGCGCGGTGGTTGGGAGTCCGCCTGCTGATGCAGGGGGCGCGGGTTCGTGCCCGGTCCGGGAGGATCCCACATGCCGTGGAGTGGCTGGGCCCGTCAGCCATGGCCACTGAGCCTGCGCGTGCGGAGCCTGCGCTCTGCAGCAGGAGAGACCACAACAGTGAGAGGCCCGCATACCGCAAAAAAAAAACCATGCCTGTACCTATGATTTGACCCATGGTGGCCATCTTAACTGCTGCCAGTGCCTGGAGAGCGACTGCTACCTAGAGAGGATGAGTGACTGGGTCTGTGATAATACTATATGCAGAGTTTCCCCAGGAGGTGTTTGATATCCATGAGGGATACTTTTGTGTGTAGAAATAACTATCCAGAAATTACTTTGGCTTTAAGATTATATTCAGTTTTCGAAGTTACATATTCAAAATCCTAGTTCTTGTCTAAGCTGTTAAGTTCAGCTTACAAACCTTATTATTTTGTTTATAAAACAAAAGAGTAATGTGAGGTTAATATATTTTATTTAAGTACTTCATTTACCTGACTAAAACAAACTTTCCCAAGTACTTGATTATTATATCGCCAATAGATTACGTTCATAAATACAGCAAATCTCAAATCATTTTAAATGTTCCAAAACAATATAGAGACTTGGCGAGATTTTGACTTAAAATTCAAGTCTAAATAAATTATTCAACACTCTTTAGTTGGTATTACAAGGTAAACCTATCAAACTAAAAGGCAAATTCTCCTCCGTATGTTAAGGATTTAAAAACAAACTGCATAGATTCCTTAGAGCAAATATAGTAGTGCTGCAGGTTCCATGTTCTTAAACATGCCTATCCTTCATTCTAAGTTCTCCAGAGTTAAAAGATGCTTACCTATCAAGGAAACAATTGATGCTGCACATATATTTTGGAGGTTGCCTTCTCAGACGGTTGAGATGGTAAAACAACCAGAAACATTGATTGGGCTACTGACTGGATTCTAAGAAGGGACCCATAAATTCCTATTTGTTGTCTCTGAAAGCCCTATTATGGGGCCTCCATTACCTAAGACCTAAGAAGGTGGTCACCCAGCTCATATCCCTGAGTTTGATGCGCTTCAATACCCAACTGCATTTTCTCAGACACCTTGAACCCCACCTAGGCTGTCAGATACCTTGATTAGGTTGTGCATTTCCTTGGCTCTGAAAACACTTAAAAAGTCTTTCCATCTTGAAGATTTCTGCTTTCTTTTTATATTCTTCCTTTCTGGGATGACCACAACTCTCAGAGGTGTTAAGATGACAGCTGGCTGAATGCAGGACTTCTCTCACAACTTTGATTTGTAGTCACAATTCCTAATGTTCCCCTGGTGGGACTCTGATCTCATCCATAGCTCATTGTCCTGTCCTCCACTCCACACAACCCCTAGACTGGCCTTTCCCTCTAGCACTCAGCACCCACCTTCTTTCTTCAAACTCACCTCTCAACATCACGTGTTCTTCACTCACCCCCACACCAACTAGATGACCAAAGGACCCCTACTCCAGCTCCAACATAGTAGAGTCCTGCCACCTTCTCCCATGATTCTTCCTCACTCACACTCACACACCTTAGGACAACCAATCTCACCCTAGACAAGAAGGGAATTCTGATATTACTTGTTCACACTAAGGCGTGGACAACTGAGTCCCTTTTAAACTGAGTAAACTAGCTGCTTCCTAAAGGGAAAAGAAATGAAAGAAAGGGGACTAATATTTATTGGGCACTTACTAGGGAGGCACTAGGCACTGAGATGTTTCACTTGAGCTGTCTCATTCATTCCCAATAGCCACTCGAAGGGGCCTGTTAAGAAAGCAAAGTTCACAGACGATAAGTAATCTGACCATCTCAACGTTGGCAATGGTGAATACAAGATTCAAACCTAATCCATGGGACTCCAAAACTTATGCCCTTTCTCAGCACACTGCTTTTCCTTCTTAAACCAAAACAAAAACCTGACCAAATATTGGCACAGTGAAAGACAGTGTTTGGTGAGAAATGCTGCTTTACTGTTTCCTGCTGGAAATGTGGGAGGCTCTTATCTGTGAACTCCTGCAATTCTATGACCCACCCACTCCAGGAAAGCTCTCCTAAACCACCACCCAACAAATATTACATAGCGCTCAATTTAGACAGCATTTTCACGTATGTTGTCCCATCACCCCTGTAAGGGAGGTGGTGATAGTACTGACCACTTTTAAAGATGAGGGGACTGAAGCATGGAGACAAATGTGCCCAAAGTCACCCAGCCTGAAAAAAGGACATCTAAGATTCACATAGGGGTTCATGGCCCCTGAACCTTGTGTCCTTTCCACTTAAGACACACCATGTCCCCCACAGACACCCTCCTGCCCTATTTCCTTCATTCTGGGGATCTGATGGTAAACCAGAGCCTAGGTCTCTGCTTCTGCTCCTTAAGACACCATCCTAGCAAGACCACCTTTGTCCCCATATCTGCCTTTCACAGACTTTCAGTCTCTTCCACAACCTGGTGATCTCTTCCATTTTGCTTCCCCACCCCAAGTCATCTCTTCTGTGATTCCACTTCAAGTGTCATTATCTTGAGTCAGAGTAGGATCAAAAAAGCCCAGCTCTTCAAGCACTAACTAGACACTGGGTCTTCATAATAAACTGTTTCCTGAGTGCCCATACTGAACTGAGTGTTTTTAAAACATCATCACAAACGCTCATAACAATATTGCAAGCCATGCGCTATTCTCCACCCCTCACAGCTGAAGTTGCAGAGGCACAGACTTAGCTTAAGAGGTTATAGTTAGGAAGTGGCCAATAGGGATTCAAACCAAGGAGTCACATCCGATGTCTCCATTCTTGTCAAAACATCACATAAACCCTTGTAAGAACAATGACTATACTGACTGTAAAATGGGTGGGATTTTGCTCACAGTTAAAAGCTCACTATTCAAAAACTTGGAGGGAAACTTCACAAGCCTGGGGCCCTGCTGCCTCTAGACTATTGTGTGGCCTCTGTGCCCATCTCCTTGCCTCCTGTGTCCCTGCCTGCTGTGCCTCCTTCACACCTGTTGTGCCACCAGCTCACACACACTTCCAGTGCTTCTTATTCCCGTGGCGACAGCAGGTCTGATGTCTTCTATTTTCACTGACAGTGTTTCAGGTATTTTTAATATTATAAAAAGGAAATTTTAGATCATTCCTCAGCGATGGCAGCATAGTAGATTAGAGTCCTTGTGAGTTGGAGGTCACCGAGAAGGGGTAGGGGTAAGGAATGGTAACGTGAGCAAGAAATTTATGCTCCTATCTCTGCTCATGACCTGACAACTAGACTTGCTCTGGGAGCAGACACAGGACCTTTGTCAGAAAGCTACATGGACGAGAAGTAAAGGCTTTAAAAGAGACACGGCTGGGGCCATTAGAAGCCAGTGACCATCAAGCTTCTGCTATGGAGCAGTCACCCTGCTGTGCCTTTCTTTACATGCCTTATTCCACATAACCCTGACAAGGTAGTAATGTTATCCTCATACATATGAAGTTGAATGTCAGGTAGTTTGTCATCTGCCCAAGGCCACACAGGATGACAGATCTAGGATTCAAAGCCAAATATGCAAAGTCCTCATTTTCAACCACTACCCTATATTGCACCATACACTATACATTCAAGAGCTTGGATATGGAGATAAGCAGCAGAGCTTCCCTGAAGGGCAGGATTGACCTCAATGACCAAGTAAGTCTTAAGCAAACTGAATAAAACACAGCAACATTTTCTGGGGCCAGAGGGAAGGCTTCCAAGGCCCAGAGCAAAAGAAACCTAGAAGTGGAGAGGTGACTGTAAAGTGACTACAGAATGGCCTGAAGCCCAGAGACGGCTTGGCACCAGCTAGAGGTCTTCTACATCCATGGGGCTGGAGACCAGGGTCAGACCCAAGAGGATATGAGTGGCTAGAGGGGCACTGCAGAGAGGCGTGGCTCATAGTGGGGAGGAGGGGAGTGGCTGAGAGTGGGGGAAGAACCTAAGAGATCAGCCGGATATCAGTGTGGAAGAGGCTGAGAATTCCAGGCAGCCAGAGTACATCTTGGGCTGATGTCTAAGTAACTGGACCAGCATTGCTTCCAAGTAGGGCAGCAGGGTGAAACTCCAGAGGCCAGAATGAAGTCTTTTGCAAAGCAGTCAGGGAAAGGGCTACAACTGAGCAAGTCCAATCCATCTGCACTCCAGGACAAACCTGGGCTGACAATCAAAATCATTTTCAAATGTTTCTGTAGCTAACCAAAGGGTTTTCTTCTTTTGGGGGTCCAATGTCTGGCTCTTTCCTACAAGTGATTCTTAAAACCCTTAAACACGGAGGAACAGAGTGTTTGCTTTGGGACTGGGAGAAGCCAGAGAAGAAGCATGCCTTTTACTCCTCCCCAATCCCTGGTTATCTTTAAGGTATCACCTTAGACTATGTGACTTCTTGCAAGAAGCCTACTGTGAACAAAGGAGCTTGTCAGGTGCTTCTCCTCTGCAGACCTGTAACTGCCTGCTTGACGCCCCCGATGAACTGAGAGCACATGTGTAGAGACTAGAACTGGGCCTGAAACAAATGCTCCAGGGGCTCCACAAATGGTAGCTATTAAGACTCCAGTCTTATATTTTTCTGAATTCTCTTCGGAATGCCCCTCTGTGCTAAAATAACCTTAACACATATGTAACTTAAATACATGGAAGAGCATGCAATAAAATTGAAACAAGCGGGCCTGATTTGACTGCTGTGGTGTTTCATGGTATGAGGTTGGCAACAGCTTCTCTAGGTGTAATGGGAACTCACCCAGCTGCCCTCACCCCTCACACAGCGTAAGGAGACCGCACACCTGACAGCTTCTCATGCCGGCCCTGGGCCGATGAGAGCGGTAAAATCTGGCTGACCAAGTAGAAGGCATCAGACTCTTCCCTGTTTCGCTCCCTCTAGGGTGGATTTAGATACCAAGGCTCTTCTGTCTGTTCCCATCTCAATATGAGTTTCTCCAGCATAATTTCCTTATTCTTCCTTATGCTCTTGAGAGGGAAGGAATCACTGAAATCAAGTTTCTGAATAAGTCACAAAATAAATATAACCACCACTACCACAGCCATTTATTAAGTGCTTGCCAGGCACTGTGGTAAAGCTTTACAGACATTGTTTCGATCAGTCCATCAGCCCTGAGGTAGATATTTTCAACACCCACCTTCCCCTACACACATACCATTATAGTTGAGGAAACTTGAGGCTCAGAGAGGTCAAGTCAATCAACAAGGTCAAGCCCAGCTGATTAAGCAGCAAAGCTAGAAATCTGAACAAAATACATCTAACTCCCAAACCCATGTTTTTATACACTATACTAGATTGTTAGGTTGTTTCTCATTGAAGTTAAAAGACACATGCTCCTTCCCAAAATATCACCTGAAGACTAGATTTCAGGTGGGGAAGAAGGCAAGGCCCAGTTTTTTTTTAAACTTCTTTAATCAGCTATTGTACTAAACACCTGGAGGAATGAAGTGACAGTTGGGGTATATAAGCTGACCACTGGGTCCCCGTCTCCTGCTACCCCAGCTTCCAGGGCGTTTCTCATCGAAGACCTCCACTCCTGACACATGACTACTCAATATGCTGTTTCCCTTCCAGCAAACACTGAAACTAAGAAGTCAGCCAAATTTGGTGACTCAGAGCATCACCAAAGACACCTGAGAGAAATTAGCAGACATTCCCAAAACACCCACCATCCCTGAACTGCTGGACCCTAAGGCACAGAGATGCATGTATGTGGAAACACTAACTTCAGTTCTTCCCTCCAGGCTTGCCAGGCCCAGCTCCACTCCTGGGGAGTCTCCTGCTCAATCCCCCCTCACTGGTTCTCCACTGTCCATGATTCTCTAGGTTCCCTCCTCTCACCCATCTCCGGAGGCCTCACTAACCACAGACCCCTGGTCCTCAAGGTTGCCAGTGTCCGAGGCTTTGTCCGCCAGAAATGCACCAAAAGTGCTCAGCAGGGCTCCGCTGAAGATTCTAAGTTCTATGAAGATTAAACAGAACTGGCTGAAGACTAGTAGAAAGGGCTCCCAGAGTGAGAAAAGCTAAACCAGGACGTACAGAAGTGACAAAGGAATGGCAAGAGAACAGAGCAGACACAGAACAAATGGACTAACCATGTGTGAAAAGAATTATTGCAGATCAGAAATGGAAGATCCTAGAGAAAGTCAATCCAAACACCTGCAGCCAGGGAGCTTCTGAGAAAGCAACTGTTTAGGAAAAAGGACCTTGGTGAGGGGCTGCTGAAGAGCCTAGGCAGGGAGAGTATAAGTAGGAGAAACTGGGGGACTATGGAAAAGGAAGCTGGAACAGCTCTTTAGAGCAGGCAATTTGAGAGGATACCAGAGAAGTAGGCAGGGACTGGGGGGGGCAAGAACTGGAGGTTCCGGAAAAAGAGAAGATGACATGGGCAGAAAGGCCAGGGCCTCTGGAAGCCCATGAGTTCTTAGGAGCATCCCAGTATCCACCCTGTTTGGGTAAAACTGGTCCCTGAGGGCCACTCTCTGCAGCCCTACTAAACCCTGCATTGGAGTTTGAAGGGTAGACAAACCAGAGGTAGGAAAGTTACCAAGGAGAGAGACACAGCCCTACCCATGGGAAGTTCACATTCTGACAAGACAACCAACCACCACCATCACCCCTGCCTCCAATCCTTGATGAAGCCACTGATCTAAGGAACCCACCAACATATAAGCCACAAAACTGAGAAACAAATAACTGGTGCAAATCCTGTCCGTGGTGTTTAAAAAGACAAGAGAGAGATGAGGTGACACAGAGACCTGAGAAGATCCAAGTTGGGACTCTCCACACCTTAACACTCAGCCTGTTAGTTCATCTCATCACCTGCTCACACAGCTGGGCAGGGATCTCAGTGCCTTCCACATAACTACAGCTGCAATGACGTGCGAGGGGGGAAGGACAGAATCAACCTTGCTGGGAGCCTAGGATGAAGAGTCCTCCCTGGGGAGCCCAGGGGCTGGGAGGAGCCTGGAGGTTGAGGTTTGCTCTCTACTGATCTTCCTCCTCTCTCAACAGTCTCTAACCTTGTCCTCATAGGGTGCACCACACATGGCTTCATAACCTCTGGGTGTTTCATGCAGTTTCCTCTCCAACTAAGCAGAGGCTCCTGGAGGATAAGAGCAGGTGTTCTCCACACCCTGCAGTGCAGTAATGTAACAAATGCATGTCACAGGTGGGGTATCTAGAGTGTCGATTACAAAAACATTTTCCACAAACAGCATACACATGTCAAAACCATTCTATTTGCTATTCTTTGCCCTATCACTTGCATTTGACACCCTTTGTTGGCTCATGCCTCTAGATGTCTGTTCCTGTATCCACCTCAGCCTGGGGACTGGGCCCACCTAGACTTTGCTAAGAAAATAACAGCTCAGCTTATGGTGGGAATAATGAAAGGGTATGTGGCCCAAGAGCCTCTGGGGGGCAGAGGGAGGGTCTCCTCATTTTGGGTTGGCCCACTAAGGATCCTTCCCGTCTCCTAACAGATTCAGATTAATGATCGCTCATTCCTAATTGTCAAATTTCTTTTCCTTCATCCTGTGTCTAATCACCAGTGACAGAAACCATTACGCAAATGAGAGCAGACGACTTCCCCCAACTGTTCGCATTGGTAAAAACCTTGTAATTTAGAGCTCTGATTTGTAGGGGAAGTTGGTCTCCCCCAGGCATCCTGGGCATCTGCTCAACTGATGCCCAGAACAGCCCCTCCTCCACCCCCCCAAACTTCAACCCCCCCAACAAATATTTGACTTTACAAAAGAGTAGTTTCCTCTGTACCTGCTGGTGTAAAAATAGGATCTTGCAACATGGCTGACCCTCATACAGGCCCAAAGCCCCATCTTCCCCTCATGTGTCTGCCTTCACACTGCCAGCTAGGATAGGAGTAAGCAACAGAGCAGAAACGTTGTACTCTGCTACGAGTAGAATTTGAGCCTGAACAGCCCTAACCTAGGTATGTGAAGCGAAGAGCCTCAATCTCTTCACTGGGGGAAACGGAGGCAGCAGAACATGAATCAAAGTTCTTAGTGAATATCTAGATCTTCAATTCTACAGATGCAGAAGCATGCTGGGAAAAGTTATGGGACCTATTCAAGGACACACAAGTAACCAAGGGGATCTAGAACTCAGTTTCCCTGTAACTTCTTCCAGAACTCTTAACTCATAATATGGCTTCCTGGCAGTTTTCCCAAGAAGTCTTTAGCTGGAGCCCAGAAGAGCTTTCACCCTGAGCTGTATCTTCTGTATCCTTTTGGGCTAAGCCTGTCTGAACTAGACACTGCCTGCTGCCTGTAGTCCAAAGGAGGTACAGTAGGAGAATCAATGTAGTTTGGTGGAAAAGAACAGCAGGGGGTTTGCAGCCAAACAGTACTAGGTTTGAATCCTGATTGCCACTAACTGCTTATTCTTGAACTGTAAAATGAGAATACCTACCTTGCACTAAAAGCACCAGGCACACATTATGTGTCTAATAATCAGGGATCACTATTGGACATGAACCCAGAGACATTACCCAAGGATCAGGACCCGACCTGTGAAGGTCCCTCCCCCTCGTGCAGACCTGGGTCGGCACAGCACCCAGAGAGGAGCAGCTGAGAGACCATGCCTCCCTGCTGCACATCACCCACACCTTTAAGGAATGAGCCAGGGATGCAGCAGAGCTGCTGAGAAGGAAAATAATGTGCTGTATTTCAAAGTGTCTTTGTGGTCAATTTATCTTCTGTCTGCCTTGTTTTCTTTGCTGCGTTCCTCTTTCCCAAAAGAGATGGAGGGATGGAGATCACTGCAATCACATTTTCCAGCATTGGCTATATTTGAAAGAACTACACTTGAGAAGGTACCATGTTTGAACACCCACACTGCATCAGAGAACCCCAGAATGGGGTACTAAAAATAAACACCCCTCCCCAAAATACACACAAGTGCGCTCATGCACACACACACATGCATCCTCTCAGTCCACCAGTGCACTGTAACTGTAAACTGAGCTCTGGGGGCGAGAGCCATAGCTCGGGCACTGGAAGTAAACCTTTGGCAAAAAAAAAAAAAAAAAAAAGGAAAAAATGAACCCAGAGACTTCCAACTCCTTTTTCCTTCCAGAGAGAAGGGGCGTGGAGATGGGAGTGGAGGTGAGCAGACGCAGGGCCATCACACTGCCCAATCCCAGGGGCCCCACTTCCATTATACAGGCGTGAATGATGGCCCTTCGAGTTGTGCAGTGCACAGCTGCCCAGCTGTAAGCTGCAGTCCTGAGAGGGGTTCCCAAGAAAAGCTATGAACAGAAAAGGAAATTCCTCTCCATGCTCCACCAGTTGCCCTGACTTCTGAGGGTGTTTGTGGAACATTACAGTGGGGGTCTGGCAGAGGCGCTGGCTTTAAGAGGCAAGGCTACATTTTTGCCCTTGCCATGAGGTGGATGACATGTGGTGCGTTAGCTGCCTAGGCTTGACTCCATTTTGTCTCCTGAGCCAAGAAGCTCCGCAGACACAGAGGACGGGGCCTGGGCAGGGAGGGTCGGTCACAGGACGTGGAGGCTCTAGCCAGTCGGCCTCAGGCAGGTTGCAGCGAGGCCTGACCAACATCCAATGGCTAAAAATGAGTTTAAAAGCTTTAGACCAGGTCAGGCAGCACTGCCTTGGGGCTCCTGCTGTATGTCCCACTGGACAAGGTTAAGCAGTAGAAACTTGGTAAGCAGAGAGGCAGGCCAGTGTGGACACACGTGCACACACACAGGCACAAACATCCACACACAACCACACAGAGGCTTGCACCCCTAGAACCTAGAGAAGCCATTGCTAGGATGACTCCCCTGGCACCCAGGACAGAGAACAAGAGCTGGTGCTGAAAGAAAGAAGCTGTATGTGTCTGTAATTTGTAAGTTATGCACAATCCTTGGTTCCTGTGTCCCAAGGCTCTTTTCTGTGTATGGCTTGAGCTTGAAGGTTCAAGTTGGAACCCTGTCTAATTTACTCTCCTAGGAAGCTATTTAGGTTCTCAAAGGCAACCCTCCCCACTCTCCCTCTCCCCATTAGAGTCTCAGTAGCCATTCCCAACAGCCTAGAGCCTCTCTGTGAAAACTGGGAGGGGGCAGACTGACCTCACGGTTAGGATAGTGTGGCCCTGTTGCCCAGATGCAATGGGCGTCCAAGAACATCTCCTCTCTCTCAGGCTGAGGCACTGAGATTGCAGGAGACAGAGCTGAGAGCCAGAGGTGGCATCCTGACCCAGAAGGAGGGAGCAAGGAACAAGTACATACACGCGTGTGCAGGCATACACACGCACACACATCCCAAGGTTGACAGACTAACACACGACATGATGACAACCAGAAGCTGGGGACTCCACACACTGAATGCAGGACTTTAGGGGGCAGAGAGGGAAGGTGCTGGGGCACAGAGGCAAGGGTAAGAAGTCCCTCCGAATGGGAGTGGAGTGCCAACCACCCTGCCTTGCCCCAAACACCTGCCTCCAGGGCCATGGCAAGAGTCCAGTCCATTAAGTGCAGCGTGCAATACTAGCGTTTGGAGTCTCCTGTCCTCATCAATGAAGCGGTGTGGACGGGCTAGCAGTCACCTGGCAGGAGGCCTCGACTCCTGGCAGGCTAGTTGTATCGGCCCTTGATCATTGTGTTCAACAAGGGCCCCACCTGTGAAAAGACATGAGGAGCCAGTCAGAACTGCCTGTCCCCTAGCCCCGGAGCCAGATGAGGTGTGTCTGGAGACATCGATGTCCAGCCAAGGGCAAGGACAAGGCTTCCATTCAATCTTGTAAACCCTCTAACCAACTCTCTTCCTAGCGGTCAACCCAGTATCCTGGAGCATGGCCCTCTCCTCTGGGTCCATCTTGTATTACCTTCCCTCTCACAATACCCTACATTTGTAAGCAGAACCAAACTGATAAACAGAAGGTCAGAGGAGCTAATAATCCCAGACACCCCGAGTGTTTACGTGCATGTTTTGTAAATGTGACTTAAGAATCTTAAGTGATTCTATATCCTGAAAAGATCATTTGTAATCGGGGCTGGTGCGATCTCCCAAGCCCACAGGTGCTCTGAATGCTGAGGCTATCCACAGGACAGAGGTAGGAGCATTACAAATACAGACCTCCCCCATTTACCCAACGGGCCACTGGCACACCTGCATGGGAAGCAGGTCTCAACATTACCTAGAGCAGTCTTGGCACGGCTGGGAGCGTGTGAGTAGATGCTTTACCGCTCGCTTCCCATTCCAAAAGAATCCCCTCGGGGGTCCCCAGCTGGCACACAAGCCCCATGCGGAACATTACTACTAGCATGGAACAGATTATAATTGATCCGCCAGTCAAGCCCAGCTCTCATCAGAAAACAAGGATTTTCTGAACATACCCATAACCTCTATGAAGAAACAGGACAACAGATACTGAAACAGAAGAGCTACAGAGACTGTGACACCAATCCTGACTTTCCCTGGTCACTCTGCCCACTGAGTCACAGGAGAGCCACCTTGGGGCAGCCACATACCTCTTGTGGGTTCCCCAAGGCCTCTCCAAGCATCTTCTCAATGTTTCTCATTATGGCCACTTTCTGATGGGCTTTGAGAGGATATTCAATTCTCTTAGGGGTGGGGGCCCCCTGCAAAGGAAGCAGCAGCTCAGGAAATGTCTTTAGCAGGCTTCAGTGTCACCCACTGTTCCTCGCACCATCCTCCCTTAAGAAACCCAGTTCAACCCCACCCTCTCCAGCTCCCCCAAAGATCTAGGAATCACTTCCAGAGACAGCCAACCTCCCCACCCTGCCCCTAAATAATTTATTACACCTACCTCACCCCACTCCCATCTAGGAAAAAAAACCATATTCACCTTATACCAGAAGTTCACAGTGATGGTAATCCCCCCATTTAGTAATGACTCTATGTGATGCCACCTGCAAGAAAATAAACAGGCTCCTGTTTGCCACCAGTACTTCTCAGAAGGAGGGATCCTCTGAAACTAGGTAGAGTCCTGCTAAGGGATATAATGAAGACAGTATCTTCACACTCATCCTATCAAACACACCCTGGGGCTAGAGGCAGTGGTGTTCACCCTTCAAATACCAAAGAGTCAAGAACAGTTTCTCTAGCCTCAAGCCTCTGGGATCTCTTTGGACTTGAGGAACTGTCATCTTGTCTAGAAACAGTATTGCCATTTCCCCCATGTTCAGTATGCTCATCATCTGGATATGCCAACCTTCCTGTATATCACGTAAGTCCAATCCTGCCACAACTCAAAAGAAGAGACATGGATAAGGCTTTCCAGGGAATGGCAAAGAACGCTCCCTAAAAGCCCCCAGTCCTAGCCCCATCCTCACCAGTACATTGGGATGTAAAGAACATCACCAGGGCCAACCACTGTTTCGTAACCAACCACGTTCTGGAAATTGGGGAACCTCTCGTAGTCAGGATTGTCAAAGTCCACCTGAGAGGTTCAAGAGAAAAAAAAAAATCAGTCAATCACCAAATTTTTATCAGTAACTTTGGTAGTCAAGAAAGATGCCTTAAAAAAGTCTTTAGAATTTATATCCAGAAGACACAACACACATTAAACATACATAAACTCTCAGAGAATGACCTAAGAAGATGGGCATTGCTGAATGTTAAATGATAAAGAATACTAGGCCTCAGTGCTCCTGAGGTCAGAAGCCAATCATCACAGTTTAAAGGTCAGAAAACCTACTCATGGCCTGCAGATCTGAGGAATTAGGACTCATCCTTCACCCAAACCTTCAGAAATTTTTCCCCAAATACATATTCTAACCAGCAAAGATTTCTACACGAGGTAGTTAAGCGGTTTTCTCAAGAAAGGAGAGGCGCTCTCTGGTTGGCCACAAAGTCAACCACACACCTCACTGAGATCCAGAAAAGACATTAAGTGACATATCTCAATTCTATTCACCCTTTTTTTTATCAAAAAGAAGTAGCAACCGTGACAAAAGTAAACAATTATTAAATCCAATGGAGACATACACATTTTGTTCCATGAACTTATAATTCAAACAGAATAACCAGAGTCCACCAGCATCAGTGATGGGGTCTGCCCTAAATATATGGGGACCACCACAGGGACCTGGAATATATAAACTACATTGTGAAATTGTCCTGAGTTTGTCCAAACCTGGCATACCTCCACAGAGAAGGGGAAAGACATGCCAGCCTTGGATCTCAAAGGAGTTCTACACCCTCCTCAGACCACACGAGCTCACCTGGCTCTGTCTGTCACATGGATGATGAACAGGATATGGGTAGAGGCACTCAAACTGATCCGGAGGGAACAAAATGCATCGCTTGTAGCCTTTTATCTGAGCAAAGAAGTTCTGTTGCTCATCATAGTGAGCAGGTGTCACATTTCCTGTAGGAAGACAGACATTTTCTTATTCAGAGCAGTAACTCTATTGCACAGGGTGGAACACAGGCCCCAGTGCTGGAGAGAAACCCAGCCTGCCCTCTCAGCAAAGGGTTCCAAATCAAAATTTCAGGCAAGATCAGGGAGACTGTAATTACAACTCTCAATTAGGTACTACACTTTTAATGGGTGATAAGTCTAGTAGCAAACATCACTGGCTAAAAGTTCACCATCAATTAGCAAAGTAGACTTTCTTAAATGATGACTGCTGCCCTTATTGGAAGCAACTGCACATCAAAGTGATACAAGTACGGCAAAATAATACTCTGCACAGGTACACCCCACTTATCAAAAGTTAGCTTTACGTCATTTTGCTTTTATAAAAGACCTACATTTGTACCTGTTTTTGCTAACCGAAAGAAATCCAAAGAGGATTTTCATTTTTATGAAAAAAAAAGCAAAAATATCATTCAGTGTTTGTTTTGCAGCGAGTCATCACAGAGGCAGCAAGCACAGGAATTGAGAGTGGCACTGCCAACCTCCTCCCCTGGAAACTACACTCAGCATCAAGCCAGCATCTCAGTATCAAGCCACCATAGCTCTGAACTGTGTCTGTGAGCATCTGTGCTTTATCTCGATTTACTTTGTGCATCCATTAGCAAGATGTGTCCTAAAGTAACTGCTTCTTTGTTTTACATCATCTCGGCTTATACAAGGTTTCACAGGAATGCTCTGCTTTTAGACAGCTGAGGGGAACCTGTACTTGTACTCTTCTTGACTATGGCACGAATTCAAGGGCAGCAAAAAAACGAGAGTTAGAACAACTGAAATGACTGGTATCAGCAACGCATGCATGATCTTCTTTGATGGAGTTAATCAGTCATTTTAAGTTGTACGAATATGTACTTGCTTTGGGTAGCTCTTTTGGAGCTCAAAGATTCTCAACCTCTGCTCCCACTTCATCACACCTGTGGGATTGCAAAACTTCTTTAGATCAACACTGGAGCTGCTGATTCTCATTGAGGGAAGCATATCAGATTCCTGAAGAGAGTTGTATACTCTGAATAAGGCAAATTATTTAAAATGCCATCCTGAATTAGTTCTGCCCTAGCGTATGTATGCTCCATCTACTCTTTGTAATGGGGCTGCATCTGATGTTTATCCTTTGCACAATCCTTGAGAGATCAAGGGACCTCTGTAGGGAATGGAGTTTAGAAAACATTCCCCAGGTCTGCCTGGGTGAGCCAAGACAGCTGCTTTCCTAAGTGCAGAGATCCATATGCATCCTCAGAGGAGACTTGCTCTTTCATCTCTGAGGGATCTGTTTCCCTGCTCTCTACACCACAGGATAGGAAGGCAACATAAAAATTCAGTCAAGTAAACAAGAACTTGCTCCTGGCAGGTCAACCAAGAGTTGGTTTCAAAGGGTCAGGTTAAGGGTCAATTCATAAGTTGCACTGCTGGAAACTTTTATTAACACTGGCAGCAAAAGACCCAAATCTGAAGAAAGGACAATCAAAGGGGAAGAAGAGACTTCACAGCCTAGTGGTGAATGACAATGAGTAATTACTCTGCTTCCTTGTTCAACCCTATTTACTCATCATTTACTAAGTATCTACTATGGGCCTGGCACTGAGCAAGTGACAGAAATAAAAATAAAGAAAAAAAAATTAAAAAAAACAAACAAAAAAAAAACGAATAAGACAATGACCCTGGCTGGTAAGTAGCTCTCTTTCTCCTGATTGGAGTTTAAAGGTTCTTCTTTTTATTTAAAAAAAAAAAAGTATTAATGTATTTGCTTATGTACATGTAAAATCCACTAGCAGGATACACAAGCAACTAATAACATATGGTGCCTCTAGGGAGGGAAGGATACTGAGAGGCTGAGAAATAGAAATGGAAGAGAGATTTATCACTACATACCTATTTACACCTTTTGAATTTAACCCCATTAATGTATTATCTGTTCAAAAGATAAGGTTCAATTTACATTGGAAAAACGTTTCCCTCTTCTACTGGGATAAAAATCTTCTGAATATAGACAGATCCAATAGAAAACAGCAGAATTTTAGAGATCCCTAATATCTAAATATATATACTCACACAGCAACTGAGGAAGGGAATAGGGAACTTTCTTTCTAGAGTACCTGACATAACATACGTTATCTCATTTAATCTTCATAGTTAATTATAAGATATTACTGTGTTCATTTTACAAATTAGGAGACTGAGACTTAAGAACGTTACGTGACTTGTTGAAAGTCATGGAGCGAACAAGTGGTGGGGAAAGGTTTAGAAATCACTTCATACGACCCCAAGCCATGCTGCTTTCTGAAAGATTTCTTACCTTCCATGCCAATAAGCAGCAGGTTAGAGGTCAGCTGCCCCCAGCCACGCTTTCCCTGTTGCTTATTAATCCAGTTCCAGTTAAAACCCAAGAAGTCCATGACAATCTTCCTGCCCACAGTGTCATTGAGTGTTTGCTGCAGATACAACCTATGTTCCCCAAGAAGAAAATCCCATTAGTGCATGTACACACTGTCCCTGGCATGGCCTCTCATACCTGGAAATCCAAACCCAAGCCCATACCAACATCTCCCACAAAGAACAGCTGCAGCCATGGGACTCTCACAGAACTGAATCCTTACCTATCCTTCTCTGAGCTCTGTTCAACACCAAATTTTATACTTTAGAGAAGTGATTCTTAACTTTTTCTGGGTCACAGTATGACTCCTTTAAGAATCCAAGAAAAAAAAAGAATCCAAGCAAGGTTCCCCATAAAAATGCACACATTGAACTTTAATATAATTTCATAGATTTCCTCGAAGCCTACCCACAGACCCTAGAATGATGACTCAGCCTTGTTCCAGAAACTCTCGGGGCGCGAGACATCCCCTTTGGCCCTTGATGGCCATTTCGGCAGCTCATATTATTGTTCACCAAGAACTAGTTCCCTCCCTGTGAGAGAGATTCTTCCTCACCTCCTTGAAGCAAGGCTTGCTTATATAACTTGCTTTGGCCAATGAGATGTCCACAGAAGTGACTGGTGCTACTTCCAAACTGTAATTTTAAGAACCAGTACACACTACCACATCACTTTCCCTCTGCCACAGCAACTGCAAAGTTTCCAATGGCAACTGATGGAGCAATCTGTGTCCCAAAGTGCAAAAGATGATGTTAAGTAGAGTATCCAGGTGACCTGAGATGGACATGTAGCATGAGTGAAAAATAAACCTTCGTTGCTTCAAGTCGCTGAGCCCTGGACTGAAGCCTAGTTTATCTTAACTGATTCAGCCACCTATCTGTAGCAGCCATCTATAGCTGAAGAAAAATACCTCACTAAGCTTTCCACAGACCCAGGGCCCCTAACATGCCTGAGGAAGGTAAGAAGTTACTTAATAGATATGAAAAGCCAAACACACTTGATCAAGCCCCGAAAGAAACATTATTTAGGGGGCAAACGTGAAGAAGAAGAAGTAATGGTCCTGAGAGCATTACTTCAAAAGCTCAAAGGTATCCCAGTGCCTGGAATCACAATGTTTAAGGCAACATTAATTAAAAATCTTGATAAGTTGGAAACAGCTACCTGTCTGGGGACATGGAAACCTCAAGACTCCAATGCAACCTTGGAACGTTCCCCAGAGATTATGATGTACATATGTTCATACAAATATTTCTCAAGTAACTCTGAAAGAGTCAGGAACACTCCCCAAACAGGAATCTAAGCAATTCCTGTGAAACCTTAACAGTAAATCCTCAAAAGAGCTCAAAGAGGATCCTAACACCCTTCACCCTAGAATCATAACAAGCTGTACAATTATACAATAGAGTTGGCTGGTGCTAAAGTCAGCTGATAGGGCAAATCTTGCAAATAGTAAAAAAATTTTCCTTAAATCACCCATAAAGTACAGACTACACTCATAGTTCAGACTTAGGCAAAATGCTCTCACTACAGGAAGCAAGAAACTTAAAGTGACTGAGGAACCAGAGGACTCATGTGTCTTATCTCACACTCATTCCATGCATATGTTCAATCAATAGCTTTACACTCCACAAGCATCATTTAAATCAATCTCTCTTCTGAACACTGGGTGTATGTGTGTGCGCACGCATGCATGCACTGTGGTAAATTTGAGGACATCATGCATGAGATGATTCAACTGAACCAGTCTCTATAAGACATAAAGAACAAATCAACCATAGTTCAGATTCTGGAAACTCTTCCGGTCAAAGTTCCATCATTATGACAATAGCTAAGAGTCAAAAGCCAAAAAAATAAATAAATAAAAAGTATGTTTCAAATCCTTTCACTCTGCCACATACTACTAACAGAGTCAAGAAGAGAACTGAGGCTGGAGAGTGAAGAAAAGCCCAGGGGTGGGCACCAAATGTGAGACGGAGATAGTCATTCACCATCAAGTACTCAATGACAGCAATTTCCCAGAGGCAACGTTATTCTGTGGGACTGAATGTTGTCTGGGACCTACCTAAGAGGCTCTCTACCTAAGGTAGAGAGAAAGAGTCACTCCCGTGTGTGTGTGTGTGTATCTTGTGTTTGCTATCATCAATTCAACGCAACACATCAATATTCTCCCCACCCTCACCTATACAACTTTTTAGCCTGCACTGCCCCCATTCAAATATTTTAGGACAAAGGCTGCAAACCCATAATCTCAGGAAATCTACTAACACATATTTTAAATTGGCCTCTTGCAGCATTTTAAAAAATATGAATTAGCTGCCCACATTTAAAACTCAAAAAGATTTTAAATAAAAATACTGATTTCTGGTTTCTCTTGAAAAAAATCAGACTATCTGGCAACCCTGGGACTGCACTCCAAAATGGAAACAAGAGTCAAGTAATGACTTCACACTTTGAATAAGGCATATGCCTTCAGCTTCATCATAGCTTTCACCCAAACAACTTCACTCACTTCATTCACCTACCTGACTCTGCTAGGCAAGTGTGACTCTCACTTTATGAAGACAACAAACTTGAGAATCACAGTTCAAGTCTAGTCATTCCATCATTCCTCAAGCTAGAAAACTCATCCTCAGATAAGGAAAGGAAAATAGATGCCCTAGATCCAACGGAAAACCACGACCTGGGAATTTACCTCTCTTCACCTCCTCGTTCCTGAATATCCTGCAGTTTCTCAACAAACTCATGGAATTTCATTTCTTCCCTATTGGACCTCGGCTTAAAGTTCTGGAAATTAGCCATCTTCTTCTCATCATAGTACAAAAACTTGTGGGTGCTGGCACTGTACACAGAGAAGTCTCCATTGCCAATATTTTCTTGCAGGTATTCAAGGTCCCATTTTAGGGCAGGATACACAAGATTTGTGTCGGTCAGCACCACAGGCTCCTAAGTAGAAAAAACAAATGAAGGCGTCCCAAGGAGCTAGTGGGTTCTTGTCCCAAGATTCCAGTACTTCCCAACTTCAAAATTACTTCTCCTGTTAACCAGCACGAACCTCGCAAGTCCCATTTTTCCTTGCTTCCCTCTCCATCTCCCCTTAGGCCCTAGTCCACAACCCGGCCTAATCCACAACCCCTCCCTTCCATCACCACTCGCCTTTAACCTCTCCTCCCAATCTGGTCCCTTCCCCCATCCCCCACCCCCCACCCCCTCTTCGACGCGGCCCCGCCCCCTACCTCATTCTCGATGAGCTCCTCCGCCCGGGGGTCGCTCTGACTCAGACGCGGGATGGGCCGGGTCGGGAAGGTATAACTGCGCAGTTGGGACTCATCCCAGGCGGGGCCGGGGGCTTCAGCCTCTTCACGGGGTTCTCCAGAGCCCGAGGCCGCAGCCTCAGCCGCAGTCGCCGCCATCTCCGCCGCTAGGGACGGCCCCACCGGAAGCGGAAGCTCTGCCTATTCCGGGGAAAACACAACGGAAACCATAGAGCTAGGCTGCGAGAGAGAGAGTTCCAGACACTAAGAACGCGGGGCCGAGCCTTGGGCGAGCGCCTCCTAATGGTAACCTATAGCTCTACACCCTACGCTCCGCCCCCGAAGACCCGGGACTAGACTTTAGTCCCACTGAATAGGGGTGATCATCGGGTTAACCAATTCACAAATTATTGCTGCCTCAGTGTGCCCAGGCCTACACAACAGGCAAAGAAGGAGGTAAGTTTAGTGGGGCATTAAATTTTACACTGATGGATGGGAAGAGACGCAAACTTGACCCACCTAAGGAAGTCAGAAGGAAAAGCAACTGTCCGATAGATAGACGTTGGGTAAAGATTGCTCCGAAAGCCTCGGCAAAAGATATATGGCAACTTGAATTCTTTAGAAATCAAAGACGGTTTTCTTTTGCTTGGCACCATTTGATTTTTCTGCCTGTGTCACCATCTTACCTACTTAAAGGCATTTTTGTCTATCTTGACCGAATTAGATCAGTGTTTGCTATTGATTGAATGCAGATGTCGTCCAACCATTCTGAACATCCATTCGATTTTCGTTTACAAGAGGGCAAGTTGCTGTAAAGTAGTTCCCCCCAAATTCATATACTGAATAGTATATATCAGTTTTTATTGCTCTGATATATATTTGGTAATGTCTATAATAATGGATTCTACTCCAAAACAGTGATCACCCTAAAACTTCCTGGAAATATGTGTATATTTGTACTGTAAATTATTCAAATCATCCTTGTGTAGATAAAATGAACACATATTCATATGCGAACAATAATGCCCCCCCCAATTCTTTTGTTAGGCTAGTGTTCGCTAATTGTGGTTCGGCTTGAAATGTATTTATCCAAGTCCTAGTAAATCTGAGCGAATTCTAGCAAATCTGAGGTGGGTTCAGATGATAGGATTGGTTTTACGTTTGTTGGGTTGAGGTGACTGGGACATTCGGATGTAAACACGAGACTGAAACTGAAGAACCAGTTTGGGGGAATTCCCTGGTGGTCCAGTGCTTGGGACTCAGAGCTTTCACCGCCAAGGGCGCGGATTCAATCCCTGGTCGAGGAACTGGGATCCCGCAAGCCGCGCGGCCAAAATAAAACAACAAAAAAAGAATCAATTCGGGGCCAATTTGTGTGTTGCACCGTGCATCTAACTGAAGGAGATAACTAATTTGGAAAACAAAACAAGAACAAACAAGACCAAGGGCTGAATTTGAAGAATGATCACGTTTGGGGATGGAAGGAGGAACTGCCAGTGAAGGAGAGGAAAAAGGCAAGCAGTCAGAAAAGAGACTGACAGGCTCCTTTTACTTGTACCGGTCCTGGGGTAGGTGGGTCAGCTGTCCACCTGAGATGCTCAGGTTCTGAGTGCCCGTTATCCCCGGATGCGTCTAAGTCAGCTGAGGTAGAAAAGGGACATAACGATCTGAAATGTCAAAGCAGTGACCTGCTTGTTTTTCTCTCCTTCCCGCTTTCCCTCTCTGCCTCTATCCAACCGCTCATCTTCCCTCTGGCTTCCTAGCACCGTTTAAGCCCTACCCTTATTGAACCTTTAAGACTTTTCTCCCTTGTAGCGTTTGGCCCGGCTCGGCCGCCGTGACAAGGTCTTTGCGCATGTGCGGGGTGAAACAAGAAGAAGGTGAAGATGGCGGCAGCCAGGGCGGGTGTCTTGGGAGTCCGATGGCTGCAAAGGGCATCCCGAAACATGGTGCCGATGGGTGCACGGACAGGTCCGCGAGAACGGGCGAGGCCTCAGTGTGGGAGAGGGGTGCCTGAGGTTTGGTATGTCGGATGGAGGGTGGGTATTGTGGATACCGCGGCGGGCGAGTCCGGGCAAGGGCAGAGGTGGAGTTGGTGTATTCAGAAAAACAGGTGGAGGGTCTGTTCGTCCCTCGAAGCCTCGGGCTCCGGTGTCTGCAGCCACCGCAGCTTGAAGCCTTCAGAGTGGAAGGAGGAATGGGGTCGCTTCTGACGTGCCCTCATCTGCTCTCCAGCCTCCCACATTACCAAGGACATGCTCCCGGGACCCTATCCCAGGACCCCAGAAGAACGGGCTGCCGCAGCCAAGAAGTATAATATGCGGGTGGAAGACTACGAGCCGTACCCAGATGATGGCATGGGGTGAGATAGGGTCTGCTCGCACCTGGGTAGTGATGGGAGAAGTTCGGCTGGGTTGGGTAGCTCAACTCTGACCCTTTTCCCCGAACCTTTTCGTGACCCCTCAGAGTCAACGGTGTGGGCGCTTTTCTCCGTGGAGGGAGGTGGGAGGGGATGGGTGAGCAGCTGCAGCCGAGAGGACTTCAATTTTCTCCTTGGCTCAGGCTGTTTCCTCAAATGAAGAAGCTGAGGTTTTAATAGCTCCCTTGAGGACCCCTGAATAGCAGGAACCTTCTTTGGCTCCATCCAGAGCGCAAGGTTTCATTTAGATTGAGCATCTGCTGGGCTCAGGTGCTGTCATCCAGGCACGTGACCAGGCTTGAGCTGGATTCCTGTCATGAGAACCGTATTTGTAGATGGAGTACTCTATATCATGTATATCTCTCTTTTAAGAAATATTTTGCTGTTAGCACTGTGGAAGTCGTAGTAACTTTAAAGCAGATTAAATAGCCAACTCCCTTAACTCCAGTTGATGGTTTTGCCCCCGCACCCCCGTAACATACCTGTGGTTAATTGTCTGAGTTGATTACCATCACCCTCATTTTCTGTCCTAGCATCACTCTTTCAGCCGTGGTTTCAGCAGCTCCTATTCGTCTTGTTTCCAATCACTTTCTGTGACACATGTCTAGTTGTCATCATTTCCTATGTCTTTTATTGTGTTGTGGACAAGAGCAGCCTCGGTAGCAGTCTGTATAAGTTGAACCTGCTTTTGTTGGGGAAAAATCCAGCTTATCATGAAGACCCATGAGGTGTTTGAGACTTGGAGTTGTATGTCAACTCTGTGGTTGAGAAACACAGTTGCTATGAAAAGTGCTTTTCTAATCTGTACCCTTTTGTTTTTATTCCAATTAACTGGGCGATCTTAGGTTCAGACTCTAAACTTCAGTTTCTTTTTCTGTCTAATGGGGGAAACAGTGATTGATTGTTAAATTCCCTTCCAGCACTAACATTATAACATTGCATGACTTTTCTTCTTTCTGTTGAAAGAAGATAAGAAAAGCTTACATACGTTAAAATGTTTCAGAGTTTGACATAAATTTTTAATGAAAATTTGTGGACTTCCTCAGTTATTCTGTGCTTAGTGAGTAAAAATTGAGATTTTTTTTCACTTATCAAATAACATTTTATTTTATTAATGATAAATTTGGTATTGGAAGGCATTCAGGAAAATGGATCTCTTTTATACCGTTTGTAGGAATATAAACTGGCACAGTCTTTTGGGGGGAAATTTGGGATATTTACCAGTGGCCCTTTAACTCAGCATTTCTCAATATGTACACCTCAGGGAAAAAAATTGAGATCTTGATTTGAAGGTCAGTTCCCCTGTCCTTAGGGGAGGCAGTTATCTCTGTCACTTGGTTTTTCATCTCTGAGATGAGGAGACTGTGAATTGTCTGAGTGAGGCTGCTCAGAGTCCTGTCCAGAAGTTCTTGCTGTCTCTCAGGTATGGTGACTATCCAAAGCTCCCTGACCGCTCACAGCAGGAGAGGGATCCATGGTATGACTGGGACCACCCAGAGCTGCGATTGAACTGGGGTGAACCGGTGAGAGAACCATATCCCATTTCACCTTCCTTCCTTTTCCCTCCCTATGTCTTCTGTAGCTCAAATGGCACTTTTCTGCCCAAGCAACACTAAAGTTTTTCTGCCCAAGGAAGCGAGGTCCAGCAGTCTGAGATCTGATGTTCCCTGTGTGGTGTGTGGAATGGGATGTCTGGGAGTAATCAAAGCTATGTATTGTAAGAGTCAAAGCTCTGTATTGTAAGAGTCGTGAACTTCTATGATTGAGCTGTCTCTGGTCAGCAGAACCTAGACATAAGCCAGCCTCCAGTCCTGCGGGCCACAGTATCTCAGATGTGGCTCTCAGAATATTGCCCAGGACAGTAGAATGCCTTTGCAGTAGAATGCCTTTCAAGCCTTCTATGAGGCTCTAATCACTCTGGACTGCATGCCTTTTGCAGGAAGAGCAGAATGTGACAGTGATCTGCCTTTTTGTCTCAGATGCACTGGGACCTAGACATGTATATCAGGAACCGTGTGGACACATCCCCCACTCCTGTTTCTTGGAATCTCATGTGTAAGCACCTCTTCGGCTTCGTGGCCTTCATGCTGTTCATGTTTTGGGTGGGGGAGACTTACCCCACCTACCAGCCTGTGGTGAGTATCTGAGAAGTGCTCCCTCAGCCACACTTACTTAGCCTTGTTTCCTGAGGGAATGAAGTCTCTGGAGTAGGGATCCAGCCAATACCAAGCTTGACTTCCTGGTAAGGCCTATAGAGGGTCTTACCCACTGGCCTGGTACAAGTACCAGAGCATTGCTCCTGCCTGCATCTTGGATCAGTCTGAGTGAGAAGAAACTGTAGGACTAGGTGAGGAATGAGAATGGAGAAGCCAGCTAGTCTTTAGAGTTGCCATTTTGGGAACTGTACTTAACAATAATATTTCAGCAAGTGATCTTTTAAGGTAGAGTCAAGGAATCTCGAGTTGAAAGCTTATCCTTTGTTGGTGTGAAGGGCACTTCCTGTAGGGTACTGGAAGCAATTAAATGTTTACTGCAAGCATGGACAGTTAGATTTTAGAGAATGTAAAGGACATAGAAAATATACTGTCTGTAGAAAACAGACTTGTGGTTGCTAAGGTGGGTAGGGGAGGTATGGATTGGGAGTTTGGGATTAGCAGATGCAAACTAGTATAAATAGAATGGATAAACAACAAGGTCCTACTGTACAGCACAGGGAACTATATTCAGTATCCTGTGATAAACCATAATTGAAAAGAATATGAAAAAGAATGTATATATATGTATAACTGAATCACTTTGCTGTACAGCAGAAATTAACAAACAATGTAAACCAACTATACGTAAATAAATTTAAAAAAAGAAAGAAAATATACTGTCTAGCTTTAAGGACATTTAATTTGGATAAGAAGAAAATTTAGATATATGACATGAGCAACATTGGAACATACATGTAGGAATTTGGCACAGTTTTTGTGTATATATGTGTGTAGTGAATGTGTATGCTGGGGGTATCAGGTGCTGTTAAGGAGAAGGATTATGCTATATGCTAAAATATATATATTTTAGATGGTGGGGAGAAGTTGAAGAGAACATTTGGGGCAAGAGAAAATAGAATAAAGGAAGAGGACAGTGAGTTAGCTGGAGTGGAATAGGCTTATAAATAGTTCCTAGATAACCAGCTGCATTGGTTACCTGGAGAGCTACTAAAAATTCAGATTCCTGAGCTCTACTGCTTGGAGAGCCTAATTCAGTAATTCCAGAATGGGGTTCTAGAATCAATATTTAACAAGGTCCCAGGTAATTCTGATGTCCTGGGAAATCAGTTGTCGAAGCTGTGTTAAAAAAAAATATGGTGAAGTGAGTTTGATCAGTTAGGTTGCGTGGCTAAGGGATCTGGACTTGATGGTATAGTAATACACTAATTCAGTAAATATTTATGAAGCCCCTATCATGCACCAGGTACAGAAGGTGCTAAGGGTTGGGGGTACAGGGATGACTTGGTCTGCCTCTAGGCAGCAGGGAGCCATGTTGGGTTTCTGAACAGAAGAATGCCAAATGAAGCCTAGGTTTTTAGGAAGATTAATTTGGGAGTAGTCTACAGGATAGATTGTGAGGAAAGGAACTGAAAGCAGGAGGCTGGCGTGTTTGCAGTTGGCTGCACAGTGCTACCTGTGCTGAGATAATCAATGTCCTAACGGTAGCATGTGTGTCTGTGTGCACTGACACAAGCCTTCCTACCAAGCCCCCAGGGGCCCCAGGCTGGAGAGTGCACATAGGGCTGGTGTGAGCGCTAACTTCACTTCAGGAGAACAAGAAACACAGTGTGGCTCTTCCATTTTTCAGTTCTGTAAGCACATCACCCTTTTCTCCTCCGCTTGAGCTGTGTTCTCTGACAGCTGTTTGTTGGTAAAGCCAGCAGCCCCTAAAGCACGTCCAAGCCGTGTCTCCTCTGTGCTTTCCCCCACTGTTGCTCCTACACGCCTCATTTGCTAGGCCACTTTAGTGGTGGAACCATTAGAGGCTGAGTGACTTAAAGGAGATTGAGTCTGTCTCGACCCGAGAGAGAGTGGGATGGATGGATGCATCGTCTCATTTAGAAAGCTATCCCTCACACTCTCCCTTTCTCTTTCTCCTTTCTCCCTCTCCCTCCCTCCCTCCCTCTCTCTCTCACTCTCACTCACACACACACAAACAGTGTAGGCACCACTTCTCTTACAATCTAGGCTTTCTCTCTGCCTTGGGCTGAGCAGGGAAGAGGAGTGCTGTCCCTGCTGTTCTAGCCCAGCTGGGTCTGACCAAAGGCTACCGTGTACCCATTTACTGTGTGCGATTCTTCACTCAGAGTGGGGTGTAGCCAGGTATTGGCTACATAGATATATGTTGTTCTTGCTGACCTGTGTTTTTTTCTTAGGGACCAAAGCAGTATCCTTACAATAATCTGTACCTGGAACGAGGTGGCGATCCCAACAAAGAACCTGAGCCGGTGGTTCACTATGAGATCTGAGGAGGCTTCGTGGGCTTTGCGCCCCCTAACTGACTCCCTCAATCCTAGAGATTTTACCTTAATGAAATCGCTAATAAAACTTAGTACTGTGGTATCTGTGCCTCATTTCCCCAGGAATAGCCATTGCTTAAGCACAAGAAGATGTTGATTTGCTAATTTCACTGGGAAAAGTAGGGTTCCAGTTGTACAGCAGGTGGTAAGGGTAGCTCCTTTCCCCATCTACAGGGTTGTGGAAGAAGGAAGATATGTTCCTGACTTCACAAGTTGGAACAAGATTTATTTCCCATAAAAAACCTTTTTAATAATAAGTGGTTAGCTAAAAAACAATACTCTAACATGTTTCAAGTATATTATAGGATAAATAGGTGTTTTGGGACTGGCCTAGGGCTGTGATTGCCTCTAATCTTATATCTCTTATAAGAATATGTATTTGGGACTTCCTTGGTGGCGCAGTGGTTAAGAATCCACCTGCCAATGCACGCACAGGACACGGGTTTGAGCCCTTGTCTGGGAAGATCCCACATACCACGGAGCAACTAAGCCTGTGCGCCACAACTACTGAGCCTGCACTCTAGAGCTCGTGAGCCACAACTACTGAGACCGTGTGTCACAACTACGGAAGCCCATGCACCTAGAGTCCGTGCTCTGCAACAAGAGAAGCCACCGTGATGAGAAGCCTGCACACCACAATGAAGAGTAGCCCCCGCTCGCCGCAACTAGAGAAAGCCCGTGTGCAGCAATGAAGACCCAGCGCAGCCAAAAATAATTAATTTTTTAAAAAGTATGTATTTATTAAAAAAACAACATTGTAAATCAACTATACTTCAATTAAAAAAAAGAAAGAATATGTATTTATTCCAAAGCAACTTCTGAATCCTAGACTCTTATAAATTGATAAATTGACATTACTTATGTTTATTAAATAGAGGATAGTCATTGACTTATTACTGAACCTATACATGGCTTTCACTACCTTAATGATTCATCCAAGCTCCTATAACAGCCTTAGAAAGAGAAAAACCATGTTTCTGAGGGTCTGTTTCCTTTTTTTTTTAAATGAAGTGTTTTTTTTTCAATTAATTTATTTTTGGCTGTGTTGGGTCTTTGTTGCTGTGCGTGGGCTTTCTCTAGTTCTGGTGAGTGGGGGCTACTCTTTGTTGCGGTGTGTGGGCTTCTCATTGTGGTGGCTTCTGTTGCTGAGCACGGGCTCTAGGCACGCAGGCTTCGGTAGTTGTGGCATGTGGGCTCAGTAGTTGTGGCTTGCGGGCTCTAGAGCGCAGGCTCAGTAGTTATGGCACACAGGCTTAGTTGCTCTGCAGCATGTGAGATCTTCCTGGACCAGGGCTGAAACCCGTGTCCCTTGCATTGGCAGGCTGATTCTTAACCACTGGGCCACCAGGGAGGCCCTGAGGGTCTATTTCAATGCATCTGTTTAAAAGAGAACCAATTTATGTTCTTTTCTTCCCTTTAGGGACATTTTCTTAAATTACAATGATATTGCCTGAAAACCTGTCTCATAAAAAAGCATACATTCAATGTGATCTGTAGAAGCAAGTCCATTCATGCTAGATAAGGGGTCCTTTAGTGGTATTCAGGCAGTGAAAGACCTTTATGATATCAGGGAGTGGGTACTTCTACTGAAATGCCTCTCTTAGAAGGTCTCCACTGATTTTTTTTTTTTTTTTTTTTTGTGGTATACGTTCCTCTCACTGCTGTGGCCTCTCCCGTCGCGGAGCACAGGCTCCGGACGCGCAGGCCCAACGGCCATGGCTCACGGGCCCAGCCGCTACGCGGCACGTGGGATACCCCCGGACCGGGGCACGAACCCGCGTCCCCTGCATCGGCAGGCAGACTCCCAACCACTGCGCCACCAGGGAAGCCCCTCCACTGCTTTTTATATGTTTTCATTCTCTGTACTTGAGAGCATTTGATAATTATTTAACAAACGTCTGTCTGCCTAATATATATCAGACACTGATAGGTCCTGGGGATTGAACAAGAAAGTTGAACAAGAAAATAATTGCCTTCAAAAAGTTACCTAGAAGAGAAAACTGGCATTTGTAAAACGAGGTGAAAAGAATTTCAAAGTGTCTGAGTTGAGAGAAGGGTGCACTTTTTTACTTTACTTTTTTTGTTTGTTTGTTTTAATCATGTTCTACTTGAAACTGTGACCTTATGCCTTTGGTTCAGATTTCTTTCAGAGCACTCCAGTGACACCTTGGCCTCATTCCCTACTTCGAGGTGTTGCCTGAAGTTCAGTTTTCAACCCTGTTTCTCATCCACTGTTGTGCTAAGAAGTTCAAGAAATACTTAGTACGTAGAGTGGGCAGGCACCACCAATGCCCTAAATTCTTTTCTGTCCTGAGTTCAAAACTCCCATGTCCACGTGAAAAGGAAATCTAGAGCTGTGTCACAGTGACTTGGGGCCACATCATAAGTCATAAGATAACCAGCTCACCATCTTTGGGGGTATATCAGGCTGGAATATGGTGGTAGAATTCATGCATTAAATTAAAAATTTAAATAAAATAACTTAGGTCTAAGATCTTCAGCTGCCTACAGAACATTTTATTTGGAAATGCCATAATTCCGTCAATCAATATAAAAAATATATATGATCACCCCCCCCTCCAACTTTTTATCAGTCACAAGAGCCTGTCCAGCTTTCTTTTACAATCATTGCCACTATGTTAATCCAAGCTTTCATCACCTGGTACCTGGATTGTTCTCTTAGTCTAATTTGATTCCCTGCCTCCAGCTCTGTTCTCTGTGCATGGTGATCCATACTGCTAGTCTGATGTAATCTTATTGCATATTTGCCCATAATTTTCAGTAACCCAATTACCTGCAGAGTTGAATTGGTATTCCACAATCTGAATCCAGCCCACTCCCCCAGCTGTAGTCCCTTTCATTCATGGTATGGGAAACACCAGGGCGCTATTAGCCGGTTGGGCCCCTTCCTCCTCGCTGGGAGTCCACCTATCTTCTTGAAACCCCAACGTATGACACCTGTCTCGTCCCCGAAACCTTCCAGGAAGCCCCTGGTACCTTGCCCCCCGCCCATCTATAGCTTTTAATTAGTTCAGCCACCGGTTGGGGGCACCAGTTGTTGCTGGGCTGCAGAAAGTCACTCACCGCTCTTTATGGCCTAGATTGCTTTTTACCTTTTCAACTAAGTGGATTCCACTGAGAGCACCTGGAGCTAGGTCCGGGTCTTCTCCGCTTCAATAAGTAAATAATGAGTTATTTTCCCTTTTCAGAGGCTCCCCGCGGAGCCTGACTCAAATTGAATAGACCAGAACTTACTGGTCGCGGGATCTGACCCACTGTGCAATCACAGGACAGGTGAGGGAAGCCCGATTAAAAGCTATAATCCTATTAGGGAACGTTCTCCGTGGGTCAGCGGGGTGCTGGGCCCTGCGCCTGGCGGCGCGTGTGGGAGGTGGGGCCTGCGGGCCAGGACTACTTTTGGCCCTCCGCAGCCGCCATCCACAGCGCCCCGCTGAGCTCCGAAGCCCTGAGAGAAGACCGGCTCCGGCTCCGGCTCCGGCTCCTGCTACGCCGCGCCAGACCCCTGGCCTGGGCTCTCTGCGCAGGTTGGTTTTCCCCGCCTGTACGGGGCCGCTGAGAGGGGAGGCCGTGCCGGGGACCCCGAGCGCCTCCCTTCTCTCGGGAGGGTGCCGGGGCGCGCTCGCCCTCCGCTGGCACTGCGGCCCGCCCCGCTCCCGGGGCTCCTGCCGGTGTGCCTCTCAGGGGACCCTACGACGCCTGCCCTGCTCTCGGCCGCACTCGGCTCGTTCTCCCTGCCGCGCCTGGGTGCCTCAGCCCGAAGACGGTCTCTCTCCAGCGCTGCCCTGGCGCCTCCCCCATGAGCCCTGGACCCTGACCTGGCCTGGGCCCAGTGTCGGCAACGGGTCTCTGCGTCTGGCCTGGGCGGGAAGGCTTGTCAGTGCTGACGCCGGCGCGCCGCGGGGGAGGCCGACCATCCTCCGGAGGGACTGGGCAGCCAAGGGTAGCTGGCGTCCTCTTTCACTGCACGAACGTGTCCAGCTCTTGGTTGAGTGGTCATAGCTCTCCCACTTTTAACGCCCCCGGCCCCCGGCATTCTGACCGCAGCGGGGACCTTTTTTGTGAACAGATGTCTTTGAACAAAGTGGATTAAAAGCCCATCTTCCCAATTGGTAGGCTGGGGTTTAAACACTTCTTGGAGTTTAGACTGGTATAATGGTTAAAAGCACTGGGCTCTGGAGGCTGTTGGTGTGCACAGCTTGGTCTAGCCAGTTTTCTTCTCTGTAAAATGCGGATAGTATCTGTACTGACCGCCCAGAACCATTGTGAGAATTAAATGAGATGCATGTCAAGTGCACACGGCTAATTGCAGCTCCCGCTTAAGAGACCTTTCTCCAGAAACGTGAAAATGGTATTGACCAGCAGGTGGCACTGGTGACCGTGTAGTATGATGTACAATCTTGCCCGAATATTCCTCAAGTGTTCAGAGGTCCCCGGGAAATCTCGGCTGAGTTGGCAGCCTTAAACTTTCTTTAAGCTGGAGAGTACATTTGATATTATTAAGTAATAAAACTTTTGTTTTGGTAGGTCAAGACTAACCTGGCTGTGGCTTGCTCAAGCAGGTCACAGTGGGTCCCAAGTTTACTCCATCAAGTTCAGTGTTAACTTTTTTTTTTTTTTTAACTTCCCTGCCGCTTTAGCCTGTTGGGATGGCACCTTGAGTATGTGTTAGAATTGGTTTGGAAACTACCGAGTTAAAATAGATGTCTGCATTCATTCATAAAGTATTATCGAGCACTTACTATGTGCCAGACATTGTTCTGACGCTAGTTATAACATGGAGAACAAAGCAGACACAGAGCTAGCTCTCATGGAGTTTACTTATTAGTGGACAATGTAGATGTAAATAAATATATAATTATAGATTGCTAAGAAGAAAAAAAGGAGTCTGTTTTTGATTGGGTGGATGACCTCATTGAGGTAAGAAGCTGAGCCCTGAAAGATGTGATAAGGAACCAGTCATGCAGAGAACGAAACAAAAAGCCATCAAAGTATAGCAAACAGAATTTACAAAGCTCTAAAGTGGGGAAACGCCAGGAAATGAAAAAAGGCTAATGCATATGTAGCACAATAAGTAAGGGGGAGAGTAGGAAGAGATGAAGTTGAAGTGGTAGGCTAGAGCCTTTGAGCAGGGATCAAAGGGGTTCGCATTTTATTCTGAGTGTGATAGAAGCCACTGAAAAATTTTAAGTGTGGAATGCCAAAATCCAATTTTTGATTAAAAAGTTTACTCCTGCTGCTATGCAGAGAATGAATTGGGTGACAGGGATGAGTAGCAGGGAGAAGACCAGTAATCTAGGTGATAGATGATAGTATCTTCAAATAGAGCAGTGGTGAAGATGGAGAAAAATAGACAGATTAAGGTATATTTTGGAGGCAAAATTTGGAAGACTTAATGATGGATTAGAAGGGAATAAGGGCGAAGGAGGGATCTACTGTGATTTTCAGGTTTGGGGGTTAAGCAGTTGTCTGGGTGGTGGTACCATTTGCTGAAATGAAGAGAACTGAAGGAAGAACAGATGGGTGGACGAGATGGGGGAATAGAGAATTCCGTTTTAAATAGACTAACTTTTAGGTATCTTTACTATATTCAAGTAGAAATATTTGATTAGCAGTTGTATATAAGAACTTGTAGCTCAGAGGAGAGGTTTGTATTGCCGATATAAATTTGGGAGTCATCGACATATGGATAATGTTTAAAACCAAGGGATTGGATAGGGTCACTGAGAGATTATTTGGTTTGATGGTTATCATCACCCTCGGGCCTGTGGCAACTAGTGTATTTGAATATCTTTTAGGGTTTAAAGCATTAGATTTCAGTAACTGGGAAAATGAACTGTCATTACAGATCTGCAGACGGTCATGTATTTGTTACCCTGTGTTGCCCCAAAATGCCCCATTCTTTGGTGGTGAGAGAGAAACAAGCTCATGTCCACAGGTGTTCCCTTTGATCTGGCCCTTAAGCTTGCTGGTTTCTATTTTCAGTAGGCTGAGGAAAAGGGTCACTTTTCTGCCACCTACAGGACAGACCATGAAGCTGAAGGAACTTGAGTGGCCCGCTGTCCAAGTGTGGAGCCCAGCTAGCCACTACTGTGGATAAGGATCCACTGAGTACATAGGTTGAAGGGAAACATAGTATCCAGGGCTCTTTATTGTGCTTCAGAGAAAGTTTTAGAGTCATGGAAATCTGGGGTTGGCTAGCAGCGTATGCAAAGGGATATTAGGAGTTTCTGGTACCTGGGGGCAACCTTGGACTCTGGCTTAAGGCTAAGCACCTCATGCTTTCTTGTTTTCTTTGGAGCTACCATTTGATAAAGGGTATATCCAGCCCTCTCCTGTTCCTGCTCTTCTCTACTGCTTAACCATTTATACCCCAAATCCATGCATATATTGTTGCTCATATGCTGCCTCTTCCTGACTTTTCTTGTGTCTAGGAACATCTGCCCAGCAGCTAGATGCCTCCTTTAGTACAGATGGCATATTGGAAATCTTTGAGGTTGATTTCAGGGACCCCTCTCTGGACTTGGAATGCAAGGGAGTCCTTTCTCCCTCCAGCAGGTACTATGTCTGAACTTTTGATGGGTATGCAGGGCAGATCCTGATGTAGACCCTGGTGGGGAATCCCGGGAGTAGTATGTGCTTCTCAGGGCTCATGAGGAGACAAGTGAGGGGAGAATGGTCTTTTAGTAGGAGAGAAGTTAACTCTGGGTTTATTTTGCAAGAGGATTTTGAAAACACCCACTCCAACCTTTGTGGTCAGCAGCAGCAGCGTCATGCAGAATCATGTGATAGAGACGCCTCACAGAAGCCTGGACCCACAAGTACCTGATCTGTCTCTGAACGCAGAGGAATTGACTCCTTCCTCCCTTGGCTCTTGTGAAGATAACAGCCTTACACAATATTTCCTTGTCTGCCAGTGGGAGGTGAAAGAATGATCCTCTCCTCATTGCTGTCAGGCACCGATTGGGCACTCATGGATTTCATGGCTCTGGCAGGCTTACAGGGTTGGGTACTAGCATTCACCAAGCACATGTATACATTCCAGGCACTATGCTAGGGGCTCTGTATAATATCTTATTCATTCCTCAAAATGAGCCTAACCAAAAAATACCATTATTCCCATTTTACATAGGAGAGAACCAAAACTCTGAGAAGCTAGGATTTAAGTCTAGGCCTGTCTTACTCCAAAACCTACCTTCTTTCTATTATTCAACTGTTCTTTTACAGGTTGTGTAAAGATGAGGCTTACAGTCTGAATCAATGATCTCTAAATTTTTTTACAATCAGGAAAAATGTGAATATTCACTGTACTCAAGTATATAGTATAAATAATATACATGTGTTACTGCACTACTATTTAATATTAAAAATATAAATCTTTTTCTTACAGCCCAGAGGATTATCTTGCCCATCCACTTTAGAGATTGCTGGTCTAGAATGCAACTCTCCATCTTCTTGTGCATTTTTTGGTCCATCTGAGTGATTAGATTAAGATATTTAGACAGAAGTACCCTCTTCTTTCTTTTCATGGTTTAACCTAATAATGAAAGTTAGTTTTCGTTCTCCTTTTCTTGAGCTCCTATATCACTTTGTTACAGTATCCCTTATTTTGCAGTTTTTAACATGTCTTTGTATTTCCAGTACCTTTACCTTTTGAAGAGCAGGCCTTGGCGGGTTTACCAGTAATGATGATATATTCTTAGCCTCGAAGCAAGCATTTCAGAAAGGGCTGCTGAAAGGAGTGAGCTAATTTAATAATGTTTATACTCCTGAAGATAAGAAAAGGGGCAGTGAGCGCAAGGACTCTTTTCTTTGACCAGCCAAGCAGCAGCTTCAGCATAGTAGTGGCTCCTTAGGGCTAGGAGTTCCTAAGAAAGAGGCAACGTAATTGCTTAAGAAACCTTGAAACTGAATCCTGAGATCCGTGTAGGCAGAGATTTTTGTCTGTTTTATTCACTGCTGTATCTTTAGCATCTAGAACAGTGCCTGTCATAAGGTGGTTAAAAAATATCTGTGGAATAAATGAGTGATATTAGAACCTTCTGGATTACCAAACGGAGCATTCACGTCCACCAGTTCAGTTAGTTATAGTTAGTCTTCAGTTAGTCTTAGTGCCTTAAGAGCTTTTCAGGGGTAACAATCTGTTTGGCAGCCAACTAGGTTGAAGGGACACTTTTTGAAATGTTGGTACTGTATTCAGGAATCATGAAGCATCACCTCACACCCTGCTCTACCCTGCAGGAATTTGGGGACTATAACCAAAACACATATAGTACAGTTAGCTTCCTTTTTCCACCTCTATAATTGTGTCTAAAGATTGAGTCTTATTCTCAAAGACCTAAGGGATTACTTTTGACACAGTTCGGTTGGGGCCTTTCTGAAGAAATCATCTTAGACCCTCCAGGGTTTAAGACACCCACTTCTTTCCGTTCCAGCCTGGGTTAGGTCACTTACTCAAAAGTCAGCATCACAGACAGTTGACCAAGATGATCAGGGTAGACGAAGGGCAACCCATCCTTTGCTTTATGCTTTCCTCTTTTCTGTATCATCTTCTGCTTGGTTTAATGGAAAGCACAGTTGTGTTGGGTTGCTACCTTGGCTAAAACTGTGTGACTTTGGGCAAATTGAATTCCATCAGTGATCTTAGGTTTCCTCACTTATATGTAAAGAAGAGGTTGTACAAGATGACTTCTAAGAATCTACTGAACTCCAAATTTAAGTCTTATCTTCAATCTCTCCTTCCCTTTTCCTAGTTTAGTCTCCTTCCTTTTTTCCTTTTTTTTTAAACAAATGCCTCTCTGTATCTCTTTATTATTAACTAAACATACTCTTCAAAGTCTTCCCCCTTCCATTGCCTGCCCTTTTTACCAGACCCATGCCTCAACCACATTTGAATCCTGAAGATCCCCTTATCCTCAACCCGTGATGTATCAGAGAAATATTATCTATTTAGAAATACCTGACTGAAAGAGAAATGTTCTGAAACACTGGTATGGGTGTAGATAAGGGACAGCCTTAAGCTATAAATAGAGTGAAGAGAGTGTGTGAATTAATGCCACTGGATGCAATCAGAATCAATATGGATTAGCATGTGCACTGAAGCAAGTGATGTTTGGTTTGTTAGGTGAATCTCACTCAAGAAGAAAGCTATCTGGGAGAATAATACATTGTTTATGTATTGACTTTTGAGTTGAGGACATAGCTGCTGTGGCTGAGTGAGTTCAGGGGTCAGTGGGTGATTTGCTGCACTCTACCTCTGTCTACACTGAGGTTCTAGATCTCTGAGTGGCCACTATAACCTATGTCTGACCCATCCTCTAGTAACATGGAGAAAGTAGGTGATCTATCTTCCAATACCTTTATCTCAGTTCTAGCTACTTGGGGAGCACTATGACCCCTCTTTAGGTGCCTTTGTAAGGGACAACACTAAGCAGTAAAAGATCGTTTTGGTACTACTCCTAATTTTCTTGTTTCTAAGACTTGCCTTCTCTCTAGAGACATTAAGATCACAGAGGAGAGAGCATGGGCTTTGTTGTTGGACAGACTTTGGTTCAAATCCCAGCTTTGCCATCTACTGTCCTATCAGACACATTATTTAACTTCTCTGACCCTGTTTTCTCTACTGTAAATTTGAGTAACATAATTGGCACATAGTAGCCTTGTGCATACTAGGCATTCAGAAAAGTAGTTCTCCTCTCAGACAGCCATCGCTCCACCCCAGTGTCTTTATTCTCCAGCTTGGAGCACTGCCCTCATCTCTCTGACTTTTAAGGAAACTTGGATTTCCTCAGTTATTTTGGCAGGATGTGGACAAACTCATTTTCACTTTAATCCACTAACATGAGGTTGGGATTTTTCATAAGGAACTTCACTAAGCAAATAAAATCAAAATCCAAAACAAAGAAGTACAGAAATCATGGGAGCAAGAATTTATACAGCACATATTCCTAATCATAAGGTAGCTGAAGCTTGGCCTCAGATGAGCTTAGCTGGTTCGACGTTCTGATCTCACAGGTCTCAGTTTATTCTCTCCAGCCTTGTTTTTCTCTTTTTGCCAGGAGCATAGCCATGAGTTGATTGTTGGGGCTGGTTCTATCTTTATGCATTCAACTTCTTCCCATTGTTCTATGCTGGTGTGCAGTCTGATGTATCTAGTACAGAGGTTCCTAACCTTGGCAGCTTATTAGAATCACCTGGGGGGCTCTTATTAGAAATGTAGATTCGGGGCTTCCCTGGTGGCACAGTGGTTAAGAATCCGCCTGCCAATGTAGGGGACGCAGGTTCGAACCCTGGTCTGGGAAGATCCCACATGCCCAGAGCAACTAAGCCCATGAGCCACAACTACTGAGCCCGCGTGCCACAACTACTGAAGCCCATGCACCTAGGGCCCATGCTCTGCAACAAGAGAAGCCACCGCAACGAGAAGCCCGTGCACCACAACGAAGAGTCGCCCCCACTCACCGCAACTAGAGAAAGTCCGCACGGCAACAGAGACCCAACACAGCCAAAAATAAATAAATTAAAAAAAAAAAAAAAAAAGAAATGTAGATTCTGAGGGCCTGTCTCTGGAAATTCTGCTTCACAAGGTCTGGGTGGGAATCAGGAACCTGTATTTTCTTTAGGTGCCACCCCTCATTCTGTGATGCCATATGGTCTCCATCATTGCCATCATTATCCTGAGAAGCTCTTTAGCAAAGAATTCCACATGTATTCTCATGTTTTCAAAGTTCCCACCTTCCTATACAAACTCGTCTCCCTATGCCTTCTACTTAAATCTCTTAGTTCCTATCTGCAGGCCAAAGGCCATCTTTTTTGTTTTATAACTTTTTATTTTTAAAATATTCAAACACAGAAAAGTTGCACAATAGTACAGTGAACAATCATATACCTTCATTTAGACTCATCAGTTGTTAATGTTTTGTCACATTTGCTCACATGCTTGTGTGCTTTCTCTTTGTTTACACACACACGCGCGCACACACACACACACATGACTCCATTTGCAGGGCAGAGATGATTGATCAAGTCTCCTTCCTTGCCTGACTCGTCCCAGGTGTTCCCCCTCTCCCAGGTGTTGTCTATCACAGCTCTTCGGGCTCCAGTTTCACCCTTACTAGTGAAGCGTTAACAATAGGAATGTACTTTCTGCATGCCTACACAAAGAAAAATCATTTTGTCACACCCCATATTCTGCATTTCAGCCACTCTAAAGTAACTGGGCCCTCTTCTCCGACCCTTTGGTGACTCCCATGTGGTCTCAGGTACCTTTTACTCTGATTTTATATGTCATGTGCTCTGACCATACCGCGGTCACTGCATTCCCATGTGAGTTTCCATGTCCATAGCTACTTCTGATTCCTATGTGACCTATTAGAGGCTTCTCTGGCTAACCTATTGACTTGCCCTCTGTCCATGCTGAGCTCTAGGCCCTGGATGACATGGCTGGCAGCCTCTGGAGCCAGCATGGAACACATTCTTCTGTCCTGTTAAGGTCAGCGCAACCTTAGAAAATACAGCCTTTCTGACAGTAGCTTTAGACCCACCGTTTGTTCAGCTCTGCTGTTTTTGTTCAGATGCTGACCTGGTCTGAACTAGTGCTCAGCTCTTCACTTGTGACAGGTTGGCTCTGCTCTAATGACTGGCCAAACAGGTTCCTGCCTGGTTACCCCATTCAATTTCTTTGCTGATTGTTCCCAGGGTGTGGGAACATTTAATTTCAGTTAGAGATCTTACGACATCATTCAATGTGAAGTCTGGCTTCTCGGAAGGCTGCGGAAATATCCTTGTCTAGTAGGATAGCCAAGTGAAATGGAGGACAGACCACCTGTGAGCCTTTGGGGATTTCACATGCCTTCCCTAGGGGCTTTGCAGGGGACCCATACTTGTGTGCAGGGAGCCCAGGGTCCATCTCTTTCTTGTGTGAAAGGTGCTCAGAAAGCCAGAAAAGTGTTCCCCAAACGGTGCATTTATTCTTTGTGCCTCTGTGTCTCTAGGGCTGGCCCACTGAATCCACATGGTGGTTCCAGTGGACTAGACACATGGGAGAGGCATGGGATGGGAAAGTCCTTAGATCTTTTCTCACTTCCAGTTTAAGAGGGAAGAGGGGACAGCAACTGTTGGCCTAAGGAACCTGCTTCTATTCAGGTGTAGAAGAGTTTGGATCTTGCTCTAAATAGAAGACAATATTTTATGATGGTTAAGAGCTCAGGATTTGGCATAAGATGGGCCTAACTTTGAACCTTGACTCTGTCACTTCCTAGATGTCAAATGGGAGTAAAATTACTAATTGTATATACAGAAGTTTCACAACTTCTCTGTGCCTCGTTTCCTCAATTGAAAATGGAGTTAATACCTCATGGGGTTGTTGATCAGCTAAAACATGTAAAGCACTTAAAACGTACTAGTGCCTAGTACGTAGGAAGTTATCAAAATAAGTGTTAGTTGTTATTTGAGTTGGGAGGATTAAGAAGTAATTTATTTGAAGTGTTTATCACTGGGTTTATATTAAACCCAATAATGTTAACAAAAACATAAAAAGCACCCCTCCCCCAGCTCCGTGGCAGTGGCCTCCTGGCTTCTAGTGTAACATAGACGGAACATTTTTTCAGCCAAAGGGCAGGAGGACCAGGCAGAGGAGACCTCTGTTCTGTGTCTGGGAAATGAGGGAGACAGGCAGGCCCTGACTAAGGGTGGGGATGCCTGCGTAATGTCAGAAGCTGGCAAAGATGCCCATTCTCTACTTACTGACGTGGACCTGAGTTGGTGCTGATGCCAGTTCCTCCTCTTTGTAGGTTTCACAAGCTGATCTGGGGGAGCTTTGGCAACGGGCTTCTGGAAGGCTCCGGGGTTATTGCAGGCGGCGGGGATGATGGCATGCTTACTCTATACAGTGTGACCCACATCCTGTCTTCGGGAAAGGAGCCTGTGATTACCCAGATACAGAAGCACACGGGGGCTGTCAGAGCCCTTGACTTTAATCCGTTCCAGGTACTACATTTCAGTTAATCAGACATGGCTGACAGATCTGAAGGGAAGCGTTTGCTTGTAACCTGTGGTCTCTAACTCTGAGCCCTTCCCAGGTTGTTGTGGGGGTGGCTTTGGAAGCCCCGCATGTGGGTCTCCTTCCCCCTTTTCTGCTCTCATCTCTTCCTGGGAAGGCGTGTCTCCAAAGGCCTGTTCCTTCATACAGGGCAACCTCCTGGCCTCAGGGGCCAATGATTCAGAAATCTTCATTTGGGATTTGAATAACCTGAGTGTGCCAATGACCCCAGGATCCAAGTCACAGGTGAGGAGCCTTCTGGTGCTGCTGCTGAGTGTGCACCTGATTTTCCCAGGGAGCGTTGGATTATGGAGGCAGCCAGCACACAGGAGAATTTCGTCTTCACCACTGGAGGGCACTAAAGCTCCACAGACTAACGTGCTGCCTACCAGCCAGATAATAGAGAGTTGGAGTCGGGTGGGGACGGGTTGGGGGGTGGCTTGTGGTCATTAACTGACCCAGGGGTTTCTGGAAGGCAAATGAAGAAGGGTGAGGGGAGTAAAAGACATTGAGAGAAGGCATGAACGTACTGTTTATCGTAGTATAGCTTAGGCAAGCTTGGGCCCTGAGCTTAGCTGAGCAGGGGCAAGAGTAGGACACCCAGATACACCCTTGTCCTTTTCGTGGGAGGATCAGCGTTGTCTTTGTATCTGGTTTCCCCATGTGGTTGGGGGACTCGTGTGTCTCTGTCTCTGAGTGTACCTATCTTGTCAGTCTGTAACTGGGCCCATCTTTTTCTTCCTCACTTTTTTTCTTATGCTTACAGTATCGTGAGGTAAGTTCAGTATGAATTTGATAGCACCTTGTGCCCTAAAAGTATCAATGGCTTTTCTCTCTGCTTCATTCTCTCTGGGGGTCTTGGGTGTCTATATTTCCCTCCCTCCCTCCCTCACCCTTTTCCTCTCCCTCTCTCTCTTGTCAGAGACGAGAGGGCTGTTTTAAAATCTTGACTCTATCCTCTCAGGAGCACTTTGGGATAGGAGTAAAACCCAAGTGCATCTGTCCTTCTCTCAGCTTCTACACCAGTTTCCTAAAGCATCCTCTCTGGAAAACTCCCCTCCCAGCTTCCCGAGACTGGCTTGGTTTGGATAGCCCCATGTCTACTCTTGGCCTTTCTGTGGGTGGTTGGGAGCAGTGGAAGAGCAGCTGTCTCTTGGTCCAGGGGTGACAGGTTGTCCTCAACCTGCCCCCCACACATCCTGCCTCAGCAGCCCCCAGAAGACATCAAGGCACTCTCTTGGAACCGTCAAGTTCAACACATTCTGTCTTCTGCTCACCCCAGTGGCAAGGCAGTCGTGTGGGATCTCAGGAAGAATGAACCTATCAAAGTCAGTGATCACAGCAACAGGGTGAGTTGAATACAGGCAGAATATAGGCTCGGGCTCTGCTGTCTCTCTCAGGTCTAGTGTTGGAGCTGCTCTCCCCCAGGCGAGGGTTCTGCTTTCGGCTGTTACACCTGTGGATTCAGCCTCAGCAGATTTCCATTTGAGAGTGAAAGCTTAGGGAAGCTAAACTGAGCTGATCTGGAGGCTTCTGGTGCTCCTTGCTATGGTCATCACTCATTCCCCGATGGCTGTGGTGTTCCCAGTCACATAGGAGAGACACAAAACCTACCCTCAGAGAGGTCCCATTTCAGCTGGACAAAAAAGGTTCATAACCAGAAGAGTCAGGTTACATTGGAGTCTGCTTTGTTCACAGATGCACTGCTCAGGCCTGGCCTGGCACCCAGACATGGCCACCCAGTTGGTGCTATGTTCAGAAGATGATCATCTTCCAGTAATTCATCTGTGACTTGTGCTTTGCCTCCTCACCCCTGAAGGTGCTGGAGAGTCACAGCAGGCAGCATCTCAAACCCCATCCACATCCTTGTTGGAGGGCGGGGGCATAAATGACCTGGGTAGAAGGCAATGCATGCCTCACTTTGGCTACCAGACATTCTCCCTGGCTTCAAAGCTATCCCAATGAACACATAGTTACCCAGTTCTAGTTCCAGGTCCAATCAAGAGGAGTTCCTTTAGACCCAGAGGTTATGGAAAAGAGCCTGAGTTTCCATCTAACTTCAGAGATGGGAGTGGGATAGGGTATGAGAAATACTGGAGCCAATGTTTAGTCCCCCTGGGAGAGTCCCCAAGCTCTGATCTGAGGACAGTACTCATTTCTTTAGGTGATTAGGTTGCCTCCTTCAAGAGTTCTTAATAAAGGAACCTTGGCTCCTGTCTTTTCCGTGAACAGGCCTGCCTCTGAAGCTGTAGCTCTTGGGCCTACAGCAGAGAAAATGGCCCCATAGTCTGTTCTTTCTAACTCAAGGGCCATGCCCCTTGGTGACTTTTGAGCGTTAGGTCCTCACTACCCTCCTGGGCTAAAAGCACCCATAGGGATGGGTGCTTGCCTGATTCATAATTCCTACCCTACAATCAGGGAAGAGAAGCAGGCCATCCTTCAGTGACCTGCAGGAGGCAGAGTGGTATAGTGCATAGTGCACAGGCTCTGGGATTTGACTTGGGTTCTGCCTGCTTGACTGCTGAAAGTTCCTTAATTTCCTCCAAAGCCTCATTTTCCTCATTTGTAAAATGAAGTCAGACTGCTCATTTTTGGGGGATGAGATTTATCCAAGATACATAAGGCACCCTGCTCACAGTAGGCATTCAGCAAACATTAGTTTCTCTTTCCTTTCCTTTTTAGGGGGATCCTGTCAGTGTCATGGAGTCAGGCTGAGTAGTGCCAAGGACAACCAGATCTTGTGCTGGAACCTGGAGAGCAGTGAGGTAGGCTGGCCCTTCTGTGGGCATGCTGGGATGGTAGGGGAGTCCCGGCTGCACCTATGTGTTCTGGGTTTCCTTACCTAAGTCAAGGTTTCCTTAATGGTTGTGTTCCCTCATATTAGGTGGTGTATAAGCTACCCACACTGAGCAGCTGGTGCTTTGATGCGCAGTGGTGCCCTTGGGACCCTCCAGTGTTCTCTGCTGCCTTCTTCGACGGCTGAATCAGTTTATACTCTGTGATGGGTAGGAGCTGGGAAGTCCAGCAGATGAGACAGGCTGACAAGGTTTGAAGGGCTTGGTGGAGAATGCTGGAGGGAAGGGACTGTCTCTGTTTGGCGAGAGAGGGAAGGACATAGCCTGGGAAGAAGTGGGGACTATTGGAGACTTGGGAGACCAGAGCCCTGGGTTTGGGAAGGCTGAACCTTTGCTCCAGTGCCCATCTTCCCGGAAGGATGTCAGTTCCTGCCCAATATAAAGGAGGCCTTTACCTTGACTCTTGCTCTTGGATGTTCCCAGCGGTATTTCGGGGAAATTGGACCTCCATGCTAGGACCCTTCACTATTTTGGAAGTATGAACTGTCTTTCCTCCCTGCCTCCTATAGATCCGTTTTGTGCCACACTCCACTGTAGATATTGGATGCAGTAGGCTTTCCAAGAGCCTTATTGCATGGGAGTCCCATCCTCACTACCAGTCCCCTGGAATATGAGAGTCCTACCTTTGTGGGCCAAATTGGGTGTCTCAAGGATCCCTCCCAAAATGGAGTTTGTAGGTAGAGTTCCTGGCTAACCACCACTCCACACTGTTGATGCAGGTGTCCTTTTGCCCTCCGATCTCTTCTTCCTTTAGCAAAGTCCAGCATCTCCCACCATTGCAGGTGCCAGAGCAAGTGGCCCAAGCATCACTGATATCTCCCCTGGAAAAAAACCCCAAATGGATGAGAAGGCCAGCAGGTGTCTCATTTGCTGTAAGTGTAGTGTGTGTGTGTGTGAAGCCTACTGTGTGCCCAGCATGGAGCTGTGTTCTGTAAGAGGTTTATTCTCACTGCCTGTGTCTGAGATCAGGTCCCACTTTAGTGCTCAAGCAGAGAGTTGCTGTAGCTTCCCTCTCTACCCCTTCACCCTGCTTGCTGTGCCAGTCCTTTCTGAAAGGAATTGATTGCTTTAGAACTCTCATTTATGGAGAACTGCCTGAGAGTCCATCTGATTTTTCTCCACATCTACATACCTGGACTGGTATGAGTCCAGGCATAGTTAGAATACAAAAAGAACAGGATGAATACAAAGCAGGAAAGAAAAAAAAATGTAGATTTCATCCTCTCCCTCCTCTGCTCAAAACCTTTGACCCCCCCCCCCCCCAGCCATTGCCTTATAGACTCAAGGCCAAATGTACACAGCCCCATTTACCTCCAGGTTTTTTTTGGGGGGTGGGAGCACTGCCTTAAACATCAAGTTTATTGTGCCATTCTCACATTCCAAACCCAAACCCCACCTCTCCCAGTGGTGGACAGCAGAGGGAAGGATTTTCACAGTACCTGCAGACCTCCCCATCAACATTCCCCTCTTAACCCTCAGTCCCTCTATCTGTGGTCCACTGAGACACAGCTAGGACAAGGGCCGAGGAGAAATGGGAATCTCTCCTTGGGACAACAGGAGCAAGAGGCTAGAGAACTTGATACCCACCACCTCCCATGCCCCAGGAGAACAGAGGTCAGCAAACCGTCCATGCCATCCAGCCCAGTGGAGTGCGGGAGAGGAAGATGATGGTGACTCCAGCACAGCCGGGCTTGCTGCTTAGGTGCCAGAGGTGTAGGGAAGAGGCTGGGGCAGCAACACAGGAAAGGCTTTCTCTGCAGATCCAAGAGAGGAAACTATCTTTGGAGCCAGAAAGAAAAGACCCTGGGATACTTTCCTCTTCCCCCAGGTCCTTTGTAGCAGCAGGCAGCTTCTTCACACTGTCTGTTCAGGAGGCCACTTAGTGGCTGGGGGGATGGGCCTTGTGGAACAGTTACAGGACAGGACACTGGAAGTCTTTGAAGGTGTTGTGGGGTGTGGCCACAGGCTCCTAGCTGGAGGACCCCACCTCTGGGGATGTCAGGTAGGAAGTGAACTGCTCTGGCTTCAGCTGAATTTGATGATAGTTCTTGTAGATTGTTTCCATGAGAGTCTTTCTCTTGCTGTAGGATGACCAAGGCTGGGGCTCCAGGACCAGGATGCCCCTAGGATGTAGGTGTCAGTAGATCTGGCAAAACACGCACTTCAGCCCCTCGTCTGTCCAGTTGAAACGCACCCACCTGTTGAGGCCGAGGCAGAGCACCACGTCTTATGTGAGCGTTTGGGCCTGCACCAGCTCATCTCGATCCAGCGCAAAGTTACCTGCTCTGGAGAATTCCCTGCTGAGCTAAAAAAAAAAAAAAAAGGCACTAAAACAGGCGATGTTGTCCAACTTCCACTTCCCCCAAAATGGCCAAGTCCTGCTCCAGTTTTTATTCCCACCTTATTCTCATGTGTTTGCTCTACTCCAGTTACATATGTCTACTTTCTGTTCTATGAATAACTCAACTCTGCTGCCTCCACCTGTACCTTACCCTTCAGCTTCTCTCCTGAACATTGAATCCTACTGCAGCCTTTCAAGGTCGCTTGCTTAAATACCACCCTCCTCCATGGTGCCCGTCTTTAGCCCCATCAGTGGTGAAGAACTCTGAGGTCAAGGGGCCTGAATTCTTATCATAGCTCTGTCTCTTACCAGCTGGGTAACCTTGGGCAAGTCACTTAACTCAGGACTTCAGTGTTCTTATCTGTAAAACAGGGATAGTAGGACCTGCTGAGCTTCTATTTGTGAATTGACATGAAACTCAAATAAGAATATATGTAAGCACTTTGTAAAACTGTCGAGTATTATACAAATCAAAAGTTAGGATGGTTCTGTTTAGCACAATCTGTAATGTAGATTTTGTGCTGTAAGAGTGGAGAAGAATTCTGGCTGGGAACATTCATTAAGGAGGGGGTAGTAGTGAATGGTTGGGGACTAGAGCAGTAGTTGTCAAGCATGGCTGCAGCTGGAATAACCTGAAGAACTTAAAAAAAATACTGATGCCCAGTACCACCCCCAGAGCTTCTGATTTTTTTGTCTGGGGTACAGCCTGGTGACTTTGGGTAGCTCCCCAGGTGCTTTTAATGTGCAGCCAAGGTGAAGAACTGCTGGAGTAAAGGAACTTCCCTGGGCTCTGCTTTTGTTCCAGGTGCTTTATATAAAGTACCTCATTTGGTGAGGAGGATTCTCAGGTGGGGTTGTTGTGGTGGTTGAAGGCCTAGAGGCAGGAATGAACTGGGCACTTTGGAGATGCGGAGTGATCACATGAATGAACAGAGAGAGAGGTGCCGGAGACGCAGGTCTGGCCCTGATTTTGAAAGATTTTGTGCACTCTAGGCAGAGGAGCTTAAGCTCTCTCTGGGGCCTTGTGAAACCAGTACAGGCTCCTGAATGGCAGCAGGGATAGGGTTGTAGTCTAAGGCTTGGAATGGAGGAGGAGAAGACCAGTGCTAGCACTGGGCGTGGGAGACATTGAACAAGAAGAGGGAAGGAAGACTTTGTTGTTGCTCAGCTATTGTGGGTAAAAAGACTGTAATAATTCCAAGGAGTTTAGTCCAGGCGACTGGGAGAAAGGTGGTACCAGGACAGGTGAGGAAAAGGTGAGTACCATGTACTGAAGTTTTAAGTTGGTGGTGCTGAAAGTGCAGGAGTGGTTTTGGGGTGGGGGTACATTCGCTACTGAATTCCTGGTCCTATTCTACCCCCAGGAGTTCTCTTATTATTGCTTTCCTATCCTAGGGTCGACCAATAGATAGCCTTCCCTATGATCCTGACTTGGTGTTAATTTTTGCCTTAACCCTTCTTGTTTTTTCTCACCAGTTTGGGGGGAAGCTGGTTACCTTTGGCCTCCCCAGCACCCGTGCCCATCAGGTGCCACAACCTTGCCTCCGCCTAGTCTTCATCAGTCAGGTCACCACAGAACCTGAATTCCTCATGCGGTCAGCTGAGCTGCAGGAGGGCCTGGGATCAGGAAATCTCCTGAATTAGTCAGAACAAGATCCAGCAAGCATCACTGGAAAGCGAAAAGATGCTCTGGCAGTTCCTGAAAGTAGGAAGCCTGAAGGCTGGCTGCTCAGAAGTGTTTCTCCAAAGCCGGGCACCCCAGCCTCTGTCAACAACCACCACGTGGCCCAGATTACAGAGGCCCTAACCTCGCTGGGATTTTTCCTACATGGCACCCACCCCGGGCACAAAGTCTTCTCCCTTTACCCGAGGCTCAGAGACCATTCATGGCTATAGGGAAACTGAGGAGTACAAGCGGCATTTGCCTTTTTCCTACTGTTGCTGATGTCCTGGCTACTTCACCAGAGCCAAGATGAAGGCTTTCACAGTGCCATGCCACAGGGCAGTTAAGGTGATGGGAATGGAGAAGAAAGAAAGGGAAAGGAAGGGAAGAGGATCAGCTGGAAGGCTTTGAGTTGTTTCAGGTAACCCAAGGCAAGTCATTGTGATGGGACTCAGGGCTCAAGTCCCACTCTACTCTGGAGGCATGGTTTCAGTTGCAGCGTCAGTTTAATTTCAGGTTGCTTATGACACCATGATGAGTGCTTTATGTGTCAAAGGAAGTGAGCATGTGAGAGGAGAGAGCTGAAGAAAGAAAGAAATAACTGGACAGGCAGTGAGAGGATTAGTCATATCTTTGGGATTATAGAGTAGAATGCAAAAAGAAGGACAGGGCCTGTCCTGGGGGGTCTGAGAATAACTTGGAGTCTGTGCTTCAGATATACTAGAACTTTTTGCTTTGTTTTGTTTTTGCGGTATGCAGGCCTCTCACTGTTGTGGCCTCTCCCGTTGTGGAGCACAGGTTCCGGACGCACAGGCTCAGCGGCCATGGCTCACGGGCCCAGCCACTCCACGGCATGTGGAATCTTCCTGGACCGGGGCACGAACCCATGTCCCCTGCATCGGCAGGCGGACTCTCAACCACTGCGCCACCAGGGAAGCCCTATACTAGAACTTTATGAAGGTCGATACCAGGAATCTGAGGAGAAAAGGATCTGAGGAAAATCATCAACCGTAGAATGAAGCTAGAAAGAGATGTGGGAAGAAAATAGTAAGAAATAATGCTATTGTTATAAGCAGGATACAGGTGGTAGCTCCAGGAATGGTGGAGTTGGAAAGAGTAGAGGGAATAATTGGGAGTTCAGCCTTTACTCTGCTGAACAAAGGAGGCATTGGTGCCCATAGGACAGAGGGGAGTCTGATTTAAAAGCTACACAAGAGCTGTTCGTGATGATGGTCCTGATGCTGAGTGTGGATGAACATTTCCAGGAGAAGAAGATAGAAGAGTCTGATTTAAAAGCTACGCAAGGGCTTCCTTGGTGGCGCAGTGGTTGAGAGTACGCCTGCCAATGCAGGGGACACAGGTTCGTGCCCCGGTCCGGGAAGATCCCACATGCCGCGGAGCGGCTAGGCCCGTGAGCCATGGCCACTGAGCCCGCGCGTCCGGAGCCTGTGCTCCGCAACGGGAGAGGCCACAGCAGTGAGAGGCCTGCGTACCGCAAAAAAAAAAAAAAAAAAAAAAAAAAAAAAAAAAAAGCTACGCAAGAGCTCTCCATGATGATGGTCCTGAAGCTGAGTGTGGATGAACATTTCCAGGAGAAGAAGACAGAAGAAGAAGGGGGCCCTGAGAGACTATGAGAACGATCATAGTAAGAATTCATGGTTCAGTGTGGGATAAATGAAGGGCCCAGGCCTGCTAACCCATTAGGGTAGGGCTTCAGGAAGCCTTGGCCCTTAGTATCTGGAACACTGAGTGGGTAAGCTGACTTCGTTTACTATATCCATGCAACTTCCACTTAGGAGTCTTCTCACGTAGCCGTTTAGACTCATAAGACTACTGAAGGCTCACTTGGCATCAGTCTCCTCAGAAGGATAGGGGACAGGAACCACAGCTTGTCAGCAGGGCAGCATCAGGTGGTTCTCTTCTGTGGGAGTCCTTGTTACAGTCCATGAGGCAGCTTAGAGTTCTCTCCTTCAGCTCTCCAGGTGCAAGAAGATGAGATATCCATCAGGCTGGTGTGCTAGCTGCCCTGGCTTGGAAGCTCCAGGCCCACAAGAGCTAATATCTCTTGTACAAACTCCAAAAGCATAGCTTCTAGGGTCCCTGCAAGGGATCTGTTTAGTACAGGAGTCCTTGCTATCAGGGAAGCCCATAGCATGGTGTCCACATCAATTATTTATAGTTTACATAGTTCTGGTCCAGATGCAATTTACCAGTCACAAGCTGTGTTGCCTAGAAACATAGCTGACATTTTACTCTTATCAGGTTACCAGGGCAATAGATCTAGGAAGTCAACTGAAGGTCCAGTTCTCATTGCAGAAGGGGGAAAGGGTTTGTTAACACATCTGCCCACACCCCAACAGGAATCAAGTCTGGGGAGAAATAGGGAGAGATGGTGTTGGCCTCAGTGAGCACTTCTGGTAGTACAAAGAACTACATTTGAGGGTACACTGGCACAGATGTCCAGCTGGTGCAGGAGAGCGTCCTTCACATTTATTTAATGGAGACTTCTATGTTCTGTGGCTCCTTAGGTGACCTTAGAGAAGGACTCCAGAATGAAATTCCTAAAACTATTAGGATACAATAAAGGTGAACTTCAGAAGAAGGTAAGCTGCTTTCACATCAGAAACGTGCTTGATGCAGAAAAGAGAATCCTGCCAGTGGAAACCGTCTCAGAATACCTCTTCCATTAATACATATATGAGCATTTTACCTCCTGAAGGTAGTCTCTTTCCCAGGAAAATACCTCAAGGATCTTAGCGAGTCCAGTTGGTGGGGTATGGAGGTGGGAAGAAAGCATAATGCTTATTTGACCTCGTGCTGGGAAGAGTGGTACTCATAAGTCTCTCCCTCCAGGTGGCCACATAGTTGAAGAGTGATTTGGGGCTGGGTGAGAGCCCTCAGCCCAAGGGAGTTGACCTCAACAGTAACAGACAACAGGCCTTTTGCATCCAGGTGCGGTAGGAGTACAGCCAGCCTAACCTAGGGTAGCATAGAAGATCTGCCTTTAGGGTATCTTCCCCTTCCTAGCCCTAAGCTTTGCTCTCAGTAAGTGCTCAGCTTCTGTGGAAGTCTTCAAACTCCTCATTCATTTAAAACCAGAGTGAGGCACAGAGACCTAAGCTTTTAGGCTAGGGGTAGAGTTGTGTTTTAACCATGAAGTAGAGCACTTCCCAAACCATACCTGGTTATTCTTTTAGCTTTACCCATTAAGGGCCAACTCTTTTTTTTTTTTTAATTGAAATATAGTTGATTTACAATGTTGTGTTAATTTCTGCTGTATAGCAAAGTGATTCATGTATATATACATTCTTTTTTATATTCTTTCCCAGTATGGTTTATTACAGGATACTGAATATAGTTCCCTGTGCTATACAGTAGGGCCTTGTTTATCCATTCTGTATGTACTAGTTTGCATCAGCTAATCCCAAACTCCCACTCCATCCCTCCCCCACCCCCTCCTCCTTGGCAACCACAAGTCTGTTCTCTATGTCTGTGAGTCTGTTTCTGTTTTGTATTGATAGATAAGTTCATTTGTGTCATATTTTAGATTCCACATATAAGTGATATCATATGGTATTTGTCTTTCTCTTTCTGACTTACTTCACTTAGTATGATAATCTCTAGGTCCATCCATGTTACTGCAAATGGCATTATTTCATTTTTTATGGCTGAGTAGTATTCCACTGTATATCTGTACCACATCTTCTTTATCCATTCATCTGTGGGTGGACATTTAGGTTGTTTCCACGTCTTGGCTATTGTGAGTAGTGCTGCTGTGAACATAGGGGTGCGTGTATCTTTTTGAATTATAGTTTTGTCTGGATATACGCCCAGGAGTGGAATTGCTGGATCATATGGCAACTCTATTTTTAGTTTTTTGAGGAGCCTCCATACTGTTTTCCACAGTGGCTGCACCAGCTTACATTCCCACCAACAGTGTAGGAGGGTTCCCTTTTCTCCACACCCTTTCCAGCATTTGTTATTTGTAGACTTTTTCTTAAAATAAATTTATTTATTTAATTTATTTATTTGTGGCTGTGTTGGGTCTTTGTTGCGGCGCACGGGCTTTCTCTAGTTGCAGTGAGCGGGGACTACTCCCACACTGAGGGAGGAGACAGAGGAGTGGCCTGAACTCTGGGAGGTCAAGCCATGTTGTCAGGGACTAGAGTGCATCCCTCTACGTTTAGTAGAGGGCATTTATGGTCCTCTTTTACTTTTTCTTGTCACATCTCAGTGCAAGAGCTTTGCCCTTCACTGCAGAGCAGGATTAACCTCACTGTTGTCTTAAAGCCACTGAGGCTACCTGTTCCATAGCTCATGGTCCCCCACCTGTTTTCAAACAGGAGGAAGAGGAGCACAGGGAAGCTGTGCCATTTAAGAAGTTTCTGTCTCTCTACAGACATGCTGGGAACTCACATGGAGCAGGAGGGTGGCAGGGCACTAACTTCTGAAGCCAGACTCTGTTACGTGTGCTCAGGAAGTGTGGAGCGGCTGGTGGAGTGCTGGGCAAAATGCCCCCGGGCTTCATCCCCCATGGCTCTACAGGTACCCCTTCTCTGCAGGGCCCTGGTCCCCCACATCAGGCCTTTAGGAGGGGCTAGCAGTGGAGATTGCAGGGACATCAGAGGTGAGTCTTCTGAGTAACCAGGCTGGAATCAGGGTATTAGGGAAGAGATTAGGGCCCCTAAAGTCTGGGACCTTTTCCATGGGTAAGCTATCATCTTCCTTCTTTCTCAGTCAAGGGAGACTGAGCAGCAGCTGCTTAGATATTAACCGTCGTAATTTTTTCCCACTTCAGGTTTGGGTGTATAAGTTTACCTGATATTTGAGTAATTGCGAGCTTGGGCCTTCTATTAGCTTCTGTGAAAAGCCCTGTACCTAAATTGTACCAGATACTCTGTGGGTACCCAGAGAAGGTGGGGGTCACAGACTCATGCGGAGACAAAGTTACACATGAAATAAGAGTATAACAGAATCTGAAGTTGATGATGTATTAGCATAAAAGATAAAAAATCCAAAAAGAAGAGGCAGAAATGTATAAGAGTGTAAGACTCAAACGGCTTGGGAAGTGAAGCCAAGTGGCTCTTCTCTGACTGTCATGTCTCATGTATCATATATCATCACCTGCTACCTGCACGTAGCTATGGCCAGGTGCCTTCATACCCATAGCAGGGAAGTCCTTGGTTGAGCTGCCTGGGCTTGGAGAGCAGGATGTGCTTTGAAGAGGGCTGACTGCCCTTATCCTTGTCCCTATAGGACCTGATGGAGAAGGTGGTGGTCCCTAACAGGAGCTTGAAGCTACTGCGGGGTGCTGATGGGGTGAGCCCAGGCCCTGCCACAACCTACAGAATCGCTCAGTATGCCAACCTCCTGGCAGCCCAGGGCAGCCTGGTCACTGCCATGAGCTACCTACCCAGTGACAGTGCTCAGGTGAGTGGGGGCATGTGGAGAGAGCATACCATTTCATTCAGTCATCTAACACTGGCTGAGCACTTCCATGTTCCAGGCACTATGCTAAATGCTGAAGCTCCCAGGATAAATAAGATCGAGTCCCTTAGGAGGTTCACAGTCTCTTGGGGGAAAATCAGATGTCAATAATTTATCCTGCTATAACAGAAGCTTATACTAAGCCCTGTGGGACTTCACAGGCAAGGGGCTGGCTTTGTCTGGAGTAGTCAAAGAAGGCTTCCCAGTGGTTAAAACATTTGAGCTGGACCTTCAAAGAGAAATAGCTTACCAGAAGATGTCAGACATTCTAGGCAGAAAGAACAGCAAGAAGGAAGGCTTGGCAGGAATTAGAGACCTTTTGAGTCCTCTAAGGTGGCTGAAATGTAGAGGGTCGGCTGAAGTTTGAATGCTATGTGGGGCCAGGCTTGTAAGAGGGGTTGTTTGCTTGTTTTAACTTTACTTAACACAGTTCTTCATGATTATAACTTTTATAGCCACCAATTCAGCAGCTGAGAGATTGGCTTTTTCATGCCCAGGGTTCTGGTGTCTTGGGCCAGCAGTCTCCCCCTTTCCCCTTTCCCCGGGTTATTGTGGGAGCTGCTCCCCACTCTCAAGAGACATCATCTCCCAGACTGGGATTCCAGTCTTCTCACCAGGTAAGATCTTGCTTGTTCATTCATTCAAAAATACCTGTTAAGTGTCTACCAAGTGCCAGGCATGATTTTATAATATATTTATAATATATTAGTGAAAAAAATGATGAAAATTCTTGTCTTCATAAAGTATAGATTCAGTTATTTTTCTAACAACTGTTTATTGAACAACTACTAGGCACTTAGAACAGAAAGGTACACAAACCATGATCCTTGCCCTTAATTAGCTCATAGTCTAGTCTAGGAAAGATAGGTAAAAATTAACTACAGTAAAATTCATAAATACCATGATTGGGATATGATTAAATATTAAAGAGCCATGAGATCACGCAGAAGAAAGCAATTTACTGGGGGATGGGGGAAGTTCAGGGAATGTTTCAGAACGAGTATGATGTTTGATCTGAGTCTTGAAGGTTAAAAGTTATTTAGGCAAAGGAAGAGGTAAGGAAGGCTATTTCAGGCAGAGGGAATGGCATCTACAAAGGCAGTGAAGGGAAAGTAAGCAGAGCCCATTTGAGGAATGACTAACATTTTAATGGGGCTACAAAACAGGTGTTTGTGGCAGTGGACTGAGTTAGATGAAGCTGGGGTAACAAGTGGTAGTTAGATCAGGAGAGACCTGGCATTCTGTGTTCAAGAGTTTAGACTTGAGGGACTTCCCTGGTGGTGCAGTGGTTAAGAATCCTCCTGCCAATGCAGGTGACACGGGTTCGAGCCCTGGTCCGGGAAGATCCTACATGCCACAGAGCAACTAAGCCCGTGCGCCACAACTACTGAGCCCACATGCCACAACTGCTGAAGCCCACACACCTAGAGCGCGTGCTCCACAACAGGAGAAGCCACTGCAGTGAGAAGCCCATGCACTGCAATGAAGAGTAGCCCCCGGGCTCTCTGCAACTAGAGAAAGTCGGCAGCGCAGCAACGAAGACCTGACGCAGCCATTAATTAATTAATTAATTTTAAAAAGAGTTTAGACTTGACCCTGAAGGCAGGCAGGAGCTATTGAATGGTCTTATGCAGGGGAAGGACTAGCTATGTGTCTAGGAAGGACAAGGCTAGAGGTGGTTAGGAAGCTATAGCAAGAGATAATAAGGGAATGAAAGACCTGAAACTAGAGAGTGAGGTTGGATTTGAGATATTTAGTAGGTAGAATTGACAAACTGGTGATGGTTAAGAGGAGTGTGCTAAATGGGGGGACTGACTGCAGTGCCCAGATGGATAGGATGCTGTTAATTTATGAGACCAGGAGCCTACTAGAGGGGAATAAAATCCAGGGAGATTGTAGATAAAGGTATCAGGTAGAAAAGTTCTGATGATTCATCCTGTCCCACCTTTAATTCCCACCCTAATTTTCTTTCCTCCTTCACCTTCCCCCTCCCTCCTCCTCCTTCTCCTTCCCTACTTGCTGGCGCTCTCTCCCTCCCTCCCCTCTCCCTTTCCTCTCACTCTCTCTTTTCTATAATTACAGATTCACAGGAAGATACAATGAAATGTATTGGGAAGTCTCATACATCCCAAGCCCACCACATCCCATGCCAGTGTCCCACACAACCACAATACAATATCAAGGCTGAGATATTGACATTAGTATAATCCACAGATTCAGATTTCACTGGTTTTACATGTATTCATTTGTGTGTGTGGTGTGGGTAACCACGTAAGAATTTTACTTTTCATCTTTTTAACAGAGTACTTCACAGAGCAAAAAAATTTAATTTTATAAGGGCTAGTTTATGAAGTTTTCCTTCTATGGATCATGCTTTTCATGTCAAGTCTAAGAGCTCTTAGCCTAGTCCAAGGTCCCCCAAATTTACTACTGTGTTTTTTCTAGAAGTTTCATAGTTTTATGTTTTACATTTAAGTCCATGTTCCACTTCGAGTTAATTTTTGTGCAAGTGTGGGTCAGGTTTCATTTTTTTTTTTTTTGCCAATGGATGTCGAGAATCATTTATTGAAAAGGCTGTTCCTCTTCCATTGAATTGATTTTGCTTCTTTGTCAAAAATTAGTCAGACATATTCATATGGACTTATTTCTCAGTTCCCTGTTCTGTTCCACTTATCTGTGTGTCTGTCCTTCTGCCAGTACCACTCTGTCTTGATTACTACCTCTGTATCAGTAAGTCTTGACATGGGGAATAGTAATTCCTCCAACTTTATTTTTCTGTTTCAAAATTGCTTTGGATATTCTAGGACCGTGTTCTTTTCAAATAAATTTTAGAGTAAGTTTGCCTATATCTAAAAAGAAACTTGCAGAAATGGACAGGAATTGCATTAAAACTATAGATTAATGTAGGGATAGTTGACATCTTTACTATATTGAGTCTTCCCGTACATGAACATGGTATGTCTCTCCAATACTTTCTCCATCAGCACTTTATAATTTTCATCGTACAGGTCCTGACATGTTTTGTTCATTTCAAACATAAGTATTTAATTTTCTCTTGAGCAATTTGAAATCAAATTGTATTGCATTTTTAATTTTGGTTTCCACTTGTTTATTGTCAATGTATAGAAATGTAATTGGTTTTTATGTGTTAATCTTGTATCATGTGACTTTTCAATGCTCATAAATGAGATTCCTGAACTCATTTATTTGCTTTAGGAGTGTTTTGTGGATTCCTTGGGAATTTCTATGTAGATAGTTATGTCATCTGTGAATAGAGACAGTTTTATTTCTTTTTTTCCAAATTGTATGCCTTTAATTTCTCTTGCGTTATTGTAGTACTAAAATAAGAATGGTGAGTGTGAACACCCTAACCTTGTTTCCAGTCTTAGAGGGAAAACATTCAGTCTTTCACCACTAAATATGATGGTAGCTCTAGGTTTTTTGTAGATGCTCTTTATGAGGCTAAGGAAGTTTTTCCATCTATTCCTGGGGTACTGAATCATGAATCAGTGTTGAACTTTGTCAGATGTTTTTTCTGCATCATTTTATATGATCAAATGATTTTCCTTCTTTAACCTGTTGATATGGTGGATTATGTTGATTGATTTTTAAATATATCATGATATACATTGCATGACCTGGGGTAAATCTCATTTGGTTGTGGTATATTATTTTTATATACATTGTTGGATTTGATTTGCTAAAATTTTGCTGAGGATTTTTGTGTCTAAGTTTATGAGAGATATTGGTCTGTAGTTTTATTTTGTAGTGTTGGTATCAGGGTAGTACTGACCTCATAAAGTGAGTTAGGAAATATTCCTTCTTCTGTATTCTGGAAGAGATTATGTAAACTTTGTGTTAATTCTCTGAATGTTTGGTACAATTCTCCAGTGAAACTATCTAGGCCTCGAGATTTTTTTTGGTGGGGGGGGAGCTTTTTAATTACAAATTTAATTCCTTTATTAGTTATAGAAATATTCAGGTTTTCTATTTAATTTTGGCTGAGTTCTGGTAGTTTGTGGTTCTTGAGGAATTGGTCCATTTTTTCTAAGTTGTCAAGTTTATGAATGTGAAGTTATTTGTAGTATTCCTTATTATCTCTTTAATGGCTGCAGGGTCTGTTGTAATGTTCCCTGCTTCATCCTTGACCTTGATGAATTGTGTCTTCTCTCTTTATCTTTGTCAGTCTTTATAAAGGTTTATCAGTTTTGTTGATTTTTTTTTTTTTTTTTTTGGTGGTACGCGGGCCTCTCACTGTTGTGGCCTCTCCCGTTGCGGAGCACAGGCTTCGGATGCACAGGCTCAGCGGCCATGGCTCACAGGCCTAGCCGCTCCGCGGCATGTGGGATCTTCCCAGACTGGGGCACGAACCCGTGTCCCCTGCATCAGCAGGTGTACTCTCAACCACTGCGCCACCAGGGAAGCCCTTGTTGTTTTTTTTTAAGAATTAGTATTTTGTTTCATTTTCTTTGTTGTTTTTCTGTTTTCAGTTACTTACCTTTCTTTTCCTTTCCAAGTGCTGACCCTTTTTTCTCTTCCATCAGGTTTCATCTCCATCTCCAAGGCCAAGGATTTTTACACCTCCGTCATCACTTGTGATTCCCTTGACACCTTCCCGTCCTAGCCCTTATCAGGGCTCCAGAATGCAGAATACAAGTGACTACAGGCCATCTGGGTTCCAGGAAGCCCAGTCTTTGCCTGTGGTCCCTGGGGTAAGGCCTGGTGAGTGACTGAGTGGAGACCTGTCTAGGCAGAGCACAGAGGAAAACATCTGGCATGGCCAGAATGGATTTGGGAGGCAGTATGTCTATCTAGTGAGAGGAGCTTAGAGTTTGAAGTCTGAATTCTCAGTACTGTCAGTTACTGGCTTTGTACCTGTGGGCAATATACCTAGCCACTTTGTTTCTTTTGAAAATTGAGAGTGGTTGTTATGTTGGTCATTTCAACCCCACAGGATTGTTCTGAGGGTCAAATAAGGAATATAGTTAAAAGTACTTTGTAAATGGTAGATCTCCATACACATGTATTAGTTATTTTTTATTATTATAGTTTTTTAAATTGCTGCTTTATTCCTCTCTGATGTGCTCTGAGTCTCTCCCAAATTGAAATTTGGTGGCAAATGACCTGTTTCTATCCCATTTCAGCTTTATCTCAGCTGCGGCTGTCAGGAGGGCAAAGGGTGCAAGCTCCTAACCCCGTAGGATTCCCTGGAACATGGCCTCTTCCTGGTCCACCCACGGCACCCCCAGACATTATGCAGGCTGGTTCTGCCTCCCTGCCTGAGACTCCTCAAAGGCTCCCTCTGCTTCCTGTGAGAGCACCAGGCTTCAACCCTATGAGCTCCCAGCCGCCAGCCCCTCCTGTCACCTTCTCTGCAGCACACCCTCCAGGAGGGCCAGGTGCTCCATGCGCCGATACCTTCCCAACCACTGGCATCTTGACTCCTCAGCCAGGTCAGTCTTCTCCCATGGCCTCCCTCTCCTCCCCTCCCCACTACCACCTTGGGAGTCTCTTTCCTCAAGCCAGTGAACTGGGGTTGGAGAATGTCAACTCAGAGTGTGGCTGGTCTGTGGAGGGAGGTGTGGCAGACTCCAACTAAAATAATTTTCCTGGTCTTCAGACCAAAAATTACAGTGTTTTTGATCATGCCCCTAAAATACCTCTATATTTATACTATTCAGGACCTCAAGATTCCTTGGAAAATGCTCCAGTGCCCAGGGGAAACCTCCAGAGGAAAGAGGTCAACACATCTCCCCCCAACTCAACCCCTTATACATTCACTGATGACCCACACTCTAGTTCCGTACAGAAAGCAGCCTGGTCCTTCCCGTTCTGCTTTCCCCACTCGCTCTTCTCCCCTCAGCTCCCTCCTCTTTCCTTCTTATACACATTCACCATCTTCTCACTTCCAGGTTCCCCACGCACTATTCTGTGCCCTCGTTCATTCATAATTTCTGCCACTCCCTCAAAGTAGGGCCGAAGGAGTCTTTCAGCTTAGACTCACGTGCCTTTCTTTTCTCTCTCTTTAGTTGCCAGAGACATTCATGCCCCCAGCACCAATTACTGCTCCAGTTATGTGCCTCACCCCTGAGCCACGAGGGGTCCTTTCCTCACAGCCTGCTGTCCCCAGTGTGAGTCATGCTCCCCCTGGAGCCCCAGGAGAACTTAGCCTGTAGGTGACAGGAATGATGTATTTCCCTCCTCTTGGAAACCTTCTTTTCTTGGGTATAGAAAAGCAGGGAGCACGGTAGATGGCTTCATTCCTCAAGTTGGAGGCAGACTCTGGGCTGAAGGAGATGGGGTGGGGGGCAGATACCAAGTGTCTCTACTGCAGACAAGGGAGGATGCCCCTCCTCAGCTCTGCTCTGCTCTACTCTAGTGGGAGCAGTGTGACCCCCAAGTCACTGAGGGCTAGTCCTGAGGGGAGCCATGAGCAGGACAGCTCACCTCTCTCTCCTGTGTCCCTGCTCCCTCCTCAGCAACTTCAGCTGCCACCTGTGAAGATGGACAGGAAGGAGCTGCCCCCTGAACATCAGTCCTTGAATATCAGCTTTGAGGCGCTTCTGCAGCGCTGCTCCCTGTCTGCCACTGACATAGTGAGTCTGAATCTTCCCCATGGTGCTCCCCTCCTACCCTAGCTGGTCCCAGGACCCCTTAGCTGTAGACCAGTTCCTTGTGTGACTCTTCTTACTGTCCCTGGACATGCTGCCTGTATCTTATACTTGTTTGATGTCCATGTGGAGTTGGGGAGGACTTGTCTGGTCTGGAGGTTATCTCCTTGGCAGCAAGACCAAACAGCACTGAGACTTAGCGCTTAGAAAGGCCGCAGGGAGTACTGCAAGGAGGGTGAGACCAGGAGTGAGGAGACCTGCCATTCATTCCTGGCTGCGTCAGCTTGAGTGAGTCACTTGGCCTCTTCAGGTCTCCTTTTTGTCCTCCGTGAAATGAAAGAGCATTAAGCCATTCTAGCTCTAAGGTACCGTGATTCTTCATGGTTCTGTGTAGTGTTAGGCATAGTAGCTGGAATCAGAATCCATTTCCCTCCCTGCAGAAGACAAAACGGAAGCTGGATGAAGCAGCCCAACGTCTAGAATGTCTATATGAGAAGCTCTGCGAAGAGACAGTAAGTACAGGCAGTGGTGCTCCTCTGCCTCCTGCTCTTCCACCTTCACCCATGGCCAGAGGGTGCCCAGTGTCCCTTCCTATGGGCCTCACCGACCCTGGGTTCCTTACAGAGTATAGACATCCTGCCTGGACTGGGCTCTAGAACTTAAGTCCTCTCTTCTCCCTTCTATGCCTCCAGGGTAGGGGCGGGGCTGGGCTTACTGACTGTGCGCTAATCCTTCCACAGCTCTCGCCTCCTGTCCTGGCTGGGCTCCACGAGGTTGCCCAATGTGTGGACGCAGGACGCTTTGAGCGGGGCCTCGCTGTGCATGCTCAGGTGGTGAGCTGCAGCAGCTTCAGCGAGGTCTCCAGCTTCATGCCTGTCCTGAAGTCCGTCCTCACCATCGCTTATAAGCTACACATCTAGACCAGGCAGCTCCTCTTGCCAGGAGGCCACTTCTACTTTACTTAACTCCTTCCTGCAGGAAAGGGGAATTTCGGAACAGATTCCGTTTGTTTTTCCTAGCCCTCTTCCCTTGCTGCCAGGTATATGATGCTGTAGGCTTGGCTCCAAACAGGCAGAGTGCCTGCTCTCCACCCCTTTATGCGTGGGCCTCTGGGATCTGCTCAGGGCTCTCTCAGCCTGTTCTTCACTTTCCCTAAAACTGTACTCCAACAGGGCCTGGCGCAGTGTGTCTTCTCCCCTAGGGATATTCTAAGTGGCTTCTGAGAGGGTGAGCAGGATCTTTACTTCCAAGTCTACCTCGACTGTACCCATCTTGTGGGTCTTTTGTCTTTCCCCTTCTGTGGGTTATGAGCCTGACTTTACCTTTTCCTTGCCTCTGACTTCATATTTCCAGGTTCATACTTCTCTGAGCCACAGAGGCTGGGGTAGAGTTGACTGCTGTTCACCCTTTGAACAAGTCATACACATGAGGGATGGGTGCTGGGCACAATGAAGAGAAGGAACTCAGACCCTTTTAAGAAGGGACCTCTCAACTGCCAGCATTGTTAAGGGTGGGCTAGGTGAGGTGGAGGGTGGATGGGATACCTTTTGCTGAGCGCTGTCTTAGGCTATGGGATAGGAGCAGAGGGACCACTACCTGTGTGGAGTGGCCCCTGACTCAGCCTGCCTGATCCCTGGCCCAAGGCCTAGACCACTCATTCTGTGATTAGAAGCCAGGTTCTGGAATAGGAGCCATATTAATGAAAGAGTCTTCTAGCACTGTTCTTCAAAGCTTGGAGGCCCTCTTCCCCCAGCCCCACACTTCTCAGGGCTGCCTTCTCTGGCTGCGCTTTCATGGTTGGACTCTGCATTTGAAGCACTGATGGACTTTATGTGCAATAAAGCTGCCTTAGTTTGGTTTCCTCCCAATTATTATCTCCTCTAGGTCCATTTTGCTCTTATCTGTCTTCCCAGTCCTTTTTGTTCTTGTTCCCTATACCCTAATAAGGCAGGGGAGAGGCTTGGGGACAGATAGGAAGTCAGGAGAGTTGAAGAAAGAGGTGGCACTGAATTAGGCTCTCCTTGCAGCATTTATGGTCACTCTGCTCTGTGTGTGTGTGTGTGTGTGTGTGTGTGTGTGTGTGTCTCCATCCGTGCCTGACATTCAGCTCCAGGGTTTTCCCCACACCACTTCAGGGCTGAGCTCAGCTACACAAAAGGGGCTGGGTGTGAAGCCAGGGAGACGATCTCTAATCCTGTTGTAGATCGCATCATGTCTGCGGGCTAGATGTGTGTGTTTGGGAGGAAAGGATTGTTAGGCAGTATTTGTTTGTAAAGCCACTTGCTCTTCAGATAATACTTGCACTAACTTCTATTGATGAAGCAGTGTGAGCCCCAGCAAAGTCCTTTCCCAAAGTGTCTTTGAAGCCAAGAGCCCATTGAAGGGAAGAAAGGCCGGGAGAGGGGATTAGTTTGTTCAGCAGCTGTGAATTTCAGTGGGAGGTTGATGAACTCTGAAGTCTTTGTTTAAATTAAAGGTGGGGAGAAAAAAGCCGCTGCTGGAGCGAGAGCCTCACTTGGGGCCCTGAACTAACACAAGGAGAAGTCTGAGCTGCGGGGAGCTGTGTACTGACTGCGAAGACTTTTCCCAAACACTTTTCGGGAAAGGTGTTATGAGAAGAGAAGGGGGCGGAGTGGGGGATTAGCATGTGAAATGAAGTTTTCATTGACTCCGTGGGGGTAGAAGGCTATTTTAATGGCATTTTGTTCTCTTATTTTCTCTTCTTGAGCTCTTTAGAGATATTGTTTTGCTAAGGCAGGCTTTCTTCCCCCTTCTTTCCAGTCTGCGGATTGCCTCTATGGGAGCCAACATAAATATTTCTCCTCCAGGAATGCGGGTTAATTAAAAGGAAATGAATGAGTGGAAGCATCCAATCCAGACCCACAATAGGCGAGTGCCCTGGCCTGCCCTTCCCTCCCACCACCACCAGCAATGCCAGCGCTGAGCACGACCCTGTCTCTGTCTTTGCCCTAACCTGCTGCTAAGGCCAGTTGAGGCTGCGATTCTTTTCAAGAAAAGAAAGCCCTGCCTGTGTGTAGGCCCACAGGCTAGGGACAGGAAGGAGACAGTGTTTTGTCCCCTCCACCCAGCGTCCTTGTCACTTCTCAGGACCTCCCTCTGCTTCTGTCCCCTGGCTGAGACAGATGGACTCCTAAAGAGCACACAAGAGGAGGGAAGGGGCCTGGGTTCCAGGACTCACCCCACGGTACCTTACTAGTTGGTGGAACAAGCCACACATCTTTCTCAGCATCAGTTTAAATGTGTAAAACAGAAGGTTTCACTAGCTGACCTCGAAGGTGTCTTCCCAAGCAACCGGTCTGGTTGTCCACATTTATAAAGGGGAACACCAGCACTGGTGATTGATTATAAGAGAGAACCTACACTCCATGAATGCAGAAGGTCAGTGTGTTGTTCACCACTGTATTTCCACTCTGGTGTTCATTGAATGAATAAATGAATGAATAGATAACGCAAGAGGGGGGAAGAAAGCAATCCAGATCTAAGGTAGCTCAGTATTGTTTTCTTTATAGATGCAAATGAATGTGGTATCAATCATATCCATTTGGGAATACAAAACAACGTATGAAGGAACTTTCTGGCAGCATGACATGTTTCAAGTACTGACCTGGAGTTATCAAATGTGGAACACAATAGTTCTCCTACTAGTATGCTGAGCGACCTCCTGGAGAATGTCGCTTTCCTTTAGAACATTGTACTTTTATATTTTCTAGCTGCCTTGCCAGATTTTCTTACTGTACGCTATCAAGTAATTCTGCCAAGTGAGACAGCCAAGTTAGTACATGCTGCTGCTTCATTAGGGACGAAGGGTGAGTTGGGAGATTCAAGAGGCCCAGATCAAAGCTGAGGGAAGGAGCAAAAGGCCTTTGGCTGATGGAACTGGAAATGAAGCACTAGGAGACCCTGAAGGGAAGCATGTCCCCTGTAAGGAGGGAAGGGGAACCTCTCTTCTCAGTAAGTGTTAGTGGGACCAGAAGATGTGTAGGGATGAGGCCAGGGATTTGAGGTCTGACCTGGCCATTGTGTCAATTTGGAATATGGGAGCCTTTCCACTGTCACTGGTCAGCCTTTCGAGCCTCCACCCATTTTATCCACTTGGAGCCACTCCTCCTCTGTGCTTTCTCCTGTTCTACAAGAGGTGAGATGAAGTTGTCTAGCATTTGACCAGTTCTGCTCCGGAAGGGCTGCGGGGCTACCTGGTGCCTATGACCCAGGACCAGCCTAGGGGAAGGGGGATGACTGGCAAGCTCCTTGGGCTGCAGAGGGTCTGTCAGGTATTAGTTCTTCCCTTCCCAGAGCCCTATTTCACCAAGTCCCTCTTGTACTACTGCTTTCTGAGAAGAGAACCAGAAGACTCAAGCACAACCAGCAGCAAGGTCTTAGCTACTGAGTGAATGTATTAGTGGAAGATTTATGGGGCTGATTCACTAATCCTTCGCAGATTAACCTCTGTCAGGTCAGGATAACTACTTAGGCCATCAGGGAAGTGAGGCTCACAGGGGGATAGTATCCTGGCAAGGTGGGAGGGAGGAGAGGACCTAGAGGTTATATCTTATACACGCTCTTCCCCATATCCCCAAGAATAAGTTCAATACCTGAAAAAAAGGCACATGTCACAGTGACTGCAATAAATTAAGGTTCAAGGTGCTGAACTTCCTATTAACAGTTTCATTACAGGAAGTTTATGTATTGAAGGAAAGTATCCAATGCCTGAATCCTGCCTGTTTGAGAACCAGGTTAGTGAAAAGGAAGGGTCCCAGCTTCTCCTTCCTCATGACCTGTTTTCAGAGGTGCAAACCAGGGTCTGAATGGGAAATTAGCTTTATTTATCTCAGTCTTGGCTCAGGGGAATAAGATCCTTTGGGGAAAGAGAAGATGTAAAGTTGGTTGCTAGGAGGCTATAGGTTAGGAGCAGGGAGGAGGTTACTTTAAAGGGTAGGAAATGACTGGCAGTCTGCCCTTACATCATTCCTAGATGTCGTGGGTATGTGTCTGGAGCACCTTGGGTGATTGTCTAGGAAGGTCATTGCCCCACTGGCAAAGTCCATTAGAGACATGGTATCACAAGGATGAGTGGCACCCTTGGTTTTCAGCAAGTCAGCATTCTAGGGTTCCCATTTCCTCCATCTTCAACCCCTGCCTCTAGGAACCAACCTCCAAAGACATGCTTTTTCCTGGGTCAGTTTCCTCAGTATCCCTTCAGGGAAGGAAGGAAGGAAAAGGGAGAGAAAGAGATTCCTGGGGAGTCTATGCCAGCAGTTAGGGAATCAGAAGCACAGGAGGGCCTCTGCAGAAGGAAGATGCGGCTATGGCAGAGAGCTGGCAGCAGAAAATTGAGGGGGAGGGGGTGGGGATAGGGGGAGGGGGGAAGACGGGTAAAAGAAAAAAGCCGTGTTTTCCCTGGGCCCTGCCTATCTCGGAAGGGCTCTTCCAGTTCCTAAGCTCTCCACAGGCTAGGCCAGGCATTAGGGCAGCTGGGACCGGGAGGAGGAACGCCTATTCTCTTCCTACTCCAAGGAAGATCAATAGCTCAGAATCTCAGAACAGAGGTTTCTCAGACCTAAGTGGTGAGCAGACGATGCAGACAGCGCGAGGAGAGAGCAGAGGAATTGTGGAAACAGGTTGGGAAGTGGCAAGCACAGGAGAGATTGCAGCGTCTCTCTCCCTCTCGGGATCCCTGGCCTTGGTAGTGTGGGGTCCCTATTCCGTAGATTCCTCTACTGCCGGGGTCTCTAAAAGAAGCCAAGGACAAATTGGGAAAGGAGAGTGGGGAAGGGGACCCTTAGGGTTTTCTCCCGGGTTTGTGCGCCGCGCCCCCCCGTGGCCGGTCCGCGCGACTGCAGAAGTACTTGGTGACCCGGCGGCGGCACTGCTCGCAGCGGACCGCGCAGCACCAGTGGAACTTGCAGTTGCAGCTGGACACGGTCTCGGCGCGGCGCTCCTCCACCGCTAGCCCACAGTCCCCGCAGAGCCGACGGCAGCTTCGGCGCTCCCAGCGGCCCAGGGCCCGGCCGCGCCGCAGGCACTCTCTGCCTTCGGTGCCCAGCAGTCCTAGCGTTTTGTTCTCCAGGCAATAGTCTGGGGAGTCCTCCAGGTGCACCAGCTCCCTCGTGGAGATGGAGCGAAAGGTGTCTGCGATGGCGCCGCGGCCCGCCGCGCTGTTGCCAGCACCCTGCAGCAGGTCCACCTTGAGAGCTGCGTGGTACTTCTCTTTCAGGTGCGCGCCCACCTCTCGGAACTCAGGCAGCTGCAGCCAGCAGGTCTGCGTGGTGCAGCTGCCAGACACGCCGTGGCACTTACACGTGCGTTTCATGGTGCCCTTCACCGCCTGGGAAGAGAGCTAGGAGTGAGCGGGCCAGGGATTAAGCGCCTGGGGAGTGTCACCCTCTGGCGGATTGCGAGGATTCTAGCTAGTCTACGTGCCAGCTGCCTCGATGCCGCATTTTCCCAACCGGATGAATGAATTGAAGAGCCGTCCGCACCTAGGGCTGGTAGTGGATGGAGCCAGCTGCCTGACCCCCGGAGCTGCAGGACTCACCTTGCGGCCAGCCTCGTTGTTGTGCAGGTTCATGGCTGCCCGAGCATCCTGTCCTGTCTCCAGGGCATCGACGAACTGCTTGGATATTGCCTCTCCGAAGCCCACGTTGTCGCTGCAGCCTCCCCACAGCCAGCCTTGGCCCCCTGGAAAAAAGGCAGTGGGAAGAAAGGACAGCCTGGAGCCTCCTGGGCTGCTGGTTCTAAGTGGGTTTGGGGGATCTGAGGTGGGGAAGGGTTCAGGTGGGGCGAGTGCCCTGTCTCCAAATTAGTTTCACCCTAGATTTGTTTTTGCCACCTTTGTGCTCCTACTTCCAGCTTCAGCCAATCCCGTGTCCCAGGACATAAGTAGCTGCCAAGTGAGGCAGGTGCCTGCTCACCCCGTTACTATGTTTCTGGCCTTTGGGCAGAGTATGCAGACCTCCGCCAGCAACTGACGTCTGGAAGGGACATGATGGTGCAAAAAAGGTGAGGAAAGCACAGCATTGAGGGGGAGGGAGAAGGGCAATTGAGATAATACAGAACAGCAGTTGGCAGTTGAGCTGCAGGGCAGAGGGTTGGAAAGGATAGTGGAGGTAAACAGTGGAAAGGAGACAGGGATAAGCAGCATGGAAGGGCATTCCCCCTATGTTTGAGACAGTAATAGGAATGATTCTGAAGGCAGGGTTCTTCCTTTATCATTATTGTGTTTAAATTAAGGAAACCACCCCAGTCAGAGAAGGGTCCCCAGCTACATTTAGCCTGGTTTGTCGCTGTAGGGTTTGGGCTCAAACTGGTTCGCCCTGATTTTCCTCAGATTTAGAAGAATACAACTCTTGTTCACCCCACCAAGTACCCACCAAGCTTTTCACTAAAGTGAACTTCATTGGGCTGCCCTACCCACCCTCAAGATCACTACTCACCCAGTTGCCCATTGCGGGAGTCATCACAGCCACAGTTGTCAAAATCCCCAAGGCTGCAGTTTCTAGTCAGAGTGTACATAACCCCAGCAGAACTGATAGCATGTACAAATGCTGTCTCCCGATTAGCTGACAGGAACCAAAAATTGAGTGAGTTAGAGGGAGTAGTTACAGGCCAAAGACATACCTTTAATACCATCATTATACCCGCCTCTCCCTGCTCCATTCTATTTCCCCACCTTTATAATGTACTCTCTTCCAGGGTCTGCTCTAGCCCTGGTCTCAACCCTGCTCTTCTTCCTTCCCATCTTTTCAGGTCACACATTTTATGACTGAGTGGCTAGATTATTTGATATGGGTGAGATTTAGGTGGGAACGAGCCCAAGAAAGAAATGGGGGAGAATCTGAATGTCAGGTTGTAAAGAACCCATCCCCACTTCCTCCTGGAACATTGAAGTCTGAGAGGCAGGTGCTAGCTAGTCCTGAAAAGAACCACTGATTGGCAGCTCTTTCACTTCCTTGCATGGCTGCTTTTTATCTTCTCCATGGGAATCTGGGCTCCAAGTCAGTTCCCACTTGCCCTGTACCTCTCTGCTAAGCCTGCTGAAGGAAGGGGCTAAGAGGCATGAAGATTTATGACCCCTACCTACCTTATTTATATTTTGAGGAAGCCTTTAGCCAGCCGGGAGACTGAGGGTGGTATAGGATTGGGGGTGAGGCAAGGTCCATTTGTTGAGCAGTGAGGGTGTTGGGGAGGAAAGAAAAAAGCTCTATAGGTAGGAAAGAGGAGCTGGAGAAGGAACAGAGAAGATGCTGGAGAGGGAGATGACCTGAGAGCAGAGACCAGCTGAGGAACAAGGGTGTACAGGAGGCAGGGGGCCATCCCTGGAGAGCGGGGCTCTAACCTGTGGCCAGGGGGTCCAGGGAGCTGTGGCCGAGGCTTTCCTTACCACTGCGAAGGCCGCCATGGCTGGACAGTTGCAGGGCTCTCTCAGGGCAGTTCCAGCGGTCCCAGGCAAACTGGTATTTGCATTCTTCAATACCACTCTGGGCACCAGCTGCCACGCTGCTGGAGTAGATCAAGTAAGCCTGCAGGGACACAGGGGTCAAACTTCAGATTCACAGCAACTGAACTTGGGAGGCATTTGCCCTAAAGTGGCCAAGCACCTCTTTTCCTGTGCACTCCTATCCCTCCAAAATAATGACAGAGTAAGCACTTTAAATATGCTTTTAACATCACAAATAACATCACAAATAAACTAAGTAGAAACCTAAGCCTCAGAGAGGTGATGTAAAACAGTTTGCCCAAGGTCCCACCACTAGCAAATGTCTGAAGTAGGAATGAAAATCAGTTTCATTAGACTCTAGACCTCACTGCCTCTATTCATTATACTATTCTGTCACTCCAAAATGAGCCTCAATTACATAATTCATGAATTTTCAGCCATTTTCATCCTACTACTAGCTTAGAAGAGAACATTTTGTAAGCCGGAAATGTCCTTAGAGATCATGTAGTACAATGCCAGCACTTGAAAGGTGGAAGACAGCCTCCCACCCTGCGCTGAGAAGGACGGGTGACTGTAGCCTGACACTGAGAAAGAAAACTTTTCTGGCTCTGGAAATTCTGGTCATAAATTCAGAGTCAGTATTCCTGAGTTCTTGTCCTGGCTCTGACACTAGTTTGCTGTGTGGTTTGGGGTGTGTCTGTGACCATTTCTGTGCCACAGTTTTTCTGCCTATAATATATACAGCATAATAAAAGATATAATAAAAGATATTGATATGTGTAGTCTTCAGTCAAGAAGCTGAGTGAAATCCAAATAAATCGAAGGAATTTTTTTTCTTACCTTTGGACCAGTCATCAGGAAATTGTTCACTGACCTGGAAGAGAGAAAAACCAAAGAACATAACAGAGATACACCAATTCATTTCTGCTGCCAAGAGTTGTGAGAATTACTTCAGCAAACATGCAGGCACACCTCAGAGATATTACTGGTTTGGTTTCAGACCACTGCAGTAAAGTGAATATCACAATAAAGCCAGTCACGTGAATGTTTTGGTTTCCCAGTGCATATAAAAGTTATGTTTACACTATACTGTAGTCTGTTAAGTATGCAATAGCATCATGTCTAAAAAAATACAATGTAAATGCCTTAATTAAAAAGTACTTTATTATTAAAAGTGTTAATCGTCACCTGAGCCTTCAGCGAGTCGTAATCTCTTTGCTGACAGAGGGTTTTGCATCGATGTTATGCTGCTGACTGACCAGGGAGGTGGTTGCTGAAGGTTGGGGTGGCTGTGGCGATTTCTTAAACTAAGAGTAAATTTTGCCGAATTGATTGGCTCTTCCTTTCATGAATGATTCCTCTGTAGTAGGCAATGCTGTTTGATAGCATTTTGCCCACAGTAGAACTTCCTTCAAAACTGGAGCCGATCCTCTCAAACAGTGCCACTGCTTTATCAACTAATTTATGTAATAGTCTAAGTCCTTTGTTGTCATATCAACAACACTTACAGCCTTTTTACTATGGGTAGATTTCATCTCAAGAACCCACTTTTGCTCATCCATAAGAAGCAACTTCTCATCCATTCAAGTTTTATCATGAGATTGCAGCAATTCAGTCACATCTTCAGGCTCCACTTCTAATGCTAGTTCTCTTGCTCTTTCCACCACATCTGCAGTTACTTCCTCCACTGAAGTCTTGAACTCTACAAAATCATCCATGAAGATTGGAATCAAGTTCTTCCAAACCACTGTTAATGTTGATCTTTTGACCTCTTCCCATGAATCATGAATGTTCTTAATAATCTAGAATGGTGAGTCCTTTTCGGAAGGTTCTCAATTAACTTTGCACAGATCCATCAGAGGAATCTATCTATGGCAACTATAGCCTTATAAGATGTATTTCTTAAATAATAAGACTTGAAAGTGAAAATTACTCCTTGATTTATGGGCTGCAGAATGGATGTTGTGTTAGCAGACATGAAAACAACATTAATCTCACTGAACATCTCCATCAGAGCTCTCAGGTAACCAGGTGCACTGTCAATGAGCAGTCATATTTTGAAAGGAATCTTTTTTTTTCCCTGAGCAGTAGGTCTCAATAGTGGGCTTAAAATATTCAGTAAACCACGTTGTAAACAAATGTGCTGTCATACGGGCTTTGTTATTCCATTTATAGAGCACAGGCAGAGGAGACTTAGCATAATTCTTAAGGGCCCTAGGATTTTCAAAATGGTAAATGAACATTTGCTCCAATCTAAAGTCACTAGCTGACTTAGTCCCTAAAAGAGAGTCAGCCTGTCCTTTGAAGCTTTGAAGCCAGGCATTGACTTCTCCTCTCTAGGTATGAAAGTCCTAGATGGCATCTTCTTCCAGTAGAAGGCTGTTTCATCTACATTGAAAATCTGTTGTTTAGTTTCACCTCCTTCATTAATTATCTTGGCTAGATCTGGAATCTGGATAACTTGCTGCAGCTTTTATATCAGCATTTGCTGTTTCCCCTTGCATTTTTATGTTATGGAGATGGCTTCTTTCCTTAAGCCTCATGAACCAACCTCTGCTAGCTTCAGACTTTTCTTCTGCAGCTTTCTCACCTCTCTCAGGCTTCATAGAATTGAAGAGAGTTAGGGCCTTGCTCTGGGTTAGGCTTTGGCTTAAGGGAACGTTGTGGTTGGTTTGATTTTCTATCCAGACCACTAAAACTTTCTCCGTATCAGCAATAAGGCTGTTTCACTTATCATTCTTGTGTCCGCTTGGAGTAGCACTTTAAATTTCCTTCAAGAACTTTTCCTTTGCATTCACAATGCAGCTAACTGTTTGGGGAAGAGGGCTAGCTTCCGGCCTGTCTTGGCTTTTGACATGCTTTCCTCACTAAGCTTAATAATTTCTTGCTTTTGATTCAAAGTAAGTGACCCTTGTTTTCATTTGAACACTTAGAGATCATGATGGGGTTATTAATTGGCCTAATTCCAATATTGTTGTGTCTCAGAGAATAGGGAGGCCCAAGGAGAGGGAGAGAGATGGGAATGGCTGGTGGGTAGAGCAGTCAGAACCCACACATTTATTAAGTTTGCCATCTTATATGGGCATTGTGGTGCCCCCAAATAATTACAGTAGTAACATCAATAATTTTTTTTGGCCGCGCTGCACAGCTTGCAGGATCTTAGGTCCCCGACCAGGGATTGAACCCAGGCCCATGGCATTGAAAGCGATGAGTCCTAGTCACTGGACCGCTAGGGAATTCCCACATCAAAGATCACCATGACAAATATAAAAGTAATGAAAAAGTTTGAAATATTGCAAGAATTACCAAAATGTGACACAGAAACACTAAGTGAGCAACTGCCGTTGGAAAAATGGCACCAATAGATTTGCTCAATCCAGGGTTGTCATAAACCTTCAATTTGTAAAAAATACAAGATCTGTGAAGCACAATAAAGCAAGTCTGTAATTGAGAGGAAGAAAGGGAAAATGGTTTTTCCAAGGAAAAATTTTGCATAAGGAATCTACTTAATTTAGTTTAAAAAAAAAAAGAACATGTACAAAAGGAGCTAGTATTATGCTTTGCTTGGATTTTTAAAACTTCAAATACCAAAAATGTTGGGAGTAATGTTTGATCGTTATTTTGCCATGGAGTGGGAAGAGAGCTAGCATTAACCTGCTACTGTCTACCAGACACTCTACTCTCAGTATTTTACGTGTTGATGTTGTTAAATCCTTACGATCTTGGGCATTGTTATCCCTAGTTTTCACATAGGGAATCTGAGACTCAAAAAAGTTAAATATATTGTTCAAGCTCACCCAGTTAATTAGTGATTGAAGCAAGATCTGAATCCAGGTCCATCTGACTCCACAGGACTCTGAGAAGGATAGTTCTCTAATCAGAAAGAGGTAAACAGTGGAATAACTTTCTAGGGATTGAGTCATAATTAAATTCGAAAAATAAATAATCTGACTCTGGAAAATAGTTTGGCTGTTCCTTTCAAAACTAAAAATGGACTTGCCACACTACTTAGCAGTTCCACTGTTGGGCATTTATCCCAGAGAAATGAAGACTTATTTTTACTCAGGAACTTGTATTCAGATGCTCATAGCAACTTTATTCAGAAAAACCAAAAATTGGAAACTACCCAGATGTCCTTCAAAGGGTGACTGGTTAAAAAAACTGTGGTATATCCATACCATGGAGTGCTACTCAGCAACAAAAAGGTATGAACTGTTGATACACACAAAAACTTGGATGAACCTCAAGGAAATTAAACTTTCCTCAAGGAAATTAAACTGAGTGTTCAAAGCCAATCTCAAAAGGATACATACTGCATGATTTCATTTATGTAGCAATGGTTAAATATGTAATTATGGAGCTGAAGACTAGATTAATGGTTACCAGGGGTTAGGGATAGGGGATGGATACCACTATAAAGTGATAACACCAGAGAGTCTTGCACTTATGGTAAAGTGTCTTGATTGTGGTATGGTTTTGCAAAGCTATACATGTGGCAAAATTGCATCGAGCTATACACATACATACATATATACATACACACACAAATAAGTGTATGTGAAACTGGTTGAAGTCTGAATAAGCTTCATGGATATTGTACTATAGCTGTAAGATGTTAACACTGGGGGAGGCTGGGGAAAGGGTGTGTGGGACTTCCCTGCATGTTTCTTTGCAACCTTCTGCAAATCTATAATTATACAAAAATTAAAAATATACATACAGGGGCTTCCCTGGTGGCGCAGCGGTTGAGAGTCCGCCTGCCGATGCAGGGGACACGGGTTCGTGCCCCGGTCCGGGAAGATCCCACATGCTGCGGAGCGGCTAGACCCATGAGCCGTGGCCGCTGAGCCTGCGCGTCCGGAGCCTGTGCTCCGCAACGGGAGAGGCTACAAAAGTGAGAGGCCCGCGTACCGAAAAAAAAAATTATATATTTATATATATGTAAATATATATATATATATATATATATATATATATACACACACACACACACACACACATACATACATACATAATCTAGAGTACCAGAGATTTGGCAAATGGACTTCAGTATAGGCATTTGAAAATTAATCCAAATATATTACCTATTATCTTTCTTTTTCCATTATAATGGGAGAAAGTAACATGGGAATCATTATGTATTATTCCATGAAAGTTGGTGTAACCTGCATTTCCAAAGGCCAGTAAGATGCTGGCCATCACAGAAAGTGGGTTGGAAATGAAAAAGGCTAAGAAAGTTCAGTTTCTCATCAGAGGCCAAAATAGCTTGACTGGCATCATACAGAACACACACAACACCTAAAATACGGGTAGTTTTTGACAAACAGTATCAATAAACTGAGATGCTGCCATATGAGAGAAGATGGAAAAGGTTCAGAAAGAAATATAACAGACTTTTAGAAAATCATAAAAGACTACAGAGTCTAGCAAAACCAACGCCTACTTTTTAATGCTTGGCAAGCAAAATTAAAGAAGCAGTAAATTAAAAGAAGCAGTACTCTCTTGGGGACAGTAGTACCAGCAAAGCATAAAAATACATTCAAAATGACGTGAATGAACTCATAATTGTCAAAGCCAGTATGGGTTTGGAGATAAATTTCTGATCCTTAAAGACTAGTGTCAGACAAGTCAGCCAGTTCCTGTGCCTCAGATAAAGAAGCCTGAGCTTTCTGTGTCTCAGAGCGGCAATCTTTATGTGAGGGATAACTTTTGAAGACTTTTATACGTTACCAGGCCAGACAGAGGCTAGTTCCCATTCCACAAGACAGACAGACAGTATCAGGAAAGAAAACAAAGCAACAAAATGAAGACTGGGTGGCAGCCAAAGGAGAAAGCTTAACGGTGAGCCTGGGTCAAGAGACCCTTCCTTTGAGAGGACACTGAGTTGAAGTCACAGAGAGTGATGAGCAGAGATGCTAGAAGATTCTTCTTTCCTCGAAGATCCTACAGTATGTAGAGATTTGTATGATATGCTGGTATGGCCTAGTTGATTAATCAATCAGATGTAATTGAGCACTTGCCATATGACACAACTGTAGGCCTTATTTGGACAATATTCCCGTAAGTTGACTTGGGTTGTTAACCCCCGAGGTATTTGCAGATATATTTGAACCACATGGCAGGGGTTACTTGTATCCAGTATGAAGAAAATACTCCAGTATGTCCTTGTGCTCCGCACCAAAGGAGGAGGGTCTTGTTCTTGATTAATGAGATGATGGCAAGGTGTCCTTTTGAGGAGTAAAATAGAATATGGATTACAGAAAGCATAGTGAGTGTGTAATGTGAGGAGAGCAAAAGAGGAAAGAATTTAAGCGTTTGTATGGGTGCCACCTAGAGACAGTAATATGATTAAAGGAGAGATGCTAACAAACAGTGGAAGATAGAGACAGCTTTACAGAACATGGTCCAAGCAGCATACTACTAGACGAAGGTGCAAGCTTCCCATTCCCTATACGTACAATTGCTGATGACACTACACAGGTTGGGTGTCAGTCAAAGGGTTTATGTCTTTCTGGACCCTCCCAACTCTTCTCAGACCTTTTGTTAAACTCCAGACTTGCATATCCAACTATATTCCTTTTTTTTAAAGAACTAGGGTTTGAGTCCTAATTTTTTTTTTTTTTGGCCATGCTGCACCGCACGGCTTGCAGGATCTCAGTTCCCTGAGCAGGAACTGAACCAGGGTCCCCTGCAGTGGAAGCACAGAGTCCTAACCACTGGACCACCAGGGAATTCCCCCAACTGTATTCTTGACATCTCCACTTCAATCTTTAATAGGCAGCTCAAACTTAACACGTCCAAAACTGAACTCTTGATCTTCGCTGCCACCATTTCAAACCTGCTCCTCCCATTGTCTTCCCTATCTAAGGAATGGACAGTTCTTTCTTCCATTGGCCGGACAAAAATCTTGGAGTCATCTTTGACCTTTCTTTCTCTCACATCCTGTAGTCAGTCTGTCATCAACTCCTGCCAGCTCCAGATCAAATTATATCCAGACTCTAACAGGTTCCCAATACCTTCACTGCTGTCACCCTGGTCCAAGCTGTCATTATCTCATGCCTAGATTATCATTAAGGCCTGCAAACTGATCCCCTTGCTTCCACCCTTATTCTCCCATAATCTATGCTCAAAAATGATTGGTCCCTTTAAAAAGTGATCCACTTAAACTATAAATCAAATTTTGCCACTCTCTGCTCAAAATCCTCCAGTGGTTTTTTATCTCACATAGAGTGATAGCCAAATTCTTATTGTGGTTTATAAGATCCTATACAATCTGACACCCAGTTAGGCCTCTGGCCTAATCTCCTACTACTCTCCCCTCACTTACTCTGCTCCAGCCACACTGGTCCCCTTGTTGTTCCTCCAACACACCAGGCACTCTCCAGCCTCTGGGCCATTGCACTTGCTGTCTTTTCTGCCTGGAATGCTTTTTACTCAGATAGCCACACAGCTTGTTACTTCAGCTGCACTGGCCTTTTAATCAAATGTGTCATTCTCTCTGAGGTTTTCCTGGATCATCTATTTAAAAATTCCCCCACCCCTTTCTCTGCTCCATTTTTCTCCACAGCACTTTTCATCATCTGAACACTAGGTTTTACAACTTTATTTGTATATTCTCCTTCCCCTAGACTGTAAAGCTTCATTAGGCAGGTTTTTTTTTTTTTTTGGTCTGTTTTGTTCACCAAGTATTATCAGTGCCTTGAACAGTGCCTGAGGATAGTAAGCATTTAATAAGTATTTGTTGAATGAAAGAACAAAGGAACTCACATTTAGGGGTAGGAGCAGGAAGAAGTATCATCTGAGGAAACTCAGAAGAAACAGCAATCTAGAGAGATGGGGGAAAGGAGAGAATCCTTCATTCGTGCCCAAGGTCTTACCACCATGATTATGCAATATCTCCCAAATCTTTACCTCCAACCCTGACTTCCATCTTGAGATCCAGAGCTGCATTTCCAAATGAATGCTAGACTTCTCTCCTGGGAATGTATCAAATTGTGAGGACAGTATGTTTGTTTTTTTTAATTTTAACTATTTAATATTAAAACACACACTTTTCAAATAACTCCAATGCCTATTCCAAAATATTAACAATGATAATATGATATGAACACTTATGGGATATGGTTAAAACTTGAGTTTTTTTCTTACAGGGGAAACACACAGCTATTAGAAAGCACTCTCAATAACAGTATAATCCTCAAAGGTTGGGGTGGGGTGGGCAATTGGTGCAAGAGACAAGAAAATAGTAGATTATCTGTGAAAAAGTCTTCCTGGAGATTATAATTAGCCTCCCTCCCCACTCTCATGCTGGTTGAAAATCACTGTTATATTGAGAGAAAAACTCTCCTTTTTTTTTAAGAATTAAAAAAAATTTACTGTGTGTTCTTTTGAAATCAGCACAGTGAACCTAAGAAAAATAGGTAACGTAATCAAAAAGGTAAAAGCAAAAGTTAAAGAATTAGAAGACAGAAAAACAGTAGTTTTATAGAGCTGTCTTTGAAAGATAATAAAACAGCAAATCTCTAGCTAGAGTCACCAAGAAAAAGAGAAACACAAATACATACAATTAAGTTGATTTATGCAAAGAAAATACTATAAAAGGTTTCAAGGGACTTCCCTGGTGGTGCAGAGGTTAAGAATCTGCCTGCCAGTGCAGGGGACACAGGTTTGAGCCCTGGTCTGGGAAGATCCCACATGCCACGGAGCAACTAAGCCTGTGCACCACAACTACTGAGCCTGCGCTCTAGAGGCCGCAAGCCACAACTACTGAGCCTGCATGCCACAACTACTGAAGCCTGTGTGCCTAGAGCCCATGCTCCACAACAAGAGAAGCCCCCGCAATGAGAAGCCCGTGCACTGCAACCAAGAGTAGCTCCCGCTCGCCACAACTAGAGAAAGCCCGCACGCAGCAATGAAGACCCAATGCAGCCAAAAATAAATAAATAAATATATTAAGAAGAAAATAGATTTCAATATATCCTTCTATTTTCTTTAAAAATTTTTAAAACTACAGATGATTTTCTAGGAAACTATTACTAAATTTGCCTTATTATGAGGCAGAAAACCTGAGAGAGGAAGTTCTAGAGCCAGAGGGTCGGTGCCCTAGCTCTGCCACTACTAGCTATGTGACCTTGGGAAGAGACTAGTCTGTGCTCAGTCACCTCAACCATAACTAATGTGGGGATGGTGTGGTAACCTCAGAGGGTTGTTGAGAGGGTCAGATGAGATAATACTTGTATAGGACAAATGACAAACTGGGGGAAATGCTTACAATATATGACACTTGAAGAGCTCTTACATATTAATAAGAACAAAACAAACACAGAACTTTAAAAAAAAATAAAGGACACAAACAACACAAATCCCAAAAGAAATAAAAATGGCCAGTAAACAATGGAAGAGAGTATGTTTAAAAGTTAACTCATCTTCCCTGCCAAACTAGCCACTTCTCCTGACTTTACTAGTTTTTTTTCCCCAGTCTCTCTCAATCCATTCTCAACATCCAATCAGTTATTACAACCTGTGTGTATTTTACCTTTTTTTTTTTTTTTTTTTTTTTTGCGGTACGTGGGCCTCTCACTGCTGTGGCCTCTCCCGTTGCAGAGCACAGGCTGCGGACGTGCAGACTCAGCGACCATGGCTCACGGACCCAGCCGCTCCACGGCATGTGGGATCTTCCCGGACCAGGGCACAAACCCATGTTCCCTGCATTGGCAGGCGGACTCTCAACCACTGCACCACCAGGGAAGCCCTATTTTACCTTTGTAATATTTTTCACATACCAGTTCCCTCTTTTCTTTCTCGCTACCTCGGTGACTCTCATTGTCACAGCCTTAGTTGTGGCCTCCGACCTAGACCACTGTAGAAGCTCCACTAATAAGACTTCTCTACATAACATTTTTTATCCCATTTAATTCAATGTAGAGTCTGTAGCTAGATCAATCTTCTGAAAGCCTGATTCCGATGTCATCCTACTCAAGAATCTTTTGTAGTTCTCCAACTCTGGACACTCAAGGCCCTCCATAATCTGACCCTACATACCTTTCCAACCTCATTTCCCATTAAATAACCCTACTTCTCCAGTGCTCTAGTCAAGCTGAACCAGTTGCTATTCGTGGAAGTCCATGCATTCATGCCTCTATACCTTTGCTCATGCTGTTCTGTTAAATCTTACCTATTCTTAGTATTTTCAACCAATAGTGCTGAGACAACTGGATATCCACATACAAAAGAATGAGGTTGGATCTCTACCTCACACCATATAAAAATTAACTAAAAATGGATCATAGACCTAAATGTAAGAGCTAAAACTATAAAACTCTTAGAAGAAAATACAGGTGTAATTTTTCATGACCTGGAGTCAGGCAATATTTTTTTTAGATATACCAAAAGTACACATAACCAAAGAAAACAGATAAATTGGACTGAATCAAAATTAAAATCTTTTATGCTTCAAAAGACACAGTCAGGAAAGTAAAACGACAACCCACAGAACGGGAGAAAATGTTTACAAGTCATATATCTGGTTAGACACCTGTATCCAGAACATATAAAGAGCACTTACAACTAAAGAGTAAAAAGGCAAATAACCCAATTTGAAAACAGACAAAGGATCTGGATAGACATTTCTCCAAAGAAGATATACAAATGGCCACTAAGTACATGATAAGATGCTCAACATTGTTAGTCATCATGGAAATACAAATAAAAAACACAACAAGAATTCTCACCCACTTAACTAAAATTAAAAAGACTATAACAAGTGTTGTCAAGGATGTGGAGAAATCAGAACCTTCACACATTGCTGGTGGGATTAAAAAATGGTGCAGCTACTTGGAGAATAGTCTGGCAATTCTTCACAAGGTTAAACAAGGAGTTACCATATGACCCAGCAATTCCACTCCTAGGTATTTACTCAAGAGAATTAAAAACATGTGTCCAACAAAAACTTGTACATGAGTGTTCATAGCAGCATTATTCATGATAGCCAAAAAGTAAAAACAACCCAAATGTCTATCAAATGATGAATAGATGAATAAATTGTGGTCTACTCATACAATGGAATATTATTCAGCTCTAAAAAGTAATGAAGTACTGACAAATGCTACAACATGGATGAACCTTGAAAATATCATTCTAAGTGAAAGAAGCCAGACACAAAAGGCCATAAATTATATGATTCCATTTATACAAAGTGTCCAGAACAAGCAATTCCATAGAAACTGCAAGAAGATTAGCAGTTGCCAGGGACTGAGGGATGGAAGAATGGGACGTGACTGCTAATGGATAAGGGGTTTCTTTTTAGGGTGATGAAAATGTTCTAAAATTGATTGTGGTGAGGGTTGCACAAATTTGTGAATATACTAAAACCCATTGATTTGTACACTTTAAGAGGGTAAATTTTATAATATATGAATTATATCTCTATAAATACGTTAAACACCTTACTTATTCTTAAATTAGTATCTAGCTCAAAAGCCACAGTCAGAATTTTTCAAGACTCACAGCATCATTTTTCTGCCTCACATAAAGGTTTTCCTTTATTCCCTTATAATCAACTATAAATGGAGCCTGCCTTAATTATCATTGTATCCCTTCCAGCTCCTAACATAGTTCCTTGAACATAGCAAGTACTCTATAAAAGCAAATTAAAGGGTTTTGAAAAAATAATCGGAGGGTCGTCAGAATCAACAGAAAATTCCAGGATTAAAGGGACTGAGAAAGGATTTGGGGGACTATGAGAACGAAGTTTGTGGCAAGCCTGTGTTCCCACTAATTTTCTAGCACTGTGAGCAGATGAGCCTGCTACATTCACAGAAGATTATTCCGCAAGAGCAACAAACAATGAACACTGAGCAGATGTATACAGAGGTTGGTGTTATAGTCAAAACTTGTAGCAAAGTCAATCTGACACTCTTAATGCGATATATAATTGTTATTGTGCTTCACAGTAATTAGGCATAAGTAGTAAGCAATTTACATAAATCACTGTAGTTAGTTTTGCTTTTACACTGCCAAATAAAAATTTTATAATTGTTTCCTCTCCTTTGGTTAGTTTTCCAGTGTATACACTGGTAACATATAAAATTTAATTTCTATCACACAAATAATAGTTAACGTTTATCGAGTATGTAAGGAACTCTCTGAGTGCTTTACCTGTAACATCGTTTTCAGTTTTTATAACAACCCCATGAGGTAGGTACTGGGCTACCTATTGAGTGTTTATTCTGTGAACACAAAATACTATTTTTACTGCTTTACATGTTTTAAACTCACATAATTATTACAACAATTATATGAGGTAGAAATTAGTATGTCTTCCATTTTACAGACACAGAAACTGAAACATAGAGTGGTTAGCCAGCGTCACACAGCTAGTTAAATGGTAAAGACAGGGTTGGAACCTAGTCAGTCTGGTTCTGGAGCATGTACTCCCTTACTGCTGTGCTTTTCTGTAATCCATATTTCTCTTGCTCTTATTCCCACATACTAATCCAGGACTCCTGATCCCAAAAAGTTCTTGATAAGTATTTCCTGGAGGTCTCAGGGATGTTTTGCACACAGTCAGAAAAAGCTCAGTTAACTATCCCATTGTCTCTGCTGCTTTTCTATTATTCCATTGCTCCAGCTCTTCCTTCTGCTTCATGCCTACCAGGCACCCATATCTGCCAGGCTCGGCTTTATCTACCACCACATCCCCTGGGCACATTTTGGGGGTACTGTTGCTGCTCACATTGGGTTCAACGCATAAAAAAGTAGGGATAAACAAATGTACCACACTAATGCGAGATGTCAATAATGGGGGGAATCTGTGCAGGGGAGAAGGGGAGGGGATATATGGGAACTCTGTACTTTCTGCTCTAGTTTTCTATAAACCTAAAACTTCTCCTTTAAAAAGTCTATTTTTTTTAATGTAGGGGCAAATGTCTTTTAACCCCTTTTAGAGTTTTACTTTTCCACTTGAGTATCAAAACTGCCATTTGTGTATAAGTTCTTACAGGGTTTTAGCAAAATAGTTCTTTTGTTTTTGCTTATAACAACCCCTGGGAAAGAGACTCCTAGTCACCCTCCAACCTCCTTCATTGAACTGAAACTGAGGGGCTTGCTAACAAATTCCAGTGACAAGCTTTATAGCTGGATCTTCTCAATTCCCTTCCTTTAGAGAGAATCCTCTCCTGGGAAGACTCCATAGTCACTCATTTAGATAAACCTCTGGGGCCTGAGCCTTACCAATTTTCCTGATCTGCCTATATATGCTGGATCCAAGTGGTGGACCCAGGCTGGATCCCCTTCAAAAGGTGGCCCTTTCAAAGGGTGCCATCCTTGCAAGGAAATGAGCAATTTTAAAAAGTATTAACTAGAGACTCTGTAGTGTTCTCTTCATACCTTTCTTGGGATCGGCTTTCAGGGACCTCATGCAAAAAGTACCTTTGCCCACCCAAGAGCAGTGTGCTTAGTCTTGACACCCTGGCTATTATTGATTCACCTACCCTGGACCTCTTCCACTCCTATAATGACTCTCAAGAATAAGCATCAGTGAACTTTCTGATTTTAGGAAAGACTCTTTATTACCTTGGAAGCTACAGTTCCAGTGGCTCAAAAGCAAACACATGGAGACTAGGGTCTGACCAGATAAGCAGGATAATTTCTCAGTAAGACTCTGACTGAAGCTCTAGCCCTGCCCCTGTCCCCAGATGCCTGAAGAGGGTTACTTTGGTGTCAGCATCTCCCCAGTGGAGGAGGGTGTAAGCAACAACAACCACACTCCACCAATCCCCTTTAATTGTCAGGTGGCCATAGTGCCTGGCCTGGACAGGACTGGATTCTTTCCCTACCTCCTGTCTCCTACCATCTGTCTTGCTTTGGCATTCTGTTAGAGGTGTTCCATTAGTCTAGGACAGTGAAGTGCAGACTTGGAGTATGTAAAACTGGTGAAGTCTGAATGAGCTTTATGGATATTGTACTACAGTTGTAAGATGTTAACACTGGGGGAGGCTGGGGAAAGGGTGCATAGGACTTCCCTGCACATTTCTTTGCAAACTTCTGCAAATCTATAATTATGTAAAAATACGAATGTAACATCCATACATGTATACATAATCTGGAGTGCTGGAGAATGGACTTCATTACAGGCATTTGAAAAACAATCCAGATGTATTATTTGTAGAGCGCATGAGAATCTTCTGGGGTTTCTTAAACATGAAGGCCCCCAGCTCCAGAGACTCTTGTTGGGTGGTGGTGATGGGGGAGTGGGTCAGAATCTGCATGTACACATTCCCGAGACGGTTGTATTGCAGATGATCCTGAGAGTCCACTTTGAGAAGCACTGGTCAGTGGGAGAACAGGGAGGTGCCTACAAGCATCTGATACCTGGGTATAATTTGAGGGCCTGGGAGACTCAAATTATTGCCTCAATCTTCTGGAAAATGGCTGCTCCAACTGCAACAGTAACAAATAGGTGGACATTCTCTTCTGTTGTGTCTGGATGGAGCACCTTCTGGTTTCGGTAGTTCCCAAAGCTCTCACTGGTCACTGCCTTGAGGTGCTGAGTCTCTGATTGCACTGAGTGTTAAAACCGTGGATCTCATTCCTTCCCTGCCGTTTTTTCTTGGTATTGGTGTTTTCCTGGTGATTACAGCTGCCCTGTTTATGCCCACCTTCCACATTCCAAGGCTAAAATATCTGGGGGGAATGGAATATGCTCACAAGGATTCTGAATCTTTATCTAGGGGCCCTCTGTCCTCTAAGAAACAAGCTAACTAGTTTCACTCATGGAAGTCTTTAATGCCATGACTATGATTTTATATTCTTAGACGACCTCCACACTCTTGTCTTCAACCTTGAAGTGAGTCTTTACTCATTTTTTGGCCTATGCTTTTTCCTACAAGCTTCTAATGCTATTTCATTCTTCTCCCAAGTTAATTTACCAACAGTAAGAATTTGAGAGAGCAATCAGATCTCTCTCTCTCTTTCTCTTTTTCCATCAGTCATCCTGAGCTCCCACAGTAATGTTTCACTCAAAGTAACCTCTGCTGATACTGGCTCCCATCTGGGCTGGTTGGCCAAATTGTGTCCTTTTGCTTGTCTTTACTACTTTTGCCACGACTTCTCTAATATCAACATTAACAAGTTCCTTCCCCTTCCTTTTAAGTCCTTGCTATTCTCTTCATTACTAAGTATCTTTTCAACACTTGTTAAGCAGCCATCCACACATACAGATGCATTAGTAGTTTTGAGGTGGTGGGTAACCGCTAAAGCAGAGCCCTGTGGACTTTCTGTCATTTCCCCATTGCTTCTCTGCTCTAGGGACCTTCTAAACTTGCAGCACCTCAGTGGCTGCAATCTGGCCATAATCTAACCACAATTCAAAATTCTTTGATCTAGGGCACAAACACCCACACCTTTCAACATTACATATCTTTTCTTGTGGCCTATATGGCCTCCTGAATTGCCTATTCCATACTCAACCTGATCACCAGCAAAAAATTTTCCCAGGGATCTGGGACAGGAGGGGAGGGACTTTAGATCAACCCAAATACAAATGCCACAGCTTCTCTTTTAGCTCTTGGAAAGTCTCCAAGTTTCTTTTGTTTGTTTGTCTTTTCTTACCTAACATTTGTTACCCATAGATCCATACACTCAAATTTTTAAAGCTCTCTTCACCTGATACCATTTGAAGGAATTTACTTTATTTTACCCCCTTAGGAAGTTCTAGAAAATTACAAGTTCCCATTCTCTGTTAGCTATGTCTCATTGTGAACAGGCGGTTGCAGCCATTATCCAATTAGTTGTACCCATTTCTCCCTATTGCGGGCTTTCTCCAAACTAGGGTAGCCCATGAGGCAGTCTGTAGCACATCACCTTGTACCGTGAGTGGTGCAGCCGCCCTGGTGAGGACACATGCCTGGTTCTGTATAGTTCCATGGCACAGGACCGGGAGCACCCAGCACTACGCTATCTGCAGACTCGCTTCTCCCTTTGCATGTCCAGGACGTTGTTACTGGGCTAAGGCTGTGCGCGTGATTCCCTCTCCCCTCAGTGTGAGAGTTCCCTCCCAGGAAAGAACTCAGTCTCACGCAGGAAGCCTTGCAGGCCAGCCTCACTAGTTTCCCAAGTGTGCTCAGATACATTTGAATCCCAGTGGTTGATATGGCTTTGATTGAAGTTAGGATTCCCTTTTTCCCTTCTGCACACATGTTTTTAAAAAGCAAAGGTTCTAAATATAATTATAATTCTCCAGAATTTGGTGTTTTCCTCTCAATGCCAAGGACTTTCATCTCTCATCCCCTCCTTTCTTCTGCCTCCTTTTACTTTCCCCACAAGTCTTTGAATAACAGGTTTGGTTTCTCCCTGCCCTTTGAGGTTCATAGAAAGTCTTTGGGTCATGAAGCTCTAGTTGGCCTACTTCAGGAGAGACCATCGGTTTATAATAACTTTGGGTGATGGCCCAGGGAAAAGAAGAAGTGGTTGTAAATGAACGTAGATACAGATCTCCATCTGGTGATTTGGCAGAGAGAGTACAGGGGAAAGGTTAAGGGGAGGGTCCAGAGTAGGGAAGCTGCTAGAAGATGCCCCAGTGAAACAACTTTCTCTTAGAATGAATGTCTGAAGGCCAGGTTTTTCACCTCATAGAGCTCATGAGATGCACTGGGCCGTGGAAAGCCCAGAGACAGCAGTTTCTGAGCAAACTTCATTGTGACTCTAGCCTCTACAACATCAGTCCCACAGAGCACACACGCACCAGCCCATACACAGAAACGTACGTACATACACAATTACGTATATAGAAAGTGAGCCTTACTAGTGACTGTGACATAATATCTCATTGGTCCAAACACTTTCACTACCTTTGCTGACAATGCCTGAGGATATTTAAGCTAGAAATAATTCACTGTACGATTAGAGTTAAGTTTAAAATGCAGCTTTTTCTAAGAGTGACCAGCATGACTAATTCTTATCCACTGTAAAGTAGAAATAATTGAAATCAGGCTCTTTCCTATTTAGTTATGGGGAGGGATTAGGAAGTAGAAGGCATAAGATAGCTGAAGTCTTGAAGGGAAGAGAAGGATTCAGAATTTCAAAGGCAAGTTTCCTCCTACTTAAAAATTTGTATTTCAGTAGATTGAATAGAACAGAGGCCAGATTACAGTGAGTAAACAGTTATGAAATGAAAGTAGCTAGTATAGATTCATTGAAGGAGTACGGAAATGAAAGGAAAGAGAGAAAGAAATGTTGCAGTGAAGATTGGGGCCAAGTGAAGGTTTTTCTCAAGATATGTATAAAAGGAAAAATTAACAAATGTGTAGTTTTGGCCATATCCCCATATCTATTTCACGGATTTAAACTCCCTCTCTTTTTTCAAGGGGAATTCAGCCCTGTAAATAATTCTCAAACTGTTTTATATAAATGTGAATTTTCTATATTATAATGCAGTGCCCTAAAATATTAGGGGAAAAAAAAAGTCTTGTAAACCACTTGGCAAGGAGGAAAGGAAGGAAGGAAGGAAGGAAGAAAGAAAGAAAGAAAAAGTAAGGAAGAAAGAAAAGTTAAACAGATGCCTCAGTTTTAGCAGTTGTCCTTAATATTTATATTAAAATCCCACAGTATCTCAGATCTAGCCCTTGCCAACTAAGTAGTGGCAAAGATAATATAATAGCCCAAAGACAACTGTGTATCATGGGTCTCTGCAAAACAATCTCAGGTTTCTTCCCAAGCAAATCACAGATTTTCAAGGGATAATCTTTTCCCTTGAAACTGAAAAGTCATTTGTATTTCAGGATATTTTATAGAGTGATAGGCTCTCTTTCCTTGTCCTCATTTCCTTCCTTCTTTATGTATTGTAGCAAACTCTGCTGAGAAACACTGAGATACAAAAAAGCACTTCAGCATTCAGCATGTAAATGAGGACTGTAGCTGGGAATAAGCTGTACTCATTCTCCATTCTGTGGTCTCTAAGCGAAAGCTGCTAAGGTACAGCTCAAACCACTGTTCCCAGAAAGCCTGGGATTTCAGGAACCTCTTCCAGGATTGTTATGAAGGCAAAGAATTTTGTTTTGTTTTATGATCTTGTAACGTTGGTCCCCGTGGTGCAGCCTTTAGAAAATATTCATGTTCTCAGTTGCATTGATGGATCAGTCAATCAGTTTATATCAGGATCAAGAAGGGAGGTACGCATGGTAACTATAAAAATTATCCTACAACACAACTAGGTGACCAGTTCAAGGCAGGAAAATTGACAGGCGTTGGCACTTTGGTACCATTTTCATTACTTAATGGAACAAAATCCAAATGGATGGTAAAATTTTCTTTCCTCAATCTGACCCATTTATCAATTTCTGTTGCCTTTGCTAACCAGCCACAGCTCAAATAGAAATAAATTCAAACATTTTTTGAATAAATTTTCTCTTTTTACTCATTTGTATTCTTGATTTTTCCCCCAAGGGCAGTCATATCTGTATGATGTTCCCCAAGATTCACTCTAATTACTGGCTCAATATCTCTCAGACACAAGATTTCTTTTCCTATCATTCTTTTTCCTATTTTGAACCATGGTAGTATTTGGAAGATTTAAACAAAGAGAAATATATGCAGTTGACAATGTTACAAGAAAGTATAGATGAAGCAAGAGGAGCTTGCAGTTGATAACTGTTGAAGCTGAGCTATGGGGGTTCATTATGTATGCTGTTCTCACTAGCTTTGTAAGAAAATGAAAATGTTCATAATATAAAATTAAACAACAGAGTGAATAATCCAAACAAAGCCAATCATCTATGCAGTCTAGGCTCTACCAGATGCCTTGGATTCACATGAAGAAATGCCAGACACGATAAAATGGTTCACTATCACTATTTATTATCTTGGGTAGTATGGAAAGGAACCTTCAAAGTCTGATATGGAGAGCCTGAGTAAAGCAAAAGGACTGTGATTTATGGTAGCAAGAGAGAATTATAGTCTTGAATGAAGGGGAATTTTTCCTCATGCAGGATGGTTTAAGCTTGACCTAGTAAACATAAGAATTTCATCTATGGAGTTGCATAGAAAGATTGAACTATTGGCTCACTTACAGGGTCTTATTGAAACTACTGGCACATAGCCTCGTACTGTGCTGGTACTGCAGGATGCTGAAGTTGGAAAAACATCCTATTAAGAAGAGTGAGTTTGAACTGGTCAGATAAAGGTAAGTTTAAATGATACCCCTATGGTCTGATTTCTCTTGGCCTGGAGAAAACTCTGACCTTAGAAGCATGCAGTGAAGTGATATGATCAATAACAAGAGCCGACAATAAAGATTGAGAAAAACAAACCATAAAAGTTTGGCTTATAATGAGGCTAGAGAGTCTGTCCAAAGTGGATGGTAGTTTCTTTCAAGAGGCCCTCCGAGTGTGGGTATATTTCAAATGGGAGGCAGTGGGAAACGTTATTTATGTGAACCAAGCTCAGAGTTCCCCCAACTGTTAACCCAGCATGATCTTTTACCTAGGAAGAAAAATCTGCTTTCTGAAAAATGAGGGTTTATCCTAAGAAAAATTGTACTGACCTCTCTCTCTAAGCCCTATGAATTCTCCTCTGCCTTTCTGATGGAAACAGGAAAGAGGTTTTTTTTCTGTTTGCGTTTTTTTTTATGATGATCAACATTATACATTTATTCTACACATCTCCCCATCATGTGCTTGAATTAGGGATATTGGGAAATTTGTTTTTACCATTGGCTAGTTACTTTGCTAATCAAAAGGCGAAAGAGCTCTGAAGATTTCAAGTGTTTATTTAAAAGCTGTTATGAAATGAAATGAAATTAAAAATGATGAAATGAGGGACACCCACAATAATTCTTGAACTCCTGGAAATCCTAACAGATGCTGCAAATATAGGTCTTTATTCTTAGGAAAATATAGTCAGAGCTAGCTTCCTTATGCTATACATAAACTTTTGACATCAGAGGCAGTACAGATAGTACAGAAGTTTTTGAACTGATCTCCAAACAAACACAAACCCACTATGTTGAAAAGAACAAGTAATTTGAGGTTTAGGGCAAAAGCCAGTACTTCACGCATCTAATCCAAACCAAAGAGACTGCAGATAGTTTTTGGTGGGATGAAAGGAGTGAAATAAAAATAAATTCTATGGGTAAATAAATATAAGAGACTATTTAAATAAGCTAACAGAAGAAATACATTAAAAAATAAAAATACTAGCCAGGTACAAGCTTTTGTTTCTCAATGCCAGACTTCTGCATCTTTGTCAGATTAAACTGTTAATATCATTAAAAACTCCCAGAAGAATTGGAGTGCCAGACAGAGAAAGAAGTCCGGCCACAGGATGAAGGAGCATGGTCCAGTATTCTGGCTACTGAGCTACAACTCATGGGCAGAGGAAACAAACCAGAGTCTTGTCTGACACAGGATAGTTTAGTGGCTCAGAGTAGCAAGTGGTGTAGAGTCAAATTCCTGTCTCACTACTGACAAGCTGTGTGTCTTTGGCCAAGTTACATAGTGAACGCTCACTAAATGTTGGTTCACAATATTATTATTCCTGAGTATAGATTGTGTCCCAGGATATGGGGCAGAGCCAAAGCTAATCATAACTTACCCTTTCTCAGGAGTCTATAGCTATATAACAGTAAGGACTTCAGTAAACCAGGCAACTTTCTACTTTTAAGCTACAAAATGTGAAAAAGGGGAGCAGAGAACAGAGGTAGCTAATTTAACCTGGGAAGACTTCCTGGAGGAGAGACTACCTGAACTAAGTCTTTAAGGATGAGCAGATGGCAAAGTTCTGGTGGAATCTTTGGACTCTTTTAGCCAAAAAACCATTTCACCCAAATGTGAGCAAATAAAATCCTTTGCAAATGTCCTGATTTATAATAATAATAATAATAAAATCAGCCAGCAGATTAAGAGAATTTGATCATATCAATTGGATAAAAAAAGAAAAGAATAAATGGAGCTCAGGAAAAAGGGATTTTATTAATAGTCCCAGAGAGAATTAGCATTACCCAATATAGAGCAGCATTAAACCAATTGTCCCAGCTGAGAAAAAGAAAAAAAAAAGAAGTAAATTCTTTCCACGGAAGAGAGAGGATTTGGAATGAAACTCCTTTTCTTCTAGCCTTTTAAAAAATACCCCCATTTTTCTCTATATAATATCACAAAAAGGAGATCTTTCTTTGTGTCATATTATCATCTACGCACACAGAAATGAAGATGCACCACGGAGCGTCCTCCTCATCGTTTATACAAACTGGTTTTGTAAGAAAAACTGTAATGAAGTGTCTCCTCCCAGACCTCACAGCCTTTGTAAATGATAATAATAATTATTGTATTAATATTATTATCTATGGCAAGAGATATAGAGACACTGAAAGGAAAAATGCAGGGCTCCATTATTGAGAAATCAATGACAAAATGGGAAAGAAATTTCAGTGATCATGTCTCAAGCCCTTAGAGGGACTTCCTACGGTGCAGCTGCCAACCTGCTCCACCTCCGAGTTACTCCACGAATACCAAGCCTTTTTTTACGGACTATAAACTTTTTTTTATTGAGAAGGGAAGCGATTAGGTATGTGAATCTTTTATATTGGCATATTATTTTCCTAATTTCAAAGCAATTTCACACACCTTACTTTTTATTTCCCCAACTTTGCAGATTCCCAACCTCTGTGAGGATGAGAATCACTTTTTAATCTGACAATGTTTAGTGGATTCTCACCTGTTCTTTTTTTAATCTGTCAGTGGGAAGAACTCAACAAAAACTTAATATAACAACAAATTACCATGAATTCAATAATTTTTAAATGAGTGTGTATTTTATTGTTCATAATATGTGTGAAAAATAGTTTCACATATATGCAGACAATAATAAACTATAGATGATGCTTGGTGAGAACGTGGACTCATTCCCCCCCCACCCCCGCCACCACACACACATGGTAATTGAAGTGCTTGCTAATCAGGGGTTCTGCATGTCATTATCAGATGAAATTTCAAGAGCCATAGAAAGGTTACCCTAAAAATGTACCTGGAGAGAACGAAGGAATTATGTATATCAAAAGCTGCCTTAAAACCCAGAGATTTCAGATAAATTCTTGCTCTACTGCAGAAGAGAGAATGACCCTATTTAACTCCTTTGGAAATAAGGAGAGGCAGTGATCTCTGTTAAAGAATGAGGACAGAGCCAGCGTTAACCTCTATGTCCCAGTGCATCTTTCTGATTTGGTGATTGAGTGGAGCAGAGAGAGAGAGAAATGGATAGAACTGAGCAAGACCCAGTATCATTGTGAGATATCACTGGGAGTAAAATAAAGGTAAGAGTTAAGGAAAAACATGTTCTAGGCCTGTTCGTGCCAGATAAGAAAGTATATTGGAAGTGAAAAGTCAAATTGGTTTATCTCTGGCCACCATTACAACTGTCTCCATCTGCTTGACTGTATCATGCATTCATGCGTTCCCATTCTCTCTCTCGTTTTTTTTGTTGTTGTTGTTTGTTTTGTTTGTTTGTTGGAGCCATTAGGATTAAGAAAAACAAATTCAAAGGAAAGATTTTTCTCAAGTTACTAAAGGAAATTATCCTCAGAAGTATCCCAACAAGAAGAAACTGTGGAGAATTCTTCCCCCCTACCAACTCCCACCCAATTATCTTGTACTGAGATACCTAGTAAAACTGCATGTTGTAGGTGAATGTCATCTTTATTCTCTCCTTTTCAAGCCCAGGAATTTCTGTTGATGGACTCTTTTAGACAGTAATTTCAGGAAAGCCTACAATTGAACAGCCAAGCAGAAATTGTGGTTCTATATTTGTTAAATGCTTTTGAGGTCCTCACATAAAAGGTTGATAATGAAGTATTAAGAGAAACTCTGAAAGGCTGCGGTTGGTCAAATTTCTCTGCATGGCACAAAGGGGAGGATGACCTTATGCAAAACCCTGATAGTTCCATTATAAGAATAACCAAGACTTAATGTGAAGTTTAAAAATCACTTGCAAACGCTACCCAAACCAGACTCTTGGCAAAGTATAAATGTTTCATTCAAATTGGGGCTTATAGGGAAAAAGCAATTAAAATCTAATTGCATTATACAGGAGATTTGTACATTTTCTCCTCAAAGTCAGGCAAGGAGAGAAGGGGTTCTTAAACCCTGTTTTTAAATTAGAACTTTCTTTCACATCTCTTTTTTTCTTGTCTCCTTTTGAATCAAGACACTTGAATTTGGACAGACAAGCAGCCCAGCCACCTTTCAGTGTGTCTGTGTCAGTATCGGAATGAAATGAACATGACCCCCTCCAGCAGGGAAGGAACACACAGTAAAGGTATTTTTTATGGAACAATTCTTCACACTGCCCTGGTGACTGGGGAAAGGAATCTCGTGTTTCTCTTTTGCTGATACTGAATCAGCTGAAGAATACCATGAACGTCAGTAGAAATGCTCTGAAATAGTCTGCTCTCCCTTTTGTCTTTTTGTTCTCATGAAGGAGAGAGAAGACAGATTTTTTTTAACACGAAATATTTAATTAAAATGCCAATTAAAAATCGACCAGTTATTCGGTGGTTCAGTTTATAATCGGCGATGTTGCAAATTATTGCGTTAACTTGCAAACTGTATTAATTTGGCATACTTCTGTTCGACTCTCTAATAAAGATGGCTATACTCACTAGAGACAAGAATACATTCTTAACTAGCATAAGAAGCTGATTTCAGCAAAGAAATTCCTATTCTTGTTTTCTCAATAGTTAATGTAGCAATTGGATTTATATCTTGGTTACACAGACGGGCAAAATTAGAACTGATAGAGAAACTGAGTTTATATCTTAATTGGAGAGAAATTCCAAACACCTTAGCAACATGCATCTCCCAGGTCTTACTTCTGTATGTTATTGCATACTTGCTTATTAACATTTCCATATATAGATCCTTATACGGTTTCCAAGAGCTAAATGAAAATGATGATAATATCATCTATCATTTGTACAATGGTTTATAGCTTACAAAGCACTTTCACACACATTTTCTCAGCAATTTAGAAATTTGTGTAAATGGAATAAATTAAATACATTTGTAGAGAAGTTTAGATTTCTAAAACAGTTTATTTCAAACACGTTTATTAACCCACTAGCAACTCGGTAGCTCGAGCAAATTTTTAGTCTCTAGGAAGTGTCAATATGAGCAGTTACTTAGAATATTCTGAAAAAAATTAAAGTCAGAAAGTGCAAAATAAGATCCAATTGAATTTTGTCTCCAGCCTTCACCTCAAAGATCAGATTCAGCAGACGGTAGAACTTGCTTTGAACCACCTTCTTCTTCTCCACGATGCGGACATCAGGATTTGGTAAAAAGGGGTACTGTCCATTTCCCCCAAAAAGACTTCGAATATTTGTGGTCCAGCAACTTATAAAAGTAGGAACCCCTCCCCCCATCTGATCATCCATTCCTTTATTACCTGGGGTCCTAAAGATTTACTAAAACCGGCCATAAATTTAGGAAGAGCCCTACTCCACGGAACAATTTTTTTTCTAGGAGAGATCCCAAGGCTTCCAACAGTTCTGGAAATGAAAATAAGCTCTCTCCAATAGATTACATACATTTACCTATTCCCAGTTCCAGGTAAGAGTCCAGGTTACTTACCAGGTGTGGCTGAGTTGGAGGACACAGGTGAAAAGAAAGATGCACACAGAAGGCTTCGTAAGCAACATAATCCTCTGGAGTGACAAGGATAGAAAATTCTAAAAACTTGGGAGACAGAGAGGTAAGATGGGGAAGTATTCTCCTCAGTGGTAGTGGGGTGGAATTCTCCTCAAGCCCCAACTTCCTTGGTGTGTAAGCGATCCCAAACAGAGTTAAGGGGAGGTGAAATGGAGCTGCCAAACTTCCAAAGAAGAGATTATCTACTTAATTAAAGTTTTTTTCCCCCCGCTCTAAGTCCTTCAGCCAATCAGAACTCAAGTGCCAGAGAAAGATTGAGTCGATCAAAAGAACACTCCAGGATCCTCCCAGACAAATGCAGAAGAAGGGGACGAGGAAAAGGGGACAAAGAGAGGAACACGGAGAAAGAGGACAAAGAAAGAAGGTGGGGGGAGGAAGAAAGAGACATAGCAAATCCCCACCACATAATCACTGCATGGAGTCTCTCTCCTCCCTCCCGCCTCTGCCCTCACCCCCACCCCCAGGCTCCCTCACCCATGCACACTCACCACAGACACAGACACACCGAGAGGGAAGCCTGGTCCCCAAGGGGATTTAGAAGGGACTGTGCTTTCCCGGTTGTCCTTTGTAGGGCTTTGAGGCTTAATTTGCATTCAGGGTAGCTTTCTTCAGAGAAAAATATACCGTGTACTGGGTGAACCTCAGCCCTCTAACCTGAGAATGCAGGGATATGACCCAACCATCTCCAGTATTCTTTAAGTTAGAAAGAAGCTTAGGAAACTTTAGGGAGCCTGATGGTTTCTTCCTTTCAACTTTTCCATTGAACGCTTACTTGTTGAACACCTATTACATTCTCAACCCTACACTAGACATTGTGGACATTTTTTAAAACCAAAACAGGATTTCTGCCCTAGAGACATTTACAACCTAGTAAGGTGATAATACAAGAATGTAATTTAGTAAGATATTGAATTGCTACAAACTGACTATAAATCATATAGGCTTATTTGGGGAAGGTTTTCTGAAGAAGGTAGAATTTCAGCTTCGAAGAAGGGATGAAATTTCAATAGGCAGCCACCTCCCTACGGTGAAGCCAGGAGGGTGCCCAAGTTTCTTGCTCTCACATCTTGGAGCTGCTGTCCCTTCTGTTCTACTAAGAAGGAAGGGTCACCTGAGTCACAATGCAGGAACCCAAAGGGCCCCCAATATACTTCCACATGGTCACATCTGCTTTAGCATCTGCATCACCTTTCCTCAGGGCTCCCCAGAGACAATGGTCTGTCTTCATTTCCTTCCTTTTATCTTTATTTCTCTTGCTTCAGAACCCTCTCTGGCCAGATCTACACTGGTAAAGGGAACTGGAAAACAAAGAATTATTAGATTAATTCATTACTGGATTATTCAGGCCAGAAGATTTAGGGCTCTTGACTTGAATATTTTGACCGTTAACCTTATTGTCCATTTTGAATCTTCCAGATCTTTATTTGAGATTCCTAAGTGTGAGATGAGCTCAGTCAGTTTTGACCCCCATACAAACAACTTTAGGTCCTTTACTCTTTGTTTCTCCTCAGCTTTGAGGTGTAATTAACAAATGAAAATTGTATATATTTAAGGTGTCCAATGTGACGGTTTGATATATGTCTCTATTGTGAAATGATTACCACAATTAAGTTAATTCATACATTCATCACCTCACATGGTAAGGGGTGTGTGTGTGTGTGTGTGTGTGTGTGTGTGGTGAGAACACTTAAGATCTACTCTCTTAGCAAATTTCAAGTGTCCAATACAGTATTGTTAATTACAGTCAACATTAGAATTTGTTCATCTTATAACTGAAACTTTGTACCCTTTGCAGGTCCTTCTCTCTTTTGTCATTCAGAAAGGGAGCTGCAGAGTCTATTGAAGACCCAGAGTCAAGTCCTAGGAAACCAAGGCATGATGACTCATGAATTTCAATCTTGACTTCTTCCCTGAGATGAGGACAGGGTTCTCTCCATTTACTTGACTAGGGAATTCTGACGGGATGGAAAACTTGTAGGAGATAGAACAGACTTGGGTGATTTTTCTGTGAAAAGGGAGAGCTAATTTAAAACAAGTTTCTTGATGCACTTTCCCATGCCCTCAGAATTTTTTCCCACAAAGGAAAGATTTAATACCCTCATTGTTTTGTATAAGGTTAATGCCTTCTCATTGTGAAAACTTAAACATGACAGAAATATATGAAGTAGAGAGCTCACGTCCCCTTGATGACCCACCTCCTTCTCCCCACTCCAGGAGAACAACTAAGTTTTGGATGGTCTTTTGGGTTTTTAACTATACATATATGAATATAAATATGTATATTAACATTTTTCACAAAAATGAGATTATATAGATTATATTTTGCAAGTTGCTTTTCTCATTTAATAATATGTTGTACTGCTTTCTATGTTAGGGCCTAAAGATCTCTCTCTTCTTTTAAGAGTGTGATAGTATAAATTATCAGGTGTATAAACTGTCAGCACTTTGCTGAATATTTGGGTTGTTTTCAGTCTAGCAAAGGAATTGGAAACTTTTAAATTTATTTCAATTTGGAGTTAAGTATTGCTGTTTTAATCACTTTGATACTGGAGAATAGATTTATCTCAATGTCTGAGGTACAAAGGATTATACATAAAGTTATGATTTCCACAGGACTTTTGTGTTTGTTCTTAAATTATTGATAATCTTTTTGCAATTGAAATATTATTGCCATACAACATTGTGCTAGTTTTAGGTATACAATGTGTTGATTTGATACATTGTAATATGGTTGCCATTGTAGTGTTAGTTAACACTTTTATCATGTCACATAATTATTATTTCTTTTTTATTGTGAGAACAGATCTTGGTCTCTTAGCAACTTTGAAGTTTATATAACCTTCTTAATATCCTCCCATCTTCTCCAAATCCTAGGTCGGGAGTTTCCTCTTAGTTTCCTCAAATCAAGGGTCCCATGTAAAAATGAACTACATTTACATTATTCCTCTAAAAATGAACTGTATTACATTATTGAATAACTTTCAATTTATAGATATTTGAAAATAAGATGCTCTTAGGTTTCCTGGAATTTTATACCAGCATCTAATATATCAAAGCATTTTATAACCAGATTTCTTAATCTTCTTCTATCCTAGTTTATCTTCTGAAGATGTTTGCTTGATAGTATTCTTTTAGACCTAAAGATGTAGAAATTAAGGCATAGGGCAGAAAAGCAATGTACTGAATATTCTAAATGATACCACCTTTAAAAATGATTGCTATTAATGTCCTGACATTCTGCTATATTGTTTAATCCCTGTTTAAGACTTTTGACAGTGGCATATTTGCTTTGGGTAAGACCCTGCATTATGGTGAGAGAGGAGGCTGTTACTACATTTATAGTCTTCCGGGAGAAACAGACTAGCAAACACTCAAAAGTGCTTAAGGGAGAGATAGGCATGGAATGCTGTGGAAGCATAGAGGCCGTCTACCTAAAGGAACAGGGGAGAGAGGCTGAAAGGCTTCCTAGAGCGTACAAAGACTTGGTTGAGTCTTAAAACAGTGAATAAGAGTTAATCAATAGTGACTGAGGGTTCCATGTAGATGGAATAACAGAAGGTATTACAGATCTGTGAAGCAAGAGGGTACATTTGGAGAACTGTAATTAGTCCATTGTGGCTGGATTGAATGTGACATGAAGATAGAAGGAAGGCCAGAGAAATTCGGTAGGATGCAGGTGAAGAAGGACCTTGTGCTAAGAGTTTGGATTTTATCATGAAGGCAATTGGAACCAATCAAAGGGGGTTAAGCGGATGTGTGATATAAAATGTGTATATCAGAGGGATTATTTGGGGGCAGTGATGAAAGATGGCTTTGATGAGACTAGAGGCAGAGACAGTTTAGGGCCAGTTACAGAAATCCAGGTGAGAAGAGACAAGGGCTGAACTATTGTAGTGAATAAAAGAGGATGGAATTATATCGCTATTAATATAACAGAGGCTGCTATGATTGCATAATTGTTTGGTACTTCATACTCATTAAGTATTCAAGATTCATTTGTTAATATTTAATCTATTCTCCTCCATAGTATTTTTTAAAAATCTACTATTAAAGTTGATATGCAGACAATTCATATTTAGGTAAAAGCATCTTCTTAGACTTAACCAGGCATCCAAAAAAAAAAAAAACCACTCTATAAGCAAAATAAAAATACTAATAGAAATAGAAATATTTTCAACATAGATCTTAAAAAGTAAGTTTCATATATATGTAAAGAGCTATAATGAGCCATTAGGATGAAAAAAAAAAAGCCCTATTTAAAATTGGCTAATTCATATGATTAGACTCTTCAAAAACACAGAAGTAAAAATATCCAAAAAGCAGATTAAAATATTGAGCTTTCTTGATTATAAGAGAAAAGACAGATAAAAATGAGACATCACCTTCATTTATCACATTGTCAAAGGTTAAAAGAAATGAGACCTAGTATTGACAAAGGGATTGTTTTATCAAATGGTCATTTATATACTGCTGGTAGGAGTGTGAATTAATGCAATGCTTTGGAAAGCAATTTGATAACATGAATTTAAAACTTTAATCATATTAATACACTTGACCCAATAATTCCCCCTTTAGGAATTTATCATAAGGAAGTAATCAGATAATGTTTATCAGGATATATCTACAAGGATATTTATTGAATTATTATAAATAATAGTTTTAGTAGAAAACTTTTGGACTGTCTACCTAGGTCATAGTGACTGATTTTATGGATTGTCTTACTTCCAACGGAGGGGCCTCCAGCAGTGATTTTTGTACCACGTGGCAGCCTTCCTCCACCTCCACCACAGTGATCATAACTAAGTTGGTACTCACCCCAGCTGAGCCAGTCAGGTTTCCTTCCCTGGGAATTTAGACGACAGAGAGAATGACAGAGAGGAAATAGTACCTCTGTCAAATTGCATTTCTCAGTGTCTCCTGAATAGTCCGTGTATTCTTTTTTCAAAAGGGGAAGAATGCTGAGAGCAGAAAGGAGAAGCATGGGATAGCAAAATGCTTTCTAAAGTAGATGACTTAGGGAATCTATACAGTAATAGCTTGTAGACGCATCACTCCAATCTCTGCCTCTGTCCTCCTATGGTGCTCTCCCTGTGTCTCTGTGTCTCTTTTCCTCTTATAAGGACACCAGCCATTAGATTAAGAGCCCACTCTACCCCAGTATGACCTCATCTTAACTAATTACGTCGGCAATGACCTTATTTCCAAATAGGGTCACATTCTGAGGTACTGGGGGTTATGACTTCAAAATATCTTTTAGGGATCACAGTTGAGCCTATTACACATGACTCCAACAAACCTTGAACTCTTATTCAGATGTTGTATAATCTCATATTTAACTCTCTGGACCCTTTTACTTAGGTGATCAAATCCCACACATCAGATGTTGGAAAGTTCTGTGATTCTAGAGCCTGCATTTTTCATAATGAGCCCTTTCTCATTGTGCCATTATTTTTACTTTGAGAACTCTTTTATTTATTTGCCAGAGAGATAGATGCTTGGCTGATGGAGGGAGAGTGGAGTTGATGACTTGTCTGTTGTGTAAATAGACTTTTAATTAATAAGCATCACATCCCACTTATTCCCTCTGTTGTACCTGGCGTTTCCCAGCTAAAAGCTTCTCCGGTATTCTGAGGAACTTGATTAGTGCCCTCGGCTGTATCACTCACCATGTTCTCTGGGCAGTAGCTTCCTCTTACTGGCTTCATTCATTACCCTTTCTTTATCCATTCTCTAACTTCCAAATATTGGTTGAAATCTTTCATTTGCTTATGGGCTCCCTCGTTATTTTCACCATCTTAAGTTTTATTTATGTGGATGTTATTTCTCTGTCATCATTTTAACGGGAGGTGGTTCCAATAGGGGATGGGGAAAACTGTGTGTTCATAGCCATCTAAAAATGTGTATATACATACTTAGTTTTTTGATAGATACTACCAAGTTAGTTTTCCTTTTATATTTCTCAATTCTTTTTCTTAGTTCTTGCATTGAAACTTGAATAAAATGTTGTTAGTGGTCATCCTTATCTTATCCTATTTAGGTGGAAACGCTGCTAATATTTCATCATTAAATATGATTTTTGTTGTAGATTAGTATCCTTTGTGAGACTGAGAAATTTTCTTAATATTTCTGCTGAGTTTTTAAAAATCTGTGATGGGTTTTGACCTTATTCAGTTATCTTGGTGGTATCTGTTGAGCTGATGGAGCTTCCTCCTTTAATATGTTAATGTAGTGAATTATATTAACATAGTTCCTAATTCAGAATCATTCATGGATTCCTGGGATGAACGTTTCCTGCTCAAGATGTATTGCTGGATTAATTTGCTAACATGTCATTTCAGATATTTCATCTGTGAGCATACATAAATTTGGCCTACCCTCCCCCCCTTTTTTTAGATACCAAATGCCATCCTAGTTTGGTGTTGGTAGCAGGATTATGCTAGATTTTTGGAACAAACTGGAGGAGTTTCGTCCTTTTCTAAATGCTGATACAAATTATATAGCATAAAAATGATCATTTCTTTGAGATTTGTTAGGACTCAGACAAAATTATCTGAATCAGATGCTGTTGTTTTGAGGAGTAGAACTTTTCCATTTCTTTTGTAAATATCAGTCTCTTCAGGTTTTCTACATATTCTTGAGTCATTTAAAAGTATTAAAAATATTATAAAATATATCATTCAGAACTAAAACATAACAAATATATGTATCCATCCTACCTCCATCAAATCCAAACCTTTTTTTACTTGCTTAATTTTTTAAAAAGAAATAAAGGATTAGAGATGTACTTGAAATCCCTAACATTCTTCTTCCCAATTCTATTCCTTTCATTCTCTCCCCACACATATCATTATTCTGAATTTGGTGCTTACAATTCCCATGCATGTTTTATACTTTACATACATATGTATTCTTAAATAACATATAGCATTGTTTTGAATGTTTTCAAAATTTATACAAATACAATTATATGCCATGTATTGTTCTGTATCTTCCTTGTTTTCCTCATCTTTAGTTTTAACCTAGTTTCTTCATTTAAACCACCGTGTAACATTTCTTTCATGAATGTACCAAATTTTTTTTATCCATTCTTTCCTGGTGAACATTTAGGAATTTTTTACACAGATATTCATGTCTCCTGGAACTCCTGGCACAGATATTCATGTCTCCTGGAACTCCTGTATCAGAGTTTCTATAAAATATGTAACTATAAATGTAATTGTTGGTACCCGAAAAAAGTGCTCTTCAGCTTTGCCAGATTCTGCCAAAAATTCTTCCACAGTATTTATACAAATTTATATTCCCTTAAGCAATATGAGGTTTCTTGTTTCTTCACATCTTTATCCACATTTGGTATTTTCACATTTTTTTTCTTTTTTTATTGAATAGAAGATTCTTTAGAGTCTATGAAGGTTATTTTCACATTTTTAATTTTTTCAATCTAGTGAATGTGAAATGGTATCACATTTTAATTTGCATTTTATTGATCACCAGTTATTCAGATTGTTATTCTATGAGTTGCTTCTTCCCATCATTTATTTTCTATTTCATTTTGGCTTTTATCTTTACTAATTTCATCTACTTTAATTGGATTTATTTAATAAATTTATTTATTTGTTTTTTAATTAATTAATTAATTATTTTTGGCTGTGTTGGGTCTTTGTTGCTGCGCATGGGCTTTCTTCAGTTGCGGCGAGTGGGGGCTGCTCTTTAGTGCGGTGCACGGGGACTTCTCATTGCAGTGGCTTCTCTTGTTGCGGAGCACGGGCTCTAGGTGCACGGGCTTCAGTAGTTGTGGCACACGGGCTCAGTAGTTGTGGCTCGCGGGCTCTAGAGCGCAGGCTCAGTAGTTGTGGTGCACGGGCTTAGCTGCTCCACAGCATGTAGGATCTTCCTGGACCAGGGCTCGAACCCATGTGCCCTGCATTGGCAGGCGGATTCTTAACCACTGTGCCACACAACGCAGCCAAAAATAAATAAATAAATTTATTTTTAAAAAATTGTTAGTCTTTAACTTTATTGCATTGTGATTAGGATAAATCATTACTTTTTGAAACTCCTTGGGATTTTCTTTCAATATATATAACTATTTCATTTGTGTTTGAAAAGTAGGTATAAGTCTTACATGAACTATTATATCTAGCTTTTAAAAATTGCTTTTAGATATTAATTAATTTGAAAATAAATTTTATAAATATACATTGAAAATAAAGAAACAAGATACACTGCACACCTATGTAGCTTAGTACAAGTAATAGAATAATTCTATTATGTTTGAAATACACTTTATACCTCATCCCAATCTCATCTCCTTTACTCCCCCTTCAGAAATAAATAATACCTTGAATCTTTTTCTTTAGCATGCCTTTGCCATTCACATGTTTTATTCCTAAACAATGTTGGTTTTGTGTTTTGGGACTTACACTAGTGAAATCAACTGTATATATTCTTCTTCAGTTTGCTTTCTTTTCACTCAATATTACATTCCTGAGATTATCCATGCAGCTATGCATAGCTGTAATGAATTTATTTTCACTGTGATAGAGTATTTAATTGTATAAATAGTTTATAATTTATCCATGTTACTGTTGATAGTATTTGGATTGTGTCAGATCTTTTGCTAGTCCATAACAATGGTGCTGTGAATGTTCTTATACATGTCTTTTGGTACACGTGCACAGCGGTTTCTTTAGAATATATACCTAAAGTGGAATTCCATGATCATAGGGTTAGTGCATCTTTCACTTTCCAAGATGATGTTAAATTGTTTTCCAAAACAATTATAAAAATTTACACTCCAACTAGCATTTTATACTCTACTGGGCTCTTTATGATGTGTACTTTCAAGCCTTCACCTATTTTTTCTATTGGATTATTTGTCTTTCCTCTTTTAATGAAATATATAAATTCTTTATATATATTGGACTTTAAACTTTTTTCAATTATATGCATAGCAATACCTTCTCCAAGTTTGTGGTATGTTTATTTCTCTTTCTTTATAGTAGCTTTTGATTAATAGAAATTCTTAATTATAATATAATTAATAAAATATAACTTAGTATTATTACTGATAGTAATTTATTCATATTACTATTATCATCATCACTAATGGCTTGTGCCTTTTATATCTTATTTAAGAACTTCTTCCCTAACCCTAGGTGGTAAAGATAGTCTTTTATATGTGTTGAATTTAACAAATAAGTAAATATATATGAAGCTCATAGAACAGTACCTGTCATATTAAAGTGTTCCATAAATTAGCTATATTAATATTATCAATTTTATCTTATTTTGTCAATTCTTAGATGCACATTTTTCACATTTTTGCATCTGTGGTAGGCTGAATAGTGCTCCCCCCACTCCCCAGCAAAGATATACAGGTCCTAACCTGGAACTAAGGTTACTTTGCAAATGTGATTAAATTAAGGATTTTAAGATGGTGAGATTACCCTGGGTTATCTGGGTGGGCCCTAAATTAGCAAGTGTCTTTATAAGAGAGAGGCAGAGGGAGGTTTGACTGCAGTGACAGAAGGGAGAAGGCAATGTGACAATAGAAGTAGAGAGAAATTTGAAAATGCTATGCTGTTGGCTTTGAAGATGAAGGAAAAGGCCACGAGCTAGGGAATACAGCTCTAGAAGATGGAAAAGGCAAGGAAATGTGTTCTCCCCTAGAACCTCTGGAGGGAACATGGCCCTGACCACGCTTTGGTTTTGGCCCGTTGAAACTGATTTCAGACTTCTAGCCTCCAGAAATATAAGAGGATAAATGCATGTTGTTTTAAGCACCATGTTTGTGGTAATTTGTTACAGCAGCCATAGGAAATTAATACAGCCTTATAATTGACAGACTTTATAATCCCTGCCAGCCAGGCCACAAGTCATTATATAGTTATTACCTTTGAATACAGGGTCTTGGTTGTTATTCCTGATCTCATTACTGGACAGCTGCAATCCTTTGACATTTCCAACAATAGACTATTTAAGAACTATATGGAAAATGACTATAAATCCTGGGTATTGTCTGAAATATTCTGTTGACCCTTTCTTATAACTCAAGGAAATGTTAACATCAAAATTTGCAAAATGGATGCCAGTGGCTTGGGAGATATACTGATAACATGGAATACTCTTTAAGAAATGCTTTGATCACCTTTGTTCCTGATGGCAGTGTGCGGACAATAGGGTTGGAGGTCAAGGATGAAGCCAAAAACTCTTTGTAAGATTCAGGCTCTGAATATGAAAACATTTTAGGAATATTTTAATCAGGTTATTTCTCTCAAATTTTCTTCCTTATGCATGAACATGAAATCTGTGTTTAAGTAAGTTTATAATAGTATAAGATTAAAAACGCTAATTAGTAAGAAAACATTGTCCTATAGTTTAATTGGCATGTTTTTCCTGTCTTAAGGTAGTGGTGCATCATAGAATTGTTGGCATCTGAGATTCTCTGAAATTTAGTGTTGTTGTTGTTGTTATTATTAATAACTTGTACCTTTTATGTCTTGTTTAAGGAATTCTTTCCTACCCATAGGTTATAAAGATAATCTCTGGGACTTCCCTGGTGGTGCAGTGGTTAAGAATCCGCCTGCCGATGCAGGGGACACGGGTTCAGTCCCTGATCCGGGAAGATCCCACATGCCGCGGAGCAACTAAGCCTATGAGCCACAACTACTGAGCCCACGTGCCGCATCTACTGAAGCCCACATGCTCTAGAGCCCATGCTCCGCAACAAGAGAAGCCACCACAGTGAGAAGCCCGCGCACCACAACAAAGGTTAGCCCCTGTTCGCCACAACTAGAGAAAGCCTGCGCACCGCAACGAAGACCCAACACAGCCAAAAAACAATAAAATAAAAAATTTTTAATCATTAAAAAAAGATAATCTCTGATATTGTGTTCTAAAAATATTATAGTTTGCCATTTAGATTCTGAATTCACTAAGAATTGATTTTTGTAAAGTAGGGGTTCAATTTAGTTACTTTTCATATGGATAACAAAATACCATTTATCAGAAAAAGCTATCTATCCTTTCTTCACTGCTCCTTTTTACCAGCTCTATTGTAGGTCAAGTTTTCATTTATTCATGGGTCTGTTTCTGGGCTATTTTATTTCATTGGCTACATTTTTTATCTCTACGTTAGTAAGATACATTTTAATTATTAGGGATTTATAATAATTATTTATATTTTGTATGGCAAGTCCTCCCATCTAGTTCTTCAGAACCACCTTGTCAATTTTCCCCTCTTCCCACAACACTTTTAGGATTTTGATTGGAATTTATCAGATCTACAGATTAATTTGGGGAGAACTGGCATCTTCACAGCACTGAGTCCATGACTGTGATACAGCCCTCCATTTATTCAGTTATTCTATAATGTTACTCAGTGAAGTTTAATAATATTCTCCTCCAAGGTCTTAGGTGTATTTTGCTAAATTTATTCCTAAATACTTCATATTTTTCATGCTACTGTGAGATCATTTTTTTTTTTTTTTTTTTTTTTTTTTTTTGTTTTTGTTTTTGTTTTTGTTTTTGCGGTACGCGGGCCTCTCACCGCTGTGGCCTCTCCCGTTGCGGAGCAACAGGCTCCGGACGCGCAGGCCCAGCGGCCATGGCCCACGGGCACAGCCGCTCCGCGGCACGTGGGATCCTCCCGGGCCAGGGCACGAACCCGTGTCCCCTGCATCGGCAGGCGGACTCTCAACCACTGCACCACCAGGGAAGCCCTGTGAGATCATTTTTAAATTGCATTTTTTAACATTGTTGCTGACGTGTAAAAATTCAACTGATCTTTCTACATTGGCTTTGTATCCAGAAACATAATATTATTCACCTTAATTCTAATATTTTGTGGTATATTCTTTTGCCTTTTCTATGTTAACACATCATATGATCTGAAAATAGTGACTGTTTCTTCCTTCTGTTTCTTGTTTTTCTGTGTCAGCTAAGACCTCTAGTTCCATATCGAATAGAAGTGATGATAGTGGCAACCTTAGTCTTGTTCATAAAATTGGAGGGAATACTTTGAATGCTTCACCATAAAATAAGATTTTTAAAAATTAATTATTTATTTTTGGCTGCGTTGGGTCTTCATTGCTTCTTTTTTTTTTTTTTTTTTTGCGGTACACGGGCCTCTCACTGTTGCGGCCTCTCCCATTGCGGAGCACAGGCTCCGGACGCGCAGGCTCAGCGGCCGTGGCTCACGGGCCCAGCCGCTCCGCGGCATGTGGGATCTTCCCAGACCGTGGCACGAACCCGTGTCCCTTGCATCGGCAGGCGGACTCTCAACCACTGCGCCACCAGGGAAGCCCCTTTTTTTTTTTTTTAACATCTTTATTGGGGTATAATTGCTTTACAATGGTGTGTTAGTTTCTGCTTTATAACAAAGTGAATCAGTTATACATATACATATGTTCCCATATGTCTTCCCTCTTGCGTCTCCCACCCTCCCACCCTCCCTATCCCACCCCTCCAGGCTGTCACAAAGCACTGAGCCAATATCCCTGTGCCATGCGGCTGCTTCCCACTAGCTATCTACCTTACGTTTGTTAGTGTGTATATGTCCATGACTCTCTCTTGCCCTGTCACAGCTCACCCTTCCCCCTCCCCATATCCTCAAGTCCGTTCTCCAGTAGGTCTGTGTCTTTATTCCTGTCTTACCCCTAGGTTCTTCATGACATTTTTTTTCCTTAAATTCCATATATATGTGTTAGCATATGGTATTTGTCTTTTTCTTTCTGACTTCACTCTGTATGACAGACTCTAGGTCTATCCACCTCATTACAAATAGCTCAATTTTGTTTCTTTTTATGGCTGAGTAATATTCCATTGTATATATGTGCCACATCTTCTTTATCCATTCATCTGATGATGGGCACTTAGGTTGTTTCCATCTCTGGGCTATTGTAAATAGAGCTGCAATGAACATTTTGGTACATGACTCTTTTCGAATTTTGGTTTTCTCAGGGTATATGCCCAGTAGTGGGATTGCTGGGTCATATGGTAGTTCTATTTGTAGTTTTTTTTTTTTTTTTTTTTTTTTTTTTGCGGTACGCGGGCCTGTCACTGTTGTGGCCTCTCCCGTTGCGGGGCACAGGCTCCGGACGCGCAGGCTCAGCGGCCATGGCTCACAGGCCCAGCCACTCGGCGGCATGTGGGATCTTCCCAGACCGGGGCACGAACCCGCGTCCCCGGCATCGGCAGGCGGACTCTCAACCACTGCGCCACCAGGGAAGCCCCCTATTTGTAGTTTTTTAAGGAACCTCCATACTGTTCTCCATAGTGGCTGTATCAATTTACATTCCCACCAACAGTGCAAGAGGGTTCCCTTTTCTCCACACCCTCTCCAGCATTTATTGTTTGTAGATTTTTTGATGATGGCCATTCTGACTGGTGTGAGGTGATACCTCATTGTAGTTTTGATTTGCATTTCTCTAATGATTAGTGATGTTGAGCATTCTTTTATGTGTTTGTTGGCAATCTGTATATTTTCTTTGGAGAAATGTCCACTTAGATCGTCTGCCCACTTTTGAATTGGGTTGTTTTTTTTGATATTGAACTGCATGAGCTACTTGTAAATTTTGGAAATTAATCCTTTGTCAGTTGCTTCATTTGCAAATATTTTCTCCCATTCTGAGGGTTGTCTTTTCGTCTTGTTTATGGTTTGCTTTGCTGTGCAAAAGCTTTTAAGTTTCATTAGGTCCCATTTGTTTATTTTTGTTTTTATTTCCATTTCTCTAGGAGGTGGGTCAAAAAGGATCTTGCTGTGATTTATGTCATAGAGTGTTCTGCCTGTTTTCCTTTCAGAGTTTTATAGTGTCTGGCCTTACATTTAGGTCTTTAATCCATTTTCAGTTTATTTTTGTGTATGCTGTTAGGGAGTGTTCTAATTTCATTCTTTTACATGTAGCTGTCCAGTTTTCCCAGCACCATTTATTGAAGAGGCTGTCTTTTCTCCATTGTATATTCTTGCCTCCTTTATCAAAAATAAAGTGACCATATATGCATGGGTTTATCTCTGGGCTTTCTATACTGTTCCATTGATTTATATTTCTGTTTTTGTGCCAGTACCATACTGCCTTGATTACTGTAGCTTTGTAGTATAGTCTGAAGTCAGGGAGTCTGATTCCTCCAGCTCTGTATTTCTTTCTCAAGACTGCTTTGGCTATTCGGGGTCTTTTGTGTTTCCATACAAATTGTGAAATATTTTGTTCTAGTTCTGTGAAAAATGCCATTGGTAATTTGATAGGGATTGCATTGAATCTGTAGATTGCTTTGGGTAGTATAGTCATTTTCACAATGTTGATTCTTCCAATCCAAGACATGGTATATCTCTCTGTCTGTTTGTATCATCTTTAATTTCTTTCATCAGTGTCTTACAGTTTTCTGCATACAGGTCTTTTGTCTCCTTGGGTAAGTTTATTCCTAGGTATTTTATTCTTCTTGTTACAATGGTAAATAGGAGTGTTTCCTTAATTTCTCTTTCAGATTTTTCATCATTAGTGTATAGGAATGCAAGAGATTTCTGTGCATTAATTTTGTATCGTGCTACTTTACCAAATTTGTTGATTAGCTCTAGTAGTTTTCTGGTAGCATCTTTAGGGTTCTCTATGTATAGTATCATGTCATCTATAAACAGTGACAGCTTTACTTCTTCTTTTCTGATTTGGATTCCTTTTATTTCTTTTTCTTCTCTGATTGCTGTGGCTAAAACTTCCAAAACTATGTTGAATATTAGTGGTGAGAGTGGAAAACCTTGTGTTGTTCCTGATCTTAGAGGAAATGGTTTCAGTTTTTCACCATTGAGAATGATGTTGGCTGTGGGTTTGTCTTATAGGATGGAATGTCCTATAAATATCAATTAAGTCCATCTTGTTTAATGTATCATTTAAAGCTTGTGTTTCCTTATTTATTTTCATTTTGGATGATCTGTCCATTGGTGAAAGTGGGGTGTTAAAGTCCCCTACTATGATTGTGTTACTGTCGATTTCTCCTTTTATGGCTGTTTGCATTTGCCTTATGTATTGAGGTGTTCCTATGTTGGGTGCATAAATATTTACAATTGCTATGTCTTCTTGGATTGATCCCTTGATCATTATGTAGTGAGTGTCCTTCTTTGTCTCTTGCAATAGTCGTTGTTATTTTAAAGTCTATTTTGTCTGATATGAGAATTGCTACTCCAGCTTTCTTTTGATTCCATTTGCATGGAATATCTTTTTCCATCCCCTCACTTTCAGTCTGTATGTGTCCCTAGGTCTGAAGTGGGTCTCTTGTAGACAGCATATGTACAGGTCTTGTTTTTGTATCCATTCAACCAGTCTATGTCTTTTGGTTGGAGCATTTAATCCATTTACATTTAAGGTAGTTATTGATATGTATGTTCCTGTTACAATTTTCTTGATTGTTTTGGGTTTGTTATTGTAGGTCTTTTCCTTCTCTTGTGTTTCCTGTGTAGTGAAGATCCTTTAGCATTTGTTGTAAAGCTGGATTGGTGGTGCTGAATTCTCTTAGCTTTTGCTTGTCTGCAAAGGTTTTAACTTCTCCGTCGAGTCTGAATGAGATCCTTTCTGGGTAGAGTAATCTTGGTTGTAGGTTTTTCCCTTTCATCATTTTAAATATGTCCTGCCACTCCCTTCGGGTTTGCAGAGCTTCTGCTGAAAGATCAGCTGTTACTTATCGGGATTCCCTTGTATGTTATTTTTCCCTTGCTGCTTTTAATATTTTTTCTTTGTATTTAATTTTTGATAGTTTGATTAATATGTGTCTTGGCATGTTTCTTCTTGAATTTATCCTGTATGGGACTCTCTGAGCTACCTGGACTTGATTGACGACTTCTTTTCCCATATTAGGGAAGTTTTCAACTATAATCTCTTCAAATATTTTCTCAGTCCTATTTTTTTTTCTGCAGTACGCGGGCCTCTCACTGTTGTGGCCTCTCCCATTGTGGAGCACAGGCTCCGGATGCGCAGGCTCAGTGGTCATGGCTTACGGGCCCAGCCGCTCCACGGCACGTGGTATCCTCCCGGACCGGGGCACAAACCCACATCCCCTGCATTGGCAGGTGGACTCTCAACTACTGCGCAACCAGGGAAGCCCCCCTTTCTTTTTCTCTTCTTCTTCTTGGACCCCTATAATTTGAATGTTGGTGCATTTAACGTTGTCCCATAGGTCTGTAAGACTCTCCTCAATTCTTTTCATTCTTTTTTCTTTATTCTGCTCTGCAGTAGTTATTTCCACTATTTTTTCTTCCTGGTCACTTATCCGTTCTTCTGCCTCAGTTATTCTGCTATTGATTCCTTATAGAGAATTTTAAATTTCATTTATTGTGTTGTTCATCATTGTTTGTTTGCTCTTTAGTTCTTCTAGGTCCTTGTTAAATGTTTCTTGTATTTTCTCCATTCTATTTCCAAGATTTTGGATCATCTTTACTATCATTATTCTAAATTCTTTTTCAGGTAGACTGCCTATTTCCTCTTCATTTGTTTGGTCTGGTGGGTTTTTACCTTGCTCCTTCATCTGCTATGTGTTTCTCTGTCTTCTCATTTTGCTTCACTTACTGTGTTTGGGGTCTCCTTTTTGCAGGCTGCAGGTTTGTAGTTCCCATTGTTTATGGTGTCTGCCCCCAGTGGCTAAGGTTGTTTCAGTGGGTGTGTAGGCTTCCTGGTGGAGGGGACTGGTGCCTGTGTTCTGGTGGATGAGGCTGGATCTTGTCTTTCTGGTGGGCAGGACCACGTCTAGTGGTGTGTTTTGGGGTGTCTGTGACCTTATTATGATTTTAGGCAGCCTCTCTGCTAATGGGTGGGGTTGTGTTCTTGTCTTGCTAGTTGTTTGGCATGGGGTGTCCAGCACTGTAGCTTGCTGGTCTTTGAGTGGAGCTGGGTCTTAGTGTTGAGATGGAGATCTCTGGGAGAGCTTTTGCCGTTTGATATTATGTGGAGCCGGGAGGTCTCTGGTGGACCAATGTCCTGAACTCGGCTCTCCTACCTCAGAGGCACAGGCCTGACACCTGGCTGGAGCACCAAGACCCTGTCAGCCACATGGCTCAGAAGAAAAGGGAGAAAGAAAGAAAGGGAGAAAGAGAAAGAGACCGAGAGAGAGAGAGAGAGGGAGGGAGGGAGGGAGGGAGGGAAGAAGAAAGAAAGAAAGAAAGAAAGGGAGAAAGAGAGAAAGAGAGAGAGAGGGAGGGAGGGAGGGAAGAAGAAAGAAAGAAAGAAAAAATAAAGTTACTAAAATAAAAAATAATTATTAAAAATAGAAAAATTTAAAAGTAATAAAAAAAGACAAAAGAAGAAAGAAGAAAGCAACAAAACCAAAAAACAAATCCACCACTGATAACAAGTGCTAAAAACTATACTAAAAAAAAAAACCAACAGACAGAACCCTAGGACAAATGGTAAAAGCAAAGCTATACAGACAAAATCACACAAAGAAGCATAAACATACACACTCACAAAAAGAGAAAAAGGAAAAAAAAAAATATATATATATAAAGAAAGGAGGAAGAGAGCAACTAAATCAATAAACCAATCTACCAATGATAATAAACTCTAAATACTAAACGAAGATAAACCTAAAGCCAGGAACAAATTAGATGCAGGAAGCAAACCCCAAGTCTACAGTTGCTCCCAGAGTCCACCATCTCAATTTTGGGATGATTCGCTGTCTATTCAGGTATTCCAGAGATGCAGGGTACATCAAGTTGATTGTGGAGCTTTAATCCGCTGCCCCTGAGGCTGCTGGGAGAAATTTCCCTTTCTCGTCTTTGTTTGCACAGCTCCTGGGGTTCACAAGAAAGCTTTGGATTTGGCCCTGCCTCTGCGTGTAGGTCACCTGAGGGCGTCTGTTCTTCGCTCAGACAGGACAGGGTTAAAGGAGCCGCTGATTCGGGGGCTCTGGCTCACTCAGGCCGGGGGAGGGAGGGGCACGGAGTGCGGGGCGGGCCTGCAGCGGCAGAGGCCAGCGTGACGTTGCACCAGCCTGAGGCGCCGTGTGTTCTTCCGCGGAAGTTGTCCCTGGATCACGGGACCCTGGCAGTGGCGGGCTGCACAGTCTCGCAGGAGGGGAGGTGTGGAGAGTGACCTGTGCTTGCACACAGGCTTCTTGGTGGCTCCAGCAGCAGCCTTAGCGTCTCATGCCCGTCTCTGGTGTCTGCGCTGATAGCCATGGCTCGCGCCCATATCTGGAGTTCGTTTAAGCGGTGCTCTGAATTCCCTCTCCTCACGCACCCGGAAACAGTGGTCTCTTGCCTCTTCGGCAGCTCCAGACTTTTCCCTAGACTCCCTCCTGGATAGCTGTGGCGCACTAGCCCCCTTCACGCTGTGTTCACGCAGCCAACCCCAGTCCTCTCCCTGGGGTCTGACCTCCGAAGCCCGAGCCTCAGCTCCCAGCCCCTGCCCGTCCCGGCGGCTGAGCGGTCAAGCCTCTCGGGCTGGTGAGTGCTCGGCACCGATCCTCTGTGAGGGAATCTCTCCACTTGCCCTCTGCACCCCTGTTGCTTCGCTCTCCTCCGTGGCTCTGAAGCTTACCTCCCCCCTCCCCGCCCAGCCCCCGTCTCCGCCAGTGAAGGGGCTTCCTAGTGTGTGGAAACTTTTCTTCCTTCACAGCTCCCTCCCGGAGGTGCAGGTCCCGTCCCTAATCTTTTGTCTCTGTTTTTCCATTTTCCTTTTGCCCTACCCAGGTACGTGGGGAGTTTCTTGCCTTTTGGGAGGTCTGAGGTCTTCTGCCAGCGTTCAGTAGGTGTTCTGTAGGAGCTGTTCCACATGTAGATGTATTTCTGATGCATTTGTGGGGAGGAAGGTGATCTCCACGTCTTACTCCTCTGCCATCTTGAAGGTCTGTAACTTCTTAAGTTGTATGACATTTTGTTCTCATTCTTGGATCACTTGCTCTGGGGGAAGCCAACTGCCCTGCTGGGGGCACACTCAGCAGCCCTATCGTGATCATCTTCTTTTCAAAATCATTTAATGTTATAAATTTCCTTTCAGGTACTGCTTTAGCTGTGTCACATGTGTGGTGTATTTATGTCACTCAGTTCTACATATTTTTGAATTCTAGAGAATATATACTTTGTAATGTTGGGTATCTTCTAGGTATGTCCATTAGATTAAATTGTGAATTACGTTGTTCAGAATTGTTAAAACTTCTTGATGAATTGATCTTCTTTATCTTAAGTAATGCTTTTTTGCTTTAAAATTTATTTGTCAGATATTAATATAGTTGTTGTTAGTGTTGGCCTGGTATTTTTTTCCATCTTTTTACTTCAAAACTTTCTGTGTCCTTATGATTTATGTCTCTCTTGTAAAACCTCATATAGATAAATTTACTTTTAATCTATCTTTGCTTTAACTGGGATTGTTTAATCCATTTACTATGATTACCGACATATTTGAATTTCCTTCTATGTGATTTTTATCTGTTCCACCTTCCCCACATGTATCTTTTTCTATCTTTTCTTGCCTCTTTTAAAGGAATTGAATATTTTTTCATTCCTTATTTCCCTGTAGTAACTTAGAAATCATACACTTTCTCTATTCTTTTAGTGTTTACCCTTGAAATTTTATTATCTATATTCAACTTTTCAAAGTCCCAAGGTAATCAGTGTAAACCACACCTGCCAATAAAAGACTGTAGAAGGGCTTCCCTGGTGGCGCAGTGGTTGAGAGTCCGCTTGCCGATGCAGGGTACACGGGTTTGTACACCAGTCTGGGAAGATCCCACATGCCGCAGAGCGGCTGGGCCCGTGGGCCATGGCCTCTGAGCCTGCGCGTCTGGAGCCTGTGCTCCGCAACGGGAGAGGCCACAACAATGAGAGGCCCGTGTACTGCAAAAAAAAAAGACTGTAGAAAACTTTGACTCCAATTATCTTCCTTCCAATTTATATGCTATTATTTTCATGCACTTTAATTCTGTCTTGTTTTATTTAAACCCCATAAGACATTGTCATTATTATTTAATCTAGTTGTTGTTTTTTTAGAGTCACGCATGTATTTACCACTTTCTTTGCTAATTATTTTATCTGTGGTCTCAAAAAACAGATCATTTTCCTTCTACCTGCATTACAACCTTTAGAATTCCTGTAGTGTGTTGGCAAACTCAGTTTTTGTTTGAAATATTTTTGTTTCATTCTTGTTTTTGAAAGATAGCTTTACACAGGGATATTAGCTCGGTGCTTTGTGACAGCCTGGAGGGGTGGGATAGGGAGAGTGGGAGGGAGGGAGATGCAAGAGGGAAGACATATGGGAATATATGTATATGTATAACTGATTCACTTTGTTATAAAGCAGAAACTAACACACCATTGTAAAGCAATTATACCCCAATAAAGATGTTTAAAAAAAAAAAAAAAAGAGGAGCCCCTGCTCAATGCAACTAGAGAAAGCCCATGTGCAGCAACGAAGACCCAACAAACAAACAAAAACTGTTAGCAAATTGGGACGAGGAGAGCAGAAACTAACACAACATTGTAAAGCAATTATACTCCAATAAAGATGTTTAAAAAAAAAAAAAGAAAGATAGCTTTACTAAATATATATTCTAGGTTTATAATTATTTTATTTGAGCATATAAATATATTATTGTTTTCTGGCTTCCATTGTTCCTTCTGAAATGTCAGCTGTAAATCTAATAATCTTTCTTTTGAAAGTAGTGACTTTCTGTCTGCTTTTAAGACAGTCTTTTTGTCTTGGGTGTTCTGCAGCTACACTGTGCTGTTTCTAAAGGTGGGTTTCTTTTCTCTTTTTTTTTTTGGCTACACTACTTGCAGAATCTTAGGTCCATGACCAGGGATCAGCAGTGAAGGTGCAGTGTCCTAACCACTGGACCACCAGGGAATTCCTAAAGGTGGGTTTCTTTTTTAAAAATTTTATTTTATTGACATATACAGCAAAGTGATTTAGTTATACATATTTATGCATTCGTTTTCATATGCTTTTATATTATGGTTTATCACAGGATATTGAATATAGTTCCCTGTGCTATAGAATAGGACCTTGTTGTTTATCCGTTCTCTATATGATAGTTTGCATTTGCTAATCCCAGACTCTCAATCCATCACTCCCCTCCCCCTCCCTTGGCAACCACACGTCTGTTCTCTATGTCTGTGAGTCTGTTTCTGTTTCGCAGATAAGTTCATTTGTGTCATATTTTAGATTCCACAAATAAGTGATATTTGTCTTTCTCTTTCTGACTTACTTCACTCAGTATGATAATCTCTAGGTCCATCTATGTTGTTGCAAATGGCATTATTTCATTCTTTTTTATGGCTGAGTAGTACTCTATTTGTGTGTGTGTGTGTGTGTGTGTGTGTATACACACACACATATATATATATACACTACATCTTCTTTATCCAGTTATCTGTCGATGGACATTTAGCTTGCTTCCATGTCTTGGCTACTGTAAATAACTGTGCCACATTCTTGAATATCATCTAGTTTAAAGGTTCCTCAGTTCTGTTTACTTTTTCCCCATCTCAACTTTGAAGAGCTTTACCTTTAATAACTTTAGCTTTAGTCTTAATAACTTCTCACTAAACTGTGCTTTCACTGTTATCCATTCAACCTTCTTCTGGGTTGTTGGAATCCTAGACCTTGTGCCTGTAACATGCTTTGTGTGGAGTTTAAGCTAAACCACAGATGAGCCAGTCAAGTTTAGGAGCTTTTCTAGGATCTGTGTCCTTTAGCTATTTCACTTCTCATTTGAACTTACAGATTCTTGAAAAGTCCAAGGATTTTCACAAAAGTCTCTTGTAAAAACACATGTAGAACCTATCAAAAAAGAGATTAAGAAAGAGGTGGGGGTGACATGAGGACTGCTCTTTTTAAGGCAGGTACTTATAAGTTGAGTTTTTCTTATGTAGGCATTATTTCAAGCAGTAGTGTTTGTGTCCAATATTGGGCTCACAGATGAAGCCTGAGACAGAGAATTTGACAAGGACAAAAGAGAACAACAATGTTAGAAAATGTGAAGAGTAAAACTAGTGTTAAGAGGGCCTAATAACAAATTTATTCCTGACTATAAAAAGACAATTTAATGATTCCATTGAGGACCAAATGGGAAAAGACAGCAATTGCTTTAGAAAGGATTTAGTCTGGATATTAGGAAGACCGTTCTGACAACTAAAAGATATTGGATGCTGGAATTCATTTTCAGAAAAATGGTGAGATCTTCTCTGGAGATATTTAAAGAGAGTACAATCTGCTCTCTTTTCAAACTGCTTGAAGGTGGATCATTCATTCATTCTACACATATATAATGAGTGGCTGTGTTGTTCTGGATGCTATTCTATGCACAAGGGATACAGCTCTCAAAAAGTAGGAATGAACTCTTTGTCATAGGACTTACATTACAGAGGTGGTGATGGTGGGGGAGATGGATAATGAATAAATGACAAAGCAATTTCAGATGATACTTGCTATAAAGAAAGATAATAAGAAATGACTAGAGACCTACTTTTAGATCAGGTGGTGATGGTGGGGGAGATGGATAATGAATAAATGACAAAGCAATTTCAGATGATACTTGCTATAAAGAAAGATAATAAGAAATGACTAGAGACCTACTTTTAGATCAGGTGGTGATGGAAGGCATTTCTGAAGAGGGGATGTATGAAATGAGACATGAAAGACAGGAAAGAGGCATCTCGTATGGATCCATGGAGGAGCAGTCCAGTGAATGGAACAATGGATGCAAAGGTCCAGAGGTAGGAACAAGTTGGGCAGGTTTATGGAACGAAAAGAAGGCCTGTAAGGCTGAAACATAGTAAACAAAGATGGGGAGAATAGTTGGAGATAAGGTCAAAGAGGTAGAATAAACTAAATCAGGAAGAGCCTTCAAGATATTTGGATTTGATTCTAAGAGAAATCGGAAGCCGTAGGAAGGTTTTAAGCAGGGGAGTACTGTGATATGGTTTATATTATTGAAAATTGTATTCTGGTTGTTGTGTGAATAATGCATTAGAAGAATGATAGAATAGAAGCAGGGAAAACCATTTAGGAGACTGCTGTGGAGGTCCAGGTGGAAGACGATGGTGGCTTGGCCAATGATGTTAGCAGCGGATGTAAAGAGAATTAGACAGATCCAAAGATTTTTTCCAATACATTGGTTCTATGATTTTCAGAGGAAATTAATTTTTTATTTCAAAAAGAAAAATAATGTAGGCATGCAAGAAACACAAATGTTTAACTTTTAGTGCCTATGATTTCACAATGGCTTGTACACTTAACATTGTTTGCGGATGGGAAAGGCATTCTTTAAAACGAGAGCACTGATGAAATCAGTGTCATACTGGTGTTATGGAATGGTCTCGATGGAGATGCATTCTCTGGTTTGTACATTGACAAAGACCCTTTTCTTCTTCTCAGTCCTCTGCAGTCATAGCATGCTTATTAGTGATAAGGCTAGAAAGATAATTTATGGCACATCATGCAGAACCTTGTATGATAGGCTAAGGACACCATATTTTATTTTGTAGGGGGAGTCATGGAAGATTTTTCTGAACAGAGGAATACGTATGATTAAAAACTTTTATTAAAAATGTTAATTTGGTAGGCTTCCCTGGTGGCGCAGTGGTTGAGAGTCCGCCTGCCGATGCAGGGGACACGGGTTTGTGCCCCGGTTCGGGAAGATCCCACATGCCGTGGAGTGGCTAGGCCCGTGAGCCATGGCCGCTGAGCCTGCGCGTCCGGAGCCTGTGCTCCGCAACGGGAGAGGCCACATCAGTGAGAGGCCCACGTACCGCAAAAAAAAAAAAAAAAAAAAAAAGTTAATTTGGTAAATAATGGATCAAAGCGGAGAGATCCTGGAGATAAGAGAATCACTTATAAAACTCTTGCAATTACCCAGGAAAGAAGTGATAAGGCTTGGGCTTCCCTGGTGGCGCGGTGGTTAAGAATCTGCCTGCCAATGAAGGGGACACGGTTTGAGCCCTGGTCCAGGAAGATCCCACATGCTGCGGAGCAACTAAGCCCAAGCGCCACAGCTACTGAGCCTGCGCTCTAGAGCCTGTGAGCCACAACTACTGAGCTCACGAGCCACAGCTACTGAGCCCGTGTGCCACAACTACTGAAGCCCACGCGCCTAGAGCCCGTGTTCCGCAACAAGAGAAGCCACTGCAATGAGAAGCCCGCGCACTGCAATGAAGAGTAGCCCCTGCTCACCGCAACTAGAGAAAGCCCGCGCACAGCAACCAAAACCCAACGCAGCCATAAATAAATAAGTTAAAAAAAAAAAAGAATAAGGCTTTACTTTAGACTAAGATAGAGATAGAGGTGGGAGAGGAAGGAACTGATGAGATGAGAAACATTTTGGAGGCTGACTTACAGCCTTCGACACAACTTACAAATGGAACTGATTGGAATTAGTAAGTGGAAGAGAAGTAGGCAAAGGTTGTTTCTGAGATTTTGAATCGGATGACTAGGATGCTGTTAAGAGAAAATGGAGTACAGAAAAGGAGATGGTTTGGGGCAAGAAGAAATAATAATTCACAATGATGAGAATTTACTTAACATTTCTGAACTGTACGCTTAAAATGGTTAAGATGATAAGTTTTATGTTATGTATCTTTTTACCACAATTTTTATGAAAAAAGAGGAAACAAAATAAAGGAAAGAGTAATAAAGGCAAGCTATTCTGTGTCAGCAACAGCAATCTGCCAAAGGACAGTCTGGAGAGACGGAGAAGAATGCCTTAGTTTGGTGAATTATAGGGCAAGTCAAGGTGACCGATGGTGATTATTCAGCTTAAGTCCTGCAAGAGTGAAACATGGTATCTAATGACCATATCAGCCTGTCCAAAAGCCAGCCCTCCAAGAAACCCTCTGGGGTTTTATTTTGCTCTGGACTTCTGAAGAAATATGTTTCACATTTTTAAAAACTAAGCACCAAGCAATACACAAAGCTGTCCTTACTCGAGTGATCATACCTCTGCCAATGTGCTAGAGGAAGAGTGATGAAATGACACCTCACCTATGGCTTTAAATGGCTTCTTGCCTAGCCACTGCCTGTATTGTTTAGCTACCCAGGTTTTTTGAGCACCAGCCTGGATGGCTCCCTGTGAGGGTATTTTTTTGGTGTGTTTCCCACTAGTCATGGTTATCCCTTCCTTATCTGTCGTTCCCTAGTCTCTCTCTCTGTCTTTTCTTTTTTTTTTTTGTAATTCAGCCATATTGAGGTATAATTGACAAATAAAATTGTAAGATATTTAAAATGTACATCTTGATGATTTGACATACATATGAAAGGCTTCCTCGAATTCGTTAATTAACACATCCATCACCTCACATAGTCATCTTTTTTGTGTGTGGGAGTACACTTAAGTTCTACTCTCTTAGCAAATTTCAATTATACAATGCAGTGTTATCAACTTCTACCCCTCCCCAGCTTCCTATCACATTTTATAAGCAACCACTGATCTTTCTATCACTATAGATTAGTTTTCATTTTCTAGAATTTTATATAGATGGAATCATATACAGGATGTACTCTTTCTCTCTGTGTTATTTTATTCAGTATAATGTTTTTGAGGTTCTTCCAAGTTGTTCATTAATCAACAGTTCATTTCTTTTTTTTTGCTGAGTAGTATTCCATTGTATGAATATACCACATTTTGTTTACCCATTTACCTGTAGATGGTCATAAGGATTGTTTCCAGTTCTTAGTTTTTACAAAGAAAGCTGCTATTAACATTTAATACAAGTCTTTGTGTGCACATGTACTTTCATTTATTTGGGGTAAATACTTAGAATGACTGGTTCACATGGTAGGTGCAGCTTAACATTTTAAGAAACTGACAAACTTTTCCAAAGTGGTTATATCATCTTACATTTCTACCAGCAGTGACCATTTTACACTTCTTCCAGCTACCTGGGGACGCTGACAACACCAAATGCTGGTGAAGGTGTAGAGCAGCAGGAACTCTCATTCATTACTAGTAGGGATGCAAAATGGTATAGGTACACTGAAAGACAAATTGGCAGTTTCTTACAAAACTAAACATACTCTTACCATATGATCCAGCAGCCCAAAGGAACTGAAAACTATGTCCACACAAAAACCTGCATACAGATGTTTATAGCAGCTTTATTCATAACTGCCAAAACTTGGAAGCAACCAAGATGTCCTTCAATAGGTGAATGGATAAATAACTGTGTTACATCCAGACAATGGAATATTATTCAGCTTTAAAAAGAAATGCACAATCAAGCCATAAAAAGGCATGGAGGAACCTTAAATGCATATTACTAAGTAAAAGAAGCCAATCTGAGAAGGTTACATGCTGTATGCTTCCAACTATATGACATTCTGGAAAAGGCGAAACTATGGAGACTAAAATCAGTGGTTGCCAGGGATTGGAAGGGAGAGATGAATAGGTGGAACACAGAGGCTTTTTAGGGCAGTGAAATTACTCTGTATGATACTACAATGATGGATACATATCATTATACATTTATCCAAACCCATAGAAACCCTGGAGTGAACCCTAATGTAAACTGTTGAGTTTGGGTGATTATGATGTGTCAATGTAGATTCATTTATGTAGATTCATCTCCGATCTGATGGGAGATGTTGATAATAGGAGAGCCTATGCATATGTGGGGACAGGGGCATATGGGAAATCTCTGTACCTTCCTTGTAATCTTGTTGTGAACATAAACCTGCTCTTAAAAAAATATTTTTAAAAATCACTTAAAAAAAGTTAGAAGACAGCCCATTCTTAGAAGTAGAAGTAGGTATTAGAAGTAGATATGGGCAGAGGTGGATTTCCCATAAGACTAAATTAGAGCCCCTTGAACTGCCATATGTTTTTGTAAAATTTATAAAAATAAGACATTTTTGTATTCTTCTTCTTAGATGGCTCCCCAAATTGTATAAGCTATAGGACACAGAAAATCTAGATCAGTCCAAGATATAGGGGATGGGATCCTTTATCCTGAGTGTTCTTTTTTGAAACTAGCTAAACCATACCTTTCCTGGGAAAGGGGGACTTAGGTTCTAATCAGTGAAAAACTTCAAGATCATTGAATGAACTTGTTATCCTTTTTAGTTTAAGATAAACTAAAAAAGTTTAAAATTTTTAAACATTTATATTCCCAGTATAGTTGGGATCTCTCCCAACTATGACAATATAAAGCTATCATCTGTATGTTGGATGTTCTTAGTTTGTCTTTAATATTTGTCACTTTCTGGGAATTCCCTGGTGGTCTAGTGGTTAGGACTCTGCATTCTCACTGCCAAGTGCCTGGTTCGATCCCTGGTTGGGGAACTAAAGTCCCACAAGCTGCGCAATGCGGCCAAAAAAATATATATGTTTGTCACTTTCTCTTTGATATTTTAAATTTCTTTTTGGTTTTTAAAATTTCCCTCTTTTTCACCTTCTATTTCTCTTGAGGTGTTATCTGTTATGTTTGTTCACTCTGGTGTTCCTGGTTGTTCAGTCTTTGTTTCTGAATTTTTTCCTTTTATTTCTAATTCTTTCATGAGTTCTGTCACTTTATTTCTGAGTATTTCTATTTCTGATTTCTAGTATTCTTTTATGTCTTGTATCATTTAAAAATGTTTTTTGGTTTGTTTTGAAGCAGAATATAATAGCTTTAATGTGTTCTGGTGTGCTTTCATTTTCATTGTCTGTAAAAATGTTATCTGCTTCTCATTCTCCTTATAATAACTTTTATTGGATTTAATCTTTAAAAAATAATTTTTATAATAATAACTCACCTTTATTGAGTGCTTTCTATTCAATATATGCCAGACATTGTCCTAAATGCTTTATCTTTTTTAAAAATTTATTTATTTATTTATTTATTTATGTCTGCATTGGGTCTTTGTTGCAGTGCCTGGGCTTTTTCTAGTTGCAGCGAGTGGGAGCTACTCTTCGTTGCGGTGCATGGGCTTCTCATTGTGGTGGCTTCTCTCATTGTGGATCACGGGCTCTAGGCGTGGGGGCTTCAGTAGTTGTGGCACTCAGGCTCAGTAGCTGTGGCACATGGGCTCTAGAGCGCAGGCTCAGTAGTTGTGGTGCATAGGCTTAGTTGCTCCACAGCATGTGGGATCTTCCCGCACCAGGGCTTGAACTGGTGTCCCCTGCATTGGCAGGTGGATTCTTAACCACTGTGCCACCAGGGAAGCCCTACTGGATTTAATCTTGATACTTTTCTGTTACTTATTTTTATGGGATGTTGGTTTTCCTGAAGTTTTACAAGATAAGTGTGTAGTGTTTCAAAATACGGTGTCTTACTTTCTGCAACTTCCTGACATTGTTCCCTTCCCCCACTTGATCTGACCTTCTCTTTCCCTGGCTCTGTTGATCACCATTACCAGGTGGATAGTTCTCTCAGGAAGGAGACAAACTGCTTCTGGTTGCTTTGAAAATAAACATTTAAGTAGTGTTCAGGTCCATCAAAAAATAACTGATGGCAGGTATTTGTCTGCAGTTTGAGAGGTCTTGGCACTCAGGACCACTGGGTGAAGACCTCCTCCGTGCACTCTAGGCCTCTTTGCTCTAAGAAAATTCTCTTCGGGGGAATAGTCTAGGCTAGAGTCACCCTCTGAGCTGGGCTCTCTCAATACTGTTTTTCCTTTTCTCCAACTGGGAATGAGATTTAGTCTCAGGCAAAGAAGAAGGAGACTGTTGAGTTCCACTCATGAGGCTGTATCGTGGCACAGTAAAAAGGATGTTCACAAAGTGAGGCTCTGGGCCCAGCCCCACCACTACTCGAGTGATAATGAGCAAGTCATTTCACCTTTCTGTGCTCAGAGAATTCTCAGACAAATTTCATTTGCCTAGCAAATTGGTTCCAAATGCTTTGGAACTTAATTATGAAAAAGAAAAGAAGATAGGTAGGGCATGCACTTTCCAGTTCCATTTTGTAAGCATCACACCATTTTTATCCGACACCCTGTCCCTTCTTATATGTGCATGATCTGCTTGGCTTTTGAGTTTGATACCCTGGGACTGGGTAATTGTTCCCCCAGTTTTATTGAGGTATAATTGACATATAACATTGTATACGTTTAAGGTGTACAACATGATGATTTGATACACGTATATATGGCAAAAGGATTACCATAGTAAGTTTAGTTAATATTCATCACCTGGGACTAAGTTGTTTCTAAGGCCATGTTTTTCAAAGTGTGATCTAAGAGTTAAAGTGAAGATGCCTGGGCTCCACACCAGGTTTACGTAATCAGAATCGCGAGAAGTAGCCTAGGAAACTGTGCTTTTAATATGTGCTCCGGAGGATTCACTCGCTTACCAAACTTGAAAACTCCTGTTAAGGTAAGTTCCAACTGTATCATTCTAACCCTAATGATGGGGGGAATTAAGGACTGCTAAATATATTTATTTTATCTACCTGCTATGATTCAGAGGCAGGAAGGACACTTTCCTTATTTACTTTTTTAACTGGTTACTGGAGGCAAGGATGAGCAGTTTTCCTCAAAACAGGGCATTAGGACATGAAAAAAATCATGTAGAGAGTCCTTAGATTACGCAGGTGCTCTAGAGATCAAGGTAGTGGGCCACTACTACTATTAATAAATACCATTTATTACTCATCATGTGCCAGGCAGGGTGAAAGGACACTAAATCACCTCGTTTGAGTCTTCTATAGCCTTCCGAGGCAGGTATGACTATCTCCTGTTATAAATAAAGGTTCAGAAAGGTTAGGTAATTTTTTTAATGTCCCATCATTGATGAGTTGTTGCTTAGATTCGAACTCAGTTCTGAATGATACCAAAGTTAGACAGATCACCCCTGTTCCCTAACTGGGATGATCAGTAAGTACATGGAAGGGAGACAATGCAGTCTCGTACTACGGAATTACAAATCTGTTGGGTCATCAAGTCTTTGCCCATAATGGGCGGGAGGAAACACCAAATAGAGGTCTGTTTAGTAAGCTCCTCAAGGAGATAGATGGACTTAGTCAGTCAGTTGTGCTCTTATTTCCTAGAGAACTCACTGCTACAGAATAGATTCTCAATACATTCATTGTTTTTTTTTTTGTTTGTTTGTTTCTGGCTGCATTGGGTCTTCATTGCTCCATGCCAGGTTTCTCTAGCTGCATCCAGGGGGGCTACTCTTCGTTGTGGTGTGCCAGCTTCTCGTTGCGTTGGCTTCTTTTGTTGTGGAGCATGGGCTCTAAGCACGTGGGCTTCAGTAGTTGTGGCTTGTGGGCTCAGTAGTTGTGGCACACAGGCTTAGTTGCTCCGCGGCATGTAGGATCTTCCTGGACAGGGCTTGAACCCATGTCCCCTGCATTGGCAGGCAGATTCTTAGCCACTGCGCCACCAGGGAAATCCCCACGTTCATTGTTATTGGACTGAGAAATGAAAGCTGTGCTTGCTGCAAGGACTGATTCCTCTTAAAATATTGTTTTACTTTCCAAATCTTGCATAAATGATCTTGGGAGAGCTTTTAAAAAAGGCAGGTGGGGACTTCCCTGGTGGTGAGGTGGTTAAGAATCCCCCTGCCAATGCAGGGGACACAGGTTCGAGTCCTGGTCCGGGAAGATCCCATATGCTGCGGAGCAACTAAATCCGTGCACCACAACTACCGAGCCTGTGCTCTAGAGCCATGAAGCCAGCGTGGCCTAGAGCCCTGCTGTGCAACAAGATAAGCCACTGCATTGAGAAGCCTGCGCACAAGACCCAGTGCAACCAAAAATTAAATTAAATTAATAGATAGATAAATAAATAAAAAGACAGGTGACTGGGCCCCTCCCCAGAGTTATGAATCAGAGTTTCTTGGGCTAGAATCTGGGATCTACACCTTTGAAAAAGCTTCCCTGGTGATTCTGTTGGTCAGGCAGGTTTGGGAACTATTGGATTAAATTTTCCAAAATGAATTACTTGGGCTAGGGGATACGTTTCCTAATTGAAATGGGTCTGATTTGAGTTGCCAGGCAAGCCCTCTCTGGCAGAAAGAGCCAGCTTTCTTCCTTAGCCTCTAACTCCTCGTAATTCCCTTGTACTTCCCACCCTATACCTTCTCCCCGCTGTCGCCCTGTCTTTCCCACCCAAAGCTGGCTGAAAAACGAGTTTAGAACAGCAGCGCCGCATTGTGGAGAGAAACAGTATAGTGTTCCCAAAAGCACAGGACGCAGTCCTCATAGATTACTGGGGCTGCAGTTGCCATTTTGTCCTGCAGAGGGTACAACTTCCTTACGTTTTCTTAGCTGAGGAAGTTTCTTTTCCTTACCCACGTGGGTGATCTCAGTAAACATCCCCTATAACAAGGCACGGGGTGGAACATCGCGCTAGATCAGAAACCAAAAACCTCCCCGCTGTGAAACTAGAATAAACTGGGATGACTAAGTACGTAGGCATGCACAAAGCCTTCTGCTAAGTTAAATGCCAGTCTCTGTGACAGTCTTGCTCAGGGTGAGACTATGGGTGGTCCCCATTCCCCAGTAAATATGTGACTTTATTTTAAAAATGTCTATCACGGGTAGTACCTGGTGTAAGATATGTCTTGGAAAGATTTATATTTTATATGGTACGCATAAGTCAGGCATTAATTAATAGATCAGCCTCTTATATAGTGATATTCCCCCCAAGGACACATTGGTTTATTTTGGTGGAGCAGGTTGGGGTACCATAGTGTTGTTCGAATTATGCATCTTTTGATCGAATCCTACCTGGTGAAGGCTCTCTCTGTCTCTGTCTCTCTGTCTCTCTCTCACACATGCACTCCCATTTTTCTGGTATTTGTCCCTGCACACCTTTTTCAATGGGCTAATCATCTTTAGTGATCCAGCTAACTTAATACAGCTGGAAAGAAGATGTATGAAAGTTTACATAAAACCATAGTCTACCTGATTACATTCACTTCTTGTTTTCTAATAGCTGCATGTAGGCTCCAAAGTTGGGAGGTAGAACTGGGAAGGACCCACGTCCCTGCAAATTTATGTAAGATTTCCTGGCAGGTGATGGCATGGCTTTGTTTCTCTGCTTTGAGACATCGAACTGCTTGGTTTTCTGAACTTTAGAGTTACACTGTTAGCCGATCACAAGGTTTAGTGTCCTGGTTTCCTCGTGGTTTTACTTGCTCTGATACGTTTGCTGTCTCCCTAACTAGACTGTAAGCCCTTTGGCTGCAGGCTCCAAGCCTAGATCTCTTTTATCCCTCAGACACTCACACTGTTGGATGTGCACTACCTGCTCAATACAAATGTTTGGGCTGACTGAATAAGGAGGAAAGGTGTTTTAAAAGAGTGAAGTGTAAAGGAGAGCCAGGAAAGAGAAAGAGATAAATAATAATGTTTCTAAAAGACTGTTTTAACTGACCAGTGGAAGGAAATACAGTTAAGAAGAGGAAAAACACGGCAGAGAAGGTCTAATCAAAGGCAACATGAAGGGAGGAAATTAGAGTGTAGTTTTTTCAAAAAGTGGAAATGCTATTGTGGACAGTAATAACTTCTGAGGAGATATTCATGGTCCATACAGGAAGAAATAAGATTTCTTCACTGACTGAAAACCCAAATGAATGGTACAAAAGGTATCCTGTGAAAGAAAGTTATATTTTTGGAATGAGTCCCAATTGGTGAATGAGTCTACAGATTTAAAACAATAGGCCAGGCTTCAAATTCTTCCTGAATGTTACAATCAAATATTGAAGAACAAAACCATTTTTTATTATTTATTTATTTTTTGGATGTGGACCATTTTTAAAGTGTTTATTGAATTTGTTACAATATTGCTTCTGTTTCATGTTTTGGTTTTTTGGCCGTGAGGCATGTGGGATCTTAGCTCCCCGACCAAACCCTCATCCCCTGCACTGGAAGGCAAAGTCTTAACCACTGGACCACCAGGGAAGTCCCCAAAACCATTTTAAAATCTGGCTTTATTCTTCTGTAGAATTGAGCCAGTTTAAGTGTCCATTAAGATTTCAGAGAGTTCTGGTTTCGCGTTAGCTTCTTAGATACAGTGAATTGAGGAGGACAGCCTAGCCTTTCTGACACTCAGTCTCATCAGTGACGTGCGTGTTCCAGAGACCCTTATTTAGCATATTTTAATGCTTAGAGAGATTTAGAATTTAGAAAGGATTAAGATTTACTGAAATAAAAACATACTTGGGGGCTTCCCTGGTGGCACAGTGGTTGAGAGTCTGCCTGCCGATGCACGGGACACGGATTCGTGCCCCGGTCCGGGAGGATCCCACGTGCTGCGGAGCGGCTGGGCCCGTGAGCCATGGCCACTGAGCCTGCGCATCCGGAGCCTGTGCTCCGCAACGGGAGAGGCCACAGCAGTGAGAGGCCCGCGTACCGCAAAAAAACCCCAAAAAACTAAACAAAACATACTTGGCAAAGATTTTTTTTTCTTATATTTACTTGCTTTATAGTTGCACATATACCTGACAGAATACATCTGGAGTGTTGTAAAGCAAATTCGGAATTTTATCACTTCACTCATATCTATTTCTCTCTCTCTCTCTCTCTCTTTCTTTTGTGCACGTGAGCGCTCTTTTTTTTTTTACAATGGAGGAGAGCAGGAGTACATATTCTTTCCTCCTACCCAGGCCACTGACAAGAGACTCCCTTATTCCTGCCTCTTTAATAAACATGTTCTCAAACCCCAGCCTCTGCCTCTTTAAGTGTCTTCTAGGCTTGCTTCTAGTCTCCTTAAAATGCCCTGCTCTCAAATATATGGACACCAAGGGGGGAAAGTGGTGGGGGGTGGGGAATGAATTGGGAGATTGGGATTGACATGTATACACTAATATGTATAAAACAGATAACTAATAAGAACCTGCTGTATAAAATAAATAAATTAAATTTTTAAAAATTGCCCTGCTCTCCTGAGCACCTACCACTTTAAATGTCTTCCGTCTGCTCTATCTTGGGCACCTGTCCTTTAAGTGTCTAACCTATCCTGGCCTTGGCCCCTTAATTTAAAAAAACAAACAAACAAAAAAACCCCAGAATTTTATCACTTCACTCTTGTCTATTTCTTATTTAAATAATTGTTTTTTCTGTCTCTGAAGTGATTGTTTCAGTGGTAGCATCTCATATGACTTGATGGAGAAATAATCCATTGATTTCAGTGATATAAATGTGAAATGGTTGGGATCTGGATCAGTGATTTGGTCGTGGTTGTAAAGAAGAATAAATAAGTCTGCAAACTCTAAACTGTTGGAATAGAGCGTACTGGTTAATTGGGTTTCTGATTAACTATGGGTTAATGAGAAGACACTTGTTTGAAATCTCTCTAAATGGACTTGATGCCTTTTCCTGCTTTAATAAGTAGTCTAATGAACATAACTAAATCTTCTCTTTCTGATTCAGCCTCCGGCAACGCCTCAGGATCATTACTCTGAACATAATATATAATTCTACACCATACTGTAGTGACAGAAGGTTTAGGAGTTTAAAATGGCCCTGGACATTTCTGCGCTTTTGAAAACTAAGTCTCTGTGATCTGTGCATTTCACTGTATGTAAATTTCCCTTAATTAAGTAAATGCCTGTTACATATTGTAGAATAGACTATTCGCTCCAGAAGAGACTTTTGAGATTATGAAATTCAATGCCATTGTTTAATAGATGAGAAAACTAAGACCCAGAAGATAACGAGGATTAGTATAGCGAGACAACGATCGATGTCTCCTGATTGCAAATCCAGAGGCCCTTTGACTCTACCATGCTGCAACTTTCAAATGGCTTGGGATTTTTGTCATTTGTCTCCCTTCCCCCATAAAAAGTGGAGTCCATTCTCAAAACTGGCTATTTGGGGGTTTTGGTCAAATGACTATAAGCTCCACTAAAATGTAAGCTCCCTAGGGGAGCCTGTTTTGTTCCCTGACGTCTCTTCAACACCTAGAACAGTGCCTGCCCCTTGGAAGGCCCTATACAAATGTTTTTTGAATGAAAGAATGAAATGAAAGTGGAATATGTGTTCTATACAAGATAACTTGATCTCAAGCTCATAGGCTACCTCTAGCTCTGTGTTAATCTACTCAGCATTTATTAAGACTGACAGTATACAGATTACAGGTTACAATCATTGGAGTTCATATGAACTTTGGGTTCATAATTGGAAAGTAAATGGATAAATATGAAATAACTGTGGTGAAACATCATGAACTTTTGTCTCACTTTGACTGGGTATCTCAGTTTCAAACCCCACGTGTTTGAAGTGAGGAGCCCAGATGTTAAACTGTAAAAACCCTCTTCAGATGGTCAAATGGATCAACAAAAGAGAAGATGTCACAACTCAGCTTTGCCAAGCTGTTTGTTAAATATGAATTCTAATTCTGTTTAATATTTAAACATCTCTTCAAACAAGGCAAACAAAGCCATCAAAACTAGGGAGAACACAAAATTCTTGGACACTGTACCCTGTGCTTATTATCAGATATGCCCTTTGACTCTCAAATTTTGTGGGTATGTTTAAATCATCCGATAAGTGCTTCAGTATTAAGAAATACCTCAGAAACAAACTCAAGAATGAATGAATTGCAAAACCTCTCTATTTAAGGACTAGTTTAAAATTTAACAGTGTAAACATTTAAGGTTACATGCATTCACAGGTAGATTTAGACTTGGAGTCATGGTTTCAATAATACAAAATCAGAAGAGGGTACTTATCTACAAAACTAGATCCAGATGTTATCACTTTATATTCCTGAAAATGCTTTTAGGTCTCCAGAATTCTTTGAATTTCTTTTTTCTTGAATCACCGCTAAACCACAAGTTCCTCGAAGTGGACACTCATGTCTAATTCCCATTTGTATCTGCAGTGCTTGGCACAGTGGTGGAAAATAAAAGGAAATTAAGTATTTGTTGAATGAATGAATTTTAGGGACAGAGTTAAGGGGCCTCTTGTAAATTATAAGGATATATGGAAACGTTAATAGGAAAATGTTTATGGCATCCAGGAGCATTTAACCAGAGTAAAGAGATGGGTAAAGATTAAGGGAAACGCAGACTTGTCTTTTCAGACTGATCTCGAGTATTTGTGAGCTTGCCTCTAAGCCCCTTAATCCTCATTATCACGAATATCCATTTTGAGAGCTTTGTGAGAAACACATACACACAAAAACATCTCTGCTGTTACCCAAGTACATTGAAAGGACAGCTTTCCTATAACTTCCTTATTTCTAATTTTGCCTAATTTCTGAACTACCATGCCTATTAATAAAGAATCTTACACGTGCCATAGAGGTACTGCTTTCTGGGTAGAAATTTGACTTTCTATACTCTCTGCACTCGGATTTTTTTTCAAATCAACTTTAACCTCTCTGGAACAAGAAGTTATATGGTAGAAGAGATTACAAGGTGGTGAAAATGATTGGGCATAGGGAATGCAGGGAAGAGGAGACTCTTTCTGACCCTTAAACTAGGAATGTGCAGCCTTTTGGAAGCAAAAAAACTGAGAACTGGCTACCCAGGCAAAGTCGATGGAATGTGCTTCCTCCTCAGAGAAGTGCTGTTAGGACCCAGCATCCCATGGGGGTCAGCCTGAGACCTCAGGGGTCAGGGCTGTTGAGAGGGTCTGGTTTTCTGTACTTAAGGCTTGGAAAGTCATTGTTCATGCCAACTTTTCCTAATCTTATAATTCTAGAAATGTCAAGATCAGGGACGGAATCTGTACTTTATCTTTCCATTTTTCTAGTCAGAGATTGGGCTGAATGTGTAAACCTCCAGTAGTAAATGGCACTTTCGGTTAATGCTTAATTTATTAACCTTAGAAAAGGAAGTGTCCCCTTGTATTTTTATCATTGACTTTAAGGGTTTAAACATTTCACACAAATGTTTTTATTAGTTCTTCCCAACATCCTTATAACTAGATAAGGAGCACAAATAATGCTACACAACAAATCAAATTCCTGAACCACAAAAAGAGGTTAGCTGACTCTTAATCCCAACTTCTCAGCAAAGGGAGGTTTTGTTGTTGTTTTTAAACGGTCTTTGCTCTCTTCACTGGTGAGCTTCTTTGCAGAGGAGAAGCTGAGAAGCTTAGAGAAATGTCCTAAAATATCTCAACAGAGCTTTATCTTCTTGCTATTTGAGTGAGGACCTTAACAAAATCTCTCTATGAGAGGTGGAGTTCCATCAGTTAAACTCTGACAGTAAATCCTTTGACCTTTCTGAAGGTGAGGATTAGGGCTGACCTAAAGCAAAATGATGAAATAATCAAAGTTATCTACCTTTCTCTCCTCCCACTTATAGGCACGTACCCTAGAGTTTCCTTCTCAGCCCCACCCTCCCTGTTATCTCTTCATCAGGACCTGGTGTCTCTTCGTCAGACTCTATTGCTTCTCCCTTTTTTTTTCGAAATTCAAGTTCTTCATTTTTATCCTCTCTGAAATCTAAACTGATTTTAAAGATGACAATGAATTAATCTGATAAATGAATGAATGAGCTGCTTCCATTTGCTAAATCCATTTTCTCTTTCCACTTTCACCTTAATTCACTCTGGCTCTTTTGCCCACCACTGAATTGAAGCTGGTTATCAGTTACCTTCATTGTTTGAGTTCCTAGATGCATTGGACATGTTGACCCCTCCTTCTTTCTTAAAATTCTTCTCTTAAACTTCAGACTGCAGTTTCTGCTGGTTTTCCTCCTACGTAGAACAGTCTGGCCATTCCTCAGTCTCCTTTGTCGACTGCTACTCCTCTGCACGATCCTTAAATATTACTTCTTCAGAGTGCTCTCCTAGGGTCTCTTTTCTTATTCTAAGCTTCTAGTTTGGCTGTCTCAAATACTCCATGACTTTGACCATGTTTTCTATGCTCATGAATCCCACGTCTGTCCAGCCCCTCTCTCTCTCCTGAGCTTTAGAAGTGTATTTCCAATTCCTTCCAGAACACTTCCCCTGGGATGTTTCACAGGGACCTGCAACTCAACATGGTCAAAATTCAGCCTCCACATTTCTTCTTCCTCCTCCATGTCCCTAACTCAGTGAATGATGCCACCATAAACCCATTTGCTTATAACACAAAATATAATTTAAAAAAATTTTTTTTGCGGTACACGGGCCTCTCACTGTTGTGGCCTCTTCCGTCGAGGAGCACAGGCTCCGGACGCGCAGGTTCAGCGGCCATGGCCATGGCTCACGGGCCCAGCTGCTCCACAGCATGTGGGATCTTCCCTGTCCGGGGCATGAACCCGTGTCCCCTGCATCGGCAGGCGGACTCTCAACCACTGTGCCACCAGGGAAGCCCACCCAAAATATAATTTAACAAATATATAGTTTTTAAACACTGTTATGTGTCACATACTATGCTAGAACATGTATACAGGGATAAGGTGTTGGATAAGATTGGTCCCTGTCCTTGAGTTGCTTATAATCCTGTGTCCACCCTGAATAGGGAAGGCAAACATTAAATAAATAATTGCACAGATACCTAATTCATCATAATTGTTACAAGCACTACCAAGGAAAAGATAAGGAATCATCTTTGACTTTCTCCTTCCTATACCTATCAATCTTTCTATCCTATCAGTTCTAACTCCTAAGTATCTCTTCAGTTTGTCCCCTTTTCTCTAGTGTGCTGCCACCAATAGCTCTCCCTTGAACTGAAATAGCTTCCTAACAGATTTCCTGTGTCTACCCTTGTGCCTGTGGTCTATTCACCACTCTATATCCATAGTGATCTCGTACAAATGCACGTCGGCATGTCACTTCCCTGTTTAAAACCCTTCAGTGGAATAAGATTGTTTATATAAAAAAGGTAATAAAGTTGATAATAGAGGTGAAAACATAATCTGGGGCTATTGAGCAAAATGCTGCAAGTGGTTCAGAGAGGGAGGGAGATTTGACTTCCCATTATAAACTCGTCTGTACCATTTCATCTGCTTTATGTACATGTGTTACTTTAATAAAAATAAATAAGTGGTAACCATGTTGTAATGTATAGAAATATCAAATCACTATGTTGTGCACCAGGAACTAATATAGTGTTATAGGTCAGTTATACTTCAAAAACAAACAAACGCATAGCAAAAGAGATCAGATTTGTAGTTACCAGAGGTGGGGTGGGGAGGAGAGAGGGAACTGGATGAAGGTGGTCAAAAGGTACAAACTTCCAGTAATAAGGTAAATAAGTACTAGGGATATAGTATACAACATGATTGATATAATTAACATTGCTGTTTGTTACATATGAAAGTCTTTAAGAGTAAATCCTAAGAATTCTCATCACAAGGAAAAAATTTTTTCTTTTTCTTTAATTTGTATCTATATGAGATGATGCATGTTCACCAAACTTATTGTGGTAATCATTTCGTGATGTATGTAAGTCAAATCATTATGCTATGCACCTTAAACGTACACAGTGCTATGTGTCAATTACATCTCAGTATAACTGGAAGGAAAAAAACAAAGGCAATACTTCTCTGTAAAAAAAAAGAAAAAAGAAAAAGAAAAAATATTGCAAGTTAGTAGACTTGGACCAAGGCGAGAGGAGCTTGTATCCTAAGCCCCAGGTTTTAGGGGCCCCTTTGATCTTCTTTCAATAGGTGGAGGCATCCATGAGACCAAAGGGCTGTGTCCACCCTGAATCTTTGTTCACCTCCTTCTAGACTAGGCTCTGGGGACTTGGAACCCCAGTACTTCTTGCCCATGTGGCCTCAAGTCCACTTCTGGAGCCCATGTGGGCCTCTTCCCTGGGTCTACTCTCCAAGGGTGGACTGCACCACCTGTGCACATGTCGCCAGACCCCAGGGGTGGCTATTTGAAGGGTATGTGACTGGAACTGAAATGTGGGAGTTAGAGAGTTATCCTGGAAGAGGGCGAGGACCCTCCCAGAGCGGGGGAAGTGTGGGGAAGTGTGTAGAGGCTGGGGGCTGGGAGCCGGCTCTTCTTGGTGTGGAACTCTGTGGCATTGGGGAATTCTAAATCCAAATCTAGCCTTCTAGAACATGAAGGCATATGTGTCAAGGCAAAAGGAAAGACGACCTCTTTATCCTCTTTTACTTAACAGTTTGTTGGCTTCATTTATAAATTCTAAATATTTGAGCGCGGCATGTGGGCCTTTGTTCTCTTGCCATAGCTCTGCAAATGTTAGGGGCAAACCTGTTGAAAATCCTCCTGATAACCTTTGTTTCTCCCTTACTACTACAAAGAAAAGAAAAGAAAGAAATTAGGAAAGTGTTGGGCTTCCCTGGTGGCGCAGTGGTTAAGAATCCGCCTGCCAGTGCAGGGGACACAGGTTTAAGCCCTGGTCCGGGAAGATCCCACATGCCGCGGAGCAACTGGGCCTGTGCACCACAACTACTGAGCCTGCGCTCTGGAGCCCGTGAGCCACAACTATTGAGCCAACATGCCACAACTACTGAGGCCCGCGCGCCTAGAGCCCGTGCTCCACAACAAGAGAAGCCACTGCAATGAGAAGCCCGTGCACCGCAACGAAGAGCAGCCCCTGCTCTCCGCAACTAGAGAAAGCCCATGCTCAGCAACGAAGACCCAACACAGCCAAAACTAAATAAATACATCTATTAAAAAAAAAGAAATTAGGAAAGTGTGGTTCTAAAGCCCTCCGGACATGCCTGTGCCTTTCCACATAATATTTAAAACTGCTTGTAAATGTTTCAAAAGCCACATTGCCACACATGTAACTCAGCTATGGGAAACCCAGCATGTGCCAGGCAGCCACTTTAGAGATCCCGAAGGTCAGTGACAGGAGATGACACGACCCTGTCAGGCCAGCTCCAGCTCCCTCCAGCATCTCAGGATGAGCGTGTTCCTGTCTTAACTCCATTCAGATTGAACCCAGCTGCGCTTTATGTATGTGAACTTCCATATGGTTTACCTCGTTCTTGTTACCCAAGCAAAGACATACTGAACATTCATATTTTCAAACTGGCCCAAGTTTGTAGTTTTGTAAAAAATTTGAATTTGAAACTACTCTGATTCTCTCTCTCCTTTCCTTCCTTCCTTCTTGAAGACACGGCACATAGACATTTGTTCCCCAAAAAAGAAAGTTATTGTGAATTTCTTTTGTCCCGAAAGTAAATAAGCTTTTCATTGGGAAGAAAGCAGACCAGCTTATGGACCCAGAGTCCAGGACTTCTCATCCCACTTCTAAGAGGGTCCCATCATGTGCTCTTCAGCAAATACTGTAGAGCTGTAAATACTGTAAATACTTCTTCATGCCTCTTTTTCTTCATCTCTAGCTACACAGAGCTGAGGCTTCTGTCCTACTGCCCAAAGGAAGTGGCTATCTGCATAAACTGAATAAGGACAGAAAAGTACAAAATGTCATGTGAATATGTTTTATTCATGAGAAACAGTATGAAAGCAGGGTACAGTGATGAAAGAACTATTGGTCACAGAGGGTATTTTTTTTCCAGCCACACCCACGTACTGACAACAATCTCAGCCAGTTGTGTTTTCTCTGATTACAAAGAGGTAACAGAAGAAAATTCTGGCTGCACCAGAGTCCCACTTCACATAAAAGAGACATTTTTGGAGGCAAGACTCATGGATAGCAAGACTAAGGAGTAGTCACAAGGACAAAGGTTCCTTCCAGTTCTAAAATTCTAGAATTTTAAATTTTTTGAGAGTTTGAGAGTAGGAATGTTCAGCTGAATAGGAGAACTACTCCTCTTTTCAGCGTTAGGGTCAAAATTCTGGCATCGCCTGGTCTGTCTGAGGTTGAATTTATCTTAATCTGGGATTAAGTCAGTTGACCTCACAGGATTAGAAATACAGGATTTCAAAAATTTTATTAGCTTTGCTGGATGAATCCAAAAGATAGGAATGTATACCTTTTACTGGCATCCAGAAAAGCTTGACCAACACCTTTTCCTTTTATTGAATCACTCACTAAATTACTAGACTGATGGGAAAGGAGTATAGATTTCCAAATCCAAGGATAATTGAAGGTAAGCCCTTCAGTGGTAGACCAAGAACAGGGCTGTGAAGGGTCTGGAGTCTATTTCTTCCCAGATAGAGGGTAGAGTGGGATGAATATATTAGACAGGGACAGAGAAGTGCATGTCTCACAAAATGGAAAGGAAGAACTACTGACAGAAGAAGCAGGGGCAGCTCCTGTTCATTCCTGCCCTGAGCCATCATTCTGCCCTTGGCCAGCATCACTGAATGTTAGAGCCTACAACTGGCTGGAGAGACTCACCATCCTTATAAAGCCGCTTATTGAATAAAATGTTGTGAAGAGGTCCACTTTCTTCATACAAGGCTAGTAACTGATGGAAGTTTCATACTCACTTTGAAGTTTGGAAACATACAGTAAGTCCCCTACATATGAACAGGTTCCTTCCGAGAGCGCATTCATCAAGTCCCATTTGTTCATACGTCCAGCAAATTTAGCCTAGCTACCCAACTAACACAATCGGCTGTATAGTACTGTACTGTAATAGGTTTATAATACTTTTCACACAAATAATACATAAAAAACAAACACAAAAACATTTAAAATCTTACAGCACAGTACCTTGAAAAGTACAGTAGTGCAGTACAACAGCTGGCTTACAGGGGCACCACGTTCACATCTTTGAAAGTTTGCAACTTGAAGGTTTGTATGTAGGGAACTTACTGTATTGTAGATCTTGTGTACTGGTCCTCCATCACCAGAGTGAGATGAGTGAATTCCTGTGTGTTTCCTCCTGATTCCTGTGGTAACTAAATCACTGCCAAAATAGCCTTTTCTGTGAAATGTTTAAAGAAGATAAAAATATTACAGTTGTTATTGCAAATGTCTTCATGAAAAGAATCTTTTTTTCTTAGAATCTCCCACGTTGGTCCTAAGGCTACATGCAAATGGAATTTCCTTCATGAAGGAAAGCTAAGGATTCTCACTATGATATGCGAGTACTTACTTACCTCTTGTCTTCCTTAATGAAAGATCATCATTTCCCATTGCAGTTCTTTGTAAGGGCCCCTAAGGTAACCTGTTGTTGGTAGATTTTGACTCCAAACCCAGCTTCTATTGATATGTCCAAGTGACCAGTGTAGCTGAGATGGCAGCAAAGAATCTATGGGATATCTTTGGTATCTGCTCTCTTTGCCAACCTAAAATCTGGGAAGGTTGCAGGTTAGTTTTTAACACAAAGGATTTACAAGCCAATATGGAAATATTCCCACCTAAGTTTATGAATCTGATTTCTTCTATATAGATTATGTCATTAAATAGGTATGTACAAAAAGCTATGAAAAATTTTTCATATAGGTCTGTTAGTTAATAGCTAGTATGTGTTTCTCACAAAATCCTGGAACAGAATCAAACTCCCATTTTCAATATGGGGTGGGAGCTCAGATTGGAAAAGAAAGAGGAAGACATTATACAGAGAGTATAAAAGCCACTAGCTTCCAAGTCCTGAATCGCTTCGACCTCATTTCCCCATTGCTATACCAAAGAAATGTGCAAATATTTTTCATTCTGCCGATGGGCACAGTGATAATGAACTAATGTTGGCAAGATCTTTTGAAATGAGAATATAAAGTTTATTAAAGAAGCAAGAATAAAGACGCAGACCTACTGGAGAACGGACTTGAGGGTATGGGGAGGGGGAGGGGTGAGTTTTGACAGGGCGAGAGAGAGTCATGGACATATACACACTAACAAACGTAGTAAGGTAGATAGCTGGGGGGAAGCAGCCGCAAGGCACAGGGATATTAGCTCGGTGCTTTGTGACAGCCTGGAAGGGTGGGATGGGGAGAGTGGGAGGGAGGGAGACGCAAGAGGGAAGACATATGGGAACATATGTATATGTATAGCTGATTCACTTTGTTATAAAGCAGAAACTAACACACCATTGTAAAGCAATTATACCCCAATAAAGATGTTTAATAAAAAAAAAAAAAAAAAAAGAAGCAAGAAACAAGACTAGAGAAAGCCCTTTTGATTGGCCAGATTTTATAATGTTACATAACATGTTTTTTGCACCAAAGGAACAGGGCAGCTGACTTTAAAAAGGATTTTTTAAAGTCTTCCTTTTACTTTGATAATAGCAAAAACCAGTTTGATTTAGCAATTACTTAAACTGTTTGAAAATTCAGGCATCTGAGAGCCAAATGATGTAGTCCCTACTGCTTTGTTTTAATCTTTCATTCAGCAACATTTACTGAATTTACAGTGTATGTCAGCACTCTTCCAGACTGGGTGGGAGATAGAAAGATGTCTAAGAGGGGAACACCTTCCACAAATGAATTTATAATTTAGTAGAGGAGGTAAGTATACATATACAAATATCCAGCATAAGACAATGCAATGCAGGCTGTAAGAAAAGTGCAAAGTACTTTCCTGGGGTGATTGGGACATTTTGTGGTGAGTTGGCCTTGGAGCTGGTCATGAATAGGACAAGATCTTCCAGAGTGAAAACACGGTCAAAGTACCTCCTCTGTGAAGATTTTGCTGACCCTCTCCCCACTCTCCTTCCCTTCCCTGCCCCAAATGGAGGTAGATTTGTGTGCTGCTTCTGCCTTATTGCATACTGTAATTTATATAGACTTTCATTGTAACAATTATATTCTAATTGCTGTTTGCAAGTGTTGTCCCTCCAGGAAATTATAAAGTCCTTTAGGACAGGAACCATGTCTCTTCATGTTTGTTTTCCTAACATATAGCAGGGTTTCTGGCAGTGTATCTACTCAATAAATATTGAGGGAGAAAGGAAATACATTACACAATACATTCAGGGATCAGCGTGTGCTGGAATTTGGCTGGAATCAAAGATTCATGAAGGAGAACAGTGAGAATTAAAGCTCTGAGAGTAGGTTGGAAAGTAGGTCTGAAACTATCAAGTGTTGGTGGTAAATGGAACAGTGGAAACTCTTCTATGCCGCTGGTGAGACTGTAAATTGGTACAACCGTTTTGGGGAACAATTTATTAACATCTGATAAAGTCAAAGATGCTCATATCTTGTGACCCAGAAATTCCAATTCTAGAGTAAGTCTTGCTCATGTTTACAAGGAGACAGATGTAGAATATCCATAGCAAAAAGTTGGAAACAAACTCAGTGTCCATCAGCAGGAGAATGGATGAATAACTACAGATTTATCAATAATGAGTAATGAATAGCTATAATAATTATATCTACGTTATATATATTCATATTAGTCCTAGCTAATGTATAATAATAAATAACTACAGATATATCAACATGGGTGAATATCATGCTGGTGTTTCACCTGTTGATACTCATAACAGCCTGAGGAGACAACCTCCTGGAGTTACAGTTAAGAATGTTTTATGAAACACTGGAGCTATACCACCCGCACTTCTGGGTGTCTAGCTTGCATACATACTGACCCCTGCAGATCATCATGTGAGGCAATTCCTTATAGTAAACCGACCCATGTGTTGATCAGTCAATAGGTCAGTAGATGGGTAGATAAAGATCCTGTTGGTTCTTTCTCTGGAGAACACATACTAGTATACCTACTAAATAAAATGGGTTTTTATTTTCTTCTTAATTTGCTCACATTTCAAAAACTCTTCAATTCAGGTTCCTTATTTGAAATTAGGGCTAGAAACTTATGTCTCATCAGGCTGTTGTGAGTATCAACAGGCGAAGCCCCAGCATAGTCCTGGGCACATAAGCGCTCACTTAAAGTTAGTACTTTTGATTGTGACCCTTACTAAAAGAATATTGCTTGGTCAATTGATCATGAAGCCAGCCTGCAAAAATGTGGGTTGGGCCTTGAGGGGTGGGTGAGTGGGAATGGTAGGGTCAAACCAGCTTACCTCAGTATACTCCAGAGTAAATCTAAAGTCCAACATAAGTTCAATCTTTTCTCCCTGCCAAGAAAATGTGGGCTGTGTCATTCTTTTATCGTCAAAGATATCATGATCATCACATGATTTTTACTGTACTTTTATTTTACTAACCTTAGAAGCTTATGGGTACTAACTTCCAGGAAGAAAATGTGGTCCAGCGATTTACCATTATTCCCACATACAAATGGAGAAATTGAAATTCGGGAATTGTGTCTTACCCAAAAGAATATGACAAGTCAGCCCCTAAGTTCAAATATCTCTCCAGACATATAGGCAGCTAGTGAGGTCAGGTTCTCTGTAGAGTTAAATGCCAGGTGAAGTGAGGGTGCAAAATAAAGAGAAGACATTGGTCTCCCTTCAAGCTAAGGATAAATAGAAGCTGAAACTTGTGGAAAATATGTAGAAACCCACCCTATGAAGAATATATATATTTATGATTCCAATTCCTTCAAGTCTTTGCTCAAATTTTACTTTCTCAATAACACCTACCTTGGTCATTCTATTAAATACTGCAGTCTACCCCCTGCCCATTACTTCTGATTCTCCATTTCCTGCTGCACTTTCTTTTAAATTGAAGTATAGTTGATTTACAATATTGTGTTAGTTCAGGTGTACAGCAAAGTGATTCATTTTATATATATATATATATATATATATATTTGAAAAGAGGATATATATATTTTATATATATATATATATATATATATATATATATATATACTCTTTTTCAAATTTTTTTCCATTATAGGTTATTACAAGATATTGGATATAGTTCCCTGTGCTATACAGTAGGTCCTGATTGTTTATCTATTTTATATATAGTAGTGTGTATCTGTTAATCCCAACTCCTAATTTATCCCTCTCCCCCTTTCCCCTTTGGTAACCGTAAGTTTGTTTCCTATGTCTGTGAGTCTGCTTTTGCTTTGTAAATAAGTTCATTTGTATCATTTTTTTAGATTCCTATATATGTTATATCATATATTTGTCTTTCTCTGCCTGACTTACTTCACTTAAGTATGATAACCTCTAGGGCCATCCATGTTGCTGCAAATGGCATTATTTCATTCTTTTTTACGGCTGAGTAATAGTCCATTGTATGTATATACCACATCTTCTTTATCCATTCATCTGTCAGTGGACACTTAGGTTGCTTCCATGTCTTGGCTACTGCAAATAGTGCTCTTATGAACATTGGGGAGCATGTATCTTTTTGAATTAGAGTTTTTGTCTTTTCTGGATATATACTCAGGGATTGCTGGATCATATAGTAACTCTATTTTTAGTTTCTTAAGGACCCTCCTTACTGTTTTCCATAGTGGCTGTACCAGTTTACATTCCCACCAACAGTGTAGGAGGGTTCCCTTTTCTGTATACCCTCCCCTCCTGCCATACTTTCTACCTTACCTATATAATACCTATTATATAATCTATGTATTTAGGTTTATTTTTTATTATCTCTCCCTATGGACACACACAAACACACACACGCACACACACGAATGTAAATTCCGTAAGTGCAAGGATATTGTTTTGTTCACTGATGTATCCCAAGTGCTTAAAGGGTACCTAACACATATGAGGCACTCCATGAATATGTGTGGGATAAACAGGTTCTGAGAGACTACAGGAAAGTTTCAAGATAAGGAAGACATTTTGAACACATGCATTTGCTCTCTCCCTAAACCCTAGTAAACGAATGGTAAAGAGAATTTTTTAAAGAGGCATAATCCCACAAGGACAAAAAGAATGGGGGACGAGACCACAATAAGACTTTGGAAGCTGGAAAACAGATGAATGAATGATGATTGTCTTAGTAGAAACTGGAAAGCTAAAGCTTAAGCCGGCAGTGGGGATAGCCAAGAAGCAACGTGATTTACACTGAAGAGAAGCCACAAAGGTTCCAGATTTGCTGGTACCAGCTTCCTCTGCAAGAGTGTGTATGTGTGGTGGAGGGGTGAAGTTATGGCTGAGAACAGGATAGTTGTTCTGTTGTGAGGAGATCCCCCCAACTCGAGGCATAACACTGGAGGTTCATTCATTGGACAGGGTAAAATCAGGGGTCTCTTGACTGGGAAACACCAGATTCAGTTAAAGGCAGAGTTATTGTGTCAGTCTGGGTCCATTCAGGAGACAGAAACTACACAGTATTATACCAAAAAATGGGAGCTCAGTAGAATATTTACATACTGAAGGTCAGATTCCTCAGTCCCTTTCCTCTTTCAGCTTCTAAATGCTGGCAGCCAGGCTGAACTATTCAGGCAGGAGATTGAAGGAAGCTTCTTTGCAGACTCTGACAGCCTAAAAGGAAAACCCTATGATACTGAGAATGACTCAAAGAAATAATCCATTCGGGAACACAGAGATCTGCTTGCATCATTGAATGTGCTCAACGCGTGTTTAGACTCTGATTGGCTTTTTGGTGCCCTACTACCATACATGAACAGATAGCTAAGGATCATCAGTTATCTGTGGAAACGTATCTTCCCTAACAAATAACAGGAAAAAGAAAAAACTTGGAGGACAAGAGACTATTCAAGGGGAAGGAAAATATTTCCTCAAACTATCAATATTCTCAAAGGAATAAGAGAAAATATTGCATCCATGGAACAAGACAAGAGGCAATAAAAAGGAAAATTCCAAAAGAACTTTTGGAAATTAAAGTATGATAGCAGATCTTAAAAACAATAGAAGGTTGTAGGGTGCAGTTGAAGAAACCTCCTAGAAAATCAAGCAAAAGAAAAAGACTTAAAATAAAAGAGAAAGTTTTTTCTTAATAGAGGATCAATTCTGGAGATTCTATAGTGAGAGAAAGAATAAAGAAAATGGATGGGGAGGAATAATTAATCCAAAAAAGTTTGTCAGAATGGAATGACATTTCTAGATTGAAAGAGTCCACCAAATGTCCTTAATGCTGCATGAAAACAGATCCATACCAATTTCATATCATGAAATTTTGGAAAACTGAGGACAAAGAGACTATTTTTTTTTGAATTTTTGAATTTTATTTTTTTATACAGCAAGTTCTTATTAGTTATCTATTTCATACATATTAGTGTATATATGTCAATCCCAATCTCCCAATTCATCACACCACCACCACCACCCCCCGCTACTTCCCCCCTTGGTGAGGACAAAGAGACTATCTTAAGAACACTCTTTTTCATGAGACTGACAGAGAATGGAGTTCTTCAGAATAAGGAGAAACTAAGGAAGAGGAACACAGAGGATCCAGGAGCAGGGAATCAAACCTAGGAGAGAAGAAAAGGGAATTTCTAGAACGATGCTGAAGAGAATTCCCAGGACAAGAGCTCTGCAGCAACTTAGAGAGCAGCCAGTCCAGGTTGGAGCAAGTGAGAGCAAGTGGAACAAGTGGCTCCAGGGGAGATTTCTTCGAGAAGAAGAAATTGATAGAATACCTAATATGACCAAATGCATTGAGAAGAGATATAGACGATTGGTGGGGAGGTTGGGTTGAATTAATGATTAAATACATAGAAAACTAAATGAAAAAAAAGATAATCATTAGGTCCAGAGAAAGCAAAAAGTTGTGTAAGAAAGAAATCATGGATGTATGACATGGCTAATGTGTGAGCAATATTTACCTAGTCATAGCAATATAAACTCTGAATATTGAAATAACCAAAAATTACAACACAGCTGTTTGGGGAGGATGGGGAAAGTGAAGCCTACTCACACCTATGTGAATAAGTCAGAACGTGGTGGTGGCGGTGATGATCAAGAAAGTGAGATTCTCATCTTCCATGGAGGGAAGTCAATAAATAACGAATACGAAATCTAAAACTCAACAGGTAGCCACATAAGCATGTCATTTAGAGATACAGAGGTAAATGCCAAAAGAGTCACTATAAAGAGTTGAAAATGGTTACCTCTGAGGAGCAGAAAATGGTGAGAGGTGGATGGCCTACTGTTATTTTCAAAACAGGCCTTATAAAACTATTTGACTCTTTAAACTATGTACATGTATAACTTAGGTATAAAATAAAAACAAAATTCAAAGAAACTGCAAGAGACTTTTCAAGTGAAAAGAGCCCATTGGGACATTCCCCACCCCTCCAATCTATTACCACAGCACTGTCTTATCTCATATCTCGCCAGCCTCTCCCCAACACCACCACCGCCTCAACAAACCAGGGTACTAAGAGAGGAAAGGCAGACACTGGTTGAGTCTGGGATCTGCCCTGCCAGGATCTTGTCAGGAGCCCTGGGTCATCTTTAGTCCATTATCAGATAACTTCTCCCTAGACAGTTTAAAGGCTTTCTACTGAAGTTACAAATATCAAAACTCAGATGGCCTCTCCTAATGTTTTCCTCTTCCTTACGTTTCACTGACTATCTTGATTCCAAAACCCTTGATTCTAAATGCACCTTCTACTCCTCCTTTCTTTAGATTTCTCCTTCTTTAGAGACAGGGACGGCCTCAGGGTCCATCTGCTTTTGGTAGATACTCACACTTGCCCAGTCATTAACACTTGTGTAACAGACTATTTCTGCTACCCTTTCACCTCATTGTGTTGCCTTCACCAGTGATAAAGGGCAGAGGTATACTATTAGCTATGGTTACTTTTTGTAGAGAACATTACCCTTAACTTACCAAATTCTCGAATATTTTTTCTTTCTTTTTCACTGGCTGTTCTACTGGCTCTGATTCTAAGGCTGTTCTGTGACATAAATAACAGAACTGTTTGGAGGACACAGTTAAGTGACCCTGGTAGATCAGGTGAGCTAATCTGTTCATTGCATGGTACTCCGGGGAGACGAATGTCTCATTTTAGGTTAGTTCAAAACAAAACAAAACATTTCGTGCTGTCCTTGGCTCTGACCTAGACAACCCTCTTATCCATGATAGAGAAGGCATACTTATCCTGTTTTCAATTAAACAAAGCTAGAAGAGATGAAGAATGAATTGGGGATTCAAAAAACTCTCAATAGGTTGCAAAGTTAAGATTAACAAATAAATGAAATTTACCATGCTTATGTTCAAAATATTTAGCTTAACAGTTCATGTGAAAAATGCTACGAGTCTTGACTAATAACAAGTTTAGCGAGTTGACAGCAGAAAGTGGCTGGGGGTGACTGCCAAAAAAGTAACTGTTTCTCTTTCTACCTCCCTGAGAGCATAGGCAGGATTGTTTATGTTATATTAATCAATTCACCAATAAATATTTATTGAGGATCTACTAGGTGTCTAGTATGAGGAAAGTGCTGTGACAGAGAACGAGAGGAAGAAAGTAACAATCTTTCAGCAGGTTGACAGACAACATATACTTAGGAGATTATAGCAGTAATGATAACTTACATTTGAATAATGCTTTAATTTATCATGTTCAATCATTTTTTGACTTATGGCTGCCCTATGAGGTGGTAAGTCAAATACAGTCACCATTTTAAAGACAAGAAATTGAGGCTCAATGAGGTAAATCGCTGATGCTCAAACATTTTGCTCTCAGGACCCCTTTACACTTTTAAAATTATCAAGGTATTGGGTTGGCCAAAAAGTCGTTCGAGTTTTGGTGTGAGATGTTAATGAAAAACCCGAACGACCTTTTTGGCCAACCCAATACTTCAGAGCATATTCAGAGATTAAACCAAAATGGATCAAAGACCTAAATGTAAGAGAACTGTAAAACTCTTAAAAGAAAACAATGTAAATCTTTGTGACCTTGGATCAGGCAATGATTTCTTAGATATGACATCAAAAGCAGAAGCAACAAAAGAAAAAAATTAATTGGATTTCATTAAAATTTTAAAGATACTCTCAAGAAAGTGAAAAGACAACCCACAGAATGAGAGAAATACAGTTGACCCCTGAACAACATAGGTTTGAATTGCATGGGTCCACTTTTACACGGATTTTTTTTTCTCAATAAATATGTAGTCGGCCAACCACAGTCAGTTGGTTGAATCCACAGATGCAGAACCTGCAGATATGAAACCTGCAGTTAACGAGGCATTACTATATTTGCAAATTATATATCTGATGAGGGACTACTATCAGATATATAGTAGAGGGACTACTATCCTACTATTATAAAGTAATAATAGTCCAGTTTTTAAATGGGCAAAGGATTTGAATAGACATTTCTCTGAAGAAGATGTGCAAATGGCCAATAAGCACATGAAAAGATACTTAGCATCATTAGATTAGGAAAATGCTAATCAAAGTCATACTGAGATACTTCACGCTCACTAGAATTGCTATAATGAAAGAGGCAGATAACAAAGTGTTGGATGCAGAGAAATCTGAACCCTCATACACTGCTGCTGGGAACGTAGAACGGTGCTGCTTCTTTGCAAAACTGTTTGGCAGTTTCTCAAAGATTAAATGTAGATTTACCATGTGACCCGACAATTCTCCTAGATATATATCCAAGAGAATTGGAAACATGTGCACATAGAAACTTATACATGAATATTCATAGCAGTGTTATTCATGATAACTGAAAAACTGGAAACAACCCAAATATCCATCAACTGATGAATGGATAAACAAAAATGTGATATATCTATCTAATAGAATGTTATTCAGCAATAAAAAATTGAAGTACTGATATATGCTACAACATGAATGAACCTTGAAAACATTATGTCAAATGAAAGAAGCCTGTCACGAACGACTGCATATTGTATGATTCTGTTTGTATGAAATATCCAAAACAGGAAAATCTCTAGAGATAGAAAGTAAAATAGAGAGTGGTTGCCTAGGACTAGTGTTGGGTGGGGGGAGGGGTGCTGGTCACGGGGGGGGATATGAGGAATGACTGCTAGTGAGTAGTCATGTTTTTTTTGAGGTATAGCTGATTTTCAATATATTAGCACAACCTAGTGCTTCAAAACTTTTGTAGATTTCACTCCATTTGTTGTTATTTTGAAATATTGTCTATATTCCCTGTGTTGTACAGTATATTCTTGTAGCTTATTCATTTTATACATAGTAGTTTGTGCCTCTTAACGGGTAGGGGGTTCTTTTTGGGGCAATGCAAATTTTCAAAAATTGATTGTGATGATGGTTGCACAACTATGTGAATATACTAAAAATCATTGAACTATGTACTTTAAATGGGTGAATTTTATGATATGTGAATTATACCTCAATAAAGCTTTTATTAAAAAAATTGAGGACCCAGAAGAGTATTTGTTTATTTGGATTTTACATAGTAAACCCACATAACCTATTAATAACCTATAATATAGTAACCTATTACATGTTAACATAAACAAATAACATAACACATTTTTATGAAAAAAATAACAATTTTCCAGACTTCCTTGGTGGTGCAGTGGTTAAGAATCCGCCTGCCAATGCAGGGGACACAGGTTCAAGCCCGGGTCTGGGAAGATCCCACATGCCACGGAGCAACTAAGCCCGTGCATCACAACTACTGAGCCTGCGCTCTAGAGCCCATGTGCCACAGCTGCTGAAGCCCGCACACCTTGAGTCCGGGCTCCGCAACAAGAGAAGCCACTGCAATGAGAAGCCAGCGCACCACAACGAAGAGTAGCTCCCTCTCGCCGCAAGTAGAGATAGACCATGGGCAGCAACGAGGACCCAACGCAGCCAAAAAAAAAAAAAAAAGAAAAATTTCCAAAACAAAGAAAATACCTAGTGAGAGTAGAGTTATTGTTTTACATTTTTATCAATCTCTTTAATGTCTGACTTAATAGACAATAGCTGGATTCTCATATTGGTTGTTTGGCTGAGATATATGAAGAAAGTTCTAATCTCATACAGATATAGTTGGAAAAAAGTAAAGTATTTTAATAGCCTTTTTAAATTTTAATTTAATTTTTTTTATACAGCAGGTTCTTACGAGTTATCTATTTTATACATTTTAGTGTATATATGTCAGTTCCAATCTCCTAATTCATCACACCACCGCCACCACTCCCCCCTCCTTCCCCCCAGGTGTCCATACGTTTGTTCTCTACATCTGTGTCTCTATTTCTGCCTTGCAAACCAATTCATCTGTACCATTTTTCTAGATTCCACATATATGTGTTTATATACGACATTTGTTTTTCTCTTTCTGGCTTACTTCACTCTGTATGACAGTCTCTAGGTCCATCCACATCTCTACAAATGACCGTTCCTTTTTATGGCTGAGTAATATTCCATTGTATGTATGTATCACCTCTTCTTTATCCATTCATCTGTCGATGGCATTTAGGTTGCTTCCATTACCTGGCTATTGTAAATAGTGCTGCAATGAACACTGGGGTACATGTGTCTTTTTTCCTTTTTTTTTAGGATTTTTCATATGTTGACATTCATTTTTTTTAACATTTTTATTGGAGTATAATTGCTTTTCAATGTTGTGTTAGTTTCTGCTGTATAACAAAGTGAATCAGCTTAGGCTTCCATGGTGGCACAGTGGTTATGAATCTGCCTGCCAATGCAGGGGACACAGGTTTGAGCCCTGGTCCGGGAAGATCCCACATGCCACAGAGCAACTAAGCCCATGCGCCACAACTACTGAGCCTGTGCTCTAGAGCTCACAAGCCACAACTACTGAGCCCACGTGCCACAACTACTGAGCCCACATGCCACAACTACTGAGCCTGCGCACCTAGAGCCCATGCTCTGCAACAAGAGAAGCCACTGCAATGGCTTCTCGCAAAGCCCACGCACCACAAGGAAGAGTAGCCCCCACTCGCCACAACTAGAGAAAGCCTGCACACAGCAAGAAGACCCAACACAACCAAAAAGAAATAAATAAAATAAATGTATTTTAAAAATATTTTTAAAAACAAGTGAATCAGCTATATGTATACATACTTCCCCATACCCCCTACCTCTTGTGCCTCCTTCCCACCCTCCCTATCCCACCCCTCTAGGTGGTCACAAAGCACTGAGCTGATCTCCCTGTGCTATGCAGCTGCTTCACACTAGCTATCTACCTTACGTTTGGTAGTGTATATATGTCCATGCCTCTCTCTCGCTTTGTCCCAGCTTACCCTTGCCCCTCTCCGTGTCCTCAGGTCCATTCTCTGTCTTCATCTTTATTCCTGTCCTGCCCCTAGTTCATGAGAACCTTTTTTTTTTTTAAGATTCCATATATATGTGTTAGTGTACAATATTTGTTTTTCTCTTTCTGACTTACTTCACTCTGTATGACAGACTCTAGGTCCATCCACCTCACTACAAATAACTCAATTTCATTTCATTTTATGACTGAGTAATATTCCATTGTATATATGTGCCACATCTTCTTTATCCATTCATCTGTTGATAAGACACTTAGGTTGTTTCCATGTCCTGGCTATTGTAAATAGCGCAGCAGTGAACATTGTGGTACATGACTCTTTTTGAATTATGGTTTTCTTGGGGTATATGCCCAGTGGTGGGATTGCTGGTAATTCTATTTTTAGTTTTTTGAGGAACCTCCATATTGTTCTCCATACTGGCTATATCAATTTACATTCCCACCAACAGTGCAAGAGGGTTCCCTTTTCTCCACACCCTCTTCAGCATTTGTTGTTTGTAGATTTTCTGATGATGCCCATTCTAACCGGTGTGAGGTGATACCTCATTGTAGTTTTTTTTTTTTTTTTTTTTTGTGGTATGCGGGCCTCTCACTGTTGTGGCCTCTCCCGTTGCGGAGCATAGGCTCCGGACGCGCAGGCCCAGCAGCCATGGCTCATGGGCCCAGCCACTCTGCGGCATGTGGGGTCTTCCCAGACTGGGGCATGAACCCGTGTCCCCTGCAATGGCAGGCGGACTCTCAACCACTGCGCCACCCTCATTGTAGTTTTGATTTGCATTTCTCTAATAATGAGTGACGTTGAGCAGCTTTTCATGTGGTTCTTGGCCATCTGTATGTCTTCTTTGGAGAAATGTCTATTTAGGTCTTCTGCCCATTTTTTGATTGCTTTTTTTTTTTAATATTGAGCTGCATGAGCTGTTTATATATTTTGGAGATTAATCCTTTGTCCATTGATCCGTTTGAAAGTATTTTCTCCCATTCTGAGGGTTGTCTTTTCGTCTTGTATATAGTTTCCTTTGCTGTGCAAAAGCTTTTAATTTTTTGGAGATTAATCCTTTGTCCATTGATCCGTTTGCAAGTATTTTCTCTCATTCTGAGGGTTGTCTTTTCGTCTTGTATATAGTTTCCTTTGCTGTGCAAAAGCTTTTAAGTTTCATTAGGTCCCATTTGTTTATTTTTGTTTTTATTTCCATTACTCTAGGAGGTGGGTCAAAAAAGATCTTGCTATGATTTATGTCAAAGAGTGTTCTTCCTACGTTTTCCTTTAAGAGTTTTATAGTGTCTGGCCTTACATTTAGGTCTTTAATACATTTTGAGTTTATTTTTGTGTATGGTGTTAGGGAGTGTTCTAAGTTCATTCGTTTACATGTAGCTGTCCAGTTTTCCCAGCACCACTTATTGAAGAGACTGTCTCTTCTCCAGTGTATATTCTTGCCTCCTTTGTCATAGATTAGTGGACCATAGGTGCGTGGGTTTATCTCTGGGCTTTCTATCCTCTTCCATTGATCTGTATTTCTGTTTTTGTGCCAGTACCATATTGTCTTGGTTACTGTAGCTTTGTATTATAGTCTGAAGTCAGGGAGTCTGATTCCTCCAGTTCCATTTTTTCCCCTTAAGATTGCTTTGGCTATTCGGGGTCCTTTGTATTTCCATACAAATTTTAAGATTATTTGTTCTAGTTCTGTAAAAAATGCCATTGGTAATTTGATAGGGATTGCATTGAATCTGTAGATTGCTTTGGGTGGTATAGTCCTTTTCACAATGTTGATTCTTCCAATCCAAGAACATGGTATATCTCTCCATCTGTTGGTATCATCTTTGATTTCTTTCATCAGTGTCTTATAGTTTTCTGTATACAGGTCTTTTGTCTCCCTAGGTAGGTTTATTCCTAGGTATTGTATTCTTTTGGTTGCAATGGTAAATGGGAGTGTTTCCTTAATTTCTCTTCCAGATTTTTCATCATTAGTGTATAGGAATGCAACAGCTTTCTGTGCATTAATTTTGTATCCTGCAACTTTACCAAGTTCATTGATTAGCTCTAGTAGTTTTCTGGTGGCATCTTTAGGATTCTCTATGTATAGTAACATGTCATCTGCAAACAGTGACAGTTATACTTCTTCTTTTCCAATTTGTATTCCTTTTATTTGTTTTTCTTCTCTGATTGCCAAGGCTAGGACTTCCAAAACTGCTGAATAATAGCGGTGAGTGTGGACATCCTTGTCTTGTTCCTGATCTTAGAGGAAATGCTTTCAGTTTTTCACCATTGAGAATGATGTTTGCTATGGGTTTGTCATATATGGCCTTTTTAAGTTGAGGTAGGTTCCCTCTCTGCCCACTTTCTGGAGAGTTTTTTTATCATAAATGGGTGTTGAATTTTGTCAAAAGCTTTTTCTGCATCTATTGAGATGATCATACGGTTTTTATTCTTCAGTTTGTTAATATGGTGTATCACATTGATTGACTTGCATATATTGAAGAATCCTTGCATCCCTGTGATGAATCCCACTTGATCATGGTGTACGATCCTTTTAATGTGTTGTTGGATTCTGTTTGCTAGTATTTTGATGAGGATTTTTGCATCTATATTCATCAGTGATATTGGTCTGTAATTTTCTTTTTTTGGAGTATCTTTGTCTGGTTTTGGTATCAGGGTGATGGTGGCCTCATAGAATGAGTTTGGGAGTGTTCCTTCCTCCACAATTTTTTGGAAGAGTTTGAGAAGGATGGGTGTTAGCTCTTCTCTAAATATTTGATAGAATTCACCTGTGAAGCCATCTGGTCCTGGACTTTTGTTTGTTGGAAGAGTTTTAATCACAGTGTCAATTTCATTACTTGTGATTGGTCTGTTCATATTTTCTATTTCTTCCTGGTTCAGTCTTAGAAGGTTATAGCTAAGAATTTGTCCCTTTCTTCCAGGTTGTCCATTTTATTGGCATAGAGTTGCTTTTAGTAGTCTCTTGTGATGCTTTGTATTTCTGCAGTGTCCATTGTAACTTCTATTTCTTTTCTAATTTTATTGATTTGAGTTCTCTCCCTCTTTTTCTTGATGAGTCTAGCTAAAGTTTTATCAATTTTGTTTTTCTTCTTAGAGAATCAGCTTTTAGTTTTATTGATCTTTGCTATTGTTTCCTTTGTTTCTATTTCATTTATTTCTGCTCTTGTCTTTATGATTTCTTTCCTTCTACTAACTTTGAGTTTTGTTTGTTTTTCTTTCTCTAGTTCCTTTAGGTGTAAATTTAGATTGTTTATTTGAGATGTTTCTTGTTTCTTGAGGTAGGATGCTATTGCTATAAACTTCCCTCTTAGAACTGCTTTTGCTGCATCCCATAGGTTTTGGATCATCATGTTTTCATTGTCATTTGTCTCTAGGTATTTTTTGATTTCCTCTTTTTTTTTTTTTTTGTGGTATGTGGGCCTCTCACTGTTGTGGCCTCTCCCATTGCGGAGCCCAGGCTCCAGACACGCAGGCTCAGCAGCCATGGCTCACAGGCCCAGCTGCTCCGCGGCATGTGGGATCTTCCCAGAATGGGGCACAAACCCGTGTCCCCTGCATCAGCAGGCGGACTCTCAACCAGTGCACCACGAGGGAAGCCCTGATTTCCTCTTTGATTCCTCCAGTGATCTCTTGGTTATTTAGTAATGTATTGTTTAGCCTCCATGTGTTTGTGTTTTTTACATTTTTTTCCCTGTAATTTATTGCTAATCTCATAGTGTTGTTGTCAGAAAATATGCTTGATATGATTTCAATTTTTCTTAAATTTTCCGAGGCTTGATTTGTGACCCAAGATGTTTTCTATCCTGGAGAATATTCCATGTGCACTTGAGAAGAAAGTGTAATCTGCTGTTTTTGGATGGAATGTCCTATAAATATCAATTAAATCTATCTGGTCTATTGTGTCATTTAAAGCTTGTGTTTTCCTTATTAATTTTCTGTCTGGATGATCTGTCCATTGGTGTAAGTGAGGTGAAAGTCCCCCACTATTACTGTGTTACTGTCGATTTCCTCCTTTTTGTTGTTTTTTGTTTTTTTGAAGATGCAAACATTGTTTTTAATGTAATAATAGTAATAATTAAATTATATACCTGTGACTTCTTGTAAGAAATGCAAACATGGTTGATTACTTCCAGAAATGCTTATTGAAACAGCCAGTGGGGTCTATCCTTCATAGTTCCTTGTGTTTGTGTCTGCTCCATAATTATATAACACCCGTGCACAAAGCACATCATCCCTAAGGGCAGACAAATGTAAAGGAGTCTGTCCATCTTCTAAGCGACCCAAGTTTGTGTCTGCTCCTCTCTGAAGGAACATTCGGCAATAAGAGTGATTGCTTTTTATCACAGCATATCGCAACAGGAAACCCTTCTGAATGTTGATGTTGGCATTGTGGCCCAGGAGTATTTTCACACAGCTTGACATCTCTTGGATAATGGTGAGCTGAAGTGGCCTTGTACCTTTATCATTGAGCTGGTCAACCTCAGCCTTGAACTCCAGTAGGAGTGTCCAGATTCCGGTGTCAGTGAGCTCTTTCTTAACCTTTAGTGCATTTTCAGAGGCAGCAACAAAATACAGCAGCAGAAATGTGATCCCATGAATTAGATGCTTAAACTTCAATCTGACAGATTGTCTTTATGGAGGATACTGGTCAGAGGCTCTCTGCTGCTTCTCTGGTGGGTGGGTAGCCCCGTTCCTGCTCTCTCGCTTCCCCTAGCCACTTCAAACCTGTCTTCTCAGCTGCTGCTTCTCTTACTTCTTTCAGCCTCCTCCTCCACACTCACCAACTTCTCGATTGAAGAAACAGCCCAGGCAGGGCCGGACACGGGTGTCCTTGATCCTTCATGATGCCTCACAGCCCCAGCCCTGCGAGCATCTAGACTGCTGAGCAGACTGGAGGTGGCAGTCCTGGCCTACGGGCAGCCTCAGGGCAGGGGTGCAGGGAGGAAGTCCGGGCTCGGGTTGGGGGGCAGTCCCGTCTGAGGGCTTGGGAGCAGGGGGCTGCTGCATTCCGGGCTGGAGTCTCCCAGATACAGGGGGACATGGGAGGTCTTGGGGCAGCAAGGTCCTGGGTCATTCACTGTCTGATGTGCCAGCCGCGGGGAATCCAGGCAGGGGACTTTTGGGATGCACTTTGCACTGGACCACCCCTGCACTCTCCCTTCAGCACTTTGGGGTCACTGGGATGGGACCAAGCCTTTAGCAGCCAATCAGCAGCTGCACTGGAGCCTGAGGGTGGAGCCGTAAACCAGGTCAGGGGTGGGTGGGGGTGGGGGGTGGAGGCGACTTGGTTGGTTACCTCCTTCCCTCCTCCTTACCCCAGCAGCCCCCACCCCTTGCTTGCGGTCCAATTTCCTCTTTTATAGCTGTTAGCATTTGCCTTATGTATTGAGGTGCTCCTGTGTTGGATGCATATATATTTATAATTGTTAAAACGTCTTGGATTGATCCCTTAATCATTATTTAGTGTCCTTCCTTATCTCTTGTAACATTCTTTATTTTTAAAGTCTACTTTATCGATATGAGTATTGCTACTCCAGCTTTCTTTTGATTTCCATTTGCATGGAATATCTTTTTCCATCCCCTCACTTTCAGTCTGTATGTGTCCTACGTCTGAAGTGGGTCTCTTGTAGACAGCATATACATGGGTCTTGTTTTTGTATCCATTCAGCAAGCCTGTGTCTTTTGGCTAGAGCATTTAATCCATTCACATTTAAGGTAATTATCGATATGTATGTTCCTATTACCATTTTCTTAATTGTTATGGGTTTGTTTTTGTAGGTCCCTTTCTTCTCTTGTGTTTCCCACTTAGAGAAGTTCCTTTAGCATTTGTGGTAGAGCTGGTTTGGTGGTGCTGAATTCTTTTAGCTTTTGTTTGTCTGTAAAGCTTTTGATTTCTCCATTGAATCTGAATGAGATCCTTGCCGAGTAATCTTGGTTTTAGGTTCTTCCCTTTCATCACTTTAAATATATCATGCCACTTCCTTCTGTCTTGTAGAGTTTCTGCTGAGAAATCAGCTGTTAACCTTATGGGAGTTCCCTTGTATGCTATTTGTCATTTTTCCCTTGTTGCTTTTAATAATTTTTCTTTGTCCTTAATTTTTGCAATTTGATTACTGTGTGTTTTGGCCTGTTTCTCCTTGGGTTTATCCTGCTGGGACTCTTTTTGCTTCCTGTACTTGGGTGACTATTTCCTTTACCATGTTAGGGAGGTTTTCAACTATAATCTCTTCAAATATTTTCTCAGGTCCTTGCTCTCTCTCTTCTCCTTCTGGGACCCCTATAATACGAATGTTGTTGCATTTAATGTTGTCCCAGAGGTCTCTTAGGCTATCTTCATTTCTTTTCATTCTTTTTTCTTTATTCTGTTCTGTGGCAGTGAGTTCCACCATTCTGTCTTCCAGGTCACTTATCCGTTCTTCTGCCTCAGTTATTCTGCTATTGATTCCTTCTAGTATAGTTTTCATTTCAGTTATTGTATTGTTCATCTCTGTTTGTTTGTTCTTTAATTCTTCTAGGTCTTTGTTAAACACTTCTTGCATCTTCTCAATCTTTGCCTCCATTCTTTTTCCAAGGTCCTGGATAATCTTCACTATCATTATTCTGAACTCTCTTTCTAGAAGGTTGCCTATCTCCACTTCATGTAGTTGTTTTCCTGGGGTTTTATCTTGTTCCTTTGTCTGGAACATGTTTCTCTGCCATCTCATTTTGTCTAACTTTCTGTTTTTTAGACATTCATCATTTTGTGATATGCAGCAGAAGTGCTTTATGCATACTTCCTATTTTTGACACAGCATTTTTAAAAGATATGTTCACAATCGTCAAGCTTTAATATAATTAATAATTTTTATTTCCTAATCAAGAACACTTTTAAGTGAAACTGAACTCCCTCCAAGTGTATGGCAGTGAGAAATACAAATACAAATGACCACTAGTACAGTTTGGTACTACTGCCTTGTTTTCTGTCAAGGTGCAAAGAGTTTACCCACCATTACTTCAGTACAAATGTCAACATGATGGTGAAAAAAGGCAAACAAAGGCTTAATATTATTATGAAACTCATTTTGGTCTCCAAGTTACCTTGAAAGCTTGGGGGATCTTCAGGGGTTTATGGATCACATGTTGAAAACCTCTCATGTAATGCCTCTCCCAAAGTCATGCATCTAGTAAGGAGTGGACCACTTCTTGAAACTAGGGCCTATTGACTCCCCATCTAATAGTTTCTCCATTATATCACAGAATGCCAAAATGAATGATACAGATATAAAGTATAATGTGCACTCATATTAAAACCAAATAATTAAATACATGCACCGAATGTTTGTAGCAGCACTATTTACAATAGCCAAGATATGGAAGCAATCAAAATGCCCATCAACAGATAATGGACAAAGAAGATATAGCATATATATACAAAGGAATATTACTCAGACATAAAAAAGAATGAAATTCTGCCATTTGCAGTAACATGGATGGACCTAGAGAATATTATGCTTAGTGAAATAAGTCAGACAGAGAAATACAAACACTGTATGATATCACTTATGTGTAATCTAAAAAATAATACTAATGAATTATTAGAAACAGACTCACAGGTATAGAAAACAAACTAGTGGTTAGCAAAGGGGAAAGGGAAGAGGAGAGTGGAAAGTTAGGTATGGGGTTAAGAGACACCAACTACTATGTATAAAATAGATAAACAACAAGGATATATTGTGTAGCACAGGGAATTACAGCCATTACCTTATAATAATTTTTTAAATAAATTGATTTATTTTATTTTTATTTATTTTTGGCTGCGTTGGGACTTTGCTGCTCCACACAGGCTTTTTCTAGTTGCAGCGAGCAGGGCTACTCTTCATTGTGGTGTGCAGGCTTCTCACTGAGGTGTCTTCTTTTGTTGTGGAGCGTGGGCTTAGTTGCTCTGTGGCATGAGGGATCTTCCCGGACCAGGGCTTGAACCTGTGTCCCCTGCATTGGCAGGTGGACTCTCAACCACTGCACCACCAGGAAGCCCTATAATAACTTTCAATGGAGTATAATCTGTAAAAATACTGAATCACTATGCTGTACCTCTGAAACTAATGTAATATTGTAAATCAACCATACTTCAATAAAACATCATCACCATCATAAATTTCTACCAGAGCCCTAGTTAGAAATGCAATTAGTGGTTAACAACCAGATATGATCATTTTAAGCTCATCTAGTCCAGGTCATAAAAAATAGCTTAAATAGATGTGCTTAAAACCATGAAGAGATGGGATATAGCTAGACAATCATCAAAGAGACAAGGTGGACATCCATTCCACAGACTGAAAATTACAAAATTTAACCTCTGTCACCATTGGAAAGGGCTTTCATGTACTCAAAATCGTAGAGTCTTAAAACTAGGTGGAACCTAAGAGGTAATCTCATCCATTACCATGACCCATACAGGACCCTCCTCACAGCATCTCCAGAAGTTGGATGAATCTGGTGAGGAGTGGCTTACCCCTCTCAAGACCTTGTAACAGCTGTCCTTGTGTCTCATTTTTCTTATGGGGTCCCCATACATATGCAGTTAAATTTGATTTTCTCCTGCTAATATGTCTCATGTCAGTTTAATTCTTAGACAAACAGAAGAACCTAGAAAGGGAAGAGGAAAAAGTTTTTCCTTTCTCAGCATTACTCTTTCTCCACTGATGGAGCCCTTCTTGTGTCCCAGGCACTATGACATTTAATTCCCAGAATAACCCTGTGAAGTAGATACCATCAACAGCCACCCCTCCTTTTTTAAGGCATTATGGGTTGAGGATTTTTGGTAATCGTATACAGCTGTGTAACTACCACCCCAATAGTGATATAGAACAGTTCTCTCACACTAAATTTTCCCTCGTGCCCTTTTGCAGTCACATATGTAATTTTTAAAAATAATTTTGTACATACTATTTTTTAATCTGAATGTTTCTCTTAACAAGATGTATTAAACATCTTTTGATGGTAATTAATATAGTTTTACAAGATAATCTTAATGTCTGCACAGCAGTCCATTAAATGAATGTTTCATAATTTATTTAACCAATGTCCTTTTTTCAGATATCTATTTTTTACACCATCCTGCTCCCTCTTCCTGGAAATTAACTTGTTACTTGTCTTACAGTAGTCTAGTTTGCTTGCTTTTTTCTTATCTCATACTTAGTCTAGGTTTTGCTAGATTTGCTAACTCTGTGTCCTCTTTAAGGAGGACACAGTTAAGTGTTGGTACATCCCAAGATTCTGTTGCTGAATCTTCTTACTCTGTAATCCTTTCCCAGGTGATCAACCGTGCACCTCATATTGGGACTTGAACCCATGTTCCGGGACTCAAACCCAGCCAAAGCCCACAATCTTCCGACTGAGATCACACACCTGGTTTCAGGACTAAAGGAAGCTCAGGTTCTTGATATCTCATCATGGAAAGAATTCAGTGAGAGACAAAGTGATAGGTAAGAAGTGGATTTATTTAGAGAGGAACACACTCCACAGAGTGTGGGCCATCTCAGAAGGTGAGAAAGGCACCAGGGTACTGGGGTTGTCAGTTTTTATAGGGGTGGGTAATTTCATAGCCTAATGAGTGCGAGGAGTGGTCCAACTATTTGGCGGGGGAAGGGACGGAGATTTCCAGAAATTGTGCCACTGCCCACTTTTTGATCCTTATGGATCTTTGGAACTGTCAGGGCGCCTGTGGGTGTGTCATTTAGCTTGCTGATGTGTTACAGTGAGTGTATACTGAGGCTCAAGGTTTAGTGGAAGTCGACTTGTCCGCCATCTTGGAACCATTTGGTTTTAATCAGTTTATGTCACATCCTCGGGGGTATGTTATTCTTTCAAAGGTTGTGCCCTGCCCCCTTCCCTCCTGTTTCAGTTTCACTATAAACCTTTTGGATCTCATCTTTATCTCTCTTCTAAACACCAAGATTCTTTTTTTTTTTTTTTTGCGGTATGCGGGCCTCTCACTGTTGTGGCCTCTCCCGTTGCGGAGCTCCGGACGCGCAGGCTTGGCGGCCATGGCTCACGGGCCCAGCCGCTCCGTGGCATGTGGGATCTTCCCGCACCGGGGCACGAACCCGTGTCCCCTGCATCGGCAGGCGGACTCTCAACCACTGCGCCACCAGGGAAGCCCTGCTTCTCTCTATTTTTAAAAAACTATTTCAGTTAGTGCAGGTGCTTCCCTTCTAGTCACACAGGAGTGAAACCTCAAAGTCATTTCTGACTCCTCTCCCCGCTCATCTCACATATCCAATCAATTAAGTGCTAGTGATTTGACTCCAAAATACCTCTCAACCCGTGCCCTTCCTTTCCATTTGACGGTTACTATCCTAGTTTTCTGGTCTCATGACCTCCTAACTGATCTTCCAGCCATAACCTTGTCCTTCTTTGATCTGCTTCTTATGTCAACTTTCTGAAACATCAGAGTTAACTTTCTGAAAAACGGAGATTATTTTCCTCTCCCGCTTCAAAATAACTGACGGCTCCCTAGCGATCACAAAAGCAAGTCTGAACTCTCCAGGCAGGCTTTCAAGGCTTCTCTCCACGTTGGGCTCGCACTCACCCACTCCTCCTGCAGGCTCCTGTTACCTCAGCCCTGACCGCTCTGAACACATTCCTGCTTCTGCTCTACCCTGTGACTATCCAGTCTTTAGTCTGTTTTGCTGATTCTTTGCTCGCTGCCTCTTACATGACAGGTGTCTGCTCTATTGCAGATGAGAATAAAAACTAGCTCTGCCTACTGGCCTGTCGTGGTCAGCAAGGTCTCGCACTGCCTCGAAGTCAGTCATGGATTAAGAGCCCATATTGATAATCCTGAGTTAGGGAGGGGCTGGCAGTGAGGAGGGAGAAAGTCTCTCTACATTTTTTCACAGCAGAGAAGCACTGGATTCTGTGTTGGGAAGGAAAGCACAGTGTTCTCCATTCCTATGTAAAACTCTCCTAGAATTCTATAGTGCAGATGTCTTCCCAGGTGAATGGTATTTCAGTATTTTCCCCATTTCAGTGAATGGCAAACTGAGGTCTAGGAGAGGCTGAGCTCTGAGTCAGGCTCCCCTCCCCAAAAAGGGCGGCAGTCGTCCTGTGATTCAAAGAGAGAGAGGCTATAAGGATAGCACCTCCTGATTGGCGCAGACTGAGTCAGACAAGCTTGGGGGCTGCTGATTGGCTCCGGGTTGATCAGGCGCTGTTGGGCTGTTGTAAATGTAAATAGCTCTGTGACCGGCAGTAACCCCGGTGAGAGCGGGTGGAGAGGGAGGCTCTTCCTCTCCATTCACGTCTGCGCCCTGACAGGCCCAGACAGGCAGGCCCTTTAGCAGGGGGGCTGGGCAGGACAAGGCTAGGGCTTGTATCTTCAGAGACCTTAAGCTTGAGCTGAGAGTTAAAACACTCGCCTGCAGGTCTGAGCCAGGGCTGGCAGCTTCCACACAGAGCTGCTTCCTTTCTGCTCTCAGCTTTGACTGTTTAAGACAGGTTAATGGAATGTTCTGTGTGGGGACGGAGGTGTTGGAGGGCGCTAGGAGGGTTGTTTTATGGGGTAACATAAATGGCTGTGGTGGTGTGCCACAGGGAGATGGAAGCCTGCCCTCCTCTGTTTCCTGGTCACAGAACCCTGTTTGTTGAAAAGGCAAGAGCAGAGGCAGAGTATAAGGCCAGAGGGGATCCTGCTGCCCAGGTTTGTGCGTTGATCGTCTTTCTACTAGAGGTGCAGCTTCTCCTACCCTCTACTCCAGAGGAAAGGGAAGTCTGTTGGGACAGGCTTTCTTGGAAGTAGGGAGCAGGAAAGGAACAAATGTGTACATGTTAAGAATAAAGGGTGAGGACTGCCCTGGTGGCATCGTGGTTAAGAATCCTCCTGCCAATGCAGGGGACACGGGTTCGAGACCTGGTCTGGGAAGATTCTACACGCCGCGGAGCAACTAAGCCTGTGCACCACAGCTACTGAGCCTGCGCTCTAGAACCCGCGAGCCACAACTACTGAGCCGCGTGCCACAACTACTGAAGCCCGAGTGCCTAGAGCCCATGCCACTGCAATGAGAAGCCCACGCACCGCAATGAAGAGTAGCCCCCGCTCACCGCAATTAGAGAAAGCCCGCGCGCAGCAACGAAGACCCAGCGCGGCCAAAATAATATAATAAATAAATTTATTTTAAAAAATTTTTTAGAAAAAGAATAAAGGGTGACCCTCACACATTGCTGGTGGGGAATGCTGCAGCCACTGTGGAAAACAGTTTGGTGGTTCCACAAAGAGTTAAATGTGGAATTGCCATATAACCTAGCAATTCCACTCTTAGGTATAAACCCAAATGAATTGAAAACAGGTACTCAACTACTTATACACAAGTGTTCATAGCAACACTATTCACAATAGTCAAAAGGTGGAAGCAACTCAAATATTCATCAATGATGAATAGAGAGAAACCAGTTGTGATATATTTATGCAATGGTATATTATTTGGCAATAAAAAGAAATGATGTAGTGATACATGCTACAGGGTGGATGACCCTCGAAAGCATTATGCTGAGAGGAGGAAGCCAGACACAGAAGGTCACGTATTGCAGGATTCCATTTATATGAAATATCCTGAATAGGTAGATCCATAGAGACAGAAAGCGTACTGGTGGTTGCCAGGGCCTGGCGGGAGCGGGGAGTTGGCGAGTGGCTGTGGAACAAGTACAAAGTCTTCTCTTGGGGTGATAGAAAGTTTTCGGAACTGGATAGAGGTGGCGATTGCACAACGTTGTAAATGGACTAAAATGTCACCAGATTGTTCACTTTAAAATGGCTAATTTTATGGTATGTGAATTTTACTTAAAACATATGTATATGAAACAAACAAATACAAAGACCGAAGGGTGAGTCCTTACTGCTGCTCAGAATTCTCTGAGGATCCCGGCTGTGGTGAGGAGCAATCTGCCCTTTCACTTTCCCTTTCCTCTGGTTGGTCACAAAGTTCTAAAGCCTGGCCTGACCCTGGCTGCTCCCTGCTCCTACGGGAGAGGGCCAGCAGGAGAGGGCCCCTCGGGCCCCTCAAGACAATCCTAGCTTGGAAGCAGAAGCGCCGCGTGAGTCAGCACAGCAGACACTTGGGCTTTGTGAGCTCTCTGTGGCTTGGGTGCAGCAGGCAAGGCAGGCCCGGGCGGGGGAGGGGCAGGCTCGGGTCCCGAAAAGGGGAAGGCTGTGCCTCTAGCAACCCCAGTATAGAATCTCAGCTGCTTGGAACGTGCAATTAAGGCCTGTGGCATTTGCCCCAGAGTCAGCATGCAAGAATCAGCACTGTGTCCGTGGCTTAGTAAGTTACTCTAGGTCACAGAATGCAACCCCACTCCCTGTGACACTTCACACAGTTTGTCGCAGAGACAGAATTCACAAGACATGAGATCTTTCAATAATTTTATCAAGCACTGATTGTTCAGGTGCAGGAGACATTTCTAAGAGAAGATGCCCTTAAGGATTTCAAAACAACGTGACAGTAGGGTGGAGTATGGTTTGCCTAAGTATAGAGGAAATGTCAGCTACGCTTCTATGGTCTGAGAGCTTAAAACTCATGGGTGGTTGAATGTTACAACAGGTCACGAGGGGAGTGAGTGGGTTCTTCTGGATCAGAGGATGTGTCTGCAATTTGACTGAGTAAATTAAGCTCCCTGCCATTGCAGCCAGGCTTTGCCTCTGAGTATAAGTGAATATCACTGGGCATCTACTTGCATATATGAGATTTATGCACTCTCTGGGTTTATCTAATTTGTCATCTACTTCACACCCATACGGAGAGCAGTTAATGAGCAAAGTTCTGGAGCTGGATCACAGCATCGTTGCTCACTCCCTCACAGTGTATTTTCTCTCCCAGTGAATTCAGTTCCCTCATCAGTAAAACTGGGGTAATAATAACACCTGCTTTCCATACCGTGAGATAATGTACTGTGCAGGACTCACTACAGCGCCTGGCTATTGTGAATGTTACCACTGCGTCCACGGGTCTGGTGGACTCAGAAGTTGGATTTCCTGCATCAGAAGGTTGTGGGGGTTCTGTGGATGCCTGGCCTCAATCTCTCTATCTAATGTAGAACACGGTACATATATGGATTTTTCCAAGCAATCTGGTATCGCAAGTGTATCATGTAGACTTGCTATGGTTTACAGCAGCTGTCCTTTCTCATGTGACTGGTGTCTTTGTCTCCAAAGACAAAGGAGAGACTTGGAAGGAACAGTGCAATTATAGAACAACAGAAAAAATGGTCCAACCTGAACATTTTAAACAAAATAGAGGGAAAGGGGTGGAAGGCCAGATATTAAGCAAGTGCCACCGTCAACTTATTAAGGTCCGGCAAGGCCTCAATGAATATAGACTTGATGTTGGATGCTCAGAATCACTCTGAGAGAATCTTGCTTCTTGTCCAAGGTGAGGGTAACCTTACATTAGAAGGTGAGGGGGGCTGGTTCTGTGGAATGCTTAGAAGCCCAGGCATTGTCCAGGTGGCTTCTGTTGAAAAATGGAACTTCTTCAAACTGTAAAAAGTCCTTCTCTTTTCCACATGAAGATTCTCAGATAAGGTAGTAAAAGCTAAAGCCTTTTCCACCTAATGATCATGAAGCCCTCTCTACCCCAAGAATTTACAAGGCTTCCCTGGGATTGTTTTTCCTGTCTTCCTGCTGTTGCTAATCAGCATTTTCAGGAAGCTACTCTATTAGCGGGAGGGACTACATTTCAGAGGAATGACCTGGATGGCCCAGCCTGGGTTGCCAGGCACAGGACTGCTTTCCAGAGTGTCTCCTGCTGCTCCCTTCCTCTCTTAGTATCTCTGTTTTGGGTCCATGTGACCATGGGACACACAGGAGTCCTGACATTTCCCCAGGCCCAAAGTGCCAGCTGGTGTTAATGTGTTTGATCTAATGGCAGCAGACTACTGGCTTCCTGTTGCTAAGGCTGAGCTTAACCTAAAGTTACCCCTAGGGAGGGCAGGAGGGCAGGGCGAGTTACTGGGATATGAGTCAACCATTGTGGCTTCTTGTACTTCTTTTTTACTCTTAAAGATGTAGGAACAGGACATAAATAGGGTGGTGAATAAATCCCAAGAGACTGAATCACAGCCAAAAGAACTCTCAAACACAGGGCAATCAGATTCACTTCACTTTTATTAGGAACAAACACAATCTCAGATCAGTACAACTAGCTTCAGAGTTGATATTAATAGAAATTATTCCAAAATTATTCTTAGGTCACAAATAACTACTATCCCACATAAAAAGGGAAAAAATCCCACCCAATCAAGGAAAAGGTATCCTGTGTATGTTTCCATGGCAACGAGTTTATGCATTCTCAGATTTTTGTCTGGCTAGTTATCCACCACTTATCTAATGGGTTTATTCAATCTCTCAGAGAGAACCATATAGATCCATGATAGCAACCAGGACACGTGGTTCATGGTGGACACAGTTCACGGTGGATACTGCTACTATAAAAATACTCAGGACTTAAGAGAATTCCTTTGCTGAAGGATCCCAAAATGCTTTATAAAAAGCATTAGTCACGCCTCAAAACTGCCCTTTGAGGTAGGTCAGTATTATTATCTCATTTTAACAGAAGGAAAACCGAGGCACATTATAGTTAAATGACTTGCCCAGGGTCACACAGCAAGTCTGTGGCACAGTGGTAGGAGAGGCCCTGGCCTTAACCACCCGTGTAACCTTGACATCGTGCTTTCTTTAACTTTTCACGCTGACCCATTTGAGCTACACTTACAGAGAATACACTCAGGATACTAGCTAACTAGGAGAAAAAGTTTCCATTTTAAATGCTACAACCATCTTTTAATATTAAAAAAAAATTATAAGTCAAATACATTCAAATTCCTTCCACCCTCCATCATATGTGGGCAATTAATAAAAACAGCCCTAAGGAAAGTTTCCAAAACAAAGTCCAGAAGGGAATCCTGCAAACAGCTATACTGATAATTCTCCAGCCAGGCCCCCTTTTCTACTAGCCACTTCTGCAGGCTCTCAGGTGCAAAAGAACTCCACAGAGGGAGCAGGGAGGAAGCAGAGCAGGCTCAGATGCAACACTGATTAAAAAAGATGTAAGGCACCCAGATAAGTTGTCAGCACGCCCACAAAGCAAGGCCTGTTAGAAACTGGACCCCATCCAGCCTGTGTAGGGTCATGGTATAGATCAGGTCCATCGAACACAATTAGAATAGAAAGATAAAAGTTGGTTTTGATCATCAGGTGTAAAGCAGGCCTCTGATGACCTGTGGAATTAAAACTACCCCACAGGCATTTCCAAGGGGTAGGTACTTGGGTCAGTGGATCTAAACTACAGTGATCTTCCATTAGATTTTTTTTCTACTGAGAGGAACAGCTCAAAAGACAAGGATGCCTTTAGTCCAGCCCAACCCCTGTGGCCTCCATCTATTCAATTCATACAGAAAGAAATGCTCTCCTCCCTTCCATCCTTGGGGCTCAACAGTGGACAGAGCATTTGGTACTGTACATTTCCAATCTTAACAGAGTAAAGCCAGGCTTCTGCATTGACGACTGAGGTTACAGGGACAGGAGTGGCCCAAGGTTCTCAGACACTGATGTTTCTTAAGAACTCCTCTATGCTATTGTCTGCCCTAGGCTGTGTTGTGGGGAATGCTGGTTAGTTTGCTGAACAGAGACACTGTTCAACAAAGTTCATGGCATCTCACATCCCAAGTCTTAGCCAAAGCTTTGCTGTATACCCTGGCTCCAGGGGCCGGGGCCTCCTTTGGAGTGAGGCACTTTGGAACTTGCCTTTGCTTCTTGTGCTTCCCAGTGAAGACTTGGCTCCTCCTACTTCTGCAAGCCTTGCACTGTCAGCTGGGAGCACTGACTCAGGCTGGGCAGGCTTACTGAGTAAGCAGGAGGCATCCAGCATCCTCTCTGGTTCTGACCAGACACTGGAGACTAAAAACAAATGCTCTTTTGCTCCATGGCTGGCTCACTGGCACAACATGAGCATTTGGCTTGGCTGTGCCTCATGAGAGAGAATGCCTGTGCCCAGGATGTCTCCAGCGGGGTTTGCTAGCCTTGTCTTGAGTCATCAGTGTGGTGGGGAAGCACAAGGGTGTAGGTGGAGACTCTGGAGGCCAAGTGAAAGTGGCAGCTCGTTCAACTTTATAAAGAGAAACAGTGGTTCAGCTACCCTGAGCATACTGTCTGTAGGAGAGGGAGCTGCCTGGACCACAGTAGCCATCGCTGCCTCTGAATACACACAAAGGAGGCTTGCCTATCCAGAGAAAGAAGAAAACATTGGGGAGGAGATAGAACTGGCAGGAGAAAATGGACAGACAGGGCAGAGCCAGGAATCCATAGTCAGGGTAGTTAAGAGATTCCTACCCCACCCCCCAAGCAGTCCTATACTTTAGGCTAGAGAAGGAAGAGTGAAAGGGCTCAACACTGTGGGGAGAAGCCTTCTAGTTCTTTCTCAGTCCAAGGAGAAATTGAAATTAATGAAATGAACCCAACATCTAACTTGTTTGTATAACCAGCTTCCATATTAGGACACCCAATAACTTACTCAGTAACCTTCCAAATCCCCCAGGAGTGTGTTCTCAGAGCCCTTCTTTTGTAATGTTCCCTCTTAGGAACTGCCTACAGACCCTGCCCCTCAACCTCTCCATCTCCTGTCCAGCAGCGAGAGGAAAGGAGACAACCCGCCTAATTCTTCCTCTTCTTCAAGCCCCACTCTCCTTCAGAGGGAAATACTCTAAAAGGTTTATTTTAATATTCCAAGCAAAGTACCCATGGACATACAGCTCTATGTTTGACCCAACCCCACCTCCGAAAATCCTTTCTTTTTTGGGAGGCAGCTATGCTCACCACTGTACCACCAACACATCTTTTTTGGATGTCTCAAAATGCTGAAGCCACCTTATTACCATGAGGGGAGCTGACCAATGTACCAAAGATGGCACAGTAGAAAGATGAAAGAATTTTGACGATTCCATGAGCTGCTGGAATCACCAATTCTGGAAACAACCAACCCTCAAGATTTCTTGTTATCTGGAATAAGAAATTTTCCTGTCATGAAAGAAAGAAAAAAAATCCTTCCCCGGCAGAGCACTTTTACCATAAACTAAATGCTTCTTCTTTATCCTCAGCCTAAAGTAGATTGGGACATTGAGATTTGCTTTTGAGTTCTAGCATTGCCAAGCTCCACGGCCATTCCCCAGTCAGAGTCAGGAGAGAAAGGAAGCATGCTGGGTAGTGGGCAGGCAGCTGGGTGTCAGATCACAGCAGGAGCTTCCTGCCTTGTTTCCCACGTCAACTCATCCTTACTTATCAATCATATCATGCATGCTAACTCTCTCCCCTGACAATTTACCTGCTTTCAAAGCTTTGTGCCAATAAAGTTATTTTTCCATTTCATATAGCAAAAGCCTAAGCTGAAGCTAACTGGGGGCCTTCCCAGAAGATTTTGTCATATCTCTAGCTTGAGCCACCCACCTTAAAGCTCAGGACAGCTCAAGGAAAGGGTTATCTGGGGCAAAGACCACTAGTTTTGGACCCTAGAAAGGTTGTCTAGGCTTTGGAAGCTGGAAACCCACCAATGACTGACCAGCTGCTTGCCTGGGGGGCATTGAGGGGGAAGAGAAAGGAAGGTGATAGGAACAAAACAAAGGGAAGGATAATGGGACTAGAAGAGAAAGAAGAAAAGAAAAGAAATAAGAACATAAGCTTAGCATCATAAAGGCAGAGTTGTTGGCTTTCAATTTTAAAAGAAAATTTAAAAGAATACTGTACTGGAATGGGTTAACGTCATCATCTTTAGCATCCTGGTAGCATTATTCAGTAGTTAATAAACAGAACATTAAACCTCTGCCCAGCTGGCTTTTGGAAAAGGAAACCGAGGGACCCCAAATTCAGCCACTCTTGTAGCTTTCATCTCCAGTTCTTTTAATCCTGGCCAAGACGGCAGCCTTGGATACTTTCTTTCGGTCATAAGCCAGACCGATGGCAGCCATGCAATCGATGAAGAATGTGGTAAAGTTGATGTGCCAGCGGTATTCACTGGCAGAGTAGTCATAGGGAAAGGAGTGGTGGTAGTTGTGGAAGCCCTCACCTGGAACAAAGCAGAGAAGAGTTATGGAGCTACACTGGGTTGCTAGCTTCTTGATCTTGGCACTCTGGTTACCTGGCGGAGTACCTCAAACGTAGTAGAAACCTGCCGCTGTTGAATGAATGAATGGACGAATCCAGTCTTTTAAACTCTGAACCCAACAGATTCCCTAAGAGGCATCTTAAGAAAGGACTGGGGAGACCCTGGTCACCATGGCTCTCTGGGAGCCTTTGTGGGAGGAGGACGGGCAGTTTCTGAGAGGATAAGATGATTTGAGAGAAACTTCTATCACTGGGAGTGGATTTTAGACTGGAAAATTCCAGAGCTTCACTACATATTGGTATGAGACCCTAAAGACTCTGTGTGTATGTGCATGTGTTAGGGTGGGGAGAGGAGAGAGTCCAGAATGAAGAACCTTTGCTGTGTTTCTTACAAAGGTGAGCAAAGGAGTACACCTTTCCCCACTGCATGGGTACTCTCTCCAAGGGTGGAAGGTACCAACAGAACTGGGCAGCAACAGTCAAGTCAAAAGAAAGAAGGCCCAGCCCATGGGCCCAAGTTCCTCAGCCTCCACTGGTTCAGAGTAGACTGCTCTGGCTTCTAATTCTTTGAGCTTTGACCCTGGTGTGCGGGTGAAGCTGATAAAACAGAAGCTCTCTGAGGGAATAAGAATCAAAAGGCTTAGGGAGTCCCTCTAAGATTCTGAGATGAGCAGTTCACTTTGCTGGATAGAGGAAAACCAAAGAGATTCTGGATTCAGGATAATTTCTGTAATGCATCAAGCTGTGGAAACTCCACAGACAGAGAGTTCTCTAATCCGCGGCGGGATCTTCTTTCTGAACCTCATTCAACAATAACAATACCGACCCTTATGAGGCTGGGGTAAAGCTGGGTAAAGAAGAGCTAATAGGGACTTCCCTGGTGGCGCAGTGGTTAAGAATCCGCCTGCCAATGCAGGGGACACGGGTTCAAGCCCTGGTCCGGGAAGATCCCACATGCCACAGAGCAACTAAGCCCGTGCATCACAACTACTGAGCCTGCGCTCTAGAGCCCCTGAGCCACAACCACTGAAGCCCGCGTGCCACAACTACTGAAGCCCAGGCACCTAGAGCCCGCGCTCCTCCGCAACAAGAGAAGCCACCACAATGAGAAGCCCACGCACCGCAACGAAGAGTAACCCCACTCGCTGCAACTAGAGAAAGCCCGCGCACAGCGACGAAGACCCAACACAGCCAAAAATAAATTAAAAAAAAAAAAAAGAATAGCTAGTAAAAGAGTGTGCTAAGCCCTTTAAAGATGAAAGAGCCCCAGTAGAGTAATAATGGCATTAATAACCAAAAAGGAAGGAAGTCCTGCGATGGGAAAGACACCATCCAGGGCATCACCTCAAGGTACGTCCTTTCTCTGACTATCCACAGTGCGGATCATCAGTTTATCCAGTGTGAAGTGAGGGAGGGTAGGAAAACCCCAAGGCTAAAGGTACTGATGGAGGATTACTAATTTCCATAAACGACCTTGCAGCTAGGCTCTGTATAAGCACTAGCCAGGCCCACACATCAGATTTAAACTGAATCAGACACACACACGTTGCCAAGGGAGGAAGAAAAGAGGAGGAAGGTCAGTGGGCGAAAAAAGGACGAGACTTTGCAACTGGGGCAGCAAGATACAGCCCAAAAGAGGCTCAAGGGGTGAGGCCAGCTTTAGCAGAGAGAAGATGAGCATGTGACCGCAGGGGAGGTAATTCAAGAAGAAAAAGATTAGAACGGCAGGGCAGCAGGCTACCGGAGAACAAAGGGTGAGGTGATAGGCGGGGAGAGCAGGTATGGAGGAATGATAAGAGACAAAGCTACTGGCAGCCACTTTGAATGGGTGGTCATTGGGGCTGGGGAAGACAGATCTGTTTGCAGGACAGGACCGATCTCATTCCAGAAACTGCCATAACGTTCATTAATTTTCTATGAAAATAACCTGTATGATTGATTTCAAACATGGTTCAGACAACAGTACAAGGTGTCTGAAAGGAGGGGGAAGGTGCATGAAAGTTAAAAAGAGATGAAAAAATGTCTTTAGTGCAGATAGTAAAAAAAGATGGTCAGGGTTGAGAATACAAAGGAAGGTTTTAAAGAGAACAAAACGAAGGCTAGGCCGTGGCGCACGTAAATGTGTGGAGCAGGGAGGTTGCCTCGAGAATGCTGAATGACCAACAGCACTGATGACTGGTGTGGAAGAGGCCATGGGGTCTGCTTGAGGAAATCTAATTCCAGGCCTTAGTCAAGGTCTATATTTCGTTGAAAAGAGTGACGGACAAAAAAAAAAAAAAAAAAAATGGAGACAGACTGTAGAACCCTGTTGTCTTAGACTCTGGCTATTGGAACTGGAATGGTATAAATAAATTCTTGAATAGTCAGCATTAGATCAGTGAGCAGGTACTTGTGATCAAACTAACTGCTTTACTGGGAGTTCCCTAAGCCACGTTGAGGGGAGGGAGTGTTCCCAGCACAGAAGAGGAGCAGAAGAGAGAAAAATAAAGGACAAGAGATGAGAATGGTAGGTGGTGATAAAGGGCCACCAACAGTTGCTTTGATGTCCTTCGTACTGGCATCACCAAGCAATAAGGCATGAAATACACTTCAAGCATGGCCTCTCTGAAAATAGCAAGGTGACAGAAGAGAAGCTTATTGAATTAAATGACAACTATTTGTTCTACATGTCGTATAGCACGTCTAAATATAAAACACTAGGCTTACAGCCACCCAGATCAGAGATGACTGGAAAAAGGGCAACCCAAAGGGGATCATCATACATAGCATTTGGGGATTGTGCTGGAACCTGGAATCAAAGGCATTGTTATTTTTCACCCTTTTCTCATTTATTTATTTAGTTTTGGCTGTGTTGGGTCTTCGTTGCTGTGTGTGGGCTTTCTCTAGTTGTGGCGAGCAGGGGGCTACTCTTTGTTGCAGCTCACGGGCTTCTCATTGCAGTGGCTTCCCTTGTTGCGGAGCACGGCCTCTAGGTGCGCGGGCTCAGTAGTTGCGGCGCACGTGCTTAGTTGCTCCGTGGCATGTGGGATCTTCCCCGACCAGGGCTCTAACCCGTGTCCTCTGCATTGGCAGGCGGGTTCTTAACCACTGCGCCACCAGGGAAGTCCCTCACCCTGTTCTCTTTACATAGGACTTGCTGCTTAATTCTCAAGGATTTTTAATATTGCCCCTTAGTTTTATAGTGTAAAGACAGAGAGGGGTCATAAAACAGGTGAATCTGGTTTTTCTGGCTCCTAGCCTAATACTCTAAGCTGCAGACCACTAGATGTGACTTACCTACAGCTCCCAGTGAAACCAGGAGATTCTCTCGGGGGTTAATGGTCTTGTCATAAGGGCGGTATCCGTACAGGTGGGCAGCACTGTTCACCAGCCAGGTGGCATTGAGCACAACGGCATAACGCAAGAAGGTGGCGACTAACAGGCTGTGTGGAAAAGTTTCACCCCAGCAGTACCAGGGCACGAGTGTGGGCAGGATGAAGCACATCAACAGGACAGCAGGTTTGTAGTACCTACATTGAGAGATCACACACCTGGTCAGTGGGGAGAGGACTCTGAGACCTACCTGATTTTCTCTTCTCACACGGTTGGGCTGTCTCTTGCTTTCTACATTGTGAGCACAATGTAGCAGGAAACAGAGCAAGAGGGATTGGGGTGGGAAATCTTCTGAGAATGTTGTGTTATTATCATACTTCTTAGATGAGGTAATGAGGGGTTAAATGACTTTTCTAGGGTCACACCACCAGGAACTGGTGGAGCAAGGATTGGAATGCTTTGTCTCCTGACTCTAAATCCATTGCTCTCTCACTACAGCATAATACCACTTTGGTAAAACAGGTGAGGTCCAAGTTACAGACTCAGTTCTCCTTCCCGGGTTTTTCCATTCTGCCTTTGGGCTTCCTTTCTCTTTATCAGTGCTCTTGGCAGAATCTATGTTTAGTATCTTGCCTCCATCTCCTGCTAGCCAGGAATCCTTCTCATCCTTCCTCTTCTTTTCCCTCAGAGAGGCACTCCAAATGTCCTAGATGCCTGCAGGTCTGTCCCTCTGGAGGCCCTGTCCCATTCTTCATTCTCCCAAATGTACAGCAGGCCATTGACATTCCGAGGGAGCTGGTTTCCTACACCCCTTCAGCAGTCAAGTCTGATCCTCTTGTATCATTAATAACCCCTGCTTCCAACTCCTCTCCACTCCTACCACCACTTCCCTGCACGGATCCCCACTACCTCCCCACCTGTGGCCCTGCTTCCCACCTCTTTAGCTCAAGGCCTTCTTTCACCTATCCCCAGAGTGACCTTTCTAAAGCACACCTCCAACCATGCCACATTCTGGCTCAAAAGACTTTTCATGGTTTCCTATTGCCTGGGTTAAAGTAAACCTCATCTGCTTTTAATACTCCACAAGAATGGCATCGGTTTCCCTTTCTAGCCTTATTTCCTACCACACCCTGCACTTCAAAGGACTCTGTTGCTGGAACACACTTCAGCTCATTCTTTCTGTTTGCACTGTCCCCCCCTCCCCACCTGTGAAAATCTCTATCCATCAGTGGATTCCAAAGCTACTTTCTTCATAAGCCCTTCCCTGATGTTCCCCACTCTGCAACCTCCCTCCCCTTTGTGCCTCTCCTGGGTATGGAAAATATTTTGCCACGTATCATAGGTATTTGGACACTTGGCTTATCCCTCCACTCCCCAATAAGCTATGAACTCCTTGAAGGTAAGGACCATGACACATTCAGCTTTGTATCCATGACCGTCCTAGGTCAACAAACATTTGTTGAATTTAATTGGTTTAGATAGCTCAGAGAGAAAGAAACAACAACAGTCTATGGCTATGGGCCTGTGGGCTATTAACAATTAGGGTTTTAAATTATAATTTGGGATATGGAAACCCAGTAAATTTCTCAGTTCATGTTGACAAGTCCTAGGAGAAAAAAGTGGGTCGCCAAGTGCCAGGTCCCCAGCTCCATCATCATGTCACTCACCTCCTCTGGAACACCAACAGCTTCTCAGCTTTTAGGTCAGATAAGTTTAGCAAACCACCCTTCTCTTTGACTTCTGGGTGTTTGCGCACAAGCAGCCAACCCACGTGAGAGAAGAAAAAGCCACGTCGGGAATTGTGGGGATCAGCATGTGTTTCCGAAAACTTGTGGTGGGCACGGTGATCTCGGGCCCATTCGTAAACGTCATTCTGGAGGAACAGAGAAGAGGAATGAAGGCCTGAGGAGAGACACCCTCTCAGGGGAGTTCCAATGGCTGGGGAGTCTGCACAATCTCTTCCTTCTTTTGCCCCACAGGGACAACGTGGGGAGCCTTCAAGGCATTAAGTGCTATGGCAGAGATGATTATGTAACCGTGGGATATTGTCATGGAGAAGGGGATTAATTTGGTTTCCTTGTTTTTTCCTCTTACTCCAAGCTAAGCCTTGCACTACATGCTATCCTTTACCCACTGCTACTGCTTAATAACTATGAGTTCCCTTTCTCCAATTCCCTTCATTCTATCTCTGCTATAAACTTCCTGCTTAAACAAACCTCAATACTTGACTTAGGCAGCCTGGTAGCCCAACATAGGACCATAGCGTTGGACCTAAACCCTCAGTGACACAATTTCCCCATCTGTGAAATGGGGATAACAATAGCAGCTCCCTCCTAAGATCGGTGTGAGGGTTTAATGAGGTAATCTATGACAAGTGCTTAGAATAGCGCCAGGCATATCGTTAGCACTATAAAAGTGTATGATCTTCTTACCTGAAAACAACAGAGTTCATGAATCTGTGGAACATTAACTTCAGCCCCATTGTGGTGGAATCCTAAGACATTAAAGTAGTGAATGTCTTGTTCAATGTCTGCCAGGGAAACCAGGGTCAGTTCCTGCCTTCAGTTCCTGCCTTATGCACTTATGAAGGACCACAATGGCCAGACTTTGTGATAACAGAGGATCAAAAATGACCCTATACACTGAGAGTATTTCCTCTTTATCCCCTACTTCCCTTTTCCAGTCACTCAGAAGTAAACTTATGTCTTATGGACTTCAGGACTGAACTCGAACTTGACTATAAGGAGAAAGTGAAGTGGCTGTCCAGGTGCTGCTCCTCTCCAGGCACTGATCGCCTCCATTCTGCCCCCAGATCGTCAATAAAGAGTGAGGAAAAAAGAGCTGAGCACAGCTGGCTTCTCACCTGGAATGCCATCGTGTTGGCGATGATCAGGAAGAGGCGCAGGGGCAGCCGAGCTTTGTAACTTCGGTGACTCCACAGGCGATGGGCTCCTGCTGTGACGCCCAGGGCGCTAATCAGATAGTAGAAAAACGCTGCCAGGAGAAGACAGGGCAGGGAGTCATTAATCTGGAAAAGCATTCACATGATGTTCTCCTCAGGTCAGAGTCTGTGTGTTCTTTAGCCTCCCAGTGAGGATCTGCTTTTTCCTGAACTCCAGGGATACCTTGATCTCTTAGGCTCCTTTGATTTTATCACTTGAAAAATACCATCACCTCTCATCCTCTCAACCTAGGAGCTGGAATAAGCTTAGGAGTCCCAAAAACTTCAGAAAGGCAGGACAGAGAAGAGGGCTCTCACCCCCCAGCCACTTGGCATTCTCACTCATGAAGGACAGTCTCCCAGATCGCATCTCCTCTGACCTTCTGCTAACCTTCTCCAAGGTTTGAAGGACCGCAGACTACTCCTGCAGCGCTTAAGACATATAAGCAAGGATAGTATTAAATTATTTAACAGACAGTATGGTCTGGGCACTGACCAATTCAAGGGTCCCTGGGTCCTAGGGGACATTAAGGGGGCTCAGAACTAGGGCTATTTACCAGCTGGTACGAAAGCATTGCAATCTTTTTGCAGGTGGTGTGGCCATAGGAAGAGAAAATTCGCCCTGCATGTAAGTCATAGCTGCACAGCATCTTTTTTTTTTTTTTTTTTATAGCTGCACAGCATCTTAAGCTTCACCAAGGATTTTATATTCTCCAATTCACTGGATACCCCTAATGGGGTTTAATATCCTCACTTTGCAGTTGAAGAAAGAGAAGCTCAGAGAAGTTAAGTGTTTATCTGTCGTCACATGGCAAGTAAGAAATGGAGCCAAGATTTGAAACTAGATTTTCTGTCAATAAGCAGTTTATGTTCGGAAGTCTGGCACAAGGATGTGTACCATCCACGTCCCCAAGATAGGCACAAGGTTCCTGTGTCTCGCCTTTGCCATGTCCTTCTGCCAGCCCACACTCCCTCTGGCAAGGCTAATTCTAGATAATAGCGGCACGGACTCAAAGCTGTGGGTGGAGCACCCCAATGCTGTACTGCCTCACCTTCCTGGAGGCCTGCAGGCTCCGGGGGTGCCAGACAGAGTCTCTAACTGGGAGGCGGGTTTCTTGGCATACCTACCTTCCTCTGTTCAGTAACTCTAGGAGGCAGGGGCTGGGGCCTTGGTAGAGCAGTGACTGTTGACAATGTTTCATTCCTAGGGAAGCAGCTAGAAACAATGGATCCTCAGTGGCCACTGAACTTAGTTGCAGTTGGAGACACCACACATTGTAACAAATTGTCCTGTGTTCTTCTTCAGCCATAGATACCAGTTTCCTAAACAAGCTCCTCCCACCCCACCCATCTTCCTCTACCCTATCGTATTCCTCCGACAGGACGGGGAGGAGAGCCATGGAGCTAGAGTCTGTCCCAGTGAGAGTTCTACCCACAGTTCCTCTGGGCTAAATTAAGGCCCCCTATGATTTGCTGGTCTCTGGCCACGTGGTAATATCCTCCCAGATGCAGTATCTTGCCTGCACCTGCACCTGGATAAATGATAGTTGAGCCACAGCCCGCCAATCACTAAGGGTGAAGAAAAATGTCTTTGGGCACAAAAGAAGCACTCAGCTCAGAAGCAAGGAAGTTACTGGGGTTGTTTCATGCCACCGAAGACCCTGGCAAGTTGACTCAGAAAGCACATAAGATCCTTGCATTAACAAAGGAATTGGGAAAAGCACCCAAGCCCTCTGGTGCCTTTTTCTCTAAGGCTTATCTAATAGAAGGCCTTGCGCCCGTTGGAAATTCATTCTCTATTAAAGTCCAAATTGATGGTTAAGCAAAACCTCATAGCTTTAGTCCTAAGAAAGAGACTGGAGAAGTTTTGCCCCATGGCCTCTCAGTGTAGCCAGAGATATCTCTTCAGCCCTTCCCTCAGGGCTCTTCTGAGACACGCTCAAAATTGCTCAGTCATGAGAAATGCTGGAATCACAACCATCTGCTAATTTAACACTGTCCTTAGGGATAAAACAAGAAAAGGTGAAGCCAAGCTCCTGAACTCAGAAGGACCCTCTGACCCTCCCCCCAACCCTCTTTTGTTCCTTAAGAGTTCTGATATCCCCCTACCAAATCGGTCATTCCTTCAGCTAAGCCATTCACCACGGGGCCCAGGGACAGGAGTAAAAACGTCACAACTTATCCAGTCTTCGTGTGACACACTTCTCTGTCCAAAGGCACAGCACACACCCACGGGCAGGGCACCAAAAAGGTAGCGGGCACAGCCCTGGTTTGGGGAGAGCATTCTGCACTGCAGTAGCAGCTGAGGAAGAGGAGTGAGCAGCAGCGGTCTGGCCAAACTCTGGACTTTACGAGAGGCTTACAGGGAGACCTGAGGCTGGAAGGGGCTTGCAGGTGACTAAACACCTGGTGAAGACTCCTGTGTTGGGGAGAAGGGGTAGAAAGAGGGGTCCACAGTCTCCCTGGGGAATCCTTGTCCCTGCTCTTGATTCCTCACTCTGAACTAAAGTTCTGCTGGGTTCTCAGAAGGGCTAGAGAACAGACGTCCCCCTCCCCTCACAAATATAAGAGCCCTTCTTGGTCTGCAGAAGGACAGATTTCATCAGCATGTGGCTGGCCCCAGTAATGACACACGTGTAACTTAAGGAGCACTACCTTTCTAATCTCAAAAAAAGTACTGTTGTCCCCAGTGTGTATCTGGAAAAACTGAGAGAGGGGATCTACTCAGTTGCATTTCTCTGTCTGTGGCACCAAGAGGATTCCCCAAGACAAAGCTCCGCGGACCTCTTTAGTCTAAAAGCACCTTTAGACTAAAGAGGTCCTGGAGGACTCGGCTGAGACCTACCCACTGGCCCTACATAACTCCCCTCCAAGAGTGCAGCTGTCTGCAAGCGCCGCACACCCTGGACTGCTCTGGAAATCCTACAATTGCTTCCTGGAGAAGGAGTTCTGGCCCACTCCCCTCAGAGAGTGGCGATGTGGGTCCCCTGGGTCTTTAGGCTTCCCTGCTCTCCCCTTCCGAAGTCAGACTTACGGTGGCAGAGGTGGAAATGCCCTCAGAGCGCATGTGTGTGTGCAGGGGGCAGGGCCCTGCTGTGTGCCCAAGCCCGTGGATTCCTGAAAGAGCTGAGCTAAGGGCAGGGCAGGGATGCGCTGGGGACTGTCTCCCTCACTGCAGCAGCCTGAAGGCCAGGGCTGCCCAGGCTCAGGGGGCTGGAGCAGGATGAGTGGGGAATGGGACATGAAACACTTCTTTAACCTTATCTCATTCTAAGAACATTTTGTTGAGTGGCACGTGCAGTCCCCTGGAGACCTACATGGAGTCACAGAGCAGCAAATCTGTGTAACTTGGGTTACTTCTTCACCTGTCTATGTGACTAAGGCGCCTGACAGGGCCAAGGGTCAGGGCAAAATAATTTTGTGGATGACCACCGCTCTGTTCCTCCCTCTTCTACTAACTCTTCCTGAGTAGCTTCTCTCGCTATCCCATGACTGTGCTCAGCATATACCTTCTAAAGCCACTAGTCTAGTCCCATGTCCCCATGCCTCCCAGGTAGGGACCTTGATTCCTTCGTGGCTGGCAGGGCTGGGACAAGCAGTCAACTAAAGACTTGAAGCAGAAAACCTCTTTCCGGGAAAGCTGACTCTCTGGCACAGTTCTGCTTCCTTCAGAACCTGCGGCCCATGGTCTCAGAGGTCCCTCCCCAACACCCAAATTAAAGGACGCCCAGAACTGACACTCCTGCATCCCAAACCCCCTAGGCTCTGTTCCCAGCCCACCCAGCCTCTCAGGACACCAAAGAGAAATGGCTGGGAAAACCTCGGTCTGGAAGGGCTGGAGTTTCTGCTCTATGTAAGATCCTACTTTATTAAGAGGGGAGAGAACCTGGGGTACTGGGTCAGGACAGGGAGAACTCTTACCCCAGAGCAAGGTGTACATTTTGCAGGTGGGGATCCATGTGATCCCATACAGGGCTCCCAAGTGTAGCACAGACATGAGGATGATGTTTCTCCAGACATACTCAAGCTTGGGATTTGGGCCCTCCTTATCCTGGTAGCTTGGGTCATAGATGTCATCTCTTATTTCAGGGCGGATGTCTTCTTCCAAGTATAGGGGAGCCTTCTCCAGCTTGCCCCCTCCATTCTGCAGGAGCCTGGAGGGAGGCGCTGTGATGGTGGTGGTGGTTGTGTAAGAGCTAGAGATCTGGAAGGGAGAGGAAGTGGAGGGTCAGGAGAGAGGAGAGGACACGTGGACGTAGTAGGGGCCACTTCACTCGCTAATCAAGCTGGGAGAAGGGCGGGGTATAGGCACAGACCTGGCCCCAACACCCACGTTACCTGAGGGCAAGGTCTATCCCAGATGGAAGAGAGGGAAGTCCCTAGGAACGGTGCAGAGAGATTGGGGAGGGAGGTGAAACCTCAAGGTGAAAGGGAAATAGGAAAGAGGAGTAAAACACTCGCACCGCAACGAACACACAAAGGCAAACCCGCACGCCTACATACGTGAGAGTACCGGCACGACCAGATTTTTCTTTAAGTTTAAAAAACAAAAGTTGGGGACCTAAGTTCCCAAATTACAATCCCCATTCCCAACAAACTGAAGGCAGCACAACTCTCAAAAGATGGCTGTGTGTAGAGATCTCAACTCTCTTCCCCCACCGAGTCACTTAGAAGCCCGACCAGCGCCGGCGAACCCGCGGTCTGGGGGCCATTACTTGGAAGCTCACCTCCTCCTGCAGCAAGTGGGCCGGCATCTGGGCTCTCGGACGCTGGGATCACTTTCCCAGGGCTGAGACTGCGGAGCGGAGTTCGGGGCAGCCCGAACTGAGGGTAGGTTAGTTCCCGAGGCCGCTTTTGCGCGGCGATCCGCGGCGCTGCGCTCGGAACCCTTTGCTGCACGGTGCGCGCTGGATCGGTGTCCGGACCCGACCTGCTGTGCGTGGATCTCCCCAGGCTGGTGATTTAAAGGCTAAAGCTGGCAGTGGGTGACCGGGTCCCGTATTTCCTCAGACCCTTTTATTCGTTGCCAACAAGGGGCAAAGTAAGCAGAGTTGTCCCACCGTGGGAGATCCGCACGGGCGGGAGAGGGGAGGAGACGCAAAAATTGGATGCTGCAGACACACCGCGGCTGGGCCGCCGCAGCCCCTGCCTCTGGCCCTGCCCCTGGGGAAATTCTAATGGGCTTCTGTAGACTCTGGCGCGTCATTGGCCGAAGGGAATTTGGTGCCACCTCGTCCTGCCGTTGCCATTGGCTCGGCGCAATCTGCTGTTTCCTCTGCCGCGAGCTCCTCACTCCCCCTCCCCTCCCTTTCTCCTTCTAGGCTTCTCTTCCACCGGCCGCTGGGCCTCTGCCCGGCACCCCGCCGCCTAGGAGGCGCTCACAAGGGTCCTCTCTGGAAGAGGGAGAGGACCCGATCGGGGAACTGGGGAACGGGGGGTTGGGTGCCAGCCCAGGCCTGGCCCCGGGCACTTCGCGAATGGATGGGCACTGGGGAAGTTTCCCGGGGAGGAGTGGGGAAGCCACACGGGCGACCACTACACACAACTGCACCCCCGCCTTCCCGCTCGCCGAGACGCGTAGGAGGGGAGACTTGCTTTCAAGCCCGGGGTCGCGGGCCGCGGGCCCAGCGAAGCCCCGCCTCTCTCCGTGGCGAGCTCGCAGGCGGTGGGGTGGGGGGGTCGGTCCACGGCGGAACAATGGTTCTGCCCCGCCTACCAGCGGCGCGGCGCTAACTCCGGACTGCTGAACTCGCGGGTCTCCAGCCTCGCGCACGCATAGATGCACTGATGTGTAAACCTGCACGTGCGCACGATGTTGAGCCACTGGGCACGCCCAGCAGGGGACGTTCACCGCCAGGCGCCAGTGAGCTGTCCCGTCCCTGTGCCCACGCCTCCAGAACGTGTGCGGGATGTTTTGGAGATTCTTCGGATTGTCGAGTTGTAGTTTTGGAATTGCCTTCATGGGGAAAGGCAGGAAGCACCAGACATGTGCTTTCACTCAGAAGCAAGAGAAAGTACTTGTAAGTGGAACAAGAATAGCTAACGTGTAGTGAATTATTACTGCAAGACAATCCACAAGAATCATTTCATTTAATCCTTACTTGTGACCCTGTGAGGGGGGTAGTCCTTTATTCCCTTTTAAAGATGAGAAAACTGAGCTATGGAGAGATTAAATAACTTGTCTATGGTCACAGCAGCCAGTAAGTGATGGCGCTAGGAGTTGAGCCCAGAAATGTAATGATGGAGCCCAAGGTCGTAATCCCTGCTTAGAATCGTTGGTCCCTGAGATGTTCTGACTTCATTTGTCCCTCATGGCCCTGTCTTTTCTGGGCCTGTGGGAGCCTTACCATGCGAGTAAGCTGGGAACCAGGCAGGCTGTGCATTCTCCCAGCCTCTGCCACACCCCTGCCTCCCCAAATACTATCCCAGGATCCTTCCCCTGGGAAGAGGAGAAAGTGAGGAGTTTTGTGCCAACCACTAACTTCTCAGGAAGAGAGGCACCCAGGTGCCTGGGAGGAGGGCTAAGGAGCTCCCTAGTGGGCCACTGGTCTTGGGGTCAGGCCAGCTCCCTGGCCCGTCACCATCCACCTCTATTCCAGTCCTGGCTCCCTGTCTAGTACAAAAGTTTTGAATGAGATTAGATGTCTTCAGTTATGGACAGCTATCTCGTCATGGCTCAGAAGCCCTCAGCAGGTGTGTGGGAGAGAAGTCTATGCACATGCTGCTCCTCTCCAGGCTCTCCCTGCAATGTCTAGTTTGCTTAATTCCTCTGCCGTCTACAGGGTTATTCTTCAAGGGAGAAGATTCAGGGTTTCTTTGGGGGTGTAACCTCGATTGTGACCAAAGGTGGCTCTACCATTGAGACCAGCTTTCTTTCTCTTTAACTGCCTGTTTCCTTGAGACCCTGGACTTCAGCAGAGAACAAGCTGAAAAATCAGAGTTCCCTGGAAACTGCCCTCCTCCTCACTTAGACTCAGGTAGGTATTACCGCTGTTATCACTTAATGCTGGTATTATTATGTAAGCCAGGTGGTAGGTCATCCATTTTTCTGCCAGAGAAAGGAAGGGGAAGTCTGCCAAGACAAAAATGGAGAACAGGAATATTTTATTCCTCTCTGAAGACAAGATGCTACCCTTGTCCCAAAGAGGGGAACCTTTGGGAGCATAGGGAAGGTCCGGATAAGAAGAGAGAGTTTGGGAGAGCCCATCTCACTCTTGATAACTATGATAGAAAGGTGAATGGTTCCCTAGCTTGGGCTTCCTCCCTGAAGTTCATCTGGGGCATATCACATGGCTATGAGTGTGTCACCCATTACTTTAAAACCCTCAGTAGCTTGCCGCAGCCCATGAAACATGGCTGTGTGGTAGGAGTAATATTATGGGGAGAGCATGAGCTTTAACTTTTTTATCTTACATTTTTTGGCCGCGCCACATGGCATGTGGGATCTTAGTTCCTTGACCAGGGATTGAACCCTCACCCCCTGCACTGGAAACTCAGAGTCTTAACCACTGGACCACCAGGGAAGTCCCAGCATACCTTTGATATCAAGAAGTATTAGGTCAATGGCAAATTAGAAGTTATAAATAAGTATGTGATTAATATCCATATCCAGTTGCATTTATACATTGATTAAGATGATAGATATTTTAGCATATAATAGGAAAGTATAAAGTATGCTTGGGAGATGGAAATTGGACCTATAAATCTTGCTCTACGAAAAGGGGCACAGGGTACCGTGGCAGTTTCTGAACTTTGTTTTGGTTCTTCAACTCAAGAGATGAAGAAGAAACAGACCCTGTTTAGCTTTCTTAGGTAAATAAGATGTCATTAGCAAGAAGTCACAGATAACAGTCCCTCTCTTCTTCAGCCCTTCTCAAGTGTTCCTGGATCTGGTCTTATAAGCCAAGAACATCTACAAAAGGGCTGCAGCTAATATTATACTTAATGGTGAAATATTAAAAAATTTTTCCCCTAAAATAGGGGAACAGGCAAGCATATAATCTCTTACCACTTCTATTCAACATTGTACTAGAAATTCTAGCTAGCATAATGGGCAAGAAAAAGAAATAAAAGGCATAAAGATAGGGAAAAAAAAGTAAAAACTGTTATTATTTGCAGAAGACATAACTTGTGTATGAAAAATGTACAGAATACACACACACAAAAAGCCCAAATCGGTAAGTGGCTTTAGAAAGGTCAAGGATAGAAAGTCAATATAAAAAATTATTCCATCCTATATACTATTTAAAAACAATTGGAGAATGAAAATTGAAATATACTGTTTACAATAGCATCAAAAATATCACATACAAAGGATAAATCTAACTAAATATTTGCGGGATAGCTACACTGAAAATGACAAAACGTTGCTGAGAGAAACTTTAAAATTCTTAAAGAAATGGAGACAAAATAGAAATTGAGATATACTGTGTTCATAGATGGTTAGACTCAATGTTGATCTATAGATTAATTTAATCCCTATAAAAATCCAACAGATTTCTTTGAGGAAGTAGACAAGCTGATTCTAAAATTTAAGTGGAAATGCAGAAAGGGTCTAGAGTAGCCAAAAACAATCTTGGAGGAATTAAGTTGGAGGAATTAAACTATTTTAATTAGGACTTACTATAAGGCTAGAGTATTCAAGGGAGTGTGGAGTTAGAAAAAGTAGAGACAAATAGATCAATGAAATAAATTAGAAATTTGAAATCCACCAACATATATGGTTAACTGACTTTTTACAACCATCCCAGGTCAATACAGTGTGGAGGGGAAAGTCTCTTTAACAAGTATTGCTGGAACAACTGGATATCCATATAAAATAAACGAACCTCAACCTCTAGCTCACTCCACACATAAAAATTAATTTGAGAGGGGTCATAGAGCTAAATGTAAAACCCACAACCATAAAGTTTCTATTGCGTTGGCCAGAGAGTTCCTGCGGCTTTTAAGTAAAAATAAAAGACACGTTTTTCATTTTCACTTTATCGAACAACGTATTCACCATTTTGTTCCACTACCTTCTGCCATTTTTCAGGCAACTTCATAATTCCATCTTCCTAAAACTTTTTGTCTTTTTGAGCAAAGAACTGTTCCAGGTGCCTTTTACAGTCTTGAAGGGAATTGAAATTTTTTCCATTAAGAGAATTTTGTAAAGACTGAAATAAATGGAAATCCAAAGCTGCAATGTCTGGTGAATACTGCAGATGAATCAGAACTTCCCAGCCAAGCTGTAACAGTCTTTGCCTGGTCATCAAAGAAACATGTGGTCTTCTTGCATTATCCTGATGGAAGATTATGTGTTTTCTCTTGACTAACTTTGGACGGTTTTCATCGAGGGCCACTTTCAGTTGGTCTAATTGGGAGGAGTACTTGTTGGAATCAATCATTTGGTTTTCCGGGAGGAGATCATAATAGAGGACTCCCTTCCAATCCCACCATATACACAACATCACCTTCTTTGGATGAAGACTGGCCTTTGGTGTGGTTGGTGGTGGTTCATTTCGCTTGCCCCATGATATCTTCCTTTCCATATTATTGTACAGTATCCACTTTTCATTGCCCATCACAATTTGTTTTAAAAACGGAACATTTTCATTATGTTTCAGTAGAGAATCGCATGCAGAAATACGGTCGAGAAGGTTTTTTTCTGCTTAATTTATGTGGAACCTAAACATCAAGGCGATTAACACAACCAAGCTGGTGCAAATGATTTTCAGCGCTTGATTTGGATATTTTGAGTTTGTCGGCTATCTCCTGCGTGGTATAACATTGATTGCTCTCAATTAATGAATGTCTCAATTTGATCACTATCAACTGGTCTACCTGACCGTGGAGCATTGTCCAGAGAGAAATCTCCAGCATGAAATTTCACAAACCACATGTTCGATCAGTCACAGCACCTTCTCCATATACTGCACAAATCTTTTGTGTGTGTGTTTCAGTTGCGTTTTCACCTTTCTTGAAATAAGAAAGCATAATATGCCAAAAATGTTGCTTTTTTTCTTCCATCTTCAATATTAAAGTGGCTACACAAAAATTCACCAATTTTGATAAGTTTTTTTTTTTAATGCACGCTGATATGACAGCTGTCACAATACAATCTAACAAAATTGTTTCAAATGATGTTAAAGGCAACTAAGTGCTACTAGAGCCATCTTACAGAAAAAAACAAACGAACTCTTTGGCCAACCCAATATATAAGACAGAGGAAAATATCTTTGTGACCTTGAGGTAGGCAGAGGTTGTTTGGACAGGACACAAAAAGCAGTAACCATAGAGGGGAAAATGGATAAATTAGACTCATGAAATTTAACATTTTCATGCAACTAAGAGTTCGCATGCTGCAACTAAGACCCGGCACAGCCAAAATAAATAAATAATTTTTAAAAAGGGAAGTTAACATTTTCTGATACCAAAAGGAACTATTAAGAAAATAGTTAACAAATAGAGGGCTCCCCTGTTGGCGCAATGGTTAACAATCCGCGTGCCAATGCAGGGGACACGGGTTCGAGCCCTGGTCTGGGAAGATCCCACATGCTGCGGAGCAACTAAGCCCGTGCACCACAACTACTGAAGCCCGCACGCCTAGAGCCCGTGCTCCACAACAAGAGAAGCCCCCGCACCGCAACGAAGACCCAACGCAGCCAAAAATAAATAAATTAATTTTTTTAAAAAAAGAAAGAAAACAAATAGGCAGGGAATGGGAACATATACTACAGTACATAAAAAGATAAACAACTCAAAAATGGCAAAAGATTTAAGCATAACGTTTCACAAAAGAAGGCATAAAAATGGCCAATAAGCACATGAAAAATTACTGAACAGCACTAGTCTTAGATATGACACCCAAAGCATAGGCAACAAAGGAAAAAATAGATAAGTGGGACTTCATCAAAATTAAACCTTTTATGCTTCAGAGGATATTATCAAGAAAGTGAAAAGACAACTCACAGAATGGGAGAAAATGTTTGCATATCATATATTGCATAAGGAACTCATATCTAGAACATACAAATAACTCTTACAACTCGATAATAAAAAGACAACTAACCCAATTAAAAATTGAATAGATATTTCTTCAAAGAAGATTCACAAATGACCTATAAGCACATGAAAATATGCTCAACATTGTTAGCCATCAGGGAAATGCAAGTCAAAACCAAAATGAGATACTTCATACCCATTAGGATGGCTATATTCAATACGACAAATAAAAAGTATTGGTGTGGATTTGGAGAAATTGAAATCCTGCTGCTGGGAATGGAAAATGCTGCAGCCTCTTTTGAAAACAGTTTGGCAGCTCCTCAGAAGGTTAAACATGGAGCTGCCATCTGATCCAGCAATTTCACTCCCAGGTATATCCCCAAGAGAAATGAAAACATATGTCCGCACAAAAACTGGTACACAAATATTCATAGCAGCTTTATTCATAACAGCCCCAAAGTGGAAGCAACCTAAAATGTCCATGAACTGACTAATGGATAAATTAGATGTAGAATGTTTTTACAGCAGTAGAAAAGAATGCAGTACTGGTACATACCACGACATGAATGAACCTTGACAATATCATGCTAAGTGAAAGAAACCACTCAACAAAGAACCATATATGTATGACCCCACTTACATTAACTGTCCAGAATAGCAAAATCTTTAGAAACAGAAAGTAGGTTAGTGGTTGCCTAAGGCTTGGAGGGGGCAATGGGGAGTTGTGTGACCTTGCCGCTCCAAGCATGGCTTTGGGTGTCCCACTCTAAGCAGCCCAGCGAAAGTGCGGTAGACTTCCCTGGGAAGCTGTGATCTGCCTGGAAGAGGAGTCCTCCAGGTGTGTGGGTAGGGAGGGTGGCCCACTCCTGGAGCTTTCCCGGGCTTTCAGGAAGAAGCAGACTTGTGAGGCAAGGTTACTTCTCCCTTTTTCACCTCACGTGGTTGTTGGCTACAACATCAGCTGCCATGTCTGTCAAAACAGTCCCTCTGTTGACTCTGCCATGGCCAGGGCAAGGGTTTTGAAATGTAGGGGCACACTCTGCATGCTGGTCATTCTGACAGTTTACTAGTGTCTGTCTGCTTCCTGGACTCAGGTTGAAGCCTCCAGAGTCCATGTTCTGAAGACCCTGGCAGCCCAGGCGTTATGATACTGCATTGCTTTGAGGCCAACCACATCATACCCTTGTAGGTTTCAGTTTCTTTCCCTGTGCGCAGTAGGCAAGGGGGTGACACAGTAGACGACTCTGCTGGGCAAATAAGCTGACACTTAGGAGTATGGAAAATAGCAAGATTCCAGAGCCTGGTCCTTTCTCTTCCAACTCTAGTCCCAGCTTCATCTCTGACTTGCTCTTTTAATGCTGTCCCTCAGTTTCTTGTCTGTGAAATGGGAACAAGCAGACTTAAATTATCATATACTGTCCTTCAGTTTCTTGTCTGTGAAATGGGAACAAGCAGACTTAAATTATCGTATACTTCCCTCGTAGGTGGGAGGTCAATAAATATCTAGCTCTGGTCTCCCAGGGGTTTGGGGAAAGGTTGAGGGCCCCTATGATAGGCTTTCTGCATATGTGTGACCTTTATCCCAAGAAATCTCGTGATGCTCATGAATACCTGCTTATGACATGGATAGGCCCCAGCACTGGACACAGTTTGGGCCTCCCTTTTCCATTTCCTTGTTTAGGGAGAGGGAGCTTGGGGACACATGCCTGGGATCATGGCACATTAGGCTGCAGAAGGAAAGAGGAAGATGGAGTTGCAGCTTAGTGGTGGGGACTCGTGCTTGGGTAACACCTCCCTTGAGGATCTGTGACTGTCCCGAGTCAGATGTCAGACGGGGCTGGAGGAGGAGTATGTTCACAGATCTTCATGCAACCTGGACAGCCCACTTGACAGTCCCTTCCTTTTGCCCTCTGGGATCCCTGTAAGGAGAGGCCAGCAACATCTATAAGGTCTGAGCCTGGGGAGGTCAGGCTTATAGAAGGACCAGCTGTGAGCCTCATAGGTGCTCAGGGACATCAGGCCTGTCTCCTGCCCCAACTCCCCCCTGGTCTGTCCTTCCTTACTTCCTCCTTCCTCGCTCTTTTATGTAGATCTAAGCCAAACCTTGGATGTACGTAAGTAAAGATAATACATTCCCTTCACCTAAGGTCCTACTCAGTGATGCCAGAAACTTGGCCCATCTCTTCCCCCATGACTAACGAATACCCAAGCTTTCTCCCAGCCACTGTTGCCTCAGCCCCTCACATCCTGAGGGGACCTCAGGACAAACAAGCACACTGAGACAAGGTATGACCCAACTAGCCCCACAATGCCATCCACACTGCCCATGGCATTGTGACATCAGGGCAAGAGGCCAGAGCTATATAAACTGTCCTCACAACCGTGACCTCAGGCTTTCCCATGGGATCTGGCAATGTGGAGGAGGGATGGAAGCCAATGCCCACATGTGGCCTGGGATTTGCCCCAACCTGTCCTCTGTGCAGAGAGAAGGGGCAGGAGCCTCCTGGGCTGTGGGCTCTTCCCTGTCTCATGGTCCAAGCTGAGTCACAGGCAGCAGACAGCCAGGAGAGCTAGCAATCAGTGGACTCCCTTCCTCCTGCCTGGAGGAGTGGGGACCATGCTGCTCTGCCTTCTGGGTACCCACTGGCTTCTGAGGGAGATCAAGTGAAACAAGGGATGGGGCCCCCACACCCCCATAAATATATTGGTTCCCTCATTAAGTGAATGTGGAGTGTCAAACCACGTGGTCCCAGGCACAGTGGTAAGTGCTGAGGTCATAAGGAGGTCCTGCCCTTGGGCAGTTCACCATAGTGGAGGAGATCCTTGTAACTGGCTGATGGAGTTTAGCACAGGGTGCTATGGACTCCAGAGGAGAGGCACACGCCAGACCAGCATGGGAGAATCAGGGAAGACTTCCTAGAGGAGATGGCAGTGCTAAGCTTCAAGGGGCCACTGGGATGGATGATGTGGAGAGGGGCAGTCCTAGGACAAGTTTAGAGGCTCAGAAGAGGGAGAGAGACTCAAAACTGACACTCTGCTAACTAGGACCTGGAACATGCTCCTCCAGGGCCCCAGGCCAGAGAGATGGTGCGAGATCTTGTGCTGTGTGACCCTGGTTGAGGAAAGGCTGGTGCACTTGTCCAGCCAACTCCCTGTATAACCACATGTCTGTGTATCTATACCATCCCTGGAGCTCTGAGCTACCTCTCTGCAGCCCTTCTCCCCCAGATTCTGCCTGTCAGGCACAGAACAGCAGTGCGTGTGTGTGTGTGTGTGTGTGTGTGTGTGTGTGTGTGTGTGTGCGTGTGCGTGGACGCTCATGCATGCGTGGACGCACGTAGTTGCACGTGCGGCTGTGAGTACCGGAGGAGGGGCCTCTACCAAGTAATTACTACCTGTCTCTGGAAACTGGGGCTATGTCTGCAGATCAGAGCAAGTGCTACTGGGAACAGTTCATGTCTCTGGTCAGAGTGTGACCCAGGGACTGACAATCTGGGCAGGCGAGACCTGGGGACCAAGGTCTTAGGACCAGGGTCACTGACAACCCGGGTAGGTGAGGCCTGGGGACAGAGATCACGGGACCAGAGCCAGGCCTGGCAATTTCTGTGGTGACCTGACCTTCTGCAGGGGATCTTCCCCAAGCCCGGGAAGGCATCCCACACCTAAGCATTTCATCTATGGTGGGCAGCAGAGAGGACGGGCACATACAGGCCCAGGGCCTCCAATAACAAATACGTGAGCTGAAAGGAAAGTCTTTCTTGCCCTGACTCTGTCCTGAGCTGAATGGGGAGGAGAGGGGTTTGCCCCAGCCTTGCTTTTGTGGTCAGAGAGAGGTGTACCCCCATTTGCTTCGTACAGTGGCTAAGTGCCCGAAAGGGAGTCTCACTGTCTTCCAGAATTCCGAACCAGTGTGCCCTCTCTCCTACAGGTGGAAGGTTCGGGGCCTTAGCCATTCCATGCCCTTCGCCCCCTCTTTGGCTTCTCTCCTCCCTCTCCCTCCCTCCTTGCTGCTCCCTGCAGGTCCCTGTCAGTTCTCACCCCCAACAAGGCACCCTTTCCCCAGCTGATCCAGCCTGTAGCCTCATGCACCCAGGCAGCACAGACAGCCTGCTCTCCCCTGCCCTTCCCTTTGCCTGACAGTAACCTCTTCCACAGCTGATGTCACCCTGCTTTGCACTGACACAGCAGCTGAGCTGGGCACAGCAGGGCTGCAAGGTCCAGAGGGCAGCTGGCTGTATGCAGAGCCAAGATTCCCTCTGTGCCCCCTACCCCCAGCCTTTCCCAGCCAAGAGTCTGCTGCTCTCCCTCTGGGCCAGTTCCATCCTCGGAGCCAGTGTATCCACCTGAGGATTGAGTGTTGACTGAGGCTTCACAGTGCCCAGTGGAAGGCCAATTCTCTGTTCTGAAGGGGACAGGGGTGGAGAATGGAGCCAGAGTTCTGGTCCTGCCCCTGGGGAGCTCACAGCTTTCCAAGAGAAACAGGACAAAGCACAAGAGCTAACCAGGCGGGATCATATCTGTCGACGGCAGAGTATAAACATACCATACATATTAAGTGGGGTGTGGGTTCAGGAAAGGGAGAGGGGCCCTTCCTAACCGAAGTGCCCCTAGAATTGATTAGAAGAAGAGGATGGGCCTGAGACAAACACATTTAGCATTTTTTTAAAGTGTCTACTCCTGTGCACTGGGCTAGGTGCTCTGACAAACTATTAATATTTATTGACATATTTAACCTTCTTTTACAAGGCTCAGAAAAGCTGTGCCAGTCTGGGGCTGTCGGGGTGGAGGATGATGTGGTGGGAATGTATCACCTACATCTGCTGGGTGTGTGGTAGATACTTCATGGATTTGTCCAGTAAGTAGTGCTTTGCCAAGCACAGAACAATTGTGCTAAGCGGAGAGTGGGAATGAGCTGTGCTGTTCCTGCTTTTCCCAACCCCTACCTGAAAAGGGAAAATCCTACACTTGCCCCCAGCTTTGCCTTTGATGTCTAGGTGTAAATAATGTAATCAGGGTGGATTTCCAGGCTATTTCTCTGCTGCTCCCACGCCAGGGGTTGGCTGGATGCCCTTTTAAAGCCCAGAGTTATTTCCTTCTATTTCCCTAAGGGACTCTGGGTTTGCAATGTCATCTGGCCCAGACATGCTCTTGCAGAATCCTTGGTTTCCCCATGTGCTCCTTTCAGGCAGCAGCCCAGAGAGCCAGCTATATTCATCCCATCCCTGCCAGGCCTGTCTTTCAGCTGAGGACCAGCCAGGGGGAGGAAGGCGCCAAACCCAGAGTTCCGTGCACAGCGGTCCCCTCAGCCCAAAGAGCACTCAGGGCGCCCTCGGTGGCTATTGACTCAGTCAGTCCCTGTCGTGCCAAGCACCCAGCAGTCTTCTTTCCTAACACCCTTCTTACCAAACTTCTGCTTTCCATGGGCAAATGCCAACTTCTTCTTCCTGACCCCCAAGAGCTACCTGGGCCTCTTGACCGCATGAAAAAGCTATGGCTGCCCTGTTATATACTTGGCCTTGGCTAAGGCCAGAACCATACTGCCAACTCTGGGGCCAGAGGAGGGTCACCCGAGACAGCAGGACCCCAGGAAAGGGATGGGGCCTGGTGCTGGCCAAACGCTTCCTGCCAGGGCAGGCTGGCACCTGGGCCTGTGAGTCAGGGCTGAAGCCAACACCCAGCTAATCCCATTACTTCCTTCACTTTTCAGGGCTTATAAGCAAGAGGGCGGCAAAGGCAGGGCCTGGAAAAAGTCGGGCTTTCTTGGGAGGGTGCAGGTGCCTGGATCCATCCAGGAGAGCAGAGAGTCAGATGCAGGGAATGGGAGGAGTCTGTTCTTGGGTCTCTGGGGGGTAGGGTTGGAAGGTGGGGAGTAAAGTCAGCACAGAGGTGTGAGGTGGGGATTGAATTGCCCCCCTGAGAGGTGGGGAACACAGGTGGCCCTTGGTGGAGACTCCTGAGGGCTGAGGTTACTCCTTCTCCAAAGGAAGGTGTGGAGGCCATGAGAACAGGCCTTACGGACCTCTACTACTGGTGGAGTAGTTGACCAAGAGCCTCCACCTGGGCCACTTCTAGATGTGCAGCCTGGGAACTTCCAATTCCTAGGAGCAGCCCAGCCAATAATTGAGCTCAGAAGGGATATTAAGGCAGCCCCTTTCCTGGGAGACACAATTCTCCTGGTGGTTTATTTTGGCTCCTTGAAGGTCCTGGCAAATCTTTCTTAGACTAACTATACTACAGGAATCCACCCAACTTTCCTACCTTCTCTCCTTCATTCGGGGTCAGACTTACAGTCTGGTCTGACAACTCTCCCAGCCTTCCTAGGCTCACTCCCTGTCTTCACTCACAGGTGTTTCCCCCACTAAAAACCTTTGCACCTTTATCCAGTCATGGCTACTGCTTCTCAAAAGACCCAGGTTAACTCAGAAAGCTACTGTGTCTCCAGAATGATAAATCCCTGTGGGTTAGGACCGGTTAGCAGGGCCAGAACCTTTAGAATTACCCAGAAGAAAAGAATAAGTAACAGGAAGGAGCAGGGGAGAGAAACAGTCCCTAGGTTGGAGACCCTCTGAGCGCATAGCCTTCCAAACTGGTTTTGTCGCACTTAAACTAACAGGAGACAGGGTGTGGGTCCTGCTGCCACCTGGTGGACATTTTAGGCAAAGCACCATTGCACCTTTCCACTCTCTTCTGTGATTCTGCTCGAGGGTGGGAGTGGAGAATTTATTCTGGGGTTTGGGGTCCTCTCTCCCTCATTAACAGCATAAATTAGAGGAACTGAATTCCAAACTTTGCACTCAAACGTTTATCCTTTAAAATCATCACCATAGTTGTACATGTCTGTGTAGATGCTAAAAATCATTGGCTGTACACTTTAAATGGGTGAACTGTATGGTCTGTGAATTATATCTCAATAAAGCTGTTTTTAAAATTCAGCACCATAAAAGGAGTTGGAATGAACTGAAACTTTTATTTTTTTTAATTTTATTTTATATTGGAGTATAGTTGATCTACAGTATTGTATTTGTTGCAGCTGTATGAACTGAAGCTTTTCGAACATGAAGATGAGGATGGTGGGTTTCGGTTTCTTGGGACATCCCCAAACAGATATGCAAGAAGGTCACACAGCAGGTACTCAGTAAATACTTAGTAAATTACGTGTGCGGTTAAATGGAGCCGCTTCTTTCATTGCCTCACCACCCACACTTTAACCTCTACACCCCGACTCCTCCAAATCAGGCATCTCCAGCCTCCTCACTTTTCAAGGTCTCCTGAGAGATTCTAGTCTAAACATCCAAAAGCTTTTATCGGAACCCATGACCTTTTAGCACCATTTGATACTGTCCATCAGCACCCCCTTCTTAAAACACTCCTCCTCTGGCTTTTGTGTCCTCAAAATCCCTGTCCCTCCTCCTGTCTCTAATGACTCTCTCTCCCTTTTGGCCCCTCTTCCTCCAGCTCCTTAAGCCCTTTTCTCTCTTTGTCCAGTCCAATCCTTTGGCAATCTTGACTGTTCCTGTGGGTCCGATAAACACTTTGAGCCACACGATTCCCACATCGCTCTCCCCAGTCTTTATTACCCTCTCAAACTCTAACCCAAATTGTTCAATGGCCTCTCCGATTTTCATCATCTTAACACTTCAGAGTCAAATATACCTAAAGCTGAATTCCTCACCTTCCTACTGAAACCCGCTCCTTTTGATCCTTCTCCTCAGCCCCCTTTTAATAGCATCACCACCCTTCCAGTTGTCCAGGTTTGAGACCTTAGATGTACTTTTGATTTCTCTCCCTTGCACCCCACATCCAACCAGGTGCGTTATAATCCCAACAGGTTCTGCCTATGAGATTTCTCATATATCTTTCCATTCCTTTCTATTCTTATTTCACCGAAGGAAATTCAGGCTTTCGTTATCTGTCCCTGAACTAGCACAGCAACCTTCCAACTGATTTTCTTGCTTCCAATTTCTCCCCAAACCAACCCATCCTGTTGTCACACTATTTTTCATAAAATATAGCTTTAATTTCATTACTCTGTTCAGATGCTTCCTTTGTTTTTCTGTTTGCCTAATGGATTAAATGTCTGGTATCTGAGGCCTTCCATATTTACTCCCAACTCTCTTTCCAGGCTTCCTATTCTCCACCCAATGTGGGATTGTTCTTCCAAAAGAGGCTTACTTCCAAGTTCCCACCTGCCTCCCTTTGTATCCTCTGCTGCCCCTGCATGATGACACACAGGAAGTCATTATCACTGTAGTCAGACCCAATTCGGAAGCCTAATGCCACCGTAAGTTCTCTCTCTGATCCTCAATTTCTTCCACCCATAAAATGGAGATAATGAAAAGCTATCCCATAGGATTGTGTGAGACTTAACTGAGATAATACACAGTAAAGTGTCTGGCATGTGGGTGGTTAATAAATAGTAACTATACTTTATTACTGTCTCTTAAAATATTATCCATCCTTCAAATTCCATCTCAATGCCATTTCGTTCAAAATTCCTTTCTTGACCTTCCCGCTTCCAAACCCAATCTCCTCCCTTCCTCTGTTAGATGCTGGACTTCTCGTTACATTACTTATCATTGTAGCTATTTTCATACCTGTCACACATTTCGCTCATATTCTTCCCCAACTGTAATCTCCAAGGAAGTAGCAATTAGGCTTAGAGCAAACCGGTGATAAGCGAATCTATTGCATGATGACTCCCATGTCAAGAAATGAACTGTACTGATATTTCGCTGACAGGGAGAGCTAGTGTGGTGAGGGCAGCCAGCCAAGAGGTTCTCTGAGTCTCAAATGAAAATGAGCCTCAGGCCTCTATGAACATAACTACTGACAACCTCAGGTGTCTATGAACATAACTACTGACAACCTCAGGTCTCTAGGAACATAACTACTGGCTTTTAAAAAATTATTATTTTTTCCAAATATGAAAGTACTCATAATCATTGTAGAAAAAAATCAGCAAAATAAAAAGCATCTATAATCACACCATCCAGAGCTACTGCTACTAAATTTTTTATTCTTCAATATTACTCCTTTTTTTCTGATGCATCTCTCTAAGTATATACACAGGAAATTTGGAGTCTATAGATGTATATGCCAGAATTTTCATATAACATATATTGAGCATTTTCTATGACATTAACTATTATTCAAAAATGTCGTTAATTTCTGCACAAAAATCCATTATGTGAATGTGTCTTAATTTATTTAATCTTTTCTTTTTTTCTATTTTGGATATTTGGGCTTCCTCTTTTTTAGCTTTTTCTTTTTTTTTAAACTGTTATCAATCATGCTGATAGAAATACCAAGACAGAGTTCTAGATTTGGGATTACAGGGCCAGTGGAATAAAAGAAAAGAAAGCTCTTGGTTCTGAATTCCTGTTCAGGAATTTTTTTTAAAATTTTGAAATACAATTGACCTTTATTGAGTTATGATTGCCATACAAAAAGCTGTACTTATTTAATGTGTACAACTTGGTGAGTTTGGCGATAAGTATACACCTTTAAAACCATCACCTCAGGAAATTTTAATCAATTTGTAGTTTCACCAGCTACTCTAGCTCTTTTATTCATTTGTCTGTTTTTCAGAGTTTGAAGAGATAACCAATTTCAGGAGTGAGAAAGTGGTTGGATCTGTGTCTTTGGAAAGAACCTGAGGCTTGTGTAATTCAAGCTTAGCTCAACTCACATTCCAGTGACCATGCAGGGATAAAGATCACTGTACATTTTAACATTTCTTGCAGTGTTGTAACTTTCTCCTTGTTTGGTCTTTTAACTCGGTCTGTTTCCTTGTGCATACTTTGCTGCAGGGACAAGATGGGGGAAGAGAGATAGAAATCATCATTCTATTCCTCACTGGCCTCAGGAAGTTGGGTCTCCTGCCGTATAGCCACACAGCACTTTTGCTTCTCCCTTGCAGCACTTTTTATGATTATAAATCATCAATTATTTGTGTATTTGTTTAATGTTTATCTTCTTCACCAGAGTGTAAGTTTCGTGAGACAGGGGCCCTGATGGTCTCATTTACTGCTTCATCCCCAAAGTGTAGCATAATCCCTACCTATATTCGGCACTCAGTAAACATCTACAGAATGAATTACCATTGGAATGAGGACTCAGGATGGAAGAATATGTGTCTTCCGTAATGGGGCTCTCAGAGGCGGGGACAAGGAGGTGTCTTGGGTGCTTGCCCTGAAACCCTGAGGTGATGCTGGAAGAGCGAGCCCTGGGGAATCTGCCCTGGTGCTCCAGTCTCCCCTCCTCACAGGCTTGGGACTTTCAGTCAACAGTGCCTCATTGTGAAATTTGGTGAGTGGCTCCGAGGGGAAGAAGAATTGCATTCTCTCATGTCCTCTTCCCTGAGCCTCTCTATCCTCCATCCCTTTTCCCTCTCATGCCTTTCTTTCTCCTGGTGTATCTCCTCGCCTTTCTTTCTAGGCTGGTATCTCCAGCTCACATGGAGCTCTTTCCTTCCCCACTCCACCCACTCCAGCAGGTGGCCTAACACTTCACACCAGCTACAGAACACTGCCTGCCACAGGGGGAGCTCTGCCTAGAAGGGATAATGCTGATGGATTATGTCAGGACACGTGAGCTCTCCGGATGTCGGGACTACACTCAGCAAGAGGACATGATCATGGCCTCAGACCCATTTCCCAGGGCTTAGTCAACTGACAACTAACTTTCCTATTTTTGTTGATGATATCATCTGTCTCCTACCACCTGGGTTTGATTGCTTCCCTCCATCTGTCCAATCTTCTGTAGACGGTATGGACAGATGGACATTGATGTCCAGGAGGGTCCTCTAGAAATGTGAGGAAAGCTGAGGGTCTCATTCAAAGGGTTCTTTTTGGAGAAATGGAAGATGCAAAGTGTATTCCAGAAGGACTTTGAAATCAGGGAGGTGGAAGGAAGGGAGAAAAAGGTTGAAGTGGGTCCTTTTGATGAGGAGATGGGTCACCTCCAGCCTCTCTGTGAGGTCCCTGGTGAAATAGAACAAAGGCTCTTTTCTTGCTGTCCTGGGCTGGGACAGCTGCAACAGGACTTCATATACCTGGACCTTCCAACAGATCTGGCTTGTTCATTGTGGTGTATGGAGAAGCTGGGACTTGTGGTGGCCCCTGGTGCAGTGCTGTGGTGTTTGTTACATGAAAACAGGCAGGGGAGGAGTCCCTTCTGCTTAGCCTACTCAGGTTGTTTGCTTGGTCCACGATGTTTGTTGTTGAAGTCTTGTGCTACTCGAATTTCAGTATTTTTTAAAATAAATTTATTTATTTGTTTGTTTGTTTTTGGCTGTGTTGGGTCTTTGTTGCTGCTTACGAGCTTTCTCTAGTTGCGGTGAGTGGGGGCTACTCTGTTGTGGTGCGTGGGTTTCTCATTGCGGTGGCTTCTCTTGTTGCGGATCATGGGCTCTAGGCACGCGGGCTTCAGTAGCTGTGGCTCGTGGGCTCTAGAGCGCAGGCTCAGTAGTTGTGGCACAGGGCCTTAGTTGCTCTGTGGCATGTGGGATCTTCCAGGGCCAGGGCTCAAACCCATGTCTCCTGCATTGGCAGGTGGATTCTTAACCACTGCGCCACCAGGGAGGCCCCGAATTTCGGTATTTTTACTCTGCAGATGACTCTGGTGGTGAAGGTTAAGCTCTTATACCCAGGGTTCTTTCTTATAGATAAGTGATTTCTAGTGTCCTCCACTGAGAATCATTGCCATAGTGAGCCATTGTTACTTATAAAGTGTTTCCTACTGTTTATGTCTATTGGGGTGAAAAAGGTTGAGTCACTATGTAAAATACAGAAGGTGGTTTGCAGCTTGCTTCTCCCTGTAGAACCTGGACTGTGAATCTCCCCAGAGTTCCTTTCTCTAAAGTATGGAAAGTGTCCTATCCCAGAGGAAGTTCTATGGAAAACTTATAAGGAGATGGACCACAAGTTTCCATCTTATAGACTTTGATGTCTCTGAACTCTTTGTCAAGGCCTAGCAGATCCGGGTAGCACTGGAGAAGCTGGCTGGGATGGGGATGTTGTGAAAAGGGGGTACACTGGTGGTGGGAAGAGGATAACTCTCTTCCTGATGTCTGCATGAGGAGAGCATGTGACCAAAAAATTTATCCCACTGAAGCAATGGGACCAATTCACCAAGTGGTTAAGAGCCTTCATAACGAAGAGGTACTTTTGGTTTAGATGACTCACAAGGCTTGTCATGTGGTTATAAAACTCTTCTAAGGGGTGCTTTCATTCAAAGGCTACTTGTATAATACCCTCCACCTGAAATGCTACCATTCTGTTCTGTTGGTGTCATCTGAAATGAAATGGGTGTAGGCACAGAGAGTTCTGGGACCCTTGTCCTTCAGGGACAATGACCACAGAGTCCTGGCTGAAGGCGTCTACCTTAACCATGAGCTGCTGTGTGTGACTGGAATGCACCAGGACGGATGCAATGGTATGATCATTAAATCTGTTGTGTGCTTTATAGTGTACAGAGTTTATAAAGACTTCTATATTCTATTTTAGTTTTAAAATAGTCCTTAAGGTCAACAGGGCTGGCCTTATTATCAACAATTTGCAGATAGGTAAAGAAAGTCTCAGAAGGGACTTGTCCAGAACCATCTGGTCAGTGTGTTGCTGAACAAAGAGCTAAACCCAGGAGTTCTGGTTTCAAGTTCAAGTGTCTTGGGTTTCGCTACAGGACCCCCCTGAAATGAGCTGCCCTTTTTAACAGAGTGAAGTCAAGTGCCAATAGAAGCTGGAGGGCATGGAGAACGGCTGGCCATTAAATCATTAGGAGATCCCACTTTATTACCACATTTACAACTTCTTGAGTAAGACTAAACCTCTTACGAACACAGAACATCTTTTGAGAATATTTCTCAAGCTCTGTTGCATAACCTGTGCCCCATGGGGGCATTCTAGGTTGATCCTTACTTGGCGAGTGCTCAAGACGGAGCAGGGAAGAGCAATGTTGGTCAGGTAGGTGGTCGTGACAGGTCACACACTGCTGGCCTTAAGCTCCCAGTGATACCGAGCAGTGCCCTGTGGGGCTCCTGGGTACAAAGCCTTTCTGTGTCCCCCATTTCTTTGATTATAGCATATAGTCTTCATTCAGCCTCCTTGACCTTCCCTGAGTTCCAATGGGCAGATTCAAGCAGTTACTAATTAGGGAAGGGAGGGGATGAGAGGCCAGGGAGAAACAAACAGTCAAGAGAAACAGTAGTGCAGCCTTGGGGCAAGGTCCTGGTTCCCCATCAAGGATACACACAACAATATCTTTGAGCTGTTTTGCAGATACTGAAACCCCCTCCAGGTGGGAGAAATTAATGATTAATGATGGTATGCTGCCCACAGGCAGGTAGACCTCAGACCAGTTGGAACCTGAAGGTTGATGATGCTGACTCCTACTTACCTCACCACCAACCCATCAGAAGAATGTCCACAAGCTGATCACAGCCTCTTTGAACCATTACTGTAAAACTTCTCACTAACCTCTCCAAGAGGGACACATAGTTTTCAAGGGCAGGAGCACACTGTGTCCCCCTTTGCCTGGCAAAGCAATAAAGCTGTCCTTTTCTACTTCACCCCAAACTCTGTCTCTAAGATTTGATTCGGCACCAGTGTACAGAGAAGCTGAGCTTTCAGCATCATCAGGGGTCTGGGACCTGTCACATGATGAACCTCCTTGGGTCCATCCAAACCCCTGCTATTCACAAGCCTCCCTTAGGATACAAAATTACCCCAAAGGAATCAGAAACCATCTCCAGTGCCTTTCCCCACTTCTCTGGACTCTACTGCTAGCTTCCTGTTCATCACCTCTGTCCCAGAGTTCAGTTTTGCAAGCCGGGGGTCCTTTTGCAATTGTTTGAAAAGCATGTGGGTGAGAGGTAGCAGCTCCCTTTCCTTCACTATCAGATGATTTCAGACAAAATGAGCAGTACAGGCCCAGTTCCTGATCCTTTGTCTTCCCAAAGAAAACAAACACCTTGGAATGTATGTCCCACTAACCAAAAAAATGGAAAGATGGGAACTCCTCCATCTAGGAAAGCTCACAGAGTGGCCTTAGCTCCAGCCCAGACAGTTAATTCCCTTCATAATATCTGGGCCTGGGGCAGGAGCTCCATGCAGCAGACCCAGGGATAGGACAGGCGCCATCTCAGATGCTGAGGTACATTTATTTATCAAGGAGCTGAGCCCAGCCCTGGGTTGTCTGGGATCGGGATCTCTTTATGGGGACACTGAAGACCGGTGACTTCCACCAGGCTGATGTTTTACTGAGCACAAAGGTGGGCTTCAGGCCACCGCATCAGTAGAGTAGCCCAGATGGGGAGCCAGGAGCTGGAGAGAGGGCAGCTCCCACTCCAGCCATCAGGGAGGAGGTAAGCACCTGCCCTTGTGGGACCAGCCCCGTACTGAGCCTGTAGACGAACGAGCCAGGGCATGTGATCAGAGGCTGGATCCGGGCACAGGCAAGGATGTGCTCAAGGGTCCTTGCCAGGGTTTTGATTCAGAAACCAAGACTGGATAAAAAGCAGATCAGCCTGGATACCTCTTCTATGAGCATTTTGTGCTCCTGCGTTCAGTTCTAGGTCCAGTACTAAGCAGAGCCACAAGATAAGATTGTCAGCTGAGCTGGGTCCAGATATACCTTCCCCTTAAGGAGTCTCAGGTCACACAGTCCTTGCCCTTTGCTCTCTGATCCATCTTCCCAGTCAGTGCTTAGCCTTTTTCCTAGGCTGAGCCCTACCCCTTCAAAGAAGACCTTTCTAGCAGTATAGCTCACCCATAAGCTACAAGAGGGCAGACCTCGGAAAAAAGGATACAGATAAGCTGGAACTCTGCAGGCTTTTCCCCTCCTCATGAGTGGCCAGAAAGCCTGTCCCTTAAGTATCTGAAGCAGGGGGTCCTCCTGCCACTATCCTTCTCCCCCAGCTGTGGGGGTAGAACGAGGTAGGAGAGGGGGCAGCTCCAGGTGAGACAGTAAAAGAGCCTCAGACACTGTTGGCTGAGCCTGGGAGGGAGGCAACACTTTTCAGTCTCCTGTGCCTGCCCTTGGTCCCCACCCCGATCCATGGCGGCCCTTTCAGGAGCTTTTAGTGGACATGAACTCAGACCTGCTGTGGAGTCGGCCAGCCTCCCTCTCCTCCCAGCCCCACCCATTGATCTTTCATCACCTCTTTTATCACCTCTTTTGTCTGACTCAGGACCATCCCTCCCAGGCCCCATCTGCAAGCAGCCCTCTTCTCCCCACAACATTCACCTCTCTCACTCCTCCTTCCTTCCAGCCCCAGTCTCCACACCCTCCTATTCCCCTGAACAGGCACCTGCTTTCCTCCTACAAAAGGCAGGAGACAGAGGCTGTGTGAGACCAGCTGCTCTCACACTCCCTTTCCTTTGCCCTCTGCTGGCTAGGCTGGGCTGGGCCTTTGTTCTCTCTTCCTCCCAGGTGAGAGTGGGTACCTGAGGTGCCAGGTCTCCTGCCTCATTCCCCATGAATGCTGTGCAATGTCCCGAGGGGCAGGAGCTACGAAAGTTGGGGAGCGGAGCCTGGGACAACCCTGCCTACATTGGCGCCCCCTCCCCGCGTGGGACACCAAGGATCTGTACCGTCTCCAGTGCGGTGCCTCCTCCATCCCAACCCAAGAAGCCTGAAGATGGACCCCAGGAGAAGGCACACAAGACCCTGGTGTCCAGTTGCTGCCTTCAGATCTGTCGTGGCATCAGAGGTACCTGGTGGGGGAGGGTTCTCCTGAGATACTGGAGTCAGGAGAAGGGGTCCACAGAAGCTGTTGGAAGGGAATACAGTCTGAAGAAGAGGTGGAATCTCAGTGTGTCTTTGGGGTTTGTGAATGGTCTGCGTTAGAGCTGAATGCCCCAGAGTACAGAGGCTAGTTTAGTGGTCTCCCAGAGGGAGAGCCTGGCACAGTCATCTCTTGGGGACCCAGAAGGGTATGAGGGAGCTAGTTTGAGGGAAGACACGGATGTGATGATGCCTTAGACTGCCCCACCTGGGATAAGGTGACAGGTAAAAGGGCTGGGGTGGAAATGAGAATAAAGTCTAGGGACTGATAGGTAGGGTAACTGGAAGGAGCCCTGCTGTTGGGAATCCTGGGCATCTTTCCAATGTCCCTCCCTTAGGACTTCGGGGAACAACCTTGACTGAGAACACAGCTGAGAACCAGGAACTTTATGTCAAGACCACCCTGCGGGAGCTTTTGGTGTACATCGTGTTCCTGGTGGACATTTGTTTCTGTGAGTAACATCTGTCTCTGTGCACATCTGTGTGTGAGAACATCTATGTGTACAACAACTGGGCACACACCTCTGTGGGCAACATCTGTGGTGACAGCCTCCATCTGTACGAGCAGGCTGTGCCCTGGTCTATTTTATACCTTTTCAGCTTAAGATTTTTTAATTAAAAAGAAGTTGTCACTGAGTTCAGGAGAAAAAGGCAGACTATTGGAAAGCTTTTAATACAGGTTACTTCTTCAAGTGTTATAAGGGGAATCCACTTTTTAAGTTCAAGTTCCTGATATCTACTTAACAGCCACTGTTTTCTATTAGCAGGTGGAAGTTTTTACCCTTCTGTAAAGAGTGGAAGACACTCCTTTTTATTTATTTATTTATTCATTTATTTGGTTGCACCAGGTTTTAGTTGTGGCAGGCAGGCTCCTTAGTTGCAGCTCCCGGGCTCCTCAGTTGTGGCACGTGAACTCTTAGCCATGGCATGCGTGTGGGATCTAGTTCCCTGACCAGGGATCGAACCCGGACCCCCTGCATTGGAAGTGCGGACTCTTATCCACTGTGCCGCCAGGGAAGTCCCAAGACACTCTTTTCTGTTCAGAAAAAATAGTTTGGTGGGTTTCACAGAGTTATTATACTAGGTCTGATCCACATTTCTTTGGAGGCAGGAGAGAAAAGATTCAGCAGGCCTTAGAGCTCAGATCCCTAATAAAAGGATTAAAGATGCAAATGGTGTGGTAGTCAGTGCAGCTAAGGTTCTCCCATGTGAAAGAGCACCATGCCACAGGCTTTGAGGGAAGCTTATCTGAAGATCTATAGGTATAAGCTGGGAAGGTTTGGTCTCTAAGTTGAGAGAAGCAAGTGAATAGATAGATCGGTGAACCATGGAAGAATAGAGTCAAAGAATTAGAGATAATAATAAAGGTGGACCAAACAGATGCTATAAGGCCTACAGATAAACATGCTTTGCTTTTCTATTAATTGCTTCTTTAAATTTTTGCATAAGTGAATTTTGGCTAATTTCATAGAGTTGTGTGTGTATGCGTGTGTTGATTGAAGCTGCAGCTTGGACCTTGCAACTAAGGTGCCTCCATTACTAGCTGGCTTTATACCCCACAGAAGCCTCTGTTCTTTTTAGGATGCATGAATCGTTTGCAAGTAGACTCTGAAGGTCTGATTATATAAGTTTTGGTTAAAAATTTCATCATCTTTGTGAGCTATCCACATGTGTATGAGCCCTCTAGGAAAGCTGAACACTTGTTTTGGTTGTACTCTGTTGGGACCCACTCTGTGGGGATAGACGGGACAGTTCTGCATGTTTATCACAGGCCATCAGCATGGAGTGAAAGGAGGCAGAGCGTATGGGGAACAACAGTCAACCCAGTGTACATTTTTGGGGGCCCATTTGATTCCTTTCAGCAATGACTCTCAGAAATTCGTTTGTTGACATACTGACTTTTTGTCTCAACCATCTGCTAGGAAGGAGTGTTTCTCTCCTTTTTCAGATCCTGTGACAACAGCTGTAACCTGCAGGCAGAGCCTTTCTCTATAAATGACTCAAATATCTCCATTTCCAGGTTAGCCTTTGGAGCAAGATTGGGAGGTTTCTGGCTCCCCAGAGTTAGACTGAACCATTCTGGCTTCAGGGTGGGAAGCTTAAGTTCTATCCACTCGTGTTCTCTACTTTTTGAGATCTCAATGCACCGACAAATACTAGATGGTCTGTAACTTGCCAAAGTCTGAGTCGTGGACTCAGTCCAATAATTACAGAATCCTTAAGTGGCCAGGAGCTTTAGAGGTCACCTAGTTCAAGGATGCAGAAATCCTTTCTCCAAGATCCCTCCTGTGGTTCTCTGTCAGGTGACCAAGCAGCCCCATCGTGGGGAACATCCATGGGAGTTTCACTCTTTCATGGGGCAGCTCTTCTACTGTTGGGAAGCCCTATTTCCTTTCATCCACAGAGCTCCCCTTTCTATGCCAGACATTGGACTGAGATATACAGAGATGACTGATCCTTGAGCCTTTCAGGGGCTCATCTTCTCCTTTTGAGAACTTCCTTCTATTGAGCTGTCTACTTCCCTGTTACTCTCCGAAGTGACAACCCTTCCACTGTGACTGAATGTGGCTATCATGTTTCTCCTTGGTAATATGTTCTCTGGATTAGTTACCTTCTAGTTTCTCACTAAGCCAGTCATTATAATATAGTTTCCAGAAGTGATATTATGCAGAGATTGAAGGCATGGGCTCTGAATTTACACAGACTTGGGTTCAAACACCAGGTTCTACCATTTACCAGGTGAGGGACCTTGAGTAAGTTGCTTAACTTCTCTGAGTTTCAGTTTTCTCATCTGTACCTACCCAATCCAATAAGATTATTACATAAGGTACATGAAGCAATATCCATGAAGTCATTACCTCTGTGCCTAGCATATAGTAAAAAATATTCCATAACGCTCACCATCCTGGTTGCCTGTCTCTAGGCCTGATCTATATGATGCCCAGTAATGGACAAAATACTCCACAGTCAGTCTGACCAGTTCAGAGTTCTGTGATGCTGTTACTTCAGTTGTATCCAGATTTGTGGAATATATGAGGACATGCAGAGGAAATAATTTCTAAACTAAAAGCTGAAAAATGAGGAGAATTTAGCTCCCTGAAAGAGAGGTGAAGACAAGGGACGTTTCTGGGGAGAAAGAACAGCATGTACCAAGTCCCAGAAGTGACAGAGGGCACGGTCTGGTGAGAGTGCATCCGTGTGGCTGGAGCAGACAGTTTGAAGAACAAAGTAGTAAAAGATGACCAAGCTGGCCATTTAAGCAGGGGCGGGTCATGAAGGGTCTTATAAGGTATGATATGGAATTGGGATGCTATCCTGAGGACCCTGTGGGGAGCCACTGAAGAGTTATAAGCACAAACTTCCAGCCCCCTCTAGAACATTCTTATGAAAGAGAATTTGGAGGCCTTCACATTCTGATGGCTCCTACAACACATAACAAAATACTACTAAAACTAGTTTCCTAGGCCCCATGCTCTCCCAGCCCCTTCCTTCCTTCAGGCTAATCTTCAGGCAACACTGAGCCTTGGACATGGTCTCAGTAGGGCTTCTTTGGTGCTCTCCAGGGTCCTGACCTCACCTGTCTGGCATCTCCGCTTCCTCAGCCTCCCTGAGCTCTGGCCACCTGCAACTAGACTATATATTCTCAGTGGGGATGATATAGCCCCCAGAGGGGTGGAAGTAGTTTCTTTCAGGGCAAAAAAATCCCACTTAGTTATTTCTATAGCTTTTTGGCTCTCCAAAGGGCTATAGTACATAAGCAAATGTAGAGAGTATATGTGGTATTAAAATTTAATTAGGGTGGAGGGTGATTAGGAAGACAATGTCTAAAGAGGCTCCTGGGTTAGGGTATAATACAAAAAGTGTTAAGAAACACTAAAATAGACCCACCTAATTTTGCTAGTCAGTGTGCTGACTAAGATGTCCTACCTAAGGACGGGGGTGCAAGTCCTGGCCATAGAATCTGGTATAAAGCAGGGTGGCTGTTGTGTTGTTCTATCAGGATGCTGTCTTCTAAGAGCTGCCATGACATGTGATATGCTGCCATGATATGGATATGCACTGTACCAGTTTGCTTTTCCCTGTCAATTCCTGAAACTAGGTTCAGATGCTCCAGGACCCATATTGGCATTAATGGAAAGATAGAACATTGGAGTCAGACTAACGGGATTCAGTTACCAGCTCTTCTGCTTATTGGTTTTGTGATGTTAGGCACTTCCTTGTTGGTAGAACAGGGAGAATAATACTTATCTTATGGACATAACATATATAAAGAATCTAACACAATTACTGATAGTATTTATCTTTGTGTTATCTAGGGGAATTTCAAAATACTTGATCTTTTAGTCTGTTTGTAAAAAATACCTCTCAAGGAAGAAGCAAATCTGAAAAGACTATATAATGTATGGTTCTAACTACATGATATTCTGGAAAAGGCAAAACTGTGGAGATAGTGAAAGGACTGGTGGCTGCCGGGGTCTTGGGGGAAGCTGAAATGAGTAGGTAAAGCATAGAGGATTTTGGGGCAGTGAAACTACTCTGTATGACATTATTATGGTAGATACATGTCATTATTATACATTTGTCTAAATGCATAGAATGTACAACACCAAGAGTGAACCCTAATGTAAAGTATGGACTTCGGGTAATGGTGATGTGTCAACATAGGTTCATCAGTTGTAACACGTACCACTCTGGCTGTGTGTATGTGGAGGTAAGGGGTGTATGGGAAATCTCTGCACCTTCCACTCAATTTTGCTTTGAACCTAAAACTGCTCTAAAAATTAAAGTCCTTTTAAAAAAGTCTATTTTTAAAATTATTTATTTATTTATCTATTTATTTATTTATGGCTACGTTGGGTCTTAGTCGTGGCACGCAGGCTCTCTAGTTGTGGTGCTTGGACTCAGTTGCCCCGTGGCGTGTAGGATCTTAGTTCCCCGACCAGGGATTGAACCCACGTCTCCTGCATTGGAAGGTGGATTCTTAACCACTGGACCACCAGGGGAGTCCCTAGAATGTCTATTTTAAAATACATTTCAAATTTGTAGTTGGCTCCACATTTAGGGATAGTATCATTTGAGCAGCATCCACTTCTGACATTAAAACTTTAAGTTAAGGCATTTTCTCCAGAAGACCCCAGTTTATCACTACCACCACCACCACCATCATCATCATCATTATCAACAGCACAAACAACAAAGCTTTATTGAATAATTTTTCAATGTGCCTGGCACAGTGCCAGGTACATTATCTCATTGACTACTCCCAATAACTCTAAGAAATTGGTTCTGTTATCACTCCCATTTTACAAATCGGGAGAAGTTTAGATATGACAAATAGCTTGCCTAAGGCCACACAGCAAATAAGTGGCAGAAGTAGGAATCCAACTGGGGACTAGCAGCCTGACTCACATTCTAAGCAGTCTCTTTGCATGCAAATTTGTTATACATTAATTTATTAACACCCATCAACATCTTATCAAGGTAACTCCCTGCCCTACCCTAAAAGAAGCAGACTCTTGAGAGAATTCTTCCAGCTGATTACTTTTCTTTCTTTTTATTGCCATATTTAAAAGGTGATAAAAAAACTTAAGGAACATTTTGAAATACAATTCACCACCACAGTACCAAAGGTTACTTTCTAATTACCAAACTTTATCCATATAGTTACATATTTTGCCTAGTTGTATCATATTGTATACTTCCACTTACAATTATATCATAGTTCCTCATGTTTGTAAGTTGTTTTTATATTTTCATTTTAATGACTACAATCACACCACAATTAGCTAAAACATTTCTCTTGTTATTTCGATATTTGCCTAGAGTAGGTAAATATATCTACGCTTGCTGCTTTTTTTCACCACTTTTGTTGAATTATCTCGGAATTTCCAGGGAGAGAAAATTACTACAAAGACAGGAATGTATTCTTGGTACTTGCTATGTGTTGTCATTTTGCCTCTGTAAGCAATCATGTAAATTTATTATGTTGCTAGCACTGTAAGATCATACCAATTTTTGTCACAACTTCATTAACATCGGATATTCTTATTTATATTTTTTATTACTGAATAGGCATAACATAGTACAATTTACCTTAATTTATTGGTCTTTGGTTACTAGTGAGGATGGACAATTTTCTCATGTTTTAATATACTATGTGTATTTACTTTTGTGTAAATTGCATAAGAAGTATATTTGAAGACAGGCAAAGAAGAAGATTGGGGGTGAAGTTTGGCACATTAGACCTTAGGTGAGGGACCACCCATCAAAGGGCTTATTTCCAGGATGTGGGTTCCTGGGGCTGGAAAGAACAGTCAACTAAGTCAGGGATCACCTGCACAGCAGTTTGGCCTGGGATGGGCCCCAGTAAACTATAGTGGTCAGCCATACTGAGCACATTTCTTCTCCCTTATGCTTTATTCTAGGAACCGGGTGCGTCTAGACACCAGGGCTATTTGGAGTCTCATCTGGCTAAAATAGATCTATCTTTTTAATGCAGGCATTATGGGTGAACCATCGATCTTTTCATAATAACCATATCAGTCGTGCAGCCCTTTAAACCTTACAAAGAGCTTTCATACCTATTATCTCATTTGATCCTGACAGCAATCCTGTAAGGGATAGATATTATTACTTCCGTTTCACAGATTAGGAAGCTGTTATTATTGTCATTATGAATAGTCCAGGAGTGATCAGTAATTCAGAAAGGTCCCTGATGGGTGGAGTCAGTCCTATTCCTGGGCAGAGAAAGTGCTGGAGAATGATCTTCCTGCCTCCACCCCTTCCCTCCCACTGTCATGCTGTTTCTGAAAGGGCTTCCAGCCTTTTGTCTTCTTGGCAGGATGGCTGTAGCCTTTTGTTGATGGAGGAAACATTGAAGGTCTTTGTGTGGAAACAATGGCTGTTTGTTTTAGGAGACAGTATTGTTATCTCAAAGGTGCACCTGGGACTGCCCCCACTCCCCCCCATAGGAGCGGCTCTGAGCCAAGACAAGGCTGGGTCTGGTCACCATGGAGCTGGGGAGGAGGGCAGAGACCCCTTGGCCTTTGGTGACTTGTATCTACACACCAACTAACATCAACTGGATGTTCTTTATTCGCTACTGGTTGTAAGGAAATGCCTGCCTCTGTTCACTGCTTTCTTGTAGAGAATTTTAAGGTTCTGTCCATAGATTGGTGGAATCTTGCATTAACAGGAGAGGCTGAAGTAAGCTTGGAGATCAGGAAGAATGTCTTTTTTAAAATTGAGATACAATTGACATGTAACACTGTATTAGTTTCAGGTGTACAACATGATGATCTGATATATTTACATATTGTGAAAGGATTGCCACAATGTTTAGTTAACATTCATTACCACACAGTTACAGTTTTTTTTCTTGTAATGAGAACTTTTAAGATCTACTCTCTTAGCAACTTTTCAAATATAGAATACAGTATTATTAACTATAGTCACCAGTCCTGTACCCCAGGATTTATTGATCTTATAACTGGAAATTTTTATGTTTCGACCACCTTCACCCATTTTGCCCATCTCCTGCATCTGGTAACCACCAATCTGTTCTCTGTATCTATGAGTTTGGGGGGGGGGTTGTTTTTGTTTTGTTTGGGGTTTTTTTTTTTCTGTGTGTTTGTTTTGTTTTCTTTGTTTTTTAAGATTCCACAAATAAGTGAGATCATACAATCTCTCTCTCTTTCTCTACACACACACACACACAAACACACACACACACATCACCGTCTCCTTATCCACTCATCCATCAGTGGACACTCAGGTGGTTTCCATGTCTTGGCTATTGTAAATAATACTGCAATAAACTTAGGGGTGCAGATATCTTTTTTTGTGTGTGTGATAACAGATCAATTTTAATTCTAGCACCTGAAGCTATTCAAGGGTATGCTTTAAAAACTTCATGGAACTGTTGTACACATTCAATAAAGTGACAACTGTGCAATACCACTTAGTATCTCAAAACCAGGAATATACTTTTGAATTGTTTGAACACAATCCACAGAATTAAAAACAAAACCAGAAGTTATCCACAGTTATACTAATTGTCAATTTAAAGTTTTACCGCTTACTATTTGATATAACAGTCAATATCTAGTAGGGGATATTGGAAGTGATTTCAGATTCTCATCCCGTTGTACTCTATTGGGAAGGTTTCTTGAGTAGCTATGTGACTGGCCAAAGGTGGGTACAGCCAGGACCAGAACAGCATGTAAGGCTCTACCACAGTTTCTGTAGTTTTGACTTTTTTTCCTTTGTCAGCTAAAAGTGCACAGCGAGAATTAAATACTTATCTTTACATATACACAAGGTATGCTGTGAAAGCATATTTGCTTACAAACATGTAAAAATACTTGTTAACTGGTTTGATAAGAAAATAATGTATAAAAGTATATAGCAAAACATTAATCATCTCTGACCCTGGAAAGATCAATTCCATATTTTATATTACAAACAAAAACAGTTTTAGTTTTTTTTGAATCCCTTATAGAAATACTTGAAAAGGAAGACAGACAGGAATTATTTATTTTTACTCTCAACATGGCTGTGAAAAGGGTTAAATTAAAAAACCAAGAACACTAAAATGACTAAGTCCAGAATAAGTCCAAATATTTGGCCACATAGAATATTATCTTTAGGAATAATAGTAAAGGCTTTACACACAGTTTTTAACCTATAAATACAATAGGTATTTTGGCCACTGGAAAACAAAGGCTATAGCATCGGTAAAGGTCTGAGATGTCTCACTTTTGTGGATTCAGTTCAGTGTATTTAAGGTTAACTAAAGTTGACATCAAAATTTTTAGAGATAGGCAAAAATTCACATTTAAAAAAAACTCCCTGTGTTTCTATTTAGAGTAACAGTAGGAAATATGATTCCATAAGTTAAAAGTTATTTCACAACCTATGACTTCAGTTTGGCAAACAGCTTAGGTTCCAAAACTGATTCATCCCTATTAAAAGTAAGTCCTTAAAAAAAGAATGTGTCTGTGTATATAGATATCCATTTTAAAGGAATCAGATAATCCTTGAAGCAGCCTTAGTGTTTCCTTTAAATCTGTCTTGAATGACCATTGGATTCGCTTCATGGAAAGGATTAGCCAGCTTCTTGGTCTAAGGCTACTACGGTGATCATTTATCTAAGGCTAGAAAGGTACCAGCGTGATGTAAACTGTAAGGAGAGAGGGAGAAGATGAGGACTTTTCCTGGAAATTGGTAGCTAAAATTCAAGGGATTCTTAGAAAATGACACAGTGGCAGCCTTTCTTGTCTTTTTCTTTCGTTGGTTCTGGTGAAGGAGGACATTCCTGCTCTTGAAATTTCCTTATAACCCGGACAAGTTCATGGAAAGCTTGATCTATATTCATGCTAATCTTTGCTGACGCCTCCATGTATGTTACCTTAAGCTACAGTGCTAACTGCTGTCCTTCCTGCATTACCTGTCTCTGATGATCCAAATCTGCTTTATTACCAATTAAAATCATTGGAAACTCATCACGATCCTTTACTCTGAGAATCTGTCTTTGAAACTTATGAATTTCGTCAAAACTGCCTCTGTGACTGGAAAGACCAACAGGAAACCCTCGCCAGTTCTCACACACTGTTCTTTCATAGCTCCAAACTCCTCTTGTCCCGCTGTATCCAGAATATGTAGCCGGGCTGCCCGGTCACGCATCCCACACTGCTTTAGGCAGGAATCCTCGACGGTTGGATCATAATCCATTACAAAATAGGACTGGATGAACTGGATGGTGAGCGCCGATTTGCCCCCGCCGCCCCTGCCGACCACCACTAGCCAGTACGTCTCTTGGCAGGAGCCGTCCCGCCAGCCGGCGGTGGCCATGGGGACGCCGCCCGCCCTCGGCCCGGCTCCAGGGACCTGTGCGGCCGGCGGGGGTCCCGGGGGCCGGGAGCTGCTGGAGGGCCGGTCCGGGCGGCAGCGCGGCGCCCGGGCTGACCGGGTCCCGACTGAGATGCGGAGAAGCGAGGTGACCGCAGCGGCGAGGGGCTGCAGCGGCCGGGGGGCCTCACTCCTGCGCACGTCTTCGCAGTGCCTGCCAAACGCAGCCTCCAGCGCCGCTACAAATGGCCCTCTCAGCAGGTATCTTTTTGAGATAGTGATTTCATTTCCTTTGAATAAATACCTAGGAGTAGAATTACTGGATCATATGGTAGTCCTATTTTTAATTTTTTGAGAAACCGTCATAGAAGATGTCTTTCTTGACTGAGCGTTCCTAGAATTAACAAAGAAAGGAACAGAAAGATATTGGACGTTCAGGAAGTATCTGTGGGTGAGCCCCTAACCCCCATGTGGCTGTAATGATGGCAGAAGATAATTGGTCACATAGTATCATAACATTAGTGAAGGCACAGTGGTGATGGAGAGAGCATGGGACCTGGAATAAGATGACTTGCTTCAAATGATGGTACAACCAGTTACTAGACACGTGCCTTTGACAAGATGTAGGTCAAGATACTTAAATCTCTGGAGGCCTTGATTTCCTTGTATATCTTTTCTTTTTTTTTTTTTTGCACAGCGTGTGGGATCTTAGTTCCCTGACCAGGGATCGAACCCGTGACCCCTGCAGTGGAAGCATGGAGTCTTAACCACTGGACTGCCAGGGAAGTCCCCCTTTTAAAAAAAAATTTTATTGGGGTATAGTTAATCTGCAATGTTGTGTTATCTTTGTATTTCAAGTGAGGATAATGTCTGCCTTTGTGAGACTCTGGTGGAAAACAAATAAGGCACTCAGTACAGTGCCTGGCATATAGTGGGCTTTCAATAAATATCAGTTGTCATTCCACATCGTTTCCATAAATTTGGAAAATATTGAAATGTAAAGTTTAACACACCGGAAGCCCAGGGTCTGTTTGAAAACACCAGGATAATGCTTAGCAAGGATAAGAAAGATTAGCCCTCTAGAAAGGGTTGCCAAGGATTAAGAATGGCCATGGGATGATGATTTCATGCCTCAGCACACTCAATTACCCTTGGCCTCTCCAGACCCAGAGAATTACAAAGTCCTTCTAGTACTAGGGTGAGGTGATCTGAGTCAGTTCAACTTCAATGATAGGGATTTAGGCCCTACCAGCAGGCTTTGACCTGTATTTGCTATAGCAGAATTCCCTGGTGTCCCAGAATTTCCAGGGCATGGATCAGTATTACAAGACCGGTGGGCCTGGACATATCCTGTTGTCCAATGCTGAGTGACAACTTGTCATTTAGTTTCCCCCACGTGGGACTGTCATTGGTCTCTAGAAGTACAGTAGTACATTTAAGTGCTAGATCTTAGGATCAGGGAAAGGATTTTTAAGAAGAGCTATGCTTCAGTCAAACACAGAAGTGCAGGCAGCACTAGCTGATGAAATCTGGGGCACCACCAGTGTAAGTGGCCCGAGAAAGGACACGTAGCACGTATTCATAAGGCATGAGTCTGAGTGCTGACTCTGCCTCTCGCCAGCTGAATGACCCTGAGCTAATCATATAAACTCTGAACTTCATGATTCATAGGAAACCGCTCATGGGTAAGGCGGAACAATCAGGCCATGGCTGACCGGCTATAGCAAGATATTGCATGGAAAAGCTCTTTGAAAGCTATGCAATGTGGTACACAGGTAAGGGATTTTAATAATATTGATAATGATCTCTTTACACTATGGAGTGGTGGCAGCAGGAAGTCTAGGGTTTTAAGTTCAGGCAGATTCTCAGGTCTGGGTGGAGGTGCTAGTCACAGAAATGAGGCATAGGGCAGTGGTTCTCAAAGGTGAGCAGATTATTTCACAGCATGAAGGAAAAGGACAGTTGAGCCAATGAGAGCTTGGGTATTCATACATTCAAACATTTATGAAGTCCTACTATGTGTCAGGCCCTAGGCCAACTGTTAAAGGGTTTGAAATAGAGAGACTCATCCTTTGCCTTCAAGGAGCAAAAGAGGTGGACATGTAAACCCACAGTGACATGTGGTGTGATGAATGTAATAGTGAAGGAGTGCTCTGGACCATGGCAAGATGTGAGGGGCAGAATGGTCAGAGAGACCTGGGAACTGTTGCAGGTCCCAGAGGCAGGCAACCATTCACATCCGAGAAGCCCCGAGTCAATGCCAGGGAAGCCTAAAGTCATTGCCGTTTGCTTGCTTGCTTGTTTTAACATCTCTGGCTTTCAGCCTGGAGGAGGCAGGGGTCGAAGGAGGCAGCAAGAGCCAGCTAAGACCTCAGACTATGGAAATGCAAGAGCTTTGCTGAGTCTGGAAGGGCAAGTATGAGAGGAAAATGTAATTTTAACTAATGCATAGTCCTTGTTTTAAAAAGTCCAATAGGGCCACTGTTATTAACCACTGTTAATAGTTTGGTGTATATAATTTCAGCCATTTTCTAGGCACATGTAGATATACATAAATTTAAATAAGAGGCCTTGGTTGGTTTATACTAGAAGGCGGTCTGTGTAAACAGAGATGAAATGTCCACCAAAGGTGGGAAGTGTAGGAGGCTTTCCCAAGGTGTTGATGGCTGATGGCAATAATCTCAGTATAGGAGGATCTCTTGATGTACTTTGTAGAAACTAACTCACACTTCAAAATATCTGCCAGGAACTGCCAGCCTGCAGTGAAGGCAGGAATCAGGGGCAGTGCTTCTTGCTGGGTACTTCTGTATCCTGGCCTGACTCTCCCAGCATCTCCTTTCTTCTCTCTCGTCTCTTTCCCCAGCTCTGGTCCACTTTGCTTTCTTCTCACCTACCTCTGCCCACAGTATTTGACGCTTCTTTCCTTTTGACTTTTTTCTCTGGTCCACTGTCCATAGTCCTCCTGTCCCTGACACAGCTTCTTGAGATTTCTTTGAAAGGCTCTTTCTGATGGGAACTCCAGGGAAACATTGTTCACTTTTGGTTCTTGAGCCCCAGGGAAGGTGTGTTTTGTTTTGTTTTTTTAACTGAAGTTGATTTACAATATTGTGTTAATTTCTGCTGTACAGCAAAGTATTTTAGTTATGCATATATATATATATACATTCTTTTTTAAAATTCTTTTTCATTATGGTTTATCATAGGATACTGAATATAGTTGTCTGTGCTATACAGTAGGACCTTGTTGTTTATCCATTCCATATATAACAGCTTACATCTGCTAACCCCAATATCCCACTCCATCCTTACCAAACCCCTTCCCCCTTGGCAACCACCAGTCTGTTCTCTATGTCTGTGAGTCTGTTTCTGTTTCCTAGATAGGTTCATTTATGTCATATTTTAGATTCCACATATAAGTGATATCATATGGTATTTGTCTTTCTCCTTCTGACTTACTTCACTTAGTGATAATCTCTAGGTCCATCCATATTGCTGCAAATGGCATTATTTCATTCTTTTTTTTACAGCTGAGTAATATTCTATTGTATATGTATACCACATCTTCTCTATCCATTCATCTGTTGGTGAATGTTGAGGTTGCTTCCCATGTCTTGGCTATTGTGAATAGTGCTGCTGTGAACATAGGGGTGCATGTATCTTTTTGGATTAGAGTTTTGTCTGGATATATGCCCAGGAGTGGGACTGCTGTATCATATGACAATTCTATTTTTAGTTTTTTGAGGAACCTCCATACTGTTTTCCATAGTGGTTGTGATCTCGGCGAGGCAGCAATGAGTGGTGCTGTGAAGCGAGATCTTTTTTTTTTTTTTTTTTTTTAAAAATCTTTATTGGGGTATAATTGCTTTACAATGGTGTGTTAGTTTCTGCTTTATAACAAAGTGAATCAGCTATACATATACATATGTTCCCATATGTCTTCCCTCTTGCGTCTCCCTCCCTCCCACTCTCCCCATCCCACCCTTCCAGGCTGTCACAAAGCACCGAGCTAATATCCCTGTGCCTTGCGGCTGCTTCCCCCCAGCTATCTACCTTACTACGTTTGTTAGTGTGTATATGTCCATGACTCTCTCTCGCCCTGTCAAAACTCACCCCTCCCCCTCCCCATACCCTCAAGTCCGTTCTCCAGTAGGTCTGCATCTTTATTCCTATCTTACCCCTAGGTTCTTCATGACATTTTTTTCCCTTAAATTCCATATATATGTGTTAGCATACGGTATTTGTCTTTTTCTTTCTGACTTACTTCACTCTGTATGACAGACTCTAGGTCTATCCATCTCATTACAAATAGCTCAATTTCATTTCTTTTTAAGGCTGAGTAATATTCCATTGTGTATATGTGCCACATCTTCTTTATCCATTCATCCGATGATGGGCACTTAGGTTGTTTCCATGTCCTGGCTATTGTAAATAGAGCTGCAATGAACATTTTGGTACCTGACTCTTTTTGAATTTTGGTTTTCTCAGGGTATATGCCAAGTAGTGGGATTGCTGGGTCATATGGTAATTCTATTTGTAGTTTTTTAAGGAACCTCCATACTGTTCTCCACAGTGGCTGAACCAATTCACATTCCCACCAGCAGTGCAAGAGTGTCCCCTTTTCTCCACACCCTCTCTAGCATTTATTGTTTCTAGATTTTTTGATGATGGCCATTCTGACTGGTGTGAGATGATATCTCATTGTAGTTTTGATTTGCATTTCTCTAATGATTAATGATGTTGAGCATTCTTTCATGTGTTTGTTGGCATTCTGTATATCTTCTTTGGAGAAATGTCTATTTAGGTCTTCTGCCCATTTTTGGATGGGGTTGTTTGTTTTTTTGTTATTGAGCTGCATGAGCTGGTGAAGCGAGATCTTAATTCCCTGCCCAGGAATTGAACCTGGGGAGCCTGGATGAAAACTAGGAATCCTGGCCACCAGACCCCCTGGCTCTTGCCCCCAGTGAAAAATGCATTTCTCACAGAGGCAAACCTGTAAAAACAGGTACAAAGTTTATTATTAGAGACATAGCACAGCAACAAGTGGGAGAGCGCACAGAGAAACACTTTGTTTAGTTAAGATAGAAGCAAGGCAGAGATGCACACCTGGAGAGAAAGGGTGGGGCATCCTCCCTAATAAGGAGGAGTGCAGTAAAGAGGCGGTTAAGTCATTTATATAGGTCAGTTCTTCTGGGTCTTTGTTTACCTTTGGCCAATTATCTGGTTGCTTTTTCCACACCTGACCTGCCTTAGGGGCCTCCCCAACATGCGTGTGCAACTTTCTTCCAAGATGGATTACAGCCCAGAGGCCTACGGGATGGCCTTAGCATCACGTATTACGGGGTGGTGCCCCCTCCTTTTTGACCCCCAAGGAGCCTTTCTACGCATGTGCGATGTTTCCCTTGCCCCAAGGATGGGAAATGTATGACCTCTTGATCTTTTAACAGGGTGTAGTCCCACTCTGTCCCTGCCATAAAAATGTCCAACGTCTGGTTATTTACCTTATTTCTGTTGCTGGTTTTTATGAGGTGCAGATCTCGAAATATAGACAGGAGACCAGTCATAAATATGTAGTCCTGGGGCCCACTTGTCTCTTGCTTCAGGAAATGTAAACAGGGAGCTAGTAATGAATGTCTGGCCTGGAGCCCATCTTCTTCTTACCCCAGGAAGTGTGAACAGGAGACCAGTTGTAAATGTCTAGCCTGGAGCCCATCTATCTCCTGCCTCAGTTGTACCAACTTACATAGGAAAAGTTTGATAATGTGTTTCAAGGAGTTCACGCCCTTCAAAGCGATAATGACATGGTCTCTATTTAAATGATTTAAAAATCAATCCATATATTAATTACTTAAATATGTCTTCCCTTTCTGTAGAACAATTTGAGAGCCTCCTTTTGTGTACTGAGTGAGCATGCCCTGTGGTAGAGGAGGTGATGCATTTATCTGCCGTGTCTGAAGCAGTCTTCATACATTTTTCCTGGACTGCTTTAATTTTGCAATATCACATGAGCCAATCAATGATGGGCGACCCTTAACAGACCCTGTACCTCCAGAGAGAATCAATTCTTGGCATTGGATGAACATATGGTTTGGTCATGGTATTGATTATCCTACAGTCTTCACGGAATCATTGATGCATGCAGCTTGGATTGCAAAATTACAGGTGAAGTCCATGGCTTCTCTGTAGTGAAATCACTCATTACCAATTCTACTATACCTTAGTCACCTTTCTGTAATCTTTTATAAGGATAGTGCGTGAAACGGTGGCATCATAATTGGGGTAACCCCGATATATGTGGTTTAGGTATGTCTTGCCTGGTTTCCCAGCTTTCCTGGGTCCACATTTTCAAGGACTCTAGCCATGGCACCCTTTAACATCATAGGGCTCTTCTCTTAATGCTTCCTCAGTTTTAGTATTAAATATCTCTTTGATGTAGGTAGATATAGGCAGCAAAGTCTTTTTTTTTTATTTATTTAATTTATTTATTTTTGGCTGGGTGGGGTCTTCATTGCTGCACGTGGGCTTTCTCTAGTTGTGGCAAGCGGGGGCTACTCTTTGTTGCAGTGTACGTGCTCCTCATTGCAGTGGCTTCTCTTGTTGCAGGGCATGGGCTCTAGGCTCGTGGGCCTCAGTGGTTGTGGCACGTGGGATCAGTAGTTGTGGCTCACGGGCTCTAGAGTGCAGGCTCAGTAGTTGTGGCGCACGGGCTTAGTTGCTCCCCGGCATGTGGGATCTTCCTGGACCAGGGATTGAACCTGTGTCCCCTGCATTGGCAGGCGGATTCTTAACCACTGCGCCACCAGGGAAGTCCTAGGCAGCAAAGTCTTTAAACATCAGGTCTATAGTACTCTCCATGGCCTTGGCTTTTATCAAGATGATCAGTCTCTGGGAGATCTCAGAGAAATCTTTCAAGGAAACACAGATAAGAGCAAGCACAGTCTTACTCTATAACCTTCTAGGAGGATATGTGTAGAACCACTTCTGACTCATCAGCCAGTAAAAAAACCCATACTGAGGCAGGTCTCTTATGTTATACCCCAGTTGGCATCTTCTCTTGAAACAGTGTGCCCTTCTTAAAGACCAAAGCTATATATGTCATATATCTCTCCTGATATTGCTGAAGTTCATTCTATGTCTTGAGGTTTTTGGACAAGAGCTATGCTATTTGGGGGGCAGTATTTTTCTTTCCAGGATGGCCCTGAAGAAGACCATCCATCTTCCTCAGGGCCTTTGACCTCCTGGTTTAACTGCTGTCTTAATAAACTTTTCAAGTGGTTCTGAAACCATGTAACAGTTTACAGTCCATCAGCTAAGGTTATATTAAATCTATAAGAATCAATTGCTTTTGCTTGCTCTTGTACCTGCACTAAGAAATTGAACAGAACAGAGAAATTCCAGCAGCTGATCACAAGTGTATTCTTGTGGCCTGTTCCCTAGTCCCATCTTCAATCATGTAGGTATCTTATTTCAGTATTTCATCCCCTGAGATGATCTGTTACGAAATTGATTCAGCATGGACACATATTTATAGGTCTTTCTTACCCCTGTCCTAAGATCTCAGAGCTGTCAGAAATTTTAGGGGGATCACTAGTCAGTTCTTGGATTCGTTTTCCACTTCTCAGAATGATCACCTTCAGCCTGATTGGATTCCTTCAAAAGCAACTCATAACCCATTGGCCGTGAATCTGATTTCCTAAGAAGAAACGGGTCATGTGTAGTCATAGGTTCTCTACAACTTTAATCCTCTCAGCGTAAATCCTAAAAGGCTTGATAATGCTTAGTTACCAAGGCAGCTGTGAGTGATATAGTTCTCTCAGCTGTATTCTCTTAGATACACTGATGTGAAATCCTTCAGTGAACGCTCTGAGGACTTAACCCTTCCCTCATTTCCAGGTCCCAACTTTCTTCTGCCTACTCTCTATCTTAAGAACCATAAGGTATTTGGAATCCAACTTTGGATGATCCAATAGCATTAATCAGAATGTGTCAGTGGAATGGCAAGCAAAGAAGAGAGTGAAGGGAGGAATTGCCCAAGAAGAACAACAAAATAATTTATTTTTTCCAAAAAAGGTTTTCATTTTGTATTTATTTGTTTATTTATTTATTTATTATTTATTTTGGCTGCACTGGGTCTTAGTTGCAGGATCTTCATTGCGGCATGCATGCGGGATCTAGTTCTCTGATCAGGGATCAAACCCGGCCCCCCTGCATCGGGAGCACGGAGTCTTACCCACTGGACCACCAGGGAAGTCCTGACAACAAAAGAATTTCTTAATAGGGGACATCGTACTAAGAAAAGGAAAAATGTTCTGTGTAACCAGTAAATGGTTTTAACCAAGAGGTCTGAGATTAGACTTGGCTTTTCTTAGGATAGGAATTTTGTGCTAACAGCTTGTTGACTTCAACTCTTTTTCCCTCTATGCTTATCCTAATTTTCTTAGAAAAGTTCCTTTTGCAAAGTACCCTTCTGATATGGATGTATTCATATGAATTGCTTCAGTTGGGATGTTGGTTTAGCTGCAATAACAGTGGCTTAAATAAGATAGAAGCTTGTTTCTCTGTCATGTAACAATCTGAGGTATAAGAAGCCCTGGACTAATGTGGGGCTCCACAATCATGTGGGGCCCAGGTTCATTCTACCCTATTGCCATCCTCAACATATGGCATCTGTCTCATGTTCCAGCTCCTGCTCTTATGTCCATGCTCTAGCCAACAGGAAGTAGGAAAATAGAAAGGGAAAGCATTTTCCTTCCTTTTAAGGACATAAGTCAGAGATGTACATGGGAACATGTCACTCCACTTGTATTCCATTGGCCAAAATTTATTCAGATGGTCACTATACCTAGCTGCAAGGGAAGTTGGATAATGTGATGTTTAGTTGGGCAGCCATGTGCCCCTAGATAAAATTATATTATTATGCAAGAAGGAGAGGAAAGCTATTGGGGAATAACTAGCAGTTTGTGCCAGGTAGGGGAAGAGTAAATCGTGCCCATAGTTTGGCATGGGAGCAGTAACAGCTAATGGAACCTGGAGAAATCAAGGAATTTATAACCTCCCTGACATAAATCATAATGGAAGCTGATGAGATATGGTTCTTTTCCATCAGGAGTGAGTATTAAAATGTTTAGCTAAGCTATTGTGAAACTATCATCAGAGACTGTTGGGGAGGCATTAAGAAGGGTGAGTTTCAGGGCATTGTATTTTATTTCACAAGATAGTAGACTCACCCTGTAGGGATAATCATAGACCTTATTTCCCTCCAAATTATTTACATGACCAAAGCCAAACAGGATCCAGTGTCCTAATAAATAGGTAAAGATATTTCAGAGAGCTTCTCAGCAAGATCTCTGATAAGAGAGGCTCAGGAAAAGACCATCAGAGGAGCTGTTGGTTAAATATATAGAATTGGTAAAGCCCAAGGAACTTCCAACTCTTCAACAGTTGGAGGACTGTTATCACAGTGGATGTTCTATCCACATAATGACTGCCAGGGCTGGGACTGGGGTGAAAGAGACCTCCATTTTTCTAGAGAAGCATCCTCAATGCTTTTCTTCAGAGCTAGCCAGTTAGCAGTTGGCTTTTGCGTGTCAAACACTTGAAGGCACAGAGTTTCCAACAGAGGAGTAGTGTAGACACATAAAGGAATTATACACTTGCTGGCAGAAGCACCGCAGCTCTTCAAGGTTCTTTGTCAATTAGTTGAGAGAAAGGATCTCGTTCCTGCTCAGAAAGAGTGCTGTTAGAAAAGGATGGCTATGTTCCCTTAAATGGTGATTAGGGACAGGGAAGGAGCTCAGTAGCACGATGATGACCTGTATGGCAATCACCCGGGAAAGGAGAGGCACAAAGCAACTGCTGACTTCTTATTGCTCTGATCTGGGAAGGTCTTCCAGCACTTCAAAAAAGAGGACAAGAATATTTGGTCTCTACTATGAATATTGGAATGGATAAAATCAACTTATTATTCAAGCTCACGATGGTGATGATTAATAATAATTATTACAGTCACACTTAGTTAATTACAATATACTTATGCCCCACCTATGTCCAAAAGGAATCTGAGTCACTTACATTAAAAAGCACAAATACGGGGACCCAGTGGTTAAGACTCCTCGCTCCCAATGTGGGGCCTTGTCAGGGAACTAGATCCCTCATGCTATGACTGAAAAAAAAAAGATCCCGCATGCCGCAGCTAAGACCCAGAGCAGCCAAATAAATAAATAAATAAATGTTTTTAAAACACAGATACAATAAAATATAGCCCTTTAGAATTGTAATAAAAAGACTTAACAAAAGACTGGGAAGAGATAGGGGAGGAAGATAACTTAAGATAAACAAATGCACTGCAAGTGAGAACAAAGCCTGGGGTTCCTGGAAACCAAAGCAAAGAAGAAAACACAAATAGATTGAGTAGTTCTCATTGTGAGTAAGAAAGAGCACACCAGTTAATAAGAAGATGCTAACTCTGGGAAGAATTGGCTTTGTTGGATTTCATGTAAGAAACATGGAATATCATAATGGATAAAAGCAATGTTAAAGATTGGAGCTACTTTTCTTTTGACTGTATTTTATATCTGCCTCCCTTAAAATCTGTATAATATCCTTACTCTATAAAGGCAATTTTTAGGAGTAGGGATATATATTTACATACGTATATATATATTTATGTATCTCTATACATGTATGTGTGCATATATGTACAATTTAGATATTTGTAAACACACATATATATGTTTGTGTGTATAAATTTCATGATATTCTAGAAACCTGACTTTACCCAAAAATATAGTTCAGAAAGCTTTGAGAAATGAATGGTATTCCTAGAATATCATCCTCAGTTGACCTAGTCAGCAAACCCTCTTCAATATAGGGTAATAATGTATTTTAATTAATGTAGACTTTGTCACAGATATGCTAAAGTCATCCACAGCCCTCTAGAGACGTTCAGACAGTAGCGGAAGCTTTTCTAGCTCCATTTTCCTCAGAAATAATGCAATCTTTTTGAAAATGTCGTGGTTTTCCTATAAGTAAGGAGTATGTCACAATAAAATAAAATCCAGTGAAAACAGGCTTAAACCTGAATGGAATTTTTTGTCTAGGTAATGAAAGTCCAAAGGAGGACAGGGTTCAGGGCTGATCAATCCAGTGGCTTAAGGACATCATCAAAGACTCACCTGTTTCTGTTATTCAGTTCTGTCAGCTGCACAGTCAGTTTCATGCTAAGTCTGGATCATCTGGGGCTTTCTTATTCATATCTAGTAAGAGACAGTAGGTCCCAAAATGTTCCAGAAATCTCTCTTCATGAGTCCTTGATCTCAAATGGATTACATGCCCATCCCTGAACTGATAATGGTACCAAGGGAGGGGTATTTGTGGATTAGCTTAGCACTGAGCTCCCTTTCCAAGCCCTAGAACCAGCTGTGGATTCAGCATCTGGCAACATATGTGAGATGCTTAGTAGAGGTGTGATACCTCAAATAAAATCATGGTATGAACCAAGAGAGGGTCTTAGGAAGTAGTCACAAAGCCCAATATAGCATCCAGCACCTGGAAATTTCATCCTGTGACTTGAAAACAAATAGGTAGAAAGATTTTAAAAATGATTTTATTATTTTTATGTTCTATTATTACAGCATTAATTGAACTCCATGGGAATGAAGAAAAATAAAATCTGCCTATTATACTGTTCATTAAAAAGTCCAATTTTCCTTTAAGGTTTTATATATTTACTATTTTTAAAATATTTAAATGTAATGATAGCAGCGAAACAATTTTGCATTTTGCTTTTATTACCATTTCAATGGTTGTATCATACTCCATTAAGTGGCTCAGTGATATAAGTTATTTATAATTATCTATAATTTATTGCCTCTCTGTAGGACATTTAGGTTGCTTGTAATTTTTTGATGTTGTAAATAACCCAGGTAACATTTTTATGCCTGCGTTTTTTTCCTTCGAGACTCATCTATGTCAGAGTATGATTCTTCATACAGATTTATATACATTTATTCACTAATACCAGAATGAAGAAATTTGAAGCTTCTTTTTAAAAAAATTAATTTATTATTATTTTTGGGGGTGCATTGGGTCTTCGTTGCTGTGCGCAGGCTTTCTCTAGTTGCAGCAAGCGGTGTGCGGGCTTCTCATTGCAGTGGCTTCTCTTGTTGCGGAGCACGAGCTCTAGGTGCACAGGCTTCAGTAGTTGTGGCATGCAGGCTCAGTAGTTGTGGCGCACGGGCTAAGCTGCTCCGTGGCATGTGGGATCTTTGCTCCGCGGCATGTGGGATCTTCCTGGAACAGGGATCGAATCCGTGTCCCCTGCATTGGCAGACGGATTCTTAACCACCGAGCCACCAGGGAAGTCCCTGAAGCTTCTTTTAAGATGCTGATCTTTTGAGTTTACCAACTGCTTTCATAATTTGCCTCCTGACTCAGATATTGAACTCTTCAAATAGTTTTCTTATAAGGATACCTTATAAACGTCCACAATCCTAACCATTTGGATTGACCTTTGGAAGGAGAGCCAGGTCCCTAATCAGAAGGATTTTGAGTAGTGGAGTGACATGTTAGTATAATGTAGAGCAGTGGCTAAATTCAGGGTCTTTGGAGAGAATCAGACCTGAGTTTGAATTCAAGTCTACCTCTTTGCTATCTGATCTTTGGACAAATTATTTAATAACATTTTGGATTTCAGTTATCTGCATAAAATACAGATAGTTCCTACTACTTTATGAGGTTTTTTTTCAGGATTATGGGAGAAAATGTATTCAAAGCCTGGTGAATAATAAGTGTCAATAGTAGTGCTTATCGTTATTATTCAGCAACTGTGAATTTGACCTGAAACCAAGGGTAAAAGGCATGATATAATGTATAGGAGAATTTAGTTTCTGTCCAAGGGAAAAAACATCAGATTCCCTGTAGTGGATGTGGCCACCTGGTCTCTGAATCCCTTTCACAGCATTCTCATGCAGTCATTGTCCAGTGTCTGAAACTTTCCTGGAATGAGGCCCTCACTACACCTAAAAGGTGTTAAAGTGCTGACATACTGACATTTGATATACTGACACAAGTTCTGATTCCTCCCTGTTCCTGTCCTTTCTCTGGCCTAGTGTTACCTTTTGAAGCACACAGAGCAACTCCACTCCTTCACTGGATCTTAAAGGAAGGCTCCAGGAAGGCCAGCCACTGCCCATTGCAGGAACCCCTTCCACGTGATCCTCAGCAGATGGTCCTTTGCTGACACTCTCAGGGGCAAAATGGATGTTTGTGAAGTGTGGTCCTTTTCTTAATAGGAAGCACTAATGGTTAGGAATCTCTGCCTTTTATGAAACTTAAGTTTTCCCTCCTGTAACTTCTACCTTTTGGATATAGTGCTGTCCTTAAAGCAGAACAGAATTAGTTTACTATGGAGGGAAACAGATTTGCATTTGAATTCTGGCTCCCTTAGTTGTTTACCTTGGGAAAGTGACTTCAGCCCTCTGAGACTGGGAAATAATAGCACCTAATACATAAGGTTGTTGTAGGATTAAATGAAATAAGCATGTTAAGCACTTAACATAGGGCACATATTAGGTGTTCTGAGTATCAGTGGGCATTTGACTAGGTGAAACCATTTTTCTCAGAATACATAGTCTTTACTGTCTTGGATAATAATCAGTGATGTTATGCCTCCGTAAAGGGTTGACAATCTGTTCAGAGCAATACTGATTTTGAGTGGTAACTTTGGAGAATTGGAGAGGAGGAAAAGATATAGCCGTGACTACCACCTAGTGGCCACCTAGAGGTATAACAATTTAATCAGCAATGTCTTTAGGAAAAGTTCAGCTCGCTGACCATCAGTTCTAACTGCGGCGGACCCTCAGCAGACAGAAGTTTGATTTCCAACCAATTTTCCAGATCCAGAAGAGTTGAGTCTGAGTCCTACAGATACTGAGGATGGGAATCACAGATTTTATTTAGAGAGAAGTCAAGTCATTTCTTGGAATTAATAGAGTGGAATGCGGAAATGTGAAATAATAATGCTTTCTTTCTGCTGATTTCCTCCTGGAAACGTATGATGTTGCTTGTGCCTAATCTGGGACCACTCACTGGCCTTTCTTTCCCCCAAGACTGTGGATGAACTTCAGTCCACACCAAAGCATTCCCTTTCCAGAAAGGGAATAAAATATGTTCCAAGATTTGAAAATAAAATTCTTAAAGGGAATTGCTCACAAGAGGCTGACAAATCCTACTTTAAATTTTTTGGTTTAATTTTTTGATTTAAAGTTTAATTAGTGAACTGAAAAGTTACAAGAGTAATACAAAGAGTTCTTACATATATTTCACCCAGATCTCCCAAATACGAATATTTTACCATGCTTGCTTTTCCTTTATCATTCTCTCTCTCTGCCCGCCTCTTTCTCTTCACACATACACACACACAACTGCTTGAGGGTAAACTGCAGACATAATGTCCTGTTATTCCTAAATACTTTAATGTGTATTTTGTAAAAACAAGGAAATGATCAAAGTCAGGAAATTATCGATGATCCAGTACTATCATCTAATGAACAGACCTTATTACAGTTTCACCAATTATTCCACTAATAGCCTTTACAGCAAAAGAAAAAAATTATGGTCCAGGATGTAATCCTAACTAGATGCACATATTGCATGTAGTTTTCATGGTTCTTTAGTATTTTAGGACAATTTCTTTGTTTTTCATGACCTGGCTAAAAAACTGAGTAACAATTCAAAATATTGACAAATTATAAAAAGTTTTATAGAATTATAAAAAATTTAAAGAAAAGACAGGAATCCATGAGTTCATACTGATATATATACATGAATAAATTAATGAGGAAGAAGGAAAAGCTCTTCCTGAAGAGAATGCCAACTAATAAATGCAGAAGGAATGATGGAATGAGAAAATCACGGCTTGACAACCTTAATAGTAATAATTAGGCAAAAGTTGTCAAAGGATGCTAAAACTAGTAAGTGAAAGATTGATGAATAACAGGATATTTGCATAGTTTCCAAGTATTTCCCCACAAAATATGTATTCATTACAAAGAGAAAAATAATAATTGTATATTGAAGAAAGCTGGATGATACCACCTTAACAAGGGATCAAAGTTAATATCACCAGTAGTAATACCGTTACACAATTTATGCCTCCTAATATCATGCACTGAAAAGGACACGGTCTCCTTCTTTGATATTCCTTGCCAAAAATGTATAATCTGAATTTAAACACAAGGAAATATCAAACAAATCTAAATTGAGGGGCAATCTATGAAGTAAATGGCTTATACTCTTCAAATTGTGCCTTTAACCAGAAAACTTATAGCGTCCCTTGACAGCCCTACTTCAGATGTGTGTATTAGGGTGGTCAAGGGAGATCTAGTTCCTCAGGGCAAAGGCCAGGTTTTATTTTGATCTGGGGATGCTCTGAGTCCCTCTCTCAGGAGACAACTGTGCCCATCAGGATGCACCAGGGCCAGAGGTGCCATGCCTACCTCCTACTCCCATGACTGCAGAGTCGCTGACTCCAAGGTCCAGGATACCACATCTCCATTGTACGATATTTGACCAGGGCCTTAGCATACCCTAGAATTTGGAGGCATTTTCCCAAGGGAATTAATAGAGGACAAATAAAAGGAAGCACTACCTGATGCAGAAGGTAGAAATTTCCTGGCTCTGGGGAGTAAGAACTAGGAAGTTAAGCTGGTTCTGGAAGAGAAAAGTGAATATTCAGAATGACGATGTCAAGAGATAAATACTGAGTGGAGTTCAGTCTTTCTGAGGTGAGTTGGGAAGAGAGAAAGAGAGCTTATAACCACAACTCTTCCCTAATGTGTTCCCTGGTTTCCCCAATGCAACCGTCAGCCTCCTTAGCCAACTCTAGGGGATAGGTCCCATCCGGGTGGCATCTTTGGCCTCAGGGCAGAGGCTTTCCTGTCCCCTCTGGATAATGGAGAAGGGAACAGTGTTCAAGACACAGCCTCTTGGGTTGGTTTCTAGTGACCTATGGAATGACAAGCTCCAGCGCCTATTACTACACCAAAGTGAGGTCTGAGCTCTTCTTACATACCCCATCAGACACTGGAGTCTCCTTCCAGGCCATCAGCAGCATGGCAGACTTCTGGGATGTGAGTATGAGATCTCCTCTGTCCCTCTCCTCTTCTTCTCAATGGCCTAAAGCCTGAGGCCACAGGCCAGGGTTCAGGGATGTCAGACAGTGGATAAGGCCATATCCAGAGACCAGGTCATTCCAGAATCAGGCCGAGTCAAAGGATCAGGCATGAATTAAAGGGTCGGACTAGACAGAGTTCAGGTAGTGATAGGTTAGAAATCAGGATGATAATCAGAGATTTAAGTCAGTACTCCAACTAGTATTGAGAATCAGAGGTAAGGCAGAATTTCAAACTGTATTTTAAATAAAGAATAAGGCCACATCAGGCTAAGATCTGGCCAAGGTTCATGACTCAGCTGAAGAGTCCAACAGAAGCATACTGGAGACAAGCTGGAGGGGTCAGGGAGTGTGGGAAAAGGTCATTCTAAGGGTAAGGGTCAGGATGAGGCTGGGTCAGGTTCAACCCAGTTCGTGGTCGAGTTTGCCCAGGGCCCACTACTGGACAGTTTGTATTGGACCAAATGGTACAACAACCAGAGCCTGGGCCGCGGCTCCTGCTCCTTCATCTACTATGAGAACCTGCTGCTGGGGGCTCCGAGGCTGTGGCAGCTGAGGGTCCGCAATGACTCCTGAGTGGTGCACGAGGACTTCCACGAGGACATTCTGAGCTGCCACGACGTCTACTCCCCAGACAAAGAACAGCTCCCCTTTGGTCTCCTCAATGGCATAGCGTGAGTGAGTCCCCCCACCAGTGTCGCAGGGCTTGCCCCTCTGAGCCTGACACCATCCCAGATTTGGGAACCACTTCCATTGAGTCTTAAGGAGCCTTGGGGGTACTTGGGGGAGCTGGGGGGCATCTCTCTGAGACCCATCTGTGACTGTTTGGAGACCTTGGTCTGGGGTCACTGAGGAACAGAGAGGGTGTGTTAGCAGACAGAGCCATAGCCTCTGGACTTGTTTCCACACACAGGTCACAGTCACAGTTGCCCTACTCTGGAGGCAGTCCTGCCAGAGGAAGCATCCTTTCTTGCCCAGAATTCCCTCAGGCGTATGGAGAATGGATGAAACATTGATGCTGCCACACAAGTCATTCTTGGAAGAGTCTGACCCTTGGAACTAATAGCGGAAGGCAGAAAGGGGCCAAGGATGGATGAGGAATTAGGGAAGAAACGGGAGATGTGTGGATAGGACAGGAAGAAGGGGAAGGAAATAAGGGTCCAGGGAGGAAAGTTTGTGGACAGAACAGAAAATCATAGGGTTAAGTAGACAGGTGCAAAACTACAAGAGCAGAAGGGGTCTTTTCTGGCTTATGTGGGCCGGGTGCTTCCCTTATGGGGACTACTCAGGCTGGAGTCAAAAGTGGGCTTGGGCTTGTCATCCGTAGGCTTGGTGACAACGTGAAAATCAGGAGATTTACATTTGAGTTTCAGTTCTGCCACTAACTTAGTTGGATTATCTCAGATATCTGAGTCTTAGTTTCCTCATTTGTAAAATGTAGATAATATTTACCCTCCCCTCCTCAAATAGTTATATTAAACAAGGTAATATCTGTGAAATATATTATATATATGTATATGAAACTGTAAAGCCAAGACAATTATAAAGTATTGCCATTGCCTTGGGAGACCAGCTTCTGGGGCTGGTTCAGACCTCTCTGCTCAGATGGCTTCTTCTGTGACAGATAGACCTACCACTCGCAGGATGAGCTGGGGGGCTCCTCTCACTGGGGCCAGCTCACAAGCTACAGCGGAGGTGGCTACCACCTGGACCTTCCAGGATCTCGACAGGCTAGTGCAGAGGCACTCAGGGACCTTCAGGAGGGCCTGTGGCTGGACAGGGGCAGTCGGGTGGTCTTCATTGACTTCTCAGTCTACAATGCCAACATTAATCTTTTCTGTGTTCTGAGGTGGGTCTCCTTTCCCTGCCTTCCCTCCATCCATGGCTGCTGATTCCCTTCTCCTCTGCTGGATACCCTTCCCTAAACTTGTACCCTATGGTGGGGGTGGGGAGGGGAGGGGATGGGTAGAACTGTTCCAGCCCAGGCCCTACCAGACATCTCCCCCTCCTCCCACAGACTGGTGGTGGAGTTTCCAGCTACAGGAGGTGCCATCCCATCCTGGCAAATCTGCACAGTTAAGCTGATCCGCTGTGTCAGCAACTGGGACTTCTTTATCATTGGCTGTGAGATCATCTTCTGCATCTTCATCTTCTACTACGTAGTGGAGGAGAGCCTGGAGCTCCACATCTACCGGCTTCGTTACCTCAGCAGCATCTGGAACATTCTGGACCTGGTGGTCATCCTGGTGAGGGACAGATATCTTAGACTTGGGACATATGGGGTGGTGGAAGGGATCTACCCTGATAGGGGCTCCAAGTTCTTCCTTTTGGAGTCTCAAGTCCTCCTTGTGACTTCTGGTCAAATCACTGAGTAACAGCTCCCTAAACCAAAGGCTGATGTTCCCCTGGCTCAGCCCTGGAAAAATCCTGTCTCTATATCCCCTCTCCCTCTGGCTTATGATCCAGGCCCTGCTCTTTTATTTTTGTACTTGATATTAAGTTCCTCTTCTGTCTCTTGCCTTCATGACCTGTCCCCTTGACACCCCCCCCCCGCCTTTTCTCTTCACTCCTATTAAAATTTTCTGCCTCTTCATCTTCGTCACCTTCCTATTAACAGGACACATTAATTTCTGACCAAGTCTGGGAAGTGGTGGGGGAAATAAAATTGCTTGGCTCCATTTCTCCATGGTCCTTTACAACCTACATATTTACCACTGGCCCTAAAGCCTTCTCTTGGGCTTTAAGACGTTCCCCAATCCTCCTATCCAGTTCCTTTTGAACCTGAGATAGTCAACAACTCAGCAGGGAAGGATGTGGTTTTTCTCCCCACCTGTCTTACGCACCGTAGCTCACCCCTGGGGCCTCACTGTTGAACTTCCCTTGAGATCCTCTTGACTCTGACACCCCCCGGGTTCTGTTGTAACAGCTCTCCATCGCGGATGTGGGCTTCCACATATTCCGAACCCTCGAGGTGAATTGGCTGATGGGGAAGCTTCTGCAGCAGCCAAACACGTACACTGACTTTGAGTTCCTCGCCTTCTGGCAGACACAATACAACATGAACGCCGTCAACCTCTTCTTTGCCTGGATCAAGGTACCCTGGGATTCCTCACCCCCAGCAACACCTCAGGGCACGCGTTCTCCCTTCCTCAGGACTTGTCTCATTTTCCTTGTCTGGTGTGGCAACTCCTGTGGCCCCCTTAGGCCCCTGGGATAGACCGTTCCAGGCTTTTCTGTTTTCTTCCCTAATCGCTTGGTTCAACATGGCCCTTCCAGATATTCAAGTACATCAGCTTCAATAAGACCATGACCCAGCTCTCCTCCATGCTGGCCCGCTGTGCCAAGGACATCCTGGGCTTCGCCGTCATGTTCTTCATCGTGTTTTTCGCCTACGCCCAGCTGGGCTACCTGCTTTTTGGGACCCAAGTGGAAAGCTTCAACACTTTCATCAAGTGCATGTGTGTGTTCTGCCCCTTCACTCCTCCCTGGCCCCTCAACCTCCAGCTCTGTGGATGTGTGTATCCTTGGGGCAGCTGGGTATGTGGACGTGGGCATGTCTGTGCTTAAGCATCTGTGTGAGTTCCTGGAAGCCCTGGTGTGTGTGCTCAGTGTCTCTGCACCCTGTCTGTCTCCATCAGATTGGGCGGAGGTGCAGGGACGTGTCTGAGTTCACTGAAGAGCAGTAGGGAGAAAATTGGGATGGGGATTTGGGAACCTGAGGGGTGGAGACGTGGATGGCCTGCAGGGTGGGGGTTTGACCCCCCTCCATGTTCTGCACTAATGATTATGATGGGTTTCTCAAATCAAGGGTGGAGAGGTGGGGGAGGGAAGAGCTTCCGGATCTTCTGAGAGCTGGCTAATGTGTGGTCAGCACAGTTAGGCAGTTTGCAGAGTATAAGGAAATCTTCAGGCTCCCTCACTAAAATCAAACCCCTATCCTCCAAGGATGGAAAGAGAAGGAAAAGTGCCTCATGAGGAGACGAGACTGCCCCTAGAAGCTTCTCCGCCTGTTCTCTAAGACTCCCCTTCCTCTGGGGATCTCTGGCTTTTTCTACTACCACTGTTTTGTATTTGCTCTCTCTCCCTGCCAACCATGAAAGATCTGGGTTTGATTTTTATCAGAAAAGCCAGTGTGTTTCTTTATTTGATCAGTGGATGGGGATACAGACATGGATTGGGGATGGATGGTAAAGAGAGCACAATTTTACTCTCACCGTGGAAAGTTTCTGGCTTCAGTGACTGGTGGACTCTTACACAGAGGGGGTCTGTGGCATATATTGGGGTATCTTTGTGGTCGTTACTGTAGCAGTTGAGTGAGGACATCCGGTTGATGAGGGAGCATGACCCATCTGTAACAGAATTGTGCTGAAGGGCTGGGCTCTGGGTACCCAGAGATGTGGGGATTAGTGGGCTGCAGAGCTGGGGCTGAAAGCACTGGCCCTTTTAGAACATGTGTCTGGGACATTAATAGGGTCAATGGGCTCGATGCTGTTAATGGGTCTGGGAGTGAGGACCCCAGTCCCTGTTTTATCCTCCAGAATATGTTTCTGGCCATCATCAATGACACATACTCAGAGGTCAAAGAGGAGTTGGCTGGACAGAAGGATGAGCTACAGCTTTCGGACCTCCTGAAACAGGTGACTACTTAGTCTCCTTGAGCCACACATGTGCATCAGGGCCCAGGTCCAAGGCTCTGTGTCCTGGTCTGTGCCTGACTGGTTAGGGGCCTGTGCCCATGTGTGCCTTCAGCTTATCCCTGGGATCCTGTCACCCTGTGGGTGGGCGTGGGAGTAAGAGATGAAGAGGAGGCTGTGGGAACTGGTGCCTGTTTCCTTTCCCCTTCCAGGGCTACAACAAGGCCCTCCTGAGGCTGCATCTGAGGAAGGAGCAGGTTTCAGACGTGCAGAAGGTCCTGCAGGGTGGGGAACAGAAGATCCAGTTTGAGGATTTCACCAACACCTTGAAGGAGTGAGCACCCAGAGATCCAACCTTCCCTGACATTGGTCTGTAAGTCCTTGACCCTCAAGCATACATCCTTTGCCTATAAGCCTCTGATCTTGGACAGTGGGCCTTTGACCTTGGTTTACAGGCCTTTGACCTTGGTTTATAGGTCTCTGATCCTGACCTTCAGAACTGTGCCCTTGGTTTAAAGGACTCTGACAATGTTCTATGATATTCTGGACCTTGTTGAACAACTCTTAGGACTAGTGTAATAATGATACCCTAATCATCGTATACGTGCCTCATTCCCAACTAAGATCAGCATAAAACTCTGATCTTACTTCTGTGCTCCCCCACAAACGCAGGTCTATTTCCTTAGCCATCCTCTCCCTGCTTCCCAGTTAAACATATTAACAAGCATTGAACAAATATATTGTGAGCACCAGCTGTGAGCCAGGCACACAGTTGAATGAGACAAAGTCTTTGTCCTCCAGGAGTTCATAGAGTCTGTAAGCAAATAAACAGAATCACTGAACAAGTTCCACAATAGAAGTAACTAGAAGAGAGGGAGCATGGGGTAATAAAAGCATATACAAAGGCAAAGAGGTATGAAATTGAGCAACATATACAGGAGTAATAAGTAGCTGAGCATTGCAAGGTATCAGATGAAAGGTCGGGCAGAGCAGATGAGGCCAGAGAAATGGGCTAAGGTCACACTGGGAAAAGCCTTGAACACCACTACTCTATTCAAAGAATAGGGTGCCCAGGAGGGATTTTAAGCAGGGAAAGGGTATATTTAGTCTTGTACTTTAGAAAGGTTAATTACTCTAATTGCATTATGAAGGATGGATTTCAGGGGAAGGGAAGACCATAGGGCAGGGGGGGTGGGGGAGAGGGCAGGTTATCTGGAGGCAAAGAGATTTTGCAGTAATTCCTTTAGGAGATCATGAGGGCCTGAACCTAGTCAGCAGGAGTCAGGGAAGGAAGAAATAGATTCAAGTGATTTCTTGGGGGGTCAAATCGCTACATCTTGGATATCCTGGCTTTCTCGTGTGGCCCCGTTCTTCCCTAGAGAGCAAGGCTCTTGCCAGAGTCTAGCAAAAAAGAGTGGGGAGTCCATAACGGAAAGCTCCCAGCCACGGCAGGTCAGAAGTCATTTCACCACCATGTTCTCCTCAGGCTGGGGCACATAGAGCATGAGATCACTGAGCTCATGGCTGCCTTCACCAGGTTTGACTAAGATGGGAATCACATCCTGGATGAGAAAGAGCAGGAAGAAATGCGGCAGGACCTGAAGGAGGAAAGGGTGAGCCTGGCTGGTGGACAGGCTACAAGGAAACTGCTCACCCTACCCTCCCTGCCAGCACACCTGGAACACAAGCCCAAACTGGAAATCCTCTGACAGATGGGCAGGAAAGAGCTCTCTAGAATAGTGGTTCTCAAACTGCCGCATATTAGAAAGCCCCAGAGAGCTTTAAAAAAATCCTCATGCTCAGGCCACACACCCTAGACCAGAATCTCTGGGGGAGTTGGGAGGCCCAGCCATCAGCCCTTTTTACAACCCCCCAGGTGACTGCAGTGCATAGCCAAGGTTGATCACCATTGCTCTAAAACGTCGTCTTAGGGAGAAAAGGACCAATTGTCTGAGAATCCCTGACAATTCCTTCTCAGCAGCTGCCTCCTCCTTGGGGTTCTCCAACTCTGATCCTTAGCTGCCCCTGCTATGCCTGCTTCATCCCTATCCAGTATAGACCAAAAAGCCAAGGGTAAAAGGAACAGTGCCAGGACACAGTCCCTGCTCTCCCAAACGGAGTTGGCTTCTAGTGAGTGCCTCATTCATCAATGCTTCAAGGAGCTTGTGTTTGGTTTCTTCTGGAGGTGATTCTCTCCCAGAGGTTAGGCCAGCTTTGTGTTCAGCATGACCATTCTGATTCTGTTGTCTCCAGAGTCTGAGAGGGAAGGGGAATAGCAAGCACTGGAGCCCGAAGCCCGGTCCCGCAAGCCCGGTAGAGCAGGTGATGGAGCAGGACCTGATGGCTTCCCAGTCGTCTTCTCTCTGCTCTCTGACCTCCTGATCAGGTGGCCCTGACCGCTGAGACTGAGAACCTGCACCGGTCCACTGTGAGTAGCCCACCAGGCGAGTCGAGTCCAGAGGCTGCCAAAGCAGGTGGCTGGGTTTCAGGAGAAGAATTCTACATGTACGTGCAGCCCGGGGGCACGGGGCTGACTGTGTTTATGTCATCCTACCTTGAGCTTCTTTCCACAACCTTCCAATTCCCTGTACTACCGCAGGGAAAACCCCTCTCCCCCTTTAATTCTCCTGACAAGGCTGGGCCTTGCCTTCCTTGCTCCCATCCAGACACGTACTCTTCTGTACCCGCTACCCCTGGAATCACCCAGCCCTCCACACACGTATTTCTGCTCCCTTGGTCTCTCTCAAATCTTGCACAGGCTCACAAGGAGAGTTGTGCAGCTGGAGACTGTCCTGGAAGGAGTCATGACCCAGATTGATGCCATGGGCTCAAAGCTGCCGATGCTGGAGAAGAAAGGGCAGCTGGCTCCCTTTCCAGGCATGGTGAGTGGTCTCTCACCTGGATCCCCTCGGCTCCCACAGTTGAACTCTACCATCTTTTCCACTCAGTGGGTAGAGGCAAAACATTTTTTAAAAAAATACATTTATTTATTTATTTGTTTTTGGCTGCATTGGGTCTTCATTGCTGTGTGTGGGCTTTCTCTAGTTGCGGCAAGCGGGGGCTACTATTTGTTCCGGTGCACGGGTTTCGCATTGCGGTGGCTTCTCTTGTTGCGGAGCACGGGCTCTAGGCGCACAGGCTTCAGTAGTTGTGACACGTGGGCTCAGTAGTTGTGGCTCGCAGGCTCTAGAGCACAGGCTCAGTAGTTGTGGTGCACGGGTTTAGTTGCTTCAAGGCATGTGAGATCTTCCCGGACCAGGGCTCGAACCTGTGTCCCCTGCATTGGCAGGCAGATTCTTAACCACTGTGCCACCAGGGAAGCCCGAGGCAAAACATTTTTGAAAGACCAATGTTTCAGGCTCCTGGGGCAACATGTTCCCAGTAGTCAGTAAATCGTGGAGGTGGGGGTTGGAGGGAAGACCTGAAGTTGGTTGCTCTGGCCTTGAGGGCAGCCTTAGCCTCTAGGAGAGGGTCTGGGGTTGGAGAAACAGATCCAGGTAAAAGGAAAAGTGGGACACAAACTCCTCCTCCAAATGACCTGTCACTTTTTCTTCCAACAGCGGGAACAAGGCATTTGGGAGCACCTGCAGGCAGCCCCAGCTGTGACTCCAGCCTCCTGGGGACTCCAGGGAAGGCAGGAGAATGGTGGGGGAGGGGTCCTAAAGCATCAGACAGCAGGCTCCTCTGTCACCACCTCCCCAGAAGCCCCCTCAGCACACGCCCTCCACTTCTAGGGCAGCGGGTCCCACCACTGCTGCTGAGTCCCGCCCTGTGCCTGGCCTTCTGAGCCAACGTTTCTGTGTATAACTCTGTGAAATACCTCCCGCTGGGCCTCTCACTCCCTGTGCTCTGAACTCTGCTGTGATGATTTTTTTTAAAGTCAATAAAAAATAATAAAGGAAAGGAGGGTAATAACCTTCCTAAGCATCTGGATAGCCATGATTTGTGAAAAAAGTAGAAGCTGAGAGAACAGCAATATCTAGATGTCTTCCTACTTGCCAGTGAACCTTTTCCTCTGTGCATCTAGAGGTCTACTGCCAGTACCCATGGGGTTCATGTCTTCCCTATAGGGTTTCCCCGTGAAAGAGAAGGGGAAGCCAGAGAGGACACTTTCTCTCGTGGGGAGAGTACAATGTTGCAGAGGTGTTGGAGTGGTGACCTCCCCCATCCTTCCCCAGCAAAGTCCAGGAAGATGGGCTTCCCTGGTGGCGCAGTGGTTGAGAGTCCGCCTGCTGATGCAGGGGACACGGGTTCGTGCCCCGGTCCGGGAAGATCCCACATGACGCGGAGCGGCTAGGCCCGTGAGCCATGGCTGCTGAGCCTGCGCATCCGGAGCCTGTGCTCCGCAACAGGAGAGGCCACAGCAGTGAGAGGCCCGCGTACCGCAAAAAAAAAAAAGAAGTCCAGGAAGACTCAGTGGAAGAGCCTACCTCCAGACATGTCACTGAACAGTGAGGGGGCTGTAAACCAGGACAGAGATGGAGCCTGAGGAGAAGCTGGCAAAGAAGTGACCTCAGGATTCCAAGATATTTGGATATAATGTGGGGGACTCTGACTCTCTTCCATAGGACAATGTGGGTTTGCCTGGTGATTATCAATAAAAACCCTTAGGAAAACCAGGACTTTGCACTTGCTTCGGGGACTGCAGGGGAAAGAAGAGAGTCCAGAACTGTGAACCATCCTCGTACCTGGGCTAGAGAAAGCTCATCCCTGCTGGGAGGTGTAGAGTTGAGGCAGTGACAATGTGAAGAAGCTGGCTGCCCCAGGAGTTCTGAAAGAAAAATTTCTAACTCATAGGAATAGTTTGAAATAGTGGACACTACCATTGGAGGGAGTGGAGACAGTGACCTAGGGAGGCCTGGTCCTTAGAGTGAAGAGATTATGGTGTGTGTGTTTGTGTGTGCATGTGTGCGCTGTTGGGTGTGGGCAGTGAGAGTGCAGATGGAGGATAAGTAGGAATAAGACAAAAAACTCCTACACCAAGATTCTGGATGTATAGGCCTGCATCCTGAGACCTGATATCTATCCCCTCTCTCTGCCCCTGTGACCTTTATCCCTCCCTCATTCTGCACCTTCCATTGCTCTCCAGTTTCTTTTTTCGTCCATTCCCTTCACCCACCTGCATTCTCCCATCCCATCAAATACAATCTATACACCCAGAAGTCTTGTGAAACAGCTGAATGCAATTAAGATAACCAGAGCGTATCCTCAGTCCTAAAAAATTATGGTCTAAGCTTTCTTCAAGAAAGGCTGTTTCGGGACTTCCCCGGTGGTGCAGTGGTTAAGAATCCGCCTGCCAGTGCAGGGGACACGGGTTGGAGCCCTGGTCTGGAAGATCCCACATGCTACGGAGTAACTAAGCCCGTGCGCCACAACTACCGAGCCTGTGCTCTAGAGCCTGCGAGCCACAACTACTGAAGCCCACAAGCCTAGAGCTCATGCTCCGCCAGAAGAGAAGCCACAGCAATGAGAAGCCCATGCACCATAATGATGAGTAGCCCCCGCTCGCTGCAACTAGAAAAGGCCCATGCGCAGCAACAAGGACCCAACACAGCCAAAAATAAATAAACAAAGAAACGCTGTATCAACCCAAGAGATGTAGGTGCCAGACTGAAGTTTGGGAAAAAAGGTCCAATGAGCCGAAATTAACCTAGGACATAGGAAGGGAGAGTATTTCGGCTCAGGGATAATGCCCGAAGGTTTCCCAGAGCCTAGATGAGACTATCTTCAAAAGCAAGGATTCCTTGAGCAGTCTTTCAGTGACTAATAGCAGCCGGGGTGAGGATTCTCTGGGGAGGGGCTCACTTGTCTCCGGTCATTTTAGTCAGCAGGCCGCACTGGGCTCGACCCGTCCCAGAGAGGTCTTACTAGGCTAGTGATTCCGCCAGGGAGTGGCCGCAGAATTGAGCGCATCCTTTGTTCCAGACATCAGACCTCTTGGCATCTGATCGACTCACGAAGCTTATTTTAGCTTCAAATTCGGCTTGGTGCCTACGCTTGGCTATCACTCATTCCTTGCGGTATGGCTTAGCCCAGAAGCGCAGAATCACAGGGCAATGAACTCCGGGCGGGGAGGGCGGGGCACGCCCGGCGCGCATGCGCAGGCATCCCAGAACCAGAAGCAGCGCGGGGCCGGGCATGGCGGCGGCGGCCGAGGGTGTCCCAGAGACCCACCGCGAGGAGCCCGTTCGGGGTATGCGGAGTGGATGGGGACGAAGTGTCCAGTGGGAGGCCTGGGGCTCTGGGTTACGGGTCCGAGGTGCCAGGGCTCACCTGGCGGGAGCGGGCAGGTCGGAGGGGCGCGCCTGTGTGTACGCGTGTTTGTCCTGTCCGGGCGACTGAGAAGGTTTGGCCGCGGGGTAGAGTGTGAGCTGAGGCCGGTGCAAGGGAGCAGAGTTGGTGTGTCGGGTGGGGCAGGGACGAAGTGAGGGACTCGAAATTACGGCACATGGAGAATGGAGCCGATTTGATGCAATGAGGACAGGTGGAGGGATGTAGGGAGAGACGTCTGTGGCTGGATTAGGACCAGGGCAGGGCGGGACACTTACTCATTCTCTTTTGATCCAGATGATGCCGCCGTGGAGACCGCTGAGGAAGCAAAGGAGCCCGCTGAGGCTGACATCACTGAACTCTGCCGAGACATGTTCTCCAAGATGGCAACTTACCTGACTGGGGAACTGACGGGTGAGGCGGGGTCCGGGCTGATTCCGCTAGTTCCAGGCACCACTCGCTGGAGCTGGGGTTTGGCCCTGGTAGGCCTGTGAGGTGCTTTAGCAGCGTCAGTCTGCGGCTCCCTCCCTAACCCCACACAGCTCGAAACATGCCTGGTGGAAGTTTGGGGAGGTCAGGAATGAGTAGGAAAGAAGTCCATCCGTTCCCTGGAGAAATTCACGAATTACTTTCAGCAACACAGGATAAACAACGAGGTCCTACTGCATAGCACAGAGAACTATATTCAATAGCCTATGATAAACCATAATGGAAAAGAATGTAAAGAAAAAAGAATATATATACGTATAGCTGAATCACTTTGCTGTACAGCAGTAATTAACACAACATTGTAAATCAACTGTACTTGAATAAAAAAAAAATCGGTACAGAAACACATAAGAATACTTAATACAGCCCTGCAGGCCTCCGTAGTGTAGACTGAGGCTGAGAAAACAAAAAAGAATTCATCAAGAAGTGCTTCTTTGGGGGAGGTGCATTTTGAACAGGGCTGTAAAGTGATTGATTGGCCAAAAAGTGGGAAATGACTGGTGAGTGAGGTGGTATAAGCAAGCAGTTTGTTGGCTAAGCAGGTGTATTTACGAGGTTAAAGGGAAATGGGGAGTGACCTGCAGATTTAAGGATCTATTAGGTTCGTCTCTCCCACCCTTTGGGACATGATTAATTTTTTGATCCAGTGTGTATTTCCAGGTGAACACATGACCCATGTGTGGAGGAGGATCTAAAAAATGAAGTCTGGTCCAGTGTGGCTTTCCATAAAGGCTGTTATGTTGTTTCACTTCCCCAGGAAGTTGCTGTGAGCTAAATTTATGAACCAGAATGTATGGGAAAATGCTTGGTGCAGAATAGGAGGGGTTGTGTCTCCAACAGCCTATTTATTTATTTGTTTGTTTATTTCTGAGCAAAAGAAACCAAGCAACAAAATCTAGATTTTTTTTTTTTTTTTTTTTTTGCCGTATATGGGCCTCTCACTGTTGTGGCCTCTCCCGTTGCGGAGCACAGGCTCCGGACGCGCAGGCTCAGTGGCCATGGCTCACGGGCCCAGCCACTCCGCGGCATGTGGGATCTTCCCGGATCGGGATACGAACCCGTGAAGATTTTTTTTTTTTTTTGGCTTTTCTTTAAAAATTTCAAAGATTTGGCAGTAGTAATCCCCCATTCTTGCAAGGCTCTAATTGGGTAGAGTTGGGCATTGTCTCCTTTAAACGGACCAGCACTGTGCAGTTTGTCCCCAACTACTCCCTGTTTTCTCCCTTTTACTGAGACCTGGTGTCGGTTGCCATTTATTACTGTTCTTATTGTTGTTTTTTTAGTAGTGGTACAGAAATGGTTTTCTGTACCAATGTCTATCAAAATTGGTAAAGTAAATGATAGACTAAGACTAAGAGAATCATAGGTTCCAAGAAGTGGGAGAGTGTATTTCTTTGTAGAAGTGAGTAATCTTGCATTTAAAATGCAAACACCTGGCTTGCTTCACTCATTTACATAATATTGTTGGCTCCTGGGTATTTGAGTGTGTGACTCTTGTTTGAGAGAGACTCATTTGATAGCAGTGAGAGTATGGATATGGAGGAGACACAGAAGAGCAATATTTCAGATGAAAAGTAACCGTCTGTGACAGAGTGATGGTAAAAGGAATGGGGAGGGGAGCATGGATGCAAGAACATTATAGAAGTGGAATTTATAGGACTTGTTGAAGTGGGTGTTAAGGGATGGGAGCAGCTTAAGATGTGTCTGCAGTTTTAAGCCTGGGTGGTGTCATCTGCCAAAATAGGCAGGTTGGAAAGAGGAAGCATGTTTAGTGTGAAAATAATATTTTCAGTTTTGACTTGGCTGATTTTAGTTATTACTGGGACACTCAGGTGACTGTTATCAAGACATCCAGGTGACTTCAACATGTGAATCCAGAGCTCAGAGAGTGATCAGAGCAGGAGAAACAGATTTGGAAGTTACCTGCATAGCAGAGTGAGTTGAGGCTGTGCAGGATGAGACTGCCAGGGAAGAGCATAGAGGTAGGTAAGAGGACCTGGACTAAAATCTCAGGGAATGCCTGTACTGGGCAATTAATTTGTTTTTATTAACAGTACTTAAAGTCCCTAGGTTTCCAAATGATTTATTACAAAATGAATTTTAAGTGGATTGTAATTTCCCTATGATTGTCCTTCTTACCTATACAGATACTTTTTTGAGTTTGAAAGGAAGCTAGCATAACCCTGGGAATGCCCATGGAAATGTGCCACCCATGTAAACATCAGCCATGTGTCACAGCTGAGGGAAAGTTGAGAACTGATAGTTAAGGGGGTTAGATGAGAAGAGATCTGGTATAGAAACTCAAAAAGAGCAGTTAGAAAATGCTATAGCAGCCGAGGGAAATGGGCGTTTCATGAAGAGAGAGAGATGAGTAGTGTCAGATGTTATGGAGAGGCCCAGGAGTATAATAACTGAGAAAAGGCCATGGATTTGGTGGTTCGGAGAGCACTGATGACCTTGGAGCTTGTGATTTTTCTGGGTGGTGGGGACAGAGACCAGACTGGAAGGGTTTACATGAGTGAATGGTGAGGAGTAGGAAGCAGTGAGTGTAAGCTACTCTTTCAGAAGGGTTAGCAGTGAAGCTCCTTTGCTTTACTGAGCAAATGATGTAGGTGTACAATAGAGGGAGTGCTTTGAGGCTGGAGGAAACCGGAATATATTTCTAGATAGAGAGGAAGGTGCCAGGATGGAGAGAGAGTTTGGAAGGGCAAGGGAAAGGAGATACTGAAGAGAGGCCCTGAAGAGGTAGAAGGGTTGGGATCGGCGCACGGGAGGAGGAACTGTCGTGGCGAGAAAAGGAACGCTTCTGCCTCTTGAGAAGACACTGGGGTACAGAGAAGTTTGGAAGTGAGGCAGAAAGATTGAGGCAGTTTATGTAAGTGGGCTTGGCTTTGGGGAAAGTTGGAGTAAAGGCCATTTGCTCTGAGTAGGGATGGGGAAGGGAATTGAGGATGTGAGAAGCAGGCAAATGGTTTGGAAGCCAGTGTATAAAATGGAGTACAGAATCACAAGTAATAAATGAGTTACTAAGAAGTGTTGAGGTCCTAGTTGACTTTATATATATTTTGATATATATATGTATTTATGCTGCAGTCTGCCAAATTATAGTTTTCATGTTGTAGAAGTACCAAGACTGTTTCACCTCCCTTTTCTTGGTACATGAGTTTATCATTTTCCTTTCTAACTAAGATCCTGAAGCTTCTGGATTTTATTTGGTTTAAATAGTTTGCTGATTGTTGCCTGAATTTCTACTTAGACATTTAGAGTACATAGGCTGAGTATAAATGTCATAGATCAAAAGTGGCCTGCTTCTTTGACAATCCCTAGGTCCTGCCTTGAGCTACCATTTGGTAGTTAATTCCGCATTCTAGTTATCTAAACAGATCTTAAAGGCATCACATCTTCTGTTTTTTTTTTTTTTTTTCTTCTGTTTGTTTTAAAGCCACCAGTGAAGACTATAAGCTTCTGGAAAATATGAATAAACTAACCAGCCTGAAGTATCTTGAAATGAAAGATATTGCTATAAACATTAGTAGAAACTTAAAGGACTTAAACCAGAAGTGTAAGTAATAATTTTTTACAATTAAACGTGTTTGTATTTAATGTTCTTTTGTGCTTGGGGCAGTGGAGAAGGGAAGGGAACATGGCCCCTGTCCTCAGGGAGCTCATTTTCTAAAAGTGAATTAGAAAATTAAGGTGAATTTCTTCCATTGTGAGGATTAGCATGCTTTGGTGGTATGGTTATTTCTGCTTCTGAATTTTGATTTGATCCATTTATTCCTGGAAAAACAGTGAATTAATTTAACAGTGAAACCTATAAAGGACTGCTTTATAAACAGAAAACCAGAACATCTATAATTGGAAAATGCTACTTTAGACTGGTAGAATATATTTTCCCATTGACTTATACTTGTGTTCCCTGTCTTTAGGGCTCTCCTTCTTGGTCTGGAAGTACCCAAGAAACCGAATCAGTAACGGAAAGATTGCTTGAGGAGCAAGGAATTTAAGAGAGGAAAACCAGTAGATGAGAGAGACTTAACTTTGTTTAGGTCACCGTCATACCTGATCAGCTAGCTACTGTCTTCTAAGGCGTCTGCCTGCTAGTGATCAGAGTCACGTCACTCCACGCACTCTGTCTTAGGCAGAGCTGGAGAGACACTAGCATGCTTACTTCCACTTTTTTCTGCACTCCTTGTTGATGTTGTATAAACCTGTGGTCTGTCTTTGTTTTTAAAGATGCTGGACTACAGCCTTATCTGGATCAGATCAATGTAATTGAGGAGCAGGTAGCAGCTCTTGAGCAGGCAGCCTACAAGTTGGATGCGTATTCAAAAAAACTGGGTAACCATTTTTATTTCTGTTTTGATTTGATGAGTACCCTCCTGCCAGTATGACCTTATATAATAAGATGGTTAACATTTATGATGTGCCTACAGTGATCTATTTTAATCTTCACAAAACCTCTTGAAAGTAACTTTTTATTAGTGACAATAATAAAATAACATTTCCTGAGTACTTAATGATATATCAGACACTGTTCTTAATATTTTGCGTCTATTATGTTTTTTATCCTTCAGTCTCTGAGGTAAGTATATGATTTTTATCCCCATTCTATTGAAGAGGAAACTGTGGTTGAAGGGGTTATAACTTAAGGACACAAAGCTAGTATATAGAAGAGCTGTATTTCAAACCACGTCTGATTGATTACAAAGCTCAAGCTCTTTATTGTGGTTCAGCAGGCTGAAGCATCTTTAATAACGTAGATACATGTCTTAAGAAACAGAGTAGGGACTTCCCTGGTGGCGTAGTGGCTGGGAGTCTGCCTGCCGATGCGGAGGACGTGGGTTTGTGCCCCGGTCTGGGGGGATCCCACGTGCCGTGGAGCGGCTGGGCCCGCGACCCATGGCCGCTGAGCCTGCGCGTCTGGAGCCTGTGCTCCGCGGCGGGAGAGGCCACGGCAGTGAGAGGCCCGCGTACCCGGTGCGGGGGAAGACAGCAAAGGAGCCCATTCTGAGAACTGAGACTAGAAACAAAGTATTGTATACAAAACAAACAAATAAATTTGTACAACAACAAAAAAAAAAAAGAAACAGAGTAGTCAATCAAGGCTTTCTTGAAGGGTTACTTTTCCTTTAAGGAGGAAACTGGTACTAGTACTGATGCCTTGCTAATTGACTCTGGCTCTTATATCCATGATTAAAAATAATGCAGTTGTTTTTAGCCTAGATATAATTTACAGATTATTTTATTTTTGTCATTGACAGTAGTTGACTACTTCAAAAGATTGGTTTGTAGCAGACTGAGACATGTGTGGTAGTTAGCAGCTTCATTGTCCACAATTAAATTTACTAAATGGTGACTGTGAACTTTAGAAGGCCTTGTGCCAGATGCTTTCAAGGTTTTAAAGAAAAAGGGAATCCATAACATTGAGGTTTATTTGATGGTCTTTTAAATTTCTGTATCTTTCAAAATTGTCTTCCTAGAGTGAGGGGTAGGGATAAGAAAATAAAAGGTGAAACATACTTCTTGAAAGTCCCAGTCTGGCTCTCAGAGGGTGCCTGGGACAGAGCCTGGAGAGGCAATTTCCTGTGCTTTGTAGGGCCACCAGTAGGTCTGCTTAACCCTGGTGGAGCATCTGATCAGGTACTGTTGATAGGGTTAGAACTTAGGAAACTCACGTTATGTGCTCAGTTCTGTGTGTGTATATTTGACTCCTTAAGTTGTGCACATTGATTATATTTGGACAGATATCCAAATATCTGTCCTTAGCTAATATGATAGTTGCCATATAGGTATGCCTATAATTTGGCTACAGTTTGGACAGCTAAGAGGACTGAAGTTAATAGATATTTTTTAATGTGATAGACGTTTTTGAATTTACCTAGAAATGCTAACTGAAAAGTATCTTTGTAAGAGCCAATTTAAAAAGGTATAACTTCTTCTCCCTCTCCCCCCTACAGAAGCCAAATACAAGAAGCTGGAGAAGCGATGAAAAACTTATTCCTGTGGGACAAAGTCTTTTTTAATGTGGGAAGAATGTTTTGTAAGACCTGAATCTTGAGGCTGATGAATTGTCAAAACTCCTCAAAAGGCAACTATGCTGGTTGTCCCAGAAACTTCACAACATTGGAGTAAACTGAAGGACTGTGGCTACTCCTGGAAGAACTTCTGAGTCAGAATCCCTCAAAAACTCACGCTTATAACTCCTTACCTTTTACTTGAATGCTTCATCATCCATTCAGGACAGAGACACTCTCAAATTTGCATAAACCTGGACTTGCCAGTTGAATCAAATGAGCGGGCCTGTTTTCCCTGGTAGCAGTTGATTACTACATTATTTTCTTAAATGGTTGGTTTTTGAGTTACTGTGTAAATGGTTGTTTTTTTCTATTAAGGATGTAATGTATTGCTAACAAGATTCTAAATTAAAAAAGGAAAACAAAATAGTCTTGTTCTTGACAGTTTGTCACCTTGTGAATGTCAGTAATTTACATTTCCATAACATTGCAAATAACAGAAAATCTTAAAACAATTTCAGGCCAAGTCTTCCAGACTGAAGAGAAACAGTGAAAGGAGTGTTGTTGCGATAGTTTGGTGTATGTGATGGGCCCCTCCTGTCTGTTCTCTGTATGAGTCAGATGGCTGGGGATGGGTATCATCTTGGCATGTGCTCCCTTTTGGAAATATAAGGACAGGATGTGTACGTGCGTGTACGTGTTAGGTGGGGAGGTAGGACTGCCACTCGGGCTGCTACTCATTAAATAAAGCATTTTTATAAAATATCTTCCTACTTGTGTCTGCAGGGTCAGCGGGGGCTCAGAGGGACCTGTTTTCCTTTCAGACTAAAGACATCAGTGGATGGAGGATACTGACTGACCAGTCTAGTCTGGAAGACAGTCAACCATATCCAGAGTTGGGTGTTAGTGGTTAGGAGGGTGCCTGAGGTCCCCAATTCCATCTCCAAAAGAGTTCTTAATTCTGTTTTTGTCATTTCCCACCATTTAAGTTCTAGTCCACCATCATTTATCCCCTTCTTCTCTGGACTATTGCTGTGGTCTTACCTTACATATCCCTCCAACCTGCAGTCCAGGCTGCTGGCAGACCAATCTTTCTAAAATGTAAACTGGCCACGTTTCTCCTGCTTAGATTTCTTTCATGACTTCTCCTGGCCTCTTTGAAAAAGCCAGACTTTTTAAACTTAGAAACCAAACTTTTAATAAATATTTCGTATTACTTTTGTGTTTCTGAGGGTGAACTAGTCTAATGTAATTCTCTTTGGCTCTTTATTAAACTTTCTATAACTTTTTCATACAAGATTTGAAGTATTTAGCTGGATACACATCCTGACACAAACTAGCATTTTGAAATTGATATACATAAAGTGGACAACATCCCCAATTATATTTATGATATAGGGTTCTCCCAAGATAGAGCTGAAATTACCACAGTTTTAATCTTTCATTCTATTAATGTAGTATATTACATTTATTGATTTGTGTGTTGAATCATCTTTGCATCCCAGGGATAAATCCCAATTGATCATGGCATGTAAGTCTTTTAACGTGCTGTTGAATTTGGTTTGCTAGTATCTTGTTGAGAATTTTTACATCTATATTCATCAGGGATATTGGCCTGTAGTTTTCTTTTCAGTATCCTTATCTGGCTTTGGTATCAGGGTAATGCTCACCTCATAAGATGAGTTTGGGAGGGTTCCCTCTTCAATTTTTTTGGAAGAGTTTGAGAAAGATCAGCATTAATTCTTTTTTGGGGGGGGCATTAATTCTTTATGTGTTTGTTGGAATTCACCAGTGAAACCATTTGATCCTGGGCTTTTCTTTGTTGGGAGGTTTTGATTACTGATTCAAAATCGTTACATATTATTGACTTGTTCAGATTTTTTCTTCATGACTCAATCTTTGTAGGTTATATGTCTCTAGGAATGTATCCATTTCTTCTAGGTTGTCCAATTTGTTGGCAGATAATTGCTTCCATAGTCTTTGTCTTTCTGTAGTCTTCTCTTTAATTCATAACTTTATTTATGTGAGTCCTAATTTCTTTTTGTCTTGGTTAGTCCAGCTAAAGTTTTGTCAACTTTGTTTATCTTTTCCAAACCAACTCTTAGTTTCATTATTCTCCATTTCTCTATTGCATTTATTTCTGCTCTAATTTTTATTATTTCCTGCCTTCTGCTAACCTTGGGCTTAGTTTGTTCTTTTTCTAGTTCCTTGAGGTTTATTTGAGGTTATTTTTTCTTGATATAGGCATTTACAGCTGTAAACGTCCCTCTTAGAACTGCTTTTGCTATATCCACAAGTTTTGGTATGTTGTGTTTCCATTTTCATTTGTTTCATTTGATTTTCCTTTTGATCTCTTTTTGTCCATTTGTTGTTCAAGAGTATGGTATTTAATTTCCGTGTTTTTGTGAATTTCCAATTTTTCTCCTATTACTGGATTCTAGTTTCATGCCATTGTGCTTAGAAAAGATACTTGATATAATTTCTATCTTCTTGAATTTATTCAGACTTGTAGCCTAATACATGATCTATCTTGGAGAATGTTCCATGTGTGCTTGGGAAGAATGTGTTTTCTAAAGCCAGATTTCCTAGCATGCATACAAGGCCCCTATTTTATTCCTTTTTTCAATTTCATTCCCTGTTACTCTGACACTTAACACTGTATTGGGCTATCTTGAGCTACCTTAAATTCGAATGGATGAGTTTTTTTCCCATAAACTTTCTACTTTACAACAGACTTAGATTTGCTGGAAAGTTGCAAAGATAACACTGAATTCCATATACCTCAATTTAGAAAAAATATAACACAGAATTCTATGGATGAGTTTTCATATCTTAACTGAGGTTTCCTCTTCCTGAAATTATCACCTGCCTATGCTTGATAAACTTCTACTCTTCTTCAAGATTCCATCTTGACCTCCACTGCTAGGCTGGGCTGTATTACCCCCAGAGCAGAAAGAATATCAATGTGACAGCAGTACAGAGCCATCAATATTTTGAGGCAGTTAACTTGATTTTTCCCAAAAAAGCATTGTAGAAGTTGTGAGGAAAATCAGAACTTTGTTGTTCTTCCTTAAACTTATTTTAAGTTTTAGTTAATTTTGAATTGCTTGGCTGCATTTCGTGAGTCTCCCATGCCCCTCAGTTGTCAGGAACTCTTCCATTTCCTTAAACACTGTTGTCTCCAACCAATAAGGCCTGAATTCTCAAAAAAACTCAATGTCATGAAAAACAAAAGGTAGGTGGGCCATTGTAGATTAAAGGAGACTAGAGGGGCTTCCCTGGTTGTGCAGTGATTAAGACTCCGTGCTTCCACTTGCAGGGGGCGCGGGTTCCATACCTGCTAGGGGAACTAAAATCCCAGGTGCCCTTGGTGTGGCCAAAAAAATGAAATAAAATAAAATCGTGTATTACAAATTTCCCATGTACTCTTTTTTTTTTAAAAAATATTTATTTATTTGGTCTGTCTTGCCCACGAGAGTTACATCATTAGGTTGGGGCCAACACCGTGCAGAGAGTTTTCTAGCAATTCAATAATTTCAACTGCCCCCAAGTAAAAAATTACAATCGGAATGTTTTTCGTCCTTTGTCCCTTCTTCTCCACGCTCCTGGTTTCTTGATTCCAGCTCGAGGCAAAACCACCTGAGAGAGGTATCTGTCCCTCGGCGCTCTCCGTAGGTAACTGAGATTTCATTGGCTGGGAGCGCTGACGTCTTATCGTAGTGCGGCCGCCTTTTCCGGAGGAGCGTGGGTTCGTTTTCCGTATTTTCGGTGGTCGTCCCAATCCAGGCTATAAGGGCAGATGGCTGAGAAACCGCTGCGCCTGTGAGTGACCCTGAGTCTGAAGCATGTGTGTGTGTGACCCTGAGCCTGAAGCGGGGTGTGTTTGTGTCTGTGTGTGTGTGTGCGCGCGCGCGCGCGCTGGAGGGGGTTTTCTAAAGACAGAAAGGCGGGGGCGGAAGCCCGGCGGCTGCTGGTGAGCTTCGATCGCGTCTTTGCCTGGCCACTGCCGGCCTCTTTTCCTGGCCGTTTTCGCTTCTGAAGAGGGGGACTTTTGGCGACACTCGCTGAGAGAGGAGGAAGCTCCTAGCGTCAGGCCTTCTCCATATTAGGCCGTTTTGGTCTCTGACATCATTTCCCCTTCGTTTCTCCTCGCAGTATATTTACTAGCCAAAAATTGTAGGCATGGGGCCCATTGATGGACTCTGGGCAGTGGTCGACAGGAGAGAGAGACAGGGCCTTTGCCCTGGCGCGCTTTTTGAGGGGATGGTGAAGAGAGGATTTCCATTCATTCATTCATTCAACAGTATTGATTGAACAATTGCAGTGTGCCGGGCACTGTGTTAGGCGTTGCACAGATGGAGTTCCTGCCCTAATGGATCTTACAGTTTAGGGAAACGTATATTAATCAAATAATCCAGATAAATGTTGAATTACGGTCCTGATAAATGTCAGGAGGAAAAGGTTCACGGTTCTGGGAGGGTGTATAGGGTATTTGGATTAATGTGAGGAATCAAGGTAGTGAGGATTGAGGCTTGATTAATAGTTTTGTCTTTATCCTAAAAAAGTCACTGGATCACTGGAATGTTTAAGAACGCCTTGGCATGATCAAATTTTCATTTTGGAAAGCGATTCTGGTTGCAACGTGAAGAAAAATTTATAGCCAAAGTAGAAAACAGCTAGGATTAGATAGCGTAAAGGCAGAGGAGGTTCAAGGTTTATTAAGGAGAGGACATCAGCAGGGTTTGGAGGTGGTTTGGTTATGAGTGAGAAGGTGTCAGCATTGTCCTGGTCCTAGATTTCTTTCTTCAGTGGGGTAGGAAACACTGGAAGAGGGCCCAGATGAGGAGATGATGAACTTGGAGGTGTCTTATGATGTACAAACTGGACAATGGCTCTCCCCAAAACAGAGATAATTCCATGTGACAACTGCTATGAGAGAGGAAGTGCAGGATCCTGTGGGAGCACCAGGATTTGGTGACTGATAGGGGCTGGAGGGCTTCCTAGAAGAGGTGGTGCTCAGAAAATAAGTGAAAGTGGTAATAATTTATTACAGAGATTGCTCTGAAAAGCTATATGGGTTTCTGATGTTTTGAGAAGAGGACTTTCTGAGCGGTCAGGAAGGCTTTAGAGATGTGGTAGGCCTTGAAGGATGGGAAAATTTTAGACTCAAGATGGGTAGTGTGGGACTGTTAGGAGAAATAACTACCCCAAGGGAATGGCAGAGACAGAGAGTGATCAGATCGACAGTAGGGAAGGTTTCTGTTATGGAAACTTGGAGAAAGCATTGGGAAGAGGGATCAGGGACTTGTGGAAAGCTGTGGTTCCTCAGGCAGTGGAGTTGTCTTAATGTTTTTGAGGAAAGAACATTAAACCGCTGGCTTTATGTAGGGTGGACAGGAAGAAGGGAGAGTATTAGAGGAAATGTAAGTATATCCTCTGCGTTGTATCCAATACCAGATTCACCGTATTTCTCTCCGATTCTGCCTCTGCATAAACTACAGGACTCTCAGTTGCTCAACCTTGTAATTATCCTCCATTCCTACTTCTCCACTCCAATTTGTGTTCAAGTTTTCAGAATTCTAAATTTCTCGTCTGTTTCTCTCCTCCCCATCTTCATTTGACATTGCCCTCTTTGCTGGTATTTTTGCTTGTAGTCACTTGTTCCTCCAGACCATCTTTCAGTCTGTTACTAAAATGATCTTTCTAAAACAGATATGATCGTTTCACTACTCGCATTTTCACTACCTTGAAAATGTTCAGTGGTATGGACAGTAAAGCACACCAGAAAGACATACTGACAAAACAAGAACTATAATATTTCAAGATGAGTTAAAAGACATTAAGAAAATGATATGAGAAGTGGAAAAACCATGTAAGTCAAAAGTATAAAAACTCAGAAACGAGATTATAGAACAAGTTACCTCAAAACGTAGGGTCAGTCTGCCTAACAAACCTCAGGTCTTGTCGGTTTCTATCTCCCTACCCCATAACACTTTACACATACCTCCTATTATTGCCCTTGTTCATATAAATTTATAACTATCAGCGTATCTCCCCTTCCCTGATTGTGTACTCTTTGAGGCTTGAACTGAGTCTCCCTCTTCTTTATACTCCTAACGTGTTCTTAGCATAGTACTTGGCATACTGCACTTAGCAAGCATGTCGTAGATGTCGTGAGTGTGTTTGTTGAATGGATGAATGAAGCCCTGTGCTAAGATAGTGGTAGTGGAAACGAAAAGGACAGGATGACTTTGAAAGATATTTGTAAAAAGGAATTGAGGAGACGATGACTGGATGGGGGATTTTTGGGTCTTGGTAACCAAGTTGGCAGTAGACTCAGCCACAAAACTTGGCAAGTGAGAATAAGCTGGTTCAATTTTGGAGGAAATGATAAGTTAAATTTTACATATGGTGAAGTTATTGGTGAGACCTTTAGGTGGAGCTGCCCAGTGGTCATTAATAGTGCACATGCAGTGAACCTCTCAGGTAACCTCAGAGACTGGATCACATATCTCCCTAATCCAGGAAGACTGGTGTATACCAAACCTGGCAGGCTTATTTGTGTGTCCTGCATTGCCTTAACATTTATGTCTTGTTTGCAGCTTGGCATGTGGAGATGTTGAAGGAAAGTTTGATGTTTTATTCAATAGAGTTCGAACAATTCAGAAGAAAAGTGGAAACTTTGATGTAAGATGTTTCTTTTTACTGCATTTAATTTGACTGTTGTAATCAAACATAGTAAAATAAAGTTTGGGCTCCTTTATACATTTCTCAGTCGAACACATACTCTCCTTTTTTGTTAGACTGAGTTCCTTTTTTTTTCTTATGTATACAAATTTATTTATTTATTTTTGGCTACATTGGGTCTTCCTTGCTGCACACAGGCTTCCTCTAGTTGCGGTGAGCGGGGGCTACTCTTTTCTGCGGTGCACGGGCTTCTCATTGCCGTGGCCGTTGTTGTTGCGGAGCATGGGCTCTAGGTGCGCGGGCTTCAGTAGTTGTGGCACGTGGGCGCAGTAGTTGTGGCTTGTGGGCTCTAGAGCACGGGCTCAGTAGTTGTGGTGCATGGGCTTAGTTGCTCCACAGCATGTGGGATCTTCCTGGACCAGGGCTCAAACCCGTGTCCCCTGCATTGGCAGGCAGATTCTTAACCACTGCTCCACCAGGGAAGTCTGAATTCCTTTTCTGAGCATGGGAATTTAGTAGCTGAAAAGTGGTGTGGGAAGGGAGATGTGTTTACTGTAGACCCTTCTATACTTTTTTGAATTTGAATTTTGTTACTTTATTACTGTACGCAAAACTGAAAACAGACTAGCAGAACCTCCCTAAGTGATTCTGAACCTCGGTTTGGGAAGCACAGATCTATTTCATGGGTATATGGTATGAGTGAACTCAGATAGCATATGTGCAAATGCTTCACAGACTAAAGAGTCCTATGTAATTGTTATGTGTTGTTGCCAGCTAGACTGTAAATTTTTAGAGTACAGAAGAGTATTCTAGATATGGGGATAATTTGTTCATTGGGTTAAAGGTTGAGTAAGACAACAAGCAGGAAATGTGTCCTTTATGCCCTGTATCTCTCAGGGTATCTAATATTGTTTTGTATTTTGCAGAGAGATTTTTTAAGGTTGATGTCTCCATTTTTCCCTGACCCTCTTGTCTCTTTCCCCAGCTTGTATTTGACATCCAGGGAGCCAAAATTTAGGAATTTATAGAATCAGTAACTACTACAATTGTTGTAAAAAAATTATGTTTAGAAATTCTGTAAATTGATTAAGGAAATTCTGTAAATTGATTAAGGAAAAAACTGAGATCATTAAATAGGATAATTAGCTCAATAACGTTATTATCAATTAATTATGTACTATTTGATATTATTAAAAAATCTCATATATCTGTTTAAAAAACTCATTTTAGCTGCTGTTGTGTGTAGGAAATTTCTTTGGCTCCACTCCAGATGCTGAATGGGAGGAATATAAAACTGGCATCAAGAAAGGTACAGAACTTATTTTTAACATATGATTTCTAATAAAGTTTCAAGGCTACATGGTTCTTGCCTAGTTGTTTTTCACACGTTAGTGATTGAAGAGTTTGCCTTTGAGTTCTGCATTGACCTGGGAAGAATGCCTATATATCTAAATGTTCACATTTTGAATTTGGTTGGATTTAGTTCTAGAAAAAGAATTCTCTTCTCAGTAGGAAGGAATTGAATAATGCAACCATATGTGTTCTTTTTCCCCCCTAGTTTCAGTGTTTTTTATTAAGCCCTTTGGAGTCTGTGTTTTCCTAACTATATACATTGACTATCCTCTCCAAGATGTTACTTCATCAGCCTAGTGATACCATTTAATAGTCAAGCCACAAGGTTGGTTGTAGGATATCCTATGTGGTGACCATGTTCCATGTATAGGATTGCAGACTCTTTTTGGCCATGCCATGTGGCTTGTGGGATCTTAGTTCCTGGACCAGGAATCAAACCCATGCCAGGGAATTCCCTAGAATTGCAGACTCTTTACTTTTGCTACAAGTGTTTTTCCTATGGGGATACAGTTCTCAGGTTCCAAAGCAGATCTGGTAACTAGCTGGTGTCATGTCTGTTTCTCTCACTAGCTCCTATTCAGACATATGTGCTGGGTGCCAATAACCAGGAAACAGTAAAATATTTCCAAGATGTTGATGGGTGTGAATTAGCTGAAAACATTACTTATCTGGGTAAGTTGATATCTTGTGTGTTTGTAATGAACATAATGTGTCCCAGGAATTAGCCTCCCAGGAAATTTGTGGCTGGATTCATCTGCCATTACTGCCTGAGAGAATGGGGATCAGGGTTTTTTTTTCTAAAGTCAGTGTCTATACCTTTAAGACTATGTCATTTTTCCTATGTTGTCTCCCACCTCTCCCCAATCTCCTTGTACTTTCACAACCCAATATATACTCTTTCAGCCAACTAGAGGAATAAAATATTTGACTACAGTGTTTGAAGTACTTCAGGTATAAATTGTGTTAAAAAAAATTCTATGTATGTGATCTCACCATATAACATTGCTAGATGTACACAGCTTATTTGTTAATTGGACTCCTAATTTGCTATAGCTCTAGGTTTCACTGAGGTTTTGAAAAACTCAAGTTTTTAGTGCTGATACTTGGGTTTTTCACTGCTTTTGTCCTTTTTCTGATTCCAGGTCCACTCTTCAATTCCAGGTTAAAATTGTTCCTCCACAACCCCCTGAAACTCTTAGTGGTTCTTTCAGTGTCTGGCTGTTGTAAAAAGCACTGTCAAATTTTGCTTTTCTTCTCCACTTGCTCCCCTCCCCCCACCACTACTGCTTCTTGGATCATTCAACTCACTTTTATCTAAAATGGCTCAACTGGTCTTCACATTTCCTCTCGGTCTCTCATTTCTTTAGAAAGCTTCTACATTTCCTTTGCTATAAATGCTCTTTTTATAGTTTTTTTATTAGTATGTGTGTTCCTTTTTTACTTTATTATTCTTTATTAGTCAATATGTGTGTTCCTTTATTAGTTAGTATGTGTGTTCCTTTATGAGTTAGTATGTGGAAAGAACCATTTGAGAAGAAGAGACTCAGTAGATGAAAGGGAAGTGAAAATGGAAGGAACAGGGTTCTGGCGGCAACAAGAAGGAAATGGAATCAAGGGCACAAGCTATGAATAAATTTAGAAGATGGCAGAGTCTCTTAATTTTTCCCAAGTAATTGCTTTTTCCAAATGTTTTCCTTCATTTGGAAGCTTCTGCCTTCATGAAGAGTACATTTATTCTAGACTATAGCTTACTCACAGCTGCAATTATTTATTTTTCTTCTCAGTGCCTCTCCCTGTATCCAGGTGTCTAGATCTTTTAGTCCCTTTGGAGTCTCTAGAAGGCAGAAAGCCTTTTTCTTAATCAGTGCTTCCTAGGTTTTTTCATTTGCGAGGCACCTGGGGCAATCAGACTGTGGGCTCCAGCAGCCTTCACATAAGGACTGCTCTTACTTACTGAACAGGAATACTGTTGTAGCCATCCAACATTGAGACCTAGGAGCTGGAAGTGGGGCATGGGGAAAGAGATTCATCACCAGAGTGACATTTCATTCAGCAGTTTGACTAAAACTTGTCCATTTTTCTTTGAACCCAGGTCGTAAAGGTGTCTTCACTGGAAGCTCGGGGCTGCAGATTGTGTACCTCAGTGGGACAGAGTCCTTAAATGAACCTGTCCCAGGTTACAGTTTTAGTCCCAAGGATGTGTTTTCCCTGAGAACAACGCTGTGGTCAACCTCCCAGTTTAAGGGTGTTGATATCTTGCTCACATCCCCATGGCCCAAGTATGTGGGGAACTTTGGGAATTCTTCTGTGAGTAGTATTTGTTCAGTTGGAATTTCTAAAAGCAAATTGCAGTGGCTTAATTTGAGGTTTTTTGCTCTTTATGTGACTATTTCAGCTCTTAATTCCTTTCAGTAGAAATCTTTTATGAATTTTTCAGGTTACTTAAAGCCTTATTGGCTGACCAAAGCAAAAGTTGATCTTAATGAAAGCATGATTCACTGAAGAGAGAATGCTGAAGTCTTACTTATAAATGAATTTTAAAAAAAAATTATATTCTCTGCTTCAAGTACCCTTTCTCAAGCTTCTTCTTAAGAAGTTTTGAGGGGTCACTAATTTTCAGTGAAAAGATTTATAGCTAGTGGCAGCTCTGTAGTTTTATTTCTCCCTTTCCATTCCAGATTATATCTTTTTGGCTATCAACATATTTTAAAAGGTGGAATCATCATGGGATTGAGGATAGTGATCTAAAGTTGGGAAACAATATATTGAAAACTTAGTACTTTTCTAACGGGAAAGCTTTAATGTTGGAATGTATTGGAGCGTGCCATGGCGTTCGATCTAAATATTTTTGTAGGAAGAGGATGTACACCAGGTTGGTGAGTGACAGCTATCATGGGGAGCTACCTTGGTGGATATCAGCCTAAGGAAGACCTTGAAAGGTTGTATGTGAGCGCAGAAAGCATCAGCTGAACTTCAGTGAAGGAAAATGTAAGAATGCATTTAGGGACAAATATCAACTCCTAGATGTAGAGTTATCAGATATGATCCAGAAAAGGGCCTTGTAGACCACTCTGCCAACTTCAACATAATGTGTCCATGACTAAAAAGGCCAACAAAATACCAGGCATTGTCAGGATTTTGAAGGGAGAAGGGACAACACTTTCTTCCCCTTCCACAAACCTATGGTTATTCTGCCACTAGTATACAATAGGCAGTGCTGGTTGCAGCGTAGAGAAGATACAGCAGAACTAGGGAAGATCCAGAGAAAGACTACTAAAGTGGTGATGAGAGAAAGACACGTGATACTCTATAAGGAAGAATGAACAGCAGTGCTAAAAAAGTTTACAATTTTTGATTAAAGTAGATTTTGATGAAAGTTTATAAGTAATCATACAAGGTATTTATAGGGGAGAAAACAGTATATCTCACTAGTCCCTAAGGTACTGTAACTAACCTCAAGGCCAGTTCCCTGCCCTTCAGCAGACACCTGAAGGAGGCAAGCATAAGACAAAAGGAAGGTTTTGCTTTACTTAGTGGAAAATTAACTCTGGTAATTTCTTTATTTCCAGTTAATACCTTCTCTTAGAATGAAGTTCATAAATAACGTTATGGATGAGAGAGCACATAATTTATTGTTAATGGAAGCTCTGGGAACAAACCTAACTTTTGACAGACTTTGTATTACAAACTGTGACAAGGGCACGGTTGTGCCCTTCCACAAGCCACACCTTCCTTGACTGAAGCAAAATAAAGGATTGTATGCTTATGTGATGAAGTCCTTGAATGTTCTACGGCAAATATTCTATGGATCCTAGGGGCCCTGAAAGCTAGCTTTTAATTTTGATCTTCTGCAATGACTATGACTGTCTGCATTGTCAGAACTACAGGAGCACAATGAAGCAACTTATAGATGTACTACTGTCTGTGGGCTCCAGAGAGAGTGTTACTTTCCAAAAAAAGATTGTAATAAACCTTGTTTTGGGTATTAGTATGGAGGAGTTACCTTCTCCCTTAACCTCTGGCTTCCAACAACTGTTCCTATTTCTGCATTTGTAATAGCCCAGTTCCCCTTATGTGTTGAGATTTCTCTGATTGCCATAAGTATGGAATTCATGACGCAAATCCTGCTGCCCACATTGTAGCCACATAAATATTCCAAAGACATTTCAAAGTATCTTGTTATATCTCTGCATTTCATGATAACTCTTAGGTCTGTTATGATGACTAAGTTTCTATTTACTAGGGAGAAGTGGATACCAAAAAATGTGGCTCTGCTTTGATCTCCAGTCTTGCCACAGGCTTGAAACCAAGATATCATTTTGCTGCATTGGAAAAGACTTATTATGAGAGGCTTCCATATCGGTGAGTAGCATTTCATTCTTTTTGTTTTTTTGAAGAATTTGCCTGGATTTTCTGTGTAAACTTCTCATGTTCATTTCAGCCATATAATATCTTGGTTTCTTTTAGTTACTCAGGCATGAAATGAGTGACTCTCAAATCATTCCAATTCTCTGAGTTTGGTTTCCTAATTTGAAATACAAGGGATTGGATGATACCGTATCATCCAATGTATCATTTAAAGCCCCTTAAAGGTTTGAGGGTCTGACATAACAATGCTGTTTAACTATCATAGCTTGATGTACAGTAAGTCCTGTTTTGATCAGGTTAAACGTTACTCCTTGTATAGTCTTTTTTTTTTTTTGCGGTACGCGGGCCTGTCACTGTTGTGGCCTCTACCGTTGCGGAGCACAGGTTCCGGATGCACAGGCTCAGCGGCCATGGCTCACGGGCCCAGCCGCTCCGCGGCATGTGGGATCTTCCCGGACCAGGGCACGAACCCGTGTACCCTGCATCAGCAGGCGGACTCTCAACCACTGCGCCACCAGCGAAGCCCCCTCGTATAGTCTTAAACTCAGGATAATCACCTAAGAAGTATTTCAATTTAGGAATCAAGAACTTGTATCAATTTTTTTTCTCTCTCTCTTTTTTCAGTATAGCTTGGAGATGGAGTTTTTAAAGGATGTATTACAGAGAAAATAAAACCAGTGTTTTATAAGTAATAGAGCTAAGTAAAGTTAACTCTGAAAGATCTTCACTTTAAAGGCATGGGTAATCCCTAAAATGATTTATAAAAACCTTTTTTTTTAATATACAAAAGCAACATATGTGTTGTTGAAAGTTCAAAAAATATAGGTGAGCAGAAAGAAGAATATAACCTGCCCTTTCCCTATAATCCCACAGCCTAAGATATAACCATAGGTACTACGGATTTTTCTTTTATATCTCCATATATGCATTCCAGAAAAACCTCTTGTTCTCTGAAACCATGCACTAAAAACAGAAAGGTTATAGGAATAAGCCACTCAAAACTTTTAAGGATCCAAATATACATTTCTCTGAAGAGCATAAACCAGTGGCAATAGGCACATGAAAAGATGCTCACGCATCATTAGCCATTAGGGTAATCCAAATCAAAACCAATGAGATACCACTTCTCACCCCACTAGGATGGCTATAATCAAAAAGACAAATAATAAGTGCTGATGAGGATGTGGAGCAGTTGAAGCCCTCATACGTTGCTGGTGGGAACGTAAAATGGTACAGCTGCTTTGCAAAAATATTTGGCATTTGCCTACCATATGACCCAGCAATTCCACTCCTATTCCAAGTGAAATGTAAACATAGGTTCACAAAAAACTTGTACACAAATGATCATAACAGCATTATTCATAATCGCCAAAATGAGGAAATGACCTAAATATCCATCACCTGATGAATGGGTAAATAAATGGTGGTATATCCATATGATGGAATGTTATTCAGTAAGTAAAAGGAATGGAGTACTGATAAAAGCTACATGTGTGAACCTTGAAAAGATTATTCTAAATAAAAGAAGCCAAACACAAAATACCACATATTACATGACTCCATTTATCTGTAGTGTCCAGAATAGGCAAATCCATAGAGATAAAAAGTAGATTAGCGGTTGCCAGGGGCTAGTTGGAGGGAAATGGGGAGTGACTGTTAATAGATACAGGGTTTCCTTTTTTAGATGATGAAAATGTTCTAAAATTAGATAGTGTTAGTGGCTTAGTATATGTCAATATGCTAAAAACTGGTGAATTGTATGGTATTTGAATTAGATCTTAATAAAGCTGTTAAAAAAACAACAACAAAAAACCCTGTACAACTTTTTTTTTTTTACATCTTTATTGGAGTATAATTGCTTTACAATGGTGTGTTAGTTTCTGCTTTATAACAAAGTGAATCAGTTATACATATACATATGTTCCCATATCTCTTCCCTGTACAACCTTTTGACCAGAGCTGTAACAAAAACCCATAACTATCATAATAAAAATACTGGCATTTTTTTTCCAGGGAACATAGACACTCATGTATTTTTATATTTTTCCTAGGAGAATGAAATCATGCTATGTATTGCCATTTGAAGCATTTTTTTTTTTTTTTTTTTTTTTTTAATGCGTTACGCGGGCCTCTCACCGCTGTGGCCCCTCCCGTTGCGGAGCACAGGCTCCGGACGCGCAGGCCCAGCGGCCATGGCCCACGGGCCCAGCCGCTCCGCGGCATGTGGGATCCTCCCGGACCGGGGCACGAACCCGCGTCCCCTGCATCGGCAGGCGGACTCCCAACCACTGCGCCACCAGGGAAGCCCCATTTGAAGCATTTTTTTCCACTTAAAACTCATTTCTCTTTGTTTTTCATTATTATAGTTTTTTATTACATAAAAGAAGAGAGAATAGTGTAATGATCCCTCCTGAACCCATAACCTACTTCAGCAATTATCAACATTTTGCCAATTTTCCGACTCTTTTAAAGCCAAATTTAGAGTTTTTTGTGCTTTTCAAATACGTGACCTCATTTTTTTCCTAACAGCAGCCCCGGGAAGTAGGGGTGATTATTCTACTAGATGGACAGGTAACATCTGAGATGTTACTGGTGGTGATGTAGTGATAGACTTAGGACCTGTGCTTTTTTCATGGCCCCGTGGAGTCTACATATTTCATAATTGCAGATCAAAAGTAAAGTTTGTTGGTGGGAATTCCCTGGCAGTCCATTGGTTAGGAGTCGGCGCTTTCACTGCTGGGTTCAATCCATGGTCAGGGAACTACGATCCCGCAAGCCTCGAGGTGCAGCCAGAAAAAAAAAAAAAAGGTAAAGTTTGTTGGTAACCTATTATCTTTCCAATATGTTATAGAAACCACATCATTCTGCAGGAAAATGCACAGCACGCCACCAGGTTCATAGCTCTGGCAAATGTTGGAAATCCAGAAAAGAAAAAGGTAAATTTTGAGTATTTGGTGTTTGGTTAATATTCATTGTCTGCCTGATAAATGTTCCTCTTGCCAAGTTTAGCATTCAGATCTTCTCTTCTCCCCAACTGCGATGTCCCAGTACTTCAGTGACTTTACTCTTTATAATAATATGGTAATGAAAGGTCAGGTTTCCTTGGGTCCTTTGTAGGAGATTTTAGAGAAGGGTTTGGGAAAATAGGCCCAGTGGAACAAAGGCAAAATTTCAAATGAATGATGTCTTTCTTCCCACATCCATGTGGTCGTCTCTATGGGTATTTTTCATGAGTTTGACCTCAGATGGTACTCTTGTTTTGCTTCTTTTAGCAACTTCTTTTAGCAGAAATAATAAAACCTTCCCAAGGATTTACCTAAGCCCTCGTTGGCTTTGGGAATCTTAGTGATACCTTGAATCTGTCTTTATACTGGAAAACAGTGCAGGTGAATGAAAGAGGGTATACCAGAAAAGTATATTGTTCTCACTTCCCTGAGAGCACTTCTGATTCTGTAGGGCCAAAAGCAGGATATTGTGGATTGGAATAGCTAAAGATCAGAACAGTCAGTCACGTGGGAAAATATATAAATTATCTGAAGATTATCCTACTATAATATGCCATAAACAATGTACATGCAAAAGATAAACAAGTATTTTGTTTTTTTTTCCATAATATCTTAAACTTTTAGGCCCAATGCATTCTTAGCAAGTTTAGATTTGTAATTTTTTTTAACTTCCTTCCCTCCCTCCCTCCCTTCCTTTCTTCCTTTTTTTTAAACTGCCCTTTCAAGACCGAGCATCACTCACAGTATTTTTAGTCTATTGCTTTACTTTCAGGGACATGTTAGCCTTAACCCTAAGCAATGCATACTTCACTCAAAGAATATGCACAAAAAAAAAAAAAAAAAAAGAATATGCACATTTTAAAATTTGGAAAGTATTAGTAAATTCATTTCAAAATTTTGTTCCAGTTTACACCCCTACCAGCAGTGTATGAGTCTGTTTTCTCAATGGGTAGTGTCAAATTTTTATTAACATTTTTGGCCATTATGATATAAGAAGGTTGTGTATCATTGTTAATTAGTTGTATTTCCCTGATCAGTAGTGAGGTTAAGCATCTATTGATATCTCATGTAGTTTTCAGTATCTGTGCCATTAGTCCATGGTTTTAGATATTTATGTGAGTATTTATTTCTTTGCTACTAATCCCTAAGAAAATCTATCAGCATATACAGCAGAAATTGTATAAAATCAGAGGGAAACACTAAGTTGTCCAATTTAGTTTTCATTAGAAAAAAAGAAGGGCAGTGCAGTGACTATGGACAAAGTGCACAAAGATAAAGGACCCAGAGACAGAAGCAGTTTGTCTTCAAGGGTTATGGAGCAAGTCCCTCTGGGCCTTGCAGTGATAGTTGTTTTGTGTAAGGGCTGGGCTTTGATTAGTTGCTTGTTACTTCATCAGCCCTTGGTTTGCCCCTGCAGAGATCACTGAAATGGCATTGCTATGGATTCTCTGAACCACAGATGGGCTGGTTGCTGCTCTTTAATCTTACTCAGTTTCTGAAGCTTTATGTGAAATGTTATAATAAAATAGGTTGGTTACATTTGCACAAACAGTATTTCCCTTAATATTATGTTGTTCTTCTCCCAAAGTATCTTTATGCATTCAGTATTGTTCCTATGAAACTAATGGATGTAGCAGAACTGGTAAAACAGCCTCCAGATGTCACTGAAAACCCTTACAGAAAGTTTGTGAAGCAAGCATCCTTAGGAAAGCAAATACCTGCCCCTGAGGTATGTTCTGACTGAGAGGTGGCATTTTCTGGGCAGGATTGCCCATTACAGGTGTCCTTTTCCTAGTTATAGTTTAATTCATAAGGCAAGTTTAATCCCTCGAATCTAAATCTTTTTCTTTCCTTTGGATAATCATGCTGGTGATTAGAAAGCCTTAGTAGATTTCCAGTAAGCTCAATATGTTTTTTGTTTTGTTTTTGTTTGTTTTTTAAATTATAGTTTGGGGTTAACAGTTTCATATTTTTAGTCTTTCATTGTCTAAACTTGGTTCATATGTTGGCGTTACACATGTAGAGTCTTTCCTTGTCTAAAGTTAATTCTCTGTTCTTAACTCTTCAGGCAAAGATCCCAACTGCTTGGTAGCAATGTAATTTGTGATTTTATAATGAGTGGTATAGGTGAATAAGATTTACTCTGAAGAAATTTCTTAATAGCAGACTTTTCTGAAATTCGTTTTCCCTTCACTAAAGCAAGGAATGTCAAGTTTCCTTACTAGTATGCATTGTCTACTTTCTCAGACTTTTTTTCTTATCTTTTCAATTAAAACTCAGAATTGTTTGATCTGTGAGATTGTAAGACTGCACCATGGCCCTACTGAGAGAGAAAGGGAAAGGAATGTGGGTGGGTTCGTGCTATTCTGTTTTAGGCAAGAGTTGCTGTATAACTTGCATTTCAATTCACTTTTCCAAAGGGATAAATTTGGTGGTAGCTTGGATAAGTGTTGAGAGGTATGACTGAGAGTCCAGGCATCAGGATTGGGAAAATATTTTTCTTCTCTAGAATAGGCAGAAAGGGCAGGGAGGAAAGACATGACATGGCAGGAACATTCCCTTGTATGTGGATGGTTGGCTACTTGTCTAAAGGTTAGTTTAATAACATTTACTCTTCTACCTTTGGCTGTTCCAGGAAGATTCAGCCTGTCAGTTTTTCTTTGATTTAAATGAAAAGCAGGGAAGGAAGCGTTCATCTACAGGCAGAGATAGCAAGTCTTCTCCTCACCCAAAGCAGCCTCGCAAACTTCGTAAGTACCTTGGTTCCAGAGGTCTCTTATGTGAGCAAAAACTGTTATTTTGGGTCTTGTTTGGGAAGCAGCATTGCTAAGAGAGCCTCTTCTGGCAGAAGAAGATTGTATATTGAATCATTAGGACCAATAAGAAAAATAAAAGAATGCAAAGGTGGCCTGACTTTGAGGCTGTCTGAGGCTATTCCTGTCAGAACTATGGAAAAAGCTCCTTTCCGTCATGTCTGTAAACGTAAGGTTAAGAGCCTACAAAATCAGTTTGGGTTTATAAAATAATAGAATAATCAAACTGGTAGAAAAGACTTACAGCTGTTACATTGAGATCCTCTTTCTCCACCCCTTGTTTCAAAGATGAAGAGGCTGACTTCGGGAGGGTACGTGTACTCCCAGGGTCATGTGGATAGCTGGTGGCATGACTAGAACTGGAATTGGGGCTCCAGACACCCAGTTGAGTGTTCTCTCATTGCAGTTAGTTGCCAGTTACATGCTACTTTAGTCAATATATGGTTATCACATGGATCACCTACCTGTGGATTGGTTACAAATTCAGAACTTTTAATAGAGGTTTAGTTTCATTGATAATGGTGATGGGGGCAGGGGTCATAGTGGGAGCACAGCAGACACAGTCCGTTGTGGCAGTACTGTGTACATATCAGTGTTTGCAGGTTGCAAAGATCAGACAAGGCTGAATTCTATAGGGTGGTTATGTGCTGGAGTGCTTGGACCATGGTAACATTTGTCTTTCTTCCACATGAAGCTCAGCCTCCAGGACCCTGCTGGTTTTGCCTTGCCAGCCCTGAAGTGGAAAAGCATTTGGTGGTCAGCATTGGCACACATGTGAGTTACTTCCATGAACCTTTTACAGAGGAGACACCTGTTTGTTTTCTGTTAACTTTATTGAGTCATGATTTACATATCATAAAATTTACCTACTTTAAGTGTGCAATTCAGTGATTTTTAGTTAACTCCCTGATTGTACAGCCATCACATAATAGTTTTAGAACATGTTCATCACTCCAATAAGATTCCTCATGCCCATTTACAGTTAGTCTCCATACCCACCCACAGCCCCAGGCAACCACTAGTCTCTTTTTTTTGTGTGGTACGCGGGCCTCTCACTGTTGTGGCCCCTCCCACTGCGGAGCACAGGCTCTGGATGCGCAGGCTCAGCGGCCATGGCTCACGGGCCCAGCCGCTCTGTGGCATGTGGGATCTTCGCGGACCGGGGCACGAACCCGTGTCCCCTGCATCGGCAGGCGGACTCTCAACAACTGCGTCACCAGGGAAGCCCTATGTTTAACTTTTTAAGATACTGCCAAACTATTTTTCAAAATGGCTATACCATTTTGTTTTCCCTTCAGCAATGTATGAGGGTTTCTGTTTTTCCACATCCTTTGCCAACATTTGTTATTTTCTATCTTTTTGACTAGAGCAACTATAGCAATTCTCCTGTGGTTTAGTAGAGCCAGTTTCACAAGATTGCTCCTTCTCTCCCTCCTCTCTGACAAATAGGTATGGCTCTCCTAGGGTGATGTTTTTATGTAATTCTTGAACTTTATGTGTTTTTATTTCATACTACTTGGGGGTGATGAGTTACTTTTTTGAATTACTATTTAAAACAAGGGTTTTCTTTTCTTTTTTATTTTTAATTAATTTATTTTTGGGTCTTCTGTGTTGGGTCTTCGTTGCTGCGCACGGGCTTTCTCTAGTTGAGGTGAGCAGGGGCTACTCTTTGTTGTGGTACGTGGGCTTCTCACTGCGGTGGCTTCTCTTGTTGCGGAGCACAGGCTCTAGGCACGTGGGCTCAGTAGTTGTGGCTCACGGGCTCTAGAGCACAGGCTCAGTAGTTGTGGCACACGGGCTTAGTTGTTCCACGGCACGTGGGATCTTCCCGGACCAGGGCTCAAACCCGTGTCTATTGCATGGGCAGGCGGATTCTTAACCACTGTGCCACCAGGGAAGTACAAACACAAGGATTTTCTTTGTCCCAAAAAGGGAGTCTTCTGTTGCCTTTACACTCATATTTGACTAAAAATGTTGGTATTCTTTTTTATATCTTCAGATTTAAAAACTTGAGTTTATTAATTTTTATTTGTGATAATTATGCAATGTTGAGAACTGATTTACACTGATTATATAAAAGACTAAAGTGATAAATTCTCAGTTTTGCCTAGTAGTAGAGGATATAGCTTCCTAATGACGGGAATACCCACATCCACATTCCTGGTATGGGTATCTGGGAACCCAAGATAATAATTACAAGATTGCTTGGTAAGTACTGAATCAGACTATGAGGACTGGATGATTTTGAGAAGGATTTTATTCAGGCTGTGGAAAGTTCTGATGAACTATGTGTGTCTCACTGTAAAGTCATCCTATTTCAGATTTCCCCAGATACTTTTCCTTGGGCAGGGCTTGATTAGGTATTAAATAATATTAGTTTTTGACCCTCATTCCTCTGGGATTCATATAGACCATTATTCTTCTTTTTCGTTCATTTAGAGTGAAAGAAGCTTAATTTTCATGGTTAACATTTGCACCCTAGTCTCCCATGACTAGAATTGGCTATTTCCCAAGGCTCCTGAGGAAAATATTTACAAATCATTTCTTAGTGTGTGATGCTTCTGCGGACAGATACTTTCATCCATTTTTCACTGATTTATTCTAATTTTGTTTCCTGGGGTGACCTTTTCCTCAGCTTATCCTGACAGTGAGGGCCTTCTTCTGTGGGCTCCTGTAGACTGACTAGAATCTGTGTCATCTTACACTCGAAGTTATATCCCTCTCCTGCCATTATTGTTTGACTGAAGAGTCCCAGTCATTTACATTTAATTTTTATGTCTTGCATATTGGCACACTCCTGTCGGTAGGGGGTGCATGAATGGGGTCAAGGCCTGTGACACAGCTGGGCCATAGAGCCTGTGGATGAACTCTTCAGTGGGAAGAGAAGCAAACTCAAAAACTTCTTTTTATAGGAATACCTTTTTGGATTAACTCTCTTGGGTCTTGGTTTCCTCCTTGGATTAGTGTATGCTATCCTTCTCTCCCATATGGTATGGTATGGGAGAAGGCTTCAGACTGCCTTCTGTTTCGGAAACAGTAGGTTCAGAATGCCATGCAGGGCACAAGAGATTTGGAATGGGTGACTTAGCTCCGTGCTGCTCTGGGCCTCCAGGAGAGATGGCCTTTCCTTTCCATTTATTGTACCTTTCTATTGCCTAGGGTATCTGGCTTAGGGTATGAGCCTAGGGGATAATCAGGAAACCTGTTTGCTTCTCATCTTGACCTAAAGCTAGAGGGGCAAAAAGTATCTCAGATTTTGATTGTGGCCCAACCCAGCACCCCAAGTAGGAGGTCACATGATGATTTTAGCCTAGAGCCTACCTAGTAATCAAGTTTACACTTACCTGCGCTGTCCTTTGTTGTTAGAAACCTCTTGGGAACCTCTGGTGACCTGTGGGTGTCTGGCACAGGGCTTGGAGTCCCCTCTGTAGCCACTCCTCTTGATCTCCTTTCATTACTTTTTTCCCCTGGCTTTTTCTCCGTCTTTGCCATGCCTTCCTCAAGGAATATACATAGAAGTATGCTAATGGCTATAAATTGGTAAAAGCAGGTGCGGGCTGCTAAGAGTCCAGAATAACTATTTTAAAATCCATGCATTTGTCTATAGGAGAAATATTCATTCAGGTCCTACTTATACATTTGAGATAAAGTTAGAGATAATTCAAGTATAGAACAGATTACAAGTTGAGAGTTTGAAAAGAAGGGAAGAGATCGGCCAAGTGTGAAACTATTCACAAGAACTAGAAGGTACTGCCTTGGGGGGTGCTATTTAGTCTAGACTAGAAACTTCAGTGCACATCACAGTATAAAATGGAAAGGCTAGAAAACTCAGGCTTCTAGAGTAACCTTTTAAAACAAACACAATCAAAATGGTTATTAAAATTTTTTTTTAATGTTTTAGCACATATGAGGTTTTGATGAACTTTAGTCATCTGGGATATTAACTCTATAGATGTGTTCAGTCCTCTGTGCCAAGGAGATCAAGGATGATCATGCTTTAGTTTGTTTCTGATACTTATCCTTTCATTCTATTGGGCTTTCTCAGTGTAGATGAAAAATAAATGACTCCTTCCTTCAGCCTTAACTTTGAACCCACCACACTAAAAGTATACTTTGGATTGTTTTTCTAAAGCTCCAGTACCTTCATTTGCCTGCGCTGATATTCACTGGCCCTTTCTCTACTCACTCAGTGTCTTCCCTTCAAAGAATGTCTGAGTGGTAGAGCAGTCTTGCATGTTTAGGTTTTGACAGAAATATTTTTAGTTGCTGTTTAGCTGCCGGCAGCCATTGTTGGGAACTACAGTTTTTTGGGATGTACCTGAGTTTGAGGTTTCTTCTTCTTCCTTCCCTGTTAGGTTATGTTTGCTTTCATTTTGTAGAGGTTAGTCAGCAGCTTAAGGCTGTAGGGACACTGGATGCTAATCATGTCATCTTCGCCTTTTTCGTGAGCCTAAGAGGTATATTTAGGGGGTGAGGTTGGGTGTCACTGTAAGGAAAGTGGTTCATTTGAAGTCAGAAGTGGTATCTTTCTTTGGCTGGAGGTGATAATAAACTGAAAAATTGCTTTCAAGTTTGGAGCCTGGGAGGAAAAACCAACCATCTGTTCCAGTCTCCTTCAGCTCTGGTGTGTTTGTAGCCAAAAGTCGGTCTGCGTGCTGCTCATTGGCTCCCAGTTCATTTGATAGTTGCATAGAAATTTGTTGCATCTGGGAACTCCCTGGCGGTCCAGTGGTTAGGACTCCACACTTTCACTGGCGAGAGTGCGGGTTCAATCCCTGGTCAGGGAACTAAGATCCCACAAGCCGTGCAGCCAGAAAAAAAGAAATTTGTTGCATCTAATCTCATTCTTCAGCAGGTGCTTGACAACATTGTTGTTATAACCTCTAAAATCAGATTTTTTTTAAGAGGAGAATTTCTACTGAGAGCCTCTTGAGCACTTTTCCCACACCCTTGGGCTCACGCTCTGTAGAGGCGTTTCTCCCTGAAGAATCACACATGCAGTATTGATGTCTCACTTCTGTGTGCTTCCTCTTCAGTGCTACCTTGCCCTGGCCAAAGGAGGCTTATCTGATGACCATGTCCTCATCCTGCCCATTGGACACTACCAGTCAGTGGTGGAGCTTTCAGCAGAGGTGGTGGAAGAGGTTGAGCAGTATAAGGCTACACTGAGGCGCTTCTTTAAGAGTCAAGGCAAACGATGTATTCTATTTGAGAGAAATTATAAGAGCCATCACCTCCAGCTACAGGTAGGTGGTCTCTGCCCAAGAACTTGGAAGGGCTGTATGGGGACCTGGATATTGATAAATATTTAAATAATGTTAATTTTTTTGAAGTATAGTTGATTTACAATATTGTGTTAGTTTCAGGCATATGGCAAAGTGATTCAGTTTTACATATATATATTTTTTAAGATTATTTTCCATTATAGGTTACTACAAGATATTGAATATAATTCCCTGTGCTATATAGTAAATCCTTGTTGTTTTTCTATTTTATGTATAGTAGTTTGTATCTGTTAATTTCATACTCCTAATTTATCCTTCCTCCCCTCCCTTTCCCCTTCGGTAACCATAAGTTTGTTTTCTATGTCTGTGAGTCTGTTTCTGTTTAGTATATAGAGTCATTTGTATTTTTTTTTTCAGATTCCACATATCAGTGATGTCATATAATATTTGTCTTTCTTTGTCTGACTTCACTAAGTGTGATATTCTCTAGGTTCATCTGTGTTGTTGTAAATGGCAATAGTTCATTATTTTTGATAGCTGAGTAATATTCCATTGTGTGTATATATATATATATATATATATATATATATATATATATATATATATATAACATATCTTCTTAAGCCAATTGTCTGTCGATGGGCACTTGGGTTGTTGTGTAAATTGGTGCAGCTGCTATGGAAAACAGTATGGAGGTTCCTCAAAAAACTAAAAATAGAGCTATCTATGATCCAGCACTCCCTCTGCTGGACATATAACCAGTAAAGATGAAAACTCTAATTCGAAAAGATACATGTGTGCCAGTGTTCATAGCAGCACTATTTGCAATAGCCAAGACATGGATACAACCCAAGTGCCCATCAACAAATAATGTTAATTTTAATTAATATTTAAGTATTTGATTCTAATATAAGGTTAGGTATTTAAATAGTTGATTTCATATTTAAAATATTTAATATGAATTTTCATATTAATATTTAAATAATATTCATTTAAAAGGTTAAAGAGTTTCTGGTGATAAGTCCAGAGATTTTATAGGGATTCACAGGGTAGTGCATGGCAGTACAAGTGAATAGCACAGATAGTAAGTGCCTTGTTGAGAAAAGGAATGGGTATTCGAGGAAGGTTCCAAGAAAGGTGTGGGCCTTGATAGATAGAGTTTGGAAGAGAGTGGGTATTTTGTGTGAAGCTCAGCATGAGTGGCAGCTCAGAGGTAGGAAATAGTCTCAGATCCTGCCTGGGGCTAGCAGCTCAGAAATTCAGAGACTGTTATGGATAATTTGATTGTCGTTGTGGTGGTTTTCTTTCTGGCACATTTGTTAAGTTTTCAAATGGGCCTGACTCTGCCACATATATTATATAGGAGCTGGCAAAGGCTTAATGACAAAGAGATCTCTTTCTAGCCTTTCCCACATCAGAGATGGGCTCCCACATGTGGCAGACAAGCTCATAAGTTTAAGTCCTTACAGACAGGCTGACATAGACCTGTCTGGCCTGAGGAGAATCTCTGCTGAGGGGTGTTTCTCCACCCCTGTGATGGATTTGCTACGTCTCAGGGACTGTGCAGGAGGCATGAGCTCTCTGAGACCTGCATGAAGAATTTCTCCTGCTCCCCCCCCCCCCCACCCCAGGTCATTCCTGTGCCCCTCAGCCGCTGTGCTACTGATGACATTAAAGATGCCTTCATTACTCAGGCACAGGAGCAACAAATAGAGCTGTTGGAAATCCCAGAGCACTCAGACATCAAGCAGGTAAAACAGGAGGGGAAGGTCATATTCCAGGAGAAGTAAAGACCTGGTTTCTGACATGTTGAGCCTGAGGTACTCAAAGGTGTTTAAAAAATGTTAAATGGGCAGGTGACAATTTGGTACTAGAGCATGGGGTATTGATTAGACTAGAGATGAAGATGGTATTACATCAGTGCCTTAATGCTTTCCTGGGAAGAGCAAGAAATTAGAAATTTCCTAAGGCAGGAACTTAGGAAGGTAGGTGCTACTGGGAGGATCTTTGTAATGTCTGCCAGTTTGGCTTTTTAAACTCTAGTTCCACTAAGTGACTTGGGATTTATATCTGCTCACATCCTTTTTCTTGTGCTTCTAAGCTGAATTCTTTGCCAAATTAAAGCTTTAAAGAGATGGGCTGGGATTTTTGACTTTTAAAGCACTATTGCATGTCCTCATATAACTCTGTTTACTTTAGATTGCACAGCCAGGAGCAGCATATTTTTATGTTGAACTTGACACAGGAGAGAAACTTTTCCACAGAATTAAAAAGAATTTTCCTTTGCAGTTTGGAAGGTTTGTACATTTTTCTTATTTTAAATGTATTTTCACTAGACCTACTCTGAACGAAGTAGTGGGCTGCATGGCCAGTTGAGTAAAAAGCCAAACAAGGAACAGTCCTTGCCCCAAGGAACCAGTAGTCTTAGGGCAAGTCAGATGTTTACATATATGACAGTAATGCAATGCAGAGTGTGAAAAGTACCGTAACAAAGTTTTGAGGAACAGTGTACTTTAGAAATTCAGAGAAGGGAGAGCCCATTTCTACGTGGTGGAAGGCGTCATGAAAGGGCTGAAGTTGAGCCTGAGAGAGATATTTAGAGGGTAAACTTTGGCATGTGGGCATTCTAGCCCAAGGGAGGAAAATGCTATTATTAATTGAACGTGTGCTCTGTGCCAGACACTGTGCCAAGAACTTTCCATGCATTGCCTCATTTAATCTTCCAAACTCTGTAAGGTAAGTACTGTCATCCCAATTTACCAGTATGAAGAATGAGGCTCTGGAAGAGTGCCAATGGAACTTTCATGATGATGGACATGTTTTATAAAAGTACACTGTCCTATACAGTAATCACCAGCCACATTACTAGTGACTACTGAGCACTTGAAATGTGGCTAATATGACTGAGGAACTCAATTTTTAATTTAATTTAATTAGGATTAAATTTAAATATGTCAGGCTAGTGGCTTCTATAGTGGACAGCATGGCTCTAGAGTGGTTAGGTAGCTTGTCCATGGTCACACAGTGACCTGGCCTGCTGGACCCCAAAGATGTGAGGTCTTAACTCACTACTCTGTAGTGTCCTAAAGGTCTGGACGAGGCTTCATTTTTGCTCCTCATATCATGGAGAACATGACTGCAGAACTATACAGGGAATGGTATAAATTAGGTAGAGAATGAAGACAGGAATTTGCTGGCAAGAAGAGAGGGTATGGAGGGGAGTTGAAAATGTGCGGAACAGGTTATCTGATGCTGGTGTCTGTGATTTGCAGTGGTTTTTTCCCTAGTTAGAACTGAGCTTTGAGTCAATCTTGAACCCTTTTTGGAGCAATTTGGAAAGCCTCCAAGAGATTGCCACCATTGGATAAGTCCAGTAAACGTAGTTGTCTACATTTTCAAAAAGATAATAAATGAGAAGAAATGTGTTAGGAGCTTCAAACATCTGACATTATCTTTGTGTTATTGATTCAGCAACAGACACAGGTGTGGACACTGATGACACAGGCACATAAGCTCACAAAGGATAGAGTCTCTGAATGATTTTGTGCTCTTGGTAGTTGGTTGTATTTTCAACATTATTTTTCACAATAGTAACTTACAGTTACATAGCATTTTACAGTTAACGAAATACTTGAAAAGACATATTTTTTTTCCTGCTGCACAAGAAGGGCGGTTCTGTCTTCATTTTACAGATGAAGAGGTAGACTGATGATCTGCCCAGAGAACTAGAACTTGAGCTTAGGTCCTTTGACTTTTAGAAGACTCATGTGATTTGTTTTCAGCCTTTCTATTTACTGTAGCTTCAAAGTGGAAAATGAACCATACAAATGTACAAATAGAGTTCTTTTCTTTTTTTTGACAAGAAAGGATTTATTGGTGGGCACGAGTAAGGAGGGGACGGTGCCAAGGCTCTCGCGAGTGCAGGGCCCACCATGTGTCCAGGGGCCACGATTAGGGATGTATTTGACCCCACAGCCATCCAGGATGAACTGCTTTTCTGCCACCATGTTTTCAGATTCATTTAAACTTAGTTAAAGCCCCACTTCTTGGAGACATGGATCTTCTGGCAGCCAGGGAACTTGAACTTCGCCCTGTGGAGGGCCTCAATCACATGTTCCTTGTTCTGCAGGAACAGTTGTGGATGGACATTATGACTTGGCCAATGTGGACCCTGGCCACTGTGCCCTGGGGCATTCCCAAGGCACCGTGCGTACCTGTCTGGAGCCTAGATAGGGGACAGCATGCCAGTCATGAATGTCCACTGGAAAGGGCTGTCCCCAGGGTCCCTTAGGGCAACCCATAGAGGCAACAGGCTGCATACACTACTAAGAATGCTGCTGTTTGCAGTCATTGCACACTGGGGCCCCATGGGGAAAAGAGCACAGTCAGCTTAATGGGCTGCAAAGGAGTTATTTCTAATATATCAAAATAAGTAAAAGTATAAAGCAGTGGCATTTAAAAGGTAGCTTGTGTACGTGGTGGTTTTGTTGACATTGAGCCTGTGCTGTTGTGCCTACGTAGGCCTGAGTGCACTAGAAAGAGAGGCAGAAAGTCAGAGTGGGATATGAGACTAGGTGCCTGACTTTTCACCTCAGCACACTAATGACCTGAGATGACAGAACTAGAGTTTAAGGCAGGATGTAAAATTACAGCTAGTTTGGTGCTTTGATTATGTTGTCTCCATACATCAGAAAACCCTTATTTTGCATTTCATAGGCAAGGAAATCAAGGCACAGTGATGAAGTAATCTGTTCAAGTCACAGATAGCAAGTGGCAGAGCTAGGAATGGAATCGAGTCCCTGATATTTCTGATATCAGGGGATGCCCTCTTTCTACTGTGCCATGTTGCTTCTCTAGGTACCAGTAATGTAGTTCCAAGTTGTTCAGAGAAGTAAATGGAATTTGAGGGGCTAGAAGAGCTAAGAGCTGGTCACTTATAACAGACATGACTTTGATAGATAGAATGGCAGAGATGGCTCTCAGGGCAGAGAAAATGGTATGAGCTAAGTCAGAGAAATTTGCATACCTTCTTTGGGTGATGCTGAGTGGAGCTGTCTGGCTGGAGAGGAATCAAAGGAAGAGGGGGTTTTGGACTGATACTGTCCGTTTTGACTTCTTTGTGCTTTTTCTGCAGGGAGGTCCTGGCTAGTGAAGCTATCCTTAATATTCCTGACAAGTCTGACTGGAGGCAGTGTCAGATCAGCAAGGAAGAGGAGGAGACCCTGGCTCGTCACTTCCGGAAAGACTTTGAGCCCTTTGACTTCACTCTGGATGACTGAGCAAAGGGAAGAGCACTTTATGAACTTCACAGGATGTAATGGCAGCCTGTTTTTTGAGAAACAACAGTCTCCCATGGGGACTGTTTCCCTGCCTCTTTTTTGTGTATTCCCATGGAACCTGCCTGCAGCAAGAGGCCTAAGATTGAATATTTTTTAGAAAAAGTCACATTCTAGGATGAAGATCTTATGTTAAAAGCATGTCCGTCATCAAACTCCAAGTACAGCTTGTTTTTATCAACATTTTCAAAAATATTTAAACTATCATATAAAATCCAAATGCTTTTTCATGGTTGGGAAGTGTCTTGTGTTCATGTTACCTATAACCATTGAAATGAAGTAGTGTGTGTGTATAGTAGGAGGGGCCAGGGCTTTAGGCCCAGGTGTTATCCCAGGATCTCACAGGTGGCTTCTCACTGAACAACCCAGGATGAAGGCCTTTGCCATTTTTCTCTTATAGCAGTCATCTTACTGATATAGAAGAGCTCATTCAGTCCTTCAGCAAATACTTAACTCCAATGTGCCAGGTGTTTTTCAGGCTCCAGGAGTATAGCCGTGTCCCAGTGTGATCCCTGTTGTCCAGAATTTACAGTCTAATTGGGAAGAGGAGGGGCAGATTTTTAAAAAGAAGACGAGTTCTCCTTTAGATACTGAGTTTTAGTTGCTGTTTGATAGTTACAAATTCATGGAGATCTGGTTTGGTGATAGGGTTTTGGGGCTCATCAGGGTATAGGATAGGTGAAATTATGAGAATGGATGGAAGTAGGGTGAATACAGTCCTAAGCTGAAGATGACTACCTGAGAAATGTCAATATTTAAGGAGTGCTCGGAAATAGAGTGATCCAATAAGTACATGGAGAAAGAGCAGAGAGAGAGAGACAGAGAGTGATCACAGGAGAATGCCAGATCTTGGAAGCCAAAAGAAAAATAATTGCTTCTATTTACTGGGCATTTATGGCCCAGACACTGTTTTACTTAATCCTCACAAAATATCTACGAGGTAGGTATTATTACCTCCATTTTTTACACGAAGAAAACAAACTGGCAAACTTGAAGATTACGGAGCCTGAAGTTAACCTGCCAGGATTTTTTTTTAATTCAGAAAAACCTCAAAAAGTGAACTATGGGAAACAACCCAGTTCCTGCGAAAATGGCCACTTCAGGGTCTTCAGGTCCTCAGCATCCCTTCGCAGCTCTTCCAAGTGAGAATTATGGGATTTTGGCCCCACCTGTGGAAATCAGATACACTCCAGAGCTAGATGCTATACACCTAGCAAGTGAGGGCTTCATACTATTAGAACAAGCTGCCACAATCATCTGTGCAGTCTGCCCAGCTCTAAGGGACATGTTTTTGGAGGTACCATTTGCCACTTCCAAGTCTGATGCTCCAGCTCCATGGCTAGCAAGCACATATGGGAAACCAGAATCTCTGATTCCACACACAGGTTACTGATGAACAACTACAACACGACTCGTTTTGTATCATACAGTGTTCAACATTCTCATTGCAATATTCAGGGATTCTGGTGACAACAGACATTTGCTCTGCCAAAGCCTATTCAGTGCTTTCAAAGCAGCCAGTAGCACTGCTGTGGGGTACATGCTGTATCCACCTTGAGAAGTCTCAACATGCTGCATCTGTTGTGGCACAGTCATGTGTCACAAAGTGTTAGCTGGAATTCTATGTAGCTCACAGGCCGGGCTGCGCAAATGATGGTTCAAGTGCACATGATTTCAAGTGAGGTTCAAATGACCACACTTAGCACAGCTGACACATTTCTTTAGAGAATTTAATTCCATGCTGATGTTATACCTTGGAGTGATTGATGAGATCCCCAAGTTCCGTGAAGCACACAACCAACTCAAAGTGAAAACGGGGAGCTGGTTCCCCTATTCTAAGGCAATCTGCCACTCAAACACTTCTTGTTGCACCAATAGCATTCGGAAGCTTGCCCCTGCAGCCCTGCATTGCTCATGGGAAACAATCCCCACAATGAGGAACTACCGAGCTGGCAAACCCACAACTGGGGGTATGCCTGACAGCAAGCTCAGTGAGGGCGTTTAGGGAAAAGCTCCCGAAGTCAGGAGGAGCATTCTTTACTCCGGAACAGCGTCACATCCTTGAGTTGTTTGGGGTTATAGGGGAGATCCTGGAACAGGTGTATAGGAAGTCAAGCAAAAGGAGAGCTGACCTGTCAATGGAAGATGATTAATCATTTAAGAGAAGAAAAAAAACTATGAAGCCTAATGCATCAGTGGGCCTGTTAGTGCAGAATTCTTTCTAGTTCTACGGATTTCGCAATATTCAAATCCTTGGTGGCCTTTGCCAGTGCCACCTCAGCGGGTGGTGAAGCTGGAGGATAGATGGCAGAGGTCTGAAGAAAGGTGAAGTGTAGACAGGGGTGGAGACGACGTGACGTTTAGAAAAGACGAATACGGGAAAGACTGGTTTGGAAACTGATTTAAAGGGAATGAAGGGTTTGGAGGGATCTTATATTTTTGAAGACTGGAAAAACACATATGGGTTCTCTCAGCCACGAAAATTCCCGGGGCTCTTAGAATGGATTGAAAACGCTCACCTCCTCTCACTACCATTTCCCCGGCTGGGCTCCTGCGGCCCCCGGGAGAAGTTGGGGCGGGGTTTTTCTCTTGCCGCAGTTACCGGAAGTGACGCATCCCCTCGCGAGAAGAGAGACCCGCGAGCCTCGGCAGCCCGGAACCGGCCTCGGAACAGTGGCGGGACCTGAGGACTCTAGCCCTCCCGCCCCATGGAGCGGCCCCCGGGGCTGCGGCCGGGCGCGGGCGGGCCCTGGGAGATGCGGGAGCGGCTGGGCACCGGCGGGTTCGGGAATGTTTGCCTGTACCAACATCGGGTGAGGCGGGGCGCGCGAGGGAGCGGCGGTGCGTGTTTGTCAGGGCGCCTGTGGAACACAGTGACTGTCAGTATGTGAGAGATTGGTGGTGAGACCTTGGGCAGTATTGTGGGCCAGTGAGCGTGTATGTGTGTGTCTGTGTGTGTGTAAGAGAGAGAGAGCGCACAAGTTGTGTTTGTGAGCCTGGTGTGTGAGTCCGAGGTTGTACCAGAGGTCCTGGTCAGTGTGTGTGAGGTAGAGCTATTATGGGGAACTTTTGTTATGACTGTCAAAATGTGACAAAGTGTTTACTGAGCGTGACGGTTCGTATGTGTCCCTCTGAATGCAGGGTCAGGGTGTGTAAGGCAGACGCACATCGGTGCGTGTTATGAGCATAAGTGGGGGAGAAGATGGGCCTGCCTGTTGCAATGTGTGTTCATGTGTGTACCTGGAGGCCTGTGATGTCTGTAGTGCTTGGAGTAGGTAAGGACGGTGTCATGGTGGGTCCACAGTTAAGCTTTTGGACGCATTGGGTAGGCTTCGGAATTGGGGACGCGTTCTAGGTAATGAACAATATGAGGATCAGCTGGTAAAAATGATCATGGCTTCACAAGGGAAGGAGATAGATTGAGGGTGAGGTGCTCTAGCAGGTGGAAGACAGTCAACATCAAACTTGGGAATTGTGCTTTGATTTAACTGAAAATGTTTAACCATTGTAGCAGCAGCTAACAATCATGTTTGAGCCAGTCTTTTTTTTTTTTTTTGCGGTACGTGGGACTCTCACTGTTGTGGCCTCTCCCGCTACGGAGCACAGGCTCCGGACGCGCAGGCTCAGCGGCCATGGCTCACGGGCCCAGCCGCTCCACGGCATGTGGGATCTTCCCGGACCGGGGCACGAACCCGTGTCCCCTGCATCGGCAGGCGGACTCCCAAACACTGCGCCACCAGGGAAGCCCCTGAGCCAGTCTTTTGATACACCAATAAAAGTTATGAACCCTTTCCCCAGACAAATGCACACCCACACAACTTTATGCATTGCCGTTTGAGGGGGTCCATGCTCTTTTGAAGGACGTTCACAGACCTGTTAGGTTTATAGACCCTGGAATAATAATCCCTGCAGTATAGCTTTTGTTTTGTCATTTATGAAATGTTTATAATAATGTATATACATCATGGGTCTGTTTGAGAGTTAAATAAGGTAATGATATGTCTAAAGCTAAATAGAGTACCTGGCCCATGGTAAGCCCTCAGATGTTAGCTCCTGCTGCTGCTGTGTTGTTGCTGTTGTCGTCATCTTCATCATCATTAATTGACATTAAAAAAGGAAATGTCAAGGTAAAAGTGGTGTTCTCAAAGATATTTTGTAAAAGATAAATCTGTGTGGAAAAACAGATGGGACAAGATGAACAGTTAAGATATTACTAAAATGCTTGCATGGGCCTATGAATTAAGAAGTGGGTTGAAGAGGAGAAAGCATGATTTGCTGTCCTAAGAAATATGGGTGTGAGTAGAGAGCCCACCATATAGGGTGGGAGGTAGGGTAGATGGGAATCTACCTGGGAGGAATAGGCTTGTTTGTGTGGCAGTTGCAATGACAAATGTCACTGATATAACTGAGGACATTTTGTGAAGCAGGTTTCTAGATAGAGCATAGGAGGGAATCTCGGAGACAGGGAGAAAGGAAGGTGAAGGACTAAGGCATTAAGTACTTTGACAGCCAGACAAGTAGTAAATTTAATAATTTTCACCATCAGACATAAGGCACTCAAAGAGTAAAGAGAGAGAGCCAAATACTTCAGCAGAATATTGACTGTGGTCTTTTTTTCTAAACCTGCCCCTCAGTCTGGTCATAAGAAAAAGAAGCATGCATGCTAGCATGCTTATGTGACTGCTTTGCTTGGTCCCTGGCTGGGGATGGATGAATACATAAATTTTTTTAAAAAATTGTGGTAAAGTATAATATATAACATAAAATTTACCATTTTAACCATTTTTAAGTGTACAGTTCCGTAGCATCGTACGTTTACATTGTTGTGCAACAGTCATCACCATCCATTTCCAGAACATTTTCATCTTCCCAAATTGAAACTTTGTATCCTTTAAACAATAATAACACACCCCTCTGCCCCCATTTCCTCCTCCCCCCAACCTCTGGCAACCACCATTCTACTTTCTGTCTCTATGGAATTCATCACTTTTTAAATGGAAGAGATTTGGGTTCCTCTAGAATCTTAGAAATCTCTCAGAAACTTTCCAGATGTCCACAGTGACCCTTCCCCAGAACTGGGACGTTTGACAACTGAGCCTGTAGTGAGAAGAGAAGAAATACTCTGTCATAAGACTTGGAAACAGCATCATTACTTTTTCACTTACAGCTTTGAGTTTACAGCTTTCAAGATCCTTGTGTTTTGGTGGAAGCCACATCTCAATATTTCACCTATGCTTCTTAAATCACAACGAGAAAGGGAAAAGGATGTGAGATGGTTTATTTAGCTGATTACTGTGCTGGGTGCTGATGGTACCAGAATCAACAAAAACAGTATTTTCTACCCTCAAGGAAATTTCAAGCCTAGTGGGAAAAGTAGACACTTTAAGTACAATTTGGTACCCTATATAATGAAGGTATTGATAAAGTGATGTGGAAGCATGGCAAAATAACCAAAGAACTCTTCCTAGGGAATAGGGTGGCACATCTCAAAACGTGTTTGGAAAAACTAACCTTGTGAAATGCTTTGAAAAAAGGACACAGTGATCAATACACTGTATAAATGCTGCATATAATATTTATTCATTTGGAGAGTCATAACCCACATTAGCGTATTAAAAGCTCTGTGAAGTCCTATAGTAAAGAAATTAATTTAACTTAGTATTTTCCAATTTTTTTTTATTGTGGTTAAATATACATAACATTTGCCATTTTAACCATTTTTAGGTGTACAGTTCTGTGGCATTAAGTACCTTCACATTTTGTGCAGCCATCACCACCCATCCATCTCCCGAATATTACCTTCTTTTTTTTTTTTAACACAGAACTCTTCTTTTTTTTGTTTTGCTGGACATCCATAAACTTTCCACAGAACGTTCTTTGTGTAAAGGTAGAGTGAAGAAGGCCTTCACAGAGTAGGTGAAATATAAACTGAGAAGTTGAAGGATCCTATAGGGTGGGATCTTTTCGAAATAGATAGCTTCCTGCCTTATTCATATATGATAATTTAGGACTTAATGTTGTTCATGGTTAGATTGACTCCCTGGTAGTAAAAGCTTACATGGGACCTAGCAACAACCGGGTGCCTACGCAAAACAAAAGAAAGGTTGGAGGGAGGGAGGACAGTGGTTAGGTTGGATTTTAGTCTGTCCTAGTTCCTTACTCTCTCTCTATACATCAGCTGTCTTATCTCTAGCTATCCCCCATTTCATACCATCCCATACAAGCTGTCTTGCTTCCTGTTCCTGGACTGCATTATTACTGTTGCCAGAATGTGATGAGGCCTGGCTACTTCCTGTAATGTGCATCAGGTTGGGTTTGATTTCAGTTAGAACTGGCTAAATTACTAGTCATAGAGGCAGGAGCTGTTAGGTTCATTTTATAGATATGGAAATATACAATCATTGTTAAGATTTTTTTAATGTCATTTGGAATGCAAAGATTAGGAACTAATTTTGGAGTTTTTTTGTATTAGGTTTGGTCATTTTTTAAAAAATAAATTTATTTTTATCTTTGGCTGTGTTGGGTCTTTGTTGCTGCGTGCCGGCTTTCTCTAGTTGCGGCGAGCGGGGGCTCCTCTTCCTTGCGGTGCGGGGGCTTCTCATTCTCTTGTTGCAGAGCACGGGCTCTAGGCACGCAGGCTTCAGTAGTTGTGGCACGTGGGCTTGGCAGTTGTGGCTTGCGGGCTTTAGAGTGCAGGCTTAGTAGTTGTGGAGCACGGACTTAGTTGCTCCGCGGCATGTGGGATCTTCCTGGACCAGGGCTTGAACCCGCGTCCCCTGCATTGGCAGGCGGACTCCGATACATGGGCCTCTCACTGTTGTGGCCTCTCCCATTGCAGAGCACAGGCTCCGGACGTGCAGGCTCAGTGGCCATGGCTCACGGGCCTAGCCGCTCTGCGGCATGTGGGATCTTCCCGGACCGGGGCACGAACCCACGTCCCCTGCATCAGCAGGCGGACTCCCAACCACTGTGCCACCAGGGAAGCCCCAGGAGGACTCTTAACCACTGCGCCACCAGGAAAGCCCTAGATTTGGTCATATTAAAACTATTTCTTGCTGTTGAGCTTGGGAGCCCTGAGTTATTCTCTTCATTCTAGTTATGCTGGAGCCTGGGGCCCTTGTTAGCTGTCTTGACTAAATTCAAAAAAGAGTTTACTGGGGAGACAGGGCCTTTGTATTATTCTAGCAGTATATATGAGACAGTGTTCTGAAGAGATCTGTTATAGGATCAGCCTCAGTGACTTTTTGCTTGTGTGCTTTGGTGTGTTTGAAGGTCAGTTTTAAAGCATTAGTTTAATGGTCTCATGGTTTACCTGGCAAAAGCATTGGCTCAAGAGAACTGTGGATAAATATGTTTAATTAGTAAAGCTAAAGAGTTTTGTTTCCCCAGGTTGGCATTTCTTTCTTAGCAAGTAAATCTGCACAAGAACCTAATTTATAATTTTCTGTTGACTTTCTATTTTGGCAGGAACTTGATCTCAAAGTAGCAATTAAGTCTTGTCGCTTGGAGCTAAGCACCAAAAACAGAGAACGGTGGTGCCATGAAATCCAGATCATGAAGAAGTAAGTGTACTTGATGACTTAAGTTTCCCCAGTTTTGCAGCCCATCCAGATGTCATCATAGGGAAGGAGGCTAGGAATCCATTCTTCTTAGGATATTTTGACGAACATATTTTTCTCTTTCTCATTAAATATATGTGTTCTATTTCAGATAATAACATCACATCATGCTTAAGTAGGTTTAGTTTAAAAAGTCAGCTAGGTATTATCAGACTCAGCTTTCTGAGAGCAGAATCTGTTTCTTCTAGATCTTGGGCAGTGCTCGTCTATTACACTTTATAGTTAAATAACAATCACTACTCTCATTTCTTTACTCTCACCTACTTTGTTAAACAGTGTATCTATTACTTTGTAAAAAGTTATCTTCAAAGTTAGTGGCTGAAAACAACAAACTTGGCATCTCACAGTTTCTGTGGTTTAGGAATTTGGGAATGACTTAGGTGGGTGGTTTTGACTCAGGAGATCCCTTCTGAAACATCTCAAAATGTTGACTGGGGCTGCAGTCTTCCAGAGGCTTGAGTGGGGCTGGAGTATCCACTTCCAAGCTTATTTAGTGGCTGTTCGTTAGAGGCATCGGTTCCTCACCATATGGGCCTGTCCATAGGGAAGTTTGAATGTCTTCATGACATGTCAGCTAGCTTTCTCCGAAGTCAGTGATCTGAGAGAGAGAGCAAGTTGAAAGCTGACATATCTTTATGATCTTTCCTCAGAAGTAACACTCCATCCTTTACAAATAATTTTTTTATAAATGTATTTATTTTATTTTATTATTTATTTTTGGCCGCATTGGGTCTTTCTTGCTGCGTGCGGGCTCTCTCTAGTTGCGGCGAGCAGGGGCTACCCTTGGTTGTGGTGCACAGGCTTCTCATTGAAGTGGCTTCTCTTGTTGCAGAGCGCGGGCTCTAGGCGCGCGGGCTTTAGTAGTTGTGGCACATGGGCCCAGCAGTTGTGGCTCGCAGGCTCTAGAGTGGAGGCTCAGTAGTTGTGGTGCACGGGCTTAGTTGCTCTACGGAATGTAGGATCTTCCCGGACCAGGGATCAAACCTGTGTTCCCTGCATTGGCAGGCGGATTCTTAACCACTGCGCTGCCAGGGACGTCCTACAAATAATTTCTATTTGTTAGAAATTAGTCACTAAATACAGCCTCTACTCAAGGGAAAGAGAATTAAGCTTTTGAAGGGAGAAGTGGACATATTTTAAAACCTCCACGGGTAGTGTGCTAATATGTGCTTGCAAATAATTCTTCTAGTTGTCACAACAACCCTGAGTTTAGGCATTATCTCTATGTTATAAAGCAGGAAGTTGAAGCTTATAGAGTCATACAACTGGTAGGTAATAAGAGTCTGGATTTGAAATAAGTACTTTCTGACTAAAGTGTTCTTGATGCACGATGATGGTTCTCAAACTTGGCTGTGTGGCAGAATCACTAGGAAAGCTTGTTAACAATATAAATCCTCAGGCTCTACACATGGAAATTCTGTTCCTTTAGGTCCCTAGGCCCTGGGAATCTATTCCAGTTTTGAGATCCACTGCATGGTGATGATGATGATGATGATGGGATGATATATTGCTAAGTTTAAAAAACGATGTTAGGAAATAATATATAATGTGATTCGATATTTATTGAAAAAAATGTATTTGTGCACAAATTAAAAACTGGGAGGAAATATGCCAAAATTTTAATAGTGATCACAGCTGGGTGACACTGTTAAGTGATTATGGGAGAGGTAGTATGATACAGGCTTTGGAGCCAGACTGCCAGATTTGAATCCTTACTTGACCACTTACTCGCTGTGTGATCTTATGTTACTTAACCAATTTGTGCTTCAGTTTTCTCCTGTGTGATGAAACTCTTAATAAATCTACCTATAGTAGGATTATTGTGATAAGTAAATGAGTTAATGTATGTAAAGTGCTTACTACTTGGCATATAAAAATGTAATAGTAGTAATTGTGATAGTATTTTTATCTAGATTTTCTTTTTAACAAGTATTAATTTTTAATTATACAAATGAGAGATTAGAATATTATAAACAATGTCAGCCGTTCTTCCCCTCACTGCCCCCCAATTAACTACCATTTCAAACTCAGTCCCTTTTCATTGGAAACAAATTTTTTATTATAATGTTTTCCCCTTGTTAGGTTGAACCACGCCAATGTTGTAAAGGCCTGTGATGTTCCTGAGGAATTGAATTTTTTGATTAATGATGTGCCTCTTCTAGCAATGGAATATTGTTCTGGAGGAGATCTCCGGAAGGTAGTGTGGATGTTTTGAGATGATGAGATAGTAAATCATGAACTTTAGCAGTGTTCGAATCCCACTCAATAGAGTAGAGTAAGAGTCAGGAGTGTATGGCCTGTTCTCTGCTTTTGTGGCTGCTTTCTTACTATAGCAGCAGAGTTGAGTAATTGTGACAGATTATATGGCCTGCAAAGCCTAAAGTACTTACTTTCTGGCCCTTTGCAGGGAATGTTTGCTGACCCCTGATTTACAACACGCATTTTTTATTATTGGTGGTGGTGTTTTCAGGATGGGACTGTATTGATGGTTTTAGTCCACAGTATCAGTGTTTAAAGTGTTTATTAATAAGTTGTTTTCTCTTGCAAATCTTTCTGATCTCATTTTAAACCTACCATATGGCTATCTTTACATATTTATCTGTGAGATTTTTCAACTTTTTCGATTTCAAAAACTTTCTCCCTTTATTTTTACTTGTATAAACCTTGTCATGAAATTTACATGTCCTCGGTATGGATTTGGTAATTTTCCTCCTTATATTTTCTTAATCATGACTTATTTTCTTATTTGAGTATTCTCTCAGAGTATAATGATTAATGATTAATGTATGGGTATTACTGCCCAGCAATATTGGCAATATACATTTTTAGACTTTTTTTTTCTTTAGCTACTCAACAAACCAGAAAATTGCTGTGGACTTAAAGAAAGCCAGATACTTTCTTTACTGAGTGATATAGGTATGTAATCAATATGAAAATGCCATCATAATTTAATGCCCCTTTGGTCTATAAAAGATTCCATATACTACTTGGGAATTAGGAGAATTGTTGATGTACTGTACAAAGCATAGGTTTTTAACTATAAGAAACTTTATAAGAAATTTTTTATCTGTAAGAAATTATTAGAAAAATTTAACTATTACCGTTGATGCTAAGTTAAAATTAGGATATTTTGTTTTTTTATTTTTTGTGTTTGGCTAGGTGTCCATTTGACTAATAGATGTTCCAATTGCCAGAAAAAAAAATGGTGTGAAATGACCTTATTGAGTTGTACTCCTGCTCCCTCCCTGATTAACATAGTAACTTTATTTACCAGGGGGCATTTCATCTCATGGGCCCAGGTTCTTTTAGGGTGAAGTCTCTTTTTAATCATAATTACTCCTGCAAAGTTCCTAAAATAACCAGGACGTAGGCCCTTGGAGGAAGTTCAAAAGCCCAGACTATGTTTCTCTGTATATTTTGGTTTTGCTTCTTTTCTTAGGTCATGGAGGCAAAAGTCTAGTTGAAGAGGGTGATCTAGGTCGGAAGGAAAGGCTCCAATGATAAATACATGGATTTTCTCAATCGTTTGTTCCATTTCTTTTTAATATTAATTTTCATAAGTTAAATGAATACATGTTACAATTCTGCAGTATTTGTTACTGTATTTTCTGTGGAGAAAATCTGAGCTTCTATTAAATCATTAATCATGTAGTTATGATGGTCCATATAAATTCGAGCATCAGAGCAGATCTATACAAAATGTGAGATGAATTGTTTTTAATTCAGTGTTGTTTATTACCTCAAAATACATTTTAAACTTTATTTAGGATCTGGGATACGATATTTGCATGAAAACAAAATTATACATCGTGATCTAAAACCTGAAAACATAGTTCTTCAGGATGTTGGTGGAAAGGTAGGTAAAACCTGAAGAAATGTTCATGCCAATCGAATAGAGTCTCCATGATGTAGTTTAGTCTTTGAGGTTTGGTGCCCTCCATAGCATTCTGTACTTCATCCCAGCCCTCACTACACTGAAGTGTGGTTTTGTGTTTAGTTGTTTGTCTCCTCTGCTAATACAGTTAGCTCCATTAGAGAAGGAACTACCCCTGTCTTGTTCATTTCTTTTTTCCAGCACAGTATCTAGCAGAGGTAGTAGGCAGTGAGTAAGTAATTTGTTAATCCTTACAAAGCACATCCAAAAAACACACACATCCTCGGTCTGCTTTAAGAAAAAAAATATGTTTAAAGTATGTTTCTTATTTAAGAAAAACAAAACAAAACTCTTTCTCCTCCCCAAAAGTCCTAAGTTCTATGTTTAATTAAAATTCAAAACCTTGGGCTTCCCTGGTGGCGCAGTGGTTGAGAGTCCGCCTGCCGATGCAGGGGACACGGGTTCGTGCCCCGGTCCGGGAAGATCCCACGTACTGCGGAGTGGCTGGGCCCACGAGCCATGGCCCGCTGAGCCTGCGCATCCTGAACCTGTGCTCCGCAACGGGAGAGGCCACAGCAGTGAGAAGGCCCGCGTACCGCAAATAAATAAATAAATAAATAAATAAATAATTCAAAACCTTGATTTCTCAGATTCCTAAAAGAGTCAGCTTGAGAAGAACCAGAAATTGTGAATTGATTCCTGGAACGTATATTTTCTGGAACGTATATTTTTATCAAAGTAATTTGAGCAGTTTTCTTGCTTCCGGTGCCCAAATTCCATTCCAATAAAGGCATAAAGCCAAGAATCTAAACCTTGAATTGGATTGTGTGGCCTTAGTAGTGAAGATAATGATCAGTTGGAGATGATGAAACCTTGATGATGCATCTTCTCTTAGAAGCTCTTTGTGTATGCTTTGCACCAACTATTTGGGGTCTTTTTGTATCCCGAGACTTCAGGATATTCTTGAAGTTAGATAGGTGTTTATTCACATTGATCCACTCTAAAATGGTATGATGCTTCTTACAAGTTTGGAAGTTGCCTTTGCCTTCCAGTTTTAATGAATCAAGCTTATTCTGAATATACCAAAATAAAAATTAATAGCCAGTCTATATGTAGTTTTTACCATATGTCAGACACTGTTAAATTATTTTCACTATTTCATTGAATCCTAATAGCAATTCTGTGAAGTAGGGATTGTTAGTAATACCATTACATAGGAAACTGAGAGAAGTTAAGTAACTTCATCAAGATCACATGGCTATTTAAGTGATGGAGCTCAGGCCTGAAACATGTTCGTGTTATTTCAGAGCCCATGCTCTTCACCACCACCCTCTCCTCCAGAGCCTTATAAGGACATCATTGCCTTTCCTTTTCAAATTTCTCAACCATTTAATACTTACTATTTTGCAGATTATGCATAAAATAATTGATTTAGGATATGCCAAAGATGTTGATCAAGGAAGTCTGTGTACATCTTTTGTGGGAACATTGCAATATCTGGTAAGACATGTATTGTTTCTTTGAATTTAAGTGTACAGGATTCTCATTCTTATTTCTGAAGGTCGTGAATATAATAGTTCAAAACTCATGTAGCTTTTCTCTTACAGTGTTGATGTTTAAAGCATTTTTTCTTTTTAAGGCCCCAGAGCTCTTTGAGAATAAGCCTTACACAGCCACTGTTGATTATTGGAGCTTTGGGACCATGGTGTTTGAGTGTATTGCTGGGTATAGGCCTTTTTTGCATCATCTGCAGCCATTTACCTGGTAAGAAATGGAAGAGAACTTTGGTATGATTAATGGGAATGGAAATTTTCAGTTGCCCACTTCCCCCCCAACCTTTCTTTAAATGGTATAATTGCTTTTTAACACATAGTGGAATAAAATTAAAAGGCAAAAATTCTTAGTGTTTGTGAGAATCAGGTTGTCGACTGAGGTAGCTTTTGTTTTTATAGGCATGAGAAGATTAAGAAGAAGGATCCAAAGTGTATATTTGCATGCGAAGAGATGACAGGAGAAGTTCGGTTTAGTAGCCATTTACCTCAACCAAATAGCCTTTGTAGGTATGTATATTTTAGTTGAGGAAGTTTGCCTCAGTTTCTTCAGGGTTTTAAAAGAACAGTAGTAGAGTTGTCTGTTTCAAACAGCATTATCCAGTGGAACTTTCTGTAACGATGGAAATGTTTTATATCTGTGCTGGCCACATGCGTATCTGAATACTTGAAAGGTGGGTGGTATGACTGAAGAACTGAATTTGAAATTTATTTAATTTTAATTAACTTAAGTGTAAATGCAGATAGCCACTTGTGACTAGTGGCCACCATATGGACAGCACAGGTCTAGTGGGAACAAGAACTGCCATTCAACTGATTGGCTTAGGTGCTAAGAACACTCTTGGGATACTGTGGTGAATGGGTTCCTTAGGGAATGGAACTGGATTCACCTGTTGGAGTTGCTGGTAACTTGCATTTGTGGGTTTGGGGTTGTTTTTTATGGAAAAAAGCCTTGTCATGTGTCATTTCATGAATTATTTGAAAGTAAGATATGAAATGATGCAAATAATGACAAAGGAAATGGACAACCTGTAAAACTACCTTTTCTTTTTTTACAAAACTAAAAGAAAATTGGAACGTAATGAGTTTTATCCCATTTTTGTATGTTTTCTAGTTTAATAGTAGAACCCATGGAAAACTGGCTACAGTTGATGCTAAACTGGGATCCTCAGCAGAGAGGAGGACCTATTGATCTTACTTTGAAGCAGCCAAGATGTTTTGTATTAATGGATCACATTCTGAATTTGAAGGTTAGTTTGAATGGGGTCTACTTCATAAGACTTGCATTGAAGTTAACAAACTTATTTGGAAAATGGGCATAAATATATTTTAATAATCTTTTCCTGATGCTTATATGAAAAAGATGATGATATTCTTAGAGTGGATGCATTTTTATTTCTTTAGTAAGCGTTCTCAGTTTTACTTTGAAATGGTCTTGTTGATTATTCCTTTGTAGCATCTTTTGGGTTTTCCCCTTTCTCATATTGGTACCATTTCATTCATTTAGGTCTAATCGTACTAGATTTGGTTTGGTGAGGAAGGTTCCTACCTGGCTTTCATGCCTCTATATTTCCTTTCCATCCTACAGTCCATGCAACATGAACTGCCTGTCTCATCTTCTGAAAATGCGTTTTTATTCTCCTGTCTAAGAAACTTAACAGTTCTTTCTTGCCTACCAAGTCAAGTCTAAACTGATCTGCTTGGCTTTTGGGGGCTTTTTAATTCAGGTCCACCCCATCCAAGTGCTTGTTTCGTTTCTCTTACCCTTTACTTCACTTAGGACCAGCTTGTCACTGCTCCTTATGCCATCAAGTCCATTATGCATTTTTGTGCTTTGACAGATGCTTCTGCCCAGACTGATATCTATCTCTGTGTATCTCCTCACCTACACTGGCATGTATTCAACTTTCCTTTTCTCTGAATGGTCTCTACTTCACAGTTTGTCATTTAATCATTTTTACTATTATATATTCTCTAATTGTTTCTCATCTTCCACTCATGCCTCTCTATACAGATTGTCTTTTCAATGCTGGGATTGTTTTTACTACTTTTATTAACAGTTGTCTACCCTACCACCACACCGTCCCTATGCTGGCATTGTGTACAAAGCAGGGCATGTACCAGATTCTCAGTAAATATCCAGTGATATGAATGAGAGGTTCTATTATGCTGTATACCCCAAAACAACTCTCATCTATGGTCTTTTCATATTTGTTGATTGCTTGTAGCAGGTAGCATTTCTAAAATTGAAATGAGAAAGAACTAGTCATATAACGTTTTACTCTCATGTTGATATACTGTTTTTTTTTTTTTTTTTTTTTTTTTGTGGTACGTGGGCCTCTCACTGTTGTGGCCTCTCCCGTTGCGGAGCACAGGCTCCGGACTTGCAGGCTCAGCGGCCATGGCTCACGGGCCCAGCTGCTCCACGGCATGTGGGATCTCCCCGGACCAGGGCACGAACCCATGTCCCCTGCATCGGCAGGCAGACTCTCAACCACTGCGCCACCAGGGAAGCCCAACATACTTTTTTAAATAGGAACTTGAGGCCATGTTGGTGTCATTCTTGGCTAACATTGAAGAGATATCTGATATCATGATTTGGTTTTCTTCTACTGTGCCAAGGAATAAATCATCCCCTAATGTGTTAGACAAGCAGGACTTGGTGACACTCTTTAGTTTTTGTTGCCTTCAAAAAATTTCGGTTTTTATCTCAGATTTTTTTTAGCCTTGTCATGGTAATCATAGCATCACTTTTACTTGGAAGGGGTCTGTGAGCATGTGCTTGTTGTAGAGCATGGGGAAAGAGTACTGAACATTCTTTGCCACTAACAGTCTCTCCTTAGCTTTCTCTTCTTCCATATTACTTTTCTTCCTTTTCTTTGGCAGTCTCTCCAGTTGTATAACTTTAACTATAAACTGAGTATGGATAACTTCCAAATTTATCTCCTTAGTTGTGACTATACAACTCTCTGCAGAGTATTTATAACTACACTTGGTGGTCCCACTTATCCAAGACATAATTCATTAAAAACTGAGCACATTTGCTCCGTTAATTACTTCTGCAGCTTTTCCTGTGTCTCTTACTTGCACTGTCACCCTTCCAGTTACCTAGGTCGGAAACTTTGGCTATCTGACTATTCCATGTCCTTCAATTTACATATCCAATTATTTTGTGACATGTATCTTTTGAATGTTTTAACAATTCTGAACTTGCCAGGTTCTCAATTTAGAAAGCCTTCCATAGTTCCCTTTCAAAGTCCAAACTCTTAACATTGGTATTCAGAATCTATCTTGGTCTCATTTCATCCTGCACTTCCAGGCTTAGCTCCTGTTATGCCCTAAGGGGGCATCATTTTAGGTACATTTGAACTGGGTAATTTTTATTCTCTGATTATGCTCATCCCCTTCTACCTCTCTGCCTACCTTGTTGTTTTCTGCCTAGAAGAACCTTTCTTCTTTAATCTTTTCTTGTTCTAATCATTCTTCCTTTTCAAAGTTTAGCTCAAATAGTGCGTCTTTTATAAAGCATCCCTCTCCTCCCACCAAGTAATCTCCTTTGGAATTGGCACAATATTTTACATCATTACAGTACCTATTGCATTTTGCATTGTATTTTAGTTCTTTCAATGTTTCTTTAATATCTTTTATTTGACTGTTATCCTATGGAGGGCAAGGATCAGTAAGTTACTCAATTTGCATACCCATTACTAGCACAACACACTAAATAGTATGTACCATAGTAGGTACTTATCAAATATTTGAGTGAACAAAAAGGTTAATTTAGGTTGTGTTTCCTCACCCTTTCTTTTGCTCCCTTCTAGCTTGGCTTTAGTAGTGGGATGCTATGATCACCCCACCCTAGTTTGAAATATACCCTGTGTAAAAGTAAATGTCCACCTTAGGATTTTCATACTAAATTTCTGCTATTGTTCTTAGTGGTCACTGTCACAGTGTGAAATCTGCCTAGGCCAGGATGGAATGGAAGGTCTCAGCTGGTATGCTTGTACCGTAATCCATGTCAACTTGGAAGATTACCTTCTCTTCACCCCACGTTTTTTAAACTTAGAAGGTTATTGTATATTAAAAGAAAATTAGTGCTTTACTTCTGTAATAAACGTTTCTAGCAGAGATAATTTTAATCATTTGTATACACTGGTCAATATAAGGCGTTGGGGAAACATAGGTATTAACTTTGTATGGCTTATCTAAGGACAGTAGAAGGAAAAGGATTTAAAATTACGTTGTGTTCAAAAGACTGACCTCTAACTCTGTGGCTGTCCTTGGTTACCGGGGTAGAGCCCCGCCTAACTCAGTTTCACACTTACTTGGCCTATATCAGGCTACTTTCATTGGGGCTTTAGGCAAGAAGTTCTCAGAGCTCTGGTTTCAGTCTTTGCCAAAATGGAGATTAGAAGATCTAATTAATAGGATGTTATGTGAAAGCACTTAACTTGTTGGCATCTATTAGGCAATTCATAAACATTTCCTTCCAGGTCAGTGATATAGTTCTCAAAATAAATGTTACCTTTTTATTTATTTATTGAATTTTTGAATTTTATTTTATTTTTTTATACAGCAGGTTCTTACTAGTTATCTATTTTATACATATTAGTGTATATATGTCAATCCCAATCTCCCAATTGATCCCACCACCACTACCGCTCCCCGCCACTTTCCCCCCTTGGTGTCCATACGTTTGTCCTCTACATCTGTGTCTCTATTTCTGCCCTGCAAACCAGTTCATCTGTACCATTTTTCTATAAGTGTTACCTTTTTAAATTGGGGGTTTTATTTCTTGATTTTGTGCATCCCTAGAACTTTGAAACTTTATTCTTTGGAACTAACATCTGTTGCAGTAGAAAAGTAAACTCTATCTTCAGTTTTCAGACTGTCACTCTATAATTATAGAAGGAGATCTCACTTTGGAAAATGGATGAACCTTGTTTAATGCAGAGATAATGCCTTTTGCTTAAATTCTCTTTAGTATCTAGCACTGAATCTTTTATGTAGCAAACGATCAATACTTATTTCTCTTTTTTCTTATTTAAACAGATAGTACACATCCTAAATATGACTTCTGCAAAGATCATTTCTTTTCTGTTACCACCTGATGAAAGTCTTCATTCACTACAGTCTCGTATTGAGCGTGAAACTGGAATAAATACTTGTTCTCAAGAGCTTCTTTCAGAGACGGGAATTTCTTTGGATCCTCGGAAACCAGCCTCTCAGTGTGTTTTGGATGGAGTTGTAAGACAATTCTAATATACCTAGAGTATAAGAAGTCACAGAGAGATTGCATGCCCTGCGTTTTTGATGTATACTTGGAATCCTTTGGGGGATGGTCCACATCTTAGAATTCTTCTTTTAGTTTTATCCTACTCATTACGCTTATTGCTTTGCGAGGTGAAAAGGTAGAAATGAAACATTTGTTGTTTTGAACTATGCGTGACTTTCTCTTTGGTGCCACTTCCCTCCTCCCTTTTTTTTCCCCTTTTTGTACTAAAGCCTAGAACCTTCAAATTAGACCAGCAGTCTCATAGGTCCTGTCAGAGGATAGATGGATGGTAAAATATGATTTTGGTCATGACTTTTTTTTTTTTTTTTTTTTTGCGGTATGCGGGCCTCTCACCGTTGTGGCCTCTCCCGTTGCGGAGCACAGGCTCTGGACGCGCAGGCTCAGCAGCCATGGCTCACGGGCCCAGCCGCTCCGCAGCGTGTGGGATCTTCCCGGACCGGGGCACGAACCCGTGTCCCCTGCATCGGCAGGCGGACTCCCAACCACTGCGCCACCAGGGAAGCCCTCATTGACTGTTAATATCCATTCTGTCTACCCCAGAAAAATCACTAATTTACTTTCTACCTTTATAGATTTGCCTTTTCTGAACATTCCATGTAAATGGAAACATATAATCTATAATCTCTTGTGTCTGATTTCTTTCATACTGTTATATTTTTGAGATTCATTCATGTCATAGCATATATCATTACTTTATTCCTTTTGATTGCTGAATAGTGTTCCCATTCTATGGATATATGTTGTTATGACTTTTTGCTTTTGTCCTTTTGGGTTTGGTGATTGTTTTCCACTTTAGTCCATACTACAGTTATTTATTTATTTTTCCTAAACAAAAGTTTAGACCTTAAATCTGTGAGATGTGTGCTAATGAAACTGACTTCACCATTGGCATTTCAAAGTAGGAAATCTGGTGCTTAGGTACTCAGAGAACCTAGGATTTTCAAGGATCTTTTTTCTTAATTGTTTGTTTCTCTTTCAGAGGGGCTGTGATAGCTATATGGTTTATTTGTTTGATAAAAGTAAGACTGTATATGAAGGACCATTTGCTTCCAGAAGTTTATCTGACTGTGTAAATTATATTGGTAAGTATAGTTCATTTACTGACTGAGCTTTAAATCTGAAATAATATAATTTTGACTCAAAATGACTAGTAGAAATGGTCCTTTGGTGTTTCTGTTCTGTGTCTCATGCTTCAGGTTTCTATATGTGGTGAAAGATGGGTTTGTATGGTTTGAAAGGTGAAGAGGTAGATTCTAAATCACCACCAGATCCCTCATTTGAGAGAAGAGTTACTTTCCTGTGGATAGGGTTCTCACATATAAAAAAATGAATCTTCACTATTAATTAAGCCCACTTTTTAGTTTCTCCTTCATTATTTAAGCATGTTCAAATACTTCATTTTATCCTATGAATACTGCTTAACATTCAAATGATTTCATTTATCCTGAGAGAATTATTTTCTTTTGAAGAAGTTAAGTGATCAATTTCTGTCTACCCAAAACTAAAAACAAGCACAAAATTATAAAATCAAGAACAAAACTGGGCATAAGGGCTGAAATTATATAATCCTTCCTTTTCATTAGTTTTTTTTTAAAGCAGTTCTAGATTTATAGAAAAATTGAGTAGATAGTATAGAGTTCTTATGTTACTCCCCTCCCCCACAGATACAGCTTCCCCTGTTGTTAACAACTTAAACATTAGTATGATGCTTTTGTTACAATTAATGAACCAATATATTATTATTAACTGAAGTTAATACTTTATTCAGATTTCTTTTAGTTTTTAATCTGATGTCCCTTTTCTGTTCCAGAATCCCTACCACATTATATTTAGTTGTCATGTCTCCTTAGGCTCTTCTTGGTTGTGATAGTTTCTCAGATTTTCCTTGTTTTTGATGACCTTGAAAGTACTGGTCAAATATTTTGTAGGATGCCCCACTGTTGCAATTTATCTGATATTTTTTCTCATGAGTAGGAAAATGGATTTTTGAGAGAAAGATCACAGAATTCAAGTGCTGTTTTCTTCACATTATGTAAAGGGTACATACTGTCAACATGATTAATGACTGTTAGTATTGGCCTTGCTTACCTGGCTGAAGTAGTGTTTGTCAGCTTGCTCCACTGTAAAGTTTAGTCTTTCCCCCCCATTCCACACTATACTCTGTGGAAGGAAATCACTATGCAAGAACCCACACTTAAGGAGTGGGAGTTATGCTCCCCCTCCTTTAGGGTAGAGTATCTACATAATTTATTTGGAATTCTTTTGCACACAAGATTTATCTCTTCTTTCCCATTTATTAATTTATTCAATTATTTATTATATCAATTTGAATTCATGGATATTTACTTTATATTATGGATTATAATCCAATACTAGTTTATTTATTTTGTTGTTCAAATTGTTGGAGCTTACATTAGGAGCTCTCTCAGTTGGCTTCCTGTGCCCCTTTTACTTACTCCATCAATAAGGGTGTTTCGGTTTTTGTTTTTTTAAGCACTTCCTTACTTTCTGGCACCACATGGTATTCCAGGACCATCTTTTAAATTTCCTGCCCTAGTCCTAAAATCGGCCATTTCTCCAAGGGGCCCTGGTTCCTTTCATTTTAATTGAGAATAGTATTAGAAACCAAAATCTGGATACTTGGCATGATACTTGGGGTATCATTTCTAGGCCCTTTCAGACTTTATTTTTGACAGTATATGATTTTTTTTTCCAGACTCTCCTCACCCAGACTCTTTTTTAAAAGGTGTGGGTTTTGTTTTGTTTTGTTTGGTCTGTTATAGGAAGCCTCAGGAGTAAGTGTGGGTATATAAAAACAGAAGAAAAGTTATTTGAGGCTATTAATCATTATTAGGGGAGGCAAAGATTTTTCCAGATACACAGCTTTATTTTTTTGAAGTCTGTTTCAGATAATGTGTTTTCTCAATATGAAATCCAGTGTAGTGACCTTTCTCTGAAGATTTTCATTGGAGAAGAATGACAGAATATAATTGCCACCTTAAGTATGAGATGAATCTCTCTTCAATCTTGGAGAATTTTATAATGTTAAAATGGAATTTCATTGAACTTAATATGTATACCTGCCATGGTTTTAGAAAGAAGCATTCCCTTTACCAAATAAAAGACAAGAGCTAATCATAAATAGATAATTTCATAAGTCTTACATTGAGGAAGGCATTTCTTATTAAGCTGCTATTTACCCTGTAATCATATACTGTAAAAAATAAAGTTTTCCTGAAGCTGGGTTGGTAGTCCAGGAGATGAAATTTGTTATTCAGAAGCAGAAAAGACTGTGGCAGATTGTGGAGGACGTGGGACTTGATTTAGATCTTCAGAGAAATAAAGAATTTGAATTAGTGGAGAGGAAAAAAGAGTATTCCAGGTTGGAGAGAAGCAAGGAAAAAAAAGACAGGAATCATTGTAAACTTTGCGATTATGTAGTAATTATGTCTTCTTCATTTTTATTTCCCCTTGTATCTGGAGGGTTCATGTTAGGTGTACAGGTGCTCGGTAAATGTACATTGACTGAATGAAACAGTAACAAGTGGTTCTTTCTAGCATCTGTTTCTAGTATCTATGGGAATGCTATTTGTGTGGACAGGAAATCACAAAGAATAGTAAATGGACTCTAGAATCTTAAAAAGTAACTCCCCTCTTCTTTTCCCCAACTTCTTACACATAGTACAGGACAGCAAAATACAGCTTCCAATTATACAGCTGCGTAAAGTATGGGCCGAAGCAGTGCACTATGTGTCTGGGCTAAAAGAAGACTACAGCAGGCTCTTTCAGGGACAGAGAGCAGCAATGTAAGTGGATTCTCTTGTTTACACGCACAATGTCATGTGCATTAATGCTCAAGAATTAATTTTGCCAGTTTTCACTAGTCAATATCCCATGCAATACTATATACTGGGCCAATTTGAAATGTAATATTCTGATCAGACTTGTAGAATTCTTACTAATGGTCTGAAACCATCTAGTTGCACAAGCTTGACAGTAGTTCCTGAACAGTCCTAGTATAAGAAGATTGTTTTATCAGAGTATCATGGGCAGGAAGTCTTTAGAGACCAGATTCTAGAGATCAGCTGTTTCTCATAGAAACATAGGCTTTAGGCTTATGGATTTGAGTCTTTAAACTTTTGTCTGGTGTTTCTGAAATGCTTATATCTTTTTTTTTTCTTGCTCTGGTTTAGGTTAAGTCTTCTTAGATATAATGCTAACTTGACAAAAATGAAGAACACTTTAATCTCAGCATCTCAGCAACTGAAAGCTAAATTGGAGTTTTTTCACAAAAGCATTCAGCTTGACTTGGAAAGATATAGTGAGCAGATGACTTATGGGATATGTAAGTGTTGGGTAATGTATTTGAAAGAAGTGTCTAGTCTCTTAAAGCCATTTGCTATGTTGCCTTCTTCTTAGCCAGTTGTTTCACTTACATTCATACTAAAACAAGAGAGAGGACATCTCAGATCATCATAAACCCTGTTTGGTTTGAATCTTAGTTGTTTTTTTTTTAACCTTTAGTTGAGCAACTTTATTTCCCCCCTGCCCTCCCTCCCCACCTCCCGTCCCCACCACCACCACCACCACCACCACCACCACAGCTGGGCTAAAATTGTTCACCTTCAGAAAAATACAAAAATGATTTAAGAATTTGCAATTGTCAAACCTCATTTAGAAAATAGATACCAAGTCTGTATTGGGGTGACTTCATAGCCTGGGAAGTCTTAAACTACTTATCTTTCTATAAATAATAACACAAATAATTCCAGAGTTTTTGTTTCCCCCAAACCACCTACCGTGGAGTCCCACTGTTTTTTATTGTATGCAGCCTCCAGTTTTTCAGTATTTCACTCCAAGTTTATCTCCCTTCAGATGTACTAAGGAAATGTGAAAAGCAGAGTTAAAATTCAAATAATAAACCAAAAGGGTCGCCTTCAGCATTTCTATTTTCTTTCATGAAACAAATCTTTTTTTGGGAAATAAATCTGGTTTGTATATTTATCTTGAGCAAGGCATGTGTATTTCAGAATAAATGATCAGCAGTGTCTAGTTGGATAAATAAGTTTACCCACTAAAGCAGGTTCTATGATTGAGGTTTTATTTCTATTTGTATATTATAGGCATTCTGATGAATGGCAAAACATTATAATTCTTTTATCAAATTATCTTTGACTTGTCAGTTGTATATCTTATACTGCTGTTTAAAAAGAGTGATGTAGCCCTATGTGTGCTGATGTTAAAAGATCACTTAGGTCTTTAACAGCAGCAATGTTTTAAGTTGGGGAAAAAAGCAAAGAAGGAAAAGTATATAGAGATGGTCCCATTTGTGAGAGAAAAGGATATGTGTCTATGTTAGAAATGACTAACAAAGGGATCCCTGAGGGTGGAGGATGGAGGGGAAGAGAGAGACTTTTCTTTTTATACCCCAATATAGTATTTGATTTTTTAAGAAGATCATGTTCATGTATTACTTTTTAAATGTTCTTTCTTTTTTTTTTTTTAAAGAGAAAATCATCTGTGTTGGCTTCCTAGGGTTGCCATAACAAATTGCTATAAACTGCGTGGCTTAAAACAACAGAAATTTATCATTTCACAGTTTCAGAGGCTTGAAGTCCAGAATCAATGTGTTGGCAGGGCCGTGCTCTCTCTGAAACCTGTGGAGAAGAATCCTTCCTTGATTCTTCCTAGTTTCTGATGGTTTGCCAGCAATCCTTGGCATTCCTTGTCTTGCAGCTGTAGCACTTAAATCTCTGCCTCTATTGTCAAATGGAGCTTTCCCTTCATGTGTCTGTGTCTGTGTCTCTTCTCCTCTTCTTATAAGGACACTAGTCATACTGGATTGAGTCCATCTTAATTTAGCTAATTGCATCTGCAGTGACTCTTTCCAAATAAGGTCAAATTCTGAGGTACTGAGTTAGGACTTCAGCTATCTTTTGGGGGGGGACAATTCAACTCATAACTCTGTTTTTGATGTTGATATGGCAAGGAGATGGGTAGGTCAGTAATTAAAGCTATGGCTGTTTCTGAGATAACCAATTAAGACTTTTTTTTTAGCCTCAGAAAAAATGTTAAAAGCATGGAAAGAAATGGAAGAAAAGGCTATCCACTATGCTGAGGTAAAATCATTGAGCTCACTTTGTGTGCTTATTAATTCCTGAGGGCTTCCTTAGAAATTGTCTGGTTTTGGTTTGTAGAGTATTTTTCATGTCTTTCCTGAATATCAGCCAAATATCTAGTCGATACTTTGTATATATAAAGGGAAGTACCATAGTGGATGAAAACCAAGGTTTTGGGCAAAAGAGACTAAATTGAAGTCGCACTGAGCTTCAGTTTCCATATGATATTATAGGGACTGTACCTTTTTTAAATAGGGTTATACAGATTAAATGGGAGTGAATAACAGATGGTAGTTATCACTGTTATTTTTATGACTGGTTTTGATAGGATGGCTGGACATCCTGGTTTACCTGGGACAGTTTCAGTTTATACCTGTCTTGCCATAATTATCAATAATACTCTCAAAATTATGCTAGTTCGGACAATAAATTATATGGTCACACTAGTTATAAATCATTCTCTAGGTGGCAGATTCCTTCCTTATCCAGTACATCTGTCTGTGGTCCCACTAAGTTGTTGCTCTTCTTGATGCCAGCACTTCCCTGAGGACATGGGTGGGGCAGTTGGTATCCTGGGTTGGGGAATCCCATGTCTTTTTCTTTCTGCATCCTTATTCAAGGCAGTTGGGAACAAGAGGCAATGAAAATCATAGAACTGAGATGCAGTGGTTTTGATGGCCACTTTTTCTTGTTAGTGACACTTTTAACTTTTTGCTTCTCAGGAGGAAAAAGAAAATGCTAGTAGTCTACTGTTGTCAGGAGAGAAAAGAGAGAAGCCTAGGAATAAGTTGGGGCTCATGTGAAAATTACATGTCATAATCTGAAAGATAAAAAGGCTTCACCAAAATCAGTGTTTTGCATTAAATCACTTAGTTCTGTTACTGCAGCAAGTCATTCTCTGAGTTCTTTGTGTTGTGTGGTGGTGAGCCTGTCATTTCTTTTGTGTTTCATCATATTTTAGGTGGGTGTCATTGGATACCTGGAGGATCAGATAATGTCCCTGCACACTGAAATCATGGAGCTACAGAAGAGCCCCTATGGACGACGTCAGGGAGACTTGATGGAATCTCTGTAAGGGTGAACTCATGTTGTTGGTGTTGGTGTCTGTAATTTTTGGTAGCAGATTATTCGTTCTTTGTATTTCTGGCAGATTAAGTCTATATGTGATTCTTTTCTACAGTTTTCCTTTCCCCAAATATATTGGCATCATATTTAAAAAGGAAGCTCTTTCTTAGTCACAGGAAATTTTGGAAATAACTCTTTGGGTTGATCTTTGCTTTTTAAATCGAAGCATCTTTTCATATGAGTGTTAAGAAATTTTCAAGTATTCTAAGTTACAAACTATTTCCCTATTTACCATACTTCTGGATCAAGGAAGATATTGTCTATTAGATTCCCTAAATAAGGTTAACCTCCTAAGTGTTTTGATTAGAAACTTGAGATTTTTTTCTCTAATCACAGGTCATAATTTTTTCCCATTTAAGTGTTTCTGGTGCAAGGATATTATATATGTGATAGTAGATCAGAGCAGATATGAAGTATTAATATATTAAACTTTGCATCTTAAGATCTTGCTTATTACCCAGTGAAATGCTCTGTAAAATATTCATTGGCAATATGTACTTGCTTTAAAATGGGATCATTACTCTATTCAAATAATGTTGTTCATTTCAAGTTGGGGATTATTAAAGTCATTAAACTATCTTCACATATAGAACCTTTTTTTTTCTTTCATAGGGAACAGCGTGCCATTGATCTATATAAGCAGTTAAAGCACAGACCTTCAGGTAAGACAATTTTTCACAGTACACAAAGGCATTTTAGGAAACCATCACTAGCAAATCTAGGAGACTGGATTTTAAATAAGCTGCAGAATAAATTCCAGTTTTGGTATTGCCATTGAGATGTTTATGGTACAACAGCTTTTAAGTTTGTGAGAATTTAAGAAATTAGGAAGGCAAAGTAAGAAAATTGAAAGAGAAAAAACTTTAAAAGGAAGTGAAAGAAAGGAATGAAAGAGAAAAAAGGAACTCAAAGAAGGGAAAGAGGAAGCAAGAAAATGTGTGGAAAGACGGGAAAAAATAAGTGCTGCTTAAAATTAAAGAGATTGGAAAGAATTTGATATTGTGTGTTCAGGTGTGGAATGGGCAGAGGGATGCCCATGTGGTAGGCCAAAGCATTTACTTTGAAAATGCCTTCATCTGCACATGGTCGCTGATTGCTTATTTCATTGGCAAAACAATTCTGTTGAACATCTGCTGAATACAGAGCATGTTCTGCTGGAAAGAGCACTGGATTGAGAATCGGAAGGCTTGAATTCTAGATAGGGCACTTTACTGACCAAGTGACCTCAGGCAAATAACCTTTTCTCCCTGTATCTCATTTCCCTCTTCTGCAAAATGGGGTTGAAACCTAGCTTTCCTAACTCAGTGACTGTATGTGGCAATGTATTTGAGAGGATGTTTGTGAAAGTGCTTTGAAAACTATGAAGTATTATGTATGTGCAAGATATTATCCTTCAGTTAAAAACTGATTTGTTTTGAAGGGTTATAGAAGAAATAAAAGGTGAAGTCTGTGCCCTAATTTGCTATATACTGAAATTAAAAAAAAAACAAACAAAACCCATAAGTTTTACACCTTAAAATTTACAAACACATGCAAATTAGTATATATCTTAAATTGTATTTAACAAATATCAAAATCTCCTCTATGTTGGTTTTTATTGTAGTGGAATTTGTTCAGTTAATTTCTACATTTATGAGGTACGTATACAATAGGCATCTAACCCTGACTGGAGGTCAGGGTTGGTTAGAGGAGGTTTCCTGCAGGAGATGATATCTGAGATGAGCCTTAAAGGATAAGTAGCAGTAGCTCAGTGAAAGGAGGTAGGCTCTTGCATATGTAAGTATAATGGGTAAAGACATATACATGTAACAGCATGTTTGAGGAGATGCAGCGTGACTGGATTGTAGTTTCAGAAGGAGAGATGTGGCTGGATAATAAAGGATTTGGTATGTCATAGTAACGATTTTGGATTTCATCATGTTGGCAAAGAGAAACCCTAAAAAGTTTTAAGCAGGGGAATGACATGATCAGATTAGCATTTTAGAAATACTGCTCTGGTAGCATTGTGGATAATGGATTAAAGGGAGGCTGCGCTAGAGATGCTCATTAGTTATAAGGTTGTTGAAGTAATCATGGCTCAGGATAAGGTGGGTCATTAGCTAAGGCAAAGAGCCTGAACTGTGGCAGTGGGGTGAAGAGGAGGAGGGTAAGGGCAAGAGAGAGATTTAGGAGGTAGAACTGATAGTATTGGGTGATGGATTTAATATGGGTGGGAGTAGATGGGGTAGAGAATCATGGATGCCTGCCAAGTTTCTGGCTAGAGCAGCTGGGTGCATGGTAGGACCACTCACCGTAATAGGAAGTATAGGAAAATGACAGACTTAATGGGAAAAGAACATGAGTTCATTTTTGTACATGTTGATGTTAAGGTGTCAGTGGGACATTCAAATAGAGATGTCTAGTAGTATTATATATGTATATATGTATATATGCATGTATATATAAACATACATACATATACATGCATACACACACACACACAGAGACGTGTACATATATATATGGATTTAGTAGAGAAGTCCAGGCTAGATATTTAGCTATTTTGAGAGTAATCAGCCATAGGAATAAAGTGATCATCTTGAAAAAGTATGTTGAATAAGAAAACCAAGGATGGAATCATAGGGAATACCAACATTCAAGAAATGGCTAGAAGCAGAAGAGCCTACAAATATTGAGAAATGGCTCAAATTTGTAGCAGGAATGATATTGGAATAGGACAGAGAGAGTTTCAAGAAGAAAGTGATCAGTAGGGTGAAATGCTACAGAGATATGGGTAATAAAAATGATAATGAAAATATTCACTGGACTTAGTAGTTTGGATATCATTGGTGATCTTGGTAAAATAACGGCCTTTTGGGAACAGAAACCAGATTGTAGTTGGCTGAGGAGGGAGCGGGACAGGAGGGAATGGAGAAGTCAGTCTAGATCAGCAATTCTCAAAGTGTGGCTCATGAACCCCTGAGGATTCCTGAAACCTTTTCAGAGGAGTCAGTGAGGTCAAAACTGTTTGCATAATACTAGGATGTTATTTGCCTTTTTTACTATGTTGACATTTTCACTGATGCTGCAAAAGCATTGGTGGGTAAACAGCTTGCACCTTGCTTAGCATGAATGAAGGCATGAGCACCAAAGTATGCTCGTAGTCATTGATTTTCACTAACATGCATTCATAGTTTAAAAAAAATACCAGTTTTATTTAAGAGTGTCCTTGGTAAAGCAGTAAAATTTCTATTTAAATCTCAACCCTTGAGTATATGTCTTTTCAATATTCTGTGTGACAAAATGGGAAGTATTCATAAAGTGCTTCTGCTACATACTGAGGTATGATGGTTGTCTTAAGGAAAACCACTTCGGCGGTTGTTTACATTGCTGTTGACCAGCCTCTTCTTTAATGGAACACCATTTTTACTTGGAACAGTGACTGTCAGAAAAACTACGGTTATTCAGATTTGGTTATGAGGCAGATATTTTCTAAAAATTAATGGATCATACCTATCACTTGAAGGAAAAAAGCCAACAGTATTGTCAGTGATAAAATTCCATGTTTCCAGCAAAAAATTAAAATGTAGGAAAATGTCTATCCATCAGCTGAAATTTATCAGCTTCCCAAAACTTAAATGCTTTTCTGATAAGATTGGTGGTGATATTAAAAAGATTTGCAAAAATTTAAAACAATGCCAATGCTCTCACTAAATTTTGAGGGGGAAATACAGTTATTTTGAATAAAAGTGTATTAATAGATGAGTTTATTGTTATTTTTAAATGAATAAATTAATATTTTTGTATTTCTCAGTTTAATTCCTGAAGAACACTTTGGAGTTGTTAAGAATTTTTGAGTGTAGGTGTCCTGAGACCAGTAAGTTTGAGAACTGGTTATCTAGGCTATTCTTTCCAGAAGCTTGGCTGTTAAGGAAAGAAGAGAGGTGAGCAGCTAGGAGGAGATGAAGAATCAAGGGAGGTCAGTTTTCAGAAGAAAGACTTGAGCTTATTTATGTGCTTGGGGCCAAAAGCCTGTGGAGAGGGAAGTCTCTGAACAAGTTTGAGAGGCTGACTCCAGAGAATAGTAGGAAGGTTTGGGCTTGTTGCCACTGATAATTGCCGGGGGCGGGGAATGTGTGTGGATACAGACACTTATGTGGGTATAGGGGTTGGAAGGTGAGGATCTTACTGCTTTATGTCCTCCTATCCCGAAGTAAGAAGTGGGTTTATCTGTAATTGAAGAGGTGTGACGTCGTAGATTTAAGGAGTATGCTAAAGATTTTTGAAAGCTGGTGTGTGCAATGGCAGATGTTGCTGATCCAAGATATCTATTAAGAATCCAGAGCAGGGCTTCCCTGGTGGCGCAGTGGTTGAGAGTCCGCCTGCCGATGCAGGGGACATGGGTTCGTGCCCCGGTCCGGGAAGATCCCACACGCTGCGGAGCGGCTGGGCCCGTGAGCCATGGCTGCTGAGCCTGCGCGTCCGGAGCCTGTGCTCCGCAACGGGAGAGGCCACAACGGTGAGAGGCCCGCATACCGCAAAAAAAAAAAAGAATCCAGAGCAGAAGTGAAACCCTGTGAATTAGTAGTTACAACAGAGAGAATGATAGTATAATTTTTTTTGTTGGTAGTGGTTAGTAGCTTGGATACAGAAACTGATAGAGCAGGTGGTTAGACTGATGTAGGGTTAGGATCTTGCTGACAGTAAGAGGACAGAAAAGTTGAAGATATTGACAAAAAAGTGATGTAAGTGATAAAGTTGTGGTTAGAGTAAAATATTGAAATTTAAGATTTCAAATAGAGCAAGGCTAATTTTTTTTTCTTTAATCGATATTCATTACTCTCTTCTGGCCAATGAATCAGATATTGCAGAAGAAGGTATATAAAATTCCATCCATTGACTCAGTGGATTAACTTTCCACAGTCATTGATAACATTTGTTTGGATTATTTTTATAAAAACTTTGCAGTAGCCATGCATATCACAGGGCCTAGAAATAAACTTGCTATCCAGATAGCTTCTTTGAACTGATAGTCACCTTGAGTGACAAACTAGTTGTGACAAGAAGTTTTGTCTATTGTTGGGGCTTATGTAATCACACTTGAGGTATGGTTTTTGGTGTCTTTTCCAGTTTAGAGTTGCCTTGAGACTTTTGTTCAGCTGAAAATGGTGAAAACCAACTTTCTTCATTCTTTATATTGGAGTAGGTTAAAGTTCTGAGGTCTTTGACCATCTAAAAGAGCTAGTTATATGGGAAAGCTGTTGGGCCTAGCCCGTGGAATTTATGAAGAAGTGCTGTTTGGAGAGGAGCCTTTTTGGAGTCTCTGTATCTGGTTGTTGTTGAGGGAGAGACAAAGAAAAAGATGTGTGGGGAATCAAGTTGAGTGCTAGGCGAGGTCTTTGCAGTGCTAACAAAGGACAACTTTTTTTAAACCTTTCGATACTCCTTTCATAGTAAAATGTGGGTAACAACAGTAGCCATCTCACAGGACTCCTGTGAGGGTTAAATGAGAAAATTTTAAGTAGAGAATAGCAAATAATAATAATAGTTTTGCATTTGAAACTAATGATGAGATGGCATCTATAATGGTAGAACCTACTCACTGTGACCACACAGCCATCCCATTTGAGGACATTTGTCAGCTGCCAGTTTGCTTTAAGATTTCATACTACCCTCAAACTGAATTTTCAAGGTGTCTACAGGTCCTTTTATTAGTGCATCAGATTTGGCTTAAGTTGGTCGCCTTTTTTCAACGTTTTCATAGGTATAAACAGGTGGATAAACATGAAATTCCAAGCAAGCCTAGCTGGGATTCCTTCCTTTAAGTCAGTGAAAGTTTGATGAATTGTCTTACTGCTTCTAAACAAATTATGTTAATCATCCAAGAAAAAATGATCTCTTGTCCAGAAAGCTGCATATGTGTCTGGGGCTTGGGTTAGTATGGGTTAAGGACAGCCAAGATGATTCTTCTTAAAACTGAAGATACAGTGATAAATCTGTATATACATTATATACACACAAACACACAGACTTCATTTTTAGTTATATGATTATTTATAGATATATAATCTTAAAATCTTTTATCTTAATTTAGCTTTGAAATTAAATGGAGATGTTAATTAAAACTAGTTTCAGATTTTTAGGAATTTTTTTGTTTGGAGGCTGATATGTTCACGCAGAAGAGAGGTTATACCTACTGACTGAGATCTTTTATAGATCACTCCTACAGCGACAGCACGGAGATGGTGAAAATCATTGTGCATACTGTGCAGAGTCAGGACCGGGTTCTCAAGGAGCTGTTCGGTCATTTGAGGTAGAAATATTGTTTTCCTTACTGTTGAAAAGCCAGGATACTTTTATCATGTTCCTTTCAAAGTGTAATACCCTTTTCTGGTAAATATACTAGAACCAGGAAGAGTACTGGCAGTACGTTGGGAACCCTGACCACAGCTGCATGCATTTATGTGTCCTGTTTGTGTGCATTGCTTTGCAGATCAGTCATTAAATCTATGCTGATTGTGATTCATTCCCCCAGCTGGGTTTGGGAGTATGGGGTACAGTCTTGGGGGATGTATAAATGTCTGACACAGATTTTACCTCTCCAGCAAGTTGTTGGGCTGTAAGCAGAAGATTATTGATCTACTGCCCAAGGTGGAAATGGCCCTCAGTAACATCAAAGAAGCTGACAATACTGTCATGTTTATGCAGGGAAAGAGGCAGAAAGAAATATGGCATCTCCTTAAAATTGCCTGTGTAAGTAATTTTTAATGAATTATGTAATATGACATTGATTTGCTGTTACTCCCTGCAAAAGGGATTTTTATCAGCATGATCTGTGTCCTCTTGAAGACGTGTATTTTTTTTTTTACATCTTTATTGGAGTATAATTGCTTTACAATGGTGTGTTAGTTTCTGCTTTATAACAAAGTGAATCAGTTATACATATACATATGTTCCCATATCTCTTCCCTCTTGCGTCTCCCTCCCTCCCCCTCCCTATCCCACCCCGCCAGGCGGTCACAGAGCACCGAGCTGATCTCCCTGTGCTATGCAGCTGCTTCCCACTAGCTATCTACCTTATGTTTGGTAGTGTATATATGTCCATGCCTCTCTCTCGCTTTGTCACAGCTTACCCTTCCCCCTCCCCATATCCTCAAGTCCATTCTCTAGTAGGACTGTGTCTTTATTCCTGTCTTACCCCTAGGTTCTTCATGACCTTTTTTTTTCTTAAATTCCATATATAAGGACATGTGTATTTTATGTTGGGTTGATGCTCATGTTCTTTGCTTGGTGTCTCCCTAGCAATTCTGATACAGGACTTCATGATCATCTTTCATTATCTCTCTCCTTTCCGGTTTCCTGTTTTTATACTCCCCTCAACCCTAGACCACTGTGGTATCCCAACCCAATTTGGGGGCAGCTGTGCCTGACTAGATTTAAAAAACCAGTCCTTTGTTCAACTGGAGGGTTTTTTTCCAACTAAAGTAGAATAGAAGGATAGTTACATTTAGTTTTAGTCAATGAAGAAAGGGGTCAAGGACAGGATAGTTAATAGGGGTGTGTAAGAGTAGAGATAGATTTATACAGAAATAGTCTGGTTATGCATAAAAGTAGTGATAGAAATGTTAAGTCTTAGGAATATGAATGTGTGGAGGTGCTTGCCTGTAATCTTTTTTTTTTTTTTCCTTCAGACACAGAGCTCTGCTCGGTCCCTTGTAGGATCCAGTCTAGAAGGTGTAACCCCTCAGGCATCAGCATGGCTGCCCACAACTTCAGCAGAACGTGAACATCCTCTGTCATGCGTGGTAACTCCTCACGATGGGTGGGTTCACTTTGTTAAAATAGATAGTTGTATTTTCAAGAGCAGTGGTAGGAATGAGGCAGTAGAGTGCAGTGGTTAAGACATATTCTTCACTGCCTTATAGACCAGGATTGAATCCTGATTGTCTTTTTGTAATAACCTTATACAGTTAACTTGACTCTTTTAATGTTCACATTTCCTTACCTGTAAAATAGGAAAATTCAGCTAGACGGTGTATATAAAATGCTTGGGAAGTGAATCTTCAGCAAATCTTACTTCTTATTAGCTCAGTCCAGGTTCTAAGTTCTTTATCTGTTATTGGCTTATCAAATCTTTTAGCCAAACTATATTCCTCACTTAACCATTTATCTCTGAGAAATTATGCTATCTTTTTGAAGTTATCATTTTAGGGCCCTTGATCAACCCTCTAATGGAATTGAGTTTAATCTACTCATTTTATAACTTAGTATTTCTAAAATGACTTTTTTCAGTGCCTTAAATCATTTTTGCAAATAACTCAAGTTTGAAGTCCTATATTTTCTTTTAATTCCTACTCTTCTGCTAAAAGCTGAATGACTATCCATTTCTGTTATTTTTCTCAGCATAAGATGTGCCATATCCAGAGCCATTGGCTCTTTGCTAGCTTGTGTATTGTCACTTTTCTCACAACTCATGGAGACCTCTATAATACCAGCATTTCCTGGAAGCTCTGCCCATAATTAGTTTTGCAGAGGTGCAGCCATGTAACATCACTGCTCAGGAGGTCATGCAGTTGCACATTCTGTACTCTGCTTTTTATGAGAGAAAAGCACATGGCAGGAAGGCAAGCTGATACCAGGTATTTTATCTTCTTAAAGAAAGCAAGCTCCAGGGTATATCTCGGGGTCATTATACATTTGGCCCAATGTAATACATCCACAGCTACAGCATAGGCTATAATTAATTATATGGACTTGAAGAAATATTCCATTAATCAGAATTGACACAAATAACATTTAATACCTTTTTGCTTTCATTAAAGGCATGTAGGTTTATTAGGGGATGCAAATGGTTGCAAATGTTACCTCTGTACAAGTGATTTTCAATGTGAGGTTGTGGTTGTTTGCAAAAGTATATTCAACAGGAATTTTTAAATACATTTTCCAGTAGGAATACATTATAAAGGAAAACTTCAAATGTACCTGCGGTACTTAACCACCAAGGATTGGGAACTGTTGGCCTCAGTTTTTCTATCTGTTGAATAAGCTGAATGAGAATTTAGTTCTAAGCTAATAATGACTATCTTCCATGGCTTAGAACTGATTCTAGTCGGGTAGGGACTGAGGGTTAGTAAAAGGTAAGGATGGAGGCCATATGGAAGAGGGAAGTGTAGAAGGTGGAAACCAAATTCAGGATTTCCTTCAAATACAAACTTCAGGGATAATTCTTGGTTCTGGGCAGCTCCCCTGTCACAGGTTTCTTCTGCTGTCCTCAGGAATCAGCTTGCTTGTTTGCTTTCTCATTGCTGTCATCTGTATTTTCCAAACAGTTTTTTTCACCTTCCCTGATATTTGCAGAAAAGATTGTACTTTTGTATCTCCTCCCCTACATGTGTATCTCTGAAGTAAGCATGCTGATGTTTTTACTACTTATAAGGAAAGGGAAATGTTTCAGAAACAAAGAGATCTTTCATCTAGCTGTGCCACAGGATTTCTTTTTTTTTTCCCCGCAGTGAGCATTTTCAGGGGGAAAAAGTTGTATATAAGTGCCACTTATATTTTAGAGGAAAATCAGATTGCAGTTATAGTGGACTCATTATTATTAGAGCTGGGCAGAGGCAGCAGCTTGGAGTAACAGGACTCTTGCCTCTGGGTGGGAGGGATGAGGAAACTGAAGACTACAGGAATCAGCCGCATTGGGTTGCAGGGTTGCAGTGTTGTCGGAAGGGCAGAATCATCCTGACCCTGAAGACCAGAAAATAGAGGAAATTCGTATGCCTCTTTGCTTTCATTCCACAGGGAGACTTTAGCACAAATAATAGAAGAAAATTTGAACTGTCTTGGCCATTTAAGCACTATTATGCATGAAGCAAATGAGAAACAGGGCAACAGTATGATGGTAAGTTTTATATGGATACGGATGTCTGTTTTAGGTATGTTGGGTGCAAAGGATTTAACTTTCCATGCTAGATTTATCTGGCATTTGGGATGCAGATGGGGAATAGAAGTCAGAGGAAAGAGCATTTGAGGAATGCTTGACCTCAACTCCCCATCTTCTCTTATTCATGGATATACTAGGATTATGTCATCAGTTATCTTCAACAATAGCATTTTTGGTCAAGTTAAATGAGTAGTGAGCTTTCTTTGCAGTGTGACCACTGAAATCGAATGGTTTGTACTTTTTGCTTCAGCAGTCAATTTTCTCCAATAAGATTGGACATGATGGGCTTCGCTGGTGGCGCAGTGGTTGGGAGTCCGCCTGCCAATGCAGGGGACGTGGGTTCGTGCCCCGGTCTGGGAAGTATTCCACATGCCGCGGAGCGGCTGGGCCCGTGAGCCATGGCTGCTGGGCCTGGGCGTCCGGAGCCTGTGCTCTGCGGCGGGAGAGGCCTGCGTACCGCAAAAAAAAAAAAAAAAAAAAAAAAAAAGATTGGACATGATTTGTACGGTAATTCAAATATAGTAACTGCTGTATGCAAAATGAATAATGTTAATATGGTTATAATTTATAGAAGTGTTTATATGAAGATTTGGTTACTGTGAATTATTGATTTGTTAAAACTTGGAGAAACTACAATAAAATGTTTACTGGATTAACTTTCACTACATTTAGTCTTGATGTTAATTCTTTGTTATTTCCTCTTTAATTATTTGCTTCAAATATTTATAAAAACTCTGAAATATTTTTTTTAGTTAGCAAAAAAGGTAAACTAAACTCTTTAATTGCAACTTATTTGTACTTTTGGTTTTTCAACTTTTGATTATAAAATGTCCAAATATACAGAAAACTTGCAGAAATGAACACCCATATACCTACCACTTTTAGTCAATATCTAATTGTATCTTTTTCATGCCTGGTTTTAGAATCTTGATTGGAGTTGGTTAACAGAATGACTTGCCACTTACTGACCCAAACGTATGAAGTTGTTGCTGCAAATGTTGGAAGTTCGTTTTTCTCTTATGAAACCATTCTTCAGACACCCATCAATGGAAGAAATGACTATGATCAGAAACTACACATGATTTCACAGTGCAATATTTTGACTGGGTAATTTTAACCTCTGAACAGATAGAATTTAATGACTCAGTGGACTTGTTTAAATACTACAGCTACTTAGGAGCATCGTTGGAATCCATTTGTCTTCAAACTTGATAAAACATTACTTATTTAACTTGACTATCTTTCAACATTTAAGTTTTGGGCATAAGGCCAAAGTAATGTATACAGAGAAGAAAATCTCAACTAACATGTATTCTAAGTAAAAATTGTTTGCCTGTGTTTCTGTGGAAGAGACTGTTTGCAAGTAGAATTGTACTTCTTGAAGAATAAACCCTACCTCCTTGTGTTGCACTCAACAGTGCTTTTCCCGGCATCATAAGGAGTTAGTTTAATCCCATTTTCAATTTCAATCCCAAAGGTACATTTGACTGTATCCCTTTCGTACAGAAGGGATTGTGCATCTGTGCCTTTAATACCAGTTGATTCTTTCAAATCTTGTTAAGTGTGCTATGTGTATATGTATTTAAGATGTACATTTAATAATATCAAAGAAAAGATGCCTGTTAATTTATAATGTATTTGAAAGCTTATCTATGTTTTAATTTGTATAAATGGGTCTTTTGTTTAAGGACTCTTTCATGTCTTGTCATATAAATTTATAGAGGTCTGTACTCCTGATCTGTAATTCCAAAATCCAAGAAGCTCTGATAACAAGGTTTTTCATAAGTTTGGTGACAGAATTCACCTGCTTGCACATCCAACGTGAACTGACATTGAATCTATCCCATTTAGTGTGAATATTCTTTTTTTTTTTTTTTTTTTTTTTTGCTGTAGAAATATTAACGTGTTTGCTTGTTTGGGGGTAGGGTGCTGCCACAGACCCTGCCTGGGGTTTATGTAGTATGGTATATGCACTGAATTACCTTTCTAAAAATCTGAAAATTTCATAATTCTGAAACACCTGGCCCCAAGGGTTTCAGATAAAGGATTGTGGATCTATCCTCTGTTAAATAATTTAGAAGGTGTTACTTGTTTAAAGAAAAATGTGAAATTCTTTTGTATTCTAGACAGTTTTTCACTTTGTGTATTAAATAATTTTTAAATTACTTTTTGAACCTCTATTCACTAAAATCAGATTATAATAATTGAATATGCTTTGGGAAAATGTGAAGATTCTGTGAAGCAGAGTTGGAGCACAGAATAACATAATGGGCTCTCATAATGTACTTTCCTTAGGAATGAAACAGGACTTATGGTAAAGACAGTATTGGGTAGCTTCTTTAATATACTCTTTTCTCCTGAGATGTCCTATCAACACTATCCATATCTAAAAACTGTGCTCATACCTTGCCCTATAAACTGCTGTCTTAGTTACACCATCCCCATTTTTGCTAGTAGTGTCATTTTCCCAGTCATCTAAGTTTGAGACCTTGGGGTTGTCTTCTCCTAACTCTAGTTATCTGGTACTACTGTTTCTCTGAATATGGACATTCTGACTACCAGCTGTTAAAATAGGCAGTCTCTCTCTTGCTTCTCCGGTTCTAGAAGGTTTTAATCAATAAACATTTATTGGGTACCTATTGCTTGGAAGATATTGAGCAAAATGGGAAGATCAGAAAAGTTAACACAGGCAGTACAATAAGAATGTTTATGTGGAATGAAATTATTGTTAAAGGATTTTTTAAATGATCATGTGTTTTTCTAAATATCATTGTAATAACTGATAAAAGATCTGGTAGAGGGTGGGACCATTTTTATGGTTTGTGGCTGATATGATCTCAGGCTAGCCTGATCTGTGTGATACGTAAGGGCAAGTGGTGTGAGCCAGAACAGTCTTTTATAGTGCGAGCACCTCAAATTTGCTTATGATACATGAGTTGAACACTATTTATTGGCTGACAACTTTTCAGAGTTAAGTGTCAGTTGTGCATTATATCCATTTCATTCCCTAATTCAAGCAATATTATGAAAAACTAAGAGAATCCATCTAGAAAACAGAGGCTGGACAAGTTATTTTTTATTCTCTTTGCTTTTTATCAGTTAAAATAGCTAAGCTCTGCAAATAACATTTATCTGGTACAGACACGGTCCCATACATTCCTAGGTAGTAGAAGTCAAATGAATGATACGGGTAAGTGCATTTATTGAAGGGAGAAGGTATGGTGGTCTGGGAGGGCTTCCTTTAAAGAAGATTTTAATTGATTCTATTTACCTCTTCCCATTTCCACTGTTACTACCATTGTAACCTTGGGCCTGCAGTTTCCTAACAACTTGGCTTCCCTGTCTCCTGTCTCCACTCTAAGCCATTTTGTAGACTCACTGGCCCTAAGGTACTGCTTTCCCATACTTCCCTGCCCAAGAGGTTACAGAGCTCTCCATCCTTATTCTACCTTGTCCAGTTGTGGTCCCACTGCTAGCCTTTCAAGGCTTACACCGTTACTGCCCAACCTCTTCTAACATGCTGCCCTTATTTCCTTTGTATCCATCTTTCTTACTCCCATCTACTCTTTCACTTTGTCCTTTCTGTTTCCGGTAATACATGCAGATAATGCATAATTTAAAAGAACAGAAAAATATGTAGTGAAAAGAAAGTCTGTCTCTATTCTCTAGCCATCCAGTTTTCCCTCCCTGCAGAAAAAGTGCATTCGAGCCTTTCAAAATCTGGGCCTAGCCTAGCATCCCACTCCTTTCCATCACACAGGCTTCAAGGAAGCTCAAATGCTCATTGTCTTCAATCTTCCCGGAGGACCCTCCAACACACACCCACGTTTACTGCTTATTAGTTTGTTCTTATTGCTTGGATGGCTTTCATAAAGCCCTCACTGGATCAGCATTCTGGCACGTTAATAGGTGACTGCACAAGAACACGCTGACCAGTCCCTTGTCTCAGAGGCCCTCTCCGTTCCTCTGCCTCCTTCCTTACTCCACATTGCCGATTTCCCGTCTCTTCCGGAGCAGGAAACCAGCAGTACACAGTAGAGAGCCCACGTACCTTCGCGCGAGATAGCTCGGCGGGCGGCGGCAAGAATTTTGTCCCGTCCGCTCCCCGTCTCTAGTCGCGGGGCGAGCGCAGAGTCGGTGTGCGTGTTCGCGCAGCCGCAGTGCCCCGCGGGTGGGCGGGGCCGGCTCTTGGCCGCGGTTGGTGCGGCCCGGGTGGAGACTTCACGTGCACGCGGGGGGCGGTGCGTCACTGATCGGTGGGGCGCGGCCGACGGGTCGGCGTCTGCCCGGAGTCTGCGGCTGGCCCCCTTCTCAGTTAATGCTTTCCCCTAGGCGGGGAGGAGCGGCTGTTGGGAGCGGGGTGGGGGGGGGGAGGGGGGTGTCAAGACGCTCACCGAGCAGGGGCGACCCACGGGCCGGCTCGCGCGGAGGGGTTGGCGACGGGGAAGCGGGCTCTGCGAGGAGGGAAAAGAGGCACAGACTCCTCAGCTCGGCCTGCGGGAGGGGGCCAGGTCGCGGGAGGGCGAGGTGGAAAACGGAAGGTGGGCCTGTCACTCACGGGGCTGGGGCCCCGTTCCTTCCTCATCCAGGAGGAACTAGGATGAATATGACTCAAGCACGCGTTCTGGTGGCTGGAGTGGTGGGTCTGGTGGTTGTCCTCCTCTACGCCTCCATCCACAAGATCGAGGAAGGACACCTGGCCGTGTACTACAGGTGAGCGGCATGTGCAGTCAGCTCAGGTTCTAGAGCAGGTAGAAGGGAGACTCCCATTAGAGTCTAGGAAGTTGTTCCCTCTGCGGTGTCAGGGAGCTCTTTCCAGTCCTAGGAAGTGACTTTTGTTGCAGCTCTAGGGAGAGTATGGGAGCTGTGGCAGGCTTTTGCAGAGCATCCTCCAGGTGTTGAACAGTTTCAGTGCTATGTACATTGTGTGCAGAGGTTAAGACTCCCTGTAGTTGTTCCTAGTAGTCAGTAAATTCAGTCATTTGCAGAAAAAAATGAAGGGTGGAAGGCAGTGGTGACTCCACCTGTGGCTGAAGAAATGGATAAATCATTGTTAAATTCCATACAGCTGTACTGGCCATTAGTTGCAGCTGTAGGTGCTATTTAGAAACTCTGGTCCTGTTTGTGGTTGTTCCTTAGAATTTTTTTTTTTTTCCCTTTAAAAAGTCCTGGTGTCTGGTTTGGGCTTGTAAGGCCATTAAGACCATGACAGTTGTTAAATTCCTGGACCTTGGGAGACAAACACAGGATTGTGACAGATACATCCTCCTCCCACCTTTCCCTGTCTTTTCAAGTTGTGGAAAGCAGTGGTGTGGAATGTGTTGATCTCTAGCTGAGATGAATAGCTTTTCCTTTAATGTAGTTACCACCTGTTCTTTTGATATAGACAGAGGACAGTTTGGAGAAATTGCGATAACGATGTATTTGAAAGAGCTTCAACTTTTTGCCGGCTTCTGTCATCCCATAAAACCAATATTTCTACTTTTAGATCCATCCTGAGTCTTAGAAACAGTCTTCCCTGTGAAGCACTAATTTCAAATACAATTTTAGTGATACATCTTAGCAGGTGGTGGGTCTGGCATTTAAAAAATGTCAGATTAGTCTGTATTTCCATCTAGTTCAGCATTGTCTTCCTGATAGTAAACCCAAGAACATTTCAAGGTATGGCTCAAAAAATTAGGGCTGGACCTCAAACAGTTCATCTTCTATTAGCTATTTGTTATGCATTGTTTGCAAACCTATATATATTTTCAAGATAGGAAGGTAAGTTATATTAATTTACTATTCATTATGTAAAATAGGACTTCTTTTTTATATTTGCCTCCAAATTACCTCCTTTTTATAACTTGCAAGATGTGCCTTCATGTTTCTCACATTTCGGAATTTGGTGAACAAGTCCACACTTATATCTATTTGTAGTCTTATCCCCTCACCCTTCATCTTTCCGTGCTAATTTGTTGTTGTTGTTGATTTTATAGAGGCTTTATGCCCCCAGTATTTTTTTCTTTGTTCCAAATAAGTTTCTTTTTTGATTTAAAAAAATTGTTTAAATTGTTAATTTACAACGTTGTGTTTCAAGTGTATAGCAAAGTGATTCAGTTATACATATATATATATTTTTGTATATTATTTTTCAGATTTTCTATTATAGGTTATTACAAAATATTGAGTATAGTTCTCTGTGCTATACAGAAGGTCCTTGTTGTTTACCTATTTTATATATAGTAGTGTGTACGTTAATCGCCCCCAGCATTTTAATTGCTTTGTAGGTAGATTAAAAGAATCTTGAGCATCAGAAATTTTCTCCTTCCTTGAAAGTTTGTGTTATCTATTTTTTATTCAGCCTGGTGATTAAATGTATTGTGTTTTGATCTGGCTCACGCTATGTACAATTAAAGTACATCAACTGAGAGCCATTCGAATTTTTTTCACAAGTAGTTCTCAAAAGGTTAAAGACCAAAGAGAATCTTTATACCTGAGAGTGGTGCTGGAGACCCAGAGGTATGGTTGGTAGAACTTGTGAAACAAGGTGTAGCATGGGCAGTTTAATTTGATCTTTTCACTTTTGTAGGTGTGGCAGATATTTTAGGGACCAGCAGTTGTTCATCATTAGTAACTCATATTAGTGAGGCTTTAGTAGATCAATAGCATGAGTAAGAGTGAATATTATAGCATTTTAGATTTGGAAAGAGAATTTCTCTTTTTATAATCTTGTCAAATTGAAACATCTTTTTGCAGGGGAGGAGCTTTACTAACTAGCCCCAGTGGACCAGGCTATCATATCATGTTGCCTTTCATTACTACGTTCAGATCTGTGCAGGTGAGTGATTCCTAGGGAAGCCCCCACACTGGATAGACAGGTGCGAGCGGAACAGTGACCACATTCATGGGTGGAGATAGAATTCCTCATTTCTTAAGCTAATGGTAGTATTTACTTAATTGTAGGAGTTAAAAGTTCAGAGTACAGTTGTCACAGCATAAGTTATGGTTTTGAACCACGTCACTCTCTTGAGGTATATTAGAAGTATGAGCTAGGCGGCTTGGAAGGACTCACTTCTCCCATCTATATAGTGGTATGCAGCAGGTTTTGTGTTGCTGCTGTCAAAATAAAAGCAGGACTTTGAAACACAACTAGAGATATAAACCAGTGATAACTTGGTTTAGAATGGTGTTTGGTTTCCATAGAGGCAAGCTCCTGGGCTACTGTTAACATGGAGGATCTGATTTTTTTTTTTTTTTTTTTTTTTTTATGCGTTACGCGGGCCTCTCACCGCTGTGGCCTCTCCCGCTGCGGAGGACAGGCTCCGGACGCGCAGGCTCAGCGGCCATGGCTCACGGGCCCAGCCGCTCCGCGGCATGTGGGATCCTCCCAGACCGGGGCACGAACCCGTGTCCCCTGCATCGGCAGGCGGACTCTCAACCACTGCGCCACCAGGGAAGCCCGAGGATCTGAATTTTTATACACAGCTTCTCTGCTTCACATTTTTGCCTGGAACATTAAGCATAATTATATGTGGAACATTAGTGAGTGTTCTATTTTGACAGCATCCCAGAATATCTTAAATAAGCGGCTGGTTCTTGAGAACAGACACTTAGTAAATATCTTTTGAGGTAACAACATGACAAAACAGGATTAGATTGTTACTACTTTTTTTTTTTTTTGTGGTACGTGGGCCTCTCACTGTTGTGGCCTCTCCCGTTGCGGAGCACAGGCTCCAGACGCGCAGGCTCAGCGGCCATGGCCCACAGGCCCAGCCGCTCCGCAGCATGTGGGATCCTCCCGGACCGGGGCACGAACCCGTGTCCCCTGCATCAGCAGGCGGACTCTCAACCACTGCGCCACCAGGGAAGCCCAGATTGTTACTACTTTTGCAGGCACTGTGTGATTATAAATCTTTGGATTCAGAAGTTTGTCTACTCTCCGCTGCTAATTTTTCAGGGCTCGGGAAAATTCATGTATTTAATCTTGTAATTTAAAGTCTAGGCTTCCTGCTAAGTGAGATTTTCATTATGAATACTTAAATCCTCCAGATTTCCCTCCAATTCCCTTTTAGATGGTTTGGGGCAAGAATTGTGTCTGTTAAAGTGAAGTATAGTGTTCTTCCCCTAGTCAGACTGATTTCCATATTGTTTTCCCATATTTATTTTATTCACTCTTGCCTAGGCTGATGCTATTACCTCTTCTCTCACCATCTCTCTCTTTATTCCTTATTTCCTGTCTAAATCTTGCCAGCCTTTTTAAGGCTCATCACAAATCCTTCTCCTCCTCTTCCATAGCCCTTAAAGTCTGTATTGTAAATTTTGGCCCTTGATCTTATTTCCTTTAATAATGTTGTCTTGTATTGTTCTCTTAAGTTTTTGTGTGAATTTTTTTTTTTCCAGAAAGTCTCCAAGCTTCTTGAAGGCAGGGGTCATAACATGTTTATATTTCTGACCTTTCTACTTGTGGTGAAAGTTGTTAAGTTGAGCTGATTTCTCTGGAAGCGGTATGGTGTAGTGAACATGGGGCCAGAAACCTGTAAACTAGGTTCTGGCTCTGCCACTAATTGTTTACATGACTTTGCAGAAATCACTTAACTATTCTAGACTTCAGTTACTCCTCTGTGAAACAAGGGGTTTTATTTGCATGAACCCATCAACAGCTTAAATAGTCTATATTGATGTTATCAATGGCATCATCAGACCCTTAGAGATCAGGGGCTTTTTTAGACCTTGTTCAAAGCCAGGCAGATTTGTCTCTGCCTTCTTGGAGCTTAGTATGTTGAGTCATACTGATGCAGAGATATATAAAAGAGATACAGACAATAAACAAATAGATTTTAGAGTTTAATTACATATATAACAAATACACAGTGTGTGTGTGTGTGTATTCATACATATACACACACAAACACATAGAGTGATAAACTGTCATAAAAAATGAAAATGAGGGACTTCCCTGGTGGCGCAGTGGTTAAGAATCCGCCTGCCAATGCAGGGGACACGGGTTCGAGCCCTGGTCCGGGAAGATCCCACATGCCGCGGAGCAGCTAAGCCCATGCACCGCAACTACTGAGCCTGCGCTCTAGAGCCCACGAGCCACAACTGCTGAGCCCGTGTGCCACAACTACTGAAGCCCGCACACCTAGAGCCCATACTCTGCAACAAGAGAAGCCACTGCAATGAGAAGTCCGCGCACCGCAATGAAGAGTAGCCCCTGCTTACCACAACTAGAGAAAGCCCGTGCACAGCAACGAAGACCCAACCCGCCATAAATAAATAAATAAATAAATAATCTTATTAAAAAAGAAGAAATGAAATTAGTAAAAAGATTTACTGGGCTTACCCGGTGGCTCAGTGGTTGAGAGTCCGCCTGCCAATGCAGGGGACACGGGTTCGTGCCCTGGTCCGGGAGGGTCCCACATGCCGCGGAACGGCTGGGCCTGTGAGCCATGGCCGCTGAGCCTGGGCGTCTGGCGCGTGTGCTCCGCAGTGGGAGAGGCCACAACAGTGAGAGGCCCGCGTAAAAAAAAATAAAAAAAAAAAAAAAAAAAAAAAAAGATTTACTGCTGGAGTCAATGTGACTAAATAGAAATGGTCTGTCTTTATATGTGAAACTAACGTTCTAGGAAAGGATTATATTAATAAAACCCTTTTAAGAAGTTGTTTTCATAAGAATGAGATAAAGAAACTTATTTTTAGGAAGTTTTGGAGCACATTAGAAGACATAGCTTATATAAACAAATGGCTTAAGAGACTTGGCATTTGAAAGGAATATTTAAGAAGCATCTTGGGGAACTGTGAGATCCCATATATGATGTAAGAAAAAAAAACTGTTTAGAAAAATATAAAAACCTTCAGCCTTTAAAATATATATTTATATAACAAAACCAAAGACTTTTAAAATAAACATTCATACTGGGGAAATTTTTGAGGTAATATAAAAGAAGTATAAAAGTACATGGAGATAGGATGTTAAATTGAAGATTTAACATTTGAACTCTTTCCTAGTTCTACTTGGTTTGAAAATTGACTAGAGAATATCCTTTAGGTTTAAATAGGAATGTATATTTAAAGTTGATTTGGAAGTTGAATATGGTGAATGTTTTGAAGGAAATAAAATAAATTGAGCTCACCTCTGTCAACTTCCCTCACTCTACCTACATCCTGTCACTAATGTTTACTATCACCCTTTTAACCCCAGACTTAACATTCTATTCTTTTTCCTCCTGGAATTTTATATGAAACTAGTTATCAGATCCCTTCTCTATTGTATCTCCTGGGTTGAAAGCTTTAAATTTCCATGGCCTTTTCTACATTAACCTAAATAAATTACTATTTTAGCTTCCCAGCTGGTTTTCTTGCCTCCAGATATGATAGATAATGAGAACCACAACACACATAAGCAAAGGAATGAAGGAAAAGTCCTATTTTTGAAAGGTTTGTTTGTGGCTGTATGTAAGGTGGACTAGGGGGAGCACAAGCCCCCCAGCAAACATTCAGGACCCTCTGCCTAACATCATCATGTTCTCTTCTCAGAGTTTCACCTCTCATCTATATTGTCCCTTCTGCTCCAGGCAAGCCAACTGCCTCCTGACACCTGTACACATAGTTTGTCCTCAACTTTGTGTATTTGCATAGATACGTATTGAATTTAAGATGCTTCTCTGCCTTATCTGTTCTTATTTCTCCTTCTCTAGACTGGGCTTATAAATATTTCACCTCACAGAGCTTTTCAAATGATTATTTTACTCTATCACTTAATACCTAACAATTCAGTTTATACTCTGTTATTTGTACCTGTTATGGATTGCTTTGTAAGGATTTTATCTCCTGTGTTGGATTGTGAGCTCTTTGGAAACAAGGACCATGCTTCTTTTTTCCATTGTATTCCATAAAGTACTATGTTGCTGTGGGCTTAATATGGTGCAGTGTGTCCAGAATACACTCATTATGTGCTCTCCTGTTGGAAGCCTTCAAGTGCAATAGGGAGTCATTCTGGATCCGAACCAAGTTGTGACAGGGGCAGAGTAATTAAGTACCAGATGGTTGGTTCACAAGGAGGAAGCAGTGCTGATGGTGGCATTTATTTTAAAAAGGAAATTGAGAGACTGTCTGAGAAATCTCTAGGACCTGAACTAAAATATTGACTATAGCTTTAGAGGAAAATGTTGGTGTTGAGCTCAAGGGCCCCTCTGAGTTGAAGACTGCTTGTATGCCTATAATAGTTATCTTTTGCCTTCATTGTAACCATTAATATTAGCAGTGGAATCAGAGTTCAGAGTACAAATCCTAGCAGTAGTATCCTTGTGGGTAATCCATGTAGTTTGCAGTCCCAGGCCAGCTCCATGCAAATAAGGGACTGACTGAGAGATTGAACATTGAAACTTTCAGGTTGAGTATTGAAGCTTTCCTGGTGCATCTTGACTGAGACATTAACTGTAAAATATTCTGTCTCTAGTCTTTCATGTTTGCCAGGATACAAAAAGAGATTGCTCTGATAGCTAATTTTGGGGGACTAAAATTGTAATGGAGCTCTCCCGTACGTACCTTTCAGCAGTTCTCTAGAGATTTTCCTTTGGGACCAGTGGTTCTTTGATGATATGTGTGCTGAGTATTGATGAGATATTTTTTCCTCCCCAGACAACACTGCAAACTGATGAAGTTAAAAATGTGCCTTGTGGAACAAGGTAAGCGTTCCCCTTGCTTACCAACCTCCCTTTGGTTCAGATGTATTTTCTGTTCATAAGCTGTGATCACTTAAACATCTTTCAAATAGGCATCGTAGTAACCCAGGGGGATTTCTCTTCTGAGCATTATTTGAGAAAAGCCCTGTCTCCAAATAGGACCTTTCCATCTTAGGAGCCATTTTAAACTAACAGTAGATAGTTTAAAATGAAATCAGCTTACCTTGTCATCTGTAGTATTAAATGCCATCTAATTTAGAGTTTCTGATTCAGTAGATCTGGAATGAGACCCGAGAATTTGCATTTCTAGCAGAAGTCCCAGGTGATCCTGAGCTGATCTGAGGACCTTACTTTGAAAAATCACTGCTGTATAAAGTTTTGGGGCAAGAAAGGCAAGCAAGGCCCAAATTATTTTTAGAGTATAATCAGTACATTGAATTGTATCAGAAGAAGAGTATAAAGTTCAGTGTATGTTTTAAATTCTGTATTTTAAATGACCAAAATATCACAGAAATGTTCTTAAAGAGGGAGCAAATTCTCTCTGTTTTAAGTTAACGTATTTGATACAAGTTCTCCCTAGGTCTATCTGTAACTTTTTGATAGATTCCCTTTAGAGATGACTCAAAATTGGCAGCTGATGAGATGTTGGGTAAATTTTATTTTTACCTTCGTGCTTTCATGTATTTGTCAGATTTTTTTCAGTGAGCAGGTATTATGCTTTTTTATCAGAACAAAAATGTTGTTGTAAGTTGGTAGCAAGGCTTAGTTGTATAGTTTCAAAATTTCTTAACTTCATGTATCTTAAATTGAGATTCACATGTTCCTCAGGGTCTGTGCTGGTAGGCCAGGAAGTATAGGAAGCCATTAATTAACAAGACCTATCTTTCTGGAGTGTCAGTTTTACTTCAAGGTTTGGGGGAAGATTCTTCTTTTCATATTAGAGTAAATACAGATGAAAAGTAGATTAAGATAAAGAAGGGAATCAAAAGAATTTCAGCCTGTGGCTGGCCTCCATACCTCTGGGGAACTACTTTACCTGATTCCTTGATGGAGAAGTTTGAGAAGTGCACTGCCTTAGCTGTTGGCTTCATTTAATAAGGGCAAAGTGCTAAGCAGCTCTAGGTTATAGGTGTAGTCTTCCTGTGAGCTGACTTTGATCACAGCAGTTACGGAGGTGAGCTTTTGGTTATGAGAGAGCCAGGTGAGTGTGTGCAGGGTCATTTGAGTAGTGAGCAGTGAGGTCAGTTTAATCGATCAGTAGTCTATGTCTTTAGATTTTCCTTCTAAATTTCTATCATGTGGGATTTGTTTGATGATGTAGAATTAATCTAGGAACATAATAGGTTTGTATTTGGCTCACATTTTTCCATTTCTCTGTTTTTAGTGGTGGGGTCATGATCTATATTGACCGAATAGAAGTGGTTAATATGTTGGCCCCTTGTGCAGGTATGGTACCCATCTATTCTGTTATAGTTATAATCAGAGTGTCTGTAACTGAGAGATTCTCTAAGGAATAGGAATAGATTCCCTAAGGAAAGTTTTTTGACCTCATTCATTTCTGATATATATTTAAAAAAATAATCGCTGGAATATTTTCCATTCCTAGGGAATGGCGACAGAAATAGGTCAACAGAGTTGACTTTCTGCAACTGTATGCGTTACGCTGAGCTGAGTGTATCTAAGAAAAAGACAGTCATTGATTATTTCTAGAATTTCTAGAAAGTAGCATTTTATCCAGTCAGGATGAGAAATAATATCCTTACATGTTAAAAGTCTATAACTGATCAGTTCCTTGGCTACATTGATTTGTGACCATAGAAAAATCTTTTCTAGTTGAGATTTGCTACAACTTGCAAAGCAATCTGAAAGTCCTCAGTGTGGGGAGAACACTTTCTTGGTAAAAGATGAAAACTCACAGAGATGGAGTACTGTTCAAATCAAAAACTTAATTAGGAGTTCTGAAGTAAGATCGACCATTTTAATGTTTGATTTCTTTTTGTAATTTTTTTTTATTGTGATAAAATACATGTAACATAAAATTTACCTTCTTAACCACTTTTAAATATTCAGTGGACATTACATACATTCACATTGTTATGCCACCATCACCAGCATCCATCTCCATAACTCTTTTCATCTTGCAAAACTGAAACTCCCTACCCATTAAACAAGAACTCCTCATACACCCGCTCTCCCAGCCCTGGCAACCACCATTTCTGTCTTTCTGACATTTCTGTCTGTACTTTCTTTCTCTGTGAATTTGACTACTCCAGGAACCTCATAAATGGAATCATACAGTATTTGTCTTTTTGTGACTGGCTTCTTTCACTAAGCATAATGTCCTCAGGGTTCATCCATGTTGTAGTAGCATGTGTCAGAATTTCCTTCCTTTTTAAGGCTGAATAATATTCCATTGTATGTATATACCACATTTTGTTTATCCATTCATCCATTGATGGACATTTGGATTACTTCCACGTTTTAGCTATTGTGAATAATACTACTATGAACATGGGTGTACTTGGGTTTCTTCGAGACCCTGCTTTCAATCAAAAGATCTGCCATTTTCAGAAGACCTAAATGGACATTTCTCCAACGAAGACATACAGATGGCCAACAGGCACATGAAAAGCTGCTCAACATCACTGATTATTAGAGAAATGCAAATCAGCACTACAATGAGATATCACCTCACACCAGTCAGAATGGCCATCATTTAAAAGTCTACAAATAACAAATGCTGGAGAGAGTGTGGAGAAAAGGGAACCCTCCTACACTGTTGGTGGGAACGTAAATTGGTGCAGCCACTATGGAAAACAGTATGGAGGTTCCTCAAAAGACTAAAAATAGAGCTGTCATATGATCCAGCAATCCTACTCCTGGGCATTTACCCAGACAAAACTATAATTTGAAAAGATACATGCACCCCAGTGTTCATTGCAGCACTATTCACAATACCCAAGAGGTGGAAACAACCTAAGTGTCCATTGACAGATGAATGGATAAAGAAGATGTGGTACATACATGCAGTGGAATACTACTCAGCCATAAAAAAGAATGAAATAATGTCATTTTGAAGCCACATGGATGGACCTAGAGATTGTCATACTAAGTAAAGTAAGTTAGAAAGACAAATACCATATGATACCACTTATATGTGGAATCTAAAACGTGACACAAATGAACTTATCTATGAAACAGAAACAGACAGGACAGACTTATGGTTGCTGTTGGGGAGGGGTGGATTGGGAGTTTGGGATTAACAGATGCAAACTATTATAAAGAATGGATAAACAACAAGGTCCTACTGTATAGCACAGGGAACTCCATTCAATATCCTGTGATAAACCATAATGGAAAAGAACATGAAAAAGAATGTGTACATATGTATAACTGAATCGCTTTGCTATACAGTAGAAATTAACACAACATTGTAAATCAACTATAATAAAATAAAGTTTTTAGAAAGATCTGCCATTTTATTTTTATCCTTACTACTAAAATTTGCATGCTCACTATGTCAGGATACTGTGTTGGCAAAAACAATTTTAAAAGGTGAAGTTAGAGCCTTTGCGTTAAGGGCTTTTTATTTTCCTTGAGAAGACATGATACTGACCTAAAAAAAAAAATATATATATACACGTATAAATATACATATATATGTTTATATATATAAACATATATATGTACATATATAGGAATGTAAGGTCGTGCTAAGTTTCATGTCACTGGTACAGGCACAAATAGCAAAAGAATTTCAGAAGAGAGAGCGACCTGTATTACTATCAAGTGGATTTGGATTATATTTTTCAGCAATTAAGTATTTTCCTGTCTTTTATCATCTACTTTCCCTGGTCACAAATCAGTGGAATGGACTATGATTGAAAAAATAGAAGAAGGGGAGATAGTGCTCGTTTTCTGACCAGAGATAAAGAGGAAACTATTGTATCACCAACTCATTTGGAAATGATCAAGAGGATGAGTTAGTCAGCGAGTATTTATTGATGGCCTGTTCATCTGTTGTGATCTGGAATCCGGTTACATCTAGTATCCTCCGTGGGAAGGCGAGTAGAGCAAGTCTTGGATTTGAAGGGAGAAAGCATGTTTTAATAAGTAGGGCACAGGTTCTGTCATGTTCTAGTATGTACCCTTAGGCACATTTCTGAAATTCTGTTTCTCAGTTTCATATTATGCAAAATAAGGAGATTTTTTTTTGTGAGAATTAAGTGTTAATGTATATAAATTGCCTGATATAAAGTCTGGCCCAGAAATGTTAGCTTCTTTCCTTTCTAGCCTGTCTTTTTTTTTTTTTAACAGCCTTTAAAAACTGCCTTTTTGAAAATGGTCTTTTGGAGCTGTCTCCTTCTTTCATTCCCACTGTTCCTCAGTTAGTTCAGGCCCTCTTTACCTCTTAGCTAAACTTTTACCTTGCAGTAATTGCTTTACAGTTCCCCTGCCTCTGATTTATATGCCTCACAATTCATTTTCACTCTGCTGCCAAAGTACAGATCTGATTGTGTCATGCCCTTGCTCAATTTTTGACGGTTCCTTATTACCTCCAAGATAATATATACTCTCCTTAGTATGGAATATGAAGTTTGCCCATTAGAATTGCAAATGCAGTAATATCTGGAGAATAAGGCACAAGGAACACATTAAGGCTTGGAGTTGTGTTTCATGTTTTCACTATTTCATTGGCACTTTTCCTCATGTATATTTTATCACTGTAACTTTTACCTTGGCTGAATTAGAGGATACACGGGTGAACATGGATAGTACCTCTCTTTCAGTGTTTGATATAGTGAGGAACTACACTGCAGATTATGACAAGACCTTAATCTTCAATAAAATCCACCATGAACTGAACCAGTTTTGCAGCGCCCACACGCTTCAAGAAGTTTACATTGAATTGTTTGGTAAGTGTCTCATTTGTTTTAAATATATAAATAACCAATTAGAAATCTTGTTCAACTTGTCTGTGAATGCTATAATAATATTAGTAAGCATTATGCTATTTGAGCATTTCTTCTGAATTTATAATAGAGCAATTGTCTTTAAAATATTCTTTATCTTAAGTTTAAAATTGCTTAAAATTGCTTAAATTAAGCAAATAGTTACGCAAACAAGATATTTTTTTTTTTTTTTTTTTTTTTTTTTTTTTGCCGTACGTGGGCCTCTCTCTGTTGTGGCCTTTCCCGTTGCGGAGCACAGGCTCCGGACGCGCAGGCTCAGCGGCCATGACTCACGGGCCCAGCCGCTCCGCGGCATGTGGGATCTTCCCGGACCGGGGCAAGAACCCGCATCCCCTGCATCGGCAGGCGGACTCTCAACCACTGCGCCACCAGGGAAGCCCGCAAACAAGATATTTTAAGAATGATAACCATTTTCTGAAGTGCAAAGTATGTAACTTGGTAGAGATTGGAAAAAGATGATTTACAAACTAAGTTCTTTTTTTAAAATTAATTAATTAATTTTATTTTTGGTTGCGCTGGGTCTTCGTTGCTGCACGTGGGCTTTCTCTAGTTGCAGCGAGCAGGGGCTACTCTTCATTGCGGAGCGCGGACTTCTCATTGTGGTGGCTTCTCTTGTTATGGAGCACAGGCTCTAGGCATGCGGGCTTCAGTAGTTGCAGCACCCAGGTTCAGTAGTTGTGGCATGTGAGCTCAGTAGTTGTGGCACACAGACTTAGTTGCTCCGCAGCATGTGGGATCTTCCCAGACCAGGGCTCGAACCCATGTCCCCTGCATTGGCAGGTGGATTCTTAACCACTGTGCCACCAGGGAAGTCCCAGACTATATTCTGTTTTTACTATGATAATTTACTGAAAATTAGCTTTGTTGCTAGTTTAATAGATAATTTGGAGAAATTAAGAACCTGTGTCTTGGAGTTTCCCAAGACCCACCCCCACGTTTGATGATTTGCTAGGAGGACTGACAGGACTCAGTATAATCATACAACTAAGATGTACTACAGCAAAAGGGTACAAAGCAGAAGGAAAAGGCACTTGGGTGAAGTCTGAAGGAAATCAGGCACAAGCTTTCAAGAGTCTTCTCCCAGTGGAGTCATGCAGGATACACTTAATTACTCCAGCATTGAATTGTAACAATACACGTGAGATGTTGCCTGCTGGAGAAGCTCATTAGAGACTCTGCAGGATTTTTACCGTGGGCTGGTCATGTAGGTACCTTCTGCCTAGCATATACCAATATTCCAGATTCCCAGAAGGAAAGTAGATGTTCAGCATAAAACACATTGTTTGAATAAACAGTTTAGGCACAGTGAGTCATTGTTATCAGTTCTGGGGATAGAGGGAATGCTCTCCAAATCCATGACCCCAGGTGACAGCCAGAGGCCAAATTGCAAACAGGCCTTTCTAAGGATAGTAGTTTCAGGCTTGCTATGTTGACTCTCTTCTGTACAAGTTGCTTTTCATTTGTGGTAGGGAAAGCTCTGACCAGGGATTGGGTTGCTGCTATTGTCTGCTCACTTCTCCCTCCTGGAATTCTTAGTGAATTTCTTAGAGGCAGGCATAGGGATGGTTAATCAATTTAGAAATCTACCAATTGATTCCTCATTGATGATTGAGCACTATTGACGTGGTGTTTGAGAAAACTGGTCTGTCCTTAATTGTCACATCACTGGTTATTTAATAATGGGGAAGGTACTGTTGAGGTGGATAGAAAATTCATGAGTTACAAAGCCAAGTGAAGTGACATCTTTATTGTCCATTCTTGTGTGCTTCAAGGACCTTCCTATGAGCCTTTCCCCCACCCTCTCTGTTTTTAAATCCAAAATAATTGGCAGAGGTCCCTGGAAATGAAATTTAGTTATTTGGGAATTTGGATAAAGATTGACTGAAGATGAAAATTTGTTTTTTTTAGAGAATCAGGACACATATTAAGTAACAACACTGAATTAAGATATTAGAATCCTAAATTCTCCATTATTTGATAAACTTCAAGTAGCTGGTTGTCATCTTTCCTTAATTTCTTTGTTCAGTAATTCCTCACAATTTTTCCTCACACAAAAGGAAAACTCTCTCTCTCTCTCTCTGTCTCTCTGTCTCTCTCTCTCTGTCTCTCTCTCTCTCTCTCTCTCTCTCTCTCTCTCTCTCTCTGTCTCTCTCTCTCTCTCTCTCTCTCTCTCTCTCTCTCTCTCTCTATCTATCTATATTTGTTTTCATATGTGTGTGAAATGGTTTAAGCTCTATAAAAGAATAGTACCATGGAAACTTTAGGTCTAATTATGATTGGTTTTGTTTAAATGTTAATACAATGTAAGGAAATTTTTTTGAGTGTAATGAGAGCTGTTGTTCTTGGCTTCAAAAACAGATCAAATAGACGAAAACCTCAAGCAAGCTCTGCAGAAAGATTTAAATGTCATGGCCCCAGGCCTCACCATACAGGTAAGCCCTTCTCCTAGGGAAATTCTTTGGGAATTTTGAGAGCTTTGTATTTAATTGTCCTTTCATCAGACTGTTTATTCAGCAGTTATTTAATTGTAGTGCTAGGGTGATTTACAGAATACCTTTCTCAGTTATGGGTGGCATTTTTTTCTGAACTCTTAGAGGGAACAGATAAGCTGAGGCTCTTGAAAGGAAATAAAATCTGTATACAGCTATGTATGTGTGTGACATTATTAAGATACAGTAATGGTTTGGCTTCCCTGGTGGTGCAGTGGTTGAGAGTACGCCTGCCGATGCAGGGGACGTGGGTTCGTTCCGTTCCTCGGTCTGGGAGGATCCCACATGCCGCGGAGTGGCTGGGCCCGTGAGTCATGGCTGCTGGGAGAGGCCACAACAGTGAGAGGCCCTCGTACCACCAAAAAAAAAAAAGATACAGTAATGGTTATAAATCAGTTTAAGACTAATCCTTGCCCTCAGTAAGATTATGAAAAAGAATTTCACATATAAAATGTGGATAATAATTCTAGACAAAGTATTAATTGACGGATGAATTGATTGGATGATTACTGCTCTCAGAGTTTAACGAACATTTCAAGAGCATCTGCCTGGAAATGACTGATTGAGTTGAGATTTTATTGATAGGTAGGTCTGGAAGAATTAATACGATTTATAAGGTGGAAAAGAGTAAGGAAGATATTTCAGGTGGGTGGAAAGACCTGAGTAAAAGCAAGGTAGCAGAAGAATTTAGTGGTGGTGGCAGTGGCATTGGGAAATAGAATGGTGAGAATAACTGCTTTTTTGGGGTATTTTTTCAGATTGGGTTGAAATCCACTAGTAGGTTCTAAAATCAATTTTAGTGGGTCATGACCAGCATTTTAAATAAGATGGAATTGAATAGGAAAAGAAACCCGAGCACATGGCATGTAGTAAGTTAAAGTATCAGTCTGTGAGGCTTTTGTTTGTTTTGCATAAGTGTGTGGGGTAGGTGTTAATATTGGGTGTCACTGTAAGATGCCTTTTCTACTGTAGTCATGGTCAGTGACATTAGAACGCAGTGGCTTTGGATCTGGATTACCTGAGAAGTGGTAATGTGGCTTCTCTAATGTCCTTTCTTAGTTTCTAGATTGCACTGCTTCTGAGAAGTGTGCATTCACTGTGGGTGATCTTATGCGATCTCTTAAACGAGTCTGGAAAACTTCTGAAGGTTTTCCCCTGTCCTGCATCTTGCCATTATCTCTGCCAGGTGCCTGAGGGGGAACTGCCAAAGTTAAGGGTTCTTTTGAAATGTCCCAGAGCTAACTTTGTAAAACTCTCTTGGTTGTCCTGGAGCAGCTTTCCAATTTTAAAGATAATGTGAATGCCACAGATTCCTAGATTCTGCTCAGGTCGTTACTTGGAGATCTAGCTCATTCTTCTAAACAGCCCCCCAGAGTTCCTTGCCTTATATTACATAACCATTTCCCTACTGTTTCCAATTTTTTGCTATTAATAAACAATAGTGTAGTGAAAATTCCTGACACATCTCCTTGTATGTACACTTTATCTTTCAAAGTGGCTGTATAAATCTACATTCTTTTTTTTAATTATTTATTTATTTGGTTGCACCAGTTCTTAGTTGCAGCACGTGGGCTCCTTAGTTGCGGCATGCGAACTCTTGGCTGCGGCATGCATGTGGGATCTAGTTCCCTGACCAGGTACAAACCCAGGCCCCCTGCATTGGGGGCGTGGAGTCTTATCCACTGCGCCATCAGGGAAGTCCCTAAATCTACATTCTTACCAGCAGTATATGTGAATACTTGTTTCTCCATGACCTCATCAGCATGTGAAGCAATCAGACATGCTGATTTTTGCTGTATGGATAGATGTGAAGTTATCTGTCTCCTTGATTTGCATTTCCTTAGTTGTTAATGAGGTTGAGCATCTTTTTGTTTATTTTTTTGTCCATTGGTACTCATCTGTCAATTGCCTATTCATATTCTTTGCCCATTTTTCTATTGAAATGTTTTTCTTTTTCTTACTGATTTGTAGTAGTACCTTGTATATTATTGATATTTTTATACACACGCATGTTATATGTGTTGTAAAAATAATCAGATATTAGGAAAAAGATGAAAACAAAGTGAAATTCAACAGTAATCTTACTATGCAGAGATAACATAGTTCGTTGTATCTTTCCAGACTCTTCTTAATACAGAGGAACATATGTTTATAGTTATAAATAATGTTGAACTAAAATGGAATCATACCATAGCTTTTTTCACCAGCAATATATGTAAGCAGCTTTTCAAGTTAAAAGTAAGATTTGCTGCATCATCACTTTTAATGTTTTTATTTAATCCCTGTTGGCTTCCAGTTTTTACTGTTAGGTGCATGTTATAATGACCAAGCTTATACATACATCTTTTAAAATTCTTCCCTTAAGATAAGTTCTTAAACGTAGGATTGATGCCTTGTTTGGGAGCTTTTTGATATACATTGCCAAATTGCCTTTCAGAAAAATTTTAGTAGCTTATACTCTCTCATCAGCAGTGTTGATGAGCTGTTGTTTTCTATACATTTGATTGTGTGATCATACTCAAATAATTAACAGATGCATACGTGCTCTCTAAATCCTTTTGGAAAAAATGAATCTGCCATTGTGTATTAATTATTGAGGTTGAATGCCCTAGGATGTTTATTGGCCCTCTGTATTTGATTTGTGAATTGTGTTTGCTCATTTTTCGGTTGTTTTTATGTGTTTTTCTCATTAACTTAAATAAACTGTTTTTGATATGTTAATTATTGCAACTCTTCTTTAAATGCATAGTAAACATTTTCTCCTAGTTTTTTTCTTTGTCATTTAACATTTCTTTTCCCCTTGACAATTCTGAAGTTTAATTTTAGTATTTTTAGCAGTAATTTTAGTATTTTTTTCTTTATGGCATTTTGCTGTGCTACTATGCTTTTAAGAGCCTTTCACCAACTTTAAAATATAGAAATTTAAATAAAATCAGAAATTACAACATTTACTTTTACAGTTTTATTTTTAGATTTAAAATTTTAATTCATCTGGAATCCATTTTGATTTCATTTGTGAGGTTGGGCTCCAATCTGCCCCTCCCCCAATTTATTAGCAACAGCAATTACTGAATAATTTATGCCCCTTTCTCCTCTTTGTTTGAAATGCCATCATATTATTTGCTAAATTCTGTTATATAGTAAAGTCCTTTCTGAACTTTGTTCTGTTCCATTGATTTTTCTATTTCCTATTCTTTCATTAGTTATTGAGCCCTTGGTCTTTTCCTATCAAATCTACTTCTCTCCTGTTTTTTCCCTCTTGTTAGTAAATGGCTCCTTCTTACCCTCAGGCCAGTCTAGAGGTATGGGAGGCGTCTTTGAGAACCCTCTAGCCCTTAACATATAATCAGTCCCGTATCCTGCTGATTCTACCAAATCCATCTAAAACATCTTCACTGCCACCTCCTTAGACCAAGTACTATTTCTTGCCTGGACTTCTGCAGTAGTCTTCTATCCTGTTTTCTCACTTTCACTTGTCCATATCATTTTCTGCATGGCAGAAAGAAGGATCTTTTAACCTTACCTATATTTATTTGTTGGTTTTTTTGTTTTGTTTTATTTTATTTTGCGGTACGTGGGCCTCTCACTGTTGTGGCCTCTCCCGTTGCGGAGCACAGGCTCCGGACGTGCAGCCTCAGCGGCCGTGGCTCACGGGCCCAGCCGCTCCGCGGCCTGTGGGATCTTCCCGGACCGGGGCACGAACCCGTGTCCCCTGCATCGGCAGGTGGACTCTCAACCACTGCGCCACCAGGGAAGCCCTGTAGTTTTTATAAACGTTATTGAATGAAAAAATGTCACTTTCTTGTTTTTAAACTGATAGATCAAGATCTCCATTTTTTTTGGTTGATTTATTCTTCTTATAAAATAGTTTCTTATGATAGTTGGAATGCATTTTTAGAACTTAAAGGCTATTTTTCACCATTCCTATTTTTAACATATTACCATATGGTCATGATAATTCAACTTTTCATTCACTTTTAAAATTTGATGAGATATATTAGCTTTTAAAAAAATAATGGCCTTTGGCAGTACAGTGGTTAAGACTCCGTGCTTCCACTGCATGGGGCACAGGTTTGATCCCTGGTTGGGGAACTATTGGTAAGATACTACATGCTGCATGGTGCGGCCAAAAATAATAATAATAATGGCCTTTGATATTTCTGCCAGTTTATTCTACAAGATGAGCTTTCATTATTAGTATTTTCAAGTCATATCAGGTACCTAAATTGGCTTATACATTTAAAAATTAGGAACATAGTCTATGACTTTACTTATAATTGTATTATCATTTTAGTTTCTTTTAGAATTTTTTTTTTTACTATTTTTTAAATTTTTTAATTTATTTTTTGGCTGTGTTGGGTCTTCGTTGCTGCGCGCAGGCTTTCTCTAGTTGTAGCAAGTGCGGGGCTACTCTTCATCATGGTGCGTGGGCTTCTCATTGCGGTGGCTTCTCTTGTTGCAGAGCATGGGCCCTAGGCGCATGGGCTTCAGTAGTTGCAGCACGCGGGCTCAGTAGTTGTGGCGTGTGGGCTCTAGGGCATGCAGGCTTCAATAGTTGTGGTGCTCAGGCTCAGTAGTTGTGGCTTGCGGGCTCTAGAGCACAGGCTCAGTAGTTGTGGTGCACGGGCTTAGTTGCTCCACGGCATGTGGGATCTTCCTGGACCAGGGCTCGAACCCGTGTCCCCTGCACTGGCAGGTGGATTTTCAGTCACCGTGCCATCAGGGAAACCCCTCCTTTAGAATTTCTGACCTAGGTGAGAAACCCATATCCCAAGTTAAATTAATATCTATGAATTTAATGAGCTTTAATTCTATTAAATATGTAGCATTTTTTTAAGCATTGAGGAATGCAAATGATTCTTGGTGACTTTATTGTATGTCTGCAAGTTTGCTGAATTAACTGTCTCTAGTAATTCTTTTGGTTAATTTCCTTAGATTTGTGAGTGTGTGTGGTAAAAAATACTTAACATGAGATTTACCCTTTTAAAATTTCAAGTGTACAATACATTTTTATTGACTCTAGGTATAGTGTTGTACAGCAGATCTCTAGAGCTATTTATCTTGCTTGACTAAAACTTTATGAATTTCCCTAAATTTTTTTTAGTTATATAATTATGCCAAAATAAAAATCTTGATTTCCCCCCCAACCTAGTATTTTAATTCTTCACATAACACTAATAACTATCTGAAATTCTCTTGTTCATTTATTTGCTTTTTGTTGTTCTTTATTGCCTTTTTTTCTGCCTTTAAAATTTTAAAGTCCATGGGAGCAGTCTTGCCTTATTCATTGCTGTGTCCACAGTGGTTGGAATAAACAGTACTTGGTACAGACTAGGCACCCAATTAATATTTGTTGTTGAGTGAACCTTTTCTGTAACAATCAGTATTTTCATTTTTCCCTTCTCTGTATTTGTACCCCATTTTTCCTTCTTGAACAACTATGGCAAATTAAAGTGGTGAAAATAAGCATTCTTGATATTTTTTCCTATGTTATTTAAGGCAGTGACTATATATATTAAATGCTGGCTTTTAGTTTAAAATATATGCTTATAATCCACGAGTCAGTTTAACAGACTTATTCATTTCGTCAGCTTTTTTTCCCCTGTCTTCACTCACTGTGTGTGTGTCTGTGTGTGTGTGTATTTTGACCATTGTTTTTGAATATGTTGCTATTTTATTTCTTAAATCTCTTATGAAGCAAATTACTCATGGTATCTGTTACAGTAGGTGCTTATATTTCACATATTTGAAAATTATGAGATTTCCCAAGATTGGCAAGCATGTAGTGTGTTCTTCAGCCTCACACAGCAAGATAGAAGTCTTCAGAAGAAGTCCTATTTCGTGCTCTTTTTATAGGACTATAAAGATACATGGCCAGTCTCATAATTAAATGCAATATGACAGTGCTTCCCCCTGAATCATATTGGAAGTCATCTGTATTTCTGGTAGTCACTTGGGAAATCTGACATCTCTTATAAATTCTGGTTCTGAATTTTTCTTTGTCTTCTGGGTATGTCCATGAGTTGTTCTTTATGGCCTCAAATGCCTTAGCATTAGCGTGAAATGACTTTTTTCATCATGGTCCCCAGCTTCTTATTCCATTTCACTCTAATTCTTGTATTTAGTTATTATAATCCTCAAAATTACGTACACATCTGACTTGTCTCTTTTATGTAGGGGAGGCTATGTTGCTTAAAAGTTTTAAAAGCCTTCTTTCATAAGCCCTAAAAAAAGGCTATGTGCTTAAAGGCCTTGTTGCTTAGAAGTTCAGCCAGTTTTCAGAGGGAAAGTAAACGTTTCTACAGATCAGCAAAGTGCTTTGTGTGTGTGTGTAGTAGGGTGGAGGGGTGGTATAGGATGTTTAACTAGTAAAATCAAACACTTCTGAGAGATCAGGTCCTTGATACGGAAAAGTCAGCCTTCGGAATCTGTAATTCCCAAGCAGATGTAACCCTGTAAGGGCTTATGTGCCCACAGCACAGAAAGCCAAACTCTGATAGTGGGTGTTTGCAGAAAAGTAAGGGTTTTTTTGCAGGGTCCCGCAAGGAGAACGGGCAGCTCATGCTCCAAGGACTCAAACTCCCCAGTGGCTTTCGGGGAAGAGTTTTTAAAGGCAGCATTTGGGGTGAGGTTTGCAGGGGGCATGACTTTCTTCATGGTGATGTTCCAGAAATCTTAATCATCAGTCTTCTGGTTCCAGCCAGTCTGGGGTCTCTGTGCTTGTGCTCAGGTAGTCAGCATCCTCTACCTGGGTGAGGGCCTTGGTTACTTCAGAACAGCTCACAGATATGCATTAGGTTGTTACGTATATCCCTTGAGGAGGAACCAGGACTCTGTTTTATAAATGACTGTTTCTTGACTGCTTTTCCTTTGTTTCTGCATTTCCTCACTCCTGAATTAGTAACTGCTTGAGTTTGTTCTTTGGAACTCAGGGAAGGCCTAGGAGACTAAAGCCTTTTTCCAGGGAAGGCCTAGGAGACTAAAGCCTTTTTCTACAAACAAGAAACCGGGAACACAGAGGGGCTTTTGTACGTGGCTCTTGCACCCCAAAATTATCCTGTTTCATAGATAATTATGCCAAAGTACACTATGATTAGAGAAACAGGGTCTAGTAAACAATGTTTACAGAGATAAGTAGACTTTGTTCTAAGTGAGGTTCTAGGAAGAAGGAATACAAGCTGCTAATTGTTATGTGTTAATTGGTGTTTGTTTTCCCTCAGTGTTGAGCTGTTTATTTGTAGCCAGTACTGAGTGATTGCAGGTTTAGGAAGTGGTAAATTCATTTACTTGTCAACTGTATTAAGTTGCATATACTGACCTGGGTTTTTGCTTGTTTATATTTTTGTTTTTGACTGTTTTCTACTTTATAATTTAAATCTTGAAATTTTGCCTTCCTTCTGTTTCTTTGGTTTGCAGGTTTGAAAAGGAAACACAAGTATCCAACTTAAGAGCTTTGTGAAAGGTCTTTTAAGAGAGAACCTTTTCCCTAAACATTTATTTCCTCAACAGGTAGAGTCGTTTATCCTATAGCCAGGCATTTTTTTAAAGGAAACAAGAAGCAGCTTATTTTGATTTTTTGGGGTGATGGCAGGAACAGTAGATTTTCTGATGGGATCCCTATGTGTGTCAGTAGGCAGCTATGTCAGAGCTGTTTTATTAGTGTCATTTGAGGAGCTGTTTTGTAGAAGATTTAGTTTGATGATTTATTTTTCAAATACACTTTGGCTTTTTTACTTTTATTTTTTAGGCTGTGCGTGTTACAAAACCCAAAATCCCAGAAGCCATAAGAAGAAATTTTGAGTTAATGTGAGTAATATGCATGGGATCCCAATATTTTTATTTAGGGCTGTCTACATTAATTTACCACTCTAGAGGAAAATTATGTTTCAGATATTACACTGGGGAGGGCTATATGTCTATTTTCCATTCTTTAATTCTACTAATATTACCTATTCTGGTGTCTTAATTCCCACTAGACTCTTATTAGTTTTCTCTTTATATATGGACATTTCAGGAGCAGCTTCAGTGGCTAAGGATGCAGTTTGCTGTAGAACTGTTGTTGGAAGCCTAAGCAGCTATAATTTGGATGTGAATAATACCTTGAATTAAATATTAATAGAGGAGAGAAAGAGCCCTAGCTGTTAAGGTTGAAGAGAGTGTCTATATTTTGTTACTGTGTTACAAATGGTAAGAATAAACACATTGGTATCAAGTTTGCTTTTCCATTGTATGTGATTATGTATCTAAAATTAGACCTGATCTTTATAATTTGCCTTTGGGGAAACTTTGCCTGGGTTGACTCCTGGTAGTCTTCTCTTCTGTGTGTCCAGGGCTGACTGGGAATGAGAAGTTACTTGCTTGACACGAAATTAGTTTCAAAGTGTTTTAGAAGATTCCTTTCGGGGACTACCTATTGCAGTTGAAATGTCAGTATTCTCATATGACAGGTACTGAAAAGAAGTCTTTAGGAAACTTGACAGATATGTTAAGAGGCAAAATATGAAATACTAGAAAACTAACTTTGCAAAAGTCAAGAATACAAAAGACGTATAAATACAGGGGGTCCAAAAAGTACTAATACTACTTCTTTGTAGAGTGCTGTACTTCTGAGTTATTATTGTTCCCAAGTCTATATCTTTTATTATGCAAAGTTTTATCTTCCCTTTTTCATTGTAGAAAAGGATTTCTTCTTTTAAAACTGTAAAGCACAGAGTGCTAGGCTGAGTAGATCATGGGTCTGATCCATTTATAGAAGAAAAATAAATTTTGTGAAGGCTCAGCATGTCTTAGGCGTTAAATATAATAGCTTCTGGTGATGGAAAGATGAATACTATGTGTTATCTGCCTTCAAATAACTCATAGTATCCAGAATGTCATTTTATGTCTTTTATCAATGTTGGCAGGAGGAAAGGAGAGAGGTGGGGGTGGGTGATGTTTGGGGAAACTATTGGAGTTACTTTTCAGGTAATTCTGGATCTTTCCTAATTTCAAACTCTTTTGGAATTCTAGAATTAAAGGCTACCTTGGGATAATCCAGTCTAACTTCCCACCTAATAGTGATCTTTCTTTATACCGTTTCTTCCATGTGGTCACCCAGTTGCCACTTGTACGTGCTTAGTGATTGGCCACCTATTTCCATTGTTAGAAAGCTCAGATTCTTAGAAAGTTCTTCTTCTCATTGAGCCCCAGTTCACCACATAATTAGTAACTGCCACCTAGTTATATCTTCTGTATAACAAATCGGGCTGCTACACAGGGGTGTCTGCCTGAAGAGGCGCTGAAATCCAGCCCCCTTCTGCTTGCCAAACCATGCATCCGAGGGGCTGGCTACGTCTGCCCAGAAGTTAGTGCCTTTTGCTAATTGGTGCAGATTAGCTGGAGGCCTAACAGCAGAGGAAGCATTCATATACTCCAGACACTTCCAGATCACAGGCCTTTCCATGATACGATTAGAGGAAAGGGTCTGACTAAAATTCAAATATACTAAATTTGATTCCTATTTCTGGGTGACTTTGGGCAAATCATTTAACCTTTCAACCTCAAATTCATTATTAGTAAAATAGGATAACACCTCTCTTGCCTACCTTACTGAGTCAGAAAGTTCTTGTTGCAAATGGTTCTCTGACCCACTGTAGAGTCAGAATTACTACCTGTGACTGTATACCATTTCTAATTTTTTGTAATATCTTACTCCACAGGGAAGCTGAGAAGACAAAACTTCTCATAGCTGCACAAAAACAAAAGGTTGTGGAGAAAGAAGCTGAGACAGAGAGGAAAAAGGCTGTTATAGGTACTTGGATTTCTTTCTGAAATGGTTGCCTCTAAGTACATGTGTTATGAGTTTGTCCTGTTCTTTGTCCATCTCATGTTGGATGTTGATGGGACTCAATAAGACTGCATCATATGTAGTGGAGAATTCTGGAAATTCCTTTGTGTATTCAGATGTCCTAAAACCTTTAAAAGTAGATGAGGCCAGTAGTTGATGAAGTGCTTTGGCTCTTCACCGTGGTGTTGGCCCCCACTGTTGTCTTTTGAGGACAGGAAATGTGGATAGGGTTTGGGGGCAGCTCTAGCCTCTGGCGGACTAGGGGTTTTGTTTATACAGATTCAGAACAAGGAGGTTTTTTGGCCAAAGCTCAGGATTATAGTATGCATCCTTGCTGTTGACGGGCACCTAGTTTTATCTGGATAGATAGATGTTACCGCCTTTAGAAGTACAGCGGCATTGCTCACGGCTCATTTTGAGTCCCGGTGACTTCCCTAACACTCCAGCATATTGTGTATTCACCTGCTGTCTTAGGTTCTCAATTGTTTGTTCCTTGGTTTGCTGAAAGTTTGAGTTTTATATTAAATATTTCAAATATACAGGAACATACAGAGAACTATATATGAAGGCTTAACATTTTGCCATATTCCTTCAGATCATATTTTCTTTTAGGAAAAAGTTTATATATCTGTATGAAACCTCCTTTGTACCCATCCCTGGTCTTATTTCTTGACCTGTCTTCTCAGAGTACATTCTATTATGAAGTTGATGTATATTTTCTGTCCATATTTTTATACTTTTACTCTAAATATGTAACAAGAAACAATTCATAGAATTGTTTTACTACAAAAGTGGTATCAAAGTCCACCTTTTATTTCACAACTTCATTTTTTTACTAACATTGTTTGAGTTTTATTCATATTGATACATGTAGATCTAGTTTATTTTTAACTGCTCTGTATGTATCTCATTCTATGAGTGAGCCTCATTTGATTCTGATGGATTACTAATGAGTTAGTTTCTGGTTTTTCCTTATTACAGACAGTTCTGCAGTAATACCCTTATCCATGTCTCTCTGTGCACACATGCAAGAGTTTTCCTAGAGAAGTGCTACCCCACATGTGATGTGGGTCGGTGCCCTGTCACCGGCTTTTTGTTTTGGATCCACAATGAGATGAGTATGGAAATTGAGAATGAGTGTTAGAAGTTCTTAAAGCATTTTAGCACAGTAATTTTATTGTCTGTTGAATCTAATAAAAAACTGGAACTTATGTTTTTCTTTTTTAATATTTTTCTAGTAACTCATTATAATTTATAAAATATTGAAATACAAAAATATGCTTTCCCACAGGTAGTTTGAGAAGCACTGCTCTAGAATGCATATCTTGAAGTAGAATTGCTGGGTCATAGGGTACACACATCTTCAAATTACAACACGCTGCCAAATTGCTCTCCAAAGTGCTTTCTCCATTTTACCCTCTCCTCAGCAGTGCTTGAGTTTCAATTTCTGTGCTGCTGTATTCAATTCCCATTTCCACACATCGTCCTCTACCCTTGGAGTTATCAGATTTTTAAAAATATATACCAGTTTGATGATGGGCATGGTATCACATAATTTTGATACGAGTTTTCCCAGTTACTAGTAAAGTTGAGTATTGTTTATGGGTCATTCGGGTTTCCCTTTTTTTAGTATGTGAATTGCCTGTTAATATCTTTAGCCCATTATTTGGTTACTTTTTTAAACTGATTTGTAGAAGTTCTTTGTATGTTCTGGATATTAATCCCTTCCCAGCTTTATGCATTGCAAATATCATCTCTCAATTTGTGGCTTGTCTTTGAACTTTATGATGTCTTTGACATACATATATATTTCATTTTCATGTAATCAAATTTATCAGTCTTTTCCTTTCCAGTTTGTGCTTTTCCTATCTTGTTTTAAGAATTCTTCCCCAACCCCAAAGTAATAATTTTATTCTGAAAGTTTTAAAGTTTTTCTTCTCATACGTAGGTCTTGAGTCCATCTGGAATTTATTTTAATGTTTAGTGTGACATAGAAACTCAAGTTTAATTTTTTCCAAATGGCAAGCCAATTGTCTTAGATTATTTATTGAGTAGTTTCTTATTTCCTGTACTTATTTCTAATGCCACATCTGTCATATAATAAGATCCTGTATATAATTTGTTCTGTTGTTAGGGTTTCCATTTTCTTTCAATTTCTTGGTCTATCCTTTTACAGTAATACCTTGCTTTAATTACTGTAGCTTTCATTTTAAGTCTTGCTATCTGGGAGAGCAAGTTCCTTCTTAACTATTCCTCGAAACTGTTCCTATTTCTAAAATTGTATTGGACTATTCCAGGCCCTTTATTCCTCCAAATAAATTTTAGAACCAGCTCCTCAAGTTCTATAAAATACTGTTAGGGTTTTGATTGTAATCACATTACTTGTATATAGTACATCAGTTTGGAGAGAATTACAATATTTATGATATTGAGTTTTATAAATCTTTTATATTTCTCCATTTATGAGAATGAAAAATGAAAGAATGGTCTTTCAAAAAAGTATCATAATTTTCTTCTCAAAGTTCTTACACACTCTTTGTTAGAGATTTATTCCTATATATTCCTCAAATTTTTTGCTATTATAAATAGGCTCTTTTATCAAGGCACATTTTCAAACTGGTTTTTACTTTTGTATAGGTATGCTGTTAATTTTTTCATTTAGCAATCTTGCCGAAAATGGTGTTGTTTCTAATAGTCTCTTGGATTTCCCAAGTAATCATATTGTCTTCAGATCAGGACAGTTCTGGTTTTTAATTTTCTTTCCCACACCTTTTAGTTCTTACCTTACTGCTTTAGGCTATGACTTCCAGTGAAGTGTTGAAAAGAAAGATGGTGACAGGCATTCTTGTCTTGTTCCTAACTTTAAATACACAGTCCCAGTGATGTTTGCTATACTTAACTTTTATCGGGTTAATGACATTTCCTTCTGTTTCTCGCTTGCCAAGGGTTTTTATCATGAATGACTGCTAAAACTTTTAGAGTTTTTTTCTAAATCTGTCGAGATGACCATATAATTTTTCTTTTTAAAGCAATTAATATGGTGAATTATATTAATAGATTTTCTCTTACTGAATTATTTTGTCTTCCTGGGATAAATTGACTTGACCATGAAGTAGGAGTTTTACCCTAATAATTTCTTTTAAATTTTCACTTCTATTTTCATAAATGGTCAGCTTTTTTTTTTTTTCTTACATTCTTACTCTCAAGTTTTTGAGGGTTTTTTTGTTTGTTTTTTGTATCATGGTTATACTAGCCTCAAAATGAGTTGGAGAGCACTTATTCTTTTTCTGTGTTCTGGAGCATTTTGTATAAAATATGTTTTAGTTCCTCTTTGTAGGTATGGTGGAACTCAATTATAAAAACCATCTTGGTCTAGTGGGGTTTGTGCTTTTTTGTATGCTCGTTTGATTTTTATGGCAACACTTAACCTACTGATTTAATTTCTGTAGTGTGTAAGGTATTTGTTTCTTTTTTAAGTCAGTTTTGGTAGTTATACTTTCTAGAAAATTCTCCATTTTATCTGTTACTTCAAATTTGGGGGCATAAATTTGTAAAGTTCTCTTATGATTTTTAAACCCTCTACCAAATCTGTATGCCCCTTTTCATTCCTGATATTGTTTATTTGTGCCTTCTGTTTTGCTGGATCAGAGGTCTGTTTTATGCATCTTTTCAGAGAACTAAATTTTGATTTGGTTGATTCTTTAGTCACTTTCTTTTCAATTATTATTTACAGTTATTTTTTATTATTTATTTCACTAACTGGTTCTTTTCTAACTTTTTGAGTGACTAAATTCTTTAGTAAAAACTAAAAGACTAAAAAAGTCTTTTCTAATGGAAACATGTAAGATTATACATTTTCTTCTAAGTTCTGCTTTTATGTATATCCACAAGTTTTGAATGTAGTTTATTTATTGGTGTTTGGTTTTCATTAAAAAAATGTCCATTATTTCTTCTTTGACTCATGAATTATTAAAAGTATATTTTTCAGTTTCTAATTGGTTCTCGGGGGCTACCTTTTTATTGTTGATTTCCAATGTTATTGCATTGTAGTCAGAAAATATGATCTGTTATGTGGATTCTTAAGTATTTGTTGAAGTTTGTTTTGTGGATTATCAGTACGTGGTCCTTTTTTGGTAAATGTTCTATGTGTGCTTGAAAAGATTGAATGTATATTCTCTATTTGTTGGATGCAGGTTTCTCTGCATATTCGTTATGTCAGGATTATGAATTGTATTGTTCACATCTTCTGTATTCTTCTGATCTTTGCCTTCTTGAGCTATCAATTACTGAGAGAGGTGTGTTAAAATCTCACACTATGACCATGAATTTTTTGACTTAAAACTTTTTTTCTTTATGTATTCTGGGGCTATATCATTAAGAATGTTTAGTTTCAGAACTGGATTGTTACATCTCTGTGGAGAATTGGTCCAGTTATGTAATAACCCTCTTTTATAGCCAGACATGCTTGTTGGCTTAAGGTCTATTTTGTCTGATGATAATATAGCTATGACAGATTTCTCTTGGTTAGTTATTTTCTTGATGTGTCTTTTCACATCCTTTTACTTTCAACTTTTCTATGTCATTATGTTTTAGGTGTGTCTCTTGTAAACAGCATATAGCTGGATTTTGTTATCTTATCCAATGTGAGAATCTGTCTTTTAACTGGTGAGTTTAGTCTTTTTATATTTATTGTGGTTACTGCCATATTTGGACTTGTTTGTATCATTTAATTTTGTGCCATTTACCATGCTTCTTTTTCCCTTCTTTTCTGCTTGGTATTGAATTGATTGTATTTTCTTTATTATTTTCTTCCTTTTACTTGATTGGAAGTTTTACATTCTATTTCTAGAATTTGTAACTAGTTGTTGCCTGTAAAATGTTAACAAGCATACCTGACTTGACAGAGTCTAATCATTCTTTCCATCCTCTTCTTGAACAGTATCTTAGGATGCTTCAACTCTTATCACTGTCCTCCAGTTTTACATATTATTGTTGCCTAGTATTTTAGTTTCATGTTGTTTTTATTCCCCCATTGATTATTATCATCATTGATTCCTACAGTAAATATTTTACTTTGATTTAAATATGTTGTGTAATTTTTTCCTCTCCATTGCTTCTGACAATTCATTCTTTTTTTCTGCTAGCTTTTTTTCAGTAAAGGCTAAGGACTGGAAAATTTATTCAGTCTTCCTTAGTCTGAAATACTTTTATTTCATTCTTGAATGGTAATTTAGCCTACAGTTCTAAGCCCAACTAAAGTTACTTTTCTTTGTCACTTTGGCAGTAGTATTTTGTTTTTGTTTGGCTTCTCCTCCTCTTTTTACTTTTAAGAATTTTCTCTGTTAAAAAAAAAAAGAATTTTCTCTATCTTTGCGTATTCTCTAGTTTCACTATGATATGCCACTGGGCTGGTGGGTAGAGTTGCAGCCCTTTAGCAGGTCCTCGGGTTTTATAGGGGAATTTCAGTTTTAACATCTCAAGGCTTCATCTCCTGGCCCTGCTGGGCAATAGCCCAAGGACCTTTCTCTTACTAGTCTAATAACCACTGCCAGGGCTGCCACCATACAAGCTCTCAGCTCTCTCTTCACTTGTCTCTCTTGAGGATCTCTCATTCTTTCTTATGATCTCAATTATACATTAGAAAACAATTTTGTTATATTTTATCTAGCATTTTAAGGTGTTGGAAGGGTTTCTCATTAGCCTACTCCACCATTTTTCTAGAACTAGAGGTTTGGTCATGCTCTTTATTGGTTTATGCCCACACAACAGAGAACATTGTGAAATGGGATTGCTGCATCAGTTCCCCATGTTGATACACCATTCTCTGGGTTCTAGCTGCAGGCTCCTGATTCCTGACTTTCTATTCAAATTTTATCTTGAGTTTCTGCTTATAGCTAAATTTTTAGCCCAGCTGAACACAGCCTATTTTTAGGACGGTATGGTGATAAATTGATTTTATGCTGATGGGGAGATAGGGAAGTATGCCCTGGAGTAGCTGGTAAAGGATCCTGCTTTATGGAAAGAAGAAACCACCTGGAAATGTTCTTTCCATTATACATTTCCTCCAGAGGCCAAGGAGAAGATATGTTAAAATTCAATGTCTTTGGCTGAAAAGGAGAATTGAGAATGTTCTTCAAGAATTGCAGTGATTGTATTGAAAATATAATTAGAGTCTTTCTTCCCTGGTCCTGAATCCTTTGGTTAAGCCAGAGATTTCCTAAGGATGTTTTGTTTTCCCTGCCTGTAATTGCCTGCTGCAGCTACCTTGTTCACTCCCAACACTTGTTTTCACATTCTCAGGTGAATTACCCTGCTTTCTCTTTTATCTTCTACAGTAGTCAGAATACTCCTCCTCTGGTAACCCTTCATCACATCATTTCCCTGATGGTTACATAACAGTTGATCCTGAGTATATATTAAAGTTAAATTCCTTAGCCTGTCACTCAAAACAGGGGTCTTCCAGCCCTCTCTCTAATTTTTTTGTTGTCTTCTTTTATCAGCTGGCTCTTTATCACCTCTTCAACTGCGACTTGCTATGCTAATTCGTATATCTTGTTTTTGTTTACACTTTCTGCCAGGTCCTTATAGGTCATGTTTATTATTTTCTTTAAGATTTCTTCCAGAAGGTCTTCCTTTTTTTATCTTCCATATTCTTTCTTTCTCCTGCCACATTATATAATTGTCCTATGTTGCCATACATTTGTGTTGCTCTGTTTTTGTTCTGAGAACGTTCATGAAGTATCTTTTTTCCCCCATTAGCTTGTGGACCATTGCCATTTAATCCCATGAAGGACTGGAACTGTCACCTTTTGTACTCTTCCTTCCTACAAAACAAGCACTGTCAAAATAGAACAGTGAAGTAGGAAATAAATTCCCTTTTTTCTGTTGAGTTGTTTATAGTCTGAATAGATAAAACAATGAAACAATGAGCCCATAAAACCTTATATAATTGTTAGACTATGTGCTCATGTTTCTAAGTACCTCTGGAACTAGAGAAGTGTTTTTGAAGATCTTGTTTTGTGTATAATTATAGAAGCAGAGAAGATTGCACAAGTGGCAAAAATTCGGTTTCAGCAGAAGGTGATGGAGAAAGAAACTGAAAAGCGCATTTCTGAAATTGAAGGTACCTCAGGGAGAAAAGAGGCTCTGACCATCCTGAGCTGCTTCTCTGTCTCAGGGACTGGGTCTGGGTTATGGTGGGTGGTCTGGAGGAAGTAGCTGGCCTGATATTCTAGACAATTTTTTTTTTAAATTGCCATTGTGTATCTAGCTCTTTTGTTTGGTTTGTGACTATGGGAAACCCAGCCTTTCATTTTCCATCCTTAAGTTGGGGCTTATTTGTTCTCAGGCAAAGTAATCGGTTTTAAAGAATACACAAGATAAGAAACCCCACCACCACCAGTTTCTTTTCTACCTGTCAACCAAAAAAATAACCAAACAATTAGCTGGGGAAAAAAGAAGCCCTGATTGTCGTAGAGGCTCCCAAACTCTTGATTACACATAGTGGGATGTCGATGTTCTTAGCTCACCGTCTTGAATACCAAATATTCAACCTCTTTTGCTTATATGATGATGCTACCTATCATTCTACATTAACTGATTCTGAATCAGATTTAAAGGGGCTGGAGACAGTGCAAATAAATAGAGCAGAGCTCTCATGTCTGGACTTAATTATTAATACTTAAAGCCTAGAGCCTGGGTGGGGTGTGAGGCTTTAGGTGATGAGGGGTGGAGGAAAGAAGGAGCAACTTAAGGTGGAAAATGAAGTGGGTTCAGACGGGCTGAGAGTTAAACTTGATATTGACAAGAGTATTCCCCTTTGAGAAGGAGTTGTCTGGGGACTGGGATTTGAAAACTGCAAATGTTGTTTAATGCCTTTAAAGTAAAGTGAATGATTGGAATATCAAGCAGTGGATAAAGGGGCTTCTACTTAAGGTAGAGTCTGAACTCTTACCCAGCTGAGGAAATGGATTGCAACTTTGCTCTGTTTTAAACACCCTGACTGTTTTGCTTACTAGATGCTGCGTTCCTGGCCCGAGAGAAGGCAAAAGCAGATGCTGAGTATTATGCCGCACACAAATATGCCACTTCAAACAAGGTGACTGGCTCTCTGTGTCACTCTCCTAGTAATATAGGTTAAGTTTTTGCTTTCGCCTGTGGGGGTTCTAACACGATGGAGGCGATTTTATCCAGTGTCAAGGAAGGGTAGTTACCATCACACCCTCTAGAATTGGCCAGTCACTTGGAAAGACATATGTTGCACATTCTATGGGTAGAGAACTTTGTATAGTTCTTTATAAAAGTGGGGAGCTAGGACAAAGGCAAGCAGATATATAAACCCAGGTCAAGTGCCATAAATTCATCCATTTGTCCTGCTGTATAAGGGCTCAATAATCAGGAAAGTTAAAGGTCTTCTCCTGAAATGACAGGAGTGACAGGAGAGGAGTAAAGTTCATTTAAAATTGCTTCCCAGATCAGGTAGACCTTTGGGGTAGATGCTAAGCTTGTTTAGAGCAGAGTTTCTCATCAGACATTCTTAGCATCTTGGGGTGAGATACTTTTTCATTATTGAGGCCTATCTCATGCATTCTGGCCCTTGGCTGCTAAACTGTCAGTAGTGTTCACCAATTATTTTAACAATCCACACCCCCCACCACACACACACATTTCCGAATGCCCCCAGTTGAGTACTGCTTGTTTGTTGGATTTAAAAAATACTCTAGTCATGAGGAATTTCATATGTGGTAATTTGAGAAAGGAAGTTGGGCGATGTGTGGGTGAACAATTTTTGTATAGGGACTGGGGTAAGTTTAGCTCTAGAGAGTACAGACCTAGTTAGTAGGAATTATTTAATTAAAAGTCAGCTAGAACCCCTTGTAGTCTGAGAAGGGAAGGATATAGGGAAGGATATGACCAAGGTTTATAAGGTTATTAATTATACAGTAGAGTGGAACAGAGGAAAAGTTGAGAAGGAGATTGCTAAGGTATATGATGCAGTCTGAAAGGTTAGAGTCAAGATTTAAGGTATAGACAGGGCTTAAACTTTTTCCATTTAGGAAGGAACAACATAATCTATATTCAGAAGTCTGAAGATACGGTAGCTTGTCAGAACAAGAGTTGTCAGTACTTTGAAATCCAGTGTAAATTTAGAAATAAACTTAACATATTGGAGGACACAACTCTATAGAAACAGAACGGAATTTGGTCAAGATGAAGGCAAGATGAGAAATTTCAGTTTCCAAACCAGTGATCCAAATCTGTCATGGGAAAAGCTGGCCAGGCACAGTGTCAAGGCTTTGTCATTGATGTGAGCCTTATGCTGAAAGGGGCAGTAGTTTTATGCCATTCTGAAAAATGCTGTCAATGTGATAGCCACCCTTCAAAGTGAGAGAGGGTCATTGGTAGCAATTCACAGTTGAGGAATGATATTCAGGAGAACAATAGGGAAAATCTGTGTAAGGAAAGAGAGCAGTGACTATTGCACCAAAGTGTTCTGATGCCTTTGCTCTTGTTTGCCTCTCACAGCACAAATTGACCCCGGAATATCTGGAGCTCAAAAGGTACCAGGCCATTGCTTCTAACAGTAAGATCTACTTTGGCAGCAACATCCCTAGCATGTTCGTGGACTCCTCTTGTGCTTTGAAATATTCAGAGGTTAGGACTGGAAGAAAAAGCTCTCTCCCCTCTAAGGAGGCTCTTGAGCCCTCCGGAGAGAGCCCCATCCAAAGCAAGGAGAGCACAGGTTGATGCAACAGGTGGAAATGTTCTCCCATATCAAGATATGGCCCAAGGGGTTAAGTGGGAACGATGGTTATATGACTTCAGATTTACAGAGAACTCATGCTCCGTCTGTTCTGCCTTTCCTGTGGTGGTCCTGGTTTATCAGCTGATTGCAGGATAGAGCCAGCTGTCTGGCACCCAGATGGTCTTTTCAGGTGCAGTTTTATCAAATATCCTGTGTATGTTCCTTTCTAAACTGGTACTCATGAATGAGGGAAAGTCTGATGCTAACATACTGCCTGCACTGGAATGTTAAACACTAAATATTTAACAAGCTGTGTTTTTCTAAGCTGAGATCTATTGGATAATGTTTACATTGGTCCCCGGGGAAATGTGTGCTCAGTCATTCAAGAGATAGGAGGTCAGAGAAAAGGCGGCCAGGATGTGGTAAGTGTAAAGAAGACTGATTATGCCAGGACCCAGGCTTTCTCTTTTGGGTCTAGTCCCAGCATTCATCCGTGTGAGTAGCATCTAGTCCGCTGAAGTTCCCCAGGAAATGATCTTCCACTTGAGCAACTATTTACTTGATACGATTTGCACCTTTTTGTTTTCCTAGAGTCAAGATGGTGGCCTGCTGGGACATGCACCTTGCCACCCAATCAGAGATTCTTCATAGAGATTCCTAATCATTAGTTTATTGCATTAGTAGGCTCAGAGATAGAGCTTAGTTTGAAGTTTTGGGTGAGATGAAACCTTTGCTTTGAACCAAAGCTCTGAGGGCCATACATACCCCTCCATGGGGTGATGACTGTCTCTGTCACTGCCCAGGCCATGTGTGACTAAGGTGCCTGGTTTTTAGGCTCAGACAACTCCTTCTATGTCACCTCTCAGCTCTGGCCAAGAGTGGAACAGGACTTTAACCAGAAATAGAAGCAGCATCCAGTTCCTAGCTGTTCACTGCACAGTGTTGTATCATAACTGCAGGAGGTTTTTATTTTTAAAACTGGATTTGGGGTACATTCATTTGCCCCGGTACCTCTGCTTGAAGGTCAGATCCTGGGGCTGCCATGGTTACTGGCCCACGGGTTCTCCTTCTCAACACTCATCAGGAGCCCACTGGGTGGATCAAGGAGTAACCTAGAAAGCACCCTTGGTCATCTTTGCCTCCTTCCCTCCTGGCCCTGAGATGCTGAAATCTAAGTTGTTCCGCAGCTTTCACCTCAACTAGGAGATCAGGATTATTCCACTGACTTCCTAGGCAGCCAGTGGATTTAAACTTACATGAGAGGATGACAGAGTTAGCCTGTGGCTATGGGAGATCTGTTTCATCTGGATGTTTTTTTAATCTGAAGATTAACTTTCTTGAATCAGTGTGCCCTGTAGTTAGGCCTGAGTTTACGCAGTTTAAGACACCATTTGTGTACACTGTGTTCAAGCCAGACAGAAAAGTCATGGGACCACTTCCAGAAACCTTTAAGCTAACTGTCAGTCTCATGACAGCTTCTGGGTTGTGCCAGACACTTAATACGGGAAAGGAGTCCCAGATTTGAGGTCTTTTCCCAGGGCCTTATCCTATAAAGGCATTTGTAATATGGAAAGAATAACTTTTTTGTTTTTGCTCATTTAATTATATACATTCTCTTTATGAATGAATTTTGTGTTCTCTAGCCCTTTTTAAAAGATTTTTGGAACTATATAATAAACTCTTTACCTGTCATATATTGTTGCTGCATATAAATAATGATTGTTGTGGGAAATCTGGATCATTGACCTTTTTTTTTTTTGGTGGTACGCGGGCCTCTCACTGCTGTGGCCTCTCCCGTTGCGGAGCACAGGCTCAGCGGCCATGGCTCACGGGCCCAGCCGCTCCGCGGCATGTGGGATCTTCCCGGACCGGGGCACGAACCCGTGTCGCCTGCATCGGCAGGCGGACTCTCAGCCACTGCGCCACCAGGGAAGCCCTGGATCATTGACCCTTGTGCTTTCATTCCTAGAGATGTTTCCTGTTCCCATGAGCTAAAAACTGTTGCCCCAAAGTGATGAATATGGGTTTTCTTACAAACCACAGTCTCTGGTGGCAGAGTTGAGGAACAGGGAAGTAGCACTGTGAAGTTCTCAAGAAAGGACTTCTGCTTAAACTCTCCGTGGAATGTGCTTCCCTGTGCTCACTTGGGCTCAAAGTCTGCCCCACCCCCCGCCCTACCTTCAGGGATGTTCCTTTTGGTAATCTTGAAGTCTAAATTTATATGTGAAATGCTACCTTTTTTAAAAAAGAAACTAAATAAAATTATTTTACTATCAGTGATTTGTGTTTTTCCCATATGTCTCCTTTCTCTGTTGCTTAACCTGCTCCTCAGGCTGTCCTGCCCATTTCAGCTCGGAGCCAGTTTATTTACTAGTTTAACTTAACTATAGACGCTCTCCTTTCACTTTTCCCAGAAGCCTCGTGTAAGAATTTTGAAAGCAGGATTTCCATTCTTTCCTGACTCACGGAATTTAACAAGGGGTGTTTTGATTCCTTGTGGGATGCAGCCAGCAGCAGAGGAGGGAAGAGGGAGGATGGAGCATCGTGCCCCTCGGAGACTGCCTGAGAGCTGAAATACTTACACTGAGGAGGGGAGGGGACATTATCCTGAGGTGGAGAAAAGACAAACTGTATAAATTATAACTGGCAATGGTATGATATCATTAACGTCACTAATTCAGATGTTAACCCAGGAGCCAAGGTTGGACCTGCTCTGCTCAAGCTCTCAACATTCCCTCCTGGGGACAACTTCACAGTGCTGTTGGGGCATCAGGGCTTGATAATTGGGAGTTCTGGGAAAAGCAGCCCTTTTACTCGGGTTCCTGTGGGATCCAACCCCATAGTATCCTACATCTGTGGCTACAAACCAAGGAAATTTAATTCAAACTAATTATCCTGTAGGCTTTTGGTACATCTTAAAATGAAGGGATTTAGAATTAAGTGATTTCTGCCTCTTGCTGTGGGGAAGGAATTCTGTGAATTAGACGTTGTGGCTTCTGATTGCTTTAGGATTAAGTCCCAAGTGTATACACACTGACCTCTCCAGCCCAAGTCCTTGAATGTACCTTCTTTCTGTCCCTTTGCATGTATTATTCCATCCACCTGGCCTACTTTTTCTCCCTTATAGCTCCAACTTTGCTAACTCCTAAAGAGTCTTCACTTCTTCAGAGAGGTCTTCCGGAACTGCTTGCTCAGGTCAGCACCCCACGTTTCCCTGTTTGTAACACTCCACACGCCTCACATTACCTGCTTAATGTCTGTTCTCACAAATGTTTAGCTCCCTGGGGGGCAGGGACTGTGACCATGCTCTTCCCTGGGATGGTATCTGTTGCTCATGCCTTGCACAGTGCCTGGCCCATATGAGTTGGTCAGTTACGTTGTGTGAAAGAACAAAAGGATGAATGTGAAAGGCAGGTAAGTGAGTAGTGGGGAAAAAAGGACATAGAAGTTAGGCTAGAGTGTCCACGTCAGGGCTTAGTGTGTAACCATGGGAAATTACCTAATATCTCTGAACTTGTTTACATATTCTTACAGAGCTCTTCAGTGGGTTCAGCAAGATCTGTTTATGCACCTGGAATAGTGATTTGCACGTGGTGTTTGTTGGGGTGCATTAGTTCACCCAGCCTATTGGAGTCGATATATGTTTGTCTCTGAGTAGCCTGTAAGTTCCTGTGATGGACAGAGAACACAGTGCCTGATACATACAAGTGCATCAGAAAACACACATTGAATTATGTCTTCAGCAGCAGTGACCTAAGCTAGCTGGATTTTAAATCTCAACCGCAGCCCTCCAGGAACATCTCAACAAGCTGGGCCAGCTTCTCGGCTATCCTCTGGTCTCTTGTCTTTGTGTAAGCATTTTAAACTAATTTACTGTTAATTCATTGCTCACTCCCCCAAGTGTCCATTATTATATAACTCGGAATGACATTTTACTTGTTTTCCTTACCACGTTTCTTTGGAATTAGTGCTTTTCATGTTTTTCTCCTATTACCTCTTTCTATCCATTTTTCTACCTTCCATCTGCTACAGGCTGAATGTGTTCCCCTAAAAGTCATGCTGAAGCCCTAATGCTCCATGTGATGGTATTTGGAGGTGGGGCCTTTGACAGATATTGGGTTAGCCAAAAGGTTCGTTTGCTTTTTTCCATAAGATGGCTCTAGTAGCACTCAGTTGTCTTGTTTTTTTTTTTTTTTGCAACACGCGGGCCTCTCACTGTTGTGGCCTCTCCCGCTGCGGAGCACAGGCTCCGGATGCGCAGGTTCAGTGGCCATGGCTCACGGGCCCAGCTGCTTCGCGGCATGTGGGATCCTCCTGGACCGGGGCACGAACCCGTGTCCCCTGCGTCGTTGGCAGGCGGACTCTCAACCACTGCGCCACCAGGGAAGCCCCCGCTTAGTTGTCTTTAACTTCATTCGAAACAATTTTGTTAGATTGTATTGTGACAGCTGTCATATCAGCGTGCGTTGAAGAAAAGCTTATGAAAACTGGTGAATTTTTGTGTAGCCATTTTAATACTGAAGATGGAAGAAAAACAACATTTTCGGAATATTATGCTTTATTATTTCAAGAAAGGTAAAAACGCAACTGAAACTCAAAAGAAGATTTGTGCAGTGTATGGAGAAGGTGCTGTGACTGATTGAATGTGTCAAAAGTGGTTTGCAAAGTTTTGTGTTGGAGATATCTTGCTGGACGATGCTCCACGGTCAGGCAGACCAGTTGAAGTTGATAGCGATCAAATCCAGACACTAATTGAGAACAAACAACATTATACCACGTGTTGAAAATCATTTGCACCAGCCTGGTTATGTTAATCGCTTTGATGTTTGGGTTCCACATAGGTTAGGCGAAAAAAGCCTTCCTGACCGTATTTCCGCATGCCATGCTCTACTGAAACATAATGAAAATGCTCCGTTTTTTTTTTTTTTTGGCTGCGTTGGGTCTTCGTTGCTGTGTGCGGGCTTTTTCTCTAGTTGTGGTGAGCGGGGGCTACTCTTCATTGCAGTGGCTTCTCTTGTGGAGCATGGGCTCTAGGTTCAGGGCTTCAGTAGTTGTGGCTCGTGGGCTCTAGAGCACAGGCTCAGTAGTTGTGGTGCACCGAAAACGTTCCATTTTTAAAGCAAATTGTGATGGGTGATGAAAAGTGGATACTGTACAATAATGTGGAAAGGAAGAGATCGTGGGGCAAACAAAATGAACCACCACCAAGCACCCCAAAGGCTGGTCTTCATCCAAAGAAGGTGATGTTGTGTATATGGTGGGGTTGGAAGGGAGTCCTCTACTATGAGCTCCTGGAAAATCAAACAATTAATTCCAACAAGTACTGCTCCCAATTAGACCAACTGAAAGCAGCACTCCACGAAAAGCGTCTGGAGTTAGTCAACAGAAAACACATAATCTTCCATCAGGATAACACAAAACCGCATGTTTCTTTGATGACCAGGCAAAAACTGTTTCAGCTTAGCTGGGAAGTTCTGATTCATCCGCTGTATTCACCAGACATTGCACCTTCAGATTGCCATTTATTTTGGTTTTTACAAAATTCTCTTAATGGAAAAAATTTCAATTCCCTGGAAGAATGTAAAAGGCATCTGGAATAGTTCTTTGCTCAAAAAGATAAAAAATTTTGGGAAGATGGAATTATGAAGTTGCCTGAAAAATGGCAGAAGGTAGTGGAACAAAATGGTGAATACGTTGTTCAATAAAGTTCTTGGTGAAAATGAAAAATGTGTCTTTTATTTTTACTTTAAAACAGAAGGAACTTTTTGGCCAACCCAATAATTAGGTTGTTAAGGTGGAGCCTTCATAAATAGAAGTAGATGAGATGTCTACTTATAAGAAGAGATGTCTTATAAGAAGAGATGTCTCGCTGGGCCACACGAGGACACAACAAGAGGAAGGCCATCCGCAAACCAGGAGGAGAGCTCTCACCAGACACCAAATCTGCTACCACTTTGGTCTTGGACTTCCCAGTATCCAAAACTGAGAAATGAATGTTTAAGCCACCCAGTTTATGGTATTTTGTTATAGCGGCCTGAGCAGACTAAGACGCCAGCTATTTCAATTTTTTATCTTGAAGTATTTTTAAATCTTTCCTTTTCTTTCTATAAATATTTACTGGGTATCTAGTATGTGCTAGTTGCTGAGGCAAGAAAAAAGACTTTTAGCCTTGTGGTGGAGGGGGGTGCTGTTTGGATTGTACAGCAAATAAATAGGCAAGTATGATAGTGTGGTAAGTACCACAGCAGGCAGAACACTGGATGCAAGGAGTACTGGTGGGGGTCAACACAGCCTGGTGGTTTCTAGGAGGCAGTGTCAGATCTGAGCTACATTTTTAAGGGTATACAGGAGGCAGCCAGGCAACTGAAGAGAATGATGGTAATGGTGGAATGTGTTCCAGGCAATGGGAGCACCAGATGCTATTGTATTTTAAAATGCAATTCACTGGGTCCCCATGCCTCAACAGTGTCATGCAGGCAATTAACATGTTGTTTTTCACTGCAGGGTTCCTCCCATACTATGGAAGCTGCAGTCATTCTGCAGATGTATTCAACTCAGATATGCACAAGAATTAATATCCCGAGGGACAACCCTCAACCAATGGAAGAGAGGAGCACAAATGGTCAGAGAGGAGGTGACCCCTAAAACCTCAGTGGAGACAGCAGCCCTCCTGACACAACAGGAGAAACAATGTGAGCATCAAATTGAATACAATTCAAGTGTTCAAGTGCCTGGTATGTGCCAGGAAACCTAAAATGTGTTAAGTGTTGGACCAACAATGAACAAAACAATAGTGAATAAGACATAGTCTTTGTTCTCTTAGAATCAACAGTCTCATGGGAAGGTAGACCTTGATCAAAGAATTCCAACTATGATGAGGCTATACAAATGGAAAGAATGTACTACTGGTAGTGTGAAAAAAGAGAAGGGGGAGATAAAGAACGAGAAGGTATGCTAGCCAGTTAAAGATCAGGGAATAACAAAAATTTTACAAAATTTTTTTTTAATGAGCAAAGGATCTCAATAGACATTTCTTCAGAGAAGATATATAAGTGGCCAATAAGAACATGAAAGATGTTTAACATCATTAGTCATTAGGGAAATGCCAATCAAAACCACGATGAGATAGGACTTCATACCCACTGGAATGGCAGTAACAAAAAAGACAGACAATAACAGTTGTTTGCAAGGATGGGGAGAAATGGGAATCCTCATACACTGCTAGTAAGAATGTAAAATGGTACAGCTACTTTGGAATATGTTTTGACAGTTCCTCAGAATGTTAAGCAAAGAGTTACCGTAAGACCCAGCAATTCTGCTTCTAGCTATCTACCCAGAAGAATTAAAACATGTCCACACAAAGTGAACTGTATACTTTAAAAGGGTGAATTGTATGTGAATTATATCTCAATAAAGCTGTTACTTTAAAAAATGAAAGCTCACATGTGAAGCCTTATAACGTGAAGACCTCAGTTCAAGAACCTTCCAGGAATGGACCAAAGTTTAGTACAGGTGTAACATTATTAGTGAGAATAGGAGCACCAAAAAATGAGACTGGTGAGGTAGGTGTCAAGAGGGGAGAGGATCATGGTGGGCCTTCTGAGTCTTGTTACATACCAGTGATTTTTCCAAAGGTTAGAAATCTTTCAAGCAAAACATTTCAGAATTAAAAATTTAAAGCACAATACCATTTATATGAGCACCCCAAACTATGAAATAGGTATAAATCTAACAAAATATGTATCTACAGGATCTATATGAGGAAAACTATAAAACTTTGATGAAAGAAATCAATGAAGAACTAAATAGATGGAGAGATAGTCCATGTTCATGTATAGGAACACTCAGTATTGTCAGGGTGTTACTTCTTCCTAACTTGATCTATAGATTCAATGCAATCTCAAGTCAAATCCCAACAAGTTATTTTATGAATACTGACATACTGATTCTAAAGTATATATGGAGAGGTAAAGCACTCAGAATAACTAGTGTAATAGTGAAGAATGAAGTTGAGGCCATGACCTAACTTCAAGACTTACTATAAAGCTACAGTGATCAAGACAGTGTGGTATTGGCAAAAGAAGAGACAAGTAGATCAGTGGGACAGAAAAGAGTCTAGAAATAGACCACATAAATATAGTCAACCGATCTTTGACAAAGGAACAAAGGCAGTATGGAGAAAAGATAGTCTTTTCAACAAATGGAACAACTGGACGTACACATGCAAATATACCACTCTGGTTCAGGACTTTCATGGTGAGAGGCAGGGAGTATATGGGAGTTCTGTATCTTCTCAATTTGGTGTGAACCGGAAACTGCTCTAGATATATAAAGCCTTAGTAATAAAAGGAAAAGTCCATTAAAAACCAAAAATTAAAAAAAAAATGCTTTCAAGATTTTTAAGCAGGGAAATTGATTAGGTAATTTTAAAACTTCCCTTTTCCAACATGTTTACCAGTCCACTCTGTTTATTCACTTGCTTTCAATGTCCAAAACATTAAAGTTCTAACTTTTCAAACATTTCAAAGTCAATAATTTACCTCATTGTGGAATGTCTGCAAACAATTCTTGCAAACAACTGAGCATAAGCATCAGTGGACACTGGTTTCACAGAAAGTGCCAGAAGGAATACAGCAATGTATTAATATATGAAGTCCCTAAGCTACCTATGCCTGGGTTCTTCATGCACAAACCAAACCCATCATCGGCTATGGCCCCACAGCGAAAGGATATATGAATGCAGGCCAGTAAGGTTGGTTAATGGAAGCAAATAGTCTGCTGTGGGAAAATACAGAGAAATAGATGGCTCTGAAATTAGTGAAAAATAGTAAAGTTGAAACAAGAATTTTAGTGCTAAATAGATATTTTTAATGTTTTCTGTAATGAGTAGGAAACAGCAGTAGACTTTTTTAGATTTTGAAAAATATTTATTTTAACAAATTCCCCATAAGATAATGTCTAGATTCTGAGACATTACTATTAATAGTAAGATTTATCTCAAAGAATAAATAAAAGCATTAATTACCTTAAATGCAAATACAAGTGAGATAACGTTTTCAAATACCAACTAAGTAATCGGGGTTTTTTCCTTTATTGTGGTAAAATACACATAAAATATACCATTTTATCCATTTTTAAATGTACAGGTCAGTAATATTAAGTACGATCACAGTTTTGTGCAATCATCACCATTATCTATTTCTAGAACTTTTTTTAATTAGGTAAATTAATAACAAAAATTTTCCCACAAGGAAGGCATCAGATTGTTTCACTGTGGCATTTTATCAAACTTTTCAGGAAAAATAATACTAATCTTTTAATTAAAAATTTAAAAACTTTAATTAAAAAAATGGAGCACTTGCCTACTTATTTTATCTGGCTGTCATAAAACTGATATTAAAACCAAACACATTACAGAGAACAAAATTGCAAACCAATATTCCTCATGTACATAGGTACAAAAATCCCTAACAAAGCAATGGCAAATAAAATCCAGCAAAATAGAAAAGTTTTATTACATCATGAGAAAGAAGAGGTGTTCATCCTAGGAATATAAGGTTAGTTTAACACTTAAAAATCAATCATTGTAGATTGCAATTAAAAATTTTTTTGGTTAGCTTTTTAATTTATTGTTTTGCTGCATTGGTTCTTCATTGCTACACGCGGGCTTTCTCTAGCTGTGGTGGGGAGGTGGGGGGCTACTCTTCGTTGAGGTGCGCGGGCTTCTCATTGCGGTGGCTTCTCTTGTTGTGGAGCACAGGCTCTAGGCGCGCAGGCTTCAGTAGTTGTGGCTCACAGGCTCAGTTGCTCCACGGCATGTGGGATCTTCCCAGACCAGGGATTGAACCCGTGCCCACTGCATTGGCAGGCGGATTCTTAATCGCTGAGCCACTAGGGAAGCTCTTTTTGTTAGCTTTAGAAAAATTATTTATTGGGCTTCCCTGGTGGCGCAGTGGTTGAGAGTCCGCCTGCCTATGCAAGCAACACGGGTTCGTACCCCGGTCCGGGAAGATCCCACGTGCCGCGGAGCGGCTGGGCCCGTGAGCCATGGCCTATGAGCCTGCGCATCCGGAACCTGTGCTCTGCAACGGGAGAGGCCACAGCAGTGAGAGGCCCGCGTACCGCAAAAAAAAAAAATTATTTATTGAAGTATAGTTGCTGTACAATATTATTTAAGTTACAGGTGTACAATATAGTGATTCACAAATTTTAAAGGTTAGGGACTTCCCTGGTGGTCCAGTGGTTAGGACTTCGCCTTCCACTGCAGGGGGTGCGGGTTTGATCCCTGGTCAGGGAACTAAGATCCCACGTGCCTTGTGGCCATAAAACCAAAACATAAAACAGAAGCAATACTGTAACAAATTCAATAAAGACTTTAGAACTGGTCCACATCCCCAAAAAAAAATCTTTAGAAAAATTTTTTAAAAGTTATACTCTTTATAGTTATTGTAAAATATTGGCTATATTCCCCATGTTATACAATATATCCTTGTAGTGTATTTTATACCTAATAGTTTGTACCTTTTAATCCCCCAGCTTTATAGTTAATGAATCATTAGTGCTAAAAGGAAATAGTACATGTAATGGAGAGGCTTAAAAAATCAAAAGTTGCAGATTTTGTGAACAAGAGGTAGGAAAGATATGAATCCTCCCTAATCTCAAGCTTCAGGAAGGTAAATACGGCCAAAACCAATTCCAGGTTGTTTTTTTCCAAGTCCAAGAACTCAGACCAGCCTTTGGCTGGCAGGTCATACCCCGGGTGTGTACAAGACTTAGCTAACAAGCAATCCAGACAGTTACCAACATCGAGTAGCTGAGATGGCACTGCTGGAAATCACTACTCTTGCTCTTGTGATTTGTGTCACTTGCCTGGTTTTGCTTTTTGTGTGGAAGAAAAGTCACAAAGGGGGAAGGCTTCCCCCTGGCCCAACTCCCCTTCCCATCATTGGGAATCTGATGCAACTAAACCTCAGGGATGTCCCTGCATCTCTCTCCAAGGTAAGGGTTTCATTAGAGGCTGGTCATCTCCAGGTAAGGGGGGGGTCATCTTCAGGTTATCTTCATGTCATCTTCAAGCGTTCTTAGTTTTACTCACCACTAAGACACTTCGGGGTGTCTATTTCTGTATTACAAGACAGATACCTTTTTTTTTTTTTTTCTGGATTGGATCACTTTAGAGCAGGTAGTGAGGTGTGTTGACCTGACCTGAGATATAGGTTGAATTCTAGTGAATGGGAAAATTCTGAAGTCAGAACATACTTTGACTGAAAGGCTTCCAGTCCCCTCTGCGTGTAACACTTACCAAAAGACAAGCCAAGCAAATGTAATAACTGTCCTTTTATATTATTATTACTATTTTATACTAATCTGTGGGATACTTTATGATCCTCCTTCTAAAGAGTGATCCCCCCATCTTGCTCTGACACAGCCCAGCTCTGCTACGCTGACTGACATTCACTCCTTTGGAAATATTCTCTGGGAAAAAGTATTATCTCAGTGAGTTCATTGTGCAACCATATATTCTCCAGAACAACCCTAATTACTGTCTTCTGATGGATGAATAAAGAAAATATGGTGCGCACACACAGAGGAGTATTTTTTATCCTTAAAAAAGAAGGAAATCCTGCCATTTACAACAACATGGTTGAACCTTGAGGATATTAATCCTAAGTTATTTAAGCCAGACACAGAAGGACAAATACTATATGCACTCATAATGTGGACTCTAAAAGAGTCAAACTTGTAGGGAGCAGAATGGTGGTTGCCAGGGGCTGGGGAAGGGGGAAAATAGGGTGATGTTGCTCAGTTTTGCTGTAAAGAGGAAAGTCATGTTGCCATAGCTGGAAAGGGCTAGAATCCAATGCACAAGTTGGAGAATTGGGCCTTTTTTAGGAGCATGGAGAGTCATTTATATTAACAGAAAACTATGTACATGGGCACAGATTCAGGTAAACAAGTTGGATGCTATGGTAGAAGCATATGGACATTCTCTTCTGGTTATTTCTATTATCTCTGTGAAATAGAGAGCAAAGTCATCAGCTGAGGGTGAGGTTGGGAGAGGAGGACCTGGCATTGTGTGCCCCAAAATATAGAGACACACTCATTCAAAGGAAGTAAGTTTCATTTTCCTGGGACAGAGAAAAGAGGTACAAAATGGCAAAATTCTCTACCATTTAAGTTAAAAAAAAAAAAGGCAGAAAGAAAAAAATGGTGTCAAGTTTTGCTTCTTAGAAATAATTATCATAAATAAAAAATGTAGGATTATCATATACAAATGGATTTTTTAACAAATGGATTTTTAAAAAAAATTTTTGGCCGCTCCATGCAGTTTGCAGGAGGATCTTAGTTCCTCAACCAGCACTCGAACCCGCGTCCTTGACAGTGAAAGCACGTAGTCCTAACCACTGGGCCGCCAGGGAATTCCCTAATGGACTTTTAAACATAATTTTATTTTTCACCAATTTAATTTAGAACTTGAACATGTTTCTGCACCATTGTACATCCTCATATAAGTAATTTCAAATGGCTGCTTTGAATTTAACTGCATGGTTGTAAAATACATTTGAAAACACCTCTAGCTGTCAGATGTTGTAGCACTCTATTTTTCCCCTTGGCACAATGCTATCATAAATATATAGATTTCATCCTTTTTAATACCTATTTAGTGAGCTCTCCTTCTGGCACTTATCCTGGCTGCTTCCTTCTCATCTTTAGTTTTACCTTAAGTGTTACCTCCTCATAGATTCCTCATCTATTTTATTGTTTTCCCATTATCATCCAACAGAGTACATTCTTTGTTGCTTTCATAGAATTATGCTCAGTTTCTATTGCAAATGTAGTTTGTTCGGCTATTTACTGCCTGTTACTTCCACTAGACTCTAAGTTCCATGAGGGTTCCTGGCACAGTGTCTGACACAGTATAGGTGCTTAGTAAATATTTGCTCAATTGTTGCATGTATAGATGAAGGAAAGAATGAATCCATGACTGTACCCCAGGTTAAATTCCTGAAAGGAAATTAATGGAGCAAAGTCTAAGCTACATGTGAATCATTACTTAATTTCCACTGAAGCCTCCAATGGAGAGATTTCACAATAGCCCTTACAACCATTTGCATCTCTTTCCAGCTGGCCAAAGAGTATGGCCCCGTTTACACTCTGTACCTTGGATCCCAGATCACTGTGGTCTTACATGGATATGAGGCGGTGAAGGAAGCTCTAATTGATCAAGGTGATGAATTCCTTTACAGAGGACATATTCCAATTATTGACGATACCCAGAAAGGATATGGTATGTTTCAAGATAAAAGTTAATTCTCTTTAGCAAAAAAGTCTGATTAACCTAATGAGTGTCTGTTCTGCAACAAGCTACAAACTAGATGCTGCAATACTGCACTGCAATTCTGATACTAACTACCCAGAGTTAGTGCAGACTCCATAGGTTAAGGGCATCATTCCCAAGAAGACTGCCCTCACTTCTGATGTCAGCCACAAGTTCAGGAGTCTCCAGGTTACCCACACTTCTGACCAACTGGCTAAAAATTCAGGGTTTCCGTGACCACCTCAGGTTCAGTAATTTGCTGGAATGACTCACAGAACTCATAAAGGTGCCATACTTACAATTACAGTTTTATTTATATGAAAGATACAAATGGAGAGACACATAGGGCAAGGTTTGGGAGGGCCCAAATGCAGAGCTTCTGTATTCTCTTCCAAGGAAGCAGAATGCATTACCCATTTGATGCATTGATGTGTTCACCAACCAGGAATCTCACCAGAGCTTGGTGTCTAGATTTTTTAATTGGAACTTCATTACTTGGGCCCGATTGATTGACTCATTGGCCACGTGATAGAACTCAGTCTCTAGCTCCTTCTATTCCTTGAAAGTCAGGAGGTCAGGCTGATATCACTTGGCTGAAAGCTCCAATTCTCTAAATACAGAGTTGGTCTTTCTGGCATGGAACCCCACCTTGAAACTGTCTAGGGATCCACCATGAGTCACCTCATTATCATAAACTCAAGTGTGATCCCAGAAACTCAGCATGAATAACAAAGGCACTTCTGAGTTAGAAGTGGGCATATCCAAGGGTTTAGAAGCTCTCTCCCAGGAACCAGGGACAAAGACCAGACAAATTCTTTTATTATTCAACAGATGCTCTGATAACTCTATTGAGATAAACATCAAAAACAGACTCCAAGTTCCCTTTAAGGTAAATCTGCAAATATGATTGTGATAAAAATCAATCTGGGAACATTTTGAAAAAAACAGTTGTTACCTAGAGGTCTTAGGGTTTAGGGAGCTGGAGAAGCCACGCTTGGGGTTGCATTTCACAGGATACAAAGGCTGCAGTGGCATAGTGGCAGCAACAATAAACAGATGACTAGGTATAGAAATTACTGTGTTTTCAATGTCAGCCTGGTTTGGGGATGGGGGTTGGGGGGCGGTGGTGAGGGAGCTGGGAGAGGGTGGTAGGATCAGAGGGGTGACACACAGGAAGCTACAATGGTCTTAGTCAAGCTCAACTTCTTCAGTGGGACAATAGGCTCACAGATAATTATTTTATTATTATGTTTCAAAACAGACATATGTTACATATATTCCTTCATATGTATGAAGTATTACACACACAGAAACCTAGGACAACCCGAAAGTCTCCTCCAATCCACTTCAAATTGTAAAATTGCAAGCCCCAAAGAAATAGAAACCTAATTCTTTTCAAAGCATATTTATGAATAATTAATTAAATATTATGCAGTGTACTAAGTGATAAAAGAGAAGCAATTTTTGATCTCTCTTACATAAGATCAGGATGCATTTGCCCACCTAAGAAGCAACCAAACCTTTCCTCCTTCTTCCCTTTTTTCTAAACACGTTGATTACATTGTCTGTGTGTGAGCTTTAAAATCAACGTTTTTTTTTTCTTTTGGCTGCGTTGGGTCTTTGTTGCTGCACGTGGGCTTTCTCTAGTTGTGGTGAGCGGAGGCTACTTTTCGTTGTGGTGTGCGGAGGCTACTCTTCGTTGCACTGCGCGGGCTTCTCATTGCGGTGGCTTCTCTTGTTGGGGAACACGGGCTCTAGACGCGTGGGCTTCAGTAGTTGTGGCACATGGGCTCAGTAGTTGTGGCTCACGGGCTCTAGAGCGCAGCCTCAGTAGTTGTGGCACACGGGCTTAGTTGCTCCGTGGCATGTGGGATCTTCCCGGGCCAGGGCTCGAACCCGTGTCCCCTGTGTTGGCAGGCGGATTCTTAACCATTGCACCACCAGGGAAGCCCCTAAAATTAACTTTTAATTGGAGCGGGAAGCTTCTGGGTTGGATTGAGCTCAAGAGGGAAAAAAATATTGCTCAAAAAATTGCCGTTTTCACAACTCTGAGAAAATTGGTTTTCAAACTTCCTATAAAATCCTTGTTACTGCTCCTTACTTGCCTGTAATGGGAACAGATAACTCAGCTCTTCCTTTCCTAAAACTATCCTGGAAAATAACAAAGAACCATTCATTGATATTTTAGTTTTCCTTCTGCATTAGTTTCCTGGGGCTGTCATAATAAAGTACCAAAAACTGCGTACAAACCTTAGGGCAACAGAACTTTATTGTCTCACAGTTTTGGAGTCCAGAAGTCTGAGATCAAGATGTCAGTGAGGTTGGTTCCTTCTGAGAGCTGTGAGGGAGAATCTGTTTCATGCTTCTCTCCTAGCTTCCGGTGCTTTGCTGGCAATCTTTGTTGTTCTTTGGCTTGTAGATGTATCACCCCAATCTCTGATTCATGTTCACATGGCATTCTCTGTGTATAGGTCTCTGTGTCCAAATTTCCCCGTTTTAGAAGCATACAGTCATATTGGATTGGGCCCACCTTAATGATCTCATTTTAACTTGATTACCTCTGCAAAGACCCCATTTCCAAATAAGGTCATATTCACAGATACTGGGGGCCAGCGCATCAACATATTTTGAGGGGAAACAATTAAACCCATAACACCTTCGAAAATGAAAGGTCTGCTAAAATACTAGATAGCTTTCTTATCTAGTGATCTTTGAACACTATAATACAGTGCTGAGGATTTGTGTCTAATCAAGTTGTTGAAACATTTTCTGTTAACTATCAACTCAATATTTTGTCTAGTGTCTTAATCTTTAAACATTTATCTCATTGACAGATTGCAACAGCTCAAGCCCTTACTTTATCTTTTTCTTTTTTTCTGAAAAAGTTTTATTGTGCACAGAGGGTAAGGGCTCAGTCCTTCTTGGCTGCCGCCTTCCTCATGGCGGCCAGGGCATTGCTCAGCTCTTCTCTCTAACTCTTGGTATGGATGTGTGTCCCCACCCTTTTCTTGACGAACTTGAGGGCCCGCTTGTCCTTGGAGACCTTGAGCAGCTCCATTCATAAGGGGTGAAGCAGCATACGTCCCGGATCATGTCCTGCACGAACTTGGTGTGCTTGGTGAGACGCCAGCGGCGGCGTCTGTGCCTCGGCTTGCTCACGTCCTTGGTCACCTTGTGGCCCTTGTTGAGGCCCAAGGCCATGGGTAGTGCAGAGCCATGGCTGCTGCTCTGCAATGGCAGCCGCAGCAGAAGAGCCTCCGACACGCGGAACTCTGGGATTTCTACCAACACGGGGTGGCAAGTGCCAGAGAGGCCCCCTTACTTTAACGTATTCATTCAATCCACACACCAGTTTTAGATGTTATTGTTCAGTCGCTAGAATGCAAAAATTAAAATAACTTAGTGCTCTTAAAGGCATGGATAAACAGCCATTCATTCTTTACCTGGAGGAGTGCAATGCTGTAACATTTTTGGAAAGTACTATATCTATGGACATATAAACTGTAGAGACCTACTGAGGAATCTAGTTTACATAAATAGAGACAACCAACTATGTAATTATTCACCCATGCACATACTTGCCCCAGCGCAATGGGAGTGGAGAGGGCATTGCTTCCTTGGGACAGTCCACGCCTGCAGGGATGCAGGTGTGGTAAAGAGAAAGAAGTACATTTTTTAAAAAGATATTTACATAATGGGTATAGATTCTGAACAAAGTGAGAATAATAGGAGAGTATCACAGCTATCTCTTGTTGTGTAACAAACCACCCCAGACTCAGGGATGTAAAACAGCAACCCCCCAGCCCCCACTTTTTTTTTAATGCTCATGGATTCTGTGATCAGGAATTTGAACACGGCATAGTGGAAGGGGTTTTCTCTGATCCACAAGGCCTGGGGCCTTAGCAGACATCCAATTTTTTTTTTTTTTTCCAAATAAAGCAGCTAAGGGTGATTCAAATAGCTGAGGGCTGAAACCATCTGGAGGCTTCTTCATTTACAAGTCTGGCTTCTGGGCAAGGGTGACCCAAAGGCTGAGCTCAGCTGGGCCTGTCAGCAGAGCATCTCCAAGTGGCCCGCCCATGTGGCTTGGGCTTCTTGCTGGTGCCTGGAGTCCAGGAGGGGGCATCCTGAGGGGGAGCATCTGGAGAGTGAGCAGTCCAAGCTGCAAAGCTTCTTCAGACCAAATCTTAGAACATAGAACCATTCTATTCATTGCAAGTAATTCCCAAAAGCCAACCCAAATCCAAATGGACAGGAATTAAGCTTCCATTCTTGATGGGGAAGTGGTGGTGGTCACACTACGGAAGAGAATGGGGGATGGGAGATGTTGTGGTTCACTCTGGAAAACACAATCTGCCCACAACAAGCAGGTAGAAGAGGAAAGTATCACCTCTGCACTGATAAGGGAAAACTTGAAGAACAGAAGTTTAATTGGGAGCCAAGTGGTTCTGCAGTGGAAGATAGGATTAGAGAGTCTTCTGCATTGAGTCACAGACAGCCCTGGACCAACGCTGAACTCCCCGTGTAGAAAAGAAGAGACTGACTACTGTATGTGAGATTCATGTGCGTATATGTGTACATTCCCAGATTTGGACTCCCAAAAGCATTTCAATTTTGGAATAGGGCAATAGAAGATGTCAGATTTTCCTCTGAAATAGATATTGTCAAGAGCCTTGACCGTAAACTTTTAACTGACAGCATCAGTGAATCAAAGCAGCCTTCACATAGCTCATTTATTGTAATCAGAACCTAGAAAATATATCGGCACTCTCTCCTGCCATCACATTTGAATGGTATATACTCCAACACTGGAAGAATTCAACCATCTTCTTCTCTGTGCGTGTGTCCAGAAGATAAACACTGCTAGAGAAATTCTCTCAGTAATTATACTGGCTTCCCTTTAAATTAATACTATAAACCTCAATTAGACTCTTAATACAACACGTTCCTCTGATTGGCTCCCTTTTCCACTCTCAGAGACTCCTCATTCCTCCTATTAACACCCTCATTATACATTTCCTCTCTCAGAACCACTGTATCATAACTCATTGTAACAACAGAAGTATCAGGAAGGAACTCTCCAGTTTCTTCACATTTTATCTATGGCTCTATCTGCCCCTGCACCCACATTCTCCTTTTTTTTTTTCTCCTGTTACAATTGAAAAAGTGTCCCTTTCTTGACAGGGAAAATTTTCACATGTGCCCTAGATCCTATAGCACCTCACCTTCCCAAGGATTTTACTTCTTTGGTAATGCCTTCTCCATCCCTGATTACCCATCTCTCTCCGCTTGTCTTGAAAGCCACTCCTCTCTCTTCCCTACTGGCCCTGGTTCCCAGTGCTACAGTTACTGCAAGCTGAAATTCCCACACTCTTTCAACAGCTGGCTCTGACTGGGATCAACCAAAGAGAGGCACTGGCAAGAGACTGGGGAGTGGAAGGAGAGCCAGAGGGCCCCCTCTCTCTGTGCCTCAGATAGCATCTCTTCCAAGAGCTGCATGTCCCCCCATAACTCCAGGGCCACTTTGGTTCCTGGCCAGGTAACCCCAGCCACTGAGCTCCTTTGTCCCTTCCATGGGGAGATGGTAGCAGTTTTCTGCTGTTGATAATTACCAGTTGTCTCGCTGTCCCTGGTTTGGCCTCTCAGTGTTTCCATCACCTTAAAACCAATTCTCTGGATTAATTTTCCTCTGTTTTAAATATCGAGAGAGGCTTCTCTCTTGCCGGTTGGACTGTGACTGATAAACTCACTCTCCAGTGACTCATTCCCAGGAACATGTGAATATTCCACAGCACTCTCCTCACACCTCCCTTCGGTTACTGTTCCTGGTTTCTTGCCCCTTAACAACCAAGCTTCTCTGAAGAGACATCCATAGTGATGGAGTAATTCCCCTTTAGAAACCTATCTTGAGAGAGAATACAAGATGTGGGAAAAATTATAAACAAGAATGTTCACGGTAGTAATATTTTTAGGATCTGGCATACAGCCGGTGTCAACCAAACAAAAAGTGTGCAGTGTGAGAGCTGTGAGTTCACTTTTATTTGGGGACTTCCTGAGGACCATAGCCCAGGAGACAGCGTCTCAGATAGCTCTGAGAAACTGCTCCGAAGAGATAGTGGGGGAGGTCAGTATATATATGATTTGGTGAAGGGGGTATGTGCAATCAAGCGCCCATCTCAGTAGAAGGCTGCTGCTAGTCACGAGGAACAGATGTCTCCCTAAATGATTTTATTGCTTTTCTAGGTATGAGGAAATGCAAGAAATAGAGCTCCTAAAGTTTTCTCCTGAAAATATCTAACTATCTGAAGGCCTGTTCTGTCAGTTTCCCCAGAGCACAAAGTGCCTCATTCCTGATCTACCCCCTGAATTCCTTTCAGGGTCTGTTGAAGGTCAGTGACTGCAGTGGCCATTGACCTCATCCTTGTAGAGCTGGATGGCAAGTGACATACTTTAGTTGGCACAGGATAGCAATGAAAATTTATTAGATAAATGGAAGAATAAATGAAGAGCAAAAAAAGGCAACATTTAAAAGTCTAATTAAGGATTAAATAAAAATTTTACCAAACTTGTAGTTGCTTTTTGATTTAAAGGTGATGCAAAAACAGTTAAAAATTTAAAGAGATAAAAATATTCCTAAAATCCAATAATAATAATAATGTTATTATTATGTTATAATAATAATTGGAGTATTATTGAATTATTATTATAATAGCTATAATTATATAATATTAGCTAATATTTATTAAATACTTCTTACGTGCCAGATACTGTGCTGGGGGTTTCTCAGGTATTACCATATTCAGTTAACACAGTGGCCCCATGAGGAAAATATTTTTTATTTCCATTCAACAGATGAAAAGCTGAGGCAACAGAAGTTAAATAACTCACCCAAATTAGAAAGTTTTGGAGTAGAGATTTGAGTTCAATTTGCCTAACTCTAGAACCCAGAACCACTAACCGTAGTCTCAATACACTAACCTATTCTTAAATTTTTTTGTTTTTTAATTTTTTAATTGAAGTATGGTTGATGTAACATATTTATTTTTATGTACCATCTCCCAGATGTTGTTCATATGCACACATATTTTACATAGTTGTAATTATAGTATAGACGTATTTGTATACTGATTTTTTCTTTTAAATATTAACATTTCTGCTATTTTTACGTAGTTTTCATAATCATCATTTTAACAATTGCTTACTTTTCCTAATATTGATTTACTATCATTGTATAATTATGAAAAAAATTACCCTATCATTAGCATTTAGATTGTTTACAAATTTCTTAAATCAGTATAGATGACATTGCAGTGTACACCTTTTTAACTTTTGCTGAATTATTTCTTTGTGTAAATTCTTAGGAATGCAATTAATGGATCAAAGACAATTTTAATAGGTTTTGCTATAAATATTGCTTTAATTTCCATAATAGGTCGTGATATGCAAAGAGGCTAAACAATGCACCAAATTTGCCACAAGCTTGATTGCTTTAGGTACAGAATTTCTTTTTAATGCTTGCTAATTTGGTAGATGTGAAATGAATATTTAAATTATTGTGTATTGAACATCTTCTGTGTGCAAGGTAAGAGATCATCATGTGTCACAGGAAATATTTGGAGAGATGCCACAGTCACTCAACTAAGTAAAATCTAGTATAGGAAGTAACACAAGTAAACAAATTGCTGTAATACAAGGTAGAAAAGATAAATTGTATTAAAGCATCACACAAGCCAATTCAGTTAAAGGAAGGCAAGATTATCTCCAGTAGAGGATAGGGAAGACTTCAGAGAGAAGGTTTTCAAAATGGCTCTTAAAGGAAAGCTAGAAACTCAACAAAGCAAATAGGGCGGGAGCAGACTTGTCAGTAAAAGGGAGAGAATGAACAAAATAAGGGTGCAAAACAATGTAGTTGCATTTAGTGAACAGCTGTGATTGGTCTATAAGCTCAGAGTTAGAGCCAAGGGAGAGAATGATGGAAATGTTTGAGGTTTTAAAGGTGTCAGAATGAGACTGGGGTGGGGAGGTGGGGGTGGGGTAGAGGGACCCATTGAATGATTTTTAGCACCAGCCTCATTGTCCCTGTATTTGATTTTGAGTAACCTGGAAATTGTAGATTTAGAGGAGTGAAAGGGGAAACTGGTTTGAAGATGATTAGAACTTTTAAAATCTGTAAAAGTGTTAGAACCTGAAGTGTGGTAGCGTAGTATGAATTGACAAGAAGGGACAGATGAGAAAGACATTTTGGAGGTGGAATCGACAGGACTTACCAAGTGCAGATGTATAGGGTGAAGGGCAAGAGGGATGTGAAGATGCCCTGAGGTTTGGATTTGGGGCACTAGGAAACTGGTGGTGCATTAAGGAAATTCAGGACACGTAACTGGTTTTGTACAGAGGAAGGAATGAAAAAACACTGGTGTGAACATACTGAGTTCCTTTGCTCCTGAGTTTCTCCTTGTTCAGATTAGCTAACATTAGCTGTAGTAAATTCAGAGGCAAATGGAAACATATATTCCCTATTGCTCTGCTTTCCAGTTGCTTATCCTCTAATAGAGAAAATCACAGGTAGAATTAAACCACAAGTTAGAGGGATATTAAGTGTAAAACAGACACTCAGGAAAGAGGTTTGTGAGAACACATGCCAGTCTTTACTACTTTTAACAAAACCAGACAGAGGGCCCTTCCCACCCTTGGGAATGTTCTCTACCTGCCAATGATCCGCCTCCTGACTCCATCACCCCTGCCCTCTGTTGACCAGAGCTTGGGTTTTATTTTCTTTGTGACAAATATTTCACCCAAACCAAAGAATATGTTGTGCTCTTCAAAGGCCAGTTGCTAAATCCCTGAAAAGGGGCACTGGCAACAGTGCAGGGTGGACACAGGAGATAAGCTTCAGGGAAAGTCGGACTCCATGATGCAAAATTCTTTCCTGCTCTTTGCTTCTTTTCCTAGGAATCTTTTTCAGTAATGGAAACAGGTGGAAACAAATGCGACGCTTCTCCCTCATGACCCTGAGGAACTTTGGGATGGGGAAGAAGGGCCTCGAGGAGAGGGTCCAGGAGGAGGCCCAGTTTCTGGTGGAGGAGCTCAGGAAAACAGAGGGTGCGTTCCATTGACCATCCTTTGGGGCAAGGGGCTTCTACACACAGAGCTTCCCACCAAAGCTCCTCCTTTGGGAGGCACGCAATAGTCCACAATCTGCTCTATGAGTCAGGGCACTGACTAGGAAAAAGGCAGCAGGAAGAAAATGACCCAAAACTGTTACTTAGGACTCATGAATCCTTTTGTTTGGATTCATCTCCCAACTTCGGCACTTACTGGATGTGTAAATTTGGACAAGTTACTTAACTTTTCTAAAACGCAGTTTCCTCATGTGAAAAATGGGGCCAGAAATCAAACCTCAGAATGAGGGTTAAATAATAAAGTTTGCAAAACATTTACACAGTATCCAGCATTTATAATACTCCATATTACTTGTTGCTCTTATGGCTATTACAGTATTGCAAAACGTTACAGTTTGCAAAACATTTACACAGTATCCAGCATGTATAATACTCCATAATATTACCTGTTGCTCTTATGACTATTACAGTATTCATTGAATAGCATAATAATTAGTAGTAGTAGCATAGTATAATACTATAGAGCATGTACTACTAGTAGAAGATCCCTACATCCTAATTTGAAGAAGTTTAGAGAAAATAAAATATAGGTATCAATCTGAGCAAGAGGGAGGCCCTGTTCTTGAAGCCCTAATGCAAGCTGATGAAAATTCTAAATTTTAGAATTTTTTTTTTCTCACATCAGCTCAGCCCTTGGACCCTGTCTTCACCCTCTCCTGTGCTTCCTGCAACGTGATCTGCTCCGTCCTCTTCAATGAGCGTTTCCACTACAACAATAAGACGTTACTCTCCCTGTTGAGTTTGTTAAATAAAAATTTTAATCGAATAAGCTCTCCCTGGAACCAGGTAAAGCCAAGTCTGCATCTGCCCTTGCGGTTGATCTCATGGGGGCACTGGGAGCCCATAGGCAGGGTAAAGGGCTGTGAGCTCCCCACCCTGCCCCACGAGCACGTGCCAACACAAGCACTGTCACCTTCCCACAACGTGTGTCTTGTCGAGTGGGTGAGTGCAGTGTCGCTCACCCCAGCACCTATGGAAGGCTGCCCTCTGCTTGCTTCTGTGAGTTGACTCCCACAAAAGAAGGCATCACGTTCCCAGTTGCCTTTGTTTCTTTTAAGGCCCCTACGCACACTCTCCCCTTCTCGACTCTGAGGTTGGCCAAGGGTGATTGAGCAAGGAGATGGGAAGGGGCTGCTCTCTCATGTACGTGATGGTCACCCTCCCTTCTTTTCTGCTCAGAAGCTGGAGGAAGGGATTCTCCCTAGCCAGACCCCACAGACGGTTAGGTGCTCCACTTAGAAACACTGGTCTCTCTTCACAAACTGAATTGCTGATGTATTTTTTTCCCTCATTTTAGATTTACAATCTGTGGCCAAAACTCATAAAGCATCTCCCTGGAGAGCACAAAGCATTCTCAAAAAGGCTTAATGATGTTAAATATTTTATTCTGGAAAAAGTGGAGGACCATCAGAAGTCCCTGGATCCTAATAACCCTCGAGACTACATTGACTGTTTCCTCAGCAAGATGGAGCAGGTACTGTATGTGACGTCCTTCCCTGGTATTATATTTTATCAGTCCATGGAAATGCAGGAAAGCATAATCACACCATGTAGGTAATTCTTTTTTTTTTTTTTTTTAATTTGGTTGTGCTGGGTCTCAGTGGCGGCAGGCAGGCTCCTTAGTTGTGGCATGTGAACTCTTAGCTGCATCATGCATGTGGGATCTAGTTCCCTGACCAGGGATCAAACCCAGGCCCCCTGCATTGGAAGCGTGGAGTCTTAACCACTGCGCCACCAGGGAAGTCCCCATTTTGGTAATTCTTAATATTTTGATATCTTATGGCAGTGGGGTACATTATTAACAATAACAGAAATTTAAAAATAGTCCAAAGCCCTCTTTTTCCTTTGTATTTTTATTTACTTCCTACACTTGGATATTAGCATTTAATGACGTGTTCTCGATACATATTTACAATGAGCTACATATATATATATAAACATGCATATATATATATATAATATATGCATGTTTCTGAGCATATATTTATCTTGGGGTGGCTAAACACACATGCATCTTCTCTACACATTATTTACACATACATAGTCAGCCATTTTTGCCACAGTGCTTCCCAGGTAGCATGTCATAGACCAATACATTATAAAAACTGGATTGTGTCTTCCCATAGAACACTCTTGTTATTTGAAACTGGTGATGGATAAAGGGTTCTAAAACAAATACATTATACGTTAACCATGGATGGTATTAAACATATTGAATAGCAAGTATCACACAGCCACCAACCCTTAGAACATCACTGACATAAAATACCAGCATGAGTGTCCAAGAGAACATCAGTAGAAAAACAGTCAAGACTGTGACAAACAATAGATTGTAAAAAAAAGATATTTAAATGTATATAGCAGCTTAGAACCTGAAAATAATTCTTTCAGCCCTATAAAATTAACCTCATTTATGCCAAATTTCCCCAGATATATATAAACAAAAGAAAAACACCACTCAAGTATATCATAAATGTGCAAGTTATAGCAAACAATTAATAATAACTTGTTTAGTCTTCTTAATCTCTAGGAGGGCTGATTTGGAAAGCTTGATTTCCTTAGAAAACATGTTGAAGGAAGGCACGTTGATGCCCTGTTTTCTTCTTAGAAATTTCCCTGGGGTCAGTAGAGTCATTCAAGCTCATTCCACTTGTCAACAGTGTACATCGAAATAGCCTCTTCATTCTGATGGAAAAGTTTGTTGTTGGCTCTCAGAGGACTAGATGTTTGTCTGGAAAAGAGAGAAAAAAATAGCCAGGTTTTTAATTCAATCATTTAAAGATTTTATTTAGCACCAACTCTGTATCAGTCATGGTGCTTGGTAAATGGAATAAAATGATGAATCAGATACTACCCTGTAATTTTCTTTCATAGCACTTATCATAGTTTAACAAAATATTTATTTAATTTACCTCTATATTCTTCACTACACTGTATACTCCAAAGGGCTGGAGTATTGTCGATTTTTCACGCTTTGTATCACCAGCAACTAGCACAATGCCTAAAATATTGTAGATGCACATAAATATTTATTGAAATAATTATTGAATTAATTAATGAACAAAGATACAGTCCTTGACTTAATGGAGCTTACAGTCTAGTGCAAAGATCATCAAAACAAACAGTAACAATGAAGTCCTAATAGGGGAAGTACAAGATTGTTATGGGAGAATGTGGCAGGAACACTAATGCTAGTCTAATTCGAGTCAGGAAGGGACTTCTAAACCAAGGCCCAGTGGATACATCCCTGCTCACATAGGTGAACAAATGAGCTGAGAGCTGAAAGGTGAGTAGGGATTATCTACATTAAAGTAGCAAAGAAAAATATACCAAGCAGAGGAACAAGATGTGCAAAGGCCCTGAGGCAGAGGGAGGCTTGGGGATATGAGGGGTAGACAGAAAGTCAGTGTGGCTGGAAGGGAGGGAGCAGGGGAGAGTGGTAGGAGAGAAGCTGAAACAGCAAGAGGTCAGCAGGCAGACCATTCATGCAGGGCCTGGCAGAACACATTAATTAGTTTAGCTTTTATCCTAATATCAGTGCAAATCATTTGCAGGGCCTAAGCACTGTGTAAAGGATGACCATATTTGTGATGTGGAGAACAGATTGTAGGGGTCAACAGTGGATGCAAGGAGAACAGCTAAGAGTTGTTTCAGGGTAAATTTCCTGGTAGCAGAGCCTAAAATAGGGATTTGTGTGGAAGTGATTTATTAAGGAAGTGCTATCAGGAGAAACTTCTATGTATGTGAATGAGAGAAACAGGATAAGGAAGGGGAAAAATTAAAAATAGATGTGGTTTCAGGTGAAGCCTAGTCTCTACCTGATCCTACAGGGGGCTCTAGAGTATAAATTGCACTGCAGAGTTTGTCCTTCCCTGGGGCAACGGAGCTGGGCTTTTGTACTCTTGCATCTATCAGTCATTGGTCACAGGCATCCCCATGAGGGTGGTCTGGGAGACTGATTCCCTCCCAGGCTTTTCTTGTCATTGTGGCTCCAGTGTCCAAGGGACTCCAGAGAAAGTTGCAGGTGTGAGCCAAAGCAGCTGTGAGGTAGGTTATCAGAACCAGTAAAAGGGATCTGAGCAGGGCACCAATAGCATTTTCTGTACGAGATGATTGCAGTGGCCCAAGGCAAAGAAGATGGCCAAGGGTACTGGTGGTGGAAATGAAGAGACGTGGATAGATTTGAGATACTTTTAGGAGGTAAAATTAACAGTCTTGGTGGTGAGTTGGGAAATACAAGAGATGAGGAGCTGTGTTCCTGGCTTGCCTAACTGGATGGAAGCTGGGGCCATTCACCAGTACAGGAAACACTGGAAAGGGACCACGGACAGTTGTTAGCATACATACCAAAGCCTTGAAAGAGTCTAGAGGAAGGAACAAAAGAAAGTTGATACGCCAACGTCTGGATTTCGGCCATTCCTTCCTCTCCTGCCCTCCACATCTATTTTTCTTTTAAGATAACTATCAATAGAAAATGGGTAGAAACTTCTGAAGCATTTCTGCTTTCCTGTAAGTTTTGTTGCATTATGTTTTAATCTCTAAACCTTACTACATAACAGATTTGGGTGTGTTAAGAATTAAACAAAACGGTGGAGTTCATTCTACTTAGCTAAATTACAGAGTTAGAACATAAATAGAAGGTATGTTGATATTTCCATTTTCTCCCTCACTCTCTTCCCAAGCAAAAATTTTTAAAAACCTACTGGAACTTTCTGTTGTGAGGGAGTTATTTAAAATGCTCAGTATTCCAGATCAAGGCAGTAAGAACTATAGGTAGGAAGTGGCAACGTGCCTAAAAACTTGGACATCCATATGCAGAAATCATCCCATTTTGAAATGAACAGGAGAGACATGGTATAAAGAAACTGAGTTAAGAAAAATTTGATTCAGAGCTTTAAAAGTAAAGCTAATAGTTAAAAGAAGTGCTCTAATACCTTTCTTAAATTTAAAAACAGTGGTATTAAAAGCCCACCAAAAATTAATCAGCAATGAAAATAATTTAATTATAGTGAAAAATAGAGATTTTATTAGCTTAACTAGTTTATATATATTAAACAATAATTTATTCAACAAATTCTTAGTCTGGCTGTTATGCCAAAGGTTGGGGATACATCAACGAAGAAGATTTAATCCCTATTATTTTTAGTATAGTAATTGTAAAATAGAAAGCTCAGAGATTGGTTCAAGATGGCAGAGTGGAAGGACATGCACTCACTCCCTCTGCGAGAGCACTGGAATCACAACTAACTGCTGAACAATCATCGACAGGAAGACACTGGAACTCACCAAAAAAGATACCCCACATCCAAAGACAAAGGAGAAGCCACAATGTGACAGTAGGAGGGGCTCAAGCACAATAAAATCAAATCCCATAACCACTGGGTGGGTGACTCACAAACTGGAGAACAATTATACCACAGAAGTCCACCCACTGGGACTTCCCTGGTGGCACAGTGGTTAAGAACCTGCCTGCCAATGCAGGGATCATGGGTTCGATCCCTGGTCCGGGAAGACTGCACATGCTGCAGAGCAACTAAGCCCATGCACCACAACTGCTGAGCCCGTGTGCTGCAACTAATGAAACCCATGTGCCCAGAGCCCATGCTCCGCAACAAGAGAAGCCACCGCAATGAGAAGCCCACACACCACAATGAAGAGTAGTCCCCACTCACTGCAACTAGAGAAAGCCCGTGCAACAAGGAAGACCCAACACAGCCAAAACTAAATACATTAAAAAACAAAAAACAAATTCTTTAAAAAAAATTGAAAAAAAAGAAGTCCACCCACTGGAGTGAAGGTTCTGAGCCCCAAGTCAGGCTTCCCAACCTGGGGGTCCGGCAACAGGAGGAGGAATTCCCAGAGAATCAGACTTTGAAGGCTAGCAGGACTTGACTGCAGGACTTCAACAGGACTGGGGGAAACAGAGACTCCACTCTTGGAGGGCACACACAAAGTAGTGTGCACATCGGGACCCAGGGGGAAAGAGCAGTGACCCATAGAAGACTGAACCAGACCTACCTGCTAGTGTTGGAGGGTCTCCTGCAGAGGTCAGGGGGTGTGTGGCTGTGTCTCACCTTGAGGGCAAGGACACTGGCAGCAGAAGTTCTGGGGAGTACTCCTTGTCATGAGCCGTCCAGGAGTCCACCAACAGCCCCACCAAACAGCTTGTAGCCTCCAGTGCTGGGTCACCTCAGGCCAAACAACCAACAGGGAGGGGACTCAGCCGCATCGATCAGCAGATAGTGGGTTAAAGTTTTACTGAGCTTCTTCCCACCAGAGCAACACCCAGCTCTACTCACCACCTATTAGGTAGTTTGCACAAGCCTCTTAGATAGCTTTATCCACCAGAGGGTAGACAGCAGAAGCAAGAAGAGCTACAATCCTGCAGCCTGTGGAATGAAAACCACATTCACAGAAAGACAGACAAAATGAAAAGGCAGAGGACCATGTACCAGATGAAGGAATAAGATAAAGCCCCAGAAAAACAACTAAGTGAAGTGGAGATAGGCAACCTTCCAGAAAAAGAATTCAGAATAATGATGGTGAAGATGATCCAGGACCTTGGAAAAAGAATGGAGGCAAAGACTGAGAAGATGCAAGAAATGTTTAACAAAGACCTAGAAGAATTAATGAACACACACCTAGAAGAATTAAAGAACAAACAAACAGAGAGGAACGATACAATAACTGAAATGAAAAATACACTAGAAGGAATCAACAGCAGAATAACTGAGGCAGAAGAACGGATAAGTGACCTGGAAGACAGAATGGTGGAATTCACTGCTGTGGAACAGAATAAAGAAAAAAGAATGAAAATAAATGAAGACAGCCTAAGAGACCTCTGGGACAACATTAAATGCAACAACATTCGCATTATAGGGGTCCCAGAAGGAGAAGAGAGAGGGAAAGGACCTGAGGAAATGTCTGAAGAGATTATAGTCGAAAACTTCGCTAACATAGGAAAGGAAATAGCCTCCCAAGTTCAGGAAGCACAGAGAGTCCCAGGCAGGATAAACCCAAGGAGAAACACGCTGAGACACATAGTAATCAAACTGACAAAAATTAAAGACAAAGAAAAATTATTGAAAACAACAAGGGAAAAACGACAAATAATATACAAGGGAACTCCCATAAGGTTAACAGTTGATTTCTCAGCAGAAACTCTACAAGCCAGAAGGGAGTGGCATGATATATTTCAAGTGGTGAAAGGGAAGAACCTACAACCAAGATTACTCTACCCACAAGAATCTCATTCAGGTTCGACGAAGAAATCAAAAGCTTTACAGACAAGCAAAAGCTAAGAGAATTTAGCACCACCAAACCAGCTCTACTACAAATGCTAAAGGAACTTCTCTAAGTGGGAAACACAAGAGAAGAGAAGAACCTACAAAAAAAAAAAACCCAAAACAATTAAGAAAACGGTAATAGGAACATACATATCGATAATTACCTTAATGAATGGATTAGATGCTGAATTAAATGTGAATGGATTAAATGCTCCAACCAAATGACACAGGCTCACTGAATGGATGCACAAACAAAACCCATATACATGCTGTCTACAAGAGACCCACTTCAGACTTAGAGACACATGCAGATGGAAAGTGAGGGGATGGAAAAAGATATTCCATACAAATGGAAACCAAAAGAAAGCTAGAGTAGCAATACTCATATCAGATAAAATAGGCTTTAAAATAAAGAATGTTACAAGAGACAAGGAAGGACACTACATAATGATCAAGGGATCAACCCAGGAAGAAGATATAACAATTATAAATATATATGCACCCAACATAGGAGCACCTCAATACATAAGGCAACTGCTAACAGCTATAAAAGAGGAAATCGACAGTAACATCATAATAGTGGGGGACTTTAACACCTCACTTACACCAATGGACAGATCATCCAGACAGAAAATTAATAAGGAAACACAAGCTTTAAATGACACATTAGACCAGATAGATTTAACTGATATTTATAGAACATTCCACACAAAAGTGGCAGAATACACCTACTTCTCAAGTGTACATGGAACATTCTCCAGGATAGATCATATCTTGGGTCACAAATCAAGCCTTGGAAAATTTGAGAAAATTGAAATCGTATCAAGCATCTTTTCTGACAACAAGGCTATGAGATTGGAAATCAATTACAAGAAAAAAACTGGAAAAAGCACACATACATAGAGGCTAACCAGTGTGCTACTAAATAACCAAGAGATCACTAAAGAAATCAAAGAGGAAATCAAAACATACCTAGAGACAAATGACAACAAACCATGACAATCCAAAACCTATGGGATGCATCAAAAGCAGTTCTAGAGCAATACAGTCCTACCTCAAGAAGCAAGAAAAATCTCAAATAAACAATCTAACCTTAAACTTAAAGGAACTACAGAGACAAGAACAAACAAAGCCCAAAGTTAGTAGAAGGAAAGAAATCATAACGATCAGAGCAGAAATAAATGAAATAGAATCAAAGAAAACAATAGCAAAGATCAATAAAACTAAAAGCTGGTTGTCTGAAAAGATAAACAAAATTGATAACCCTTTAACCAGACTCATCAAGAAAAAGAGGGAGAGGACTCAAATCAATAAAATTAGAAATGAAAAAGAAGTGACAATGGACACCACAGAAATACAAAGCATCATAAGAGACTACTACAAGCAACTCTATGCCAGTAAAATGAGCAACCTGGAAGAAAGGGACAAATTCTTAGAAAGGTATAACCTTCCAAGACTGAACCAGGAAGAAATAGAAAATATGAATGGACCAATCACAAGTAATGAAATTGAATCTGTGATTAAAAATCTTCCAACAAACAAAAGTGCAGGACCAGATGGCTTCACAGGTGAATTCTATCAAACATTTAAAGAAGAGCTAACACCCATCCTTCTCAAACTCTTCCAAAAAATTGCAGAGGAAGGAACACTCCCAAACTCATTCTGTGAGGCCCACATCACCCTGATACCAAACAAGACAAATATACTCCAAAAAAAGAAAATTACAGGGCTTCCCTGGTGGCACGGTGGTTGAGAGTCCACCTGCTGATGCAGGGCCCACGGGTTCGTGCCCCGGTCCAGGAAGATCCCACATGCTGCGGAGTGGCTGGGCCCGTGAGCCATGGCCGCTGAGCCTGCGCATCCAGAGCCTGTGCTCTGCAGCGGGAGAGGCCACAGCAGTGAGAGGCCCACGTACCACAAAAAAAAAAAGAAAAAAAGAAAATTACAGACCAATATCGCTGATGAATATAGATGCAAAAATCCTCAACAAAATACTAGCAAACAGAATCCGGCAACACATTAAAAGGATCATACACCATGATCAAAGTGGGATTTATCCCAGGGATGCAAGGATTCTTCAATGTATGCAAATCAATCATTGTGATACACCATATTAACAAAATGAAGAATGAAAACCATGTGATCATCTCAATAGATGCAGAAAAGGCTTTTGACAAAATTCAACACCCATTTATGATAAAAACTCTCCAGAAAGTGGGCCTAGAGGGGACCTACCTCGACATAATAAAGGCCTCATACGACAAACCCACAGCAAACATCATTCTCAATGGTGAAAAACTGAAAGCATTTCCTCTAAGATCAGGAACGAGACAAGGATGTCCATTCCTGCCACTGTTATTCAACATAGTTTTGGAAGTCCTAGCCATGGCAATCAGAGAAGAAAAAGAAATAAAAGGAATCCAAATAGGAAAAGAAGAAGTAAAACTGTCACTGTTTGCAGATGACATGATATTATACATAGAGAATCCTGAAGATGCCACCAGAAAACTACTAGAGCTAATCAGTGAATCTGGTAAAGTTGCAGGATACAAAATTAATGCACAGAAATCTCTTGCATTCCTATACACTAACAACAAAAGATCAGAAAGAGAAATTAAGGAAACACCTCCATTCACCATTGCAACAAAAAGAATACAATATCTAGGAACAAATCTACCTAAGGAGGTAAAAGACCTGTACTCAGAAAACTATAAGACACTGATGAAAGAAATCAAAGATGACACAAACAGATGGAGAGATATACCGTGTTCTTGGATTGGAAGAATCAGTACTGTGAAAATGACTATACTACCCTAAGCAATCTAAAGATTCAATGCAATCCCTATCAAATTACCAATGGCACTTTTTACAGAACTAGAATAAAAAAGTCTTAAAATTTGTATGGAGACACAAAAGACCCCGAATAGCCAAAGCAATCTTGAGGGGAAAAAAATGGAGCTGGAGGAATCAGACTCCCTGACTTCAGACTATGCTACAAAGCTATAGTAATCAAGACAATATGGTACTGGCACAAAAACTGAAATATAGATCAACGCAACAGGATAGAAAGCCCAGAGATGAATCCCCACACCCATGGTCAACTAATCTATGACAAAGGAGGCAAGGATATACAATGGAGAAAAGACAGTCTCTTCAATAAGCGGTGCTGGGAAAACTGGACAGCTATATGTAAAAGAATGAAATTCAAAAAAAAAAAATAGAGAATGAAATTCAAACACTCCCTAACACCATACCCAAAAATAAACTGAAAATAGATTAAAGATCTAAATGTAAGACCGGACACTATAAAACTCTTAGAGGAAAACATAGGAAGAACACTCTTTGACATAAATCACAGCAAGATCTTTTTTTGACCCACCTTCTAGAGTAATGGAAAGGAAAACAAAAATAAACAAATGGGACCTAATGAAACTTAAAAGCTTTTGCACAGCAAAGGAAACTATAAACAAGATGAAAAACCAGCGCTCAGAATGGGAGAAGATATTTGCAAATGAATCAACAGAAAAAGGATTAATCTCCAAAATATATAAGCAGCTCATGCAGCTCAATATTAGAAAAACAAACAACCCAATCAGAAAATGGGCAGAAGACCTAAATAGACATTTCTCCAAAAAAGACATACAGATGGCCAAGAAGCACATGAAAACCTGTTCAGCATCACTAATTAGAGAAATGCAAATCAAAACTACAATGAGGTATCTCACCTCACACCAGTTAGAATGGGCATCATGAGAAAATCTACAAACAACGAACGCTGGAGAGGGTGTGGAGAAAAGGGAACCCTCTTGCACTGTTGGTGGGAATGTAAATTGATAGAGCCACTGTGGAGAATAGTATGGAGGTTCCTTAAAAAACTGAAAGTAAAATTACCATATGACCCAGCAATCCCATTCCTGGCCATATACCCAGAGGAAACCATAATTCAAAAAGACACATGCACCCCAATGTTCATTGTAGCAATATTTACAATAGCCAGTCATGGAAGCAACCTAAATCCCCATCGACTGACGAATGGATAAAGAAGATGTGGTACATATATACAATGGAATATTACTCAGCCATAAAAAGGAATGAAATTGGGTCATTTGTAGAGACGTGGATTGATCTAGAGACTGTCATACAGAGTGAAGTAGGTCAGATAGGGAAAAACAAATATCGTATATTAATGTGTGTATGTGGAATCTAGAAAAATGGTACAGATGAGCTGGTTTGCAAGGCAGAAATAGAGACACAGATGTAGAGAACAAACGTATGGACACCAAGGGAGGAAAGTCGGGGGAGTGGGGGTGGGGTGTGATGAATTGGGAGATGGGGATTGACATATATACACTAATATGTATAAAATGGATGACTAATAAGAACCTGCTGTATAAAAAAATAAATAAAATTCAACAAAAAAGAAAAAAAAAATTGGAGAATATATGCCAAAATATTGTCAATGTTTATTACTTAAATGATAGGATTAATTTTCTTCTAGTTCCCCTGTATTTTCTAAGTTTTTGACAATGTTCATGTATTTGTACACATATAATGCATTCTGTATGTAACACTACAATGTATTTGTATTTCTATGATGTATATGTATTACTTTTGCAAAGTAAATGTAGATATATGAAAAAAATAAGAATAAAAATATATTCTTGATTTAAACATTAGAAGGGTGCAAAAAAAAAAAAAAAGAAAGCTCACTCACTGTTTTTAAGCCCTGGATCAGTTTATTTTCTAAAGACTTTGTAGATCCCATGCAAAAAATTATAAGTTAAAATGTCCTATATGTATAAGTACAATCTTCATATTAGAAATGCCAATAATGGGGGTGGGTGGGAGGGAGGCTTAAGAGGGAGGGGATTTATGTATACATATAGCTGATTTACTTTGTTGTACAGCAGAAACTAACACAACATAGTAAAGCAATTATACTCCAATAAAAAAATGAAATGCCATTAATAATGATGTGTCATATGTGAGAGTGTGGGGCTGTGAATACCTAAGTCTTTGTAAGTGAAGGAAACAGACCAGTCCCAAACCAGTGATTTCTCTACATTGTGCTCACACAGAGCTTATCATCTAGTCTTTTTCATTAAATATAATAAAAGAAGATACCATTCACTGAGTATTTGTATATATGAAGAATTTTTCCAAGATCTTCCACCCATTAATTCTTTTAATTTTTATAATAACCCTATGGGATATGTTCTATTTTTTACCCCAATTTCACAGATGATGAAATTGAGTAAAAAGGTAAAGTAACTTGCCAAGGGCACACATCTGTTCATTGACCAACCCGGGATTTGAACCAGAAGTTTCGATTCCATGACGGATTTCTTTATCTACCACCCTACCGTGCACAAAATGAAGCCTATTGCTAGTGATGGGGTGTGATCATAGAGCTCTGATAAGCCACTGCCTTCTTTTTAACTCACGTGGCCATTAATTCTACCATCTACAGGAGAAACAGAACCCAGAGTCTGAATTTCACTTGGAGAACTTGACAGCCTGTGGATCAAATCTGTTTTCAGCGGGAACAGAGACAACCAGTCTCACTCTGAGCTATGGGCTCCTGCTCCTAATGAAATACCCTGAGGTTCAAGGTACAGCAAATATCCTAAGTATTTATGTAGGATAAAATATGAGCTCCTGGCACTGGTGAGGGTGGGAAGATACCACTGGCAGTGATGACTTCTCTTTCTTTGGACTGCCTTGTAAATCGTCATGCAAAGGGTCATCCATGTGGTTTGATCAGAATTATATCAAGTGATGCTGATAAGAAAGAGAGACCTTTACGAACCCAAAGGCTTTCCTTTAAGTTTAAACACAGAGGAGCTTCTGAATCCCAACTCTTCCATATGTGATGCAATGCTGAAGAGTGAGCCCTATTTAGATGAGGGATGCATGGATTCCCATGATGGCTTCTCATTCTCGGCCTGCCCATACCTGGCTGTGTGACCTCAGACAAGTTATTTCACCTCACAGGCCTGTGTTTTTCCATCTTGAGAATGGATCAGACTCCCCAAGGGAATTTTTAGCTCCCATGTAATTTAAAATTAAAAAATGAAATTGTAGTAGCGTGATTTTCTCAAGCACGTTCTCAGAGCACAGGTCTTAGAAAGCCAGTGTTTATAGTGCTTAACGAAATGGTGTTTGCCATTCCCACAAAATGTGTAGGAGACTGGATGAGGCTGACAAAGGAGATGCTCCCACTAGAGTGAGGATTAAACATTTCCTCTCCACAGCTGCTTTGCCAGGAATCTGGGGTAAACCTTAATCCCTGCCACAGAGGTCATCTCCTCACCCATACAGGAGGACAAACCAATTCAGGCAGGAGGCCAAGGACATAGCTGATGCAGCTTTTATGTTTCCTGCAGCAAAATCTCTGGTCTTTTAGATCAGAAAATAGAAATTCCATTGAGGAGCAGACCTGTGGGCTGTTTAGCAACATGTCTTTGACCTTGGGAGCCTTTTCTAGGCCACTGTCTATTATACATCGTAAGCATTTCCAGGTGTCCAGGGGACACATCTCTTGAGTAGCATTCATGATTCATGTCTTTGCAGCCAAAGTTCATGAAGAAATTGACCGTGTAATTGGATGCAACCAAAGCCCCTGCATGAAGGACAAGATAAAGCTGCCCTATACAGAGGCCGTGCTTCATGAGATACAAAGATACATCACCCTCCTTCCTTCTAACATGCCCCGTACTGTGGTCCGGGACATGAAATTCAGACAGTACTTCATCCCTAAGGTTAGAGGTGTCTGGGAAACCTGGCTGGGATAGAAGGGGCAGCATGATACCTCAGTAGGGCCTGTTAGAGACATCTCAGTTCTGTTTCAGGAAGAGAGGCAATTGAGAGACATGGAAAGAACACAAGGTCAGAGTCACATGACCTGGGTTTGAAATCTGTCATTGCCATGCAGTGCACCCTCAGGCCATTATGTCACCTCTGTGGTCCTGTCTCTGCCTTCCTGGAATAGGGAAGCTGACCTGGGGCTCCCAAGGCCCCTCACACTCTCACGTAGAATGTATTGAGGGAGAAGTGATTTGCATTAATGCGAATGTTGTGGGAACAGAAACCTGATTTTCCATGATGGATTTTAAATAGGGGGAAGAGATGGAAAATGTATCTGCAGCTCTAAAGTAATCAAGTCAAATGTCAACTTTCTTTAACCCGAATTCTTTCCTCTGAAGGCCTCATATACCAGGACATTTGGGATATTGCTGCCCATGACAGTTAACAATTATCAAAAGAGTAGTCAGTCTTCTGTAGTCAGTTTTCTGTAGTGATTAAGGGGTTGGGTTTTACATTTAATCCATTCAAGAGTATAGAAGAGGAAGAAAAGGTGACAGAATACTGCAAAACTGAAACAGCTCCCAACCTTACTGCCAAACGTCAATGCAAAAGTCTATTAACACATAAGTCTAGCATCACATTAAAAATACTACATCACCAGCAAGTGAAGGTAATCAGGAACACAGGAATCGCCTAACACCAGAAAGTCTGGTTTATTATCACCATATAAATAGAATTTAGAGAAAAATCACATGATAATCACATTTGTACAGAAAATGCTTTTGATAATATTAAAGAGTTTAACCCTTAAAAAAATAGGAATAGATAAATACCTCATTAGCCATGGAAAACATATTTCCCAAATCATGCTTTTTGACTAAAAGCATTCCTATCAATATCAGGAATAAGACAAGGCTATCCACCATTACCAGTATTTAAGTAGAATTAGAAAAAGGTAATGAGATAAAACATTTAAGAGGCGGGGTCGATTTGTAGGTGACATAATTGTACCTGGAAAACTCAAGAAAATTAACTTAAGTACCACTGCAAAAATAGAATTTTCCAGTGGTTGGGTACAAATTTATTATTAAAAAAATCAATTTCTACCCTATATAAAATAAAAGCTATGTTTTAAAAACATAATGAATAAAAGCTTTTTATTGATAAAAATGAGGATAAAATACTTAGGAATATACTTGATAAGAAATTTGCAAGATTTATACCAAAAAAAAAACCCCTTAAAATGTTAATGAAAGATATACAAGTTTTGAATAAATTAGAAGATTTATTCTGTGTTCAGGTAGGAAGATAGCAGTTACCCTGAAATTAATCTATGCATTTTTGAGATCTCAATGAAAATATAAACTAGATACTTTTTTGGAACTAAACTAACAGATCTCAAATTTGATGTGGGAAATTAAAAAATAAAGAATAGTCAGGGACAGGTCCTACCAAATATTAAAATATAAGGTCACAGTTATTAAAGCACTATAATACAGCTTCTTGAGTAGACAGATCAATCAAATAAAGTCTAGAAATAAATGTAATTATACATGGAAACTTAGTATATGATAAAGTGGCTTTTTCCTTGTAACCTAGAGGAAAAATATTGATTATTCAGTTGTAGAACTCCCAGGGGAGTTGGAAAAAAAAGAATACTAAATCCCTACCTCAAACTTTCACATAAAATAAATTTTATATGAAAATTTATTCTTGGTGGCTCAAATATATACACATAGGATATTAAACTATAAAAGTGCTAAGGATAAAAGTAATAATTTTTTTTGAGAATTTCAGAGTGAAGAAAGACTTTCTAACATTGACCAAAGAAAAGAGGAATAAGAGGGCTATACACTTAAAAATGGGTAAATTTGGTTACATGCAAATAAGAAAAATCTACCTAAGAAAAAGAAACAAAGTCAAAAGACAAATGAAAAACTGAGACAAGATGTTTCATAGTTCATAAGAACAAAGAACTAATTACTGAAAAATAAAATGAACTCCTATAGTCAGCATGAAAAAACCCCAGAACCAACAGATAGAATGCATGGGAGACAAAATTTAAATTTGAGTGAAAGTAATTACAAATGGTTTTTAAATATGTGAAAATATACTTAACACAATAAAATATATTGAAAATAAAAATGATAAACATGTTTTCACTTGTCACAATATGTTGGCAAGATATAAAAAAACATATGTTTTTGCTAGCAGTATAAATTGGTGTAACTTCCATGGAAGGCATCATTGCAATTTCTGTGAAAATTCAAAACGTGCATAGCAATTTGAAAAGCAGTTCCACTACTAGGAATTTATCCTTTGTGTATATTTCCCCCCAAATAATATTCATTGCAGCAGTATTGGTGCTGAATATTCATTTAAAAAGGACTTAAAATTATTATTATTTTTGGCCACGCTGCATGGCTTACAGGATCGTAGATCCCCGACCAGGGATCAAAAGTGGCCCCCGGCAGTGAAAGCACCAAGTCCTAACCACTGGACCGCCAGGGAATTCCCTAAAAATTATTTATGTAAAGTAGAATACTAAGCAAGCGACAGAACTCTACAGGATGCTACTATTTGTGGAAAAGTAGGAAATAGGTGTGTACCTTTTTTTTTTAATCCATAAGATATCTCATAAAGCATATATCGTACACTGGTAACAGTGATTACATTAAGAAGGAAACCAGGGGACTTGAGTCTAAGAAACAGACTTATTTTCACTTTGTACCCTTTTGTACTTTTTTTTTTTTTTGTATTTTATACCATGTACATGTATTACCTACTCCAAAACTTGTGAAATAATGTTTCAGGAAATACGAAGTGAGGTAAAAATGGGAAGAGGAGCTTTCACTTAAACAGGGGTGCTTTATGACCCATAGATAGATGGGTCAAATTCTAACCATGCCACTTGCTAAAAGTACAACCTCAAGTAAGTTATTTCTTCTCTCTGAATCTCGATTTCTGCATTTATACAATGTGAAACAAACAAACAAAAAGAGCCTACTGAATATGGTTGAAGTGAGAATTAAATTTATAAACTACTAAACACAGTGTCAGGTAAATGTGAAGCGTTCCGTATCAATGGTCATTATTATTTTGTCATTTAAATCTCACAAAATCTAATGGGGCAAAGAGGAAAGCCTATTGTTGTTACCCCACCCCGTTTTACAAGTGAGGGAAGTGGGGTTTGATCCAATAGATTTTATAGATTACAAGTTTCCATCTCTCATTTTCTTCCATTCACACTTGAATTCAGAAAGAAAAAAATTATGAAATGTGAGCTCTTTCAGTTTGAGGCAACAATTCCAATAAAGCGCATGTCTAGACAATATGGGCTGCAAACCTTAGCTTTTTAACAACTGATTATTGCACATTGACCATAACAGTGCTCTTCCCACAGAGAACCATCTTATTACTTGATAAAAGATCTTGTCTGGTGATGTGTGTAAAAGAGCCATCACATGAGACAGTCTTCTCCAGGCAAACTTAAGAGTGCTCGATCCTATTTAATCCACTGTGATTAAAAGTACTAGACTTTCTATGGACCAAAGGTAAGCATGATAATGTGCCACTCCACTCTCCATTTCTTGGTTCCAGGGCGCTACTGTATTGCCATTACTGTCTTCCGTCCTGTATGATTGCAAGGAATTTCCCAACCCAGAGAAGTTTGACCCAGGTCACTTTTTGGATAAAAATGGCAGCGTCAGGAAAACAGAATACTTCGTGCCTTTTTCCATGGGTAAATACAAATACACCCCATCCAAACCATACACATGAACCTTTTGGATAACTTTTAGCTTTACTGAATATGGCATAACTAAGTAATCCACTGATGATAGCAAAGTCAATCAAATCAATCTGTCATAAACCCCCAAATCGGGATGGATCCATTTAAGTCTGTATACCAGTAGGATCAGGTAAGTCTTCCAGAGACTCTTTTGTTGTTTGGTGATTGAGTACAATGCTAGTTTTTAAAGAAACCAAGGCAAATCAATTTAATTCAGATGTCACACATTATCAGATAACAAAGGAACCTCCTTTTACAAACTCTTGCCTGTTGATCTCCCTTTCATAATATGACTTTTTCAAAACAAAATGTTCAAGTTTCTCTCTTCTTATACAATTATTAACCATTATTAATTTTCTGATTCTTAGAGAGGCCACCAGAGACACCTTGGCCACTTCATCCTCTTTCTTCCCCTCTGAAGTCCAGAGCCCCACATACCCTTGCCTCTTTGCAAGCGCTGGTTGGCTCCCAGTTGCTAGTTCTCATAAAGTCATAAAGACAACTTAGGATTGCTCAGCACCCATTCTTTTTCTTTGTTACCCTAGTCAATCATTTCATTAGTATTTTCAAAAATAACAGTATGTTTTATTTCTAATCACAGTGATAGTAAGTGTTCAATATAAAAGATGGAAAATGCAGAAGAGCAAAAAAAAAAAAGAGAGAAAAGAGGGACTTCCCTGGTGGTGCAGTGGTTGGGAGTCCACCTGCCAATGGGGAGACGCGGGTTCCGGCCCTGGCCCGGGGGCTCCCGCATACCAAGGAGCGAAGGCTGCTGGGCCTGCGCGCTGGAGCCCTTGGGCTGTGGCTGCTGAGCCCGCGTGCCTGGGGCCAGAGCTCCCTGACGGGAGGAGCCGCTGCGGTGCCTGCGCACCGGCGAGGAGTGGCCCCTGCTCTCCGCAGCCTGGTGGGGGCGGGGGGGGGGGGGGGTGGGGGGCCGGGGGCGGGGCGCGAGCAGCCGCGAGGACCCAGCGCAGCCATAAATAGATGGATGAGTGGATGGGTAGATTTGTAAAAAGGAAAAAAAGAAAAAGGAAAATAATTTCAGACTATAGCCTGAATTTCAGATTCAGGCTATAATCGCTGTTAATATTTTGCTATATATATATTTCACACAGTTGTCTAGATATACATAATAAATGTATATTTTATTTTTAAAAATCAGGCTCATTCTGTACAATCTATTTGATAGTTATCTGCTTTTGCTTAGTGTGTTGTGATATAAGACAGTATTAAATAATCTTCTGTACAAACATGTTTAGGTTGTGTTGCATGATAGATGCACAAGGATTTATTTAATTAATCCAGTATAGGTGGATGTCTAGTTTTCAACTAACTCATCAGTGTCATAAATAACAATGCAAGTGACACCCGCATAGGTGAACCTCTAATTCCTACAGATAAATCCCCAGAAGGAGAATTACTGAATTAAGAGTGAAAATTTCTTCAGAGAGTTTTGATATGTATTGACAAATATCCGTCTAGAAGAACTGTACCAGTTCATTGTCCTCCAGCAGTTTCTTAGCCATCCCTTTTCTGATCAGTGTTTTCATTGGCTGTTAGAAGTGTGTAGTATTTGAATACAAGCTATTGTATTTGAATTTGGAGCAAGCTAATGGAACTGTCTCCTCCTTCCAGGGAAACGGGCATGTGTTGGAGAGGGCCTGGCCCGCGTGGAGTTGTTCCTGTTTCTCACCACCATTCTGCAAAACTTTGTCCTGAAGCCCCTGGGGGAGCCAAAGGACATAGAGACCAAACCCATTGTTACCGGGTTTATCAACATCCCACAACCCTACAAGCTGTGCTTTATCCCTAGACAAAAGAAGAACTTTTCTCTTTTAACAATTTAAATCAAAGTAATTGCTTTTTCCTCTCATTCCTTCTCCCACCCCATAGTCTCTTTTCATTTTAAATACTGCTAGGACAGAAACACTACTCACTAAAAGCTTGATGGACATTTGTTTAAACCTACAAATCCCTTGCCAAAAAGAATCTGGGTCCTGAAAACTCCAAGGGTAAAACAATATACTTATATCCTATAGAGTACTTCATAAACCATGATCCAGCCAAACCAGGCCCAGGCCCACAGAAGGCCTTTACTGAGACAATTGGCATATAGTGGAGCCTTCACTCTTTCTGTGGCTTTGGAGATATGCTGATTTTCTATAGTTTTTCAAAATAGAGAAATTAATATAGTGGCCTATGTGTATTTTTTCCTATTTCCAATGGAAAGCACTTACATGATTTCTGCCACATTCACAAAATAAATCCTTTTTTTCCACAGTAGATTTTCTTTGAATGTTTGACTTTATATCAAGTCTCAAAAATCCCTTTCCTTGAGCTATGGGCACTCTATAATTAGAATATCATAAACAGATGAAATGATAATCCCCACCACAAATCTCTCCCTGCCCCACCCCATCTATTTGCAGCCATTGATTTACATGTGGGCCCAAGGAGCCCCCTTGGATAAGAATTCAAACCATGTTCATAGGTAGGATTCAGACATGCATAGTTACATCTTCTTCAGAAAGTGATGAGGGGCAGGGCTGGGGATTGGAGAGCAAGTGGGCAGATTGCAAGGAAAGACTGAGTATTGCTAGGAGAACAGTGACCCAGAAGAGGATGGCTAGAACAGCTGCCCAGTGGTGGCCCAGTGGCGTGCTATGAGGAGCAGCTGCCACAAAAGGATGGCTCAAATGCCAGCAGGCAGCCCAGGCTCCAGGACATTGGGAGGGAAAGAAGCTTTAAAAGCAGAGTTTGGGACTTCCCAGGCAGTACAGTGGTTAAGACTCTGTGCTCCCTGTGTAGGGGGCACAGGGTTTGATCCCTGGTCAGGGAACTAAGATCCTATATGCCACATGGCATGACCCCCCGCAAAAAAAAGTAAAAGAAAATAATAATAAAAAAATAAAAGCAGAGCTGAGTTTCTGGGTGTATACTCAAAAGAACTGATTTTTTTAAAGTTCTCTCCAACAGATATTTGTACACCCATGTTCCTAGCAGCATTATTCACAATAGCCAAAAATGTGGAAACACCCAAATGTCCATTAGTGGATGAATGGATAAACAAAGAGTGATTATATACATACAATGGAATATTATTCAGCCTTAAAAAAGAAGGATTTATAGTCTAACACATGTTACAAATGGATGAACCTTGGAGGCATTATGCCAAGTGAAATAAGCCAGTCACAAAAGGACAAATATTGTATGATTCCATTTATATGAGGTACCTGGAGTAGTCAAACTCATAGAGACAAAGTAGAATGGTGCTTGCAGGGGGAGGGGGGGAGAATGGGGAGTTATTGTTTAATGGGTATGGAGTTTCAATTTGGGAAGATGAAGTTCTGGAGATAGACATCGGTGATGATTGCATAACAATGTGAATGTACTTAATGCCACTAAACTGTACACTTAAAAATGGGTAAAATGGTAAGTTTTACATCATGTATACTTTACCACACAAAAAAAGTAGAGCTGAGGTCCTTGAGGTGGGGATTTTGAAGCTGTAAATTTTGGATCTAAATGATAATGTGATTTGCTAACATGTGAGCATCTCTGTTTTCTTCCCACCCTCACACTCCTTTCTAGCTAACAAGAGTTTTGTCTTTCGTCACTCAGAGTCTTCTCCTTCCATGAATTCTGAGAAGTTTTGAATTTCCCAGCTAGGTTCCCTAACTTGGGATGCAGAACTAGTAGAATGAAGAGAGACCAGACAGAAGAGGAAACTAGTTTGGGAGGTGAGGTTAAATTCCATAATAAAATAAAATAATAATGGGACTTCCCTGGTGGTCCAGTGGTTAAGAATCTGCCTGCCTATAGGACATTCCATCAAAAAACAGCAGATTACGCTTTCTTCTCAAGTGCACATGGAGCATTCTCCAGGATAGAGCACATCTTGGGTCACAAATCAAGCCTTGGAAAATTTAAGAAAAATGAAATCATATCAAGCATCTTTTCTGACCACAACGCTATGAGATTAGAAATCAATTAGAAGAAAAAAAACATAAAAAACACAAACACATGGAGGCTAAACAATACGTTACTAATAACCAAGAGGTCACTGAAGAAATCAAAGAGGAAATCAAAAAATACCTAGAGACAAATGACAACAAACCATGACAGTCCAAAACCTATGGGATGCAGCAAAAGCAGTTCTAAGAGGGAAGGTTAGAGCAATACAATCCTACCTCAAGAAGCAAGAAAAATCTCAAATAAACAATCTAACCTTACACCTAAAGGAACTACAGAGACAAGAACAAACAAAGCCCAAAGTTAGTAGAAGGAAAGAAATCATAATGATCAGAGCAGAAATAAATGAAATAGAATCAAAGAAAACAATAGCAAAGATCAATAAAACTGAAAGCTGGTTGTCTGAGAAGATAAACAAAATTGATAAGCCCTTAGCTAGACTCATCAAGAAAAAGAGGGAGAGGACTCAAATCAATAAAATTAGAAATGAAAAAGAAGTGACAATGGACACCACAGAAATACAAAGCATCATAAGAGACTACTACAAGCAACTCTATGCCAATAAAATGAGCAACCTGGAAGAAAGGGACAAATTCTTAGAAAGGTATAAACTTCCAAGACTGAACCAGGAAGAAATCGAAAATATGAACAGACCAATCACAAGTAATGAAATTGAAACTGTGATTAAAAATCTTCCAACAAACAAAAGTGTAGGACCAGATGGCTTCACAGGTGAATTCTATCAAACATTTAGGGAAGAGCTAACACCCATCCTTCTCAAACTCTTCAAAAAAATTGCAGAGGAAGGAACACTCCCAAACTCATTCTATGAGGCCCCCATCACCCTGATACCAAAACAAGACAAATATACTCCAAAAAAAGAAAATTACAGACCAATATCACTGATGAATATAGTTGCAAAAATCCTCAACAAAATACTAGCGAACAGAATCCAACAACACATTAAAAGGATCATACACCATGATCAAGTGGGATTTATCCCAGGGATGCAAGGATTCTTCAATGTACGCAAATCAATCAATGTGATACACCATAGTAACAACTTGAAGAATAAAAACCATATGATCATCTCAATAGATGCAGAAAAGGCTTTTGACAAAATTCAACACCAATTTATGATAAAAACTCTCCAGAAAGTAGGCATGGAGGGAACCTACCTCAGCATAATAAAGGCCTCATACGACAAACCCACAGCAAACATCATTCTCAATGGTGAAAAACTGAAAGCATTTCCTCTAAGGTCAGGAACGAGACAAGGATGTCCATTGCTGCCACTGTTATTCAACATAGTTTTGGAAGTCCTAGCCGTGGCAATCAGAGAAGAAAAAGGAATCCAAATAGGAAAAGAAGAAGTAAAACTTACTGTTTGCTGATGACATGATACTATACATAAAGAATCCTAAAGATGCCACCAGAAAACTACTAGAGCTAATCAGTGAATCTGGTAAAGTTGCAGGATACAAAATTAATGCACAGAAATCTCTTGCATTCCTATACACTAATGGTGAAAAATCTGAAAGAGAAATTAAGGAAACATTCCCATTTACCACTGCAACAAAAAGAATAAAATACCTAGGAATAAACCTACCTAAGGAGGTAAAAGACCTGTACTCAGAAAACTATAAGACACTGATGAAAAATCAAAGATGACACAAACAGATGGAGAGATATACCATGTTCTTGGATTGGAAGAATCAATATTGTGAAAATGACTGTACTACCCAAAGCAATCTACAGAATCAATGCAATCCCTATCAAATTACCAATGGCATTTTTTACAGAACTAGAACAAAAACTCCTAAAATTTGTATGGAGACACAAAAGACCCCGAATAGCCAAAGCAGTCTCAAGGGGATAAAAAGGAGCTGGAGGAATCAGACTCCCTGAGTCTGACTGTACTACAAAGCTACAGTAATCAAGACCATATGGTACTGGCACAAAACCAGAAATATAGATCAATGGAACAGGATAGAAAGCCCAGAGATAAACCCACGCACCTATGGTCAACTAATCTATGACAAAGGAGGCAAGGATATACTATGGAGAAAAGACAGTCTCTTCAATAAGCGGTGCTGGGAAAACTGGACAGCTATATGTAAAAGAATGGAATTAGAACACTCCCTAACACCATACACAAAAATAGACTCAAAATGGATTAGAGACCTAAATGTAAGACCGGACACTATAAAACTCTTAGAGGAAAACATAGGAAGAACGCTCTTTGACATAAATCACAGCAAGATCTTTTTTGACCCACCTCCTAGAGTAATGGAAATAAAAACAAAAATAAACAAATGGGACCTAATGAAACTTCAAAGCTTTTGCAAAGCAAAGGAAACTACAAACAAGACAAAACGACAACCCTCAGAATGGGAGAAAATATTTGCAAACAAATCAACGGACAAAGGATTAATCTCCAAAATATATAAACAGCTCATGCAGCTCAATATTAGAAAAACAAACAACCGAATCAAAAAATGGGCAGAAGGCCTAAATAGACATTTCCCCAAAGAAGACATACAGATGGCCAAGAAGCACATGAAAACCTGTTCAGCATCACCCCCCATTTCCCCCCTTGGTATCCATGTGTTTGTTCTCTAAGTCTGTGTCTCTATTTCTGCTTTGCAAATAAGATCATTTATACAATTTTTTGGTAATAGGTTTTAAAATCTGATCATATCTGACGTATTCTAGCTTTGTGACATTGGGCAGGTCCAGACATTCTCAGATCTTCATCTAAAAAATGGAATTAACACCACCTACCTTCCAGGTTAGGAGGGTGAGGATTAATGATAATGTATGTATTTTCCCTGGCAATTAGGAGGGGCTCATAAATGATGGTTTTTATTATCAAGTCACTGAAAATTCTCCCACAGTCAATGCAAATTCAAGCTTTTAGCCATTCATTGCTTTTTTTCTACTCTGTTTCCTGTTTTAATGTGTGATATTCCATGCTCAGTTACAATTAAATCAATTAATATTGGTTATTATATTTCTCTGGTATAATAGTGATGTTGGATTTCTCTTATACTTCTTATTATAATGTTGTATTTCTCTGAATCTAAGATGCCATCTGTTTTAAGATACATCTCTGTTTCAGAAGCATTAAAATGTGAAATCAAGAGCACCTTAGAATCAATGAAATATAGTTGCCCCCCCCTACATTTGGACCCATAGACTGTTACTGGTCCAGTTAACCTCACATGATGTCGTATCAGTAAACACACATTACATTAGTTTTTTCAAACTCAGAAAGAACCTCTTTACTCGCAGTAAGGATTACACAGGTACAGGCTATTGACAAATTAGGCAACACTGGTACACAGAACGGATTCAGAGTCCATGCCATGCACGTTTTCCATCAGCTAGAGGGCAATCTGAATCAACGTGTCACTAAACCAACAATTGCCCTGTTGGAAGCAGGGTTAGTGGGAGCATATGGAAGAGCCTGGATTTCTGGAATTCCAGTGAGTCATTTCCTGCCCTGTTATAAGGTCAACAAAATGTGAATAGAGAGGAGATAGTTCATTTTTTGTTATTGCTCTTCAGAATTTGTTTAATCCCTGTTATATACCAAGTATAGGTTAAGGACTGGGAATCCAGAAAGAAGACATTGTCCCTGGTCTTAAGGGCCTTATGCTCTAATCATGGAAGACAAACAAATAGACCAAAAGTGACAGCATAATGCTATGTTTGTAGAGAAGTACGCACAGAGTTTTCTAAGGAAACACAAGAAAGGTACCACAGAAGTCAGACCAGAGGTAAGTGATAGAAAAGTTTTATAGAAAATGATGCCTGCACTTGGTTTTGAAGCACAAATAGGAGTCAGCTAGCTTCCAAATGGAGGGAGAGGAGTTGTTTAAACACTCTTTTATGTTGGTGTATTTTACCATGATTTTTTAAAATTGGAGGGGAAAAAATGCAGTCTTTTGAAAGACTGCTCATAGTTTGGCAAAACCAGCAGGAAACAAGGGTGTTAGGGAAGAGAGGTGAGAAAGTCAGTGATCGCCAGGTGCTGGAGGGCTTTGTTTCCGGGACAGATGTTTGGAATTAACCGAGGAGAATGGAAAACCAATAAAGGGTCTGAAGGGCAGAAGGGAGGGGCGAGCGGGAGGCGCGACGTGGTTGCGTTGAAGGAAGAGCACGAGGTGTGCAGCTGGCGTGGGTGAGTTCCATGCAGCAGGGCCGGTCCAGGCAGGGGTGAAGGAGCGCAGAACCAAGCAGTGGCTGTCCAGGGGAGAAGCAGGAAGCGTGGTGAGGATGGCAGCAAAGAAGTGACAGGGCTTCGAGGGTGAGTAAACGCGGGAGGTGAATGAGAAGGGAGAATTTCGACCAGTTCCCATGTTTTCAACTTGGGCAACAGGTGGCGCCATATCCCAAGAAGAGCTGCTTTGGGGGCAAACAGGCGGCATTTAGATTTAACGGGTTGCACCTGAGGGCCCTGCGGAATGGGCAAAGGGGGAAGGCATCCTAGTCAAGGCAATATGGGACATAAATACAACTGACATGTGCACAGCACTCTACAGATTATACAAAACTTTTTTTGTTTTTGTTTTTGTTTTTCTTTGCGGTACGCGGGCCTCTCACTGTTGTGGCCTCTCCCGTTGCGGAGCACAGGCTCCGGACGCGCAGCCCTAGCGGCCATGGCTCACGGGCCCAGCCGCTCCGCGGCATGTGGGATCTTCCCGGACCGGGGCACAAACCCGCGTCCCCTGCATCGGCAGGCGGACTCTCAACCACTGCGCCATGAGGGAAGACCCAGGTTATACAAAACTGTTATTGACAAGTGAGACGTGACTGGAGCAGATAATGTGTGTTGGGGGACCAAGTTCTGAGGGAAGTTTATCTGGTCGGGAGGAGCAGCTGTTTATAGAGAGCCGTGAACATCCAATCCTGGAGGTCCCGCTAGATCCAAAAATAGAAGAAACCCTGGAAGGGTTGCATTTAGGGGCAAGCATATTCAAGAATATTTCTTCTGACAAATTCCAGTTAAAGATAGCAGGGAAGGGGCATTTTGAATTCACTTCCAAGTCCTGAAACCAACTGAAAGCAAAATAAAAGAGCAAAAAGTAAAAAAGAAACTTCCACCTTCTATTAACAAGGCAAAAGTTATCAAACAAAACTATGAAGAATGGCTGCCAAATGAAGAGAATTTTGACCTAAAATATATGAGAACACAGAGCCGACACATCCCCGCACAGATTCTGGGAAAGAGATCAGTTTACCTAAAGTTAAGTGTCATGTTCCTGAGAAGTACATGCAGTGATCCTCTGCGGGTAGATGGACAAGGTACAAGGTCTGACAAAGGATGGGTCAGAGATGGTCAGTGTTCTGTAATATCTGTCCTCTCTTTTTACTGTAAGAGAACCTCTGATTTTTAAAAATTGAAGTAGAGTTAATTTACAATGTTGTGTTAGTTTCTGGTGTTCAGCAAAGTGATTCAGTTATATATATATATATAAAATATGTTCTTTTTCAGATTCTTTTCCATTATAGGTTATTACAACATGTTCAATATAGTTCCCTATGCTATATATACCAGGACCTCTGGTTTTTTTAGCCGAGCACATGGCTGGCTGGCTGGGATAAAGACTGCATCTGTTAGCTTCCCTGCATGTGGGCATGACCATGTGACTGCTTTCTAGCCTATGAGATGTAAGTGGGAGTCATGTGTAAAACTGTGGAAAGTTTGCTTTTGTTTTTATTTTTTTAAGCAACTTTATTGAGATATAATGCACACACCCTATGTAAATGGAATCATACAATATGTGGGTTTTTTGTGACTGGTTTCTCTCATTTAGCATAATGTTTTCAAAGTTCATCCATGTCTCAGCATGGATCAGTACTTCATTTCATTTTATTGCTGAATATGTATCTGGCACATTTCATTTATCCATTCTTACCAGCAGGGTATGAGGGTGGGAAGTTTGCTTTTGAAGGAAGAAGGTGTGCTCCTTCCTGGTGGCTGGATTGTGAATGTGACAATGGGGCTGGAACATCTGTCTGGACAATAAGTTAAGTGTGTGTTGAGATAGGTAGAGCAACAAGCTAGAAGGAGCCTGGGCCATATGATGAGCACAACACTGGTCTTGAACCGGTTGCTTCCAAGCTCCATTTATGTAAGAAAGAGGTCAAGCTCCAATCATTTGTCATTTTCTGTCTAGTCCTGAAGCATATAGGGTGTTGCGGGAAGGGAACACTGATGAAAATCAGAGAATATAGAGAAAGCCGTTCAGGAAGGCAGAATAGCAGGGAGGTTGCAAAAGGAAGAGTTCAGGAAGAAAAATAAAAGAAAAAAAGAAGAGCATTACAAAGAGCTCAGCACAGCCTTGGAGTATCAGGAGCACATGGCTTTTCATAGGAGACACTGACAGCTTTGATTTTTGTGGCGGGTTTTGATGAGTAAATGAAACTTACTGCAAAGGGCAGATAAATGCACTTTGAAAAGGTATCAACCCAATAATCTCGAAAATATAAATTTCATTTAAGTTTAAATTGTTTCTGTTACACTCTTTTTCCTTCTCTACAAATGTTGTTGAAAAAACATAGCAGCAGGGCTTCCCTGGTGGCGCAGTGGTTGAGAGTTCGCCTGGCGATGCAGGGGACACGGGTTCGTGCCCCGGTCCGGGAAGATCCCATGTGCCATGGAGCGGCTGTGCCCGTGAGCCATGGCCGCTGAGCCTGCGCGTCCGGAGCCTGTGCTCCGCAACGGGAGAGGCCACAACAGTGAGAGGCCCGCGTACCACAAAAAAAAAAGAATAATAAAGTAAAGGAATAGAGAATGGTAAGGTGTGGCAGCCAGGGACTAATTTAGGTGGGAAGGTCAGGGCTAGCCACTCTAAGGTGGTGGTATTTGAGTGTGGACTTAAGTGATATAAAGGGAAGACATTTAAGATAAGAGCATGCAAACATTTAAGATAAGAGCATTCCAGGCAGAAAAAATAGTAAGTATAAAGGCCCTGGGGTAGATATAAGCTTGGTATGTTTAAGAAATTAAAAGGATTTTGTGACCGTTGCTTACTGGCCCTTTTTGCTATCGTAAGAATTTTTTATTTTAAGTATGGGAAATCACTGAAATGTTTTGAGTCAGAAAGTAATTTAGTTTATGTTTTTAAAACACTCTGGCTACTGTGTAGGGAATAAAACTAGTAGGGCAAAAAAAAATGGAAATGGAGAATATTTGAGGAGGCTTTTGTCATTGTCCAAACAAGAAATCTATGATGGGGCTATTGTCACCATCCAAGCAAGTAAGATATGGTCACCTGGACTAAGATGACAGTGGTCAAGGTGAGAGAAATAGTCAGTTTCCAGACATACATTCAAAGCAGTCTGTATAACTTGATGATATGGGAAGTGAGATAAAGAGAGGGATTGTGGATGAGTCCTAGGTTTTGGTCTAAGAAATTGGATCAATCATGGTAATATTTGCCAATTTGGGGAAAATGAAACGGGAAAGAACAGATTTTAAGAGTCATCACAATAAGATTAATTGTCACCAGTTGATTGTCACAGTGTCCTAGCTGATGGGGTGTGGGGTAGTATCTTATTTTTATCCTCATACTTTTCTATGTTTTCATAACAAACATACTCATTTTTACACAAGCATATAAAGTTATTTTTTAAAAGAAGGATTTTTCAGTTACTCTTAAGAACTGGAAGCCATCCCTGGTGGCGCAGTGGTTGAGAGTCCGCCTGCCAATGCAGGGGACACGGGTTCGTGCCCTGGTCCGGGAAGATCCCACATGCCGCGGAGCGGCTGGGTCCAGTGAGCCATGGCCGCTGAGCCTGCGCGTCGGAGCCTGTGCTCAGCAATGGGAGAGGCCACAACAGTGAGAGGCCTGCGTACCACAAAAAAAAAAAAAAAAAAAAAAAAAACTGGAAGCCAGATTAGAGGCAGTTTTTGTGATGTAACCAGGCCCACGTGGTGGAGGCATTCAGTGTTATGGAAAGCACCAAGCTTTGGAGTCAGAAAGCTAATTTAATCTCCAGATTTTCTAACTATATGTTATATGAGCTGGGAAAATCATTTAAATTTTAGGGATCTTCATATATGTAAGTGGAATATAATGGTCTCAAGAAAGATTGAGGTGAAGTTCAAATGGGATTATGTGGGTAAAAGCATTTAATCATTCAATCATTCACTGATCCACAAGTATTTAGTGGAACTTACTACATGCCAGGCCCCAGTCTAATTGCTAGAGACACATCAGAAAATAAAAGAGATCAATTCTCTGCCCACAAGGTGCTTATATCCTTATAGGGAGAGAAGACAATAAACAGACAAATATACAATATGTCAGATGGTAAAAAGTGCTTTGAGGAAATATTAAATAGGGGAGGGTGAAAAGGGAGTGCTGGGGACACGGTTGGTTTCTCCTCATCCAATTGACCCATCACCGATTGGTGTCACTTGTGGACACAGTTTGTATCTGTAAGGCTCTGTCTGGCTCCAGGGACTGGAGGGGGGATCAGTGGCCTTAGGAATGGGTACCTATTAGAAATCCTCATGGAGGTATGAGGTACGTAGCTGGAAGTACAGTTTTGGAGTTCAGAGAAGTAGAAGCAAGAAATATAAATTTGAGGGTCATCAGCTTACAGTGGGATTTGTCGATGAGACCATCTGGAGTTAAGTGCTGATAAAGAGAAGAAATTCAAGAACAGACCCCAGCAGACTCCTACAGGGTCAGCGTTATAAGGGGGGATCAATAAGCTTCACCCCTCTTAAAACTCTCACCAAACACACACTCCTCTCCCGTTTTTAACCTGGTTAACATCTATTCATTCAGATCCCAGATCTCAGTTCATACATTACTTCCTTCATTTAAAAATGTATCCAGCACAGGGCTTCCCTGGTGGTGCAGTGGTTGAGCGTCTGCCTGCCGATGCAGGGGACACGGGTTTGTGCCCTGGTCTGGGAAGATCCCACATGCCGCGGAGCAGCTGGGCCCGTGAGCCATGGCCGCTGAGCCTGCGTGTCCAGAGCCTGTGCTCTGCAACAGAAGAGGCCACGACAGTGAGAGGCCCGCGTACCACAAAAAAAAAAAAAAAAAAAAAAAAAAAAATGTATCCAGCACATTGTACTGGGATTTAGTGGTGAACAGTAAGTAAGATAAGTTAGTCTTGGCCTTCACTGAGTTTATCTTCTGCTGGAAGAGAAAGCTAGTAGACAATAAAGAAGTAAATAAATAAATAAGGGCAAACTAAGTCAAATATTCTGATTGAAATAAACAGGAGATAAGACTGAGCATAGGAGGAGATATGGGGTTATATGTATATGATAGCTGATTCACTTTGTTATAAAGCAGAAACTAACATACCATTGTAAAGCAATTATACTCCAATAAAGATGTTAAAAAATAAAAAATTAAAAAATTTAAAAAAAGACTGAGCATAACCAGGGGAGGCCTCTTTAGATGAGATATCAGGGGAAGGCCTCCATGTGTAGTTCACCATTGTGCTAATATCAGAAGTATAAGATGAGCTGAGAGAAGAACATTCCAGGCAAAGAACTGGAGGATCTGTCCCAAGGACTGACTTGCCTTACTCTCCACGCTCAGCCAGGTTCCTTTTGCCCTACACTCTCCTAACCCTTAAAACCCAAGTAGCTCTCAGAGTTCTCCCTGACTTGAATTGAGCTGGACTCTTGATTCATTTATAGGTCCAGTCAACTAATAATTTATTAAGCAGGCTTAAATTACATTGAGACTGTACTGCAGAATCTCAGAGTTACTGCTGGAGGACAGAAAGAAATTTTAAAACTAAGATTACTGAAGGTGTGGGTTGGGACGTTTGATTCATTTGCCTAAACAAGGCTCTGCAGGGCTGGCTTCCCAAGATTTGAGTCAAGACCCTTGGAGGATGTCAGACAAGTGAGCTTTCTGCTCCAGCTTTCCCTGACTTCCAAGAGCCCCAGCTCTGTCCAAGACTTAAGGTATTAGGGGGGTGTATTCATTTCCTATTGTAGGTAAAAAATTAGTGGCTTAAAACAACCCCGATTTGTTATCTTACAGTTCTGGAGATCAGAAATCTGAAATGGGTCTCACTGGACTAAAAGCAAGGGTTGACAGGGCTGCATTCTTTTCTGAAGGCTCCCGGGGAGAATGTGTTTCCTAGGCTTTTGCCGTTTTTAGAGGCTGCTTGCATTCCTTGGCTCATGGCCCCTTCCTCCATCTTCAAAGCCAGCAACGGCCCACTGAGCCTTTCTCACGTCTCATCACTCTGACTCTGACCCTCCTGCCTTCCTCTTTCTCTTATAAGAACACTTGTGATTACACTGGGCCCACCTGGATAATCCCTCCATCTCAAGACTAGCTCATTAGCAACCTTAATTCCATCCGCAAACTTCATTCTCTCTTGCCACTTAACATAACATATTCATGGGTTCCAGGGATTAGGTTGTGGACACCTTTGGGGGCCATTATTATACTTACCAGGAGGATACAGGACTCTCTGATCTGACTCAACTCCCACATATCCTCCAGCAAGCCCTCCCTGACCCCCCAAAGCTAGGTTAGGTAACCCTGCTCAATGGCCTATGTGGTTACATCCATCACTCTTCCCCTAGTGCTGTGCTTGTTCGCTAGTCTGTATCTTTAGGATAATAGCTGCTTTTCTCACTCTTGGTTATCTGTCTCTTCACTGCAATGTAAGCACCACATGGTCAAAGATCTTTGTTGGTTTTATTCTATATCAAAAATAAGGATACAAGTAAAGCCTTTAGATACATTCAATATATATATTGAATGAATGAATTGTATCTCCATCGCCTAGCCAGGTCTCTAGCACAGAGTAGATAGATGCTTAATGCTGCTGCTACTATTAATACTGCTAATAATATTTATTAAGCCCTTACTATGTGCCAGGCACCGTGCAAAAGGCCCTATGTATATTATCTTGTTTGAGTCACACAACTCTTGAGGAAGTAGCTGTTTTTTCTCCATCCTATACAGAGGGAAACTGAGGTTATAGAAGTTAATTATTTGGCCCAAGATCAAATGGCCTAAGAGGGAGTTGAACTTGTATATCTCTGCATATGCTAAGTGAAATAAGCCAGATAGAAAAAGACAAATACTGTGTGATCTCCCTTATATGTGGAATCTAAAACAGCCATACTCGTAGAAACAGAGTAGAATGGTAGTTGTCTGGGGCTGGGGAGTAGAGGAAATGAGATGTTGGGCAAAGGGTACAAACTTCAAGCTGTAAGATGAGTGAGTGCTGGGAATCTAATGTACAGCATGGTGACTATAGTTTACAGGACTTTATTATATACTTGAAAGTTGCTAAGAGAGTAGATTGTAAATGTTCTCATCTCACACACACACACACACACACATACACAAGTACATGACATGATGGAAGTGTTAATTAACCCTAACGTGGTAATCATTTTGCAATGCATACATGTATTAAGTCATCACATTGTAAACCTTAAATGTACCAGTGTTATATGTAAATTACATCTCAGTGAAGCTATAAAAATTTTTTTTTAAATATTATATCCCCCTGACACTCAAGTTCCTTCTACTTCTGGTTGCTTGGAGAGACATTGTGTGCCCTCTGGCTTCAGGGCATATGTTCTGGTACTCTATGTGAAATTCCAGGGAAGGAGTGTCAATCTCAGCCCTGATGTACAGAGGGCATTCCCTGTTTACAACAACCCGAAGTTCATACAAGCAGGGAGGGTACATCCCCCTCCTAGAGAATGGGTGTCATCTGTTTAGCATGAGTGAGGTCACCATAAGAACTAAAGACACATTTACCAGAGAAATGGGAATTCTTTTGTAGAGGAACAGTTTGGGACTATCTAGGGACCACTAAGCCAAGCCTTCAATAGTGACAGTAGATATTGTCCTGTTGACAAAAATTCAATTAATTATCAAGTTAAGAGGGGAAAAAGGGGGAATCTTATTCAAGCCAAACTGAAGATTGTAACCCGGGAAGCATATTCTTTTTTTTTTTTTAATTTTTGAATTTTATTTTATTTATTTTTTATACAGCAGGTTCTTATTAGTTATCTATTTTATACATATTAGTGTATATATGTCAATTCCAATCTCCCAGTTCATCCCACCACCCACCCCTTCCCCCCTTGGTGTCCATACGTTTGTTTTCTACATCTGTGTCTCTATTTCTGCCATGCAAACTGGTTCATCTGTACCATTTTTCTATATTCCACATGTATGCGTTAATATACAATATTTGTTTTTCTCTTTCTGACTTACTTCACTCTGTATGACAATCTCTAGATCCATCCATGTCTACAAATGACCCAGTTTTGTTCCTTTTTATGGCTGAGCAATATTCCCTTGTATATATGTACCACATCTTCTTTATCCATTCGTCTGTCGATGGGCATTTGGGTTGCTTCCATGACCAGGCTATCGTAAATAGTGCTGCAATGACAACTGGGGTGCATGTGTCTTTTTTTTTTTTTTGAAAACTCTCTCTTGGTTCTTTCCAACACGATGGGCAATGATTTATTTGAGATCACCAAAAATAACATCTTACAGAAAGGGAACTGTAACATTACACAACCGAGTATAGCTATAAAATCTCAAACATTCAGGCAATGCTTTATCGAGATCACCAAAAATAAGGTTTTATAGAAAAGGAACTGTAACAAGCAAATGTATACCTGCAAATATTCTTTTGCCATCAATATCAACTCCCTCTAAAATGCTCTGGGACTACTCTTCAGTTTCCAAGCAAAACTAATGTTTTGTTGCTTAGCCTAATCACAAGAATGAAAACGCCTTTTGCAAAACGATTTTGTTTATTGCTAACAAATAACTAAAAAAATGTGGTTATTGCTAACAAGTAACTCCTGTCTACTGAAACAGCCCAACCTACACACACTTTCGTGAACATTTCACTGTGAACACAGCTGCTCGTTTCCCGCCGTCACAGATGACATGTACCATGGCAAGGGTCACATGTTGGAGGCCGTTCAGGCACCTAGGAAGTAATCCATAACAGAAATAACTACGGGAGGTAAGCAGCTCAAACAAATGGGCCCGCCACAGCCCCCCGACGGGGGTATCGCATTCGCTCTGCCTGTAAGGAAGGCCCACCAACTCCCTAGTTCTTTACTGGGGACCAAGAGCACAAAGCTAGGTAGAGAAACTGTTCTTCCAGAACCATCAAAACCTTAATAAATCACCCTGGGGTTCTTCGTGCTGTAGTGCACCTCACAGGCAACAACATAGGCAGACTCTGTGAAAAAGTCATCATGGTATTCTGCTAAAAACCTCAGAAAGAGATCAAAGTGCTTCAGTAAAGCCTTCAGATTCTTCTCAGAAAAGGACATCTTTCCAAGGATTTCTGAAAGTTTCACGAACAATTGCAGCAAGTGTTGTGCCCCATAAATTTAAGAGGGTGGAGGTGGCTGGTCACCTGGGGGGTAACTGTCAGGTACAAGTTTCCAGGAGAGGACCTCATTTATTTCATTAGTTCTTCTGCCTTCAAAGCCAGCAAACACCACACTCCCTTCCTTGCTAGGGGTCAGAGGAACAGGTGAGGATGATCGGCTATGAACAGGCGTCTTCTTTTCCAGGTGCAGAAACAGCTTGGGCGTGCTGGCAGACGTGTCCTGCTGCCGGCACTTGGGCTGAGGCGAGCCGCTGCTCTCAGACAGCCTGTCGCAATTGTTAGAGTGGCATGTGGACCTCCTCAGAGACTGCAAGGCTTCCGGCTCGGCTTTGCACCTTTTGGGGGCAGCTGGCTCGCCTGTGGTTGGCTGACTCTCTGTGGGCTGTGGCGTGGATGGATTCAACAAATGTGGGCTTGGAGAGAGATCCTCCGGGTTCCGATTAGCGTTTGTGGTACTTCCCTTAATCGGAAGAAAAAATTTGGACGAAGTCACCTTTTTGTACTGAACTTGTTCATATGGATAGAGCCAAACCAATGGGAGAGTGTAATCAAAAGTTATTCTTTGGTTTTTTTTTTTTTTTTTGCGGTACGTGGGCCTCTCACTGTTGTGGCCTCTCCCGTTGTGGAGCACAGGCTCCAGACGCGCGGGCTCAGCGGCCATGGCTCACGGGCCCAGCTGCTCCACGGCATGTAGGACCTTCCCGGACTGGGGCACGAACCCATGTCCCATGCATTGGCAGGCGGACTCTCAACCACTGCACCACCAGGGAAGCCCCGAAGGTTATTCTTAATCTATCCACCATCTCCTTACAAAGGTCAACGTTCTTTTCTGCTGGGATATAATGCACACTCATGTTGGCGTGTGGCATAGCCTGATGGTGATGAGGCCTCTCATTGGCTGAAAAGGCTGTATTGATAGCAAAATGCTTCACGTACGATTCCGAAATAGTTATGATGTTGGTCTGGCATGAAAGTTTCACTAACCGTTTCCTCCTGTTGATACAGTAACAATCGTCCTCAGGCTTCTTTTCAGAACTTCAGGGATTTCTACAGCTATTGTTCTTTCTTCCATTTCCTTTTTTGCGTGCAGCTCTGGTTCTTCCTTCACTTCAGTCTTTTCTTCAATATCACTTTCTTCACTTATTTCTTCATCCTTTTCTTCACTACTGTCATCAGAGGAACCGCTTATTAAGTTTTCAACATTTTCATCTTTTTCTTCAACAGGGAGGCTTTTTAAGACAGAGTCCACACCTGGCAACCTGCAGCGCTTCCTCTTTCTTCCTGTGCTTCTCAGGCGAGCTACAGCTTTTCTTGCCAATTTACGCTGTAATCTCCAATTTTCATCAGTGTCACGAAGGACATGATCTTCAGCTGCCCATCTATCCCAGCTTCTGTTCCAACTAGTCAAATGGATCAGATATTCTGGGATCTTTCTGCCTTTTTCGTCTTTACCAACAATAACATCGACAATCTTGGCATCGTCCAGCACTCGTGCCTTGGTGGGGTCAGGCTCGAAGCACAACACTTTCTCCCCTGAGTGGAATTTAAATTTCACGCCCTCTCTGGCGCTCATTTGCTCATCGTGGCGGAGGGCGAGGCTCCGGGGTGGGTGGAGCATGCACCACATGTGTCTTTTTGAATTATGGTTTTCTCAGGGTATATGCCCAGGAGTGGGATCGCTGGGTCGTATGGTAGTTCTGTTTTTAGTTTTTTAAGGAACCTCCATACTGTTCTCCATAGTGGCTGTATATTGATATATATAATATATATTTTTTTATATATATAATATATATATATTATATATATATATATATATATATATATAAAACAGTGCAGGAGGGTTCCCTTTTCTTCACACCCTCTCCAGCATTTGTTGTTTGTAGATTTTCTGATGATGCCCATTCCGGGAAGCATTTTCTTAGAAAGCTCTGAGAACCATTCCACCTGTTAGGAATCTAAGGCACAGTCACATACGTTTTTGAGACAAAGGATTGTACATCAAAATGACATATTGATATTTTACATAAAGTTCACCAAGGATACATGGTCCACGTAAGCACGTACAAAGCGAGCAGCAAGTCGCCACGACCCCCTACAGAGCTGGGAAAGAACACTATTCTTTTAAGAAGTTACATTGCTAGGAAAAAAATTGATCTTTACTGTAGAGCAGGCCCATCTTCTGTTTTATGCTTTGGTTTTTTGGCCACGAGGCATGTGAGATCTTAGTTCCCTGACCAGGGATCGAACCCACACCCCCTGCATTGGAAGGTGAAGTCTTAACCACTGGGCCACCAGGGAGGTCCAGGCCCATCTTTGAGGAGCTCTGGTTAATGTGTAATGTGGATGCACACTGCACGTGAGGGAGGGAGGGAGGAGGTCCAAACAAACACAAAGAGAAAATTTTATGTTTAGTTTTTTCTTGTCCTGCCTTAAAATATAAATTTTATTTCATCAGTCCTAGATCAAGGGCTTAATGTGTACAGCATTAGTGATGTCCTTTCAGCTTTCTCTCTTGATGCCTGCCCTCACCACCTGGGGTGTCAGGATCTCATCAGAAAATTATGGGATTTTAGCAGTGGGTGCAAAATCCTGTGGTTTTTACTCTGTGGTACTGCTGAGTTGGTACTGATCTTGGGCCAACTCTCTAGACCATCTGTGGGCCAGACTGGCCTGGCTATAGTTTGTTCACCCAGTATAACCAAGAGTTGATAGCTGTCTTTACTGACAGGTGAGAAAAGCATAGGATTTCCTTGGAAATGTTTGCTGAAGTGCAGGAGGATGCAAGAGGAAAGGTCAATAATGGGTCTATTCATTCATTCAACAAATGTGCCCCCATGCCAGGCTGTGTGCTAGAGGCTGACGATCATCCTGGGGGGGCAGGAACAATGCATCAGCAGGGCTGCGCTCTATCCTAACACCTAACACCTAGCACAGTGGATAAGTGCGTAACAGGCAAAGTCATAAGATTGGAGATACAAAGACTGATGGTAACAGCAATTGCAAGGGGACATGAGGAAGACCCAGGGTTTGGAGCTGAGTTAAGCTACCTGGGGAAAGAACATAAGCAAAAGCAGGAAAGCAGGTGATGAGGGCATACTCGGAAGACAGTAGGCACTGCAGAGGGGCTGCACTGGAGGAGGTCACAATTGGACCTGGTAGGAGTGACTTGAAAACCAGGCAGAAGCATTTGGATTTTACACTCTAGTGCGTGAAATTCCACTGAAACTTTGTTTAAAAAAAAAAACTTTATTGGAGTATAATTTACATACCATAAAATTCATCCATTTGAAGTGTGCAATGCAGTGATTTCTAGTAAATTTACCAAGTTGTGCAACCATCAGCATCACCCAGTTTTAGAACATTCTCATCACTCCAACAAGATCCCTCATGCCCATTTACAGTGAATCTCCTTTTCCACTCCCAGCCCTAGTAAGTCACTATTTTACTTTGTGTCTGTAAGTTTACTTTTGCAGGACATTTCATATAAATGGAATCATACAATAAGAGGGTTTTCTGTGTTGGCTTCTTTCAGTTAGCATGGTGTTTTTGAAGTCCATCCATGTTGTAGCATGTATTAGTATTTTATTCCTTTTATTGCTGAATAATGTTCAATTGTATGGATATACCACATTTTATTTATCCATCAGCTGGTGGACACCTGGGTAGTTTCCACTTTTTGGCTACTACAAATAATGCTGCTATGAATATTCTTGTGTACAAGTCTTTGTTCTCTTGGGTAGGTACCCAGGAGTGGAATTGTTGTGTTGTATGGTAAATTCATAGTTAACTTTTGGGTGGCTGTACTTAATTATTTTTATTTATTTTTTAAAAGCACCTCTATTAACATATAATTTGTATACCATAAAATTCATCTGCTTCCCGTTTACAATTCAGTGAATTTTAGTGTATTTACAGAGTTGTACAGTCACCACAATCTAATTTTAGAACACTTCTTTCACCCTAAGGAGAAATCTTGTGCCCATTTGTAGTCACTCTGCATTTTCACTCCTAGCCCTAGCCAACCTCTAGTTTACTTTCTGTCTCTCTATGTTTGTGTTTTCTAAACATCTATGAATTGGATCATATAATATGTGATCTTTTGTGTCTCCTTTCACTGATCATAATATTTTTAAGGTTCATCCATCTTATACAATGTATCAGTACTTCACTCCTTTTCATTGTCAAATGATATTCCATTGCATAGATATGCCATATTTTGTTTATCCATTCATTAGTTAATGGATAATTAGATTGCTTCTACTTTTCTATTGTGGATAATACTGCTATGAACATTTACCTACTAGTTTTTGTGTGGATATGTGTTTTCATTTCTCTTGGGTAGATACCTAGGAAGTTGCTGGATCGTATAGTAAGTATATATTTAAACTTCTAAGAAACTGCAAAACTGTTTTCCAAAGTGGCTGCACCATTTATTTTCCCATCGGCAATATATGAGGTTTCTAGTTTCTCCCTATTCTCGACAACACTTGTTATTGTGTCTTTTTGATTATAGCCATTCTAGTGGATGTGATGTGATATCTCATTGTGTTGTTTTTTTGGTTTTTTTGTTTGTTTTTTTGGTTTTTTGTTTGTTTGTTTTTTGTGGTATGCGGACCTCTCACTGTTGTGGCCTCTCCCGTTGTGGAGCACAGGCTCCGGACATGCAGGCTCAGCGGCCATGGCTCACGGGCCCAGCCGCTCCGTGGCATGTGGGATCTTCCTGGACCGGGGCACGAACCCGTGTCGCCTGCATCGGCAGGCGGACTCTCAACCACTGCGCCACCAGGGAAGCCCTCATTGTGGTTTTAAGTTGCATTCCTTAATGACCAATAGTGTTGAACATCTTTAATGTGTTCATTAGTCATTCATATATCTACTTTAGTTGAATAAAATGTCTATTCAAATCTTTTCCCCACTTTTAAATTGGGTTGTTTGTTTTATTACTGGGTTGTAAGAGTTCTTGATTTATTCTGGATATATTGTCAGATACATGATTGGCAACTGTTTTCTCCCAACCTGGGGCTCACCTTTTCATTTTCTCAATGGTATCTGTTGAAGATTTTTGAGGAGAAAAGGGACAAGACAGAGCTGTGCTTCAGAAAGATAGGATGTAGAATGGATCAAAAGGACAGTGTTCTATTTTAATACCCTTTCCTATATTGTAACATAGGGAACAAGGACAGGCCAAGCTTCTCAAAATTCTCCGGGAATCAAAGGGTTATAAGCAGCTATTTATTGAAGCCTGTTTACAGTCCAGTTAATCAGTAAACCAGAATCAGTGAAACTACCCAATCTGAAGAAGTGCAAAAACCTTTCAAAAGGTTTTCATGGATTAGGAGAGGCAGAGAAATGGGGGAGGGGAGATGAGTGCCTATTCCAGAGCTACATAAATAACTTCTGGCTTTGGAAGGACAGTTCTGAACTTTCTTCCCAGGCACTGTCACACTGGTGTTTACTGGCGGGAAACTAGGAAAAGCTGGTTCTTGGCCCTTGGATTTTGACGGGTTACTGGGAGAAGCGGGGCCCATTTTAGTGGGTCTCTGAAAAAGCCCAGCAAGATGTCAGACATGGTCTCAATTTTCCTCCAGCTCCTTCTCTTCAAGTTGGTTGCCCCGGTGACCTTTCGCCACCACCGCTATGATGACCTCGTGCGGACGCTGTACAAGGTGCACAATGAATGCCCTCATGTCACGCGGGTTTACAGCATTGGGCGCAGTGTGAAGGGAAGACACCTCTACGTGCTGGAATTCAGTGACTACCCTGGAATCCACGAGCCCTGTAAGCCCTGAGCATGTGTCTTAAAGTGTGTGTGGGCAGGACCCTTCCCTTACAAATCCAGTAATTGGGGTGGTTTCTGGGGAGGTCCCTGGACCCCTCCACCCATAAAGTATCACCACTTCCTCAGCCTGGACTAAGTATTTCCTTGCTTAGCCTACAAACTGGCCCTGCCTCTGGGGAGCTGCAACCCCAGTTCAGGCTCCAGTCTGCTCCTCCTTTTTGGGTTCTGTTTGCTCAAGACCTTAATGGTAAAAGGTGAGTCTTTTTCCCTGCTCCCTTCCCATCCCCCCCGCCTTCCCTCCCATTACCCTTCTTTCTTCCTTGCTGTTACTATTCTGCCTTTCCCTATCCAGTGCCTCTGGAGAAACAATTAGCCCTTCTAGTTCTGCCAGAGTTTAGGGATAGCTCTTTGGGGAATGACGGTGTACTCAGAGTATGGGATCCTGGAGAGAGTTTGAGGTTTGGGGTATTCATTTTATTCATTACATTATTTGTTGTTAGTTTGTTTCTATTATAAAAGCCATCCATGTTTGGATTAAAGTAGAAATTAGATAAGGTAAAAACCTCACCCGTAATCCCACCACTCACAGATGACCATCTCCTTCTAAACTTTCTTCTATGCATGTTTAAGCCACCTCCCCTTACATACACGTCATTTTTTTAATAAAAATGGAATCATACTATATCTGCTTTTCTCATTTCATAGTCTTTGATGAATAGCATGTCTGTAAATATAGATCTGCATTATCATTTTTGGCTGCATAATATTCCATGGTTGCAAGGTTGTATTGAGCAGTTCATTTATTGATGGGCATTTAAGTTGTTTCTACTTTACTGCTTTACTTACAGCAATTGTGACATTCAAGTACGTCAGTTCCTCCTACAAACTGTCAACCTCAGGTCTCTTTTCCTCTCCACTTCCTCACCCTTCCCCCTAGCCCAAATTCCATCACAGCCTAGATGATTGCACCAGGCTCCTGACGTTCTCCTATCGCCTAACAGCCACCACTCTCTAAACCTTTCATTTAAGGCACAGATGCTAGGTGCCCAAATATTGATATAATCCCCTCCCTCCCTTGCTTAGAAACCTTCAGTGACAACCTCACACCCAGTGGATTCTGTCCATGACAGCTTCAAACTCTTTAAGTGGCCAGTTCGGGGCTGGGGGGGGAAGGGAGAGAGGGGGGTGGGAGGCTGGCTCAAGGAAGGCTATGTGATTAGGCGAAGATAAGGGCCTTGCTTTGAAAATGCACTTGCAGAGCAAACCCCCTGCTTTTACTCAGGACGTGTGTTCATTTGTGGAAGCTTGTGGGTGCTAATGGACATAGTAGGCTTAGCCCCTCACTCCATGCCCCTTTCTTGGTGCTCTGTCTACTTTCTAGCATTCAGTGCCTTTCTTGAAGCTTTTCATACTATTATACCTCACCGATCCCTCTTTTCTCTGATGCCCTATCAAAGGTACATCCATTCATTCCTTAATTATTCCACAAGTATTACTGATGATCTACTCAGTGTAAGTAAGCACTTTGGTAGACTCTGAATATAGCACAGAGAATAAAACAAAGACTCTGCCCTCAGGGCCTTAATTCTAGCGAGGTAAGACTGGCAATAAATAGGTAACTAAATAAATATATATTATACCAGATGAAAATAAGTGCTAGTGAGAAAAAGAAACCAGGAAGGAGAGATAAGGAGTTGTGGACAATCGTGGGTTGAGTGGGGGAGGGGTGTTGCTTTTTAGGAAAGGCTTCTCCTTCAAGGTGATTTTTGAGTACGTGATTGAGGTGCCATACTGGTTCTGGGGAGGAAAACACCGCACAGAGGCAAGAGCCGGAGCACACTTGGCATGTGTGAGGAGCAGCGAGGAGGCCCCTGTGGCTCCGGGACAGTGAACCACAGGAAAGCAAGGTCAGAGCAGAGCTGTCGGGGATACTGGGCAGGAGGAGATCACGTGGGGCCTTGCAGGCCTCTGCAAAAATATTGGCTTTTGCTCTGAGTGAAGTGAGAAGCCGTTGGAGGGTTTTAAGCCCAGGAGTGACATGATCTGACTAAAAATTTTAAAAGATCACTCAGAACAAGAATCAGCAAACTAGAGTCTTGAGGGCCAGCTACCTGTTTTGGTAAATAAAGTTTCACTGAAACACAGTCACACCCATTTGTTTTTGTATCATCTATGTCTGCTTTCACTGGAAGCGTTGAGTAGCTGCAGTGAAGACGATATAGCCCAGGAAGCCCAAAGGATTTACTCTCTGGTCCTTTACAGGAAACGTTTGCCAAACGCTGACTCAGGAGAATAGACTTGCATGGCTGGGCAGATGCAAGGAGTTCAAGTAGGAGATTTATTGTAGTAATGCAGGCTTGCGATTGTGGGAGCTTGAACCAAAATGATGACAGTGGTTGTTAGGAGAAGTGGTTGTATTGTATTCTGGATATACGGAAAGTAGAGACAAAAGAATTTTCTATTGAATACCTCCTAAGAGCAAGGGACTATGGTAGGTTCTACAGGGCAGTGGTTCCCAAACTTATGGATTTCACACACACACACATATATATATATGGGAGATCAGAGGGGACTAAAATAGATTTTCCAACTTTTATTTTACTGAACAAGGATGTTGAAGAATACTACCTGCCATCTGCTATCACCATCCTTTCGTAAAATAAAGTATAACTTAACACCAAGAAAAGTGAGAAAGACGTGATAAGATTAAAGAAATACACTAAGAACAAAGAAGGTACATGATAGAAAATCCACCACACAGTCCTTATGGGTTATAGACATTCCTTTGGGAAAGACTGCTGTAGCAGATAAATAACAATGGATTGTATCCTAAAGAAAGTTTAAAATGGCATACATTGCAAAGGCCAGGTCCAGTAAGGAAAATAGGACATGTGCAAAATTAGCCAAAACCCAGAGTAGAAAGTGGTATCATAAAAGGGAAGCTTAATCGGGAGTTCACTCCCAGCAAGGAGATTCCAAGATGGCTTCACAGAGTAAGGAGCATTTGAGCCTAGATGGATGGTGAGGAGAGCATGGAAATGTGAAGATGAAGAGACACAGAATCAGAAAAGGCATGAAGGCAAGAGAGTGCTGGATGGGGGCTTCCCTGGTGGCGCAGTGGTTAAGAATCTGCCTGCCAATGCAGGGGACAGGGATTCGAGCCCTGGTTCGGGAAGATCCCACATGCTGCGGAGCAACCAAGCCCGTGCGCCACAACTACTGAGCCTGTGCGCTAGAGCCCGTGAGCCACAACTACTGAGCCCACGTGCCACAACTACTGAAGTCTGCGCGCCTAGAGCCTGTGCTCCGCAACAAGAGAAGCCACCGCAATGAGAAGCCCGCTCACTGCAAAGAAGAGTAGCCCCTGCTCGCCACAACTAGAGAAAGCCCGCGCACAGCAATGAAGACCCAACACAGCCAAAAATAAATAAATAAAATTAATTAATTTTTTTAAAAAAAGAGTGCTGGGTGGAAGGGCAATCACTTGGCAAGGGCTTTTCTCCTTCCTTTTAAAACAGGGCAAGAATGATTTTTTTAAGTGGTTCTAGAGGCTCCTCTTATGACCTCAGTTCTAACTTCAATTGAACAGTTAACATGGCCAAAGAAAAGACTAAGGAATGAGACATACATAGACTCGTTCCTACCCTGTGCCTCAAGACACAGCATTCTCAGATATGAAGGGGAGATTTTAACCTCATTACCAAGAAAATTAAATTTTCAGCTGGTGCACTTAGGAACTGTTATGCTATAACCTGGAGGACTTTAGGCCAGCAAATCTTGGAAAAGCTATCCTTATCCTGAAAAGATTTGTCTCTGAGAAGCATTAAGCTACCTCAGTGCCACCTGGGCTTTGACCTCCATTATTAATCTGCCAGGTGACCTCAGACAAGTTACTTAACCTCTTCCATACCCGGTACCCTCATCCTGAGACTAATAATGCCTACTTCACAGGTTTTCTGTGAAGATTAGCAATGACATAAATGCCTAGTACACAGTAGGGTTTTAATCAGTAGTAGACGTCATTATCCGTGGCATGAATTTTTGTAGCATTTGTAGTTGCAGTTTGTTCAAAGGGGGCACAGGGATTATTGGAAAAGACCTAACAGAAGCACGAGGTTTTCTTCTATTCATTACTGAAAAAGAGGGAAACGTCCCTTTGCATGGTTAGGAATTAACTGCACTCGTAAGCTTTCCCCCATTTTCTTTATGTGTGTTTCTCTCACTTGCAGTGGAACCGGAAGTCAAGTATGTGGGGAATATGCACGGCAACGAGGTGCTGGGCCGCGAGCTGCTGCTGCAGCTGTCGGAGTTTCTGTGCGAGGAGTTCCGCAACAGGAACCAGCGCATCGTCCGGCTGGTGGAGGGCACGCGCATTCACATCCTGCCGTCCATGAACCCCGACGGCTATGAGGTGGCCGCTGCCGCCCAGGTACCGAGCCCCAGCGGGAGGCCCTGCAGAGAGCAGAGCCGTCTTAGGGAGTAAGGAAAAGCCGGGAGACCAGGTGTCCTCTCCGTCCCACTGTAAATGCCACGATGTGATAGAGGAAAAGCTGGAGAAATAGAATGAAGTGTGAAGACGGGTTCAGCACTGTAGCACCCTAAGCAGTGAATGGGGGTTCTCTCTGAGTCTCAGTTCCCTCCCTTCCGCGCCTTTCCAGCTGAGTTCTCCATTTCATTGTGAGGATCAGTGAAGCAGTATCAGTGACAACATTTCATCAACTGGAAGGTACTGAACAGGTGTGAAGGGATATTGCAAGACGCCCCTCCTTCCCTGAACTTTTAGCTGCCAACCTTAAATCCTCTTCTTCCTCCCATACTACACTTACATTTGCATTTGGGGGGAAAAGAGAAAGAATGAGCTTTTCTCAGAATTGTGGGGTGGCAGGTTAGTCCTGTTACAGATTCTTCATACTTTATTCCATCTCTGCACAGCTTTTTTCCTCTACTAGTATAGTACTCAGCCTTTGAATTCTTTATTTTAGAGTTACATTGTTCAGGGGACAAATTTTAAGAAGTGTTTATGGGCTTTATTTCCTAACATAAATTCAGAATATCAGCGTGCCTAACTTTGAGTCAGTGATTCTTTTGTGGCTGTGCATCAGAATTGTAGGTGAAGATTTTTGAGATACAGGTTCTCAGGTCCTCTCCCCACCCCAAATCTACTGAATTAGAATTTTCAGTGGGTGAGGGCAGGCATCTGCCTTACACAATGGATATGTTTCTTTAAAAGCTCTATTTAAACCTGGTTTGTTTGGGTTTGTTTTTTTTTTTTTTGGAGGGGGGTGTAAATGAAAGATTTTTTTTCCATTTAAAAATATGTTTATTGGGGGTAGTCTTAAAATGTTTTTTATGTTTAAGACTAGACTTCACTACTTTACTTTTTTTTTAATTTTGGTTTTATTGTGGTAAGAGCACCTAAGATGAGATCTACCCTCTTAACAAAATTTTAAGTGTACAATACACTATTGTTGATGATAGGGAAAAGGTGGTACAGCTGATCTCCAGAACTTATCTATCCCGTTCAACCAAAACTTTGTACCCCTTCATTAGTAACTTCCCATTTCCCCCTCCTTCCAGCTCCTGGCAATGACCTTCCACGCTCCGATTCCATGAATCTGACCACTCTGTCCCATACAAGTGGAACCACTCAGCATCTCTCCTTGAATGGCCCATCCTGGTTTAAGCCTAGTAGAGGACAGGGCTGAGGGGTGAGGGGAAGCAGGGAGGGTAATGGAGCCAAGATGTCGAGCCAAACACAAATTCGACCCTTGCCATCTTACAGCCTCCTGCTGACATGACTCAACAGATGAAAAAAAAAAACAACAAAAAAACCCAAAAAAACTTTGTTCCCCCCTCCCGCCCCCCACTGGAAATCAGAGAGATGGACATGAACGTGCCTTGAGACTTGAGTTTCCAAAAGAACAGGACAATTTGAAAGTGTTGTAGGGGTGAACCCAGCGTGGCCACTTTCCTTCTAGTGGCCCTTCCCTGTATTGCAGTGGGGAGACTGGAGAAGCCCCTCAGACCTGCCCACATCTTTTGTGCAGTGAAGTGGGGGTGGGAGGAGGTGGAGAAAACCCCTGCCAAATCCTAGAGCTGTGTCTCTGGGGAGCCAGTCACCTCTGCTCACCTGCTATGTACTTGTTCAAAGGGAGCAGATCTTGAACTTGAACCCAAGAGAGGACCCATCGGGTTCTCAGATTCCCAGAGCTACGTGCCGTACCCAGAGGAAACCTGTCTGCATGGCTACACAGGGAAGACCTGCCTGGCCGCCTAAATTTAAAACCACCTGTAGGTAAGGTAGAATAATATGGCTCCACCTCCCAAAGATAGTCAAGTCCTAATCCCTGGAACCTGTGAATATGTTATGTTACATGGCAAAGGGAATTAAGGTTACAGACAAAATTAAAGTTGTTAATCAAGTGACCTTAAAATACCCTGGATTATTTGGGTCGGCCTAGTGTAACCAATCACAAGGGTCCTTTAAATGTGGCAGAGGAAGGCAGAAGGTCACAGGCAAAGAGAGATTTGAAGATGTTCTAGGGAAACAGATTCCTCTAGAGACTTCAGAAGGAACACAGCCCTGCTGACACCTTTAGATCTCGTGAGACCCATTTCAATCTTCTGACGTCCAAAACTGTGAGATCATAAGTTTGTGCAAGGTTAAGCCCTAAGGCTGTGGTAATTTGTTACAGCAGTAATAGGAAGCTAATAACTGAACCCTGTTTATGGGAACTTCTGTTAAAGGAAGTCCTTACTGCCAGCTTAACTAATGACCCGGTGTGAATAGTAAGTCAGCTGATAGGTAAATTAACGTAACTGTTAATATGGACAGTTATGAGATAACGCTGATATGAATCAGCAAGCAATAAAAAGCCCTGGAAGCATAATGAAAATCATTATCTCACAGAAGTGAAAAATCAAACTCCAAATAGAAAAATCATATAAATGTTTTCTACTGGAACAGAATTGATGTAGGAGACTTAAAAGAATGTCAAAAAATGTTTTCAATGAGATCTAAGAATAAAACACGAGCACGATACCACGAAAATAGAGAAATCTGAGAACAATAAAGAGTTCTTAGAAAAATACGAGAGTAGTAGTACATCTGTGAGTTTTTAGCCTCCTAGTGTCCATGCATTCACCCTACTTCCAGTAGTGGCCACCAGTTCGGGCTCTCCCCTCTCAGTCCACAGGGCTCTTACAAAAATTATTTATGTAAATATCTGTCTCCCCATATATACCATGAATTCCTGGAAAGCTAGCATAATGTCTCGTGATCTCTTTCCCTAGTGTCTTTCAGGGGACTTTGAATAGAGATAGACCTAAATAGATGTGGATTGATTAAATGGATGGATGAGTGAGTGAATACATGGCCAAATAAAAGATGAAATGTGAGGTGTGAGCAGAGAGGTTAAGGGATCCACGGAGTTGATATTGCTCAGAAAAAAGATAATCAAGGATCCTAAGTAAAAAAGTAAATAAATAAATGGGGGGATGGTTTCCACTTTGGAAAACAGTTTAGCAGTCTCTGAAAAAGTTAAATATGGACTTACTTTATGATCCAGCAGTTCTACTACTAGATATTAGAAATGAAAACACGTGTCCACACACAGACTTATACACAAATGTTTGCAGCAGCTTTATCCACAATAGCCAAAAAGTGGAAGCAAACCAAATGTCCATGTACTAGGTTTAATAGTATCCCCTCTGCCCCCTCCAATTCATGTCTACCTGGAACCTATGAATATGACCTTGTTTGGAAATAGGATCTTTGCATATGTAATCAAGTTAAAGTGAAGTCATACTGGATTAGGGGACCTAAGTCAAATATAACTGGTGTCCTTATAAGAAGATAGCAATTTGTACTCAGAGACACAGACATACAGGGGAGAAGACTATGTGAAGATAGAAGTAGAAATTGGAGTGAGGCATCTACAAGCTAAGGGACGCTAAGGACTGTCAGCAACCACCAGAAGCTAGAAGAGTCAAAGAAGGATCCTCCTCTAAAGCCTTTAGAGAGCATGACCCTGCTTGATTTCAGACTTCTAGCCTCCAGAACTGTGAGAGAATACATTTCTGATGTTATAAGCCACTGAGTTTGTGGTAATTTGTTACAGCAATCCCAGGAAACAATACAGTCTATTAACTGGTGAATGGATAAACACAATGTGGTAAATCCATATAATGGAATTATTCAGAAATAAAAGGGAATGAAGTCCTGATACATGCTACAACATGGAGGAACCTCAAAAACATTTTGCCCAGTGAAAAAAGCCAAACATATAATATATGATCCCACTTACTGAAATGTCCAGAAAAGGCAAATCCATAGAGACAGAAAGTGATTACCTAGGGGTGGGGTAAAAATGAGGAGTGACTGTAAATGGGCATGAGGTTTCTCTTCAGGGGGATATAAGTATTCTTAGATTGTGGTAAAAGTTGCACAATTCTGTAAGCATACTAAAATTCTTGAAATTGTACGATTAAAATGGATGAATGTTGTGGTATGTAAGCTATATATATCAATAAAACCGTTTTTAAAAAATAGGGGTTCCCACCCTCCTACACTGTTGGTGGGAATGTAAACTGGTGCAGCCACTATGGAAAACAGTATGGAGGTTCCTTAAAAAACTAAAAGTAGAGCCACCATATGATCCAGTGATCCCACTCCTGGGCATATATCTGGAAAAGATGAAAACTCTAATTTGAAAAGATACATGCACCCAAGTGTTCATAGCAGCACTATTTACAATAGCCAAGACATGGAAACAACCAAAGTGCCCATCAACAGACAATTGGTTTAAGAAGATGTGGTGTAAATATCCAATGGAATATTACTCAGCCATAAAAAATAATGAAATATTGCCATTTGCAGGAACATGGATGGACCTAGAGATTGTCATACTAAGTGAAGTAAGTCAGACAGAAAGACAAATATTGTAAGTGATAAGTGATATCACTTATATGTGAAATCTAAAATAATATACAAATGAATCTTTATATAAAACAGAAACAGACTCAGACATAGAAGACAAACTTATAGTTACCAAAGGGGAAAGGGATGGGGGAGGGATAAATTAGGAGTATGGGATTAACAGATACAAACTACTATACAGAAAATAGATAAGCAACAGGATTTACTGTATAGCTTGGGGAACTGTAGTCAATATCTTGTAATAACCTATAATGGAAAATAATCTGAAAAGAATACATATATAACTGAAAAAATTATACTTTCTCGCTGCACATATCTCTGTCATTCTGATTAAATAGACATAAACAATTTTTTTAAAATAGGGGTTCCCATTATCCTGAAACACCCTCCTTTTGTTAGAGCTTCTCCTGGGATCTCTGCCTCCAGCACGTGGTTTATAGGGAAACTTGAACCACGCCACTGGGACTTTGGATGAGTTAAAGGAGAAAATGCTACATCGTTTGATAGATCGAGCTAATGTGTAAAAAAAAAAACTATACAGTGTTCTTCAAATAGAGCATTCAGTCTGAAACTTTCACCTTTTATTTCTTCCTTTTCCCACTAGGACAGGGACATTTCTGGGTATCTGGTTGGCAGGAACAATGCAAATGGAGTGGACCTGAACCGCAACTTCCCTGATCTCAATACCTACATCTACTACAATGAGAAGAACGGAGGCCCCAACCACCACTTACCCCTTCCAGACAACTGGAAAAATCAGGTATAAGACAAAATTTGCAAGCAGAAGCAGGTAAATCAGCATCTGGAATTTCTTCCCTGAATCTTCGCCTCTTTGTATTTTTTCCCTCCCTGAGCGTAGAGCCCTTCCCTGAGCACATGATATCTGATGTTAGTGGTGAGAGTGGCAAAAGAGGTGAAAGTGGTATCATACCGCTGCACAGCACTTCATAATTTTATGGAATTCTTTCTCAGCTAGTGTTTCAGTTGATCATTGTAAATGATCAAGCAGTGTTCAATGCGTCAAGCAGTGTTATCCACCCCCATTTTACAGATAACACTTATAGAAAAAATCATTTAAACTCACACAGCTAGTAATTGGTGGACTCAAGATTAAAACCCAGGTCTTCTGACTCCTCATCCGACATCCTTTCTACTGCACTACACTGTTGACAGAGAACTGTAGCATTCTAAAGAGAAATCTCTCTGGCATGTGACGAATTGTACGCTTATCAACAACTAGCTAGAGAAAGAGGTTCAGGGAGTCTCACCCTTAGAAGAGAAGTTTTTCTTCTTCTCTTTCTGTATGACCCTTGACTACCTTACCATATTCTCATTTCCCTTACTTTCTCAATCAAAGGATCCTATCTGATGCTCCCAGACCTCTTGCCCCCATTGGTAATGCGAATGGTTTCAGCCTGACAGTCGTCCTGTTCCTGGGAATGACTCTTGTCATCCTTGAAGCATCACCACCACCCTGTTTCTTACACTGTGTGGGCTAGTTCTAAACATTCTCTGTGAGTATCTAAACTTAGAGACTGGGGAGAGAAAATTAAAGCAGGTGGAAGGCTTTATATTGGGAGTTTCTAGATGGAATCTTATCAGTTTTTTTCCCCTTGGAATTGAAGCAAAAGTCATGCCGACATGTTTAGATTTTGGATAGCAGCTGTGCTCTTGGCTCAAGGAAATAATACATCAAAAATAACTTTGCACTCGTTGACATATCCAGCCAGAAGGATGTTCTTATTTATTAAACTTGTCTACATAAAATAAGGTAATTGAGCCAGTAACAACTAAACTCCCACTGGCCCTCTGTCTGCATCTTAGAAGGAAAAAAGACAATGAGAAGTCCCTCTTGCTCTTGAGGGGCCAGGAACAGTGAGAGGCTGGCCTCCTTCTGATGGATGGAGGGTTAGGACATGGAGAAAGGACTGCTTTAAAGAATCTGAGCCCTGGTCACAGAGCTGGACTGGTGCCTTTGGGATTATATCCATTCTGATTGGATGAGACTCAACATTATTCATTCAGTCTCCCTTGGAACAGAAAAGATGGAGGCCTTCACATCTGACCCTTGGTCCAGGACGAGCCGTTAACACATTAACACCGCATAACCTCTAAGCACATCCATCTTGAGGGGAGGAAAAACAGTGAAGACTGTAAATTATTTACTTACAAGTCCAGTAGATTCAAGGCTTTCTTTAGAATACTGTCGCTCGCTAGCAATATAAGCTGCAATAGAAATCTGCAGTAGAATGGGTGGAATCTCACTACTTAGCCAAGACTGGCCCATATTGCAGTATGTCTAATTCATGAAATTTGGGTATGACCACAGGAGAACATTCTACATGTCAACAACACAGCAGATGTGTTGGGGGAAGGAGGAGGTTGAAAACCATTGCTGTAAACCAACAATTTTCAGATATATTTACTAGAACCCTAAATTCCTACAGAGGAGCTCCAGCAGCTACTGGAACAGTGGGTAAATTGGAGGACCCTTTTTTGTTGCCAGAGAGAGGCCAAACTGGGACTCTGCGCTCTCCAATTTATGTTACCCCTCTTCAAACTGCTCTCTCTCTCTCTCTCTCTCTTTTTGATAGACTTCATTTTTGAGCAGTTTTAGGTTCACAGCAAAATTGAGCGGAAAGTACAGGATATTACCATATGTTCCCTGCTTCCCATTATCAACATCTCCCACCAGAGGGGTACATTTATTACAATGATGCACCTACATTGACTTGTCATCATCACCCAAAAGTCCATAGTTTGCATTAGGGTTCACTCTTCATGTTGTATATTCTGTGGGTTTTCACAAATGTATCATGACGTGTATCTACCATTTTGCATCATGCACAATCGTTTCACTGCCCTAGATGACCTCCTTTTAGCTATTGAATACTTGGTTTCCATATGAGATTTCATTCTAAACAAGTGTTCCGTTCACTTAATTTGTTAAACTATCACACAAAAGATCAAAATTTCCCCATCTGCACTTCTATCTGGTAGGATCCTCTTTGCTTTATTCCGACATGCCATCCTCTCAGGCCACACCCCGACAAACTCATGTAAACAGCCATCTGGCTTCAGTTGCAGCTTCACCGCCAAGCTCTCATCTCTCCTCAGGTGGAACCCGAGACCCAGGCAGTGATCCAGTGGATCCGCTCCTTCAACTTTGTCCTTTCAGCCAATCTCCATGGAGGGGCAGTGGTGGCCAATTACCCATATGACAAGTCCCTTGAGCACCGGGTCCGAGGTTTCCGCCGCACTGCCAATACCCCCACGCCTGATGACACACTTTTTCAGAAGGTATGCAGAATGGCTGCCTGTCCAGCCAGAGGAACTTGGGGCTTAGGCGTGTGACTGAGGTCAAATCAGTAACACAGGACCCTGTTAGGAGTGAAGGAACAGAAAATGATTGAAAACACCTCCTGCTCGTTAAGAGCTTACAATCTAGTATATTACATTTTGTTTTGAGTGATAAGCCATAAATTCATGAAAAAGTAAATAAATAGGAAAGCTTTTTACAGTACAGTTACCAAAATTTTTAAAAATACTTAAGCTAATGACAAGCAAGAAATATGCCAAAAGCCTAATAGTGCTGGTGGTAAGCTAGAGCATTAAATGTGAATTTGGGGGCTCTAATTTACGGTTTTATGGTAATATGGCTATATTAATGAAAAATAGACCATGCACATGAAAAAGGTTTACATAATAGTTCAAAACAGCAATAGAATAAAATTAACAGATGAGTTACTTTATAGTTAATATTATTAATAATATACAATTAATATAACAATAACATTACTTAGTATCTCAATTTTTTTCTTTTTTTGGGCTGTACCTCGTGGCTTGCAGGATCTTAGTTCCCCGACCAGGGACCGAACCTGGGCCCCAGCCTTGAAAGTGTGGAGTCCTAACCACTGGACTGCCAGGGAATTCCCTTATAATGATAACATTATTAATTCAACAGTTAATGAATTACACAGAGAATAACACCAGTTGTTGCTTTGCAAAGCAAGTATACTATCATATTTTCTTCTCTAGTAATCTCATTTTGTCCACTATTATAAAATAGTAATGAAAGAGAATTATAGAGATTTTGAATATATTCCTCTCTTTCCAACACACATCTCTCACCCCCGATACATAATTCTTTTTGTCACAAAGCCCTGTCTTTCTTGCTTCTTGATTTCTCTTATAAAACTCGGCTGGAAAATGAGGTACACCTCATTGAGGTACACCTAGAAGGGAGCTTATACATTATCGAGTGCTACCCCTCACTTTGCACTTGAAGAAATTTAGGCCCAAGATAGTGGGAAAATCAGAAGATAGGTCTCCTAACTCTAGTCCACTCCACGCACACACACCCCATCTCTCTATTCCTTCTGGTATTTTCTTTCACTAAAGCAAATAATCAGTTGTTATACCTAGTGGGGTTCTTGGCCTCACCCTGCTTCTGAGTATGAGCATTGCCACATGAGTTGGGGATATTCAAGGTCGTTTTCCACCTGCTTTACCTGTAGCTGGCCAAGGTCTACTCCTATGCACATGGATGGATGCACCAAGGTTGGAACTGTGGGGATTACTTCCCAGATGGCATCACCAATGGGGCTTCGTGGTATTCTCTCAGCAAGGGTAAGAAGAGTGCTAAGCACAAGAGTGCTGTAAGCTGAAGTAGAATGGGGTGCGTTTCTCCTTTTAAATTATCATTCTTTTTCACAGAGAAATGACAGGAATGCTATCTTGCATCCAAGTAGAGATCTGAAAAATGGGAAGTCTTAAGTTGGCATTTAACATCATCTTGTGATTCTTTAAAATGGAGGTCTGGACACCTTGTGGTCCGTTAAAACTGGTGGTTTACATAGTGGATTAGGGCATAGGAAGGGAATAATGCAGTCAAGTGGTTAAGAGCATGGGTTCTAAGGGAACACTGGGCTGAAACCAGGCTTGCCCATTCACCAGTTATGTGGCTTCAGGCTAATTACTTAACTTCTCTGTGCTTCAGTTTCCTCATCTGTACTTTAAGAATAACACTACTTGCATTGTAATTTTGATGTAAGTATTAAATAAAGCACATAGAGGATTTGGAAATGCCTGGTTTATAGATGTTAAGGTTTTTCCGTAGTAACATGAGGTATGCCTCACATACCAAAGAAAGAGAGATGCTGGCCTGGACACAAACAGTTCCTCTGATATGTGCTCTCTGTACCCTGCCTAGCCATCTCCCATCAGAAGGGGTTTGCTGTGGACAGTGGCCATTGGTAACATAGCAGAAACCTCCAGCAAGAGGCTTCTCTCTCTATTCCCTGGGCTTTTCCCATCACTGAGGGTCAAGATAGAACCTCTGTTCACAGACCTTCAGTAGATAGGGACCCTAAGGTTAGCGAGGAGGCTGAAGCAGGAAGCCAGGTTCTCTTAGGAATCATGTTGCAGTCTTTCCCCATCTTCTCACATCTGACCTGTCAGAGCCCAGGTAGTAGAAAACTCACTGGAGAGGGCTGAGCTGATGGCTGGTCCTATGGGGAGTGGGCAGGAGGAAGGTGAGGGAGTCATAATGTACTGGGAAGGTGGTAGACTTATCATGGCTGAAAACTCACTTGAACCCAAGGCAAGAAGATTTCTTTTTTTCAGAGACAGATATACATTTATTACCTTTTGTTACGGAAAGTTTAAAAATCACTAAACAAATACGATAATTTTTTTTAAAACACCTTACCTTTAATATTCATGTGGAACATCAAGTAGGATTATGTATTACTGGAAGTTTATAAGACTAGGTAACAGATTTAAGAATCATCTTCCTTGTCACTTTACTACATCTACCAATATCTACCAATAGTTTACTGTTAATTTAAGCCAAGGCAAGAAGATTGAACTTTACCTTCTTTAGTTTGCATTAGGAAAGCAATAAGTACCCCCTCCCAAATTTAAAATATAAAATATACTCTTTTGAATTATACCTGTTCCTCCCTTTCCCTTCCCATCCTCTGGGAAAGCATGACCCACTGCCTCCACTGAGAATAATTACCCTAAATTAAAGGGGTGCAATTCCAAGATCATGAAGTTTGTATCAAAATGATAGTATGGTCTCTAGACCAGCATCGTCAGTATCACCTGGAAACTTGTTAGAAATGTAAATGTTCACTGAATACATACTGAATCAGAACCCTGGGGTTAAGCCCCAGCAATCTGTATTTGGCATGGGGTGTTGGCTGGGAACCTGATCGTACAAATCTGCCACCGCCCTCTTTCCCTTAGGAATGCAAGACTTTAATTACCTCCATACCAACTGTTTTGAGATCACGCTGGAACTGAGTTGTGACAAGTTTCCGCGGCAAGAGGAATTACAGCGCGAGTGGCTGAGTAATCGGGAAGCCCTAATTCAATTCTTGGAACAGGTAAATCCCATTCTTTAACTCTCCTGGTTACAGAAAGGGAAGTGTTTTCTGATGGTAGGCAAGGTATTTTGTGTGACTCAGGTCTGACTTTTGCTCTGACTCATTACAATAGATCTCAGCTTCTCTACCAGTGAAATTAATTCATTCAACATTGTTGAGCACAACTATCTGTCAGAGACTGTACTATATGCTCGGGATTAAGAGTAAACAAACAGGGCTTCCCTGGTGGTGCAGTGGTTAAGAATCTGCCTACCAATGCAGGCGACATGGGTTCGAGCCCTGTCCTGGGAAGATCCCACATGCTGCGGAGCAACTAAGCCTGGGCGCCACAACTACTGAGCCTGCGCTCCAGAGCCCACAAGCCACAACTACTGAGCCCCAGTGCTACAACTGCTGAAGCCCGTGCACCTAGAGCCTGTGCTGTGCAACAAGAGAAGCCACCGCAATGAGAAGCCCGCGAACAGTAGCCCCCACTCACCGCAACTAGAGAGAGCCTGCGCGCAGCAAGGAAGACCCAACACAGCCAAAAATAAAAACAAATTAATTAATTAATTTTAAAAAGAAGAGTAAACAAACAACAAATATCTCTGTATATATGCAGCTTATATTCTAGTGAGGAGAGACAGACAATAAAGAAAAAATAAATTTCATAACATGTTAAATGCAAAATGCTATGAAGAAGGCCTTACAGAGAAAGTGACATTTAAACAGATTTAAAGGAGGTAAGGCGGGCTTCCCTGGTGGCGCAGTGGTTGAGAGTCCGCCTGCCGATGCAGGGGACGCGGGTTCGTGCCCTGGTCTGGGAAGATCCCACATGCCGCGGAGCAGCTGGGCCCGTGAGCCATGGCCACTGAGCCTGTGCATCCGGAGCCTGTGCTCCGCAACGGGAGAGGCCACAACAGTGAGAGGCCGGCGTACCGCAAAAGAAAAAAAAGGAGGTAAGGGAGTAAACCACAAAGATATCTAGGGGAAAAGGGGCTCCCTGATGAAGTCACAATTGCAAATTCAAGGCCAACAACAAGTAGATGAAAAGATGCTCAAAATCCTGAGGGAAATGTAAATCAAAGCCACAGTGAAATACCACCTCACACTCATTAGGATGGCTGCTATAAGAAAAACAAATTTACAAGCAATGACAGAAAATAGCAAGTGTTGGCAAGGATGTGGAGAAATTGGAACCCTGGTGCAGTGTTGGTGGGAATGTCAAATGGTGTAGCCACTATGAAAAACAGTGTGGTGGTTCCTGAAAAAATTAAAAATAGAGCTGCCATATGATCCTGCAAAACTGCTTCTGGGTATATATTCAGAAGATCTGAAAGCATGATCTCAAAGCGATATTTGTATATGCATGTTCATAGCAGCATTGTTCACAGTAGCCAAAAGGTGAAAGCAACCCAAGTGTCCATTGATGGATGAAGGGATAAACAAAATGTGGTATAGATACACAATGGGCATACAGCCTTAAAAAAGAAGGAAATTCTGTCATATGTTACAACATGGATGAACCTTGAGGACATTATGCTAGGTGAAATAAGCCAGTCCCCCAAAAAACCAATACGGTATAATTTTACTTATATGAGATATCAAGAGTAGTCAAATTCATAGAGATAGAAAGTAGATTAGTGACATGATTTGACTTAGATTTTAACAGGATCACTCTGACTGCTTTATTGAGATTATTGGGGATCGGGATGAGACCAGAGAGACCAGTCAAGGGTCTATCACCATAATCTTTGTGAAGATCAAGTGCAGAAACACATGGGAAAGGGCTTCGTGGACTCTCAAACACAGCACAAAGGTTTTATGAGCATAACTATGCACTATAAACTTTCCTACAGGTACACCAAGGCATCAAGGGAATGGTGCGGGATGAGAATTATAATAATCTTGCGGACGCTGTCATTTCTGTCAGTGGGATTAACCATGATGTCACTTCAGGTAGGTGGCCACTGCTTAGTGGGGTGAGAAGGAAGCTTTCACTCCCTCACCGTCTTCAGCCTAATCAGGAGGCCAACTTGTAAGCCACTGAGACCAGCAGGGACATCAAGGACACGGGGGGTGGTAGATTGGAGGAAGGAAGGATAACAGGATTGAGGACAGGAATTAAGAGGCAAGGGCCAGGAAGATGTAAATGTGACATCTCTCTCAGCATTCAGGAGTCACTGCCTCATACAGCTTTGTTAGGGATGTTTCCTGGGTTTGAGGTTATTAATAGCTCACATACTGGTGTGGAATGGGCTAGAAAAAAAAAAAGACTGTAAAACTGATGTTTAGTCTTGTCCCTGAGCCAGGCATTTCTCTACACCTCCGTTCAGGGAAAAGTTAGTAAAAGGCATTCCATAGGCTCGCTGCAGGGCAAGATTGATGGTGGGGGCAGATCTCGGAGCCAACTTGGAACCTTCTAGAATGGTACAGAATATCTCACGGCACAATGGTGTTGCCAACTGCCCCAGCCCAATTTGATCAGGTTTGGGGTTGTTTGTTTGGTTTTTAATGTAGAGCAGTAGCTCCCAGTGGTTAGGAGCAGGTGAGATTTGCCTCCCTCCCCCAGGCTTGATACCAGCATGCTCAGCCACATTTCACCGTGCAGGCTTTACCAAGCAGGCATCTTACAGCTCAGACAGTCTGTTTAAACTAGATGAATCTCAGCTTTAAGGTGATAACTTATATTCTTTAAGGTGATCCCAACACGTCTTACATGAACAGTTCATTCAAGGCAAAGGCAACAACGTTCTAAAGGCAGAATTCTGTAGCCCCACAGTCAAGCATCAGACACCAGAATCCTCCAGCCCAGTGACTGGAGCCAGGACTGTATAGGGAACCAACCTTTGGAATCCGTAAGAGCTTCAGGGCCTGCTAGATTCTTTATTTTAAATTAAATAATTAATTTATTATTATTATTTTTTTGGCTGCGTAGGGTCTTCCTTGCTGTGCGCGGGCTTTCTCTAGTTGCGGCGAGCAGTGGCTACTCTTCGTTGTGGTGCGTGAACTTCTCACTGTGCTGGCTTCTCTTTGTTGCAGAGCACGGGCTCCATGCGGGCTGCAGTAGTTCTGGCATGCGGGCTCAGTAGTTGTGGCTCACGAGGTTAGTTGCTCCGTGGCATGTGGGATCTTCCTGGACTAGGGCTCAAACCCATGTCCCCTGCATTGGCAGGCAGATTCTTAACCACTGCGCCACCAGGGAAGTCCCACAGATTCTTTTTTGTTTTTGAATTTTATATTATTTATTTTTTTATACAGCAGGTTCTTATTAGTCATCCATTTTATACACATCAGTGTATACATGTCAATCCCAATCGCCCAATTCAACCCACCCCCACCCCCACCCCTGCTTTCCCCCCTCAGTGTCCATACGTTTGTTCTCTACATCTGTGTCTCAATTTCTGCCCTGTAAACTGGTTCATCTGTACCATTTTTCTAGGTTCCACATATATGCGTTAACGTATGATATTTGTTTTTCTCTTTCTGACTTACTTCACTCTGTGTGACAGTCTCTAGATCCATCCATGTCTCAACAAATGACCCAATTTCGTTCCTTTTTATGGCTGAGTAATATTCTATTGTATATATGTACCACATCTTCTTTATCCATTCGTCTGTCGATGGGCATTTAGGTTGCTTCCATGACCTGGCTATTGTAAATGGTGCTGCAATGAACATTGGGGTGCATGTGTCTTTTTGAATTATGCTTTTCTCTGGGTATATGCCCAGGAGTGGGATGGCTGGATCATATGGTAATTCTATTTTAACTTTTTTAAGGAACGTCCATACTGTTCTCCATAGTGGCTGTATCAATTTACATTCCCACCAACAGTGCAAGAGGGTTCCCTTTTCTCCACACCCTCTCCAGCATTTGTTGTTTGTAGATATTCTGATGATGCCCGTTCTAACTGGTGTGAGGTGATACCTTATTGCAGTTTTGATTTACATGTCTCTAATAATTAGTGATGTTGAGCAGCTTTTCATGTGCTTCTTGGCAATCTGTATATCTTCTTTGGAGAAATGTCTATTTAGGTCTTCTGCCCATTTTTGGATTGGGCTGTTTTTTTTTTACTATTGAGCTGCATGAGCTGTTCATATATTTTAGAGATTAATCCTTTGTCTGACGATTCATTTGCAAATATTTTCTCCCATTCTGAGGGTTGTCTTTTCATCTTGTTGATAGTTTCCTTTGCTGTGCAAAAGCTTTGAAGTTTCATTAGCTCCCCTTTGTTTATTTTTGTTTTTATTTCCATTACTCTAGGAGGTGGATCAAAAAAAGATCTTGCTGTGATTTATGTCAAAGAGTGTTCTTCCTATGTTTTCCTCTAAGAGTTTTACAGTGTCTGGTCTTCCATTTAGGTCTCTAATCCATTTTGAGTTTATTTTTGTGTATGGCATTAGGGAGTGTTCTAATTTCATTCTTTTACATGTAGCTGTCCAGTTTTCCCAGCACCACTTATTGAAGAGACTGTCTTTTCTTCATAGTATATCCTTGCCTCCTTTGTCATAGATTAGTTGACCATAGGTGCATGGGTTTATCTCTGGGCTTTCTATCTTGTTCCATTGATCTGTATTTCTGTTTTTGTGCCAGTACTATATTGTCTTGATTACTGTAGCTTTATAGTATAGTCTGAAGTCAGGGAGTCTGATTCCTGCAGCTCCGCTTTTTTCCCTCAAGACTGCTTTGGCTATTCGGGGTCTTTTGTGTCTCCATACAAATTTTAGGATTTTTTGTTCTAGTCCTGTAAAAAATGCCATTGGTAATTTGATAGGGATTGCATTGAATCTGTAGACTGCTTTGGGTAGTATAGTCATTTACACAATATTGATTCTTCCAATCCAAGAACATGGTATATCTCTCCATGTGTTGGTATCATCTTTAATTTCTTTCATCAGTGTCTTATAGTTTTCTGAGTACAGGTCTTTTACCTCCTTATGTAGGTTTATTCCTAGGTATTGTATTCTTTTTGTTGCGATGGTAAATGGGAGTGTTTCCTTAATTTCTCTTTCTGATCTTTCATTGTTAGTGTATAGGAATGCAAGAGATTTCTGTGCATTAATTTTGTATCCTGCAACGTTACCAAATTCATTGATTAGCTCTAGTAGTTTTCTGGTGTTATCTTTAGGATTCTCTCTCTTTTTTTTTCATCTGCAAACAATGACAGTTTTACTTCTTCTTTTCCAATATTTATTCCTTTAATTTCTTTTTCTTCTCTGGTTGCTGTGACTAGGACTTCCAAAACTATGTTGAAAAATAGTGGTGAGAGTGGACATCCTTGTCTTGTTCCTGATCTTAGAGGAAATGCTTTCAGTTTTTCACCATTGAGGATGATGTTTGCTGTGGGTTTCTCATATATGGCCTTTATTATGTTGAGGTAGGTTCCCTCTATGCCCACTTTCTGGAGACTTTTTATCATAAATGGGTGTTGAATTTTGTCAAAAGCTTTTTCTGCATCTATTGAGATGATCATAGGTTTTTTATTCTTCAGTTTGTTAATATGGTGTATCACATTGATTGATTTGCATATATTGAAGAATTCTTGAATCCCTGGGATAAATCCCACTTGATCACGGTGTATGATCCTTTTAATGTGTTGTTGGATTCTGTTTGCTAGTATTTTGTTGAGGATTTTTGCATCTATATTCATCAGTGATATTGGTCTGTAATTTTCTTTTTTTGGAGTATCTTTGTCTGGTTTTGGTATCAGGGGGATGGGGGCCTCATAGAATGAGTTTGGGAGTGTTCCTTCCTCTGCAGTTTTTTGGAAGAGTTTGAGAAGGATGGGTGTTAGCTCTTTTCTAAATGTTTGATAGAATTCACCTGTGAAGCCGTCTGGTCCTGCACTTTTGTTTGTTGGAAGATTTTTAATCACAGTTTCAATCTCATTACTTGCGATTGGTCTGTTCACATTTTCTATTTCTTCCTGGTTCAGTCTCTAAGAATTTGTCCATTTCTTCCAGGTTGTCCAATTTATTGGCATAGAGTTGCTTGTAGTAGTCTCTTAGGATGCTTTGTGTTTCTGCAGTGTCTGTTGTAACTTCTCCTTTTCATTTCTAATTTTATTGATTTGAGTCCTCTCCCTCTTTTTCTTCATGAGTCTGGCTAATGGTTTACCAATTTTGTTTATCTTCTCAAAGAACCAGCTTTTAGTTTTATTGATCTATGCTATTGTTTTCTTAGTTTCTATTTCATTTATTTCTGTTCTGATCTTTATGATTTCTTTCCTTCTGCTAACTTTGGGTTTTGTTTGTTCTTCTTTCTCTAGTTCCTTTAGGTGTAAGGTTAAATTGTTTAGTTGAGATTTTTCTTGTTTCCTGAGGTAGGCTTGTATAGCTATCAACTTCCCTCTTAGAACTGCTTTTGCTGCATCCCATAGGTTTTGGATCATCGTGTTTTCATTGTAATTTGTCTCTAGGTATTTTTTGATTTCCTCTTTGATTTCTTTAGTGATCTCTTGGTTATTTAGTAATGTATTGTTTAGCCTCCATGTGTTTGTGTTTTTTATGTTTTTTTCCCTGTAATTCATTTCTAATCTCATAGCGTTGTGCTCAGAAAAGATGCTTGGTATGATTTCAATTTTCTTAAATTTACTGAGGCTTGATTTGTGACCCAAGGTGTGATCTATCCTGGAGAATATTCCGTGCGCACTTGAAAGAAAGTGTAATCTGCTGTTTTTGGTTGGAATGTCCTATAAATATCAATTAAATGTATCTGATCTATTGTTTCATTTAAAGCTTGTGTTTCCTCATTAATTTTCTGTTTGGATGATCTGTCCATTGGTGTAAGTGAGGTGTTAAAGTCCCCCACTATTATTGTGTTGCTGTCGATTTCCTCTTTTAGACTGTTAGCAGTTGCCTTATGTATTGAGGTGCTCCTATGTTGGGTGCATATATATTTATAATTGTTATATTTTCTTCTTGGATTGATCCCTTGATCATTATGTAGTGTCCTTCCTTGTCTCTTGTAACATTCTTTATTTTAAAGTCTATTTTATCTGATATGAGTATTGCTACTCCAGCTTTCTTTTGATTTCCATTTGCATGGAATATCTTTTTCCATCCCCTCACTTTCAGTCTGTATGTGTCCCTAGGTCTGAAGTGGGTCTCTTGTAGACAGCATATATATGGGTCTTGTTTTTGTATCCATTCAGTGAGTGTGTGTCTTTTGGTTGGAGCATTTAATCCATTCACATTTGAGGTAATTATTGATACATATGTCCCTATTGCCATTTTCTTAATTGTTTTGGGTTTTTTTTTTTTTTTGTAAGTCCTTTTCTTCTCTTGTGTTTCCCACTTAGAGAAGTTCCTTTAGCATTTGTTGTAGAGCTGGTTTGGAGGTGCTGAGTTCTCTTAGCTTTTGCTTGTCTGTAAAGCTTTTGATTTCTCCATCGAATCTGAATGAGTTCCTTGCCGGGTATAGTAATCTTGGTGTAGGTTCTTCCCTTTCATCACTTTAAGTATTTCATGCCACTCCCTTCTGGCTTGTAGATTTTCTGTGAGAAATCAGCTGTTAACCTTATGGGAATTCCCTTGTATGTTGTCATTTTTCCCTTGTTGCTTTCAATAATTTTTCTTTGTCTTTAATTTTTGCCAGTTTGATTACTATGTGTCTCAGCGTGTTTCTCCTTGGGTTTATCCTGTATGGGACTCTCTGCACTTCCCAGATTTGGGTGGCTATTTCCTTTCCCATGTCAGCGAAGTTTTTGACTATAATCTCTTCAGACATTTTCTCAGGTCCTTTCTCTCTCTCTTCTCCTTCTGGGACCCCTATAATGTGAATGTTGTTGCGTTTAATGTTGTCCCAGATGTCTCTTAGGGTGTCTTCATTTCTTTTCATTCTTTTTTCTTTATTCTGTTCCACAGCGGTGAATTCCACCGTTCTGTCTTCCAGGTCACTTATCCATTCTTCTGCCTCAGTTATTCTGCTATTGATTCCTTCTGGTGTAGTTTTCATTTCAGTTATTGTATTGTTCATCTCTGTTTGTTTGTTCTTTAATTCTTCTAGGTCTTTGTTAAACACTTCTTGCATCTTCTCGATCTTTGCCTCCATTCTTTTTCCGAGGTCCTGGGTCATCTTCACTATTGTTATTCTGAATTCTTTTTCTGGAAGGTTGCCTATCTCCACTTCATTTAGTTGTTTTTCTGGGGTTTTACCTTGTTCCTTCATCTGGTACATAGCCCTCTGCCTTTTCATCTTGTCTGTCTTTCTGTGAGTGTGGTCTTTGTTCCACAGGCTGCAGGATTGTAGTTCTTCTTGCTTCTGCTGTCTGCCCTCTGACCGCCTGTAGATTCTTATACCCTATTCATGCAAGGGTGGGGAATGTCTCATTCTAGCCAATCAACATACATTGAATATCACCAATTTCTCCAATAAGAGTCCATTTCCAACACCCATTATGCGAAATTGACAAATTACTCATTTCAGTAACAGAAAAACTCATTGCTAACGTTCATTATGCTACTTAGCAAAGCATCCAGTGTTGCTAAGAGATAAAAGGATAGCTGAAGCCCTTATAACAGCTGCATCTGGAATTGGGCCTTTCCGGTACAATGCTAGCTAACCACTCCTGGGTGTGAGCCCCTAATTAAAGAAAATGACAGCCCCCAGGGTATAATAAAGTATCCAACATATGCATTAAAACACACTGCTTTTGCTAAAGAATTTTAAAGTAAATTACATTTAATAGGGGGCAGAGAAGAGACTTCCTCATTATTTATTATCTGTCTCATTCTTGATTGCATTTATTTCAATTATTCCTTGCTGTACAATTAAAAGAAAATTTAAAGGCACAGTCATAATTTATTCTAAAGAGATATAAAGTCATTAGCCAAACTGCTACATCCCTGCCATGAGAAACAGGCTTTCTTTTCAATTTTATTTTCCCCTTTTGATGGTGGTGGAAGAAATATTAGAAATAGGGTTCTCAAACTCAGACCTTTAGTGGAGCACCCCCACTCAATACAAGATTGCACACATACAGCACCGCTGACAGCTGGCTGTCCAGACCATGTCCATTGGTGCGGGTTGTGCACTGCACGACATAAAGCAATCCATTTCTTTTCTGGTAGCTCATATTTTGTCAAAAAAGTTTTTGCCCCCGTCCTCATTATTTCTTTAAGTAGATGTCATTTCTTCACAATGACTTTTCAAACATTGAAACAGAGATTTCATATTAGTCTCTTTACCAGGCAAAACATTCATAAATCTTTCGGCCTTTCTCCTAGTAACCCTTTACTGGACATGAGTTTGTGTTAAAATACAGGGTCTAAAATTAAACACAGTACTCTTAGTGCAGAGCACAGTGAAACTTCTGCTTCCCAGGACCTGAGGCCCATGCTCTTACAACGTGATGACAACCTATGATTGCTTTAGATCTTTGCCAGTTTCATCATGCTATTAAGAAAAATCAAGCTTGTGGTCAGCTAAAACCCTCAGATCATTTTTTCATATCAAGGCCTCACCTGGGGCAGATTTCTCATCAGCAGACTGAGTTATATCCTTGTGACTTTTAGGTGACCATGGAGATTACTTCCGGCTGCTGCTTCCAGGTACCTACACTGTCACTGCCACAGCACCCAGGTTTGACCCAGAGACAGTGAGTGTGACGGTGGGTCCTGGGGAACCCAAACTGGTGAGTTAGGCTGACCTTTACAGAGCACTGTAAAGATCACTTATACAGAGTTACAAATAATCGATTGTATAGTTCTAATCTTTGCCAAGCTTCCCTCTTTCACCATTTAAAAAAATATTCATTGCTCTCATGTGCTAATTTTTCTTCTGTCATTCTCCTATTACATCCTTACCCACTTCCTTTTGGTTTTTCCTTTTCCTTCTAACATAGCATAATGATTAAAACACTACCTGATTCTAAATCCAGCTCATTTGTCCACAGATCTTGGACAAGCTACCTGATCGCTCTCATTCTCAGTTTCTTCCTCTGTAAATTGGTAATAATAGTGCCTCCTTCACAAGAGGTTGAAATGAGAAAGTGCATGTAAAGCCTTTAGTACAGTGACTTATATGTAGAAAGTGCTCAACAAATGTTAGTTCGTAAATCCCAGAGACCTTGCCTAGATACACAGGCTTACGTTGTTCTGCGCCGTCAGCAAGGACTACCACCAGATGGCACTCTGCCCCCTCCTGATGCCCATGTGCCCGGGCCGCCTTGCTTTCCACTCACCTCAGCAAAGAGCCAGCTGCGCTCCAATATTCAGCTCTCCGAAAGGCTTTCTTTTATAGATAGGATGAGAAGCAAAGAACTGTTTTGATCTACAGCCTGGACCTTTTTAGCTTTGGTCGTATTAGATCGTGATCTCAGAGGCAAAGAGGCTCAAAGATCATGGACACTAATCCTCTGGTTTCTCAAACGAGGAAAAGGTAATGATGCCATCCTGGTTAATGAGCATCTATGGACCTTTTTCTCATGTCAGGTCTTCCCTCCTCAGTCTGTCCTGTTCCTTCTCTATACATCCCAAGAGCTTAGCAGACCCTCCCTCCCCTTTCCCTGTTAAGTCAGTGCAGTCAAGTTTCTTGCCTTTTCAAATAGTTATAGGTACTATTCATTGAACAGCCACTATGTGTCAGACATTATCTGAGAGCTTTCCAGAATTATCTCATTTAACCTTCATAACAATCCTGTAAGGTAGATCTACATATCCCCATTTGTGGCTGAGGAAAGTGAAGCTTAGAGAACATAAGTAACTTGTCCAATACCACACAGTGAGTAAGTGGGAGCTGTGTTTCCAGCCTCTGTGGGGCTTTCAGGACTGCCTTCTTAGCCAGTCTGTTACAGGGCCTCGAGCTAAGCTCACAACCTCTGTTCATAATCCCTTATTTTAACACAAGGATGAAGGTCAAGAGCTCCTTAAATCCTTTGAAAATTCCTCTGAAATTTCTAGACAGTTCCCCCTTTCCCCTTCACTCCCATCTCCCGCAGGATATAAACGACTTCTACTTGCAGATGCAGAGAACAGAGTAACTCTTCCCTGGCAGCCTGTTACCTGGTCCCAATTTCCTTACCAATGCATCCTCTTTCCCTTTTTTCTTGTTATCCCCCTGCTCCTCATCTACGCTAAAATCAAACGACTGTTATGCAGCTGCTTACAGAAGTCTTGCACTACATGCAAGTCTATTCAATTGCAAATTCAAACAAGGACAAATCCTCTTAAGTAACAAATTCTGCTTCAAAAGATCTCATCTCCTTTGTCATATAGCCTTTAAATTAATTAACATAACACATCGTTGTATCAAATATAACTCAGAGGGGGGAAAATCTGTCTTTTGGATACAATTCTCAGATACAGTCACAACTCAGAATACATTTATTGATCCCAGCTGAGTCTTTTCCCATTCTAAAGCAGAGATCCATTTGGTTGAGGGAAAAGAAAAAAGATCATTTACTAGAGGGTTTTCATGCTGCTATTAAAACTCTTTAAAGTATCTCCGAGAGTCCAGTGTTTTCCCCTTGGTTTTCCCCACTGCCTTCCAGATGTCCCGCTCCTTTAATTTCCTCTGTCCTCCCCTCATTTTGTTGTCTCTCTCTCTCTCTCTCTTTCTTTCGTTTTCTTGATCCTTATATTACTATATAGGAAATAGTACTAATTGGCTCTGATTTCTCCCGCTTTGGGAGAGCTAGCAGAAAAGCTGGCTGTGGTTTGTTGTGAAAGGGGCAAGAAATAACCCCGTGAAGAGGTCTGTCTGTCACATGTTTTCCAACTCCCCTCTGGCTTCAGCAGCTCACACTGTTCCCAGGGCCTGAAAGCCAAGGATGCCTCTGGGGAGTGTGGTTAGAACACTGTGCCACACCCTCGCCTTTTCCTTCCTGGGACAGCTCTATGGCTTCTGCACAGCCAGCACATCCCACACTTGTCAGTCAGAAGCATCTTTACCTCTGTGTGCACGGCCAGAAGGGAAGTTTCAATGTACTGCTGGAAACAGTACATTAATGCACATGGACACTGGGAATTTAAGAATCCATACTAACAATCTATATCATCTCTACTGTCTCTATTTCCAAACAATCATGACAGAAAGTTTAGCTCTGGAGGTCTGAGGCACTCTTTGGCGTTCCTGAGCACAACGCCTATGATTCACAGAGCCAGCATAAAGGGGATTATTGTGGCACCATCAATCTTAGTTCTTGTGCTGAACAACAGTATCGGTAAAATCACGGTTTGAGGTGTAGATATAATTTTTTCTATTACAAATAAATAAATGTACATTAAGTTCATGTCGATATACCCTGTGTATCACCAGTGATTATGTGCCACTTTGAGGGGAATGTTAGCCAAGCCTATATGACACCACCAATGCTGCTCTGGGTGGTTGCTGTGATATTCTCCTTGGTCCCTTGTCCTCAGAACCCGGAACCATGGTAAAACAAGGTCTAAACTGGTCTTCCGACAATTTCAATCCTAGGAAATGGAAAACTGATTCCTGTGCTCTCCTAGCTTCTTTTTCTTTTTTCCAGGTTAATTTCCAACTCAAGAGAAGCACCCCTCCAGCAGCCCCTAAGAGGAGAGGCCCCAACTCAGGGCATAGAGGCAGAGTCTTACCAAAGAAAGTACAGCCCCGGGCAGCTAAGAAAAAAGAGATGATGGTGAAACAGTCCCAGAGAGTCCCTGCCTGAAATCCACAGTCCCCGGGGCAACACTTTAGAAAGGCTTTGTTCCCACTCTCACACCAGATGAAGCATTCTTTCTATTTTATTATCTGAGACATATTTAAATATAAACATATTCAGAACAACTCAGAATGGTCTCCATCTGTTCCAGGGGGTAAACCCTCTGATGCAGCAGTACATACATGCAGTGGTGTTCAGTAAGATTTTCTGATTCTGAGGGTATGGTTTAGGTCCAGCAGGCTCTATGCCAGTCTACGCTGTGTCCAGAGACTGGTTCTGGCTGGTTAGTCACTATCTCTAGAGTCTAGCAGAGAGCCTGCAACACAGTAAGTACCCAATGAAGGTTTCTGGATGAAAGGCTGAAAGGCTGAAATGATCCATCATTACATAGCAAGACCAGGTGACCAATTCTGAAATCCCAGAGGACTGTTTCAACAAGAGCCAGTAGTTTCTTATTAAGAAAAGGATTTCAGACACAAACACCTAGTCCCACTGCTTCATACATGGGCATTTTAAATAATACGCATCTTTCAAACATTTTCTGGGCGTATAAGTGTAATGCAGATGCCCCTGTGGAATGACTGTGTCCTGACCCTGTTGCCAGGGATACACAGCACTCTCCACCCCACTGAGTTCTCCAGAACGAACCCATCTGTACTAAAAGTGTTATTAAGCAAAGTAGATGTCACTGAAGATTTTGAAGGCATGGGTAGTCTTTCATCACACATCAGTCAAGTTCATAAACCTCCACTGGGCATGCTGGGGTTCCCAAGTACCCTGTCCCCAGGGCTTGCTGGGGGTTCTTTACCCATCATCACCCATTTCAGGGAGCCTCAGTGAGACAGGGCAGAGGCTCCATTTCCCCTGACTTGCTCTACCTCCCCCCACCTTGTCAGCCTCCCCCACTGGCGCCCCAGCCTCTAACTCACCCAGACCTTTCTTAACATTGAGCAAAGTAGCTGCTCTCAGCAAGTATTCCCACACCCACCAGAAAACAAGAGGTGCTCTAGCTGTGACAGTCCACCCTCTGTAGGAGGCCATTCAAGATCAGGAGTAACACATGATTTACTTTTGTCACTTGAGCAATCTCTCAATCTGCGGTTAAAAGGGAAACAGAAGAAAAATATGCCTTTTCCCATTTAAAAAGGAAATTCTCTCCTCAGGTGATGTTTTCTTTCTTCCCAATTTTAATCCCATATCCCTTGGTTCCCTTCTTATTGTTAGAAAGAAGGAGCTACTTGAGAGGGCTCTTTTCAATTCAGTGAGACTTTGTGCCTGAGGTTGCCATATGCAGTCGATTTTTCCAGATTGTCTGAATATCACTTACTTTGATTTCACCTTCCCTCGTACATAGCCATTTAGCAGAGCTGATGTTTGCAAAGTATGGTCACAGTGCTTTCTCTGGCCCAACCGTATGCTTTTATTTATTCATTTACTCATTCATTCATGCAGGGGACATTCATTGAGTCCTTGCTCTCAATAAATGCAGAGAATACAAAGAGAAATAAGATACAGCTCATTATCTCAGGGCTGCCGTGACCTAGTTGGGAAGACAAATAGGTCATTACATTGCCTTGTGATAATCGCTGTGATGCAGTGAACTCTGGGGCAGGGGGATGGGGAGACTGTGCGAAGGGCCCTACCATAGTCTTGGGAAGATCAGGAAAGGCATATCAGAGTTCGTGAAGTCTACGGTGAGATGTAATAAGGTCAGATAAATAGGCATTGGCCAGGGGGAGAGAAATGGGGGAGCAAGAGTTAGGTTGAGGGGACTGCAAGTACCGAGGGCTGGAGGCTCTGGGGAGGGCGGCCTTTAGGGAGCTGCAAGAAATTCAGCACAGGGGGAGTGAGTGAGGTGCCCAGAGAGGCCAGTGGGGTGGGGAGGGGCGAGACCATGCAGGACCTTTGAACCATATTACAGAGCTTGGACTTTATCCTGAGGAGAACAAGGAGCCGTCGGAGGGTTCCACTGAGGGGAGCCACAGAATCAGATGTAGAGCCATCACCCTGGCTGTGGCCTCAAGAGCTGGCTGGAGCGGCGGCAAGGCTGACTCAGTGAGAAGGCTGCTGAGAGCCGGGTGAGAGAAGGTAGCCCAAACTGGGGCTGAGCAACAGGGGTGGGGACCACCAGGCAACTCATGAGTTACCCAGAGGGCTTCCTGTCAGCCCCCGATGGCTTCACTGCCCTCTTCAAGATTTGCAGCCATCTCATTCAGACCCTCCCAGCCTGCCATCCTGAGGATTTTAAGCACTAAAGGAGATGCAGGTTTTCAACCAAACCTTAAAGACTATCCTGAGTAAAATTCACCCAAGCAGGAGGTGATAATACGGACAGAATATTATATGGAAAATACAGGATCTGGCCGTGACCGTATAAAAATTTCTCAATATGGAGAAAGGATGTGAAATCAGAGCTGAGGGCGGAGAGAGAGGGCAGGATTCAGAGAACACGAAGGAACGTCCTCCAACTTTGAGTCCAGCATTCTCCTGGCCAGGAGCCTTTCTATTTTATGTCTAGGATCTTATTTTAGAGAGGAGGTCTTCCGTACAAAATGCCAGCCTAGATAGATAATGTTTCCCAAAGGGGTAGAATACTGTAGTTAAGGGCATGGATTTTGGACTCTGACAGACCTGAGTTTTAATCCTAGCTCCGCTCCTTATTTGCTGCATGACCTTGAACAGGTAACTTACCTTCTCTGAATCATGGTTACTCATATGGAAAAAAGAAATGGAAATAATATCTACCTTCACTTGGAATTAAAGGTGAGACTCTCATAAATCAGTAGGGAGGGGAAGGCAGCTCCTGCCCTGGACCCTCAGAGGATTATCATTCAAACTAGTCAATTGTAAACCAGTGAGGCTGACAGGGACATCATGGACTTAGGGGTGCAAAGGGGAGTTTGGAAGTGAGGCAGGTCCCGAGGAGCTGAACCCAGCCTATTCTGTTTCTCTCTCTCTGTTGTTTTTTTTTAAATCTCATGTGCTGGAAGGTCTTCGTGTGTTCCATATTCTTCCTAGCACTTTTCCTTCCAGATTGAAGATTTTTTTTGACACAGTGATTTTCCTCATGTGACTAGATAGGAGAATTCCCAATTTTCAGACAGGATGATACCTAATGACTGTTGGACCTGGTACTGGTGCCTGAAGAAGTTTCTGCTCTGGTAAGCTGTGACTACCTTACCTTTTCATTTTACTCTGCCCAGCACTCAGAACAGTGCCTGGTATATATAAACACAGCAAACATATTTGTTGAGTGAATAATTCCAGGATTATTTTCAGATTTTTTCCTCATCCTCTCCTCTCTTCTTTTATCTAGTATAGTTTTGAGCATGTTTTTTTTTTTTTTTTTTTTACGGTACACGGGCCTCTCACTGTTGTGGCCTCTCCCATTGCGGAGCACAGGCTCCAGACGTGCAGGCTCAGCGGCCATGGCTCACGGGCCCAGCCGCTCTGCGGCATTTGGGATCTTCCCAGACCGGGGCACGAACCCGTGTCCCCTGCATCGGCAGGCGGACCACTGCGCCACCAGGGAAGCCCCTGAGCATGCAGTTTTAAAATTATTATTATAAACTATGGTAGGCCGAATTCTAAAATGAGTCCCCATGACTGCTGCCCTTGTATAATCCCTCCCCTTGCAGGTGGATGTGACTGTGATAAGATATCACTCCCCTACTTATGTTCCACTATATGGCAAGAGGATTTTGCAGATGTGATCAAGGTTCCAAGCCAGCTGGTTCTGAGTTAATCAAACCAGAGATTATCTTGGGTGGACCTAACCTAAACTGACCAGCCTTTTATAAGCAGACAGTTTCTCTCCCAGGCCTGGGAGGAAGAAAGCAGACAGATAGGTTGTGAACTGCCTGTGAAGAGAAGCAGCCCCTAGGAGATGTGAGTGGTGCCAGGCAACAGCTGGCAAGAAAATGGGGCCACAGTTATAGACCCACAAGGAGATGGATTGTGTCAACAGCTCGAATCAGCTTGAGCCCACACTTGGGTGCAGCCTTGTGAGATGGCAGCAGGGGAGCCAGCTAAACCACGTCCAGACCCCTGACCAGTAGAACCCCGGGGGATAATACACTCGTGCCATTTGAAGCCTCGACATTTATGCTAAGTTGTTGCACAATAATAGAAAACTAATATACAAACTATCTCAAATTGTTTTGTAGATTAGGATATAAACCAATAAAACATAAATAACCAATTGTGATCACCCTACGGAGTGGTATGGCTGCCATGCTTCTACCTCACATAGAATGTATGTGAAACAAAGAACAGGGAAAAAATAAAACCATACAACTCTTTTTAAATAAGATGGCTGGTATAGTCAAGAGTTCAAGAGTACATGTCTCTGACAGCAGGGACTTCAGCCTCTGGATAACTGTAGTTTCTTGCTTACAGCAGTTCCCATTATTTGCACCAAATTGTTTGGTACTAGATTGTGGAGATGTACCACTGGCACAAATACTAAAGCAAGAGAAAATTTAAAGCATGTCCAGAGACGCTGTAGACAGAACTCTTCTTTAAATGGAGGCTCTTCTACCCTTCCCAAAGAGCGAAAATCAATAAACAGTGTGTAACATCCTAAACTTTTCTACCCACCTTCAGGACACTTTGAAGGAAAAGCAGGAACAGGAGCCCTCTTAAGTAGCCAAACGTAATTTCTCCCAGTTGGAAATTTTATTCTAAAACAAAAAGATCCCAGTACAGCGGTGTCAAGTTTTTATCTGCGAAAGACCCAAGATATGGATTCAGAGCAGTTCATTCATCTGACAGATAGTTGAGTCCTTTTATGAATCAGACCCTGTGTTATCTGTGTTAAGAGTCAGGGAGATGGTGGTAAACCAGAGAGACACGGTTCCTACCTATTTGGATTCTGAGGGTTTGAGGGAGAGACAAAGAATAAAACAAGTTCGTTAAACAAATACATAAAAAGAATTACTAGCTGAGAAGTGGTACTGAGAGAGGAGATGCCAGGGGATCTATTGGAAATAGGATGGTTAAGGAAGACTTCTCTGAAGAGGTGGTATTTGGGCTGAGATACAAAGGATAAGAAAAATAAAGGCTTACAAAGAATAGGAATGAAAAGTACAGGCAGAAGGAGTAGCAAGGCCAAGGACCCTGCAGCAGGAAAGAGCCTGGCTGCTTCGAGCAGCTGCATCTCCTGGGTCTAAGGATGTGTGTGTGTGTGTGTGTGTTTGTGTTTGTGTGTTTAGCTTCCCAATCTATGATCTAACATCCTAGAAGCCTAACCCAGCATAGGTCCAAGACACAGCACAGCATGCAAACCACATTTAGTGTAGTCATAAGTGAGCCAATAAGATTCACTTTTTCCATGGCCACAGAAAACACCCCTAACAAGACCAGCCATCTCAAAAACAAGGATTGAGAAAGTGGAACACACTGGTTTGGGACAAATCTGCCATCAGAATGGGAGAAGTCAAAGTTCATGTGTCTGGAGCATCATCTTCACATATGTGGTGCGATGATTTGTCTAATACACAGACTCCCAACACACACCCTGTACCAACACTCTGTCATGCCCACCTTCTGCCTAGCATATTACTTCACTTTAACACTAACTTCATTCTGGCTATTAAGCCTGAGTAAACATTCCTCCTAGGCAAATGCCTAAGCAAACATCACTTCTCTCCCTCCTCCCAAAAGTTAAATTCCACTATGTATAAAGGCTTTTTCCCCTCTCACTTTCTCTTATTCCTCCCCTCTGCACTTACTGTTCCTGCCCACGCCCCTTCCCCTCATGGATCTTACCCTCTCTTACCTTCATTCTCTTCACTTCCCACACATTCCCTGCACCTTTGCCCTCACCCCATCAAGGGCCCTGCTGCATGTGGGATGTGGCTTCACCTAGAAGCAAGAGACCTGGAGCCATTGCCACATGGGTGACCGGCAGCTAAGGAGAAGCCTTCAGGGGTGGTGCCTACTTCTGCTGACACATCGCTTCTTATTGCACAGCCCCAGGGAGCAGGCAGATAAAACCATCACTTGGATCCATGCCTACCCCACAGGAGGAGGGAGGAAAGGCCTCTTTGACTTCCTTTCAGATTGAGGCCTTCGGAATAAAGAGTCCATCCCGGGCATTAGATCAAAGGAGTCGAGTGAATTTCCTTAAATTCTTTCTGGACTCAGTTGAAGTACAAATAAACTGAGAAATAAAAGGATCACAACTCTATTATTTTTTGTATATCCAAATATAGTATTTTACATACACTGTAGTTTATAGCAGACTTATTTCACAGACAGTTTAAAAAGAAATTTCTTCAATGGAAGGTGCTATGGACCGAATGTTTGTGTCCCCCCCAAATTCATACATTGAAGCCCTAACGTGATGGTATTTGGAGATGGAAACTTTGGAAAGTCAGTAGGTCACAAGGGGGAAGCCCGCATGATGGCACTGGTGTCCTTATAAGAAGAGGAAGAGAGCTAGCTCTTTCACTCTCTCTGCCACGTGAGGCTACAAGAAGGCCATCTCCAAGCCAGGAAGCAGGTCTTCACCAGAACCTGGCCATGCTTGGCATCCTGATCTCAGTCTTCCCAGCCTCCAGAACTGTGAGAAATAAGTGTTTGTTGTTTGAGCTACCCAGTCTTGGTAATTTGTTATAGCAGCTGGAGCAGACTAAGACCGAGGGATAGATAAAGGGTCTGCTAACTTTCTATTTTAGACTAACTTTCTATTAAGGACTAATAGAAAAATATAATTGCAATCTACCATCACCATGAATTCATAAACTCTCTAATGCCCCAAATTAGAAAGATATAATCTCAGAATTAAAAACTGTTATCAATGAAATTATTTTTCTCATTTTGCTAGGGAACAGTAAACATTTCATCTCAGACTAGCACTTCTGAACCAGTAGTTTAAAGATGGGACCGTTAGTGGTTCAAATAACTAAAAATTTATAAGAAGGGTTTTCGGACACGGCTGGATCCAGGTGCCCCAGTTATGTGGGCTGGAATCTTTCTCCACTTCTTGATTTCATTGTCTTCAGTGGCGACCGCCTTCTCACACAGGTGCTCCCTTGCAGGACTAGATGACTCATAGCAGCTTCAAGCTTGTATTCTACCAGCCTAGCAACAAACTATTGATTCTTGGGCCTGACTCTCAAGAGCACAAATTGGGTGACATGTCTGTCCCAAAAACCATCATGGTGACTCTGACTGGTGAATCTGGGGTTGTATGCCCACTCCCAGAAGGCAGAGGGTGGGTATGGGAAACCAGTGTAGGAGAGTTGGTTCCCGTCTTTTAAAAAAAACAAAACACTGTTACCAAAGAAAGAAGAATGGATGATTATGGACAATAACAACAAAAGAACATTACAATTTTATTAAAATCAAGCACTGTTATAATTTTACTATGACTCTTAACTCAAGTGAACTTAGTCATTCAACAAACATTTATCAGACACACCTATGTGCCAGGCACTTCGCTAGGCAATAGGACACAAAGATTAATCCACTAGTCTCTGCCTTCGATGAACTCAGCTAATGTGAGGAGAGGGAGAGGTGGACAATGTTTACAACAGTGTGTGAAGTGGCTGAGATCAGCCCTGTCAGAGGACTGAATCATAGTCCTCGTTAGTTCCTTACTTTGCTTGACTAATATAGACCTGACTTAGTACAGCTTCAAGTTGGATGACGCCTTTATGTGAAACACTTTACACTAATTTTGAACAGATATATATCATGTAGGAGGTGGGGGTAGGACGGACATGAACTTGACCACAGTTCATTAAGAGACAGCTATGTGGTCCAGCTCCTTAAGCAGGTAATACATTCCCAGACTGTGTTAAAGAAGCACAGTGTCATATCAAAAGAGCACAGTTCCACCAGGCCACACAAGAGTCAGCCTTCCTCTGGAGTGTGATTTATAGTTCCCAGAACATTTTCAGGAAGGACATTGAAGGTCATGATGTCACTAAGTCTCATGGATGCACCAGGATAAAACATTGCCAAGAGAAGAAAAACACGGCCGCTTCAGAGAATAGTTCTGAAACGGAGTGGGGAGCCCACATTGCACAGTGGAAAGAAAGACTTTGGCAGATGGTGGTTTGAATCCTAGCTTTGTCATTTACAAGCTCTGTTATCTTGGGCAAATCAGGTATTTCCCAAAATATGGGTAAAGTATCACAAGTAGTACTTAAATATTCTCTAGGACAACTTAAGTGGTGCATGAGCCAATTTTGCTTGATGTTCTGATCAAGCAATAAATTACCTAGAAAGTTATTCTTTTAACAAGTTCTTTACATCTTTCTGAATGTATCAAGGAGAAAGTTTCTCTTTGGTTCTAACTTTCTAACACTGACTAGTTTCGTTTTTTTTTTAACAAACGGAGAGTAGCCCTCAAGCTCAGAATTAGAATTTAATAACCATTTGGGGGCTTCCCTGGTGGCGCACTGGTTAAGAATCCGCCTGCCAATGCAGGGGACATGGGTTCGAGCCCTGGTCCATGAAGATCCCACATGTCGCGGAGTAGCTAAGCCTGTGCGCCACAACTACTGAGCCTGTGCTCTAGAGCCTGTGAGCCACAACTACTGAGCCTGTGCGCCACAACTACTGAGCCTGTGCTCTAGAGCCTGCGAACCACAACTACTGAACCTGTGTGCCACAACTACTGAAGCCTGCGCACCTAAAGTCCGTGCTCTGCAACAAGAGAAGCCACTGCAGTGAGAAGCCCATGCACTGCAACGAAGAGTAGCCCCCACTAGCCGCAACTAGAGAAAGCCCGCGTGCAGCAATGAAGACCCAATGCAGCCAAAAATAAATAAATTAATTAATTAATTTAAAATAAGTAAATAAAAGAACTAAAAACATTTTTAAAAGTAACCATTTTGTTTTCATTGTATTTGTTTTAAAGATTACCTCCTATTAATTACAATCTATATACTGGTTTTGCGTTTATGGGAGTGGTACAAAATTTCCCTTAAAAAGCGAAGTGAGTAAATTTAAATAAAAATATTTTGAAAGTTAGAAAGGTGGTGTGCCATTTAGTCAAGAACTATTGTGATGGTTTTCTGAGAGTGCAAGATTATGGCAAAAATTGGTATAGGAATGACTAAAGTATGGGAAGTGTGGAAAGCACTAGGCCAGCTGTTTAACCCCAGGGAGCCTCAGTTCCTCATTTTTAAGCTAAAGATAACAATTACTTACTGGGTTGTTGTCATGATACATGCTAAGAAAAAACAACCAATATTATTTGGAGAAGGAAATGATGACCTTGATTATCTTTCTTCATTATTGTAGACAACCTGGGAAAGAAAATAAAGATGGTTTATAAATTACTTTTCAAGAATTATTGATTCTATTCAAATGGGGGAACCCAGGTTCTGTTTCTTGGGGTAATAACTTTTTTTCTGATTAATAAAAGAAAAAAGATAGGGACTTCCCTGGTGATCCGGTGGTTAAGACTTCGCCTTCCAATGCAGGGGGTGTGGGTTCGATCCCTGGTCGGGGAGCTAAGATCACACATGCCTCGAGACCAAAATACCAAAACGTAAAACAGAAGCAATATTGTAAAAAATTCAATAAACACTTTAAAAAATGGTCCACATCAAAAAAGAATCTTAAAAAAAAAGATAATATATGGTAAGTTCTTAACATAAGGCTAGCTCTCAATAAACATTTACTATAAACTTGTCTTCAGTATTTCAGCTTCCCTTTTCTTTCCTTCCCCTATCTCCTTCTAGATTCCCAAATATCTTCTGTCTTTCTTGTCTCCTCATGGAAATAGGAAGAGATCTGATAGTGTCACTTAAATATGTTTTGATGGATACACAAGAGAATGAGTTTTTTCCAAAATATTACCTCAACTAGGCATTAGCATTTTAAGGTAGATTTGTTTGTTTGCCAGTTTGATTTTTACTTCCAATTATGAAAGAATTTCCTGTTCCTCATTAAATCAATTTCAAGCTTCTGCAAGCAGATGGGAAGAGAAGAAGCCCCTAGGAAACACTATATTAATATATAAGAACAACCCTTAAGATAAACATGATACAGTCCTTTTTTTGAATTCAGAACTTCCTTACAAAACGGGAATTGGCTTTACTTTTGCCAGCTGGGGTCTATTCCTAAGTGGAACCAAATGGCCTCCATTGTCTTCTTCTAGGACCTGGCCTTGCCTCCGCCCAAGTCCACTAGACAGATACCCTCTCTCAAAAATCACCCTGGACTCCTCCCTTCCCCAAGGGAGAACCAGACTTCCCCCAGCCTTCCCTCCTCCACTCAACTAGAGTCCCCTCCTTTCTGTCCCGGTGCATTCTGGCACCAGTTTAATGAATAGTTATTAGTGTTTCCAAGTGCTATCTCTTCTTTCTCTGACATAGAAGCCTAAACCTATGCCTTCTATATTCTACCACTAAGTTGTTCCAGAGGGAAACCTTGGGGAGTTGCCTTTGATTTGCAGCAAAACCATGGACACTTAGTGACGCAGTCCATCATAACAGCGATGGATACTTCAGTGTGTCCTAACACGCTGGATTTAGGTTCAGACGTGAGATCAGAGGATGACATGCCTAAATAAGTTTGATCAATGAGATTAATCAAAATGCACAGGAATTGATTTGGGTTTATTGAGGATTATCCAGGGAAAAAAACAAACTTCTTAATATCGCACATGCAGATACTATTATTATTGCTAACAAAGACGTTCCACGTACATTTACCTCTTTTGATCCTTTTCAGTCCCTTCAATTGAGGATATTTTATAGTGTATCAATACATTGACTTAAAATGAAATTCAAACTCCTTATCATGGCCCATCAGGCCCAGGATTATCTTCACCCTTGTTTGTTTTATAATTTCATCCCATAGTACTTGCTTTCTTTCTCACACAGCCTTCTCTTCTGTTCTGAAACTGAGAAAGTTGTTTTCCACTTCGGGGCTTTGCATCTTCAGTTTCTCCCACTGGAAAGGTACTTCCTCAGCTCTTTACACGGCTGATTCCTTCTCATCATTTTGGTCGCAAGTAAACGTTATATCCCCAGAGACTTCCCTGACCACCAACACTATATTCAAAGAAGGTTTCCACTTCTTACTTTGGCCCTTATCAGACCAGATCCTCATCTAAACCACAGAACACAGTGATTCTGTACTCACTTCTCTCAAGGACTGTGTATAACTTGTACCATTCCCCTTGCATGGGAGAGACGTTAATTCATTACATACAATGGATGCCTAGGGCATTAGGGTTTAATGCTCTATGATCTAATTTATCATATCATCTAGGTTATTTCCTTCACAGCATTCACCATACCCTGTAATGATTTGGCTTACCATTTGTTTATCTATTGTCTGTTACCCCACTCTAGAATGTGAGCTCCATGAGAGCAGGGTTCTTATCGGTTGTCTTTGTCAGGCTGAATCCCAAACATCCAGCATGATGCTGGGCGCATTGCAAATGTTGCATTGTAAATCTTTGTTGATGAGTGAAAGAATATTATTTTGATGATTCAGAATCTTCACGATGCCCTAGGGCAGTGGTTCTTAAACTTTAGTGTACCCACCAAAGAACCCACTTCCAAAGATTTAGATTCAGTAATCAGATCATTCTGAAACTGACTCTTTTAGGTAAAAGAAACAGGTCCCAGTCGCGCTGGGTGTACATTAAGACATCCAAAGTTGTTTCCTTTTCTTTTTTTGTGGCCATGCTGCACGGCTTGCAGGATCTTGGTTCCCTGACCAGGGATCGAACCCGGACTCCCGGCAGTGGAAGTGTGGAGTCCTAACCACTGGACCATCAGGGAATTCCCAGTTGTTTTCTTTTTTAAATGAAATGCTTGATTTTAATTTCATTTTGCTTTCATGTGGCATACTTTTTACAAAAATTTTTATTGGAGTATAGTTGATTTACAATGTTGTGTTAGTTTCAGGTGTACAGCAAAGTGAATCAGTTATACATATACATTTATTCACTCTTTTTTAGATTCTTTTCCCATATAGGCCATTACAGAGTACTGAGTAGATTTCCCTGTGCTATACAGCAGGTCCTTATTAGTTATCTATTTTATATATAGCAGTGTGTATATGTCAATCCCAATCACCCAATTTACCCCTCTTCGCTCATGTGGCATACTTGACTCTGTCCAAAAACCATTGAAAAATATATCCCCAGAACACAAACAAAATTGTGGCTAACTGAATAGGAACAGTATCTTCAAAAATAAAGGCAATGGATTTGTAACGTGAATTACTTACTACTGAGAGAAGAAAAGTCACTATCTTACAGGTAAATGAAGCATTTGCTGGCAGTTTTGTGGAAATCCAGAATATTGATATTTTACCAGAAAGTTTTCTGCCCACAATGTGCACATGCATCAAAAAGCAAAGGAGGGGGCTTCCCTGGTGGCACAGTGGTTGAGAGTCCGCCTGCTGATGCAGGGGACACGGGTTCGTGCCCCGGTCCGGGAAGATCCCACATGCCACGGAGCGGCTGGGCCCGTGAGCCACGGCCGCTGAGCCTGTGCGTCTGGAGCCTGTGCTCCGCAACGGGAGAGGCCACAACAGTGAGAGGCCCGCGTACCGAAAAAAAAAAAAAAAAAAAAAAAAAAGCAAAGGAGGAAAACAGTATGGCAGTTCCTCAAAAAATGAAGCATAGAATTATCACGTGACCCAGCCAGTCCATTTCTGGGTATATACACAAAAGAACTGAACGCAGGGATTCAGACAGATTTTTGTACACCCATGTTCACAGAAGCATTATTCATGATGGCCAGAAGGTAGAAGCAAACGTTGGATGGAAAACATCCATTGACAGATGAATGTATAAACAAAACGTGGTATATGCATACAAGGTAATATTATTCTACCTTAAAAAGGAAGGAAATTCTGACACATGCTATAACATGGATGAAACTTGTGGACCTATGCAAAGTGAAATAAGCCAATCACGAAAGACAAACACTGCAAATTCCCTGGCAGTCCAGTGGTTAGGACTCCAGTCTTTCACTGCCAAGGGCCGGGGGTTCGATCCCTGGTCAGGGAACTAAGATCCCCCAAGCCGTGCTGTGCGGCAAAAACTAACAAACAAACAAACAAACAGAAAAGACAAACACTGTATGATTCCACTTACAAGAGGTACCTGGAGTAGTCAAATTAATAGAGACAGAAAGCAGAATGGTGGTTGTCAGGGACTGGCAGGAGAGAGGAATGAGGAGTTAACATTTAATGATTACAGTTTCAGTTTGGGAAGATGCAAAAGTTCTGGAGATGGATGGTGGTGATGTAATGTGAATGTACTTAATGCCATAGAACCATACACTTAAAAACGTTAAAAATGATAAACTTTATGTTACATGTATTTTAAGACACACACACACAACACTAGAAAGGAGAAATAGCTGATGAAAAATTTGAAATACAGATCTTCCTCCACTTACAGTGGGGTTATGTCCAGTGGGGTTAAGCCCATGGTAATTTGAAAATATCCTAAGTCGAAAATACATTTAATACACCTAACCTACCCAACATCATAGCCTAGCCTACCTTAAACGTGCTCGGAACACTCACATTAACCTACAGTTGGGCAAAATCATCTAACACAAAGCCTATTCTACAATAATGCATTGGTTATCTCATGTAATTTATTGAGTACTGTACTGAAAGTGAAACCCAGAATGGTTGAATGAGTACAGAACAGCTGTAAGTGTATCGGTGGTTTGCCCTCCTGATCCTGTGGCTGACCGGGAGCTACCTCACTGTCCCTGCCCAGCATCAGGAGAGAGTATCCTAGAGCATATCGCCAGCCCGGAAAAAGATTGAAATTCAAAATTCTGCTGTGGTTCCTCCTGAATGCCTACGATTTTCTCAGCATTGTAAAGTGGAAAAATCTTAAGTCCAACAGTTTTAGGTGGGGACCATCTGTAGAGGTTTATCTGTTATACGTTCACAGTGACAGACTTGTTGCATCTTCTTCAGCATCCCCCAGGTAGATCCCAGAAACTAGGCACAGAAATTCAAGCAACAAACCAAGCAGTGTGACTTTGAGGCCATTAATACACAAAAGGAATCCCGAGAGGATTCACGAACGAGTTAAAAGCGTGCTCTCAGCCTTGCCTAGTTCTTGCATTCTGCTGTTCGTTGCTCTTAAATTCTCAAAGGTGTCCTGAGAGACTTTCCTCAGAAAAAAATGAACAGACCGAAGTGAACGCCGAGTATTTGTGAGGTGATAAAGGAAACTGCCTCCGGGCAGCACAGAGGACCGCACCACAGGCAGGAACTGCATGCGGCTTCTCTAAATGGGATTTAACCCTTTTCTAGGTTGGAGCGGGAGTGTGGCGGTTGAGGGATTGGCAAGGAAGGAAAGGAGCTTTCGATCAGCGGGAGCTGCACGTAGAATTGAACGCTCCGCGAGCAGCCAACGCTCGAGCTGCCCCAGCAGGGTCGGCGCCGCACCGCCAGGTGCCTCAGTTTCCCAGAATGGAGGTCCTGGGGCACCGCCCCCTCTGACGTAATGGGGCGGGCGCATCCAAGGCGGGCCGTCAAGGAGTGCGAGAGCGGGGCGGGCGTCTGAGGGGGTGGGCGCGCGGGTAAGGAGCGTGGCGCCCCCGGGCCGCGCGGGCCGCGCGAGGCGGAAGCTTGGGCGGGAGGCCGGAGGCGGGGCCGCCACGCTGAGTCACGCAGGATTGACCCGCCCGCCGCTTCCAGGGGCGGAGGTGACAGCGGGCCTGGGAGAGGCGGTCGTAGCTGCCCGCTGCGCCAAGGGACCGCCAGGCGGCGGAGAGCTGGTCAGGGGCCGGGCGAGGCCGGGCGGGGAGCCCGGGTCGCTGTCCGGGGACGGCGGGCGGAAGGGACCCGCGCCCCGAGGAACGCGCCGGGCGGCCAGGCCTGCGCCGCCCCTGCCCCGCCACGGCCGCTGCCCCGGCCGGGAGCCCCCGAGGGGCAGCAGGGCGCCGGGCCCTCGTCGGAGTTCTCCGGTCCAGGTCAGTCGGGCCCAGGGAGGTGCCGGGGAGTTGGAGGCCGGGGGGCCGGCAGTCAGAGGGATGCAGACGTGGGCTTTTTAAATGGTGTCAGGCAAGCCCAGGGCTCTTTTCACTGCACCACCCTGCTACTCCGGCAATGAGGCGGAATTTGAAAGCTGGAAAAGAATCCAGCGTTAGTCCAGCCCCCTTATTTAACAGATGAAGAGATTCTTCTGGCTTGCACAGAGTCACATTCAGTCGGAATAGGAGTCCGTGATTCTGTGTCAGGGAGACAAGGGGGGAATGGCTTACCGAAGCAAGAGTAAGACCTGTTTGGCTAGAGATGCAAGTTTGGTTATGGTGGAGTTTTGTACACCTGCATTCCTGCCGCAGGTACTAATGTCCACCAGGCATCAATTTCTCAGAGTATTTAACCTTGAAAAGGATGTCAGTGCTGTCAGTTGAATAAAGGAATATTGGGGTTACAAACAGGCCAGGTCTGCTGCAAATTAGGTGCTGTGGGGAATGCTTGGTGTATAGAGTTAAATTTTAAATGAAAAAAACCCCACTTTAAATGGAATCTCATTATCCTTTATTGTCTATGTCATTTATATTGATATAATAATGAAGGGCACTCACAGCATTATTCTGTAATTGATAACTTGCCTTTAGGTCTATTTTTACAGTAATTCTTTTATAGTAATGTGAGCGTCTTGTGTTTAAACACTTTCATAATCACTGATGCTGTGGTATGTGGCAAGCCAGTGGTAGCACTAATATTTAGCGTTTGAACATAAGTTTAGCTTCACGTGTTTGTATAGCTGAAGTTACAGAACTGATTAATCTGTAGTTGTATACCGAAAAGTGAAGTACCTGCCAGCATACAGGTGTGGTTTCTTAGAGTTGGTGCTGCGTTTATTACTTTCGTAGCATAGAATAGATTCCAGGTGATGAGCAAGTTAGTTTATCCCCAGCACCTGTTTTTCTCTAAATTATTGAATCAAAGGATCTCTAAGACTACCTTCCATCTCCAAAGTTCCCTGATTTTTACGTGTTAATTTGAAACATATGTCACTCATTGTGTCAACGACACAAAGTTTTGAGAAAACATGTTTTTAAAAAATTCTGCGTGATGCATAGTGAATCTTCAAATTCACTGTTGTTCTCAACACTCCCAGTCACTTTATCATTATTGAGCTAACATAAGTGAAAAGAGATTTTTCAAATTACCTCAGTGTTAAATTCACTAAAGTCAGAAACTGGAATAGAGTGCTTTGTGTATGGTGGAGAATAGCTAAAATTTGGCCTGGGGATGGCGTCTGTGCAGCACACAGATAACTTTTGCAATAAGCGGAGAACATTCTGCCTCAGAAAATGTGATAAGATGTTTTTTATACAGTGTTCATATTGTGTGAATTTTCAACTGAGATATGATAATAATCTTCATAGACAATCTGTCCAAATATGTTCAAGTTATTTTGTCTTGCAGCCCCAAAGCAGAGCCTTTCCCATCTCTTGTTTCTTCTTTTCTGGGTCCTTTCTTCTTAGGGTCCCTCTTACCTCGAGAGACCCTTTCACATTCCTTTTTCATCCACATGAAGGAGGCAATTCAGAGCCTCTCTCAAGCACTGATTGAACTTACACTACTTTTTCTCCTCTTAAAGCACATGATAAATCATAATTCTTGAATTGTCATTTAGATCTCCTAAAAACTAAGAGTGGGTGTTCGTTTTTAGAACATAGTGCAAGACTCCATGAGGCTCTCGTTCTGAAAAAGGGTTAAATGGAATGTGTTTAGAGTTTTATTTTCCCTAAACTTGGAGACTGCAATTTAAGAAGCCTCCAGAGCCAGTAAACTCATTTCTCTCTGCCTCAGAAGGAAACCCTTTCTGCAGAATGCATAGTGAATCTTCAAATGCGTTATTCTTCTCAACCCTCCCATTCACTTTATCAAGGTTGGGCTAAATAAGCAAAAAGTGATTTCTCAAATTTCAGACACTTAAGTGATTGTTCAGCTTACAGGTACTTTTTAAATTTGGGGAACTTTTTTAAATGATAAAAGCAATGAAACTACAATGCAAATGGAGGCTTGCATACCCACTGCCAGGTATAAGGTTTGAATTTTTTCTGGGTTTATTATTCTGTCGTTTCTGAAGTAGGTTAATGTATTACCTACCCCACAGCCTTATTACAAGATTATCTGCTTTGAAATTCTCAGTTGTTCTTGATCTTCAGCTAAAGCATCCTTAAAATTCATTCAGAATACTTATGAAAAGTTTTAAACATAAATTCAATTAATATTAAATAGTTTCTTATTGTGCCTTGCTTAGGAAAACATCTGAATAAACTAATCTTCAAGATTGGATAACTTAGTCTCGTTTAGTCTCGTTGGCCAGGAGCTAATTATAAGATATCAGTCTCTTGCCTGGAAAGGCAGAAAGGTCTAAAGTAGCAGTCATGAAATCAGATCACAGATCAGCTCTGTGATGAAAGAGCTGTTAAACCACGGCTCAACAAATAGTCATGGAGCACCTGTATCTGTTCTTGGTGCTGGGGATACAGCTGTGAACAAAGCAGACAAAGCCCTGCCCTCATGCAGTAGGTATTCTGGTGGTGTGGAAGCAAACAGGAAATAAATATGTGAATGGATCATGGTCACACGATTGTAAGTGCTGTGGAGAACCTGAAGGAGGCGTAAGTGAGAAAAAAAGTGGGGCGGGGGAAGTACACACAAAGTGCACAGTGGTCAGAGAAGGCCTCTACTGTAATCACTTTTGATCTAAGACTTGAGAGCAATGAGACAGTGAGCAGGAGGCGGAGGGATGAGCAAGTTCCAAGCGCTGATGTAGGAGCATGTTTGGCATGTGTGAGGGATGATGAGGTCACAGTGGCCAGGCGGTCCCCATGTGGGCGAGGGGAAAGTGCAGCAGATGAGAGGCGGTGGGAGTGGGGAGGGGCACAGCAATGTAGGCCGTTTTGTAAGGATTTTGGCCTTTCCTCCGAGTGAGGGGGGAGCCAGTAGAGGGTTTTGAACAGAGAAGCTTCTGATGACTTATGTTTTAACAGGATCACTCTGGCTGCTGGGCCAGAGAGACAGAAGGGGGACAAGGGCACAGTCAGTAAGAGCTTCCCTTTCATACCAGCTGTGTGAGCCTAAACCGCAATCCTCCTCTGGCCTGTGTTTCCTCCTCTGGCCTGTGTTTCCTCATCTGTAGAATAACCAGGTGCTCTCTAGCTCTAGAATTTTTAGATTTTAAATAGTGTGGAATCACTGTGAGGAGGCCAAAGGATTGTATATGAAGAGGTTCTGAAAGTAAATAGTTTCAAAGGACATGAAAACTTGACGCCAGCCACGTGTCTTGAGCTGAATCACTCCTAATCAAGAGGTAATGGGGTCTTTTCAGTCAGGTTGTCAGGTCATGAGAACAAAAACACTGATTCGTGACTATTTTCCACTGATCCCTTTAGTACTCTGCTGATCCCTGAATTTTTCCCTTCCTGCTTGAAAAAGGATGAAAAGCTGTTACTCATCAACAGAGCTGGCAACCAAAGTTGCTTTTGTTGTTAGGAAAGTTGGAAACTTAGGGGAAGGAAACAATTCTAATTTTATTTTTATCATAGGTCATTTGAATTCTTTTTTAACATGCAAGGAGCCTAAAAGATTTCTTTTGTTTTTAATTCCCTTCTCCCATTCACCTCATGCTTCACAGGTGCTCATTTGAACACATATAACGTTTCTTTTTGTCTGTATAGGATCTTGCAAAGTGGGGATATTTGTTTTATATGTATTTTAATTTGTAATGTATTTCATTTTGCTTCTTTTTTCTCTGAGTACTGTTTTTAAGATACACCTGTGTTTCTACATGTACATCTAATTCTTTGCTTCCAAATGCTGCATTATATTCCGTGCTGTGTGTGTGAACCACAGTTTTACTTATCTCCTCTCTGTGTGATAGATACTCAGGTTGTCTCTACTTCCTACCACCACAAACATTGCTGCAGTGAGCATCTTCATACCTGTCCACTTATAAAGCTGTGTAATATACTTGTGGGATATACACTTCGAAGGGAATCACTGTGTCATAGGCTTACATGTCCTGAATTTGATCAAACTGCCAGATTCCTCCCCACAATGGCTGCACCACTCTCTCTCCTGCCAGAAGTGTTCGAGGGGTCCTGTATCCTCATGTCCCAACCAGCACTCAGCTTTCTCTAGCTCTCCACCTTTTATAATTTCATAGGTGCAAAGTGATACCTTGTCATTTATATTTGTATTTCTTTGGTTACTGATGATTGTGAGCATCTCTTATGCATATAGTTTCATCTGTAAATTACTTATTCCTGTCTTAGCCTGTTTTCTATTAGAGTTACTATCTGTGCTGCTGTTGACTTGTGGAAGACAGTTTATAGATGTTCACTTATCGTAACTTTGCAGATATCTTCTCATATGTTAATTTTGTCTTTGTTGTCCTTTCATCAAGAAAAATTCTTAATTTCAATGTAATCAGGTAAATAAATTCTTTGGCTTAGAGTTTTTCAAGTTTTGTTTAAGAAGGCCCTCCCAGTCCGTAAGTCATTTCTTTAATTCATCTAGAGCCCACATTGCATGTGGTGTTAGATAGGAATCCAGCCCTATTATTCTCCATTTAATGAGCAGGTTTTTCCAATAACATATCCAAAAACCCCATGCTTTTCTCCATTACATTGTGGTACCCTCTTTCTCCTATATGGTTCCCATGGATACACCAGTCTATCTCTAAGCCTCTATTCTGTTACATTAGTTTGTCAGTTCTTGCTCTGTTTTTTGTTTTTTTTTTTTTGTTTTTGTTTTTTGCGGTATGCGGACCTCTCACTGCTGTGGCCTCTCCCGTTGCGGAGCACAGGCTCCGGAGGCGCAGGCTCAGCAGCCATGGCTCACGGGCCCAGCCGCTCCGTGGCATGTGGGATCTTCCCGCACCGGGGCACGAACCCGTGTCCCCTGCATCGGCAGGCGGAGTCTCAACCACTGCGCCACCAGGGAAGCCCTTTGCTCTGTTTTTTATTGCTCTGATTTTATTACAGTGATTTGGTAATACATCCTCATGACTGGCACAAGTGCCCCATCTCTGTTCTTCATTTTTAAATTTTCTTAGCTACTTCTGTGCCATTATTTTTCCATATAACATTTGGAATATGTTTATCAAGTTCCTCAAATTTTTTGAGGAATTTTTATTGGGATTACATTGAATTTATCAATTATTTGGGAGAGGCTTGACATCTTTTTGATATTAACTTACTTCGTTCAAGAGTATGTAATGTGTTTCTTCATTTACTCAGCTTATTTTTTTCAGAATTTTTGTTTTATTTGGAAATACTTTAAGACTAACAGAAGAGTTCTAAGATTAGTACAAAGAGCTCCTGTATATCCCTTACCTAGATTCACCAGATGTTAGCATCTTGCCATATTTGCTTTATTACTCCCTCTCTTCAGTTCTATGCATTTTTCTGACTCATTTGAGTTATTAGTTGCAGACATCATGACCCTTTACCCCTAAATACTTCATCAGTTCATTTCTAAGTCCTTTATTAGAACTTCAAAATTTTCTCCATAAAGGTCTAAGAGTATATTCTTGGTTGAATTAATTTCTAATACTTGATAGTTTTGTTGCTATTGTGAATCATGTCTATTTGTATTACTATTGTTTTCTAGTTAGCTATTGGTAGTTTAAGAGAAAAGGTATTGATTATTGTAAGCTGATCTTGTATTTCACAGCCTGGCTTCACTGTCTTATTCAAATAGTCTCCTGTTTTCTGTTGTTTCTTTTCCCCCATAGTTAATCATATCCTTTGAAAATAGTGATAGTTTTGTTGTTCCTTTCTCATCCTTATACTTCTTATTTATCTTTCCTTTACAGCATTGACCAGAACTTCCAGGACAGTGTCAAAACAGTTGCTATGCTAGTGAACATCTTTGTCTTGTTCTCAGTCTTAAAGAGAATGAGTCTAAAGTTTCCCCATTTCATATAATGTTTGTTTTAGGTTTTAGGTGTACCTTTGTCAGGTTAAGGTGTTCTCCTCTATGTATTCCTAGTTTACTGAGCATTTTCATCATAAATGGGTATTAAGCCTTGTCAAATACTCTTTCAGGATTTGTTTCCAAAGAAATAAGATGGCATCAGGAGGCTGCAACCCAAAATCCTAAGCTAAGCTTAAGCTTTAAGCATAAGAAGATTAATAAAAGTCTTCAATATTTCTGAACCCTATGTATATAAATTTATGGTAAACATCTCACAATTCCAATATAAGCTTATTTCACCGTTAGATCAGCTTTTTCCTCCTGCTTTGAGTCAGAATTTAAAAAGCTGTTGTGAAGAATGAGAGCGCCATATTCAGAATAACTGTAGTCGTCAGCATGATTGTAAATATAAGATATGTAAAATTATAGTTTCCTTACTCTGTGGATCACTCTCTGCTCCGGGTATAAATCTCACCTAAGTATATCTCACAAAATATTGACATGGTTCAGCAGGTAGCTCTTTAGCAGCCATAACTGCTAGGGTGTTGTGCAGTAGAGTCTCAGGACTATCTCTTTTGGTTCATGATTGGGATTTTTTGTTTTTGTTTTTAACTATTTTCCCCTAATTATATAAATTATACCTCTTAATTGTAGAAAATTTGCAAGTAGAAATGCAAATCTTTAATCCTGCCTTTTAGCATCAACCCCTGTTAAAGTGTTTATTTCTCTCTCTCTGATCTTTTTTTTGGGGGGTGGGAATAGAGGGGCTACTTTGTGGAGGAGAATGCACCTAACATTGGGCTATATAATTGTGTATCACCCCTCCTTTTTCAGCCATAGGCCATCAACTCTTGTTTGTCTTCCTTTGATTGATCTTCCAAAAACAAGCAATAAGAAAGATATGATTAGCTTATAGGGCTGGGGTTACAGTTTGCTGATGTCTTGGACATTTCGAACAGGCTGTGTGGGAGTGCACAGGCAGCCCAGCCTCAGAGTATGCAGAGGTCATAGGCCACATGCCAGCAGACCGAAGACTAGCTCAGAGGAGAGGAAGGGGAGAAGTCTATTTGATGTCACTTTGCTTCAGTTCAGTTAGCACCTTCCTTCTTTAGACCACATTTGCATTCATCTTTCAGAAAATAAAAAGTATGAAGAAAATAGTTGTATTTATTTTCTTTTGACCCTGAAATAAACCCAATGCTGTTGTCTTGTTTCCCTAATCACCTTCTGCTAGTGTGATGACTGGTGAGGGAGTGTCGTAATAAATTGCAGGAAGTGACAGAATTTTTAAGTTAACATTCTTATCAGCTGGTAGATTCAATATCCAACTGCCCTCTCCTCCTCACTCCTCATCCCTTCACCCTGCTTTTTCATTTTGCCAAAACACCTGTCACTTCCTAAAATGCTGTTGTCTGCCTTCCCCATCCCTCACGGAGGAAGTTCTTCAAGGGCAGGAACCTTTGTTTCATTCACTGATAAATCCCAAGCACCTTTTAGCCTTGCCTGGTACATAGCATGCCCTCAACAGATGGAACCCACAAAATGAGTCAGTCTGTAAGGAGGCAGCTCTGTGATACAGAGAGGGGAACTCTTAAGGGAGGGATAAGGGAAGAAAGTTCTCTTGGCCTCCTTTAAATGCATGGGTTCAATAAACTAGTAGAGTCCCCATTTCTTCCTTGACCTTGTCAGCGTAACTATCAACCCAGCCACAGAGCTAATTTCTCTACATCTGTTTTAGCTGCTCCTGTGGGGTCTGTGGTTTCTGAAAGTGGAGTGTGAGTGTCTGTGTTGCTGACAAGCACATGGTGGGAGTAGGGCCCCAGAGAGAATAGTCACTGCTGACGCTCTAGCCATGGGTTCTGGGCCCAGCACACACTCTGCATTGTTTTCATGAGGTGTTTGATTCTCTTACGATAAATGATCTGTCCCATCAGCAGAAAAAGTTGCAGTGAATGTGCCGAGTTGTGCTGAACTCCCAGCCTCACACCCCGTGTCCTCCCGCTTTCTAGTTTATTCTTTCCTCCCATCCCCAGCCATGTAGAAACCTTTGGCATTTCTGTCTCATTTCTGGATCTGGTTCAGAATTGTCATGATGAATAGTCATGCTGCATATACCTGGTCACTTTATTGTAAAGCAAGGCTCAGTCATATGAAATAGCACTCTGTAGGGTGCTAAAGAAAAAAAAAAACTGGGTTGCCACAAATGCACCAAGATGCTGTCCTGGAGCCCAGTGCCATAGACCCAGTCTATCTTGTGTAGACCATTGTCTGAGTCATGGCCCTGAAATACTACTTTACTATTATTTTGCTTACTATTATTCTACTGCTTGACACTTGTTACCTGGCCCTCGAATCTGATCCAGACTGTCCATATACATTCTAATTTACTTCCATGTCCCTATTTTCTACTCTAATCAGATATGTCTCTTTTTCTTTCCTACAACAATGATGATAGCAATAAGTATACTATTAATTATAATTATGAATATGTCTTTGGTTTCACTAGCAGTCTGAATTCAAATGAAGGGAAAGGAATATAAAACAACAACAATAATATAATAACAGAAGCTAATATTTTGGCCAGTCATAGTACTAAATGCATTCCTGTTTAATCTTCAGAACAATTTTGTAAAGAAGGTGCTGTTGTAATCCTCATTTTGCATATGGAGAAACTAAGGTACAAACTGGTTAAGAAACTTGCCCTAAAGTTTATGTTGCTGTTAAGTGATAGAACAGGAAATCAAACTCACATCTATTTTTCTCCAAAGCCCACCCTCTTGACCTGCTAGTCAGTGTGCCATAGCAGGCCTCAGGTAAGCAGGTGACTGAAGAACAGGAGTGACTTATATGGTCACATGGTTATTGACAGTTGTGCTTTTTTCATGTTCACCGCACTACTCACCAGTGCTCTGTGAGATGTGAAGGGGCTGGGAGGATTTTGTCTGCAGCTGGGACTGCTCAGGGAGCTCCTCCCCAGACCCTATGTCGTCGACTCTACAGTCAGAAATGGGTGGCACCTCAAAAAGGGAAAGGCTCTGAAACTACAAATCCAGATAGCATTCTTTGGCTTTTTGACCTTTTCCTAATAATGTATTTAAGATTTGCAAAATGAATAAAGAACAATACAATAAATGTCCACGTATCCAACACTCAATTTAAGATGTAGAAAGCTGGGCTTCTCTGGTGGCGCAGTGGTTAAGAATCTGCCTGCCAGTGCAGGGGACACGGGTTCGAGCCCTGGTCCGGGAAGATCCCACATGCCGCGGAGCAACTAAGCCCGTGGGCCACAACTACTGAGCCTGCGAGCCACAACTACTGAGCTCGTATGCCACAACTACTGAAAGCCCGCGCACCGCAACAAGAGAAGCCACAGCAATGAGAAGCCCGCGCACCTCAACGGAGACCCAGTACAGCCAAAAATAAATAAAGGTAAAAAAAAAAAGATGTAGAAAGCTGAGTTGGTTCCTGCGTTCCACCTCCCTTTGCCGTTTTGTAGATCCTCTGGTTCTAGCGACTTAGAAAATGAAAAGGATTCCATTTTATTTATATATGACAACAGTACCATTAGTGTCACCTAAAAAAAAGCAGCAGTAATTCCTTAATATAATCAAGAAACTAGTCAGTGTTCAAAATTTCTGCCATTTGTCTCAATTTCTTAAACAATTGATTTGTTTGAATCAGGATCCAAGAAGTGGCACCCATTGCATTCAGCTAATATGTTTCTTAAGTAGCTTTTAATTGATAAGTTCCCTTTCCTTCCATTTCCATTTGAATTTTTAAAAATTAATTTATTTATTTTTGGCTGTGTTGGGTCTTTGTTGCTGCCTGTGGGCTTTTTCTAGTTGCGGCGAGCGGGGGCTGCTCTTCATTGCGGTGCGCAGGCTTCTCGTTGTGGAGCACGGGCTCTAGGTGCAAGGGCTTCAGTAGTTGTGGCTCACAGGCTCTAGAGCGCAGGCTCAGTAGTTGTGGCGCACGGGCTTAGTTGCTTCTCGGCATGTGGGATCTTCCCGGACCAGGGCTCAAACCTCTGTCCCCTGCATTGGCAGGTGGATTCTTAACCGCTTCGCCACCAGGGAAGCCCTTCATTTTAATTTTTGATTATAGTTTATTTTATTAAAGAATTTTGTCATATAGTTTCCCACATTCTGGATTTTTAAAAATGGTTTGTGATGCAACCTTATTGTCGTGAGTTAATTTACATTTTTGTTAGTCACTCTAGGAGGTTCCAAGTTATTCAGCCTCCATAAATAGAAAGGATTCACCAGCCCACATATAGCTTGGTCTGGCCCAGAAGTCATTTCCAAGGAGTCTTCCAAAATGTTCCAGGTGACAGGGAATGACATAATCAACAGCAGACCATCTCTATTTAAAAACATTTTGCCTCAGAAGGAATTTTATATCTTCTCTTTGGCAAGGCATTTTCGTGTTCCCTAGAGTCAGAGAAGAGAATAGAGAAGCGAGTGAGTGGTCTGGTTTTCTTCTTTTAGACGTGTATGTTGCTTTAAGGATTTCTGGAGCTCAGTGCCAGAACCTCCTTGGGATATTATCGTCTTACAGTTTAGATCTGCTTATCAGGAAACAGAACCCCTGGAGGATCAGGTAAGAGGAGAGTGAGTTTACATTAAAACCAGACCTTTGTTAGTTCCTGTTAGGGGTCCTATATTGTATTCTTGAGCATGTAGCCAGACTGTGGAGCATAATATTAATACATATGGTCTTCAAATCTATAGTGTACATTACCTGGTCTTTTTGCTGCCACTGTCTAGATGTTGTTCAGTAATTATAATATCTGGACCACTGTAGACATGAAGAAGTCCAGTTTTGTTTTGTTTCTCTTGTAGTCTTGCTGCCTTGACCTGCTAGTCAACTGTGATGATTCTGCCGGGTAATCAGTCAATATTAAAGTAAAAAGAATGAAAGTTGTTGAAGTGTGACGCTATATTTGGCTTTATTTAGTGACTTGATGATTGTAAGAATAAAGTATCTCAATGTCAGTATTTTCATCTAGTTTTAAAGCTGAACAGTTAATAAACCAAGGCTAAAAATCTAACATAGAACGAGAAGGACATTTAATACATTTGTTACAGCCCTGCTTATACTTTTATTTTGAGATTAACTGGTTATCTTAAGAGGTTTGCTTTAATTAATAACAGTAAATTACTGGAAATCTTTGTGTTGAATTTTACCAGTATGTTCAAACTTTATTCTTTTTTTTTTTTTTTTTAATATTTATTTGTTTGGCTGCACTGGCTCTTAGTTGGGGCACGCAGGATCTTCACTGCTGCATGCAGAATCTTTAGTTGCAGCATGCGAACTCTTAGTTGTAGCATGTGGGATCTAATTCCCTGACTAGGGATCAAACCTGGGCCCCCTGCATTGAGAGCGTGGAGCCTTAGCCACTGGACCACTGGGGAAGTCCCTCAAACTTTGTTCTTATATTCCATAGGTAGGAATCAGGCTTGGTCAACATTCTCTTCTGGTTACTCCAAATACTTAAAAAGTAAAATATAATTATTATTCACAATAAAAGTGTCAGTCAGACACTGGCAAAAATGTCAGTGATTTGCTAGTTATTGATTGCTCTTCCTTGCAGTGATCAGTTAACAAAAATAAGCACTTCATATTCACCCTGATCACAGGAAGCAAGAACACACACATGAGATAGTAGTATGTTTGAAAAGCAGTCTGTAGATGTATTGTGTTCTAATAATAAGTGTTACAAAGCTGTACTGCCTTGCAGAGAACTGCCAGTATTTTGATGAGGCTAGAGTTTAGGGTGTATGGTGGGTGGAGAATGTCCAGAAATGAGGCCAAACTTATGCATGGGGACCAGATCATGAAGAGCTTTGTACGATCTGCACAGGAGTTTTAGATACTTCTACCAGTGATGGATGGGAAGCTCTTGTGAACTTCAAGCAGTAAAGAATTATGAGATTTTGTATTAAAAAACAGTAATCCTAGTTGCAGTGTGGAAAATAGAACAGAGGGAGATAAGACTGGTAGGTAACTAATTAGGAAGCTATTGCCATGGTCCCAAAGAAAAGATGGTGAGAGTCTAAAGTAGGGCAGTGGCAATCTTAAATTGTAAATGTCAAGCCGAAGAACAATTTTTCAAAGGTAGATGAGTTTGAAGAACTGAAAAATAGTGTTAATGTTTTTCCTAGAAGTAGAGGGTTTTTTTAGAAGAGTAAATAAATTAATTTCATATTCCTCTTCTATCCCTGGAAGGCATTTGGCAAAGGTTTTCTTAGACCCATAGGCAAGGATCTTGTAAGTGAAACTGCTGCCAAATCCTTGTGGGAATACACAGTTCATTTAGAGCTTAGGGTAGAAGGGGATGTCAATTGCTGTGTCCTTGTGACCAGTAACAACAAAGAGTCACATTACTCCCCCTTCCTCTCAAAAAGACAGTAACAGTTTTGAGCAGTTAACCCCACCCAGAAGTTGCTGCCTCATCTGTATTATTGTTACAATCAGTCTGTGGGACGATGACAGTTCTCCTTCTCCTCCCCCTTCATCATCATCATCATCATCATCATCATCATCATCATCATCATCACCATCACCATCACCATCATCACCACCACAGTCCTCATAGGTGACATTTACAAAATACCTGAGTGCTTACTATTTACCAGGAAGTGTATTAAATGTTTTACCTATATGATCAAACTTAATCCTCATAACACACCATGAAATAAATTACTGTTGTTATCTTCAGTTTACAGATGAGGAAACAAAAGTTCAGAATGGTTTAAGTGACTTGCCCAAGGTCACATAGCTTGACAACCGGCAGAGCCAAAAACTGAACCTAATTCTCTCTGACTTAAGTCTGAGCTCTTAACTGTTATGAATGTAGTTATTACTTAATACAATTTAGTAGCAAAAATGATTTCTCATCTTAAATTTACTCCTTTATGTAGCCATGCCCAGTGAAAGGGCACATAATCAAACACTGTATTACCTACCCTCCATTTGCAGCTAATAGCAAGGACACATTTTTAAAACATAAGTACAGGAAAAACTTGGGGATGGGGTGGGACACAAATAGGGAGGCTATTTAAATTTCTAGCTTTTTTCAAGGCAGGATATCCATGTATGCCTTCACTATTTTTTGCTTGAAGTACAGCAGTTTCTGAAACAAGAGAGCCACTCAGTTTTTAAAATTGAGATATAATTCGCAAACCATGAAATTCACCCTTTTGAAGTATGCGATTGAGTGGGGTTTTTTGGGTACGTTACAAAGGTGTGCAATCATCACCACTGTCTAGTTCCAGAACATTTTCATCACCCTGAAAAAGAACCTTGTATTCATTAGCAGTCATTCCCCACCTATGAAAAAGATTTTGAGACTATCTATCCATAATCTCCTCTTTAACACAGATGATGATGATAACAACAGTAATAATAATAACAGCTAACCCCTGTGTAGTGCTTACTATATGTAAGGTACTATTCTAAGTGCTTTATGTATACTAACAAATTTAAATTTCACTCTGATCCTGTGAGGCAGGTTCTATTACTAAACCCATTTTATAGGTGAGGAAATTAAGGCACAGAGAAGTTAAGTAACTTGCCTCAAATCACGTAATTTTTTAAAAAAATTATTTATTTTATTTTTGGCTGTGCTGGGTCTTCATTGCTGCATGTGGGCTTCTCATTGAGGTGGCTTCTCTTGTTGTGGAGCACGGGCTCTAGGCGTGCGGGCTCAGTGGTTGTGGCTCGCGGGCTCTAGAGAGCAGGCTCAGTAGTCGTGGCGCACGGGCTTAGTTGCTCCGCGGCATGTGGGATCTTCCTGGACCAGGGCTCAAACCCATGTCCCCTGCATTGGCAGGCAGATTCTTAACCACTGTGCCACCAGGGAAGCCAAATCATGTAATTTAAAAAAAAATAATTTATTTTATTTATTCCTTTTTTTTTTTTTTTTTGGCTGAATTGGGTCTTCGTTTCTGCGTGTGGGCTTTCTCTAGTTGAGGCGAGCGGGGGCTACTCTTCATTGTGGTGCACGGGCTTTTCACTGTGATGGCTTCTCTTGTTGTGGAGCACAGGCTCTAGGTATGCTGGCTTCAGTAGTTGTGGCACACGGGCTCAGTAGTTGTGGCATGTGGGCTCTAGAGCACAGGCTCAGTAGTTGTGGTGCACAGGCTTAGTTGTTCCATGGCATGTGGGATCTTCCCAGACCAGGGCTTGACCCCATGTACGCTGCATTGGCAGGTGGATTCTTAACCACTGCGCCACCAGGGAAGCCCACATAACTTTAATATGGGGTGGAGATAGGAGATAAATCCAGATAGTCTGGCTTTGTAATCTGTGCTCTTAATTAGTCTTTGTGTTTTAAGCTGATTATATTTGTATTTGAAAATTATATGAAGACCTTGAAAATACCATGCTAAGTGAAAGAAGCCTGTCACAGAAGACCACATATTGTATGATTCCATTTATATGGAATAGGCAAATCTTTCTGTCTATAGAGACAGAAAGTAGATTACTGGTTGTCTAGGGATGGGATGGATGGGGAGATTTTATGGAGCGAAATGGGAAGTGACTGCTAATGGGTATTGAGTTTATTTTTGAAATGATGAAAATGTTTTAGAATTGATAGTGGTGCAGGTTGCACAACTCTGGGACTTTACTAAAACCTATTGGATTGTACACTTTGAATGGATTAATTATATAGTATGTCAATTATAACTCAATAAACCTGTTTTTCAAAAATGATATGAAGGACTTCCCTGGTGGCACAGTGGTTAAGAATCCACCTGCCAATGCAGGGGACACGGATTCAAGCCCTTGTCCGGGAAGATCCCACTTGCCGTGGAGCAACTAAGCCTGTGCGCCACAACTACTGGGCCTGCACTCTAGAGCCCGTGCTCTGCAACAAAAGAAGCCACCACAATGAGAAGCCCATGTGCTGCAACGAAGAGTAGCCCCCGCTCACTGCAACTAGAGAAAGCCTGTGTGCAGCAGCGAAGACCCAACGCACCCCCCTCCAAAAAAAAAAATGATATGAAGATAAGTGACCAGGATGATTTACCTTGGAATACCTTTTTGTCTTCATCTGGAAAAAAAATTGTGTGTATACACACACACACACACAAACACACTTTTCCCCCTTGTATTTGCGGGTGCTCAGTTACTTAGAACCAGTTCTAATTCTAACAAATATACTTGCTTATTTGAATATTTCAGGTGCTCCCAAGTACCTAAAATCAAAGCCCAACCTTCCTAATGTGGAAATGAGTCCTGTGAGGTCCTGTGTAGCTCTGTGTGAAAGAGGAGCATGATCATTGGGAATATGAATATATATTTTGATATATAACTTAAAGTAGTTCAGTGTGTTAAATCATTAATTCTTCAACTATTTATGGAGGGCCTGCTACATACCAAGCAGTGCTCTCGGTGCTTGATATACATCGGTACATAAAATAGACGAAAAGAATCCCTGCCCTATAGAGCATGTAGGAGATAGGGGTTAATTTTGTAGGCTTCATAGAGGAGGTATCATGAGTTGGGTCTTAGAAGATAATAGTTTACCCAGATAATGAGAGTTATGCGTGTTTGATGGAAAAGTGAAGTGCTCAGCTGATCCAGTCAAAACAGCTAATATCACACTGTGTCCTTTTTTTTTTTTTTTTGGCTGTGCAGCAGATAACTTCAAAATCTTAATGGCTTATTACAACAACCATCTGCTTTCGTTTTCATAGGTCTGAGAGGGCTGAGATTTGTAGGTCAGAGTAAAGGAGGATAGACAGCAGCAAATGGATATAGGGGCAGGAATCTTCTTGGGGATTTATCCCAGGTCTTTGGCCAAGGGCTGGGCTGGGCATGCACAGGGCAAGCTTCTGTGAGGCCTGAGTCAGAGTGGCTTCTGTGGGGCCGAGAGCTAAGCAGAGATACCTGAGGGTGCACAGTGCTCAGAAGTATTGGATTTATAGTCCGGCCAGAGTAGAGAGACCTTGATGAGCACTACAGGCATTCCTTTGAGACCCCAGCTAGGACAACTTTAGGAGTAAGAATAATACCTACAATAAATGCCGTACCTTAAGACTCAGGACAAAACCCAACCTACATGATATAAAACCAAGCCTAAAAGGATCAAGAGGATCTTCCTGTAGTTTAACTGAATGTCAAAACAAAATTCAACACACATTAAAGGAACAGTATAATCCAGACCATCTATAACATATCATACACAATGTATATCATACAATAAAAATTACTAGAATACAAAGAAGTGAAAATATGACAAGCAAAAATGTGACACATACTGTAGAGGAAAAAGTATAACTCATTGTGTGATGACTGAGATGATGGATTTAGCTCATGAGGAATTTAAAACAGCTAATGTAAGTATGTTCAGATATTTAAAAGAAGAGATGGCCGTAATGATTGAATAGGTAGGGACCATCACCAGAGAAATGGAACTATTAAAAAGAGCCAAATGGAAATTCTGGAATTGAAAAGTACAACAGCTGAAATAAAGATTAACTGGATAGACTTAAGAGAGCAGGAAGGATACTGCAGAAGAAAGGGGCCAATGAACTATAAGACAGATAAATAGAAGTTATACAAGCTGAAAAGAAGAAAGATTGGGGATGGGGAGAATAGAGCTGTAGTGACAGTGAGACAGTATCAAGTAATTTAACATGTCTAGTTGGAATCATTTAAACAGAGGAGGAAAGATGAGGAAGAAATATTTGAAGAAATAATGACCAAAATTTCCCCAAATTTAGTCAAAAACATCAACCCATAGATCCAAAACTCTTAGTGAACCTCAAATATGGTAAACATGAAGAAAACTACACCTAAACACTTTGTAGTCAGCTGCTGAAAACCAAAGATAGAAAGAAAATTCTTAAAAGTAGCCAGAGAAAAAAAGATATTACATACAACAAAGAATGACAGCTGACATCTCATTTGAAATAGGCAGAAGACAATAGGACAACATCTCTAAAGTTTGAAAGAAGAAAAATAAAACCATCAATTCAAAATACTATACTAAGCAAAAAATCCTTGCAAAATGAGAGTAAAATTAAAATATTTTCAAATTTGAGCAGATTTGTTGTCAGCAGACTTATACTGCAAGAAATGCCGAAGGATGTTCTTTAGGCTGAGAGGAAATGATACCGGGAGGAAACTCAGATCTATAGAAAGGAATGAAGAGCACTAGAAATGGTAATTGTACAGGCAAAAGTGAAAGACTTTTTTTCTTTTCTTAATTTATTTAAAGGACAACTGATTGTTTATAACAAAAATGGGATTGTATTATGGGATTTATAATATATTGCATTAATTATCTATTACTATATAACAAATTTTCTCCAAAATTAATGGCTTAAAACACTAAATATTTATTATCTTACAGTTTCCGTGGGTTGGGAATTCAGGAGTGGCTTAGCTGGGTGGTTCTGGCTCAGGGTGTGTCACAAGTTGCCATCAAAATGTTGGTGGGGGCTGCATTCATCTGAAGGCTTGTCTGGGACCCTAGAATCTCCTTGCAAGATGCTTGCTCACATGCTTGTTGGCAGGAGGCCTCAGTTTTTGTTTTTTTTTTTACCATGTGGGCTTCTCCATAAGACTGCCTGAGTGTCCTCACAGCCTAGTCTTGGAAATCACACACTGTCACTACCACCTCATTCTGTAGGTTAGAAATGAGTCACTAGTATGGCCCACACTCAGGAGGAGAGGAGATAGGGAGTAGTATCAAAAAAATTTTGCATCTACTTTAAAGCTACCACAAATATGTAGAAATAATATATATGGCAACAATAACACAATGGACAGGATGGTGTGGTAAATGGAATTATACAGTTATGTATCTCATACATTGTATGTACAATGGTATAATATTAAATGTAAGTAGACTGTGATAAGTTAATGATGCATATTGCAATCCCTAAAACAACCACTTGAAAAATCCAGTGGTATAAATAAAAGCCACTAGAGGAACTAAAATGAAATACTAAAAAATATTTGATTAACCCAAAGAAGGCAGTAAAGAAGGAATTAAAAAATAGGACAAATAGAAACAAATGCAAGATCAGTAATTACATTAAATGGTCCACATGTTTTAATTTAAAAGTATAAATGATCAGACTTAACAACTGTCTAAAAGAGATGCACTTTAGAAATTCAGAGAAAGACAAATAACTATGTGATGTCACTTGTATGTGGAATCTAAAAAAAAAGCCAAATGCATAAAAAAAGAGAGTAGAGTGGTAGTTTCTGGGGCTGGGGGGTGGGGGAAATGGGGAAATGTTGGTCAAAGAGAACAAACTTCCACTTATAAAATGAATAAGTTCTGGGGATCTAATATACAGCATGGTAACTATAATTAACAATACTGTATTATATACTTGAAAATTGCTAAGAGAGTAGATTTTAAATATTCTCACCACAAGAAAAGAAATTGTAATTATTTGAGGTGCGTGATGTGTTAACTAACCTTATTGTGGTAATCATTTTACAATATATATGTGTATCAAATCATCACATTGTACATGTTAAATTTGCACAATATTATATGTCAATTGTGTCTCCATAAAGCTGGGAGGAAAGAGAGATGTACCTTAAATATAAAGGCATAGGCATGTTGAAAGTAAAAAATAATAAAAATAAAATAAATAAAAAGAAAAAGGTATACCAAGTAAACAGTAAGCATGAAAAGCTGGCATGGCTATATTAATGTCAGAGAAAGTAGACTTTAAGGTAAGGAGATAAAGAGGGACATTTTGTTCTGATAACAAGGTCAGTTTATCAGGATGATAGAAAAACTCAAAATGTGCATTTACCTAGTAACAGATCTTCAAATTACATGAAGCAAAACTGACAGAATTAAAGAGAAAAACAAATCCCAATAAGAGTTAGCGATTTAACATTCTTTTCTCAATATTAATAGAGTAAGTAGATAAAAAATCAGCAAGGGTATATATGAGATGAAATAACACCATCAATCTTCTCAACCTAACTGACATTAGTAGAACACCATTCTCAACAACTGCATTCTTTTCAAGTGCAGATAGAGCGCTCACTAAGATAGACCATATGCCAAGCCATAAAGTATCTCAATAAATTTAAAATAATATAGAGCATGTTTTCTGACCACACCAGAACTAAACTGGAAATTAATAACAGAAAGATCTCTGGATATTTGAAATATTTGGAAAGTAAATGTTACCCTTCTAAATAACCCATAGTTAAAAGAAGAAATCAATGGGAAATTAGGAAATTTTTAGCTGAATGAAAGTGAAAGCACTGTATCAGAATCTGTGTAGCTAAAGCAGTGTTTAAAGGGAAATTCATAGCTTTTGATGCTTATATTAGAAAAGAAGAAGGGTTGAAAATCTGTTATCTAAGTTTTCACAGGAATGAGAAGAACAGAGTAAACCTAAAGTTGAAAGAGGGAAATAACAAAGATACAATAATAGAGGAAGAAATCAATGAACTAGAAAACAAACAATAGAGACATTTAGCAGAGTCAAAAGTTGGTTCTTTGAAAAGATGAACAAAATTGATACACCCCTAGCACAACTAAGAAAAAAAGAGGAAACAAAATTTCCAATATCATTATGGATCATACAGATATTAAAATCTTAATATAGGAATATTTTGAACAACTTCATGCAGCAAATTTGACAGCTTGGGTTAAATGGACAAATTTCATGGAAAAATACAACTTAACAAAATCAGTACAAGAAGAAATGAAAAATTTGGGTAGCCCCATATGTGATAAAGCTATTGAATTTTTAATGAACAATCTTTCCTTGAAGTTCTCCAGGCCCAGATTATTACAGTAACAAATTCTATTAAATATTTAAGGATGAAATAATACCAATCTTACACAGACTTTTTCAGAAATTAGAAGATGAAGGAACATTTTCCAGTTCTTTATGTGGCTAGCCTAACCCTTATTGGCAAATCTGACAAGGACACTTAAAAGAATATTACAGTCTAATATCCTTTGGGAAACATAGGTGTAAAATCTTCAACAAAGTAAATTTGCACTATATAAAAAGAGTAATACATCACGAGCAAGTAGGGTTTATTCCAGAAATGGCAGGTTGACTTAGTATTTGAAAATCAATGTAATTTGCCACATCGACAGAATAGAAGGGGAAAAATGATCATCTCAGTAGATGCAGAAAAAGCATTTGATAAAATTCAACACCTATTCATGGTTTAGAGAAAAAAAGCCAAAACAAAATAGTATGCAGAACTAGAGCAAAGTCCTGAACTATTTCCTTCATTCCTCTTGGTGGGAATCATGGTGATCTGACATGCTAGCTGCCTAGATAGCCCAGCAAAGGACTCTGAAATCTCTAGGATGTAGCTAATTAATTGGACTGTGATTTGTATGTATTTGCTATTTGTTAAGGAATTAGTATTATAGTTCATATCAACTACCAGACACTACTTTTGGTTAGTTTCTGTATCGATTTTGTAATCTTATTATTAATATATCATCTTTGTTCTTCATCTCTCATGGCAGCCTGTAATATAAGTCTCCCACCTGTTTGTTTCTCCCTTTTTCTTATCCTAGCTACAGTTCCTAATGTTTCACTCCTAGATTCACATGTTTCCATGTAGATACATTAGTTTCTTTACATATCATACCATTGCCCTTCCTTTCCTGTGAGAGATCTCTTTTAAATCAAGTGAACCTTTCCATTGTTGAATTTTAGGTTTGAACATCCTGACTTAGGACATTTAATCCTCATTGATACCATCTAAGGAATCCACCATTCACCAAGTTTGCTGTGTCTTGGCATAACCCTCTGGTTCATCTTGGATAGAAATTACCAGAAGATCCATATATACATTTCCCTTTCAAGTATAGTGACTCTAGTTTCTATAACTAGAAGTGTTAGTTTTTACTTATTTGTATAAAGCTGATGGTCCCTCTCTTCCACGGTTTTTGGAAGTTGGTACTGCATAGAATGATCTAGAATCACTCACCCTGAGAATGGTCTCAATTATTTTTAACTCCAACTGCACAGTTTATTTCCTCTCTATTTTTCTTTCTCAGAACCTTTAGTTTTCTAAATTCCTTTTCTGATTCTTTCTTACAAAATATCAAGAATATTTTATACTGTAAAAAACCTGAAGGGTAGAGAAACTCCTTGTCTTTTTAATCTTCTTTAGCCAAAAAACTAGCCTGTGCTTGAAAGAGATAAGGAAAAGAAAAAAGATGCTTACCTTGCAGATCTCTGTACTATTAATCCTCATAGCTTGGGTTAATAAATGTTCTTGGCATCTCCTGGAAACTGTCCTAAAAACTGCCTGTTATCACATGTTTGTTTTGTTCCTTGTTAACTGCAGCTTCACCCTGAAGTTTCACTTTATAGTTTCAAGTTAATCTGCACTTCTGCAGTTGCTGTCAGTTGTATTATCTGGGCATTTATTGTATACAAAACGTATCACAGCTGCTAATTTTAATAAAGCTCCTTAGCTCAGACATGTCCAATGTATTTACTTAGGAGTCAGTGATGCTTAAATTTCATAATTGAGATTCATGCAGGATTTAAGAAATGGGAACCTGAGCAAGTACTTAAGGAACTCTTAGGTTGACCCATTTGAAAATGTTTCTTTAATGTAAATGTCCTCAAATTTGGTAGTCCTAAAATATTAGTCTTGGGACCTTCCTCCACCAGTGCAATTTGCCAAAAAAGACAAAATTGATGTAGAGATATATAAGCAATTGAAAAAATAACTAAAAAGGGAGAAAAATATCAGCTTAATGTGGGGGAGAGAGAGGGAGGGTGGAATCCTTCAAGTTAGTTGAAACAGCTATCCCATAAGAGTCAGTCCTGAAGCTTTCTTAATTTGAATTGTCTTTTGTAAAAAAAAAAAAAAAAAAAAATTAGTTGTTTTAGATGAGAGGTGTTCCGTTTAAATCCTGAAGAGGACTGAAGGGCCCTTCCATGATTGGCAGAAACTCTGATCTATGTCCTGTTCCCTTGCTGAGGTTGTTGCCTTCCAACTTGAGACAAGTTTGAAATAAGCAAAATATAATATAAACTGTAAGACAGTTTACAATAGCAGATTCCTTTTCTACCCTCATTTCTCATGTACAATCATCCCACCTAAGTCAGAACAGGCTTTTTATTTTTTCTTACAGTCCAACATTCCATAACCTGTTTAGCAAAGTACATGCGAGTCAGTGCTGCTGTCATCAGGAGAGCACAGTGGGTTGGAAGAAGATACTTGTTGGAGGACAGCTAGCCCAGGCCATGCTGCTCAGCTTCATGGGGGCCACCATGATCAAGATGGGTTCTACTTTTCCTCTTCATCTGTTGCTAGTTTTCTGAGTAATCACCTGGCAGTGACTGCTGACCTTCTGTCCAAAATGAACTCTAGTGACATAAACCAGAGGAGGAAATGATGTTTTCCTAGCTTCTCTCATTTCCTTCCGGAAACAGATTTAGACTTCATTTTCTGACACCTCTTATCCTTTCACCCAGAGGAAAGAGCTCATTCTTTTTAGTCCTATATTGCCAAGAATAAGAGAACTGTGCAATTGCTTTTGAAGTTAAATATTACTTTTCATTGCTTGGACTTGAAATTTTTAAAATGGATTTCCATTCCCCAAAATGTTTTATGGAGAGTTCAGTTTCAAGACATGAGGAAATTTCCAGATGCTCGTGAAAGCATATTCCTTTGAAGGAACCTATATTGGAGAGTCCCTACGAAGAGGACCCTCTTGCATCTCTTCTCAGGTTGACAAAGATGTACCTGTGTTGCTCCAGCACACCCACTTTGTAGGAGCAAACAAGAAAGGAGAAACTGTCTTTTAGTTAAAGAAACTCCTTCAGAAATTTTCTTCTGAAAGTCCAGAATTTAGACTTATACTATGAATTGGGCAATATTAGGAAGAATGTGCAAGGTGTCATCAGTGCTATTTGAAAGAATATAGTAAATTTTCAAAGCTCTCACACATTGTGTCCTACTTTCCTAGTAGTAAAATAGGTTGCTCAGAATTTCAAAACAATTTAGAGTCTGGGTCCGGTGCACCAAATCTGTCAAAAAAGTGGAGATTTTTTTGAAGGGTGGGTGCACAGGACCCCAGGCATCAATATTTTTCTAAACATGTTTTAAGCTTTCAAAATTTATATATCTACCTCTTATCTCTCACCTAGATTTAGAATGGTAGATTTAGGAAACTAACTTTATATAGTTTCCTATATTTTCTGTCTTTTTTTTTTTTTTTTTTTTTTTTTGGTACGCGGGCCTCTCTCACTGTTGTGGCCTTTCCCGTTGCGGAGCACAGGCTTCGGACGCGCAGGCTCAGCAGCCATGGCTCACGGGCCCAGCCGCTCCGTGGTATGTGGGATCTTCCTGGACTGGGGCATGAACCCGCGTCCCCTGCATCGGCAGGCGGACTCTCAACCACTGCACCACCAGGGAAGCCCTGTCTCTTTTTTTATGCATAGTTCTCATAAATTCAGAAAATCCTTTTGGGCATGTATTTGTCAAGGGCTCAGCAGAATATAGAAGGCACACTCAAATTGGATAATTTGAGGAGGTCCCACTTAGAATGGAATGGACAGGTTTAGGGAAAATAACAGAGAATTGTACTGTACCCCAGGGATAACAGGTGAGCCACCCAGACCTCAGGGGCAAGAAACCGGGTGGTTACCTAACCCAAGAGAAAGAGCTGTTTTGAGGGGGTTTTCTGATGGTGGCTATGGCCTTTAGTAGAACAATATAGCCAACCCACAGCCCAGCAGGGAGGGACACATGGGAATAAAATACCCAACCTCACCATCCCTCTGCCTTCAGATCTCCTCCTGGTGCCACCCATTGGCTGAACCCAACTGGAAGCCAGAGGTAAAAGAGCGCCTTGATGCAGTTCTTGGGGGTCAGCCTTGTGGAGCACAGAGCAGAGCAGAAGGGTGGAGGACAGACCTGGAAGGGGAAATGGAAGGCACCCAGCACTGGCTTATTGTTCAGTGTTCTCAGTCTATCCCAGGTTTGATATCTGTGTCTATCAGGGGAAAAGTTTAGTTTGTTATCTCAGGAGATTTTTTTAGTAAAGTCTGTCCAGACTTGCAGATATGTTTCTTATCAAAAATTATTGAAGTTTACCAGGCCTTCTTTCACATTCTCTCACATTTTATGACATAGATTTTTAAATCTTTTTTCTTTTGGTAAATATATATATATATAACATAGAATTTACCATTTTTACGTGTACAGTTCTGTGGCATTAAGTACATTCACATTTTTGTGCAACCAATCACCACCATCCATCTTCAGAACTTTTCCATTGTCACAAACTGAAACTCTGTACCCATTTTCCTTTCCATCATCCCCTGGTAACCACCCTTCTACTTTCTGTTTCTATGGGTTTTACTACTCTTGATACATCATATAAGTGAAATCACACAGTTTTTGTCTTTTTGTGACTTAGCATAATATGCTCAAGGTTCATCCATGTTGTGGTATGTGTCAGAATGCCCTTCCTTTTTAAGGCGGAATAATATTCCATTGTATGTATATGCCACATTTTGTTTACCTATTCATCTTTTGATGGACACTTGGGTTGCATGATATACTTTTTTAAGTGTTATTTTTATTTCTGAGTATGTTTTCTTTTTTTTTAAGATGTTGGGGGTAGGAGTTTATTAATTTATTATTTATTTTTGCTGTGTTGGGTCTTCGTTTCTGTACAAGGGCTTTCTCTAGTTGTGGCAAGCGGGGGCCACTCTTCATCGCGGTGCACGGGCCTCTCACTATCACAGGCTCTCTTGTTGTGGAGCACGGGCTCCAGATGCGCAGGCTCAGCAGTTGTGGCTCACAGGCCCAGTTGCTCTGCAGCATGTGGGATCCTCCCAGACCAGGGCTCGAAGCCGTGTCCCCTGCACCAGCAGGCAGATTCTCAACCACTGCGCCACCAGGGAAGCCCAATTTCTGAGTATGTTTTCATTAATACATTCTCTCTCATGGCTGTAACTTTTACATGTCCAGTCTGATGTCTCACAAATCTACAAGGTGAATAAGAGCAAGGGAGCTGAGACATGAAAGGTGGAGGTGGGCTTGAGCAAGAGAGAAGGGCATCATCTGGAAGCAGTAGAGAGTGGGGAGAGTTTAAATGTGTGGACAGACAGTGGAACCCCCCATGGAAAAAAGAAACAGCATGTAAAGAAAGAACAAGTTCTGGACAGAAAGTGCTTTATGGGAGCAGAGAGCATTTTGATTGGCTAGGACTGCACAAGGACTATTTATGAATAAGTGGGGTGAGAAACAATTTTAAAAATTTGAAGGTTGACCTGAAAAAAGTGTGCTTTGCCAGAAAATTTAGGAAAGCTGGATTAAAAAGTGATTCTTGCCTGGATTGACTCAGTCTTTATTTTTTATGCCCCTCCAAGAGAGAAATATGGCTTATAGCCTTTCCCAGGTTTATAATGACCATAGAGCTCTTGTATTTGGGTGCAATATGATAAGTGTCCTCAGAACATATTTTGGGGAAATGGTGGGGACTAAGCTAAGCTTCTTGGGGGCAGGAACTACAGCTTATCTCATATCATCTTGAGTATTCCTTGGTACATCAGGGGAGCAAAAATGGATTAAAAGGTAGCTGCCAAGGTCTTCAGTCCATAGAAAGTGTTAAAGTATCCTTGCGGCACTAAAAAAAAAAAAATCACTGCAGATTTAAGAATCAGGGGACTTCCCTGGTGGTGCAGTGATTAAGAATCTGCCTGCTGAACACTCCATGACATAAATCACAGCAAGATCCTTTCTGACCCACCTCCTAGAGAAATGGAAATAAAAACAAAAATAAACAAATGGGACCTAATGAAACTTAAAAGTTTTTGCATAGCAAAGGAAACCATAAACAAGACGAAAAGACAACCCTCAGAATGGGAGAAAATATTGGCAAATGAAGCAACTGACAAAAGATTAATCTCCAAAACTTACAAGCAGCTCATGCAGCTCAATATCAAAAAAACAAACAACCCAATCCAAAAATAGGCAAAAGACCTAAATAGACATTTCTTCAAAGAAGATATACAGATTGCTAACAAACACATGAAAGAATGCTCAACATCATTAATCATTAGAGAAATGCAAATCAAAACTGCAATGAGATATCACCTCACACCAATCAGAATGGCCATCATCAAAAAATCTAGAAACAATAAATGCTGGAGAGGGTGTGGAGAAAAGGGAACCCTCTTGCACTGCTGGTGGGAATGTAAATTGATACAGCCACTATGGAGAACAGTATGGAGGTTCCTTAAAAAACTAAAAATAGAACTACCATATGACCCAGCAATCCCACTACTGGGCATATACCCTGAGAACACCGTAATTCAAAAAGAGTCATGTAAAAAAAAAAAAAAAAAAAGAGTCATGTACCACAGTGTTCACTGCAGCTCTATTTACAATAGGCAGGACATGGAAGCAACCTAACTGTCCATCAGCAGATGAATGGATAAAGAAGATGTGGCACATATATACAATGGAATATTACTCAGCCATAAAAAGAAACGAAATTGAGTTATTTGTAGTGAGGTGGTTGGACCTAGAGTCTGTCATACAGAGTGAAGTAAGTCAGAAAGAGAAAAACAAATACCGTATGCTAACACATATATGTGGAATCTAAAAAAAAAAAAACGGTCATGAAGAACCTAGGGGCAGGACAGGAATAAAGACGCAGACGTAGAGAATGGACTTGAGGACATGGGGAGGGGGAAAGGAAAGCTGGGGCAAAGTGAGAGAGTGGCATGGACATATATACACTACCAAATGTAGAACCGCTAGCTAGTGGGAAGCAGCCGCATAGCACAGGGAGATCAGCTTGGTGCTTTGTGACCACCTAGAGGGGTGGGATAGGGAGGGTGGGAGGGAGGGAGAGGCAAAGGGGAAGAGATAATGGGGATATATGTATATGTATAGCTGATTCACTTTGTTATAAAGCAGAAACTAACACACCAATGTAAAGCAGTTATACTCCAATAAAGATGTTAAAAAAAAAAAAAAAGAATCCGCCTGCCAATGCAGGGGACACGGATTCGATTCCTGGTCCAGGAAGACCCCACATGCTGCCGAGCAACTAAGTCCACACGCCACAACTACTGAGCCTGCGCTCTAGAGCCCATGAGCCACAGCTACTGAAGCCTGTGCACCTAGAGCACATGCTCTGCAGCAAGAGAAGCCACTGCAATGAGAAGCCCACACACCGCAAAGAAGAGTAGCCCCTGCTTGCTGCAACTAGAGAAAGCCCGCAAGCAGCAATAAAGACCAAACACAGCAAAAAAAAAAAAACAAAAACGAAAAACCAAACAGTTGTCTGCTCTTTAGATCTCTCCCTCATTGAAAGATAAGCCTGAGTATCTCCTTCTAAGAGAGTGGTCAGGTTATCTGCAGGGTCTTATTTTGTCCTGTGTAGGGTGGATACCTTGGGATAGGAGTTGAGTTGCTTAGGACAATAGAGGAGAGTTTAAATGCTCCTGTCAGTCACCAACAGAATTAGAGAATAAATATTTAAAGAATATGGGGTTAAAGGGTCATCCAATGATTAGTCTACCCAGCAGAGCCAAATTTTTAGTCTGCGTGGGAATTTAATTGACTCTGTTTGGCTTGATTAATATTTGTTGAATATGTGCATGAATTATAGAGAGTAGGAAAACCTTGTAAATTCTTAGCAACTGTGTAATATGTAAAGATTGACAATTTAAAAGATTAACCAGGTTCACTGACAGATGAGTAGGGAGAAAAGAATTGTATCTTTAGCCAAGAAGAGAGGAAAATGGTACTTCCCAAAAAGAAAACAGACAAACTGTAAACAAATAATAAACTCTAGTTAAGACATATGCTGAAGTACTGGGGGAAATGTCTGTGCTTTATTTTGAAATGCATCAAAGATAAAATATATTTGAAATGCATCAAAAAATAACATGGACTGATAAATGGATAGAGAGAGAGATAGTATGTGATAAAGTGGCTGCAGTAACCTGTTAATGGTAGACTCTAGGTGGTGGGTGTAAAATTCTTTCAACTTGGCTGTTTGAAGATTTTCATAATACAATATCGGAGGACTAAGGAGAGGAAAAAGGAAATCTAGAGATTTTGGAGGAAGAACCAGTGAGATTTAAGAGAAGTAACATTTATAGTAAAAAGAACATGGACATTGGAGTCAAACAGACCTGAACCCTGGTTCTGGTTTAGCTCTTTGCCAGAGAGCTGAGCCTACTGTCTGTGGTCTGTAGAGGATGAAGAAGTACAAGATTTTAATGTTTGATCTGAAAGATTTATATGACACTGTTACTGAAGCTGGAAGGTAAAACTGTGGAGGAGAGATGGTTACTTTAGTTTCAGGTAAGTGGAAGTAGAGATTTTGATATGAACAGTTCCGTGTATTTTCCTAAAGTTCAATAAATCATTTGCTCACCAACAATTACTCATTGAGCATTACTCCAGACCAGTGAACAAAACAGACAAAAATCTCCTCCCTCATAGAGTTTTACGTCCTGTAAGCGTTTGAAGAATGAAGGATCTTTACACCTCAAATGCAGTGACTCTGCAAAGGTGGAAGGGCTGGCATTCACCAGCAAGAGAAGAAGCGTTGTTTTCATAGCAAACTTTCTGATGTCCCAGACTTTGTGCCATACAGGCATTTATTTCCTCTGCTTTCTCTCAAGGCCATCTGCTTTCTGATTTCCAATGTAGTTCTTTTTACTTCCATCTGAAGTTGGTGGAACAGTTCATATATAAGCTAGTTATGACTGAGTTTCAAAACATATGTTCTGGGGTATTTTTTTGTTTTGTTTTGTTTTTTCTTTTTTTTTTTTTGGTTTTTTGTTTTGGCTGCACTGTGTGGCTTGCAGGATCTTAGTTCCCTGACCAGGGATTGAACCCGGATCACGGCAGTGAAAGCACTGACTCCTAACCACTGGACTGCCAGGGAATTCCCAGTCCAGGCTTCTAAAATGGCCCAGACAAAAACAATAATTGTTGCTTTTTATAGTGTATACAGGGAAGACATGAAATTCACGATATTCCACATAAAACAGAGGACATAAAGATCTCCTCTCTGGTCTCACCCACAAATCATGTAGTTTAGCCAGGCTCTGATTTCATCACCCTTCCAGGATGTGTATTCCTCAGTGATTACACACTCCTTCCAATAGGGTGGGAGGTCAGTCAGTAAAAGTATTTATTGAGCCAGACCCTCCTCTGCTTCTGAGTCATATTCTGGTAAAGCAGGAAGGTTCTCAGGGAGAAGCTTTAACTCTTTAAAATAACAAAGGTTACTCCTCCATGTAACAGGGTAGGTCTCTAAGTTATCCTGTGGGGCTTATGCTAATTCTTTACTTGATACTTTAGATAATGAGGTATATATTTAGTCTGACAGTGAGATGGAATTTGAGAAAATATAGTAGTAGAAGGAAAATAATATCTACTTGGCTCAACCTTGAGGAATTGTTTTAATAACTTATAGATGGCTAAGGGTTTTGAAAAATATTGTTTGTTTTAGGGAACAAATATTTATGGCACCACCCTTATGTGGAAATTTGACATCTGGCAACTTCAGCTGTCTGGAAGACAGCCAGAAAATAAGAAAGGGGCCTCAGAGCACACAAAAAATAACTGTTGAAGGACTTTAGCACTACCACATGTACTTTACCACTGCAGAAGAGTTTGTTAGCCTCTCATTTGGCGCATGTTTACTTTTTATTTATCTGGAAACTTTAAATAATTTTGGTGGGGTGTGTGTGGTCCTCCAACCCCCTAACAGATTATAAACAACAATCTAGAAAGAGGTAGAAAAGTTGACAGAGGAAATAAAGTGATAGCAAAGGGAAAGCTGACATTAAAAGAGAAAGACCTAAAAGTTACATAGTACTGGTATTTTGTATTACAGCAGAGTACAGTAAGGTATGGTCTTAATAATGAACTTACTAAGTTCATGTTCAGTGTCTTTTCTTCTACTGAAGAAGGCAAGGGTGTATATAATGTGCCTATTTTAAAAACATGGTCAAAGTTAACCACGTTTTGACGTGTTGAAATGGTAAATTCTGTAGAGTTTATATACTTGAAATATCACATTCTGGTGATGCTGTATTGGTGGTACACATTTGACCTTGTAGCTCATTATGGGAATGATGTTTAGTAATAACTGCTAACATTTATTGAGCACCTAGGTGCTGGCTTAGGTCCTTTCACACTATTAGCATACTGGTTAAGGCTTTGGAGACAGGCAGATCTGGGTTCCTATTCCATGTCTGACTGACTTTGTGACCTGGACAGGTTATATAGGCTCTCTGACCTTGTATCCTCACTAGCAAAATGGGAATCAATTATATACAATAAGGTTGTTGTGAGAACTCAGTGAGGGAATTCATAGTACAATGCATGGCACATAGTAAGTGCTCAATAAGTGTTAGGCATTAGTATAATTATTTTTATCATTATCATCCTCTTGATTATTTTGAAAGTATGATTATCTCCATTTTTCTGAAAAAGGAAGCTGAAGCCCAAAGAGTTTAAGTAATATATCCAAGGTGAAAAAGCTAATAACTAGTGGAGCTGAGATTTGAACCTTGATTTCTCTGACTCAAGGAGCCTTGTACTTTGCATTCACATTATGCTGCCTCCTCAGTGTGTGATTTTAATTCTATATTTTTTTAATACTTAAAGAAAATATGTGGTGGGAGAGGATGTGGGGAATGGTACTAGCTACTTCTCTTCTCCATTGTGTACCCAAATCATCTCATTATAGGAAAAAAAGTTTCAGTAACTCAAAGATAAGCTCTTTTTACTCAACAGTTCAAATTAAATATGTAATATGTGTGTTGCATGTGCCATTAAAATCTTATAGGCCCTTCACATTAATGGACTGAACAGTTTCTTATGTGCCTAAATGTTTGTCCACATCATTTGTAGACTGTCAACTTAGAGCTATAACTATCCTTTTTTGTAATTAGGCACTTAGTGCTTTCTGATGTTGTTTATTGTTATATGTGAGATGAAAGTTAGAATCCTCATCTCTGCCAACACCAAATGATACTTGAGGCAAATAAAGAAAAACAGGCTTGGGACCTGGATACTCTGGGGATCTTCTGCCACTCCTTACAAAAGACCTTGGAGAAGTGTGAGGTAATCATGGCTGATGGCAATGCCCTCTATTTATTGCCTCCCTTTCTATTGCTTAACATGTCCTTAGGCTCTCTTGACACAAAGTAACAGACACATTGTCTTATTACAGCACAGACACCATAAGATAGTATGCAAGTTTGGGCCGTAGGCGTCCTTGAACCGAAAACACATTCTTGATCTGGTATAGTGTACTAAAGCTTGTCTGGAGGCGCCATCTACATAGCCCTTTCTTATTCTTCTTATGGATTTGTCTTTTTCAATGCATTTTAAATCTGGGCCACTGAGGTATGGTCCTGCTGCTGTTCTTCAGGTCAAATCGGTTTTTTTACAGGCACAGTCTCAGTAGGTAGAGGCCGGAATGCACTCAGTCTGAATCCTGGCCCTGCTGCTGTAAGCTCTGTGATCTTGAACAAATATTCTAACTTGCTGAGCCTCAGTACCCTCATCTTTAAGATAGCTGTGGGGAGGGACTACACCAAATTAAAAAGCTCTCAGTCACTTCCCCCAGTGGTTGAGAGTCCATCTGCCAATGCAGGGGACACGGGTTCGAGCCCTGGTCCAGGAGGATCCTACATGCCGTGGAGCAACTAAGCCTGTGCGCCACAACGACTGAGCCTGCGCTCTAGAGCCCACGAGCCACAACTACTGAGCCTGTGTGCCACAGCTACTGAAGCCCGCACGCCTAGAGCCCATGCTCTGCAACAAGAGAAGCCACTGCACTGAGAAGCCCGTGCACTGCAGCAAAGAGCAGCCTCCACTCGCTGCAACTAGAGAAAGCCCATGCACAGCAACAAGACCCAATGCAGCCAAAAATAAAATAAATTTATATTAAAAAAAAGCTTTTGTACAGCAAAGGAAACTATCAGCAAAACGAAAACGCCACGTACTGAATGGGAGAAGATATTTGCAAATGATACATCCAACTCAACATCAAAAAAACAAGCAACCCAATTAAAAAACAGGCAGAGGATCTAGACATTTTTCCAAAGAAGGCATACAGGTGGCCAACAGGCACATGAAGGAAATGCAAAGAAAAACTACAATGAGATGTCATCTCACACCTGTCAGATTGGCTGTTAAAGATAATGAATAACAAGTGTGGGCGAGGATGTGGAGAAAAGGGAAACCTTATGCAGTGTTGGTGGGAATGTAAATTGGTACAAACACTATGGAAAACAGTATGGAGTTTCCTCAAAAAATTAAAAATCGGACTACTGTATGATCCAGCAACTCCACTCCTGGGTATTTATCTGAAGAAAGCTAATTCAGAAAGATATATGTACGCCTGTGTTCATTGCAGCATTATTTACAAAAGCTATGGAAGCAAGCTTAGTGCCCATTAATAGATGAATGGATGAAGAAGATGGAATGGAATATTCCATGCCAATGGAATATTATTCATAAAAAAGAATGCAATCTTGTCATTTTCAATAACATGGATGGACCTAGAGGGTATTCTGCTAAATGAATAAGTCAGAGGAAGACAAATACTGTATGTTTTCACTTATATGTGGAATCTAAAAAACAAACATAAAACAAAAAAAGTCATAGATTCAAAGAACAAACAGGTGGTTTCCAGAAGGAAGGGGGGTGAGGGGAGGAAAGAAATAGGTGAGAGAGTTTAAGAAGTAACCTCCAGTTGTAAAATAAATGAGTCATGGTATAGCGTGGGGAATATAGTTAATAACTAATATCTTTGTATGGTGACATATGACTAGACTTATCGTGGTGATCATTTTGAAATGCATAGAAATATTGAATCGCTAAGTTGTGTAACAGGAACTGACAGTGTTGTAGGTCAACTATACTTCAAAAATAAACTCATGGAAAAAAAGATCAGATTTGTGGGGACCAGAGGCTGGGCGGGCGGAGGGGTGGGAATTGGTCAAAGACAGTCAAAAGGTATAAACTCCCAGTTATAAGGTAAATAAGTACTAGGGATATCATGTACAACATGATCAATATAATTAACACAGCTATGTGTTATGTATGAAAGTTGTTAAGAGAGTAAATCCTAAGAGCCATCGTCATAAGGAAAAATACATTTTTTTCTTTTTCTTTCATTTTGTATCTGTATGAGATGATGGACATTCACTACACTTATTGTGATCATCACTTCATGTTGTATGTAAGTCACATCATTATGCTTTGTACCTTAAACTTAGGCAGAGTTGTATGCCAATTATATCTCAATAAAACTTGAAGAAAAAATAAAATACATGTGGAAATACAAAGGGAAAAAGATAAGCAAAAAAGATAGTTATGGGGAATAGATGAAATGCCATATTTAAAATCCCTACTTTTTAAATACCATATTTTAAGAGTACCCTCTTGCCTGGTACCTTAAAAATGTTAATTTCCATATTGCCTTCTTAAAGCATATTGGAAAGTCTGCATTTCCAAGTTGCATGTTTTCTATTCCACATAGCTATAAGTCACTTTTTTTTTCAATTCCAGAATGACTTGGAGAATTAAATGAAAACATATGAGGAAATTATTGTTTTTAAAGAAATGAGACAGTATTTTGATTTTTTAAAAGTACAAACTTCTTATTTGCTTAGCTTTGACTTCATTATAAGTAGTCTTATATATACTTTATATCTTAGTAATAATTTATTATTAATAAGATACTTTATATCTTAATGATAATTCTCAAGATACCAATGTATATTACAGTGTCTTAAATACTTATGCTTTCCCATTTCTATTGACCTTTCTTTCCAGGTTATAAAAGATGGAGGCTGGCTCAGTGGTTCGAGCCATCTTTGACTTCTGCCCTAGCGTATCAGAAGAACTGCCGCTCTTTGTGGGAGATGTTATTGAGGTGTTGGCAGTGGTGGATGAATTTTGGCTTCTAGGAAAGAAAGAGGATGTGACAGGTAAGAGGTTCATAATTCCTCACGTACAAAATAGACCACAGACCCTCCCTTCTTTCCATATTAAAAATAAAGGTTTAAGGGGAAGCCCAATAAATACACTTCAGATCCTTTTGTGTTTTCTGTGTGTGTTTACTGTGGTTTCTACCAGCAAGGAGAGAATGTCTGTTATCACTGCATCTCTCCTTACTGGTTCCTTTAAAAGGTTGACATGGTTAGGTACCAGCTGCCCTCCTAGATTCGTGGGTGTCCTAAATTTATTAAATCTGCCCTCTACCCTAGATGCACTTAACTCCCACTTTCCATGCACCTGGCTTCCTTTTTTCTATTCTTGAAAACATGTTAGCACCAGTTTCTTTTATGAATTTGCCAAGGGAAGGCTGGAAGGTTTTCCCCCACACTATGCATCTATGTTAAATCCAATCTTTAACTTATATATATTTATGGAAGTCTGGGCTGGAGTATATCATACAATCCTTAGAACAGACTCTTATTATTACTTAAGCCACATTTGGGAGGTGATAGATTATTTCCCAGTAGAAGTGACATCTCAGCTGAGATAAAAATGGTGAGTAGGAGTTAGCAAGGCAAAGAGGGTAGGCAGAGAGAATTGCTTATTCAGAGGCCCTGGAATGAGAGAGAAAGAACATGGAAGGACTGAGAAAGTTCAGTCTGGCATATGGAGTGTGAATGGTTGAGCAGGGGGAGATGGCATGGGGAGATGAGCGGAAGCTAGATCATGGAGGACAGCGCATGCCATGGAAAGGAGTTGTGGAAACAGGATACTGTAAACGTGCTTTAAGCACAATCAGATTTGTCTTTTAGAAGGCTTGATGCTGCAGATTGAAGAATGGTAGGAAAGGGCAAAGCCAAAGACAGGGAGGTGGGATGGGAAGTGGATGCAGTAATCCAGGTGAGAGGTGCTGATGGCTTGGACCGAGGTGGTGAATCTGGAGATAAGTGAACAGATGCAAGAGATAGTTAGAAGGTGGAATCAACTAAACTTTCCAATGTGTTCCAACTGACAGGCCCTGTTTGTCTATTATTACTTGTTAAAACCCTGCCAGTCTTCAGATTCAACTCTAGTCTTTTTCATAAAAATTTTCATTTTCTTCCTGACCCATTTCCTACCTTCTCTGAACTTCCATAGCAATTTGTGTACCTAGGATGTGACACTGGATTTCAAACTGAATTATTGTTTATGTCTGAATTAGATTTTATGTCTGAATCAAATTTTAAGATCTTTCAGGGCCAAGACTGTCTTACTCATTTTCCCCTCTGCAGTGTGCCTTTGACAGAGTGACACCCAGTAAATGCTCATTGAATTGAATTGCACTCTCTGTTCTGCATGCACCTGATTTTGTGCACTGCATGTTTTCTATACTATATTCTCCAGTGATGAGTACTCAGTGAGTTTTCAATTCAGGGTTTATAAATGGGCTCAGAAAAAAGTTTTTTGTCCTGGTACACAGACAGAAAAAAGGAATTTTAATATTGGAAATGTTTGCTTTTATTTTCAGGACAGTTCCCCAGCAGTTTTGTGGAAGTTGTTACCATTCCCAGTCTAAAAGAGGGCGAGAGACTGTTTGTCTGTATCTGTGAATTTACATCCCTAGAATTGAACAGCCTTTCCCTCCATCGAGGTAAGTTGATCATCCAAGAGTAGACTGTTTAAAATAAGATTGGTGGAGTCAGTCCATTTTGACAACTAGATCTTTTTTTTGAATTTTTATGTGACTAACCTCTAGAGAGTCTTCAGTAATACCAAGATAGTGCTGACAATAATAATGCCTTATATTTGAGTAGCATTTCATAATTTCCACAGCATTTTTTTCTCACAAATACATTCTCATTTCATTCTCAGCACAGACCTGGCAGGTAGCAAAGTGGGTATTATTAACTGCATTTAAAAAATAATGACTTCCTCCACTTACCATTAAAAAAAGTGATAATAATAATGCGAATGAGATTCAAAGAATGTTACCTGCAGTTGAGAAGTTTTGGCCTCAGAATGTGAAGTTACATCACCTGATTATTTGTAAGTCCAGTATTCTCTTTCTACTGCCCCAGGTTGTAGCTACACTTCAGACTACAGTTATCTTTTTTTCCCGTAAAAATTGATATGACTTTGCTAACAACATACTATTTATTAATGCATAATAGTAGAGCAGGAATTATGGTATGCAAATTAAGAGAGAGATGCAAAACAGCCCCATTGCTATTTAACTATTAGGTAATGTTATTAAAGTTCTCATCAGAACCAGTTTAAAGGGAAGTGGTTTAAAACGGATGGTCATAGCCATGTCTCAGCGATATTCCAAGTATTTCTCACTTCTTACACTCTGATAGACATATGAACGTCTAAAGAGTGACTAAACCGTTTCGGCACATGTACTTGATTAAGTCCATACACTTCTGCCTAAGCACAGAAGCCAGTAGTGTTCCACAAACTGAAGCTTATGATCAGTGCAGTTTTATGATGACTCACAACAGTCATCAAAATTGTGTAATTTATTAGGTATGTTATTACTGTTGTCACTCTTTTGAGTATGGCACTAAAGGGATAGGCTTAATTTCTTAAACTGTGTACACATATGGCAGAGTGCAGAGGTGGGGAGAGAGACCTAGCAAAGTCCCTAACCCTTAGTCAGTGAGAAGAAAGGAATATTGAGCTTTGACCTTAATCCTCAAAATCAGCTTTCAGAGTTTCTTGCCTTCACTTTACACTAAGCCTCTACCTCTGTTCTGTGTGCTTTTTTGCTAATCCGCGTTGGGAAGACAGACAGAAATAGATGAAGATGTTATAGGAGGGAGCCTCGTCTGTCCCTACTCACAGCTCTCCCATAGGAGGGCTGAGTCCACATCAGACCATTCAGAGGGTCTGGTGGAAGCAAAGGCACAGTGGCTTCCACCAGAGCTGTGCAGAGGATGTGGGTGGCCTGGCATTGTTTTTTCCTACACCTGGTTCCTGGAGCAAATACTGTGTATAACAATGTACTATGTGGGAATATACAGTGTGTCTACAACATTTGAGGAATTTGAGGAAGTGGCTTCTGGAATTAGTTTTTTTGCTTCATAATATATCTTGCATAGTCAAGTCTTAGGTACTAAACAGATTTTCTGCTGAATGCCTCTCCTGGGAAGACTGGACTGATATGTTCTGAACTTGATTTGAGGTTAAAATCCACCTCAGGAATCCCAGAGCCACCTGAGATTCTCAGGAAAACCCTGGTGTGGACCTTTCAGCCACAAGTCACCTCTACCAAGACTGACTCAAGGTCAGGCTGGGTCCTGGAGTCTGTAGATCTTATCTTGACTATCTTTTAACAAGTTAAGGCTGTGGAGCTGAAAAACATAAGCAGAGCTCAAAAGAAGAGGATGCAGGGCAAGGGGGGATACATAGGAAAAGAGAGAGTAGAAAGAGATGTACTAATTATTAGTGGTTTTGTCTTCTGTGATACTGTGCTGCCAGTAAACACATTGACTATTCAGCTCTCTTTCCTTCTATGCTGTTCACATATTTTAGCTCTGTATGTCTTCCGATTTGAACATAATAGCCTCTGAGGATGGGGAAAGTAGGTGTATCTATACAATTTGTCTTTTTCTGGGAAGTTTAGCTTGAGACACAAATGATTTTAATTCCTCTTGTTTTCTATATATGTAACATATTTTACTAGTTAGAAACAAAATCACTAAAAAAAATGAAAGTATTGTTTTATACTATATACAGTTTATGACTTGAATCTAAGTCTACTGCTTGGAATGGCCCTTCTACTTCTTAGACTGAAAATGGCCCTTCTGCTTTTTCCATTAGATCAGTGTCTCCGCTCATGAGTATATACATTCCTTTATCCCTGTCCTCTAGTACTATTAATCCAGTTCCCTGTTTCTTTGCCTTTCCTTTGGTCCTTCAGTGTAGCAGTGAAGCTTCTCCTCTTCTGTGATTTAATATATGTCAGGAGGGATTTGGAAACCTTTAAGAGCATGTGGGATAATGTTTGAGATCTGTTTTGTTTTACCATGCTGCCTTTAGTTGTTATTTACTTATCTTTCAGAAATATTGAGAGTTATAAGAGAAAAAATTATATATTTTAACTATAAAATTATATTATTAAAAATATATATGTATTTAGGGCAGGCAGTATAGTTTAGGGGATAAGAATTCTGATGGCCCTAGATTTAAATCCAATTTCACAACTCAATAACTGTGATTCTGTACTAATTACTTAAGTTCTCTTGGCGTCAGTTTCCTTGTCTGCAAATAATAATACATACATCAGGGTAGTTGTGAGGATTAAATGAGGTTATACATGTAACGCATCTGGCAGAGGGTAAGCACCCAATAAAGATTACCTATTTTATTATTCTCAACCTGGGATTCTTGGGGTTCATGGATGTGCTTCGGGGGACCTTATTTCCTGATAATTATGTGAAGTTTTGTGTGTATGTACATTTTCCCTGGGAGATTCTATTTCGAATCCAGACCACCAGTGGTTCTTCCAGCAGGTGTCACCCTTTCTCCTTTTCCCGAAGCTTTCCATTTGTTTTGGTCTGTTCCCTGTATTTTGAGTTATATTTAAATTCAGAAACAAGTTTGTCTCTTAGATCAATGTAGGTGCTGTCCTAGAAAATAAAGAGGGGGAAAAGAGAGAAAAAACAAAAAACAAAAACAAAACAACAAGGAAAAGACAGAGAAAGAGGAGAGAAAAAAAATTAGTGAGAGCAATGAAATATTTAATTGCCTGACACAACACAGAATGCTTATCCCTTGTCTATAAGCTCATGCTTCTAGGCCACCTCTCAACCCCCAGAAAAGACCAATGAAAATTAAATTGATAAACTTATTTACAAATAAATAGATAGATAAATGATAATTATCAGTTAAAGCACTTGTGTCATAAATCTGTGGTGCCATGTGTGTGAGAGATCAGGATTAAGGTTCTGATATGGCTCGTGTGGAAACCCAGGTAAAGAGTGGTAGGTCTGCATAGAGTACAGAGTCCCTGGGCAGTAGATTTCAGTGAGGGACTTTATACTGCAGGGTCAAACTACTTATATTCAGATTCTAGGACATTCATTCTTTCTTATCATCTTATTCTTAATGCATTTCTTGTTCGAATAAAAAAATCTAACCAGAAGAAACAAGCAACGTGGTGGCTAGGATTAATCGTGCATAAGCAAAAGGCTCAGGCTGACCCTAAGAGTCACCCCACTTCCTATTTTTTTGTTCACTCTATTCCAGGAGTTCCTCTTATTGTTGTTTTTGAAATTTAGAAATGATCACTAAGAAGCCTCTATTCCTAAGGCATAGGAATGCAAAAAGCTCAGTAACAGGGCAGGCTGTAAAATAAAAGTGTTCACCAAAATTATCTCTAAAGTGCTTTTCAGGGCCTAAATTGTGACTTAAAAAAAACAAACAAAACCTTTATTATATAGAAATAATCAACAGAATGACAATCTGCCAGGTAATAAAGCTTATCAAAACAGTCACCCAGGGAGTTCCCTGGTGGCCTAGTGGTTAGGGTTCCAGCCTTTCATTGCCATGGATCTGGTTCGATCCCTGGTTGAGGAACTGAGATCCTGCAAGCCGCATGGCACGGCCAAAATAAAAACAAACAACATTGTTTTCGGACTTCCCTGGCAGTCCAGTGGTTAAGACTCTGTGCTTCCAGTGCAGGGGACATGGGTTTGATTCCTGGTCAGGGAACTAAGTTGTGCCACATGGCCAAAAGAAAAAAAAAGAAAGAAGGAAAGGGAAAAAACAGTCTGAAAAAAAACAACTGAAAATAAGAAAACAAACCCTGTTATATGGGTTTCATGAAGATTTGGTAAAACAAGAAAATATTCTAATTCTGCAGGTTTAAAAAAGCCAGTTCAGGGCTTCCCTGGTGGCGCAGTGGTTGGCAGTCTGCCTGCCGATGCAGGGGACGCGGGTTCGTGCCCCGGTCCAGGAGGATCCCACATGCCGCAGAGCGGCTGGGCCAATGGGCCATGGCCGCTGAGCCTGCACATCCAGAGCCTGTGCTCCGCAACGGGAGAGGCCACGACAGTGAGAGGCCCATGTACCGCAAAAAAAACCAAAACCAAAACAAAACAAACGAACAAGCAAAAAGCCAGTTCAGGGACCTCCCTGGTGGCACAGTGGTTAAGACTCCACCTGCCAATGCAGGGGACAAGGGTTCGATCTCTGGTCTGGGAAGATCCCACATGCCATGGAGCAACTAAGCGTGTGTGCCACAACTGCTGAGCCTGCACTCTGGAGCCCGCGAGCCACAGCTACCGAGCCTGCATGCCTAGAGCCCGTGCTCCACAACAAGAGAAACCACCGCAATGAGAAGCCCGCACACCGCAACGAAGAGTAGCCCCTGCTCGCCGCAACTAGAGAAAGCCCACGCGCAGCAACGAAGACCCAATACAGCCGAAAGGAGGGAAGGGAGGGAGGGAGGAGGGAAGGAAGGAAGGAAAGAAGGACAGAAGGAAGGAAAGAAAGCCAGTTCATTTCAAAGCCAGGAGAGTGGGAGTTTTGGCACGCTTTTATTCTTTTTTTTTTTTTTTTTAATTTTTGGCTGCGTTGGGTCTTCATTGCTGCACGCTGGCTTCCTCTAGTTTTGGCAAGTGGGGACTACTCTTTGTTGTGGTATGCGGGCTTCTCATTGCGGTGGCTTCTCTTGTTGCGGAACACGGGCTCTAGGCACGCGGGCTTCAGTAGTTGTATCACGCGGGCTCAGTAGTTGTGTCGCGTGGGCTTTAGAGCGTAGGCTCAGTAGTTGTGGCACATGGGCTTAGTTGCTCTGCGGCATGTGGGATATTCCCAGACCAGGGCTCAAACCCATGTCTCCTGCACTGGCAGGCAAATTCTTAACCACTGTGCCACCAGGGAAGCCCACACTTTTATTCTTAATCACCAAAAGACCTACTGTGTCTGAACAGTAGCCATGTCTCCAGTGAATTCCCTCTGTGGTCCTGATGGAGTGGCCTTAGAACTAGTGGGGGAAAAAGTCACTTGTAATTCTCAGGACCCCAAGCTCTGACCAATGGATATTGAATCAGGAATTAAAGGAAAATAGAAATATAGGACCAAGACCCTATTTTCAGGGACTTCTAAGCGAAACAGCATGAAATCAGTGAAAATGTATTGGGTGCCTACCAGTAAATGCAAAATCTTACATTAGAAGTTGTGTAGTACATAAAAATACAAGTGTCAAAATTGTTGATATAAGTGATCATTTCTTTAGTAGGCTACAGATGGCCAAGATGTGTGTAGGCTTCTAAGGTTTCTCAGGGAAGCATGCTAAGGTTTCAGATGGAGAGGCTTCTATAGGAGACAATGAAAGTCCCCTTGTGTGGAATAGGGTCTCAGAGGTGAGATAATATTGGATAGCTGGGGATGGGGCAAGGGGTGGTTGTGACTGGATGTGAATACCAGTTTGCACTGAGGTGAAAACATAAGAGTAGCCTTTTGGTAGCTTAGTTAACTAAACCTCTCTGGAGAGTGTCCACAGCAAACTTATTTTTTAAAATATATTTCCCGTAGTAATAATAGGATTATTAGAGTAGAAGCCTTAGGCGGTAGGAAGAAGCCTTCATGCCTCATGGTAAACTTTTGAGCAGGGGAGGGATATGATAAAATGGGTACATTTGTAATCTTAGTTTGGCATGAATGATTTGGTAGACTGGAAGAGACAGTGTCTGGGGCGAGGTTTAAGAGAGATATGATGGGAGTTGGATGAGGTAGCAAAGAGTAAGTGACGAATGGAATAAATATTTTGAGAGAAGAAATTAGAGGACGAAAGGAAGTTAGAAGCGTGGAGCTAGTTAAAAAAGTTAAAACTGATGATCTACAAAATGAATAGTTCATAATCAGATAATTAAAAGTTTGCTGCAAAACAGTTTGCTGCAAAACTATAGGGTAATTTTTTAACTGGGGCAAATCCTTTCCTCACCTTCTTCAATAATAAGGCAGATGCTAACTGTTTAGCTTATATTTTGTGAAGATAGCCTGAAACAGCAATATTGGAACTACTGGTTATTTTCAAAAACAAACTGCCGATTACGAGAACGTTCCTCTAAGATTTCATTATGATGTATTTTCAGGATAAGGATAGTTCAAGAAGGGCTCTAACAAAGTGAGAGAGTGGCATGGGCATATATACACTACCAAATGTAAAACTGAGCTAGTGGGAAGCGGCTGCATAGCACAGGGAGATCAGCTTGGTGCTTTGTGACCACCTAGAGGGGTGGGATAGGGAGGGTGGGAGGGAGGGAGAGGCAAGAGGGAAGAGATATGGGGATATATGTATATGTATAACTAATTCACTTTGTTATAAAGCAGAAACTAACACACCATTGTAAAGCAATTATACTCCAATAAAGATGTTTAAAAAAAAAAAGAAGGGCTCTGGAGAAAATAAATGAACAGTTTGTTGTCCACACCCTACACTTCCAACCCATTCCTGAAGATTCTTTCTTTGTTCGATTTTTGATATTGAATATAATTTAGTGTGAGAAATTAGATCCATCTATTCAAAGGACTATAGTGGCCATGACTATATTCTTCATCATTTATAAATGAATCCAGTGGTACAGACTATTGCTGGTAGTAGCATTTCTCTAACTTTTTGATCTTAGGATGCCTTTACATTCTTAGAAGTTTTTGAGACCCTAAAGAGCACTTGCTTGTGTGAGTCTATTGATATTTACCATATTAGCTGTTAAAGCTGAGAAATCTTTTAAATTATCAATTTATTTTTAAAAACTCATATTAGCATTAATAACATAAATAAGTTTATGAAAAATAACTAGTTTCCTAAACAAAAAAAAATTTAGTGAGAAGAGTAACATTGGTTTGCAGTTTTTGCAGATGTCTTTAATACTTGGTTTAATAGAAGAAATCTAGATTCTTTTACTTGAATCTATATTCAGTTTGCCACGTTACATTGTTTTGACTGAAGTATATGAAGTGTATGAAGAAAATATGATAGTTTTGACCTCACAGACCCTCTGAAAGGATCTTAAGGATCCACCCCCAGGGTTCAGCAGACCACATTTTGAAAACCATGGGTTTACAGGAATGTTCACTATATTGTCACTAAATTGTCAAAAAGTGTTCATGCACTTAAAACTCTAGGTTTATATTCCCATGAATGTGGTAGCTATTTAAGATGGTGAGTTGCACTGTTAGTTGGTTATACCAGTATCCTGCTGAGGTGATAACCGAGGTCATTATCTTTGCTTCTCTTCTCTTTCTTCAGGTGACCTAGTGGTTCTCGATGGCACTCCCACTGCCGGGTGGCTGCAGGGCCGGAGCTGCTGGGGTGCCCGGGGCTTCTTCCCATCCTCATGTGTTAGGGAGCTCTGCCTCTCCTCACAGAGTCGGCAGTGGCACTCACAGAGTGCCCTTCTCCAGATTCCCGAGTATTCAATGGGACAGGCCCGGGCACTGATGGGGCTCTCTGCCCAGCTGGATGAGGAGCTGGACTTCAGAGAAGGGGATGTGATTACCATTATTGGAGTTCCTGAACCAGGCTGGTTTGAAGGGGAGTTAGAGGGTCGAAGAGGCATTTTTCCGGAAGGTTTTGTAGAGCTTTTGGGGCCCCTGAGGACTGTGGATGAGTCAGTAAGTTCTGGAAATTGCGATGACTGCATTACTAACGGTGAAGTAGGTACCAACACAGGAGAAGAGAGACAGCCAGAAGAGGAAGGCGAGCAGCCAGGCACCTATGGGATTGCCCTCTACAGATTCCAAGCCCTGGAGCCAAATGAGTTGGATTTCGAAGTAGGCGATAAAATCCGAATCCTGGGGACCCTGGAAGATGGCTGGCTAGAAGGATCACTGAAGGGCAGGACAGGCATCTTTCCTTACCGCTTTGTAAAGTTATGTCCTCAAACAAGGGTGGAGGAAACCGTGGATCTGCCACAGGAAAGCAGCCTCACCAACATCCCTGACACATCTTTGGATTGTTCAGAGGACTTCTTAGAAGTGGAAGGAAAAAGACATGAATCTCATGAGTATAAAGCAGAGAAGTCCAACTCAGTTATTTCTGAAACATCCACTTCCCCACTGGAGCATCTGACTTCTGAGTATGAAGAAGACAAAAACTCTCACTGGGATGTGGGCACCTCAGAGGGGCCCCCAAGAAGCACAGGTTCAGGGCACGAACAGCTTCTTACCAAATACTCTTCCACAAAGGATCCTTCAGAGGTGGTAAATGGTGTTACGTCCCAAACTCCAGTACCTTTTCATCCCGAATTGCAGAAAAACCAGTATTATTCTATAGGAGGAGGAAGCAACCCCTGCCCCAACCAGTACTCTGACCCTCTTCCTCTAGAAGCAAGGACTAGAGACTACTCCAGCCTACCTCCCAGAAGAACATACTCCCAGCCGAAAACCCTTCAGAAGCCAGTGCCACCTCTTCATAGCACCTTTTCCCGTTTAGCCTCCAGGGCAGTCAGACCCAGCCAGTTGAGCCCTCAGCTCCAGGGCATGGCGAGGTGTGTGAAAAAGCACCTCACACCCAAAGAAAATGCTTCCAGCTTTTGCTCTGCATCAGAGAGATCAGAGATGAAGCCTGGTCTGCAAGACAAGACACCTGCTGTGGAAGCAGTGGCACTTTCACAGGGAGACGGCAACACGGACCTGGATTCTAAGTTGACACAACAACTGATAGAGTTTGAGAAGAGCTTGTCAGGGCCCGGCACAGAACCAGATAAAATTTTGCGCCACTTTTCAATCATGGACTTTAACTCCGAAAAGGATATTTTCCGAGGTTCCTCGAAGCTAATCATCCAGCAGGAGCTGCCTGAGAGGAGAAAGGCTCTAAGGCCACCGCCACCCCGTCCCTGTACTCCAGCATCCACTCCTCCCCATTTGCCAGTGGACCAGAGCCTGAGACCGGAACCACCCTTGGCAATGCGACCCTCTCGCCCCGCTCCCCTGCCTCCCTCGGCCCAGCAAAGAACGAATGCAGTACCCCCCAAGCTCCTAACCTGTAACCGTCCTAGCTGGGAGAGCCTAGAAAAGGAGGGCCCTGAGAACATGGAGAAAACTTTGGACCAGACTTCCCAGTGTCCCTTAGTCTTGGTGAGGATTCAGGAGATGGAACAGGACTTGGATATGTGCTGCAGGGCTCAAGAAGAGCTGAACTTACTGCTAGAGGAGAAGCAAGAGGAATCACTAAGGGCAGAGGCCCCTGAGAATCTTGAGTTCTACGAGAGTAACATTGAGAGTTTGAACATGGAACTCCAGCAGCTTAGAGGTAAGTGATGAGGAGATAGTATATACTTGTTTCTTGACACCCTCAAGTCCAAGTAACAGCCTACCCAGGCTTTTAGGGATATGTTACCATCTATGATGGACAGTTAAGGAATGGTTTGCTTTTTATTACCTAATTTCTCGCTCTGTCACCACAATTAGATGGCTCTGTCTGAATGTATCCTATGACCACTATAGCCTCCTAACTCCATTTGCTGCTCAGGTAAAAAAGCTCAGACCTCAGTGACATCCATAGCAGTTGTGCAGATGGAAGTCCCCAGATATAACTAACTTTAACCAGACTCTGCTCAGGACTAAAGACTTCCAGGCTAAGACTCATGAGAAAACAGTATGTTGTATCTTTGTGGTCCAGGGACTAAGTTTCAATAATAATAACAAACATTTATAATGTATTAATAAGCATTTGTCACAAAGAATCTTCACAGTTACCTTGAAGGTACTGGGTTAATTCATATGGCTACTTTATAGATGAGGAAACCGAGACTTGCAAATATTAAGTAGCTTGCTAAGGGAACCGGGAATCGAGCCCATGTCTTTAACTACTATGGTTTACTGTTTCCCACCTTGCACATTCAAAAATTGAAATGCTGTCTCTTAACTTGGGGGTGACCAGGCTCTGGAGACTTCATTTGTATTCACCAGCCTATCAAGAGAAATAATTTATAAAGTAGGAAGAAGAAAAGAGTGAGATAATAGCAACTGGTCTAGGGCCTGAGGAGAGCATGACTGCATGCCTTTGCATGCGTGCCAGAGAGCTCTGAACCTACATGTCCTTAGGAAAGTCAATAATAAAAAGCACTCTGTGGGTCTAGGAGTTGCAGGATCCTAATAAATGAAAACAAGGTAATGGTGACCCAGAGAGACTAAATCAAGATGGCAGACCAAGTACACATACCAACTTTCCCTTGTCCTTTAGATCTCTAAAAGTGAATGAAAAAATAATAATAAAAAATTCCAAGAAGAAAGAGTATTATCAGAAGGCCAGAAGGCGAGTAATTTTCTGGAAGTTGGAGAGCAGACGGATTACAGAAAGAGAGGAAACCTCTGTCTAAAATATGCTCAGGCAAGAATTGCTGTGCAAGTGGGCACAGTTCTGCGGGAACTCCAAACTCAGAGGCGTGGCCCGGGAGGGTGTCCTGGAGCACATGCAGGATGATGAATTAGGGACCAGCCAGATCACTGGGCCCCTGGGTCATTTGTGCTCAACAGGGCAGTGGTGACATTTGCTCTCAAGGTAAAGCACGAGGGTGAGCACCTAGACATGTCCTCAAGAGGGTGTTCATTTAATATGAGTATCTGAACTCTTGGGGAATGCCAGATACCTTGACGATTTCAGAGTGCCTGAAATGGAATCCTGAGGGAACTTTGGCTCAGCGCTACATCCTCAAAGCCATAGCAAGCCCCAGATTCTCCGTCACCTTCCATACATACAAGTTTTGAGATATACTTGTAAACTGTTCTTGCATTAGATATACAGGTGACAGAGAACAAAACTCTCCCAAATTCCAGGTAGCAAAAATTTCTCAATAATGATACTTATTAGAATTAGTAGTGTTCCAGAGAAATATTATGTCTTCTATGCATAAAAGCAGTGTGCAGTGTTTTTAAAGGACTATGTGGAGTAATGGACTGGTACTGAGGGATGAAACTGGTATTCTTTTTTGTTCAATTGACCTTCTTTTTCAGGACTAATAATTCAGCTCGTGTTCTTACTATGTTTTTTTTTAAGTTCTAAAAGTTTAATGCTGTGAAAGACCTGCAGTAGGTGTGTATAGTCTTAATCAGGAAACTGTCCTTTATTTGCATTCACCAAATACAGCATTGGCTGTATTAATATTGACTTGATTGCTTTTCAATAGGTGTATTATTTGTATCAATTGCTAGTATGATGAAATTACTTATTTCTTGCAATCACTGACAGTTCCTCTTAAGGTCATCTTTTTCTGTCTTCATAAAAAGTATATCCAGCAATACAAGAAGTCCCTTGAAAGAGGCAGAATTAATCAGTTTGAGCACCAGGCTTTACCCCTCCAATCCAATCCCATACAATCTCTAACCTTGAAATTTAAGGCATAAGATTTAAAGAACTTTGATACAGTATTTATCTAATCCTGATTGACATTATATTTAGTTGTTTATATGCCTCTCAATGAAAATTTTAAGCCTAATGAAAAGACAGATACTGTACATTAGTTGGTTTGTCATTTCCCACACACCTGGTATAGTATCCAACAGGTAGTAGACTCAGTAAATACTTGGTGAATTTAGTTTAACTGAATGAAGTTGAAGTTTCTGCTCTACCTTCCAGAACTTTCAAAGATCTCCTTCCTCCATTGTTACTTTGAACTTGGACTACTGGAGAGCTAAGGACTGTCAGTGCTGAGATGCTGGTCCCCTTGTCAGACACAGTCAGTGGTAGCAAAATAGTCCAGTGCTGTGCCAGACCCAAAATTAGGTTCTTTATTGTAGCTATTGCTCCTCCTTCCTCTTCTTTTTATTCTTCTTCTTTTTTTAAATAAGAAAATGTATGGACAAATGCCTAGCTATGCTTATCATGTGGTAGGCATTTAATAGGGGTTTGAGAAATTAGAAGAAATATAATTAAGAAGCACTTCTAATTGCAAGACTTAAGTATAAGAAGAAAGGGTATGGCTTTATTTATTTGAACTGTAGTCAACTGAGGGCTCTGGTTTGTGCTTGGTGGTTTTAGAGCAGGATACACGTGACGGTTTGGTTTACATTCAGCTCCACCTTATGCATATAAGTGTGAATCTAGTTAGATCAACAGGGAATACATTGAATGGATTCAATTTAAGTATAGGATGGTATATAGATTTACATATAGCTCACACTTAAATATATATAGCCTTTATACTGTTCTTCATATTGCTCCTTAAAACTCTGGAATTATTACATCATGAGGACTCATTTCCTAGAAGCTGTATTTTTTTTCAAATCTGATGTTACCTTTTATAGTTTTCTATTTCCTGTAGGTATCTTTCAGCTTGTTTTTTATTTTCTTTACTTATGGTAAGAATAGTTATTTTATAGTCTGCATATGATAATTCCAAGATATTAAGTCTTAGTGGGACTGTTTTTGGTGTCACATGGTTCTTATTCATGTGGTCTAGACTCCTTGTGTGTCTGGTTACCTTTTACTGTGTGCTAGTCATAGTATTTGGAAAACATTAAGACCGGAGATGAAGGCACCTGTCTCCAGAGAGGATTTGCACTTCTTTCTGTCAGCTGCTTCTGGTCAGCTAATGTTTCCCAATTCCTGAAGGATAGTAATCTTTGAGATTCAGGAACAAGAAATTGGAATTCCTGAAATTATAAATTATTCTGTATTTAAAAAAAAACTTTTATTTACATGTTCTTAAGTAATAACAGTAATGACTGTAATAATCAACAGTGAACAATTTTCCTGTGTTAGGATTATACTAAAAGTGTCAGAGATTTTATGTATATATACACATATATATGAAATAAATGCATAAGTTTTTATTATTATGAACCAAAATATTATGAGATTATATATTTTAATGACATGTAAAATTCTCTACCTGATAATTAACTTTGAAATATTTTCTACTTTTTTAAAAAAAATTTTATTTATTTGTTTTTGGCTGCGTTGGGTCTTCGTTGCTGCGCGAGGGCTTTCTATAGTTGCAGCAAGTGGGGACTACTCTTGGTTGCAGTGCGCGGGCTTCTCATTGCAGTGGCTTCTCTAGTTGCGGAGCATGGGCTCTAGGCGCTGCAGGCTTCAGTAGTTGTGGCTCGTGGGCTCCAGAGCGCAGGCTCAGTAGTTGTGGCGCACAGGCTTAGTTGCTCTGTGGCACATGGGATCTTCCCTGCCCAGGGCTCGAACCCGCATCCCCTGCATTGGCAGGCGAATTCTTAACCACTGCACCTCCAGGGAAGTCCCTATTTTTTACTTTTTACTTTAAAATAATTTTGGATTTATAGAGAAGTTGCAGAAATAGTAGAGTTCCCTTAACCCTAATATCTTACATAACTCAAAAATATTTATCAAAATTAGAAAAATAACATGATACTAGACATCTGATAATATAAAACATTAAAATAAGGGAATATTAACACAAAATAAATGTTAAATAAAAATAATTTAAAAACTGTAAAATCATACCACAAATATTTAGTATTTAAAGTGATTTTTAAAACAAAATTTTAAATACACAAAGTATTAGTTGATCTTTATTTTGTGACTAATATTCCAGACATAGAAAAAAGTTTCCTTTGATGTTGGTTGAGTGTTAAGAATGTATCCAAAAACATCTTCAGATGGGGCCATTAGGGTACATGTTGCTTTGCATAAGCTCATAATCTTTCTTTTTTTTTTTTTTTACAGACAGGTTTTCTTTTTTTATTTTCTAGCAACTATTTGCATTGAATATTTCTGTTTTTAAATTTTAATGAAGTATAGGTGATTTACAATGTTGTGTTAATTTCTGCCATACAGCAAAGTGATTCAGTTATACATATGTGTGCTTATATTCTTTTTTAACAGTGAAAATATTTTGTCTACTTGCTCTGATTTTGACTTTGCCATTGGAATCAATATTGTTTTGCTAATTCAAATTTTAGACAATAAATTTGTGACAATATTCACATCTTTGAAAAATTTTTTAACTGAAATAATTAACATACAATATGATGTTAATTTCAGGTAATACAACATAATGATTCAATATTTAATATTCACATCTTCTCTGCATTTCTCTTGTTAAAATACTTACAAAGAACTATAACCTATAGCAAATACGAACACTGGAAAACACTGAGCAAACATTTTTGAGTAGTATTAAAATAATGGAACATTTGCCTCTGAGCAAGATTCAATGCTACACAGAATCATGTGTCAGAATTGCCAATTTAAGGACTTATTTTACTTCTAAAATTTGATATTTCTTGGACCATCACTTACAAGGTTTATATAAAATACACTGTGCAAATAAGCTTATTAGTATTTATTTTTATTTATTTTTGCAGTACGCGGGCCTCTCACTGTGTGGCCTCTCCCGTTGCTCCGGATGCGCAGGCCGTTGCTCCGGATGCGCAGGCTCAGTGGCCATGGCTCACGGGCCCAGCCGCTCCACGGCATGTGGGATCTTCCCAGACCGGGCCATGAACCCGTGTCCCCTGCATCGGTAGGCGGACTCTCAACCACTGCACCGCCAGGGAAGCCCCTTATTAGTATTTATTTTATTTGCAAGAGTGACTCACTGTTAGCGCACAGGGCCATGAACGCACGTGCTTTATAAACACATTCATAACATAGCAACAGTTACAAGCAATACTAACTGATTAGATCCTAGTCACTTTTCTCCTATGTACTTTTGTCCCGGTCAACCTTAATCGTTACTCTGTGGGTCAGTATTTTCTGCTCTTGCTTTCAACTTGACACTGGTAGATTCTTTCAAACCAGTAATGTCTCTACATTTATTGTTAAGCTTTATTCTCACAGAGAATTATAGTATTTTCTCCTTTTTTTTCCAGATTTCTCGGCTGATTTTTTCTTACGATTCAGAAATCGTTAAGATCGTAATATAAATTATATAAATATTATCGTAATATAAATTCCTTAAGGAACGCTAAGGAGGAATTCCCACATGGAAACGATATCATTCTCAGTCCACCTCCACCTTAAACTAATTTCAAGGCTTAAAGTACCTTGGACGGTGAAGGTATTAGAGCCCGAGATGTAATTTTTCAGGAGGGCTGGTCCAGTTCTGATTCTCTCTCAGGAGTCTCTGGAATCTTAGCTTATTTATAGAAAAGGTCTCCTTTTAGACTCCTTACCTTGCCTTGGGCTTTGGGTTATCGACCTCTTCTCCTCAGAGGGCCATTGAAACAAAAGCTGAGTTTTCTGGGACTGGTAGATGCCCCAGGGCATTGTAGTTTCTGTGGTTATTTACCTCTCTGGATTCTAGTTTTCCTTTTGGTTTTGGCCTGTACTCTACCATCTTGTCATTGATGATAGTTTTAAGATTTTTAAATAGTTCGTCTAACTTTTTAAGCTTTCTTTCTGTGAGATGGTTGGCCTAAACTTCAATTATTGGAAATAGAAAGTCCTTTATTAGTAGTTTTAGATAAGCTAGTGTTTGGCTATGTCTGAGAATTAGGAGTTTTAAGTCTGGAATTATCATGTAGAGTCAGGGTAGAATACTAGGAGGCATTTGTGAGTATAGTGTGTTGGGGAATGATATGTCATTGTAGGCTTCAGGATGATATCGAGTCAATCACTCATTCATCCAGCAAATGTTGGTTAAGTTTTTACCATGTGGCAGGCACTGTGTTAAGGGCAGGGTATATAGTAATAAACATAGATGTGTTGTCTGCCTTCCAGGAGCTTCTGGTCAGATGAGTTGCTAATTAACAAGTAGAAGTCCATATCTAAAACACAGTACCTTACTAGTTTGGGAAAGAATTCTTATACCTGAGGCATTCCAAGGAGTCTTCAGAATAATAAATTGCTTAATAATTTAAGCATATAATAATAATTGAGTTCCCTGGTGGCCTAGCGGTTAGGATTCCGGGCTTTCACCGCCGTGGCCTGGGTTTAATCCCTGGTCGGGGAACTGAGATCCCGCAAGCTGCGGGGCATGGACAAAACAAAACCAAAAATGGTACCTTCAAATCTGATAAATAGTTTGGCTTCTGAAACAGTAGAAATATTCAGCATTAGTCCACAGACTTTTCAGATTTACCAGTACAAGTTACTTTTAGAAGCCCTTATTAGAACTACATCCTGTGGCCCTGAGAGAATCTCATTTTAGCATATCATAGTCCTTTTCTACCTCGAGGAGAGGTTCACATGCCTGAATTGGACAGTCAGGGTTGTACATTCATTTCTTTACTCAGCAAACATTTCTTCAGCACATAGTATGACCCAGGCACTGGCTATACACTGATTAATAAAAAGGATATAGTCATAGTATCATTCGTATTTGTGTATCTTTGAAACTCTAGTGATCATACTGATATTGACCTCTGTATTTAATCACACTGTCTCTCTGTCTTGCTGCCTTTGAATTATGGCCATAGTTAATTTCTGTGTGGGCCAAGACCCTGTTGTTCTAAATCAGTGCAGTGGTTGGTAAATTGTAGAGTCAGCCTCTTCCACATCAGGAACCTTGCTCCTAAACGTCTCCCCTTAAGGTAATGCCAGGAAGAAGGTTGGCCAGAGACACTCGGGGTAATTTTTAATTTGAATTTTAAATGACTGTTGCATATCAAATCAGAATATGTTTTTCAGGAAAGTAACATTTTCACCAAGATATTGGGTGAGATCTAAGGTCCACTAAAGAGAGCCATTAGGTTAACCAGTTGGAGAATGACTGATATGGAATAATAACATCTTTACACTGAAGTGATACATAATATTCCAGACAGATTTTTAAAAATTGAAAGTATGGTTTTTCTACATACAGAAGCAATTTATTGTTCTGAAGACTCCTTGGAATGCCTCAGGTATAAGAATTCTTTCCCAAACTAGTAAAAGGTAATAGAGTTTAAAAGGTAAAACGTTTTGTGGTCTTTTAAGATATAAAAGTTCATGTAAAAGAAATAATGGTTTTTCTTTCTAGTTTGTCAGTATATAAGAAAAAACCCAATATCCTCGGCTTTTGTAACATCTAGTTCAGGGTGTTGGCTCAGTAAAAATTAGCTCAGTTACTTGTAATGGATTTTATCTTGGTATATAAATCCATAAAACAGCAACCATAGTCAGAAGCCATTCAGAGTCCATGTTGTTTCAGGACAGAAGCTAGTTTTCCTTTTAGGAGACAGGGTTTAATGTATGTCAAGAACCGTAGCTAGGAATGGTTAACTTATAATTAGCCCGTGACTCACTAGTCTTTGCAGTTTGTAGTGTGGCTTTGTGAACATTTCTTCACCTCAGCTCCAGGCAGAGGGGTGGAGAAACTGGAATAGCTCCAGGGACTGCAAGTATGGGTTTCAGATTTCACCCAGGCTTTGCAGCACTTAGTGAGAGGACCTGCCTCTAGCTAGCCTCCTGCCTCAGCCACAGGCATTCCTGCTGCCACTGGCTACCTGAGCGTGTTGACTACTACTGTTCACTTTACCAGATGTAGCAAGACCCCAAAGATGAAAAACTCTGGGGCAGTCATTTATTCAATAAATACCGTTGAGCTCCTGCTATATTCCAGGCAGCGTTCTAGAGTTATAGCAGCGATCTCTGCCCCCATGGGGAGAGACAAACAATAAGTAAAAATATGCATATTATTAGGAGGCAAAAGAACCTATGGAATCAGGGAAGTGACTTTTGAGTGAAGATCTGAATGATTGTAGGAAGCCAGCCAAACCATTTTGGGGGGTGGGGGAGATTATTTCAGGCAGCTAGAACAGCAAGTATAAGAGTGTGCCTGTTGTTTGAGGAATAGCAAGGAGGCCAGTTCAACTAGAGCAAAGGCATGGGCTTTGTAGCCCATCATTCGGAGTAAGACGAGAAGCCCCAGGAAGCTTCTGAGCAGGGGAGCAACATGATCTTAGAACTTTACAGAGTCACTCTGTGGCGTTGAGAAAAGACAGAGGTGCAGAGGCAGAGAGACCAGTTAGGAGGCTACTGTAATGATCCAGGCAAGAGGTGATGGTAGCTTGCACCAGGATGGCAGAGTGGGGTTGAGGAGAAGTGCTCAGTTATTTTGAACATCATATATAAGGTATATTGGAGTTGGAGCCAGTAGGACTTGCTGGTGGATTGGATGTGAGGTGAAATAGATGAGGATGACCCTGAGATTGAGCAACTGGAAGGACTGGAGTTGCCAGTAATTTCTCAATTAATGGTGAAGAGTGCAGGAGACGTTGGTTGGTGGGGGAGGTGGGACAAGGCAGAGGTCAACTGCACAATTTGATACACAGGCCAGAGTTCAGAGGAGTTAGGCCTGGAGACATAAATTTGGGACGAATGAATTTTGACAGCACATAGACATAAATTCTTTGAGCACATAGACATTATTTAAAGTCATGACATTTAATGAGATTACTTAAAAAAACAGAAAAAGTATAGATAGGGAAAAAGAGAAGAGGCCCAGGGAGTGAGCTGTCTGGAAGATAGGAACGGAAAGAGTAGGATGATGACAGCAATTATAAATAATTGAGCGCTTATACTTTGTCAAACAATGTGCTAGGTGCTTTTAGACACTTTTTCCAGTTCCCCAAATTGTCCACATCTGACAGATGAGAAAACTGAGGTTTGCCCAAAGTCTCACAGTTGGTAAGTGGGAGAGCCAGGATTCAGATTCAGGTGGGTTTCACTGCACAGCTTTATGTACATTCTCACTGTGCCACAGAGAAGTGGCAGCGTGTTTTGACTTGAGGGATTGCTTGACCTCTGAGAGTGGGTGGTAGGAAGCAACAGTTGGAAAACTCAAATCTACAAGTGCTCAAGGTGGAAGGATCCCAACTGACTCTTGCCAACTTACTTCCAAAATAATTTATGCCAACAGTGACATTTTTAGTACTCTGATTGGTTGAAAACTATTTGCTAAATTACATATATCTGTGGATTTAAGAGCATATATGTATGTATTGACATATATATTTTTAAAATATTTAATCCTTCCTCACAGATATACTTTATTTGTGGTACGTGGGCCCCTCTCACTGTTGTGGCCTCTCCTGTTGCCGAGCACAGGCTCCGGACGCGCAGGCTCAGCAGCCATGGCTCACAGGCCCAGCCGCTCCATGGCATGTGGGATCTTCCCGGACCGGGGCACGAACCTGTGTCGCCTGCATCGGCAGGTGGACTCTCAACCACTGCACCACCAGGGAAGCCCCAGATATACTTTTGACTGTTGGCTTATCACGAAGTTACTTAAGTTTCCAAAGTGTTTACTCATTCATACTAGTAACATCCCCAAGCTGCTCACGGTTTCCAGTTTCTCTATTTGAACCCTCACCTAACTCACCTTTAAGTGCATCATAAGGTTTAAACTCTAAAACATCTTGAATGCTTCTCACAGCCCTGTCCATTTAGAACATCCTTCAAAGTATATCAGATACCCCCAACACCTCTTATTTTCCTGTATTGCAGTCTTTATTTTTCTTTTTACAGTGCTCTCACACTCTTTTCTCTGTTTCTGCCTTCCCCTATCCCAGTCAGTTGTCTTTTCATTAGTCCATAGTCTCTTCCTTTACTGGGGAACTTACTTTTTGATCTTAAGTATCTGTCTTCTCCCTCATTTCCAGAACCTCTTCCCACTTAGCTGGAGGCTGTTGCTGTATTGAGATCCCTCAAGTTACTTTAACCTTAATGATAGGGTCTTCTTTACAGCTCCTCCTAATTAACCCTTAGGCTGAGAGGCAGCTGCATTAAGAGTGGAAACCACATTCCTAGTCAAGGAATTTCTTGAATTCCTTCTGTGTGCTCGGTGACTGGGTACAAAGGAAAAGACCTGGGGCAGCCAATGTTGGGAATGTGGAAGACAAGGGAGATGAACTAGCAAAGGAAAAGGAGCAGCCAGTCAAGTGAAGGAAAAGCTTCAAGAAAGAGGAAGTGACTCTGTCCAAAAGCTACTGAGAAGCCAAGTAAGATGAAGTCTCAGAAATGACATTGGATTGGATGACCTTGTCAAGGGCAGTTTCAGTAAAGTGATAACAAAGGGATAAAAGCCTTATTGGAATGGATTAAAGATAGAGTGAGAGGTAAGGAAATAGAGGCATTGAGTATTTGGCTTGCTCAAGTCTTTCAAAGCAGAAGTTCTTTGTAAGATGGGAAACAGGACTTCCCTGGTGGCACAGTGGTGAAGAATCCGCCTGCCATTGTAGGGGACACGGGTTTGAGCCCTGGTCTGGGAAGATCCCACGTGCCGCGGAACAACTAAACCCGTGCGCCACAACTACTGAGCCTGTGCTCTAGAGCCCGCAAACCACAACTTCTGAGCCCGCGTGCCACAACTACTGAAGCCCGCGTTCCTAGAGCCCGTGCTCCACAGCAAGAGAAGCCACCACAATGAGAAGCCTGCGCACCGCAACAAAGAGTAGCCCCCGCTCACCGCAACTAGAGAAAGCCTGTGTGTAGCAACGAAGACCCAATGCAGCCATAAATAAATAAATAAATAAAATTTTTAAAAAGATAGGAAACATTCATAGGCTCATGAGACTGATAGTTAGAGGGGGCACACTGAAGTGCAGGAGAGGGAGGGCCTAATTGCCGAAACAAAGTCTTTGAGGGGTCAGGAGGGAGTGGATCAGTGAACCAACAGAGAGAGAGAGATTGGCCTGTTATCAGAGGAGAGACAGTTCTTCCATTCTAACAAGAGGGAAAGCAGAGCAGATGGGTACAGATGCAGGTAGGATGGTAGATTTGATGGTGAAAAGATGAAGAAACAGGCTTAGAGAGCTTAAGTAACTTTCCCAAGATTATACAGCTAGTTAGTGGCAGAGTCAGGATTCAAAAAAAAGCACACCCTGTGCTTTTAACTTGTAAGCTCTCCTGCCCTCTGCCTTGCATCTAGCATGTGCCCAATAAATATGACCACCATCAACTCATTAAACATGGGAGTACCTCTTGTGCCCCACGTACAGAGCTGTGCTGGAGATTGGACTTGGTCATTGCCCTCAAGCTTTCAGTGTAATAAAAGGAGGTAAACAAGTATAATAAAGTAACAGGTAAGATGAGAGGGATATTCGCATGGTGCTCTGGAAAATAGCAAGAACTATGGGAATCAGAGAGCGTCACTGGGGCAGAGTCTTAGAAAGTGAGGAGGAATTGATCATCAGGCCGGAGGAACCACATGGGCAGTTACAGAGATACTGTGAAAAGTTTAGGTAATTACCTGTTCTTACTAGATTTGTTTATTTTTTTTTTTACTGTCTCCTCCCTTTTGTTCCTTTACCTTTCCTCTACTTTCTGCCTCTTTTCTCTCATCCTTCAAATCCTGCTGCCCCACCTTCACTTCTAGCATTATGTTCGGAGAATTTCTATCCAGGGATGGTCATTGTAGCTGATCAGCCACCCTATAGTAACAGTAACAAACATCATGGCAGAGTACTGCTCAGGGCTTTTGAAGAGGGCCTGTGGGATGTGACTGTTGTTTCAAGTGAAAGGGAAGATAACTATCTACAAAGTTGTATTTCACTAGTAGGACTAGGACTGAGAAAAATAAGAAAGTTATTTCTCCGTTATGCTCCTCATTCCCTTGGGCCACATTTCTTTGCACACAGATTTATCACATGAAAAGTGCAACCCATTCACAGCTTTTGATTAGTTCTGGGTCTCAGTAATGAGGCAAACCTGAGGCGGTTTACATTTTTATACAGACTATATCTTTAAAGTCCTGCAGGCAGTAGGGCTTAGAAAAAGAGAAAAGGGGGTGAGGTGGGGAGAGAGGAGCTCCATATTATAACCAGCTCTTCACTCTCCACTCATCCAAAGATCATTTCTTTTTACCTTTGTGTAACCTTTACTACTGGATTATTTTTATAACTAGTATCCTTCTTACCTGTAATTTATCCTCTTTTTATCTGTTCTCTTGGTCGATTTACTAGGTGTGTTTCTTATCATGCTAGCTTTATCAAAGACTTTAAGTTGCCAAAGGAAACTCTGTTTTCCATAACAGTTAGGGAAAGATAAATCTTTACTTTTAACTTAGAAATAAGTAAGATCATAGAATTTTAGATTTAAAGTGGCAGAGAAACTATTAACTTCTTCATTTTACACTAAGAAAACTGACAGCCAGAGGTTAAGCATAGCTACAAACTGGTTATTAGCAGAAATTGAACTTCTAGAAGCTAGCTGTCCTAATTCCTCCTCCCATGTGCCCTCTTTTACACTGTTCCTCTGTATAAGTCATAGTCAAAGCTGTCCTCCCAAATTATGTTGTCATCCTGTTGGTTTGTGAACCAAACCACAGTCTTTATTGGGTTTAGGCAGTAGGTTTTAGATTATTGAGCCGGTCGATACTGGACAGTCTTTCTGTAATGTGCTGGTACAAGTGCTCATCGCAGTTGGGTGGTGAGGTTCAGCACTGGGGCAGGATGGAAGTAGGCCAGGACTGGAGACAAAGAGGGAATGGCAGTGTGGGGCGAGGTGTGTGCACACTTGCCTCGGCGGTGGTCCACCCCTGAATTAGACCATGATAGAGTGTACTTGTTTGTTTACTTGGTTTGAGGGAAATTAAGGCTTTCCTACGTTTTTGAGATACTCCTCTGAGTCTAGTGCCGTGAAGTCAGACAGATCTGGGTTCAAATTATGGCCCCTTCTTGTACTAGTTTATGTGATCTTGGACAGGTTTTTCAAAGTCTCAGAGATTCTTTATCTGTGGTAAAATAAAGATAACATAATATCCTCCTTACAGTTAGTGAAGATCAAAAAGCATTTATATCAACTTTCTTGCCCCTCATCCTGATCCTGGCACTTAATACATACTTGACAACACGGCAGCTGCCAGGGCTGTTGCTACTACTGCAACAGAACTATGGAACAAAAACCTTTGCATGAAAATCAGATTTAACAATCTAGAGGTTCATTCAGTAACTATTAGTGTAGAACCTAAAAGGTGTGTAACAGCACATTAGGTATTTGAGGAAAGGAAAAAGGAGTTGCGAGGAAAATAGAAGCATGGATTTTTAAAACTGGAGGAATCAACGATGTCATTGAGGCCAGCTGCCTCATTTTATAGATGGGTCGGTTGAGTCCCAGAGAGAATAAGTGGTTTACCCAAGAGTAAACATCTCATTATTATTATTATTTTTTGGCTGCATTGGGTCTTCGTTGCTGTGCACGGGTTTTCTCTAGTTGCAGAGAGCAGGGGCTACTCCTCGCTACAGCGTGCGGGCCTCTCACTGCGGTGGCCTCTCCCGTTGCGGAGCACGGGCTCCAGCTGCGCGGGCTTCATTAGTTGTGGCACGCAGGCTCAGCAGTTGTGGCACACGGCCTAGTCGCTCCGCGGCATGTGGAAGCTCGAACCCGCGTCGTCCCCCCCCCCCCCCCCCGCATTGGCAGGCAGACTCCCAACCACTGCGCCACCAGGGAAGACCAACATCTCATTTTTTTTTTTTTTTTTTTTTTTTAACATCTTTATTGGGGTATAATTGCTTTACAATGGTGTGTTAGTTTCTGATTTATAACAAAGTGAATCAGCCATACATATACATGTGCTCCCATGTGTCTTCCCTCTTGCATCTCCCTCCCTCCCACTCTCCCCCCCCCCACCCCTCCAGGCTGTCCCAAAGCCCCGAGCTAATATCCCTGTGCCTTGCGGCTGCTTCCCCCTAGCTATCTACCTTACTACGTTTGTTAGTGTGTATATGTCCATGACTCTCTCTCGCCCTGTCAAAACTCACCCTTCCCCCTCCCCATATCCTCAAGTCCGTTCTCCAGTAGGTCTGCGCCTCTATTCCTGTCTTATCCCTAGGTTCTTCATGACATTTTTTCCCCTTAAATTCCATATATATGTGTTAGCATACGGTATTTGTCTTTCTCTTTCTGACTTACTTCACTCTGTATGACAGACTCTAGGTCTATCCATCTCATTACAAATAACTCAATTTCATTTCTTTTTAAGGCTGAGTAATATTCCATTGTGTATATGTGCCACATCTTCTTTATCCATTCGTCCGATGATGGGCGCTTAGGTTCTTTCCATCTCCGGGCTATTGTAAATAGAGCTGCAATGAACATTTTGGTACATGACTCTTTTTGAATTTTGGTTTTCTCAGGGTATATGCCCAGTAGTGGGATTGCTGGGTCATATGGTAATTCTATTCCAACATCTCATTATTGATAAAGCATATAACCCTGGTCTCCTTAGGGTACTTACATTGTTTCACAAATAGGGATTAGATAAAAGTTCAAGGATACTTGATAGATGACCAGATAGCTAAAAGAGTAATCTTACTAAAGACTCTCTTAGCATGTCACTCCCCTATTCAGAAACCTTCAGTGACTCTTTATTATCCATTGAATAAAATAAGTGGCATTCGAGTCCCTTGGGATCTGCTGCAACCTACCCCTCCAGCATGATCCCTGTTACTTATTCTTCAGAGTGTTCCCCATTACCTAGTTCTCCATATGTGGAAAGTCTTTGGAAACCCTGCTTATGCTTGAAGGCACAGCTCAAATGCTACCACTTCCATGAAACCTCCAATTGTCCTACCAGGGACTTCTGCTTTGTTGCCATTGCCATTTGTGTTTGTCAAAGGACTTTTCACATGCAATCTTACTTTATAGTGTGTTGCTCCTGCAGGGTAAGAGACGGAGACCAACTTCATCCTTTTCTCTTCCACAGTGCTTCACATAAAATAATCTAATGTTTGATGAATTCAAAATGGTATTTTTATACCCACCTTTCTGATTTCCAGCCTCATTCTCCAGTTCCTAAATATGCTGTATGAATTAGAAAAGAGATTTAGGAGATGAATGGTTTTGATGCTTCTCTGGCATGACAAGTATCAAGGAAAGTGTGAAAGCATATATAACTATTCCTTTGGGAAAGAGTTTTTACACTATAAAATTCCATACACCAGATCAGAATAAAAGATGTACTTTTTCTTTCCTGAGTGGGATAAGCCAGTGTGTCTGCAGACAGGAGCTGGAACAGCTTGTGATTTGAGTATACACTAATGGGTAACCTGAATCCCATAAAAGCAAAGCTCTCAAAGGCGGAAGAGTCCTGCCGCTGACTAAAGGGAAGGGGAATCCCGAAGAGTTTCAGATGTCCAAGGAGAGTAGAAAGCCAAACTCGGAGGACAGGTAGTGGAGGTCCTGTTTGAGCTGCACATGAAAGCATTTATTCTTACCCCGATTGATTACTAAAGGATTAAAGAGGCAGATGAGACTGTTACATGATCTTACCTCGGGCTTTTAAAGGGGGCTCTTTCTCTTTCACTCTGCTTTTTCTGCAAAAAAAAATGCTTCTTACCTTCAGCTCATAAAGCAGCCAAGCCAGTTTGACCAGCTTGAGGGAAACACCAAACAAAGCTGCCAACTCCAATCACATGAACGCTAGTTACTAATTACCTTCTGGGCTCCCTGGGGAAAGATAGAGCAGTCCACTGATTGGATCCTGAGGTCGAAATAACCTCACATCTCCCAGTGCTCCAACTGGAGTAGGAAGAAGAACGTTTACAGTGCTTTGGGAGACATTTTAAGACACTTTAAGAAGGACAGATTCAGGCTTAGGCTACACCGCACCTGTCCACATCTCCGTTCAACCCAGGTCCATGGAAGAGAGCGATAAAGCGTGTGTCTTTGAGCACAGTGAATATGTGTGAAACCCATGAGATGAGGAAAGAAAGAGAACTGGAGGAGAAAGGGCACTGGAGCTCCAGCTGGGAGTATGAAGATTGCAGAAGTCTACAGAAAAGGGACCTTACAGCGCTAGATGGACTTTACAGAGAAGGTGACTTGGATTCCAGATACCAGGCCACAGGGCAGAATCGACCTTACAGAAAAAGGCATTGTGGATACTGGGATTTTGAGCAGAGTGAACCAAGCTATATGGACAATGAGGAATCAAAGGAAAGTAGAAAGGACTGTATGCACCACGGAAGCGTGACTCCAGGCAGAAATGATTATAAGAATTCAGAAAACGTAGATTATGGGAATCCGAACCCTGCGACTAAGGATGATTGGTTTGCAGGAAGCCCAGATGTAACCTGGAAAGCTGGAGGATGTGGGGAGACGAATGGCTGCGTAAATCGTAAGAATCTGAATCATAATCCTGAGGACTCTAAAGAAACTGGACAATGGACTGGCTACAGGGGTTTGGATGATTCTGTGGAGAATTTTGGTCAGCCTCAAAACCGGCATATAGACCGCAGGAATTTTAATTACAATCTTGAGGATTGTAAAGAAACTAATTTTTATTATAGAGACCTCAATGATTTATATCATGTTCCTGGGAATTATACTAATGGTCAGTCTGTGGACTTCCCAGACTTGAATGGTGTCAGTGAAGGTAATGAATTTGTCAAATACTGTGACAGGGACAGGAATGTTTATCAAAATGATAAAATCGATCTCAAAGTGAAGACTCATGCCGGGGATCAGAGTAATTTTGATATGGAGAATAGAGGCTCTGATACTCTATTTGCAAACTGTGAATATAAATTTCAGAATTACAGAGGAACAGATTCTCTCCACCAAATGAAGACTTTGGAGTGTAATGGCATTGACAGACAAGGAATGATGGCACCTGGGAGCAGAGGGGTCATCCCGGAGGGTCTGCGGAATCAGTGGACCGGGGGGAACCAAGGAGAACATCATCGTGGCATTCCTTGGGGCAATTCATTAGAGAAGAATAGCTGGCATTTAGAGGAAGATAGAAAATTAAATGGCCCAGAGACTTGGAAAAGGAATAGCCGCTTCCGCAGCACAGCACCCAGCACCCTGAGATGCTCAGAATTTGTGCAAAACAGGAAGAGAGCCCAAGGTATGAACTCAGCCAGCCTTCTTAGAGGATAAGACCTGGAAATAGATAAAAGGGGTGATGGTTCTACCAGGTACCAGGTACATTTGTATACTTAAGGAACCTGGCCCCCAAAATTCTTATTAAGTGTATCTTGAGTGAGAACAGCCTTAGAGATTTAATTCTTCTGGGTGGCACATCACAGAGCGAGAGCGTGCATAGTGCTGTAAATTTGTGACATGGCTTTGAAAATCAGACTGTTGTCATGGGAACTCTCCTTTACCTTTCTTGGTTTTTGTCAGGGTCTCTAATCCCAGGTATCTTTCCCTTTTTACTTTAATATCTTTTGTTTGTCTTATGGAGACGGCAAGTCCTTTACCAGGGCGCCAAGTGAAAATTTATTTTCCTGGCGTGTTCTTTCTCTCAATCCCTACACTTTAGACATTAGGGGGAAAGAAGACTTAACTTGTTTTATACTTTGTTCATTCCTTGACATTCAGGAATCTTAAGTGAATGGTGAGCACTAAAACCCTTGTGGAAGTGAGAAGATTATTTATATTCTTCATGGTGCTTTGTACATGTTAAATATTCAGATGGCTTCATCTCACTGAGCTTTAACTAAGGTATCTGTAAAATGGGGATATTAAGAGTCTTTTATCATTAGAGGTTCTTTCTTTCTTGCCAGTTTGTCATCTCTTCTCCAGGTCTCAAATGAACTATGTTTATTTTATTTTGTTGTTGTTCCTGTTAAGTCTTGATTTTTTTTTTTTTTTAAATATCTGTTCTACTCATGCCAAACAGACTTTCTGGTTTTGGCCAATTTGGGGGGAGTCCAGCATATGATGAGAGGAGAAGGATTAGAGTCAGAAAATGTGAACAATCTGGAAAATCCATGTCACACTTTCCTCCCAAGTGAAGCTTTCTCATCCAGGTCTCCTTCAGAATAGGCCCACCGGTTAGATTTGTGGTGGGGGCCACTGAAAACATAAGTCCCTGGTGTGATCCTGGAATTTATCCAGTGGTCTTTCAACACAGGCTTGACTTAACTTGAATTTCCAGGGCACCATTTTGGACAAAGCAGGCTTTCTACCTGTATTTATAAAGATAAAAATGAAACCCGGCTTTAGTTGGGAGGCTGAGATATTTAGCAGCTAGGTGTTTTTTCCTAGGTGCATTTTTGCTCTGAAATGATAGGGATTGGATGACTTCTAAATTCCTTCCAGCTCAAAAAAAAATCTGATTCTGTGATTCCTTAGGTTAGTTTTTACATCGTTCCTTTTCCCTTCCCCCACAGCCGTTCCTTAGATGAACTTTGTTTCCTATCTTTAGTTCCTTATTGTATTAAGCCTCCTAATTGTGTTTATTCTGTTTGACTTAGGAGTCAAACCCTTCTCTCTGGAGTGTTGTAATATGCCCTATGAGCTCTCTGAAATCAGCTCAGTTCCATTTTATACCATTTCCATTTTTACAACTCTCTCTCTACTTGAGGACTTAACTTTTGATAGTATATTCATATTGACACCTCTTTTTATACCGCATAGTATATTCATATTGACACCCCTTTTTATACCGCTAATATCCTCCTTGACTTGTAACAAAATCTTAGTCTGTCCCAGAGATCTTTTTGTTTTCTAATGTTCTTTGCTAGCTGTTTTACAGCACATGTGCCACTGCCCTTCCTGAAAGTTACAGTTACAGCAGTTGATAACAAAAAGGAAACAAGCTTTGGAGTTGGTCTTCTGCCTTGAATGCACATCTCAGCTCCACCATTTACTAATAGTGTAACTTTAGACGAATTACTTAGCTTCTCTGAGCTTTGGATTTCTTATTTGTAAACTGAAGATGATCATACCTGTCTCATAGTGAGATAATATAAATAAAACACTTAATCACATGTCTGGGACATAGTAGGTGCTCATAAGTTATGATTTCTTCATCTTTTATCTACCCATCTCTCATCCTCCTTACAAATCCTTCCCCTACCCCGACTGTCACTGCATGGTCCCCGCCCTGCTGAGATCCAGACTGACCCCCCTCCCCCAACTGGACAGACATCTGCCCTCACACCCTGTGTTTGCAGGTGTAATTACCCAAGTGGAATGCCCGTGCCTTCCTCTCCCCCACTCTTCCCCACCCTCCACCTGCTGCATCTGAGAGACAAAGCGCTGTTCAGTGCCTGCTCCTTGACCATCTCCCAGGCTAGAAACCAAGTTGTTCTGCCAGGGTTTTTCCTTCCCCTCACCTTTCTTATCAGTTTCTCCTGTGAAGGCCTCAAGCTTAGATTCTTGTTAGGGCAGGTTTGTTATGGTTTTGCCCTTAGTCCTAGGGTATGGCTCCTGGGAGGTGGGCCTTACTCCTAAGGTGCGGCTCTGCAGAGGTTTCTAAGTGGAACACTGGACATATGTATTGAACTTCCTGATTTGAAGGGACTCAGATTTCAAACTGTCTTCCCAGCTGCAGAGAGTTGTGAATATCTGCCGGGCTCTTTAGCCTCCAGCTGTTATCGCTTTCTGCTGGGTTCCCTGGAGTCTCATCACTGCATGTACAGTTCAAGGATTTGAAGGGAATTTCTGCATAGATTTTGGGGCTGTCCTCTCTGCAGCATACTCTTTTGCAGGATTTCTCCCTTAACATCAAGCCACTTCAGAGCCCCAGAACCTTTTTGACTCTGCAGCCCAGTAAGATTACCACTTGCTGGCTCTCAGTTTTTGCTTTATTCTCCAGCATGCTGAAAGACTAGGGATTGCCTTGGGGTAGGGGGAGGAGGTATCAGGTAAATAGGGATCTTACCTAGTTTTCCAGCCATGTTTCAAGTCGTATCCCCTCCAGTTTCTGGCTGCTTTTGGTGGCTTTCTAGTGTCTTCACACAGTTATTTTTTTTAAAAAAATCTTGTCCAGGGGGCTTCCCTGGTGGCGCAGTGGTTGAGAGTCCGCCTGCTGATGCAGGGGACACGGGTTTGTGCCCCAGTCCGGGAAGATTCCCACATGCCGTGGAGCGGCTGGGCCGGTGAGCCATGGCCGCGGAGCCTGTGCTCCGCAACGGGAGAGGCCACAACAGTGAGAGGCCCGCGTATCACAAAAAAAAAAAAAAAAAAAAAAAAATCTTGTCCAGAGTTGCTAATAATTTTCAGTAGGGAGGTTAGTACAATGTAGGTTACCATTACTAGACCAAAAGTCAACACTAGGATTTTACACTTGCTAATAACATAAATAGTTTTGATGGGAAGGGGACCTGGTGCTTCAAATTCCATGTTAACTAGGTTAATTTAAGTGATATATTATGATATCTAAATGAAGAACTCTTACAGAGAGAAATAGGAAGCTGGAATTCAGATGTGAGTTAAGGCTAATGGTTCAAGGTTGGAAGGCTACAACACAAAATCCTCTTATATTATTACTAGAAGGAACGTGACATTTCAACAAGTCTAGTATTTTATACATGTGGGTAATCACCCGTGATTGGGTTTTGAAGTCTATTTAGTGGGTTACAACTAGCATTTTTTGAAAAATAAAATAGAAATGAATAGAAAGTTTCAAGTACATCTCATGTAGTAAAAGTAAGCATGTAATACCTCTTAGTGTGTGTATATACACATACATACATGGATTAGATAAATGTATGTATGTATCTACTGAACCACAATGTAAAATGTGAGTCACAGTGTGAAAAAGTACTTAAATCCAACTCACTCAGTTTATAAATGAAGAGACAGAGCTCAGAGAAGTTGAACCGTGTGGCCAAGGTAACTGGTCGATCCTTAGACCAGGAATAGAAACTGGGTCTCTTGATGCCCAGACCAGTGCTTTTACTACAACACCACAGTTAAAGCCAGAAGTGCAGGTTTAGGTTCATTTCAAATAAATGAACGTAGAAGAACAGAAAAGTATTGTGTTATGGGAGCCAGAGAAGGGCTTCGAATGGAGTGGGTTCAACTGTGTTACATGCGGCAAAGCTATGAGAGGACGTGTTCTAAGTAAAGACCATTTGGGACATGAGGTGAGGAATAGGAGCAACAGAGACACAAGGCATATTACAGGGATTTTAGGAGGGAAGTGGTGATGAGGGATATATAGTCATCTCTTGGTATCTGTATCTGCGAGGGGTTGGTTCCAAGACCAACACCCTACCCCCACCTTCACACCCTTGCAGATACCAAAATCCACAGATGCTCAAGTCCCTTCGATAAGATGGCATAGTATTTGCAGGTAACCTAATGCACATCCTCCCATATACTTTAAATCATCTCAATTACTTATAATACCTAATACTCTGTAAATGGTTGTAAATGCAGTGTAAATGCTGTTTAAACAGTTGCCAGTGTAGCAAATTCAAGTTTTGCTTTGGAACTTTCTGGATTTTAAAAATATTTTCGCTCTGCAGCTGGTTGAATCGGCAGATGCAGAGCCTGTGGATACAGAGGGCCTACTGTAAAAGCGGTTCCTTAAAAGGTTGGACAGTAATTGCAGTGGAGCAAGAAAATCTTGTTTTGTTTTTCTCCCAAGATAAAAACCTGCACAGATTTGAAGGCACTTTTCCCAGTGTTACACAGATAGTTCAAAGTTTTTAAGACTCTCAGAGTCAAGGTTTCTTTTCATTGCGAGTATGTGAATATATCTCTATAGCTACAGTCTGTATTCAGACTATTGGAATAAAATATCTGCCAGTCAATCCAAGACATTAGCTTTTTTTTCTTTTAATATTTATTTACTATTTATTTGGTTGCATTGGGTCTTACATGTGGCACACGGGGTCTTCATTGTGGCATGCGGGATCTTTCATTGTGGCACACAGGCTTCTCTCTAGTTGTGGCATGTGGGCTCCAGAGCACTGGGGCTTAGTTGCCTCACAGCATGTGGGATCTTAGTTCCCTGACCAGGGATTGAACCACATCCCCTGCATTGGAAGGCAGATTCTTAACCACCGGTCCACAAGGGAAGTCCCCAAGGCATTAGCTTTGTATCCTTAATTTCATAGGCTGCTTACAAGCCATGAGTATAGCAGGTGCCAAGAGGTCTCTGCCCCTCCAGAGACCAGGGGCCTGCTTCTAGGAATTAACTGGGCAGTAACAAAAGTTCAGCAGAATGAACTGTGGCATTTCATCATCAGTAGTAGTAATAGTGGTACCATTTTACTTTACATGCTTTACAGTTTTCAGAGCCCTTTTTGCAGCTTTTATTCTAATTTGGTTCTGTTTTAACAAACATGAGCCATTCACGTATCTTTATCTAACAAATTTACTGAGTACCAAACACTGTACTATGTTCTGGTTAGACAGAAACGACCTTAAGACCCTGAGGAGGGCTAAGGCTGTTGTTGTAGTACAAGTGGACTGACGCCAGGTACCCCATGGACCAGCTGTTCGCTTTCTCTGTATCCCTCTTCTCACAGGCCATCTTTCCTCAAGATGTTTTTGCTGTTCTCTGAGCCTCTGCCTTGGTCTTCTCTAACCACAGACCAACACCTTCCACTTATATTTTCTACTCCTTTACTAGATTGCACATAACCATAGTTGTCCCAACACTCTCTGGGGCATTCTTGCAGCTTCTGCCTCTGTTCTATCTAATCTGCCTGGTAGTTCTTTTTTTTTTTTTTTTTTTTTTTGTGGTACGTGGACCTCTCACTGTTTTGGCCTCTCCCGTTGCGGAGCACAGGCTCCGGACGCACAGGCTCAGCGGCCATGGCTCACGGGCCTAGCCACTCCGCGGCATGTGGGATCTTCCCGGACCGGGGCGCGAACCCATGTCCCCTGCATTGGCAGGCGGACTCTCAACCACTGCGCCACCAGGGAAGCCCTGCCTGGTAGTTCTTAATTCAGATTCCCAGGAGAGAGTATAATTGACTCAGCTTGAGTTTTTTAGTTAGGCCTCATCATATGAATTAACCGTTCATTGATTAGGTATCCATCCGTGGTCCAAATGGCAGTAGTGAAGGCTGGGATGGGGAATCACCTAGCTTAAATCAGAGCTCTAGGGACTGTTGAGGTGTCGATTTGGTATGTAGAGGTCTCTGGAGGCGGCAGGCTTTCTGAGGCTTGGCGAGCTCAGCCCCAGCATTTGGAAATGGGTGGAGATATCTTTTGGTTGTTACAATGGCAGGGTGCAGGGGACTACTTGCATTTATGAGGCAAGGACCAGGGACACTAAATGTCTTCAGGGTGTAGGACCATCCTACACAGTGAAGAACTGTTCTGCCCCAAATGCAAGCCGTGTCCCTAATGAGACATTGGATAAGATGAGTAAGACTTGTGCCTGCCTTCAGGAACTCACAGTTTTAAACAGAAAGCAGCATATAAGCAAATGATTCAAATACAATTTTATAACTGCAATAAGAAGAACTATTAGGTACCTTCCCCCACCTTGGCCCTGCTACCTGTGTAACTTTGTATAAATTATTTATTGTCTCTATGCTGCAGTTTCCTCATCAACAAAACCAAATAATGTACGTACATGATAGTATTATGAGGAATAGGTGAGTTTATAGATGGGCAAATATTCAGAATAGTGCAACACAGCCTGGCACATAGTAAATGCTAAATAAACATGAGCTGCTATCATCATCATCATCATCAATCATACTATACCAGCACATAGATCCCATATCCCCTTTGAATGCAGTTCAACAGGCGTTTATTAACTAGTGTTTGTACTTAGCACTGTACCAAGCATTGGGGTATCCAGGGAAGGATACCTCCCCCCCGACCCCTCCCCATCACGGGAGTTTATAGATCAGTTGAAGAGACAAAATGTAAAAATATGAATAATTAAATAAAGTAGAGAAGTATCTAGCATAGACAGTTAATGCTATGGACAATCAGAAGAGGAATAGCTCAGTTTTTACTTGAGTTAATGGAAAAGACTTTAGGAAGATGTTTGAATTTGAGCTAAAGCTTAAAGGAGTAGTGGGGTTGAGATAGGAAGAGAGAAGCAAGGAGAAAATTCCCAGCTGGGGAAAGCCTATGAGCAAAGATGCAGAGTTGTGGTGACAAAGAGGAACACGGTGTGGGGAAGAACTAGCGTATTGAAATCTTACAAACCAGATGGGAGTTTGGACCAGAACCTGAGGAAGGAGTCAGAGCTGGACCTGCACGTGGTGATTCACCCTCTGAGATGTGATCACTGACACTGTGAGTGGATAACTTCTCTGAGGATGGGAATGACTGGGGAAAGCACAAGCATCTGAGAACTAGGCTTAGGGGACGCCCACAGCGTGGGACAGGAGGAGGAGAGATGGCAGGAACACTAGGGGAGGGCAGAAGAAAACCGGAGGGCATAGAGTAGGAGAGAATGGCCAACACTTTCAGATGCTGCAGGGAAGTCAAGCATGATGCCGTGGTTTTGTTGAGGTTATCGGCTGACTAAAAAGGCAATATTACTGGCATATAGTGATGACACAGAATTAATTGCAAAGGATTTAGATGGGGGAGGGAGGTCATAGAGGGAGGGCATGAAGACCACTCTTTCAAGACCTTGCATAGAAAGCATCAAAGAGGTGTGACTGGCTGAGGGGGGCACAGAGTTGAACAAAGTTTTCGTGTATTTACTTTTTAAAATCAGATGTCAGTGCTTGTTTGAAGATAGATGAGTAGGTAGGAAGCAAAGAAGAGGGAATGAGAAAATATGTGGAGGCAAAAGGAAATAAATGAAGGGCCCTATTTTGTCAAGAGTTGGGAGATAATCGAAGCTTTAGAGAAAGTAAGGCAGTCCTGCCTACTGGGATCATGTGTGGTAGTCTCAGTAAGCTAGACTGTCTGCTTTCTCCACAAGCTGTTACCTACATTATTTTTATGTAATGTTTCATCATTGATAATGGAATATTGCTCTGGGAAGATCCCAGGTCTCTGTAAAAGCAACAAGATAACCAGGAAAGGCAAGAAATTGAGGTAGGATAGGAAGAGGCAGTATTCTAGGGCATTGTCATTCCTGTGGACCTGAGGATGTTGAAGGGGGGGCAGTGGGAGGGGGGTGAATTCAAGCAGCTGACTTGCAGTGCAACGGCAGGCCCAGCCTTCAAAGGAATGTTGGGCTGGGAGCTCAGAAACTTGACACTCCCACCCTAACACAGAGTTTTCCAATTTGATATTTCCTGAGAAACCAGAAAGTGCCCGAACTGTGTAAACATCAGGCTGTCAAAGTCACAGGGGTGTGACAGTGCAATGCAAGTCATTTCTGGTGGGAAGATACACATTTGTGTACATGGCCGCACAGCAGGGAGCAGGGCTAGATTCTAGATCACGGACCTCATTCCATGGTGTCAAGAAACCCCTTCAAATCATAAGCTGAGAGGAGGCAAACAGATGAAATATATTGCATTTCGTTGAATCTAAAATACCATCTATTATAAGACACTGAATAATTTATGTAGCATTAGAAAGAAAGAAGAGATAATTCCCCAGTGGTCCAGTGGTTAGGACTCAGTGCTCTCCCTGCCAAGGGCCCGGGTTCAATCCCTGGTCCGTGGTTGGGGAACTAAGATCCCACAAGCAGAGTGGCATGGCCAAAAATGAAAAAAAAAAATTTTTTTAAATAAAAATAAATAAATTTTAAAAAAATTTAAGAAAGAAAGACTTCTAATTAGAAGCCTTTTTTAAAACTAGTTCCTTTTAAAAATTAATTAATTATTTAATTTTTAATTTTGGCTGCCCCAGGTCTTAGTTGCAGCACGTGGGCTTCTTAGTTGTGGCACACGGGATCTTTGTTGTGGCATGCAGGATTTTTACTTGCAGCATGTGGGCCCTTAGTTGCGTCATGTGGACTCTTAGTTGTGGCATGCGTGCAGGATCTAGTTCCCCAAACAGGGATCGAACCCTGGCCCTCTGCATTGGGAGCGTGGAGTCTTATCCACTGAACCACCAGGGAAGTCCCTAGAAGACTTTAATTAACATGCTATTGATTGGAAAAGACATTTCCATTTCTGGAATGTTAAAATATGAAAAAGTGTGCATCTTAGCATCTACTGAAATATGGAGATGCTTCCACTTACCATTGACCTCACAGCAATACTTAGACAAAAATTATTGTAGAATTCCTCTAGTCCTTTCCTCAGTGATTTGGAGATATGGAATTCAGTTTCCTCTGCTCTCTACCCTCTGCCCCTCAGGGGAAGATTGAAACCTTATTTACCCCAGTGTCATAGGTATGGCAGCCAAGTACTTAAGACAAACAAAAATTAGGATATTTAATGATTTTTTAAAATCTTTGCATAGTGTTTTTCATTACAATCATGCAGAACAATGTGTAGGGCACTCTAAATAATAATAATAATTGGTGCCTTCTCTTAAGTGCTGGTTGCTGTGCTACCTACTGTAAATTAGGTACAGATTAGGTATGCAGAAAAGTTCAGTAGACTCTAATCTCCATGATGGCAGTGAAGGTGGTGTTTCCAGACCCTTACATAGCATACAGTAGGTACTCAATGAATATTTGTTATCTAGTGAAATATTCTATTTGAGGGCACAGAACATGTACATCAAAAGATAAATAGTATTATTTTGTGTTGTTACCCAAGAAGTAAAGTTTAGAGAAAAGAGTAATCCAAAGACTAGAGAAGCCTTCATCTAACTGGGCTAAAAGGACAGTAGGTAAGCAGAAAAGCTCAGAGACAAGCTGAGCTTGTTATGTTCATGGAATAATAAGGAAACAAATACTTAAAATATGTTGTGCTATATTCCGTAATAGCACAGACCTCGGGGAGGGGAAGTGACTAACTGCCCAGGTTAGTCACTAAGTGACACACTAAGTGACACTCCTTGTGGAGCTAGTTAGAGACTAGTGTAGTTATACCAAACCAAGAGGAGTAAGTGAAGTAACAGAGTAGGAAAGTACATAAGATTTTAGAGCCTGGAAGTAACCAAAGAGGCTCAACTGCTCTGTTATACACACCTGGAAACAACAGCCCAGAGAGGCTGTGTAACATTTCAGGTAAGGTGGGGGCAGGGCTAGACCCCCAGATCTTCTGACTTGTAGTCTGAGTACCTTAATTCACTGAGCCTGCTGCCCTCTCAAGATCTAGAAGCAGCTCCACATATGTCCCTAGAAGTGGAAGCCAGGGGAGATATAGGGGAACAGAGTGACTATTGCGATGCTGAGAGCTCGTTGAAGCCTGTACAGCATGAATGACTGGGGTCCCGGGGAAAACCCAATTTATGTTCCCTCATATTGAGGTTTTGTTTTTTTCCCCAGGTTTCAGCTAGAAAATAAGATAGTACTAACTGATATCCTAGGCTTAATCAGATTTTACCATAAAAATATTGGATCACACTTGGAAAGAATCCTTATTTTGAAAGACTGGGTTCACCCTTTTTTTTTTTTTTTTTTTTTTAATTTTATTTATTTATTTTTGGTTGTGTTGGGTCCTAATTGCTGCGCGTGGTCTTTCTTTAGTTGCGATGAGCGGGGGCTACTCTTTGTTGTAGTGTGCGGGCTTATCATTGCGGTGGCTTCTCTTGCTGCGGAGCACAGGCTCTAGGTGCGTGGGCTTCAGTAGTTGGGGCACGCGGGCTCTAGAGCACAGGCTCAGTAGACGTGGCACACGGACTTAGTTGCTCCGCGGCATGTGGGATCTTCCCAGACCAGGGCTCGAACCCGTGTCCCCTGCATTGGCAGGCGGATTCTTAAGCACTGCGCCACCAGGGAAGCCCTGGGTTCACCCTTTTAAATTAATGTAACCAAAATATGTAATGCTTAAGTTCATTCTATTTTGTATTATTGTTTTGTTTCATGAATTTATGTCTGAGACCACCTAGTTTCACCCCACTTGCTTTGCTATTCCTGAGGACCAGACAGATGAAATGACTTGCCTGAGATGGAAGAAAGCTTTAGAGGGCTTTTCAGCTTTCTGTACTTTGCCCCATCTCCTAGCAGTCTGCATGGTAGCTCTCTATTCAATATTTTCATATATTTTTGTAATTAAAACTTTGAACGGGATTATAACTCAGGTCAACTGGTTTTTGTTTTGTTTTGTACACAGTTCTAAAAGATACATAACATGTGAGAACAAGTGGAAGGAATAAAAGTAAACTAATAATAAAAAAAAAAGTAAACTAATAGAAGCTGAAGAAAATCTGGTTTTCTAGAGTAGGACAGAAAAATAACCAGAGGGTCCTGTTCATGAGCAAAATTTGAGACATCACTGTAATGTTATTATCAAAAATGGAAATACAGCGCAGGAAACAGCCACACTCATATCAAAAAGCCATGCAACCCAGAACAGGCCTTGACATTTGATGGAAAGCACCGGCTTGAGATGCTAGTTTCGAATAGTTATTAGCTGCGTGGTCTCAGGCAAATCATTTCATTGCTTTTTGCTCTCATTTGAAAAATGAGAGCAATAATACCTTCCTTCAAGAGACCTGGTAAATAAAACATCAGATGTGTGTCTGAAAATAAAGTTTTCATCTAAAGTTTTATTGGCTGATTGTAATCAAAATTTGCTTATTAAACAGTGATGGTTTATTTCTAATTATTATTTTACAAAAACTATCTTTGCCTTCTTGGTTATTTCACTTCTGCTGCCTAAAGATTCAACAATAATAATAACCTCATAGTTTTAAGCACCCTAACAGCACACCTTTCTAGGATTTGGTGAGTGTTCAAAAATGGTGTTTCAGAGGATCTAGTGTTAATTTCGCTATCCTGGCAGCATAAGAAGTTGCAGACTCTTGTACTCTGGGCACTTGACTCTTGTTTGCTCTTCTTTTAGAGGCCAGGGTCTGGTAGAAGAAGGGGGAAATGGGTTTCCCGAGGTGGAAACCCTGCCAGCAGGGATTGTGCTGGATGGAGGCTACTTGCCACAATAGGCAAGGCAGTCACTGAGCAAAAGGCACAGGGAAAGTTTTTTCAGTTACTGTTGAGATTTAGGACCAAAATATAATAGATCCTTCCCTGAAGTCTGGTGATCCGGGAAGAGTCTGCTATGAGTCCTACAGAAAAGTCAGGGACCACAGTGCTGAAAGTTTAACATTGAGCAGGATAAACTTTCTCCAAATACAAGTAACATAGGTGCTGAAGGAAAAGAAGTGGTGGGGCTAGGTGGGCTGGCTGGAGTGATGTGGTCACATGGAAAACCAGGACTTAATGATCCCCTGCTTGGCCTGGTGGGAATATGAACAAATTTACAAAGATCGCTTCCTCTCAGAGTTTTCTAGACAGATTGCTAAGCAGGTGGGGTTTTTTTTGCTTTTCTTATTAGACTAGCAGATTGTTATTTCAAGTGTTTTATTACCCATTTTCTTCAGCAATTTGAAGGGATTAGGTCAGGAAAGAAATCTCAGATTATAAAAAAGTGAGGAAAGAATTTGAAAGGGATTTAACAGGGTAATTGAGAGAGGACTGAGTAGTAGAGTATTCTTGTTGTATAGCACATGTTCTTTTTTCCACCTCATTATTTGTCATGTCAATATTATATGTTCACTAGAGGAAAACTAGAAAATACAGTAAGTTGAAAAGAAAAGAAAAAAATCAGAATTTTGTCACCAAGACTTTTTCATTTTCAAATATGTGCATTGAAAATATTTTTCCCTTTTTAACAAAATTGCAGTTCTCTCACAAACTCTTTTGTAATCTTTTTCCATTTAACAACACACATGGGACAGTGTTCTGTATTAATGAATATAAATCTGTATCTCAGTGGCTGTAATAGTATTCTGTTATGCAGATACACAGCAATTTATTTAACAGGCCCCTTTTGGGAGAAATTTTGGTGGTTTCTAAATTTTCTTTATGCACTGATAAACATCCCTTCACTTGCACATAATTTCTGCCATAAATTGTCTGGAATACTATTGAATATTTACTGTGTATGACACTGCTAGATTTGATTCTGTCTGGGGGATTATTTACGTTATACTGAGTAGGGTTTTACAGCTATAATGATGTGAACATATGTATATGTGATTAAATACATAATTGTTCACAGTCTTAATGGTGGGTGACCTGTGGCTATACAGAGGTTAAGTGTGCTTTAAAATCACATCATTTTATCATTAGCTACCAGGTGGTCACCAAAACCCACAAGTAGATTTCCAGGTCACAGTTCCCAAGATTTGCCTGCCTGGAAAAAGCACTAGAGGCAGAGTAGCAATTGCAGGCTCTGGAGCCAGTGTGGGCTCACATCGTCCACATACTTGGCCAGTTATTGAATTTCTCTTCATTCATCAGTAGTGAGATGGGGACGATAGTAGGATTGTGATGAGGGTTAAATAAGCCAGTATTTGTAAAGTGCCTGAACAATGCTTGACACATAGAGTAAGTACCATATAAATATGTGGTAAAATTTAAAGTTAAAAAGAGTTGCATTCGATGGTGGAGGGAGGCAACAACCCGGGAGTTAGGCACCATCCAGTAAAGCCTCAGGAGTCAATGGTGCCATCCTAGTAGCAGTGGGATGGCTCTTTACCAAAAGTTCTTCTCTCAGATTGCTTAAAATTTCACTAGTAGAGATGAATCTTGGCTAGCATGACAGTTTGTCTTAAATTACTGGCAATACATTAATAGATTCTTGTGGGATTAAAAAGTACTGATTCAGCTCAAGTCCCCATTGATCCTTCTATCCCAAATCCCAGTTCCCTCTCTGAGGCAAAACTCGCTGAGAAGTGTAGTGTATTCTCTTCCCAGACCTTTTTCTGTGCACTTACATATTATATGTGTGTATATGGAAATATGTAGAGGTTTTTGCATGTTTTCTCTCCTTTTTTTCTCTCTCCTCCTCTTCTTCCACCTTCTTTTTTTAAACAAAAATGACATGTTGTTCGGCAACTTTCTTTTCCTCACTTTCTTTTAAAATGTAAATGTTTGTGAGCTGTGAGCATGGCTCCCAATTCCAGTGAATTACTCTGTGCTGTTCTTGCTGTCCTGGGACCAGCCTGGTAAGATATGCATTCTGATGGCTTTAGGGTAAGGTACCTAGAGTACCAAGACCCGGTGCGGGGGGTGGGGGGTGTGGGGGGGGAGCGCGGAGGGGGCGCGGAAAGTGAGGCCTGTGCCTGGCCAGGGAGAGGGACTGCCTGCCGAATGAGAGGTCCTAAGGGCAGAAAAGTAGACAAATGCTGCCCCCTTTACATCCTTGCCTCTTATAAGACTGCTTCCCTGAAAAGAGTACCCAAAAAAACACAATATGTAGCAAGGGGTAGGAAAAAGAGATAAAACTCGTGATTAAAAGCTCCTGAAGTGGGCTTCCATGGTGGCGCAGTGGTTAAGAATCCACCTGCCAATGCACGGGACACGGGTTCAAGCCCTGGTCTGGGAAGATCCCACGTGCAAGGAAGAGTGAGCCCCTGCTCACTGCCACTAGAGAAAGCCCGCACGCAGCAACAAAGACCCAACGCAGCCAAAAATAAATACATTAAAAAAAAACAATTCCTGAAGTGGAGTTGTGGCTGTTTTAGGACTAGGAAAGGAAAGCTAATAGGGAAAAGGCATTGACTCTGAGCAGAGCTGGGCCCGCTCTTCTGCATCTCAGTCCAGGAAGTGGAGGATTCCAGCTCCGTCCTTTAGAACAGGCCCTGTTGTGATAGCCTGGAGGACTCGGGACGATTCATATGTAAATACGGGAAAGCCTGGGGGAAATGCCTACCCTATTCAAAGGATTTTAGGGGGTTGTGGAGCATTCCAGAGCTCTGGGAAGATTCTGCTCTGCCTGCCAGCCCTTCCACCCGTGGGAACATTTGCACCAGAATTTTGGCGCTGCAGGTACGTCCCAGGGTTGCTGGAGCCTCACAAAAGCAGGTAGAACAGTTAGCCGCCTCATTCAAGTGCCGCTTGGGACCTCGCTGGGGTTCAAAAATTTTCCCCAGCAAAGACGGAGCCAGCTTTCAGAGGCAAGGGAAGAGTGAGCGGCTTTTGGCTTTTCTCTTTAACTCTGCTTTGGAATGTGGTTGGTAGAGTTGTGGGAAGCTGCAGGTTAACTGAATCGCTTCCTAGGAACACTGAGGTATGAGCCTGGGACCATGCACTAACCTGAGGGGGTGAGGATATCTTGAGAAGGAGTGGAATGGGGACTTTGCGGGGGAGGGGATGGGGTGGGACAAAAGAAAAAAAACAACCCATCCCTAATTGCTTTATCACAGTAGTAAGTTTGTGCAGTCAGCCCCAGCTCCTAACGCCTCCCGGGCCGCCCTAGGAAGAAAGTGGGGCTAGTCTGCAACTTTTATTGTTAGGCTGGTACTGGGCCTCAGTTTCCTCCATGTGCTTCCGCATCCCCAGATTTTATTGTTCTTATAGAAAAGTGGAACTTTATGGTATCTGAACCATTTCTCCTCGGTGCATTTTACCTTAACCTGGTACAGGTAGCATTTTCTGGCCCGTTGTGGGAGAACTAACTTGTGTTGAGTAATTACCTTGTTTAATTTGCTCAACAGTTCTGCAAAACAGGTATTATTATCCTCATTGTACGTATGAGGACGTTGAGGCCCAGAGGTGAAAATGGACTTTCTCAGGGTTCCCCCAGTTAAAGAGTGGGGGAGTGCGCGATTCAAAGGCTTTCAGGGTGAGTGAGGGGCCCGCTCTCTCACTTTGGTGTCCCAGATAGTAAAATTGTTGATCATTTTTTTCCCCCTAGGGTATATTTGGAATAATGGAAAAACAGTTTTACATTTGCAGCTATTTCAAGCCAGGTATTCCTAGTTTGATTTAATCCTTGAGTATTAATTCATGTGTGTGTGGAGCCTGGAGGTCACCTGCATCTTCAGAAGCACCTAGCATTTTGTTAAAACTGCAGATCCACCCAGATTTGCTGAATCAATCTCAGGGGTGGTGCCCAGGAAACTACAATTTAGCAAAAACACCCCACAGGGATTTTTGATTGAGCTAAACTGTTTTCCTTTTTGTTTTTTAAAGTCTGTTCCAGAATTTATAAATCCACCTGCAGGGAAAAAATAGCATGCTGATATTTTAGAAGAATTGTTACCATTTCTTTTTCTCTTCTTAAATATAAATAAAAATCTAATTGTGTCTCTTAGGTTGTAAGTTGCTGACTTCTAATTGATGAGTGCTTGCTGGTATTTTATGCTTTCAAGTATTATAATTAATAGAACTTTGATTCTTGAGAGATAATAGTTTCCAGGGAATTTTTAAGATTTGAAGCAAATAGGCCCTGACCTTTTAAAATTGAGATTCCAGGCTAGAGAGGCAGAATAGTGCAGGATTAAGTGGATTTAAATACAGGATTTGGATTTAAATATATTTAGATTCAAATTCCAGACTTGCCATTTACTCACTACATAGGCTGGGACAAGTTGGTCAGTCTCTCAAAGGCTAGGTTTTCTTATCTGTTAAATGGGAATAATAATACTACTTTAGAGTTTTGATGTGAATATTAAATGAGTTCAGGGCCATAACACGTAAAGCGCCTAGCACGTGGTAGGAATTCAGTGAGTGTTCTCCCTTTCCAGAGCTTTTTAGTCCTGTGTTTAAGGTGAATTTCTCTTCTCAACTTACAGCTTCTGAAACCATATTTGAGACTGAAATTCTGTAGCTTTGAAATCACGAAGAAAATTTAAAATAAGGCCATTGAAAATCAATTTTTTGTACACTACAATTAATTTAATCATAATTTACTTAATTTCTGATGAAATAAGAGTTATGCTTGAAATTTTGTCATTCTACCAAAAAAAGAGAAATTTTCTAATTATGTCTTTAAGTTTTATTTTGAATAATATCAAATTTATAGAAAATTGCAGTGGTACACAGATCCTCCTTTATTCACATTTGCCAGTATTTAACATTATGCCATATTTTTGTTTTCATTTTCTCTCTCGCTTACTTTCTCCCCCTCTCTCTCTACACACACACACACACACACACACTTTTTTTTCTTTACTGTTTGAGACTAGGTTGCATATATCATGCCCCTTAGTAAGTGCCAGTGTGTAATATGGATATTTTCATACATGACCACAATAGATGTGCCATTTCAGGAATTTTTTTTATTTAAAAAATATTTTTAATACAATTTTTAAAGGTTACTTTCTATTTACAGTAATTCGAAAATATTGGCTGTATACTCCGTGTTGTACAGTACATCCTTGAGCCTATGCTATACCCAGCAGTTTGTGCCTCCCACTCCCCCACCCTCTTATTGCCCCTCCCCGCCCACACTGGTAACCACTAGTTTGTTCTCTATATCTGTGAGTCTGCTTCTTTTTTGTTATATTCACTAGTTTGTTGTATTGTTTAGATTCCACATATAAGGGACTTCCCTGGCAGTCCAGTGGTTAAGACTTGGAGATTCCAATGTAGGGAGCGCAGGTTCAATCCCTCGTCAGGGAGCTAAGCTCCCATGTGCTGCATGGAGTGGCCAAAGAAAAAGATTCCACATATAAATGATATTATACAGTATTTGTCTTTGTCTGATTTATTTCACTTTGCGTGATTCCCTCCAAGTCTATCAGCGTTACTGCAAATGGCAAAGGTTTGTTCTTTTTTTATGGCTGAGTAGTATTCCATTGTGTGTGTGTATATGTATACACACCACATCTTCTTTATCCATTCATCTGTTGATGGACACTTAGGTTGCTTCCATGTCTTGGCTATTGTAAATAATGCTGCTATGAGCACTGGGGTGCATATATCTTTTTGAATTAGTGTTTTTTTTTTTTTTCAGATATATACCCAGGAGTGGAATTGGTGGGTCATATGGTAGTTCTGTTTTTAGTTTTTTGAGAAACCTCCATACCGTTTTACACAGTGGCTATACCAGTTTACATTCCCACCAACAGTGTAGGAGGGTTCCCTTTTCTCCACATCTTTGCCAACATTTGTTATTTGTGTTCTTTTTGATCATAGCCATTCTGACAAGTATGAGTTAATATCTCATTGTGGTTTTGATTTGCATTTCCCTGTAATTAGTGATGTTAAGCATCTTTTCATATGCCATCTACATTTCCTCTTTGGAAAAATGTCTATTCAGTTCTTCTGCCCATTTTGAAATAGCGTTTTTTTAATATTTATTAATTTATTTGGTTGCACCAGCAGGCTCCTTAGCTGTGGCATGCAAACTCTTTGTTGCGGCATGCATGTGGGATCTAGTTCCCTGACCAGGGATCGAACCCAGGCTCCCTGCATTGGGAGTGCAGAGTCTTCTCCACTGCATCACCAGGGAAGTCCTGCGTTGTTTGTTTTTTTGATGTTAAGTTGTATGAACTGTTTATATATGTTGGACATTAATCCCTTATCGGTCATATCATTTGCAAATATTTTCTCCTTTCAGTAGGTTGTCTTTTCATTTTGTCAGTGATTTCCTTTGCTGTGAGAAAGCTTTTAAGTTTAATTAGGTCCCATTTATTTTTGCTTTTATTTCCTTTACTTTAGGAGATGGATCCAAAATATTTTGCTGCAATTTATGTCAAAGAGTGTTCTGCCTGTGTTTTCCTCTAAGAGTTTTATAATACCTGGTCTTACATTTAGGTCTTTAATCCATTTTGAGTTATTTTTGTATATGGTGTTAGAGAATGTTCAAATTTCATTCTTCTACGTGTAGCTGTCCATTTCAGGAAATTTTTAATTGGTTTAATCATACACCCAATCTATAGTCTATATTCCAGTTTCATCAGCTTGTCCTATTAATGTCCTTTGTAGCAATTTTTTCCCCAGATCAGGATTCAGTTCAGGATCACACATTGCATTTATTTGTCGTCTCTTCAGTTATCTTTTCTTCCTTCTTTCTTTCTTCCTTTTTTTTTTTTTTTTTCCTGGCTGCACCATGTGCACGTGGGATCTTAGTTCCCCAACCAGGGATGGAATCCACACCCCCTGCAGTGAAAGCTTGGAGTCTTAACCACTGGACTACCAGGGAAGTCCTTCAGTTACCTTTAATTGGGAATTGCTCCTCAGGCTTCCTCTTTTATGACATGACATTTTGAAGGATGCAAACCCCTAGGTTTGTCTGACGTTTCCTCAAGATTCATTTCAGATTATGCATCTTCGACTGTCTTTCTATATAGGGTTATTGTGTTACTTCTAGACCTGACATTTGGTAGCACATGATGTCTATTTGTCCCTAATTGGTCGTGTTAATTTTGATTACTAGGTTATGGTGTAACCCACTTCTCCACTCTAGAGTCACTTTTTCATTTTTGTAATAAATAATTTTTAATAACTAATTCAAAACTATGTAGATATCCCGATCATCATCAAAACCCTACCACCAACACCAGAATCATTCACTGATGGTTTGTTCCTGAACCAAATTTTATTCCGATGATTGCAAAATACTGATTTTTCTAATTCCATTGTTCTATATTTATTAGCTGACATTCTACCATAAGAAAGAGCTTTCTCTTCTCCCCCATTTATTTATATACTTATATACTATCAATAAGAGCTCGTGGATTCTTACTTTAGTCAATGGATTACAATGCTTTGCTGTGCTTAGTTATTTTGATACTCAAATTGTACAGATTTGGCCAGTGGGAGCTCCTTCAAGTTGGCTCCATGCCCTTTCCACATGAAGAATTCTGGTTCCTTTTACTGAAGAGTAGTCTTTAGAAGCCAGAATCTGGGTTACACTTTTTAAACATTGGAATTCCTAAATTCTTAGAGAAGGAGCAGTGGGGAAGGTTTTTGGAGACTAAAATCTGCTGTGAAAGCCTAGTTTTCCGTAAGTAGTTTGAACACTTGTGTTTTTGCTTCTTAGATCTGGGTAAAAATATTCTTGTAATCAAACTCAGACTTGCTAGTATGTTTACTTACCAAATTTGTCATTTTTTAAAGTGGATCTTAAGGAATTTGAAGTAAACAGCAGAGATTGCTTCACTGTTGAAATTTTCTCAGTTTATTTTAGCATTTAACATTCATTTTAAATGAACAAATGCCATCTCATGCATAAGATAATAGTTCTCTCCTCATATGTATCTAAGTAACAGGTATTTGTAAAAGCTAATGACAAAATACATATTTGTTTTCATTCTTAGATCATGTGGTATGGTTCTATAGAGGTTTTTTTTATTGAAAATACTATTAAAGAACTTCGTACTTATAGGACATTTGTATCTTCCAGGACATTTGAAGTAGCAAAACTTGCTTGTGAGTCTTCATTAATGTTTTTTTGGTTGTTGTTGTTGTTTTATAAATTTATTTTATTTTTTTATTTTTGGCTGCGTTGGGTCTTTGTTGCGGTGCGCGGGCTTCTCATTGCGGTGGCTTCTCTTGTTAGGGAGCACAGGCTCTAGGCACGTGGGCTCAGTAGTTGTGGCTTGCAGGCTCTAGAGCGCAGGCTCAGTAGTTGTGACCCATAGGCTTAGTTGCTCCGCGGCATGTGGGATCTTCTCGGACCAGGGCTCAAACCCGTGTCCCCTGCATTGGCAGGTGGATTCTTAACCACTGAGCCACCAAGGAAGTCCCCTTCATTAATGTTATGATAGGGAGAATCTAAACAGTTTTTACATATTTTATTACATGCTAATATTAATCCACCACCACAGTAACTGGAATAAGGTGGGCCCTACAGTCACCCAGATCTCAGACAGATAATTCCTACCTAATTTTTGTCTTTCCCTTAGTTGGCATTATTATGTTCCCCATAATATTATTTTTAATGTGCTGTATCAGTATTTGTAACTTCCAGCTTGGTATTTCTGCTGCTAAGTTCATGAAACGGGTTTTATACCTAACTAAGTGAAAGCAGTTCTTTTTATTTATTTATTTATTTATGGCTGCATTGCGTCTTGGTTGCTGCACGCGGGCTTTCTCTAGTTGTGGCAAGGGGCTACTCTTCATTGCAGTGTGCGGGCTTCTCACTGTGGTGGCTTCTCTTGTTGCAGCGCGCAGGCTTCAGTAGTTGTGGCGCGCGGGCTCAGTAGTTGTGGCTTGCAGGCTTTAGAGCACAGGCTCAGTAGTTGTGGTGCACGGGCTTAGTTGCTCCACAGCATGTGGGATCTTCCTGGACCAGGGCTCGAACCCATGTCCTCTGCATTGGCTGGCAGATTCTTAACCAAGCAGTTCTTTTTAAGAACAGCACCTCTTTCAACCTCTTTCCCAAGGAGGTTGTAGACGCTGATTTGTCCTCATAAAATGGGCCAGCTACTTGTTTTTAGGACAGATTCTAGAAATGGTATCGCAGATGGGAGAAGTTCTTTCTGCAGGGATGGCTTTCTAAGCTCTTCATCTTCGTGATTAGAACTGACTTGAGGATCAGGTTTCCTGATGATTGACAATTGCGAGACCTTTGGTTCTCAAAGAATGTGTTCTTTTCAACTGAAACTATTGCAGAGGCCTGCTTTTACACCCAGAGCTACTGACCAGTTCTCTTTTCCTTTCTAGAAATGACACTCCTCTCCTCCCAGTCTTCAGCACTAGTGGCCCCTTCTGGGTCTGTGTCCACTGAAAGCCCAGAGCAGAGGATGCTGGAGAAGAGAGCCAAGGTGATAGAGGAACTTCTTCAGACGGAGAGAGACTACATTCGGGATCTGGAAATGTGTATGGAGCGGATCATGGTACCCCTGCAGCAGGCACAGGTGGGAACTGTGGGAGAAAGTTAGCTTTGCCTTGAACGTGGTTCTCCAAGCCTGATGCATTAGGGTACGGGAGCTTTCACCACAAAGATTTATTGGGTTTGAAATAAAATGTATTGGGTTTGCTGCTCTTAATTCAAGGGCCCCAGTTTACATTTGTCATCAACTTAAGCGTTCACCATCCTGTCACTTATCAAGTCCATTATTAACTTATTAAGCTACTGCAATAATTCCTAGGACATTTCCTGTTTCTGTGGCTCCTGAAAACAGTTCCAGTGAGTCTGGGATTGTCACTTTACTGGGAGGCTGTGCAATAATATAATGAAGTCTGGGGATGGTGGGTTACCTGGCTGTAGCACCTGATTGTATAAGGTTTATTCCAGAAAGTCTTACTAATATGTGTATGCTAGACACTCTCTTAGATGCCGAAAATAGGGAAAAAACGTTATTGGTATCCCAGGGATTTACAATCCTATTGCTTGTTACTTGACCACTTGGGCTCAGCTTGAGTGTGGACTTCTGGTGCAGTCACTCACAGAACTTCTCTAGGAAGTGGACGATGCCATCTGATTTTGGGTACTGGGTGGAATTTGTGTCCCAGTACAATTATAGAAATTGGTTCTACGGTCATTTTACTATGGTAGTAGGGGAGGGGGGAGCAGAAAGTAGTTGGATCAAGGACAGATGGTGACACTAAAGGCGATGTTAGATGTTCCCATTCTGGAAACTTCGTGAGAGTGAGTGAAGATAACCTTGAGCAGCTTTTGTATCATCCTTTGAAGAGATGTTCCTAATGTGAATGATATGCCATTAATTTTGTTTCTATGCATCTTTGTTTTGTTTTCCTTTCTCAGATACCAAACATTGATTTTGAGGGACTTTTTGGAAATATGCAGATGGTGATTAAGGTCTCAAAGCAATTATTGGCTGATCTGGAAATCAGCGATGCCGTAGGTATGAGCCCCTGCCATTGTTTCAGAAGCAGGTTTTTTTGTTTGTTTGTTTTTTTAATTTCATAGGTAGGAGGCAGGGGAAGAAGGGCCCAGCTGGTACTGAGTAGTTTTGTTAGGAAAATTAAGTGTTAATTACTTAGTTCGAAGGTTATTTGGCCCCTGCTTCTCCTTTTATATACCTTGAGGTGACAGAGGATGCTTGCAATAGAAGAAATTTTTGTTGTCACATGATATGATGTTTTTCAGACCAACAGCTGCAGCCTGTTAGTGGGTCATGAGATCAGTTTAGAACCCAGTAACACAGTGGGTTTATCTTACAGCTAAGGAACCAATCACACTTAGATAAACTGCAGTATTATAGCAGGCTTCTGGCAGATTCATCCAACTTTGTACAGGAAGAAGACATTGTTATTCTGGTCAGGAACAAACCTGCCGTCTGTCCAGGAAGGAGAATCTATCTCTATCTTCCAAGGCTTTCTGTTTATATAAACATCCTTGGAAATATAATCTGGGACAAGAGCTGTCCCAAGTCATGTAGAAATGCCGTGGAGAATTGATCTTCAAAAAGTTGCCTTTCAGGCTTCCCTGGTGGCGCAGTTGTTGAGAGTCCGCCTGCCGATGCAGGGGACACGGGTTCGTGCCCCGGTCCGGGAAGATCCCACATGCTGTGGAGTGGCTGGGCCCGTGAGCCATGGCCACTGAGCCTGTGTGTCCAGAGCCTGTGCTCCGCAACGGGAGAGGCCACAACAGTGAGAGGCCCGCGTACCGCAAAAAAAAAAAAAAAAAAGTTGCCTTTCTTGGGAATTCCCTGGCAGTCCAGTGGTTAGGACTCTGAGCTTCCACTTCAGGGCACCTGGGTTCGATCTCTGGTCAGGGAACTAAGAATCCCACAAGCCATGTGGCCAAAAAAAAAAAGGATGCCTTTCTTTATTTATAGTCTTATTAATAAAAAAAAACAACTACTGAATGGTCTCTAAAAAAGATTAGCACCCAATATATATTTTTCCAATAAAATAAAATAGAAAATATCAGAATGTACTGTAAATAATAACTATAGTTTTTTGAAACATTTTTCCAATTTTTTGTATATGTATACTGAGTCACAATTTTTTTTTTTTAATTTATTTTATTTTTGGCTGCATTGAGTCTTCATTGCTGCACACGGGCTTTCTCTACTTGCTGCGAGCAGGGGCTACTCTTCGTTGCGGTGCGGAGGCTTCTCATTGCGGTGGCTTCTCTTGTTGTGGAGCACAGGCTCTAGGCTCGTGAGTGTCACTAGCTGTGGCATGTGGGCTCAGCAGTTGTGGCTTGCAGGCTCTAGAGCGCAGGCTCTGTAGTTGTGGCACACGGGCTTAGTTGCTCCGTGACATGTGGGATCTTCCTGGACCATGGCTCGAACCTGTGTCCCCCACATTGGCAGGCAGATTCTCAACCACTGTGCCACCAGGGAAGCCCTGAGTCATGATTTTAATTTATTCATGTGGGTCATTGTCAAAATGTTTGAAAAACAATTATTTCTTATAAACAAGGGAATTGTGTTAGTTATCTATTGCTGTGTAACAAACTATACTAAAATTTAGTGCCTTAAAACTAGAAACCCGTTAGGTCACTTTCCTGTGGTTCAGCAATCTGGGAGTGGCTTAGCTAGGTGATTCTGGCTCAGGGTCTCTCATGAGGTTGGAGTCAAGCTGTTACCTGGGCTGCTGTCATCTGGGGCTCAATCAGTGATCCAGTTCCAAAAGCTCACTCAGCTCATCAAGCCTCTGTTCCTTGTCATGTGAGCCTCTTCACCATCTTCATGACCTCAGGACATGGCAGCTGGCTTTCCTCAAAGTGAGTGATCCAAGAGGAAGAGGAAGCTCAAGATGGGAGCCAGTGTCTTCTTTTTTTTTTTTTAATTTATCTTTATTTTTGGCTGCGTTGAGTCTTCATTGCTGTGTGCGGGCTTTCTCTAGTTGTGGCGAGCGGGGGCTACTCTTCGTTGGGGTGCTTCTCATTGCAGTGTCTTCTCTTGTTGCAGAGCACGGGCTCTAGGCTTATGGGCTTCAGTAGTTGTGGCTCGCGGGCTCTAGAGCGCAGGCTCAGTAGTTGTGGTGCACAGGCTTAGTTGCTCCCCAGCATGTGGGATCTTCCTGGACCAGGGCTTGAACCCGTGTCCCCTGCATTGGCAGGAGGATTTTTTTTTTTTTTTTTTTTGCAGTACGCGGGCCTCTCACTGTTGTGGCCTCTCCCATTGCGGAGCACAGGCTCCGGACGCGCAGGCTCAACGGCCATGGCTCACGGGCCCAGCCACTCTGCGACATGTGGGATCTTCCCGGACCGGGGCACGAACCCGTGTCCTCTGCATCAGCAGGCAGACTCTCAACCACTGCGCCACCAGGGAAGCCCGGCAGGAGGATTTTTAACCACTGTGCCACCAGGGAAGTCCCCCCAGTGTCTTCTATAACCTGATCTCAGATACTACATACCATCACTTCTGCCATATTCTGTTGGTCATACAGACCAGCTCTGGTGCCTTGTGGGAGGGGGACATCTTATCACTTTGCTATGTTATTGTAATCATAGTGACAAGATGCTACCACAGTTCTAGCCATTCCACTACACACATCACAACATCTAGTAGAAGGAAAAATTGACCCTGTGTCGTTTAATAGTAAGCAGCCTTTCCAGAGCCCCCTCACCAGAATTCTCTTTGTTTCTCATTGGCCAGAGCTGGGTCACATGCGTATGCCTACACAGATCACTAGAGAGGGGAGTAGGCTCATTATGTTGACTTAGGCTAGGTGGTGTTGACCTGACTCACCTGGGAGAGAAATGGACATAAGAACAGTCACGGCTCTGCCCTCCTGCAGGAATGGCTGTGGGATGTTAGGTGATAGTGCAACTTTGTTAACATTTCTCTGGTATTTATTGTACTCCACACACCCTTTCAAGGTATGTCAAGCTTTATCACACTTGTTGCCTATAACAACCCTATGAGGTTTAGCTGCTATTAATCTTACTTTACAGATTGGAAACTGAGACTTACAGCAGGAAGTAATTTGCTCAGGGTCACATGGCTAGTACTTGATGGGACTAACATTCAGACTCAGGTCTTTTCTGTCATCTCTGCATAGGCTGTTAAATCCTGTACAGAACAGCTGCAAGAGAAACTGAAGCCTGGGGTCCTGCTCTCAGTTTAATTGGGGAGGTCAGAAGTCAGGGAGGTTGAGGAAGAAGAAGCACACATTGATTAGAGGTAGCCATGGTGACCTCATTTTTATAGGGGTCACCCTATAAAGCATAAAAGCCAATTTATAGGATTTCATAAGGCACTTGAAATAAGTATCTGTAGGTTATTAATTTGAATTATGAAAGAAATGAGAGAAACTGGTATCTGAAAGGAATTAATTATTAATCAAACATTTTTTCAATTTATTTTATTACCTGTGTATTATGACAACAGTAAAAAGAGGAAATGAAAACAGAATATCCATAATCTCACCCCCATACAATATCAGCTGTTTATTTTTGTTTTTCCCTTCCCCTTCTTGTCCCAAGACAACCGAGGATTTAGGTAGCCGACTGAGATGAGCTGAAGGCATGCGGAGGATGGGGGAGGAGAGGGCCTAGGAACCGTCCGGCTCAGAGCTTTACAAGGAGGGACAGTGTGCAGTGACCGTGGTATGCAATAGGCGAAGCCGAGGTTGGATGAGAGCACCAGCCTGGGGGCTCCAGTCTTGGTCCACCAGGAGGCCAAGCAGTGCATTCAGTGGGGAATTAATAAAGGACAAGGTTTTGAGTGTCTGATAAGGGAAGGTTCTGAGAAGTCAGGGAAGGCAAATTAAAGCTTCGCTGAGCCACTAGCAAAGGGCAGATTGACATGAATTGCATAAGCAATGTTTTATTTTGCTTACGTTTAATTTATTTTCATATATAATACATATTATTATATATATATATTTGTTTTTTGTTTGTTTGTTTGTTTGTTTTTGCGGTACACGGGCCTCTCACTGTTGTGGCCTCTCCTGTTGCGGAGCACAGGCTCCGGACGCGCAGGCTCAGCGGCCATGGCTCACGGGCCCAGCCGCTCCGCGGCATGTGGGATCTTCCCGGACCAGGGCACGAACCCATGTCCCCTGCATCGGCAGGCGGACTCTCAACCACTGCGCCACCAGGGAAACCCTGAGTATATTTTAAATGTAACTTATTTTTAATGCATTCACATGGCACAAAATTTGAAAGGTACCAAGAACTGCTTAATGAAAACTCTTCTATCTGTCCCCTGCCACCCAGCTCTTCTCAACCAGAAGCAACTAATGATACCAGTTTTCTTATATCTCCTTCCAGAGATAGTTTATCATAACAGCAATTACATATATATTTCTCTACCCTGGTCCCCCATCCCCATTTTAAAAATTTATATAAACAGTAGCATACTATTCAAACTGTTCTGCACTACACCTTAACTCCCCTTTTAATAAAAGTATGCCTTCCAAGCAGTTTTTATGATCCAGGAATAAAAATGGAAAAGTATACAGTGAGGGGATAACTTGGTGAAAATCCAGGGTAATCCAGGATGCTGGAAAAAGCATCATTGAATTAACTTATAAGCCTGATTGGAGAAGGATTCTAGTTACAGCCAGGACAGGGTCCACAGGGAAGGAGAGAATGGTAGGTGTTCAGGGCTTGGATGATTTAGAAGACGAGGAGGTTGAGATGAGGAAGAAGTACAAGGAGACTCTGGATATGTAGTAATATCTAAGGAACTGGCTTTTTTTTATTATTTTAAGCATGTCCCACAGAAAGAAATACATTTTACCTAATGACCAGGATACATGTTTGTGTGTGTGTGTCTGTGCTTACTTTTACTGTGTTCAATGTTTTCTGTTCTTTTCTATTCCATTTTATTTCCTCAAAAATGTGTTGATCATACCCATAAAGTAGATTCCATGACCCATTCATGGGTTTTGACCCAAATTTGAAAGACACTGTAAATTAAGTTGTAGCTTTGTTAGTTTGTAGTTGATGTAGAAGAGTCACCATTAGGGAGGGTAAAACCCATGAATGGAGGAGGTACAGTGTAACCGGTGTGAGAGTGAAGGTTCTGGGAGTGCTGGTGGGGAATGGATACGAAGGGGCGAAGACAGGCAAATACTGGATGGTGAAACTGGATAAAGACATTGGTGGCTCAGGGATTCCAAAGTGGCCCTGAACGTCAAAAGGAAGCAGCCCCACTCTTAACTCCTGTGCCTGTTGAGTCACAGGATTAGACAAAGAAAGGCTGCCAGTTGGACGGCAGCATGAGTGTGGTTTGTATGGACATAGTCAAGGCTCTCTTTTGGAAGGAGCTATAATCAAGGAAATACATTTCATTTAAATAGAAAGTGCTCTGCACGAGAATAGGGAATTCCATAGGACACAACATGGAGGGAACAGAGGTGACCTTGTAGAGAAACGGATGGGGTTCCCTGAGGGAAGGGGTTTATGCCCACAGCGGCTGGGAGAAATAGTTATAGGGGAAGCAGTAAGTAGGGTCATAATTTGAGGGAGGAGCTCAAGGATGAGAGGACGTTGTCTTTTGGGGAGCAGTGCAAGCTGAAGAAGGAAGGACCAGGTACACAGAGGGAAGAGGGGCAAGAGGAAGAGCAGTTTTAACAGTTCAGGGAATGGGCACATTCAGGCAGCTGATCTAAATGAACTTGCTCCGGGGAAGTTTGCTTAGGAATTATTCCTATGCCCAAATGGCGTAGACCAGGGGTCCATGAGTAGATTTCAAGTACTCCACCAACTTGTATAGAAGTTTCTTTATTTATAACAGAAATTTAGCATTGATTTAAGGTATGACTGTAGGGAACAGTGACTTTGTCACCAACTGAAGTCACCTGCTCGTATCACATTAAGTTGTTGCAGTATCTCGAAATTCCAGCAATGACCAGAAACAACACGTTATACCAGTCTCTTGTGTCACTCATCATACTTTGAAATTATGGTGATTATTAGATTCATCGCTATGTTTTGCTATTCAGTGCTTTATAAAGAAGTACATATATTATTATATCATAGATTCAGAGGGTTTATATTTATATAATATAGTATTAATATATTTATATATAATTTATATTATAAATTAATGTATTTATTAATATGATAAACTTCATAGTCTTGTGTATTTATGTGCAAAGAAAAGGTTGGAAGCTGCTGCCGTAGAAGGATCTCTTCACCCCTCTGGAGATTTGGGGCTTAGAGAGCTGAGGGGTCTTTACAGGTTCTGATCACATGCCTATACGGAGAGTACTTGCAAATGCCTTACTCTGCCTGACAGAAAAGGGACTGGACTCTGTTTCAGGGACCAGCTGTGTGTGTGTGCATGCACGTGTGCATGTGTATGCGTTCTGAAAAATAAATACATGGATGAGATAGTTCTCTTAAATTTTGCTTTAAATAAGTAGAATTTTAAGCGGTTACATGGAAATATCATATTAATTTGAAGGATAGTCTTATTCTCATTTCTTGTGATAGGATTATCTGGTATTAAAGTTTGGTTATATACCTTCCATTTAGTATGCTGAGAAGAAAGTTACTAAAAAACACTGTATGTTTGTGTATATTCCAAAGGACCGGTGTTTCTTGATCACCGAGATGAGCTTGAAGGAACATACAAGGTTTATTGCCAGAATCATGATGAGGCCATCTCATTGCTGGAAATATATGAGAAGGATGAGAAGATCCAGAAGCATCTTCAGGACTCCTTGGCAGATCTTAAGTAGGAGTTTTGAGCACTTCATTCCATCATAGCTCTTCAGCTCTGCCTTTTGGAAGTCACTCCCATGTCTATGTTATGGATCTATCATATTTTAAACATAAGTGATACATTATCGTAGGTCCTATTATGTAACTTGCCTTTTCCCATTCTGTATCATGGAAATCTTAAGTAGCTTCCTGCTTGTAGTTTTATCCATTAAAATCACTTTTATCTATACACACAAAGTATTAAGTTAGCATTTTCAGGTAAGAAGCTGCCAGGAAGATAGTTTGGTCCAAATGAGAGAAAAGGTAAGAAGATAAAGTCAGTTGTTCTTGACCATCAGGTGAGAGTCTCCTGTCTTAGGGAGGCAGGCTATAAGGATATAATATATGTCTAAGTAGGTCAAAGTGAAGTTAAGGGCTTATTGACTTTTTTTAATAGACTAGATATGCCACCATAGACATTCACAATTCCCCTTCTGTCCCATGTGGTTTTTGTCTGCCCAGCTAATAGGCATTAGTTGGACTAACGTGTTCTGAGAGGAATGTGAAAATCAGCATCAGTATTCTCTTTAATCAGTTGTTTCTTCTTTTCATGCTCACTGCCCTGTAGGAGCCTGTACAATGAATGGTAAGTTCTTGCCACTTGATGCAGAAGCTCGTTTCATTATTTTCTTCCTTTATAGACAGAAACCTAGAAGTAGACCTGCCTTGCTGTATTTTCCTCCGTAGCACTTACCACCAAATGACACTTCATATAATGTTTGTTTGATTATTGTCTGCCTCTTTCCACTAGGGCAGGGACTTTTTTGGGTCACTACTAAATCCGCAGCATCTAGAACACTGCCTGGTGTTTATTAGGTGCCCAGTAAATGTGAATGAATTAAGTTGGGAAGTAGGGTGAAAGAACGGAGCTATATTAGGAAAATAACAAATACTACCTGTAGGCCCTGTGTTACTGACAGTTGACTGAAGTCTCTGTTTTTCCTTTTCCTGAAGGGGATGCACAAATTATATTAACCTGGGCTCCTTCCTCATCAAACCAGTGCAGAGAGTAATGCGCTACCCACTGCTGCTGATGGAGTTGCTGAATTCCACCCCCGAGTCCCACCCAGATAAAGTGCCTTTAACCAATGCAGTCCTTGCAGTCAAGGAAATCAACGTTAACATTAATGAATATAAACGTCGAAAGGACCTGGGTAAGAAAAGCATACTTGCTGAAAAGGAGGTATACCCTTGAGAATGTTCTCCTTCTCAAAAGAATTAATTACTTCACCAGAGGTGGACAAGCAGATGGTAGGTAATAGGGCTGTGATGAAAAAATGGTAATAGAATTTGGGGAAAATGAGATAATGAAAGAAAAAAAAACAGTGATCATAATAAAAGCACAACCATGCATGTTGGAAATAAGGCACCTGTGATAAAGCTTATAGCAATGAGTCTTTCCTAAGAGATATAAAGACCTATTAGAGAATGGCTGATCAGGAGAGTTCCTTCAAGCATGAGTGATTGCCTTCTCAACTCATTGAAGGCAGTCCTCTTCAGTCCATGCTTATGTGTGTTTGCTCCGCACGTCTGGTTGGATATTTCAGTGTTTCCACTTAAGCTAGAACTTTGTTGTGTTCTTTCAGAAGACCCGGGTTTGCCCACCTCCCTGGTCCCATCAGTCCTGCCTCTGGTCTGTGCCCCTCCCCTCCCCCACAGAACTGTGCAGTCAGTTGCCAGACACCCTCTCTTTCTTTATAATATAGAACAAACTGAACCATTTCTTTTGTCTCATCAAATCTCTTGTTGAGGCTTTGATTTTGAACACTCAATGAGTATAGCATGGTGACCATGCTAAACTGATTTATTATTCATATCCTCAAAGAATCTATAATATAGCCTCTTTGCCTGTCTCTCCACTAATCTCCATATTTATCTAAAATCATTTTTCCCTTCCGCTTCAGCCATGACACCCGTGTTTAATGTTGGCTGTGGATGTTAAAGCTCTCTGGCCATCTGGCCCTTTGTCTTGGTTCATATCTCCTCATGTAATGTCATCTTAATCTCCTACAACAGTAAAGTGTGCCTTTTTGCTACCACCCAGCCTTCCCTTGCTACCCTTTTACTCTTATTTCCAGGCTTTTCTGCAAACTGTGCCTGATGCATGACACATAGATGAATTAAAAACTCCTGCATAGCATTTCACTATGAGACGATTGTATATAAATATCTTGTTTGTATATGAGACCATTTAAGGTGGTCTTGTAAGTCAGGTACTGTTACTTTCTACATCTTATTGGAAAGGAAAATGGGGCTCAGAGGAGTTAAGTGGCTTATTTAAGGCCACACCTTTTTTTGGCCGTACCCCATGGCTTGCAGGACTTTAGTTCCCTGACCAGGAATTGAACCCAGGCCCTGGCAGTGCAAGTGCAGAGTCCTAACCACTGTACCACCAGGGAATTCCCTAAGGCCACACCTTGAAGAAATGACAGACCCAGGCACTGAACTCAGGTTTCCTTGACTCCAAATCTTAGGCTCTGTTCCTTACACCTCTGCGACCTTCCTTCCTTGTCTCTAACCTTCTCCAGTCTGCGCACAGTCTCTGCTGTTCTCCAGGTATCTGATCTGTCCATAAATGGTGATTTGGATTAACGTTTTGCGTACTCAGTTATAAGCTCATTGAAAACAAGCACTAGCTCTAGTTTGGGTTGTTAGTCTCATTTGTAGTCTGTCCATGCTCAGAAGAGGGCTTTCTTCACTCACCAATTTGACTCACTCCCCAGTCCTCAAGTACCGAAAGGGTGATGAAGATAGCCTCATGGAGAAAATTTCTAAACTGAACATCCACTCCATCATCAAGAAATCCAACCGGGTTAGCAGTCACCTGAAGCACCTCACTGGCTTTGCCCCACAGGTGAGGTTCCTGCGCTTGAAGGTTCAGCCTGTCTTTGGCTGCTTTTCAGGGCTCCACGGGGCAGCCTGCATGGTGTGAATTGGCAAGATTCCCCTCTTAGTACCTCCCCTGGTGTTTGCTAGCTGGTGGATACAGGACCCTGCAGCTACTGTTCGTTTAAATCCATCCACCCAACCCTCCATCCGAGCCTTGGTGAGCTGCTTACAGTGTGTATAAAGGCAAATCAGGAGGCCAAATCGGTCACCATGTAATAGTTATCATGGTTTTAGACACCCCTAAGGAGCTATAATCTATTTGGGGAGACAAAATTAAAATTGTAGACATGTTAAGCTAGAAGGGATTTCAGAGATCACCTTGTTCAACACCATATTGTCACACATGAGGAAATGTAAAGTCTGAGGTTTGAGTGATTTGTAAAACAGTTATCAACAGAGTAGATCCAGTCTCCAGACTTCATGCACTGAACCATGTGTATGTGATACAGTCGGTGGAAAATACCAGCTAAAGAATCAGTTGCTAAGCTTTGTAGTTTGTTCTCTACACGCTGTGGTACTTAAAAAAACTGGAGCTCCGTGAGAGTGTGTTTCATGTTGGCAAGAGATTTAATCTGAGTCTTAAAGGAGAGGGGCAGGTTTGGCAGAGGGAGAGAGGAGGGCAAACCAGGCAAGGCAACAATACTGGTGAAGCAAACAGCCTGACCAGCAAAGGGTTTCCATCAGGAACAGAGGGGGTCAGTTAGAGCCAGGAGGGCCTGTGTGTACTTAGGAGCTCTGTCAAATCCAATTCAGTATGATTCAGGGAAACATCAAAGGCTCAAAATTTAAACAAAAGATGCTTTAAGAAAGTTCTTATTTTGCCAATAAGATCTATTGAGGGAGAGTCCCAATTTGCTAACAGCACTTTTTTATTTTGAACAGATTAAAGATGAAGTATTTGAAGAAACAGAGAAAAACTTCCGAATGCAAGAAAGATTGATCAAATCTTTTATCCGAGACCTGTCTCTCTACCTCCAGCATATCCGGGTGAGTAAAGACATCACTCTCATTAGAATCATGTACAGTGGGGAATTCCCTGGTGGTTCAGTGGTTAGGACTCGGTGCTTTCACTGCTATGGGCCTGGGTTCAATCCCTGGTCAGGGAACTAAGATCCCAGCCAAAAAAAAAAAGGAATCACATATGGTATAATTCCATCCGCTCTCCTGTTCATCCGCATATTGCTTAATGAATGTGGAATAACCTGGACTCAAATGACCAGTATGCCATGACAGACTTTTTATTGGGATTCTTACAGATATAACTACTGAACGAATATCCTCCTGTTATTGTTTTATTTATTTATTTGGTTGCAGCAGGTCTTAGGTGCGGCAGGTGAGCAAGTTTTGGCTCGTCAGCTCCTTAGTTGCGACACGTGGGCTCCTTAGTTGTGGCTCACGAACTCTTAGTTGTGGCATGAGTGTGGGATCTAGTTCCCTGACCAGGGATCAAACCTGGGCCCTGTGCGTTGGGAGCGTGGAGTCTTAACCCCCCTGTGCCACCAGGGAAGGCCCTCTTACAGGTTATTTAAAAGTTAAACAATGTCAGAAGATCAGCACTGTTGTATTCATAGTAAAGGGACCTAGCTCTTTCCTTCCTCTCTTTCGAGCTTCATCACCCTCTTTTCCCCCTGTCTCCTGTACCCAGTTATAGAAGAAGCACTTGTGACAGTTCATTTTGTCAAAATCATTTTGAAGATCAAATAGTAAGAGAATGGTTCCTGTGGGGTGTGCTTCCTAATAATAATATTTATTTACAACTGTACATAGGCCTCTAAGGTTGTTAGAGCCACGAATAGGTCCTAGAGAGTTGCAAGAACTTGGGAGATCAGGCAGGCCCTGGTCTTCCTTCCCTCAGGCAGTGCTTCCTTCATGAAATCAGAACCAGGACTAGAATCCTTTCTCTTAAAACCCGTAATTTCTCTGTTGATTTAATAGAATAGTGTTTATATAAGTATACCATGTACCCCTGTCCCTCACACAGGAAAATCTCATCCCATGAAACAAATAATTTCCTTTAAAAGAGATCCTTTGCTTTTTAAAAATCATTATTGTTATTTTTTTTTTAAGTAAAATGGTACAAAATTCAAAAACTACCAAAGGGATAAGTATAAAGTAAAAATAACTCCTCCCCCTCCCCTGTCTCCTAGTCATCTATAGAGGCGGACACATCTATCAGATTCTTCTGTCAGAGATATGTGTGTGAGGGAGAGAGAGACACACACACACACGCACTGTTGAGCACCTTGGGTTTTGCATTTTGGAAATCGTTCCATATTTGCACACACAGAGCTGCCTTGTTCTTTTTTACAACTGCATAGTATTTAATTGTTATGGACATGCCATAATAAATTTAACTAGTCCCCATCGATGGATGTTTAAGTTGTTGCAAAAAGTTAGAAACATTGGCACGAGAAATATCCTTGCATGTAGATCATTTTTCTGATCTATGTGAGTATATCTGAAGGCCAGAGTACTAGATTTTCTGAGCCAAATCATAAAGCAATGCAAATTTCATAGATATCATACCAGTGAAAACTCCCCACCAGCAATGTATGAAACAGTTTCCCCACCCCTTGCTAACATACAGTGTTATCAAAATCAAAATGTCTTATCTTTGCTGGCAAGAAAGGTAAAAATTGCTATTTTAATATAGTTTGAATTTACATTTCTTATATTATGAATGAAGTTGAGGATATTTTTGTATGTTTGAATCATTATATTTCTTTTTCTGTGATTTGTCTATATTTGGGGGCACTTATTTATTGATTTATTGTTCTTTTTCTTATTGACTGGTAATACCTTTGTATATGTTGGAGAAAATAGCCCTTCTTCTGAGTTGCTGGCTTACAAATACCCCCTGCCCCAGTTTGTTGACTTTTGAATTTGCTTAAAATGTTTTCTCTGTGTAGAAGAGTTTTATTTTTGTGTAGTCTAACTAAACTTTTATGGTTTCTTAGTTCTGTGTCATACTTTAAAAGGTCTTTTCCATTCCAAGATAATTTTAAAAAGATGTCCTATGTTCCAGTACTTTTATCATTCTATTTTTTTATATTAGTCAATCTAGCTGGAATTTATATTAGTATATAGGAATCCAACTTTTTGTTTTTTATCTAGTTACCTGTCATTATCATTTATTGAGTAATACCCACTGATTTGAAGTGCTTCCGACACTTCTTTTAAATAGCAAACTCTCTCCATTCATGTTTTGAAAATGTGATCAAGTAAAATTGAGGGCTTATAAGACTTTCCAGGAACACATTGGCTTAAAGTGAGAGATTTGACCAAGTATGGTTCCCTTGCCTTAGGACTTTACCCTACAATTCCTCTAATTTTGATATCTCCCTATTGGCTATTTTCTCCCCATGTTATCTAAATGTGTAGCAAGTATACACCTGAGCACCCAACTCTTAAAAGGCTTGTCTCCCTAGCAATGGGTGACAGCCCTTGGACGGGCAGGTCGGTTTGGTTCTGACTGCTAACTGCTATCTAGGATGAATGATGGAGGCTAGAAGTTCTGTCTGGTCTTACCTGTGTTTGTAACTGGCTGCAGGAATCGGCATGTGTGAAGGTGGTGGCTGCCGTGAGCATGTGGGATGTGTGCATGGAGAAGGGACACAGAGACTTGGAACAGTTCGAGAAGGTGCATCGCTACATCAGTGACCAGCTCTTCACAAATTTTGTAAGTGACTCTTCAGCCCACTTTTTTCAGGCTGGGTCTCTTCCCAGGGTTCTCTCTAACATCCAGCTCATGGAAAAGTTAATTCCATAGAGACACGCTTCCATGGACCAGGAATCCTAGTGTTCTTTAGCTAAGTTCATATCAGAATTTTATATTCAGAACCTGACTTTCAATCAGCTGAAAGGACAGATAGGACCTGCATGTATGCAAACAGATTTTTTTTTTTTTTGTGGTATGCGGGACTTTCACTGTTGTGGCCTCTCCCGCTGCGGAGCACAGGCTCCGGATGCACAGGCTCAGGGCCATGGCTCACGGGCCGAGCTGCTCCGCAGCATGTGGGATCTTCCCGGACCGGGGCACGAACCCATGTCCCCTGCATCGGCAGGCGGACTCTCAACCGCTGCGCCACCAGGGAAGCCCTGCAAATAGATTTTTTTATAATTGTGATCAGCCCAGTTTCAGGGGATAAAGGAAAACCAGGAAATTTAATCTGGTATCACTACTGATAACTGATCAAAAGAAAATAACTAAAGAACTAATAACTTAAAACGGAATATTTTTGCATAGTTAAGAGAGTAACAAACAGATTTTTGAAATGGCACAAACTATTTTGTAAAGACTACTAAATGCCAAATTGCTTGGGAAATTCTAAATATATATTCTATATATATCTCCTGAGTAGAAGTGGGTGGGCTTTGATAGTTTCTTGGAGATCTCTGGATGCTTGAAGCATCTTTAGAAAACATTGGGGGAACTTGGGGGAACATACGGTTATTCTAACAGTAGCATCTTATTAAAAGTAATTTACTAAGCACCTGTTTATGTTCTTTTGTGTCAATATTGTGCCCTCTATGTCTATCCCTCTAGAAAGAATTAGACAAAAACTTTTGAAAAGTGAAAACAGATTATTACTAAGTAGTTATGAGTAGAAGAGGTATGATGGGTGTGTGAAAGTTTCTCTACCCCAGATTATGTAACAACTAAATCTTTTTAAAATTTATTTCTTATTGATGTATAGTTAAATTACAGTGTTATGTTAATTAACTTCTGTACAGCAGAGTGACTCAGTTACACATATATATGCATTCTTTTTTATATTCTTTTCCATTATGGTTTTTTTTTACACCAAAGAAAAATTTATTAAAGTATAGATTACTGGTTATTTAAAAATACATGAGAAAAGACAAACATACAAAGGCATTATCATACAACTAAACTCAATTCCTAAGTTTAGATTCCTAAACTCAATACTTTTGAAATACAAAACAATGATCATTACCTCCAAAAGTCAGTTTGAAACAAATTGACTTTTAAGTTGGTATTATAATTCTTTTCACTCAGTTTTGCTTACAAATGTTCTAGGTTTTTCAGTTTCATCACATATCAGAACTTTTTTTTGACATGTTTACTTCTCAAAGTGGAATATAGTTATTTCTTGCAATTAATGTCAGCAACTATAGAAAGCTTCTCTTAAGTCACAAGGATTCAATATGGTTGCTGCTTTGGAAATAGTTACCATTCTGAGTTATCTATACTAAGACTCGTGCATTGACAGGCAAAATATTAATGGGCAAAGTATGGAGATTGAGAGCAGGAGGACTAAGGAAAGATACCTTTTACTGCAGACCTGCTAAAAAAAGACTCCATTATTTACTCTGATAGTATTGCTAGAGAAGCAGTTTCTGCCAGATCACAGGTTGGCTATGTAGTTGTCCATTTTAAATTTCCAACGCTAAAGAATGGCAGACTTCAACAATTAGATTGCTCAACCAAATAAGCAGAACTCTAAGTTACCATATACTTTAATTATGAGAAATAAATTATTTTCTTAATTGGTTTAGCAGCCTTGTACCTGGAAAGGCAGCAAAACCCACTTTGTTCCAAAATTAGAAGGCCGCCTCAGAGGCTGCGTCTAAGGTGCCTGACTACCTTCTATCATCCATGAGTCGTGAAGGTGGACCTTCCTGAACTCAGTAACTTAATAAATCCATCAACACAGTGTTGAGCCTGCAAAACCAAAAAAGTACATTCGTAAGGTAGGAATTGGTTTGTATAAAACAAGAGGGATATATCCTCTTAGATAACACAAGAGGAATATGCATGGTAATAAAAACAATCTATAATAAACTTGTAAAGAAATGATTCTGGTTTACATGTAACTCTGCTTAAACTGACCATGACTGAATGATTAAACATTTTCTTCTCCTAACATAATGCCCATTCATTATAAGCTAAGCTGGACTTGGTTTCTTATAAATCTCTTATTTCCTTGGATTTATCTACTACACCCTTACTTTATAGCCATTTAACTAAAGCCCCTCGTCAGAAGGATACCAGATTCATTAAACAGAGGCATCTTCTTGTAAGAATCTGCACTTCAAAACAGCCTCTGAAGAACCAGCAGCTGGCTCTCCAATGTAGCTACCTCTCATTTCACATTATCACAGAAACGGTGCAGTTTACTAACCACTCCTTCCTTACGGAAGACTCAGTAGCTGTAAAAAATTTTTGTTCATTTCAGAACACATTTCAATACTTATTAATTCCAAAGATCCGAACACCATGTAGCTGTGGCATTTTGGGAATTAGCACACTCAGGAGAGAAGCTGTGTTTAAGATGAAGTGAGTTGGATCATACTTCATATAGAAACTTGTCAGAAAATATAGAATTATTGGAGAAATTGTGAAAAACTTCCTTGAAGATGTAAACTGTACTCCATAGTCCAGTTGTTCCCAATGAGTTAGGAGCCTCGCTTTACCCTGGTCAGGAGTTTCAAATGGTGTTCCTTTTACTGCATGCAGAAATACATACATGCCCAGATTATGTATAACATTTGTTAAGGTCCAAGCAACAGGAACACTGAAGAAGGGAATACTGAGTAAAACGATATGAAGCAAGCCAACTCCCAAAGCATATGTCAGCCACATATCCCGGCTGTTCATTACATGGGTATTTGGATTCACCTCACTCTGGGCAGCTCCAACATTCATGTTTGCGCCGCCACCCCACTCCCGGCGGCTGGCTGGCTCAGAGCAGTATCAGCTCCGCGGTGGCTGCAGGGCTAACGGCGGCATCTCCTCCATTATGGTTTATTGCAGGATATTGAATATAGTTCCCTGTGCTACACAGAGGGACCTTATTGTTTGTCCATTCTCTGTATACCAGTTTGCATCTGCTAATCCCCAATCCCAATCCAAGCCTCTCCCACCTCCTTCCCCCTTGGCAGCCACCAGTGTATTCTCTATGTCACTGATTTTGTTTCTGTTTCATAGATAGGTTCATTTGTGTCATATTTTATTTATTTATTTATTCTTGGCTGCATTGGGTCTTTGTTGCTGCACGCGTGCTTTCTGTAGTTGCAGAGAGTGGGGGCTACCCTTTGTTGCAGTTCATGGGCTTCTCATTGGGTGGCTTCTCTTGTTGTGGAGCACAGACTCTAGGTGCATGGGCTTCAGTAGTTGTGGCACGCAGGCTTAGTTGCTCCGCGGCATGTGGGATCTTCCCAGACCAGGGCTCGAACCCATGTCCCCTGCATTGGCAGGCAGATTGTTTAACCACTACGCCACCAGGGAAGTCCTGTGTCATATTTTAGATTCCACGTATAAGTGGTATCATGTGTTATTTGCTTTTTCTTTCTGACTTACTTCACTTAGTATGATAATCTCTGGTTGCATCCGTGTTGTTGCAGATGGCATTATTTTGTTCTTTTTATGGCTGAGTAGTATTCCATTGTATATATGTACCACATCTTCTTTATCGATTCACCTGTCAACAGACATTTAGGTTGTTTCCATGTCTTGGCTATGGTGAATAGTGCTGCTGTGAACATAGAGGTGCATGTATCTTTTTGAATTATGGTTTTGTTTGGGTATATGCCCAGGAGTGGGATTGTTGGGTCATATGGTAATTCTATTTTTAACAACTAAATATTAAGTTAAATTCAAGTTATATATAGACACATACACGCAAGTGATACCAGACAGATGGTCACAAATGGGTTGTAATGCAAACATCATGTTCATGTATGTAGTTTAGCATTTATCAACTATGCAGCTATTTTGCACACTGTTTGGCGTGAGCAAATAGTTGGGTGAAGAGTTACAAGCTGAGAAGCTTTGTAGGATATGTGCGTACATCTGGTGTCGGATCTGCATGGGTTTAGCTTGTGCACTAGGAGCAAAGCAGGTGGTACAGGACATAACAAAATCCACCTGAAGATAGTTTTGAGCATAACAAATTCGGGACACTGAACGCCATGCCTTTCTCGTCCCCACAGAAGGAGAGGACAGAGCGGCTGGTCATCTCTCCCCTGAATCAGTTACTGAACATGTTCACGGGGCCCCACAAGCTGGTGCAGAAACGCTTTGACAAGCTTCTGGACTTCTATAACTGTACAGAACGGGCAGAGAAGCTGAAGGACAAGAAGACCCTGGAGGAGCTGCAGTCGGCCCGGAACAACTACGAGGCCCTGAACGCCCAGCTGCTGGACGAGCTGCCCAAGTTCCATCAGTATGCGCAGGGCCTCTTCAGCAACTGTGTGCATGGCTACGCCGAGGCCCACTGTGACTTCGTGCGCCAGGCGCTGGAGCAGCTGAAGCCGTTGCTCTCGGTGAGGCCCGCCCTCCCCATGGAGAGGTAGAATCCCAAGTTCTCCTGGAGTTTTTCTGGGAATACACAGCCAGGTTGTCAGAGACATTATTAAACTAGGTAGATTAAGTATGTCACTGGGTCAGGCCTGTCGGGAATCAGAATTCTTGATCCCTTGATGGAGCCGGGGAACCTGTGGCCTTTAAATGGCTCTCTTTCCACCCTGAGAGATCCCGGAGGAGCCAGCCAGCTTGGGCTGTGGGCACTGGGCTGCGGTGTTGGTGGCTTACACTTGAGGAGTTTTAAGGAGACTGTGCCAGTCTTGGGATCGTTCACGTGTGTTCTCTTCTTTCCTCTGTCTCTGGTCTCCCTGTGCATGGACTCCAGTTACTCAAAGTCACCAGCAGGGAAGGGAACCTGATTGCCGTCTTCCATGAGGAGCACAGCAGGGTCCTGCAGCAACTCCAGGTTTTCACCTTCTTCCCAGAGTCTCTTCCTGCCACCAAGAGGTCATTTGAGAGGAAAACTATGGAGCGCCAGTCCACCCGAAAGCCACTCCTGGGCCTGGTGAGTGGAACTGGAGAGGCTCATATGGCCTGGTGGTTAAGGTGTGAACTCCTGAGTGAGACCGCCTGGGTTCAGATCCCAATTCTGACAATGACTCACTCTGTGTCCTTGAGCAAGTGCTTCATTGGTTTCCTCATGTCTAAAGCACAGATAATAGTTATACCTACATCATAGAGTTGTTTTGAGATTCAAATGAGTTAAAATATGTAAAACACTTGGACGTTGCCTGACACCATTATTAGTTAGCATTATTCAAGTAAGCTATTATCATCATCATTATTAATATTGATGGACTCAGCTCTGTCTCTACAGATGAGCAATTTAATAGGAGTTTAAATATTTTATTATAATTGGAGAATAAAGGTTATTGAGTTCAAATCTATCATGCTCTCATTCATTCCTTCACTCACTATCACTAGGCACCACTAGTGTGCCTCCTGGTACAGACTTCAAAATGCCCTCTGAAAAGCATTCTTGGATCCTATCCTATACAATGAAAGGAGTTAGTAAAGGATTAATATTAGTACTTTGATCAGTGAAAGGAACTGGCTTAAGGGTATGTTAATTCTGCCAGGCTCCGTATTTTTGATCATGTATTGGAAAAGGTGGTTATCTGATACACTGCCGAACAGTTAATGGCTGACCACTTTTTAACCTGGAGTTATTTTCTTTTTGAACTCGATTCTTGCATATTCTGAAAAGTACGGTAAGATATACCAGATTATATGGGGTAAAAACCTAAAAGACTGCTGATTTATCTGTGCTTACAATATTTTTGCCCCATGTAATCCCATAGACATTAATTTATGTGATCTAAAAGAGGAAATCAGATTTTTTAATCACGTTTACTTTTTATTTTTATGAATATTGTTTTTATAGATATGAAGTCTAGATAAGGAAAGTCTCAGTTGTTTAGATTCATACAGTAAAATACAAGAAGACCTACTCATATTACTTAGATATTTTGATTCTTTAGGTGGCACTTTAATCACATATTTTTGTTACAGGATAACAGATATAAAACTAAGGGTGTGTTAAATTTTCTTACTACAAAGGCACCAAAACGTGACCCAAGAGATTACAGTTTTTACCTGTAGCCACATGGACTGACTCAGGCGCAAAGGCATCTGATGGGAGTAGGGAGCTGGCTGTCATTGCCTCCACTTCTGAGACTGACAGCATACGGGATTAAATAGAGCTGCTGGGATAACGGCCAGGAAGGGGTTTTGATGATTATATTTCTTTTTTTGTTTTTTTTTTGCGTTATGCGGGCCTCTCACTGTTGTGGCCTCTCCCGTTGTGGAGCATAGGCTCCGGACGCGCAGGCTCAGTGGCCACGGCTCACGGGCCCAGCCGCTCCGCGGCATGTGGGATCTTCCGGGACCGGGGCACGAACCTGTGTCCCCTGCATCGGCAGGCAGACTCTCAACCACTGCGCCACCAGGGAAGCCTGATGATTGTATTTCTTATATTGCCTTTCAGCCAAGTTACATGCTTCAGTCGGAAGAACTCCGGGCCTCCCTCTTGGTAAGGTATCCCCCTGAAAAGCTCTTCCAAGCAGAACGGAACTTCAATGCTGCCCAGGACCTGGACGTCTCACTTCTGGAAGGTGACCTGGTGGGCGTGATTAAGAAAAAGGACCCCATGGGCAGCCAGAACCGCTGGCTGATTGACAATGGAGGTAAGAACAGTAGGCGACAGATTACTGTAACTCTGAATGAGGAAAGAGTGATTTGGGCTGTGCCTGAATCCTGGGTAGGCCAGAGAAAAATATGAGAGTGTTCGGTTAAAGGGAAAAGCAACCTTAAAAGTTGTCTCCATCTCGAGAGAGTGTAATGCTCAAGTCATTACTGAAACAAAACCAGTCTTTGATTTTGTTTTTGTTTTTTTTAAAAATTCCAGAGGAGACTCCATTACTTACCTTGCAAGATCTTGCCTTGCTTTACCTTTACAGACAGTGAATCCTGCCTGAAGGGTCCTTTGCCCTCTCGATTCTAACCTGAGTGAACCACAAGTTCTGTAGGTGTGTTTTGTGAGCATATGGATTTAAAACCTTTAAGAAGGGGTTGTTTGCTTTTTGAGTTACCCCTGCCCCCAACCAACAAACAATTTTACTTCATGACTATTTAGGGAATGACTTTAAAAACAGCTTACAGCTTTTTTTTCTGTTGGGAGTGGGGGTGGGGAAGGCATACAGAATTTTTTTTTCAACGTACAAAGAAGAATAATGAATAACAATTCCAAAATCTGAAAAGCTTTGAAATATCAGAGGTTTTTTTTTCAGAACTAATTTGCCAAAACCTGCCCTGATCTGAACTCATTTGGTGACAAAACCTGAACAAATGATGTGAGGCTGTTTATGATCATTACTCTTCCCTTTTGGTGTGACTAGTCGCATACGTTTTGCTACAGAAACATGAATGGGTTTGACTATGGGGTGTTGACCCAGACCCTGCTGGGTATATCATGAAATCTATAGTATACTTAATTACCTTTCCTAAATCCCCAAATCTGAATTCCAAAACACATCTGGCCCCGAGTGTTTTAGAAAAGGATTGTGGGCCTCTATAATAAACATCTATGTTCATACCACAAGAACTGAAAATTTTAACATTTCTCAGTTTCTTTAAAAGTGTTGTGTGGATTTTTTTCTCCTCCCTCAGCCCCCTGCTCTGCCTACCCAAAATAGTAAAGATTGAAGTGGGAAAGGAAGGACGAAGGATGGGGCCCCCAGGGTGATGACAGGTGAGAGCCACTGATAGACAGATGAACTCCTAGTGAAGATCCAGGATGTTTGAGCCCCCCCTGTCCTTGGGGTTCTTCCTTATCTGCTAAATCCTGGTGAGTAAAGTGGTAGCCAGAAGCTCATAGCATCAGCTCTTAGACCCTCCACCCCTTGGCATCTGCTCAGGGGACTCCTCCCCATTGCCCAGCAGATAGAACAAGTGCAGGCTGGCCTTTTTTTTAGGTCCAGGAAACACTCTGAAGATCAAGACAGAGATGGCCCTTGCTCAAGTCGAGGTTACATACTCTGGGTCCCTGCCTTAACAGATAATTCTTTCCTAATAAATATAACAATTTTTCCTATGGATTAGGGATCTCAATCCCTAATCTATGCTTAAAAGTTTTAGCTGAGGGCCCTCTCTGTCCTCATCTTAGGCAGTTTATTGATATGAACATGTGTTCGATGTGTATTCTAACTAATGTAAGCAGCTAGTTCCCACAGGATTCCCACCTCATTCCTAAACCAGGGACAGATTCAAGTGTGTGGTTGGAGAGGGCAGGGAGGCATATCCGAGGGCCTCTGTCATGCTGAGGATGGTTTTTAAAATCCCTTTTTACCACACTCGATGGACAATTGAACACATCCTTAGTTAAGTCTTCCCCTTAGCCTTTGTTCCCATGGTCTGGCCCTTCTGTTTTCTTCATCTACTCATGCTCACTCAGACATGTGGTCTGTGGTTGTTTATGTTACTGTCTCTTAATTCTCAGCAAAGCCCCTTGTCACTCACCTGTGGTGCGGTTGTAATAGGTGTGAACTGGCAGGAGGCCACAGCATCTTGTCTCTACCACCCACATTGTGCCCTGGGATGGTGTCTGTTCTGTTTGTCTCTAGGAATCTTATTTTGTCTCACTATTGACCTTAAACCATAGTTTCTTCTCTCCTGATTTCCTCCACCCTCCTCCTCCCACGAAAAGCTCTTCATGTTTGTTTTTCCTGCCCGCAGTCACCAAAGGCTTTGTGTACAGCTCCTTCCTGAAGCCCTACAATGCACGCCGCAGCCACTCCGACGCCTCCGTGGGCAGCCACTCCTCCACCGAGTCGGAGCACAGCAGCTCCTCCCCCAGGTTCCCCCGGCGGCAGAACAGCGGCGGCACCTTGACCTTCAACCCCAGCAGTGTGGCCGTGTCCTTTAGCTCAGGGCCTTCCCAGAAACAGCCTCCAGACACATCTTCACTGACGGAATTTGACCAAGGAACTCTCAGCGCATCCTTGAACTCAGAGAGCAGCCCTTCCAGATGCCCCTCGGACCCAGACTCCCCCTCCCAGCACGGGCCCTGGGATTCGGTAGACGCTGCCAGAGACCTTCAGCAGCCTGCTCCCACTCTGAGGAGCTCCCGAAACCCCAGGCATCCAGAAATGGCTGCTTACTCCGTGCCAGGGCGAAATGGGCAGGGTAGAGACCTCGTAAAAGGATGTGCAAGAACAGCCCTGTCTCTGGATGACAGAAACGGACAGCTGGAAAACAGCGAGGCGGAAGGCAACCAGGTGAGTGCGGCCTGGGTACTGTGGTTACTGCACCTGAGCAGATGCAGGTGATGCCCTCCCAGGAGTGGGTGAGTCAGAGGCTTTCCCAGGGCCTGGGGGTGACCTGGAGATGGGCTCGCAGACAAATCCTTAAAGCGTTTGTGGAAACTCGCTGCTGTAAGAGTGGGCAGCTCCACCCCTTCTGGGCCCTTCCCTGGCTGACTTCACAGGCTGTTGTGTCTTGGGGCATTTACAGGGTTGTACCATGAAGCTTTTCCCACTCTTCCAGTGTGCTGATTTTTCCATTGTATAAAGTCTGCTGTTTAACTCGTCCACTTAGTTTTTTATTCAAATAACTATATGTTTATTTCTAGAATTCAGAAATAAAAATCTGGCTCTGTTTCAGTTTTTCCTGTTCTTTTCATAATGGCCTGCTCTTGTCTTTGTATCTTAAACATTTTAAACCTACATATTTTAAAGCCACTTTCACATCCACAGCTGAGGAATCCCTGGCCACCTGCCTCTTGCCTTTGCTCACTTGCAGCAGTGAGTCTCTGTGTGTGTCTTACCATCGTCTGTGAGCTCTCTGTGGTTCTGTTACAAACCACAGCCCAGGACGCACATCCCAGCTCTGGACCCACCAGCAGGCAGTTTTTCTAGATGTGATAAGGGAGGAAATGGCCCTTTCTTAGATTCTGACTTTGTGCAAGGAGCTCACTTCTAGCGTCATAAGCTCCAGTTCCTGAGCAGGTCCTAAACCCCAGCCTTCGGGTGTGTATTCATCCCTGTGCCCCTGCGGGCCTCCTGACTTCTCCTTTTGATCACTGAATACCACCCTTGCTTTGCATGATAGCTTTGTTATGGGCACCTAGAGAGCATCCTTTCTCACTTTGAGGTTAGTTGTGTTTTGGGTTTTTTTTTAAGTTTTTTAAATTCAGAATTTCTGTGTTAGGGGTATGGAAGGGCATCCTTGTGTCTCATCCATCTTCCATGCTGACTGCAGCTTCTTTCACTCTTTAAGGCAACTCTGAAAGTAAAAATATGTGAATTTTGGTTTTCTTTAAATCTGACCTGTTCATTAGGGTAGCCACAAGCCGTATGTAGCTATTTAAGTTAGGTAAAATTAAACAAAATTTAAAATTAAGTTCTTTCATTTCACTAGGCATATTTCAAGTGTTCAATGGCCCATGTGGCTAAGGGCTGCCATATTGCATGGTGCAGATACAGATGGTCCCCATCACCACAGGAAGTTCTGTTGGGCAGCTTTGCTCTAAGCTGTTTCCCATTTCCTAACTCACTTTCTCTTCCTCACACAGGTCTATTTTGCTGTCTATACCTTCAAGGCACGGAACCCAAATGAGCTGAGTGTGTCAGCCAATCAGAGACTCAAGATCCTGGAGTTTAAAGATGTTACAGGAAATACAGAATGGTGGTTAGCCGAAGTTAATGGGAAGAAGGGCTATGTTCCATCCAATTATATCTGCAAAACTGAGTACACCTGAACCTGTTCTGCGTCCCATTCAACCTTGCTGCCTTTGCTTCCTTCTGCTGAAGGGTCCTGTTGTCCACTGAGAGGGCGCCTGCTCTTGAGACACTGGCCCTGCCTGCATGGCTTAACCATGGCACAGTAGGGCACAAGATAAGTCTTGCTCTCTTTGATTGGGCTGTCAACCTTGATGCTTGCTAGAATTTCTAGAATTTGAAATGGACCCTGGGGCTTGCAAGTGATTCAGTGACCGTGAGAAGAGAGGCCAATACTGGGGTCAGCTTTTGGAAACGAGAAATTTCCAGTCAGAAGACCAGTATCCAATATATGCTGGAAGCTGTGCTATAGCATTAGAAGAAGTTGGTGTTGGTTGTGCCATACTGAGTTTGGGGTGGCCCCATGCGCCATGATCGACTGACTGGAAACCGACTTGGATGAAAAGAATTCTCTGGGAGCCCTTTCAGGCTGCGCCTCTGCATGTGGCAAGGAGTTTGTCGACCTTGTACCAAATCTGGTGTTTTAAAACCTCAGTGTCTGGCACACATTCACACACACACCCCTTATTTCTAAAGGTCCCTAAAACGCTACCACCTGTAATCTTTTCTTATTTATTTCACTGCACTTCCAGATTGCTTGGGCAAAATTCAACTACTTTCTTTCTCCTTTTAAAAAATGCTTAGGGTCTTTCTTTTCCTTGAACCTTCATCTGAGAGGTTCTCTTCCCGTTAGGTGCTATCCTCCACACCTTGCTGACAGTCATCCTACTTTATATGGTCTGTGCGTGATAATGTCTCCTGGTCTCTCTCCTGAAGCTCAATATCTGATAGACTCTCCTAGGAGAACAGGATCAGAGCTCCCGCCATTTCATTAGAGGGACTCATTCTGCGATGGGCTGAAGCCAGTCTAGCCTGCTGGGAGACTGGATGCCTCTCCTCTTCATCCAAGCACACTACTGTCCACAGATGCAGAAAACATAACGCGTGTGTCTTATTTGAATTCGGATAAGCAGTCCCAGAAGTAGCTTATCCTAGACTTGGAAATAAGCATTTCCTGTTTCATCAGCCCCCGTGCTTCAGAGACCGCGGTCTAAGCCAAACAGAATCTAAAGTGCCTGATTGTGCCTCCCTCCACCTCAGGAAGATATTTACTAATCCTAACACTAAGAATCTCTCTCTGAAGTTTCTATTTGAGCAGGGCTCTGATTCTTAAGGTCTGCCCCAGACAAGAAAGCCTACCTTGGAACAGGAAACCATGAATTTTGTCTTTTAAGAAAGGGAATTAAGAACAGCCTTACAGCCCTTGCTCCTCCAAATGCACCTTTGCCTTAAAGTTATGATGAATTGGGAGACACCTGTGAACTCCTTGGCCCCCCTGAGTCTGCTGGTTGGTCAGAAGGAAGCAAGGCAAGAGTCTCTTGTGAATAGTGTTTGTATCTAGAGATGTTTATATTTAAGTAGTTATTTTATAAATAAAAGCATTTCTAAGGGCCATGAGTATGTTTTCTTGATTTCCCTCCACGTTTAGCCTGAACCTTCTCACATTTCTGGGGGTAACTTCTTGACAATCCAGTAACGCTCAGATCCCAAGAGATGGGAGAGACTAACTGAAGAAACTCAGGTCAAAAATTCATTTTGTCGGGACTTCCCAGGTGGCGCAGTGGTTAAGAATCCGCCTGCCAATGCAGAGAATACGGGTTCGAGCCCTGGTCCAGGAGATCCCACATGCAGTGGAACAATTAAGCCCGTGTGCCACAACTACTGAGCCTGAACTCTAGAGCCCGCAAGCCACAACTACTGAGCACGTGTGCCACAACTACTGAAGCCTGCACGCCTAGAGCCTGTGCTCTGCAACGAGAAGCCACCACAATGAGAAGCCCGCACACCACAACAAAGAGTAGCCCCCGCTCGCCGCAACTAGAGAGAGCCTGCGTGCAGCAATGAAGACGCAGCCAGAGATAAATAATTATTTTTTAAAAATTCATTTTGTCAAATATAATTTCAGCAGAATCACTGTATACTCAAAATATGTCTATGTTGCAGGCCTCGTCATTAAGCCATTTCCTATGACAAAATCCTAGCAAAACACAAAAGCTGGGATCTTGAAGAGGTAAGTATTTCCCAGCCATGACAGATGTGGAAACTGATGCACTAGTGATGAACTAACAAGTCCACACAGTAGTTCAAGCCAGATAGGGGGTGGGAGGGGGAGAAGTGGCAGGAGCACTAGCGGAGGTGGCACTGAAGACAGTGGGTGACAGAAGTATCACCTGATACTGTTAAGGAATAGGAAACGTAGGTGAATAGACTCCGTGGGAAAGAAACAGGCCAGTGAGGCCAACTCTTTCATTTTATGAGGTAGGAAGATGGGGTCCAGTGATATTGTGACTTGCCCAAGTGTCGCATCAATTTTTGATGGATCCTGAATTTAAACTTATGCCTCAGGCTGAGCCTTTCCACCTTGCTCTGGAGCCAGACTGACTTCAGACACTTAAGAGCTTTGTGACCTTGGCAACTTACCTAACCTGTGCTTCAGCTTCCTCATCTAAAGTAGAGAAAATACTACTGTCCGCCTTACAGGGTTGTGGTACGGATGGAATGAGTTAATACGTGGACAGTGCTAGAACGCTGGCACATAGTGAACAATAAACTGGAGAGCCCCGAGGTCCAAGTCAAGGAATTTAGATTTCATGAGAAACTCCTTACCTAGGTGGATTCCTTGTTGTAGGAAAGCTAAATGATAGCAGGATGATTTGGAGGGAGGACAGATCGAAGGCCGGAAAAATCTAATTAAGAAAGAGTTAACTGATGAGGCTTAAGATTGCTTGAGAATGGAAAAAAGCAGCAACATCCTATAAAGATTATGAAATTGAAGAAATGATGAATCCCTAACAAAGGGGAGGTCATTGGGATGGTAGCAAGTTTATGAAAAGATGAGTATTGTTGTAAACACTAGATGTCTGCTAGGTCTTGCTTTTTCTTTATTTTTAATTTATTTTTTATTGAAGTATAATTTACAGTGTTTCAGGTTATACAGAAAAGTGATTCAGTTATACATATATGTTCTTTTTCAGATTCTTTTCCATTATAGGTTATTACAAGATATTGACTCTAGTTCCCTGTGCTATACAGTAGGTCCCTGTTGTTTATTTTATATATAGTGATGTGTATCTGTTAATTCCAAATTCCCAATTTATCCCTCCTCCATTTTCCCCTTTCGTATACCATAAGTTGTTTTCTATGTCTTTGAGTCTATTTCTGTTTTGTAAATAAGTTCATTTGTATCATTTTTTAAGATTCCACACATAAGTGATATCATACAATAATTGTCTTTGACTTCACTTAGTATGATAATCTCTAGTTGCATCCATGTTGCTGCAAATGGCATTATTTCATTCTTTTTATTATGGCTGAGTAGTATTCCATTGTATATCTGTACCACATCTTCTTTATGCATTCATCTGTTGGTGGACACTTAGGTTGCTTCTGTGTCTTGGCTATTGTAAATAGTGCAGCTGTGAACATTGGGGTGCCTGTATCTTTTCTAATTAGAGTTTTTGTCTTTTCCAGATATGTGCCCAGGAGTGGGATTGCCGGATCATATGGTAGCTTTATTTTTAGTTTTTTTAAGGAACTCTCCATACTGTTCTCCACAGTGGTTGCTAGATGCTTTTTTTAAAAAATATTTGTTTATTTAGGCTGCGCCAGCTCTTAATTGCAGCACGTGGGATCTTTGTTGCGACGTGTTTAGTTGTGGCATGTGGGCTCTTAGTTGCGGCATATGGACTCCTTAGTTGCGGCATGCGGACTCCCTAGTTGTGGCATGCATGTGGGATCTAGTTCCCCGATCAGGGATCGAACCCAGGCCCCCTGCATTGGGAGCATGGAGTCTTACCCACTGGACCACCAGGGAAGTCCCTAGGTGATTTTATAAGTGTGGTCTTCAGACCAGCAGCATCACCATCCGTGTACCCTGGGAGCTTACTGGAAATGCAGGCCCCACCCCAGGCCAACGGCATCAAGTTACCAGGTGATTTGTGTGCGTGTTAAATTTGAGAAGTACCTGTGTAGGCAGTTATTTTTAGTAGAACTTTCTACTGTTGGAAAAGTAGGAATTACAAAAACCAAGGAAGGAAAGGGTGTCAGATGTTTCCTGCACAACAGAAGGAAATGTTGAAGAAAATTTCCAAATCCGGTTTGCCTGCTTACTTCCTGTCATGAATTTGCTCCCTTTCCTGCCTGGAAGTAGCTCTTCAGTTATGCTTTCTCCCAAGTGTCCTCGGAGAACAGGGAGTGGTGGTGGGAGTCTATCATCATCTGAAACATGTAGATTTCTGACCTCTCTCTCAAGATTGTTGTGAGAACAAATAAGATGATTCTGCAACTTTTTGTGAACTGTGAATTCTAGAAATACATGGTTTTAGTAAAGATTGGATTTTATGTCAGCCTTTTACTTAGTTGTGAAGCTGGAACTCTGCATTTTGTTTCAGGGTCAGGAGTAGTGTGCTCTGAATTGTGTTTCATTTGCAGAACCTTAGGCCTGAGGACCGAGAAACCTTGAGCATCATATACTTAATTCTAAATTCTCTCTCTGGTCGCTACACACAACTCAGGATTTTAAACTCTCCCATCTATTAGTACATCATATTGATGAAGTTTGTACTGTTTCACCTGGGCTGGGTGTGGCAGACATTCAGTGCCACAGAGCAGGGATGATCATCTCCAATCTCCAGTTTGTGCTGCTTTGTTTCATCCAGCCCACTGTGATTGTTAGTGAAGATCGATAGTAGTGTTTTGTGAGTATCAATAAGGGAGTTTTCTACAACAAATTGCAGGCTTTGCAAGCTGCATAGGAATATCTATTCCTTAGTACCACTCAGAGGTGACCCTGAAGGAGCAGGTAATGCTTTCCCAGAGGTAAGTTGTGATGTGGTGGTAGGAGCGAGCAATGTGTTCATTCGGGAACATTTATTGGTAGCGGGCAGTTGTGTGGGACTCAGCAGCAGACCGTGGGGGTCTGCAGACTCAGCAGGACCATGTCACAAGGCACTGCCTGTGCACCACCCACCTGGGTGTCCCCTGGGACTTCAAGAGGAGTCAAGCTCTAATCCTTCCCCGTGGCAGCCCTTCCCCAGCTCCAGGATCAGGGAAGCTGAGAGTGAAAGATTACCGATCTGTCATGGCCGCCTCCTGTCGTCAGAATCACTGTGACTAATTTGAACAAAGGACCTTCCTGCAGCCTCTCAGGTGAGATCAAAAGATTGCCTCCAAATAGGATTAAGCTGAATAAGATCTTTGCAATTTGATAGAAGGGGTGATAGCCATGAGCACTGAGACCATTTCTAGCTGGGCTTTAAAGATAACATAATCCTCTACAAATTCACACTGCAGTGGGATTCAGTGAAGATCAATGAATTGCTAAACTGACTTCAGTTGGAGAATATTGGCAATTTTAATCAGAGCTGCTTGGGCTTATGGTATTGTATTAGTTGGCTATTGCTGCTTTAACAAATTACTGCTAATTTAGTAGCCTAAAACAACAGAAATTTATTGTCTTACGGTTCTGGAGGTCAGCAGTTTGAAATCAGTCTCACTGGGCTAAAGTCAAGGTTGGTAGGGCTGGTTATTTACAGAGACTTCAGGGGAGAATCTGTCTCCTTGCCTTTTCCAACTTCTAGAAGCTGCCTATGTTTCTTGGCTTGTGTTCCCTTCCTCCATCTTCAAAGCCAGCAGCATAGCATCTTCAGATGTCTCTGTTTCTGTCATCACATCATCTTCATTTTAACTCTGACCCTCCTGACTCTTATTAAGGATCCTTGTAATTACACTGGGCCCACTTTGCATAATCTCCCATCTCAATATCCTTAATCACATCTGCGAAGTCCCTTTTGCCATGTAAGGTAAATCCCCAGGGTTTTGAGGATTCAGACATGGACATCTTTGGGGACCATTATTCTATCTACTGCAGGTACGGAGCCACATGACATTTTTGAGGCAAATTGTCTTTCTGAGAATGGAAACATGATCCAGTCCAGACTACACTGTTGATTCTGGAGCAGGAATTGGCAAACCTTTTCCATAAAAGGTCAGATAATAAATACCTTAGGCCAGCGGTCCCCAACCTTTTTGGCACCAGGGACTGGTTTCATGGAAGACGGTTTTTCCACGGACGGGGCGGGGATAGTTCAGGTGGTAACGCGAGCAATTGAGAGCAGCAGTTGAAGCTTTGCAAGCTTGCCCACTGCTCACCTCCTGGGGGGCCTGGTTCCTAACAGGCTGAGGACTGGTATGCGTCCACGGCCTGGGGGTTAGGGACCCCTGCTTCAGGCTTTTTAGGCCATACAGTCTGTCACAACTCAACTCTGCCATTGTGACATGAAAGCAGGTATAGATAATACAGAAATAAGTGAGCATGGTTGTGTTTCAAAAAAACTTTATTTATGAACAGCAGGCCATATTTTGCTCTTATGCCATAACCCTAACTCTACGTCCTGCTAAAACAAAAGGGTTCTGTGCCACCATTAACATTGAAGCCACGTATGTGAAAAATTAGATGCTTTGATGAAAGAAAATGAAAAGCTAGCCAAAGTGGAATTGGTTTACAGATTTGAACTAATGTATCAGTCTAGCAGATATTTATGGAACTATGAGAGATCTTTATGATGCCAGAATGTAAACCCTGACAAACCAGATCACAGTGTACCTGCAGACTAACAGAGGAGCCAGCAGGCAAGAATGTTAGCACCAAGTACCAGGGGAGATATCTGTGCTCAGAGGTACAACCAGAGGACAACTCAACAGGCTTTTTAAAAATTTTTTTATCTTTGAATTTTTTTTTTCCTTGCGGTATGTGGGCGTCTCACTGCTGTGGCCTCTCCCGTTGCGGAGCACAGGCTTCAGACGCGCAGGCTCAGTAGCCATGGCTCATGAGCCCAGCCGCTCCGCGGCATGTGGGATCTTCCCGGACCGGGGCACGAACGCATGTCCCCTGCATCGGCAGGCAGACTCTCAACCACTGAGCCGCCAGGGAAGCCCCTGAATTTTATTTTTTTATACAGCAGGTTCTTACTAGTTATCTATTTTATACATATTAGATATAAAAAAATACATTTTATACATACACATTAGTGTATATATGTCAATCCCAATCTCCCAATTCATCCCACCACCACCCACCCTCTACTTCCCCCCTTGGTGTCCATATGTTTGGTCTCTACATCTGTGTCTCTGTGCCTTGCAAACCGGTTCATCTGTACCATTTTTCTAGATACCACATACATGTGTTAATATATGATATTTGTTTTTCTCTTTCTGACTTAACTTCACTATCGCAGTCTCTAGGTCCATCCACGTCTCTACAAATGACCCAACTTTGTTCCTTTTTATGGCCAAGGAATATTCCATTGTACATATGTACCACATCTTCTTTATCCATTCGTCTGTCGATGGGCATTTAGGTTGCTTCTATGACCTAGCTATTGTAAACAGTGCTGCAATGAACATTGGGGTGCGTGTATCTTTTTGAATTATGGTTTTCTCTGGGTGTCTGCCCAGTAGTGGGATTGCTGGGTCATATGGTATTCTATCTTTAGTTTTTTAAGGAACCTCCATACTATTCTCCATAGTGGCTCTTATCAATTTATATTCCCACCAACAGTGCAAGAGGCTTCCCTTTTCTCCACACCCTCTCCAGCATTTGTTGTTTGTAGATTTTCTGATGATGCCCATTCTAACTGGTGTGAGGTGATACCTCATTGTAGTTTTGATTTGCATTTCTCTAATAATTAGTGATGTTGAGCAGCTTTTCATGTGCCTCTTGGCCATCTGTATGTCTTCTTTGGAGAAATGTCTATTTAGGTCTTCTGCCCCATTTTTGGATTGGGTTGTTTGTTTTATTTAATATTGAGCTGCGTGAGCTGTTTATATATTTTGGAGATTAATCCTTTGTTGATTCGTTTGCAAATATTTTCTCCCATTCTGAGGGTTGGTATTCCGTGTTGTTTATAGTTTCCTTGGCTGTGCAAAAGCTTTTAAGTTTCATTAGGTCCCCTTTATTTTTGTTTTTATTTCCATTATGCTAGGAGGTGGGTCCAAAAAGATCTTGCTGTGATTTATGTCAAAGAGTGTTCTTCCTATGTTTTCCTCTAAGAGTTTTATAGTGTCCAGTCTTAACATTTAGGTCTTTAATCCATTTTGAGTTTATTTTTGTGTATGGTGTTAGGGAGTGTTCTAATTTCATTCTTTTACGTGTAGCTGTCCAGTTTTCCGAGCACCACTTATTGAAGAGGCTGTCTCTTCTCCATTGTATATTCTTGCCTCCTTTATCAGAAGTAAGGTGACCATATGTGCGTGGGTTTATCTCTGGGCTTTCTATCCTGTTCCATTGATCTATATTTCGGTTTTTCTGCCAGTCCCATATTGTCTTGATTACTGTAGCTTTGTAGTATAGTCTGAAGTCAGAGAGTCTGATTCCTCCAGCTCCATTTTTTTCCCCTCAAGATTGCTTGGCTAGCATAGCACACAGAGCTCAGTGCTTTGTGACCACCTAGAGGGGTGGGATAGGGAAGGTGGGAGGGAGACGCAAGAGGGAGGGGATATGGGGATATATGTATACATATTGCTGATTCACTTTGATATACGGCAGAAACTAACACAACAATGTAAAGCAATTATACTCCAATAAAGATGTTAAAAAAAAAAGATTGCTTTGGCTATTTGGGGTCTTTCGTGTCTCCATACAAATTTTAGGATTTTTTTGTTCTAGTTTTGTAAAAAATGCCATTGGTAATATGATAGGGATTGTATTGAATCTGTAGATTGCTTTGGGTAGTATAGTCATTTTCACAATATTGATTCTTCCAATCTGAGAACATGGTATATCTCTCCATCTGTCTGTGTCATCTTTGATTTCTTTCATCAGTGTCTTATAGTTTGCTGAGTACTGGTCTTTTACCTCCTTAGGTAGGTTTATTCCTAGGTATTTTATTATTTTTGTTTGCAATAGTGTATGGGATTGTTTCCTTAATTTCTCTTTCTGATCTTTCATCATTAGTGTATACAAATGCAAGAGATTTCTGTGCATTAATTTTGTATCCTGCAACTTTACCAAATTCATTGATTAGCTCTAGTAGTTTTCTGGTGTCATCTTTAGGATATCTATGTATAGTACCATGTCACCTGCAAACAGTGACAGTTTTACTTCTTTTCCAATTTGTATTCCTTTTATTTCTTTGTCTTCTCTGATTGCTGTAGCTAGGACTTCCAAAACTATGTTGAATAATAGTGGTGAGTGTGGACATCCTTGTCTTGTTCCTGATCTTGGAGGAAATGCTTTCGATTTTTCACCATGGAGAATGATGTTTGCTGTGGGTTTGTCATATGAGGCCTTTATTATGTTGAGGTAGGTTCCCTCTATGCCCACTTTCTGGAGAGTTTTTATCATAAATGGGTGTTGAATTTTGTCAAAAGCTTTTTCTGCATCTGTTGACATGATCATATGGTTTTTATTCTTCAGTTTGTTAATATGGTTTATCACATTGATTGATTTATGTATATTGAAGAATCCTTGCATCCCTGGGATAAATCCTACTTGGTCATGGTATATGATCCTTTTAATGTGTTGTTGGATTCTGTTTGCTAGTATTTTGTTGAGGATTTTTGCATCTATATTCATCAGTGATATTGGCCTGTAATTTTCTTTTTTTAGAGTATCTTTGTCTGGTTTTGCTATCAGGGTGATAGTGGCCTTGTAGAATGAGTTTGGGAGTGTTCCTGTCTCTGCAGTATTTTGGAAGAGATTGAGAAGGATGGGTGTTAGCTCTTCTCTAAATGTTTGATAGAATTCACCTGTGAAGCCATCTGGTCCTGCACTTTTGTTTGTTGGAAGATTTTTAATCTCAGTTTCAATTTCATTACTTGTGATTGGTCTGTTCATATTTTCTGTTTCTTCCTGGTTCTGTCTTGGAAGGTTATACCTTTCTAAGAATTTGTCCCTTTCTTCCAGGTTGCTCATTTTATTGGCATAGTTGTTTGTAGTAGTCTCTTATGATGCTTTGTATTTCTGTGCTGTCATTGTAACTTCTTTTTCATTTCTAATTCTATTGATTTGAGTCCTCTCCCTCTTCTTCTTGATGAGTCTGGCTAAGGGTTTATGAATTTTCTATACCTTCTCAGACAACCAGCTTTTAGTTTTATTGATCTTGTTATTGTTTTGTTTCTATTTCATTTATTTCTGCTCTGATCCTTTTCTTTCCTTCTACTAACTTTGGGTTTTGTTTGTTCTTGTTTCTGTAGTTCCTTTAGGTGTAAGGTTAGATTGTTTATTTGAGATTTTTTTTGTTTCTTGAGGTAGGATTGTATTGCTCTAAACTTCCCTCTTAGAGCTGCTTTTGCTGCATCCCATAGGTTTTGGAGCATCATGGTTTGTTGCCATTTGTCTATAGGTTTTTTTTTGTTTGTTTGCTTTTTTGCAGTACGCGGGCCTCTCACTGTGTGGCCTCTCCCGTTGTGGAGCACAGGCTCACGCAGGCTCAGCGGCCATGGCTCACGGGCCTAGCTGCTCTGCGGCATGTGGAATCTTCCCAGACTAGGGCACGAACCTGTGTCCCCTGTATCGGCAGGTGGACTCTCAACCACTGTGCCACCAGGGAAGCCCTGTCTGTAGATATTTTTTGATTTCCTCTTTCACTTCTTCAGTTATCTCTTGGTTATTTAGTAGCTCACTGTTTAGCCTCCATTTATGTGTTTTGTTTTGTTTACAGTTTTTTCCCTGCAGTTGATTTCCAATCTCATAGTGTTGTGGTCAGAAGAGATGCTTGATACGATTGCAATTTTCTTAAATTTTCTGAGGCTTGATTTGTGACCCAAGATGTGATCTATTCTGGAGAATGTTTCATGTGCACTTGAGAAGAAAGTGTATTCTGCCATTTCCGGGTGCAATGTTCTATAAATATCAATTAAATCTTTCTGGTCTAATGTGTCATTGAAAGCTTGTGTTTCCTTATTAATTTTCTGTCTGGATGACCTGTCCATTGGTGTGAGATGTTAAAGTCCCCCACTATTACTGTGTTACTCTCGATTTCCTCTTTTATAGATGTTACCACTTGCCTTATGTATTGAGGTACTCCTATGTTCGGTGCATATATATTTATAATTGTTATATCTTCTTGGATTGATCTCCTGATCATTATGTAGTGTCCTTCCTTATGTTTTATAATATTATTTTAAAGTCTATTTTGTCTGATACGAGTATTGCTACTCCACCTTTCTTCTGATTTCCATTTGCATAGAATATCTTTTTCTAGCCCCTCATTTTCAGTCTGTATGTGTCCCTAGGTCTGAAGTGGGTCTCTTGTAGACAGAATATATATGGGTCTTGTTTTTGTATCCATTCAGCAAACCTGTGTCTTTTGGTTAGACCATTTAATCCATTCACATTTAAGGTAATTACCGATATGTATGTTCCTATTACCATTTTCTTAATTGTTATGGGTTTGTTTTTGTAGGTCCTTTTCTTCTCGTTTCCCACTTGGAGAAGTTCCTTTAGCACTTGTTGTAGAGCTGGTTTGGTGGTGCTGAATTCTTAGTTTTTGCTTGTCTGTAAAGCTTTTGATTTCTCTGTTGAATCTGAATGAGATCCTTGCCAGGTAGAGTACTCTTGGTTGTAGGTTCTTCCCTTTCATCACTTTAAGTATCTCATGCCACTCCCTTCTGGCTTGTAGAGTTTCTGCTGAGAAATCAGCTGTTAACCTTACAGGAGTTCCCTTGTATGTTGTCATTTTTCCCTTGTTGCTTTTAATAATTTTTCTTTGTCTTTAATTTTTGCAATTTGATTAGTATATGTTTCGGCCTGTTTCTCCTTGGGTTTATCCTGCTGGGACTCTGTGCTTCCTGGACTTGGGTGGCTATTTCCTTTCCCATGTTAGCAAAGTTTTCAATTATAATCTCTTCAAATATTTTCTCAGGTCCTTTCCCTCTCTCAACTCCTTCTGGGGCCCCTATAATGCGAATGTTGTTGCCTTTACTGTTGTCCCAGAGGTCTCTTAGGCTGTCTTCATTTCTTTTCATTCTTTTTTCTTTATTGTGTTCCATGGCAGTGAGTTCCACCATTCTGTCTTCCAGGTCACTTATCTGTTCTTCTGCCTCTGTTATTCTGCTATTGATTCCTTGTAGTGTATTTTTCATTTCAGTTATTGTATTGTTCATCTCTGTTTGTTTGTTAATTCTTCTAGGTGTTTGTTCTTTAATTTCTCTAGGTCTTTGTTAAAGCATTTCTTGCATCTTCCCAATCTTTGCCTCCATTCTTTTTCCGAGGTCCTGGATCATCTTCACTATCATTATTCTGAATTCTTTTTCTGGAAGGTTGCCTATCTCCACTTCATTTAGTTGTTTTTCTGGGGTTTTATCTTGTTCCTTCATCTGGTACATAGTCCTCTGCCTTTTCATTTTGTCCTTCTGTGAATGTGGTTTTTGTTCCACAGGCTGCAGAATTGTAGTTCTTGTTACTTCTGCTCTCTCCCCTCTCAACTCGACAGTCTTTACAGATGGATACCAACAGGATTGTTTCCCAGTGAGAACAAGTGACTATGGGCTTGAGCAGCAAATAAACATTCCAAAGACTGCTGCTCTGACAGAGCCTGTCATCCACAGGACAAGTGGATCTGAAATCAGTGACAGTGGTTATCTGAGGCAGAATAGCCAGATGGCTATCATGATGAGGACCAAGGTGACTAATCAAGAGATTACCAGTGTGTTAACCAGGGCCTTGACTTTTTATTTTTACATCTTTATTAGAGTATAATTGCTTTACAATGGTATGTTAGTTTCTGCTTTATAACAAAGTGAATCAGTTATACATATGTTCCCATATCTCTTCCCTCTTGCGTCTCCCTCCCTCCCACCCTCCCTATCCCACCCCTCCAGGCAGTCACAAAGCACCAAGCTGATCTCCCTGTGCTATGCGGCTGCTTCCCTCTAGCTGTCTACCTTACATTTGGTAGTGTATATACGTCCATGCCTCTCTCTCGCTTTGTCACAGCTTACCCTTCCCCCTCCCCATATCCTCAAGTCCATTCTCTAGTAGGTCTGTGTCTTTATTCCTGTCTTACCCCTAGGTTCTTCGTGACTTTTTTTTCTTAAATTCCATATATATGTGTTAGCACACAGTATTTGTCTTTCTCTTTCTGACTTACTTCACTCTGTATGACAGACTCTAGGTCTATCCACCTCATTACAAATAGCTCAATTTTGTTTCTTTTTATGGCTGACTAATGTTCCATTGTATATATGTGCCACATCTTCTTTATCCATTCATCCGATGATGGACACTTAGGTTGCTTCCATGTCCTGGCTACTGTAAATAGAGCTGCAATGAACATTGTGGTACATGACTCTTTTTGAATTATGGTTTTCTCAGGGTATATGCCCAGTAGTGGGATTGCTGGGTCCTACTATTTGTAGTTTTTTAAGGAACCTCCATAGTGTTCTCCATAGTGGCTGTATCAATTCACATTCCCACCAGTAGTGCAAGAGTGTTCCCTTTTTGCCACACCCTCTCTGGCATTTATTGTTTCTAAATTTTTTGATGATGGCCATTCTGACTGGTGTGAGGTGATATCTCATTGTAGTTTTCATTTGCATTTCTCTAATGATTAATGATGTTGAGCATTCTTTCATGTGTCTGCTGGCAATCTGTATATCTTCTCTGGAGAAATGTCTATTTAGGTCTTCTGCCCATTTTTGGATTGGGTTGTTTGTTATTGAGCTGCATGAGCTGCTTATAAATTTTGGAGATTAATCCTTTGTCAGTTGCTTCATTTGCAAATATTTTCTCCCATTCTGAGGGTTGTCTTTTGCTCTTGTTTATGGTTTCCTTTGCTGTGAAAAACCTTTGAAGTTTCATTAGGTCCCATTTGTTTATTCTTGTTTTTATTTCCCTTTCTCTAGGAGGTGGCTCAAAAGGATCTTGCTGTGATTTATGTCACAGAGTGTTCTGCCTGTGTTTTCCTCTAAGAGTTTGATAGCTTCTGGCCTTACATTTAGGTCGTTAATCCATTTTTTTTTTTTTTTTTTTTTTTTTTTTTGCGTTACGCGGGCCTCTCACTGTTGTGGCCTCTCCCGTTGCGGAGGACAGGCTCCGGACGCGCAGGCTCAGCGGCCATGGCCCACGGGCCCAGCCGCTCCGCGGCATGTGGGATCCTCCCAGACCGGGGCACGAACCCGCGTCCCCTGCATCGGCAGGCGGACTCTCAACCACTGCGCCACCAGGGAAGCCCCGTTAATCCATTTTGAGCTTATTTTTGTGTATGGTGTTAGGGAATGATCTAATCTCATACTTTTACATGTACCTGTCCAGTTTTCCCAGCACCACTTATTGAAGAGGCTGTACTTTATCAACTGTACATTCCTGCCTCCTTTATCAAAGATAAGATGACCATATGTGTGTGGGTGTAGTTCTGGGCTTTCTATCCTGTTCCATTGATCTATATTTCTGTTTTTGTGTCGGTACCATACTATCTTGATTACTGTAGCTTTGTAGTAGAGTCTGAAGTCAGGGAGCCTGATTCCTCCAGCTCCGTTTTTCGTTCTCAAGATTGCTTTGGCCATTTGGGGTCTTTTGTGTTTCCATACAAATTGTGAAATTTTTTGTGCTAGTTCTGTGAAAAATGCCATTGGTAGTTTGATAGGGATTGCATTGAATCTGTAGATTGCTTTGGGTAGTAGAGTCATTTGCACAATGTTGATTCTTCCAATCCAAGAACATGGTATATGTCTCTATCTATTTGTATCATCTTTAATTTCTTTCATCAGTGTCTTATAATTTTCTGCATACAGGTCTTTTGTCTCCTTAGGTTTATCCCTAGATATTTTATTCTTTTTGTTGCAGTGGTAAATGGGAGTGTTTCCTTGATTTCACTTTCACATTTTTCATCATTAGTGTATAGGAACGCCAGAGATTTCTGTGCATTAATTTTGTATCCTGCTACTTTACCAGATTCAGTGATTAGCTCTAGTAGTTTTCTGGTAGCATCTTTAGGATTCTCTATGTATAGTATCATGTCATCTGTATCAGTGACAGCTTTACTTCTTTTCTGATTTGGATTCCTTTTATTTCCTTTTCTTCTCTGATTGCTGTGGCTAAAACTTCCAAAACTATGTTGAATAAGAGTGGTGAGAGTGGGCAACCTTGTCTTATTCCTGATCTTATGGAAATGCTTTGTTTTTCACCTTTGAGGACGATGTTGCCTGTGGGTTTGTCATATATGGCTTTTATTATGTTGAGGAAAGTTCCCTCTATGCCTACTTTCTGCAGGGTTTTTATCATAAATGCGTGTTGAATTTTGTCAAAAGGTTTCTCTGCGTCTGTTGAGATGATCATATGGTTTTTCTCCTTCAATTTGTTAAGATCGATTTGCGTATATTGAAGAATCCTTGCATTCCTGGAATACACCCCACTTGATCATGGTGTATAATCCTTTTAATGTGCGGTTGGATTCTGTTTGCTAGTATTTTGTTGAGGATTTTTGCATCTATATTCATCAGTGATATTGGCCTGTCGTTTTCTTTCTTTGTGACTTCCTTGTCTGGTTTTGGTATCAGGGTGATGGTGGAGGGCCTAGACTTTTAAAGTTGAACAAAAGAGCAGTATTAGTCTTTTTTTTTTTTTTTTTTCAGTGAGAACCAAAGTAGTCTTTTTTTTGGCTGTGTTGGGTCTTTGTTGCTGTGCGCGGGCTTTCTCTAGTTGCGTCGAGTGTGGGCTATTCTTCATTGAGGTGCACAGTCTTCCCATTGTGGCTTCTCTTGTTGCGGAGCACAGGCTCTAGGCATGTGGGCTTCAGTAGTTGTGGCATGCAGGCTCAGTAGTTGTGGCACACTGGTTTAGTTGCTCTGCAGCACGTGGGATTTCCCTGGGCCAGGGATTGAACCCATGTCCCCTGCATTGGCAGGTGGATTCTTAACCACTGCACCACAGTGAATTCCCCCAAAATAGTCTTTCACTGTAGCAATTAAATTCTACAGCATAACCCATTATTTGCATACAAAGTAAAAAAGAATACTATGAAAATGGAGTGCTTCTTATAGCCAGTTCTTTCATACATTTTTACAACTTTTGACTAGTCTTCAAACAATATGAAGGCTTTCAAAAACCGGTTTTAGTGTCTAATTTATGTGGAACACTAAATCCATGTTGATAGTTGAATATGGTTTTTGCTAACTAAATCTAAGTTGAAGCAGTTTAGGGATTTAAATGTCAGTGTTTGTACAATATTGTATGCTAATTTTTAGGTAAAGTCATGATCAGTGTGAATTTGTGATTAAATGTATTCATTTCTGTTACCTAAAAGGAAAAATTTCTTCAGAGGGTGTTTCAACAGATACTTCCTGGCAAAAAATTTAGGTCTGATTGGTATATTCTTTCTGTTGGAGTTACTTTGTCATCTTCAATTCTGTTGCTGTACTCTTGGCATACATTTTTCCACTGTATTTTGTATAAATATTTTTTGAACACAAAAACGAGTAGCTACTATATTCTAGCCACTGGAGATATAAAACAGTAAATTATTTTCAAGAGGCTCAGAGCTTAGTGAGGGAGATGCAAACAGAAAATTATCTAACTAAATACAGTAAAAGCAAATTAAGTGTGCTGAGGAGCATTATTTAGTGTACACAGTAATCCCCAAGTCATAAACTTAAGCAGAAATGAAGTTTTCAAATAATAATAGGTTGCTCACCGACTCTTTAGGAGGATAAGAAAGCCAGATTTGAGTCTTTGAAGCCAGGAACAATGCTCAGTATCACACCACAACGTCACTGGATCCTGCTACTAATCACCACCCCTGCCTACTTCTGGACAATGACAGTGACTGTCACCTTTGCCAAAACACATTTCCCTCTTTCTTGTCTCCAGCAGCTGAATCAAAATCTGGCACAGGTGTATCTGATTACTGGAAACTCATCACAGTGCTGCACCCTGGTCTCCCACAAAGAATCTTAAGTTGGAGGAGTCCATGTAGAACTGAGGTTCATGTGCAGAGCTGCCCAAAAGATTGATAATCCACTGCAGTGCTGAAGCTAGCCTGGGGGTTGAGAGGAGAGGGAGTCAGGGAAGGCTCTTGGGAGAAGATGACTTCTTACTGAGTCTTAATGAGTTAGAGGTAGTCATGGGATTCCAAACAGAAGGGATAGATAAGGAAAAGGCTAGAGTCAAACAGTAATTGTGGGTATGGGGAATCTAAAAGCATTTTAATGTTGCTGGAGCTTAACATGAGGTACGGGAGTTGGAATAAATGTACGAGACTGGATTGGATGTTAGGGAGCTTCGTTATACCATACTAAGGAATTTTAACTTTATTCCAGATAGCTATTTAATGAAGGGTTTAAGCAGAAGAGTAACCTGGTCAGTATTTCATAACAGATCACTCTGGTAGCCATTGGTGGGTATATTTGAGGAAAACAACACGGGAAGCAGGGATAACTATGCCCTCAGTCCAGGATAGAAGTGAGGAGAAACTGAACTATGGCAAAAACAGTAGGGGTGCAGAAGTAAAACTGGAATGGCTTGATGGCTAATAGATCTGGAAAGAAAAGGAAAAGTTGTGAGCGATACACAGGTTTTCATTTTGTAGGACTTGTATGGACAATGATGCCACCACTTGAGTTAGAAAGTACAGGCAAAAAATCTTTTTAGAGGGGAGGAAGAGATAGACAGGTCTGGGCAGACTCTGGGAGGGCTCACGCCACAGACTACTTCCCAGAACTTCTGCTGCTAGTGTCCTTGTCCCCACAGTGAGCCACAGCCACGGAGGGCTCACGCCACAGACTACTTCCCAGAACTTCTGCTGCTAGTGTCCTTGTCCCCTCAGTGAGACACAGCCACCTCCCGCCTCAGCAGGAGACCCTCCAACACTAGCAGAAAAGAAAACTTCTTCAAAGCATTGCAGCAACCAGTCACTCCCATCAGGAAACTTACATAAGCTTCTTAGATAGCCTCATCCACCAGAGAGCAGACAGAAGAAGCAAGAAGAACTACAATCCTGTAGCCTCTGGAAGAGAAACCACATTCACAGAAAGACAAAATGAAAAGGCAGAAGAATATGTACCAGATGAAGGAACAAGATAAAACCCCAGAAAAACAACTAAATGAAGTGGAGATAGGCAACCTTCCAGAAAAAGAATTCAGAATAATGATAGTGAAGATGATCCAGGACCTCGGAAAAAGAATGGACGCAAAGATCGAGAAGATGCAAGAAATGTTTACAATAACTGAAATGAAAAATACACTACAAGGAATCAATAGCAGAGTAACTTGAGGCAGAAGAACAGATAAGTGACCTGGAAGACAGAATGGTGGAATTCACTGCTGCAGAACAGAATAAAGAAAAAAGAATGAAAAGAAATGAAGACAACCTAAGAGACCTCTGGGACAACATTAAACGCAACAACATTTGCATTATACGGGTCCCAAAAGGAGAAAAGAAAGGACTAGAGAAAACATTTGAAGAGATTATAGTCGAAAATTTCACTAATATGGGAAAGGAAATAGCCACCCAAGTCCAGGAAGCACAGTGAGTCCCATACAGGATAAACCCAAGGAGAAACATGCCGAAACACACAGTAATCAAATTGGCAAAACTTAAAGACAAAAATTATTATTAAAAGCAGCTAGGGAGGGCTTCCCTGGTGGTGCAGTGGTTGGGAGTCCGCCTGCCGGTGCGGGGGATGCGGGTTCGTGCCCCGGTCTGGGAAGATCCCACATGCCGCGGAGCGGCTGGGCCCGTGAGCCATGGCCGCTGGGCCTGCGCGTCCGGAGCCTGTGCTCCGCAACGGGAGAGGCCACAGCAGTGAGAGGCCCGCGTACCGCAAAAAAAAAAAAAAAAAAAAAAAAAAGAATGCAAAAGCAGCTAGGGAAAAATGACAACATAGAAGGGAACTCCCATAAGGTTAACAGCTGATTTCTCAGCAGAAACTCTACAAGCCAGAAGGGAGTGGCATGAGATACTTAAAGTGATGAAAGGGAAGAACCTACAACCAAGATTACTCTACCCAGCAAGGATCTCATTCAGGTTTGATGGAGAAATCAAAAGCTTTACAGACAAGTAAAAGATAAGCGAATTCAGCACCACCAATCCAGCTCTACAACAAATGCTAAAGGAACTTCTCTAAGTGGGAAACACAAGAGGAGAAAAGGACCAATAAAAAAAAAACCTAAAACAATTAAGAAAATGGTAATAGGAACATATATATTCATTATTACCCTAAACGTGAATGGATTAAATGCTCCAACCAAAAGACACAGGCTTGCTGAATGGATACAAAAACAAGACCCACATATAGTCAGTCTACAAGAGACCAACTTCAGACTTAGGGACACAAAGACTGAAAGTGAGGGGATGGAAAAAGATATTCCATGCAAATGGAAATCAAAAGAAAGCTGGAGTAGCAATACTCATATCAGATAAAATAGACTTTAAAATAAAGAATGTTACAAGAGACAAGGAAGGACACTACATAATGATCAGGAGATCAATCCAAGAAGATACAGCCTATGTTGGAGGTGCTCCAACACAGGGGCACCTCAATACATGAGGCAACTGCTAACAGCTATCAGAGGAATTCGACAGTAACATAATAATGGTGGGGAACTTTAACACCTCACTTACACCACTGGACAGATCATCGAAACTGAAAATGAATAAGAAAACAAGCTTTAAATGACACAATAGACCAGGTAGATTTAATTGATATTTATAGGACATTCCAACCAAAAACAGCAGATTACACTTTCTTCTCAAGTGCGCACACAACATTCTCCAGGATAGATCACATCTTCAGTCACAAATCAAGCCTCAGTAAATTTAAGAAAATTGAAGTCATATCAGTATCTTTTCTGACCACAATGCTATGAGATTAGAAATCAATTACAGGGAAAAAAATGTACAAAACACACACACATGGAGGCTAAACAATACATTACTAAATAACCAAGAGAGTACTGAAGAAATCAAAGAGGCAATCAAAAAATACCTAGAGACAAATGACAATGAAAACATGACGATCCAAAACCTATGGAATGCAGCAAAAGAAGTCCTAAGAGGGAAGTTTATAGCTATACAAGCCTACCTCAGGAAACAAGAAAAATCTAACCTTACACCTAAAGGAACTAGAGAAAGAAGAACAAACAAAACCCAAAGTTAGCAGAAGGAAAGAAATCATAAAGATCAGAGCACAAATAAATGAAATAAAACTAAAAGCTGGTTCTTTGAGAAGATAAAATTGATAAACCATTAGCCAGACTCATCAAGAAAAAGAGGGAGAGGACTCAAATCAGTAAAATTAGAAATGAAAAAGGAGAAGTTACAACAGACACCACAGAAATACAAAGCATCCTAAGAGACTACTACAAGCAACTCTGCCAATAAAATGGACAACCTGGAAGAAATGGACAAATTCTTAGAAAGGTATAAACTTTCAATACTGAACCAGGAATAGAAAATATGAACAGACCAATCACAAGTAATGAAATTGAAACTGTGATTAAAAATCTTCCAACAAACAAAGGTCCAGGACCAGATGGCTTCACAGGTGAATTCTATCAAACATTTAGAGAAGAGCTAACATCCATCCTTCTCAATCTCTTCCAAAAAATTGCAGAGGAAGAAACACTCGGAAACTCATTCTATGAGGCCACCATCACCCTGATACCAAAACCAGACAAAGATACTCTAAAAAAAGAAAATTACAGACCAATATCACTGATGAATATAGATGTAAAAATACTAGCAAACAGAATCCAACAACACATTAAAAGGATCATACACCATGACCAAGTGGGATTTATCCCAGGGATGCAAGGATTCTTCAATATATGAAATCAATCAATGTGATACACCATATTAACAAATTGCAGAAGAAAAACCATATGATCACATCAGTAGATGCAGAAAAAGCTTTTGAGAAAATTCAACACCCATTTGTGGTAAAAACTCTCCAGAAAGTGGGCATAGAGGGAACCTACCTCAACATAATAAAGGCCTCATACGACAAACCCACAGCAAACATCATTCTCAATGGTGAAAAACTGAAATATTTCCTCCAAGATCAGGAACAAGACAAGGATGTCCACTCTCACCACTATTAGTCAACATAGTTTTGGAAGTCCTAGCCACGGCAACCAGAGAAGAAAAAGAAATAAAAGGAATACAAATTGGAAAAGAAGAAGTAAAACTCACTGTTTGCAGATGACATGATACTATAGAGAATCCTAAAGATGCCACCAGAAAACTACTAGAGCTAATCAATGAATTTGGTAAAGTTGCAAGATACAAAATTAATGCACAGAAAGCTCTTGCATTCCTATACACTAATGATGAAAAATCTGAAAGAGAAATTAAGGAAACACTCCCTTTTACCATTGCAACAAAAGGAATAAAATACTTAGGAGTAAACCTACCTAGGGAGACAAAAGAGCTGTATTCAGAAAACTATAAGACACTGATGAAAGAAATTAAAGATGATACCAACAGATGGAGAGATGATACCAACAGATGGAGAGATATACCATTTCTTTGGATTGGAAGAATCAATATTGTGCAAATGACTATACTATCCAAAGCAATCTACAGATTCAGTGCAATCCCTATCAAATTACCAATGGCAGTTTTTACAGAACTAGAGCAAAAAATCTTAAAATTTCTATGGAGACACAAAAGACCCCGAATAGCCAAAGCAATCTTGAGGGGAAAAAAACAGAGCTGGAGGAATCAGACTCCCTGACTTCACAGTATAGTATAAAGCTACAGTAATCAAGACAATATGGTACCGACACAAAAACAAACATTGATCAATGGAACAAGATAGAAAGCCCAGAGATAAACCCACACACGTATGGTCAACTAATCTATGACAAAGGAGGCAAGGATATACTATGGAGAAAAGACGGTCTCTTCAATAAGTGGTGCTGGGAAAACTGGACAGCTATATGTAAAAGAATGGAATTAGAACACTCCCTAACACCATACACAAAAATAAAAAAAATCGATTAGAGACCTAAATGTAAGATCAGACACTATAAAACTCTTAGAGGAAAACATAGGAAGAGCACTCTTCAACATAAATCACAGCAAGAGCTTTTTTGATCCACCTCCTACAGTAATGGAATTAAAAACAAAAATAAACAAATGGGACCTAATGAAACTTAAAAGTTTTTGCACAGCAAAGGAAACCATAAACAAGAGAAAAGACAACCTTCAGAATGGGAGAAAATATTTGCAAACAAATCAACGGACAAAGGATTAATCTCCAAAATATATAAACAGCTCATGCAGCTCAATAGTAAAAAACAAACAACCCAATCCATAATGGGCAGAAGACCTAAATAGACATTTCTTCAAAGAAGACATACAGATGGCCAAGAAGCACATGAAAAACTGCTCAACATCACTAATTATTAGAGAAATGCAAATCAAAACTACAATGAGGGGCTTCCCTGGTGGTGCAGTGGTTGAGAGTCCACCTGCCAATGCAGGGGACACAAGTTCTTGCCCCTGTCTGGGAAGATCCCACATGCTGCGGAGTGGCTAGGCCTGTGAGCCATGGCCGCTGAGCCTGCACGTCCAGAGCCTGTGCTTCACAACAGGAGAGGCCACAACAATGAGAGACCCATGCACCGCAAAAAAAAAAAAAAAAAAAAAAAAAGGACAATGAGGTATCACCTCACACCAGTTAGAATAGGCATCATCAGAAAATCTACAAACAGCAAATGTGGAGAAAAGGGAACCCTCTTGCACTGTTGGTGGGAATGTAAATTGATGCAGCCACTATGAAGAACAGTATGGACGTTCCTTAAAAAACTAAAAATAGATATACCATATGATCCAGCAATCCCACTACTGGGTATATACCCAGAGAAAAGCATAATTCAGAAAGACACATGCACCCCAATGTTCATTGCAACACAATTTACAATAGCCAGGTCATGGAAGCAAGCTAAATGCCCATTGACAGATGAATGGATAAAGAAGATGTGGTACATATATACAATGGAATATTACTCAGCCATAAAAAGGAACGAAATTGGGTCATTTGTTGAGACATGGTTGGATCTAGAGCCTGTCATACAGAGTGAAGTAAGTCAGAAAAACAAATATCGTATATTAATGCACATATGTGGAACCTAGAAAAATGGTACAGATGAACTGGTTTGCAGGGCAAAAACTGAGACACAGATGTAGAGAAAGTATGGACACCAAGCAGGGAAAGCGGCGGGGTGGTAGTGGTGGTGTGATGAATTGGGTGATTGGGATTGACATCTATACAGTGATGTGTATAAAATTGATGACTAATAAGAACCTGCTTTATAAAAAAAAAAAAGTAGGTCTGTCAAAGTAGGGTGATTTGCATGTCAGCCACCTGAAGGATATCTAGGTGATAATACCAGAAGCAACTGAATATATGAATCTCAAAACTGGAGCAGAGGAAGAGGCTAGAAATGAGAATCATATGTATAGAAGTTGAAACCACAAGAGTGTATGAAATCTATTACAGAGAAAATATAGAGGAACTGGGGGGTCAAGGACAAAAGCATAGGGACATCTTAATGCTTCAAGGATAAGCAGCGAAGAGGACCTCAGAAGGAAAGTAGGAAAGAGCGATCATGTTGTAAGTGGTCCATAGTGTGGATTGGGTTACCCAGGTCCTGGGCCAACAGAAGATCTGGAGGGGAGGAGTCATCATCAAAGTTTTGGATCCAGGCTGCTTCTGGTTCCCTCCACCTTCACTGGATGTCTGAGTCATCACTACTGAGAAAAAGATAACGCTTCCCCTCTCTTCATCTGCATCCACAGGAGAAGGTAGATCGAAAACCCTCTCCCATTATAGGAAAAAGAAGAAATCATTAGATCAAATCAGGAAGTTGGTTTCTGGCCCTGGCTCTGCCATAAACACTCATGTTTTGACTCCAGATATCATATAACCATTCTCAGTCTGGTGCTTATCTGAAAAATAAGGGACTTGAACTGGATTATCTCCAAGGTTGTACCTATTCGGTTAGGCAGGATACAAAAACCACAGGTTATTTTAACAGAACAATAATAAAGAATCATTAAATCGGCATTGAAGAAAGGGCCAAAGGAAAACAAGTATCAGAGAGCTAGCAAGGGCAAAAGCAAACATCACAGGGCCGCGGGAACAAAAGGGAAGAGGCTGGCGTCACTAAAACTGAAACTGAAACCCAGACTTCCCAGAAGGGGGCGCTGCTCCACTGGTGCTGGCAAGACCACACTGGTTTTGTGAGTATTGGAGAAACTGCCACTGCAGGGAAACCAACATTGCTAGAGTGATGCTGATGGGAATAGAGCAAATAGGAGGAAACAAGTCCCTTCCTCATCCTGCCTTGCAGCTGTGTAAGCCCCTCATTTAGGAAGTTTAAATCTCTGAGCATCTCATTCAACAAATAGCTACAGTGATGAATAAATAAAAAATTTTCATAACTGCATCACTGAAATGGAGGTAAGGAATATGCTGAACCCAAAGTGATGTGACAAGAAACCCTGGAAGGAGAAGAAGGGTCAAGGCTTAGGGTGACTTCTGAAACCTGGAGACCTTGACCTTTGTGGACAACAGAGGATACTGAGGCAAGAGAGAACGCCAAGGCTTGCCAAAGATGGAGAAGCTACAGGAGACCCTCTGACGAACCCGAGCCCGAAAGGGCTGTACTGTGGTATACAAGTAAGTGAAGAATAAACCCCGCCACGTGGAAGGAGTCAACAAGGCCACACATCTATCTCCAACCTGCTGCTAGATCAAGGGGAAGAAGTTCCCTTGAGATTCTGTAAACCACAAGCTGGCTCTCGCACAGGACTGTGGTCTGAAGTCCCACTAACTGTAAAGTTTGAAATCCCTCAGTGAAGTATTTAATTCAGATTGGTTCTGGGTAATGCCCCCAGGTGGCAGGCAGAAGCTTTTACAATTCCTCTTAAGAGAGCTCAGATTCAACTCAGGCCTCAAAGAATGTCCACAGGTAAAATGCTAACACAATATTGCAAATCAACTATACTTCAGTTTTTTAAAAAATGCTAAGGAGATTGAGAGACTTAAGGTAAACATTCACAAGGTATCCAAGGAAATAAAGCACTGTGAACAAGAACCAGCAGACACCGCATACGGAAACCTCAACGGTAACCAGGGAACTATACATTTAAAAACCTCAAGGAGATACCAATTCATACTCATCAGATTGACAAAAATGTTTTGAATTGGCATTAACAGTTTGGTGTTACCTCCTATATGCATTTAAACATATGCACACCTCCCATTCCTTTACATTATGCCTAAAGAAACTCTTACACATGTATCTTAGGACTTACGTACCAGAATGTTCATAGCAGTACTGTTCATAACAGGGAAAAACAACAAATCCTGGAAATAACCGCACTGCTGACCAACCTAAATTGGATAAACTGGCGTTTTCACACACTGCTGTACTACAGAGCAGTGAGAATGAACCAGCCTCACGCATCGACGTGGATGAATCTCAAGTATAATATTGAACAAAAGAAGTCATAGAAGAACACATGCAATATGAGTCAGGCCATTCACATAAGCTAAAAACATGGTACATGTTGTTTAAGGCAAGTGGTAAAACTAAAACAAAAAGCAAAGGAATAATTATCACAAAAATTAGGATGGTGGCGCTTTTTGTGGGGGGTGGGTAGCAAGGAGGTACGATCAAAGTGGATTATCAGGGGTTTTCTGATGTAGCTGGTAATACTCATTAAAAAAAATCTTGGCTGGCAGGGACGTGGGTGTTCACTTACAATCCTTATTTAAAACATACATTTTACACACACTTTTATATGTATGATACGCTTCACAAAAAATAAGGAATGATCCTAATAGTCCTTCTCTAACCTGTAAGACTTGCTGTCAGAATGCTGTGCGGTTCTTATTTTCAATGCCAGCTTCTTGGGCCATAAAATAAAAGGGGCCAATGTTTTTCAGCAGTTCTTCAGGGCTGCCATACTCTACAATCTTCCCATTGTCTAGGACCATTACCCTGAAACAAAGAAGAGAGAAGTCTTAGAAAGCAGTGTCTCAAACCTTGGCATTTATAATAACCAGAACTAAGTCTCGATATTGTTACCAAGGCTGTTGCCCCAGAATCATACCCCTGCCCCTCCCTCAGATGGAAACCAAGTGCTCATATCTAAGTTTCAGGAGTAAGCTGCAAAGAGAAAAACAAGAACTGGTTAGAACAAACTAGGCCCAAGGTGGTGGAAGATTTGATTTCCAGTAGACCTTGGGCCACGTTATGCTCATTGATGACACACCTACCAGCACCGTGATATGGACGATTGTCATGACAGCAACCGGAAAAGCCCAGACAAGGACTGAAAAGGAGGGTTGCATCAGTTCCTGTTCAAACCACACCCCTCTTCTCAGATTAGTCATAAATATTCCTCCTACTCTTTCCAATTCCCTCCCTTTTCCCCTCAACCCTCCTGTATAAATGGTGTCTCCGCCCAAATCGGGTTGAGAAAGTTGATTTGTGAACTAATTCCCACTTCTCCATTCTTTGGCCATTGAATAAAGCTTGTGCTGGAAAGTCTTAGCATCGGTTTTGTTATTGGCTGTGCGAATCTGAGCGGAAAAAGAAGCTCCCTGGCCAAGATGAGGGGTCTCTAGGCTAGGACACCAGCGCGGGTCCAGGTGACCAATATGATAACAGTATGTTTATTCATACCAGGCTACAAGGCAGCGAGAATGACTGAACTGCGGCTATCTGCATCAACATGGATTCCATGTGGAATACTGAACAAAATAGACTTATACTGCATATATTCTTATACTATTTACGTTTTTTTCTTTTTTTTAAGGATACACATTGTTTAAGGATACGTTGATTTAAAAAGGGAGCCTTCCCCTTGGTCAAAAAAGGGAGCCTATTCTCTTCAGTTTTAAGATTACTGACACCCCCCCCCCCCCATTTTGAATTGTCAGATTGTCAGTTAGAAGGAACAGAAAGCTTCTGTTTACAGGCAGAGCAGCTGAGACCCAGCTTAGTTGGGAAGGTCTATGGAGCAATATATATCACTCCTGGCTTGGGCCTCCTCCACCCGCCATACTCAGTTAATAGTTACACAGTTTCCCATTTTACCTTCAAGACAGTTCCCTTAACCCTGTTGGCCTTCATTAGCTTGATGTATAATTTTGGGCAAATTACTTGCAATCTCTCAGCCTCCATATTGTCATCAATAAAATGATGGTAGTTAAACCTGTAAAGAGACTGACAACGGGTTAAGCCGTGGCTATCAAGCTCTGTCCCCCGACTCACTTGTCACTGTCCATGATGGTGTGTAGCCTGTGGGCAATGGTGATGGTCGTGCAGTGGGAGAACTCAGTTTGGATGGTTGTCTGGATGAGGCGATCTGTCTCTAGATCCACCGCAGCAGTGGCCTCGTCCATGATCAGAATCTTGGATTTCTGAAGCAGAGCCCTGGCCAGGCACAGTAGCTGCCTTTGCCCTATGCTGCAGCCAGTGGAAGAAACAAAGCATTAGCCCCTAAGGACCAAGGAATAACCTGGGTTGGGGCTTGGAGGGGCAGATTTCATGTTCCAGATCAGACTTTCAAAATCCACACTTCCAAATTCCCCTAGAATGCCTTAGCCTCTTCCACTAGCTGTTTATTGTTACCAAGGGCAGTGTTTGCCAAACTTTCTCAATTAATTGGAAGACCCACCGCAGGTACTTAATTTAAAAATTCCTATTTCTGGGCCCTGCTCTCAAGTCAGAATGGGGAGGAGCCTAGGAACCTGTATTTTGAATACACCTCAGGAGATTTTCATGTTTAACAAGTTTGGAAAACACTAACCCTGGAATAGTGCTTTGCATTTAGCTACAGTGATATCTCAGTACCCGACTTCAGCAGTATTTGACCTGACACCATTAGTATAGGGTGAAACCGCATGAGAATGCCCCAGTGGCATTTCTTAGTGGCCCTAGCAAATTCATTTGTTATTTTAATGTGTAATTCTAGTCTCAAGGCTAATTATTTGTTCAGGGCCTTCTCCCTTGATTAGAAACCGTTGCTATCTAATGAACATGATGTCTTGGTGGGAGATGCAACGTTTGTGGAATTCGAATATGCCTGTAAAATGCAAATCACTTTAAATTGCTAAAAGCCAGTAATGAAGGCTGGACTTCTTATTTACATAAAGAACATTTGGGAAATGATGTGGAGGAAATATTTGTGAATTTGGAATTGCTCTTTCCTGCTGTAGCCATTAGGGAACGTATTAAACAGGGGGTGGCTAAAGTTCTGTAATTCTCTGTAAGAAAATTTATGCAGGAGATGAGAAGTCACCCAAGATGAACTTGCAGTTTTTCTCTGTAACGTCAGAACAGAGACACTGAAAAACTATTTACTTAACGCTTCCCAACTCCCACCTCGTTCAGTTGGACTTCATAGTAACAGGCTGTTGTTAAGGCATCAATTTGGCTTTCAGCTGCTGACTCTCCCGAAGCTGACTGATCTCCAGTCTCTGATCAGAGAATTTTAGGTTTCATCAGCCCACCAGGTCTGAAATCAAGGCGCTGGTAATGCCAGGTAAGTTTCTCCCAGCATTCACAGAGGATGGTGTGATTCTGTTCTCAGGCCCCTATCACATCCTGCCCACATGGCCCTGCACACCTGCAGCATTTACTGCACAGAATTTACTCACACGAAGTGTGTCTTCTCCATCACACTGTAAGTGCTAGGAGGGCATGGATGTGTCTGTGGCATTTTCCTCTGTATTTCCAGTAGGTGCTCAATATATGTTGACTGAATGTTTGAATGGCCTTTTTAATAGGCCTGAAGACCTACTTCAGTCCTGCTAGTTCCTAGATCTGTCGCTGAGGGAAAACAAACATGCTGGTGTTCTCTACCAAGGCTCACAAGTTTCCCTGGGGCTACACACTGAAATCACCTGGGACCCTGAGTCAACCGGTCTGGGGTACAGCCTGGGCACTGGGACTTTAAGTTTCCTGAGTGATTCTAGCGTGCAGCCTACTTAAGACTCAACCTTCTAGGCCGTGCATCTCATGCTGTAATGTGCACACAGATTACCTGGGACTCTTGCTAAAGGGCGGATTCTGAGCAGTAGGATAGAGCCTGAGGTTCTGCATTTATAACAAGCTCCCAGGTGAAGCCAGAGCAGCGGGTCCATTAATTGAGCTACTGAGCCTTCCCTTCTGAGCTCCAGCTGCTAATGGTGCATGCCCTGCCCACCACTCTGAAGGCACCAGGGCTGCAGCAAGGCCGGCCCCTGAGCCACCAGCTTTTGACTGAGAGCTGACCATCAGCGTGTGGAGGGAGAAAAGAGGTGGTTGTAGGGAAAATGCCAGGCCAACTTGTTAACTGACAGAAAATGTGAAGTGTCAACATATGAGGAAACACTTTGAAAAGATAACAAGAACTGTGAAGCCAAAAGAGTCTTTGTGCTGGTCTATGGTGTTCCAAGGACCCTGCGGACAGCACATCTCCATCATCCACGTGCTCCTTAGATCAGGGCTTCTCAAACTGAGGTGCCTGTAACAACCCCTGGGGATCCTTTAGAACTCCCATCTCCAGTAATGCCACGTACCAATTACATCAGACTCTCTGGGGCTGGACCAGGCATAGGGATTGTTTTCAGCCTGAGTGCAGAGTGCAGCTGAAAACCCCGCACAACGGTGGGATCTGCAAGCTCATGTTTGTAATGTCCTGTGAGGGTATGTTTACTGACAAAGGTTTTCAAGAGTTTCCAAGCACATTCACGTCTATTTTAATCTTCACAACAGGTTCGTTTTACGCATTAGGAATTAGACCTGGAGAGTGAAAATTCTTTGATGCCAGGCACCACCATGCATGAGTAACAAAAGTAGTGGTCTCCTCGCCTCCTCCACAGCCTGTGGGGGAAGTGGGTTATGAAACATTACCTCAGGTTGTCACCGCCTTCTGTCACTTCGTAGGACAACCCAGCTTGCAGGCCGTCCACGAAAGACTTGAGGTGAGCAAGCTCCAAGGCCTTCCAGATCTCCTCGTCTGAGTAGTTGTTGAAAGGGTCTAGATTCATCCTCAGGCTCCCAGAGAACAGGATGGGATCCTGCAAGTCAAGGGACGAGGGAGTTAGTGGGGCTAATGTTAGAAAAGGAACAAGTAGGGACTTCCCTGGTGGTGCAGTGGTTAAGAATCCGCCTGCCAATGCAGGAGACATGGGTTCGAGCCCTGGTCCGGGAAGATCCCACATGCTGCGGAGCAACTAAGCCCGTGTGGCACAACTACTGAGCCTGCGCTCTAGACCCCGCGAGCCACAACTACTGAGACCGCGAGCCACCAACTACTGCAGCCCACGCACCTAGAGCCCGTGCTCCACAACAAGAGAAGCCACCGCAATGAGAAGCCCACACACCGCAATGAAGAGTAGCCCCCGCTCACCACAATTAGAGAAAGCCCCTGTGCAGCAATGCAGCCAAAAATAAAATTTTTAAAAATTTTAATAAAACAAACATCTGGCTTTTATATATATATATATATATATATATACATATACACATATATATATTTAAATTTTCTTTTATAAAAGAAAAGGAACCAGTAATTCCTTGTGGCCAAGAAAGTGAGCAGAACTGGTCTGAGATGGAAAGCTGGTTAGTTAGTGGTCCAGCTTCTCCAAGATTTCCCCGCTGCAGGCTTTGAGCTAAACACGGGGAGCTAAACACAGCATTAAGAGGAGTCCTTGGTTTTGTTGTTGTTTTTCATTCTGAAGTTCATTTATGGATTTCCAAATTTGCCTTAGCATCCCTTAAAAAGATGAGAGGAACGTCCCACACCCCCAAATGAAAACTCATGGTTTGGAGGTGGAGGGATCGGGGCAGGCAGGGGAAGGGGTCATACAGTTACAAGAGAAGAATTTCTTATGCTCTTGAAGAGGCTGGTGAAAAGAGTGTAACAAAGGGAGCAAACGCCAGACAGACCAAAGCCACCCCAGAGACTTGGCTGCAGCAAGCAGAGGACAGGTTCTGATGAGGACCCACATATCCCAAGAGCCTCCAGGGCAGTCCTTGTTTGGAAGGGTCTGGAGAGGAAGCTGCAGGGAAGACTTTCTTGCTGATGCACTAACCATTCCGCTTATTGGCAAAACATTGCCACAAATTCCCTCCACTCTCTTTTAACCATATCAGATGGGGAGTACAAAGCTTAATAGTTTCAAGCTTCAGCAGCAAAACTGCTAATGCTGATTGCAAAGGTCCTGCGAACCTTGATGGGCTATAGAAATGCTAAATAATCATCTGCTCCATTTGACTTCTGCTGTGTTGCTGCCACCTACTGGTTAGATACTGACAGTCACACAAGCATATTACCAAAAAAATGTAAAACTTATTTCTGTAAGTTCTGGAAGCAATGTGTCTTAGGGAACTAGCTTAGGTATCCCAGGTAGACAGCAGAAATGACGCCACCAAATGAACACACATCAAGAAGAACATGCACATGTTTCCTGTATAACAAGCTACATGTGACAGTACGTCCTACAGCTTACCTGGGGGATGATGGTCAGTTTCTCTCGGAGGTCGTGGAGCCCAATGGAAGCAATATCTACCCCATCAATGGTGATCTGGCCTCCTGCAGCCTCTAGGATTCTGAAAAGGCTGTTTGTCAAGGATGATTTCCCAGCTCCTGTCCTGCCCACCACGCCAATCTGTAAATACAGTTCCTTGGCATGTTAGTTCACCATGTAATTATTGAGGGCAACAATTTAGCCAGGGACATTCATAATCACAGGTGGAAAAAGACAGTGACTGGCTACTTCATCTCTAAGATGTTAAACTGATTTTGGTTTTGGTGGGGAAAAATGTACCTGGATGTCAGAAAAGGATGGCTTTCCCATCCTACCTCCTAACTTGTTGCTTGCTGAGATCTACGTTGACTGCTGGAAATGTACACATCTGTTGCAGTTATTCTTGGAAATTATAGATTTTTTAAAAATCCTTGTTAAAAGTGAGGAGAGGGCTTCCCTGGTGGCGCAGTGGTTGACAGTCCGCCTGCCGATGCAGGGGTCACGGGTTCGTGCCCCGGTCCGGGAAGATCCCACATGCCGCGGAGCGGCTGGGCCCGTGAGCCACGGCCGCTGAGCCTGCGCGTCCGGAGCCTGTGCTCCGCAAAGGGAGAGGCCACAACAGTGAGAGGCCCGCGTACCGCAAAAAAAAAAAAAAAAAAAAAAAAGTGAGGAGAAGGGAAGGATTGGGTCTGCCATCAGGTCTGAGAAGCAGACCCTGACCTGGACCTGAGCATCAGTACCCAGACATATTTTTGGCCCTGCATCAGACCCCAAGTCCTCAGAGAACAAGAAAACCATACCAGGACTTTGCAGACCAGAGGGAGAACTAGGCCATTCTCTCTGCAGGGACAAACCTGCACACAGCTGTTCCCACCAGTTCCTTCCCCAGGCCGGTGCTTCCTCCTGACTTCCCCTCTACAAGCCTTGGCGCTTACAGGAAATGAGCCCAGTCAGCCACAGGAGGAGAGGGTGCAGACAGGGAGATAGGGGAGGGCTGAGCAAGAGAGCCCTTACAGGCTTAAGTCTGTTTGATCCTGTGTGGATATCCTGCCCTCTGGTGGTGGCGCTGTGTCCCTACACCTCCCCAGGGCAGAGGAAGCGCCCCAACCCTCTCACTTCCACCAGATTAATGAAAGCCCAGAGTCCACTGCTCTCCACCTCTATGTTCACAAGGACTCACCCAGGCCTTTCTTCAGCTCCACCTACCTTCTCAGTGCTCTTAATGTCACAAGTGATCCCCTTCAGTACCAGATCCAGCTCAGGCCGATACCGTACTTGGTAGTTGCTAAACTGGATCTCCCCTTTGCTGGGCCAACCTTCTGGAGGCCTCTTATCAGTCACCCATGGTGCCTGGCAAGGCGACAGGAGGAAAAGTGCTTTACACAGTGACAACTCGCTCAACAGTCCCCACAGGACTCATGTCACAGAACAGGGTAGCAGTGTGCCAGCCACCCGTGAGCATCTGCATTGAATAGACTGAACTAGACTGGTACTTCCAGAAGGGTCCTACCTTATTCAATTAAAGAAACCCTATCCCACGAGGTTGTTCTGTGCATCTCCAGAATGAAGCCACCATTTAACTTGGTGCATCCCAAGACCTGACTTCTCCCAAACCATTACCTATTTTAGGTTTCAAGAAATTAGGTTCTTTCAGTTAGAGCAAGGGAAACTTCCAGAGAACCTTTATGACCCCATGTGAAATCTCTAGATAAGGTGAAGATGCACTCTCAAAGCGGTGGCTTTTTTTTTTGGCCTTGTCCCTGGCTGCTTCTGATTCCTCCTTACCTCATTTTCCACGTTTATGTACTCATTTATTCGCTCAACAGCCACAATGTTGGTCTCTATTTCTGACGTCATCCTCACTAGCCAGTTCAGGGTTTGTGTGATCTACAGAAAAACTGGAAGACTAAGGATCATCTCAGGCTCAGAAACCAACCCAACCAGTTAAACCACAAGGTCAATCTAGTGCCTACTCTGCACCCAGCACTATGCGGGCTCTACAAGCAAGGAGCAAGGAGAAGTATAAGAGACAATCCACACCTCCTTGGGGGAGGGAATGAGGCCGGTGCATTGAATGGTGGGAGGACAATTAAGTGCTCAACTGTGTGGTGCTCACAGGAAAGGCACTACTAGCTTGGAGTGGCCTAGGGCCAAAGCTGAGGCTGGAGAGGCTGGCCGTGGGTCTCCTGCCTGTAAGCCCTTAGGGGTTAGGGGTGGCATTCTACCAATGGGGAAAGCATAAGGAAAGACACAGGGTAGGAGAAGGCCTTCCAAATAGCTGCCACCTCTGCTCTCAACAACAGCTCCATTGAGAACCCAGCCCTCAAGGTGGGACATCCACATGGACCCCTGTCCTCTGTTACCCCAATAAACTCCAGGTGCCTTCCTGCCATTACAGAGATAACATCTAACCACTAGGAAGATGACTGTCATGATCTGGGCCAGAGTCCAGGGAATCCGTGGGTTACTCAGAGGCAAGCTGCTCACATGCAAGCTTTTTCAGGCAAAAATGTAGTCCTGGCACATACACACAGGGAATCTTTGTAGAGCACATGGTGGTTAGAGAGAGGGAGAGCACAGGAGGCTGGGGACTACAAGTAACCACTTGGTGAAGCCTGGACCATATGAATTGTTGATATTTGAATGTTTTTATTTTGGTTCAGTATAATAGTTCTCCAACTCTTTGCCCCATCTGTCGTAGGTTAATAAGCCTAGAAATGAGGGGATGAAAGGGCAGTGGGACAAGGAACCCTGTGATTCATGGTAAATGACAGAGTCCTTTTGGGTGTCCCGCCATGATCACCTTGGGCCTTATTAACGCCAACTGAAAATAGCACCATATAGAGCCTGCTGGTAACTGTGCAGACCCCCAGTATATTAGTTCAGAAAGAGTCCACAAAAGATGGCCAAATGACTCATTAAATGAGTATCATTCATTAAACATTTACCATAGTGCCAGTGGTAGCAAAATGGCTGAGTGGTAGGAAATAACGTCTGATATCTATCTCTTAGTCAAACAGGGGATGCATTATATAGTTCTATTAGACTCTATATTCTTTATTAAAATTAACTCCAATTATTCTGTGATTTAACAAAATAAACATAGAAGTTACTTGTTCAGAAGACTTTCTGGTTACTGCTGCATTATAATAGAAACACTTATTTTCTCTTTTGATTATAATCAAGCAAAGAGACAGGAAACTATTAGATAATCATCTGAGATCGCTTCCTTAACTACCCAGGGCAACACAATTTATGTCCAGTTACCCAGATGACACTGGTACCTACTTAGAAAGGGAAAGGAGCCCGTCCATGGGTTACACAATTAGTAAGAGATGGAGCTAGGGTTTGAACCTCAGTCTCCCCTGGTCCCTCTGGATCTAGAAAGGAATCAAGAGCACAGACTCCACGGTATACCCGAGACTCCATTTAAGAATAATGCATTAATTCAACCAAACTCCCAACCTTCAGACTCACACTGAGTGCATTGGAGAGAACAAAGCCCACAGTGTCCCCACTCAGGGTATCTCTATAAATAACCATCATCAAGGATGAAAAGAAGACGATCAGGTTCCCAATCAGCTCCAGACGAACTGCAAGCCACCTGGAGGGCAACAGAACCAGAGAAAGAGGTGTCACTGAAAGGTATCCACTTCCTTACCTTACCCAGCAACCTAGGTGTTCCTAGAACATTCTCAGAGGGCTTGAGTTGGTAGGGCTGCATTCTTAGGAGGTGTCTCAAGTTGACTATGCCATGTGTTCCTAAAGTCTTTTAAATTGGATTTTAGAAAATAAATTGCATTTTAAAAGATACTAGAAGAGCAATGTCTCCCAAACTTGCCAAATCTTAAGAATCATCTGGTGGCAATTGTTAAAAATACACAAATTCATGCAAAAAATTCCTGGACTCTTCCCCAGGAGATTCAGGGAATGGGTTTCAGGAATCTGCATTTTAACAAATGTTCCAAGTGAGTTCTTTTGATTAGGCATGGGAAACAATGGCATAAAGAATCCAAATGTAAGGTTAGAAAGAAATCATCACAGGAAGGTTCAGTGTACCCTGTCTGATTTCATGATTTTTAAAAAGGTAGAGAAGAAGCTGGAGGTGGAGGGAAATTAGGTGTGAGCTGATGACAGGGAGGTATGTCGGGGCTTTGTAGAGAACTGAATAGTATGTAGATTGACGTAATTTATGAAAACTGACTTTCCCAGTAAAATGTATTTAACTAAATTTGAATAATTCTAGCACGTGTACAAATAAATATGATACATATTTTACAATGGGGGGGGTCCAACAGAAAATTGACTCTTATGCCTGTTTCCTTCTTGGAAAGTATCTAAGATATAAAAAATCTTTACAATCAAATTTCTGACCTCTCCATGTTCCAGGTAACACTAAGCATCATTAGCCTGCCCTTCACACCGCAAGACAGTGTAGAAGCCACTCAAGAGTTTTCACTTCCTGAAAAAGACCTTCCTCCTCCAAGGACACATGACTTCTTGCCAGGGTCTGATGAAGCTGGAGAAATCAAGAATGCTCACCCTTTTTGGATTCATCTCACAGGATGTGAGCTTTTCATTTCTGTCATCATTGATTTTGCCTAAAATTTCCCAGCTTTCCTCCCTCCAACCTCTGCTTCTTTCACCACCCTACAAAGAGTGTCCTGCCTATGGAGAATCTCACATCCATTCTCAGGGAAGCAAACAGAGAATATCCAGTTCACCCAGCACGTGAACAGTACCTGGGTTATCAAATGCTCACAGATGTCATGTGACTCCCTCAATAAGCCTATGAGGTAGGTCGCGTTCCAGCCATCATACAAACAAAGAAAATGAGATTTTCCTGAGAGGGGTCAAGACAATTCACCCCGCTTGGTAAGTGGCAGAGCAGATAGAGGGACCCCCAGTCTCTGACTCCAAAGCTCATGCCTTCTCCTCTCTACTCACATGACAAGCGTGTTTGGCAAGAGTGAATTTCACAACACTGGCCATGCCTGCCCTCCCACAGCTAATGTCAAAACTGCAGAACCCCGAAGCACATATTTGGGTGAATATCCAGGGGCAGCCTCACCTGTTGGAGATAATCCAGGAAAAGACACATTTCTGGTTGGTGTCCGTCACCATCTCATTGTGCTTTAGAAATCGCTCCTGGTGCTCAAAAGCACGGATAACAGACAAACCTGACACAGTCTCACTAAAGTGAGAGTAGATTGGGGACCTGGTGACAGAGTCCAGTCGTCTCAGCTGGCGGGAAGTAGCCACATAAAATATCTGGACCCAAAAAAGCAAAGACTCAGTCATACAATCATATCACATACGCTGTACCTCTTCCTTCATGGCCGTGACCCAGTATTCTTTACGTTGAGGCCACAGCTCACATCTGAACAGAGAAGCGGCTCTGGTCTCATCTCTGACTAGAGGAGAGATGAGAGAGGCTCAGAGGAAGAGGATGCTGGGAAGATCTGGGGTTGGAGGGAACAGAGAAGCACGAAAGTGCGGACACCACACCTCACTCAGCCCTAGAGGTTGGAATTTTCAAACCACGTAAGGAGTTTTGTCAGCCTAATCCGTATGGTCCCAAGAATCTGCACATATTGTCTAAATGACAGTTTTGTAGTGGTTAGGAAAAGTCTCTAAAAGATTTTATAAATGCTGCTGGGAACCGAGGGGTGTGTAAAGTGGAGATGGGCAGTAAATGGTCCAAGAAAGGTATGCCAAGGTTTTGATAAAAATTGAATAATCAGGTAAGTGACCAAAATTTTGCTTTGACAGTGTGTGAAGGTAAAGATCGTTTGGAGGTGTGTGGAATGCTGAGGGTCTAAGAACTGGAACTGGATGTAATAGCGCAGGCTGAAGGGGGAGGTTCAGTGGGGTGGGTTAGTGGTGCTACTAGATTCCAAGAGGATTTGTTGAAACTAGGGAAGAACTGGGCATTTGAGTCAGAATTCAGAATGTTATACCTTGGAAATTTCCTCAAAGATCCTGCTTTTTTTTTTTTTTTTTTTTGCGGTACAGGGGCCTGTCACTGCTGTGGCCTCCCCCGCTGCGGAGCACAGGCTCCGGACGCACAGGCCCAGCATCCACGGCTCACGGGCCCAGCCGCTCCGCGGCACGTGGGATCCTCCCGGACCGGGGCACGAACCCGTGTCTCCTGCATCGGCAGGCGGACTCTCAACCACTGCGCCACCAGGGAAGCCCAGATCCTGCCTCTTATTTGTTGGTTTGTTACTGACAAAGATGACGACGTTCCTGAGGAACTCAACACAAACACCAGGTGGTGTCAACTTACCACAGGCCACAAGTCTGCCCTTGACTGAAGGGCTTCAGAATTGCTTTCTCAAGGTGATCAATTCATCCCAAAGGTAAATGGTGGAACTAGAATTCTCTCCACAGCTTCCCTCCCCTCATCAGTTTTTATCATGGTCATGGAGCCCCTTACACTTGCTCCAGTTTTTCTGTGAGACTTGGCTTTTAAGCTGTGTCCTCAAGAACACACTGGAATTGAGCCTAAGCCACCCACAGACACCCCAGTGAAAGGAGAACTGCCCTGAAGTGAAAAGAGCCTGGGCTCCTGCTGAGGGACATCTCCAAGTAGATAATCCTAAGCCAACCAAGGAAGCAGCCTTAGCACAACTCTTCTAGAAGCAACTGATTACCTTACCATTGTGAAGGGTCTTACAGAGCTTCAAGACTTTGTCCAGAGCCAACCTCAAAGTAGTCTTGGATCCAAGCATAAATATTCCCCACTTACACTTGTGGGGTGCGGGGCAGAAGTTAAGGTGAGACTGACCGTGAACTTCCACCCACCCATCAGTGCTGACACTTCAGCTTCAGAAAGTGGCCTACGGGCTCCTTGGTATGTTATTATCTGGCTCAATGACGAAGATGCTGGAGAGGGGAGAGTGACTAGCAATAAACACAAGAGAAGAGTCTCAGGAAGGAGCTTGGGCTTTTATGAGTAGAGAAGGAAGGAAACCTAGCCATTTCCAAACCTACCTGAACAGACACATAAATGATGCCAAGAGGGATGATGACGATGATGAAGACTGGAGTGGCCAGGCAGATCATGACCAGGGTGCTGATGATGCCCAGGAAGCACAAAATCCAGCTGCGCAAAGATATGGGGAGGGTGTCATCCACTGTGGAGATATCCTAGGGACACATAAGAAGGAGAGATGGTGTGCTAATGAATTCCTATGACATTTTACATCTTCTCGGTTCCAGCAGCGAATTTGCTCAGTCACATCAGAATGCAAATAACTATATGTCCAGGGTTGAAAGAAAAACAGAAATCCTCACCAGCTATTAGTTCTATGCAGATTAATTTTGACCCTTACCCGGCACATATTCATCTTTCCTTCCTCCACCCCCTCCTTTATCGCCTCTTAAGGGCTCAGTCATCAGCTCCAGAGGACCCTAGGTATAATTCTCCTTTATGGTCTTAGCCACCTCCTCCGCAAAACATACTGTATAATTAATGACAGTTTCCTTTTTCATGCAAAAGCAGTTAGCAAAATATGACTGTTGCCTAAGTAACTCACAGTAAGATCTCTGTGTTCTCTTTTTCGGAAGATTAATTATATATATATAACAACAGTGGAAAAGAGTGTGCAACATTTGCAAAATTCCTGTGAGAAATCTCCCCATCCAAAATTGTGTACTTTTTAAGCTTCTATTTAAGAGCAGAAAGCCCATTTAAGTTGTCTCCAGTGACATCATGCCCACCATCTTTGTTCCACAGGAAGGTGACAAGTGGGGGCCTGCCCACTTTTGAAGCAGTCACCATGTCCCCAGAACCTGCCTGTGGGCTGGGAGCTAGGCTTTCTGTGTCTGCTCCAAGACCAAACAAATAAGGGCTCAGAGCTCCTCAGACATTTTTTTTAAAATGTGCACCCTCTTCTACAAACAGAAGACTGAAAATTCTGTTGGTGATCGTTGAATATTATTCAGAATTGTCTGGTTTCCTCTGTTCTTGAAATTTCCCCCTTATGTTCATTAAGAATCAACGACTTTGGTCTGGCCCATGGAAGAGAGCCATCTATATGATCTTAGCATTTACTGAGCATCTCAATGCCTAGTACAGTCCTTGGCTCATAGAAGGTACTCAATATATGTTGAATGAATGAATGCTAAGGGTCCCAGAATCTGCAGTCGATGGAGAACCCCATTAAAATCATAGGATTCCACAATCCAGACCTTGTTTACTTATTTTTAAAGCATCAAGGATGGGAGATTCAGGGATGGAGGCAGCAACCAAGCAAAGCATTGTCCTGCTATCTCTTTTATTCACTGTCACACTAGTGATAGTGCTTTTACTTGTGTTTTTCCCTCTGCAGAACAATCCTTCACATCCTGCTTCTGCCACTCACCCATCCCCTACCCCCACCATCTCCCTGGCTAACTTCTATGAGTTAAGTCCCTCCTTCTCTGACATTTCCCACCCTCCGTCACCCAGGTTGAGCTGTCACTCTTTTGTACTCCAAGGATGCCACTGTACACATCGTTGTTACTGGGTTTCCTATATCCTATCATAATCCTTTACTTCCTTGGCCGTCCCCCTCACTACATGCTGAGCTACTTAAAGGGAAACAGTTGTTCATCCCTGTAACCCCAGGATCCTTAGGACCTCACACAAGGTGTTCAAGAAATATCTGCATGCTGAGTGGACCAAAAAACTGGAACGGCCCAGTGTTGCCTGGGGACACAGGAGAATTCTTTCCCTGTCAGAAATAAAAAGATCCTCAGCATAGAAACACGTCTTACAACCCCTGAGATACTTACGCCAGCAAACCTGTTCACTATCCGGCCAGTGGGTGTTGTGTCAAAAAAACTCATGGGTACTCGAAGGATATTGTTCAGCAGCTGCTTGTGAAGAATGTTTGCTGCATGGACGGAACCATAGACACTCCAGAGATTTGCTATGAGCACAAATATACCTGGAAATGGAACCAGTTTAGTCAGCACCATGCACAGGGATCCCTGAAGACTTGTGCAGGACATAATAGCAAATTTTTCATGAGTCCAGGCAAAGGACGTGGACCTGACAGTGTGTCTCAGAGATGGCTGCCATAGCCGTCACACATACCTTGTGCTAATCCCAGAGCTCCATAGACACCAACTCTCAGGTCCCTCTGAGAGGCTGGATAGTTGGTGCTATTGAAGGTTTTAGAGTCATGGGTCCAAGCACTGAGCCAGAGGTTCGATCCAATAAAAGACACGGAATGGAGCACAAACCCAAAGATAATGAAGAATATCGAACACCATCCTATTGCTTGTAGGTATTTCAGGTAGATGGAGAACTTCACCTGCAAAGCCCCCACCTCAATATTAGTAGAGTTCCTAGCGGCTTTTGGTGAGGAATTACCTAGAATACCAATCATAGGGGGAGTACAGTCCTTTGGAAAGCAGAGAGCCAGTGGCAAAATTTGGTAGTCTGTGATCACATTTCTGTACTGGGCCAGGATGATAATAATCAATGCTGAAATATAATGCAGGGTAAATAACCATCAGATTATTAATGAGCTTCTAGATGCAATTAAGAGGAAAAGATATAAAAACAGTGGGACAGATAAGGCTATACCACAGACCTTGGAATTTGTTTTATTAATGTTTAAGTTAAGATCTTAAATTTAAGAGCTTGGTTTTAAGTTTTATTAATTTGAATTGTGTGCTATGAGCTTGATATATTGGTGTTCTCTGGCTCCCAGAATTGCATCTCAAAGCATTTTTGTTTTTACCACATATCAGAATGGAATCAAACACTCATGAAGTGTAGTATGAGGATATTCACAGGGAACATGTCATTCTTCATGGAAATACAATTTGATAAAAAGCCCAGAGCCTCTGCTAACATTTCAGTGATAAATTTAAAGACTGGCAAAGCACACAAGACATATCCCTCTGCAGATATGTATTCAACTCATCAAACTTAAAAATGTTCAAATCCCAAGCCTTATATCACCTCTAATGGTACTTTTTACTGTGGTGTTTACCTTTCCAGTTTGTATGAATTCCTTCTTAATTAGCTTTTGCCCTTTCACTGGTTCTTCCTCCTCCTTCAGGATATTCACATTCCGAGTTTTCAAGTCTTTTAAGGGCTTCAGACGCCTGCTACTGGACCTAGAACTGAGATATTGAGAGGGGAAGCTTTCCTGAGCATGTAGATGCATCCCAAGGGTCTTCTTGCAAGCAGGTGTCACAGTAGCTCTGCTCACATCAAAGTGCATTTCAGATCAGATGGTCATGGGGGAAACACCACCCCAACCCTCCTCCACATGCACAGAAACAAAAGAAGAGCTGGGAGCGTCCATGTGGACACTCAGAAAAAGTCCAGAGAGAAAAAGAGAATGATCAGGTGGAACTATGGAAGTGATGGGGGATGCCAGCTGAATATATGACCAACCTGCGACTAAATGTTCGATGAAGACTGTTCTCTCTTTTCATGGACAAGGAGGCCACATCTTCAGGGATTTCCTCCACACTGGGCATCAGCCCATAGTCGTCGTCTTCACTGTCCTCATTGACTAGGAGACAAATCAAAGGTTAGGGAGATTGCTGCATAGAGCTGTCATAGCCCCATGAACAAGAAGAAAAGTCTTTTCTGATCTTGTTGGTCTTAATAAGAGATCCCAGATGTACACACCGGTTGGAATCTTTTACTCCAGAAATACTGTTTATTAGGACATCTCATTGAAAATTACCAGGATAAAGGAGAGGTGAGTTAATATTCCACTGGAAGAGAAACGGTCAAAAAGGAGAAGAATATTCCCAGAAGCTTGTAAGTTCCTTTGGAGCAGGAAAGAACTTTTAAGGATTACAGTAGACAAACAGAAGAGTCATAATCCCCAGAAATGTCTAAAAAGGTGAGTGTAAATTTAAAATGTTCTGCTTGAAATTCAAATAATTTGAGAAATTTTATTAATTTAAAGCGTTTTAAAAAACATATCCTGAAAATAAAAGGTAAAACAGCTTGGTCTGTGAAAATGGTAGAGTTATGACCTCCAGAAATTGGTACCTCTGTAAAAGCAGTGAGCATACTAGCCAAAAAACGTCAAAATCAAACTTTCCATAACTTTGAAATTAACCAAAGGCTTGCCACAATCCAAGGAGCATTTATTTAAGAAAAATGGCTAAATCTCAGCAAGAAAAGTAAGTTTTGTAATAGTTTAATTTACCCTATTCCTATTCCCCTCTCCTTAGATCTGCTGTAGCCTAGAAAACCAACAGCCACACATTCATTGTAACCATGAAAATCACCAGCCTAGCAGCTGCTGGAAGGAACAGCCTGGGTTCAGAGCCTGCTCAAAACCTCACTTCTGGAGAATTGTCATTATTTGACCTGTCTGGCAGTTCCCTGGAAAACTCCATTCACAGGGCTTGTCTTTACAGAACCTGACTTGGAGTTGGCTCTAACAATCAGCAGTAGTTGTTTAACATCACAGCTGCCTGAGGCAGTGATAACAGTTGGAGCAAAGAAGAAACTGACCAAGAACTTAAGAGGAAAAAAAACCTGGGGAATAAGATATCCATAGGGAGCTTTGATATCTTCAATATATTCCTGGCAATCGAGAATGTCATACACATATGTAGGGATGCACACATGCCAACCCAAGAAAGACTTGAGAATGTCCTATTCTCTTACCTCTGGCTTACCTTCAGACTCTGTGCAAGCAGGGAAAAAAGGCTGAGGCAGAACTATAAATCGCCTGCTGGCATGTTAAACAGACATGTCCACCCCCACCCGCCATCCCCACAGAGCCCCTCAGCAAAGGCTGAGTGACTTATTGGTTCCAGGCACTTGAGGAAATCTCTGTCCAATCGTTATCTGACCACTAAGCCAACTAAGCAGGGACTTCTATGGCCACATGAGACAAAGAAAGTAGACTTAACAGAATCAGTTCAGGAAACTAAACAGGAGGAACAACAAAAGCAAACCCTTGTTGAGGATGGAGGGGAGAGAGATCATATTTCCAGAATTGTTATGCTATTTAAAATGACCGGTTTTCAGTAATCAAGACAGTATGGTACTGGCACAAAAACAGAAATATAGATCAATGGAACAGGATAGAAAGCCCAGAGATAAACCCACGCACATATGGTCACCTTATTTTTGATAAAGGAGGGAAGAATATACAATGGAGAAAAGACAACCTCTTCAATAAGTGGTGCTGAGAAAACTGGACAGCTACATGTAAAAGAATTAGAACACTTCCAAACACCATACACAAAAATAAACTCAAAATGGATTAAAAACCTAAATGTAAGGCCAGACACTATAAAACTCTTAGAGGAAAACACAGGCAGAACACTCTATGACATAAATCACAGCAAGATCCTTTTTGACCCACCTCCTAGGGAAAGGGAAATAAAAACAAAAATAAACAAATGGGACCTAATGAAACTTAAAAGCTTTTGCACAACAAAGGAAACCATAAACAAGACGAAAAGACAACCCTCAGAATGGGAGAAAATATTTGCAAACGAAGCAACTGACAAAGGATTAATCTCCAAAATTTACAAGCAGCTCATGCAGCTCAGTATCAAAAAAAACAACCCAAACCAAAAATGGGCAGAAGACCTAGATAGACATTTCTCCAAAGAAGATATACAGATTGCCAACAAACACATGAAAGAATGCTCAACATCTCTAATCATTAGAGAAATACAAATCAAAATCACAATGAGGTATCACCTCACACCAGTCAGAATGGCCATCATCAAAAAATTTAGAAACAATAAATGCTGGAGAGGGTGTGAAGAAAAGGAACCCTCTTGCTCTGTTGGTGGGAAGGTAAATTGATACAACCACTATGGAGAACAGTATAGAGTTTCCTTAAAAAACTAAAAATAGAACTACCATATGACACAGCAATCCCACTACTGGGCATATACCCTGAGAAAACCATAATTCAAAAAGAGACATGTACCACAGTGTTCATTGCAGCTCTATTTACAATAGTCAGGACCTGGAAGCAACCTAAGTGTCCATCGACAGATGAATGGATAAAGAAGATGTGGCACATATATACAATGGAATATTACTCAGGCATAAAAAGAAACAAAATTGAGTTATTTGTAGTGAGGTGGATGGACCTAGAGTCTGTCATACAGAGTGAAGTAAGTCAGAAAGAGAAAAATAAATACCGTATGCTAACACATATATATATGGAATCTAAAAGACAAAAGAAAAAAATGGCTGTGAAGAACGTAGGGGCAGGACAGGAATAAAGACACAGACACAGAGAATGGACTTGAGGACACAGGGAGGGGGAAGGGTAAGCTGGGATGAAGTGAGAGAGTGGCATGGACTTACATATACTACCAAATGTAAAATAGATAGCTAGTGAGAAGCAGCCACATAGCACAGGGAGATCAGCTCAGTGCTTTGTGACCACCTAGAGGGATGGGATAGGGAGAGTGGGAGAGAGTCACAAGAGAGAGGACATACGGGGATATATGTATATGTATAGCTGATTCACTGTTATAAAGCAGAAACTAACACACCATTGTAAAGCAATTATACTCCAATAAAGATGTTCAAAAGAAAAAGATCAGTTTTCAACAAAAAATTATGAGACATACAAGGAATCAGGAAAGTATGGGACTGTACACAGGAAAAAAGTAGTCCAAAGAAACTGTACTCAAGGAAGCACAGATGTTGGACTTACCAAAGACTTAAATCAGCTCTGATAAATATATTCAAAGAACAACAGGAAACCATGTCTAAGGATCTAAAGAAAAGTTCTCACCAAATAGAGAACATCTCTATTAGGCCCATTAGCATGGGCCCCTGATCCAGTATGTCTGATGTCCTTGTAAAAAGGGGAAATTTGGACACTGATGCACATAAGGTATAACACCATGTGCAGATGAAGGCAGAGAGTGATATGAAGGATGCCAACGGATGCCAGCAAACCACCAGAAGCTAGGAGAAAGACCTGGAGTAGATCCTTCCCTATTGCCTTCAGAAGGAACCAATCTTACTGACACCTTGATTTTGGACTTCTAGCCTCTAGAACTGTGAGACAATACATTTCTGTTGTTTAAGACACCCAATTTGTAGTGTTTTGTTATGGCAGCTAATTAAGAAATACACAGAGCCAATGTTGATACAGGTAACCTTTGCCCTCCTGACCTTCCCTTTATTCTACCATCTTGTAGTCTGTACCTTGAGCCCCAGAGCCGACACAACAGCATGCCAGGCAGTGGGGCTTATACAACTTCTCAGAAATGGCCTATCTATGTTTCCCAGAGCAAGGGTTTAATGAGCTGTTTTGCAAACTGTCTTTTGTACACAAAAGATAGGATTTTTCAAAGGGGCTGTCTACCCATGGGGGTTTATAAACAGAACTTAGAAACTCAGAAGATCAAATCAGAAAAAGTTTAGAATTAGAAGGAGAAAACTGTCCAGGTTGTGGTGATGTGGCTGACTGAGCAGTAACTCAGGGGTATCCAGCATCAGACACTACCCTTTGCTGGAGATCTTCAGTCCCCAAGCAGGTACTTTTTGTTTTCTCCAGATCTGTCCTGGAGCACATAAAGACTGATGGAAAGCTCTGACCCCTTCCTTTCTGCTGGAATCCCTGCCCCACTTTCCTGGGCTGGGTCCCAGTCCCTATAGCCCACACCATCGTATTCTTTGTTCCCGCCCTGTCCCACCAATGCTTACAGACTTCTTGGTTTAGGCTTTTCTTTCCGACTCTTGTGGTTTTAAACAATCACATGTCCTGACCTCAAGGCCTGACTGTGATCCTACTTGCAGGCTGTGTAGTTACTGCCTCTTCTGATTGACTTTCGGAATGCCCCTGTATCCTCCGGATCTTGCTTTCTCAGTCCTGACCTCCTGCCAATAATTGCTACCTGAAGCAGATACCCAGAACCATGCACAGGACTACTGCTGGCAGGTTCTTGAGAAGGACCCCAGAGACCAGGGCTCCATTACTGACTGGGGCTAGTCAGCGACCCCAGCGGTAGTGGTATTGGGTAGGGGCTATTCCTGTGGCACACTGTGAGACTATGCAACTGCCATGATTTTTTTTTCTGGTTCAGAACACCCAGTGGCTTTTGGTGTATTAGTCAAATCCCTTTGTTAGGGCGTATCAAGTTTAGCAGTACATTATTAGTACCAGGTATTACAAAGCTGTCCAGGAAGTGGTTCTCATGAATTTGAGTAGATGGGGTGGAATATGTGACTTGAGTCAATAGAAGCAGGGCATTCCCTAAAAGGGGGCCCCTTGTGCCACTGGTGTCTCTTCCACAAGGGCTAATCACCCCACATCTCCAGTCATCCTCTGAAGAGAGCCCTTTGATTGCATGTCAGAGACCAGATGGGCAGCATTATCCCCCAGTTTGGCTAAGATATAAAGTTTCTATGTTTGTGTTTCTTTACAGAGACACAAAACACAGAAAGAACAGATAATGGATCTCTGGATAATTTATTTCCAAATTTAGTTCACTGGATACTGAACAGTTCAGGAGGTAAATAGTGGTAGTTTACTACTTCTACCCCTTCCCTACCCAAGTTCTATCCTGTTCCAATCCTCTTTACATACCTGTGGGCTCGTCTTTAGGACCTGTCTGTTTTATGAATGTCTTCAGATTCTTAGCAAACAATCCTTTCTTGGCCAACAGAGTGCTGTAGGATCCCTTCTCCACGATGATGCCATTCCCCAAAACCACAATCTCATCCACTTGGGGAAGAAAGTGAATGCTGTGTGTCACCAAGAGTCGAGTCTGTAAAAATAACAGTAAGTTGTGCTGACTACCCTGTGCCCACCATGTTCCTTAGCTTACTAAGGAAAAGGAAAAACAGAGTCACTGTGGGGCTTTCCTTCAAAATGTGGCCCTGACCACTTGATCTCTTACTTCCTCTTTACTTCCCAGCACCTCATCCTAAAACCTGACCCCATGTGTAAGATGAGACCCCTGTCATCATGGATATATTCACAGTTATTTTCCTGTAGTGACAATGAGGTTTGCCCTGTACACGTTTTCCTCCAGCTTCCTGGTAGCCAAGAGTTGGGCTTAGGGATGTCACTTGAGATCAAGGGCTATCAATATAATTGAGGCATGCAAAACTAACTGCCCCCTCACTAAACAGGTAACTGACCTAACAGGAACTGCCCAGATTATTTTAGTATGTTAGAATCATTATAGGGCAAGAAACTGTGTCTTTGGCCCAGGCCCTCCCTGGCGTGGAAGACTTGGCATCCCTTGTATTCTTGTCTATTTATGGACTACATTGACTACTGAAACAGGGATTCCACTCAAAGAAAGATAAACACGGATCAGTAATGAGACTCAGATAGGGTCCAGGGGGTTGAGATGGGCCTCTAGAGAGACAGCCCAAGCCCACTGCCTCTGCTCTCTACTTCACAGCCCCACAGACACTAGGTTGCTCTTATCAGGAAGACTTGGGAGATGCTCATCCTTTGAGTCTCAGCTCAAAGCCAGCTCTTCTGGTAGGCTTTTCTGAATCCCCAGGCAAGAATTGGGTATTCCTCCAGTGTTTCCACGGTAGTTTGTATATTCTGCCATTAAAAATGATTCTTGTATTATAATATTACTGCTTTTTGGTTTGTCTGCCAATTCGATTGTAAGTTACTTGAGAGCAGGGATGAGACCTTTTCATCAGTGCGCCCAGTCTTTGCAATGAACCAGGCCCAGGGTGGGTATTCAGTTCATGAATGAATGGAGCCAATTAGCCTTACGGACAGAAGTCAGGACCAGGCATAGGAGGGAGAGTGAGTTCCTGTGGACTCACTGATCCAAGAGAGAGGCAAAAGGCCTCAGTGGGACAGCAGCCCAGTCAACCCTGCCACCCTCTGACTGGCAGCATTCAAAAAACCTTGAAGGGAAAAGGCCAAACACAGATGGAGTGCTGACAGCCCTCACACTAGACTTGCTACTGGTGAGAAGCATACTCAAACCCTCAAGGGGCGCTGGGCTCTGTCAGCCCCTCTCCCATTCAGCCTACTGTGCTAACTTGCCTATGGTAAGGAAAGCCTATGACCAGCTCCAGTGACTTGCTCTGGCCACTTTATCTGTACTATCTCACAGGGGCATTGCAAGAATCAAATGAGGCAATGCAATCAAAGTTCTTGGCACAGGCCCGCGACATAATGAATACCCAAAACGTATTGGCTTATTTCTATATTCAGATTGAGTCATTCTTTCCAGTCATAGTGCTCCTACATCCTGCAAGAGTTCCAGGAAAGTGCCTTCTTAGAGTAGAGCTCTAATGCCTGCAGGATGACCTGTGTCCCAGTAAGGTAAATTGTTGGGTCCTCTGGCATGTTTTCTGACGCCAACCAATTCTGAGTGTCCAACAGTTCAATTCTGACACCAGCTACCCAGAAACCCACAGCTACCCAGAGCCCACAAGACTGCCCTGACTTCTAATGCTAGCCGAAAGTCTTGGATCCCACCCATACTTCTGACCAACTAGCTATAAATTGAGGATTTCCATGGCCCCCTCCTCAGGTCTGATCATTTGCCAGAATGGCTCATACACGCCAGGAAAATACTTTACTTACTGTTTACCAGTTTATTACAAAGGATACAACTCAGGAACAGTGAAATGGAAGACATGCATAGGGTAAGGTTTCGGGGGTGGGGTGCTTGTGCAGAATTTCCATCTCTCACCAGGTGTGCCACCTTCCCAGCACCTTAATGTTCTCAGCAATCTAGAAGCTCTCTGAATCTCCTTATACAAGAAATTTTATAACACAATCTCCAGCCCATCCTCCTCTCCCCAGAAATTGGTATGTGGGGCTGAAAGTTCCAATCTTCCCATCACTTGGTCTTTCTGAGGAACAGCCTTGTCCAGAGGCTATCTAGGGGCCCCTCCATAAGTCACTCATTAGCATAAACTCAGGTGTGATCTAAAGGGGCTCATTGTGAATAATAAAAGACATTCTTAGTATCACTCAGGAAATTCTAAGGGTTAGGAGCTCTGTGCCAGGACCTAGTGAAAAAGACCAAATATAGTTCTTATTATACCACAGATCTCAAAGGACTTTTTATCATAATTAATCATCCTAAAAGGCTCAATGTTGGAGCCAGAGAATAAGGCTCAAATTAGCCAGTTCCCGCATAAGCTATGATCTCAAGATGGGAACCCTCACCAAATCATCTCCTGGGAGACCAGTCTGACACTGTATCTCCTCAGCAGCCCAGGGGGAAGGTAAATAAGGAAATCTGCTTCAGTACCCAGCAGTCCTAGGAGATGTGTTCCCCTCCTCACGTCTTCATCACTTTAAATAATTTCTCACCTTGCCTTTCAACAGGCCATCGGGACCCAAGACCTTATTAAAAATATGTTTTCCCACATGAGCATCCACAGCAGATAGGGGGTCATCCAGAATATAGATGTCTGAATTTTGATAGGTAGCTCTGGCCAGGCTGATCCGCTGCTTCTGACCCCCACTGAGATTTATACCCTGAAGAAGAAAATAATTTCTATTAGGTACTGAAATTGAGTCCCACTAAAACTGAGTTCCTCTGCTGAATCTATGATTAACATCTCTATCCAAAACTTCATGACCTTTCTTCTCCCATACCTGTTCCCCTCAAGGGAGTATAAAAGAAAAGGGGGGATTGAAACCAAGCAGGACACTGCAGGGCCCTCCTGTGTACAAAAACCCCTCTGTGTCCCCCCTTTCTTGTTTGTAGAAAAAAACTTTAGTCTCCTAGGCCTTCTCTGAGTTCCAAGGAGCAGACTCAAGCCGTTACTAACTAGGGAAGAGAGGGAATGCAGAAACAAAGGAAAAGCAGTCAAGAAACAATAGTTCAACTATAAAACAGAGTCCTAGCTCCTCTTCAAGGGGTATATGTAACAATTAGATGCATATCATTGAACTGTTCTACAGAAACTAAGATTCTAACCCAGGTGGAGGATGGTTACTACATGTTGACCACAAGCACTTAGCCCCAGACTGTTTGGAACCAGAAGGTTGATGATTAAGATTCCTGAAACATCACCCTGCCACTTTACCACCAACCAATCAGAAGGAAGTCTACAAGCTGCAACCCTCACCCCAAATGTTGCCTTTTAAAACCATTCCTGGGGAATTCCCTGGTGGTCCAGTGGTTAAGAATCTGTCTTGCCAACATTAAACACACCAACATTCGAATTATAGGGGTCTCAGAAGAAGAAAAAAAAGGGACCGAGAAAATATTTGAAGAGATTATACTTGAAAATTTTCCTAATATGGGAAAGGAAATAGTCAATCAAGTCCAGGAAGTGCAGAGAGTCCCATACAGGATAAATCCAAGGAGAAACATGCCAAGACACATATTAATCAAACTATCAAACTTAAATACAAAGAAAAAATATTAAAAGCAGCAAGGGAAAAGCAACAAATAACATACAAGGGAATCTCCATAAGGTTAACAGCTGATCTTTCAGCAGAAACTCTGCAAGCCAGAAGGGAGTGGCAGGACATATTTAAGGTGATGAAGGGGAAAAAACCTACAACCAAGATTACTCTACCTGGCAAGGATCACATTCATATTTGACCGAGAAATTAAAACATTTACAGACAAGCAAAAGCTAAGAGAATTTAGCACCACCAAACCAGCTTTACAACAAATGCTAAAGGAACTTCTCTATGCAGGAAACACAAGAGAAGGAAAAGACCTACAAAAACAAACCCAAAACAATTAAGTAAATGGTAATAGGGACATGCATATCGATAACTACCTTAAATGTGAATGGATTAAATGCGCCAATCAAAAGTCAGAGACTGGCTGAATGGATACAAAAACAAGCCCCATATATATGCTGTCTACAAGAGACCCACTTCAGACCTAGGGACACATACAGACTGAAAGTGAGGGGACGACAACGTTCATCACAGCACTATTTACAATAACCAGGACATGGAAGCAACCTAAGTGTCCATCGACAGATAAATGGATAAAGAAGATATGGCACATATATACAATGGAATATTACTCAGCTATAAAAAGAAACAAAATTGAATTATTTGTAGTGAGGTGGATGGACCTAGAGTCTCTCATACAGAGTGAAGTAAGTCAGAAAGAGAAAAACAAATACCATATGCTAACACATATATATGGAATCTAAAAAAAATGGTTCTGAAGAACCTAGGGACAGAACACAAATAAAGATGCAGACATAGAGAATGGACTTGAGGACACGGGGAGGCGGAAGGGTAAGCTGTGACAAAGTGAGAGAGTGGCATGGACATATATACACTACCAAATGTAAAACTGATACCTAGTGGAAAGCCGCCACATAGCACAGGGAGATCAGCTTGGTGCTTTGTGACCACCTGGAGGGGTGGGATAGGGAGGGTGGGAGGGAGGGAGATGCAAGAGAGAAGAGATATGGGAACATATGTATATGTATAACTGATTCACTGTGTTATAAAGCAGAAACTAACACACCATTGTAAAGCAACTATACCCAAATAAAGCTGTTAAATAAACAAATAAAATGAAAATAAAACAAAGAAGATGTGGCACACATATACAATGGAATATTAGTCAGCCATAAAAAGAAACGGAATTGAGTTATTTGTAGTGAGGTGGATGGACTTAGAGTCTCTCATACAGAGTGAAGTAAGTCAGAAAGAGAAAAACAAATATCATATGCTAACACATAAATATGGAATCTAAAAAAAATGGTTCTGAAGAACCAAGGGGCAGGACACAAATAAAGACGCAGACGTAGAGAATGGACTTGAGGACACAGGGAGAGGGAAGGGTAAGCTGTGACAAAGTGAGAGAGTGGCATGGACATATATACACTACCAAATGTAAAATTGATAGCTAGTGGAAAGCAGCCACATAGCACAGGGAGATCAGCTTGGTGCTTTGTGACCACCTATAGAGTTGGGATAGGGAGGATGGGAGGGAGACACAAGAGGGAGGAGATATGGGCATATATGTATATGTATAGCTGATTCACGTTGTTATAAAGCAGAAACTACCATACCATTGTAGAGCAACTATACTCCAATAAAGATGTTCAAAAAAAAAAAAAAAAAGTGAGGGGATGGAAAAAGATATTCCATGCAATTGGAAATCAAAAGAAAGCTGGAATAGCAATTCTCATATCAGACAAATAGACTTTAAAATAAAGACTATTACAAGAGACAAAGAAGGACACTACATAATGATCACGGGATCGATCCAAGAAGAAGATATAACAATTGTAAATATTTATGCACCCAACATAGGAGCACCTCAATACATAAGGCAACTGCTAACAGCCGTAAAAGGGGAAATAGACAGTAACATATTCATAGTAGGGGACTTTAACACCCCACTTTCATCAATGGACAGATCATCCAACATGAAAAGAAATAAGGAAACACAAGCTTTAAAAGATACATTAAACAAGATGGACTTAATTGATATTTATAGGACTTTCCATTAAAAAACAACAGAATACACTTTCTTCTTAAGTGCTCATGGAACATTCTCCAGGATAGATCATATCTTGGGTCACAAATCAAGCCTTGGTAAATTTAAGAAAATTGAAATCGTATCAGGTATCTTTTCTGACAACAATGCTATGAGACTAGATATCAATTTCAGGAAAAAATCTGTAAAAATACAAACACATGGAGGCTAAACAATACGCTACTAAATAACCAAGAGATCACTGAAGAAATCAAAGAGGAAATAAAAAAATACCTAGAAACAAATGACAATGAAAACACGATGACTCAAAACCTATGGGATGCAGCAAGAGCAGTTCTAAGAGGGAAGTTTATAGCAATACAGTCCTACCTCAAGAAACAAGAAACATCTCAAACAAACAACCTAACCTTATACCTAAAGCAATTAGGGAAAGAAGAACAAAAAAACCCTCAAAGTGAGCAGAAGGAAAGAAATCAAAGATCAGATCAGAAATAAAAAGAAATGAAGGAAATAATAACAAAGATCAATAGAAAAAAAAAAAAAAAGATCAATAGAACTAAAAGCTGGTTCTTTGAGAAGATAAACAAAATTGATAAACCATTCATCAGACTCATCAAGAAAAAAACAGAGAAGACTCAAATCAATAGAATCAGAAATGAAAAAGGAGAAGTAACAACTGACACTGCAGAAATACAAAGGATCATGAGAAACTGCTATAAGTAACTATATGCCAATAAAATGGGCAACCTGGAAATGGACAAATTCTTAGAAAAGCACAACTTCCTGAGACTGAACCAGGAAGAAATAGAAAATATAAACAGGCCGATCACAAGCACTGAAATTGAAACTGTAATTAAAAATCTTCCAACAAACAGAAATCCAGGACCAGATGGATTAACAGGCGAATTCTATCAAATATTTAGAAAGGAGTTAACACCTATCCTTCTCAAACTCTTCCAAAATATAGCAGAGGGAAGAATACTCCCAAACTCATTCTACAAGGTCACCATCACCCTGATACCAAAACCAGACAAAGATGTCACAAAGAAAGAAAACTACAGGTTGATGTCACTGATGAACACAGATGCGAAAATCCTCAACAAAATACTAGCAAACAGAATCCAGCAGCACATTAAAAGGATCATACACCATGATCAAGTGGGGTTTATCGCAGGAATGCAAGGATTCTTCAATATATGTAAATCAATCAATGTGGTAAACCATATTAACAAACTGAAGGAGAAAAACCATATGATCATCTCAATAGATGTAGAAAAAGATTTTGACTAAATTCAACACCCATTTATGATAAAAACCCTTCAGAAAGTAGGCATAGAGGGAACTTACATCAACATAATACAGGCCATATATAACAAACCTACAGCCAACATCATTCTCAATGGTGAAAAGCTGAAACCATTTCCTCTAAGATCAGAAAAAAGACAAGGCTGTCCACTCTCACCACTAATATTCAACATAGTTTTGGAAGTTTTAGCCACAGCAATCAGAGAAGAAAAACAAATAAAAGGAATCCAAATCGGAAAAGAAGTGAAGCTGTCACTGCTTGCAGATGACATGATACTATACATAAAGAATCCTAAAGATGATTCCAGAAAACTACTAGAGCTAATCAATGAATTTCATAAAGTAGAAGGATACAAAATTATTACACAGAAATATCTTGCATTCCTATACACTAATGATGAAAAATACAAAAGAGAAATTAAGGAAACACTCCCATTTACCATTGCAACAAAAGGAATAAAATAGCTAGGAATAAACCTACTTAAGGAGACAAAAGACCTGCATGAAGAAAACTATAAGACACTGATGAAAGAAATTAAAGATGATATAAACAGATGGAGAGATATACTGTGTTCTTGGATTGGAAGAATCAACATTGTGAAAATGACTATACTACCCCAAGCAATCTACAGATTCAATGCAATCCCTATCAAACTACCAATGGCATTTTTCACAGAATTAGAAGAAAAAATTTCACAATTTTTACAGAAACTCAAAAGACCCCAAAGAGCCAAAGCAATCTTGAGAAGGAAAAACAGAGCTGGAGAAAATCAGGCTTCCTGACTTCAAACTATTCTACAAATCTACAGTAATCAAGACAGTATGGTACCAACACAAAAACAGAAATATAGATCAATGGAACAGGAATAGAAAGCCCAGAGATAAACCCACGCACATATGGTCACCTTATTTTTGATAAAGGAGGCAAGAATATACAATGGAGAAAAGATAGCCTCTTCAATAAGTGGTGCTGGGAAAACTGGACAGCTACATGTAAAAGAATGAAATTAGAACACCTCCTAACACCATACACAAAAATAAACTCAAAATGGATGAAAGACCTAAATGTAAGTCCAGACACTATAAAACTCTTAGAGGAAAGCAGGCAGAACACTCTATGACATAAATCACAGCAAGATCGTTTTGAGCCACCTCCTAGAGAAATGGAAATAAAAACAAAAATAAACAAATGGGACCTAATGAAACTTAAAAGCTTTTGCACAACAAAGGAAACCATAAACAAGACGAAAAGACAACCCTCAGAATGGGAGAAAATATTTGCAAACGAAGCAACTGACAAAGGATTAATCTCCAACATTTGCAAGCAACTCATGCAGCTCGGTATCAAAAAAACAAACAACCCAATCCAAAAATGGGCAGAAGACCTAGATAGACATTTCTCCAAAGAAGATATACAGATTGCCAACAAACTCATAAAAGAATGCTCAACATCATTAATTATGAGAGAAATACAAATCAAAACTGCAATGAGATATCACCTCACACCAGTCAGAATGGCCATCATCAAAAAATCTACAAACAGATGAAGACTTGGAGGCTGGGGGAGAGTGGCTTGCTCAGAGAGAACACAGAACTTCTGCGCCCTTTCCTCAGACCTTGCCCTGTGCATCGCTTTCATGGAGCTGTCCCTCTTTGTAACAGAAATAAGAGCGATTCCAGGGGATGCCTCTTTACAGGGGCCAAACCTTGGAATGCAACGTCAGAAAGCTATTTCCCTAAAGTCTCCGATGTCAAGGAGAGGTGGCATCCTTTAGTCCATGAGTACTGGAATTGGAGTCAGATATCCTGAAGTCAAATCCCAGCTCACCAAGAAGAACATGCTTACTTCACAGATCTGAAGTCTTGGATGAACTCTTCTTGTTTCCATCCACCTTCCTGAACAGCAGCAATGAAACTGTGCCTCAGATACAGATGGATAAACCAAACTGATTAACGTGGAACTTACAAAAGTTAGCAGGGGGTGATCTCAGGAGGCCAAAGCTGTCTTTCAAAGACTTTGAGCTCTGAGCCATATGGATGAAAGGCTCTTGGTGCTGTAGCCAGGAGTCAGTGCTGTGCCTCTGACATGGGAGAGCCAACTTCAGGATACTGGTCCACAAGAGACCTCCCAGCTCCACGTAATATCAAATGGCGAAAATCTCCCAGAGATCTCCATTCTCAACACCAACACCCAGCTTCACTCAACGACCAGCAAGCTACAGTGCTGGACACCCTATGCCAAACAACTAGCAAAACAGGAACACAACCCCACCCATTAGCAGAGAGGCTGCCTAAAATCATAAGGCCACAGACACCACAAAACACACCACCAGACGTGGACCTGCCCACCAGAAAGACAAGATCCAGCCTCATCTACCAGAACACAGGCACTAGTCCCCTCCACCAGGAAGCCTACACAACCCACTGAACCAACTTTAGCCACTGGGGACAGACACCAAAAACAATGGGAACTATGAACCTGCAGCCTGCAAAAAGGAGACCCCAAACACAGTAAGATAAGCAAAATGAGAAGACAGAAATACACACAGCAGATGAAGGAGCAATATAAAAACCCACCAGACCTAACAAATGAAGAGGAAATAGGCAGTCTACCTGAAAAAGAGTTCAGAATAATGAGAGTAAAGATGATCCAAAATCTTGGAAATAGAGAAAATGCAAGAAACATTTAACAAGGACCTAGAAGAACTAAAGAGGAAACAAGCAACGATGAACAACACAATAAATGAAATTAAAAATACTCTAGAAGGGGGCTTCCCTGGTGGCGCAGTGATTGAGAGTCCGCCTGCCAATGCACGAGGCGCGGGTTCGTGCCCCGGTCCGGGAGGATCCCACATGCGGCGGAGCGGCTGGGCCCGTGAGCCATGGCCACTGGGCCTGCGCGTCCAGAGCCTGTGCTCCGCAATGGGAGAGGCCGCAACAGTGAGAGGCCTGCGTACCGCAAAAAACAAAAACAAAAACAAAAAAAATACTCTAGAAGGGATCAATAGTAGAATAACTGAGGCAGAAGAACGGATAAGTGACCAGGAAGATAAAATAGTGGAAATAACTACTGCAGAGCAGAATAAAGAAAAAAGAATGAAAAGAACTGAGGACAGTCTCAGAGACCTCTGGGACAACATTAAATGCACCAACATTCGAATAATAGGGGTCCCAGAAGAAGAAGAGAAAAAGGGACTGAGAAAATATTTGAAGAAATTATAGTTGAAAACTTCCCTAATATGGGAAAGACAATAGTTAATCAAGTACAGGAAGCACAGAGAGACCTATACAGGATAAATGCAAGCAGAAACATGCCACGACACATATTAATCAAACTATCAAAAATTAAATACAGGGCTTCCCTGGTGGTGCAGTGGTTGAGAATCTGCCTGCCGATGCAGGAGACACGGGTTCGAGCCCTGGTCTGGGAGGATCCCACATGCCGTGGAGCAACTAGGCCCATGAGCCACAACTACTGAGCCTGCGCGTCTGGAGCCTGTGCTCCGCAACAAGAGAGGCCAAGATAGTGAGAGGCCCGCGCACCGCGATGAAGAGTGGCCCCCGCTTGCTGCAGCTGGAGAAAGCCCTTGCACAGAAACGAAGACCCAACACAGCCAAAAATAAATAAATAAACAAACCAATGAACCGACATTAAAAAACGAAACAAAAAACAAAACAACACAACAAAAAACCAACTCCTTGCCAGTGTAATACAACAACAACAACAACAAAATTAAATACAAAGAAAATATATTTAAAGCAGCAAGAGAAAAACAACAAATAACACACAAGGGAATCCCGATAAGGTTAACAGCTGATCTTTCAGCAGAAACTCTGCAAGCCATAAGGGAGTGGCAGGACATATTTAAAGTGATGAAGGAGAAAAACCTACAACCAAGATTACTCTACCCAGCAAGGATCTCACTCAGATTTGATGGAGAAATTAAAACCTCTACAGACAAGCAAAAGCGGAGAGAGTTCAGCACCACCAAAGCAGCTTTACAACAAATGCTAAAGGAACTTCTCTAGGCAGGAAACACAAGAGAAGGAAAAGACCTACAATACCAAACCCAAAATAATTAAGAAAATGGGAATAGGAATATACATATTGATAATTACCTTAAATGTAAGTGGATTAAATGCTCCCACCAAAAGACACAGACTGGCTGAATGGATACAAAAACAAGACCCATATATATGCTGTCTACAAGAGAGACCCACTGCAGACCTAGGGACACATACAGACTGAAAGTGAGGGGATGGAAAAAGATATTCCATGCAAATGGAAACCAAAAGAAAGCTGGAGTAGCAATTCTCATATCAGACAAAATAGACTTTAAAATAAAGACTATTACAAGAGACAAAGAGGGACACTACATAATGATCAAGGGATCGATCCAAGAAGAAGATATAACAGTTGTAAATATTTATGCACCCAACATAGGAGCACCTCAATATATAAGGCAAATACTAACAGCCATAAAAGGGGAAATCAACAGTAACACATTCATAGTAGGGGACTTTAACACCCCACTTTCACCCATGGACAGATCATCCAAAATGAAAATAAATAAGGAAACACAAGCTTTAAATAATACATTAAACAAGATGTACTTAATTGATATTTATAGGACATTCCATCCAAAAACAACAGAATACATATTTTTCTCAAGTGCTCATGGAACATTCTCCAGGATAGATCATATCTTGGGTCACAAATCAAGCCTTGGTAAATTTAAGAAAACTGAAATTGTATCAAGTATCTTTTCTGAACACAATGCTATGAGACTAGATATGAATTTCAGGAAAAGATCTGTAAAAAATACAAACACATGGAGACTAAACAATACACTACTTAATAACGAGTGATCACTGAAGAAATCAGAGGAAATCAAACAATACCTAGAAACAAATGACAATGGAGACACGACGACCCAAAACCTATGGGATGCAGCAAGAGCAGTTCTAAGAGGGAAGTTTATAGCAATACAATCCTACCTTAAGAAAACAGGAAACTCTCGAGTAAACAACCTAACCTTGCACCTAAAGCAATTAGAGAAAGAACAACAAAAAAACCCCAAAGTTAGCAGAAGGAAAGAAATCATAAAGATCAGATCAGAAATAAATGAAAAAGAAATGAAGGAAATGATAGCAAAGATCAATAAAACTAAAAGCTGGTTCTTTGAGAAGATAAACAAAATTGATAAACCATTAGCCAGACTCATCAAGAAAAAAAGGGAGAAGACTCAAATCAATAGAATTGGAAATGAAAAAGGAGAAGTAACAACTGACACTGCAGAAATACAAAAGATCATGAGAGATTACTACAAGCAACACTATGCCAATAATATGGACAACCTGGAAGAAATGGACAAATTCTTAGAAATGCACAACCTGCCAAGACTGAATCAGGAAGAAATAGAAAATATGAACAGACTGATCACAAGCACTGAAATTGAAACTGTGATTAAAAATTTTCCAATAAACAAAAGCCCAGGACCAGATGGCTTTACAGGCGAATTCTTTCAAACATTTAGAGAAGAGCTATCACCTATCCTTCTCAAACTCTTCCAAAATATAGCAGAGGGAGGAACACTCCCGAACTTATTCTACAAGGCCACCATCACCCTGATACCAAAACCAGACAAAGATGTCACAAAGAAAGAAAACTACAGGCCGATATCACTGATGAACATAGATGCGAAAAACCTCAACAAAATACTAGCAAACAGAATCCAACAGCACATTAAAAGGATCATACACCATGATCAAGTGGGGTTTATTCCAGGAATGCAAGGATTCTTCAATATACGCAAATCAACCAACGTGATACTCCATATTAAAAAATTGAAGGAGAAAAACCATATGATCATCTCAATAGATGCAGGGAAAGCTCTTGACAAAATTCAACACCCATTTATGATTAAAACCCTGCAGAAAGTAGGCATAGAGGGAACTTTCCTCAACATAATAAAGGCCATATATGACAAACCCACAGCCAACATCGTCCTCAATGGTGAAAAACTGAAAGCATTTCCACTAAGATCAGGAACAAGACAAGGTTGTCCACTCTCACCACTAATATTCAACATAGTTTTGGAAGTTTTAGCCACAGCAATCAGAGAAGAAAAAGAAATAAAAGGAATCCAAATTGGAAAAGAAAAAGTAAAGCTGTCACTGTTTGCAGATAACATGATACTATACGTAGAGAATCTTAAAGATGCTACCAGAAAACTACTAGAGCTAATCACTGAAATTGGTAAAGTAGCAGGATACAAAATTAATGCACAGAAATCTCAGGGATTCCTATACACCAATGATGAAAAATCTGAAAGTGAAATTAAGAAAACACTCCCATTTACCATTGCAATAAAAAGAATAAAATATCTAGGAATAAACCTACCTAAGGAGACAAAGACCTGTATGCAGAAAGTTATAAGACACTGATGAAAGAAATTAAAGATGATACAAATAGATAGAGAGATATACCATGTTCTTAGATTGGAAGAATCAACATTGGGAAAATGACTCTACTACCCAAAGCAATCTACAGATTCAATGCAATCTCTATCAAACTACCACTGCCATTTTTCACAGAACTAGAGCAAAAAATTTCACAATTTGTATGGAAACACAAAAGACTCCAAATAGCCAAAGCAATCTTGAGAACGAAAAACGGAGCCTGAGGAATCAGGCTCCCTGACTTCAGACTATATTACAAAGCTACAGTAATCAAGACAGTATGGTACTGGCACAAAAACAGAAAGATACATCAATGGAACAGGATAGAAGGCCCAGAGATAAACCCATGCACATATGGTCACCTTATCTTTGATAAAGGAGGCAGGAATGTACAGTGGATAAAGGATTGAAGCCTCTTCAATAAGTGGTGCTGGGAAAACTGGACAGCTACATGTAAAAGTATGAGATTAGAACACTCCCTAACACCATACATAAAAATAAGCTCAAAATGGATTAAAGACCTAAATGTAAGGCTAGAAGCTATCAAACTCTTAGAGGAAAACATAGGCAGAACACTCTATGACATAAATCACAGCAAGATCCTTTTTGACCCACCTCCTAGAGAAATGGAAATAAAAACAAAAATAAACAAATGGGACCTAGTGAAACTTAAAAGCTTTTGCACAGCAAGGGAAACCATAAACAAGATGAAAAGACAACCCTCAGGATGCAAGAAAATATTTGCAAATGAAGCAACTGACAAAGGACTAATCTCCAAAATTTACAAGCAGCTCATGCAGCTCAATAACAAAAAAACAAACAACCCAATCCAAAAATGGGCAGAAGACCTAAATAGACATTTCTCCAAAGAAGATATACAGACTGCCAACAAACACATGAAAGAACGCTCAACATCATTAATCATTAGAGAAATGCAAATCAAAACTACAATGAGATATCATCTCACACCAGTCAGAATGGCCATCATCAAAAAATTTAGAAACAATAAATGCCGGAGAGGGTGTGGCAAAAAGGGAACACTCTTGCACTGCTGGTGGGAATGTGAATTGGTACAGCCACTATGGAGAACACTATGGAGGTTCCTTTAAAAACTACAAATAGAACTACCATATGACCCAGCAATCCCACTACTGGGCATATACCCTGAGAAAAGCAAAATTCAAAAAGAGTCATGTATCAAAATGTTCATTGCAGCTCTATTTACAATAGCCTGGAGATGGAAACAACCTAAGTGCTCATCATCAGATGAATGGATAAAGAAGATGTGGCACATATATACAATGGAATATTACTCAGCCATAAAAAGAAACGAAATTGAGCTATTTGTAATGAGGTGGAAAGACCTAGAGTCTGTCATACAGAGTGAAGTAAGTCAGAAAGAGAAAGACAAATACCATATGCTAACACATATATATGGAATTTAAGAAAAAAAAAAGTCATGAAGAACCTAGGGGTAAGACAGGAATAAAGACCCAGACCTACTGGAGAACGGACTTGAGGATATGGGGAGGGGGAAGGGTGAGCTGTGACAGGGCGAGAGAGAGGCATGGACATACATACACTAACAAACGTAAGGTAGATAGCTAGTGGGAAGCAGCCACATGGCACAGGGTTATCGGCTCAGTGCTTTGTGACTGCCTGGAGGGGTGGGATAGGGAGGGTGGAAGGGAGGGAGACGCAAGAGGGAAGAGATATGGGAACATATGTATATGTATAACTGATTCACTTTGTTATAAAGCAAAAACTAACACAACATTGTAAAGCAATTATACCCCAATAAAGATGTTAAAAAATAAATAAATAAAAATAGAACTACCATATGACCCAGCAATCCCACTACTGGGCATATACCCTGAGCAAACCATAGTTCAAAAAGAGTCATGTACCACAATATTCATTGCAGCTCTATTTACAATATCCACGACGTGGAAGCAACCTAAGTGTCCATCGACAGATGAATCGATAAAGATGTGGCACATATACACAATGCAATATTACTCAGCCATAAAATAACAAAATTGAATTATTTGTAGTGAGGTGGATGGACCTAGAGTCTGTCATACAGAGTGAAGTAAGTCAGAAAGAGGAAAACAAATACCGTATGGTAACACATGTATATGGAATCTAAAACAAGTGGTTCTGAAGAACATAGGGGCAGGATAGGAATAAAGACGCAGACATAGAGAATGAACTTGAGGACACAGGGAGGGCGAAAGTAAGCTGGGACGAAGTTAGAGAGTGGTATGGACATATATACACTACCAAATGTAAAATAGATAGGTAGTGGGAAGTAGCCACATCAGCTCAGTGCTTTGTGACCACCTAGAAGGCTGGGATAGGGAGGGTGGGAGGCAGATGCATGAGGGAGGAGATATGGGGATATATGTGTATGTATAGCTGATTCTCTTTGTTATAAAGCAGAAAGTAACACACCATTGTAAAGCAATTATACTGCAATAAAGATGTTAAAAGAAAAAAAAAGCCTCTATTGCAATGCAGGGGACACCAGTTCGATCCTTGGTTGGGGAACTAAGATCCCACATGCTGCAGGAAAATTAAGCCCACGTGCCACAGCTAAAGAGCCCATGTGCCACAATTACAGAGCTCATATGTTCTGGACCCCATATGCCACAACTAGAGAGAAGACTGCACACACACAATGAAGTGAAGAGCCCATGCGCCACAACGAAAGATCACACATGCCACAACTAACACCCAACACAGCCAATAAATAAATATTTAAAATATTTAAAAATATTTAAAAATAATAATAATTTTAAAATATTTTAAAATAATAATAATAAAAAAAAACATTCCCTGAAAGCTATTGAGGAGTTTGGGTCTTTTGAGCATGAGCTGACCATTCTCCTTGCTGGGCCCTGCAATAAACACTGTACTTTCATTCACTACAATGCAACGTCAGTAGATTGGCTGTGCTGTGTGGTGGGCAGCCAGACCCAAGTTCAGTTCAGTAACTGAAATACAAATAAATATCTTTGATTCAAATAAATAACTTTAGGCCCAATAATTAAAAGCATGGCCAACTTACCATTTTATATCATATAATTTACTTATTTTGTTGTTGTTGTTGCTTCTTCCCCATGAGAATGTAGAGCTATATCAGGGTAGATTTCCTCTGTTTGTGGATGTAACTCCAGCACTTAAAATAGTGTGTGGCACATAGTAGGTACTCAATAAAAATATGCTGAATTAATGAACAAAATCATTCTAGAGCTATATCTTCACTAGTCTTCTAACATCTCAAGATCTTTCCCCAAAAAACTGCTATATTCATGTTTAGTAATGGGGAAAGAGTATAAAAACATCCCAAATATGTAGTAATCAGGGATTTCTAAACAAATTATACTATATTCATATAATTCAAAACAGTCATTAAAAGTTACTTTTTAAGAAAGGCATTTGACAACATGAGAAAATAATATACTCTAAATTTCTGTGTGTTCAAAGCAGATTATTAGAACCGTACTCTGGTCCTCACTGGTATACAGAAGTAGAGTCAGGACAACTAGGCTCTGGTCTGCCTCTGGCCCTCCACCTGTGAGGTCAAATTTGGGTCAGCTGCTTCTTAGTTAACCTCTCAGGTCCTAGCCTCGTCATCTCTCCTTTAGATTACACAGTTCCTATATTTGCTTCTAGGTACAAAATTTTAAATTTCTGAGTTATTTGCACAAAATATTATGCAAACTCATGCTTTCTGGTGTTTGTTCCAGGCTTGACCATCAAAATTGATCAACTATTTTACGGTCATGTACTTCTTCACCACCCTTACTCTTTTCCTTCACTATTTCTTCACCCTTCAAGGCCCCTTGGTGTCCCAAGTACCTTCTCTCCAATCTCAGCCAGGTCTCCCCCAGGCAGTACTTCCAAGTCGGGGAAGAGGGCACAGGCCTCCAGAACTTGCTGGTATTTCTTTTCATCCAACTCTGACCCAAAAAGGATGTTGTCCTTTATGGTGCCGTTCTGGATCCAGGACTGCTGCGGGACATAGGCTACAGTACCCTAGGATGGGAAGGGTCAGACCATATGACAGTTTTGTTCCTCTGGAAATGCCGTGTTGAAGGAGGGGGTGGCAGGAGTTGGGAGGAACAAATGGAATGTAGATTTTTTAAAAATGTCAGGCTGGCTGAGCAATCGGTATTTATAAAGGTGCATGTATTTATTGCACCATCCAGGGAGAAAGATTCAATATCCTGTGCATCGTTTGAAGTCTCCTTGTTTGGACTATCACTCTCTAGCCATGATCCAAAAAATGGAGGATGACTGCACGTGCTGCTTCTAGAGCAGGCTTTTAGTCAGACCCCAAAGAGTTTACTAGGACCAACAGAGGGCCAACACTGATGGGCGAATGGTGTAGACAACATCTTAGGAAGCAAGAACTAAGAGATTGAAATTTGGGTGCCAGGCTGATGCACAAAACAGATCGTGTCAAATGAGAGATGGAGCCTGATAAACGCCTGTGTTTGAGGACAAACCCAGTTATGAGTTAGCAAGAAAAAGCTTCTCGAAAGGAGTTAGGAGGCAGAGTTAAATCTGTAGAGTCTGCTCTGCTATACTGCATGTTTATTTAATGCAAATTACCTCATTAGTAATCAGTAAATCAGGGAATAATGTCAGTATAATGTGGAAGAAGTGTTGGTTCTTAAAATTTTTCCAAGCATGTCAGTGTAAAGCAATTAGGGGCAAGCTTTCCTATAATTAAGAAGAAAGGCTTAGCAATATATGAAGATCTTAAGAAAAGCTAAAAATCTATAGACGTGCCTCTTTTCGGTGCGAGTAGTGACTGGTTAAATGATTCCAAATACCTGTAATTTCCCCTAAATTTAGCTCTCTGGGGAAGCTGAGAGTACTGATGGAGATGCCATGAAAACATTTCCTCTCTATTTAAAAAAATTATAATTGACGACATCTATACTCTATGTCATGTTTTTGTACTGGAAGCAAGTGCCCTCAAACACCCAGCTCTCGGGCTTCCCTGGTGGCGCAGTGGTTGAGAGTCCGCCTGCCGATGCAGGGTACGCGGGTTCGTGCCCCGGTCCGGGAAGATCCCACGTGCCGCGGAGCACTGTAAAATCTCCACTGACAATTACACCCAGCTTCACAATTAATTCTGGGCCTCTCACCTCTTCCTTTGAGAGCTGGGTATTTTTTTTTTTTGCGGTACGCGGGCCTCTCACTGTCGTGGCCTCTCCCGTTGCGGAGCACAGGCTCCGGACGCGCAGGCTCAGCGGCCATGGCTCACGGGCCCAGCCGCTCCGCGGCACGTGGGATCTTCCCGGACCGGGGCACGAACCCAAGTCCCCTGCATCGGCAGGCGGACTCTCAACCACTGCGCCACCAGGGAAGCCCAGTGCTGTTTTAATTGTTATCGCTGTTGTTGTTTTTGTTGCTACCCTGTTTACAAAGTTACATGTTTTTAATGATCTGTTGCAACTCTTTCCCCCAGGTCCTATTATTTTTATTGTACAGTTTCACAGAACGTGAGGTTTTCAGAAACACAGATATAGTAGAATTACCTATACTTTGATAGAAGACATCTCTGTTCAAGTTTTCAAACTTTGGTATGCATATGAGAATCACCTGGGGAGCTCATTAAAAATGCAGGTTTTTAGAATCTACCCCAGAGTATGCTTATATATGTGGGGTGGGGCAAAGAATCTACCATTTCTCCACGACCTCACCTACAGCAACATGACAGGAGTAGTTATCAGATTCTAGTTCATTCTCCCAATGAGAAGGCAGCGCCAAGAGACCACATTTGAGTGTCAGAAGTCTTCTCCTTGGCATTCCTTCTCACCTTGACCGTGATGTGCCCGTGGACATTTTCCATTTCTCCCAGCATGGCTGACATCAAGGAGGATTTCCCAGAGCCCACAGTGCCCACCACAGCCACCAGTTGGCCTGGCATAATGTCTAGGTTCACGCTGAAAGAGAGAAGTGCACTTGAAAGAGAAGGGTGTGTGGCGGGGTGTTATTCAGGAGAAGTTCAAGCCACTTCTCAGACGCTCCATAGGAAGTCTGATTATTAGGAGATTTTCCCTCAAGATTGGAAAATTTGTCTTGCATATACAATACTCCAAAGTATTTCTCTAATGATTTTTTTTTCTGCTCTAAGAGTTTGAGAGTAAGTCCTCATGTATAAGTTGTTTGTGCCAAATGTGAGTTTCCACTGGAAAAATTATTTTAGAACCAACGTGGTACCACTGAACAAGACCCTATTGGTTCAAGTCCCAACTCTGCCACTGCCGAGCTGTGTGATCTTGGAGGGCCACTTCTCCTGGACTCTCATTTCTAAACTAATGGGGTTGGACCAGATTAATGTATCCCGAAGTTGGCCATTCAATGAGAATAACCATTCAATAAAACACTTGCTGAAAGCACAGATTCCCTGCTCCCCTCCCCCTGGAGATCTGGCTGAGTCTGACTGGGGAGGGGCCCACACTGGGCCAGGCTCCTGGAAACTCTCTGTTCTGGCCCTATTATTTAAGTCCCTAGAACATTAGGAACATGGGGAACTTGTTCACAGGCTTTCTGAACCTGCCCCTTGAGCTGGACTCCTTCCAGACTTATCCCACTAGCAAAGTGGGAGCTATGTCCACTCTGCTCTCTGCAAAGTGAGGCTTTCAGGTTGGGAGGGTTCAGAGGTGGGGCTTCTTGCCTGACACATGCTGGGGCAAGCTCCAGAGTCCATGTTAAAGGATCTAGGAATAGGAGAGAAATGTGGAAAGTTCTGGGTGTAGCAGGGAGATAATCAGGTATACTCAGTTGTGAAGAAAATATCTGGCCTGCTTGGGCTCCCGGTGTGCTCTGTGGTGCTGTGCTCAGTGGCTGAGTTGGGCGTACCAGTACATACAGTGCTTAAGGAACATATTACATGCAGCAATGTGGCAAGAAAGGGTTGGCTTAAGGCAGGGGAATGTGAGAATGGGTTATGTAGATGAAAAATTCCAGATCTGAAGTTGATTATAGAGGCAGCTCCCAACAACCACTCTGGGCAAAGAAGGCAGATTTTTCTTGATTACTATTCTTAAGTGAATAAATGAACTTAAATTGAGTTCAGGTTCTTGTGTGTATCCACTACCATACCCAGAGACCTAGGCTACCTGCCAACCCTGCACTAGCTCCATCCAGTCTGGAGAATAAATGTCTTCATAGGCTCTCAGCTGGACTTGCACTGTCCCACAGTAGGAAAGCAGGGTAGCAGATGTAGTTACAGGGACAGGGGCTCAGGATCTTTGCTGTCAGTTCATCCCTCCAAGAGTTTAGCCTGCACTAGTCTCTAACTGAACACATGCACATAGCTCGTTTCCCCATGTATTACATTACATGGAATTTTTCAATAACAAGACTGGCAAGGAGAATCCTAAAAAACAGCAAGAGGAAAAGGAGGCAACTCACTCTTGGATTGTGACTTCCGAATTGTGGTCCCAAGTAAAGGATGCCTCAGAAAACTGCACAGCTTTATCTGTTGAGAAAAAGTCCCCTCTTTAAGTCAGATGTAGGTCCCCACATGTCTGTCTGCCCTTTCTTAGCCTTCAGGTGTCCCTCACTGCTTCCTCCAGCAGAGCCCAAGATTGCCTCTGTCAGGTGCTGACTCCTGAGCTGACAAGAGGCAAATGAAAGGTCCTGGGATGACACCAAGAGTTGCCTGCATACGATGTCCTTTTTTTACTTAGAAGTCCCAAGCCTGTTGGTAGCCCAGATTCTTGATCTACAGACAGTCTGGGTACATTCCCAGGCCCTCTGTTGCCTAGTCTCTTGTATAAATTCCACTTCTGAATATAAACTCAGCCATTCCCTGCCCTGGATTCCAGACCCACTGCTCCTTCTGGCTATGGATGCCCCCCAGTCCTTAGACCTTTAGAACTTGTGTGTTCTTTCACTCCAGCCTATCTTCCCAATTCCACATGCTTGGCTCCATCCTGACTTCTGTCTTCTAGATCCTTTGCAGGATTCCCTGCTTATCCTCAGAATAGCTGCCCCAGCTTAGCTTGGCAATCTGGCTAGGCAATCTGTTCTAAATGAAAGCATAATTTAAGTAATAACGGTATGGATACTGTGCAAATATGGGTGCAAGATAAGTCCCCTAGCTTTCCCTTTCCATCAGTTTCTTGCTGCAAAGTACTGGTGCCAGCACTGTGAATATATATGGGATGCAACTTCCAAATTCACTTACCAAAATTGCAGTCATGTCGAATGGCAGATGTGTCCAAGTCATCCCCTCCCAAATACTTCTCTAGCCGTTCTACGGAAACACTGGCCTAGAGAAGGACATAAAGGATAAAAAAACCTCAGTGACAAGCACAAGTAGAGGAGCTTGACTTCGTCATCAGCCTTGGATGTGGCAGCAGATAGGCAACCTGCCAGGCTTCTTGCCCATGGTTTGCTATTTGCCACACCTGGAACCTCTGGGCCGCTTACCCTCGGGCCCCCCTCCCCAGCGTGATTCAGCCACACCTCAGTCCTGGGGGCCAGCCCGCTCTGAACAGAGGGAAATTAAGATGCTCTATTTCAGCCCCTCAGAAAACTCACTGTGGTGTGGGGGGAGGTCAATTCTACTGCTCTCTTTGGACCTAGTTCCAGAAACTGTCTTCTGCCGCCTTCTAAGACAAAATTTCTGTCTGGTTCTGGCAACTGGGCCCCTGGCATGTTCTTCTTTAACTGAGTCCATGACCCGTATGGTGCCTCACTGCCCACATGCCACGGTCATCGGGCCCCTTTGTCATGCAGGGAGCTGTCACCACTGCTGATCCTGCTTTTGCTCTCTATGCGATAAACTATCTGAATCTAAAAAGAGCATGTTATTTCTTTATCAGCCAAATCTATCGGCCTTCCTTAACACCCTCCAGTACCGGGAGAGGTCTTTTCCTAAACCCCAGTCCTTCCTATGGCCTGAGCTGTCTGAAGCCAGCCATCTCCAGGATGAATGCAGGTCGCCACACTTTGTCATCCTGGCTGCCTCACCAGTCTGCCACCTGCCCTGTGAACGTCCTCCTGAGGTCTGGTACCTGGTCTATCTCAGTGACTGTGCTCAGTTTTCAGGACCCAAACACTCCCTATGGCCCATTTTCTGACACCTTGAGGCTCCCAGGTTGCATTTGGTTTTACCACCATGTATGTGGCTTCATCCAAAGAGAAGCCTTTTCTCTCCTTTTGTGCCATGTTTCCCTAATGCCCCATAAATACCTCACAAGGAGATGGATGAGACTGGGATGATTATCCTCAGTTTATAGTCAAAAAACTGGGGCTCAATGAGCTTGTGATTTTACTAAATCAAACTGTTGGTCTCCAGAGACCAAAAAAATCTCCCTAATTGAAGGTTCACCAGCAGAAGCTAGAAATGAGATATGACAGACCAGTCATTCTGGACTCTAAGGCTTTTAACCAGAGCTAATCAGTTAGCAGTGAGAGTTCCTACCTACCTGGAGCACGGTGGATACTATCATGGGAAGCATGCTCATGGGAAATCGCAGGATATTGAAGAGGGTGATGGAGGTGAAGGCCTTTTCTGCATCCAGAATATTATTGCTATCCACCAGGACGTAAACAGAAAATGTGATCACAGACACCTGGAAAAGCAAAGCCATCAGTGATTTATTCCTAAAAGGGATCAAGCAGCCTTGTTCTAAGTCTCAGGAACACAGAACTGTATCAGAGTTGAAGGAGTCTTAGGGATTACCTCAACCCTCCCATGTTACAGGTGAGAAACCTGAGCGCAGAAGAGGAGGAAATATCTTGCCTGAGGTCATAAAGTCAACTAATGGCATTGCTGGGACCAGAGCTCGAGTCTCCTGGTTCCTGTTATCAGTGTTCCTTCCGCTACAGACCCATGCGGCCTCCCCAAGAAGATGAGAAGCCTTCCCACGCAGACCATGCCTGGATACCACATTCATGCTGAACCCCCTGGAAACTTGCTCTGGGCGGCAAGACCACCAAATTGTGCACAAGGGTGAAACTAGATCTGGGGACATGAGGTAGGAATAGCAGCATGAGGACGTGATGAACTCCTGGATTTCAGGGTCAGGCCTACAGGTGCAGGCAGTCTATCTAAACAGACCTTCTTCTCCAGGAAGCTGACCCAGCCCACTGACTCCTGTCACTCACCAGCACCGGAGTTAAGTATAAGAGAAATATCATCACAGACTGCAACTGCCCAAACGTCAGCAGGTTCCTGAGCTCTTTCTTACGAAGGTCGTGGACTTGGTTTTGGAATGAAGGTTCCCAGGCAAAATATTTCAGGATCTAATAGGATAGAAAAGAGCACAGCTCACACTGGTGCCCCAAAAGGACATCAGGTGCATACCATCCACCCATGTTTTAGGATATGCTCCCCAAAATTGGGGAAGTAGAAATTCAGATTATAAAGTGCGATCACAGAAAGGTAACTTGTATTTGTTGACAACTTACTAGGTATACAACGTTTTATATACATTATCTTACTTAGTCCTAAGTGTGACCAACTGTCCCACTTTGCCTGGGATTAAAGGTTCCCCAGGATATGGGGCTTTCAGTGCTAAACCCAGAAAGTTCTGGGCAAACCAGGAAGAGGTAGCCACCTACTCTAACAGAATTACTGCATCCATTTTAACAATAAGGAAACAGGTTGAGAGAGACTAAGTAACTTGCCCAAAGTCACCATCCTAGTGAGTGGTAGAGCTGAGACCTGAAACCAGGTCTATGTTTTCATTTTGCCACATTGGCAAGAAGGCATATAGAGCTCTGTGTGGAGAAATAGCAGGATGTTCAAAGGGGCCTCTTTGTGGTTTTCAAGAGGTTTAGGGTAATATTAAAGTCCATGAATTCAAAAGCAACGTATATATTAAAAAAGAATCTATTGGTCACCTTTGAAGGATGAAAATGCATTATTTTGAAAACTAGTAGATAGAGGAAAGAAGCCTATATTTATCCTGCCTATCCTGTACAAACTTTACTTTAGGGTAACCAACTAGCTGATTAAAGAGCATTCTTCATTACACAATTCCAGCTAAGCAATGGCAAAGGAATAATGGGATTAAAACATCACCCTTTTGCAACTACTAATGAAATAATAGAATAAGGCAGTGATCATCAGTGGCTGCTAAAACCTTTATGACAGTGGTTTTCAACTTTGGCTACATATTAGAATCACTTAGGGAGCTTTCAAAAATATATATATATATATACACACACACACGTGTGTGTATGTATGTATATATATATGTATACATATATATATGTATATATATATATGCCTGAGCCTCACCCCCAGAGAGTCCAAAAAAATGGTTTGAAGTAGGCCCCAAGCCTCAGTGGGTTTACAAACTTCCCAGGAGATTGAAATGTGCTGCCCGGGCCACAAGTCACTACTCTGGGTGAAAGAACAGCAGGAAACACAATAAGGGATGAGTCAGGCTGACAACGCCTGGACCCCATAAGCACTCATCATCGCTAAGTTAGGAAGCACTCTCTGAAAGTATCCTTGCCCCTCAACCCCACCCCAAACAAACAAACACAAAAAACAAACAAGCCAAAATATATTCAAGCCTCTAGATCTAACCACCAATTTACAAGAAACGTTGGAACAAGACAACTTGTTTTCTCTAAAACGACCAAATGACTACCGTAGATCAAAAGCACTGGCAACTAAATGCCATGTGTGGACAGTTTTTGGATCCTTATTCAAACTAACCAATGGTAAAATAAAATTAAATTAAAAAGACATGTATGAGGTAATTGGGGAAATTTAATGGTATCAAAGGGCTGTTCATTTTTTTTTCAGGTATGCTATTGCTATCGTGGTTATGTTAAAAAATGAAGTCCTTATTTTAGAAATACATACCCAGTATTTACAAATGAAATGACAAAATATCTGAGATTTGATTTTAAATAATCTAGCAGGGCATGAAGTAGAGAGTGGGGATATAGATGAAACAAGTTAGGTCATGCTGATAATTGCTAGAGGTGGGTGATAAATCCATGGGGTTTAATAAATCATTAAACCATTCTCTTTACTTTTGTGCACGTTTGACAATCTCTACAGTAAAATACAAAAACAAAACAAGCCATTTAACATAATTAAATAGAAATCATGATCAAAAGAGGTCCTGAGAGGAGTACCAGGACAAGAAACAGGAGACTTCTGGGCTAATGAATCAGAAGTCATGGGACACATCACAGGCCCGGAAGCAGAAATCCACAACCTCTAGCAAGTTTGTTAAGCCTAAGAACCCACTGTTGCCGTCATTGCGCCCAGAGAGTCACCTACACTCAGCTTCTCACCTTGATCCCACTGAGAACCTCATTCATGATCTTTAAACGGTTGTCTTTATACTTCATATTTTTAACCTGCCAGGAAAAAGTGAAACAAACACAGAACACACTTCCATGTGAGAGGGTCCAGATTTGCTGCAGATACTAAATCTCAGTGGTGCTTGTGGCTGTCACTTGGTGAGAACTTGAGGTGCCCAGTGATGGGCTGTCTCTCCCACTCTCCTCCTTGCCTCCCCGCCCCTGCCACACCCACCTTCTTTCTGAACCTGAACAGCCTTGGCCCGACTGTGCCCTCCTCCTAGGTTGCTTTTGCCATGGCTTCCTCCTTCACATTCAGGTTGGTGTTGTCCAGAGCTCAGCTCAATGTCCCCTCCTCACAGAGGTCTTTCCTGATCCCATAACACTGCTACCCACCCACTCACTAGCATATCACCCTGTTGAATTCTCTGCATAGTACTTATCATAACCGACATTTTCCTTCTTTGCTTTTACTTGTTTATGGCCCGAATCTCCACCCCAAGTAGAACGTAAGTTCCACAAGAGCAAGAGCCTTGTCTAATTTGCTGCTGTGTTCCCCCAAAATAGGACATACAAAAAATATTTTTAAAATATTTGCAACTAAATGAATGCAAAACAAATGGACTAAATGACATACGCCACTGAGTTCACCCATCCAAAATATGATTTCTGGCATAGCTAACAACTGTCCACATGGAGCCCTGCTACCTGGTGGTAGCAGGGTTGACTGCCAGGACTTAGGCCTAAAGTTTGGGTTGCTCATGTGACTGCTGTGTGTGGCTGGTTTGCATTACTATGACGGCAAAACAGGGCCAATAATCACTGTGCTAAGAACAGCCCAGTGGAGCAGGGTGTAAGAGTTATATGCAGGGTCCCTGGGCGGCTCTTCTCTTTCCAATGAGGAACATGCATCAAGACAGAGTATATAAACCCTAAGAGTGGTCAGAAGATGAAAAGGGAAGATCAAGCCAAGCTCATCTGAGACAGTGGCAAGTCTTCTACCAGCTCTGCATTGCTCAAACTCCAATCACAAGTCAGAATAGAGGAAGTAAAAGACTTTAGACTTTGAAGAACATAAACATGTCCCCAGTGACTGTTGCTTTACCTGAATAGCCCTATTCTTGGTGGCAATTACCCCATTAATTGGGATTAGGAGCACCATCACCCCAACACCTGCTAAGACTGAGGGTCCCAACTCTGCCCACAGGAAGTAGATGGACAAGCAAATCTGTAGAACATTTGACCACAGCAGGTGGATGAAGTTGGTCACGTCCATGAGCTTCTGGGCGTCCACAGACATCAGGTTCACTGTTTCTCCAATGGTGTACTGCTTCCTGGCCTGGTTGGATAGAGTCAGCGCCTAAAAACAAAGATTGGAATTGGGACACCTGGACAAGGGCAAGGATACTGGGGAGTGAGAGGGGAAATTCAAGAAGGAAGTGAAAGACAGTAGAAGGATGGGCTCCATATGGACACAACTTTTCCAGGGGGCTGGGATCTTCTTGCCACTAAATCCTTTTTTTTTTTTTTTTTTTTTTTTTGCGGTACGTGGGCCTCTCACTGCTGTGGCCTCTCCCGTTGCAGAGCATAGGCTCCGGACACGCAGGCTCAGCGGCCATGACTCACGGGCCCAGCTGCTCCACGACATGTGGGATCTTCCCGGACTGGGGCACGAACCCATGTCCCCTGCATCGGCAGGCGGACTCTCAACCACTGTGCCACCAGGGAAGTCCTTGCCACTAAATCTTACACACAGTGTTCTCTCATTCTTGACCACTTTTCCTGCTATTCCTACCTTCCCCAACATCTGTTCCTCCACACACTCTTTTTGCTCAGAAAAGTCCTATTTATCTCTTAGTGTCAACTTAGATGGAACTTCTCAGAAGACTTCCCTGACTCCCAAGTTTAGGTTAGATATTTCTCCTGTGTATTCCCCTAACAACCCGTGCTTACCTCCTCCATGACATTCACCACACTTCACTGTGTAATTTTGTTTTTCTATTTCTCCACCAGTTGTAAACTCTGTAAGGACAAGGGCTACATCTGTCCAATTCACTACCGTTTTCGCATGCACACAGTAGGGAAATCAAATACTGAAGGATGGAAGGAACGGAGGGATGAAAGGAAGAAGCATGTATTCATTCTTGCCTTGCAGACTTTAATGCGGCAATGTTATTTGGAGCCATACTGTGAGGAGGTTGCAACCATTCCCAAGGAGGACAGAGATCTTAGAATGGTGAGGAAAGCTGCGGGGTTCACACACTGGAAGCAAAATGACTTATTGTCAGGAATTTGAGGGCAATATCTAGACGCCTGAATCTTGCAGCATGAGCCTCTTGCTCTCTTGTTAGAGAGATCAGAAGGCTGACACCCACAGTCTGTCACTTACAGCAGTGCCTTGTACAAATGCTCCCAGAAAAGGGGCTGGGGGGCGGGTGGTGGCTGCATGAAACCAGCTTGTACTACGCTCACCAAGCCACCCTCTGGTGTGGGCTCCATCTTTCCAGAGGAATGAAAGCCTTCTTCTAATTCCCACAAGGCAGTATATGGGCTATGAGTGGCCCTAGAGATCACCTTCATCCTCCTTCTAGAAGCTCTACTGTCATCTTAATCCATCAATAAAGTCTTTAGAATATATCAGGATTCTTGGTTGTACAGTAAAAAGAAGGAAATTTCCTAAAATGTTAGGCTACCAAGGTTCTAGAGACATCATTTCACTGCTCTGCCTCCCCTTTGGTATTGAAGAACAAAAACAAAAAGTAACATCTAATTACCCTTCAAAGTAATCACTGTACTTTTTTTTCAATAAATCTTTGTAAAGTGGTAAAGTCATTAATTTAGTCCCAATAGCCCTTGTCTAGAGGCAGGTCCTGTCTATGTGATTCTAGGCATTGAAATGATCTAAGCCCTACTTCTCTGTAACTAGGGGTAATGCAGTTACTTCCCAGGGCTAAGAATTGATAATGGATGTAAAAAATGTTTCATAACTTTTCATAAATGAAGCATAATCTAAACATATAAAATTAGTCAACTTTAAATTCTATTTTAGGGACTTCCCTGGTGGTCCAGTGGTTAAGACTTCGCCTTCCAATGCCCGGGGTGCAGGTTCGATCCCTGGTCAGGGAGCTAAGATCCCACATGCTTGGGGCCAAAAAAACAAAACATAAAACAGAAGCAATACTGTAACAAATTCAATAAAGACTTTAAAAATGGTCCACGTCAAACAAAATCTTTTTAAAAAATTCTGTTTTAGTAGCAATATTTATTTGAATTAAGGGCTCTATCCTTATGGATTCTAACAGTTGCAAAACTTGGAACATATCAATATTAAGAATCAAAGTAGTGGAAATGAATCACCACAATTGTAAAAGTGTACGTTCATAGAAATGTCTGAGACAGCCTGGTTAGTGACCTCATATCCTGCAAACCAGCAGAAATACAGTATCTCCAGAAGGAATAAGGGGATTCAAATTTTAATTTTGGAGAAGACAAATTCCAGTGTGAGGGGATCTGGGAGTTCAAAGAACTTGACCAGACTTCTGATCTAAAGACATTTGGATCACCTCTCTGGGTCTCTCGATGAGTCAGCATCTACTCAGGAAAGACAAAAGACACACTGGAGTCTTAAGAGAGGAAAGCAAAGGATAAAATCAGGAACTGTAACAGAGAAGTCACTATGATGGAACACTCCAGTGGTGGATGAAAAAGAGGAAGAAAAGGCAACCGACTGATGTTCTGACCTATAAAAAGTATCATCATCTCCTAATGGATGAATTTTCTCCTCAGGCTTGTAGTCACTATTTTCATTTCTTTTTATTTATTTTTTAAATTGAGATATACTTGACTCTACTTTCATTTAAGGGAAAAAATGAGAATTCACCTTGGTGTCTAGGACGGAGGGAAATAAAGTTGCTCTGAGAAAGTTAAACATTAAAAGCAACGTGTCAGAGGGAATATGGGGAAAATCATCTTAAGGAAATGGAATAGCTCCCAAGTCTGCAGAACTTAGTAACCAGTGTGAAGGTATTTACAAATCCAAAAAAGGAATCAGGCAGAGGACATGTTGGTCGTTACTCAAGACTGAGAAAAAGAAGTCACTAGGCAAAAGTCAGTCCGGGGAGATGGAGTCCTGGTTCACAGGGCGTTCTAGTCTATGGCAAAATTGTGAGTTGAGATGGACACACCAGGTCTTATGAGCCAAGTTTCATGTAGTATTTGGTTTAAATGTTGGTGATCTGAAGAGTCTGCCCTTGGCCAGCTTCTTTTCTGACTTTACATTCTGTCCCAAGGTGTTGTCACCTTGTGGAGAGAGGAAGGAAGAAAGGGACGGTATGCAAGCCTTCAAAGCTGAAAGGCAGATCCCGGGCAGAGAACAGCTTGCCGGCTTTTCCCTGGAGTGCACCTCACCCCACACACACAGACGCTCTATGTCTGTATACACACTTTTCATTTTCATCTCCAAAGAAATATCTAAAGAAGGCTGTATGTTTAGCCAAAATCCAGTGTTGAGATCAGTTATCTTTTCCATCAAATTTTCCTCAATCTGGGAAGAAATGCTCACGTTTACAAAGGGGATTTTCTTTGGTGATGCCTGGCATATTTCACTTACCTTCTTATATACAGAAGCCATGATGGTGGTCCGTACTTTCATGCCCAGCATAAAGCACAGTTTAAAGTAATACTGAAGGCAGACAGACTGGATGAGGGCCACAGCGAAGAAGAGGATTGAATAGAGATACCCAGTCCACAGATATATGTCATGGTCATTTGCAAAGGAGATCAGCAATCTGCCAGAGCAAAACCAAGTAAGTGGCGCCGTCAAGCCTCCGAGGGCTCGTCACCCTCCTTGTGCACAGCCAGCTACACTATCCTACCCGGTTGGTAACAAAAGTGACCAGAATTTTTCAATGCTCTTGGAAGACTGAGCTCCACAGCCATGCCAGCACTCTTGCCTTTTTTGGAGATAGGCAGCAAGGGTTAAGGGTTGACGACCCATAACCGTGAGACGGGATAACGTGTGCTCCACAAAGCTGCCACTGCAATGCTTTCTTAGATGCTCTCTTTCCCTACCCTCTGGTAAAAGAGGATGTTATGTAGCAAGTTGATTGATTCCTGGAAAGGAATTAGGACTTGTATCCAGCGTGAGTTAGAAGGGTTTCCCCTGGAGGATAGTTCATTCCATAGATCCTGGCAGACTGAAGTCCTGTCATGATTAACCTGAACCTCCCACTGAATGCGTGACTGTGGAGCAATGAGGTTACAGACACTATGTACAAGCCTCTCCTGGGGTATGAGACCCACGTTTTGGACATGACTCGGCTCACAGCAGTTCTGTTTAAGAAGAAAGCACCCCTAAGAAGCATCTGGCTTCCTATGAGGAGAAGGACGTGGAAAAGAGGGAGGCTAAAGGATCTAAATGATTTTTCAGATCATTTTAGATCTTGAAAAATGCCTTGTGCTTTTCATGAACACAATGCTGTAAGGTTGAAGAAAGTTATGAGCATTTAAAAAAATGGAAACTCGATAATAGGCTCCTGCCTGCATATACAAGGGGCAAAAAGCAGAGTGGCAGAGGAGGCCCTGCAAGGACAAGCCGGGGCCTGGGGACTCACTTCAGCAGCTGAGGATTCAGGAACATGAGGATGTCATACACCAGCTTCAGCAGGAATGATTTCAGGAGGATGACGTAGAAAGTTTTGAAGAGGGCTTTCACCAACCAGGACTTGGGGAAGTCTTTAGTGGTCTCAGACTTCTTTTTATTCTTTTTAGTTTCTTCCTGGGTACAAAACCAAACAACATCAGTGCTTGCAGAGCTGTGTGGTGGAAGACTTTGTCTTTACTGAACAGTTCCCAAGTGTTAGCCCCTGAGCCCTGCTGCCTTCTTTGTACAGGTTTCGGTCTTCTCTCCACTGCCTGATCCCATTCACCCTTTTAGCTGCTATCACTGTTCCCCTCTCCCCCTCCTGATACTTCGGATCTATTCTGGATTAGGAAAACAGGCAACAAACCTGGTGAGAATACCATGTAAAAGCAAAGAACAGCCTCTGACTGGGGAACTGTGGGGCATCGTGGGAGGGAAGGGCATGGGCGTGATTTTATATATATATATATTTCGGATGCTTAAAAGCCTTTCCATTCTCTTCTTGTTCATGGTTATTGTGGGGTGTTATGGGTTGAATAGAATCCCCCCAAAAGTTATGTTGAAGTCCTAACCCCCGGTGCCTTAGAACGTGCCCTTGTTTGGAAATAGGGCCTTTGCAGATGTAATCAAGATGAGGTCATTAGAGTGTGTCATGCAATGGGTCCTACTCCAATATGACTGGTGTCCTTGTAAGAAGAGACAGACATGGGGGAAGAGGACACATGATGACAGAGGCAGAGAGTGGAGTGAAAACAGCCACAAGCCAAGGAACACCAAGGACTGCTGGTAAAACCCAGAAGGTGGGAGAGGCAAGGAAGGTTTCTTCCCTACAGGTTTTAGAGGGAGCATATGGCCCAGCTGATGCTTTGATTTCAGACCTCTGGCCTCCTCTGAGTTGTGAGACAATACATTTCTGTTGTTTTAAGCCACGCGGTTTGTGGTGCTTTGTTTCAGCGACCCCGGGAATCTACTACATGAGATATCACCACCCACTCTCCCGCCTCTTCCTTTTCCTGTCTCAGGAGTCCCCACCAGGCCCCCAATTCCAGCCTCTCAGCCTCAGTGACATCCTCCTGTAATTTCTCTCACTGAGGTCCCATCTGATCGGTCTCTTGCCTGAACACCTGCCTCAACCTGCTTCCCAGCTTCCACTTTTGCCTCCCAACCATCCGTTCTCCTGGCAGCTGCTTCAGTGGGCTTTTAAAAATGTAAATCTGATCGCATTACGCCTCTGCTCAAAACTTTCCACCGGCTTTCCATCAGAGTTAAAATAAAATCCAAAAAAAAATAAAAAATAAAAAAAATAAAATCCAGGCTCCTCACCATGGCCCATGAGGGTCTACACCACTTAATCCCTGCTCCTTTCCCCGAGCTCACCTCACCCCTCACTCAGCCTCTCTCTCCATGCTCCCGCATCCTCTTTCTCTTCTCCAAACAAGCCAACCATGTTCCGCTCTCAGCTTCCCCCCTCCTGCGCCCTCTGAGTGAAATACGCTTCCTTCTCATGGGCTCTTTTCATTGCTTGGATTTTTACCCAAACGTCATCTCCTCTGAGAAGCCTCTCCTGTTACTCTAAGGAAGCACTTCACGCCAGACACATTAACATGTTTTCTTAATAGCACTTACTACTCTGAAAGAGTAATGTATGTATTGGTTTATTATTTATTTTCCAGCTCGCTAAAGGTGAGGACTCTTTCAGGCAGATCCTTATACCTGTGCCCAGAATGGTCTCTGACACACAGTGGTACTCAATATTTTCAAGTGAATAAAAAAATAAATTAGCTGCTAATGATAAATCCCACCAACGTGCAGATTCTAGCAATGCTAAGGTATTTTATTTTTCTGTTTAAAAATACATTTTATTGTGGAAAATTTCAAATATACCCCAAATGAGAGAGATCAGTACTACATTATACTCCCATGTATCCATCACTAAGGTACTATTAGTATTGTGACTATTACTAATAATATAAAATGCACTGTAAAGTATAAAGTGCTGTCAGAATGAAAGGACAGATTCACCAGGACATTGGTGTCCTCTTGCCTAAGACATACAGCACATTCGAACAGACACCCGTGGGAAAGTTACCAGGACAAGGACATCTTGGCTTTGACTCTGGTTCTTGTCCAAACCATGCAGCCTGGCTCCAGGGTTCCACTGGGAGTTCTTCTGCTGCCGTTTCTGGAATGCCTGCCGGGCCTTCTGCAGCTCTCCTGCCATGTACTTTTCAAACCTGCTGACTAGTGTCTTTGTTTTAGTCTCTTCATCAATATCCCAGATATCTTCAAGCGTCAGAGGTTTCTTGAAGCCTTTCAGAACAATGCTGGAACAAGAGCGACCCACAGGCTGAGGCCCTGCAGTTGGGACCAGAGGCTGTCTCCTCGCTGCCTCTGTCAAAACCATCCAGTCCCAGGATGGAGGGACAGAAGAATGGGGCTTCTCCCTTGCTCTACTATCCCAGCTCCTAGCTCTTGGAACTCGAAACAGGAGTGGGGAGAGCAGAAAAGGGAGTGGGTGGGGGTGATGGAAGGTGGGAGAAAACAAGAGAAGGGGAAGGAGTCCTACTGAATTGAGAGCCAAAAGCGCATCACCTCCCCCGATCCTGTTCCTTCCTTCTCAAACACTGGCTGCCTCTCTGCTGCCCTGGCATCTCCCTGAGGAGCCTCCACGTTGCCCTTAAGGAACTGAGCAGACCTGGGGGCTGCCTCTAATGCTCTCTCTCTAGATCAGGGCTCCTCAACCTGGGATTTGAGAACATGGATGGAAAATAAATTACATCTTTACTTTTATGAGCTTCTAACTGAAATTTAGCCTTTCCTTCTAACATGAATGTAGTCAACCCACCACAGTTCCAAAACAGAGTACTTGTGCCTTTGTTACCGGGTAACAAAAGTCACAGATGTTTTCATGGCTCATTTACACTCATCACTGCTTTGAAACTATTAAACCCAGCCAGCATTAGTTCTTGATATTTAATGCATTAATAAAGAAGCACATGTATTACTATATCACAAATTTGGTAACTACATTTCAATATATTTGTTTCCCTTTATAATCCCATGTCTTTTATTGTACACATTTAAAACATCATCTGAGAAGGGATTCATGGGTGTTACCAGGCTGCCAAAGGGGTCCGTGGAACTACAAAGGCCAAGGACGGCTGCTCCAGATCCTCTGGAAACCCAGAACAGCTATTTCATCCCTTACCCGAGTCTGTGCCACCCTCCTTGACCCCAAATTTCCCTTTTCCTGTCCTACTGCCTCCTTTTCCTCCTATCTTTTTTCATGGAACTCCTCAGGCTACCAAGAGCAAACCCCCCTCCTTCCTCTCCTCAGCTTCCCCATCTGCCCAGTGAAGAGACTGCAGTAAACTGATCTGTATGTTTTAACATTCTGACTCTAAGCAGAGGAGAAATGGAAGCCATGGCAGGCACTTTTAAAATTAAGATTTCCATCACTTTCAGGAGAGTGAGGGGGGAGGGATATAGACAAGCCACACTCCAGGTATTTCCTACCTGTCATACCAACTAAAGGTGATGCTACTCAGAAATGAAGCTGTGGTTGAAGGATGCTGCAAGACACACAAAAAATCAGACAGTAAATCAATTAGAAACAGGAATTCTATGGAACTCTAAAATCAGAAGCTGAGTTTTCTAAATATGATGTTGTGCTAGAAACTAGATATGACACTGAAGTAGGCTGGTCAACGTGTTTGTTTGGAGACGCTAAGGTCACCAGTAGAATGATAACCAGACTTTATGGCATAGATGTATGAATTAACTGTCTATGCTGAAGCTTGGTGGGTCAATATAAAAGTCAGTGTTTCCGGGCTTCCCTGGTGGCGCAGTGGTTGAGAGCCCGCCTGCCGATGCAGGGGACACGGGCTCGTGCCCCGGTCCGGGAAGATCCCACATGCCGCAGAGCGGCTGGGCCCGTGAGCCAAGGCCGCTGAGCCTGCGCGTCCGGAGCCTGTGCTCCGCAACGGGAGAGGCCGCAGCAGTGAGAGGCCCGCGTACCGCAAAAAAAAAAAAAAAAAAAAAAGTCAGTGTTTCCAAATTCTAGTCACTTTGTTTCCTTACATCACAAAATGGACTATACTACTACATTCTGGGCTTGTGGGACCTTCATAAGACCTAGACATCTCAAAGTTACATCTGTCAAGATACCATCCAAATAAATAATATATGAAGTGGTCATATTTAGAGTCTCACTTTTGATGAGTCATTTTTTTCTGAAAATGCTGAAAGGATCAGGACCAGGATCTGGAGTGTATAGCAGATGAGGAACACGCAGGAATAGGCCAGGTTAGGGTTGCTGCCCTATGGGAGGGGACAAAGAAAATGAGCCTTTTATCTGAATTAAGTCTAAACAGCCCCTATGTATCAATGCTTGTGATTAAAGTCTATTATCAAATCCCCTAAATACAATCCTACCCTGCAACTCAATTTACCTTATGTCATTTACTCCAACTTAGAAGTTGCCCAGCGGTACCTCCTCATATCACCATCTCTTTCCTCCTTACCCTTAAGAGTGTCCGGATCAGAGTCTGAAACTGGAAAGTGCCACAGAGTATTGAGAGAATCCAGAACACGGACAGGAACCAAGAGTCCTTCTGTATACACCATCGCCTGCTGTGTTGGATCAGCAAAACCAGGATCTAGCGAGAAATTCACATCACGTTTTGAAAAATATTGTCACTAACACCAAGGACAAGAGGCAAGAAGGATGTCAGAGAACAGGGGAAGAAACGGGGGCTGAAGGGGGAGATTGTTGTAACTAATCTGACGCCAAATAGTACATTTCCTCCCTGATACCATCCGACTTTTTCTTTCAGGACCCCAGTGCTCTCTCTGGAACTCCCTTCCCTATCCCATCTCTATTCACCACACTTGGGCAGGGAGTCTGAGAAGAACGCAGAGGGTCACCACCTGCATCTAAATGGAATAACTTTGGGAGCCAGAAAAATCTTTCTGAGGCCCAAGAAAATCATGTCAGGCACTACAGTAATCAGGTTGGGGAGGCAGATTCTGCTGAATAGGTGCAAGGCGTCTGTATCACAATATTTTCTAATAATATTAGACTAAGCAATTAGCAACAACAAAAAACTTTGCCTCGCATTATTCACTTGGTTATAATTAATTAAATGTTGTTTTCCCAGACCCAGTGCTGTGCTAGTAAACTGGCATTCTGAAAACAAAGCCATGATTTGTGGCATGTGTGAATTTCCATGGTATAAATACTCCCACCGTGGTGGATTTCAATCTCCAACATGATGTCACCAAACTCAGGACTGGGAAGAGAGGCGCAGTCAGCTCCGTGAGCTGGCTCCAGTGCACTGCTCTCTAGACTCTTCTCTGTTTTATAACAACGGTGACAAAACGAAGTCCTTACAGGGGCCAAGCAGAGCATGTTGCTGAGTGAAGTGAGGGTGGAGGACAGTACTGAGCATATACCTGGTCTAATGCAACCAACCGCTACTCAGTCCTAGCTGACTGCTGCCTTGTGGGAATGTCGGCCCGAAGTTGCCAGGTATTCTGATTTTTCAAGACAGTTTAGGAATCAAAATAATTATGTTGTATCTTCCTCTTTCAAAATGATGGTAATGGGGCTTGCCTGGTGGCACAGTGGTTGAGAGTCCGCCTGCCAATGCAGGGGACACGGGTTCGTGCCCCGGTCCGGGAAGATCCCACATGCAGTGGAGCGGCTGGGCCCGTGAGCCATGGCCGCTGGGCCTGCGCGTCTGGAGCCTGTGCTCCGCAACAGGAGAGGCCACGACAGTGAGAGGCCCGCGTACCGCAAAAACAAAAAAACAAAAATGATGGTAACGGGAATTCCCTGGCGGTCCAGTGGTTAGGACTTGGCACTTTCACTCCTGGGAGCCTGGGTTTGATCCCTGGTTGGGGAACTAGGATCCCACAAGCCACTTGACGCGGCCAAAAATAAAAACTAAATAAATAAAATAAAATGATCGTAACGAATTCAATTGTTTTTTTTAAACACTGTACAGCTCTCCCTCCTCCCACAAAAAACCTTGCCTGTAGGAGAGACATAAGTTTCTGTCATCAAATTTACACAAACAAGTCTAGACTCAGTGATCCATTGATTAGAGTCACCAATCAATTTAAAAATAATGTTTACAGCATGTAGAAAATTCTTTTACATCAAGAAACTTGGATTTCATCTGTGATCCTTAGATGGCAAGATATGAGGGCATAAGTTACATGTTAATCATTAAAGCTAATACTTACCTTAGGAAGAAGGCATTAAAAGTAGTGTTTAAAAGCAAATGAAAAGCTAAAATTGGTTTCACCCTATTACAACCAAGCTTTGCTTCATAGGTCCCTTGAAAAAGGTAGATGAAATTGGACTTTATTTCATTCCATAGGAGCAAATTTCAGCTGGATGGCTATGAGTAGAGAGAAGATAAACAGGATAGAAGTGATGATGGGCCTCACCCATGTGCCCAGGTAGAGGCTTGGATTGGTATATCTAACGGCAGGGACTGTGGCTTGTCCAGTGTCTTCTGTGAGTGCAAGGGCCAGATCTATGACTGCCAGAATAAGAAGAAACCCAACAAGCACCTGAGAAGGCAAAAAAAAAACACTGTTAGGAAGGTATCACTCTTAAGAATAGAATGGTTCCCAGTAATGGATGGTAAAAATAGTAGGTAGCACAAGATATGGAAGCAACCTAAGTGTCCATCAACAGATGAATGGATAAAGATGTGATACACACACACACACACACACACACACACAGTGGAATACTACTCAGCCATAATAAAGAATGAAATTTTGCCACTTGCAGCAACATGGATAGACCTGGAGGGCATTATGCTTAGTGAAATAAGTCATAGAAGGACATATACTGTATGATATCACTTATATGTGGAATCTAAAAAATATAACAAACTAGAGAATTTATATTATATTCTTTTTGTTATCAAAAAAGAAGACTCACAGAGAACAGACTAGTTGGTTACCAGTGGGGAGAGGGAAGAGGGGAGGGGCAATATAAGGGTAGGGGATTAAGAGGAACAAACTATTAAGTATATAATAAGCTACAAGGATATATTGTACAACATGGGGAATATAGCTAATATTTTATAATAACTATAAATGGAGTATTCACCTTTAAAATTGTGAATCACTATATGTAAATCTGTAACTTATATAACATTGTACATCAACTATACTTCAATAAAAATGGTAGGCAATGATTCAGATAACACACTCAATAATTATGGAATCAATGGATATATACAGTTCAAGTAATGCAATAAAGTTCAAAGTATGCTAAGTGTTGTTAAGGAATGTTGATTGTCATGGTTTTAAAATACGTCCACAAATTCTCCAATACGCCTCCCTTCAAAAGATAGCTTAGTTCCCCTTCCCTTGAGTATGGGCTGAGCTCTGACCCACTTGTAATAAATAGAATATTGCAGAAGTGACAGTGTGCGACTTCCAAGATTAGGTCATAGAAGACAATGTGGCTTCCTCTTTGTTCTCTCTCTCAGATAACTCACAGCAAGGTAAACTTCCAGCCTCATCGTGAGGACACTCAAGTAGCTCTATGGAGAGGTCCACTTGGCAAGGAACTGAGACCTCCTGCCAAAAGCCATGTGGGTGTGTCAATTTAGAAGCAGATCTTCTAGCCCCAGTCAAGCCTTCAGGTGACCTTAGGCAGAGCCTGCATATTAATAACAGCAACCTCATGACAGACCCTGAAGTCAGGTAAGCTGCTCCCAAATCTGACCCATAGAAACTGAGATTTAAAAAAAAAAAGTTTATTTTTAAGCCGCTAAGTTTTGGACTAATTTGTTCCATAGCAATAAATAACTAATAAAATAAATTTAAAGGGGGAATTCCTCCAACCCAATTGGGACGGCACTATTCCCTTTCCTTGGTCATTACTCTCAGCCTTCTCCCCATATAAACTTTGAAGTTAATGACTGCAACTCTGTGACCCTAAGATGACTCCAAGTCTGTCAAATATTTGTACTATGAGCTCATAAGACATGATACACATTTTTTTGTTCTAAAGGACTACCGCCCACCCATCAGGAGGGAGAATTGTTACCTCCACTGAGGAGGTCCACCAGTACCTTATCCCTCAAGATGAAGATCTTTAGTATCAGCTCCCCTACCCTCACCCCTCCCTACTCCCATCCATCTATGCCTACTCATTCCATAAGCCTCATTCATCCAGAATGGCTTAGGAAGAGATATTGGGCCCTTTATAATTAAAACCAGCAAAGGAAGCACCTTTAACTAATAGGATAAGTGCTATTATTTAGCAGAGAATTCTTAGGAATCAATCCCATTATTGCTAAAATAAAGGCTGTTTAGGATGATTAAAAGAAAAAATTAGGAAAATCTCTCAGAACAGAGGGGAAAAGAGAAAAAGAAATTCTAAAGAGTTGAGAAGGAGGGTCAATTCAGCGAGTCCAACATCTATCTAACAAGAAGTTCTAGAGATAGGGAATTTTAAAATTAGAGGAAAGGAAATGAAAAGAATAATATAAAAATTTCTCAGAGATAAGACATGAGTCTTTCGGTTAAAAGTATAGAACCCATTGAATGAAAAAAGACCCATGTAGACACTCTTATGAAATTTCAGGACATCAAGAATAAAGAGGATAAAGCTTCTAGAGAGGATAACAAGGAATGAGAAGAATTCTAACTTGGTAGCACAGGATTTGGGGGAACAACATAGCAACAACTTCAAACTTCAAACAAAATTTTTTTTGAACCTAGCATTCCATAGTCAGATCAACATTTTCAGAAAGCAAGAACCTAGAGACTTTATTTACTCTTGCTCTTTCTGAAAATTTTATTGGGAGCGCTAAATCTCTTGTCTTACACAAAGAGGCATTGAGATGAGGATATAATGTACAGCAATGGTGACTATAGTTTAGAACTTTCAAATATATAGTACAGTACTCTTAAGAAAGTAGATATTGAGGGCTTCCCTGGTGGCGCAAGGTTAAGAATCCACTTGCCAGTACAGGGGACACGGGTTCCAGCCCTGGTCCGCGAAGATCCCACATGTCGCGGAGCAACTAAGCCCACGAGCCACAACTACTGAAGCCTGCATGCCTAGAGCCCATGCTTTGCAACAAGAGAAGCCACCACAATGAGAAGCCCCCATACCGCAACGAAGAGCAGCCCCCACTCGCCGCAACTAGAGAAAGCTCACCTGCAGCAATGAAGACCCAAGGTAGCCAAAAATAAAAATAAATTTATAAAAAAAAAGAAAGTAGACATTGAAAGTTCTCATTACAAGAACAAAAATTATGTAACTATGTATGGTGATGGATGTTAACTAGACTTATTGTAGTGATCATTTCAAATTCTTATGCTGTAACAGCTGAAACTAATATAACATTATATGTCAATTATGTCTCAGTTTTAAAAAAGACTGTAAACTGAAAAAAAAATCTCATTTGATCTCCAGAACTTATTTATCTTCTAACTGCAAGTTTGTCATGCACTTGTGATTATAGTCAAAATACTGTATCACATACTTCAAAGTTGCTAAGAGACAAGATCTTAAATGTTCTCACACACACACAAAGAAGATAATTATGTGACATGATAGAAGTGTTAGCTAACAGTATGGTGGCAATCATATTGCAATATATAAACGTATCTAATCAACACACTGTACACCTTCAACTTATACAATGTTATATGTGAAATAAGGAAAAAGAAAGGAAGAACTAGAGCCTAAAATAGATGGAAAAAAAAAAAAGGAGGGGGAGGGGAGTTCTCTGATGATCCAGTGGTTAGAATTCAGGGCTTTCACTGTCGTGGCCTCAGGTACCAAACCCTGGTCTCAATCCCTGGCTGGGGAACTAAGGTACTGCAAGCTGTGTGGCACAGCCAAATAAATACAATAAAATTGATGGCAGATTATTTTTAGGTATAAAGGTAACCTACAGAAGAACAGAACATAATCACACAAAATTAAAAGACTGAAAGAGGAAGAGAGAAAAAGGAAGCTAGGGAGTTGGGTCAATGAGCTAAATTCTTTGTCTTTCATAGAGGACAGAAATAGATATTTTTTGAAGTTGATGGATCAAGAAATACAGGTATAAACACATTATTTATAGATATGGAGATAACCATCAAAATAATTTTAAATGGCAGCCTCTGGAGAACAGGACTAGAAGGTAGAGGGTTGAGAACGAGTCTTTTTCTTTTCATTTTGTTTTTTGTTTGTTTAGTTTTTTAAAGAGAGTAAAAGGAAACATCTCAAAATGTTAACAGGAGTATGTCAGAGTGATACAATTATCAATGATTTCCTATTTCTCTAGAGCTGACAAACTTTCTACAATAATCAAATAAACTTTCTACAATAATGCATTCTTTTTATAATCAGAAACATACTATAGGCTTTTCTTAATCACAGTCAGGGAAATATTGTGGTTGTTTAATGATTACCAAGTCCGTAAATAGTCTTTGCCCTTGATCTCTGAATCACTGGAGGAGTTTCAAGTACACGTGGAGTTTACTGAACTCAACTTCCTAAAGAGACACAATATCATTGGTATTAAAAAAGAAAGTATGGGGACTTCCCTGGTGGTGCAGTGGTTAAGAATCCACCTTCCAATGCAGGGGATGTGGGTTCGATTCCTGGTTGGGGAACTAAGATGCCAGGTACTGAGGAGCAACTAAGCCCACGTGCCACAACTACTGAGCCCGTGATCCACAACTACAGAGCCTGCGTGCCTCAACTACAGAGCCCAGACACTCTGGAGCCCATGGGCCACAATGAAAAATCCTGCATGCCGGGATTCCCTGGTGGCACACTGGTTAAGAATCCACCTGCCAATGCAGAGGACACGGGTTTGAGCCCCGGTCCAGGAGGATCCCACATGCCATGGAGCAACTAAGCCTGTGTGCCACAACTACTGAGCCTGCACTCTAGATCCCGTGAGCCACAACCACTGAAGCCCGCGTGCCTAGAGCCCGAGCTCCGCAACAAGAGAAGCCACCGCAATGAGAAGCCGGTGCACTGCAATGAGGAGTAGCCCCCGTTCACCGCAACTAGAGAAAGCCCGCACACAGCAAGGAAGACCCAATGCAGCCAAAAATAAATAAATAAATATTTAAAAAGAAAAAGGAATTCCCTGGCAGTCCAAGGGCCCGGTGCTTTCACTGCCAAGGGCGTGGCTTCAATCCCTGGTCCGGGAACTAGAATCCTGCAAATCATGCGGTGCAGCCAAAAAAAAAAAAAAAAAAGGAGAGTAAAGTGGTTTGGCCATATTTAATATCTTTCCACCTCTGCACAGTCCTCCTTTTCCCAGTGCTTTATGAAAGCACTCTGGTTGAACCTTTGACCCATTACAGAGGGTGTCTATTTCCATCACTTCCCTGGCAGACAAACGTCTAACTTCAGTTTCAATATTTTCAGGAACTACATCCCCCAGCAGACCATTCTACTACCTGACAGTTATTACTGTAAGAAAGTGCTTCCACCTTTGTAATCGTCTTCACAACTGAACTTATTTAAAACCCTCTCAAAGAAAAGTCAACTGATAAATCTGTCTCAAATTTAAGTTCTTAAACTTTGGTACAGCTGAAAATAATTTACTTATCTTTGATTTTCTGTCTTTTTTAAGTTTATGTAAGAATAAGGGATAAAAAGGGTAAATCATCCACAAAAAAATAAAAAAGGAAAGAGAGAAAGAAAGTTCTTCTGTATGTTTGGCTAAAGGCAGCTCCTCTGGAACAACCTACACTGACTTCCCTTGATTTTGCTCTCTGAAACTTTTCAGAATAAGCTAGGCAGTCTTCTATGTTGACTTCTACAGATACTTGAAGATGATTCCCATGTCTCATTAGCTCAACAGTAAGTCCACTTTTGCTGCACATCTGACCTCAGCAGATCCACAACCTCCAGGACAATACTCCTCTTTTGTTACCCTGGGACTAAATGAGCTCATCCATTCATTCATTTTTTAATTCAATTCATTCAATTACCTACTATGCACAGGGTCCTTCAGGTAAGGGTGTACCTTTAAACAAACTGGTAGAGTCTCTCACTAGCTTAGGCAAGCAAATTGACTTAGTCCAGATGAGGTAAACACTGCACTAATGACCAAACAGCAATGACAGTTCAAGAGAATCAGAGAGGAACAAACAGCCCAAAGGCAGGTAGAACAGAAAGTGAAGAAATGAAGTTGAGGAGTGATCCAAGAAGAAGGTTCTCATAAAAGAAGTGAATTTTTACTTTCTGAGGAATTATACTCCTGTTTCAGAAGAGAAACCAATTATTCTGACATTTTTAAGAGGATGCTACTCTGTGCCTATCACTCTCAGGGAGGAGGACAAAAAGAAGTATAAATTATAAATGAAGCTCCTGAAACTATGAGCAAGGGTGAGTGGAGTATTAGCTACAGGAAAAAAAAAAAGCTAATACATTTCTTTTTATCTACAGTTTTATCTATAGAGATTTGTGTTTATAAAAGTTAAACAAAACATGATATATCCATACATTGGAATATTATGGATGAGCCTTAAACAACATGCATGAACCTTGAAAACCTTATGCTACGTAAAAGAAGCCAATAATAAAAGATCATGTATTATATGATTCCATTCGTATGAAATGTTTAAAATAGGGAAACTATAGCGACAAAGAGTATACTAGTGGTTGCTTAGGGCTAGGGGAGATGGGGGTTGATAAAGGATTTCTTTTTGAGGGAAAAAAATGTTCTAAAAGTGACTGTGGTGATGGTTACACATATCATGAAAATACTTTAAAAAAAGAATTGTATTTAAATGGGTGAAATTGTATGCTATGTGAATTATTTCTCAATAAAGTTGTTTATTAAAAGTTAATTAATAGCTATGAAAAAAATGGGATACTGATTTACTCATTACCCAACCTTTTCTTTGAAGCTCCAGAAAATGATAGAAGCCCTCTAACTTGACTGACTAACCAAAAGCTCCCTCTCATCCCTAAGGGTACTGAAGCATGCTGTTCAATGTTCAGTCTAACACACTCTTGACTCAATCCCTATTCCTAGAGTGCATTTAATACCAACATTCAACAAATGTGTACCAAGTGGTAGGCCCTGTGCTGGGCACACAGGTCAGCGAGGGAGACAATAGCCCCGCTCCAAGCTCTCGCAGACTGTTCTTCTATCCAGAGTAGACAAAACACACTACCACCCCACCTCAGAGTGTCAATGCAAATCCAACTTCCTTTGGTCAAATTTCTTCCTTCCTTCTTTTTAGACTGCAGTAACCTGAGGTCATTGGCCTATCTGCTTATAGAACACCGAATCTAATTTGCCTCTCTAAAAGCCCTGTTTAATAATCAGGACAGATAGGAAAACACCTAGTGAAAAGAAGCAGATGATTTTAAGAGGTAGTTTTACAATCTCAGTTGAGGATCTTTCGGTTCTCACAAGACTTTCTCTACACTCATCAGTGCAGCTGGCTGAGAGGCTCCTACCCTCATTCCTCCTGCAGCCCCTGTTCTTTCCATTATTTCCCTACTCAGGCATGTCACCGTGAGCACACACTCTTCCTCCCTCTACTTTGAGCGAGCATCCATGCTCAGGGTTGACTTTGGGAAAATGGAAGCCCTATTTCAGATCCAAGCTTGGGGAGAAGAGCAATGTTTGGATTGGCTGAATGGAGCAGAGGACACATTAAATAGTTCATTTTTACTTCATGGTAGATGCCAACTGAATTATAGTCTCCTGATTAATTAGAACAGCTTAAAGATAGATAATCCAGCATTTGCTTCTCAAATGCTGAAAAGACAACAACTATTCAACTGACTGATTACTCATCATTGGTGTTTCCAGAGTCCAATATCCATAGGATTTACGAGTCATTATTCTTATGCAAAAATCAAAGTAACTTAACTAAGAAGTACGGCAGGGGGCCAATGAGGCGTAGGACAGGTGGAGACAGGGACATCCAGAGCATGGCTCTACCTGGAAAAGCTGGTTAAAGACAGGGAAGAAGACACTTGAACCACCAAGAAAATGTCTCTATTGTGTACCACAAAATTAATTAGAAAATAGTGGGGTTCCCATACCTGCTTAGTAAGGTAGAGTTTGGTTATAGAAGATTTCTTGGTCCTGGATCTATACACATAGAGAAACTGCCAAGGGCCCAGGAGCCAAAGGAAGCCCAAGGGAATCCACACCAGAACAGTTTGCTCAAAACAAAGTGGCAGGTCCACCTCCGGGCTATCCAGGAATGAGGAATTCTGGGGGACCAAAATGGAATGATTGTTGGATACATGCATTTTAAAAAAGAGAATACCAGCCCCCAGCTCACACCCATCCCCCTACCCTTGCTTCCAAACAATTTTAACCCAGTTCTATATCCATATTTAGCCTGACCCTTTAACTAGCTGTATTTTCCTGTCCAACTCCATTGATATAAATTCACCATTAAATGTCATTTAGTGACTTTTCTGACCAATCCACCCTTTAAAAACCTTTCCTTCTGTGATTCTAAGTGAATTTCTCCACCATCTGTTATGATTTAATTTCACCACCACATTTGCCAAGTTGTGGGAAGAAGAGGGACCATTCCTCAACCTAAAGGGGAGAAGAGTCCTGGGATATAAAAACTTCTTAGTCTAGGGCTTCCCTGGTGGTGCAGTGGTTGAGAGTCCGCCTGCCGACGCAGGGGACACGGGTTCGTGCCCCGGTCCGGGAAGATCCCACATGCCACGGAGCGGCTGGTCCCGTGAGCCATGGCCGCTGAGCCTGAGCGTCCGGAGCCTGTGCTCCGCAACGGGAGAGGCCACAACAGTGAGAGGCCCACGTACCACACACACACACACACAAAAAAAACCCTTCTTATTCTAGTTTTTAGCATTGATTGAACTCACTGGTAGACACTCAAACCTAACCTGCAGGTAGCAGAATGCTTAGTCACACTTTGGCAATTAAACTCCTATAGCCCTAGGGGCTTAAGTTGGATCGTGAAGAGGCCTTAGGTACAGGAGCAGCAATGGCACATTGGAGGGAAGGCTTATTCCCAGCAAGTTTTCTACTGGTCTTTGCACTCTGCAATAAATACAAGTATCTTGTGAGGTGAAGGTGGGGCACCAGTTCTTACATCTGAGTCATGTGAGGGTAGATTATTCTCTTCTTACAAATATTTTTTGCTTTGTTCAGCTGTTTGCACAGACTCTTTAAAGACTGAGGTGCCCTGACCAAGATGATCGGTCAGATGATTCTCAGAAAGAATTCTCCTGAGATGGCCTGGTGAGATCCTGGGGCATGTTAAGCCCCACCTTCCTGTGGTATACATGTCCTGGCCTCGAGGGCCTTGGGGTCCAGGTTCTTTCTAGGACGGGAAGTGCTGTCCACATGCTCTGTTATCTCATTCCTGCTCTTCTCCTCTCCCCATAAAATTATTTAACTTTAGAATTCAGAAGAATTACCTAAGCTAGTTAAACCAGTTTAACAAGCACTCCAGATGATTCTGATCCTAGGAGTCTGCAGACCACACTTCCTCAAAATCCCTAAATTTCTCTTCCACTAAACCATTTGGTACTGATGCTTGTTGTTTCGAATTCTCTGCTTTAATGGTTCAAAAACTGTTTCAGGGCTTCCCTGGTGGCGCAGTGGTTACGAATCCGCCTGCCGGTGCAGGGGACATGGGTTTGAGCCCTGGCCCGGGAGGATCCCACATGCCACGGAGCGGCTAAGCTCATGTGCCACAACTACTGAGCCTGTGCTCTAGAGCCTGCGAGCCGCAACTACTGAAGCCGTACACCTAGAGCCTGTGCTCCGCAGCAGGAGAAGCCACTGCAACGGGAAGCCCACGCACCGCAACGAAGAGTAGCCCCCGCTCACCACAACTAGAGAAAGCCCGCATGCAGCAACGAAGACCCAACACAGCCAAAAATAAAAATAAAATAAATAAATTTATAAAAAAAAAAAAAAAAACTGTTTCAGTGCTCAGGATGCCCAAATTTGCATCCCTAGCCTCAACTTCCAGTCACACCACTAACTGCCGGTTCCTCTAGAACATATCAGTATTATTTCAACATCAACATTTCTCAGCAAGACTCAATCACAGGCCTTCTCTTTGTCCTCATACTCCACAATTCCCCCTCCTAACACTGATGAAATTGGAAGCCTTCCCCGTATTTCTCTTTAGAGAAGGCAATTTTGCAGCTACCTAGTCCAAGAAAAAAGAGGGTGGGATAAAATAAACGTATTTTAGAGCAGAAATATATCTCTCCCACATAGAATATCCTAGGGAGATATTATGACTTATCTTAAAAAAAAAAAAGAAACCCTGAACTTTAGACCAACTGCACATCTAACTTTTCTAGTTCTTATTAGTGGTCATTCTAGGCTAATCTACTACTTGTTCCGAGTTGAGGAGAGTCAACAGTGAAGACAAGTGTAATTTCTTTTTTTTTTTTTTTTTTGCGGTACGCGGGCCTCTCACTGCTGTGGCCTCTCCTGTTGCGGAGCACTGGCTCCGGACGCGCGGGCTCAGCAGCCGTGGCTCTCGGGCCCAGCCACTCCGCGGCATGCGGGATCCTCCCCGACCGAGGCACGAACCCATGTCCCCTGCATCGGCAGGCGGACTCTCAACCACTGCACCACCAGGGAAGCCCGACAAGTGTAATTTCTTACCCAAAAAGTAGAGTTGCAGAACTTCTCCAGCATGATTCCTGGATCACTTCTGGAATGAAGACTCTTGTATGACTGTGTTTCTTATTTACTCTTTTCCTCAGAGAAGGTGGAAGGCAAGTAGCAACATATATCTCCCATTCTGATGTTCTGATGTTCCAAAGGCAGGCCTTCGACCTTTCATCCCAACAATTTAATCGTTAACCTTGCTGAGACACATATTTACATTACCCCAGTGGATAGACATGTGACTGAAGAGCCCCAGGGACAGGTAGACACACCAGTTCCTAAAGTACCAGAAACCTCTGTAGATGGGTTCATACTTAAAAGGAACCACTGAAAGATGTCAGTACAGCTGGCTCACAAATCAGGAGTGGGGGAGCCTTTCTTTCTCCTGAGGACACGTGACCTAAACAGAGAAGCATCAATGGAGGGGCATGTACCCCTAAAACGTGCCACTGCACTTCTGTCTTGAGGCCTTAGAGTTTACAGAAATGTGAAACATCCTACTTCTCATTTTCAATTAAGAATATAGAACTTAAAAAAAAAAAAAAAGAATATAGAACTTAAAACATGGTTAAAAATAGTGTAAACTTTGTTTGAAAAAGTCAGGTTATTAAGCAGCAAATCCAAATATGAACCTACACATAATTTGTGCATTTATGTATTTATGCAATAAGAAAACTCAGCAGTTAGGATTGTCCGTGATTTTATTTTCCTTTCTGCTTATCTGTATTTACTGATGTTTCCATAATTATCAGGTATTATGTATGTAATAATACTTTTAAAGCAAATTTTTGTATTGTGGTAAAAAATGCATAATGTAAAATTTACCATCCTAACCATTTCTAGGTGTTTCTAAACTGAAACTCTATACCCCTTAGATAACCACTCCCCATTACCCACTTCCCCTAATAAAGCATATGTTCTTCTAAAATCAGGACACCCTAAAATAATAGCAGCCAGACATGCTTGCCAAAATCTTAAAGTGTAAACACCATCATGTGGAGGACCATGCAGAGCCATTTTGGTTGTCAACACAAAAAAACCCACTTTGCTCTGTGGGTATATACGACTACCTACAGAGAATAAGACACATATTAATCAAACTATCAAAAATTAAATACAAAGAAAAAATATTAAAAGCAGCAAGGGAAAAACAACAAATAACATACAAGGGACTCCCCACAAGGTTAACAGCTGATCTTTCAGCAGAAACTCTGCAAGCCAGAAGGGAGTGGCAGGACATATTTAAAGTGATGAAAGGGAAAAACCTACAACCAAGATTAGCCAGCAAGGATCTCATTCAGATTCAATGGAGAAATGAAAACCTTTACAGACAAGCAAAAGCTAAGAGAATTCAGCATTACCAAACCAGCTCTACAGCAAATGCTAAAGGAACTTCTCTAAGTAGGAAACACAAGAGAAGAAAAGGACCTACAAAAACAAACCCAAAACAATTAAGAAAATGTTAACAGGAACATACATATTGATAATTACCTTAAATGTGAATGGATTAAATGCTCCAACCAAAAGACATAGACTGGCTGAATGGATACAAAAACAAGACCCATATATATGCTGTCTTCAAGAGGCCCACTTCAGACCTAGGGACACATAAAGACTGAAAGTGAGGGGATGGAAAAAGATATTCCATGCAAATGGAAATCAAAAGAAAGCTGGAATAGCAATTCTCATATCAGACAAAATAGACTTTAAAATAAAGACTATTACATGAGACAAAGAAGGACACTACATAATGACCAAGGGGTCGATCTAAGAAGAAGATATAACAATTGTAAATATTTATACCCCAACATAGGAGAACCTCAATACATAAGGCAAATGCTAACAGCCATAAGAGGGGAAATTGACAGAAACACAATCATAGTAGGGGACTTTAACATCCCACTTTCACCAATGGACAGATCATCCAAAATGCAAGTAAATAATGAAACACAAGCTTTAAATGATACATTAAAAAAGATGGACTTAAATGATATTTATAGGACTTTCCATCCAAAAACAATAGAATACACTTTCTTCTCAAGTGCTCATAGAACATTCTCCAGGATAGATCATATCTTGGGTCACAAATCAAGCCTTGGTAAATTGAACAAAAATGAAATCATATCAAGTATCTTTTCCATCCACAGTGGTATGAGACTAGATATCAATTACAGGAAAAAAATCTGTAAAAAACGCAAACACATGGAGGCTAAACAATACACTACTAAATAATCAAGAGATCACTGAAGAAATCCAAGAGGAAATCAAAAATTACCTAGCAACAATATGACAATGAAAACACAACAACCCAAAACCTATGTGATACAGCAAAAGCATTTCTAAGAGGGAAGTTTATAGCAATACAATCCTACCTCAAGAAACAAGAAACACCTCAAATAAACAACCTAAACTTATACCTAAAGCAATTAGGGAAAGAAGAACAAAAAACCCCAAAGTTAGCAGAAGGAAAGAAATCATAAAGATTAGATGAGAAATAAATGAAGAAAATAATAGCAAATATCAATAAAACTAAAAGCTGGTTCTTTGAGAAGATAAACAAAATTAATAAACCATTAGCCAGACTAATCAAGAAAAAAAGGGAGAAAACGCAAATCAATAGAATTAGAAATGAAAAAGAACAACTGACATTGCAGGAATACAAAGGATCATGAGAGATTACTACAAGCAACAATTTGCCAATAAAACGGGCAACCTGGAAGAAATGGACAAAATCTTAGAAAAGCACAACCTTCTGAGACTGAACCAGGGAGAAAATTTAAACAGACCAATCACAAGCACTGAAATTGAAACTGTGATTAAAAACCTTCCAACAAACAGAAGCCCAGGACAGATGGTTTCACAGGTGAACTCTATCAAACATTTAGAGAAGAGCTAACACCTATGCTTCACAAACTCTTCCAAAATATAGCAAAGGGAGGAACACTCCCCAATTCATTCTACGAGGCCACCATCACCCCGACACCAAAACCAGACAAAGATGTCACAAAGAAAGAAAACTACAGGCCAATATCACTGATGAACATAGATACAAAAATCCTCAACAATATACTAGCAAACAGAATCCAACAGCACATTAAAAGGATCATACAACATGATCAAGTGGGGTTTATCCCAGGAATGCAAGGATTCTTCAATATACACAAATCAATCAATGTGATAAACCATATTAACAAACTGAAGGAGAAAAACCATATGATCATCTCAATAGATGCAGGAAAAGCTTTTGACAAAATTCAACACCATTTATGATAAAAAGCCTCCAGAAACTAGGCATAAAGGGAACTTACCTCAACATAATAAAGGCCATATATGTCAAACCCAGAGGGAACATCATTCTCAATGGTGAAAAACTGAAACCATTTCCTCTAAGATCAGGAACAAGACAACGTTGTCCACTCTCACCATTATTATTCAACATAGTTTTGGAAGTTTTAGCCACAGCAATCAGAAGAAAAAGAAATAAAAGGAATCCAAATCGGAAAACAAGAAGTAAAGCTCTTACCATATGCAGATGACAAGATACTATACACAAGAGAATCCTAAAGATGATACCAGAAAACTATTAGAGCTAATCAATGAATTTGGTAAACTAGCAGGATACAAAATTAATGCACAGAAATCTCCTGTATTCCTATACACTAATGATGAAAAATCTGAAAGAGAAATTAAGGAGACACTCCCATTTACCACTGCAACAAAAAGAATAAAATAGCTAGGAATAAACCTACTTAAGGAGACAAAAGACCTGCATGCAGAAAACTATAAGACACTGATGAAAGAAATTAAAGATGATACAAACAGAGGGAGAGATATACCATGTTCTTAGATTGGAAGAATCAACATTGTGAAAATGACTATACTACACCAAGCAATCTACAGATTCAATGCAATCCCTATCAAACTACCAATGGCATTTTTCACAGAATTAGAAGAAAAAATTTCACAATTTGTACAGAAACTCAAAGGACCCCAAAGAGCCAAAGCAATCTTGAGAAAAAAAAATGGAGCTGGAGGAAATCAGGCTCCCAGACTTCAGACTATATTACAAAGCTACAGTAATCATGACAGTATGGTACTGGCACAAAAACAGAAATACAGATCAATGGAACAGGATAGAAGGCCCAGAGATAAACACACACACATATGGTCACCTTATTTTTGATAAAGGAGGCAAGAATATACAATGGAGAAAAGACAGCCTCTTCAATAAGTGGTGCTGGGGAAACTGGACAGCTACATGTAAAAGAATGAAATTAGAACACTTCCTAATACTATACACAAAAATAAACTCAAAATGGATTAAAGACCTAAATGTAAGGCCAGACACTGTAAAACTCTTAGAGGAAAACATAGGAAGAACACTCTATGACATAAATCACAGCAAGATCCTTTTTGACCCACCTCCTAGAAAAATGGAAATAAAAACAAAAATAAACAAATGGGACCCAATGAAACTTCAAAGTTTTTGCACAGCAAAGGAAACCATAAACAAGACCAAAAGACAACCCTCAGGATGCAAGAAAATATTTGCAAATGAAGGAACGGACAAAGGATTAATCTCCAAAACTTACAAGCAGCTCATGCAGCTCAATATCTAAAAAACAACCCAATCCAAAAATGGATAAAAGACCTAAACAGACATTTCTCCAAAGAAGATATACAGATTGCCAACAAACACATGAAAGAATGCTCAACATCACTAATCATTAGAGAAATGCAAATCAAAACTGCAATGAGATATCACCTCACACCAGTCAGAATGGCCATCATCAAAAAATCGACAAACAATAAATGCTGGAGAAGTTGTGGAGAAAAGGGAACCCTCTTGCACTGTTGGTGGGAATGTAAATTGATACAGCCACTATGGAGATCAGTATGGAGATTCCTTAAAAAACTAAAAATAGAACAACCATATGACCCAGCAATCCCACTGCTGGGCATGTACCCTGAGAACACTGTAATTCACAAACAGTCATGTACCACAATGTTCATTGCAGCTCTATTTACAATAGCCAGGCCATGGAAACAACCTGTCCATCAACAGATGAATGGATAAAGAAAATGTGGCACATATATACAATGGAATATTACTCAGGCATAAAAAGAAACAAAATTGAGTTATTTGTAGTGAGGTGGATGGACCTAGAGTCTCTCATACAGAGTGAAGCAAGTCAGAAAAAGAATAACAAATACCGCATACTAACACATATTTATGGAATCTAAAAAAAAATGGTCACGAAGAACCTAGGGTCAGGACAGGAATAAAGACGCAGACATAGAGAATGGACTTGAGGACACTGGGAGGGGGAAGGGAAAGCTGGGATGAAGTGAGAGTGCCATGGACTTATATATACTACCAAATGTAAAACAGATAGCTAGTGGGAAGCAGCCGCATAGCACAAGATCAGCTCAGTGCTTTCTGACCACCTAGGGGAGTGGGATAGGGAGGGTGAGAGGGAGACGCAAGAGGGAGGAGATATGGGGATATATGTATAGCTGATTCACTTTGTTATAAAGCAGAAACTAACACAGCATTGTAAAGCAATTATACTCCAATAAAGAAGTTAAAAATAAATAAAAGAGTCAAAAAAAAAAAGGACGGACTTCCATACTTTTCTCTGTGTGTTTATAACAGCAGAAAATGATTTAGGCCTTGAAATGAGATCAGATCCAGGATCAGATAAAGGCATGACATTATTATAGTGGCTTTGGAACAGACCTCTGACCTTACAAACAAACAATCTGGAAAGATGATATTATAGATTTTTAAAAACTGCGGCTCCCCTGGTGGCGCAGTGGTTGAGAGTCCGCCTGCCGATGCAGGGGACACGGGTTCGTGCCCCGGTCCGGGAAGATCCCACATGCCACAGAGCGGCTGGGCCCGTGAGCCATGGCTGCTGAGGCTGTGCGTCTGGAGCCTGTGCTCCGCAACGGGAGGGGCCACAGCAGTGAGAGGCCCGCGTACCGCAAAAAAAAAAAAAAAAAAAAAAAATCCGCCAGCGAGGATATAAAGAAATCTAAATGAACCAAACAAGAGGTTGATTTGGCCCATGAGCCAAATTTATCTGACTCCTATTTCTGTCTGGTCTCGGAGCTAAGATTGGTTTTTACATATTTAATTATAAAATATGAAAAAGACTATTCAATATGAACAGCCTTTCAGTAAGAACTGCTCAATTTTGCCTCTTGGGTCACTCAGCCCCAAATATTTACTATTTGACCCTTTAAAGAAAAGTTTGCCAACTAAACTCCAGAAACGACAAGACCTTTATAAGACAGATGAGAGCCACAGCAGCTTTCATCTCTGCCTGAAATGGAGCAAGGAGTAGTCTACCATAAAGGGGATTCAGCAGAAATCACTATCTTCCAACAAACTTTTCCAGGCCATGTGTGGGGCTGACAGATTATACTCTAGAGGAGCCAGAGAAACAGTCAGAATGAAACAGGAGGGAAAGGGGCAGGGCACAACCCTTTAAGAATGACATAGCCGTTGTGGATGTGACATAAACTGGTTAGAACCGATTAGGTCCAAGATGGTGGAAGATTCAACTTCCAGTAGACCTTGAGCCTCGTTATATGCTCATTATAATACAGCAGCATGCTAAATGACAGGGCCATAGGCGCCATGACAGTTCCAAGGCTGACCATAAAAGGCTAAAAGTGGGCAGTGGCCCAATTCCTGGAAATCCCTGCCCCTTCCCCCAAATAGTTGGAATAATCCTCCCACCCATTAATCTGTGAAATTACCCAGTCCAGAAAAACTAACCACCCCGTGTTTCGGGGCCTCTCACCTTTTGAGACGGACTGCAATCTGTCTATGAAATGTGTATCTCTCTAAATAAATCCATTTCTTACCTATTACTCTGCCTCTCACTGAATTCCTCTGTGCTGAGAAATAAAGAACCTGAGCTTCATTAAGCCCTGAGACCAGGTGTGCAATCTTTTTTTTTTTTTTAAATGTTGGGGTTAGGAGTTTATTAATTTATTTTTTGCTGTGTTGGGTCTTCGTTTCTGTGCGAAGGCTTTCTCCAGTTGTGGCAAGTGGGGGCCACTCTTCATCACGGTGCGCGGGCCTCTCACCATCGCGGCCTCTCTTGTTGCAGAGCACAGGCTCCAGACGCGCAGGCTCAGTAGTTGTGGCTCACGGGCCTAGTTGCTCCGCGGCATGTGGGATCTTCCCAGACCAGGGCTCGAACCCGTGTCCCCTGCATTTCCCCGACCCGGGAAGCCCCCAGGTGTGCAATCTTAATTAAAAGACAGCGGATTCAGGGACTTCCCTGGAGGCACAGTGGTTAAGAATCTGCCTGCCAATGCAGGGAACAAGGGTTCGATCCCTGGTCCAGGAAAATCCCACATGCCGTGGAGCAACTAAACCCATGCACCACAACTACTGAGCCTGCGTGTCACGTGTCACAACTACTGAAGCCCGCGCGCCAGGAGCCCGCGCTCCGCAATGAGAAGCTCACCCGCCGCAACGAAGAGCAGCCCCCGCTCTCCACAACTACCGAAAGCCCATGTGCAGCAACAAAGACCCAGTGCAGGGCTTCCTTGGTGGCGCAGTGGTTGAGAGTCCGCCTGCCGATGCAGGGGACACGGGTTCGTGCTCCGGTCCGGGAAGATCCCACATGCCGCGGAGCAGCTCGGCCCGTGAGCCATGGCCGCTGAGCTTGCGCTTCCGGAGCCTGTGCTCCGCAAAGGGAGAGGCCACAACAGTGAGAGGCCCGCGTACCGCAAAAAAAAAAAAAAAAACCAACAAAACAAAAACAAAAAAAAACAAAGACCCAGTGCAGCCAAAAAAAATACAGAATTAATAAAAAGACAGTGGATTCGAGTTTCAGCCCATGGGTTCCATCCCAATCTGGGTTTTGGATGGGTTCAAGTCCCATCTGAGTTGTGCGGTTTCGAGACTGCACTGTCCCCAATTCTTTGCCACACTGGTCTTACCAAGCGCTGAGAACAGTACAACAAAATTGGAGAAGGCAGTTAGGAGAGCTGAGAGTAAACACCGAGGTATTCTAAGCTTTCACCGACAGAAAGTTTGGGTAGAGGCAGAAGGGCTGAGAGAAACCCCTCCAATGCAATTCCACCTTCACAGAGAGTAAGACCACCCCAATCATGCTTGGAATGGGCAAGGAGGGCAGCAGCAGCAGGGCTGAATGAGATCTCCCAAGAAAGCAAAGCAGGAAGCAGCAATGGAGGTAATCAACCCAGAGAGGTTTACCAAGACTTTCCCACCTGAGTTCTATCATCAGCGCCAAGAGAAGTATACAACCTGAAGGTTAAACCTCATTCCAATGTTGAACCCATAGGCCCACACCTCACCTTTCCTGGGTCTTCTGGTGAGTGGTGTAGATAATGACTGAACTTTTTGGCTCTCACCAGCCAAGTCGCTTTTCACATTTGCATTTGTCAAATTATTCTTCCCCTCTGTTGTCAGTAATGTGGGATTTTGGCTGGCTGACCATTCATCAGTGGCAATTTCTGTCAGGTGGCATTCAACAGGAACCCATTCCGTGGCAGGTGGCAGACAACAGGAAATCTTCATTTGTTAACCTTGCTTGTTTGCTTTCGTCTGTCATAATTCTGGTATTTCTGTTACCGAACCAAACTTGGGTCTACTGGCCCGCGCGCAGGAGAGCCAATCTACTGACGCTGGGTTGTGGTGAAGGAAGGTGCAGCGTTTATTGCAGCGCGTCAGCAAGGAGCCCAGGAGCGCTGGTGCTCAAAACACCAGAACTCGATGGGCTTCAAAAAGCATTTTTAAAGGCTAGGTGAGGGAGGGGCTTCCCAGGGTATGCGATCAGCGCATGCACAATTCTCTGATTGGTTGATTGTGAGGTAACAGGGCGGTGTCAGAGGGTTAACATCATCGATCCTTAGGCACCAGTAGGTCTGGGGGCTACGTGCTCATGATCATCAAGTAGTTAATTTCTTCCATTTGGTGGTGGTTTTAGCATCTGTAAAAAAAGCTCAGGAAATGTGCATAAAGACGATTATCTGGGTACTTCAGAGAGGAGCTAAAGCAGAGGATATGGGGGAGGGGTCGGTCCTAGGAAGGTCCCACAGGGTCCTGCTGGGTTACATTTACTGGCATTTAAAACTGTATGTTTGAGAAGTTGTTATTATCATGTGCTTCTGATCAGAGTTAGAATACACTGTGTATATTACACACCAGTGTGTGATTCTAAGGCTCAGAGCCTTCTTCCTTCCTCTGAACCATTAGCTTTTTTCACGTTTACCCATTAGTTGTCAATATCTGCAAAATGGAATTCCTTTACCAGGGATGATAAAAATATGCATAAACTTCTATAGAACTTCTGACTTTAATAAAGGACAATATCTAAGGGGCCTTAGAAAGTCTCTAGCATACAGGTGTCAGCTTTCTTTGATTAGCATACTAAAGCTTCTAAATTAACACAATTCCAATTCATGTCCCTTCAGGACTCTTTAAATAGGCTCAAGAGAGTGAGAAGAAACTATGTTATTAAAACTTAGGCAATTTAAAAATTTAAATGAGGACCCGTTACATAAATCAAGATTTATAAATTGCCAAACTCTAAGCAAGTTCTATTCTTTTAAAAAATTGATTGAAAAGCAACACCACTATTGCAATTCTAACAAAATACCTGTTATTCTCTGACAATGATGTTAGACCTCTATTTCTCAAGCAAATGGAGGAGGATTTATTGACTGCATTTGTCTAGCAAGTAAGTTGTGAGAGCAAATCAGCTATGCTTGGTAATGTCCACCCAGATTTAAGAGAGGACCTGATGCGTGGTATTCTAAAAATAAAATGAAACCCCCATGATGTCTCTTGCAAGTAAGAGGAACCAAAGGTGACTAATAGAGATTATAATCATGTTTTAAAACAAGCAGGGGACTTCCCTGGTCGTCCAATGGTTAAGACTCTGCACTCCCAATGCAGGGGGCCCGGGTTCCACCCCCTGGTCAGGGAACTAGATCCTGCATGCCACAACTAAAGATCCCACATGCGGCAACCAAGATCCCATGCGCCACAACTAAGACCCGGTGCAGCCAAATAAATAAATATATATTTTCAAAAAAAAAAAAGAAGCAGGATTTATACTTGTTTGTGCTTAAGCATTTTGTGCAGCCAAAAAAAAGAGAAAGTTTAGGATCTAAATTTCATTAAAACAAATGCTTAGATTATGGAATACGTACTGACCCAGGTGGAATGTATATATTAAATGAAAAAAGAAGTGTGTGGTTCTGGCATGAAGGGGCGTGAAAGTTACCATTCAATTCTAACAAGTATAAAGCTAAATAAACTGAAAAGTCAAAAATTTTTCTCAGATGGATAAGAGAAGTGAGGTCATAGGGCAAATTGCTGTCCCCCAAATCAGAGAGACAGGCAAATACAGAGAATCACTATTTACCAGAACAAATATCCATGAACTAAAATTTCTGTGGAATCAGTGCCAAGGTAGGAAAAGCTGAAGTATAATTGACTAATTGATAGAAGCTCAGTGTCAGAGAGTCAGGGTCACTGAGAGGTTTTTGGTTTTTATTTAAGCATGTAAAATATTTATTAAGGGCTTCGCCTACAGAGGCACGACATAAATAGAATAAATTCTCCTGAAATGTAATTAGTGTAGCCAGTTGATATCATCCAGTTGATAATTTGTGGTGGAAAATGCAAGACCTGGGACTAGGTTCCCACATCTGAACCTGGGTAAGTGAAACAGAGAAGGACCCTATGTTCTCAGCCTGCCTTTTGTCTGTGAAAAAACTTTAGCCAAAAAATAAGCTTAATCAGAGAAGTGAGAAAATACAGAAACAGTCAAGGGAGACCAAATAATAATAATTTAGTCATTAAGCATAGTCAAGGACTTTTAGTCCCTCTCAAGGGCTATAGATAATAATTCTGAGCCATATCCTGTGAGCTGTCTTGTAGACACTGAAACCCCTACCAGGTGGAAGAAGTTAACTGCATGATGACCAGACTGTAGCCATGACTTAAGCTGCCACAGTTCTGAGAACTGGCCTCGAAGAAATGGGAACAAACCGACCCTGGAACTAAAGACTAACTGTACTTAAAACAATCAAGATGACGCTGATCAGACCACTGATGGCCAATTTCAACATGACTGTCAGAGCTGACTGTGCTGCTTCTGCATGGAGCCCCCTCCCTCTGTCTATAAAGGTTCTTGCCCACGGATTGTCAGTGGGGAGGAGTTGGCCTTTGGACAGGCGTCCACCCCCTGGCCCCCACCCCCTGCCCCGGTTGCCGGCAACCAAAATAAAGCAAACTTTCCTTTCCACCAACCTTGCCTCTTTATTGGCTTTTGAGCTGTGAGCAGCTGGACCACACTTTCTGTTACACAAGTGCATGAGCAAAGGCTCTGCTCCAGGAGCCACTCCCTGCAACTGCTATTCTGCCATTGCCTCTGCCAAGTCTGTTAGGCAAATACAAAAGCGCAAGCAGGACTTGCTCCACAACAACCATCCCAAGGCAGGGGGCACTTAATTCACACCTTCAAATCCTTGTGTATCTTCCACAACCACAAGTTTCTCTCGTAAATCTTCAAAGGTTTCAGTTGGAGATAAGTCAAGGCGATTAAAGCATGTGTGAGCTCTGGGAAGTTTTCCAGGACTTCTCCATTGCTATATTGTAAACAGCTGGGGACCACTGGAACCAAATCCATTCCTGGGTACTCAGGATGTTTCCGTGACAAACTGCAGTAAAACTGGATATGCTTCTCAGTGTTCATCAGCAGCACAGCCTTCCAGAACCACTGAATGACAGGGTGGTCTGGGCAGTAGTCCTTCTTGTATATAAATGTTGTCTCCAGTCGTTGCCAAGGCTGCACATCAGCAACTCCTTTCATCTGCAAAGCTCACTTTCATCAGCGTTTTTAATCAAATCAGTAGGAGGCAGTTCTGTGAATCCCTCTAGGATGGCATTCATTTGCTTCTAGACCTTGTTCACAAATCTCCACTGGGTGACTGAGTCTCAGTCAAGTCTGAAATATCAAAAAGATCCACGGGGACTCAGTTATAGGGGAACCCCGCACACTTCTGTGAGTTTTACCTTGAGGAGGTTCTCACAGTGAATGTCAGAGAAAAATCTAATGCTTCTGGCAGGAGGAGGGGAAAATTAACCATTTGAAATATACCAGAGCATTCTCTTCTTCTTAAAGTCTGCCCTCAGAAGAAACTATTTAACCAGAGCTTAATCTGCTGGGTTAAGCCTAACCAACCTGGGGGGAAGAGAAATACCCAACTCCAGCCCACTCTAGCCTTCTTGTCCCACCTAAGGGAGGGAGCTGAGAAGCACTTGTGAAGTTCACAGTCCAGAGGCACAGTCTCACTAAAAAGGCTGAGATCTAATCACTGAACCATAAAACATTTCCTCTCCCTCCACTCCTTACCGCCACATTACTAAAGGCCTATTTTCAGCTGTTCCTTTTACACAGAATGTCATGTCCAGCTATCAAGAAAAAATTACAGGGCATACTAAAAGGCAAAAAACACAGTTTGAAGAGACGGAGCAAGCCTCAAACATGGCAGGGATGTTGGGATTATCAGACTAGGAATTTTAAACAGCTATGATTAATATGTTAGGGGCTCTAAGAGATGAAGTAGACAGGATGCAAGAGCAGATGGGCCATGTAAGCAAAGAGACAGAAATTCTAAGAATCAAAATGAAATGCTACAGTCAAAAGCACTGTAATAGAAATGAGTAGAAATAAAGAATGCATGTAATGGGCTTATTAGTAGACTGGACACAGCTAAGGAAAGAATCTCTGATTCTTTGGTCCAGTGGTAAGGACTCTGCATTTGCACTGCAGGGGGGAAGCCTTCGATCCCTGGTCAGGGAACTAAGATCCCACCAGCTGCACAGCATGGCCAAAAAAAAAAAAAGACAAAATGAGTAGAAGACAAAAATAAGAACAAAGAACAAGGGCAACAAGTATAAAACAATAACAAATACGGTAGATATTAATCCAACTATATCAGTAATCACTTTAAGTATTAATGGTCTAAATATACAAATTAAAATAGAGGTTGTCAGAGTCAGTAAAAAACAAGACCCAACTATGTCTATAAGAAACACACTTTAAATATAAAGACACATATAGATTAAAAGTAAATGGATGGAAAAAGATGTGCCATGCTAACACTAATCAAAAGAAAGTGAGAACAGCTATATTAATTTCAGAACAACTTCAGAAGAAGGAAAGTTATGTGGGATAAAGAGAGACATTACATAATGATAAAGGGGTCAATTCTTCACAAAGACATAACAATCCTTAATGTCTATGCACCTAACAGAGCATCAAAATACATGAGACAGAGGCTTCCCTGGTGGCGCAGTGGTTGAGGGTCTGCCTGCCAATGCAGGGGACATGGGTTCGTGCCCCGGTTCGGGAAGATCCCACATGCCACAGAGCGGCTACACCCGTGAACCATGGCTGCTGAGCCTGCGCGTCCGGAGCCTGTGCTCTGCAACGGGAGAGGCCACAACAGTGAGAGGCCCGCGTACCACAAAAAAAAAAAAAAAAAAAAAAAAAAATACGTGAGACAAAAACTGATGGAACTGCAAGGAGAAACAGATGAATCTACTGTTATAGTTGTAGACTTCAACACCCCTCGATCAGAAATAGACAGATTCAGCAGGCAGAAAATCAATAAGGACATAGTTGAACTCAACAATCCCATCACTACATATAATGGACATCTATAGACTACTTCATCCAACAACAGCAGGATACACATTCTTTTCAAGCTCACAGGAACATTCACCAAGATATACCACATTCTGGGCCATAAAACACACTTCAATAAATTTCAAAAAAATAGGAATCATACAATACTGCTCTCAGACCACAATGGAATTAAACTAGAAATCAATTACAGAAAGGTAGCTAGAAAATGCCAAAATATTTGTAGATTAAACAACACTATACCAAATTACACACGGGTCAAAGAAGAAATCTCAAGAGAAATTTTAAAATATTTTGAATGGAATGAAAATGAAAACACAAATTATCAAAGTTTGTAGGATGTAGCAAAAACAGTCCTTAGAGAGAAATTTATAGCATTGAATGCATGTATGAGAAAGGAAGAAACCTAAAATCATCTTAAGTTTCTCCCTTAGAAAAATAGAAAAAAGAACAAATTAAAGCCAAAGTAAGCAGGAGAAAAGAAATAATAAAAATTAAAGCAGAAATCAATAAAATTGAAAACAGGAAACCAAAATAGAAAATCAATGAAACCAAAAGCTAGTTCTTTGTGAAGATTTTTAAAAAATTGGTAAGCCTCTGGCCAAACTAATAAAGAAGAATGAGAGGACACAAATTACTAATATCAAAAATGAATAGAGGCACTTCCCTGGTGGCCCAGTGGTTAAGACTCTGCGCTCCCAATGTGGGAGGGGCCTGGGTTCGATCCCTGGTCAGGGAACTAGATCCCACATGAAACAACTAAAAGATCCCGCATGCCGCAACTAAAAGATCCTGTGTGCTGCAACTAAGACCTGGCACAGCCAGACAGATAACTAAATATTTAACAACAACATCAACAAAATGAATAGCGAGGACATCACTACAGATCTCATGGACTTTAAAAGGATAATAAAGGAATTCTATGAACAATGCTATGCCCACTAATTTGATAACCTAGATGAAATGGACCACTCTTTGAAAGACACAGTGGGCCAAAACATGCAGGAAGGAAGAGACCATCTAAATAGGACTGTATCTATTAAAGAAATTGAACCAATAACTTGTAACCTTCCAAAACAGAAATCGCCAGGCCCAGATGGGTTCTACCAAACATTTACAGAAGAAAATATACCAATTCTCTATAGTCTCTTTCATAACATACAAGCAGAGGGAATATTTCCTAACTCATTCTATGAAGTCAACATTTCCCAAATACCAAAACCAGACAAAGAGATTACAAGAAAACTACAGACAAATATCTCTCAGGAACATAGATACAGACATTCTCAACAAAATATTAGCAAGTCAAATCAAACAATGTATAAAAAGAATTACACACCAGAAACAAGTGGGATTTATCCCAGGTATGCAAGGCTGGTTCAACATTCAAAAATCAATTAATGAAAAAAAAAAAAAAATCAATTAACGTCGGGACTTCCCTGGTGGCCCAGTGGTTAAGACTCCGCGCTCACAATGCAGGGGACCTGGGTTCGATCCCTGGTCAGAGAACTGGATCTCACATGCCACAACTAACAGCCCACATGCTGCAACTAAAGGAGCCCACATCCTGCAACTAAAGATCTCACGTGCTGCAACTAAGACCTGGCGCAGCCAAATAAATAAGTAAATATTTGAAATAGTGGTTGCAAACTGGAGGTCCGTGGAGTGAATTCAGCCTTTATAAGTGTTGTGTTTGGCCTGTACAGTTAAAAAAAGTTCTTAGAAAAGAATCAATTAATGTCACCCATCACATCAGGCTAAAGAAGAAAAAAATCACATGATCATATCAATAGATAGATGTAGAGAAAGTATTTGAAAAAACCCAATATGCACTAATGATAAAAACTTTCAGAAGCTAGGAATAGAGGGGAATTTCCTCACTTGATAAAGAATATCTACAAAAGACCTATAGTTAACATTACACTTATGGTGAGAAATTAGAAGCTTTCCCACTAAGATCAGGAACAAGGCAAGGATGTCCCTCTCACTACATCTTTTCAACACTGAAGAATTCATAGCTAAGGATAAAAACAAGAAAAGGAAAGAAAAGATACACTGATTGGAAAGGAAGATATAAAACTGTCTTTGTTCTCAGATGACACGATTGTCTATGTAAAAAATCCAGAAGAATTGAAAAAGAGCTCCTGGAACTCATAAGTGATTATAGCAATGTAGCAGAATACAAAATTAACATACAAAAGTCAATCACTTTCTTATATACCAGCAATGTACAAGTCAATTTTGAAATTAAAAACACAATACCATTTATATTAGCACCCCAAAAAGGAAATACCTTGGAATAAATCTAACAAAATATGTACCAGGTCTATATGAGGAAAACTACAAAACCCTGATGAAAAAATTCAAAGAAGAAATATTTCATGTTCATGGTTAGGAAAACTCACTATTGTCAAGATGTCAGTTCTTTGTAATTTGATTTGTAGATTTAATGTAATCCCAATCAAAATCCCAACAATTTATTTTGTGGATATCAACAAACTGATTCTAAAGTTTATATGGAAAGGCAAAAGACACAGAATAGCCAACACAATATTGAAGGAGAAAAACCAAGTTGGAGGACTCACACTATCTGACTTCAGGAATATGATGGGAAAAAACTGACAAATAGATCAATGAAACAGAAAGCAAGCCCAGTAATAGATCCTTATAAATATAGTAAACTGATCTTTGACAAAGCAACAAAGGCAATACAATGGAGAAAATATAGTATTTTCAATAAGTGATGTTGGAACAACTGGAAATCCACATGCCAAAAAAAAAAAATCTAGATACATACCTTACACCATTCCCAAAAATTAACTCAAAATTGATCAAAGACCTAAATGTATAAAACACAAAACCATAAAAGTCCTAGAAGACAACAGAGGAGAAAATCTAGATGACTTTGGGTTTGGCAATGCCTTTTTAGATACAACACCAAAGGAATGACCCATTAAAGAAAGCAAAAATTATTAAGCTGGACTTTATTGAAATTAAAAGTTTCTGCTCTGCAAAAGACACTGTTAGCTGGAGGAATCAGGCACCCTGACTTCATGCTATATTACAAAGCTACAGTAATCAAAACAGTATGGTACTGGCACAAAAACAGAAATATAGATCAACAGAACAAGATAGCCCAGTAATAAACGTACGCAACTATGGTCAATTAACCTACAACAAAGGAGGCAAGAATATACAATGGAGAAAAAACAGTCTCTTCAAATATGTGCTGGGAAAACTGGACAGCTACATAAAAAGAATGAAATTAGAACATTCTGTAACACCATGCACAAAAATAAACTCAAAATGGATTAAAGACCTAAATGTAAGACCAGATACTATAGAACTCCTAGAGGAAAACATAGGCAGGACACTCTTTGACATAATTTAATTTCCTTTTTTGGCAGCAGGTGTAGCGTATCTTGAACTCAGCAAGGCACCTGACAAGATACATCATGTTTTCTATGGACTGGATGAGTGCATATTTACATGGACCTTTAATTGCTTGAACCACTGTATATTCAAATAAATTAACAGAATGATATAAATGATATAACCGGAGGAAGATCTCTACTGGCATTCCAAAAGGGTCTGCAGTGGCTTCAGCACCTTCAACATTTTTATCAATGATCTACAGGCATTAAGGGAACTCACATTTAATGGACATCTTATATGTCAACCTCACATGGGTTTCTTAAATAACAAATATATTTCTATGTTAGGCACTCTAAAATTTTTATGTAATTTAATCCTCACAATAATCCTATGAGATAGGTATTTTTACTCCAATTTTACCAAATAAGAAACTGAGGTTCAGAAAGGTTAAGAAAATTGTCCTACATTCCACAACTTACAAAGAATAATCCTCCATATTGGTACAGCAAAAACATCAACAGATGTCCTCCCACACCTTTACAAGGTAGAAAAGACTGGAGAAAATATGCTCTGGGGAGAAAGTCCAACTAGAAGATCTCCAAGATTTTACGATTTAATGTATATAAAATTTTACACAAAAATAGTGTGATGATTCCCTTTACCGAAGGATACACCACAGGATTTCTTTAAATCACAAGCTCTCCTACTGCCCTGAAGATGTAATCTGAATATGTCAAATACATGCACATTTTCAGGAAAGCTCCTATTCTATCAGACGAGGTGTGCTGTGAATTCTCTCTTTTAAAGTGTAATAATTGATATTTAAAGACTGTACTAAGAAAGACTGCAGCATGTTAAGGAGTCAGGAAACCTGGCTGGATTCTGGCTTTAGCTCTGATAGTCTTAGGTAAAATGATTTCTCCCAGATCTCTTCTTAATGGTTTCCAAAAATCTCTTCTTAATGGCTCAATGTGTGTCTTCTGTAAATAATTGATTGCATAGAGGTAATTCAGTAGAAGGGAACATGTGATCATAGTGACTCAGGGAAAAATATGCTCTATCACTTCTGCTTAGTAAGCAAATGTTGATTAACAGGTGGTTGCATTTAGGTTACTTTGAAGAATCTACAAAAGTTCAATGTTCAAGATAACCAAAGAGTTGCATACTTTTAGTTAATGATTACATATGAACTTAAGAAAGGTTTTCTTGCTTGTGCAATATCTTAAAATAGATATCCAGTGGTAACAGTAAAAATATTTTTTTCCCTTTGTATTTTTTAATTGGGTCTAACATTCATCTCCTATAGCATAAACTAAAAACTATAGTATGAATTAATCAAATAATTACTTCCAAACTCTCCCAAGATAATCTGTACATTTTTGTGCTGCTAAAACAAAAAAATTTAGAATAACCAGAGACCAAAAGGGATGTACAAGTAATTAATTTTTAAAATATTTTTACTTATGGTAAACATATTTTTTTAATATTAAAACCTGAAATATATTGAAATTCTTCTGGAAGAATAAACAAATTACAAAGCATAGATTTAAATAATTAATAAACTCATTGAACTAGATTTAAAGCCTACCAGAAAAAGAGTCAACTACTAAAAGATGTAGTTTTTAAAAAGAACATGTACTTTAAAAAATAGTAAAAGTTATTGACAGTACAGAATAATGTTCCTGGTAGAGTCAAAGAATAAGCTTTTAACTGTCGACAAACTAGAGAGAATTGGATGAGCAGTTTGATGTTTTTTAGACAGAAGCATATTAGAATAAAAAAGAAGTAATTGAGAATTCTCTGGTGGTCCAGTGGTTAGGACTTGGTGCTTTCACTGCCCTGGCCTGGGTTCAATCCCTGGTTGGGGAACGAAGATCCTACAAGCTGCGTGCAGGGGCCAAAAAAAAAAAAAAAGTAATTAATTTAGGTCTTTACTTCACATCATCCCATTAAATAAATTAATAAATTTTAAATGTCTTCAAGGAAGACATGGAATCTTTTTTTTCCATAAATTTGTTTATTTATTTGTTTTATTTTGGGCTGCGTTGGGTCTTTGTTGCTGCGCACAGGCTTTCTCTAGTTGCGGCGAGCGGGGACTACTCTTCATCGCGGTGCATGGGCTTCTCACTGTGGTGGTTTCTCTTGTTGTGGAGCACAGGCTCCCAGCGCACGGGCTTCAGTAGTTGCGGCATGCAGGCTCAGTAGTTGTGGTACACGGGCTTAGGTGCTCCGTGCATGTGGGATCTTCCCGGACCAGGGCTTGAACCCGTGTCCCCTGCATTGGCACATGGATTCTTAACCACTGTACCACCAGGGAGGCCCATAAAATATATTTTTGATAGGTCATAAAACAAGAGAATAAAATGGGCTAGCACAAAAAGATGTGCACTGGAGAGAATAATACTCTTCTGAGTTCTGGAAAAAAAAAAAAGTGATATCAGAAAACAGAAAGTGCCTACACAATTTTTTTTTTTAATGTTCAAGAGACTTTTATAAAACAAATACAGTCAGCCAGGCCTCTGTATCCTTGGGTTCCACATTCACAGATTCAACCAATCACGGATCAAAAATATTTGAGAAAAAAAATTCCAGAACGTTCCAAAAAGCAAAACTTGAATTTGCCATTCACTGGCAGCTATTTACATAGCATTTACATTGTATTTACAACTATTTGTATTTACATTGTATTAGGTATTGAAGATAATCTAGAGATGATTTAAAGTATACAGGAGGATGTGGGTAGGTTACAGGAAAATACTACACTAGATACATGGGACTTGAGCATCTGCAGATTTTGGTATCCAGACCAGAGAGGTCTTGGAACTAATCCCCCCTAGATACTGAGGGAAACCTGTACTAATACGAAAGCAACCAAACAGGAAATACATCTGATAAAAATAACATGGAGGGGCAATATAAATAGTAATTATCACATGGAAAACCACATAGCTTTACCAGCAATTAAATACGAGTAAATTATAAAAATTTCTGGAAGGATACAAAAGAAATTGTTAATGGTGGCTGCTTTCAGAAGAACTGGAGGAATGAAGAAGATAAGCTAAAAGAAAGTATACATAAGGTGTTGAATTCTGTGGATACTGATTCCCCCAAAACAGTACCAAAACAACCTGTTAAGACAGAGCTGAGTTTATTCTTATCACAGTAAGAGATAGCACTACCTTAACATACACTGGCCTTTTTACTAGGAAGTTATTTAAATTCATAATACCAAATGCATTCTTATAATTTATGATTGGACTAGTACTATTATTATTATTAGAGACAGTTTTGTGAATTAAGAACATGAAAATAGCCAAATTAGTGAAAATTTGCTGGACAATATCTTTAAGCCTAATGCCAAGACTGTAAAAAATGCATTTCTCTGTATGTTCATGTTTGTTCACACATATATGTAGAAATCTGGGGAGTGATTTTAATAGCACTTAATTTTTTTACTTATTTTGGGGACATATATGAGAGAGATTACCAAGTGGTATTTGCAAAAGGAGTTTGAAGAGCCCCATATTTTATTTAAAGGAAAAAATCTGTAATTTCAATCATATAATTTCAACTTTAAATTCTTTCACTATGGAGGTTGTATCCACAGAGCAGCAAGTACAGTGCTAGGCATATGGATATGAGCTATATAAATAAAATGTGCTATTCTCATAATCATTACTTTTGACCTGGGTTCCTCTTTGATTTATAAAGGGAAGGGCCATCTCTTTGGCATCTTGTGAGTGGACCCCTGTGAATGGGTTGAAAGATCTCCAAATAGGATGAATTATTTATGGGTGTCCTTCCTATCTTCAAACACATAAACTGTAATTGACTTCAGAGCAATTTTGAAGTATAAAGTGTATTCTCTAAGATAGGTGTCTGAACTTCATTGAACTCTTTTTTTTTTTAATATTTAATTTTATTTATTTTTGGCTGCTTTGGGTCTTCGTTGCTGTGCGTGGGCTTTCTCTAGTTGTGGCGAGCGGGGGCTACTCTTCATTGTGGTGCGCAGGCTTCTCCTTGTTGTGGCTTCTCTTGTTGCAGAGCACGGGCTCTAGGCACGTGGGCTTCAGTAGTTGCAGCACGCGGGCTCAGTAGTTGTGGTATGCGGGCTTAGTTGCTCCAAGGAATGTGGGATCTTCCCGGACCAGGGCTTGAACCCGTGTCCCCTGCATTGGCAGGTGGATTCTTTACCATTGCGCCACCAAGGAAGTCACAAACTCTGACTGTTTTAATTAAGCTATAAAGAGGTTTAGAGGACTTTGAGCTCAGTCAAGCCAGTGGTTACCAGTAAGATTGTTTTTCTAAAGATAGGACTTCCCTTGCAATTTTCAAACTGTATACAGATTTGGAAAGTTCTTAACCCTACGCAAGAAGGTTGCTATGAAACATTCATAGCAACTGCTGGAGGGAAACTCACTCTCCAATTTTTTTTCTTTTAACCATCTTTACCCATTTTTTCCACCCCCACCTCTAGCAACCACCAATCTGTTGTCTATGAGTTTTTTTGTTTTAGATTCCACATGTGAGATCATACACTATTTGTCTTTCTCTGACTTATTTCACTTAGCATAATTCCCTCAAGGTCCATCCATCCCACCATATTGTTGCAAATGGCAGGATTTCTTTCTATTTTTTTATGACTGAATATTTCATTATGTCTATGTGTATGTATGTGTGTATGTACCTTATGATTTCTTTATTTTTTTAAATTTTTATTGGAGTATAGTTGATTTACAATGCTATGTTAGTTTTAGGTGTACAGCATCTTCCAATTTCTTTATCCATTCATTCATTGATGGGCACTTAAGTTGTTTCCATGTATTGGCTCTTGTAAATAATACTACAATGAACATGGATATCTTTTTGATAGTGGTTTCATTTCCTTCAGATAAATACCGAGAAGTGGAATTGCTGGATCATATGGTAGTTCTGTTTTTAATTTTTTGAGGCACCTCCATACTGTTTTCCATAGTGGCTGCACCAATTTACATTCCCACCAACAGTGCAAGAGGGTTTCCTTTTCTCCACATCCCCACCAACAATAATTTGTCTTTTTGGTAATAGCCATTCTAACAGGTATGAGGTGATATCTCATTGTGGTTCTGATTTGCATTTCCCTGATTAGTGATGTTGAGCACCTTTTCAGGTACCTATTGAACTTTGCTTTGTCTTCTTTGAAGAAATGTCTATTTGGATCGATTCTTCTGCCAATTTTTAAATCAAATTGTTTTTTCTATTGAGTTGCATGGGCTCTTTACGTATTTTGGATTTTAACCCTTTATCAGATATATGATTTGCCAATATTTTCTCCCATTCCATAGGTTGCCTTTTTTGTTGATGCTTTTCTTTGCTGTATAGAGATTTTAGTTTGATGTAGTCCTACTTATTTTTGCTTTTGTTGTCTTTGCTTTTGGTCGAATCCAAAAAAACATTGCCAAAAATTCATTCTCCAATTATATTAGAACCCTTATAAAGGGTACACCCAACTTACTGTGGCTCGAATGAAAATATTTATTGGTTCACTTAACCAAAAGCCCAGAGATAATGCAGTTCTCAGGGTTGACTTATTCCAATGGTTGTGCTCCATTTCCCTCTCATTCTTTTGGCTTTGTTCTCTTTTGGCATCAGTTTTATTCTCAAACAGGCAGTGGGACAGCTGCAAGTTTCAAGACTCATATTCACACATAACATATAGGAAAAGAGAGAAAGGGTCATTTTTCAGCAAGTGTCCTAGAAATAGAAGCCACTAGCAACCTTCTCCTGGCATCCCAATGGCCCAAATTTCTGAATCAATTCCTGACAAGGAAAATAAGGTTATCCCTAGATTACTCAGGCCCATACCTGAAGCTGTGGGTGAGGTCAGCCTTTCCTAAATTACATGGGCTACATGCAGAGTGATTGCTACAACAAAATCAGAACTGGGAGAAGAAATGAGAGAGAAAGTTTCGGTAGGAAAACAATGATGTCCACTAGAAATAAACTCTTAGTTTTTTTTCCAACTCAGATTCAGGATAATATGGGAAACAATGTCTACTATTTAGTGTCTTATTATAAAAAGGATTTTAATCAACTTACAAAAATACACAAAATATAACAAGATAAAATGAGTAAAGAAAAAAAAAGGATAGAAAAAGATAAAACAAGGGACAAGCCCACTACACAAAATTTATTCAATATGATCCTGTTTACCTGTGGGATACAAGTTTGACTCTGAGCCTCCATCAGTTGAAAGAGGAACTCTGAATCAGTAGCTGTATCAGTCAGGCCTCTTCTGGTTGCAAGTGTCAAAGACCCAAATCAAACAGGCATAAATACAAAAAGGAAATTTATTGGCTCATTTAATAGAACACTCTGTGAATGGAACTAGCTTTAGGCACAGATGGGTCCAGAAACTCAAACAAGGTTCTCAGGACATTTACTTGTGTGTTGGTTTCATTCTCAAGTGGCCTCTTTTCACTTGCTGGCAAAGATGGTCTCAAAAGCTCTATGGTTTCACAGATCTTACAGCCAGTGATTCTAGTGAAAAGAGAACACCAGAAAAAAATCCTTGGTTGGATTCTGTTTGGCCCTCTTTGTGTTGTGTTCCCATCTCTAGACTAAACAATGTGGACAAAGGAATGAGGCACTCTAACTGGTTAGCCTGGGTAAATGTGCCCTCTCTCATGAGCAGGGAGAGCTATATGATTGACAATCCTATCAGGAAAGCATTATCTTTCAGTGGCAGCTTCAGAAAGGAAAAGATAGGCAAATAAAATGTCTTGATAACAACGTAATTCCATATACATAAGATATAAACAAACCAATTGTTCAGAAGCCCAGCTACTCCCCAGACTAACACTTAAGAAAAAATGTCTCCTCTAGGACCTCAACAACACAGTTGTATTTTATACAACTGTCTTCTATTACATTTCCAATATAGGCCAGTGGCATAATGCCAATGTGGTTTGATTTTTTTTTTTTTTTAATTCTATGAGGGACTAGAGCAATGCAATCCAAACACAGAGCTCTTTGTGATTTTATCCAAGGATAAAATTTAGCATCTATACAGGAACAGATGGAATGAATATTCTTCAGGTGTCTTAGTCACAACTCTCAGTTGCAGGGAACAGAAATCCATTCAACCAGTGTAGCCATCTTACTGAGAGATGTAAACTAAATACAAAACGAACAAGAAATGATATTTTGCTTCTACCATTGTCTTCAACCATGCTGTAACAAAACTCTTTCTCTGCCCTTGACCACATCTCAGGTTTAAAAGGTCCAAGCTAATTTAATCTAATTTAAAACTCTCTCACATTTACTTTTAAAAAGCAGCTTTATTAACATATAAATTACATACAATTCACCCACTTAAAGTGTACAATTCAGTGGTTTTTAGCATATTCACAGAGTTGTGCAACCATCACTACAATCAATTTTAGAACATTTTTACCACCCACAAAAGAAACTCACACCCAATTTAAAGTCCCTCCCCTTTCTTGGCTCAGGGACCAGCTACTGCTGGGGAGGGAAGTGTCATTCTTTTTATCATTTTTCCTTGTTATTCAATTTCTCCCCTACAAATTCCAGGATTGGGGCAGGGAGATGAGGACCCGGGGAAAAGAGGCAAAGGTAATTTTACTGATCTGGTAGGATGACCAAACTTGCCCAGTTTGCCTGGCACAGAGGAATTTCCTAGGATATGGGACTTTCAATGGTAAAACTGAAAAAGTTCCAAGAAAATTGGGATGGTTAGTCACTGTATTGAGCTGGTGCTGTTTATAGTTCACTCTTGTTTGATCAATAACTAACCATCACACTTTGTTACAGCCACTTTCCAGGTGGTTCAACCCTTAGCTCTTCTTTGAGGCACCTGGGTGACTTCCCAATTGCAATTTCCTAACACAGGTTATACACACTGGCTGACCTCTTCCCCCCTCAAATCCTGTCTTTCAGCAGTATACTCTTCCATTGCTGGTAATGTTAAATTTGATTACTGGGTTAAGATGGTAACAACCATATAGCTCCATTATAATGTCAAGTTTCTATGTTCATGACTAGCAAATAACCCATAGGGTGATACTTTGGCACCATTTGGATATTCAGTCCCCAATCAACCTTTTACCTAATGGTTTCAGCATTAATAGTCTCTGACTGATTTATTTCATTAGGAGTTGCAAAATGGTTATTCTCTAATTCGGAAAGATGAGTAATGTTGCTGGGAATATTCATGTACAAACTTTTGCGTGGACATATTTTCAATTCTCTTGGATATATATATATATATATATAATATTATATAATATTATGCTATATATTATATTAACCTAAGAATGGAATTGCTGGGCCATATAGCAACTCTATGTTTAGCATTTGAGAAACTCTCAGACTATTTTACAAAGCAGCTCCACCATTTTACAATCCCACCAGCAGCACACAAAAGTTCTACTTGCTACACATCCTTGCCAGCATTTGATAATGGTCAGTCTTTTGGGGGGTATAGTCATTCTAGTGGGTGGGAAGTGGCAGCTCAGTGGGGTTTTCATTTGCATTTCCCTAATGACTAATGATTTTGAGCATCTTTTCATGTGCTTGTTGGCCAACTGTACACCTTCTTTGGAGAAATGTCTACACAAATCCTTATCCATTTTTAAAACTGGGTTGTCTTTTTATTGTTGAATTCTAAGTATTTTTTATACATTCTGGATACAAGCCCTTAATCAGATATATGATTTGCAAATATTTTCTCCCATTCTGTAGGCTGTCTTTTCACTTTCTTGATGTTACCCTTTGAAGCATTATTTTTTCTTTCATGACTTGTGCTTTTCTTGTCGTATCTAAGGCTTTGCCTAACCCAAGCTCACAAAGATTTATTACTGTTTTCTTCTAAGAATTTTATGTTTTAGCTCTTTTACTTAGGTCTATGATGGATTTGAATTAACTTTTGTACATGATGTAAGGTCCCACTTCATTCCTTTGCAAGTGTATATCCAGTGGTCCAGCACCATTTGTTAAAAAGACTATTCTTTCCCCAGGGAATTATCTTGCCACCCTGGTCAAGAATCAATTGCCTATAGTAAAAGGGTTTATTTCTGGACTCTCAATTCTATTGCATTGAGCTATATATTCATCTTTATGCCAGTAACACATTGTCTCAATTATTGTAGCTTTGTAGTAAGTTTTGAAATCAGAAAGTATAAGTCCTCCAACTTTGTTCCTTTTTAAGATTGTTTGGCTATTTTGGGTTCCTTGCATTTCCAGATGAATTTTAGGATTGGCTTGTTAATTTCTGCCACAAAGGCCGTTGGGATGTTAATAGGGATTGCCTTGAATCCGTAGACCAATGGGAGAATATTGCTATCTTAACAATATTGTCTTCCAATCTATGAACATGGGATGTCATTCCATCTATTTATTTATTGTTAGATCTTTAAAAATTTCTTTTAAAAATGCTTTGTAGGGACTTCCCTGGTGGTTCAGTGGTTAAGACTGTGCCCTCCAATGCAGGAGGTGTATGTATGATCCCTGTTCAGGGAACTAGGATCCCACATGCCGTTGGGTGCGGCCAAAAAACTTAAAAAAAAAAAAGCTTTGTAGCTTTCAATGTATGGTCTCACCCTTGATTAAATTTTTTCCTAAGCATTTTGTCATTTTTGATGCTATCATAAATGGAACTATTTTCTTAATTGCATTTTAGGATTGTTAGTTGCTAGTGCAGCAATACAACTGATTTTGTGTATTGATTTTTATATCCTGCAACCTTGCTCAACTTTAAAAAATTTTTGTGTGGATTCTTTTCCACACAAAAGTATTTTCCATATATAAGATTGTGTCACCTATAAATAGAAGACGTTTTACTTCTTTCTTTTTAATCTGGATGCTTTTTATTTCTTTTTCTTGCTTAATTGCCCTGGCTAGGACCTCTAGTACAATGTTAAGTAGAAGTGGTAAGGGTAGACCTCCTGTCTTGTTCCTGATCTTAGGGAGAAAATATTGTTTGATGTTAGCTATATACTCTGTTTTCTTACAGATGATCTTTTTCAGGTTGAGGAAGTTCCTTTCTATTCCAAGTTTGCTGAGTGTTTTTATTACGAAAGGGTGTTAGATTTTGTCAAATGCTTTTTAAGTGTTGAGATGACCATGTGACTTTTGTGCTTTATTCTATCAATATGGTGCATTACATTGATTGATTTTTGGATATTGAACCAGCCTTGCATTCCTGGTATAAATCCTATTTGGTCATAGAGTACACAGTAAGTCCCCTATATATAAACCTTCAAGTTGCAAACTTTCAAAGATGTGAACATGCATTCGCATGTCTAATCATGTAAATTAGTTTACCTGTCTGGTGTACATTGACACATGTGTGCATCCTCTACAAGTGGTTGTGCTTTTGTGTACTTTACTGTACAGTTCTGTTTAGAGTATAGTAGTACAGTATCTTTATTTCAAGCCCAGGATGTCTGGAAGCAAGCATAAAAGCAGTGGTGATATAGCTGGTACTGGTATGATGAGAAAAAAAGAGCTACTACCCAGACATAACTGGATTGTTTTTTCAGGAGGGTAGATAAAATTGAATCCAGCAAGGAACCAGAACCTGTGCCATCAATGTCACGTGTGAGTGAACTTGCAGCTTGCCCTTTGTCTCCTATTGCTGATGATCTTTCAGCTCTTCCATCTCCCACCTCCTCTCCTTCCTCCAGTCAGTAACTCTTCTTGCCTGGTGTTCACTCGATGCCAGCCCCTGTATGCCAGCTGTTGTACTGTACAACTGTACTTTTCAAGGTACTGTACTGTAAGATTTAAAAAGTTCTCTTTATTTTTTATATTTGTTTGTTTTTTATGTATTATTTGTATGAAAAGTGTTATAAACCTATTACAGTATAGTACTATATAGCCGATTGTGTTAGTTGGGTACCTAGGCTAACTTTGCTGGACTTACGAACAAACTGGACCTACAACTCGTATATGTAGGGGACTTACTGTAATCTTTTTTTATGCTGCTGGACTCAGTTTACAGAACAAAGTGAAAAGTGGATCTCGATGGGGCAAACTGAAGATATCTAGCATAGTTCCCGAAGTCAGTAATCCTGATTCTCAATCCAGTGCTTTTTTCCACTAGCAAAGTAAATCAACAGTATGAGTACACAATTGATGGTTGTAATGAGAAATATATAAAAATATGAAGACATGGTTCCCTAGTCTCAAAATACTTATAATATTGATGAGAAGACACACGTACATGAAATAATGAGTAAATATTTTAAAACAGGACTATGTGTAGAAAAAAAAAATCAAGGTAAGGGGTTACCTTATGCTTTTATAGTCACATAGTGGAGGGCACAAACTATCGGCTTCAGTACTCAATGCCTAGCTTCCTGGGAGGACTTTTAAACTATCAGAGACTGATACTAGGAAACTAACCTAGAAGAAAAGAACTTTAATGGGTACATACTATGTACTTGGTGTTTTAATATATCCTTAAACCAGAAGCCATAGTTTAGTTATTAGTCCTGATTTAAACATACAGGAATTAAAGTTCAAAAAATTAAGTTAACTTAAACTGGAAGTGAGGATATGATTCCAGGTGTGTCTGATTTGCCCAGGAGTATTGCTCTCTGTACTACATCCAGATACCAGAAGCATCCTTAAGCATAAGACTTAGAGGTTAGTAGCCTAGCATTCAAGTCTTGTAAACAACATTCATTTGTTATTAAATTCTGAGCAATTCATAGCACCTCTCAGATCCCTAGCTAATCTGTCTAAATAAAATAGAGATAATAACATAGCCTGCTCTTATCTCTGGAGGATCATACAGTGAAGTCCAAGCATGGGGGAGGGTTAGGCCAAAATACTAAACATGATGTGTGTGCATGTGTACATGATACTTACATGTCTCTTTCTATATTCCAAAGCCAATATTAAAACTATTAACAGAAACCAATATTAACAGAAACCAATATTAACAGAAACCACTGAGGTTATTATTAGTTTTTAAATAGTTTGCCTCTCATTTCTCATAAATTCCTTGGCAAATATTCTATGTTGAAATCGTACCTGAAAAAGTGAGGAAAGAAGTTAAGATTTAAAAGTGAGGGAAGGGGGACTTGCCTGGTGGTCCAGTGGTAAGGAATCCACCTTACAATGCAGGGGACGCAGGATTGATCCCTGGTCGGGGAACTAAGATCACACACGCTGCAGGGCAACTAAGCCCGCGTGCCACAACTACTGAGCTCACGTACCTCAATTAGAGAGCCTGCATGCCACAAACTATGGAGCCCACACGCTCTGGAACCCGCGCGCCACAACTAGAGAAGAGAAAACCCGCATGTCACAACTAGAGAGGTGCCTGTGCACCACACCGAAGAGCCTGCGCACCACATCAAAAGATCCCACATGCCTCAACAAGATCCCACGTGCCACAGCTAAGACCTGACGCAGCCAAAATAAATAAATAAATAATAAATAAATCTTTTAAAAATAAATAAATAAAAGTGAGGGAAGGGGCACATTAAAAGAAAGGGAAGGCTTTTGGTATACACATTCATTGGTACCCAAGTTTGTGCATGCTATTTATAGAGGCTCCACTAACTAGCCTCATGACCAAGGGCAAGCTCTTCGTATTATGATTCAGCTACTTTCCTAATACAGAAGCATCAGTTCTATTACCAGAGCGGTGTCTGTGTAAAATGAGATAATAAATTTGGAAGTGACAGAAAAAACTAGAAATGAACCTCACCATTTGGGACCTGCCCATAGGAAAAGCAATTTTCATGACTAGAATCCAGTCTCCATATCTGTGGCCTCAGCTGAAAGAAACAGCTAATAACCTTCTGATAACCTTCTGATAACCTTCCTAACCTCCCCCATTTCTCTATAGATCTTTGTACATTGTCAGATGAACCTCATAGTTAAGCCATTTCTCTATCTGGGAGCAGAGGCAGAAGTAACCTGATGAACAACAGAGATCACTTCTGCCTTTCTAAGTCTGGGAACTTTTACATCCTACTTCCCAAGTCTAGGAATTTTTATGCTATACCATTTACTCTATATCCTTAGTATCCTGCCCAGGATCCAAAAGGTACATAATAAAAAGAGAAAATAAAACTAAAAACAAAAATCCTCCCTTTAATACTTGGCTACAGATGAGTAAGAGACTCTACCATAATAGAATGGCAATTTTTATTTTACAAATGAAAAGGCAAAATACTGCTACTGAGTTGACCATGAAGTCACATCTGAGTTGAATGTTCATACTTTGCAGTTGAATTTTCCCAGTTCATCAGTTAATTCCACTGAAAACAGACTAAGCCTCCATTTGTGGAAGAAGCGTAGGCCAGATTTAACCATGATGATGGAGATGGTCGACAAGATTAAGCAAAGGAAATGACTGTAATCTGTTTCAAGTTCTTTTTCTTCTTGGAAACATTCTCCATGGTAATGTAAGACTTAAAACAAAGACTGTGACTGTCCTGGCCAGAGAAGGTTAAAGCTGTGTCATAGAGAACTGTAGACTATTCTTCTACCTTTGTCCAGTGATATCCATCTCTCTCAGAGAGGTCTGGCTAAACCAGAATATTCTTTGCAATAGCATTCAAAGTCCTTACTAGGGTCACATCTGTTACCTTTAGAGAATATTCTGATCTAGAAAGAGAGGCTCCCATAGCAACAGAGGAATTTCTGCAATAGAAGTAATAAAGGAACAGATAATTACATAAGTTGTTAAATGAGCCCTCCTACTGGCACTTCATTTTATAGGCAATTTCAAGGCTCAAGAACAAAGTTAGGTCAAGGACCCTGAACTACTATATTTTATAATTTTTATTAATTACTTGAAACATCTAGTATCTAAATCTATCAGATAGTATACTTGATTTTATATCTGGAGCTGTAAATTCTAAGGCTCTTGCTTCTTTTACATTTCATTTTTTCCAACTTAGAAATAATCAACAATTAACTATTAAATATAGGAGTCCTCTCAAGTATAATAAAAAGAACACATAATAGTTTAAATTCCTTAATAGTGATATAATTTCCAAATAACTGAAAATAGGGAATTCCCTGGCAGTCCAGTGGTTAGGACTCCATACTTTCACTGCCAAGGGTGCAGGTTCAATCCCTGGTTGGGGGAACTAAGACCCCACAAGCTGTGCGGCGTGGCCAAAAACAATAAAATTTAAAGAAATTAAAAAATAAAAATAAAATAACTGAAAATAGAGAGCAAAGGTGAGGAAAGACTTAAGTATTAACAGTAGGAAAGATAAAAATGACTACGGCTCTTCCATCCTTATACCATAGTTATTAACTTTGCTAAAGGAAATCACAGGTGAATGGCCACACATACATATCTGATTCATTTGAAGCTTAGCTGCTGAATTAGAATTTATTATTAACTGGTCTAAGTTCAGCAATGCCTTAAGGCTTTGAAGGTTAGCCTGTGTTCAGAAGAGCCTGCTTATTTAAGGCAGGAAAAGAACCACTCTGCAGTTAAAAAACTTCAAAAATGACTGTAATACTTACATACTAATCACAACATTCCATTCATTAATCATGCCATCAACTTTCCTGTTTGGGGAAGTAAAGATTAACTGCATTCATTTTTGCAGGAGTCAAAGAATATATTTTTACCGAAACTTCATTCCTGAATCTCTAGCCAACCGAGCAGAACAGTGGAATTCTGTAGCACCTGAACCCTCAAGGATCCTTTGTAGATTTCTGTCTGTTATTCCACCCCCTGTTGGAAAGAATAAGTAATATATTAAATAGAATATATTTTCATATAAGATTTAATGAATAATATGACTGCCAACTCTACCTGGAACCTCCATACTGAAATTTCTCATTGATTTGAGAATTATTCTCTTTACTCAGCTAGAATGAATTTAGAAAAAAAATGATGAAAAGGCAAGACTACAGACTCTGAAGAACAAAAGATAAGGTCAAAGCACCTTTATGACAGAATTTTACATGCCCACTGGTTTATATAACAATGCTATATGTTACCGATTTTAAAGCTATAAAGATTACTCCAGGGCAAGGAAAATCACTGAGTGCTCTAGCCCTGCTTCCCCTCAATTAAAGCAAAATCAAGTTGAAATGAAAGGTAAGATAGACTTGAGGAAGAAGTCACAAAAGCAAAGCCTCAGAAATGTATCTCAAAGAGAAAACCTCCAAGGTTCTTTCTCTGGCCCAGGATTTGATGAACACACAGATCTCACTGGCAATGGGAATAATGCAAGGTGTTATACAACTTATTTATTATAATATCAACTTTTTGTTTCATTTTACAGAAGAATTTGATTCTACTTTATTAAAACTGCACAATCAAGTATTTTATGACTCATTTGTTTTTTTTTTTTTTTTTTTTTTTTTTTTTTTTGCGGTACACGGGCCTCTCACTGCCGCGGCCTCTCCCACTGCGGAGCACAGGCTTCGGACGTGCAGGCCCAGCGGCCATGGTCCACGGGCCCAGCCGCTCCGCGGCACATGGGATCCTCCCGGACCGGGGCACGAACCTGCGTCCCCTGCATCGGCAGGCGGACTCTCAACCACTGTGCCACCAGGGAAGCCCGACTCATTTGTTTTAATGAACAATCTCTTAAATGTCTGTATATGAAGAATAATATTCTGAACTGATACCAGATTATAAATATAAAATCAGCTTATTCATCTTGATATCATTCTCTCCTAATATATAAGACGTATTCAATACATATTTTTAAATGACCGTTAAAATATGTACTTTTTATCTCAAGCTATTCAAGCTACTAAAATAACTTGACTTACACACTCTGTCAGACTCATTAACTCTTTTTCTTGGTGGTACAGTAATATCACTGAGCCCTAAGAAGCAGAAAGAACGGACTGAGAAGTCAGATTTAGATTGGAATCCTGGCTTTACCACTGTGGCCTTTCACGGTTATGTGATCTTAGATAAATTACTTAAATCCACTGAGCCTCAATTTTTTCACCAAAGAGGGATAGTATTGCCTACTTCACAAACTTGTAAGGATTAAAAGACAAACACATTATTTCCTTCTAATAAATAACAAAATATCTGGCCACTGAAACACACGTTGCTCAGTTATCAGAACATAAGTAATACATTTTCCAAACATAGACTAACAGGTGGGACTTGAAAGAACAGCTAGTTCAATATCCTCTCTTTATAAAGATAAGGAAACTGGAGCCTAAATTATATTGTAAGCTTCATTATGAAAGTCCCTAGAGGGGAGCTACTATGTTCTAGTTATCTTTATATTTCCCAATGATGGATACTCATTAGGCATTCAGGTTGACTTACCCAGGAATTTTTACTTGCTGGTAATTACTTACATGAAATCATTATAATTTGTTTATAGATCTATTTGGTGAGCTCCACAAGTAGAAGGATTACTTCATATACATTTCTGTGTTTTTACACCTACCACAGAACCTGTCATATAATTAGCATTTTCTTGGTGAGGTTTGTTAAATAATCACAAATATTTTTGGATATAACATCTTTTCACCTAAGACTGTAAGCCTCTTGAGGAAGTAGTTTCTTGTGTAACTCTGTATCCCAAGTAGTGCCTTGCACATAGCACATAACTTAATAATTACATATAAAACAAAGGCAATCTTACGTTAACAACTGTCTTTAAGTCTGGGTATTGTCAAGTATAAATATATTTAGTCTTAAATGGAAATGCATCAGACTCAATTAAGTTTCTTTAACATTCCCTGATTAAGGGTCTCAACTTAACAAATAATATATGCTTTCTTTTTGCTCATGTTTCAGGAACTTGCTACAAGTCAAAGCTTTCCTAAATCTCTGACACTATCTGTCTATTTGGCCTCTTTTTAAAAGTTGGCCTATATCTCACTATCACCATTTTGACCTCTGGTCAGTCTTGGCATCATTGGTATTAAGACAACCAGACGTTGTATGCCTTCTGATGTGATGAAATATGAAGTATTCAGAATTATCCATGAAGTATTCCTACCAAAAATATTTAACCAGAATCTAAACAAGCAGTTTATAGGAAAATACAGAGGCTAGTCTAGGAAATACATGCTAAACAATATCAAAAGGAAACAATCTGATAAATCCAGAAACTAGGACATTTTACTGGGTAAGTAGTTCAAACTTTTTAAATGTCATTTTTTTTAAAGCAGAAGAAGAAAAGGAAAACTTCTATATTAAAAGATATTAAGAAAGATAAAAACCAAGTACAATACTTGTTCCTTGATTGGATCCTGGTTTAAACGTATCAGCTATAAAAAACATTCTGGGTACAATTAGAGAAAGGAGAGTATTGGCTGAGTATTAAATGGTATTAGGGATTTAGTGTTTATTTTGATAGATGTGATAATGATATTGCGGTTAGAGTAAAATGCCCTTATTTTTTTAGAGACGTATAAAGAGAAAATGTTATAATGCCTTTAATTTTAAAATACCTCAGGATAAAAAAAGATGAAACAAATGTGATAAAATGTTAAATATAGAACTTGAGTACATGAGTATTCATAATGCTGTTTTCTTTTTTATATGTTTGAGAAATTTAATAAGAAAAAATTAAGATTGTCTTTATATTAATCTCATTCTGGATCTAGGTCATCTTATCTAATTCTTTAAAAACTGTTGACTTCTAATGAGCCATTATGTACTTCATTGATCTTAGAATTATCATTAGAAGTATGTGATCCAACTGTTCTGACTACAAGGAAGAATTTTGTGATCAAAGATTTTCAGAAACTGAGTATTACATTATCCAGGGGTGCTACCTATGTTTGCTTATACCTTGTCAACAACTAGGACAGTTGGCCCTAATGCAGTGTAGCAGCATCAAACTTGGTGTGCCTCACCAGAAATGAACATCTACATTCACAAAATTGTATACTATGGGAAAGCAAACATGGAGAAACCCCAATCCTGATTTGCTCTTCTCTGAGCGAAATCCTACTAGAGTGTTCCTCATATAGTTTTAAATTGCAGCACAGATCCCCCAATCTTAAACATTTTAATCAAATGATATATTCTTTCTGAACGCCATGTACTAATACTACCCCCCATACTGTCCTGCCTCTTTTTCTCTTCCTCACTATAGTGTTACACTAGTAAACGGATAGATAAATAAATACCTGGCATTACCACAATCCTGCCTTTTGCCTGAAAAAAGAAAAAAATAAACAATTTTAATATCCTTCTCTTACATGGGATAATAAGGCAGCAAAACAGAAACATAATTATATTAAATTTATTAAGTTACTACTAGTATCTAATTTTCAATAGATCTTTCTATTTCTTTGGGATCTTGGGTAAGTAAAATGTTCAGAGTAGTAACTCTTTCTACCCAGAAAGGTTATTTTATTGTATTGCTTTAAAGACTTGTACTGTTATAAACACAAAGAATAGGAGAATAAAATATAAATACTAAATAATCACACCACCTTAAGAAAACCCATTACTGGGGGCTTCCCTGGTAGTGCAGTGGTTAAGAATCCACCAGCCAATGCAGGGGACACGGGTTTAAGCCCTGGTCTGGGAGGATCCCACATGCCGCGGAGCAAATAAGGCCATGCACCACAACTACTGAGCCTGTGCTCTAGAGCCCACAAGCCACAACTACCGAGCCCATGTGCCACAACTACTGAAGTCTGCGCGCCTAGAGCCTGTGCTCCGCAACAAGAGAAGCCCCTGCACCGCAACGAACGCAGCTAGAGAAAGTGTGCGCGCAGCAACGAAGACCCAACACAGCCAAAAATAATAAATAAAATAAAATTTTTAAAAAAGAAAAAAAGAGGGCTTCCCTGGTGGCGCAGTGGTTGAGAGTCCGCCTGCCAATGCAGGGGACACGGGTTCGTGCCCTGGTCCGGGAAGATCCCACCTGCCATGAGCGGCTATGCCCATGAGCCATGGCCGTTGAGCCTGTGCGTCCGGAGCCTGTGCTCCGCAACGGGAGAGGCCACAACAGTGAGAGGCCCATGTACCGAAAAAAAAAAAAAAAAGCCACTACTGAAAAATAACATTAATTCTGAGTTCTTGGCATACGATGGAATGGAAGTAGCTGAATTTAAGTAAGATTTCAGCAGAAAAGAAAGAGGATAGCATAATCGTAAATTACTAGAAGAAAAATCTGTTCAAATCATGTGTCCTCAACTAAATTCCCTAGCTTATTATACCAATTAAATAAAACCATAGGTCCATTTTATTGGATATTAAGTAATAAAACTGAACTACATGAATTGATTTAATTTCTGATAATAGGTATTGAAATTTCCTTACTTTTATTCTAATTTTCATCCCATTTCCTAAATAAATTTTGGTGATATACCCAGTATCACTGAAAGTCAAAAGGAAATCACCTTTTTACAAACGCATACTCAGTAGAAACTCTAGTGGCAGGTAGGTAATAATGACAGAATAAAAATAACATATAATGTTATAACAAGCTCACTAACTTGCAGAATAATACCCTGATCAAATTGCTCTATCATGAAAGTGTTTATCAAATGTCACTTTACTCACTCCTCCATCCAACCAACAAATATTTATTAAATGCCTACCGTGTACCAGACACTGTTGTAGGTATGAAGAATACTGTGACTGAAGGGGTCCAAAATATGTCACTGTGGCATAAAAATTATTTTGAGCTAAAGGCTGAAATTCCTTATCTGCTTAAAAGCAGAGCCTCCCAAAAGAACTGAAAAAGAACTCAACTGTCATAAATCCCCTCACTGGAAGCAGCTCATCAGCACCACACCCAGGCAGACAATATCATAAAACTATCCCATCTCCCATCTATTCTTCTAAGGATACAATAATCTTTCCAAAAAGTCATTTGTTTTCCCATAAGGGCCCTTTCTCCTTCCACTTCTAAGTCCCTAAGTGCTCTCTTCCCCCTCCTTTACCTATTAGAAGATGGTATATAAGCCCCCAATTCCAAGCACCTCTTTGAGTCACATTTCTTTGTGAACTCTCATACATACATACACACGTGATTACAATCTTGTTTTCTTGCAAATCTATCTTTTGTCAGTTTAATTTGCAGGATCTCTAATACTGAACCTAGGAGGGTTCACTTTTTTTTTTAAAAAGAGGGTAAAGAAAAAGTTTTTCCTTTCTGACATCATGAGCAAGAGGAAGTTCCTATTCTCATGGGGCTTTCACGTTCAACGAAAACAGACAACAGATAGGTATATTCATAAAATATAAATATTTAAACATACAATGAATAAAAAAAGCAAGGAAATGAAATAGGGAGTAAAAGGGAGAGGGGGCTATTTCACAAAATTTAATAATTGTTAGAGAAATAAGTGAAACAAGGCTGTTTAGTATCCTCAAACAGACTACAGCAAAATACCCACAAAACTAAATATTTACTATCTAGAACGCTGAAATGAGTTTAGGAGCAAAAAAGTCATACTTACTGTAACTGTTTCTTCCAACTGAAAGCTTTCTAAAACATGGACAAATGTTTAAAGAGATGAATTCTATCACTTTTTTTTTGGCCTTCCATAAAAGATTATTTAGAAGTATATGCTTACCTGAGGCTATCAAAGTGATTTACCAATACAGAGCAGTTACTAAGTGTCAGACCTTGTGCTGAAGTAATCCACAACTATTCTAAGAGGTAGGCACTATTATTATGCTAACTTTGTAGCTAAGGAAACTGAAGTTTAGGATGGTTAGATAAACTGCCCAAGGTCACTGTTAATAAGTGGCAAAACCAGGATTTAAACATAGACATTTCTAATCCCAAATCCTATGCTTTAACCAGTATATTATACTACTAAGTAACTGCTTCAAGAAGTAAAGTTAGCATGATCTCACTTCTATGTGGGATCTAAAAAAGTAAAACACAGAGAAGCAGAGAATAGAATGGTGGTTACCAGGGGTAAGGAGGTGAAGGAAATGGGGAGATGTTGGTAAAAGGATACAAAGTTGCTATGTAGGATGAGTACGTCTATAGATCAAATGTATAGCATGATGACTATAGTCAATAAAACTGTACTGAATACTAAAAATTTGCTAAGAGAGTAGATTTCAGGTACTTTCACCACACACACACACGCCACACAAGTTAACTATATGAACAGATGAACACGATCTTGACTGTAACCATTTCATTCTGTATATGTATATCAAAACATCAATGTTGTACACCTGTTATATATACATATAATTTTTACTTAAAAAAGTAAAGTTAGTGTATAAGCATATTTAACCCATCTCTTCCTGCCAACCAGTGATTAAACTACAAATCTCTCTCTCTCTCTCTCACACACACACACACACACACACACACAAATACTATGAAATGCAATATATGACTACAACAATTATTCTCTACTCCATACTGAGTAACCATTTTAAAATGGAAAGCTGACTCATCAATTCTTCTATTTTAAAACCCTTCAGGCTTCCCCAGTGCACCAAGGATAAAATACAAACTCTTAAATAGTTTTCAAGGCTCTGGACAGTATTCTTCTCTTCACATTCAACATTATAGTCATTCTTCAATATCTTAATAATTATGCTCACTTTTGTTTCTAGGCCTTTGCATATGCTGTTTTGTCTACATGGAGCATCCCCCCAACTCTCCCTCTCCCTATTCCCTTTTACATTGATGTCTCCTAATCATCCTTCAAATGAGTAAGACATTGCAGTGTGGATTTCTTTTCTTCTGGGAAGCTAACTACTGTTAATCCCAATCCCTCAAATCTGGGGTTAATTCCTCTCCAATGTGCTCCCACGGCACTTTTTTTTTTTATAAGTACTCTATTAAAAGTGCCTGTTGTGCACTAGTTTGTAAGGGCAATGACTACAGACACACACACGCGTGCGTGCACAGGCACCCCTTGATCACCAACATAGGGCAAATGCCCTGCACCTTAATATATACTTAATAAATATTTATAAAACCAGTAAGTTCCAGTCTAGAAAAATTTATCTGATCCTCAGGTGAAATTTCTGAAAATTATTTTCATGGTTATAGAAAAGTAAACATAAGCAGATGTCTACGCAAAAACACTAAATAATATTATTAATAATAGCAGTAATAATAATTATAGACACTAACATGTATTAAAATCTAATATATATCAAGCACTCTGCTAAGGCTCTTACCAAGAGCCTTTCTTATCTCTTATATTATCTCTTATCTCTACCAATCCTACCTGCTCTCTACCAATCCTCAGAGCAACCCTATATAGGAGATATTAAACTTATCTCAATTTCACATGAGGAAACAGAGGCTTAAACGCTAGTAATCTACTCAACATTATACAGCAAGTGTCAAAACTGTCTCAAATCCAGAACATTCTCATCTCAAAGTCCATACTCACTCACTTAGAATGCCTCTGGACGGGTGTCAGAAAAACACAGACATACTACAATTACAAAGCCATCTTCTGGCTGTTCTACAAATGATGTGAACTCACAAGAGGAAATCATATAAGAGAAAAATGTATTTCTTCCTATCCTGGTAGTTTGGGAGAAATGAGAAGGATACAGTTTTAGGTTTTTTTTGGCTGTGCCATCTGGCATGCAGGATCTTAGTTCCCCCACCAGGGATCGAACCCGTGCCCCCTGCAGTGGAAGCATGGAGTCTTAATCACTGGACCACAAGGGAAGTCCCAGTTTTAGTTTTAGAATTCACCTCAAAATGATAATTTTCTCAAATTTTATGTGGGAACCCCTGAGTATACATAGGTTGCCAGTAAGAAGATATGGCTTAAACTATGCAACGCTGATGGCAGAAGAAAGGTAAATTTTGCTGTGGTTATCCAAATTAGATCAGTTATTTAGGCATTGTCTATAATTTGATCTTAAGAGCCTTGGCTACTAAAAATGCTCATGTGAAAGAAATAAAAATTATAAAATATGTTATTTCCTGCTTGCTATGGAGTAACCACAAAGTCAGTAATATGTAGTTTCACAACCTCGTTGAACAGCAGAATATCAGAAGTAACCACAACAGCATCTTAGGAAGAAAGGAAGGAAATTGTGTGTACCTGATCTATGAGTCGCTTTATTAGGGGTAGTCCTTCTAGTGCTGAAATGTCGCATCCACTGGTTAATACTCTTTCAAATCCCAAAGTTAAGAGGGTCTCTAGAGCTGCCATTGGATCATGAACCATGTCAAAGGCTGAAATAAATAAAACTGACTTGAATTTTGAACAGATATCTCTAATACAGTGCTTTCCAAAATGTAGTATACACACAGTGGTATGCTGGACCTAGCTTGTCCTGGCTTGCAAGAGTCAGTTGTTAAATATTCAGGCATTTTGCAAGCATGATTGCCAATCCATTGGCAGCTGAAATTAGTCAAGGTGAAAGTACAAAACCACAGAAATCAACAAATGCTACAAATCAGGACTCTTTTTTCCTGAGAACCAGTTTACCAGCATACCACAGTCAGCATGCCACCAATGGCATGCAGGATCATTTTAGATGGTATGCATTTGAACAGATGCATTTACTTAAATGCAGATTAGAAGTGAAAAGTTTCCATTTTTCATTATAAAGTTTCTCTTTAAGATAAATTTACTTAAGATTTTAAGAACATTATTAAATAAATTTGCACAAGTAGCCCTTGGATATGATAAAATTGTAAACGTAACAGGCAAGTGACTCAAATTTGGGAGTCTGCTCTAAGGGTTCAAACAAACTGGACAAACAGAATGAAAACATTACACTCACCAGTTCTAGAAAAAGCCTTGGTTCACATTCTCATTATTGACTAATATTTTATTCTAATCCATTTATCCCATGTACTCAAGACTCATAGTATAAGGATAGTTGTTTACAACAGACTATATGAGGTTTCAGTTCCATCCTACTTTCTAAGAGACTTCTCTCCTCCTCATTGAGGAAACTGGCAATAGGAACCCCAAAGAAAACTACTTCTGCTTTGGTTCTCAGCACTGCTACATGATACGTAAGTGCTAATCTATGGTGGATTAGGTGGTAGACCCCTTCCTTTCACCCTTTAGTGTATGTAGGCAGCTAAATGTAACACAGAGGATTTTCCTTTTTTGGTGGCAGTACCTTCTCAGTGATTATACTGTCATAATATTAAATACATGAGTGAAAAAAATGTGGAGCACAGGACAATATAACAATATAAAAACATGGAAATATTTTTGCTAAATTTATTGAAGGAAAAGACAAAAACTTTGAAATGATTTTCTTAGTTTAAGAACAGAAAAATATATTCTATATGGTGGGTTTATTTTGAATTATTTAGCATATCAAATTTTAAACTATATATTTTTCAGATAAATGTTTACTAATTTAAATTACCTCATATTTTAAAACTTTTCTTTTTTCTTTTGGCTAGCTTCAAAGTTCTGACTTCTAAGCGATCTAACATCTTTTAGTTATTGCTAGTTTATGAGAAGCATTGCTAAACAGCAAGTCAAGAAAGTTTTCTGGTGTTACTCATTTCATAAAGAAACAAGGATTACAAATGCTATATACCTAATTTCTATAAATGAATGCAAATCCTAGTGTCTACTCTCATCCTAATCTTTGGATGCTTACTCAAAAGGACAAAAAAAATTCAATAATTTCTCATGTATATCATCAAATAAAAAAAAATTGAAGACTTCTTTCTTTTCATGTGCAATGGCAGTGCCTCTGAAGGCAAAATTCATACTTCCTCCATTTTACCAATGCTAGGCAAAAATGTATGGAAATTGTAACTGCCTGATTTAGAGATAAGAAGTATTTTCATATAAAATTATCAGATACTTTTTAGAAATCATTCTGATGCAGACAAGCTATCAATAATGTACAATAATTTTGTGCACTATAGTGAACATCTGTTCATTGATTATCCAGCACCTATTTCTTCTCTCCTCTTCCTAATAGTACCCAATTCTTCATCAGATACCCTCCCCCTCTCTGCCCACGAATCTTATATTCATCTGGGAAAGCTGACCTCACTCCTAGCTCCAGAATGATCTTATCTGGCTTAAGCCAAGCAGCACATTTCCTTTCATTGGCCATAGTGATTTATCCTTTTTGAGACTGCACATGACCTGAGGCAAACTAATAAAAATGAATCTCAGGATTCTTGCTTGGAAAGCTGTGACAAGCACACGCACTTGTAGGCAATGCTTACTCTCTCCCTCTATTATATGTCACCACCACCACCTTCTGCTTTTAACAACTTTTCATAACTAAGGCTTCATATTTTCTAGAAATTGTGCATCTCTAAATTTACAACTGTTAGTCCCATGACCAGTATAAAAAAACCAATTGGTAACACTGTAACGACACTATACAATTGTGTTCCAGAAAAAAGGTTGTGGCATTTGGTGAAATGAGAAAACTGACACTGTTCAACAGAACTTCTAAAATGGAAATGACTCACCTCGGTGGAAAGTGACTGGCAGAGGACGGCAAATAGCTATATAAAGAAAATCACATGACAACATGAATGAAGAGATCATCACTGATTACTATTTACAGAATTCTCCATGTTAGAATGAACTTTTTAATACTTTCTTCTCTTAAGTGAAGACACTGAACTAAAATAATAAAAAAATGGCAACCTTCCAAATCCGAAAGTTCTACGTTTCCATTAATCTCTGATTTTCAGCTAAAAAAAAAAAAAGTCATCCACTCCTTAGAGGCACCAAATAAAAACGATATGATTTGGCAACTATAAGGGTAGCATTACATCTATTACGACCCTTCTGAAAATCTTCAAGAAATACTCTGGCCTAGTAATATAAGTAGTTTGCTTCTGTCCTCTCTACATCTCCCCATCCTCACCAACTGTAATAGCTTTTCAACTTTTCAGTGCTGTGGTTAAAGGAATCAAGGTAAATTTCCCTTAAACCCTATAGGAACAGTAGCAGAACCCAATCTATAGTAACTGAGAGAGTCAGGAGGGCTATGTCACACATAGTCTCTACCCAAAACACCTAAATAGCTAGTGTTTAAAATAGGTTAGTATAAGTGCCTGCAGGTGTGAATGAAAAGTCAGTTTTGTGATTGCGTTTTTCTATATTGGGAGTATTCAATGCAATCATCATTAGAGGCTTTTTGGTCTCAGATACAAATTCTTACCGATAAGGGACATGCACAGTTCTTTGTCGATGTGTCCATCTTCAGTCAGTGCCCCAAATACCAAGCCATCAGCACCATAAAGTTTGGCAAGACGAATGTCAGCCTTCATCACCTCAACTTCACGGTCTGAATATAAAAAATCACCTCCACGCGGCCGAATCATCACGAAAACTGGTATCTGGACATACTGCTTCACTACTTGAAGGACACCTATAAGAATAGAGCAGACTAATTAAAATTCAAATGTGAGCTAAAAGCTCAAGGAAGTCAATAAAATATTACTGTACTGGTCTTTTACATTTGCTCTAGTGTATCACTTCTACAAGAAATGGAAGAGTTGATGGAATAAACCATAGAAAGATGGATCTAAAGGAAAAAGGAGACACTGAGAAGAAAAACGTACATATAGTAGAAGTTACGTAATAAGAAAATCAAGGGTAAATAAAAAAGCAATTTAGAAAATAGAAGGAAGTTACCACATTTTAAAAGCACTTGTCAGTTGACTCAACTAAATTCTTTTACTGGAATGTGACATTTGAAAGTGTAATAACTACCAGGCTCTGTGTTCTGCCAATGTATTCCCTAAGATCCGGTTTCTCCTTCATAATGATTACAGCTCTATTTAAAACCTACTATAGAGATGGTTACATAGTTCTAAAGTTTATGATTCCTTAATGGAAAAAGATATTTAGCAAAGCCTTTTTTTTAAATAAGAGATTTGCAAAAGGGAGCAAAGTTGAACTTATTTGTGATTTTATGAGGAGATCTATGAATAAAAGTACCCAAATTTGACACAATTCATGGCTAGTCCAGAAACACTCAATGGTATAAGATCTGTGGCAAGCACCATTAGTGTTTACCCAATATGAATTTACGTCTTTTTCCTTGCTACAAGAACTCCAATTCTGCATGGGATAGCAATGTGCCCATCACCAAGTAATGAATCATACATGACTGCTGTTGCAAAACACAGACTGCACTCAAATAACAGGTATGTTCTAGGTATTTCACAAAGTGGCCAGGGAATGCCCTCCTTTATTTTAGAGAGAAGAGTCCAAAAGGCCATTGAATATATAAACCTTTTATACTAAATAACGCTATCATCCATCTCAGAGTAAAATATAGGAGTCAAAATTTCATATAGGTACTTGGGCTTTTGACCAAGACAGAGTAACAGGAACTGGATTTACCCTTCCACCCATAAAACCAAAAAACAGACAAAACATATGAAATAATGGTTTGCAACAAAGGATAATGTTGCCTGAGAGATGGGAAACAAATGAGGTGAGCTCTCTGAATGACCCAGATTACTACCTTGAGAGTTTTCCAGGCCACAGCATAGGGAGAGGGAACCCAGGCAGAGGCCAGAGAATTCTCTGAGTTGAGGAGACAAAGCTGAGAGTCCAGGAAGACCAAGTGGCTAGAGTTCACAGCAGAGAATAGCAGGGAGGAGAGAAAAAGAACCCTGGAGATCTGCACAGAACCACACACCCCCTTCCTGCTAATATTCAGCTGAGTACTGATCGGCGTATGCACACAAGGAAACTACACAAAGCCAGAGAAAGACCCAGTGAAAAGAATTAGAAGAAATAGTGCCTGTCATTCACACCAGGACAGGAATAATGCCTGTTCCCCGCAGCCACACACAGGAAAATTTCAAGATTCATGGGGCACTGGGTAGAGTACACAGAAGGTCTTGCCTCAGTAGTGGGGAATAACACTATTCCAGACCCACTTAACAAATTTTAAAAACCCAATCCAAAATGAACAAACTGTTTCCAATACCTAACTGCTCAAGAATATTTATAGGAATATAAAAATATCCAGTACCCAGCAAAGCAAAATTCATAATGTCTTACATACAATGAAAAATTATCAGGCAGGAAAACAAGATGCATCATTAGGCGAAAATCAATCAAACAAAACCAACCTAGAACTGATACAGATATTAGAATTAGCAGCCAAGTCATTAAAATAGCTATTGTAACTTTATTCTACGTGTTCAAAAAAGCTAAAAAGTGACATGAGAGATATAACAACAATCTCAAATATCTAGGGATGTAAACTACAGTGTGTGAGATGAAAAATACACTAGGTGGGATTAACAGCAATTAGACATTGCAGAGAAAAGATCAGTAAACTTGAAAACAAAGGAATATGATCTATAGAAAATGAAACAGAGAAAAATTTTTTTTTTTTTTTTTTGCGGTACACGGGCCTCTCACTGTTGTGGCCTCTCCCGTGCGGAGCACAGGCTCCAGATGCGCAGGCTCAGCGGCCATGGCTCACGGGCCCAGCCGCTACGTGGCATGTGGGATCTTCCCTGACTGGGGCACGAACCTGTGTCCCCTGCATCGGCAGGCAGTCTCTCAACCACTGCGCCACCAGGGAAGCCCAAGTTTTTTTTAAGAGTAGTTGATCAGTGAGCTGTGGAACAACTTTAAGCAGCCTTAAGTAAGTTAGTTGAAGTCTTTGAAGGAGGAAGTGGAGGACATTAAATGCTGAAAAATTTGCAAATGTGATGAAAAGTATAAACGCACATGTCCAAGAAACATGAAAAAAAACTACACTCAGGTACATCATACTCAAATTGTTCAAAACCAAGAATAAAGAACAAAATCTTAAAAGTAACCAAGAGAAAGACAAATTACACAGAAAAGAACAAAGGTTTAGATGACAGATTTCCTGTCAGAAACAATACAAGCAAGAAGACAGTGGAGAAGCATCTTTAAAGTCCTGGCAGAATAAAACTGTCAACCTAGAATTCTACACCCAACAAAAATATCTTTCAAAAAATGGGGAAAGGTGTTTTCAGATACACAAAAGCTGAAAGAATTCATCCCCAGCACATTGTACTACAAAAAATGTTAGAAGAATTACTTCAGGCAGAAGGAAAATGAAACCAGATGAAAATATAGATCTATACAAAGGAAGAGCATCAGAAATGGTTAATTACACATGGGTAAATATGATGTCTTCTTATTATTTCAACCTCTTTAAAAGATAACTGGCTCTTTAAACAAAAATAATAACAATGCAGTGTGGGGTTTTTAACATATGTAAAAGAAAAATGTATGACAACAGCACAAAGACTAAGAGGGGTGAAATGAAGACAAAAGTCAGTATACCAAGGATGCCAGAATGGAAAGATAAAAAAAAAACACGGTCCTTGACATTACTGCAGAGCATATGAACCAATATTAACAGCAACTTAATCTCAACTTTATGATATATAAGGGAAAAAAAACATCTATTTGATCACATCTGTGATAGACAAGTTTATTTGCAACCATAAACATTTCTAACTGATACAATATCCATGGCATAGTTAACATGTTAGTAACTTCAGTAAAAGATCCCAATGAAACAGATTATCAATTGTCTCCAGGCTCTATGAGAAAATCCGAAAAATGGACACTTACCCATGCTGGGTGTGGTTCCTCCTTCCACTAAGCCAGAACATAATTCAATGCGATCAGCACCTGTAATAAGAAAAGCATTGCTAAGCATAATAATCTTGTTGTTGTTGTTTTGTGTTACGCGGGCCTCTCACTGTTGTGGCCTCTCCCGTTGCGGAGCACAGGCTCCGGACATGCAGGCTCAGCGGCCATGGCTCACGGGCCCAGCTGCTCCGCGGCATGTGGGATCTTCCCGGACCGGGGCACGAACCCGCGTCCCCTGCATCGGCAGGCGGACTCTCAACCACTGCACCACCAGGGAAGCCCATAATAATTTTTTTAATTAAAAAAATTAAGAAAAATTTTCAAAAGCATTGTTCAAAAGTTACTGTCCAAAATAAACTCTTATTAAACAGCAAACTTAACATTTTTTTCTAAATATAGAACAGAGTCTTAGAAACTGAGAGAAATCAAATTATAAAACTAGAGGTAAACTCTATTTTTAAACCCAACTATATTCTGCAACCCACATTGTTACTGATAGTCAAGTTTAAGAGTTAATTCAAGTTAAGCTAGGTCTCTTAAAATTTTGTATTATAGGGTTGCTTCTCTACGTACAAGGAAGTGATTTAGAATAAAGAAGTTTCTGGATTGACCACAGTGGAACACTGACTCTTCATTGATTAAAAAAATAGCAATCTCGGGGGCTTCCCTGGTGGTGCAGCGGTTGAAAGTCCGCCTGCCGATGCAGGGGACGCGGGTTCGTGCCCCGGTCCGGGAAGATCCCACGTGCCGCGGAGCGGCTGGGCCCGTGAGCCATGGCCGCTGAGCCTGCGCGTCCAGAGCCTGTGCTCCACAACGGGAGAGGCCACAACAGTGAGAGGCCCGCGTACCGCAAAAAAAAAAAAAAAAAAAAAGCCATCTCGGGACTTCCCTTGTGGCGCAGTGGCTGGGAATCCTCCTGCCAGTGCAGGGGACACGGGTTTGAGCCCTGGTCCGGAAAGATCCCACATGCCACGGAGCAACTAAGCCTGTGCACCACAACTACTGAGCCTGTGCTCTAGAGCCCACGAGCCACAACTACCGAGCCCACGTGCCACAATACTGAAGCCCGCATGCCTAGAGCCCGTGCTCTGCAACAAGAGAAGCCACCGCAATGAGAAGCCTGCACATCGCAACGAAGAGTAGCCCCTGCTCACTGCAACTAGGGAAAAGCCCGTGTGCAGTCATGAAGACCCAATGCAGCCAAAAATAAATTAATTAATTAATGAAAAAAATAAAATAAATAAAATTAAAATAAAGGATGAAAATCACAGTTTCTTTAACAAACTATAAGGAAAGAAAAGAAAGAATTAAAGAAAGAAAAAAGGGAAACAGACTGAAACAGACATATCAAAAAATGTTTATATCTTGATTCAAAAACTATAAAACAAAACAAAACTGTGTGAGCCAATTGGGGAAAGCTGAAAACTAACTGGGTATTTTTGATGATATTAATAAATATTATTTTTAAAAGATGTTACTGATATTTTGGTTATTATTATTATTATTATTTTTTTGCGGTATGCGGGCCTCTCACTGTTGTGGCCTCTCCCGTTGCAGAGCACAGGCTCTGGACGCGCAGGCTCAGCGGTCATGGCTCACGGGCCCAGCCGCTCCGCGGCATGTAGGATCTTCCCGGACCGGGGCACGAACCCATGTCCCCTGCATCACAGGCGGACTCTCAACCACTGCGCCACCAGGGAAGCCCTATTATTATTATTTTTAAAGGTTATTATTATTTTTTTAAAGCCTTTTAGAGACACTGAAATATTTGTGGATGAAATGACATAATGTCTGGGATTTGCTTCAAAATAATTTGGGGATGGGAGAGGGAAGGTAGGAATATAGATCAGAGGTCAGTAAATGATGGTCTGTAGGCCAAAGGCTCACAAGCTTCTTTTTGTTATGGCATTCAAGTTTAACATGTTTTCGTGTATTTTTAAAAATTAATTAATTAATTAATTAATTTATGGTCATGTTGGGTCTTCGTTGCTGCACACGGGCTTTCTCTAGTTGTGTCGAGCGGGGGCTACACTTCATTGCAGTGCATGGGCTTCTCATTGTGGTGGCTTCTTTTTCTGCAGCATGGGCTCTAGGCGCGCAGGCTTCAGTAGTTGTGGCATGTGGGCTCAGTAGTCATGGCTTGTGGGCTCTAGAGCGCAGGCTCAGTAGTTGTGGCGCATGGGCTCAGTTGCTCCGCGGCACCTGGCATCTTCCCGGACCAGGGCTCGAACCCATGTCCCCTGCACTGACAGGTGGATTCTTAACCACTGTGCCACCAGGGAAGTCCTGTTTTCGTGTATTTTTAAAAAACATACATTTCATACAACTGACCCATATCATACAATTCACCCTTTTACAGTGTATAATTCAATGGTTTTTAGTATGCTCACAGAATTTTGCAACCATTGTCACCAATTTTAGGACGTTTTCATAACCCCAAAAAGAAACCTCACACCCTTCAGCAGTCACTTTCCCTTCTCCCTATGCTCCGCAGTCCTTGGCAACCACCGATCTACTTTGTCTATAAGAAAATTGCCTATTCTGGATATTTCATATAGTTGAATCATACAATATGTGGTATTTTTTGACTGCTTTCTTCCACTCAGAATAATATTTCAAGATTCATCTATGTTGTAGCTTGATCAGTACCTCACCCTTTTTTATTGCCAAATTGAGAATGGTTTTTACATTTTCAAAGGATTTTTAAAAAAAAACAAAAAATATATGACAGAGACCAAATGTGGCCAGCAAAGTCAGAAATATATTCTGTCTTGCTCTTAACAAAAACGTTTGCTCACCCCCAATATAAATGAAAGATTGGCCATGTACTGAAAATGATTAAAGCTGATGGGTACATGGTGATTCATTATACTATTCTCTCTACTTCTGTATATGTTTGAAATTTTCTATAATAAAGTTTAAAAAAATTTTCTGATCCTGAGATGATGGGAATTCCTGTGCTTCCTGTTAAAGCAAGTCCAGCGTGCAAAAGAAACCATGAGGTAAAATATATGATGTTCAAAGAAAAAAAAGATTATGATAAAAGTCCTCACAATGAAAAAAGCACCAAATCTCTAAAATCAGTGGCCTGAAAAAAATTAAATCTTTGCTAAGTTCAATTTTTAAAAAGTTGGTTAGGGCTTCCCTGGTGGTGCAGTGGTTAAAGATCTGCCTGCAAATGCAGGGGACACAGGTTAGATCCCTGGTCTGGGAAGATCCCACATGCTGTGGAGCAACTAAGTCCATGCGCCACAACTACTGAAGCCCGCACACCTAGAGCCCGTGCTCCACAACAAGAGAAGCCACCGCAATGAGAAGCCCGCGGACCACAACGAAGAGTAGGCCCTGCTTGCCGCAACTAGAGAAAGCCCGCATGCAGCAACAAAGACCCAACGCAGCCAAAAATAAAAATTAAAAAAAAAAAAAAGTTGGTTAGTAAGCACTATTATGGACACCTGACTCAAAATGTAACCTACTGGGGAAGTAGGACTAGACAATCCATAGGTTTTCTAGTTGGTTGGTTGTTTTCAAAAGGATTACTGGGATCCTTAGAGATCACAAAGGTTCGTAAGGTCAGTTCACAGGATTAATTTCCAGACTTTTAAAAGGACTGCCAATTGCCATGATTTTCTAATTTCTCTTACCTCCTCTTTCTGCATTTACAGCTGACTCCACTGAATCAACACACACTTCCATAAGAAACCCATTTGCTGCTCCTAAAATATACAGAGAACAATGAAATTTCATGATGATACTATCCATCCAGACCACGTGACCACAGATATTTTACATTTTGCTGCCAAAATCCAAATGTCTAATGGACCTAGAGACTGTCAAACAGAGTGAAGTAAGTCAGAAAGAGAAAAAGAAATATCATATATTAATGCATATATGTGGAACCTAGAAAAATGGTACAGATGAACTGGTTTGCAAGGCAGAAATAGAGACACAGATGTAGAGAACAAACGTATGGACACCAAGGGGGGAAGCGGCGGGGGTTGGGGTGGTGGTGCGATGAATTGGGAGATTGGGATTGACACGTATACACTAATATGTATAAAACATAACTAATAAAAACCTGCTGTATAAAAAAATTAATTAAATTTTAAAAAAGAAATTATACTGAGAAAAATATACACTGAATGCCAAGTTAATCTTCCTAAAACGCAGACCTCATCATCACATTCCAGGTCAAGATTCTTTCGATGGCTTCTCAACACCTGCAGAATATGTTTAAACTTCTTCATAAGGTATGTATATTTAAGAGCAGGGATGGATCTCAAATCCTGACCAGACAACTGATTTGTGTGATTCTAGACAAATTACTTAGCCTAAGTTTTCTATAAAACAGAGTAGGTTTTAGTACCTACCTCAGAGTAGTGAGGATAAAATGAGATAATTCATTTCAAGTGTATAGTACCCACTAAGTATACAAAAAGTACTAGTTGTCATTAATTAACTATACATTATTTCCTCTATATGCCTCAAGTTCCCCCTGATCCCCATCCCTGCTCTTCGTTATGCCATCTCCTCAATCCACAGTGCTTCCAGCTCTATCTTTGAATGCTAAAATCTTCCAAGGTTCATGTCAAGTCACATTTCCATGATATTTTCTCTCTCCCAAAGTAGGAAATTGTATCTCCCTTTTCTGAACTCATATAATTCTTCATAAACTATATGTTCCTCTTTAAAGCACTAACTCATCTCTTTAAAACATTATTTTCTCATATTATTATTTATGTAGATAGGTGTCTGATCACTCTTACTTGACCTAAACTTCCTAAGTAAAATCTTTATTATTACCCACAGTAAGTACATTGTCTACCACAGTACACAATAGACACACGAAGATCTACTAAAGGCTGAATATTTATAAATTCATGTATTTACACTAAAGAGTGTGATGAAAACAGAGTTTTGAATTTTTTCTGTAAGTTAAGCACATACTGTTTTTAAAAAATTAAAACTACTGAATGCATACTTGATAATGCCTAAAAGAATGTTCACCACATACTGATAATTGTCACTACTAGGTGGTGAGATTTCAAGTTACTTTTACTTTCTTCTTTTTACTTTTCTATATTGCTTGATTTTTCTACCCGATGTTGCTTTTATAGTTTTTTTTAAAATCAATTTTCAACTTGAAAAACAAAGTCTATCATCCACTAACATCAAACTGTAACTGCCTCATTTATTTAGGAGAAGACTATCAGAAAGAGCTAAGTGACACTCTGTGCTCTTAACCAACAGCACTGCATGAATTCCATGGTTTTCCTGATAGCCACCCACACCAGCTGTCAGAGCAATCTAACTGAACAGTGCTGCAGGGGTACCATTTGCCTCACACAAGAAAACACCTTGGTGGGAATTCCCTGGCAGTCCAGTGGTTAGGACTCGGCGTTTTCACTGCCAGGGCCCGGGTTCAATACCTGGTAGGGAAACTAAGATCCCGAAATCTCGTGGCTCAACCTTGGCCAGGAGAGGGTGGGGATGCACACTTACAGAACAAACTTACAGTTACCAGGGGAGAAGGATGGGGGGGGAGGGACAGACTGGAAGTTTGGGATTGACATGTACACACTGCTATATTTAAAACAGATAACCAACAGGACCTACTGTATCGCACAGGGAACTCTGCTCAATACTCTGTAATAACATAAATGGGAAAAGAACTTGAAAAGAATAGATACATGAAAATGTATAGCTGAATGACTCTGCTGTACACCTGAAACTAACACAACATTGTTAATCTACTCTACTCCAATATAAAATAAAAATTAAAAAAAAAGAGTAAGGCAATTGTCCTAAAAAAGGAAGTTATTTGTAGGGATCAAAGAAGAGAACATTTGTTTGGAGCAGCAGTTCTCCAAGTGGGGTAGTCCAGTTAACTCTGAACTAGGGCACTCTAACACACTTTCAGAGTCCGTACAGTGAAAATTATTTTCATAGTAATACTGAGACTTTGCCTTTTTCACTCTCATTCTCTCACAAGTGGAGTGGAATTTTGGGGAGGCTACTTGACCTGTCAGATTGAATGCAGAAGCAGGTATGAGAATTCCATTTAGCCAGATGTTAAAGAGATCTGCAAAAATACAAAAGCATTGGCACTATTCTCACTATTTTTTGTTTGCTCAGGAAAATGGTGATTTTTTTTCATAAAAAATGTTAACAAGTAATGGGTTTATTATGTTTTTTTCTAGTTAATACATATTTTTAAAATTCCTGTTTGATAAAATAAAAATAAATTTTTAAAATTTCCTGTTTTAATTTCTAACGTGGACAATATCGATAGATTTAACCTATATAAATAAAAGGTCTTTGAGGGTCTGAATAATTTTAAGAGGGCCAAGGGGTCTTGAGACTAAAAAGTTTGAGAACTGCTAGTTTGGAGGAACCAAGAGTTTACGGAGGACGGACCTGCCAAATTCCCTAACACCTGCCATGCCAGCGCACCCTGGCCCGTTAGGAAGAACTCCGGGCTTGGGGCAGCTAAGCTCTGCCACTTGGGAGGGGTGTGGCTTTAGGGACAATCCTCGACACCGCCGTAGAAGCTACAGGTTATTAAGCGGTCCCCACAGGTTTGGCACTGAGCTCAGCGCTAGACACTGAACCATCACAGCGGTGCCGTGAGGGTGTACAGGTATCCTCAGTGGAGAAGGGAAAAGCGAGGCGGGAGAAGTTAACCAACTTGAATACGGTCGCACGACGAGATGTGGTGGCGCGGGGATTCGAACCTACATATCTGGCTCCAGAGCCGGGCCACTATCGCCACCAGCCCCCGGGTTTCCACACGTTTAAAGCCGGAATGACAGAATATACCAAACGGGGGCGAAGGGGGTGGGTGCTGAGAGGAGAGGGGAAAGTACTTCCAGGGAAATCGCGATTAATCCACTGGCCAGAACCACCGCCGGGCCCAGCCCTCACCAGGGAGCGAAGTCGGCCGACCGCCCCCTCCCCGCCCCCTTCCGCACCCGCCTTCCCGGACGGTATCCGCGCTCTCTTCCGCCCGGACGAGGCTCCCTGCCTCTTCATGCTCCACGCGTTCCTCCCACGTGCGTCTTCGGTTTCCACTCAAGAGTCCGGGTTCCAGCGCGCGCAAGCAGACAGGCGCGTCCTCACGGCTGCGCACACCCCAGCGCGTCCCCGATTTCCACGCCCCAGCAGCCCCCGCGAAAGCCCGGGAGCTAGCGCAGGCGCAGTCACTGCTTGCCCCGGCCTTCTGAAAAGGAGGGGCTCGTGCTGCGTGACCCGGTAGTGCTTCTCGAGTCGGTGGCGGAGAAAGGAGACCAGGGAGTGCAGGAGTGTGTAGGTGGCAGTTGTGCACTGTTCATAGCATGCAGCGATTACTCTTTCCGCCCTGGAAGGCAGTGATGGGGAGCCCGTGTCTCCGGGTCTTGATTCCTGGGGCGGCGCCTAGAACACAGGTACCACACAGCAGCGGACTGAGTCGCGGAAGCTGGCATGGGGTGAAAGGGCCAGGACAGAGAGAATAATTCTCACACGTCACGTTTCCGTAGCTCCTTGGAGTTCACGACGCATTTACTTATGTCTAGGGCCCCTGAGTTCGGATCTGGACTTACCACTTAGTAGCCGTGGGCTATTAGCCAAGTGGGTAACCTTTCTGTGCCTCAATTTATTCATCTGCAAAATGGGGATAACAGCACCTACTTCATAAGCGTTGTTGCATTAAATAATTTAATATACATAGAGGCTTAGCACATAGTAAAAGCACAGTGATTTTTACCCATATATTTGATTTTTGCTCAAAGCTCCCGGATAGTCAGGTTAGGGACTATAACCCCATTCTACAGAGAAAAGTAAATTGAGGCTTAACTTGTCTAAAGTTACTTAGTTAATTAGAAGCAGGACAGGGAAAACATGGGTGTTTGGACTTTAGGGATAGAGTCAGGAGAGCGCGTTTATTCGCTGAACTAATAATTATTGCGTGATTAATATGCGTTAGGAACTGGGAAGGAAAAGATAAAATACCAAAAGTTTCCTGCCTTAGAGGAAGTCACAGTTCATTCATTTGTAACTGATTTGTCAAATCTTTATTAAGGTCTTGTTATGTAAGGGGACTGTCTTTGAAACGAAGTGTGCAAGAGGGAAAGAGCCAGACTGACTAGACATTGCTGTCCCACAGCTCATAGCTTAGTGGGAGGTGGAGACAAACCTCTGTGTACTGAATGGTACAATACAGTGTGTGATGGAGAGGTATAGTGTGCTGGGAGAGTGACCTGTTGCAGATGTGGGGGAGTCTGGGAATACTTCTTAGAGGAGGTGACATCTGAGATCTGCAGTAGGTATTATCAGTCAGGGGACCAGTATTGCCCCGGTCAGAGAAAAATCATATTTAAAGACCCATAGGAGAGGGCTTCCTTGGTGGCTCAATGGTTGGGAGTCCGCCTGCCGATGCAGGAGAGACGGGTTCGTGCCCTGGTCCGGGAAGATCCCACATGCCGTGGAGCGGCTGGGACTGTGAGCCGTGGCCACTGAGCCTGTGCATCCGGAGCCTGTGCTCCGCAACGGGAGAGGCCACAACAGTGAGAGGCCCGCGTACAGCAAAAAAAAAAAAAAAAAAAAAAAAAGACCCATAGGAGAAATAAAATAATCCATATTTAGGTGTAGAGTTAAGTCTGGGGGAACTATGCAGAGACCAGAAGGTTCAGGTGGTGTGGGGATGGATTGGAGGCAGTTGGGAGTGGATGTAGTCCAGATAAGAGATGATGATTTAGCAGGGCAGTAGCAGTGGAAATGGGGCCATTCAGGGTACTCCACACCAGACAGAGACTGAGTGTGAGTAGCAGTGGAGTGAAGCCTTTCCCTCTTTCTCCAGTTGTAATTTGTCTGTCTTGATCCTTAGTGTGGTTGCAGCTGTGGGATCAGGCGCCCCTTGAGGCCAGGGCAATACAGTACCATCTCCGAAGTAGCTTTGCAACCTGGAAGGGGTACAGTGTCCCAACCTTCAAAAGCTGCTGAGCGGGTGGTGGGCCGATGGCTCCTGGTCTGCAGTGGAACAGTGGCTGGAGCAGTTATTCTTGGTGGAGTAACTAGGTGAGTAGTTTGTTCATAGTGAGTCAGCTATTTGAGTCATCATTAAAGTGCAGGATGACGGAGGGGGAAGGGACCTTAGAAATCATTTCATCTAGCTCCCTCATTTTACGTATGCAGAAACTGAGGCCTACAGAGGGAACAGGTCTGATGGCTTGCCCAGCCCTAGAACAGTTTAGGGTTTTACTAGTAGAAGCCCTTCATAAAGACTGGTTCAGGTCTTACCTGTTAGCTGTGCATTGTTTGTGTATATTTCCCCCTACAATCAGAGTTCAAATTTGTCACAAAAATTTTTGTACAGTTTGTTTGAATTAAGTGCAGATAAGTTCCATACCTCTCAGTTGGTTCCTATGCATGCCTGTTAGGTCTCTTTAAATCTATAAAGAGATTTTATAGATTTGGATTCTACTCCCTCCACCTCTCCCACCCCCTTTGCAGTTTTTCTGTTGTTAAAGAAACCCAAGTCATTTGTCCTTTTGGATTTTCTCACAGTCTAGATTTTGCTGATTGCATACTTACCTTGTTTAACATGTTCCATTGTCCCCTGTATTTCCTGTAAACCACTTGTTGCTTGATCAGATTCAGGTTGGGGGGCAGGGGGCAAAATACTTCATAGGTTATTAGAACATTCATAAATATCTGGTGTCTATTAGAGATGTCAATAGCCATTGATGATCATTGCCTAAATACATTATTTCACTAGAGTTGCAAAATTGTAATAGGTATTTTATTAGCTCAACTATAAAGAGAAACTTTCTCTCATCAGCAATTTGGTTATCCTAAGGTACAATGTGTTAGGAAAGGCAAGATAAACACTTGATTCCTTTCCTTTTATTTACCAATTTTCAAAATAAGAAATTGGTTCCCAAGCACTCTCCAAAGGTGACCAATAAAGTGAGTTTTTAAGTATTAGGAGCTCCTAGTTTTAAATATATTTGATATGTTTCAATCCGTTGTACTGAGATTTGCCCAAATTGTCCCATCTTTAGTCAGTGGGAACCTCTTCAGACTGGCTCCAGAGTCTTTTTGACAGGACCCTAGTAACATTTGATTCCTTGCTTTCTGGTTAAGATGTTCCAGGTTTGTCATGTACATTTCCTGCCTCAGACCAGAAATCAGCTTTTTTACTTTAGGAATCCTGACCCCTTTTGGTGAAAATACTTTATAGTGTTAATAAAGTATGTGTTCCTCAAATTCTCTCCACATTCCCTGTGCCCTTATTTCAAAATACCTATGTGTTATATAGGCTGTTATGGGAAACTGCAACAAATGTGAGTTGTATTGTCTTTAAATTCACTCAATAACCTAAACCGATTTATATCTGTAGCAGTCTCTTCTCCCTGTGTAAATGATATTGGTTGGGGCTTCCCTGGTGGTGCAGTGGTTAAGAATCTGCCTGCCAATGCAGGGGGCACGGGTTCGAGCCCTGGTCCGGGAAGATCCCACATGCCGTGGAGCAACTAAGCCCGTGCGCCACAACTACTGAGCCTGCACTCTAGAGCCCGCAAGCCACGACTACTGAGCCCACATGCTACAACTACTAAGCTCGCGCGCCTAGAGCCCGTGCTCCGCAACAAGAGAAGCCTCCACAATGAGAAGCCCGCGCACCGCAACCAAGAGTAGCCCCCACTTACTGCAACTAGAGAAAGCCCGCGTGCAGCAATGAAGACCCAACGCAGCCCAAAAATTAATTAATTTAAAAAATAAAATAATATTGGTTATGCATTTAGGACACATTTCTTTCGTCTAAGGGTTGGTTTTATCTGTTAAGGAATGCTAGTGAAAGAAGTAAGGAGAGTTTAATGAAATAGTACAAGGAGTAAAGAAATTTGTACCTGATAGCAGCTGCTTCTGACAAAATTCTAAGCAGTAAGAAGAGAGCAAGTTGTCAAAAGAGGAAACAATGAAACGATGTGTTTACCTTTATAGGGGTCAAGTTCAGATCCACTTGCTGCTGTAAACCATTTATGAATAATCCAGTGTGGTGCACACACATATACACACTCAAGTTTAATACACTCAGATTTCTTTCCTATCTTAAGGTTGACAGAGTCTGGCCTCTCAATGGTAGATTGGCACTTAATAAAGGGGATGAAGCCACCTACAAGCCAAGAAGAATGGGAAGCAGAATTCCAAAAATATCAGCAGTTTCCAGAATTTAAAATGTAAGTATTATAGAAAATCAGGTAAACTTCCCAGTGGGCCCACGCAATCTTTTGCTTATTTAAACATTTCAGAATGTTTAGGTTCCACGATTTTTCAATATTTGGTTCAGTTATGTTTAGCGAGCTCCCTACGCTAAACCTCCAATTCCAAAGTGATTCTGAGGTGGCCAATGAGGAAGAGGGCAGACCAGTCAAGCTTTAAAACTGAGAATGTTCCTGCATTGTCAGGAAATAAAAATTAGATGAACTTTTTTCTCTTTCTTATTTTTGACGTCCCTTTTCACCCAGCTTGAATCATGATATGACGCTGGCAGAATTCAAGTTCATCTGGTACATGGAGTACTCACACCGAATGTGGGGTCGCCTTGTAGGCCTCGCATACATCCTGCCTGCTGCCTACTTTTGGAGAAAGGGCTGGCTCACGCATGGCCTGAAAGGACGTGTTCTTGCCCTCTGTGGTTTAGTTTGCTTCCAGGTGAGATTTACTCAAGTTTGGGAAACCAGAGATGTTCTCAGGAGCCTCCAAGTTGGCATTGTTTTTAACGAAGTAATCTTTGAAACAGTGTAACAGAGTGGGTAAGAGCATGGATTTTAGTGTCACAGGCCTGGTTTCAAGGCCAAGCTCTCACTTAGTAGGGCATGTTGTCTAACCTCTGAAGGCTGTGCTTTCCTTACCTGTAAATGGGGACAATAATAGAACCTACCACTTAGGTTCTGTGAATATTAAGTGAGATCATGCATGTAAAGTGCTTAGAGTAGTGCCTGGAATCAGTAAGCACTCAGTAAATATGTTTTTATGTCACAAGAATTAGAGTTTCTTTTCCATCATGGCTTTCCTCCTGGGTTCTTGTATCCTCCGTTTTTCTAACTTGCCTGCTCTATGGGGAAGTGGGATCCCTATACTAGAATGGCTATAGAAGCAAATAGGGAAATTCCAGAAGAGAGAAACATTCTGTGGGATAAAGAATCTTAGAATACATATGTAGCTGAGAGCTGAAAGTATAAATGGTGATTAAAATTATATAAGTTGGGGCTTCCCTGGTGGCGCAGTGGTTGAGAGTCCGCCTGCCGATGCAGGGGACACGGGTTTGTGCCCCGGTCCTGGAAGATCCCACATGCCGCGGAGCGGCTGGGCCCGTGAGCCATGGCCGCTGGGCCTGTGTGTCCGGAGCCTGTGCTCCACGGCGGGAGAGGCCACAACAGTGAGAGGCCCGCGTACCGCAAAAAAAAAAAAAAAAAAATTATATAAGTTGAAATTCTCTCTTTTCTTAAGGAAAAGAGCTTTGAATGACTCCCACAGTTAAGGGGTTAGGGAAGCCTGAGAGCCAAGGAAAGGAGTGTTAGAGAAGACACATGTGAGTATTTGGGTCAAGGTATACAGGCCCTAAGGGAGAGTCTCAGAGCATCAAAGAAATACCAAAATTTGATCAGGAGGAAGCTAATTGGTTGATTTAACTCAAAGTGGTAAGAATACGAACCAACGAAAAGGAATTAAGGAGGGAGATGTAAGAAACAAAGGCGATAGAAAAAGATAATAAGGAGTTAGACATTAATAAAAATCTAATAGAAACTAGGGAGGATTGGTGAAACAAAGTGAAAGTTTGTTTCAGAATTAAAAAGAAAAATAAAACCTACTTAAGATAGACTTCCAGGGAGGCAAAAATTTGAAGATGGCAAGAGGAGGAAAGTGAGGGCTGGCAAATCACACTGTATACTCCCTCATCTTCCAGTGTCCTGTGCAGATGAAATCACGATAATTAGAACATCTAGGGTAGTCTTGAAGGGGGAAAGAAATACCCAAAAAGACTTCCTGAGGAGTATATATTTAGAAAAGGTGGGATTCTCCCATCTCTTTAACATGATTATTGGCTGGGGAGAGTCAGGGTGAAAGGGTACCTTATCTGATATGACTAGAACTGACAGTTGTTTGGTTACTTGAAAAAGTCAATTAAAACAGGGAATCATAGAATAATAATACATACCTTAAACTTTTCAACTTAAACATGTACTTTCATTACCATTTTTTTAAAAGAGGAGTAGAACTTTAGACACTTTCAAACCAATTTGCCTGAAAAGCCTTATAGATTTTTATGACTTCCCCCCAAACCTTTATAATTGTCTTTTTCCAACTAACATGACAGTAATTGTTTTTAAGCAGTTATCTTTGTCAGGTTTCTCCAAAGCATCTAGTTTTTGTAAAATCAGCTATCTTTTTACTTTCATATTTCACTGGTTTACATGTTAAATTATGCCAAGTATTTGTAAGCTTTTGCCCAAACACACTTTTGTGTACTTTTCTATATTTGGCTTCTACTTCAATAAAATGTTATTCTAAACAGTGGTGTAGTATTTTTGGTGCTGTATGTGGAAATTGGGTAGGTCTCAATTCCTGGGATATTGGGGATATGGGAGGGTATGGAAAGGAGGAGTTAGGTGGGAGTACTCACTTTCTCAGAGAGTAAAGTTGAATAAACAGCTTCAACCTTGTTTTGTTTGCCTCTTCTCTTTTTGGTTGCAGGGCCTGTTGGGATGGTATATGGTGAAAAGTGGCTTAGCAGAGAAACCAGATTCCCATGATATCCCTCGGGTCAGTCAGTACCGCCTTGCCGCCCACCTGGGATCGGCCCTTGTGCTTTATTGCGCCAGCTTGTGGACCTCGTTCTCGCTGCTGCTACCTCAGCACAAGGTGAAGTCAGTCTGTATTGTTTACAACATCTGTACAGATGCTGACAGGGTCAGAGAAATGGAAATTCTGGTACTAATGGGAAGTTATTTGTCAAAATGCATGCATTCCCTTAGTAACACCTATCAGTTTTACCAGAAGCTAGATATAACCAAAGTTTAGAGAAACACTGAACTTTGGAACTCTGGATAGCTTTGGGACGGCAAAGTAAAAACTGCAATTATTCTTTTGGGCTGGAGCAGCTTATTCAAAGGAGAATTAGTATAGGTGCCAAATATTTTGTCAGCATTGCCTATCAAGAAAGATGAAAAGATGAATTTTAGGAAAAGGAAAGAGTACCAACAACAAGAGATACCCCAACCACTTTACTTCTGACTCCCAGAGGGATGATGGATGGAGAGGTGAGGAAGACCAGAACGAGAGCTATTTGTAGACCTTTAGTGGTGTGCAAGAGTGACGTTGAGTTGTTTGTTCTTTATGTGGGGACCCTACCATTCAGCAAATCTAACAAAATAGTAAACCGTAGTGATCTTGCTTAAAAGTATTTTCTTTGTATGCTGATTAAAGGAAAACACTAGGTATTTTTAAAATGAGTATTATTTTAGGTATTAAAGTCATGGTTGGCCTGGATAACCTGTTCATGGAGTGAAGTTTAGGATGATAGTAGGACTTTTAAATAGAATCATCCAGTAGGTACTTGGAGCCAGTGGTCTGGATCCCAATAAGAACAGGAGATGTTGACTTGGCAGTCATCCCACAGGGAAGCCAGGTGGGGCTGAAACATTGGTATAGTAGATAATCCACACTTGAGTAGTTCCTGTTCCTCTTACTTTCAAAGGCAGACTTCTAAAATGAATTGACTACATCCGTAGCTGTACATCCTGACAACCCATTCTTGTTTTCCAGTTCTTGTCATCTGGCTTCCCCACCCACCCCTATATATACCCAGCCACACATTCACCTCCACACTTATACACATGCCCATACTCTCCTAAATACTCTCTACCAAATGGTACTCTTAAAGGTTACCAATGACTTTTTAATTATTAATTGTTTTTCTCTTTTTGTTTATTTATATTCTGCACTAATTACAGAAAGGATTTGAGATGCTAGTCAACCACATAGAACTGTGCTGTCCAGCACAGTAGCTACTAGCCACATGTGGCTATTTAAATTCTAATTAAAATTAAATAAAATTAACTTTATATAAACAAACTTGTTATCGACTTAAACTTCAAATAAAATTAACTTTTTAAAAAATTTTCAGTTGCTCTAGCCTCATTTTAGATCCTCATTAGCCACATATTGGACAGCACAGCTAACAGAACATTTCCGTCATCACAGAAAATTCCAATGGACCGTGCTGATACACCGTCCTACAAAATCTTAGTAATGATGCCTAACTCTTCACATACTAGATTGTAAATCATTTGAGGGCAGCACTCTGACTTTCCTTTGTATCTTTATGGTTATATGTGTATAAAGTTCTTACTAAATATTTGTTGATTCACTGATTATTATCACAAGTTGGCTACAGTAAAAATAAAAACAAATTTTGGCTTTACCCAAAACACTAAATGCAAGAATCTCTACTCTAGGCATTTTATGCAGTTTCGATTCTGATTATATTTGCTAAACATGAATTATTACACACAGCATGAAAATCCAGTTCTGTACCTTAAGTCACATCACTTTAACCATGGTGAAGTGTTTTCCCGTGAACAATGCAGATCATTCAGTTACTGAACAGATATATATTGAATACCTATATGCCAACTACTGGGCTAGGATTACTATAATAAGCAAGTCAGATGGCAGTTCCTGCCTTCACAAAACTTACAAGATAGCAGGGAAGACAAATAGTAAATGTATAAATTTAATAAAATTTAGATAGAATAAAATAGAATATCTGCTGGGAGTACTTAACCTAGTCTAGGGGTCAGAGAAGATCTGACCTCAGACTGTCTCTGGGGTTTGGCCTTGGAGATCTTTGCTGCCTTTCATAGTTCCTGCATTCAGTTTATGCGATTTTCTTTTCTTATTTAGTTGCCTGAAACGCGTCAACTCCTGAGGTTGAGACGATTTGCTCATGGAACTGCAGGCCTGGTGTTCCTTACGGCTCTCTCAGGTAGGACTCTTCTTATCAAAGATGGCCTAGCTTCATTCCACATTCAGGTGGGATTTCTTGCCTAATGCTTTCCTCCTGTATCTTTATATTTCCTTTTCATACCTGCCTCTGTCATATACCACCATCTTCATCCTCTTGTTTTTTATTCCTTCCTCCCTTCCCCAAATCCTGCTTTCCAGTTGGTTGAACAAAAATATTGAGTATCTATCTGGGTCCAGACTGTCTAGGTTCAAATCCTGGCTTTACCACTTGTGAACTACATGACCTTGGACAAGCTATGTAACCTCTCTGGGCTTCATGACCTCATCTATAAAATGGGGAAGATGATAATAGTTTGAGTAATATATGTGAAGGGCTTAGCACCTCACATGTAGCAAAGGCTATGTAAGTGTTAGCTGTTGTTATTATATATACATTATTGTTATTATTATTATTATTTTTGGCTGCGTTGGGTCTCTGTTGCTGTGCGTGGGCTTTCTCTAGTTGCAGCGAGCAGGGGCTACTCTTCATTGCGATGCGCGGGCTTCTTATTGCAGTGGCTTCTCTTGTTGCAGAGCATAGGCTCTAGGTATGCAGGCTTCAGTAGTTGCAGCACGTGGGCCCTAGAGTGCGCAGACTTCAGTAGTTGCGGTGCGCAACTGTAGGGCGCGTGGGCTTCAGTAGTTGTGGCTCATGGGCTTAGTTGCTCCGCAGCATGTGGGACCTTCCTGGAGCAGGGATTGAACCCGTGTCCCCTGCATTGGCAGGCGGATTCTTAACCACTGCGCCACCAGGGAAGTCCCGACATTATTGTTATTATTACACTACACCAGGATGGGTCTGACAAAAGCCTGTCCTCAAAGATGGCCTTAGATGGGGAGTTTACTGGGGCAAAGAGACTAACAGATCTTTATCATTCTTCAAATCACACCTCTACCTCTCTTACTCTGGAACTGCCCTATACAATTATCAGTAGCCTCATGTGACTATTTAAACTTAAGTTACTTCAAAGTAAATAAAATTTAAAGTTTAGTTTCTCATTCACATTAGCCACATTTCAAGTGCTCAGTAGCCACGTGGGTGGCTAGCAGCCACTGTACTGGATGGACGACAGATATAGAACATTTCCATCATCTTAGAAAGTATGATTGGACAGCACAGCTCTAAATAAAACCATCAAACCAGTGATTCACCCAAACCTCCTCCCCCTTTTTTGGTGGAAGAACATGAATTTTGACTTTATACATGCCATTTATAAAAATAAGGAATGTGACTTAACATACCTGAATCTTTGATCATAACTAATGGATCAGTTATCCATTAAATTCATGGATACCTTCTTTGTGTGTTTACCCAGGATTTAGTTTATAAGATTTTTTTGAGCACTTGAGGAAGACAGATAATAAACAACAAAACATAACATGTCAGATAATGTTTGGTGCTTCGAAGAAAAATAAAGCAAGATAAGGGGATAGAGGTGGGGTGGGGGAGGGCTATCTTATGCAGTATAGGATAACTGGGGAGATCTCTTTGATAAGGTGACATTTGAGTGGAGACTTGAGGAAGTGAAGGAGTAAATTAACTAGTTCCAGAATAGATGAGTAGTTCTCAGTTGGGGAGGTAAGCAGGACATCACGATCACTAAGGGAACTTTTCTAAACTAATATGCCTCCTCTAGAGCTTCTAGTTCACCCCTCTAGGGGAGGCATCCCAGAATCTTGGTGTGGGAATAGGTAAGGATGCAGGGGTTTTTTGGGTTTTTTTTAAGTTTCCATGGTGATTGTGATATATATTCCGTTTGAGAACCTGTGCTATTGATCTTTCTATTCTCTGACTATTCCTTTTGTCTAACTCTGGGATAATAAACATTTTCTATGTCAGAACTAGTATTTGATCTTTGATCTCTTCTTTCTTTCATTTTAATAAATACTTTTTACCTTGGAATACAGGGGCTTTTGTGGCAGGGCTGGATGCTGGGCTTGTTTACAACTCCTTCCCCAAGATGGGAGAATCTTGGATCCCAGAGGATCTCTTTACCTTCTCCCCTCTCCTGAGGAATGTTTTCGAGAATCCCACCACGGTGCAGTTTGATCACCGGATTCTGGTAAGACTGGCTGGTGGTTACTGGCTACTAAGGACAGGGAGCCTCTTACAGGCTCTGCGGTGTCTGAAGCACTGATGGCAACGCTGAGATGGCAGAGTGGGAATTAGATTTCCTTTTCTTTTTAGAAGAGATTTAGTACCAGTTTTCTGATGTGACGTTTTTGTCTTAATTACCCCCACCCCTCTAGCCAAATTCTGACTTTCAGGATACTGCCACCTTCTAAAAGTTCAAATATGCCTTTTATCATCTGGCAGATGATAACTCCCCTCACTCCTGCACATGCATAGGAGAGTCATTTTAGCAAAAATGAGGCTGAGTAGAGAAGAGAGTACAAAGACAGTGGCCGCTGAACACACAGCTGTCAGGGCTGAACCAAGACCCCAAGGAGCTAAAAGCATCATAAATACTCATTTTATTTAAGCTAATATTTATTAAGGGCCTGCTATAAGATCAGCTTGGTGGCCTGGGCACGATAAATTGGAGCAGGGAAAGATCAGCAGCAAGGAGACCCGGGAGAAGCCTTAGTGCTATTGTAGTAATGCTGTGAGAGTGATGGGGTTCAGGGCTTAATGGTGGGACTGGGACTTGAGAAGCTTGGTGAATCTGAGAGAGGTTGTAGGGAATAGAAGACTGGCTGCAGGAATAAAGGTAAGGAAGGATCAAAGGAGATCCCAGAGTTTCTCCTGTGGCATGTTTAAAACACACCAGCAGAAATGGGACTACTGGAATGAGTGTTGAGCTAGAGACAGAGGATGTCATCAGACTGAGGTACGTTGAGTGTGAGATGATAGTAGTGCACCCAGAGAGAGGCCCAGGGGCCTCATATCCAGATGGAATGCTGGGGCTTGGGCAGGTTACCTTGTGTGGGCTCAGTCCCCAGTGCCACACAGCATTTTGGAATAAGTCAGGTCTGGTTGAAATTGTCATCGTGGACAGCTCTGAAAAGGAAAAGAAATGAAATTGGTATAGAAAATGATAGAAAAACATTCTGCTTGACATCATGGAAGGGGGATGGAAACCCTCCTGCCAGCTGCAGACTCTCTTTCTGAAGAGGTGGAAATGAAAAGGAGACTTCAGATCATTTTCAGCCCTAGCTGGCAGCACCACCACCTCCTCTAGTCACAGCCCAGGGAAACAATAACCCTCATGTGCTGGTGTTAGCCCTGTTTTAAAAATACAGGATTGGAGTAGAGATAAAATTAGGGATAAGGATGAAAAGAATAATTTAAAAACTGAGGGCCACACCTGGGGGACACCCACATTGGAAGGTGGATAAGATTGCTGAGTGTGTATAAAGTGGTACGTGCAGAAACTTTAGGTGGAGCCATGCCTGGTTGGCATTGAAGTGGCAAACAGAAGAGGAGCGTGGAAGAAGCTGAGGAGGAGTAATCAGGTAGTCCTCTGCCTGGGAGGGGAAAGTGCTTAGTGGTTATTCAGTGGATCTGGTGGAGTTACCTGTAAGGTGAGCAGAAACCAGGAGGGTGGGACATTTCTTCTAGCACTTGATGAGACTCTTTCCTCCCTGCAGGGAGTCACTTCAGTTGCTGCCATTACAGCACTCTACTTCCTCTCCCGGAGAATTCCCCTTCCTCGAAGGACCAAGATAGCAGCAGTGACTCTGCTAGCTTTGGCTTACACACAGGTATAAACCACTTCTTTTTGTTCTGAAGTTGTCCTCAAAACAAAATTTAGGAAGAAAGGTGACAGACTAGGAGAAAATATTTTCAATATTTATAGTAGACTAAAAGGTTAACAACCAGAAAATAAGTAAAGGATATTAATACACAATTCTCACAAGAGGAATGATGAATGGCCAATAAATATGAAAAGCTGTTTAGCCTCACCTATGATCAGAGAGGAACAAATTAAAGCAATGTGTGCCATTTTGTACCTGTCAGATTGGAAAAAAATGAAAAAAAAAGGTAAGCAGATGTTGGCATGGGTATAGGAAAATAGATACCTTTGTATATTCTTAGCGAGAGCATGAGTTGGTATAGCTCTTTTTAGTTGGCGTTTGGCAATATCTTTTGAAGTGTTAAATGTTTAATCCTTTCATCAAGCATATTGACTTATTAATGCCTGCTCTGTCCAAGGAAATTCATTGTGGAATTACTGTGATAGTGAAAAATTGGAAACAGCCTAAATAAACATCTATGGTATATCCATACTGTGGAATACTGTACTGTAGTTTAATAAGCTCTCAAGACATACAATAAGTGAAAGAAAGCAAGTGACAGAACAATATATTTTTTTAAAAGCACCAAGCTGTTTTTCTATAAACATGTATACAAAAGTATAGGTGTGTAGAAACTGGTAACAGTGGCTAGCTTTGGGGAGGAGAACTGGGCTAGATGAAGGATAATTAAAAGGAATTTTAGGTTTATCTAATTTGTTTGAATTTCCTTTGTTTTAAGTCTACTTGTGAAATTTAACAATATATGTTTTAATGTTCTGATGGGAGAATGTGGAGGATTTGTGTTATCTGGTTATCCATGCCAGTCATTTCAGCTCTGCATATGTGGTTCCTACTTGGCTTACTGCTTTCTTTCCTTTGTAACAGGTGGGCTTGGGCATTAGCACTCTGCTGATGTACGTCCCAACTCCTTTGGCTGCCACTCACCAGTCGGGCTCCCTGGCTGTTCTCAGTGTTGCCCTTTGGCTCATGAGTGAACTCCGAAGAGTCCCAAAATAATTCTCAAGGATCAGCTTCCTAGGACTGAAACTGTGCTTCTGAGAGATTATCATCAGAGAACACAAGAACTTGAACTTTTCTGAGAGGATGACCTTGGTATACCAAGTGGTTTCCAAATCGATCAAGTTATTTAAATTGTTTGCCTGTTTTTGGGACAGTCACTGAATCAAGAAAGTCATTAAGTATGGTTATGCTAAAGGTTCCTTTTTAAATCCATTATTTTGTGTTGAAAATCGGATTTAATGTAGAGAAAGAATTGTCTGTCATTTGCTTCTTAACAGCCTCTGTCTCAGGATTCTTAAATGTTGACAAGCTGTTGGTTCTACATGCATAATCTCTGTCTCCTTGACTTCCTGAGTCCTGGATTCTGCCTATGTAGAAATTCTTTATGGTCTCAACTTCACTTCCATCACGTGAAGATTCAAAGGGATAGATTGGCATACCCTAAAGTAGCCAGATAGCCTTCAGCAAGAAATAGCTGCTGTCTTCTAGTGTTCTGGTTTTCAAAACTGGGGAAAGCACTAACCTAGATCCTCCTGAGATAGGGCTGTTACATTACTAGGTGAGATGAATAGAATACAGTATAAATCAGTTCCTGAAAGGGTTTCTCAACAGCCTCATGGATAAGAAAAATATGGCCTTGATGGTATAGTACATGGACATCTATTCAGGTATTTAAACAAACTGTTGATTAATGAATGTGTGATTTTGGCCTCTATTGATATTTCACAGGGCTCTTATTCAACTTTATTTTTTAAATCAGCAATTTGAATGAAGGCATCAGAAAGATTTGAGAGTGGAGCAACCCAACATTGCTGATGTAATAGAAGACCGTTACAACTCAAAACAGTTCCAGAGTGGCACCCTGAAGATGAAATTAAACAGGTCATAAATGTAGCATCTTCATTTAAATTATAAATAGCTTGTATAAATTTGGGGTAGAGAAAACTGGCTTATTTTATATAAAAAAAACTTAGGGGAGGGACTTCAGTTGGACACAGGCTCGACATGAACCAGCCATGGGATGACACTGATAAAAATTAGTGGTGTTTCAGATTTTATCAATAGAAGTGTCACAGCCACGGTCAGAAGACCTCAATGCAAATGCTGCATTTCACTCTGGGTACCACATTTTTTTTTTTTTTTTTTTTTTTTTTTTTTCAGTACGTGGGCCTCTCACTGTCGTGGCCTCTCCCGTTGCGGAGCACAGGCTCCGGACGCGCAGGCTCAGCGGCCACGGCTCACGGGCCCAGCCGCTCCGCGGCATGCGGGACCTTCCCGGATCGGGGCACGAACCCGCGACCCCTGCATCGGCAGGCGGGCTCTCAACCACTGCGCCACCAGGGAAGCCCTGGGTACCACATTTTTTAAGGAGGATATATATCCAGACAAAGGGACCAGGATGGTGAGGAGTCCAGAACGTGTGTCACACAGGGAATACTTGAAGGAACTAGGGGTATTCAGCTGGAGGAGAACGTTCAGAGAGAAAACAAGAATCCTGCCCTTGAGAAGTTGAAGCCCCTTCATGCAGAAGAAGGAATGAGCTTCCTTTGTGATGCAGAGCTGGGAGCAGTGGGTGAAAGTTGCAAAAAGTTAGTTTTTAGTTTTGTAGAAGGCAAGAGTCAACTGGACCAAATCAAATGCCCACGAGGGTCAGGCTGGTGCTGAGTGGCAAACTGGAGAGCACGTACCTGAATAAGGGACTACACTGCTGCTGAGTGCTGGCCTCTTGCTGCTCTGCAGGTCCAGAGTTGTCAGATCTGATTTTTCAAAGAAACTAAACATCCAGATTTTTATGTGAATGCTCTCAAGTCTTTTAGAACATTATGCAGGCTAAACAGATCTGGGAGCCATAAATGACCTAAGATTTGCCCCTGTACAATCGCTGGACTAATGATCTCAGTTCCCTTTCAACTCCAATATTCTCTGGGTTTCAGTGTGACTAACAGTGTATCATCCTCAAATGGTTCTTAGCAAAATACAATTAGACAGTTTGATTCTTAAAAAGTCCTGCCCCCTGGAGCTGGTTCCCAACTTCTCTCATGTTAGAATCTTTCAGAATCCTATCCCCAGCCTCAGCAAAGACCAATTAAATCACAATCTCTGAAAGCAGTAATAAGCGAATTCCCCAGGTGATTCTGATGTGCAAAGTTTGTGAACCACTGCCCTAGGCCTTAGTAGCCTAGTTACCTTAGAAAGTTTTGACCAGTTTATTCCCATCCCCTCCAAATTTCCACCCCACCCTATCATCTCATTTAATCTGCTTTGTTGATCCCGTTAGTGTGCTAATGGGGTATCACCTCTTCTAGATAGAATTCTCTAAAGAAGGGGAGCTGCAGTCACTGGGGCAGGTTGCCATAGCATCATCTCCTGATCCCCAAATTAAGGTTGTTCTTAGTTAATAACGGAGTCTGCAGAGGACAGCCTGATCCAACTCAAAGAACCACATGCTAATGCTGCTACTGTTCCCTCCAAAAAAGGAGCACTGAATGAATTCAATAAGTTTAAGTTGCAGATGTTTTACTTCATTGTTTCTTTTATTAAAGATGAGTAAGTTTGGAAAAACAGATCTGGTTGCATTGAGTGATACAACTATTATGCCCATCTGTGAGCTCCTGGTGAATGGATATTATCGGAATGATTTTTGTTTGCATTATTCCCAGCACCAGACACATACCAAATATTGCACAAATGAATGGAAAATGGATGATTACAAACTGATGTCCCAGACACTGCTTTCAAAATAAGTCATCATACCTAGAAGATGAAATGGATTTCCCTTAATATTTTCAAAAGTCTCTCAACAATTCTGTCAGTTGTTTTTAAAATATCAAAGGAGATTAATACACCTGGCTTTCTTAATCAACCCAGAATAGCTTTGTCTTTAACTTAGACTGACAAATGCTGTCCATTTTGGCAGGGGTAATAATTAGCCACTGCCTAAAGTGATGCTGGCTGCAAAGACCAACACTGATGATCATAATAGTAGGATAGCCAGTTTATCTTCAGCAATCCTTCCAGTCCTGGCATGAATGGTGGGTTGTATACTGGCATATTTCACATATATACCCATGTCCCTGCATAAGAATGCATCCCCTCTCTAATATGCATTGCACATTTTGTTCAACACTGATTTAACAGTATTTATCAGAATTTCAAGAACTGTTCAGTAAAACTATTATTTAATGTGAAGTGTCAGAAAAACATACAAGCTTAGCAACCCCCAAAAGTGATGCCATGCAGGCAGCCTTTGGTTTTTTAAAGCAAAAAGTTTTTAGTTGTGCATCATAATAAAAAGATGTCTTTCAACACTGCAGGATCCAATGCTCAAGGCAGAAATCATGGAAGAGACAAGGCATATACTTCAGGACTGCAACTAAAGGGGAATTGTAGGATAAGAATTTCAAACACAGCATAATGACAAATTCCAGAAATCAAAGTGTTTGGGATCCTTGCTAGCAGAGAAAGATTTTTATGAAGCTAGTTAGGGCCAGAGCCTTCACCATCAGCAGTTTTTAGAGGCTAAACTCTGGCAGGTGCTCTGTAGGAGGGGCTGCTTAGGAAAGTATCAGGGCTACTTTACACTGGAGAAGTGGAGAGTGGAGAGGAGTGGTAGGATGCCACAGGGCATATGAGTGGCTGCACTATTTAAAAAGGAGAGGCTCAGCTTGCCTGAAGTGATGCATATGTGGCTATAATCATCCTGTGATTCTGAAATTTTTTTCCATTTTGGTCTTTATAAAAATGGCAAGCAACGATTGAATACATTTTAAAAGTAGAAAGCCCTTTAAAAGTATGGGTAATGATTCAATTTTACAAATAAAACGGTATTATTGCTCAGACTTCCAGAGAAACCAAATGGTCAATGGATGTATTCCTCCTCTGTCCCTCTAATAATGGTACTGAGAAATAATGAAATATTAGGGGGAAAAGGAAATGTGTAATAATATAAGGGAAGTGTATTCGGATATTAAAAAAAAAGAGTCCTCATTTTTTAACAAATATATTTTATAATACCAACAAATCCTCACAAGTTTGTCAGAGCACATGGCCCTAGCGGCAGGACTATGAAATTAGCATAACCTGAGACTAGTTTGGGAGAATTTGAAACATTTGCTGCTACTTCTACCTTAATTCTTAATTCCAACTGAAGTTTCATCACATACCACAGCAAAAAGGGAAATTAGATGCTAGTTCTGAATTCCTTTGAAAAGAAGTCTAAAAACAGCAAGAAGAAACAGCACTCTGTTTCTGTAAGGGAGTCTAGGAACTGCCCAATAATTACAACCAAGTTCCTTAATGAGGTAGCTCTAATAAACATTTATATCTTAAATAATTTAGATTGTAACCATAACATGAATTGCTTGGATGCTGTGGTTAAGAAAATTGTACAAAATTAAGCAAACTGTTTAAAAAAGAGATGTCTAAAATTTTAAATTATTGAAAGAAATGAAGCTAGAATCGATGTAGTGAAAACCTATACTATTTTTAACAAAGCATTTGTTTCATATTTTATTCCTAAATCTGAGCAATCACAAATTAGTATCAGAAGCAGTTATAAAGATTGCACATGGTTAGTTGCAGTCAGCTGTATTATATATATTGTGTTGAAACACACAGTCTTGCAAGAAGATTCTGCCAATGATCATTTCACTGTATTACTACTGTTCTGGGTGTCAATTTCATCATCCGTAAAATCATGGGGGTTAACCAGAAATCTCTTAAGTCTCAGGTTTAAAAATCTCATTTTCTGGAGATTGGTTCAAGATGGAGGAGTAGAAAGACCTGCTGTCACTCCCTCTTGCAAGAGCACCAGAATCAAAACTAACTGCTGAACAAGCATCGAAAGGAAGACACGGGAACTCACCAAAAAAGATACCCCACATCCAAAGATAAAGGACAAGCCACAATGAGACGGTAGGAGGGGCACCCCATAACTGCTGGATGGGTGATTCACAGACTGGAGAACACTTATACCACAAAAATCCACCCACTGGAGTGAAGGTTCTGAGCCCCACGTCAGGCTTCCCAACCTGGGGGTCCAGCAACAGGAGGAGGAATTCCTAGAGAATCAGACTTTGAAGGCTAGTGGGATTTGATTAAAGGACCTCGACAGGACTGGGGGAAACAGAGACTCCACTCTTGGAGGGCACACACAAAGTAGTGTGCACATCAGGACCTGGGGGAAAGAGGGTGACCTCGTAGGAGACTAAACCAGACCTACCTGCTAGAGTCGGAGAGTCTCCTGCAGAGGTGGGAGGTGGCTGTGTCTCACCGTGAGGACAAGGGCACTGGCAGCAGAAGTTCTGAGAAGCCATATATACTGGCTCCTTGGCGTGAGCCCTCCCTGAGTCCACCATTAGCCCCACCAAAGAGGCCAGGTAAGCTCCAGTGTTGGGTCACCTTAGGCCAAACAACCAACAGGGAGGGAACCCAGCCCCACCCATCAGCAGACAACGGGATTAAAGTTTTACTGAGCTCTGCCCACCAGAGCAACAGCCAGTTCTACCCACCACCAGTCCCTCCCATCAGGAAACTTGTACAAGCCACTTAGATAGCCTAATCCACCAGAGGGAAGACAGCAGAAGCAAGAAGAACTACAGTCCTGCAGCCTGTGGAACAAAAACCACATTCACAGAAAGACAGACAAGATGAAAAGGCAGAGGGCTATGTACCAGATGAAGGAACAAGATAAAACCCCAGAAAAACAACTAAATGAAGTGGAGATAGGCAACCTTCCAGAAAAAGAATTCAGAATAACGATAGTGAAGATGATCCAGGACCTCGGAAAAACAATGGAGGCAAAGATGAAGAAGATGCGAGAAATGTTTAACAAAGACCTAGAAGAATTAAAGAACACACAAACAGACATGAACAATACAATAACTGAAATGAAAACTACACTAGAAGGAATCAATAGCAGAATCACTGAGGCAGAAAAACGGATAAGTGACCTGGAAGACAGAATGGTGGAATTCACTGCTCCAGAACAGAATAAAGAAAAAAGAATGAAAATAAATGAAGACAGCCTAAGAGACCTCGGGAAAACATTAAATGCAACAACATTCGCATTATAGGGGTCCCAGAAGGAGAAAAGAGAGACAAAGGACCCAAGAAAATATTTGAAGAGATTATAGTCAAAAACTTCCCTAACATGGGACAGGAAATGGCCACCCAAGTCCAGGAAGCGCAGAGAGTCCCATACAGGATAAACCCAAGGAGAAACATGCTGAGACACATAGTAATCAAATTGGTAAAAATTAAAGACAAAAAAAATTATTGAAAGCAGCAAGGGAAAAATGACAAATAACATACAAGGGAACTCCCATAAGGTTAACAGCTGATTTCTCAGCAGAAACTCTACAAGCCAGAAGGGAGCGGCATGACATATTTTAAGTGATGAAAGGGAAGAACCTACAACCAAGATTACTCTACCCAGCAAGGATCTCATTCAGATTCGACAGAGAAATCAAAAGCTTTACAGACAAGAAAAAGCTAAGAGAATTCAGCACCACCAAACCAGCTCTACAACAAATGCTAAAGGAACTTCTCTAAGTGGGAACAACAAGAGAAGAAAAGAACCTATAAAAACAAACCCAAAACAATTAAGAAAATGGTAACAGGGACATACATATTGATAATTACCTTAAACATGAATGGATTAAATGCTCCAACCAAAAGACACAGGCTCGCTGAATGGATACAAAAACAAGACCCATATATATGCTGTCTACAAGAGACCCACTGCAGACCTAGGGACACATACAGACTGAAAGTGAGGGGATGGAAAAAGATATTCCATGCAAATGGAAATCAAAAGAAAGCGGGAGTAGCAATTCTCATATCAGATAAAATAGATTTTAAAATAAAGAATGTTACAAGAGACAAGGAAGGACACTACATAATGATCAAGGGATCAATCCAAGAAGAAGATATAACAATTATAGATATATATGCACCCAACATAGGAGCACCTCAATACATAAGGCAACTGCTAACAGCTATAAAAGAGGAAATTGACAGTAACACAATTATAGTGGGAGACTTTAACACCTCAATTACAGCAATGGACAGATCATCCAGACAGAAAATTAATAAGGAAACACAAGCTTTAAATGATACAATAGACCAGATAGATTGAATTGATATTTATAGGACATTCCATCCAAAAACAGCAGATTACACTTTCTTCTCAAGTGCACACAGAACATTCTCCAGGATTGATCACATCTTGGGTCACAAATCAAGCCTCAGTAAATTTAAGAAAATCGAAATCATATCCAGCATCTTTTGTGACTAAATGCTATGAGATTAGAAATCAATTACAGGGAAAAAAATGTAAAAAACACAAACACATGGAGGCCAAACAATACGTTACTAAATAACCAAGAGATCACTGAAGAAATCAAAGAGAAAATCAAAAAATACGTAGAAACAAATGACAATGAAAACACGATGATCCAAAACCTATGGGATACAGCAAAAGCAGTTCTAAGAGGGAAGTGTATAGCAATACAATCCTACTTCAAGAAACAACAAACATGTCAAATAAACAATCTAACCTTATACCTAAAAGAACTAGAGAAAGAAGAACAAAACCCCAAGTTAGTAGAAGGAAAGAAATCATAAAGATCAGAGCAGAAATAAATGAAATAGAAACTAAGAAAACAATAGCAAAGATCAATAAAACTAAAAGCTGGTTCTTTGAGAAGATAAACAAAATTGATAAACCATTAGCCAGACTCATCAAGAAAAACAAGGAGAGGACTCAAATCAATAAAATTAGAAATGAAATAGAAGTTACAACAGACACCGCAGAAATACAAAGCATTCTAAGAGACTACTATAAGCAACCGTATGCCAATAAAATGGACAATCTGGAAGAAATGGACAAATTCTTAGAAAGGTATAACCTTCCAAGACTGAACCAGGAAGAAATAAAAAATATGAATAGACCAATCACAGGCAATGAAACTGAAACTGTGATTAAAAATATTCCAACAAACAAAAGTCCAGGACCAGATGGCTTCACAGGTGAATTCTATCAAACATTTAGAGAAGAGCTAACACCCATCCTTCTCAAACTCCTCCAAAAAATTTCGGAGGAAGGAACACTCCCAAACTCATTCTATGAGGTCACCATTACCCCGATACCAAAACCAGACAAAGATACTCCACAAAAAGAAAATTACAGACCAATATCACTGATGAATATAGATGCAAAAATCCTCAACAAAATACTAGCAAACACAATCCTACAACACATTAAAAGGATCATACACCATGACCAAGTGGGATTTAACCCAGAGATGCAAGGATTCTTCAATATACGCAAATCAATCTATGTGATATACCATATTAACAAATTGAAGAATAAAAACCATATGATCATCTCAATAGATGCAGAAAAAGCTTTTGGCAAAATTCAACATCCATGAGGCTTCCCTGGTGGCACAGTGGTTGAGAGTCTGCCTGCCGATGCAGGGGACATGGGTTTGTACCCCGGTCTGGGAAGATCCCACATGGCACGGAGCGGCTGGGCCTGTGAGCGATGGCCGCTGAGCCTGCACGTCCAGAGCCTGTGCTCTGCAATGGGAGAGGCCACAACAGTGAGAGACCCGTGTACCGCAAGAAAAAAATAAAATAAAATCAACACCCATTTATGATAAACAGTCTCCAGAAAGTAGGCATATAGGGAACCTACCTCAACATAATAAAGGCCATATATGACAAACCCACAGCAAACATCATTCTGAATGGTAAAAACCTGAAAGCATTTCCTCTATGATCAGGAAAAAGACAAGGATGTCCACTCTCACCACTAGTATTCAACATAGTTTTGGAAGTCCTAGCCATGGCAATCAGAGAAGAAAAAGAAATAAAAGGAATACAAATTGGAAAAGAAGAAGTAAAACTGTCACTCTTTGCAGATGACATGATACTATACATAGAGAATCCTAAAGATGCCACCAGAAAACTACTAGAGCTAATCAATGAATTTGGTAAAGTTGCAGGATACAAAATTAGTGCACAGAAATCTTTTGCATTCCTATACACTAGTGATGAAAAATATGAAAGAGAAATTAAAGAAACACTCCCATTTACCATTGCAACAAAAAGAATAAAATACCTAGGAATAAAGCTACCCAGGGAGACAAAAGACCTGTATGCAGAAAACTATAAGACACTGATGAAAGAAATTAAAGATGATACAAAGAGATGGAGAGATATACCTTGTTCTTGGATTGGTAGAATCAATATTGGGAAAATGACTATACTACCCAAAGCAATCTACAGATTCAATGCAATCCCTATTAAATTACCAATGGCCTTTTTTTACAGAACTAGAACAAAAAATCCTAAAATTTGTATGGGGACACAGAAGACCCCAAATAGCCAAGGCAGTCTTGAGGGAAAAAAACGGAGCTGGAGGAATCAGGCTCCCAGACTTCAGACTATACTACAAAGCTACAGTAATCAAGACAATATGGTACTGGCACAAAAACAGAAATATAGATCAATGGAACAGGATAGAAAGCCCAGAGGTAAGCCCACGCACCTATGGTCAACTAATCTATGACAAAGGAGGCAAGGATATACAACAGAGAAAAGACAGTCTCTTCAATAAGTGGTGCTGGGAGAACTGGACAGCTGCATGTAAAAGAATGAAATTAAACACTCCCCAAAACCATACACAAAAATATACTCAAAATCGATTACAGACGTAAATGTAAGACCAGACACTATAAAACTCTTAGAGGAAGCACAGGAAGAACACTCTTTGATATAAATCACAGCAAGGTCTTTTTTGATCCACCTCCTAGAGTAATGGAAATAAAAACAAAAATAAACAAATAGGACCTAATGAAACTTAAAAGTTTTTGCACAGCAAAGGAAACTACAAACAAGAGGAAAAGACAACCCTCAGAATGGGAGAAAATATTTATTTTTGAGAAAATATTTCTGAGAAAATATTTTTGCAAACGAATCAACAAAGGATTAATCTCCAAAATATATAAACAGCTCATGCAGCTCAATAGTAAAAAAAAAAAAAAAAAACCAACCCAACCTAAAAATGGGCAGAAGACCTAAATAGACATTTCTCCAAAGAGACATACAGATGGCCAAGAAGCAAATGAAAAGCTGCTCATCATCACTAATTATTAGAGAAATGCAAATCAAAACTACAATGAGGGGCTTCCCTGGTGGCGCAGTGGTTGAAAGTCCGCCTGCCGATGCAGGGGACATGGGTTCGTACCCCGGTCTAGGAAGATCCCACATGCCACGGAGCGGCTAGGCCCATGAGCCATGGCCGCTGAGCCTGTGCGCCCAGAGCCTGTGCTCCGCAACGGAAGAGGCCACAACAGTGAGAGGCCCGCGTACTGCAAAACAAAAAAAAAAGAAAAAAAACCTACAATGAGGAATCACCTCATACCAGTTAGAATGGGCATCATTAGAAAATCTACAAACAACAAATGCTGGAAAGGGTGTGGAGAAAAGGGAACCCTCTTGCACTGTTGGTGGGAATGTAAATTGATACAGCCACTATGGAGAACAGTATGGAGGTTCCTTAAAAAACTAAAAATAGAATTACCATATGACCCAGCAATCCCACTACCGGGCATATATCCAGAGACATCCATAATTCAAAAAGACACATGCACCCCAATGTTCATTGCAGCACTATTTACAATAGCCAGGATATGGAAGCAACCTAAATGCGCATCGACAGATGAATGGATAAAGAAGATGTGGTACATATATACAGTGGAATATTACTCAGCCATAAAAAGGAACAAAACTGGGTCATTTGTAGAGACGTGGATGGATCTAGAGACTGTCATACATAGTGAAGTAAGTTAGAAAGAGAATAACAAATATGGTATATTAACGCATATATGTGGAAACTAGAAAAATGGTACAGATGAACTGGTTTGCAGGGCAGAAATTGAGACACAGATGCAGAGAACAAACGTATGGACACCAAGGGGGGAAATTTGCGGGGGGGGATGAATTGGGAGATTGGGATTGACATGTATACACTGATATGTATAAAATGGATAAGTAATAAGAACCTGCTGTATAAAAAAATAAATAAAATAAAATTCAAAAAAAAAAGTAATCTCTAACCAATAGTCCTAGCACTTTCATAGAATTTTTTATCATATAAGCACATTATAAAAATCAGCAAATAAGTCAAACAAGTAAAAATGTAACTCTAGGAAGCTAAAGATGTTTATTTTGTAAAACTTCACCAGTTGGGATAAACTGGGACAGACCAATCTGAATTCGTTGAAAGTATGAATCATGGAATAGTTTAATGTGATTTGAACTGGGATTTCAAAGTGTTCACAGGTAGAGTTTCTTAAGCACTGATTTCAATAAATAATTGTCAGTAGCATAAAAAAAAAATCTCATTTTCTGAAACTGATGTATGATGATTGCTTTTGGAAAGTCCATTCCCACCAACCTTAATGTCAGGGACTATGGATAAAGTAGGAAACGACCAGTGGCTCTTCTGGGCAGCCTGATCTTATAAACCAAAGGCCACAATCCTCTTCCTGAAACTACTATATCACTTCTCTACCTTCTCTGCCTTTAGTTCCTTAGGCCAGTTTTTCTCCCTTTGGAACTGGCCTCAGATCATCTTGTCCAGCCATCTTGTTTTATAGATGAGAAATGAACCAGAGAGGGCAGGTGACTTGCCTGGGGTACCAGAGCTACTTAATGACAAAGCCAGGGCTAAAATCCAAATCTGCTGTTTGGAAGCCTGCTGTTCTTTGCCCTAAATCACACCACCCACTTGTCTTTCACCCCTGACAAAAAGCAGAACACAAAACTATGAGAATAGGGGTGAGGGGGGCATCTAGATAATACCAGTGAGAAGTTATTGTATCTCAAAAATATAAATATCGAGGTGATAATAAGTGTTAATGCCTAAAATGACTAGCTTAGCAAGTGTATGGCAGACTCAACCACATTTTAATAATCACTGCCAAAGGCCTCTGAAGTTAAAGAAAGCTCTTAGGCTGAGGAGGGCAGAGGCAGAATACTTTGGATAACATTAGAAGAATAAATACAAGGTTGGGGGAAAGTGCCTAAAATTTCCTAGACCAAGGAAAATCAATTCAAGGAGCTAAGGTACAGAGAGAAAGATGGTATAATTTGGCTTAGAATTAACTGCAACTTAAGTGAATGTAATGCCAAATAATTGGGTATTATACATATTTTTATTATGTTCTCATGATAAGAATTCAGAGAAAAGTGATGGGATGTGCCAACATAAATAATAATAAAGCCTCACTCCTATAAGCCACTGGCTCGACTTTGACATTTGTGACCTATCTCAGTAATTAAAGCACTGAAACAGTTCAGGTTCACTGCTGCTGTTATAAGGAAGACTGCTTGGTGAGATTCAAAGGAGCCAGTGGAATGTGAATTTTATGAAATCATAATTATTTTCACATGAGAACCGCTCAAAATGCAGAAATGCAAATAGAAGTCTTTAAAAATCTTTTAAAACTGAGGGCAAAAACAGGGTTAAAGGGAAGATAGACTGTCTGATTCTATAAGTAAGAATATTTCATTTTGAGAAAGTAATATATATAACTGGCACTCAGCAAGGGATAAATGGCTTCTGTTTCTAGCTAATGAGATTTGATTTAAAATTTTTAATTGGGAGCAATGGACGAAGCTCAGGAACCAGAACCAAGAGCAAATACTCAGTTTTTCTGAGGGGTATGACAAAAATTCGTCCTTATTTTTATACCATGGAACTCTAAGATGCCTTACTCACTGCAGTAGACAACCCTAGATCCTATAATATTAAAATAATAAAAGGATATAACACTAAAACAATTCAGGGCTTCCCTGGTGGCACAGTGGTTGAGAGTCCGCCTGCCGATGCAGGGGACACGGGTTCGTGCCCTGGTCCGGGAAGATCCCACATGCCGTGGAGCCACTGGGCCCGTGAGCCATGGCCGCTGAGCCTGCGCGTCTGGAGCCTGTGCTCCGCAACGGGAGAGGCCACAACAGTGAGAGGCCCGCGTACCACAAAAACAAAAAACAAAAACAAAAAAACAATCAAAGACTAATTAAAATAAATTAAGAAATACATTTATATGGAAAAAATGATAAACAGGTATCCTGAGTTTCTCAACTATAAAAAGAACACAATAATCTGAAAGGTTATCATGATGAGTAAATAATATACATAAAATTCTTAAAGATGTGTCTGGTACACAATAAGTGCTTTGCAAATGGTAGCTATTATCATAGCCAGGATGAAGAATAACTTTTGAGCTAATTAGATTGGACTAATCACCACCTCCTCCATGCTTCAGTTTCATTCTGAGCATACAGATGTGATCACTGTTAGCCAACTAGGCAGCTTTTGAGATCTTTGACTAGATCACACAAGAAAACCAAAAATAGTATTTGGAAACCAAGGTGAGGGGAAAAGAGTTACCTGAGTAGGCAATGGCTAGCAAAATATATTATGACATTATTTATAAGCAGCATTCATAAGGCAAGGGGTCACTCACAGTACAAAGATAAGAAGTCAAAGAAAATCAAGGCAATTTAGAAATCTTAAAAATTAAAGGAAGCTGTGACGTAAGCCCTAATGAAAAGTAAAAAGTACTTCCAAAGGAACCTGTAAGACTCTTTGCTGGAACCATTTTCATCTAATTTGAAAACAATTCAAGACTCATGATCTTTTCACCTACCAACCAAGAGTCAGTATACTTATTTTCAACCCAGTATAGTTCTAGGAGGATTTGGATTTATTTTTCTTGGTTTTATGAAGCACTTAATTCCTTTCTGCTCCCAGTATGGAATTTATTTTTTAAGAATTCCACTTTCTTTTCCCTTTAAAGTCAAGGACCTTTCCCCTACTCATGTAATCCTAGAACTCAAAGTTGACAAAAAAGAAAACTGTTTTAACTCTGGGAGCATATTCTTGGGCAGGACATTTAAGGCTACATAGAGGAATGGTTATTAATGTATAAAGAAGGTTCCACGGGGATGAAAAAGAAATCCTTGTGCAATTTGAAGGCTAAATGCAGAGAAAAAGCAAAGCTCCTGAAGGGTAGGAGATAAAAATGTAATTACTATGGCTTTTCCTCTCTCCCCATTAATGGAAATGCTGTTTATGACTGAGAAATCTCTTAAAAAATATTCTGAAAGTTGCCAGGTAGATTATTAACAGATTTATCTGTTTATTCCAAAGTTTGGGATTTGCTTCTTTTCAAATATTCCAAGAGTCAAACTGAGAGAACTTCCGTTTCTCAGAAAAACATTAATAAATAAGAGCTTGGATTTTATTGCCTTTGTCCACTCTCCTGATACTGTTCTTTCCTTCTTTAAAAACAATCCAAATGCATCCCTTCCCAAAATACATATTGATCTTAGCAGTGAAATAAAGGAACTCTTTTTTTTTTAATCTTCCCACATAAGGACTCATAAAAATAGGCCTAGAGGTAAAGATGTTAAAAAAAAAAAAATAGGCCTAGAGGACAGTGACCTGAAACCAGAAAAATCTAGGTCTCCAATTCCCATCACAGTCTCTCCAACCCTACAAGCACACTTAAGGTTCAAAAAGAAAAATTAATGCCCAAACAGCCTGTGAGGCACATAGACATGGAAAAATTTTCTATCCTGGTCTTACCAGGCATCAGATAACATATTGTTAAAATCGTCAATGGACCATTCATTTAGAAAGGGTTCTAACCTTTTAAAATCACGAACTAACATCAGCAACAGTATGTCAGGGATCTTGGACCACACTCACAATGGCTTCTTTGTCGAGTAAGCAAAGAAGCTGTGTTATTTTGGTTGCCTGGAAATTCTTATTTGTTCCACTGAACTGCAAAGATCTTGGATCCCTATTAAAGGCTGTGGATCTCCACATAAGTGATATCTCTGTTACAGAGAAAGAAGGGGCTGCTGCACGTGCTAGAATGTCTTCGGCTTTGAATCAGATGCTCCAAGTTTGGTTTCAACCAGACTTCCAGTGTGCCCAATGCCAAACTTCATGCTTTAAGGGGAGAAAAGTCTAGATCCCAGGAGCACACCAAATCACTCAGATAAAGGAGTAGAAGCATGCTTCAATTGGACTAAAGTTGGTTCCCTTTGTTAGCACCAATCTCTCATTTAGTTCTTCACAGAGTAAATTACAGCTTCTCTCAGAGAAGAGGACATGGATATTGAGAATGAATTAAAGTAGGTATTGAAGTAGAAATTTCAAGGCCAAATATCCACAAAGTCAGGCAAAGCAGCATCTGAGGCCAGTACCAGAAAGTGGTGGAATTCAATGGGCAGCAATTCTGAATACTTGAGTTCCCCTAGAACCTGTCCAGCCTCATGGCCCAACCTGTACCCCAATCATGGGCACCACCTCCTCGATCCACAGTAAGTCCAATGGGGTTGAGGCTCGACTTTGTCGGTGGTGAATTCGGCGTAGCCGCAGAAGGTACAGGATGATGGCCAGTAGCACCACCAGGATACAGGCGAAGAAAAGATAGTGGTTGTACACAAAGGAGAGACGGAACCAGCTACCATGGGCTTGTCGGGCACCTTCCTGCCGTAGATCCCTAAGGAAGAAGGTGGAAAGAAATGTTAGTTTAGGAGAGAAATATTTATGCCAATGTAAAAGGCCCAAAGGTTTTACCCATTTACTCCATCCATGTAAACATGCTATAATACCAGCTCCACAGAGCAAGCAAAGCTGAAGCATGTCCCCAGGCCCAGAGCTGGTATGTGTGATTCCTTCTGTACCTTCCTTTCCCCGGCCTAGAGGGAGCCTCACAGGCCTACCCCCTCTAGAATCTGGGGGCAAAATTAGAAGCCAAAGAAATGAACAGTAAGACAAGACTGGTCATCTGTCAAATAAGTCTTAACAGTGACCCCATACCACCCTGGCCTACACAGTTTGTAAATATGGTGCTAATGAGTAGGGTGGCCCCTGAATCTAATCAAGAAATCAGAGTATATCTAAATCTTAAAAAAAAAAAAAAAAAAAAAAGTTGCTGTGCTTCCTGAGGATTTAGGATTTATCTAGAGAAAGCTGTCACTTAATCAACTGTATTGTAAACCGAAGAAAAAATAGACATGTAAACCTAAGTGCAGTGATCTGTCTAGAACAGAAGCCCTTCTCTCATGGTCCAGATACCAGATCCATTTTCATTGTGTTTGACCTGCAGTGTTTTTTAAAGATGTGAATCTCCAAACAGAAAGACCACATATAAAATATGGATTTCTGGCTTCTCGACAAAGGAGAGCTGGCAGATGCTGGGACAGCACTTCTGCATGACGTAATCAGCCTTTTGTTCGGGGCACATACTCTCCAGTTCCCCACTTCTCTCACTCGCCTGGCTTCTATACTGAGTTTAAAGAAACAGGCACCAAAGATTAAGGGTTCATCTTAGTTTATTTAAAATAGTCCAGAGGAGAGAGCACCTACAAATTATCCCAAATATCTTATGGTACATAAGAGCAAGACATCCCCTAAAAGCATCTCAGGTCCTTTGTTCTAATTCTGGCCCACCAAAAAGCCTTCCAAGTCAATGACATGATCTCTAGAGTGACTCTACCCATTAGGAAAGATTGCTGTATAGGAACAACATATCCCAGTCCTCTAGTCAGATAGAGATAGTTCCAGAGTAACTTTAGTTCATCAGTCAGTATCTTAGAAGTTGTTAGTAAGAGCTTAATTCTAAAGATTGATTTGTTGTAGATAAACAAAACTGAATTCCTGGGAACTCCCTGGCAGTCCAGTGGTTAGGACTTGGTGGCTTCACTGCCGAGGCCATGGGTTCAATCCCTGGTCAGGGAACTAAGATCTCACAAGCCACGTGGCACGGCCAAAAAAAAACCCACTGAATTCCTGAAATTGCAAAGAAGAACATACTCCAGACCAATAATTCTCAGACTTCTTTCTGTTTCAACATGCCTGGTAAGTAATAGTAGTTTCACGTGGCAGTAATAAGGGGAGTTTGGGTGGGTTTTTTTTGTTTTTTGAGGGGGAGGTTACTTAAGAAACCTATTCTGAGGCACCAACTAACATCCTCTGAGCTCAAGATGCCAGCTTGGTCAGTCCACTTTACCTGAGTGGTAAGAAGCGTGTTTTATACAAAATGGCTCCCAGTGTCCACTGAACCTCTCGGTCATAGACCAGTTGGGCTGTCTGCAGATTTGGGTAGTCATAGGGAAAGTGGAATCCTTCATGAAGAACTTGGTACATCCAAGCTGACTTAAAACACTGATATCTGTGTGACAAAAAATAATTAGTTTTTTTTAAAGAAGGAAAAGAGGGACTTCCCTGGTGGTGCAGTGGTTAAGAATTCGCCTGCCAACGCAGAGGATGTGGGTTTGAGCCCTGGTCCGGGAAGATCCCACATGCCACGGAGCAGCTAAGCCTGTGCGCCACAACTACTGAGCCTGTGCTCTAGAGCCTGCAAGCCACAACCACTGAGCCTGTGTGCCACAACTACTGAAGCCCGCACGCCTAGAGCCTGTGCTCCACAATAAGGGAAGCCACCGCAATGAGAAGCCTGCGCACCGCAACGAAGAGTAGCCCCTGCTCGCCGCAACTAGCGAGAGCCCGCACGCAACGAAGACCCAATGCAGCCAAAAATAAAAATAAATTTTTTTTTAAAAAAGAAGAAAACAAAGAATTCAAATGCTTTCTGCATATTCCCACTAGATGTCAAAAAGACCTCTCTTTCCCCGTTTCACCTTCCTCACCTCTAGGTGGAGCCAAATCTGAGCCTCTTTTATGTTAACGTTTAACACAAAAGGGAAGAACACCTCTATGCAATGTAACAACACTATTGTGAGTACATTTTACTTTTCTTTTTCTTTCTTTTTCTTCTAACAGCCCTTATCTTCAGGGAGAATGCTGAAATATCTACAAATATGATGTTTTGGATTTGCTTCAAAATGACTGAATTGTGGGGTGGGAAAACAGATGAAACAAGAGGGCTGGAAGCTGATAGCTATTAGGAGAGAAGCTGGGTGACAGATATTCAGGAGTTCATTAAACTGTTCTATTTTTGTTTACAAAATGGGAGGACTGATGAACCAAACTGGCAAAATACTGATATGTGTTCAAGCTGGGTGACAGTTACATGTGGGTTTCTGTTACTGTTCTTTCTACTTTTCTGCATGTTTGATTTTAATAAAAATTTAAAAATAAAAAGACCACCACTTTTAATTTAAAACCACTTGGAGAGAACACTTTTTGGTAACCACCAGTTTCCCTTGGCTTCACTAAAATAAGCTCACTATTTTGGCCTCTACCCTTCAGAAAATCAAAATCTGAAGTAACCAAACTCTCCTTCAACATAAAATCCAATCTGTACTATCACTCGCTCTCTTTCATTCATTGTTCATACACTTTTTTTAAAAATTTAATTTAATTTTACTTTTTTGGCTGTGTTGCATTTTCATTGCTGCGCACAGCCTTTCTCTAGCTGCGGCGAGCGGGGTCTACTCTTTGTCACGGTGCTTGGGCTTCTCATTGCGGTGGCTTTTCTTGCTGTGGAGCACGGGCTCTAGGCACATAGGCTTCAGTAGCTGTAGCACGGGGGCTCAATAGTTGTGACGTGCGGGTCCTAGAGTACATGGGCTTCAGTAGTTGCAGCGTGTGGGCTCAGTAGCTGTGGCGCGCAGGCTCTAGGGCGCAGGCTCAGTAGTTGTGGTGCACGGGCTTAGTTGCTCCGTGGCAGGTGGGATCTTTCCGGAGCAGGGCTCGAACCCACGTCCCCTGCAATGGCAGGCGGATTCTTAACCACTGCACCACCAAGGAAGTCCCGTTCATACATTTTAAGGCCACATCTAAGGGAGAAAAGGAAGTTACTTACTTGAGTCGATGCTCATCTGCATGTGATGAAAAGAGGCCATTCTTGAATCTCTGAGTGAGTACTGACCAAGCCATGCCACAGTAATCCTGGAACAACCACAGAGAAATGGTGCAACATGAAATGGGAGGCAAACTGTAAATCCGCCACAGTCATAGCTGTTCCATTTCTAAAGTTACTTGTGGGATACTAGTTGACAAAGGAAAACAGAAATGGCATATTCATTCACCAAACACAGTGCCAGGTCCTGGGCAAGGCAAGTCCCTGAACTCAGGCCACTGAGTGACTTGAGTTACCTGGGAATAGTCCTTTTTATTCCTATTGCCTCCACGTTCACTACGAAGCCTGCCTGACATGGCTCCTGAGCCTCTTAGGCTTCAGATATGGGTAAGGTTAGGACCAGGAGTAGCAACATCAAAAGCCAAACAGAGCTTCATTCTATCCTATGTAGGACTGACATGAGTAGGTCAAACAGGTGGAACAGAAAATGGTCAAAGATCTATCACTGGGACTTCCCTGGTGGCACAGTGGTTAAGACTCCGCCTGCCAATGCAGGGAACACGGGTTCAAGCCTTGGTCCGGGAAGATCCCACGTGCCGCGGAGCAACTAAGCCCGTGCGCCACAACTACTGAGCCTGCGCTCTAGAGCCCGCGAGCCACAACTACTGAGCCCATGTGCCACAACTACTGAAGCCTGTGCGCCTAGAGCCTGTGCTCTGCAACAAGAGAAGCCACTGCAATGAGAAGCCCGTGCACCGCAACGAAGAGTAGCCCCCGCTCGCCGCAACTAGAGAAAGCCCGCTTGCAGCAATGAAGACCCAATGCAGCCAAAAATAAAATAAATAAAATAAATTTATATATAAAAAAAAAAGATCTATCACTGGCCTGCCTCTGTGTTGTAATTCTCACCAAAGGAATCATTCCTTTTGGTTTGTTCAGTGAACTAACATTTCCTGCATGTCTACTATATGCCAGGTACTATTCTAGGTGCCAGGGGGATCCAGCAGTGAATAAAACAGACAAAAATTTCGTTCCTTATGAAGCTTACTTTCCAGTGGTGGGGGACAGACAATAACCAAATATACATGCATACATACATACATGTACACATACATACACAGAGTGGGTTAGATGATGTAAGTGCTCATGAGAAAAATAAAGCAGGAAAGGGAAATAGGTAATATTGAGGAGGGCTGCAATTTTGTATAGGATGGCCAAGGAAGGTGTCACTGGGACGATAACAGTTGAGTCAAAGTTAAAAAAAACAAAGGGCGAACGAAATCATCTTTTACCTAGGAAAGAAAACATATTAAGCCACTAGCAGTTTGGGCAAGTAATAACCTGAGCCCTTTGATGTTCAAGGGAATAGGATTTGAGGAAGTTTTAAAATGAGAGAAAGATTCAGGCTATGGATGCTTAGGGGACGCTGGAAAGGAAAGGGAATATGAGGGTATTCCTAGAGGCAAGGGCAAATACAAACCAGGTTTTCCTCACTATTTCTTAGGGACTGCCTTTAGAGAACAGAATAGTACTAACACTGCAGATATTATTCCTTTTGGAAGCCTTATACCAAGCGAACCTTAGAGAATTCTAAGAAAGCAGAAGGGAAAGAATAAAAAATATAAGAGAGGACAGATCTCCCCATAAATTTTTCTGATAAAAGAGACAGATAGGGCTTCCCCGGTGGTGCAGTGGTTGAGAGTCCGCCTGCCGATGCAGGGGACACAGGTTCGTGCCCCGGTCCAGGAGGATCCCACGTGCCGCGGAGTGGCTGGGCCTGTGAGCCATGGCCGCTGAGCCTGTGCGTCCGGAGCCTGCGCTCCGCAACGGGAGAGGCCACAACAGTGAGAGGCCCGCGTACCACAAATAAAAGAGACAGATATACAAAAATTAAAAAGAGATGAATCCAAATTAAAGCAGACACTGTAGAAAGCTAGCTAAACTTTTACCTGTCCAAATAACTACTGTTTTAAACCTATAAGATGCTTAAGTCCTAAATGTGCTCTAAGTGCATGTTTACTTCTTCTGCAATTTAAACGCACTATCATTGCTTTTTGCAACATCTTTTTAATATTCTAAGTGACCCTATACCATCCTTAAAACTCAAGGTAAGAAAATGGAAGTGGACTTGCCCACCTGTGTGACATCATCTCCAAAAGCACATTACACCTGGGAACAACCAGTAAGGGAAAAATACCTGGAGATGACACTTTTGGCCACAAACATTAATTAAGACTATTGGAAAGTTGGAGGAAAAACCATTAACCACCATGACAATATTAGACCTGGGTGATAATTTGGGTAGTAGGACACCCGTGGAAACCTAAGCTTAATTAATTAGAAGGCAGTATAGCACAGCAGGTTCCTTAACTTCTCTAAGTCCACCTCCTCATCTGTAAAATGAGGGCTCACAGGGCTCCTGCCAAGAATCCAGTGAGATCATGCATGCAAAGCCCTTCGCACGGCATCTGGTACAAAGTCAGGCGTACAATAAGTGGCTGCTGCCAGGATGAGTCACTTTATTATTAATAATTTACCTGAGCAGCCTTGGCAAACGTTGGCCCGTGGTAGCGGCCACCGATGCGTAACACATCCTCTGTACAGTAAAAGAACTCGGAGAAACCGTAGAACTCGCTGTTGTTGAAGTCAATGGGTGACTGGTAGATGCCATTCAGCGAGGCCTGGCTGGTGCTGGAGCGAGCCAACAGGGGGCTCAGCATGGCCCCACAAGCCACCCAGTCCCCTCTTCCTCGGACATGAAGGACCTGGCTGTTCCTTTCCACCACATCTGTGAGTCCCACAGGCAGGCAGGGATCTAGAAATGGATTGTCAGGACTCAGACCTGTCTTCTGGCCCAGCAACCTGTCACAATGACAAAAACAAACAAAACACATCAGTACTGTACTCAGCCTCCTCTAAGATGCTTCCCAGATATCTTGTTATTCTTCTACGTGACACCCCTAAAAACAAGGATGGAGTGTTACCACGTAGTTGTGTCACGTGAACATTTAAATTATGCAAATTCAATTTAGAAAAAGAAAGAAATATGGCAGTGATTTTGTTCAACCTTTTAGTCAACATGTATATTTCCCAATGTATAGTGAAATTGGAGATGTGAATCTGCTGTTCTCCCTCTGGTCTTCATTCCCATTTGCCTCTTAAAAGTGAAAAGATCTCACCATTCTGAGCGCAATTCTAATGTTTAAAAAAACAACTGGGAGGAGGTGAAGTGGGAAGGGCTGAGGAGTGTCCTGAGGCAGGGACCATGGCAGTGGTGCAGGGGCCATGGCAGTGGTGCAGTGGCGATGGGTGGCAAAAGTGACCGAGTACATGCCCAGCTCTGAGGGGGAAGGGAGGGGCAGGTTTTGATTCCCACCATGGCCATCACACAGCTCTGGTTAACTAAAGTCTGTACTTGTCTAGCAACAGTATTCTCATTCCTAAAGAGATTAATATGCAGATCTGGCCAAAGATGGAAATTAAGTAGAGACCAAATAACTTGGCCAACTACAGTTAATTACTCATCAGTTCCTAAGACAAATGTTGAAGAGTGGACTTCCTGGGATGAAGATGCACCCACAAGTGTAGAGACTGAAGGAGGGAATGGTAATGTGGCAACACAACAAAATGCTTTGGAACAAGTGGAACCTACTTTAAAGATGTGACACCACCTATAAGGAAAACTCAGAAAATTATTAAAAAGAGAGAAACATTAAGTTTTAACACCCCAGGAAGCACAGGTTTCTCTACAGATTAGCAGATACACAAGATGAGTAATCAATCTTCTGAACTAGGTAACTCAGATACATGGTAAAAAGAAATACCAATGCATGAGAAGAAGATGCAGCCTCTTCCGAGGCAGCAAAAAACATGATACAGAGATAAAAGAGCAGCAAAACAACAAAGGAAGGAAATGGAAGAGGAAGCACAGTGGCTAAAGTTGGCGTGAAACTTTCATAGTAATTGTTCTTCAGATGCCGTAGTGTCAGCAGGAGTGATCTGAACTCCATAACCCAAGCAACACTTGTATGGATTTAAGAGTACTTTCAGAATACAAACACACTGCTTGGTTTTAATGCCTTCATCAATCATCCAGATAACAGGATTCTACTCTTAGGAGTTTAGACTCAGAAAAACAAAAAACACTTATGAGACAATATTTTCTTTAACATGCTCCCAATAGAAGGCAATTGACTACTGTAGAGAAATTATTACAAACGGGATAAACCAGTAGCTCTTCAAGCCACTGTTTCCAGCTAAACAAATGGGGGTAAATAGTTTTATGGTGGAAAAGAACTCTGCTCTCTATTATGCTTTCCTTTAATGTGCATAATGATAAAAATAATTTTCAGTGCTAAAAAACCCACAACTATTTGTACATTATGGTCTAAATACTTCATCTGGTACACAATGAAGAATCAGTGGTCTGTCCAGTGCTAGAGGAAAAAATGTCGATTCTGGACTTAAAGAGAATATTTTAAAGGCTAGTTTTAACTACTATTTTAAAGGCTAATTTTGATTAAGATACTTTTAATCTTTTATGCACATTATGGAACCTTAAGTCCCACGTAAGATGCAACTCCACTGTAATTCAGAAAACATGTCCTGCGCATTTCCATGTATTGATAAAATGAACTTCCAGTAGCTACACTGCACTGCACAACTTAAACTGGTGACTTAATTGATCTCACTTATCCTGTGGTACCATGTCTGAAGATGGGCGCAGCAAGAAGTCACCACAATAAGCCACTGTACATTTTTGAGTCTTAATAACAAAGAGTAGAAGGCACTCTCAAGCAGATCAAGTGGGACTACTAATAGAGGGTCTCTAAAAGATGCTACCCCATTGGCAGGGGTGGTCAGAAAGGAGGAAGCAAGGACGTATCTATCTAGTAGGATGTAACCATTTTTTCCTAATATCTGCAGCCTGACAACATTCTATTTCAGAATCACAGATCCCATGTCAAACATACCTGTTTTTGTTAAGAGTTTCATTCATCACAAGGTCTTCATAGCGCTGCCGGGCAAAGTTGCCCCCGAATCCCAGAAAGGTTGTGACGTAAACCCTATACACATGTTCAGTGTGTTGCACATCACAGCCCAGGTTGAACTCGGCCAGCAAGATCTTCGCAGCTTCTTCCTGTAATACGATGTAAAGGGAACTTTACTTTCGGTTGACTTCTAGAAAGGTATGACATTCTAATACACTAGATTTCATCTGCTACGACTACTCTTTAAAACGTCTTGTAGCATTCTTTCAACCTCACAGAATTATTTTAAACAAAGACATAAAATGACAAGACTATACAAAAAGGAACAAATCAGAGACTAAATAACAAATTAGAGACTAAAATACTTTCTGTAGTTAGACAGAAGGTAGAATCATTACAGATGATGTCATTATCTGGCATGTACTTTTCTGATTTTCCAATTCTCCAAAATGGGAATGTACTATTTTTATAATCAAAAAAAAAAAAAAATCCGGAGACACATAGTTTTTTGAGGCAGAAGCTTGGTGTGTCTCCCTAGTTTTTTGAGGCAGAAGCCTGGTGTGTCTCCCTTTGCTATCCTTTTCTACTTCAGCCAAAAAGAAAAAAAAAAATCCTTTGACAAATAAATTTAAGGAATTTGAGAGATCATCATGAGATCTGTTCTATGGCTTTTTCTAAAACTATTTAAGATGCCTTAATATTCCCTGTGACAGATGTGAGGATTAGAAAAGTTCAATTTTATTGTACCTCTGTTTTTGTTTTTTTTTTTGACTTCAGGTACAGAGGTTGAATTAGTCATATTCCTCAGTTCATGGCACACTATCATGGCAAAGTCCCACTTTTATTTTATTTATTTACTTCCTTTTATCCTCATACTCACTGCCATTCTGGCTCTTGCCACAGGCAATCATTCTAATGTGCTTAATATGTAGTGTTTGCATGTATTGTTGCAAAATGGGATTGTTTTGAATGTATTTATTTTAAATTTCTGAAAATGCTACTGTGCCCAGCATTTCCACTCCTAGGTATATACTCAAGAAAGCTGAAAACATGTCTACACAAAAATGTTACATGAGTGCTCATAGCAGCGCTATCCATAACAGCCAAAAACTGGAAGCAACCTAAATGTCCATCAGCTGATGAATGATAAACAAAATGTGTCATGGTCACACAATGGAATGTTATTCAGCCAAAAAGGGAATAAAGTACTGATATCTGCTACAACATGGATAAGCCTTGAAAACTTTTGCTAAATGAAAGAAGCCTGACATAAAAGGCCACATATTTTATGGTTCCATAGGCAAATCCATAGGGACAGAAAGATTAATGGTTGTCGGGGCTGGGGAGAGGGGAATGGTGAGTAACTGTTATGGCCTCTCCCATTGCGGAGCACAGGCTCCAGACGCGCAGGCTCAGCGGCCATGGCTCACGGGCCCAGCTGCTCCGCGGCATGTGGGATCTTCCCGGACCGGGGCACGAACCCGTGTCCCCTGCATCAGCAGGCGGACTCTCAACCACTGTGCCCCCAGGGAAGCCCGGGGCTTCTTTTTGAGGTGATGAAATGTTCTGGAATTTGACAGTGGTGATTGCACAACTTTGTGAACGGTACAAAAAATTAGATATTTAGGATTATTTAAAATGTTTAAAGTACTATTGTGTTATGTCTCTTTGTTTCTTTCCTTTCTTTACTAAGCACAAAGATCCATTATATTGCTATGTACACATCTAATTTGTTGCTTGCAAATATACTTTCTATACCAGTGTTGCTTTCTAAGTCTGCACACACACAAAAAGCCATTTGTTTAAGACGTTAAGGCTCAATGCCACCTGTCACTTATTCCTTAGTATCAGAACCATGCCTTCATTTTACCTGTTGAATACATACTAACAAATATAGACTAAACAGTCTCATGACCTAGTTCCCCAAATCTGCAACCCCACCACAGACAATCTCTTCTGAATGCCAAACCCACATTTTCAACATACCCAAAATTGAACTGCTTGGTGATAGGACTTCAGAGCTAGAGACCAGAAAGATACTCTCACCCAAACCATACCTGTGTGCTTAGCATCAACCCTGCCCTTTCCCCTGTGGTCTCTCTCTCTCAGTGACTAGGTTCTTCACCCTTCCAGTTACCTAAGCTGGACCCTTAGCATCTGGCCATCCCTTCCTGCCCTACCCACATCACCACGTTACACTGTTTTTTTACTCCAAAATATCCCTTGAAATCTGTCCCCTCCCTTCCATTTCCACTTACACTGTCTAGTTTAGCTCTTTAGCACTTCTCACCCAAGGTTCCCCAACCTACAGTTTTTTCTCCTGACACCAAAATTATTTTCTTAAAAAATAGATTGGGGGGCTTCCCTGGTGGTGCAGTGGTTGAGAATCTGCCTGCTAATGCAGGGGACACGGGTTCGAGCCCTGGTCTGGGAGGATCCCACATGCCGCGGAGCACCTAGGCCTGTGAGCCACAACTACTGAGCCTGCGCGTCTGGAGCCCGTGCTCTGCAACAAGAGAGGCCGCAATAGTGAGAGGCCCTTGCACCGCGATGAAGAGTGGCCCCCGCTTGCCACAACTAGAGAAAGCCCTTGCACAGAAACAAAGACCCAACACAGCAAAAATAAATTAATTAATTAATGTCAGATGCAGGCTTGTGACATCCTCTGTCACATAGGGGAGGATGTAAGTCAGGCACCCGCAGATAAGCAAAGCTTTCACTTTAAAAAAAAAAAAGAAAAAGAAAATAAAATAGATTGGAACTCAGTCACACAATTAACATATAGTCACAAAATTCAGAGCTGGGGACCTTCGGAGTTTAATTATTTCACAGATGATGAAACTTAGGCCCATATGACTGCCCTACTCAAAAACCTTTGCTGGTTCCCCACTGTCTACACATAAAAAAGCCAAATCCCCTAGCATGGCACCCAAGACTCCTTATGATCTAACTTCATCTTATCTTCCCAGCCTTCCCTATTACCACACTTGAAAATCCCATACTGCAACAGGCTATTCATCATCACCTGGACATTCTGGGCTCTTTGCTGTTTTCTGTGCCTTTGTGCATACTGTCACCTCCAGGCAGATGGCCTTCCCTCAACCTCCACTATGCAAAAGCCTGCTATCATCCAAGGCCCAGGTAAATACCTTACTTTCCACAAAGGCAGCATGGAAGGCTCCTATTCAAGCCTTTGCAAATGGGGTTGACCCTGCCAGTTCCCACATTGCTGTGGCTCTCTGTTTAGACCCAAGGTTCTCAACCAGAGGTGATTTTGCACCCCCAGGGGCATCTGGCAATGTCTGAAGACACTTTTAATTGTCAAAACTGGGAGTTTGGGGGAAGTACGGGCGTTGCTGCACCTGAGAGACGCCAGGGATGCTGCTAAACATCATATAACGCACAGAACAGCCCTCCACAACAAAGACTTATTCAGCCCCAAATGCCAATAGTGCCAACGATGAGAAACCCTGGTTTAGATCAAATTACAACACTGTCGTGGTCTGCCTGTTATCACAGGCTGTCTCCACTGATAGATTATAAGCTTTTGGGGGCAGTGTAACATGTCTTATTTCTTGCACATACTAGGTGCTAAAAAATGTTTTATTTCTTTTTCCTCTGTATGATGAAACTTCTCCCTCAAAATACATTTTTACATTCTAGTCAGGTAAGGAATAACAGAAGCACAAGGATGGAATCATCAGTAAAGGAAAGGGAATAACGTTTAATTAACACGTATGTAATAAATACTGTACTCCAGGATTTATATTATCATGCTTAATCCTCAGGCAACTCTTCCAGATAAGTAGTATAGTTGTAATTGCTAAAATGTATTAAACGTTATTACGTGCTGGGCAGCTTGCTAAGTGCTTTATACACGTGGTATTACTTCATCCTCACAACTTTATGAAGTAGATACTATTATTATTCTCTTTTTACACACGAGGAAACTGAGGCTCAGAGAGGTAGCCAACCCAAGATGGCAACACAAGCTAGCAATGGTCTGAACCAACATTTGGACCCAGGCCATTTGGTCTAAGTCCAAACATAGTGCCCTTCCTTCTCAAAGACTGGCATTCCTAGCCACTGAATTCCCCCAAAAGGTAAAATACCTGTTGTGGAGAAAGGACAGAAGTTGAGGTAGGAACTTCATAAGCAATTTGGAGAGAGGCTCCTCCCATATCCAGTATCCCTACTGTCCTTCTGCGTCCTGTTGCCAATTCCTGGGGAGCCTCGGCATCTGATTCTGAAATAAATAAGAGAACAGGAGGGGTCTAGTAATTAAAAGCCAAAATTAAGTTTAAAGGGAAAAAAACCCCAGAAATCCCTTAAAAAATTGAAAGCAAACTGAGATAAATTAATCTAACTGTACCAACTATATATTATACAAAGAATTACTTTAAGTGACTTAAAACATGGTATTTTGACTATGTATCTCTTGTAGAATATATCTTAATGACAAAAGAAACAAATAAACTGCATTCCAGTAGTTTTATTGGTAATACATTATTGGTATTATTATTTTTAAACAATTAAACATATATTATGAAATAAAGTTAAATAAATGTTTATGTAAATAGCTTTAGGAACAAATATTCAGCATAAGAGAAAAAGGATTTGATTTTAATATAAAATCAAAGAAATTAAACAATAATCTTATAATCTTAAATATGAATCAAAACTATCACTATGAGATCATGATTTATTTTTCTTTTTAAAAAAATACAATTTCCTAGCTCTGTCCACTGAAAAGGCCTAGAAGCGATGATAATCCAGGAGCAATGAGCACCGCTGTTGTCTAGACCACAATCTCTAAACATCATTTTCCACTAAAAGAAACAAGGGCTCCTTAAAAAAAAATGGCTGATGCTAGGGTCTAAGAGTAGAAAAAATACAAGATGAGCATAGAATACCATCGTATGCCAATATGCCAGGGAAACAGAAAAGACTACCGGGATCATGTTAAAAGGGTACAAGAGCCAACTTAAATGTGCTCCTACCGGCCAATGATGGTAAAATTTGAGCACCAAAAAGAATAATGATGTGATGGACTGCAATGCATCAGATAAATTAAAATCCGCAAGTTCATAAGGATACTGAAAAAAAAAATTCACTGGTTACCTTCGGAAGTTGCTAGGACACCAGCTCATTATTCAAAAACTTGATAAATAAAAGCAAAGAATCAAGGGTTCATTCTGTTTTTCCCGTAGGAACTATATTTCAGGATAACCAAATGGCTAATGAAGAAAATTTCATTATATAAAAATCCTAACTGTTAAATGCAGAAAGAATGACAGAATTAGAAAAATCACCATTCTGCAACCTCTAATGAGAAAACAAATCTAAGTAATGATCACAATTGGCTGCTATAACCATTAGGTGAAAAGTGGATAGAAAATTTTTATAACAGATCAGATCAGACTGACAATACCTGAATCCTGAACACCTGTTCAGTCTTAACATGACTAAAAGTAAGACAACCAGATATTGCAGAACTCCTGATGTGATACAGCAGGGAACAGCACCACCTACGATTTATTCTTGCCAAAAGAACTGAATCTGAGTCTAATCAAGCTTCTATACCTAACCTCCAGTTTACAGAACAAAAGCGGGGGAGGGGAGGAAAAACATGTTAAAGATCCCACAAAGATTCAGTCAACCAAAGCCAGAATGTGGCAAATTCATTCCATCAAGTGACCCAGTTTTGGTTGTTTTTTGGTTGTTGGGTTTTTGTTGTTGTTGTTGTTTGTTGAATGATTTGGAAAAAAGAGTTTGGGGGGAAGGTTAACTGTTACAGATTAAAAGAGACCTATCAATCAAATGTAATCTGTGATCTATGTTCAGATTCTGATCTGAACAAGACAACTACAAATAAATATTCTTGATACAATCGGGGAACTCTCTACCTAGGCATGAGATGGTTGTTATCAATACATGATATTAGGAATTGTTAAGTTTGTTAAGTTTAAAAATGGAACTGAGGGGGAATTCCCTGTCTGTCCAGTGGTTAAGACTCCATGCTTTCACTGCTGAGGGCCCAGGTTCAATCCCTGGTTGGGGAACTAAGATCCCACAAGCTGCATGGCATGGTGCAGCAAAACAATTTAAAAAAAAAAAAGAAAAAAATCAAATAAAAATGGAACTGTGGATATTTTTGTTGGTTTGTTTTGAAACTCCTTATCTATTAGAGGTATTATTGAAGTACATGAAGACAAGGTGATTATGTGTGGTGTTTGCTTTTAAAAATCCAGTAGGGTTACAGCAGAAAATAACACAACATTGTAAAGCAATTATACTCCAATAAAGATATTTTTTAAAAAATCCAGTAGGGAAAAAAACCTGTGTTGTATGGAAGGAGTGTGGGAACAAAACAATGGCAAATTGTTAACAACTGTTGAAACTAGGTAATGGGTTCATGGAGGTTCATTTTATTAATTACTCTACTTTTGTGAACGCCTGAAACTTTCCATATTAAAAAGTTAAAAAGAAATAAAAGAAAGCAAATTACGACTGGGAAATGAAGCATCTTAAGTTTTGAAAAATGAAAGAAAAAAAAAGAAAGAAAACTCAAAATTAGCACTTACATGCTACTGATAGGTTATGACATAAACCTTCAGCCCTTAGAGCTGTCATAAGAAGACAATACTACTCACCATCCTCATGGTCGAATCTTCCCAAAACAAAGTTGATTCCAATCCATGCATAAACCCCTAAGTAGGAAATATAAAAGCCCTTGCTTAATTCTCTACTGCTATAGCATGTATATACCTCTCCCAGGGCTGCTCTTTTCCTCCTTTTCTTGGAAAAAAAGTGATAACAGTATTTTATTCCACACTCTCAGTGTATGAATTTAAAATCTTTTATCTTGTGATGTTTTTCCCTTTTAAAATTATTTGCATTTTCTAAATTTCTTACAATGAATAGGAATTAATGTATAAAAATAAATGTAAAAAGATAAAAATCTTGGAGTTCTAGTTCTGGGCAAGCACACTCACCCTGTCTCCCTACTGACTACAAGTATAAACTCTGGATAGAATATTTGGAGCAGCTTTCTGAGAACTCTGAAAGTAAATGATAGTGGGCACACTGGGACAGAGATCAGACTTTAAAGTACCACCAAAACCACAGTGAGTTTCCCATTTTTCCCCCTCAGATACTACCTGGCCTGGACTCAAAATCAGCTTGAAATACAAAAGTACACACCAGATGTGGACAGAAAGAACTTCAAGACCTTGCTTTGTGGTCCAAGGATCAGAAAAGGGGACTCCAAAGGTTCAGAAAGAGTGGCAAGAAATTCCTTGCTTTTTTAAAAATTCTGTTCTCTCCTACCCCAGGCCATCTTGCAACAGCAGAGGTAGAGACTGGGTAGATGCCTAAACCAGGCATGTGAGAGATGTGAATCCTTCTTTCTGACCAGAGCAGCTACAGCCTCAAGAGCTGGGGCAAATCCCTATTGCTTTTTTTTTCTCCCTTCGTCCTCTACCACTTAGCCTTGGATATAGATGCAGTCATGGGAAATGCATGGCAGAGTGGGCAAATTAAATCCCTGGCTTTCTGACCTAAGGACCATGAAAGTGAACCTCAGGGAACCAGAAAGTACTGGGGAGACTGTGGAGAGTGGGGAATAAACTGGTGTAGGAACTCCTGGACTCACATGCATGATCTGACTCTAAACAACATATCAAAGCTTTTGAGAACTGACATACTGGCTAGTCAACACATTTGTATGGGGCTGTGCCCAGGTTCAGACGGGCCACTGGCTGGCACACACATGGGACAAATCCAAATAGCCATGCCAAAGCTTTGAAAAATGAATCAGCAGAATCACAGCCCACAGAAGCCAGGTCAGAACTTAAGGCTTGAACCTAACCAGTCTGCTAAGACAAAAATTAACATTCTCTTTATGATTGAAACAAGACCCAGGGTCTAACAATGTAATATTCAAAATATCCAGGATACAATATAAAATGACTTGTCAGGGCTTCCCTGGTGGTGCAGTGGTTGAGAGTCCGCCTGCCGATACAGGGGACACGGGTTCATGCCCCGGTCCGGGAAGATCCCACATGCCGCGGAGTGGCTGGGCCTGTGAGCCATGGCCGCTGAGCCTGCGCGTCCGGAGCCTGTGCTCCGCAACGGGAGAGGCCACAACAGTGAGAGGCCCGTGTACCGCAAAGAAAAAAAAAAAAAAATGACTTGTCATACAAAGAACTAGGAAAATCTCAACCTTTCCAATCTCAAGGGAAAAGATGCCAACCCTGAGATGACACAGGTGTTGGAATTATCAAATAAAGCAGCTATACAGCCAGGAAATAAGAGCAGTCTTCCAATGAATGGAAAGATAGAAAGTCCCAGCAAAGAAATGGAGTAAAACCAAACAGGAATTTTAGGACTGAAAAAGGCAATACTGAGATTGAAAAAGGTGAACCTTTTCCTTTATGTGAACTGCAACTAGAAGACAAAAGATTTTCTGTTTTTCAAGAAATTGAAACATAATTCATCATACAGGCCACATTTGGGCTACATGAGAACATGCATTCAACTCCACCCCAAAACTACAAACCCCAAGTGCAAGCTTTTACTCCTCAAGGCCCAATACCTTCCTGCTTCCCAGAGATCACTTCTGCCTGAGACTGAGAAAAGAGGAAGTCAAACTCCAGAGGTAAATCTTTCACTAGATCAGCCAAGATAGCCAACTGCTTCCTGCAATAAAGAACAAAAAACCTGAGTTAATGGTTAAACTCTCTTCTCACAAACAACCTCAACTTGACCTTCTACTTAGCCTTGTTAGACCTCACTGTTCACGTACCCAAGACACTTGATCCCTGCTTCTGTTTGGTACCCCCTTCGAGATTTCAAAGGTTTAAAATTACTCAAAAGTATAGCCTCCTCAGGGCAGGAATAAAGACATAGACATAGCGAATGGACTTGTGGACACGGGGCGGGCAGGGTTGGGGGAAGCTGGGCCAAAGTGAGAGTAGCATCGACATATATACACTACCGAATGTAAAATAGTTAGCTAGTGGGAAGCAGCAGCATAGCACAGGGAGATCAGCTCAGTGCTTTGCGATGACTGAGAGGGGTGGGATAGGGAGGGTGGGAGGCAGATGCAAGAGGGAGGAGATATGGGGATATATGTATGCATATGGCTGATTCACTTTGTTGTATAACAGAAACTAACACAGTATTGTGAAGCAATTATACTCCAATAAAGATCTATTTTAAAAAAAAGTATAGCCTCCTTCTTAAAAGGCAATATGGTAACAGTAATACTTATCCTTTATACAATGTTACAATTCAAATAGTATTAAAAGATGAGACTATGGTTCTATGCCTCTCACAGGCTAAGTATGGATAAGCTACAGGAAACTGAAACACAGTTTCATAATCTATAAAACAGATGTAATTACGTTATTCCTAACCACTATGAAAGGAAGCTGTTAAATTGAGGAACACAATCTCATCCTTAGATCTCACACAATACAGAAAAAGTGTCTCACATCACCACATAAGAAGCACTGTTTGGCCCACAAATTTTTACATGATCTTTTACATTAACAATGAACTTTTAAACCTCCTTTTCCATATTTCAAGGTTGATTTTTTTTCTTTATAAAAATCTTTATCATTTGGAAAACCCAGACCAGGATCAAAATCCAAAGGTCATAATTTGGGGATGACGCTTGAAGCTTAGTATCTACAGCGCTGTTTTGTCCTCTAAAGTTTTATGTTATTAGTATTATCAGATAAAAACAAGCAAAGAAACAAAGCTAGAACTAATCATATAAATCTAGAGACAATGCTCGTTAAAAATAAGAGCAATTATCTTGGATTTTTAAAATTACTCATTACAAAAATATTCTGCTGGCTATCCTGGTTGCCAGCATGACTTGGTGAAGAATGTTATTAGCACTTGAAAGTGAAAATTACATTTAAAGTAATAATCTTCCAATATATAACGTCATTGTTATACACAAGAAATTTTTATGATAACAATTTCATATGGGGAACTAGAGGTGCTATTTTGCCCTCCTTATTGGATATGGTTCTAAACTACCCAAAGAAGAGGGCTTGCTGGTTTTGGTGATGACATGGAAGAATGGGTACCAACACACACTGCTGTTTGGAATATAAATTACTGGTACAACCTTTCTAAAGGGCAATCTGGGACTAGGTATCAAAGTTTTTAATGTGCTTAACCTTTGACCCAGCAACTACATTTTAAGACATTTATTGCAATGAAATCATCAGATAAGAATACAGAGAGAAAAAATACTACAGCATTATTTATAACAATGAAAAACTGGAAATAACCTAAATGCACGTATATCAGTAGTGACTGGCTAAATAATTTATGGGATAGTCACGCAATGTAATAGTACACAGATATTAAAAGAAATGAGGTCAATTTATATCTATATGTATTGACATGAAAAGATGCCCAATATATTTTGAGTTCCAACAGGTTACAAAACAGTACATATAATATGATCCCAATTTATGTTAATAAACAAAACACTCTTCATGTATTACACAGGATAGGACAGAACTTTCATTTTCTAAAATTCAATATTGTTTCTTTATTAAAAAAAACATTTTATGGCAAAACATTGACAATTGTTGAAGCTGGGTAGCAAGTAAATGCGGATTCATTACATCATTCTCTCTACTTCTATATGCATTTGAAATTTCCCATAATAAAGTTTTTTTTCTTAAATTATCACTTCGTAATTCTTTAAAGGTATTTCCATCACAAACTAAAAAGGCAGTGGAACAAATTCTGTTAGTCTAGGCCTTCGGCAAAAAAATAAAACCTAGTGCTAATAAATCCAAAATACAGTCCAGGGGATTCAAACCCATTTTGAATATTGCTCACAAATGCTAATAAATTAACAAAGCATTAATTATACAAAACAGGGTCTTGCAGTGATTGTTACACTTACGTCAACAACTATAGCTACCTTAGAAGTAGCAATGATTTCATAAGCCCAGGGTAGATCTAGGCATTATTAAAAGAGCTGATCAAAAAACAAGTTAGGGCTTCCCTGGTGGCGCAGTGGTTGAGAGTCCGCCTGCCGATACAGGGGACACGGGTTTGTGCCCCGGTCCGGGAAGATCCCACATGCTGCAGAGCGGCTGGGCCCGTGAGCCATGGCCGCTGAGCCTGCGCGTCCAGAGCCTGTACTCCGCAATGGGAGAGGCCACAGCAGTAAGAGGCCCGCGTACCGCAAAAAAAAAAAAAAAAAAAAAAGTTAAAGGCAAGTTCTTTAAAAATTCTTAAGATAAAATAAATACTAATATTCAGAGCTTCCACGATGACAGGGAACATCTTAGACAAATGGGGTGGAGCTACATAGTTGATTTTGTTTAAATAGAAACTTCTTTGACAAACAGAGGAAAGGCTGGGCAGTGCCAGGAGATGAGGCAATCCTCTCCTTTGCTCCAGACACACAAAATGTGGCCATTTCATCACCCTGCTGGTTGGCTCTGCCTTTTTGACCTCCGAGTCAGCTTTTTCTCTGGCCCTCCACCCTCCTTCCTTGTTTTTGAGACCTTAGTCCACTCACAGCCCTGTGATGTGGCACCACCTATGTCATCCATACTCTTCACATGGTTTCTAAAAGTTTGAATGATGTATTACTTATGTCAAAAACAAAAATTCTAAATTTCACGTGTAGTATGATTACAATTTTGTAGAAGTTACACATAGATATATACAGAGAGAAAGGAATAGGACAAAATGAAACAGTTTTGATAGGGCAGTAGAATTATAACTTCTTTGTTTTGATTTTAAGATTTCCTTTAATGCTGTAAGGTTCTAGCAATAACATTTTAAACTTTAGTTTTAAAAATAAGTAAAAACAAACCAAAAAAAAAAAATTTAAAGATCAAGATGTATGGGAAAACAAGGAGCTAGAAGGCCTTTCAGATTGACAAATGGCTACATAAAATAATCTGCTTCTCAACAGTAAACCAGTAACTCTGTGTCTGAGCAGAAGGAAAGTAGTCAACTGGAAGAAGTGTTGACATACATGTCTGGCACAAGCAGAATGGAGCCCTACACACATGGCAGAGGTTTTCCTTGCTGTTGGCCAAGTACATGAAATGAAACTTTGTGGAAAAGGGAACTGCTATTTATCAAGGAAAAACATTTAAGCTAATAAAAAATACCCTATGACTATGAGACTGTGAACATTGCAGAAGGATGGGTGCTCAAGTTAAGGGAGCTCATTCCTACCTCAAGACCATAATAAGTTGTATGGAGGGGTCAGGGAGGTGTCAAAAGGGAGAAATCACAAACAAGGAGGGGTCTGACCTAAGCATAGCTGCTGCCTCTTCGTCTTCCTCCTCTTTCAGTGAAGGAAGAAGGATCAGGTGGCAAAAAGCCAGGCTAAACTGCCAAGGTCAAGTGGAAAAGACTTAACTAGCAGGGGTTGAAAAAAGTGGTCTAAAGCAATGGAGACTAAGCTTTGCAAGTAGCACCAACTATCATCAGGGAGCCAGGCAAAGTTATAGAGAAAACCCCATTCGTACCAGAGCCCTCCTACTAGACCCCAGGTACCCAGCCCCTCAGGTGACCCTCCTACTACCCTTCTGAAATTATGCTCCCCTTCTAGGGGCCTCATGATCCAAATTTATTACATCACCACTGCTCCCAACCCTCAATCAAAACTAAGAATCATTACAACCATCCCAAATAGATATTGATCCCAAAGAAGCAAACGACATGGAGGTGTGATCAACTGATTGTGAAATAACGGGGTGTAGGAGTGGCTCTGCTCTATTTTGAGCAAGAAGTCTTTTAGTGCCACCTGGCAACTCTGTGTGCTGTACCCACATCCTGCCTTCAGACCAGGGAACCACAGAGAATAATGTATGAAACTGCACTTTCAACTCTTGGGCCACCCACTCTCCTGCATCTCACCTCTCGGAGAGAAGCCTCATGCCTGCTGTGCATAGGATGTAAAGGGGGGTCTCCCTGTGCTTCCTCACAGGCACATGAGCAGCAGCAAAGCTCAGCAGAGGACGAAGGTAATCGCTGGCATGTTCTGGAGTGTCTGCCATTGCAGAGATTCCTTAAGTAAGATAAAATACTTTCTTTAAAGAGCAGATCACATAGACTCAGAAGACTGATACCCCATAAGGTTCTGTTTAAGGTCCTAAACATTTCTTTCATAAGAGAAGGGTAGCAATGAATCCCTCCCATTATCCAGAACCTCCGGAAGAAAAGGGTAGCTTTCTTTCCCCCTCTTCTCTTCTGTCCTCTCATTTCTGTAGCAGATAAAAGAGACTGACAATGAAATATATTCCATTTAGTACCTGGCTTGATTTTTTTAACCACTGGTTGGCTGTTACGGTCTCTCATCTGTTTGATGTCCAACAAGTCATGAGGATTCCCATTATGTCTTGGCCAGAAATAAACAAAAATCCGAGAGCCACTGCTGCCACAGTCCACAACAAGTCCATAATTTAGATTTGGGTCTTCAGTGTCAGTAGCTTCAAGATCTCCTACTCGAGCCAAATACCTAAGCCGGGCAAAAAGAGAAACTAGTGTTAAGCAAATAGCACCGCCAGTTAATTCATCTGTTCGTGAGTCTTCATTAAGTGCCTACATGTGCCAGGCACACGGGACTACACATCCTAACAAAGGAATGAAACAATATTGACCATATTTACTGATGTATATGAGGCAACAGCTGGTTTATACTGAAATTAGGTAACCAAAAGACTCCCCTAAGTTTGGGGTTAGTTCTGAAACTGGCCAGGGTAGCAAATCTTTTACTAAGCATTAAAGGGCTTCTAGGCCTGAGTAAATACTGAGCCACTAAATTTGAGGGTGGTTTGCTATGCACACTAGATAACTAAAGTAATTCTAATAATTTCTTCTCTATTTATCTATCCTTTCTGTATATAAACATGAAGAATATGGCGGAATGATATCTGGCTGACAGCAGGAAGACGGAACAAGTAAAGATGTTACCACCAAAATCCCAAGGTTTGAGTCTCAGCTCTAGCACTTTCTATGTTTTGTGACCTTCAGGAAATTACTTCTCTCAAGCTGTTCCCTCATCTGTGAAATGAGGGTAGTTAGGAGTCTCTACTCTCAGAGAGGCAAAAATGTATGTTGAGCAGTTAGCACAGTGCTGTGCTTGTTACATAACTATTGGGAGAACAAATAGCAGAAGACTCTCTGGAGAAAAGGGCTGAAATATCCAGAAAGAAAAGAAGGCTAAAAGCTGATAAAACCCTTCTTCTGAGTGATGAGGCTTTAAATAACATTAAAGTTTCCTCAGAGCGTACGGGTCTGAAAAGTACAAACGTCACTGATGACTCCTCTTCAAAGGCTTCACCTCAAGAGGAGCCCGGTGAGAATGAGAATGGCTTTTAGCTTATTACTCAAAAAAGGAGAGCTCTTTCTTTCTTTTTCTTTTTTTTTTTTTTTTTTTTTTTTTTGCGGTACGCGGGTCTCTCACTGTTGTGGCCTCTCCCGTTGCGGAGCTCCGGACGCGCAGGCTCAGCGGCCATGGCTCATGGGCCCAGCCGCTCCGCGTCATGTGGGATCTTCCCGGACCGGGGCACGAACCCGTGTCCCCTGCATTGGCAGGCGGACTCCCAACCACTGCGCCACCAGGGAAGCCCCGAGAGCTCTTTCTTGATGCTAATATATAATGCATGGTAGGCAGACTAAAATTTTGCCTTCTAGATTCTTTTAAATTTGAATAAATATTACCATAGGTTGAGCTAATAATTGAATGAATATTCTGAAAGTAATGTTGTGAATTTTTTCAAGTAATACACCTAAACTCCCTTCTGCCCTATCATCCAACATTGTCTTTAGAGGTAACGCCCAGATCCCCAAGACCCTTACATAGAACCCTTTAGAACTAGCTTTTGTGAAGCCTGAAACTAATATAATGGGAGAGGAAGGTTCTTTTACACAAAATATTCAACATTACAAATACAAAAGGGGCCCATGCAAGTGAGGGGTCTTGCATTGCAGGTAACATTCCCTTCACAGTAAATCCAGAAAAGTAAGCCATGTGTCATACCTCTCAGAACAATCTAGCCTGTGTTTACTGGTGATTTCACATTGCTACACAGACTACAGAGTTCCTTACTTTGGACAGAAAAGCAAACTTGATGAAAAGAAGACTGTGTAGAAACAGTTCTGAAATCAAAAAAGTAAAGCTGAGTACCTTTCCTATTCTATAACACACAATGCATTATTTTAAAAAGAGGAGAACATATATTTGAGCTTCAATACAATGCTGTAAATTATTGCTTAGGATAGGGTCAGGTAGAACTTTTTTCTGGATCTGATATGAGAGTGAGTTGCAGGAAGTGAAGCAGATGGTAAAAGTCTGTTACACACTAGAAAGGTTACAGTCCTAAAGATTCCATTCCACCACAGACTTTCCCATTCTAATCAAATGATTGGGCTGAAATGGGCTCACAATCCACCAGTCAACTCATAACAGCTCACTTCTATCACAGGAAAGCTGGGCAGACATCTGTGTGCCACAGATAGAAAAGAAATAGGCAAGATAATCCATCTCCAGCCCGAAGTGACTTTTCATTTCTCATCAGCAATCTTTCTACTTCACAGATCTTTATCTGCTTTCCTTCTCTGAAAACCACCCCTTCTACTTCTCTTTGACAAGATTCTGGATCCTGTCCCCTCCTGCTTAATGAATAACTTTTTCCAGTACATTGGTTCTCAAAATTTTGGGGCTCAGGACCCCTTATAGCCTTAAAAAAATTACTGGACCCCAAAGAGCTTTTGTGGTACATCTATCTATATTTACCATGTTAGAAAATAAAACAGAACATTTAAAAATACTTATTTATTTATTTAGACACAATAGCAAACTCATTACATATTAACATATTTTATGAAAAACAACTATTTTCTAAAACAAAAAAGTTAGAAGAGTGGCATTGTTTTAGAGTTCTGCAAATCTCTTTTGTGTCTGGATTAATAGAAGGTAACTAGATTCTCATATTTGCTTCTGTATTCAATCTGTTACGATAAGTTGTTTTGATTGAAGTATATGAAGAAAATCAAGCTTCACCCAGGTATGTTGTTGGAAAAGGGAAGAGTACTTTTTAGATCATTGGTACTACACTGAAACTTGACAAGTGGAGTTTCTTAAAGGTTGGTTGCAATGTGGAATCTAAACTCTAAGAACTTTTCATACTGTTACATTAAAATGCACTGGTCTTTCACTTTAAATTGCTTTTACCCATGCGTAATGTTGTCACATCGTATACTGGAAAATACTGGTTCGCTGAGCTATGCAAATCTTCTTAATGTTGACACATTTCATTCTACCAAAAAACCACACACATTAATGAATATCACTACCAATTTTATCAAAAAAGTCTTTTAAGTATTGGGAAGCTATCAAACTCACAGTGGCAGATACAAACTTCCCAAACTTCTAATTTTCACTTAAAAGCTCAAATTTTATCACTGGCAATAAATACTGACAGTTATTTTCCTTAAAGTGACAGGTTTTTACTTCATTCATTTTCAAGAAAATGTCTACGAAATACCCACATCTGAAATCTACAGTTTTTCTGACAGTTATTCTTTCAAGTGAAAACTAGTATTCCATGACTGTGTTCAGCTCACAATTCAAACAATTGCCTAAGTGCTTTTCCTTGAGACAACCTGAGTATGCAACAGAAGTGCTTAATTCCTATTTCCCATTTTGTCACACAGAATATTAAAAAGGTATTCTTAAGTGGAATTAGACTTTTCTTCCCACTGCAATTGTGTGACAATGAAGACTGCCGTAACTACTAGTATAATTTGGTGTTCTATCTTGATTTGTGCTAAGGCACCAGCAGTTTTACCCACCATCGCTTTTGCATCATCAGTGTAAATGTCAACTCAGTGAAAAAGGCAAATAGTATCACCATAGCCAAAAGGTAGAAGGAACTCGGATGTCCATGACAGATGAATGGATAAACAAAATGTGGTATATACATACAATGGAATATGATTCAGCCTTAAAAAAAAAAGAAGGAAATCCTGCCATACGCTACAACATGGGTGAACCTTGAGGACATTATGCTAAGTGAAATAAGCCAGTCACAAAAGACAAATACTAGATAATTCTAGTATTTGTATATGAAGTTTGTAAAGTAAGCAAATTCATAGAAACAGAAAATGGAATAGTGGTTACCAGGGGCTGGGGATAGGGAAAAATTAGGGGTTGTTGTCTAATGGGTATAGAGTTTCAGATTTGCAAGATGAAAAAGTTCTGGAGATTGGCTTCATAGCCATGTGAATATACTTAACGGTACTGAACTATACACTTAAAAATGGTTAAGATGGGTAAATTGTGTTATGCGTTTTTAAACACAATTTTTTAAAAGGGCAAACAACATCTTAGTATTATCATCAAAATAGCTTTGGCCTCACACACTCCCTGAAAGGGTCTCAGAGACTCCCAAGCGTCAGTAAGCACTTTGAGAACCACTACTCTAACGTGACCTTTTTTCTAACATCCGTTTGGCTTCTCTACCTATTCCTCCCCCTTTCCCTTCTTTGATATGGCTTGCCGGTTCTCAAGAAGCCTCCCCTCAACAAGTTGATTCTTGTAATGATCTAAAAAAGGCCTCCCCCTTCTGTTCTAACATGTGGAGTGTCATTCTCTTTAAGCAGTTTGCTTACATTTCAGTATGAGCCCTAAGAGTTCTTTCATATTTGTTTGCTCCACCTCTCCATTTAGACTCTCAGCTTCTCAAGAGCTATTACCTTATCTGCATACCTCAATACAGACACAATGTTCCTCACATTTCTCTGATACGTATCAATCAATCCTGATTGGCTTGGGCCTAGAGCTCACAATATGAAGCCGCTAGTTTGTTAATAATTCATCTGTGTCTTTGTATAGCTATATTCAAAATCAGTTGTTCTCCTTAGAAAATTTCAATGGCTTTCCAAAGCATCCTGTCATCCTCTTTGGTTCCTGTCAAGATAAGCAACTTTACAGCTCTCATTTGGGTACAACTCAACTTTGCTTTCTCTTCTCTCAGAAGTCGCCATGTGTGTATTGGCAGAAAAAAGTCAGCTGACACTAGAATACAAGGGAGAAAGATAGGACCAGATGACATTTATGTTACATTTCCCACTTGAATCCTTGATCAGTTGCTTCAGGCCGCAGAAAGTTCTGGAATTCTGACCTCTTATGACCTAATCAGGCTTCTTAACACTTTTCAACCACCTGAAGGTCTTCCTCTGTCTAGGCTCCTAACGCGGATGGATCACTGGTCCTTTCTCAGATATTTTCATTTCTGATTTGCAGTCCCAGCCTTAGCCATCATGGTTAATTACTTGCATTGCTGGGTCCTTCTGCTTTGCTGATACTGCACTAAGTCAACCCCTAAAGAAGACCTAAAGCCCAATAGAAAAGTTCCAAAAGCTTTGGATCCCTCACATCCACCGTCCCAGGAGAGATCTGATTCACCATCACATGCACTTACCCCCGCCTCACACACATATATCCTCTCTATTTGAGAAACATGATTTCCCTCTGGTCACTGCTGAGTCAATGAAAAGAAAGATACCCACATATACATCACCCAAGGTAGAAACGGAAGAGATTGCTTTTCGTTGCCATTATCCTCAAGACATTAACAACATTAGAGCTATAACTAACCAAACCATTACCTAGCTTACAAAATCAACACTAATTACCGCTTCTAGAGTTCAAAAAGAACTCAGTAATATGCCAGAAGTCCATTAAAGTGGTCCCCCATCAGCATGGAGCTACCACCTCTTTGATGAATGTCATCATATCCCAACTCTGTTCAAGGCTCAAAACCAAATATAATGACATTATAGCCAAAGTAGCTGTGCATGACTGATGATAGCAATACATACCCAGAAAAGGATCTTGTAAGGTTACTACCTATCTCCTAACAAGATTAATCAGATCAGTCAGGAACATTTATAATTTAAAGCTCTGCTTATAAACATTATAAACACCATTAAGGACAAGTAAATGAATAAATGAATAAATGCAAATAAATGCCTTCAATTTCACCAGCAAAATCTCTGAATTTTTCCCTTAACTTCACCTGTATATCTGTTTATCATTTTTATTCTAACCATAAGTAATGGCTCTTTTTCACTTGCTTTAAACAGAATTAAAACTCCTAAGGAAGGTCAGTATTGAGCTGATTGCTGACACAGTAGCGCTCATTCAGTTATTCCCAGATGGCAAAGGAACGTGAGGCACCACCTTTCAATAGCTACATTCTTCAGGACAATAAGTCAACCAGACAAATATTTCCCCACTAATAAAGACAGTAGTGGGGTTACCAAAAAGTGAACAATATTAAACATTAAGGTGAAAAAGAAATGTACTGAATATACAGAACATTTAAGTAAGAACGGTTCACTGTTTGTCTTGCACAACATGTATGAATACATGCTAAAAGCACCCCTTATACTAAAAATTATTAATAAATTTTAACAATTTACCCAGTATCCAGGACTAGCACTTTCCAGCAGAACTTTCTGATATGATGGAAATATTCCCTTTCTGCACTGTCTGATAGGATAGCTACTAGCCACATGTGGCCAGTGAACATTCGAAATGTGACTAGTACAAATAAGGAACTGAATTTTTATTTTATTTAATTTAAATTAATTTATATTTAAATAGCCTCTGTGGGTAGTGGCTACCCTATTGGATACCACAGTGTAGACAGTGTTTGTTGAGTAAGTGAATAGATGAATGAATAAATGGGTGTAAAATATGAATTAAGTACGATGAAGTTGTTGGAGCCCATCTTATATGCCACATGCTAGACAAATAGTTGATTAAAACACATCTAACAAAAATTATTCTTAAAAACAGCTTTGCTGTGCGTGTTGTGGGGGGAAGGCAAGAGGTATATGGGAAACCTCTCTGTCCTTCTGCTCAATTTAGCTGTGAACCTAAAACTGCTCTAAAAAATAAAGTTTGTTTTAGAAATATAAATTAAAAAAAAAATTCTGGATTCTATCCTTACTGACACCCATCAATCTGTAAATTTACCTTTTCCTAAATTCTAGTTCTGATGCAAACCTTCTGCTTTCTCCTTCCAGAAGCCATGTGGGCATATGTTTGTAAAACAACAGCTCTTCAGTTTTGAAACTACTGAGGGAAAACCCCCATGCAGGCTTCTAAAATCCTGGGCCATATCACCTCAGAAGTGATATGCTATATATATACTAATATGTATAAAATAGATAACTAATAAGAACCTGCTGTATAAAAAAATAAATAAAATAAAATTTAAAAATTAAAAAAAAGAAGTGATATGCTAGGTTCTACCAATGGCTGAAAAAATTCAAATTAAAACATTTTTTCTATATAAAATATTGATATAATTTCATCATGTGAATTAAGAACAATTTAAGTTGGAAAAAATATGACTATATTCAATGTATGTAATATAAAAATCACAACCACAAGCACTTGTCCTAATTTTTAATAAGCTGTTGAACTTGAGTGTTAGGTGTTTTCATCAATTCCTAATTATTTGTTTAATCATTTTATCATCAGCTAGTGCTTACCAGTGCCTAAGTAGTAACAGCTGCCACAGAAAAGAAATTCTGGAAGGAAAAAATTTAAATGGAGATAATGCTTCCCCTTATCTTCACTGCATATTTGCAGGGCACAAAACAGAATTAGAGAACAGAAAAATCAAGATTATTCCAAATAATACTAATAAGACTAATATCTGTGATGTACCAGGCAGTGCTAGGTGTTTTTCTTTTTTAATCCAAATGACAAGACAAGGCAGGCATTTTACCTCCACTTTATACTTAAAGAAATGAGATCCCAGAATAGAGCACCTGTCTGAGATAACCCAACTAGAGAATGATGGGCTGATTGGCTCTAAAATCAATCTCTTTCCCCTATACCACAATACTTCGTTCCCAGATAAATATAACTAAACTGTAGAGCAATGGTTCCCAACTTAGGCTGCATATTAGAATCACCTTGAGAAAAAGTCCAGTTATTTGCATTTTTTAAAGGTCCCCAAGTAATTCGGATACATAAAGTGAAAACCACTGACTTAAGGTCATCGTTAACACAAATAATTAGACTGTATAATAAAATAGTTTAAACAAAATGTGTAGAACTGTTTAGCACTATAGAAATGGTCTGTAGAAATTCTGAGTTACTGAGTCTACTTTTTTTTTTTTTTTGGCTGTGTTGGGTCTTCGCTGCTGAGCAGGGGCTTTCTCTAGTTGCGGCGAGCAAGGCCTACTCTTCGTTGAGGTGCACAGGCTTCTCACTGTGGTGGCTTGTCTTGTTGCGGAGCACTGGCTCTAGATGTGCGGGCTTCAGTAGTTGTGGCACGCAGGCTTAGTAGTTGTGGCTTGCAGGCTCTAGAGCTCAGGCTCAGTAGTTGTGGTGCATGGGCTTAGTTGCTCTGCGGCATGTGGGATCTTCCCAGACCGGGGCTCGAACCCAGGTCCCCTGCATCGGCAGGCAGATTCTCAACCACTGCGCCACCAGGGAAGCCCCCCCTGAGTCTACTTTTAATAAATTTCCTCTCTCTTGCCTCACTGTCAAGATGTCAGTACGTTATTAATTACTGTCATCAGTGTGCCCGCATCTAATGACCATCACACCCCTCCCACTACCACCATTCTAACTTGCTATTATTTGCTGTGTCCTGAGACCAGAGAGAACCGAGCTAATTACAACAGTATGCACAAGTACACAGTACTATATTTAAAATGGATAGGGACTTCCCTGGTGGCATAGTGGTTAAGAATCCGCCTGCCAATGCGGGGGACATGGGTTCGAGCCCTGGTCTGGGAGAATCCCACATGCCGCGGAGCGACTAAGCCCATGCGCCACAACTACTGAGCCTGCGCTCTAGAGCCTGTGAGCCACAACCACTGAGGCCGTGTGTCACAACTACTGAAGCCTGCGCACCCTAGAGCCCGTGCTCTACAACAAGAGAAGCCACCGCAATGAGAAGCCTGCGCACCACAACAAAGAGTAGCCCCCGCTCCCCGCAACTAGAGAAAGTCCACGTGCGGCAACAAAGACCCAACGCAGCCAAAAATAAATAAATTAAATAAATAAATAAAATAAAATGGATAACCAACAAGGACCTACTATACAGCACAAGAAACTCTGCTCAATATTATGTAACAACCTAAATGGGGCAAGAGTTTGAAAAAGAATAGATATATGTATATGAATAACTGAATCGCTTTGCTGTACACCTGAGATTAACACAACATTGTTAACAGACTACACTCCAATATAAAATAAAAAGTTGAAAAAAACAGTATGTAAAACAAAAGTAAACAGCCTCTATGTGAGAGCCTTTCTTATCAGTATAGTACATAAGCTCTTAGTACATGAACGCAGTGATATCAAAATTGGTTACTCATGAGCCTCTTCTTATTAAGTTCTGATTCTTAACTTTATTCCTCATTCTTGACTATGTACAGTTCCTGATTCTTTATTCCTGATTCTACATAGTTATACTTAAACTACTATCTCATCAGGAAACAATTATTCCTTCACATCTGCCTCTCTACCTAGATTATTAACTGCATGAGTTCAGGGGCCACGTTTTATTCATCTTCGTACCCTAGCGCCTAGCACAGTCACACACACAGCAAGCTCTCAACAGATGTTTGCTTCCTAAATGACTCATGTAGGCAGCCATGAGTGAAGTTTAAGGACACATGGTAATTTGTGGCCATATGCACATAACATTTCATTAAAGAACAAGGAGCTCTAGGCTATATGGCTGCTGGCTGCTCAGCCAAAGCATTACAGGGTGTGAGGATTTTGTTAAGCTCATTACACAGGCACAGTCTGTGTGTTCCTTAGCTCTGTGGCTAACTTGTTTCAATTAATTCAGCATAAGTATTTATTGAATCTGGCCACCTGCGTTTAGTGGTAGATAAGAACTATCAGATCACTCTACCTCCCAGTATCCCTCAGATGCATTTACTTCTCTTCATCATCATTGCTGCCACCCAAGTCTAGGCCACCATCATCTCTCTACTGGAGGATTCCAATTCATTCTCTACCATGCCATCAAAATGACCTTTCTGTAAAAAGCATTTCTGATCATATCACTCTTCAAAGCCTTTCAAAGTCTTCCCTCTGCCCTTAAGTCTAAACCCCCTAAAATGGCTTAATAGGCCCAGCCTGATCTACCTCTCCAGCTATATAGATCACCACTCACTGCCTAGCAGTCTTTACTCTAGCCATATTATCCTACATAGAATTCCATAATTAGACCATGCTATGTTCCGGTAAGAAACTGTGCTCAGGTATGTCAAGAAAATCTCAATAAGCATTTAAAAAACTCAAATTATGGGCTCAGTTTTCCAAAGCTACAGGCTTCTTAAGACCAACTGTTGACAACTCTAGTCATCTATCTAAATAAGTGTTCCCTCTTCGAAAAGGAAGAAAGAAAAATACAAAGGAATAGTGCTGCTAGATGAGAAAAGTTTGAAAATATAAACTTCTTGAGAAAAAGTACCAAGTCTCCATGCCCTAGTTCCTATCACCCAGCACATAGTAGCTGCTAAATAAATGTTTGTTGAATGAATGAATGAATGAATGACCAAAGTGAATAGGAAATGAGAAATTCTGGGGACAGAACAACCCAGAAATATTAAGGGGAGGAGGTATGTGTCCCAATTCTGACCAAAAAGATTTAAGGAAAGGGTTGCTAGAGGTTTCCAGGAAGGGTCTTCACTCTTATAAGAAAGCATGCAAGACCCATTTCTCTCCTGCAGGACATGAGTGAGGATGCAGGTAGCCCTGGCTGCTATTATGCAACCATTTAGTAAGCTGACAAAATGGGCAACTGAGACAGAGACTCCCATCCTGACAGCCAATGTTGAACTTGTGGTCCCTCTATCCCTGGACTTCTTGTTATGTGAGCCAATAAACTTTGTTATTATTTAAGTTGGTCTGACTGTTACTTGCAGCCCAAAGCCTCCTAACTGATACTTTCTGGGAAGCAATAAAGAGAAAATTATGTTGAAGATGATAAACACATGTCATCATTTCATTCTGTAGCCTAATCAGAAACTAACCTTTAAAAAATAGCAACTTCTATGCAACTGGCAAGGCATTAAAACTATATCAAATAATTCAAATATATTTTCTGTGAAAAAAGGTATTCAGTTCACACTGAACTAACAGGAGAGTAGACTCTACAGAAGAAAATACTAATGAACCGGAAGGCACGGCAATATATTAATAAAATATCCAGAAAAAACAGAGAGAAAAAAGACTGAAAAAAAAAAGAAATGAATAGAGCATCAGTGGGCTGTAAGAAAACGTCACACGGCTCAGTATGTTACTGGAGACACCAAAGGAAAAGTGGGAGAGGATAGAAAAATATTTGAAGAAATAATGGTTAAAATTTTTCCAAATTTGATGAAAAATTACAATCCATAGATCCAAGAATCAACAAATCACAAACATAAGAATCATGAAGAGGGAATTCCCTGGTGGTCCAGTGGTTAAGGCTTTGCCTTCCAATGCAGGGGGTGTGGGTTCGATCCCTGGTCTGGGAGCTAAGGTCCCACATGCCTCAGGGCCAAAAAACCAAAATATAAAACAGAAACGATATTGTAACAAATTCAATAAAGACTTTAAAAATGGTTCACATCAAAAAAATCTTTAGGGCTTCCCTGGTGGCGCGGTGGTTAAGAATCTGCCTGCCAGTGTAGGGGACATGGGTTTGAGCACTGGTCCAGGAAGACTCCACATGCCATGGAGCAACTAAGTCTGTGTGTCACAACTACTGAACCTGCACTCTGGAGCCCGTGAGCCACAACTACTGAGCCCACATGCCACAACTACTGAAGCCCATGCGCCTAGAGCCCATGTTCCACAACAAGACAAGCCACTGCAATGAGAAGCCTGTGCACCCCAATGAAGAGTAGCCCCCACTCGCCACAACCAGAGAAAAGCCTGTGCGCAGCAACGAAGACCCAACACAACCAAAAATAAAATAAAATAAATAAATTTTAAAAAATAAAAATTATTTTTTAAAAAATCTTTAAAAAAAGAAAAAAGAATCATGAAGAAAACTACACCAAGGCACATCATAATCGAATTGTTTAAAACCAGTGATAAAGAGAAAACCTTAAAAGCAGCCAGAGGAAGACATATCATGTACAGAGAGAACAAAGATAAAAATGACAGCGGACTTCTCCTAAGACAAGCCAGGAGACAGTGAAGCATCATCTATAAAGTAATGAAAGACGAAAACGATCAACCTAGAGTTCCATACTCAGTGAACATTTCTTTTAAAGGGAAAACAAAATAAAGACTTTTCCAGTCACATAAAAGTTTAAAGAATTCACCAACCACAAACTCACACTACTAGAAATGTTATAGGAAGACCTTTAGGCAAAAGGAAAATGATACCAGATGGAAATATGAAATCTACACAAAGGAATGAAGAAGCCCAGAAATGGTAAATATACAAGTCTTTTTTCTTATTTTTAAAAACCTCTTTAAAAAATAACTGAATGCTTAAAGCAAAAATAACAACACATGGTGGAGCTTATAACATATGTAGAAGTAAAAGATATGACAACAATAGCACCAAGGCCAAGGGGAAAGAGAGGAATGAAAGTACACTGTTGTTAGGTTCTTACACTGTGTGTGAAGAGGTATAATATTACTTGAAGTAATAAGTTAAAGATGTATACTCTAAACCCTAAAGCAACCACTGAAAAAATAAAAACAGAGTTATATCTAATAAGCCAAGAAAGGGGCTAAAATGGAATCATAAAAAATGTACTCAATTCAAAAGAAGGGAAAAAAAGAGGAAAGACAAACAAAGAACAGATGTGACAAGCAGAAAACAAATAGCAAGACAGATTAAAATCTAAACAATTGATAAATGTAAATAGCCTGAAGGGCCCAAATAAAAGGCAGACATTGCCAGATTGGGTAGAAAGAAAGACTCAACTAAATTCTGCCTACAAGAAGCTCACTTTAAACATAAAGACACAAATAGGCTAAAACTAAAAGAATGGAAAAACATCTATCATGCTAACACTGACACAAGAAAGCTGAAGTTGCTATTGATATATTAATACCAGACTAGTAGATTTCAGAGCAAAGAATATAGTCAAAGATAGAGAGTCATTTAATAATGATAAAAGGGTCAATTCATCAAGAGTACATAACAATCCTAAACATTTATGCACCCAGTAAGTCAGCCCACCAAGACAAAAAAACAGAAAGATGTCTTTCATGGTTAAAATGCAGCAACAGCATTCCTGAATCAAAACTGAACATTGCCTAAATGGGGCTTAAGATCTTCTTTATGTAATAAGTGGCATGCAGTTTTACTAATAAAAGTGCGGTATTCCCCAAAAGAGTCAAAGGTGGTAGTGTGTTAAACAGCTTATCAAAATATTTATGACTTCAACACCAAAGCCAATCGAAGTGATGTAAAGCTGACTCACCTTTCATATTGCCTGTCTCGTGGTAATGAAGCACCCCAATGTCTAAAGTCCATGATTAACATAAGCAAAAGGAGACAGGATATGAAGAAGAGTCCTAGGAATGCCACCCGCTGCCGGGGAAATGGGCTCACTGTGGGCACAGTGAAGTACCAAGAGGCTGGGCAGAGGTAGGAAAAACTGATCCTGAAATGAGACAAACATTAGTAAGAAAAGTCTCTACAATCCAGTGCTAAAAAATGGTTTTTAAGCTGAATTAAAGCGCTTCCTGATAAAGGCAAAAAATTTATGCCCCCAGAAGTCTAAATGTTCATTTAGTCTCGAATTTTAGAAAAGGACATATATAGTTCATGGAGCTTCTACTATATAAATAAAAAAAGGCTTCTCCGCTCTTTTTTCAGAGTGCACTTTGGGATTGCAGTTCAAAGAACCAACTTCATGTTAATGAAAAGATCACCAGTCTCCCTGTGCAATCTCATAACGCTGAAGAATCAGAGCACTTGTAGTATTCCCATCAAGAATGCTGTCAAAAAAACTGGATAGTCAGAAAATTTATTCAACTGATTTTTAAAAATATTTTAATACGTAACATACGCACACAATAAAAAAAAATCAAACAGTTTAAAGGATATATAGTGGAAAGTGAGTCTTGTGCCTTAACCCCATCATTTCCCTCTCAGAGGCAACCACTGTTACCCAGGGATATTCTTGTATACACAAGCATAAATACATACCATATAGGTAATATATCTGTGTGTGTGTCTGTGTGTGTGTCTCCATTCCTTTGGTTTTACACCGTACCTACTGCTCTGCATCTTTCTCCACTTACTCTATTTGACAACTGTCTCATTTGGTACCTGTTGCTCCACAGATCCACATTAATCTTTTCTGAAAGCTTCAGAGTGTTATAATGTATGGATAAGCATACTCAACTGTCAAGTTCACTTTCCCTAGTAATTCAGAAGGACCTCGGTCTGTTTTCAAAGTTCATTAAAAAAATTTTTTTTGTTTTGTTTTTGTTTTTTGGGTTTTTTTTAACCTCCTCAAGGGGTACCTAGCTTCACTCAAGTGGAAACTTGAAAGAACATTACAATCTAGCACTTACCAGAGCTGAGCAAGCACTCACTCTATCACCCCGGGGGCTCTGAGCTGTAAGGTATTGTTGAATCTGCCTTCAAAAGAATGCAGCTTTGATCTTTGCATCCATCTGACCAGGCTGCGAAGTCCATATGCAGCCCTAGAGCAAACCTCACTCCTAACAGTCTCCCAGCCACCCCCCCACCGAGCTCCCAGCTGAGGATAAAGTCTGCAACCTTACCTAGCCATGGGTTCCCTTCAGTGGTCTCAAGGCCTGTCACCTCCTTTTCCTTTTGCCTTGAGAAGGTGGTCTTCTCGTCCCAGTCATCTCCGAAGTCTGCAGTCTGGAAAGAGCTGGTTGGGGTTCCGGCTCACCTCCAGCAGTACCCACGAGACTAGACCCCATACCCCACCACGAGAAGCTCATGGCGTCCACCCACTCCCCAGGCTCCCACTCCAGATCCGTATGCTCTTGTTCCTGGGGCTCAGTGGACCCTACCCAGGCTCCCTGGGTGCGGGGTATTCTAGAGGGCCAGCGACATCCTCGAGGAACCCGCGGTCCGCCCCTCCCGGCCCCGCAGCCCTCCCGAGCTCACACTCACGGGTCGAGCGGCCCGCCGGCTCCCTCAGCTCCGCTCTGCTAGGTCCGGAGATGCTCCCCGCGGCCTCTAACCGAGCCGGAAGGAGGCCTGGGCCGCCGGCGGCGCCACGTCCCCAAGGAAACCGCAGGGAGCCAATGACTGACAGGGGACCCGCGGAGAGGGGCCCGCCTTCCGCCCAGCTGGGGCCGCGGGCGAACCAGCTCCGTCGGCCGCACGTCGGTCCGCCAGGGTGGCCAGTCCCCTAGAGCGCTAGGCCTTAATGCCCGCCCCGGGATTTCGAGCGCGTCCAATCCGGAAGGGCGTCGTGCGGGGCTCCGCCTGATGGGGCCGGCTGTGGCTCACAGGTGAGCAGTACGGAGCGGCGTCCAGGTACTTTGCGGCTGCTACCCTCTCGGTGGCGCTAGTTCTCTGCTGGCTGTTTTCTCTGCGGTCGTTTTCAGGACGGAGCGGCTCGGGTGCGTGGGTCTCGGGGTGTTCGCGACACAAGTGCATCCCTTGCCTAAAGCCAGTCGAAGGTTTTGTGTCCACAAATCCTGCCCTGCAGAATGGCAGTTCTCCCACCACAAACCTTCCCTACAGCCTCCCAAACAGATGCCCCGGATCCACTGTGTTGTCCCATGAGACAAAAACACAAGTTGGGGGGTAATGACGACTACACCGCAGCGCTTATATCCATTCATTCAACATTCATTTAATGTCTACTGTGAGCCAAACATTAAGAGCGGCTGTGTCCCTGCCCTCCCGGACCTTAACGGTGATACACAAAAGGTAATGTTTCCTGAATGTTGTTTTTGTACCTTGCTTACACCAGCCCCTTCTCTCATGTCCAGGCGGGAGCCGCTTGGACAGGGTGAAATCCAAGTCCTTACAAACTTGGCACACACATGGCCGTCCACGACCTGCCCATGCAGCATCTGCTGCTGCTCCGCACCTCCCTTATCATGCTCCAGCAACGCACCTCTGTGGTTTCTGCCCTCTTGGGCTTTGCTCGCACTCTGACTTCTCCACCCCTCCCCTCCACCTGCCTTAAGTATCCTTCCCTGCCTCTTTACCGGGTCAACTCGTCCTCAACCCTTACCACTCGATTTAAGGGTCACTTCCCCTAAAAGCCTTACTTGATCTACACCTCCTTTGTATGTTGTTTCACTTACCACATTGAATTACAATTATATTTACGTATCTGTCTATCCCAGTAGACAGAATATCCTTGAGGGCAAGGACTATCTGCTTGCATAGCAATGTTGGGTACTGCCTGGCACATAAAATACAACTAATATATTTTAAATATGTGAATGAATGACTGTGGAAATAAATGAAGACCACCCAAATGAGAACAAAGAGGCTATTTATTCTATGCCTGCTATAACAGGGCAGTCAACCGCTATCACTTGGCATCTGGCAGAGAATCAAAGGCTGTCAAGGGAGTGGGGAAGTTTAAGGTGGAAAAACAAAAAGGGAAGATTTCATGTATGCACCAAATGGCATGGGGAAGCTGGAGGCAGGCTAACTAGAAGCCAGGCATCTAATGTGATTGTTTTGGGGGAGCATATTTGACCTTCACCAGTTGGTCCTGAGTTGGAAGGGCAGGGGCAAAAATTAGGGAAGCTGACAGTTATTGACCAGTCATGAGGGTTCTGGGCTGATTGCTGCAGAGGCTGTGGGTCAGTTTTAATTGTCATATACGGTCTGGCCATTATCCAGTTTGCATATTCAGTCTCTCATGACTGTTTCTTTTTTCCTCCATTACCCTCCCAATCTTGTTGGGTTTCCTAGGTTGCTTTTCTCCTTCAATTCTCAATTTTCTTTTTGTCCCTCAGTCCCTACTCTGCTTCAAGTGTTATATTTTATCCAGGCCCCAGAAACCACATCGAGTATAATAGTTGCATAAATTTAGGATTAACCACAAAAAATTACAAAATACCAGGTGATTTTATTCTAGAGCCCAGTTCAGTGCCTGGAACAAGGTAGACATAGGAAAAGCTCAACAAATGTTTTGGCTTTGTTTTTTTTTTTTTAATTCTTGAAGTTGCCTGCCAACTGTGCAGTTCTAAATCTAATCTATGTATATTTCAAACTCCAGTGTTCCACTAAATGAGTGTTTTTGAGTGGAAATAAAATTCCTATTTATGTTTTAAATAGTACTTGTTTCATATGGTTTATGAACTATATTAACTTAGAACTTGAAGGTGCATTGAAACATCTAATTTATATTTTGTAACTACTGTTATAAAACAGAAAAGAAACCTACATTTTAATCCCAACACTTTCTCATTATACCTTCTTTGTCCATCTGGTTTGGACAATAATTACTTCAATCACTCCATATGCTCTCAGGCATGGTAAAGCCTGCAGTGCTTATCTGATTAACAGCCTACAGGGCTAAGTTCTGAGGTTTCCAGTTAGGAGGCCAAAAAAAATGGGTTGAGATCATTTCTCCATCTCATTTGCTGTAATTCAACATGTTGAAACAAATTACAGAAATCCATATTTCAAAACAGGTTTTTAACTGCTTTTTAAAGGCTTGTCTACAATTACATTTGCAATTTTCTCAAGGCATCCTTGACTCTACCCACCCTGAGCAAAATCAGTCAAACCAGTCCCACACTAGGTGTCCATTGTCTGCATCGCTTTATTTCTCCTCATCAATTCTCCTTCATTCCACACTCCATCCTGCCCTAACCTCTAATGGAATTTAATGTGGTCTTTGCTCTCCCCTCCAAGTTTACTGATCTCTCTTCATGTGTCCTGTAGGTACCTCACTGTCGAAGACCAAATTCACTGTCTCTCCATTCTCACCTTATCCACCCAAACCTCCTCCATGCATATTCCCAACTTTGACAAAATACCCTGTGATTCACCCAAGCAGGTTTCTGCAAGTTATTTTTTTTTTAATTTTTTTAATAGATCTTTATTGGAGTATAATTACTTCACAATACTGTGTTAGTTTTTGTTGTACAGCAAAGTAAATCAGCCATATGCATACATATATCCCCATATCCCCTCCTTCTTGACCCTCCCTCCCACCCTCCCTATCCCACCCCTCTAGGTCGTTGCAAAGCACCAAGCTGATCTCCCTGTGCTATGCTGTGGCTTCCCACTAGCTAACTATTTTACATTTGGTAGTGTATATATGTCAATGCTACTCTCACTTTGCCCCAGCTCCCCGCTCCCCGCCACAGTGTCCTCAAGTCCATTCTCTATGTCTACATCTTTATTCCTGCCCTGCCACTAGGTTCATCAGTACCATTTTTTATTTTTCAGATTCCACAAATATGCGTTAGCATACGGTATTTGTTTTGCTTTCTGACTTCACTCTGTATGACAGACTCTAGGTCCATCCACCTCACTACGAATAACTCAATTTCGTTTTTTTTTTTTTTGCGGTACGCGGGCCTCTCACTATTGTGGCCTCTCCCGTTGTGGAGCACAGGCTCCGGACGCGCAGGCTCAGTGGCCATGGCTCACAGGCCCAGCCGCTCCGCAGCATGTGGGATCTTCCCGGACCAGGGCATGAACCCGTGTCCCCTGCAACGGCAGGCGGACTCTCAACCACTGCGCCACCAGGGAAGCCCCAATTTCGTTTCTTTTTATGGCTCAGTAATACTCCATTGTATATATGTGCCACATCTTCTTTATTCATTCATCTGTTGATGGACATTTAGGTTGGTTCCATGTCCTGGCTATTGTAAACAGTGCTGCAATGAGCATTGTGGTACATGTGTCTTTTTGAATTATGGTTTTCTCAGGGTATATGCCCAGTAGTGGGATTGCTGGGTCATATGGTAGTTCTATTTTTAGTTTTTTAAGGAACCTCCATACTGTTCTCCATAGTGGCTGTATCAACTTACATTTCCACCAACAGTGCAGGAGGGTTCCCTTATCACCACACCCTTTCCAACACTGTTTCTAGATTTTTTGATAATGGCCATTCTGACCGGCGTGAGGTGATACCTCATTGTAGTTTTGATTCTAATAGTGATGTTGAGCATCTTTTCATGTGTCTCTTGGCCATCTGTATGTCTTCTTTGGTGAAATGTCTATTTAGGTCTTCTACCCATTTTTTAACTGGATTGTTTGTTTTTTTTGATATTGAGCTCCATGAGCTGTTTGTATATTTTGGAGATTAATCCTTTGTCCGTTGTTTCATTTGCAAATATTTTCTCCCATTCTGAGGGTTGTCTTTTCATCTTGTTTATGGTTTCCTTTGCTGTGCAAAAGCTTTTCAGTTTAATTAGGTCCCATTTGTTTACTTTTGTTTTTATTTTCATTACTCTAGGAGGTAGGTCAAAAAAGATCTTGCTGTGGTTTATGTCAAAGAGTGTTTTTCCTATGTTTTCCTCTAAGAGTTTTAGAGTGTCTGGTCTTACATTTAGGTCAATCCATTTGGAGTTTATTTTTGTGTATGGTGTTAGGTAGTGTTCTAATTTCATTCTTTGACATGTAGCTGTCTAGTTTACATGCAAGTCATTCTTGAATCTATCCCTTCTACTTCCTTCTCCTATTCCAATTAGTCACTAGGTGTTCTTAATTCAAATGCCTAAAATCCTCTCTAATATCTTCTGATGAAATCTTCTAACTGGTGGCCCTACCTCCAGACCCATGCCCCTCTTGAGTACCCCTCTATTCTGACATAGTGAAATATAATCATGCTATTTCCTGTTTTAAAATCTTCTGTGGTTTCCCGTCCCAGTGGGAGATAGTTCAAATTCCTTGGCATGGTGTGGCAGATTCTGCTGACTGCCTAGCCAAAACGCCAACGATCTCTCTTCCACCTTGTTAACAGAATCCCAATTTTATTCTAGTAACCACACTGCTATGCTTCACCATGTGCTTCAAGGGTGCTAGCTCCCACCTCAGCCCTAGGGAGTAAACTGTGACTGGTCTATATCAATCATGGTGGCCTATTCCCTTACCAAATACTGAGCCTGGGCATATGATGCAATTCTAGCCAATGATACTAAAGGGAAGTCAGCTGTTGGGAGGAATGGGAGGAGGAGGGAAGACATTTCTGGGAAAGGCTTTCTCCATCTTAAAAGGAGTATGTCAATCAAAAGTTTACATAATGAGAGAGAAGAAAAGGCCCCTTTTCTACCTCCAGAAGTAATCTTAAGGGTACCTGGAGCTGCTTTAGTCATCTTACAACCACGGGGGTAGGGTTGGGGTGGGGGATAGGGGACAAGCCTGGGAATAACAGAATAGAAATATGGAAAAAACCTGGGTCCTTGATAACATCATTAAGCTGTGAAGGTAACCAACATGGGAGCAGCCCTACTTACGGACTTATTATTTGAGATACTAAATTCATTATTGTTCTTATTTTTAAGTCAGTTGAATCAGGGGATTCTGTTAGCTTTGGTCTCCTAACTGATATATGTGGCTTACAATGCCTGATATGATCTAGCCCCCAACATCAACCAAGCTCCTCAACAGGTATTCTCATGCACAACCCTGACATATTTACAGGTCTCAGAATTATGCCTTTTCTTACCTCTGAGCCCTTGTACTTGTTATTACTTCTGCTTAAATGACTTTCTTTCACTTCTCTACCAAATGAACTCCTACTTATCCTTCCAAACTCAGCTCAAATGTCACCTTCTCTCTATGAGCTCCCCCAGTCAGCTTAGGTGCTTCCTCTCTGCTCTTGTAGCACTTTGCTCACGCATTCTTCTATTAGGGCAAGAATACTTGTTCTAAAAGCTGGCAGCTGTTTGAGTGGACCTGGTACCAGCTGGCCAGGTAGGAAGACAGAATATCTAGGTTTTGGACCGTAATGGGTATGTTTGGTCAGGGAGAGTGGGATCCCCTGGGCTTAGTCTAGATGGGAGAGGTTTAGACCAAGAAGACTTCAATTACTCTCCAAATAAAATACAGGAATTTTGAGCATTCCCTCTAGAAACTAGGTTCAGGGAGCTCTGGTAAAGGAAAAAACAAATGAGATAAAAGAAAGATGAGGGACCTCTGCAAGATGGTGACAGTTGGGACTGGAGAGAAGAGCACATGAGAGAGTCCCTGTATTCTTTGTCTATAGTTGCATAACAAATTATTATCTCTCCCAGTTTTCGTGGGTCAGGAATTTAGGAGCAGCTTGGCTCAGTGTCTCTCATGAGGTTGCAATCGAGATGTCAGCTGGGGGACTTCCCTGGTGGCACAGTGGTTGAAAATCCACCTACCAATGCAGGGGACATGGGTTTGATCCCCGGTCCAGGAAGATCCCACATGCCTCAGGGCAGCTAAGCCTGTATGCCACACGACTGAGCCTGCGCTCTATAGCTCCTGCTCCACAACAAGAGAAGCCACTGCAACGAGAAGCCCGCACACCACAACGAAGAGTAGCCCCAGCTTGCCGCAACTAGAGAAAGCCCACGCGCAGCAACGAAGACCCAACACAACCAAAAAAATAAATACATGAATTTTTAAAAATAAAAATAAATATTAAAAAAAAATGTCAGCTGGGGGGATTTCCCTGGTGGCACAGTGGATAAGACTCCATGCTCCCAATGCAGGGGCCCTGGGTTCGATCCCTGGTCAGGGAACTAGATCCCACATGCATGCCACAGCTAAGAGTTCACATGCCTCAACTAAGATCTGGTGCAACCAAATAAACATTAAAAAAAAAAAAAGATGTCAGCTGGGGTTCTAGTCATCTAACATCTTAACTGGCACTAAAGTATGCACTGCTAAGTGATGGCTGGCAAGTTGATGCTGTCTATTGGTGGGAGGCCTCTGTGCCTTCTCATGTGGGACTTTTCCAGGGATCCTTGAGTGTCTTCATGACGTGGAAGCTGGCTTCTCCCAGAGTGATCTGAGAGAGAGGGAGAGTGTGAGTGCCAGGTAGAAGCTTTATTCTTTTTTTTTTTTTTTTTTTTTTTTTTTTTTGCGGTACGCGGGCCTCTCACTGCTGTGGCCTATCCTGTAGCAGAGCACAGGCTCCGGACGCGCAGGCTCAGCGGCCATGGCTCACGGGACCAGCCGCTCCGTGGCATGTGGGATCTTCCCGGACCAGGGCACGAACCCGTGTCCCCTGCATCGGCAGGTGGACTCTCAACCACTGCACCACCAGGGAAGCCCAGAAGCTTTATTCTTTTGATGACCTAGCCTCAGAAGCCATGTCTTCACTTATGCCACATATTATTTGTTAAAAGCGAGTCACTAACTCTCAGTCCACATTCAAGGGTAGGGCAATTAGGCTCCACTTTTTGTATAAATGTTTGTTTTTTTTTTTTTTTAATTTTATTTATTTATGGCTGTGTTGGGTCTTCGTTTCTGTGCGAGGGCTTTCTCTAGTTGTGGCAAGTGTGGGCCACTCTTCATCACAGTGCACGGGCCTCTCACTATCGCGGCCTCTCTTGTTGCGGAGCACAGGCTCCAGATGTGCAGGCTCAGTAATTGTGGCTCACGGGCCTAGTTGCTCTGTGGTATGTGGGATCTTCCCAGACCAGGGCTCGAACCCGTGTCCCCTGCATTGGTAGGCAGATTCTCAACCACTGCGCCACCAGGGAAGCCCTCCACTTTTTGAAGAGAGAAGTATCAAACAATTTGCAGACATATTTTAAAATCACTAGTCCCCAAGACACGGTGGTCAGGGAAATTTCAGGTAATAGCATTGACATCCAGGGTTCAAGTTTGAATTCTGCGCTATGCTATAATCCTCTCCATGACCCTAAACCTTCAGTAAAAGTCTGATAACACTACTGCCATGTGTCGGAGTATCTTGAGAAATGATGGCATAGCAGTGCAAAAAAGATGACAGCAACTGTAGGAAGTGAATTAACAAGTAGGATGATTGAAAATTTGACAAACGCAGGAAATCAATGCCATAGGTCATTTAGAGAAATGAAAGGCCACTCTTCAGAGATTCCAGCTGGGGAGGTGGGGTGCAGTATGGCAAAGTTTAAAATTCCCATAGTACTTGGGACGAAGGCATGGGGAAGATATTGATCCCTTTCTCTTGGCATCCATTCCGATTTTGAGTGTGGGCACCTTCCCCAGGCATAGGCCGTGTGTACTTGAGGATTCTTTCACCCTGGCTCTAGGAGTGGAACACGCAAGCCAGGTCTAAGGTATTGGGCAAAATCCTATCCCTTGGCCACAGCTGTGTTTTCAGGAGTGGGCATATAGTCCAATTCCAGATAAAGAGACATATTTGCTGGGGCAAATAAAACGTTTATTCGCTTTTCTTACGGAGTGTAGTGAGGGAGCCTCTCTCTCTCTCTGTCTCTGTCTGTCTGTCTCTCTCTCTTTCCCCTCCTTCCTAAATTCTTGATGACATGGTTAAGTTACTGAGTCAAATGAAACCTGAATTCCATTGTATCTCTGGATAGCCAATTATTTGAGCTAATAAATATCCTTTATTAAGTCAGTGTGAAGTGGGTACTATTCTTTCAATTTTTTGTATGTTTGACAATTTTCACAATTAAAATATAGGGAAAAAACTACATTAGATACCATTTTTTCAGCTCCCAACCTGGCAAAGATTAAAATGTTTGATGACACACTATGGTAGTAAAGGAGTAAGAAACACTCCATTCTTCCAGATGCTCAGGCCCAAAATCTTGGAGTTGCCCTAACCCTTCTCTTGCTCCCATACCCACTCCCCACCCTCCATCAAGACCATGAGCAAAGCCCATTAGCGCTACCTTAAGAATGCATCCAAAAGCCAGCCATTTCTCACTAACCTCATTGCTGCCACACTGGTCTAAACTACTACCATTTTTTTTTTAACATCTTTATTGGAGCATAATTGCTTTACATTGCTGTGTTAGTTTCTGCTGTATAACAACGTGAATCAGCTTTATGTATACCTATATCCCCATATCTCCTCTCTCTTGCGTCTCCCTCCTACACTCCCTATCCCACCTCTCTAGGTGGTCACAAAGCACCAAGCTGATCTCCCTGTGCTATGCGGCTGCTTCCCACTAGCTATCTATTTTACATCTAGTAGTGTATATATGTCCATGCCACTCTCTCACTTCATCCCAGCTTACCCTTCCCCCTCCCCATGTCCTCAAATCCATTCTCTACGCCTGTGTCTTTATTCCTGTCCTGCACCTAGGTTCATCACTACTATTTTTTTTTTTAGATTCCGTAAATATGCATTAGCATACGGCATTTGTTTTTCTCCTTCTGCCTTACTTCACTCTGTACGACAGACTCTAGGTCCATCCACCTCACTACAAATAACTCAATTTCGTTTCGTTTTATGGCTGAATAATATTCCAACGTATATATGTGCCACATCTTCTTTATCCGTTTCTCTGTTGATGGACACTTAGGTTCGTTCCATGTCCTGGCTATTGTAAATAGTGCTGCAATGAACATTGTGGAACATGTCTCTTTTTTAATTATGGTTTTCTTACTGTATATGCCCAGTAGTGGGATTGCTGGGTCATATGGTAGTTCTATTTTTAGTTTTTTAAGGAACCTCCATACTGTTCTCCATAGTGGCTGTATCAATTTACACTCGCACCAATAGTGCAAGAGGGTTCCCTTTTCTCCACACCCTCTCCAGCATTTATTGTTTGTAGATTTTTTGACAATGGCCATTCTGACCGGTGTGAGGTGATACCTCATTGTAGTTTTGATTTGCATTTCTCTAATGATTAGTGAGGTTGAGTGAGCATCCTTTCATGTGTTTGTTGGCAATCTGTATATCTTCTTTGGAGAAATGTCTATACCATTTCTTACTGAATTATTGCAGTAGCCTTCTTCCTGGTCTTTCTGTCTCTACCCTTGCCCCTTATAGTCTATTCTGAACACTGCAATCAGTGGGATCCTTTCAAGTATAAGCCAGATCTTGTCACTCCTCCAAACTCTCTAGTAGCTTCTCATCTCAGAGGAAAAGCCCTAGTCCTCACAATAGCCTACAAGTCACATACCTCTTACCTCTCTAACTTCACTTCTCACTGTTATTCCCTTCACTCACTTTACTTCAGCCACAGGGGCCTCCTTACAGTTTCTACCTTATGACAGGCCCTGTCTTGATTTAAGATTTTTGTAATTAGTGTTCCCTTTGCCAGAGTTTTTATGCATCTGTTCTCCCTACCCAGTGCTTTACCCAGACCCTTTCCTCCTTCAGTCTTTATTAAAATATCAACTTCTCAGTGAGACTCACTTAACCACCCTAATTATAACTGTCCTTCCCACCCACACTTCCTATATCACCATTTTACATACAATATGTTTTATTGTCTATCTTCCTGCAACTAGAATATAAGCTCCATCAGAGCAGGAATTTGGCTCAAAAAATGAATAAAGAAGCTCTTTATGTACAGATATGAGAAGATCTCTAAGAAATATTGTGAAATGAAAAACTGACAGCTAACAAAAAACCTCATATCACATATGAAAATTAACTTGAAATAGATCATAGTCCTAAATGTAAGTGGTGAAACTATAAAACTTGTAAAAGAAAAAACTAGATGAAAATCTTAGTGACCTTGAGCTTAGCAAAGATTTCTTATATTCAGCAGCAAAAGCATGATCTACAAAAGAAAAACTTAATAAATTGGTACTCACTAAAACTAAGAACTGTTCTTCAAGAGACACTGAAAAAAATGAAAAGATGGGCTACACACTGGCAGAGAAAATATTTGCAAATAATCTATCTGTTAATGGACTTGTATCCAGAATATAAAAACAATCCTCAAAACTAAATAATAAAACAACAACAAAAAAACACATTTATAAATGGACAAAAGATTTACACACCTCATCAAAAAAGATATACAGATGGCAAATAAGCAAATGAGGTGTTCAACATCATTAGTCACTAGGGAAATGCAAATTAAAACTACAATGAGGGGCTTCCCTGGTGGCGCAGTGGTTGGGAGTCCACCTGCCGATGCAGGGGATGCAGGTTCGTGCCCCGGTCTGGGAAGATCCCACATGCCGCGGAGCGGCTGGTCCCGTGAGCCATAGCCACTGAGCCTGCGCATCCGGAGCCTGTGCTCCGCAACGGGAGAGGCCACAACAGTGAGAGGCCCGCGTACTGCAAAACAAACAAACAAAAAAACAACTACAATGAGATGCTACTGTATACCCACTAGTATGGCTATAGGCAAAAAGGCAGAAAATAATTTGCCAAGAATGTGGTACAATGTGCTGCTATGTCATAAGGACCCTTAAGCAGCTCTCTGGAGAAACCCACAAGGAGAACATCTGAGGCCTCCTGCCAACAGCCAGCAACAACTTGACAGCTGTGTAAGTGAGCCATTGTGGAAGTGGATCCTCCAATCCCAGTCAAGCCTTCAGATAGCTGCAGCCCCAGCCAACATCTTGACTGCAACTTCATGAGATAACCTACACCATAACCACTCATCTAAGCCACTGTCAAATCCCTCACCTGCAGAAACTGATAGTGAATGTTTATTGCTGTTTTAAGCCACTGTGTTTTATAGTAATTTGTTCACTGAGCAGTAGATAACTAATATACAACCGAAGAGGATTAAAAGAAAGAATATATACCTTGCCTGGCACAGGAGTAAGCCCTTCATAAAAGTTAGCTGTTATAACTGTTGTTGTGTAAATGCACGCATGTCCTTTTCACCAACAGTTGCAATCTTCTTGAAAAGGACTGCAGCTCATTCCCGTTTTTGCACTCTCTGCCTCTCCTCAGCCCTCTCAGCCCTTTAGCATAGTGCTGGGCACACATACAACAGAAGCCCAGTAAGTAACTCTCAAAGAGGGAGTTAAATCCGAAGGTGAAACAATTTCCCTTTGTCACCGTGAGGATAACTTTCCATTTCCTAAAATATTTGACTACCTTTTGGTGCAGTTAATGTAAATGCTTGGACTTTTATATGCTAGTTTGTAATGACTAAGCTGTAAAGGCCAAGGGGTGGAAAGGGAAGACTTGGTTGACTAAAAGGAGGCAATGAAGAAATGCACATTGGATAAGGCAGAGGACCAGGTAAGACGGTCAGGGATGTACCTGTAATAAAAAGAGTAAAAATGGGAATTGGACCTGGAGAACAGCCAGGAAAATTACACATATAATTCAGGGCTTCAAGCTTCATGGTTTTGAGGCCCACATCTGCTGTTTTTTGCTAATGATGATGTTGATAATGTTTTTTGCCTCCGTAACTCTGGCTAGTTGCTTTGAGAAGATATCCCATATTTATAAAGGATTCAATACCACAGAGCATTAAAAATACATGACATCTACTTAGATAAATAACCCAAGTGTCATTCCCTGCTAATAGCTTATCTTCTTTGTATGTCAAAGACAACAGACCATTACAGTCTTTGATAATATTCAAGGAAAGTTTTGCAATTTTACTTAAGAAATTAAAAATATTTAAATCTACTCTTTATGATACAAAGCTCATACAGTAATTGAAGTCATACATGCCATGGATCTGAGGTCAGGATATTATTGTCAGGCTTATTTGTGAGATATCCCAAATTTGGTGTGCTAGTCTAGAAACAAGTTGATTGTGCAAAGAAGCAAAGGACAGTAACTAGTCATGGGCATCTTTGTTTCTTGATTGGCAGTTAGGTAACATGATGCCATCGATTTCTGCAGTGGGTGGGTGGACAGTCATAAAGAAAAATAGGTAATAATAATTATAATAATAGTAATAATAATCAACATTTGTTGGCTTCTAACTAACCTATAGTATAGTAAGAATTTGACCTTCTTTTTCTGATTGAATCCTGAAACAATGCAATGAAGTACATATTATTACTATTACCATTTTACAGATTAGGTAACTGAAGTTTGGATTAAGTCATGGAACTTCAGCTACCCTATGCTTCCCTCCTTGATCTCTGACAGTCATGACCAAGGCAATGTCAGAATGAGTCAGAGATAAGCCTCTTTGTTTCTTCCTTCCTTAAATCATTGTAACTAACTCTGTTTTGGGGTTTATTACCTTGATCTGGAGAGACAGCACTGTGTAGTTAAGTTTATACTCCGATGTCAGGGAGATAAGTGTTTGAAAGCTGTTTTCACAACTTACTAGCTGCGTGACCTTGAGGAAGTTATTTTCGTTAAAGCTCATTTTCTTATCCATAAAATAACAATAATGACAACACTTCTAGGGTTGCTGCCCTCAATCTTTCTCCACAGCAGCCAGAGAGAAGTTTTCAAAATGCAAAATTGACCATGTTATCTAATTTCAACTCAAAATGAGATCCCATTGTTCTTAAGATATATAAATTGATACCCTTAACATGACTTTCAAAGCCTCTCATGGTCTGGCCCCTAATTCACCTCCCAGGCTGCATCTCAATCTATGCTTCCTCTACCCCAAACACTGGCTTAAGCCTCTCACTACAGGACTTTTGCAATATGACGGTCTCTTTGTCCAGAAAGTTCTGCTTCCCTTACCCCTTCTGCTGCTCCCCATCCGACTTAGCTTAATTAACTCTTATCTTTCAGATCTTATTTCAAATGCCACTTTCCCTGTGTAACATAACTCCCTAGACTAAGTCAAGTCCCTCTAACATATGCTTTTAGCGCGTCATGTGTTTTCCCCTCATAGCATACATCCCAGTTGTAATGTTACATTTGTGAGTCTCTGGTTAATGCCTGTGCTCTTCGCTAGACCCTAAGCGCCACCAGAAAAGAGACCATGTCTAGTTTTACTCATCTTTGTCTCCCTAGCACCTAGTTCAGGGCCTGGCACATATCATCTGAAAGAACACTTGAATTGGCTAGCACTATTAAGCTTCACTGCCCATGCTATGAGTATAATTTTAGCCTGTGAAACAAGCACCACCTGGGTGTTTAGAATTAGTATGGTTATAACAAAGCAGTATTTATCAAACAGTGAGAATCTGCTTGGAAAATGCAGATTCCCATGCCTCATTCTCAGAGATATGAGTTGATAGGTCTAGGATAGGGTCTAGAAATTTGCATGTCTAACAAGTCCTCAGGGTGACTTGAGAACCACTGATAAGAAAGGAAGGAAAGAAAGGAAAGGAGAGGAAGAAGCTAATTCATAGTCTCACTATCTTAGTAAACTCTGATAAAGTAATGGCAGGACTCTGTTTCCAGTCCTGGTTTCTGAATTCACTGCTGGGCTTGTTGCTTCCGAGGCAGCTTCCCAGAATCAAGGCCGTGATTAGGAAAGGGATGAGCTTTGCTAGCATCCTGTTGGGTGGTGTCTCTGGTGACAACTGCAGGACACTGGGGAGGGTTGAGGGGTGAAGGAACTGGAACTTACTGGATGAGTCAGTCACTGCTACTGCCTAAGGGGAGAAATAGCAGCTCAGGCCCAAGATTCATGAGTGTCTCACTCATTATTTATTTATTTATGCAAATAAATTCTACCAAATTCTTACAGTGTTTCAGGTACTAAGCTATTCTGAAAATATAATGACACAGGGGAAAAAAAGTAAAAAAGATACTCCTTTCTGATGGGGCTTACCATCTACTGGTGATATAGACAGTAATGAAATAATTTTATAAACATATGCAAAATTGCAGCTATCTAAGCTCTGTAAGATACAGGACCTGAGACATGATGGGGGAACTGATCAAGTCAGGGAGATCAGGGAAATAATTATTGAACTGGGATATGAAAACAATATAACTATAAATTAGATTTTGATGAATCACTACCTACATAAAAAGTAAAACTTTATTGGACTGTACCTCTTGATAGATGGATGGAGCTTTAAAAACATTTTAAATTATATCATTTAATGTAATTAGATGACTAGATCACTAGATGATTCATTTTTTGGTAAAGTGAAATAGAGATCATCAACAATTCTACTCCTATATTTTATTATTATAGGTAGGTACCAAAGAACTTTTTACACAAATAAATGAATGGCATTTTGCCAAATCTTTGTCACAATTTTTCCATATCCCTAAGATTTGTTAAGGGATTAGAAACCATCACATTTGCAAAAGGATGTGTTATTCATTTGAGTAATCACTTAATCTCTGGAAATAAACCCAAAAAGGCTTATCAAGTGACTACTAATTGTTCTTATTTCTCTTTCACTTAAAGGCATTTTGGTTTTGGAGCTGAAAACCCCTTAAGAATGTGTTTCATGATTTTTCTTGTTGATTGTGAATAAAGACCTACTTCAATTATTTAGGTCATGTTAAAGTGCCGTAAGAAGACATTACAGATGGGCAGAAATTGGTATAATAAAATATTATATACAGGTTTTTTAATCTCATTTCAAGATTTAAACAAGTTTAAAATTATACATTTGACAGAATTAAAAGAACATGTCACCATCTGAGATGAAGATATTAATTCTAATTAAATGAAATGGTTTCCAAAAGCTCAGGGCATTATATCTTAGGTTATACTTTGGGAACATTTTTATTTTACCAGGTACATAAGTAGATGCTTTTAAGACTGCAGTTTGGGACTTCCCTGGTGGCGCAGTGGTTAAGAATCTGCCTGCCAATGCAGGGGACATGGGTTAGATCCCTGGTCTGGGGAGATCCCACGTGCCACAACTACTGGGCCCACATGCCTAGAGCCCATGCTCCACAAGAGAAGCCACAGCAATGAGAAGCCTGCGCACCACTACAAAGGGTAGCCCCTGCTTGCCACAACTAGAGAAAGCCTACATGCAGCAACAAAGACCCAATGCAGCCAAGAAAAAAAAAGAGTGCAGTTTTGTCTAGTTTGTGAAAATAAACAGCAAAAAGAAGAGAAGGTTTTATATGACTAGTAGGTAGAGTTTACAAAATGGTGTAAAAATAATTGTTTAGGGGGATTATTTACATAATTTACAACATGTTCCTGTCAAGGTAATAAGGATATAATAGAAATGCATAAATGAAGGGAAAAAATGAGTGGCAGTGAGAAGATTTGTGCCCAAATAATATGGATTTACCATATCAAATAATATTTTTTTCCTGTGTCTGTTTCAACTTGAGTATGAAATGAACTGAAACTTCCTACTAGACAAGAACCAGTGAAGCTAAAGTAATTTGGGGGGATTTTTGCCTATGAGCCAGAGATGACATGATGTTTGTTTCTTAGGCTGATCAAAATTAGTGATTTTCCTTGTTTTGCCTTTTTTTCTTTTAGAAATAAGATCCTTTAGGAGAAACAAACAAAAAAATTTAAAAAGGTGGTATGATTGCAGTAACTACCACCACCCGAAAAAAAAATGTGCAAAGGGAAACAGTTTATTGCTTAAAGGATGATGCAACTAACTAAAGTTCCAAAAGAAGATGCTCTTTCGGTCATCTGGCTACCTGGAGGTTTTTACACACCAGGGCAATGAAGTTATAACAAGATATAGGACTGGCAAAGGCACACTTGTCTTTTTTTTGTGTGGTACGCAGGCCTCTCACTGCTGTGGCCTCTCCCGTTGCGGAGCACAGGATCCGGACGCACAGGCTCAGTGGCCGTGGCTCACGGGCCCAGCCGCTCCACAGCATGTGGGATCTTCCAGGACCGGGGCACGAACTCGTGGCCCCTGCATCGGGAGGCGGACTTTCAACCACTGCGCCACCAGGGAAGCCCACACTTGTCTTTCATAAGGTGGGAGGACAGAGTGAGAAACGGGAGGAAGGAAAGGAGAACTGCTTCATCAGCTTTCTTAGGAAGATGAATTTTATGAAAGATACGGAAAATGAGGAACAGCAAATTGATTCCCTTAAACTGTTCCCCACATACCTGTTGGAAAGTCTTCCTGTACACATTCTCCAGTTTGAAACTGCTAAAATAATTCTATCTTCTTATCCCTTCAGCCCTTACTGACTGCCCCCTCTCTGAATTCCTACAGCTCTTATTGTCTATTCTTGATAATTTAGGAATCAATTTCTCTTTAAGTGACTGTAAAGAAATCAGTCTTATTTTCAAGTGTGGCTGCCAGAATCAACCCCATTCTATATTATACTCATACCTCATGTCTGGTCATGTACAATGGCAGTTCAGGGAAAAACGGTAATGTAAGCTGGAATAAGTAGTGGAACCTGTTTTAGACCTTCAAGATGAGATTTTTGTAAGAGAGAAATGCATTCTCGGGAAGAACGTATGCTGGTTAGGATATAAATCAGCTGCTGTAATAGAGATTCAGACTAACAGCAACTACCTAAACAAGTTCTCTCATGTACCAGAGCATGCATAGTCCAGAGGTACTACTGTAGTCCATAAGGTAGCAGGTTTCCTTTACCTTTTGCTCTGCTACCTGCTAAGGTAGAGGCCTTGTCCTCATGGCCAAAAATGGTTGACATTTTGGGTCTGTATGCTAGATGACAAGAAGGGAGAAAATGAGGAAAATACTCAAAGAGGACATAATCTTTCCTTTTAAAGGCAGAACCCAGATGTTTCATATCAATTACACTCACATCCCACTCACCAGAACTTAGTCACACAGACAATGCTAGCTGTAAGAGAAGCTGGGTCAAGTATAGACTTCTGCTGGGAAGCCACGGGCCCAAGCTAAAACTTGCAATTTCTATTACTAAAGAAAATAACTGAGACAACATTGAGAGAACTAGTGGTCTCATAGATTAATACAGAAAAGAAAATGCCAGGAGATAGAAGGGAGAATGGGGAAAACAACTGTCCTAAGAATATAAGAAATTAAGATTCTACAGTGACCGACTGAGGAGTTGCAGGCGTGGGAAGCTATTCAGGGTTTATAAAGAATATCACTGGGCTTCCCTGGTGGTGCAATGGTTGAGAGTCCGCTTGCCGATTCGGGGGACACGAGGTCGTGCCCCGGTCTGGGAAGATCCCACATGCCGCGGAGCGGCTGGGCCCGTGAGCCGTGGCCACTGAGCCTGCGCGTCCGGAGCCTGTGCTCCGCAACGGGAGAGGCCACAACAGTGAGAGGCCCACGTACCGCAAAAAAAAAAAAATACCACCAAGACGGACTTCCCTGGTGGTCCAGTGGTTAAGACTCCATGCTCCCAATGCAGGGGACCCGGGTTCGATCCCTGGTCAGGGAACTAGATCCCGCACGCGGCAACAAAGATCCTGCGTGCCACATTAAGACCCGGCACAGCCAAATAAATAAATATTAAAAAAAAAGAATATCACCAAGGAAGTCGTTTCTTTGCTTGCTAATTTGTTTGTTTTCTAGGAGGGTTTAAGTGCTGGTGAGATGTAGGACAGAGTGTGTGTAGATGTGTTGAGAGGGTATATCAGATAGGATGGGTAAGGTCCTTATTATTTGAAGTGTGGTCCAGGGTCTCATAGCATCAGAATCACCTGGGAACTTGTCAGAAATGCAGAATCTTAGACCCCCACCGAGACCTACAGAATTATAATGTGGCATCTTTACAAATTCTTTAGGTGATTAATATCACATTAAAGTCTGAGAAGTGCTGTGCTAGATTATGTTATGGTATGGAATAATCCTAAAATCTGTATCTTAAAACCACAGAGATATATTTCTTACTCATGCTGAAAGTCCATCTGGGAGGAAGAGGTGGCAAATACGTGACTGCTTCATCATCCTCACCTGGGCCCCAGCCTGACGGTGCCTCTACCATCTGAACGTCACCAGTCAGGTGGCAAGAGAAGGTAATGTGTGGCTCTCATGCTTCGCTCACACTTCCTTGGTCAGACAAATCTCATGGCCATGCCTATCTTCAAGGAGGTGGGAAGAACAATTCTACCATGTCCCTGGAAGGAGAGGACTCAAAATACTGGTGAAGCCAGGAGATCCCAGAGGTAGGGTGGCCTTTCAAAGATTATCACAATATAGATGTAAAATTATCAGACACTGGGAGAGTATAATATCTATAGGAAGGAGAAGAAGAGCATGAACAACAACAGCAAAAACATTTCAGGATAATTAGTCTGAAGAGGTAGTCAAGGAAGACTCCCAGCTTTAGAGTCTGATTGATTGGGTAGAAATGAAAAATTGTGGAGGAATTGGTTGCAGTGGGGAGTGGAAAGGCTGAGTTTGGAACGGACATGCTAAATCAGAAATTAGGGTGGCTATTCACCCTCTGCCTATCTTTCCAACCCCCTACCGTGCTCCGGCCACACTGACCTTTCTGTTCCTTCATACACCAACCTTGTTCTCACCTTAGGATTGTTGTACCTACAGTTTCTTCTGGAATGCTCTTCTCTGGGTCTAACATGAGCTCCTGCCTGTCATTCAGAACTTAACCATAGTGTCACCTCCTCAGAAAGGCCTTTCCTGGTCATACAAGTGTAGCCACCCTGTCATACGTTATCACACCTCCTTACTACAGTTATCAGCATAGTACCTAGAGCTAACCGATAACCGATATTTTTATTCGTCTATCCCTCTCTCCCCATTAAAAAGTAAGCTCCATGAGGTCATAGACTCTGTCTACCCTGTATCACCAGCTTCAAGTACAGTGCCAAGCGAAGTTGGTACTCAATAAATACTTACTGAATATTCACACGGAAATTTCAGTTAACAGGTATGCAATAAGGGATATATAGATAGGGCTCCAATGAGGAAAAGAGATTTGGAGTAGTGAAGTTCTCTAAAGTATTAAAGATGAACAAGAAGCATTAAACCTTCAGGAATGTTCCCCCCTCAGTGGGCAGAGAAGCGTAGGAGACTCAGAAGTCTAAAGGGTAGAACAGAGTGTCTCCTGAAGCGAGGAAAAAGTTTCAGTGAGGGATGGGTCAATGGGGGGCAAGTGTTATCTTAGTCAAGAAAAATGGGAATAAGAAAAAGACCATTGGATTTGGAAAGGTCATTTGTGACCAATGAACAAAGGAGTAAAAATGTAGGGCTTAAGGAGAGAAAGGACTTGGCAGGTATAGCTCATTACTGGAGTAGGTTTGGCAATAAAGGGAATTAGTACTCCAGCAGGATTGAGTGGGTTTCTTTTTGTGAAACCTATGGTTCTTAACTTGAAGTGAATGGATCCCTAGGGGGTCCACGAGTCACTGTCAGGGACACTGCAAATTTAGAAATTATAGGCAAAATTTTGTGTGTGCGTGGGGTTAGGAGGTGGGGGGAAGAGGATTTGTAGTTTCATTATTTTCCAAAATGTCGAGACCCAGAGGTTAAATAGCCAGTGCTGAATAGGAAAAGTTAAAAAAAAACAAAAACGAAAAACGGAGACCCATAAAAGGGCTAAGCTTTAGGGAGAAAAAGAAAAACCTCTTTCTTATCTAAGGAAAAGCTAGAAACAGATTTTTAAAAGTTCACAATTACATCATCATCTCAGTAAAAGAGGGAGTAAAGACAGATCTGGAAACACTGGGGAGACTTGTGCAAACACGCTCCAGTTAAGGGAGACTGAAGAAGCCGGGAAGACGGAGTGGGGAAAGCCTGTGTTCCTCAACCGAGCCCGCGGCCCTAGCAAAGCACCATCTGTGCAACGTCACCGCCCAGGAGGTGGTGCTCAAGGCTGGGAACTGCTGGTATTGTTCTTTAATCAGTAAGCGCCCCTCTGAGACCCCAGCCGAAGCGCCTGGGATCGAGAGCAGTCTTACCACAAAAAGCATCATCACCGGGCAGGGGAGCTCATCAGTGAGTCAGCTCAGGGACAAGCTGTGCGTCCGACAAGCTTCCCCAAATTTGCCGTACTTTCCTGCTGTGTTTGGGCAGCTGCCTCCTGCCCAGCCTCCCCACCTGTCGTCGTCTCTGAATCGTCCCGCCCCGTTTCGACATCTCCCTTCCCCGCCTCCAGCTCTCGGCCTGGCGCAGGGCCAAGCGACAGTATGCCCCCGGAGAACTCATTCACTCAACAACTGCGGGGTTTGCTTGGCGACTCCGGGGCAAGCCCAGTGCCGGGCGCTAGGGCCTGAGGAGCATCAGGCCCTAAGGAGTCCGCCCGCGCGCAGCACGGAGGGGTCAATTATCCCGACCTGACCGGAGTTTAACGGGCCTCCTCCTGCATGTCGCAACAGCTTTCCCGACATGCCGGCGGGCCTCGCCAGGGGATGCCCGGCCCCGGCCCGCTCCACCCAACGCCAGTCCGAGATCCCGCGGGAACAGAGTTCTCGGGCCAAGGCCACCCACCAGCACACGACCCGCGAGTCCCGGGATTCGGGGTGCGCGCTCTAGAAGGGGCCTAACTGCATCCGTCAGCGGTTTGACCTTGAAGGCCAGGCACCGCCCTCCCCTCCTCCCCCGACACGATCCAGCCTGCAGCACCCGCAGCTCTACTGGCGCCACTCAGGGCCCGAAATTCCCCCTCGAAGCCCCTGGGCGCTTCGCTCTCTTCCTGTAGCCAATCGGATCCCGACATAAAATTGGCCAATGCCCGCGCTCAAAGTATCAAGAGTCGTTGAGCCTATCAAAGTTCAGCCTTAAGTCTCTCCCGCCCTCCAGAAAAGTCGGAGGGCGGGTTGATCTTACATGTTGGCCAATCAAGTAGCCAATAAACAAGAAGCTTCCAAGATCAAAGGGGAAGGGGTGGGATCTAAGCTGTCTCAACGCCGCGGGGCGGAGGAATGACAGGCAACTTCACTAATACCACAGACCTATATTTTCTACGTAAGCTGGGGGCGGGGCTATATTGACGGCTGCACCAATGGCTGACTGAGGGGTGTGTCCTCGGGGCCAAGCGGGAGCCCGAGGCCCCGGGCTCTCTGGGCCGCGCCTGAGGCAGACGCAACGGGGCTGGGGGGCGGCGACGGCAGCGGCGGCAGCGACGGCGGCGGCGGCGGCGGCGGGGGTGGGCGCTGCAGCTGGCCCGGGTGGATGGAGTTGGAGGGGCGGGGTGCTGGCGGTGTGGCGGGGGGGCCGGCGGCTGGGCCGGGGCGGAGCCCCGGGGAGTCGGCGCTGCTGGACGGGTGGCTGCAGCGGGGCGTGGGCCGGGGGGCCAGCGGCGGGGAGGCCGGGGCCTGCAGGCCCCCGGTACGGCAGGATCCGGACTCCGGCCCGGACTACGAGGCGCTGCCGGCTGGAGCCACTGTCACCACGCACATGGTGGCGGGCGCCGTGGCAGGGATCCTGGAGCACTGCGTGATGTACCCCATCGACTGCGTCAAGGTGAGACCTGGCCCTGCTCCGAACTTCACCTGGGGCTGACCCGACCCCTGGGTCATGCCCGGAGCCAGGATCCCAGCCGAGAGCCGGAGCCGACCAAAGTCCCTTTCTGGCTCCTGCCACCACAATTTGAAGCACACACCTATGCAAGAAAGGTCCCGGCCGGGAACTGATCCCAGTCAGAAGCCAGGACCAATTTCTCACCGTCAGTGAGATCTAAATTGGGACTCTGGAAAGAAAATCTGTCAGCCGGAACCCTGGATCCCAACTGGGACTAAATAGGAATAGGGTGGGATGGGAAGGGAACAGGTAAGTGCTACTAACTTGATTAAGGTAAAGCTTACTGAACATCCTCAATAGGATCTTAATGGCTAGAGATGTTCTCTGGCCAGTGCTTTCACAAGCTCCTTGCTGTGTTTTCCCTTAAAAGTGATGGGGCAGGAACCAGAATCTGGGATCTCTCAGCTAGAGGAAGTATTTACTTATTAAATCTTAACCCATGAGTGATTGGAAATCATTGTGCAGTCAGAATTCAGAGTTCCTGACTGGAAATAATATGGGAAAGACCATGTTCAGGAAAAAGTTTCGGTTTCTCTGTGCAGCAAGCGTGATACTCCACCTATTTCCTGAACATGAAAATTGAGCTGGGATTGGGATTGTGTATATGCAGGGAGCACATCAGCCCTCCAAGGAGAGATGGACCTCATAGTGTATTTCTTTAGCCACTTGAAGTTGACAAAAAGGGAAAAGTTGTCTAGAAGGGAAGCATGACAATACTGGAAAGTAGATGTTACTGTGAAGAAAATAAAATGGGATCAACAAGAGGGCATGATTCGTGTGAAAGTAAAACTAATTTCAGCCACACCAAGCAGGCTGATGAGTGGGTACAAGAAGTCATGTTTCTGAAGAAAGCTGGGTGACGAGGGGAACACATTGTTCTTTACAGTTCTTATTCTTGTGCATTAGCAAAGGAACAACCAAGGGGACTGTTGAAATAAATATAATGACAGACTGGTTCCTCCTTTACATGTTAAGGGTAATATAGTTAAACAATATCCTCACAGCTCTTGGATGTATGCTTTCTTCTCAAATTAGGAAAAAGTTACATATTCAGGAGGAGAATATCTACTTGGAAGATGCAAAGTCCTTCTTTTCTGCTCCCTGGTTCCAGTACCGTTTCATGTTTTCATTAGTAAGGTGGATGAGGAAATGGAGAAAGTGCTCCTTAAGCTTTGTGAATGACACCGAGTTGGTAGGAGTATCCTAGCACATTGCAAGGTAACTCCTACCAAGGTTCATACCCTTGAAACTGTGGTAAATGCACTTGGCTAAAATGGATATTAGAATTTTATTTTATTTTTTTAAGATTTTTTTTTTGATGTAGACCGTTTTTAAATTCCTTACTGAATTTGTTACAATATCGCACCTGTTTTATGTTTTGGTTTTTTGGCCCCGAGGCATGTGGGATCTTAGCTCGCCGACCAGGGATTGAACCTGCACCCCCTGCATTGGAAGGCCAAGTCTTAACCACTGGACCGCCAGGGAAGTCCCTAGAATTTTAAATACGCATGTCAATTGTGAGGAATAGAAATAAATAGTAAAAATCCATGAGAGAGAAGTAAGAGGATGGCTAATGCTCTAACAATATTGAAATGTCATACATATAAGTACAAATAAAAAAGATTCAGACATGGATGTAACAGAGTCTAGGTTGAATGACTGAGTCGTTAATGCTGTATATCCAACTGTGAGTCGTTAATGCTGTATATCCAAAAGTTAACATGATCTAACTGCAAAGTAACCTCACTATACTTGGACTGTGAGTAAAGTCCAAGATAGTCTAGGGTGCTGTCTTTCAGGATGGGTATCAAATGAAAACTAGATCAAGGAGAGTAATGAAAATTATTGAATGGCTTGAAAAGTACAATGTAATAATGTGACTGACTTAGAAATATTACCTCAGCTTATCAATTTAAATGTTGTCCCACTACCTTAGGAGACTATCTCCTTACTCCATATATTTACATAATGCTAATGTTGTTGTGAACATTTTATAACTTACTCTGTTAGAAATGCCTCTAGAATACTTGGCTACATATCCTTAAATGGGGCAAGTGTTTGTCCTGTGACAAGACAGAGTTGATGTTTTAGCAGTTGAGACCATTCAGAATCAAATATGGCAGTTCAGGTGGGAGATCAAAATGGGTAATGATGATTGGGGTCAAAGATAAGGTAGGACTGGAAAAAGCAAGGAGACTGATTTACTCCTGAGGTTGATAAACCCACTGAGGGAACATTTTGGAAAGAGGAGTTCCAGAAATGTTTTGCATAACTGCAGCAGCATTGCTGGAATAAGTCGCTTGTAGCCTTCCAAGATAACTGTTTTGAAGAACAGTTCTTATTCATTTGCATAAGCTTTGGAATTTTTGTTTTTAAAAGATTACTAATACAACATTACAGTCATGCCTCAAAGCACTACATTAAAGAAATAATTATTTCATCTGGAGGAAAAAATGCTCAGGAATCTTCAAAAACACAAAAGCGTGTTTTAGAAGAATCATTTTCATTTGCCATTAATGCTGGGATTTAAATGATTAGAGGGAAAAAGTAGGTGAGCCTATCAAGATTTAGTGTCAGTAAACACTGTTTACAGTAGACACTGTGTGCAGGCATGAAAGTAAAATTCAAATCTCTTCATTCAGAAAGGGCTTTGCAGTTCACTTGTCCTTGCGTAGCTGTTCTTCCTCTTCCACCATAAATAGGCGGTGGAGAGGAAGAGCAGCCCAACACACCCTAAGACTAGAGGCAGGTATCTGTGTTGGAGCCTAAAGGTCAACCACAGTGTTTGCAAGTGAAAGCTGATAGTGACTCTTGGCATGCAAGCCTGTGCACCCCCAAACCGCTTATCAGGGTCAAGTCGACTTAAAATATCCTTGGGAAGGACCATGGGAAGTCAGCATAGCCTTGCTAGGCTATAGTTAGTCAACCAGTGATTTTCATGGTCATAATAGGGAGGTTTGGGAGCCCAAGTGAATCCCAGTATTCCTTTTCTGGGCTTCAGAGACAAGCACCAGACTTTATCTAAAGGGATAGGTTCTACAGCGTAAAGCAGTCAAAACTCTTCACAAAATCATCTGGCTAAGCACCTGTCACCAAGGTGCTGCTTTTTGGCTTTGTAGTCGTGAAGCAAATAATCTACTTATATAATAAGTTAAGGAGGGAAAGAACAAAGGGAAGTAAATCTTTTCCAAACTCCAGATGTAAATGGTTATCTATATACATTCACCAGTGGACAGCTGGGAAATGGAAACATTGGCTTATCTGATTTTCTTATATCTAATAATGAGTATTCAGTAAATGGCAATTGCTCATGTTTGTCAAGCACTATGTGATGTGCCTTAACATTTACTGATTTAATCACTGGAACAACTTCATGAAGTAGATACCATTTTCATTATTTTATAGATGAAGAAAACAGGCAAGTAACTTGCCCAAGGTCACATAATTAGTGGCAGAGTCATGATTTAAACCCAGTCTGACTCCCAAGCCTTCCATACAGGCTCCCAAAAGCAGATTTCCAGAACCAAGCACGGCACAGAATTTCACAATTGTGCTCCTTCCTAAACATGACCTTTAGATGAACAGCTGGACATATAAATCATAGACACAGAGGAACTTTAAAATGAAAACAAAAAATACAAAATCAATCCTGATTTGTTAGTGGTTAAAGACCAGTTAGTTGCCCATGCATATTTGCAAAATGACTTATACACGAGACAACACTGCCGTGATCTGTAAATTCTGAGATATGAACTAATATTTCTCAGAAACATAGTTGAATACAATAAAAAGCCTTATATTTCTAGCACCACATAAATTAGCAATGGCTTTTACTTGCCTTAACTCTGAATCTCCACAACAGCACTCTGAGTCAGCCATTCTTAGTCTCATGTTACAGATGACATTGCTGAAGCTCAGAGGTTAAGTGACATACCCAAGACCACATAGCTAGCAAATCTGGGTCTCCCACTCAGCCTTTCTGACTCAAATGTGACTTGTCTTACCAAACTACTTACCTGTTTGGCTTTTTTTTTTTTTTTTTTTTTTTTTGCGGTACACGGGCCTCTCACTATTGTGGCCTCTCCCGTTGCAGAGCACAGGCTCCGGACGCACAGGCTCAGCGGCCATGGCTCACGGGCCCAGCCGCTCTGCGGCATGTAGGATCTTCCCAGACCGGGGCACGAACCCGCATCCCCTGCATCGGCAGGCGGACTCTCAACCACTGCGCCACCAGGGAAGCCCCGTTTGGCTTTTCTTCAAAGTCGGGCAGTGGTTTTTTTTTATGTTGAAGACTATTCACTAATTCTTACTTAGAGATTTCATCTTTAAGAGGTTTTCATCTTTCTGTGAGAGAGATTTATTGGCCCACAAATTTGGGGAGCCATATTTGTATATTTGGTGTGGCTTATGCCTGGGTCCTCTCCATGAGGGTGTATTTTCATTGAGTTAGAATTGTGAGTTAGATTTAGACGTGTGTGTAAAATTTTCATTGTAACTTACACACAGTCCAGGTTTCTCTTGTGGGTAAACGGTTCCAGGACTCTGAGGCCAGACCTTTAAGACTAGTTACCCAAATATGCTATTGACTCCAGCAGAACAGTGCATTTTCTAAACATTCCCCCAATACAAGATTAGTTAGTTGTTTTTTTTAAAATTCAATTATTTATTTTTGGCTGTGTTGGGTCTTCATTGCTGTGCGCGGGCTTTCTCTAGTTGCGGTGAGCAGGGGCTACTCTTCATTGTGGTGTGCAGGCTTCTCATTGCGGTGGCTTCTCGTTGCAGAGCACGGGCTCTAGGTGTGCGGGCTCTAGAGCGCAGGCTCAGTAGTTGTGGTGCACGGGCTTAGTTGCTCCACAGCATGTGGGATCTTCCCGAACCAGGGCTCGAACCCGCGTCTCCTGATTGGCAGGCAGATTCTTAACCACTGCACTACCAGGGAAGTCCCTTTTTTTTTTAATTGAGAAGTAGAAAAGAATGTGTCACATTGTGATAAATGATATTGTATATTTCTGATTGAACTTCAGTAATCTTTTAGGCTACCAGTTCTTTGTTGGTAGCAGGAAGGAGAAAATAACTAGAGGAATGTGGATTGCTTGCAGCTAACCAGGATTTGTTAATCTGGTTAGTTCGTTTTTTCCCATGCTTTGGAGAAAAGGCATTACTCTTGGATTTCAGATGGCCAACAGGAAGGTTCAAGCTTTTAAATCCAGATTGAATCAGTGACAGGAATGAAGTAGGAATTTAAACTGTACTTGGGCGTTAGTTGCCCCTGTTGGCTCACTAATGGCCTTTTTGAACTGGTGCAGAGCTAAGCTAAGATTCATTCATTCATTCATTCATTCATTCAACAAACAAATCTTGAGTGCCTACTGTGGTCCAGGCACTGGACATTGATTTTTTTTTTTTAGTATTTAATCAATTAATTAATTAATTATTTTGGCTGCATCGGGTCTTAGTTGTGGCACATGGGATCTTTTTGTTGCAGCACAACTCTTTGTTGCCATGCGCAGGCTTCTCTCTAGTTGTGGCGTGCGGGTTTTCTCTCTCTAGTTGTGGTGCGCGGGCTCCAGGGCACGTGGGCTCTATAGTCGTGGTGCGCGGGGTCCAGAGCACATGGGCTCTTTAGTTTGTGGCACACGGGTGCTCTAGTTGAGGCGCGTGGGCTCAGTTGCCCTGCGGCATGTGGGATCTTAGTTCCTTGACCAGGGATCAAACCTGCGTCCCCTGCATTGGAAGGCGGATTCTTTACCACTGGACCACCAGGGAAGTCCCTGGACATTGATTTTATACTATCTGGTAGTCTCCATGCCACCCTAACCTTGAAATAGATCAACAGACAAGAGATCTGCATTGGAGACTCATCCTTCGGAGAAGGTCTGTGATTTGGGAAGTATTTCAAGTGAGATTAATTTCCCAAATTTCAGTATCTACCATATACATTCATTCCAGTCACTGAATCCTCTAGAGCTTCCAAGGGTTATGTTTCACTGAGACTAATTTTATTCATTGATGCCAGTTTGGGGATTCAGTCAGTTTAGATTAGAAATCTGGAATCTCCCTCAGTTTTAGAGAATAGATTGGTTTCCACCTTCATAGTTTGAGGGTAAACTTTCTTTTCCAGGAAATTAGAGCAGCATCTATTAGGAATACTACTTCTGCCAAAATTTTAACTTACAGGCCCAGCTGCCAATGCCAAATAGTCTGAAGAAGCCAGATTATCATCAAGGTTATATCGAAGGATGAGCTGTCATCTCATTAGTCAGTGTAGTATGTGGCCAGGAAGCAGGCCCAGGATCAGTCTTCAGAAATAATAAAGTATGTTGTAGACAGTAAATAGTTGACTTTAGAATCCACTTGTAAAGAACTCTTAGCCTGAGTTTATTAAGACACAAAAGCAACTTCTCCTGAAACACAGGCTTAATATTTGTTGCTGGGTTCAAGAACGCTTACCAAGGGGCGATTTTTTGAGGGAACATAATGGTGTTCCACTCGTAGGGTCATAGGTGACCAGAAAAAGAAAGGTCCAGCCGAGGCTTGGAAAGACTGCACATAGATTTGGAAGGCAGTAAAACTGGATGCCAGGTATCACTTCTACCTATTGGCGTGATTTCACGTAGGTCTGCCCAGTGCCCAAGCCTGAGTATTGAGATTGGGTGCGCAGTCAGCATCACTGACATTGCACTTCTCCCTTCTGTACTTTCAGACTCGGATGCAGAGCCTACAGCCTGATCCAGCTGCCCGCTATCGCAACGTGTTGGAGGCCCTCTGGAGGATTATAAGAACGGAGGGGCTGTGGAGGCCCATGCGAGGCCTGAACGTCACAGCAACTGGCGCAGGGCCCGCCCACGCGCTCTATTTTGCCTGCTATGAAAAGTTAAAAAAGACACTGAGTGATGTAATCCACCCTGGGGGCAATAGCCATATTGCCAATGGTATTGAGCCTTCCTGTGCTGGTTCTCCCACTTTCCCAACTCTTTGGGCTTTGCTGTTGTCAGTGCTTTCCAGTCTCAGCATGATTTGAAGCTGAAGCTTTGGGCTGGAGTAGGCCAGATTATAGGGGAGGGACTTCCAAACCTGATGTTCTCAGACAGTGGGCTGCGTCAACCCCACCTCTTCTTTGGGGCATCTCAACAAAGGGTTACAATATCCTCCCTTAAGTACCAGCTTGACCCTTTCCTCTCATTCTCTCCCTGGTATCAGCTTCTGATGCCCTGGTAATGTGGAGACACACACTGAACTGCCCCCGTTGCGTATTTCTTGGTAGTTGGGTGGTATCCCGCTCCTCGGGGCAGGGTTGGAGGTAACCCAGCCACCCAAGGAAGACATCAGTGGAGCTTCAGCTCTTCGCCTCACCTTTTCAGGATCCCAGCTGCCCACAGGCAGTTTGTATCATGGAGGACATGACAAGCCCTCAACAAGTGAATGGTGCTGGGGCCGGGGGGCTTCTGTACAAAGAAACCAGAGGGTTGGAGGTTGTGTGGAAGTAATGGAAGGGATGGCAGCCTGGAAGAAACCAAAGTGAAAGTGGAGAGGAGAGGGTGAGGGATACGGTAGTTCAGGACCTGAGGGAAAGGTCTAGACGGACAGATGTTAGGATTTGGAGACTGGGGTTGGGCAGCATACGGCAGCAGGATAGAAGGTGAGATTCTGTGGTGGAGATCTAACCACCTGCCCCTCGTGCTCTCCCGCCACTGGAAGCAGGCGATGTGCTGGCATCCCTTGGCCACAGTGTACCTGCTTCCTGTCTGGAGCATGAACTGCATTTATTCTCAGAGCCATCTTTGTTGAAAAAAGTCTGAGCTGTTTCTCAGACTCTTCCTGGCCTTCCTGTCGTAGCTGTGGAAGGTAGATTGATGGCGTTACTAAGTTAGAGGGAACAAGTATCTTCATTTCTCTGAACAGGCATTTAGAAGCAGTGGGTTCCATCTTTTAAACTGGCTCTTAACATTCCCTCTCCCTGCTGTGGTTTATCACAGCTACGCCCCTTCACTCTGGGTCCTCCATGAGTCAGTCACCCTTTCCTGGCCTTACATGTGGCAGTTGTTTTTTCCTTTGCAGGAGCGGCCGGGTGTGTGGCAACATTACTTCATGATGCAGCCATGAATCCAGCAGAAGGTAATGATTCCTCACCCTTTCCCTCTATGGGCAGCTGCACTACATCTCTGGGCTTTTTCTTTATTTTTGGTTTGCAGGAGAAAGCCAGGGAGCACCCCATCAGTTTTGGTGGGAAATCCTGGCGTGTTACATTGTCTTACCACTAGAGGGCACTCCCTCCACGTTGTCCGTGCTTAGGAGGATTCCCTTAGACAGGAAGCATAGTCAGTGAGATTTATTCACCTGGGGTTTCCCTGGAAAAAGGTATGGCTCTGTGTGGCCTATTCCTGGGCCTTCCTGGAAGTCCGCTTTATAGTGGATTTGATGTAAAAAATTTAGCAGATTATTTTACTTTTCTTCAAAAAGGTGAAGATGGATTCTGACATTTGAAAATACTGCCTATCTTGTTGGAATGAAGAATGGTTGAGATAGGAATGAAAGGTACATTGGTAGAGCTCAGTCCCTGCCAGATTATTATTATTACTGCTGCTTGGATCTTGGCTTTTCAGTTGGAGAATGAGGTACCCAAACAAATATGAAAGGATAGCACAGTTGCCAGGTTCCTTAAAGTTCCAGTTCTTTACCTGTCTGGGCAAGGCCATGGCAAGGAAAGAGCCAAAGCTAAACTGAAGATTATACCTGAGCTTATACATGTATCTACTTGAGGGGGTAGGAGATGTCTGGAAACTAAAGCCGTACGCTTCTTGACTAAGAATTTTGTTTTTGGTAGCCCTTCTCCTCTTCCTGTGGAAGGATGAGATCCTCATGTTGTAAGAGTTCAGTGTTCTGTGTACCTGAGGACTGGGACAGTTAGGGCTATGTGTTCATTATTATGTTCACTGCCACTGAATCACTTCTTGTCTTAAGAGTTACAAAAGGGTACGATGGTAACAATAATAGGTAGGTACTTATTTCAAGGAAACCCTCTGGAGTCTAAACTGTAGATATATCCTATATGTTAATTGGCTGGTATTAAAGAAATCCTACTAGAATTCGGTCCATTATTTTTTAGCCCTTTATCACCCTCTCCTATCCCCTCCTCTCAAAAAAGGGAAACCTTCACTAATCAGACTGACAATTCACTCATACTTTTTTCTCTCTCCAATCCATTGGCTGATCTACTGACTTGGGACTCCGAATCTGGACACTCCTGCTCACCGGTTGATTGCTGTCACCGTTCCCTTCTTCTCATTGATGGCACCGCCAGTGGTGAAGCAGAGGATGCAAATGTACAACTCACCATACCACCGGGTGACAGACTGTGTACGGGCAGTGTGGCAAAATGAAGGGGCCGGGGCCTTTTACCGCAGCTACACCACGCAGCTAACCATGAACGTTCCCTTCCAAGCCATTCATTTCATGACCTATGAATTCCTGCAGGAGCACTTTAACCCCCAGAGACGGTACAACCCCAGCTCCCATGTCCTCTCCGGAGCCTGTGCAGGAGCTGTAGCTGCCGCTGCCACAACCCCACTGGACGTTTGCAAAACACTGCTCAACACCCAGGAATCCCTGGCTTTGAACTCAAACATTACAGGACACATCACAGGCATGGCTAGTGCCTTCAGGACGGTGTATCAAGTCGGCGGGGTGACCGCCTACTTCCGAGGGGTGCAGGCAAGAGTAATTTACCAGATCCCCTCCACAGCCATCGCATGGTCTGTGTATGAGTTCTTCAAATACCTAATCACTAAACGGCAAGAAGAGTGGAGGGCAGCCAAGTGAAGCGGCACTCAGTGGAGCCAGGGTTCGGCCAGCACTGCTGCTCTGCCCACTCCAGCCATGTTCTCTGTCTCCCGGCACACTCCAGCCTCGAGCGGGGTGGGAAGGAAGGCAGAGGGCTCTCTCCCCCAGGCTCTTGGTGTTTTGGCTGACACCAGTTCCTGCCGCCCTCCGTCGTCGCCGCCTTTCCTTCCGGGCCCTAAGCAAGTGCAGCAAGTCACAGCACAGCATCTCTGACACTCTCTCCTTCCTGGGCCTCGTGACCTGCTCTAGACTGTTACAGAGGGATAAGCAGCTCATTCCCCTGGTTCCTAATAAAAGCCTTTAAATTAAACGGTTTCATTGGGTTTGTCTTGCCAAAGGGGAAGTGAAATGCTGTCAACTGTTCTTGACTAAGCGTAAATCAAGGGGCCCACGGGGAAGGTTTATTGCGTATGTCTGTAGTTTTTGTTTCTGCTGTTTTCATGGTGATTTAAGACTTTGGGGCCCTACTCCCCCTTATTTAGTAATAGGCTCCAAGGAGTCTCCCTGATGGCAGGAACGATGGGCCTTTGGCAGATCCCAGCTAAACAGGTGCTCTTGACCCCCACTTTTGCCTTTTCCCTAGGGCAGTGGCGTGGCACAGAAGAGGGAGATCTCTCTGCTCTAATTCTCAGCTCTGCCTGCAGCAGTAAAACTTCCCACATGGCACTTGGTTTTCTAATGCAGTTGTAAAGCTAAGATTAGCGCAGCTGCAAGTCCTGACGATGCTGTGGTAAATAATAACAGTGCCTCTCATTTTATTTTAAGGCTTTTACAAAGTACTTTCATATACGTGATCTCCTTTGGTTCTCACAAAATCCGAAGTAGGCAGTGCAGGTGTCATCTCTATTTTACAGGTAAGGAAAGCTCAGAGAGGCCGTGACTGGCTCAAGGTCTCACAGTAAATACAGAACTGGGACCCCGACCCAGATCTTTTGTCCCCAGAAGTGAATCTAATTGTGCCTTCCTGCAGATAGGAAATGAGCGGAGGGCATGTACTCCACCTGCCATCTGAAGGAGCTCCCTGCCGACGGCCACTTGGGCTCTGGGTACTTACAGGGACGGGGCTTTCACTGTGCTTTGGGGGTCAGTCTGTTCCTTTTTGTGTAACTGAACCAGTTATTAGCAAGTTCTTCAGTACATAGAGTGGAAGTTACCCCCCTGAAACTTCTATCATCTTTGCATCTGTCATTCATTCAGTAACTACTGAGTGTCTGTGTCAGGCGCTGGTGTTGGGCACACGGTGATAGATAACCGCCCCCCCAAAAAAAATTTTTTTTTAACTCCAAAAAACAACATTCCAGCCCTCAAGGAGCGTGGAAGATACATATAAACAGGCAATTACAAGATAAAATGACAAGAAGTGTGATAGGGTAAAACTAGACAGTCGTTTGGAGGACAGAAGAATACCCAGCCTGGCCGTGGGTGATGGGGTAGGCTTTTGGAAGAAAGTGACATCTGAGGTGACACCTGGAAGGCAAATGAGCTAACTGTGAAGGAGGGCGGGGAAATGTTCTAGGCAAAGACCTGGAGGTAAGAGAATGAGAAGCATTTGGGGTTCAGTGTGCAAGGGGTTCAGTGGGGCTGACAGCCTGGGCAACGCATGCAGCTGGAAAGCCAAGTGGGGGCTGGGTGTTAAAAGCATTGCTAAGGAGCTTAGCCTTTATCCTGAAGGCAGTGCAGAGGCTTTACAGGGCTTTGAGCAGAGGTGTGGTGTGATGAGATTTACAACTGAAACCTCACTTAGGCTCTCTGAGAAAGGATTAGAGGAGCAAGACTGGACAGGCAGGCAGACCTGGGGAGGAGGCTGTTGCAGTCTGCATCCAGGCAAGGCTGCATGGTGGTCTGTGCAGGGACGGTGGTGAGGGAGACAGAGAAAAGTGCCTGACTGGAGCGAGGTTAGGGTTGCAGATCAGCAGGGTTCGGTTACAGAGTAAATCTTGTTCTCCTTCCACCTGACAGCCCTTCAAGTATCTATGGAGGATCATGTCTGAATGCACTTGACACAAACTGTCAAGAAAACAGCAGGGTCTCCATTTCTAAGCCTGAAGTAAGCTCTCCTGGCCCTCTGATTTAGCGCTGAAGAGATGTTAACAGTGCCAAACGGTGGCCACTGGAGTTTGAATCGCCCGTGGAGTAAAAAGAGCATGATGAAGTCATTGCAGAGGTCATTTCAGAGGGTTTGCTTGTAAAGTTTAAGAGAACAGCTGCCTCCCAGCATGGAGTAAGCATGAGAACAAAGGGATGCCTCCCCAAACCTTAGCCCTGTGGTGAGCTGTCCAGAGTTACTGCCTGGCGTGGTACCTGGACCACAGCAGACACTGTGACAATAAGGCCCACTTTTCAAGAAAAGGACACGGGGTATTTTCAGAAAGAATGGAAGTCACTAAAGACCCCCTCAGCTCTAATGCTTTAATAACAAATAATGAGAAAAGAGTGCAAAGTGACCTTCCAGTCTCCAACTGTGTTCTAGCTGCTGGATGAGTTTGGAATTTGGACAGGGCATTAGATTCTGTAGGTCTCTGGGCCCAATCACTCGAGAAGACAGAGGCAGAACACCGTGATGGGGTCGAGAGTCTGGATGCCAGTGAATGGGTACCTGGGTCAGGAACCAAGCCTCACTTTCATGGGCTCACCACACCCATGAGAACTGTGGGCTTTGGGGGTATCTCCAAGCTCAGAGTCTTCCTGGAAAGCCAGGTAGGTTGTTGCGGCACCAGGAGGACCACCATCAAGGGGTCAATTCCTGCACAGTGCTATCCGAAGCAGAAAGTGAGACAATAAGTCACAATTTGGCCAGAGAAAACTTTTCTTAATCTGACATACAAGACCAATGTGAATGAAACAGTCTTGTATCAACACAAAGCAGCATGTAGTCATGTACTGGGTTGGCCAAAAAGTTCATTTGGTTTTTTCCATAAGATGACTCCAGTAGCGCTTAGTTGCCTTTAACTTCATTCGAAACAATTTTGTTAGACCGTATGTGACAGCTGTCATACCAGCGTGCCTTTAAAAAAAAATTTATCAAAGTTGGTGAATTTTTGTGTAGCCATTTTAATATTGAAGAGGGGATAAAGAAAGCAACATTTTTGGCATACTATGCTTTATTATTCCAAGCAAGGTAAAAATGCAACTGAAGTGCAAAAGAAGATTTGTGCGGTGTATTGAGAAGGTGCTGTGACTGATCGAACATGTCAAAAATGGTTTGTGAAGTTGCGTGCTGGAGATTTCCTGCTGGACGATGCTCCAGAGTTGGGTAGACCAGTTGAAGTTGATAGCAATTAAATCGAGACATAATTGAGAATAATCAACGTTACACCACACGGGAAACAGACGACATACTCAAAATATCCAAATCAAGCGTTGAAAATCATTTGCACCAGCTTAGTTATGCTAATCGCTTTGGTGTTTGGGTTCCACTTAAGTGAAAAAAACCTTCTTGACCGTATTTCCACATGCAATTCTCTACTTAAACGGAAGGAAAACGTTCTGTTTTTAAAACAAATTGTGACGGGCAATGAAAAGGGGATACTGTACAACAATGTGGAACAGAAGAGATCGTGGGGCAAGCGAAATGAACCACCACCAACCACACCAAAGGCCGGTTTTCATCCAAAGAAGGTGATGTTGTATATATGGTGGAGTTGGAAGGGAGTCTTTTTTTTTTTAAGAATCGATTTTATTTATTTATTTTTGGTTGCGTTGGGTCTTCGTTGCTGTGCGTGGGCTTTCTCTAGTTGCATCAAGTGGGGGCTACTCTTCGTTGCAGCAAGCGGGCTTCTCATCACAGTGGCTTCTCTTCTTGCAGAGCACAGGCTCTAGGCACGTGGGCTTCAGTAGTTGTGGCTCGTGGGCTCTAGAGCACGGGCTTAGTTGCTCCGCAGCATGTGGGATCTTCCCGGACCAGGGATCGAACCCATGTCCCCTGCATTGGCAGGCGGACTCTTAACCACTTCACCACCAGGGAAGTCCCAGGAGTCTTCTATTATGAGCTTTTTATGGAAAACCAAACGATTCATTCCAACAAGTACTGCTCCCAATTAGACCAACTGAAAGCAGCACTTGACGAGAAGCACGTGGAATTAGTTAACAGAAAACACATAATCTTCCATCAGGATAACGCAAGACTGCATGTTTCTTTGATGACCAGGCAAAAACTGTTACAGCTTGGCTGGGAAGTTCTGATTCATCCGCCATATTCACCAGACATTGCACCTCTGGATTTCCATTTACTTCTGTCTTTACAAAATTCTCTTAATGGAAAAAAATTCAATTCCCTGGAAGACTGTAAAAGGTACCTGGAACAGTTCTTTGCTCAAAAAGATAAAAAGTTTTGGGAAGATGGGATTATGAAGCTGCCTGAAAAATGGCGGAAGGTAGGGGAACAAAACGGTGAATATGTTGTTCAATAAAGTTCTTGGTGAAAATGAAAAATGTGTCTTTTATTTTTACTTTAAAAACTGAAGGAACCTTTTGGCCAACCCAATACTAGACTACATGGAACCAACAATGAGATTGAGAGACAGAAAAGATGAGATTAGTGTAGGTCAGAGTTAATGAGGAAGAGGTGGCTTTGATGAATAGTAAAATGAAAAAAAAAAAAAACTTTTATAAAATCCAATCAAAGGTCATGCTAATTTTATAAAATTTAGAAAACATAGAGTAAAAGAAAATACCTCCAATCCTATTACCCAGAGAATATGACATTTTGATGTGCACATCATCTAGTACTTTTTCTATGAATTATTTTTTGTTAATTTTCAAAAATCGGACCACACTGTAAACAGCTTCTTCTACATAACAGTATGTGATGCCCATCTTTCCACATTATTAAATTTTCTTCCATCACCTCAATGTAAATGGCCACACAACATTCCATTGTACAAATGTACAGTAGCTTATTCAGTCAGTCCCTTGGTGTGCCTTCATACTAAGTTATTCTCAAGAGCATTGCCATGGGAGGTAGAATACGAATGACAAAAAGGAGAGCAGGGTAGTTACAGAGAGAAGGTTCAGAGTGGGGAGACAGCTTGGTGCCACCTCCCAGCAGGAGCTGAAGAGATCCTGACTGGAGACCAGGGTGCAAGTTAAGGGATGGAAGGGGTAAGGCTAGCCAGCGAGAATGTCAGAGGTAGGAGGGTTCTTAGAAGTCATCCCTCCTTGAGCTCCACTTCACTCTACAGCATCCCTGACAGACCCACTCCTGGGTCTGGGAGCACACTGCTGCCCAAAGCCATCTGTGTCATTGCTGCAAAGTTCACTGGTTAGAAAGTTCATTCTTTAGTCCTCTGCTTCCATTCTAGAATCATGTCACTCCTCTGCTTCTGCGGCCAAATTCCTCACTTACGGCCACAGGGCTTTACATAATTTGGCCCCTGCCTGTCTTTCCAACCCAAACCTACAACATGAACATGAGGCATTAAAAACAAACACATATTTTCGTGAAAATCTAAAATATTCCTTCTGTTGCCTTCGGTCACTGATATAGGAGGCTTGATAAACAATATTCTGTCTAAACTATCAGAAACCTCACACGATCGCTGTTCAGACTGGATGTGCAATACCTGTTACCTCCTGCTACCTTAGATTGGTGAGCAGAGAGCAATGCTATGAGCGCCGCACACAATACTCCCTGCATTATCAGGGTTCCGTAAACGCAAGCTTTTTTCACCGCCACCGCTCCCGCTGCCCACACTCACACACTGAAAAGAAAGAACAATTCTTTCTACTGAGGCACATAGGTCTCCCTGTAATTTCCACCTGTGATCTCCTTCTGCCTGCTGGAGCAGCAAAGAATCACACTAATCCTTCTTCTCTCTGACAGCCCTTCAAAAATATTAAGATGGCTATCATGTCACTCAGGAGGGTCATATTGTGGAGAGCCTGAAAGCGAGGCAGAGGAGTTTAGACTTGGCAGCTAATGAGGAGCTCTCGTGGTTCTTAAGCAGGGAGGGACATGACTAAAGCAATGTCTGAGGATGATTCAAGCAACAGCCTGGATATAGGACAACCTGGAGGGTAGGACACTGGAGACAGGGACTCTAGCTGAGGGGCTACTGTCCCCATTTAGAAAAAGAGGACCCTCGGGACTTCCCTGGAGGTCCAGTGGTTAAGAGTCTGTGCTTCCACTGCAGGGGGCACGGGTTTGATCCCTGGTCAGGGAACTAAGATCCCACATGCTGTGTGGCGTGGCCAAAAAATAGTAATAATAATAATAATAATAATTTTTTAAAAAGAAAAAGAGGACCCTGAGAAATATCATTACTGGAAGATGAAAGGGACTTGATGATGGTTTAGACATTCACGTGGGAACTTACCTATAGGTTGTTTGCACTCATCTGGCTGTTTCATCTCCTTCGTTAGACTGGGGCCCAGAATTGTGCCTTTTTGCTATCACCCCCTGCACCCCAGTACTCATAACAGGTGCTTGATAACTACCTGCTGACAATGGAATGGTTGTGGTCACACACTGAGGTCTGTCTGGGAGAATGATGGTACCGGGGTTAGGAATGAGCCACTTCACTTCACAAACATGTATTGAGCAGGTGGAGGCACTGGGGTAGATGCTGGCCCAATGGGATGGTCAGCTTTTGGTGTCAACATGGTACAGCTACAGTCCCCAGGTTTTCAATCAAACACTAATCTAGACGTTGCTGTAAAGGTATTCTGTGGATATGACGATATGATTAAAGTCTATAATCAGTTTATTTGAAGTAAGAAAGATTATCCTAGATAATCGGGGGGGGGGGGGCAATGCTTTAAGTAGTTGAAAGGCCTTAAGAGCAGAACTGAAGTTTCCTTGAAGAAGAAGTTCCACGTGTGGGCTGTAGCTTCAGCTTGTGCTCAGGAGTGTGTACACACACACACACATCTCCTACTGGTTCTGTGTCTCTGGTAGAGCCCTGACTGATGCAGTGTGTAACTGTGTACACACACAAGAAGAAACCATCACTTACTGCTGGCCAGACCCCGCACTTCCTCTGGCTCACTCAGTCCTCACACAATCCTCCTAACGGTACTAAGAGGCGGGCACTATTGTTCCCATTTTTCAGATGGGAATACTGAGACTTGAAGGAGTTTGGTAATTTGCCCGTCCCACGTTCTTCCCACATACTGTTTCCTCTATTTACAACATTTTTGCCTGGACCTTTGGATGGTGGGGTGCTTCTGAGCGTTTGAGTCTGTGCTCAGATGTCACCTCCTCAAACGGTCTTCCCTGGCCACCCAGTCTAAAGCAATGTCCTCAGTCACTCTCATGTCACCCTGTTTTATTTTTCATACACGTTATCAAATAGTAACAACGTGTATGAAAAATAAAATAAAACAGGGTATTTGACTATATGACGGTCATTCTAACCATTCCTTGTTTCAGCACCAGCCCCCTTCCCAAGCAGGATGTCAGTTTCATGAGAGCAGGTGATTTCTTTACTCTGGTCTTATTCTTCATGACTTCACTGGGGCCTGGAACAGTGCTGCACACTTAGTAGGCTAGCACTGAAAAACCGTTAAATAAATGATTTAATTCCTTAACTGGACTCAACTCCCGCTGCCAAAGAACTCAAAGTCCACTGGATAATAGAGAGAAATAAATAGCAACGTGGAAACTGTGCAGTGGGAAATTGAGATCTGATAGAAAACGTGCTGCTCACAGAAGTCGGAATGCGCACCTTGAATCAGGCGTGACGCCCTTGGGGCTGTGTGATATTGTGGTTAAGAGCACACTCTCTGGTGTTGCTCTTACTGGGTTCAACTCCCAGCACACCCTTTACTCATGAGTGTGTAACTCTGGACAGGTCCTGGCCCCTCTTGCCTCCATTTCCTCATCTGTGAACTGGAAGTAACAACAGTAGCTATCTTATAATAGCTGTGTTATCTTATAATACTGTTTTTGAAGATTAATGGGGCTAAAATGTAGGTAGTGAGTGTTTAAAACCAGGCCTGACACACAGCAGGCACTGTGTAAGCATGTGCTATTATTACTAGTGTCCCATATAACTAGATGTTAGACTCACTATTCACTCCATTGTATGTTAACGATTGTCTACCAGTTAGGTTATAAACTTCTTTTTTTAAAAATTTATTTATTTTTGGCTACGTTGGGTCTTTGTTGCTGCACGCGGGCTTTCTCTAGTTGCTGCGAGCGGGTGCTACTCTTCGTTGCGGTACGCAGGCTTCTCATTGCAGTGGCTTCTCTTGTAGCAGAGCACGGGCTCTAGGCACGCGGGTTTCAGTAGTTGTGGCACACAGGCTCTAGAGCGCAGGCTCAGTAGCCATAGCACACGGGCTTAGGTGCTCCGTGGCACGTGGGATCTTCCCGGACCAGGGATTGAACCTATGTCCCCTGCACTGGCAGGCAGATTCTTAACCACTGTGCCGCCAAGGAAGCCCCAGGTTATAAACTTCTTGAGGACAGAAGCCAAAGTCTTTTTGAGCTCGTTCCCGAATATTAAGGAATCTGGGTTTTATTTTGTCATCTGGCCTAATGGTAAGTCACCAAGAGATTTAATGCAGGGAGGACCACGGTCAGCTTTGGGTTTTTAAAAGGTTATTCGGGCAGCCAGAGAATAGCTTTATGAAGGGGGAGTGTAGTGGGTTGAACGGTGTCCTCCCTAAAATTTGTGTCTACCTAAAACCTCAGAATGTGACCTTATTTGGAAATAGGGTCTTTGCAGATGTAATTAGTTAGGATTCAGATGAGATCATACTGGATTAGGGAGGGCCCTAAATTAAATTGCTCGTGTCCTTTTAAGCAAAGGAAACAGAGACACGGGGAGGAGAAGGCATGTGAAGACGAAGGCAGAGAGTGGAGTAGTACAGCTACAAGCCAAGGAAGCCATGGACTGCCGCAATCCAGAAGTGGCTGGTAGATTCTTCCCCAGAGCTTTCAGAGGGAGCGTGGCCTTGCAGACACCTTAGTTTTCAGACTTCTAGCCTCCAGAACTGTGAAAGAGTACATTTCTGAAGCCACCCTGTTTGTGGTACTTTGTTACAGCAGCCTTGGGGAGTTAATACAGAGATTGTAGGAAAGGAGGCAAGGAGACCAGTGAGGAGGCTGATGATGGGACCCAAGTGGAAATTATGGGAGCCTAAGCCTAAGCAAAGGCACTGACGGTGAGGAGAGGAAGAGACAAACTGGAGGGACATATAGGGGGCTGAATGGACTGAACCTGGAGATAAGTGGTGCTTAGGGTCACAGAGACAGGAGTCGTCTTGAACAGCTTGCACATTTCTGGAAAGGAAGGCAAATTTTCTGGGGAGGAATAATATAGTTACGAACATGTATTTGCGGCCTGAGTAGATTTGGGGATCTGCAATATGGATTCATGAGTTAACTGCACAGAGGTTATAGCTAAAGCCATAGACTGGGTGGAGAAAGTGAGAGTTAGAGTAAGTACTCTTTCTTATTTTTTCTTTTCTAATCCCAAACTCCTAGACCTTGCCTCCCCCAATGCTCCCCCCTTGGCAACCACAAGTCTGTTCTCTATGTCTGTAAGTCTGTTTTTGTTTCATAGATGTGTTCATTTGTGTCTGTTTTTGTTTTTTTATTTTTTTGGCTGCGTTGGGTCTTACTCGCAGCACGCGGGGTCTTTGTTGTGGCGCAGGCTTCTCTCTAGTTGTGGCGTGCAGGCTCCAGGGCGCGTGGGCTCTGTAGTTTGCAGCATGCGGGCTGTCTCACTGAGGGGTGGGAGCTCAGTAGTTGTGGCACACAGGCTTAGTTGCCCCAAGGCATGTGGGATCTTAATTCCCCGACCAGGGATCGAACCCACATCCCCTGCATTGGAAGGCGGATTCTTTACCACTGGACCAGCAGGGAAGTCCCTGTGTCATATTTTAGATTCCACATATAAGTGATATCATATGGTATTTGTCTTTTTCTGACTTCACTTAGTTCTTTCTTTTTTAAAACCCTTTCAAAATAGCATATGTAAAATGCTTAAATAATACACATAAAGTGCATATCTTGATGAATTTTTACATATGTGCACCTTTGTAACTACTACACTGAGAATGTTTCCAAAAATCCAGAAGTTTCCATCGTGTCCTCTCCCAGTACCATCTCCCAAAGGTAACCACTATTCTTACTTCTGTTACTATAGATTAGTTTTGCCTGTGCCTGAACTTCATGAAAACAGATTCATGGTATATACTCTTTTGTGTCTGGTTTCTTTGGCTTAACGTGATGTCTTGAAGATTCATCCGTGTTGCTGCAGTCAGCTGTTGGTTCTTCCATTGCTGTGGACTTTGAATACACCACAATGGATTTATCCATTCTCTTGTTGACGGATGTTTAGCTTGCTTCTAATTTTTTTCCATTGCTCATTTTTACTACTATAAACATTCTGGTACCTGTCTTTTAGTGGACATAAGCACTCTTTTCTGTAAAACATAAAAGTGGACTTGCTGGGTCCTAGGAATGTATATGTTTAGTTTTCGTTCCAAAGTTGTATCAATTTATGCTCCTACCAGCAATGCATGAGAGTTCCAGTTTAGTGCAAATATTTTTCTACTTTTAATTTGTATATAATTTCACAATTTTAGAAATGTTAGCCAAAAAAAGTATTAAGAACTCCCATATATTCTTTACCCAGATGCTCTAGTTGCTAACATTTTGTCCCATGGGGTTTATCATTTTATCTATTCATCTATCTATATATCATCTATCTAGCTATATCTATGTATCTATTTAATCTACTCACACACATACATTTTTTCCTGAACTGTTTATGTCCCCTTTATTCATAAATACTTCAGTGTATATTTCATAAGAACAAGAAATTTCTCTTATGTTAACCACAGCACATTTATCAAAATCAGGTAATGTAACATTGACACAAAATTATTATCCTGATCCACAGTTCACGTTCAATTTCACCAACTGCTCTGACAATGTCCTATTTTAGAGCTATTTCCTTTTCTGATCCAGCATCCAATCCAGGATCACACATTGCATTTACTGTCCATATCTTTTTAGTCTTCATTAATCCAGATTAGGTCCTTAGCCTTCCTTTATCTTTTATGAACCTGATTTTGTGTGTGTGGATATTACAGGCTAGTTATTTTGTAGAACACCCTTCAGTTTGGTTTTCTTGATGGTTCCTCACAATTAGATTCAGGCTGTGCTGTTTTGGCAGGTGTACCATGGAAATGACGCCGAGTCCTCAGAGTAATATAGCAGGAGGCATGTGAGGTCAGTTTGTGTCTTTATTGGTATTGTTAACTTTAATTAAATGTCTATGGTTGTGTTCACCAGGCTAAACCACTGTAGAATTACTAATTTTCCCTTTGTAGTTAATAAGTAATTTGCAGGGAGGTGCTTTTAGTTTATGTAGGTATCCTATTCTTCACCAAACTTCCGAGTTTTATGATCCATTGATAATTCTTGTTTGAATCAATTCTTACTACTAATGGTTGCACAATGATAATATCCTAACTTCATCATTGTCTCTACATTTATTAGTTGCTATTCTGCTATAAGGGAGAGCTATCCCTTCTTCCCTATTTAGTTATTTACATTAGTATGAGCTCATAGGTTTTTATTTTATTCTATGAATAGTCTACTGTAATAGTACCATTCTTATTTTTAAAAAATGTTTTTTTTCTTTTGGCCACACCATGCAGCTTGAGGGATCTTAGTTCCCAACCAGGGATCGAACCTGTGCTCCCTGCTGTGCAAGCATGAAGTCCTAGCCACTGGCCCATCAGGGAATTCCCAGTGCCATTCTTATTTATGTTGATGTTCAGATGGCCCCAGATTTGATCAATGAGGGCCCCTTCTGACTCCTCTGTTCTTTGTGACATATCGCCATTATATTTTTAGCACTTCCTTGTCTTCTGGTATTCTAGGCTCATCTGCACCTTCCCTCTCTCAGCTCTAAAACCAGCCATTTATCCAAGGAGCCCTGGTTCCTTTTAGTGGAGAATGGTATTTAGAAACCAAGATCCGGGTGCCAGGTGTGCTCAATGCTACTGGGTATTCTTCTAAGCCCTTTAGTATACAGAACTAAGAAATATAAATAATAAGTTTATGTCTTAATTTATTTCTCTATCTGTACACACACACACATGTGCACAATCATGAACTCATACAGATACCTCCATTCCAATTCAGTACCACAGGACTCATTTTAATCTTCCCTTTCTCCATGTTTGTAACCCTCTTCTCTAACAGCAAGGAGTGGCTCTCATTAGCTCCAGTATATTATTCATTTGCTCAGCTCTACAACACACAAAAAGTATTTCAGGACTGCTAACCCATAACACTACAGGAAAAATTCCTTCTAACTAGAATTCAATATTTGTTAATTTCTGTTTATTTACTCTTTCAGTGTGGCAATATTAATTATTTGAAACAGAGTTAGGTTCATCTGTTCCTATTTGTATTCAGTTTTTAGGTTGTTTCTCCTCTCCTCATGCTTGTTGATTTTTTTTTTAAAGAGTAGAAGTATTCCTCACTAGGAATACTAGAAGTATTCCTCGCCTAGGGCCTGTAGGGTTTATGGATGGCATCGTGAGGTCTGTAAAGCCACTGGAGTTTGATGCAAATTATGTGTGCACTTTTTTCTGGGGACAGAATCCATAGCTTTAAAAATATTCTGGGGACTTCCCTGGCGGTCCAGTGGTTAGGACTCCGCGCTTCCACTGCAGGGGGCACAGGTTTGACCCCTGGTCGGGGAACTAAGATCCTGCATGCCGCATGGCATGGCCAAAAAAGAAAATCCTCGAAATGGTCTTTAACCCCAAATATTTAGAGGAGCAAGAGAGAACAGGAACCCAGGGGCCCTCTTAGAGGCCTCCTACCAGTGGGGTAGGAAGTTCCACTAGATCGTGAGACTTTCCAGGGGAGATAGGATCTTATTTATCTTATATCCCCAGTTGCCAAGCACACACACAGATGCTGAGTGAACAGACCCAAAGGAGAGAAGAGAAACTTGGGAGCAAATGTGCACATTGAAGCAAGCTCAGGACTGCTCTTTCTTCCTAAGGGCCTGCCCACCAGTGACAACATAGCATCCTGTCAGATGTCTTAGATTCTGGGACTCCCAGGGAGGCCTAGAAACAAAGCAGAACTGGAGATGTGTGTGCAGGGGATATACAGCCTGCGCATTTGTCTACAGGTACACCAGAAACATAAACTAGGGGAACAATTTTAGTTTGCTGCAGAGACACTGACCCAAGAGTCCAATGTACTCCTTGCATGGGTTTCTTTTGGCTGCAAGGTCTCTGCCAAATTGGAGAACCAGAGCTATTATACCTGCGTAGGGAAGCTGTGTGTCATGCAGGGTTTGTCCCTGTCAGGCTCCCCACCTGGGTGTGGCGGGAGGTGTAGGAACCTACTTTGGCATCTGACACAGGATGTTTCACTGAAGGACAGCACCGCTCCTCAGGGAGCTTCTGCTGCTAAAGAGGAGCCTAAGGAGGTAGATAATGAAGTGTGGGTCTCCTCTGTACGGCACATCCCACTAAGCGCTGGCCAGGAATCCAAAAGAAATGGAAAACCTGGTCCCTGCCACGTGGTTCAAAGAATGTTTAGAAAGTTATGTTTAGGCAAAGGCAAAGTCACAGAACACAAGCCGAGTCCCCCGTACGAGCTGAGTGATCTGTGGGGTGGGGAAGTTAGAGGAAGTTTCCTTAAAGGAAGGAGTTGATATGGACGTTGAAGAAGGATTGAGTCTGAAGAAAAAAGAGACAAGAGACAAGGGTGTTCCACCCAGCAGAGATGGCTCAAGGAATAAGCAGAGGTATGGAGAAGAGGTGGCTGATCCTGAGCGCAGAGAAGGGAGGTTTCTTCAAATACCACATGGGAAGGTGCTGAGGTCATATCCCATAAAAGACACTTGTGCTTCAAGAGGGACAATGCGATGAAAATGATTTTTGAGGAAGAGACTCTGTGTAGGTCTGAATTAGGGACCCACCAAATGCAAGGAGGATGGCAGGGGGATTTCTAAATTCACCTGGATGGGAGATATTTGCCTGGGCTGAGACAGATGGCAGTGTGCCCATCTGTTCACCCTACCTCCTAGCAGATCAATAAAATATGAAAATAATAATTTATATTTTATATGGCTCTGTGGTCTCATCTGTGCAAGATCACATTTGCACATACAGAATTCTTCCAAACAACAATGAGAATTATTTATAATGATTTATCGAGTGTCTACTATGTGCTGCTCATTGCATTAACAGCTCAGGTGAACCTCACAACCACTGTCTGAGGGAAATACACGAGAAGCCGTGTACTTTGTAACTTGGTATCATGTGTTGTGGATTTGCCCAAACGTAAGTCTCGTAAGAACCCTGTGTGTTAGGTGTGGCAGGAATTATGATCTCCGTTTTGCAGATAAGAAAACGGATGCTGAGAAAGGTTAAGGCACTTGCTCATAGCCACACAGCCAAGGAGTGTCGGCCAGCTCTTTGGATCCTGACACCTTACTTTTACTCTGATTCCACAGACACGGTGTTAAATTTAAAAGAGACCTCCAGTGTAAAACACCACTTTGGCCTGGATCTGCTGCCCACTTCAGCTAAACACACCAATTCCTGACATTGATTTATTAGTAATTCAGCTTGCTCAGGGTCACTCAGTTGAGTCTGGACTGCCTGGACAAGGTGCCCAAGGAGCAGAAGTAGAGGGGACCAGCCCTCCCGTCACCTCCCCATCTTTTAGAAGACATTAAACACTCTCTGCTTCCCCCACCCCCTGACTCAGAGAGGGCCTGGGTTGCCAGAAGGTGGACAACACATTCGATCTGCATTACATCAGCTTGCACAGCAAGATAAAGGCGGACAGAGTGAGCGCAGGGTCTCAAGGTCACCATTATTTCTTCATGCCAGGGTCGAGTCTTAGGAAAGCAAATAAAATGCTGTTGCTTGCTTGGAATTAGAGGAGGCAAGGAGGAGATCCCTGGGAGGCACTTTCCTAGGCCTCGGCCACCAGATACTCCTGCCAGCCCCTCAAAATCCACTCCCACTCCCCAGCCACATGCCTAGCCCACACAAGCAACAAGTTCTGCCACTTAAGGTGTTCTCCCCTTGTCCCCTCAAATTCTCTCTCTGCCAGGACCATGAGCTGCTTGTTTCTAACCTATACAATTACATGGGTAATTGTGAACCAAGATGGTTCTTGCTGGTCTCACCTTTGCAACACGTGAACTTAAGGTACATTTTGCATCTGGCTAAATCCTCAGATCTCTGCTTTATCTTCTACCTGGCTCACCTGATTCTCAGACCACTTTCCATAAATCACAGCAACAACTACAACCAAGCACCAGCAGTGGAGGTGGGGGGAGCACAGGGCCCACACATGGCTCCAGAGAGGGATGGGGGAGACCCCATGTGCAGGAGCTGGAAGACAGTCAACGCCTAAGACGGGAAGCAAACGGGCCACTTTTTAGCTTCAGGCCAAGGTCAGGTGCTATACCTGTTCTTATCAAGTTAATGGCTTGACATGTTTGCCATCTGAGAACAAGACATTAAAAGAGGCTCGGAAGCAAGGAGTCAGATTCAGGGTTTAGCTCACTTGCCTGTCTCACAGGTGCTCCAAGATGATGGCTGTGTCCCTCCTGGGGGCAATGCACAATTCTTCTTTTTTTCTTTTTTTGCTGTACTGCACGGGCATGCGGGATCTTAGTTCCCTGACCAGGGATCGAACCTGTGCCTCCTGCAGTAGAAGCGCAGAGTCTTAACCACTGGACCACCAGGGAAGTCCCCAAGGCACAATTCTTAATATGAAATTCTTCACGCAGCATTTTCTTACTTTAGAGCTTTCGTTCCACAAGATGTATTGAGCACTTACTATGTGCCGGCATTGACAATGAGCAATTTATAATTTTGCACTTATTATGTAGGACCTGTTCATTCTCACCACAGCCCTGTGGGTTAGCTATAAAAATGCCCCATTTCACAGATGAGGAGACTGAGGCTCAGAAAGGTAAGAAGCATGCCTGAATTCACACAGCAAGTACATGACAGAATCAGGATTCCAATGGCTGTGTGGCTCACCACGGCCCCTTGGGGCACCTGAGAAGTGAGAGGCAGTCCTACCTACAAAGCCACAACCCAGGGGAGAGATGGGCTTGCAAACAGATCGTGAAACATAAGGTTTTCCTGGCTCTGACAGAAGCAGGAAGAAAGTGTTCTCTTTTTCTCTCTGCCTCTTCCTGCAGTGGTGCTCAAGGGTGGGACCCAGACCTTTGGAAATGTCAAGTTGAACACTGTCTTTCTGTGGCTGCCCACTTCTTTGCTAGTTGTCAGAGGGTCCAGAGGCCTATGAGGAATGGCCACCCTGGAGGGTCCTTCTGTTCGCATTTGACAGCCAGGACTGTCACCCACTGTCTTGTTCACTCTCTCACTTCTTCCTGGTCTCTGCTCTGGTCTCACCTCCCCAGGGACATCTTCCTCGAATTCCTTACCTAAATAGCCTACCCCACTCCTTTGTGCCTTGCACCTGCTTTACTTCTCTTACCGCATTCATCACCATCTGAAGTTTCATTATACACTTATCTGCATATTGTCCGTCCCCCCAAATGAAGACAGGCCTTTTCCTGTCTCAGTTGCTGCTCTACCCCCAGTACCTAGAACAGGATCTGGAACACAATCAACAATAAGTAATTTATTGAGCAAGTAAATCAATTTAAACCTTACAACAATCCTGCAAGGAAGGTATCATTAACATCACGAACCTCATCATCATTTTAAAAATAAGGGAACAGGCATAGAGAAGTCATACGGCAAGTCAGGTCACGCAGGGCACCCCGTCAGTCTGGATGTGTGCCCGGGCCCCTCTCATTCCCACACCGCCCTCTTAGCCCAACATTGTCTTCCTCTCCTCCTTTGACTCAGTCCACAGTTCTGTAGTCCAGGGACTGTTGGCTGATTGTGGAAAGGAAAGAAACCCAGCAACACCCGGGAGAGCCATTTACAGCCCCTGGGCAGGGCAGAGTGGCATCCTCCGAGAAGCACAGCACAGCATCGGTGTCACCATCTCCCTTCCGGTTGCCACCGAGCATCCAGCCGCCGTGCAGTGGGCCGAACCCAGATCATCCTCCAGACAGCAAGAGCCTCTCAACCTCACTGGTGATGCAAGAAACACCTGCCTCTCTCCCTCCTGGCCTTTCACTGGGAGCCCTGCAGCCAGGCGCCACTCACAACAGGCCCCATGTTGAGTGAAAGAGTCCACGTCACCAACCTGTGGATGTCTACCCTGCCGTGGGCAGCAGGCTGCTCCCAGCACTGTGAGGGCGGAAACCTGGGTGAAGACCCATCTTTGGGTTCCTGGCAGAGACAACCCATAGGGAGGGGATGTGAGGGCAGGACTGCAAGCGTGTGTGTGAGGGGCCAGCAATGCCCCAGAGCTAAGTCACTCACACACAAAAAGAACACACACAGGGTCTCAGAGTGAAAAGAAATGTTACAAGTAGCTGGGAGATCTGGGTGTTTGTCACAGTCCATCTCTTACAAGCTGTGTGGTGTGACATCGGGAAATTACCTCCTTTGTCAAATAGGGATAATAAAATAATACCTGCTCAGAGTGCTTCCTACAGAGTAAGAATAAAATTCAGTAACAAATATGTGAAAGCATCTTAGAAACTCTAAAGTATCCATAAACACAGAGATGTGTTGCATACATTGTTTTCTGATTAAAAAAGGAAAATGACTCATTATGGAAAATATAATGAATATAATCAATATACATAAAGTATAAAGAAGAAAATAAAAATCACCTATAATTCTACTACTTACAATCACTGTTACCATTTTGTATATCTCTTTCAGTCTTTTATCCAAAGCACACATATGCAAATATATTTTTTATATGCATATGCCCACTCACCACAAGACTGGATTACATGGACTTTACCACCAGGGCTTTTAGAACTTTTATCATTAACTTCGTTAGAGTAGGAATCTCAGTCTATAACGGAACTTTACCATTGCTCTGGCTAAGTAAGAAGTTTTAGAAACTTACTGTTAATAATCCCTCAGTCCTTTAGTTTACTAAATATGCAGTTACCTACAACATGTACATTGGGAGAACCATTACACTGGGAATCAGGAGATCTGAGCTCTTTCCCTGAGTCTGCCAATAAAGAGCAGTGTATGGGAGGTGCTGATGGGAGGTACTGATCCATCTCCACCCGGTAGGTAAAGTCAGGGAGACAGTACACCTGCATTAATTCCGGTCCCATTTAACAAGTCCTAACAACCAAGGCAAAGGCCACCTTGAGAGAGTCTGCTGGTTTCTAAGATGCTAACATACCATTCCCTTTGCCTCCACCACTTCCTCATGATTCATTCCCATCTAAACCAGAGCTAAACCATGCCCCAGAGTGGTTGACTGTTTCTGCAAGGGATGAGGAATACTGTACACCTCCCAGTTCCACTGTCCACCTTGAGGGGTCAGAGCCACATCCTCTCTGAGGCCAGTTGGGTCTTGTTTTCTCCAAGTGAGCTCTTGAAACAACTGCAGCTGCGCTTGTTAACCATGCACATTCCCAGGGCCCCAGTCAGAGTCTTTGGGGGTGGGGCTCAGGAATCTGCATGTTTAACAGTGTCCACTGCCCCTCTCCCCATGCCCCAAGTGATTCTGATGTCCTCACAAAGTCTGAGAACTCATCCAGTCCAACATCCCATTTTATAGATGGGAAAACTGAGGCTTATGGTTACAAAGCCACGAGTGGCTCAGTCAGGGCCATAGGACCAGAACGCAAATTTATTTCTCAATCTCTCTCTCCTTCTTTTTTCCCTCCCTCACTCCCTCCATTCCTTCTTTCCTCTCTTTATTTCAAGAACATAGACTTTTTCTCTCTCACCATATACAGGTCAGCAGAGAGGCTCCAGTTCACTGGGCAGCTCTGCTCCACAGGGCTATAGAATTCAGAGTTCTTGTGTGCTTAAATAATGTTCTAGGGGTTTTTTTCTTTTAAAGTCCTAATTCTTTTAAAAGTCAGTAATAACGAAAGATGGTTTGACACATAGCAATGAGTAGCCATAATTTTTCATCTGCCAAGGAGGCTAAGACTTAGAGTGGGAGTGAATGAAAAGTAGTCTTAACCATTTGTTCACACATGCATACCTTCCTTTATTCATCAAACAGTCACTGACCATCCAATAGGTGAGTGGTGCTGGGACTACAACGGCACCTAAGACAGGGCCCCTGCCTTTGTTCTAAGTCAGTTCACATCACAGTGTCACTCAGACTAGAAAATGAAACCGGATGACTTATGAGCAAGCGTTGGGGCAAAAGGGGCCAGTGGTAGCCCCAAAGGAGAAAGAACACGGTCCCAGTCCAGCTTTGTTCTCTCCTGTGACCATCCCCTTTAGCTTCCCTCTTCTTGGAGGGGCAGAATCTGTGGCGCAAGAGTCACATACACTTTCAGCTGGAACCACCATCTTCCAGTAATTCGCCAAAATGACCAACACAAAGGGAAAGAGGAGGGACACCCGCTACATGTTCTCTAGGCCTTTTAGAAAACATGGAGTTGTTCCTTTGGTCACAAACATGCGAATCTACAAGAAAGGTGATATTGTAGATATCAAGGGAATGGGCACTGTTCAAAAAGGAATGCCCCACAAATGTTACCATGGCAAAACTGGGAGAGTCTACAATGTTACCCAGCATGCTGTTGGCATCATTGTAAACAAACAAGTTAAGGGCAAGATTCTTGCCAAGAGAATTCATGTGCGTATCGAGCATATTAAGCACCCTAAGAGCCGAGATAACTTCCTGAAACGGGTGAAGGAAAATGATCAGAAAAAGAAGGAAGCCAAAGAGAAAGGGACTTGGGTACCTTTCTCTGGGTACCACCCAGAGAAGCACACTTCGTGAGAACCAATGGAAAGGAGCCTGAACTGTTGGAGCCCATTCCCTATGAATTCGTGGCATGATGGGTGGAAAGAAAAGAGAAGAACTAGACTGTATAAATGTTTCTCTTAATTGAGTAGAAGTGTGTGTCCCTTCCCCCAAACAAATATTTAAAGCACATTTTGTGTCCGAATTCAGAGGGTGACGTCTTTACTTTTCAAATTTAGTGGGTTTTCTTCCTGAAAGATGTGAGGCAGTTTGTTGTGCAATTATTCCACTGGTTAATAAACTGCCGGCTAGTGTGTATAAAATATTTGTACTAGTTTGAAAATAGTCTCTAAACTCCTATGAAAAAAGGACTTAAAATAAATAAATGAAAGGTTATCTGTTGCATTATAGTTACGCTCAGGAAAAGTTGATTACTCATAATTGCATCATAAATTAAGTAGCTGGGTTTGAGGATCAGGAACTTAACTTTGAAGCCTACTACTTAAAAATACATTGTTAAACTAGTTACATGCTAGTTCTCAGTTGTTTAGACCTTTCATGCAGCAGGGCTCAGAAAAGTGTTAAAAACTAGAATACTTTTTTTCTTTTTTTTTTGCGGTACGCGGGCCTCTCACTGCTGTGGCCTCTCCCGCTGCGGAGCCCGGGCTCCGGACGCGCAGGCTCAGCGGCCATGGCTCACGGGCCTAGCCGCTCTGCAGCATGTGGGATCCTCCCGGACCGGGGCACGAACCCGTGTCCCCTGCAGCGGCAGGCGGACTCTCAACCACTGCGCCACCAGGGAAGCCCTGGAGTACATTTTAGGTTTTGTTACTTCCTGGATATTTTTAATTGGATGTGGTGAACATCCAGTAGGGAACTGATCCCATCCCATCGCCCTGCCTTCAGTATTCTATGATAATACCTGTAGCAAGCTTATTTAAAATGAAAACCTTGACTACCTACTTAGTATTCTCTCCTTGCTATTAGACTTGAGGACAAGAACCTATTTATAATTTTAGTAGATGCTGTGAATAGGTAAAAACCCAATGTTAGTGGCCTTGAGTTTCATCTAGTGAAGTGTGATGGTAATAGGGCTGCTTTGGAATCCAGCAAACCCTGGCTTTGAATCTTGGATTCCTAACCTAACTCAATAAATGGTGGTTATTAATTGCCCCCCCCCAAAAAAAAGAGTCACATCCAGTGTTTCTAGTCCCAGACGGACCGCATCCTGGGTTCAAGAACAGAATCCAGGACGGGGAAGGAAGGAGGCTCTTTCTCCTCCCACAGCCTCAGTGCCCAGTGTGCTGGGGACACCGAAGTCATAGCAAGGCCTCCCCTGACAGACCAGGAGGCTTAGCAGTCCATGCAGAGCCAATAAACATCATCTCCTTGGACTTTAATAAGGTTTTGAATGGGTTCCCACTTAAGTAGTCCTTGAGAAACTTGGAAAATATGGCTCGGTGTGAAAGTTTTATTAAGCAGGATGTTGGGAAAATTAGTGGTGTCATTCAGCATCCCCCAAATTCATTTTTGGCATCAATTTGCTTTGCCCTAGGTGGTCTCCAAGCCATCCTTTTCTTCCTCCCCCTCGGTCTCTCTCCTAATCCCAGTGACCGTTCAAAGGGACCTGTGCAGCTTTGAACAGGGTTGTAAACTGGGACTTGCATAAAACCAGGGGTCAAGGGAGCTATAACAGAATGATTTAAGCAAACAAAGGCCACTTTATGTTCCAACCTAAATGTTGAAAAACATAAAACCATTCTTAAATACTTGCTGGCTGAGTATATGGAGAAAAAAACTTCCTTTTGAAAATAAACTGTCTTCTATAAGCGGTTCATTACACACCATCATAAAAGTGCGGTCCCGGCAGAGGGAAAAGCATTGCAAAGGCAGAGAAAGAAGAGACTGCCCAGTGGGCTCAGAGTGGGGAAGAGCCAGGGTGGCTGCAGCACAAAGGCAGGAGGTGGCTGGGGGAACTGCTCAGGGTTCCTGTCTCCCTCCTCAGAGGTCACCCCTTAAACTCTCAGCTGCCTGCCTGCGAGAGGCAGAAGACCACAGAAGGGAGAAAATAACAGCTTCCGAGATTCACAGCCACCGTTGCTCTGTGTCTCCTAAATGCAAAGCACTGTGCTCAGAGATTTCTGTACATTTTCTCACTGATTTCTCCAATAATTTTGCAAGGAAGGCGCTATTCCCTACTTCACACATAACCTAGCCATGGTCATCCAGCTAAAGGAGGATTTAAACTCAGGCCCCCCACACACTCTAAAGCCTATTAAGTTTTTAAAAACCACATCATAGAGAAGATGAATATAAGTATTTGCCTGTGATGACATGAGCCCTTCTTATGGTTTCCCCACATTTACTAATATATATTTTTTGAAAAACCACTTATTAAAAAAATACAAGTCATACATATTTAACACAGTCTTATAAAAGCCAAACAATTCAGAATGAATAGAAAAGCAAGACTTCTCCTGACATTCCCTATAATTAAAGGTCTAGCTATAACAAAAGCATACTGGGGGAAAAATTTTTTTGAAGAGAAAAGAAACAAAATCTACAGTCCCTCCACTTTAATGAAACAAATGGGCGTGATTAGAATATTACTTTTCAGTCTGATTTTTTTCTATACTGGGGGTAACTGTTGTGTGATACACACTCATATTTTGTATCCTGCTTTCCTCAAATTAATGTCATGGGCATTTTCTGTGTCATCTACCTGGTCCTCTTATCCTTTGGAGTTCATGCCTGGGTAACATTTAATTGAGAGCCATCGTTGTTTGTTTTGTTTTGTTTTGTTTTGTTTTTCGGTACACAGGCCTCTCACTGTTGTGGCCTCTCCCGTTGCAGAGCACAGGCTCCAGACGCGCAGGCTCAGCGGCCATGGCTCACGGGCCCAGCCACTCCGTGGCATGTGGGATCTTCCCAGACCGGGGCACGAACCTGTATCCCCTGCATCATCAGGCGGACTCTCAACCACTGCGCCACCAGGGAAGCCTAAGAGCCATACAATTGTTTGCTAATACAATTGTATTACATACAATTTTACAACTTTACACCAATAAAATGGACAACCTAGAAGAAATTATAAATTCCTAGAAACATACAATTGTATTGTATTATGTATGTATGTTTGCCATACATAGTTTGCTAAACCATCCCCCTATTGCTGAACATTTAGATTGTTTCTAATGATTTGCTATTATCAAGTGTTCTGTGTTGAAGATCTCCAGGCATTTTTCTCCCCTTTCTCTAGTTTGGATTATTTCCCTAGCATTCCCAGAAGTAGAATTACTGGGTCAAAGCATGTGAACATTCTTAAGGCTCTTGATCCATAGCGCCTAATTGTTTTCCAGAAGGATTGAACCCGTTTTTGCTATTTGGAAGCTGGCTACTTTCTCTGTGTGGGAAGTTCTGGGGAAAGACTTTGTTTAAGACTTCTTATTCTGCTTAACTGAAATCATTACACTTTAATTTTGCTGTTTCATATGGCCTTTCAAAGTCCATTGACAATGTCTGACCAACTGATTAACGGGTGGAAGATTTATACCGGCCCCCCCGTCTCCAGGCTCTTCCTGCCTTCAATCTGTTTTGCACACTGCAGCCAGATTAATTCCTTTGGAAACATCACTTGCCTTGTGTCACTGTCCTGCTCAGTAACTTGTAGTAACTCTCTGTTTCCTCCAGGATCAAGTCCAAACTCCTCTACTGGGCCTTGAAGACCCTCCATAGGTCCCACCGGCCTTCCCGATTCAATCTGATCTCCTACCACCCTCAGCAGAAACCTTCAGCCACTCCCCTTCTAATCCCTAAATTATGCTCCATCTGCTTTCCCCTTTTGCTTATGTTTTCTCCCACCTGGAATGCTTCCCTGTCCTTTCTACCTAGTCCAAATCCTTCTCCTCTTTCAGGGTGATTCAGTCTCAGTGAGTCCGTTGAGAATTCTGCAAGAAGAGCCATGGAAAGTGGGGAAAACCTAGAATCAGGAATGCAGAAAGAGAGGGAATCAAAGGAGGGAAAACAGTGGTGATGCCATGCATGCCATCAGGGGCCGGGAGGACCCAGGCACCCCTTCATTAAAGACGTGATTGGGTTGGCAACAGAGATCAGAACGAAGGCAAAATTCTTTGCACTATTGATAACATTTAGGCTGTTTTTAATGGCCTAAAGAGAGGATCTGTGAGAGAGACTGATTGCGGGCTAGGACTAATAAAATAATGATGACAATAATAATTATAGTATAGTTAGGTTTAGCTTCACTTTGAAAAATAATGCTTTAAATATGAGAAAAATTAATTTATATTTTACAAAAAGAAATCCTTAGGAAGTCCAGTGCTGGAATGGCAGCTCCCTGCTCATCAAGGACTCTTTGGCTCTCTGCAATGCCATCCCCAGGGTGTGGCCCTCCTCCTCATGCTCCAATACGGCAGTTGGGGCACCAGTCATCACATCTAGAGTCCAGACCAATAACAGGCATAAGGATGACAAAGAGTGTCTCTGTTTAGGGAGAGTTCCTAGAAATCACAGGCAATGCTTCTGCTCAGAACCCATTGGCCTAGTCACATGGCTGTACCTAGGTAAGGGAGACTATATGCCCAGATAAAAATCAGGGTTATATTATTAAAACAAAGAGAAGAACAGATGTGGGGGCACACAGCTAGCAGCCTGTGCTACCACCTATTGAGGCACTGTGGTAATCGATTTATATCAATTATCTCTTCTAATTTTTATACCAATTCTATAAGCAATTACATAATGGAAAGGAGAGTAAGACCTGGACTGTCTCTGAGTCCAGAGCCTGGACTCTTTTTGAAAAAAAGTTTTTAGGCTTTGTGGAAACATATTTCATGATATAAAAATCACAAAATAATTGATAAATTTTTTTTTCTTGACGAAACACACACACACACACACACACACACACACACACACACACACTTCACCTTTCAGAGATTGAGTCTTATAGTCTCTGAAGCTGCATCTCACCATACAGAACTGACTGGAGCCCCTCCTTCAGTATATGTTTAGTTACATTTTTTTGTATACTGTAGGTCGTATTTGTGAAGAATATATAAGACTTTCTCTACAGGTTGTAAAACATACACAGTTCTCAATAAATAATACTGAGATAATGTTCTAAAGAGAAAAAATAGAAATTAATTTTTGAGAACATTCAAGGTAAACAGTTTTCACAAGTGAGAGGTCTACTGAGATAGTTGTGAATGTGAAAGAGGGTAAGAAAGGTAAAATTCTTCCTCCTTCAATTTGTATTGTGTTTTGAATTATCACTCCAGTTTTCCTATAAAAGAAATGAGTGGGAAAATTGCCACATAGGGAGGGTGGCCAGGTTTGCTAATACTAATTTTGTGACTGCTCGGTATCTAAGATGCTAGGAAGCATGAACTCTTGATGGAGTTGGATAGGTATCACAGCCCCAGGCCAAGAGGCAGGGTGAGGGTGAGGTAGGATGGTAGGGGTCAGAGGGCATATTTGATCGTAGAAGGAAAGCTGTTTGGAAAAAGTTTTTCAGACTGATAGGGACTGCAGACAGAGAAGGAAGAGAGCGTATAGGGCAGAGACTAGTTTAAAAAATACTGTGAACATGGAATGGGGTTGGGGAGGCCAATTGGAGTTTAAATACTCACAGATAGGCAGTTTTAGCTTTACACCACCGGCTACCCTTGGTTCCTCCCAAGCTCCCAAGGCCGAATTATACTCTAGGACTGCAGTCAAGGAATGGTCAGGCCCAGTAGCTGCCAGCTTTTGTCAACGTCCCTGCCTTCTGTGACCCGTAAGCCTGAGTTGCCTGCAGGCGGCAGTAAAGGAGGGGTTGCATTCCAAACGAATGACCAAGGCTGGGCGTTGCCAAGAGAGGGGAGCCAGAGAAAATCATAGGGAAAGGCTAGTTCCTAGAATGTAAGCAGCTAGAAGGCAAGGACCAGGTCAGTTTTGTTCCATGCTATATCACTACACCAAGTACACTATCTAGTCCATGGTTCCCTCCACCCTTACCCAATGAAGTTTTGTTAAATGAACAAATGAAAGACTGTGGCCCTGAGGTCACAAGCTAAGAAGGATCTATAAGCACCTTCCTGCTGGCCCTTTAAGGTGACCAGCTGGGAACGTCAGGAAACATTCTATGGGAGGCAGCCCTGGCCTATTTCAGCACATGGGCAACTTCGGGTTGAAGCCAGGGGCTGGTTTCAACCGCACAGTGGGTCTCTGGTGTGGGATCTAGGACCTTAAACGGCAGTGACTGAGAAATCTCTCTGAGGCTGGATAAGGGGAGGACTTTGTCCTTTCTCTCTCTTTTTGCCCTCTTCCTACCAAGTCTCAGGTATCATCCTAAATGCTGTACATGCGTTACCTCATTTAATCTCCAGGGAGGTCGACATTAACAATTGCCATTTTCCAGATGAAGGAACTGGAACTTGAAGAGGTTAAGTAACCTGTTAAGTATTCCTGTTCAAGGAATGAGAGTTCTTAAGTGGGAAAGCAAGATACCAACCCACCTCTCCCTGACCCCAAAGCCCTCATCTTAACTACTCCACTCCCTGCCTCTATTGGCTCCATGTTCTATCTCACTTAACCTGGTTGCAAAACATTTTGTTTACCTATCTAACTAACATTTTATTCTGAGATATTTTCAGATAAACAAATTTTGCAAAAACAGTACAAATAATCCCCATCTACCCTCCATCCACACGCCCCAGATGTTGGTCTTTTATTGCCAGGAGTAAATATAGCTTACATTTCCTCACTGTACTTTTATGTCCCATTGGACTTAAATTTCCATCAGTTTTTCAGCGATTGTAGACCCCGGCTGAAGGTGAGGAGAAGAAGCAACGTGACAGCTGGCTGGTGGGCAGCGGGCTGCACTGACCACATGGGAACCCAGATGCCCTGGAACAGATGTGCCGACTCCCAACATTCCCCCAGAGGACAAGAGGGTCATCCAGCAACTCCTCTAATGAGGAGGCTTCGGAGGAATGTCCCAGACACCAGGCTTGAGAGATTCATTAGCAACAAAAGATGTCTAAACAAGGGAAACATTAGCAATGATGGCCCCTCAGAATAATCCCACCTCTTTTTCCCTTGTGCTGTCAGTTCAGGGCAGAAAGACTTACTGTGAACCTACTATGAGTCAGGCACTGAATTAAGTGCTGGGGAAAATGATAACCTTGTCAGTGATGCAGCCTCAGAAAAAATGAGATGGTTGACTAGAAAAGATAGGGGAGACTTGGTAGGAATTTCCCCACTAGTATTCAATCAGGGACCCTCAGTTAGGAAAAAACCTCAAATTATTTTGGAAACAAAATTAGGAGGCTGGGGGTGGGGGAGGGAGTCAAGAGAAGATGGGACAAGTTCCCACATGATAACAAGGCAATCCAGCTCTGTTTCCTGCCTAATGCTGGTGGTCCTGGGGGAGGGGGGCAGCTCAGAGGGAAGCAGGCCCTGTGAGAGGTGGCCAGAGAAGCGAGGGGGACAGAATACTGCAGTTTTAAGGGCAGAGCAATACAGGTAGAGCCCCAGTTCCAGTTTAGCCCCCAAGCAAACCTACAGACCATAAAAAGATGAGGGGATTTGGCTAATGCTTCTGGGACAATATCTGCCTACAGAGCAGAGGGGAGAGCCGTGGGGAGCACCCTCACCCTCAGGGTCCTTCATTGTACCCGTAAAGCCTTCTTGGTCCTTTTTCCTTGCATGTTCTCCATGCCTCCCTCATGTCGTTTCATCCACTGACCCAGAAAACCCCAGGGGGGACCTGCTGAGGCTCTCAAGTGGGATAGGTGTGGATTCAAGTTCCAACTCTGTCACTAACCAGCTGGATGGCCACTTAACTAAACTCTCTGAACCTCAGTTTCTCATCTGTAAAGTGCAGGTGATGATACCTTTTCATGAATTTGATGTGATGATGGAAGGAGCTTTCGCATGGAAAGTGCCCAGCCTGGCTCCAGGAAAGCAGTCTCCTTCCTGACTTCTCAGGCCACTTTGCCCTCCCAACTGCCTGCCCTTCACCTCTGATAACACTGGTGGCCAGCATGTTGCTCTCTCCTTATCTATTTTTTCCAGGTTATGGTGGAAACAGACCAAGGAGCCTGAAGATCTGGGTCTGAATCCTGGTTCTGCCATATAACAGCTGTGTGACCTTGAACAAGTCACTTAATCTCTCTGAGCTCCAGGTTCCTCATTTGCAAAATGGAAATTATACCTACCTCAAACGAAATAATGTAGGGAAGTGCTTTGTAAGCGTTAAGGAACTTTATGAGACTCAGCTGATGTCTTGCTGCCCTTCTCATCTCCCCCCACAATTCTCCCACTCCCACCCTCCATCCTCTGACATCGAGCCTAACTTGGGTAGAAGGAGCACCAAACAGGGAGTTAGGAGCTGTGAGTTCTGGTCCAAGTTCCATCATCAATTTGGGATCCTTTGGCAAATCATGATCTTCCCAGGGCCTAGGCTTCTCTCTGAATAGAATATCTCGCATGGCCTCTTCTACAATGAGGTTCCACCCATTTGTGGCTAAAGGGGTCAGGAGTTTATTTTCAGACAGGAATACAGTCGGGCTTGGAGGATGTCACTGCTCTGTGCACAGCTCTGTTCTCATCACATTCTTCTATTAATATGGCCGCGATCATGCGCTGCTGGGTCATGTGTGAGCCTGAGAGTGTCTCCAATACTTAGTTTAGGGTAGTTAGTCTTTTTGACCCTTAGCAGGGGAAATGTCTCCAGTTGGGGGGAAATGAAGTTGTCAAACACAGTCCTTAAGGAGAGGGAGATTTATAGGAGATCACATACAAAAGCACAGGAATTAAACAAACAAACAGGGAAAGAGCACTTAAAAGCTCAGACCAAACAATATATACTGCACGCTATGCTCAGGCAGGTCAACCATGGTCCGAGGTCTCCCCAGGCACCACCCAAGTGTAACAGCCCAGACAATTGTTCATCTTCCAAGAAGCCGTTCCCAGAAACCGCAGGGTTGCAGGAAGGTAAAACCAATGATGTCATCGAGGGGAAGAAACGACAGTGGTTAGTACAGTCCTTTACTGACCATTTTGTTTTTTAAAACTTGTCTTTGTGTAGCCCAAGATTTGGGCCCTGCTCTCTGTCCTACCCCTCCTCATGGCACCCTGCGCCCTGACTACCCCAGTGACACAGCACCTCCTCGTGTCCCTCCGACTCTGCTGCCCTCTTGGCTTTCTTTCGGGTAGAGCCTCCATAAAATACAGGATGCAAGTTAAATTCCAATTTCAGCAAAACCACACATTTGTTTTTTTAGTATAAGCATGTCCCAGGGACTATTTGGGATGTACTCATACTAAAAATTATTCACGGTTTAACTGAAATTTAAATTTAAGTGGGCATTGTGTATTTTTATATGCTAAATCTGGCAACCTACTATCAAGGCATTTTTGGTTTTTATCTCTGTCCAGAACATACTAACGCCACATCCTCCCTTGGCCAGCTCCATGTCATTCAAGTTCCACTCAAGGGTCCCCTCCTTAGAGTGACACTCTCTGACCCTCCCCTTCAATATAAAGTAGCCGCCCTCCCCCCCATAGTGCCTTTCTAGCATATTCCCCTGTTACCTCTCTCTGAAATGAGTTTGCTTATTTGTTTCCTTGCTTAATGTCTGTTTCCTCTGGCTAGAATGATAGACATTGTTATGTTTTTCCCTAATCACTCTCCAACACCTGAATGTATCTGGCACATGCCAGGCATTTAATAAATATTGGTTGAATAAATGAATGAGTAGAATGTATGCTTCAGAGCAGTGCTTCACAAACTTCCATGAAAACCCTAGAGATTTTGTTCAGTTTTGTTAAAATCCAGATTCTGATTCTATAGGTTGGGCGTGGGCCTGATACTGTGTATTTCTAACAAGCTCCCAGTAATGCTGAAGCTGCTGGTCCACAGATCATGCTTTAAGAGGCAGTAGAATTCTCTGTGATGATGGAAATGTTCTATATCTGCACTATCCACTATGGCAGCTACTGGCCACATGTGGTTATTGGATATTTGAAATGTGGCTAGTGTCACTGAGGAATTTCACTTAATTAAAATTTTTACTTAATTTTACTTAATTCTAATTAATTTAAGTTTAAATGGCACAGCTATTTGGACAGCACAACCCGAGGGAAGTGGTTCTCAATCCTGGCTGCACATTAGAATTACCAGAAGCACACTGGAAAACACAGATGCCAGAATCTCTTGCCTTGGGTCTTAGAGAATTGGTTTTTACTCTTGTGTTTTAAAGCTCCCCCAGGTTATTCCAAAGTGCAACCAGAGTTGAGGACCTCGCCCTAAGAGTTTTCAGAGCAGCAATACTTTACTTTCCATTCAATTCCTGCCACAGCCTGGACAGCGGAAAAGACAAGTGTAACTAAATATCATCAACCCCATTCTACTGGGAATAACTGAGGTGCAGGAAGATACAGGGTTATATAGCTGGCAACTGATGGAGCCAGGACCCACAGAGCCCTTGTGTTTCCACATTCATCCTCTCCCTCAAATTCTTTGTGAAAAGAGGCAAATGTCTTCGGTCAGTCAGTCCTCCCTAGCTGCCATCCTCTTTCCATAGCTGCCACCAACTTCCACCTGCCTTTGATGCCCCCTTCCCCAGGGCCTTGTCTGGCTTCATCACCCCCCAGAGAGGAGAGCCGATTAGAATCCTCATGTTTGTTTTCATCACTGATCACAAAAAGAATGGGTCTCTCTCTACCAGACAGGAAGGAAATCCAAGTTTGAGTGGACGAGGGCACCTCGCCATGGAACTCACCACTCCCAGGGTGGGGCCTCCAAGTGGAACAGACCCATTCCTTCCTGCCGCACCTGCCCATGAGGGCACAGATTGAGGGGTCTTAGGGAGGGAAGTCGACAGTGACAACACAGGTGACCTGGGAGGGTCTCCTGAAGAGTTCAAAGACCTTGCCAGGGTTTCCTGGGGCAGAGTTGGGAGGGTTGGTTTTAGGTGATCCACAGGAAAATTTTTAAATGTTTAATACTTATGTATTTATTTAAATGTATATTAAGAAAAACGCAGCTCCTTAAATCTGCAATTTCACAGATATTTCTTTAAAAAATTTTTTTTTTACTTTTCATTTTATATTGGAGTACAATGGATTAACAATGTTGTGTTAGTTTCAGGTGTACAGCAAAGTGATTCAGTTATACATACACATGTATCTATTCTTTTCCCAATTAGGTTGTTACAGAATATTGAGCAGAATTCCCTGGGCTATACAGTAAGTCTTTGTTGGTTATCCATTTTAAATATAGCAGTGTGTACATGTCAATCCCAAACTCCTTAACTATCCCTCCTCCCCTCCCTTCCCCTCTGGTAACCATAAGTTTGTTCTCTAAGTCTCACAGATATTTCTGATATAAAGTTCTTGGAAAAATTAATTTACTTAAGAAAAAAGGGAGCACATTTAAAGCAAAATGTTAAGGAAATAACAGTACGAGTGGGACTTGGATATGGCCAAAATGGTGACGGAGGTGGGGGGGGGTTGGTGGCCTGGGTATACCCTGAGGATGTAGTGAGAGGGCGTGGGCTGTGTCCTTTGTTTGGGAGGTCAGAGGTGGAAGGGAAGGCTTTCATGGAAACATTCTTGTCAGCAGCATGTCTTTCAATAATAAAGAATTTCTGTTGCTGACAAGAAATCTATTGTCTTGGAATAATGGTCAGGAATGAAAACGGCACAGCCTCAAGCCCTCCAGGGCCTGCAGTGAGGTCCAGCTGAGGGAAAGGACAATTCCCCAGCCCATTCAAGCTCCAACAAGCCTGTAGGAGACCACACTCAGCTGAATATCTCAGTCCTGCTGCAGACACGCCGGGACAGCTGTGCTCCTTGGAGTCCGGTATCCAAGGACAGGCCCTTGTGGAAGCCAAAGAGCCTGGTTCTAGCTATCCAGGCACAGCGTTTCCTCAGTTTCACCAGTCCCAGCCCCTGCCTGGAGCCCGGAAGGACTAAGCTCTGAGTGGTTACTGCCAAAAATTACACACCCATATTGATGGGTCCAACCCAATGTATGCACAATTCACACCTTTATTTTTCATGAGGCCTCAGAGCCCCCCTGGGGAATGGATGAACTAGGACCCTGAGATGGCAAAAGGATGTGCGCTCAATTTAATGGGCTGACAGTCACACTCTGAGAATGAAAAAGGATTGGATCCAGTTTTAGGAATAAGAGTTGCCATCTTTAAGATGTTCCAAGAAGGGGGGAGGTGTGAAAAGGCAGAGCACAGAGGATTTTTAGGGCAGTGAAAATACTCTGTATGATACTATAATGGTGGATACATGCCATCATACATTTGTCCAAGTCCATAGAATGTATACCACCAAGTGTGAACCATAATGTAAACTATGGACTCTGGGTGATTATGATATATCAATGTATATATCACTAGTAACAAAAGTACCCCTCCTGTGGGGGTTATTGATAATGGGGTAGGCTGTGCAAGTGCGGGGGCAGGGAACATATAGGGATTCTCTGTACTTTCCTCTTAGTTTTGCTCTGAACCTAAAACTGCTTTTAAAAGATAAATTTTAAAAAGTTCCAAGAGAATTTGTGAACACCCAAAATCAAAATAATCTGAGGGTGGGGGAGTGACTTCAGAGAGAACCAACTTAATTGTGGGTATAACTGAGGACACTTAAACTGTTTATATCTTACGGAGCGCGGGTTAAAGAAAGAATGTGCTCAGAACTGGCATAATCTATACAAGGCACCCAGGAAGGTTTGCTCAGAGAGTCAGTTTATATCTTCAGTATGATACGGGGGACAGGGTGTCCAGATCCACAACTTGGAGATCAGTTCTGGAGGCAGGTAACAACCACAAGCACAGTCAAATCAATGGTTAACGTTAAGTGGATACTTACTAAGTGCCAGTCACCACTTAAAAGCATTTAATCCTATGACAACCTTAGGAGGTAGGCACTAATAGTATCCCCATTCTAAAGATGAGGAAACTGAGGCACAGAGCTGTTAAGTGACCCACCCAAAGCCACATCTGGCTAGTAGGCATGGAGATACCTGGCACTCACAGCTGCATGATACTGCCATTAAGACCATCTAGGTAACACACATGCTCCAAGCTCATGCTCACCAAGCTATCCTCAAAGGTAATGCTGGCTAAGACAGCAGAGTGGGATTCAAATCTTGGCTTTATCACAGTTTAGTTTCTTAACCACTTTATGCCCCAATCCCTCATCTGTAAAATGGGAATAATAATACCTGTCTTGCAGGGTGTATGAAGATGAAATGAGAGGATGTACTCAAAGCCCTTAGCAGTGTTCTTGGCACAGGGGAAGCCCTCTTTGTTACTGACCAGCTTAACCTCCCCTATAGGTAAATCTTCTTGGGAAGCTTCATAATAACAATGGCTCCCTTTTACTGAGGGTTTCCCACGTGCCCTCAGCTAAGAGCTTTGAGTACATCCTCTAGTTTCATTTCACCTGCACCCTGAAAGGAAGGTGTTATCATCCTAATTCAGAATATTTGAATTCTGGTTTATCCATTTACCTCTTGTGAATTTAATCATTTCCCCAGAGACAAATAATTTCTGGGTGTAGAAACCCAAATAGCACCTTCGGGCCTGCAAAGCTGAAGCCCAGGCCCCGAGGGCTCCATGGGGGTGCCTAGCGGGCCCCTCCCAGGCACCAGACATCTGATGCTTGGAGCCACCTCTATAGGCTGCCACAGGATATGCCCAGGACACCCTGAAGCTGCTAATCCTAGCATCAACACTATGTTTTTCCTTGAAGGATTTCCTTTCCTTTAACAAAATCGGTATTGACTAATATTAACACATAATCAAACTGTTAACACCAACGCTTGTTTGATGTATGGCCTCCTAGGCATCATCATATGTATCTACACATCCTTAAAAAAAGAAAAAAAAAAGAAATTCTCTTTTATGTACAGTTCTTGCTTTTCCATTTAACATATGATAGAAATCTTTCCATGTCAGAATATAAAGCTCTACATTATATTTAAAAATCTACATAAAATGCAGCATGCTTTTTTTTAACTGGTTAAGGAAGAGTGAACATTTATCCTTTTTAACTCCTCAATATTTTTAAACTCTTCAACAATGAAGGTATATTGCTTAAGTGAAAAAGAGAATAGAAATGCTTTTTTAAAACTAATATTGAAAAGATAATGTAGCAACACTTTAAAAATAAAGTTTCTTTTTTTATAAATTTATTTATTTTGGCTGTGTTTGGTCTTTGCTGCTGCGCGTGGGCTTTCTCTAGCTGCGGCGAGTGGGGGCTACTCTTCGTTGCGGTGCGCGGGCTTCTCATTGCAGTGGTTTCTCTTGTTGTGGAGCACGGGCTCTAGGAGCACGCAGGCTCAGTAGTTGTGGCTCGCAGGCTCTAGGGCGCAGGCTCAGTAGTTGTGGCTCGCGGGCTCTAGAGCGGAGGCTCAGTAGTTGTGGCGCATGGGCTTAGTTGCTCCGCGGCATGTGGGATCTTCCCGGACCAGGGCTCGACCCCCTGTCCCCTGCATTGGCAGGAGGATTCTTAACCACTGCGCCACCAGGGAAGTCCTAAACAGTTTCATTTTTGTTAATTATTTTCCAGTTCTTGTCCACATACAAGAACTAGAACAAATATTTTTAAATAGTTTTGACCATGCTGAAATACTCCTTTATCACATTATCTGAAACATTTGCCCACGTTTCTATGGAGCCCCCGTAAAGGCTTGTATAAAGGTGTGGAGAGCATGGGGGTGGTAGAAGGTGGTGGGCTATTCCACAGGGTAGTGTCCAGAGCAGAGCTCCAGGGACAGAGCGCTTAGCAGTCTGGTAAGACCCCTGGACCCCTTCCCAGAATAATACTTTCAAATGTATAAAATAAGGGACTTCCCTGATGGTCCAGTGGTTAAGACTCCACGCTCCCAACGGAGGGGGCCCGGCTTCGATCCCTGGTCAGGGAACTAGATCCCACACGTGGCAACTAAGAGCTCGCACGCTGCGACTAAGAGCCCTGCACGCAGCAACGAAGATCCGGCGTGCCTCAACTAAGACCCAGCACAGCCAAATAAATAAATATTTTTTTAAACCAAATGTATAAAATAAGCTATATAAGATTACAAAAGAAAACAATTACATTGAAGTACAATTATCAAAACAAAAATATGTAAAATTGTAGTAATATATGTACCTCTTTGTGCATTTAGGAACAGAGTCCAGCAGTGAGTCTAATTTCTATCATTAATTCCAAAGTCGTGATGAACACAAATATTTCATGATATCTACAACACAATAAGTGATATGAAAACATCTGTGATTTCTATTGGTGACAAGTCTCAGGTTCACTAATATGGCTGTGGTTGTTGAGCACGTTTGTAATTGAAGGAAATGCTACATCTCATTTTATGTTAGCAAAAATAAAGATGTCATTTTTCCCCAACCCAAATTCATAGACCCCCTGAATTCTATAAGGGAAATGGGTTCTAGGTCAACTGGTGCCTGCTCTGCAGAATTTCTATACTTACTAGCCTAGGAAAGATGAAGGGAGAAAACTATTTCCATATCTCTTCCCTATTCATTTTTTTCTACATATTTTATCCAAACCACCAGGCTCTCCAGCTCCCATGACTCTGAGATCATTCAGAATTAATTTTCTAGAGATGGGAGAAACCCATCTCTAACCAACTGCCCAGCCCCCAACCACTTCCACTCCGTGGTCATCCTCTGCACATACACAGAAAGAAGCTCGTCTCACCACCTTCCAACTCAGTGTGCTTCATATCTGCACTAGATTTAACATGCACCTCTCTCCTTCTTCCTTCCTCATAGTTACGAAGTCGCCAAACAAGTCCAGTCAGTTCTGAATGAAGGAAGCTGGATAATCCGCCTACTTATTGAAGGCTGCCTAATCCAAATAGATGTTTTTCATCACTGAAGGTATTTTCCAGGACCCTGCAAATCCAGAGGATCAGTCTCCTTCCTTCACACAAGCATCGGCACTGGATTCATTTCTGACATCACCGGCACCAACCAGGCTCTGGTTCTTGGCCCAAGTTTCAGAAATTATCTGCAATGATTGTGCTCTCCTTTTCTTCCACCAATAATTATAACAGATTGCTTTGTGTGGTACCTCATGCTTCTCAGAAGTAATGTTCACATACGAAATGCTGTTATCCCAGAGGCAGGATGCAGACATGGAACTCTGGATTCCTAATGCAATGTTCGCTCCATGATGCCAAGATTCAATTATTACTATTTCCTTTATAACAGAGAATTCCTAAAACATAGTGAAGTTGTGTCCCCTTTAACTGAACGTGAAAATCTCATGATCTCTTTTATTTGAAAACTTTAAATGCTTAAAATATTGTGGCTAAAAACAAATTAAAGACATGGGAATTTTTGAAATACTCTATTTTTTTAAATACTACTCTTATTTTGATTTTTAAAAACAACAGAATTCAACTTTAATCACACAATAGCCTAGATGTGTGATCAAATTGTCCCAGTTTGTCTGGGACTTCCTGTTTTAAAACTAAAAATGCTACAGTTTGCAAACCCCTCAGCCTTGGACGAACCCTCCATCCTGGTAAACTAGGACAGTTGGTCATACCAGGTGTCACTGTAAGCTTTGACATTGATTATTGGCCACAATTTTTTTAATCCTTCATAAGGTCAAAGATAGACCACAACAGGAATCATTTTCATTGCCATACCTTTGCTGCTCCACAGAGATGTGGATCCTCTCCCATCAATCTATTTCTCTAAGTGATTTTAAAAGTTCAAAGTATATGTAAATACCAAAAAGTCAGGTTTCATTGGTTGCAAGCAACAGAAACCAATTCACTCTAACTTAAGCAAAGAAGGAATTCCTCAAAAAACCAGAATCCAAGGAAAACCTGAAGAACCCAGCTTTGGAATGGACGGGAACTAGAATAGCTCCTGGGATCTAAGTAGCAAGAATTACTGGGCAATCCCTTTTGTGAAGAGATTAGCAAACTTTTTCTTTAAGGGTCCAGATAGTAAATATTTTAGGCTTTGTGGGGCAGTCTCTATCATAACTACTCAATTTTGTCATTGCAGCGTGAAAGCAGCCATAGACAATACATAGACAAATGACTATGTCTGTGTCCCAGTAAAACTTCATTTACAAAAATAGCCAGAGACCCTGATTTGGTTGGTGGCCACAGTTTGCCAACCTTTGCTTTAGGGTATATCGTTTGGCAATGGATCTACTCTGTTTTCAGTCTTCTTGAATCTTTCTTGAATCCTTGGCTCAAAATTCAAACTCAAAGAAGGAAGCATCTGATTGGCAGAATTCTTTGGCCAGGGGAGAGTGGCGTGTCTTGACTGGCCAGATTTTATCCATTTTGGAGAGGTAACTCCCCAAAGCAAAATTACGGACAGTTACCAAAGAAGGAGGAATGAATTCAGGTGAAGCTGAAACAACAGCTATTTACCTCATCAGGGTTAGTTTCTCATTACCACTTTACTCTCTAGGGAAGGAGTCCAAGAAACCCAGGACATACGAGTATTATAATAGAGTGTTTTTTCTGCTGAACCAAACTTGGGTCCACTTGCCCACTGAGCAGAAAAACCCATCTACTGACACCAGGTTGTGGTGAAGGAAAGTGCAGCATTTACTGCAGGGCCGAGCCATGCTCAAAAGACCTGAACTCCCTGATGGTTTTCAGAGAAGGGTTTTTAAAGGCAACATTTTGGCGGGTGAGGGTTGCAGTTTGTGGACTTTCTTCTGATTGGTTGGTGGTGATGTAACAGGGTGATGTGTCAGGAATCTTAATCATCAGCCTTCTGGTTCCAACCAGTCTGGGGTCTACATGCTTGTGGTTAGCAAGGTCTTAGTTTCTTCAGAACAGCTCAGAGATATGCGTCAGATGTTACATACATCCCTTAAGGAGGAACTAAGACTCTGTCTTATCGCTGAACTATTGTTTTAGCTATCATTACTTTCCTTGCTTGGCTGCTTTTCCTTTGTTTCTGCATTCTCTCACTTCCCTGATTCGTAACTGCTTGAGTCTGCTCTTTGGAACTCAGGGAAGGCCTAGGAGACTAAAGCCTTTTTTCGTACAAACAAGAAACAGGGGATACACAGGGGCTTTTGCACCTGGGAAGGTGCTTCAGGGTCCTGCTCACTTTCAGTATCACCAGCCCCAAAGGGGGCATATTCACGTGTTTCTATGAATGACACACAACCCCTGAAGTTGTGCAGGGGGTGCCCTGGGAGAAATGGATGCCTTGGGGTTAGAGTTAGTTTATGAAAGAGATGGAATGAGCACTTTGTTTTCTGACCTTCAGGCCTCTCTTCCTTGCACCATTAAATTAAGTCTGATTAAGCTCAAGACTTGATTTTTCCAACACAAATAATCCTCTCTCTTGTCTCCTTCAACCAGCCAGGACCCGGCACGTTTGTCCTTGTGGATTCAGAGCTTCCCACACACCTCCCCAGAGTAGGTGCAGCTCTGGTGGTAGGATTTAAGACATACATGCTGCACTACCGCCCCACTAGTCTGTTACAGGGCTAAAGTTAGAATGATTAGTGAGTGAGGAAAACAACTGCTCTTCTCCATTCTAGCAAATCAGTCCCTGAGAGACTGCTCTGTGTTGCTTTATTCTAGAAGTGAAGTATTCCCAGTCTTCCATGTCCTGGAGTCACTCTGCCTTGTGTTTTCGTCTACCCCTATTTTGACCTCCACCCCCACTGCTATCCCAACACCTACCCCTTCTTGGTGGCAGGAGTCGGGGGTCTCTTTGATCTTGGTTCAGGTGGAAACCAGAGGAAATCCTAGATTAGGCTCTGATGGCCAAAGAATGTCTATCAGCCCCAGGGAGGGGCACTCAATTGGAATGAGATAAGAGCATGGATTTTATGCTTATGAAAAAAATTGCATTTTGTGATATTTCTGTAAAAATTGAGCTAAGCATTCATTGTAGGTACTGAGTAGTATGGCTTTGATAGAAGGAAAAACTACACATTGCACATGACAATAGGGTTAAGGGTGACCAAATGTCCCAGTTTTCTCAGGACCAAGCAATTTCCCAGGACTTGGGACTTTGATAAAACCAGGTCACTCCAGGGGTAAATAATAATAATAATAATAACTTACTATGTGTCAGGCACTATTCTAAGCACTTTACATTCATTTACTTCTCAACCGACTCAATGAGAGAGGTACTGTATTTATTTCTGTTTTACAAATAAAGAAATTAAGGATCAGATAAGGCAAGTAACTCACCCAATGTCACACAGCTAGGTAAGTGTGGAGCTGGGATTGAAACCCAGGTCTGTCTGACTCTCAAATTCACCCAATCCATTATATTTCTTAACCATCATCATCTCTCTATGACCATTATTCAAACTAGAAAGAGGTTTAAAAAAACTAATTCTTATTATCCCCCTCCTCCTCCTTCTTCTTTTTGACACATCATGCTTAACCATTCTTGTAAATGAAACAGAATGTTTAGGAACAGGCACAAATATATATAGGAACTTTATACTATTTGATAAAGATAGGACTTCAAATCAGCAGGGGGAAAGGTGACTTATTCAATAAACGTTGCTGGGACAAGGAGGTAGCCATCTGGAAAAAAAATACAGTTGGGTCCCTATTTCACACTTTATACTAAAATAAATTCCAAATGGAAAGAAGGTTTTAGTGAGGGAATGAAATCAAAGAAATATTAGAAGGAAGCATGGGAGTGGAGAAGACCTTTCTGAGTATGATACAAAATTCAGAAGCCATAAGAGATAACTAATAAGGACCTACTGTATAGCACAGGGAACTCTACTTAATACTCTATAATGACCTATATGGGAAAAGAATCTTAAAGAGTGGCTATATGTATATGTATAACTGATTCACTTTACTGTACACCTGAAACTAACACAACATTGTAAATCAACTATACTCTGGAAAAAATTTTTTAAAAAGCCATAAGAGAAAATTGATAAATTTCACTACATCTTAAAAATACTTTGCATGGCAAAACAAAGTTAAAGAGGTAAAACCAACTGGAGGAAATATTTTCAAAGTACCACAAACCAAGAACAATCTTCCTTAATGGATAAAGCATTTGTACAAATCATTAGAAAAAGATTGATGAGCAATATAATAATATAACACAATACAATAAAGAAATAATGAGGATAGACAGGTCACAGAAGAGACTGACCCTTAACCATTTGAAAAGATATTGGGCTTCACTGATAAGAGAAATGAAAATTAAGACTATAAGGAAGCACTCACCTATTGCATTGGCAAAGATCCAAAAACCTGGTAAGTCTGTATTGGTTAGAATGTAAATTGGTACAATCGCTTTAGCGGGCAACTGGCAAGGTCTATTACCTTTGATTTGACAATTCCACAGTAACACACACATAGGAAAATGATGTGCAAGGGTTTTTGTTACAACACTTTTGGTCATTGGAAGCAACCTATATATTCATCAAAGGGAACTGGTTAAACAACTGCTACATCTATACAGTGGAATATTATGCAGCCATGGAAAAGAATGAGGAGACTGCCTGCAGTGATAAGGAATGATCTCTAAGATATATTGTTAAGAAGACAAAGTGCAAAACAGTGTGTAAAGTATGTTACTATTTGCATATGTGGGTCCTGAAGGAGGGTAGATAATATATTATGTATATGTATGTTTGTAAATGAATGAAAATCTCTGGGAAGATAACACAAGAATCTGGTAACAGTGGTCCATATAGGGAAGGGAGACTTCCCCGCCTGATAAACTTACTTTTATATCTTTCAAAATTTGTGATATGTTAATGTTGTACCTATAAATAAATATAGATAGATAATTTTTTTTTTTTTCCTGTGGTACACGGGCCTCTCACTGTTTTGGCCTCTCCCGTTGCGGAGCACAGGCTCCGGACGTGCAGGCTCCGCGGCCATGGGCCCAGCCGCTCTGCGGCATGTGGGATCTTCCCGGACCGGGGCACGAACCCATGTCCCCTGCATTGGCAGGCGGACTCTCAACCACTGCACCACCAGGGAAGCCCAAGATAAATTTTTTAAATGTAAAAGAGATCCAGGGCTGGCTTAATGGACGTACAACCTGTATACTTGCAAAGGGCCCTGCACTCGGTTTAATGCTCCGATGTCACCACCTTTAAATTCTTAATAATTTCTGAACAAGGGTCCCTTCACTTTCATCTTGCACTAGGGCTGTGTAAATTATCTAGCCAATCCTGGAGAAACTCTTGGTTTACAAATGTTATCTGAGGTTAAGTCCTGATTTAAAAGGAGATACTTGTGGAAGTCAAAGACATTTTCTTTTGCTTGTGGCCACTAATGACAACCATTAAACAATAAATAGCCAAATAAATCTTTGCAATTGCAGGGCAAACAACCCAAATCATCTGTATTTGCCTGATCACTAAAAGCCACACATTTGCCAGCAGGAATATCTACCCTCAAATGATGAGCTTCACTTTGCCCAAACTGGAAAAGCCATTTACAGCTCTTCAAAAACTACCTGACATTGCAGTTTTCTGTGAAAGGAAGGTCTGCACAATAAAAATCTCATGCAGTTTCTGCCTGTCACACAGACTAAACAAAATGATGCTTCTTTTAAAACATATATGCATGAGATATTTTGCTTTTAGGAATTTTGTTATGATAACCTCAGGAGGCAAACAAACACAGCAGAACTAGCTCCTACCTGGTCAGGGTGGCATCGCCTGTCTGAACAGTTCTTTCAATCTGGGCAGTTTCAGCCAAGGATGCTCATCCTCAAATGAATGGATTATAAATATATTTTATTATAGGACTAGAATAAGTGCCAGAAACACTCCAGCAAAGTGAACCAAAGATAACACCCAGAGGATAAGGAGGGAGAAAGATGCAGTTTAGACAACAATTATGTCTACTTACTGTGCATTTAGATTCTCGGCTGTAAAATGGGTAAAATACTACCTATTTCACAAAGCCTCGCCATGGATTAAATGAGATAATGGACGTGGATATGCTTTGTAAATTGCTAATTACTAAGGTATCATCATCCATATTATTATGTAAGAATATTATTTTGAGTGGGTATCTGTGTTTGTACTGCCAGTGTTGCTTTAAATGGGAGGGGCAGCCACAATTAATACCTCCACCACTAACTAAAGAACTCTTTTTTTCTAAGTGCAAAAGTAATACAGGGCCTCCTAATGTAAAATAAACAAACAACCCAGAAGTAAACAGAATGAAAAGTGAAAGTTCCCCTTCAACTTCTGCCACAAATTCTGCCACAAATTCTAGTCCTTTTAACAGAGCATAGTATAAATTCTTCCAGGAGGATTTTTTAAACATATCTGAATAACAAAATAAAACTGCTAGAACTCTGTGAGATGCATCACAACCCCCTCCCCAATGTTAGGGAATGGCATTGCTTCTCATGGCTACTGTGAATAATGCTGCTATGAACACAGACATACAAATACTTGTTGAAGTTCCTTCTTTCAATGCTTTTGGGTATATACCCAGAAGTGAACTTGCTGGATCATATGGTAATTTTATGTTTCGTTTTTTGAGGAACCATCATACAGTTTTCCACAGCAGCTACACCATTTTACATTCCTACCAGCAACATACAGGGTTCTGATTTCTCTGCATTCTCTCCAACACTTCTTTTCTTTTTTTTTTTTTAATAATTGTCCTAATGGGTGTGAAGTGGTGAAATCTGCACTTTTAACATGCTCCTCCACGATTCTTTTTTTTTTTTAATTAATTAATTATTTGGCTGTGTTGGGTCTTCGTAGCTGTGCAGTAGTTGTGGCTCGTGAGCTCTAGAGCGCAGGTTCAGTAGTTGTGGCGCATGGGCTTAGTTGCTCCACAGCATGTGGGATCTTCCCAGACCAGGGCTCGAACCTGTGTTCCCTGCATTGGCAGGCAGATTCTTAATCACTGCGCCACCAAGGAAGTCCATCCACATGATTCTTATTCACACCAAAGTTTGAGAATTGCTGTCTTTAGAAATCTTAGCAGGGGCTTCCCTGGTGGCTCAGTGGTTGAGAATCTGACTGCCAATGCACGGGACACGGGTTTGAGCCCTGGTCCGGGAAGATCCCATATGCCGCGGAGCAACTAAGCCCGTGTGCCACAACTACTGAGCCTGCGTGCTGCAACTACTGAAGCCCGCGTGCCTAGAGCCTGTGCTCTGCAACAAGAGAAGCCACCACAATGAGAAGCCTTCGCACCACAACGAAGAGCAGCCCCCGCTCACTGCAATTAGAGAAACCCCTTGAGCAGCAACAAAGCCCCAACACAGTCAACAATAAATAAATAAATTTTTTAAAAATAAAGAAATCTTAGCAGCAGAAAGAGATGGGGCAGTGAGCCTTCTAAGTCTGAGAAGCAAAGCAGGGATTTGGCAACAAGTGTCATTGTCCATAGCAGATTAATGGGGCTAGTTTGACCACCCCTCAAATGAAAAAACTTTTTAAAGGAATGGTCTTAAACTGCCTGCTAAGAAGTTGGTAGGTTGAAGAGAAACAGGGAGACAGCTGCTGACCTTGGTAGCCACCTTGAGCTGAATCAAAGCAAAGAAAAAATTCCTTCAAACCAAATATTGTCCCATAGCAGCCTTGAGCAGGACAAATAATGTTTAGCCTCACAGCCTACAAGGGGAAAATAGTTCCTTTCTGGCAACCTCTGGCTGAGTAAGCAAAACAAGGCCCTACCCGCCAAAGGGGAGGGGAACTGGTGCCAGTTACAACAGAGAGGAGGAAAGGAGGTGGGGGGAGGAGACCCATAAAAGGGTGGAGCCGTGAGCCTGTGACCTTGGGTTTCCCTCCACTGGAAAGCTTCCTTAATACTTAGGTTCATATTCACAGAATTTTTGGAAGGTAAAATGCACTGGTAAGAAATTAGGGCAATGGGACTCAGGTTCTCAAGTGATGAAATCGTGCCCCCTAGTGGTTGTTCTTTAGCACATTCAAGTCATTAAAGATCAAAGATTGGGAGGTGGAGTGAGGAACGGACTGGTGGTGGAGATCAGTGGCAGCCTCAACTTAATTGATTACAGTTGGCTGGAATGGAGAGAATTTTGAAAATATTCTCCTCAACCCTACTTCCTGTGGTAATCTGGATGCTAGCAGTACTTTCTGTAATAAAGAGTGACATCAATTTCATTTGAGTGCTTTCTTATCGTACCACACACCTCTGCACAACACCAAAAGGTAGGTTTTATTGTTGTTATTATTACTACTATTCTCATCTAATGGGTGAAGGAACAGAGGCTCAGAGGATTCAGTGACTTTTCCAAGGCCACCGGCTCCACCTTTGAACCACAGCTCCTCACAACATGTAAGCACCTAAGAACATAATGGAAAGGAAACAGATCACTGGAATGAAAAGCCATGCCTCCTTACTTAAGTTCTCTGCCATGACTAGGGGAAGCAGACATACACACTAGAAAATAACTTTATGTATTTTTTGTACTGTTAAAAAGAAATAAAAGCCCCAAATGGAGTCATTTGTCCCCATGTCAGCAAACCAAGATTTTGCTGCAGTTTCAACCTCTCCCCAGAAAGCAACTTTCAAATAGACAATCTGATCAGCACTAGTGAGATAATCTGTATAAGCCCCCTGCCATTTGCTTCCCCCCAAAAAAGAAGACGACCTGGCCTGAAACAATTCTTTCTTTTCTTTTGCTAATAACTTCCTTGCCCCACCCTCCTTCTGCCTATAAAAACCTTCCATTTTGTACAACTTCTTGGAGCGCCCTTCTATTTACTAGATGAGATGCTGCTCGATTTATGAATCATTGAATAAATCCAATTAGCTCTTCAAATTTATTCAGTTGAATTTTTGTTTTGTAACAGTTAAAACATAAAAATTATAGAATTATTTGTTGGGCTTCCCTGGTGGCACAGTGGTTAAGAATCCGCCTGCCAATACAGGGGACACAGGTTCCAGCCCTGGTCTGGGAAGATCCCACACGCTACGGAGCAGCTAAGCCTGTGTGCCACAACTACTGAGCCCATACTCTAGAGCCCGTGAGCCACAACTACTGAGCCCGCATGTCACACTGCTGAAGCACATGCCTAGGGCCCGTGCTCCGCAATGAGAAGCCACTGCAATGAGAAGCCCGCGCACCGCAACGAAGGGTAGCCCCCGATTGCCACAACTACAGAAAGCCCACACAGCAACAAAGACCCAATGCAGCCAAAAATAAATAAATTTATTTTAAAAAATTATTCATAATCCCACCATGCAGAGTTATTCACTATTTGCATTTTGGTGAATATTATCTAAGACTTTTTACTATGTGCATGTATAATAGTATATATCATTATTTTATTAAGAAAGAAATAATAGTATTTGTTGTTGCTATTCACTGAGGCATTTTATTGTATGTATGTGTTACATCCCGAGAAAAAGAATCCCAGGATTTTCCCTCCTGTGTGTTTTCATCTTGCTTCCATTTGGTCCGTGACGCCAGCCAAGATCACTAGTACAACGGATGGGATGGGATCGGGTAGTCTGTTATTATTCTAGATCACCCAATTGCACACCAAATCTGGGGCTGATCACTTTACAACTGTTTAAGCTGCTTGTGAGGTTCACAACAATTTACCCAACTCTGTTGTCATTAATGGATGCTGTATCATCAGTTAGAAACCAGATGATGGCTTTGGAGCACTGCCTGGTAAGAACCTGGTGTTTGCCTCTCTTCTCAGCAATGTTGAGAACCCTGGCCAGGATGTCCACGTGCACCATTACGGTGGCACGGAAAGATGGTGGAAAGAGCACGATAGTCTTTTATGACCTACATTGCCCCTTACTATAGCACAACATTCTAAAGGCTGCCTTTAACTCTTTTTAGTGGCTTTATTCGTAATAGTCAAACACTAGAAGGAAGCCAAACAGCCAAATACCCATCATACAATTTACCTTTGTAACCATTTTCAGTATATAATTCAGTGGCATTAAGTACATTCACGCTGTTGTGTAGTCATCACCACTATCCATCTCTAGGACGTTTTCATCATCCCAAACTATAACTCTGTACCCATTTAACAATAACTCCCTATTCTCCCCTCCCCCCAGGCCTTGGTAATCTCTGTTCTATTTTCTTTCTCTATGAATTTGACTACACTGGGTACCTCATATAAGTGAGATCATACAGAATTTGTTTTTTTGTGATTGGCTTATTTCACTTAGCACAACGTCACTAAGGTTCATGCATGTTACAACATGTGTCAGAATTTCCTTCCTTTTTAAGGCTGAATAGTACTCCATTGTATGCATATCCCACATTTTATTTATCCGTTCATCCACCAAGGGACATTTGGGTTGTGCCTTTAACTTTTCAAGTTTCCTTTCTTGCCAGTTGTATAATTACAAAGTCGTTAGAATATCAAAGGGGTGATATGTGTCTCACTTGTGAGCTTGGTATATGGTGGTGGAAAGACAACATTAAGTGAATGCTTTGAAGAAGTTACCTCAAGTTCTTAAATCTTTACTGAAGGCTGAAAGAATTCGCCCTGTCTTAGAAAGTGTCTGCTGCGCACTGCTGGAAAAAGCTTTAGAAGTAAACCAGATTTGTTTACTCTGTTGATCCGTAGCAGACTGTGGTGCATGTTGCATGGGGTACTGACCTTGAGATCTCAGCCAAAACATAAATGAGTTGAAACAGTCCTGAGAAGGAGACCACTGTAAAGACCCAAGTTTCAGGAAGATGTGAGTATTGGGCAGGGGGTAGGAGACATGAGTACTAGGAGGGAAGCCTAAGGATCTTCTTCTGAAATTAGACAGTGACTTAGACAAAGTATACAGTAGGTGATAAAAATGTAGTGGTAGTTACTTTAAGAGGTAGTTGAGGTTAAACTATAACCAGGTACTTATTAATAATATCTGTGGCCTAAGTAGATCAGCGAGCTTAAATGAATCCAGGCCCATAATAAATCATGACCCACATGTGTCCTTCATTTTAAAGAGCGCTCACCTCCTTATTAACTCATTTTGTTTGGTCCTGATAATGACAGAGTGACTCAGACAGGGAAGGGATCACTCTCCTGACTGCACGGATCGGGAAACCAAGGCCCAGGGAGGTGAAGTAATACGTGGCATTATGGAAGGAACAGGGTTGGGCTTGGAGTCCAGAGTTCTCTGGGCTCTGCCACTTGGAGCTCCTCAGCCTTTCCTGTGACATCATGGTGTGGAGAATTAAGGAGCAGATCCCTATTGCTTAGTGTCTGATGTAGCACAGAGTAACCTTTCTCTCCACGGGCTGCCCCTAGAAGCCACATCAGAGATGCTCAGGAGATGGACCACCGCCCCAGCCTTGCCTGCTACTTCTGTGTCTATGACCCTTCTTGCTGCAGCCTCAGCAGTAAGGGTTGGCCTATGCTGTTGTCTAACCTATGGAGCCATCCCTCCTTTTCCTCCTCTATAAAAATACTGGGTTGGCCTCTGAGGGTAACCTTTAAATGTAAGACTGTAATCTCCCCAAGTCTAAAAATGCAGTAATCTCTTTCCCCTCCCCAAGCAATTTAACTTTTTTTTTCATTGTTGATTTTTTTTTATACAGCAGGTTCTTATTAGTTATCAATTTTACACACATCAGTGCATACATGTCAATCCCAATCTCTCAATTCATCACACCACTCCACCCCCCACCGCTTTCCCCCCTTAGTGTCCATACGTTTGTTCTCTACATCTGTGTCTCAATTTCTGCCCTGTAAACCAGTTCATCTGTACCATTTTTCTAAGTTCCACATATATGCGTTAATATACAATATTTGTTTTTCTCTTTCTGACTTACTTCACTCTGTATGACAGTCTCTAGATCCATCCATGTCTCAACAAATGACCTAATTTTGTTCCTTATTATGGCTGAGTAATATTCCATTGTATATATGTACCACATCTTCTTTATCCATTCATCTGTCGATGGGCATTTAGGTTGCTTCCGTGGCTATTGTAAATAGTGCTGCAATGAACATTGGGGTGCATGTGTCTTTTTGAATTATGGTTTTCTCAGGGTATATGCCCAATAGTGGGATTGTAGGGTCATATGGTAATTCTATTTTTAGTTCTTTAAGGAACCCGCATACTGTTCTCCATAGTGGCTGTATCAATTTACACTCTCCAGCATTTTCTCCACACCCTCTCCAGCATTTGTTATTTGTAGATTTTCTGACGATGCCCATTCTAACTGGTGTGAGGTGATACCCTTTGTCATAGATTAGTTGACAATAGGTGCATAGGTTTATCTCTGGGCTTTCTATCTTGTTCCATTGATCTATGTTTCTGTTTTTGTGCCAGTACCATACTGTCTTGATTACTGTAGCTTTGTAGTATAGTCAGAAGTCAGAGAGTCTGATTCCTCCAGCTCCATTTTTTTCCCTCAAGACTGCTTTGGCTATTCGGGGTCTTTTGTGTCTCCATAAAAATTTTAAGATTTTTTGTTCTAGTTCTGTAAAAAATGCCATTGGTAATTTCATAGGTATTGCAATGAATCTGTAGATTGTTTTGGGTAGTATAGTCATTTTCACAATATTGATTCTTCCAATCCAAGAACATGGTATATCTCTCCATCTCTTTGTATCATCTTTAATTTCTTTCATCGGTGTCTTATAGTTTTCTGCATACAGGCCTTTTGTCTCCTTAGGTAGGTTTATTCCTAGGTATTTTATTCTTTCTGTTGCAATGGTGAATGGGATTGTTTCCTTAATTTCTCTTTCTGATCTTTTGTTGTTAGTGTATAGGAATGCAAGAGATTTCTGTGCATTAATTTTGTATCCTGCAACTTTACCAAATTCATTGATTAGTTCTAGTAGTTTTCTGGTGACATCTTTAGGATTCTCTATGTAGAGTATCATGTCATCTGCAAACAGTGACAGTTTTACTTCTTCTTTTCCAATTTGTACTCCTTTTATTTCTTTTTCTTCTCTGATTGTTGTAGCTAGGACTTCCAAAATTATGTTGAATAATAGTGGCGAGAGTGGACATCCTTATCTTGTTCCTGATCTTAGAGGAAATGCTTTCAGTGTTTCACCATTGAGAATGATGTTTGCTGTGGGTTTGTCATATATGGCCTTTATTATGTTGAGGTAGGTTCCCTCTATGCCCACTTTCTGGAGAGTTTTTATCATAAATGGGTGTTGAATTTTGTCAAAAGATTTTTCTGCATGTATTGAGAAGATCATATACTTTTTCTTCTTCAATTTGTTAATATGGTGTACACACTGATTCATTTGCATATATTGAAAAATCCTTGAATCCCTGGGATAAATCCCACTTGGTCATGGTGTATGATTCTTTTAAAGTGTTGTTGGATTCTGTTTGCTAGTATTTTGTTGAGGATTTTTGCATCTATATTCATCAGTGATATTGGTCTGTAATTTTCTTTTTGTGGAGTATCTTTGTCTGGTTTTGGTTTCAGGGTGATGGTGGCCTCGTAGAATGAGTTTGGGAGTTTCCTTCCTCTGCAGTTTTGGAAGAGTTTGAGAAGGATGGGTGTTAGCTCTTCTCTAAATGTTTGATAGAATTCACCGGTGAAGCCATCTGGTCCTGTACTTTTGTTTGTTGCAAGATTTAAAATCACAGTTTCAATTTCATTACTTGTGATTGGTCTGTTCGTATTATCTATTTCTTCCTGGTTCAGTCTTGGGAGGTGATACCTTTCTAAGAATTTGTCCATTTCTTCCAAGTTGTCCATTTTATTGGCATACAGTTGCTTGTAGTATTCTCTTAGGATGCTTTGCATTTCTGTGGTGTCTGTTGTAACTTCTCCTTTTTCATTTCTAATTTTATTGATCTGAGTCCTCTCCCTCTTTTTCTTGATGAGTCTGGCTAATGGTTTATCAATTTTATCTTCTCAAAGAACCAGCTTTTAGTTTTATTGATCTTTGCTATTGTTTTCCTTGTTTCTATTTCATTTATTTCTGCTCTGATCTTTATGGTTTCTTTCCTTCTGCTAACTTTAGGTTTTGTTTGTTCTTCTTTCTCTAGTTCTTTTAGGTGTAGGGCTGGATTGTTTATTAGAGATTTTCCTTGTTTCTTGAGGTAGGATGCTATTGCTATAAACTTCCCTCTTAGAACTGCTTTTGCTGCATCCCATAGGTTTTGGATCATCATGTTTTCATTGTCATTTGTCTCTAGGTATTTTTTGATTTCTTCAGTGATCTCTTGGTTATTTAGTAACATATTGTTTAGCCTCCATGTGTTTGTTTTTTACGTTGTTTCCCCTGTAATTCATTTCTAATCTCATAGCATCGTGGTCAGAAAAGATACTTGATATGTTTTCAATTTTCTTAAATTTACCGAGGCTTGATTTGTGACCCAAGATGTGATCTATCCTGGAGAATGTTCCGTGCGCACTTGAGAAGAAAGTGTAATCTGCTGTTTTTGGATGGGATGTCCTATAAATATCAATTAAATCTAACTGGTCTATTGTGTCATTTAAAGCTTCTGTTTCCTTATTTATTTTCATTTTGGATGATCTGTCCATTGGTGTAAGTGAGGTGTTAAAATCCCCCACTATTATTGTGTTACTGTCAATTTCCTCTTTTATAGCTGTTAGCAGTTGCCTTAAGTATTGAGGTGCTCCTATGTTGGGTGCATATATATTTATAATTGTTATATCTTCTTCTTGGATTGATCCCCTGATGATTATGCAGTGTCCTTCCTTGTCTCTTGTAACATTCTTTATTTTAAAGTCTATTTTACCTGATATGAGTATTGCTACTCCAGCTTTCTTTTGATTTCCATTTGCATGGAATATCTTTTTCCATCCCCTCACTTTCAGTCTGTATGTGTCCCTAGGTGTGAAGTGGGTCTCTTGTAGACAACATATATATGGGTCTTGTTTTTGTATACATTCAGCAAGGCTGTGTCTTTTGTCTGGAGCATTTAATCCATTCACCTTTAGGGTAATTATCAATATGTGTGCTCCTATGACCATTTTCTTAATTGTTTTGGGTTTGTTTTTGTAGTTCCTTTTCTTCTCTTGTGTTTCCCACTTAGAGAAGTTCCTTTGGCATTTGTTGTAGAGCTGGTTTGGTGGTGCTGAATTATCTTAGCTTTTGCTTGTCTGTAAAGCTTTTGATTTCTCCATCAAATCTGAATGAGATCCTTGCCGGGTAGAGTAATCTTGGTTGTACGTTCTTCCCTTTCATCACTTTAAGTATATCATGCCACTCCCTTCTGGTTTGTAGAGTTTCTGCTGAGAAATCAGCTGTTAACCTTATGGGAGTTCCCTTGTATGTTATTTGTCGTTTTTCCCTTGCTGCTTTCAATAATTTTTCTTTGTGTTAATTTTTGCCAATTTAATTACTATGTGTCTCGGTGTGTTTCTCCTTGGGTTTATCCTGTATGGGACTCTCTGCGCTTCCTGGACTTGGGTGGCTATTTCTTTTCCCATGTTAGGGAAGTTTTTGACTATAATCTCTTCAAATATTTTCTCTGGTCCTTTGTCTCTCTCTTCTCCTTCTGGGACCCCTATAATGCGAATGTTGTTGCATTTAATGTTGTCCCAGAGTTCTCTTAGGCTGTCTTCATTTATTTTCATTCTTTTTTCTTTACTTTGTTCCGCAGCAGTGAATTCCACCATTCTGTCTTCCAGGTCACTTATCCGTTCTTCTGCCTCAGTTATTCTGCTATTGATTCCTTCTAGTATAGTTTTCATTCCAGTTATTGTATTGTTCATCTCTGTTTGTTTGTTCTTTAATTCTTCTAGGTCTTTGTTAAACATTTCTCGCATCTTCTTCATCTTTGCCTCCATTCTTTTTCCGAGGTCCTGGATCATCTTCACTATCATTATTCTGAATTGTTTTTCTGGAAGGTTGTCTATCTCTCTTCATTTAGTTGTTTTTCTGGGGTTTTATCTTGTTCCTTCATCTGGTACATAGCCCTCTGCCTTTTCATCTTGTCTCTCTTTCTGCGAATGTGGTTTTTGTTCCACAGGCTGCAGGATTGTAGTTCTTGCTTCTGCTGTCTGCCCTCTGGTGGATGAGGCTATCTAAGATGCTTGTGCAAGTTTCCTGAAGGGAGGGACTGGTGGTGGGTAGAGCTGACTGTTGCTCTGGTGGGCAGAGCTCAGTAAAACCTTAATCCACTTGACTGTTGAAGGGTGGGGCTGGGTTCCCTCCCTGTTGGTTGTTTGGCCTGAGGCAACCCAACACTGGAGCCTACCTGGGCTCTTTGGTGGAGCTAATGGCAGACTCTGGGAGGGCTCACGCCAAGGAGTACCTCCCAGAACTTCTGCTGCCAGTGTCCTTGTCCCCACGGTGGGCCACAGCCAACCCCCACCTTCACAGGAGACCCTCCAACACTAGTGGGTAGGTCTGGTTCAGTCTCCCCGGGGGTCACTGCTCCTTCCCCTGGGTCCCGATGCACACACCACTTTGTGTGTGCCCTCCTAAAACGGAGTCTCTGTTTCCCCCAGTTCTGTCGAAGTCCTGCAGTCAAATCCCAGTAGCCTTCAAAGTCTTATTCTCTAGGAATTCCTCTTCCTGTTGCCGGACCCCCAGGTTGGGAAGCCTGTTGTGGGGCTCAGAACCTTCACTCCAGTGGGTGGACTTCTGTGGTATAAGTGTTCTTCAGTCTGTGAGTCACCCACCCAGCAGTTATGGGACTTGATTTTACTGTGTTTGAGCCCCTCCTACCGTCTCACTGTGGCTTCTCCTTTGTCCTTGGACGTGGGGTATCTTTTTTGGTGAGTTCCAGTGTCTTCCTGTCGATGATTGTCCAGCAGCTAGTTGTGATTCTGGTGTTCTCACAAGAGGGAGTGAGAGCACGTCCTTCTACTCCACCATCTTGGTTCCAATCTCAAGCCTTACTTTCTTCATAGAGAAGATGGAGATGGGGTTGTTGAAGGATTAAACCTGACACTTGCAATTTAACTTTCTAAAATCAAGAGGTATCTTACAATCAATGTCAAAAGAAACTTTCCCACCACCACTTCCCCTACCCCAGCCCTCTGAATTGTCATCAAATAGACAGCATCTTTGAATTGAAGAAACCATTGAGCCTCTCAGGGCATGGGAGAGAGGAAAAAGAATTGCTAGTGGGACTCTGGCTGGGCTTTCCAGCTGACTTGGATCCCACCACATGTTGTTAGTGAGATAGGTTCCTGTCTGCTCACTCAGGTACCAAGCTTGGGCTGAAACCTTTGTGTGTGTAAAGAGCTCCACACGAGATGCATTAAAATGGACATACACTTAAGAGCTGTGCAAGGTCAGTCCCACTCCTAGAGAACTGAAAACATGTTCACACAAAAGCTTGTTCACAAATGTTCACAGCATCGTTATTCATAGCAGCCCCAAAGTGGAAACAACCCAAATGTCCCTCAACTGATGAACAGGTAAACAAAATGTGGTATATCCATACAATGCAATATCATTTGGCCATAAAAAGGAAGGAAATTCTGATACATGGTACAACATGGATGAACCTTGAAAACACTATGCGAAGTGAAAGAATTCACAAAAGAGCACATATTGTGTGATTCCATTTAGATGAAATGTCCACAGTAGGCGAACCCTAAAAGTCGGAAAGCAGAGTGGTGGTTACCGAGGATGGGGGCAGGGGAATGGGAGGGACTGCTAATGGGCATGGGGTTTCTTTTGGAGGTGATGAAAATGTTCTGGAAATAGGTAGTAGTAATGGTTGCATAACTTTGGGAATACACTAAAAATCAGTGAATTGTACACTTTAAAATAGTGAATTTTATGGTAGATAAATTGTATGCCAATAAATTTTAAAAAAAGATCTGTGTAAAGAATCGTATAAGTTATAACTTAATAAAAATAATAGTAAAAGGAGACGGCTTTAGCAGCTTCCTCTTTGATTCTGGAAAGCTGGTCAGGAAGCACCTCTGCCCAGAGGACAGGAGAGATTCCTATGAAGCCAGAGTCCTTCAGGTTCCAAAGCTTCCAGCAGGGAGACCTGCAGGAACTGGAGAAATCCCACATTATATCTCAAGGCATGTGATATCCATTGGTCCTTTAAGGTAGCGCTTTTAGTGACACATGAATCCATCCTAAGGTACTTGAAAGGCTGTCATGTGACACAGGGATTGGGCTTCTGAGTGACTCCAGTGGGCAGGATTAGGACCAGTGGATGAAGTGACAAGGAGGCACAGTCTGGTCAATAAGAAGACAAGCTCCCGAGGGATTAGAGCCTTTCGAATACAGCATCAGTGCCCAGTCTGGGCTGCATTCCAGCAAGGCTGGAGAACCCCCTCTGAGATCTTGTATATTTATATATACTGGCCAGGACTGGATGTTCCAACTCTGAGGTCCTAAGAGTCTATATGAAGAATGAGGGAGGAAAAGAGGAAAAAAGAAACTGTGAGGGTCAAGAGGTGGCCATTGGGCCATTGCCAGAATCTGTGACAGAGGCATCAGAATCTGTGACACAGTCCGAGTAGGGCAGCTCCCGCTCAATTTGAAGGTGGCCGTTTCTCAGCAGGTGGGCTCAGATGAGAAAGGCATAGCTGTGAGCAAAGCCAGACTATAGCCTGACCCTGTTTGAGGGAAACAGTTTTCTATCTCAAACCCTCAAATGCTATCAGGAAGTAGTGTGCACTGATTAAGCACAAGGGCTCTGGATTCAAAACTTGATCCACTAATTAGTAGCTGTGTGACCTTGGGCAGTGCATTAAGATCTCTGGGCCTCCTTTTCCCTGGTTAAAAACATTGGAATAATAATAGGGCCTACCTCACAGATTTGTTCTGAGGATTAAATGAAATAAGGTAAGTAAAGTGCTTGGCCCTAACATACATTAACAGCAGCTGCTGCAAACTGACCTACACGAATTTAATTACGCACAAACTGTTAGGTTGTTTTCGGCAGCTGTAGGTAGCTCCCAAACATTACGGGTTGTGGAGGGCTAGCTGCTCCCCCAACCACTTCACTTCACACAAGTTTCAGATCAAATTCTGCCACGTTTGGACATTTATTAGACACACTTTTATCAGCAAGTAGACACAAAAGGACCTGTTCTGAAAACTGATCACGGCTCTGTCCTTTGAAGTGCTCTAACCAGGCCTTGCGCCAAAGGTTTGCTCCAGGTGGGTCTCCAAAATGGAGAAGCGGGAGTGGGTTAACCTTAAGGCTTCAGGCAAATCAAATCCTTTGATGTTATGGCTGGACCCAGGGCCATGTTAGAATCTAGCAGCAGGTACCCTCCAGAAAGGTGAATGGTATGGGGGGCTCAGCAGACTCTTTTCTGATCATGCAAGGGTTGGGAGGGACTGTAAACTGTCTTAGCCAATATACATATCTTCCAGACCACTGATTTTAATGATGAGGACTCACTTCTAATGGGGTTTATTAACAAGCCACATCCCCCCACCCCCAGTGAATCTAATAGCCTTATTATGCTATCTAAGACCCTTATTATTCTAATTATAATACTCTGATGCTAGTGGGAGATAAAGACTGAAACCTTCCTAGTAGTTGTGAACATTTAATTAAATGCCAACTGATCACTCCTGTGCTGTATATTCTTGATTAAGGCACCGGGCCTTTCCTAGAGCACAGATTAAATGAACACTAGTATCACACTGTAAGCCACAGGCATCTGAGCACTGACTGCATTCACCAGTGCCCTGGTGCTTCTGAAATAGAGACTTGCTTTTGGTAGGGACTAACCACCTCAATTATGGAATGTCTCTATAATTCCTTAAATCCTTTAGCTCATTTAGATTCTCACAACAGCTGTTTGAGGTATGGGCTACAACTCCCACTTTACTGATGAGGAAACTAAAATTCAGAGAGGTTAAGTTACTTGCCCAAAGCCACGGAGCTGTAGGATATTTGGCAGAAATAAAGTGAAGAAAAAAAGCAATGAGAATCTCCTTGTATAAATGTCGTATCTTATCTTAGGTGAGGAGCAAGAAAGAGATTAAGTGTGGCCACCAAACCTGCCATCCCATCCCCTGCAGCGAGCCTTCCCTTAGCGAGAAGAATCACTCATCCTCTCACGTAATCCAGTGCATCTCATTTCCCTCCATCTGAGCATTAATTTCATACTTTCAATTGACTGCAGAGAGATGCGCTCTCTTCCCACCTCCCGCCGGACCTCGAGGGTCTGTTCATGCTGCCCTGCCCACGCCCAGTCCCAGACCACCTCCATCTAGAATTACAACAAGCTGAGAGCTAGGGTTACTGCACTTAGTACTGAAAGGCCGCCTCATTCCAGCCTTTTAGAGCCAGGCAGCTAATCACTCATCACCTGCCAGTTGGATGGTATATTTTGGGCTTGCTTTGTTTCTGCCAGGGCCGAAAACAAGCAAAGAGTGGGGGGTCATCAGGAATGGAACAGGCTGAGCAGGGCTGGAGGGTGAGTGACATGGGAATTCAGAGAACCAACATCCCCAGGGTGTTCAGGCTGTGGACAGAGGTGAAGGTTTCTATAACTGACGGTGTGCCTGTGACTAAGGGCCCACATGCACCGTCCCCAACTGGGATTACTGGGGGCTTGCTATGTGCCATGTATTTTTTAAATGGGAACTTCAACACACTCCCTGTCTTTAAGGGGAGCCTTCTAGTGGGGAGATAAGTATTCCAAGTTATCTCCCAAGACTCTCAACCAACCTGTTCCTTCTCTTCTCTTCCAGTCTCCATGAAAGATACTCCCATTCACCTTCTCACCTGGTCCAAGAATCTCGGAGTCCCCGCTCTCCTTACATCCGATAAACGGTCACATCCTATAAATGCTATCTCATTTCCATGACCCTAGTTCAATATTTCATCATTTCTCACTTGGGCTATTACAGTAGTCTTCCCACTAGTTTCCCTGATTCCAGGATCGGACCCTTAACTCACCCCTTCCCCACTGTAGCCAGAGTGATCTCTCTCAAACGTGCATCTGACCACATCACTCCCTTGCTAGAAATCCTTCAGCAGCTTCCCATGCCTGGAGAATAAAGTGCAAGCTTCCAGTTCATTCTGTCAGTCATTCAGTAAATATTTGCTGAGCAGCCTCCCTGTACCAGGCATTATGCTAAGAGCAAGGACACCAGCAGGAACAAAACAGAAAAGGTCTTTGTCCTCAGAAAGACAAACAAGTAAACAAAAAAACATGTGATATCAAATTGTGATAAAAGATACAAAGTAAAGGAACTTGAAGCTAGGATTGAGAATCACAGTGGGCGCCTACTTGAGACCAGGGCTTCAGGGAAGGCGTCTCTGAGAACTGAAGGATGAGTAGGAGGTGGCCAGGTGAAGAGTGGGCAGAGCATAGAAGAGTTTCATGTATCTTAAAAACGTAAGGAAGGGCTTCCCTGGTGGCGCAGTAGTTGAGAGTCCGCCTGCCAATGCAGGGGACACAGGTTCGTGCCCCGGTCTGGGAGGATCCCACATGCCGCAGAGCGGCTGGGCCCGTGAGCCATGGCCGCTGAGCCTGCGCGTCTGGAGCCTGTGCTCCACGATGGGAGAGGCCACAACAGTGAGAGGCCCGTGTACCTCAAAAAAAAAAAAACATAAGGAAGGCTGTGTAGCTGCATGGTGATGAGCCGGGGAAGAGGCAGGGAGAGTTTGGGGGAGGCAGTTTGTAGGGGTCAGACCATTCTTTGTAAGCCACGGGGGAAGAGTTTGGATTTCATTCTAAATACACTGGGAAGCCACTGAAGGCTTTGAAGCAGGGAAGTAACTTGGTCTGACTTACGTTTTCAGAAGATCACCTTGGTGGGTGCATGAAAAATGGCTCAGAGGGCCACACAGGGGAAGTGGTGTTATACACTGAATTCACATGTGGAAGTCCTAGTCCCAGTACCTCAGGTTTTGAATGTATTTCGAGATAAAGTCTTTAAAGAGGTAATTAAGTTCATGCGAGGTCATTAGGACAGGCCCTAATCCAATATGACTGGTGTCCTTAAAGAAGAGATTAGGACACAAATACACACACACATTGGGAAGGCCACGTGAAGACACAGGGAGAAGACAAGCTACCCACAGGCCAAGGAGAGAGGCTTCAGAAGAAAGCAACCCGCTGACACCACGATTTTGGACTTCCAGTCTCCAGAAATGTAAGAAAATTAATTTCTGTGACACTTTGTTGTTACCGCTTAAGCAGACTAATATAAGTGGGCTGTCCACTTAAGAGGTCACTGAAGAGGACAGCCTGGGAGAAGATGATGGTGGACTGCTCCAGAGGGAAAGAAAAGGAGATGGAACAGACTGGATGAATTCTAGAGACAGGTTAGAGTGCAATCTATAGAACTAGAGATGAAGGGATCAAGGATGATCAAATCAGGCTGGCCTGAACAGGTGATGGCGGTGCCCTTTACCGAGACGAGACGGGGAGGCACTAGGGGGAAAGAGGAATGGGCGGAGAAGCCAGACTCCTTATCATGACCTCCAAGGAGTTCCATGTTCTCAACGATGACAAGGATAACATTAGCTGACCCCCCCCTCCAAAAATTAATTAAGTTAAATAATCCAACATAAAATTTTTAATTAATAATTTATTTTTAGAACGTTTTTAGGTTTACAGAGAAATTGAGCAGATAGAAGAGAGTTCCCATATACCCCTCTCCTCTGCACAGTTTCACCCATTATTCCAACATAAGTTTTAAAGCCAAAGAAAATTGTTCCTACAGTCAAAATAAAACTTATGCCTTTCTACCTGTTTCTCCCCCAGAGAGATGGTTTCAGTGTGGAAAAACTGTAGCGACACAGTGAGCACAACCTGCCCTGAGCTCTCTCTCAACCCGCTCTCCCACCAACTTTCCACCTTTCTTTTGACAGAACTAGTTTTCTTCACTTGGCCTGGCCAACTTCTATTCATGCCTCAAAACTTGGCTCAGATGTCACCCCCCTCCCAGAAAAGGCTGTCCTGATCAGCCACCCACCCCGCCCCCATTGGGCCAATAGCACCCTGTGCAACCCACAGGCTATCCCTTCCCATCTCAGAGGGAGGAAGATGTTTTTCATGAATGTGCCACCCCATCTCCCATGACACTGTAACCAATGGAAGGGAAGGGAGCCCGGTTTATTGTATCTGTATTCCTAGTGCCCAGCACAGTGCTTGGCTAGGAAAGTACTCCATAAATATTTTCTTTTGGCTGAACATAAAGTGACTGGTGCCATGAAAGAAAGAAAAAGAGAAAGAAGGAAGGAGGGAAGGGAAAGAAAAGAAGGAAGGAAGGAAAGAAGGAAGGAAGGGAGGGAGGAAGAAAAAGAACAAAGTGTACTTGGGAATTCAGGACTTAATAAACTCAAAGCCAGTCGTCAAGACTGCCTGCTAATTGCAGATCACAGCCTCCCTGGGAAGAGGAGTCACATGGCAGGTTGCAGAAGGTACTTAGAGGACACAGAGGGGCAGACAGTAACGGGAGCAGCTGCTTGGAGCTGTTGTCTAACATGTCAGCAAGGGAGGCGCTGGGTGTGTACTGAGTGCTGAAAGGAAACAAGATCATCTTCTGTGCGCATGGCCCGTATCCCTGACCCCTCCAATAGAGTGACCCATTGTGTGTGAATGTGAATTTGACATGTAATCCATAGACTCTAGGGCCGAATCCCATTTTGTCCACCTGGTAAATGAGTGTTGGTTAAATGATCTAGCTTCTCCCTGGAGGTCATGATTCCACTTAAGTGGTAACTGGGTCTTATCAAGCTGTTCCAATTCTTGTAGCTCCTATGATGTCCTCACATGATATATCTGGTGTTATATTTGTTGTGCTTGACAAATAGGTTCTCCTCAAGGTTTTCCCATGAACCGGCTGCGTGACTTTGCAGAAATCATGTAATTTCTCTGGACTTCCATTTCCTGTCTGCGGGCATTGATACGATCTATTTGCCTTCTCCAGAAAACTCAAGGAATGTGGGATGGATGGATGAGGAGCCTGGAAACAAAGCAAGGAGCTTGGAGTAGAGGGTCCACCTTCAACATTCTGCAATCCTAACCCTTCCTTGCTGCCGGTGTCCTGAGGATTTCCCCTTAACGCTAATCACACGAGTGCCTCCTTGCTGGCTTCCCTCCCCTGCCTTGCACTGCATGAATTGTGTGTGTGTTGGGGGATGGGGGCTTTTCTCTATCAAAGATCACTGAGGTACAGGAAAAAGTACTATGGTTTATATACAAATAAAAAAGCAATTTAATATAATTGCTATTTTCATGAGAGACTTGCCTTATTTTTCAATACGAATAATAGAATACATCAAGCTATCAAATATTCTTTAATTCCATAATTCAGTAGAGAAAAGGAAAAGTGAGGGAGAAAGAAGGAAGGGAGGAGACAGAGAGGAAGATAGAATGCTAAGTAGAGGTTTAAAAAGGAAGAGGCCGGGGCTTCCCTGGTGGCACAGTGGTTGAGAGTCCGCCTGCCGATGCAGGGGACACGGGTTCGTGCCCTGGTCCGGGAAGATCCTACATGCCGTGGAGCGGCTGGGCCCGTGAGCCATGGCCGCTGAGCCTGCGCATCTGGAGCCTGTGCTCCGCAACGGGAGAGGCCACAACAGTGAGAGGCCCGCGTACCGCAAATAAATAAATAAAAATAAAAAGGAAGAGGCAGAGAGGGAGAGAAGCAGAAGAGGATAGAGGGAGGAAAGACAGAGAGGGGACAAGAGAGGAGCGGAAAGAGAAGTGGATAGAGAGAGCAAAGAGCATCCAGGGAAAAAGATGAAAATGGAACGTAAATGCCCTTCATGGGCCCTGCTCCTCCCCAGGGGTGTTGTCTTTCATCACAGGGTTATTTTTTCTCACTTGCCCTAAAGTGTAAGTCTGTAATTCATCACTGTCCACAACCCAAGTCTTCATCTGCACTTTTAGTGACTTAAGGATTAAATCCACTGTAGGAACTTGGGTCATTTAAGGGAGGAATTCTTTAGGCTGTAGGGCCAGTGACAAGAGCTATGTTTATCCCAGGGCCTAAGAAATCAAGCAAACCCAGACAGAAAGCTGGGCTTTTCCTCCCCCAGGTGACAGGCAGAATCACCTATTTATTGCTGAATTTTCCCCAAACAGTGATTGTTTTGGTGTCCTGTAAATGTGGCCCGCACATTCATTCAGTGTCATGTTATTCAGGGAGTAAGGAGAGGGATTAACAGATGCATATGGCACCAAAGCCTCCGTGTTTGGCTGTGGGGGCTGTTCACTCAACACGTGCCTTGTCCAAGAGACACGCATATCCATCCACTAAGCCAAGCAGCTGGCAAAGCCACGTCCACTTGGAGAAAGCAGTGCCTTCCTAGTTTACCCAAAGGCACCAGTGGGCCTATGTGACCCAGAGCTCAATCAGAGCAAGACTCTTATTTATTTGAAGGAGGCTGCAAGACTGTGGGCAGCTCTGGAGGCTTGATCTTCACATAGGCTCCAGTGCCCCCAAGATGGCAGTGGAAGAGGAAGGTGGACAATCTCAAACCTCACAACCACGTTACATTTGCGCTCTGGCTTGATCTCATCCCATCCCCATAGGTAGGTGAGGCAGGTGTTCCCTGTTTTCAGATGAGGACACTGTTGGTTAGAGAGACTGAGACCTATCAAGGGCATGTAAGATAAGCGAATTTGGGAACCTGGCACAATAGTAAGCATAGGTATGTCAATGAAAAAAGGGCTGTGGAGCCAAGAGCAAGTTACGTGGACTCTGAGTCAGATGCGCTTGCTAACTTGCTAAAGAGGAACTTGAGGCTGTTGTCAAGTCCCTCTCTTAACTGATTTTGGTCACTGTCAGGCATGGGTGGGGGGGTGTCTCCCTTAAAGGACTATCAGGAGTGGGGGGACTTGGAGAATCCAGGTCCTTCCTCAAGGAACAGCCTACCCTCCACCCTGGGAGATAAGTGCACCTCTGAAAGCCTGAGTCTATATGACTTTGCGTCCCTGGCCAACACCAGAGGGTGCTGACAGAGGTACTGAGACAGCGCCAGAAGGACTTGTACATCCCCCTGTGACCACTAGGGGGTGCAGGCAGGGCACTGCCTCTGAGCTCTCCAGAGATGCTAAACAGATGGGAACAGTGATAGAGCCAAGGTGTGGCAGCAGTTCCTACATGAGAGACCTCACCAAGAGCAGCCGTTGAGGAGGAAATGGGCATCCAAGTGAAGCAGCTGATAGTCGGTCAGTGTGTCTCAAAGACTTTTCTAGAGAAGGCAAATAGATCAGATCAATCTCCTGCTCTGATACTGTGTGACCTTGAGCAAGTTGTTTTACCTCTCTGCACCTCAGTTTACTCATCTGTAAAATGGAGCTACTAGCCTTGGAGCTGCGGAGTTGCAGAGTTGCCATGCGCCTTCTAGAATATCTAGTACATCACCGGCACTTCAAGCAATTGGACTGTGGTTTATTACTATTAAAATCCTACTATGTTTCTGGACTCAGAGAAATTCTGAAATTCTTCTGGAGAGAGGCCCTGAAGAGATTCTGAATTGTAACTTCCTGGTGAAGGTTGTGTTCCTCCCAAACAGTCACACATTTTAAAAGTGTGTATGCTCACAACCTCAGAGGAATTTTTTGTACACATTCATAAGAGCACTATGTACAATATTAAACACAAGTTGGGGGCATGCAGAGTACAGAGCTGGGTGAAGGGATGTGGGAAAGGGCACTTGCAAGAGAGGAAGAAGGGCTGGATATAGGTTCAGTGACAGAACACTGAAAAGAGGGAGACTGTTAATTATAGTGGGGGAAAACGCTGGGTTGGACAGGATGTCAGAAGGCCACGAGGGGTGACCTGGGGACAGATGGTCTCCTCTCTGGGATTGTTTTTCCATCTTTAAAATGCGAGGCTGGGGCTTCCCTGGTGGCGCAGTGGTTGAGAGTCCGCCTGCCAATGCAGGGGACACCGGTTCCTGCCCCAGTCCGGGAAGATCCCACATGCCGCGGAGCGGATGGGCCCGTGAGCCATGGCCGCTGAGCCTGCGCTCCGCAACGGGAGAGGCCACAACAGTGAGAGGCCCGCATACCGCAAAAAAAAAAAAAAAAAAATTCGAGGCTGGGCTGATCCCTTCCAGCTCTGACATTCTCTCATTCCATGTGGGGAAGCAGGAAAAGAATCCCAAAGAAGCAGAAATGTAGGACAACACCAACATCTGGTCCAAGTCATATCTCCAGTTGTTCATTCTTTCGTCAAACACATAACAAACACCCAGCATATTCTGGATACTGTACTCAGGTGCTGAAAAAAAAACTGGACAGATGAGACAAGTATTCCTTGCCCTGAAAAAGTCCATCATCTAGTGGGCAATGTAGGTGCCTCTTCTTTCATATGTTCAGTCTGAGAGAGCAGGAAGGCATTGTTAAGGATTAAATGGGAGGAGAGGGGGAGGAACTCTGGGTCTGACTTATTTATTGAATTCCTCAGTTTCTGCTGTTTGTTGAACCTGGTCCCAATACATTTTGCCAATGTTTATAACACTAGTAATTTTAAGAATAATATACTTTGTTTATACTGCACTTTATACTTTTCTAAGCGTTTTCTCCTAAATTATTTCTTTTGTATCTATCTCTAGATAATACAAAAGAAGCATAAGACATGATCCTTAACTCAAGGAGCTTATTTTTAAACTTTTTAATTAATTAATTAATTTTTGGCTGTGTTGGGTCTTCGTTTCTGTACGAGGGCTTTCTCTAGTTGCGGCGAGCGGGGGCCACTCTTCATCACGGTGCGCGGGCCTCTCACTGTTGTGGCCTCTCTTGTTGTGGAGCTCAAGCTCCAGACGCGCAGGCTCAGTAGTTGTGGTGCATGGGCTTAGTTGTTCTGCGGCATGTGGCATCTTCCCAGACCAGGGCTCGAGCCCGTGTCCCCTGCATTGTCAGGCAGATTCTCAACCACTGTGCCACCAGGGAAGCCCCAAGGAGCCTTTTTTTTTTTTTTTTTTTTTGCGGTACGCGGGCCTCTCACTGTTGTGGCCTCTTCAGTTGCAGAGCACAGTCATCCAGACATGCAGGCTCAGCGGCCATGGCTCACGGGCCCAGCCGCTCCGCGGCATGTGGGATCCTCCCAGACCGGGGCACGAACCCGCATCCCCTGCATCGGCAGGCAGACTCCCAACCACTGCGCCACCAGGGAAGCCCAAGGAGCTTATTTTTAAATGGAAGATGGAAATAACGAGACAGTAAATAAAACCATTACTTGGATCAAGAGCTAAATTTTGCAGGTGAGGCCATTTCATCTACATTAAGAGAATGTGATATGTGACGGCTGTGAGCTGCGGTAGCTGGAAAAGACTTCATAATTGGGAGGCATCAGACTTACAAGTTAGGAGGGGCTTGACTGGGAAGAGCTGAAATATTTCTCCAGGAAAGAGCATGGTAGACAGCGGGGTTGGGGGAGAGGAACAGTAAGGAGATTGTACAGATCACTAAAAAATAATGAGAAATTTGGTTGATTAGGCATGGTAATGAGGGTTCACTGGTGGTCTTGAGAGTAGTTTTGATCCTACATACAGCAAGGAGCCAGAGTACGGTTAAGAAAATGTACCTTTGATTAAGAGGCATCTGGGGAAAATGAATCTGGTGCTGGTATGAGGATGGGGCTTATCAGTGATACGCCCAAGCCAGGTGACGAGTTAGAAGGCCATTATAGGGACTTCCCTGGTGGCGCAGTGGTTAAGAATCCACCTGCCAATGCACAGGTTTGATCCCTGGTCCAGGAAGATCCCACATACCGCGGAGCAATTGAGCCTGCACGCCACATCTACTAAAGCACACGCGCCTAGAGCCAGTGTTCCACAACAAGAGAAGCCACCGCAAAGAGAAACCCATGCACTGCAAAGAGGAGCCCATGCACCCACTCGCCACAAATAGAGAGACCCCACGAACAGCAATGAAGACCCAATGCAGCCAAAAATAAATAAATAAAATTAAACTAAAAAAAAAAAACAAGAAGGCCATTATAGTAAAGTCCTTAGGTTTTAGAATCAGCCAGACCTTGATTTGAGCTCCAGATTCTTTCACTTAAGAGCTGAGGGTCCTTGAGCATGGTGTCTATATCCTCAAAATCTTCTTTCTTTTTCTTTTACTTTTTTTTTGGCCGTGCTGTGAGGCATGCAGGATCTTAGTTCCCCGACCAGAGATCAAATCTGTGTCCCCTGCAATGGAAGAGCAGAGTCTTAACCACTGGACTGCCAGGGAAGTCCCAAAATCTCATTTCTTAACCCTTAAAAGTGTAGGTAGGGGCTTCCCCAGTGGCACAGTGGTTAAGAATCTGCCTGCCAATGCAGGGGACACGGGTTCGAGCCCTGGTCCGGGAAGATCCCACATGCCGCGGAGCAACTAAGCCCCTGCGCCACAACTACTGAGCCTGTGCTCTAGAGCCTGCAAGCCACAACTACTGAGCCCACGTGCCACAACTGCTGAAGCCTGCGTGCCTAGAGCCCGTGCTCTGCAATAAGAAAAGCCACTGCAATGAGAAGTCCACACACCACAACAAAGAGTAGCCCCTGCTCACCACAATCAGAGAAAGCCCGCGCACAGTAACGAAGACCCAACACAGCCAAAAACAAAAATAAATTAAATAAATAAATTTTTAAAAATGTAGATAATGGCACTTACTTTTCAGGATGGTTCAAGTACTAAACAGGTCAGGATATGCAGAGCCCAGGGCCTGAAATGTTTAGGCGTTCAGACATTGTTTGTTCTCCCACTTCTTCTGCTCTAAGAGAAGAGAGACTCTCAGGGAAAGCATGTGTTGTGTTGACTGATTGGTTCCAACCAAAGGGAAGAGAACAAGGAGAGGTGATGCCCTGGGCAGAAGTTGAGGTGTGTGTAGATTGGGGGAGTGGTGATGAACTTGAGGTGACAATGGTACAGGTACATGAAGAATTATCCCCTGGGCATTTGAAAATACGACTTTAGAGGAAGACCAAGCAAAAGATGTAGATTCAGGGACCCTTAATACAAAAGTGATAGTTGATGCTGTGTGTATGCAATGACAAGCTTTAGGACAGCAAGAGTGTAGAAAAGTCACTGAGACTTGGAGTGTTCCAATAAGCGGGGCTGGAGAAGGAAGAGGAGTAACTCCTCTTTGAGAGAGAAAATGATCAGGATAGTAGAGAGTGTCAAAAGCTTTCCAGACTTTCCAGAAAAAAGTCATTCTGCCAAACACTGAAGAGAGGTAACAAAGCACAAGCTGGAGGAGAAGCCGTTTGATCTCAAAGAATGAGTCTCAGATAATTAGGGGGAGGGGCAGGACTTTAACATCTCAGGAGGGAATCGGGGCATCAGGGAAAGTGTTGAACCAACTGACCACAAAGGTAACTTCCAACTGGGCATCAGTATCCAGCACTTGGGAGGTAAGCGGCATTCAGGCTGAGGGAAAGGGAAGAGCTGTCAAGACAAAAATTCAGAAATCTGACCCCAAAGGGGAAAGGAAAGATATTTGAGGAAGGGACACCAGTGTTAAGAGAAGACAATATGGAGAGATTGCTACACGTTTGAGGGTGAAAGGAAGGAAGGTAGAGAATATTAAATTGTAGAGTGGGGGGACCTCAGAACTCAAAATAAGAAGCGTTGTTTCTAGAAGTAGGGAAGAAAGTATATCTAGACTTTAAGGGGAAGTGTTAGTTGTAGACAGAATGGATACTTATTCCTCTGAAGACTAAGGAATAAAAACATAAACTGAGCACAGCGGGACCCATGAGGGAGAGGCTGCCAGTGGGCCTCAGCCTTCTCAGAAGAGGATGGGAAGATGGAAATGTTTAAAGGCTTAGGAAGGGGGGCCTCCTATGGGGAATACACCAGAAGAGCCCAGGCACAGAAGAAATGGGTGAGCTAGAGAACACCCACTGCATAATGACCAGGAGGTTCAGGACAGTCAAAGAAACTGGGGCTATTTCACCTGAGGAGAGAAGGTCTACATGGGCTTCGATGGCTGGCTTCAAATATTTGAAGAACTGACATACAGAAGGAGTAGACATCTGTGGGGACAAGAGGAGCAGCAGATGGAAGATGCAGGAGGCAGATTCCACATGAACACAAGGCAGAACTTTCTCACACTTAGGGAGTGGAGAGGTGAGTAGCTCTCCCATGGGTGGTGTCCAGGAGCTGTGGGACAGTTTCTTGCCCAGGATACTCCAGGCAGGATTCAGCGACAGAAAAGAGCTGGACTTCGGTGATTTCTAAGGCCCTTCCCACCAGCACAGCTGAAATCTATAAATCTATAGGCATGTAACATTTAGTTTACACAATCTCAAGACTCGATGGGACTTTAAAGGTCTTTTAATCTAATAACCCATTTGACTCTTCAGCCCCATCCGTGAGAGGCTCACCAAGTGATCAGGGACTGTGAAACACACCCAAGTTAAGCCTGAATCAACCAGTAGCCACTGGGGGCACTGGGTTTCTAGTAACTTAACATCTGGATACAGAAGTAATCTGTGGACCTCTCAGAGAGCTCACTGTCAAGATGGTCCAGGTGAAACTTTCATTAGAACCCTTCTCAATGAAAGAAGAAATATGTGTGAAATATTGACGAATCCTGTATACAATTTTGAGCTGCTCTTTACGCTTGTTTTTTATTTGAAAACCCAACAATGCTAGGTTATTATTCATATTTCAAAAGAATCCTTCACTTTACAAAATAATTCACTTTGGGATATCTTTAAGCAACAAATTCCAGAGATGGACTTAAAATGTACTCAGTTTTTCTCCCTCGCCACAAGCAAAAAGCTCTTTTGCACACAACTTTCCAAGAACTCGTATGTCACACAAAGTGAGTTTCACTAATATTACAACATAAAAAACACATCTTCAGTGATTGGTTTGAGTCCGTCCAAAGGGACACTTAGCAGAGGACATCTAATCTGATCCAGAATTTCAAGATCTGCACCAGCCAGGGCTCTGTTTACCCAGGGAAGGGAGGTAGAAAATGTCAGAAATGTTCTCAGTGGCATTGGGTGGAAAGTCCTCCTGGGGTTGCTGCCACTGTTTACTAACTGTGTGGCCTTGAGGGGAATGACTTAACATCTCTGAGCCTCAGTTTTCACATGTATAAACTCACAAGATTATTCTGTGGATTAGAGAGCACCTCTACAAAGTAACACACACACACACACACACACACACACACACACACACACACACACACACTCTCTCTGACACAGTAAGGAGTCACCCTGCTGCTTCCCCAGGGCTGACTTTGTTTCTCAACAAGCCAGTGAGGTAGCACACTCAGGATTGTTATTGCCTTTTTATACAAGGCCGAGCCAAGCTGCAAACTAAAACTGCAGCCAGCACAAAACCTGGCTTCTCTGCTATGGCTGCAGCCTGCCAGGCAGTCTCACCATGACCTCCGGTGGGATATTCCAATTATAACAGTAAAGGAAGAGGGGCGCTGATTTTAAGAAGACAAAAAGTAACAACAGATGTGGGAGATGTTGTTATACAAATATACAGCCTCTTCCCTAGCGGCCTGCTAATCCTGGTCCAGTTCCTAGGGCAGAAGGTTGATTGGGTGGGAGGCCCAACTGCAGAAGTGGGGTGGCATAAAGGGTAAGCTTCCAACCCCCATAACATCTCTCAGTCCCCAAGAAATCCTCCAACCATCATCATTATCACTATGGTGAAATGTCAATTTTCATAGTCTTAAAAGGGAACAAAAGCCCTTTTTCACTACATATTCACCAGAATGGCTAAAATGGAATTAAAATACTAAGTATTGGGGAGCATGTAGTGCTGCTCCTGACAGAAGTGTAAACTGGTACAACCAACTTTAGAAAACTGCTTGGCAGAATCTACTAAAGCTGACTTTCATCCCCTAAGACATGGCAATTGCACTCCTAGGTATGTACAGAATACAAACGTGCATTACAGTCTCCAAAAGACATACTAGGACTGTGCTGTCCAACACATATGCCTCTTTGCATTTAAATTAATTCTAATTTTAGACAACTAGAAGTCCAGTTCCTCAGTCACACCAGCCATGGTTCAGGTGCTCAGCAGCCACATGTGACTGGTGGCTACCATACTGGACACCACAGATGTAGAACACTTCCATTACTGCAGAAAGTTCTACTGGATACTGTTCTAGAATGTTTGTAACAACATGAGTCACAACAGCCCAAATCTAGAAACTACCCAAACGCCCGTTAACAGCAGAATGTGGCACATTCACACAAGAGAATACTGTAAAATAATGCAAACGAACAATCTACAACGACAGGCAGAATATAGATAAATCTCACAAATGAAAAAAGCCAGGCACATAGCCTACGCGCTACGTGATTCCACTTACATAATGTTCCAAACCAGGCAAAAACCAACCTATCCTGGCCAGGATAGTGTTTACTCTTGGCGGTGGCGGTGGAGACACAAGGGAGCATGAGGGGACTTGGGGTGGGGGACGGATACTGTTTTGGTTTTTCATCTGGGTGTTGTTCGCAGGGAGCGTTTGGTTTATGAAGATTCGGCGAACTGTATGTACACTTACGTCTTTCCTGTATGTATTTCATACTTCAATACATTTTCTAAACTCCCCTTTAGAAAACTTTGCTGCTATTGACGTTACCTAAAGTCTAGGCTTTTTGCGGGACCGTCTTTCCAAAAAAGCAAGCGTCCTTTTGAGATCAGTGCCCTCTCCCGCCCCAGGCCTCCCTGGACTTGGCATGGAGGCCTTATGGATTCACCAAACCCTCCGCGTAGTGTCCTACCTCCGCGCCGCGCGCTGGCCTGGCTCCGCGTCCAGGTTGCGACTGTCAGGACGGCTGGCTCTTCCAGTTTGGGCTCTCACCCTGAGAGCTGGCCAGGCTCTCCCGGGGCTCGCCGGTGGCTCCCTGCCCAGCGGGCTCTGACCGCCCCAGGCCTGTGTGAGACGCGGCACGCGGCACGCGGCGCCCGGCGCCGAAGCACCTGCGCCGCCCCCCGCGGTTCCGAGGCGCCCTCCGTTCACGTGGAGCAGGCGGCGGCAGAGCACTGAACTCTAGTCACCGAGAATCCGCCGTTCTTCCCTGGCTCGGGGCCCACGAGTTGGGAGAAGGCGCCCGGGACTTCCCCCCTGAGCCCTGAACCATAAAGCGGAGGAGGAGGCCTTGAACCAACCCACCTCCTGCACGCGAAGCTCTCCAGCCAAGAGACCGCCCACTCGGCCCCACCCCGGCGACGCCCGGGAACCGCCGGACGCTGGACGCCAAGGAGCCTTGCCCAGAGGAGCTAGGTTTCCTTCCCGACCCTTTCCTCCCTGCAGCATGGGTTAGAGGGGACTCAAGGCTCCTCGTGGAACCTCTTTTCACCTCCCCCTTCGGTCGAATTCCCCAGACCCTGCCAAGGTCCAAGCCTCTGATAAGTTTGCCAGCCTTGCAGGCCCCGCCGGGTGCCCCCTGCCCTTGGCTTACCAGCCATGGCTCCGACCCGCCTCTGTGGTGTCGTGAGCCTACAGTGTTGGGGTTCCGAATCCTCGGGCCCGCCCCGCTCTCCCCGCGCACCTGGAAGTGCCCCAAGGTCAGTCCTGGGCTTCTGAGTTATACACAGCGCCTAGCGCCGGCCTGCCCTATAACATGGATGCAATGCCTGATGCGTACCAGACACTGCACTAAGCTGCTTTTGCATGGATCATCTCGTTTAATTGCAAAGCCAAGGTGATTGGTTCATGAGCATTTACACACATAAGCATTAATTGACTTGTTAACATTTGTGTGTTCTACCGTAAGAAAAAAAAACCTACAAGAGAGGCGCTTTTAAGCATACCCACTTTATAGAGAAGAAAACTGAGGTTCAGAGCGCTCCTTACTCAAGGTCTTTACTGCTGTTTGTGGTGGCGCTGAGATTGGAATAGAGGCAGCCTGATTCCAGAGTCCATCCTCAACCCCTCAAGATTAGGCTCTGCAGAAACAAAAAAAAAATGCTGGCCTTCTAGCACTTATTCCACCTGCCCCACAAGTAGTGCCTACCCACTTCTTGAGCCCAATGTGACACCAGTCACTGGGTGGGGAGGGATTATCCCTTTTCTCTGCATTAGAGCTCAGAAACCAGAACCCAGAGGGACGATTTACTTCACCCACTCAATGTCTCACGGGTCATTAGAAGGCTTGTCTGGATTTTACAATTCCTCCTGGCTCACAGGACTATCAGTGAAGCAGTGGTTTGGGCCTGGGAGGGTGTCTTTTCCCCTAGAGAGAGAGCTCGCGGAAGAGGTAGCTGTTAGTTGAGGGTTTTCACCCTCTGATAGCCAAGGCACTGGAACTCCAGCAACTGAGCTGTAGGGAAATCCTTCAGTGAAGAGATGAGAGCTATTTATACCCAGAGATTGCAGGATCTGGAAAAGGGTAGGGAGCAGGGAGGGGGCTGGTCCTGACTGGCTTTAAGTATCTCAAGACACGCAAACTGCGCAGGAACCAATCCACAGAACCAGCTGTTTCCTCTATGAGAATCACACACCTCTTTTCCAGAACAGGCGGGGATGGATGCAAAGTGAAGGAAGATTAATTCGGGCCAGGAGGAAGCCAGGCAAGGAAGGTGGGGATCCGGCGCTGGGGAGCACTTCGAGGCCACAGCCCAGCAAGATACAGATCAGGAGGGAGAAAAAGGGGTGGCTTACTTAGGAAACCGCCCGCGGAGCTAAGGCATCTGCTCCCAGGAGCCTTGGGTTCCTAGCGCGCATGCGCGGGTCTTGGACTTGAGCGCTCCTCGTAGGGCAGCATCTTGATCACCGACAATACTCCTCACTTGGAGAATGTAGGGGAAGTCGAATTGGGTCCCAGATGCAGGTCCCAGAATAACCGTATACCTCCCAGTTTTCCACCCCACCCCCGCCCCACCCTGCCCTATCCTTGCGTCTTCCCTAACCCTAAACTTTGTGTCCTCCTGTCAAGGTTATCACCAAGTTCTCAGCCTCCTTTCCTAGGTTTTGAGCTGTAGGGCAAGGGGCAACAATCCCTTGGGGAAGCCGTTTCCCCGGCGGCATCACGGGGTACCCAAGGCCAGACCTTCCTGTGGGATGGAGATAGGCTGCACGGCTTCCGCAGACGGTTTTAGGTGTTCTGGCTCCGCCCAGGTGGGCCAAGAGTCTAGCTGTTCATCTCCCTTGCAGCCAACACCCAACGCGAAGTTCCCCACCACAGGGGCCATCCGCATTGGGGAACGCGGTGCTTAAGGAGGCTGGCCCCATCATCTCCTACTGTGTTATCTGTCCTAGAGGGAAAAGATGCCAACCTGGCCCCCTACGATCTCACTAGGCCCTCACGTGTAGAAAGAGAGACAAATAAATGTTTGCATGACACTACGTTGTGATTTTGGAAAGTACCTAAGACTCTGGTGGCACATATTAGGGAGTGATTACCCCAACTTGGGTGGTTCAGGAAAAAACCCTGGCCTTGAAGGAGGAGTAGGAGTTCACTAGAAAATTGGGGGTATTAGAGCATCCCAGACAGAGGAGAGGACATGTGCAGAGACATGGAGCCTGCAACAGCAAAGCGCTGCTTGGACTGGCTTCCTTTTTGTCATTCAGGCATCGGCTTAAATCTAATCTCCTCAATGTGGCTTTCTCTGACCACCTACTGGAAAAGAACCCTCCCTCCAGTACTTGGTTCTCTTTCTTTTTTAGAATTTATCGACTACTAATTTTTACGTTTGTTAGCTATCTCCCCGCCACATACACTCCTTCAAATAAACTTCCTAAGCCTATGGACACTGTTTTTCACCGTCCCCAGCGGCCAGAACAGTGAAGTGAACATATAGTAGTAGTATCAATATCAGTGAATACTTTTGAATAAATGGATGAATGAATGAGTCCGAGGCTGCAGAAACGTATTAGGAAGCAAGAATTCCCTCCATGCCCTTAGCTTAAGGAACTCAAGGAAAGATAATAGCTCCAGAAGGAGGGCTCGCTAGGAAGGGGGCTTGGGACGTCACGGTGGTGAAAGCGGTGGTGGGAGGCGGTGTTCCAACTCCAGTTCGGCTTGCGAGAGGAGGGAACTGGCGGCGAGGAGTTGAGGGACCCGCAGTCTGGTGCAATAACTCACGCCTGGCTCCGGGGTCTTTCTGCCTCTAGAGAGGCAAGGGGAGGGCGGGTATCCGCCCCCCAGGCGCCCCCTTTCCAGCCTCCCGCTAGACCCTTTTGGACGCGTCCAAGCCTCATCCTGGGCGGTCAGTGGGTTTTGGTGGATTCGCTTGCCTGCCTGCCTCCCTCTCTCCCCTCCTCTTTTTTCTTCCTCCTCCTCCGGGGCTCTGCAGCTCCCCAGCCCGGGTACCGCAGCAACGTAGCAGCCCCCGCCCCCTCCTGTAAGGGCGAATTTGCTAAACTTGTAGCAATAATGACCCTGCATTCAGGCCGCCGGCTCCCGCTGAACTTCTCCGCGCCCTGGCCGGCCCGGCCTAATCAGAGCGCCCCTCCCTGCTGCCCGCCCAGCCCCCGTCCCCCCTTGCCGCCCCCTCCCCCAGCGCACAAAAAGTGGGGAACAAAATCCCCGCGCATTTCTCCGTCCCTCTGTTGAGCAGACTGCTGCACAAAGCCCCCGCTCTGGGAAGCAATGGGGAGCTCGGGAGGGACGTCAATCCCGACGCGCTGGGGTTTTTGTTCGCGCAGGGGACTTCGCCTTCCTACCACACCTTTTGTTCGGGACTCCAATAAAAAGCCATTCTTTCCGCACCTTCTCGGCCCGGAGCCGCCTTTCAGCAAGGCCCGGCCCCACAATGGCGCGGCGCGCTGAGGCCTCCCCATTCACCCTCCTTGGCACGCTCACAATCGGCCGTGTGGCAGCACAGGCCTCGCACAGGCATTCTGCGCAAGTGACAAGGAGCCGCATAAAGCCGCGGCCGCCGGGGGAGAAGGGAGGGCGACCGAGGGGGAGAACTCGGCCGCGGCGGGGCACAGCGCCCCCGGGCGCGCTGGAAGCCTGGGCGGCGGCCGCAGATGCAGCCGCCTTCGCGCGGCCTACGCCTGGGCCTGGGGGCGAGGTTTCCCTTTACCCTGGCGACCCTCGAGGCGGGCCAGAGTCTAGGCCTTGATCTAACGCAGGCCAAGATACTAGCGCAAGCATCTGGGTGAAACGTGGGGGGATTACAAAGCCCAGACCTCAAAAGGTCCTGAGTCTCCGACCTGTCCTCCCTACAACAGTAAAGAGAAATTAATGAACAAAGCCTTGGAGACCGGACTTGCAGCCTAGGGGCTGAGGCAGGGGAGACCAGGGGGAACTGTTTTTCCTGAGTATCTTTTCCTTCCCCTCCCGCCCTGTTAAAGGATCCCTCCCCACTCTTGTGGGCTAAACAAAGTCTGTAGCCGGCCAACGGTTTGAAAATATTGCACCTTGTTTATTGACTCCTGTAGTGTATGGCAGCGGGTGTGTACATGGCGTGTGGATATAGTTTTATATATATATATATATATATATATATATATATATATATAAAATATGTGCTGAACACAGAATACGAAACAGAAAGGAAAGCCGGTAACACCTCCGGCGGGCCACCAGTTCCCGGATTTGTTCAGCCCCCCAGCTTTTGATCTCGCTCCACTGGTTTTTTTCGCAGAGTTCTCACCCCCCTGACAATCTGGAGATCCAGGCCGAGGTATCTGGTGCGGAAGGCAGGCGGTTGGGAAAAGGAAAATGGACTGTGCTGTGGTACGCCGGCCCCGCAAAGGGGGAAGAGGGTCGGTAGGGCCTGGGGATTTCTCAAGCCACGACGCCCATTTTTCTCTCCTTCATGCTTTTTTTGTCCTTGAGTTTTCCGCCAGCGCTTCGCGGCGGCCGCGGGAAGGCTGAGGGAGAGAAGCCCGAGGGAGAGAAGCCCTTCTTGTTGTGGGAGAACGGAGCGGCAGCCCGAGTCTCAGCCTCTCGCACTCCTTTTGGGGCCAAGCTCGGGGCCATCGTCCTCCCAGCACCCAGCCGGCGTTTCTGCCTCAGAGACAGTCTTCGTGACCACTCCCGGGGATCCTCTTCGCCCCTGAGCCCCCTTTCTCAGGCCTCGCGTGAGCTGCGCTCCGGGGCTCTGGGGAGCGAGACGTATGTGTATATATATATATATATATATATATATATATATATTTATTTATTTATTTATTTTTATTTAACGAGGGGACCTGGCCCTTCCTTGGATCCAGCCTTTCTCGCGCTTCAGTCCCGCGGCGCCAGGCTGCGGTGGGGCGGCTGCCGCATGACCCGCCCGGTCCCTACCAGGCCCGGATGCCCTGCAAGGTGCCCTGCGCGCACGCGGCCCCGGCCGCCGCACCCTGGTGTAATGGCTGCGAGCCGCCGCCGCCGAAGCCGCCCAGGTTGCTCACGTTCACAAAGGGGCCGCCTCCGGCCGCACTGCAGGCGGGCTGTATGGCCGAGGCCGCCGCGGAGGCCCCGCCGCCGCCTCCACCGCTTGCCGGGTACGCACAGCCGTAGCTGCCGCTGTAGGCCGCAGCGGCGGCGGCTGCAGCAGCCGCGGCTGCGGCGGCGGCAGCCGAGTTCCCATAGCCATAGGCGGGGAAGCTGTTGTAGGAGTAGGCGCCCGCGCCCACGCTATAGGGCGCGCCGTAAGCTGGCGCGCTGGGCGTGACGCACGGCTTGCCGTCCCGCACTAGCACCGGCACTGCCACGCGGCGCGGCGGCGGCGGGGGCGCGTTCGCGCCCAGCTCCAGAGACTTGTCCTGCCGCTGTCTCTTACACTTGTACCTGCGATTCTGGAACCAGATCTTCACCTGCGTGGACGTGAGCTTCAGGCTGCTGGCGAGGTGCTCGCGCTCGGGGGCCGACAGGTACCGCTGCTGCTTGAACCTGCGTTCCAGCTCGAAGACCTGGGCTTGCGAGAAGAGGACCCGCGGCTTCCGGCGGCTGCGTGGCTTCGGCCTCTCGCTCTCCTCCGCTGCCTTGCAGTCTCCGGCCGCCTCCAGAGGCTTCTTCAGCTGGCAGCTTTCTGCGGAAGAAGCAAAACAACAGCGTCCTTTAATTGTTCCCGATCTCACCGCGGCTCCGGTCCCGGAGCACTGTGGCCCCTTTGGGTGGCAGCGCGGAGTGTGCGGTAATAACTGCTTGGACTTTTGGGAAAGTTTGTGGCTCCTGACGCCGTGGGACCCTGCGATAGCCTAAGGCCCCTCACAACGCCCTTGGCGGGTGGAGGCACGTTCCGTGGGGAGGGGTAGTTAGTGCGCGTTTATTTAGAACTTGAGCACCTGCGAGAGATTACCCTGTATTAAATGTGCGGCTCGGCGTGCTGATGATTATTTTCAGGATGGAAGTTTGCAACTCCATAATAACTATAGTATTTGCAAACTCGTTTGCCTTCCACTCTGTCATGAATAGCTGAAGGTGTGAGACATGTTGGTATTTGGGAGCCGGTATGCGTGCGTTCTGCGAAAATCTTCCTGCTCGTAAATGTCTGAGTGTAACGCTCATGTATTGCCCAGGGACAGTTTTTTACTTTTAAAAGCCTACAGGCCCACAGCTAAATGTCTGCCTGACGACATCTGTATTACCTTAGAGAGAAAAAGAAATTTGATTGATTGAGACAGTTTCATGTCGATTTTAGGCCCAGGGGAGCTGTCAGAGCATAGGCCTTGGCTTCCACCACATCAAACCTCCTCTTAGGGAAGGAGATTCTTTGGCTCTCTCTCCTCAGAAACAAACACTTCCTTGGAGGCTTTATTCAGTTGTCCTATTTCCCTACCCAATTCACCTCGCATCCTACTTGAGCAGCCAGGATCTAAGTTCGGCGCGTTTTTCACTCAGCCCGAAGCCCCACAGCCTGGGACACAAAGCAAAACGTTAAGAATTTTCAAAAAAGTCTGGTGCCTCAGGGATGTGAGTGCGGAATGGACTGTGTTCCCACGCACTCTCCCAGCATCCCCTCCCTCTCTGCCGGGTGCCGTGGGTGCGAGGACGCTGAGTTCCAGGCGGAGAAGTGAGGAAACCACCCAGCTGAACTCTACCGAAGTTCCTGCGCCCTGTGGACACTAGGCACACAAGCTGCTTCGACTGTCTTTTCCAAGAAGAGGGAGCGGCTGCCCTGGCCTCAGAAAACTCGTCTCACGCTAGAGAGAAAGTGGGAAGAGTTCAGGCTCGTGCCCCTCTAGCTCTCGGGAAGAGCAAAAATACTATGAGTTGTCAGCACCCAGCAGCTGAGCCCATGTTGCTTATCACCATCAGGGCAGCAATAACTATTTTCCCTTCCCTCCGGGGCTGCATCGCCTCCCCCCTCTGGGGGGAGTAGTTGACGGAGTCACCTTGTCTTTCTCCCTCCGCCCTGGCTCCCTTGCAGGCACCTGCGCTTTGCGGAGCTGTCGTTGACCAGGGCCAGGGCATGACCCCAGCCAGGGGCTAACGGGGCGGGCAGCCGTGCTGGCGAGATTTGTGGGCTGTTTGCGGGCATCCCGCCATTGCTCCAGATGTGCGGGTGCGTTTCCTTTCCCCCTCTACTCACTTTGGCTCCGGTCCCTCAGGACCTCGGGCTCCTCTTCATGTTCCTTAGGCCCGCTGCACGAGTCTCGCAGGACCGTGTGGACATAGCTCTGGGGGCAGAGCCCCGAATCCCCGTGGCCATCGGCTGTAGCTAGTGAGTTCAAATAGGACAGTTTCTCTCCCTCTTCTTCCTCGTCCTCCTCCCCTCCGTCAGAAAATTGCGTCCCCTCAGCGGCGGCCAGCATGCAGGGCGCCGAGTGGAAGTGGTGCTCCAAGTCCGCCTGCAAGTGCGCGCCGTGGAAATGCTGTTGCTGCTGCTGCTCCAGATTCAAAATGTCTTTGACTGAGAAAGGGGTGGAGGTGACCGGGCTTGGTAACATCATCAGGGCCACTTAATTGTCCAGTCCAAATACTCAATAAATCCCGGCGGGGGCGGGGAGGCAGCGCGGCGGCTCCAGCTCTCCTTCTGGACTCCGCCGCTGCTGCCGAGTCGGGCTTTTGACAGACGCGGTCCCGCTCCAGTCTAAATCGCCTCCATTGGCCGGGACGTGGGGGTCTGGGTTTTGTTAAAGCCACTGAAGGGACTGGGGCCGGGGCTGCGAAGCCTGAGTCCGGGGGTCTTACGTCACGTCTGGGGCGGGGCTCTCGCTTCGACCTCCCTCTCTATTGGTTCCAGCTCCTGTGGACCACGCCCCTCCTCAGGCAGTGAGTGTGGGTGCCGTGGAGCTACCAGAAATAGACAAGGACTAGTATAAAGTCGCAAAGTCCTAGTCGCTGTGGGCGAGGCTGCACTGCCTGGGGTACGCGAACTACCGATTCCCACCCAGACTGGCCGCATCTTCCCGGGCAAAGCCAGTTCTGGGAGGTTTCCTGTCTGAGAACCAGCTACCAGGAAGGACAGCCCAAGAGTGTGGTTTTTCCAGATGCTGCGGGGACAGGAAAACTTCCTGGCATGTAAATACCCGGCACTGGATCCCCAAGGAGATGGAATGTTTTATATATCTATGGATGGGCGACGTGTGCGTTCTCGCCTTGTTGACTTTGCTCAAGCTGTTCCCTCCACTCGGAATGTCTTCTCCGCCCTTGTCTCCACGACAAGCCTGTTCTCCGAGGCTCTGCTCAAATGCCACCTCCTCCAAGGAAGCGCTCCCTCTTCGCCTAGCCGGAAGTCATCTCTCTCGCATCTGAACTTGCAGCTCGTGCTAGTAAAGGACATTCGTGTCACTTATCACTCCCCGCCTAGTACTATAGCTATACTGTCTGCCTGGTCTCCCTGGGTAAACTATAAGCCCCCGAGGGCAGGGCACCGGTAGCATTGGCTCTTGTAGCTTTTCCAGCGGCCGCACTAAGCAGGTATGTGAGAGACAGGATGATGGAGCCATTACTGAATTTTGTGGACTGACAGCTCTTGGTTTGAATCCTGGCCTAGTCAGTGTATGGCCTTGGGCGTTTCTAAGCCTCAGTTTCTTTGTCTACAAAAAGACAGTAATACCTTCTTCAGGGTTGTTGCCAGGGATAAATGAGGCAAAACATGCCAGGATTTTCATGCGGGGCGCATGTTAGTGCTCAATACACGTCATCGACAGCTATTCTGCATCAGCGGTCAAGCAGTATTTGTTGACTGCATTGGTGATGACATGGCTGGAGTGCCTCACACATTGGGTGGTTTCATAGGGTCTTGAGAGCAGAGTCTGTCTTCACAAGGGAGGTGACCCAGCCATGGAGGCCGTCTTTTCCGCCTATTGAAATCAGGCGCCTTGGTCTAGGCCTTGACCCTCGGAGGCATCTTTCTAATTTCTCCAACCCACACTCCTTTTGGCGCCCTCCTAAGGCCCTTTTTTGTGGGCGAATCTATGGGGTCCCCTGTAGCGGTCTGGAAACCGCTCTGGTGGAGATCATCTTCCCGCAAAATAGGCATTCGCTCGCCACCACATCTAGCCCAGTAAGGAGCAGCAGGCACTGCTGTGAGACCTGCAGAAAAACTTTTGCGCAGTGCTGGCCTTGAAATAATAGGGACCGATTCGGCCCAACCGTGGTGCCCCTCATCTGGCCCTAGACACCCCAAGCATTTTTTGGTGGTTAAGATAGTGGCGCTCGGGGAGCACTAGCCTCAGCTAGAAGGGGTAGGTGGAAGGTTCAGGGACTGTGGACAACACCTCCGGCGGCAGCAGACACGGGATGGGAGTGGGGGAGAGAGCGGAGAGCTGTCGTGGGAGGAACCCTGCAACAGCGGGAGCGGTGGGTGCCCAAAGCTGAAAAGAGAATGAACAGCCAGTCGGGAGGGGGGAGAGGCGGGGCTGTTCCGGAGGGAGCGGAAATTGTGCGGGGAGTCAGCCCCCGGGGCCGCCTGCGGAGCTGGGATACTGCGTGGGCCACGTGCGCCCGGGAGTACTTAGGTGGCGGCAGCCCGCAGGCTGTTGGGGAGACCCTCTGTGAGACTGCCTTTGCGCCGGGAGGACCATCCCTCAGCCACAAGGGCGCCCGGTGCCTTTCCGCTTTGAATTCTGAGACTATTGAGGCCCCAGGCAGAGCCGGCATCTTCAGACCGGGCCAGGCAGCTGCAGAGAGAAGAATGCGCCTGCTTTTGCTGCGGATCGCGAGCGCTTGAGCGCAAAGATCCAGAGAGAGATGGGGGTGAGTGCGGGGCACTGCCGGGTAGGAGTCCTTCAGTGTGTGCGTCGCGGTAGCAGGCGAGCATAAAAGAAGGAAGCTGCTTCCAATCCCACTCTTCCATCCCCATCCCGAGGGCTAGACTGTCGTTGAGAATATTTCTACTCCCTGCTGGTCTCCTAATTTTTAAAAATTATTTTTTTTGCCTCTGTGGGCGATTTTCTTGAGTGATTTCAAGATTCAGGAAAAAAAAAAGAGAGAGAGAGAGAGAGAAAGACAAAAGCTACGGAAAATCTCTCTCCCCAGTTTCCAGCCGAAACCTGCATTTCTCCTTGCTACATTCTCTTGCTTCTACACGGCGCTTCGTTCCTAGGCCTTCCCTAAGCTCATCCTCAAGAATCCCTATCTTAGAACCCGTGGCCCGGGGTGCCGGGAACGCGGAGACACGCCCACAAACCCGCTGCTGCCGCCCAGAGTCCACCGAGTCTCCTTCTTCCTTAGCACGCAGAAGGCTGTCTCCTCCCCAGCCGCAGGCCCACGCAGTTCGCTCTCCTCCAAACCTGCTGCCACGACTACCCCGCCAGATATCCTTGGCCCAGGCCTGAATAGTTCTCTCCAGAGGTCCCTAACCAGATTGCTCCTCGGCAGGCCGCCCCGGGACGCAGTTCAGGCCCGAGGGGCTGGAGGCTCGTGAGGAGCAGAGTGTGGGGGACACAGGCGAAGGGGCCTAGCAGGCGGTTGGTGTGCCCTGTCCTCCTTTTCTCTTCCCAACCCCAGCTCTGCGCAGGGCTGATCTAGCGGGCGGGAGACTTAGATCTTGGCCTTAAGCCCTGAGCAGGGGCTCGGTTCCTCTCCTGATTGTTCAGGCTCCCTTTGGTCGGTCTGGTTCCCCAGCAGCGGAGCTTCCCTGCAGGGATACCCGCCAGGCCAATCACATCTCGGCAGCCTGCCTTTCCTGCGCCCGCAGCCCCGACGATCGCGAGCGTGTGCGCCGCCAGCTGCGCGCCACTGTCCGGAACGAAAACGCCGCCAGAGCGATAGTTACATTACAGCAGCGGTCGGTTCTCAGGAGTCGCTTATCAGAATGTAGAATCTGGTTCCAGCGCCTATCCAGTTACAATCTCGTTCTGGGACATTTGCATTCTCTTGTGGGAAAAGAGGATCTTTGAAATCCCGTAGCTAATAATTGGTTTTTGTTCCAGACAGTTTAGCTAATTACTGACAGAGTAAATATTGTTGCATCCATGGAAGCGTTTGATCTTATTTTAATCGAGTGTATCTGCCTACGTTCCGTTTTGTCACGTTATACATTTATACAAGTCTTCCTCCTCCAGTATGTGATTACAGATCATAGTAAAATGACGGCAAATTCTCTGAGGGGAGGTGCTATATAGATGCGTAAAAAGGCGATAAATAAAATTATACCTTTGGGGAGAAAACCCACATACTAATCACTACAACAAACATATTATCCAAGAAAAATGTGATGGTTCTTTGAAAGCTGTAAAGTGTTCCAAGAAGTTATTATTCTCTACCCAAAAATTGCTTAATATACTTATATAGTCAGATAATTGATCATTTTAGTTATATATGCCACACCTTATTCTGATATCCTTCACCTGTTTGAATAGCCATTTAATTATGTAGCCATGGCTATAAAAAAACCCCAAAAAACCAAAAACCTGAAGGTTATTGTGGCCTTCTAATCTACATGTAGTACCACAGTCAGGAGTGATTTTCTATTAAGGCATGAAAAACCATCATGCGATGAACGCAGCTAGCTAAAACTATGTGATAACTTTTCAGGCGATTTTTTTTTCGTTGAAATTTTCTTTCTTTCTTTTTCTTTCTTTCTTTCTTCTTCTTTTTTTTTTTTTTTTACTGCTCTCCTAGAAATTTCATTGTCAATGCCATCTTACAAAAAAAAGAGTTGAAAGAAAAAAATTTCCTCTTTTGCAGGAGCACTAAATAGATTTTTGTTGTAGTTGCTGGCAGTGGTGTGTATGTGTTTTGGTTTGGTTTTTCGTTGAGAGATATTAGAAAGCTATCCAAATTTTTGAGCAATCTAGAGGCTAGTGTTTTGTGAGAAGGGTGAATACATTTTCTACTTTTCAAGAAATGTCAGCTAGGTACGTCAGTCCCAGAAAGCATTAAACCGATCTAATTCCTCAAGAGGATTTTTTCCCTCCTTTCAGTAATTTGCTAAGAGAGATTTAAAAATGGCATTTTTGAGCATTTTAGCTTGTTTTGCATGTGTTTGTATAAATGCCATATTTTCTCAGATTGTGTTTGGAATTGAGTTTTCTAAATAACCCACCACTTCCCTTCCCTGGGAGAAAATTGGTCCAAATTCAGCAATCCCTGTAGTTCTTTGTAAATTACAGGCCCTTGATGAGGAAGTGAGTTTCGATTTCTCAGGGAGAGGACCTTTCACATCTATCTATGTGTATCTGCCCCAGTCCAAAAATTTTAAGTTAACGGTGTAAATACAGCTTTCGTCACCGAAAAGTTGTTTTGCCAATAAAACACAGAAGTCGGAAAAGCTAACTTTGTCGAGTGAAAGTCAATATTTTTTCAAACAAAAACACGTAAATAAAAGATGTCCATAAACAGACATTTATTTTTACTATTTGCGTGTGTTATTTGGGAATGCAGTGAGCAGTTTTAACTTGGGGGTTAAATTGGAATTCTGGATGCATTCCTTAACTCTTTTTTTTTTTTAAAGTGTGAGTTTAACTTCCTGTATCGAAATGTCAATGTCTTTAGACCTTTTAAAATATAATCTGACTTTAGAAGGGTGGCTGCAGTTTTTGGCGAATTAATTTACTTAAACCAGCGCGCCTGCCTGCTCTGAGCACAAAGGGTTTCAGGGAGGGATGTGGTTATTATGTCCAAGAAGCAGAGATTTTTCGTGACTCTTCCTAGCGCGATCTTCTCAACTCTGTCTCCTCTCAACCGCAAACCGAGGGGACCTCGGCCTTCTCGGACGCAGAACTCTTTCCCCAAACCTCCCTGGGGGTCAAGTTGGAGCGAATAACTTCAAACCGTTTGAAAACAACAAAAAACCTTTCTCACTTGGAAAGAAACGTTTGCCGAAGTCTTGTTGCCTTAAGTAACGACTTATCCCTGCCCTTGCTGTGTCCAGCCTGGAGTTCCCGGTCTTCGGTCGGCACCGGGAGAGCGATTCCCAAGGTGCAGCGGGACCTTCGCTCCGTCAGTGGGCAACCGTATCTGCGGGCCTAGCTGCCCACTTGCCCTTGGTTCCCTGAAGCTCCGGGGGCACCTAACAGTTACTACTGCCCTGGGATAGTCCCATCTTGCCTGACCCTGCGGGGATATTGGGAGTGGGAAAGCGTGGGCTCGGAACAGCCGGGGACCCGACCTGGAAAGGACCGAGGACCCAGGCAGCTGCGGCGCACCAGGGCGCACAGCCACAGGGACAGAAAGCGTGACACGCCAGGTCCCGTCCCGCAACTCGAGGCCTCCGGACTTGGCAGGCTTGCCCTGCAGAGACGCAGGTGAGTCAGGTAGGAGGTCAAGAATTCGGCGGCCTCGAGGCTGCGGGGACTGTCAGGTTGCCAGGCCTCGCTCTGCCCACCAGCCAAGGGCGCCGCGTCTCCAAGCCCGTGCACTTCGTCCACGCTGGTTGGGGCCGGGAGTCCAGAGCTTCTCCACGGCACGTCTCTCTCCCACTGCAGACCAAGAGCCCGGGGGGCCCTAGCGAAGAGCCCCGGGGAGACGCCTGCTGGGCCTCTGTCCTTGAACCTGCCAGTAGGTTCTCGAACTCTGCTCGACCTCTCTGCACTCCCGCCAACCCGAGAGAAGGACCGCCTTACTTCTCGCGGCTCGCGGCACGCAGGGGCCTGGCAGAGCCACCGAGACCCGGACCCCAGAACTTCAGTGGCCTTCCTCCTCCCCCTCGCAGCCAGTCTGTTTCCCCTTTCGGCCCCTTTCTCTTCCACTGGGCTCATCTCTTACTCCCCCGCTCCTTCCCTTCCTCACTTCCCTCTTTTCCTGACCACCCTTCCCCCACCGCCTTTCTCCCTTACCCCCTCCTCCTCTCCCCAGCCTCCTTTGCTACTCGGTCTCCACTCCTCCCACACCTGTTTCACTCTCCCTTATTTCTTCACTGCCTCCTCCCTTCCCCCATCTTACTTCATTCCCTTTTCCCCTCCTTTCAACTCTTGTATTTTCCTGCTTTTTGTCCCTGGACCCTGCAGGTGTTTGGTATGGAGGGAATCACACACACACACACACACACACACACACACACACACACACCCCGTGCACCAGACGTCCCCACTCCTGAGCCCCAGACCCCTCTCCATTCCACCCCTGTGCTTACTCTGTCTCAGCAGCTGCTCATAAAAATGCCCAAGCACCCTTGGGTGTGTGATAGGGACACTCCTCTGTACCCTCCAGCCTGTAGGACCTTTCCCATCTCCCAGCCCCCCAATACCCAGCAGCCTCAGCTCTCACAGGGTCTGTAGGGCTCCAGCTGGCGAGCTTGGCCACCCTCCCCGTGGAAATCCCCACTGCAGGCAGATCCTGCAGAGCCTCCATTTCCTTCTATTGTGGCAGTCCGGAGAGGATCACAGCAGAGCTGAAGGTGACCATAAAGCCTGGGCCCCAGGCATCCCTTGAGCACACAAATGGGGGCTCCTAGACCAGGGCTGACCCCCTCCGCCACTCCACACAGGCAAGAGCAGACTGAACTGACCTTCCCTTCTCTTTCTTTCCTGCCAGTCCTACCATAGATTAAGGGGCCATTTAGCCCTGAGATCACCCCTGCTGGGAAGTGTTTCAGGGACTGCCTTAAAATGCAGGAGGCAAATCTGGGAGAGGACAGTGGGGTCCCTGGCTCTCACACCAGCCAGCAGGGGCAAGGACTGAGCACTTGGTACAAGTCCCTGGCCTACCTCACTGCTATGGAGCCAGTGGGGCAACTGAGTCACTGCCTTCTGGAGAGGAGACAGGGTGTGGGGGTCTTCTCTCCTATGAGTCAGGCTCCCCAGCTGTAAGGTGGGCAGCCAGCCAATCTCTACCCTTTTACCTCCTATCTGCAACCACATTTCTGAGGTTGCATTACTCTAAAAAATATGCATTTCCAACAGATGGACACAGACCTGCCATATATGTTTCTATGGACTTACCTTTTACCTTGAATGACAAGGCAGGTGACTTCCTGTGTGAATACAGCAGTGTGTGCATAGGCGGATAGGCAGGCAGAAGAAGGCACTCAGGACTCCCTATAACTGTAACTTCCACGTTAGAGCTCTGCTCTTTCAGAGAGTGTGGTCAAAACAGGAGGACTGGGCTAACGCTCATTCTGAATCCCCCTCCATCCTTTTTTCCTCACAATGTGAATTACTGGTAGTGTCATGAGATTTGGAGAGAAATGTTTATATGATCCAAGATGAAAACTAGCTTCCATGACAATCAGATGCACTATTTCTATACAGGCAATTTATGGTATCATTACAATTAATCTTGTACAAAGTAGTCCCATAAGGACCTAAGTTGCAGTCAGAGAAAAGGGAATAGATTTTATTACCAGAGTTGTAATGACTGTGTGTGTTCTTGAAAGTAATAAAACCACATTGAACTTATTCTGCAATTAATACTTTAAAAAATCCACACACACACACACACACACCCATTAGTATGGTAGAGAGGGTGGTCTGTGTTTGTGTGTGTGTATAATTGTGCCCACACACAAAGTGAGTGAGCATGGATGTGGGCACATATGAACATTTTACACCTCCCACAGCCAGTAAGGCTGTTACGTGTGTATGTGAATGGACGTACTCAAACCGCACAAGCATGCATGTGTAAGTGTTGGCACCTATGACACCCTCCTCCACAGGGAGAGCCCACAGAGTGAGGAGACTGCGTTTGGGGTGGGGTCTGGGGAAGACATGGCTTTCTTTAAATCATAGTCACACCTCATGCCCCTGTCTTGCGCCAAAGCATTGACCCTGGAGTCCAGCAGAGGGGTTTGGGGCCCAGTCCTACCTCTCTTGTAGTCTTGTGACCTTGAGGCAGTCCTTCAACCTTGCTAAGCAGCAGTTTTCTTACCTATAAAAGGAGATAATAATGGTGTGGACTTTACAGGCCTGCAGTAAGGATTAAAGAAATGATGGAAAGAAAGCGTTTACAGAGCCCTCTTGTGTAGTAAATGTTCTTGTGCTGGTGGCGGAGGGTGGGCGTGCGGGGTGGTTGTTAAGCACACGGAGGGAGGCTCTGAATCTCTCCTCCCCTGAGCTGAGATCAGGGAGCCAGGTTCTCAGATACTCCTTTTCTCACTTGGGGAAAAAAAACATTAATTATCAATCAAATTTTGAGGTTGTCTTTTTTTTTTTTTTTTTTTTTGGTCCCCAAACAAAACAAGAGGACTAGTTCTGTTAATCATTGAAGTTTTAGGATATACTCTCAGAACCATCAGCAGCCTCCCCCTCTCCCACTCCCATCCTCTGGAGCTGAAGCAAACAAATCCCACACCCAGTCAGTGTAAGATTCCCACTCCCACAAATGCATCATTTTTAGCTGCAGTAAACAAATCTCCAAAGTCTCATGTCATTGTTATCGTGTTTAGATAAAGATCTGGCCAATTAGTGTCCTTGCTGGAATGTAAATAGATCTGCTGCCCCGGACCTACCCCAGCGGTGGGCGTCCTTCTCTCAATCAAGCAACACCAGCATTCTTCCTCTCCTTTTCCTTTTGGTGTGGGCAAGAAAGTCTGGCCTTCAAATTCACATGGTTTCTAATCTCTTCACTCGGTTCCAGATCTGCTGTGTGACTTCAGGCAAGTCACTTACCCTCTCTGAACCTAGTTCCTTTTCCATAAAGAGGAGTTAATGAAGACTGCTTCTCAGAGTTGGGAGTGAACAGCAGTAATAATAGAAATAATACTGTTGATAATAATTACAACAATAATACTCCCACCAGCAATGGTCATATCAATAACATTAGCTACTGTTCATGGATGTTTTTCCTACAAGCACATGGTATGGCTCAATAATTAAGACTCCCCACTCTCCAACTCCCACATAAACTGTCAGACCATGGGCAAACCACCTGGGTAGGGCTGGAAGACTCTATGGGTATGGAGATCAGAGAACAGCACCAGGCATTTTGTGAAGCTCTTTAAGTGTCTACCCATTGTTATTGTTTCTGCTTCTTGCAACAGAGCCCTTGTCGATGGCCTTATTAATGCAACCATGTTACAGAGGAGGAAACTGAGGCTGAGAGGTGAGGTTACTTGCCCAAGATTCTTAAGTTCCTTGCCTTCCACGTTCAGCTCCCTCTCTCTGCCCCTCTCCCTTTCCTGGGCAGCCCCAGGGTTACTAGGTTGAACACCATGCGTGGACTGCCTGACCAGGCACTATTCTCTCTGCTTTTGCGAATTCCTGCTCAGTGCTGGGTGCTCGACTGTCCTCCTCCTTCTCCCCTCCCCAAATGTTCCTGCAGGGCCTAAGTGGTAGTCCACAGCCCCCAAGAAGAATGTTCCCTGGGTGGTGGGATTGACTGGAAACTGTCTTGAAGATAAACATGGCTGGGGATGGGGTGGAACCTCCTGGAGCCTCCTCCCTTCCTCTCCTTACCCGCACCCCCTCTGAGCTGCTTCCTTTCTTGCTATCTCTTCAAAAAGAAGAGGGGCTGCCAGCCCACCTCTTTGCCTTCTGAGGTGCTTGCCATGGAGTTAATACTAATCGTGATAATAAGCTTCCCACCGGGTAAACAAAGTGTTCCGCATGCACGATCATTACAACATCCCTGTGAAACATATTTTTTGTTCCTCCCCCTTCAATTTAGAGCCATGGAAATCGAGGTCTGCAGAAATGAAATGACTTGTCCAAGGTCACAAAGCAGGTAAGGGGTGGATGCGAGACTTCCAGGCCCGTAGATGCTGCCACTCCACCGCCTGGGTCCGCGGCAGAGAATATCCTGCCCCAGCCCAACTCCAGGAACCAGGACTTCAGGACCACCTGCCCCCAGGGAAACCTTCCCCGAGTGAGCTTGTCTAATCTCTGAGCTGACCCCCGTAGCCCGTAGGCCTCTCTGTGGGAGCGGTACCTGCAACCCTAAAGTCAGAGCAGGCCCGCTGAGTCCGGGAGCGCCCGTGAGCCCACACTCGCACTCCCTGGGAACAAGCTACAGGACTTTTCGAGGTGGCTCCCCCCTCTCCTCTCTGTCCGGACCTCTCAGGCCACTCTGCCCACGCCCTTCACAGAAAAAGGAACTTCCCACTGGAAAGCAAACCACCGCAGCCCGGCGGGGCCGGGGACACACTGGAGCCAGTCCCAGGCCCTGGAAACGCAGCCTGTTGGAACGTGAGCAAGTGCCTGTACCTCGGGTGTGCGTGCTGTGCTTCCTGGAGCAGAGTGGTGGGTTCAAATCCTGTCTCCACTCTGTCTCCGGGCCAATTCCTTACTTCTGAGTCCTGCTTTTCTGAGTTGTAAAACTGGGAATACTCAAAGTACCCACCTCAGTAGGTCGCTCTGAGGGTTAAAGGAGATTACCTCCGTGAACCACTTAGTGCGCCGCCCGGCACAATAAACGCTCAATAAATGTTAGTTTATTGTGATTAACTCTGGGACCAGTGGAGGCTGTCTTTTCCGTTTCTGGGTGTGAGCTCTGCGTCCCTGTGCGCATCGAGGCTGCGGACGCGGCCGGAACGCGCCCGGGGCCCGTGGCTGGACACTTGGGCGCGCGAAATTTTGGAGAAGAGCCGGGGTAACCCCGTGGCGCTGTGTTTGGGGCTGGGCTCGGGCGCTTACATGAACTCGCGCGGCGTTCTCAGCGAGTGCGTCTGTCTGTCCCGAACCTCGTGCGTGTCGAGGCCTGTGCGTGTCACGAGCCGGTTCTACTGACGCGCCTGCGGGGACTTCACCTGCTTTCGGTTTACCTGACGGATGCGTGGTGTCCACGCTGTGTACACAAACCCCAGCGAGAGCCTGGAGTCCCGGCTGCTCGGCCTCCTGCTCATCGAACGATTTGCGCTATTAATGGTTATTTTATTTATATCGTTAGAATTGTCCCCCGGGTCTGTTTACACCAACGTCTGGCCGTCCGGGCCGCAGTGTTTGGACAGAGGATTACACTAATGCAAGGAGAGCTGGGAGGGGGGGAAGGAGGCGCGGTTGGGAACTGGGCTCCGGGCGCCGCGTGGGGTGGGCCTCCTGGGAAGAGGGAGCAGGCCTCTCCTGGGCTCGACCTCTGACCCTAGGAGGGAAGGAAACGTGTCTGTTCGCGATAGGAAGCCTAGGCCTCCGGTGGGGTGGAGGCTGGAGGTGCCCGCTGGGTGGAGGGGGGGAGAAGGGGGCGCCTACTTCTCTTCTCTCAAGGCCGACTCCAAATTCGAGGTTGTCCCGCTTGGGTGCGCACACACGGCAACAAGTAAACGAGACCTGGAGCTACCAGGATGGCGGCCGCTTTGATTCACTCTATCGGTGGCAGCCAGTTTAGTGCTTCGGCCTGCAAATCCGGATTACGGCTGAGCCCCGGGCGCCTGGCGGCCGGCGGGGTTAGAGCCGCCTTCAAAGGGTGGCCGCCCAGCGAGGGCGCAGCTCCCCACAGGACCCCCATGCCACCTGAGCACTCTGGAGCTAAACGCAGCCTGGGCACCCCCCCCCCCCCGCGCAGCGGGAAGGCCCTCCATCTGGCAGCGGGCAGGTGTCTGGGTTCTTTGCAGCTTTCAGCTCGAAAAGGCTAGGCTTGGAATTCCTGGCTTCCAAGCGTCTTTGCTTCAGGGCTAGGGTTGACGCGTAAAAATATCTATTTAGTTAGCATTTAGAATGTGCGAGACACCAAGCCAAGCATTTTTACACTCCACAACAATCCTAGGAACTGTTATCCCATTTTACAGAAGAGGAAACAGGGGGCTTCAGTAATTTGGGCAAAGTCTCATAGCTAGTGTCAGAGCCACGACTCTAACCATGCAGTCGGGCTACAGAACTAGCGCGCTGGTTCTCACCGTTCTGGGGTTCATGCACTCGTTTGGAACCGTGATGTAAGCTATGGACTCTCTCCCCTAGAAGAATGCGACAATTTGTCAATAATTCCAGGGGTTTCACGGAACCCCCCAGGCCCTTCCGTGGACCTCTGATTAATACATTTGGCTTTACAGGTTATACAAGTTGCATTTGATTTAATTTGTTAATTTCGAACATCTGTTAGTAAGGTAACTTTTTCTATCGTTTTATAAAAAGATTCCGGAAGCTCAGAGAGAGAGGTAACGTCACTAGTTCGGGATCACACAGCTGGTAAATGTGGAACTGGGCTCTCAGATCTTTGGTCTCGAATCTTCGTACACCCCACTTCTCGTCTCCCCAGACCCTGAAGTGCTCCTTTTCTATCCCTCTTGGAGCTCTCTTTCCTCCTGCGGGAAGACTTGGGGCTAGAGCTTTGGAGGATCTGTTTTTTTCCTCGGGGCCCCTGCGAGGTGCTCGGCTGGCGGGGGCGCAGCGCCAGGACCCTGTTGCCCTGTGCTTTGGGGGCCCCGCTGCCAGGACGCGCGCTCCGGTAAACGGTTTATCTAAAGACAACTTCTGTTTCTCGTTCGCTGTCGGGAGTTGCCCTGCAACCAGCAATGAAAAATGCGCCTTTTCCCGAGACTCTGGCGCTGGTGATTTATGTGGGAACCGAACTCACTCGCGAGGCCTGGGCTGCTCAGCCGGGCTTAGCGGGTGGAGGGCAGGGGCCGTCCTGGAAGAGAACCTGGTGCCCCGGCCCTTCCAGCGCCCGCTTTTATGGCGCCCCCCTCCACCCCTACCTCCAGGACATTTTACAGCCGCTCCCCCAGGAAGCTGAGCGCTTTATCGCGGTAAAGTAAACACCATTATCCCAGGTCCATTAACAAGGAGATTTTGGCGTTGTAAATAGACCGCAAGAGGGAGAAGCGCAGCCCCCGCGAACTCCCTTGTAAAATGGTGAAGGTTCTCCAAGATTTATGGCCGCTGATCGGCCCCCCAACCTTCTATGAAATCCCAGTCTTGAAAGCCAGAAGGTGGGGCATTCCTCCCCGGTCTAGAAATCCCGCCCTGGGTGTTAGGACTTTGAGAGTAGGGAGTCCCCAGGAGGCGTCTAGCCTAGTCATTACTTTTCTTTAAGTTACAAGCCCAGGAATGCCGATTCCGATTCCTTTCCCGCTGTGGATACATACATAAACTCTGCAGCTCTCCAGGAGCTCTTAGCAGAGAGCAACTAATGGAGATGGTGCCAGGGGCCAGGATACTTGTGTTCCAGGCTCCTTCCTCATTTGTAAACTGGATAGTGCTTTCAGCAGCTACTTAGGAGTCTATAAAGCACAGGAGACTTGTAATTGGTGGACACTGCCCATACACCCTGTGTCCTGAGGTAGTCAGGACCAGCTCGTATGGCCCTTGCTTTTGTTTCTCTTTCCAAAAGGAAATGCCCACCTTATTTCCTCTTGGGCCAGACTATATATGAAATCAAGTCACGACGCTGGAACTGGCAGTCAAGTAGACAGTCCTAGCTCCCCACCTCTCTGAGTTTCTATTTCTGATGACTATATGGTGACCTATTCCAGGAAGATTCTGCTCATCTAGAGTGTGGTTTTCTTATCCCCTCAAGTCAATATTTATATTGACAAAACAGTAGATTCTGAACTAGGAAATGTGTCTCAGTTTGATGGAGAAAACAAAGGCACAAGTTCTCCAGGCCAAGGGAAGCTTCAGGAGAACCCCACCCCTCCTAACCTTTGACAAGGTCACTTTCAGAAGGCAGTCCCTGCAGGGAAGCTGCTCCTTCTTCAGCCCTGAGAATTCAGTAATTCTTGTGAGAGCTTCCACCTGGTTGAAGGGTTGGCTTTTGGGGGAGGGGCAGTAGAGAAAAAACGGGGCAAAATGATGCCAGAAATTGGTTTGGCCCTTTGACATAATTGGCTCTATCTAGAGTGGGGACTTTTAACTTTATTTTTCTTGGCCAAGGACCCCTTTGATAATTTTGACAATCCGGTGAAGCCTATAGACCCCTCTCTCAGAATAATATTTTTAAATGCATAAAATTAAATACATACAATAATATTGAAATACAGTTATCAAAATCTTTTTTAAAATAGCCATATAGTAATATAGGTGCTTCTTTATTAATTGACTAAATAACAAAATCTAGTGGCAGGTGTAACAACAACTATAATTTCAAAGCTGTGACGAATGTAAATGAAATTCCAAGGTATCTGCAGCAGCGGTAATGCGCTATGACAATATCAGTGATTTCTACTGGTGACAAATCACAGGCACTACTAATACTGCTGGGTTTGTTGCCTACATTCAGAAGTGAAGGAAATGCTAAATTAGTTATAACTAATAAAAATAAAGATGTATTGTCCCCTTTAAGTTCATGGACCCCCTGAATTCTATCCTCAGGTCTCTTGGGAACCCATAAACTGCCAGGTTATGAACCATTGATCTAGGGTCAAAATCTAGACCACTTCATCTCAAAGAGTGGTCTTTGGATCACCTGCATCAGAATCTTCTAGGGGTGTTTGTTAGAAAATTCTAGGGCCCCTTCTAAGATCTACTCTGTGGGTGGACCCAGAAAACTGCATTTTAAACTGAATTCTCAGAGGACTGTTTTCACACAAAGTGTGAGAATCGCTGCATCTGGACTTTACCGATTAGCATCAGCACTGTGGCTGGTTGTTTGGATGATGACAGGAAGATCCTCGGAGAGCTGAAGGGTGGGGTGGGAAAGCCGGGATACTAGGCAGAAGCTCTTCCATGGAGACTGCTTGGAGGTGGTACACGTGGACTTGGTGGGCACAGCAAGCTAGGGCATGGGAGAACACCAGGGAAGAAAGCTGGAATGGGATATTTTGGTAAAGGATACCAATGTGCTGGCAGAGGCTCTGGAAGATCTTCAGAAATTAACTGGTTCAGTAGCAAGCCACGTCCCTGTGGCCCTATGTATCTCCATCAGCTCTTGCACTGGTTTCCTTTCTTTAAGGTGCTCTGAATTCTGAGCTCCTTTACAGTCTTCCCATGTTGACATCATTGGAGCGTTCATTCATTCACTCATTCACACTCATTCATTCATTCAATGAATGCCAAGAACGAGGTCTTGTTCTAGATGCTATGAAATATACAGAAATGAGTAAAGAGGTGATCACTACTCTTAAGGTATTTTCTCGGATACCCTCTCTTATCACTAGCAATCTTAAGCAAACTTAATAAGCATCAAACCTCTTTTGAACCAGCCATGATTTGATGTTTGTGCATTCCCCAAGGCCACAGAAGTCTTACTGGAACAGAGGAAGAGCTTGTAGCATATTGATTAGTTGGGGACTTGTCTTTTCTACTGATGAGCACAATTAGTAATGTTAAAGTGTTGAACAAAATGGGGCTTGTTCCAAATGTAAGAAATGTGTGAGATACACCCAACATGACATTTGAGAATAGTTATGAAATTGCTGGCCCCAGATCAAGCAACTGATTATAATTGACAGCACAGAGTAAACACAGCTCTAACTAACACATTTTCACCTGGCATGAACTTCAGCTCTAGCAGTACTGTTTGCCTCACTTTGTATTCTCACACATGCCTTCATCAGGGTCTTAGATCCTATTCTCATAGAGAGCAGGTGGGTCTGTGTGCAGAATTCAGAGGCTAATAAAAACAAGGAAGAGTGGAAAGGGACTAGGGGCTAGATTAAGAAGATTTGGGTTCCAGTTCTGTTTCTGTCACTTAAGAACTTTGTGACTTGGGCAAATAAGAGTTTGAATTTTCTCTTTGGTAAAATGATTATAGCAATGCCTACTTCATAAACTTAGTGGGAGGAGTAAATAAGATAATGGGTGATAAAAGTGCTTTGTAAACTACAAGTCACTCTACAATGTGAGTAGTAATTATGTGCTTTTGGAGTCAGGTGGACCTGGATTCCAAGCCTGGCAGGAATCACTTACTTGCCATTTATTTAATTTTCTGGGTTCAGTTTTCTTATCCATAAAATGAGGCTAATAGTCTTTCTCTGAATCATTGTTCTATGATTTAAATGAGACCCTTGTATGTAAAAGAGTGTCCACCACATAGTAAGGATGCCAACAAGCTATTATTCCTAGATTGTCAATGTTGGGACGGCAGTGACTGTGTCCTATTTATCTTTATGTCCTTAGAACAGGGCAGAGAGTGCTGCACATGGCAGACTCTTAATTTTGGTTGAACAAATGATTAAGTAAGCTTCATATATGTGTCACCAGGCACAGCATAAGCTATACTTAACAAAGTCCTCATTGGCCAAGCAGAGTTACTACTGGGTCAATCTCAACCCTAGTTTTATCCCCTGCATTCACCCCTCTCCCTTGAGGAAGACAGGGCCGTGATGAGAATCATAGGGTCAGTAGTAGCAAATGGCTCCAGCACTTGGCTTGGGAAAGATATGTTTTTAAATTAATCAACAAATCAACAAATATTTGCTGAGCTGCTACTATGTACCAAGCACTGTTCTAAGTGTTGGGGATTCAGCAATAAACAAGACAGACAAGATTTCTGTCATCAGTCCCTTTAGCCAGTGCAAATAATGACATCTGGAATTTGTTTCTTTTCTTGTTTTCTTTTTGAGATGAGTGGATTTAAGAATCTGGAGATCGGGGCTTCGCTGGTGGCACAGTGGTTAAGAATCCACCTGCCAGTGTAGGGGACACAGGTTCGGTCCCTGGTCCAGGCATCTCCCACATGCTGTGGAGCAAGTAAGCCTGGGTCCCACAACTACTGAGCCTGCGCTCTAGAGCCTGCGAGCCACAACTACTGAAGCCCGTGTGCCTAGAGCCTGTGCTCCGCAACAAGAGAAGCCACCGCAATGAGAAGCCCGTGCACTGCAACGAAGAGTAGCCCCAGCTCGCCACAACTAGAGAAAGCCCACGCGCAGTGACTAAGACCCAACGCAGCCAAAATAAGTAAATAAATTAATTAATTAAAAAAAATAGAATCTGGGGATTGAAGTCCAGGGAACTTGTTGCAGGGACTGAGCCTGGGAAGGTGGTCTCTGTTTGAGGAATTCAAGGACATACAAAAGACAGGAGAATCAAGCATAACATAGTCACACACTCTAGTCAATAAAGACACAATTACAGAGGGAGAAAGAAGAGTGAGAGGGCAGGGGAAGAATAGAATTAGTTTTCTGCTGCTGCTGTAACAAATTACCACAGACCGAGCAATTTAAAACAACACAAATTTATTATCTTACTGTTCTACAGGTTAGAAATCTGACACGGGTCTCACTGGGTCAAGATCAAAGTGTTAGCCATTTTGGAAGCTCTAGGGGAGAATCCATTTCCTTGCCTTTTCCAGCTTCTAGAGGCAGCCCACATTCCTTGGCTAACAGTTCCCCTCCTCCATCTTCAAAGCCAGCAATAACAGACTAAGTCCTTCTCAGCTGCCATCTCCCTGCTTCTCTCTCTGACCACACTTGGGAAAGGTTCTCTGCTATTAAGGATTCTTGTGATTAGGTTGGGTTCACCTGGATTATCCAGGAAAATCTCCCCATATCAAGGCCTATACCCTTAATCGCAGCGCAAATTTTCCATGTAAGGTAACATATTCTCAGGTTCCAGGAATTAGGATATGGGCATCTTTAGAGCCATTATTCTGCCTACCAGAAAGAGAGATAGGAGAGGGGAGAGAGAAGAGAAAGAAGGGGAGGAGGAAGGAGTGGAGCGGGGAGAGAGGAAGGGGAAGGGCTGGGAGGCAGGGAGAAATACTCGTCTGGTGTCTTTCCTGGAAAAATGGACTTCCAGTAGCTGAACAATTAAGAATTAGGAATGCAGCTAAAGTTCACCATTTTCTCATAAGTTATATTCTACTTTTTGCTGCACATTCAGCAGCTGAGGACACAACATAAGACACTTGAAGCACAAGCAAACGCTATTAACTTCTGCCCCCTCTGCTCATGCAGGAGTCCCCTGCTACTTGCAGGGTATCTTTGAGTGTGCAGGAAATCAACTCCCTGTTAACTATGCTTTACCTTTGTCATATTTCCAGGTTTCCATCTGATGCAAGATGAGTCCCAGGCAAAGCTGCAAGACAGCTGACATTTGTCTTTGATGCCACTCTTGTCTTTGCCACTAAACAGACTCCTCTGCTTAAAAGCACATACACAACTGCCTGAAGATTTTTTTTCTTTTTTAAGGTACACATATGGGAAAAGCCTGGAAGAGAGTCTCCAAAATGACAGTATTTATTAGGTGGTAAAATTATGGATTTCTTTTTTATTTCCCTCTTAAACATTATATATTATTTTGTATTTATCAATAAAAATGTGCATTCACAAGTGGTACCCATTTGATGGAGAACTAGTTCTGCAATATAGAACTGAGAGGTGGAGATCAAGATTTTGATTTTATCTTTTCATTTCTGGGGAGGCAGCCTTGCTCAGAAGTGGGCACGTGAGACTCAGATAGATTTGGGTTGGAGTCCTAATTCCTCCACGTACAACCTGGTTGCCCCTGGGCAAGAGACAGTTTCTTCAGGTGTAAAATGAGGAAACTAAATAGCTTTTATCTCATGGTGTTTTTGGAGAATTACATCACAGGTGCACACAAGCTACTTTGGCTGGTATCTGGCACATAATAGGTCCTCAGTAAACACAAGTTGTTATTTTTAGAGCCCAAACATTCCTTAATCCAACCTTCAAAGCAAATATCAAATACTCTATTATCAGGGACAGCAGGGGTGGTCATCTTCCTGATTTCTGAATGTGGCAATTATGGACAAACAGAATGTGTTTCCATTTGCAGACCTCCAATTTGGGAGAAAGCCCATAAGTGACTTAATTATGTAGACAAACACTATTGGTAATGCAGGATACTAAAGCAAAGAATAAGAAAAGCAGTCTTTCAAATTTGTTTACTTATTACTTATGGAGCACTTAGTATTTTCCAGGCCCTCTAGAGACAGGTCTCTGTCCCTAAGAATTTATAATGTACTGGGGAGAAAATAAATGAATCCAAATAGCCATAGAAAGAGGCAGAATAGATAACAAGTACCCTGGAACGTTAAAGAAAGAGGTTTCCCTGGAGAATGGTCAGGGAAGTATTCATGGAGGAGGTGGGATTTGAGCTAGGCCTTGAAGGAAGTGGGGCGGCGGGGGGGTGGGGTTTGACAGGGTGATGTGTGGGAGGTGGGAGGGCTCTGGGTCACCCTGAAAGCATTTTCCGATTCAAGTTTCCACCAGCACGAAGATTCAGTCCTTGTTATTACCAAGAGCTATGCTCTTTGAAACATAAAAATTTCACTGCATTATTACAATGGTTCTTAAAATGATAGATATACAAAGAATGTAATAATATATGATGCTTATTTGTTAAACAGTCTATCAAAATGTATGCACAGTATCATCTCAACTATGGAAAATGCACAGAAGAAAGATGACAGGAAACTTAAAAATGTTAACACGTTGCACATAGGTATTGCAATTATGGATTTCTTCCTTCTATACAGCGGTGTGTGTGTGTGTGTGTGTGTGTGTGTGTGTGTGTGTACTAAATATCCAGAAGGCAATGTATAGAACACATATGTTCAGTTTTAATAGCAACAACAATAACATAAACACTTATGAACTCACCACCCAGGTAAAGAAATAAAACATGGCTGGTACTTAGAAGTCCCCTGTGTGCCCCTCCCCATTTGTATGCCTTCTTTTTCCCCAGATAGTATTGTTAATTATTTCCTTAGAGTTTTTCAACCTATGTTTATATCCCTAAACACCATATTGCTTAATTTTTGGGGATAAAAATGAGTGTCAAACTGAAATCTAGCTGTGTGAGAAAAGGAATATATATATATATATATTTTTTGGCTGCGTTGGGTCTTCATTGCTGCACGTGGGCTTTCTCTAGTTGTGGCGAGCGGGGGCTACTCTTCATTGCGGCATGCGGGCTTCTCATTGCAGTGGCTTCTCATTGTGGAGCACGGGCTCTAGGTGTGCGGGCTTCAGTAGTTGTGGCTCATGGGCTCTGGAGCGCAGGCTCAGTAGTTGTGGTGCACGGGCTCAGTTGCTCTGAGGCATGTGGGATCTTCCCAGACCAGGGCTTGAACCCATGTCCCCTGCATTGGCAGGCAGATTCTTATCCACTGTGCCACCAGGGAAGTCCCAGAAAAGGACAATATTGCCACTATTAGGTCAAGGCTGCCAGAAGGAGGGAAGGTGAGGAGAGCCTCTGGGTGTTAGTCCTACTGAAGCTTTTCTGAGAGTTTACCTGAACATCTGGGAGACATCGATCGGCAAGCCATAAGTAAGTCCTGAAGTCTGGGGCTCTGGAACCAGGGAATTTAACAGTGCTGTCATGTGGGACAGAGACAGGACGGGCAGTAGATATATGATCAGAGGGAGTGGGCTGCTCTGTATGTTTTACTTCTAAGCCCCTATAGATTCCCTCTAAAGCTTATGAGTAGGTCAAAGAAGACATCTCTAGGGTGAAATGAATGTCTTCTGCTGGCCCATTCAGCTGGCATGGAAGGGAGATCTAGAATTTGATCCACACATGGTCAAAGCAAGCAAGTATGGATAGGAATCTGGACCAGGCTTACCTGGGCACTCTATCCTCAGGTTAAAAAAATGATGCGATGGTGGAGGAAATCCTGAGGATGACAGTGCTCAGAATGTCTAGTCCTTGAATCTGACTGCTCCTTTCTGAACCGCCTCTCCTCATCAATGGGGGTAAACTGTTCTCTTCTGCTCTCAATCACTCCCTTAGTGGTTCCCTTCACCCCCTCTAGGCTGGCCCACTGGTTTCCTGTAGCCCACGTTCTCTTCGAGGTTATTGCTTTATTTTCTAGGAGCACTACTTCCAAGAGCTTGTTGCAAAAGGAAGGGTGCATGGGAGGTCAACAATTTGAGATCCTGAATATCTTAAAATGACCTTTATTCTACCCTTATATTTGATCGATTATCTGGATCTAAAATTCTTGTTTGGATAATTTTTTTTTTCAGAATTTGGAAAAATTGTTCCATTGTCTTCTAGCTTCCCATGTTAATGTTGAGAAGTCCTAATTCTCTGTAGATCACCTATGTTTTCTCTATGGAATCTTGTAGAAATTTTTCTTTTCCCCCAATGTTGTGAAATTCCACAACAATGTGCCTTACTGTGGGTCTATCTTCATCCATTGTGCTAAGCACTTGGCGGATCCTTTCAGTCTATCAATTCATGTCCATCAGTTTGGGAAATTTTCCTGGATTATTTAATTGATTTTTATCCTCTCCATTTTCTTCTTTTTCTCAGCTTTCTGGGAGATTCCTCGGTGGTATCCTCCTACTCAATAGCTTTATTGTTGCTTTCATGATTTGACTTCTCAAGAGCTCCTTTTAATTTTGTCCTCTGAATGTTGCTTTGTTGAAACACACATCCTGTTCTTGTTTCATGATTGCAATATTTTCGCTTACTTCTTTGAAGGTAATATTGATAATTTTGTTTTGTTTTGTTTTGTTTTCTTCTCTCTGCATAATTGCTATGTCTTCCAAGTTACTTTTCTTTTGTCCTTGCATTTTTTGATAATGAGTTTCCTCAGATGTCTGATGATACTTGAATTCTGCATGTTTAAGAATAGGAACTTAAAGTGCTAATCAGAACTTCTGAGAACAGGAGAGAAGCTTTAGACTTTGAGCTTCATTGTATGGTGATTTGGGTGAGCTATTTGTTGCAGAACACCTGATGTCAGAATCTCTAGGTGTTTCCTCTTGGGCTGATCAAATTCTCAGGGAATTCTCTTCCAGTCTCCTGGCTGGTGCTGCCCTTTCTGAGATTTTGAGAATCTATGGTATAAATTGGATTGATTCTCAGCTTTCCCCACAGCTAGCTTGGGATTCAGTTTTCTTGATTCTGCTACAAGTCTCTACTCTTACAGTTGGGTGGTGAAAAAACTAAAGAACAAATGAAGATAGGACTATGGTGTGAGTTTAAATTTTGGATCCTAACATCCAGTTTTTATTTAAGCATGGAGTCACGCTTGAATAAGAGAATGCAAAAAATCGAGTGAATTATGCATGTTCTAGACATTCAGCTAACTTTCTAATCACCTGGGGGTAATGAAGGGAATCCTGGATTCCCACAACAGAGAATGTCAGAACTGGAAGGTGCTTTGGAACTAATTCAAGCCTGACACGTGCAGAAAATGAGCCCCCAAGCCAGACATCCTGTATTTGCACCAGAAGGCATTCTCTGAGCTCTGTGTTTGCCTGGCCTGATACACAGCTAGCCAAGATCCTTGAGCACACATTTCCCAAGAGAGTAGAGGGAGCCCAGAAGTCTGGATCTTGAGGGAAAGAAAACTTTCAGAGGCTGTCAATTCAGTGGATCATGTACTCACAGAGGCACCAAATCAAACTATACAAGTTGCCTCATCAGGTTTTGCCCCTTTTGATAAAATTCTGAACACTTGGCAAGGGCTTGGTCCTGGAGGAGCAGGACATAGAGTGACTATAAGGAAGAATGATGAACACCTCACCTCTCATTGCCCTACCCGGGGCAATCCAAAGCTAGAACCCCAACTTCTAAATCCCATACCGTGGGGGTAAGTCAATACAAAGTATTGTTATTCTCAGCAGCCTCACTTGGTAGAATCATAGTAAAAATTAGGAATCAGAGACTTTTAAAATGATCTTAGAAGTCAAGTCATTCTGACTGTTCTTTCTCTTATAAATTCCCTCACCTGGTAAAGTACAGACTTGACTCCACATCCTCTCTTTTTTGGCTAATTATATTTTGTATTTAACTGTAATTTTATTTCTGTGTTTGAATAGTATTAAATTCGTGTTTTTCAAATCTCAAAAGATACAAGTTTCCTGTTTTCCTGTGTGCCCCAGACCCTAGTTTCCTTCTCTAGAGGCAAGCAGTGTTATGAATTTTTTCAATGTATCTTTCAGAAACATTTTGTGCACATATAAACAAAAACATACATATTCTTTTTTCTTCCTCTTTGATTTTTGCAACAGATGGTAGCATTCTGTACACAATTTTCTGCACTTGTCTCCCTACCAAATAGGACTTTTTGTTGCTGTTGTTTAATATACCTCTGCATAGCTCCATTGCATGGATGAACCATAGTGTATTCAACCAATACACTAGTGATGAACCCTTATGTTATTTCATCTCTTTTCCTTCTTTTTTGTTTATTGACTTTTTATTGAAGTGTAGTTGATTTACCATCTTTTTTTCTTTTGAAGGCTTTATTTCCTAGTCTTTCCCCTCACTCTTCTTTAAAATTTTTACTTTTTTATTAAAAAATAGGATATAAACATTTAGAATTTTAATAGGTATTGCCAAGTTACACACTCAAAAAGTTATAGCAATTTACACTTCCATCAAATATATGAAAGTGCCTGTTTTGCATTATTCACAAGAGCCAAAATATGGAAACAACCCAAATATTCGTGAGCAGATGAATAGATAAAGACAATGTGGTATGTACGTACAACGGAATGTTATTCAGCAGTCAAAAAGAAGAAAATCCTGCCACTTGTGACAACATGGATAAACCTGGAGGATATGTTAAGTGACATAAGCCAGTCATAGAAGGACAAATACTACATGATACCAGTCATATGAGGTATCTAAAATAGTTATATTCATGGAAGCAGAGAATAGAACAGTGGGTGGCTCCCAGAGGCTGGGGAAGGGGAAAATGGGGAGTTGTCATTCAATTGGTAGAAAATTTCAGTTACACAAGATGAATAAGATCTAGAGATCTGCTGTACAGCATAGCACCTATAGTTAACGATACTGTATTGTGCACTTGAACTTTTAACTGGGGAGATCTCATATTAAGTGCTCTTCACATACACACACACACAGAAGGGGACACAAGGAAACTTTTGGAGGTGATGGATATGTCTGTTTCCTTGATTGTGATGATAATTTCATGGGTGTATGCGTATATCCAAACTCATCAAATTGTACCATTAAATATATGCAGTATATTTATATGTGTATATATATATATATATATCAATAATACCTCAATAAAGCTGTTTTTATAAAAGGAGAAAGTGTCCTTTTTTCACAGCTTCACCAATATAGGTTATTCTCAATCTCTGATGTATTCATCCATCTAATAGGCTTTATTGGTTTAGTTTTAAATAATTTTCCATGATTTAATTGTGCAAAAGGTAAATGATTGCTAGATAAAATTTACAAAATACAGAAAAGCAAAATAAAACTATTTTAAAAACAACCATAATCCCAACCAGCAACAACCAAGTTACAATTTGGGGGGCATTTACTGGCAGTACTATAATTTATATTCCTTTTCTTCTCTTTTTCGATACAAACATGTTAACATACTAGTATATTGTTTCTTAACTTTCTAAAAAGTTAATAACATATGCTGAACATTTTCTATATTATTATTTCTATGTGTTAAACACATTAAAATTTTTACTATAAAAATTTTGAAACAGGGACTTCCCTGGTGGTGCAGTGGTTAAGAATCCACCTGCCAATGCAGGGGACACGGGTTCAAGCCCTGGTCCGGGAAAGATCCCATGTGCTGTAGAGCAACTAAGCCTGCGAGGCACAACTACTGAGCCCGTGTGCCACAACTACTGAAGCCCATGTGCCTAGAGCCATGCTCCGCAACAAAGAGAAGCCCTCACTCGCCGCAACTAGAGAGAGCCCACGCCCAGCAACGAAGACCCAACGCAGCCAAAAATAAATTAAAAAAAAAATTGAAACATGTAAAAGTAGATAGAATATTAGAATATCATAATGAATATCTGTATATACAATATCTAGATTTAAAAATTATTAACATTTTCTCATTTCAGTTCATTTATTTCTTTTTCTTTGCTGAGTATTTTAACATACTTCCTGGCCATCATGAGGTAGCTAGGGAAGACATTAATATCCTTATTCTACAGAGCAGAAAACCAAGATTCCATGAAGTTAAGGACTTGCTTTAGGCCACACACTGACGGACAGACATGGGATTCTAACTCATTTTCTTACTTCAAAACCAAAATATTCTTCCTCTCAGGAGTTTTGCATCTTAAAAGGGAACTGCAGGAGAGGATGACGCTTTACGGCACAGTGATGAATAGGTGGTGTGCGATTCTGGGCTTTAGAGGAAGAGATTTGGGGAAAGAACTCCCTTTCCAAAGGCCGGTCTCTGCTTGCTCTACCCAGAGTTGGAGGTGAGCGCATGAGGGTCTGCCCTGGGGGAGGAAGCAGTTGGGAGAGATTTTGTAAAGGAAGAGCTAAAAGGATTTTGGAGTTTGCTGGACACTGGGAGAGAGACATTCCCGTTGGTGAGAATTCCAGGTGCACTGCTAGCACCAATGGAACATTTATTTGGAAGTGGTTCATGTCCACCCTTCAAATCCCACCCTTAGCCATTTCTACCTTGCTTACAAGGAGCCTTTCATTGCATCTCCCCAGCGTCTCCTAGCCTATTCTTGGGCACTGTACACTCAGCTGAGGGAGTGGAGACCCCAAGCCTAGCTCTGGTGGTGACCTTATCAAGACTTTTCCATCATACTTGCTGGGTCATCGGAAAAGCTTGCTCACTGGGCAGGCCAGCCAGCTTCCAGGGAATTCATCAGCGGGCTGGAAATGGGGTGTGTGTGACCCTCCACTGCTCCCAGGGCTTTCCCCTTCCTCCTGCCTACCCTGAGTTCACCTCTGGAATCGGACCAGTTCTCCACAATTGCAGCCAGGGTGACAGCAAAGTGTGATGGATGGATAAGGAGCTGTGGAGTGGCAGGGCACTTGGTCAGGAACCCAAGGCTGTGTTTATGAGAAGGAAGAGGCTGTTTCCTGGAGCAAGCATAATGCAGCTCTAAAAAAGGCAGGGGAAATACATCATGAGAAGGAGCATAACCCTGGGAGGGCCATTGGGAATCCGAGTACCAGAGAAGCCCAGGCAGGTCTGGTGCGTCTGACAAGGCCTTTCTTACAGGCCATTTGCGTGAGGCTTTGCTGCTGTTCCCTGCAGAGCTGACAGCCACTCAAGGTCTCCGTGGGGAGCTGGGAGGCTAATCTTAGCTGTCGCTTTCCAGACCTTCTCCTCTGGCCCTGCTGATGCATTTAGAAAAGAAATAACAAACTCTATTGTTTTAAAAAACTGAAAAAAATGACAATTTTGGCTGTTGATTCTTGCATTGCTGCCAACAGATTGGGAGTATCAGCTCTTAGCCTCCTTCCAAACCCAGAGCAAAATAAAGTTTAACTGGACTCCCCCAATGGTCAAGAGAGGTCTGAAAATGTGTTTTCTCCAAAGAGTGTTACTATCTCTGTTTATCTCTAAGGATTCTTGTTCCTCTGACTTCCCTGAAGATCCTGCTGGGCTACGAGGGAGACTTGGGATAAAATGAGCTCTCTGTATTAGTTTCCCATGGCTGCTGTAAGAAACTACAAACCTAATGGCTTTAAGCAACAGAAATTTATTCACCTACATTTCTGGAGAGCAGAAGTCTGAACTGAGTCTTACAGGGCTAATATCAAGATTCTGGTAGGGCTGGTTCCTTCTGGAGGCTCCAGAGGAGAATCTCTTCCTTGCCTCTTCCAGTTCTGATAACTGTCAGCATTTCTTGGCTTTTGGCCCTTTCCTTCACCTTCAAAGCCAGCAGCATAGCATCTTTTCTCTCTGCAACTGCTTCCCTCTTCTTCTGTAGTCAAATCTCTCTTTTATTTTTTCAATTTTTAGATTGTGGTAAAATACACTAACATAGTTTATCATCTTAACCATTTTTAAGTGTACAGTTCAGTGGCATTAAATACATTCATAATATTGTGCAACCATCACCCCCATCCATCTCTATAGCTCTTTCATCTTGTAAAACTGAAATTCTATACTTATTAAACAATAGCTCCCCATTCTCTCCTCCCCCCAGCCCTGGAAACCATCATTATACTTTCTGTCTCTATAGTTTTGTCCACTCCATGTATCTCATATAAGTGGAATCACACAATATTTATCTTTTGGTGACATGCTTATTTCACTTATATCGCTGGCATAATGTCCTCAAAGTTCACCCATGTTGTAGCATATGTCAGAATTTCCCTACTTTTTATAGCTGAATAATATTCAACTGTATGTATGTACCACATTTTGCTTATCCATTCATCTGTCAATAGACACTTGGGTTCCATATTTTAGCTACTGTGAATAATGCTTTGAATACATGTGTACAAATATTTCTTTGAGACCCTATTTTCAATTCTTTTGGGTACATATACCCAGAAGTGGAGTTGCTGGATCATATGATTAGTTCTATTTTTAATTTTGTGAGGACTGCCACACTGTTTTCCACTGCAGCTCTACCATTCTACATTTCTTTTTCCAGTTTTTCCACATCCTTGTCAACACTTGTTACTTTCTGCTGTTTTGATCATAGTCATCCTAATAGATATGAGTGAGGTGGTGTCTTATAGTTTTAATTTGCATTTCCCTAATGATCAGTGCTTGAGCATCTTTTCATATGTATATCTTCTTCAGAGAAATATCTATTCAAGTCCTTATGAATTGAGTTGTTTATTTTTGTTGAGTTTCTGCTTCCCTCTTATAGGACACTTGTGATTACATTTAGGACCCACCTGGATAATCCAGAGTAATCTCCCCTTTTCAGGATCCTGCAAAGTCTCTTTTCCCATACATGGTAACATTCATATGCTTCAGAGATTAGGACCTGGATATTTTTGAGGGCTGTAATCCTATAGTTATAAAAACCTATCGTGCCCTTTAATAATCACAGGAATGTATCAAGCATTTACTGTGTGCTAAGTACTGTGCTAGCTGACTTGATGAAGGTACCTTTCTAATTCTTCCACCCTGTGAAATAGGGACTGCCCCCTATTTGCAGATGATAATAGCTAACACTCACTGAATTCATAGTATGTGCCAAGCTCTCTTCTTGGACTTTAGAGGTATTAACTCTTTTCACTCTTACAGCAACCTATGAGGTAGGTACTATTATTATCTCTGTCTAGAGATGGAGAAACTGAGGCATAGACAGGTTAAGCAATTCGTCCCAGATCTTCTAGTAAGAAGCAAAACTGGAATGTGAACCTAAGCAAATAGCTACTAAACTTTCTGCCAATTCAGCTTTGTTCTTCATAGCAGAAGGTTTACCTAGATTTGTATTATCTTTATTCCACCGAAATAAAGTGGAATAAAGTACCGTGGTCTGAGGGTCACCTTGGTCAAACTAATTGGCCAAATAGTTTTTTTCATCACCTGGGTATATTTCTTTGCATTCAGTATTGTGTTTATATCCACTTTGAAACTAAACATTCTTAGAGCAACAACATATTATCATTAATACTTTTGTGTAAATAGGTTTACTAGGTAGTTTTTATAATAGAAAGAAAAGCATGAGCTTGGAGGGTTAAGAAAGAGAAAGCTGGGATTCTACAGTCAAAAATCATGAAGGGGGGCTTCCCTGGTGGCGCAGTGGTTGAGAGTCCGCCTGCCGATGCAGGGGACACGGGTTCGTGCCCCGGTCCGGGAAGATCCCATATGCCACGGAGTGGCTGGGCCCGTGAGCCATGGCTGCTGAGCCTGCGTGTCCGGAGCCTGTGCTCCGCAACGGGAGAGGCCACAACAGTGAGAGGCCCGCATACCGAAAAAAAAAAAAAAATCATGAAGGGGATGGAGGAATAATGGGGAATAAAAGGACCCAGCTTCTGTCCTGAGAGGATAATGTCATGGTGAGGAGAGAGGGAGGGAGAGAGACAGAGATGACAAATGAACTGGAGCATTCTGAGCCCACTGAAGTCAAGGTTGCTCCAAGGTGACCAAGCTGAAAGTGTGGGAATGAGTGAACAGCCAGGCACTGGAGCAGGCACTTTACTGGGAAGCAAGGTAGAGAGAAGAGACAATAAAAAGGATTCACTCCATCAGATTTTTCAGCCCAGTAAAATCCCAGTCCATCACTACAATCTACTGATTCAAAAGTATTCATTAAGCTCCTACTGTGTGCTCAGGACTTTTCTAAGAGCAGCCACTGGAGAGGCTCCAGCCATCATGAATACAAATATAAAGTAATGCCTGGATTGCAAACTGACAACCCCGGGGCCTAATTTTGGAAGTAGTATTTTTGCCAGCAAACCATTTAAAAAATTGAATTAGGATTTAAAACTTTTTTTTAAAGTTTAACCATTCCCTGTACAGTTCACCCCACTTCTCACATTCTGTATTGGCAAATTCTCAACCCTCTTCATTCACTGCTAATCCAGACACTGAAGGCAGCCTTTGGGAGAAGGCCTTTTGCCACGTGATAGAGGCTGCCAAACTTCCGGAATGAAAGCCGTTAAGCCAAGGAAAACCTTGCTTACAACCATCTAAGTAACTCTAGATGAGCACACGCCTGACCCTTTAGCCTCATTTGTCCACAAGTGTTACAGATTTTACTGCCACAACTTATAGGGTCAGATCATTTCCCATTTTGTCCTCCACCCTTAGCTCTCCTGGAAGGCTGGAGGCTGTTCTGCCTTTTGAGTAAATGGAAATATTTGTCTCAATGGCGTTTAGTGGGTGGGTAAGATTAACCTTTAGCCTCCACATGGACACAGGTTGTGTGGCAAAGAAGGCAGTTTGGGCCAAGACTCACCGGGGGCTGGCAGGGGCTGAGGAACGAACATTATATTAGATGATTCTGCCAAAAAGTGATAGGATGTCAAGGCTAGAAGAAAGCTTAGATCATTCACTCATTCATTCAACAAATATTTATTGAGTGCTAGCATTTTGGGGGGTCACAGCAGTAAAAGACAAAGTCCCTGCCCTCAAGAAACTTATGTCTAGTGATGCAGCTACTTGGAAACCATGTCTATAGTCCAATGCCTTTATTATATAGACAATGAAACCAGGATCAGAGCACGAAAATAAATTGCCTAAGGTCAGATGGCTTGTTAGTGACAAAGCCATGACTGAAAACAAGGTTTGACAGTCATTCCCAGGCTTTTTCTACTTCCTATTTCCTTGTCCTTCTTAAAGGTTTTTATCTGCCTTCATCTTCCACAATGATCCATCCTAAACCATCCTCTCCTGCAGTCAACCTTACTGAGGTCGCTTGAGCTTGACTATCAATTGAGTGTCCTATCTTAAAGGATTGAGCAATTTGTCGCATATTTATAGAGCAACTTCCCTACTTTATTTCCACTTTACATTCCTTCTTCCCTATAAGTTATGTTCAAAGGCAATCGTTCTATTCTATAAATGGGTTAAACTCTTGTTTAAATGGGTCATTTTCACAGAAGAGTACATACTGTATGATTTCATTTATATGAAATTCTAAAAAAGAAATTCTATTTATATTAAATTCTAGAAGACTGCAGAAAAGAGAAGCATATCAATAGCTACCTAGTGTCAGTTGTGGGAATTTACTGCAAAGAGGCACAACAGAACTTTTGGGGTGATGGAAATGTTCTATCATCTCTTTAATGTAGTCATGGTCACACAGGTGTATACATTTGTCAAACTTATCAAACTATAAGTTTAAGATAGATTGTTTTATTGTTTGTAGATTATACATCAATTTTTGGAAAAGGGGACTTTCTGAAGCAGGCTTGTCTCTCTGAAAAGAGGCAGATAGGATCTGCCAGAGTAGAGACTCAGGACTTAAAATGCAGTGACTTAACTAGAATGAGTGATTCTACCCACAGAAAAAGTGAGACTGGAAGGTGACTCTGCTCTTTGCTCATTTGGTCTCATTTGCTATGTGCCTGTCATAGCGTAAGCGTTTTGCTGCAGTGGGTGTTTCAAGATACTTTAACTTGCTAGGCTGACTTACGGAGATATAAAGACTTGAGGCATGTTAAGTATGGGCATATCTACTCTATTTTATGACTGATTTCCAGGGCTTTCCAAAGCCAAATTTTTATTATACATACAAGATTTTCACCACGTGAGCTGAGTTGAAAACTTAAATATCTGCTTTTTTTTTTTGGCCAGAAGTGCCATCTTCTAGTAATTTGCCAAATGACCAACACAAAGGGAAAGGAAAGAAGCACCCATTATACATTCTCAGGGCCATTTAGAAAACATGGAGCTACTCCTTTGGCTACATACATGCAGATCTACAAGAGAGGTGGTATGGTTGACATCAAGGGAATGGGCACTGTTCAAAAAGGAATGCCCCATAAGTGTCCCCATGGCAAATCTGGAATAGTTTACAGTGTTAGCCAGCATGCTGTTGGCATTGCTGTAAACAAACAAGTTAAGGACAAGATTCTTTCCAAGAGAATTAATGTACATATTGAACATATTAAGAACTTTAAGAGGCAAGGCAGCTTCCTGAAACGTGTGAAAGAAAATGATCAAAAAAGAAGGGAGCCAGAGAGAGAGGTACCTGGGTTCAACTAAAGCTCCACCCAGAGAAGCACACTTGTGAGGGGTCTGAGCTGCTGGAACCTATTCTCTATGAATTCATTGCTTAATAGGACTTAAAAAAAAACAGACAAAAAACCCCACAAACCTATTCCATGAAAAAAAATCAACTCCACTATTTGTTCTCAGCTTGCTTGGGGGTAGAGGACAGAAACTGAATTCTAGGTTCATCATGGTTTAATCCCCCTCCCCTTGGGGTATTTGACAGGAGATTTTCCTGGGATCTTGAAACAGTTTATTAACCTGCAAATAAGCCTGGCCCTTTCCGTGTCTCCAAATATGACGTCTGTGTGCACATGCAAGCATATGCTTACGGTTGGCGGCCTTGTCTCTCCTATGAACTTGGAATCACTTCCAAGCTCCTGGAAGTGAGAATTTACGTTCATTTTTACAATAACATGAATATGTACATTTGATTTCCTCTGCTCAAATTGTAAACGCAATTTAATGTTTAAGGGGCTCAGTGGAAAACACTTGATGTGCAAATCTCCCCACAGAAGCACCACAGAGCCAGTGAAAGCATCCCAGGGGATCTGTGCAATATTTAGTTCACTGAAGTTACCCAGTCCTTCTCCAGCCTCACACCAGCCTCTGAGTGATAAACATACTATTTAGGGGACTGATACATATAGGGCTCAATCCTAACTAACAGTACCTTAGATTTGCTGACACTTGACTCAACTCATTGTACTTTCACATGCATTATCCTCATAACCAGACTGGGAGGTGTACTGGATGGATATTATTATCTCCATTTCATTGATGAAAAGCCAAGTCTCAGAGAGGATATGAGATTTGCTGAACGTCATATGGCGAATCAGCAGAAGAGGTGGAACAAGGACCAAGAGCCATGGACAATCAACGAGATGAGGGACAGAATAGAAAACTTGTAGCACTGTTATAAGAAGATGCATCAGACAAATGTATGAGGAAGGCAGCTACAATTTATGAGTACTTACTATGTGCCAGATAGTGTGAGAGGTGCTTTATATATATCACCACATGCAAGGTCATAGAAAACATGTGGGGTTGTGATTATGTGGGGGGATGACTATTTATTGTCTCATTTTACAGAAAAGGAAATTAGGAGTCTAAAAAGATGAGGAATTTGCTCGAAGTACTGGAAGGAAATCCATTCTCCACCTATTTACAAGAATATCCCAGAATGTATAGATGACCAAGCCCTAGTCATTCCTGAACCTCAGCTTCAGTCTCTACTTCTCCTCAGCCTCCGCCCTCACTACCAATCTTCATTTTCACTTCATCTTCATTCTCAATTTCAACCTCATCCTTAACTTCATCTTCCCCTCCGCATGATTAGGGAGAATCAGTCTCAACAAATGGTCGTTGAGGATAAGGAATTTCATGTTGCCTGAGTAACCCCACCTAGTCTCCAACTTGCCAGCACAATTGCTGACACACCATCTTTCTCATGCCAGTCTGTAGATAATTGTTTTCAAATATTTCTGTGGAATATGTTTGTGTATTGTTTCCTCCATTAATTTGTAAGCTCCCTCCGGATAGGAGTTATGGCTCTATTTTGCTCTCTAGACTAAGAAGCTGGTATAGTTATTTTTGCATTGTGGGAAGTTAATATATATTTGTCCTCAGTAATGACGATTTCTCTCACATTGCGTACACAGGTTTTCTTCACTGATCATTCTCATTTGCTTTTTGTGTGGGACCCAGAGGTTTATCATTTTTTCTTATTTTCATGATACATTATTCACTATTACCATTAGATCGCACTCACTGTATTCATTTATTCATTCAACAAACACTTATTGTGCTAAGTAACAGGAATACAAAAAGAACAAGATAAAATAATAGACTTCAAGTCTTGGGGCATCAACTAAGTTTTTCTCACTTTGAAATCATTTTATTTATTTTGGCTCTGTAGTTTGCAAGTAGTAATTTGAATACAAAGACTGGCCATAATTTTGTAAAAAACAATTGTTGGATTATTCTTGCAAGGACAGGAGAGACAGCATTTTTTGTTTGTTTGTTTGTTTTTTAAAGAATATGTTGGGGGTAGGAGTTTATTAATTTATTTTTGCTGTGTTGGGTCTTTGTTTCTGTGCGAGGGCTTTCTCTAGTTGTGGCAAGCGGGGGCCACTCGTCATCGCGGTGCGTGGGCCTCTCACTATCGCGGCCTCTTGTTACAGAGCACAGGCTCCAGACGTGCAGGCTCAGTAGTTGTGGCTCACGGGCCTAGTTGCTCCGCGGCATATGGGATCCTCCCAGACCAGGACTCGAACCCGTGTCCCCTGCATTAGCAGGCAGATTCTCAACCACTGTGCCACCAGGGAAGCCTCAAGACAGCAGCTTTTGAGGTCTTAACATGATTCTTTTGAAATGGTCTTTAGCCACAATATGTCTGAATTTCCTCTTACATTTGTCATACCTTGCATTCCTCTAGCATTCAACCAGATTCTTCAGGTTATTTCCTTTTTATGAGAAAGAAGCTTAGGTTAAATAAAAGGGGCCCCCCAAAAGTAATAGGATGCCAAAGAAACATTAGGAACCACTTTACAAAAAAATGAGATCCTTTCATGATTCATGGTCTTTACCCTGTAAGGAGATTTATTTACTGTCTTGGAATAACCCATCCAAAAATAGTTGCAAGATGTCCACGGTCAGAGAATATCACAGACTGGAGCTGTGGAGATGCTAGCCGGATGGAATCTTGGTGAAGGGCTGGGTAGGGACACATGCTGCCCTTTCTTCTTAGTGTGCTGATTTAGTCCTGGGGTAGATCAGTGTGTGAAAGAAAAGAAAGGTACCGGGTTCCCTTTCCTAGGAACTTCTGAGTAGGAAGACACTTTGTTACATTTTTTAGAAGACATCCAACTGGATAAACATCACTTTGTTTCTGAGATCATAAAGAATAAATTTCAGAACCTCGTCCCTACACATTGCATCCATCAATCTGTTTGATTATGTCGTTACTGTCATAATTTCGACTCTCCAACGTGGTTCACTATGGTGGTTTTGCAGTATAGACGAGAGCAATAAATATTTCAGAAGAATGGGATATACTCTGTGGTACAGTGCAGGTAAGAAGTTGGTGAGCATCCTTCATCCAGTACCTTTCCCCTTTCCTACATCTTTATTTTTCTAGGTACTTCACAATCTGAGGAACTTTTATCTCCCTAAACTTATTTTTCATATGGTTTCTCAATCAAAACCATTCTCACAGGTTAGGTCAAGTTTCCTTACTTTCATCCCTCCCCCACAGGATATAATCCCTTCCTCAGTTCCTCTTGGGAGGAATGCCTTTTCTGCCTTTCCCAATCCTTTCCTTCCTCCAAGGTCCACTTTAGACCCATGTCCTCCATCAAGTCCTCCCTGACAGCTCCTGCCCAGTTCCCTCTTCCTTCTCTGACCTCCAGCTACACAATGGTATGTGATAATAATAGCCTTCACTGGCCCACTGGTTGACAAAGCACTGCACTCACTTGAGATTTTCACAAGTCCCTGAGGTTTGTAAGGAGACTTTTCTTGTCCCGTCAGAGAGAATGAAAAACTATCCCAAGGCCCTATTGCAAATGGCAAAACTGAGATGTCAGCCCAGGTCCTTAAAGTCCAAAGCTTTCCCACTATAGTCTTTTGTCTCTCACACTTCCATATGCCAACAGTGCCTAGTTCAGAGTGGAGAAAAATTAGACTCTGTGAGGGGCATGGTCTCCCTGAGAGCTAGAGAAGGGGGGATATCACCAAAGCACTGCAGAATGAAGACATGAATTCACTTGTTTGTTATGAGATTTTTTTTTTGAACCAAAGAAAAGAGGTATTTAAAAAAAAAAAAATGCCAGCAGAGAAAATCTCTCTCCTTTGGCTGGGTGACATTTCATGCCTGTTCATATCGTTATGTCAGACTTTGAAAAACGAAGAGCTAACGCAGTCTCTTTCCTCACTAGACAGAAGGAAGAGCTGGGTATTTCCCCAGTAGGAGACACGAATGTAATGATTGAAACATTAGGATTGAGGCTGAGTCACTGGCATTGGGAGGGTGGTGGGTCAGAGCCTTCCCCAGAGCTTTCAAAGCTGGCAAATGTACTTAGGGCTGTAGTTACACACACCTGTTGGCTGCAGCCAGTGCTGGCATTGTCAGCATCTGGAACGTGGGTCTGGGAAAATCTCCAGCTGTCCTTAGTTCTTTCAAAATAGATCTTCTCCAGATCAAGGCACTAGTATTTTATGTTTTAATAACTTAAAAAGTAATTTAGGATTCATAAGTAGTTGCAAAATGCTACAGAGATTTCCTATGTACACTTCACCCAGCTTCCCCCAATGATAATAACTTACCTAGACAGAGTTGTTTGTTTTTGATGTAGTATATAAGAACAAATACTTAATCATTATCTATGATGTTTCTAGGGATTGATAAGCTCAGTTGGGTGGTTCTCACGTGGGGTCCTTCATTCAGTGACTATCAGATGACAGCTGAGTCTAGAGTCATCTGAAGGTTTCTTCACTCATGTAAAGCTGGGCTGGTAAAGTATCTCTCTCCATATGCCCTTTCCCAGCTCCAGCTTCCTAACAGCAGGGTGGTGTCAGGGTAATCAGATTTCTTGTATAGTGGCTGGTTTACTCCAGAGCAGTTGTTCCAGGAGGTCTGGGTGGAAGCTGCAAGGCTTCTTATAATGTAGTCTCGAAAGTCCCAGAACTTCCTTCACTTCCATCACACTCTATTGGTCAAGCAAGTCACTCAGGCCAGCCAGATTCAAGGAAAGAGGACTCAGACTCCACATAACAATGGGAGAAGCAGCAAAAAATTGACAGCTATCTTTAATCCACAGCTGCCCTGCAGTTTGGTTATTCCCAAGTGGACAAGCATGCTAAGGAACAGCTCATTAGAAGCGTTGTTTATGTCATTAGTAGGTTAAGTCCTCAGGTCTGGCCCTATGAGAATTCTCATCCAGTCACAGGGTCACAGCACCAGTAGGCAGCATATGCTCAATAAACGTCATCTGATAGAGCAACTGAAACACCTTCTCAACCCACACATAGTAAGTGGAAATTAATAGGGAAGTAGTGACTATCTCTGTGGACTTTAGGGTAAACCCTGGAATTGGCCTTGTACTGCTGCATCTTCCATTCTCCAAATAGGCTGGAATCCATCACGTAATTTTTGCTCTATTTGTGTCTGTTACAGAGTAATCCGCCTGGACTAGATAAGGCACTGTGCTAGGTACTATGTGAGTTACCAAGATTACTTGCGCCTGGCTTTTGCTCTCAGGAATGTTGATAACAATTCCTCACTACCTTTCTGTTGGGGTCTTATTTTCCTGCCTCAGTGTTAGTAAGCATGGCTAGAAAAATGGTGGGGAGGGGAAACGGTCAGGGGAAGCAATCACCACGATTGTCGTGATCGTTAAAACAGGTTACTCCGTGAGGAGAGCAGCAGCTTGCTGTTTTCTTCGGCCGCGCTACACGGCTTGCGTGATCTTAGTTCCCCGAACCTGGGCCCTCAGCAGTGAAAGCGCGGAGTCCTAACCACTGGACCGCCAGGGAATTCTCAGCAGCTTGCTTCTTGATAGCAGCGTCTATGGGAGGGAAACATCCTTCCGGTTCTCTCTTAGGCGAAGAGCAGGGGATAGGGATTGGCATGTTGGATCTCGATTCTTTTTTTTTTCACCTTAAAAATGTACCCTCGGGCTTCCCTGGTGGCGCAGTGGTTGAGAGTCCGCCTGCCGATGCAGGGGACAAGGGTTCGTGCCCCGGTCCGGGAAGATCCCACATGCCGCAGAGCGGCGGGGCCCGTGAGCCATGGCCGCTGAGCCTGTGTGTCCGGAGCCTGTGCTCCGCAACGGGAGAGGCCACAACAGTGAGAGGCCCGCGTACAGCAAAAAAAAAAAAAAAAAAAAAAAAAAAGTACTCTCATCCGTGCCCAGATGCCAAATCATCTGGGGAACAATTCTTTGAGAACGCATTTTCTGTGTGAAAAGAAAAACTTCACCGAGGAGTGGGGACCATCCAACTTACGGTGGGTGGAGTTGGGGAAGTCTTGGGTAGGAGCACAATGTGCTGCAACGGAAGCTGAAGCGAGGAGAGAGCTAAGAATGAACCCTGCTGCTTGAACTAAGGGAGAGGCGCAAACTGAACAACTTAACTGGCTTGTGTATTGAATATGCTTCCTGTGATCCTCTTCCTCAGATTAAGGTTCCAGCCCTGGGATTTGCAGGGAGGAAATTCAGTGGAGAGGAAATTAGGTGGGAAAATGGGTGTGCCTGACAATAGCAGAACTGAGTGAAAGGGCGCCACCTGGAGACCTTTTCTGGTGGTGGGAGCAGAAAAGAGGAAACGGGGTGCATCTGGGAAGCGGTCTCAGTCTGAAGAGAGGAAGAAGGTTTTCGCCTGAAACTGCCGTATAAACAGTGTCAGAATAGTGGTGTTCTGGGTTTGTAGAATGAGCTGGAAGACAACTGTGCATGTCTGAACCCTGAAGAGTGTTATTAAGTGGAAGGGGAAAGGCGGCCTTAAGCATGAGGATGGAGGAAGGGGAGAAGCCATTAGACAAATCCCAAGAGTTGGGCTCTTGGGAAGCCCCCTTGGCTGTGGTATTGCCAGTTCTCTGAATGTGCCACGCTCTTTCACACCTCTGGGCCTTTGCCCATGCTGTCTTTTCTGCCAGGAGTACTCTCCTCTCTTCTTGGGCCTGGATGATATGAGATGCAGTGGAGGGGCTTCCCTGGTGGCGCAGTGGTTAAGAATCTGCCTGCCAATGCAGGGAACACGGGTTCGAGCCCTGGTCCAGGAAGATCCCACATGCCGTGGAGCAACTAAGCCCGTGCACCACAACTACTGAGCCTGCGCTCTAGAGCCCACGAGCCACAACTACTGAAGCCTGCACGCCTAGAGCCCATGCTCCACAATGAGAAGCCACAACAATGAGAAGCCCGCGCACTGCAACAAAGAGTAGCCCCCGCTCACCGCCACCTAGAGAAAGCTCATGCACAGCAACGAAGACCCAACACAGACAAAAAACAAACAAAAAAAAGATTCAGTGGAAGCTTCAGAACCTTCGGGAGTCCTTTACTGATGATTCTCAGTTTGAATTAGGGCCCCCTCTTCTGTGTCCCTTGTAACTTGGGGCTCCCATTGGACATGAGCTCCATTAAGGTAGAGATTGTGTCTGTCTAGCTCACTGTAACACTCCTAGTGCCTAAAACTTGTAAATTGTTAATAAATATCTACCGAATGCGATATCTCTGTTGCAGCAGTTATCCTAGGTATGAAAATTGTATAGACTTCTCTGTCTCTCCCACCAGACTTTAACTTCCTGAAGGCAGGGACCATGGCCTATTCATCTTGGTATCCCCAGCACAGTAGCTCAGAGCCTGGGAGGGAAATAGAGGATGGTTTATCAATACTTGTTGAATGAATATAAAAGGGGGCAGTCTGGGGGTACATGTAAGCTAGTCAGCTAGTTAGTGATTCTAAGTTCTGGCTCACAGTAAGATCACCAGGGGAGCATTAAAAATACTGCTGCCTAGGCTCCACACCAGACCAATCCAAACAGAATCTCCTGGGTCCAGGCATCGGTATTTTTAAAAAGCTTCATAGGTGAATTAATATTGGGAACCTCTGGTCTAGGCTCTAAGGGAATGTCAGAATCTAAGGCAGCCAAGAGAACATTCCAGAAGAGAGCCCCTTTCTGCTGGAAAGGGAAGGGTTTTAGTTCTCTTCCAAAACTGGGTAGGTACTAGAGCAGAAAAGAATAAAGAAGCCTAGATTCTATACTAACACTCAGTGGGTTCTCTATAGGAGAAGAACTGAGGTAGCCAAATGAGCTCTGCTTTTAAGAAATTAGGGCATTTCCAAGGATAATCTTTACCAGAATTCCCAGGGCCAGCAGAATCAGTATTACCTGGGAGCTTATTAGAAATGCAGATTCTCTAGACCCCACCCTCCCAGACCTATGAATCAGAATTGGTATTTGCACAAGATCTCCAGGGGATTTATATGCACACTGAAGTTTAAGAAGCATTGTTCTGAAGTAGTTGTTCCCAAAGTGTGGTTGGGGTACCAGCATCATCTGGGGTAAGGGATGGAGTGGAGTCGGGGGGCTTGTAGTTATCACGCTTTAGTTTGCATCAGAATGACCTAAAGGGTTTGATAATCTCATATTGCTGGGACAATTTCCAGTCCAAATGGAAAATAATAAACCCATAAACCCCCTCATTCAGTAGGTCTGGGGTGCGGTATGAGAATTTGTATTTCTAACAATCAACATCATCCCAGGTGATGTTGATAGTGCTGGTCTGGGGACCACACCTTTGGTTATTACAAATAAGCCTGCTATGACCACTCACATACAAGTCTTTGTATGGACATATGCTTTCATTTATTTGGGGTAAATATCTAGGAGCAAAATTGCTGGATCATGCGAGAGTTATGTTTTAATTTTAAAGAAATTACCAAACTATTTTCCAAAGTGGTTGGACCATTTTACATTCCCACCAACAGTGGACAAAAGTTCTAGTTCCTCCACATTTTCACCAACCCTTGGTATCATCTGTGTTTGAATTTTAACTATTCTAATAGATACATGGTAGTATTTCATTGTGGTTTTAATTTGCATTTCCTTAATGTCTAATGAAGTTGAGCATCTTTTCATGTGCTTATTTGTCATCTACATGTCCTTGTGGTGAAGTGTCCAGATCTTTTGCCATTTTCTTATTGGATGGGTTAATTGTTTATTATTGGGTTTTTTCTTATTACTAAGTTTTGAGAGTTCTTTATTTTGGATATAAGACTTTTATTATATACATGATTTGCAAATATTTCCTTTCAATTATCATTGTCTTTTCATTCTCTTAGTAGCGTCTTTCAAAGAGCAGAAGTTTTAAATTTTGATAAAGTCCAATTTACCAATTTGGTTTTTTATAGAATGTGCTTTTAGGGTTGTATCTAAGAAATCTTTACCTAACCCAGGGTCACAAAGGTTTTCTCCTATAAATTTTATAGTTTTAGGTCTTACATTTAAAGCTATGGTCCATTTTTCATACACAGATCTCCAATTTTTTCATCATCATTTGTTGAAAACACAATCTATGTCTTTAATATCTCTCTACATCGCTTTGTAGTTTGCAGAGTGTAGTTCTTTCATACCTGTTGTCAGATTTATACCTAAGCATTTTATATCTTTTAATACTCTTGTAAATAGTACTATTTAAATTTTCATTTCTGATTGCTCATTGCCAGTATGTGGAAATACCATTAACTTTTGTGTATTGATCTGGTATCACGCAACCTTGCTAAGCTCATTAGTCCTAGTAGTCCAGACCACATTGTCCTTTCCATATTTCTATAAATATTCTGGAGCTTTGTTCTAGGATTTGGTTAAATCACTTGGGAAGAGCTTAATGCTTTAGGGTCTTGTTTTTAAGATTTGTTATATAGGACTGGGGCAGTGTTCAGCCTAGGACTAATTAGTCTTTACTACAGAGCGGTATCCTTCTGTGTACTCTTATCCCCCCACCCATGAATCTTGAAGTTTTCAAGTCTGGCTGGTGAGAACAGACACTCTTCTTAGCCCTATGTGAGTGCCAGTCCATTACCTCTAACCTTTTTAGATGATTCTCTGGCCTCAGAGAGTTTATTTATATGTATGTGCTGATCAGTCCTCAGCTGAATACTCAAATGAGAACCTTCTGCAAACCTCTAGAACTTCCTGTTTCTGTGCAGTTCTCTCCTAAGAACTCCAGCAGTCTTAGTCTCCTCAGACTCTCAGCTTTGTTTTCTCAACTCACCGAGTTTGCCTGGCTCTGCCTGGGCACCCTCTCTGTGCTATGGCCTGGAAACTCTCTCAAGGCAGTAATCTGGGGCAATTATAGTGCTTTACTTCATTTGTTTCACATCTCTCAGGGATCACTATCCTTCTTTGCCTGATATTCAGTGCCTTTCAAACCACTGTTTCAGATATTCTGTCAATTTTGGGGGTTGTTTCATGTGGGAGAGTAAATCAGCCCTTAATCATGGCCAATAGTTTGCATTTAAAATGTAAAGCATGCTTTTATCCTGGAAAGTATTTATATATTTTATAGAATTAAAAGTAATTGGCTTATGTATTTCTCAACTATAACTATAGTTTTCTTCACCTGAAAACTGTTCCTAAGTGAATTGCCCTTTGCTTTAAAAGCAACCTCATTGCTCACTCCAAGATGTTAGAACAGAGCTGCATCTGAATATAAACCAAGCTGTATTAAATCACTGTGTGTGTATTTCACAATGATTGGCAAAACACAACTGTAGTTCTAGGTACAGCCACTTGAACTAGAGCAGCAGCATTAAATCTTCGCCTCACTCAAGTATGGACATTCTGTGGTTTGCTTTACAGCTGACACGTCAAAGCCATTATGAGGAAGAAGATGAAACTCAAAGGTAACATTTATAAACATATGCTCCCTGCTCTTAGATTAAGTGTCCCTGAAGACTTCAACCTAAAGTGAACCTCTGTAAGTCAAAATCCTGATCATGCACATGCTGATGTCTTCTATTTGGATAGCAGTGGGAATTGTTAAGTGACTATGTGACGATAGTGGAAGCACAAGCATTTATTTGAGAGTGTTGAATAGGGGGAGGTGCAAAATGTGAAGCAGTAACAAATGAAAACTGCCTGTAGACATAGAGGAATGACAGGAATATATTCAGTCATGTTTTGAAGTATTAAAATGTAAGTACACTCTAGAAATAATACAGATTCTGAGGCCTGGATTCAAATCCTATTGGTGACAATTATAGCCGTGTAACCTTGGGGAAGTCGCTTTACGCTTCCTCAGTTCCCACAGTACTACCTTACAGGGCTGTTGCAAGAATTAAATGAAATAATACGTGCAAAGCACTTATAATAGTGCCTGGACACAATGAGCTCAATCTAATCATTAGTCGTTGGTTCCACCATCATCATTTTGTTTTTTTTTCATATTTTGGCCACCATGCAGCTTGTGGGATTTCAGTTCCCTGACCAGGGATTGAACCTGGGCCATGCCAGTGACAGTGCCTAATCCTAACCACTAGATCACCAGGGAACTCCCATCATTATTATTACTGTTGTTTTGGAAAATTGCATGTGCAAGGGCAGGAAGGAATGTAGAATGTGTAAAGCGCCAACAGGGAAGGTCTCCTTGAGAAGGTGGAATCTGAGCTGGGTTTTGAAATATAGAAAGAACTTATGATGGATATAGGCAGTGATTCTGGGTGTAGGAAACAGAATGAGCCAAAGTTCAAAGAAAGAAAAAAGTTGGAGGTGTGAGGAAGTCGAGCTGGCATGTATGGTGTGGTTGGGCAGTAGTGATAAGGCAGGAAGGGAAGAAAATTACAGGGTTTGGCAACTGTTTAGATGTGGCAAATTAGGAAGGAGGTATCATGTACAACCCAGATATAAGCTGGACATCACAAGGCTCAGTCTCAAAGCAATGCTGAACTGAAAAACAGTCTAGCAACCAGAACTATTTTAAAACAAATTCAAATTTTTCTTGGCATTTTCTAAGAACACTAAAAAGCATAAATTTTAGGAACAATTCTTAAACTTCACTTTCCTCACCTGATTCTTACATTTCATCAGCTCTGGAGCTCCTCACTGTCTTAACCCCTCACTTTCCATTTCTTCTGTTCTGTCTTTTGTTCATCTCCTCCTTTCCTTCTGCCTCTTCAGTCTTGTCTCTGTTTATCCATTCTCCTTATTTTGAATCACAAAGCCTAGGGACCATCCTGGAAAAGGCAGAACTCTACTTAGAGGGCAGGCTTAGCAAAGCTATCAAAGACAATATTCTCTTCATGGTGGGTGGTAGAGAAGTTTACGTTGTGACAGAGAGGTTATGTACCAATACTCATGTTAATACATTTTTTAAATCAACAAAGATAACACTAACACTTCAAGTCTTGGTGATAGGCTAATGGGGGGTATGTATCATTACACAAATAGGGAAACCAAAGAACAGAACTCAAGATGTTGAGTTTGGAACAGAGCATTTGTTGGAGACACAGCATCATTCCAGAAGTAGGTAGGCAAAAGAAAGCTGGATAAATAGATCAGGAATTACATGGATTTGGACATGATCCTCGAAGAAATGATAGTTCAAGATGTGGGAATGAACGAGAAGAGAAATATAGAGAAAATATAGAGAAAGATGAGAGTTAAGGACAGAACTTTAGAAAATACCTACATTTCAGGATAAGAGTTGACAAGAGGATTCAAGAAAGGAGAGAGTGGTCCTGGTCACCTTACCCAGATGAATTCCATCAGAATCTCTGGAGGTGGAATTCATGCATTAATATTGTCGACACCTTCTCCAGCAATTCCATGTGCAACCAAGGTTGAAAACCATTGTTCTAGTGGTTTATGTGATGATACTTAATGGTTTTTATGGTGGTGGGAGAAAGCAGTTGTTAAGGAATAAAGTCCTAGTTTATTGGATTTAAAAACCAGAAACTCTTAACATGAGGAACCTGGGGCTCAAAGAGATTAATTGTGTGGCCTTAAACGAGAAATTTAATGAATTTCCAACCTTGTACTTACCTCTCACGGTCTTAGACACAGACTCCTCTCCCTCGTCCTCTCTCACCCACTCCTCCCCACCCCAGCCCAAGTCCTCCACTACCCTTGCCCTGAGACTCCCAAGGCTGTTCAGTCCTTCCAAAGGCTCTCCATTCAGATTTTAGAACACATTTCTGAAAGGCTGAAGTCTCACCTGAGGTCTCTTCAGCAGCAGCAGACTAAACCACACTGTCAGAGGAAAACCCCTTAAAGGCTGTCTCATAACTTCGTGAGCCTGGGGAGAAGGTTAACCTCTAGAAGAAAATGGGGTGGCGGGGAGCCTGTATTTTGAGGTGCTGGAGGTGGAGAAGCTCTGACTTCTTCTAGCACAGCCCGCTCTGTGCTGTTTATGAATTGGCGTCGAAGTCTGGGCTGTGGTGGCGAGCCTGCCAGAGCTGATGAGGACACAGCATTTGTGGGAATTCTGTGACTCCAGAAGGCGAAAGGTCAGTTTCTTTTCATTGACAGTGTTCTTGCTGCCCGAGGGTTTATCTTTGGGAATCTTGACTGGTTTCCAGGGTTAGGCCTCACCTCTATTGTTATCTGGAAACACAGGAACAGCCCTGTTGTCGTGCCAGACTGGGTTAGACATTGGACCCCATTCCCCACGGCACTGTAATCACGCCCTCCCCCAACGAATGAAGTCCTACAGTCTTCCAAAACAGCTGGAAGAGGATTTTTAAAGATACACAAACCTGCTCACGTTCCTCTCATACATAAACATTCGGGCTTGATTTGTCCTACCCTTGTCTTTCATTTTTTCTCTGGGCTCCACAAGCCCATACCCATGAATATGATCCAACATTGGAATGCACTCTGAAGCTTGAGGACACGCCTGAAATCCCCTGCAAACACTTGTCTTTCACTCATCCCGATACCCTGAAAAGATGTGCACATGTAACCCCTGAACTCACACATAACTCCACCAGCTCACAGTCACACTAAAAGTGGGTTTGAGTTACACATGTGCTTGCTTACACCTCGGCTCACACACTCCCACCTGAACGTTCATGTACACAGGACCTGTTCATTCCTAGCAGAGCCAACATCTGTGTTCATGGCCACATTGAAAACACACCTTCAGGTTCCTAAGAAACAAATGGCAAGAGAGAAGGGAAACAGGGCAGCTGAGAGAACGGCCCTGCTCCTTCTGCTTCTGTCCTGAAGCAAAGCAACCAGCAACTTTTGGGCTAACTTGGTGCGTGGGGCCCCAGTGTAGACTTTTACAACAGGCCCTGATATGACTCCAAGGATGAAAGTAGCAATCTCCTCCCCAGCCACGTCTGCTGGGTTCTTCCAGCTGTCTCCAGGGCAGTTCTCCCTAAATGCAAACTATTAGTATTTCCTGTTAAAACATTTCTGATAAATAAATGAATATATCATCTTCTCAACCCGAAGCAGGTCTGAAAGCAGCCTAGGAGCTACTCTGAGCTAAGGATGGACATGGACCACCCAGCACCAGCCCACTGGCCCAGGGCCAGTGCTGCTTTTGTTTGAATTCCTGTATGAGTAACTGCTCGCGTTGACGCCAGCCAAACTCAGTGAAATATTATTTTAATATTAAATAAATAGATGGTGGGGTGTGTTGATCTTTTTTTCCCCCCCAGTAAATTGCAGCATCACAACATTAGAAACTGGCTCTTGTATCCAGATTTCCTCAGATAGCAGAAGGAAGGGTGACATTCTCTTTGACCTTCCTCATGGAGTACTTACCCCCAGGAGACAGAAAAGTCCCAGTTGGTGATGACAGGACCCTATTTGGAGTAAGCTGGGAGTTCAAATGCTAACTTGTATGGGATCATCAACCACTCTTGCTAATTTTTCTAACTTATCTATTCTTTTCACTGTACAAAAGGCACATGCTCTTTATATAAAAGTCAGAAAGCAGAGATGAACAAGGAGCTGCTGAAATCCTACTACCCAGTAAGAGACAATTACTGCTAAATTTTGGTGACTGTTCTTGCTTTTACATATTTATATGTATGTATAACAGTCAATGAATGTTGATTTTATAAAAATGTACATTGTACATATGTATTTTTTTTACACAGAATTGATCTTGGGCATCTACTTTATGTCAGTAAAATACTCTCCTAAAACTCTACTTGTAAGGACTACATAATACTCCATCACATGAACATGCCACAGTACGCTCAACCAGCCTCCCACTGTTGGATATTAAGGTTGTTTCCAAGTTTTTTCTATTATAAACAACACTCCAGGGGGAAAAAAAAATCCTTGTAGCTAAATCTTTGCATACATCCTTAATTATTTTCTTAGGATAAAGTCCCAAAAGTAGAATTCTAAGACTTTGGCCACCTATTGTCAAATAGCCCTCTAGAATGATTATACCAATTTACATTGCCACCAGCAGGCAATCAAAATGTTCCCCTGCTTGAACCTCTGCCATGCTGCATATTATTCTTCAAAAACAATCTTTGACAGTTTGTTAGGCAAATAAAAGAAAGAAAGAAAAGAAAAGAAAAGAGAACCACCAACCAACCTTAAACATTTAACATGAGAGGTGAGCAATATAGAAGTCTTGCATGTCTGAATCTTTTTGGCAGCATGTCTTTTGCCATGTTGGGCAGTGAAGGGAAGAGACAGAAGAGGAGCCCCTGGCTGTGGTGGCCTTCAGAAAGGCTCAGACAAGCGAGAAGATGTCTTGACATCAGGTACAACTGGAGGAAGTCAATGCTCTGAAGCTCCAAGGTGAGCCAAGAGAAGAGGATCTCCCACAGGGGTTCCCCAAATGTATTCTCAATGAGATTCATTTATTTGAAGGGAAAAGACACTGAGGTCAAGGAGGTTTGGGGAGCAGTGGGATAAGCCAGGTTAGACCAGTTTCTTCACAGCAGGATTTCTCAGAACGTATAAAATGCTAATGGGGGTGCTGAAGCTCCAAGGGGGAGACATGGTATGCAGTGTAACCACAGATCCAGCTTTACCTCCTACCCCCCACCTCATCTTTTTTTATTTTCCACAAAGCATCTCATGGACCTGGAGCTTGGTGGAATACACTTTAGGAAATGAAGTCTGATGCCGCAGACTTCTTCACAGAAAGCAGAGGATGGCAGTTAGGACAAAAATGAAGGGATGGGGAAGAGAGAAAGAAGGAAACGAGAAAAAGCAGAACAGAGGGAAATTAGAAAAACAGGGGGATGGTAAAGAAACGTAAAGGGGAAAGGAAAGGAGAAAGGGAGGCAAAGAGGGAGGAAACATTTAAGAGAATGAGGATAAGGAAGTGTGGAGCAGGAAAGTACCACCAGAAAGACCCCTTCTTACTAAAACCACCTCCCCATTGCTTTGAGGAGAGACACAGGAGGGGCTGTGTCTTCTCTGTGCTCATCTCCCCTACAGACACCCAACGCCAGCATGTCACTCTCCACGCCTGGTTTTCTCTGAAGTGTGACCCATCCCACAGTCCCTTCCTCAATGGCTAATTACTTAAAATGCAAAAATTCATTTGCAAAGGAAGCTGAAAACAGTGGGCCCCAAAGTAACCCAGAAAAATAAAATAAGAAATTCCAAAAATATTTAATTACTGCATCTCTTATTATTGTGTGTAGCTTCTTGCAGTATAAGACATGACCAAAACTAACCAAACATTCTCTACTCAGCCAGGAAGTCTAGTTGCCTGAAGAGCAGATAAAGGCAAATTGACAGCTTTTAAAGCCCAACAGGGCCTTTTACCCAAAAGGGCCTGCTTTCAAGCAAACTGAAAGCACCAAAGTGGTAAAATAAATTCCTAAAAGCTTAAATGCTGTGCATGTACACAGTGCTAAACCCCTTAGAATTCTACAACAAAAAAGATACTTTACTTAATGGAAGCTGTTTTTTATTTTTTAAAAGTCTCAAGTAACACATGCTAAAGTAGAAACAGTATTTTGAAATAAACTCTTGGAGTGTTCATCCAAATCTGAAACCCCTAGAGTTCTCAGAAATATGGGGTAGGATTTGAAGCAGTTGCATTAAGATTGACACCAGATTTCATTAGAACAGTGATTCCCGACACCCTTAGTCACCATGACTCTGTTTTTGTTTTTTGTTTTGGGGTATTTTTTAGTATTATTCCCTGCAGTCAGTCACTTATCTCGGTTTTCCGTCTGTATTTATGTCCACAATTGCTCATGGGTTCAATGCTGGACTGTCAGGTTGACCAATAACATCCGCAAATTTTCTGTGATTTCAACAAATGTAGTGACTAGCATAATACACCCTGGGTTAGAGAATGGAGTTCTATTCTATCCAAAAGGAAACTTGCCATTTAGTTAACCTATTTAATCCTATCACAGATAAGGAGTTGGCCCTTCATATTATTAAAAATAAGACATAAGCCAATATTACTGACTTTGTAAATGTCCCAGAGGATGAAAATCCTCACATTTGAGATTTTTCTGAAAAACCTGCAGCTTTTAATATTTGCTGGCATTTTTAGAGTTGACTCATCTTAAGCCTCTAAACCTGGGGTGGCCAGTGATGGCACATGTGCTGCTGTTCTCATTTTCTGTGCCTGTGGCAGACATCTCTAATTGACCTCTGCAACCATTCCCACTGAGTGGTTTTCTTAACACAGTGTTCCAAGCAACCAATGGGTCAGAGCTGGTGCTGAAGATGAAACCAGCTTGTCTTTCCTGCTCTACCCTGAATCTTAGGTGATTTGTTCATAAGGCAAGGATAGGGGATACAGGTTCAGTATTCCTCTGAGTAAGAAAGCTTGAGATTCCATATTAAAGATGGAAGATGTAGAAATGAGGGGAACCAAGAGATGTAGAGGCACATGAAAATAAGATCCGACTTCTCCCCCATCCCCTTGACAGCTGATTATAAATAACCACTCCTCATCCTTTTTGCCTGTGTTCCTCTTCCTAGCACAAGTGCAAGGATCGGACAAAAAGGTATCGGAAAGGTTTGGTCCATGAATGGATTAGTCTGGGCTGGGGAAAGTTCCAAATGGTCTTGAAATAATACTGATGCCAACCCTACAGGGGCGATAGGGTCAGAGTTTCCTGGTTTCCCAAGTCTCTCTCTCTCACATTATCTCCTTGGAGCTTGACAGCCCTGTGAGAAAGGCCGAAGAGATGTCGTCTTCCCTTTTACTCACGAGGAAAGAGAAGCTTAAAGAATGTGATGTGATTTTGCAAGGTCTATGGCTGTGAAGGGATGGAATCGGAAAAGGAACTCAGATTTTAAAACTGAATCCAGCGCTTTTTTTGATGCACTTGTGCTACTCACATTGGGGTGTAAGCATGCCTGGATAGGTAGGGCAGGGCCAAGAGATCATTTCAAAGACTTGCTATAGGGGCTTCCCTGGTGGCGCAGTGGCTGAGAGTTCACCTGCCGATGCAGGGGACACAGGTTCGTGCCCCGGTCCGGAAGCTCCCATATGCCACGGAGCGGCTGGGCCCATGAGCCATGGCCGGCTGAGCCTGCGTGTCTGGAGCCTGTGCTACGCAACGGGAAAGGCCACAACAGTGAGAGGCCCGCATACCGCAAAAAAAAAAAAAAAAGACTTGCTATAGGGAATTCCCTGGCGGTCCAGTGGCTACTCCGTGCTTCCACTGCAGGGGGCAAGGGTTCGATCCCTAGATGGGGAACTAAGGGTCCCGCAAGCCTCGCATCATGGCCAAAAAAAAAAAAAAAATTGGTATAAAATGGCACTTAGGAAAACATTTTTATATAAAAGAGTAAGGCACATTATGAAGTAGAATGCAGAATTTGCATGACTTTTTACAATAAAATATAAGATTTCAAAGATATTGGCACACTTTTTTCTGGCCATGCCCCCAGGCCTTTGGATGGTGTGCTTTCATTGTTCTCTGCTGTTCTGGTGGAAATGAGTGAGAAGTACTGCTCTTCACCATGTTGCTTCTCACCTTTTCTTTCCTTCCCCTTCTCCTCCTTGTTCTTCTTTGTAATCTTCATTTATTTAGGTGACGATGCCACCCTCAGAGCCCCCCAAAGGCAGCTTGCCTGTGAATCATTTCAGAGGCGTGGAGCTGCCATGGTTAGGTTCTGGTGAGGCTCTCTTCCTGGCTACAAACAGCTGCCTTATCACATATGTCCTCACATGGTAGAGAGAGCAAGAGAGGCTTTCTGCCATCTTTTCTTATAAGGGCACTAATCCCATCATGGTGCTCCATCCTCATGACCTCTCTGGATGGCTTGATCCAGAGCCTGAACCCTGTCATCAAGGACTCTGATGTCCATAGCACTGCCTTCATACTGAGACTGATATAGTATGTCTGAGACTTTGTGCTTCCTAGTTCACCTCCAGTGAACATGTCTCGTTAGTTGGAATTATGGCATGGACTCATTCCCAAACCAATCACGATGGCCAGTGTGATGGGCTTTACTGATTCACTCAAACCAAAGTTCATTCCAAGAGCTGAAGGGTCAACCCATCCAAATTCCACAGCTGCTTCATAATCTGGGAAAGAAAGGAGTAGAGATGATGGGATGTGACTATGTTTGCCCACTACAATTTCCTCTTTAAAATTATCCACTTTAAAACTATTGACTGTGTTCTGCTACACGGAAAGTTGTAAGTAAAATGAACTGTCTAGCTGACCATCTGCCTGCTTATTATGAGCTATAGTGAACATCGTGGGAGAGGGTAATAATGGAATAGGACCCTTCAGAAAACACAAGGGAAATGCTGTGAATACTAAGGCCAAACACCCCTCTGAACTCTTATGTTGCGGCAACACAAAAGCATTCAAAAAAGGGACAGATGGACTTCCTTGGTGGCACAGTGGTTAAGAATCCGCCTGCCAATGCAGGGGACACGGGTTCGAGCCCTGGTCCGAGAAGATTCCACATGCTGCGGAGCAACGAAGCCCGTGCACCACAACTACTGAGCCCTTGGCTCTAGAGCCCATGAGCCACAACTACTGAGCCCATGTGCCACAACTACTGAAGCCCGCATGCCTAGAGCCCGTGCTCTGAAACAAGAGAAGCCACTGCAGTGAGAAGCCCGCGCACCATAACGAAGACCCAGCGCAGCCAAATAAATAAATTTATTAAAAAAAAAAAAAAAGAAAGAAAGGAACAGAAGTCCCTAATCCGCAAAACTGCATTCAGGGTTCCACTGGGTCCACATTCTACCTGCATCCACTCCCTCCTTCAGGCCTGGGAAGAGCCATCTTCATTCTTCTTCCATATGGAAATTTACATCACTTTGCAAAAGACTTTGGAATATATATAGTTTAAAAGTTGAGAATCTGTTATGCTAAGTGAAATAAGTCAGTCACAAGAGGAAATATATGTCAGTAATTATATGGTGTAATTACACTTACATGAGGTACCTAAAGTAGGCAAATTCATAGAGACAGAAAGTAGAACAGTGGTTGCCAGGGCTGGAGGTGGGGCAAATGGGGAGTACTGTTTAATGGGTACAGAGTTTCAGTTTTGCAAGATGAAGAGTTCTGGAGATGGATGGTGGCGATGGTTGCACAACAATGTCAGTGTACTTAATAGGACTGAACTGTATACTTAAAAATGATTACAGTGGTTTATGTGTATTTTACTACAATTAAAAAAATGTTGAGAATCATTTGTGGGATTTCCTTTTCTTAACCTTACTTTCAGCATAATTTTTTTTAATTTGTATTTTTATTATAAACATCTTACTTGAATAGTCAGCAAAATATTTTTTTTCCCACCTCAGGCACCTGGACTTTTTTTTTTTTTTACAGTTAAATTTAGACCTTCTATTGAGCTACTCTAGATTCACAATGTTTGTGTTTTTTTTCATCTAAAATGTTCCTGGGACTTTCCTGGTGGCACAGAGGTTAAGAATCCACCTGCCAATGCAGGGTACATGGTTCAAGCCCTGGTCTGGGAAGATCCCACATGGCGCGGAGCAACTAAGCCCACGCACCACAAACTACTGAGCCTGCGCTCTAGAGCCCGTGAGCCACATCTACTGAGCCCCGCGTGCCACAACTACTGAAGCCCATGCGCCTAGAGCCCATATTCCACAACAAGAGAAGCCACTGCAATGAGAAGCCCCCACACCACAATGAAGAGTAGCCCCCGCTCGCTGCAGCTAAAGAAAGCCTGCGAGCAGCAACAAAGACCCAACGCAGCCAAAGATAAATAAATAAATCTATTAAAAAAAAACTTTCTTTAAAATGTTGCTTTTCATTTTTACCCTCCTGATAATGGAGCTCTTTTGCAGCTCCTTTTTCCTTTCCCAAATGGAGTAACTTTAGTTAACTTTAGTGGTCGTTAGAGTTACCATAATCACACATTTTCTTGGAAGGATGACCATAGCCCAGTTGTGTTTTGGGTAGGATTCAGCAAAAGCCAAATTCTGCCACTAACTGGGGCTGCAGGCTGAGTGTCGCATCTTCCCCCAGGTGCTCAACAGTGACCTCCTCTGCCTGGTCCTTTATGAACAAGATTTCACTGGGTTGTCCCAGCTTCCCTGAGGTCTGTATATCACCACCATTACACACAGGGATACCCAGAGATGTTAAGTAAATTGTTCAAAGCTCATAGTTAGTGTCCTTGGCTCTAAGTTTTGTAATGTCGTTCTTTCTATACTACACTGCTTCCCCCCCAGTCTTTTCCCTCTACTCCAGGCATTAGGATATTTCCACACCTGAAATGGGGATTGAAAAAGCCGGCTGGGAAGAACTGGTGGTGGAATCCCTGCAGTGAGAGATGAGTCATCACAGCTTTCTGACTTGCCTCCCACTGTCTCCCTTTCCATCTGTCCAGTTCCTCCCAGTTCCCCCACTTCTCCAGCAGCCATCACCACACCTAACCCAAAGGGGCACATCGATCCTCTCCTTGAGCCAACCTGGGTAAAGGCAAATCTCCTGCTTCCCTTTTTTTTTTTTTTTTTTGTGGTACACGGGCCTCTCACTGCTGTGGCCTCTCCCATTGCGGAGCACAGGCTCCGGACGTGCAGGCTCAGCGGCCATGGCTCATGGACCCAGCCGCTCCGTGGCATGTGGGATCTTCCCAGACCGGGGCACGAACCCACGTTCCCTGCATCAGCAGGCGGACTCTCAACCACTGCGCCACCAGGGAAGCCCCTCTGCTTCCCTTTTTTGAGCAGAAACAAGGATAGCACTTTTCAAAAGTAAAGGAACATTACTATGAATGTAAGATAAATTGTAATACATTAGCATATGATAAATGACATGCCCACAGGCTCCGTGACTGTTCTGAGGCTGACCATAAAAGGCCAAAGAGGGCAGTGACCCAATTCCTGGAAATCCCCGACCCCTCTCCAAAATAGTTGGAATAATCTTCTCACTCATTAGCCTATGAAATTACCCAGTCCATAAAAACTAACCACCCCAAATTTTGGGCCCACTCTCAAGCCTTTTGAGACGAACCAAATTCTGTCTCTGGAGCGTGTCGTGCATCTCTCTCAATAAATCTACCTATCACTTTGCCTCTTGCTGAATTCCTTCTGCGCTGAGACATAAAGAACCTGAGCTTCAGTAAGTCCTGAGACCAGGTGTTCAATTTCGATTAAAAAGACAGCGAGTGGGTTCGAGTCTCAGCTTCACGGGGTTAAAGTCCCAATCTGAATTTTGGCTGGGTTCGAATCCCATCTGTGTCGTGTGGTTTCAGAGTTAAGAATGTGTTCAAATTCCAGCAATGCCCATCACTAACTAGCTGGGAGACCTCAGGCTGGGCAAATCTTTCCACCCCACCAAGTCCAATTTCCCTCCTATGTAGGGTTTCAGGGAAGATTGAAGAGGTAATGCACACAGCATTCAACAACCCCTCCCAAAGTTGTTCTGTTATCAATGACACTATGAGCTGGGTGTGGATACTCCAATTTCACAGATAAGGCAGCCTTTGAACCCAGGTCTGCTGTGGTCAAGGCCCAGGTTCTTTCCATCTCCCCACTGCTGTGACCCTCATGTGAGCACTTGTTCTCATACTGTCTTGCACCGTTACCATACTGTGCATTTGTGGAGGCCAGAACAGCCCTAAGTAAACAACTGTTTGAACTGAATGCATGAATGCCCATGTTAGTAAAAGGAGAGGAAATGATTTGAATTTGAGAGACAGAAAAAGCACTTGTACCAGAGGCTAACAGATTAATTCATGTAGACAGTCAGCCCTATTCATATAGATTGTACCATTTTGGATGCCTGGAGGGAGTGGGGAAGGCAGGGTGGTGGGATTGGAGGAATGGGAAAGTTGATCTAAAAAAACTCTGAATTATAAATTTTAACATATATTATTTTCAGATAATTGGAAACCTCAAACTGGGTTAAAAAGTATTATTAGAGACAGTGAAAACTGATAATATAATACGATTTTTTAATAACTATATTAGTACCATTATGTGAAAACATTCCTGTCCTATTCTATTCCAAAATCCTGGTTGCATGCATACTTTGCATTATCTCTCAAAACTAGTCACTTTAAATTCCAAATTAGCACCGAGTCCAAGTGAAGGTTTTTATTGGACTGTTGCTATGGGCAGAAAGTACTTGAAAAGAAGACACTACACCTTGGATAGGAGGTGCAGAGAGCCTTCCAGAGAGCAGGACTTCATGTCTTGAAGGAGGTTTATGCTTCCTTCACTCAGTCATTCACTTGATTTAGGAAGCAGACAATCAGCACGTGTAGGAACCCCAAAGGTCCCAGGTATGTGCAGTTAGTTGGGGGTAACACCACCATTGCTGGGAAGGCTTGATGTGGTTAGGGTTCTGGATGAATTGGTGGAAAGCGGGGAAGAGAAGGACGAACCCAGGGCCAAGGATTCCTCAGTGTGGGCATCTGCAGGTTCAGGTGGGTAGAAGAACAGACAGGTTAAAGCAGGTTGGATCACAGGTGACACAGTGAGGAAGCGCTCACGGGAGCGGCTCCCAAGCATGAATCCTCAAAATGAGTGTTGAAATGGGAATGAGATGAATCTGGGGACTTCACTCCTCCTGCAGTCAGTCTTGAGTCATTAAGTGGACTCTGGCTGATGTAGAAAGGGGATGGGTGAAGGCAGTCTAATAAGGTGCCTCCAAGCATGTTTGAATCCCAGTCTGTCTCAGGCTGAGTGATCTTGGTAAATTATTTAAACTTTAGGCTTCCATTTCCTCATCTGTAAAGTGGGGATGACAACAACAGTCGACAACCTGCCTCCTGGGATGTTATGAGGATTAAATAACTTGATGACTGTCACATGCTCAGCATTGTACCCAGTACCTAAGCACCTCCGTGCTCAGTATCAGGCAGTGATGATTATTATTGAACTGCAGGGGTCTAGGGCTACCACTTTTGGTTTATTAGCCCCTCAAGGGAGGGATCTATGGTTTTACCTTTAGTACTCATTAAATTATTTAGTTAACTATCACGACTGTTTATAAAATAACATTCAGCCATTTTGTAACATGGCTTCTGCTTCCAGTGATGACTAATACCTGATAGCAAGCAACCTCTCTGTGGACCTAGAACCAACTCTTCTAGGTTTTTTTTTGCACCAGAAAAAGAGACAGCTGAGCCACAGCAACACAGTTGAGCTGTCATGTGAGTCATCCCTGCTCCCATTGCATATCCTTAGATTACTCCCCGAACACATCAGATCCCAATAAAAGAGCCATCATAGAAAGAAAGAAGAAAGGAATATGAAAGCAGAAGTAGAGAACTGTCTGCCTGGAGGGTTGGAAGGCATTTCTGAAGGCTCTCCAGACCAAGCACCCCACAGTCAATTAAGTAACAGTGAAGTCAAGAAGGGGACAGAGAGAAGTGATGGGAGGAAGGAAAGGAGCCCTCCAAGGAAAGGTAGGTTACAGATTCTAAGGGGGTTCAACAGAAGCTTTGCTTCTAATTCCAGTGTTAACAACTCATCTATGCTATGTTAGACAGGCTGAAATTCTTGGGGAGTTGACAGGAGGTCTCTTCCCAGATCCTGAGGCCTCTGGCTGAGACTATCTTTTGCAAAGAGGCACCTGTAGATATTCTCATCAGATAACTAGGTTAAATTATAATAGACTTTTTTTCAACCCTAATTACTCTTTTCTACCTAGCTTTTGTAGTACTCATGTACAATATGTTACCACTTTCTTTCTCTGCCATCCCTTTTCTTTTTAAATGTTGTTTCTCTACTTCTCTCTTTCATTCAAAGTATAAACTTTTTTTTTTTAGAAAAGTCCCTTCGTTTCCTTATTTTCTCTCCCTCTGCCTCTCCAACTCTCTATCTGCTGTCCTTTGCCCTTCTGTTTTCTGATTATTTATTTCGTTTTCTGTTTTACTTGCCATTTATCTTGCTCTAACACTGCATATGAGCCTCTACTCATATCCAGGTCTACATCTTCAGCCCAAGAGAATACCATCTCTTCACAGGGAGGAAAAACTAGAAAAAACCCAGAGCTCTGGTTCTGACCCTTCTCTTATTGTGTGGCTCTGTTATTCCTTACTTCTTTTAATTCTTACTCTCAGCACTGAAAAGAGAGAATGACCCAGGATACTACTCAGTAATGCACTCTACCAATCACCTTTCAACTAAAGGCTTAGAAGGCACAGCTTCACTATTTAAGGTGCAAGATGTTCCAGGCTGATATTATGGCACTGATATTATGCTCTTATTACAGGACTAAGTAATCTGGCTGAAGTCCAGCCTCTGCCACCCTCTACTGCCCACAGGCATTGAGACACTTTGTGATTCTGGGATTCACTTTGGAATTATAGAGATTTTGGCAGAAAGTTTCTTCAAAGTCAGTGCAGTCCATCTGGCCGCCTGACATCTACGTCCCTGAATCCAGTGAAGGGAAACTCACTACTTCCCAAGTCAGCCTAATCCATTCCACGACCAAATAAGAAAGCTAGATTTTCAAAGAAAACATTCGTATATTTTGTCGTGGTGGTTGTTTGCTTTGCAAATTCTCCTTCCATGAATTATAGTTATTCATAACTTTCAACAGCCATAGGTCATTGCACTCCTATCAAGGTTTTTGCAAGACATTTGAATTACAGATGTGGAGGTAAAAATGTGTTTGTAGTGCATGGATCCATCCTCATCAGCCTTATCATCTAGTATAATAATAATTGCTAATACCTCTATAGAATTACTGGGTGCCAGGCATTTTCTTAGCATTTTGCATATATTAAATTGAGTAAATGTAATTTCTCTAAACACCGTTTCCTATTTGCTTCCCTACAGGGGCCCAGAATTTGATGGCATATCCACAAAAGAAGGAATCTAGATGTCATCTAGTCCAATCCTCAACTTTCCCCACAAGTCCCAGAGAGGGTGTGTGCCTTACCTTAGGTCACACAGCTATTAGTGGTAGAGTGGGATCTCAAGCATCTGAATAACAACAAGCTCACTGTTCATAGCCAGGATCAAGAAAGGTATTGTAGGAACCTGAGACTCTCTTTCATAAGAATCTGCCTTGTTTTGTTCTACATATGGCTAATACTCCGCCGCAAGGTGCCAAAATCACCTTTCCTACCTTGTGATCTTTTAAAGTAAGTCCTTCTTTGAATTTACTTTAAGGCACTTGTATCATCTCTCCTTCCATTTCCCAGTGTTTTTAAAAACTTTTCTAATATAGCCAAGTGAATTTCTTTCCACGTCAGTGAGATTTCTGGATCAGGAACAAAATCATTTCAACCTGTCTGCCATTAACTTTCCCATCAGAACAACTGACAAACACAGTGCAGTTGACCTATTCAAGATCTGTAGGATCTTTCTCCTATGTGGCTTATGGTGAAGGGTGAGCAGGTGTCAGGAGAGAAGAACCCTGGGTAGAACATGGAGATGTGTGGCATCTTAGCTGGCTGCATGTTGAACAGAGCACCTCTCTGGCAGCAGAGAAGGGAGCTGGATCCCTGGCTGTTTGCTTCCATGGACGTTCACCTGAATTCTGCTCTTGGGACAGAACTGAAAACTCCTGCCCAAATCTGGTTGTGTACATTTCTTTCCAAGAACCCTATCTACATTTGCAACCAGGTCTGGCAACATCAGTAGAGAGGAAAGACTTTTGTCCTCTCAGAACATGGGAATATTCTATGTCAGCAGCCACTTTTTTCAATGTTGGGTGCATCAGTGTCTGGGTTGCATAGAATATTTTAAAATCATATTTGCTTTCAAGCAATGACAGCTTTATAAACAGAATGGACATGAACAGATGAGTCTAATTCAGTTATAACTAAAGCTAAGGCAATTCCAAAACTACTTTATTGTATAAAATATTGTTCAGAATTTGTGTATTGGGTTTGAGCTTCTTTTATTTTTAATACAGATTTTATTATAGCTATATTCGTTGGGGAAAAAATACCAGAGAGACTGGTTGATTTTTAGTCAGGGTTCTGGTAAAAGTGTGTTTTCCCTAATTGTCTGAACTTTTCTCCACTTCCATAACTAGAAAGATGGGATCTGTATGGATTTTAGGGCCACGGACATCTGCGGCTCAATCTTCATTCTACCACTTAAAATTGTGGGAGCTTGTGTATGTGACAACTCTCTGAGTCTCCACTTCCTTCAATGTGACTGATAGCACTTATCTCAGAAGCCATTGTGGGTTTCAAACAAGGTATTTGAAAAGCACATGGAATAAGTTTGCATAATGTTAGGTATATAGACACTCAGTAAATGTTAGCTTCCAGTTTCCTTCTCTCACTCTTCACTCTGTGTGTGTGTGTGTGTGTGTGTGCGTGTGTGTGTGTGTTTGGTGAAAAAAGGAGGAAGATTTGATGAGTATGAATTGGACGACTGGTCCAGAAATAAAGGATCAGTATACAATCAAACAAACACACAAAAAATCAAACACAAAACAGAAAGGAACAGAGGTGAGAAATGGAAAAAAGAAGTTTAGAAAAACGCTATCAACAATAAATATTTACTAAGAACTTCCTATTTATATGTTTAGGTCCTCCAATGTATGGGACTCAAGGATATTCTTGTCCTCAAAGAGCCTAGACACTTTTTTTTTTTTGCGGTACGCGGACCTCTCACTGTTGTGGCCTCTCCCGTTGTGGAGCACAGGCTCCGGACGCGCAGGCCCAGCGGCCATGGCTCACGGGCCCAGCCGCTCCACGGCATGTGGGATCTTCCCGGACCGGGGCACGAACCCATGTCCCCTGCATCGGCAGGCGGACTCTCAACCACTGCGCCACCAGGGAAGCCCAGAGCCTAGACACTTTTGAGGAGACAAGATTTATTCATTTGTAAAAGAGATAATTAAAATGCAAAGGAGTTGTTACTCTTGGAGTTGAGAGGAGAAAGCAACCTCTGTATTTATGGTATCTTTCAGTCGTGCTATGGGAGACAAGGGAAGACGAGAAAATCTTGAAATGCCCAGCCATTTGGGTCTGATGACAAAAGCTGGGAATATTCTTACAAAGGGAGACCATTGGTTTTGTGAAAACTGCAGTGGTGAAAATGATCGTGGTATTCTTTATAACAACAGAAAATCCCCAAACAAACCTAAATGGGGCCTGGTAGTCTCACAGCCTTTATGCTAAGGGGCAGGGGGTGGGTGGACAGGTTGAAGACGTCCAGTGCATACTCCTGGTTTCCTTATTCAGCCTGAGAGACGCTGATACCCCTTGTTGAGTTACTTATCTAGATTCTCTTTAAGCTCCGTCTCTTTCTTTCCCCAGCAGATCCCTGGAGAGATGCCCTTTCAACCTCCATCTCTACTAAATGCCTTTTGGATCCCAGCAGTGGAGCCCATTGGGTGGCTGGATTGACTCAGAGCAAACTATTACTGAGGCCTGTTAGCATTGGTGAAAAGAATTCTAGCCAAATCCTCCAGGTTAGAAGAGAAATGACAGCTCCTCCCAGAAGTATTCCCGTGACAAAACACAGCAACCACCCTACAAAGGGTTAATCCTCCCCCTCCCCTGCCCCCCAACTTGCTGCCAGAGATCAGCTAATCTGATAATTATGGCAACAAACACAGTTTAGACAAACAAGACCTGACCCTGAGGGTTTGGAATGAAAACATTTACTCTCTCCCTCCCCAGAGAGACTGTGCCTGGAGCATACACACAGAGAGACACTGGGAAAATACCCTTGTGCGGGAGCTACAGGGTGAAAACATCTGTGTTCCTGAGCTGCTTAAGAAGATAAAGTTAATGGGGAGAAGGAAGGGGGTGGGGGAGGTGGGAGGAGTGGGGAATGGTACAGTCGGAGGGTGTGCATGTTTGGAGCAGATGGAAAATGTACCCAGAACTGGAGATGTAAGCCAATTGTAATTGATTTTACAACAGAGGCAGAGTGAGAGGAGAGGTACAGAGGAGTCTCAATGAGGCAGAATTCCAGTGAAGAACCTGGACTGTGGCTAGAGGAGGAGAAACATCTTAAACCCCCAAAGTAGGACTTATTCCTGAGAGCTGGAAGGGAAGATTATTCCAAGTAGTCCACGATTCTAAGTGAATTTTAATATCTGCCTGCCTGGCAATGAGGCTCACAATCTAACTTGGCTGGTCATCCTTCTCTCACCCCTAGTTTTGCTTCTAAACTGAGCAACATGGGACTTCCCTGGTGGCGCAGTGGTTAAGAATCTGCCTGCCAATGCAAGGGATACGGGTTTGAACCCTGGTCAGGGAAGATCCCACATGCCGTGGAGCAACTAAGCCCGTGCACCACAACTACTGAGCCTGCGCTCTAGAGCCCACGTGCCACAACTACTGAAGCTCACGAGCCTAGAGCCCGTGCTCCGCAACAAGAGAAGCCACCACAATGAGAAGCCCGCGCACCGCAACGAAGAGTAGCCCCCGCTCGCAGCAACTAGAGAAAGTCCACATACAGCAACGAAGACCCAACGCAGCCAAAAATCAATCAATCAATCAATCAATCAAATCAACTAACTAAGCAACATGGCCTTTCCCCCTTGCTGTCTGCCTCAAAACTTGTCAAGCTACTTTTCCCCTTTCTGCATCTAAAATGCTGCTTCCTAGAAGAAAACTTTCTGGGTTGCTTAAACTGGAGATTCTGACCTTGGCTTGCTTTAACTTGGAATTCCAACAGTTTCTCCTTTCCAACTACCTTCAAGTTTTGCCCCACGTAGCCATGAGCCTAATGTCATCCTAGAGCCAAATGTCATTTCTTTTTTGCACATGGCTGGTGGTATATCAGCTGGTAAACACTCCTTGCCCCTTAAAATTCTCCAAAGGATCTCTAGGCATCCAAATCCTTGGGGATTTGCAGACCATATATATGGATTACCCCAAGCTAAGAGGAGCAACTACTATGATTGATGATAGGATCAAGGTTTAAAATGAATTCCATAAGGTGAAAGATGGTCTAAAATCAATAAGAGAGGATGTGCCAGGAATGTGAAGCACTGCATTTAGGTCCAATAATCAATTTACGAGCATAGGACGGAAAGACCTACAAAACAAGTTTACGTAAAAACAAAATAAAAAAACCATTATTTTGGACAACAACTGGTTCAATATGAGATAAAAATGAACCTATCTGCTTAAAGAGTGAATACAATCATGGTAGGTGTTAATAAAAGTATTGTGATCACATTAACATTTTACTGTATGCTTAGCAAGGGAAGGGTAGAACTGAACAAATCTTTTTTTTTTTTAAGTCTAACTGTCGGCTGACCAAGCAGAGTCCAGGAGGCTATGCAGATCAATTTTCCTTTGTTTGTGCTTTAATTTAATTTCAGATTCAAGTGACCTATTGCAATCTACACAGGGTCCACCTTGGCAATCATCATACCTTGTTCAGCTGGTTCCACTTGCCCCTGTGTTTTGAATCCCATGCGGGCCCATTTACTTGTTCCTCTGCCAGTCTGTTGGAGAATCGGAGATTCCTCTACTCCTCAAGGAAAGACACTTCTTTCCAAATAGTCCAGTCTTCTCACTGCTCTTCACACACCCCATGGTTGTTTGTTAATTTGTTCATTCATTCATAAATCCATTGACCATCCACTACGTGCCAGGCACTGTACCAGGAACTGGGATTCAACAGTGATAAGAAACGGTCCTTGCTTTCATCAAGCTTATGTTCTCAGGGGGGTAAGCAGATCCTAAACAAAAACTAAGAAAATTTCAGATAATAAAAAGGTATGAAAATTTACCCTGTACTTGAAACGCCTTCCAACTTCTGCCTAAAATTCTCCAAAAGTTACCTCCTGCTTTCTAACTCAGCTCAAGTTCCACCTTCCCCTTGGAGGGGCAGAGAACTCCTCCAGCTTTCTCCTCCCTGAACTTTTGGTGCCCAAGGGCTTGTAACACATAATTAATACTCAACTGCTCTCCAATTGTTTCCCTTACACTAATTTTGCCTCCCAGTAGACTGTAGGAGCCAGTGAACTCTTTGAAGTTATAGGCTATGCCTTCAGTTTAAACATATTCAGTCAATCTTTATCTATGATACTGTTAAAAAGGAAATGAGAAGCACAGTTTAAACATAACTTGAGGCTTTTAAGCTGATTCCCAGATAACAAGAGAACTTCTTCCAGCGTCTCCAAAATCCTCTAGAATAAGAATGTAAAGTCGGGATAGTAGTTTGTTTATTTGCTGAACACACCTCCTCCAAAGAGTCCTAGATTTTGTAAGTAGATCTTTAAAGCAACAAACATACCTTGAACTGAGTATTAGTGAGATTAGAGGGAACAGCAGGAGGGAAACAGCCAACAAGCTCAAAAAGGGAAGAAAGTTAAGCACAAACAATGGCAAATTCAGAAAAATGTTCGGTCCAAAATTGAGCCCAAACAACATTTTTTGGGCCCCTCACACTCTGCAGAAGCAAAGCGTCCTGAAAACAAAACAAAACAAACCTAGAAACAATACAAATGGCCATCAATAGAGGATTTGATTAAAGCAATAATGGCACCTTCATAATGTGGACTGGTATGCGGTAAGAATGAAGTAGTAAATCTACATACACTGATGTGAAGAGATAACCACTTTGTAGTTTAAACAGCAAGTCTCAGAACAATACAGATAATATGATCCCTTTCATTAAAAAACTTACTTATATATGTGTAGAAAATGCATTTAAGGATACATACTAAATTGTTAACAATGGTATTTCTGGGAATGGGTTATAGGCAATGGGGTTGGGGAGACAGGGGGATTTAATAATTTATTTTTACTTTATAACTTCTGAACTGTTGTATATCCTGCACTTAATTATGGATACCCAGAGTGGTTCCTGGATTTGTACGTGCCCCTTGTGCCACATGGAAGGACTTCTGAAGAGAAATCCTAAGCGTCTGCCAATGAACTGTGCATGGCTATGTCCTAGGGGGCATTCTTAGGTAGAAGGAGAGCATGTCCCAGCCAAAGATTTGCCAGGGCACACAAGGAGAGCCATAAGGAGGCCGCTACAAGCATGTTTCATGAGTTTGCTTCCTTAATGCAACTCAAGGATGCACTGAACAAATTCCATGACAAATTTGTTGTTATATAAATGAACCCCTGGAAAAACGTATAAATAAAACTTTTACATCACCAGGCAGTAAGGGAAAACAATATTTAAGACGTTGAGGTCAAGAATGTGGCTTTGGGATGATAGAGACATTTTGAATTCTAAGTTTGCCACTTACTAGCTTTGTGAACATGGGCAAATTATATTACCTCTCATTGTTTTCCTCCTCCTTCCTGTGAATCTTTTTTGGGGGAGCCTCCTCCTTCTCTTTCCAGCCCTGAAATGCTGGTGTTCCTAAAGCTGCTGTCCAAGGCCCTCTTCTCCTTTCCTTGGGTGATATTATCTTCCTGTGGCTTTAGTGGCCACTGCGTGCCTGTGACATACAAGTCAACGGATCAGGCCAAATCTCTCTCCTTAGCTCCATGCTCTGCCTGATACCTTCTAAGGGAATCCCATTTCCTGCATGCTAAAACCCTTTAACATGCTTTACATGGTCCTTCAAAATCTGGGGCTAGGTTACCTTTCTAATCTCATTGCTCACACATTCTCTCTTCCCTCTCTGCTCCAATCAGACCAAGCCATTTTTCATTTCTTCCACTAACCGTGTCCTGTGGTCCTTAAACTCTGGGCTTTTACAACTCTTTGGTCCTCCTGCTCTAGCCTACGTGTCCAGCACCCACCCATCCCGGCAGTTTCCCAGTATTGCACTCCTCACACTGCATTGAATGACTTGTTTACACATTTGGATCATCCACCAGATCAGAAGCCCCAGAAAGCCAGGGTATTTATCTTGTTTGTCACTGTATACTTAGAACATAACCCCCAGTACTGGCACTTGACAATCTAATTATAGACATTTGTTAAATAAAGCCCTATCATTATAACATGAGCGAGGTGATATAATCTTTAAGAATTGGGCTCTGGGTTCAAACTTTAGGTCTACCGCTTAACAGCTGTGCAACTTTTGGCAAGTAATTAACTTATCTGTTCCTCAGTTTCCTCATCTGTTACCCCATCTATTAGAATGCTTCGAGGAAATGAAGCACTAAATGAAATAACCGTTTTCATTACAAAGCAAGTGCTTAATAAATATCAGATAGTTTAACGCTTAGAAAGTGCTTAGAACAGTACCTGGCACATAGTAAGAACATAATAAATATTAGTTATTATTATCACTATAATTTTTTGTAATGATAAAAATAATCTCTAATTAGTTTTAAAAGTTTAGATTTCTGTGTATAGATTTTCTTAAACCACAGCATATTTGTGCTTAGTAAGTCAGGTAGTCTAGTAGCTTTTCCCCTCTAGGAAAGTATTTAAATACTTGAGTGGAAAGTTATTAGGGACAGTAAGAGAGCAAGGAAGGAGAACCAACTGTGTTTAGTGTTAATAGTGTTTTAGATTTCAGTTGTTGCGAAACAGTGGTTGGACTTTAATGTTTCTGTGATTGATGCTTTTCTTCCAATGGCAGTTCTCAAACTTGGGTGTGCATCAGCATCATCTGATAGCTTGTTAAACTACTGATCAACTGCCTCTATTTCTAGGTGGTTCTGGGACAGGGCCTGGGTCCGTGGACTTTTACCAAGATCCCCTGGTGATTCTGATGCAAAATGAGGTTTAAGAACCTGTGAGCCAATAAAAAGCAATTGGTTAAAACCAACAGCCACTGTGTCCAGGTGGCAGCATCGGGCTCAGCAGGACTTTGTTGGAGTTGCCTTCTGGAAAGGGCTCTGAGAGATTGGTGTCTGGGAGAGGCCTCTGTTGTGAGGGACTATTGTTATGGCCAGGAGAATCCTAAAGACAAAAGGCCTCACCTCCAACAGGAACAGCTGCTGAGGACCCACTCTGGGCTTGCTGGGGGAGGCGAAGAGGAGCTCCGCCAAGAGGTGTGCTGGAAGCACCATTAGAAGCCCTTGCTGGAGGCGCTACCCTGTAGCAGCAGTGAGAATCATCTAGATAGTTTGTTGAAATGCAGATTCCTCGGTCCTACTCCAGACCTACTGAATTGGGATATGCATTTTAAACAAGCTTCACAGATTTGTCTGAGACATGTTAAAGTCAGAGAACCATTGACAGAAGGTTGGGCTGATTCCAGTGCGTCGCAGCCTCTGCCAGCTGGTGTGGAGAGATGTTTTTGTTTTGTTTTGTCATACCCCCCCTTCCCAGCAGTCTGCATGGAACCTAGACTGACTTCTCAGATCTTAGATGGTCACCAGCCCTCAAAGACCAGGGAGGGTGTAACCCGGAAAAGACTTTTGTAAATCAAAGCGTAACTTTCTTTGAGTTATTAGATGTTATGCCCTTTTCTGAGGACAACTAGAGTGGGCATTTGGTTTTCAGGAACTGTCTGGTTAAAATGATTTTCTTTAGAGAGAAATCTCAATTGTGGTAGGTGGGCGTTGTCTGGATTCCTCCTGTAGGGTCCTGCGAGGGAGACAGGGCTGTCCTGGTACACTTGGCTCCACTGAGTGAGGTGTTTTGAAGGTGACATCTATTCTCCTTATCTGTCAAAGATAGATGAGCAGGGACTTGGTTGCCGCGGGGGATGTTACCGCCTTGGTTTTCCCATCAAACTCTGTCAGGCTTTGTAACTTGAAGGAATGAAAGAGGGAGTGGGAGAGGGACAGTTTCTAACGAGCTGTCAGCAGGGTCCCACCAGCCTGCCTTAGCCCAGACTTTGTTCCAATGCTATTAGGGTAAAAATCCTTGAGTTTCTCTCAGACAAAGAGAAGTGGCCTGGGGCTGAGAGGCACAGATTCATAAGCAATTTCCCTCATTATACACTTCCAGTTCTTAATCACCATTTCAAAGAGGATGAGCTATCAGAGCAGACTCTGAGAATTTTGCCCTAGACAAGACGCACGGCCCTTATACTGTAGCTTAATCAGTGTGCTTTTCTCAGCTGCTTAAAATGGGGGAGACCTGGCTCTCAGCATGGCTGAGCTGTAGGAGACCTTTTGTCCCTAGTGATTTTTAGGCCTGGGACAAGGGAGAATTTACAAAGTGCTAATGTAGAGATCTTTCCAGAAGTGGGATCTGCTCGCACGGATGAGATATCCAAGGAACCAGAGAGGTTATTAGCGACAATGCCAAGTGTAACATCGGGGGTGTGGGGGGAATGTATCTGGAAAAGTCAGACTAACACAATTCCAGTAATCCCAGAAGCGAAAAGCTACAGGTTGAATAACAAAAACCTTGGTGCCCTAGCAGTTTTTGTTTGGTGCAGGAATTATAGATTTATTTTTTGTTAGCCACTCTGCTATTTATTATAAAATTATGCATTTAAGATTATAATATTAAAATAATAATTAGCTTAAATAGTCTGTAATCCAGGATTACAGATGGTATGACAACCAATAGCCCTGGAATGCACTTGGAATAGTTACACGAGTAGTGCATGGATACATTCTTGTAAAATATTTAGAAGTTTACACAGCAAAAAGTCCCTTTCCCTCCCATTCCTCTTCCCAGAGGTAACCACTGTCAACAGTTCAGTAAGTATATTTCAGTCATCTTTCTGAACATTTACATACACATGTACATATATATGCACACTCATCTTTTCGCATGAGATCATATATATTGCTATGTAACTGAAAAAAAACCTGAATAGTACATATATCTTGGAGATATTTTCATAGCAGTACATATGAGTCTTCCTCATTCATTTCCACATTAGCACAGTACTGCATTATCGGGATGTGCCCTACTTAGGGAATCACTCACTAACTGGTAGACATTAAAATTGTTTCCAATATGTTTGCTATTACTAACTTTTAAAAATGGTGTATACCCATGCTGCACTGCTGACCCACTGATTCAGAATCTTTGCGAGTAGGGCTTAGGCTTTGGATTTTTTCAGAAAAAAACTGGAAAATTCTAATGTGAGGCAAGGATTGAGAATCATGATCTACACATTAAACAAAATAAAACAGAACTCTAGAGCATTTTAAGATAGTACAATCAATTATTATGGAAGCAATCAGAGACAGTCAAATAGTTACTGATTAATTTTTAATCATTTACTCTGAAAACACCTTGAGTAGATCAAGTTATCCAAGTGAAAATAAATATGATATTTAATAGCTGCATGGCATTTTTATCTTTGGGAATGCTTTCCTTTTTTAATCTCAGCATCTTCAATTCAAAGCTGTGAGCAAGGTGGGCCAGGAATGACCTTGTCTATTTTACAGTCCTGGAAGCTGATGGGGGTAAAATGATGCTTCTCAATTTTAATATGCTTAGGAAAAATCTGGGAATCTTCTTAAAATGCAGATTCCAACTTAGTAGGTCAGGGGTGGGCCTGAGATTTTGTATTTCTAACCAGCATGAAGGTGACTCTGATGCTGTTGATCTGAGGACCACACTCATTAGTAAGCACCTGGATTAAAGGTAGTGAGCTAAATACAATGGAGAACTCAATTCAATAGAAGAAACTGGGTGTCATTGAAATGATGGACACTTAGCATGACGAAGAAAGGAGTTAAAGGAGAAGGGAATATAGGGTGGAGAAGGATGGACAGCAAAGAAGCTCTTCCTCTACATCAGCTAAACAAGGATGCCTTTCATCTTGGAATCCCATGCCCTAAACAGGGGCACATCCTGAATATGGCACTAAAAGCATTCCAAGCCTATTGGCTGTCATACCATCTGTAATCCTGGAGCTTGCCCAATACTATTTCTTGTCTCTGTAACTTTCCCTTCTGGGGGATCCTGATGGTAGCCCATGGGTCCTGTAGTGCTCATCCCACCGCCTTTCACCTTGTTTACAACCCATTCCTTCCTGGGGGAACCAGAGGCTCCAATTCTGAACTTGACTTGTCTCTGCACACCATTTACTCTCTTGGTTCAGTGGTCTTCCAGAGGAGACTTTGCAGCCCAGCGCTGGCTGTTATCTCCGTCAGACATGGAGGAGACACCATAAGTCTCTTGGCGATATCCACTCACCAACTATGACAGTTCCATCTTCTTTGGGCAGTCCCTGTCATCAGTTTTCCTCTCACTCTTTAGAGATTCCTGTCCTGTGTAGGATAAGAATAATAAACATATAAGTACACGTTTCTGATTCTCCCTTCTCTTGATATCTGTTTTTATTTAATTAATAAAGATCTATGTGATTCAGAATAAATTTTTTACTAGTTTTACATTTCTCAACTGAGTCATAAAGATAAAGATACTTGTACCTTACTAATAGAAACTAGATTTTTTAAAATGCTGTTTTTGCGTTTTTATCATTTGGAACAAAAGAGCTAGAAGCACTAATAAGATAATAAAGGTATTATTTTAATGGGCCATTTTCTCTTGAAAACATTGGCTTCCAAAACAGATTCCAGAAATTTAAGATTAATATGTGCAAGCTGTAGGGTCTAAGGGGTGCTGCTGGGGTGGGAATTAGAAGGGGAATGCTATCCACGCTGGAGGGAACATTCTGAGGGGAAAGAACTGGCCTCAACTAGATGAATTCCCCTTATTAATATGCTTTCACATTCCTTTTCCATGAAAGGACAAACAGCACTCACCATGGCTGTAATTTTAGCAATTTTATTTGTGCACTGCTTTTATTGTCTGTCTCCCCCATTAGATTAGAGAATTCGTGAGGACAGGGACTTTGTCTTTTTGTTCACCATGTTATCTTTTTCTTTTTTGGCCACACCGTGCGGCTGTGGATCTCAGTTCCCTGACCAGGGATTGAACCCAGGCCATGTCAGTGAAAGTTCCGAGTCCTAACCACTGGACCACCAGGGAAGTCCCTCACCATGTTATCTTTAGCACCCAGTGCTATGCCTGACACATAGTAGATGGTCAATAAATATTGATAAAATGAATGAAGTGAATGGAAAAAATCATGAAGAAAATTATGAAGAAAAAGAAACAGTGGTATTATGTTACGAGATGGAGTTTTAATGTAACTAAGGTTAAAACTATAATTAAAAGTAAAAAATAAAAGGCTCTCAAGACTACAAAGCTGATAAATGGAATATTGACTGCCATATCAGTAAAGAAAAGATGTCACAGTCATCAGCAATTGCAGCCACAGCCAGTGGTGAGCTGGTGAGCCCTGAGGGAACTCTGGAAGGAAAAGTGTACCTGCCATCTAGCAGCCATTAGGCTGCAGCTGCTCCCTACGGTGAGCCCTGAGGAAACTCAGGATGAGAGAACACAGGATACTGGCCCCAGTTAGCTGAAGTACATATCAAAGGAATGATTTCAGTGAGCCCAGACTCTTGCATCTTCCCATACATAGAAAAGCAATAAATTCCTTAACTTGAGATTTCTAGTTTTCTTTAATTAACAGTAATCATTTGTTCCTACTACCTGCCCTTTGTCGCAAAACTCCTATATATCCTAGCTCCCCCCTCACCTCCTCAGAGCAGTTCTCTCAGGGTTATTTGACATGCTGCCTCCTGGGCTTGAAGCCCTAAAAATTCCCACCAAATAAAACATTACTCTCAACTTTTAGGTTGTGAATATTTTTTCAGTCGACAAAGCTTAGCTAAGGAAGAAGGATTCCTGATTGGAAAAGTTGGAGACCCATTGCTTTAGTCATGTGGAAGATTAAAACTCACACCTTATCCCTTTAAATAATTTTGACATTGTTAGGTCATTTTTCTTCGTAAGCCCTATGCCTCTTCCATTTCTAGAGCAGGATGTTTCTCTGTTCCGAACTTGGAACTCTTGTATGGAAATTAATATGATGTCAGAAAGCAAATACAGTGACTCCACCACAGAACAAGGACCTCCTGTGGTCTTTTTAAACTCAAGTAATGAACCAGTAATACATTTTAAATGTTTTTTAAAATATGCTCTACCTTAAGGAGAAGTTGTGGGATTAAATTTTGGTATGCATTAATATAAAATATTCTGAAGTCCTTGGAATAAAAGCACAATATATCTAAAACCAGAACATCTCATGCATTCTTTCACTCAATAAACTTTTATGACACCAGAGGCCATATGGCACAGTGGAGCAGGGACCCTGAAGATAGGCTGTCTAAATTCATATCCCAACCATTTTATGGTTGTGCCATTTTGGGCAAATTGTTCCAGTGCTTTTTGCCTCAATTGCCTCATCTGTTAAATGGAACAATAAGACAACCTACTTCCATTGTTATTGTAATTTGAGTTAGTTTTTATTGAGCACTTAGAACAGTACCTGCCATATAGTGAGCACTATGTACATGGTTTTAAATAAACAAACTCCTGTAATGTGCCAAGCAGGTACTAAGCACCAACAGGCTTCCAGGAAATTAGTGAGCTAGTATCTACTGAACACTTGCTATGTATCAAGCACTAATCTGTAGGCAGTTTTGTATCCATTTTTACGACAACTCTGCTGGAGATATCATCCTCCTTCATTCCTTCAGCCAATATTTACTGAGTGTTCACTAGATGTCAGGAGCTGTTTTTGGTCCTGAGACACAATGTCTTGGGATTTATGTTTTAAAAAATTACTATTTTACTAACAAGTGATTTTCAAGAGCTCCCTTGATTTCCAGATCAGCTCAAAACTGTAGTGTGTCACATTAATCTTTATTAAAACATATTCTCATAACTTCTGAAGTTTTAAATTACTACATTTCTAGAGCTTTGTAGAACTATTTTCCTCCCTCTGTCTGTTCTACTTAATTACCATTATTAGAGACTATCTTAATTTTGTATTCTTGTTGTCTCTTTCAAATGTTATTTTTTCAATAAAAACTTGATTTTTTAGGTTATAAAATAACACCTTTGTTGGAAAGTATGTCATTGTTTATTTCTCTATTAAAGCAATGCTGCAATGCATAGTTGTATGTGACTGTCTCTCTTTGTAAACGTGTATAAATGTCTTTAGGATAGATTCCTAAGAGGAGAAATTGCTTGGTGAAATGGTATACACATTTTGACTGATATTGCCAAAATGCATTCTAAGAAAAGGGTTTATCGAGTGACACTCTCACCAATAGTGCATGAAAGTGCCTACCTTACCCTGCACTCTCAACGACGCTATTTTATCCATATTTATAAATATTTTTGTCAGTCTGATGGGCAAAAATGGATTAATTGGTGCGGTTTCAATTTTATAATGAGTATGATTTTTGGTCCATTTATTGGCCATTTGTATTTATTCTTTCCTGATTGATTTCTCTATATCCTTAATTCATTTTTATATCAATACAATGAAGCGCTGAGTATCTACTAGATGTGACTGATAAGCAGCCTGCAAATATTTTTTCCAAGTCACCATACTTTAATTTACGGTGTCTATCGTCAATGTTTTTCTTTACGGCTTCTGAGATTGTGTCGTGATTGGGAAAGTCTATTCCACCCCAGTACTGTTTCAAAAATCTCCACTATCTTCCCTATTTTGTTTGTAGTTTAAATATTTAAATTTCAAAAAATTGCTACAGTGATAGCAATAATGATTAAAAATAGTACTTAATTTTCAGTAATTAACAGAAGTCACATATTCTGGAAATCAAATAATAACAGAGTTTCTTTTAACGTGATAGTTTTCTTCATGTAAATGTTTAATTATATGCTAGACATAAATGACCTGTGAAAGCATTTTATAGAGGCGCCTCTCTTTTCTGGCATATATTCCCATGTTTATAGAAAATGGCTGAGAAAATGGTTAGAGAGAGACCAGGACAGAACCTCTCTGAGGGGAGTGAGAATTTAAAACAAAGTAGAAGTCTTTCGATTACCTTGTTCTACACATCCCTATCCGCAGAGTGAAAGTCCTGTATTTTTTTCCTGTTTTTGCCCAATCAACAAAGATGTGCTTTGGAAAGCAGGTGATTTGGAAGATAGTTATTAAGAATTAATTCTGGATGAAAAAGTTACAGAGATCTGTTGTATACAATGTGCATGTAGCTAAATCTACTGTACTATACACTTTAAAATGGTTAAGATGGTAAATTTTATGTTATATGTTTTTTACCATAATTAAATAAAGAGTTAATTCTGCATTAGAGTGTATTTTTTAATCAATCAACAAATATTTGAATGTCTATTATGTACCAAATATCTTGTTGCGGTGCAGGATACCAGGAAATATAATTGGTGGTTTCAGTTCTCAAGGAACTAAGAAGCTATCAAGTTGGAGAAAAAAGTTAAGTATGCATGAAAATGTACAATCTCAGGCAATGTAATGATACCAAATGAGGAGGAGAGACACAAATTCTTATAGGAGTTTAGAAAAAGCAGGAATCTGACTACAGTGATAGAAATATTTGTTAGGTACTTAAAGGGCTTTCAAAGCACTTTAACATATATTTTCCAAATTGACCCTTTTACCAGATCTAGGAGACATTATCTCCGTTTAACAGATGAGGAAACAAAGGCTCAGAGGTCGTAATTTTTCCAAGTTCACATGGCAGAACTGGGAACTAGACTCAGGTCTTCCAGTTCTTACTCCTAGTGGGATTTATTTAAGTTGGCACTGAAGTTTTGCTGCCAGAAAGTTTTGAGGGTTACAGCAGAATCCAAATGTGCCAGGGACACTATGGTTATGTATTAGCTAGAATCATGATTATTCTCTCCTCGCTGTCATCCTGCCAAAGAGCATCAAGTAACTTTTAATACAAAACAAGGGATTATTTTTTTCTTGCTAGTTACTGCATAGAGAAACTCAAGTCAAACTGCAATTGAATGAGGACTAACATGCAAGACTTTAATTTCACCACTGTATACACACAGCCATTTAGCCAACTGCAGTCCCATGACAGACATTCCTTACCCATCATGTCTGACATCATTCTTTAAAGTCATAATACATATGGTACAGGTCTGATCTGACCCAGGCGTGACAGAAAGGAAAACTAACACAGACAGCAGAATAAAGTCAGTGAATTCAAATTTAAAAGCAGTTATCAGGGCTAAGACCATATGACTTACACACATTTTTAAAACCACATCCTGCTAGTTCAGTGGACTGACTTCTCCCCAGAAAGTGCAGAGGAGCATTAGGTCTGTTCATACAATAACCCTATCTGATTGCCTAGGGTCAAGCTACTGTTTATCTCTGTCAGACACAACCCATATCCTGAACAGAGCCCATATCCTAAAGCCTGCGTTTTTCACCAATTACTTCAGGGCAATACAGGATCTGACGTTCTTTCTACATAATCACCTAAACAAGAAAAATACTCTAATTTTTTGTTTTTTAAATATTAGGTAAAAGTAAACGCACAGACACAGTGGTCAAGAGCTTTGCTTTTCATTTTCCTTCTCGTTGAGTGCTCAACGTTTTGCAAAAGAAGGGCAGTGCTGCCCTCTACTGCAGGATGTTGCAATGTTCACAGTACACTTCTACATCCACGCATCACCCCGCACTCCACCCCAGACAAGTCAGGTAGAGGAAGACAATCTATTAACAAGGTTTTACACTACCCCTTTAGGAGCTGTTTAAAAGAAATGTGTTCTTGGAAAATACATTGAATTTGTTTCCTTCATTATCTCTTCATCTACCTTCCTCTTGTATCAAAGCATAGGACTTTTAGGACATGACCTAACAACAAAAAAAAGGATATTACAACTCAGGGGAAAAATGCTTAAGACATTGCTCTAGAGGTAAGAGGTTGTGTTTTGATGCATTTAGGGAGAAATGGGGCAAGGGGAGGAAACTTTCTTCTGACTTTAAGGTCTGTAGCCTTCTGGTCTTCTGTCATTTGGTGCGTTTTCATCAGCTTTTAGCTAGGGTGATCTATTTCCTTTTCTGTATTTCTCTGACTGGAGATGACAGTCACCTGGGCATGTTAAGAGAGTAGTGGAATAGGGTGTCTAAAACACTCTCTACTCTTCAGAAAAAGATAATATAGAAATACTAAGGGCTATTATTAATATAGCTACATTTTAATTAATTATTAAATGTCTTGTTATCTTTAAATTGCTTTGAGATTTTACAGATCTCTACAAAGATTTCTTGAAGGGTTGAAGATATTAAGAATTATGTTCTGTTTTCTTTTCCATTAAAAAAAATTTCAGAGTACATGCCCTCAAGAGGCCACGGCAGACAGACTTTAAAGATAGTCTAACCATTACCTTCTAGCTACCCAGGAACTAAATTGTAATTTTCATGATAATAATTTCTACAACTGTGTTAAATGCATGTGTGTGTGTGTATCAACACCAAGAAAAAAACCTTTTTCCCCCCAATTTACAGATAAGAATACTAAAACTCAGACATATTAATTTACTCAAACTTTCAAAACTAGTAAGAGGCAAAACCAGAATTTGATTTCAGAATTTGATTGAAAGCCTAGGTATTGTTCTACTATGCAGCTGATCAACAAACAAACTAAACAAATCTCAAAGGCACATGCTTGTAAACAACATCTGTGATGATGACAATGATGATAGTTAACATACTGAGTACTTACTGTGTCCAGTACAATTCAAAGCATTTTAGAGTCAATCATTTAATAACATTAAATCATTTAATCCTCACAGCAACCCCATGAGGTAGAAATATTATCTCCATGTTATAAGTAAGGAAACTGAGGCATACAGACAAAATCTAGTCCCAGAGGCCACGCTTTTAACCATTATGCTACACTGCTTCTAAGTAAAGTGCAAAAATTATATAGCACAACAATTTCTAAATGGTGCCCTGGAACTTAGTTCTATTAATAAGTAGATAAAACCCATCCATAGTTGTCAGTCCTGTTGATATCTGTTATACAAAGGCCTCAGCAGCTTTAAAAAATGTTCTGCCCATGTAGGTGCCTAGTTTAGAACTAACATTAGACCTTGTCCACCGCAGGCCTCACTAGACATGCCCTTCTATGAAATAGGAAACAGCAAGAGACCTTCACTTGGTCCAATCCATGTGTGCAGGTGGGGAGACAAGTCATACATAAGGGAGGGAGGAGAGAAGTGAGGGAAGAGATGCAAGGGGAGATGGTTCCACCAAGGCACAGCCAGGAAACAAGCCAGTTAAGCTGAAGGGAGTGGTTGATAAGCGATCATTTTCCTTAGCAAGAGTAAACTCAATCCAATCAGAAGCCAGCACCAGCTTAGGGGCTCTACTCTTACTTTCTTGCCCACGATTTGGTCACACGGTGACTATCAAACAGATCTCCTCTAACAGCTTTGGTTTTTTAAAATTTTTATTGGAGTATAGTTGATTTACAATGTTGTGTTAGTTTCAGTTGTACAGCAAAGGGACAGCTTTGGTTTTTAAAGAAACTTTTGTTCAATGCACAACTCAGCTTCTAAATAATATCCTACCCTTAGTGACAACATATACCCAAATATAACCATTCCAAAGCGCTTTGTGCTTAAGTACAAAGTGTGATAAACTCCTCCCTCTCTTGTTGGTAAGCATAGACCTTCTGGGTATCAGCGGCAAGATTAAGTACAATAAGCAGGTGTGGATTTGCTTAGGGGTCCATGCAGTGCCCGCTACTGCCCTGGCCTGTCTCTTATGCTATGCGGCAGTGCTGCCTAGCCCCAAAGGCTTCAGATTTCCAAGCGAGTATATTCTAAAGGAATTCATTCCCGATCAAGCTGTTGCTATGTGGTTCCTACTTCCTCCCTTCCAATTCTTTCGGGAAAAAAAAAAAAAGGCAGAAGGGAGATGGTAGGGACAGATAGTCATAATGAAGTCAGGAGCCAGGGGAATACCTGCCCCTTTTCCTTCTGATCCTTACTGCCCTTTCCCTGGACACTCACTTTACCTGGCTGCCTACTAGTCTGGGCAATGTTTGCCTCTCAAGAATCTTTTGCTTGAATTATCCATTCAGCAGGGAGGCTGTCTTGCATCCATTCTAAGTCAAAGTGTTAAAATTAGTGATGGCCTGGAAAGCATTTTGTTTACTTCAATACAGGCATTTTGCTTAGAGGGGCACGCTGCAGGGCTCAAGATAGAAGGCTACTGAATTTAAAGTAATCTCCAAGAAACATATTCCCGAGGAAAAAAGTTTGAGACTTGCATCCCACATAATATGCAATCCCTTCCCCCAACACCCAGTAACTGTTTGCCCCTTTCTAAAATTCAGAACAGATAATTATGGGGACATGAAGAAAAACTGCATATGGTACTTTCTATGCCCCTGTCAGCACTGACTTGGTTATGGGGCTGCTTAGGTTGCCAATAAATATTTATTTGGACTTAGCTAAGTTGATAATGTTTAGGTAATTTAGGGTTGTTTTTCCCCCAGGGAATGACGTAAGGTGTGACCATGACATTGTTGGCCAACGCTGTGAAGATCATACTTTTAAATCAAACTTTCGTAAGGCTGGGCTATATAAACATCTCACTCAGCAGTTGCCCTTTGCCTCTGCTTATGGAAGCACCGAAAGTTCATTGTCATTTCACCTTCAGTGTTGAACTCACAATCTTAGAGGAAAGTGTTGTTAATGAAACACTGTTGACAGTTATCTTTAAAACCAGAGGCTGTTTCTGAAAAGAAGCAAATGATACAAAGGTTGGCAGGTGTTGCACAAAGTACTTTTGGCTTATGTTTGTCACTTTGAATGAGATTCATTTTGAGATTTGTCATATTATCCAATGAACAGAGGGTAAGGTATTTGCTTTTTTCTGAACCAAAAGAACTGACTCCTCCTGCCACCATTTATTGAATACTTACTAAGTGCAAGAAACTAAGGGAGACTAATACAGGGTTAATATCTCTAGCCAAAGGAAGTTTACCATCTACAAGGGGTGTGCATCTGTGCAATGATGACAATAGCTAACATTTAGGGAGTGCTTACTATATGCAACTAAACACTTCATATGTATTAACTCACATAATCCCCACAACGACCCTAAGAAAAGTACTATTATCTCCACTTTATGGAGCAGGAACAGAGAGGTTAAGTAACTTGCCTAGCCCTGACCAAGTTAGTAAGTGGTAGCATTAGAATCTAAACCTAGGTAGTCTGGCTCCAGAACTAGTTTCTTAACTGGGCATTTTGGTCATTTCCCACAATTGTAATATTGCCAACAAGGGACAGAAGCACAGGAAAGAGAGAGGGATTTTAACCAGAGTGAGGGTTAAGGCAAAGCTTTAGGGAGGAGGCATTTGCTCTGGATCTTGAAGGTCAACAGATGGAGAGAGGGGCTGGGGAGGAAGGAATAGCCTGACTAAAAGAAGAGACAGTCTGAATACCAGCCAGCTGACGACAGCAAGATCTGGTTGAGTGCCTGCGTGGGAGAAAAGCTGGAGGGGGAGGCCACGCCTAGATTCGTAAGGTCCGTGAGGACCAAGCTCTCTCGGTAAGGACAGGGGAGCAAAAGCTTCAAACTGTAAGAGCGGCAGAAAGGAATTCCTGGACACTTTCTCTTTTAGTAGGATGACCCCCTGTCTGAAACCAACGCAGGTGGCCCACCCACATTTCTCTCAGGGGGAAACAGCCGGCCGAGATGGTCAAGGTCGTCCGCGCGGGCTCCGGAGCTGCGCGTCCTGGCCGAGGACTCACTACCAGTGCGCAGAGGCGGATTTGGCTGCCAGTCCGAGCCGGGCCAGACTGGGTCAGGAACGTGCGCACTCCCGGGCCTGGCAGGGAGAACACCAGCTCCACGGGTACCGGAAGGGCGGTCCTCCAGCTACCTGCCGCCAGCCACCTCGCGCCAGCTTGTCTCCGGGCGCCTGAAGGTCGAGAAAACTGCCTTCCGCGTACGCCGCTCGTCTCCTCCCCTCAGCGACCCAAGGAACAACGGCTTCAGCGATAGGAGCACGCTCTGCCAATCAACTCTATCCCCGCCCCGTCCCAGCCGGCGTACGTTGCATTGGTTGCATCAATACCGGCCTACGATAAGATTCTCTTCTTGGATTGGCTAATACCATCCTGTTCCTTTTGCGTCAGAAACTCGCGATTGGTTAACCGCGTTGCCAAGTTCCGGACGCGGCTCGACCATTGGAGGCCGCGGGCCCGCCCCTACCGGCTAGGTGAAGGTGAGCGTCTCCTCCAGTTGCAGCGGTTGGACCGGACCGAGCGGCTTCAAGCGCAGAGTGGAAGCTTTCGGCCGACTCCAGCTTTCTAGCTATGGCGCCTCCATCAATCTTTGCCGAGGTTCCTCAGGCCCAGCCGGTCCTTGTCTTTAAGCTCACTGCTGACTTCCGGGAGGATCCGGACCCTCGCAAGGTCAACCTGGGAGTGGGAGGTAAGGATGCAGTGCCCAGGAGTGTGAGCAGCCTGGGAGTGGAGCGGGCCTAACCCTGGCTGTGGGGACCGTAGGAGATAACCAGGTCCAGCTTAGCTCCGTCGGAGAGGAGGAAAGATCCATGAGGCTTAGTTCAACCTGCCCATTTTACAGATGGGCATATGGAGTCCCTGGAAAAGGGAGATGTATCAGTGTACACACAGAAAAGGTGTAGCAGTCAGGGCACAAACTCAGTTTTTCCGATTCCGCATTGTGTGTTCTTTATACTGTATTCTTTCGCCTCTTAAGAAATGGGGCGGCCAGGGATTGAAAGGAGAGGGATAAAAATAGGAAGTCTTATAGGCTTGGAGTCCTGGCTGCTGGGGAATGGAAAAAGGAGAACTCTTAGCCCTAGGGAGCTCTGGTCTGGGTCGGTAAATGTTTGAGGTATCAATCAGGTAGTTTACCAAGCCTTGTGCGGGGAAGACTGAGTCTTGGTTTTGGCCCCAAGGAGATTAAAATCAGCAGGTGTTAAGTGATGTAATAGAGATCTAAAATGCTTCTGAGACAGGTTAATGCTCCCTGGGGATCTGGGAAGAATGTTCTGGCTCTCACAGATGTGGTGGGAATGGTAGAAATGGTGGTAGAGATGGTAGAAAAGAGAGGAAAGAGTGTGGACAGTAGAAGCTCACTTTCCACACATCCTTGTCATCATTTCTTGCTTGTATTTCTTGGACAGCTCAGAGCATGGGCCTCAGTTTTTCCTACTGCCAAGAAAAAGATTTGGACTGAAATGCCTCTGAAATTCCTTTAACTCTTATCTTAATCTTACCTGGTGAATTTGTTATTTCTGTCACTGTCATTTGGATGTTTGAAACCACACCAACACTTACTCAACCACATAGAAAGATGAGCCAGGGAGAAGAGAATGAATAGGACAATGTTCTGTGCTAGGGAACAGACTTAGAGCAGAAGGACTAGAAATTTCTGAAAGAGAAAATTGAACTGTTTTGTAGCAGAGAAGCAGTGGCGAGAAGGAGGTGCAGAATCAGGTGTCCCACAGTGACAGTGTCTGTACATAGAACTTGTTAAAGTCTTCACCAAGGAATATGCAGGAGGGGTGAGGAAAAAGCCATTAAAAAGTGATGGTTTGGGCTTCCCTGGTGGCACAGTGGTTGAGAGTCCGCCTGCCGATGCAGGGGACACAGGTTCGTGCCCCGGTCCGGGAAGATCCCATATGCCGCGGAGCAGCTGGGCCCTTGAGCCATGGCCGCTGAGCCTGTGCGTCCGGAGCCTGTGCTCCACAACGGGTGGGGCCACAACAGTGAGAGGCCCGCCTACCGCAAAAAAAAAAAAAAAAAAAAAAAAAAAAAAGTGATGGTTTGTTGAACCTGGGTAATGGGTACATGGGCATCCATTATATTATTCTCACAACTTTTGTGTATGTTTGAAATTTTCCATAATAAAGCATAAAAAAGTCAATTCAGAATGCATAGTTTCACCCACAGAGGGAAAGTGATGTTTTTAGCAGGCAGCAAAGTGGAAGTAATATTGAAAGATTGCCTTGAATTGAGTTGGAGTGAGCACTATTCAAGCTCTTAATTTAAAACCAATCCAAAACCTCCAAGTATTCCTTTAGGGCCAGATATATCGTGAAGAACTAGTATTGATATTAATCCAAATACATGTTTTTAAAACCTTAGGTTTCATTGGCTCAATTACCCTTGAACTATCTTACAGGATTTTGGTGAGGATTAAATGCGTTTAAAGTGCTTAGAACAGCCTCTGGCACATAAGTAGGAGTTATGTAAGTATTAGCTGTTACTGTAGTTGTTTTCGCATTTCTTTGCATAAAAGATATTGAATAAAAATTTTCAGCTCAAGAACTGCAAAATGAAATAATTTCTGACATTGGTTCAGAAATAAATTGCTAATGCATAGAAAAAGCACCCTGCCAGCCAAGGCCAGAAGTGATTGGCTCAGAAGCATATTCTGCAGCCCGGATAGTGGTCAATTCAACTGTGAAAGTGCCTTTGTCATGTTTTCCTGGAACCGAGGAATTCTTTCTCTTTATTACAAGCAAATGATTTATGCAGTTAATTGCATTTAGTGCTTAGGATGACTCTGGAGGGTTGTTTATTACTATTACTGTTTTAGAGGTAAGAAAGCTGAAGCCCAGATTGATGAAGCATTTTGGTCGAGATCACATGGCTGTAGTTGGTAGAGCTGGGATTCTAGGCCACATTTCTCAGATCCCTAGGTCTCTGCCCCCTTCTCTATTGGGCACCTTCAGGTTGTCCAGAGGGAGCCAGTGTATGGTAGTGGAACAGCCAGGAGACCTGGGTACAGGCCCAGGCCTGCGGTCCAGTGATGTGACCTTGGGAGTGTTATTTACATCCCCGGACCCAGTCTGTTAAATGAGGAGCCAGAACGGAATGACCTCTCTCTAAAATTATACTCTAAGATTCACTAGCATGTTACATGACTGTAGTATAGAATAATAATGTTACTGGCTTCTTCAGATGACTGAGAATTAAATGAATAATTATGTGTGTGAAATATAAATGAAAAGTGTTGTATAAATGTTATTTTCGATGATCACTGTGACCCGTCTTTTTTGTGGATGGCAGGTGCTCAGATAAAGGTCTCATTAAAGTATAGTAGAATAAGAAGTCTCTTTACGGCTTTTGTATGTCCTAGCTCTATTTATACACATACTGAAGTATATCCTTTGTGAAGGAAATGTATTGATAATTAATCTCTGACTTTGGTGAAGATGCCCTTTTTTTTTTCTAAGTTAAGATAAAGCTTAATGGAAGTTAACCAGCTCAAGTTCTAATGATGTTGGACATTTAGAACAAACTGCAACTATAATCTCATTAGCTCATTCCTACTTGCAGATAGTTTCCCCAGAGATTTTCTTCTTGCTGTGACTATTTGCATAATTTCCATATACTTAGAGCAGAGCATCACATTTTTCACTGTTAAACATGATGCTCTTCGAGTTGACTGTTTTAGCGCTTCGTAAAGTTTCAGACAAGTGACTTTAGGGGCAGGGGAGATATGAGTTCATTCAGCCTGATGCAGCCTGAAGCAGGACATTTCTACATAGACTTCAGTCTATTCATCATGTAAACTTAGCTTTCTTTTGTTCCAGGTAGACTGTGCTTGCTTTCATATTTGTTGTTGTTTTTAATATGGGTTCTTAGCATCTTCAAATAAAGTTGTGGGAGCGACATGCTGTATCAGGTGTTTCTGAGTACCCCCGGTCCTCTCCGCAGGACCCTAGTTGGAGAAGGGCCTTAAAGAGGCATATGTGCATGGGCTGTTGGGTAGGGATGGATGGGGGAAGTGGAGATCTTAGGAGGAGGAGGAGAGTGATGGTTTGATCATCTAATTCTCCGTGTTCTTCTGGAAATGAGACTCACCTGCAGCCTGTATGACTCCTCTAAAAGAGCTGGTCCTCAGGGAGAAGGGTGTGGTGTGTGGAGCTGAGGGGCATGCTGGTAGGTAGAAAGGCCCCTTGCACAGTCAGTCCTCTGGGACCTGCTGGCTTCAGGCTTTCCCTAGACATCTCTTGCTCTTTAGAAAAAGCACAGGGATCTATGAACTTAATATTAATAGTATGACAGCCTAACTCTTACAGTTCTTGTGATCTTGGGCGAACTTTTCTGGCCTCAGTTTGCAGATCCCGAAAATAGAGATCATAATATCTATTTTGTGAGTTGTTATAAGAATTAAATGAAAGTTAAAAAAATGTGAAGTATTTAGCACAGTGCCCTGTATGTAGTAAGTATTCAGTAACTCCTTGTTATTACCATGGCTTCAGCCACCGTCCATGTCTATAATTATGAAATCTTTCTTTCCATCCTGGACTTCTTCCCTGGATGCCAGACCCATATTCGCTACAGTTTGCTGGACACGTTGTACAACCACTTCAAATTCAACGTGTTTAAAACAATGCATGGATTCCACCCTCCCCTCAATCTTTTCTTTTTTCTTCTGCTTTGCTCTATATCTTGGTTGCCCTCTCCCCTGCCCCACCCCCACTAGTCTTTATCCAGACTAGAGAGAGACTTTGGAGGTTGTCGGTGACCCTTTCATCAGTCCCATGTATATTTATTTGGTCACTAGGTTCTGTCTTTTTTACCTCATCAATTTATTTTGAATGTCTCCCCTTTTGTTTATCCCCGCGGCTGCTGCCGCTGCTGTGATTCAAGATTTCACTATTTCCTTCGTGGATTATTGCAGCAGCCTCCTGACTTCACTGTCTGCTTCTGTCCTCCTTCCAGTTTATTTTCCATCATGTCACTCAAATGATTCTGTTAAAATGTACAGCTGTCCATGTCACTCGCTTGCTTAAATGCTTTCAGTGGTTTCCCCATTGAGACAAAGTTCCTTAGAAGAGACCCCAAGACTCCCTGAGCCATTCCTTGCTGTTTCTCCATGGATCTTACATCCGAGCCATGAAAATGCAGATCCTCAAGAACCTCATCTCTTCAAGCCTCTGGAGCCTTGCACAAGTGTTCCCTCTGTCTGGAAAGTCCTTTTTCCTGTCTTTTAAACTCTTATTCATCTTTTATACTTCATCTTCCCTGCTCACTTACAGGAGAACTAAGGACTCTATGCTCTATGTTTCCTGGAGGGAGGCCAAGACAGTATCTTGTTTTATCTTACCCATCTCTGTGTAGCTACTTCTAGCCAGTACCTGGTTCATGGTGGATTCAATAAGTAGCTGTCAAATGAGTGAGATAATGAAAGAATGAATGAGAAACTCATGGGTCCAACAAAACAGGAATAAAACCCCTCTGGGAGAGCAGGAATAGTGGTTGTTGGTAATGCTTAACCTCATTGCTCCAAACGCCCAAGAGTAACTGCAGTTCTCCTTCAGTAGGGCAGTGAGACAAGGCATTGGGGATAAATCTAGAATTGAATCTGGGAGAAACTGGGCCGTGAAGAAGGAAGCAGAGGTGTGAATTGGCCATTTTCTCTTTTGTCACAATATGGACACAATGCCTCCCTGCCTCCAGTCCTATCACAGGATTTTTTAGAGTTGCACAGAGTATACATTACTGGTAAGAACAGTGGTACTATGGCTTTATCTTTCATATTTTATTTATTTATAATACATGATTTACAAATGACATATCATAAATATATGTAGCATAATTATATATTAACCATCCAAACACAGATGGGAAGCATAATAGAACTAGTTTTTCACAAACACCCATATTCTTGTACATCTAAACAGTATCCCCTCTGTGTAGTGTAGTCCATATATACTGCTATTGCTCAAAGTTTTCCGAAAACCCTCTTTTAGAATGGCCTTCAAAGCATGTTAGACCCATGTAGGAGGCCATCTTTTTATAGCTGTTCTCCATTAATATTATTCAGTCCATTCACCCACCTACTTTGCTGGACATAATACAAGTACCATTTTCAAAAATTAAATTTACTTTCAAAGGACAAAGATTTGGCATCATTAAGGATATTCAAAATAATGAGATGTCTCCTCTAAAAACAATTCCAAGAATATTTTGAACAATGGTAGCATTGTGATCATAGATGGGGTGATCTACTTCAGGGAAAACGATCACTTGGGAGTCATTATTTTGGTATCTCTTTGAAAAACCAGACCAAATCTCAACTGATAAAGTAGACTTTTTGAACTTGTTGAGAGGGAGGGACTTTGGTGGGCCAGGGGGTGTACTGTGAGTGATTTGACAGCATTGTGAGTCAGATCCATCTACCCAGAGACTGGTTGTTGGTTAGTGGCTGTCAGTCTGGAACTCTCTCCACATTTTTATTACTAGCTTGATGTGCTTTTCAAATTTGCAGATGACACATTCCTGGAAGGTAGGGTTAGTTGATGGAGTAGAAGACAGATGCAAAATCAAAATATCTTATAAAGTCTTATTTGTTGTCTGACTTTTGATCTAGTGATTTTACATCTAGAAAAAGTTTTCCTAAGGAAGCACTCATGAATGTGTAAAGTATAAGAACATTAATTACAATGTTTATATTAGCAAATAGTCAAAAGCAACACAAATAGTTAATAAATTATACATAGAAAGGAATATTGTCTAGCCACTAAAATTGTGTTGTAAATGGCTCATACATATGAAAAATGCCCAGTTGCCTCCACAATAAGAGAAATGCAAATTTAAACTACCCTGAGATAGCATTTGGACTCTTAAATTGGCAAAAATTCACTCAGTGGCTGTGGCTGTGGGGAAGCAGACACTCTTGTACATTGATGGCAGTGATGTACACTGATAACACCCCTGCCCTATGGCAGCAATGTACACTGATAACAGCCCTATAAAAAAGGCAATGTGGATATATCTGTCAAAACTACAAATACACAAAGTATGCTTAAAAGTAATATATTTGCATTTAAACTTTTCATTGATTGCCACCAGTATTCTTCCAATCAGTTGTTTTAACCATATTTGTCCTACAACCATGTGTTGTAAAATGAAAATCAGTTGAAAGTAGTAAACTAATGTATACCCTCAAAAACAACAACAAAATTACACATACACGTACTTCTCAACCTACTCTTCCATTTTCAACCCTGCCTCTTACAGCTATATTTACATACATGTAAGATGACATATGTACAAGGTTCACTGAAGTATTATTTTCTAATAGCCAAAGATTAGAAACAACTCAAATGTCCATCGACAGGAGACTCACAAAACAAATTATAGTACATTTATCAGTTATGCAGCTCTAAAAAGAACAAAGACAGTCTGTGTGCACAGACTTAAATAGTTGATGATGATGAAAGGTATTCATAATGTATATTTAATAAGTGGAAAAAAGCATGTTGAAAATTCTATATAAAAATGGCACAATTGATAAAAGAATATACTCATGTAGAATAAAGTTTAAAAGGCTGTACACCGAAATTTTCATACTCCTTATCTCTGAGTGCTGGAATTACATGTTAATCATAATGTTTATTATTTTCTTTCTGGGCTTTTCTAAATTTTCTACAGTCAACATGTGTTGTTCAGTAAACAGTATCAACCACCCTAAAAAAGTGATTTAAAAAAAAAAGTCAGGGATTAATGTTGAGCAGAAATCAACAAGATAAAGAAGAATTACTTTAAAAATTTGTTTCACTGTCACTTGCCAAAGTATAGGCTTATTGGAGACCTAAACAGTCCAGCAGAAGCAAATCCCTGTCAGGAATCCTGCTCAGAGAAGTCACTGGCTTGGATGCAAGCCAAAGCAGCTGCCCTCTCAAGCTATACTCTCAAAATGATTATAGGGTAGTATAGGAAAAAAAATCCGATAGGTTAACTCAAAGTAGACTAAAAATACTTTTAGCATAGAAGAAATGCTTAGAAATTTGCTGTAATCAAGATTAAAAATTATGAAACAGGTAAACTTAGATCCATAAAAGTGTGAAGCAGAGGAAGTGAGTGGTAGGAACAGTCAAAATGGTAAACACTGACTGATGTCAAAAAACAGCAAGAGGACAAAGATGTGTTTAAACTTGTTGTTCGATGATTGTGTAACCAGTTGTGGGAATCTTCAGTCACAGGTGTTTCCTTGCCGTTTGTCTCATTTCTGTTCTTACAGGACAAGAGGAGGAGGTGGACGTCCCTCCGCCCTCCTCTCTCTCCATGTTTATGTTTGAAGGTGCAGCGTTCATGTGAAGTAGCACCGAACCCTTTTCTTGGGGAGATGCAGAAGGAAGGCGATTACTGGGCCAGTGGTCGTAGAGACCTCAGTGCCCTAGTGATATTGACATAGCATTTGTAAGGTATTTTTAATTTGTGGAGTGCTTTTGCTTGCACTTTCTCACTCAATCAGGCTCTTTGATGTCCCAGTTTTATTTCAGCATTCTACTTTTTGGAGGTCGCATATTTAAGAACTATAATTTCCATAAGGATAGGAAACTGTCCTTCTGCCTTCCCAGCACCTAGCCCGGTGCCTGGCCCAAAGCAGGCAGTCAGTAAGTGAATGAACTTTAATTTCCCTCACAGTTCTGTTTGGATTGGAAGGTGGTAGAACTCTCCCTGTTCACAGCTCCGAATTCTTCCTTGGACGAAGCCTAAGACTCCTCCATTGTATGTCTCTTTCCCGTGTCCCAGCTTATCGCACGGATGATAGCCAGCCCTGGGTTTTGCCAGTCGTGAGGAAGGTGGAACAGAGGATTGCTAATGACAGCAGTGTAAACCACGAGTACCTGCCCATCCTGGGCCTGGCAGAGTTCCGGACCCGTGCTTCCCGCCTGGCCCTTGGGGATGACAGCCCAGCTCTGCAGGAGAAGCGGGTGAGTTTTGGGTGAGGATCTATTTTTTTCTAGAAACTGTGAGGGTAAAAAGTGGTTAAAAATTAGGTGTTATGTCTATTGAACTGTCAGTGAATAAGGGTTTAAATAGTGTGACCTCAGGGACTTGATAGCACGAATAACATGCTTTTGTATAAAGCACAGCTTCTTCAGTTGTTCACTTTTGCCCAAGAGATGATTGGATTTCAGCTGCTGGGTTTGAAGCAGTCAATGGAAATGCCAGCCAAGGGAATTTAATGGAATGATCAAGAGATTAGGGTCTGGACCCAGCTCTGCCACTACTTTTGACCAAAGGCAAGTCATTTGCCCCTCCAGCCCCTATGTCTCATCTATATGTTAGGAGAAGACTAGTTTATGGTTCATGGTCCCATAAGGAGCATTTGCATAGGGGATCATTCAAGGGGCCTCTGAGCTCCCTGAAATTTTAGGCAGAATTCTGTGTGTATGTGTATTTCTGGAGAGAAAGTTCATAACTTTTATCAGATTTTCTGAAGGAACCTATGGCCCCCGAAAGTCCAAGAGCCACTAGTCTAGATGCTCTCTGAAGATCCTGCCAGTTCTAATATTTGATTCTTCTAGCCTTGATCTCAGCTTCTCTTCATTTAAATGCTTCCTGGTATGTAGTCTATGTATAACTAGAGATACATGGAAGAGAAATGCATTTGGGGAGAGTCTGTATGTGGCAGAAAGTGGTGTGATAGAGATTATCAGTGTTGTAGGAATTCAGAGAGACTGACAAAGGCTGGAAATGGGACTTGAGCTGAACCTTGGGGAATGAGGCCAGGACACTGGTTCTCAACTGTGACTGTATCACCTGGGAGGTTTTAAAAACATTCTGATGGCTGGATCCCATACCAGACCTGTTAAATCAGAATCTTGGAGGGTACCACCTTTCTCTGCCCTTTTATTACCTTTCCCTACAATTCCCTTCCCTTCATGGGTATTTTTTAAAAGCTCCCCATGTGACTGCAAAGTACAGCCAAGGTTGAGAACCGCAAAGTACAGAGGAAGAAAAAGGAGGGGTATTTGTTTGGAGCAGTAGGAGTCCAGGGACAGAGGTTGGAGGTGAGCAGGTCTAGGTTGTAAAGAGACCTACCTGATATGGGCTGGGAACATGCTGGATAGATCAGGGAGGCTGATTTTGGCAGCCAGGGCAGGGGAAGCCCCTTGAAGTTTTGCGCAGAGAAGTTACCCAATAAGAGTGTTTGAAGAAGATAAACCTGGCTGGATGAGTAGGAAAGGGAAGAGCTCAGGTTTTTGCAATAGTCCGATTAGGTATTGTGCAATTTAAACCAACTTCCCTAATTGCTCTGCTAGGCAGTGTCAGCCCCGCTGAGCAGCCTTCGTGCATGAAAGAGACCACATCTTGGAGTCACTGATTTATTTCCATGCTGTTACCCAGATGCCCTGATAAGCAGAATGGGCAGGGTAAAATGAAGGCTGCACACAGGCACATTCTTATGTATATCAGGAGACCTGGAGGCTCTGCGTGAAGGTCTTGGAACTCAGATCAATGGTTAGATAAGTAATTAACTTGATGAGGGTTTTGTCTGGATTGGTATAAGAGACTGTAACTGACTTGCCTCTAGGAACAGAAGGAATATGGGTAGAAATGGTAGACTTTAGAGATTATGGGTGGCATTGGGAAGTTGCTCTGAAAATATAGGGTTTCCACTGAGGGAGAGAGAGAGTCCTGATGAAGTTTGAAAATGGGGAACTTTGGCGACTGGAGGTGATCTTCTGAGACGTTGTTGATAAATTAGTTGGAATTCCATTGCTGACAAATGAAAACAGAGGTTCTGTGTTGGGGAGCTTCTTCCTCTAAGACTATACATTTCTTATATGATGCTTATTAACTATGTTGGCAGATAGATGCTTGTTCCTCTGCCCAGGAACAAAATGCTCGCTTAATACTGAGGCTTGGGGCTATTGCTTGTGGCATAGAGCCCTTCCTCTTAGTCTAGTTCATCCTGTGTTATGTTTTTGATCATAGAACAAATTTAAATGGCAGTCTGTAAATATTTGAAGATTTTTACTTTTTACTTTTTGTGTGTGTGTGTGTAATGGTTTAGGATACCATCTTGGCATCTACAACACCCTGGGTACCAGTTGATACTGAGCTCTGAGCACTTGCTCTTTCCCTGGACCATCCCCAGGTGACTATCTTAGCTCAGCCCACCATCATCTCATTTGGATTCTTATAATAGCCTCTTGCCTCTAGTCTCTTCCCCATTCTAGTACATTCTGCACAGTGCAGCTAGAATGATCTTCCTCAGCAGAAGAAAAAAAAAGAGCTAATTGTGTCACCTGCTTTCCCTCTCACAGACACACAGTAGCTCCTCCATTATCTACAGGGTAAAATGCAGACTCTGACCTGGGCATGCAGCATGTTTTGTAGCCAGGTGTCATCCTGTTCTTGCAGTCACTCTTGCTCCCATCCTCTCAGGGGCCTGCCATCCTAAGAGCCTGCTGTTTTCTAGACCTTCCGAGCCTTGCCATGACTTGGCACCTTTGCCTCAGCTGTTCCTTCTGCTAGGAATGCCCCCTTCACTTCTCTGACTCCCCAGTCCCCACCTCCAATTCCTTCAAGACCTGAGCAAGGGTCACTTCCATGCTGAATCCTGAGCTCTCTTAGGCAGAGCTAGTTGTTGGAGTGCTCTGAGTCATCACAGGACTGTGCATTGCTTGGGAAAAGCAGTACTTACTGTGTTTAATGTACAATTTTGTAAGCCTGTCCCTCCCGCAAGACCCTAGGTTCCTCCAGGGCAGGGGTGATGGCTTATTTACTTACTTAAAAAAAATTTTTTTTTTTGTGTGTGTGTGTATGGTGTGAAGTATGGTTCTTTTATTTATTTATTTATTTGGTTGCGCTGGGTCTTAGTTGCGGCCCATGGGCTCCTTAGTTGTGGCACGTGAGCTCTTAGCTGCGGCATGCATGTGAGATCTAGTTCCCTGACCAGGGATCAAACCTGGGCCCCCTGTACCGGGAGCACGGGGTCCTATCCACTGTGCCACCAGGGAAGTCCCAATGGTTTACTTATTTACCTCATGAATCTTCAGCATTTAGCTCCTAGCTTGGCACTTCAGAGATCTCAGATGTTTTAATTCACTCATTCGTTCAGTCAGCAGATGTGTGCTCACCACTAGGCACTGTTCTAGATGCTGGAGCACAGTGGTGACCAAAACCACTGCCCGGCTTACAGTTTTGTGGGGAGAAACCGACAGTAAACATAATAGATAGGAACATTATATAGTGTTTTGAAAGATGATAAATGCTACAAAAACAGAGCAGAGGAAGGCATATTAGGAGTGCTGAGGGTGGGAGTGAGAGTGGATACAGTTTTAACTAGGGTGGTCATGGTAGAAACAGAAATGACATTTGAGCCAAAACTTGAAGGAGGTGAGGCATGAATGAAAGAATGAACCAGAAAACAAACAGTAATCATGTCCTCTCTTAGATTTTTCTTCTCAAGATTTTACATTACCAGGTCCATCAACCATTTTGAGGAGACCTGTCTTCTAGACTCGTCACTGCCGCCTTCTGCTTTTCCATCTTCAGATCTTAGAATCCAGACCAAATGTCCAATTGTCATCTCCTGCTTGGTAACATTTCAGCTTCTGAAATTACTGAGCCACTGCAGGTAGGAGGGCTTGTGGCGCATTAGATGGCGTCCCAGTTTCCTGCTCAGACCGTTGCCTCTGGGAGACTTGGGGCTTTCTCTGTGGCTCTCACCTTGTCAACACTGTCTTCTTCTTCATCTAGTTCAGCCCATGTTTCTTTAGTGCCACATGCCAGATACCACATGAATTGCTAGGAGCACCCAGATCAATGCATCATAGCCTTGGCCACAAGCAGCTCCTAAACAGCTCTCCTGCTCCTCACAGGGAAGTCACTGCATCAGCAAATTGTGATCTCAGACAAGTGTTCTAGAGCCCAGCAGGGATTCCTTCAGGCAATTCATGGCTAAATTGGGAATACAGATTGCTGGCATAGCTTTCTGCCAAGTCTTACTGGATTTCTCTTGTTCTGGATACTCCTGTTTAGCCACCCAGGTCCAGTTGCCTGGCTCCCTTTGAAGTTTGTATTTATTTCCTTTGCTATTATGATTTTTTCCCTTCATCCCAAATACAGGATTTTCTTGAGCTTTACAGCTGTTTGCCAAAAATCAGTTCAGAGAATGACCGAATTGACATATTATTGATTCACCAGAAATTCGTTTCCGCTAGTTGCTGATATAGTTTAGAGCCACCTGTGTTTCACTGAAGCCATCTAGTGTAAAATATATTTTTAGAGGGAATGATAATTTCTTGGGAATTTAATATGTCAAGTGTCATATACATCATGAATATCAAGAATTAGTTACAGGGGATTCCCTGGTGGCGCAGTGCTTGAAAGTCCGCCTGCTGTTGCAGGGGACACAGGTTCGTGCCCCGCTCCGGGAAGATCCCACATGCCGCAGAGCGGCTAGGCCTGTGAGCCATGGCCACTGAGCCTGCGCGTTCCGGAGCCTGTGCTCTGCGACGGGAGAGGCCACAACAGTGAGGGGCCCGCGTACTGCAAAAAATAAAAAAAAAGAAATAAAGAATTAGTTACTGTTAGTGAAGTGGGTTTATCTCTTCCAAACACATTTCCAATCTAGTCTACTGACTTTGTGACTTCTTTTAGTTAATGACTTTGCTTTTTGGAGTGGGAGAGAAAGGGTGGAGTTAAAAGCTGAGCACAGGAGAGGGCAGACAACAGAAGCAAGAAGAACTACAATCCTGCAGCCTGTGGAACAAAAACAACATTCACAGAAAGATAGACAAGATGAAAAGGCAGAGGGCTATGTACCAGATGAAGGGACAAGATAAAACCCCAGAAAAACAGCTAAATGAAATGGAGATAGGCAATCTTCCAGAAAAAGAATTCAGAATAATAATAGTGAAGATGATCCAGGGCCTCGGAAAAAGAATGGAGGCAAAGATCAAGAAGATGCAAGAAATGTTTAACAAAGACCTAGAAGAATTAAAGAACAAATAAACAGAGATGAACAATACAATAACTGAAATGAAAACTACACTAGAAGGAATCAATAGCAGAGTAACTGAGGCAGAAGAATGGGTAAGTGACCTGGAAGACAGAATGGTGGAATTCACTGCTGCATAACAAAATAAAGTAAAAAGAATGAAAAGAAATGAAGACAGCCTAAGAGACCTCTGGGACAACATTAAACGCAACAACATTCGCATTATAGGGGTTCCAGAAGGAGAAGAGAGAGAAAGAAAGGACCAGAGGAAATATTTGAAGAGATTATAGTCGAAAACTTCCCTAACATGGGAAAGGAAATAGCCACCGGAGTGCAGGAAGTGCAGAGAGTCCCATACAGGATACACGCAAGTAGAAACATGCGGAGACACATAGTAATGAAATTGGCAAAAATTAAAGACAAAGAAAAATTAATAAAAGCAGTAAGGGAAAAACGACAAATAACATACAAGGGAACTCCCATAAGGTTAACAGCTGATTTCTCAGCAGAAACTCTACAAGCCAGAAGGGAGTGGCATGATATACTTAAAGTGATGAAAGGGAAGAACCTACAACCAAGATTACTCTACCCAGCAAGGATCTCATTCAGATTCGATGGAGAAATCAAAAGCTTTACAGACAAGCAAAAGCTAAGAGAATTCAGTACCACCAAAACAGTACTACAACAAATGCTAAAGGAACTTCTCTAAGTGGGAAACACAAGAGAAGAAAAGGACCTACAAAAACAAACCCAAAACAATTAAGAAAATGGTCATAGGAACACACATATTGATAATTACCCTAAATGTGAGTGGATTAAATGCTCCAACCAAAAGACACAGGCTTGCTGAATGGATACAAACACAAGACCCATATATATGTTGTCTACAAGAGACCCACTTCAGACCTAGGGACACATACAGACTGAAAGTGAGGGGATGGAAAAAGATATTCCATGCAAATGGAAATAAAAGAAAGCTGGAGTAGCAATACTCATATCAGATAAAATAGACTTTAAAATAAAGAATGTTACAAGAGACAAGGAAGGACACTACATATTGATCAGGGGATGCAAGAAGAAGAAATAACAATTATTAATATATATGCACCCAACATAGGAGCACCTCAATACATAAGGCAAATGCTAACAACTATACAAGAGGAAATCGACAGTAACACAATAATAGTGGGGGGCTTTAACACCTCACTTACACCAATGGACAGATCATCCAAAATGAAAATAAATAAGGAAACAGAAGATTTAAATGAAACAATAGACATTAGATATTTATAGGACATTCCGTCCAAAAAGAGCAGACTACACTTTCTATTCAAGTGTGCACGGAACATTCTCCAGGATAGATCACATTTGGGTCACAAATCAAGCCAAGTAAATTTAAGAAAATTGAAATCATATCAAGTATCTTTTCTGACCACAGCGCTATGAGATTAGAAATGAATTGCAAGGAAAAAAACACAAACACATGGAGGCTAAACAATATACTACTAACTAACCAAGATATCACTGAAGAAATCAAAGAGGAAATCAAAAAATACCTAGAGACAAATGACAATGAAAACACGACGATCCAAAACCCATGGGCTGTAGGAAAAGCAGTTCTAAGAGGGAATTTTATAGCTATACAAGCCTACCTCAAGAAACAAGAAAAATCTCAAATAAACAATCTAACCTTACACCTAAAGGAACTAGAGAAAGAAGAACAAACAAAACGCAAAGTTAGCAGAAGGAAAGAAATCATAAAGATCAGAGCAGAAATAAATGAAATAGAAACAAGGAAAACAATAGCAAAGATCAATAAAACTAAAAGCTGGTTCTTTGAGAAGATAAACAAAATTGATAAACCCTTAGCCAGACTCATCAAGAAAAAGAGGGACTGGACTCAAATCAATAAAATTAGAAATGAAAGAGAAGTTACAGCAGACACCGCAGAAATGCAAAGCATCCTAAGAGATTACTACGAGCAACTGTATGCCAATAAAATGGACAACCTGGAAGAAATGGACAAATTCTTAGAAAGGTATAACCTCCCAAGACTGAACCAGGAAGAAGTAGATAAAATGAACAGACCAGTCACAAGTAATGAAATTGAAACTGTGATTAAAAATCTTGCAACAGGGCTTCCTTGGTGGCACAGTGGTTGAGAGTCCGCCTGCCGATGCAGGGGACATGGGTTCGTGCCCCGGTCTGGGAAGATCCCACGTGCCACGGAGTGGCTGGGCCCGTGAGCCATGGCTGCTGAGCCTGCGCGTCTGGAGCCTGTACTCCGCAACGGGAGAGGCCAGAGCAGTGAGAGGCCCGCGCACCACAAAAAAAAAAAAAAAAAAAAAAATCTTGCAACAAACAAAAGTACAGGACCAGATGGCTTCACCGGTGAATTCTATCAAACATTTAGAGAAGAGCTAACACCCATCCTTCTCAAACTCTTGCAAAAATTTTCGGAGGAAGGAACACTCCCGAAATCATTGTATGAGGCCACCATCACCCTGATACCAAAGCCAGACAAAGATACTCCAAGAAAAGAAAATTACAGACCAATATCACTGATGAATATAGATGCAAAAATCCTCAACAAAATACTAGCAAACAGAATCCAACAACACATTAAAAGAATCATACACACCATGACCAAGTGGGATTTATCCCAGGGATGCAAGGATTCTTCAATATATGCAAATCAATCAGTGTGATACACCATATTAACAAATTGAAGAAGAAAAACCATACGATCATCTCAATAGATGCAGAAAAAGCTTTTGACAAAATTCAACACCCATTTATGATAAAAACTCTCCACAAAGTGGGCAGAGAGGGAACCTACCTCAACATAATAAAGGCCATATATGACAAACCCACAGCAAACATCATTCTCAATGGTGAAACACTGAAAGCATTTCCTCTAAGATCAGGAACAAGACAAGGATGTCCACTCTCGCCACTATTATTCAACATAATTTTGGAAGTCCTAGCTACAACAATCAGAGAAGAAAAAGAAATAAAAGGAGTACAAATTGGAAAAGAAGAAGTAAAAGTGTCACTGTTTGCAGATGACATGATACTCTACATAGAGAATCCTAAAGATGCCACCAGAAAACTACTAGAACTAATCAATGAATTTGGTAAAGTTGCAGGATACAAAATTAATGCACAGAAATCTCTTGCATTCCTGTACACTAATGATGAAAAATCTGAAAGGGAAATTAAGGAAACACTCCCATTTACCATTGCAACAAAAAGAATAAAATACCTGGGAATAAACCTACCTAAGGAGACAAAAGACCTGTATGCAGAAAACTATAAGACACTGATGAAAGAAATTAAATATGATACCAACAGATGGAGAGATATACCGTGTTCTTGGATTGGAAGAATCAATATTGTGAAAATGACTATACTCCCCAAAGAAATCTACAGATTCAATGCAATCCCTATCAAATTACCAATGGCATTTTTTACAGAACTAGAACAAAAAAACTTAAAATTTGTATGGAGATACAAAAGACTCTGAATAGCCAAAGCAGTCTTGAGGGAAAAAAATGCAGCTGGAGGAATCAGACTCCCTGACTTCCGACTATACTACAAAGCTATACTACAGTAATCAATACAAAAGACCCCGAATAGCCAAAGCAGTCTTGAGGGAAAAAAATGCAGCTGGAGGAGTCGGACTCCCTGACTTCTGACTATACTACAAAGCTATACTATAGTAATCAAGACAATATGGAACTGGTACAAAAACAGAAATATAGGTCAATGGAACAGGATAGAAAGCCCAGAGATAAACCCATGCACCTATGGTCAAGTAGTCTATGACAAAGGAGGCAAGGATATACAATGGAGAAAAGACAGTCTCTTCAATAAGTGGTGCTGGGAAAACTGGACAGGTATATGTAAAAGAATGAAATTAGAACACTCCCTAACACCATACACAAAAATAAACTCAAAATGGATTAGAGACCTAATTGTAAGACTGGACACTATGAAACTCTTAGAGGAGAACATAGGAAGAACACTCTTTGACGTAAATCACAGATCTTTTTTGATCCACCTCCTAGAGTGATGGAAATAAAAACAAAAATAAACAAGTGGGACCTAATGAAACTTAAAAGGTTTTGCACAGCAAAGTAAACCATAAACAAGACAAAAAGACAACCCTCAGAATGGGAGAAAGTATATGCAAATGAATAATTGGACAGAGGATTAATATCCAAAATATATAAACAGCTCATGCAGCTCAATAGTAAAAAACACAAACAACCCAACCTGGAAATGGGCAGAAGATCTAAATAGACATTTCTCCAAAGAAGACATACAGATGGCCAAAAAGCATGAAAAGCTGCTCAACATCACTAATTATTAGAGAAATGCAAATCAAAACTACAATGAGGTATCACCTCACACCAGTTAGAATGGGCATCATCAGAAAATCTACAAACAACAAATGCTGGAGAGGGTGTGGAGGAAAGGGAACCCTCTTGCACTGTTGGTGGGAATGTAAATTGATACAGCCACTATGGAGAACGGTGTGGAGGTTCCTTAAAGAACTAAAATTAGAATTACCATATGACCCAGCAATCCCACTACTGGGCATATACCCTGAGAAAACCATAATTCAAAAAGACACATGCACCCCAATGTTCATTGCAGCACTATTTACAATAGCCAGGCCATGGAAGCAAGCTAAATGCCCATCGACCGATGAATGGATAAAGAAGATGTGGTACATATATACAATGGAATATTACTCAGCCATAAAAAGGAACGAAATTGGGTCATTTGTAGAGATGTGGATGCATCTAGAGACTGTCATACAGAGTGAAGTAAGTCAGAAAGAGAAAAACGTATATCGTGTATTAACGCATATATGTGGAACCTAGAAAATGGTACATATGAACCGGTTTGCAGGGCAGAAATAGAGACACAGATGTAGAGAACATACATATGGATACCAAGGGGGGAAAGTGGCGGGGGCGGAGGTGGTGGTGGGATGCATCAGGAGATTGGGATTGACATGTATACACTGATGTGTATAAAATGGATGACTAATAAGAAAAAAGAATAAATCAATTAAAACAAAACAAAAAACCCTCCCCAAAACAAAAAAAAAAAGCTGAGCACAGGAAATATAAAAACTATGCTTGGGAATGTCTTTACTGATATCCACATGCACCTGTCACATATCCATGATAACTTTAAGTCCCTGCTTTAAGGGAGACCTTGCTCATTTGTATAGGAAGTATCAACATTCCTATACAAAGTGCTGAGGTATTTGAAATGTGAAATAATGAATAAAGTTGACATTCAGCTTAGCTGATGACAAATCCATAAAAAATGAATGTACATTTAGGTTACATCACCTTGGTCGAGATTTGCGTAAGGAATCCAGGTAGGTCACAGTGTAAAGCCCAAACCTTTAAGGTAATGGGAAGCAACAGGTACACACTGCTATATTTAAAATAGATAACCAACAAGGACCTACTGTAATAAATGAATGAATGAATGAATGAAATTATTAAAATAAAAAGAAAATAAAGTAATGGGAAGGGACCAGTGCTCAGGGCGGACCACTTTGAAGAACCACATCTGATGCACAGTGACCTTTTCCATCCCAGTCCACTGCCTTTGCTCCTCTCTGCAGTGGATGCCGTGCTCAGTCCCTCGTTTTCCTGAACGTCAACTTCACTTCTGTTTCACGTTTCAGGCGATGTTCTTTCACAGATGCTCAGATCTCTGAATATAGATAGAGCAGTGGGGAATAATAGTGATAATTGGTATTATTGCCTAGTTCCTAGCTTAAAGGGAACTTCTGCTCATGATTCAGTGTTCTTCATGAAGCTGACTTACTCATCATGGCTGGATCTTATTTTTTTTTCTTTTTAGTTATTTTTAGGAAGTCTCATTGCTTCTTTTTTTACCAAGCATTTATATCAGAAATAGCTATATTGTTTTCTCCTGTTATGATGATCATTTGGGTGATCATTTTCTCTATCTAGCAGCATGATAAATTTTATATTTCTTCTCTCTTTTTTTTAAAATAGGAGAAAATCGAAGTTTAATAACACATATACGTGGGAGAGGTCCAGGAAAACTGACTCACTCCTATATTTGTTAATAATCATGCATTCATGGGATGACTAACTTGACCAAGGGAGTATTTTTATATGCACTATTGGATTAATACTGTTCATCAGTATTTAGGAAGTTAGTATCAATATTCATGAAAGAGGTCTCTTTTTTTCTCTTTTTTTTCCCTTTGTCATCTTTCAGCATTGGTGTTGACGTTAGTTTTTTTACAGATTTTGGAAGCTTTTCTTCTTTAGGAAGATTTTTTTTTTTTACTTCTTTATTGTGGGAAATTTCAAATATATACAAAAGTAGTTAAAACTGTAATGAACAAACCCCCATGGATCCATCAGCTAGCTTCAACAATGATCTGTATTTGGTCAGTCTTGTATATTCCCCCACCCTCCCTGCCAAAACTGAATTATTTTATAGCAAATTACAGACATCTAAATATATTTTTTAAATTATTAAAAAATTTTCCAAATAATACATGAATACATTCTCCTTATTTTTTAAAAAAACAACTTGTAGATTAGGCCAAAGTCCCTTTGACCACTATTCCCACATCCTAGGCCCCTCCCCAGAGGTTGCTGCTGTTATCACATTGGCGTGTGTCCTTCCTTTTCAGTAGACATTCTTATGTGATCTTTCTCTTTCTTTCTCCTTTAGACATATTAAGCAACACGTAATTAATGACATTTCTCTACTGAAAGAGTTACGCTAAAACCTAATTAGAAGTGTGAAGGGGCAAAAGCAAAGATGTTTAGGCAGAACAACAGAAGTAGGGCCTAGTGACTAGATGTAGAGTGAGAAGGTCTGGATTTATACCCAGCTCTGCCGCTCACCAGCTGCGAATCCCTTGGCGAACCACTTCTCTGAATCAATTTCCTCATGTATAAATTGGGGATCTAGAACTTACTTTACAGGGCTGTGTGAGGGTCAAACAAGAATGTGTGTGAAGGTATTTTGTAAACGGTAAAATGTAGGACTTTTATTATTGCCCAGGTGAGGCCATTTTAAGATAAGAGGAAGCTTCAGGAGAGGAGAGTAGTATTTGCATATAACCTTTGTTCTGTGAGAACATTTCTAAGGATTAATAAGCCTTTGTCATAGCGATGAGAAAGGGCATTGCAGACTGATGATAGCAAGCTCGGAACATTATTTTACCGGCTTCTGTTGGAGGGCAGTTTTGATCTTGGGATGGGTGCAAAGGGATGAGTTTGCTTTGCAGGGCACACTCTAATGTGCCCGAGGTATGTCCTAGGGCCTAGGTATGTCCTCCACCTCTGTGTTCAGAGGGACACTCCTTTGGGGGCCAGACTTCCAGACTTCCTGGGTGAAGACCTGACCTTTCTGCTGAGTAGCTGGTAACTTTGAGCAAGGTGCTTCACTTCTTAGCCTTAGTTTCCTCGTTTGTAAACATGGGCAAATAATACTTTTTCATGTAGTTATGACATTTTATAGAGATAACACATTTAAGGAAGTGCTCATCATTACCATATTTTCCCTAATATTATCTGACCTCACCATTAAATAACCAGTGACCCTGCTTCTTCTCTTTCAGGTAGGAGGTGTGCAGTGTTTGGGGGGAACAGGTGCACTTCGAATTGGAGCTGAGTTCTTAGCGCGATGGTACAATGGAACAAACAACAAGGACACGCCCATCTATGTATCCTCACCAACCTGGGGTGAGTCCTGTAGCTGTAGCAAGAGGAGAAACAGAGAAGCCAGAGGCATTCTCACATACTGTGAGACAGCTATATTGATGAGGTCCTATGGAGGCACATAGCCCAGACTCTGGGGAGTGTGTGTGTTTTGGGAGGGCTGGTGGTAGCAGAGGAAGCCTTCCTGGAAGAAGTGGTTTCCGTGTTTAGACTTGAAGGATGAGGATGGGTCGGGGCCGGCAGGGAAGGAATTATCCTCATGAGTCTCACTGCTTACACTGAAAATGTAACCCAGCCCTGGATCAACTAACATGGGAATGGCTTGAGCAGTGGATTATGGTAGTACATGGGTAACCTGATGCTTAAATTCAGATTGGGACTACTTTATCCCAAGACTCTTGGTGAACTTGTGTTTTAGTGTATATTGAGCCTTCCCAGAGGAGGGAGGTCCCACTGTAGTAGGAGGTAAGTCAGCATGACTAGACTGGTCAAACTTGTTCTTGGTCACAGTCATTCCTCTCAATCTTAACCCCTCACCTCCATGTCACCCAGTGGATGTTGAGCCTTTGAGGGCCCTGGAAGCTGCCTTGAGTCCCTTCTGTTCATGCCTCCTTGTGTTTGTAAAACATTTAACATTTTACCCCTTTGCTTGCAGAGAATCATAATGGTGTCTTTATTGCCGCTGGATTTAAAGAAATTCGGTCTTATCACTATTGGGATGCAGCGAAGAGAGGACTAGACCTCCAGGGTTTTCTGAATGATCTGGAGGTGGGTTATTAGAAGAAAAAGTAGACAGAATGCTATGACGTCAAGAAGAGCAGGGAAAAGTCTTTGGATCAGTTGATAAGTGAGAGAGTCTGAGACACCCTACTCAGGCCAGATGGTGGTTGCTGAAATGGCACGTAAGGAGGGAGTACCTGCCCTCTGTGCCCCTGACTCTGCCCCCCATGTCCCTGCTGGTGTCAGAACTTACATAGCTTCCTTCTCCCCAGAAAGCTCCCGAGTTCTCCATCTTTGTCCTCCACGCCTGTGCACACAACCCGACTGGGACTGACCCAACTCCGGAGCAGTGGAAGCAGATTGCCTCTGTCATGAAGGTAAGTCTTTTCAGAGCATCTCTTAAAATAGTGTGTATTAATATTTGATGTATTCAACAGCAGTACCTATTTACGGAAGAATTTGGAAAAATGGAGAAAAGCCCAAAGAAAAAAATAAGTACTAACTATAAATTCTATTACCCAAAGAAAGCCACTGTTAACATTTTGATATACAGAATGTCAGGCTCTTTTCTTTTTAAATTTTTTTTTAGTGTAGTTATACATGACACGCATGGCTACGTCACAGTACAGATTGATTAAATCAGTTGATGGCCATTTCGTGCCCAGGTTTCTTACTCTTGTGAACAATATATGTAATAAATCTCCTTTTTTTTTTTTTTTTTTTGCGGTACGTGGGCCTCTTACTGTTGTGGCCTCTCCCGTTGTGGAGCACAGGCTCCGGACGCACAGGCCCAGCGGCCATGGCCCACAGGCCCAGCCGCTCCGCAGCATGTGGGGTCCTCCCGGACCGGGGCACGAACCCGTGTCCCCTGCATCGGCAGGCGGACTCCCAACCACTGCGCCACCAGGGAAGCCCCTAAACCTCCTTTTTATTATTTCTTTGGGATAACTTTCTACACTGGAATTTCTAGCTCAAGGTGTATATATTCTTCATTAACATGTTTAAAGAATACTTCTTGATAAACTATTATGTACCAGGTGCCATAGGAGGACAATAGTGAACAAAGCAGAGGTGGTCCCGCCCTCAGAGCATACAGCCGGTTTGGGGAGACAGCCACGTACTGTGAGACAGCTGTGTTGATGGGGTCCTATGGAGGCACATAGCCCAGACTCTGGGGAGTGCGTGCATTTTGGGAGGGCTGGTGGTAGCAGAGGAAGCCTTCCTGGAAGAAGTGGTTTCCGTGTTTAGACTTGAAGGATGAGGATGGGTCAGGGCTGGCAGGGAAGGAATGTTTCCTGCAGAGGGAAGAGCACCATCAAAAGCCCAAGGCAGAGGTCATGGTCCATATGAGGAAGTAAAAGTAATTCGTGGTACGGGCTGGAGTTCCAGGGGAGGGGGCGAGTGAGTGATGAGGCTAGAGAGGTAAATGGGGGCCAGGTCCTGTGCTGAAGCCTCGGACTTTATTCTGAGGGCAGTGGGGAGCCCCTGGAAATCTTTGATGTCATGGAGTGACATGATCAGATGTGCCCTTGTTGGCAAAGCAGCATCGTGACACTCTAGGACAATATACTTAAAAAAATAAGGTTTACCGAAGTTAGATTTGTTGGTTGGTATTTAGGTGAACAGAGAAACAGATGTAAAGTGGAGTTGGATGCAGAAAGGAAAGAGGTAGGAGAAACGGACAGGATGAGACATTCCTTCCAGGCACCAGTTGGGGAAGGAAGGCCGGTGTCTGAGGTTGGTTCCAGGAGGATTTCCTGCCCTGACTCACTTTCCTTCCTCACAGCGCCGGTTTCTGTTCCCCTTCTTTGACTCAGCCTATCAGGGCTTCGCATCTGGCAACCTGGAAAAAGACGCCTGGGCCATTCGCTATTTTGTGTCTGAAGGGTTCGAGCTCTTCTGTGCCCAGTCCTTCTCCAAGAACTTCGGGCTCTACAGTGAGTGCTCTCATGAGTTACAGCCCAGCTGCCCCAGCCTCGCCGCCCCCGGAGCCCCAAGGCTGATTCTCCTCCTTCCTTTTAGATGAGCGAGTGGGGAATCTGACCGTGGTTGCGAAAGAACCTGATAGCATCCTCCGGGTCCTTTCCCAGATGGAGAAGATAGTGCGAATTACGTGGTCCAATCCCCCTGCTCAGGGAGCACGAATCGTGGCCCATACCCTCTCTGACCCTGAGCTTTTTAATGAATGGTAAGGGGCTCAACGCCGATGGGCGAAGCGTGGGGATGCAGAACAGCGATTGTCCCATTACATTTAACTGTCTCTTCCTTTTATGCTGGCAGAGGCAGGACAAAAATACTTGAACCTCTTTTGAGTGTCAGTTATTATTTCTGTAAAATAGGGCTGACACTTACACATGTGTGTAACAGAGCACTGGGAACATAGGAAGGAGGCCCTCAGTGAATGGGAGTTTCCCCCACTCTCCCACCACCCAGGCTTCTTCCCCTTAAAGTTGGGAAATACAGGGAGGAATTTCTGATAGAATAGAATATCTAACTCCAAGTTAGTGCAACAATTTTGGGGCTCTTCATTCTTATCTAATTTATATATTTTTCGTCTTATTTTGAAACAGTAATTTTTTTGTAGTAGCTAAATCTGCAATCTCTACTTAATTACACCTGATAAAATATATTATCCTGTCTCAAGCAGCACCTAGCTGAAGAAAATATATTATCCTGTCTCAAGCAGCACCTAGCTGAAGTCTGAGTTAAAACATAAGTGGTATTACAGCCAGTATACCTAAGACTAGCCATAAACTCTATCAGTAAATAAAGTCCTTTCCTTCTTCCTAGTAAGTCTATCTCTCTGGTCTCCTTATCCACCCATCCAGGCATCCACATACCATAATAGGCAGGTTGTGATCATGTTTTCAGCTTACAGATTAAATTACATTTAAAAAATGTTTCTGTTTTCGTGTACCATCTCTCCTGTGTGGATTGGTATTCATATTGCTGTCCACTCAGGACAGGTAATGTGAAGACAATGGCTGACCGCATTCTGACCATGAGATCTGAGCTCAGGGCACGATTAGAAGCCCTCAAGACCCCTGGAACCTGGAACCATATCACGGAGCAGATTGGAATGTTCAGTTTCACCGGGTTGAACTGTAAGTGGCCCCACCGCCTCGAATTCTCACTGTTGGACACAGCACTCCTCACAGCCAGTGTTCTTGGGCTTGGCTCCCTTAGCTGTTGCCCATTTGGTCAGCTATGACTTTGAACCAGAACAAGTTAGATTTTCTCAGTGTGCCCCGCCCATCTCCTGGACTGCTTGGGTCTCAGAAGAGCATTGTTGTGGTCTACCCTCCAGAACATAACTCAGATATTTTCATTTTTATGGGCTTGGGAAGTGGCTCAGAGCCAGCTGGGAAGTAACAAGATTTGTACCTTGGAGCCTTGATTTATGAAACATCTTTTATAAATGCTTAGGCACCTTTTGGGTTTTCCTTAAGTATAAATATTACATATGATTATCGAAGAACCTAATTTCTTAACAGGTCTTTCCTAGTCTCCAAGCATTGCCTAGGTTACAACATTCTCTTTTCACTTCATAAATAAGAATTTAGATTGGTAGTTGGAATTAAAAGTCAGTTGACAGTCTAGCAGGCAGCCATGCACGATCTTGGTCCGCCGTCAGTAGGGTGTATCAGTGATTGGCCATCCCTTCTGATGATAGAGGACTCATTCATTTAATAAGTAATTCCTGAGCACCTCAAGCCAAGCCACTGGTTGCGTGGTGCAGATATGACCTCCCTGTGGAGCTTGTGTCTGAGTGGCTCAGGGGACAGATGTGTGCCTTTGGGTAGTCAGTAGAACCTCAGGTACTGGGAGGTACTATAAACCAGGGCCATCAGAGTGCCTGTTTGAAATGGGCTCAGAAAAAAGCCAAAAGAAAGGTGGTAAAGATTGTATATTGCAGACTCACTGAAACACTTTGGGGTAAAATGAGGCTAACCAAGAAAGTAAACGGATAGCTCAGTTAGCCTTTGGTGTTCTCACAGTTCTGGAATGGGGAATTAGTTCACTTAATTAAGGAAAATCATCCTTATACAATTTTTAAGATATTAAGTGTAATGGAAATGGTGTTTAGTAGTAATATTCTTTTTTTTTCCCCAGCCACATTTCTTTTATTTTTTTAAATAAGTTTATTTATTTATTCATTTATTTAATTTTTGGCTGCATTGGGTCTTCCCTGCTGCACGCGGGTTTTCTCTAGCTGCTGAGAGCAGGGGCTACTCTTTGTTGCGGTGCGCGGGCTTTTTGTTGTGGTGGCTTCTCTTATTGCAGAGCAGGGTGTCTAGGCATGCGGGCTTCAGCAGTTGTGGCTCACGGGCTCTAGAGCGCAGGCTTAGTAGTTGTGGCGCACGGGCTTAGCTGCTTGTGGCATGTGGGATCTTGCCGGACCAGGGCTCGAACCCATGTCCAGTGCATTGGCAGGTGGATTCTTAACCACTGCGCCACCAGGGAAGCCCTTTTTTTTTTTAATTTATTTTTTTATGCAGCAGGTTCTTATTAGTTCTCTATTTTATACATATTAGTGTATACATGTCAATCCCAATCTCCCAATTCATCCCACCACCACCACCCCACCACTTTCCCCCTTGGTGTCCATACATTTGTTCTCTACATCTGTGTCTCTATTTCTGCCTTGCAAACTGGTTAGTCTGTATAATTTTTCTAGATTCCACATATATGTGTTAATACACGATATTTGTTTTTCTCTTTCTGACTTACTTCACTCTGTATGACAGTCTCTAGGTCCACCCACACCTCTACAAATGACCCAATTTCGTTCCTTTTTATGGCTGAATAATAGTCCTTTGTATATATGTACCACATCTTTATCCATTTGTCCGTCGATGGGCTTGCTTCCATGACCTGGCTATTGTAAAGAGTGCTGCAGTGAACACTGGGGTGCGTGTGAGTAGTAATATTCTAAGAGCTCACAAGGTGGGGATGTCCTCCCATGAAGTATCCATATTGTCCCACTCTCCAGAGTAGGAAATTAGTTTTATTATGAAGTGAAAAGTGGTGAGAATAGACCTGGGCTTATAACATAAAGTTATACTTTTAGAACTTGGCATTATTTACCCTTTTTAAAAACAGGGTTTGTTTTTTTTTCCTTCCGACATTTTATTAGGAAAAATTTTAAACCATACAGAAAAGTTAGAGGACTTGACCCCATGTGCCCGCCACATAGTTTCTACAATTCTCATGTTGTGGTACTTCCTTTTCTACATTTTATCTATCAGAACAGGGGCTTTCATCCTGAAATATTTTTAAAATTGGGTATGCCTATATTGGCCTTTTCTAGGGAAAGAGTCCCTAACTTTACTAGCTTCTCAACTGTGATACTCCCTTTCCCCATAAAAGTAGAGAAGTTTCATTTCTATTTAAGAAAATGGGGCGGGAGCCCTGTAACCACAACATCTACCTCTGGGGCATAGACTTTACAAGGTGCTGTGCCCGTGGCTCTGTTGATGTCTGAGGTTAGGCGCTCTTTCCTTGGATGGCTGTAATTCACATAGTTAAAGCCGATCAGGGCTACTGTGAAGGTGGCTTTGTTTGGAGGGGCCCAAAGGTAGCACTGAGTACAGGGGTCTAGGTTTTTCACTTCCATACAGAGGCAGTATAGTATCCTGGGCTAAGAGCTGAGAGCCGGGAGTTATACTGCCTACCTTAAAATTCCAGATTCACAGCTGACTAGCTGTGTGACATTGGGAAGGTCATTTAACTTCCATCTATGCCATCTGTAATATGGGGGCGATAAGGTTATTATCAAGATTAACTGAGCTAATATAAAGTGCTTAGAACACTGCCTGGCACCTAATGTTTGCTCCTCTGATGATTATGATTTTATTACTGTCTTAGTCTGCTTGGGCTGCTATAACAAAATGTCATAGACTGGGTGGCTTAAACAACAGAAATTTATTCCTCACAGTTCTGGAGGCTAGGAGGTCTGAGATCAGGGTGCCAGCATCAGCAGGTTCTGGTCGGGTTTCTCTTCCTAGCTTGCAAGTGGCTGTCTTCTTGCTGTATCCTCACATGAAGGGGGAGAGAGAGAGAGCGAGCTCGTCATGAGCAAGCTCTCTGGTCTCCTCTTATAAAGGTCACCATTCCCATCATGCATGCTTACCCTCGTGACCTCATCTAAACCTAACTACCAGCCAAAGGCGCCACCTCCTAATACCATCGCAATGGGGCTTAGGGTTTCAAAGTATGAACTTTGGAGGGACACAAACATTCAGTCCATGACAATTATTATTATCCTGATCCCTCAAATTGATGGTGCCTTAAGGGTGCTAATTACTTAGGGGAAAAAAATCAGCTAAAATTCTCTCATGGTTTTGCAATAAAGCAAAAAAAGCTCTAGAGATTGTGGCAGAAGGGAAGTACAGGCAGTCCCTTCCCATTACATACAGCAGCGTTTCTGCAAACTCATGGGAAAACCCTCCTGTGTGTGTGTGCGTGTGAATGAGAGCTGAGATGTGCCAGGCCCGAGAGGTCTCTGCAGTGTTCAGCCTGCGGGTTCACACACACAGCATTTATCCAGCAACGCTCATCTCAGGGCCTTGTCCAATGTACTGTGAAAATGAAATGTCAAAGGGAAGTTGCTCTGGGTGCTCAGGCTTAAACAAATACAGGTGAAGGAAGAGATAAACAAAGCACTTCTTAACCAGTTTTTCATATCAATGGATCGTTCTTAAGTCTATGGGTTTGGTTGAGTGGATAGGGTGTCCCGGTGAACGTAACCTCCAAGGTTTGGTTGGGAGGTAGTCCCAGATTAAAATTCTCATCAGGAAGAACCATGTTAAACTTGCTGGGGATTAGGAAGTTAGCTCATAAGAGTAGTTTCCAGAATCTGCTGAGCGTATTTCTCACTGTGTCAGGTGGACAAAATAACTCCTATTGTTTTGCTTCTCTGTGTTAGGGGGAAGAAAGGAAATTGTCATTGTAATGGACTCTCTGGACCTCCATTACTTAAAGGATTCCTACTGCTCTGATTATGTATCTCTTTTGGTTTTCAACAGCCAAGCAGGTTGAGTATCTGGTCAATGAAAAGCACATCTATCTGCTGCCAAGTGGTCGGATCAACATGTGTGGCTTAACCACCAAAAACCTAGATTATGTGGCCAGCTCCATCCATGAAGCAGTCACCAAAATCCAGTGAAGAAACACCACCCAAACAAGCACCACCAAAGCGGTCCTCTGTCTCGTGTATTCCCTGCCTGCACAAACCTGGCTGTACACATCACAACTAGATTAGAGACTACTGAGGGACAGAAAAGCTGTTCTGGTGAGGTGATTTCTGTTTAAGCTGGCCCCACGGGAAGAGAACATCTCTTGAAAGGAAATGGGCATCTGGGATTAGAGCCCGTTTGGAGGCCAGAGCAAATTAAGGCTTTTATTTGAGAAGAATAAAAAGGTACTTTGATGATGAAATGTAGATGTCTTGCCCCCTTGCTGGAAGCAGGAGTATTGCCCATGTCACTCGTGTGCTCCTGTGTGTTGCTTTACTCTGTACAAATTCGAGTCCCAAAGATCAAGTTGTCCGAAGAGCCAGGTGTGATTGTGGGTGTCATTTGTGTCATTAAAACTCGTCATCTCGATCCAGAGTGTCTGTCTCCCTGCTCTTTCTGCATGGTTGTGTCCCTGTCCCTAAGCTTGAGTTCTTTAGAGTGACCAAGGTAAGAAATATATTTATATCTCACCCACACATTTAACTGACATGAAAGTTTCACAAAACAATATTTACCCTTGCTATGTGTAATGCATTCTGATATTTTCTATTCTATTCTATTCTATTCTATTCTATTCTATTCTATTCTATTCTATTTCACTAAAGTAATAAAGTGAAAGTGCTGATTGAGGCCCATGGACTTGATTTTGTCATCTGCTAATGGGTTGTAACCCATGATTTAAAGTGAATGCTGGGGCATACAGAATGGACTTGAGGACATGGGGAGGGGGAAGGGTAAGCTGGGATGAAGTGAGAGAGTGGCATGGACATATATACACTACCAAATGTAAAATAGATAGCTAGTGGGATGCAGCCGCATAGCACAGGGAGATCAGCTCGGTGCTTTGCGACCACCTAGAGGGGTGGGATAGGGAGAGTGGGAGGGAGATGCAAGAGGGAGGGGATATGGGGATATATGTATGCATATAGCTGATTCACTTTGTTATACAGCAGAAACTAACACACCATTGTAAAACAATTATACTCCAATAAAGATGTTAAAAAAAAAAGTGAATGCTAGAGTGGGATTTACCAGTTGCCAAAGAAAAAACTAAAATGTATTCCTGCAGTCTGCCTCCCTTTAGTGAACTCACCATAACACAGCCCTTTGACAGTTTTGTTCTTCAGAGGCCAGCCATCTTCATATGTTACTTAAGAAACTGAACTTCATGGATTCATAGAAGGGTTGACATCACTCAGGGTGATTCTAGAACCCAGTCCCTCCCACTGTAGTTGGAGTACCTCTTTGTCTATTGAAACGATTAGAGCCACTTAAACATAGATCACATTTTCCAAGGAGTCCAAGGGACTCTCCAAATGATGATTTAGTAGAATTTGAGTCTTACTTAAAACAAGAGGGTCTACTAATTGGTGTCTTAAAATACTGAAAAATAATTCTTGTTATGTTAACAGGATCTGCCCCTTTTTAGGATGCCTTTGAGTTGTTATAAAATCCTACAGTCTTTTTTTTTTTTTTTCCAAACTGGAAGAATATATTTGCCATGCACATAATAGACAAAGGATTACTATTCAGAATTATAAAGAATTACTGTTATACAGGATTACTATCTGGGATTTTTAATTTTAATTTTTAAAATCCTACAAATTAAAAGAAAAATACAGATAAAAGAAAAATGAACAAAGGATACGAACAGGTAATTCAGAGGGAAAACTCAAATCAATTATAAACAATGAAAATGTTCTGAACATCGCTAGAAAAAATGGAAATGTAATGAAAGTAACAGGATACTATTTTACACTTAGATTGGGGAAATGGGAAATATGGGACAAATGTGTTGGAGATCAATTTGGCAACATTTTGAAAAGCTGAGGATGTGTGTACTTTACAATCAAGGAATCGTATGCACTTTATGTATGCACGTTAGAGAAACTCACTTGTGCACCTGGAGAGAGCCATGAGAGTGACCAGGGAACAGTGTAACAGTGAAGAGATGAAAACACAAGTGTGCATCAGTAGGGGGTACATCACCCCACATCCAGTACAGTCACAGGACTGGACATGGCACCAGAGCTGTGTGTGTCAATGAGGGTAAAGCTCACACATAATTTTGAGCGGATGAAAGGTGAGATGAGATGCCGTTTATGACACCATTTCTTAAAATGGGCTGCATATTGCAGTTGCTTATGAATACATACATATGTAATAAAAATTTTAAATATAGGTAGGAAAGGTACACATCAATCTCAGGAAAGTGGTTACCAGTGAGGAGAAAGGGAGTGTGACGGTGAGGCGCTTAACCTGTAACTGTGATATTTTCTTTAAAAATTATGTATCTAAAAGAAATACGAGGAGAGGATTTATTAAATGTTAATAAATGTTAATAAAATTAACATTTACTGAATACAATTTGCCATTGTCAGGCACTATTGTAAGCCCTTGTATGTATCGGTTCACTTAATCCTCAACAATAAATCGGTGTGGTAGGTACTAATGTTATCATCACCCTTTGCAGAGGAGAAAAGAAGCATAGTAAATCAAGTAACTTGCCTAATATTAATATTAGTCACATGACTAGTAGGTGCTAGGATTTGAACCTAAGAAGTCTGGGTCCAGAGTCCATAAGTTTAAGCTATTACTCTACCCTGTTGCTGTGCCTTATTCTCTCTGAATCTCCTAAAGCAGGAAGGGCGAGTACGGAGCAGTTCTCAGGGGCTCAGAGCATAGCCTGTGATTCGCTCAGCGTCAAGGGCAGAGTAGCCTACATGGCCTTCTCTGTCAGAATTCAGTCTTTCTAAAGCCTAATCTGGAACTCTGTGATTCCAAAAGGTACAGGGTGGCCACGTTCATCCGAGGCCGCCTCCTACACCTGCCTCTCCCTCAAAATACCTGTCTGTTCAGTCTTCCACTCTTCCCTGTCAGGAAGAGGGAAGACACTCCTCACCAATTCCTTCTTCAGGATCTGCCAGGAATGGGACACCATATATCTCCTCATGGCTCCTGAGTTGGCAAATGGCACAACAGCCCCTTTGCCTTTCAAGGGTAGAACCACAAATCTTTCCCCAAGAATCCAGTTGTACTAGAAATAAAGTTTCCTTAGTGGCAAGGTAAGAGCTCCTCTCCATTCCTCATATCTGACCAACAGTGGCTGGAAGCCTTGTTTGGACAGATCTCATGTCACAATGGAGGATTCTGGAAGGAACAGGGGGCAGTGGGAAATAATTGGAATCTGGGAATCTAATGTTTACTGAGAACTCATAGGCATTATCTTAGTTAATCCTCACAACTACTACAAATAACCCAGAGGGACTTCACACCTAGTCCTTACATGAGGCTGAGGCTCAAAGTAGCTAAATGACTATGAGTCATGGGGCCATCTTAAAGTGGGAGGCTTCTGGACTGGAGGTGGGGGCACCCAACACCTCAGCCTGGGGACCACTCTGAGGCTTAGAAACGAACCCCTGGAGTGTAGGTACAAGGCACTATCCTGTAAATCTTGTTAAGTCAGCAAATCAGGAACACTCCGTGTTGGGCTGCACACCACAGGCCTGCAAGCCCTGTACTTACCCAGCCTCAAGACCGAAGAAATAAAATCCTACAGTCTTGAAGGACGATCAGGGTCTTAGAAATCATTAACTCCAGCCTCTCTCCCAGTGCAAGAGTCTCTTCTATATTGTCCCTGACTCATCACTTTTAACTGGGGTGGGTTGGGTTCTTTCTTTTTTTTCTTTTCCCACAGCACGTTTTACATGCTTACATTAAATTATATGTTATTTATTTTTAATTTTATTTATTTTTTATACAGCAGGTTCTTATTAGTTATCTATTTTATACATATTAGTGTATATATGTCAATCCCAATCTCCCAATTCATCCCACCACCATACCCCCCCCCCCACCACTTCCCCCTTGGTGTCCTTATGTTTGTTCTCTACATCTGTGTGTCTATTTCTGCCCTGCAAACCAGTTCATCTGTACCATTTTTCTAGGTTCCACATATATGCATTAATATATGATATTTGTTTTTCTCTTTCTGACTTACTTCACTCTGTATGACAGTCTCTAGATCCATCCATGTCTCTACAAATGACCCAATTGCGTTCCTTTTTATGGCTGAGTAATATTCCATTGTATATATGTACCACATCTTCTTTATCCATTCATCTGTCGATGGGCATTTAGCTTACTTCCATGACCTGGCTATTGTAAATAGTGCTGCAGTGAACATTGGGGTGCATGTATCTTTTTGAATTATGGTTTTCTCTGGGTATATGCCAGGTAGTGGGATTGCTGGATCATATGGTAATTCTATTTTTAGTTTTTTGAGGAACCTCCATACTGTTCTCTATAGTGGCCATATCAATTTACATTCCCACCAACAGTGCAAGAGCGTTCCCTTTTCTCCACACCCTCTCCAGCATTTGTTGTTTGTAGATTTTCTGATGATGCCCATTCTAACTGGTGTGAGGTGATACCTCATTGTAGTTTTGATTTGCATTTCTCTAATAATTAGTGATGTTGAGCAGCTTTTCATGCTTTTTGGCCATCTGTATATCTTCTTTGGAGAAATGTCTATTTAGGCCATCTTCCCATTTTTGGATTGGGTTTGTTTTTTTACTATTGAGCTGCATGAGCTGTTTATATATTTTGGAGATTAATTCTCTGTCCGATGATTCATTTGCAAATATATTCTGAGGGTTGTCTTTTCGTCTTGTTGTAGTTTCCTTTGCTTTGCAAAAGCTTTTAAGTTTCATTAGGTTCCATTTGTTTATTTTTGTTTTTATTTCCATTACTCTAGGAGGTGGGTCAAACAAGATCTTGCTGTGATTTATGTCCAAGAGTGTTCTTCCTGTGTTTTCCTCTAAGAGTTTTATAGTGTCCGGTCTTACATTTAGATCTTTAATCCGTTTTGAGTTTATTTTTGTGTATGGTGTTAGGGAGTGTTCTAATTTCATTCTTTTACATGTAGCTGTCCAGTTTTCCCAGCACCATTTATTGAAGAGACTTTTTTCTGTTGTATATCCTTGCCTTTGTCATAGATTAGTTGACATAGGTGTGTGGGTTTATCTCTGGGCTTTCTATCCTGTTCCATTGATCTATATTTCAGCTTCTGTGCCAGTACCTCATTGTCTTGATTACTGTAGCTTTGTAGTATGGTCTGAAGTCAGGGAGTCTGATTCCTCCAGCTCCTTTTTTTTCCCTCAAGACTGCTTTGGCTATTCTGGGTCTTTTGTGTCTCCATACAAATTTTAAGATTTTTTGTACTAGTTCTGAAAAAATGCCACTGGTAATTTGATAGGGATTGCATTGAATCTGTAGATTGCTTTGGGTAGTATAGTCATCTTCACAATATTGATTCTTCCAATTGAAGAACATGATATATCTCTCCATCTGTTGGTGTCATCTTTGATTTCTTTCCTCAGTGTCTTAATATTTTTCTGCATACAGGTCTTTGGTCTCCTTAGGTAGGTTTATTCCTAGGTATTTTATTCTTTCTGTTGCAATGGTGAATGGGATTGTTTCCTTAATTTCTCTTTCTGATCTTTTGTTGTTAGTGTATAGGAATGTAAGAGATTTCTGTGCATTAATTTTGTATCCTGCAACTTTACCAAATTCACTGATTAGCTCTAGTAGTTTCCTGGTGGCATCTTAGGTTTCTCTATGTATGGTATCATGTCATCTGCAAACAGTGAGTTTTACTTCTTCTTTTCCAATTTGTATTCCTTTTATTTCTTTTTCTTCTCTGATTGCCATGGCTAGGACTTCCAAAACTATGTTGAATAATAGTGGCAAGAGTGGACATCCTTGTCTTGTTCCTGATCTTAGAGGAAATGCTTTCAGTGTTTCACGATTGAGAATGATATTTGCTGTGGGTTTGTCGTATATGGCCTTTATTATGTTGAGGTAGGTTCCCTCTCTGCCCACTTTGTGGAGAGTTTTTATCATAAATGGGTGTTGAATTTTGTCAAACGCTTTTCCTGCATGTATTGAGAAGATCATATGGTTCTTCTTCAATTTGTTAATAAGATCATATGGTTCTTCTTCAATTTGTTAATATGGTGTATCACATTGATTGATTTGCATATATTGAAGAATCCTTGCATCCCTGGAATAAATCCCACTTGATCATGGTGTATGATCCTTTTTTTTTTTTTTTTTTGCGGTACGCGGGCCTCTCACTGCTGTGGCCTCTCCCGTTGTGGAGCACGGGCTCCGGATGCGCAGGCTCAGCGGCCATGGCTCACGGGCCCAGCTGCTCCGCGGCATCTGGGATCTTCCCGGACTGGGGCACAAACCCGTGTCCCCTGCATCGGCAGGCGGACTCTCAACCACCGCGCCACCAGGGAAGCCCTGTATGATCCTTTTAATGTGTTGTTGGATTCTGTCTGCTAGTATTTAGTTGAGAAGTTTTGCATCTATATTCATCAGTGATATTGGTCTGTAATTTTGTTTTTTTGTAGTATCTTTGTCTGGTTTTGGTATCAGGGTGATGGTGGCCTTGTAGAGTGAGTATGGGAGTGTTCCTCCTCTGCAATTTTTCAGAAGAGTTTGAGAAGGACGGGTGTTAGCTCTTCTCTAAATGTTTGATAGAATTCACCTGTGAAGCCATCTGGTCCTGTACTTTTGTTTGTTGGAAGACTTTTAATCACAGTTTCAATTTCATTACTTGTGATTGGTCTGTTCATATTTTCTATTTCTTCCTGGTTCAGTCTTGGGAGGTTATACCTTTCTAAGAATTTGTCCATTTTTTCCAGGTTGTCCATTTTATTGGCATAGAGTTGCTTGTAGTAGTCTCTTATGATGCTTTCTATTTCTGCAGTGTCTGTTGTAACTTCTCCTTTTTCATTTCTAATTTTATTGATTTGAGTCCTCTTCCTTTTTTTCATGATGAATCTGGCTAAGGGCTTATCAATTTTGTTTATCTTCTCAGAGAACCAGCTTTTAGTTTTATTGATCTTTGCTTTTGTTTTTATTTCATTTATGTCCGCTCTGATCTTTATGATTTCTTTCCTTCTGTTAACTTTGGGTTTTGTTTGTTCTTCTTTCTCTAGTTCCTTTAGGTGTAAGGTTAGATTGTTTATTTGAGATTTTTCTTGTTTCTTGAGGTAGGCTTGTATTGCTCTAAACTTCCCTCTTAGAACTGCTTTTGCTGCATCCCATAGGTTTTGGATCATCGTGTTTTCATTGTAATTTGTCTCTAGGTATTTTTTGATATCCTCCTTGATTTCTTCAGTGATCTCTTGGTTATTTAGTAACGTATTGTTTAGCCTCCATGTGTTTGTGTTTTTTATGTTTTTTCTCCCCTGTAATTGATTTCTAATCTCATAGCATTGTGGTCAGAAAAGATGCTTGATATGATTTCAATTTTCTTAAATTTACCAAGGCTTGATTTGTGACCCAAGATGTGACCTATCCTGGAGAATGTTCCGTGCACACTTGAGAAGAAAGTGTAATCTGCTGTTTTTGGATGGAATGTCCTGTAAATATCACTTCAATCTATCTGGTCTATTGTTTCATTTAAAGCTTCTGTTTCCTTATTTATTTTCATTTTGGATGATCTGTCCATTGGTGTAAGTGAGGTGTTCAAGTCCCCCACTATTACTGTGTTACTGTCGATTTCCTCTTTTATAACTGTTAGCAGTTGCCTTATGTATTGAAGTGCTCCTGTGTTGGGTGCATATATATTTATAATTGTTGTATCTTCTTCTTGGATCGATCCCTTGATCATTATGTAGTGTCCTTCTTTGTCTCTTGTAATAGTCTTTATTTTAAAGTCTCTTCTTTCTGATATGAGAATAGCTACTCCAGCTTTCTTTTGACTTCCATTTGCATGGAATATCTTTTTCCATCCCCTCACTTTCAGTCTGTATGTGTCCCTAGGTCTGAAGTGGGTCTCCTTTAGACAGCATATATATGGGTCTTGTTTTTGTATCCATTCAGGGAGCCTGTGTCTTTTGGTTGGAGCATTTAATTCATTCACATATAAGGTAATTATCGATATGTATGTTCCTATTACCATTTTCTTAATTGTTAACAGGTTTTTTTTTGTAGGTCCTTTTCTTCTCTTGTGTTTCCCACTTAGAGAAGTTCCTTTGGCATTTGTTGTAGAGCTGGTTTGGTGGTGCTAAATTCTCTTAGCTTTTGCTTGTCTGTAAAGCTTTTGATTTCTCTGTTGAATCTGAATGAGATCCTTGCTGGGTAAAGTAATCTTGGTTGTAGGTTCTTCCCTTTCATTACTTTAAATATATCATGCCACTCCCTTCTGGCTTGTAGAGTTTCTGCTGAGAAATCAGCTGTTAACCTTATGGGAGTTCCCTTGTCTGTTATTTGTCATTTTTTTCATGTTGCTTTCAATAATTTTTCTTTGTCTTTAATTTTTGTCGATTTGATTACTATGTGTCTCAGTGTGTTTCTACTTGGGTTTATCCTGCCTGGGACTGTCTGTGCTTCCTGGACTTGTGTGGTTATTTCCTTTCCCATGTTAGAGAAGTTTTCTACTATAATCTCTTCAAATATTTTCTCTGGTCCTTCCTCTCTCTCTTCTCCTTCTGGGACCCGTATAATGCGAATGTTGTTGTGTTTAATGTCCTAAAGGTCTCTTAGGCTGTCTTCATTTCTTTTCATTCTTTTTTCTTTATTCTGTTCTGCAGCAGTGAATCCACCATTCTGTGTTCCAGGTCACTTACCCATTCTTCTGCCTCAGTTATTCTGCTATTGATTCCTTCTAATGTATTTTTCATTTCAGTTATTGTATTGTTCATCTCTGTTTGTTTGTTCTTTAATTCTTCTAGGTGTTCTTTAATTCGTCTAAGTCTTTGTTAAACATTTCTTGCATCTTCTCGATCTTTGCCTCCATTGCTTTTCCGAGGTCCTGGATCATCTTCACTATCATTATTTTGAATTCTTTTCCTGGGAGGTTGCCTATCTCCACTTCATTTAATTGTTTTTCTGGGGTTTTATATTGTTCCTCCATCTGGTACAAAGTCCTCTGCCTTTTCATCTTGTCTGTCTTTCTGTGAATGTGGTTTTCCTTTCACAGGCTGCAGAATTGTAGTTCTTCTTGCTTCTGCTGTCTGCCCTCTGTGGGTTGGGTTCTTTCAATGCTTGGTGAAACATCCCATTCTACTGATGGAGTAATTTCATTACAAAGATCTTTTCCCTTGATCCAGAATTTGATCTCCAACTGTCCTACTCACCCAGTCCCCCTCTTCTCTTCCTTTAAACCACAGACACTAATTGTACTGGCACTTCTAATTGATGACTTTTCAAATATTTGAGAATAGCGGTTGTTATCCCTTGTTTTTGCTTCTCCCTGTGAAACTCCTCCCTCCAAGATTGTGCAGTGTTTGAGCACAGATTATGGTTTCCAGATCCTTTACCACCCGGCTGGCTCCCTAGCAGTCCTTCAGAAAACATGTGCAGGTGCATGATTGGGTCTAGTGGATGGGAACAGATTTCAAGTGATGAGATGACCTTGCACTCAACTCTTCATTACTTTCATTCTATTTTTCTTTCTGTCAATATTTGTTCTTCCTATTTAAATATGCTTGCCCTTCATAAGGGAAGAATAACAAAACTGGAGTCGAATGATTCTACATTTTGTCAGTCTTCTATCATTCTTCTGAAACACAGCTTTAAACCATGAATTCTCAACAAGGGTGATAGTACCCCTTAGATAGGGGCTAAAAATTGGTTCATGGGGACAAAGAAAGTCCGAGATATTAAAGTGGTTTTGTAGTTCTGCAAAGCACAATCTTACTTGACAAAATCTTATTTCTGGGTACTTAATTTCTCTTGTTGGGGAGAATTTGAACTTAATTTTTGTCTTTAGGGGGATTGCTAATGAAAAACCGGTTGAAAACACTTCTTTAAGTCAAAGTATACCTACCAAAGTTCTCAAATGTTTTTAGTATTTAAAAAAGCCCCAATCTCAGGAGTTCCCTGGTGGTCCAGTGGTTAAGAATCTGCCTTCCAATGCAGGGGATGTGGGTTTGATCCCTGGTTGGGGAACTAAGATCCCACATGCCATGGGGCAACTAAGCCTGCCTGCTACAACTAGAGAGAAGCCCATGTGCCACAACTAAGACCTAACTAAGCCAAAAATAAATAAAAGCCCCAGTCTCAATAGGAATCTGCCTTTCTTCATTCTCTTCTTACATATATTCCGAACAGCGTGTTCTTTTTCCCCACGAGCGGGGGCTCTCAGCAAGTCTGGGAAAAGCCAGGCTAAGTGAGTTACACAGGTTTCTTTGCTGCAGGGCTTCTCGGCACCTCTCACATGCAGGAACGCTCATTTCTTTCTCAAAATCACCCTGGAAAGGAAGTTTCACAGCCTGCCCTCTTTTACAGTCTATGAAATAGGCTGGGAACAGTTAGGTGAATTGCTCAAGTTTCCATGGCCAGTAAGTTGCGGAGCCTAGGGGTATGAGTGCTTCCTCGCAAGCGTGGACCAGTCCTGCCTCTGAGGTTCACAGTGCACACCTGCTTAGCACAAGACCTGGCACATAAAACCCTCAGCAAAATAGTTGTATCATTTATTTACTGTTAATGAACTTAACAGCCTATGGAGGCTCCTGGGAAGAATCATGGGTCATACTGGTGCAGGTCACTCGCTAATTGTCCTGTGTGGTGGTTGAAGACTTTGGTAGTAGGTGTCAGATTCCAACCCTCTGCAAAGACCTTAAAAACCCCAACACCTGTGCCCACCTGTCTGGCTGTCCCCTCGCTCCTGCCTTGGTTTAAAACTCATCGATAAGCTCTGCCCACTCCCTCGTTCCTTTTTCCAGCCTTTGGTTGGAAAGTGCTGAAATTAGGCCACCTTTGCTCCTCTCCAAAGGGCCTACAGAAGTGAGCCAGTGTGACCAGCACGTTGTCTCAAGTGCTAGACTGGGTTTTGGCCTCCAGGACCTTGAACTTAGAAGGCACCCAGCCCAGTGCCTTGCACATCACGGGGCTCTGGCAAACGCCAGCCCTTCTCGTTATCATCCTTGTGCTTCTTCCTTGTCCAGAAGTCACACTCTTGCTTCTCATTTGGCTTTTACTTTCCATTCCTGGCATTTGTTCTTGCAACATCTTACCCATCTGATATCCCAAAGCAGAATGCGAGGGCTTTTCTGTAACCTTACCTGCAACCTCACACCTGGTCTCAAGAGGGGTGCCTCTTTAGGCAGGTGGGCCTCAGGTAAGATAATTATGTGTGCACCACCCACCCTGCACCTCAAATGAAACCATGTCAGAACACTGAGATGCCGGGGCAAGGGAAACAGCCACATTCCAGGAAAAGCATTTTTATTTTATTTAAAAATTATTTACAGTTTATTGAGCCTTCACAAATGCTTTATTTTAAAATCCTCTTTTTTTTTTTAAATCTGAAGAAAATCTTGGGTTGGGGTGGGGAATAGGGACGGGAGTGGTGACAGGCTCCTTAGGGATTTTGCAAAGGGATGGATTAATGCAACAGCAGTGGTGTAAGGGGTAATGAAAGGAAGACTAGACAGGCAGGCCCCCTCGGGCCAGTGGCCAGCTGGGCAAGATGACTGCATGATGGCAGTCGTTGTTTGAAACTCACTGTATACTGGTTTGGGTTGGAGCACCCAGCACCAAGGGCTGACACTTTGCCTATTTCTACCAGGCAAGAGCAGGTGTTGGGGGTGGGTGGTAGCTGTGAGTTATCTACAAGAAGTCATGCACTGCTGAGCCTCAGGCAGAGCCAGGCAAGGGATGTGAAGTCGATAATACATTGATGAAAGAGGCATTTCCAGCTGGAAAGTCTACTTCCACATGCTGTGTCCCTCCTGTTGGCAACACCTGCTCTGGTCTGGTGGGGGAGGGGGACCAAGTTATGTCGGGTGTAGGCTGTACAGCACCACAGGGTGTGTCAGGGGTTTCTGACGACTTCCACGTGGTGGGTGCCAGCTTTCCCTATCGATTTGATGGACACTTGAGAAGAATCTGTCTCAAACTAACCAGTATTCACTTCACTCTGCACTGCAGAAACTCTGGGCTGAAAGTTCCACTAGTTAAAATAGTGGGTTTTAACACTTTGTGGGTCTGAGACCTTTGAAAATCGTATGAAAGCTTTAGCCCTCTGGAAAACACACATAAGAATGCAGACACTGGGCTTCCCTGGTGGCGCAGTGGTTGAGAGTCCGCCTGCCGATGCAGGGTACACGGGTTCGTGCCCCAGTCTGGGAGGATCCCACATGCCACGGAGCGGCTGGGCCCGTGAGCCATGGCCGCTGAGCCTGTGCATCCGGAGCCTGTGCTCCGCAACGGGAGAGGCCACAACAGTGAGAGGCCCGCATACCGCAAAAAGCAAAAAAAAAAAAAAAAAAAAAAAAAAAAAGAATGCAGACACTAAATTCTGACAGAGTCAGGGGTTTCATAGACCCTCTGAAGTCCAACAATGGACCCCCTGGAGCAATGGACCCCCAAGTTAAGGACCCCCTGAGTTAAAGGTTCCTCTGGATATTTTTTTTTGAGATGCAAATAACCCAGAGGAATTATCAGCCTCCCCGCTCCCCATGTGATTATTGATTGAATGGGTGGGGGGAGGTGAGAGTAATGGTTTTGGAGGAAGGGAAGGGAAGCCTGAATAGTATACCCCAGAGAAAAGTTAGGGAATGGTTTGGAGATCAGCAGGTAGCACTGGATCACTGGATCCCTGATCTAGGGGTGGGATATACATCAGAAAGGGGGGCAGGTGTCCCAAAGACTACCTTCACTTACTTCCACATTTTCCCTAAGGCTGGCTGTGTGGTTCCGGATCAGAACGAGTTTGTTCTTCAAGTAGGTCTGTGCAGTCATCCTGCCATCTGGTGGTGATGCTTGGAATTGCACCTGCCCCAACATCAGGTGAAAAACCAGAGATCTAAGATCAGTACGTTCTTAGAATAAAGTACACTCAGCTGACTTGCTGGAGTGGAGTAATGGGTGGGGGTGGGGGGAATGGATGAAAAAAGAAGAGTGATTCTTCAGTGTTCCAGTGTAATATACACTGAAGTCCCATGAGAGCTTGCATCCTTCTTGGCCGACCTGGGCACTCTTTGGTTTGTCATGGCTAAAAACTTTCCACATATATATATTTTTTGAACTTAAAACCTGAAGTTCCATCTCTGGCTCCCAAATGGGGTTCTCTGCTCCCTGCTCCTCCTCTTCCAGAGCAGATATATTGTTGGATTGATGAGTACTGATCAGGAGCCAAAACAGATGTGTCCCTGGGAAGTAACAGTGACTTGAGGTTCCATCTCACATTCTTTCCATTCCAGCTGAGACACACCTCCCGGCTGCTGGAACCCTTATCTAACAGGAAACTGGTCACTGACAGTTTTCTGTCCTGTAACTTCACATGCCAACGTGACTGTCCCGCTGCTCTAACGTTCTGGAGGAATTCTTGGTGCATCTCCTGAACTAATCTTCCTATCTGCTGCTCCAGCCTCCTTTGTGCCCGTCTGCCAGTGGCACCTTTTGACCTAAGCTAAGTATGAAATATGGTGCCAGGGGACACCAAAGAACAAAAAAGGGCATCAGGGATCCTCGAGTGGCACTGTCAGCCTGGGGTCATTTCTTCTCCAGTCCCAGACTGTGCTGTGGATAAAACCATTTCTAGCATGTTCCACTGAGGCACCTCCTTCCGTTATGGCTACCGCAAGGCTCTGAGTCAAACTGGAGGAACGAGGGAAAATCTGCCAAACTGACAGCTAGGGGTGAAGAGGTGGTAAGGAAAGCGGAACGCTCTGTCACCTGTGGGAGGCCTTGGGGAGAAGCAGATGATGGGAGGACGGGTTCTCCCCAAAGCTCTGGAATCTCACGCACCCAGCGAACGCTGACTGCCCTGTCATGTGATGAGAGGAGTTAAGTTGGAGTTCTCCTCAGAGGTTCTCTCTCCATCTGGTGACCTCTTCCTTTTTTGACCACCTGAAAAACACAGCTTGTAAGGATCAATCTTTAAGACTGGGAGGACATTGATACTCTCTCGGTGGTCTAAGCTTTCTTCAAAATAGAAGCAGGAATGGAGACAAAGCCCTTGATAGTTTGTCGGAAGTAACCTGCATTGTCTCCTGGTGCTGACATCAGCATATTTACATCTTGAAGGATCAGGATGCACCTTCCACCTGAGATGACATCTCCAAAAAGCCGCACACCCAGGCTAGTGCCAATGGAATGGAGATTTCCTGGAGGGGACTGAGTGAAGCCCACACAATGCTTCAGGATCACGCCCCACCATCCCCAGCTCGGATGACTGCCAGACACCCTCTGAGAGAGGGCTGGTCTCACGGACTTTGATGTCCCTGAGCCAGGGGTGGTGGGTGTAGCTAGGAGCCAACCCCCACACCGGGGACCTACATTCTCTAGATCAGAGGCAACCTTCCTTCTGCACTGGGGTACGTGGGGGTAATTATATAACTGCCCTCAAGGATGGAAGGGCACTCTGTTCCCAGCTCCACTGTTTTTAGGAAGGAGTATTTTTCACCTTGTTCTCTCTCCCATGGACTTCTTTCCACGGAGGATATTGCTTTCCTTTTTATTGAGCGTCCCAAACACAAATTCTTTCCTTAAAGGACCAGATTGTAAATGTTTTAGGTTTTGCAGGCCATTTGGTCCCTGTTGCAACTACTCAACTCTGCCATTGTGGCCATCAGTAACAAGGGGGTTCTATGATCCAGTAAGTCTTTATTTTTTACAGGAATGCGCGGGGGAGGGAGGTCAGGATTTGATCTGTGGCCATGGTTTGCAGACTCCTGTCCTAGACGATCACCAACTGAGTGGGACAGCTCCCCAAAGTATCAAAGGTGCAGTACTGCCTGAGCCCTATTATGGGTTTCCACAATTGTACCTCATTAGGGTTCCCAACAGGAGTCAATGGTTCCTCCTCCAGGAATAAGATCCTAACATTTTTTTGTACTAACCAGCTGGCGTGCCGTTTTCATCTGGGTGAAGAGCTACTCACTCAAGGTTCTCAGCAACTTCTGGCCCATGGTTTCCTCAAAGCTGCTGCTGCAGCGGCTGGTCTCTGTGTCCAGGTTGATATGACAACATTCACTATCTGATGCTGAGAGAAAGGGAAGAAGAAAGAACACAAGCCTTTCCCACCTACACACCCAGGGATCCAGGTAGGGTGTTTTGGTTGAGGTTCCTCAGCAAGTGAAAGTTCAAAACCAGCTTACTAGCTAGTCTCTGGGGCCCAAAGGAAGGGACGAACCTTGTCAGTAAGAGTGATGGCTGACCTCAGTTTCCTAATGTGTAAACTAGGCCTAATAATAACTATTGATACCTAACATTTAGGAAGCATGGTACCAAGTACTATGATGTGCCCTCCTGTAAACATTGTCTCATTTATGCTCAAAGCTACTTCATGAGCTAGCCACTGTGATTTATATCTACTAATATAAGGAAACATATCTATTAAGATAAGGAAACCTAGTGTTAGGTTAAAGTAACTTGCCTAAAGTTGCAGAGCTCCTAAGTGGAGAAGCCAGGATCGGAATCCAGGTGGAAACCTAGCTAACAGTGTCCTACACACTGTTTTCCTAGGAGAATGGATTAAGATGGGTCTGACGCATGGTAGGTGCATAGTAAGCCTTAGTTTCCCTTCCCTGGTGGAATAAGGAGGTGGGAAGTTTTACATGGGGACAGGGGTCCCAGACTTCCCTCACATGGCTCACCCTGGGCCATCCCAGCACCTGGTGGCCTTGACACCCACCCCCACCTGTTCCTGCAGGGCCCCGTTTCCCTCCCTGACCTGCTCTCATGGGAACAGCTGCAGGAGACAGTGAGAGTTGCTGCGTGCTCTGCCCCTCGAAGTCTGTCATCTCCTCCTGGGTGAAGGCCATCTCCTCCATCCTCAGGTACATGACCTCACTGGGGCTTCTCAGCCCATCTGAACGGCTGCCTGGGGAGGACAGTGAGTGCGTCACCTCCCTGCTTTGTAGAAGACCTGGGGCCCCATGAGGACAAGATGGCAGCTCTGGGCAGGACTGAGGAGGAAGGTAGGGCCGTCCCTACCCCACGGTAGCCCGGCCCATCATCCTCCCAGCTGACTTACACGGCAGGCTGTTCCTGTTGCTCAGGAGGGTGACGGCAGGGTCATCCTTGGGGGTCTGGGGTGTGCCCCGAGTCATGGGGGCCTTGGTGGAGTCTCCGTCAGTGAAGGCCTCCACGTCGGGGGACTGAGGTGAGCTGTCCATGCGGCAGGCGGTGAGCGCATTCTGGTACTGCTGCCGTGTGATCTGGAAGGAAGGGGCGGAAGCTCAGGAGGAGCTGGGCAGAGCCCTCCCTGGATGTAGTCTGCCTCCCTGAGCTCAGAAGCAGCCCCATTAAGGTGCTTGCGAACGCCTGGCCTTGGTGGCCCGGGATCTATGATCTGGGGGCCTTACCCAAGTTGTACCAGCCCAGCAGTTAAGGGACAATGAGGGGACCCTTTTGCTTGTTTGCCACCAGAGCTCCCTCTGTTCATTTTTATTGGCTCTGGACTCTAGCACCTGGCGGAGCCAAGCCTTCTCCCGAGACCCAGGAGAGGATGGAGGGCATCTTCAGTTAGCAGGGTGGTCGCCCACTGAGAGGTTTAAAACACAGGCTTATACTGTTGCCAAGGACCCTCTTCCTAAAGGGCAGTCAGTGGGGACTCGGCAAGAGCAAGACCCCCAGCTTGTGTCAAGGGCTGAAATAAGAAACCTCCAAATGAAAAACATAAACTGGCAAAACCACTGATGAAGCCAATTTATTACTCTTATTTTTTTCTGATGCCTTCCATAGTCATATAGGAATCCATCTGATAAATCCTTCATGAAATTAGTGCCAGGAATAAGCTCCTTTCTCTAGATGAATTATATACTTTCTTATATTGGATGAGAACTCAAATATCCACTAGGTTTCTCCTTTTTCCTTTTATGACCAGGAAGCTCACAAATAAATTTATTTACTTGCAGTAACAAACTCATTCCTGATAGCGTTTTCACAAAATTGGTTTGCAATTTCTTTTCAATTTTTTATTTAAAACATCGTTGGGTTATTTCTTTTGGGAAACCCTACGTATTACTGAAAGTTCTACAAATATCCTAAAGAGATGGAACTGATGATTAGATTTTCAGACGCTGGTGAAAGCTCTAGTGCTAATGTTACCCAAGAGAGCTTGCTTTTGCAGACAGATGTTGGGATATGAGGATGGAAACTTCCAGCCATACAGTGCATTATGGCTCACAGAGCACTTAGGAATGTGTTGTCTCCTTTGGTCACAATGACTGCATGGGGTAGGCATGAGAGGTCTCATGATGCCCATTTTACAAATAAGAAAATGAGGTCCAGAAAGATGGGGGACTTGCCTAAGGTTTGACAGTTAGCAAGCCTTCAGAGTCCCAGCCATGTGATGTGTGTTCTGCCCGGGAAAGTGCTATTCATTCTTGGGGGCCAGGGAGATGGAAGATGGAAGTGGGAATGTGGAACTCCAAGTTCTCAGAGGGGAAACTCCAGGGTCTGATAATGGCACCCCTTGCAATCTGGGCATTTCACTTTAAAGGGCCTTTACTCTTGCTCTCCAGGGGAAATCATCTGAGCTCAGCTCTGTATACTGCAAACACACCTGGCTGCATTAGGCTGCCTTTCACATGCCCACGGAGGCTGCCTTTCACAAAACTTTAGGGGAGGTCCCCCCAAAACTGCTGTTTTTTGGGGGTCCATAGGCATCAGATGACTGAAGAGAAGCTGGCACATGGTCTGAGCCAAGGTTATCATCAAAACTCAATTTTCTAATGTGCCCATGGGTTTCTAAAGGTGAAGCTTTCTTTGGAGTCTTGCAGGTTCTCCTGGCTTGAACAGGAAAATTTCCTAAATGACACTTCATAAGCCCAACAAAGCACCTGATATTATTGTTTGGGTTCTTTTAACTAGTTAGTTTAGATTTGGCTTCCAGTTTAGTTAAAGAAGACCCTTCGCATAGAAAATGTGGTGTGAAACACACTGCCTATTCAAGACAAAGGCACTGCCCATCGGTTACCTGCTCTAGGCATCTCACAGCCTTGCTTTCACACTGCTTCCTCTTTTTAAGCTAAAAAAAAATATCACAAATACCATGTCAATGTGTCACCTTGAAAGAAATTTGAGAAGGGACCTCTCTGGAAATGTATTCAGGTAATCTCCCCAGCTGCACTTCTAGATTCAAGCATCACTTTTTGTCAGTTCCCTCCACTTGTTCACCTATGAAGCCTTTTCTACGTACTACAGTACTGTCCAAGAGAAAAATAATGTGAGTCACATAGGTAAATTAAAATTCTCTAGTTGTCACATTTTTAAAAGGTAAAAACAAACATGTGAAATTAATTTTAGTAATACATATATTTCATTTGACCCAATGTATCCAAAATCACTTCAACATGTCAGCAATATAAAATAATTAATAAGGAACCTTACGTTCATCTTTGTACCAAGTCTTTGGAATTCAATATGTATTGGGTTGGCCAAAAAGTTTGTTTGGTTTTAAGTGAGACTAAAAGACACACTTTTCATTTTCACGGAGAACTTTACTGAACAACGTACTCACTAAACGAATGAACGTTTTGGCCAAATCATTATCTTACATTTTACCAAACATCAATTTGGATGAGCCACATTTCATGCGCTCAGCAGTCACATGTGGCAACTGGCTACTGTATCAGACAGTGATGGTCCAGCAGATCAACTAAACGGCTCTGCCCAGTTTTGATAATACAGGCTTGCATGGCCACAGTGTCCCACTGCTTGCCAGTCAGAACCACTGGTCCAGCTCAGCTCCTCTTTCATGTTCCTTGAATGCGCCATGTTCACTTGCCTTCCATACCCCTATTTATCAGTGTTCCCCACTCCTCGCTCTTGGCATTGCCTTCACTCTCCTCTTATTCTTTCCTAATTCTTAAAGGTCCAGTATATTCTCTAGACAAATTAGTGCTTAAAATAAAGTGCCATACGATTTTGTAATCAATTAGACACTACCCTGCATTGGTTACTGTCATTTGACTTACGTTTCTTCTCCCCAACTGTATTTCTTGAGTATTGGTCATGTTGCCTAGAACCAGCCTTAGTGCTCAACAAATACTTACTGATTGGCACTGAGGGAATCTAACCACTGTTCCAGAGACAATATGTTCTTATTCTTTTTTCATTTCTGTAGCTACAACCATTTCTTAACAACAGCTTGAGTTAAAGTTGCCTTATACTCTGGCCAGTTAAGAACTCAAGCATCCTCTAAATTACATAGGAAGTGGAGACCTGTTTATCTTGAAACTAATAGGAGTTAAGGGTACCCTTTGGGACATTTTGACTTAGCAGTCAATGTGTCCAGAAGTTAACCTTTCAGCCAGTGTGATGTTTCCCATCATTTTGTGATGTTCCGTTTACATTTTCAACTTTCAGGTGGTTTATTCATCCCTCAAAACACGATTCTGCAGTTTAGGGATTCTGCCACCAGATGGTGATGGGGCATCTTGGCCATGGTTACACAGTTCTGTCTACACGACATCTGCCAAATATTCTTAATTTAAAAATGATACTTACAGAATACACTTAAAAAATTCATAAGGATTCTTTGGTACCTTCATAACTTATTAACTACTATTAATCGTGGCTTTAATACCTTTCCCAGATACTCACTGGATACACCTTTCTTTCTAATTTTATCTTGAACTCAAATTACTACTGGACTTAATGAACAGTTCTAGAACTTAGTCTGTTGGACAGGAAAAGCCCTTGCAGACAGTCACGGGGGCTTTGGCCAGTGAAATCACCCCTTGAGCTTCCTCAAAAACTCTCTAAATGTTAAAAAAAGGCGGGTTTGAGGAGGCGAGTAAAAGAGCAGCCTTAACATGGCCGTAAAAGTCCATTCAGTCAGGAGGAAAAAAATCTCAGCGTCAGTTTACTGTATCATCTTATTGATAACTTACATTAAAAAACAAAAGAGGTCTTCCCTGGTGGCGCAGTGGTTGAGAATCTGCCTGCTAATGCAGGGGACACGGGTTCGAGCCCTGGTCTGGGAAGATCCCACATGCCATGGAGCAACTAGGCCCGTGAGCCACAACTACTGAGCCTGTGCGTCTGGAGCCTGTGCTCCACAACAAGAGAGGCCACGACAGTGAGAGGCCCGCACACCGCAATGAAGAGTGGCCCCCGCTTGCCACAACTAGAGAAAGCCCTTGCACAGAAACGAAGACCCAACACAGTCAAAAATGAAAATAAATAAATTAAAAGAAGGCTCAACATTAAAAAAAACAGAAAAACAAAAGAGAAAATCAAACCCATGTGTTAAACAAGAGCTTGAACTCACAATGTCCCCTTCTGTAGAACAAGCCATTGCAACTGAAGTTTTTAAGAGACTAGAGCCACAAGTTGAAAGAGGTTTCTGAATTATGCTTTAACTGTTTCTGTCCTCCCCTCAACTTCTACTTTTGACATGTAGTCTTCTCAATTTCAAAATATCTAGGTAGAAAAACGGACCATGTGCTGTGATGCTCAGCTGCCCTAGTCACAGCAAGGTCCTCTGGCCTGAGAAAAAGGATGACACCTGCACCTGAGAATTGACCTCAGATTTGGAGTTCTCAACACCTCACTGGCTCACGTCAGGAAAGAGACTTCCCTTTTATGCTCCTTGTTATTTATAGAATGTTCCCTTTCCTTATGTTTTAGGGGTGGATATATGAGATCAACTGTAAGTTTTAGGAAAATCCTTACAGTCTTAGTGTCAGGTATTCATCCTAACACATTCCTCTTGGAGGAGTTGCCAGATCCATCTCCTGAAAGCGCTCTCCAATCGATGCCCAGAGGTGTTTCAAAAAACTCTGGGCTCATCACAGTTGCTCATTAAACACCACTCCTCAAAATCTCATTCACTTTTCTCCCCAAAGCCTCATATGGATTTTCTCAACTTAAGATATAAATGGTGTTATGGACTGAATGTTTGTGTCCCCTCCAAAATTCATATGCTGAAGCCCTAACCCGCAAGGTGATGGCATTAGGAGGTGGGGGTAATTAGGTCATGAGGAGGGAGAGACTTCACGAATGGGATTAGTGTCCTTATAAGACGAGAGCCTTCAGGCTTCCCTGGTGGCGCAGTGGTTGGGAGTCCGCCTGCCGATGTAGGGGATGCGGGTTCGTGCCCCGGTCCGGGAGGATCCCGCGTGCCGCGGGGCGGCTGGGCCCGTGGGCCATGGCCGCTGAGCCTGCGCGTCCGGAGCCTGTGCTCTGTGACGGGAGGGGCCACAGCGGTGGGAGGCCCGCATACCGCAAAAAAAAAAAAAAAAAAGAAGAGAGCCTTCTTCTTCTCTCTCTCCTTCCCGCCATATGAGGATACAGAGAGAAGACAACCATTTTCAAACCAAGAAGTGGGCTCTCACTAGACGAGACACCACCTGGATCTGCCAGCACCTTGAACTTGGAGATCCAGCCTCCAGAACTGCGAGAAATAAATGTTTGTGGTTTAAGCCACCCAGTTGATGGTAATTGTGATAGCAGCCCAAATGGACTAAGACAAATGGAAAGACCCGAGAAACAAACTTAATAAAAATTCCCAATGCACTTAAAACAGAATCCAGACACCATACTCTGGCCTAAAGATGCCAGGCAACATTGCTGCCGGCGCTCCATCCCCAACTCACATCGGCCTCATCTTTGCACATAACGCGCCAGAACAAAGATCCTCCTTGGACCACCAAGCTCTTTCCTGCCTCTGTTGTTTCTATCTTGAACATTCTCTCCACATCCCCTTCCAGGTCTCAACAAAAGAGACCTGCTCTCTCAGGCTGCTCTGACAACCATTTCTAAAGCAGCTTCCTTGCCAACTCTGCCCAATCACTGTTTATCCCATGATTCAGTTTATTTCCTTCATAGCCTTCATCACTCCCCTAGATTACCTAGGTTATTTATGTAGTTACTTGTTTATCATCTTTCTCCCCCTAGGAGCATGGAAGCTCTAGAAAGGTAGGAGCTTGCTGTCTTGTTCACCATGGTATCTCGCTGATACCTATACAGTGCCAATCACGAGCAGGTAGTCAGTAAATACCTGTTGAACCACTGACTCATATAGCGACATTCAGTTTCTTTTCCCACAAACCATATGCACAGTACTACAAACCACTAAGAGTTAGTTATAGCAGAATTTCTCTTCTCCCATTTTTTCCTACCTCCACTTCTGAGGAAGGTCTGCAATGAGAGGGCTTCAGGGCTGGAAGCAAGAGGGAGGAGAATCGTGGGCTGCGGTTTTCTGAGGTTCATTCTCACTGTCACGATAGACTAGTAAGTGTCCACAGTCATACACACCGTGCGTGTTGTTGGGTTAGTGCCTAAAGCACTTCTCCCGGGCTCTGTCAGCTCTGATTTCTCTAAACTCTCCACAAAGCCCAAGGACTCGAAGGCTTGGACTCTGGAGACAGAGAGACTCAATCTGAAGTTTGGCTGTGCCACGTCCCAGTCATGAGACCTTATACTCCTCAAGCTCCCACGTCGTCTATAAAGTGGGGATGACACAGTACCTACCTGTTAAGGTGGTTGTAGGACTCAGTGGGAAATTCGTTCAAGGACTTAAAAGTGCATGGCACACAGCACCCCACCAACAGTCATTGTCCCAGCCCACCCCCCAGGAGTGACCCCTCTTCTCCACGGTTACTTTTCTCAAGGCTCTTGAGTTTCAGTTCAGGGTGTTTGCAGAGTTCTGGAACATAGAAAGCCAGCCAGCACACACCACCCTCAAATAATCAGGGTCAGTGTTCTGAACAGAAGGAAAGGACCTCCTCCCACCTTTGTGATTTCCATACACCTCTCACCCGGCCTGTAACTGGGATGACTGTTACCAAGTGAGTGCGTTGGGTGTTTAGTTGGACTCGGGTAAATGGGTTCCCTTCTGATCTCAGGCCAAGTGTGTAATGGTTTGTGGAATGTTAGCAAACAAAACAAACAAAACCTATCGAAGCAAGAGAAAGGAGGGAATCTTAGAATGTTTCTGTCCAAAACCAATCTCAATGAGGGGTATGAAGAAACAGCTCTCCTCCTTAATTACAAGGCGATAAGCACTGCTGCCTCTCTCTACTGCACTTGCAAAGCGGCTCTCTTCAAATAGCTCAGTGACAGCAAGGGGGTATAATAATATTTACAGGCTGAATTGTGTTTTAGACTTTAAATATTAATACGTAAAATCTTATCCACATGTAAAATCATAGCAGGGTTTCTTCTATACCCTTGGTTTATTAATCACCTGCAGAGTTATCTTGAATAAATAAAATCAACCTGGTGCCAATGGCGGGGCATCCAAAGGAAACAGTTCTGCCAGCAGCTTGTCTCGGGCAAGCTAATTCCCTATCGCTTCGTGCCTCAGTTTCTCCACAATGAAAAATGGGGATCAGGAGATCTTAATGAACAATCATGGTTCAAACGAACAAAGGGACAATAACGGTGACAAATAATGAACAGAATAAAGCTACCCGAAACCAGGGCCTTTAGAAAGCCAGGGAGCAATCGCCACGCAGCATTATCTCGGAACAGGGGGATCAGGACGCTGCTGGCTGGGAGTGAGGGGACAGCCCTCCCTGCGGAGCTACCTTCACAAACTGCACGTCGCTGAGGATGTGGACTGAGTAGTCGGGTGTGTAGAGGTTGTTGCTGCTACTGCACAGCTGGGTGTTGCTTCCCCCAAAGTCGCTGCGCTCACGGCTCGGAGACTCGGAGCGGTTCAACCCGCTGCAGCGGGAAGGGGACCGGTTTACTGCAGAGGGTGAGAGAGGAGAGGGAGGAAAGGCAAGGAGGGAGGGGTGGGGAGGAAGGAGAGGGGAACAGAAAGAGGGAGAGAGAGAAAGGGGTGTCGTTTACCGAGGTCTCGCAGTATGTTTAGGTGATGGCAACACCGGGTGGCAGACCGGGCCCTCTCCCCTCCCGTCAGAGCCCAGGAAAATGCCTGGCTGCTCCATTTATGAGGAGCAAATGCCTAAGGCCTTGTGGCCCCACTCAGCTCAGGTTCCTGCTCCCCACGACCTCTAGCAGCGGGAAGCTGGGCGGGCTGCTGCCTTTCTCGGTTCTGGGGTACATGCAGGAGATGAGGAACCTTCTATGAGTGTGGGTTGCTACCCCAGACCATGAGACCCTCTATTGGGGTGAGTTCTTTTATATAAACTCCATTCACAAACCTTCTTTTAGGAAGGCGGAGGCCTTAGGTTTGCCCTAAAAAACACCTGTTGCAGCACAGGTAAGCAGCCCTCACCACGGTGAGGCATTTCAGAGGGGATGACGCAGGTCCCAACACTGGCAGGGCCGGGGACAAGCGGAGGCCCATAAACCATGTGGATAGATATTTAAATCACGTCAATAAACTGTTAAAATACGTTCTATCCTTGTCTTTGACAAGTATAACTTCTGAAAAACCTAGCAGGCCAGATGAGGCTCCTTAAGAGTTTTGTGCTGGAAAATGGGCTGTAGAGGGAGAACCAGCTCTGCCCTAGGGCTTTCTGGCCCGGTCTCCCAGAGCTGTTTGGGTGGGGAATTCCATACCTGAATCGTGGTCTAGAAGGAAGAACACAGCTCTGGGTGGTACATCCCTTTGGCTCTGTTAACTACTCACCCCACAGAGAGGTGTGGAGCTGAGGAGGGCCAAAGACAGGCCCCCTAAAGGGTGGGTCTAGGGCAGGGCTCTTTCTAGGCTCAAAGGCCGGAGGCTGGAATAACCCTCTAGGCCTTCTGTCAAAGGCCTCTTAAATGTTCAGAGCCGGCTTCTTTTTCCATTTTCAAGAACCACTTCTTGGGAAAGTTCAATTAAGACCACATCACTTGGTTTCAAAATGGACTGTGTGAACTACCCTCCCAGGATCAACAGAAGAAAAGAGAGGTTCTTAAGGTGACCCTAGCATTATCTCCACCACAGAATAACCCTGAATGAGAGACCGCAAAGCCCCTCCCACCCCTCTGCTTCCCAACTGACGCCACTCTTCATTTCTTCCCCAAAAAAGAGAAATGGGAGGCTGTCAGCCTCTCCTAACACAGATTCAGTTCAGGGGCTCCAATGAAGAGTCTGATTCCTCAGAGATTCTGCTCCTTGGTTCTTTCAGGGAAGAACCTTGGGAATTTAATTCTGTCTCTTAAGATAATGCTGCCATCCATCAAAATGATTAGCATCTACTTGGAGTGACTTCTGAAGGTCTGTCGATGTGTTTAGCTGCCAGGCTGTTATTGTTGTCTGGCAAACCATGTAGTAGTGGAAAGACGAAAATGACCATAGGTTGAATCATTTTCTCATTAGAGCCAGAATAATCACTGCCTTGATCAGATTATAGAATTAAGGGTTCCACCTCCAGTTTTCTCCTTCTCAGTAAGTGTCATTCACATACATGCTGTTACTTAAACCAGAAACCTGGGAGTCTCCCGTGACTCCTGCCAATCTGTCAGCCCCACATCAAGTCTCCACTTCCCCAACATAATAAACGCATCTGCCCCTACCTCTGTCTCCACTCAAGTCCCAGTTACCATCACCCTCGCCTGGACCACAGTCTGGTCTCCCCAGTTATAATCTCATAATCTGTTCTCACCTCAGCTGTCAAAAGCACATTTTAAAAACACAAATCAGCTTCCTGTTGAATCTCAATAAAATCCATACTCCTTGCTGTGACCCCTAAACCCCCTATGACTTGAGCCCTGCTTTCCTGTCTGATCTCATCTTGGGGCTCCCTCTCCTCGCCTGCTTGTCCTGCTCTAGCTTACTGGCCACCTTGGGGATCCTCAACCATGTAAGCATACCCACCTCAGCAGATGCCATTTCCCCTGCTCCCCCTCCCCCCATTTTAGCACCATTCCCACCCCTGCTGTCACTTCTCAGTCATTAGGTCTCAGCTGAAACACCGCCTTCTCTGAAGACCTGGTCTGGCCACCCTAAGAAGATTACCCCTATTTTCCTCTATCACTGTTCCCTGTTCATCTCTTTAAAGCACTTTTCACAAGTTTTACTTAATTACATGTTTGTATTTATTTGTAATGTCTACTCAGTTCAATGATAAATTCTATGAGGGCAAAGACCTTGTCTTTTCTGGTCATTGTTGTACATCTGGTACCTAGCACAGTGCCTGGCCCAGAGTAGGCACTCAATAAAAATGTACAGAATGAACAAATCAGCACCTAAGAATCCCTGAAGGAGTTTTTATTTAGAATCTAAATTTTGTTTTAAAAAGGTTTCAGGGCTCTCAATCACCCTGGAATCAGAAGGCTTTCCCCCTGCAACCTAAGTCATTTTAGGGAAGCTGACTTCTTGAAGTGAGGGGTGGGTAGAAGAACACTCCAGAAATGCACTGGAGTGTTAAATAGTGTGCAGTGAGAATCCAGGGGCACCAAGAAGCCTCAGGCCTTGGCCCATAACTTGAGGAAGAGGCCGCAGCGAGCATCAAGACCTTTCTGTCTGTCTGTCTGTTTAATAAGAGCATGTGAAACGGGGGGTCCTGGAGTCAGGTCTCCTACTTATCCGCTGGGTGACACCAGAGTGACCAGGGACCAAGAGGGACAGTGATGGTGCCATGGAGAACAGAGTGAAGCACCAAGGTGACCGTAAACAGCAGTAACGTTGGGCAGAGAAATACCCATTTCACGTCTGGTCCTGATCCCTTGAAAACAAACCTATGAGGTCTGGCTTGCCTAGGCCCACTGTGGCTGTTCTGAGGCAGTGACTGACTAAGTCAGTCGGTGGTATTTCCTCAGGGCTGTTGGTTGTGGAAAAGGGGGGCAGGCAGTCCTGCAGGAGTGCAGCTTCTTTGGTGTGAGCAGAATCTGGAAATCACACCTTGATCTGGTGGGTTTTATTTTCAGCTCAGTTTGGAACGAAGAGAGAGAGTGTGGGCAGGCGTTTGTGGTTTCATTTACCCTGAGGAATGACCATTGCTCCTTGATAATCCTCCACCTTGCCTGGTGGGACATGTGCTTCACATACCCCACATCTGCTGTTCTACATCCTCATCCCTTATGTCATGATTCAAGATAGGGTCAGGGAGGCTGATAGGGAACCACAACCCTATTGTATCTACTAAACAACTTCTGCCTGAATCACTTCTACTCCCTGTTGGAAACAGAGGAAACGGCTTCATCCCTGATCTCCCCAAAGCTCTCATCTTCACTGGCACCCAGCACAAGCATGTCACCCTGCTGTCACTCACAAGGACCCACGTGTCAAACACAAGTGACATCACTGTTGTGCTGGGAGGAAAAACATGTCTTTTTAAAAGTAAAAACAATGCTATTGAAGCTTTATTCATAAAATCCCAAAGGATTCCCAACACCAGAAGATACAACTGTCTTACAAAGGTCGGGTATAGAAAAGCAATTTTTAAATGACAAAGGAATCCTCATTTCATGACAAAGAAAGTCCCAGCTCATCTGAGTGTTGTGCGAGATCAATGCTTTTGTGTCCCGGAGGCTTACATTCCTCAACAGGTAGGATGCTGATGACTCGGCATTTTGGTAACCGTGCACATACACTCAAGAGGTTCCCGAGCAAGGGAAAAGGAAATACTCTTAATAAAAAAAAAGAGAAGAAATCAGTAACAGACGAGTGTCCCAGCAGCATGGCAAACTACTTCAAGTTGTATAATTCCCCCTGGCATTTCCTAAGAGCACAGAGGCACAGCTTGGGGGAGTGAAGAGAGAAGGAGAACCCTAAGCACAGTGCAAAGAGGTCTAAGAGGCGACAGATGAGCATGAAACTGACCACAGGACCCCTCAACAGGGCCCAGGCCAAGCTTCCGACATATCCCTTGCCCACTCGTGCTCTTACATCATACCCTCAAGCTGGCCCTGGAGAGACTGGCAGGAGGGCAACCCTGGCGGAGGGCAGGGTTTCCTGCTCTAGACCCCCAAGTGCTGTGGAGAAGTGTGGCGGACCTCATTCCTGCAGACTTCACATGGTCAGTCTGCAAGAGATATCTGTCCTGGATGGCAAGTTGGAGTTACTGAGGTTGGGTGGAGAAGACACCGGGGTAAAATTGGGTCAGGGTGGGAGAAGGGGAGGAAGAGGATTTTAAACTGCAATTAGGACTGGATGGAATCTCCCCTCATTCTGCACTGATGGGCAGGGGCCCTGAAAACCTATGCACAGTTCTGCTTTACTCATGACACCTCTGTCTGGAGAGCTTTCGCAACTCTATCACAGGGGCAGGACCCACGACACAGAAGAACATCCCACTCCCCTTTTCAGTCTGGGGATTTGAGAGGAGGTAGGGCTCAGCAGCTGCTCGCTTACATCTTTCAAAGCCTCAGTGAGGGATGGGGAGGAATAGCTCACTCTGGTCATTGTCACTGTGCCACGGGGCATCTGTGTTCTCTAAACTGGATGGGGGAATTTAATTACATAGGCTTACAGGATTACAAACTAGGATTATTAAAATTCATCATTCTGGGGTAATATTCAACATCAGACAACCAAATGCCAAAAGCTCTCTGTCAAAGCTACAATGTGAACCCTGCAAATCAGCCCAAGTTAGGAGTCCAGATGAACTCACTCACGTTACATGGAGCTTTAATGGTTCCCAAATGTTTACTATGCAAGAGCCGACCCAAAGGAATACTTCCACTTACCACATTTCACAAAGTAAAAAGATTATTTTTAGGTACTCCCTTTATATTCTGGGGAAGATCTAACCTCACTGATCTCAGAGTACATCACAGATGGACAACTGGGCATTGTAAAAGGACCCTTGCTTGGGACCTCTCTCCTGCCTTTGTGCTTTTGTGGAAGGACTGCCATGGGGAACTTGGAATCATCTCCACCACTAGGAGAAGAAAAAAGGGATGAATCTGGGGAGATCTGCAGTGGGGCCGTGTACTCTCAGCAGTTTTCTTTTTAAATGAAAGCACCTGCAAATCTGGCTAATTACACCACACTCTGGAGGTAATCCACACACCACTCTGCTCTCCTTATTTCAAATAAGGCTCAAATAGAAGGAAACTGCCTATGGGTAATGGTGGCAATATTTGGTGTAGGGACCACCGGCCTCAACCCAGAGGGAGCACCTTAGTTCATTAGCACAGCTGTTTTCAAAATGCAAACAAGTCACAGCCCTCTAGAGGGCACAACACGCCCACGTTCAGAAGGGCAGCAAGGTCCCGGCCTAGAACAGGACCTCAGAGACTTGGACACCAGTCCGCATCCCTCTACCTTCTTACTACACCTTTGACAGTGACCCAACGGCTTAATTTCTCAGAGCTGCTTCCTTACCTATTGTTGCCCAGCAATAATTCCTAACTTCCAGGGTTTATCTAAGATGGGGGTAAGACATAATATACGTAAATTAATGTATCTGGATCATAAATCAAGTATGGGACCAGAGTGTGCCCAGAACTGCTTTCCATAAAAATCCAGTGACTGAGGCTTCTTCTGCTGATATGGAACAGAAGCAAGAGCTGCTGGGAAATACCAAATTATAGGTCCTGGGGATGTCACCCAGTCGCTAGGAAAGCTTGGCTGTTGGCTACAGAAAGAGGTGAGACAGAAGATGGTGGGAAGAAAAGAGCTGAAGGAGAAGCAGAACGTCCCCATCTCTCATTTTCTCCTGCTGTGCCCATCACTGCTCCACTCTGCAGAGTTAAACCAAGGGTGGGAATAAGCTGGCCTTGCCCTCCCCTGCTTCCTATTGGGTTGAACACACACAGTCACAGAAAAGTGGGGGGAAGGTTAAAAGAGCTCTCAGGAGCACATGGCACCAGCCAGAGTTGGATCGGAAGACTCAGTACCTCCTATAGGGGGACTGCACACCAGAAATGAGTCACCTTAATTTTCATAATAAATACCGATGAACTAGAGCTAACCTTCATAAGTATGAAGTTATAATTAACTAGGTTGTCTGGTTAACTAAGGGTTAATTAAAAAAAAAAAAAAACTCCTGCTCTCATGCTGTCATTCTTTTTTTTTTTAATGCTTTGATCCTTTTCGTTGAAAATCTTTTAGAAATGTCCATCTTTCCTTTCTGCTGAAGCTTCCTAGCATGTTCTTCATTCACCAAGAGTCCTCACATTGGAAGGATCTTGAAGGTCCATGATGTGGTCATTTCTAATTTTATGGGCATGTGGGGGTGACCACTTAGCTGGGGAGGGTACCAGACTGGCGTCTCCCATTGACAGTACTCCTGTAGTCATCATGAAGGCATGAGCTCTCACAAAGCAAGAAAAAAATTTATTTCTTGGTGGAAAACCTCCACTAAGTAAGAGAGAAAACTTTGGTGAAATTTGAGAAGGTGATTAAGTCGTCTCGTCCAGATAAACATGGGAACCAGATGGGTTTTGATGGAAAAATGTGATTTGTGAGAAAGTAGAAATCAACATAAGTAGTTCTGAAGTTGCAAATTTGGGGGTTTGAGGTCCCAGAACAGAGCCTTTTGAATGTTCAGGGTCTACAATACAGACAGTGAAACATAACTGGATTCTTGATGCCTGAGGCTATGGTGGGGCCTCAGAATCATCGCCAAAGCATTGGGATAAGGGAGACAGATGTAGAGGGTATGGGAAATTGGGCTGTGCTTTAACTTCAAGGTAACTTAACAAACGAATTCTTAGTTTGGTCATTACTTGCTCCATGACCCTAAGAGATCAACATCTAGGGATGAAAACAATATAAACACTTAAGTGATTGTTCAGATTTATTACATTCTACTCAATCCTTGAGTTACTGTGTGGCTCTGTGAGGAGCTACTTTACCTGATTAAAAAAAAATCCAGTAACTTTTATTTAATTAACAAGAGAGGTTAAGCCTGATGAAAAGTTGTTTTGAAAATTTTACATATAGCATCCTTTGTATGAGCAGAGCTAGAGGGAATATGGTCACTACACAGTAACATTACTAGAAAGATAAGGAGGGGTTAGTGGGTTAGCTAAAGGCAGAGACCACATAGAAGAAAAGATGGAGGAAAAATAGGAATAAAGCATAGTCTTTCATTGTTTCTTCCTATTTTTCTTCTGCTGCACCCCTTATCCCTCCATTCTGCAGTCAGACAAATGATAAGGAAAAATTCACACCATTCCTCACCCCACCATTTCTCCATCTACGTACACAGATATATCCTTCGGGGCTAAGTTCACATGTGACACCATTGAACCAGCAATGCCTGGTCAGTGAGTACAAGTGAGTGTTAGCCGTGCAACGTGCTGTGCCTTGGTCCTGGGAGAGACTAGCTGGGAGAGACTAGTTTTCATGTGGGACAGTGACAGAGACCAAAGGCCTCTTGCAAACCCCATGGATCTATGGAGATCGAGACCCCATGCATGTTTACCTGGGGAGCCTGCCAGAGAGTCCCCTCTGCTGAAGACGAAGGTACGAGACACAGAGACGGGCACTAAAGAGTCAAGGATTTGTGAGTTGCGTAAGGAAAGATAAACATAAAAGGAGAGAGACAAAGAGCAAAGCGTGTGAGACAGTCTGTTCCCGGATCTTCACAACATCACATTTCTCTGCCAAAGTGAATCTTGCCTCTGGAAACATGAAAATTGCATCCTCTCACAAAGTCACTCTCCAGAAAGAAGAAAATAAAATAGACTTTGCTGAAGGTCTTCCAAAAAGATGCACAATAATTTCTGAGGGGATCAGACCCGCCAATGACAAGAACAGGCAGTGCCCCAGCAGGGAGTGTGTGTGGGCAGCGTTCTGTCTGAGGCGCCTTTTGGAGCCAGCAAATGTGCTGGGAGCCCAGCACTGTATTCCCGCCGGGCTCTCCCAGCTGCCTCAGGTCTCCAGCTCACCTGTGGGAGGGGTGAAAGCAAGTGCATGCTCCTACTAGGGGCATCCTCGAGGAAGCTGTCTCCTGCCTCAGACTCCTACGAGCTCCCTCTGTGGTCACAGTGCTGGGGGAGAAACTGTGCGTGGCTAGAGCCTTGGGACACAGGAAGGGCAGCATTTCTCGCAATCTTAATGTAAATCGACTTGATAAACTAAATCAATCATTTCTTTGCAAGTACAAGTGCTCCAAACCACCTCTCTTCCTATCCCCTTTTCCTTCTCTCTCTTTCCCCACAGAGCCTGAAATCGCTTGGGGCCTGGGTGGGGTGGAGGGTGTAGCAATACTCCAGTCCTTTCCCGACCTTGACCCTGATCAAGTAGTGTTTCTGCATAGGAACCTGTTTTCATCTCTCTTATCTGGTCATTCCCAGAGTCTCTTCCAAGGAGCTAAATGAAGTCAGAGTGCAGGTGACAGCACACTGAAATAGGTGGCTTCCATAGTCTTAGCTGCTGAGCCCGATGACCTGCCTGAAATTATCCAATAGTACAAAGGAGTGGGGAGGGGAAAGCCTTATACCTACTTGATAATCATTTGCTTTGTCAAATAATCATATTCTTTGTCAAAGAATATTTTAACAGGCCCCTAGTGTCACGAGACACACTGGAATAAGAAACCCCATTGTCTCAAGAAGAATCCTAGCACTTCTGGGCCACAAATTACATGTATACCCAGTCAAGCAGATAGGAGACTTGTTCTCTCTCCAATTGCACACCACTGTGGGCATCTGTTCTGGTCACGCTGAGCTCAGGCCCCGTTTCTCCAGAGTGCCAGGCTCACCACGGTCCTCCTGGGTTCCCTGGCAATCAGAACCAAGACAAAGGAGATAGTGCTGACTGCGTTCCCTTTGCCCTGCACAGGAAAACCAGAGGGACTTACTTGTAACCTCGAGTTCAACTGTGAGGCATTGGTCACAGGGCCAGTGTTCTGGCAAACTCATTGTCTCCTTTATTACCCTCAAGGCTGACAAAGCTCTAGGCTGGCATCAAGGACAGAGGTAGTTTGGTAGACTGAGACCCTACAAGAGTTTACTGCCTTGTGGCTCAGCTCAAGCTCTTCCTCAACCTACACGTGAGGTCCTTGGCTAGTGAAAGATGCTGGGTGGCTGGACCTGGGCTGAGAGTGGACCTGGAACAAGGGGGGGCAGGTGGTGGGGTGGTGGTCTTTGGAGTTCTTCACGCTTTGCTGTATTAGGTAAGGAGGGCTTGGGGGGGAGGATGGAAAATGTCTCCATACCCCTACAGGCTAATTTAATTTCTTTTTCCTCCTGAAGATTGATAAAGATGCTCAGAAGTGTGGGGAGGGAAAGAGAGGTTAATATTTCTTTTTAGTTAACCAGTTCTGAAGGAGAGATTAATGTTGCAAATTTACTGTGTCTCACATATAAAATGGAAGGATTTTGATAGAAAGAACTAGAGACAGGAAGGAAAGAAAGGAGGAAACCAGATGACATCTTCTTACTACTTAAACTTTTTTTAAAAGAAAGAAAGTCATCTAAATCAGATGGGCTTGGGAGCTTTAGGTAGCTCTTTTCCCCTAGAGTTGCCACATCTTTTGGTCTTATGGAAGAGCCAGAATAAGGCCAACATGTCTAGGTAACATTTCATATCCCAGGAGTTACTCTACCATGAGCAATCCCCAGTGTGATGGATGGTGGAAATCTCCTTTAGAGAACCAAGGTTTACCAGGTCCTGTAGACCATCCCTCTCCCATCTAGATTTCTTGTTCTGAGAACTGACACTTCCTTCATCAACCTTAATTGAGATTTGTTGGTTTATATAAGTATAATAATGTACGAGGATGTTTTATTTTACAGCTCTCCTTCAACTCATCTTGGACCACCCCTTGGGTGTGGGCAGCTACTTCAACTTCATTTCAGACATCTGCTGGGCTAGGATGTGAAGTTACACTGCAAATTGTTCCAATATTTCCACATAGAAATTACATTCTGGAACATGATGGATTTAAAATCTCTATTTCATTGTGCTGTGTGAACTAGTCAGGACACCGGAATGCATCTAGGTAAATCACCAACCTGCTGGGTGATTTGGAGCAAGTCATTTCTTTAGTTTCTCTGTGTTAAAATGGTATCTACTTTTCATGTGCCATGGATTGTGATATCAAGCTTTGAGTCCCTCTGATAAACCCCAGTAAAAAGCACTATGTAAAATCTTTCTTATGATGAGAAAAAACACCCCTTTGGCATTAAAATGGCCACCATAAACACTAAGAGCTGAAAGCAATGCAAAATTCAGACCGGTGAATCAAAGAGAAATCTAGAGAAATAATGCTTTCTGGATCACACTTATATCACAATAAATGCCATGCTCTCTAAGCACAAGTGCAATAACTTATGCAGGAAAGAGAGAGAAGGTAGAGCACAGAAGGCACAGAAGACACCCGCCAGCAGCCCCGTGCCAGCCCCCACCAGCATGCACGGCCAGCTGCAGACACTTCTCCACCAGCTGAGATGTGGTAAACGAGGAAAGAGAAGCAGATAAGCAACATACGCACCAGCCTGGGACTTACATCCTAAGATCTTGCAGTCACTTCTTACTAACCGCCACAGACACAATAATAGCGTATTAGGGTTTGCAAGTAAAGGACAGTGGGTGAATTATCACAGCAGCAAAGGAAAGGCTGAACCTCCAGCAGAGCACACAAACCACCTGCCTGCATTCCCTGGCAGGTGACAATAAAAGGTGCCTCCCCTCACAACCTCCCTCCCCTGTCATTCGTCATTTGCACTTGAGCAGAGAAGCAGCAGAAAACATTCCAGACACGCAGAAACTAAGCCCCCTGTGGTCCGTGGGTACCTGGCAGAAAGCAGTGTTCCTGGCAGAGCATACAAAGAGGCTGCCAGCATTTGTGTTAGCCCTAGCCCAGGCTGAGTGCTCGGTCCAGGTCCCCAGAGTGGGCTGAGGCAGGACCACAGCAGGGAGGATGAGGGAGGGGTTTGAGAGATACATACGAAGGACAGAGGATCCAGCCAGACTTCCAACCTTCCGCACATCGTTATCTAAGGACAGAAGGATGCAGTGTGTTTCAGAGGCAATTCAGAAAACACACCTTCTTAAAGGAATTCTCCCTCTTCCACCCCACCCACAGCACCAATCAACCCTGTAAAAACAGGGCAATCAGGTGGAAGTGTAAAAAGTAAAATAAACTTGTCTTTTCATATTGAAAATTACCACTATCCATCCCTAACGCTGGGTAATGTTACAGTCTACCACGTACTTCCACATCTAAAGCCTGGGAAGGTAAAAGGCTTGTTCAGGGTCCATAACGGGAGTCACAACTTGAACCCAGATGCATTTTCTCCACTGTCCCACTGCTTCCCCAATAAGCTATGGCTTGGAAACTGGAATACCTGAGCAAGCAGTGGTCATGATGGCTGGGACACCATAGTAGGTGAAGGCTCCGTTCTCGAAGCGAAGGCCTTCCTTACCAACCTCCACCTCCACTTTACCCTGGAGAAAGAAGGAAGTGTACTAAGGGTGTGGACAGCACTTCCAGATCTACTAGTGATTACGACCCTAAGCACTTCTGCTTGGATAGTAAGTGGACTTAAATTCTTATCACAGGGAAATGTGAATTCTGTCTGGATACGTTTCAGAAACAGCAACTCCAACTTCAGAAGGCCTTGGCAGTAAATTACTTGCTTAGTTCATAAAGCAGCATCCTGTCATGTACATCCAAGCTTTCCTTGCAGACTGTAATGGCTCTTCCATGATGCGGGTCCAGGCACCAGCTAGCCCAGAACCCTGTAAACTGCCCCACAGGTGTAGTCTGAGACTAAACCATCTCTAAGTCTGGCTGAGATAAAGCCTGATTCTGTGAGAAGCTTGTGCATATAAGTGTGCGTCTATGGGCCTGAAATCCACTGCATGGATCCGCCCACACCCTATGAAGCCTGTACTATTTTTCTGAGACTAAACCATCTCTAAGTCTGGCTGAGATAAAGCCTGATTCTGTGAGAAGCTTGTGCATATAAGTGTGCGTCTATGGGCCTGAAATCCACTGCATGGATCCGCCCACACCCTATGAAGCCTGTACTATTTTTATCCCCAGTTTATAGATGAATCATTTCTGAGGCTCAGAGAGGTTAAATAGCTCGGTCATGGTTAGTTAGACTTTAAAGCTAGATCTTTCCAATTTCTGAACCTACACTCTTGCCACTACATTTTACGCCTCCAAGATTTATTTGAAAATGGTTAAGTTTATATTAGGCATAAGACTCTATGTGTTCCTTGTGTTATATAAACGATGTAACAGGACACTTCTCCATTTCCAACAGTAAAGAATGTAACTCCATTTCTGGAGAAGAGAGGGCATTTTACTGAGGCTATCTGGAAGGATGGGTGTGAGGCACACTACCGAGTCTGAGCAGACAGGCTGCAGGGGAACTGTTACAGAGAGGCCCTTTCTAAGTCCATGTGAGTTTAACGAAGATTTTAAGACAATCACTGTATTTAGGGTTCACCAGATTCTGTTGGAAAGAGACAGGGAATAGGGGCGGAGTTAATGGTGGAGCCAGGCCAGGACACCAGCACTACCTAGTGCTGGAACCATGCCTGACACTTATTTACAGGCCTTTCCAGGCACCCAGGGCAAAGGGTGACTGTACTCCTGTGAGTACCGGGAAGATGCTGCCCCTCTTTCATTTGCTCGTTTGTTCCCTTCCCAGTCTTCTGAAGGAGGAGAAGATTAAGGGACTGCAAAGGCTGAAGTGTGGTAGAGAGAGCGGATGTGTTCTGTGCGCTTTCAGAGAGCAGAGCAAGGACCAGTGGGTGGAAATCAGACATGGTGAGATTTCAGCTCAACAGAGAGAAGGGCCTGAAACAAGAAGTGCCTGAAGTTTGGGAGGCAGTGCACAGTTGCATTCCCGGGCATGGCCAAGCAGAGACAAGGAGGTGTTAGGGATTCTGTAGGGCAGCAGGTTCGGAAATTCAGTGGCAGAACCCCTCTGCTGGGAGGTACCCACTGCATCCCACCACAAACATCGCTGATGTCAGATTAAATGCCATCAAGATCCCACCACTCCAGGACGCCAGCCAGTCACACCTGTCCCCTCTGAGCGTCGCGGACAAACACCCACACCAACTGGCCTTGCTCCCAGGGCAGCCAGCCGAGCCTTGGAACCTGGCACAGAGGAGGCATGGCCGTTCCTCTCCAGTCTAGAGAGGTCCTGTCTTGCCCTTGGGGGGTCCGTGGCTTTCCCACTCACCTGCAGAAGTAGCACAAAGTAGTCCACCGGGCGGTTGCGCTGGTACAGGTAGTGTTCCGGGGCCTTCTTGTTCTTCTCATCACACTTCAGCTCCTGGATCACGTTGGGATGTTTCAGGAGCCGCAGCAGGATCTTCTCCGAGAGGTACAGAGACTTAAACGGCTCCACTTCTAGGGGAGACCGGGAGGCAGGAGGATTGGCAGCTGGGAGGAGTCAGGATGGGCACAGCCAGGGCCATTCATGCTCTCAGGCACCAAGCTAGCAGGATTCCTGCAGTTCCCTTGGGTGGGTGGGGGTCTTAAGCCCACGTGTGTGTCTCAGGCCCTCTGGGGATGTGTGTCCCTGCAACTGGCACCTCAGGAGAAACAGGTCACCATTTTGGCAATGTCAGTTTTGTTATTATTTTTCTCCTTGACTTTATTTAAAGCTGCACATAAACTTAAAAAAGAAGAAAATCCTGCCATTTGTGACAACATGGAGGAACCTGGAGGATGTTATGCTAAGTGACATAAGCCAGGCACAGGCACAAATACTACTCGATACCATTTATATGATGAATCAAAAATAGTAAAATTCATAGAAGCAGAGAGAATGGGCTGGGGGAAGGAGGTAATGGGGAGGTATTAGTCAAAGGGTACAGAGTTCTGGTTATGCCAGATGAATAAATCCTAGAGACCTACTGCTCAGCCTAGAGAGCCTAAGAGCAATACTATCCTGTATACTTAAAAATTTGCTAAGACAGTAGATCTTGTTTTTTTTTTTTTTTGCGGTACGCGGGCCTCTCACTGTTGTGGCCTCTCCCGTTGCGGAGCACAGGCTCCGGAAGCGCAGGCTCAGCGGCCATGGCTCACGGGCCCAGCCGCTCCGCGGCATGTGGGATCTTCCCGGACCGGGGCACGAGCCCGTGTCTCCTGCATCGGCAGGCGGACTCTCAACCACTGCGCCACCAGGGAAGCCCGGACAGTAGGTCTTATGTTAACACACACATGCAAAAATAATAATAACAAATAAAGAGGGTGGGAGGAAACTCTTGGAAGTGATGGATATGTTTATGGCATAGATTACGATGATGGTTTCCTGGTGTATGCTTATCTCCAAGCTCATCAAGTTGTATACATTAAATATGTACCGTTTTTTTTGTATATCAATTATACCTCAATAAAGTTGTTCAAAAAGCAATAAGAGGGACTTCCCTGGTGGCACAGTGGCTAAGAATCTGCCTGCCAATGAAGGGGACATGGGCTCGAGCCCTGGTCCGGGAAGATACCACATGCCGTGAGCAACTAAGCCTGTGCGCCACAACTACTGAGCCTGTGCTCTAGAGCCCATGTGCGACAACTACTGAGCCCACGTGCCGCAACTACTGAGTTGGACGTGGATAAGTAAGCCATGTAAACATGGCTAAAAAAGTTTTAATGCTACAATCAAATGAAATACAGAGAATTTAATCTGACTTATTTGTATGACGTGTATCTGTTGAATGAAATGAAATTTCAAGTTAACAGGAACAGTTAATTATTTAAGTGGGAAGTTCTCAATAATGAGAAGCATCACTATCATATTTACATATTAATAGATATTATTATTCATATTGTTATGTTATACTATACTATTATGGTATATCATTATATTAACAGATACAGCTGTTTTGTTCTAGGAAATCAGACAGCCAGTAATTAAAGGAAATCTGTATTCAGAACTAGATAACATGTTGAAAACCCTAAAGAAGCTCCAATTTATTTATGTATTGATTTACTGATTTTCTTTATGACCTGAACTTTTAAAAAATTTTTATTGGAGTATATTGATTTACAATGTTGTGTTAGTTTCTGCAGTACAGCAAAGCGAATCTGTTATACATATACATATATCTACCCTGTTTTGGATTCTTTTCCCATATAGGCCATTACAGAGTATTGGGTAGAGTTCCCTGTGCTATTCAGTAGGTCCTTATTAGTTATCTATTTCATATATAGTAGTGTGTATGTGTCAATCTCAATCTTCCAATTTATCCCTCCCCACTCTTACCTCCTGGTAATCAAGTTTATTTTCTACATCTGTAACTCTCTTAGAAGCTCCAATTTAAAATTTTCTACTTTTTAGTAACTGGAACAGTACTAGCACTCATTATATACTCAATAAATACATGTTAGATTAATTACATATTGAACTTAGTAATGTGTGTGATCGTTCTAGGTCAGCACATTCATTAGGCATGGGTGAGAATGTTAGACGGTTCAAAGACAAACTACTTTCTTCACAAGAAGAAGTTTATCTTTGGATCCTCTCTTTTTTTTTCCTTTCTAAAGATTCCAGTATTCACAATCCACATCTGTATTTGAAGAACTCGTAGCTCACAGGCCTACATGGCCCCTGGAGGGTCTGGGCCCCAGGGCCTCTGTGGCTGCACAGGACATCGCCTGTCCCTCCCTGAAGAACCCTCTGGGGCCCACCAACTCCTGCCTTGAAGCAGGTGGAGGAAGGGAAAGTGCAGCGGTGAATTCCTCAGCCCTTTTTTCGAGTAGAAGAGAGAAAAGCAGAGTAGCATTATGCTCACTTCCCCACCTAGAAGATCAGGCCTGAGGCTGAAAATGACAGTATGTGGAGTCCTGTCGCCCCACCTAAGATGACCTCCTCTCCTGGAACAGTGGTTCTCAGTCCCAGAATTGGAATTAGGTCGTAAGGTATTAAAAGTGATTGGTGCCTGGGTCCCACCCTCCAGAGCTGCCTTGCCTGCCTGCGGTGGAGATGCAGGCGGGCAGAGTCATCATACCTGTGGCCATGAAGCGGTGCGTGGCCAGCAGAAGCTGCGGAGAGATCTTCACCCTCATCTCCGAGTCAGAAAGCTTAAACAAGGAGAAGTCGTGCCGCTTCCTCTCCCTGTGTGGGACCCTCTGCTTTTTCCGGTTGTCGGCTGTCGGGACAGGGGACACATTGCAGCTATCTCAGAATCGCTAATGGTTTTTGGAGGTTTCACCATAGCCACCTGAGACAGAGAGCTCCTTTGGGGCCACAGGGATTTCTGGAAAGTGTCAACTGTAGGTGACACCGCAACATCTCTTTCCCAGAGACTGGAAGGATGTGGATAAGGGGTAGAAGGTGGGAGCTGCTGCCATGTCTCAGTGCTACTTGCACTGAAGTGGTGAACAGTGGAAAAGGGGAAGGCCAGCCTGGGGCTCCCAAGTTCAGGCTTCTAGGGCTGGCCTCCCTGTTTACGAGCTGTGCAAGCTCTCTAAGCATCAGAGTGTTGGTGTGTTTTAATCTATACAATAAGGTTAGTGATTAATCATAATTTTTCTGCTTATCTCAGGAGTCTCTTATTATGAGACTCCAATCTGAACCTATCTGTGAAATGCTTACAAAAAGGCGTTCAAACGCGAGGAACTTGCACGCTTAGCCTCAAGGACTTTGGCAGGGCCCAGGGGGTTTCTGCCTCTGCCTTTCTCCTGTCCCCAGAGCTGAGCTCACCTGGTCTCTTCCTGCTGATTTAAACCACACTCTGAGTGGTACCTGAGGCATGCCACCCAAGGGAGGAGGGCAGTCACCCCCTCTCCCCACTGACAATTCTCTTGCTTCAACCCTGGCCCCTCCACAGGGAAAGAACTGGGGGAAATAAAGGAAAGAAGGAAAAAAAATGGAAATAGCTCTGTAATCCATAAAGGTGTGGCCTCTGGGTGGCGGCCTCAGGCAGGACTATTGTGATTACTAATTGAGAAAATCTCTGCTTTTTCCAGTTTAATTTTTTCTTCCTGCTTTTTAAAAGCTTGTCTTAAAAAACATGTTTAGGGGGTAAGGGGAATGTTTTCTTTGGTCATGTCTCTTTTGCTTTCCCTTAGTATTGAGTAAAATTTTGAAACTTTAGTCTATCTTAACCTGTGTTAAGGGGAGCAAAGAAACAGATTTGGGTTTTCTCCAAAGTTGGCCTAGAGAAAAACAGGGCTGCAGGGAACTTTCAGTGCAGGCTGAGAGGACACAGTGGAAATGAAAGGGAATGAACTCCAGGGACAGGGTTTCCTTCGGACTCTCCCCCTCCCTTTGGAGCTCACCCCACCACACGACTGGGGCCCCCTTCTAGAGGGAGAAAGGGCCTTCCACCGCACTGCTCTCTTGTGGGCCTGCCTTGGACTCTGGGCCCTGGCTTTAACACTCCTTGTGTCTGGCTGCCACAGTGGTGAGATCCAGGCCCAGCTGCCCTGGGGGGTCAGGGTCCAGGGAGAAGCAACACTATATTCCTGGCTCCTTGGTCTTCTCAAAACGCTTAAGAATTCAAGCCGGAGTGGGAAAACCCTCTCTGCAAGATGGCAGCAAATATATGTATCAGACCAGTCCTTTTGTGCGACTAGTGAGTAACGTTCCGATTTGCATGACACGTTTGTCTAAATATCCCCTCTCCCTCCTCCATCAGAATGCCACCGAACAGTTCATTGTTGGAGAATCAGTATTCTGATCTCCCTCTTCATTCCTTCAATTCTATTAGTGTGCATTCGGAGTATCAGGTCGTTCAAACAAAGGCCCTCGGAAGAGCTTACTCATTTAGACCCCTGTCACTACTATCAGCCACTAACACTTTAGTGTGAATGTTTTCACCACTATATCTATTGAGACATTTGGGAATTCTAAATCATGAGCCATGGGCAGAGGTAGAGAAGGGAGAAAGGAATGGGGGAGGGAGAAATTAACCCCTAACTCAAGAAGATGAGCCCCCTCAGGGCTCCACAGCAATAGCAGACACTGGGACACTCCTGCTATGTTTCGTTAAGGCCTGACCCACCTCTTAGGTCTCACCCCAAAGTGAAGCACTCTCTCTGTACCACTCACTGCCTTAGAGTCTCAAAACCTTTTCTACAGGGAGCTAGTCTCTGAACAGCTGCCTCTAGCAAACTAAGGATAGGGGTCCGGAATGGGTTATCTGAGGGGAGGAAAAGGGACTGCTGTCCCAGGTGATGAAATTCATTTGGGAGGAGGAAACACTTCCTAGCCTAGGGACTCCCACGGATTTAGATAACACTCCCATCCCTGAGGAAAGCAGGCCTTTGTAATGTTTGCAAGCAAAGCTGTGATAAGCTCAGTAACCGAAAGCAGTCACTATCTGCAAGAAGGAGTCCGTGTTGTTCCTGAGGGGGAGTGGGGAGGGGGGGCGAGGAGGCCAGAAAGGAGGGAGCAGGGACCAGAGCCGGGGGCGGGACGGGGGGAGAGGGAGAAACCAGGCGGCAGGGCTGAAAACGCACAAGGGACAAGAGCGACTAAAAGGGCGACTTCAGGTTTAGCTTAGGTTGTGGTGGGCAGTCTCGTGAGTCTCTACGGCTCACGGATGTTTTGAATGAGTGGATCCTGAGTGGAACCCCAGGGGGTGCTGGGGTCTGTGTCTAGGTGGACGAAGAGACAAACCAGGAACAGCACAGGGGACAGAAACAAGGGCAGAGGGGTCATCCGAGGTGCACTTTATTTCCTTTGGTTCCTTTTCCATCCAAAGGCCAGGAGGTCTCCTTTTCATAGTCTTGGCTGTGTTCCTGAAGGTTCCCTCTGGACAAACATTTAGCTAGCACACTCTCAGTGACTCAGGGATGGTTCAAGTCAGGGCATCTTGCCGTGCCGGCTCCTGGCAGGAGGGGGCTGACACACAGCAATGCCTGGGGCTTGTCCTGACCCCCTTTTACACTGTTCACCAAACTAAGCCAGCTCTGAGAATCTCAGAGAAAAATATGATGGCCTTGGACAAGAGCCAAGGCTGTGCACTTACTGTAGAGGTCAGTTTCATCCAGGATCTCCGACTTGATGATCTCCTCTATGATGTCCTCCAGTGTGACAATGCCCATCACCTCATAGAAGGGGTCCCCTTCTCCCTCATTATTCACCCGCTGGACAATGGCCAGGTGAGACTTTCCTAGAGACGAAGGAAGTCACAGTTAAGCATCTGGGACATTTTCAGAGAACTTTCCTTGTGAGAAAATTGTACTAAGTTTACCTCTGACCAGTCTTGGGACTCAACCCATCCCAGGACCTCTTTAAAATATGAAGTTTGTGTACAAGTTCTTATAAATGCAAACTTTATACTTTTACATCACCGTCTCTTCTTAAGAAAGTTACCTAATATACACAATGTATTTTAAATGTTTTTTTCTGTAACTTTCCTATGTTAGCAAGTATATCTAAGCTGAAGGACAATGAATAATCTAATTGAGAGAACAAGAATTTGGCATCAGAAGAATTAGGTTAGAAGCCTTTTTCCTCCAGCAAACTTCCCTGCCCCCACCCCCTACTATCCCAGTGACTATCTGTGCAACTGATCCTGGATAAATCATTAAACCTGTACTGAGCCTCAATCTTCTCATCTAGAATTAGGGGATAATACCAGTATGGTGATTTTCAAACACGGCCCCCAAATTCTTTGATATGCCTTCTACTGAGAGGTGTGGTCTAATCCCTTCCCTTGAGTCTGGGCAGGCTTGTGACTGCTTCAACCAATAGAGAACAGGGAAGTGTCGGCTATGAGGCTTCTGAGGCCAAAAGGCGTGTATCTTCTGCTGTAGAAACACTCTAAGAAGTCTGACAACTATCGTGAGGCCACCATGGTGCAGAGGTCACATGTAGGTGCTAAGGTGACAGTCCCAGCTGAGCCTGGCCTTTCCGCCATCCCACCAAAGCGCCAGACAGGTTAGAGAAGAAGCCATCTTGGCAGTGGATCTAGCCCCACCGCTGGTGTCCTCCCCAGCCATCCAAGATGTCTCCAGCTGGGGGCACAGTCACAGAGAAGCAGAGATAAGCAACTCCCACTGTACCTTGTCTGAATTCCTGACTCAGGAATCTGTGAGCATAATAAAATGATTGTTGTTTTATGCTTCCAAGTTTTGGGGTGGCTTGTTAGCAGCAGTGGTAACTAGGACAACCAATATCCATAAGGTAATTGTGGAGCTCAGATGACTTGGTGGATGTGTGAAAACGCTGTGTAAACTATGATGTGTCATAGGCAGTTAACTGACTGCCCAACCACTGAATAATAGTTAACATTTATTGAGCTCTAACTACAAGCCAGGTACTATTCGGAGCACTTTACAGTATTAGTTCATTTAATCCTCTTAACAACCCCTGAGACAAGTACCATTATTATCCCTATTTTACAAGTGAAAGAACTGAGGCACAGATTGGTTAAGTAATAAGCCTAAAGTTACACAGCCTGTAAGTGGCAGAGCTGATTGTGAACCCAGGTAACCAGGTTCGGTCCTAACCGAACGACTGAGTCTTACCTAACAGTCCTGCTTCACCTTGATTTGTTTTCAGTTGCTGACAGATGCATTTCCTGGATCTGTTTCTAAAATGTCAACCTGGGTGGTTCTTTTCCTTGGCTAAGAGAACATCTCTTTAAATTAGGAGAATATCTAGGGTACTGACTCAGATGTTATTCTTGCCAGAAAAAAAAAAAGGAAGTTCATGCCTTATCATTACTACCCTTTATAAACTTTTGCTTGGCCATTGCTAAAAATATCAGATAAGAGGAGTAGTCAGTTTGCCAGAGGCATAATTAACCATTAACATTTAAACAAATGAATTTCTGTATCAAATACCTCAAATCACAAGATAGCTACTTAGTGGGATTTTTAATAATGGGAAAGATGGTATCCATATCACTCAAGAATGGTCTCTAATTTCCTCTCTACCTTCAACCCATCTCTCCCAAACTGATCTGATCAGGCCACTGCCCTGCTCAAACACCCGCCAAGTCTCCCTAGTGTGCACAAAATCAAATCGAGGCTCCTTAGTTCGCTATTATCAAGACTGTAAAATGTAGCTCTTCCCCATCTTTCTGACTGTGTGCCTGCTGCATCCTCTAATCATCCTGGACTCCAGGTGCACCAGGTTACCTCCAGCTCCTCAACTTCCTCCACGTCCACTCTCCAAGTCCTCACTCACACTGCTTCCTTCTCCTACTCTGTCTCCACTGACCCTTTGAGTTCCAGCTCAGGTGCCAGCTCCTCAAGAAAGCTCTCCCAGATTTGCCCCATTTTGTATCTGAATCAACCTCTCCTTGCCTGTGTTTCTAAGCCCTTGATAACTCCATTAGCGCATTGATCACAATTTGCCGCTTCTCGTATCTTGCAATGTGTGTGTCCTCTACTGGACCACGTTTCCTCCTCAGATCATAAGCTTCTTCAGGACAAAGGCTCATACACTGAGACAGGGTTCTCTCCATATAACAGGCAGCCAATAAGTGCCTGAGGAACTGAAGTAAGACTGAATAAAAATCCATAGTTGATGTAATAGACGGTATTAAACCCAGACACTAAAACCTTTCTAAAAAATAAACTACAGGGGCTTCCCTGGTGGCGCAGTGGTCGAGAGTCCGTCTGCCGATGCAGGGGAAACGGGTTCGTGCCCCAGTACGGGAAGATCCCACATGCCGCGGAGCAGCTGCGCCCGTGAGCCATGGCCGCTGAGCCTGCGCGTCTGGAGCCTGTGCTCCGCAATGGGAGAGGCCACAACGGTGAGAGGCCCGCGTACCGCGAAAAAAAAAAAAAAAAAAAACCAATGTGTTTAAATTAACATTTAAAATGCATCAGTGGTTCTAAAATTATCCTTTGAAACAACTACATCCTGCCCAATTGGACTGAAGTGTTTTGTAGCTTAAATAAGATTATGTTAACTGTTAGTATGTGCTCAATTTAAAGTTGTTTTTTTAACACCTGTTCTTAAACTTCTGGCACCTGTTCTCACTTTTCTGCTAACATGTGCTAGCAGATGACAAAACAAATGACTACCATAACGGAAGAAACTGGAAAAGTGATTTCTTAAAATTATTTTCTTTCTTTTTTAATTGGGGTAGCATTGTTTTACAATGTTGTGTTAGTTTCTACTGTACAGCAAAGTGGAGTTCCCTGTGCTGTACAGCAGGTTCTCATTAGTTATCTATTTTATACATATTAGTGTATATATGTCAATCCCAATCTCCCAATTCATCCAAAATTATTTTCTATAATTGGATAATTTTTGTTATGTGGAGCCCAGAACATATATAATATAGCCATACTTCCTGCCACTAAGAGATTAGTTCATATAATGGGATTAAATAAATTAACATCTTATGTTGTTTCACAAAGAGTGCCATAACTTCCATGTGAAAATCCACCATTTGTGTACACCTTATAAGGTCAATTTGAGGACAAGCTATGTGATCACCAGGCAGTAGAGATTTTAAGTCCTAATTGTAATATTCAAGACAATGTACTTATGTAATCTATTTAGAAACATTTTAAATTCACAATCAGCCTTTATGATTCCCTCAAATGCCTGTAGGGATCTACAAACAAATGAAGGAAGTCATTGTTTCTTGGGGACAGACTGGAACAGGAATCAGCAGTCACATAACCCTGTTCTGAGCTGACACCGGGACAAGAAAACCAGCTGTTCCCATGACACACATACCCGAGGTCCTTCCCTCAAAAAGGCTGGCCTTTAAGAGACTACCTCCTGGTACTCCTTCTCCTCCTGGGCCCCAGAAGTGTTGGGGAGCTGTGGGCCTGGGGCATAATAGGTTCACGGCTTTATCAAAGATCTTATCAACCCTGAGGGATGACTCACAAGTATTTAAAACTGGGGCAGCGGGGTCTCAAATTTCCCAAGTGTTTTCACCTTCTTCTGGGCAAAAGCTGGTTTCCAATATGCATTATCTCTCCTCCCACGGAGGAGTGTTGTGTTTACTTCCTAATGGCATACTTGAGGGAGTGGCTTAAATCTTGGCTAATCCCCTCTTCTGCCCTTCTATGAGGTTCTGTGAATGGGAACTGTGGCCTTTTCTGCTGAGCTGTCCCTCTACAGACCAGCAGAATTTTTCAAGTTCCTTCTCACGACTACTAGTCTATTGATTTCAGTTTCCTTCCAACTTACTAGAAAAGCGGGATATGTCTGTGAAATAATTTAGGCTGACAATGATGATCATTAACATTTATATGGAACTTAACAATTTGTTAAGAGGTTCCACACAGGGTACAGGAGAGTCATGGAGATTGTGAGCAGATGTTCCTGAGAATTGTGAGAAGCCCTCATTTTGTGAATTAGAAATGTTTGGCCAGGTCCCCAGCTTTCTCCAGAATCTATTGAGAGACAATAAGAACTGATGTCTTATGCATGTTTCTTGGGTAGGTCCTGTTCCAAGTGCTGATGATATATCAGTGAGTATGACGTAGGAGGAACAGTAAAGGAGACTGAGAAGGAGTTCCAGAAGGTAATGAGGTCTCATATTTCCCTCCTTCCAATTTTGGGTGTATAGTTCTTAATTTCCATGCCCTCATTGTATCCTGGATGACTGCACTAATATCCTAACCAGTCCTCCTTTTGTTTTTTTTTCTGTTCTAAGGCATACTATCCACTAAAACCAGATTGACTGCTCCCAAACATTGCACTTATGAAGTTATTCCTCATCTCAATAACATGGACCAATAACCACGGAGGGTCATTTCTGAGCTCTTTTTCCTGTCATTAGAGGCCTCCATGGTTTAGGGTATATACCTTGCCTTCTTTCCCACTACTCTATCAAAATATAGAGTATTTTGAATGCTTTTGAAAATATTTCTGAATGCTTTTTCCCCATTCAGAAAATAACTGGTCCAAGGATACTCAGCCAATAAATGGTGGAGTCAAAATGTGAACTCAGGGAACTGAAGAGGACCTACCCAGCTAGGATTTGTGGAAATCTCTGAGACGAACTAAACAAGACTGGATATTTTAACCTCAGGCCTTTTAGGCACAGAACTGGCCTAGGAGGCTGCCCATGGGGTCGATTTGACTCTCTCCAGGTTCAGGCTAAACATAACCAGGATCCTCTGCTTAACAATCACCATTGGCTAAGCTTTGGCAGATGGTGTCATTCTCAGGCCACAAAGCAATCTCAGATATGAGGAGGATACACAGAAGGGCCTTTGTTGTCCAGCAGATCTATTAGTTCTGAGCCAGCCCAGGGGCTATGGCCAAACTTGGCTAGTCTCTGGGAAAAGAGAGAGATGTGGCTCTGGGGGCCCTATCTGAAGGAAGCCAGACACCTGAGGTGGCCTGAAAACCCGCTATTCTGAAGGTTCTCATTCCAGGTGAAGACCGCCTACAGCTACTCCGACGTTCTCCAGACTGTTTCTGATCTAAACCAAGCTGACTCCTGAGAGCACAGGTCAACATCCACTCGATTTTCCAGTTTTTGCCATGGTGGTGATTACCACACCTACTGTAAACTGGGCTCATATGTCACCTCTGGTCTTCACCATCTCTTTGCAAAATGGGGATTGTTATTACTAATATGGAGATGAGGAAAATGACACTCAGAAAAATAAGTGACTCACTCAAGGCCGAGAATTAGTACGCCATAAAGTCAGGAAACAACTCAGGTCCGTCTGCCTCCATAGCCTGTGCTTCTCCCAGTACACCTTGCTGACTCCACATTTCAGGCCAGATCTCAGGTTTCCTGTCCCAAATGTGTTAAGAGAAATGGGAACTTATTTTGTAAATGGCTGAAAGTATGCAGAACTAATGCCCAGCACCTCACAAAGGCAGAGGAGGGCTTCAGACTGTGAAGGGGAAAGGAGGAGTCACTGTCCCCCCACTCCCCGGCACAATACGTCTGCCTTCCGGCTCAACCCTTCCCACATCCAGCCTGATATTTCATTTTGTGGACTGCTTGCAGCTTTAAGGGGTTTCATTGATCTGGCTGTGATATTTGTTTGTAGGTTAGTTTTTTTTTTTTTTTTTGCCTGGGATGTCTGAGGAAGGGCAGAGTGATACAGGAGGAAACTGAACTGATGACAGGATAAAAGAAATATAAGGAAATTTCCACAATCAATTTTGGTCTCCTGGGCCCTATCCAAAGTAAACAGCTCTCACTTTTATTTTCTTATTATATGCAATGACTTCTACATGGGCTGAATCAGAGAAAGCACTTGTTATACAGAACAACTAACTAGACAGAATTCATTTAACTAGATCAGTGAGGAGAGAGGCAAATGGTGGAATGTCTTAAATGCTGTACAAGCATTATCTTTAGCCTTTGCGTTAAGCTTACAACGTAGGATCAATATTGCTATTTTAAGAAGAAGGAAGGTAAGCCTCATTCAGAGTGGTAGAGTGGCCTGCCACAGTCACACAGCTCGTAAACAGATGAACTGGGCCCGGACTATGTCTGTGGCTCCACAGTCTGAGACAGCAAGTCACAGATGTGGCTTCCTGTTCTGCCTCAGTCACTAACACTGAGCAGGACACTTGTGTCTCCAGATTCCATGTGCCTTGTACAAAATGGGGATAAATTCTACTGACTTCACATGCATGGTGAGCACAAAATGAGTTACTGTTTGGAACGATCTTTGCAGAGGTAAATGCTTTGCAACTATAAGGGATTATCATTGCAATTTTATAATTTGTCTTTTCTGGGCCTCAGTTTTCTCCGCCTTAAAATTAAAGGATGGGATCAGGTGATCTCCAGCGTGCTTTTTTCTGGCTCTAAAATTCTATGCTTTTATAAGGCTAAACAGCCCCGGGCTACAAAAACAGTTTGGCTTAACAGGACGTTTCTTTGTGATGATGTATGACATACCAGAATTTTAACAGTGCCAATAGTTACAGCCTCTTGAGTTTACAAAGGAGCTTGAACTCCTAATGTTTGTATTTTAATTTTAAGAATAAAATGAGAAAAATTACCTTGACACATGCTAGACTTTAAAAAAAAATTTATACAATCAAATCAAATCACTTTCTATGAAATCAGGAAGAGAAACACAAAAAACGTTATCCTACCAGTCCTGCAGCAATCACCTAAATTTGGAAAAACAAAACAGTCCCTTTCTCTAGCTTAAAAAAAAGGCTGTACTTTGTAGTAATCCTGCTCTGCTTCATCAGAAATAGAGTAATCAATGCATTTATCACCAAAAATTTCTCGAGCCACTAAAAGGCAATTATAAAAAAAGCCAGGCATGTCACCCAGAACACCATGGTAACCAGCATCACCAGGGCATGAAAAAATAGTTGTTAGTCACTAGACTCTAAGCTGGTTGGCAGTTTGGCTTGCTAAGCAACGCTGCAAAAATAGCAGAGTAACGACCCATTATCTGGAGGTCTGACTTTGCATGGTCTTGAATCTGGCCCCAGAAGGAACTATCCCAGGTCTATATATCAACCCCATACCTGAGGCTCCCAGTCAAAGCCTAATTAATAATTTATTCAACAAATATTTATTGAAGCCTATCGTACACCAGGCACACAATTCTCAACGTACGTAATTACTTGGTTTCTCAGTTAAATAGAATTGACACAGAGTGGTTTTGTGATGAGTGAGGTGAGGGTAGGGATTTGCTTGAGGCCGACTCAAAGAGGACTAGAAGCTGACAGCCAGAGGACAGAGAAAAATGTAAAAGTAGACGGAGAACTGCTTTATAATACAGCATAAAATAACTACACTCTCATGACCATGATCATCAAGAAAAGATTGTTATATTTAGGATCCTTTGTTAAGGAAGGCAGGAATGGGTGTAAAACATTTTAGAAATATCATCACCAAAAATAGTTAAAATATACAGTTTCGGCACTTGGAGGGAATGTAAATTATGTTTGACAAATGCCTCAATCTGCCTAGCTCCCCATTTAGCTGGAAGAAAAGCAACATTATAATCACGGTTTTACCAGCTTTTGAATGTTGTCTCGGTTCCCTGTCTGCCTTTATTTTTCTAGCTCAAGCTCCCGCCTCAGCTAAAATGCCCCTTCCCTTCCTAACTGCTTATCAGAGTCCCTCTTCAGTTACTTCCTCAGAGAAGTTTTCCCAGGTCCTTCCAGGGAATTATTTCTCCCTTGCCCCCTCACCCATAGATGTTGTCTGGATGCCCTTCCCTGTACCCCAGGCTGCTTTGTATCATTTTCATCCCTCTTTTCAGCTCCTGGATATTTATATCCATGTCCATCTCCCAGAGCCCTGGTAGCCCAGCACTCAGATAATGTTGGCAGAGGGAAGGTTGGTGGCAGAGGTGGCGCTTTCCCTAATGGGTGTTAAATGGCCTAGGAACCCTGCATGGCACGCACACGGCCCTCTTTCCTCAGAGCCTTTGGATGTCTGTTCCCTTCTCCCGGAAAGCTCTGGCGAACTCCTTTCCACACTTTAGGATTCAGCACAAATATCTCTGAGGGGAGAGGGGGGAGTTTATCCTAACCTATAATACCAGGTCAGGCCCCCCTATTATAAGCTCTCATAGTTCCCTATACTTTTTATTCAAATCACCTGTCTTCACTTGTAACTGTTTATTGATTCGTGTATATCTCTCTACTTGACTCTAAGCACCAGGAGGGCTGGAGGCCTCAGACAAGATAACGTCACATGGAAGGAAGGAAAGGAGGGAGGGAAGGAGGGAAGGAGGAATTGAGAAGAATCTCAGTTTGGAAAGGAATAGACAACAGAAAATAGAGGATTTAGAGTTGTTATTGAAGGTCCAGGGGTGGCTAAACGTGGGCCTAGAGGTAAACCAATTGAAGAGAGTACTAGGAAAATCCACAGGCCCCCTGCCCTGAGACACCAAATGCTTTAAGGGAGCCAGAAACCCAACCAAATGTATTTGGTTGTTAAAAAATGGAATTGAGGTGAGCTACTATATTCTCCAAATAAAAGAGGACTCACAAAGCATGATAAAAAGAGGAAATGGAATTTGACTGCAGCCTGTGGGATTTAGATTAGATAAAAAGAGAGTCTGATAATAAAGGCTGTTATGTCCTGGAAAGGATAACTAAATGTAAAAAAAAAAAAAAAAAAAAGTGTGAATTAGATTCTCTCTCAGGTTTCTCAGTGCCCCTTCCAGCTCAGATTCTCTTGTTACCTGGTGTTTCTATTGCCAGGCTAAGAAAAAACCAAATATTGCATAACAATATTACAACAATCATAATGAAAAATTGTAAAGAAAGAAATATAAACCAGCAATGTTAGAACCTTGTATAATTTATTGTTTTTCACTTTTCCTTGTTTCCTTTTGTTCTTCCTCCCTGTAGGGGAGCATGATGGACTGTGCTTTGCTTACTGTCTATTCTAATTATTGTTTAGAAGGTAAACATCTCATTCTAAATTTTACTAATTATTATTTAGCAATGTTTAACACATTTTAAAGCATATTACATCTAATTATACCAGTGAAATGTAACTTTGAGTGAAATAACTTTTTATTTTCTTTTGTAGAAAACAAAGAATGGAGCACTAATGTTTTGGCAGCTTTTTATAGAATTAAGCAGTGGGATGACTTTCTGCTAAAATAGCTCACACTGGAATTTGGAGTGATAAAGCAACACACCGACTGAAAAAGTGGTCCACATCAAAAACATCTTTAAAAAAAAATCCCTCTGAGGATTAGAATGGGATATTTGATCTGTGCAAGAAGGCAAGACCATAGGGTTTTTCTTTTTCTGTTTAAGAATTTGATTAAGGTTGTTATTGCATGCAATATATTTTTAACATGACAGAGTATTAAAAGTCATTATTTCAGGACAGTGGGATGATTATCTTCAGGTGATTTTCATACTTTGTTCTATATTTTTCAATTTTCTATAATGAATAAATATAGAAATTTATAAACTTTAGTATAAATTTTATAAAAGCAAAATAACCCTATCATAATTTCTCTCTTCTCCATGTTCTCATTGCATGTTAGTATTTCTATTATTGCATGTTTGCTTTAATGATTTAGGTACCAGTCTGTCTTATCCACATTCTTATATGCTGAGCTATGACTTGCGAAATGTAACATTGTTGGAAGTTGGGGGGAAAGGTGAGTCCAGCCTGCCTTCTAGCTTTATAAAGGGGAAAGCTATTCTCCCATTAGGCTGAAGGCTCTTTGGGAGCAGGGACTGTATCTCGTACACCCAACTCTTAGCACAGTGCTTTGAAAAGGGCTAAATAATTGTTTCCTAAAGAAGTAAAGAAAGATAATACATAACACTTTTCTTCTAACATTTAAAATTTGACTTTGGCCTTCTGCGTGGTCCAAAATGATTGGGCTGGAGATAATGAATGATTCATTTACTAGAGCTCTGCAGATCCCTTCCATTATATTAAAGTTTAACCCCTTCCAGTCATTCATTCAGTCATTCAATAAAGATTTATTGAAAACTTACTGTGTTATATCCATCGTTAAGGGCTACAGCTACAAAGGTAGATAAGACAGCCTCTGTCCTCCAGGTGCTCATTATATGGATGGGCAGCACTTTCCATCACATACTAATAATACAGCCTGTTAGTTCAATAATATAGAGATATTGAACAATTAAGTTGGCCAAACTGGGGTTTATAGGAGAAGTTTCGCAGAGCAGGTGGCCCCTGTGCTGATGTTAAAGGAGGGGCTAGACTAGGGATTAGTCGGGTAATGTATATTCCTGACAAAGAGGACAGCATGAGTAAAGGGACAAAGCCAAGAAATAACACAGTGTGGCTATGGAGTTCGGCGTTGCTGGAGCGTAGCTGTGGTAGTGATGAGTGATGAATCTGCAGGGGAGGGCGGGGAGCAGGTCATGACCGCACAGTTTAGACTTTATCCTGCAGGCAGAAGTGTTTGAAGCAGGGGATGATGACACCAGGGATTACTTATTGGCACTGGAGAGGATGGATTTGAGGGTGAAAATAACTGGAGGAAGTAGAACTTCTCAGGAGACATTTGCACAAATGAGTATGTAACAGATATGTGTTTATATTTTAAAATGAAAGCTAACATTTATTTAGCATTTATTATGTGACAGTTACTAAATAAGCAGTATTATGCAATATTGTCTTAATATTTCAAACAACCCTGTGAGTAAATACTTTTATTACCCTTATTTTACAGCTAATGAAGCAAAGAGTTAAATAACTTGCCCAAGGCCAGGATGCAACCAGAGCAGTCTGGTACCAAAGCTTATGCTCTTAATTTCTATCTCATTTGTTTAATTTCTGCCTCCTGTATTAGAATGAAAGCTCCATTCAGACAGGGGCCCTACTGGTGGTGTTCTCCACTGTGCCTACACAATAGGTGTATAGTAACGATTTGCTGAATAAAATTAATGAATAACCTAAGTGGAAGAAATAGCAGCCTAAGTTATGTAACGGTACAAGAAATATGCAGTATTGGCAAATTTTTTGCAGACTTTGTTCCAAATATTTGGCCGACTTTGGAGATTATTACGGACTGAAAATTTGTGTCCCTTCCCCTCTCCAAATTGATATGTTGAAGCCCTAATCCCCAGTGGCCCTCTAAGATTAAATGAGGTAACAAGGGTGGGGCCCTAATCCAAAAGGATTGGTAGTTTTATAAGAAGAGAGACTGGAGCTGTTTCTCTCTCTCTCTCTGTGCTTGTGCACTAATGAAAGGCCACGTGAGGACACAGTGAGAAGGTAGCTAGCTGTCTGCAAGCCAGTAAGAGAGGTCTCATCAGAAACCAAATCAGCTGGAATCTTGATCTTGGACTTCTAGCCTCCAGAACAGTGAGAAAATAAATTTCTGTTGTTTAAGCCATTCAGTCTGATATTTTGTTGTGGCAGCCGGAAAAGACTAAGACAGTGATTAGTAGGATGAGGGTGGGGAGTGAAGGAGAGGTTTCTCCCTTGGTAGACTGGGGGCACAGGTGTGCCACTAATTGGGGTGGATAAACTGGGAAGAGGAAGATCGATTATGGTCAATGGAATAACACTAATTATCCTGTACTTAAGGTTCACCTCACTCAAACATAGAAATACAACTGAAATTAGCTATTTAAGATCACTTGTTCAATAAATATTTATTCATCCTCTAGCCACCAAGGTCACTGTGTTTGTCCTGAGTGTACAAAGTAAGTAAGATTCATTCTCTGCCCTCAAGGAACTCACAGTCAGGTGGGGAGAAATATTGTTCCTTTTTGTAAAACTAACATGCTTGCTTTCCTTTTCCCTTACTTCTAAAGACCTGGAGCTCATAAGAAATATATATGTATAAAATCCCATATGGATAAGAGCTTTGGAATCACAAGACCGGGACTTGAATCTGGGCCTTGGAATAGACCAGGTGAGTGATGATCTTAGGCAGCACAAGTAACGCTTCTTATGGTCCTCACCTATACCTGCAGAGTTGTTTTAAGAATAAGAGAGGTAGGTAGAAATGTTTTGTAAAATGCAATATGCATGTTAGCAATTATTGTAATTATAAAAAGCTACATTTCCAACCTGCAGAAACTCAAGGGTAGCAAGTCATGGGCAGCAAGTCAGAGGTGAAAGGACAGCTTTGAACCGTTTGGGTGGCAGGAGTTTTGGGATGGGAGATGGAATAAGAACAGGCTTTGGGGTCCTGTGATCTGGTTCAAATCACAGTTCAGTCAGTTATTAGCTGTGGAAAGTTGAGCAAGTCATGTAATCAATCTGAGCGTTAGTTTCTTCATCTGTAAAATGGAGGTAATAATACCTCCCCAGGTGGGTTGTTCTGAGTATGTCAAGGGCTTGGCATTGGGCCTGGCAGGGCTGTTGCTCAATTAATGGTAACCGTTGTTCCTATTAAAATTACTATTTTCCTCTCCTACCTCCTAAGGGGTTTGTTTAGGTGGTTAAGTTCCTTGAAGTGCAAGGAAGTGAGGGAAATGGAAGGGCTATTACGACTTGCTTAAAACGTTATTTTTAAAGGTAAAGAAAAGTAATTCAACTCAGCTTTCCTCTCCTAACCTATGATGCACACGTAACTCTTATAGAAAATGACCACCGTATTATATGGCTTGGAGCCAGAGAACACCTACCTTGATAATTATACCTTGTATTTATTCTATTCTAAGTTAATCTACGAATCATTGTTAATAAGGTTCTCTGAAGACAATGCTTCTGAAAATTTAATGTACACATGAGTCACTTGAGGGTTTGCTAAAATGCAGATTTTTATTCAGTGGATTTAAAGTGAGGCATGAAAATATGCATTTCTAAAAAGGTCCCAAGTGAGGCCCATGCTGCTGGCTCGTGGACCACACTTTGAGGAAAGAGCAAGGCTCTACAGGGGCATGGAAATCTCTTGGGGTGGTGTAATGGCCTGCTTCTCTTTAGGGATCTACCTAATTGCAAACTAACCACTTACTGACAGAACGTTACCGTGCCTTTTTTTTTTTCTTTTTTTTTTGCGGTACGCGGGCCTCTCACTGTTGTGGCCTCTCCCGTTGCGGAGCACAGGCTCTGGACGCGCAGGCCCAGCGGCCACGGCTCACGGGCCCAGCCGCTCCGCGGCACGTGGGATCTTCCCAGACCGGGCCACGAACCCGTGTCCCCTGCATCGGCAGGCGGACTCTCAACCACTGCGCCACCAGGGAAGCCCTACCGCGCCTTTTTTTAGACCAGATTTAGAAATTCTGCAACAGGACTCATTTCTGATCAATAGTGACTTTTTCCAGCAGCCTACTACATGGGAGGCACAGTGCAAGGTGCTGGAGGTACAGAGGTTAGTAAGACACAATTTCTGCTTCAGAAGACTGCCTTTATTCTAACACTGTCCACCCTTGTAGACTGTTAATTTTCTCAGGGCAGTCTTATTGTTTCCCCTGTTGCTTAGCACTATATAGATGCCCGTAAGTACTAAATGAATGAGTTCCCAGGAATTTCATTAAAAATGTCTGGCAGAGCAAAACAAATGCTGTATATCACTTATATGTGGAATCTAAAAAATAAAACAAACTAGTGAATATAACAAAAAGAAAGAGACTCACAGATATGGAGAACAAACTGGTGGTTACCAGTGGGGAGAGGGAAGGGGGAGGGGGCCCAATAGGGGTAGGGGACTAAGAGGTACAAACTACTATGTATAAAATAAGCTACAAGGATATATAGTACAATACAAGAAATATAGCCAATATTTTACAATAACTATAAATGGAATGTAACCCTTAAAAACTGTGAATCACTAAGTTGTACACCTAAAACTTAAATAATATTGTACATCAACTATACCTCAATAAAAAAAAATCTTGTCTGGCAGCGCGTGACAATGAACTCTATCTTAGCTATCACGCATAAGAGGTGGTTAAATTAAAAAGGGGCTGATAGGGTAAGCCTTAATCCAATCTGACTGGTGTCCTTATAAGAAGAGATTCAAATACAGAGAGACTCCAGGGCTGAGCACACACACACTGAGGGGCAACCACGTAAGGACACAGCAAGAAGGCAGAGCCATCTGCAAGCCAAGGAGAGTGGCTTCAGAAGAAACCAAACCGGCCAACACCTTGGTCTTGGACTTTCACCCTCCAGAACTGTGAGAAAAGAAATTTCTGTTGTTTAAGCCACTCAGTCTATGGTATTTTGTTATGGCAACCCTAGCAAACTAATATAGATTTTCATAGCTTTTATGCCCAGAACCAAGACTCCCTTCTGTAGGGTACACAAAATGTTAAGAAAAATGCTAAAAGTGTATGGATGAACCTCTGAATGCAATGGGAATGAGTCATGGAAGGACTGGGGGGAGACAGACAGAAGAGGGTGAGACAGTAGCCAGACTGGGCTAAAACAGCTGCAGTATATATACATTTCCTTCCCCTTCTCATGATATCAATACAAAGCATAGGGCTGTTCTTTCTCCAAATCTGAGAGACTGAAAGTAGCTTTTTGACTTTTTCCCCTTTCTCAGGTTACTTTTTGATATTTAACACAATTTCACTTGTTTTAAAATATTGTGGCAGGAGGAAGACCCCAGATTTCTCTCTGTATGCAAAGTCTTTATATACAAAGAGTACCTGTGCTGATAATGAAATGAGATTGAATTTTTGACAAAGAAATGTATCAAAAACACATAGTCAAATGAGATTCCTGCTAGCCACAGGGAAGGTACATTTGAAACCTGATTCTAAAGTCAGGGGATTAATTATTTGCTTTGTTTTGCTTTCAATAAACATGCCAACTCGTAAGTACAGATGAATGCCTCTTTCAAAATAGTTATTCTGGGAGGTTCTACACTTATTCTAACCATGTCACTGTTCTCAAATCATTTCTGGAATTGCTTTCAGGGTCTGTGAGATAGTTTTCTGAACGCTCTCAACTGTGACTCTGGAAGGTAGATTTGATTTTCAAAAACAACCAAGGGTCCTTCTGGGTCAACTCTGGTTACTCGGGGGACCAGTCAAACTGTGTAATGTCAAGAGGATCAACCCTAAAGTATTCAGGCTGATTTTTCTGGAGTGAATTGTTCTCAACCTCAGAAGACAGTTTCCAAAGGCAAACCCCAGAAATGGAGTAAACATGTTATAGGCATGACGTCAAGGGCAGAGGATGTGACCGCTCTGAAGGAAACCCCATTCATTTGGATATGCAGGTTTTTTAGTGATTCCCTTTACCAGAATATTTCCTCAGGTCTAGATCTACCTTACTTCATGGGACCAGAGTTCCCAGAAGTACAAGGACCTCACTGCCTTAGTCAATTTTTAATCTCCAACCTGGGTACTTGATGTGTGTCCAAGGCATAGTTGATGGAAAGATGAATATGGGGGAAGAATGGCTAAGGTGTCTGGGGCTTACTCTATGTGATTCAAAGGGCAGAACTAGGGCCCACAGAGAAGCTCTGGAGACATAAATTTCTGCTCCTTGTAGGAAATACATTTTCAGCAGCTGGAGCTGTCCAGCAATGGAGTTTGCCCTGGAATTGGAAATGGTGAGCTTCCCACCCAGAGAGGAAGCAAAGACTGCTTGTTATGGGAACCCTTAGAGGTACCTCCTGCAATGGGGAGCTACGCAGTGCCCTCCAAGGGCTATCTCCTGAGTCCTATCCGCACAATACCCGGCAACTGGTAGGCCCTGAAAAAATACTGGAATGCAATGAATGAGGAATGCAGTGCATCCTGTGAGCCAAGTAAACGGGAAGAGGCAGGGACTCAATCAGCCTCAAGGAAGGTAGGGAGAAGTGAAATGAAAAGACCCAGGGAGCCATGAGGTAGGGCCTTCCTTGAGTTTTTGGTACCATAGGAGAGAAGCGGCTTTGGGTACCTGAAGCCTCACGTGTTTATGAGAGGGTAATACTTTTTAAGGGGGTAGGAGTTGAGGGAGGAGATTAGACCACATGCTCACCCTTCTTAAACTCCTCCAGCACCGTGTCCAGCCGGGTATCATTGAAGACGCAGTGCAGGGGCCGGTTGTAGAAGCGGGTGACCGTGAGAAGCGGCGTGCAGTCGTCGGGGTCCACGAAGGCCAAGTCCTTGACAAACAGAATGTCCACAATGTTGTGCCGCTGGTCGCCCTCGTACACGGGGATGCGAGTGTAGCCGCTGCGCAGGATCTCGGAAACAGTGGCGAAATCCAGCACAGCGTCGGAGCGCAGCATGAAGCAGTCCCCAAGAGGGGTCAGCACCTCTTCCACCACCTTGGTGCGCAGCTCCAGGGCGCCCTGGATAATGTTGAGCTCCTCTTTCACCAGGTCGCTGTAAGGATCTGCGGCCCGCAGCGTCTCCAGCAGCTTCTCCCGCGTGTAGAAGGTGCTGATCTCCTGGCGCAGCGCCCAGTCCAGCAGGCGGCTCAGCGGGTAGCACACGGGGAAAGCGGCCGCCATCAGGAGCCGGGTCAGGCACACGCTGTGGGAGGCGATGGCCAGCCCGTGCCGCGAACACACCGAGTAGGGGCAGATCTCTGCGCCCAGGAACACGGCGCCGGTGCACACGAGCGCCGGCAGCCAGGGGAAGTGAGTCCCCGCGTCGCCGTAGTCTTCCCCGGTGTCCCCGACGCCCGGCGGCAGCGAGGCGCACAGCCAGCCTGCCAGAGCCGCGTTGGCTCCGGCTTGGCCCAGGAGCAGGGTGCAGAGCAGATGGGTGCCCCTGCCGCGCACGGCCTGCACTCGGCGCGCCTGCTCCTGCTCGGCGGCCGAGCCGCTGTTCCGCAGCACCCGTAACTCCACCGGGTCCAGCGAGAGCAGGCTCAGGCGCAGGCCGCTAAACAGGGCAGACAGGGCGAGCAGCAGGAACGCTCCGAGCGCCCGCAGCCACGCTGGGGGCAGCAGGTCCCCGCCCGGGCCATAGAGCCGCGGGCGTACGCGCAGCAGGAAGCCGCCGGCGGCGCCGTGGTGGTGCCAGGCGCGCCCGTCCCAGGCGCACAGAGAGAAGAGCTTCCCGCCACCGCTCGTGCCGCCTCGCTCTGCCTCGCCCTTACGCAGTTCCCGCACCCGCACCTGGACTAGAGCTGAGCCCGCCACGCCTCCGGGGCGCAGGGGCCCCAGGACCTCCACGTCCGATGCCCAGTCGCTCTGCTCGCGGCAGCGCTGCGACCCCGGGGGGCGCGTGGGAACAGCGCTGGGCGCCGCGCCGCTCCCGCCCGGAGGCTCCTCGATAAACACGAGCCGTGGAGCCCAGTCGCCGGTGCCATTCTCCCCTGGGGAAAGGGTGGGTGTGGGCACCGGCTCCACGGGCGCCGCGGGCCCGGGCTGGAAATAGACGCGCAGGAGGAAGCTGGTGCCTTCGGCGGCGCGCAGGGTGCCCCCCTCCAGGGACACGCGGCCTCCAGCGGTGTCCTCGGGCCGCAGGCCCAGCAGCCAGGCGGCGGCGGTCGGGGGCCGAGGGGACAGGGAAAAGAAGAGCAGGAGCACAGCGCCCCTGCTGCAGCAGTCTCGGAGCCTGACACCCACCGCTGCTGCCGCAGCCGCCATCCTGCCCCCGGCGCGGCTGCACGTGATACTGCAGAAAGCCTAACGAGAGCTGGAGGGAGGAGGAGCCGGAGCCGGGAACCCGGCCCCAGGCAGGTCACCACGTGTACGCACCCCTGCGCGCGTGAGCTGGAGGCGGTGGGGGTTCAGACCCTGCCCGGGCAGTGGGTCCCGGCGGGAGGCTGGAAATGGTCACGCATCACTGCACGGTGCGTGACCCCGACGCACTTGAGTACGGCAGAGTTGCAGCCTCAGGAAGGCTTGTCTTGAAGCACGGCCTCCTATTCCAGCAGTAGGGCGCCCCTCAGCGAACTCCTACCGGGCAGAATTTCCCATCTGGTCCTGCCACTTCACCATTGGCCAGGGAAATTTCCCAGCATTTCGCCTCTCCTCCTGCCTCTTGCATTCCCTCTTCTGGTCAAAAGATATTCTGGAGACGAGTCCTGAATCTGTGTTTGGTCTCAACTTCAGCTGACCTTTCATGTTTTAAAAATTTACAAATTCTTAGGTTAAATTCCTTGTTATGATCCAAATATGCATTAATAAGAAACCGTTGAATTAAGTTATTATACCACTGTGCGATCGAATACTATGCAGCAGAAGAAAATAATGATGTGGATCCATGTGTTTCTGATATGGAAATATCTCCAAAGTAATAGCTGCAAAATATCAAGGTGCAGAACAGAGTGTAAAATATGCTACTGTTTGTATTAAAAGTATGTAAGTATAAATGTATATGTACATATATACATATATAAAATATTAGATTTAATATGCAGAGGATACACAAGAAATCTGTAATAGTGTTCACCTCTGGGGAGCAGGCCTATATTGTACAATGCCAAAAGCAGGGAATTGGCCCTGGTATAATGTGTGTGTATAGTTTTGTCTCATTTTACTACATGTATAGATTTATATAATCATTGCTGAAATCAAAATGCAGAACTATTCTATCACCATAAAGAGCTAGGAGGGAGACATTTTACTGAATTCCTTGTATTGTTTGAACTTACCATGGGCCTGTTACTTTACTTTTATGCATTTATTTAAGAAAGTTATATAGTAAAATTCACTTACTGGCGTACTGTTCTATGAGTTTTGGCAAATATTCATGTAACGATCACAATCCAAAATAGTGCCATCATTCTCCAATATTCCCTCTTTCCGTCTCTTTGTGGCCATAGCTCTCCCCCCATTTCATCCTCTGGCAGCTATTGATTTGTTCTCTCCTACAGTTTTCCGTTTCCAGAATGTCGTGTTAATGGAATAATACAATACGCAAGCTTTTGTCTCTAGCTTCCCTTACTTAAGTTAGCAATAATGCATTTGACAGTCATCCATGCTGTGTTTATCAATAGTTCATTCCTTTTTATGGCTGGGTAGTATTCTACTACATGGATATATCACAGTTTATCCATTTACCAGTTAAAGAATTTTTGAGTTATTTCCAGTTTTGGGCAATTATGAATAAAGCTGCTATAAATGTTTGTGTGCAGGTTTTTGTGTGAACATATATTTTCATCTCTCTTGGGTAAATTTACCACAGGTCTGTATTACTTTTTAAAATAATTTTATTTTATTTATTTATTTTTTTATATTTTTTGGCCGCACCGCATGTGGGATGTGGCATGTGGGATCTTAGTTCCCCGACCAGGGATGGAACCTGCGCCGCCTGCCTTGGAAGTGAAGAGTCTTAACCACTGGACCGCCAGTGAAGTCCCTGTATTACTTTTTAAAATAGAAAAATAACAATAATTAGGCATACTACCTTTGACATCTCTAATTAAAAAAAAAATCATATGTGAAATCTTATTTTTCATAGAACTCCAAAGATATTGACTGAGAAAGACTTGCAAAGGATAAAGCTCAATACAAATGGTCCCAGCTAAAAGTTACCTTCTTTTCATAACAAACTCTTATCATCCAGAGTGGAAATAGCCCCTTCTTAGTTTGAGACTAAACAGGCCTTAGTGGGTTGCTGCTCACATAGGCTGCCTTTCACGCTTTCCGACAGGAGTGTGAAACAAACCTGCCACTGCCTTAAAATACACCAGATCTTGTGCACTACAAGTTGCCTCTTGCATGGGCTGCTTAAGAGACGGAAGGAAGGTTTAATCTAGAGAGAGAACATTGAGGCATTTATTGGAAATGTAGGGGAAAGAGCGAAGAGGTGTCAGGCATGTGATTGCTTCTGTTAAGTATTGGCAAAAAAATATTCTCACTTTTGTCCTGACACTTAGATCTCTCTCCTCTCCCAGCCTAAGCTCCTCAGCACAAAGGTACCTGTTATCCTAAGGGTTCTCCCACTTCTTTTTTTGTTTTTGCGTTACGCGGGCCTCTCACTGCTGGGGCCTCTCCTGTTGCAGAGCACAGGCTCCGGATGCGCAGGCTTAGCGGCCATGGCCCATGGGCATGTGGAATCTTCCCGGACTGGGGCACGAACCCGTGTCCCCTGCATCAGCAGGCAGACTCTCAACCACTGCGCCACCAGGGAAGCCCTCCCACCTCTTTTTGGTCACAGGACTTAATCATCCTTTATCAAGGATGATAAAGGATCTTTATCAACCTAACACCTTTATCAAGCTTTAGAGTTACAAAGGGATTTCATATCTATTGCTTCATATACACACACAGAGCCCTGTGAAGTAGATATAACAATAACCATTTTACAGATCAGGTGAAATGACTCGTAAAACTTCTTTGGACTCTAGGTTTATGCTCCCTCACTCCACGGGGTTGATCTGTACCAAAACAGAAGCTTTCAAAAATATTCAATTAGGAATTTAAAAACCTAAATTTCTCATATAAAGTATTACATTCCTATTGAAAATAAAGTTTTAATGCAGAAAAGCTTACGTAAAAATAAACTATAACCCCACCAACCAGAGATAAACACTGTTAATATTTTGACACATTTCTTTTTTTATCTTCTACATAGATAACCGAGAAACAAACACACACACATATATAATTGAATACATATTATGCATACAAGTTTAGTCTGCTTCTGTCACTTAACATATCAAGAACATTTTCCCTAATGTAATAAAAATTCTTTCATAAACATAATTTTTAATGACTGATGCTGTTACATTATTGGATATATTATATTGACAGAGAGAGAACTGTAAGGGTGATATCATTTCTAGTTATACCAGCTCTATTATTAACAATGTTAGGCTTTCAACTCACTTTTCTGGACCCACTTTCTTATCTGTGAAATGAAAGACAGTTTTAAGGTCCCTACCCTTTCATGAGACAGTGAGTAAGGACTAATGTACACCAGGTGAAGATAATCTAGAGAGACTGAGTACTTTTCCTTTTCTGAGCAGGAGTTAATCTGGAAAAGTACTGGGTTTCCAAAGCTCTACTGTAGCTGAAAGGATTCCTGGGGACAGGTTCAAGCAGTGTGATTCTAGTAAGGAAGAGCTGCCAAAAACAGCTCCCCAGAATCTGAATGTTGACTATCTTCCTATCTTACAAAATGAGCAACTCCTCACTTCCCAGAGAGATGAAGGAAATGACACTTGCCTTTAATCTCATGACTCTGCTATTTCAGAACGTATGTATTTAAATGCTTTTGTTTACTTCATTACCTGTTCATTCATCAATAAATACTTGTTAGTCAACAAAGGGCTAGGCCCTGTGCTAGATGTTGTACATAGACAGATACCATCCTTGCCATCACTGAGTTTAGATTCCACTGAGGATGACAGACGTGAACCGGAAACTGCTTACCTATCTAATTAATTAATTACTCCCATGAAAGAGATGTCAAAGTGCCATGCAAGTATATAACCTGAGGACAAAGAGGAAGGTCTGGGCAGACTATTCCCAAAATGAAATGAAATGAAAATGGAAGAATTTATACATTAGGAAGAACATGAAAAATATATTTTGTACCTTCTATTCTTTTTTGTAATACTTTTAAAACTATGACAATGTATTAATAATATCCCTAATAATATAACCTGTTGACATTTATCAAGTGCTTTATCATGTGCCAAGTATATTATCCCTTTTAATCCTCACAATAGATGAGAAAACTGAGGCTCACGATAGGTAACTTTGTGAAAGTCACGTTGCTGGTGGGTAGCGGAGCTCAGTTGGATACACAGTCTGAATCCAGAGACTATAGTTTAAAGTTAAGAAAATAATGCCAGCTAACCCTTACATAAGGTTTACTACGTATTAGGCATAAATCAACTCATTTAATTCTCATAAGAACTTTTGGAAGTACGTGTTATTATTATTTTCACTTGATATGAGGAAGCTAAGCTACAGAGAGATTAAGTACCATGGTGGCCAAGATTATGCAACCAGTGGCAGAAGCACTGCCACTATACCCCACAATTTTACATGATACTGTACTATAGCTACCTGTCATATTTTTGCCCATTTACATACATCATCTTACATAGTTGCACATATAATATTCCTAAAACTGTTGTATTCTATTTCTTTTCATTCATCATTATAGCATGGTTTCCCTCATTAAAACTACTTGTGAACATGTTTTTCCTTTTTTTCTCCCCACCCCCATACTCTGTTGTTATTGTTGTTTATTGGTTGGTTTTATCACAGGCACAAAGGATTGAGTTAATCAACTTCCTCAGTCCATGGGCTTTGAAAAGGCCTCCTCCACTCCATCCTAATCCCAATCCCATCCCCTCCCCTTTCAGGCAGCCATTCCAACTTTTTGATATGTCCTTAAAACAAGTAGACAATATTGGTTTGTGTGTATTTTTTCTTTTATTGCAACATGATTCACATACCATAAAATTCACCCTTTTAAGCTATACATTTCAGTGGTTTTTAGTATATTCATAAAGTTGTGCAGCCGTCATCACTTCCTAATTCTAGAATATTTTCAGGCACCCCCAAAAGAGACCCTTACCCATTAGCATGCTTCTCTTCCCCTGACCCAGCCTTTAGCAACCACTGATCTACTCTGTCTGTGCTTTTAATTTTCACTTGTTCTGTTTATCACATTTTCACTCAACACTATGCTTGTAAAATGTGTCCATGTTGCTGAATGTACGCCTGGTTTGATATTTCTAAATGCTGGGTGGTCTTCCACAGTGGATAGCCATAACATTAATTTAATCCATTCCCTTAGAGATGGACACTTAGATTGCCATCAACTTCCCACTACCACCAATAAAGCCACAGTGACATCCTTACCATTCCCTACTGGACCAGTGGGGGATTCCTGTGGGATGTACCCACTGTGGGACTGTTGGGTCACAGTATACACATACACTTAATTTCACTCAGTACAGCCAGATTACTCTCCACCAATAGTGCCTGAAGTTTCCTGTTTTCCTACATCTTAGCCTACACTTAGTATTATTCACTTTCCAAATTTGGCCAAGCTAATGGGCGTGAAGTGCTATCTCATTTAAAAAATTGGAATGTCTCTGATTTCTAACAACTTTGAGCATGTCTTTATATATTTGTTAGCCTTTCGGGTGTGAAATTGAATTGAAAGGGCTAAAGTTTGGAGCTGGCATTAAAAGTACATCTGCTCTTTTATAGGACATATATTCAACAGTTCTTCATATCTGAAAACGTTAATGCATGCTTTACTCAGCTTGAAGCCCTGGACCAACTCAGACGGAAGCATGGAGATGGAGCTTCCTGAGAGAGCAAGGATAAAACGGCCTGCACTTGTTAATGTCTACAATAAACAGTTGTTTGTGGAGACTTCCCTGGTGGCTCAGTGGTTAAGAATCCACTTGCCAATGCAGGGGACACGGGTTTGAGCCCTGGTCTAGGAAGATCCCACATGCCGTGAAGCAACTAAGCCCGTGCGCCACAACTACCGAGCCTGTACTCTAGAGCCCACGAGCCACAACTAATGAAGCCCGCGTGCCTATAGCTCGTGCTCCGCAACAAGAGAAGCCACCGCAATGAGAAACCCGCGTGCCACAACGAAGAGTAGCCCCTGCTCACTGCAACTAGAGAAAGCCCGCACACAGCAACGAAGACTCAATGCAGCCAAATATAAATAAATAAATTTTAAAAAATTATATAAAAAAAGCCTACACAAACAGTTAATTGTGTGCACAGCATTTCTCAGATATAGGAATTTCTATCAGTTAATAAGAGAAGCCCCTGCCCAGGGCAGGGAGACTTTTTTCCACCAAAAATGTCAAGAGCTTTTTAGGGGAATGATTACTCTCTAGCATCTGGGCAGTCAGAAGCTCGGCCCCACTTCGGTCACGAACTAATCAGTTCATTCAACACCTGAATCAAGAAATCCAGTGGGGCGTACCAGCCTGGGTCACAAAGGGTTGAAAGCGGGGACAATAACCTCCAGTCAAACAGAAAAAAAAAAACCACTGAAGATGTTTTCTTTACTGAGAGGGGGTGGGAATTGAAAGCTATTAATATGTGATTGGCTTGTGTATTGTTTTCCGGGATAATTTGGTTCTCAGATGGGCAGGAGAGAAAGTCAGTCTTATTAAGACAGTCTTTAATTCAGGCAAACATTAATTTTTTTCTTTGTAGATCAATGATTCTCAAATTTTTTATGCATAAAAATCATGAAAATCACTTGGGAGTTTTTTTTTTTTTTTAACAGATTCTAGAAGGATACACAGGAAACTGCTAACAGTGGTTGCCTCTCTGAAGAGAAACTGGTAGTTGGGCAACAGGGATAGAAGAGAGACTTTTCCCTTTTGATCTTTTAAATTTTGTACCATTTACATTTCCTATTCAAAACCAATTTACATTTAATTTTAAAATGCACATTCCTGTCTCTATTTTGATTCTGTAGATCTTGAATAGGACCCAAGAATCTGCATTTTAACAAGCATCTCATGGGGTTCCAATACAGCTGACTGTTGGTTCACTTTTTGAGAAACAATGATATAAAAGAGTGGTTTTTAAACTTTTTTGGATTTACACACCCCTATGAATTCTAATGAAAGCTACGGGCCTCTCACTAGAAAACTGCACATGTACTCAAGGACACAATAACGTGAATATGTTGTTAATACAATTGCAGGCATTCATGCCATCCAGTGGCATTGTGCCCATCCATGATCCTTATGTTAGGGACCCCTGATATAGAGATTTTGTTCTATATAATGGCAAGGAGTTTGTTTGCTTTTTTTTTCAGAGAGGGAAATTCATAGAATTGAGAAGATTTTTAAGCGGGTGAATGCGTGTGTGCATGTGTGTGTGGGTGCATATGTGTAAGAAAAGAGCAGAGGCAATTTCTACTTTTGATGACGGGGTTCCTTCTCCATTTCTAGAAGCAGTTCCTAATTAATAAAGGAACAGAAGATGGATCCCTCAACAATTCCCTTCCAGCTACATCCTGTCCACAAATATGCTAATGAAATTTGCAGATGACCCCAAAAGAGGATACACTCCAAACACCAGGAAAGCCAAAGAAATTACATAAAACATTAGCAATATGGCAAAGAGAATGACACTCAACTTGAAAAAATTTCAAGTTGAGGCATCTGGGGAAAAGTAATTGGAAAGAAAATTTTTCATGGGGAGGGCAACACCTGGAAAATAGTAATGTCTGTAAGAGGCCCAAGGGTGACGCTAAATGGCGAACTAGATACATGTCTGTTGTATAATATTGTGAGAAAAATATAACACTGACCTTTTGTCACAAAGCACGGAGATAATGGCTCTTTCCGTTTGGCCCTAGTAAGATAGCACCTGGGATGCTGTTTTTGGTTTTGGACACTTCATTAGTGGAAAATTGTTGATTAGCATTTGGGAATTTGGAGGCAAGAAACAAGAAACAATTAAAAGCATACATTTGACACGATTAACCCATTCAAACAACAGCACAGAGCAAAAGAGGAAAAATGAAACTCCGCATTTAAATTGTGTTGCTGAGAAATCAAATTAATCAAAAGTCTCTTCATTTCAACTTCAGCATAGAACCACTGATTGTTGGAGCTGCGAGGGACTTTGGAGACGAATTTTGCTAGACTTTAATTAAGTTCCTTTAATTAAGTGTCCTTTCATTTCAGCTTAAAGAAACCACTTTAGCAATTCTTGCAAGGAAGGTCAGTGGTGATCAATTCCCTTAGCTTTTGTTTGTCTGGGAAGAGATCCATACGTATATAACAGAAATCTGATTATATCAATCCTCTGCTTCCAATGGCTCTCTATTGCTTATGACATGGCTTATCAAAATCCTTCATGAACTGCCTTCTCTCTATTCATCACCTTGCTTCTCAAGGGTGGTAAGTGGCAGCGCTGGGATTTGAACTCATGTAATTGACTTTCAGAGCCAATATTCTTAACTGCTTGCTTGCATTGTCCCAGCAGTCAGCCATATTGAATGTCCTTCATCGTCTCCCATGAACTATGCTTTTTCGTCTTTAGGCTGCTGTAGCTTATGCTTGGACTTTTCTCTGTCCACTCTTTTGGCTTGGAAAACCCCTCCATATTTATCCTTCAGATCTTAGCTTTGAAGTTTCTTTAAGAAGTTTCACGTGATTCCCCAAGTCTGAGCCAGAAGCCCCTGCCCTATAGTCCTATAAATTCTTTTTCTTCCCCGACATATAACTTATTTGTTGTATTATAATTGCCAGTTTATTTACTTACCTCTTTGACAAAAATTTGAATTCTGTGATCTCAGGGACTGTGATTATTTTATACATCATTATATCCCCAGTGCATACAGTAGGCACTGGTAACATATTTGTTGTATAAACAAACAGAAGATTCCATTCTGCAAGTTTTAGAGCTTAATACTGGGGGTTGGGAAGAGAATACTATAGTCATCTTCCTGTTTGGATCTCTTGCGGGGGTGATTCAAAGCACAACCTAAAAAGAACTCAAAGGCAGCGGAGATACTCAGGAGAGATAGAAAAAGAGGGACCTGGGATGAGTGGAACCTGGTGCTGCTTTGCTTCTACTGTTTTCCTCTCCACAGCTCTTCTTTGCAGGTGTATCAAACCCCTATCAAACCTATTTTGGCTGGGTGGGGCCAGGTGCTTCCTCACAGCCGGGAACATCTCGCGGCGCCTCATCATCGCGAGAGCGGCGCGAAGCCGCCTCATAGCCCCGAAGGCTTCCTTGCTGGGTCATTGAAAGTTCAGGCACTTTCCGTAGGTCGTGGAATGTGCAGTGACCTCCCAACAGATGTTCCGTCTCTGCTTGACTTTCTGTGGGGCCCGGAACACGGGACTGGAACCGACGAAACCTGCGGAAGAATGGTGGTCGCCTGACTGGAGCCCCCTGCGGGGAAGAACCTCCGCGAGTGAGGAAGAGCCGGCAGAGCCTAGCGGGCGTTGCCGGGAGTGTCCACCACAGGCCCGATGTGGGCCTGTGCCCTCTGACAGGCGGAGGAGGAAAGGGAAAGACGGTGTTGGGGAGCGAGAAAAGAGGCACCCAGGAGGGGAATATTTTTCTCGGTCAGCAGTGGAGAAGAGTCCCAGGGTCGGTGGACAGAGGAGGCCACGGAGTCGACACACGGCCCTGGGCTGCGGAACCCTGGGCTGAGGTCGGAGAGCATCAGGCGGCGGCTCAGAAGACAGGTGAGCAGCACCCCCTTTTGAGGACTTGTGGAGGAGCTAATGTAGGAGGGGGTATCCTGAGAAAATATGGACTTCCTGCTAATGAAGGGGTAGCTGAGAGCACAATATTTGGGGTATGGCCCTGAGGGGATCAGATTTATGCTCACTGTACTGGAAGACCATGGAAAATACTGGTTGTATTTGGACTTAGTAGACATAATGCAGTCGGGTGACCCTTTATGGGACTGAGCGGGTGGGACTCAGCTGAAGAAACTACTTGTTATAAAATGTAAATATAAAATCACCATAGAAATAACTCCAGCACTGGCTGCGAATCTCCAAGCTTATTTGCTTAGTCTGAGTCCAGAGATGTAGCTGTATTTATTTCTTGCTCGCCCTCATTCTGTTCTGTCCCCCTTCCCTTCTTCCCTTCCTCACTTTTCACTCCTCCCCTTGCTTTGTCTCCTTATCACTACCTCCTTCCTTCCATCAAACCAGGAGTTCTTAACCTTAGAATTATGGTGGTCCGCGAACCACAACGGAAAGAAAATCATATTTGTTTAACATCTAAATAAAAATTTGCGTCTTCGTCAATTATGAACGTGATCGTAAACCACAGGAATATTAGCAGTACCCATGACTCATCAATAGAAATCAAGTGGTTTTGACAGTACCTGTACCTTTGCCACCAGAGAAATCACAGATGTCATTCACATTGTGGTATGTAGAAATATTTTTGCTCATTGCTATAAAATTATGAGTTATTTGATTGCCACCTGATCTTGTATTCAGTGCATTAACACTGAAGCATGCTATATCATTAACTTAAAAAAATATTTTGACAACTGTAGTACAATATAATTCATTTCCTTTGCATACTTCTTATTCATTCCTGATTTTGCTATGGTGCACAGAAGAAAAACTGGTGCTGATCTTCAGAAAGTGAATGACCCAAATCACTGGGCCACAAATCTTTTTCCAATTTAAGTGGTTTCCAGTTCTTCCTTTCAACAAAATAGAAGGAGGACCTAATGTAGTTGTTAACTGATAGATAATTAAAAGTAATTTTTAGTAATAGGTCAGTGTAGGATTTTTGTCAAATAACTCTGGAGATCAAAGAATTATGTGCTGTTACCATAGCAAAATGATTATTCCTAATTACTTATTTACGTAAACAAGCTTCCTCAGAATTTATATTTAAAAATAAATAAATATAGGAAAGGGATTGATTTTGTACATCTACTATTACTGTCAGTAAAAGCATGGATCCATAAAAGCCACATTCCTCTCACTGAGGGATATGATGTGAATACAATTATTATGTTTAATATTTATATAAATTTTATTATGTTTACGCTGTTTTGCTCAGTTGGGTGCTAATACTAATTATAATGACAGTGCAATTAAGAAGAAATTTTTTTATAGTCTGAGCCTCCAGAACTATGAGAGGATAAGTTTATTTTCTTTTAAGCCAACAAAGCTATGGTAATTTGTTACAGCAGCCAGAGGAAATTAATAATAGGGTTTATAGTGTATGCACTTGTTCAGTTTTAGTAGATACTGCCAAATAGTTTTCCAGAGTGGTTGTACCAATTTACACTCCCAGTAGCAGTGTATGAAAGTTCTGGTCGCTCTACATCAAGGGTTGGGGGTTAGATATTGAAGAACCAGATAGTATTTTAGGCTTTGTAGGCCATATGGATTTGTGGCAGTTACTCAGCTCTGCTATGGTAGCGTGAAAGAAGCCATAGACAGTGCATAAATGAATAAGCAGGGCTGCATTCCTATGAAACTTTATTTACAAATAAGGTGGTGGGGGTCTTATTTTGCTGACCCTTGCTCTGTGTCTTCTTCAGCCCTGTAATTTCTGTCCTTTTCATTTTAGCCATTCTTGTAGTGTGCAGTGGTATCTCATTATGGTTTTAAATCACACATCTCTGATGACAAATGAGGTTGAGCATCTTTTCAGGTGTTGACCACTTAGATATACTCTTTTGTGAAGGGTCTTTTCAAGTGTTTTGCTAATTTTTAAAATACAGTAAGTCCCCTACATATGAACCTTCAAGATGCGAACTTCCAAAGATGTGAACGTGCCTGCCAGCCCCTGTATGCCAGCTGTTGTACTGCACTATTGTACTTTTCAAGGTACTGTACTGTAAGATTAAAAGTGTTTTATTTTTTGTGTTTGTTTGGTTTTATGGACGAATTGTTTGTGTGAAAGGTATTATAAACCTATTACAGTACATTACTATATAGCCGATTGTGTTAGTTGTGTTAGTTGTGTGAGATGTAATCCACATACTATCAAATTCGTCCTTTTAAAACTATACAGGCCAGTGGTCATAAGTATATTCACAGAGTTGTGTTACCATCACCACTACCTAATTTCACAGCATATTCATCACTGCCTCAGAAAAGAAAACCCCATGACCATTAATAATTACTCTCCATTCCTTCTACTCCTAGCGCCTGGAAACCACTAGTCTACTTTCTGTCTCTATGAATTTGCTTATCCTGGACATTTCATATAAGTGGAATCATAGAATATGTGATCTTTTGTGTCTGGCTTCTTAGCATAATGCTTTCAGAGTTCATCCATGTTGTAACATAGTCAGTACTTCATTTTTTTCTTTGTTTAACAATTTCATTGGAGTATAATTGCTTTACATTGTTGTGTTAGTTTCTACTGTATAACAAAGTGAATCAGCAATACATTTACATATATCCCTGTATCCCCTCCCCCTTGCGTCTCCCTCTCACCCTCTCTATCCCTCCCCTCTAGGTGGTCGCAAAGCACCGAGCTGATCTCCCTGTGCTATGCGGCTTCTTCCCACTAGCTATCTGTTTTACATTTGGTAGTGTATATATGTCCATGCCACTCTCTCACTTCATTCCAGCTTATCCTTTCCCCTCCACATGTCCTCAAGTCCATTCTCTATGTCTGCGTCTTTCTTCTTGTTCTGCCCCTAGGTTCTTCAGAACAATTTTAAATTTTTTTAGATTCCATATATATGTGTTACCAGATGGCATTTGTTTTTCTCTTTCTGACTTACTTCACTCTGTATGACAGGCTCTAGGTCCATCCACCTCACTACAAATAACTCAATTTCGTTTCTTTTTATGGCTGAGTAATATTGCATTGTATATATGTGCCACATCTTCTTTATCCATTCATCTGTCGATGGACACTTAGGTTGCTTCCATGTCCTGGCTATTGTAAATAGTGCTGCAGTAAACATTGTGGTACATGACTCTTTTTGATTTATGGTTTTCTCTGGGTATATGCCCAGTAGTGGGATTGCTGGGTCATATGGTAGTTGCATTTTTAGTTTTTTAAGGAACCTCCATACTGTTCTGCATGGTGGCTGTATCAATTAACATTCCCACCAGCAGTGCAAGAGGGTTCCCTTTTCTCCACACCCTCTCCAGCATTTATTGTTTGTAGACCTTTTGATGATGTCCATTCTGACTGCTGTGAGGTGATGCCTCATTGTAGTTGTGATTTGCATTTCTCTAATGATTAGTGATGTTGAGCATCCTTCATGTGTTCATCGGCGATCTGTATGTCTTCTTTGGAGAAATGTCTATTTAGGTCTTCTACTCATCTTTGGGTTGGGTTGTTTGTTTTTTTGATATGGAGCTGCATGAGCTGCTTGTGTATTTTGGAGATTAATCCTTTGCCAGTTGCTTCGTTGGCAAATATTTTCTCCCATTCTGAGGGTTGTCTTTTGGTCTTGTTTATGGTTTCCTTTGCTGTGCGAAAGCGCTTAAGTTTCATTATGTCCCATTAGTTTAGTTTTGTTTTTATTTCCATTTCTCTAGGAGGTGGGTCAAAAAGGATTTTGCTGTGATTTATGTCATAGAGTGTTCTGCCTATGTTTTCCTCTAAGAGTTTTATAGTGTCTGGTCTTACGTTTAGGTCTTTAATCCATTTTGAGTTTATTTTTGTGTATGGTGTTAGGGAGTGTTCTAATTTCATTCTTTTACATGTAGCTGTCCAGTTTTCCCAGCAGCACTTATTGAAGAGGTTGTCTTTTCTCCATTGTATATTCTTGCCTCCTTTATCAAAGGTAAGGTGACCATATGTGCGTGGGTTTATCTCTGGGCTTTCTATCTTGTTCCAATGATCTGTGTTTCTGTTTTTGTGCCAGTACCATCCTGTCTTGATTACTGTAGCTTTGTAGTCTAGTCTGAAGTCAGGGAGCCTGATTCCTCTGGCTCCATTTTTCTTTTTCAAGTTTGCTTTGGCTATTCGGGTTTTTTTGTGTTTCCATACAAATTGTGAAATATTTTGTTCTAGTTCTGTGAAAAATGCCATTGGTAGTTTGATAGGGATTGCATTGAATCTGTAGATTGCTTAGGGTAGTATAGCCATTTTCACAATGTTGATTCTTCCAATCCAAGAACATGGTATATCTCTCCATCTGTTTGTATCATCTTTAATGTCTTTCATCAGTGTCTTATAGATTTCTGCATATAGGTCTTTTGTCTCCCTAGGTAGGTTTATTCCTAGGTATTTTATTCTTTTTGTTGCAGTGGTAAATGGGAGTGTTTCCTTAACTTCTCTTTCAGATTTTTCAGCATTAGTATATAGGAATGCAAGAGATTTCTGTGTATGAATTTTGTATCCTGCTACTTTTCCAAATTCATTGATTAGCTCTAGTAGTTTTCTGGTAGCATCTTTAGGATTCTCTATGTATAGTATCATGTCATCTGCAGACAGTGACAGTTTTACTTCCTCTTTTCCGATTTGGATTCCTTTCATTTTGTTTTTTGTCTCTGATTGCTGTGGCTAAAACTTCCAAAACTATGTTGAATAATAGTGGTGAGAGTGGGCAACCTTGTCTTGTTCCTGATCTTAGTGGAAATGGTTTCAGTTTTTTACTATTGATAACAATGTTGGCTGTGGGTTTGTCATATAGGGCCTTTATTATGTTGAGGTAAGTTCCCTCTATGCCTACTTTCTGGAGAGTTTTTATCATAAATGGGTGTTGAATTTTGTCAAAAGCTTTTTCTGCATCTATTGAGATTATCATATGGTTTTTATCCTTCAATTTGTTAATATGGTGTATCACATTGATTGATTTCGTGTATTGAAGAATCCTTGCATTCCTGGGATAAACCCCACTTGATCATGGTGTATGATCCTTTTAATGTGCTGCTGGATTCTGTTTGATAGTATTTTGTTAAGGATTTTCACATCTGTGTTCATCAGTGATATTAGCCTGTAGTTTTCTTTTTCTGTAGTATCTTTGTCTTGTTTTGGTATCAGGGTGATGGTGGCCTCCTAGAAGGAGTTTGGGAGTGTTCCTCCCTCTGCTATATTATGGAAGAGTTTGAGAAGGATAGGCGTTAGCTCTTTTCCAAATGTTTGATAGAATTCACCTGTGAATCCATCTGGTCCTGGACTTTTGTTTGTTGGAAGATTTTTAATCACAGTTTCAATTTCAGTGCTTGTGATTGGTCTGTTTGTATTTTCTATTTCTTCCTGGTTCAGTCTCAGAAGTTTGTGCTTTTCTAAGGATTTGTCCATATCTTCTGGGTTGCCCATTTTATTGACATATAGTTGCTTGTAATAATCTCTCATGAGCCTCTGTATTTCTGCAGTGTCAGTTGTTACTTCTCCTTTTTTAATTCCTGATTCTGTTGATTTGAGTCTCCTCCCTCTTCTTCTTGATGAGTCTGGCTAATGGTTTATCAATTTTGTTTATCTTCTCAAACAACCAGCTTTTAGTTTAATTGATCTTTGCTATCGTTTCCTTCATTTATTTTCTTTTTTTTTTTTTGTGCGGTATGCGGACCTTTCACTGTTGTAGCCTCCCCCGTTGCTGAGCACAGGCTCCGGACGTGCAGGCTCAGTAGCCATGGCTCATGGGCCCAGCCGCTCTGCGGCACGTGGGATCTTCCCGGACCGGGGTACGAACCCATGTCCCCTGCATCGGCAGGCGGACTCCCAACCACTGTGCCACCAGGGAAGCCCCCTTCATTTCTTTTTCATTTATTTCTGCTCTCATCTTTATGATTTCTTTCCTTCTGCTAACTTTGGGGTTTTTTTTGTTCTTCTTTCTCTAATTGCTTTAGGTGTAAGGTTAGGTTGTTTATTTGAGATGTTTCCTCTTTCTTTAGGTAGGATTGTATTGCTATAAACTTCCTTCTCAGAACTGCTTTTGCTGAGTCCCACAGGTTTTGGGCCATGGTGTTTTCATTGTTATTTGTTTCTAGGTATTTTTTGATTTCCTTTTTGATTACATCAGTGGTCTCTCGGTTATTTAGTAGTGTACTGTTGAGCCTTCATGTGTTTGTATTTTTACGGTTTTTTTCCCTATAATTGATATCTAGTCTCATAGCGTTGTGGTCAGAAAAGATTGATAGAATTTCAATTTTCTTAAATTTACCAAGGCTTGATTTGTGACCCAAGATATGATCTATCCTGGAGAGTGTTCCATGAGCACCTGAGAAGAAAGTGTATACTGTTGTTTTTGGATGGAATGTCCTATAAATATCAATGAAGTCCATCTTGTTTAATGTATCATTTAAAGCTTGTGTTTCCTTATTTTCATTTTGGATGATCTGTCCATTGGTGAAAGTGGGGTGTTAAAGTCCCCTACTATGACTGTGTAACTGTCAATATCCCCTTTTATGGCTGATAGCATTTGCCTTATGTATTGAGGTGCTCCTATGTTGGTGCATAAATATTTACAATTGTTATATCTTCTTCTTGGATTGATCCCTTGAGCATTATGTAGTGTCCTTCTTTGTCTCTTGTAATAGTCTTTATTTTAAAGTCTTTTCTGTCTGATATTTCTTTTTTTTTTTGGTTTTTTTTTTGTTTTTTTTTTTGGTACACGGGCCTCTCACTGTTGTGGCCTCTCCTGTTGCGGAGCACAGGCTCTGGACGTGCAGGCTCAGCGGCCATGGCTTACAGGCCCAGCCGCTCCGTGGCATGTGGGATCTTCCCGGACCAGGGCGCGAACCTGTGTCCCCTGCATCGGCAGGCGGACTCTCAACCACTGCGCCACCAGGGAAGCCCTGATATTTCTTTCGATTTCCATATGCATGGAATATCTTTTTCCATCCCCTCACTTTCAGTCTATGTGTCCCTAGGTCTGAAGTGGATCTCTTGTAGACAGCATATATACGGGTTTTGTTTTTGTATCCATTCAGCCAGTCTGTCTTTTAGTTGGAGCATTTAATCAATTTACATTTAAGGTAATAATCAATATGTATGCTCCTATTACCATTTTCTTAATTGTTTTGGGTTTGTTATTGTAGGTCTTTTCGTTGTCTTGTGTTTCCCGCCTAGAGAAGTTCCTTTAGCATTTGTTGTAACTTTTGCTTGTCTGTAAAGGTTTTAATTTCTCCATTGAATCTGAATGCAATCCTTGCTGGGTAGAGTAATCTTGGTTGTAGGTTTTTCCCTTTCATCACTTTAAATATGTCCTGCCAATCCCTTCTGGCTTGCAGAGTTTCTGCTGAAAGGTCAGCTGTTAACCTTATGGGGATTCCCTTGAATGTTATTTGTTGCTTTTCCCTTGCTGCTTTTAATATTTTTTCTTGGTATTTAATTTTTGATAGTTTGATTAATGTGTGTCTTGGTGTGTTTCTCCTTGGATTTATCCTGTATGGGACTCTCTGAGCTTCTTGGAGTTGATTGACTATTGCCTTTCCTATATTAGGGAAAATTTCAACTAAAAGCTCTTCAAATATTTTCTCAGTCCCTTTTTTTTCTCTTCGTCTTCTGGGACCTCTATAATTCGAATGTTGGTGCATTTAATGTTGTCCCAGAGGTCTCTGAGACTGTCCTCAGTTCTTTTCATTCTTTTTTCTTTATTCTGCTCTGAGGTAGTTATTTCCACTATTTTATCTTCCAGGTCACTTATCCGTTCTTTTGCGTCAGTTATTCTGCTATTGATTTCTTTCTAGAGAGTTTTTAATTTCATTTATTGTGTTGTTCATCATTGTTTGCTCTTTAGTTCTTCTGGGTCCTTGTTAAACATTTCTTGTATTTTCTCCATTCTATTTCCAAGATTTTGGATCATCTTTAATGTCATTACTCTGAATTCTTTTTTAGGTAGACTGCCTATTTCCTCTTCATTTGTTTGGTTTGGTGGGTTTTTACCTTGCTCCTTCATCTGCTGTGTATTTCTCTGTCTTCTCATTTTGCTTAACTTACTGTGTTTGGGATCTCCTTTTTGCAGGCTGCAGGTTCGTAGTTCCCATTGTTTTTGGTGTCTGCCTCCAGTGGGTAAGTTTGGTTCAGTGGGTTGTGTATGCTTCCTGGTGGAGGGAACTGGTGCCTGTGTTCTGGTGGATGAGGCTGGATCTTGTTTTTCTCGTGGGCAGGACCGCGTCCGGTGGTGTGTTTTGGGGTGTCTGTGAACTTATTATGATTTTAGGCAGCCTCTCTGCTAATGGGTGGGGTTGTGTTCCTGTCTTGCTAGTTGTTTGGCATAAGGTGTCCAGCACTGTAGTTTGCTGGTTGTTGAGTGGAGCTGGGTCTTAGTGTTGAAATGGAGATCTCTGGGAGAGCTTTTGACGTTTGATATTATGTGGGGCCGGGAGGTCTCTGGTGGACCAATGTCCTGAACTTGGCTCTCCCACCTCGGAGGCTCAGGCCTGACAACCGGCTGGAGCACCAAGACCCAGTCAGCCTCTTGGCTCTGCCTGGGGGCAACCTCGGAAAGTGTCCTGCTTCCCCCCCCGCCTCCCCCGTCTCTGGGGTGCCACCCGCAGCTGAGTCACCAGCCCAGCTGTGTCTCGGATGTGTGTGCCTGGCCCCAGCTGGCCTCCCCTTGGAAGACCCCCTCCCCCCAGTGCAGCTGCCTGCACCCTCCCGGACCACTGCTTCTGGGTGGCTAAGCTTCCTAGCTTTAGCTTTTATTGTGGAAATAGTGTGTGGATGGGGTGATAGTAGTTACCCATGGGCCAGGGCTTCTGTGGTTTGGAACTTCTTGCCAGTGCCAAAGCGGGGAGCATGCAGGCTCTCTTGCTGGCTTGCCTTTTTGTGAGGCACGGAGGTAAACAGGAGCAGTAAGGCTTGAAAGCTGCCCAAAACAGAGTCAGACTTTTTATTCCAGTGGATCTTTGATCAGTTTTAGAACATCCTCCATCATTATCTCTTCAAATATTGCTTCTGCCCCATTTTCTCTCTCTTGCTTTTCTAGAGCTGTAATTACATGTGTGTTAGATCTTTTGGCTGTGTTCCACGTCTCCATGTTCTGTTTATTCTTTCTCTTTCCCTTCATGTTCTCTTTGTCTTCTCTACTACCCCCAGCAGTCTTTTTTCTTTTTGTGCTTCAGTTTAGATATTTTCTATTGATTTCTCTTTGAGTTTCCTTCCTGAGTTTGGCTAGGTCAGTTTACTTTAGACACATCCATTGAGTTCTTACTTTCATATATTTTATTTTTGGTTTTAGAATATCCGTTTGATTCTTTATGTAAATTTCACTTTGTTGAAATTTTATGTCTTTCACCTCTTTGTCCATCTTTTCCTTTCTTTTATTTAATATATGAATCATTTAAAGTCCTTGTCTGCTCAATCCAATATCCAGATCACTTATAGCTCTGCTTTTATTGGTTACCAGTCAAGTGGTTATGTTTTCATATACCTAGTAATTTTTGTCTGAATTTCAGATGTTTTATATTAAACACACACACACACACACACACACACACACACACCAGTAACAACTTTAGAAGCTTGAGATACGAAGCTTCAGCTTCTCTTTTACCAGAGAAGTAATATTCTAAGATGGTGGAATGGTTGTTACCTTAATCCTGTTGTAAACTTATTTAGGTCAAGACTGGTTTGCAGTTTTGGTCAGATCTAGTCCACCTTTGTTTTCCTTATTCCTAGGACATGGTCCTTCACGGTTTTTCACTGAGAGCATGAGGGGAAGGGGGTAGTCCTCTGTTTAGAACCAAGACTCTGAAGAAGTTTTCAGTCTGCTTTCCAGAGGTACTTGGATTAGCCTTCCACCCCATGAAGCTTCAAAATATCTCACATGTTTGAGGAGGAGAGTGGCTGTGGGCTTCAGGTCTCTCAAGTCTCCAGTTTTGGTGCTCTGGTCCCCCACAACTGCCAGGACTACTGGTTTCTCTATTTTCTAGGAGCAGCTTTCTGAAGCCTGAATTATTAGCCTCTAGCTGTGTCCATGTTGAAAAATGCAATGAGGGAAAAAGTGATAGTTGATGGCAGCATTAATCTATCATTCCCTCCAGGGCTTTTACCTCTCAGTGGCTATATTCAAGGCCCTTTGTCTCCTAAGTATCCACAGACACTAGAAAATTCTACTCTGCTTTCTGGAAGTTTTGGCTTATCTTCAGAATTCAGCAGATACCTTGAGGAAGAAACTGGCCTTGTGTTTGAGACTTTTCAAATCTTCACTTTCGTCACTCCATCCCAAGCAATTGTCAAAGGTTTGGCTCTTTTCTCTGCCCTATAGTAGCATTCCTGTGCTTGCCCCAATTCCAGATCTCAGCCACAAGTTTGTGCCCAGAAGTGACAAATGTCCCCCAAACACCGTAGATCCTAAGATTACCTCTGAATGGTTCTCTGCTCTCAGAAATTTTGTCCCTGATATTCCTTATTGTCTTTGCAGCTCTTTTTATTTTTTTGGCCACACTGCAGGGCATGCAAGATCTTAGTTGCCTGACCAGAGATTGAACCCGTGCCCCCTGCAGTGGAAGCTTGGAGTCCTAACCACTGGACCGCCAGGGAAGTCCCACCTTTGCAGCTCTTTGATGCCTTTAAATATATAATTTTTGTAATTTATCCAAATTTTAGTTGTTGTTAAGTGGTAATATTTACCTGACGCAGACTACTTCATCCTACATGGAAACGTAAGTGTTCAGAGGCCCATATTTAAAAAAAAAAGTCTTTTGGAGGGCTATGGAACAACCTTTGGAAGACCACTAAACTAGAAAGTGATTAAATAGATAATACTGTAGTGTGGTAAGTATTGTGGCATGTTTAAGGGAGTAAGTTCTACCTAAGCCAAGGTTAAAGGAACTAGATTTGGGGGGTCAACACTGGAGGCAGTGTTGTCTAAGATGATAACCTAAATATTAAGCAGGAGTTAGTCAGACATAGTTGAGGGTAGATATTTTGAAATGTTTTTGGAATCTCTTACCTTAGCTAACAGACTGCATCTGGCCAATACCTCAGACTTTCCGGATAGTTAGTCCTTAGCACTTGGAAACTGTATACCATGCTTGCCAGTGTTCTGAGGTCTGGATGTACCCATATCACACTTCCTGTCTGCTCTTCACAGTTGACCCACCTTTCCTAAAATCCTTATTATCTGACATAAATTTAGACATAAATTCTTGGAAACAGTGCATTTTAAATTGGAACTGCCAGTGGACTCAACTTTGGCTTCTAATTCCATGAGCCTAGGATAGCATTATTTTAAAGGAACTTTACTTCGCAGTGGAGTAGTTGACTTTTGTAGGACACTGGAATAAGGAGAGGAAAGGTTTGCTAAGGTCCCTTACCTGACCTTTGCTGTGTCAGAGAGGATGCAGCTTCTTTCAGAAGTCTGAGAGAGTGAAAGGTGTTTTCATAGTCCTTGAGGCTGTGAAGTTGAATATGGTACCTGGGAAGGTTTGATTGTAAATCAGCTTTTTCTATATGTTCAGATACCTGTGTTCATCTTTCTGTTCTTACAAGTTAACTGGGATGGCCATTGGTAAAGCTGTTAAGTCATTAGTAACTTCAATGCCAAAGACCTTTCTTCTAAATTCCTTTCTCTTCTCAGTTTTACTCTTTCACCATAGAGATCAAAGAAAGGAACAATAGCTGTCTTTACATCCAGGTAGCCCACCAACACTTATAAAGCATTTTCATGTATACTTTCTTTATAATCATCTTGTAAGTCTGGCATTTTTCTAGTGCAAAACAGCTCAGAGAAAGTAAGGGACTGCTTAAGGGACAATGATGGGCTTTTCTCTGTGTCCTTAGTAGGACCAAAGTGGTCTGGTGGAGTCCAGAATATTTTAGACCCCATTTGGAAGATTTACTTTCATTGTAGTTTCTCTTATTCTGCCATTCCACAGCCCAGTGTTCTTAATGCATCTTCTACTGCTTTAGACCAAAGTTTGATCTGCTATCAGTCATTTATGAATTTGAATATGCTGGCTCAGCGGGGACTATTAGAGATCTGTTCCCAGAAATTACTTGGTGAGAAGACCTTCTGTAGATTTTAAACTGCTTTATATTTGTTGGTGTTTTTATTGCAGTCATACACAATTTTAGCAATGTGGATGACTAGGAGTTAACTGCCCATTTACGTTTCTGTAGGAGAATGTATTTGACTTTAAAACAAACCAATAAATACAATTTATTTGTAAATTTTAAAGTGATCATAATTAAGGTTTTTTTTTTGGTTTGTTTTTGGTAAATATCTTGATTTCTAATGGGGATATAACACCTTTTGTGTAAGTCAGCCTGGATGCAGAGAAGGCTAGGGGAATTATGATCCTCGTAATACTATGTTCCTAGTGGTTAGGGTTGAGGAGGAAGTAAGGTACTGTTTGATATACAGGTAAAACCTCAGTTTGGCTGATGTGCAGATCACTTTTCAGGGTTGGCATGGTGGGGATTATCTGGATATGGGAGAGAGATCTCTTGGGCTTTGAGGCCACTGAACTAGAGAAGTAAAAATGGGCTCACATAGGGAAAGAGGAGAGAGATTTGCAGCTCAGCTGACCTGGAGAGGAGGAAGAAATACCTTGATCAAGGCTAGTAAATAATACCAAAGTTCTTTCCAATTTATTTTCACCTGAATTATCTTACTTGACCTTCACAGTACAGTTGACCCTTGAACAACATGGGTTCACTGTGTGGGTGCACTTATGCGCAGATTTTTTCCAGTAAATATGTACTACATGATTTGTGGTTGGTTCAGTCTGCAGATGTGGAACTGCAGATACAGAACAGAGGGCTGACTGTAAAGTTATAGGCAGAGTTTAGACTGGGGTAGGGGGTTTTGGCACTTCTAATCCCCAGTTGTTCAAGGGTCAACTGTAATTGTAGGATTTGTTTATATTCCCATTCTACAGATGAGACTACTCTGACTTGAAGGAGTTAAGTGAAATGTTTCAGGTTTTTCAGCCCAAGTCTTTCAGTTCCAAAGCCATAATCTTTATCTGCTCTACCTTGCTGCCTTATTATTGTTATTTTTTTATATATAAGATTTTGAAAATAAAGTGTATCATTGGGATCTCTCTCTCTTTTTTAAAATATATTTATGGCTGCGTTGGGTCTTTGTTGCTGCATGTGGGCTTTCTCTAGTTGTGGTGAGCGGGGTCTACTCTTCATTGCGGTGTGCAGGCTTCTCATTGTGGTGGCTTCTCTTGTTGCGGAGCGCGGGCTCTAGGCATGTGGGCTTCAATAGTTGTGTGGCACATGGGCTCTAGGCACGTGGGCTTCAATAGTTGTGGCACATGGGCTCAGTAGCTGTGGCTCATGGGCTCTAGAGCACAGGCTCAGTAGTTGTGGCGCACAGGCTTAGTTGCTCTGCAGCATGTGAGATCTTCCCGGACCAGGGCTTGAAGCCATGTTCCCTGCATTGGCAGGTGGATTCTTAACCACTGCACCACCAGGGAAGCCCCCTCATTGGGATCTGTTAGAAGTATGGGTGTACTTTTCAGTTGTCCCTTGTTTCAAATAAAAACTTAAATACAGTATTATAATTTGGAAAATATAGAAAAGAAGAAAGAGGTAAAAAACCCATCTTTAATCTTTTTTCTTGCCTTTTTTACATAGTTCAAATAGTAACTGAGTGTTTATGTATAATTTTATTCTTGCTTTTTCCACTTAACATTACAACATAAACATTTTCGGTTTTAATAAACCATTCATAACCTAATTTTTTTTTTTTTTTTTGCGGTACATGGGCCTCTCACTGTTGTGGCCTCTCCCGTTGCGGAGCACAGGCTCCGGACACGCAGGCTCAGCGGCCATGGCTCATGGGCCCAGCCGTTCCGTGGCATGTGGGATCTTCCTGGACTGGGGCACGAACCAGTGTCCCCTGCATCGGCAGGCGGACTCCCAACCACTGTGCCACCAGGGAAGCCCCATAACCTAATTTTAATGGCTATTTGATAGTCCATTGTGTGGATATACTGTAATTCCATTTTGCTGAGGGACAGTATGTATAATGGTTAAGAACACAGAATATGGATTACTTGTGTTTTAATCCTGGTTCTACCACCTTTTAGCTGTCTGTATGACCCTGGACAATTTAATTTAGGTACATCAACTTCTCCATATTAGATAAAGAATCTAATGGAGTAATAGAATATACTTTTATTTCATTAAAAAGAATGAAATAATGCCATTTGCAGCAACATGGATGGACCTAGAGATTATCATAAGCGAAGTAAGTCAGAAAGAGAAAGACAAATACCATGTGATAGCACTTATATGTGGAATCTAAAATACGACACAAATGAACATCTCTGTGAAGCAAAAACAGACTCACAAATATAGAGAACAGACTTGTGGTTGTCAAGGGGGGTGGGGGAGGGAAGGATTGGGTGTTTGGGATTAGCAGATGCAAACTATTATATATAGGATGGATAAACAACAAGGTCCTACTGTATAGCATAGGGAACTCTATTCAGTATCCTGTGATAGACCATAATGGGAAAGAATATGAAAAAGAATGTATATATGAATAACTGAGTCACTTTGCTGTACAGCAGAAATTAAACACATTGTAAATAAACTATACTTAAATAAAATTAAAATTTTTTTTTCCATTTTAAAATTGAGAACATAGTATCCACCTGTTAGAGGATTAAATAAGTCAACACGTGAAAAACCCTTCAAATATTGCCTAATACAAAGTAAATGCTATTTAAATAAGGGATATTATTATCGTTAATTTTCTGCTCATAAATATTTAGCTTATTTCAGTTTCTCATCTGATAAATAATGCTGTTACAAACATCTGTTCTTATAGATTTTTGTGGGACTTTGATTACTTAAAATAGATTGGATTGGAATTATCAAGTTAGAGTATATATATTTTTTAAAGTTTTGGTAGTTTTGTTGTTTATTTATTTATTTTATTTATTTTTGGCTGTGTTGGGTCTTAGTTGCGGCACTCAGGGTCTTCAGTGAAGCATGCGGGATCTTTCATTGTGGCGTGCTGGCTCCAGAGCACATGGGCTCTGTAGTTGTGGTGCACAGGTTCCAGAGCATGTGGGCTCTGTAGTTTGCTGCACGCAGGCTCTCCAGTTGAGGTGCACGAGCTCAGTAGTTGTGGCGCGAGGGCTTAGTTGTCCTGCAGCACGTGGGATCTTAGTTCTCTAACCAGGGATCGAACCCGTGTCACCTGCTTTGCAAGACGGATTCTTTACCACTGGGCCACCAGGGAAGTCCCCAGAGTATATTTTTTAAAGCTCTTGAGACATCTCATCAAATTGCTTTCCAAGTGTGTTGCTAATTTACAGTTAACCCTCCCACTTGCGGTGTTAGAATGGTTGTAGCTCTGTCTTGTGAGTGCTGTTGGTAAAAGGTAATAAATATAGCACAGCTTTTCCTTGACACACACACACACACACACATATTTTTAATTAGATTTATCTTCAATTAGAAATAGAGCCCCAGGAACTATCATATATATATGAAAAGCCATTCTCTTGTAGATAGACTAATGTAGAAGCCATGTTTTCTGAGCATAGACCCAGAAGAAAGGGAGTTGATGGACAAAACAAATGTTTTATGTCACTAGGCTGCTATTGCCTGATATATCTATCTCCACAATGGAGATCATCATGTCAGTGGAAAAATAATGATAATAAAATCACATTGAGCGCTTACTGGGTGCAGGCCCTTTATATATGATAAGTAATTTATACCTATTGTGTTATTTGAGGCTGTCAACTTTAACAATATAATAGCTAGTTATTTTACCACCAAAAGTGAGTCTATTTGGAAATAGCCAGAAGAATTACATTTTGGGATATGAGAACTATGGGGACCATTGGCAAATCCAGAGAACAAGGAAGGGGAACTTGCTTTTATAGGAAAAGGGGGGAGTTGGGAGGGGCTGTAATAGCCAAAGAGTCCATTAGAAGAAGCTAGGAGTCCAAAGTATGGAGAGGCTTCTCTTTGGTTAGGCTGCTACAATCTCTGGCTGGACTGCCCTCTGGTGGAGAGTAGTTTTCTTCTTCCTGCTTGATAGTAAAGTAGGCAACACGTTCCTGTCAGAGATGTAAGTATACCTCTCTTCCTGTTTGGAGTAGTTGATCTTCCTGTTTGGAGTAGTTGATGAGGGGCATGAGAACTCCCCCTGCAGGCCAGTTCTGACTCCAATTTTTAGCTGACATTTCTTTAGTTAATTCCACAGGACTACAACAATCTATGAGGTAATATTATTCCACTGTTTTACACATGTGTAACTGAAGCTCTGACAGGCTAACTTTCCCTGCAAGTGTAATGCCCATATCTGTGTTCTTTACCACTGCCCTATTTTGAGTATTGAAAATTGTTAGTTAAGAAAATTGTTAGTTACTCTTACTTGATATAATTTAAAAAACATAATCCACTGATCAGACAGTACTGTTGCATCCACCTGAGAGAAATATCCCTAGGGGTATTCTTGCTCTAAAAAATTGTGCCAGGAGGTGAAGACTAAGAAGGAAACCTGGAACCTCATTTGGAGTTTAAGGTGTTAGCTTTGCCCATCAACAGTGGGCTTGGACAAGTATTTGTCCAGTCATATTGGCAAACGTTTTGGCTGGTGGACTTGGAAAATCACAGGGATAATCAGGGTTTGGACTGAGAGAGTAAGACATTGTTACGTTTCTCTGATCATATTTCCCTCTCCTTTCCGTCTCCTGTAATTGGCCATAATCTGGGACTGAGGTTTAAAAAATTGTAACTGTTATATTGTTAGTTAAAATCTAATTTTATGTTTTCTTGATCAGTTTTTCAATTATTCTTCTGTGGCTATATACGGTTTTACGTTGTTTAAAGATTAAAAAATACTTTTGCAGTATCTGTGTTTTCTTTTAAAATTGGAAGCTGTAAAAAAAAAGTTGTTTTTCACTTGAGCATGACCCTTAATTGACTCACCGCCTCCCTTACCCCTCTTTTTATAGGAGGAACAAAATGTTCTTATCCCCTTCACGGAAACATACTTTAGGACTGGGTACACAGTCTCCTCAGATTTTTAAAAAATACCTTTTAAGTCATGGCTTGCTCAAGTTTTCAAATTCTTATTTTTGTATGACAAAGGCAGAGTATTTTAAATTTTATTTCTATGTGCATTATTCATCTTTCAAGACACAGTTCAAGTTCCATTCCCTCAATAAAGCTTTGCCTGGCTGCTCTGGCCTATCCAGTATTTCTCAATCCCAGCTCAACATTTGCTGTATAATCATGCACTGCTTTGTGAAATAGTTTACATAGTTTGCCTGTTTTTTTTTTGCTATTTACATCCTACAATAGTAGCACTATCTTATTTTATATTTGTGGCCCTTTAGATTTAATGGTGGCTCTCAGATAGGTGTTGTATCTATGTGTGTTGGTAGTGGTGGTGGATGGTAGCTGCTTATCAGACCTTACAGATGAAGAGGGTCACATCTTGGAAGAGCATAGAACTTCTGGCCTTCTGCTTTAGCAAGTAAAGTAGAGATTACCAAATGAGTGGGGATAGACAGGGAAAAGTGAAAATGGAAAGGGGATTCCTCCTTGAACAAGGGTAGGGGGGAAGTGGGAACAGGGAAGATACATATCAGAAACTTCAGAGGTATGTGAGATATTTAGGTTTATTGAAAGAAATTTGAGAAGTATCACTTTAGAACTCTACTCTCCAATAAGGTAGCTACTAACCAACCACGTGTGGCTTTTGAGCACTTGAAATGTGGCTAGAATGAATTGAGGTGTACTATAAGTGTAAAATAAACACTGGATTTCAGACAGTATGAAGAAAAGAATGTCAGATATAGAATATCAATAATTTTTATATTAATTACATGTTGAAGTGATAATATTTTAGATGCATTGGGATAATTGTATTACTAAAAGTAATTTTAACTGTTTCTTTTTACCTTTTTTAAAAATGTGACTGCTGGATAATTTAAAATTATATATGTGACTCATATTTGTGGTTCTCATTACATTTCTGTTGGGCAGTACTGCTCTAGAATGCAAATTCTGTGAGTACAGGGGCTGTCTCATTTATCTCTGTAATACCTAGCACCTAGCACAGTGCCAAGCACATGGGTGAGCACTCCCTGAATGCTTGCTTAATCATATGTCTTTCCCTCCAACTAGATTACAAGCTTCTGACAACTCAGAATTGAATTTTAATGTTTTGAATACCTCCCCATAGGCTTAGTAGAGTGTTATACACATAGTAGGCATTCAGAACATATTTATTATTAGATGAATGAATAAAATAACACTTTCTGATGGAAATTTCCCAGATGTTCACTTCCTCTGGTATTAGTTGGTTCCCAGCTGGTTTTCAAAAATTTCCAATGTGATATGTCTGGCTACTTGCCCCCCTTCCTTTCCCATTTCTTCTCCTTTTCCCTCTCCCTGTCCCTATAAACTCTTCTTTTTTTGGACATCTTCCAACCAACATGGTATGTAGGTCCTGACAACCTTTTATTTATTCCTTCTAAAGCCATTTAGTCAGCCCCCTCCTGTTTCTAGATTTTGTTCCTCCTTGCAAATTTCAATTAAAGTTCACTGGATCTTGCCAAGGGCTGAGAGGAAGATCTAGCTTTCCTCTCTCTCTGCCCAGACACCTGCACAGCCCTTTCTCAGTGGAGCTCACTACAGTGTGATTTACTTGGCAGCTTGGAACCCTCTACAGGCCATTATCTTTTATAAGTAAATAACTAAATGGGACTGAGAACAAGAGAGAAAAAAAGAGAGAATGTGAGCCAAGGAAGAAAATGCACACAAACACACAGATAGTCTGAAGATCTGGGTGGTGGTGCCAGCCCTAGTCCTTACTAGGAGTGTAATTTTGGGGAGATCTCTTCTCGGAGTCTCAGATCTTCATTAGAAAAAATTAAGGTGATAGGGTGATTTCTGTGTTCCCTTCTGGCACTAACACTCAGTGATTCTCTAGCCACTAACCAGAGAGGGCAGAAAGAGAAACAAATGAAGATCAGACCATTGTGAATTCAGGATGGGAACTCCATTGGTTGACCCACCTTTTGTGACTTTGTGTGCTATATTATTCTAACATCAATGTTGTAAGTTCTCTTACTCTTTAATCCTACTTGTTATTCTTTCCTCCCTAGTATTACTTCTGGAAACAGAATATCTATAAGAAGGGGGCTCCTCCAGGGTTCACTTTAGCTGTAATTACTTATGGTTGTTCAACAATTGCTTTTTTTCCCCTCTTTTTAAAAAAATTATGAAAACAAAAAAATAGGGCTTCCCTGGTGGCGCAGTGGTTGAGAGTCCGCCTGCCGATGCAGGGGATGTGGGTTCGTGCCCCGGTCTGGGAGGATCCCACATGTCGCGGAGCGGCTGGGCCCGTGAGCCATGGCCGCTGACCCTGCGTGTCCGGAGCCTGTGCTCTGCAATGGGAGAGGCCACGACAGTGAGAGGCCCGCGTACCGCAAAAAAAAAAAAAAAAAAATTATGTTAAAATATATATAACATCCTTTTTTTTTTTTTTACCATATTAACCATTTTAAAATGTATAGTTCAGTGGTATTAAATACAATCATATGGTTGTGCAGCCATCACCACCATCCATCCCCATAACTCTTTTCATCTTGTAAATCTGAAACTCTATACCTATTAAACAGTAACTCCCCATACTCCCCTCCCCCCAGCCCCTGGAAACCACCATGATATTTTCTGTCTTGATGATTTTGACTAACTACCTCATATAAATGGAATCATACAGTATATTTCTTTTTTGTGACTGGCTTATTTCACTTAGTATACTGTCCTCAAGTTTCATCCATGTTGAAGCATATTGCAGAATTTCCTTCCTTTTTTAAGACTGAATAATTTTCATTTTGTAAACCACATATTGTTTATCCATTTATTTGTTGATGGACTCTTGGATTGCTTCCACGTTTTAGCTATTGTGAATAATAGTATTGCTAGGAACATGGATATGGATGTACAAATATCTCTTTGAGACCTTGCTTTCAATTCTTTTGGGTATATACCCAGAAGTGGAATTAGGGGTCATATGGTAATTTTATTTTTAATTTTTTGAGGAGCCCCCATCATATTTTCTACAGTGGTTGTACCATGTTACATTCCCACCTACAGTGAACAAGGGTTCCAGTTTCTCCACATCCTCAGCAACACTTGTTGTTTTCTATATTTTTAAAAATATTAGCCATTCTAATGGGTGTGAGGTGGTATCTCACTGCAGTTTTGATTTGTATTTCCCTGATGATTAGTGATGTTGAGCATCTTTTCATGTGATTATTGGCCATTTGTATGTCTTCTTTGGAGAAATGTCTATTCAAGTCCTTTGCCCATTTTTGAATCAGATTGTTTGTTTTTTCATTGCTGAGCTTTCGGAGTTCTCTAAATATTCTGGATATTAATCCCTTCTCAGATACATGATTTGCAAATATTTTCTCCTATGCTGTGGTTTGCTTTTTTACTCTGTGGGTAGTATCTCTGAACGTACAAAATTTAAAAATTTTCATGAAGTGCAATTTGTCTGTGTTTTCATTGGTTGACTGTATCTTTGGTGTCATATCCAAGAAATCATTGCTAAATCCGGTCTTGTGAAGCTTTCATCCTGTGCTTTCTTCTAAGAGTTGCATTGTTTTAGGTCTTACATTTAGGTCTTTGATCCATTTATCCATTTTGAGTTAATTTTTGTATATGGTGTTAGGTAAGGGTCCAATTTCATTCCTTTGGATGTGGATGTTCAGTTTTCCCAAAACCATTTGTTGATAAGACTGTCCTTTTCCCATTGAATGGATTTGGCACTCTTGTAAAAAATCATTTGACTGTATATGTGAGGGTTTATTTCTGGGCTTTCTATTCTATTCCAGTGGTCTATATGGTCTTTATTCCAATAGCACACTTTTTTGATTACTGTGGTTTTATAGTAGGTTTTGAAATAAGGAAGTGTGAGTCCTCCAGGTTTGTTCTTTTTCAATATTGTTTTGGCTATTTCTGGTCCCTTGAAGTTCCATATGAATTTTTTGCAAAAAAATTCTGCAGAAATGTCATTGGGATTATAATAGGGATTGCACTGAATCTGTAGATTGCTTTGGGTAATATTGACATTTTAACAGTATTCATTCTTCCAATCCATGAACATGGGATGTGTTTCCATTTATTTATGTTTTCTTTAATTTCTTTCAGCAATGTTTTAACTACAAACCATTGTAGTCAAACATTGTACTAGTCTTTCACCTCCTTGGCTAAGCTAATTCTTAGGCATTTTATTCTTTTTGACGCTATTGTAAATGGAGTTGTTTTTGTAATTTCCTTTTCAGATTGTTCATTGTGTATGGAGATGTAACTGATTTTTGTTTGTTGACTTTGTATCCTGCTATCTTGCTGAGTTTATTTATTCTAACAGCTTTATTGTGGAGTCTTTAGGATTTTCTATGTATAAAATCATATTAACAGCAAATAGAGATAATTTTACTGCTTCCATTCCAAGTTGGATGCTTTCCCCCCATTTTTCTTGCCTAATTGCTTTAACTAGAGCTTCCAGCACTATGTTGACTAGAAGTGGTGTAAGTGGGCATTTTTTTTCTTTATTCCTGATCTTAGAGGGAAAACTTTCAGTCTTTTACCATTGAGTATTATGTTTGCCGTGGGTTTTTCATATATGGCTTTTATTGTGTGGAGATGGTTTCCTTCTATTTTGATTTTATGTAGTGTTTTTTAAATTAATTAATTTATTTTTGGCTGCTTTGGGTCTTTGTTGCTGTGTGCGGGCTTTCTCTAGTTGCAGCAAGTGGGGGCTACTCTTCATTGTGGTGCATGGGCTTCTCATTGCAGTGACTTGTTGTGGAGCACAGGTTCTAGGTGCGCAGGCTTTAGTAGTTGTGGCACGCGAACTCAGTAGTTGTGACTCGCAGGCTTTAGAGTGCAGGCTCAGTAGTTGTGGCATATGGGCTTAGTTGCTCTGCGGCATGTGGGATCTTCCTGCACCAGGGCTCGAACCCACGTCCCCTGCATTGGCAGGCGGATTCTTAACCACTGTGCCACCTGGGAAGTCCCATGTAGTGTTTTTATCACGAAAAGGTGTTGAATTTTGTCAAATGCTTTTTCTGCATCAATTGAGATGATCATGTTTTTTTTCCTTTCATTTTGTTGATGTGATGTATTATTACATTGATTTTTATATATTGAACTACCCTTGCACACCAGGAATTAATCCCACTTTGTCATGGTGTATAATTCTTTTAATATGCTGCTGAATTGTGTTTGCTAGTATTTTGTTGAGGATTTTTACATCATTGTTCATAAGGGGTATTGATCTGTAGTTTTCTTGTAGTGTCTTTGTCTCGCTTTTATATCAGAGTTACGCTGGTCGCAAAGATTGAGGTAGGAAGTGTTCTCTCCTTTTAATTTTTTTGGAAAAGTTTGAGAATGATTGGTATTAGTTTTTCTTTAGATGTTTGGTAGAATTCACTAGTGATGCCATCAGGTCTAGGGCTTTTCTTTGTTGGGAGATTTTTTTTTTTTTTTGCGGTATGCGGGCCTCTCACTGCCGTGGCCAGTCCCATCACGGAGCACAAGCTCCAGACGCGCAGGCCCAGTGGCCACGGCCCACGGGCCCAGCTGCTTCGTGGCATGTGGGATCCTCCCGGAGCGGGACACGAATCCGTGTCCCCTACATCGGCAGGTGGACTCTCAACCACTGTGCCACCAGGGAAGCCCTGTTGGAGATTTTTGATTACTGATTCAGTCTCCTTACTAGGTATAGGTCTATTCAGATGGTCTGTTTCTTCATAATTTAGTCTTGGGAGGTTTTGTGTTTCTGGGGGAATTTTTCCATTTCATCCAGGTTATCCAATTTTTTGGCATACAGTTGCTCATAGTGCTCTTATAATCCTTTTTATTTCTGTAGAATTGGTACTAATGTGCTCACTTCCTGATTTTAATAGAGTCTTTTCTCTCTTTTTTTTTAGTTAGTCTAGCTAAAGATTTATCAATTTTTTATTTCTGTAGAATTGGTACTAATGTGCTCACTTCCTGATTTTAATAGAGTCTTTTCTCTTTTTTTAGTCTAGCTAAAGATTTATCAATTTTGTTGAAATTTTCAAAGTATCAACTTTTTGTTTCATTAATTTTCTCTATTGTTTTTCTGTTCATGGTCTCATTTATATCTAATCTTTATAATTTCTTTCCTTCTGCTATCTTTGGGTTTAGTTTTTTCTTTTTTGTATTTCCTTCAAGTTGTAAAGCTAGGTTATTGGTTTGCGGCCTTTCTTGTTATTTATTTATTTATTTATTTATTTATTTTTGGCTGTGGTGGGTCTTCATCGCTGTGCATGGGCTTTCTCTAGTTGCGTTGAGTGGGAGCTACTCTTCATTGCATTGCGTGGGCTTCTCACTGCAGTGGCTTCTCTTGTTGTGGAGCATGAGCTGTAGGTGTGTGGGCTTCAGTAATTGTGGCACATGGGCTCAGTAGTTGTGGCTCTTGGGCTCTAGAGTGCAGGCTCAGTAGTTGTGGCACACGGGCTTAGTTGTTCCACAGCATGTGGGATCTTCCTGGACCAGGGATTGAACCTGTGTCCCCTGCATTGGCAGGTGGATTCTTAACCACTGCGCTACCAGGGAAATCCCTTGTTTTTTTCTTTATTTTATTTATTTATTTATCTTTATAGAGCAGGTTCTTATTAGTTATCTGTTTTATACATATTAGTGTATATATGTCAATCCCAAACTCCCAATTCATCCCATCCGCCCACTTTCTCCCCTTGGTAAGTTTTGGTATGTTGTGTTTTCATTTTCATTCAAGCCTAAGTATTTTCTAATTTCCCTTGTGATTTCTTCTTTGATCCATTGGTCTTTTAAAAGTGTGATGTTTAATTTCAAAATTTTGTGAATTTTCCAGTTTTCTTTATGTAATTGATTCCTAACTTCATCCTGTTTTGGTCAGAGAAGAAACTTTTTATGACATTTATATTTTTAAATCTATTGAGACTTAATTTGTGGCCGAATATATGGTTTATCCTGGAAAATATGTCATGTATACTTGAGAAGAATGTGTATGTTGCTGTTGTTGAGTAGAGTATTCTGTATATGTCTGATAGATCTGGTTGGTTTATTGTGTTACTTAAATTTTCTGTTTTCCTTACTTTTGTTTGTTTGTTCAATCTATTATTGTGAGTGGGGTATTGAAATACTGTCAGTTTTTGCTTCTCATATTTTGATGGTCTGTCATTAGGTGTATAAATGTTTATAATTGTTATATCTTCTTGCAGAATTGAACCTTTTATTAACATATAATATCCTTTTTCTCTTGTAACCTTTTTGTCATAGTCTATTTTGTCTGGTATTAGTGTAGCTACTCTTGAACTCTTTTGGTTACTATTTGCATGGAGTATAGTTTTCCATCCTTTTACTTTAAACCTTTTGTGTCTTTGTGTCTATAGTGAGTCTTTTATAGACAGTATATAGATGGATCATGTATTTTTAAAATCCATTCTGCCAATTTCTGCTATTTAATTGAAGAGTTTAATTCATTTGCCTTTAAAGTAATTACTGATAAGGAAGAGCCTACTTTTGCCATTTAGCTATTTGTTTTTTATGTGTTGTATGTGCTTTTCATTCCTTGATTTTTCCACAGACCTCATATTGTGGAGGAAATGAAAGTATCATGGTTTTAATACATAAAAGTACTTTTGGAATGTATACACATTATATGATTCAGTACCAAGGTGAGAGAGACTAGTTATCAAATGTTAAGTAGTCTTTAAGGGAAGTGGAACATTCTTGAAAAAGATGAAGTTATTTAAGAGTTCATTTTAAAACAACCATTTATACACACTTAATATTTACAAAATACAGTGCTTGGCTCTGTAGAGATATAACATAAAATAATAATGGCAGCCTCCATTTGTTTAGCAAAGACAAGCACAACGTTAAGCCATTTAAAATGTGAGTTTATTTGATCCTTACAATTACCTTTCGGTGTTAGGTAGTGTTATTATTCTCTTGTTCCCTCGCTACATCAACCAGTCTTCTTGGCTCTACACTTCCAAAATATATCCCATTTCAGTCTACTTCTTGGCATCTTTACTGCTACTATTATAGTCCAAGCTCAATAATTTCTCATGTGACCTGCTGATCTCCCTACTTGCATTCTTATCTCCTTGCTATGATACTCTGGCCACATAGCAGTCATCATGAACTTCCAGTAAGTTTCTAAAAGGTTATGTCATTCTTCTGCTTAAAACCCTTCAATGACTTTCTGGTACATGTAGAATAAAGTCCAAACTCTTTACCATGATCTACAGGGTCTTATACAATCTGTTCCTTGCTATCAATCTTAATTTAAATGAGACAAACTTTTTAAATAGGGAATCAAACAGAGTCAAAAGATTTATTACTTTATTGATTTCCTTTAATGATAAAGGAAATTCCAAAGCTCTTGTTCTTACTTATAAAAGAACTCCCCAAGTACTATACTTTTCAGAAAACAGATAACAATTCAAATATTATTACAGGGCAATGAATTATTAAATGAAACAATCAGAAATGGAGAATTTTAGAACTTACAGGTTACATTCACAGGACAAGGGAACAATCAACTGATTTCTTATGTTTTCATGAGTGATACTTTTATAATAACAGAAAACAGATGATACTATATATTTTCAAAGCCTCACAGTAGATAGCAGAGTAAGTTGGATATATATTTTTAAAAATTTATTTATTTAACTTATTTATTTTTAACTGTGTTGGGTCTTCGTTGCTGCACGCAGGCTTTCTCTAGTTGTGGCAAGTGGGGGCTACTCTTCATTGCGGTGCGTGGGCTTCTCATTGTGCTGGCTTCTCTTGTTGCGGGGCACAGGCTCTAGGCACACAGGCTTTGGTAGTTGTGGCTCATGGGCTCAGTAGTTGTGGCACACGGGCTTAGTTGCTCCGCTGCATGTGGGATCTTCCCGGACCAGGGCTCAAACCCATGTCCCCTGCATTGGCAGGTGGATTCTTAACCACTGAACCACCATGGAAGCCCTAAGTTGGATATTTTTGTGAGTGTTCTCAATATAACACCTTGTTAAATATAGTAATTACAAAAATAATAACAGTGATAAGTAACTTAGGTTATGTGCTGGGCACTATTCTAACTTCTTTATATTTATTAACTCTTAATCCTTCCAACAACTCATGAGGTAGGTATTTTTTTTTAATGTGTTTAAATTTTTTTTTTATCATTTTACGGAGGATAAACTGAGGTAGCACAGGGAACTCTACCATGCTGTACAGTAGAAACTAACAAAACATTGTGAAACAACTATACCCCAATTTAAAAAAAAAATAAAAGAAAGTTTATATAGCTTTTGTAATACTTTAGAGCCTTCTTTTCTTGTGGCTGTAGGGTAAGAGAGAACACTTTTCCTTATTGCCTTTTTGAGACTTCCTTCTCAAGTAGTTTTGAGGGACCATAGCTTCAAGGCTAAGCACTGGAATTCCATTAGAACTGAGAGAAAAGAATCAGATAACTGAGACCTGAGAATCGTAAAACTGTTGGTACAGAAAAGGGCCAGAACAGAATTGTAACAAATACTTGTTGAGTGAGTGAATGGAATCTCATTTAACAGATAAAGAAATTGAGGTTTAGGGAATTTTAAGTGCCTTGTTCAAGTTCTCAGAGCTATTAAGTGTAGGAGTTTGGATTTTGAATCCAGAGCCGGAATTTTAACAACTGCCTAGCTTGCAACATGAGAGTGGTATACTCACAGTTAACCATAACACAAGGAGAGAGGGATGTATTACATATGCAGGGTAGGTAGTGGTGGTAGGGAATGGTTCCTTTATTTGGCCAGAGGTTCTTTTCTTTTATACTTCAAATTGTGGCTGTTTCACTGTTCCCCAGAGTCTGGGAATGGTTAAAGGGAAATTTTGTCATTGTTTAACTGCTGATGAAAGATGTGAAAGAGAGGTTGAAGTAATTATTAGATAGTTGAGATTTTGGAAATGAATCTCAAATATCCATTTTGTTTCTTTTCTATATAACAGGGGACATTTGAGGCTCTACTGTAGATGTTGAATAAATACAGGTGTGTTTTAAAAGATGTGGTGGCATTCAGTACCCTTGGCGATTTTGCCAAACTTCCCTTTTTGTCCATTTCTTCCATTGTTACCCTTCTTCAGATGATTTGGTTCATTCACTGCCCCTCTAATAGACCTTTCATTTTCCCTTCCCAGAGCTCTTGCCTAATGGAGACTATAATCTCTCTTGTGATAAATCTGGAATATTCACAAACTCACCTTCTTGGAGTTGGAAGGGACTTTGAAGAAATTGTGATCCAGAAAGCTGAAGAGACTTGTCCATCCAGGGTTGCACAGCAGTTAATGGCAAGGCTAGTCAAGAACCTAGTTCTCCTGAACTTGCAGTCACAGGCTCTGTGCACAGCTCCACTCTGCCTCACTTTTGGGTTGCTAGGAGCAGTTTCTAAAGAATATGCTGAGAGGGCCTCTGGGTCTTCTCTGACATCAACTTCAAAATATGTGCCAGTGTGATTTTCATATACAGAGTATGGGATTTTTCAAGAAAGTCACGTCTGTTTTATTTACTCAGTGTAGTCCCTGACAGCAGTATGCAAATATAGAATTTATTTAGTCTGCCTCCTCTGGTGACTTGCCAGTCGCTGAGCGGGAGGAACACATTTCATGTTTCCCATGGGTTTTGTTTGTCATAGCTTGGTTTCCCATAATGAAAAGAGCCCTGGGTAGCCCCATATGGGATGAAGCTGGAGAGTATTAAATGCTTCTGTCTTATGTACATTGGGCATTCATATTTACTTATGAAGTTCCTCTATGTATTAAATTTAGAACTTGCCAAAATCTACCACTCAAAAATTGGTTTCTTGGGTATTCTGATGAACCACAGTATTTGACAAAGGAAAGTTAGCCTTCTAGTTACAGTGTAAGCAATTGGAACCTGGGTTTTATTTGCAATTTAGGAATCTTTCTTAGCGAAGTGTACTCCCTTAGGTAAAGAATAAAAGCCTTGATTCTTATTGAAAGTTATGAATGTTTTTACCTCTGTTTTTCCAGTACCATATATTCTTTTTCAGAATAGATGTTCTTGGTCCAAAAGTCCAGCATCATCCTACCTTTCTGTAAGTTGCTTGCAGCATTTTTCTGAGACCTCATTTATGTGCTATCACTTTCTGTGGTATCAGTAAAGAACAATGCAACCTTTTCATGAAAAGAAGCCATTTCTTCCTCATTTCTAATTGGTTCTGTCATTTATCAAAAAGAACAACAATTGCAACTCTGTTGTTCTGAAATGAGACTTTTTTCTGATGATAATCGAAGATCCAGGGAATTTATATAAGTTCAGTGACTAGGAGAGAAATAATGGTTTTTATAAATTGTGATTTTGATGACTTAATCAGTTATCTTTGGTATTTTGAAGTCTGGAATCTAAACAGGCATTTCTTTCTTTCTTTTTTTTTTTAAAAAGGGAAATAAGTGCCTAGAACATAGTCTCTTTTAAACATTACACTATTACTCTCTTCCCCTTTTGCAAAATACCTACTTGGTACTTCAGTAAAGGAATGATCTGAACCTTTCATATATTGAACACTACTGTGTGAGAGCCACTTTTACATACTTTAACTCATTTAATCTCCTCAACAACTTTATGAAGTGGTTATTTTTGTACTAATTTTTACTGATGAAGAAATAGATGGTTAGAAAGCCCAAGTAATTTGCTTAAGTTCACATAATGTGATAGAACTCGGGTTTAAACCCAGATTTGTTGATTTCTGTGGCGGTGAATGCTAATTGCCTACTTGGTATTCATCCTCTCCTCTTTCTTATAAACAGAACCCCAACTTTATATGAAGCGGCAAAAGACTGTATTTTTCAGCCTCCTTTTCAGCTAGGAGTTGGCCGTGAGATATAAGTGGAAATTGTTGGATGGGACTTCCAGAAATGACTCAGGTGGCAGTTGTCTTTTTGCTTTTCTCATCTTTCCTGTCTAGAAATTAGATGTGATGGCTGAAATTCTAGCACGAACATGAGGGAACCTTGAAAATGGAAGCTACTTGCCAGTGCTAAGAAGTAGAAAAACAGAGGAGTCTGAGACCCTGATGACAATGTGGTGCTACCATAACAGCTCTGGACTGCCTACCTTCAGGCTACGTTAATGAGAGAGAGAGGGGGAAAAAACCCCATTTGTCAGATCTGTGTAACAAGCAGCTGAATGTAGTTTCCTAATTAAGACAGACTTCAAGAACCATTCTACATTTAGTACACTAGACCAGTATGGCTGGTCTGCCTGCCATTTTTTGAATACCTGAGTGACTAACTTTTTAAATTCAGTACAGTCCAGTGTCTTACTATTCAAAGTGTAGTGGGTGAACTAGAACATTGGCATCACCTGGGAGTTTGTAAGAACTGCAGCATCTCAGGCATGGACCTATTGAATCAGAGTCTGTAGTTTAAGAAGATCCCCATTTGTATGCCTATTAAAGTTTGAGAAACACTGGTTGCCTTATGGTCACAAGAAGTTCTTAACTGAAAGTGAATTTGTAAAGTATACTTATAGATATGCCTTGATTTATGCAACAGATGTATTTATGGTAAACAGTAGGGAAATCAAAGTTTTGTAAATTAAATCATATTAAATACACCAGGACAGAGGGGCAATTCCTTTAAAATTTTTTTGGCTTGATATACTACTATGTGATAATTACTTGCATTAGTTCTTAAAACAATCCAATGAATATAGGTATCATCATCATCATCACTACCATTACCATTTACAAGTGAAGAAACTAGAGATTTGAAAGTTTGAGTAACTTGCACACTCTCCAACAACTAGTTTATGGCAAAACTGGGGCTTAGATTAAAATCTGTCAGATTCCAGAACCTGTATTCTTAAGCATTTAAAGTGATCTCATGGTGTAGTCCTTTGTAAGATCTCTTTCTTTTTAAATGAAATGCCCTTTGATCTTTTTCCTTACAGATTTAGATACACTGAAGCAAGTTATGTAATAAATATAAGAATAAAATAATGCCATTATTTATTAAACATCAGTTATTATGGCATTAACAGCATTATTTCTGCCAGAACCCTTTAATTGAACTTATATACAGTAATAATGATAATACTCAAAATAAAATCTGCATTTTGGAAGTTCCTGATTATCCTTCTTTGACCTTATAATTTAAATTTTATTTCTTAAAAAAAATATATATAGGGCTTCCCTGGTGGCGCAGTGGTTGAGAGTCCGCCTGCTGATGGAGGGGACGCGGGTTTGTGCCACGGTCCGGGAAGATCCCACATGCCGCGGAGCGGCTGGGCCCGTGAGCCATGGCCGCTGAGCCTGCGTGTCCGGAGCCTGTGCTCCGCAACGGGAGAGGCCACAACAGTGAGAGGCCCGCGTACCGAAAAAAAAAAAATATATGTATGTATTTATTTATTTATTGGCTGCATTGGGTTTTAGTTGCGGCACGTGGGATCTTTCATTGTGGTGCATGGGCTCTTCTTTGTGGTGCATGGGCTTGTCTCTAGTTGCGGTGCGTGAGCTCCAGAGTGTGCAGCCTCAGTAGTTGCGGTGTGCGGGCTCTCTAGTTGTGGCGCATGGGCTTAGTTGCCCCGTGGCATGTGGGATCTTAGTTCCCTGACCAGGGATCGAACCTCTGTCCCCTGCATTGGAAGGTGGATTCTTAACCACTGGACCCCCAGGGAAGTCCCTAAGTTTTATTTCTTAAATGATTATTTTTTCTGATTATGTAAGTAATATGTGTTTATTATAGAATGTTTTGGAAATATAGAAAACAAAAAGAATAACATAAAAATCCCTTGTAAACCCAGAAATAGCCACGTCTACCTTTCAAACTTTTTTTTTCTGATCTATGTATTGTTTTACACATATTCATTGTCAAAGTATTGTGAAGAATCTTGCTGTCCAAGTTTATTAAGTTCGGAGTTTTATATATCAGTTTTTCTTAAAATGAGATGCACACATATTAAATTGTATCATATGATAGACTTCTTGAAGATTCATCCTCTTCTTAGGAATTTGAGAATTTATATTTCATTGTATTGTGCATATGGCATTTACACTATTAAGAGTTAGCTAATTGTTCCAAAAAATGGTATTTCTGTTATTAAATGTCTTAGAACATGGTGAATGGGGGTGGTATCTAAAGTACCCTCAGAAGTGGAAGGGCTTGTAGAGACTCTCACCTAGTGGGGAACCAGCCCCCTTCCATTATCCTGTCTTTTCATGGTTTCGTCCAGTGAGACTGAGCTCACTACCTCTTTTCATGGTTTTGTCCAGTGAGACTGAGCTCAGTACCTCAGAAGGCATCCATTTCATTTTTGATGAATAACTTTGCTCGGTAGATTTTCTTTAAACTGGGCCCAAACCTTACTTTCCTTTTTTTATACTCAATGGTCCTGGCTCTGCTCTCCACAGCAAAATGAAGTACTTCAGCTTCTCTCTGATTTTTCTCAAAGTGTGTTGGAAGCATCTCAGGAGAATGAGATGATCTACCTTTTTGATTTATGTTTTTGCATGCTTTTAATGTACATTCTTTGGTACAGGAATATATGTATATAATTCATAAATTAATAATGTATATTGATCTGTTAAAATGTCAAAAAGTTTAGAGACCACTCTTCTATCCTTCCAATCTCAGAAGTCTCTCTTTTATAGTCCTTTTTCCAGTTAAATCTCCTGGGGCCTTTCTTCAACTGCCCTTCCTAAGATGCTGATTTTAGACTTCTACCACATGGTTTCTCTCCCCAGAAGGTCTCTAGCTCATCAGTATCCCTCCAGATGTGGCCTACCCTGGTAGAACAACATTTTGTGAGGATAGACTCTAATATTACATTGTACCATGAATTATTTAACTGTCCTTTTATTGCTAGACATTTATGTTCTTTCCAACTTATAAATAATACTCTGTGCTCATATTTGTACTTGAATTCTTATGTATCATTCTGATTATTTTCTTAGGATAGCTTCCTAATTGGAATCATTCTATTAATAAATAACTATTTTAGGCATTTGATATATATTGCCACATTGCTCCCCAGGAAGATTAAATCACTTTATTCTTTCACTAGAAATATATGAGAGTATCAATTATTATAGTCTTGGCAAAAATTATATTCCTTGGTATTAATATTTTATTTTACTATTTTCTAATTAAATGGACAAAATGAAATTCATTGTTGTTTTATTTTTAACTTCTTTGATTCTTAGTGTTCTAATTGTTTCTGTAATGAATTTATATTGCACCAAATTCTGTCTCTTCTGTACATCATTGTAAAAAAATTTAAAGTATTTATTGCATTAGACAGTTTTTTTCCAAAATTAAAAATTTTAAGTTATGAGATTGTTATAGCTAACTTGCTGTAATGTTCATGGCAGCTAAGTAGTACAATTAGAAAAATATTTTTGAACACCAGTTTCCAGAAGTCTGTTTACATAGCATGAGTTTCTTTCCAGAAAGCAGTTAAGATCCCATTTGTTAAGATGTCAACCTACCTTTAAGGTGGTGTGCATGCGCGTGTGTGTGTGTGCATCTGAATGTCAGCTATGTGTTTGTGTGTTTTAATATATGCAACACATACACATTTAATATGGCTTTTAATAAAAGCCATAGCAGAATACTGATGGCTTTTTTTAATTACAGAAATTATCACAAAACTGGAATACTTGTTTTTTTCTTTTTTATAATACTTTTCAAAAATTGCTTAATTTTTAAAGTTTGACAACATTAAACATGTTTGCCATAGGACAATTGCAAATCACTATGTGATATAAAACATTTTTATATTCATAACCCTTGTTTCTTTTCTATCCCATTGTGACTTTTAAATTAACTTTATTGATGTATAGTTGATTTACAATATTATATTAGTTTCAGGTGTACAACATAGTGATTCAAAATTTTTATAGATTATACTCCATATAAATTATTATAAAGTATTGGCTGTATTCTCTGTTCTGAAAATTATTTGTTCTGAACATTATTCACCCTTTGCTAAATACCTTTTTCCTTGATTTAATTTTTGGGCTAACAACAAATAAGTGAAAGAGTATTAATTAAGGCATCTCATAGAAGTAGATTTTGTCTCTGTAGGAATAAGCAAGAAGAAGCCTAATATTTGAAGGTTTGAAGCAATGTACCTATGATTTTAAAGTGCAGATTATCTGAAGAGAAGTGCAGGAACATTTTACTGCTGTAAAGTCGGGGTTTACTTTCTTCCAGGATCCTACCTAGAAAAATTGTTTTTCCCTTTGTCACATACCACCTTCTTCTTCTTTTTTTGAAAAAATTATTCGAGTTGCTCTGTAAGCTTTGGGTACGTGTGTGTTGTGTGTGTGTGTACTTTAAATGCCATAAAATGATAGAGATGATTGTTTTTATGCTATTTCTCCTCCCACCTCTTGGGGGATATCTTGGTTTGAATGGGGGATAAATTAACTTCCAGCAGTTTCCCAACATGTTTGCTTTAAATATTTTCCCTGTAATTAGATAAAAACTTACCAGATGATAGTCACTATCCATTTCTCCCTCTTTGTCTTAGTCTTTCAGAACTGACTTGGTGACTTAAAGATTATGATTCTGGGTAATATAGTACTATAATTTAATATTTCTATTCCTAGCACATAATCTTACAATCATTGTAAATGGTTGTAGTCGTCAGTTTTGGCAGGTGTTAGTACATATATCACTGTCACTGGTTTAATAACCCCTGTAGAGAATAGAACTCAATATTGTTTCTTTCTTCCTTTACTAACAGCAGTTATCCTATTTGCCAGTTATGGGATTTTTAAGACTCTAAATACAGATCAAAAAACCCCACAGATTAAAAAAAAACTCTGGAATGCATAAATGAGCATTATAAATATAATTTGGATGAAGCTATAAATGCTCAGGTGAGAGTACAGGGGAACAGAAGGAGCTAACAGGTTAAGACATACATATGTTAAAGGGATTAGTGTGTAGTGAAAAAACCTGGACTGGAAGCAAAATTCCTTTCAAAGTTATGACTAGATAATTGTGCTACACAAGTACCCAATTATGAAATTTTAACAATTTTTTTGGGTTTTGTATGCCAGTGAAATAAAGGCATTTAGTGATACATAGACTAGTTCTTGGTTTGTAGGTAAGTAGGCATTACTATGAAGTACTGAGCATGGTGTCTGGGTCATTGTAGGTGTTAGTAAATAGACCTTGTATGATTATTGTTCTAAGTAGTAATATCATTACATATATGTGATAAAATAGTTCAAAAATTAGTTTATTCATTTTCAACAAATATTTATTAGACATTTATTGTAGGCAAAGTACTACATGTGGTAATAAGATGAATAAGATACTTGATTTTGGACATATAAGCTATTGTTACTAAAGATTACTAATAAAGCAAATTTTTAGTGTCTTTTTTGCTTTTTTTTTAAATATCTGTGTTCATGATACCATGAACTAGTATTCAGTCATTAGCATTATGAACATAGACACACACCTTCCATCCTATAACAATCTATTCCCTTCACTTCCAGGAAAAGGGTTCTCTTATAGTCTCATGTCCTGAGAGAGATTCTGGTCTGATGGAGTCTATTTGGGCTGGTACCTGGGATGAGGTTGGTTGTTCTAGAGGCAACACTACAGTCATTTCGCTGGGGGAGAGAGGATGAACACCCAGGAAGGATGCTGCTCAGCTGGAAAAAGGCAGTATTTTTTTTTAACATCTTTATTGGAGTATAATTGTTTTATAATGGTGCTTTAGTTTCTGCTGTATAACAAAGTGAATCAGCTATACATAAACATATATCCCCATATCTCCTCCCTCTTGCATCTCCCTCCCACCCTCCTTATCCCTCCCCTCTAGGTGGACACAAAGCACCAAGCTGATCTCCCTGTGCTATGTGGCTGCTTCCCACTAGCTATCTGTTTTACATTTGGTAGTGTATATATGTCCATGCCACTCTCTCACTTCATCCCAACTTCCCTTTCCCCTTCCTCGTGTCCTCAAGTCCATTCTCTACATCTGCGTCTTTATTCCTGTCCTGCCCCTAGGTTCTTCAGAACCATTTTTTTTGAAAAAGGCAGTATTCAAAGTGAATGGGCTTTATGTATCCCTGGGATGGACCCTAGGAGCAAGAGTTGGGAGATGAGGATGGGGAAGATGGAGAGGAGGGGTCATTAAGATGGGTCAGGATTAAATAAAAAAGGAAGAAAGGAAGGAAGAGGGCTGTCCCTGGGATCCTTTCTGGCCCAGACATCCTAAGCAGGTAATTATTAGTAGGGTGACCACAATACATTACAGTTTGTCCAGAGGAGTCCAGTTTATACCTTGGTCCTTTTGTACTTATTAATAGTATTCCCTTAGCTCTAAGTGTCCCAAGTTGGGTGATAAACTATATTGTCACCCTAACTTTAGGATGCTAAGGTGTAGGTGTCAAATTTCCCATGGCTCATGCCATCTACAGGACCACCTACAGAGAGAACAGAGACATACTGGGGGAAATGATAACAAAAAGTTAACTGCAGTCAATAAGGTAAACTTTCAAGATTTAACTTCAACTTGTCCTCATCTCAGTAGGAAAAATTAATTGAATTCAAAAGTGCTCCAATTCTTCAAGAACCATAATACTGGATTTTGGAGGAACTGAATTCTAGATCTAACTCAGTCAGTAACTTGCTATATGACTTTTCCTCTTTGGCCCTGCAAGAGCCTATGTTTCCACATCTGTAAAATGAAGGAGTGAATTGAAGAATTTCTTAGGTCCCTTGCATTTCTGATATTAAAGATTATTTTTTCATGAAAAGTGAACTGGAAAATAGTCCCCTTGCAGAATTTTGTTCTAGTTAAAAAAGTTATATCCGTGTAAGTGATATCACTAAGTCAGCTGTTGGTGAAATATATTCCCCAGCTGAGTGTTGTGTGGTTTGACTTTATACTATATGAAGACTTGATTCAGTTTGCTTTGTGGAAATTGAGGAAAAAATTATTTTTCAGACAGTGCCATCCTTGCTAGAGAATTTCATTACCTGCATTTAGCCTCCTAAGAAGTGATCTCAGACAGAAGGGAAGCTCTGAAAACATGTGGCTGCTCCCAGAGATGTTATCTCTTGCCAAGGCAGTTCTGATGAAGGAGGTGAAAGCCCCCTTTCTGTTTCCATGTCCATTGATTGATAGATTTCAGCTCAGGAGCTCCAAGCTTAGTTTCTGTTTCTGTCTCCTTGAACTTCTTGCCTCATACTGTTAAAAGGCATTTAGCTATACTTTATACAAACGGTGTCAGAGAAGTTATATACCCCAGATTGGTTAATGATCTGTTTGCCTTTATCTTCTATAAGGGCTTGCTTCAGACTGGATCTTAGAAGTCATGTCCCTGGCATCAGATATAGTGCACATATCCTCACTGGCCAGAGCATCATGGCTTCCTTTTTGTCCCTGCCATTAATGGTTACTCCCTCTCTCTGTAGCATTCATTTTTTAGAGAGTCAGTTACTGGATCATTTATCTGACACTCCATCCATCCATCTATCCATCCACTGGCTATCCGTTCATTTGCCCATTTTATATGTTCCCTACCTAAAGATCTGTGTCAAGTAACTCCAGGAGAGAAAACTTACATCCTTTGTTTCTCTTGGAAACGACTGGACCTGATTCTCCCAGGTTTTAGTGCCTAGATTTGAACTTTATTTTCTTGGATTCTGTTTTCTTTGTCTATAATTTGTTAAGCATTTACCTTTAACCTGCTTTATGATCATTAGATATTTTTAAAAATTTATTTTATTATTATTATTTGGCTGCGTTGGGTCATCGTTGCTGCACGCGGGCTTTCTCTAGTTGTGTTGAGTGGGGGCTACTCTTCGTTGCCGTGCACGGGCTTCTCATTGCAGTGGCTTCTCTTGTTGTGGAGCATGGGCTCTAGGCATGTGGACTTCAGTAGTTGCAGCACACGGGCTCAGTAGTTGCGGCACGTGGGCTCTGGAGCACGCGGCTTCAGTAGTTGTGGCATGCAGGCTCAGTAGTTGTAGCTCACGGGCTTAGTTGCTCTGCGGCATGTGGGATCTTCTTGGACCAGGGGTTGAACCCATGTCCCCTGCATTGGCAGGAGGATTCTTAATCATTGTGCCACCAGGGAAGTCCATCATTGCATATTTTTCTTTTTACTTTAAAAAACCTTTTAATGGAGAGTTTCCAAAAGATTCCCAGAAGAGAATTATATAATGAACCCCACGTATCTATCACATAGATTCAATAATTACAACATTTTGAGAATATTTTCAGCTATCTTCCCTCTCTCTTCTTTCTTCTAGAGTATTTTAAAGCAAGTCCCATCATGAAATTTTACTTATAAATACTTCAGGATGCATCATTAAATCTGAGGATTTTTTTTGTTTTTTAAACACTACTATGACAGCCTGAGTTTTGTTCCATCTTTAATGTTCTAGTTTTTGCTTAAAGGGAACTTTCATAATGGGAAAAGTTTAAAGAAGGAATGAAGGGGAAGTTGGAGTGTATATGTGGGGGCATGGGAGAGTAGCAGCGAAGGTCAGAGTTGTTGTTAAAGGGAATTTAAATCTGTCTTTTAAAATTAGATACAGGTGATCAGATGATTCAACCCCTAACTGGTTACCTGATATCACCATGTTACAGTTATTATTTAATCTCACTTGTAAGCAGATGCTTTTGTAGAGCTTCTCAACACAGATCCAGAACTTGATTATATTTTAATACATATTCCATTATGTATCTCTAAAAGATAAAGTCTTAAAAGATAACTATAATTATATAGTTATATCACCTGTAGAACGATATCACATGAAAGAATTAACAGTAAGCCATTAGTATCAACAAATAACCAGTTTTCCAGTTATCTCATAAATACTCTGGATTTTTTTCATTTTATTTGAATCATGTTGTGATTGGTTTATTTATGTGTATTTATATATATGTGTGTCTGTAATTGAAGTATAGTTGATTTATAGTTGTAAACTAATGTTCCATTAATTTCAGGTGTACAACATAGTGATTCAATATTTTTATAGATTATACTCCACTTAAAATTATTATAAAATATTAGTTATACTCCCTGTGCTGTACATCACATCCTTGTGTCTTATTTATTTTATACTTAGTAGTTTTACCTCTTAATTTCCTTTTCCTATCTTGCCCACCCCCCCCCCCCATTTCCCACTGGTAACCACTAGTTTGTTTTCTTTATCTATGAGCCTGTTTTATGAATTTAGTTCACTTGTTTTATTTTTAAAATTCCACATATAAATACATGTTTTATTTATTTTTAAAATTCCACGTATAAATGAAAATATATAGTATTTGTCTTTGTCTGACTTACTTCACTAAGCATAATACCCTTCAGGTCCGTCGGATGACATATTTTTTGTCTCCTTTAATCCAAAGTGCCTCCCCCTTTACAGTTTGTGTGTGTGTGTGTGTGTGTGTGTGTGTGTGTGTGTGTGTGTGTAGAAGAAACTAGATCATTTGTCCTGTAGAAAGGAAACTGAGTCTGGATTTTCCTGTTTGCATTTCCTTGATGTTTAGTGGATTCCTTTGCCCTCTGTATTTTCCTGTGAACTTGTAATTGAGTTTGGAGATCCAGGTTCTTTTTTTGTTCCCTCAAGACTTCTTCATAGATAACGCTGTGTTCTTCTACCAGGTGGCACATCATATCTGACTGTCTTTCTTCTTCTTTTTTTTTTTTTTTACATCTTTATTGGAGTATAATTGCTTTACAATGGTGTGTTAGTTTCTGCTATATAACAAAGTGAATCAGTTATACATATACATATGTGTCTTTCTTCTTGTAGTGATATTTTCCCAAGGATCCATGATTCCTCTTGGTAGGGAAATCTCTGCATTAAGGTGCTCATTCCTACTGGGTTGGTCATTGTTTCTAGGCTAGTTCAGTGGATAGAACTAGGAAATAACGATTTTTTTAAAAAAAAGATAAAATACATCCTGAATTCTTAGTAATACTTCTAGTTCAAATTCCATACTATAGGATTTTTTACTTAACCTCATCTTTTGTTTGTCTTTTAATATTACATGATATTCTAATTCTTTTTCCTTTTTTGCTGAGAACTCTGGTTCTCATGAATGCTGGATTTGATGGAATAAAATAGAATATTACATGGAAGTTAATTTGCTTTATCCCACATTACACACATAACAGTCTAAGAATAATAATACCAACACTACTGCCAATGATTATGACTACTATAGATGTATAAATTACTGGGCTTTAAAGTCACTTGAAATAGTTCCTCTGCGTGTAGTTATATCCCTATGTGGATACCTTTTAGGTTGCTTTGTTTCATTTTATTTTCAGTTTTTAATGGTTGCTTAAATTTTTTCTTTTATAATTAGATAAATTATTTACATGGTTCTAAGTCAAATCAGTAAAACAAGCTAATTAGAAAAGTTAAGAGAGAGCGATCAAGATGGTGGAGGAGTAGGATGTGGAGCTTACCTCCTCCCACAAATACATCAAAAATACATCTACATGTGGAACAGTTCTCACAGAACATCTACTGAACGCTGGCAGAAGACCTCAGACTTCTGAAAGGGCAAGAAAATCTCCATGTAACTGGGTAGAACAAAAGAAGGAAGGAAAGTTAAAAAGAGAGAAAGGATTCATGATGGGACCTGAGCCCCTGGGAGGGAGCTGTGAAAGAGGAAATGTTTCCACGCCCTGGGAAGTCCCCTCACTGGTGGGGAGATCAGCTGGGTTGGAGGGGGAGCTTTGGAGCCTTGGAGGAGAGCGCAGCAACTGGTTTGCAGAAGGCCAAATGGAGAGAGATGTGCACAGACAGTTGGTACTGGTGCCCTGCGCTCCCCAGCCTGAGATGCTTGTCTGCTGGTGCAGGCGGGGGCTGGGTGCTGAAGCTCAGCTTTGGAGGTCAGACCCTGAGAGAGTACTAGGGCTAGCTGTGTGGAGACAGCCTGAAGGGGCTGGAGTGTGGTGCAGCCACAACAGAGGGTATACGTGGAAGAAGCCTGGACCCATCAGAGAGGCAAGTTGACATTGTTGGGGGACACATGAGGGGAGGGACAGGACCGCCATAGGAGCTTCTTTACCTAAGCACATGCGCTCAAGCAAGAGCATACTGCCTACATGAGCTCCAGGGACAGGCATGAGCTGCTGCTGCTATCACGAGCCCCAGAGACGGGTGCAGGCTCCCACCATTGATGAGAAAACCAGGAGCGAGTGCCAATTGCTGCCCTAACTGGCATAGGCCCCAGGAGCACACGGAGGCCACTGCATCTGCACACCCCCTATCAAGGGGATAACAGCCACCATATGGTGAGGAAAGAGGTGGAAGGCATCGAAACTAAAAACAGCCCTTGTGCCAAAAATGTTAAACCCACACAAGCTATGCCAGGATGTTCCTGCATATAAATAGCCTTCCAAGACTACAGTAGATAATTGTTTCTCCTAAACTCACAGAATAAGAGAAATATAAGTAAAATGAAGAAGCAGAGGAACCACTCCCACTTAAAAGACCAAGAGAATACCCCTGAAGGAACGAAAAATGAAACAGACCTCTTCAGTCTAATAGACACTGGATTCAAAAAGGAGGTAATGAAAATAAGGAATTAAGAAAGGTTGTCAACAGAAATGCAGATTACTGTAAAAAGGAGCTAGAAACTATAAGGAAGAGCCAAGAGAAATTAGAAAATCCATTTGCCAAGACAAAAGCTGAGCTCAAGGCAATAAATAGCAGAATGAATAATGCAGAAGAAAGAATAAGTGACCTGGAAGACAGACTAGTGGAAATTACCCAATCAAAACAGCAGACAGAAAGCCAAATAAAAGAAATGAAAGCAATGTATGAGCCCTATGGGATAATATAAAGCATGCTAATCTATGCATAATAGGGATTCCAGAAGGAGAAGAAAGAGAAAAGGGGATTGAAAATGTATTTGAAGAAATTATGGCTAAAAACTTCCCAAACCTAAAGAAGGAAACAGATATCCAGATACAGGAAGCACAGAGGGTCCCAAACAGACCTACGTCAAGACATTATTATCAAGATGGCAAAAGTTAAAGAGAGGATTCTAAAGGCAGCAAGAGAAAAAGAGTTAATTACAAGGCAACTCCAATAAGGCTATTAGCTGATTTCTCTACAGAAATGTTGCAGGCCAGAAGGGAGTGGCAAAATATATTCAAAGGCTTGAAAGGGAAAAATCTGAACCTAGAATACTCTACCCAGCAAGATTATAATTTAGACTAGAAGGAGAGATAAAGAATTTCTCAGACAAGCAAAAACTAAAAGAATACAGCAATACTAAAGCTATCCTATTTTCTCGGACAAGGGAAAACTAAAAGAATACAGCAATACTAAACCTATCCTAAAAGAAATATTGAAAGAGATTCTCTAAATAGAAAGGAAGCAAGAAGATATAGGAAAAAGGAAATCACAATTGGAAAGTAAATCACTTAAATAAGTCAGTATACAGATCAAAAAGAAAAAAAAGTATTTGTGAAAGTGATGATAAACACAAGGAACAGCAAAAGGATAAACATGAAGATGTAAAAGAGGACATCAGAATCATAAAATGTGGGGAGGAGAGTAAGAAAATGTAGATTCTCTCTCTTTTTTTTTATAATGTGTTTGAGCCTATATGACTATCAGTCTAAAGCAAGCAGATATAGAAAGGGGTTAACATACTTGAGAAACAGGATAACCACAAATCAAAAACATACAATAGATTAATAAAAACCAAAAAGAAGAGGACACAAGCATAAAATAAAAGGAAATCATCAAGCCACAAAAAGAAAAAGAAAGAAAGAAGAAACAGAATCAACTGGAAAACAAGGTTTAAAATGGCAGTGAATACACTAATATACATTAATCAAAAATTGCCTTCAGGGCTTCCCTGGTGGCGCAGTGGTTGAGAGTCCGCCTGCCGATGCAGGGGACACGGGTTCGTGCCCCGGTACGGGAAGATCCCACATGCCGCGGAGTGGCTGGGCCCGTGAGCCATGGCCGCTGAGCCTGCGCGTCCGGAGCCTGTGCTCCGCAACGGGCGAGGCCACAGCGGTGAGAGGCCTGTGTACCGCAAAAAAAAAAAAAAAAAAAAATTGCCTTCAATGTCAAAGGACTAATTGCTCCAATCAAAAGACATAGAGTGGCAGACTGGATGAAAAATGAGAGTCTATCATGTGCTGCCTATAAGAGACCCACCTTAGGGCAAAGGACACACATAGGCTGAAAGTGAGGGGGTGGAAAAAGATATTTCATGCAAATGGAAATGATAAGAAAGCGGGGGTTGCAATACTTATATCAGACAAAACAGACTTTAAAACAAAGGCCATAAAGAAATATAAAGAAGGAAACTATATAATGATGAAAGGATCAATACAAGAGGAGGATTTTACACTTGTCAACATATATGCACCTAATATAGGAGAACCCAAATACATAAAACAAATACTAACAGCCATAAATGGAGAAATTGATAGGAATACAATAATAGTAGGAGACTTTAACACTCAACTCACATCAATAGCTCTTCCAGACAGAAAATCAATAGCAACAGAGATCCTAAATGATACAATAGAACAGTTAGACTTAATTGATATTGTCAGGACATTACATCCAAAAAAACCCAGAATACACATTTTTTTCAAGTGTACATGGAACATTCTCTAGGATTGATGACATACTAGGACACAAAACAAACTTCAACAAATTTAAGAGTATAGAAATTATTTCAAGCATCTTTTCTGACCACCACAGCATGAAACTAGAATCAACCACAGGAAAAGAAATGAGAAAAAAACAATTACATGGATATTAAACAACATGTTACAACTCACTATGGAGAACAGTATGGAGGTTTCTCAAAAAACTAAAAATAAAACTGCCATATGACCCAGCAATCCCACTCCTGGGCATATATCCAGAGAAAAGCATAATTCAAAAAGATACATGCACCCCAATGTTCATTTCAGCACTGTTTACAATAGCCAGGACATGGAAGCAACCTAAATGTCTCAACAGAGGAATGGATAAAGATGTGGTACATATATGCAATGGAATATTGCTCAGCCATAAAAAGGAATGAAATAGTGCCATTTGCAGAGGTGTGGATGGGCCTAGAGATTGTCATACAGAGTGAAGTAAGTCAGAAAGTGCAAAACAAATATCATATAATGTTGCTTATATGTGGAATACAGAAAAATGGTACAGGTAAACTTATTTGCAAAGTAGAAATAAGAGTCACAGATGTAGAGGACAAACTTATGGCTACTAAGGGGGGAAAGGGGGATGGGATGAACTGGGAAATTGGGATTGACATATATACACTACTATGTATAAAATAGATAACTAATGAGAACCTACTGTATAGCACAGGGAGCTCCACTCAGTGCTGTGTGATGACCTAAATGGGAAGGAAATATAAAAAATAGTGGATATATGGATACGTATAACTGATTCACTTTGCTGCACAGCAGAAACTAATACGACATTGTAAAGATTCTGTACTACAGTAAAAATTAATAAGAAAAATAATTAAAAAAAGACATGAGACATGATATATACATCCGATGATCTATATGGAGGGGAATTGGACTTCTAGCTTGCTGCCACTCCACATGAATGCCACTTGTGTATAGGGCATTCATGGGCGCAGGTGTCCACTGGCAAAATGAGTCCCAACCTGCTCCCCAACAGGAAGCATGTAATCTAAAAAAAAAAGGTGGAACAAAAGGAAATGACCTGAGAAACAAGTGGTAGATAGAGTAGAAACTGGGAGACACTAAGTTAACCACAACTGCACAAAGTAGGCATTCAGTAGCTGCTTGATGGGTTGAATTATTTGCTGAAAGCTTCATTTTATTTTAAGGAACATTTACTCTCATTTAGTTGGTCTAAATGAGTCTTTTTTTTTTTTTTTTTTTTTTTAAACATCTTTATTGGGGTATAATTGCTTTACAATGGTGTGTTAGTTTCTGCTTTATAACAAAGTGAATCAGCTATACATATACATATGTTCCCATATGTCTTCCCTCTTGCGTCTCCCTCCCTCCCACTCTCCCCATCCCACCCTTCCAGGCTGTCACAAAGCACCGAGCTAATATCCCTGTGCCTTGCGGCTGCTTCCCCCCAGCTATCTACCTTACTACGTTTGTTAGTGTGTATATGTCCATGACTCTCTCTCGCCCTGTCAAAACTCACCCCTCCCCCTCCCCATACCCTCAAGTCCGTTCTCCAGTAGGTCTGCGTCTTTATTCCTATCTTACCCCTAGGTTCTTCATGACATTTTTTTCCCTTAAATTCCATATATATGTGTTAGCATACGGTATTTGTCTTTTTCTTTCTGACTTACTTCACTCTGTATGACAGACTCTAGGTCTATCCATCTCATTACAAATAGCTCAATTTCATTTCTTTTTAAGGCTGAGTAATATTCTATTGTGTATATGTGCCACATCTTCTTTATCCATTCATCCGATGATGGGCGCTTAGGTTGTTTCCATGTCCTGGCTATTGTAAATAGAGCTGCAATGAACATTTTGGTACATGACTCTTTTTGAATTTTGGTTTTCTCAGGGTATATGCCAAATAGTGGGATTGCTGGGTCATATGGTAATTCTATTTGTAGTTTTTTAAGGAACCTCCATACTGTTCTCCATAGTGGCTGAACCATTTCACATTCCCACCAGCAGTGCAAGAGTGTCCCCTTTTCTCCACACCCTCTCCAGCATTTATTGTTTCTAGATTTTTTGATGATGGCCATTCTGACTGGTGTGAGATGATATCTCATTGTAGTTTTGATTTGCATTTCTCTAATGATTAATGATGTTGAGCATTCTTTCATGTGTTTGTTGGCATTCTGTATATCTTCTTTGGAGAAATGTCTGTTTAGGTCTTCTGCCCATTTTTGGATGGGGTTGTTTGTTTTTTTGTTATTGAGCTGCATGAGCTGCTTGTAAATTTTGGAGATTAATCCTTTGTCAGTTGCTTCATTTGCAAATGTTTTCTCCCATTCTGAGGGTTGTCTTTTGGTCTTGGTTATGGTTTCCTTTGCTGTGCAAAAGCTTTGAAGTTTCATTAGGTCCCATTTGTTTATTTTTGTTTTTATTTCCATTACTCTAGGAGGTGGGTCAGAAAGGATCTTGCTGTGATTTATGTCATAGAGTGTTCTTCCTATGTTTTCTTCTAAGAGTTTGATAGTTTCTGGCCTTACATTTAGGTCTTTAATCCATTTTGAGCTTATTTTTGTGTATGGTGTTAGGGAGTGATCTAATCTCATACTTTTACATGTACCTGTCCAGTTTTCCCAGCACCATTTATTGAAGAGGCTGTCCTTTCTCCACTGTACATTCCTGCCTCCTTTATCAAAGATAAGGTGTCCATATGTGCGTGGGTTTATCTCTGGGCTTTCTATCCTGTTCCACTGATCTATCTTTCTGTTTTTGTGCCAGTACCATACTGTCTTGATTACTGTTGCTTTGTAATATAGTCTGAAGTCAGGGAGCCTTATTCCTCCAGCTCCTTTTTTCGTTCTCATGATTGCTTTGGCTATTCGGGGTCTTTTGTGTTTCCATACAAATTGCGAAATTTTTTGTTCTAGTTCTGTGAAAAATGCCAGTGGTAGTTTGATAGGGATTGCATTGAATCTGTAGATTGCTTTGGGTAGTAGAGTCATTTTCACAATGTTGATTCTTCCCATCCAAGAACATGGTATATCTCTCCATCTATTTGTATCATCTTTAATTTCTTTCATCAGTGTCTTATAATTTTCTGCATACAGGTCTTTCGTATCCTTAGGTAGGTTTATTCCTAGATATTTTATTCTTTTTGTTGCAATGGTAAATGGGAGTGTTTTCTTGATTTCACTTTCAGATTTTTCATCATTAGTATATAGGAATGCCAGAGATTTCTGTGCATTAATTTTGTATCCTGCTACTTTACCAAATTCATTGATTAGCTCTAGTAGTTTTCTGGTAGCATCTTTAGGATTCTCTATGTATAGTATCATGTCATCTGCAAACAGTGACAGCTTTACTTCTTCTTTTCCGATTTGGATTCCTTTTATTTCCTTTTCTTCTCTGATTGCTGTGGCTAAAACTTCCAAAACTATGTTGAATAAGAGTGGTGAGAGTGGGCAACCTTGTCTTGTTCCTGATCTTAGTGGAAATGCTTTCAGTTTTTCACCATTGAGGATGATGTTTGCTGTGGGCTTGTCATATATAGCTTTTATTATGTTTAGGAAAGTTCCCTCTATGCCTACTTTCTGCAGGGTTTTTATCATAAATGGGTGTTGAATTTTGTCGAAAGCTTTCTCTGCATCTATTGAGATGATCATATGGTTTTTCTCCTTCAATTTGTTAATATGGTTTATCACATTGATAGATTTGCGTATATTGAAGAATCCTTGCATTCCTGGAATAAACCCCACTTGATCATGGTGTATGATCCTTTTAATGTGCTGTTGGATTCTGTTTGCTAGTATTTTGTTGAGGATTTTTGCATCTATGTTCATCAGTGATATTGGCCTGTAGTTTTCTTTCTTTGTGACATCCTTGTCTGGTTTTGGTATCAAGGTGATGGTGGCTTCGTAGAAGGAATTTGGGAGTGTTCCTCCCTCTGCTATATTTTGGAAGAGTTTGAGAAGGATAGGTGTTAGCTCTTCTCTAAACGTTTGATAGAATTCACCTGTGAAGCCATCTGGTCCTGGGCTTTTGTTTGTTGGAAGGTTTTTAATCACAGTTTCAATTTCAGTGCTTGTGATTGGTCTGTTCATATTTTCTATTTCTTCCTGATTCAGTCTTGGCAGGTTGTGCATTTCTAAGAATTTGTCCATTTCTTCCAGATTGTCCATTTTATTGGCATAGAGTTGCTTGTAGTAATCTCTCATGATTTTTTTTATTTCTGCAGTGTCAGTTGTTACTTCTCCTTTTTCATTTCTAATTCTATTGATTTGAGTCTTCTCCCTTTTTTTCTTGATGAGTCTGGCTAGTGGTTTATCTATTTTGTTTATCTTCTCAAAGAACCAGCTTTTAGTTTTATTGATCTTTGCTATTGTTTCCTTCATTTCTTTTTCATTTATTTCTGATCTGATTTTTATGATTTCTTTCCTTCTGCTAGCTTTGGGGTTTTTTTTGTTCTTCTTTCTCTAATTGCTTGAGGTGCAAGGTTAGGTTGTTTATTCGAGATGTTTCCTGCTTCTTAAGGTGGGCTTGTATTGCTATAAAGTTCCCCCTTAGAACTGCTTTTGCTGCATCCCATAGGTTTTGGGTCGTTGTGTCTCCATTGTCATTTGTTTCTAGGTATTTTTTTATTTCCTCTTTGATTTCTTCAGTGATCACTTCATTATTAAGTAGTGTATTGTTTAGCCTCCATGTGTTTGTATTTTTTAAAGATCTTTTCCTGTAATTGATATCTAGTCTCATGGCGTTGTGGTCGGAAAAGATACTTGATACAATTTCAGTTTTCTTAAATTTACCAAGGCTTGATTTGTGACCCAAGATGTGATCTATCCTGGAGAATGTTCCATGAGCACTTGAGAAAAATGTGTATTCTGTTGTTTTTGGATGGAGTGTCCTATAAATATCAATTAAGTCCATCTTGTTTAATGTATCATTTAAAGCTTGTGTTTCCTTATTTATTTTCATTTTGGATGATCTGTCCATGGGTGAAAGTGGGGTGTTAAAGTCCCCTACTATGAATGTGTTACTGTTGATCTCCCCTTTTATGGTTGTTAGTATTTGCCTTATGTATTGAGGTGCTCCTATGTTGGGTGCATAAATATTTACAATTGTTATATCTTCTTCTTGGATCGATCCCTTGATCATTATGTAGTGTCCTTCTTTGTCCCTTTTAATAGTCCTTATTTTAAAGTCTATTTTGTCTGATATGAGAATTGCTACTCCAGCTTTCTTTTGGTTTCCATTTGCATGGAATATCTTTTTCCATCCCCTTACTTTCAGTCTGTATGTGTCTCTAGTTCTGAAGTGGGTCTCTTGTAGACAGCCTATATATGGGTCTTGTTTTTGTATCCATTCAGCCAATCTGTGTCTTTTGGTGGGAGCATTTAGTCCATTTACATTTAAGGTAATTATCGATATGTATGTTCCTATTTCCATTTTATATATTGTTTTGGGTTCGCTACTATAGGTCATTTCCTTCTCTTGTGTTTCGTGTCTAGAGAAGTTCCTTTAGCATTTGTTGTAAAGCTGGTTTGGTGGTGCTGAACTCTCTCAGCTTTTGCTTGTCTGTAAAGGTTTTAATTTCTCCATCAAATGTGAATGAGATCCTTGCTGGGTAGAGTAGTCTTGGTTGCAGGCTATTCTCCTTCATCACTTTCAGTATGTCCTGCCACTCCCTTCTGGCTTGTAGGGTTTCTGCTGAGAGATCAGCTGTTAACCTTATGGGGATTCCCTTGTGTGTTATTTGTTGTTTTTCCCTTGCTGCTTTTAATATGCTTTCTTTGTATTTAATTTTTGACAGTTTGATTAATATGTGTCTTGGCGTGTTTCTCCTTGTATTTATCCTGTATGGGACCCTCTGTGCTTCCTGGACTTGATTAACTATTTCCTTTCCCATATTAGGGAAGTTTTCAACTATAATCTCTTCAAATATTTTCTCAGTCCCTTTCTTTCTTTCTTCTTCTTCTGGAACCCCTATAATTCGAATGTTGGTGCGTTTCATGTTGTCCCAGAGGTCTCTGAGACTGTCCTCAGTTCTTTTCATTCTTTTTTCTTTATTCTGCTCTGCAGTAGTTATTTCCACTACTTTATCTTCCAGGTCACTTATCCGTTCTTCTGCCTCAGTTATTCTGCTATTGATCCTATCTAGAGTGATTTTAATTTCATTTATTGCATTGTTCATCGTTGCTTGTTTCGTCTTTAGTTCTTGTAGGTCCTTGTTAACTGTTTCTTGCATTTTGTCCATTCTACTTCCAAGATTTCGGATCATCCTTACTATCATTATTCTGAATTCTTTTTCAGGTAGATTGCCTATTTCCTCTTCATTTGTTAGGTCTGGTGGGTTTTTATCTTGCTCCTTCATCTGCTGTGTGTTTTTCTGTCTTCTCATTTTGCTTATCTTACTGTGTTTGGGGTCTCCTTTTTGCAGGCTGCACTTTCGTAGTTCCCGTTGTTTTTGATGTGTGTCTCCAGTGGCTAATGTTGTTTCAGTGGGTTGTGTAGGCTTTCTGGTGGAGGGGACTAGTGCCTGTGTTGTGCTGGATGAGGCTGGATCTTGTCTCTCTAGTGGGCAGGTTCACGTCTGGTGGTGTGTTTTGGGGTGTCTGTGGCCTTATTATGATTTTAGGCAGCCTCTCTGCTAATGGGTGGGGTTGTGTTCCTGTTTTGCTAGTTGTTTGGCATAGGTTGTCCAGCACTGTGGCTTGCTGGTCGTTGAGTGAAGCTGGGTGCTGGTGTTAAGATGGAGGTCTCTGGGATATTTCCACCGTTTAATATTATGTGGAGCTGGGAGGTCTCTTGTTGACCAGTGTCCTGAAGTTGGCTCTCCTACCTCAGAGGCAGAGCCCTGACTCCTGGCTGGAGCACCAAGAGCCTTTCATCCACACAGCTCAGAATAAAAGGGAGAAAAAGTAGGGAGAATTAGTAGAAGTATGAGTAAAGAAAGAAGGAAAGGAGGAAAGGAAGGAAGGAAGAAAGAAGCAAAGAAGGAAAGAAAGGAGGGAGGGAGGGAGGGAGGGAGGAAGGAAGGAAGGAGGGAAAGAAGGAAAAAAGACAGAAAGAAAGATGATACAGTAAAAATAAAATAAAGTATAATATAATTATTGAATTAAAAAATATTTAGAAAAAAAAAAAAAAAGGGACGGATAGAACCTTAGGACAAATGTTGGAAGCAAAGCTATACAGAGAAAATCTTACACAGAAGCATACACATACACCTTCACAAAAAGAGGTAAAGGGGGAAAAATCATAAATCCTGCTCCCTGAGACCACCTCCTCAATTTGGGGTGATTCGTTGTCTAAAGGAGGGAAGGAAGGAAGGAAAGAAAGAAAGAACGAAGGTAAAGTATAATAAAGTTATTACAATTAAACTTAATTATTAAGAAAAAGAATTTTTAAAAAAAAGTCATGGACGGATAGAGCCCTAGGACAAATGGTGGAAGCAAGAGTATACAGACAGGATCTCACACAGAAGCATACACGTACACATTCACAAAAAGAGGAAAAGGGAAAAAAATCATAGATCTCGCTCCTAAATTCCACCTCTTCAATTTGGGATCATTCCTTGTCTATTCAGGTATTCCACAGATGCAGGGTATATCAAGTTGATTGTGGAGCTTTAATCCGCTGCTTCTGTGGCTGCTGGGAGAGATTTCCCTTTCTCTTCTTTGTTCTCACAGCTCACAGGAGCTCAGCTTTGGATTTGGCCCTGCCTCTGCGTGTAGGTCGCTGGAGGGCGTCTGTTTTTTCGCTCAGACAGGACGGGGTTAAAGGAGCCGCTGATTCGGGGCCTCCGGCTCACTCAGGCCGGGGGTTGGGGGATGGGGGTAGGAGGGGCACTACGTGCGGGGCGGGCCTGCGGCTGCAGAGGCAGCGTGACGTTGCGGCAGAGGCCGGCGTGATGTTGCACCAGCCTGAGACCCGCCGTGCGTACTCCCGGGGAAGTTGTCCCTGGATCCCGGGAGCCTGGCAGTGGCGGGCTGCACAGGCTCCGCGGAAGAGGGGTGTGGAGAGTGACCTGTGCTCGCACACAGGCCCCTTGGTGGCGGCAGCAGCAGCCTTAGCGTCTCCCGCCCGTCTCTGGGGTCCGCGGTTTTAGCCGCGGCTCGCGCCCGTCTCTGGGGTTTGCGCTTTCAGCCGCGGCTCGCGCCCGTCTCGGGGGCTCGCGCCCTCAGCCGCGGCTCGCGCCCGTCTCTGGGGTTCGCGCTTTTAGCCGCGGCTCGCGCCCGGCTCTGGAGTTCCTTTAAGCAGCGCTCTTAAACCCCTCTCCTCGCGCACCAGGAAACACAGAGGGAAGAAAAAGTCTCTTGCCTCTTCGGCCGGTGCAGGCTTTTCCCCGAACTCCCTCCCGGCTAGTCGTGGTGCACTAACCCCTTCAGGCTACGTTCAAGCCGCCAACCCCAGTCCTCTCCCTGAGCTCCGTCCAAAACCAAAACCCGAGCCTCAGCTCGCAGCCCCGCCCGCCCCGGCGGGTGAGCAGACAAGCCACTCGGGCTGGTGAGTGCCGGTCAGCACCGATCGTCTGTGCAGGAATCTCCCCGCTTTGCCCTCCGCACCCGTCGCTGTGCACTACTCCGCGGTCCCGAAACTCCCCCCTCTGCCTCCCGCAGTCTCCGCCCGCGGAGGGGCTTCCTAGTGTGTGGAAACTTTTCCTCCTTCACAGCTCCCTCCCACTGGTGCAGGTGCCGTCCTTATTCTTTTGTCTCTGTTTTTTCTTTTGCCCTACCCAGTTACGTGGGGAGTTTCTTGCCTTTTGGGAGGTCTGAGGTCTTCTGCCAGCCTTCAGTAGGAGTTCTGTAGGAGTTGTTCCACGTGTGGATGTATTTCTGGTGTATCCGTGGGGAGGAAGGCGATCTCCGCGTCTTACTCTTCCGCCATCTTCAAGGTCCCCCCTAAATGAGTCTTAATGTAACTGACAATAAACTGTTGAACAGGCTAGCAGAAACAAACTCCTGCCTGTGTGCTCTGATGGATGAGATGAAAAAACAGCGTTCCTAATTAACATTTCAAATTCCTGAGTGAAATATTCAACAAACTGTAATAAAAACCATTAAAAGAGTTCAAATTTCTACAAGCAAATTACCTCTTCTCTTTTTTTTAAAGAAGATGTTGGGGGTAGGAGTTTATTAATTAATTAATTAATTTTTGCTGTGTTGGGTCGTTTCTGTGCGAGGGCTTTCTCTAGTTGTGGCAAGCGGGGGCCACTCTTCATCGCGGTGCACGGGCCTCTCACTATCGTGGCCTCTCCTGTTGCGGAGCACAGGCTCCAGACACGCAGGCTCAGTAGTTGTGGCTCACGGGCCCAGTCGCTCCGCGGCATGCGGGATCCTCCCAGACCAGGGTTCGAACCCGTGTCCCCTGCATTAGCAGGCAGACTCTCAACCACTGCACCACCAGGGAAGCCCCAATTACCTCTTCTCTTGACCCCCTCTTTTAAATCAGGAGATAATAACTTTCTGTTTTTAAAGTTATTTTTTCTTGCATTTCTCACTCTATAACCCAATATCCAATACTTACTTTTGATACAAATATTGTACAGCTCATATTGATTTTACACCAGGAAAGGCATAGATAATATTTACCAATTTGGCAAAACAAACAAACAACTGAAAACATCAATGGAGGTAAAATGGATAGTATAACACACTCATCATGTGTCTCCTTTATTTGGAGCCTAGGAATGGGCATATGCTTTAGGTTTTCTTGTAATGTTTTGTGGGTGAGGGTACTAATCATCAACTATCCACCTACTTGCATTTTTCAAACTAGGCTTGTTAATGGTTTGGTGATATATGTTATTTACAGTGCATTTCCATACTTTGAAGAAGTGACTTGTGTCTCTTTGGAGTTTGAAGTACTGATTTGAAACAGATTTAACTCTCTCCAAAAAAAAGTGCTACTAAAAATCCAATAGGTCAACGAGGAAATGAAAAAGGAAATTAAAAGATACCTTGAGGGGCTTCCCTGGTGGCGCAGTGGTTGAGAGTCCGCCCGCTGATGCAGGGGACACGGGTTCGTGCCCTGGTCCGGGAAGATCCCACATGCCGCAGAGCGGCTGGGCCCACGAGTCATGGCCGCTGAGCTTGCGTGTCCGGAGCCTGTGCTCCGCAACGGGAGAGGCCACAACAGTGAGAGGCCCGTGCACCGCAAAAAAAAAAAAAAAAAAGAAAAGATACCTTGAGACAAATGACAATGAGAACACAACCATACAAAATCTATGGGATGCAGCAAAAGCAGTTCTTAGAGGGAAGTTCATAGCGATACAGGCCTTCCTCAAAAAACAAGAAAAATCTCAAATAAGCAAGCTAACCTACCACCTAGAAGAATTAGAAAAAGAACAAAACCGAAAGTCAGCAGGAGGAAGGAAAAGATAAAGATTAGAGAGGAAATAAATAAAATAGAGATTAAAAAAACAATAAAACAAAATCAGTAAAACCAAGAGCTGCTTCTTTGAAAGGGTAAACAAAATTGACACCATTTGGCTAGGCTCACCAAGAAGAAAAGAGAGAGAACACAAACAAAATAAGAAATGAAAAAGGAGAAATACAAACTGATACTGCAGAAATACAAAAAACAGTAAGAGAGTATTATGAACAATTATATGCCAAAAAATTCGACAACCTAGAGGAAATGGACAACTTTCTAGAAACATACAGCCCACCAAAATTGAATCAAGAAGAAATAGATAATTTGAATAGACCAATCACTAGAAGTGAAACAGAATCTGTAAATAGATTGTATGTTTCTAGGAATTTATAATTTCTTCTAGGTTGTCCATTTTATTGGTGTAAAGTTGTTCATAGTAATCTCTTATGATCCTTTGTATTTCTGTGGTGTCATTTGTAACTTCTTTCTCATTTCTGATTTTACTGATTAGGGCCCTCTCGCTTTTTATTGATGAGTCTAACTAAAGGTTTATCAATTTTATTTATCTTTTCAGAGAACCAGCTCTTAGTTTCATTGATCTGTTCTATATTATTTTAGTCTCTATTTCATTTATTTCTGCCCTGATTTTAATGATTTTTTTCCTTCTAGTAAATTTGGGTTTTGTTTGTTCTTAGTTTTCTAGTTCTTTTAGGTGTAAGGTTAGGTTCTTTATTTGAGATATTTCTTCTTTCTTGAGGTAGGCTTATATCACCATAAACTTCCCTCTTAGAACTGCTTTTGCTATATTCCATAGATTTTGGATTGCTGTGTTTTTATTTTCATTTGTATCTAAGTAATTTTTGATTTCTCCTTTGTTTTTTCAGTGATTCATTGGTTGTTTAGTAGCATATTGTTTTTCCTCCACGTTTGTGTTCTTATAGTTTTTTCCTTGTAATTGATGTCTAGTTTCATAGTGTTATAGTCAGAAAGATGCTTGATATGATTTCAGTGTTCCTAAATTTCCTGAGACTTGTTTTGTGGCTGAGCACGTGATCTATCCTGAAGAAAGTTCCATGAGCACTTGAAAAGAATGTGTATTCTGCTGCTTTTGGATGGAATGTTTTATATTTATCTGTTAAGTCCACTTGGTTTAATGTGTCATTTAAGGCCAGAGTTTCCTTACTGATTTTCTGTCTGAATGATTTGTCCACTGATGCAAGTGGGGCATTAAAGTTTCCTACTATTACTGTGTTAATTTGAATTTCTTCCTCGTTTGTTAATATTTGCTTTATGTATTTAGGTGCTTCTGTGTTGGGTGCATATATATTTACAATTGTTATGTCTTGTTGGATTGATCCCTTGATCATTATGTAATATCCTTCTTTATCTCTTGTTATAGTCTTTGTGTTGATATCAATATTTCATCTGATATAAATATTGCTACCCCAATTTTCTTTTTGTTTCAATTTACATGAAATACTCTTTTCTGTCCCCTTACTTTCAGGCTGTATGTGTCTTTAGATCTGGAATGAATCTCTTATAGGCAACATAGATATGGGTCTTGTTTTTATTTCCATTCAGCCACTCTTTGTCTTTTTTTTTTTTTTTTTGTGGTATGCGGGCCTCTCACTGTTGTGGCATCTCCCGTTGTGGAGCACAGGCTCCGGATGTGTAGGCTCAATGGCCATGGCTCACGGGCCTAGCCGCTCCGCGGCCTGTGGGATCTTCCCGGACCGGGGCACGAACCCGTGTCCCCTGCATCAACAGGTGGACTCTCAACCACTGTGCCACCAGGGAAGCCCCTACTCTTTGTCTTTTAATTGGAGCATTTAGTCTTTTGACATTTAAAGCAATAACTGATAGGTATGTACTTATTGCCATTTTGTTCATTGTTTTCTGGTTGTTTTTGCAGTTTTTTGTTCCTTCTTCTTTTGCTCTCTTGTGAGATTTCATGACTATCTTTAGTAACACTAAAGATTTGGATTCCTTTCTCTTTTTGGTGTGTATCTATTATAGTTTTCTGGCTTCTGGTTACCATGAGTTACATATATACTTGTATTTATATTTGTATTTAGTTGATGATTTCTTAAGTTTGAATGCATTCTAACAAATTTTTACTTCTCTCCCCTCACTCCCATTTAATGTTTTTGGTCTCATATTTTACATCTTTTTGTTTTGTGTATTCCTTACCTTCTTATAGTGGATATAGATTATTTTACTACTTTTATGTTTTAACCTTCCTCTAGTGCTATAAGTAGTTGATCTCCTACCTTTACTGCATGTTTGCTTTACAATGAGAGTTTTCCTTTCATAATTTTCATATCTACGTTTGGTCTTTCGTTTTCCACTTAGAGAAATCCCTTTAACATTTCTTGTAAATCTGGTTTAGTGGTGTGAACTCATTTAGCTTTGTTAAAAGTAAAATTCATTTTTTAAAAAATATCTTTATTGGAGTATGATTGCTTTACAATGTTGTATTAGTTTCTGCTGTACAACAAAGTGAATCAGCTATATGTATACATATATCCCCGTATCCCCTCCCTCTTGAACCTCCATCCCACCCTCCATATCCCACCCCTCTAGGTCATCACAAAGCATTGAGCTGATCTCCCTGTGCTATGCAGCAGCTTCCAACTAGCCATCCATTTTACATTTGGTAGTGTATATATGTCAGTACTACTCTCTCACTTTGTCCCAGCTTCCCCTCCCTGCGCCGTGTCCTAAGGTCCGTTCTCTACGTCTGCATCTTTATTCCTGCCTTGCCACTAGGTTCATCAGTACCATTTTTTTAGATTCCATATATGTGCGTTATCATACGGTGTTTTTCTCTTTTTGACTTGCTTCACTCTGTATGACAGACTCTAGGTCCATTCACCTCACTACAAATAACTCAGTTTTGTTCCTTTTTATGACTAATATTCCATTGTACATATGTGCCACATCTTCTTTATCCATTCATCTGTCAGTGGACATTTAGGTTGCTGCCATGTCCTGGCTATTGTTAATAGTGCTGCAGTGAACATTGTGGTACATATATCTTTTTGAATTATGGTTTTCTCAGGATGTATGCCCAGTAGTGGGATTGCTGGGTCATATGGTAGTTCTATTTTTAGCTTTTTAAGGAACCTCCATACGGTTCTCTGTAGCAGCTGTATCAATTTACATTCCCACCAACAGTGGAGGAGGGTTCCCTTTTCTTCACACCCTCTCCAGCATTTATTGTTTGTAGATTTTTTGATGATGGCCATTCTGACTGGTGTGAGGTGATACCTCATTGTAGTTTTGATTTGCATTTCTCTAATGATAAGTGATATTGAGGATCTTTTCATGTGTTTTTTGGCAATCTGTATGTCTTCTTTGGAGAAATGTCTGTTTAGGTCTTCTGCCCATTTTTGGATTGGGTTGTCTATGTTTTTGATATTGAGCTGCATGAGCTGCTTGTGTATTTTGGAGATTAATCCTTTGTCAGTTGCTTCTTTTGCAAATTTTTTTGTCTCCCATTCTGAGGGTTGTCTTTTCATCTTGTTTATGGTTTCCTTTGCTGTGCTCTAGGAGGTGGGTCAAAAAGGATCTTGCTGTGATTTATGTCATAGAGTGTTCTGCCTATGTTTTTCTCTAAGAGTTTTATAGTGTCTGGCCTTACATTTAGGTTTTTAATACATTTTGAGTTTATTTTTGTATATAGTGTTAGGAAGTGTTCTAATTTCATTCTTTTATATGTAGCTGTCCAGTTTTCCCAGCACCACTTATTGAAGAGGCTGCTTTTCTCCATTGTATATTCTTGCCTCCTTTGTCAAAGATAAGGTGACCATATGTGTGTGGGTTTATCTCTGGACTTTCTATCCTGTTCCATTGATCTATATTTCTGTTTTTGTGCCAGTACCATATTGTCTTGATTTCTGTAGCTTTGTAGTATAGTCTGAAGTCAGGGAGCCTGATTCCTCCAGCTCCATTTTTCTTTCTCAAGATTGCTTTGGCTATTCATGGTCTTTTGTATTTCCTTATAAATTGTAAAATTTTTTGTTCTAATTCTGTGAAAAATGCTGCTGCCAATTTGATAGGGATTACATTGAATCTGTAGATTGCTTTGGGTGGTATAGTCATTTTCACAATATTGATTCTTCCAATCCAGGAACATGGTATATCTCTCCATCTGTTTGTGTCATCTTTTATTTCTTTCATCAGTGTCTTATAATTTTTTGCATACAGGTCTTTTGCCTCCTTAGGTAGATTTATTCGTAGGTATTTTATTCTTTTTAATGCAGTGGTGAATGGGATTGTTTCCTTGATTTCTATTTTATTTTTAGTGTACAGATGCAAGAGATTTCTGTATATGAATTTTGTATGCTGTAACTTTACCAAATTCATTGATGAGCTCTAGTAGTTTTCAGGTGGCATCTTTAGGATTTTCTATATATAGTATCATGTCATCTGCAAACAGTGACAGTTTTATTTCTTCTTTTCCAATTTTGATTCCTTTTATTTCTTTTTCTTCTCCGAGTGCCATGGCTAGGACTTCCAAAACTATGTTGAATAATAGTGGCAAGAGTGGACATCTCTGTCTCATTCCTGATCTTAGAGGAAATGCTTTCAGTTTTCAACTTTATTTTCATATTGAGTCTTCCTGTGGCATGAGCAGTTTTTGCCTCATGGTTTTGTGTGCTTACTCTTCCTCTTTAATTGTATGACTTTGTTTTGCTTCTATCATGGCTTGTACACAGTGGGTACTAGGTAAATATTTGATAACTTTTTTTTTGTCTTCATAGAGTATGAGTAGCACATTACTTGTTTTTTGATTATCTGGTTAAAGATCAGGTGGACCATGCCTAATTTTGTTTTCATGAATCTCCTGATTTTTACCACCTGGACATTCAGACTTCTCAGCAACTGGGAGTTTTTCTGAAGCTGGTGCTGGCTGTTGCTAGGTTTGAAATTGCTGCTTCATCTATCATTACTCTCACAAAGATGCGTAGACATATCCGTATGGATTAATTTTCATTATATTTCTGACTGGTCTATTCCATATTTTACAGTTGCTTATTCACCGTCAGTAACAGAAACTCTGTAACTCCGTATTGCTTGTAGTGTTTACTCAATTTCTATGTTTTTTGTCTTTGGAACATCATTTTATTAATGACAGTAGTATCATATTTTCCTTTCTTCCTTCTTTCCATGGGCTATGTTAAGTGCTCTGTGTTATGCAAAGATGAGTTTTACTAAAATTTTAAAGAACTGAAGAAGTTTCAATACTTAAACATTAAAACATAGATAAATTTAGCCAAGAGGAACAGAGCAGGGCTAGTTCTGGCAACCTCTCCTAAAATAATGGAGCTCAGGTTCTATTTGCTGTCCTGTAAAGTAATGCTTCTCAGACTTTAAATGTGAATTTTAATCACTTGAGGAACCTGTTAAGATGTAGATTCTAATTTGCTAAGTCTGGGTGGAGCCCGAGATTCTGTATTTCTAATTGCTCCCAGTTTATGCGAATACTGCTGGATCTGTGAACCACACTATGAATAGCAAGGCCTTAAAGTAGAAATGTGATCTGCCTAGATATCCACTGAGCTATTAAAACAAGTTTTGCCTTCCATTTACATTTTTATGGGAATTAATTGTATGAAATATCTTAGAGGCAGCTGATTATTTATATTAAATATAAATATAAAATATAAATGACAGGAAGATCCATTTACAGTTTTTAGCTTCATTAAGGAAGGATTAAGAAACATTTAAATTAGTATTAGGGGTTTAGTTTAGCTGTTAAACATTTTTCTGACATTACTAAGCATTTTATTGTTACATGTGCTCCACAAATTACTGTAATATCCGTGTAAATTAGATTACTGTTTTTTTTCACATATAAAGAAATTGAGATTCAGCGAAGTTGAACTTAACGCTTCTTAGTAAATTGTAAAGCTGAGATGAATGTTAAGTCTGACCTTGAAGCTCATTTGTTTGGCACTGTAGTAAGCTGCCTTCCTAAGATTGTTTTCCTGGGAAATGGGCTTTATATAAATGTTTAAACATGTCTTACGGACCCCTCTAAAGGAGTTTATATGTTTATCTCTTTGGGAAAATTAAGATAGTTTAGCTTTGTGAGTCTTTACAAAGTTCTATGAAGCTCATAGAGGTGATGAAAGAGGTATGTGAAAATGCACACACACATTTACCTTAAATGAAATAAAATCTTGTAAGGAGATATTTTCAAATCTCTAAATCAAGGACCTGAAACAGATGATCTCTAAGATTCCTTCAAGCCCAGATATCATATGATATGTGTGACATTTTTGTTCTCTAAAATGTATTGTAAGATAGATGGGGGAACTATAAAACATTTCCACCAGCAGATGGCACTCCAACATTTCTACAGCAGGCAAGCCTTAGCTATTCCCAAAGTAGAAACTACACAACACTAGGAACAGATAAAGAGGAAAGAGGAAAAAAGAAACCCCAAAACCCCAACTCATTAAAGTATGATATATTTCAGTCATTATTATGATGGAAAATTACATATACATTAAGTAATAGACACCTATATAAACACAAATTAATGTTAAGTCATAATCTCTTATAGTACTCCACAGCACTTTTCACCAAACTCTATAGGACTTATCAACTGGATTTTTGTTAACTTGTTCATTTTCCCAACTGGGTTGTGAAGTTTCCAAGGGCAAAGATATTCTTTGGATCCCAAGGTGGGGAGGCAGACAATACTACCTAGCCTATAGTCAGCACTCAATAAATATTTCTCCCTTTCACTCTCCAAAAAATAGGTTAAGAATGGCCTTGAATGCAGGAGAACGTTTGTGAACATTGGTCCATGCAAAGCCTTTTGTTTTATTTTCCTCTTTCAGTGATTACCTTATAGGCATCAAATCTAATGTGTTTGATGTATGTCCTTTGATATTTTTGTATGCTTGTAAAATATATTGTTTCGTGTGTGTGTGTTTAATTTGCACTAATGTTATAATGCTATAACTATACTTCTGGGCTTTTTTGTTTGTTTGTTTCTCATGTATCATTCTGTTTAAAGCCCATCCATGTTGTTGTATGTACATTTAGTTTGTCGTTTCTAACTGCTGCCTTCCTCATTTTACCTGTCCATTTCCCTTGTGCTGGACATCTAGGTGCCTGAAATTCCTTAGTATTAAAATCAGTGCTTTACTGACCATTCTCATTCAAGTCCTTTTATGAGCCTTTTGTGAGTTGTTTGGGAATTTATGCCCAGAGTGGGATTGCCAGGTTGTAGGGAATACACATATGTAATTTCATTAAATATTGCCATATCACTCTCCAGAATGGCTCAACTGGTTTATACTCGCATCAGCTTGCAAGAAGTTTCCCATCTCCCCACATCCACAATTAGTTATCCAATATTCACATTTTGCCAATCAGGTACTGTAAAGTGAAAACATTTCTTGAATGAATGAAGGAATAATCAGTTGAGAATCCACTAAAGCTACTAGGATATATGGTATTTACTTGCGTAATTTTTCCCCTTTGAGGATGGATCCTCCATATCTGAACTTGCATTGTCTAAACTAGGAACAGAATAGATTCAAAAATTTTTTTTGAATTATCCCTTAGTATTTGAACTCTTGCTCCTCATTATCTGAAACCTAGAAATCAAATAGATTCAAATAATGTGGCATGCCTTATCAACTAAATTTACTCTGCGAAACTAGAAATCAAATCAATTACCAGAATATCTGGGGGTGGGCCCAGGCATGAGTATTTTTGTTTTGTGTTTTTTTTTTTTTGGTACGCGGGCCTCTCACTGTTGTGGCCTCTCCCATTGCAGAGCACAGGCTCTCGGGCACGCAGGCTCAGCGGCCATGGCTCACGCCCAGCCACTCCGCGGCATGTGGGATCTTCCCAGACCGGGGCACGAACCCGCGTCCCCTGCATCGGCAGGCGGACTCTCAACCACTGCGCCACCAGGGAAGCCCAGGCATGAGTATTTTTAAAAAGCTGCTCAGGTGATTTTAATGTGCGGCTGAGGCTGATAATCACTGACCTAAACCCTCAAATTGATTTTATATCTTTCTGAAAGGGAAAAACATTTTAAAGTTTTTAAACATAGTATTATGATGGCTAGGCTTCAGAAGGTCAAAAGAGAAAGTTAAAATTTAAGTGTCTAATGAAAATGAAACATACTTTCTAAATGTCATGTCATGTCAATGTCTCTAGGTGACCAAAAGGAGTAGAAGAACTGGGAAATTTGTTGACTGTTTAGGTGGGTAAGGTTTAGCATAACCGGCATTCAACGAGGAAGGACTTGGATCTTCTTATGTGGGGACAAAACTACTCCAAAGAATTAGGGATTAGATGTTAGTTCAGGCAGAGGCAAAATATTCAGCTGAGTAAGTATGTATAGATAGCGTGTATCAGCTGATTTTGATTATTGAGGAGTGAACTGAACCTGTGGTAAGCTTTCTATTGTCATTATTTGTTTAACTCCCATTATTATGAACTAGGCACATTAGGGTATTTAAAAAGGTCAAAGTGTGCCATTAGCCTAGGGACAAAAGAAAATATAATCATAGCTATTTACTTATGTGACACAGTTGTGTTCCAGGCAAATGTTTTATTACAGGCTCAACTTCTCAATGTTGAGACTAAAATAGGAGGTATATTGAGAAAAGTATATATGATTTATATATTTCACTTCCTTAGAAATTACCTTTAGCATTAATTCTTATGATTATCTCACTAAGAAAGTGGTATAGTGGAAACTATATTACTCAGCCATTAAAAAGAAATGAAATTGAGTTACTTGTAGTGAGGTGGATGGACCTAGAGACTGTCATACAGAGTGAAGTAAGTCAGAAAGAGAAAAACAAATACAGTATGCTAACACATATATATGGAATCTAAAAAAAAAAAAGGTTCTGAAGAACCTAGGGGCAGGACAGGAATAAAGACGCAGACATTGAGAATGGACTTGAGGACACGGGGAGGGGGAAGGGTAAGCTGGGACGAAGAGAGAGAGAGAGTGGCATGGACATATATACACTACCAAATGTAAAATAGATCTAGCTAGTGGGAAGCAGCCGCATAGCACAGGGAGATCAGCTCGGTGCTTTGTGACCTCCTAGAGGGGTGGGATAGGGAGGGTGGGAGGGAGACGCAAGTGGGAGGAGATATGGGGTTATATGTATATGTATAGCTGATTCACTGTGAAAGTTCTCAGGTATTTTCAATAACAGACATACCAAAAGTATAGTCAAGTTTTCAGTCAGTAGAGCTGGCTTAGTCTCAGGTTCTTCAAGAAATGGCATTTTGAGTTTTTTGACTCTCAGTTTCCTTACCTGAATTATGAGGATACAGCTTGTCCTTCTATGCTATGAGCATAAAATGGGATAGTATAGAAATAAGTTATTATACTATTTTGAAACCTTAGATTTCAGGTGTAGGTGTATAAATTTCTTCCTACCTTATCTATGAAAATTATATTTATTTCCACGGTGAAACCCAATTAGTGACATTGATAGTTGAGTAGTAACTGTGTGTCAGGAACTAATACGTCATTTAATTCTCACAACACACATGGAGGGAGTGTATTTATGCACATTTTATAGATGGGGAAATTGGGGCTCAGCAAGAATAAATGACTTATTCACCAAAGGTTCACATGAGCAGACATTAAGTTGTGAACTGGGTTTTAATCAAAGTTGTTTGAACTCCAGAGCTGGTACAATTTCCAGTATCACATGATGCTTTTCAGGACTTACCTGAATGTACAAAAGGCAGACAGGACATCTCTTCAATGAGTGTGACTAAGGACATGAATAATTTTAATGTATTTTTCTGTTACTTGGTTTTTTACCTATAGCAGTTTCTCAAATATCTGTCATCCCTACCTCCAAAAATGTTAAGGGATTTCAAACTGAACTCATTAATGAGTCAACTACATCTATTAGGGTTACGATCTTCCCCACATAAGTTTACTGCTTGATGGTAACAATGGGAACAAAAATCATCCAGCTCGAGTTTCTTATATAATAAGGTAGAAAAATCATAGAGTTATAAATCCTCTTCCCTTTCAACTTTCCATATGGAGAAAGTGTTGCTATCCCTTGCTCCTCTAAGCAGGATGGAGAACACAGTCTTTCTCATTTCCCAGTACTGTCCTTTTTTCCACTCCTGTCTGCCCTCTCCCAGTGGAAAATTGAAGAAGGCACATAAAACCTACTTAACTTTTCTTCCTTTGTCATATGCTAAACACAGGCAGAAGAGCCTGCAGGGTTAAAATATGTGGTACACACTCATTTTATTACTGCATTTATTGACATATTAGGTAGAGTTGACCTTTTGTTTCAAGTTTGTCACTAAGTTATTTATATATAGCTTAATTCTTGCTCCAGTTGTCAGTTAAGGGAATATATTTGTGGCAAGTGTGGGAGAAGGAATAAGAAATAACAAGAAACAAATAGCACAACTGTATAATATTTTAGGATTTATAAAGCACTTTTTCTATGCATAACTGTATTCAATTCTTACTCTAAGATATTAATTTTACAGGGTAGGCAGCTATGACTTAGAACAGTTAAAAAAAATTACCTAAGGTAACAAAGCTAGAATCTGCCAAGATAGGACTGAAACTCAGGTCTTCCAACTCCTATTCCAAGGTTTTCCCATGAAAAATTGGAACAAGTTGACAAGTTGTTAGAGGGAATGCAATATTTTAGCCTAACAGTAGAGTGTGGTGGTTAACACAGACATAGTCTTTGGAGTCAGACAGCCCTGGGTTTCAATCCTTGTTGCCACTTATTAGCTGTGTACCATGAGAAAGTTGCTTAACAAGTCTGAGTCTCCATCTTCTCATATGTAAACTAGGTGGTAATAATGAATTATATCTACCTCTCAGAGTTATTCAAGAAGATCAGTAAGATAATGGTCCTGAGCACCATGCCTGGACCGTAAGATCTCAATAAATAGTAGTCATCATGGACAAATACACAGGCAGCAATGACACAGTGGACTGGCTGCTATAGCTTCATGCTTCCCAGTCCCAGTTATGGTGGAAGGATTTTTTTTCTAGCTATTAGACATTTAGGTATAGTTCTCTCAGAAGGGGAAAGCGGGCATAGATATAACCATGGCTTTGAATGTTTAATAGAAGGAAAGGGAGTCAATGAGTTTGTGACAAGCTAAAAATGAGAAAAAAGCATAGGAGAATGGAAAGAAATTATTGTAGTCAAGATGACCATCATTAAAAAGTATGTACACTGTATGCTACAAAGTAGAATTTGGCCATAAATACAGGATATATCATTATTCCCAGCCACCAGTCCTAGTACCCATGTTGGTCACTGGCATATTTCCACTGCTCTGAGATGAAATGATAAAACATTATAGTGATTTTTCATGAAGCTAAATTTATACACTTGTTTTTTATTTTGACATATTTCAGCTTTTTTTTTTTTGGATGTTAAAACGTTCTTTTCTTTTGGGAAAAAATAGTATTAAGTAGTTGACAGATTTAAGGTCCTTACTAGACAAAATAAAAATTTGGCAAATATATGTCAGTTCTTCCACACTGATACTTATTTTGAAATCCTATTGTCTAGAAATCACTGGACCAGTTAATCTTCAAGATTTCTTACAAATCTGGGAATTTAAGACTCCTAGATATTAAAAGAATTTATCTATAAGGACCATCCAGTAACACCAGGCAGAACATTTCCAAGGAGACTTCAGTGCATCTAGTTCCCAATAATTCATATTTTATACAGAGGCCTGATTCTTGTCCCCTAGGAAATTACAATCTAAGGCAGAACAGAGGTACAGACTGTTGTCACCTGGCACACAGAAGATAGGATAGAAGCATCAATCTAATATACACAATAATAAGCTACTTACAGAATATAATTTAGGGTTAGATGAGAAGAAGACAAAAATCATGATATGGGGAGGGAGGTCCTATTTGTAAAGAGTAGCCCATTGGAGAACTACACCCAAACCAGACTAAAGGACAAAACAATCAGGTCATCTCAGAGTCAACCAGGGCTATCTGGAACTCCTTAAATGTTACTGAATCACTCTATTTGCCTTGATGTCCTGAGGCTGGACATGCCTATAGAATTTCAGTGGCCAGACTAGAGAGATGGTTTTCATCAGGAATTAGGAAAAAAGCACTGTTTTATTGGGTTTGATTTTTATACTACATACAGGTTCTGGTGAAAACATTAAATACTGGTTAAAGTAACTTAACTAGGCCACCAAAAAATTACTGAATGGTTAGGTTAGTAGCAAAAACTGTGGATAAAATTCATAATTAAGCAGATTCTCATTATACCCAAGTTCATTCTTAGTCACAAGAGTAGGTGTTTTTGAAAGGCACATTAATTATAGACATCTAGTGGGTGAGTGACGTCTTTATTTCATTCAGGTGGTCTTCCTCTGGTCGCAATTAATGTGGCTTCTGAAAATACATTCAGTTGTAATCCAGAGGGTGTTTAGGCCCTTGGAAAATCTGGCTCCTTGTTAAAAATATGTAATTAGTTTTAATTTTGAATATAAGCAATGAACTAATGGCTTCTGAATTTGCAAGATAAGTATTTCCTAAAGGAGATAACCAGGAAAATGCTAATAACTGGGAAAACAACTTACTGAACAGAAACCTAACAGTTTACTGTGACAAATAAAAGTATGTATTTATTTTCACATTCTTCTTGAGAGCAGTATATGATTTTAGTGTGTTGAGCATGATTTGATTTACCATTAATTTAGCTCACTGGCATTTATTGAATGCCTACTAAGTGCCTGGTTCTGGTGATACAAAGATAAACAAAAACCTTTGTTCCCCAGGCTGTCACCATCTCCAGGCGGTGCTCAGTGCACATTTAAAAAATACAATAATTTCTGTTGAAACTCACACCATACCACACACCCCTACACAGAAACGCACACATATTTTAGAGGATCTAGGTATGTTAGAAGTTTTCAGAAACTGAACGAAGCAGGCGTTAGGGCCAGAGCCCACATCTAATTCTTCAGTATACTAACATCTTGGTTTTAAAAATCATTAAATAATATGCTTTGGGTTTTCTTTCTCCTTTGGCCTCATTTTATGGAGACCTTCTAGAAGGTCTTCATGGCACTTCCCCGTCTAACCCAACCTAAGCTCTGTATTTCCTGGTTGCTTAGTTTGGTAGAAGCTCCTCGGGGAACTTCACTTGAAAGTCATCTACTCCAGTCCTTTTCAGATTCCTTAATCCTATCTGAGGGGAGGGAAGGAGAGGCAGGTTGCCATTTCAGTGTTTTTCTGTGGCTGTGATACTGCCCTTGGCTCACGAACCCTTGGGGGAAACCTTAGCTCTGCATTTTAAGAGTTTTGCCTGTTTGATATCAGGAGGCCCTGGAAGGCTCCTGCGTACCCACACTGCATAAAGTAGTTCTCTTTATCTGCCAAGTAGAAGCCCCATTTTGTTCCAGAAATAAGCTGAAAGTGGAGCTCAACGATGTGACTGCAGCAAACCAGGCCTGGCCTCTTTCCCACGCTTTAATTGGGGACCCAGGGCTCGATTTGAGAGGTGCTGTGGGTAGGGGATCCATGAGCTAGGGTGGGTGGTGCATCGCGCAGCTCCTGGCTGTTCTCGAGCATCCAGGAGCTACGTGCGGGCAGATTCTGGCTTCGGCTCCGGGCCGAGTTTGAAAACCCATCACTCTGTTCTTCTCTAGGACCAGAAAGGCGCAGTTCCCCTCGGGAGGGATAAGCCCAGGGTGACCTAGAGGAGGGTCTGGAGGGGTAGCTCTGCTGCTGCAGTGGAGTACAGTGGGCAAGCAGTGGCTCAGATGGGCGCAGCGCCGGCCAGACTAAACAAGCACAGACAGGGTTGCTTTGACTTGGCCTAAGTCAGCGTGTATTGAACCCCCAAGACACTTTCGCCTCAGCTGCAGGCAGAACGGAGCCACGCGCAGCCTGGGCCCTTTTCCCCTACGGGCGGAAAAACCCTTTGACCTGGTCATTCTGTGTATTCCTTCTGGGCCCTGTCAGGTCAGAGGGCGGCTTCTGTGTTGCTGCCCAGCGTGTCGCAGAGGTCCATACTTGCGTCCACGGAGTCTCCGTCTGCCCTCGGTGCTTTGGCAGGAATCACAGTCGCTACCGCAGGACCCCTCTGCAACTTAACCAGCCTTGCTCTCGCTGCTTCAACCCAAAGGGAAGGGCCTGGAGCAGACGACATTCCTTGACGCTGTCGGGACAAACAGGCGCGCAAACAGGCGCGCGACTGGTGCAGACCCTACTCCAGCCCAGAATTGGCGCAGAGGCTTTCGCGTCGGGGTTGCAGCTAGAACTGCTCTCCCCAGAGCCTTGCCGGGAGGGAAGTGAAAACAAGACGTCCCGCCCGGTACCCCAAATGTTAAAACTGTACAGTTTCGATCCCTCCGTCCGCTTCCCGACCCTAGAGGGTTAAATCAGGAGGGTACAACGCCACCCCTTCCTCCTACTCCCCCCTCCCCCGCCCCGCCTCACCTTACCTTTAAAAAGTTAATGTCTGCAGTTGAAATCTCTTAAAGGGGCGGTGCTGGTGAAGTACTCTTGGCACGAGTCTCTGAGAAGGCTGGCTAGGGGCGTGAGTTCGCTCCACCAGCACCAAAACACTGAGAAGAAGAGAAAAAAAAAAAAAAAAAAAAAAACGAGAGAGAGGGGGGAAAAAGGAAGGGAAAAAAAGGGGGGAAAAAGGCAGACAGACACACACTTTAGATAAGGACAATTAGTCACCAGCGAGACCCTGTAGGAAGGGAGGTTTAAATCAGAGGGATTTAATGAGGGTGCTCTGTGCCTTTCCTGAAGCCATGCCCTCCAGCAACTCCCGCCCCCCCGCGTGCCTAGCCCCGGTGGCTCTCATCTTGGCTCTGTTGCTCCGTCTCTCCCTTTCCTCCCAAGCTGGAGACAGGAGACCCTTGCCTGTAGACAGAGCTCCAGGTTTGAAGGAAAAGACCCTGATTCTACTTGATGTGAGCACCAAGAACCCAGTCAGGACAGTCAATGAGAACTTCCTCTCTCTGCAGCTGGATCCGTCCATCATTCATGATGGCTGGCTGGATTTCTTAAGGTAAGGCAGGGGCTTCAATGGATCATTTTTTTTTAAAGTAGCAACCCCCACCCCTTCCTATCCCCCCATTCCAAAGGGGGAAGAAGAAGAAAAAAAGCCAAGCGGATCTCTCAAAGAGAAGAAAGGTTTTCCTCCTCCTGGAATATTTGCTGAGGCTGTAACTGGTGATTGAGAAAAGCAGTGTTTTCTATTAAGATGCACATGTTTGCAATGCAGAAGGCATTTCAGAAACTTACCAGTTATGACTGAAAAAATGTTGTGCGTACATATATCCACAATTAGCCTCCCCGTCTACTTCCGAAAAGAAAGAAGAGGTTCAGGGCAGTTACAAAAGTGAAGAAAAAGGTCTTGAACAACAAAGACCCGAGAGGGGTGTGTGTGTGTGTGTGTGTGTGTGTGTGTGTGTGCGCGCCTGTCTGCGTGTGTCTGTGAGTGTTTAAGCGGGGATCGCACGAAAATGGAATTTTCCACGGAAAGATCGTTCTATCAGTTCTCTCCCACTCCCAGACAGAAAATGAATCTAAGCAGAGGCTTGAGCGGTGGGCAAGTTGGTTCGGATTTTTAATTTTATATCCTCCGCTGTCCTTTCCAGACTTCAGGACTTTTAAAGATACTTTTTATAGACCGAATGGTCCCCCCCCAGTCCCTACTCCTTAAATCTCCTGCGCTAACTGCATATTTAGTTTTTCTTTAAAGAAAAAAAAAAAAAAGTCCTCGCTCCGGTCATAGCGTATATAAGAAGAGCGGACAGTGTCCTAGAAGTACCCCGGGGATATTTCGGAGATCTGAATCCAGCACTGGTGGATTAGGAAGTCGGGAGTTTTGTGATCACGGACCCTGCATTACTCTAGGGCTTGGACTCTAATTGGGCTCACCCTCTCCCCAGTTGTTACTGTTCAGCAGTAAGGCAACCACGATCCCTTCCCAACAGGGACAGAGTTGCAGGGTAAAAAAAAAAAAAGTCTACAATGTCGAATCCAAGTGTTGAGTTAAAAAAATTTCCCTCCAAATTGGAGCCTCAGCTGTGGGCTTCCTCGAAGAGCTCCGAGAGCTCTCAGTCTCACTTTTCTGTTCTGAGGCCGCGTCCGCCGCGCCTTTCCTGAGTATCTTTCACTCTGGGAAATTCGAGTTTGCTTCTCGCGTGCGCCCGCCCCTCAGCTCTCCAGGTTTCCCTAGCCTCGGCCAGGTCAGCGGACGCGGCAGGTAGCAGGAGGCGCTGTGTGGGGCGCTTCTTCCACGTGGAGCGAGCGTTGCGGGAGGACTAAGTGGTTGCTGTGGCCGCCGCCGAGGCCGTTTTGGTTCCTGCCCGCGCCTCCACTGGGAGGGCGGGAACAGCTCTGCGCGGCCGGATTCCTCCTCGGAAGCTCTTCTGTGCAGCAGCGCGCGTCTGTGAGCTCGTCCGGGAGGCGGGGGGCGACTACACGCCCCACTTGCATGGCGCTTCTCTAGCTACGCGGACTCCTTCGGGGTTCTTTTGCTTCTGACCTTAAAAACAACAACAAACTTTCATGTTCTCGCTAAATGCTTGTCGCAGAAAAGATTGTGGAAGGCGGCTTTTCGGGGAAGAAGCCTTGGTGGGGCGTATTTGCATTGACTGTGCAGGTTTCCGGCTGGAAGGTTGTTGGAAACACCGTTTCTGCTGGGCCGGACTCGCTCGGATGTCTCCTCGCCCGCCGTGGGCCCACACGACGGCCGATTGCGCCCGCCGGGTAACGCAGTGCCGGAGTCCTCGGCCAAGCGATCCTTCCGGCGGCTACTGGACTTCTCCAGGTGGCCACGACTTTTGCTAGAAACTCTAAAACTGGAGTCTGTTTTTTTCTCTTATCCACCGCCTTTAAGATACTCTTTAGTACCATTTGGATTGGATATTCAGAACCTGAAGCAGCAAAGCGTTAAAAATAACGTAGAGACTCCGAACTTAACAGCTGACGCCCTTAGCATTAAGAGCATCTGATTGCTCCTTCTCTACCCCTTCCCGAATTAGCAGCGTTTGGCTTTTGAAAAACCTATTTATGGAACTCCTGAACCTAAATAGGTGTAAATAGTATTCTGATGCCCCTCGAGTCTCCTACTACGCGCAGGTTCCACATTTCGGCAAACTTCATTTTCCACAGAGCTTCCAAATGGCCCCAAGTGGGAAGGAAAAAAGATAGAGCCCAACCCGGGGGGTGGAGAGGAGAACGTTACCTTTCCTGAGATCGGGCTGAATTATTTCAGGGGCCAAAGAGGCATTGCTTTTACTGTGCAAGGCGGGGCTGGGGAGTGTTCTCAGAAAGGCAAGGATTTACCCCGGGAATTTCTCTTGCTCAGGGATTTGGGAGATGCATACAGTTGTTATAAGGTAGTGGAAAAGGAAAATCAGCTTTGGCATTAAAAAAAGTTAACTTGACCTCAGGTGCCTGCTCCGAGAGAAAGAAGGCGGGTTTCACCTTCTCCATGGAGGTTGCGATGCCCCTGGGGCAGAGGAGGCAGATCCCGTATTTCAGCCCAGAAGATTGGCAAAAGTCGGAGCCCGGGGTCCGTACGCTGCGCGTCTCCTCTGGGAGAGCTTTTCGGGCAGGGGCAGAAGCCCCGCAACTGCGCCTTAGTCCCGTGTTCTCAGCAGAAGGGCACCCCCCACCTTATGCACACACTATTAACAAACACAATCTCTAACTCTTTGTAAATACTACCTTGGGTGAGCATCGTCGGGGTGCCTGAGGGAGGGGGCCACGACCATTTGGGCGCGGGAGGCGTAGCTCCCGGAGCCCCATGGCCCAAGAATGGGCGGGCTGGGGCGCCAGGCACAACTCCACAGAGAGTGGGAAGAGGGCCTTGCTGGTGCCCCGCGTCCTCTCGCTTGTCCCCCGGATCCTTTCCTTTCTCCTTCTCTATCCCTGCAGCTCCAAGCGTCTGGTGACCCTGGCCCGGGGACTTTCACCTGCCTTTCTGCGCTTCGGGGGCAAAAGGACCGACTTCCTGCAGTTCCAGAATCTGAGGAACCCGGCAAAAAGCCGTGGGGGCCCCGGCCCGGATTACTATCTCAAAAACTATGAGGATGGTGAGAAACTTGCTCCCCACTCTTGTTGGGTGAGGGAAGTTTGGGGAGTGGGAGCCAGCAATCGGTATGTGTGCGTGTGGGGTGCAGATTTGGAGGAGGGCCAGGTTGAAGCTCACCTGGAGTGTGGGATTCCTGACGTGATTACACAAAGGGAGCTCATCAGGTTGTCCTTGTCCAGGCTGCTGGCCTTTCTTCGGTGGCTGAGTCTCAGAGGCCGAGAACTAGTAGCCAAAACTTATGACTGGCTAGTCCTATAGGGAGAAGGTGCAGTGGGTTTCTTGAGAAAATCCAGTCAGGTTCATAAAGGGGCAGGGTCACGTTTCCTTTCTAAAATTAAAGGAAGTGCCTTTTTGTTTTTCTTATTCTTTGCTTTGCTGAGATGAGGCTACGGAGGGCTTCAGCCTCTTTTGAATCCCACTCTAAAGTTTTCTGGAATAATCCTTTTTAGATTGGTCCATTGTTGGGAAGGTTTGAAACTTTTCACAGTGGGTTCTTCTTTAGACTGCCTAATCTCAGAGTCGCACTCTCAGAGTTGCACTTATTTTTTCTCAGTTTCAAAATGGGATTATAAATGCCAGCCTTTCCTGCCAGGATCACATGAGTTAAGTGTTGGAAGGGCTTTTGAAATGCCAGATCCTATTCCAGTGTGCGAGGCCAATCTTTTTACAGTCTTTGAACAGTCTCATTTTTACTAGGGAAAAATGAAAATGGTATTTAAGAAAATTGTTTAGAGGGTTTGGTGTTAATAACTATGAACTTGCTGTGTGGGTAGAGGAACAGAGTTTCTTTCAAATGGGCAAGGTGGCAATTGATGGGTCTTCACCCACTGAGTTGTTTAGATTGGGTAGAAGAGGCGTTAGTGTCCATTTCCTGGAGAGCTATCTCTGGCCCTGTTGTCCCTTCTCATACATGAGCTACAGTTTTATTTTTAAAGGGCTCAGGGACATGTTCTCAGAGCTCCCTGGATTTTGTTACATCTTGTCCTTATAAATCAGCAAAATGAGGAAAAGCCCTTGTATTTTCTGGGGCTTTCACTGAATGGGAATTCTGGAGAGTTTGGATCTATTTCAAGGTTGGCTGAGAAACCATTTTTTTAAAGTGCCAGACTGGAGAAAGAGGGCAAGACTGAGGCTTCTTGAGTTTGAATCCTGAATTAGACTTACTCTTTACAGCATTGGCGAAGTGTGTAGGTGTTTTAAGGCTACATCTTTCAAAGGCAGATATCATTGCTATAAAAATGTGGATTGCCAGTAGATTTTGCTGTCACTCATCATAAAAATGCTGAAGGTAAAAGATAATCCTGAACAGCAGCTCTGATGGTAATTTGACCTGGGGCTTTATAGCTCCCAGGGTCACTGTCAGCTCTGTGTTCGGATACAAGAAGGGAGAATATTAATGGTTTTCCTGATGAAACAGCTCTTCTTTGAGTCCATTTGAACTACTTCCTCTTTAGTTTGTGAAAAAACTTGTAAGAGCCCCAGGAACCACTGTGGGAAAAAAAAGGACTATTATAAGTTTAGGAATTAGCCTTTTTCTCCCAAACTTGTACCTTGGATTATATTACCTATTCATTGAGAGTGGGAGGTATGCTTAAAATGAAGGATACAATTTGTTTCCCTTTGTACAAGGAGAAAGTGGACATCATGGGGAGAAAAGATATTGGCAGAAGGCCGTGCCCCATAAAACTTCATAGAATTAGGAAAAAACCAGAAATGGAAAAGATCTAAGAGGTCATCTTCAATCCTTCCACCACTTCAGGGTTCAGTACAGGATCGTTCCATATGGAATCCTTTTCTCGTTTTGTCCAACATAGTATTAAATATCTCTAGGAGTGTAGTTTTCACCACTCCTGTGGGAGAGTTTTTTTGTCCCATAGGTTTTCACTGGTAAATTTTTTCCTGAATTTTCCCTTTATATTCTCTAAATATTTGATTACTCCTCTTTGCATTTTTTTAGACATTTACCTTCAAAATAATTTCTTTGTTGTGTCAGCTTCAAAGAAAGGTTTCCTCATAGCTGTTTTTTATCTAGACTACCTGGATTTAATTCTTTTAAAACTTTCTTTAAAGTCAGTCCTTCCCAACACTAATCTGTTTTATTGCTCCTAGCTGAACTCCTTTTGATTTATGTCTCCTTGGTAATAAGATGCTCTGAACTATATCAGTATTTGAGGCCTTAGCACAGTTAAAGAGAGTAGGAATGCCCTGTTTCTGCCCTTTGATGCTCACATATCCTTAAATCACCCATATTGTCTTTGTTGTTGCATGTTGCATTGCAGAATTAAAGGCAAAAATGGTTTTGGTATAGTCTCAGCAATTTTGCAAATGTTATACTTCAGTTGTCACTTTTAATCCAGGTGATAACTGTCATCATAATGAGCCTCTTAAAATAATTAGGTCTTCTCAGTAAATGGCCCTGTAATAGGCATTTTGGCATAAGTACCTTATTTTTTAAAAAAGGGATGTATTGGCTTAAACATAATATAGAATAATAACATACATTTTGAATAATTAGATACAGCTACTGGCACATTATGAAATTGAGTGACATAGGGAATTAGAATATGGAATTTGGACTCAGAAAGGCCTGTATTTCAGGCCTGGCTCTATCACTTATGAATATGTGGCCCTGGGTTTGCTGCTTCTACTGTAATATATGGATGTGATAATACCTGCTCTACATTGCTTCTGTGAGAGGTATCTGTATAAGATATTTTGTCAACCGCAAAAGCACTATGAAGGCTAAGTATTCCTAACTTTTATTAAAGGCAGCTTCAGGAAATTTATAACATATATGTTTTGTATTTAAAGTGGGTTAAGGAGTGAATAAGATGCAGTAGACCAAAGTTTATGCAGAAGAAAGAAAGGAGATAGAATTAGGGAATTGTTTGAGAGGATTAAGAGAATGTAGGGGAGAATTTTAGGGAGAATTGTCTTTAAGGAATGGAGGTGGAGAACATAGGGTGGCTATTTTTTTGTGTGGTAATGAAAGAAGAGACTAATCTTTAGTTTGTATATACGAACATTAAATGAACTGATAGTTCCAGCTTGGGTAACATACACTTTTCTAGTTAATTCATTCATATTGCTACCTCGATGTGATTTTTTGTTGTTTTCCCCTGAATTAATAGGGCAGTTAACAAGTCATGTGGCTTATATTTTCCAAAAACTTTTAAAGCATATTAATGCAGCTGCATTTTCTCTTTCTAAAGTCACTGTTTACATAAACTTTGGGAACTTCTCTAGTTAGTCCTTTAATACAGTTACTTATTCCACTCTTAGCGTAGGCAACTTGAACTTCATATAAACATGATGATGATGGAGGAAATAAAAAATAGGATTGTTCTTCATATTTTGGAGTCTTACCCTTTGCCTGTCTATGTGATGTTATGCTTTTCTTGCTCCTAACAAAGAAATCTTGGGTTAATCTTTTGTTCTTAAGTTTATTTTGCTGCAGTCTGTCTCTTTGTTGTATATTCAGTGTGATTTATTTGTATGCCTGTCTCTTTACTGCCATAACCATATCTTTAATCAAGATATACACCATTTATTATGCACATCAAAAGCCAGCTTAATATTTCTAAAATATCATATTCATCATGTCACTTTTTTGCTGGAAAACTTTGATTATTTTTGGATTGCTTACAGAAAATGTTCAAACTCCTCAACTTGGCATTCAAAGCCTTTTTAAATCTCAGCTTACCTTTTGTACCCTATGTTTTCATAAAACTTTTATTACAGCCCAGCTTTATTTTCACTGTTTCCTTAAAACACCTTTATCTCAACCCCCTTTGTTCAGCCATTCTATCTGTGCTTTAAATGCCTTTTTCTTGGCTCTGTTAAAATCTCACCACCCACTCCACCCAATTCTTGAAGACCCATTGCAAATGCCCCTTATTTTCACAAGCCTTTTCTGAACAGGTCATTTCATAGTTATCTCTTTTTTCTCTGGACTATTGCAGTTCTTTCTCATTATGTTGTTCTTTTGGCCCCTTCTGCCTTGTTTTGCTTTTTAACTTTTCATATATGTGTGTGTGTGTGTGTGTGTGTGTGTGTGTGTGTGTGTATACACACATATATATATGAAAAGTTAAACATTTATATATGTATTTGTGTTTTACCTTTTCAATTAGAATGCAAATTCTTTATAGGAAGGGACCATTCTAATTGTTATATATCCTAAAATGTCTAGCATTATGTATGACACATAGTAGAACTTCTGCAAATATTTTTGGCTGCATACTAGGTTAAGAGCCTGTTAAAGGCACTGGAAAAATGGAGGTTACCGATAAAGAAATGAGTAAACACATACATAAAGATTCCATTCATTTTTCACCTTCAATGCATTTTCACACGAAGTCCATTCTTAATATTTATTTTAATGACATACTTCATTATTTTAACTATGTACTCTTTATCTTTGATAGTCTAAGTGTCTTGGTTTTATACTGTGCATTAAATCAACTTTACCACCTGATTTAAAGCCTTGCACTGGACCCACACTATTTTTTATTGTATCTGTTTCTTCTTTGCCTTTACTTTTGCTTTTCTTGGTTAGCCTTATGTAGTTTCTACACCTAATTTTACAATTCCCAAATTAATAGTGCCTTTTCACAAATTTAAATGTTTTTTCAATCTTTGTCTCCTGAAAATTTTCTCTTCTGAGAGCTTCTGAAATCCTAAATAATGAATGTGGAGTACACTTTGTAAACTTTAAGGCACTATATGACTATTATTATTGTTTTCCTTTCTCCAGGAAGTTCTCCTAGTTTTAGTAGAGGTGAGGTAGTTAATTCTTTATCTTTCTATTCCTATTCCATCAATCAAGACATATGACATAAGAACAGCACAACTGCCAAAATACATATTTGCCTTGAACTTATCCACCTTTCATTATCTCACTTTATTTTACATAAATGTTTCTTGAAATCCAATTACATTTAACAAGTGTTTATTGATTACCTGCTCTGTGTTTAGTTTCATGCTGGACAAACTGCAGATTATCAAATAAATAAAAGATACAGTCCTATATCAACATTAGAGCACAACAATAATCATTGCTATAGGCAAGATCCACTAATCAGTGTTAAAATAAGTAGGCGAGGTTTAAGACAAAGCAGGATATTTGCATAGCCTCAAAGCATCTCTCTCATAATGTTAATTAATTAATTAATTATTGTGGTGGTTTTAGCATAGGACCACCAATTCTTTGATACTTTTAGGATGTGGAACTTCTGTTTTCCCCTTGAGTGTGGGCTGGATTTAACAACTTGTTTCTAAAGAAGACAGCCTATAAAGCAGAAAATAGTAACTTTACAGTGGAGAAGCTGTCAGATATCATTTCAACAAAGTGATCAAGGTTAACATCAGCAGATAGGTCATGTTGATATCATGTATTCCCTGATATCATGTGATGAGAAGGGCACTTCACCTTTCTGATATTCTTTCCCCAAATCCATAACTCTCTGTAAATATGAGAAAACACTAGTCAAATTGAAGGATACTCTACAAAATACTTGACCTTTCCCCTTCAAAAGACACTGTCTCTGCTGTCAATGATCTAATAGCTTGTTAGTGAGATAACATTTATAATGATAAAACTGAAGAGTAACACAAAGACAATATAGCACTTGTTCCACAAGTGCTAAGTGGAACAAAATAGTTTGCCAGGATATGACAGGAAAAGTAGAGATGAATACTGGCCAGACTTATTTGGGAGTTAGGTTGGGCCTTGTGGAAGATGCCTAGACTTTGGAGAAGTAGAGATGAGAGAGGACATTTCATTCAAGGGAAAGAGCATGAGGCAAAGCCTAAATATGTGTTTGGGTAATAAGGAGACCACCTGCCTAATAGAAGGTACATGTTAGAAATTATATTAGTTCATGTTGCTAGAAGCATAACAGATTCTTTTTTATAGAAGCCTATTTGCATATTTTTTGTTCAGTAATGTTTATAATTTAAAAATTATGAAAAGCACATGTTAGAAATTATTCTAAGAAAAGCTCATATTTCTAGAATTATGTCTAATTTGAATTTTAAGAAGTGCTAATGTATTTCTGTTAGCTCCATAATATGTAATTAAAAAAGAAGAAAGTACATGTGTGAGAGTAAAGGTTGGTTGGGTAAATCCAGATCAGATGATGAGAATGTTGAATTTTAAGCATAGTAAAATGGAATTGGCCCCATAGGAAAATAGAGGCTATTATAAGTTCTTTTACTCCATTGGAGAGGGGAAGGACATGTTTTCAACATGGATAATGACTTTGCCCTCTCCCATTCTTCTTTTCCAAATCATTGCACACATTCATATACTCTAGCTAAAGTGTGTTATAACTGAACTTGAGGAGGTTTGAGTTATGAAGCATGTTTGAAGGACAGATAATTTAAAACTAAATTAATTTGGTTCTTATAGGGTATATAAAATAAAGGTTTTAGAATTTGCTTGATAATTTTTGTTACCCTTCCTTCTTTCACAGAGTAAAAACAGGCTACTACTTTGTAATATTTATTCACTCATGAATTTACTCATTGAGCAGGCAGCTAGCTCCAGGCCCGTTTGATGCTGAGGCTGGGAGGATGAATGAGGCCCAGCTATGGTTGTCAAATTACATACTCCTGACCTCTTATCACTTCAGTAGCATCAGTCAAAAGCAGTTTCTAGAGATTTTTAGGCCAAGAAAAGCCTCCATTCCAACGCCACTATTTGGCTTTTCATGATTTGTCTACCAGCAACTTTAGAAGGATTTGACACAATTTAATATTGTATTAAAGGGTGTCAGAAATCACCTGAAGTTTTATATATGTTTTATTCTGCCTTTTGGAAACAAAGTGGGTGCATTTTCTATAATGTTTGAAATTTGGTACCAGGTCCTGAGTGCTAGTTGCAGCTCACTGTACCCCTGTGAATTTGAATGTGGTATCTAAAGATATAGTTATCATGTCATTTAGTCACAGTTTAGTCACTGTGGATCTATATAGTGCTGGAAGTGGTAGAGAGGAGATCTGGAAACTCTGGTCTACTGCTTGTAGAGGTGGCTTAATTAATTTCAGTGAGTCAAGAAGTCTAGTAAATAGGTCTTTCAATCACAACCACATTTGTATAATTTATCACCTGATCATTGGGGCTAAAGGTAATCCACAAACAGTTATGTGTTCCTATACAACACAAATTGTGCTGCTGTTGCCAATACCAAATATCACTGTTTCTCTTGCCATATTTATTTATATTCTCTCTCCTGTTCTCCCAAGGCCTCCTGGTGGGATGGGTACATCATGGAAGCAAAGAAGTTTCTTTCAAAATTCCCTGGGCCTGTTTAGCCTGCCAGTCACATGGTCTGGGCTCGTAGAGTCAGGAGCCTCTTCTGAGAATCCTTCATCAAAATGGATTAAATGTTAAGACTCTTAACTTCTGTGCTTCTTAGTACCTTATTCAAGTTTTCAGCTGTCTAGATCTATGAGGCAATGGATTGGAACTCTGAACAGTGTGTGTATGTGTGTGTGTGTGTGTGTGTGTGTGTGTGTGAGACAGAGACAGAGAGAGATAGAGCATATGAATATATGAGCATGAAAGAATTTGGTGTGTTTTATTTTTTACACTTGTCCATGGTGGTGATGTAGGCAAAGTAAATATAATTTGTAGACTAGAGGCTAGTTCTATAGGATGTATAGATACCTTATTTAACTCCTTTGTCTTTTGGTTTCATGATCAGTTTTCTTCACTTTAGTACAGTGAAAAGCAGTGTAATTTTGCTTAATTCAATACATGTTTTTTAAATTATAAACCAAATGCCAAGGTTAGTCAAGATACTGGGGCTACCCAAGAGGAATAGAACATGAACTGTGCTCTCAAAGTGCTCTGGTCTTACACATTCAATAGAATTTCTCAATGTTCTTGAGTATCATCACTCTACTTTAGTCAGACTAATCTTTGCCAAGTCTTTCCACTTTGCTCATAGTATACCCTCTACCTTGAACACTCATTTTCTGTCTTGAATTAAAATTTTTACTTGTCCTTCAAAGCTCTGCCCAAGTCCCCTGTTTCATTAAGCCTTCTGCTGAGCCAATCCTCATTAATCCTCTCTCATTCTCTAAATTTTTCTGAAATTCTGCTCTGAATACTTGATCTAATTTAGTCCAAGTGCCCCAGAATTTATGTTTGATTGACATAAGCAGACATCATTTTTGTCTCTAGGAATTTACAATCAAAACACACTGGGATTGACATACACATAAAAATCCATATAGATAACCATCATCACATTGCATGGAACAGACACATTAAGTCAAACAAAAATTTATGTTATTTACAAAGCTTAATGCATGTGTTTTGCTTTTTGTGTGGTGAAGGATGAAGAGTGAAAAATATAAGCTGCATATTTAGAAAAGATGGGGTACATATCTGTATCGTATGTTTGTATTGAGGGAGTTGGGGATTAAACCAGGACCTTATTTTTTACTTGCTTTGGAAAGGCAGAAACACCTTGAGAGATGGAAGATGGGAATGCAAAAGTTAAATTGCTCAGATTTGGGTCATTATCTTTGAAATACTATGGAAGAATGGATGTTCCCCCTGCAGCTTAATAATAGTAATAATATAATAATATTACCTAACATTGTTGGGTGCTTCTTATGTGTCAAGTACTATTTTAAGGAATTTACATAGATTAACATTTAATCCTTTTATCAACCCTATGAGGAAAGTAGTATTTTCCCATTTGACAAATGGGGAAACTGAGGCACAGAGTGGTTAAATAACTTGCCCAAGGCCACCTAGGTAAAGAGTTGGGGAGCAGGGACTCAATGAATGACGTCACCCATTAAACCTGAAGGCTTAAGCGGAGCCTGTGTTAATGAACTTGTTTTTCTACTAACTAAATGTGTCATTGTGCAAGTTGTTAACCTCCTGAAGCCTTCTTTATCCATAAAATGAAGAAAATGGACCACATTATCTGTTTGTAGCATCTAATTCTGAGATTCTGTGAGTCAAAGATCTCAGACATACAAGGCATGTAGGAAATAATAGCAATGGGAACAAGATAGGATATATTCAAAGGTTAAAGGATGTAGAACAAGCTGTAAGGGCTATAGAAGTTCAGAGAAGGAGATTAAGTGAGAGCTGGAGTAGTCAGGACAGGTGCCTAGGAGGAGGGAGCTTGACCTGGCCTTAAGGGTAAATAATAATAATGCTGATAACAGCTAGTGTTTGTTGAGTTCTTACTGTGTTTTACATGTGGTATCTCATTTAATTCTTAAATCAATCTGTTGACAAACGTGTGAGCATGCACGTGTGTATGTGTGTGTATATGAAGAAATAGGGACTCAGAAGAGACATGTGGCTTGCTTAAGGTCATAAGATCAGTAGTTAGTACAACCAGGATTAGAACCCAGTCCTGTTCTCTCTTCACTGTGCTTTGATAAGAGGGATCCAGTCTTTGGTTCATTCACTATTTCATTTATTCATCTATTCATGTATCAGGCACTCAAAAGCCCTATACTAAGTATCGTGGAGCAGTAAAAAAAAATGTGTGCCATAGACCCTCCCTCAAAGGTCTAGTGGGTTAGGACACAAAATAGTTGTTAGGGAAAACAGCAAAAGAATAATCACAGGGAGACACATGAACAATTGAAAGAGATGATTGTCACACTATATGACATTTGAAGGAATAGGACAGCATCTGATCCAGTGGAATAGAACTTATTAGTTCTATCCAGTGGGATAGAACTATTTTGGAAGCAGATGAATTGAAAAGAATACTAGAAATGGATCAACAGTGTCATTGATGTAAGGGAAATGGCAGGAAAAAAAGCAGAAAAATAAGAATATTTGAAAAAGTTGTTGGAAAGTTACCATTAAATTATTGGGCAATTTTAGAATTACTTTGTTTTTATTTATATACTAGAACCATACTCTGTATTTTTCTTCTTTCAAGTTCTGAGGCCAGAGAAACCTTGTGAAGGGTAAAGGGAACTGATAAGGGTGAAGTTTCAAGAAAACCCTTCCTTCATACCTTTCTTCCTTATCTTTCTCTTTGAACTGAGAGTTTGTTAAACTCAAGTAGAGATCACTTTTATAGCCATTTACAATGAAGAAACTATGGAGCAAAGAGGTTATATATTCTACACAAAGTAAGTAACTGTGCTGGTAAGTGGCAGAGCTGTGGCTGGATCCAGGACAGTCTCACTACGAAGTTGGTGATTTTCACCACCCCCATTATAGCATAACAGCACAATATTCCTCATTCTTCTACCAAGACAGCTTCAAAGGCCTTTCCTCTGGGGTTTATATTAACTTGAGTCTGATTTGAAAGTTTGAGAAAGGGGCTAAATGAAAATTATGATTGTTTACCTCATGTCTGTTTCCATCTGGTTTGGGCAGTCTTCGTCTCCCATCTATTCTGTCATCTCTGTCTAAGGAAACTGGGTTCCCTTTCTCCAGCCTCTCTTCATCCTCCTGCCTCATTAATCTTTCTGAAGCTCCACGTTCTGTCACTGCCTAGCTAGAAACCTTCAAGGTTATCCCTTGTCTAACTTAAATCCTCGTCATTCTCCTCCAGTTTTCCAAGGCCCTCTAGAGTCAGCCCACCTTCCTTGGCCAGCTTCTTCTCTCCTCTTCCCCACAGGAACCTGAGTTTATTCACAAGCAGATGGTGTAGCTTCCTGTCACAGAGCTCCTACTCATTCTGCTATTCTCTTAATTTCTAACCCTCTGGATTTTGCACTCCATCATCTGTCTGCCCACTTTTTACCCACTTCTAAATTCTTCCTGTCTTTCAGAACCCTGCTCAAATTTGTCCTCCTTCTCTATGAATTCTTCACGATCTCATTTATTCATTCATGAAGTGTTTATTGAGCCTGAATTTCCAAGGTATTTGTTGTATAAAAATCACTCTTTTGGCTATTTTCATATTCTGCCTCAGTGTTCTCAGGTATCTTTTTGTGTATGTTCATGTAGACTTGGCTCAACCCCTAGATTATAGGTCACTGTGACAGTAGTGATTTTATCATTTTTGTTGTTGCTACAACATCTAGTAGCTGTCTTTTGCCTAGTAGTTCTTCAATGTATACTTGTTGACTGATTATTTGCCATTTATTGGGTAGCTTAATACACTAAAAAGAATAATAGCTCTTCCATTCATTGTTTCTGCTTTTTAAAAAATTCATAGTCTATTTCTGGTTAATGCTTAACTTCCTTATTCATATTTTTACTTTTAAAGTTTTAGTGCATTTCATGCACCAATGAAATGCATGCTCATTAATATAAATTCAGTAATACATATATCATAGATATAACCACTTTCAACAGTCTGGCATGTACCTTTTTAGACCTTTTTCTGTGCATACATATGTATATAAAAATTTAAATGTGTAAGTGGAGTTGCATTTTTGTACAACTTGCTAATCTAGATAACCTTTTAGTCAGAAATTATGGGCTGTTTTTCAGTGGCTAAAGAATAATCCATATGTGGATGAGTTGTAATTTAACCTTTCTAATTCATTGGTACTTTTTTGCAAGAACTTCTCTGTTTGCTATTTGTCTGTAGTTTCTAACAAAGCAGTGCTGTAGAATCATATCTTTTTCATATTGGAACTTGATCTAAATTATTTATTTTCCCCAATGTCTTTTTAACCACCCTTATCCATTTTAATTCTTTTAGCTATAATGCATTCTTTGAGCAAATGTCAAGAAAACAGTCACAGCAAAACTAACCCTGCGCATCAAAGTACAGTTTTCTTTTGTAAAACAAGTGATTTAAAATGTTTTGGATACAGATAGAAAGTGACACTAAAAATATTTTGACTTTTTTGTTCAAATAGTATATCACTGTGTGATTTGAAAGAAATCCTAGCTGTCACTCATCTTTTAAAGCTACTCTGTGATTTTGAATACTATTCAGCCAAAGAAGAGACACTTATAAAGACCTCACATGATGTTTTGTGAGAAACAGACTAAAGAAGGCAGAAGTAGCCATTTTTGAATAGCTCCCTAATCAGTTTGCAGGAGAAAAATAATCACATTTTACATTTGTAATGTTCTTTAAAATTTAAAGAACTATAGAATTATAGAACTAAAGAATAATAGAACTATAGAATTATAAAAACTCCTCAGATCCTCACAGGAGCTGTGTATAGTAAGTTTATTTTAAATTTTGGCATTTCTATATTATAAATGAGAAAACAGACTCAAGGAAGTTGCTCAGAGTAATACAGCTTTTAAGTGGCAGAACTGGGATTAGAACTCAGTACCTCTGTCTTCAAGTCTGATACTCTTAAATGAGGTATACACAGCTAATGATAATCCCTCCACTCTACTTCAGTGAACCAGGTGGGTACTTGTGTTCTGCAGTGTTGGGCCAATCTGAAATAGGAAGGCTAGAATGGGCCTGTTGTTTCTTTGTGAGAGGCTGTGTTTGCTTGTAGGTGTGCTAGGCTCTAGTTTAGTCCCAGATTCTTTTTGAACTGTTCTTTATTGATAAACTTCTGGACCGGCTTCAGGATGCCATTTTTGTAGATTTGACACCTGAAACTCAGACTCCTTTGAGACTGGAATCCAAACCCAGGGTGAGGTTAGAACTAGTCCAGAGAATGGCACAGAGGGGACTTTTGAGAGTACTTTGTGGGTGCCAGTATCACTGAGGAGACTTCCAACAAAGAATTTAAAAGTCTTTTAAGTTCAGACATTCATTAGCTATCATGGTGCATCCAGTGAGAGGGTTTCATTTACCACAGAGGAGGCCCGTACTGAGTAAGCAGAGGAGATGGAAATAGAACATGAGCTTTTGGTGATAGTCACTAAACCATGCACACTTTAAAAAATGTTTGTAATCACCATTGAGGTGAATCTTTGTGTATCTCTCAGTGCCCTAATAGGTACACTCTTTTCATCTGGGTGTTTATTTCTTTGCAATTGTTGGGAAAAAAACCAGATTGTGGACTTATTTCCCTGGCCATTATGAATCCTCTTGGAAGAGTAGACTCAGGTTAAATTCACTGAGCTGTAGATTCAAAAGAAACTGTAGTCCAGGCTTAGCCAAGTTAAAACCCATAGGTGAAAGTAAACATAACTTGAAACCATTAGGAAAATAAATGCTGCTGTTTTATAGAACATTTGTAGAAGCAAATGAATGATACCCTAGTCCAAAGGTCAGGATTTTCAACAGCTTGCAGCAGAAATCTTACACTTATTAAATGTCTTCACTAGGGGTTTTTGTGTTAGTGGATGACTGAGGTCTTTTGTTTCTTCTGTTTCCCTCATGGCAGTAAAGTTGAAATTTAGAAAGCTTTCAAAATGAAATTTCTCATAGAAGTTATAACCACAGGTTTTAAGTTTCATCACCTAAAATGTGGAACAGAACAATTGAAAATTTGGGGGGGCGGGAAAAAGAGGTTTGAGGACACATGTGGTATGTATCAAGAATCAGTGTAAATCAGGAAGGTGTGGTAAGAGGGATTTCCTGTGTTACAGAACTGCTGAAATAGTGCTCCCCCACCCTCCATCAATACATTCCAAATTATGGTGCTGGCCTTTTCTGACACCTTGTAGAGATGGTGCCCCTTACCTGACACATTGTAGTTTCCTTGAAGCTTCAATCACAGTTGGTTGCTAAGAGGAGCTCATCCCGGGGATAATGAATTCTTTGACTGTGTCCTTCTTTTGTACCTCATGAGTTTGGCAGGTACCTACCTGTAGGACGGGACCAGACTAGTATTTTGAGTCTGTTCTTTTTTATCCCTGCTATAGGACAATTCATTTCCAGGTTTCCAGGTCTGATAATAATAACTACCAATTATCGAGCACTTATACATCCCAAGTACTGGGCCAAACGCTCTTCAAAGGTGATAAGAATTTTTCCTTACAACCCCTTGAAGCAGGTATAAACTGTCCCATTTGATAGAAGCTTAGAGAAGTTAGTCAGTGATTCTGGCTGCATTCCCCTAGCTAGGGGAGCTTTAAAAAATGTTGGGTCCAGGCTTCCCTGGTGGCACAGTGGTTGAGAGTCCGCCTGCCGATGCAGGGGACGCGGGTTCGTGCCCTGGTCCGGGAAGATCCCACGTGCCGCGGAGCGGCTGGGCCCGTGAGCCATGGCCGCTGAGCCTGCGCGTCCGGAGCCTGTACTCCGCAACGGAAGAGGCCACAGCAGTGAGAGGCCCACGTAACGCAAAAAAAAAAAAATTTGGGTCCTAGGCTAATTAAATCAATCTCTGGGGGAGCTAAGGCATTGTGATCTTTAAAAATCTCCACCAGGGCTTCCCTGGTGGCGCAGTGGTTGAGAGTCCGCCTGCCTATGCAGGGGACGCGGGTTCGTGCCCCGGTCCGGGAAGATCCCACGTGCCGCGGAGCAGCTGGGCCTGTGAGCCATGGCTGCTGAGCCTGTGCGTCCGGAGCCTGTGCTCCGCAATGGGAGAGGCCACAACAGTGAGAGGCCCGCGTACCGCAAAAAAAAAAAAAAAAAAAAAAAATCTCCCCAGATGGTTCTAAAGTGTACATCACGTTAAGAACCTCTGGGTGAAGTGATTTTCCTAAGGTACTTCAGCGCGTTTGTTGTGGAGTTCAAGTCTAGACAGTCTGAATCTAGAGACCAGGTATAGCCAACTCTGAAGTAAAGCCTAAACTTTAATGTGCATATGAATCACCTGGGGATCTAATAGTTAAAAATGAGATTCTGCTTTTCTAACAAACTCCCAGTCTTGCCATGCTGCTGGTCTGGGGACCACATTTGGAGGAACAAGGCTTTCCTACACTGGTTACTAATATTAATACTTATGGTAGCCAGAAGGGGGAAATGTTCGCTGAAAGGCAGCAGCAAGATCGGGAGCAGGGAGGGGCTTCTCATCCATTTTACTTTAGTAGTGATGGCAGGGATCATGGGTTGATTATGTAAACTTTTCAGGGTTTTCCTAGGGCTAAATAACCTGTTTCAGGTTATTTCCCTGTTCCTGAGATCCTTGGAAGTTTAAGACTGTGGCAAAACTAGTAAAACATCACTTGTTGAGGTGTTTTCATTTGTTAGTCATGTAGGGATGTGAGTTGTAATTGTTCATTTGGTCACCTTTCAAAACCCTTTCCTCCTCTTTTTTTAGGGAGGCCGAAACAGGAGTTCAGGCAAAAAATCCACGAATTTTCAGTTAATCCTCATTCAATAAACATTTATTAAGCACTTACTGTGTGCCAGCATTGCAATATGCTCTCCCAAGGATACAAAAAACAATGGACATAGTCCTTGCTCTGATAGAACTCACACTTTAGTGGGAAAAATGTCATATACAATAGATAATGGTGTGATGGAAATACAAATAGATAATTACAGAGGAAGAAGCAGTAAACTTCACCTGAAGTAGTTGAGGAAGACTTCATTGGTATCACCGTTATTATTTCTGATTGTTATAAATGTTATTATTTCTGATTGTTTTAAATATTTATCGGAGTTTAGGTTATTAGACCATTGCTGAGACTTCTTAACGTTTCCTCTGTATTACATAATGGTTTTATAATTTTGAGATTAAGAGTGTAGATGATTCTCATCAATTACATGCATGAAAAAATTGACATTAAATGTATTTTCTTCTGGAAACAACAATATTAGTAATATCATCAGCCTACATTTATTGAGCACTTCCAAGGTGCTATAAGAATTGTCTTATTTAATCTTTTTAAAATAGCTTTATTGTTATATAATTCACATTCAATACAATTCACATACCACTTAAAGTATACACTTCAGTGGTTTTTAGTATATTCACAGAGTTGTGCAGCCATCACAGTCACATTTTCATCACTACAAAAGGAAACCTCACATCCTTTAGTTATCTCCCTCAATCTCCCCCACCCCCCAGATGGGGGCAACCACTAATATACCTCTGTCCCTGTGGGTTTGCCTATTCTGGGTATTTCATATAAATGAAATTACACAATAGGTGGTTCTTTGGGAATGATTTCTTTAATTTAGCATAATGTTTTTTTTTAAAATATATTCATTCATTTTCATATTCCTTTTTTTTTTTAATTTTTTAAACATCTTTATTGGGGTATAATTGCTTTACAATGGTGTGTTAGTTTCTGCTTTATAACAAAGTGAATCAGCTATACATATACATATGTTCCCATATGTCTTCCCTCTTGCGTCTCCCTCCCTCCCACTCTCCCCATCCCACCCTTCCAGGCTGTCACAAAGCACCGAGCTAATATCCCTGTGCCTTGCGGCTGCTTCCCCCCAGCTATCTACCTTACTACGTTTGTTAGTGTGTATATGTCCATGACTCTCTCTCGCCCTGTCAAAACTCACCCTTCCCCCTCCCCATATCCTCAAGTCCGTTCTCCAGTAGTTCTGCGTCTTTATTCCTGTCTTACCCCTAGGTTCTTCATGACATTTTTTTCCCTTAAATTCCATATATATGTGTTAGCATACGGTATTTGTCTTTTTCTTCTGACTTACTTCACTCTGTATGACAGACTCTAGGTCTATCCATCTCATTACAAATAGCTCAATTTCATTTCTTTTTAAGGCTGAGTAATATTCCATTGTGTATATGTGCCACATCTTCTTTATCCATTCATCCGATGATGGGCGCTTAGGTTGTTTCCATCTCTGGGCTATTGTAAATAGAGCTGCAATGAACATTTTGGTACATGACTCTTTTTGAATTTTGGTTTTCTCAGGGTATATGCCCAGTAGTGGGATTGCTGGGTCATATGGTAATTCTATTTGTAGTTTTTTAAGGAACCTCCATACTGTTCTCCATAGTGGCTGAACCATTTCACATTCCCACCAGCAGTGCAAGAGTGTCCCCTTTTCTCCACACCCTCTCCAGCATTTATTGTTTATAGATTTTTTGATGATGGCCATTCTGACTGGTGTGAGATGATATCTCATTGTAGTTTTGATTTGCATTTCTCTAATGATTAATGATGTTGAGCATTCTTTCATGTGTTTGTTGGCATTCTGTATATCTTCTTTGGAGAAATGTCTATTTAGGTCTTCTGCCCATTTTTGGATGGGGTTGTTTGTTTTTTTTGTTATTGAGCTGCATGAGCTGCTTGTAAATTTTGGAGATTAATCCTTTGTCAGTTGCTTCATTTGCAAATGTTTTCTCCCATTCTGAGGGTTGTCTTTTGGTCTTGGTTATGGTTTCCTTTGCTGTGCAAAAGCTTTGAAGTTTCATTAGGTCCCATTTGTTTATTTTTGTTTTTATTTCCATTACTCTAGGAGGTGGGTCAGAAAGGATCTTGCTGTGATTTAGCATAATGTTTTAAAGGTTCATCCTTGTTTTACATATATCAGTACTTCATTTCTTTTTATTTCTGAACAATATTACACTGTATGGATATACCATATTTTGGTTATCCCTAAAAGAATGTTTCTTTTAGTTCGTGAGTATAATAAAACCTTTTTGATGCAATGCTAAATGTCCTTCCTGCCTGTTTGACTGCCTTTGGTATTTCTTACTTTTCCTTTGGTCTTACTGTTGCTGTCCTAGTCTAGACCATCTACTAACGTTGCAATCTCTTTTTTTTTATTATTAAATTTTACTGGAGTATGGTTGCTTTACAATGTTGTGTTAGCCTCCACTGCACAACAAAATGAATCAGCCATACACATACAGATATCCCCTCCCTTTTGGACTTCCCTCCCATTGGCAATCTCTTAATTGGTGTCAGTGGCCCTAATTTCTTTGAAAGAAAGACAATAAACAGTTCTTGAGCACCTACCCTCTGCAAGGCACTTTATATAATATCTCATTTAATCCTTACCAGGCAGGTTTTCTCATCACTTCAAGTTGAGGAAGCTGAAGTTCAGGGAGGTTAAGTAACTTGTCCCAGCTTTACAACTAGGACTTGACAGAGTCAGAGTTTATGATTCTAAAATCTGTTTTTTCAACAATACGTGGTTGCTTCCAGTACATTTTAGAATTTTATCATATCTAGTTGTGATGAGTACATAGCGGGTGGTCAAAAATGCTTGCTTACTTGTATTGAATTCCTGTTTTAACACATCCTTACAGCATTTAAAAGTCAGAGAAGGACTAATGATCCTCTTACTATAAAATAATGATGCCTAAGGACTCACTCCACACTTCATCTTAGAGTAGACCTCTGTCCCTGGTATCTCTGCCCTTGAGTGTGTGGTGGTGTTTTTTAAAATCACTATATACCCTGTGCCAAGCACAGGCCTGGCACATAGTAGGTGCTCGATAAATATTTGTTGAAAGAATAATGAATGAGTTAGGTTTTAGTGGTCTCGAATCCATCAAAATTGGAAACAAAGGTCTTTAATTCACATACCTTGAGGGTAGTTGTTCTTCCAGTGGTTGTTTCTGGATCTGTGTTTGCAATCACCCCAGAGACTACAGAGAATCTATGAATCTAATGTAATAAAATATTCACATACAGAAAATAGAGATCTTGAGGAGTTACAGCTTGCATGTGAAGAAGGAGCCCTCACATCTTGAGAGTCTTGCTGTCTTAGAGCAAGCTTGTTAATTCAGAAGGAGAAAAAAATACAGGGAGAAACTAAAAACAGACAAAAGCTAAATGGATAGATCTTAGTGATGGGATCATATCCTGGGTTCTGTTCCCAGCCTGGCAGCTGATTTACTTGGCTGCTCCCAGCCCCTGGCTTACTCCCCCAGTAGTCTCATTGGATTTACTAGTATAGGAGAGGGCTGTGGTGAGGGCATGGAGTGAGCATTTTGAAACCTTGATGACATTGGTAGGCTGATGAGTTACCACCATAGAGACCAGTGTCATGCTCATCCTCTGGCAGTCTTGGTTTATTGGAAGTTGGAAGGGCTCTGGAAATACCTGTGAGCATAGTTTGAAAAGTGAAATTTTCTTGAGAATGAAGGAATATAGGGTAGGTTTTTGTTTTATGAATATTAACCATTGATCCCTTTTCTGGGGTTTTTAGTCATGGTCAGGATTATTTGGAGATGAAGGAATGGTATTCTTTTATCATTTGCTTGTTTGTTTGTTTGTAAATGCTTAATATTTGGGAATTGATGAACTAAAAGTAAAGATTATGTGCCATTGGGCCAATACCATTTCCAGTATACCAAGGCCATTTGGGAACCAGTTGTAAAAGGCATTCTTTGAGAGATGAAATTGGATTGGGATTTGGGATTCGATCGTTGAAGGCAATCTGAGAGTTAACTTGAGAGTTAAGTCAAGGAGTTTGGGTTTTATCCTTTAGATAACAAAGAATCAAGGAAAGATTGTGATTAACAAAATTATTTGTGATATTTTAGGAAGATTTATTTCATGGCTCCTCACAGAACAGAACAGTGGTAGATTCCTAGCTGAAGAGGGATCAAGGAGAGGCTAGTGAGGATATCCAGGAGTGAGATGTGGACAGATTACATTAGTGAAGCAGCAGTGGGAAAGAAAAGGAATAGTTAGGGAGTCATTACAAAGGAAAAACTGACAGGACATGGTAATTGATTTGATATGGATAGTATCCTTTGCAATTACTTTGTGCTGTAGTTCTAACATGAAAGGGAGACTTTTTTTTTTTAAAGAGATTCATTGGGATCAAACAGTGTTTATAAACTGAGGATTAATAGCGCTGGCATGAGCCAAACTTAATTTAAAAATATTTAGTCAACGCAAAGCAGGCTTTTGGTTGTCAGTTCAACTGGAAACAATCCCCCTTTTCACTTCTTTTTTTTTTTTTTGGCCTGACTTTTCTTTCAAAAGTCAAATAAAGCCAGACAGTTGGATAGTTGAGGATGGGGTTAAAAATGTTTTCTAAGTATTTGTACATAAGCAGAAAACACTTGTATTTTTCAGTCTTCCCCAGGTATTTGTGACGTATCTGTGTGACAGTTACGTATCTAGTTAACATATAGGGGGAAAATCTTTCCTGTAGGTAATCTGCACTCTTAAACCTGCCCTGTTGTCCTACAGTTATATATTCTTGCTTATAAATAGGGACTAGGTGAGTGAGTGGATAGCTCAGTTAATTGTCATCATCATCATCGTCATTGTTGTTGTCATCATCATCTAGTTTTTTTATTACTAATGACTTGTATTAAACATTTAATGTGACTCAGACATTGTACCCACATTATAACTACTATTTTATTTAATTCTTATAACCATCTTATGAGGTAGGCACATTTTTATTATGGGCACAGATGAGGAAACTCAGGCTCAGAGTTGTTAAATAACTTGTTCAAGATCACAGAGCTAGTAAGTGGCAGAGCGAGGACAGGAAAAAGAGATCGCTTTAACCCCAAATCTCTGTTATACATGCCAAAACATTTCCAAGTGCATCTCCAGCAGACATGTGGGGAGCATCGGTTTTAGAGCTAAAAATCAACAGCATAATATTATTATATCTCCTAAAGAGAAATCTGGTTATAGGAGCAAGGAATTATTTACAAACTGTTTGACATCATTTTTCTAGGTGCCTATCACTTTGCTATATACCGAACACATTTCAATAAGTCAGTGACTAATAGTAATGAGTTACTATCTGTCCAGGTAGGATTTTTAAAAAAATGGTAAAAAACATATATCATACAAGTTACCATCTTAGAGCTAATATATTTGAATTTAGTAAAGTTGAAGAATTCAAAATCAACATACAAAAATCAGTTGCATTGCTATACACTAACACTGAACTATCCAAAAAGGAAATTAAGAAGACAATCTTATTTACAGTAGCATCAAAGAGAATAAAATGCTTAGGAATAAACTTAACTAGAGAGGTGGAAGATGTTTCACTGAAAACTACAAAACATTGATGAAAGAAATTAAAGACATAAATAAACAGAAACGCATCCTGTGTTTATGGATTGGAAGACTTAATATTGTTAAAATGTCCGTACTACCCAAAGTGATCTGTAGATTGAATGTAATCCCTATAAAATCCCAATGGCATTTTGGCATCTATTTCTATATAGAAATAGAAAAAACTGCCCTAAGAGTCATTTGGAACAACAAGAGACCCTGAAGAGCCAAAACTATTTTGAGAAAGAAAAACAAAGGTGGAAGCATCACAGGTCCTGATTTCAAAATATATTGCAGTAATTAAAACAGTATGGTACTGGCATAAAGACAGACATATAGACCAATGGAACACAGTAGAGAGCCTAGAAATAAATCCATGCATGTACAGTCAACTGATCTTCAAGAAGGGTGCCAAGAATACACAATGGGGAAAGGATAGTCTCTTCAACAAATGGTGTTGAGAAAACTGGATATCTTCTATCCATATGCAAAAGAACAAAGTTGGACCCTTATACTGTGAACAAAATAAGCTCAAAAAGGGTTAGAAACTGCTAAGTAAGACCTGAAACTGTAAAACTTCTGGAAAAAAACATAGGGGAAAAGCTTCATGAAATTGGTCTTGGCAGTGATTTTGTGGGTATAACACCAAAAGCACAGATGACAAAAGCAAAAAGAAAAGACAAGTGGGACTACATCAAACTAAGAAGTTTCTGCAGAGCAAAAGAAACAACAGGGTAAAGAGGCAACCTAAGAACAGGACAAAATATTTGCAAACCATATATCTGATAAGGGGTTAATATCCAAAATATATTAAAAAGGTCCTCACTCAATAGCAAAAACCAAATAACCCAATTAAAAACGGGGCAAAGGACTTGAAAAGACATTTCTCCACAGAAGATATACAGATGGCCAGCAAATATATGAAAAGATGCTCAACATTACTAATTATCAGGGAAATGCACATCAAAACCACAGTGAGATATCATCTCACAGCTGTTAGGATGGTTATTATCAAAGAAACAAAAGATGACAAGTGTTGATGAGGATATAGAGAAACTGGAACCCTCATGCACTGTTGGTGGGAATATAAAATGCTGCAGCTGCTACAGCTGGAAAATAGTATAGAGGTTCCTAAAAAATTAAAAATAGAACTATCAGACCTTACAGCAATTCCATTTCTGGGTATTTAACCAAAAGAATTGAAATCAGGATCTCAAAGATATTTTCACTCCCATGTTCATTGTAGCACAATAGTCTAGATATGGAAGCAACCTAAATGTCTACTGATGGATGAATGGATAAAGAAAATGTGGTATATACATACAATGGAATATTATTCAGCCTTAAAAAGGAAAGAAATCCTGCAATATGCAACAACATGTATGAATCTTGAGGACATTACACTTAAAATTTTAAGACAGTTGATCTCATAAAAATATTTCCATCTTAAAAATATTACAAAACCCTAAAATTTATTATATGAGTACATTAAGGTTTTAAAGTGCTCTCTGTGACTATTTTGGCATCCTTACTCAATTGTAAGATCTATGAAAGTGGAGTCCATGTCTTGTTTCTTCCATACCCCATGTTTTTAAAATGGTAGAGGACTATACAGTAGATAGTTAATATTTTGATTAACGGCTAGATTTATTAAATATGAGGAAGGTCAAGACATTCAAACTAATGGAAACTGATATTTTCAAACATTTACTGTGTGCTAGACAGTGTGCTAAATGTTTAGTATAGTTTGTGTCATTTAATTATTTACAAAATTCAAGATTATGATGTTGATAATGACAGCAACAAGGATGACGGTACTGATTCTGGTGACAGTTAACATTTTTGGGTGCTTACTATGTACTGGGTCCTGTGTACTTTACAGGTATTTGCTCATTAATTTATCATAATAACTCTATGAGCTAAGCACTTTTATTTCCTTATTTTCTGTGTAAGGAAACTGAGGCTTAACTTGTACCATAAATCAGCTATAGTCAGGTCATGAGTGGTGATTTGGTATTTCAATAAAATGATACCATCACATTAAATTTATGATGGTAGTTTAAATTCTGTGGATTTTGGTGTGGGGGGGTTCTTTCTATTTAACTTATAAATTTGTTTTTTGTAGTCGTTAAGAACTATAGGCAGAAGCTGATTTTTATGTTTTTAGATATTTAAAAACATGATGATGAAAATAATTTAACCTAGAGAGTGGTCCATGAGCGTTTCTTTTCCCCCTCTTTGTCCTTAAAAGGAGAGGTATATGTGAAAGACACTACGAGGAAACGTCATAGATATTCTGATGTTCTGTCCTCTGTCACAGCAGCATGCTACTCTCTGGGTCTAGAAATTAAAATAGTGGACTCCCGGCTTTTTTGACAGTGTACTTCTGTTAGTAAAAACTTTTGAACACACCCACAAATTTTGTTTGTGTTTATTTATTTGTAAATTATATATTTGTATCACTGTATTAATTATATGCTATGCTAATATATCATATCAACAAAAACAGAAATTAAAACCAATTAAAATGAATAAATAGATGTCACTTTATCCTCACATTCCTGGTGCACACATAATCCATTATGGAGATTTTGGTGTAGAAGACAGAGTGTTTAACTACGATTCAGAAGACTGGGTTTTATTCCTGGCTCTTTTGCCTCATCCAAGTAATTCCTTATCTCTGGGCCTCTATTTATTCTTAAAACTTGAATGTTATAAACTGTTTTTTTCTGTAAACAGGTTATAACTTTGCTCTTTCTTACCATAGAGTTGGTCTAGGATTATAGGTAATAACTTGTAGAAATCAAGACATTTGAACATAATTCTTGCCAACAGTACCGACATTTTATTTGCGATGGGTTAATTCTTTGGGTTTTTTGGCAAAGGATGTTCCCATGATCCTGAATATCTATGAAATAAAGTTTAATTGTCAAATATCTTTGTCAAACAGCAGGTTAAAGCAAGTTAAATAGGTATTTTAAAGGAGCTTTTAATATACTAGTGTGCAGTGTAAATCTCGGAGAGAGGGTTAAAATATGTATTTCATGAGGCTAGTGTTCCACAGAACATGCTTTGAGAAACTCTGGAGTCAATGTGGCATAGCAGTTAAGGATATTGACTTTTAGAGTCAGACCCATAACTGAACTCTAGCTGTATGATCTTGAAAAAGTCATTTAATCTTGCTAGGTCTTAGTTTGTATATCTGTAAAACAGAAATAATAAATAGCTAAAATTTATTGATCACTTCATTTAATATTCACAGAAATTCTGTGAAATAGGTTCTCTCGTTATCTCTACTTTTATAGATGTAGAAACTAAGGAACAAAGAGATTATGTAACTTCTCCAAGGTTACTCAGCTTATAAATGGTGAAGTTAAAAAATCTAGGTCACATAGTCTGACTCTAGATCCTGTGATCTTAATTATTACTCTATACTGCCACGTTGTGTTATTGTGTATGACATGATATTATGTCATAATATTAAATGGGATGATATGTAAAGTATTAACATGGTGCCCAGTGCACAGTAGATACGTAACAAATGGTAGTTACTCTCTTCTTTTACATTAGTCATTACATGATTGCCCCATTAAGGGATCTGTGACAGGAAGGACTCTGTACTGAATGAAGTTAGAAAAAAGTCCATAGGGAGGCAAGCACTGGGGGAAATATGGAGTAACAGAAACATTTACCTAGGCTAGTTCTCAGAGGGTTGGAGGTACTCTCTTTGCTTCTTAAGCTGGCCAGAGCATCTCTTGAGCCTTCTGTGGCTAAGAGAACAGTAAGAACTCCCCATCAGGCAGTGTGGTCAGTTAATTCAGAGGAAGGCAAGACATTCCTAGGATATTTCAAGGGTTTCCCTCTATCTCAAAAAAGACCCACGTGCTACCCCCTTTAGAGCCATAGTCAGATCTCATTAAGAAGAATATTTTCAATATTAACAAAAATAAACAGGCAAACAAAACAACAGAAAAAATCATGCTTGACGTGGAATTGGTTATCTGTACCATCAGTTAAGTGAGTTCTTTCAGGATACTAACTTAGGTTTAAGCTGCACTATTCATGTGGGTTTGATGTCATTTTGTGTATAGGCCTCACTAGGCAATCATCAGACATCGCAGCAGAGAACATTTTATTAGAATTTTCGCACAATGTTTTTTTTAACAAGGGCCTCTCCTTTCCTCCCAAACATGGATCTTTTCTTCCTCAATTGTCTATATGATATGTAGAAAAGGAAAGGTAGGTGTCTCTGCCTTTTGGGGAAATGGAGAATCTACCATTTAAACTTGCTCTCGTGTGTTTTGCTTTCTTGGCCTGTTTATACAAATATAAGAAGCCAGAAGCTAGTGAAAATAAAAGTCATGAAGCTATCCATGAGACATGAAGAAGCAGCCCCCTTGAATGATAAACAAGCTCAGCTGCAGGAAGATCTGTGGTCTGATATTCATTACTGAAAAACTTCCATTGGATGGACAGTTTGTCTAGATGAGTTAATTTTAAGAGCTCTCTGTCCTCTTAGAAATATACCATTCCAGATTGGCTGAAAACGTGTTTACTTTGAATGTTCGTCAGTAATTCTGGGTCAGCCACCCCACAGCTTGGTTTGCTTTGGTGCCAGCTGCATGTGTCAGAAAAGTTAGTTAGATGTCTCTTGTTGCGTTAAAAGGAGGAAAAGTCATGTGGGGGAACAGGACTCTTGAAGAGAGAAGGAAGTGTGGAGTTTTCAGTTCTCCTCAGGATTGGGATGCTATGAAGGAAGACTAGTCCATATTAATCTGTAAGAAATTCAGGGGCTTTTTCCAAGGATAGCTTCTCATCTCTGCAAATGAACTTCCATTTTCATATTCCAAAAATATTTAAACAAATTATTTCACTTGTTCAAAGGCTCTTTTTCTACCCCAGATTTACTCAATCTTCCAAGTCCTATTTGAATCCTACCTTTACTCCTAAATTTTCTCTTACTGAAGTGGCTTTGTTAAGCCTTCTCTTGTCTGACGTTCTGAAGCAGTAGGAGGTAATAACCATTGCTCTTTTCCAATGTATTGTACTATTTGCTGGTGTTTCAAGTGTATTTAGTGGGTCTCTCAATTAGATTTAGGTGAGGAGTTACCTTGTGAGTGGGTAGAAAAAGTGACAGCCTTTGCAAATGATTTTGTAAAAAATGTCTTCTTCCTGCACCTTCTCTCTATCTCCCTTTTTGGAGATTCATCAGTGCTGTTCCATTTTTCAGTAGTTTGTTCTTTTCAGTCTTTTTTTTAAAATTTATGTGGTCAGTTTTTAAAATTTGAGATATTCTAGTGAATGTACAGTGGTAACTCATTGTGTTTTCATTTGCATTTCCCTGATGACTAATGATATTGAACATTTTTTATATATACTTATTCACCTTATATATTTTCTTTGGTGAAATTTGTGTTCAAGTCTTTTGTCTTTAAATGAGTTGTTTTTCTTGTAAGAGTTTTAATATATTCTGGATACAAATCCTTTGTCAGATATTTGTTTTTTAAATATTTTCCCCCTGTATCTAGTTTGCCTCTTCATTTTCTTAAAATACGTCTTTTGAAGAGTAAAAGGGTAAAGGCGGGGGGGGTCAAAAGATAAAAATAAATAAATAAATAAATAAAATAATATTAAAAAAAAAGCCGTGCATCCTTCAATTAGTTGAATTCAGGTATGCATCACAAGGTTCCACTTTTGCCTTGAGGACAAAAGGAAGCTCAGAGCCAGATTCACTGCTAAATCATACTAAGCCATCCTTCTCTTAACTTTCTGGGATGATCTATGTGCTTTGTGAGGGCAAGTGCTGATTGTGTTTTTTTTTTTTTTTTTAAAACATCTTTATTGGGGTGATTGTGTTTTTGTATGTATTTTCAGCATGCCTGGTACTGCATCTGGTAATAGTAGTAACATTTATTGAGTGCTTACTCCATGATAAGCAGTGTGCTAAGCATTAATTAAAAAAGAAGTTTTTAATTTGATGAAGTCCAACTTATTTAAAAGCTAATTTGTGCTTTTTGTGTTCTAGGGTTTACAAAGTGCATTTTAAGTGGTCAGAATCTACTTTTAATTAATATTACACATTTACATGTATGGTGCAAGTACCATATTCTCCTTCCTCTTCCTCATGCCATCGATATCATAATTTCATTTTAATATATGCCATGCACAAAATCTGTTGTTCCTATTTTTCCTTGAATTGTTCACGTATCTCTTAGAGTAACTAAAAATATTTATTCCTTTTCTGACACTCATCACCTGTTGTTTTACATCCACTTTTCTTTTTTTCCTTCTGCCCAAGTACTTTCTTTAACATTTCTTTAAGAGTAGGTATGCTGACAGTGAGTTTGAGAAGGTATTTCTCCTTTACCTTTGAAGGATATTTTTGCATAGTATAGAATTCTGGGTTCTGGGTTGACCTTTTCTTTTAACACTTTAAAGGTTTCAATACATTTTTCTTCCACGGTTTCTGATGAGAAGTTTGCTGTAATTCTTGTTATTTTTTATTTTTTTGGCCATGCTGCATGGCATTCGGTATCTTAGTTCTCTGACCAGGGATCAAAGCCACGCCCCCTGCAGTGGAAGTGTGGAGTCTTTAACCACTGGACTGCCTGGGAAGTCCCCGTAATTCTTATTCTTTTTCCTCTGTAAGCATTGTATCTTTTTTTTTCTAACTGCTTTTGAGATTTTCTCTTTGGTTTTTAGCATTTTGACTTTGATATGCCTACGGGTGTGTGTGTGTGTGTTTGTGTGTTTGTGTTTGTGTGTGTGTTTGGTTATTGTTATTTATGCTGTTTAGTGTTATCTGAGTTTCTTGGATCCAGGCCTTGGTTTGTTGTCTGTCACTAATCTTGGAAAATTCTTAGCCATTATTCTTCAGCCCTGTTGTTCCTTTTTTTGCCTTCTAGGATTCCAGTTATGCATATAATATACCATTTGATATTGTTCCTCTGCTCTTGGGTTCTCTGGGTTTTTTTTTGTTGTTATTCTTTTTTTTTTTCTCTTTGCATTTAATTTTGGTAATCTGTATTTGACTTGTCCTCTCTTGCTGGCTTGCATTGTTTCTGAAAAAAAGTCTGCTGTACCTAATGTGTCTTTTTGCTCTGTCTACCTTTAAGATTTTCTTCTAATCTCCATTTTTCAGCAATTTGATTGTGATGCACTTTGATGTTGTGTTCTTCCTGTTTCTTCTTTTTAGGGTTGTCTGGGTTTATAGTTTTCATCTAATTTAGAAGTTTCGACCATTATTTTTTCAAATATTTTTTCCTTTTCTTCTCCCATCCTGTTTTGGCACCAGTTACTCAGAGGTTAGGCTGCTTAATATTGTCTGATAGCTCTTTGATGCTCCATTAAAATTTTTTCAGTCTTTTTTCTCCTTATGTATGTCATTTTATGCCATTAATTTTTTGCAGTGTCTGTTACTGATAATCTAATTCATATGCTTTTCATTTCAGTTACTATATTTTTTATTTCTAGAAATTAAATTTGTTTCTTTTTATATCTTTTATATCCCTCATTTTCACTCCTGTGCTTACTTTTATCTTCTTAAACATGTAAAATATACTTTTAAATAGTTTTTTCATATCTTTGGCTACCACCTTAATCATCTGTCTCATTTCTGTGTCTGTTTATATTTATTGATTTTTCTTCCCGTTTATGGGTTATATTTTCTTGTTTCTTTGTATGATAGTAGTTTTAAACTGGATGTTAGACATTTTAAATTTTACAGTGTTGGATATTTTGATATTCCTTTACATATTATTTGTCTTTTTGAGAGATGAAGTTAAGATCCTTGGGATCAGTTTGATTTTTCTTCAAGGCTTTCTTTTAAGTTTTGTTAGGGTAGTCTATGTCTAATTTGGCTTCTCTATTGTGGCAATACCTTTCTGAGGCAGTACTTTCTATATCTATACCCTTCTTACTCAGTGCCTTGTGTGTTATGAGGTCTTTTCAGTCTGGCTGCCCAGAACATGAATTATTCCTGGCCCTGTGTGTACTGTGGTGATTGTTTTACTTACTCCTTCCTGGTGGCTGTTTTCCTTGCCTTGGTAGTTTTCTCACATATGCAAGGATGGCAGGAGACTCCACTGCAGATCTCTGGAGCTCATGTTCTTTATGTAGCTCCTTCCTCTCCTCTACTCTGTTCTGTAAATTTTAGTTGCCTTGGCCTCTCCTAGCTCTGAACTCTGTCTCAACAACTCAGGAAGACTGCTGAGTTTTGTTTGGGTTCCCCCTTCTGTACTGCAGCCTGAAGGCTCTCTCCAGGTCGTGAGATCAGGCACGATAGGGCTCACCTTGTTTGTTTTTCCTTCTTCAGGAATCACTGTCCTGTGCTTTATGTTTTTATGTCTGAAACCATTGTTTCATGTGTCTTGGTCCTTTTGTAAAGTTATTTAAGGTAAGAAGGGTTAATCTGGCTTCTGTCATTCTAACATGGCTGGATACTGAAATTTGTGATGTGATTCTGAGTTTCCCAGAGTGTCTCCCTGTCTCCAAATATCTTCCTTGCTGTCTTTCAGGAGGCTTATAGTTCCACTGTTAAATAATCATTAATTTGGATCTTTCGATACTTGAATATTAAGATGCAAACATGTCCCATAGAAAAGGAAGCATAACAGCACAAGTAGCTCACTAAATATTTATGGGGCATCTGAAAGCATAGAAATGTTATGGAAATAGAACTCTGGGTACCTGGCCTCAGTCTGAGATCTACTTGCGAACACTGGCCAACTTATTTAACTTGTCTGGGCCCAGTTTTATCATTTGTAAGATATAAGGGAGGTGGATTAGGTGATTAGTTGGAATAAGGATTAGTTGGCCTCTGGCTGAGAGCAGAAGTAGGCCAGTGCCTTACTCCTTAAGGAACTTAAATATAGTTGGAGAAATACAACTAAATTACCTTAAAACTCCAGCAAATCATAAAGGACAATGTAGTAGAATATTATCTATGCTAAGTGCTATGAGAGTTCAGATATGTTAACCTAATAGGTTAATGTGTAAGGTCTGAAGGAGTAAGATAAGGCTTTGTGGCAAAGGTGGAACTCAGGTTGTTCCTTGAAAGATGGATATTTTGGGATAAGTCAAAGGGGACAAAAGTAAAGGGGAATTAGATGTTCACCTTTGCTAGAAAATTTTCATTGTCTAGAGAGAGTTTAATCTTCTGAGACTGGATCAATTTCAGGATGTTATTTATGAAAATAGAAGTGACTGTTCTTTTTCCTATATCACTAAGAGATAACAACAATTACCATTTTAATAGTGGTTATAACTCTTGATTATTTTGAGATGGTTATAATTTTTTCAGGGTTAGGAGTTTTGCAGACACTTCCTAGTGTTTCTTAAACAGATATTAGATCTAATTTGTACCCCAAATAAAATTTACTGAAGTTCCTCATTATTACTAATCCTCTTGAATTCTCCTGTGTTCCGTACCTTGGTTAAAGGCATCGCTCTCTACCTTGTCTCTTAAGGAAAACTTGGAACTATTTTTTGTTCTTTTCTGAGTCTAATCTCCCATATTCACTTGGCCATCAGGTATAGTAGTCTTTAACTTAGGTCTTTAACATAGGTATAGTAGTCTTTAACTCTGGAATCCTCTTTCTTGCTACTGCTGTGCTGCCAGCCCTTACCTTTCCCTTGGAATATTATGACATATTAATAGTCTCTCTGCTCCCCAGCTCTACTAATACATTTTTCATACTGCTATCAGAGTTATTCTCATGAATAACCTTCAATAGGTCATTTCTCTGATTCAGAGCCTCTGACATCTCTTCAGACTCTGGAAGATAAAGCTAGAACTTTAAAGGCACTTATAAGTTTGGTCCCACCCTGTTTTTTCCAGATTTCTTTCCACCCTACTGTACTCTAGTCTTAGTATTCTAAGTATGATATGTGGAATAGGGGGAATATTCCAAACAGGAAGTGGAATTAGCAAAGGCATGAAAATATATATGTACTTGGATTCTCTAGCAGATAGACTTCTACTTATCCTTTAGTCAAGACTGGGCTAAGAAGTCATTCCCCTTTATTACACACTCCTGACTTCATCCTCTTTCCCTATTTATACAGATTATAAGTGCTTACTACATTGTTTCAGAGTTATTTCTATTCTTACTTGTTTGCGTAGTAGGCTGTGAGTTCCATGAGGGTAGGGACCAACATTTATTCATCTTTGCATTCCTGGTGTTTAATATAGTGTGTTGAGCACATTGTAGGAGCTGATATGTTTGTGTGAATTGATCACCGACACACATAACGAACACTCTTTCTTGAAAGCCTGGTCCTTTCCAGGACTCGAGTTCTGTAGGTCCCCTGTGGCTGCCACTAGGAGGCTCCAAAGCCATCCACATGAGGAAATTTGGTTTGCTTCCAAGTTAGGCAAGGAACTGATGATGCTTGACAAATCCTTATCAAAAGTTCGGATGTCTAAACCTTTGTTTTGATTTCTTTAGAATTCTGTTTTGTTTTTTGGCTGACTTTGACATTTAGCAGCTTTGGATTATACATTACCCTTTGGAGAACTTAAACCTAAATGATGTAAGCCAAGGATATAAACGTCCTAGTCCTAGTTAGTCTACCCATACCATGGGGGAGGTCAACTTTCAAAGAAGCTAAGTTAGTTTTTCCAGGCACAGAATGAAGGCAAGTGCTACTGACTCTATTCTAGTGCCTAAATATTTCTTCTCTTCATCAGAAAGCATGCTTTAAGTGTAATTGTTGGCATCTGTCCTTGCCTGTCATTTATTTAGCTCAAAAGATTTGAATATATCAGATTCCAACAGAAATTGCCATCTAAGATTATTACTGCTCAGTGACCAAATATGCCAGACCATTGGCTCTTATTGGCATCATTACTGCTGCTTTGGTGCAGTAAATTCTAAATCATTTCTTAGAAGGTTATCTCTTCAGGCACTTCTTGTTATTGGGATAACCTTAGAGCTTCTGAGTGGGTTTTACTGTTTGCATATGAGGAGGACAAGAGGAGCCCGTTTGTAGAGAGCTACATTGATCTCTTCATGCACCTCTCCCTTCTGTTTCTACATCTAACTTCTGTCTGTTCTTCATGCCTGAGTTCATCTTCTATGAGGGTTTCTCCAGGATGTAACATTCTCTCTTTTTTTTTCTTTTTCTGAATTTAGACTAACTAAATCTTAGAGTTGGAAGAACTTTAGTTCATGTAGTCCAGTCTTCTACCCAACATGTGAGTCATACCAAGTGAGGGTAAAAATGGCCCCAGATACATTGAGTAAACCAGAAAATGTCTTGGTTTTGGCCAAGGCTGATTATGTTGCTCTTCTTGTCTAAGCCCAGTCCTTTTCTGAGAACAACTGCTTTACTTCAAGCTGTGTGTATCACTGCTAACAGCTACTTATTATTACATAGTTCTTCCATGAGGCAATTTATTTAGCACTTTTGTTAAGAATCAATCAAGCCAAACAAAATATCTTTGTGGATGTAATCTTAGCAATTGCAGATGAATGAAAAGTAGATGTTATATATTCTTATACTTTGTATAGATTAATATTAGATCCAGTTCTGCAGGGACTCTCACTTAAAAATAGACTTCGGGTTGATTGGGTATGAGCCCTGTTGTGCAGATGCAAAATCAGGGCTGTGGTCAATACTGTGAGGATAGACTTAGAAATATCTAGCAGATGAATGATTTATGCTGAGTTATTGTGGAAAGTCTCTGCTTCTGGGTTCGACCTTCAACCCAATTGTATTGCATGTTTTCATGAACATTCTTGGAATGGAACAATGGTGTTTTCATCTGGGAATGATGTAAAACTAGAGAAACACTGCACACCACAGAGGAGGGAGACAGCTGGAGCAGAGACTTAAATATTCATGGACATCTGCCAAGTATCCATATATATTTGCATACATTTAGTAAAAATGGATAAAAATACGTGCTGAGGCAGATTCTGCCACGGTGTCATTTATTCTGTTGGGTGACCTAGTAGGAAGAGCACCAGTAGTTAGGAGGCCTGGGTTCTAATCTTTGCTTGATATAAAGTGCTGTGAAATCAAAATGCTGGAGAAATCACTTCATCCCTGACCCCATTTTCCTTATCTGTGAAATTTGAGGGATGGGATCTATCCATTTCTCTAGAGCAGGAGTCAGCAAAGTACAGCCTGAAGGCCAAATCTTGCCACCACTTGTTTTTGTCAAGTTTTATTGGAACACAGCCATGACCATTTATTTATGTATTGTCTATGGCTGCTTTTGCATTACAGTAGCAGACTTGAGTAGTTGCAACAGAGGCTGTATGGTCCACAAAACCTAAATATTTGTTGTCTGGCTCTTTATAGAAAAAGACTGCCAACCCTGGCTCTAGAGCACATTTGAAAAAATTGGTGGGGGAAGAGGGGGTTCAATCACTGAGACTAGGGATGCTACTGGTATCTTGTTGGTTGAGGCCAAGAATGTAAAATGTCCTGCAGGGCAGGACATAAAGAACTGTCTTACATGATATCTCAGTAGCTCCTTCCTAGGGATTTCTTTCCTATTTTTGATTCTAATGAGAGCCACTTTTGAGAGCTGTGCCTCAACTCTTTTTAGGCCACTAAGGTAGCAGTTTCCCAAGTTAAGTGGGTTAGGAATTTTTTTAACCACTTCTCATAACGTGAAAAAGAGTATCCACCAAGAATCTAAATCAATTGTTATGCTTAATGGTAAAGTGTTAGAAGCATTTTCTTTAAAATCAGGAAGAAGACAACAATGCCCGCAGGTCACCATTGTGCTGGAGGTTCTAGTCAGCAGAATAATGTCAAGAACTTTGAAGGTTCTGAAGTTTTAAGCTACTTGCAAGCCAACAAGGTAGCCTGCCAGTTTCATGGATGCTGGCAAAAGATATGAAACTCCTGTGTCAGACACAAAGGGGTTTATTTTTTACAGCAATAGCAATGGCCAGAGTATCAGCAAATGTTTTGCATTGCTTTCTTGAGTCCCATTTCTCATAGGACAACAGGAAGACTGCTAGGTGATACTTGAACATGCAGTGGGTTATATAACAGGAGGATAACCCTGAGATTAGGAAACCTGAATCGTTTATAGTGAGAAGTAACAGGCCTGCCCTTTATTCTGGAGGGAAATATTATCTTTATTATATTGGACATTAAGCATGCCTCCCCTTTGCTCTGAAGGGAGGCCCTATCTCTATCTTCTAAGACTGTTTAATATACAAACATCTTTGAAAAGATAACCTGGGAAAAAGGCAGCCAGTGTCTCTGATTGTAAGGTAAGCAGAAATGCAAGAGTTCTGTGTCTTCCAACAAACAAGAAAAGTAAATAAATAAAATATATATGAATTAAAAAGGAATAAGCAACCTTGTTTTTATTAGCAGATGTGTAATTATTTACCTAGTGAATTCATAAACTTCAAGTCACAGATGGCTAGAAATAATAAGAGAGTTCATCAAGATTGCTGGATTCAAGCTCTATATAGCAAAACCATTTGGATTTTTATAAACTAGGTACAAATATTAGAATATATGATAAAAATGGTACTCTTTATAAAATTAAAAGCCATAGTACCTTTGAACATATATAAGAAATGTTGCACCAAATTTAAATAGAGGATATTGTAAAGCTTTTTTGAAAAACATAAGAGAAGGTTTACATGGAGATGCAAAATGTCATGGGTAGGAAGACTAAATATCTTGAAATTGTCTTGAAATTAATTTATAAATTTAATGCAATTTAAACTCCTAAACTCCTACAAGCTGTGTGTGTGTGTGTGTGTGTGTGTGGTGTCTAACTTACTTAACAGGTTGATCATCTCAATGTATGTAGAGAAAGCATTTGATAAAATTTAACATTCATTCATGATATAGGCTCTTGGTAAACTAGGAAGAGTAAAGAACTTCCCTAACCTGATAAAAAGCATCTATAAAAATGCTACAGTAACATCATTCTTAATAATGAAGGACTGGAATATTATCCATCTGAGATTGAGAAGAAGGCAGGGTGTTCACTCTCACCACTCCTATTCAACATCATATTTGCACATAGTGCAATAAGGCAAGAAAAGAAAGAAAAGGCATGCAGTTTGGAAAGGTAGACATAAAACTGTCTCTATTTGCAGATAACATGATAATCTACATTAGAAAAACCCAAAGAATTGATAAAAAATTCCTAGAACTAACAATGAGTTTACCAAGACTGCAGGATAGCATGTTAATGTACAGAAGTGAATCACGTTTCTGTAGAATGAACATCGGAATCTGAAATTCCCAAAAATACCATTTATAATAGCACCAAAAGGTATAAATCTGACAAAATATATGCAGAATATTTATGCTGAAAACTATAAAACAGAGGTGAAAGAAGTCAAATAAATGAAGAGAGAGAGTGATAACACGTTCGTGGATTAGAGGACTCAATGTTGTTAAGACATCAGTTCTCCCTAATATGTGATCAATATATTTAACTCAATATAGAAAACCAAAGAAAACTCTTCTATAGGTGTATGTGTGAATGTATATACACACACACACACACACACACACACACACACACACACACATATATATAATAATCTCTTGTCAAAATAAAGCTACTTAGGTTAGCTGCTTTCTTTTCCAAGCCTTTAGTGTGGTTGTGTCATTGTAATAGATTCATTTGTAAATCTACATTCCATCTTTATATATCTATATATCTATATATAGACACACACACACATATATATATATAATATATGTACATATATATTCTAATACACACAGACACACACAGGAATTAGAATAGGCAAAAAAATTCTGAAAAAGAAGAACAAAGTTGAAAGATTCACATTACCTGATTTCAAGATTTATTATAAAGCTATAGTAATCAAGGGAGTATGGTATTGGTAAAGGAAAAACACATAGATCAGTGGAACAGAATAGAGAGCTTAGAAATAGATGCACACAAATGTTGTCAACTTATTTTTGACAAAGATGCAAAGGCAATTCAAGAGAAAGGAAGTCTTTTCAATAAATGGCACTGGAACAGTTGGAAGTTCTGTGAAAGATGAACCTTGATATATATCTTGTACTTTATACAGAAGTTAACTCAAAATTGATCCTATACTTAAATATAAAACACAAAACTTATACAATTTCTAGAAGAAAAAGTAGGAGAAATCTGTGTGGCTTTGGAATTAGTGAAAAGTTTTAAAATAACAATATCAAAAGTATGATCCATAAAAGAAAAAAATTCATAAATTAGACTATCAAAATCAAAAACTTGCTCTGTGAAATCTGAAATACCCTGTAAAGAGAATGAAAAAGTGAAGCCACAGACTGGAAGAAAATATTTTTAAAAATCACACATTTGATGCAAGAGTTACATCCAGAACTTATAAAGAACTCTTAAAATTAAAAAAATTAGAGACTGAATTACAAAATGGACAAAAGATATGAACAGATACTTCACCAGAGAAGATATTTGGATGGAAAGTAAGTATATGCAAATATGTTCAACATCATTATCATCGGGGAATGGAAATTAAAACCACAATGAGATACCGCTACAAATCTATTAGAATATCTAACAAACAAAGCTGACAATATCGAGTGCTGTTGAGGATGTGGAACAATAAGAACTCTCATACATTGCTGGTGAGAATGCAAATTAGTATACCTACCTTGGAAAATAGTTTGGCAATTTCCTATAAAGGTAAACATACACTTAACATATGACCTTCTAGCCTTGCTCTTAGAAATTTACCCAAGTCAAGTGAAAACTTATGTTCACAGAAAAAGCCATATGTGGATGAATGGGTAAACAAAGAGTGGTACATCCATTCAGTGGAATACTGTTCAGCATTAAAGAAGAATGGACTATTGATTCACAGCAACATGGATGAATCCTAAATGCATTTTGCTTAGTGGATGGAGACATATCCCAAAGGCTAAACATTGCATGATTCCATTGATACGACATTCTGAAAAAAATGAAGCTATTTTGGTTTTCGGACACAAACCCAAAACCAAAAAACAACAGATCAGTTTGCTAGGGGTGAGAGTGGAGAAAGGGATTGATAATGAAGGGGTAGCATGAGGGAGCTTCTTGGGTAATCAGACTGTTCTGTGTGGTGATGTGCTAATGGATACTTGATTCTATGCAATTGTCAAAACTCATAGAAATTTTACACCACAAAGAGTGAAATTTACTGTCCTCAAATTTAAAATAATCAACCAGGATGGTGGGAAACTAAAGATGGAATGTGGATTTACAAGTGAATCTTAATTCTGTTACAGTGAATGACACAACCACACTAAATGCTCGGAGAAGAAAGGATTTTAAATAAGATGCTTTACTTTGACTGGATTCTGGAAGGCTAATGAAAAAAGTACTGAACAGAAACACTGCACTGTAGTTGATAAGTTTGTTTTTCATAGGAGTATGGAATAGCAATTCTGAAACGGCATTTTTTTTTAACTGCTGTTGAACAAGTAAGTAAATATAATTGATGACAAGCAGGTTTCTCACTATTAGAGAAAGAAATGGCAAGCAAATGGGAATTCTAGAATGAACCCTTTGGTACTGGATTGGATTTGGAGATGTCAGTGTGAACTAATATATTCCCATTTTTTCCCCCTTTTAATGATTATACAGATAGATAGATACAGAAATAAATATAGACATGTGGGCATATTTCAGTTAGTATGTACATATACACCTCCTATCTGTGTCTACTGAGAGGACCTAGAAGTAGTGATACCCCGATAGCAACAAGCACATGTTGTGCCCAGATCTTGATTTTTTTTGTTTTGTTTTGTTTTGTTTTTGTTTTTGTTTTTTGCAGTACGCGGGCCTCTCACTGTTGTGGCCTCTCCTGTTGCGGAGCACAGGCTCCGGATGCGCAGGCTCAGCAGCCATGGCTCACGGGCCTAGCCGCTCCACAGCATACGGGATCTTCCCGGACGGGGCACGAACCCGCATCCCCTGCATTGACAGGCGGACTCTCAACCATTGTGCCACCAGGGAAGCCTCAGATCTTGATTTTTAAATACTATTCTCAAAAGGAACCAAGGCTCCTTGGAGAAGTGTATGATTCCAGAACTGGAGCAGGGAAAATACAAGGTGATCCTGGAACACTTGCAGTGTTAGAAAGTAAGGAAGTGCTTTAAAAAAAATGATGGGAGGACTTGAAGGGAAAGGGAGAGAGAGAGGAATACAAAGTGAGTGGGGATCAGAGACTAGAATATTAGGAAAATATATGGTTGACTAAATCAGGGAAATTATAGGACAAGCCAGTGGGGGGGATATGAGGGAGTTTGGTATATTTTATAAATGTCAGTAGGTCAAATTGGTAGATAGTATTTTTCATACCTTTGATACTCTTACTGTTTTTCTGTGTAGTTCCATCAAATACTGAGCAGAGTAGTGAAATCTCCAACTATAATTGTTAAATTCCCCTTGCAATTTAGTCAGATTTTGCTCCATGTATTTTGGAATTCACTTGTTATTTGTATATACATTTATGGTTGTTATATCTTCCTAATATATTGACTCTTTTATCACTATGATCTGTCTCTATGTGTCTCCAGTAATATTTCTTGTCTTAAAAATAATTTTGTCTTGCATAGCAAAGGAAAGCATCAACAAAATGAAAAGGCAACTTACTGAATGGGACAAAATATTTGCAAATATATCCGATAAGGGGTCAATATCCCAAATATATAAAGAACTCTTATAACTCTATAACAAACAAACAAACAGAAAACCCCCAAAAAATCTGATCAAAAAATGGACAGAAGATCTGAAGAGACATTTTTCCAAAGAAGATGTACAGGTGGCCAGCAGGTACATGATAAAATGCTTAACATCACTAATCATTAGGGAAATGCAAATCAAAACCACCATGAGATATCATCTCATATCTGTTAGAATGGCTATAATAAAAAAAAAACAACAAGAAATAACACTGTTGGTGAGGGTGTGGAGAAAGGGAAACCTCTGCACTTTGGTGGGAATGTAAACGGGTGCAACCACTGTGGAAAACTGTATGGAGGTTTTATGAGGAAACTCCATCCTCAAGTAGCTCTTTTCCTAATAGGACAACTTCTGTTGCTACAGTTTTCTTATGTGTAATTGAATAGTATGTCTTTTGGTTATTCCTATAATGTTTGGCTTTCTGGATTTACACAGAATAAGTCTCTTATGTATGAAAGCAGGTCTTCTTTAGTTTTTTCTTTGCCAAGGTTAACACTCTCAGTTTTTTTCAGCTATTTGAAAAATAAAATTATTTCCTCTCTTGGTGCTTTTCTTTGGATGCACTCCAAATGATTAGTATACTACTGAGACTATTACAGCTGGAAGTGAATAATACCACAAGTACCATACTAATAACAATAATAACACCTACCCTTCATAGAGCTCTTATTATGTTGCATGCATAGTGCTAAGTCTTCTGCATCTCTACAATAGCAGTAGATGAAGAAATTGAGGCATACGGAGGTGCTTTTGTCTGTCACTTTTGCAACTAACAAGTGATCTTTATGCCAGAATTCGAACCTAGGTTTGTTTAACTCCAACTCTTCACTATGCTGCCCTTGGCTGGCATAGAATGCAGTGTGGCCATGTTACCTCCTATATTCTGTATATTCTAGTTCTATTAATTTAGTCTGATTGCACTAATCCTGATTACAGTAATATCATATTTGGTAGCATATCACTGACTTATATTAAGCTTATATTCAACTAAAACCTACAGATCTTAATAAGATCTTAAATATTCAAACTTCTGTCTGATTTGGTCTTCCCATCTATGTAATTAACTTTCAGTATAAATGCAGTACTTTGTGTTCATGTCTTCACCCTACATTTTGGAGATTTCACTCTTAGTTTCTAGGGTCCCAAGATAATTTTGAATTTTGAGTCTACTATCTATGATATTAACTCTTTTCCTGGACCTGTGGCCTTGTACATCGTTGATAAATGTCCTTGCTTTGTGTTTATCTAGTCTTTAATACAATTTCAAACAGATTAGGGTTAAATAAAGAGTCTATAGGGAGTTTGACCAAGATGGTGGAAGACCCTGAGCTCACCTTCTCTCATGGACACACCAAAATCACAACTATTTACAGAGCAACTATTGATGAGAAAGACCAGAATCTAACTGAAAAGATCTTCTGCAACTAAAGCTATAAAGAAAGAACCACAATAAGATGGGCAGGAGGGGTGGAGTTGTGGTATGGTCAAGACCCATACCCCTGGGTGGGTGACCTATAAAGGGGAGGATAAATAAAATTTCAGAGGTTCTTCCCAAGGAGCCATGGGTCTGAGCCCTTGCCTGAGGGTCCTGTACTGGGAAGATGAACCCCCAGAATGTTTGGCTTTGACGGCTCGCAGGGCTTACTTTCAGGAGACTGAGAGGGCTGTGGGAGATAGAAACCCCACTCTTAAAGGACACACACAATATCCCACACCTTCCAGGACCTAGGGCAGAAACAGTAATTTGAAAGGAGCCTGGGTCAGACCCACCTCCTAATCTTGGAGAGCCTCTTGGAGAGGCAGGAGGCAACTGGAGCTCACCCTGGGGACATAGACACTGGCAGAAGCCATTTTGGGGAGCTCGTTATACCATGTGGACACTGGTGCTGGCAAACACCAATTTGGAATTCTCCCTCTAGCTTATTAGCACTGGGACCTGGCCCCACTCCCAGCCTATTGGTACCAGTACTGGAATGCCTCAGGCCAAGCAACTAGCTGGGCAGGGACACAGCCCCACCCACCAGCAGGCAGGCTGCCTTAAGATCCCCTAAGCCCACAGCCACCCTGGGACAAGGCCATGTCCACCAGAGGGCTGAGAACTGGGCCTGACACACCCCTGTTGCAGGCACTAACCTTGGGACACCCAGGGCCCTGCAAAGGCCAGAGACCCCGGGACCAAGCTTTGTCCATCAGTGGGCCAACACCAGCCCCAGGGCCACTGCAGCCTTGCAGTCTGCATGGCAAGACCCAGCCCACCCACCAGCAGGCTGGAATAAGCTTTGGGACACCCTGGACCCTGCAACCAGCCCAACCCACCAATGGGCCAATACCAACTCCTGGACCTCCAGGGCCCTGCTGCCAGATATCTTGGACATGGCTCCATCTACCAGTGAGCCAACATTAGCCCCCAAACCCCCAGGGCCTTGGCCCCACCCATCAGTGGGCTGACACCAGCTATAGGACCCCTGGGCCTTTCAGCTGGCGACCCCATAACTCAGCTCTGCCTGCCAGTCGGCTGGCTTTAGTCCCAGGACCCAGCTTCACCCACCAATGGGTGAGCACCAGCTTCAGGATCCCCTGGGCCCCAACTCCACCCATCAGCAGGTGGACACCAGTCCCAGGACCACCATAGCCTTGAAGCCTGCTGTACCAGGTCCCAGCCTACCCGCCAGGCAGCCAACCCCTGCTCTGAGACACCTGAGGCCCCTCAGCCAGCTGTCCTGGGATCTGGCCCCACTCACAAGCAGGCCACAAGCTTTGGGACACCCTGGACTTAGCCAGCTGCATCAGGAGCTGGCTGCCTGCCAGTGGGCCAGCACCAATGCCAGGGCCCTGCAGCCAGAGATCCTAGGAGTCGGCTCTGCCCATCAGTAAGCCAGCAGTCACCTCTGGACCCCCTGGGCCCTGACCATTTCAACCAGCAGGCTGATACCAGCCCTGGGATCCTCTGGACCCCAGCCCCACCCACTAGAAGGCCAACAGCAGCTCTGAGATACCTTAGACTCCTCAGCCAGCCACTTCATGATCCAGCTCCACTCATCAGCAGGCCAACACCAGCTTTGGGACACCCTAGAACCTGCAGCCAGTTGTGTCAGGAGCCAGCCCCACCCACTGGCAGGACACACTAGATCCAGGAACCCAGGTCTCACAGCCACCAACTCCAGAACCTGGCTGTGCCCACCAGTGAACCAGCACTAGCCCCAGGACCCCCCAGGGTTCCACAGACAGCCACCTTGTGACCCAGCTCCTCAACCAGCAGCTAGCGACCTCCACATAAGGCAGGGCCTGGCAACCAACTGAACTGTGGATAGCCATGCCTACAAGACTGCCCACAGCGGTCAGCCGTCCACAACAGAAGGACCCATGCGGCCCACATAGGGGGCATGCCTAGAGCATACGGTTCTGGTGACCAGAGGGGAGTATGCTGCTGGGATGCATAGGATGCCTCCTACAAAAGACCACTTCTCCAAGGCTGGGAAATGTAACCAACCTACCAGATATATAGAAATAAAAACAGCAGGGCTTCCCTGGTGGCACAGTGGTTGAGAGTCTGCCTGCTGGTGCAGGGGACATGGGTTCGTGCCCCGGTCCGCGAAGATCCCACGTGCCGCGGAGAGGCTGGGCCCATGAGCCATGGCCATTGAGCCTGCACATCCGGAGCCTGTGCTCCACTGTGGGAGAGGCCACAACAGTGAAAGGCCCACATACCGCAAAAAAACAAAAACAAAAAAAAACCAAAAAAAAAAAAACCCGAAAACACAGCAAATTAGGCAAGATGAGGCAACAGGAACAAGTTCCAAATGAAAGAACAAAATAAGACCCCAGAAGAAGAAATAAGTAAAGTGGAGATAGGCAATCTACCCAATAAAGAATTCAAGGTAATGATTATAAAGATGGTCAAAGAACTCAGGAGAAGAATGGATCAATAGTATGAGAAGTTTGAAGTTTTAAACAAAGAGTTAGAAAATATAAAGGCGAACCAAACAGGGCTGAAGAATACGATAACTGAGGTAAAAAATACACTAGAAGGAATCAACAGTAGTTTAAATGATACAGAGGAACAGATTAGTGAGTTGGAAGACAGGGTAGTGGAAATTATTGAAGCTGAACAGAAAAGAAAAAAAAAAAAGAAATGAAGACAGTGTAAGAGACTTCTGAGACTTCTGAGACAACATCAAGTGTATTAACATTCACATTGTAGGGTCCCAGAGAGAGAAAAGGGCAGAGAACATATTTGAAGACTTAACAGCTGAAAACTTCCCTAACCTAGGAATGGAAACAGACATCCAGGTCCAGGAAGCACAGAGAGACCCAAACAGGATCAACCCAAAAGGACAACACTAAGTCACATTGTAATTAGAATGGCAAAAATTAAAGATAAATAAAGACTATTAAAAGCAGAAAGGGAAAAGCAACAAGTTACATACAAGGGAACTCTCATAAGGCTGTCAGCTGAATTTTCAGCAGAAACTCTGTAGGCCAGAAGGGCATGGCATGATACCTTTAAAATTATGAAAGGGAAGAATCTGCAACCAAGAATACTCTTATCTGTCAAGGGTTTCATTCAGATTTGGAGAGATCAAAAGTTTTACAGACAAGCAGAGGCTAAAAGGGTTCAGCACCACAAAATCAACTTTACAAAACTGTTAAATTTAAGTGAAAAAGAAAAGGTCATAACTAGAAACATGAAAATTATGAAAAGAAAAAATTCACTGGTAAAGGCAAATATATCGTAAGTGTAGTAAGTCAACGACATACAAAGCAAGTGGGAAGATTAAAAGACAAAAATAGTAAAATCTTCTATATCCACTATAAGTAGTTAAGGGAAAAACACAAACGTGGAAGGTAAACAGTATGCTACTAGACAAGCAATGTATCACTGAAGAAATCAAAGAAGAAATTAAAAAAATACCTGGAGACAAGTGAACATGAAAACAGTGTTCCAAAATTAATGGGATATAACAAAAGCAGTTCTAAGAGGGAAGTTTATAGTGATTCAAGCTTTACCTCAGGAAAGAGGAAAAATCTCAAAGAAACAAACTAACCTTACACCTAAAGGAACAAGAAAAAGAAGAACAAACAAAACCCAAGTTTAGTTGAAGGAGAGAAATCATAAAGATCAGAGCAGAAATAAATGAAATAGAGACCAACAAAAAGTAGAGAAGCTCAATGGAACTAAGAGCTGGTTCTTTGAAAAGATAAACAAAATTGATGAACTTTCAGCTAGACTCATCAAGAAAAAAAGAGAGAGGGCCCAAATCAGTAAAACCAGCAATGGAAAAGAAGTTTACAGGTGACACCCCAGAAATAGAGAGGATCATAAAAGATTGCTATGAACAATTATACACTGATAAAATGGGCAACCTAGAAGAAATGGACAAATTTCTAGAAATGTACAGTCTCCCAACTGAATCAGGAAGAAATAGAAAATACGAAACAGACCAATTACCAGTAATGAAATTGAATTGTAATAAAAAGTTCAAGACCAGATGGTTTCATAGGTGAATTCTACCAAACATTTAAATAAGAGTTAAAACCCATCCTTCTGAAACTATTCCAAAAATTTGCAGAGAGAGGAACACTTACAAATTTATTCTGAGGCCAGCATCACCCTGATACCAAAACTGGACAAAGATAACCACAAAAAAAGAAAGTTACAATAGTTAACTGTATGAACATAGATGCAAAAGTCCTCAACAAAATATTAGCTAACTGAATCCAGCATTATATTAAAGGATCATACACCATAATCAAGTGGGATTTATCCCAGGGATGCAAGGATTTTTCAGTACTTGCAAATCAATCAAAGTGATACATTACATTAACAAATTGAAGGATAAAAGCCATATGGTCATCTCAATAGATGCACAAAATGCTTTGATAAAGTTCAACATCCATTTATGATAAAAAATCTCTAGAAAGTGAGCATAGAGGGAGCATACCTCAACACAGTAAAGACCATTTATGACAAACTCATAGCTAACATCATGTTCAATGGTGAAAAGCTGAACACATTTCCTCTAAGATGAGGAACAAGACAAGGATGTTTACTCTCACCAGTTTTTTAAAAAAAATTCATGTTTATTGAGGTATAATTACATATAAGGAGATTCACCCATTTTATGTGTACAATTCAATGAGTTCTGACAGACCTATGTGGTCGTGTAAGTACCACCACATAAAAATATGGCACATTCCATCACCTCCCCCAAACTTCCCTCATATTCTTTTGTGTTCAATAATCTCCGTTTCTCTTGCAATCACTGATCTGATTACTGCACAATAGGTTTGCCTTTTCCAGAATGTCACTGTGATGGTTAATTCTATATATCGACTTGTATGGGCCAGAAGCATGCCTAGATACTCTCACCACTTCTGTTCAACATAGTTTTGGAAGTCCTAGCCACAGCAATCAGAGAAGGAAGAGAAATAAAAGGAATCCAAATTGGAAAAGAAGTAAAACTGTCACTGTTTGCAGATGACATGGTACTGTACATAGAAAATCCTAAAGACACCACCAGAAAACTACTAGAGCTCATCAATGAATTTGGTAAAGTTGCAGGATACAAAATTAATATACAGATATCTTTGCATTTCTATATAACAATGAACTATCAGAAACAGAAACTAAGGAAGCAATCCCATTTACAATCACATCAAAAAGAATAAAATACCTAGGAAGAAACCTACCTAAGACCTGTACTCAGAAAACTATAAGACACTGGTGTAAGAAATTGAAGATAACACAAACAGATGAAAAGATATTACGTGTTCATGGATTGGAAGAATCATTATTGTTAAAATGACCATACTACCCCAGGCAATCTATATATTCAATGCAATCCCTATCAAAATATCAATGGCATTTTTTTCACAGAACTAGAACACAATTTTAAAATTTGTATGGAAACACAAAAGACCCTGAACAGCCAAAGCAATGTTGAGAAAGATGAACAGATCCAGAGGTATTATGCCCTGACTTCAGACTGTACTACAAAGCTACAGTAATCAAAACAGAATGGTACCTACACAAAAACAGACACATAGATCAATGGAACAGAATAGAGAGCCCAGAAATAAACCCACACATTTATGGTCAATTAATCTATGACAAAAAAAGCAAGACTATACAATGGGGAAAAGCACTCTCTTCAATAAGTGGTGCTGGGAAAACTGGACAGCTACATGCAAAAGAATCAAACTGGACTACTTTCTCACACCATATACAAAAATAAATTCAAAATGGATTAAAGACCTAAATGTAAGATTGAAAACCATAAAACTCCTAGAAGAAAACATAGGCAGAACACTCTTTGATATTAATCATGGCAATATGTTTTGGATCTATCTCCTAAGATAAAGGGAAACAAAAGCAAAACTAAACAAATGGACTTAGAAAGCTTTTGCACAGCAGAGGAAACCATTGCGAAAATGAAAAGACAATCTACTGAATGGGAAAAAAATATTTATAAGTCATATGACCGACAGGGGGTCAGTCACATGTGAGATTATATATATATGTGTGTGTGTGTGTATCACATCACATCTTTATCCATTCATCTGTTGATAGAACAGTGGAATATTACTCAGCCATAAAAAGATGAAATATTGCCATTTGCAACAACATGGATGGACCTGGAGATTATTATGCTTAGTGAAATAAGTCAGAGAAAGACAAATACTATATGTTATCACTTATATGTAGAATAATCTAATAAACAAAAGAATGAATATAACAAAACAAAAAGACACAGATATAGAGAACAAATTAGTGGTTACCAGTAGGTAGAGGGAAGGCAGGGAGGGGCAAAATAGGGATGGGAATTAAGAGTTACAGACTACCATATATAAAATAGATAAGCCACAAGGATATATTGTAGAGCACAGGGAATATAGCCAATATTTTATAATAACTTTAAATGGAGTATAATCTATAAAAATATTGAATCATCATTTTGTAGACCTGAAATTAATATATATTGTAAATCAACTATACCTCAATAAAAAATTCTATATTGCAAATCTATGTTTTCCCCAAACATTGTTGAAATGTACTTTTTAAAGTCTATGACATTTGTTAGGCCATGCCCATTGTTTTCTTTTCTTACTATTCTTAATATTAGGTAATTTGTTCACTTTATTTCAAGGTTCTGGCTTAAATGACGTTGAGGATATCAGTTGTAATTATGCTGCTTCTACCTTCTGCGCAATACATTTGTTAGATAGGAAATAAAGAGTTTAGTAGATGTTCTACCCTTTGAATTAGACTTCTATTAGAAGATATCAGGATAATTGAAACCTCTTTTTCCTCTTTGTAGTATATTTTGGTATGAGTTTTGTAATGTTTTTTTGGGAAAGTATCATCCATATTTCTTTTCTGGATAGATCAGCTGTGGTATGCTACTGTATAGTATAAAAAGGTTTTCTTTCTATTTCCTCAGTTTTACTGTTTACCATACTTTACTATTAAGTTTTTGAGTTTCTATATAGGAGTAACTTCTGGAAAGATCAGTGGATTTGGCTTTGAAAATTTCTGGATTTGGGGACTGACCATGATATGTGAACTTGAGCAAGTCACTTATGCTTTGTGGACCTCAGTTTTTCCATATATAAATTAGGGATAATAATATTACTCATTATCATTTAGGATTACAAAACAGATTAGGATTTCAAAAATACATGACTGACTGTTAATGGTTTATACAAATAGTGCTTTCATGTTACATAACAAGAAACAAAAGATAGGCAGTCTAGCACAAGTATGGTAGCTCAATAATGACGTTAGGGGACTTAAGCTCTTCCCATCTTCCTGTTCACCATCCTTAGTGCATAAGACCTTTGCCCTCTTGCTTCCTGATTCATTGCCACAAAATGGCTACTATAACTTTGTGTTTTAGGCATAAAGAATAGGAAGGACTAAAGGGCTGAAGGAAAAAAAGCTGGTCTTAGTGAAGTTCTGTCTTTTAATTTGGCCAGGGAGGTCCTACTAGTGATGTGTGCCTGCAGCTCATTGGCCAGAAGCATGTTAAATGGCCACTCTTTGCTTCAAGGAAAGCTGGGGAATTATATATTTTAGCTCTTCAGTCTCTGTAGTAGAGGAAGGCAAAGGAGAAGGGATTGTGTTTAGGATTTGGGTCAGCTAGTCAACAACGTCTGCTTTCATTGATGGTTGGAAGAATTCAGTGATACACTGTATTTAAAAAATTTTACAGAGTGTAACTTAAATAGATGTATACTGTATTCATTATTCCTCTTACCTTCTATTGACGATCTTATAAACTAGAGTGTATTCTTAAATTTATTCTAATTTTTTATTCAAGGCTCAGAAAATCTATGAGATTATTACTTACTTGATTGTTAAATGCGTGCACCTTATTGCCTACATCCTAGAAATTAGTATAAATATGTTTAGGCATAAATATTGCATTATTTCCAACCAGCTCCTCTATTTTTATCTAAGAATGAGTGAGGACCATTCTTACATCTGGCTAATCTTTGTCAACCACACATCCTAATGCTCAGAAGGTAGAAGAAGTTGTCATGGGTTTGTTTTTATATCTGATCTTCTCTTTTAGGGCTCTTTTGATGTGTTTGAAAATCTTTTGCACAGGGTGATGATCAGCCCTGCATGTGACATGCCCTATTTTCTCTTAGGTGTCATTGATATTGCTTAAAGAGCCAAAACTTTCCTATTGGTACCATTGACATGGGCATTAGTTTTTCTTTTCCAAAGCCGTTGGTGTCAGTAGTGGCAGAGCAGTTTTTTTATTTTTAGCACTTTTTTTCCCTAAAATCCTTCAGTTTGTTACGTAAAACTTGAAAGTTTCTAGAGTTGTCATTCCGATTGCTGCTGATAATATCATTTGTCCCTATGATAATCAGCTGGGTTATCTTTTAATTTGTAAAAATAAACAAGTTACTTCAGGACATAAAAGGTCCTTGCTTTTTGGGCAGCATTCTAGATGAATGTTTTTGAGAAGGGCTGTTTTCTGGAGAATACATATGCTTTGAGTGAAAATCATACTGAAGTGTGAAAGGCAGCCTATCACTAATAGGAAAATAATTGGGAAAGAGGCAGTTCTCCAAAGTGACTCTAGCCCTACTCTTGCTTTCTTCAGTGACCCACAAAATACTTTTATATACTTTATATATTTAAAGGACAATTAATGAGTCTGAATATACTCAGAGGTACATGAAAAATAGCAGTAGAAGTCCTAAGCAGCTATACCACAGAATGGCAGCTTTCATTTGAGCTGAATGGGCTGCGTGGGGGGTAAATTTGAAAACAGGCCAAGTATCCTGAATACACATGCTGGTGCTATCACCCAGTCCTACAGCCTGAAGTAGAGGGAATGACCTTCATAGTCACTAGTATTCAGGCAAGGTCGTATTATTTTTCTCCATGGTAAAATATGTTAAGTAAAGGGACCAGGAGGCACATAAGTCCTGGATGTGAGCTGAGAAGGGGAATGGAGGAGTGAGAATCTTAAATGAGGTCAGAGAAAGCTAAGAAACAGAAATCTCCAGAGAATTTGGAGATGACCAGAGAAACTTGTAGGATGCATCATGAAGTAGGAGACCCTTCAGGTTTATTATTTCTGAATCTCTTCACTTTGATGAAAATGCTGGTAATTTATAAATTCTGTCATATTGGGTACAACAGGACTTTGATGTGTATATGGCTTTTGTTTTGTTTTGTTTTTTGCTGCCTGTATTCTTTCTTTCTTTTCTTAGACATTGTTCGAAGTGATGTTGCCTTGGATAAACAGAAAGGCTGCAAGATTGCCCAGCACCCTGATGTTATGCTGGAGCTCCAACGAGAGAAGGCAGCTCAGATGCATCTGGTTCTTCTAAAGGAGCAATTCTCCAATACTTACAGTAATCTCGTATTAACAGGTAAGGCTATTGGCGTCGGCTGGAATCTTAGAGCACTGTAGATTGATGGTCTCCATCAGTTAGCAACTTGATGCTTGGGAGACACTAAAGTGGGATTCAGATGAGCTGCATCTGTCTGTCTTTTCCCACTTATCCCTTTTAAAATTGTGATGACTCTTATATTCATGTAAAATATTTATTACATTTTGCAGATGTATTTTGGCTTGAGGTTATGGGCGGTTCAGCATGTGTGTTCTCAAAAGAGAGAACCAATGAAAACCTAATGAAGCCTTGTAAAAATATGACTTTTTAGATGTGTGCCAGTAGATTTGAGAAAATTACTAAATTTGGTGTCTAAGAAGCAGCTATTTTCCTCTTTCTGTGTATGCCCTTTCTGTGAACCCAGTGAATATAAAGATGAAATGTAAAAGAGATAATGATCCACAGGCAGAGCTGAGAATGTTCTATATTCTTGGTGGAGTTTGAAAATATCTAGGGAATTTGATTTACTTTTTAAGAACAAAGAGGCTATGAGACTGAGCCATACTCCTTTACATCCTTGGTTCTAGGAGGGAAATGAATATATGTGAGAGCTCAAAGGAGAAAACTTTTTGCAGGGCTGCTGCAGACTTGGCTGGTAAAGAGCATGTGAGTTGCATGCCTTTGTCAAGCTTCGGAAAAAAATTCTAATAGCACACTCTAATGTGAGAATCATGTAGGACTTGGATGAACTAAGAAGAGCAGTCTGAGTTACCTCCATTTTCTTAAGGGAATGCAAGGCAGATCTGCATTATCTTGATTCAAATAAATTTTAATAAATCAAAGTGTGTGTTTTCCCTTGTTTATGAATTTAAAAAAAATAAAAAGATGGAATGCCTGACAGACTATGAACATCTCACACTTATTTTTGTAAACTCCAAGTTAGGAAAATTTAAAAATTTTTTACAGGCTTCCTGGCATTTCACCAGGTTGCTTCCAGCAACCAGGCTGTTTTGCTTTTGAAAAAGCACAAGTCTCTTCTGACTCTACATCTGTACCTGGTGGAAAACTCAGCAGCATGAGATGAAAGCCAGATTTAAATGTGGCTTTGGAGAGCAGAGAAGAGGATTATAGATTTCATAAGTATAGGCCCTATTTTTTGTTCTTTGATAGGTCATTAAGGAAGGAAAACTTAAAAGTAATTTATGGCTAATAAATCCTAAATTGGTTAGTGAAACTGTGTTTAAGTTTAGATGTTTGGGAAGAACATATTTTTCTCCAAATTTCTTCAGTCTAACTCAAATGTACAAATAGTAAATGTATATAGTATTTTCCAATTCAGTTATTGGAAATGCAGTATTTTAAGCTATCCTTATTCTAATATTTTTAGGCATACATTAGAGATGTCAGACCCTGTGTTCTTTAATGTGGCATAGAAAGAGCTTAGGGTAATTCTAATCCTAAACTGTGCATCCAGAGTGTGGCTTGAAGGCATATTATCTTTGAAAACACAAGTGCTCTATTGAGTTCAATGGAATCTTTTCTAATTCTCAGTAACATAATCCCTTTGGATGTTTATTCTCAGTTCAAACTGTTGGAATCAACATTGTCAACTTTTACCCTGACAATTTGCTTACTTTCTACTAAACAAACTTACCCTAGAGAAGAGCCTCTTTCCTGCTCTCACTTCTCCCAAGCTGCTTCAAAGAGCCCTCAGGCATTTTCCACATTTTTCACCCAAATGCCTGTTGCAGAGGTGGTACCTTGCTGCAGACAGAGCATTTGGTGTGCCCTGGGTTGTTTACGTGAAAGTTCGAAAGGTTTTGGTGCCAGGTGTTGAGAAGAGATGGAGTCATTTCATTTTAGCAACAATGGTTGCTAAAAAAAAACTATTTTACTATCCTTTAACTAAGTCTTTGATTTTACACAGTGTAGTTTTCTAATTGTTATGAAGTTTAATCCTTGATTTCTTGTATAAATTTTGAGAACATGGTCTCCAGACAGCTAAACATAATATTTAAACATAACTAAACTAACTTCTGTAAATATTTCCCTTTTCGGTGATGAATGTATATTGGTAAGGAGGGTGAGGTTGAAGGGGCAGAGACCTCTCAAATGAAGTGACTTTCTTTACCAACATGTTCAGAACACCTACCCTAGGATTTCTGCTTGGTGATGTTTTACTTATTTTGTATAACCCTGACATGTTTGAAATGTCTGCCATGAAAGTATGTGGGAACAGGATGAGGAAACTGGGCCTCCAAAATCTCAGAAAGAGATCACTTTTTTTTGTGTGTGTGTGGTACGCGGGCCTCTCACTGTTGTGGCCTCTCCCATTGCGGAGCACAGGCTCTGGACGCGCAGGCTCCACAGCATGTGGGATCTTCCCCAACCGGGGCACGAACCCGTGTCCCCTGCATCGGCAGGCGGACTCTCAACCACTGCGCCACCAGGGAAGCCCAGAGATCACTTTTTAATGTCTCTGCTCTCCCCTCAACCCCTCTCCCCAATTATTTACATAATTTCATGTATATGTGTAGCAGTGTATCATGATTGTTTCCTGTTAGTGGTCAGTTAGTGGTATAGTCTTTATTTTTAAATTGGACACCTAAGTTAACAGTAGAGGAAAAAAATAAAGTGATTGAAATGTCAGTATAGTAAGAAATTAATAAAGTGATGGAAATGGCAGCTGCTTAAAAGCTTATTAAAAATGATGGCTCTTGCCCTTCACCTCACAAGCAAGCCCTCATTCTTAGGTGTTCCATCTTTAGCTGATCTGTCAGCATTGAGGTGAGAGGTATGCCTTCATATTCTGCATTCTAGCTTGTGATCTCTCTTAAACAGCCATCCTTCAGATGAGGGCAAATGATATTCTAGCTTTGAGGATCTTCTGAACATTTAATAAAAGGAAAACAACTCTACAGTTCTAGTGACAACCCAGTTAATGGAAACACGTGGTTCTTATTGTATAATATTTTTTTAAAAATGGATTGTATTTTTGCATGATATTAAACATGTCTTAATATCTTCATGTGAATGATTTACATGGTATTGGAAATAATGTTAGCCTCACCTAATCTGGAGGGTTTTTGAAGTAAACTCTAAGGTTATGTGAAGGTGATGGAGGAATTCCAGGAGAACATCAATGATAGAACTATGTTAAACATGCTGCACTTTTTTACACTGACTCACCAACACATGCATGTAATCTTGTCCTGTAGCTTCTTGAATCTGAGAGTATTAAATGTCACTGTGCATGTTACTCAAGGAGTGATAAATGAAAGGGAGAGTTTGGTAGGTGACTTTAAGAAAGAACAGTGATCATGTCTTCTGTATCTTTGTGCTCTCATGATTCTTAATGTGATAATGCTCTGTAAGTTTGTGGAAAATGTTCTGCTGTGTACACATTGTGAGTTCACTCAAAGACTACTTTTTAAGGGTTAATTTGGACATCTATTAAATAACTGTTTATAGGTTTGAATTTAGTTATTTGTCTCCCCTCCCCTGGCGAACCCCCCTCTTTTGAGGTATAAATTGAACTTTTGTGGCGGATGCCTGTACTATAATCAAATGAAAAACAGAAAAAAAGTTAAAAGCCAGCCTTAAGGGGCAATACACTTTCTAGGATTTTCTTTAGAACATAAACTCCCAGAAGGCAAGGAATATTATATTTGTGCTGCATTCTGCATAGTAATTAGAACATAGTGAATGATCCTGTAATGAAGTCAACTTTTAAAAAATTTGTGTTGTGAAGTCATCTAGTCAACTCTTGTTTCCAGGTAGCCTGAACCGTATAGCCATTATAAATGGATGGCATTACTCAAGATGCTTTCCAAAATTCCTTTATGAGGACTCTTGTTATGTTATTGTCTGCTACTTATGGTTTTGTACCTCTTCTTTCAGTCATTAGATTCCAAAATATACTGAGATTCCTGTGGTCAGCTTTATTGTATTACTGTGGTAAATGAATTGAGCAAAAGAGGCTCATACTTCCTTGTTGTGGCCAATCTTTCTAACTTCAGTTGAGCAAAGGGCCCAAATAAGTGTTCTTTCAGTTCTCAAAGGACTATATCCAGGTCTGTTTAATTATTTGCATTATATTCCATAGTATTGAATGTAACATACTTTATTTTACCATTTCCCTATTAATGTATATTAATTTCTATGCATATTTACACATTTATTTCTGTAGAATAGATTTCTGAAAGTGGATGTCTGGGTCAAAAGATACATATTTTAAAATTTTATGAATTCAGGTTTATTGAGGTGTAATTTACATTATAGTATAAATAAATTTGGACAGGTTAACATATTATAGAGTCATATAGCTGTCATCACCATCAAGATATAGAACATTTCTGTCACCCTAAAAATTCATTTGTCTCCCTTGGCAGTCACTCTCCTTTCTCAGCCTTAGCTGTGTCTGATCTGATATTTTTCCCTGAATGTCATATCAATGGAAAAATAAAGTAGCTGTGTGTGTTTGATTGTTTTCACTTAGCATGATGTTTTTGAGATTCAGTCATCTTTTTGCATTTATTAGCAGTTCATTTCTTTTTGTTGCTGAGTAATATTTCATGTTAAGAATATCCTACAATTTATTTATCCATGCATCTGTTGATGGACATTTGGTTTATTTCTAGCTTTTGGTGATTATGAATAAAGCCACTGTAGACATTTACTCTCAGATCTTTGTGTTGACATATGTTTTCATTTCTCTTAGGTAGGTACCTAGGAGTGGGATTGCTTGATTTTATGATGCCTGTTTATAAGAAACTGTCAGACTGTTTTCCAAAGTGGCCGTACTATCTGGCATTCCACCAACAGTGTGTATGAGTTCTAGATATTCCATATCCTTGCCAATAATTAGTATTGTCTGTCTTTTAAATTTTAGCTATTTTAGTGGGTACGTAGTAGTAATATCTTTTGGTTTTAATTTGCAATTTACCTTATGACTAATAATATTGAGTATCTGTTCTTTGCTTATTTGCTATCTATATATCTTCTTTGGTGAAGTGTCTGTTCAAACCTTTTGCCCATTTTAAAAAAATAATGACTTTTGTTTTCTTACTATTGAGTTTTGAGAGTTCTGTATATATTTTGGGCTACAAGTCCTTTATCTGACATACAATTTGCAAATACGTTTTTCCTCTGTGACTTCTCCTTTTATTTTTTAACAGCTTTTTTCAAAGAGCAGAAACTTATAAATTTGATGAAGTCCAGTTTTGCTTTTATGGTTTGCATTTAAAATTATAATGCATTCTGCCAGATAATTTTCAGAAAAGATTGTAGCAATTCCCATTCCCACTAGCCGTGTATGAGAGCAGTTATTTCCTAACATTCTTATTAGTGCTAGGTATTAGTGCTCTTTTCAATCTTTTCCACTTTAACAGGTGAAAAATATTATCTCATTGTTGCAATTTTCTGGCCAGAGCCAGGACGAGTATATTTTCACATATTTATTGGTGATTTATATTTTGTTTTGTGAATTACCTATTCATATCTTTGCCTTTTAAAAAAATTGGGTGTTAATCTGTTTCTTATCAGTTTATAAGTGCTCTCTGTGAGTTAGGAATGTTAATCCTTTGTCCTATGTATTGTAAACCATTTTCTTCCCTGAATGGCATTTATTTTTCAACTCTTTTTAGTTTAGAGCTTTAATCTTTTACTATGACTGGAATTTATGTTTATATATAGTGTGATGTAAGCATGTAACATTGTTTTCTTCCAAGTAGCTAGCCAGCTTTGCATACACTGTTTTTTTTATAATAAAACATTCTTTTGCCCCTGAGTTGAAACATCATATATGTTATATATTATACTCCCACATATATTTGTACCTATTTCTGAACTCTACGTTATGTTATTTTTTTATTCTTTATTTCTGTGCCAGTGTTATACTGTTTTCATGTCTGGTAAGGCTTATTAACCTTTGTTTCTCTTTTCTAAGGTTTTTACAGCTATTCTCATATAATTACTTTTTTTTTTTTTTTTTTTTAATTACTTTTTGAAATAAACTTTCACTTTCTCTAGTTAAAGAAAATTCATTGCTGGATTTTGATTGGAGTTATATTCAATCCGTATTCTAATTTGGGAAGTATTGATATTTTTCTGATGTTAAGTCTTCCACTTACGATGATATATCTTTTCACTTGCTCAGTTCTTGTTTTATGTTGTTTGATAATATTTTATAATTTTTCTGTACCTTTCTTGTTAAATATGTTCTTTAATATTTTATACTTTTGTTGATATTGAAAATGAATTTCTTTCTCTTTATAACTTATTTCCAGTATAAAGAGAAACTATTGATCAAAGACAAAGGTAGATTTTTTCTATTTTCTAAATTTTTACCTACTGTTTTCCTTTTATTTTCTAAAAACCTCCCCAAAATATTGAAAAATAGTGGTGATAGCTGCTTTTCACATGATTTTAATGAAGATGACTTCACTATTTCATGTGTATAAGCATCTGAATATTTATCCACTAAAACCAAATCCCTTGAAAGTCAAAATATATTTTTTTCAAAATGAGAATGACTTTATTATTATTTATTATTATGACAGAGGAAAGATATTTTGATTAACATTCTTCTAGGCATCTCTCTATCCATACACACACATATACATAAGCCATAAATGTATAGGAAACACATATAATTTTATACAAACCAGTTTTATACAATACACATGCCTGTTATTTTGTAACATCCTTTTTCTTTCTTTTTTTTTTGGTAACATCCTTTTTCTTAACAATATTTTGTAGATGTCTTTCTATATCAAAGAACATAGGTTAATATTCTTTTTAATGGCTACATTAGAATTGCATTATTGTATGAATATTTTGTAATTGTTTAACTGATCTTCTATTGATAGACATCAGGTTTGTCCCTAATTTTTAATGATTATAAATAATGTTGTGATGAACAGCATTGCATATCTTTGTGCAATTCCTGTAAGTGAGCGCTATGTCAAAGGAATAGACATTTAAAATTTTGATGCATTTAGTAAATGGACTTTCAGAAAGGTCATGCCAGTTTATACAGTGTATGAGAGAACTCATTTATCTTGTCTTTTGCTCATGCTGATTATTTTCCGTTCTTTTGTCTGTGTTATTGTAATAGACAATGATGGATTCGGCATTGTTTTAAATACATTTCATTGCTTACTAGTGAGGTTAATGATCTTTTTACATTCTTTGCCATTTTTATTTCTTCTGTGAATTGTACATTTCTTTTTTTTCTTTTTTTTTTTTTTTTGCGGCACGCGGGCCTCTCACTGTTGTGGCCTCTCCTGTTGCGGAGCACAGGCTCCGGACGCGCAGGCTCAGCGGCCATGGCTCACGGGCTCAGCCGCTACGTGGCATGTGGGATCTTACCAGACCGGGGCATGAACCCGTGTCCCCTGCATCGGCAGACGGACTCTCAACCACTGCGCCATCAGGGAAGCCCGAATTGTACATTTCTTTAGCCTTTTTTTTAATTAAGTTATTGGTCTCTTTCTTATTCAATAATAAGATCACTTTATATATTAGGGATAGTAATCTTTTGTCATGTATATCGCCAAAAATGTATTCTTGGGCTTTTTAAATTTGTCTTTGTTGTATTAATAGTTTAGTTGTTAAATATCATATATTAATAAATGTATGTGGAACCTAGGAAAATGGTACAGATGAACCGGTTTGCAGGGCAGAAGTTGAGACACAGATGTAGAGAACAAATGTATGGACACCAAGGGGGAAAAGCCACGGGGTGGGGGTGGGGATAGTGGTGTGATGAATTGGGCGATTGGGATTGACAGGTATACACTGATGTGTATAAAACTGATGACTAATAAGAACCTGCTGTATAAAAAAATAAATAAAATTAAATAAAAAAAACCTAATACTAAACTTTCTTTGGGTTTTTTATATGGAAATATGTTAATATTAATGTTTCAGACATTACATGAAATTCCTAAAAATCAAAAAAAAATAGTTTAATTGTTTTTCCATTTTCTTTTTCTTTTTTCTCTTTCCCTCCCTCTGTGCTTATCCTGCCAGGCTAGCAGTTTGGAGATTGTTTCTGTCCTGCCCTTGGTGTTACTATTCTAGAACCAGGTATTATAGCGGTGTTTGATTCTGCTCTGTGATGGTATTTGGGATGTTGTACATCTAGTTCCTGGGCCACAAGGCCTGCCTGAGTCCTAGGTGTCCTGTAATCCCTCTCACTCCTTCTTTCTTCGACTTCCTATTAACTGCTGCCTCTGGCCCTAGGCCAGCAGTGCCTTCCCCCCCCCCCCCCCCCCCCCCCCCCCATTTAGTGAATCTGGCTTTAGTCTTCCATCTCTCCCAGGGCACCTTTTTATCTGCATTCTCTGTAAGTAGTTAAACTACTGGCTGCTACTGTGACAGTGATGAGGTTGGCAGGTGTGGAACATGGTGGTCCCTTTGTGCAGAAATGTGCAAGTGGTTAGGCAGCTTTTAATTCCACCTACTGTATTGATCCAACATGTGAGTTTTGGAATCAAACAGTCTGAGTTTGATTCTAGAACAGCCACTTATCAGCTCCCTTATCTCAGGAAATTTTTTTAATCCTCTCTTTAGCTTTAATTTCCTCAGGCGATTGTATCTTACATACTTCAGAGAATTGTCTGAGGGTTAAATGAGGTTTTGTACATAATTCCTTAGCGCAGTGCCTGAAACACAGTAAGTATTCAATATATGTTAGATTTTATTATTGTGATTAATCTTACTATGCTTTCAAATGCAAATGTTACTCTTGGGTAGCTTAGTTGCTTTTCTTGTACTGAAATCTCTCTGCTTTAAGACCTCAACTGACACAGTGTGGTAAGATAAAACCAATCAGAAACAATTAAAAATTTTTAAAAATATCTTTATTGGAGTATAATTGCTTTACAATGGTGTGTTAGTTTCTGCTTTATAACAAAGTGAATCAGCTATACATATACATATATCCCCATATCTCTTCCCTCTTGTGTCTCCCTCCCTCCCACCCTCCCTATCCCACCCCTCTAGGTGGTCACAAGCACCGAGCTGAGCTCCCTGTGCTAATTTTGAACTCTGCTGTTAGCTTGTGGTAGTTTCATGATAAATCTCCCAACCACTCTGAACCTTAGATTTCGTAGTTATCTAAGATGTGTGTAAGAATTAGTAAAATAAAGCATGAGTCACTAAGTCCCCTGGAAGATAATGGTCTGAAAATGTGTCATGTGTGGGAAGCATTGTTCAGAGTTTTTTGGTCAAGCATTTTGAGTTCCTTGAAGGCATGATATTAACTAGATGAATATTAGTTGGTATTAGAATTATTCCTGAATACCCTAAAATTAAGATCTTAAGCTGAGCAGCACGTAAATTAGATGATACTTTACATATTTAGAATGAGCCCAATGCTATTAGCAAAACAGTGAAACGTCTGCATAAAAGTCAGTGGCCATACACAAATGCATAGTCATGAGGTTATATAGCACATGACTAGCAGTTCCCCTTTTCTCCAACTTTTGGTTTTAAGTACAAAGATATTTACTCTGTTACTTGTAAGTCCTCTTATGAACTATCATATAAGTGAAGTTTTCTTCAAACTCAGTTCTTACTATTATATTCAGCAGACATAAAATTACATTTCAGTAAACATGATCAGAAAAAAGATAACATGGGAGAAAAGGATATAATTGCAAAAACTTCATTTTGTACATTAAAATCATTGTATTGGCAATAGTATAGAGAATCACTAAAGAATATAGTTTTTTTAAAAATAGTGGTCATGTTCTGCTTCTCTCAAAATTAAACTTGGGAGCATTGATTGATTTGTTTCAAGTTGATGGGATCTTTGTCTTTATGAATCACAGAATGAACTTCCTTGTTTTCATGAGTCTTTGTGTTAGGAGACTTGGGGAGATGGTGATTACTTCTTGCTTTTCACCCATACTCTGCAGAAGATGACATTGGAAGGAGTCCTTTGAATTTATTTATACTTTAGCTTTCCTATTTTCCACTATGAGAGGCAGTTTCTCATAAGTTCCTTCAGTTAGGATGATGACATCATATCAAAACAGAATTGAATAAAAGCAATTTTTTGGACAGTGAATTAAGTGCAGACAACTCTCTGCAAGTCTGGTTGAATCCAACAGTGGATTTTAGAGTATTTAGCTAAGTGATATTTAAGGTCCAGGTGGGTATGGGAGAGGATGTATAGGCACTCCAGGAGATGTGCAAGGACATCCATTGAGTGGAGGAGTTTTGCTGATTATTAATTAGACAGTCATCTTGTCAGAAGATTATTATAATCTTACAAGATGTCCAAAAAAATGCCTGAATTATCAAGAAGACTATTTGAAAATTGAAGTTGCATGTTATTTTTAACAATGTATCTTATTGAAAGTTTATATAATGCCCAGACATTATTATTAATACTATTTTAAAAATAGGAGCAAAAAGATTTTGAACCATTATAAACAATAAACATAATTTAAAAATATTGCTGAGTAGTTTAAAATTTCTATTTTGACCTCTGTTTTATAATGTAACTAAAATATTACTGCAGTAGGTGCATATGTAATATATGTATGTATTACATATATGTAATTTTATGTTATTATACATATGAGTTATGATAAAAATATTTTACCGATATGCAATAAAAATATTTAGGGACCAGAAACCTATAAAGTCCTTGGTTCCTCACAGCAGCGTAGGAGAGTAGATATGATCAGGAACTTTAGGGTTCAACAGACCGAGGTTTTGATCCTACACTTACCATGTACTAGTTGTGTGAACTTGGGCAAACTACTTAGTTTCATTCCCATTTGTAAAATAGAGAAAATATTATCTTACATGGTTTGTGAGGACTAGATTAACTAATGTTATGAAGGGCTTAATAGAAAGCCATACACTTAATGAATGTTAGCTATTTTTGTTATTATTTTAATTATTATTATTAATAAAGAGATTGTCCTTTCGGCAATCTTCCATAAATAAGCTCATGTCTCAGGTACTATCACAATGCAAAGTGAGAAAGAACTAAGTAGATTCCAAAAGAGGTAAGTCCTTAATTTCATGATTATTGTCAGAAGTAAAGTTTTCCATGCATCTATTTTGCGTGTGTGTGTGTGTGTGTGTGTGTGTGTGTGTGTGTGTGTAAGGGTCTAGTTTTTGGAGGAAGTAGAGAGTTTATTGCAGAGATTATAGGGGCAAGAGCACACAAACACAATTGCCCACTTGCCACACTTCTTCCCCAGAGCAACTCTTGTCTCTGTCAGGGTTCTGAAGAGGAGAAATGCAACCATTCTACAATTTCTTTAGTCTTTGGACCATTTCCTTTGAATGTATAGCTGAATCACTTTGCTGTACAACTGAAATAACATAACGTTGTAAATCAACTATAGTCCAATATAAAACAAAAATTAAAACAAAGAATTAAATAATTTATAGGTAAGTAATATAATTTCGTTTTTTACAGTAAGTTTAGAGATATTACATGTAGGTACCTGCAGATATCATTTAGAATTAAAATTGTTGAGCAACTTGGAGGATCTCAGTTTTTCTTCATTCTTGTTCTTTTTCCTTATCTCTTTCTTTTGCTTGTGTGAGGGTATACATCAGGGCCTCACCCTCTGCTTTCTCCCTTCAAGTTTTTATCCACCCTTATGGCTTGAACTGTCAGTAGAGGTGGGTCCTGATTTTGTGGGCTCTGTAGGTTATAGAATTTTATTTTCCCCCCTTTAAGACAAAGGCTACAACATTATAAACTCAAAATTACACACAAAAATTTATATGGAAAGGCAAGAGACCCAGAATAGCCAACACAATACTGAGTAAGAACAAAGTTGGAGGACAGATACAACCTAGTTTCAAGACTTGATATAAAGCTACAGTAATCAAGATAATGTAGTGTTGGTGAAAGAATTGACAAATTAGGTAATGCGATAGAATAGAGAGTGCAGAAATAGACCCATACAAATGTCAGTTGTTGAGAAACGAGGAAAGGCAATTCAATGGAGAACGGTTGGTCTTTTCAACATATTGTGCTGGGACAACTGGACCCTTCACCTTTCACAAAAGTTAACTCAATGAATCATAGACTTAAATGTAAAGCGCTAAACTATGAAACTTCTAGAAGATAACATAGAAGAAAATCTAGGTGACCTTGGGTTTGGTGATGAGTTTTCAGATATAACATCAAAAGCATGATCCATGAAACAAAAAATTGAAAAGTTGTACTTCATTAAAATTGAAAGCTTCTGCCCTTTGAAAGACACTGTTAAGAGAATGACTATGTTGCTTCAGAAATACTCTGAATTCTTTTTTTTCAACTTTTTGTTTTCTTTTTCAATTAAAAAAAATCCTGATTGGAGTATAGTTGCTTTACAATACTGTGTTTCTTCTGTACAGCACAGTGAATCAGCAATATGTATACATATATCCCCTCTTTTTTGGATTTCCTTCCCATTTAGGTCACCACAGAGCATTGAGTAGAGTTTCCTGTGCTATATAGTAGGTTCTCATTAGTTATCTATTTTATACATAGTATCAATAGTGTATATATGTCAATCCCAGTCTCCCAATTCATCCCACCCCCCACTTAACCCTTGGTATCCATATGTTTGTTTTCCACGTCTGTGTCTCTGTTTCTGCTTTGTAAATAAGATCGTCTCTAATTTTTTCAGATTCCACATATATGCATTAACATATGATATTTGTTTTTCTCTTTCTGACTTCATTCTGTATGACAGCCTCTAGGTCCATCCACATCTCTACAAATGACCCACTTTTGTTCCTTTTTATGGCTGAGGAATATTCCATTGTTTATATGTACCACATCTTTATCCATTCCTCTTTTGATGGACATTTAGGTTGCTTCCATGATCTGGCTATTGTAAATAGTGCTGCAGTGAATATTGGAGTGCATGTATCTTTTTGAATTATGGTTTCCTCTGGGTATATGCCCAGTAGTGGGATTGCTGGGTCATATGGTAATTCTATTTTTAGTTTTTTAAGGAACCTCCATACAGTTCTTCATAGTGGCTGTATCAATTTACATTCCTACCAACAGTGCAAGAGGGTTCCCTTTTCTCTACACCCTCTCCAGCATTTGTTGTTTGTAGATTTTCTGACGATGCCCATTCTAACCAGTGTGAGGTGGTACCTCATTGTAGTTTTGATTTGCATTTCTCTAATAATTAGTGATGTTGAGCAACTTTTCATGTGCCTGTTGACAAACTCCATGTCTTCTTTGGAGAAATGTCTATTTAGGTCTTCTGTCCATTTTTTGATTGGGTTGTTTGTTTTTTTAACATTGAGCTGGATGAGTTGTTTACATATTTTGGAGATTAGTCCTTTGTCCGTTGATTTGTTTGCAAATACTTTCTCCCATTCTGAAGGTTGTCTTTTCGTCTTGCTTATAGTTTCCTTTGCTGTGCAAAAGCTTTTAAGTTTCATTAGGTCCAGTTTGTTTATTTTTGTTTCCACTACTCTAGGAGGTGGGTCAAAAAAGATTTTGCTGTGATTTTGTCAAAGAGTGTTCTTCCTATGTTTTCCTCTAAGAGTTTTATAGTGTCCGGTCTTACATTTAGGTCTTTAAGCTATTTTGAGTTTATTTATTTTTATTTTTATTTTTTTAATTTTTTGCGGTGTGTGGGCCTCTCACTGTTGTGGCCTCTCCCATTGCGGAGCACAGGCTCCGGACATGCAGGCCCAGCAGCCATGGCTCACGGGCTTAGCCGCTCCGCGGCATGTGGGATCTTCCCGGACCGGGGCACGAACCCGCGTCCCCTGCATCGTCAGGCGGACTCTCAAGCACTGGGCCACGAGGGAAGCCCTGAGTTTATTTTTATGTATGGTGTTAGGGAGTGTTCTAATTTCATTCTTTTACATGTAGCTGTCCAGTTTTCCCAGCACCACTTACTGAAGAGACTGTCTTTTCTCCATTGTATATCCTTGCCTCCTTTGTCATAGATTAGTTGACCATAGGTGCGTGGGTTTATCTTTGGGCTTTCTATCCTGTTCCATTGATCTATATTTCTGTTTATGTGCCAGTACCATATTGTCTTGATTACTGTAGCTTTGTAGTATAGTGTGAAGTCCAGGAGTCTGATTCCTTCAGCTCTGTTTTTTCCCCTCAAGATTGCTTTGGCTATTCAGGGTCCTTTATGTCTCCATACACATTTTAAGATTTTTTGTTCTGGTTCTGTAAAAAAAATGCCACTGGTAATTTGATACGGCTTGCATTGAATCTGTAGTGTACTTTGGCTAGTGTAGTCCTTTTCACAATATTGATTCTTCCAGTCCAAGTACATGGTATATCTCTTCGCCTGTTTGTGTAATCTTTGATTTCTTTCATCAGTGTCTTATAGTTTTCTGAGTACAGGTTTTTACCTCCTTAGGTAGGTTTATTCCTAGGTATTTTATTGTTTTTGTTGCAATAGTGAATGGGATTGTTTCCTTAATTTCCCTTTCTGATCTTTTATTGTTAGTGTATAGCAATGCAAGGGATTTCTTTGCATTAATTTTGTATCCTGCAACTTCACCAAATTCATTGATTAGCTCTAGTAGCTTTCTGGAGGCATCTTTTAGATTATCTATGTATAGTATCATGTCATCTGCAAACAGTGACAGTTTTACTTCTTCTTTTCCAATTTGGATTCCTTTTATTTCTTTTTCTTCTCTGAGTGCTGTAGCTAGGACTTCCAAAACTATGTTGAATAATAGTGGTGAGAGTAGACATCCTTGTCTTGTTCCTGATCTTAGAGGAAATGCTTTCAGTTTTTCACCACTGAGAATGATGTTTGCTGTGGGTTTGTCATATATGGACTTTATTATGTTGAGGTAGTGTCCCTCTATGCCCACTTGCTGGAGAGTTTTTATCATAAATGGGTGTTGAATTTTGTCAAAAGATTTTTCTGCATCTCTTGAGATGACCATATGGTTTTTATTCTTCAGTTTGTTAATATGGTATATCAAATTGATTGATTTGCCTAGATTGAAGAATCCTTTCATCCCTGGGATAAATCCCACTTGATCATGGTATATGAACCTTTTAATGTGTTGTTGGATTCTGTTTGCTAGTATTTTGTTGAGGATTTTGCATCTATAGTCATCAGTGATATTCATCTGTAATTTTCTTTTTTTGTAGTATCTTTGGTTTTGGTATCGGGGTGATGGTAGCTTCATAATATGAGTTTGGGAGTTTTCCTTCCTCTGCAGTTTTTTGGAAGAGTTTGAGAAGGATAGGTGTTAGCTCTTCCCTAAATGTTTGATAGAACTCACCCGTGAAGCCGTCTGGTCCTGGACATTTGTTTGTTGGAAGATTTTTAACCATAGTTTCAGTTTCGTTACTGTGATTGGCCTGTTCATAATTTCTGTTTCTTCCTTGTCAGTCTTGGAAGGTTATATACCTTTCTAAGAATTTTTCCATTTCTTCCAGGTTGTCCATTTTATTGGCATAGAATTGCCTGTGGTAGTCTCTTATGATGCATTGTATTTCTGCAGTGTCCATGGTAACGTCTCCTTTTTCATTTCTAATTTTACTGATTTGAGTCCTCTCCCTCTTTTTATTGATGAGTCTGGCTAAAGGTTTATCAATTTTGTTTATCTTCTCAAAGAACCAGCTTTTAGTTTTATTGATCTTTGCTATTGTTTTCTTTGTTTCTATTTCTTTTATTTCTGCTCTGATCTTTATGATTTCTTTCCTTCTACTAACTTTGGGTTTTGTTTGTTCTTCTATCTCTAGTTCCTTTAGATGTAAGGTTAGATTGTTTATTTGAGATTTTTCTTGTTTCTTGAGGTAGGATTACATTGCCATAAACTTCCCTCTTAGAACTGCTTTTGCTGCATCCCAGAGGTTTTGGATCATCTTGTTTTTGTTTTCTTTTGTCTCTAGGTATTTTTTGATTTCCTTTTTGATTTCTTCAGTGATCTCTTGGTTATTTAGTAATGTATTGTTTAGCCTCCATGTGTTTGTGTTTTTTACGTTTTTTTCTCTGTAATTTATTTCTAATCTCATAGCGTTGTGGTTGGAAAAGATGCTTGATTTCAATTTTCTTAAATTTACCAAGGCTTGATTTGTGACCCAAGATGTGATCTATCCTGGAGAATGTTCCTTAGGCACTTGAGAAGAAAGTGTAATCTGCTGTTTTTGGATGGAATGTCCTGTAAATATCACTTCAATCTGTCTGGTCTATTGTGTCATTTAAAGCTTGTGTTTCCTTATTAATTTTCTGTCTGGATGATCTGTCCATTGGTGTAAGTGAGGTGTTAAAGTCCCCCACTATTATTGTGTTACTGTTGATTTCCTCTTTTATAGCTGTTAACATTTGCCTTATGTATTGAGGTGCTCCTATGTTGGGTGTATATATATTTATAATAGTTATATGTTCTTCTTGGATTGATCCCGTGATCATTGTGTAGTGTCCTTCTGTGTCTCTTGTAACATTCTTTTTTTTAAAGTCTGTTTTATCTAAAATGAGTATTGCTACTCCAGCTTTCTTTCGATTTCCATTTGCATGGAGTATCTTTTTCCCTCCCCTCACTTTCAGTCTGTATGTGTCCCTAGGTCTGAAATGGGTCTCTTGTAGACAGCATATATATGGATCTTGTTTTTGTATCCATTCAGCGATCCTGTGTCTTTTGGCTGGAGCATTTAATCCATTCACATTTAAGGTAATTATTGATATGTATGTTCCTATTACCATTTTCTTAATTATTTTGGGTTTGTTTTTGTAGGTCCTTTTCTTCTCTTGTGTTTCCCACTTAGAGAAGTTCCTTTAGTATTTGTTGTAGAGCTGGTTTGCTGGTGCTGAATTCTCTTAACTTTTCCTTTTCTGTAAAGCTTTTGATTTCTCTGTCAAATCTGAATGAGATCTTTGCCGGGTAGAGTAATCTTAGTTGTAAGTTCTTCCCTTTCATCCCTTTAAATATATTGTGCCACTCCTTTCTGGCTTGTAGACTTTCTGCTGAGAAATCAGCTGTTAACCTTACGGGAGTTCCCGTGTAATTTTTTGTTTTTCCCTTGTTGCTTTTAATAATTTTTCTTTGTCTTTAATTTTTGTCCATTTGATTACTATGTGTCTTGTTGTGTTTCTCCTTGGGTTTCTCCTGCCTGGGACTCTCTGTGCTTCCTATTTCTTTTCCCATGTTAGGGAAGTTTTCAACTATAATCTGTTCTAATATTTTCTTGGGTTCTTTCCCTCTCTCTTCTCCTTCTGGGACCCCTATAATTCTAATGTTGATGAGTTTAATGTTGTCCCAGAGGTCTGTTAAGTTGTCTTCATTTCTTTTCATTCTTTTTTCTTTATTCTGTTCTGTGGCAGTGAATTCCACCATTCTGTCTTCCAGGTCACTTAACCATTCTTCTGCCTCAGTTATTCTGCTATTGATTACTTCTGGTGTATTTTTCATTTCAGTTATTGTATTGTTCATCTCTGTTTGTTTGTTCTGTAATTCTTCTAGGTGTTTGTTCTTTAATTCTTCTAGGTCTTTGTTAAACATTTCTTGGGTCTTCTCGATCTTTGCCTCCATTCTTTGTCCAAGGTTCAGGATCATCTTCACTACCATTATTCTGAATTCTTTTTCTGGAAGGTTGTGTATCTCCACTTCATTTACTTGTTTTTCTAGGGTTTTATCTTTTCCTTCATCTGGTACATAGTCCTCTGTCTTTTGATTTTGTCTGTCTTTCTGTGTATGTGGTTTATGTTCCACAGGCTGCAGGATTGTAGTTCTTCTTGCTTCTGCTGTCTGCCCTCTCATGGATGAGGCTATCTAAGAGGCTTGTTCAAGGTTCCTGATGGGAGGGACTGGTGGTGGGTAGAGCTGGGTGTTGCTATGGTGGGCAGAGCTCAGTAGAAGTTTAACCTGCTTGTCTGCTGATGGGTGGGGCTGAGTTCCCTCTCTGTTGGTTGTTTGGCCTGAGGTGACCCAGTACTGGAGCCTAGAGGCTCTTTGCTGGGGCTAATGGTGGACTCTGGGAAGGCTCAGGCCAAGGAGTACTTTGCAGAACTTTTGCTGCCAGTGTCCTTATCCCCATGGTGAGCCACAGCCGCCCCCCGCCTCTGCAGGAGACCCTCCAACACTAGGTGGTAGGTCTGGTTCAGTCTCCTATGGGGTCACTGCTCCTTCACTTGGGTCCTGATGCACACACTGCTTTGTGTATGCCCTCCAAGAGTGGAGTCTCTGTTTCCCCCAGTCTTGTCAAAGTCCTGAAACCAAATCCCGTTAGCCTTCAAAGTCTGATTCTCTGGCAATTCCTCCTCCTGTTGCCAGACCCCCAGGTTGGGAAGCCTGACGTGGGGCTCAGAGCCTTCACTCCAGTGGGTGGACTTTTGTGGTATAAGTGTTCTCCTGTTTATGAGTCACCCACCCAGCGGTTATGAGATTTTATTTTACTGTGATTGCACCCCTCGTACTGTCTCATTGCAGCTTCTCCTTTATCTTTGGATGTGGGGCATCTTTTTTGGTGAGTTCCAGTGTCTTCCTGTCAATGATTGTTCAGCAGTTAGTTGTGATTCTGGTGCTCTCGCAAGAGGAAGTGAGTGCACGTCCTTCTATTCTGCCATCTTCTCAGGAAATTTTTAGAAGACATCCACTTTACAACACATAATAGTAACTGTTTTTCGCCTCCCCACTGCCCTGCCAAGGGGAGAGGGCAGGTGGGCAGACTGGCGGCACTGTGTGCTCTGAATTTTTCTAATATTGCCATAATCACCAAATGCCTCTTAAAAGGTAATATAGGCTTTGTTTGCTCTGTAGGGATTCAGGTGCTATATAAATTCTTTAATCAAAGAAGGATGACTTTCTTTCCTATAGGAAAGAAAAACATTTAATTCAAGTTTCTACAATTTATGAAAAAACACAAGTACTGGAAAATATTTCAATGTCCCCAGTATGGATTGTCCCCGAAGGCAAAAGTTTGATCAGTTAGCCCAGAAGTGATACAGTAGGAAGTGTGTAAAATCTAGACTATATAGAAGGATGAATTAACAAAGTAGAAGGGGACCACATATTAAGGGCATTCTTAGTTTTAACAAGAAAGTTATTTAGCAAAGCTGGACCTTAGTTTTTCATTTGTAAAATAGGCAACAAAATATTACCTACTCCACAGGATTGTTGTGAGGAGTAAATAAGTAATACACTTAGAAAAGTGCCTGACACATATTAAGTACTCAATAAATTTTAGTATTATTCAAATTTAGTATTATTTTCATACTAAAATAATATACTAGTGTGCTGGATAAAAGAACAATCAAATTTTTAAATTACATACTATTTGTATAATTATTCAGTGGAGTGTTCTGCAGCTGTTAAATTCATGGGCTTGTTTTTTATGAAAAGAAAAAATACTTATGGTATGATACTAAGAAAAAAAGCACCATATACAAAACCAACTGTTGAATGATCTCAACTTGGCTTTAAAAAGGAATGTATATAATTTTGTGAAGATTTCAAGAAGATAAATAAAAAATACTGTGTATATCTGAGTCGTACATTATGGGTGATTTTAAATTTCTTCTTTATGTTTTTGCTTATGGACTTTACTCATCCATTAAGAAAATATTGCACCATAAGGCAAAACCACATTATGTTATATATAAGAAAAGTATTTTAAAATGTGATTCAGAAAGATTGAAAATAAAAGCATGCAAAAAGTATACTAGGATGTCCACAGAAAAACTTGTACACAAATATTCACTAGTCATAATAGTTAAAAAGTAGAAACCAAAATGTCCATCACATGAGGAACAGATAAACAAAATGTGATATATCCGTACAATGTAATATTGACAATTAAAAAAATGTATCATGAACTTTGAAAACATCGTGCTAAGCTAGTAACAAATGACCACATTATTGTCTGAGCCCCTATATAGGAAACGTCCAGAATAGACAAATCAACAGAGATTAAAAAGTAGATCAGTGGCTACCTAGGGCTGGAGGCTTTGGAGAAAATGGGGAGTAACTGCTCATGAGTACAGAGCAGTACTTTTTGGGGTGAAGAAAATGTTCTAAATTCGAATGTGGTGATCGCATAATTCTGTCAATAAACTAGAAAACCATTGAACTGTATAATTTAAATGGGTGAATTTTATGGTATGTGAATTATATCTCAATAAAGCTGCTTAATACTAGGAAAATAACAAGAAAAAATTAGGAGACTCAATAGAAGTAGCATGAAAAAGGAATGTTAGGCTAAAATTTATTAAATGAGACAAAACAAACGTTATCATTCTAATAGATACAAAATGCAGTGACAGTTGTCAGTGTCTATGTACCAAATAACCCAAGACAGTTTTCCTAAAGCAGAAATTTAAAAGACAAGAGATTTAAGAGATAAAAGGAAAATAATCAGAACATTAGCATTCATGACCACCTTTCAGTTCAACATAGATCACATAGACACACCAAAAATATGTGTGGATATAGAAATGTGTATGTATATGTATACACATACACTTTTACTTTGAAATAGAGAATATATCATCTTTTGAAGTGCCCCAATGAACATTCTCTGAACTTGATTATAAAATGTTCACAAAGAAAATCTCAGAATAGTCCCTAAAGAATAAATAGTATATAATGCATTAAACTAGAAATTAATAAGAACAACAAAACCCTGCCCCAATGTGGAAATTTAAAAAAAACAAAACAAAACCCAAGAAATCTCTTTTAAACAATTTCTCAATCAAGCAGAAAATGCGACCAAGGTAAAATTATAAGATTTCCAGAAAACAATGATAATGAAAATACTAGATGTCAGAAACTATGGGATATAGCTAAAGCAGTGCTTGTAGGAAAATTTGGACCCTTAATTATCTCAGTAAAGAAAGAATGAAAATCAATGTACTAAATACTTAACTCAAAAAATTCAAGAAAAGAAAAATATATCTATACACATTAATAATAGTATGTATTTGCATAAAGAAATTAAAAAAACAAAACATAAGAAACAAATAAAAGTGATTAGAGATGGACACAGGCAGGGGCATGGGATGAATAAAAATGGAGAGAGAAACTTTATATGTCATTTATGATGTTTTGTGTCTTAAACTATGTGAATGCATAATTTATTCAGAAGTTTAAGGAAATTTAAAAAGTTTGTGTCATTAGTCTTTTTTATTTCAGGAAAATATTTTTATGTAAAAACTCTAACAAGACAACTATGATGAATAGCTAGTTAATAGATCTGAGAGAGGAATTCTTGAGAGGTGGAAAGGGCTGTACTTTTTAAGAAACATCCTTTTTGGGACTTAACCTGGTGGCACAGTGGATAGGAATCCGCCTTCCAGTGCAGGGGACGCAGGTTTGATCCCTGGTCTGGGAAGATCCCACATGCTGTGGAGCAACTAAGCCCGTGTGCCACAACTACTGAGCCTGCGCTCTAGTGCCCACAAGCCACAACTACTGAAGCCTGCTTGCCGCAGTACAGATTGGAACTTCTAATGTTTACCATATAGTAAATTCTATGGGATGTTTTAGGTGTTGATTCAGGGGGAGAAGTTTGCATGGTTAAGCTGGTTTGGGAAATACTGAGTTAAAACCATTTTCCACTGAAGGACTTGTCAGAGCCTTCAATGTGCTTATATGCATATGAATTTCAATGAAGGGATATTGATTATGGTTTTCCCTAAACTTATTTAACCAGTAACCCTTTCTCTACCCTCTTCCTTCCCACTTCCTCTACATGTCTTGAGACTTGGATGAGCTGAAGAATGTACTTTCAAAAATACCATCTAAAAGTATTTGTTTGGAAACTTCAGGATTCTTAGCATTTGAAGCTCATGCATGTAACAAAGATGAGAGCAACTTTTGAGTTAAATTAAAGAGCCTCTAAAAGGAAAGCTCATAGTGAATTAAAAACCCATAGTGAATTTTGTTTTAAGTTAATGAACAAAGTAACATTTCCTTTATTGAAAGCGAATATGATAAAAGGACCAGAAAAAAAAGTTGATATGGCAGAACTGTGACATCAAGAACATTTGAATTCGGGGACATAGTAAGCATTTACATGCCCCCATAAAAAGGTAAATTAAAAACATCTGGGGCAGAGGAATATACTGGCAGAACTATCAGGAAACATCACAATAGGGAATGGAGCACAGAATACCAAATGGAACATGTGTAGGAGACTTTGTGCCCTTCCTTTTAAAATTTTAAATTAGAGCAACTCCACTTTATAAGGAAATAGAGAATTGGGCCCAAATTATAAGCAAGTAGTGGTTGCAACTTTAAAGAATTTTGTTATTTATTGATTGACAAAATAATCATGGAGTCGGGGGTTTACTTTTTGCTCTGCAGGTACCAGCGAAGTGATTCTGGACTTCGTAAATAACGAAGGTAAATAACGTAATGTTATTTACCGATATTTCACAAGGTTCAGGGTCAGTGAAGTAGTGAATGTGATTCTCTGTGCTACATAGTAGGAGCTTATTAAATTTAATTGTAACTCTGTGTCTCCTTGAGTACATAAAAGTAGGTTAGGGTATTTTAAAACTTCTATTTCATTTTCTAATTTTATGGGATATTACAAGAAGTTGCTAAGGACTAATAGTTTAAACGGAACAGTTTTGTCACTGATAGACATGTTGGTCAGTAGATAATATCTCTGAAGGATTATTACCATCAAAAGAAGAAAATATAGTTTTGGTTTTTTAATCCCTAGTTGAAGTAAGATCCAGGTGTTTGAAATAAAAGATCATCTTGATTTAGGGAGAGTCCTCTGGGAGGGAGGCTGAGACAGATGGCTGCAGTGGGTTTTGAGGACTGATGGATTAAAGCAGTAGTTCTCAAACTTTAGTAACCATAAGAATCTACTAGGGAACTTGTTAGAAAAATACAGATTTATAGACCATAGCCCCAGAACTCTTGAGTGGAGGCGGGAAATTCCATTTTTACCAATAAACACCTCAGATGTTTTTTTATGCAGATAGATCTTTGATCACACTTTGAAAAAACTGAGCTATAGCCCATATAAAACTGTCATAATAATGGTGAAATAAGATACAATAATGATGTACAAGTGAAAGGACGGTTTTTAGAAAATTTATTAATATTTTTACATATTTGATCACCATGTTAAATTCTTTGAAATAGTTTTCTTATGCTACTCATCTATTTATTGATTTATGTATTTCTCATTGAAACATGTATACTTAAATTTTGTGTAGCATTTATAGGTATTTAAATTTATGCTTATGAAGGGAGATTATTCTGATAATGATTTATTGCTTTGGGGAAGTCTCATTGCAATAGAATTTCCCAAAGGCTCCAGGTTCTTGAGCAAGTTCCCTCATTTATTCAGAACACATTTATCAGGGATTCAGTATGTGCCGGGCACTGTTTTAATTATTGCAGAATATAACAATGACCATATTAGAAAGGAAGAGAAAATAAGCTAAATGAATAAAATATATACTCTGTTAGATGGTGATAAGCGCTATGGAGAAAGATAAAAGCAGAAGGGAGCTAGGAGTGCTGAGATAGGTATGCCATTTTAAGCAGGGTGTTGAGAGAAGAACTCACTGAGACAGTGACATTTGAGGAAGACCTAAAGTAGCTAGGGAGCAAGTCATACAGGTAACAGGGGAAGAGTGTTCCAGGCTGATGGAGCATCATGGGCAAAGACCCTGAGCCATGAGCATGTCTCCTGTGTTCCAGGGACAGCCAGGAACGCAGTGTGGCTGGAGAGGTGTGAGCAAGGGGAATGTAGTAGTAGTGGGATATGTTCAGAGAATTAATGAGAAGGGAGGTTAGGGAATTAAAGGATGGGAGGGGGCAGATAATTTATGGTCTTGGGAATTTTCAAGTTAGAATAGTGATCCTAAAATAAACAGAAAGCATTGCATCATTCTGAGTGGGTTTTAAATTAATCTGGTTTGCCACACAAGATTGTTACTGCAATAAAATAATTTTCAAGGGCACATAAAATGTCTTATTCCTCTTTGAAAATCTAGTGCCTGCAAAGTAAGCATTTAATAAATATTTTGTTGAGCTGAATTTCTGAAATGGATTGTCAGAAATGCAGTTTGGGATTGAGATCTCCACATGAAGACTTTTTAGAAGAAATTATTTACAAGTTGATTTTGAAAATAAATGCCAAAGTTCAGTCAAGTTTTGATAATCATTTCTTGATGTGAACTCCTGGTCCTCAGATGAGTTAATTCAAGGCCTGCACAACCACAAAAACATTCCTTTTGGGTAAAAGATATGCCTTTCCCTCAGTAATTTTTTTAAACATTGTGCTTATTTTAGTTTTTATATTATGTATTGTACCCATTCTACCAAACAGCATGTTTATGATCACTCAGGTTTGTTTTTTTTTTAAGTCTGGAACTTAAAAAATTGTAAAGAAATCAGAGCTTAATTCTGAGTTTCTAAATCTTACTGAACTTGATGAATGGGTTAGTTGAGGGACCTATGTAACTTTATTGATTTTGCTGTTTGAGACAGTTCAAATAATGGACTGTTAGATATTGCCTGAAGCCAATGGAAAGCCATTGGATTATATTCATGAGAGTATCATTCTTAGATTTAGAATTTAAAAGTATCATTCTGCCACCTGTGTGAAGAATGGATAGTATTCAAGATAGGGGGACAGGAGGCCAGAACAATGAGACTATTGCAGTTGTTTAGGAAAAAGATGAACAAGGCTAAAGATAGTGGAGCTGAAGAAGAAGGGAGAGACTCAAGAGTTAAGGAGATAGAATTGAGAGGTCTTGGTAACTGAATGCATATGTGTTTGTGTGTGTGCATGGGGGGGAATGTGGGTGGAGATCAGGCTAGGAAGAGTAAGGAGTATAGGATGAGTCTCAGGTTTCCAGGTAGTTCCAGTTTGCCACTTTACCAGTTTGTCTCCATTTGTATGCAGTTTCATAAATGTCCTGGAATTAATAGCATTTACAGTTCAATTCAGTGAAAAATAAATGAAAAACAGGAAAACTGTAACAACTTAGTAGCTAAAGACAATCAAGTTTCAGAATTGAGTGCAGCTTTCATCCTAAAACTCCTAAAAACTGTTTTTAAAATTATCAGCATTAATTGTAATCTTAGTTTTTTTCTCTTTAACTAGGACATGGGTCTGGAAATAAATCTTCCTTTGGGCTGGTCATCAGGGTAATAGTACACCAGGGAACGTAGAGGACTTAAAATCTAGTTCTTTCCTTGGGTCAAAAGGCTACACAGGAACCCACCCGGCTCTGAAGCTCTTCATTTGATCACAGCCTTCATGCATCATTTCTGGTGTTGTGTGCACATTGAAGAGAAAGAGAGCCAAAATCAAACAGTCTTAACAAAGAGAATTTCAGCAGTCACATTAGGAGTATGCAGAGGACCATCATCTGCCCTCAGATGCATACCCAGAATTTGCATTGACGTCAGTACTTATTGCTCACACGTATCCAAGGGCAGGATCTGGCCCTTAGAAATTAAATTAAATAATTCCCTGTGTGGGATGCCAGAAAGTGTCATAGATCTGCGGAGAGGGACAAGCTACAAACCATGAAAGGGAACTTTTTCTGTGGTAATGTCAACATTGATGGATTAAGATGGCCCAGGGATGCAAAATATGGGCCTGGCTCATTACTGTTTAAGTTTACAAATATTTATGATCTGTAAATGTGTTTTCAAGAGTATGTATGAGTTTTCAAACATGCAGGAAATGGCTCTAGTGAAATTTTGATCCTTTGCCTGTTGTATGCTTTTAAATACAATGAAATTAAAATTCTAAACCCAAACATTCCAAAATCATTCTCATTTTATAATTGAATTGGAATAATACAGAGAAAGAAAACTAACCATTCTCCAAACTAGTGCTACATTTCATCTGTTGTTAGATGTATTTTCTACAATGAAGTTGTCTAGAGTTCGAGAATTGCAAAGGATCTTTTGGACTCTGGGAACAAAATGGGAAAATGGTACTCTGCATGGAAAATGGGAAACTGGTATTCTGCATGATCTGATTTGCAGGTTGGTTGGAGATTGAGCTCTTGTCAGTACTCAGAAGGAGAGAAATTGTCCTTTTTTTACGTAGTAGTAAATAGAAGGGAGTTTTCATTTTGTGATACAGATACAAAATGTGGAAAACACATTTGTTCTTTGAATGAAGGATTAGATTAGGATAATTTGTTTTCTGTAAGAAATTCAATTCAAATATGTACAGAGGTCACCATTTAAACTCTTCAGATGAAAGTACTCTTGTATATTACTGTATTTAAGCTGTTTAATGCTGATTAATAATACTTCCTTTCCCCCAAATCTTCCATTCAGTTAAAGAAACATTTTTTGTGTGACTCCTTTAGGCCAGTTGCAGGGCTGGTACTCTGGGCTGAAAACCCAGTTCCAGCTATCCAGGTACTTAGCATCTGTTGATGGGGCAGACACAATACACTATGCACAGAAGGCAAACGTGGTAAGTTCTATAATAGACATATAAACAAAATTCCAGGACAGAATAAAGTGGAAGGGGAAAAGTTCAATTTGCCTGCTATTTTGGAAGGGCCTCAAGTAACTCTGATCTTCTGTGATGGATGCACTTTGAAAGTAAGTGTGGTTTTCACTGATGACAGAGGTGTGGATAGGATAATGAGAACAGTGTTCCAGGTGGAGTGATAAGCCTGAAAAAATAATTATATGAGTGCTTGGTATGAGTATCAGGGAACAGTGAGGCATCTTGTGTGGTTAGAACATAGGGTGTATTGAGTAGTTATAGAGATGAAGTAGTTGGGACCAACCTTTGGCCCCTGAATGCCAAGCTGAGGAATTTGGATTTTGCTATGAAAGCACTTCACATTTCTTAGTGTTTTTTTCCAATCTCAGTCCATATCAGGATAAAATTCCAGTCATTTCTCTTAATAAAAATATTTCAGATGTTATCTTTAAGCCTCTTTTACTCAATCCAGTTTATATTTTCTCTTTTTCTTTTAATACTTCTAATAAATGTGATTCTCTACCCATTCAGGAAAGTTTTAATATTGAATAAACAGGCTTATGAACCAGGATGATGGATATCATAGAAGGGATTCAAGGTGAAAACAGTGATGTGAAAATCTCTGGGTGAGAAAAAGAGACGCATGATGCAAGTAGAAACAGATTTCAGCTCTTATCTTCTCATTTTAGAGATGATGTAGATTACTAGCACAGGCATGCGACTAAGCTCCAGTCTGGCATACTGTGGTGCTGGGAAGTAATCTTGGGCCTCTGTGTTAGCCCCAGTGCACACACTTGGACAAATTACTCCACTTCTCTGGGCTTCATGTTCCTTATTTTGAAAATGAGGAGTTGGTCTAAATATTCTCCAGGATCCCTTTCTCTGCCATGATTCAATGCTGAACAGTCATGTAGCAGTCTGTGTGTGTATATATATATATATATATATATATGTATGTATATATGGTTGTTTTAAGTTTCTGGTCTCTTAATTTCAAATGCAGTTCCCATTTCCTGCATTTGTACTCTCCTCACGTTGCTGGTTTTGAATCATATTTGTGTGTGGATGATTTCCTACTTTTACTCTATGTTTACCTTTACTGGTGAGCTTTCCCATTTGTGATTTTCTTGTTTCTAGTTGTGTTCTCTCTCTCTCTCTCTTTTTGTCCCCCTCCTAGAGATGTTCCTTTAGCATTTGGTTCAAAGCTGGTGTGGTGGTGCTGAATTCTCTTAGCTTTTGCTTGTCTGTAAAGCTTTGATTCTCTGTCAAATCTGAATGAGAGCCTTGCTGGGTAGAGTATTCTTTGTTGTAGGTTTTTCCATTTCATCACTTGAAATATATCATGCCACTCCCTTCTGGCCTGCAGAGTTTCTGCTGAAATCAACTGATAACCTTATGGGGATCCCTTGTATGTTATTTGTTGCTTTTCCCTTGTTGCTTTTAATATTTTTTTCCTTGTATTTAAGCTTTGTTAATTTCATTAATGCGTGTTTTGGCGTGTTCCTCCTTGGGTTTATCCTGTTTGGGACTCTCTGTGCTTTCTGGACTTGGGTGACTATTTCCTTTCCCATGTTAGGGAAGTTTTTGACTATAATCTCTTCACATATATTCAGACCCTTTCTCTCTCTCTTCTTCTTCTTCTGGGACCCCTATAATGTGAATTTTGGTGTGCTTAATGCTGTCCCAGAGGTCTCTGAGACTGTCCCCATTTCTTTTCATTCTTTATTCTTTTATGTGGCAGTGATTTCCACCACTCTGTCTTCTAGCTCACTTATTCATTCTTCTGCCTCAGTTATTCTGCTATTGATTCCTTCTAGTGTATTTTTCATTGCAGTTATTGTGTTGTCCATCTTTGTTCTTTAAATCTTCTATCTCTTTGTTAAACATTTCTTGTATCTTCTCTGTCTGTGCCTCCATTCTTTTTCCGAGATTTTGGATCATCTTTACTGTCATTATTCTGAATTCTTTTTCAGGTAGATTGCCTATCTCCTCTTCATTTAGTTGTTCTTGTAGGTTTTTTATATTGCTCCTTCATCTGCAACATATTTCTCTGTCATCTCATTTTGTTTAACCTATGGTGTTTGCGGTCTCCTTTCTGCAGGCTGCAAGATTGTAGTTCCTCTTGCTTCTGGTGTCTGTCCCCTGGTGGGTGAGGTTAGTCCAGGGGCTTGTGCAGGCTTCCTGGTGGAATGGGCTGGTGCCTGCCCTCTAGTGGGTGGAGCTGAGTCTTGTCCCTCTGGTGGGCAGGGCCACGTCAAGGGGTTTGTTTTGGGATGGCTGTGAGCTTAGTACAACTTTAGGCAGCATGTCTGCTGTGTTCCTGTCTTGCTGGTTGTTTGGCCTGAGGCATTCCAGCCATGTATCCTGCAGGCTGTTGGGTGGGGCTGGGTCTTGGTGCTGAAATGGGGACCTCCGGGAGAGCTCATGCTGATTAATATTCCGTGGGTCCTCCACTACCAGTGTCCTTGCCCCCACAGTGAGCTACAGCCAACCCCTGCCTCCCCAGGAGACCCTCCAAGACCCCTAGATAGGTCTAGCCCAGGTTCCTATGGAAGTACTGCTTTTTGCTGGCTTCCAGTGCATGTGAGACCTTGTGTGCCCTAAGAGTGAAGTATCTGTTTCCCCAGCCCTGTGAAGCTCCTGCACTCAAGCCCCACTAGCCTTCAAAGCTAAATGCTGTAGGGTTCTTCTTCCCAATGCCAGACCCTCAGACTGTCTTGGAGGGCTATTTTTATGTGGGAACATCTCTGTGTAGCCTGTGTGGGTTTAATTATTTTTTTTAATTTGGTGTGAGGGCAGTTTTTAGTATGGATGACTGTCACCTCTTACCTCAGTGTATGCTGGCCATTATCCCCTTGATAGGGGGTTTGACTGGTATTGTGGTGAGCTGAGCCTGCCCTCCTACACTGTTGGTGGGAATGTAAATTGGTACAGCTGCTATGGAGAACAGTATGGAGTTTCCCTAAAAAACTAAAAATGGAGCTACCATATGATCCAGCAATTCCACTCCTGGGCATATATCTGGAGGAGACCATAATTTGAAAAGATACATGCGCCCCAGCGTTCATTGCGGCACTATTTACGACAGCCAGGACATGGAAGCAACCTAAATGTCCATTGACAGAGGAATGGATAAAGAAGATGTGGTACATATATACAACGGAATATTACTCAACCATAAAAAGAATTAAATAATGCCCTTTGCAGCAACATGGATGGACCTAGAGATTGTCATACTGAATGAAGTAAGTCAGGCAGAGAAAGAAAAATATCATATGATATCACTTATATGTGGAATCTAAAAAAAAATGATACAAATGGACTTATTTACAAAACAGAAATAGAGTATCAGATGTCAGAAACAAACTTATGTTTACCGGAGGGAAAAGGGGGAAGGAGGGATAAATTGGGAGGTTGGGATTGACATATACGCACTACTATATGTAAACTAGATAACTAATAAGGGCCTACTGTATAGCACAGGGAACTCTAGTCCATACTCTGTGATGGCCTCTATGGGAAAAGAATCTAAAAAAAGAGTGGATATATGTATATGTATAACTGATTCACTTTGCTGTACACCTGAAGCTAACACCACATTGTAAATCAACTATATCCAATAAAAATTAAAAAAAAAAATACTGAGCAGTCAAGGCTGCACCTAGCAAGAGAACCCCTTCTTGGATTTTTCTTTGCTGCTGTGGGCAGTGCTGAGGCACATTAGCATTTCACTGTGGATGCACTCACAGATCCCTGCCTCTGGCCTGCTCTGCTCCCTCCCTTTGTCTCATACCATACAGGCCAGGAAGGGTGGTGGAGGAGATGGGAATGAGACATCATAGAGAGATGATGTACTAGACATAGAGGGGAAAGTTGGTAGTCAAGCTGTACTTTGAGCTGGAGGTATGAAGGATATGGACTGGTAGAGGGAGAACTACAAAATAGTTCTGATATTTCTCACTGCTGAGTATGTTCCTTTTTAATGTACCTTCTGTGTGTCAGGCAATATTGACAGGGGCTGGTGGTGGGGGACAGTTTGTCCATTGGCTTGTTTTTGCAGATTCTACTCTCTTAACTTCTTTGGATACAATCTGCTGGCAACCAAAGGCATGCATTTATAAGAGGTGCTATCTCTGCGGTTACCAATTTTTTGTTTTTGTTTTTAGAATTTTAGTCCTTGAGAGATAAAATTCAAATGGTTGGCCTCATTCAAATCAGTTTCTAACCAGTGGAGCCAACCTGCCCAGCAAAAGTGGTTCCCCAGGGAGGCTTAGTTTTGGCTTGTTTGCAGAAATATCTAACTTTAGAAATAACTCCCTAAGTAAAAGGGAAAACCCATGCCCTGTGAACATTTGGATCCTTCTTCTGTGAGGACCTTTGACCTACCTGGGAACTAATGGGCACCAAGTGATTTGTTAGTGAAAGGGGCCAATACATATTTGCATAGAAAAAAGGCCACTTTATATCTTAATTTCCTCCAGCATTTTCCATATGGTGAAAAAAGCCTGAAATCATTGTCATTGTCCTTAGTTCTTTGGAATTAAAAATATGGACTTCAGTGCTCTTAAAAGCACTGGTTACCAAGAAAAGCAAATGCTTCTCTGTGGCATTCTGTTGACATTCTAGAAACATTACTCTGCTTAGTATTTATTTCAGGATGAGGAGGAATCGAGTTTTATGGTCCTCTCTGCAAAGGGCATAAGCCAAACAAATCTCAGACTTCTGACCTGGCTGTGAATGGCAGCCTTTTCCCAATAGCTGTACCTTATGTTTCAGATTGAAGATAGGGTGACCAGGCCTGAAATGACTGTTGGGAGAAAACCTTGAGCAATTATTTAAAAAAAAAAACTTTTGCACATTCCCATACAGCTTTGCAGGTTTTTCATTCAGACTTGCAGATGAACAATGCCTTCTGGATCACAGGCATTTTTCAGCCTTTCACAAATGTTCTCATTGTCTTTGTTATTTTTCTTTCCAGAAAAAGAAAAAAATGTTTTTCATTATTGACCCCAAAAGCGTATTTTTTTGGAGAAAAAGAAACTCAGGGTCCCTCCCAACAAACACCTCTTTCCAAGAGAAATGAATGACAAGATAGTTGAGAAGGGGTGGAGGGCTTTTCACTGCCTTCTGCATTGCCCATAGTGTTGTCTGGATTGAGGAAGAAAAGATCTTTACTGCTTTTTAGTGTTCTCTGTGCCCTGGGTCTATGTATCTTTGCAGTCTTTGTTCTTCTCATACTCTGTGAAACTGTATTGTCCCTCATGTATGAGGCCTTTGTGAGTTCCTGAACCTAGGCATATTTAAAACCAAGACTTCTTCTCTCTTCCCTTCACCCTCTTTATCCTTCAAGCTTAGGCAGGAAACCTGGGGTACCATGTCATAATAAAAATAAAGAGGTGAAATAAATGAAAGTTTGCTGTAAATTGTGAAATGCTATTTAAATGTAAGATCTTATTAAAAATTTAATGTAGGGTTTAAAAAAAATCTCCTAGACATATTATGTGATTTACTTTAAGTACTTGGAAATGCCCTATTTTTCACAGTTGCTTTTTATTCAGAAATTCTAATAGCGACCTTGAAGTTATCTAGTTCACACTTTCCTTTGGCCAGAAATCCACTTAAATAATCTTAGAAAGATGGATCCTCTTTTCATCAAAGCCTGTAGAGTAGAAGAATCCATATCTCTTTTGGCAGCTTTTGCCAGTGCTTCACATCCCTTGAGATATGAATTCTTATCTTCAGTCTGAGGACCTTCTGCTCTAAACTGAAGGCTGTTTCTTTTGTCCCATTACAGTGGAAACAAGATAACCACTCACCATTATTAATGTAATATTCTTTTACATTCTAGAAGACTCAGCTTCTCTGGATGAAATATATCTATTTTCTTTTAGATTTTCGATATAGTGGCTGTTTCCAAAACTTTATTCTTCCAAACATGTTCTCAATCTCCCAAATCTTATTTTAATTGCAGAGCCCCAAAGTAGAGATCTCTAATTAAAGTCATGATCAGTGCTGGAAGATTAATTTATTTCTTTGCTGTTCTTTCATATGTGTTTCTATGTATAACAATCATATATATATATATATATTTTTTTTTTTTTTTTTTTGCTACCAACTGATATAATGTAGTTTCTGACATTCAGATATTTTTCTATTTTTCATGTTAAGGTCTTAGGATCTGGGAAAATATGAACTTTGAGGTTCCTAGGAAATAGGGCGGAAGTAATGATATAACTAATAGTATTTACACTCCTGTGAATTCATTTTTTAAATTCATTCAACAAATAATGTGTATTTAGTGTGTGCCAGGCACTAGAAATTTCGCAATAGACAAAGATGGAAAATATCTCTGGCTTCCTGGAACCAACATTCTAGTCAATAATTTCTCACCCCCCAACTTTTTCAGTTGAAATTTGTATGGGCTAAAAATATAGCTGAGACTGGATATGTAACATGGGTGATAGCAAGTCACCTGCTCGGCTATAATACAGAATATAATACAGAATAGCTAAGGAAGCAATGTCAGTTCAACTGATTGCCCAGTATTCAGGAGCTTAACTGGAGTGTTCAGCCTTAGCCAAGACATTAAATAGGCTGTGCAGTAATTCTTTAGTTTGCAGAATGATAGGCCCTGTTATTGTTTCTAGTCTTCTGTAGGGCTGTGGGAGAAGGATTAACCATGGCCTTTAGGGTCTACGGTCTTATGAAATATGATTGGTACAATTTAAAAGGAGACATGCTTTAGTTCACTATATGGAAGGGCTTTGTAATAAAGCTGTCTGAAAATGAATGGGTAACTTTGAGAGATTGTATCATCATCATCATCACCAGCATCATCAACATCGTTTTGTTTTTTTTTTGCGGTACGCGGGCCTCTCACTGTCATGGCCTCTCCCGCTGCGGAGCACAGGCTCCGGACGCACAGGCTCAGCAGCCATGGCTCACGGGCCCAGCCGCTCCGCGGCATGTGGGATCCTCCCGGACCGGGGCACTAACCCATGTCCCCTGCATCGGCAGGCGGACTCTCAACCACTGCGTCACCAGGGAAGCCCATCATCATTGTTTTTTTAAGTAGAATAGTACTCTCGTAGCTACTTATTGAATGACTGATATGTCCAGGTAGTGTACTAAGAGGCATTAAAGGCATTCTTTTAAATCTTCAAACCATCCTGTGAAGTATCATTATCCCTATTTTACAGTGAGGAACATGAGACTTACAGATTTTGTGATTTCCCCATTCTGCATCTAGGCTACATGGCTGATGGTGATGTTGTAGGGAGATTGAAGCAGTACATGGGAGGAGGTAGACCACTATTCATATTTATATTGTACAATATGAGTTTTAAATGCAAGTATAAGAGCATTTAACTTGTAAGCAGAACCACAGATAGTATATGATTTGTATTTCATAGCTCATATATGTATATGTATTTTGGTCTTACTGCAACAATGGAAATTCTGTGCAGTCCATCTCTACAGGTTTTCCTTCACTTTCTGATAATGCACACATTCTACCAATATTCTCTACCTTTGGCTTACTAATGAATAAGGAAGAACTAAAAGGAAAAAGAACTGTAGGTTGTCCTATCTTTCCCTTTCTTTCCATGTCATCATTTTCATTGTAAGTGGTTGTATGTTAATACAGGGAAGGAATATGAGAAAGAAAGGATAAAATAAGCTTCCTTTGTTAGAGTTTCTTAGAATGCCACCTCCTTCTTCCTGCATTCAAAGCAGATTCTGGTTTGAATGAAAAGTATGACTTCTCAAGGCTGTTAGTGCCTCCACTTAACTCTATCGTAGATGTAACATGATTACTCTGGACTCACTTTGAGTCTTCCTGAATTCCCACATGTTGTGGGTCCATCTGGGTTCTGTACTTGTAGAGCAACATGAAGGCTATATGTGGGGTGGCAAGGGATGGAGAGAGTTATGGGTGGTGTGTGTGGGTTACACATATTGTGCTCTCCTCGTGCACATACTGCATTGTCCCATTATGGACTTCACTTATAAAACACAAGTTCAAAGATAAAATTATTAAGAATTGGTAAGAGTAGAGGTTAAACCAACCATAAGGCCCTCTGAGTATGGGCCCTTTGTGACTCTTTAGGTTGCATGTCTGTGAAGCTAGTCCCAGATTCTTCACTCGCATTTATGATTCCTGGGATGGGATGACTCAAAGGTTGAACTCAATGGGGCCTGTTGACTGAAAGCACGTACATGTGGCTTTTCAATGTGAATTAGGTTTCTCCCAACATGGCTGTTGGGTACCAAGTGGTAGAGTCCTTAGAGGGACCTCTCAGAGGACAAATATTCCAAAAGAACCAGGTGAAAACTTTTTGGCCTTTACTGACCTCGTCTTGGGTATCACATATCACTTCTGCCCTACTCTATTGGTAGAAGCAGTCAAAAGACTCCTCTGATTCAGGGTAAGGGACATAGAGTCCGCTTATTGATGGAAAGAGTGTCAACAAATTTGGGATCATGTTTTAAAACTGATTCAGTGCTTAAAATTATCAGGTGCTCAGGTGTTTTAATACTCTCCTTTTTTCTCTCCTCTCTGTTCCCATTTCTTCCCATCTAGGTCTTTCTCTTTCTTCACCTCTCCTCCTCCTTTTATTTACTCTCATTGCACCACACTTTCTCTTATCGTTGAATAGGAGAAAACAATCAGAGAGTTGGAGAGAATCATGAAAGTGGGTGAGAAACTAAGAACAAGAGAGAAAATGGGATTAGCACTTATCTCTGCATTTAGCTATGTGAATTTCCAGCAGTATTTTAAAATTCCAGACACGCAGGTTATTTCCTTTCACTTCATCTCAGTCCCACCTTCATTTCAAGAAAGGTTGGTGGTTACACACATTTCAATTTCGTACCATTTATTTCTCATCTTTTTGCCTTTGAATATAAGTACTTCTGCTATCCCTGGCCTTGTGTTCTCTGCATTTCATTTCTCTCTCAGGTCTAATTACATTTCTTAACTCTTCTAGAATTCAAGCAACATGGCTTCAAATATTCTATAACTAGCATTATATAAAAGAGATAGAAACTTGTTCTAAGTAAACTGAAGCAAGATGTGGCTGCAAGAGGAATTTTGGCCTATAAATGTGAAAAAAATCTCATTGTACATTCTAAAAGAATGCATTTGGCAAGAACATGGACTTCAGTGCAAACTGATAGAGCTGGTTTGTATAACGCATCTTTAACCCATCTGCCACTTGAATGATGGCTTCTGACTCAGTCTCCATATTTCAAAGGATACCACTTGAGTATTGCCTTAAATCTCAAGCAGCACTCATAAAACAGCACTTTGATTTGCTAAATGGAACTAAATCAGAAACATGTAGTCTTGGCATCACTCAGATTTACGAAATGATTGAGCAGTATCAGGATAATGCCAAGTAAAACAATGTGATGGACTCTAAACATTATTTTCTCACATACCTAAGAGTACTTGGTTCCAGGCTCTCCAGAATCAATGCCAAAGATACCCTCTCTCTGACAGAATCTATGGCTGTAAGAAGAAAATGTATCATGGTGTTTGTCCCAAAAGCCATTATTTTCCACATGCGATAGGCCCAGTTTTTATTGTTTACTAGGTAATTAAGAAGCAACAAAAGCATTTCATCTTGGATTATTGTTTTTTTTGGCCAAGATAGTTCAAACTAGGTACATTAAAGTTGTGTTCCATAAGGTACATTAGGCTAACAACTTAAAATCCCAATGAAATTTTTTTCCAATAAGAAATTATCTTTTATCTCAGCAACCTTAGACAAGTATTTTCATTTTTGCTATACTTAGATAATTACAATATCATGTCCTTACCATTTTGTATTTCACTTTTCCCATGGATTATAACAGTGAGAAAGAACGTTAGCTTTGGAGCCAGACAGATATGGATTCAAATCTTGGCTCTATCATGTACAATCTCTATGGGTATGGTCAAGTTGTTTATCTACTTTGGTCCTCAGTTTGTTTATCTATAAAATGAAGATGACAACTGACACCCAAATATAACGCTAATTCCACATGCCTAGTCTCTATGTAGTATTCTATTCAAAGAAAGAGCAATTTAGCAGAAAATTGTAACCAAAAGTAATTAAGATATTTAGTCTTTAAAATACAAAATAAAAAATTTAATGGTTTATTAATATAAGTAAACAATTGATATACAATAAACTGTACATATTTAAAGCATAAAAGTTAATACATTTTAACATTTATATACACCCATGAAGTCATCACCACAATCAAGATAATGAATACATCTATGTTCCCCCAAAGTTTCCTCATGCTCCTTTGTAATACCTTCCTTTCACCCCACCCTGGCTCGCCCATACCTAGGCAACCACTGACCTGTTTTCTGTCATCATACATCAGACTGCAGTTTTAAAAATTTTATATAAATGGAATCATACAGGATGTACTGTTTTTTTGTTGGCTTCTTTCATTCAACATATTGTTTTGAGATTCACCCATGTTACCTTCCACTAGTATTATTGTATGGAAATTCTAATTGCTCCACATCCTCTTCAATACTTGGTCTGGTCAGTCTTTGTAATTTTAGGCATTCTAATAGATAGGTAGTGGTATCTCACTGTGGTTTTAATTTGCATTTTCCTAATGAAAAATGGTGTTGAGCATATGATTATTTGCCACCAGCATATCATTTTTGGAGAAGTATATGTTCAAATATTTTGCCCACTCAAAAAATTGGGTTGTTTATTTATTATTGAGATTTGAAGGTTTTTTACATATTTTATTTTATTTATTTATTTTTTTTAATAGGAGTAATGGTTCTTTAATATATTTTTTAAATCTAAAAGGTATCATTGTATTTTTTTTTTTTTTAACATCTTTATTGGGGTATAATTGCTTTACAATAGTGTGTTAGCTTCTGATTTATAACAAAGTGAATCAGCTATACATATACATGTGCTCCCATGTGTCTTCCCTCTTGCGTCTCCCTCCCTCCCACTCTCCCCCTCCCACCCCTCCAGGCTGTCCCAAAGCCCCGAGCTAATATCCCTGTGCCTTGCGGCTGCTTCCCCCTAGCTATCTACCTTACTACGTTTGTTAGTGTGTATATATCCATGACTCTCTCTCGCCCTGTCAAAACTCACCCTTCCCCCTCCCCATATCCTCAAGTCCGTTCTCCAGTAGGTCTGCGCCTCTATTCCTGTCTTATCCCTAGGTTCTTCATGACATTTTTTTCCCTTAAATTCCATATATATTTTACATATTTTAGATAAAACTCCTTTAGCAGATACGTGATTTGCAAATATTTTGTCTCAGTCTGTTGCTTTCTTTATATTCTCTGGACAGTGTCCTCCAAAGAGCAAAAGTTCTTGATTTTGATGAAGTCCAGTTTATCATTTTTTTCCTTTCATGGGCCATGATTTTGGTGTTTGTTACATTCTTAATGTACAGAAAAACTTAAAAAAAGTCTTTAGACATCTCTCTCTAAATTGCTCTGGACAAAAGTACTGAAAAACCTTATTCTGTACTTTCCCCAAATTGCCTCAATACCCTGATATGCAGATTCTTTTGTTTCTTTGCCTCTACCCCACTTTCCCTGTCTTTATTATGGACAAAATGTCCCAATCTTATTTGTCCAAGTAAGCATAGATTTTTTTCCAGTTTACCAAATAAAAAGCTTCTACAGTTACAGTAGTTGCAGTGTCTACCTAACCCTCTTTAGATGAGAACGAACATGGAGAATGTGAGCATTATATGAGAAGATACATGACAGCGCTGAGTACTAAGTGAATGCTTGATAAGGCTATCATTATCATTGCCATTTTATGCTAATTTAGCTAAAGACTTTTCAGTATCACAACTGTGAAGTTGAGTATTGGTACTATATACCTATAACTATGGTGTACATATAATAAATGTACACATAAGAAGGAAGGAAAGAAAAAGTTCTTTTTTTGGAACATACTCTTAAATATAAGTTTTTTTTAAAAATTGGAAAATCACTTATTTCTCATAGATTTAGTAACCTTACATATGAGATGTCACCTAAACCAATAAGAATGTCCAAAATCTATAAAGTGATTGAGAACTGAGAGGTCCAGCTCTGGTGGCTTGATCCCAATATTGCCCTGCAAGCCAAAATATTTCAGTTACTAACTTTTCAGGGCAGAGACAGGAAAAAAAGTTTTCTTTTGACCTTTTTAGGTAGCTATTCTCAATTTCCCCAGGAGATAGCCTTAAATATTTAAAGGACTTTTGAGATCCAGGCTGGCTCTAGAGCTTTCTTAAGATGTTCTTGGATGACATTTCTAGCTTCTCAGATGGCCTTAAGAATCCATCCAAAACCCAGAAGTATCAGAACTAACTGAGGTCTGTGATCTTGGGTTCTCTTCAGACCAGGTTTAGAGAGTACTCTCAGGGGAACACTAGCCTCATACAATCAGTTGGGAATTATTCCCTCCTCCTCCATTTTCTGGAAGAGTTTGTGAAGGATTGGTATTATTTATTCCTAAATCTTTAAAAGAATTCATCAGTAAATCATTTGGATTTGGTCTTTTCTTTCAGTAAAAAAATTTTAATTACTACTTTAGTGTCTTTACTCATTTATAAGTCTATTCAGATTTTCTCTTTCTTCTCAAGTCAATTTTGATCATTTGTGTATTTCTAGGAATTTGTTCATTTCATCTAAGTTGTCTAATTTGTTGACATGAAATTGTTCATAATACTCCCTTATAATTCTTTTGATTTCTGTAGGATCAGTGGTGGTGTGTTCTTTTTCATTCCTGATTTTGGTGATCTGTCTTCTCGTTTTTTTTCTTAGTGGGTCTTGCTAAAAGTTTGATAGTTGTTTACCTTTTATGAGGAACATATTCTGGGTTTTTTTTTTTTGGTTTTATTTATTTTCTCTGTTGCTTTTCTATTTTCTATTTAGTTGATTTGCAGTCTAAATTTTATTATTTCCTTTCTTTGCTTTGGGGTTGAGTTTACTCTTCATTTTCTAGGTTCTTAAGGTAGAAGCTTAAGTTATTGATTTGAGATCTTTTTTCTAGCAGAGGCATTTAAAGTTATAAATTCCTAAGTATTGCTTAGTTGAAAGTGGACAAATTCATTGCTCGCTGTTTTTTACTTCAGAAGATATAGTAGCCGTTTTTAATCTTGGTTTGGCAGAGACTATCCAGATATTTGTTCTGTTTGGACATTGGGGTTAGATATTTACTGCTCTGCAAAATCCACAATCTTTAGGGGCATATACACTGTTGCTGGGAATTCTGTTTTGTCCCAAACATTTGTCCTCCAGAGAAAGTCTTCAAAGCCATTTCTCCAGCTGTCTTCCTATACCTATTCACTTTCTGCCCTGCATTTGTGATTTTCTGTAACTTCTCATTTTACTAGTTCAGTTGTTTGCCATGATAATTCGAAGCTGAAGAGAGGAGAGGAAGTGAGGGATATAGTGTTCCAAATGATGAAAGGAACTGGAAGTTAGAAGACTTGAATTTTGTTTCCAACTTCCCAACTTCACTAGTCACCGGGGTCAGGCATTTATTTTGGGTGGATGGGGTGACGTGATTTCAGAGGTGTCAAGAAGGCATTTTTCATACATTCATTCCTTCTTCCCACCCATTTTTGTCTGGTTGATGCCCCCTACTCTTAAATCCTTGGCTTAGATATTTCTTCCAGAATTTCCCCACCCTTTGCACTTGGTGAGACCTCCCATCTTACAACACCATGTCTTAAATCTATCATAACAGTTACCACACTTCAGTGTAGCTGCTTGTTTATTTGTTTTCCATGTTTTCTGAGGACAGGGCCCATCAATTTGGTTCACATTGTATACAGTACCTGGCAATACTGGGTACTCAAGTCAAACTTTAAAAATCAGTTTCTGAAATTTAGCAATTACAGCTTTATTTCTTTGTATGTTTTTCACTCATCAATGTAAATTTGTTTTTCAGATCCTTTCCTGAAAGCAGGCTTTGCTGGGAGGGAGCTTGGGGTGCCTTGGGAAGCAGTACCACAGGAGAACTGGGCACAGAAAGGGGTAAAGGGCACACTAAAGGTTCCATTTGCCTCTGGTTTATTGGAATTCTTGTTTTTTGATAAATTTGCAACATTTTTATATTTTATAAATATAAAATATATTTCATATTTATATATTTTATATTTTTGCAACATTTATATATTTAACATTTATATATTTTTATATTTATAAATATAAAAATATATATTTTTTAATATTTTGCAACATTTTTATATTACCTTCAGTGATGAAATGGAAGGTGTGTGTGTTTGCTTATCTAACAAAACTGAGCTGGTGATCTTGTTGTATCTGGTGATCAGATAAATATATTTCAAATTTAAAATGATCTGACAAACTGAGAAGAGGGAAGATATTAAAAGAAGGGAATTTCAGTTTGGGGTAATTACTTTAGAAGACAAGTAGGTCAGAGATGGCATCATGTTCTAGGAATAATATTAATGTCTGTAATATGCTTTAAGCATGAGAATAATAGTAAAAAATATAAGAATTGCTAAAATTTACAAGGACATTTTTCTCTGATTATACCCTTTTTAAAGAGAACTATAATTCTGTACTTTAAACCTAGAGTTACCACATTTTTAAGCATATGGAATGCTTGACAACTTTTGTTTTCTTGACTTGAAAATAATTTTAAGTAAGAAATTTGGGTAAGAAATAATAACACTACATGTTTGTATATCACCTTAAATTCTTTTTGCTTGATAAAGTATAACTTAAGAATCATAACACCTATATGTTGCTTTCTAATCTGTAAAACATTTTCTTTTTTTGTCTTTAAAAATTATGGAATAAGTTTATTTGGTTGGAGAAAATTATAGGATATACTTTCATATATTTATTATATATAATATATATAAAATATATATATTATATATAAATATATATAAAGTCTTTTCTCTCTGTTCTCCAATCTCACTTCCTTGGAATGGATACCATCAACAGTGTGTAAACTTCTAGATCTTTTTCCAGTCACTATTTATACATATTTACATATGTGTATATAACATATATAGCAAAGGAATAAATGTAAAACATATATATATGTGTGTGCACATTTATTCACAATTAATTTAGTTATTTTAATGGACATCCTGGACATATATTTTTAAGAACTTATGACAGTGTTTGTTATTGATAGTTTACTAGCAGTATGATTGCCAGAGTAAAGGTTATTCACATTTTAAATATTACAGGCAAATTGTCTACCTACAAGGTTTTTACTGTCTCCAGCTGTATGAGAGTACCCTTTTCCCCACACCCTTGCCGACATGGGTATTATCGATCTTTTTACCTTTCTTTCAAGTAGTAAAGTGGTATCTCCTTGTTTAGTTTGCAATTTCCTAATGTCTAACGAAGTTGAACATCTTGTATTTCTTTTGTGAATTGTCTGTGAATGCCTTGCAACTTTTTTCTATGTGTGGGTCATTTGTAATTTTCATACTGATTTGTAGAAGTTTTAAATTATTGGGATATTAACATTTTTTTTTTTTTAAATTAATTTATTTATTTTTGGCTGTGGTGGGTCTTCGCTTCTGTGCGAGGGCTTTCTCCAGTTGCAACGAGTGGGGCCCACTCTTCGTCGCGGTGCGCGGGCCTCTCACTGTGCGGCCTCTCCCGCTGCGGAGCACAGGCTCCAGACACGCAGGCTCAGCAGTTGTGGCTCACGGGCCCAGCTGCTCCGCGGCATGTGGGATCTTCCCAGACCAGGGCTTGAACCCGTGTCCCCTGCATTGGCAGGCAGATTCCCAACCACTGCACCACCAGGGAAGCCCCGGGATATTAACATTTTTGTTAAATATTTGTAATGAATATTTTCTCTCAGTTCACCATTAATCTTTTAACTTTGTTTATAGTGTCTTACCGATAATTCATTTAGATTTAGTCAAATATTCAAGATTTTCATTTGTATTCTCATACAGTCCTTAAAACAAATCTGTAAAGGTAAGAAGCACTATCATCATTGTACGCACGAGCTAGCTAAGATTCCTAGAGCTTGAGTGACTGGCCAAGGAGGAAGGGATTACATTTAAGCCCGTACCGCTAAAAAGGCACACCACAAGGGAAACTGTAGACGATGGGTGAATAGGCTAAGAAGCCACTGAACAAAGAAGTAGCCACAGAACAAACTGACCGCTCCTCAGGGCCCAGCCATTTGGGCAGCAATCTTTAAGAAGGCTATGCCTAAAGCAGCAGTAATAGTTTTGCAATGGCCTCTAGTTGGTTATGATGATACGAGGTGTTTTTAATTCCTTTGGCTTAGATTTGACACCCATTTCCCTTCCTCGACTCTCCTTGCCAACTTTGTTTTATGGCTCTTGGCTCAGGTCTTGGACATTAACTTTGCTTACTTCATAACTTCTGGCTCTGACCATTGGCTGTGCCTATGGACAGATTACTGGCTGCAATCTCAGTGGATCCCTAGGATTTTGCCCCTAGTTCCAGGCCATGGTGGTGATACTGGGCTCTTAGATCTTTATATTAGTGAATGACAGAGAGATGGAGAGTTGCATTGGGGAAAATGCAACAGAAAATACTTTATTTCAAAATGCCCTCAAAATGTTTAATGAGGAAATTCAGCTACCAGATACCAAATATTAGTGAGGAAGTGGGGGTAGGTTGGAAGTGTGGTACATTTCATTCTTTTTTCTGACTGGAGAGATCTCATTACAGGCAGTTTACTCTCTCAGCATGGATTGAAGTCATACAAATTCTCCTTAATCATTCTGTCACCTGGTATTTGAGAGGAACAGGGGGACTAAAAGAAACTGGCATGCACCTCCTAGCCAATCTGAAATTTAGAAAGTAAAGTAAGTTATTGTCAAATAGAAAGCAAACTATGGAACATTGTGCATAGTATAATCCTATTGTTATAAAGTGAAACGATACCTTAGGATATTAATATCAGTTAGGATTCTAACTCATAAGCAGTAAAATCCAACTCTGGCTAACTGAGGCAGAAAATCTCTTGATAGGTATTTTGGTGACAGATTGATAGAAGTCCTGGAGCAATTTCTGCCCATTTCCCCTCCCCGTCCCATTACCACCATGAGCTTACTATAAGCACATACAATCACTCTGTCTCATACCCATCAATGGGAAAAAGGCAAAATTTTCACCCTAACACTTCCCAGCAGATGGAAGTTTCTATCATGTAAGTTAATTTTTGTTAACAAACATTTCTATTTGTTTAGATATTGTTTACATACAATGTCTCATTTAATCCTTACAACAACCCTATTTACAGATAGGGAGTGTGACACACAGAGTTTAAATAGTTTGCCCAAGCTCACATCTAGTAAGTGGCAGAGCAGGGGGCTGTAGAGTCTGCCCTCTTTACCTTCTTAACTGCTAGGCTGTGCTGCCTGTAATGAGTGAAAATATGGGAAAGGGTGAATGTTTTCTTTAACAATAGCTACCATTTATTATAGCTAGCATTTATTGAGTGTTTATTGTATTTCAGGACATGTACTACATACTTTACATGTAAAATATTACTTATCTTCACAACAGTCCTTTGTGGAGGCATTATTATATCTGTTTTATAGATGTAAAACCTGAGGTTAGGGAGGTAAAGTAACTTGCTCAAGGCCATACGATCAGTAATGTCAGTGATAGAATCGAAGCGTAGAGCTGTGTGATGCCAGGACCTATAATATTAGCAGTTTTTATACTGATAAAAAACAAAACATAAAACCTAGCTGCATTTAGTCTTCTAAGTATTGAACTTATACTGAAAGGCAACTTTCAGAAATTTCTAAGAGAGTAACAAGAATGGACACACATCACTTAAGGACTTGGTGTGGTACAATGGACAGCATACTGGACCATCTGGGAGATAGGATACTAGCGTTGGAAACTTAGGCCTGCCACCAACTCATTACGTGAATTTGTGTAAGTTAGTTTACTTCTCTGGTTTGAAGACTTATATATGAAATTAATGTATAGGATTAGATAATCTCAAAGGATCTAATATTCATTGATTATTACCACACATTGATTATAAAGAGGAGATATTCGGCTATCTTACAGTTTGGTTTTGCTTGGCTCTCCAGTTGGACATTATACTGTATGGGTCCTTTTGGGGTTATTTTCCAACTGATGGACTCCCTTTGCCATGGGCAGGCAGATTTTCTTCCTATCCAAGCTCCCTTCCTCCATCACCCTGTCTCTGGTATACCACCCTTCCCTTGAACATTTGGGTTTCATTTGTGCTGGGCTTTATGTATAGGACTACTTTCTTCTGTAAACCATTACCCTAGTCCTCAGCCTTCTCTGAATTCCTAGATTATTTGTCATCTGTACCTCTTACCAGATACTTAGTTACCTTGAATTATTTATTATTATCCATGTTTGCATTTTCTCTAGAATTTTAAACACTACAAGCTCAAACTCTTAAATTCACATTTGACTTTCAACATAAAAGTATGTCCCCCAATGTATGCTGCTAGGACACTCATTTATGTCCATATTATTATTTTATTATGTCATTTATTTCTTATATTTTACTATATTTGTAATGTGTTCTCTTTTTCTTTGGGGATGGTCCTTATTTTTTTATCCATAGTTTTTTTGGGGGGTGGGGTAGGTGGGTAGGGCATTTTTTACATTTCATTATTGCCTTTTCTGGAATTTTTCTAATTTTGTTCTTGTTAGACAGGAAGTATTTTTAAAATATATTTTGAGAGTGGGGTTTTTCCTCATATAATTTCTCTAAGCTTTCACTTTATTATATCTTATGGGACTCCATATTGCTATACATTTCATATATACTGAATTATGTGGAGTGATGTGGTTATTATATTACTGTTTTGTGTGTCTCTTATGCCTCTACAACTAGATGGTAAGTTTTTGAGGGCAGGACCATATCCTTAGTATCAGATCCTGACCTGATACCTTTATCTTGGAATGGTCCCTTCAGTGAAAACTCTGTGAAAAGTGCTATACCAAAACTTATAGTTATAAATGATAAACTGTTCTTGCCTATTTTTATTTGTACCCAGAAATATTTCCTCTTTGAAAATGAATTTGTTATTCTCAGCAAATAAGTCTATAGTAGTAGAGATGCTAATTTATTTGGGTGGACATGTTAGTGTTTTCATTAAAAAGAGAGAGAGAAGAGAAAAGAAATGTACTGGTATCTATATTAACCTTTATTATCACCAAAGTAAAGCGCTAGTAGATACTTAAAAATGTTTGAGATTGTCAAGAAACTACCCTTTCTTGATACCAACAAGAATGAAAGAAGATGCATAAGAAGAATAGGCAAAGTAGAAAATTCTTGAAAGTTTAAAAGTGGAGAAGGAATTTATTTTAGATATACATTTATTTAGACCTCTGGCATGCTATACCTGAGAATGAAAAGTTTACCACAGCTACTCATGGTAGGATGTAACACTTCAATTTTTAAAAAATCTACTCTGAGTAAGGAACCATGTGAGGTTCTTGCTGTAACCATTGCGCAGTCCTGGAACTGAACCTGGAATGATGGTCTTTATTGGTATTAAACAGGGATTGGCAAACTATGGCCTATGGGCCAAATTTGGCCCACTGACTGTTTTTGTGTGGTTTGCAAGCTAAGAATGGTTTTTATATTTTTAAATGGTTGAAAAAAATATCAAAAGAATAATAATTTGTGATATGTTAAAAGTATATGAAATCCAAAGTTTGGAATCCATAAATTGAAACAAAGCCATACTCATTCGTTTACATGTTGTCTATCGTTGTTTTTATTCTACAGTGGCAGAGTTGAGCAGTTGTGACAGCACCTGCATGACCCACAAAGCCTGAAATAATTTCTATCTGGCTTTTTACGGGAAAAGTTTGCTTTTATACTCCTGGTTTAAAGCAAGATAGAATAGGAGACTAAAAAAAAAGTTGGTTGGGGCAGAAACGAGGATAGAAGATAGAAGCATAATCCCTTTCCTCTACCTTTTATTCCTTCCTTTGCCCTTCCTGTTCCCCAGCAAGCTCTATCTCTTTCTTTCACCCTCCCTTCTCCCATGCACCTCACTTCTGTTTTCACAAACATACATGTTGTGAAAGAAAGAAAACCAAAGCCTTTCATTATTTTGAGGGTTTGCAGTTGCTCTTAATTTTTTAAATTATATTTTCCTTTACTGTTTTACATCTGGAGTTTGGACCATCTGGGAAAGAAAACTGGGGACCTCAGTATGTAGGCTCTCCATTTGGCAACAGCTAAAAGTAGTGCTAAGACTAGTCAAGAGGAGTGAAAATGAAAATGAAGCTTTGTTGGCCTGTATTGAGAAATTTGGACCAGATCCTACAGTTGGAGCACCATTTTTGACCATCGTGCTGGGAATCCTGTTTTGTTCCACTGCACAGAAAACCTTTGGGGTTAAACTCCTACATTCAATTCTTTGTGGGGAAACAACAATGCAAAACTAGGGGCTCAGTTTGGAGGAGAAGTTGAAACTGATTCAAACAAGGTTTCATTAACTAATTTGGGGAGAATTTAGAGCTGTTCTGAGCTATACAATTACTCCTTTTCTCATCTCCACTGGCAATCTGAGAATCAGATCACCTGGGGAAAGCAGATTTAAAAAATTCCAGATGGTGTGTGCGATGCTCCAGCTGTGGAGAATCTCTCCCAGCCAGGCAATCTGCCTTTCTGCCGGAACCCTCTAAAACTGTGCTGCCCATTTGTCATGCTTCTCCAATTGCAGCCTTCTGGATAGCTTCTCTTTGCCTTGTCTGATTCTTCCTTTCCAGTTTTTATCATCCCCCTCCATGAGCGAATGTAGTAACATCTCTTCATTGGCTATAAATCCATAGGAGAACCTGATATAAAATATGGTTTTGTGAAGGAAAATTGGAAAACATCTGTTTTTTACCCATAAGATTCAGTGTTCACTTGTCTCATATGACGACGTGACTGTTTGTGCATGTGTGAAAAAGAAAAGAAACAGGAAGAGCAGAGGGAAAGGCTAGCATGAGGGTGAGCAAGAAAGAATTCATGCACATGTTTTTGTAGCCAGCTGAGCAAATTAAGTTAATCTCCTTGTAAGCTTGATTAGAATCCTGGGTTAATGTTGGGAAAGGTCAGTCTCACTGACTTGAATGACCTTGATGGGGCTACCAAAGAAGTGAGTGCTTGTGGATTGGTCCTGGATATTGTCTTGATGATAAGCTTTGTCTGGAGTTATTCCTAGCTTATGGTAGCAAGGCCTGAAAGCTTATGGGCATCTTTTGGGCTCCAGAGGGTTCAGGTGGGCTTTCCTTGGAAGTTGGACCCTGTGGAGAGATGAAGGGCAGAAGCAGATAGCAGATGAAACTCCATGTAGTTGGCTGCCTGCTGTCTTTGTTGTGTCTTTCTATAGTGAATATGCCTATCCTAATCTGTAGAATATTAGATGGGTAGATTTTGGAACCTTTCATTTTACCTATTTATAGTTTGATAACTGGGTTCAGGTAAGGTGCATGGGTCACTTGAGTTTTATTTTACTTGGTATAATACTTGGTACCTTTTCAAATCTAGATGGAAGGTTACATAAATTGGCAGGAACTGAAATTCCTTTTTCCCTATTGTCACTTAAAAAATTGAAGTAAAATTTATATATCATAAAATGCAAAGGTCTTAAGTGTACAATTTGATTGCTTTTGATAAAAGTATACATATGTGTAGCCACCACCTTAAACAAGATCTGGAACTTTTCCATCATCCAGAAAGTCCCCTATTGTCCCTTTCCTGTCAATCCTCATCTCCCAAAGGCAACCACTGTTCTGATTTCTATCACCATGGATTATTTTGCTTGTTCTTGAACTTCATATGTACTCTTTTGTGTCTAGCTTTTTAAGCTTAACATAATGTTTCCAATACTCATCCATGTTGTGTGTATCAGTAGTTCATTTAAAAATTTTTCTGAGTTATTTTCCGTTGTATGAATATCCCACAATTTATGCTTTCTCCTGCTAATGAACTTTTAACTTGTTTTCAGTATTATAGAGCAGAAAGTTTTAATTTGGTAAGTTCAACTTATCAAAATTTTCTTATATGATTAATGTTCTCTGTGTGCCATTTAAGAAATCTTTTGTCTACTCGTAAGGCCACGAAAATTTTATTCCATGTTTTCTTTCAGACATTTTATAGTTTTAGCTTTTACACTGAGGTCTATGATCCATTTCACATTAATTACTTGTGTCAGGGAGATGTTAATGTTCATTTTTCCTTATGTTTATCCAGTTATTTCATTAGCGTTTGTTGAAAACACTGCCCTTTCTCCACTTGATTATACATTTGAAGAGTTGGGTTGTTGGTCTGTAAATTTCTGTTTTTGTAATGACCTTGTCAGATTTTGGTATCAGAGTTAAGCTGGCTTATAAAATAAGGTGGAAGCATTCTTTGCTATTACTTGAATTTGTGTAATATTGATATTAAGTCTTCCTTGATTATTGATAGACTTTACCAGTGAACCCAGCTTGGCCTGGAGTTTTCTTTATATGAAATTTTTATTATAAATTTAGTTTCTTTAATACATATAGGACTATTCAGTTCTTTTATTTCTTCAGTCATTTTTGTTGTGTGTTTTAAAGGAATTTTTAAAAATTTTATTTAAGTTGCTGAATTTATTGGCATAAATTTTTTCATAATATTACCTTATTAATGTCTATAGGATCTGTAGTGATGCTTCTCTTTCATTCCTGATATTGTTAATTTGTGGGGGTTTATTTTCTCTTTTTTTCTTAGTTATTCTTGCTAGGTGTTTATTAGCTTTATTAATCCCTTAAAAGAAAAAGCTTCTAGCTTTGCTAGTTTCCTCTGTCATTTGCTGATTTTTACTCTGATCTGTATTATTTCTTTCTCATGACTTACTCTGGATTTAACTTGCTCTTCTTTCACTGGCTTCTTAAGGTGGAAACTTATAATTGATATTAAATCTTTCTCTTTTCTCTAATTTATGAATTTAAAACTATAAATTTCTCCTTCAAGCATTGTTTGCCTGCATTCCACAAATTTTGATGTGTCATTATTTTTCAGTTTGAAGTATTTTTTAATTTCTCTAGTGATTTCTTCCTTGATCAATGGGTTATTTAGAAATGTGTTATTTAAAGTCTAAATACTAAGAGATTTTCTAGATATCTCATTATTATTGATTTCTAATTTAATTTAATTTTTTTTGTTGGAGAACACATTGCATAAATTTTCAATCTTTTAGATTTACAGTTGGTGTTTCTCATTAAAATTGTCAAGTTTTGGGCCATTATTTCTTCAAATATTTTCTCTGCCCCAGTCTCCAGGACTCAATTATATGTATGTTAGATAATTTCATATTGTCCCAAAGATCCATGAGGTGCTATTAAATTTTTTCAAAAATTTCTTTCCTCCATTGGATTGGACTGAGCATATATATATATATATATATATATATATATATATATTTTTTTTTTTTTTTTTTTGCATTTTAAGACAAATACTCTTTTATTTCTGATAAACTGAATATACAATTATTGTTCCCTAGGCAACCAGCGTTTGCTTATAACTACAATTTAATTTCACGTTAACAAAACACAGACAGTGAAAAGACAACAAATTGGATTATTTTTATTGCTCTGTCTTTAGGTTCACTGCTCTTTCTTCTACAATCTGTTCCTTAGCCCATCTAGTGAATTTTTTTTTTTTTTTTTTTTTTTTTGGTATGCGGGCCTCTCACTGTTGTGGCCTCTCGCGTTGCGGAGCGCAGGCTCCGGACGCGCAGGCTCAGCGGCCATGGCTCACGGGCCCAGCTGCTCCGCAGCATGTGGGATCCTCCCGGACCGGGGCACGAACCCGCGTCCCCTGCATCGGCAGGCGGATTCTCAACCACTGTGCCACCAGGGAAGCCCTCATCTAGTGAATTTTTAATTTCAATTCTAAAATTTCTATTTGCCTCTTATTTATTTATTATTATTTTTTGCAGTTTCCATTTCTCTACTGAGGTTCCTTATCCATTAACTCATTAAAACTATATTTTCTTTTAACTCTTTACATATTTATAATAGGTGATTTAAAGTCTTCGTCTGCTAAGTTCAACATCTGGCCATTTCTGATCTGCTTTCTATTGATTAATTTTTGTTGTTTATTTATTTTTGACTATGGATGACATTTTCTTTTTTTTATGTATCTGGTGATTTTTAACTGAATACTGATACTGTGAATAAAAATACTGTAGTGTCTGGATCCTGTTATCTTTTTCTGAATAGTATTGATTCTTATTTTAACAGACAATTCAATTACTTGCTGGTCACCTTAAACTTTTGTAGATTTTGTTTTAGCTATTTTCAGATCTGTGGGAAGTCCAGGATGTTCCTCAAGCCCCTCTACCTTTGGAGGACTTGACTTTCAAACTCTTTCTCCCTTGTGGATCTCATTAGGACTTGGTTTCAGGCTTTGTTAGTGTGGGTCTAGAGTAAGTCTTACACTAAAGCTTCGTTTTTACTCCTGTGGTGTGGCCTTCTGGTGTCTCAGCTGAATGCCAGGGATATTATCAAAGTATTAACAGGATCTCTCCACTCTGAAGCAGCCAGGAACTCTGCTTTTCCTCCAGCATTTCTTGTCCTCTAATATCCCTAGTTCCCTCTTAACTCCATAGTAATTGCTATCTGGTAAATCTTGTATGGTCTCACTCTGAACATGAACAGTCTCACCCTGGGTCAGAGATTTACACAGGACCTCCCACATGGACTCCTGAGGTCTCCTCTGCACAGCCATCCTTTCCTCTGTTACCTTGCCTCATAGATTACAGCTATCTCAACCAACCTGAACTCTGATTTCTGCCTCTCAGGTCAATGGAATCAATCAACTTGAACTGTTCAGCCTCCAGTTCTCTGCACTGCAGTTGGGAAATTATATACAGTTAGAGAGCTGGGTGATCATGGGGCTCACCTAATGAATTTCCTTTCTCTCAAGGGTCTCAGTCATGTGCTGTCTGTTGTCCACTGCCTTAAAAAGTTTGCCTCAAATAGTTTGTTCAATTTTATAGCTGTTTATGTTGCGAGGGCTGATTTTCTACCAGTTACTGCAACATAGCTGGAAGTGGAATTCTAGGCCCACAGTTTTGCTGTTTGTTTTCTATTTGTCCTGCCTTTTTTCCCTTCTCCCTTTTATCTCCTTTCCTGTTTTCTTTTGGATTAATCAAAGTTTAAATGTTTCATTTTAATTCTTCTACTGACTTTCATTTTAATTCTTCTAATGACTTTCTAGCTATAACTTTGTATTATTTTTAAATGACTTTACTAGAGATTACAATGTGGATCTTTAATTTATCCCATCTTAGAGTTAATATAGTACAATTTGTAATAAAATGTAAAAGTTTATAATACTACAATTCCATGTACAGCCCTATCCTTTTGTGATATTGTTGTTATATATTTTTACATCTACATATATTATAATCCCCATAATACAAAATTATAATTTTTTCATTAGGTAGTCAGTTTTTTTCTCTTTATTGTGGTAAAAAGCACATATAAAATTTATCATCTTTACTATTTTAAGTGTATAGTATATTAGTATTATGTATATACAATCAGTTGTTTTTTCCAGAAATTAATAGAAGATGGAAAATATCATCTGTTAAAATTATCCACATATTTACCATTTCCACTCCTTTTTATTTCTCCTTGAATGTATAAATTTCCATCTGATGTAATTTTTCTTCTGCCAGATAATTTCTGTTAGCATGAAGTGTGTGCCCTTTTGAAGACAAATCCTCAAATTTTGTTCATATGAAAATATTTTTAATTATCCTTCATTTTTGAAGAATACTTTACCAAGCTATAGAATTCCAGGTTGATAGTTTTAAATTAAAAAAAGTTTTTTTTTCGGTTTAAAAAACTATTGTTCTACTTTTTTCTGGCCATCATTCTTTCTGTTGAAAAGTAAGCTTTCATTTTTATTATTCTTCCTTTATATATAATGTTTCATTTTGTTGTGGCTGCTCTCAAGTTTTTTTTATTACCTTTGTTTTTCTGCTCTTTTACTCAGATGTGCCTAATATGGCTCTCTTTATGTTTTTCCTGACTTGGGTTAGGTGAACTTCTTGGATCTAAAAGTCAGTGTTTTTCCTCAAATTTGGGAATTTTAAAAAAATTTCCCCACAATTTCATGCTTCTGAGATTCTTATTATACATATGTTCAACTATTTGATATTTTTCTGTGTAGATGCCTGAAACTTGTTAATTTTGTCTGATCTTTTATATTGCCCTGTTTTTCAAGTTCGTGATCTTTCTGGGGATGCCTCCAATCTTTTGGTAAGCCCATCTTTTGAGTTTTTTAATTTCAGATATTGTACATTTCTAGAGTTTTCATTTGGTTCTTTTTTATAGTTTATATTTTTCTGCTTAAATGTTCCATCTTTTCATCCAATATGATCATCTTTTCCTCTAGTCCTTGATCATATTTATAATAGCAGCTTTAAAGTACTTGACTGCTGTGATTTATGTCAAAGAGTGTTCTTCCTATGTTTTCCTCTAAAAGTTTTATAGTGTCCAGTCTTACATTTAGGTCTTGGATTATTTTTATTGCTCTGTTTTTAGGTTCACTGCTCTTCTCATTTTGAGTTTATTTTTGTTTATGGTGTTAGGGATTGTTCTATTTTCATTCTTTTACATGTAGCTGTCCAGTTTTCCCAGCACCACTTATTGAAGAGACTGTCTTTTCTCCATTGTATACCCTTGCCTCCTTTGTCATTGATTAGTTGACCATAGGTGTGTGGGTTTATCTTTGGGCTTTTTATCCTGTTCCATTGATCTATATTTCTGTTTTTGTTCCAGTACCATATTGTCTTGATTACTGTAGCTTTGTAGTATAGTCTGAAGTCAGGGAGTCTGATTCCTCCAGCCCCATTTTTTTCTCAAGATTGCTTTGGCTCTTTGGGGTCTTTTGTGTCTCCACACAAATTTTAAGATTTTTTTTGTTCTAGTTCTGTGAAAAATGCCATTGGTAATTTGGTAGGGCTTGCATTGAATCTGTAGATTTCTTTGGGTAGTATATAAAAAAATCTGCTTTGGGTAGTATATAAAAAAAATAAAGTACTTGACTGCTGATTCCAACACCTGCATCATTTTGGGATTTTATTGACTGCTTTTCCTTTTAACTATGGGTCACATTTTTTCTATTCCCATGTTTAGTAATTTTAAAATGGTATCTAGACATTATGTTTGATACATTATAAAGAATCTGGATTTTGTTCTCTTTCTCTGAATAGTTCTTTTTTTTTTTAATACAAGGAAACAGCTCAGTTATTGGCTGATTACCTTGAACTAGTGTAGACTTCGTTTTACACTTTGATAGAGCAGTTCTGTTTTACTTTTTCTTTTAATCTTAGGGTGAGACATAGTCTTTGCTCCAATTGCATTACTCCTTTCTGCAGTTTTACTGGAGAGTCCGGATGATTATCAACCCTTTCTAACTTGGCAAAATTCAAACTCAAAACACTCTCTCCTTGTATCAGACAGTAACTGAAACCTCTGCTCAGCCTTTTCAGCTTTCCAGTTGTCGCTTTCCAATAGACTTTTTGGAGTCTCACAGTTCAGTAATCAGTTTACACTTAGATTTTATACTTAACTTATAATTTTATTCTTAGGATTTATTCTTAGTTTTGAGGGCTCCCTCTTCTGTGGATTTTTATTCTCCTGGATTTCCTATCTCAATTTTCAGACTCTTTGTCAGCCTTAAACTCTGTGCCGTGGGGTTTTCTGCTCCATTTTGCACAGACGAGAATGCCTTGAATAGATTATTGGGTAAATATTGTATATGGTTCTTTCATTTTCTGTCTCTGGACCAAGTCAATGTTGCATGGAACAAAAGGAGAATGTTTTATTAAACAATCAATTGTGCCAATAAACGCTTTGTTGTGGTGAGAAGCTCAGATGGCTCTTATGTGACTGGCCTGAGGAAACGATTGGCAATGATAGAATGGCACACTGTATCTCACTGGTAGCCAAATTAGGAACATCTCGTAACCACAGATCAGTAAACAACCTATATTACCAGGTCTTTTTTTTAAACAGGATTCCCTTGAAGAATATGTGCATTTCCCCTTGCTGTTTGGTTTAATAATTGGGGAAAAATACTTTACCTGGTGAGTTGCCTAGATAAGTGGATTTGTTAAACCTCACATACCTTGTGAAATACAATTTGTGTGTCTTCTTTCTGATTTGCATCATTCATGGGAAAGGGTTTGTCGTATGTTTGTCCAACATATTTTATTTTCTTCCTTCTGAGTATAGCCTTTTCCCTCCTATCCCACCTTTGCTTTGGAGAATGCTTCATGTCATTTATGTGGGACACTCAGTCTGCATGCTTGAGCTCCTTGCCTATTTTCCTGATCCACACCCCATCTTCCTCACCTAATGGATGGAAATGTGGCCCAGAATTGCCACAGTGATTGGTTCAAGTATGTCCAGGATATAAATAAGACCAAATAGAATTCTCCTCAGGATATTTCTGTTCAGGTTAGACCATTTGCTCCTAAGGCAAAGATGGTATTTTGCTCACCATTGCACTCTCTGCATCTAGTACAGGCCAGGAACACTGTGAATGAATGTTGAATAGAATGACTGGCCTTTGGAAGAATTATGAAATGATTGTGACTTTGACTTTCCAAGACTGGATGCTTCTCTTCTTACCTGGTAACATCTCTCTAAGAAATATGAGTCAGAAATTGGCAAACCTGTTCATCAAATGGACTTCATTAATATATCACTGGGGGCATGACTGTTAGAGAAGAAAATCCCAGAGGGAGTAAGTTTGAAGCTAGACCCTCATTTCCCCAGAGTAGTACAATTCTGATCTCTGAAACAGGAGTGTGTATGTGTGTGTGTGTGTGTGTGTGTGCGTGCATGCGTGCACGCATGGGTGCATGCACACGTGCATGTGTGTGTACACTGAAAGATGACCAGTAAGTTCATTCCTTTTCTTAGATATGTTCAAGTCTTTGTCCTCAACTCTGCACCCAGAATATTAAAGGATTCAGGAAGCTCTTTCTCTAGCAATACCTATTTCCAGTATATCAGTTCTGTATCTTGAACTTTGGGGAAGTGCCATTAGTGTTACTGAAATAACATTTGTGAAGTAGGAGACCTGGAAGATATCACAGACTGGTTGCGGGGAGAATGATTTAGGAAATGAAAATGATGGCATCTGATTAAGATGTATTTGTTACTCTCACAACTATCTCCATTTTCCTGTTCTTCCACCTTCTGTTCTCATGTTCTTAGTTTCTGGTGATTTCAGAGTTATAGCTCTCTTGGTAGGAGTTTTTTTGAGAAATATTCTTACTATACTACTAGTTAAATAAGAGTAGACTTTTTGGGAAAATCTGGAAATAATTACCATACATATTGTTGTTTCATTGTGGAATTATTAAGTTCTAAACATCCATCATATTTATGGACATTTATAAAACAACCTGACTGTAAGTTGGAGAGGTTCATTGTCAACAAATTTAGACTCAACAAATGGTTAAGTGCCTATATAAAGTAACCAGTATGCCAGGGCCTTTCACATATGTTATCTGGCATAATCATCGTAAAAACCTTTGTATGTGTGTGTGGGGGGGATGTTATTCATCCTTATAGAGAGGAATTTGACAAACTATTAAAATTAAAAGTGAACATCGGGACTTCTGGTTTTCAGTCCTGTATGTAAGGAGCTTGGATGTTTTCACTTCATCCTAACAGGAAATAAAAAGCTGAACAAACTGAAAAATCAACTCTTCTTAGATCTGTCAGCAAAGTGAGGTCACTAAGCAAACTGTTGCTCTTATGCCTTATGCGTTATGGATCATCTAACTTGGAATACACTCAAGTCTAACCCCCCAAAATCTGATATCCAAAAAATGAGTAACAGTGTGAAAGCTGCTCCCTTAGAAGACACCTACAACAAACCTTTTAACAAATACTGGAAGAATAATAAATAATTAGCTTATTCACCATCAAAATTTCAGTGATTCTGGGAAGATAAAACTCAAAATCCACTGATGTTCTTGTCCCTGTGTAAGACTCGGAGCCCTTTCTTTTGGAAATGGCTTGCCAGCCTCCCAGTGGAATAGAAAGCTCTCATCATCTTCTGTTTTCTATCTTACTTTAAATCTTACTTAGATTGTATTAAGGGTCAGTGTGACATTCATTTCTCAAATCAGACTTTGCTAGTGCTCTTTATGAATCTTCAAAGTATGATTCTTGGAAAAATGCTACTAATTCAAGTTAAAAAATTCACTCCTTGGGTAATCCCAGAAGTGTTGGCAAGAATTCTTTATTAAATGAAAGTGAAATAATGATCAAGCTGAAAAAGAGCTTATTTTACATATTGTTTGGTAGAAAGTTAAATAATTCCTCATATTCCAACATTGGTTGGTGTCCTAACCTTTCCACATATTCAACCTGTAAAGACATTTGAGAAGCCTAGGATTTACTCTCTCCTTCTCTTCAAAAATGATAGATTTAATTGAATTTTTACAAATGGAGTCACAACTGCCTATTGCTGCAAAGGAGCAGCTGTCTGAGCAGGAACAGAGCTTGAGAAAACACTTTCTAGAGAGCTCTGGGACTTCCCATTGTCTTAGAGTTTTCAAGATCTTAAAATTTGTGAAGAAAATGAAAGTTTTATTTGTTTATTTGTTTTTAAATGAAGAGTCTACATCATGATAATCAGCTGTACCAGTTTGGAAAGAGCCCTTCCCAGTTTTCACTTAGCATGCTGCTGTACATATTTTCCTAATTCCTCACAGAAATGTCAGTGTTATCAAATAAGAAATGTAAAATTACCATTTAAAAATAAATAAACAGTTGGTATTTTCAGAAGAATCATTTCCATGAAATTCCAAATTTTATGAACTAATGCTAAGCATTTTCAAACCAGTTGTTTCAAGGATTTGAAGAAAATTTATTACTGTTAAAATATTGGCTAGATGACCAGTGATAGAAGGTTATATAGTTTCAAACATTTTATTTTGGATCATCAGGGATTAAGAGCAATGGAATATTTTCTGTGAAATCAGAAGTAGAGCTAGGGTCGCAAAGAGCTTGGTGTTCTGGAAGGCCTTCATCAGAAATGGTAAGTTGAACATAGAATCCTGCCACCAAAGCCATGGGGCACATTACCTTCAAATTCCAACCCTAGGATTCTGCCTCATTCATGACTAGATTAATTACCAGGTTATCTCTGGTCAGCTCGCTTTTGGGGGGATGAGTGAAGATATTAAAGGAAGAGCCAAATAGTCCAGGAACTAGAGTTCCCAGTTTCTTCCTTATAGTTGCTTCATATTCTGATGGTTGAGTAGAGGCCCTGGCCAGTGGACTCTTAGAATTATATGGAGATGAAGCATTCCAATGTAAGGAAGTGTAGCAGCATGTTAAAGTGGAAGTTTTTACTAAGGTATCAATATACAATAGATGTCACATGCTAAAGTAAAGTACCAGTCCAAGATGCAGAGGATAAATTTAAATTTTGCAGTGAGGGAATTAAGTCATATATATTTTAAAGTAATAGCCAGTTGTGAGCTAAATTGGTTTTTAAATTGGGATGTCTAGGTCAAAAGGTATGTGTATATTACGATTTCATAAAATCAAGTTTAAGATATAATTTACATGAAACAAAAAATTATTTTGAGAAATGATTTTAGTACATAGTGATGTAAACTACCACCACCACCAAGCTACAGATTTCTGTCACCCTAGAAATTTCTCTTCTGCCCTTTTGCAGTCAGTCTCCCTACCCCAGTCCTTAGCTCCCTCTGATCTGATATCTGTTCCTAAAGTCTTGCGTTTTTCAGAATGTCATAGGAATGGAATAATAAAGTGTCTTCTTTCACTTAGCATAATGCTTTTTTGATATTCATCCATCTTATTGCATATGTCAGCCTTCCATTCCCTTTTATTGCTGGATAGTATTCCATTATATGGATATTCTACAATTTGTTTATCCATTCATCCATTGACGGACATTTGGTTTGTGTCCAGTTTTTTGAAATTACAAATAAAGTAAGTATAAACATTTGTTCTTGGATCTCTGTGTGGAGGTATGTTTTCATTTCTTCTACGTAGATACCTAGGAATGGAATTGCTTGAACATTTATTAAGTGTATGTTGACTTTTTAAGAAATTACCAAATTTTCCCAATGTGACTACATTTCACACTCCCATAAGCAGTGTACCAGAGTTCCAGTTTTTCCACATCATTGCCAAAATTGGTATTGTCAGTCTTTTTAATTACAGGCATACCTTCATATCATTGTGCTTCACTTTACTGCACTTCACAGATACTGTGTTTTTTACAAATTGAAAGTTCATGGCAATCTTGTGTTGAGCAAGTTTATTGGTGCCGTTTTTCCAACAGCGTTTGCTCACTTCACGTCTCTGTGTCGCATTTTGGAAATTCTTGCAATATTTCAAACTTTTCACTATTATTATATTTGTTATGGTGATCTGTGATCAGTAATCTTTGAAGCTACTATTGTAATTGCTTTGGGGTGCCACAAACTGTGCCCATACAAAATGGCAGACTTAACTGATACATGTTTTGTGTGTTCTCATTGCTCCACTGACCAACTCTCCCTGGTCTCTCTCCCTCTTTTTGGACCTCTCTATTCCTTGAGACGTACCAATATTGAAATTAGGCCAATTAATAACCCTAAAATGGCCCCTAAATGTTCAAGTGAAAGGAAGAGTCAGTCAATGCAGCAGATTTCATTGTCTTATTTTCAGAAATTACCCTAGCCATCCCAACCTTCAGCAGTCACCACCCTCATCAGTCAGCAGTCATCAACACCAAGGCAAGACCCTCCACCAGGAAAAAGATTAAGAATTGCTGAAGGCTTACATGATGATTAGCATTTTTTTTAGCACTAAAGTATTTTTAATTAAGGTATGTACATTTTTTTTAGACATAATGCTATTACACAATTAATAGACTACAGTTTAGTGTAAACATAATTTTTATATGCATTGGGAAGTCAAAAAATTCATGTGACTTGCTTTAATGCGATATTTGCTTTATTGCAGTGGTCTGGAGCCAAATCTGCAGTATCTCTGAAATATGTCTGTATTGACATTGTAGTGGGTGTGAAGTGGTATCTCATGGTTATTTACACTTCCCTAGTGACTAATGATACTGTTCATCTTTTCATGTGCTTATTAGCCATTTGTATATGGCGAAATGTCTATTCATATCTTTTGCTTGTATTCTGATTGGATTGTTCATGTTGCTATTGAGTTGTGAGTGTTCTTTATATATTCTGGGTACAAGTCCTTTATCAGATAAGTAATTTGCGAAAAATACCTTCTCCTAGTCTGTAACTTATTTTCCAAAAAATTTTCTTAAATGTGTCTTTTTTAAAAAAATTGGAGTATAGTTGATTTACACTGCTGTGTCATTTTCTGCTGTACAGCAAAGTGAATCAGCCATACGTATGCATATATCCTCTATTTTTGGATTTCCTTTTCATTTAGGTCACCACAGAGCACCGAGTAGAATTCCCTGTGCTATACAGTATGCTCTCATTAGTTATGTATTTTATAAATAGTAGTGTATATATGTCAATCTCAATCTCCCAATTCATCCCACCACCTTCCCCTTTCCCCCTTGGTATCCATACATTGGTTCTCTACGTCTGTGCCTCTATTTCTGCTTTACAAATAAGATCATCTATACCATTTTTCTAGATTCCACATATATGCGTTAATATGCGATATTTGTTTTTCTCTTTCTGACTTACTTCACCCTGCATGACAGTCTCTAGGTCTATCCATGTCTCTGCAAATGACCCAATTTTGTTCCTTTTTATGGCTGAGTAATATTCCATTGTATTATGTACCACATCTTCTGTATCCATTCCTCTGCTGATGGGACACTTAGGTTGCTTCCATGTCCTGGCTGTTGTGAATAGTGCTGCAATAAACACTGGGGTGCATGTATCTTTTTGAATTATGGTTCTGTCTGAGTATATGCCCAGTAGTGGGATTGCTGGGTCATATGTTAGTTCTGTTTTTAGTTTTTTAAGGAACCTCCATACTGTTCTCCCTGGTGGCTGTATCAATTTACATTCCCACCAACAGTACAAGAGGGTTCCCTTTTCTCCACACCCTCTCCAGCATTTGTTGTTTGTAGATTTTCTGATGATGCCCATTCTAACTGGTGTGAGGTGATACCTTATTGTAGTTTTGATTTGCATTTCTTTAATAATTAGTGATGTTGAGCAGCTTTTCATGTGCCTCTTGGCCATCTGTATGTCTTCTTTGGTGAAATGTGTGTTTAGGTCTTCTGCCCATTTTTAATTGGGTTTTTTCTTTTTAATATTGAGCTGCATGAGCTGTTTATATATTTTGGAGATTAATCCTCTGTCCATTGATTAGTTTGCAGATATTTTCTCCCATTCTGAGGGTGTCTTTTCTTCTTGTTTATAGTTTCCTTTGCCGTGCAAAAGCTTTAAAGTTTCATTAGGTTCCATTTGTTTATTTTTGTTTTTATTTCCATTACTCTAGGAGGTGGGTCAAAAAAGACCTTGCTGTGATTTATGTCAAAGAGTGTTCTTCCTATGTTTTCCTCTAAGAGTTTTATAGTGCCCGGCCTTACATTTAGGTCTTTAATCCATTTGGAGTTTATTTTTGTATATGGTGTTAGGGAATGTTCTAATTTCATTCTTTCACATGTAGCTATCCAGTTTCCCAGCACCACTTATTGAAGAGACTGTCTATTCTCCATTGTATATCCTTGCCTCGTTTGTTGTAGGTTAGAAGAACATAGGCACATGGGTTTATCTCTGGGCTTTCTATCCTGTTCCATTGATCTATATTTCTGTTTTTCTTCCAGTACCATATTGTCTTGATTACTGTAGCTTTGTAGTATAGTCTGAAGTCAGGGAGTCTGATTCTTCCAGCACGCTTTTTTTCCCTCAAGATTGCTTTAGCTATTCATGGTCTTTTGTATTTCCATACAAATTGTAAAATTTTTTGTTCTAATTCTGTGAAAAATGCCACTGCCAATTTGATAGGGATTACATTGAATCTGTAGATAGCTTTGGGTAGTATAGTCATCTTCACAATGTTGATTCTTTGAATCCAAGACCATGGTATATCTCTCCATCTGTTTGTGTCATCTTAGATTTCTTTCATCGGTGTCTTATAGTTTTCTGAGTACAGGTATTTACCTCCTTAGGTAGGTTTATTCCTAGGTGCTTTATTCGTTTTGTTGCAATGGTGAATAGGACTGTTTCCTTAATTTCTCTTTCTGATCTTTCGTTGTTAGCATATAGGGATGCAAGAGATTTCTGTGCATTAATTTTGTATCCTGAAACTTTACCAAATTCATTGCTTAGCTCTAGTAGTTTTCAGGTAAAGTCTTTAGGATTTTCTATGAATAGTGTCATGTCATCTACAAACAGTGACAGTTTTACTTCTTCTTTTCCAATTTGTATTCCTTTTATTTCTTTTTTTCTTAACATCTTTATTGGAGTATAATTGCTTTACAATGGTGTGTTAGTTTCTGCTTTACAACAAAGTGAGTCAGTTATACATATACATATGTTCCCATATCTCTTCCCTCTTGCATCTCCCTCCCTCCCACCCTCCCCATCCCACCCCTCTAGGTGGTCACAAACCAACGAGCTGATCTCCCTGTGCTATGCGGCTGCTTCCCACTAGCTATCTATTTTACGTTTTGTAGTGTATATATGACCATACCACTCACTTGATCACAGCTTACCCTTCCTCCTTCCCATATCCTCAAGTACATTCTCTAGCAGGTCTGCGTCCTTATTCCCGTCTTACCCCTAGGTTTTTCATGATCATTTTTTTCCTTAGATTCCATATATATGTGTTAGCATACGGTATTTGTTTTTCCCTTTCTGACTTACTTCACTCTGTGTGATAGACTCTAGGTCCATCCACCTCACTACAAATAACTCAATTTCATTTCTTTTTATGGCTGAGTAATATTCCATTGTATATATGTGCCACATCTTCCTTATCCATTCATCTGTTGATGGACACTTAGGTTGCTTCCATGTCCTGGCTTTTGTAAATAGAGCTGCAGTGAACATTTGGGTACATGACTCTTTTTTTTTTTTTTTTGTGGTACGCGGGCCTCTCACTGTTGTGGGGTCTCCCGTTGTGGAGCACAGGCTCCAGAAGTGCAGGCTCAGCGGCCATGGCTCACAGACCTATCCGCTCCACAGCATGTGGGATCTTCCCGGACCAGGACACAAACTGTGTCCCCTGCAAAGGCAGACGTACTCTCAACCACTGCGCCACCAGGGAAACCTCATGACTCTTTTTGAATTATGTTTTTTTCAGCATCTATGCCCAGTAGTGGGATTGCTGGGTCATATGGTAGTTCTATTTGTAGGTTTTTTTTGTTTGTTTGGTTGGGTTTTTTTTGCGGTATGTGGGCCTCTCACTGCTGTGGCCTCTCCTATTGCGGAGCACAGGCTCCCATTTTTCTTCCAGCTCCGTTTTTCGTTCTCAAGATTGCTTTGGCTATTCGGGGTCTTTTGTGTTTCCGTTTTCTTAATTTCACTTTCAGATTTTTCATCATTAGTGTATAGGAATGCCAGAGATTTCTGTGCATTAGTTTTGTATCCTGCTACTTTACCGAATTCATTGATTAGTTCTAGTAGTTTTCTGGTAGCACATTTAGGATTCTCTATGTAGGGTATCATGTCATCTGCAAACAGTGACAGCTTTACTTCTTCTTTTCCAATTTGGATTCCTTTTATTTCTTTTCCTTCTCTGATTGCTGTGGCTAAAACTTCCAAAACTATGTTGAATAATAGTGGTGAGAGTGGGCAACCTTGTCTTGTTCCTGATCTTAGTGGAAATGCATTCAGTTTTTCACCATTGAGGACAATATTGGCTGTGGGTTTGTCATATATGGCCTTTATTATGTTGAGGAAAGTTTCCTCTATGCCTACTTTCTGCAGGGTTTTTATCATAAATGGATGTTTAGTTTTGTCAAAAGCTTTCTCTGCATCTATTGAGATGGTCATATGGTTTTTCTCCTTCAATTTGTTAATATGGTGTATCATGTTGATTGATTTGCGTATATTGAGGAATCCTTGAATTCCTGGAATAAACCCCACTTGATCATGGTTTATGATCCTTTTAATGTGCTGTTGGATTCTGTTTGCTAGTGTTTTGTTGAGGATTTTTGCATTTATGTTCATCAGTGATATTGCCCTGTAGTTTTCTTTCTTTGTGACATCTTTGTCTGGTTCTGGATCAGGGTGATGGTGGCCTCGTAGAATGAGTTTGGGAGTGTTCCTCCCTCTGGTATATTTTGGAAGAGTTTGAGAAGGATAGGTGTTAGCTCTTCTCTAAATGTTAGATAGAATTTGCCTGTGAATCCCTCTGGTCCTGGACTTTTGTTTGTTGGAAGATTTTTAATCACAGTTTCAATTTCAGTGCTTGTGATTGGTCTGTTCATATTTTCTATTTCTTCCTGATTCAGTCTCGGCAGGTTGTGCATTTCTAAGAATTTGTCCATTTCTTCCAGGTTGTCCATTTTATTGGCATAGAGTTGCTTGTAGTAATCTCTAATGATCCTTTGTATTTCTGCAGTGTCAGTTGTTACTTCTCCTTTTTCATTTCTAATTCTATTGATTTGAGTCTTCTCACTTTTTTTCTTGATGAGTCTGGCTAATGGTTTATCAATTTTGTTTATCTTCTCAAGGAAACAGTTTTTAGTTTTATTGATCTTTCCTATCGTTTCCTTCGTTTCTTTTTCGTTTACTTCTGATCTGATCTTTATGATTTCTTTCCTTCTGCTAACTTTGGGGTTTTTTTTGTTCTTCTTTCTCTAATTGCTTTAGGTGCAAGGTTAAGTTGTTTATTTGAGTTGTTTCCTGTTTCTTAAGGTAGGATTGTATTGCTATAAACTTCCTTCTTAGAACTGCTTTTGCTGCATCCCATAGGTTTTGGGTTGTCGTGTCTCCATTGTCATTTGTTTTTAGGTATTTTTTTATTTCCTCTTTGATTTCTTCAGTGATCACTTGGTTATTAAGTAGTGTATTGTTTAGCCTCCATGTGTTTGTATTTTTTACAGCTCTTTTCCTGTAATTGACATCCAGTCTCATAGCGTTGTGGTCGGAAAAGATACTTGATACAATTTCAATTTTCTTAAATTTGCCAAGGCTTGATTTGTGACCCAAGATATGATCTATCCTGGAGAATGTTCTATGAGCACTTGAGAAAAATGTGTATTCTGTTGTTTTTGGATGGAATGTCCTATAAATATCAATTAAGTCCATCTTGTTTAATGTACCATTTAAAGCTTGTGTTTCCTTATTTATTCATTTTATTTCTTTTCTTCTCTGCAATCAGTCCTATGGCTAGGACATCCAAAACTATGTTGATTAACAGTGGCGAGAGCTGTTTGTATGTGTTGGAGATTAATCCTTTGTCAGTTGCCTCATTTGCAAATATTTTCTCCCATTCTGAGGGTTTTCTTTTCATATTGTTTATGGTTTCCATTGCTGTGCAAAAGCTTTTACGTTTAATTGGGTCTCATTTGTTTATTTTTGCTTTTATTTTCATTACTCTAGGAGGTGGGTCAAAAAAGATCTGGCTGCAATTTACGTCAGAGACTCTTCTGCCTATGTTTTCCTCTAAGAGTTTTATAGTGTGTGGCCTTACTTTTAGGTCTTTAATCCATATCGAGTTTATTTCTGTGTCTGGTGTTAGGGAGTGTTCTAATTTCATTCTTTTTTTTTTTTTTTTTTTTTTTTTTTTTATGGTACATGGGTCTCTCACTGTTGTGGCCTCTCCTGTTGCGGAGCGCAGGCTCCGGATGTGCAGGCTCGGTGGCCATGGCTCACGGGCCTAGCCACTCTGCGGCATGTGGGATCTTCCTGGACCGGGGCACGAACCCGTGTCCCCTGCATCGGCAGGTGGACTCTCAACCACTGTGCCACCAGGGAAGCCCTCTAATTTCATTTTTAAACGTGTCTTTTGAAGACCAAAAGTTTTTATGATGAAATCCTGTTAATCAGTTTTTTTTCTTTTATGGTGTTTATCTGAGTATATCTTTATTTCACCTTCACATTTATAGTATAGTTTTGGTGGATATGGAAACTTTGGTTGGTAGTTTTTTTCTTCCCAGCATTTTATGTCATTCCACTTCCTTCTGGGTCCTCTACTGTTTCTGATTAGGGTCACCTTTAATGGTAATTTGTTCTTTATATGATGGATAGTTTTTCTCTTGATACTTTGAAAATTTTCTCTTTGCCTTTGGGTTTCAATATTTGACTATGGTGTGTCTAGATTTATGTGTTTATCTTACTTGGGTGTCCTTGTGCTTTTTTGATATTTATATGAATGTATTTCATAATTTGGGGGCCCTTTTCAATTCTTATTTTTCTGTCCCTTTCCTCTTTACTCTCCTCTGAGGTTTTCTTTACAGTCTGTTGATATGATTGAGGTTGTCTTACAGGTCTCTGAGACTTTCCTCACCTTTCTTCAATCTTTTTTTTTCTCTATCCTTCATATTGGATAGTTTCTAGTGCTCTATCTGCTAGTTCACTGGTTCATTCTCCTGCTATCTCAAGTTTGCTGTTGAGCCCATTTAATGAATTTTTCATTATAGTTATTATACTTTTTAACTTTAGAATTTCCATATAGCTATTTTTAATATTTTCTATTTCTCTCTTGATGTTTTCTGTTTGTTGAATAATTATCCTCATATTTCTCTTGAACTTCTTGAATAAACTTTTCAAAAATCCTTCAAATATATTTATAATTGTTACTTTGAACTATCGTCTATACATGCCTGTTGGCCAGGGATATGTGATGATTTTATGTAGCTCTTCAATGTCTCTTTAATTTCCAGGCTAACCTTGCTCAGTTTCTGGCTAGTCTGTCACCTGCATCAACTGACATTGCTTTTGGGGGAGAGTGTTTGCTGATCTCTTTTCCCACCATAGTTGGAAGCCTTACTTGTCTTGGTGTTTTAAGATCCTTATCCATATTAGTGAATTTATTCCATTCTTCTTTCAGTCTGTAGGTTTATGTCTGCAAGATATTTTAAAGGTTATAGTTGAGTGAATTATTATATTAGTCCATGAATATCTTCCTGTTTTATTTACATACGAATGACAAGTTGACTTGGTATAAAAGTTTGTGATCCCAGTCGTTTCTCCTTAAATTTTGTCATATGTGGCTGTGTTGCATTTGATGTTGTAGAGAAGAAATATGACTTTTGTTCCTTTGTATAATTTGTTATTGCTTGAATGATTTTAAGGATTTTTCTTTATTGTTTGTTTGTTTATTTATTTATTTATTTAGGCTATGCCACATGGCATGTAGGATCTTAGTTCCTCAACCAGGGATTGAACCTGCGTCCCTTGCAGTGGAAGCATGGAGTCTTAACTACTGGACCACCAAAGAAGTCCCCTTATTGTTTTCTTTTCAGGCTAGAATACATCTAAGTATAACCATTTTAAAGTTAATTTGGTCTAAAATTGAAATAAATTTAATCAGAAAGACATAAAATCTAAATTTAAAAAACAATAAAGTTTTACTGAAGTTCATAAAACTAAATTTGAATAAAATATATGCACACCATATTTTTGGAGAGGAAAACTAAATGTTATTTCTTCCCAAATGCCGTGTATTTCACCTTTCATCATATTAGGTGACACATAATAATATGTTTGTCCCACCATTAGTGTGACAATTATAAATCTGAATCCCAAGAGGGTTTTGGGGGATGAAATTTGGCATGTTGATTTTAAAGCTTATTTATAATAAGTATATGAGAGTATCTGAGAAGTTTATAATGGTAAAATTTTTAAAATACCAGATAGGTGAAGAAGATCAATGGCCTAGAAGAAAAGTCTAAAAAAACAAGTAATTGTATATGGAAATTTAATATATTAAAAAGGTTGTGACATTTCAGATCAATGAAGAATGATAGAGTTAATAAATTGTACTGAATACCAGAGTATGTAACTTTAAGAAAATAAATTTAGATTTAATTTTATACTTCATATAATGTACAAAAATAAATTCTAGATGAATTGAAAATTTAATATAACTCCTTTTGTAGCTATAGAAATGTTACAAAAATGTGGAAGAATATTTTTACAATTTTGGGTATATCTCTACAACTCATAGAACTTATTGCTAATAAAAGAAATGATTAGCAGATTTCACTACATCAGAATACTTTTGTTTTACAAAATACTATATAGTTAAAAGATGAACAACAGATTGAAGAAAATGGATGTGAAATAAAAAAGGCAAAAAGTTGATAAACGTGTGAAAATGGACACTGTGGGTAGGAATATAAATTGGTATAAAATTTAAGAGGCACATTGTTAGCAATCCTAAATCCAGGACCCTATCTTATAGGAATAATTCCATGAGTATTTTAATATATATTTTCTTTGTACCATAATTTAAAATAGCAAATTACTAGTGTGTGCACATTAATAGAATGATTAGATAAATTTGGTACATCTATTCAGTTGAAATACATACAGCTATTAAAAGGAATGCAGTAGAACTATATGTGTTGTACAGCAAGATACCTGTGATATATATTTAAATGAAAAATGCAATTTGAAGAACATCTGTAAAGCATGATATAATTTTTACAAAAAGAAAAAAATATATGTGAATGTATATGTATATATATATATATATATGCATAATTAAGGATAAGTAAATATATTTAAGATATAATTAAAGTGTAAAAAGTACAACCCTGACTCTTTAGTTTTTTAGTTTGGCCAGGTCAGAAATAAGACAACTGGTTGAAAGAGCCAACTTTCTTCCTTTTCTTCCTTCCATTCTTAGCATTAACTTTCCTTTTCTACTGTTTAATTCCAGGACTCCCAGAGCCCACTTCCATTGAACTTGCTCCTTTTTTCTGTGCTCCTGTCCCTAGCTCGGACCTGCTATAACCCACAGCAATATGATGATCTTGCTAAAGCTATACTCTACTTGGAAAGGCCAAACACAGAATCATGGCCCAGAGTACCTGCCACTTCAGAGAGGAAATGGGAAATATATGTATTTACTGTATTTCATTTGTATAGATTTTACATGCACTGTCTTGCTTGATTATTCCAATAGTTCTGTGAATTGGGAAAGGTAAGTATTCCCATTTTAACAGAGGCTAGACATGGTTGGTGTGTTACTTGAGACAGCAAGTAAGGAAGTGAAACACAGATCTAGATATTTACTCTGTTAGAATGAGAGAATGACTAACACAGGGGGTCAAATAACTCTGAAGAGTAGGTAGAGCACTGGCTGGAATCAGAAACCTATGGCTTTGAACATTTCATTTTACCACTTCAGATCTCTGCTTCACACTATTTTAAAAGATTAGTGAGAGTGGCAAACTCAAATGTCTTTAAGGACTAGACAGGCATTTAAATGAATGGAGCACAGGGCATAAGATTATAAAGGAATAGAAACTGTTGAACTAGAGCTCATATGCTCCCTCCAAAGACTTTGAAATAAAAAAAAATTAATACTGTTAAATTAAAGCAAGTCTGTTGACCAAATCCAGCCCATGGGCTTCCAGTTTATAACTCCTAGATTAGTTGATTTCTTTTCAAGTCTAGTATCATCTTGTAGCATAGAAAAGTGATTGAATGAAAGAGAGGAGCAGTTGGTAGAGGGTATTGAATTTATGATATGATTTGATTTTTAAAAACCTTTCATTTGAGAAAATTTTAGTGATTAATGATATATACGAAGTTGCAAAGGTAGTACAGAGAGGTCCTGGGTACCTTTCATCTAGTTTCCCCACTAGCTACATATTACATAACTATAGTACAATATCAAAGGCAGAAAATGGACATTGGTGTGAAGTGTGTGTATAACTATGTCATTTTATCACATGGGTAGATTTGTGTCACTGTCACCACAATCAAGGTACATAACCGTTCTATCACCACAAAGATCTCTTTGTGTTACCCCTTTATAGTCACACCTACTCCATTGTGCCGCCATGGATGTACCATGTTCGGTTAATCATTCACCTATTATAGGACATTTTGGTCATTTCCAGTTTTCGGCTATTGCAGCTAATCTGTGAACAATTGTGTACAGAATTTTTTGTGTGGACATAGTTTTCATTCTGGGATAAATGTCCAGGAATGCAGTTGCTGGGTGATATGGTGAGTGTACATTTAATTTTTTAAGAAACTGCTGAACTATTTTTCAGAGTGACTGTACCATTTTATACTCTTAATGGCAATGTTTCTTTGCATTCCTGCCAGCTTATAGTAATGTTACTATTTTTATTTTAGCTGCTCTAATAGGTATGTAGTGATATCATCATGGTCTTAATTTGCATTTCTCTAATGGCTGGTGATAGTGAATATTTTTTCATGTGTTTCATGTTTGCCATCTATATATCTTTCATGTCTTTTGTTCACTTTTGAAATTGGATTGTTTATTGTTGAGTTCCCTTGGAACTGTGAATATGTCATCTTGTATGGCAAGGGAGAATTTAAGTTGCAGATGGAATTAAGGTTGCTAATCAGTTGATCTTAAGATAGGGTAGTTGTTCTGAATTGTCTGGGTGAACTCAGTGTAATCATAAGGATCCTTAAAAAAGGAAGACCAAAATGCAGGTGTAAGTCAGAGAGATTAGATGTGACCTACTGTTGTTTGTTTTGAAGATGGAGGAAGGAGTTTATGAGCCAAGTAATGTGAGTGGCCTCTAGAAGCTGGAAAAAAAAAGGAAGTAGATTCTCCTGTAGAGCTTCCAGAAAGGAATGCAGCCCTGTTAACACCTTAATTTTAGCCCAGCGAGACCCATTTCATATTTCTTACTGCTAGTAATATAAGGTAATAAATTTGTATTGTTTAAGCCACATAATGTGCGGTAGTTTGTTACAGCAGAAATAGAAAAAGGATGTAAGTGGCAAGATAATTCTTCTACATCAATAAGTGTTCATTCCACTATAGAATTTTTAAAAACTTTTAAAAAGCAGAGACATAAATATATATTAAAATAGGTACACATGAATTTGAAGTAAATGGGAGAGAGAGTATGTGGGGATGGATACTGAGGTACTTAAATGGAATCCTTAAGGTTCCATGGCATTCACTTTGAAGATTGATTTTTAATGATTAGAGAGTGGTGTGTTTTCTGCCTTTGTAAACCCAAAGTTTCTTATGTGCTGATATTTTTTTTTCTCTCCATCTTATTTTTCAAGCAGTGGGCGAACAGAATGGGGACCTTATGCTCTCAAGAAGTAATGGAACAGGTTGAAGACATTTTCTAAACGTTGCCCTATGTGCAAATGTGTGTCTGCTGAATCTAGATGTAACAGCTGTTTCTCACTTTCTTATGATGTGCTCCAAACTTTCAGCAGTATCTATGAAAAACACCTTTAAAATGTCTTATTTATGATGTGGGAAGTGGAGATTAAGATTACTGTGCTTATACTTCAGCCAGATATATGTGGTGTGATTGATGAAGATATTCAAACTAAGGCTAAAAGCCTAGGTTGATCCATGCATATTTTGTGAATGTTGTGATTGCTTTCATACTTAATAAGGTACTGGAAATCCCAGGAACAAAAATCACCAATACCTTGCCATATTTGAACTTCTGGCATTCTCTACATAAGCCTAAAAAATGCTGAGCCTATTCCTATTTCATTGCCAATATGTCACATTTACCTTAGAGAATGGACCTTATAACTTAACTACAAACTGTTTAACCTTGGATTTTGGGACTTTCACAGCCTTCCCTGTTTTGCCTCCCATCAGTACCCTATAAATAATCCAAGTATTATCAAAACTGGTTGTTTTCTGGTCCATACAACTGGTCAATACCTTTTCCTTTCTATACCTACCTCTACTTGGAATTCCCTCCCATCCTTCCTCCATCTTAGCCTACAGAAGTTTTAAGCATTTTTCAAGTCCCAGCTGAAATTCTGTCTCCTTGCATGAAGTGTCCTCTTCTTATTCTTGGAAGGAATTTGTCACAGAGAGGTTAAAATACCATGTCATGTATTATGGAAATTTGAGTATTTATGAACTCCTTATGATAGGGACTTTCTGAATTATTTTTCTCATTTCTTTAGGACCTAGTGTAAACTTTAGGTTCTCAGGAGATATTGCATAAGGTTATATGAAATAACTGTTGGAGTAGGAAAACTAGGACAACTGACATGGTCCGCCCACATGGATAGTTCTTCACATTTGAAAACCAGCTTTTGGCATCTTATTTTCCACGTTTATATGTGTGCCTTTTATTTTGCATTAACGTATTTTTACTCCTAACACACTGGTTTCATGTTTTTGACCTGCAGAGTTCAAAGAACTAGACTATTTAAGAACAAATAGTATATTAGTTTCCTTGGTGATGTTAATTTAGAACAAAGAAGGACTATGCTACGTCTGAACTCATCTTTTTTTTTTTTTTTTTTTTTTTTTTTTTAAACATCTTTATTGGGGTATAATTGCTTTACAATGGTGTGTTAGTTTCTGCTTTACAACAAAGTGAATCAGCTATACATATACATATGTTCCCATATGTCTTCCCTCTTGCGTCTCCCTCCCTCCCACTCTCCCCATCCCACCCTTCCAGGCTGTCACAAAGCACCGAGCTAATATCCCTGTGCCTTGCGGCTGCTTCCCCCCAGCTATCTACCTTACTACGTTTGTTAGTGTGTATATGTCCATGACTCTCTCTCGCCCTGTCAAAACTCACCCTTCCCCCTCCCCATATCCTTAAGTCCGTTCTCCAGTAGGTCTGCGTCTTTATTCCTATCTTACCCCTAGGTTCTTCATGACATTTTTTTCCCTTAAATTCCATATATATGTGTTAGCATACGGTATTTGTCTTTGTCTTTCTGACTTACTTCACTCTGTATGACAGATTCTAGGTCTATCCATCTCATTACAAATAGCTCAATTTCATTTCTTTTTAAGGCTGAGTAATATTCCATTGTGTATATGTGCCACATCTTCTTTATCCATTCATCCGATGATGGGCGCTTAGGTTGTTTCCATGTCCTGGCTATTGTAAATAGAGCTGCAATGAACATTTTGGTACATGACTCTCTTTGAATTTTGGTTTTCTCAGGGTATATGCCAAGTAGTGGGATTGCTGGGTCATATGGTAATTCTATTTGTAGTTTTTTAAGGAACCTCCATACTGTTCTCCACAGTGGCTGAACCAATTCACATTCCCACCAGCAGTGCAAGAGTGTCCCCTTTTCTCCACACCCTCTCCAGCATTTATTGTTTCTTGATTTTTTGATGATGGCCATTCTGACTGGTGTGAGATGATATCTCATTGTAGTTTTGATTTGCATTTCTCTAATGATTAATGATGTTGAGCATTCTTTCATGTGTTTGTTGGCAATCTGTATATCTTCTTTGGAGAAATGTCTATTTAGGTCTTCTGCCCATTTTTGGATGGGGTTGTTTCTGAACTCATCTTATAATTGAAGAATGCCCAAGAAATTATTATTCTCTCTTAAGCCTTGGATGGCTAAGAGGGGTAAAAGATGAAAATTCTTCCAAGGGTTCTTGTCCTATTATGGGCAAATTCCTTCTTGTTAAACATATTCTTATTTCTTCCTTCAGCTTCTCTAATTAACCAAAAACTTGCTTTCAAGTGAAACCAGATATATCTTCTACACATAACTCTCATTACCCCACTTCTATATATTCAAGGGGAAAGAATGGAGGGTTTGCCTCAGCTATATTAATTCAACAAATATTCATTCAACATAAATGTTTATCGAAAACCTAGAACAGTGTCTAGCCCATATACCAGTGACTAAGACAAAGTCCTTGCCCTCACAGAGCAATCATGTTGTGGGGACCTTTTCCAGAACATTTTCTCATTGGAAGTCCATGCTCTCTTATCTTCCTATGCTTTCCAAATCTTTGCTGACTTCAGCTACCGTATTGGACTTAATTCTACCTTCCTTTGTTAATTGACCTTACTTTTGCCATTATACTGCACTTTAGAACCCATGTTATCTAGATTCCCAGCACTCTGGCCTCAGTTCACTGTCATTCTTAATCTTCATTCTTCGTCGCTGTTCTTCATGGTCAGAGCATGGAGCTTGCTATCAAAAGAGAGTGGGGACTTCTGCTTTTGACCAAGAGGGAGTAATAGGGACTGGATTTATCTCCTTACCTGAAATATCTACCATACCAGGCAAAATACATGGACAAAAAGTTATGAAGACATAGCATATCAGGTAGCTCAGGACAGTGATCTCAGAGAAAAGAAAACAAATGAGATAAGCTCTATAATTGCACCAGCTTACTGCTTGTAGAAAGTTTCCAGTCTTCAATAGAAGGAGCAGGAAACCTCCCTCCTTGGTTTCCCTGAGATGAGGAGATTGAACTGGGAGTCCAGGAAGGCCAAGGTGGCTAGAGTTTACATCTATATATAGAGATAGCTTCAAAGATATTCAGAGTGTCCCCAATGAGTTTTCAGCTGATTACTGACCAGCACATGTATGTGCTGAAACTGTCAGAAGCCAGGAATATCTACCCAAAAGAAGCAGAAGGAATAATATGAGGTTTACACAGATCTGGGAATAGTTAGTATTCTCACCAGCCATAGTTAAAGGCCTCATAATTAATGGGACACTGGATAAATTACTCATAAGGATATTCCCTCATTGGTGGGGTAAAATCAGTATTGGATCAAAGGTTGCTCTGGTCCTGCTCAACAAAACTAAAAAGCAGGCATCAAAAGAATCAAACTGGTTCAAAGGGAGGAGAATCAAACTGGTTCAAAGGGAGGGGCTCAGGAGAGTAACTGAGTTATTTATGTGCTCAAAGGCTCATCGCTGAGCTGGGTATTCATGAATCTGATCCTAAACACCATACTAAAAACTATCGGAACTGAACTGAGAACTATACCACTGATGCAGTACTGTGCTTGTCAGAGGGGCTGGGGAGGCACACATGCAGAATATATTAAACAGCACTGTAAAGGCTTTGAAAACAGAACTCTCATTGAAACCATAACCTATGGAGGACTGGTTTGGACTCTGGCCTGAACTCATCTGTGTTGATTGACTACTAAAACAAAAATATCAGTATTCTCCATAGAACTGAACAAGACTCAGAGTCTTATATCATATTATTCAGAATGTTCAGGATATTTCCAAAATTATGCGGCATACAAATAACCAGGAAAATCTCAACTTGCATCAACAGATGCAAATGACAGGATGACACAGATGTTGGAATTATCTGACAAAAACTCTAAGGTAGCTATTATAATAATTCTCCAACAAATAAAGGTGGACACTCTTAAAATAAATGGAAATATAGACTGTCTCAGTGAAGAAATAGAAAATATAAAGTAGAAGCAAATGGAAATTTTAGAACTGAAAAATATACTGACTGAAATAAAAAACTAACTGCAGAGGCTTAATAGCAGAGTGGCATTGACAGAGGAAAGTATCAGTGAATGTGAAAATAGATCAAGAGAAACTATCCAATCTGAACAAAAGAGATAAGAAAGATTGAATAACAATTTAACAGATCCTCAAAGATCTGAGGATCCCAAAATGTTTAACATTTATGTCATCAGAGTCTCAGAGGGAGAGCAAGGGAAGTGTAATGCAGAAAAAATATTTAAAGAAATAATGTCTGAAACTTATCCCATTTGAGGGAAGACATAATCCTAAAGATTCAAGAAGTTCAGAGAACTCCAAACAGTATAAACATAAAGAAATCTATACTGTCTACATCATAATCAATCTGCTGAAAACTTAAAGAAAAAATCTTCAAAGCAGCCAGGGAAAAATGATATATTATTTACAGGAGAACTATAATTCAAATAATTGCAGGTTTCTTATCGGAAACCATGATGGCCAGAAAGAAGTGGAACAACATTTTTAAAGTGCTGAAAGAAAACAACTCTCAACTCCCAACTATATCAGGTGAAAATATCCTTCAGAAAAAAGGTGAAATAAAGACATTCTCAAACTAATGAAAATAATTCATTTCTTGGAAACGTCTTAAAAAACTGCTACAGTGAGTTCTTCAGACAGAAGGGAAATGGTACCAGAAGGAAACTTAGAAGATCAGAAATGGAGGAATAGCAATAGAAATGATAATTTTGTTATCCATATCTTACCACAAAAAAACCCCTAAAAGGATGGAAAAAATTACAGTCATTCCCAGTATCTGAGTGGTTCCAGGACCGCCTGCACATGGATACCAAAATCCAAGGTTGTTCAAGTCCCTTACAGTCAGACCTCTAAATCCACAGGTTTTGTATTCTGTAGATTCAACCAACTGCAGATTGTGTAGTATTTTCAATATGCAGTTGGTTGAATCCGTGGATGCAAAACTCATGGATATGGAAGGCTGACTGTATATTGTGAAAACACTAATAAAAAGAAATTTGCAGAGGCACATTAATATCAGACAAAGTAGATTTAAGAGAAAAGAAAATTACCAGAGATAAAGAAGGATATTGCATAGTGATAAAAGTATCAATTTACCAAGAAAATATAACCATCCTAAATTTGTATGTACCTAATAACAGAGCTTCAAAATACATGCAACAAGAAATTACTAGGATAAATTTATTATTTAGATAAGTTACGTTAAACATGATTCTATTAATGGAAAATTGTACAAAATGTAGACTAATAGACAGCAACAGAAATTAGATCAATGGTTGCCTGGGTACAAGAGAGTAAGATTACCAAGGGGCACAAGGAAACTTTCAGGGATGATGAATATGTTCATTATCTTGACTGTAGTAATGGTTTCTTGTATATATACTTATTTTAAAATTTATCAAATTGTATACTTTAAATATATGTTGTTTATTGTATATTGATTATGCCTCAATAAAGCAATACAGAAACTTGAAAGAGATAGACTGGAACAGCTCCAATCTTCCACACTTGCCTAGTTCATAGACTCTATATTTCTCCCTATTCCTACTCTTCTTCCCTACCAAATCTTCTGTTTATCTTTTTTGGATCTCCGGTATCTTGACCACTTCAAGTTCCTTCTTTGCTTCTTAGGATAGCCCCTTTCTGGGCATACATCAAAGAAAGTCAAGGGACTGAAGGAAGTTCTGGAATGTCTGACCTTACCATTCCAGCTGAGAAAAGAACCTAATCTAAGGGGAGAGGGTATGGGAAGGACAGATTGAAAAAAATTTTTTTTGTTTTAAGATCTTGAATCTTGAAGTCACGAAACTGCCCAGTTATTTATAAGTTTGGTCTACTAGAAGGAACCAAAAAAAAAAAAAAAAAAAAAAACCCACAAAAACAGAACTATAAGCACATTAATAGATGCTCAATATCATTAGTCAGTAGGGAAATACAAATAAAAACCCCAATGAAATTTACTTCACATTCACTAAAGTAGGCATAGTAATAATAATTTTTTAAAATGGAAAATAAGTGTTGGCAAGGATGTGAAGAAATTGGAATTTTCATACAGTGCTGGTAAATTGTATGCTTATGGTCTGAATGTGTGATGTGCTATCTCTGGGATATGATCTGTAGTTTGTTTTTGTGTCATATGTGCTTGTATTTGTGCTCATTAAATGATTGTAGAAGGACCTTGTAAATAAGTGCTGTCTTTAGGATGTTGTAAATTAGGGAGTAATGCAAAACAGAGGGCCCAGACCAGTATTAGGACTCTAGAAGAGTCCTGGAAAGGAAAAAGTCTTCATTTCAGAAGATTATAATTAATTGGAAAAGTAACTTGTATATCATAGAATATTAATAACTAATTAACACTTATATGAATATTCTGAAATTTGAAAAGCATTTTACCATATATAATCTGATTCTTATAATATCTCAGTGATGTAAGTGGCATAATACTTATTTCATGAAGGAGAAAACTACTTACATTTTAGTGCACTTAAGGCTAACCTAACGTATTTTTTGCTAGGTTAAAAATCACTTAATGCTACTATCAGCAAGAGATGATCCTTTTCCTCCTAAATTTTTTCCATTCTTTGAAGGGTAGGGTCCCTTCCTAGAGCTTTTGCAGTTCAAGGCAAACACTTGTCCCTAACCCCTTCATCCTTTGGGATGAAGAAGCAATTGGATAGTCAGTATTGATTTGAAGACTACAAATACTTGCAGGGAGAAAATAATACTGAACCAGACACCTTGTGGCTCAGTGAGAGAGCTCTTCAGGATAGGATGTATAGGATTCATGGACAGGCAATTGTGTGTATCCATTATGATGTGTACTATGTCAGGTATAGAGATTTAGAGACAAAATGATGTTGGGAAATGTGAACTTGTTGATATGGATGGTTTGATAGTAATCTTCACTCTCTGTGTAAGCCTTGGATATATTATTCTAAGTTGATGTTTTCTCATCTATGAAGTAGAGTTAATAATAGTGCCAAAGGGCTTCTCTGGAGGTTGAAAAAATATCATGTGTACAAATCATTTAATATCAGACCTGATGTGGGGTAAGCAATAGACACTTATTAGCTATTAATATTAATAAATTTTCATGATGAAGACAAAGATTACATACTCTAGTAGTAGGAAATCTTTTAGAGAACACTTGGAAATGGAAGGAAGACTGTCATAAAGAACACCTTTAGATAGACAAAAAGGACTTGGAGGAAAGAGAGACTCACCCAGGGAAATCTCCATGAATGGACATTAGGACCACCAGCAGTGCAGCCTGATCTCAACTAAAAGGTCTTGGAAGAATAAGGGAGAAAAGATCTCTACTCCTAAGCAATCATGAAAGTAATGTGGTAGAGTATTCCCTGGGCTTGGGAATGGGACTTGAAGCAAGGGTGGAATTAGGGAAGGAAACAACAAACGTCTTATCAGTGCATTTGTCTTTGCCGGGCTGATTTAGGTAGTGAGATTCTGTACTTGAAAATCATTTATTCTAGATCATCAGACACCACTGTAATTAAATAGAATCAGAATTTAATTAAACAGACGTTTATCGAGCACTTCTTACTTGTAAGGCAATTTCTTGTGTAACTTTGTTAATCTTGATATGTTCAGTATAAGACAAAGCCAATGCTCTTCAGGCCCTTGCTTAAATGAGAAGATGAGTATGCAATGCAGGTGATCAGTTTTGGATAAGGAGTACTGAGAGAATTGACAGGGAAAGAAGTTCTTCCAGCAGTATGGTCTAAAGAAGAAAAAAATACCTGAAATCACTTTTGAGTGTTACTGGTAATAGAAATCAATTAGGACAAAGTGCTTGGAGCCTTTGTTTTCGGGGACTGCCCAATTTGTTTATTCATATGCTTTCTGTGTTGGATATAGCAACACTTTGAGCACTATATTGGTTTGCTGTTACATAACAAATTACTCCAAAATTCAGTGTCTTTAAACAACAAATACTTATTCATAAGTCTGAAGGTGAGCTGCCTGGGGATTAGCTGATCCTAGTCTTGGCTTGGTTTAATCACTTCTGCTCTTTGGACCAGAGAAATAACCTGAGTATATTCTTATGGTGATGGTAGAATACAAGAGAGCAGATGGAAACATGCAAGACCTCTTAAGGCCTAGATTCAGATATAGGTCACTGTCATATCAGCCTAATTCTGTTGGCCACAGAAAGTCACATGGCCAGCCAAACCTAGGATTGACTCATGGAAGTAGAGGACAGTGAGTGAAAATTTCTGAACAATTATCTAATCTGTCAACCATAAGCTCTGAGAACACTGGCAAAGGCTCTTCAAAAACCCAAATAGTTTGGGGCCCATTACATTGATTTCCATGATGTACGTTATGCCCCTGGATAAAATTGGAACTTTGAACAGAACTTTCTATTTGCATACCAAATTAAAATTCACAGAGAACTTTCACATGTGTTATTTCAGAACTGCTTATTAATATAAGAAGAGATTATCATCCCTAAATTAAGGATCAGAGACATGAAATGGCAGTCCCAGGTTAACAATCTCTAGGGATGAATAGACAGGTATGGTTTCCGCCTGATTTAATACAGAAGAAATTCTGAAGCATGGGTAGTTACATACTCAGGAGTCATCTTGGGTCCTTGATGCAGCAAGTAGTCCTTTGTCTTCTGATCAAGGGCAGAGAGATTGGAAGAATGGCTTCTACATATTTCTTTCTTTTTGGCATCTGGACTCTAGACTTAGAGAGAAACCGTGTTTTTCTTTCTTTGACATCAGATAGGTGGAAACATTATTTTGGTTGCTTCTACAGTTTCCTCTCATTCCAAAAGCCTAGAAGGTTGGAATTGATTACTATTTTGCCTTTGAACATAACTAGATTTGAAAGCATTTGTCAACTAGTATTTGGCAGCGGTTAGAAAATACCTCAGTTGATATAATTCTAGTTTCACTTAGGATTGGTTTGGGTATGTGGCAGTTACTATTAGTTTTCTACCCAACAGCCATTCCTGCCCTTCTTCTTGTCTAAAAGAACCTCACTTTTGTTTAGGAACAGGCAGCTGTATGCTTCAGGGGAAGCCGATTCCTTCTCAACCGTAGGCAGGTAGATCTTAATTACTTTAAGTCAATCCTGGTAATTCTAATCTCTTCACCAGTGATTGATTTGGGAATGGCCAATGAGGTAAAAATGGAAATCTCCTGGGGGGTTTCCGAGAAAGGTTTCTTCACTTTTAAAAGAAATGCACTGAGAAAAACAGTCCTTTTTCTGCCTCCAGACACCACTGTGTGAGGAGTGCTGCTCCTCATACAGAGCTCACACAGTAGCTGCTGCAGCCATCTTGCTACCATTTAGGGCTATGCCTGAAGACAAAAGCCAACACTCTAAGGACAGCCGAGCAAGAATTGGAAATGATTTACATCATAGAAAATATCACTGAGCCACGGAATTAATCAACCCTAAAAACACCTTACTTTAAGATTCCTCTTTTTATGTGAGATATTACATTTATGTAGTGTTACACTACTTTGTTCTTGTTGTTTGCTGCTGAGTGTGACCTAATTAATTGAAAGTAGGACCTTGTAGTGAGGTACTCTACATCTTGCCTTGCCCTGACCCTCAAGGGGGCAATAAATATGGTGATCAGGAGCATGAGCTTTGAGTGTATTAGATCTAGGTTTAAATCCTGGATTTTGCCTTTTATTAGCTGAAGAACCTTGGGTGAGTAATCTAACCTCTCTAAGCTTCCTTTGTTTTATTATCTGTGAAATGGGAATAATAATATTAGCTATTTTATAGGGTTATTAAGATTATGTAAATTAATGCATTCCAAGTCTTAAAATAGTATCTGTTACAAGCTATAAGAGCTCAGTAAATTTTTCTTATTCACTAATGTTTGGAAATGCAGATTGATGCCACTGTCCACACAAGGACAGCTTGCTTCTCACCTGTGGAGATAAAAATCTAAGCTGTGAGGGCTTCCCTGGTGGCGCAGTGGTTGAGAGTCCACCTGCCGATGCAGGGGACATGGGTGCGTGCCCTGGTCCGGGAAGATCCCACATGTTGTGGAGTGGCTAGGCCTGTGAGCCATGGCCACTGGGCCTGCGCGTCCGGAGCCTGTGCTCCGCAATGGGAGAGGCCACAACAGTGAGAGGCCCGCGTACCGCAAAAAAAAAAAAAAAAAAAAAAGCTGTGAGAGGAGTTATATTTATGGGAGAAAGTTTTAGGGTTTACAGGAAATTGTAAAGCTCTTAATGGAGGGATTGGATAACTGGGAGTTCTTTACTTCCACGTCCTTTCCTTCTCCTCTGAGAAGGAGGAATTGGACTACCTGATCCTGCTACCTTGACCTTTGAGGTAATGCTTCAGAGGGTCCTGACTCTGCTCTCCTAGCCAAGAAGCATTGTCCTGTGCCATAGCTGGTTGTTCTGTTTGCCAAGTTATGTTCATGGCCTCTGTGTTCCCTGGCCCTTTAAGCTGAGCTGAGTCACCATTTTCAGCCAGTATTTGAGACAGAAGCTTGTAGTTCTTCTAGAAAATCACTTAGATTGCCTCCCTTCACCTATCCCCAGGTATATCTCTTTTTCCTTTGGGGCAGGTTATCCTGGTCCCTCAAGAAACTATGTAGGCACTGCTGTCTTCTACTTTCACTAGTGTGGTCTTGGGTGTTCTTCATAACAACTTAGGAGACCTTCATGATGATGTCGCCTCTAGGTACCCTGCCCTCAACCATGTCTCCCAACACGCAAACATACACCCTCCTTGCCCTTCCCCCAGGTATGCCTTAGCAAAGAGCAAAGCATTTTATAGTTGTCGTAGGAGGTAAAAACCTTGGAAAGCCCTGCTCTAGAGAAGCTGCTGTGAGACTGCCTCGGAAATAGAATGTCAGATCATCTTTCAGTCCAGGGGAAGAACTGTGAAATGCACTGGGGTATGGCCCGAAAGAGAACTGGGCTGGGAGCCAGGAGACCCGTTATTCTATAAAAGACTTACTGTGGGACCTTAGGAAGTCACTCTACCTTTCAATGTCTATTTACTCATCCTCAGTTAATAACTATACATTAACTGAATTAACTTATTTAATAAGTATGAATATTTAACTTATGAATTATACATTCATTTGAATAATTACTTAGTTAATGTTTTATTATTTAATTAAGTGCCTGCAAGAGATCAGGGACCATGTCTGGTTCTACTCATTATTGTAACAGCACAATTCCTGACTTAGAATAAGTGGTCAAAAAATAATTATGACTGAAGAAATGAATCTATAGTAGAATAGGCTCTAGAAGAGGATCCCTGAAGTTCCTTTTCTATAAATAAAGGGAAAATTATATTTCCTCATGCCCTCCTTAGTGTAAAACTGAATAGTGCAGAATATAAATGCCAATGTATTTGAGGGGGGAACCATCTCAGTTCCTGAAGCGTCAAGATAACTGGGGCATTTGAAAGAACTTTTGAGGAAAATCTGGCTATTTTAACTTGACAAGAGCGAACATGGCAGGGCTAGAAAGTATATGCATGCATGCACTTATCTTAAAGACTAAGGTAGGATCATGTAAAAGTAAGACCATTACTTTGGACTATCTGATATCAATCAGAAATAAGAGAAAGTCCAATCCCCCATGTGTTGAAATAAATGTGGGAGCTTCTATAAGAGTAATTGGGAAACTGAAGAATTCTGTAGAAGAAATCGACCCCTATATGTGAGATGCCTCTGATGCAGAGGACATCTTGAAGTAATATACAACACTGATGACACTTCTTCAACACTTAGTAGATCTGACCCTTCCTTTCATCTGTCATTTTGCTGAATCACATGGCCTAGCAAGCAGCTAACACACTGCAGCCAAACCTAACAATTGCAGGCTGGAAACATATGCTCTCTCAGATTGATTAGTGATATTACCAGTGTTTAAACCCATTTCCTGTCACCTTGGAGGATGGAGGTTACTTGACAGGAAGTCATTCTGCTGTCATCCAGCAGGGCTGCCAGCGCAATTGTTTAAATTTGTCGGTGAGTAGGGAGGCAGCCGGCTTTACTCTGGTCTAAAGCTTTTGCACATGTTGAGTAACATAGCATTTAGCATATCATGGAAGCACCTAGTTTTGATACTAATGGAATGTGCATTTCCTCCAGATTTCTAAGTTTTCAAAGGTTTTGGCAAATGCTGACATGGAAACTGTTTTAGTTTAAAATGAGCCTTATTTTGTTCTTAAAGAGTCATTTTGCATTAGCTGTGTATTGAAGTCGATTTTGAAAAATCACCTCTTTGGGGAATGGGCAAAAAAGAAGTCCCAAGAGGCAGCACATTTCCTCTAATAAATTCAAGCAGCTTTTTCTTTATATTGAAGGTATTATTTGTTATACATTTTCCTTGTCATACTGAGCATTCCCAGACCATCATTTAAAACAGATTGGTAATTTGGCCCTTAATTTTGGCACCTGTACATCTTTTAAAGCTCTGGTCTGTGTTCGGAGACTTAACTACTCTGTAAGTTAATACCTTTTAGGGCCTGAACACCACCATTAACATCAAATTGGCCTCCAGGATTCTGGATAGAATCATTTTTTTTAACATCTTTATTGGAGTATAATTGCTTTACAATGGTGTGCTAGTTTCTGCTTTATAACAAAGTGAATCAGCTACACATCTACCTATATCCCCATATCTCCTCCCTCTTGCATCTCCCTCCCACCACCCTATCCCACCCCTCTAGGTGGTCACAAAGCACTGAGCTGATCTCCCTGTGCTATGTGGCTGCTTCCCACTAGCCATCTATTTTACATTTGGTAGTGTATATATGTCCATGCCACTCTCTCACTTCGTCCCAGCTTACCCTTCCCCCGCCCTGTGTCTTCAAGTCCATTCTCTACGTCTGTGTCTTTATTCCTGTCCTGCTCCTAGGTTCTTCAGAACAATTTTTTTTTATATTCCATATATATGTGTTAGCATATGGTATTTGTTTTTCTCCTTCTGACTTACTTCACTCTGTATGACAGACTCTAGGTCCATCCACCTCACTACAAATAACTCAATTTCGTTTCTTTTTATGGCTGAGTAATATTCCATTGTATACATGTGCCACATCTTCTTTATTTCATTCATCTGTTGAGGGACACTTAGGTTGCTTCTATATCCTGGCTATTGTAAATACAGCTACAGTGAACATTGTGGTACATGACTCTTTTTGAATTATGGTTTTCTCAGGGTATATGCCCAGTAGTGGTATTGGTGGGTCATATGGTAGTTCTACTTTTAGTTTTTTAAGGAACTTCTGTACCGTTCTCCATAGTGGCTGTATCAATTTACATTCCCACCAACAATGCAGGAGGGTTCCCTTTTCTACACACCCTCTCTGGCATTTATTGTTTGTAGATTTTTTTGATGATGCCCATTCTGAAAGGTGTGAGATGATATCATTGTAGTTTTGATTTGCATTTCTCTAATAATTAGTGATGTTGAGCAGCTTTTCATGTGCTTCTTGGCCATCTGTATGACTTTATTTTTTTTTTAACATCTTTATTGGGGTATAATTGCTTTACAATGATGTGTTACTTTCTGCTTTAAACAAAGTGAATCAGTTATACATATACATATGTTCCCATATCTCTTCCCTCTTGCGTCTCGCTCCCTCCCACCCTCCCTATGCCACCCCTCTAGGTGGTCACAAAGCACTGAGCTGATCTCCCTGTGCTATGCGGCTGCTTCCCGCTAGCTATCTACCTTACGTTTGGTAGTGTATGTATGTCCATGCCTCTCTCTCGCTTTGTCACAGCTCACCCTTCCCCCTCCCCATATCCTCAAGTCCATTCTCTAGTAGGTCTGTGTCTATTCCCGTCTTACCCCTAGGGTCTTCCTGACATTTTTTTTAAATTCCATATATATGTGTTAGCATATGGTTATTTGTCTTTCTCTTTCTGACTTCACTCTGTATGACAGACTCTAGGTCTATCCACCTCATTACAAATAGCTCAATTTCGTTTCTTTTTATGGCTGAGTAATATTCCATTGTATATATGTGCCACATCTTCTTTATCCATTCATCCGATGATGGGCTCTTAGGTTGTTTCCATCTCCGGGCTATTGTAAATAGAGCTGCAATGAACATTTTGGTACATGACTCTTTTTGAATTATGGCTTTCTCAGGGTATATGCCCAGTAGTGGGATTGCTGGGTCATATGGTAGTTCTATTTGTAGTTTTTTAAGGAGCCTCCATACTGTTCTCCATAGTGGCTGTACCAATTCACATTCCCACCAGCAGTGCAAGAGTGTTCCCTTTTTCTAAACACTCTCCAGCATTTATTGTTTCTAGAGTTTTTGATGATGGCCATTCTGACTGGTATGAGATAATATCTCATTGTAGTTTTGATTTGCATTTCTCTAATGATTAATGATGTTGAGCATTCTTTCATGTGTTTATTGGCAGTCTGTATATCTTCTTTGGAGAAATGTCTATTTAGGTCTTTTACCCATTTGGGGGTTGGGTTGTTTTTTTTTTTGATATTGAGCTGTATGAGCTGCTTGTAAATTTTGGAGATTAATGCTTTGTCAGTTGCTTCATTTGCAAATATTTTTTCCCATTCTGAGGGTTGTCTTTTGGTCTTGTTTATGGTTTCCTTTGCTGCGCAAAAGCTTTGAAGTTTCATTAGGTCCCATTTGTTTATTTTTGTTTTTATTTCCATTTCTCTAGGAGGTGGGTCAAAAAGGATCTTGCTGTGATTTACATCATAGAGTGTTCTGCCTATGTGTTCCTCTAAGAGTTTGATAGTTTCTGGCCTTACATTTAGGTCTTTAATCCATTTTGAGCTTATTTTTGTGTATGGTGTTAGGGAGTGATCTAATCTCATACTTTTACATGTAGCTGTCCAGTTTTCCCAGCACCACTTATTGAAGAGGCTGTCCTTTCCCCACTGTACATTCCTGCCTCCTTTATCAAAGATAAGATGACCATATGTGTGTGGGTGTATCTCTGGGCTTTCTATCCTGTTCCATTGATCTATCTTTCTCTTTTTGTGCCAGTACCATACTGTCTTGATTACTGTAGCTTTGTAGTATAGTCTGAAGTCAGGGAGCCTGATTCCTCCGGCTCCGTTTTTCATTCTCAAGATTGCTTTGGCTCTTCGGGGTCTTTTGTGTTTCCATACAAATAGTGAAATTTTTTGTTCTAGTTCTGTGAAAAATGCCAGTGGTAGTTTGATAGGGATTGCATTGAATCTGTAGATTGCTTTGGGTAGTAGAGTCATTTTCACAACGTTGATTATGTCAATCCAAGAACATGGTATATCTCTCCATGTATTTGTATCATCTTTAATTTCTTTCATCAGTGTCTTATAGTTTTCTGCATACAGGTCTTTTGTCTCCTTAGGTAGGTTTATTCCTAGATATTTTGTTCTTTTTGTCATAATGGTAAATGGGAGTGTTTTTTTGATTTCACTTTCAGATTTTTCGTCATTAGTGTATAGGAATACCAGAGATTCCTGTGCATTTATTTTGTATCCTGCTACTTTACTGAATTCATTGATTAGCTCTAGTAGTTTTCTGGTAGCATCTTTAGGATTCTCCATGTAGAGTATCATGTCATGTGCAAACAGTGACAGCTTTACTTCTTCTTTTCCGATTTGGATTCCTTTTATTTCCTTTTCTTCTCTGATTGCTGTGGCTAAAACTTCCAGAACTATGTTGAATAAGGTTGGTGAGAGTGGGCAACCTTGTCTTGTTCCTGATCTTAGTGGAAATGCTTTCAGTTTTTCACCATTGAGGACGATGTTGGCTTGTCAAATATGGACTTTATTATGTTGAGGAACGTTTCCTCTATGCCTACTTTCTGCAGGGTTTATTTTTTATCATAAATGGGTCTTGAATTTTGTCGAAAGCTTTCTCTGCCTCTATTGAGATGGTCATATGGTTTTTCTCCTTCAGTTTGTTAATATGGTGTATCACATTGATTGATTTGCGTATATTGAAGAATCTTTGCATTCCTGGAATAAACCCCACTTGATTATGGTATATGATCCTCTAAATGTGCTCTTGGATTCTGTTTGCTAGTATTTTGTTGAGGATTTTTGCATCTGTATTCATCAGTGATATTGGCCTGTAGTTTTCTTTCTTTGTGACATCTTTGTCTGGTTTGGTATCAGGGTTTGGTGGCCTTGCAGAATGAGTTTGGGAGTGTTCCTCCCTCTGGTATATTTTGGAAGAGTTTGTGAAGGATAAGTGTTAGCTCTTCTCTAAATGTTTGATAGAATCTGCCTGTGAAGCCATCTGGTCCTGGGCTTTTGTTTGTTGGAAGATTTTTAATCACAGTTTCAATTTCAGTGCTTGTGATTGGTCTGTTCATATTTTTTATTTCTTCCTGATTCAGTCTCGGCAGGTTGTGCATTTCTAAGAATTTGTCCATTTCTCCCAGGTTGTCCATTTTATTGGCATAGAGTTGCTTGTAGTAATCTCTCATGATGTTTTGTATTTCTGCAGTGTCAGTTGTTACTTCTCCTTTTTCATTTCTAATTCTATTGATTTGAGTCCTCTCCCTTTTTTTCTTGATGAGTCTGGCTAATGGTTTATCAATTTTGTTTATCTTCTCAAGAAACCAGCCTTTAGTTTTGTTGATCTTTGCTATCATTTCCTTCATTTCTTTTTCACTTATTTCTGATCTGATCTTTTTGATTTCTTTCCTTCTGCTAACTTTGGAGTGTTTTTTTTTCTTCTTTCTCTAATTGCTTTAGGTGCAAGGTTAGGTTGTTTATATGAGATGTTTCCTGTTTCTTAAGGTAGGATTGTATTGCTATAAACTTCCCTCTTAGAACTGCTTTTGCTGCATCCCATAGGTTTTGGGTCATCGTGTCTCCATTGTCATTTGTTTCTAGGTATTTTTTGATTTCCTCTTTGATTTCTTCAGTGATCACTTCGTTATTAAGTAGTATATTGTTTAGCCTCCACGTGTTTGTATTTTTACAGATCTTTTCCTGTAATTGATATCTAGTCTCATAGTGTTGTGGTCAGAAAAGATACTTGATACAATTTCAATTTTCTTAAATTTACCAAGGCTTGATTTGTGCCTCAAGATATTATCTATCCTGGAGAATGTTCCATGAGCACTTGCGAAAAATGTGTATTCTGTTGTCTTTGGATGGAATGTCCTATAAATATCAATTAAGTTCATCTTGTTTAATGTATCATTTAAAGCTTGTGTTTCCTTATTTATTTTCATTTTGGATGATCTGTCCATTGGTGAAAGTGGGGTGTTAAAAGTCCCCTACTATGAATGTGTTACTGTCAGTTTCCCCTTTTATGGCTGTTAGTATTTGCCTTATGTATTGAGGTGCTCCTATGTTGGGTGCATAAATATTTACAATTGTTATATCTTCTTCTTGGATTGATCCCTTGATCATTATGTAGTGTCCTTCTTTGTCTCTTCTAATAGTCTTTATTTTAAAGTCTATTTTGTCTGATATGAGAATTGCTACTCCAGCTTTCTTTTGGTTTCCATTTGCATGGAATATCTTTTTCCATACCCTCACTTTAAGTCTGTATGTGTCTCTAGGTCTGAAGTGGGTCTCTTGTAGACAGCCTATATATGGGTCTTGTTTTTGTATCCATTCAGCCAATCTGTGTCTTTTGGTGGCAGCCTTTAATCCATTCACATTTAAGGTAATTATCAATATGTATGTTCCTATTCCCATTTTCTTAATTGTTTTGCGTTTGTTATTGTAGGTCTTTTCCTTCTCTTGTGTTTCTTGCCTAGAGAAGATCCTTTAGCATTTGTTGTAAAACTGGTTTGGTGGCGCTGAGCTCTCTCAGGTTTTGCTTGTCTGTAAAGGTTTTAATTTCTCCATCAAATCTGAATGAGATCCTTGCTGGGTAGAGTAATCTTGGTTGTAGGTGTTTCTCCTTCATCACTTTAAATATGTCCTGCCAGTCCCTTCTGGCTTGCAGAGTTTCTGCTGAAAGATCAGCTGTTAACCTTATGGGGATTCCCTTGTGTGTTATTTGTTGTTTTTACCTTGCTGCTTTTAATGTTTTCTTTGTATTTAATTTTTGACAGTTTGATTAATATGTGTCTTGGCATGTTTCTCCTTGGATTTATCCTGTATGGGACTCCAGGAATCAAGTGCTTCCTGGACTTGATTAACTATTTCCTTTCCCATATTAGGGAAGTTTTCAAATATAATCTCTTCAAATATTTTCTCAGTCCCTTTCTTTTTCTCTTCTTCTTCTGGAACCCCTATAATTTGAATGTTGGTGCATTTAATGTTGTCCCAGAGGTCTCTGAGACTGTCCTCAGTTCTTTTCATTCTTTTTTCTTTATTCTGCTCTGCAGTAGTTATTTCCACTATTTTATCTTCCTGGTCACTTATCCGTTCTTCTGCCTTGGTTATTCTGCTATTGATCCCTTCTAGAGTATTTTAAATTTCATTTATTGTATTGTTCATCATTGCTTGTTTCCTCTTTAGTTCTTCTAGGTCCTGTTAAATGTTTCTTGCATTTTCTCTATTCTATTTCCAAGATTTTGGATCATCTTTACTATCATTAATCTGAATTCTTTTTCAGGTAGACTGCCTATTTCCTCTTCATTTGTTAGGTCTGGTGGGTTTTTATCTTGCTCCTTCATCTGCTGTGTGTTTTTCTGTCTTCTCATTTTGCTTATCTTACTGTGTTTGGGGTCTCGTTTTTGCAGGCTGCAGGTTCGTAGTTCCGGTTATTTTTGGTGTCTGTCCGCAGTGGCTAAGTTGGTTCAGTAGGTTGTGTAGGCTTCCTGGTGGAGGGGACTTGTGCCTGTGTTCTGGTGGATGAGGCTGGATCTTGTCTTTCTGGTGGGGAGGTCCACGTCTGGTGGTGTGTTTTGTGGTGTCTGTGGACTTATTATGATTTTAGGCAGCCTCTCTGCTAATGGGTGGGGTCGTGTTCCTGTCTTGCTTGTTGTTTGGCATAGGGTGTCCAGTACTGTAGCTTGCTGGTCGTTGAGTGAAGCTGGGTGTTGGTGTTGAGATGGAGGTCTCTGGGAGAGCTTTTGCCATTTGATATTATGCAGAGCTTGGAGGTCTCTGGTGGACCAATTTCCTGAACTGTGCTCTCCCACCTCAGAGGCACAGTCCTGACAGCCGGCCAGGGCATCAAACCCTGTCAGCCACATGGCTCAGAAGACGACTGAGAAAGAAAGAAAGAAAGAAAGGAAGAGAGGGAGGGAGGGAAGGATGAAGGAAGGAAGGAAAAAAACCAAGTTTTTAAAATAAAAAATTAAAAAATTATTAAAAATAAAAAGTAATAAAAAAGAGAAAAATAAATAAATAAAAAAGAAGAAGATAGCAACCAGACCAATAAACCAATCCACCAATGATAACAAGAGCTAAAAACTGTACTAACAACAAACAAAAAAAAAATAGGACAGACAGAACCCTAGGACAAATGGTAAAAGCAAAGCTTTACAGACAAAATCACACAAAGAAGCATACACATACACACTCACAAAAAAAGAAAAAGGAAAAAAAAATCTATACATTAAAAAAAAGAGGAAGAGAGCAACCAAAGTAATAAACACATCTACCAATGATAATAAACTCTAAATACTAAACTAAGATAAACATCAAACCAGAAATCAGTCAGTAGCATACAGCAAACCCCAAGTCTACAGTTGCTCCTAAACTCCACCGCCTCAATTTTGGGATGATTCGCTGTCTATTCAGGTATTCCACAGATGCAAGGTACATTAAGTTGATTGTTGAGGTTTAATCTGCTGCCCCTGAGGCTGCTGGGAGAAATTTCCCTTTCTCTTCTTTGTTTTCACAGCTCCTGGGGTTCAGCTTTGGATTTGGTCCTGCCTGTGTGTGTAGGTCACCTTAGAGCATCTGTTCCCCACCCAGACAGGATGAGGTTAAATTAGCAGCTGCTTCGGGGGCTCTGGCTCACTCAGGCGGGGGTGAGGGAGGGGTATGGAATGTGGGGCGAGCCTGTGGCAGCAGAGGCCAGCGTGACATATCACCAGCCTGAGGCGCGCCGTGCGTTCTCCCGGGGAAGTTGTCTCTGGATCACCAGACCCTGGCAGTGGTGGGCTGCACAGGTTCCCAGAAGGTGAGGTGTGAGTAGTGACCTGTGCTTGCAAACAGGCTTCTTGGTGGCTGCAGCAGCAGCCTTAGCATCTCATGCCTGTCTCTAGTGTCTGCGCTGATAGCCGTGGCTTGCGCCTGTCTCTGGAGCTCGTTGAGGCGGTGCTCTGAATCCCCTCTCCTCGGGCACCCTGAAATAATAGTCTCTTGCCTCTTGGACAGTTCCAGCCTTTTTCCCGGACTCCCTCTCGGCTAGCTGTGGTGCACTAGCCCCCTTCACGCTGTGTTCACGCAGCCAACCCCAGTCCTCTCCCTGGCGTCTGGCCTCAGAAGCCTGAGCCTCAGCTCCCAGCCCCTGCCCATCCTAGTGGGTGAGCAGACAAGCCCCTCAGGCTGGTGAGTGCTGGTCGGCACCGATCCTCTGTGCTGGAATCTCTCCGCTTTGCCCTCTGCACCCCTGTTGCTGCACTCTCCTCTGTGGTTCTGAAGCTTCACCCCTTCGCCACCCCGTCTCCGCCTGCGAAGGGGCTTCCTAGTGTGTGGAAACTTTTCCTCCTTCACAGCTCCCTCCCAGAGGTGCAGGTCCCATCCCTATTCTTTTGTCTCTGTCTTTTCTTTTTCTTTTTCCCTACCCAGGTACGTGGAGAGTTTCTTGCCTTTTGGGAAGTTTGAGGTCTTCTGCCAGCATTCAGTAAGTGTTCTGTAGGAGTTGTTCCACATGCAGATGTATTTCTGATGTATTTGTGGGGAGGAAGGTGATCTCCACGTCTTACTCTTCCACCATCTTGAAGGTCTCCTCTAGGATCATTTTTTATATTTGTTTATTTAATCTTTATTAGCCAAAGGTTGTCCAGAAGCTGTAAGGGAGTGAATTACCCATGAAGCTTGGAGGTGTGTTTAAATCTTTCCTTATAGCTTCAGGTTGAGGAGAGGGTTTGAGCATTGTAAGTACTTTGGGCTGCTTATGATTCTAACATTTGTTTCTAGGCAGCCTTTAAAACCCAGCCACAAGTTGTTCCCATTCTCTGGCCTGTAGGCCGAACAAGTCCTAGATTTCCGTAGCTGGAGGATACCACCGAGATCATCTGGTCAAAACCATTTATTTTACAGGTAGGGAAACTGAAGTCCAAAGAGGGGAAGTTATTAAGCTGCTGGAGTCTTAAGTTATTTCTCTTAGGATGTATTTGCTTTTCAGTGGAAGTCACTTAATACAAATTCTTTAAGAACCAAGGGAAAGGATTTTTATTAATGGAGTTTCATAAACTGTCAGATGGTGGGGAGCTATTCCTGGACAGGGAAGTTCTTCAAGTAGGTGCCTATTTCTTCTACTGTTCCTCCTTATTGGTACTAACTCCTCCACTGCTAAGAAGTAAGACTCTTTAAAATTAAAGAAGCTTCATTCCACATAATACCTGGGTATGCATATTTCAGGAAAACACTTAAGCACAGTGCCTGGCATGAAGTAGGTGCTAAAAATGTGTACTTAAAGCATATATCAAAATGGTTTCGGGCTTACCTGCTGGCACAGTGGTTCAGAATCCGCCTGCCAATGCAGGGGACACCAGTTGGAGCCCTGGGCCGGGAAGATCCCATATGCCGTGGAGCAGCTAAGCCCGTGCACCACAACTACTGAGACAGTGCTCTAGAGCCTGCGAGCCACAACTGAAGCCCTCGTGCCACAACTACTGAAGCTTGCATGCCTAGAGCCCGTGCTCCGCAACAAGAGAAGCCACCGCAATGAGAAGCCTGTACACCACAACGAAGAGTAGCCCCTGCTCGCCGCAACTAGAGAAAGCTCGCGTGCAGCAACGAAGACCTGATGCAGCCGAAAAACAAATAAATAAATTTATTTTAAAAAATGGTTTAAAATATTTTAATGTAATGAAAAGTAACATTCTATTGAAGAAAGAACATTTTAATTGAGTCCAGATTCCCAACCCTAATAATAGTGTATCCAAGCATGACTGATGATTGCTGAGTTGTCAGTATTCTGAAATTGTGTAATTAACATTCATCCTCATGAGGGTTTTGTGTCTATTCTGAAGTATCTGACTAATCTTTTGCTGATTCTTGGTAGGGGTTGAGATGAGAAAGGAATCCTAGATTCTTAGCATTAGATGACTTCTTAGAGGTCATCTAGGCCAAACGGTTATCGAAAGCTTGCTTGATTTCTCTTTGCAGTAAACCTGCCAAATTGTTAACCAGGTTTTGCTTAAGGCACTTCCAAGATAGGGTGGCTCCTCATTTCATGAGGTGATCCAGTCATCTTTGAACAGAAGATGACCAGAAGATGACTGGATTTTAAAGTTATACCTTTAAAAATTAGTTATCTTTAGCAATATTATTAATCCCTTAAAATTTCTACCCATTGATGGTAGTTCTGATCTCTGCAATCAGGATAAGAGATTCCTCTTCCACAAGACTGCAATTCACGAGTCTGTTTTTTTCCAAGCTTGGAGGATGTATCGTTAACATTATTCCTGCTTCTAAGGGAAGATTCCTAGTTAGGCTGATTTGACGGTAATTTTTCTTCCCAAGTATGTTTTATTTACCTTTTACAATATTTTGTGCTTAAAGATTTTCAAAGTAGTAGCTAATAAACACATTTAGTTTCCTTCCTAGTCTTTTGACTTTTCAAAATCTTATTCCCCCAAATTCAAACCCCACCAAAAACTGCGTTTTGGATTATTTCTTTATGGGAGAACAACTGTGGTCACAACAGAGAAAATTCTAAAGGTCTAAAATTAATAACTGGTCTTTGGATAATTCCACTTTTCAGTCCAAAATAAGTAAATAAATAGACAAGGATAGAGTGTATCACTTCTCTGCTTAAAAAGATACAGTTAGTCGTGAATGTCTTCCATTTACGTCTAAATGTTACTGGACGTAGTGTTACTCACAGTGTGATCCACAAATGGGCATCATCAGCATTACCTAGGAGCTTATTGGAAATGAATTCCCAGGCCTCACCCAGACCTACTGGATCAGAATCTCTGGTCTCCCAAATCTGTACTCTGGTAACTTCAGGGGATTCTTATGCACACTAAAATTTGAGATGCATTGGTGTAAACTTCTTAGACTGACATTCAACATCTACTGAAATGCCCAAACAACCTTTCTTTTTTTTTTTTAACCTAAGAGGAGGCAGATTTTATTTTATTTATTTTTTAAAATAAATTTATTTATTTTATTTATTTACTTTTGGCTGTGTTGGGTCTTCACTGCTGTGTGTGGGCTTTCCCTAGTTGTGGCGAGTGGGGGCTACTCTTCGTTGCGGTGTGTGGGCTTCTCATTGCAGTGCCTTCTCTTTTTGCAGAGCACGGGCTCTAGGTGCATGGGCTTCTGTAGTTGTGGCTCACAGGCTCAGTAGTTGTGGCACGTGGGCTCTAGAGCGCAGGCTCAGTAGTTGTGGCGCACAGGTTTAGTTGTTCTGCGGCATGTGGGATCTTCCTGGATCAGGGCTCGAACCTGTGTCCCCAGCATTGGCAGGCGTTTTCCTAATCACTGAGCCACCAGGGAAGCAGTAAATTTAGCTCTTTCTTCCATCACCTCATAACCCAGGATAATAGGTGTAGAAGGTCTATCTTCCAAATTCACTGTTTCAGGATTTTGTTCTTCACTTTCTCTTGGTCTAGCAGAATACTCAATAGAAGAATCTGCACCTGTAAATTTAGTCCTAATGACGGGACTGCTACAGACAGATGAAGTGCTTTCCATTTGATCAGGTACACTAGTCTGTTTAAAATTACCCATATTTGAGTCTTCTAACTGGCTTTTGGAAGAGTTTGAGCTTGTTGAGATACTCCCCAAAGAAGAACTTCTTTGGTTTCTGTTGGTTGCAAAACTGGAAGCAGAGTTCCCTATTGGCATAGGAACTGGGACATAAGGAGTTGCCATCTTCTTTTGGCTTTTGCAACAAACCTGCACACTTCTGAGTTCAAACAATTAGAGAACAAGTAATATGCAATCCATTATTTTCTTCTTAGGAATTCACTACCTTAGTCCGCTCCGCGATCCAGCTCGGGCGTGCTTCCCTGGGACGGTTAAATCCGACCCTCCTTAACCGCAGCTTTCCGTCTCCACCCACCACACCGAGAGGCCTCACGTGACCCCCCTTCCAGAAAACAGCTGCTCCCTGCCTCTGCCCGCCTCTGCCCGGGCCGCAGGGCCCAGGATCCAAACAACCTTTCTTGTTCTTTCTTTATTATCTGCTCTTCAGGTTTGCCCAAATCCAAATACTTGATATTCCTTCATAGATCCTTAACTTACTTTACTACTAATTTTTGCTCACACCATTCGCTCAGTCCTTACTGCCTTTTGTTTTCTTAAGGCCCAGTTCAAATGTGGCCTGTCCTATAAAGACATCAGGAAGTCCCCAACTATAAGTGGTTCCTTTTTCTAAAACTTTCATAGCAATGCAATTTGCATCTCCCTGCACATTACATTCTTCTCTAAATTAGAGTTGTTACTCATCTGTTCTCCAAACCTCCATTTACCTCCCTATTCCACCCTGACCATAAATTTTTAAGGAGAGCTCTGTTTTTAAATTTTTTCGTAAGCATGTAGTCAGGGATCAGGGAGTTTGTTGAGCAATGACATAATCTGCTGTCAATGGAAAAGCAAAATACTCAGAATTTAGAGATCTGGGCTCTGGTCCAGTCTCTGCCATCAGTCAATTTGATTTCTGTTAGTAAGTCTTCATCTCCCAGGAAGTCAGTGTTCTCATCAGTAAAGTAAAAGGGTTGGACTAGCTGGTTGTTTTCCAAACAGTGGTCTATAGATGAACGTCAGTCAGTGTGTGATGAAGTTTTCAGCAATTGAGGATGAAATGAGAAAAAAGAAAAATGTAGTGAGTTTTTAATGAGGCTAAATTTATTTAATTTTTAAGTTCCAAGTTTACGTCCTTTCCATATTTTTGGTATTAAAATATAACATTATGAAATGGTGCTGATAATTAGTGGTAGTAGCTATTTTAAGTGTCTTTATTTTGTTAAAGCAAATGACTATGAAAAAATGAGCAATCCTATTTTGGTGCCCTCAGTATTTATTGTTTTTAAAACGTTACTGGCCCGTGAAATCTGTAAGTATGTGAATCACTGGCTCAGATGCTCTCCAAGTTTCCTCCCAGGGTTAACACTCTATAGTCTGTGAATTGTAGTTGGATCAGGTTTGGACACGAAACCCCTATGGAGAACCTAGGTGCTACAGCAACTGAAGTTTGGAATTCTGCAAGAGACTGGCTGCCTTTGTCTCTGTGGTCCACTGTTGAATCAGTACTTCAGGATGGTGGCAAGGACATGTGGCTGCCAGTAACCCTGCTCTGGGGGGAGATAGAAAGCTGGCCCTAATGCTCTGGCCTCTTTTAAGATCCTCAGAAAAGTTCTGAAAAACTACATAATTGAACTAAAATGTAGATTTTAATAACCTCCCCCCTCCCCAACCTTGAAAAGTTTTTAGTTCACACTTGACAGGGCAGTAAGGAACTTAACAGGTATAAGTTAAGGAAGTGGTGTCAGTTAATAGTAAGGAGCAATTTTTCTAAAAAGATGTATGTTTTCAGGTATAGAACTGAGTTCTATTGCAGTAGTGAAAGGACCATTTAAGAAAAGCTTATCAAACTGTCCTCAGAATTGCATCATTCTATTTGCATTTCAGTCTTTATATCCATTCCAGTCCCCCAAGCACTGAGCCTGGCTGCTTTAGTGTTCAAGCAGACTTACTCAAGAGGCTTTCTGTATCTAATTTTACAGTAGCATATCTCTCGATTATTAGCACATTAAAGGCAATATACTTCTAACTTAGAAATGTGATACTAATTGGCTTTGGGATATTTTATTTAAAAAATATTTTCCAAATGGGTCTATGAATTGTTCACTTTCTTTATTCAGGACTAAAGAAAACATTAATTCTGCCAGGAAAAGTTTGTCCAGCAGGGCAGAAATATTAGCATCTTGGAATTTACCTGTCAATCTTATATTTTCATGTCTTTTGCCTAGAAACATGCCTACAAGCTAATTGACTTCTGTTCCTTTCCTCTTGGCCTCTCATTTTTCTGAACATAGAGACTCAAATTAAAACAAAGATAAAATTCCAGGGGAAACTGGCATTGATCAAGATTTGGATTAAATTAAGTTAAGTGCTTTTTATTGAACTCAGCAGTATTAGTTATTAAAACCAGAAGGCTTTACCCTGGCTAGTGTAAAAAAAGAAAACAATGACTCATACTGCAGCACAGATTTTATTGGGAACTTAAAGCACTCATTTTCTCTTATTTAATTAAAACTTTTGCCGACAAACATGTAAACAAGATCAGGAGTTGGAAAGCAGTGAGGAGTCACTCTTTCTGGGCTCTGGTGCTTTGTGGGTTCTAGCTTTCAATTATAGGAAATTTAGGGAAAAAATCTTGGAAGAAAATAGGAAGGCATAGTAGGATTTTCTTTTCTGGAGAGCATAAGTCAGACGAGTTGCCAAAGTGCTCCCTTATTTTTGTAGTGACTCGGAACTATGTATATAGGGAAAGGGGAGAAGGCAGCAACATAGTGTAGCATAAAGAGCATTAGCCAGGAAGTTAAACCCCCAAATCCTAGCTTTAGGTTCACTACTTAAAGGCTGGTTGGACTTGGGTAAGACACTTAACCTCTCTGCTCCTGTTTTCTCATCTGTAAAATAAGGGGCTAGATTGGATAGTCCCTAAAGGCCCTGCTCTCATTCTGTCACCTATTTCTATGTTTTGTTTTGTGCTTTGGGTGACCACCATGACCTACACTGAATATAGCAATTAACCCAGGCTGGCCCAGGCCAAATCTGGCCTGCCATCTATTATTATTATTTTTTAAAATTAACTAAAAAAGTCCATACTTTATTCAGATTTCGTTAGTTTTTACATATGTTCCTTTTCTGTTCAGGATCTCACCCAGGATACCATATTACATTTAGTTATCATGCCTTTTTAGGCTCCTCTTGATTGTGACATCTTCTCAGACTTCTCTTTGTTTTTGGTAACCTTGACAGTTTTAAGGAGAACTGTCATATTTTATAGAATGTCTCTGTATTGGGATTCACCTCATGTCTTTCTCATGACTAGACTTAGGCTACCAGTTTGGGAAAGAAAACCACAGAGATAAAGTGTCATATTATCATTGCAGCATATGAAGACTACATACTGTCAATATGGCTTATCACTGTTGATGTGGACCTTGATCACCTGGCTGAAGTAGTGTTTGTCAGATTTCTCCACTATAAAGTTACTCTTTTTCCTCCTCTTTCCATAATATACTTTTTGAAAGGAAGTCCTTATGTGCAGCCCACACCTGAGTGGGGAGTTTTAATCCACCTTCTTGAAGATGGAATATCTACATAAATTATTTGTATTCTTCTGCATGAGAGATTCATTTCTTCTCCCTCATTTATTTATTCATTTAGTCATTTATTAATATAAGTATGGACTCGTGGATATTTATTTTATTCTTTTGATTATAATTCAATATTGCTTTATTTCATTGCTCAAATTGTTCCAGCTTTGGCCATTGCGAGCTCTTTCAGTTGGCTCCCATATCCCTTTGACATATTCTGTGGTTGAGTTTGGGTTGCTGTTACTGTTGTTGTTGAACACTTCCTTTTGCCACCTGTTTTTGTAAATAAAATTTTAATGTAACACAGCCACACTCTTCTTTGACACATTCTCTATGGCTGCTTTTGCATGACAAAGGCAGGGCTATGTCAGTGCAATAGAGACTCTATGGCTTGCAAAACCTAAAATAGTTACTATCTAACCCTTTACAGAAAGGTTTTCTGACTCTTGATTTAAACCATTCTCTATGTTTTCCATTGATGCATTATAACTGTAACTTGATGGAGTATAATTTCCAGCATTTTCAGATTTAACTTCGTGTTATGTTTTTTTACTCAGAACATGATCTTGACCCTGAAGTTTAATCACTAATGGTATCATCAACAAGCCTTCACTAAACACTCGAGTTTGGGTAGCTATGTTCCTTTGGCTATGACTGTTTCCTTACCAGGGTACTTGACTAGTTGCAAGGTGCCTTTTCTGTCAGCAGTTTTTTCATTGAAAGGGAAAATTTAAATACCGAGTCTATTGTGTCTTTATTCCTTTTATTAACTTGGACTAAAAGAATTCATATAACCAAGGTCTGAGTTATTTAAATGGCTACATCTTTGAGAAATTCCTTGATGATAGCACTAGCTCTGCCCCCATAGAAGCAGACAGGTAGAGAATTTGATGTGAAGTGAAGAATGTTGAGTTTCATACAAGTTCATCAAGCTTATTTCATTGGTAAATTTACTCAAATTGGAACCAAAGGTTTCAGTAGTGAAATATGAGTACACTAGCTCACTTCTCTTAAGTGTTCTCTAAGCCATGTGTTCTGACCTATAGTGAGAGAAAATAAATCATCAGGCTCCATAGTGGTGTCATATGTCTCAACATCTGGATTTAGACATAAATCTTATTTCAATATGTTTTTCACACTCCAATATCATCATCTCACCAAATTAGTAAAGTTGTCAATAGAGGGTGATTAGAGAAATGGGGTGATTTATTTCAAATAATAAGTATATTAAAGTCCCTGGTGGCGCAGTGGTTGGGAGTCCGCCTGCTGATGCAGGGGACACGGGTTCGTGCCCTGGTCCGGGAAGATCCCACATGCTGTGGAGCGGCTGGGCCCGTGAGCCATGGCTGCTGAGCCTGCACGTCCAGAGCCTGTGCTCCGCAACCGGAGAGGCCACAACAGTGAGAGGCCCGCGTACCGCAAAAAAAAAAAAAAAAGTCCCAATGAAGCAACATTAGTGTCATAAATTCGAACTTAAGTTAAACTGTGTAATAACACAGATATGAGTGGAGTGGACGAGGATAATACTCACGTGCTTTCTCTGGTGTATTGAGACTGATATCCTATATAACACCATGTGCACAGGGGACAGGATTTGACCCACATTATAGCCTGATTCAGATTATAGCATAGTGGTGCTTTATAATAGAATTTTACTATAAAAACAAAAATAATGGACTGAGAAAGTTAAAATTCTCCCAGGTACATTAAGCTTAGCACGTGATATAAAGTCCTATTTCTTTTTCCTTTCACTGCCAATCTTTTCAAATATGTAGTCTGTCCCATAGCCTCCACTTTCAATTCACACTCTCATTAGTTTTCTGAAATCTGCCTTTTTCTCTGATCACTTGCCTGAACCATAACACTTGAAGATAACTATGACCTCCTAATTGCCAATTACAATTGTTTTTTCCCCAGCCTTAGTTTCCTTGATTTGCATGCAAATTTGAGAATGTTTTGCACCTCTGAATATGTGTGCGGGGTTTTTTTTGTTTGTTTTGTTTGTAAAATCTAGTTCTTAGCCATTAGCTTTTGTCACTCTATGCAATTTTTGTTGCTGATTTTGTTCCCTACTTGGCTCATAGCAGATGGTGGTCAAATCTAAATCTCCAGCTTGATTTTTTCCTGGATAATCATCTCCATCAAACATTTTCATGTGGTGTCTTGAGTTGTCTTAAGTTCAGTGTATCTTTGACCTGCTGTGCCCTTTGGGCAGAATGGAAAGAGAGAAAGAACTTGTCCTTTGATAATGATTAATGAGTTTACAAGGTTGGAGTCTCTTTAGTATCCTCTGGTGTCCAGGAGGTGTTACTACAGCCTTATATGCACTGTGAAAGGGTAGAACGCATCTTTTGCATGAGTGGACCTCATACTGTAGTATGGTAGTCTGGATACTAGGTATCTTTATTTGGCCTTTCAAATAGTGCATGCATGACTATCAAGGGGGAAGCACTGAAATTCAAGGCACAAATCCTTATGTACTCCTGAGAAGTGATGGGGAATTTCTGGAAGGCTGAGTGATCTGGTTCAATTGTTGGGTATGGGAAAAATGATTTGAGGTCTAGCATCCAGAACAGTTTAGAGCTAAACAAAGGAGGATCTATGTTTCCATAGATGTGAGACCAAGGTATGATGGTTATTTACAGTCATGTTCATGCCCTTCTTACAAGAAGCTTTCATAGGCAGATAGTGCTGGCCAAAAGCACATGAAGAAATCTGTGGTCTTCTTTCATGTCTTCTACATCTAGAATTCTCCTCTAGGTTCAGCAAAAATTAGATGAGCTTTCCATCAGGAAGTTATTTGATGGCTATTACGGGTGGGGGGGGAGAAAGCACTAAAAATTTTCTCATTTAATTTAGCAAAACTAAAGAAATAAAACAAAAATTTCATAAAGTACCTAAAAGGAGAGTCTTTGGATGGCAGTATGTTTGTCTGTACTCCCTTAACCCAAATTACAGCTTTCTCTGTTCTTCTGGCCTGTGGTGAAACGTATCCAACTAAGTGCTGGCTTGACCTTCTGACATCAGGATAAAGACCTTGTTATATTTCAGCAGAGTTAAACTCCTGTGTAGTTTAGTACCTGCAGGAAGGAATGATTTGAACATGGCTAGTGGGAGTATTTTTCTTGTTGTATTAGAAATAAACCAGTGCTCCTGATGGAAGGGAAAGGTCACTGTGCTGTGGGATGTGCCTTCTGTGAGATGAGGCTCTGACCACCAACGACACTTGTGCTTTTCATTACGACAGAGGTGTTAACCACATCGTGCTGGCTGTGCTCCAGCCCACGCCATTGCAGCCTTCTGCTTCTGCAGCCTTCCTTGTCTTCGCCTCAGTTGGCTGTAGAATTCTTCACTTCCTGTCCTAAACTTTTGTGAGGTGTCATGGCTGTGAAACAGCTGCCATGTTGCAGGCCAGATGTCGCTGCACTTTAGTGTGCCTGAAATGTTCCTCCTATGAAATATTAGATAGTTTAAAAATCTGTTTTGAAGGTTTGTAAAACACTTAGGATAACTTCAGATAAGAGGGCTATTTGTATATTATTAAATTGTCCGTGAAAAATATGCCAAAGTATAACATACAAAGGGTGGAAATACTGTAGTTCCTCAGTCTCTTGATTGTGAAGATAAGTTGACAGCTATTTTGAGGGGAACAAGTAGGTATAATCCAATTAAGACTTTCAAAAATCTATAGCAAGGATTCTAATCAAAGACCTTTAAAATATAGTCATTGCATGGTATTTGGAGTGACAAGGGTCTGTTTAGACTGAAGAAGGGACTTTATTTAGGAACAGGAAACAAAAGGAAGGAGTAATGTATACTTATGTTATTTAAAAAATTGTTTTATTGAGGTATAATTTGCACCGAGTGAAGGACAAAGATCTTAAGAGAGCAAGTTTGATCAGTTTTCACAAATGCATACCCTTAAGTAACCCCATCTGTATCAGCACCCAGCAATTTCCATCACCCCAAGATAGTTTCCTTATACCCTTCGCCAGTCACTGCTCATACTGTCCCACCCTCAAACAACCTCTGGTCTGATTTCTCTCACCATAGATTGAGTTTGACTTTTTAGGACTCCATATAAATAGACTTATGCAGCATGTACATTTTTGCATCTGGCTCCTTTCAGTCAGCATAACGTTTTTGAGATTCATCCATGTTGTTGTTTGTATCAGTGATTTGTCTCTTTCTTTTGCTGCTGAGTACTTCATTATACGAATATACTACAGTTTGTTTATCCATTATCCTGTTGACGGCTATCTGGATTCTTTCCAGTCTTTGGCTACTATGAATAAAGTTTCCACGGACATTCTTCTGGAAGGCTTATTTTAGACATACATTTTCATTTTTCTCATATAACTATCTAGGAGTGGAATTCTTGAGTCAAGTGGTAGATAAATGTATGTTTCATGCTTTAAGAAACCGTTGAACTATTTTCCAAAGAGTTTCTACCATTTTATACTCCCACCAATAATGTACAAGATTTCTGGTTGTTCCACATTCGCTCCAACATTAATTCTTTCTCATTTTATCAATTCTAGTCGATGTGGAGTGGTACCTCATTTTTAAAAACTTTTTATTTTCAAATAAGTTTGGATTTATAGAAGTTTCAAAACTTCCGTAAGTTTGGCTTCGAAAGTTCCTATAAACCCTTCACTTAACATCCCTTAATGTTAACATCTTACATCTCCCTGATACCTTGATCAAAACTAAGAGATTAAAATATAATGTTATGTCAATTATACTTCAATAATAAATTAAGAGATTACACTGTTACAGTACTATTAATTGATCTACAGATTTTATTTGGATTTCCTCAGTTTTTCCACTATTGTCATTTTGTTGTTGTTGTTCTAGGATCCAATCCAGGATACCATATTGCATTTAATCTCATCATGGTTTCGATTTAAACTTTTCTGGTGACTAATGATGATCATTTTCTTGATGTGTTTATTGGCCATTTGTAGATTTTCTTTTGTAAAGTGTCCAGGTGTCTTGTATTTTTTGAGGGAGGATTATTTGCCTTTTTATTATGGATTTTTTAGAAAAATATTTTATTTATTTATTTGGTTATACCGGGTGTTAGTTGCAGCAGGTGGGCTCCTTAGTTGCAGTATGTGTGATCTTTAGTTGCAGCTGGTGGGCTCCTTGGTTGCAGCTGTCGGGCTCCTTAGTTGCGGTATATGTACTCCTTAGTTGTGACACGTGTGCTCCTTAGTTGTGGCTCACCAGCTCCTTAGTTATGGCATGCGAACTCTTAGTTGCAGCATGTATGTAGGATCTAGTTCCCTGGCCAGGGATTGAACCTGAGCCCCCTGCATTGGAAGCTCAGTCTTAACCACTGTGCCACCAGTGACGTCCCTATCATGGATTTTTTTAAGGACTCTTTATTTGTTCTGAATATGGGTCTGTTGTCAGATATACATGTTGTGAATTTTTTTTCCAGTCTATGGCTTGTCTATTTATTTTCTTAATGGTGTCTCTTGATGAGTAGAAGTGAATATTTATCTTAAGAGGGAAGTATGTTAGAGTTTCTATGGATCAGAAAAAAAACTCAGATTTAACATTTTAAAAATTAATCTGGAGAGAACATACAGTGACTTCTTCAAAGATATTGGTTGAACTAAGTTTTTCTGGGCATTGAGATATAAACCTGAAGGGGAATATTTTAGGAACGGGCCTAATAATAATAATAGCAATAGTAATTGCTAGTACTTGTTGGGTGCTTACTATGTAGCAGACCCTTTGCTTATTGCCTTATAGGTATTATTTCATTCTATTCTAACAACAATCCTATGATTATCTGCATTTAAAGGCAAGGAAACCAAGGCTTAAAGAAGTTAAATAATTTGTTCAAATTACAGTTAGAAAATGGTGAATTCAGGTAGTCTGACTCCAGAGCCTGCAGGCTTAATTTCTGTACTATCCGGACAAAAAGAAAGAAAATCTGTGAACTTCAGTGTGTGTGGCTACGGTCATAGAAGCCAAGTAATACTGCTTCCTGATATTATTGCTGTGGCAAAAGGTGTATATTGATAATATTCTGTAAAACACTGTTTTATCCTTGGGTAAAATAGATGATGCCCTTCTACCTAGAGCACCATGTGTAATTTTTTTGGATACCAAACTTCAAAATGATGGAATCAGAAAGGTCGACTAAAATAATAGAGGAGGAGAATGTAGTGATGGAGATGTTCAAGGCCCAATTATGTAGATTGGAACTGATATATGCAGTGGAGAGGGAATATAACCAATATATAAAAGCATCCAGAGTATCAACAAAATGAGCATGGTCTTAGTCATTGAATCCCAGGACTGTAGCATAAGAAGACTATCATTGAAGCTTCTTCAATGAATGGAATCTCAAGTAAAATAAAAGAAAGAGTGCTTTTATACAACTTACGGAACGTGTTAACTGAAGGGGTAGCAAAGGGTGAAAATACGTTCAGAGGAAAGATTGAAAGGTTCAATGAATGACAGTTCCACGGATTATTTAGGGGAACCAGGCTGTGACAGAGAAGGGACGGGGCTTTGAAGCTGATGTCCAAGAGGACAACTATGTTCGCTTTTAACAAATCTCAGTGTAAAACTTTAGGACATTCTGTATGCCTGAACAACTTGTCTTTTGAAGACAAGAATATGACTCTGTATTTTGGTGTATGGCTCAGATGCCCTAGCCCTCTTCATCCTTTAAGACTCAGCTTTAAAAACACCTCTTCTGTGAAGCCTTGCCCAACTTTTCCAGGAAATCAGTTCCTCCCTACACAGTGCTGCTGCTTCTTTTTTTTTTTTGGCTGCACCACATAGCTTGTGGGATCTTAGTTCCCTGACTAGGGATCGAACCTAGGCCCCCAACATTGGAAGCATGGAGTCTTAACCACTGGCCCACCAGGGAAGTCCCACACCCTACTCAGTGCTTCTTGTAATTTTCTCTATTTAAGCACCAATTACAGTGCTAGGCAATCTTACAGCCTAAATTTTTACTGGTAAGTTGTTGGATGGCAAATCTTGAGGTCAAAGAGATCAAAATGGGGACAAAAACGTATAATCGTCCAATGTATGTAGAACTAGAAAACTGAATATTAGTTAACTGTAATGATTCCCACCACAGCTATTATCCCTATTGTGAACTAAGGCTCAGAGAATTTAAATAATTTGTCCAAGGTCAAACAGCTGCAAAGAAGTATAGCCAGGATTGTAACTCTTTGCTGTCTAACTTCAAACCCCATGCTTTTAATCAGTACAATATGAAGAAGTTTTGACTCCTCTATCGCATTTTAATTTACTCCATACCTGGCTATCATGGAGAATACTTGTAGGGAAGAAGGATGTTACTCCTTTCCTTTAAGTCCTTTGTGCCTCCTTAACAAGCATCATTCTGCTCTTTTTTTTTTTTTAACATCTTTATTGGAGTATAATTGCTTTACAATGGTGTGTTAGTTTCTGCTTTATAACAAAATGAATCAGTTATATATATATACGTATGTTCCCCTATCTCTTCCCTCTTGTGTCTCCCTCCCTCCCACCCTCCCTATCCCACCCCTCCAGATGGTCACAAACCACCTAGCTGATCTCCCTGTGCTATGAGGCTACTTTCCACTAGCTATCTATTTTACGTTTGGTAGTGTATATATGTTCATGCCACTCTCTCACTTTGTCACAGCTTAGCCTTCCCCCTCCCCATATCCTCAAGTCCATGCTCTAGTAGGTCTGTGTCATTATTCTCATCTTACCCCTAGGTTCTTCATGACATTTTTTTATTATTATTATTTTTACTTTTTTTCTTAGATCCCGTATATGTGTGTTAGCATATGGTATTTGTTTTTCTCTTTCTGACTTACTTCACTCTGTATGACAGACTCTAGGTCCATCCACCTCACTACAAATAACTTAATTTTGTTTCTTTTTATGGCTGAGTAATATTCCATTGTATGTATGTGCCACATCTTCTTTATCCATTCATCCATTTATCCGTCCATCCATTGATGGACACTTAGGTTGCTTCCATGTCCTGGCTATTGTAAATAGAGGTGCAATGAACATTTTGGTACATGACTCTTTTTGAATTATGGTTTTCTCAGGACATATGCCCAGTAGTGGGATTGCTGGGTCATATGGTAGTTCTATTTGTAGTTTTTTAAGGAGCCTCCATACTGTTCTCCATAGTGGCTGTATCAATTTACATTCCCACCAACAGTGCAAGAGTGTTCCCTTTTCTCCACACCCTCTCCAGCATTTATTGTTTCTAGATTTTTTGATGATGGCCATTCAGGCTCCCTGACTTCAGACTATACTACAAAGCTACAGTAATCAATACAGTATGGTACTGGCACAAAAACAGAAATATAGATCAATGGAACAGGATAGAAAGCCCAGAGATAAACCCACGTACATATGGTCACCTTATCTTTGATAAAGGAGGCAAGAATAAACAGTGGAGAAAAGACAGCCTCTTCCTTAAGTGGTGCTGGGAAAACTGGACAAGTACATGTAAAAGTATGAAATTACAATACTCCTTAACACCATACACAAAAATAAGCTCAAAATGGATTAAAGACCTAAATGTAAGGCCAGACACTATCAAACTCTTAGAGGAAAACATAGGTAGGACACTCGATGACATAAATCACAGCAAGATCCTTTTTGACCCACCTCCTAGAGAAATGGAAATAAAAACAAAAATAAACAAATGGGACCTAATGAAACTTAAAAGCTTTTGCATAGCAAAGGAAACCATAAACAAGACCAAAAGACAACCCTCAGAATGGGAGAAAATATTTGCAAATGAAGCAACTGACAAAGAATTAATCTCCAAAATTTATAAGCAGCTCATGCAGCTCAATAGCAAAAAAACAAACAACCCAATCCAAAAATGGGCAGAAGACCTAAATAGACATTTCTCCTAAAAAGATATACAGATTGCCAACAAACACATGAAAGAATGGTCAACATCATTAATCATTAGAGAAATGCAAATCAAAACTACAATGAGATATCATCTACTCTTTCTTATATATACTTTCTTGTTTAATAAGGCCCTTGAGTATAAGACTTTTCTTATCTTCATTATTTACTCTATAGATCTAGCACAGCCTTGCACATAATAGGTGCTCAATGACAAATTTATCAACTTGAATTAAATCTTTCTGTGCTCCAGTGATCCAACACAGAGGCTGGGCTGTGGCTTAGAAATAAAACTCTTCATTGGCCTAAACTTCCTTATAGATCTCTCCGGGAAATGATTGGCAGCAACATAATCTCCTGCCCATGTTCTGGAATACATTAACATTTTCTATTTTAATATGTCTTATTTTGGCTCTTTTAGAGAGTTATTGCTAAAAAAGCTCTATTACAAAACAGTTACTATGAAAAAACAGCTGTTTAAATTATAGAATTGGTTCTAAAGAAGGCAGAAAGTTAAAGGGAAAGGGGCTATTCTAGTCCACTGAAGCCCAAGGGAACAAAAAAATATTTTATACAGTAAATTTTATTTTTGTCACTTTTAACATTCATTTAAAAAAATAGCCTTGCCTTACATATGAGTTTATCCTGTGTTTAGGAATATGTGGTAACATATTGTTCTGTTTTTTGAAGAAATTAAAATCTGATTGGGAGGACAAGATAAAGTTAAAAGATGCAATTGATGAAAGATGCAATTTACTTTTATTAATATGTATTTTATTTATTTATTTTCTTAATTTTTGGGGCTGTTTTGGGTCTTAGTTGTGGCACGTGGAATCTTCTTGGAGACATGCAGGATCTTTCATTGTGGTGCGCGGTCTCTTTGTTGCAGCGCTCAGGCTTCTTTCCAGTTGCGGCTCCCAGGCTTCTCTCTAGTGTGGTGTGTGGGTTTTCTCTTCTCTAGTTGTGGCACGCCAGCTCCAGAGTGCGTGGGCTCTGTAGTTTGCGGTGCAGGCTCTCTCCTTGAGGCACATGAGCTCAATAGTTGTGGTGCGTGCAATTTACTGTTTTCTACATGAGTGGAAAGCAGTCTATGTGTCTTTAGAGAAATATCTGTGGAACTGATGAAATGGAAGAGGTGGTTGAAACCTGGAATGGTCAGGGAGGGTTTTGTAGAGAGTGGAGTTGCCTGGGTGCAGCCTGCTTCAAAACTGCTCCCAAGCAGCTTTATGTGGCTGGAGAAAAACTCACCACATTGGTAACTAGTTTCACTTTAATATCATGATTATTAAGCTGAAATAGGTTTTGGTGATGCCCAGCAATCTTTCTGTTTTTCTTGTCCATTCATTCTCCTACTCTCACTTTCTCTTCTCTCCTCAAACCAACAACACTTCTTTTTCTCCCTTTATCCTTTAGTTTCATTGGACATGTTTCATACAAACATGGATCCTTTAAACCTAAGTCAGACCGTGTGATTCTTCTGCTCAAAATCTCCCAGTGGCTTCCCCTGTCTCTTAGAGTAATGTCACAGTTCGTAGTGTGGCCTACCAGGCTCTGGGGTCTGACATCCACCCTCCACCCCACCCCCTTCTGCCTGGTCACCATATGACCTTTCTCTTACTATTCTCCCATTTGTTACCGTCACTGGTCTCCTTGCTTTTGCTTGAAAATACAGAGCACGCTCTTATGTAAGGGCTGTTTCATTAGCTATTCTTTTCCTTAGAAATTTCTTCTCTCAGATGCCTGTGTGGCTTGTCTCTCAGTTTTTTCAGGCCTATGTTCAAATGTTAAAGAGATTTCTCCTGGCTACCTATATAGCGTACCAATCCCCACTCTCGCTACGGCACTCTCCAGCTCCCTTACTGCTTTATGTCTCCCTCTCTCTCTCTTCCTCTCTCTAAATATATATATATATATATATATATATATATATATATATATATATATATACACACTTGTTTACCCATTTAGTGATTTAGTGTCTGTCACCTCCCCTTTAAATGTAAGGGACTTTGTTTTATTTTGTGTTATGTTTTCAGAGCCTACATGTTGAACGCACTAAATTTTTTTTTTTAACATCTTTATTGGAGTATAATTGCTTTACAATGGTGTGTTAGTTTCTGCTTTATAACAAAGTGAATCAGTTATACATATACGTATGTTCCCATATCTCTTTCCTCTTGCGTCTCCCACCCTCCCTATCCCACGCCTCTAGGTGGCCACAAAGCACCCAGATGATCTCCATGTGCTATGCGGCTGCTTCCCACTAGCTATCTATTTTACATTTGGTAGTGTGTATATGTCCATGCCACTCTCTCACTTTGTCACAGCTTACCCTTCCCCCTCCCCATATCCTCAAGTCCGTTCTCTAGTAGGTCTGTGTCTTTATTCCCATCTTACCCCTAGGTTCTTCATGACATTTTTTTCCCCTTAGATTCCATATATATGTGTTAGCATATGATATTTGTTTTTCTCTTTCTGACTTACTTCACTCTGTATGACAGACTCTAGGTCCATCCACCTCACTACAAATAACTCAATTTTGTTTCTTTTTATGGCTAATATTCCATTGTATATATGTGCCACATCTTCTTTATCCATTCATCTGTTGATGGACACTTAGGTTGCTTCCATGTCCTGGCTATTGTAAATAGAGCTGCAATGAACATTTTGGTACATGACTCTTTTTGAATTATGGTTTTCTCAGGGTATATGCCCAGTAGTGGGATTGCTGGGTCACATGGTAGTTCTATTTTTAGTTTTTTAAGGAACCTCCATACTGTTCTCCATAGTGGCTGTACCAGTTCACATTCGCACCAGCAGTGCAAGAGTGTTCCCTTTTCTCCACACCCTCTCCAACATTTATTGTTTCTAGATTTTTTGATGATGGCCATTCTGACTGGTGTGAGATGATATCTCATTGTAGTTTTGCTTTGCATTTCTCTAATGATTAATGATGTTGAGCATTCTTTCATGTGTTTGTTGGCAATCTGTATATCTTCTTTGGAGAAATGTCTATTTAGGTCTTCTGTCCATTTTTGGATTGGGTTATTTGTTTTTTTGTTAGAACACACTAAATTTTGAATGAATGAATGAGCTAGTAGGCATTTGCAAAATGGGTAGACATTTGATAGATGAAGGCTAGGAAAGTCATTTCATGTTAGAGAAATGGTATGAGGAAAAAGTAGAGGTGGGAATATGCATGATCAATTGTGGAGATAGTGAATAGACCAGTATGACTGAGGCATTGGGCTTGCGTTGGGAAATGGTAGTGCAAAATGGTTATGCTGGGGTTCATTGTGAAAAGTTCTGAAAAACAAACTGAGATGCTTTATTTGTATGTATAGATAATGTGAAGTGATGTCAGGTTTTAGAAGAATGGAATGTGTTTTTCCTGCCACAGGGACAGAATCCATTTTAGGCACATCCCATGGAAGCTTAACAATCTGTGCAGTGTCCCTACTGCCAGAGCTCCAGAAGCTTGCCTTATTTTGGAATATAGATAAATAGATTTTAATTAATTTTCAGTTTTGAGCTGGAAGATAAATTTGACATACTGTTTAAACTACTACATGATGCTGTAAGTACTTCCGTGACAAGAACCATTGTTTAGCACATTGTCTGGCGTTTAGTAGGAGCCAGAAAATATTGTATACAAACTATTTGTTGAGTGGAAACAAGTCCCAGAGAATTTGAGTGACTTACCTTAAGGCTACCTGACAGAGTAATTCCCAACTCTAGTCTTTTGGCAACTGTTCTTCATGGTTTCTTTACAGCAAGTAATTCAAGAGATTAACCACATAATCCAGACTCTAGACTTAGATTTTTTCCCCCCTTAAATGATTAACTATTAAAAATACAACAGTATTTGTTTTATTAGAGGTAAATAACTAAATGAAATATACTTTGGATTAAAATGGAATGGAATAGAACTGTAAGCACAACTTACTTTTCACTAGTTGACTGCTTGTTAGGATTATAAACTTACCTAGAATGCATAGTGAATTTTATATAAGATAACTTTTATCTTGGCCTCTGATTGGTTAGTTACTGGCAACATTGACATTAGAATGCCACATCTGTTTCTAGGTGCTTAAAAACTCTTTTTTTCTGATTCTTGACTTTCTTTTATTCCTTCTTATCAAGAAGAAATGCAGTCTATTTCCTTTGCTTTAAGGGAGCAGACATTCAGTGACTTTACCCTAAAAACTGAGCCAGTAATCTGTTTGTCTCTATGAAATCCGTTTGTCTTGTGTTAGGAAATCTATTGAGTTCATAGAGAAAACTTATTCCATAGAGCTTCCCCCTTGCACCTAGCTCTTTGATCTGTTTTTATTGTTATTTTGTGTGTGATTAATTTAAACATCTTATTACTTGGCAACTTTACCTCCATCTCTCTTCTCCCTGCCCCAGATTCCTTACAAGACAGTGTCTCTGTTTCTCTGTGGGTATATTCTGTAGCAGTTGAAAGAGAGATTTACATTAGACTATTCAGATCAGCATACATTTTCATTTTTTATGACATTTTATCTCTTTACCAGAGCTTCTGATGGGGGCTAAGCCTTTTTTCTCTAAAAAATATTTTGAAACATGTATTGGTCAAGATGAAAGAAAACCTAGTTTTTGAGGAAAAAAAGGGATAGAAGAGATATTTTCTAATGTTAGTAATTTGAAAACAGTTATTTAAGATGAGCATGGAGTTAGTGACCAGTCAAGTGAACAGTTCGAGGGAAGGAGGCCAGTAAGGAGGACATTGTTTAATCCAGGACTCATGTATTAGTGTTAAGGACATTTTAGAGCAATAGGAAAGACTGTGTGTCTGCTCCCTTAAAGCAAAGGAAATAGACTGCATTTCTTCTTGATAAGAAGGAATAAAAGAAAGTCAAGAATCAGAAAAAAAGAGTTTTTAAGCACCTAGAAACAGATGTGGCATTCTAATGTCAATGTTGCCAGTAACTAACCAATCAGAGGCCAAGATAAATCAGGATAGGATTGAGGTTTTTTTGAGGAGTAGTAAGGGAGAAATAAAAATAGTGGTAGACATAGATACTTAGGAGGGCAAACTGGTTTTAGATATATTGTGGGGGAAGAGGAGATGGTCATAGAGGTAGAAATAGCCACCGGGTAGATGACGATATTGGACAGGAAATTAGAAGAGATGTTAATATTGAAAATAGAATTTTGAACTTTCAGTATTCTAGTGTTCTTTTACTGAAAGACTGTTTGGATCTCCTGGTGCAGCCATAGTGAGAAGGAACAGGAGGCCTGAACATTTTTTGAGCCCATCAGTAAACTGGTTACTATATTAACCTTTCACAACTGTTATTTCAATGACTCTTACACTAATTCTGTGAGGTTAGGAGCCTCATTTTCCAGATGAGGATGTTAAGGGTCTTACTAGCACATGGTGGAGCCAGGGTTAAACTCAGTATTCTGTTTCCAAAGTCCACACTTTTCCTATTTATATCACACTGATCTGACACCTAGGAATGGGAGAACTGGAAAGCAACTTTGGGGATAGAGATTAAGAAATACACAAGGATAGTAATTTGGATTTTAGAGGAGTAGATGGAGAGCGTGAAAGAGTTGTCTAAGAAAGAAAACAGGGTGTTGCTTGAGCAGTGTGAGAATCTGATTGTTTGACTAGTAATATTTTATTCAAAACCAGGATATATAAATGTGAAATTGATTCTACTTGAGATCTTTTTTTCAGTTGTCTGGTATGGTTGAGTTTTTTTCCTCAATATTTCAATATTTTATGTTGCCACCTAACATAAACATATTCCCATCTTTGGCTGAAGATTCCATGAGGGAAGTCTAAATATTCTCTGACATAAATTGCCTCAGTGTTTTCTTAGGTCAGTTTCCCAAGGCAATAGAAATAAAAGCAAAAATAAACAAATGGGACCTAATCAAACTTGCAAGCTTTTGCACAGCAAAAGAAACCATAAGCAAAATGGAAATATGACTCATGGGCTGGGAGAAAATATATGCAAATGATGTGACTGACAAGGACTTAATTTCCAAAATATACAAACAGCTCATACAACTCAATATCAAAAAAACAAACAACCCAATCAAAAAATGGGTGGAAGACCTAAATAGGCATTTCTCCGAAGAAGACATACAGATGGCCAATAGGTGCATGAAAAGATGCTCAATGTCACTAATTATTAGAGAAAATTAGTAGAGAAATCAAAACTGTAATGAGATGTTACCTCACACTGGTCAGAATGGCCATGATTAAAAAGGCTACAAGTAACAAATGCTGGAGACGGTGTGGAGAAAAAGGAAACCTCCTACACTGTTGGTGGGAATGTAAATTTGTGCAGCTACTATGGAAAACAGTATGGAGGTACCTTAACATACTAAAAATAGACTTGCAATATGATCCAGCAATCCCACTCCTGGGCATATATACAGAGCAAACTGTAATTCAAAAAGATACATGCGGGCTTCCCTAGTGGCGCAGTGGTTGAGAGTCCACCTGCCGATGTGGGGGACACGGGTTCATGCCCCGGTCTGGGAAGATCCCACATGCCGTGGAGCGTCTGGGCCCATGAGCCATGGCTGCTGAGCCTGCGTGTCTGGAGCCTGTGCTCCGCAACAGGAGAGGCCACAACAGTGAGAGGCCTGCGTACTGCCAAAAAAAAAAAAAGAAGATACATGCACCCCAATGTTCATAGCAGCATTATTTACAATAGCCAAAACATGGAAGAAACCTAAATGTCTATCAACAGATGAATGGATGAAGAAGATGTGGTATATGTATACAATGGAATATTACTCAGCCATAAAAAAGAATGAAATAATGCTATCTGCAGCAACATGGATGGACCTGGAGATTATCATGCTAAGTGAAGTAAGGCAGAAAGAGAAAGACAAATACCATATGATATTACTTATATGTGGAGTCTAAAATATGACACAAATGAACTTATTTACAAAACAGAAACAGACTCACAGACATAGAAAACAAATTTATGATTACCAAATGGGAAAGAGGGTGGGGGAGGGATAAATCAAGAGTTTGGGAGTAGCAGGTACAAACTACTATATATAAAATAGATGACAAGGTCCTACTATATAGCGCAGGGAACTATATTCAATATCCTGTAATAAACCATAATGGAAAAGAATATGAAAAAGAATATATATATATGTGTGTGTATATATACACATATATATGTATGTATAACTGAATCACTTTGCTGTACACCAGAAACTAACACAACATTGTAAATCAAATATACTTCAATTAAAAATTTTTTTAAAAATAAAAATAAGAATCCATGAAGGGTAGCTACTGAACTTGTCAGAATTTGGAAATTTTCTAATTATAATATCCCATCACACTCCAAATTAGCAGCCAAATTGCAGCAGAGATTGAGCTATAGAGGAAAAACATTTTGACAAATCAAATCAGCCAGAATATATAGCTACTAGATAATAATATTGCCTTAACTGTTTATTTAATGTTAAAAGTTGAGCTGTGTAATAATATTAGGTTCAGCCACATGAAATTGCCAATATTCCACCATTCTTAACAAGAATAACAAAATAATAAAAGCAATAATTTAATGACATTACTAAATCCTTGTGATTTAGTAGGTTGGATGGTAGCAGAGTTCATATTGTGATTGAGGTCTCTGACTGTAAATGCCCTGCCTTTCAGTATACTAGGTTGATTCCCTATGGAGAACTATGAAAATGAAGACACTTGTAGTAATAATTACCTGTTTGTGGTATTCATCTCACATGGAATGTGCTATTTTCATTTTAATTAAGCCATGCAGAAATGGATATTCTTGCCTCTCTAGCTGCAGGTACCTTCCTAATGTGGCTTCAAGTTTAGAATAACTTTCTTTATTCTGAGACCAATCTAATGTGGTTTTCCCTTTTTCTTTGCCTTGCAAACTCCTTCTCTAGACATTTTTACTTTTGTTGCTTAAATATTCTGTTGGAAAATAGGGAAGATGTCTTAAAGAGTATATCAATAAGAAAGGATTTCTTTTTCATTTCATTATTTCTTTTTAAATAAGCTACTGTAGTAGCTGCTTTATAAAGTTGCCAGAAACATTGAATTAGGGAATACTGAGCCATTGCTCCTGAGGGAAATAAAAGCTCCTGTGAGCTTCTGGTCACATTTTTATCAACCAGTCAACACATAGCCTTGTTTTGTATGTGTTTCTGTTTAAAGAAAGTACATATTTAGTATGTACTTCCTACAAATAATTGTGTTGCCAAACTGAACTCGTCTACTTGCCCATGCACAGCAAAGCCAATCTACTGACACGTGGTTGTGGTGAAGGAAAGTACAGCATTTATTGCAGGGAACCAAGCAACAAGAATGGGCAGCTAATGCTCAAAAGACCCAAACTCCCTCATGGCTTTTAGGGAAGGGTTTTTAAAGAAAACATTAGGATGAGGGTTGTAGGGTGTGTGATGAACTCATGGGCTTTCTTCTGATTGGTTGGTGTTGCAGTAACAGGGTGATGTTTTGGGAATCTTAATCATCAACCTTCTGGTTCCAGCCAGTCTGGGGTCTGTGTATTGATACTTGTGGTCAGCATGTAGTCACCATCCTCCACCTGGGTGGGGGGCTTAGTTTGTGTAGAACAACTCAAAGATATGCATCAGATTGTTATGTAGATCCCTTGAGGAAGAACTAGGACTCTGTTTTATTGCTGAACTATTGTTTAAGACATCATTACTTTTTTTGATTGACTTTTTCTTTGTTTCTGCATTCCCTCACTTCTCTAATTGTTAACTTCTTGTGTCTGCTCTTTAGAACTTGTGGAAGGCCTAGGAGACTAAAACTTTTTTTCTTCAAATAAGAAACAGGGGACATGGAGGGGCTTTTGCACCCAGGAAGGCCTTACAGGATCCTGCTCAATTTCAATTGTATCGAGTATTTCTTTAAAATAAAACACTAGCTGAGAAGGTTGTAACATTTTCCTGACCCTGGGTAACATGACTGTAAATTTCTTTGGCTTACAGCCTCACCACTACACTTTGAAAAAATTGGTCGTCATCTCATGAATCCGCAAATTTACTCACTTTTCCATCTTTTCCAGAGCTTCACCACACAATATTGATATTATTTTAGCACTGTCCAGAGTGGCCTTTCTCTTGAGGTACTGTATTACTGATTTATTAACATTGAATTCAAGACCAACAAACCAGAACTCACTGCCTGATGGAAGCTTTCCTGCTACATGTAGTTCCTCTGCAAGGCACATCACAGCTTTCTTGCACTTAGGTACACCGGAGAGCACTTGAGCATCATGCTTGGGGGCCATGTTAAATAATGGTATCACCAACAAAAAGCACAAGAATGTGGAAAAAATGGCACAAAGAAGACTGAGAAAAGCATAGTTGTTTATAGTTTGAGAGCTGAAACAAGGAGGCAGACCGTCACCTTCTTTGACCTCAGTTGGGAACGTGCCGGTGGGACATCTAATTTTTTGCCATTATGCACATGTCTGCAAATGAACACAAGAGCACCCTGAGTATTGACTTTGGGATTACAAATAAATTTTAGCAAATAGACAAAAGTGCAAATACAGAATCAGCAAAAATAGCATCAAAATTGTAATTGGATTTATCACAAACCAATTTCTGTGCATTGCAATTTTCAGGACTTTTATGATGCTTTGAATGAATTAGGTAACATCTTAAAGTTACCACATTCTTTAATACTGTGTATTTCTCAGAGTATCCCTATAAAGAAAAAATTTTGAATTTATTATCAGATTACTATTAGACAAACAGAAGCTGAAATAAATTGATTATTTTAAAATCACAGAACAGTCCACTGGTTAGTCAAAAAGCAACTGTGGCAAAACAACAACAGACTGGAAGTGTGGTTTTTTTGCCCACTTCTGTTGGTACTACCCTACATCTCTGTTTTTATTTATTTATTTTTTTTGAGATCTTGCTGATGGAAAAATCGTTTCTTTGAGACTGTAGCCTTTTTTCCTTTATTTCCTATGCCTGCTCAAGGGTACATGTTTATTGAGCAAGTTCTCATTGAAGGCTTTATCTAACAATATTTGCAGTTTTTAACATTTGTAACAAGTATGATGTAGTGGTTAAAACCTCAGGCTATGGAATTAAGCCTGGTTCAAATGATGGTTCTGCTTCTTACTAGCTATGTGGATTTGGGCGTAATATTTATCATCCCTAAATCTGTTTCTCCATTTGTAAAACTGGTGAAATCATAATAATATATTTATATATATATAAGTAATTAATATATAATATATATAAATAATCATTAGGTTGTAAGAGTTAAATGAAATAATTTGTATACAATGCACAGTACAACGCTAGGTACACATAAACATTTTATAAGAAGTATGTACAATATTATTGTTACAAAGAACCTATTTTAAATGAGAACACAACAGTTCTTTAAAGCAGGACATGTTTGTATCACCTCTGTTATTTATTGTTTGTTTTATAATGAAGTCTCAAAGAAGTTAAGCGATGTGCTTCCCAGACTCCACCATCATGGAGCTGTCCCTCCTGTAAATTTATAGTGAATACTGTTCTTCCACTGTTAGAGTATTAATTATAGGATAATATGATAAGTCACACAAAATGAAATGTGGGCAAGGATTATGTTCATGTCTTCATAGTTGACTGCCTGATTGCCCAATTCATTGTCTGGCACATAGTAGGTCCCCAGTGTATGGTTACTGAATGAATAGATTAAGTGCCAAGGTCACAATTTTTATGTAGTAATTCTGCCTGCTATTTTCCATTTCCACTCTTACTTCCCAAAATTATTGCCATTGCACCCATGCTTCTTAGGTAGTACACTAGACTGAAAAAGTAAAGACTATAAAGATACACAAAACACAGTTCCTGTTCAAGGAGCTTGCATTCTGTTGCAGATAGCAGATGGATAGTGTATTAGCTTCCTGTGACTGCAGTAATAAAATACGACAAAGGTAGTGGCATAAGACAATAGAAATTTATTCCCTTACAGTACTGGAGGCCAGAAGTCCAAAATCAAGGTGATGGCAGGACTGGCTCCATTTTAAAGCCCTAGGGGATGTTCTTTCCGTTGCCTCTTCCAGCTTCTGGTGGCTCTAGGTGTTCCTTGGTTTGTGTGCATCTCTCCAATCTTTGCCTCTATGGTAACATTGCCTCCTCCTTTTCTGTCTGTTCTCTGTGTGTCTCTTATTCACTTCTCACAGGACTTAGGGCCCACCCTGATACTCCAAGATGATCTCATCTCAAATCGTAAGTTACATCTGCAAAAACCCTTTTTTCAAATAAGGTGACATTCATAGATGCCAGGGATTTGATGTGGATATTTTAAGGGACTATTTTTAGCCTTTCACAGCTAGCAGAAACTGTCAAATTTTTTTTATGAGGGTACAAACAGTTTCTTACTTCAGGTGTGAGAAACGATTATGTTGCCAACTACAAACAGGGAGATGGCAGTATGTACAAAACACAGTTCAGCCATGCTTAAAAGTTGTCTTTTTAAAGTATATTAAGTTTTGAATATATTCCTAGCTACCCATGCTAAGTTCTTATTGAGAAATTTAATATGCAGTTCTCCTCCTCACAAGCCCCCCACAGACCCCAGGAAAGATAGTGGAATACAGGCTCTGGTATCAGATAACTTGGCTATAAATCCCTGGCCTTACCCCCATCATTTACTAGCCATGTGGCCTTTTGTAAGTCTTGCCTGTGAAATGGGAATTATAATAGTAATCTCATTGGGTTGTCATAAGGATTAAATGAGTTAATACGTGTAAAGCATTTAGTATAGTGCCTGGCACAGAGTGAACGCTTAATTAGTTAATGTTTATTAACTATTATTAGCTATTGTACTTGCCTTTGTTGGGGATACAGGAGAAATGTAAAACATGGTCATTTTCCTTGAGATCTCTAAATTGATGTGGAAAATACAGGACTAACATAGCTGGGTTCTAGTTGTAGGATGAGAGACCAAAATTAAGGAGTCTATACTAGAGATTGTTATGGTAAATCTCATGTGAGATAAGGATGCCTGAACTGGTGCTGTGGTAGGGAATGGAGTAGAAGGGTGGGATAAATGAAGAGTTTTAATGGAAACGCGGACTAAGACTTGGCAACTTGATTTTACCTTGTTATGGGGGAAAAACAATCTTTCTTAGTTCCACTCTATTTCTAAAACCAGTATTGGTTAGCCTTTTTTTCTAAGGTGAATTAATTATAAGATTCTTTTCAGATCTCAAGTTTTCTGAATCCGAACTCTTCTGATTTTTTAAGAAATCCACCAGATCTAACAGTTTGTTTAGGTGAACCGAGTGCCAGAAGCCCAACATAGTTCCAACCTCTACTGTTGTCTGAACTATTCTCTGTTGAATAATCTACCCGTATACCTACTCACTTGTACTCTTATAGCTCTTGAAGCACATGAACTGGGTCTCAAATCCCTCTATGTGAGAGAGGACTAACTGAATAAATTATAATGCATATGCTTTTCTATAAATACTTCTCTTTCCAATCCCTTTTTCTAATAGAAATACAGAGAAGTAGTCAAGAATAAAGAAGAGCAAAAACCTTATGAAAGAGGTGGCTGTTGTTTCTTTTCTTTGAGCAGTTAGTGTGATCTTACAGTAGTTTTCTACTTTGTAATTATGCAGCAAAATACATACTTATTCAGCCAGATAGGTGAACATTATATCAGCAACTGTTGTAGTTTCTCTGTTAAATCTAATAAAATTTCATGAAAAGCAGTCACCCAAACAAAGTGAAAAAGAAATCAATTTAGGAAATCAAGTTGAGGATAAAATTAAAATTAGAACTTTATTTTCATAGTTCAGCCTTCATATAGTTGTTATGCAGTCAAAGAAGATAAATCTAATACTTCATATGCTATAATGAACACCAGAATAACAAAACTAATAGTATTAAATTTTCCCATTAATAAACGTTTGATGTTATCTTTATCTAGCATCAGTTCCCTGCTTCCAAAATAGTACATCTGTAGTCAATCTTCAGTTAGTGTTTGTAGCTGGAGAGATATTTATTAACAGTAAAAGGGAACAAGGCAATAAGATTTTTATTTACTTTATAATGAGTATACTGGTACCTAAAGTTGAATTACTGGGCTTAATGTAATTCGGAATTTTTCATGATCTCTTTCTGTGATCACTAGGTAATTTTTTGTCTATAAAGTTGCTTCAGGCTTTCAAAATGTCACATTAAAGATATTTTATTTGGGATTTTAAATCATTCTCTTTGCTCACTCAAGCTCCTATAGACTTTGAACATCTCTTTTGTCACTATGTATATGTTTGGTAGTGTTGGTGGTGGGGATGGAAGATGATGAGGATGAATACAGTTTTTTTAAAGAAGTTATTTCATTTTTTGTTTATTTTGCTCATTAGAGGAAATTTGCAAAATACAGAAACATAGAAAGGAAGGTTAAAAACATTACCCAAATATCCTTCTGAAAAATTCCAATGAAAAACACAAGGCCCTTATTGTTACTCTTGGCAAAATGCTACATTCTTGTTTTTAGAACTTGTTCACATTTGGTAAGGCAAATTTGAAGTTTACCTTTTGTTATTACTAAGATGTGATCAAGACCATCTAGTTCAGAAGTACTATTTATAGAGCAGATGCTTTTTAAAGTTTTGTAGGCCTGGGTATTTTACTTTGGAGGCAGTATCTTTACTATACATAAGAATTTACCTTGGGTTTCCCTGGTGGCGCAGTGGTTGAGAGTCCGCCTGCTGATGCAGGGGACGTGGGTTCATGCCCCAGTCCGGGAAGATCCCACATGCCGCAGAGTGGCTAGGCCCGTGAGCCATGGCCGCTGAGACTGCGTGTCCGGAGCCTGTGCTCCGCAACAGGAGAGGCCACAAGAGTGAGAGGCCCGTATACCACAAAAAAAAAAAAAAAAAAGAATTTACCTTCAGAAACAAAGACATTTGTGAACAGGAAATTCTTTGAACATTATCAGATGGTGATACATTGGAGGGATATTCTGAAATTAGTGAATGAGTTTGGATGGCAGCTTTCTTCTGAAAGATATTTCTTTCTTTGTGTCAAAGTTGTGACTTGCAGTTGATCTAGATGGAAGATTGCTTATCAATTAAGGTAATTTTGACATGTAATCATGGTTATATGGCTCTAAATGAAGAAAATTACAAACACTGTCAATTTTGTGTTACTACTTTGTTGAGGGCTTTCTTGGCAAGGGTTATTACTATAGCTACTGATTGATGGAAGGCACAATAAACCTTAAGTTTATAGTTTATTAATGTAGTTTATTATCATTCTCACTTGATTTGTACAAATTATTACAAAATTATATAGTACAGTGGAAGTCACTGGAGGCTTCGTAAGAAACAAAATTCACAGATTTTTTTTTTGGTTGTTTAGTGAAATCTAGAATATATACACAATTCAACACAGTGGTGTTACTATCACATGACTTAGGAATTAATATATAAATTTATTATCTTAAAAAATGATCATTTGTATCAAAAATGTTTTTGATCTCTAAACAAAGAACATGCCTACATGGGGTTGTCCCTCAAAATATGTATCTAATAAATACATTAAGAGATAACTGCATTAAATGGGACTATATTTCTGGGGACTAAAACATTTTCTGTGTTGCTGATTAGGGGTAGGACTTGATTAAACAGAACTAGGATGGTTGTTTTCCTTCTGTTGGAAATATTAAGCTTTAGGGGATAGGGGTTTAGGGGGTCCTTTGAGCTAACAGAAGAGAGAAAAAAGGAAAGACAGTAGCAAAGTTGTTTTAGTTATTGCATAAATAATGATGCAGTGTTATATAAACAGCTCAATGGAGCAGAATAGAGATCTCAAGGAAAGACCCATGTGTATGTGTTACTTATACGTGATAAGGTGGCACCACAAATCTATGGGCCTATATGTGAAAGATAAGTCTATTAGATGAATAGAAGAAAGTTTAAGTGAATATCTGTGTGATCTAAGGGCTCAATAAGTGACTTCTCAACAAATTTTAAACATAACCCATAAAGGAAACACTGATAAATTAAAATTAAGGATTTTTGTGCAATGAACCCTCCAGGGCCAAAATTGAAAGATAATAGAAGGAGAAAATATATTGGCAAAGTCTATAATCAATAGAAGATCAATATTTTGGGTATACTCCTGGAATCAACCAGAAGAGAAAAATAGGTGAAGGTACAGAAAATCTACTTAGGAGAAAAACCTAAAAGCTAATAAACATATGCTCAAAATCATTAGTAATTTTGAAGACACACATTGTAAAAACAGTGAGCTATTACTTTCTACATACTAGACTGGCAAAGTTAGAAAGTTTAACAAAGCCAAGTGTTGGCACATGAGGGACACAGGAACCCTCGTGCAGTGCTAGTGGGACTGTAGACTGGGATAGATGTTCTGGAGAGCAAATGAAAAGTATTCTTCCTCTCTTATTTTGAAATTCCACTCATGTGTTTTTACTGCCATTGAAATTCTCATGTGGATCCATAAAGGGGCATGTACTTGGGTATTCACTGCAGCTGTTTTTGTGGTGGAGAAAGTTGGAGTGATTTGGGTGTTCATTACTGGAAGGGTGCACTGGTAAAATAAATACAAAGAGTATTACACAACAATTAAAAGCAACCCGTTTGTTGTTACACATAGCAACATGGATGGATCATAAAAACATTGTGAAAGAAATAGTGATATAACAATACCATTTATGTGAATTAAAAATACATGCTCACAGGATAATACATATTTATAAAAGCATGTGCAAAGAAAAATATATAAAACAAATTTAAGTGGTTGTCTGTGTTCAGGATGGGGGACTTTAATGTAGTACGGGTATAAAGAGAAATTAAAAAATAAATGGAATAAGAGAGGGGCTTTGCAAAGATCCTTGATGATAATGTGTCATGAACTGAGTATAATTAATTCTACCCTCTGAACTTGAGATCACAAGTAAAATAAACAACAAAAACAATAACAGAAATTAAAAATAGAATCGTCCATAATTCCCCTACAAATTATATATTGTTTGAAAGAATGAATTTTTTTGTTGTTGTTAGTCTTTGTAACTCTGGTGCCTGGCACATAGTAGTAAGCAGTAGGTAAATTTTTGTTAGTTAAATGAGTAGAATGGATGGATGAATGAACACAACTAATTATTTTTCAGTGATCTTATGTTCCTTACAGTTATCTCCATGTTTTAAACTGCCCTGAATCAGGGAAATAAATATAGCCTCTCCATTTTGGTGGCTCTGCACATCATATCACAAACTGTTTTAATTAAATCAAAGGCTTTGTAAAATACAAATTTGGTTACTTCCATGACTAAATGCTTTATTGGCTCTATTTAAGCTTTTAGGGGGAAAATGACTTTTTAAAACTTAACATGCACATGATTTCTTCTGACTATGTCATTTTGCTTCATCCCTTTCCTCAGGCACCCTGAGCTCCATGCCATCAGGAATTTATTTCATTTCACAAATGTGACATGTTTTGTGACCATTTGCCTCTACACATTCTGGTCCTAGAATAATGCTCTTTCACCCAAGAAATTTACAAGGTGGTTTCAGATACATGTGACAATCAAAAAAGTCTGTTTCAAGCCAGTTATTTATGTCAAGCACTGTCCTGGATTCAAGAGATGCAGTGATAAGAGAAAAGAGTACATTGCTTAAATCAGCATGCTTTTTAGTATTAGCCCACTTTGATTGTGCAGGGTTACCAAATCATTAATTTTACACGAATCTAACCCTATCCTTGACTTCATTGAGCCAGAGAACATCCTGTAATAATAAAATGTCAGAGTTGCAAGGGGCCTTTGAGGTCACTCTAATGCAAACCCTCATATCACTCGTCAGGGGCTGAAGGCAATAGGAAGACATTATTCTGTCTTCAGAATGTCATAATGTATTCTATCTTCACTCGACGGTACTTTCTAGAAACCACATCGTGCTGCTTCTTAGTTAACCTCAAATAATGACAAAACATGAACACTTACCTGGAAAGATAAAGACAGGAGCATAAAGAAGGTTAAAGTGCAGACTTGTCCATTTGCCACCTTGAGGCTTATGGGATTTTTCCTTTCCTATGGATGGGGGAAGTGGGCAAAAACATAGTTGGCACTGGGCATCAGACCAATGCAGCCATTAACTATCTGAACTACAAATGAACAGTGGATATTTTTTTTTCTGATACTGAAGAGCAGGTGGAAAAAGGAAAGGTTAGTGCAGAAGGTCCTCAGGTTACTAAGACTTGACTTATGTAAACTTGGCTTTACAGTTTTCCATAAACCAAGATAAATTTTTCATGGTGCATAAACATATATGTCATGCTTACCCTTGAGTAGTTTGTTGTATGAGGGATGAAAAGACCCAACAGGAGTCTCATTGAGAAGTCATATTCTCTCTCTCTCTCTCTCTCTCTCTCTCTCTGTCTCCTCTTTTAATTGCAGATAGTCAATTGTCTAGTAATGTAAAATGACTTTGATTTATGCAAAAAAAAAAAGAGTTTCCACAGTAGTTACTTCATAAAAGTCAGGGAGTTTTAATGATAAGAAACACAAACAATGTAGCTATGGAGATCCAGACAGTGCTGACTACCCCAAAGGCAAACTAAACATATGCTTTGGGTGCTAGTGAAAATAGGTGCACAAGATTTTAAAAACTAAGAATATATTTTTTCAAAGTATAAAAGTGGCCGCCATGGGGGAAATCAGAAATTTGTTCAGCTTTCTTACACTTTTTTTTCCTTTACAGGTTGGCGTTGGTTTTATTTTGAATTACATGGTGGAAGATGTATAGGGAGGGGGGAGTCCATAATTTTTCAGTCCTACAAAGGTTTTAGTCCCTAATCTGAAAAAATGATTATTCAAGCCAGGAGTAAATGAATTGAGTGTGTGATAGACTTGTTTCTATTATTTCCAGAGACCTCAGAGTTTCAGTCTTGAGTGGATCAGGTACTCCTTCTCATCTTTCTTCTAGCCACTGGTCAGTTTGGAAAGACACCCACCATAATTGGGTTGTTTCTGAACTCTCCCAAGTTAAAAATCTTAACAAGGTATCTATCCATAACAAGTGGCGGTTTGGGGTCACTAGTGGTTACTCAACTGAATCATTATCCAAATATTTGACTTTATTTGCTTTACCAGTTCATTATTTAAATTATTTTATTTTTCCAAACTTAGAGTCTGTCTGAGGCTTGACCACATGTGAAGTTTGACATTTTGAAGGTCAGTTGGTTTGAATTATTTGTATGTAAGAGTCAACAAATTGGGTTTTTTTTCTTTTTAAACAGGGAAATGTCTATTGTTTTTTCCACTTGAAAAATTAAATAAAACATACAAATATCTCATGAGCTTTCCTCAGACTTTCCCAGAAAGGTCTGTATTTGTCCTGAGACAGAGCATAGGGAAGTTACAACCTCAGATGGTTTGGAGACAGTTCACATTGCAATAGCTGAAGAGTTAGATAAGGGGAAACCTATGGAAGGAAGACTTCCAGTGACTTAAGTGGAGAGAAGAAAATATCACTTCTTCGTGTCTGTGTTATAGCGCTCTAAAATGTCATAAACTCCAATACAGAACCACATTTGGGACATGGCTGGGGTGGGCCTAATATGGTAATATGTGCTAAGCTGTTTCTGGGATATTCTGTTGCCTTTTGGTTTACAACTAGCTCTAGTATCCATATCATCTTTTTGAGCTTAAGTCTCCATGGAAACTCTTGGCTAAAACTCAGAAGAAAACAGTTTGGAGTCTCCCACTTTCTTCTAACTGCTCTCTCCTATAAAGCATGATTCACATGGCAGAGGATGATCTTACTAGAATGTAAGCAAGATAATACACTCCCTTCCTTGATCATACACTCTAACTTGTTTCTCATGGTCTGAGAGAGCTCAGCTTGATCTGAATCCTAGCCTAGAAGGATTTAAATGTCAGCTGAGATGGGGAGAGGATTAGGGAGGGAGTGGACCAAGGGAGGCTGGCCATTGGTTGATAGAAAAGCTATACTTCAAAAAAGCACCACCATTTAACTACTCTTTTTGTCACCCTAGCAGCTTTCATATTGCTATCTTTGAAGTCTTTTCATTGTAGTATTAACAGCTGTAATTTAATATATTATTAGTACCTTAAAAAATGGCACTTTGGTAGAATATGCTGAGGGGAAGCAACTGCTTCCCGTTCTCTCCCACATTACTGTGTTTCAGTCCGGTCTCTTACTGTTTCTCTACCTCATCTCTTTTTTCTGTTACTTTAATGGTCAAACTGTTTCTGCCTCAGGACCTTCACACAAGCTATTCCTTCTGCCTGAAGCTTTCCCTCCCTCTCTTTGCCTTGTCAACTTCTACTCATCCTTTAGAACTCAGTATAATCCAGTCCTCATCAAAGAGGACTTTCCATAAATGATTGAATAAATGCTGAGAGGTACAAAGAGGAACAATGCAGAGTAGTGGCCCTCAAGGAGCATGTAATATTGCCAGGATGATACATTCTGAGTACATGAAAAGTTTATGATACAAAACAACTAATAAATTAAGAGACCTGAGTGCTTAAAGAGGCAGTGACTGTTTTTAGCTCAGATTTGTTATGGACTTTACAGAATAGGTAGGTTTTGAAAAGAACTTGAAGGTTGCTAATATTTGTGTAGGTGTTGAAGAGGGACACAAGAAAATGCAAGAATTCCTGTTTGGGAGAGGTGAATATGGGAGTTGAACTGGAGCGGAGAGACTGATTGGGGAAGAGAATCATTGAACTTTAGCGATAGAAAAGACCTTATATTCAGATTCAAATGGCTTTGAATGCCTCCCGTGTGTCAAGCATATTATTTGTTTACCTAATTTGTATTTACCCCAGCTGTATGAAAATACTATTACTTATCTTTATATTCTAGATAAGGAAATTGAGATTCATAGAGGTTAAGTGACTTGCTCAAGATCACACAACTAGAAGTACCAGAAACCGGAATTTTAACTCTTACTTAGAGTCTAGTTCTCTTTCTACTTCCCCATGCTACTTCTTACAGACAGTCCCAAAATAATATTCTTGGGTTGGAAATAGATTGTAGAAGACCTGAATGTGGAATCTGAGCTTTATTTTTTAAGGCAACAGTATCTTAAAAAATCTTTAGTGATTTTTTTTGATCATGGGAATTTCATGATGAAAGTAATATTTTAGCAAGATTTTTCTAGTAGGCATGTGCAGTGTAGGTGAGAAATGGAAGAGTTGAAATAATATGTGGCCCTATCTGGAAACTGGAAACAGGGGAAGCAAGTTATGAATATTAGGAAGAGGAACAAGGAAGAATCAACAGTACTTGGTGAGGATTAAATATAATGAGCGGGAAAGAGAAGCCACGGGTGATTCCAAGATTTTGAGTCATCTATAGGTGGATGGTTTACCTCTATTAAAAAAGAAAAGGAAACCAGGGATTGATATTGATTTTGGGGAAAATGTCATGAAATTGGATTATTTATATGATGCTAGCAAGACATATAATTGGAGATGTTATGCAGGCAGCTTAAGAAGATGTGACTGGAATTTGGGAGAGAAGTCAGAGCTTGAGAGATTTAATTAATAATTGACTAATAAATAGGTAGCAAATGTCATGAATGCAGAAGAATTCTCTAGTAGAAAAGTTTGGATAGTGAAGGGGAGTAAAATATGCCACTTTAGCTTATTGATTATTTTGGATTAAAGTTACTTAAGAAACGGCTGGTGCAAGAAGGACACCTGAACTTCCTTTGTCCCTCTGAAAGCAGGAGATAAATCTTCCATATGAAAAGTACCCTTCCTGTACCAGGAGGGTAAAAGGCATCCCTCACCACCAAACATAGGAAATTTAGGGTCGAGAAAGCTATATAAACGAACTTTGTTACTTTTTCATTAGTTTGCTACCCCAAACCCAAACTCCTTTGTTCTCATCAGTCCTCCACAAATTTGTTTTCTTGTATGAAATGTATAAAAGCTGGCTACTTTGGTCACTTCTTTGTTCATATTTTTATGGGCTTCCATACGTACAAAATTAAGTTTTTCTCTTGTTAATCTGTTTTATGTCAATTTAATTATTAGACCAGCCAAAGAACCTAGAAGGGAAGAAGAGGAAGGTTCCCCCCGCCCCCCCCCCACACAAAATAGAGAAGAACAGAGGACTGGGAACAAATCCTTGGGGAATACTAAGATCTAGAGGGAAAAAGGGGGAGGTGGTACCTGAAGTAGTAGTAGAGTGATTAGAGGGTGGGAAAACCAGACGAGAGGAATACAGTGGAAGGTGCTTTAAGAAATCAAGTGTAATTAGCAATATGGCAGCGTCAGATGCTGATACTTGCAGATGATATGGTTTCTAAGTTATTATTAAAACAAAAATCAAGTTATTAGCTAGGAAAAAGGCCAAAATTAAAGTAATGCCAAGGAATATCAAGTACCTCAATCTAATTCTACTTTCAATAAACTCATTTATTGATAATGTATAACAGCTATTTTTTTCCAAAGAGCTTAGGTCTCTGCTCAGAAATTTTGAAATAGGGTTTGCTTATATTACACATTCACAAGAAGGGAAATAGAAAATAACTGAAATATAGAATAAAACACACAAAATTAGAAAAGGCTTGGTGGCTGAGAGAAGAGCAAAATCAAAATTCAGGAAGATCATGGTCACAAGTCCCTGGATGGGCACTGGGGTGGGGAAAAACTTTCATGTGGATTCATTTTGAGTTATGCAGGTGTTTCTCATTTAGTAATAGACATGCTTTTCTCAAATTGTGTGAATATTCACCTGTGTTTCCCATTGACTTCCATTATAATGTGAAATATTTAATCTCCATCTGGCTTTGAATCTAGATAATAGACCCTGCTGTTCCTAATGAGTATTCTTTGCTAAGTCATTAACTGTATCTTTACCTATGGTCCCCAGTCTATAAAGGCATTTCTGAAGCCTTTTTCTAGCCCCCACAGTCTGTGGTTCTATGACTAATTCTTAATTGGAAACTGCCACCATTGATGTTCTTCATCTAAATAGACATTTGACACATCTTTATTGAAGCCTCTTAATGTATCTTTTAAAATCATGGAACCCCGTACTAGGCAAAAGGCTATAAGAGGGCATTTGTACCCATACTTATGTATTTCTTGATGTTTCTTCCTTTCTATTCATTCATGTGACTGGTACATAGAAACCAAGTGCAAGACAAGGTGGCACAAGGGTGAATGTAAGGATTAGTGAGATTAAAGGCAGGAACACAATTTCATACACAAATGCATTTACAATGCTGAAAACAAACAAATAAAAGAAACTGGAAGAAAACACTCTAAAATATTAATAGTAGTTATCTGCTGATGTGGGAATTATGGTTTATTTATTTTTATACTTTATACGTCTTTTTGCCTTTGCTTTATGTATTGTCTAAATTTTCTGCAATTATCATATTTTAACTTTTCGAATCACAAAAGTGTCTTGTTAGTTGTTTGTGCATATTCTAAAGGGCTTGCATGATGGAAGGTATTTTCCCCAAATTTTACTGAGAAATAATTGACACAAATCATCTTGTAAGTTTAAGGCATACAACATGATGGTTCAATTTACATATATTGTGAAATGATTACTACAATAAGTTGAGCTAACATCCATCTTATCATATAGCTACAATAAAAGTAAAAGAAAGGAAAAAGGCAAAAAATTTTCTCCTTGTGATGAGAACTCTTAGCATTTACTCTTTTAACAACTTTCTTATATATCATATAGCTGTGTTAGCTACAGTCATCATGTTGTTCGTCACATCCCCCGTTCTTATTTATCTTATAACTGGAAGCATGTACCTTTTGACTATATTCCTTCAACTCCCCCCTCCCCTTCTGCCTCTGGTAACAAGTCTTATCTCTTTTCCTATGAGTTCGGTTTCCGTTTGTTTGTTTGTTTTGTTTTGTTTTTAGATTCCACTTATAAGTGAGACCTTACAGTATTTGTCTTTATCTGACATTTTTAAAAACATCTTTATTGGAGTATAATTGCTTTACAATGGTGTTTTAGTTCCTTCTGTATAACAAAGTGAATCAGCTATATGTATACATATATCCCCATATCTCCTCCTTTTTTTGACTCCCTCCCATTCTCCCTATCCCACCCCTCTAGTTGGACACAAAGCACCCAGATGATCTCCCTGTTCTATGTGGCTGCTTCCCACTAGCTATCTATTTTACATTTGGTAGTGTATATATGTCCATGCCACTCTCTCACTTCATCCCAGCTTACCCTTCCCCCTGCCCATGTCCTCAAGTCCATTCTCTAGTAGGTCTGTGACTTTATTCCCGTTCTGCCCCAGGTTCTTAATGACAATTTTGTTTTTTAGATTCCATATACATGTGTTAGCATACTGTATTTGTTTTTCTCTTTCTGACTTACTTAACTCTGTATGACAGACTCTAGGTCCATCCACCTCGCTACAAATAACTCATTTTTGTTCCTTTTTATGGCTGAGTAATATTCCATTGTATATATGTGCCACATCTTCTTTATCCATTCATCTGTTGATGGACACTTAGGTTGCTTCCATGTCCTGACTATTGTAAATAGAGGTGCAATGAACATTTTGGTACATGACTCTTTTTGAATTATGGTTTTCTCAGGACATATGCCCAGTAGTGGGATTGCTGGGCTGTAGGGTAGTTCTATTTGTAGTTTTTTAAGGAACCTCCATACTGTTCTCCATAGCAGCTGTATCAATTTACATTTCCACCAACAGTACAAGAGGGTTTCCTTTTCTCCACACCCTCTCCAGCATTTATTGTTTGTAGATTTTTTGATGATGGCCATTCTGACCGGTGTGAGATGATATCTCATAGTAGTTTTGATTTGCATTTCTCTAATGATTAATGATGTTGAGCATTCCTTCATGTGTTTGTTGGCAATCTGTATATCTTTTTGGAGAAATGTCTATTTAGGTCTTCTGTCCATTTTTGGATTGGGTTGTTTGTTTTTCTGATATTGAGCTGCATGAGCTGCTTGTAAATTTTGGAGATTAATGCTTTGTCAGTTGCTTCATTTGCAAATATTTTCTCCCATTCTGAGGGTTGTCTTTTCATCTTGTTTATGGTTTCCTTTGCTGTGCAAAAGCTTTTAAGTTTCATTAGGTCCCCTTTGTTTATTTTTGTTTCCATTTCTCTAGGAGGTGGGTCAAAAAGAATCTTGCTGTGATTTATTTCATAGAGTGTTCTGCCTATGTTTTCCTCTAAGAGTTTTATAGTGTCCAGTCTTACATTTAGGTCTTTAAACCATTTTGAGTTTATTTTTCTGTATGGTGTTAGGGAGTGTTCTAATTTCATTCTTTTACATGTAGCTGTCCAATTTTCCCAGCACCACTTATTGAAGAGGCTGTCTTTTCTCCATTGTATATCCTTGCCTCCTTTATCAAAAATAAGGTGCATGGGTTTATCTCTGGGCTTTCTATCCTGTTCCATTGATCTATATTTCTGTTTTTGTGCCTGTACCATACTGTCTTGATTACTGTAACTTTGTAGTATAGTCTGAAGTCAGGGAGCCTGATTCTTCCAGCTCCGTTTTTCTTTCTCAAGATTGCTTTGGCTATTCGGGGTCTTTTGTGTTTCCATACAAATTGTGAAATATTTTGTTCTGGTTCTGTGAAAAAATGCCATTGGTAGAATGATAGGGATTGCATTGACTCTATAGATTGCTTTGTGTAGTATAGTCCTTTTCAAAATGTTGATTCTTCTAATCCGAGAGCGTGGTATATCTCTCCATCTGTTTGTATCATCTTTAATGTCTTTCATCAGTGTCTTATAGTTTTCTGCATACAGGTCTTTTGTCTTCTTAGGTAGGTTTATTCCTAGGTATTTTATTCTTTTTGTTGCAGTGGTAAATGGGAGTGTTTCCTTAAGTTCTCTTTCAGATTTTTCATCATTAGTGTATACGAATGCAAGAGATTTCTGTGCATTAATTTGTATCCTGCTACTTTACCAAATTCATTGATTAATAGTTTTCTGGTAGCATCTTTATGATTCTCTATGTATAGTATCATGTCAGCTTCAAACAGTGACAGCTTTACTTCTTCTTTTCCGACTTGGATTCCTTTTTTTTCTCTGATTGCTGTGGCTAAAACTTCCGAAACTATGTTGAATAATAATGGTGTGAGTGGGCAACCTTGTCTTGTTCCTGATATAGTGGAAATGATTTCAGTTTTTCACCATTGAGAATGATGTTGCCTGTGGGTTTGTCATATACAGACTTTATTATGTTGAGGTAAGTTCCTTTACGCCTACTTTCTGGAGGGTTTTTGTCATAAATGGGTGTTGAATTTTGTCGAAAGCCTTTTCTGCATCTATTGAGATTATCATATGGTTTTTTGGGGGTTTTTTTTTGCGGTACGTGGGCCTCTCACTGTTGTGGTCTCTCTCGTTGCAGAGCATAGGCTCCAGACATGCAGGCTCAGCGACCATGGCTCACGGGCCCAGCTGCTCCATGGCATGTGGGATCTTCCCGGACTGGGGCATGAACCCGTGTCCCCTGTATTGGCAGGCGGACTCTCAACCACTGCGCCACCAGGGAAGCCCTATCATGTGGTTTTTCTCCTTCAGTTTGTTAATATGGTGTATCACATTGATTGATTTGCGTATATTGAAGAATCTTTGCATTCTTGGGATAAATCCCACTTGATCATGGTGTATGATCCTTTTAATGTGCTGCTGGATTCTGTTTGCTAGTATTTTGTTGAGGATTTTTGCATCTATGTTCATCAGTGATATTGGCCTGTAGCTTTCTTTCTTTGTGACATTTTTGTCTGGTTTTGGCATCAGGGTGATGGTGGCCTCATAGAAGGAGTTTGGGAGTGTTCCTCCCTCTGCTATAATTTGGAAGAGTTTGAGAAGGATAGGTGTTAGCTCTTCTCTAAATATTTGATAGAATTTGCCTGTGAATCCCTCTGGTCCTGGACTTTTGTTTGTCGGAAGATTTTTAGTCACAGTTTCAATTGCAGTGCTTGTGATTGGTCTGTTTATATTTTCTGTTTCTTCCTGGTTCAGTCTGAGAAGGTTGTGCTTTTCAAAGAATTTGTCCATTTCTTCCAGGTTGTCTATGTTATTGGCATATAGTTGCTTGTAGCAATCTCTCATGATCCTTTGTATTTCTGCAGTGTCAGTTGTTACTTCTCCTTTTTCATTTCTAATTCTGTTGATTTTAGTATTTTCCCTCTTTTTCTTGATGAGTCTGTCTAATAGTTTATCAATTTTATTTATCTTCTCAAAGAACCAGCTTTTAGTTTTATTAATTTTTGCTATTGTTTCTTTCATTTCTTTTTCATTTATTTCTGATCTGATCTTTATGATTTCTTTCCTTCTGCTAACTTTTTTTTTGTTCTTCTTTCTCTAATTGCTTTAGGTGTAAGGTTAGGTTGTTTATTTGAGATGTTTCTTGTTTCTTGAGGTAGGATAGTATTGCTATAAACTTCTGTCTTAGAACTGCTTTTGCTGCATCCCATAGGTTTTGGGTCGTCATGTTTTCATTGTCAGTTGTTTCTAGGTATTTTTTGATTTCCTCTTTGATTTCTTCAGTAATCTCTTGGTTATTTAGTAGTGTGTTGTTTAGCCTCCATGTGTTTGTAATTTTTACAGTTTTTTTTCCTGTAATTGATATCTAGTCTCATAGCGTTGTGGTTGGAAAAGATACTTGATACGATTTCAATTTTCTTAAATTTACCAAGGCTTGAGTTGTTACCCAAGATATGATCTATCCTGGATAATGTTCCATGAGCAGTTGAGAAGAAACTGTGTTCTGTTGTTTTCGGATGGAATGTCCTATAAATATCAGTTAAGTCCATCTTGTTTAGTGTGTCATTTAAAGCTTGCGTTTCCGTATTTATTTTCATTTTGGATGATCTGTCCATTGTTGAAAGTGGGGCGTTAAAGTCCCCTGCTATGACTGTGTTACTGTCGATTTCCCCTTTTATGGCTGTTAGCATTTGCCTTATGTATTGAGGTGCTCCTATGTTGAGTGCATAAATATTTACAATCATTATATCTTCTTGGATTAATCCCTTGATCATTATGTAGTGTCCTTATTTGTCTCTTGTAACAGCCTTTATTTTAAAGTCTGCTTTGTCTTATATGAGAATTGCTACTCCAGCTTTCTTTTGATTTCCATTTGCATGGATTATCTTTTTCCATCCCCTCATTTTCAGTCTGTATGTGTCCCTAGGTCTGAAGTGGGTCTCTTGTAGACAGCATATATACGGGTCTTGTTTTTGTATCCATTCAACCAGTCTGTGTCTTTTGGCTGGAGCATTTAATCCATTTACATTTAAGGTAATTATCGAAATGTATGTTCCTATTACCATTTTCTTAATTGTTTTCGGTTTGTTATTGTAAGTCTTTTCCTTCTCTTGTGTTTCCTGCCTAGAGAAATTCCTTTAGCATTTGTTGTAAAACTGGTTTGGTGGTGCTGAATTCTTTTAGCTTTTGCTTGTTGGTAAAGGTTTTAATTTCTCCATGGAATCTGAATGAGAACCTTGCTGGGTAGAGTAATCTTGGTTGTAGGTTTTTCCCTTTCATCACTTTAAATATGTCCTGCCACTCCCTCCTGGCTTGCAGAGTTTCTGCTGAAAGATCAGCTCTTAACCTTATGGGGATTCCCTTGTATGTTATTTGTTACTTTTCCCTAGCTGCTTTGAATATTTTTCTTTGTATTGAATTTTTGGGTTTTTTTGTTTTTGCGGTACGCGGGCCTCTCACTGTTGTGGCCTCTCCCGTTGCGGAGCACAGGCGCTGGACGCGCAGGCTCAGCGGCCATGGCTCACGGGCCCAACCGCTCCGCGGCATGTGGGATCTTCCCGGACCGGGGCACGAACCCGTGTCCCCTGCATCGGCAGGCGGACTCTCAACTACTGCGCCACCAGGGAAGCCCTGTATTGAATTTTTGATAGTTTGATTAATATGTGTCTTGGCGTGTTTCACTTTGGATTTATCCTGTATGGGACTCCCTGCGCTTCCTGGACTTGATTATTTCCTTTCCCATATTAGGGAAGTTTTCAAATATAATCTCTTCAGATATTTTCTCATCCCTTTCTTTTTTCTCTTCTTCTGGGACCCCTATTGTTAGAATGTTGGTGCATTTAATGTTGTCCCAGAGGTCTCTGAGACTGACCTCAATTCTTTTCATTCTTTTCTCCTTATTCTGCTCTGCGGTAGTTATTTCTACTATTTTATCTTCCACGTTACTTATCCATTCTTCTGCCTCAGTTATTCTGCTATTGATTTTTTCTAGAGAATTTTAAATTTAATTTATTGTGTTGTTCATCATTGTTGGTTTGCTCTTTAGTTCTTCTAGGTCCTTGTTAAGCGTTTTTTTGTATTTTCTCCATCCTATTTCCAAGATTTTGGATCCTCTTTACTATCATTACTCTGAATTCTTTTTCAGATAGACTGCCTATGTCCTCTTCAGTTGTTTGGTCTGGTGGGTTTTTACCTTGCTCCTTCATCTGTTGTGTGTTTCTCTGTGTTCTCATTTTGCTGAAGTTACTGTGTTTGGGGTCTCCTTTTCACAGGCTGAAGGTTCGTAGTTCTTGTTGTTTTTGGTGTCTTGTCCCCAGTGGGTAAGCTTGGTTCAGTGGGTTTTGTAGGCTTCCTGGTAGAGGGGACTGGTGCCTGTGTTCTGGTGGATGAGGCTGGATCTTGTCTTTGTGGTGGGCAGAACCGTGTCTGGTGGTGTGTTTTGTGGTGTATGTGTGTTTATGATTTTAGGCAGCCTCTCTGCTATTGGGTGGGTTTGTGTTCCTATCTTGCTAGTTGTCTGGCATGGGGTGTCCAGCACTGGAGCTTCCTGGTCATTGAGTGGAGCTGAGTCTTAGTGATGAGGTGGAGATCTCTTGGAGAGCTCTCGCCAGTTGATATTACCTGGGGCTACGAGGTCTCTGGTCGTCCAGTGTCCTGAACTCGGTTTTCCCACCTCAGAGGCTCAGGCCTGACACCTGGCCAGAGCACCAAGACCCTGTCAGCTACACGGAGGCCCGGCAAAGGTGGAGTTCCTCTCCCTTGTAATTTGTAGACAGAGTTCCTGAAACTTGACCAAAGCACCAGCTGCCTTTCATTTCCTCAAGCTCTGCTCTTGCTGTATAAACCTGGTGATGGAAAAGGCAGTTTTCCAATGGATCACAAATAGATAGCAGGCATTTGGAAGTGCAGTTTGGAATCAGCTGCCTCTTTCCTCAGTCACTCCTTACGCTCCATGTCCAGGCTCCAGTTTGTGAACTAACTGGGAGTAGATACTGGACCAGGCCCAGGAGCAGCTGAGAGGCCTTTGCTGTGGTTTGCACTCCTGGGGCTGGCTGGCTAGCCATGGGCTTGTGCATGGCCATGGAGACCAGTGACAGGAGTTGAGGTTTGCTGTGTGCAGTTGCAGAGCTACAGATATAGCTGTCGGCACAGGCAAGAGCACGGTGTCCGGATCTCCTTTATCACTTTTAGTTTACAGTCTACTTTGTCTGATATAAGTAGAACTACTTTTTTTTTGTTTCTTTGTTACCATGTGCTTGAAATGTCTTTTTCCATCCCTTCACTCTCAGTCTATGTGTTTCTTTAAGGCTAAAGTGAGTCTCCTGTAGGCAGCATATTGTTGGATCTTGTTTTTCTTTTTTTAATCCATTCAGCCATTCTATGTCTTTTAATTGGAGGACTTAATCTGTTTATATTAAAGTAATTATTGCAGGTAGGAACTTACTATTGCCATTTTGTTAATTGTTTTCTGGTTGTTTTGTAGATTCATTGTTCCTATTCTGCTCTTTTTTTTGTTTTGATGTCTTTTAGTATCAGTATTCTTTGACTTCTTTATTGTTTTCTTTTGTGTAATTATGACAGGATTTTCCGTTGTGATTACCATGAGGCTTACATAAAATATCTTAAATTTATAACACCCTATTTTAACCTGGTGACAACTTAACTTCAATAGAATTTATAAACTTTACACTTTTTCTTCTTCTCCCCCTCACATTTTAGGTTTTTTCTGTTACAATTTACATGTTTTTTTAAAAACTGTAAAACTAATGACAGATTATTATATTGAATATTTACATTTTTTAAGTACTTTTTAAAAAACACTTTAAAATAAGAGTTGTAAGTGAATTATACACCACTATTAGCATATTGTAGAATCTAATGAGATTTATACTACCTTTTTATATTTTTATGTTGTTAATTAGTGTTGTTTTACTGCCCCTGAAAGAACTCCCTTTAGAATTTCTTGTAAGGTAGGTCTGGTGGTAATGAACTCCCTCAACTTTTGTTTGTTCAGGAAAGTCTTTATCCCTCCTTTGTTTCTGAAGGACAGCTTTGCTAGGAATAGAATTCTTGGTTGACAGTTATTTTCTATGTTTTGAATATGTCATCCCACTCTTTTCTGGCCTGAAAGTTTTTGTTGAAAAATCTGCTGATAGTATTATGCTGTTCCTTTGTATGTAACTTCTTTTTTCTTACTGCTCTTAAACCTTTTTTTTCTTTTTTTTGTCTTTAGTTTTAGACAATTTAATTTTAATGTGTCTTGGTGTAGCCCTAATTGTGTTCAACCTATTTGGTATCCTTTGGGCACATGGATCTGGATGTCCATTTCTTTCCCCAGGTTCAAGAAGTTTTCAGTCATTATTGCTTTAAATATACTTTCTGTCCCTTTCTCTCTCTGAAATTCCCATAATGCAAATGTTTCTTTTCATTGTTTTCTATAATTCCTGTAGGCTTTTTTTCACTCTTTTTCATTCTTTTTCTTTTTGCTCCTCTGACTGTTGAATGGGCTGTGCAGTTCTCTGTGTGCTCTGGTTAGGTCCTCTGGTCAGACAAGCTGAAGGCTGTTCAGCAATGAGTGGGGCTAGAAATTAGATTTCCTGCCTGGGTGCAGTGGGAGAAGCAGCTCTAAAGCCAGTAAAGCTCTTTGCTTGTTGTCTTAACTCAAACTGACCTGCAGCCCAAGTTTCCTGACCAAACAGGGCCACTCACTTTGCTCTGCAAACTATCAGTGCTGCCTGCCTGCCTCTCAGCATGAATGCTCCTGGGCTGTACAGCTTTCAGGAGTTGTCTCCAGCCCTTTTGGTCAGATGGGGCTATGTCTCCACACTCTCAACAGTGGTTGGGGCTATGTGTCAGCTCCCTTGCCTGGATGGGAGGGGGAGGGGCTATTTCAGGCTTCTCTCAATTTACCAAACAGGCTGTCTGGTTGGGAGGGGATGGGACCTACTCTTAGCCTTGGCTATGAAGTAATCCCCCTGCCTGAGCATAACATGGAAACATTCCATGCCCCAGAACAGCTTTGCTCTAGGGGACATCAGCTCTGCCCACCCACCTCTTGGCTTGAGTACCACTGGGCCACACTGCTTCCAGGAGTTGTCTCCAGTCCTTCTGGCCAGTGGAATGGAAGTGGATGGAACTGTGATTCAGCTCCTTGTCTGGGCATATATAAACTGAGCTCTAGGGCTGGGAAAACTCCTCATGTGAGGATCCAAATTAGGCAAATCTGCACCCCACTGAGTTCCCAGGTCAGAGTGCACCCCTGACTTGATTCTGCAGATGAGCAAAGCCACTGGTGTGGATTACTACTTGGGCACTGCAGGTATGAACTTGGTCTGCCAAGACCGTGTGCTGGTTGTTGCAAGCCCCTTCCCTCTTCTCCATCTCAGTCAGATTCCCAGTTGTTGAGCCCCACAGATTCCCCTGCAATCCCTGTGGTACAAGATCAGAGTAGAGACTCCCATAAAGTGACCCACAATGCTGGAGGCAGTGCTGTTTGTACCCCTGGGTTCTCTTTTCCCACTGGAGGAACTGGGGGCTTAGTGGTGCTGCACTGGTCTGGAGGAGGGACAATGCAGTCAACATGTAGCCACTTCTTTTACCCTTCCAATACAGTCTGTCTTGGTGCAGGAGGGTGCTTTAGTCTCACCCCCATGTTCTAGGATTCTCTCAGTGGTGTCTTGTTCTTGAATAGTTATTAGTTCTTCTTCTTGTGAGGGTAAGCAATGTCAGGAACAATCTATGTCTACATCTTGGTGATGTTACTCTCCCATGATAGAAGTTTAATAAGTCTATCTTTACTGTTTATTGACTGATATTTAAATAAAGTAATGAAGACCATGTGGTATAGAGAAAACCTTATGCTATTTGGGCCCTGAGGATCCTTAAACTGGCTACCAGTATTCTGCAGGTGGGATCAAGGTGAATCAGGTTCCCCATTCAACAAACATTCACAGAGAAATGTACTCTGTATAACATAGAGGGGATCTACAAATATGAGCAAGACTTCCAGGAGCTAACTCTATTTAGGGAAAATGAGAAATGTACATGACTACAATTCAAAGAGGATGAATTCAGGATGTGTTAGAGGCACAAACAGGGCAGTAGAACTACAGATGAGGGAGATATTAGCTCTGGCTTAGGGTAGTAGAGGGATATATTTTTACAAGTTCTGTTTTCAGATTATATAATAACTAGTATCTCTTATTTCATCATTTTCAACCCACATTCATAATTTCCTTTTTATCTGTATACCATTTTTACAGTTGATCCATCTTTTTAACTTTAATAATTCAAATAAATGAATTAAGAAAGTAAACTTTATCTTAGTACTATAAATGGAAAACCAGTTCACTCGCCATAAAAAGACAGTAACTAAAAATAAAAATGGTATAAACAAAATAATGTTATTAAATTCTATCTAGGTAATGTTGCCTGTTCCTTGGCTCTGAGTCTAAGTCCTTATAAAAAAAAAGCTTAGCAAGTGTTGGAGAGATGCTAATGACATATTAGCATGGCACTGAGACTTGTTTCTTAACAAATCAGAAAATCAGAAAAAGAATTGAAAATATTACAGAATGGCTTTCTCACTATGTGATTCAGTGCTAATGATTTCTCTTACCATTTTTGATACGAGTCTCATTTTTTTTAGAAGTTCTTTGGTGAATCAACAGTCCAGGTTTTAGGTCTGGTGGGCATGATACCAGTAGAAGAGAGGCAGAGTTCATGGAAGAAGCCTCGTGTTTGAGGCTTTTGGTTGTCAGAATCTAAGGCAAGGATATTCCCTTGGACAAACTGTACAGAAGCATACTGGTTTCTATGGTGACAATAGAAAGAGGAGGAGGAAGTCTTGCTTCTATTTTACAGTCTTATTTTTCTGCCCTTAGAATTCATTCTGGGTCTGGAAGTTAGGATGAGCTGAATGCCATTTCTCATTTCTAATGAGATGAGCTCATTTCTAATCCCTTCTTCTTAGGTGTCTCCATCTAGATGAAGGCTTCCACCCCCAGTCATGAGTCTGCTTTAGACTATAAATGCGTTTACAGATGTGAATAATGGGTGCCTTTTCAAATGCAGATGATATTTATATACTGAAAATGGACTTCACTAGTGGGGTTTGTTGGAGTTTATCAGCTTCAGAAATGCAACCTCTCAAATGTAGATCATTGAACACATTAGTATCATTTCACAAAACATTCTGGGGACCAACAGTTCTTTGATGCTTTGAAATCCAAGATAATGCTGTCAGTCAAGATAGAAAATGATATTTCTTTATGGGCTGGACGTTTGAAGAAATATGGGTGTTGAAACTTGGCAGCACATCAGCAGCCACTGGAACTCCTTTCCACTAGCCATTTTTTTCCAGAGATAATTTTGACAAGAGACTGGAAAGAATCCCTCTCAGTTCCCTGGGGAATAGGAAATTACTAGATTTATAAGATTTATCTTGTTTGCCGTAGAAGAGCCTAACTTTGAGCTTGGTAAGAATTATAATTAGCAGAATGCAAAGTAATAATGAAACGACTTCCTTAGAAAGTATGCATTCACAACTCATGCTAATGTTCAGAAAACATGATCAATATCCTAGTCACCCTCTTCCCAGAATAATAATAGTAAATTTATTGGCTGCCATATTTTTAGTGCCTTTTCTGCTTAGTCTATTCCAGACACTGTGTTTTTCACTTCACACACATTATCTTTAATCTTCACATCAACTTTGTAAAGTAGATTCTTTTCCAACTTTAGATGGAGAAATTGAGGTTCCTATGGAACTGGCCAAGATCATATAGCTAAGAATGGTGGAAGTCAATACCTCCTAATTTTACAAGTCTATGTCAATAAATTTGGCTCCTAAATTTGACATGATACTACAGGTAAGGTGTGATAAGAATATAATCCAGTAGAGATATAAACTTTCAACATTAATATGTTTACATTTTAAATTAAATTTAAAATTTACATTTTAAATTAAGTTTACATTTTTCTCTTTCCTCCTTTCTACCCCCTCTGGCATATTAGCATCATGTAAGCATAAGAAGTTGTTAGAGCACAGGGTTTAGAGTGAGACAGATCTGGTTTGAGGCCAGCTCCATCACTTACTAGTTCCCAGACTTGGCAAGAGATTTAATCTTTCCAGTACTCAGTTTCTTTAACTATAAATCAGGTGTAATAGTAGTGCCTCTCTCTTGAGGTTATTATTATTAAATGAGATAAGGTAATTTAAATGCTTATTAACACATTGCCTAACCTGTAGTAAATGTTCAATAATTGCATGAATAATAATCATTATCATTATTAATTTATTTAATCAAAGTTTGACTTTACCTCTGTGCTTCTCTTTTGTTCCATAGTTCTTTGAGTGACCTCCTTTTATGTGTATTTTTTTTTAAACTCCATTATCTGGTTGACTAATCCTTGACTTAAACTTGTTCTCTACAATGCCCAGCCAGGTTCTACAAATGTGTTAAAATATGTCATATGCCAATTACTTGGCCTGTTTTAGCTATTGTATATGTATATAAATATATACAAAAGTGTGTGTGTGTTTGAGTATGTAAGTGAGTGACATATAGAGAGACAATGAAAGGCCTTTGAGACACTAACCTTATAGGGCATTATTTTGTTAACAGGCCTCCTGATCTCCTCTTGGAAATCCAGATCCATCTTTAAACAGCTAAGCTTTCTGGAAGATCTGTGACTCAAATTGTCAAAGCTTAGAGAGCAAATGCTGGAAGAAGAGACAGCCCCTCCAGCTGTTCCCTTTCCCCTCTTTGCATATGTGAACACTTCCCACAAACCCCTGTATGAAATGTGGGAGAAGCAGAAGGGAAATTGTTGAGCTGTTTATTTTAATGCAAACAAAGGTTAAGATAGTCTTTTCTGAATGTTTTTCTTGGGAGCCAAGAATGAAATTTTATATTACTCCACCAATATGTTTATTCTGAAGGAATTTAAGATTTAACTACCTTGAGTTTTATCTCTGTTCATGACACGCCTACATGATCTTCCTTAACCCAAGCACTCCAATGCAACAGTTGGGAAAATCTGCTAAGGAAGTAGGGGGAAGAGGAATGAGACTCAAAAATCAGAAGTCACTTTATTGGGCTTCCCTGGTGGCGCAGTGGTTGAGAGTCCGCCTGCCGATGCAGGGGACGTGGGTTCGTGCCCCGGTCCGGGAGGCTCCCACATGCCACGGAGTGGCTAGACTTGTGAGCCATGGCCGCTGAGCCTGCGTGTCCGGAGCCTGTGCTCCGCAACGGGAGAGGCCACAACAGTGAGAGGCCTGCTTACCGCAAAAAAAAAAAAAGAAGTCACTTTATTGATGGAGCATGTAGAATCAGAAGACTACTCATGACAAGGGAACTAAGATAAATCAGACATTTGATGGTCTCAGATGACCTTGTCCATCCTTATCACAGTGAGGATGGCCCTTTCAAGAGGACTGAAAATACTCCAGTCTAAACTTATTACTCTGGACTATTATAAGGTCTAATATGCCAATATCCTAACTTCATTCTGTAGCACGCTTTCCCTCATTCAGTTTTTGCCAATGCCCTAGTTTTCTTTTGATTTCGAAGATACACAGAGTTCATTCCCACTTTAGGGATTTTGAGCTTGACCTTGCCTCTTATTGAAATGTCTACTTCCAGATCTTTTCATGGCTGCCTTCTTCTCATCACTGAGGCTTCAAGCCATATGTTAGCTCCTCAGAGAGGCCTTCCCTGACCACCTTTGACAAGAATGCTATTTGCTTCCCAGTATTCCTTTTCCCTTTCTCCCCTTGTTAAGCACACTGACATACAGCCAAACAACTGTATTACCCAGGCTCCCTTGCAGCTTGATATTGCTCTGTTCTGACAAAAGAAATGTAAGCCAAAGTATAATGTGGTCCTTTGAAAACAATCCCTAAAAGGAAGGAGGTTCATTCTTCTTTCTCCCCATCTCAGTCCTGTTCCCTGGAACACCAAGTGTGGTGACTGGGCTCTAGCAGCCATATTCAATCATGGAGGAAAGGACATTCGCTAGGTATGTTGGAGCAGAGATCTGGAAAGCCTGAGTGCCTGATGAATTTGTGAGTCTCTAAAGTAGTCATGAATTGTCTACTTCCAGGCTTCTTTTAAATAAGAGAGAAATAGACTTTATCTCATTTAAGCCACTGCTATTTTGGGTTCTTTGTATATTCAGTCAAACCTACACAAAATTGTAGATTGCCTTGGGTAGTATGGTCATTTTGACAATACTGATTCTTCCAATCTAAGAACACAATATATCTTTCCATCAGTTTGTGTCATCTTCAGTTTCTTTCATCAGTGTCTTGTAGTTCTCAGAGTACAGGTCATTTGCTTCCTTAGGTAGGTTTATTTCTAGGTATTTTATTCTTTTTGATGTGATAGTAAATGGGATTTTTTCCTTAATTTCTCTTTCTGATCTTTCATTGTTAGTATATAGAAATGCAACAGATTTCTGTGTATTAATTTTGTATCCTGCAGCTTTACCAAATTCATCGATGAGCTCTAGTAGTTTCCTGGTAAAGTCTTTAGGATTTTCTATGTATAGTATCATGTCATCTGCAAACAGTGACAGTTTTACTTCTTTTCCAGTATGGATTCTTTTTCTTCTCTGATTGCTGTGTCTAGAACTTCCAAAACTATATGTTGAATAAAAGTGGTGAGAGTGGACATCCTTGTCTTGTTCCTGATCTTAGAGGAAATGCTTTCAGCTTTTCACCATTGAGTATGATGTTAGCTGTGGGTTTGACATATATGGCCTTTATGATGTTGAGGTAGGTTCCTTCTATGTCCACTTTCTGAATAGTTTTTATCATAAATTGATGTTGAATTTTATCAAAAACTTTTTCTGCATCTACTGAGATAATCATATGTTTTCTATTCTTTGATTTGTTAATGTGGTGTATCATACTGGTTGATTTGTGGATACTGAAAAGTCCTTGCATCCCTGGGATAAATCCCACTTGATCATGGTGTATGATCCTTTTAATGTACTGTTGTGTTCGGTTCACTAGTATTTGGTTAAGGATTTTTGCATACTATTTACAATAGTGAAGACATGGAAGCAACCTAAATGTCCACTGACAGATGAATGGATAAAGAAGATGTTAAATACACACACGCGCGCGCGCACACACACACACACACACACACACACACTGGAATATTGCTCATCCATAAAAAAGAATGAAGTAATGCCATTTGCAGCAACATGGATGGACCTAGAGATTATCATACTAAGTGAAGTAAGCCAGACAGAGAAAGGCAAATATCATATGATATCACTTATATGTGGAATCTAAAAAAAAAAAAAATGATACAAATTAACCTATACACAAAACAGAAATAGAACCACAGACATAGAAAATAAACTTATGGTTACCAAAGGGGAAAGGTGGGGGAGGAATAAATTAGGAGTTGGGGATTAACATATACACACTACTATATATAAAATAGATAACCAACAAGGACCTACTGTATAGCACAGGGAACTATACTCAATATTTTGTAATAATGTATGAAGGAAAAGACTCTTAAAAAGAATATATATATATTCTGTGTATACAACTATATATACTATATATGTATTATATGTGTATGTGTATTATATATGTATATAACTGAATCACTTTGCTGTACACCTGAAAATAACACAACATTGTAAATCAACTGTACTTCAATTAAAAAAAAAACCTGCATAAAACCAATTTAAAGTATCACTCTCCTGCCTGCACACACCCTGATTTATCAACCATTACTCTCTGGCCTGTCTTCTTTTTATTTCTTTAAATTTTTATTTATTTATTTATTTAATTTTATTGGAGTGTAATTGATTTACAATGTTGTCTTAGTTTCAGGTATACAGCAAAGTGATTCAGTTATACATATACATATATTCATTCTTTTTTAGCTTCTTTTCTCATATAGGTTATCACAGAATATTGAGTAGAGCTCCCTGTGCTATACTGTAGGTCCTTGTTTGTTATCTATCTTATGTATACTAGTGTGTGTATGTTCATCCCAAGCTCCTGATTTATCCCTCTCCCCACATTTCCCTGTTGGTAATCCTAAGTTTGTTTCTGATATATGAAAGTCCGTTTCTGTTTGGTAAATAAGTTTATTTGTATCATTTTAAAAAACATTTTATTTACTTATTCTTGGCTGTGTTGGGTCTTCATTGCTGTGTGTGGGCTTTCTCTAGTTGCGGCGAGCGGGGGCTACTCTTCGTTGCGGTGCAGCGGTTTCTCATTGTGGTGGCTTCTCTCGTTGTGGAGCACGGGCTTTAGCGCATGGGCTTCAGTAGTTGTGTCACGCAGGCTCAGTAGTTGTGGCACGTAGGCTCTAGAGCGCAGACTCAGTAGTTGTGGTGCACAGGCTTAGTTGCTCTGCGGCATGTGGGATATTCCCAGACCAGGGCTTGAACCCAATTCCCCTGAATTTGCAGGCAGATTCTTAACCACTGCACCACCGGGGAAGTCCCAATTGTATCATTTTTTAAATTAGATTCCACATATGAGAGATATCATATGATATTTGTCTTTGTCTGTCTGACTGACTTTGCCTTATTAGTATGATAATCTCTAGGTCCATCCATGTTGCTGCAAGTGGCATTATTTTATTCTCTTTTATGACTAAGTAATATTCCCTTGTATATATACCACATATATATACCATATATATATATATATATATATACCACATATATATATATACCATATATATATATACCACATATATATATATATATACCATATATATATGGATCTTCTTTATCCATTCCTCTGTCGATGGACATTTTGGTAGCTTTCATGTCAATGAACACTGGGGTGTGGACTGTCTTCTTCATGGCACTTTTTAACAACTGGAAATTCTCATTTCTTTCCTTCTTTATTGTTTGTACATCCCATCTAGAATGTAACGTCTGTGCAGGAGGGACCTTTTCTTCTTTGTTAGCTATGGTGTCCTCAGAACTAAAAAAATGTCTAGTAGGACACACAGACATAGAGAACAGACTTGTGGTTGCCAAGGGTGAGGGGGTGTGGGGGAGGGATGAATTGGGAGTTTAGGGTTAGCAGATGCAAACCATTCGAATGGATAAACAATAAGGTCCTACTGTATAGCACAAGGAACTATATTCAATATCCTGTGATAAACCATAATGGAAAAGAATATGAAAAAGAGTGTATATAAATGTATAACTAACTCACTTTGCTATATCACAGAAATTAACACAAAGTTGTAAATCAACTATACTTCAATACAATAAATTTTTAAAATGTCTAGTAGGTACTCCATAAAAAAATTACTGAGTGAATGAAATCTGTTGGCTAAAACTCCTACTCAGATCTGCAGTTGTCTCTGTAATTCTGTTTCTATGGTTGACCAGTCTTTCTGTGAATCATACCTTCTTTCTTCGGATATAGTAATGTATTGCATAACTCTTTCTAGACTTGGCATACCTCATTTTATTGTCTTTCACTTTACTGCACTTTGCAGTTATTGCGTTTTTACGAATTGAATATTTGTGGCAACTCTGCATTGTTAGATGATGGTTAGCGTTTTTTAGCAGTAAAATATTTAAAAATTAATGTATGTTCTTTTTTTAGACATAATGCTATTATGCAGTTAATAGACTACAGGATAGTATAAACATAACTTTTATATGCACTGGGAAACCAAAAATTTGTGTGACTTGCTTTATTTCAAAAATAAACTTTAGGGCTTCCCTGGTGGCACAGTGGTTAAGAATCCACCTGCCAATGCAGGGGACACGGGTTCGATCCCTGGCCTGGGAAGGTCCCACATGCCGCAGAGCAGCTAAGCCCAGGTACCACAACTACTGAGCCTGCACTCTAGAGCCCACAAGCCACAACTACTGAGACCGTGTGCCACAACTACTGAAGCCTGTGCGCCTAGTGCCTGTGCTTCCCAACAAGCGAAGCCACGACAATGAGAAGCCTGCGCACTGCAATGAAGAGTAGCCCCCGCTCGCTGCTAGTAGAGAAAACCTGCACACAGCAACAAAGACCCAATGCAGCCAAAAATAAATAAAGTAATTAAATTAATTTTTTAAAAAAAGAAAAGCAAACTGATCAATGTAGTTCACATTGAGTTGTGAATGACTGACAAGTTTAACCTGAGGGAGGAGGTATTTGTCATTTTAAAGTGAGATTTGTTGCAGTCCCTCTCTCACTCCTTCTGCACCTTCTACCCCCAATCCTGGCTCATTTTGTCCAGGTACACACACACACACACACACACATCCTTTTGAGCAAAGAATCCTTCCTCAATGTCCTTGACTTTCTTGACCACCCTCTTCTCACACACATGGACATGGTGGGACATGGGAAAAAGAGGCGATCTGCTTAGCATCTCACTTGTGAAAGAGAGTCCACCTCTGACAGTAAATTGTTTTTTTCTGTCCATGACGTATAAGAAACAAAATCTGGTAAAACATGATCAGGAAGAGGTCACTTGTCATCCCCCTCTGTAACAAAGAACAGCAATTCAAGTCAGCAATTATTTGGTATAGGGTTAAGAGTGGTTAGGCTTTGGAATCAGCTACTCGGGCTTGAATCTTGCCTTCACAGATTATAGCTACGTGAAGTTGGGTAAGACTTTACCTATCCAAGCCTTCATTGCCTCATCTGTATAACATAGAGTTTATGATAACTCTTCGAAGGGATGTGGGGATTTAGTTGGATAATCTATATTAAGCTTGTAGCAGAGAACCTGGTTGTCTAAGTAGTCAGTAAATGTTAGCTTTATTATTATTTACTAATCACGTCCTGTAAAGGACACTTGGAAATACACAGAGAAATAATGCTCTGTTCCTGCCTGTGGGGAGCTTACAAATATGAATAACAACATGCAGGATTCCTGTGTGATTAAGGGACTCTTATAGACACCAAGTCTTTTAAAACATTTTCAAAATTCCTGTTTTCCAGAAAAGCTACTGTCATGCTTTCCTGCACACTCAGTTTATCTGTCTTTTAAGCCTTTTGATATCAGTTACACTAGGCTTTTTGCATCTTTACTCCTAGCCCTGTGTACAGTGTGGCCAAATATTATACCTCATGTATTATTTTTTTTGTCACTTCCTTGGTGCTTCTCCAAAGCCGACCCTTTCCTTGCATGCAAAGGAGGGAGACTTCCTTGGAAGAACATGTAGTCCAAAGGTTCCACGTAACACATATGCTGACTTAGTTGTTTCTTCACAAAGATAGTATATTATCTTGAAACAAACAAACAAAACAGAACATCTCTGTAGGAATGATCAGGGTATCTTAATGGTACCAGTTAGGATAAAAATACTTTTCTTCTCTTCTATGTTAAAGCTAAGGCTGCAGTATTTCTGTAGTCATACTACTGTTGTCCAGACAGGGTTATTGCAGTGTGCTTTCGGTTTGAAAAAGAAAAGGAACCAGTGCTTATCTCCTCATACGTATAAAATGGCTCTTTCACCTTCTAGCTCACTTTGCACCCCTCTTCCTTCTGTATTTAAACTAGTAGTATGCGAAAGGGGCTAACCACCACTTCTTGTCACTTGTATACTTAAAGGCCTGGTTTAGATAGCCTTTATGTGAACTTTCCTTCATTTCAGTCTCTAACTTAACGTGGCACAGAAAGCTAGACAGAGGTCAGTGCATGTGTAAACAGTGATGCCAGTATTTAGAACAACTAAAGGGGAAAGAAGTCTAACCCACTTCCTAATGGGCTAAAAATCACAATGATACTATGTGGTATTTGGAAGAGGGATGAAAGCATGCTCATGACTTATTTGAATTGCTTATCCTCTTGAATGAGTTATTTCATGACTTATTTGAATTGCTTATCCTCTTGAGTGAGTTATTTGAGATCAAAAGTTTGATTTGTTTATTGAGTGAGCACATGCCAATATTGCACTAAAAAAAAAAGGTGATGGTACATTCTACCATCATACACTATCATAACAAAATGCCAGTTTGATTATATTGTTTCTGGGATTTTGTAACCTTTAGAAACTCAGTTTTAGGGAAGTCAGTACAGCCACAGAGATGGTGAGAAATGTTTGGAAATATTAACATATGCAGGAAAATTATAATTGGTTCTTTGAAAAAAGACATTATCATTTTAGTATCATTTTTTCTTAATTCTTTTTAATCATTCAACAAGTATTTACTGAGTTTCTCCCAATGAATCTGAGACTTTATCCATTATAAGATGCATTATCATTTCAGGTACCACTAGATTGGCAAATAACCTCTGAGGTGGCTCTCAATGATCCCTACCTTCTAATATAAATGCCCTTGGGTAATCCTTGAGTGTGGGCTGGACCTAAGGACTTGATTCTAAAGAACAGAGAGAAAACAGATGGGATGTAACTTCATGACTAGGTTACAAAAGATCATGACTTGAATCTTGCTAAGACTCTCTCTATTTCTGGCATTCTCCTTTGCCTTTGTGCTTGTTTGTTCTGATAAAGCAAGCTGTCATGTTGTGATATGCTCTATGGAGAGGGCCACTTCAGAGACCCTGAAGTTCAGAGACCCTGAGGCAGAAGACCCAGTTAAGCTGCTCCTGGATTTTATATATATATATATATATATATATATATATACACACACACACACACACACACACACACACACGTATATATACATATATATGTATATATATATCTGGTATTTTTACAGCCTATTTCTCCATTTGCCATACTTCTCTGCCTTTCTGTTTTATGTTTTCACTTTTTATGACTTTTACTTAGCTGTTTATTTTTGTTCCATGGGATGTAACTTGTCTTTAAAGAAAAGATATGTACTTTGAAGCCAAAGCTTATTGACTTTGTAATCTTACTTAATTTTTCTGAACCTTAGGTTTCCTATGTGCAAAATGGGAATAATAATATCTGATATATTAGGCAGGACCTTTTTAGTTCAAGTGACAGAAACCCAACTCAGACTACCTTAGGTAAACAATAAAAGTAGAAATTTATTGTTTAGGTAATTTCAGAAGGGGTGCAGTTGAAGTTCAGGGATTACTGACATCTGGGACTGCAGTGTCATAAGAACTGTCCCTTTTCATCTATAAACTCTACTACTTTCTGGTCAGTTTCACTTTCTCAGACTGACTTCTTTCACAAGGCTGGAAACTTGGTTGCCAGCAGCTCCTACTTCTTATATCTCTGACACAGCTTTGCCACCAGAAAGGGACTGAATTTCTTTTCCAAGATCCAATTTAATACCTGTCAAGGAAAGGCTGATTGGCTCACCTTGGGTTCCACTGGTTGTGGGAAAAGACAGAAGCCTATATTTCAAGGAAAATTACCTGGTTATAATGTGTGAAGGGGGCATTATACCATTTTTTGAAGGATTATTATGAGTTACAAATAAAAATTCTTCCATCGTACCTTGCTTACATTATTGTTGTTATTTTTCTATGAGTGTGAAAAGAATAGTCTCATCTGTATATGTGTAAAATAGAGACTGTAGTATGTGCTCTAGATTCATGACCAGCCAATTTTGAGAATTAGGCAGAGTGAAATGTTACAATGTCGGTGTAAATGTAAAACAAGAGTTTAGGGTTATCTAATTGTCTCTCCTTAGGTACTATTAAATGTCCTCTAAAAAGGGTTTTGACATTGAAAACATTCAATATAAGATTAAAGAAAAACTGAGGAGGGAAAATAATTACCCACAATCCCATTTACTTAAAGTATTTTTGCATATTCCCTTCCAGGTCTCTTCCACATCCCCCAAACATCCAGAGTTATAACTGTATTTACCTATACTTTCTATCCTGCTTTTAGTATTAGGTAATAAATATTTCCCATCTTTCTAGGTAGCAATCAGAATGATAATGTAATGGCTATATGCTATTCCATTATGTTGATGGAATCATAATTTACACTGTACTTCCTATTTATTGGTTGGAGTGTACAATTTAATTTAATTTAATTTAATTTTGGCTGTAGATAATGTCACTTTACATTCTTAGTGTACTGTATTAAAATAGGTTGTATGACCATAATATTGTTCACAAATAGGCAGTTACAATACTGGCTAAGTGTTTAATAAATACTTGTTGCATGAGTGAATGTGTCAAAAAATGGATTCATGGAAGTAAGTAGACTTTAACATGGAAAGAACATTTGGCTGAGGTTAAAAGGAGAGGAAAAGTTATGTGCACTTGAGAATTGTGGTGAGGGAGAGATGTGTTGCAATTAAGATGCTTTCTCTGTCAAGAACATTGACTTCTGTATCTGCCTGATCTATGACCTTGGACAAACACTTTACTCTCCTGAGCCTCAGTTTCTAGAGGATATTTAAAGTTACTTTAAAATAAAAGATTATTTGACTGCCTGATGTTGAGTGTGTATAGACAGTCTGACCAAAGAGAGGATATCAATAATGCTTTCCTAAAACAGATTACAAAGAGCAAACTATAGTAATTGTGAGCAATTTAACTACCTTGATGGCTGCTGGAAGCTAGTGTCTGCCAAAGGCAGGATATCTTATGAATCCTTTGCATGTTTGATTGATTGTTTTATGTCTAAGAGAGTAAAGAAAGAAAGCAATGAAAGAATCTTTCTGTGTCATTCACAAATGTGATAAGTAGGTAAATCTATCAGAAGATCAAATGTGAGCAAAATGTCATTTTTAAGGGAAATGAATGAATTCTGGAAACAATATATGTAAAAACATATATTGTTTTTCATATATTGTTTTACATATATTCCAATATATGTAAAAACAATGTAGAGATTTATAAAGCTTGTACTTTGTGAACATTTAGAAGAAAAACTGGTGATCAGTAAGAGCCAACTTGTGTTAAGAAGAAACCCTGACAAAGTAAATTTGGTTCCTTATTGGGTGGGGTTAGTGGCTTGATATATTGGAAAATCTCATACACAAAAGGTATATTGGTTTCAGAAAATCAGTTTACAAAGGCTTCCATGTCATACATCTTGTAGCTAAAATGATGAATTTGTACCTACGTGAGTTTGCAGTCGATTGAGCAACCACTGTAGTATGAGAGCAAAACAATTTAAGCAATGTTATGCTCCATTAATAGATGTGTAATGTCCATAAAAAGGGAAATAATGGTCCCCCTGATTATTAAAATTAACAGTGCTCAGGAAGGTCCTTGCCTCTCCAGGTGCTCTTTCCTTCCAAAGACAGCACTGTGGAGAAGACAAAATAATAGATGTGCAAGCTTAAAAAGGTCAGGGATGAAGAGACTGAAAGCTAATTCAGGATTTTAGAGATGGATGAAGGCAAGATGGATGAAGGCTACTTAAGCCAAAAGGCAGGTATTGTGATAGTGTCAGACCAGGCAGTGTGAGTGTATTATGGGTTTCCTAAGGAATGCTACTGTATCTCATTGACCTTTGAAATCCATTCTCACCCCTAGAGCCTAGCATGCCTGGAACAGAGGAAATAGTAAACAATTACTGAATATATGATAAATGCAAATACATGAACAGGGTTGACTTCCAAGCTGAGAACATACCCTACCAATACCCCCCTCTCTCAAGACCAATGAAACAGTGTAAATTATAATTTTCCCAAGGTAGTGCTACTGCCTCTGGCATTGTGCAAAGAGAATACTCCAATGGTAGAGTTTATAGATGTCTTAACCAGCTTTCCTTTTTAGATAGGGAAACCAAATCCCCAAAGAGACTAAGAGGCTTGTCCAAGACCTCATACCTAATTAGAAACACAATTGGTTTAGGAAATGCTTATCTCTTGATCCTAGTCCAACAAAGCTTTCCCTGCCTCTTTCCTGCCCTGCTGATCTCTGCCTCAGCTGCTTCCTAGGCAAGTCTTCTAATACATTTTCCACTTGAGCACTTGATGTAAATGGATTCCTGTCTATCACTCCTGAGCTCATTCCCTACCTCCACTCTTTGCCTGCTAAACTGATTTTCATTCTTATTCTTGTGCCTATTTTGCCTCTTAGTAGAGGTCTGCTGAGAGACCTTTCCTGTACCCCTCACTGCTCCCAGTCTTGGATTTTAGTGCTCAACACTATCCTAATTCTTTTTCTCTTAGAAAGACAAAGATGATTGTTTTATTAGTTATGTATTGCTGTGTAACAGACTACCTGCAAATTAAGTGGCTTAAACTACAAACATTTATCATCTCAGTTTCTGTGGGAAAGGACTCTTGGAGATGCATAGCTGCGTGGGTCTGGTTTAAGGTCTTGCATGAGGTTTCAGTCAAGATATTCACTTGGGCCGTAGTCTCATCTGAAGGCTCGACATGGCGAGAATCCATTTACAAACTCATTCACATGGTGTTGACAGGCCTCAATTCCTCACTGGCTGTTGGTCAGGGGCTTCAGTTCCACACCATGTGGACCTTTCCATAAGTTGCCTGAGTATTCTCATGACATGGCAGCTGGTTTCTCCCAGAGGTGGTGAACTGAGAGAGAGAGAGAAAGAGAAACAGAGAGAGGGGGAAAAAAAGCCACTGTTTTTTATAACCCAATCTCGGAAGTGAAATACCATCTGCTACATGTTATTTGTCACACAGACCTTCCTGGTACAGCAAGGAAGGAGACTACACAAGCGTATGAATACCAGGAGGTGGGGATCATTGGGGTCCATCTTGGAGGCTGGCTACCACAAGAGTACAGGAGTGCTCTTTGGCAATGAGGTCCAAAAGCAATTAAAATTAAAGCTATTTTATGGGAGAATACAGTCATGTAGTACAAAGATCAAAATAATATAAAAAATATTCAATACAAGTCTCCTATTCTTGCCCTCGTCCTTCCCCTTCTCATAGGTAACCATTTTAAAAAGTTTCTTATATATTAATTTAGAGCAGAGGTTGGAAAAAGATTTTTATAAAGGGTCAGATAGTAAATATTTTAGGCTTTATGGACCATACAGTTTCTGTTGCAACTACTTTAATTCTTTTGTTGTAGGATGAACATACCCAAAGACAATAGTATGGAAGATATCATGTCTGGGTGCCAATAAAACTGTTTATGGACACTGAAATTTGAATTAAAAATTTTTTTCTGTATCATAAAATATTCTTCTTTTGATTTTTTTAGTCATGAAAAATGAAAAAAAAATGCTTAGCTGTGGGTTGTATTAAAGCAGGCTGATTTTGCCTACTAGCATTAGTTTGCCAACCTCTGTTCTAGATTTTCTTTACACAAATAAAAACAAATATGAATATGTAGTTTTATTTTTTTCTCCTTTAGGGACATTAAACAATTCTGCGTCACTCCAGAGCAAGCCTCCTATCTGTAGTCTCTCAAATTTTGGTTGTTGGAAATTCTTCTGGCAACTACCCTAGGTCTTCAACAGGCTTTCAGCATGTATACTTCTTCACAAACCTGGACCTCTCCTCCCCTTGTTCAGAATGAGGAAACTTTTAGCATGTATCTTGGATCAATAGGGCCAGAGGAGACCTTGGATATTATCTTGTCAACCTACCTAATCCTTTATCCATTTTATAGGCAAGGCATCTGAAGTCTAGAGTTTTAAAACTTTTATTTTCTTCAAGGTAAGGGCTAGTACTACAACCCTGGTCAAGGAAAGCCTTACTTTGTTATAGGTCATAAACAGTGGGAAAATGGAAGATTATAGAATATGCTGTGTCCACTGTCATTGAAGCTTTCAGTTTCTCTGTTCTGTTGGCATAATGACAGTTTTGTGTGTTTCTGGAACTTTGTGTCTGCTATGTGTGTTTACAAGAGCACATTCAATGTACCCTGGGTATTGAGAATGTGGAAGGATGTTGATGGCTGCTAGAAAAGCATCAACATCTAGGGAGGACTCAAAGGAGGGGGGGTGGGTTTGTGGTAGAAATACGGTATTTAGTGGTAACTGGATAAATAAAAGCTTGTTTGTATGTCTAGTTGGCTTTTATAAAAAATTTAATTTGGGGCCAGGGTTTCAATGTCATGGAAAGAATAAGGATGAGTAAGGGTGAAGATGTATTACAAATTTCACTTAATGTGTCTTAATAGCTGACGATTTTTCACCTTGTGGGCTTGGTGGAAACAGCATACCTCAGATTTAGTGGTGCCTTGAAGACATTTTGATATATTGTTGTCATGACCATTGCTGTCAATGGTGGGAACATTGGGTGATTAGGAGGGAAGGCAATGAGAAGGTATTTAGACAAATAGGTTGGTGATGATTTAAATGGGCCAAACATTTTCCACTACCTAAAGAGCTAATATGAAGCATGCCTCCTTTTTTCATGCTTCACACAGTGCTTGCTTACCATGGGGTACACTAAATCAGGGTCTGTCTCCATAAGTGTGTGATCCTAGCTGTATTACACTGTCACCTTCCCTTAGTTCAGCTCTGTGTACTTTATCTGTTACACTGTTTTCTGGTCATATATTATTTTAATTTTGTTTTCTATCTTTAATTCTTATTTAGATATATTCTTGACTCATCCTATCAACGTTTAAACCTCCTCCCACTGGCTAAGAACCATTAAAAAAAATTAGAGCTCTTTTATTATTTCTTTTCTGAGAGCAGTCATTTTATGGCTTCATAAATTCATTCAACAAGCTACAACTGCCATGCAAAAAGCTTGCTCTTTTGAGGCCTGTTTTCTAGCAGGGGAAGATGTAAAATAAATAATAAACATTATTGCTGAATAAATATAGTATTTTAAAAGGTAATGTAGCCTACTTCCACTTCCAGGAAGGTAAGGTAGATATATTTTCCCCTATTTCTCTTGCTAAGTACAACTAAAAACCCTATAAGAAGATTCTGTTGGGTGGCGAGAAGAAGGCAGACAAGGACCCAAGGAATGACATAGTGGTGAGTTCCCTGTTTTCTTTTGCCTCATCCATCCCAGACTTGGAGTTGAAGAAGTTAGGAACCTTGAAAATGCCAGCGAAGGCAGTCCAAAAAAAAACAGCCAGTTTTCTCTAGCCAAAGGACCAGTAAAGAAATAACCTAGCCAGACAGAAAACTTTTAGATATTAACTGCTCTACTCCACCCAAACACCACAGAATAATTGTGTCTTCCCTTCCCCACCATGTTATCAAATGCTGATTGGGGAGCCTATACTTTCATCCTTGTGAAACTTTAATACTATTCCCCAACCCCCTTGCCAGAGTGATGTCAAGTTCAAGTAGGGAACTTGGACTTTCATCCCTACTGACTGGTAATGAGGCACTCCTTTCCTCCTCCACTGTGGTGTCAGTGGAGACTGTGGGAGACTAGAACTTGCATCCCCACTCAGCAGCAACAGAGAGCTCTGCTAGGATGTCAGTAGAGGCTAAATATGTAACCTGGACTTTTACTTCCACCTGACAGTAATGAAGCAGTACCCTCATTTCCCCTACCAAAATGGTGTCAAAGAAAACAAAAAACAGCTAGTTAAAACAAAAGTTTTAAAGAAGAGTCAGAGTCTCATAACAAAATGTGAAAGTGTCCAGGTTTCAATGGAAAATTACTTGTCATACCAAGTACCAGATCTTGAATGAGAAAAGATAATCAGTAGGAAGTGTCTCAGTTTTTTATAAGGACACTAATCACATTCATGAGGGCTCCACCCTCATGATCTAATTACCTTTGGAAAGCCCCATCTCCTGATATCATCACATTGGGGGTTAGGATTTCAACATATATATTTTGGGGAAACACAAACATTCAGTCCATTGCAGATGCCAACACTGAGATAGAGGAACTGTTAGAATTATCTGACAAAGATTTTAAAGTAACCATGATAGAAGTGCTTCAGTGAGCAATTAGGAACATAGTTGAAAAAAATGAAAAATAGAAAGTCTCTGAAAAGATATTGACAGTATAAAAAAGAACCTAATGAGGAATTACCTGACAGTCCAGTGGTTAGGACTCTGAACTTCCACTTCAGGGGGCCTGGGTTTGATCCCTGGTTGGGGAACTAAGATCCTGCAAACTGTATAGCGTGGCCAAAAAAAGAAAAACAAATGGAAAATTTAAAACTGAAAAGTGCAATAACCAAAATAAAAGAGTGCAGTGTATGTGTTCAAAAGCAGAATAGAAAGAACAGAGGGAAGAATCAATGAACTGGAAAAAAGCAATAGAAAATACTCAAAGTGAACAAATGGAGAAAATAACTAAAAAAAAAAAAACCCCAGAGCCTTGGGGACCTGAGGGATGATAACAAATGAGCTAATATTCCTGTGATTAGGGTTTTGAAAAGGGAGGAAAAAGAGGGTGAGGCTGAGAAAGTACTCAAAGATATAATGGCTGAAAACTTGGCAAAAGGTATAAACCTAGAGATTCAAGAAGCTATGTGAACCCCAAACAGGTCTAGCCTAAAGAAATGCACATCAAGACACATTGTAATTGCACTTCTGAAAACTAAAAACAAAGATCTTGAAAGCAACCAGAGAAAAGCAACACTTAACAACTACACAGAAGATTAGCAGGGTATAGAAACACTCACTAATATCATCACTCAAGAGGATCTAATCTGCATTTATAGAACATTCCACCCAACAACAGCAGAATACACATTCAAATGCCTGCAGAACATATACCAAGGTGGATCACATCCTGGGTCATAAAGCAAACTTAACAAATTTAAAACAATTGAAATCATACAGAGTGTGTTATCCAACCACAATGGAAACAAACTAGAAATCAATAACAGAAAGATAGGAGGAAAATCTCCACATATTTGGAAACTAAACAATAAACCACACAGGAAATAATTCATGGGTCAAAAAAGAAATTTCAAGATGCTCAACATCATGAATCATAAGGAAATGCAAATTAAAACCACAATGAGATATCACCTCACACGTGTCATAATGGCTATCATCAAAAAGAATACAAATAAATGTTGGCAAGGATGTGGAGAAAAGGGAACCCTTGTACACTGTTCATGGGAATGTAAATTGGTGTAGCCACTATGGAAAACAGTTTGGAGGTTTCTCAAATAAACTCAAAATAGAGCTGTCACATTACCCAGCAATTCCACTCTTGGTATATATCCAAAAAACAAAAACATTAGTTTGAAAAGATACAAGTACCCCAGTGTTCATAGCAGCATTACTTACAATTGCCAAGATATGAAAATAACTTGTGTCCATCAACAGATAAATGGATAAAGAAGATTACACACACACACACACACACACACACACACACAGGAATACTACTCAGCCATAAAAAAGAACAAAATTTTGCCATTTGCAACAACATGGATGGATTTGGAGGACATAATGCTAAGTGAAATAAGTCAGACAGAGGAAGACAAATACTGTATGATATCACTTATATGTGGAATAAAAAATACAACAAACTATTTAATATAACCAAACAGAATCAGACTCACAGATATAGAGAACAAACTAATGGTTAACAGTGGGGATGGAAGGAGGGGCAATCTAGGGGTGGATGAGTGGGAGGTACAAGCTATTGGGTATAAGATAGGCTCAAGGATTTACTGTACAATACAGGGAATATAGCCAATACTTTGTCATAACTAAATGGAAAGTTACCTTTAAAATTGCATTAAAAATTTTTTAAAAATTTAAAAAGGAAGTCTCAAGGGAAATTAAAAAAAATACTTTGAACTGAATGAAAACAGAAAAAACCCACAACATATCTAAATGTGTAGCACACAGCCAAAGCAGTTCTGGGAGGGAAACTTACAGCACAAAATTCATACATTAGAAAAGAAGAAAAGTCTTCATTCAATACTCTAAGTTCCCATCTTAAGATGTAGAAGAAGAGCAAAATAAACCCAAAGTAAGAGGAAGGAAAGAAATAAGGAGCAGAAATCAATTAAATCAAAAACAGAAAAACAAAAGAAAAAATCAACAAAACAAAAAGCTGATGATTTGAAAAGAGCATTAAGATTGATAGGCTAGTAGAACGGAAAAAGAAAAAGAGAAACATAAATTACCAATATGAGGAATGAAATAGGCTATCACTACAGTCCCTGCAGACACCAAAAGTACAAAGGAATAATACTAATAACTCTATACACATAAATTTGACAACCTAAATTAAATGGACCAATTCCTCAAAAAACATAAACTACCACTACTCACCCAATATGAAATAGCTAATTTAAATAGTTGTGTAACTATAAATATAATTGAATTCATAATTTAAAGACTCCATGTAAAGAAATTTCCAGCCTCGAATGGTTTCACTGGAGAATTCTACAGGACTTCTATGCAATTTTTCCAGAAAATAAAAGAGAAGGGACCATTTCTCAATTCATTTTATGAAGCTAATATGCCCTGATATCAAAACTATAAAAACAAAGTACAAATAAAACTACAGACCAACATCCCTTATTAATACAGATGCAAAAATTCTTAAAATATTAGCAAATAAAATTCAGCAATATATAAAAAGAAATATACACTGTGATCAAGTGGGATTTATTCCAGGCATGTAAGGCTGATTCAGTATTCAAAACAGAATTCAGTATTCAAAAAGGAATCAGTGTAATCCACCATATTAAGGTACTAAAGAAGAAAGATGATATGTCAATTGATGCAGAAAAAGCATTTGAAAAAATTCAACACTTTTTTCAAAATAGGAATAGAGGGGAACTTCCTCAACTTGTGAAGAGCACCTACATAAAAGACACAGCTAACATTATACTTAATCGTGAAAACTAAATGCTTTCTCCCCAAGACTGAGAACAAGGCAAGGATGTCTGCTGTTAGCACTTCTTAATCAAGATAATGCTGAAAGTTCTAGCCACTGCAATAAGGCAAGAGAAGGAAATAAAAGCTATATAGGAGAGAAAGGAAAAATAAAACTATCTCTATTTGCAGATGACATGCTTACCTCTGTAGAAAATATTAAGGAGTTTACCAAAAAAACAAAAAAAAAACCCAGCCAAAAACTAGAATTGAAAAATGAATTCTGCAAGGTAGTAGAATGTAAGATCAACATATAAAATCTATTTTATTTCTTTGTACTAACAACAGACATGTGAACATTGAAATGAAAAATACAATACCATTTATAATTGCTCAAAAAAGTGAAATGCTTAGGTATCAATTTACCAAAACATGTACAGGACTTGTATGCTGAAAACTATAAAATACACATGAAAGAAACAAGAAAAGATCTAAATAAATGGAGAGACATGCCATGTTTATTGATTGGAAGACAACATAAGAAAATGTCAGTTCTCCCCAAATTAATATACAGATTTAATGTAATTCCTATCAAAATTCCAGCAAGGATTTTTTGTAAATACAGCAAGGTTATTTTAAAAGTTAAATGGAAAAACAAAGGAAGTAGAATAGTTGAAGTAATTTTGAAAAAGAAAAGCAAAGTGTGAAGAATCAGCTTACCAATTTCAAGACTTATTAGGTAGCTGTAGTAATCAAGAATGTGTAGTAATAGCAGATGGATAGACACAGATCAGTAGAAGAGAATAGAGGCTCTGTAAGTAGCCCCACACAAATATGCCCAATTGATTTTTGACAAAGGTGCAGAAGCAATTCAAAGGAGGAAAGAACCTTTTCAAAAAATGGTGCTGGAGCAATCGGACATCATAGGCAAAAAAATGGGCCTTGGTCTATCTCACGTTTTATGCAAATATAACTTGAAATGGATTATAGACAAAATACAAAACATAAAAATAAACTTTCCAGAAAAAAAAACATAAGGAAAAATCTTCAGGATCTAGGGCTAGGCCAACAATTCTTAGACTTGGAACCAAAAGCGTGATCCATTAAAAAAAGTATTACATCACAGTTCATCAAAGTTAAAAGTTTGCTCTGTACAAATTCCTCCTAAAAGGATAAAAAGACAAGCTACACACTGGGAGAAAATGTTTGCAAATCACATATCTGACAAAATAGAATATATAAGGAATTCTCAACATTAAAAAACCAAGCAATGCAGTTAGAAAACTAACAAGACATGACAAATACTTCACTTGAAGAGGATGTATGGATGGCAAGTAAGCAAACAAAAAGATGTTCAGTACCATTAGCCAGTAGGGAAATGCAAATTGAAAGCACTACACAGTAATCAGATTGGCTAAAATTAAAAATAGCAACAACAAATGTTGGTAACAATGTGAAGAAACATACGTTGCTGGTGGTAATGTAAAATGGCACAGCCATTCTGGAAAATATTTTGGCAGTTTCTTAAAAATACTAAACATGCAATCACCACTCAACCCAGCAGTTGTACTACTGGATATTATCCAAGAAATATGAAAACATGTTTACACAAAAACGTGTACATGATTGTTGATAGTAGCTTATTTGTAATAGCCCAAAATGCGAAACAAAACTTCCTAGATGTCCTTCAGTGATGCATCCAAAGTAGTATAGAATACTACTCAGCATGGAAATGAGCAGATAACTGGTACACACAACAACTTGGATGAATCTCCAGAAAATTATGCTGATTGAAAAAAAGTGAATCCTCAAAGATTACATATTGAATGATTCCATTTGTGTAACATTCTTGAAGTTACAAAACTATAGAAAGGAGAGCATATTAGTGGTTGTCAAGATTTAAATTGGGAAGGGGGTTGACATAGAAGGGAAATGGATATGGCTGTAAAAGGAGAATATGAAGGATCCTTATGATGATGGAAAAGTTCTGTATCTTGACTCTACAGGGAGCTCAGCTCGGTGCTCTGTGATGAACTAGATGGGTGGGATGGGGGGTGGAAGGGAGGTCCAAGAGGGAGGGGATATACATATACATATAGCTGATTCACTTCATTGCACAGCAGAAACAAACACAACATTGTAAAGCAATTATACTCCAATAATTAAAAAAAAACAATGGATCACTGAAGAAGTCAAACAAGAAATCAAAGTATATTCTCATCAAAATGAGAACACAATGATCCAAAAATCTATGGGACATAGCAAAAACAGTTCTAAGAGGGAAATTTATAGCAATACAGGCCTATCTCAAGAAACAAGAAAGATCTCAAATAAAGAACCTAACCTTACACTTAAAGGAACCAGAAAAAGAAGAAGAAACAAAACCCACAATTAGCACAAGGAAAGAAATCATAGTGATCAGAGTAGAAATAAATGAAATAGAGACTGAAAAAAACAGTAGAAAAGATCAATGAAACTAAGATCTGGTTCCTTGAAAAGATAAACAAAATTGATGAACTTTTAGCCAGATCCAGAGAGGGCCCAAATCAATAAAATCAGAAATGAAAAAGAAGTAACAACTGTCACCACAGAAATACAAAGGATCAGAAGAGACTACTACAAACAACTATACACCAATAAAATGGACAAGCCTGAAGAAATGGGCAGATTCTTAGAAAGGTACAATCTCCCAAGACTGAACCAGGAAGAAATAGAAAATATGAACAGACCAATTACCAGCACTGAAACTGAATCAGTAATTTAAAAAACTCACAACAGGTAAAAATCCAGGAGCAGATGGCTTCACAGGTGAATGCTATGAAACATTTAGAGAAAATTTAACACCTATCCTTCTGAAACTATTCCCAAAAACTGCAGAGGAAGGAACACTTTTGCACCCATTCTATGAGGCCAGCATCACCCTGATATCAAAACCAGATAAAGATATCACAAAAAAAGAAAATTATAGACCAATGTTACTGGTGAATTTTGCATAGTTGCAAAAATCCTCAACAAAATATTAGCAAACTTCATTCAATAATACCTTAAAAGGATCATATACCATGATCAAGTGGGATTTATCCCAGGGATGCAAGGATGGTTCAGCACCCACAAATCAACCAATGTGATATATAACACAATAACAAATTGAAGAATAAAAATCATATGGTCATCTCAATACATGTGGAAAAAACTTTTGACAAAATTCAACATCCAATTATCATAAAAACTCTTTACAGTGGGTTATAGAGGGAACATACCTCAATATAATAAAGGCCACATATGACAAACCCACAGCTAACATCATACTCAGTGGTGAAAAGCTGAAAACATTTCCTTTAAGATCAGGAACAAGACAAGGATGACCACTCTCACCACTTGTATTCAACATAGTATTGGAAGTCCTAGCCACAGCAGTCAGACAAGAAAAAGAAATAAAAGAAATCCAAATTGGGAAAGTAGTAAAACTGTCACTGTTACAGATGACATGACACTATACATAGAAAATCCTGAAGATGCCACTAGAACATCTAAAAACTAAAAACTACTAAATCTAAATCTAAAAATTACTAGAGCTCATCAATGAATTTGGAAAAGTTGCAGGATACAAAATCAATATACAGATATCTGTTGCATTTTTATACACTTAGTAACAAACTATCAGAAAGAGAAATTAAGAAAATAATCCCATTAACAATCACATCAAAAAGAATAAAATACCTAGGAATAACTCTAAGGAGGTTAAAGACTTGTACTTGGAAAACTATAAGGCACCGATGAAAGAAATTGAAAATGGCATAAACAGATGGAAAGATATACAGTGTGCCTGAATTGGAAGAATTAATATTGCTAAAATGACCATATTATCCAAGGCAATCTACAGATTTAATGCAATCCCTATCAAAATACCATTGGCAAGAGCAGCCAACATGGTAGAGAAGGACCCTGAACTCACCTCCTCTCATGAGCAAACCTGAGTCACAAAAATCTGCAGAAGAACCAGCGTTGAGAAGGACTGAAATATACCAGAAAAGATCTACAACTAAAAACATAAGGAAGGAACCACAGTGAGACCTGTAGGAGGGGCAGACTCATGATATGATTGAATCCCATACCCCCTGGGTAGGCAATCCACAAACTGGAGAATAATTATATTACAGTGGTTCTCCCACAGGAGTGAGCATTCTGAGCCCCATGTCAGGCTCCCCAGACCAGGATTCTGGCACAGGGAAGAGGAGACCCCAGAGGATTTGGCTTTGAAGGACAGCAAAGCTTGATTGCAGAAACTCCACAGAATTGGAGGAAATATAGACGTCACTCTTAAAGGGTTCACACCAAATCTTATGTTCATCAGGATCAAGGGCAAAAGCAGTAAATTTGATAGGAGTCTGGGCCAGACCTACCTACTGGTCTCAGAAGGTCTCCTGTGGGGGACAGAGGGTGGCTGTGGCTTACCCTGGAAACATAGACACTGGTGTTAGACATATTGGGAAGTATTCATCTGCGTGAACTCTTCTGGAGGCTGACATCTTGCTTGGGTTATTAGCACCAAGACCTGGCCCCACCCACTAGCCTGTAGGCTCCAGTGCTCGGAAGCCTCAGGCCAGACAACTAGCTGGGTGAGGACACGTGCCCATCCATCAGCAGATAGGCTGCCTAAAGACTTCCTGAGCCCATAGCCACCTGTAGACACTGCCCTAGACACAGCACAGGCCACCAAAGGGCCAAGACTGAGTTCCTCCCACCAGGAAGCCTGCACAAGCCTCTAGACTAACCTCACTCACCGGGGGCATACACCAGAAGCAGTAAAACTACAGTCCTGCAAACACAGGCCAGAAGCCACCCTGGGATCAGCTGGCCCCTGGCCCTTGGGTGATGAGACGAGTGTACTGTTGGGACGCATGTATTGTCTCCTACAGAGAGCTACCTCTCCAAGGTCGAGAAACGTAACTGAACTGCCACAACATAAAAATACAAATAGCAATTTAGACACAATGAAGCAACAGAGGAATTTGTTTCAGACAAAGGAACAAGATAAAACTCCAGAAGAAGAACTAAGTGACATGGCGATAGGCAATCTACCTGAGAAAGAGTTCAAGTAAGTGTCATAGGGTGATAAAAGAACTCAGGAGTAGAATAGATGCACAGAGCGAGAAATTAGAAGTTATTAAAAAGGAATTAGAAAATATAAAGAATAACCAAAAAGAGATGAAGAATACATAATTGAAATGAAAAATACACTAGAAGGAATCAGTAGTAGACTAAATGAGGCAGAATAATGGATCAGTGAGCTGGAAGACAGACTAGCGGAAATCACTGCTGCCAAGCAGAAGAATGAATTTAAAAAAATGAGGACAGTTGAAGAGACCTCTGGGACCATATCAAGTGAGCTAATATTCTCATTATTTGGGTCCCAGAAGGAGAAGAAAGAGAGAAAGGGCCTGAGAAAATATTTGAAGAGATAAGAGCTGAAAACTTCCCTAACCTGGGGAAGGAAATAGTCACCCAAGTCCAGGAAGCACAAAGTCCCATACAGAGCCAAGACACCTTGTAATTAAAGTGAAAAAAAATTAAAGATAAAGAGAGAATATTAAAAGCAACAAGCGAAAAGCAACAAACTAGGGAAGTCCCATAAGGCTATCAGCTGATTTTTTAGCAGAGCTCTGCAGACCAGAAAGCAGTGGCATGAAAAACTTAAAGTGATAAAAGGGAAAAAACCTACAACCAAGAATACTCTACCCAGCAAGACTTGTGTTCAGATTTGATGGAGAAATCAAAAGCTTTACAGACAAGCTAAAACAATTCAGCACCACGAAACCAGCTTTACAACAAATGCTAAAGGAACTACTCTAGGCAGAAAAGAAAAGACTACAACTAGAAACAGGAAAATTATCCAATGGAAAAGCTAACTGCTAAAGGGGAACATACAGTAAGATAGGAAATCATCTGCACACAAAGCTAATAGGGAGGTTAAAAGCCAAACTAGTAAAGTCATTTGTATCCACAATAAGCTGTTAGGCCTACACAAAACAATTAGATTAAAATATAATATTATAGGGCTTCCCTGGTGGCGCAGTGGTTGAGAGTCCACGTGCCGATACAGGGGACATGGGTTCGTGCCCCCGTCCGGGAGCATCCCACATGCCGTGGAGCGGCTGGGCCCGTGAGCCATGGCTGCTGAGCCTGCGTGTCCGGAGGCTGTGCTTCGCAACGGGAGAGGCCACAACAGTGAGAGGCCCACGTACTGCAAAAAAAAAAAAAAAAAAAAAAATATATATATATATATATAATATTATAAATAGTAATCATGAGGGGAGAGTGTACAAATGCAGGGTATCTAAAATGCATTTGAAATTAAGAGGTCAGCAACTTAAAAGAAGCACGTATATAGACTGCTATACAAAAATCTCATGGTAACTACACACCAAAAATCTATAATAGATAAACACACAAAAAGAAAAAAGAATCCAAACATAGCATGAAAGATAGTCATCAAATCACAAGAGAAGAGAACAAAAGAAAGGAAGAAAAAAGATCTACAAAAACAAATCCAAAACAATTAACAAAATGGCAATAGGAACATACATATCAGTAATTACCTTAAATGTAAATGGACTAAGTGCTCAAACCAAAAGACATAGATTGGCTGAATGGATATAAAAACAGAACCTGTATATATGCTGCACTTCAGATCTAGAGACACATACAGACTGAAAGTTAGGAGATGAAAAAAGGTGTCCCATGCAAATGGAAATCAAAAGGAAAACAGAGTAGCAATACTTATATCAAACGAAATAGACTTTAAAAGAAGACTGGTAGAAGAGACAAAGAAGGATACTGCATAAGGATCAATCCAAGAAGAAGATATAACAATTGTAAATATATATGCATTCAACATAGGAGCACCATAATATATGAGGCAAATGTTAACAGACATATAAGGAGAAATTGACAGTAACACAATAACAATGGGGGACTTTAACACCCCACTTACATCAATGGACATATCATCCAGGCAGAAAATCAATAAGGAAACACAGGACTTAAGTGACACATTAGACCAGATGGACTTAATGGATATTTATAGAGCATTTGATCTGAAAGCAGCAGAATACAGGTGCCCATGGAACGTTCTCCAGGATGGATCACGTGCTGGGCCACAAAGCAAGTCTCAGTAAATTGAAGAAAACTGAAATCATGTCAAGGATCTTTTCCAACCACAACATTATGAGGTTAGAAATTAACTACAAGAAAAAAAATTGCAAAACACAGAAACACTGGAGGCTAAACAATATGCTACTAAACAACCAACCACTGAAGAAATCAAAGAGGGAATCAAAAAATACCTAGAGACAAATGAAAACAAAAACACAACAATCCAAAGCCTATGGGACACAGCAAAAGCAGTTCTAAGAGGGAAGTTTATAGGAATACAAGCTTACCTCAGGAAACAAGAAAAATCTCAAACAACCTAACCTTATGCCTAAAGCAACTAGAGAAAGAAGAACAAACAAAACCCAAAGTTAATAGAAGGAAGGAAATCAAAATGATCAGAGCAGAAATAAATGAAATAGAAACAACAACAACAACAAAACCCCCAAAAGCCAATAGAAAAGATCAGTGAAACTAAGAGCCAGTTAATTGAAAAGATAAACAAAATTGATAAACCTTTAGCCAGACTCAACAAGAAAAAAAGAGAGCCCAAATCAATAAAATCAGAAATGAAAAAGAAGAAGTTACAACCAACACCACAAAAATACAAAGGATTATAAGAGACTACTACAAACAACTATATGCCAATAAAATGGACAAGCTAGAAGAAATGGGCACATTCTTAGAAAGGTATAATCTCCCATGACTGAACCAGGAAGAAATAGGAAATATGAACAGACCAATTACCAGCACTGAAATTGAATCAGTAATTTAAAAATCTCCCAGCGAGCAGAAGTCCAGGAGCAGATGGCTTCACAGGAGAATTTTACTGAACGTTTAGAGAAGAGTTAACAATATCCTTCTGAAACTATTCCAAAAAATTTCAGAGGAAGGAACTCTTCTGTACTCATTCTGTGAGGCCACCATCACCCATATACCAAACCCAGATAAAGATATCACGAAAAAGGAAAATTACGGGCCAATATCAATGATGAACATAGATGCAAAAATCCTCTACAAAATACTAGCCAACTGAATCCAACAGTACATTAAAAGGATCAAGTGGGATTTATCTCAGGGATGCAAGGATTTTTCAATTCCTGCAAATCAGTCAGTGTGATACACCACATTAACCAATTGAAGAATAAAAACCATATGATCATCTTAATAGATGCAGAAAAATCTTTTGATAAAATTCAACACCCATTTATGATAAAAACTCTTCAGAAAGTGGGCAAAGAGGGAACCATACCTCAATATAATGAAGGCCATATATGACAAACCCACAGCTAACCTCATACTCAGTGGTGAAAAGCTGGAAGTATTGCCTCTAGGATCAGGAACAAGACAACCGATGCCCACTCTCACCACATTTATTCAACATAGTTTTGGAAGTCCTAGCCACAGTAATCAGAGAAGAAAAACAAATAAATGAATCCAATTGTATGGTGATAGATTGTAACTAGAATTATTATGGTGATTATTTTGAAATGTATAGAAATATCAAATCACTGTGTTGTGTAACAGGAAGTAACATAGTATTGTAGGTTTATTATTTCTCAAAAACAATAAACAATGAAACTCATTAAAAAGAGATTATATTTATGGTTATCAGAAGTAGGGATGGGAGGAGGGGGAATTGGATGGAGGTAGTCAAAAGGTACAAACTTCCAGTTATAAGATAAATAAGTAGTAGGGATGTAATATACAACATGATAGATATGATTAACACTGCTCTATGTTATATATGAAAGTTGAGAGAGTAAATTGTAAGAGTTCTCATCACAAGGAAAGAATATTTTTTCTGTTTCTTTAATTTTGTATCTATATATGATGATAGATGTTCACTAAGCTTGTGGTAAGCATTTCATGATGTATGTAAGTAAAATCATTATGCTGTACACCTTAAATATATGTATATATGTCAGTTATATCTCAATAAGCCTGGATGAAAAAATGATTAATTAATGCTATAGAAAAACAAAGTAGGGCAGGGTAAGGGGCAGTGAGAATTCTAGATTTGCAGGCAGGAAGTATGATTTTAGAATGGTCAGATTATTCTTAATTGAGACAATGACATTGGAGCAAAGATTTAAACAGGTTGGGGAGTTAATCATGTGCCTATCTAGGAGAAAAACCATTCAGTTGGAAGGAAAAGCCAGTGTAAGCAGTAGCTTGATTGCAGGATTTATAATAAACTGCTTACATATTGTCTGCCCCTAGAATCTGAGTTTCCTGAAGACTAAGTCTATGTCTTATTTGCATCTATATTTCCAGTGCCTAACCTGGCACATAGCCATAGAGTAAATACCTTAATTTTGTTCTTAAACTTAACTTTATTTTTCATTATATATAGATCCAACTCTCCCACTATTATCCCTAGAATTTTATTTATAATATAACAAGGAGCGTTACGATGTAACTTTGTTGTTGTGCAGGCATATTTCATTACCAGAAACAAATAATCTTACCGTTTGCCAATCATAGATGCACTAAGAGCCCCGAGGAGGGGGCAAATCATTTTTGTTCTCTTTTGTTTTCCTGTCATTTCATAGAATATGATTCAGATAGGTGCTCAGAAGTATTTCATTTGTTTTCCTCCTTCTCTGCTTTTCTTCCTGACTCCTTCTCGTGGGTGTCTGTTTCATGTTGCTGCCACGTTTGTGCTCAACGATTGTGAGAATCCTCTCCCTGTGTGTCCATTCATCCTGTGTTTCAGAGTGGGACATCTCCAAGGCAAAGGCAAACATACTTGTTTTGCTTAGCCTGATGGCCTTTTGTAGCTTAACTTCAATTTGTTAGGCTCTGAGACACCCTACCTTCTACTAAGAAGGTAAAAATCAATAATTTGATAATCATAATGGTTGGGTGTACTTTATATGAGCAGGAACAATGTACCAAGCACTGTGCTAAGACCATTACACACATTATCTGCCTTACAAGGAACATACTGTTATGGTTCCTGCATATACTGATGAGGAAACGGAGATCCAGAGAGACTGAGTGGCTTGTTCAGGATAATAAGGCCAGTAAATGGCAGAGCTGGGACTTGAACTCTTGTCTCCATAATATCAAAATCCAGATAGGACATCTCCAGACTTTTTTGTCAAATTGGATTCATAGTTGGAACTATAGAAGTCACTCTATGTAGTTAAAGCATCAGGGGAATTTATTAAAGGATATTAGGTAGCTCACAGAATCTCTGGGAATGCTGGAAAGGTCCTAGATTTAGGCCTTTTCTTACAGCTGATCACTTGCACCTAGCACATAAATCTTTCCTCACAAATATTCACCTTACTAATTTATAGTGACCAACCCTTACCTTAAAAGAAGAGCACGAGCGTAGGTGACAGAACATCATCGAAAGTATTTCCTTAAGGTTCTTTTGTACCCGTTTGAGGAGGTCTCTGCACTGATTTCAGAAAATTTCCTCACAGGACACTGGCTCCAACTACTAGAGAATAGACTTTGAAAAGAGAAGGTCTGTGCCGATAAGTGATGTCACAGTTGGGCAAAGGAGTATGTGCTAATGAACCATGTAAAGCCCTAGTCAGTAAAGTTGGGGTTTTACAGATGTGTTTTTATGGATCCTTATTTACCATGAACATTTAGATGGTAATTGGAGCACAAACTGTCTGCTAAAATGGTTATTTCAGCTTTCCCCAGACCATCATAATCTTTTGGTAATCCCTCTTCTGGCCCTCTCCAGCTGTCTGCCCCTTATTCAGAGAGAGGCCAGCTTCCCTTTTGCTGTCATGAGTGAAGGCTGGGTCTTAATGTGTGGCCACTTACATAACTTCTTAGCTTTCTAGTCAAAAAAGAGGCCATATCACTTTAGAAGGTCACTGGCTTCACAGATGTGGAGAGCAACTCTGTCCATTCCCAGAGCAGATGTTCCCACTGACAAGAATGACATAAATAATAGTAACTTCCAGTTACTGATTATTCAGTATGTGCCAGCAACTGTGCTAAATGCTCTATCTGCCTTGGCTCATTTAATCCTCACAACAAGTGCACAAGATAGGTACTGTTATTATAATCAGTTCACAGTTGAGAGAACTGAGGATCAGAGAGGAAAAAAACTTGCCTAAGGTCACCCAGTTTGAGCACCTAGTGAAGCCAGGATTTAGACTCAAGTGTGTAGGAGTACAGAGCCTGTACACTTAACTATCATGCCAGGCTACTCCCCTGGACTAGAATTCTTGTGCGCTGACTGTGAGGCAATGTCATCCAAATATTCTCCTGGCAGCTGGATGAAGCTTCTTGTAGCAGGAAAGGCAAATTCTCCGGAGAAATGGATGAATGTTGTACTCAAGGGAAGACTATGTTGTCTGCCTGAATTGCTTGTGCCCCTGGAGCTCAAAGAGGAGGCTATGATTATTTAAGTTGAGAATTCACTTGGTTTAAAATGAAATTCTTATGGATAGAGTTTTCACTATTTTTAGTTCAATCTGGTTTTATGGGAAGTTTAATCTAATTTAATTAAATTATATGAAATGTTAGTAAAAGATGTTCTGGAAATTAGAATGGAACATATGACCCAAGGGAAGTGGGTTAGTCATTAGGAATAAAGTGTTTGTCTGTGAGGGCTGTTCAACACTAGGCCATTGTATCATCTCTGGAAAATCCCGAGAACTAGCTACATTTCTGTCTCCTGGAGATGGTTTAGGAGTGAGATTCTCTGTGGTGGGGCCTCATGTTTTCTTGTGATTCCTATTCTTTGTTCTTATAGTGTCTTTATTTGTTTTTTATATCAAAGATATTCTAATTCTGACCTCATAAAATGAGTTGGGTTATTTTCTCTGTCTTTCTAAGCTCTGAAACCATTTCATAGGGTTTGACTGTTTCTGTAAAACATTTGAGTCTGGTGTCTTTCATGGAGGTAGGTATTTCATTAGTAGTTCAATTTCTTTAAAGGTAATTGATTTGGGGGTTTTATAATCCTTCTTGAGTAAATTTTGGTAATTTAAATTTTTCTTGAAAATTGTTCATTTCATCTGTTTTCACATATATTGGCATGGCTCATGTTTCCTAATTAAAAGAAAAATTGAAGTATAATTGACCTACACTGTGTTAGTTCCAGGTATAATTCTTATTCTTAATAAAATTACGTAAACAATTGTCTCGGTTCAGGTCCTCTGAGAAGCAGATAACAAGAGAGGAATTAGATATGTATGAGGTTTATTTGGAGAAACACCCATGGAGAGTAAGGGGAAAGGAGCAGGGGTAGGCAGGGAGAGCCTTCAGACAGTGATGCAGGTCTGACACTTGTGAAAGGATCAGGAGAAGGAAAGAAAATTGGTCAGGAAGAACTCAGACTGCTATGCAGTTCTGAGAAAGTCTTGACTAGGCTGATGGGAGTCTTTAGGCAAACGTTCCCTGTCTGAGATATCAGCGTTGGGGAGATGGCCTAGCTCTGCTGCATCTTCTGTGCTTAGTCATTGCTTGAGAGCAGAAGGTGGGGGATGGGGTTGGGAGCATGGCCTCGGAGTGAATGCTGTCGTGGATTTAAAGGTGCAGCAGCTGGAGGCTGTCAAATCGCTAGGCTTCTAGCAGTAGGTTCTCTTGAAGGGAGAGCTGAGTGGGGCATCTTCATGTCTGCCACAGTTACATATTGTGTTGCCAAACTGGGGTACTTCCCCAAAATTTACTGCTACTGTCAAGTGAACCAAGAAGCAGACTTTCCATTTCAGTGATATTTTCCCCTACTTGTAAATCCTCTGGTATCAAAGTACATTGTTCATAAAAATCCCTTCATCTCTTCCTTTCTAGACACCATATCTACCAATCTGACTTTTTTAGTTTCTGGAATCTATTAAAGCTATGCCATTTTGGTATCTAGTAATTTTTCTAAGTGCTTCAAATTTCTGTTCTGGTATGAGTAGAAAGGATACTCTTGAATATACTTTTCACTTTCACTTTTCCATAAATACTGATTAATCTAGGATGATAATTTTGTCTCTTGAATATTTTTAAATATTGTTCTTTCTCTCCATTCCCTGTGCTATTAGATTAGCTGAGATTCCTCCTCCTCACTTCCTTGGATCATTTTAGTAGCTTTTTATCTGTTCTCTTTGCCCTTGTCTTGTTGCTGTTTCGTTCACCTTCTCTACTGGTACAAAACACAAATCTGACCCTTGTAGAAAACTTTAATGGCTTTCTAGCATTTAGAGGAAAAAATTCCAAGCCACCTAGCATGACAAGTGAGAGAGGCAATTTATAACTCAACCCTCCTCACCTTGCTAACCTTATCACTTTCTCTTCTCCCCCGTGTGCTTTCTATTCCAGTGCTACTGAAACATTTGTAGTTCTCTGCACACTGCATGCCTGTGTAATTCTCTTTTCTTTGTCTAGACTGTACTCTTTTGTGTCCATTTGGCATACTGCTACTAAAAATCTGGCCAGGTATCACGTTTTCTTTGAAGCTTTTCCTGATTTCTTTCCAGAATTGATCACTGCATCTTTTGTATTCCTACTGAATCTCCTACCAGTCTCCATGTTTTGTATTATAATTATTTGCACCCTTTCCTCAAGGGCCCAGGTTGTGTCTTATTTTTCTTTACAACTCTTGTACCTAGCACAGTGCTTGGCCCATGAGAGGTGCTCATTAAATATTGGTGAACTGAACCAAAATTGAGTTACATTCTTAGTATTACTCACAGTGTCTGCCACAGAGTCTCCTTGAACAGATATTTGTATTATGGGATATAAATGAATAAGATGAAGATGTACTTAAGGAACCATTAGAAACCTCAATTTCAATATTCATCAACTGGACTTATTGTTGATGATGTTTAAATCTTATCATTTTCATTATTTGAAAGCAGTTGCCTTGCTAAGGGATATATGTGTCACGTGTATATATAAATATGGTGATGCAATAGACAAGAATTGAGGGCCTTAGTTATCTGGCAAGCATGGCCCTGACATCATATCATTTTCATTTTCATATAATCTGTACCCTAATATTAGGTTGTATCTGCAGAAAAATGTCACTAATCATGTGTGACTGCTCTTCATTAAAATTCCTGTGGGCATTGCCATCAGAAAGACTGAAAAAAAGAAATGAAACTTCCTTGCTAGGTGCCTGCTAGAGTCTGTCCTTTACAATTGTTACAATATGTTTATTTGCTCCTTCCTTCATTCATTTCCTTCATTCATTTATTCATTCATATTTCCACCTACAGTGGTAAGTAAAAACAATCCACCAGAAAAATAATAGTAATAATAAGACTAGACGCCAGTTATTGAGTGCTCATTCAGGTACAAACTAGGTGACTTAATCCTCAGAACAGCTTTATGAGGTAGAAAATATTATTTTCATTTTAAAGATGAAGAATTGGACGCTCAGAGAAGTTAAATGGTGGAGCTAGGATATGAAGGCAAGGGTTAGTGCCTTGAAATAGCCCTATTCCATGATTGATTTCAGAATCGTCTATTTCAGAATCATTTCCACCTACTCATCTGAAGATTGTTTATATTATTTATATTGCTGAGGTTTTCCCCCCACTCAATCCAGGAATCTGATGATACCAACTTCATACAAAATTAAATCCTGAATCATAGTCATATTTATTGGATAGCTAATATATATATAGTCAGAGCGTTTGTAATTTAGCTCTTATTTTACCAACAAGAATTGTTTCTCTTAAAAATGCTAGTGATTCTTCCTCAACTTTTCCCAGTTTCAACCAGTAAATTGGGGTGATGGGGATGGTGTCTGCATTTAAGCCGACAATGGAATAGTCTTGTGTGGATCTGTATGTGTATAACATTTATAAATGGCTTCCTTCTTCCCTACTTCCCCCACCAAAAAAGCAAGAACTGAAAAACCTGGCACAGTCTGGAATAGTTGCCAAGTCCCCAAGTGAGGCGCTTATTTTGCTTTTAATAAAGATAGACCACAGTATAGCCCAAGGGGAACTTGAGTCAGACCTATGGCAGCCTTATTTCTTCCCAGTAGGAGGCATAGCAAGGAATGTTTCTGAGGATAGATGCTCCAGAGATATAGCAATACTAATGTGGAAAGTGCTGACTGAGGAGGGGAGCAGGGGTGGAGCTCTCTGTAGAGGCAGGGGCCAGGCCTATGTGTTAGGGCTAATCAGAATGGATGATCTGATGATCTCCCAGAATATAAACACTCCCAAAACTTAATGGTTCTATTTATGTTGAAAGAAATCAAGAAACAAACTTTGTTATATTATTTGGAATAAATCTGTGCAGATGGTAAGCAGAACCAGAAACTGTTTGAAGTTTCGTGACAGGCCAGGGGAATACATGAATATGATAACCTTTTCTTTTTGAATGCACTTGATTTTATCAGCTTGTTTACCTGTCTGTCACAATAGAGTATAAAACCTAAATGCTTGTATAGACTGATATCTGAGAAATGTGTTCCTAGTAGCTGAGAAGTAACGAGAGAGTCATATATTATTTTTCTGCTCTTTGTTAAATGCAGTAATAAACTAGTTTTTCAAAAATCACCTAACTGGTTGTCAAATAGAGTGTGACAGTGGACAGCTTTATAGCAAGGGGTAGACACTGTCTTTGAAACAAATTGCTCTCTTGCACCAGTGTTTCATGCCCTGTGCCGATAAATCGAGAGCAATTTGTCACATTCTCAAAAATTCACTCCCATTAAGTTGTTAAACAAAGCAAGTAAATGCAGTACAGAGTTTTCTATTCTCTATTCTTCAACCGAAGGACACATCTAGGCTTCTGACAAACCTGGATGGTTACTGTAGCTGGAGCAGAACTGGTTAAATCTTATTCTGCCTTCCAAAAGGGAGCTAAAAGTAATTGCAAACTATTTCGTCCCCCTTGGCTCTGCCGTGTAGATTTAAAATTAAATTGGTTCTGGTTAGCAAGCTAGAACAGGGAAACTAAATTGAATTTTCTGAGGAATGTTGTGAATCCTATGTGAAACAAACACACACACTCACACACACACACACACACACACACACGAAGTTTGTATGTTTCCTGCTGTGCTTTCTTTTATACTCTGCTCTCTCCTGTCCATTATAATCTTTCTATACTCTCCCCCCTGTTGGTAAGACCCGCCTCAATTTTATCTCATTTGGAGTTTTATTTGCACCTTTACCCATTCATATATCTCCAAAAAGTTTGTCACTCCTTCTTCACACCCTTTCCAAACGCTCTTCCTCTCCTTAAGGGCAAATTTCTCCCTTTCTTTCTCTTCTCACTCACACACTTTTCATGGAATGAGATTTTTGTTAGCATTTCATCAAGTTTGCACAGAGAAAAAGCAAACACAGAAAGACCAGTGACTGGAGCATGCGAAATTTTAGGCTGTTGGTTATGTTTTTAAAGCATAATCACAGACTTTTGGTGATGCTAACTTCCGGAGTTGATGACGACATTCTAAAGATTCTAGAATTATCCCCTTAGAACTAAGTTTTTCCCGTCCCTCTCATTTTTCTTTTTTCCCTTTAACATTTTTTGTTTTTACTGTGAAACTAATGCTTGCTCATTGTAGAAAAAATGGAAAATTCAGAAAAGTATAAAATTGTATTAAATTTTATTGAAGTATATAGAAGAAAAATAATAATCTTACCATTAAAGATGAAAACAATGAATGTTTTATCATGTTTCCTTGCACTGTTTTTGGTTTTTTGTTTGTTTTTTAGTGTATAATACTTCCTATGCTGTTGAGATTATACTGTGTATATACTTTTTGATATTGCTTTAACTTTGGAAAGTTTTATAATAGTTTTAATTGATCTTTGATGAAGGGGCCCTGGCCTTGGGGTGAAGTCTGCCACAACCTCCCTTCTATTATTTTCTGAATGCTTATCTAGCAGGACATCTGGAATGTGATAAAATTGACTTCAGTTTGGCAGCAGATGGATGTCCGTTTTCTAAGCTCTTCTTCCTTCGCCCTTGAGTGTAGAGGGCAGTTACCTTAGTGCTGCCACAGTTCACATTTCTCAGCTTCCACTAGGGTGCTTTTCCATAGGACCTGGGCAACTTTTCTTATGAGGCATTCATTCTGTATGTAAAAAGGTACTAGCTCAGATATAACATCTGATGTTACAGGAAGTTACTAAATGTGGCTGCCCTGGATTAAGAAATGTTTGCTATTTGGCCTTTAGGCAACATATTGGAGCAATCTTAATTTTTATTTTATGGTTCCTTCCAGGAAGATAAATGCCCCAACTGATACTAAATTGTGTGGGTTTGAGGAAATCATAGTGTTTTTTGTTTTGTTTGTTTTGCCTCTTATTTTTCTTGAAGAAATAGCACTAGGTCTTACAATACTGAAGTCCTCCATTTTCACCTACTAAAATTTCATTTCCTTCTTTTGAGAAAGAGGAAAAAAATGTTAGATGTTTACTTTATTCTCCTCAATTATTTGTGGATTTGAGGCTCCATCAGTCATTCAGTATGGTACTTTGCTGGCTTTTATTAAGAAATCATCCCCTTCTTTTAAAGTTCTTAAATACTTCTCTTTCAAGAAATCTGTTTAAAAATTTTGAAGATCCATCTCAGATTCCACCAGTGAGAGCTTTAATTTCATTTTATTTGCTCTGATTCAGGCATTTCCAAGCCATGGTGGGCAGTCAGTTGTCCACATCCCTGGGCTTTGTCAGTGGCATTTGGGTTATTCATTTGGGAAAGTTTCAGACTAGTTTTTCTCACAAATCAAGTGTCTTTAAGGTGACATTTTATGATATTTCAGAAGGAAACCAAAAGCCAGAAATAGTTCAGTCTTCTCTGAGGGTAATTCTTTGTCCAAGTATTGTTGGGTCCTGCTTTGCCTCTCCTGTGCACTAACTAAAGAACCTTACTTGTTTATGTGTCTCTTACCCCTTAAGAGGAGGGGCCAAATCTTAATCTTTGTACTATCTCCTGTAGCTCCTAGCAAACAGTTTGGCAATGGGCACCAATTAATGTGCTGCCCCTAGAAAGCTGGAACCTATATTATGTCTTGGTCAAAGAAATACAATTCACGACTAGAGCAACATTTGGTCAGGTCCTTTTCCCTCTCCAAGCCACTTCTTCTATACCCAATAGACTTGTTTCTCATTGTTGTCTGATACTTTCCCCTCTGTCCCTCTCTTCTTTCTTGGCTAAGCTTTTCTTGCTTTTCTTCTGGTTTAATTCTATCTTCCATTTCTGATTCTTCGTCTTCTGCATCACAAAGACTAGAAAAATATTTTCTTGTGGAGATAGAAATTTCTTCAGAATGAAGAAATGTCTGATGGAAATTTAAATCCACAAAAAATTGAGATGAATAAACAGCTAATAAATATTTTTCTCTTTCTGATATAATCATTGAGGGAAATGAAATTTTAGTAGGTGAAAATCAGAGGCCTGGTTCTATTTCTTCAACAAAAGTAAGAGACAAAACAATACAAAAAACACCATAAATTTCTTAATCCCACACAGTTTACTATCAATTGGGACATTTATCTTCCTGGAGGATGGTCACCTGAAGCTGAGTGGGCAAAAACTTAATACCTTTCAGTTAAGCAAGGGCATAAAGGAAGACTCAATGCTCATGCCTTAAAACATTTTTATTTTTAAAGATTTTTGATGTGGACCATTTTTAAAACTCTTTATTGAACTTGTTACAATATTGCTTCTGTTTTATGTTTTTTGGCTGGGGGGCATGTGGAATCTTGGCTCCCTGACCAGGGATCAAACCCGCACCCCCTACGTTGGAAGGTGAAGTCTTAACCACTGGACCCCCAGGGAAGTCCCGTGCCTTAAGACTTTTAACAAAGTAACCAATGTATTTTGCATTGAATTTGGTCTATTGGAAACATCACTGGATGATCAGCTGACCTGGGTTTAAGGTCTCTGTTCTGGGTCATTCTGAGTCTTAAATGTGGTATGTAATGTAGAAGCACTTTGCAAGCTACAAAGCAATACACTGACTTTGAGTGATTACTCTTCTTCTGGGCCTGTCATCAGTAAATATTATCTATTATTATACATGAAGAGGCTTGAACTCCCCAAGTCAACTATCAGTCTTAGGCTTTTACTTTAGTATCTTAGGTATGTTTTGCATCCCTCTGTGTTTAATATTGAGTTTTCTAAGCACTTTTTAAAGTAATTTTTATTCACAAAATAGGGTGATCTCTATCATATAAGCTTAGCTACAGTGGTGAAAGAGATCTTCAATAAGTACTCGGCGGTTGCTGGGGATACAGGAAGGGAAAGGGAATTATAGTTTGTTGAACACCTACTATATGTCAGGCACTGTTTTGTACTTTTATACCATATCTCATGTAATTCTCCCAACAACTCTGTAAAGCAGGTATTATTATCCAGACTGATAAGGAAACTGAGGTTCAGCTAATTAATTCAAGATGACAAATGCTAGTAAGTAGTAGGATCAAAATTTAAACTGGATCTGTCTCCCGTCAAAGTCTCTCTACTATTCCAGGATGCCTCCTATTTCTACCAGGATGCCTGTTGCACTTGTGATGTGTTACTGTGGAATAATGTACAGTGTTTAGGTAAGGCAGTGTCAGAGCAAGTCCAATGACTATTGTTAATCACCCAGAAGAGAAGACTGAAGTGAGAGTTCTTTAAGGCTGAGAGCTGCTTCTTTACTTCTCCATCATCTTTTTTTTCTCTTCAAAAATTTTCAATTGAGAACCAGAAAGAGCTCTTAACTTTAGTTTACAAGCATTCAATAAATGTACTAGTGTTAAAAATAATGTATAACATTCTACCTCCTTACTCTGGGTGTATTGGCCACGTTGCCCTGAGACCCCAATTATGAATATTTACAAAAACACAAATCCAACAACCCTTCAAAGTTTTCTTTGTTAATTATTTACCTTGCTGTCCATTCTCAGTCTGGATTGATACAGAAACTTGGGGAAGTTTGAGCACAATTATCATTTAAGCTTCTTTCTCCTCTCAGTTATACTCCTACCAGCCTAGGTTGGTCTCTTAACCTTACTGATGGACTGCTGTGGTAACCCTATGATAGGTCTCCTTGCCTCTGGTCTTTTTTCCTTCTGCTTAATCTAGATCAGTCTGTGGACCAACTCTGGTCTGTGGCCTGTTTTTGCACTGTTCTGAGAGCTACAAATAGTTTTTATGTTTTTAAAGTGTTGGGAAAAAAAAAGATGTGACAGATCCTGACAGCCAAAGATATCTACTAGCTGGCCTTTAACAGAAAAAAGTTTGCTGACCCTTGATCTAGATGATTTCTGGCAGATCAGTCTATGGAAAAACCCCTCACAGAGACAATTAGGTATATGACATAATGGGATGAACAATAGCCCTCGACTATGGAGTCTTGGCTTCCAGTCCCAGGCTAACCTTCCTCTGTTTCCTCATTTAGAAAGGGAAGTGGAATAATATGATCTTTAAGTTCTTTTTGTTTTAACATTCTAACATTGGTGTTTTTTAAAATTATATTAGTAATTTGTGTGAGAAATGTTTAATGTAATATAGAATATATATGTAAATATGTTTGTGTGTATTTTTAAAAATCTAGATGAAACTTTTCAAGCCTTTTGCACACGTATATGTACATACACATATAAATATATATATCTACAATTTCTTTCCAACTGAGAAATACATTGTGGATATCCTAACTTGTCAGTGCATAAAATATTTCATTTCTAAAAATGGCAGTACGGTGGTCTATTAACCTTCCAGGTGTGTGCCATGGCAAATGGAAATTTTGCACTTGTGCCTTGAAACAAAAAACTTTGCAAAGCACTGATTTGGGTTATTCCCCAGCCTTAATAAAAAGATAGTGTTAAGTTAATCCATATGTATGAGAGTTATCCTTTCTTTTCAAAGTCTTATCTTCCTCAAACATGCCATGCTTATTCTTGATCCTTGTTCATGTTATTCTGTCTTGCTTAAATGACCTGCCGTATTACCTCACATCTATCCTGATCCTACCAGCTCTTCATCTTTATCTCTTTCTCTCTGGGAAATTTCACATCCCATTGCTTAATCCTAATTTACTCTGTTTACAGAATTTCTACTCTTTTTATCTCCTCTGTCGTCCAGAAGTATAAGACTTGCCTTTTAAAGGGATTGCATATAAGGACGTTATTTCTGCCCCCGGTTTTTCCCAAATTACTTACTCAGCATGGCTTCCTCTAAGTGAATAATACTGTTTAGCTTATTAAAGGCATATAACATTCTAAAAAATTTTATTCTATTCAACAAAAAATTATAAAATCCTAGATTTTATTGACTAGGGGCATCAATCAATGATTTGTTTTTCTGAATGCTTTTAGGCAAAAAATGGCATCATTATCTCTATTTGACACAAATAGCAACAGAGTTTCCAAAAGATTCTATGATTTGTCAAAGTCTATGTAAACTAGCCATTCTTCCCTCTGGATTAGAGAAAATTAAGCAGGTCCTATCATCTCAGTTTCTAACACAGCACACAATACATATACGTACACAGAGGCAGTAATTTAGAGCATGAGTTGTTTTTTTTTTTAAGATGAGTGTTTTATTTAGTTTTTTTTTTTGATGTGGAACATTTTTAAAGTCTTTACTGAATTTGTTAACCATACTGCTTCTGTTTTACGTTTTGGTTTCTTGGCCGCGAGGCATGTGGGATCTTAGCTCCCCAACCAGGGATTGAACCCGCACCCCTTGCATTGAAAGGCAAAGTCTTAACCACTGCACTGCCAGGGAAGTCCCAAGCATGAGTTTTAGAGTCAGAAAGACCTGGGTTTGGATCCTTACTTCATCATTTTCTAGCTGTGTAACTTTAGACAAGTTACTTTATCTTGGTAAGCCTTGAGAATTTCTTTATCTATAAAATGGGCATAATAATAGTACTTCCTCATAGCACTGTTGTGAAGATTAAATACTTAAATACACTATATGACATGATCAGCATATTTCTTAACATAGAGTGAATTCAAATTATTGTTATTATAAATGGTATTATATGAGTAATCTAACTTCATTACCAAGTTGTTCTTTTAATTATTGGCAAAATCTTTTTATGTCTAATCTATATCCTCTATACTAAAATTTTACTTTCTATGCTAATACTGTTGGTTTTCTCCCTTTCAGTTGTCCTGAAATAAATAATTCCAATTCTTATCACTTTTACTCTAATGTTCCTTTGGCACCTCTGACTCTCCAGGTTTTCCATAGCTTGATATTCAGTTGTCAAGTACTGAGTTGAAGACCATAAATGAGCAAGAACTTGATAAACTGCTTAGTGTACTGGACTACCTAGAGACCTATGATATTCCTAATATCATAATTTATTCACAATGAAACTGCATGGCAGTGGTTCAGTATCTCCTTGGCTTGCTGGTTGGGTTTCCCAGAAAGCAGATTCTGAGATGGAGATTAACATGGACAGAGTTCTCTGAGAAGTGCTTTCAGTATCAACACTTTGTGGGGAAGGAATGGAGTCAGAATTGGGCAGAGGGAGAGGTTGGTCTGTGATAACATTCCAAACAAAGGCTCAGCAAACTAGACCAAAGCTCTGAAGCTGTGATGGTCTTTCAGAATTGAAGTGAGGGAGTCAGACCTTCAGACCCTAACATCAACCAATCATTGGATGCAGGCTGTCTGACCTTGGAAAAAGCAGCTCTTTTCAACCAAGGACAATTCCTGGAGAGGGCAGTCAGCATAGGGTTGTTAGCTGGCAGCACTCCCAGCAGTCAGGGAAATAAGTCCTTCAGTCCTGAAGGGGGATCTAGTAGGTGCAACACAGCATCCATTACATCCTGTTTTGTTCAGTTGTTTCTCATAACCCTGAAGGGCATTGTCTTCCATTGTCTCCATGGAATGACATTTCTTTTTTGGTTTCCAATTCTGTCTTCAGCTGTGTCCTTCTGGTCTTGGCTCAGAAACTCTACAGTGCATCTGAACACAACAAAGGGCTAAAAATCTAGGGCAGTGACTCTCAACCTACTCCTTTCCAGCCTTTATTGAATAGTACCATGTTGGCACTATTTATAGCAACTAATTGAAAAAATCTGTATAAACAACTTTCTAATTCTAATCTAAGAAGGAGGGCCTATAAAACAAATACTGTTATGAATATCCTTGTACATTAATCTTTGCTCACATCTTTATTTTCTTAAGGTAAATTAGTTGAAGTGGAATTGCTAATTTTTTAACATCTTTATTAGAGTATAATTGCTTTACAAAGGTGTGTTAGTTTCTGCCTTATAACAAAGTGAACCAGTTATACATATACATATGTCCCCATATCTCTTCCCTCTTGCATCTCCCTCCCTCCCACCCTCCCTATCCCACCCCTCTAGGTGGTCACAAAGCACTGAACTTATCTCCCTGTGCTATGCAGCTCCTTCCCGCTAGCTATCTATTTTACGTTTGGTAGTGTATATATGTCCATGCCACTCTCTCACTTTGTCACAGCTTACCCTTCCCCCTCCCCGTATCCTCAAATCCATTCTCTATTAGGTCTGCATCTTTATTCCTGTCTTGCCCCTAGGTTCTTCTATCCATTTTCTTTTTTTTTTATTAGATTCCATATATATATGTTAGCATACGGTATTTGTTTTTCTCTTTCTGACTTACTTCACTCTGTATGACAGTCTCTAGGTCCCTCCACCTCACTACAAATAACTCAGTTTCATTCCTCTTTATGGATGAGTAATATTCCATTGTATATATGTGCCATGTCTTCTTTATCCATTCCTCTGTTGATGGACACTTAGGTTGCTTCCATGTCCTGACTATTTTAAATAGAGCTGCAGTGAACATTGTGGTACATGACTCTTTTTGAATCATGGTTTTCTCAGGGTATATGCCCAGTAGTGGGATTGCTAGGTCATATGGTAGTTCTATTTGTAGTTTTTTAAGGAACCTCCATACTGTTCTCCATAGTGGCTGTATCAATTTACATTCCCACAAACAGTGCAAGAGGGTTCCCTTTTCTCCACACCCTCTCCAGCATTTATTGTTTGTAGATATTTTGATGATTATTTGCCTGTCTTTAATACAGACAATCTGTAGAGCCAACTTACTTTTACCATTATTATTTTTTTTATTTTTGACTTTATATGGATTTATTGGTTAACTTGTTCTTTAGCTTGTAATTTATTCAGTATATTTTTAAAGATAAGGGAGGGGTAGAAAATATTCAGAGAATCCACAGTTTTTACCAGAAGCCACCATTGTATAGATAAGCAAAGATTAAATCAACCAGAGAACATGCTGTTCTTATGCCTGTGCATGTAGCTGCTTAGTTCTTCGTTTGTGGGAGATTTGAAGTACAGTAGAACTTTGTGCTTAAATTATTCTGGGAGAGGACATTGTCCTCACTGAGATAAATTCACTTTTACCTGTTAAAAGAAAATGCATGTGACTGATAAGAGTATGGCAAGCTTATAACTCTCACTAAAATTCCTCCTCACTTTCAAAGTCCTGCCTTCAATACCATGTTTTCTACCATACCTGTGTTCAGTTCAAGCTTGCTGTCCAGTTGGCCTTTGTCTCTTCCAGCCATGATCTAACCCTTTGTCCATGTTATTCTCCATCTTCTCAGTCAGTCTTGAAATCATTACATTTCAAGATGTTTCCTTTTCTTCCAGAAACTATTAAAATTCCATCTGTTATGTTCAGTTACAAGAAAAATATTGTATTTATTTTTTCTCAGATCTTAGAGCACATTACTAACTTTATCCTTACTAATTTACAAAGAAAGTAGATGAAGCAACAATTATTTCTAAAATATTGTTATTCATGGTGTACTAGAATATATAGTTTACAAAATATTTTCATATTATGTTTTCGTTTAATTATCACAATAAAATCTGGTGAGGTGGGTGGCATTTTCTCCATTTTACTGGGCCTCAGGGTAATGAAGTGACTTGTTTAAGATCACAAAGCTATTAAGCCTACTTCCTTTAACCCAAGTTTTCTGGCTTTAAGTCTAACAGCGGTCTGTTCTCCCTTAGCACTTTTACCTGCTTCAATTATGGTACATGTTGATTTATATCTTAATTATGTGTTTACATATCTGCCTCCCTTAATAGACTGCAAACATTTTGAGGGCAGGCACTGGGACGTCTTATTTGACTTTATACCTTAGGTGCTTAATAGAGTGTCTGACATGATATAACTGCTCCATAAATTTGTCAAATGAAGGAACGGAATCAGGAAAGCCTCACAAATTAATGTAGTTCAAGAAAAAAGGTGAAATAAAACTCCAAAAGAAATCTGAGGAGTAGTTTTCCAGGAATATATAAGAAAACTTAAGTGCCTCTAAAACAAAAAGACAAGAGAAAGAGTTGGTGAGACACTTCTTGACTACAGAGCTAATGAAGCATAGGGTGGAGAAGAGACAAGAGAGACTGGATAATTTTTGACATGGTTTCTAATTTTTTTAACAGCTTTTTTGAGGTATACTTTATATACCATATAATTCACTTATTGAAACTGTACAATTCAGTGACTTTTAGAAAAATTGCAAAGATATTCATCTATCACCACCATCAATTTTAGAACATTTTTACTATTCCCCCCACAAAACCTGCACTCATTAGCCATCACCCCTCAAACACTCATCTCATCTAGCCTTAGGGAATAACTAACTTTCTGTCTCTATAGATTTACTTATTCTGGACATTTCATATAAATGGAATTATACAATAAATGGTCTTTTATGATTGTCTTTGTTCACTTAGCATAATGCATTCAAATTTCGTCCATTTTGTAGTATGTGTCCATACTTCGTTCCTTTTTATGGCTGAATAATATTCTGTTATATGGATATACCATACTTGTCTATCCATTCATCAGTTGATGAACATTTAGGTTGTTTCTACCTTTTGGCTATTATAAATAATGCTATTATGAACATTGTGTTCAAGTTTTTATATGAGCATATGATTTTATTTCTCTTGGGTATATATCTAAGAGTGGAATTGTCAGATCACATAGTTACTCTGTGTTTAACCATTTGAGGAATTGTGAGACTGTTTTCCAAAGTGTCTGCACTATTTTACATTTCCACCAGCAGTGAATGAGAGTCCCAATTTCTTCATATCCTTGCCAATATTTGTTATTGTCATCTTTTTATTAGCCTTGATTCTTTTAATACAAAGGACTAAGGAACTGTTCTGAAAAGATTAGGGAAGAGAACATTGCCATGAAACAGGGATATATAGAATTACCAATGTTATTTGAATATGTAAGAAGAAATCAGGATCATAGAGGTTTTTTTCTGATATTTAAAAGATTACTCAACTGCTGTTTTTTTCAACATTGTATTATGAAAATTTCAAACCTAGAGCCAGGTTGACAGAATTTTACAGTGAACTCTCATATACTTACCACCTAGATTGTACCATTAACATTTTTATATACTTGCTTTATCACCTTTCTGTCCATGTGTCCATCCATTTATCCATCTTATTTTGGGTGCATTTTAACATAAATTGCAGAAGTCAGTATATTTCATTCCTAAATGTTTTAGCATGCATATCATTAACTAAAGTTTATTATTTGTATATAGAGTTTTCTTTAATGTCACACAAAAGTTGCATCGATAAATGCACAAATAATAAGGGTATATTGACTGAGTTTTAACAAATGCATACACATGTGTAGCCCAGGTTATAGGGTTTTAAGTTAGAAAAGACCTTGGAGATCATTAGACTCCCCCCTCCCATTTTACATATAGGAAAACTGATGTCCAGAGAAGGGAAATAACTTGGTCAAAATCAAGGGAGGAATAGAGCATCCCAGCTTAGCATGCTTTGATTCACGTTGTCATCCAGACCTTAGGTATTGAGGTTGCTATGATCCGTATGTAGCCCCATAACATGACAATAATCTTAGACTTTAATCTCATGCTTATTGTACATAGGCTTAAATGAAGCAGTGCTTTATATGTCAACTAGTAAAGTTTCTTTTCAGAGCACTTCATGAAAAGAAAATAAGGTAAGACTCTGGAAAGTCTAACCAAGATCACAAATTAAATTCTCACTTCTTTCTCTAATCAAATACACCTTTATTTATGTACTTCCTAGTCTGCAAAATCATATTCAAGTACTACTTCTGCTAAAACTTTATTCCAAATCTCTTTTCTAATCCTTTTACACTTATTGTTTGTATCAGATAATGAATACCTCTTAAGTAAGCATTTAGTGGTTGTGAATTGAGGTCCTAAGGCATATTGAATGCTGAAAGAAAAAAATGGATGACTGTGTGGATTGTAATTACATTAACAGTTTATAGCATTTTCAAGCAACCTAGATGTCATGTGCTCTGGAATTAAGTCTTAACAATTGAGGTACCTGTGTTGATTAGCCTGGTTAAGAAAGATAAGGAGAGCTGGTAATAATAACTGAGGATGTGCCATATGCCAGGCATTATGTGAAGAGCTTTACGTGCATTATCTCCTGAATTCCCATAACTGTCTTAGAGCTATTATTATGAATATTTTACAGCTGAAGAAACTGAGGCCTGGCAAGGTTAAGTAACTTGCTCAAGTTCACTATTAAATGATATGGCCAGAATTAAATTCCAGACCTGTCAGATTCCAGAGCCAATGTTAAAACAGCTCTGCTACACTCCAAGACAGGTATCTTTGAATATTCTAGGGCTGTCAATAATATTATATTAGGGCAATTGCTGAGGGTACAACTTGGACCAAATATGGCCATTAGAGGGAAGTATATTTAGACTCAGCTTGGGAAATTTTTCTGACAGAGCTGTCAAGAAGTGGACGAAGTAGCCTGTGTAGCTGCAAGCTTCAGACATGAAAAATATTCAGGCAGAGGTAGGTGACTGTTGTAGAGAGGATATTTGCATACAGTTGGAGATTGGATTTGTTCAGAGATTTCTTCCCCAGTACTGGAAGCACTTGGAGGAAATTTTTTTCAAACCAACTTTGTTGAGGTAAAATTAACATACAATAAATGTACCTGTTTTAAATGTACATTTTGGACAAATTTATACAATCATGTAACCACCACCATAATCAAGACCTAAAACATTTCAACAAGTCTTCAAAGGGCCCTTGTGCTCCTCCTCAGTGAATGCCCTCTCCATTCCCAGCCTCAAGCAAACACTAATATGCTTCTCTTACCATAGGTTAGATTGGTCTTTTCTAGAGTTTCATTATGAATAGAATCATAGTGTATGTTGGGTTTGGCTTTTCTCACTCAGCATACTATTTCTGAGATTCATTCATGTTGCATGTATCAGTAGCTCATTCCTTTTTATTGCTAAGTAGTATTCTTTTGCATGGGTATACCACAGTTTCTTAATTCATTCCCCTGTTGATTTATTTCCAGTTTTTGGCTAATATGAAAAAAACTACTGTGAAGATTTATGTACCCATTTTTGTATGGGAATTTGTTTTCATTTCTCTTCAGTAAATAGCTAGGAATGGAATTCATGGGTGGTATGGTAAATGTAAGAAACTGCCAAACTTTTTGAAGGTGGTTGTACCATCTTACAGTCCCACCAGCCTCATCCTAAAACTGAGGGTGATAATGATACCTACTTCATAGTATTGTTTGCAGGAATTATATGAGATAATGTACATAAAACACCTGGACCAGTTATGGCATTTGATAAGTACTCAAGTCAGCTACCCACCTCCTTCCTGCTCCAGGAGAGGCGGTGGCTCTACAAAGGTTTAACACCAAAAAATAAAAGTGTTAACGGCTTTTTCAACGCTGTACTTCTCACTTCTGTCACAGAAGTTAGTCACAATTCTTGGCTACAGAGATAATTAAAATCATTCAGGGGAAACAAGAGACTTATCATAAGGCAATTTACTTTCAATGTCAGACAATTAACTCATTGATGAATTAGTTTGTGGTTTTTAGAAGTTGGGACTGAAACTGAACTCAGCAGAGAAGGCACTGGCCCAGTTGTGAATATCTTGCTTTTTCCTAAATTGATCTCTAAAGGAGAGTGGAGGGTTCTTCTACTCAAGAAAGGCCTGAGAGTTCATAAATTGGGAAATCAGGAGATAAAGGTTCATATTTGCTCATTTCTGATAGGTCTCCTGTACTTACTCCCATGCCTTGCACATGATAAGCCCTCGATAAATATTTGTCGAATTAAGTAGAAGACTGGCTAGGTGGTGTAAGGATATATTGAAGAATTTTTATTCCAAATTTATTCCAAAGCTCATTTAGGATCCTTGGGATTGTGATGGGACCATATTAGGTTGTTTGTCATATTAGGTTGTGACCTTGGACAATTGAGGATTTGGATAATGCAACAGGGATATAGTACGCCTAATCCCGAGGGCCCTGTTATTTTCTCTAGCATTTATTTTACTTAAGTTTTTCTTTTTTCTTTTCACTTAATTTTGAAAAGAATATTTTTCAACTTTTTGCTTATCTTTTTTTACGTTCCCCATCCCTAGTTTTGTGTCTGAAAGATTTGTGGCGAAATGCTAGAAGTATAAATAATTCTCTCACACTTCCCATTTAAGAATGTAACAACTGTTAATTCCATTACTTACATTCCATGAATCAGTTAGAAATGAATGTTCTAAATCTATGGTCTTTCAGCTGTACTGATTCTGTATGGTTTGAATTATTTATTCAGTTTGTTTTTAACCCTTCTTTGCTTATGGGATTACTTTGAAATTTTGATGACCTGCTTGTCAAATGTTTTTTGTGGGCTATTGTTGCTAATTTGGATATGATTCTCTTTTTTTGTCGTTTCTAAGTTCAGTGGATATTCATTTGCTATTGGAGCAAATGGAGTGACCAGAAGAGTTTAAAATCTAGCTCTGCCAGTAAAATAGCCATGACAAAAGCATACCTTCTAATTACCCTGTGTACACAGTATAGAAATGTGTAGGCTTTTAGGATGTCCTGGGCTTGATGCCCCTTTTACAACCCCAAATGAGCCCAAACTGTCATTTATTAATGTTATCCTTTACCTGGAAGGTTCTTTCCTTTTTTTTGTTTTATTCATTTGTTTTTATCTACTGAATTAATTTTTAAAGCACATTATATAACAATACCACACTAATATTGAAAAAAGGTTTTAAAAAGAAAAAAACAGGATAACTCGATTTATGCAAATATATTTATCAACTCATTTTATTTTTCTGTGTTCTTTTCTAGTCCTTATATACATGTATGCACATTATTATATAGTTGAAATCATAATGTACAAGCATTTGGATCATGCTTTCTTCACTTAGCATTAGGTCATACACATTTTCCCATGATATCATCTAACCCTTATGATAATAATTTCAGTGACTTAATCCTCTATTAGTTTTTTAACCACTTTTCATTTATTGAACATTTAGATATTTTGCAGTTTTTTTCCATACTACAGTCAGAATTACCACAAATCATCTCATCAAATACCTTGTTTCTTCTTTATAATTATTTCTCAAGGATAAATCCCCAGGAGTTAGGTTATTGGGCCAAAACATAATAAAAAATAATGACATATGTCTTCAGTACTTTCCATGTGCTGGTTTGTGAGTGGAGCAGGCCTCTACCTGAATTTAATCTTCACAATAACCCCCTTCAGATAGCTATATTATTATCTTTAATTTACAGATATGATAACTATGTTAACTTAATAGGCATTGAAATCCTGCCACTTTGAAAACAACAAAACTGCAACTTGCAACCACTGAGTCTCATGTTCTGGATGTATTTTACCAAATTGCTCTTCTTAAGAGTTATATTAATTTGTAGTAGTTCTCCACCCTGTCCTGTCCACCCAAACTGTGAACCTTAGAAAACTTTATGCATTCTCCTCCCCTTTGTCCCACTCTCTACTCAGTCTTGTTAATTTATTAAAAGCAAAAGATACCCCATAGTTAATCTATAATATTAGAGCTGGAAGAGAACTCCTGGAATATCATCTTACTGATAAATAAATTGAAGTTCAGAGTGAAGTAACTTGTCCAAGACCAACCTGGGATCCTTGATTCCCTGGGCTAGTGCCCTGTGCAGTGTACTTTGCTGCCATCCAACTGCTCATGTCTTCCTTCTGTGTTCTTTTTCTTGTTCTCACTTGGTCCATGCCCACAGATACCAGCTATAAATGTTGCAGAGTAAGCCCAAGAATAAAAGTGTAAAAACCAAAACAAATCCAGTCTGTATGACTGAATCTCATTTCCAGTTCATTTTTATTGGAGAAGGGCCATGAGAAAAAATCTGAAACAAAAATCCATGTTGTTTTAGAAAAGATAGTGATAGATATAACTAGATATGACACTGGTGTCACTGGTGAGATTAATTCTGAGGATGTGGCTCCAAATGACTAATTTTCATATATCTTTTAAGCAATTCCAGATTGAAAGGCATAACAAATTTAATTGGCTTCCCACAGTTCCTTGTTTTTAGTTAACAAGAGATTTACTAAGGCCTTATGGATTATAGAGAAACACCTTTTGCTATACAGATGAATTATGTGTGTTTCAGAGTGTTTATGCCACTCGGTGTGAGGAGGAGAAAAGGAGAGGGTAATTGAGAACTTAATATGTGACAGATTTGTGTTTAACATACCTTTACTTACATAATCCTCAAACAGAGGATATTATCATTCCCATTTTACAGATGGGAAAACTGAAGCTCAGAAAAGTTAACTGACTTAGGGTCACAACAGATAATTAAGAGGTGAGATGATATCTATCTGATTTCCCTATGATTTCTTCTCATTGACCCTCACTGACATTTTTGCCTTAATTTCCTAGTACAAAAATTGGGATAGTCAATTATAATTATTTATAATAAGTAGACAAAAATATTTATCCTTTTCTGACTTCAGAAAGGTGATTTCTGGACAATGCTTCTAAGAGCTATGCTGAAGCAACTTCCTTAAATATGCAAATGTAAGTGATGAGAATCCATCAACAGATTTCAATGGAAAATAAATGTAGAGATAATGGAAAGAAAAATCTATTTGCTAAATTTCCTTCAGGGCTAATTACCATATACTGCTGGACTTTCTTTACCCTGATGTATGTGTGTGTGTGCGCGCGTGCGCACGCACACGCACGCACATGAACGTTTAAAGGTCTGTATTCATTAATTTCTGCAACTGGTCTTTTTGTGTGTTTGAACTTTCATTTTAAAATTACTTTCCTTGTATTTCCCTTTGTCAGATTATTTTCACCAAGGCTTACGTTTCCTGTTTTCTAAAGGATACATTTGCGCCAAGTTTGGCAAATGCATGTTTTTAATCTCTCCCCTATGCTGCTTCTCTTACTTTACCCTCTGTAGGTTCTTCCTTTACATCTTCAAGACTGCATCATTTCTGCCCCTCCTCCCTTTTTGCTTTTTCTGTTATTTTCTGGTTGCTGAATTGTTTTTCTTCACAGCCCATCCCCATGAATATTTCTTGGATTAATCCTATTTTACTTTTAAACTCCCACCACACCTCAGATGCCCTTTCTTTCCTGACCACATGGCTTCACAGTGCCTCTCTGTTTAACCTTCTTGCTCCCCATTTACTAGACTCACTGATCCTGTGTTGTCCCACATGGTTCACATCTTTTAAACCAGAAACATCTGCAAGGGGAGGAGATGCTAATAATAAATAATTAAATTTAGCTCTTTCCATGTCTTAGACCTCTTTACCAATGCTATTTAGTTCTTTTACACAACAACAGAGTGAGTGTGTAGCATCATTTTTTTTTCCCACAGCAGAAACAGAGAGGGCTAATGACTTGAAGAAAATGAGGTAAATTGAGATCCAGCCCTGGAATTCATGCAGTATTAAAGCTAAAATTATGAGTCCTAGCTTTGACTTGAAAAAAAAAAAAAAAGCATACTGTGTGATTATGTTCTATAGAGCATGAATCAGAGGTGATATAGATTTTGTGATACAGGAAAACTCATTGTTTAGTATCTTAATCATTTAAAATTTGTGACTTTTTAAGCAATTAGTGCTGAGGCATTCCTTTGTGCTATCTCTGTTAATTTACAAAGGAACCAAAACCGTTAAGTCTGCTTTGCCTTCTTTAGAAAGCAGAAGATTGAGAAGGATCTGACCATATTTTTTGTCTTTATATAAATATAACTAATTGCAAATGAGACCCATTGAAATTGGAAACTATTTTTAGACAGTTATACTATTATATCTTCCAAATTCATGATTCATCCTATCACTTGCCTCCTTAAAAATACCATTCTGGCTTCCCATGCCCTGCTGAATTAAGGAAGTACTCCAGGAGCCATACCTGTCTGGCTCTGCATTAAATATATCAATCTTTTCTTATGCTTTTCTGATCCTCTCAAACCTTTTCTCTTCCCTAATCTCAACATTGATAAGTTCACTCATCAGGCCATTCCAGTATTTAGTAGTAATCCTGGAACATGTTAAGAAGTCATGTTCATTCAACTCTGTTCTGTGTATGGATGAACCTCACTATCCCTTCTAATGAATCCTTTTATCCCTCTCCTTTTATCCCTCTTTGTAGTCTTTGTGTTTGATTCATTGACATGCATCTCTTCTGTCCCCTTGTAGACCTTTAACTCCTTGTTAAGGCATTATACTTAATAGATGTTCTATAAATTTATGTGGAGTTGGGCTTTTGTGAAAATATTAGATCTTTTAAATATTTTCTACTAGATTAGATTGGCATGCCTTTTATTTAGTCAAAGCAAATGTAGTTTTACCTTATATGTTTTGGTTGTATCTATGTATATAGTTCACTATGCCCACTTTACAGATGAGAAGAATAAGTATCAGAGATTAAATAATTTGTACAAAGTGATGGATTAAAACCTAAATTGATCTAACATTCAAGCCAACGAACAATCAAAGGAAACACTTTGAGAACTTTTACTCAGAGTAATAGAATATGCCTTTTCATCCTATCCCATTTCTTAAAATGATAATATCTGAATATACAAAAGTAGTCTTTAAAATCTGACACTTCGTTTATAATTATTATAAAATAGTTCCTATATTCCTCATGTTGTACAATAATAACTATAACTGGAGTATAACCTTTAAAATTTTTTTTTAAATTTTATATTGGAGTATGGTTGATTTACAATGTTGTATTAGTTGCAGGTGTACAGCAAAGTGATTCAGTTATACATATATCTATTCATTTTCAGATTCTTTCCCACTTAGGTTATTATAGAATATTGAGTAGAGAGGTTCCTGTGTTATACAGCACGCCCATGTTGATTATCTATTTTATATATAGTACTGTGTAAATGTTAATCCCTAACTCCTAATTTATTGCCCGCCCCCCACCTTTCCCCTTTGGTAACCATATGTTTGTTTTCTAAGTGTGTGACTCTGTTCCTGTTTTGAAATAAGTTCATTTGTATCATTTTCTAAGATTCCACATATAAGTGATATCATATGATATATGTCTTTGTCCGTCTGACCTATTTCACTTAGTATGATAATCTCTAGGTCCATCCATGTTGTTGCAAGGGGCATTATTTCATTCTTTTTTTATGGCTGAGTAATATTTCATTGTATATATGTAGCACATCTTCTTTATCCATTCCTCTGTCGATGGACATTTAGGTTGCTTTCAGTGCTGCAGTGAAGATTGGGGTGCATGTATCTTTTCAAGGTATGTTTTTTTCTGGATATATGCCCACGAATGGGATTGCTGGATCATATGGTAGCTCTATTTTCAGTTTCTTAAGGAACCTCCATACAGTTCCCCATAGTGGCTGTACCAATTTACATTCCCACCAACAGTGCAGGAGGGTTTCCTTTTCTCCACACCCTCTCCAGCATTTATTGTTTGTAGACATTTTGATGATGGCCATTCTGACCAGTGTAAGGTGATACCTCATTGTAGTTTTGATTTGCATTTCTCTAAAATTAGTGATGTTAAGCATCTTTTCATGTGCTTTTTGACATCTGTAGGTCTTCTTTGGAGAAATGTCTGTTTAGATCTTCTGCCCATTTTTTTTTGATTGGGTTTTTTTGATATTGAACTGCATGAGCTGTTTGTATATTTTTGAGATTAATCCCTTGTCAGCCGCATTGTTTGCAAATATTTTCTCCCATTTTGTGGGTTGTCTTTTTGTTTTGTTTTTGGTTTGCTTTGCTGTGCAAGGCTTTTAAGTTTAATTAGGTCCCATTTATTTATTTTTGTTTTTATTGTCATTAACTCTAGAAGGTGGATCTAAAACGATATTGCTGTTATTTATGTCAAAGTGTGTTCTGCCTATGTTTTCCTCTAAGAGTTTTATAGTATCCAGTCTTAAATTTAGGTCTTTAATCCATTTTGAGTTTATTGTTGTGCATGGTGTTAGAGAATTTTTTTTTGAGAATGTTTTAAATTCATTCTTTTACATGTAGCTGTCCAGTGTTCCCCAGTACGACTTATTGAAGAGACTGTCTTTCTCCATTGTATATTCTTGCCTCCTTTGTCAAAGATTAATTGACCATAGGTGCATGGGTTTATTTCTGGGCTTTCTATTCTGTTCCATTGAACTGTATTTCTGTTTTTGTGCCAGTACCATACTCTTTTGATGACTGTATCTTTGTAGTATAGTGTGAAGTCAGAGAGCCTGATTTCTCCAGCTCTGTTTTTCTTTCTCCAGATTGCTTTGGCTATTCAGGGTCTTTTGTGGTTCCATAAAACTTAAAAAAATTTTTTATTCTAGTTCTGTGAAAAAGGCCATTGGTAATTTGTTAGGGATTGCATTGAATTTGTATATTGCTTTGGGTAGTATAGTCATTTTGACAATATTGATTCTTCCTATCCAAGAACATGGTATATCTTTCCATCTGTTTGTGTCATTCTCAGTTTCTTTCATCAGCATCTTACAGTTTTCACGGTACAGGCCTTTTGCCTCTATAGGTACCTTTATTTCTAGGTATTTTATTCTTTTTGATGAAATGGTAAATGAGATTGTTTTCTTAATTTCTCTTTCTGATCTTTCATTGTTAGTGTATAGAAATGCAACAGATTACTAGGTACTAATTTTGTATCCTGCAACTTTGCCAAATTTATTGCTGAGCTCTTAGTAGTTTTCTGGTAGCATCTTTAGGATATTTTATGTATAGTATCATATCATCTGCAAACAGTGACAGTTTTACTTCTCCTTTTCCAATTTGGATTCCTTTTATTTCTTTTTCTACATTGATTGCCATGGCTAGGACTTCCAAAACTATGTTGAATAAAAGCAGTGAGAATGGGCATCCTTGTCTTGTTCCTGATCTTAGAGGAAATGCTTTTAGCTTTTCACCCTTGAGTATGATGTTAGCTGTGGGCTTGTCATGTATGGCCTTTATTATGTTAGGTACGTTCCCTCTATTCCCACTTTCTGGAGAGTTTTTTTTTATCAGAAATAGGTGTTGAATTTTGTCAAAAGCTTTTTCTGCAACTATTGAGATGATCATATGTTTTTTATTCTTCAGTTTGTTAATGTGATGTATCACACTAGTTGATTTGTAGATATTGAAAAATCTTTGCATCCCTAGGATAAATCCCACTTGATCATAGTGTATGATCCTTTTAATGTATTGTTGGATTTGGTTTGCTGGTATTTTGTTGAGGATTTTTGAATCTATCTTCATCAGTGATAATGGCCTGTAATTTTCTTTTTTTGTGGTATCTCTGTCTAGTTTGGTATCAGCGGGATGGTGGCCTCATACAATAAGTTTGGGAGTGTTCCTTCCTCTGGAATTTTTTTTGGAAGAGTTTCAGAAGCTTAGGTGTTAACTTGTCTCTAAATGTTTGGTAGAATTTGCCTGTGAAGCCATCTGGTCCTAGACTTTTGTTTTTTGGGAGTTTCTAAATCACAGTTTCAATTTCAGTACTTGTGATTGATCTGTTCATATTTTCTATCGCTTCCTGGTTCAGTCCTGGGAGGTTGTACCTTTCTAAGAATTTGTCCGTTTCTTCTAGATTATCCATTTTATTGGCATATAGTTGATTGCAGTTGTCTCTTATGATCCTTTGTATTTCTGTGGTGTCCATTGTAACTTCTCCTTTCTCCTTTCTAATTTTATTGATTTGAGCCCTCCCTTTTTTTCTTGATGAGTCTGGCTAAAGGTTTATCAATTTTGTTTATTGTTTCAAGGAACCAGCTTTTAGTTTCATTGATCTTTCCTATTGTATTCTTCATCTGTGTTTCATTTATTTCAGTTCTGATCTTTATGATTTCTCTCCTTCTACTAACTCTGGGTTTTGTTTGTTTTTCTTTTTCAGTTGCTTTAGGTGTAATTTAGGTTGGTTTTTTTGAGATTTTTCTTGTTTCTTGAGGTACAGTTGTATTTTAGAACTGCTTTTGCTGCATCCCATAGGTTTTAAATCATTGTGTCTTTGTTTTCATTTGTCTCTAGGTATTTTGTGATTTCCTCTTAGATTTCTTCAGTGATCCATTGGTTGTTTATTAGCATATTGTTTAGCCTCCACGTGTTTTTGTTTTCTACAGTTTTTTCTTTTTTTAAAAATATCTTTATTGGACTATAATTGCTTTACAATGGTGTGTTAGTTTCTGCTTTATACATATACATATGTTCCCATATCTCTTCCCTCTTGCATCTCCCTCCCTCCCACCCTCCATATCCCACCACTCTAGGTGGTCACAAAGCACCGAGCTGATCTCCCTGTGCTATGCGGTTGCTTCCCACTAGCTAACTATTTTACGTTTGGCAGCGTATATATGTCCATGCCACTCTCTCACTTTGTCACAGCTTACCCTTCCCCCTCCCCATATCCTCAAGTCCATTCTCTAGTAGGTTTGTATCTTTATTCCTGTCTTACCCCTAGGTTCTTCATGACCTTTTCTTTTTTTTCCTTAGATTTCATATATATGTGTTAGCATATGGTATTTGTTTTTCTCTTTCTGACTTACTTCACTCTGTATGACAGACTCTAAGTCCATCCACCGCACTACAAATAACTCAATTTTGTTTCTTTTTATGGCTGAGTAATATTCCATTGTATATATGTGCCACATCTTCTTTATCCATTCATCCGATGATGGACACTTAGGTTGCTTCCATGTCCTGGCTATTGTAAATAGAGCTGCAATGAACATTGTGGTACATGACTCTTTTTCAACTATGGTTTTCTCAGAGTATATGCCCAGTAGTGGGACTGCTAGGTCATATGGTAGTTCTATTTGTAGTTTTTTAAGGAACCTCCATACTGTGCTCCATAGTGGCTGTATCAATTTACATTCCTACCAGCAGTGCAAGAGGGTTCTCTTTTCTCTACACCCTCTCCAACATTTATTGTTTGAAGATTTTCTGATGATGGCCATTTTGACCGGTGTGAGGTGATACCTCAATGTAGTTTTGATTTGCATTTCTCTAATGATTAGTGATGTTGAGCATTCTTTCATGTGTTTGTTGGCAATCTGTATGTCTTCTTTGTAGAAATGTCTGTTTAGGTCTTCTGCCCATTTTTGGATTGTGTTGTTTGTTTTTTTTGTTATTGAGCTGCGTGAGCTGCTTGTGAATCTTGGAGATTAATGCTTTGTCAGTTGCTTCATTTGCAAATATTTTCTCTCATTCTGAGGGTTGTCTTTTGGTCTTGTTTATGGTTTCCTTTGCTGTGTAAAAGCTTTGAAGTTTCATTAGGTCCCATTTGTTTATTTTTGTTTTTATTTCCATTTCTCTAGGCGGTGGGTCAAAAAGGATCTTGCTGTGATTTATGTCATCGAGTGTTCTGCCTATGTTTTCCTCTAAGAGTTTGATAGTTTCTGGCCTTACATTTAGGTCTTTCATCCATTTTGAGCTTATTTTTGTGTATGGTGTTAGGGAGTGTTCTAATTTCATACTTTTACATGTACCTGTCCAGTTTTCCCAGAACCACTTATTGAAGAGGCTGTCTTTTCTCCACTGTATATTCTTGCCTCCTTTATCAAAGATAAGGTGACCATATGCGCCTGGATTTATCTCTGGGCTTTCTATCCTGTTCCATTGATCTATATTTCTGTTTTTGTGCCAGTACCATACTGTCTTGATTACTGTAGTTTTGTAGTATAGTCTGAAGTCAGGGAGCCTGATTCCTCCAGCTCCATTATTCGTTCTCAAGCTTGCTTTGGCTATTCAGGGTCTTTTGTGTTTCCATACAAATTGTGAAATTTTTTGTTTTAGTTCTGTGAAAAAATGCCAGTGGTAGTTTGATAAGGATAGCATTGAATCTGTAGATTGCTTTCGGTAGTAGAGTCGTTTTCACAATATTGATTCTTCCAATCCAAGAACATGGTATATCTCTCCATGTATTTGTATCATCTTTAATTTCTTTCATCAGTGTCTTATAATTTTCTGCACACAGGTCTTTTGTCTCCTTAGGTAGGTTTATTCCTAGATATTTTATTCTTTCTGTTGCAATGGTAAATGGCAGTGTTTTCTTAATTTCACTTTCAGATTTTTCATCATTAGTGTATAGGAATGCCAGAGATTCCTGTGCATTAATTTTGTATCCTGCTACTTTACCAAATTCATTGACTAGCTCTAGTAGTTTTCTGGTAGCATCTTTAGGATTCTCTATGTATAGTATCATGTCATCTGCAAACAGTGACAGCTTTACTTCTTCTTTTCTGATTTGGATTCCTTTTCTTTCTTCTTATTCTCTGATTGCTGTGGCTAAAACTTCAGAAGTATGTTGAATAATAGTGGTGAGAGTGGGCAACCTTGTATTGTTCCTGATCTTAGTGGAAATGCTTTCAGTTTTTCACCATTGAGGATGAATTTGGCTGTGGGTTTGTCATATATGGCCTTTATTATGTTGAGGAAAGTTCCCTCTATGCCTACTTTCTGCAGGGTTTTTATCATAAATGGGTGTTGAATTTTGTCAATAGCTTTCTCTGCATCTATTGACATGATCATATGGTTTTTCTCCTTCAATTTGTTAATATGGTGTATCACGTTGATTGATTTGCGTACATTAAAGAATCCTTGCATTCCTGGAATAAACCCCACTTGATCATGGTGTATGATCCTTTTAATGTGCTGTTGGATTCTGTTTGCTAGTATTTTGTTGAGGATTTTTGCATCTATGTTCATCAGTGATATTGGCCTGTAGTTTTCTTTCTTTGTGACGTCTTTGTCTGGTTTTGGTATCAGGGTGATGGTGGCCTCGTAGAATAAGTTTTGGAGTGTTCCTCCCTCTGGTATATTTTGGAAGAGTTTGAGAAGGGTAGGTGTTAGCTCTTCTCTAAAGGTTTGATAGAATTAGCCTGTGAAGCCATCTGGTCCTGAGCTTTTGTTTGTTGAAAGATTTTTAATCACAGTTTCACTTTCAGTGCTTGTGATTGGTCTGTTCATATTTTCTATTTCTTCCTGGTTCAGTCTTGGCATGCTGTGCATTTCTAAGAATTTGTCCATTTCTTCCAGGTTGTCCATTTTATTGGCATAGAGTTGCTTGTAGTAATCTCTAATGATCCTTTCTATTTCTGCAGTGTCAGTTGTTACTTCTCCTTTTTCATTTCTAATTCTATTGATTTGAGTCTTCTCCCTTTTTTTCTTGGTGATTCTGGCTAATGGTTTATCAATTTTTTTTTAATCTTCTCAAAGAACCAGATTATTGTTTTATTGATCTTTGCTATTGTTTCTTTCATTTCTTTTTCATTTATTTCTGATCTGATCTTTATGATTTCTTTCTTTCTGCTAACTTTGGGGTTTTTTTGTTCTTCTTTCTCTAATTGCTTTAGGTTCAAGGTTAGGTTGTTTATTCGAGATGTTTCCTGTTTCTTAAGGTAGGATTGTATTGCTATAAACTTCCCTCTTAGAAATGCTTTTGCTGCATCCCATAGGTTTTGGGTCGTCATTGTCATTTGTTTTTAGGTATTTTTTTATTTCCTCTGATTTCTTCAGTGATCACTTGGTTAATAAGTAGTGTAGTGTTTAGCCTCCATGTGTTTGTATTTTTTACAGATCTTTTCCTGTAATTGATATCTAGTGTCATAGCATTGTGGTCGGAAAAGATACTTGATACAATTTCAATTTTCTTAAATTTACCAAGGCTTGATATGTTACCCAAGATATGATCTGTCCTGGAGAATGTTCCATGAACACTTGAGAAGAAAGTGTATTCTGTTGTTTTTTAATGGAATGTCCTATAAATATCAATAAAGTCTATCCTGTTTAATGTATCATTTAAAGCTTGTGTTTCCTTATTTATTTTCATTTTGGATGATCTGTCCATTGGTGAAAGTGGGGTGTTAAAGTCCCCTACTATGATTGTATTACTGTCAATTTCCCCTCTTATGGCTGTTAACATTTGTCTTATGTATTGAGGTGCTCCTATGTTGGGTGCATAAATATTTACAATTGTTATATCTTCTTCTTGGATCGATCCCTTGATCATTATGTAGTGTCCTTCTTTGTCTCTTGTAATAGTCTTTATTTTAAAGTCTATTTTGTCTGATATGAGAATTGCTACTCCAGCTTTCTTTTGGTTTCCATTTGCATGGAATATCTTTTTCCATCCCCTCACTTTCAGTCTGTATGTGTCCCTAGGTCTGAAGTGGGTCTCTTGTAGACAGCGTATATATGGGTCTTGTTTTTTAACCATTCAACCTTTCTGTGTCTTTTGGTGGGAGCATTTAATCCATTTACATTTAAGATAATTATCGATATGTATGTTCCTATTCCCATTTTCTTAATTGTTTTGGGTTTGTTATTGTAGGTCTTTTCCTTCTCTTGTGTTTCTTGCCTAGAGACGTTCCTTTAGCACTTGTTGTAAAGCTGGTTTGGTGGTGCTGAACTCTCTCAGCTTTTGCTTGCTGTGAAGTTTTTAATTTCTCCATCAAATCTGAATGAGATCCTTGCTGGGTAGAGTTATCTTGGTTGTAGGTTTTTCTCCTTCATCACTTTAAATATGTCATGCCACTCCCTTCTGGCTTGCAGAGTTTCTGCTGTAAGATCATCTGTTAACCTTATGGGGATTCCCTTGTATGTTATTTGTTTTTTTTTCCCTTGCTGCTTTTAATATGTTTTCTTTGTATTTTGTTTTTCATAGTTTGATTAATATGTGTCTTGGCGTGTTTCTCCTTGGATTTATCCTGTATGGGACTCTCTGTGCTTCCTGGACTTGACTAACAATTTCCTTTCCCATATTAGGGAAGTTTTCAACTATAATCTCTTCAAATATTTTCTCAGTCCCTTTCTTTTACTCTTCTTCTGGAACCCCTATAATTTGGATGTTGGTGCATTTAATGTTGTCCCAGAGGTCTCTGAGACTGTCCTCAGTTGTTTTCATTCTTTTTTCTTTATTCTGCTCTGCAGTAGTTATTTCCACTATTTTATCTTCCAGGTCACTTATCTGTTCTTCTGCCTCAGTTATTCTGCTATTGATCCCTTCTAGAGTATTTTTAATTTCATTCATTGTGTTGTTCATCATTGCTTGTTTCCTTTTTAGTTCTTCTAGGTCCTGTTAAATGTTTCTTGTATTTTCTCTATTCTGTTTCCAAGATTTTGGATCATCTTTACTATCATTATTCTGAGTGATTTTCTACCTGAAAAAGATTTCAGGTAGACTGCCTGTTTCCCATTCATTTGTTAAATCTGGTGGGTTTTTACCTTGCTCCTTCATCTGCTGTGTGTTTTTCTATTTTCTCATTTTGCTTATCTTACTGTGTTTGTGGTCTCCTTTTTGCAGGCTGCAGGTTCGTAGTTCCCGTTGTTTTTGGTGTCTGTTCCCAGTGGCTAAGGTTGGTTCAGTGGGTTGTGAAGGCTTCCTGGTGCAGGGGACTAGTGCCTGTGTTCTGGTGGATGAAGCTGGATCTTGTCTTTCTGGTGGGCAGGTCCACATCTGGTGGTGTGTTTTGGGGTGTTTATGGCCTTATTATGATTTTAGGCAGCCTCTCTGCTAATGGGTGGGGTTGTGTTCCTGTCTTGCTAGTTGTTTGACATAGGGTGTCCAGCACTGTAGCTTGCTGGTCGTTGAGTGAAGCTGGGTCTTGTTGAGATGGAAATCTCTGGGAGATTTTTGCCATTTGATATTACGTGGAGCTGGGAGGTCTGTTGTGAACCACTGTCCTGAAGTTGGCTCTCCCACCTCAGAGGCACAGCACTGACTCTTGGCTGGGGCACCAAGAGCCTTTCATCCACACAACTCAGAATAAAAGGAAGAAAAAATAGAAAGAAAGAAATAAAGAGGATAAAATAAAATAAAATAAGATAAAATAAAAAAATGCCAGAAATGCCAGCCTTTAGACATTGATTCTCATTTTTGTGTGAGTGCATGAGTGTGGTTTATTTTTCATGTGTTATAAACGAAACCTTTTATTACAATTAATTCTGACCTCTAATTGAGATAGATTAATTAGATTAAACTGATTTAACCTAAATAGATGCTGTATACCATTTTTTAAAATAGAAATAAAATATAGCTGTAAAGTTAGTGTTTTCTACTGCTATTATGAGACCTTATACGATACTTTAAATGGCAATAATTCAATCAACTAACTTTTGGTGTGTTTTTTTAATTTTTATTTATTTATTTTGCGGTACACGGGCCTCTCACTGTTGTGGCCTCTCCCGTTGCGGAGCACAGGCTCCAGACGCGCAGGCTCAGCAGCCATGGCTCACGGGCCCAGCCGCTCCACGGCATGTGGGATCTTCCCGGACCGGGGCACGAACCCGTGTCCCTTGCATCAGCAGGCAGACTCTCAACCACTACGCCACCAGGGAAGCCCGAGTTTCAAGCTTTGATCTGATTCTTTTTTTCTCTAACCTTGCTGCTTTTTGGCCTTTCTTAGTTTTTAATACCTTTATGCTCCTCCTGCTATGTCTATTTTCTTTTTCAGTCTCAAATCCTGAATTAACTCTCTTGGCTGTGGACAAGTCTGCTTCATCTTAGTCTTAATCTTTTTAAGACTATTTTTTTCACCTGAATTATTTTATGAGTGATAAGCACAGAAAACATCTAGCTAGTGCATAAAGGTTTGTTAACATTTAAAAAATTAATATGCTGGTTCTTATTATTCTCCCACCCAATTAAGCCACCAAATTCTTATTAAAAATTCAAGGCCAGTCCTTGTTTCCCACAAATAATACAGTGATCATACAGCCTGGATATTCTAATAAAGTACTAATTAAAGAAATTCTGTCAAGCTGACAGACAAAGTGCACAGACATGACACAAGCTGGTCTACAGAGTAGATCACATATCATATGTAGAGTGATTAATACTTCATAGAGGAAGCATTACCTAGGGCAGAGTTGGCAAATACCTGATATGCCTGTCACTGCTACCACTTTTCACCTCTTACTCATAGCAAACATCAATAAATGATCCCAATTTTTTCCCCACTGAGGTTACACTTTGCCTAAGAATCCAGGAATGTATTCCTAATCCAACAAAATTGGCATATAAAGTGAAATTCAGTAGCCATGCCTGGAGTAGTGGTTAAAACCACTGGCTTTAGTGTTCAGGCAAATTTGGATTCAGTACGAGCCCAATCACTTATTAGCTATGTAACCTCTCTTAGCCTTAATTCCCTTAGCTATTAAATGGGGATAATAATAAGTGCTTCCTAGAGTTTTATAATTATTAAATGATGTAATATGAAGCACTCAACAAATACCTGACACATAACAAGTGTTCAGTAAGTGGTAGCTGCTATTAATGATTAGAAGTAAGAGTTACTAAATGCATTTTAGGAGGCAGTATGACCCATCCCTGACTGAAAGGCAAGGGGACATAGATTACACTCTTAATACAGCATCTGCATAGCTCTGGGAAACCTTTTAATAATTTGGAGTTTATGTTTCCTGTCAAATGTTTTCATTGAATCTGAAGGTGAATGGTGAATTGAAGAGATGAATGTGTCAGACTGTCAAGGATATACTTGGGCTAACTTCGGCCATTAGTGTTCTTATTCTGTATTTTGTACTTGCTTGGAACTTCTCTGAGGTTGTTTTGCATCTGCAGATACACAGTCACTGACTTGCCCAGGATGTTGTGGAATTCATCTCTTGCACTCTTCAGTGTGAACCCTGTCATTGAAAATAATGTGCCATTACAGCAGTTTGCAGCTGCCTTAAAGGCAGCTCCTTTATTTGTTTATTTTACATTTGCTCATTTATGTGTTTATTTTAATCTGTTTCTTTGCTTGGCTTGAGTTTCAGTAACTTTGATTTTCCAGATTTTATTAAGTTTTTTTCCTTGAGGATTAAGATCTTTATATTGTTATCAGTTATTCCAGAGGTATCTCCAACAGATGCTACCCTATTCCCAGTGTTTCCTAGACAAGGAAAAAATATACACAGGAGATGTGTAGCAAGGCATGTCTCCATGCTTGGCATACTCACATATAGACTTGTGCTGTATTTTCAGGTTCTTTTTTTTTATCTAATAATGAACTTCAAAACCCAGGTCATGAAAAAGAAGAAATATAACCAAGTGTAGGAAGTAGCATAGCATAACTAAAAGATCCAGGAGCCTTGGATTCTAGTCCCAGATCTGGTACTAACTAGTTGTCTGACCTTTCTTGCTTAAATCACTTAATCACCCTGGACCTTATTATCTTTGTCTCCTATATGAACATGTAGGTCCACAGTATTTATTCTTCGTGGCTTGAGGGAGCCTCTGGGGCATTTTAGAATGCCATGTCATATGAGTAGTCTGAAAAGGTATATTCAGTATTGTAATGTTATAATTGAAAAACAAAAAATATATCATTCCCATAAAGAAACAGAAACTAAAACTCAGAAAGCTCTTCTTGGTTGGTAGGACATGTGTTAGAAAAAAATTAAGAAACCAAATTTTGCAGTTAGCTCTGACCCATTCTACATTTATTTGCCATGTTAGAGATGCCAGAAATCTGTTAGAGTTGGTGTGTTCACATGTGAATAAAACAAAATTTCTAGCTTTTAGGAGCTAGTTAATTGAACAGTAATACCCTTCTATCCTTACTTTCCAGTCTCTGCTCCTCGAATTCTTAAAATTTTTTAAATTATTTCTTATTAATTTTAAGTGATCATTTCTAGATAATATAACAACTGCCATTTCAAAGTTTTTTTCCAAAAGTATCCCTTAGAATAGTGCTCTACGTTTTCTATTTCAAAAATCCAAAACATGAGATCTGAACATAAGGTAGCAGTTATGCTTTTACATTTCTAACTAATGTTAAAGAATGTTCTACTTGAAAGGGGTGAAAAGTCTTCACTTAATATTTCTTAATATAACTATCAAAAGAGAAAATAATTCATATATCATCTTGGTCAATAAAGTCATTAGATTTAATTTTCTTCATAGTCAGGTAATTGTATGTTAGATCTAAACAGATCATTTTGCTTTTCGAAGCACTTTCAGGTGAATAGATCTATATAGTGATCCCAGGAGGTAGGCAGGCAGGGCATTATACAGCTATCAAAAACTTCAACTTTGACTTGCTTCTTTTTTAAAACTCTCAAAAGCTGGTGCAGGCTTTTTAGCTTGGTTTATTTTCTGTATAAAAACAAAATGAAATTTTTCTATCAGTAAGTTTATAATAACATATTTCTCTGCAGAATCAGCTATGACAAACTCCCATCTGATGGTGAATAAACTCTAGCTGTAAAAGAAAATCTGCAAAGTTATCTTGCTTGATAGGAAGCAGAAATCCCACACCACATGCCAGACCTAAGGCCCCTTATTCTGCATCTGTTCAAGAGGGAAATACTTGGGATGGAAAAGAATTCCTATTGGTTGGGAAAAACCACTACTGGTAATTAAAAATTCTGATTCCTTTACTGAACAGTCCCAAGGCAATCAGCAGAAGCTTGTGCTCTAAAGGCTCCAGCTGCCTTTAGTCTGCAAATGACCCAGTTCCGAACATGATGTTAGTCCATGACACACCTGTGCACTGGCCAGGACACACTGGAGAGTAGACGGGAAGTCCCTTGTCCAGGCTGCTAGGAGCCACATCAGAGATACACACCAGGTGTGACTGGAAAGTAATGAGACAACTGGACCAAGAACAGGATTTATGCATTGAATTGAGGATTGTTTCTCAAAGTGGTCACCGTGGAAAACATGAAATGCTGCCATTGCACATAGCACTTTTAGAATGTCTCCTTGAATTGGCCTTTAGAGATTATGATCTTCTCAAGAAAATTTGTCCATTTCTTTAATACTCACATGTCAGTCTTTGAACAAAAAACTTTATGATTTGCTATATAGATTTGGTGCTCAGAAAAGAGGCCTACACAGGGGATATACACCACCAGAGATGCCATCATTGCCACAAACTACCTGTTAGAAACAACAAAAGGAGATGAGAAACTGATGTTGCAAGTCATCTTTAGGCTACTCACCCAGTCTTCATCACTGAAACATTCATTTGAGAGGAATAAAGTACTGAGCCCTCCTGCCCCGACCCCACGCTCCTAACTTACTTTGGCAAATTACTTTTTATTTCCCTTTCTCTAAGTCTTCCTCAGCCCTGACTAGCTCTGAGGAAACTTTCTTGTTACTAGCCATCCCTTACCACCTTTCCCTTCCCAGCTACAACTTTAGGAGTTAGCTCCATTTCATTTGGGTCACACTTGGCAACGTGTTCAGCCAGTAAATTAAAAATCTTAATGGAATTTAACAACTGCCTTACCTTGCACATAATAGAAATAAATATTCTTGATTCGATGTAATTTGTTAATAGAAGGAGGTTGGGGTTATTAGTTAGAAGGTGAGAGTTAGAATCTTGGTATTCTCAAGTAATGTCACCACTCTGAGTTTCAGATTCCTCATGGGAATAGTAATACTGACTTTTCAGATTTGTTGTAAAGATTAAGTACTAGGAATATATATGTAATGTAAACCTACATAATGCCTAGAACATAGTATATATTTAATATGTGGTAGCTATTATTAAAAGTAAATGCTAAGTTCTCAGAGGCTGAGTTTCCCAAGGTCACATGACTGATTGGTATCCTGGTATGGACTTGGATTCAAGTGTGTTGCACCTCTGATTACTGCTAATCTAGGTACTGACTTTTTCATTTCATTAATGTTTATCTGTCTTTTGTCTCTGAAGCACAGGTCAAAAATAGACAAATGTCTAAATTCTTCAATCTACTGTCTCGTTTTAAGGAAATTATTTTTAGACATATGGCTATCATTTATACAATTATCAAAAGCACATAAGAATATGAATAGCTTAATATCATACACTCAAGCATAGCCCACAACCCCAAAATGTAAGCAGTTCTAAATGAAGTTGAGAGACTGACCATTCCATACACACTGAGTTGTTCTTACTGAAAGCTTTAACCATGCAGATGCCTTCTGAGGAAGCTCTTCACCCTTTTAAACTTACCAACTCAGAGACTATCAGAGCTGGAAAAGACCTCAGAAATCATCTAGCCTACTTCCTCAGTTTACAGATGAGGGAACGTAGGCCCAGAGAGGGGAAGTGACTTGTCTAAAGTCACATAACTTAGAAATAGAACCAAATCAATTAATACCTAATTTAAACGAGCCCTTGCCACTGGTAACTCCTTAGAAACACCAAGGAATTCCTGTCTTCCAATGAAACTATCATTCTAGGAATGAAGGAGAATCCTTTAGCCAGAATTACAGTCGAGATAATAACATTTTCTAAAAATATAAGAAATATATATATATCTAAAATTAAGTCAGAAGACTCAGGATTTTATTTACCTTTGCTCACCAGATAGTAAACTCATCACTTGGAGGCTTTAGAACCAAAACATTTGAATACTCTTTCCCCAGCCTGGGGAAGGAGTAACGTACAAATATAAATATTTAGAGAGAACGGAAGATTTTTTATTTGTAGATTTGTGTAGAATGCAATTTTTTCATGAGAGGTGATGTTATGTTTACTTTCAACAGTGAGAATGGGGATGGGAATAGCTGTTAGCAGGAAAAAGTTCAGGAAATTTGAAGAACTTTTCTCTTCTTTTTCCGTTGGTCTTTATGTTACTGTTTAATTTAATTATTGAAATTTGATATAGTTCCATAACCTCTCCATATTCAAACAAGCCAAATACAAATAACTTTTGAATTAGCTGTATCACTCCAGTTTCACTCCAGTTTCGTCATAATTGAGAATGTATTGTATTCTGTATTGGGTTCTTCTTTCTGTTATCAACCATTTCCTTTGTATCCCAATGTAGAATTTTAAGTTAGAAGGGATTTAAATCTCAATGAATCCAACTTCACATCACTGACATCACTAAAATAATGAGGCAAATTTTTGGCAAACTCAGCTAGAACCAGTTCATACAACTGGACACTCTCCCTTATAAAAGTGGACTTGTGGAGGCAGAGACCTTAGCCATGAGGAACTTGGAGTCTGCACAGGGTTGTTGCTCCTAGGTAAGCACATAAAAAGAGAGTATCTTGTGATGACCTACTCTGTCTTTAGATCACTAATGTTTCTGTATACTAGTTCCCATTGCATCAGCGTATGTAAGTAGATATTTCTTGACTATCTATTATGAACCAGGCAAGGAGATACAGCATGGAATAAGGAAGACTAATCCTTGCCAAAAATCATGGAATTCACATTCTACTGGAGGAAGACAATGTATTTTTTGTCATATCCTTAACAACTCTTAGTTTAGCATATTACATGAGAATTATTGATAAAGAAAATGATCAGGGAAGCAATTGCTGCCCCTATTTCACTCACAGCTACAATTCTGGGGGCAAGACTTAAATAGGATTTCACGGATGCGTTATAGTTACATAGAAGTGAGGATAAATATTAGCAACATAAGTGAAAAAAGTAAGTTCCAGAAGGTTACTTAAAGTATGAGCATAAAAAGTCATGATATCTTTTTAAATGATGCAAAATTACAACCAAAACTAAGAAATATACTTTTTAAGAATATATGTATTATCAACCTACATTTAAAAAAATATTTATTTATTTAGCTGCGCCGGGTCTTAGTTGCAGCACTTAGGATCTTTGTTCCCACATACAAGATCTTAGTTGCGGCACGCTGGATCTAGTTCCCTGACCAGGGATTGAACCTGGGCCCCCTGCATTGGGAGCACGGAGTTTAACCACTGGACCCCCAGGGAAGTCCCTCAACCTTCATTTTTATAAAGGCTAAGGGAATCATAAACAGAAGATTGGGGTAGTAAAGATTGGGGTAGTAGTTACCTCAGAGTAACTACTCAGAGATACTATCAGAAAGGCAGAAGGAAGGGATAGGGAAGGAGCATATAGGTAAATGTATGTTATTTTCATTATTACACTTCTTGTGTTGAGTTTTGAGTTCTTAAGTGTTAATTAGTTGACTAAATAATAATTAGAGTGTGTGTCATGAACCAAGAATTATGATTAATTCAATACTGTGTACAGTAGATTAAAACATTTTTTCTCTCTTAAAGTTAAGTGACAGACCTTTAAATAAACATGGCTATCTTGACTTCCTCTCATTTTCTTAGCTCCAGGCTAGATGTGCTAATTTCTTTAACCACTCTCACTTGTCTCAGTATGACTAAAAGTCGACTTATCATCTTCCCAAACATTTTTTTCTTCTGTATTTCTTGTTTAGGTCAATGACACCGTCCTCCTCTGAGCCACTCAGTCTTGAAAATTCAGAGTCATCTCTGGAGCCTACTTTTTCTTTTGTCTCCTCCCAAATCCAGTCAGTTTTCAAGCCCTGTACAGTCTTCTCTGGCCCCATCTTCTCTATTCCCACTGTCATCATCCTCACCCAAGCTCTAATTATCTCTCTTACAATATTGAAATAGCTCCCAACTGCTATCTCTGCCTCTAGCCTATCACCTCTCCCATCCATTTTCACGGTGATTTCAGACTTATTCTCCCTTTATACTTTCAGACTTCATGGCACACCTCTGCTCAGAACTTTTTAACATTTAAGGATAAAGTCCAGACTCAATAGTTTGCTCTTCCAGACCTGCCGTCTACCCCTGCCTATTTTCAACCATATTTTCTACTCTTCTCCTTTTACCCATTATATAATACAGCTGAACTATTAACTCACTTTTCCTTGTAAATGATTTCCTGTCCCATCCTGATAGGAGATTTTCTTAATTAAAGGATAATTTGTCTACTGGAATGAACAATGAACATGAAATAAGGCAACTTGAGATTAAGTTCACCAGCTGTAGGATCTTGAACAAGTCACTGAGTGTCTCCAAGCCTCAATGTCCTTATCTGCAAAAAAATGAAATCCAACTGCAGATTGTCACAAGGTTTAAATAAGAATATATTTTTAAATGCAAATGTATATTTTTAAAATGCTTTGTAAAATGTTTTAAAATGTAATTAGTTCCTCCCATTTCTGCTTCTCAAAGATGATCTTGAATGCCTCTCTTGGAAATTTTCTTTTACCATCATCACCTCTTCCTCCAACTGAAAGTAAGTCCTGTCTTTTTTGAACTCCAGTAGTTTTTTCACTATACTTTACTTGGGTGACTTAACCAGCATACCTTTCATTATAAAGATGTATGTTTATGTCCTATCTCTCCTAATAAATTGTAAGGATCTGGAAGACTTTGTAAGGGTTCCAGATCATATTTCATCTTTGTTTCTACCTCCTAGAACTTAGTATGCTGTTTTGAACATTCTGAATGTTCTATTATACTTAATAGATGAATGATGAATTTTAATTTATGGTTACAAAAGTATTATTCACCTTTTTATAATGTTTCTTTTTTAAATCTCCATCATATCTTTCAAGAACAGAATACCAATGAGGTTTGGGAAAGGTTTGAATCTGATAAGAGTTTAGAGCCTCATAACTATTATCAAATGAGTTGAGTTACTAGATGTCAGTAACAGGAGAAAATTACCTCTCCTAAGTTCTGCATTCAAATTTTTAGGCTTAATGTTCCATGGCTTTGGTTTTGGCCATTTAATCTATACAGTTTCTGTATTTTAATTATGTCTAGATGAATGAAGTGAATGTTCTTTATATGGTTCATTACCTACATTAGTAAAGACAGTGTAGTAAAACTTGAGTCACATATTTTTCACTGGTCTATTTCTAGAACTTAGCTATTACAGTTTTATATTAACTTCTTTAGATGGTTTATGAATTTTAAATATAGACTAGATCCTAAATTTCTAAATTCCTGTAGCCAGCTGAAGACTGTATATGTGCCCCTATGTGCATTGTCAGGAGAGCTCTGCCTAAAAGGAGGTCAGCTGAGAGGTTAGGAGGCCAGTAGCATGGATAAAATAGGGGAATGGACACTTTCCCACATTCTTTTATACTGTTGTCTCTGTCTCTGTTTCTGTCTCTCTGTCTCTCCTACTGGTTCTGCTTCTCTGGTTGAACTCTGACTGATACATACACTATATTGAAAAAATTCTGGTAGGGCATCTATTTTTTTCTTTCTTTGCCCTTTCTTTCTTCTTCCCTCTCCTCTCTCTCTGTCCCTCTCTTCCTTCCTTCTTCCCTTCCTTCTCACCTTCCTCCATCCCTTTCTTTTTTTTAAAAAATAAATTTATCTATTTTTATTTATTTATTTTTGGTCGCATTGGGTTTTCATTGCTGCATGCAGGCTTTCTCTAGTTGTGGTGATCAGGGGCTACTCTTCGTTGTGGTGCACTGGCTTCTCATTGCGATGGCTTCTCTTGTTACGGAGCATAGACTCTAGGTGCGCGGGCTTCAGTAGTTGTGGCACGCAGGCTCAGTAGTTGTGGCTTGTGAGCTCTAGAGCACAGGCTCAGTAGTTGTGGCGCACGGGCTTAGTTGCTCCGTGGCATGTGGGATCTTCCCGGACCAGGACTTGAACCCGTGTGCCCTGCATTGGCAGGCATGTTCTTAACCCCTGTGCCACCAAGGAAGCCCCTTCCCTTTCCTTTTAAATATTAGGTATGTTATTATTATTCAGTCATTCAAAATTTATTATTTTGGTTTGTTTCTCTATCTCCTCTCTCTTTGAGGCTGTTATTTTTTCTTTCTTTTTTTTATTTTTTTTTTTTATTTTTTTTTGCGGTACATGGGCCTCACACTGTTGTGGCCTCTCCTGTTGCGGAGCACAGGCTCCGGACGCACAGGCTCAGCGGCCATGGCGCACGGGCCCAGCCACTCCGCGGCATGTGGGATCTTCCCGGACCGAGGCACGAACCCGTGTCCCCTGCATCGGCAGGCGGACTCTCAACCACTGCGCCACCAGGGAAACCCGAGGCTGTTATTTTTATCTTCCATCATTTAAGTGTATTGCACATAACAGGTAGACAATACACATTTGCTGAGTTGAAAACCTATAGCCATCCCTCTCTGTTTCTAATTTGTCAGGTCTAACATACTATAAGCTTATAAACCAGAGAAGCAAGTTTTTAAGAAAAGTGCATGAAGAAAGAATAGTTAGGCTCTAGGTTGGAGGAACAGAATGAATGGCGTGAGTTTCCATGCGTCTGGCTCAGAAATCTGTGAATTCTTATCAGAAGCTTCTTTAAAGTTTGTCAGATCATTGTGTAATTGGTTTCCTGAGAACCTGCTTTGTGCCAGTCCACTGCGGGGAGGCAGATAGATTGTAAATGGATAGAGATAGCAAAGTATGCCAGGGTCTGTGCCAGAGATTTGCATGGGATACTTCAAGGGTCTCAAGGAGGCTGACTAAACATGTGAAACATTATTTCATTTTCAAAGGTGGTTTAGGTTCCAAAGAAAAGGTGTGGGAACCCATGATTAGAGAGTTACAGGCAGAAGAACTCGAGAGGCATATAGCTAGCATTCTATTTTCTTTTAAATATGTAGTTGAAGAGTGGTCTTTTCACGTTGTAACACATCCATCAGTATAGCATAATGGTTAAGCCGACAAGCTTTGTACTTATTCCTATACTGGAGAGGATTGAGTGGTGCAGGAACCTGCCATACCTTATCGATTCTAAGATGGGCTCTTTAGGGTTTGATGAGTTATTATATGATGAACAACCTTATAAAACCACCACTGAGGTCAAGAAATAAAACTTTTTCGTCATGCTGAATCTCTTCAGTGTGCCCCACCACAATTAACCCCCTTCCCTCCCTCCAAAGTAACCACTATAGCAATCACTTCTTGTATTTTTTTATATTTTTGTCATCCAAGTGTGTATCCCTAAATACTGTAGTTTAGCCTTGCCCCATTAAAAAAAATATTCATGTCTTTGAAGTCTCTTTTCATAAGTTCTCCCTTCATCCTTTTCTATTCCTTACAGTTTGTCTGTGGAAGAATCCAGGGTATTTGACTTGTAGAATTTCCCATAGTCTGATTTGTGCTGATTACATACTTATGTTGCTGTTCAACATGTTCCTCTCTCCTCTGTATTGCCTGAAAATTGATAACTGGATCCAAAGGCTTGATCAGACTCAGGTTTGATCTCTTTGGTAAGACCAACAGTTCTCAAACATTTTAATTTCAGGATTGCTTTATTTCTTAAACATTTTGAAGAGAAGAGCCCCCCAGAAGCTTTTGTTTGTGTGAGTCATATTTATCAATATTTGCTATATTCGAAATTAAAACTGAGAAATTTAAAAATATTTATGTAATATTCCATTTAAAAATAATAATTACATGGTAACATATAAATAGCATTTAAAAATCATAAATAACTATATTTTACCAAATAAAAAAATGGTGAGAAGAATGACATTGTCTTATTGCAAATCCCTTTAATGTGTGGCTTAATAGAAGGCAGCTGGATTATCATATCTGCTTTCACAGTCAATCTGTTGCATTATGTTGTTTTATTTGAAGTGTCTGAAGAAAACCTGATATTTCCAACACAGATATTGTTGGAAATGTAAGGACCTCACAGATCCCCTGAAAGGGTACCAGGGTCTTCAGAGAATCTCTGGGCAAGTCTATAGGTGGTTTTGAGATTTTTTTCATCAAGAGGGACATGATGCCCATCTTTTTTATGGTGATAACAGCTATTGATGCTCAGTGCCCAAATGCATTAAATCATTGAAGGCTGCAAACTGGTGATATTCTATCATTTATTTTAAATTTATTGATTGGAATACTTTTATAAAAATCTGTTTCCCACATCTACTGTGTACTTAGTGGTACAGTTAATACAGAAAAGATAGAATAAATGATTCTTTTCCCTTATTTACCAATTTTTGAGATAATTAATTGGTTCTCTGTTATCCCCCAAAGTTGATCAATTGGTTTTTAAAATATTGCTATGGATTAATGGACTTAAATATAGTTCATGTGTTCCAATAAATTGCAATTATTATCCTTTTTGAAGCTTATATTGCTCTATCTTAACTAGTTGGAGCCTCTTGAGATTGCTTCCTGAGTCCTGGTAGTGAGTCCTGTCAGTTTTCGGCAATCAGCATTTCTGAAATAAGTGTGTTTCTTACAATTAGATGGGTGTCATTGTTTATTTGGAAACATTATTTTTTCTTTCTGTGATATATAAAATAATTGTGGATAATACAGTCAGTATCATCTTAGATTTGTTGAAATACTTCAACACAATTAAGTTTATTTTTTGCTTAAAGTCTGATTGAGGCATGTTAAGTAGGGCATGCCCATCTTGTTATATCATCTGATGCACTGGACTCTAAGTTTACTGTGACAGGATTATAAAAAATTTGAGGATTGTACCAGATGCTTTAAAAGTCTAGGCCCCAGGGCTTCCCTGGTGGCGCAGTGGTTGAGAGTCCGCCTGCCGATGCAGGGGACACGTGTTCGTGCCCCGGTCCGGCGCGGAGCGTCTGGGCCCGTGAGCCATGGCCGCTGAGCCTGCGCGTCTGGAGCCTGTGCTCCGCAACGCGAGAGGCCGCAGCGGTGAGAGGCCCGCGTACAGCAAAAAATAAAAAAATAAAAAAAAAATAAAAGTCTAGGCCCCAAAGTAGTATATATCACTTCTACCCACATTCCTCATTGGCTGAATTTAATCACCTGATTGCAACTTAATTGTGAGGGATGCTGGGAAATGTAGTCTTCCATTGTGCCTAGGAAAAAGTGGTATGTTGAATACAGCAATGCGTCTGTAACATTAGGTAACTTACTTAACATCTATGTCTCAGTTTTCTTATCTATAAAATGAGGACAATAACAAGACTTACTTTACAGGGTTATGTTAAGGGTTGAATAAGTTACTACATAAAATACTTCATTCCGTACCAGACATACAATAAGTGCTCAGTAAATATTACATATTAATAACAATATTATTTCAATAGCAATGTCTTAAATGCCTACTATATTCCAGAAGTCTGAACATGGTTATTTCTTAAAAGGTATTCTTCAGAACATGTTCAGATTTAAGAAGCACAGAAGGTTTTGGCAGATATATATATATCCATGCTCTAAACTTGTCCCCTAATGAAGCCATCTTTTTTGAATTCACCTTGAATTGTCAAGTCAAAGAATAAAGATCTCTAGGAAGAAGACTAGTTGGTAGTCATGACTTGATTTTTGCTTCTTCCCTAAGGGATCTTGTTCTATTTTTGTCTCTCTAAGAGCCTCATGGATTGTTAGGTGTTTGGAGAGCTGTCTGCCACTTGACTATTTCAGTATGCTTTAAAAAGTTTCCAGAAACTGCTGTTTGTTGATAAATTGGAATAATCAGAAAGAGGAGTATTAGTGAAACTGTAAAAGTAAGAACAAGATTTTATGCAGTGGTGCCAGCTGTCATCCCACTTAGGAATACACATCATAGATTTCAGTGCTTTTCAGACATCTGCTTTCTTAGCCATATAAAACAGTCATTCTGTCAGCAAAGTCCTGGCTCAAGAGCTCCATTATTTCAGGAATCACATTTCCAGGCCGGGTGCCTGTGTCTCCATGGTTATGGATCTGGAGAAGTCCCATAATATTCTTTTGCGATACAGCCACTATGGAGAACAGCGTGGAGGTTCCTTAAAAAACTAAAAATAGAACTACCATATGACCCAGCAATCCCACTACTGGGCATATACCCTAAGAAAACCATAATTGAAAAAGAGTCATGTACCACAATGTTCATTGCAGCACTATTTACGATAACCAGGACATGGAAGCAACCTAAGTGTCCATCGACAGTTGAATGGATAAAGAAGATGTGGCACATACATACAATGGAATATTACTCAGCCATAAAAAGAAACGAAATTGAGTTATTTGTAGTGAGGTGGATGGACCTAGAATCTGTCATACAGAGTGAAGTAAGTCAGAAAGAGAAAAACAAATACCATATGCTAACACACATATATGGAATCTAAAAAAAAAAGGTTCTGAAGAACCTAGGGGCAGGACAGGAATAAAGATGCAGATGTAGAGAATGGACTTGAGGACACAGGGAGGGGGAAAGGTAAGCTGTGACAAAGTGAGAGAGTGGCATGGACATATATACACTACCAAATATATAATAGATAGCTAGTGGGAAGCAGCCGCATAGCAGAGGGAGCTCAGCTTGCTGCTTTGTGACCACCTAGAGGGGTGGGATAGGGAGGGTGGGAGGGAGACGCAAGAGAGAGGGGATATGGGGATATATGTATACGTATAGCTGATTCACTTTGTGATACAGCAGAAACTAACACACCATTATACAGCAATTATACTCCAATAAAGATGTTTAAAAAATTATTCTTTTGCGTAAGTAGTCCATGACCTAGTACTTGTATATACATTTTCTTACCCCATGGTTGGAATTCAAACTTCTTTCCACATTAGCTAAATATGTAGCCCTAAGTCAGTGGTATATGGGCACCTTCTCTCTCTCTCTCTCTCATAATCAGAAAAGAGTAGCCACTATCTAAATCCTTTCCCCATGTGGATCATGACCACGAGTTGTCTCTAATCATCTGGTGCATATTCTTAGCTACCTCACCTGGACTTTAGAATCCTCTAAGCTGAGCTCATTTCTCATGACAATTATCTAAACCCTTAACATTTTGAGATTGAACCCAGATCTTGCAGTTTATTTCAAGCTGTTTGTCAGCTTTCACTTGAACCTAGAAACCATTGTTGTCATTTGAACTCTTTACCATCTTACGATTGAAACCAGACCCCCAAGCTAGTCTTCCAAGCTTTTCAATGACAAGAGATTGAACCCAGACCTCACTCCTGACATCCAAAACTCTTACCATTTGAGGATTAAATTGATTCTCAAATATTGTCCAAACTCCACGCCATTTGGGGAGCAAACTTTAGGTCTTAGAACTTTTATCTAAGTTCTTTACAGTTTCTGGATTTAACCCATGTTGCTCATATGTTTTCAAAGCATTGTATCAATTGGAGATTGATTGCATAACAGAAGGCGGACAGCCAGGCTCTTTAGCAGTTAGATATTGAACCCAGACATCATTGAAGATTGTCTTCCAACTTTTGTGCCAGCTGGATTTCAAGCCCCATCTATGGCTGCCTTCCAGCCCCCTTATTGATGGGGCAGAAATGGAAGTCCCCAAACCATATTAAGCATTCTACCTCAAGGGATAAAACTTATCTGTGGTCATTATCCAGCCTCCTTACCACCTGTGGATTGGACTTGGCTATCAAAAACCAAGCAGAAAGATTGGTTGAAAGCCTGTTTATCTTTTTCAGCTGCTAAAGATTTTGAATGATGATATTAGTAACTCTGAGGAGCAGTACTTCTTAAAATGTGGTTTTTACCACCACCTGCATCAGAATCACCTGAGGCTGCTTATTAAAAGGCAGATTTCTGGGTCCTCTCCAAGTTCTTCTGGCTCAGAATTCTTAGACCTGTGACCATGGAATCTGCATTTTTAGCAAGCACTCCAGCTGATTCCATGCATACTAAAATTTGAGAACTATTGCCCTTCAGTAAGGTCTCCCTTATCTGTTGGAGAACAATCTCAGATCTCCCAGCTGCCATCCAGCTGCTCACCAGCTGGGTCTAAAATGCAGGTTCTCATTAATATACTACATCAGTATATTACTTTATTAACTTGGATGTATAAGCCAAGTTTTTGTTATTCAGTTGTGCTGGTTTTATAGGATAGGACTTATTCCCCTGGTTCAATAAATACGGGGGCAGGGGAGTAACCTGAGTTGTGGACATCACAGCCACCTCTGCCACAGGAAGTTTATTTCCCACTCAAAGAGGACCACCAATACAGTATCCTGCCTTGGGGGAAGCATACCAGCAGCCCTGAATGCATTTCCTAGGACCACACTATCCTGCAAATATAGAAAGGCCAGTATAACTTCTGTGAAGGTAAAAACTGGTCCTCCCCCAGCTTCATTCCAGCAGACAAGGTGGTCAAATTGGCACAGCAGGTGAGACCCTAGTTCTTGTCCACACTACTTCTACCCTCTTTCTTGCACTCCCCAATAAAAAAAAAAAAAAAACAGAACATTTACAAATGTACTGTTTTGTAAGGAAATGCAGAGGGGTGGAGAATGAAAAACAAACAAATCTAGATGTTAACATCTGGAGCAGACCAAATTAAGACATAAGAACTCATTACTGTAGCAATTACTTACTAAGTCTGGGAAACTTAAACCTAAATCTGGGTTGAAATTTTTCAAGCATGCCTTAATATAAAAATAACTTGGGAAAAATCTGCCTGGACTATTGTGAATCAAGTTGAATTTCATGTCCGCTATTGAAAATGCATGGCCTTGTTTTCCCATTGATTCTGAGGGGAGAATCATGCTCTCTAGAGCTGACATGTTTGTGTTTGCTTTTAACCAAGGGATGTTAAGTTAAAGACTATTTTAAAGCATCAAGTCTTTTTCCCATACACAAGATGGATGTTTATTTTTTTAAGCTTTTTTGTTAAAGTGAAGCAAAATTCTCATAATGTTTGAAGTTTTGTTAATAAGCCTTTCTTGTGTGTCTACACGAACACTTTTACCATGGAATAGATTCAGCAAGAGTCAAGCATAATTCTTGTAAATTCTTCTCTTTCTTCCCAGGAAGGTATTACCCCTGCGACTCAGGGTTCTGTCACTGAACCTACTATTTTCAGACTGAAGCCTTTCATTTCTGAATTGTAGGTGTCTTTTGCCCATGAAATAGAGGGAGGTAAGACGCTAATCTAAAATAGTCCCTTCCTCTCCATTAAGTCCTATTCCTTATCCTGCTTTCTTTTTTCCTTCATCTTCCACGCTTCCTTGTCATTCCCCTTCTTCTCTTCGTCCCCTTACTTCTCCATTACACTTATTATTATCTGTTTTCTGTCTTATTGTTTTCTGTCTTCTTAATGGAGAATGTAATTTCCATTTAGACAGGAGCTGCATCTGCCTCATTCCCTGCAGTTTCCTCAGTGCCTGGCACAGAATGGACAATAATATTTATTGATTGAAAGACTGCCTGATTAAATAAATGAATGAATGAGAACATGCAGAAAAGAAACAAGTTACTTTAAAAATTCCCAGTGGTATTGAAGAGTAGTGAGAGGTAAAAATTTCCTAAATCAAGGTGATGTTGAAAAATAACTTTGAAAGTGCAATCTAAGGCCTTATAATAAATGCTGGATGGGATTTTCGTGGGGTTTTTTTGTTTGTTTGCTTGTTTGTTTGTTTTGAGGGTTTTTGGTATTCATTTTTTTAAAATTTATTTTTAATTGTGGTAAATATATATAACATAAAATTTATCATTTTAATCATTTTTAAGTGCACAGTCCCTTAATGCAGTCCCTGTCCTAACGAAGATTATATTCTAGTGGGGAAGACAAAACAATTGCATTAAGATATTCACACCGTTGTGCAACCATTACCACCATCCATCTGCAGAACAATTTTCATCTTGCAAAACTGAAACTCTGTAGCTGTTAAACAATAATACCCCATTTCCTACTCCTCCTAGCCCCTGGCAACCACCATTCTACTTTCTGTCTCCGTGAATTTGACTACTTTAAGTACCTCATATGAGTGTAATCAAGCAGTATTTGTCCTTTGTGACTGGCTTATTTCACTTAGCATAATGTCCTCAAAGTTTATCCATTCATCAGAATATGGGCTTAGATTGCATGAGAATGTGTCAAAGTTCATATAGAAGGCAGGATGATATAGCACCAATAATCTGTACCAAGAATCAGATGATTATGAGTTCTAGCCCAGGCTCTGCCACTTAGCAGCCTTGTGGCATTGGAAGAATTCTTTAACTTGAAATTTTCCTTCTGCTACCTTTCAAGATTGTGGACATCCAATAAGAAAATACACATGAATAGTCTTTGAAAACTACAAAGCTTTATGCACAGAAGAAGCAATTTATATTAGTAAGGGGTTTCCAGAAAAACAGAACCAATAGGGTGTGTGTGTGTGTGTGTGTGTGTGTGTGTGTGTGTGTGTGTGTGTGTGAATGACAAGAAAGAGAGAGAGGTTGAGAGATTGGCTTATTTAAAGTAATTCGCTCTCACAATGTAGAGGCTGGCAAGTCCAAAATCTGAAGGGGAGGGGCTGGCAGGCTGGAGATCCAGGGGAGAGTTGCAATTTAAATCCAAAGGCAGTCTACTGACAGAATCCCTTTTGCTCTAAGGAGGTCAGTCTTTTTTCCTTTTAAGGCCTTCGACTGATTAGATGAGGCTCACCCACATTATAGAGGGTAAACTGTTTTACTCAAAGTCTACTGATTTAAATGTCAATTTCATGTAAAAGAAATATCCTTACAGAAGCATCTAGAATAATGTTTGACCTAATATCTGGGTGCCATAGCCCAGCAAATTTGACACACAAAGTTAAATGCCACATGGTGATATAGTGGGCAGATATATTCCTTGGTGGCACCACTGCCCCAACAATCTCAAAACAGCTTTTAACTATTAACTTTCACCACATGATAAAATATATAATTCATTCACCCTTTCATTTCTCAGTCCTTCACTACCATACTTATAACTACCATTGTTTCCCCTTTGTAACCAAATTTAAGCTGCTCTTCTCTAAGCATCTTTCTGCCCTTTTCTGTTGAAGGCTGTTAACAGTTATCTATTGAGGCACAGCAAACCACTCCCAAACCTAGTGGTTTACAGCAATAATCATTTAACTCACAGGTTTTCAGTTTGTTCAGTGCTTGGCAGGGAAGGCTCATCTCTGCTCCAGTTGGTATCAGCCAACTGGACAGATTGACCTGGGGGCTGGTGGATCCACTTCCAATGTGGCTGACTCACATGGCCAGTAAGTTGGAGCTGGCACAAATGCCTGCTGGGGCTGAGGGCTGGGGGCCTCATTCCTCTCCACATGATCTCTCCATGGGCTGCTTGTCTTTCTCATGAAATGATGACTGGGTACCAAGAGTGAACATTACAAGAGATATGAAGTGGAAGCTGCCAGTTTCTGAAGAGGCCTAACCTTAAAAATTGGTACATTGTCACCTCTGGAGTATTCCATTGGTCAGGTAGTCGCAGAGTCTAGATCCAGTGACTGGAGACATAGAACCCACCTGTCAAAGAGAGGAGTGTCAAAAAACTTGTGGTCATGTTTTAAATCTGCCACAAAGGTACTTCCATAAAACTCACAGTTGGGTCTTGTCTCCACCCTCTTTTCAGTGTTGTTATTTTAAATTAAAAAAAATTTTTAATGTAGTAAAATTAGAGTAAAAAACATTAGAAATAGAGTCAGTTTGTTTTAGTTGATCCTACACAATGTGGACACTTAAAATCCTTCAGAGTTTTCTCATGTATTCATTCAACAGATATTGATATTTACTGAACATCTAGTAGTGCCAACATCTATTGGCACTATTCTAAACACTTTAAATACAATGGTGAACAAGATAGAAAAGGTCTTTGCATTCTTTGGATCATGTATTTTAGTGGGGAAACCACATGAAAATCAAATAATGATAGATACTATTCAGAGAATTAAACTACAATAATGTGGTAAAATGACTGGAAATGAAAGAGTTCAGCTGCAAGTAACAGCTTGTAATTTGTTGAGAGTAATTTAAATAATGAGTCTGGAAGTAGGGTAGTTCTGTCTGGTTAATTTAGTGGGCAGAGACATCATCAAGAACCAGGTGTTTTCCCTCTTTCCCTTCCCATGGTCATAAAATGGCTGCAGCTGTTCTAGCATCACATTCATGACTATGTCTGATAACAAAAAGTTAAAAGGAAGGGATGTGCATGCGCATCTTCTTTCTTTTCCTTTTGCATAAGTGAGGGAAATTTTCCCAGAGTTAGGTTTCCTTCATGTCTCATTGGCTGGGATTGTGTTACGTGCCCAAATTTAAACCAATCATAGTGATGGACTGAGACCACTATACCTGACTTAGACCATAAGATTCATCCCTGGGGATGGTGTTTGTCTCCCCTCAAGCACCAGTCTGCTCAAGAGAAAAGGAATAAAGTTAGAGCTGCCTTTAACTTCAGTGACTAAATTTTAAATCGGGAGGTTAAGAAAGACCTTTCTTGAATGGGTAACATTTAAGCTGAAATCTGAACGACAGGAAGGAGCCATCCTTGCTAGAGGAAAAGGAAACACTTAAGGAACTATTGGCACCCTACCTAGTTTTCCAGTCTCTTCTCAAATAGTTATCCACATATTCATTCCAGCCTTTGCTATGACATTCCTTGTGGCTGTATGCTATCTCCTTTCTTTCATAATAGTAGTATCTATTTTTCTTTCAGGTAAGCTCAGCTCAAGTATTATTTCTTCAGTAAAACCTTTTTTGCCTCCCACCTCACATACATCCAAACACCAGATCAAATCTTCTTGGACTAATAAACTCTAAAGAACCATGTATCTTTTCTAAGACACATGTATCTCTCTTTTGTTGTAATTATTACGGTGGAGTTTTTTGAGTACGATTACTTGAGTAACATGTGCTACTCCTACTATGCCTTTGGCTTCAAGAACAGACACTATATCCATTTTTCCTCTTTATCATATCCCTATGCCTAGCACAAAGCCTGACACATACTAGGTGTATCATAAATAAAAGGGAGGGAGGGAACCCCTACCCTTAAGAAACATACAGACTACTAAGGAAAATAGAGAAATAAACAATTTTAATGTGGCCTGCTGAAAGCTTATAGTAGAAGTAAGATATTAGAAAGGGTTTTAAGAGCCAGCAACAACTGACTCTGCCTGATTGAAAACAAAGCTGATTCATTAAGTGGTTTTTATATTCTAGGCAAATTCTCATCACTTAATTCCTTCAAAATGGCCCAACTGAATAGCTTGAGGGAATAAAGTAATTTTAGTATGAGAATCAGAATGTGACTAAATCTTTCCCCTAGTTTAGAGAATCATAAAAGGTTAGAAATGAGATGGACATCTGATGTAATCTAAAGACTAACTCCTTCATTTTAAAGTTAAGGTAAATGAAGCTACATTTTGTTAACCTTGTTAGTTCTCTATAATGATAAGAGGCATTAGGACACATGCAAAATCTTTAAGTACCACAGGAAGTAAAAAGGAAGGAATATATTCTGAGTGATTTTTAATAAAATTTTATTGAATTAAAACTTAAATGCAGAAAAGTACACACGGTATTAGTGAATAGCTGGATGCATTTTTACAGTGAGCACAACTGTATAACAGTTACCCAGGTGAGGAAGTAGATCATTACTACCACTGAGAAGGTCTCACCATGACCACTCTCACTAATCTCAATCTTCTTTTTGAAGATAACCACTGTTCTGACTTTTAAACACCATAAATTAGGCTTGCCTAGTTTTGAACTCTCTATATATGGAAACAGGGTATATCAGTGTAAATACTCTTTTATGTTTGGCTTCTTTCACTCACAATTATTTTTGCGAGATTCATGTTCCATATAGCTATAGTTCGTTCATTGTCATTGCTCTATAGTATTCTATTATTTGAATATACCAAATTTATTTAATCTGTATATTGTTAATGAACATTTGGGTTTTTCCAGTTTGGGGCTGTTAAAAATAACACTTCTGTATAAGAATGTCTAGAGACATTTTCACTCCTAAGCATGTCTCTAGACATGCTTAGGAGTGAAAATGGTAGGTCATAGAATAAATATTGCACAATAGTTTCCCAAAATGATTATCCAATTTATATATCCATTGGCTGTTCCAGTTTTTCTACATTCTCACCAACACTTGGTATTAACAGTCTTTTTCATTTAGCCATTCTGGTGGGTACATAGGGTTATCTCATTGCATTTTCCTGATGACTAAAGAAGTTAAGCACCTTTTCAAATATTTAATAACCATTGGTTATCTTCCTTTCTGAAGTGCCTTTTCAAGTACACCCAGTTTCTATTACCTGTCTTTTTCTTATTGAAGAGATGTTCTGTCTTTATATATTCTGAATACACTCCCTTTGTGGATTATATTTATTACAAATATCTTTACACACTCTGTTCACTTTTCTGTTCACTGGCTTAGTGGTGTCTTTTGATGAAAAAAAGTTTTAAATTTTATTGTAGTTCAATTTATCAATCTTTTCTTTTCCTGGTAGTGCTTTTCTGTTCAAGAAATTATTGCCTACCCCATGTAATTAATAGTATTCTCCTGTTTTATTTTTGAGAAACTTTACTGTTTTACCCTTTACACTTAGAGCTACAATATCCATTGAATTGATTATTTTGTATATGATGTGGGAATAGGGGACTACATTAAAACTTTTTCTATTTGCATATCCAGTTGACCAAGCACCATTTTTGAAAAGATCATCTGTTCCCTGCTTGTCTTCAGAGTAGCCTTTATCATAAAGCAAGTGTCCAGATATGCTTCTTGATTCTCTGTTCTGTTCCATTGGCCTGTTTGCCTATCCTTATGCCCATATTACATACTCCTAGTTACTATAGATTATAAGTCATGATATCCAGTAGAATAAATTCTCCAACTTTGTTCTTCTTCATAGTTGCCTTGGCCTTCACGATACTATATGAATTTTAGCGTTTGCTAATCACTTTCTGCAAAAAGCTTGCTCATGATTTGATTGCAAATGCATTCAATCTGTAAATCAGTTAGGGAGAATTAACACTGAATTTTTCAGCCCACAAACATGATGTATCCATTCATTTATTTATCTGTTATTTTCAGCAGTTTTTCATGGTTTTCTGTGTAGATTTCTTATACACGTTTAAGTTTATTCACATTTATTCAAAGCAATCTGGTTTCATATGCATTATGCTATTGGAAATAGTCTCATGTTTTTTTGAATTTCATTTTCTCATTATTTGTTGACAGAATATAGAAATACAATTGATTTTTTATATGTTGACATATATCGTTACCCTGCTTAATTTACGTATTCATTCTAAAATTTTATCTGCAGATTTTTTTGGTTTTTCATGTACACAATCATGTCATCTATGAATAATGACAGTTTTGTTACTTCCTTTCCATTTCTTATACATTTACTTTTAATTCTTGGCTTATTAGATGATTAGGACCTCCAGTACAATGATGATAAGAAATGGTCCTAATGGGCATACTTATTTCATTACCAGTGTTGGGGAGAAACCTTTCACTTTTCTATCATTCATATGAGGTTTGCTGAAGATGTTTGTAGATACTCTATCATATTAAGGATATTTCTTTCTCTAATTTGTTCAAAATTTTTATTGTAACTGAGTGTGGAATTTTATCTAATGCTTTTGCTGTGTCTGTTGAGATCTTCACATAATTATTCTCTTATATGGTGAATCACATTGATTTTTGAATATTAAACTAACTTTACATTACTGGGATAAACTCAGTTTGATTTTTATGTACTATCCTTTTAATATATTGCTAGATTTTGTTGGCTAAGATTTTATTTAGGATTTTTACATTTATATTCATGGGAATGCCTGACCTGTATTTCTTTTTGTTTCTTGTAATGTCTTTGTTAGGTTTTTGAATCAAGGTATGCTGGATTTAAGAATATCAAGGTTATGCTTTATCAAATAAAATGGATTGGGAAGTGCTCCCTCTTTATTTTAATTTTCTGAAAGACTTTGTGTAAGGCTTATTTCTTCCTTAAATTAATGGGAGAATTTACCAGTGAAGCCATTTAGCTATAGAGATTTTTTGTGGGAATATTTAAGATTAAAATTTTTGATAAATATTAGTCTATTCATAATTCTATTTCTTTTTTTCTTTTTTAAGTTGAGGTATGATTGACATATAAGACTGTATTACTTTCAGATATACAACATAATGATTTGATATTTGTATACATTGTGAAATGATAATCACGATAAGTCTAGCTAGCATTTGTCACCTTACATAGTTACAAAAATTTTTTTTTCTTGTAATGAGAACTTTTAGTACTCTCTTAGCAACTTTCAAATATGCAGTACAGTATTATTAACCATAGTCACCATGCTGTACATTACATTCTCATGATCCGTATTTTAGAACTGAAAATTTGTACATTTTGACCCCCTTCACTAATTTCTCTCATCCCCCACATTCCACCTCTGGCAGCCACCAATCTGTTCTCTGTATCTATGAGCTTACTTTTTGTTTATTTGTTTTGTCTTTATCACATATAAGTGAGATTATATGGTATTTGTCTGATATTTCACTTAGCATAATGCCCTTGAGGCCCATCCATGTTGTCACAAATGGCAAGGTTTCATCATTTTTATGGATGAATAATATTCTATTTTATATAGAATATATACATACACACAGATATATGTATATATATGTATATTAATATATACACACCACATCTTCTTTATCTATTCATCCATTGATGAATAATTAGGTCATTTTCCATATATTGGCTATTGTAAATAAGGCTGCACTGAACATGGGGTGCATAAACCTTTTTGAGTTAGGGTTTTTGTTTTCTTCAGATAAACACCCAGAAGTGGAATTGCTGGTAGTTCTATTTTTAATTTTTTGAGAAACTCCATACTGTTTTCCATAGTGGCTGCACCAATTTACATTCCCACCAATAGTGCACAAGGGTTCCTTTTCTCCACATCATCACCCACACTTGTTATTTCTTGTCTTTTTGATAATAACCATTCTGACAGGTGTGAGGTGATATCTCATTGTGGTTTGATTTGCATTTCCCTTGGTGATTAGTGATGTTGAGCATCTTTTCATGTACCTGTTGGCCATCTGTATGTCTTCTTTGGAAAATGTCTGTTTAGATCTTCTGCTTGTTTTTTAATTGGATTGTTCATTTTTTTTGCTATTGAGTTGTATGAGTTCTTTATATATTTTGGAATTACCTCCTTTATCAGACATATGATTTGCAAATATTTTCTCCCATTTGGTAGTTGTCTTTTCATTCTGTTGATGAAAACCACCTGTTGGTGGTTTCCTTTGCTGCGCAGAATCTTTTTACTTTGTTGTAGTCCTACTGGTTTATTTTTGCTTTTGTTGCTTCTGCTTTTGGTGTCAGATTCAGAAAATCATCACCAAGACCTATGTCAAGGAGGTGTCAAGACCTATGTCAACCTGTGTTTTCTTCTAGGAGTTTTATAGTTTCAGGTCTTTTGTTCAAGTCTTTGTCCCAACACCATTTATTGAAGAAACTTCTTTTTCTCCATTGTATATTCTTGGCTTCTTTGTCATATATTAATTGACCATATATGTGTGGATTTATTTCTAGGCTCTCTATTCTGTTCCCTTGATTCTATTTATTTTTACGTTAATTCTGGTAAATTGATTTTTATTAGAATTTGTCCATTTCATCTATAGTTTCAAATCCATTGGGAGAAGTTGACTATCATTCTATCCTCATATGTTACTAATGTATGCAGTATCCAGAGTGATGGGCCAGTTTAAATTCCATATTGTTATTTGTCTGTTCTCTCTTTTTTATTGTTCCAGAGCTGCCAAGAGTTCATCAATGTTCTTAATGTTCTCAAAGAACTAACTTTTGGCCTTGTTGATTTTTTTCTTTTTTTTTTTTCTGCTTTATATTCATTGATTTCTACTTTTACATTTTTCTCCTTCATTGTACTACTTGGGTCTAATTTACTATTCTTTTTATAACTTTTTAAGATGGAAGCTTATCTAATTTCTTTTAGACTGTCTTTTCTAATACCTAAGTGTATTTAAGACTAAAAACTTTCCAGTCCTTCTGTATACTGCTTTAGCTACATCCCTTGAGGCTTTTTTATATTTTATTTTTATTATCTCTTAATTCAAAATATTTTCTGACTTCTCTTTTGACCTATTTCTTGACTCGTGGATTATTTAGAAGAATGTTGCTTAATTTCTATCTCTCTATCTTTTAAGGTATTGTTTTATTTTACAGGACACATTCTAAAATCCTTTGGAATTTATTAAGAGTTACCTTGTGACCTAACATATGTTTTATTTTGGTAAATGTTCATTGAAAAGCATGTGTTTTTCTGTTTGGGGTTCTATAAATATTTAATATGTAAAGTCTGTTGATTGTGCTCTTTAAATATTGTATATCCTTGTTGATAGTTTTTACCTTCTTCTGAAGGTTACTATTAGAGATATATTAAAATCTCCCACTGTGATTGTGGACTTGATTATGTATGTTGTTAGGTCTGTTAACTTTTGCTTTATACACTGAGGCTATGTTTTTATAGTCCTGAAAATTTAGAACTATTATATTTCTTGGTGGATTTCCCCTTAATCATTATTTCTCTTGGTCTGTAGTAATCCATCTGTATTAGTTTCTATTGCTGCTGTAACAAATTACCACAAATTTAATGTCTTTAAACAACATAAATTTATTATCTTGCAGTTCTGGAGATTTGAAGTCTAAAATGGGTGCCTCCAGGCTGTGTTATTTCTAGAGGCTCCAGGGGGAATCTGTTTCCCTGCCCTCTCCAGGTTCCAGAGTCTGCCTATATCCTTTGCCTTGTGGTTCACTTCTATCTTCAAAGCCAGCAACATAGCATATTCAAATCTCTTTCTATCTGTCACTCTTGCTACTGTCACACTGGCTACTGTTTGACTGCTATTGCATCCCTTTTACAAGGAGTCCTGTGATTAAATCTGGACAATCCAGGATATCTCCCCATGTCAGGATCCACAACTTGATCATGTCTTCAGAATCCCTTTTGCCATACAAACTAACATTCACGGGTTCCTGGGATTGGATGTGGACATCTTGGCAGGAGGAGCCGTTATTCATCCTACCACATCATTTTTAAGTTTTCATTTTCTGACAGAAATACATAGGTACATATAACTTTCGTTTCTTAATTCCTTTCTTTTGGAAATATAATTGCTATGCAATATAATGTTAGTTTCAGGTGTACTACATAGTGATTTGATATTTGCATACATTATGAAATGATCACCATAATAAGTCTAGTAACCATCTGCTCCCATACAAAGTTATTACAATATTATTAACCATATTCCTTATGCTGTATATTACATCTCTATGACTTATTTATTATATAACTGGAGGCTTTTATCTCTTAATCCCCTTCACCTATTTTGCCCCCTTTTCTTTCTTTTAGTTAGCATTTTCAAGGTATACCTTTTTCACCTATCACTTTTATCCTTTCCCTGTCCTTATATTTAAAGCTTGTCTCTTTTTAGTTATATATAGTGGGTTTTGTTTTTCATTTCAGCTGACAGTGTTTGTCTTTTAATTGGAGTTCTTAATCCATTTCCTTTATATGTTGTTATTGATATATTTGGGTTTACATCTGTACCTCATTGTTTATTTTCTAATCATCTTGTCTCTTCTATGTTCCTTTTCTTTCTTAAATTTTAAAGTTCACAACTTTTATTATTTAATTTCCCTTCTGCTGGCTAGTTTTATAAACATTATTTTACAACTCTTTAGTGATTATCTCTGTAATTGTAGCATGCATTCTTGACTTATGATATAAATTAGTACTTTCATAATTTACTGGGCAATACAAGGACTGCAAAATACTTTATATGCATTCAAATAGTTCATCTTTTGTACTGTTGTTGTCATGTGCTTTACTACTTTGTGTGTTTTGCGCCCCACACTCCCAGAAGGGAGTAAGCATAAGTTGGAATGCACTGGGCACCTTTATATCTGTCAATAACAACTTTTCACCATGAAAAAAATCCTTTAGAGTGTAATGGCTGTTGCTTACCTTCTGCCTTTCAAATCTTCCATTAATTCCTCTTTGGCCAACTCTAACCCAGAACTATATGGAGGAGGATACTTGGGAAAATGTTTCCAGCTTAACCAAGTTAGCACAAAACAAGCATCACACTCAGATTGTCGTTTTCCTCCAGAAACTATTTTCTTTTGTTGCTATCAGGCAGAGTAGGAGCCAATTACCTTAATTCATTTTGGGACTGAGCTGACTTGAAATTTGTTTCAATCCTTGTGAGGACTTCTATTTCTTGTTAATTCTTACAACTCGGATGCGTCATTTCAGGGTCCCAACAGAAAGCTCCGGATAAGTGTTACATTCCAGTACGGTGAGACTGTGCTCAGGGTCTCAGCCGTAACAGCTGCTGCTTTCTCCTTGACTCTGCAACTTCTTATCTCTGCACTCATGTGAATCAGCAAATGCTTTGAGAGCAAGGCCATGAAAGAATGTTCAGCTAGCCTCAATAAGACACTCTTCTTTTATAGATCTACTTCTCAGGTCCTGACTTTTCTTGATAACTCTCCAATGCCTTCAAACTGATTTTTTATATCCAGTTTTTCTAGCAACAGGAAGGATAGTCTGATACAGCATGACTCTTCATAATCAAGAATGGAAGTCTTGGAATTATAAATTTATTGGCCCCAAGGGTATAATGTAATAACAAGTTATATTGGGTGATAAACAGGAAGAGGCAGAGATAGCATTAAGAAACAATAAATAATGGTTATTTTACTGGCTGACTTCCCTGTTGCTAAAGATAATTGTTTACAATAGTGAAATAAATAAATCTCTGCTGCTTCTCGCTATGGAGCATCATAATACATAAAGTTGCCCAAATGAAAAGCAGGTCATAAGTTGCAGTTTAGTATGTCTGCACTTAATGTGCTCCTTAACTGGTTGTTTTCTCTGTCCCTGGTATTTTAATAAGCATGGCCTTTCCCTTTGGTCGTTTTTAGATAGATTATTAGTCTAGTCCAAGTCATGGTCTCCAAATTTGGTAGAAACCCATAAGGTCATTTTTACTTGACATAGCATAGAGAAATAAACAGATAATTAAGTTTATATGGATTGGATCTATATAATCTACAAAAATACTGGCAGGACTAATGAGTGAATTTAGCCGTATTGTAGGCTATATGGTCAGTATACAAAAATCAATTATAGTTTTACATACTAGCCACAGACAACTGGAAAATAAAATTTTAAAAATACCATTTTCAATAGCATCAAAAGAAAATATACATAGTAACAAATTTGATAAATTAGATCTGTGAAAATTTACATAAAACATTTTCATTAACTTGTACGAGCTTTTTGGGTTAAACAAATCCAAACCCTGCCTCTTAACCAATTACTAGCAGGGTAATATTAGGCAGGTGTTTAACCTCTCTAGACTTCAGTTTTCCTTTTGTGAAATTAGGATAGTAAAAATTACCTCGGGGTTGAAATGAGTCAACATATATGGCACATAGCAGGTGCTTAGTAAAAGTTAGTGATTTCTCTCTTCTCTGCATAGTAATATAGGGACCATGCTCTACTCCTGAATTTAAAATGTTTTATCTCAAATATGGCCAAATTGGCTATCTTAACTTTTTAAGATACTTGTTGATTTATTAAAACAAAAACACATGGAAAGAAAGAATACCATTAGAAAATATAATGAACATGACCATTTGTATATCAATTAGTTTACAAAACAAAGGCCAGGGAATTGTCATATGGAAAATACTGCCTTATAAATACTGATAGTGACAAAGAAGGTTATTTATGGAGAAATGATAGTAATTTGGAACCCGTAAGATAAAGCATTTTCTATTTTAATAGTAATATCTAATAAAATGGACTTAATTATCTTAGGGGTATCTATTACTCCTTTAGAGAAATAATAGTTTTTTATAAACTTTAACTCTGTCAGGCCCAAAGCATATTATTATAGCATTATGTCCCAAATTACCTGAAATATTTTTAGTTAACAATTGATTTCTAGGAAAGCTGATTGTGAATTGCAGCATGAAGACAGGACCAGATATGAGATAGCTTGCAGTAGGTCATTGCATCCAATAGATTATCTGGCTTCTTTTAGACTGGTGACTACATGAGAACCTCAAAACACAGTAGCTATAGTTATATATTTTATTTACCTATGTATATTTATGTAATTTCTATAAATATATAAATAATTAAATCTTATAAATAATTAAATCAATAAATAATCCTCTTTATATAATTTGTTTCATTATATACTATATATAATTATATAAATATATGTTTTATATGTTACAAATTATTTAAATAAAACTATTTTTATACTTGATACATATAAACATTTTATAATTAATAATATATAATAATATGTATATGATATATAATGTATATGATAAATATTTTCTCTCTATATAAATATACATAATGTATTTATGTAATTATGTAATATATAGGTTCTATATAATATATAAGTAATATATTTATGTAAAATACATATGTGATACATTTATATAAAATACATATGTGATGAATTTATATATAAATATATATGTATATATATAAATATATAAATATATATAAAATTTACCTCTCAACAATCCTGCAAAGCATTTTTCAGTTGATAAAAATGAGGCTTAGAGAAATAAGGAAATTAACCTAGGTTATAAGATGCTCAGCAGTGGAGTTGGGACCTAGTCCCATGCTGCTTGATTCTAGAATCTGTGTCTTTAAACATTATATTTTACTCTTGCTTAGCATTCGTTTAATTTATCTGGTTCTATTAGACTCTTGCAGTGGCAGAGACACTTTTATACCTAGATGAAGAATGAAGTGAACTTAAGGATTCTAAGATCAACAGTTCACCCTCTTCAACTTCACAATGCTTTGGAGCTAATGAATTGAAGCTTCTTGTTAAGGTGACCATATTTAAGCTAATGACTGGGACACTGCCTAAAAAAGAGACATCCTGCTTTTACCTAGGGGATGATATAATTTCCAGACCAAAAATGCTGGAATTTCTGGGCCTTTTCATGACTAGTAGGAAGAGAATATTTAAAGTTGTTCATGAGTTTGATCCAGGTTTGTGCTTTGGTGGCTCAGGTCCCATGCTGAGTGACATTATTATTTGTTTGTCTCTTGATAGGAATGATAGATCAGAAAGCAATTTTCCTTGGAGGAAGAAACCCCAAGTTTTCATTGGGGTAACAGAAATACCCTTGAGGTAAGGGGAAGTAAACAGAATTGGGAGGCTGGAGAAAACCAGGACTGACCACCAATTCTTCAGTGTTCTGGGATCTCTTTATCATGTGTTTGGCCCCATCTAGCCCATAGAGAATATTTGCCTGAGAGTGCATGTGAGCTGTGGTCCATGCTCTGATGCTATTGAGTCCCAAACACCCCTGAAAATAAGAATCACCTGAAGTGGCACAAATTCTTGGGGTTACCCACACAAACCTACTGAAGTAGAATTTTCAGGGGAGAAGTTTATTAATTTATATATGTAATAAGCATTCAAGGAAAAATGAATATATACCATACAGGACATATATACCATACAGGACATATATACCATACAGGACAAACCCAAGGAGGAACACACTGGGACACATAGTAATCAAACTGACAAAAACTAAAGACAAAGAAAAAAATATTAAAAGCAACAAGGGAAAAGCAACAAATAACATACAAGGCAACTCCCATAAGGTTAACAGCTGATTTCTCAGCAGAAACTCTGCAGGCCAGAAGGGAGTGGCACGATATACTTAAAGTGATGAAAGGAAAGAATCTACAACCAAGAATACTCTACTCAGCAAGGCTCTCATTCAGATTTCACAGAGAAATCAAAAGCTTAACAGACAAACAAAAGTTAAGAGAATTCAGCACCACCAGACCAGCTTGGCAACAAATGCTTAAGGAACTTCTCTAGGCAGGAAAGAAAAGGCTGTAACCAGAAACAAGAATGGATTAAAGACCTTAATGTAATGCCAGACACTATCAAACTCTTAGAGGAAAACATAGGCAGAACACTCTATGAAATAAATCACAGCAAGATCCTTTCTGACCCACCTCCTAGAGAAATGGAAATAAAAACAAAAATAAACAAATGGGACCTAATGAAATGTAAAAGCTTTTGCACAGCAAAGGAAACCATAAACAAGACAAAAAGACAACCCTCAGAATGGGAGAAAATATTTGCAAACAAAGCAACTGACAAAGGATTAATCTCCAAAATTTACAAGCAGCCCATGCAGCTCAATATCAAAAAAACAAACAACCCAATCCAAAAATGGGCAGAAGACCTAAACAGACATTTCTCCAAAGAAGATATACAGATGGCCAACAAACACATGAAAGAATGCTCAACATCATTAATCATTAGAGAAGTGCAAATCAAAACTACAATGAGATATCATCTCACACCAGTCAGAATGGCCATCATCAAAAAATCTAGAAACAATAAATGCTGGAGAGGGTGTGGAGAAAAGGGAACACTCTTACACTGTTGGTGGGACTGTAAATTGATACAGCCACTATGGAGAACAGTATGGAGGTTCCTTAAAAAACTACAAATAGAACTACCATACGACCCAGCAATCCCACTACTGGGCATATACCCTGAGAAAACCATAATTCAAAGAGTCATGTACCAAAATGTTCACTGCAGCTTTATTTACAATAGCCAGGACATGGAAGCAACCTAAGTGTCCATCAACAGATGAATGGATAAAGAAGATGTGGCACATATATACATGGAATGTTACTCAGCCATAAAAAGAAACGAAATTGAGTTATTTGTAGTAAGATGGATGGACCTAGAGTCTGTCGTACAGAGTGAAGTAAGTCAGAAAAAGAAAGACAAATACTGTATGCTAACACATATATATGGAATCTAAGAAAAAAAAAGTCATGAAGAACCTAGGGGCAAGACGGGAATAAAGATGCAGACCTAATAGAGAATGGACTGGAGGATATGGGGAGGGGAAGGGTGAGCTGGGACAAAGTGAGAGAGTGGCATGGACATATATACACTACCAAACGTAAAATAGATAGCTAGTGGGAAGCAGCCACGTAGCACAGGGAGATCTGCTTGGTGCTTTGGGACCACCTAGAGGGGTGGGATAGGGAGGGTGGGAGGGTGGGAGATGCAAGAGGGAAGAGATATGGGAACATATGTATATGTATAACTAATTCACTTTGTTGTAAAGCAGAAACTAACACACCATTGTAAAGCAATTATACTCCAATAAAGATGTTAAAAAAAAAAGAAATTTAAAAATCAGAAAGCTCACTGGTAAAGGCAAACATACAGTAAAGGTAGGAAATTATCTGTACACTAATATGGTATAAAACCAGCAATTGTGAGAAGAGGAGAGCATAAATGCAGGGTATTGGAAATGCATTTGAAATTAAAAGAAAAGCAACTTAAAATAATCTTGTTTACATGTAGATTGCTATATCAAAACCTCATGGTAACCACAAACCAAAAACATAAAATGGATATACACACAAAAAAGAAAAAGGAGTCCAAACACAACACTGAAGTTAGTCATCGAATCACAAGAGAAGAGAACAAAAGAGGAAGGGAAGCAAAATCACCTTCAAAAACAAAGCCAAAACAATTAACAAACTGGCAATAAGAACATACATATTGATAATTACCTTAAACATAAATGGATTAAATTCTCCAACCAAAAGACATAGACTGGCTGAATGGAAACAAAAACAAGACCTGTATATATGCTGTCTATAAGAGACCCACTTCAGATCTAGGGACACATACAGACTGAAAATGAGGGGATAGAAAAATGTATTCCATGTAAATGGAAATCAAAAGAAAGCTGGAGTAGCAATACTCATATCACACAAAACAGACTTTAAAATTAAGACTGTTACAAGAGACAAAGAAGGACACCACATAATGATCAAGGGATCAATCCAAGAAGATGTAACAATTGTGAATATATATGGACACACCATAGGAGCACATCATATATAAGATGAATGCTAAAAGCCATAAAAGGAGAAATAGACAGTAACACAATAATAGTGGGGGACTTTAACACACCCACTTTCATCAATGGACAGATCATCCCAATAGAAAATCAGTAAGGAAACACAGGCCTTAAATGACACATTAGACCAGATGGACTTAATTGATATTTATAAAGCATTCCATCCAAAAGCCCCAGAATATGCATTCTTCTCAAGTGCACATGGAACATTCTCCAGGACTGATCACATGGTGGGCCACAAAGCAAGTCTCAGTAAATTTAAGAAAAGTGAAATCATATGAAGCATCTTTTCCAACCACAACACTATGAGATTAGAAATCAACTCAAGAAAAAGCCCTGTAAAAAACACAAACACATGGAGGCTAAACAATATGCTACTAAGCAACCAATGGATTTGGAAGAAATCGAAGAGGAATTCAAAAAATACCTAGAGACATATGTAAATGAAAAAAAAACAATGATCCAAAACCTATGGGATGCCACAAAAGCTGTTGTAAGAGGGAAGTTTATAGCAATACAGTCTTACCTCAGGAAACAAGAAAAATCTCAAACAACCTAACCTTATACCTTAAACAACAAGAGGGAGAAGAATAAACAAAACCTGAAGTCAGTAGATGGAATTAAATCATAAGATCAGAGCAGAAAAATAGAGATTAAAAAAACAATAGAAAAGATTAATGAAACTAAAAGCTGGTTCTTTGAAAAGGTAAACAAAATTGATAAACCATTAGCCAGACTCATCACGAAAAGAAGGAAGAGGGCTCAGATCAATAAAATCAGAAATGAAAAAGGAGAAGTTCCAACAGGTACCACAGAAATACAAAGGATCATAAGATACTACTACAAGCAACTATATGCCAATAAAATGGACAACCCAGAAGAAATGGACAAATTCTTAGAAAGATAAAATAGCCCAAGACTGAACCAGGAAGAAATAGATAATATGGACAGACCAATCACAAATTCTGAAATTGAAACTGTGATTTTAAAACTCTCAACAAACAAAAGTCCAGGACCAGTTGGCTTCACAGGAAAATGCTATCAAACGGTTAGAGAAGGGTTAATACCTATCCTTCAGAAACTATTCCAAAAAATTGCAGAGAAAGGAACATTCCCAAATTCATTCTATGAGGCCACCATCACCCTGATATCGCAAAACCAGACAAAAATACCAGAAAAAAGGAACTTATAAGCCAATATCACTGATGAATATATACATAAAAATTCTTAACAAATTACTAGCAAAATGAATCCAACAGTACATTAAAAGGATCATACACCTTGATCAAGTGAGATTTATTGCAGGGATGCAAGGATTTCTCAATCTCTGCAAATCAATCAGTGTGATATACCAAATCAATAAATTGAAGAATAAAACCCATATGATCTTCTCAATAGATGCAGAAAAAGCTTCTGACAAAATTCAACATCCATTTACAATAAAAACTCTCCAGAAAGTGCGCATAGAGGGAATGTACCTCAACATAATAAAGGCCATATATGACAAATCTACAGCTAACATCATACTCAACAGTGAAAAGCTGAAAGCATTTCCTCTAAGATCAGGAACAAGACAAGGATGTCCACTCTCATCACTTTTATTCAAATTAGTTTTGGAAGTCCTAGCCATGGCAGTCAGAGAAGAAAAAGAAATAAAAGGAATCCAAACTGGAAAAGAAGAAGTAAAACTGTCACTGTTTGCAGATGACATGATACTATACATTGAAAATCCTAAAGATGCTACCAGAAAACAGCTAGAGCTCATCAATGAATTTGGTAAAATGCAGGATATAAAATAAGTACACGGAGATGTGTTACATTCCTATACAAAAACAACAAAAGATCAGGAAGAGAGATTAAGGAAACAATCCCATTTACCATTGCATCAAAAAGAATAAAATACCTAGGAATAAATCTGCCTAAGGATGCAAAAGACCTGTACTCCAAAAGCTATAAGACACTGATGAAAGAAATTGAAGATGACACAAGCAGATGGAAAGATATACCATGTTCTTGGGCTGGAAGGATCAGTATTGTCAAAATGACTATATTACACAAGGGAATCTACAGATTCAAAGCAATCCCTGTCAAATTACCAATGGCCTTTTTCACAGAACTAGAACAGAAAATCTTAAAATTTGTATGGAGACACAAAAGACCTCGAATAAAAAAAGCCATCTTGAAAAAGAAAGCTGGAGTGGGAGGAATCAGGCTTGCTGACTCCAGACTATACTACAAAGCAACAGTAATCAAAACAGTATGGTACTTGAACAAAAACAGAAATATGGATCAATGGTACAGGATAGAAAGCCCAGAAAGAAACACATGCACCTGTGGTCAATTAATGCACAACAAAGTCTCTTCAATAAATTGTGCTGGGAAAACTGGACAGCTACATGCCAAAAAATGAAATTAGAACATTCTTTAACACCATACACAATAATAAGCTCAAAAAGGATTAAAGACCTAAATGTAAGACTGGATACTGTAAAACTCTTAGAGGAAAATATAGGCAGAACACTCTTTGACATAAAATGGAGAAATATCTTTTTGGATCCACCTCCTAGAGTAATGGGAATAAAAAGGAAACTAGGGCTTCCCTGGTGGCGCAGTGGTTGAGAGTCCGCCTGCCGATGCAGGGGACACGGGTTCGTGCCCCGGTCCGGGAAGATCCCACATGCCGCGGAGCGGCTGGACCTGTGGGCCATGGCCGCTGGGCCTGCGCGTCCGGGGCCTGTGCTCCGCAACAGGAGAGGCCACAACAGTGAGAGGCCTGCGTACCGCAAAAAAAAAAAAAAAAAAGGAAACTAAATGGGACCTAAATAAACTCAGAAGGTTTTGCACAACAAAGGAAACCATAAACAAAATGAAAAGACAGCACACAGAATGGGAGAAAATATTTGTAAACAATGTGACCAACAAGGGATTAGTCCTAAATTTAAAAACAGCTCATGTGGCTCAATATAAAAAAAAAATCAAAACATGGGCAGAAGACCTAAATAGACCTTTCTCCAAAGAAGACATACACGTGGCCAAGAGGCACATGAAAAAATGCTCAACATTGCTAATTATTAGAGATATGCAAATCAAAACTATGAGATATCACCTCACACCAGTCAGGATGGCCATCATCAAAAAGTCTACAAGCAGGGCTTCCCTGGTGGTGCAGTGGTTGAGAGTCCACCTGCCGATGCAGGGGACATGGGTTCGTGCCCTGGTCCGGGAAGATCCCACATGCCACGGAGCAGCTGGGCCCGTGCGCCATGGCCACTGAGCCTGTGCATCTGGAGCCTGTGCTCTGCAATGGGAGAGGCCACAACAGTGAGAGGCCCACGTACTGCAAAAAAAAAAAAAAAAAGTCTACAAACAATAAATGCTGGAGAGGGTGTGGAGAAAAGGGAACCCTCCTGTACTGTGGGTGGGAATGTAAATTGGTACAGCCACAATGGAGTACAGTATGGAGATTTCTTAAGAAACAAAATATAGTTACCATATGATCCAGCAACCCCACTCCTGGACATATATCTGGAGAAAAACAGGGTCTGAAAGGATACATGCACCCCAGTGTTCATTGCATCGCTGTTTACAATAGCCAAGACATGGAAGCAACCTAAATGTCCATTGAAAGATGAGTGGATAAAGAAGATGTGTATATATACAATGGAATATTACTCAGCCATTAAAAAGAATGAAATAATGCCATTTGCAGCAACATGAATGGACCTGGAGATTATCATACTAAGTGAAGTAAGTCAGAGAAAGACAAATATCTTATGATATTGCTTATATATAGAATCTAAAAAAAAATGATACAAACGAACTTATTTACAAAACAGAAACAGACCGACAGACTCAGAGAATGAACTTATGGTTATAGGGGGAAGGGTCGGGGGTGGGATAGATTGGGACTTTGGTATTCACATATACACACTGCTATTTTTTTAAATAGATAACCAACAAGGACCTACTGTATAGCAGAGGGAACTCTGCTAAGTATTTTGTCATAATGTAAATGGGAAAGGAATTTGAAAAAGAATAGATACATGTATATGCATAACTGAATCACTCTGCTGTATATCTGAAACTAACAAAATATTGTTAATCAACTATATTCCAATATAAAATAAAAATTTTAAAAAAGAAAGGAATCCAGTTTGGAAAGGTTAAGTAAAATTATCTCTATTCACAGACAACATGATTGTATAGAAACTTTCAAATAATCTACAAAGACATCACTGGAACTGATAAGTATGTTTAGCAAGGTAGCAAGATACAAGGCTGATATAAAAAATTTGTATTTCTATATTCTAACAATGAACAATTGAAAATTGAAATTTTAAAAATAATGTCACTTACAGTAGCACCCCAAACCATGTAACTATTAGGTACAACTCTAGCAAAATATGTGTTTACATAGCCACGCCATGGAAGCATGTGTAAGATTTGCATGCTGAAAAATACAAAACTGCTAAAGTACATTTTAAAATACCTGAATAAATGGAGATATTTTTTGTGTTCATGGTTTGCAATACTCATTATTGTTAAGATGGCAATCTAATCTTTAGAGTGATCTGTAGAAAGCAATCCCAATCAAAATCCAGTGGGATCTTGTATAGAAATTAACAAGCTGATTCTAAAATTTACTTCTTTATAAGGTTGTTCTAAGGATCAAATGAAATAACTACATATAAAGAGTTTACTACAGGGCTTCCCTGGTGGTGCAGTGGTTGAGAGTCCGCCTGCCAATGCAGGGGACACAGGTTCGTGCCCCAGTCCGGGAAGATCCCACATGCCGCAGAGCGGCTTGGCCCGTGAGCCATGGCCGCTGAGCCTGCGCGTCCGGAGCCTGTGCTCTGTGACAGGAGAGGCCACAGCAGTGAGAGGCCCGCGTACCACAAAAAAAGAGTTTACTACAAAGCTTAGCATACAGAAAGCAAGAAATGTTAACTATTATTACTCAATCTTTTTAACCATTTTAAATTGAAGTACAGTTAATTTACAATATTGTGTTAGTTTAGGGTGTATAACAAAGTGATTCAGTTACACACATATCTGTGTGTATATCTATGTGTATATATATATATTCTTTTTCATTATAGGTTATTACTAGTTATTGAAATAATTCCCTATGCTATACAGTAGGTCCTTGTTGTTTATCTATTTTATATATATGTGTGTATATGTTACAGTCATTTCATTGCTCCTTTTGGCCAGTGAATGTCTTTGATCTTAAACACCACATTTTCTTCAATATATACTGAGAGTTGTATTCTTTTGGGCATTCATCGTCATTCATTCATTTTTTTCTTTCATTCTACAAATATTTGTTGAGCACCTACTCTGTACACAGCATTGTGGTAAGTTGGGAAAACAATGAATAAATAGGCAAACTATGACTGCTACCTTCATGAAGTTTTCATTCCAGGAGCAAAATAGATATTAAACTACTTTTTACACAACTCTTCAATTAAACCGTGAAAAGTATTTTGAAGAAGTAGGGAATATTATGAATGAGATGACTGGGAGATTTAACCTAGGCTGGAAGTAATATCTGCATTGAGATAGGAGAATAAGAAGAAGGATCTAGACAGAGGGGACCACCACAGACAGGTCCTGAGGTGATGAGAGAAAGCCAGAGTGGCTAGACATATAAGGTAAAGAAGAGAGGTGTTCAAGAGGCTATTGGAGAGGAAGGCAAGGGCTAGATTTTACAGTAGGCTTTTTTCTTAAAAGTAGTAGAAGGGTTCGTAAAAGGTATTTGGTAAAAGAAGGATTAATACATCCATCCTGCTTTCATGCATCACAGTTTTATTTTTGAAGACCTAATATGTATAGGACACTAAGCAGATTGCTGAGAATTAAGCAGTGAAGAAGCCAGACATAAATTTATGGTGAAGTTACTGAAGCTTAGACTTTAAGATCCATCACCTGTTAGTGTGTGTGTACCAGTAATGGGAAAGGAAAGCCAGGTTGCAATCAGGATGCATTTCTAAGTAAGCATTTCTAGTAAATTGCCTAAAGAAGTCTCAGAAGAGAGAGATCTTATGCTCTAAAGCCTCAATAATCTGTTGTGATTTCTTTTCTCATTCTAACTAATATACATAGTTATACATAATTTTGTATATTTTGTATTTATAATTTATATCCTTCTCTTAAAGAAGGCTCCCTAAGTTGCATTAGTTTCAGAATCCATGAAACCTAGATCTACACCTGGTTGCAGCTCTCTTACAGTCTTACAGGGGAGGCAGTTAAGTAAACATTTTTAGTATAATATGACAAGTACTTTGATAGAGAAAAGCACTAAACCCAGACATGGATGGAGAGATAGTGGAAGGCAGGGAAACTAGGACCTGAAGGTTATAAGAATTAGTAGGTACAAAAACAAGGAGAGGTGCAGATCCCTGAGTTAAAAGTAGAGAAGGAATAGTAGCGTCTTTGGGCCAAGCACAAAGTTAGTAACTACTGGTTGCCATGGAAATCGACTCCGATCATGATTTTTAAGAAAATTATGAATTTGGACCAGACTAAAAAGCAAAAAAATCTTTTATGGCTTTCCTCCTTCTGTTCTGCCTATAACAATGGAAAATCAAAGACGTAAGTAAAACCTTGCCAGGAAGTAACAGAAGGCAGTCCCAGATAAGGTTGGTAGGGAAAGCATTTAATTAAAGTCAGTGCCTTGAGAGAGTAGGTCAGATAAACGGATTGGATTTTACCTTCAGTATGTTGCATGCTTTGAAGTATAGACGTATACCTCTAGTATTCCTCAGTATTTAATACTCCCAAGAATATAAGCCTCTAGGTCCCTGTAGCACTAAAGATTTTAGTTAATATTATTATTACTATTATTATTTTCTTTATTTTTCAAATTTACAGATGCTGGTAAAAATTCAAACCTTATTGCAGTATATAGAGTAAGACATGATCATCCACTCTTATCCCTCCTAATTCCCAGGGTTATCTGTTAGTTTGATGGGTCTCTTTTCAGACCTTTATCTGTGGATATGCAAATATATATACTCATAAACATACAGAGAGCTTTCAAACTCCTAAAAAGGAACCATAGTATACTTATTGTTTATTAATTTGTTCTTTTTCACTTAGTGTATCATAGCTCTATTCTGTGAGTACAGATCAACCAATTAATTGTTTCTAGTGTTACATTATATTCATAGTAGGTTTATACCTTAATTTTAAAAATTTTTATGGAAAGAATTTAAACATATGCAAAAAAGCAGAGAGACTTGTATAATGAAACCATCACTCAATTTCAAGAAGTAACAACTCATGGTAATTTTGTTACATCTATATACTCACCCACTCTCCTACCCACTTATGAATAGACACTAAGGTTATGTCTAAGATTTTACTAAACAAATGGGACTGTAATGTGTATTTGTAATTGTATCTGTGCATGCATATTATAAAAACTTTGAGCCCCAGAGCACCAGTGAGTGAATGTCAATTGGGGTATTCTCTGATAGAAGAGCCACCTGGGAAGGTAGATGTTTGGACTGTACTAAACTGCCTGAGAAAAACTAAGCAGAAAACTAAAATCTGGAAGTTAGCTGTTTTGTATAGCTGGGGGCTTGGGATGGAAACCAGTCGTTAGAGGTAAATGCTTTCAGTTAAGATAAGCTCTAGCTTACATGTTAAGCTAGTAAACTGGAACTTCAGAGCTATGTAACTAGGATGCTAATTGGAGATTATCAAGACTGGAACTTTATGGCACCTTTGAAGGGCTCTCTAAATGTGATAATGGGAATATAGGTTTTTATGTAGAGACTGTAAAATTAGGGAAATGTGAGCTGTATTTAAGAGGGCGCAGGTTGCACTCAGATTTTGTTAGTGTGATTTCTCTGAAGATTATCAGATGTTTGCATTATTCAGACCTAGTTATAAAATAACATGCTTTACCAATACAGAGAACTTTGTCTTATCTGGCTCAGGAAAAGGATTTATGTCTTTTTAAACTCTCCTAAGTGTTAGTTGAAGGGTTGCTGAAGCATGATTGATTTCTAGAAGAGTTCAGAATTCTGATTTCTTGATTAAGCATTATATGCTAGAAATCATATGATTGACCACATGAGCTATTGCATTAATTAGGTTGTAAAGTTGTAATGTTTCCAATTAGTGGAGTTGGGAAAAGTGTGGAGCAACTAAAAGATATTTCTAAGGAAGACTCACTCTTCTTTGGAATTGAATTGGGTATAGGAGATAGGGATTTAAAAAATGGAAGGATGGGCTTCCCTGGTGGTGCAGTGGTTGAGAGTCCGCCTGCTGATGCAGGGGACGCGGGTTCGTGCCCTGGTCCAGGAGGATCCCACATGCTGTGGAGCGGCTGGGCCCGTGAGCCATGGCCGCTGAGCCTGCGTGTCTGGAGCCTGTGCTCTGCAACGGGAGAGGCCACAACAGTGAGAGGCCCGCATACCGAAAAAAAAAAAGGGAAGGATGAGGCTTTTGTTTAAGACAGGATGACCAGGAGAGTGATGGTATCATTGACAGAAACAGGATTTCTGGGAGGGAAAAAAGAGTTTGGGGGGTGGGAGATGATGATGAGTTCAGAAGATTCCTGGAGTCAGAGAATTGTGGGCCAGAGATGTTCATTTTAGAGCTGCTCATATAGAGCTATAGACTGAAGCCATGTAAATGAGTCATCTGTTGGAGCTTGTAAAAGAACTCAAGGCTGAGGATATTCTTAGAATATCTCCCAATTTAGTATGCAGAAAGATAAAGTGAGGCTGAGAAGAACCTGTCAGAGATGAGAGAGCCTAGTCAGAGCTGTGACCCAGAAAATGGGAGTCAATGCTTTCCTGTGTCTTCCACAGTGACTCAGTCATTAAAGGGAAAGCAAAGGTGTTTTTGATTTTCTCATCAATACACTTGAATAATTTACTGCACTGAGTTGAGAAACTCCTCATTTAGGCTACTGGAGCTTATTTTATTACTCTTATAATTAAATACTATCACCAAGATATGAAGAACTTCTTCATCACTTTTCTACAGAGACAATTATCATATTGGAAACTTAATTAGGCTTATATATCCCACCTAGGCAGGGTACAAGGGAACAATGAAGAAATACCAAGAAAATATTCCAAATAAAACTTGAGAGCTGTCACATCAACCGAATGGAGTCCATTGTGTTAGCAGTACAGCATCGCTAGGATCAGTCATGCCGTGTGAATGGTGTGGGCAGGTGAGCTAAGTTGTTGAGTGCCTGCTATGCGATAGTACAGCGCATCCTTTAAACTCACAGCAATTCTGAGAGGTGTTACGATACTCATGAAGGGGAACTGAGGATTAGAGCAAAAAAATGACATGTGAATTTGGACAGAAATTGAAGTGTTAGATGTCTGATTTAAAACGTGAGATTCTCATATCATGGAGTTGAATAGGTGGGGAGTAGGTGCAGGTTTAGGTGAAATAAGAATGGCAGACACGACATGTGAATGTACTTATTGCCACTGAACTGTATGCTTAAAATGGTAAATTTTATGTCTTGTGTATATTACCACAGTAAAAAAAAAGAATGGCAGAATTTTAAAGATATTGATGCTGTGTGAAAGATACATGGGGATTTGTTATATTCTATTCACTTTGTATATGTTTGAAATTTTCCATAATCAAAAGTTTAAAAATTAAGATTCTTTAAAGTCAGATTTAAATGTATGCAGCATCTTTCCTGAAGCATGGGGATTAGGGATATCCCCATAACCATCTACGTACTTGAAAAACATTACATCTTTTTAACCAAATTGTGGGTATGAGATCATCATTATAATAATAAATCTCAATAGCTTTAATATTTAATGTTTTTTACAAATCACTTTTTTGCATTGAGTATATGTGACATTTTTATGTGGCAGGTCTTATCATTCCATTTTTACAGATAGTTGTAGTGATTGCTCATGGTCTCATAGAAAGTAAGAGGCAGGGATTCAAATACAAGTTTTCTGACTCCAAGTCCAGTGCTTTGTTCCCTGTGCTCCCTGGGTGGTGTTATTTTGGTAGTGGCTTCTTCATGGCGTCTTCTGGGGTTCCAAACCTGAACTGTTTGCTCATTAGTGGTATTACTGTTGGATAATTTTGGGCAAGTCAGTTAACTTTAATCACTTCATTCTTCTCGTTTGAAAACTGAGGAAACTGAACTAAATGACAGTCTTGGTTCTGCTTCATCTATAAAATTTCACAGATTAGGTTCGATGGTAACTTAGGCACTAATAGAATAGAGGTGTAGAAATAAAAAGGGAAGCAGCAGTCCTGTTGTGTGTGCTAGGTCATATACAGAGTTTTAATTTAATTTCTGGATACCATATTTTAAGATAGGCATTGGTAAAGAGAACTATAACCAGAGAACAATCCTAGCCCATGCCCTCAAGGCCCTTATGATGCAGTGGTCTAGTAGCTAAATTCATGTGACAGTACTCCTTGCTCAGTCTCTACCACTCTCATTCCTTATATTTTCTATACAGACTTTGGATTTTCCAGTCTTTTCCTTCTCCATCATTCCTAGTGACAAACTACCCAACCACCCCTTTCTTGTTTGTTTGCTTTTAGTTAGTATTTGTGGCAAAATAAACTATACTACACTACAATTGAAGGAAAGCTACACTACAGTGGAGACTTTGCGATTGCCACTGGGTGGTCTACACAAATTTCAATTTCATAAATGCTTAACAATTCCTTTTCACATCACCTATGTAAAAGCACTTATTTATTTACCTAAGTATTTAGTCTATTTTATTTAAACTGTATAGATTTATATTCAGTCACAGTTATTTTTATTTGTTTGAAGTTTGTAAACGTATCTTTGTTCTTATTAATAACTCACATTCGGTTTTCCATCTCATTCTTCCTTAATTTTTTAGTGACTCTTGAGATTTTCCTAAAGCTCTGTATTCAGGGTTTTGAACAAGTAAGGAAAGCCTTCCTGCATTTGCATCTAATTCATAGGATTTGTCCACATTATACTTCTGTTTTTAGAATTGACATTTTTGCTGCCATCTGAAGGATAAACATACATTGATCTCTCCCTAGCAAAAGATACATTTTTTCATCCCATCCGCCTTGCATATTAGCAACGAAACAACTGATATTCTACATTGAAAGGACAAACTTTTTATAACCTGCATAACATGAATCTAATCTCAAGGAAACATCAGATAAACCCAACTTAAATACTACAAAACAAATGGCCAGTAGTTTTAAAAATGTCAATGTTGGGCTTCCCTGGTGGCGCAGTGGTTGAGAGTCCGCCTGCCGATGCAGGGGACACGGGTTCGTGCCCCGGTCTGGGAGGATCCCACATGCCGCGGAGCGGCTGGGCCCGTGAGCCATGGCCGCTGAGCCTGCGCGTCCGGAGCCTGTCCTCCGCAACGGGAGAGGCCACAACAGTGAGAGGCCCGCGTAACGCATAAAAAAAAAAAAAAAAAAAAAAAAAAAAAAATGTCAATGTTGTGAAAGACAAAGAAAAGATGGGGAACAGTTCCAGATTAAAGGAAACTAAAGAGATGTGAAAATTAAATGAAATCTGTGATCCTGGGCTGGATCAATAAAAGTTCTATAAAGGACATTTTTGGGGGGCCATTAGCAAAATTTAGGTCTATAAATTGGATAATAATGTTGTTATCTAATTTTTGTGAATGTTATTTTCTGATTTTGATTATTATTGGTTATTTTAGTGAAAATTTCGTGATTTTGATAATTATACCTTCATAATTGCCCTTGATCTTAGGAAAAACACACAAAAATACTTAGGAGTTATAAAAAACTTTACAATTCTTGAGATCCCTCACATATAACTTCTTCATGGTTTAGCAGCGTGACACTTCAGCACCTCACCTCAGGGCAGCAGTCTCTGACTACTCAAACAAAATAGTTTTCCACCCAGTCTCCATTACGTTAACCTGATTTCTTTTCTTCATAGGACTTACCACCATCCGAATTTATCTTGTTTATTATTGCCTATCACCTCCTCATTCCTACTCTTCCTTTCCTACTTACTTAGAGTATAGGTCCCTGAAAGCAGGGACCTTGTCTGTCTTAATACTTGCTATAAACCCATTGTCTAGAACAATATCTGGCACATAACAGGTACTCAGCAATATTTGTCAAATGGGTGAATGCATTTATATGTACAAAGTCTAGAGATGAATAGCAGCAGGAAAGAAATCGGTTGTAGGGAGTGATGTTATAGATAACTAAAAATTTTATTGAATACCACTATCCAGTTGATTTTATAATAGAAGGTGCCTGTGACTCCAAAATAGTTAACACCTAGAGTGCTGTCTGCTGTAATGGTAGCAGTGATTGGTTACTTTCTTCCTAAAGCAAAGGCCTGAGGAGATAGGACATGGTATAAGGATTAGGGAAAATATGGTTTCCAAACTTAACTGGTATAACAGTTAGGGGAGAACATCTGACTTCCAAACTATCCTGGGCTGTTCGTGGAGCGGTAGATATGCCCCTGAGAGAGGAAGAGTCTCCAGGCTGATGGAAATAGAACATTCACACACTTTGAGAACAACCCAGTGGCTTGAGGGCCCATCCTAACGAAAAATTTCCCATTCCACGTTATTTTTTTGTCTGTGAAGTGAGCATGTCATTATTACTTGGCCATATTTTGAGATGTGCTGGAGAAGAGCTAAGGCAAGCATTTGTTTAATACAGGCACTAAGTAACAACATTCCTCATTTCATCTTCTTCCGACCTTTTAAAAGCCCTTCTTCAAAGCTGTTCTCTGTGAGGCTGTATTTACTCCATATTAAATGTCTCTCTGAGTAAACTCTTTGGGTAAGAGCCAGTCTTCATTGTGTTCTTGCTAATGCAAGACTTTGGAGCTATCTATAAATGACAGGTCTCCTTTGTACAGTTGGTTGGAGCAATACCACCACTCTGACCCCCAAGTGGCAGAAACCATTTCCCATTCTTCATTATTTGTAGGAATTTGTAAGGAGCTGGGCTTCATTGGACTCTTTTAAATGCATAAAAATGTCAACCACACTTTGCAGACATGATGTTTTCAGACACTTGTGAATTCAAAAATACCCTTTATTCTTTCCAACTCAATAAGAAGGCTGTTCCTCCATGGAGGCCTAGCCACAAAGCAAGTTTGAAGTTTTCTTTTGTTTGGCTTATATGGAATTATTGGTGAACTAGCTATAGAAGCCCCTCCACCCTTTTTTATGTTTGAGGTAGGGGAGGTGAATGGTAGAAACAAAGCTAAAGTTGTCTTCATTTCACCCTTCTTTGTGTCTAACGGGTTCAAACAGATTTAGATACAAATAATGTCTTCAATTTGATGATCAAAAAAAGATAAAAACAAATAGCTAATGATTGGTTTATTGGCTGAAAGGAAAACTGTTTTGGATTGTTTGGTGGGACTGTATTCTAGCAAAAGTATACACCTGAACCAACAGGCACAGGATTTTACCTCTTCAATGGTACATTAATTTATAAGTTCTTCTTTAAAGTTCAGCTCAAGGTTATACTCAGTTTTGTAAAAAATCAGAGATGATAATGAACATATTTTCCCATACTATTCTGAAGATAGGTAATTTTTAACTGTTACATATCTGGTATAGCATGGGAAATATTCAAAACAGGGTAATTTCAAAGAGCCATTTTCATTTTATGCATGCCAGAAAAATAAAATTAGATAAGTGGAAAACTTGAAATAGAAATTGAGTGACAGGAAGAATAATTCAATAGAAGGGGTACAGAATTAGGCATCGGAAAACTGGCCCGTGGTTCTGTTTCTGTGCAATGTTAGTCAAATCTTGTGACCTCTCTAGGCCTCCATTCAAACATTCACTCTATGGGCAATATAGTATGACAAATAGATGTGAAGTTATTTTGAAAAGAAATAAGTGCTATAATATTGGGGGACCAAAGGGGTTATTTAGTTAAGTAGACGTATCTCTGCAACACAAATGCATTTTTTTGTAGAGATATTATTATATGAGGTCAACTGCTATTTAATAGGTATTTCGGTCAAGTATTTGAAACTTATGAATAAGGCAAACAAACTCTGATTTGGGAAGTAATTACCTATAAGGAAAAAGTCCACCTGTCTTCCATCCTATGTTCCCCAGCAGGTGTGCTAAACACATAGTCTCTACTTTCTCAGCACGTTATCGGTCCTCAACACTAAGCAATCTGGCTTCCATTTCTATCTGTATTAGTTTTCTTGAAGCTCATCAGTCTTTGTTTGATGGCCAGTCCTTTTGTTAAGGCTTTGTATTGAGTATCTGCTATAGCATTACATTTGTTCCTTCCTCCAGGTTCTAACGCCTCCCCCACCTCCACTCAATTCTAGCATTTATTATGTCTTCATATTCTAAAGGGAAAAACAATGATAAGCTGTGGAAAAATGATAGAACATGAAACAGAAGGTTATATGTAAGTTTTGAAACATAAGATACTCTCTTTGTTCTATGACAATAAAAATTTTGCAAAATGTTTGATAGAAACTCAGAAAAAGAGGAACTATGAGTGCCATCTTGTGGCAAGACATGCCGTACCACAGCTAATTAGACATATCTCACTCGCCCCTCTTCCCCCCAAATGTTTTAGCTGTGCTCTGCATGTCTGTGTCATTTGATACTGGGGTCCATTCCTTTTTGAAGCTTTTTAAATCTCTGGTCTGGGAGTCACTGCAGTAATTCTCAGTCTTTATCTTCCTTGATGTATCTTCTTTACTTTTCAAGATTTGATATTATATTACCTTATTATTTTGAAAATCACCTTCTTCGTTGGATCTCATTGCTATTCTTTCATCTTGATTCTTGGATCATTCTATGACTTTCTCTTATCTCTTCTTGACAATTCCACTTACTTCTCTCCTGACAACTGTGGCTCTACTCTAAGACTCAGCCCTTAGTAGAGTTGTCAGATAAAATACAGGACCTCCACTTAAATTTGAATTTCAAATAAACAATGAATATTTTTTAGCGTTAAGTATGTCCCAAATATTAATGGGACATACTTGTATTAATGCAGTAGCATTATTTGTATTTGTATTTGCTAAACCTGGCAATCCTAGCCATTAGCTTTCTGTTCTTTCCTTATTTGTGATAGATACGGAGATGAATTGCTCAGATTTCCCTTCAAAGAAATACTTGCTGCCCAGTGGTGGGGAGTAAAGTCAGCAGACAACAGCCTCCAGCTGTCATTTCCTTCAGGATCTGTCTGCCTAGCTTCCACTAGAAATTCCTGTTCTTCCAGTTTCTATTGAATAGTAACATATGACTCCCCAATATTATTCATTCCAAAATGAACACTTAAGGCAATAAGTAGAGTATTTGAATGCATTTAACAGCATGTAGTAATAGACATAATCTCGAGGGAATTTGCTACAATGAAAATGGTAATTCAGGTTGGGTTATATATAGGGTGCAGACAGATTGCAAGTGGTATTGAATGGGCCTAAATAACACCTGTAGGAGTCAGACATTTATTAAGGCTTATTGTGTATTGGATACTGAAATGGATGCTAAAAAAGCAGACATGGTACCTTCTCTTTGGCAAATGCTCCAGTCTGCCTTTAGAGAGGGATGCAGAGCTGGACAATGATAGCATGGTTGTCTGTTGCTGTAACAGGAGCCAATAAAGAGCTGGGAGAGATGAGAGGAGGGAGCCCCAGTGTCTCTACCTTGGAGAATCAGGGAAGACCTCACAGAGAAGGCCATAGGCCTAAGCTATGAAGAATGAAGAAAAGAGAAGACAGGATATTCCAGGCAGAGCTAAAAAGCTTAGAGCAACGAGAGCCATGGAATAATGTGGTTTGTCAAGGAATGGTGAGGAGTTCTAACATGACCCAAAGTTCATCACACTAGTGTTTGAGAAACTCTTTGGCCAAGTCTAAGCAAGTATCAGGCAGAAAAAAATAGTTTACTTGTTTTGAGGACTCAGTCCAATCTTATTCATTTCTAAATTGGCAAAAAGGACAAAAATACCCCTTGGTAACTATTCTTTTGATAACTTCACGTGAAGGGAGAGTGCTTTTTTTCTGTGTGGCTAAGGATTTACACATGTGTTTCTTACTCTTAGCTCTTAGAGGACAGTCCTGAACTTCGGAAGGGGAAATTGGTGCTGAGTTCAACAGCGTAGTGTCAGCTTGTTCTAATTGTGAACACATGAAAATAGGGACAGATTATCAAATCTCATGAAAAACAAAATGTAGAAATGGAACATACTTGAGCAGAGCTCAGTTGATACTTTGACAGCCTCTGAGGCAGCTGCCTCCTGCCCCACCCAACCTTCCAAAGAAAAAAAGCACTTAATGGAAAGGGGCCTGTTTGGGGTAGAGTTAATACTTGGGATGCTTTCCTAGGTATTGAGTTATGAAGAGACTTTAATGCCTCATCTTGACAGAATTCTGGGGAAGCACAGATTGGAAGCCAAAATTACTTAGCAAGTCACTTTTTAATTCCCAGGTGACACTTGTGCCTCCATAATTTCTATAGAAGAGGAGTTTAGAGGTGGCTATCAGTTAGGAAAGTGAGGGATGAGGCCACATCTATAAGATTTGTTCAGACAGCACTTTACATAAGATTAAGAAAATGTTAATTGTTCCTGTAAAATTAACAGGGGCTGGGATATGCTGCTTTGAGGACAGTGGTTATCTGGAAATCAGAAAATCCCTATGACAGTTCCACTTTCCCTCCTTTATAGCTCTGTACGTCTCCCAACCTTTCAAAATGTTTTGCTTAACCAGATTTATATCTTCAGTTAAAACTTCTCCCCTTAACTCTGGATTTGTATATTCTGATCACTCAAATTCTTTACTTAATGTGTCAGTTAGGCATCTCAAACTTAATGTATCCAAACCCAAAATTCTGATTGCCTTCCTCTCCTTCCATCTCCCAACCTTCTACACTTCTTTCTTAAATGTCAGTTTCATCTTTCTGTTGCTCAAGTCAAAAGCTTGAGTTTTCCTTGACTATTTTTTCCCCTCAGACCCCATATCCAATCTTCAGCAAATCTTCTACCTTTAAAACATCCCAGGAATCCAACCACTTCCACCACTCTGCTGCTACCACCCAGGTCCAAGCCACTATGATCTCTAGCCTGAATTATCATTATAGATGCCCAGCTACTTTCCTCGCTCTCACCTTTGCCCTCTATTCACCCTGTAGTCTCTTTTTGGCTCAGAAGCCAGGGTGATGCTTTTGAAATGTGAATCTGGTCATGTTCAAAACCATCCAGTGTTTTTCTGTGTCATTTAAGATAAGAGCCAAGGCCCTTACAATGGCCAGTAAGGCCCTACACAATCTGACCCTGCTGCCACTCTGACCTCATCTCCTATTTCTCTCCCTTATGTTCATTCTGGGGCAGCCATAATGGCACCATTGCTCTACTTCACAATCATCAGTCACTTACCTGTCTCAGGCCTTTGCCTTTACTATACCCTCTGCCTGGAATTCTTTCCATAGTTATCCCCTTGACTTGCTCCCTAACCTCCGTTGGGTCTCTGCTCAAATGTTAATCTTATCAATGAGGCTTATTTAAAATAACATACCACCCCCAGTGGTTCTACTATCCCCTACCCTGCTTTACAGACTCCATCAACCCCCACTACAGCCACATTAGAGGTAAACTCCATGGCGCAAGGACCTATTTTCTGTTTTGTTCATGGCTATAACCCTGGAGACTACAATATTTCCTGGCATACAGTAGGTAGTCAGTAAATATTTGTTGAATAAATGAATGAATCCTACTTGAAATTCCAGCCATCTCATTGCTTAGATTAATGGGAGCCCTATTTTTTGTTCTTTCGATTGTTGTTCATCTGTTTTGTTTTTGAAGTGAGAAGTGCTGAGGAAACTGAGAAAAATGACCATCATTTATATCTTAGTGTGAATTCATTGACCTTATCCATTTGTAATATAGAGCTGAGATTAGCCTCATTGAAAAAATGGTTTTTGACAGATTGCAGTCTTGGTTCTTGATTTTTTTACTTTAACCTATCTCTGGTACTACTCTAGTCATTATTTTGTTTCTTTTCTTCGTTTTGTTGCCACAGAACTTCAAGAAGTAAGTTCAGTGTACCAGAGTCTATTCTTTTTTCTCTACCACTCATTCTTTAAGTTCACACCCCAACCTAAATCTAATCTCATTTTTTGATTAACCGTAATAAGTTTACTTCTTCTTTCTCCTTTTTCTCCTCAATTTCTCACCAACATCTACTGTAATTGACCAGCACCTCCTTGAAACTGTCTTCTTTTGGGTCCCTTAATTCTACATTTCTGGTTCTCCTCCTTATTCTCTGTCCCCCCCTTTTTTTCCTTCTTCCTGACCTTTTTTTTTTTTTTTTTACCGTGCATGGGCCTCTCACTGCTGTGGCCTCTCCCGTTGCGGAGCACAGGCTCCAGACAAGCAGGCTTAGCAGCCATGGCTCACGGGCCCAGCCGCTCCGCGGCATGTGGGATCCTCCCGGACCGGGGCATGAACCCGCGTCCCCTACATCGGCAGGCGGACTCTTAACCACTGCACCACCAGGGAAGCCCCTTCCTGACCTTTATATGTGGACATTTCTTAAGGTTTTGTCCTACCATTTTGTCCTTCAAAACTCTCAAGAACTTTCACAGCATCAGCTTTCTCAGCACTATGTAGATGACTCCCAAGCCTCTCTCTTCCATCTCTCTAAGACTCCAGCTCCTCATCTTTAATTGCCTGCTAGACAAGACTCCTTAAAGTTCTGTTCCTGTGAGATGCCAAGACAACCTGACTATAGGATATAAAGGCATTGGCACCCTCTGGTGGAGAGAGTAGAAGTCATCTTTAAGTATCTGCTTGCTTGGGTGGAACCTGACAGATGTTACAAGGAAGATTACATTTGTTGAGCATCTACTGAATGCTCTATATTCAAATATATGTCATTTTAAAATAAACTTCAGGGTATATTTCTTGAACTAGCAATAATAATTATTATACATATCTTTCATTCGGAACTTTCAGTTTCTTACTAGACCATTTTTGTGCAACAAACAGGATTTGTGATGTGTGAACTCCTAAGCATGATTTTAAGGCAGGAAATTGTTCTCTGATAGATGCTGTGAAGGATATAATGAGATACAGTACCAGCCTTAGGGAACTTAACAGTTTAACTGGGTAAACATGCCATTCACTCTGGAGAAGTGACTAAATCAAGAGGTAATCCCAAGGTAAGACAATGTCACAAGGCACTCAGATGACAACAAATGGTGTAAACCCTGAGTTTAAAGAAGGCTGAGGTCACTGTAGGTGGTTTGGTGAATTCACTGAGGAATGGCTTCATGGAGGAGGCGGGACTTAAACTTTATCCTTCACAAAGTATTTCCCAAACTTCTAGCTCTCTAGTTCTCAATTTTTGCCATATTAACAAACTGTCTATATTGTTATTTTTCCACATTTTTCTTTATACTGACATTTTTTTGATAAATACCATTTTCCTTGTCTTAAACTATCACATCCATAAAATCACAGGTTTGATGTGCTTTTGTGTTTGATATATGTTTTTCTATTACATATGAAACAAACACAGATAATCCTCATCATATGGAGACAATTAGGTCTAGAAAAAGGCCACTTAAAGGGGATTAATCTACCTAAAAAGAATATCATTCATATGAAATTTTGATGCAAAAGTTTGATTAGCTTTTTAGTTTATAAATAAAACTAAAAATTATGAAAATAAGTGTATTTCATTTTATACTTAAATTATAAGCTGTTATTGCAGCTATGAACAATTTGAATGAACAAAATGATATTTAATTGAATATTGAGTATTTTTCTGATAAAATAATTTAACTTTGTGGCACAGTCATAAGTATTAAAAAACATCAAAGTAGACCTAATATGAAATTTTAATAAAATTATTTTTTGAGCAACCTTATTATCACTCTTGTGAGTTTTCTCTTGTTCAGCTGATAAAGTTCTTCTAGATCCTTACTTATTAGTGGATTTGCATGTAATTTAAGCAATTATCAAACATTATTTTCATTGATCTCACGAAGCCCTGTGTATTTTCCTCACATTTGCAACTTGGCGTTGCAACAGATTTGTACTGAGTTTGCCTTATATTGGAGAAACTAAAAACATCATTGCTTTGGTTAGTGAGGATATTGCCAAGTGGAAGGAATGTTTAAGTCAGTTCTCAGCTCAACAGTGAATATTTTAGTGTTAGGATTACTTTTATTTTCCTATGCATCCTTTAACTCTAGGACAGCCTTCTCAAACTTTATATCAGAGAAACACTTGAAATATTCTCAAGTCTCAGGGAACTTGTGAATAAAAATTATATATAAAGCTCATGATATGTCAGTGTAATCATTTAGTTGTAGATATTATAATCCAATAATAATTGCCAATGCTCTTTTAAATAGAGTGATATTTTCCTGAGAATCTGTTGAGTTTGGCTGACATTTTAGCCCATTCTTTTGTAGGTTCCCCCAAAAAGGTCAGTGGTATGGTTAGAATAAACTTCAATTTTTCTTTTTAAAATGTTCTACTTGATTTTTTGGTGCCTTACCCAAGTAAGGCTAAAACATTATCACAAATTTCTATCATATAAGTGCTGTTGAGGTATGGTACATGATATATGGTAAGCTGTAAGCTTAGTTTTTTTTCTTTCCTATTTAAAACTGAAAATGACCTTTTAGACAACCTTTCTAGAAAAGAAGAAAAGATCAAGTAATTAACTTTCGTTCTTGAAATTAATCCCTTTTTTCCTTTTTATGAATTTGAAAAATTATAAGGCAAACATAGTATGTTTTTGTTAATTAACTGGTTTAAGCCAAAATGGGATATAATTTTTCTAAAGGTAGGCTTGTTAAGTTATTTAAATAAGGTTTATGAATTCATGTTAATGTGGTTTTCAATATGAAAATAAATTAACAGTATTGAATAGTAAAGTTACTAAAACTATATGTCAAAGCAATATGAATAAAATTATAGCTTAAGAAAACATTTTCTATGAGACTTTGAAAGAAACCATTTTTTTACTGAGTGGCATGGTCAGATTATATAGATAATTAGAAGATCAGTATACACATGTGTTGGTTTCATGATAATTTTAATAGGCCTAAAAATGCATTTTAATTTTAATTGCTATTTTGGAACTAAAAATAATTAAGTTTATTTCCTTTTCTTTTAATAATTAAGTTTATTTCTTTAATGTGAAATTATGCTGTTTGTTGTTGCTTAGCTACTTGATTCTGGGTTTAATGTGAGATAAGTTCCCATGGATTTTATTTTCAACTAAAATGAGACAATTTCCATCCTTCTTCTTGATGCTTCTTAAAAGACACTTTCTTGTACATATATGGAGATAAAAATGGCAGCAACCCTGTATCCCACTTCAAAAACTGATAATGGATTCAACCAAATGATCATGGTCCTGCTTCGTAGGACTAAAAGACCTATAACAGCTGCTATGAGACACCTTGGTCACTCTGTGTCATCTTTTGCAGAACCCCCTAATGATATCTTATAGAGCCCCACATGGTGTTCCACAGAATCCCATTTGAGAAACCCTGCTCTGGGGACTTGGATAATGAGTACTAAGATAATGTGAACTCCTGTACATAATTATTAACCTAAAAATTTTTTTCAATCTGTATACCACTTAAAATCATGTCATCCATATTTTGTGAAACATTGTATAAAAGGACAAGTAAAATCTGGATATGTTTAAAAGAGAAAGAAAAGGCGTGACGAATGAGAATAATCAGAGCAAAGGCCAGTGGGGCAGGGGATTCTATAATAAATAGAACTGGATAACACCTGCAAAGAATTCTTTGACAATAATAGAGAGACCTGAAGTTGGGGAAAAATTATAGTTGAGTTGTAGGGGCCTTGAACTAAGGGAAACAAAGGTCTTGCAGATCCACTAAGGTTTTGAGGAGTAAGTGAAACTAATGAAATTGATTGGGAGAAGATGAATCTGGCGATCTGGGAAGAATCTAGAGGCAGACAGGCAAGTACATTCTTGTAATAATTCATGCAAATGGAAATGAGAGCCAGAACCAGAATGGTGGCAATAGGCGTGAAGGAATGGGATGGGTATGGGACATATGGTAAATAGCATTCATGGTATCTGGGATCAACCTAACAATGAACATATTTCTATTAGTAGTTGTGGTATTTCCATTCTCAGAAATATTAGAAATGTGAAATTGAGTGAGATTTGTTTTGGAAGTGCTGCTAGGTTGAGCTATTTTATGACTCCCCAGCCAGTCATTGTTTCCTGGCCTTGTCTCCTGACACTATTCCTATCATTTCATAAAGGAGTTCAGATCCAGCAGTGCCAGATTTTCTGATTTTTTGAGAAAAACTATAAATCGAACTAGTTTGTGTCTTCCCATTTCTAAATGTTAAGAATTCAATTTTTTGTTAACAGATAAAATATACTATAGACTAGATTTGGTTGTCAATTTGCAAACTTTATCTGGAGTTGTGTGTGCTGCTTTTGAAAATCACCTTGAAATGTACCTGAACCAAAAGGTAATAGTCCCTTTTGGAAGCCTCTGTGTAATTCCTATTAGCAGGAAGCTCATAGAAAGGCTTTTTGTAGTAGCTAATATTTTCTTTTTGTTGGGATGTTGATTCGAAAGTTACAAGCCTTTCTCTGCTTCTTCCCAGCCAGGTCTCTAGACAAACTTTATAACTTTGCTGATTGCTCTGGACTCCACCTGATATTTGCTCTAAATGCACTGCGTCGTAATCCCAATAACTCCTGGAACAGTTCTAGTGCCCTGAGTCTGTTGAAGTACAGCGCCAGTAAAAAGTACAACATTTCTTGGGAACTGGGTAATGGTAAGTAAGGATGTTGTTTCCTCTCAATTGACAAGATAAAGGGTAAAAAATAAGATGGCTCAGACCATCTGTAGTACAGTGGCCCAGAAAACACTTGGGTTGTTTGACCACTGAGTTGACCTTCCAAATAGTAAAAGGCCAAACAGTTGGAGAGTAGATTTAGTGAAGCCCACCATTTGCATCTGTAGTTCTCTAGTTACCTTATTCCAAATATAGGGGAAATGCCAAATGTGACTTATGATTAACAAATTTATATTAAACCAGATACAACCTAGCTGCTCAGCCTAAGCTGAAATTTACAATCTTTTATAGAACACTGGTCCTGCAAGATGACCCTTATAATAATTCAAAAGAGTTTGGTCAAGTATATTTGGGAACTGGTCTACAGTATATGTACTTCTTGAAGGTTCATAATGCACATTAGCATGTAAAAGGCTTGAGAAGTCCTGTTGCAATAAAATCTGTATAAGATTTTTTTAACCCAGCATTTCTTAAATCATTTAACCAGGGTTGGTTTCAGGGGCATGCAACCTGTGCAGTCACATAGGATCTCATGCTTAGAAGAGACCCATGCTTGGTTTAATGCTCTGCTATTGCCATCTTAATTTTTAAATAAAGGGATCCATGTTTTCATTTTGCATGGGGCCCTGCAAATTATGTAGCCAGTCCTGTTTAATCATTGCACTGTGTGTGTGTGTGTGTGTGTGTGTGTGTGGGTGGGTGGGTGGGAGTGTGTGTGTGTGTGTGTGTGTGTGGGAGAGAGACCTATTATCACCTCATGGAACAATGTTCTATCGAACACACAATGTTCCTAAGTCACAGTATTTTTCCTAGTGATATATATGTGTGTATGATGCATATGATATTCTGTAGATTCCATGAGTCTCTAATATTATTGAGTCAACTACTATGGGTTATAGTTAAAATTATGGATAGTATAAATTTGAAAATATTCTGATTCCTAATAAAAAGACATTTTGGTAAACCTTAGAACAAAACAACCAAGAATTCTCTTAAAATTACTGTTACAAATTGATAATAACATTTTTGTCCATGGCCATGTATATCTGTAGCTAACCCATGTTTGGTTGGAGCACCGTGTGTATGCTGGGGGGGCAGTGTACACTTACACAAGCACATGTGTGTAATTTATACACTCCACTCTAGAATTTGAAGTTCTCATAAGGTAGCAAGGGATGAGGATCTTATAAGAACAAGTGTCTTTTTTCCTATCACTAACCATTAACTGGAATGTAGCTCTCTCTTCCTTCCCTGGAGTGGGGGAAATTGGGGGAGAGTTAGCTACCAAATGGAGACTTGAGCTGAACTGAAGATAATTTGGTTACAGGGGGCATAACTAGGGTAGCCTGAGATTTTTCATCTTCCCAACCAGTCTAGGTATCATACGTTCTAGGACAAGAGCAAGAGTGATGTGATCAGCTTAGAATGAGGCAAAACTATTACATAGTAGACAAAGCCATTTACTGATCCCTCCCCGTCGTATTTTCTATTTCATGCTCCTTGACATTCTTTGGTATTTTATGTTGTCTACTCATGACTACCCCACCTAACCTTACCCTGCTCCAGTGTCAGACTCCACTCAGCTTAGCTCTTTTCTCCAAACACAGCAAAATATTCTTTAAACAATTCAAACAATGCATTCCCCAAACAGGGCATTATACCTGTCATGAGGGACCAATTAGGTATAATGTTTAAAACTGGTCAGTGTAAGACAGTAAGGAGTGGTAGGGCCTCTGATGAGCTAGGGAATACATGCTGTGCCTAAAGCGTTTGTTTTCTTTCTAAAATACTTCTAAATAAAATTGGTTTGTCAAAGAATCTCAGCTGGTTGTAGATAAGCTCAAAGCAGTTAAAACTTACTTACAAATGACTGATGGGAATAATTCCTCCAGGGTTTGTGGCATCTCTGAATTTGGGAGCTTATTAAATTAAATAAATCTTTAATTGGTATAACTGACGTGGTTTGGTGGGGGTGGGGAGAGTATAGGCATCTTTCTGTATATATATCTGTTCCAAATAACTGAGAGACTGCCCCTTTCCATCCTTCCCCCAAATTATGCTAAACAGTTTAGAGACAGAGCTAATTACATTTTTTAAATGTTGTTTAGTCACCTTAGCCACACAACACTTGATTCCCATCATCATCAATCCATCTTCAAGGATTAACAAAAACAAAGAATCATTTTTGAGGAGGAGAAAAGGCACAGTCATAGATAAGAAAATACATAGGGATATAGATAGCAATAGATAGAAAAATAGCCAAATTTATGAATTTAAAAATTCAATAAGGTAGAAAGTATCTGGTAATGTTCCTGTGAGCATTTCTATCAAGGTAGATATAGATGGTTTTTGAGTCTGTAGTCAAGAAGACTAGAGTTGGTCTGTTTCCCCACCCCCTTGCTTTTATTTTAAAAATTGCATTTCTATTTTTTGATATGACAAATAAGCAGTTTGCCCAAATAAACACACCTTTTAGGGTTTGAAGATTTATTTTGCTGATTCTTCTAATTCATTTTACAACTACTGATAGTTTTTCTTGTGCTAGCATCATATCCCTTAAGATATCCATTGTATTCTGTTCACAATGATTCTGTGTTGTATATTTAGGCCCTTGCCCCTCAAAAATTATCTGATCATCCTCCTGGCTTGGACTTGTCTCTCCAATCTTTTATCCATTTTCTTTTTTGTAACCATATCTTTTTGGACAGACATAATAGTTTATTATATACACATTTAGGGAGGGACAAGAGAACTGGTGAGTTCTCTCATCCTTCCATATACCCACATCCTGTTAACAAGTACTTTATCTCTAGAGCAAATCTGGCATTGGAAAAACTAAAGTAGATATTTCTTTGGTTGTTTCTCCTGGAGTATCTAAACTTAAAGTGACTAAACTTTTTTAAAGTTTAAAGTATCTAAACTTTTTTCTCCTTCAAGATCAGTGAATAGTGTGTGCTACATACCATGAAAGCAAAATATACCCAAGAGGTGAAGATTAAGAAAGTTTAGGATGTCAAAGTCAAAGAATGACTTTCTTGATACAAGATTTTTAACAACTATGTTTTGTAGATATAAAATGTTTCCTTAACTGTCATAAATTGTAAACTCTATATTTGATTAATACTAGGTGATTATTGTAATTATTTGCATTTCTATTAATCATTGGTGAATCTAAAGTAAGGAAGAGCAGGGGGGAATTTTGAAGCCGAGACTCAAATCTTGGAAGTGTAGAATAAGAAGTTTAATCCAATTCTGCTCCGGAGAGATGGTGTTTGTCCTATAGAGGGCTATCCTTAACAAAAGTTCTCTGGAGATAATGCAGCATCTCTAATTGAACACTACATTATGAATTGTTCCCCAAATTGATCTGCCCACTTCTGAGAACAAATAAAAGCCACTGTAATTAATTACGGAATCAGTGTCATATATTTATACCTATGCCTGACCTATACATTCACCAATTATTCTTGTTTGATTTTAGTTATATGAATCAGTTCCCTGGAACCTGATGTCTACTGAGCAATTTCATAAAATCAAAATTATGACCTTATAAAACTTAGCCCCTTAGAGATGATGATTCTGGCAGCCCAGCTTTATTAATCAATTCATTAACTCAATATTTATTAAGCTTTTAGTCTGTGTTTGTGTGGATAAATGTATGATGTATTTATGTATAGCCAGTTATACAGTTTTATTATGTATATTTGTGTGTATATAACAGGTATAGTCTTGTGAAGGCCAAACACAGGGTTGAGCCACCATGTTCAGACACACTTCCAATTGTTTATGAGGCTACATCATAGCCCATAGCTTTAGAGAACTGTATTTTTGTTGGAGAGAGTTTGATGCTTAGGGAAGAAGAGGGGGAAAGAGGAAGAGAAGGGAAGATGAGAAAACATATATAGTTTCTTTACCTGATTACTTTTCCCCTTTCCCTCTCCATGCCTGCTTCTCACCTTCTCACCTTTATCTTCTCACCTTCTCACCTTTATCTTCTCTATTCTTTCTCCACGTACTCCCATCTACATAATACTCTCATGCTATTTAGTAAGTTTATAGACTTGTACAGCCATCTCCACAGTCCAATTTTAGAACATTTCCATAACTCCAAAAAGATCCCTCATGCCAGTTTCCAGTCAGTCTCTGTAACCATTTCCAGTCCCAAGAGACACTAATCTGCTTTTTGTCTTTATAGATTTGTCTTTTGTGGCTATTTCATATAACTGGAATCATAAAATATGTAGTCTTTTGCATCTGACTTCCTTCACTTAGCATGTTTTTGAGGTGTATCCATTTTGTAGCATGTAAAAGTAGTTCATTCCTTTTAATTGCTGAATAGTATTCCAATGTATGAATACATATATTCATATATATGTGTGTGTATATATATATATATATATATATATATATATACATAGAGATATGTCTATATGTATATCTGTCTACCTATATATACATATATATCTTGCATTTTGCTTTTCCATTCACCAGATGACAGACATTTGAATTGTTTCTACTTTTTGACTGTGATAAGTAATGCTGCTGTAAATGTTCATATACAAGTCTGTGTGTGGATATATACTTTCATTTCTCTTAGGAAGATACCTGGGGGAGGAGTGGAGTCACTAGTTTGTATGGTAAATTTAAGTTCATTTTTAAACAAACTACGACACTACTTTTCGAAGTAGCTGTACCATTTTACATTTTCCCCAGCAATGAATGAGGATTACAGTTTTTCTACATCATTGGAAACACTTGTTCATGTCTATTTTTTTGATTATAACCATTTTAGTGGTTTTGAAGTAGTATATTAATATGGCTTTAATTAGCACTTCCCTAATGACAAGTGATATTGAGCATCTTTTCATGTGCTTATCAGACATTCTTACATCTTCTTTGGTGAAATGTCTACTCAAATCTTTTGCCTTTTTAATTGGGTTATCATATTATTCAGTTGTAAGAGGTTTAAATATATTCTGGATACAAGATCATCAAACATATGACTTGCAAATATTTTCTCCCAGTCTATAGCTTATTTTATCATTTTCTTTATGGCATCTTTTGAAGTTCAGGTGTTTTGAATTTTGATAAAGTTCAGCTTATCAATTTTTTATTCTATTCCTTGTGCTTTTGGTATCATATCTTTGCCTAACCCAGGATCACAAATTTTTTTTCCTATTTTTTCTTTTAAAAGCTTTGTAGTTTTTGCTCTTACGTTTGGGCGTAAGATCCATTAGGAGTTAATTTTTGAGTATGGTGAGAAGTAAGAATCTAAATTCATCTTTTTGCATATGGCTATCAAATTGTCCCAGCATTGTTTGTTTAAGAGATTATCCTTTCCTTACTGAATTCGCATGACACTTTTGTCAAAAATCAGTTGACCACAAATGGGTTTATTTCTGGACTCAAGTCTTTTCCACTGATCTGTATGTCTGTTCTTGGACTACTATACTAGGACTACATTGTCTTTTTTTTTTGATATATGTATTTATTGCAAAATGATCACCATGATCTTTTTTTGATATATGTATTTATTGCAAAATGATCACCATAAGTTCAGTTAATATCCATCACCTCACATAGTTACAAATACTTTTATCTTGTGATGAGAACTTTTAAGATCTACTCTGTTAGCAACTTTCAAATATACAATACAGTATCATTAACTATAATCACCATGATGTACATTACATCCCCGTGACTTTTATTTTATAAGGTAAGTTTGTATCTTTTGATCATCCTTACCCATTTTGCCACCCTCACACCTGCTTCTGGTAACCACCAATCTATTCTCTATGGTTTTTATTTACATTGTCTTGATTACAAGTTTTATAATGAGTTTTGCAATTGGGAAATGTAAGTCCTCCAACTCCATTCTTCCTTTTCAAAATTGTTTTGGCTCTCCTAGGTGTTTGCATTTCCATGTACATTTTAGGGTCAGTTTGTTAAAGTTCCTCAATAAAGCCTGCTAGAATTTTAACAGAGAACATTGAATCTGTAGATCAGTTAGGGAAAATTGCCATCCCAATAATATTGACTGTTCCTATCCATGAGCATAGATTATGTCCCATTTATTTAATTTTAATTTCTCTCAGCAATGTTCTGTAGTCTTCAGTGTACAAGTTTAGCACTTCTTTTATTAACTTTATTCTAAGTATTTTATTCTTTTTGATGCAATTACGAATAGAATTATTTTAATTTCATTTTTGTATTGTGCATTGCTAGTATTTAGAATTGATTTTATATATTGATCTTTTATCTTGCTGAACTTGGTTTTTAGATCTTGTTTATTTTCCCCTACCTGTGTGAATTCTTTAGGATTTTCCATATACAGGATATGTTGTCTAAGAATATAGACAGTTTTACTTCTTCCTTTCTAATTTAGATGCCTAAATTATTTTCCTTGCCTGATTGCACTGACTAGAACCTCTAATACAGATGTTGAATGTAAATGGTGAGAGCACACATCCTTGCCTTGTTCCCAGTCTTAGGGGGGAAAACATTCAGTATTTCAATTAAGTATGATATTTTGCCATTAAGCATTCAGTATTTCACCGGTAAGTATATAGATTTTTCTTAGATACTGTTTATCAGATTGAGGAATTTCCCTTCTATTCATAGTTTGTTGAGAGTATTTATCAGGAATGGGAGTTGGATTTTGTCAAATGGTTTTTTGTTCTGTTTTGTTTTGATTTTTTTGCATCTGTTGCGATGATAATGTGGTTTTGGTCTTTTATTCTGTTAATACAGTATTTTACATTAGTTGGGTGTTGGTATTAAATCAACCTTGCATTCCTGGTGTAAATCCCAGTTGGTCATGATATTATAATACTTTTTATATATTGCTGGTTTCAGTTAGTAAATATTTTGTTGGGTATTTTTGAATCTATATTTATGAGAAATATTCATCTGTAGCTTTCTTGTGATGTCTTTGTCTGACTTTGGTATCAGGGGAATATTGACCTCATAAAATAAGTTGGGAATTGTTCCCTCTTCCTCAATTTTCTGGAAGAGTTTATGAAGAATTGTGCATTACTTCTTCCTTAAAAACTTGGTAGAATTCACCAATTAATCCATCTGAGTCTGGGCTTCCTTTGTGGAAGTAATTATAATGACTAATTAAATGTTTTTGTGGTTATAGGCCTATTCAGATTTTTTTTTTTTGAGTTGGTTTTAGTAATTTGTGCCTTTCTTGAAAATTTTTTCATTTCATATACATTGTGTAACTTATTGGCATGAAGTTGTTCATTGGCATAAGGTTGTAGTCCCTTATCCTTTTAATTACTGTGAGATCCTTAATGATGTTTCTTTTCATTCCTAAGTTTGGTCATCTGTGTCTTCTCTCTTTTTTTTTTTCTTTTTTGATCAGTCTAGCCAAAGGTTTTATCAATTTTGTTCATCTTTTCAAAGAACCAACTTTTACTTTAATTGGTTTTTCTCCATTTTTTATATCATTGGTTTCTTCTCTAATTTTTATTATTTCATTTTTTCTTCTTGCTTTGGGTTTAGCTCCCTCTTCTTTTTCTCCTTTCTTAAGATAGAAGCTTAGATTATTGATTTGAGATCTTATTTTCTAATGTAGGAGTTTAAGGCTGTAAATTTCCCTGTAAGCATTGGGTTTCTTTTTCCTAAACAACAAAAAAAAGCTAGAAGCCTAACACATAGTTATCAGCAGATCTTTTTTTTTTTTTTTCTGTGGTCTCTCTTCTTGGCTTCTTGGCTCACTATGTCCTCACATGGCCTTCCCTCTTCCCACATGCCTAGGTCTCTTTGTGCTCAAATTAACTTTTTTAAAGACTTTTTTAAAGAGCAGTTTTAGGTTCACGGCAAAATTGAGAAGGTATAGAGATTTCTCATATATCCCCTGCCCCACATGTGCACAGCTTCCCCCACTATCAACACCCCTCACAGAGAGGTACATTTGTTACAACTGATGAACCTACATTATATATCATAATCACCCAGAATTTATGGTTCACATTATGGTTCGCTTTTGGTGAGCACATACTATGGGTTTGGACAAATGTATAATGACAGGTATCCATCATTATAGTATCATGTAGAGTATTTACTGCCCTAAAAATCCTCTGTGCTCCACCTATTCATTCCTCCCTCCTCTTCCTAACCCTTAGCAACCACTGATCTTTTTACAATCTCCATAGTTTTTTCCTTTTCCAGAATATCATATAGTTGGAATCATACAGTATATAGCTTTTTAAGATTGGCTTCTTTTACTTAGTGAAAGACATTTAAGTTTCCTCCATGTCTTTTCATAGCTTGATGGCTCATCTCTTTTAAGTGCTGAAAATTATTCCATTGTGTGGATGTACCACAGTTTGTTTATCCATTCACTTACTGAAGAATATCTTGCTTGCTTCCAAGTTTTGGGACTTGTGAATACAGATGCCATAAATCCATGTGCAGACAAAGTGAGGACATAAGTTTTCATCTCCTTTGGGTAAAAACAAGGAGCATGATTGCTAGATTGTATGGTAAGAGTATGTTTTGTTTTGTAAGAAACCACCAAACTTCCAAAGTAACCATATCATTTTGCATTCCCATCAGCAATAAATGAGAGTTATGTTCCTCCACATTCTAGCTTGTATTTGGTGTTGTTAGTGTTACAAATTTTAGCCATTCTAATAGGTATAGAGTGGTATTTCATTGTTGTTTTAATTTGCATTTCCCTGATGACATATAAAGTAGAGCATCTTTTCATATACTTGTTTGTCATCTGTATATCTTCTTTGGTGAGGTATCTGTTAAGTTCTTTAGTCCATTTTTTAATCAGGTTGTTTGTTTTCTTATTAAGTTTTAAGTTCTTTGTATATTTTAGATAGCAGTCCTTTATTAGATATGTATTTTGCAAGTATTTTCTCCCAGTCTATAGCTTGTCTTCTATTCTCTTGACATTGTCTTTTGCAAAGCAGAAGTTTTTAATGTTAATGAAATCCAGTTTCTTAATTATTTCTCTCATGGATCGTGACTTTGGTGTCATCCCATACATTTTTATATATTATAGTTTCATTTTCATTTCATTGAAAATATTTTCTAATTCCCCTTGTGATTTATTCTTTGATTCATGGATTATTTGTTTGATTTCCAAATACTTATAGATTTCTCAAGTTACTTTCTGTCGTTGAATTCCAATTTAATTTTGTTGTGGTCAGGGCACATACATTACATGAGTTAATCCTTTTCAATATACAAGACTTGTTTTATGGCCTAGCATAGATGGTCTATCTTGAAGCATATTCTATATGCATTAGAAAAGAATGTGTTGGGTGCAGTGTTCTATAGATAATTCAATCAGGTAAAGTTAGCTGATGATGTTACTCAAGTTTTCTATATCCTTACTGATTTTCTTTCTAGTCATTCTATTCATTATTGAGAATGTGGTATTGAAGTCTCTTTCTGTTATTATTGAATTTTCTATTTTCAGTTTTATTAGTTTTGTTTCATTTATTTTGGTGTTCTGTTGTTGGTATGTATATGTTTGTAATTGTTATATCTTCCTGATAAATTGGCCCTTTTATCATTATAAAATGCCCCACATTGTCTCTAGTAACATTTTTGTCTTAAAGTCTATTTTGTCTGTATTAGTATAGTCATCCCAGCTCCTTTATGTTTACCATTTGCATGGCATATCTTTTTTAATCCTTTTAACTTTCACTCTTCTGTGTCTTTGACTTTAAAATGTGTTTCTCTAGTTGGATCTTATTTTTTTACTTAGCCTGAAAATTTCTGCTTTTAATTGGAGTTTTTAATCCATTTACATTTAATGTAATTGTTGATATGGTTGAACTGACATCTGACACCTTGCAATTTTCTATATATTTCATTTTTTTTATTCCTCTGTTTCTCCTTTACTGTGTTTTCATTCAAAAGGGATATTGTCTAAGGTACCGTTTTAATTTCTTTTTGTTTTGTTTTAGTTATTTTCTTAGTAGTTTCTTATTATAATACATCTTAACTCATTACAATCTGCTTTAGGGTAACACTAACTTAATTCCAGTTAACTGTAGAAACTGCTCCAATAAGATTCCATTTCCCCCTCCTTTGTGCTATTATTATTCTAAGTATTACATCTTTATATGTTGTAAGCCCAACAATACAGTTTCATAGTTTTGTTTTATGCAGCTGTCATTTAAATTAGTTAAGAGCTGAGTAATGAATATTTTCAACTGTCTTTTATATTGATCTGTGCAACTATCTTTACTGGTGTTCTTTATTTCTTTGTGTGCTTTTGAATCACCATCTACTGACATTTCGTTTCACCCTAAAAGACGTTCTTTCTTATTTCTTGTAAGGCAGATTTTCTCACAATGAATTCTGTCCTTTGTTTTTCTGGGAAGGTCTAAATTTTGCTTTCCGTTTTGAAGGATAGATTGCTGCATGTAGAATTCTTGGTTGACATTTTTTTGGGCATTTTGAATATGTCATCCCACTGTCTTCTTCTGGCCTCCATTATTTCTGGTAAAAATTCAGCTACTAATTTCATTGTGTTCTTCTGTATGTGAAGAATCATTTCAGTTCCAAAGTTTCCAACTGATAATTTTTTATAATTTCTATCTCTTTATATTTGATTAGTCAATAAAATCATACTTTCCCTTAATTTCTTATTCTTCTCTTTAGTTCTGTAAACATATTTATACTAGCAGTTTTGAAGTCCTTGTCTGCTAAGTCAAACATTTGGGTCCCCTAAGAGATAGTTTCTTTCTTTCTTTCTTTTTTTCTTGTTTATGGGTCACACTCTCCTATTTCTTTGCATGTTGTAATTTTGTTGTTGTTGAAAACTATACGTTTTAGATAATATGTTGGAGCAAATCTGGATTCCAATCCTCCATTCCAGAGGTTATTTTTGTTTTTTCTTTTCTGTTCATTTGTTGTTTAGTCACTTCCTGGACTAGTTCCATAGAGTCTTGCATCATGTAGCTGCTAGTATCTCTTAAGTTTTTTATTTTAAAATTTTTTTTTATTTTTAAGGCCAGCTTCCTAGGGGTTGCCCCTGAGTCAGCATAGCTTAATAGTGAGATGATGATTGATCAGAGGTTGTGTTTACCTTGAGCTAATAAGGCTTTCACCTTTTGCCAGTATATCTGTGTGTGGGTTTGGGAACACTTCCAAAATTTAGGCAGTTTACAAGTCTGATTCGCTTTTACTTTTTGACATGCCTTCTCATGTCTCCTTTATGAGTGTACTAGGTTTCACATTCATCTGGGAATGCATGGATAGCTAGTGCCCTCTCCAGTCCCTCCTGAGCATGCACAGCCTTCCAGACTACAGTGGGTATTTGTGGGCTTATCAAAATCCTCAATGGCTTTCTTGTTCCTCAAATCTCCCTGTTACATTTCTTGCAAGTCTGCTGGTCTGTTTCTTGCCCCTACCAGTGTCAAAACCTGAAGCTAGCCAAGATGTTGGCCTTGCCTGGGATATGTGCTTCATTCCGAATCAAGTTAGCCCCCTCCAGCAGTGGAGCTGCTGGTTTTTAGGACTTTACTTGTCTATTTAGAACTACCAAGTTAATAGAAACTGGGGGAGGGGATTTTGCTCTAAGTTATTTCACTCAGCCACTTTGCTATTATCGAACATTAAGGTTTTTCTAACTTTTGGATACAAGGACCATCTTTATGAAGCTTTCTTTTCTTACCATTTGTATTAGTTTCCTAGGCCTATCATGACAAGCTCAGTGGTATAAAACAACAAATATTGGGCTTCCCTGATGGCGCAGTGGTTGAGAGTCCGCCTGCTGATGCAGGGGACACGGGTTCGAGCCCTGGTCCGGGAAGATCCCACATGCCGCGGAGCATCTGGGCCTGCGCGTCCAGAGCCTGTGCTCCACAACGGGAGAGGCCAAAGCAGTGAGAGGCCTGCATACCAAAAAAAAAACAAAAAGCAAAACAAAAAAAATATATATTTTTCAATCACAGTTCAGGAAGTCTGAAATCAAAGCACTGCCAGGTCTCTAAGAGAGAATCTATTCCATTTCTCTCTCTAGCTTCTAATAGCTGCCGACAAGCCTTGGCATTGCAGCATCCCTTCAATCTTTGCCTCCATCGATACACGGCCTTCCTCCCTGTGGGTCTGTGTACCTGAATCTCCCTCTCCTTTCTCTAAAAAGACACCAGTCATTGGATTTAGAACACATCCTAATTCCATATGACCTCATCATAAATAATTACTTAAGTAATTACTTCTTCAAAGATCCTATTTCCAAATAAGGTCACATTCTAAAGTTTTGGGTTGACATGAATTTTAAGGGACACTATTCAACTCAGTACACCATTTATTATAAAGTATCATTTGAAAATCAGTATGGTCTCTCTGTTGTGGATTAGGTGATCTTTTGCGAAGATTAGTTTGGTAAAATGGCACTTGACTTTTTAGTTGGGATAGTTTCTCAAGTTAAGCTAGCTTGCACCCTCTTTTTGGTTACTTTGTTTACATTGTTAAGAAAAGACAGAGAGATCTGTGGACAGGAAAGAGTTGGCAGAACCTCACTCTACTCAACTCTGACTTGCATGTCTGCTTTTAATCTAGAGCCAAATAACTATCGGACCATGCGTGGCCGGGCAGTAAATGGCAGCCAGTTGGGAAAGGATTACATCCAGCTGAAGAGCCTGTTACAACCCATCCGGATTTACTCCAGAGCCAGCTTGTATGGCCCTAATATTGGGCGGCCCAGGAAGAACGTCATCACCCTCCTAGATGGGTAGGTCAGATTATTTAGCAGTTTTTAAAACATTGTTCATTAAATGTAATGAATTAATGTATTTGCATTTTTTCCTGGTTATTTCTGGTCTTAAGAAGGGCAGAGAGACTTTTTCATAGTGACGTCTCCCACCATAAATCAGGGATTCTCTACCAAACAGTGGAAGAACTTCTCTCTCCAGGCCTTCCACAATCAGCAGAAGAGGGTGGGATTGGGAGGGATATCACAACCTCCAGAACAGCTGGAAAGGATGTGTTGTTTTAGAAAGCACATTTAATATTATAGCATTGCATAACATCACTTAATATTTTTTAAAAGGCAAAATATTATCTACTGTATTCTTGGGACCTCTTACAGAAGGTAAAACTTGACAAAATCCTGGACAGTGGATCTGGGTTAAAAAGTTGAGAAACACTACAAATGCTTGTACATTAAAGCACAGCTTAACAGATAGATTTATTAGGTATTCTAGAGAATTGCTATCATGTGATTTATTTAATTTTGACTGAATCTAACAATCATTTTTTAAGCAGTGGTTATGGATGCAGCACTATGTTAAATGCTCTCTTCCCCAGTCCTGCTGGTGGGCCAGGCCCAGATTAAATGAGTGGAACATATATGCATGTTGGGTCCAGTTATGCAGGGTTGGAGTGGATGTCTGAGGGAATAACATGAGGAAGACTGAAGATATATGTTGAATCAAAGACTCAAAGAGGATACGTAACTACAACAGAGAGGGTAGGAACAAGGAAGTTGGGAGAGGCGGGAGTTCATGTGACATACAGAGTATGCACCAAGGCACACCTTTTGTGCAGCATCCTGTCATATTCTGGGACAGGTATGGTTATTCCTACAAATTCAAAGACAAGTAAGATGTTTTCCAGTGAAGTGTACAGCCCAAGTAAGGTTAGATAAATGCTGTACAAGTATAGACAGATATGTTCCAGTAGCAAGACACCTCTGGCCAACCTCCTGAATGGCCCTTGTGGCTTGATGGCTCTTATGACCCTCTCTCTTCCCTTTTGTGGTAGCTTAGTCTTGATCTAAGCTAATTAACGTAGCAGACATTATTGAAGGCTTGGGAAGCCGGAAGGATTTACACTGTAACAATATTAACAGCCTGAGGTTTAATTTTAGGCATTTTCGTCTTTACAAAGAATCCCCAAGCCCTTATTTTGATTCCTATCCTTTCCCCATCCTTCATTTTTCTCTCCTTCTCTCTCAGTAGGAACTTCCGTTTTCTCTTGCAGAACAATTTTCTGACCTTGACTCCTACCTACAAATGCAGCTCTGGGCTTCCCTTTGCATACTTTTGCTGAACTTTGAAATTACTCTGTGTGTGTGTGTGTGTGTGTGCATGTGTGTGTGTGTGTGTGTGTGTATGGAGGGGATGGTGATGGAGAAGTTGGTTTTATTTTACATGTTTTAATTAGGGGATAAGAATCACATGTGTAGAACATTTTCATAGTTCATAATATACAATCAAGCAAAGACAATAACTATCACTTAAGTCCACATAGTTATTCTTTTAGATTGTACCTTTTCTTTAATGATTTGATTAATATATTTTCATGGGACTGACAGTCTTCTCAGTAGCATGACCCTGTATCAATCATTCATTCATTCTGCAAATACTTGTTGAATAATTGCTATGTTCCAAGTACTATGTTAGGAACTGGGAATGTAAAAATAAACAAAAATAGATACTTTCTCTGCCCTCATGGAGTATATAATATGGTAGGGGAGACATAGACAATAATCAACTTATCTTAAGACTAAAACAGTACCAAGGAGAGGTACATGGTCCTATGAATGACTGTAAGTGCTGGGATTTGACTAAGTTAGGTGGTTGGAAGAGTTCCCTAAAGGAGTCACACTTAAGAAGAACAAGCACATGAAAAGATACTCAACATTGCTAATCATCAGAGAAATGCAAGTCAAAACCACAATGAGATATCTCCTCACACCTGTCAGAATGGCTATCATCAAAAAGACCACAAATAATCAATGTTGGTGAGGATGTAGAGAAAAGGGAACCCTAGTAGACTGTTGGTGGGAATGTAAGTTGGTGCAGCCACTTTGGAAAACAGTATGGAGATTCCTCAAAAAGCTAAAAATAGAGCTACCATATGATCCAGCAATCCCACTTGTGGGTATATATCTGAAGAAAATGAAAACACTAATTCAAAAAGATATGTGCACTCCAATATTCATAGCAGCATTATTTACAATAGCCAAGATATGAAAGAAACCTAAGTGTCCATCAACAGATGAATGGATAAAAATGTGGAATGGAATATTACTCATCCATAAAAAAGAATAAATTTTGCCATTCACAGCAACATGGATAGACCCGAGGGGTACTATGATTAGTGAAATAAGCCAACAGAGAGAGACAAATATAGTACGTTATTACTTATATGTGGAAAATAAAAAATAAAAAAATGAATGAATATAAAAAACAGAGTCACAGGTACAGAGAACAAACTAGTGGTTACCAGTCAGGGAGAAAGAAGGGGGAAGGGGCAAGATAAGGGTAGGAGATTAGGAGGTACAAACAAACTACTATGTATAAAATAAAAAAGCTACAAGGATATATTGTACAGCATGAGAAATATAGTCAATATTTTACAATAACTTTTAAAAATTTTTTTCAGTTTTGACAGTCTAGGGTTGTATTTTTTTTAATTAATTAATGTATTTATTTTTGGCTGTGTTGGGTCTTTGTTGCTGCGTGTGGGCTTTCTCTAGTTGCAGCAAGCGGGGGCTAATCGTGGTTGCAGTGCTTTGGCTTCTCATTGCGGTGGCTTCTCTTGTTGCAGAGCATGGGCTCTAGGCGCCTGGGCTTCAGTAGTCGTGGCTCGCGAGCTCTTGAGTGCAGGTTCAGTAGTTGTGGCCCACGGGCTCAGTTGCTCTGCAGCATGTGGGATCTTCCCAACCCAGGGCTTGAACCTGTGTCCCATGCATTGGCAGGTGGATTGTTAACCACTGCGCCACCAGGGAAGTCCTACAATAACTTTAAATGAAGTCTAATCTATAAAAATATTGAATCACTATGTTGTACACCAGCAATAATGTAATATTGTAAATCAACTATACTTCAATTTTTAAAAATTCATTAAAAATAAATAAAGTGTAATCTGAAGAATGAGTAAGGTGTTAACTAGACAAAATGAGAAGTAAACAGTATCAGTGTTCTTGGAAGAAAGATAAGTATGTGCAGGGCCCTAAGGATGAAAAAAGGGCCAGATTGGCTAAAGAAAGGTATAGCTAGAGAAGTAATTAGGAGTCATATTATATGGGGACTTACAGGCATAGTGAAGGGCTTAGAATTTCTTCTAAGTGCAGTGAGACAAATACTGAATGTTTTTAAGCTAGGGAGAGAAATAATTTGACTTATTATACAAAAAGTATGCTGTGTCTCCTCTATGGAAAATGGATTGGAGAGGAGGCAGGGAAATTGGTGAGAAGGCTGTTGTAGGAGTGCACATAATGACGGGAACCTGAATTGGGTTGTGGCAGTGGAATATATTGTTGGAGGTAGAAACCACAGGACTTGATATATTGGATAAGTGTATGGTGATGTGACATAGGGTTGTGTAAGTAACTGGGTGGATTTATTATCATTTACGAAGATGGGAAGATAGAGGGAATAACTGGTTCTGGGGGAAAAAAATCATGACTTTAGGTTTCATGTTATGTTTATTGTGCTTGAATCTAAATGGAGATGTCAAGTATATCCTTGAATATGAGTCAAGGGATCAAGGTCTCTGCTAGAGATATTAATTTTAGTGGTCATTATCATGCAAATGGGATTTAAGGCCATCCATGGGAATGTAAGAGATCTGTTAGAATATGGAAAGAAAAGAGACAGAGAGTTAGGAGAGAGCCCAGAGGAACGATCACATTTAGAGATGTGAGAAAAGAAGGATAGCCTTAGAGGTAAGAGGAAAGGGAGAGATTGAGGTGTAGGAACCAAGAAAAGAAAGTTTTAAATAAGGAGGGAGTGCTGCTAGAAGTCCAGGAGGTCAAGTAATAGAAAGGCAGAAAAGTGCCATTGAACTTGGCAACATGCAGGTTGTTGGTGACCTTGAGAAATATAGTTCAGCGGAGTGGTGGAACAGAAGTCAGATCACAATAGTTTGAAGAGTGAATGGAGGGTGAGAAATTGGAAACAATAATGTGGACAACTCTTAGGAGAATTCTTACTGTGAAGGAAAGTAGAAAAATGAAGGGAGATTTGGGGTCAAGGACGATAATGGCATTTTTTCCCCTTTAATTTAATGTGGGAGACAGCAGAACAGGTTTGTATTTTGAGACTTATCCAGGAGAGAAGGAGATAGATGATACAAGAGATCAAGGATATAACCAAAATGAGAAGTTCTTTAAGGCTAGAAGAAATGGAATCCAGAGGAATTGGCCTTCATTAAATGGAGGGACAATTATACTATGGTAACCGAAAGTAAAAAAACAAATATTTTCTATGTCAGAGATTAAAAAGTCATACTGAGGAGACACTTCTACCCAGTACATAAGGTATAGTTAAGGCATCCCAGTTTGTGTACATGGTGTAATTTTGGGCACATAGATGCTAGTTTGTTGTGAATAAGTCAAGAACTTGGACACAATAGTTGGCAACAGATGAAAGAAATGATCATGTGACTGGGTGGTGTGGTGACAAGTGGTGAGGCCTACTTCCCCATACATCCGAAAACTAATAGCACTCAAGAGACTAGAAAAAATTACATAGGGCAAGAAGGAAAGGTATTGATGAACATTTTTTTTCTTTTATGTGCCAGAAAAAATGGGTATTTACCTTTCTTAATGTATATGTACTAAATATATAACTTTAAACACATAAACTTTAAACACATAAACATATAACTTTAAACACATAAACATTCCCAGTGACTCAACCAACAATAACAAAAATGTCAGCACTCTAAATTACCAGCTCTGTGGTTTTTCCAATCCTCCTGGTTATACAGCTATAATTTTACGTAGTTGTGATCATTGTATGTGCATCATTTTGAATTCTGCATTTTTTGCCCATTGCTTTATATTGCCCCTTCCTTATTTCTACATAGTTCTCGTATTTGTCATTCTTAATACCAGTAAAATATTCCATTGCATTAATGTACTGAATTCTGGCTAAGCATTCCCTCACTGCTGGGCATTTGGGCTGTTTCCGGTTTTTGTCTGTAATATATAGCACAGCTGTAAACATCTTTATACAAATAGGTTTTTAAAAAATTTTTTTTGAATTACAGCCTTGGGCTATATTCCAACAAGCTGGGTTTCTGGGTCAAAGTACTGTATATAATAATTTTTATGGCTCTTGTATTTGTTGCCAAATTTCTTTTCAGAACAGTTTCACCAGGTTGAAGGGCAACAATGTATTAGTGTATCTTTTTCCCAATACTCTACAACAATGAGTATTACTTTTATTAATTTACTCTGTTTTAATTAATGCAAGATTGTACCTCATGGTTGTTTAAACTTGAATCCTGTTAACTGTGAAAAGAACCAAACATTTTCCAAAACTTTATGTTGTCTCCTTTCCCCTTATTCCACATTTGACTAATGACACAATAACCATTTTGCCTGAGGCACAGACCAGGAGGTCATTTTAGATTCATTCCTCTCCTTTGTTCACAGTCTCCATTAGTTAGTTATTAAGTTTTGTTATTTCTGACTTCTTAGTATCACTCATATCCCATCTTCCTTTCATTTTTATTTTAAACTTTATCATTTTTCCTCCTAAACAATTTCTCCATATCTAGTCTCAGACTCTAATTTCTCCTTACAGATTTCTGAGTAGTTTTTTTTAAATGCAACATGTGGTCAAGTCACTCTTGCTTGAAATCCAAACCCTTTCACATGTACCCCTGGCCTTTAGGGTCCAGTACCTGCCTTCTTTGCAGCTAGTCAGTAGCTACACACCCTTGCACAACCTGCACTCAGTACATCAAAGTATATGTCCATCTTAGAAGATGCCACACTTTTTTACCTTTGCACCTTTTTATTTTGTGTCATTTTCTTTGGAATACCACTCTCTTCCCTTATTTTTCTTCTTTCCAATAGATCTTCTCTGACATCTTCAGGCAGGATTTCTTATCACCTCCTCTGTCCTTATATGGTACTTTATTTTTCTGCTATAGCACTTATCAAATTGATGATAACTTACTTATTTACCTATCTGCCTCCCCTAACAGACTGTAGACTAAGGTCAAGACTCTGTCTATGTTTTATTGATTCTGTAGCCTTCAGAATCTAGGAATAGCTTTAGTTTTATAGAGCCAAACTAATTTTTAAGCTTAAAAAAGCTTAAAACTACTTAGGTATTTACTGGACTATATAGGACTATCTTCCCAGTTAGGATATGAACAAACAGAGATAGAATCTTCATGTTTGTGTCTTCAGATACTACTGTGTTGCCTGGAATATGGGAAGTACTTAATAAAATACTTGTAATATTATTTTCATTTCCTCATTCAGGAACTGGCTCTTCCCAGTTATTGATTTTTATCTAAAGGCATAAGTAGTGTTTTTTAGGGTTTTATTATTTTCCTCTGCTTTTATTTTGTAAACTTTTATGCATCACCTATGTAACGACAATTTTATCTTAATGTATTGCTTTTCTTATTACTTTGAAATATGTTTTTATTGCTTCAGAAGTTACTTTTTATTATAGTTGTTCTTATCCATTTTCTTGTTGGTTGTCTTTTCTGTTTCTTTCCTTACACAGTTAGGATAAAGTTACTACTTCATTTTCACATAGCCTTTTAAAAATGTTTTAATTTTCAATGTTACGCTTTTTAACTTATTTGGAGTTTATTGCCGTGTGTACTATAGAGTAAGGACCTAATCTATTTTTTGGTGATGTGACAGTGTCAAGAAAAGCAGGTATTCATTGAAAGCATGTTTACTGAGGCTTTTTGGGGGGCTTTTAAACCATAGGGAGATGAATACTAAATTGTCTCTCAATAAACATTTATTGAACAGCTATTTCATGTTTGATCCTTGCTTAAGTGTTGGGTTTATATTGATGAATAAAGCCAAAGTAACTCTTATTCTCTTGGAGCTTAGCAAGACAGAGCCACAGTAAATAAGAAAACAAATTATCCCAAATTGTGTATAATTCTGTGAAGGAAATGATCAAGATACCTGGAGTTGGAGGATTTATTTGGACAAGGTGATCAGAGAAGACTTATCTGAGGAACAATTTATTTAAGCCAAGAACAAAAGAATAAGAAGGAGCCAACTGTTCAAAGATCAGAGTGAAAAAAGTTTTAGATAGAGGTGGTAGGTTGTGTTTGTCAATGTCCTGAATCAGAAACAAGGTTCAGGCATTTGACCAATAGAAAGATGGGCATTATAGTGAGCAAAAGGAGAGCAGTAGGAGATGAGAATGCATGGACAGGCAAGGACCAGATCATTACTGAACCATGCATACCATGGAAAAGAGGTTGCGTATTTTATTCTCTGAGCAATGGAAAGCTATTACAGGGTTTTTATAAGGGCAGCAACATGTACCAGAGTCTACTCTGTTTTGTGTGCCAAATAGATTTTAAGGTGCAAAAGTAAGAAATCAAAAGAGTTCAGTAAGGAGGGTTTTCACTATGAGGTGTGTGTGATTAAGGTAATGGCAGAAGAGATGAAGAGAAGTTAAGGTAGACTTGCTTTGTTGATGGATATCCCATCAAGGTGGGGGTGAGAGAATAGGAGGAATTAATAAAGGATTATTTCCACCTTTTGAACGTTAGCATCTCTCTTTCAAGAGCCATCACATGCAGAAAAGGGAGATTTTCATAAAGAAGTTACACCAAAATGAACACATATTCATACTCAGGAAACTATCTCTGGAGCAACAAAAGATGACTTTAAACTACATTGGCGGGCTTCCCTGGTAGCACAATGGATAAGAATCTGCCTGCCGGGCTTCCCTGGTGGCACAGTGGTTGAGAGTCCACCTGCCAATGCAGGAGACGCGGGTTCGTGCCCCAGTCCGGGAAGATCCCAAATGCCGTGCATCAGCTAGGCCCGTGAGCCATGGCCGCTGAGCCTGCGTGTCCGGAGCCTGTGCTCCGCAACGGGAGAGGCCACAACAGTGAGAGGCCCGCGTACCGAAAAAAAAAAAAAGAATCTGCCTGCCAATGCAGGGAACACGGGTTCAATCCCTGGTCCAGGAAGATCCCACATGCCACGGAGCAACTAAGCCCGTGCACCACAACTACTGAAGCCCATGCACCGTGCTCTGCAGCAAGAGAAGCCCGCGCACCACAAGGCAGAGTAGCCCCCGCTCACTGCAACTAGAGAAAGCCTGCATGCAGTAACAACGACCCAACACAGCCAAAAATAAATAAATAAAATAAAAATAAATCAACTACATTGGGTGTGCTTCAAGTTCAGGATAGTGATCTGAGCACAAGCTCCATTTCCTTCTGGAACATCATCCCAACTCCTATTAAAAACTGATAAAAAACAATTCTGTAATAACAAGCACATGAAAGAGGGATCGTTAGCAGGTGAGAGACTTCTGACAGATTTCTATAAGACAGTAAACAGATGGAAGCCTGTTGACAGAGTAATCAGAGTGAGGAAGTGGCAACCCAGAGAACCTGGGCTCTGAGAAAAGACAGAGAATCTGTCCTGCAGATAGGCTCAGAGGCCAGAGAGGGTAAGGTGGGAAAGGGAGACCAAGCCAAGGGGTTAATATGAAAGTCTGTCTTCATAGGGACTACACCCACAACTCAACTCTCCCCTCCATCATTTTAAGTCCCCTACCCTGCCTACAGAGCAAAGACAGCTCAGTCTGTTATGTCCTAGCAAATGCCAAACCAATAGTTAAGAGCCTTCACCAAAAAAATACTGCCGGAATACCAGGGGATGAGCTAGTATTGCTAAGGTGGAGTTGCTTCTACATAGTAAAATGCTGAGTAGAGCACTGTGGGATACCCTAGCCCAAAGGCTATCTGTGCCCTCCCTCTTCCCTCTCTAAAGGGAAGTGTGTTGGTCAACAAGCTCTGACCATAAAATAGAGATTCCAGGGAAAGGAGAGACTTATAAAAAAAACCCCATATATTCAACAGCTTAGAAAAATCTGCACCTACTACCTAGAAGAATCTATTTAGTCCCCAATTTAAAAAAATAAATAGATAGGCAAAGATCACAAGATGTAAGAAGGAAACAAGTAACATGAAAGAGAAAAACCAAGACAAATACATTTTAAAAATTGACCCAAGAAGAATTATAATTCAAGATCAGAACTAGAAAAGTAAAAAGCTATAATTAGTATCCTTATAAAGATATAGTAAGATACTGTATTTATATATACTGTATTTTGTATACAGAGCAAAAAATATTTTTAAAAACAAAATATATAATTGCTGAAATTAAGCCCAATGAATGTAAGGTAACGATTTCTTAGATACAACACTGAAAGCATAAGTGATAAAAGAAAACACTGATTAGCTGGACCTCATAAAAATTAAGAACTTTTGTGCATCAAATGATACCATCAAGAAGGTGAACAGACACACAAAATAGGAGAAAATATTTGCAAGTCATACAGCTGATAAGGAATTTATATACAGAATATATATATATATATATACACACACACACATATAAATTCTTACAACTCAACAGTAATATGACAACCTGTTTAAAAATGACCAAAAGGGATTTGAATAGGCATTTCTCCAAAGAAGACATACAAATGGCCACTAAGTACATGAATAGATGTTCCACATCATTAGTCACTAGGAATGTGCAAATCAAAATCACAGTGAGATACCACTTTACATCCACTAGGATGGCTACAAATCAAACAGACATACAAAAGCAAATGTTGGAGAGGACGTGGAGAAATTGGAACACTCATACACTGCTGGTGGGCATATAATATGGTGCAACTACTTTGGAAAACAGACTGGCAATTACTTGAAAGGTTAAACATAGAGTTACCATATGACTTAGCAATTCCACTTCTAGGTATATACCCAAGAGAAATGAAAACATATGTCCACACAAAACTTGTACACAATTATTTATTGTGGCATCATTCATAATAGCCAAAAAGTAGAAACAACCCAAATGTCCATCAACCAATGAATGGATAAATAAAATTCAGTAAATCTATACAATGGAATATTACTTGAAAATAAAGAGCACTGAAGTACCAACACATGTTGTCAGAGATGAACCTTGAAATCATCATGCTAACTGAAAGAAGCCAGTCACAAAAGCCCGCACAGTGTATGGTTTCCTTTATATGAAATGTCCAGAATCGGCAAATCTATAGAGACAAAAAGCAGATTGGGTTGCCTAGACTGGTGAAGTTTTCAGGGAAATGGAGAGTGACTGCTCATGGGAATGGGGCTTCTTTTTGAAATTAAATATTCTAAAATTAGATTATGTTGATAGTTGCACAAATTTGTAAATATAATAAAAAATATTGAACTGTACAGTTAATGAGGGAATTATATGGTATTAAATTTTATCTCCAAAATGCAGTTGAGTCCAATAAAAGAATTATAAGATAAAATCAAGGAAATCTCCCATACACAGAGTGTTGGACAGAGACAAAAAATTTGGGATGAAATCTTACTGGTATAAAAGATCAGTTCAGGATCCCCAGCAGCTGTCTCATAGGATATCCAGATCCAGAAACAAGGAAGAAAATTATGGTTACAGAAGGAATGAAAACCTTATCAACCTTTACAATGTAAAATTAAGGGGACAGTTGACAGAAAATAGGTGGTAAAAATGGAGAGAAGAAATATGACCCACACGGCTGATATCCTCTCATAATATGTATGGAGTTGGAAAATATTGTCTAAGCCATTGAAATAATAAATTGAGATGTGGAGAAGAGGAGGCCCAGTAAACCACGCACATGGAGTTAACCCTTGGTTAGGATGAATTATGGCAGCATTTCCTTAAATGTGCTCTGGAAAATATCAGTTCTGCAGGATAACAACGTTATGTGGAGGCGGAAAAAAGTAAAAGCTTCCATAGTCAAGTAAGTTTGAGAAATACTGGGATATACAAATGTACTGAAACACTTCCCAGCATCTTTATTACATTAGTTTACATTCTGAATCTCCAAGAAGGGGATTTAGCATGCAGAATTTAAAAAATTTATTTGACCGTAGTCTTATTTTCCAAGAGTATCTTGAGGGACTCGTGTTCCACTAACATGTTTGGACATCACTGACTTGGAATATGAGCCCTGCTTTAGGTGAGATATGGCCATAGAGCAAACAAAAGCAAAAGAACTACAATTTGGAGAACTCAGGACTTGGACCATTTCAATAGCCCCATTACTGGTCTATTTGGTTCCATTCTTGTCCTCTCCAGTCTATTCACCACTCAGCCGCCAGAAAATCTTTTACAGACATAATTCACATGATGTCAGTCATTTGCTAAAGACTCTTTAATGACTTTTCATTGCTCTTAGGATAAAATTTAATCTCCTTACCACATCCAGCAAGGCTCTACAATGAGCAGTCTGGCTGCTGCCCAGCTCTTCATTCTTATCTTCTCCAGATTTCTCTTTTCCTTACTTCACTCAGGCCTCACTGGCCTGCTATGTGCTAAGTTTCTCTCTTTTTTTTTTTCTTTTTTTTTTGGTGGGGAGCGGGGGTTGCACAACACATGCTTTTCTTTCTACCTAGAGTGTCCTCTCAGCTTGCCACATGGCTGGTTTCTCCTCACCCATCAGAGTTCTTTCTTGAATAGCCTAGCTAAGTGATTCTCTATCAGCACACTCTGTTAGTTCTCTTTATGGCATTTATCACAAGTTATAACTGCATATTTACTGTTTATTTTTTGCTTATAGATCATAAACTCCATAAGAGCAGGAAGTTGTCTGTTGTATTTACTAATATATATTCAGTGCTGGCAAAAAGCCTAGCACACGGTGGGTGCTCCAATTTGTTGAATGAAGAATGGAAGTTATACTCATATTTTACCGAGCTGCTAGTGGCATATTCTAACCTGAACCTAGGTTAGAACAGAAAGCTAGACAGGACCTTTAACTCCCATGGTGGCCCAGAGAGCTATGGAAAGCATTCCAATTTGGGCAAAAAAAAAAAGCAGGAGAATTAGGAAGGAAATAATGGTCTTTTCCATCACAGCAGACCACATTATGTGTGCTGTGTGCTCAATGATCTACAAAACAGAAACAGAAAAATTGCCTTTTTATATCCAGAATTTCTATCTTTAGTTCTAATTACCAAAACTTCTACTAAGTACCTAATGCTGATTTATAGACTCCACTGGTACTCAAAGCATAGACAAACAGTGAAAGCGGTATGGGTAAGGATGGAAAGTTCACTATGTTCCTATACACAGGCTCTCATTACGACTTTTGAGGGCCCTGGGCATTTTTGACCTCGTGGGTCCCTTCCTCCATAAAGACATATTAAATCAACAGCCTTCTGTGTTCTACTGTAGTAAGTCAATATAGCAGGATTGGGGGCAAGGGTGGAGATAGCAGGAATGTAAAGAGCATACACTTTAGAACTAGATGAGACCCAGATCAGCTTCTAGCTAGGTCACCTTGAATTATTTAATCTCTCTAAAACCTCATTGGTAAAATGAGGCTAATGAAATTATCTATTTCTTAGGCTTGTTGTGAAGTTAAATGAGATAATGAATTGAAAGTGCTAAGTGTAGTTCCTGGCACAATCCACACCTAAAGAAATGTCGGCTACAATTGTTAAGGACAAGTGAATTTCAAATTGAAAAGGCAGGGTTGTTTTTTCTGACTTTTTGCCTATGGCTCAATGTAGCCTTCTAAGCAGTTCAGAGAACTGAATGAGATTGAAAACTAGAAAGATTAGCTAAAGTAACATTGCATTATAATGAGGGTGATCACAGCTTCTGCCTACAAACCTGCTTACACCACATTCTTGTTTGGAGTGGGAAATTGCACAGCTGGGGACAGTTTGGTGCACAGAGAAATCATCACAGTGTTATTCCTAATAATTGTTATGTTTTATTTCACCTGTGAAAGAGTATATGCCTTAAACTACAGGAGGTGAGAACAATTTATTCCTCTCAGTTTATAAGAAGAGAGTTTCCTTCTCTGCCTGTAGAGAGAGGCAGGGCCTTCCCAGCAGCTGTTCAGTGCTAATTAACAAGGAAGCATGGGCTAGTGTAAAGGTCTGCTCCCTGGCTGAGAATTATGCTAATGACTGCTTACTTCTAAACTTGCTTTTTTTTCTTTTTTTTCCTGGACAGGACTTCTTTCTTGATTAGAGAGACAGCCTAATTCCTGACCCAAGCCCAGGGATATCAGTTATGGCTATTATGATGAAGGATGTTTCTCTCTTCTTCTGTTGTCAGAGAAGTCAGATGGGGGTTAGAACATTGGAGAAGGAGATGGGTGTCCTGGGACATAGATTTAGGTTTGACACCTATGGTCTTGGGAAATATCTTCCTCACTTTCTTTTTTTCCATTCCTTGCCTCCCTTCCCCATTCTACCTTCCCTAAGAACCCTACTTTTCCTCCAAGAATGACCTACCCTAACAAGTGCTGCTGAGATCACAGTCTGTAAAAGGTGTGGCCCATGGTCCTCCCTCAATGGAAGCACCTGGAGAGCTTCTTTAAAATGCAGCATGAGATATAGTACAGAGAGGTCCCGAGTCCCCTTTATCCAGTTTCTCCCAACAGTGACATCTTGTGACACTATAGGACAATATCACCACTAGGACATTGGCATTGATACAGTGAAGATACAGACCATTTCCATCACCACAGGGGTATCTCATGTCACTCTTTCATCCTCATTCTCGCTCTTTACTTAAAACTTTGGCCAACCACTAATCTGTTCTCTATTTCTATAATTTTGTCATTTCAAAAATGTTACATAAATGGAATAATATAATATGCAACCTTTTAGGGTTAGATTGTCCACTCAGCATATTCCCTGGAGATTCAACCAGGTTGCTGCATGTGTCTATAGTTTGCTCCTTTTCATTGCTGGTAATGTTCCATGGTGTGGGTAGACTACATTTTGTTTAACCATTCTCTCACTGAAGGAGCAAAGTATGAGAACTACTGCCGTATAATATAGACAGAGCAGGTCTTATTATCTTATTTTACAGATTAGGGAATGGAGGTACACAAACGCTAAGTTATTTACCAAGCTCACGTTTATGGGGTGCCAGCAGTGTGCCTGGCAGTACCCTTGTTTCTTCATGTATGTTATCTTGTTCATCTTCACAATGCCTTTGGGAAGTAGGCTCTCTCCATTGGAAAACATTCAGGGTGGTTAAACAACTTACCCAGGGTCACATGGCTAATATGTTGTGGAGCCAGGTCTGAAATCAAGTATCTATCGGACTCCTAGGCCCCTGCTCTTTCTACTTTGTGGTGCTGTTTTCCTGAATTTTCATCTTTGAGTGAAGCCGCGTGGTCTAGCATACTGGAAAAAATATATAATACTCTTCACCTTAGTTCCATAGTTTTCACTCTCATAGACTCAGCTTCATACCGGGACTTGAGCTTTTGGAAAGTCTACTTTTCTGTGTGAAATTCTTCACGATATCTTGATGCATTTTTCCTCCTTCCCACCCGGCTCCACAGCCAGGACAAATCATATCAGGTCAGTTATAGCCTTCTTTGCCTGAATCCAGCAGCATTTTAGACTGTCAAGACATGTCTGTCATAATATTCCCCTAACCAGCACCTTCCAGCTCCAGCCATAGCCTTCCAGATCTGTTTCAACATCTTCTTTCACCGTCCCTCACCCCCTGCTATTTGTCTTCATTCTAATCAAGCAAACCTATTTTGTCCTTTCTGTATTATTGTCTCACATCTGCCTCCATTTTATTCCAGACATTGTTCTATAGCCTCCCTCCTCCCAAGTCCCCATTAGCAGCATGAAATAGCCTTCATCTTGGGGGCCAGTTCCAGGTAATAGTGCCTGGCACCGTATCCTGAGAAGGATTCGTAGGCCAATTCTGAGATTAGGGAAAGAGTATTGAGATCTGTTACCAAGGTTACCATGGGTTCAGAAAAAGGGAGCACATATCACAAATTTGCCATCTCTGCATGGTTAAAGCAAGGAATTTAAAGTCAGAAATGGATTTGATTCTTAGCTCTGCAACTTAGTTGGGTGATCTAGAGCACAGTTTCTTCATCTATAAAGTGAAAGTAATAATACCTACCTTATAAGATTGTACATTATGTAAACTGCTTACCAAGTGCCTGTCAATCAGTAAGTGGTAGCTAACTTATTTTTTCCTTTCTTCATTAAGATCCTTCTTAAATTAAGCCTCATGGGTGTAACTTTTATTGGTAAGAGAGATTCTGTAGAGAGTCTCACCCCTCTCAAGAAGTCCTTGTATGTTAAAAATTCTATAAATCTATCAAATTAAGGGAATTATAAGCTAGAAGAGAAGCCTCAATAGAGAGCTGCACTAGCCATTAAAGTCAATGAACATATAGCCATGCTATTTATCAGCCTGCTGCAAGTGTAATATTATATATAAATATGGGTGGGGAGAGAAAAAGGAAGGGAAGGAGGGAGGGAGAGAAGAAGGGAGGCTTGAAGGGAGGAATGGAAGGAGAAAGAGAAACGGAGAGAGTAGAAAGAGAGCGAGAGAGGGTGGGGAAGAAAGAGATCAATATTTTATTTCTTCTAGAGCTTAATATATAGTTAACCTAGTATAACTTAATATATAATTAGCCATGGAAATGTAAGTGACTTTGGACCAAATAGAAGATGCCTGGTTTGCTGTAACTCAAAATGAATAATTTCCTCACAAGTTTTTCCTAGTTTTTGTGTAGAATGGCTGTCACATCTTATTCATGTTAGTTACATAACCAAAGATTCTCCTTGTGGACAAGGAAAAGAAGGATCAGGCTGCCACACTCTTACTGAAGTTTGTAGTCATTTGGACATCTAGTTCCCCATGAAGGATTTATCCTCTTTACTGGGAGCAAAATTCAGAAACCAGTTTTCAGGGTTGCACTGTGTGGTCCAGAAGCAGAAATCAAACTCCAAAGACCATGAATAAAGATGTGGCTTATTATAAGAGAGAGCTGTGATATGCACTGGGAGAGACGGCTCCACAACATTGCAGATACGTCATATGTGCAGGTGGATAACAAAGGAAAGAAATTCTCCCAGATTTGGGGTCCCTTGGGGGAGGAAAGGAACTCTCACAATGAAAGGGGATATTTTGTTCTTTTCCATAGCAGCATATTTGCTCCAGTGGGAAAGATTCCCCAGTACTGAAACGTCTGCCTGGCACTGGCCAATTTTCTTAAGTACAGGTCTTTGCCCCTTCCCTCACTTATCCTTTTTTGAGTGACTGGATGTCAGCATGAGGACAGACATCTTCTATTCTCTGAAATAATCTTCCAAGATTTCTGTCTTTATAATTCAGGTATGGAGACATCCAACCTTGGAAAACCAAGATCTTTCCTTTTTGTCATTATTCACATCCTGGGTCATCTTTTACTTGTTCGTTCATAGACCTAAATCTAGGGATTAGAATGGAGGTGGATGGCTGAAAACGCTTGGATGATACTGGACCCTAAACAGAATTTCACTTTCCCAATGGTGTTTCACTCCTGACAGCACTAGTCTGTGTGCATGTTATTCCACCTCTAATATTCCTGTTGCTGAGCACTCTGCAGCTGTGTGGAAGTTATTCATTTATGTGGTTTGGGCCAGTTTCTGAGAAACAGGCAAAACTAAGGAGCAGAAGAATCCATCAATGTTAGATTTGAACAAAGAAAATTATAATCTTTTTGGACTTGTTGTCCTCTGCAGTGCCAATATAGATATAAAAACAAAGTATGGAAATGATGTAGATACACGGTAGATACAGAGAGCCCTAGTGTTCAGAGAGGGATAATGGGGCTGGGGAGAATTCACCAAATTCACTGGCTATAATGTCTATTCCATGGAGTTTTGTCTAATCAGGTTCCTTTATGTGTTATTTCTGTCATTTGTTTTTGTTTTTCTAGTTTTTTTTTCAATCATTCAAAGACTTCTGAAAACAGAACATTTGCTCCATTTTAAATGAATTTTATACACTTCTCAAAAAAACAAAGGTATGTTTAGTCATTGTGGTAGTATTTGGAAATGCATATTTTGTTTGACATTATTCCTGAATTAGATTCTTCCTCATCAGAATAAGTGGAGAAATGCTTCCATATGTTTGAAGTTGTTCTCATCATTTTGCCAAGAGGGAAAGAATGTAGTTTACAACAGTTTTCATATGAACATATATTTAATAATTTTTTCCCATAAGGTTAGCTAAAACAACTTTTCTACTGCTTAAATATGCTACTAAAGTTAAGGTAATAATATCATTGGTCTAAACATATTAAATAGTGATTGACAAATTTTTAAAAATATTAAAATGAAATGAAAGTATATTTTACTATTTTGATTTCTTTTACAAAATAAGACTTTAGGTAAGGATCTGACTTTACTGTTTTCCCAAATAGCTACAAATCACATAGCACTATTAAAAACATGCTTCAGTTTTTCACATACTAAATTCTTTTCCATGTAATAAATTCTTATATATAAATTTTTGTAAAAAATCTCTTCTGTTCCATAGATATCCTTACTAATTCCTGATCTCTTTACTAAGATCTCCTGACTAATGCCTAGGAATGTTTTAATAATTGCAGGTTTTATGGTATATTTTAATGTATGGTAGATCAGATAAATGTCTTTTCAGTATTACAGTTTTTTCAGAACATTCTTGGCTTCTTTCAGATGAATGTTAGAATGATTTTGCAACGTTTCAAAAATATCTGATGGGATTTTTTTATTAGAATTTCATTAAACCCATAAATTAGGTTAGGAAGAATAAATTGATTTTCCTACCCAGGATCATGGTAGGTCTTTTCCTATATTCAATTTAAAAATATTTCCCTGTAAACTATATAATATTCTATATATGGGTCCAGTATATTTCATATTTAATTATAGATATTATAGATTTTCTTTGCGGGTGGGGGAGGGGTGTGGGGAGAAAACATTAGCATTACTTTAAATGTTCCTAACTCTAGTTTTCCCATTCTTTTTATAATATAACTTTTGACAATGGAAGGTTATTTAAAGACTTAATTATCAACCTGTAGCAGAACAAACTATTCAATGCATATGAGGATCTCCAGATTATAGTATCATACATAACAAGTTTCCAGCTTCTAAGACACCAAATTAGATGTGTTCTTAATTGCCTGTCCAGAGCCTTTTAGCCAGGCAGGGCATTGATGATTATTTTTTCCTCCTAATTTTCTTGTGAATGTGTAACTGTTATCATCAATGACTATTTACTTCAAGTTCTTTGAGGCATTTTCAGAAGGATTGGAGTACATTCACCAACACCAGCATTAAAGTCTATTCCTGGACTGCCCATCTTAGGCAATGGCATTACCACAGTTAAAACTTTGGGGTTCTCTCTTACACCGCTTCCTCACTTAAACTCACCTACCGAGTCCTCTTGAGTGCTCCAACAGTGTTTTTTTCAACTGTGTCTTTTTTCGTTCCCACATTTCAAAGCCTCCCATCACTCTGCAGTCATCTCCCTCCATTTTGTCCACACCACACTACCTTTCACCTTTACCATAGCCAGAGTGATCTTCCTAAAACTCAAGTCTGATCCTGACACACCCTCACTTGCTTAAGCACAGGATAAATCCAACATGCAGGAGGAGCTAGCTGTATTTTACAATATTGTGTTGGGTGCTAATCATACAAAGATAAGTAAGACCTCGACTTGTACCGAGATGTTAAGGAATAAAGGCCAGATGTGTTAGCATCGCAGGCTAGCAACTAGTTATCTGACCAGGCTGACTTCCTACCACTCCCTTACCTCTCCCCTGATATCCAGATATCCTGGACTCCTGAGAAAACACTCACTTTGACTCTATCATGCTTTGCTCAAGCTGCTCTATGCCTGGCCTGCTCTTCATGGCAAAATCTTACCTTCTTTCAATGCTAGATTCAACCTCTTGTGAGATGTGAAGCTTTACTCAATGCTTATCCCTCTTCTAACATCATAGAAGGTAGAGCTAGCTACTCCCTTGACTGATCTCCCACAGCAGTTAGTTTGCACCAGCAATGCAACACAAAGAGACTAATTTGTCTCAGTGTGTGTCTTCTTGGCTTTACTGTGATTGTCTTATAGCAGAGGCCCTGAGTCAGTCACCTTTCGACACCTGCTCCAGCACCTAGTCTTACAAATAACACTGAAATGCTCAAGTCTGTGAGAGGAAGCCACAAGCAAAGAAGGTGCTGAGGCCTTTTATTCTTTTTCTAAAAAATAAGGTAGTGTTTTCTCAAGGCAAAAATTCAACTTATTTTTTTGCATTTTAATAATTCTTGTCCTCAGTGTAAACAGCTTGAAGGCAACATAGGGTTTGGAATCAGAAAACCTGAGTTTAGTCTGCAGTACTCTATGAATTTGAACACGTCGCATAACCTCTATGAGACTTACCAACCTCCACCATAAATTAGAAATGTCTGCCTACCAGGGCTGTTTTGAGAGTTATGTGAAATTATATACATAAGAAGCTGAAAAATATTTTATGGGAAAGCACTCTAAATGTCATTGTAATTTTTATTATGGTTATTTTTATACATAAATGGAGGCAGTTTTACTTTTCAGAGATTTTAGAAATAATTTTGGAGGAGTAAAGCCCATGTAAATAAATATATATATATATATATATATATTAATGACACTTGTATCTAAGTTTGCCTAGGTTTTCTAATTTTTAAAATATCCTGGGGAGGGGGTACAAAATTTCATTTCCGCCTGTTAATTTTTGGGTTATCCTACTTCTAAGATTGCCATCAGGTTTCCACAGCTTAGAGTGCTTCTGTGGCAGGTGTAGTATTTTGGATCCTAATCTGTTTTCTTTCTCCTTGGACTTTTCCATTTTTCTCCTGTCTATTCAAGCAGATAGCTGGTTGTGTGCTTATTGACTCAGGGGTGGCACCTGACAGGATGGAGAAGAGAATGCATAGCCTTTCCAGCTTTTGAATTTTAAAGGAAGAATCCTGGGCATAGGGCTAGAAATGGTGAGGAGAGTGGAGCTACCCTCCCAGAGTCAAGAGATTTTTCTGGGCTGGAGAAAGGAGAGGAGAAGGGAAAGAGAAATCCGTGGGCTCCAAAAGCAGAGGGTTCCTATGTCCTGCTTCCTAAGAAGTACTGCTAGGAGGAGTGGCATGATCCCATAAAAATGAGCTGGTTAGGGTGCTGGAAATACTACTTCTCTAGCCAGTAGGGACGTTAGTAACCTGTATAATGTGATTAATAATATCCACCTCACCAAGCAAAGCAATTTTGAGAATTATATGAAGGAAATACATGCGAATACCTGGTACTAAATAGGTATTCAGTAAATGTTATATTCCCTCCAATCCCCATTTATGCTTTGGTCCTGTTCAGCAAACCACTTTCATTCCTCAGTCAACCCTATGCTCCATTTCCCATGTTCTTGCTCCTGGACTGCTGAGTGGTACTAGACAAAAAGAGCAAAAACCATACAGGCAAGAGCCAAGCTGCCTCCCCCTCCTGTTCTTTCCTCTTCCCCTCTCCCTCCCTCTTCTCCTTCCCCTCCTCATTGTCTCCCTACTCTCCATCCTCTTCATCTTCTTTTATGAACATCACGCTGCTACTAAACCAGTAGTCCTGGTATCCCTTCTCCTTCTCTCACCCAGTCCTGCAGAGACTCAATATTCTTCCACCATCAGGGCAAAACAGAGCCTCTGTCTGGGCAGCGCAAGCACGCCCTTTGCCCATGTGTCCTCCTGGCAAGGTTAGGCTGGAGTAGGGCAGGGGTAGGGCATTCTCGACAAAATACCGTCCTTCTCCCTTCTCAGTGGACAAATTCTTTGTTTATGAAGTACTGATGGAAGACTGTTTCTGTCTGAGGAGAAGTTCCCTTCCAGGGTCTCAGGAAAGAGAATTGAAAGTAAGATCTGAAGGAACTGAGATGTTCCTTTTGATTTCCTATGTCTGAGTGGTAACTCTCTCAAATAGTAACACGAGCCATGACAGCGCGTGGCCTCAGAACATGTGGATGGCTAAAAGGAGGCAGGTCAATAATTGAGTTATTCACAGACCTGCAGTTCATGATACCTTATGGAATCTGTGTGGCCTTGGGTGCTCTCTCCTGTCACTATGTTTCTGGTGGGACCCCAAGGGGCACAGGAGGGTGGCAAATTGCTAGCAAGACTTTGCTGAGTGCTTTGCAGGGAAACAGGTCTGGTTTCCGTTTTGAGCTGAGCATCCTGGTCGAGACACTCAGTTCTCTACTTAGCTGCTCCAGAAATGGTTAAATTTCTCTATGTGGTGCTTAGGTTTCTATACTTAGACAGCTGTGGTAGCCCATCACTAGGGCATATTTGTTAGTGCTTCATACTTATATACTTATATAAATAAATTGGGTTTTCCCATGCTCTCTATAGAAGGAGAGGCCTGTGGTTTTTCAAAGGCATATGTTGTGTTGTCATCCTTGGAAAATGTTATCGTTTGTCTCCTAGTAGATCTCAGAATCCTTAGAGAATCGGAAATGTGACAGATAAGTTTTGATCACAGGGAAGGTGATGTGGGAGCCATCAGGCATGGGATTGGAAAGACAGATGTAGGTATAATGCTGTCTTGGGGTCTTGATTTCCAGATGGTAAAGGATGTGTGGAGAGCTGAAAGTGTGATTACTTTCACCTTCTGTACCTTTTAACTTCCAATACCTATGGATAGGCCATCGCTGTGGGCCCTCTCAGAAAGCGTAGTTGCCCAAGGATTGGCCTGATCTCTGTCTCAGCTTATTTTCTTTTAACCCTGGGGATATGGTTTACTTTAAGTTGCAATATCTTTGTTCTTTCTGTTTCCTACAGATTCATGAAGGTGGCAGGAAACACAGTGGATGCAGTTACCTGGCAACAGTAGGTATTCACCATTTTTGCTCTTACTTATTATCAGATGCTGTGAAATGAAAGATAAGTAGTTGTCATGAAGTTATAACTGAAATTTAATAAACTATCTTCCGTGCTCCAAGAAAAAAGTTAAAACTAATTCCAAAATTAATTGTTGGCAATCAGTAACTTTAATCATAATGAAAAATATTTTATTCTGCATTTACACTCTTAGTTTCTGTAAACAACAAGTTCCAAATATTTCCTGAAATTCTTATCCTCCTTCAGTTTGTCGTTGTGAGTCATGGATTGAGTGGGTCTGAGGATCTTGTCATTCCCTTGCTTAAAACCCCCCAATGCTGGGGCTTCCCTGGTGGCGCAGTGGTTGGGAGTCCGCCTGCCGATGCAGGGGACACTGGTTCGTGCCCCGGTCCGGGAAGATCCCACATGCCACAGAGCGGCTGGGCCCATGAGCTGTGGCCACTGGGCCTGTGTGTCTGGAGCCTGTGCTCCGCAGCCGGAGAGGCCACAATAGTGAGAGGCCCGCGTACCCCAAACAAACAAACAAACAAACAAAAAAAACCAAAAAACCCTCAGTGCCTTCCCTTTGCATGTAGACCACAAGCCACACTCTCTACTCTGGCCTATAAGGCTCTTTGTGTTTGGCCTCTGCTCTCGTCTGATGCCACCCTGCCCTTACTCATTCTGTCCCAACACACTGGTGAGGACTTTCAGTTTGTAGAGGGTTCACATGCATGTCTGCCTCAAGAACTTTGTATGTGTCATTCCCTCTGCCTGGAATGCTGTTATCTTCATATTTTGTGTAGCTTACTCCTTCTCATCTCTTAAGATTCAGCTTACATGTCACCTCCTTCAAGAGGCCTTCCCTGATGATCCTATCTAAAGTAGACCCCCTATTTAATTGTCTTTCTTAGCTCCTTCTTCCATAGCACTTACCATAACTTACAATTACTATTTTTTATACCTGTTTTTGTAATTTGTGTGTTTTCTCTTTTACCAGAATAGCACTTATTCAGTTCAACAAGTGCTTATTTAGGCAACTGTTAATTGGGCATTTACTGGGGGGAAAATAACGCCAATGATAATAATAACAATGTGGCAGGAACCTTTATGTGTCTTACTATATCTGATCCTCAGAACAAGCAAATGAGGTCAGGACTGTTTTTATCTATATTTTTCTACAACTTAGAGGAAGGTGTATAAAATCCAAAGATTACACAGAAAGTGGCAGATTTTGGACTTGAAGTTGGTTCTGTCTCACTCCATGGGCTTCTCTTAACTGTTACGGCTTTGGTAACAAGACAATGATCCTATACTGGAAAGATTACATTCTATCGGTGTAATTCAAATCCTCTTCAGTGTCCTCACCAAAAGCTATCTGGATAATGTAGCATAAAGACAAGAGACTGGAGAATTTATAGTGTTTATAAAGAGGAGTAATGAGATCAGTGTACAAAAATTAGTTGGTAAGAATGTAAGCATTGCTCAGTTATCATGGCTGACAGGGAGGGATCAGAGAAAGTTTTTATCCCCTACTCAAGTACTCTCCATAGTACAAATGCAGTGAAGTGAGCACAGTATTTTTTTTTTTTTATAAAGGAGAAATACATTTTTGTAAATAGTTTGTTTATTAGCTATTTAAAAAAATATTGGCCATCTCTCAAGATAAATCTCATGTGTTTGTAACTACTCTAAAAATACCCCCAAAGCAGGCATGGGGTTGTGTTTCTTTTGGCTCCAGGATCAGCACTCATTTGGGGACAACAAGTAGCACCTGGACTCTACCATTTATTCCTTACAGCCATAATTTTCAGTCAAGACTTGGAATAGTCATGGAACAATTCCAAGAAATCTTGGCCAGGAGGACTCAGTGAAAATTAAAGCCAAATGCCATGTTTCTCTAACCCTGAGAAATGCTGAGGTGAAAATTTCTTAATAATGTAAAGGAGATCAAGAGTCACTGTCAGGAAAAAAAAAAAGGAGAATAGAATTTGTCAGTATACATCTAGCCAAAAGAATCAATTCAATACTAGGATATTGAGCTTGGAGCTTGAACAACCAGAACTCTGAGTCTGAAGTCATAAATAAATAAATCTATATAGTTAGACTATTTTGATTTGGACTTTCATGCTCTTGGATTTTCAGGACCAAGATACACGACTTGATGATTGGTTCTTCCCTCCAACCCATGCAGAAAACCCAGAAAGAGTTAGTGAGATGAAGTTTCAATTACAGGAATGGTGGAATAGCTTGTATCAGATATCAGTGATAAATCTGGACAATAATTAAATACACACACACACACACACACACACACACACACACACACACACACAAAGAGTGATCAAAAGGCAGCAAAAGCTAGAGGAAGTTATTCAATTCCTGAAAGACGTGAATGGCACTGGTGAGATCTGTTGTTACTTAAGAATCCATACAGTATGAGGTGGCTTTAAACTCAGAAGAAATACATGTCATATTGATTTGAGGTGTCGGAAAAAAAAAGTCAGAAGGTGGAAATCTCAGAAAGATAGAGTAATGGGGCAAAACACCAAATATGCATATAAACTTCCTTTCAAATTTTTGCCTGATCCCTGAACTGTGCATATTTAAGGGAGACTTCAAGGAGCCTGGGAGAAAACAACAGCTGGAAGCCTGAAAAATTTGAACAGAAATTTCAGCTGCTGTCTGTCACATGAGGGACAGAGATTGTAATTTGAATCTCACAAATTGAGGGGCTTGATAAACACCTTGTGCTTTCCAGTGAAAACTAAAAGACATGCCTCAGGAGTAAAGTCTATGTCCCAGGACTAAGGGTTTGCCTTAAGTCTAATGTGTAGCCACAACAGACTCACCCTAACGAAGTCTGAACTGCAGCTGCTACAAGAACAAGATGACCAGACGTTCATCCAACTGCCTGCTAGATCCCAGACCAACACTCTTCTGTCTCTACAACATATCAACCACACTTTCCAGTATACAATTTTAAAAATTACTAGACATGCAAAGAAACAGAAAAATGTGGCCCATGGCCAAGAGAATGATCTATGACTTGAAACCCTGAGATGACCCAGATAATAGGATTAGCTGACAAGGGTTTTAAAGAAGCTATTGCACATATATTCAAATAGTTAAGGGAAAATGTCCCTATTGAGTGAACATATAGGGAAATATCAGCAGTGACATGGAAACTTTATATATATATATATATATATATATATATATAAAACAGAACCAAATGAAATTATTAAAGAAAAAATAGAAAACTGAAATGATGGGAATTCCGTGGTTGTCCAGTGGTTAGTACTCCATGCTTCCAATGCAAGGGGCACAGGTTCGATCTCTGGTTGGGGAACTAAGATCCCACAAGCCATGCGGTGCGACCAAAATATATAACTAAATAAATAACTGAAATGAAAGACTCACTGGATGGGCTTACTAAGAGATTGGAAAGTACAGAAGAAAGGGTTAGTGAACTTGCATACACATCATTTGAAATTATACAGTTAAAGAACAGAGAAAAAATATTGGGAAGAAAATTGTCAAAGGTTCAGCAACCTCATTGCCAATATCAAGTAACATGTGTGCAATTAGAATCCAGATGACAAGAGAGAGAGAATGAGGCAGAAAACTTTTTTAAGAAACCAAATCTGGGGACTTCCCTGGTGGTCCAATGGCTAAGGCTCCGCACTCCCAATGCAGGGGGCCCAGGTTCGATTACTGGTTGGGGAACTAGATCCCACATGCATGCCACAACAAAGAGTTTGCATGCTGCAACTAAGAGTCTGCATGCTGCAACTAAGAAGTCCATGTGCTGCAACTAAGGAGACCGCATGCCGCAACTAAAGATCCTACATGCCGCAACAGTCCTGGCACAGCCAAAATTAATTAATTAATACGTTAATAAATAAATATTTTTTTAAAAAAAGAAACCAAAGCTGAACTTCTCTCAAATTTAGTGAAAAACTTTTAGAACCAAGAAGCTAGGCAAGCCCTAAGAAGGAAAAATACAAGGAAAATCACACCTGGACATAATATTTAAACTGTTGAGAACAAAAGGATGGAGAAAAATCTTCAAAGCATTCAGATAAAAATGACACTTTACATAGAGAGCAAAGACACAAATGATGGCTAACTTGACATCAGAAAAAAATGGATAACAGAAGACAATGGAACTGCATCTTTAAAGTGCTAAAGAAGAAAAAGTCAAACCAGAGTTCTCTATCCAGAAAAATATTCTTTTAAAATGAAAGTGAAATAAAGATGTTTTGGGTAAGTGAAAGCTGACAGACCTGTGCTACAAGAAATACTAAAGGAAGTTCTTCAGACAGAAGTAACATCAGAAGGAAAGTTGGATCTCAGAAAATAATGAAATGCTTTGGAAAGTGTAAATTTATAGATAAATATATTTTTTCTCTTAATTTCTTTAAAAAAACCTGACTCTAATACAAATATATAACATTGTATTATGGGGTTTATAACATACAGAGTTGTAAAAATATACGGCAATAATACCACAAAGGATGATGAAGGGAGGAGGCTGTAAATGGAGTTATACTGTTCCAAGTTTTTTTAATGTGAAGTAATACAATATTTACTCTAAGAAGACTGTGAAATTGTATTCCTAGAATTAAGGTTGTGGATAGAACTAAAGTTGCTGACCTAAAGTAGGGAGGTTATCTTGGATTATCCAGATGGACCCAATGTAACCATTAGAGTGGAAGAGGGAGTCAGAAAAGAGGAGGCATGGGAAGATTTAACTACAGAAGAGGAAGTCAGAGTGATGTGATGTGAGAAGGATTTGACCCACTATTGTTGGATTTGAAGGTGGAAGAAAGGGGTCATGAGTGAAGGAATAAGGGCAGTCTCTAGAAGCTGGAAAAGTCAAGGACATGGATTCTTCTCTAGCACTTCCAGAAGGAATACAGCCCTCCTAATACTTTGATTTTAACCCAGTGAGATCCATGTTAATTTCTAACATACAGAACGATAAGATAATAAATTTGGATTGTTTTAAGCCACTGTTTGTGATAATCTTTTAAAGAAGCAATAGAAAACTATAGAAACAATACATAATAACAGAGATTCAAAGTACCCAAAGAAAAAACTAAAAGAACAAAAGGTGGAAAAATAGATAAATCTACTTTCATAGTTGGAGATTTAAAAGCATCTCTTTCAGTAATTAATAGGACAACTAGATTAAAAACAGAAAGGATATAGGAGATTTGAATAGCACTATCAATCAACTTGACCTAATTGACAGTTGTAGGCTGAGTTGAACATACATTCTTTTCCAGTGCCCATGGAACCATTCATCAAGATAGATCATATATGCTCAGCTATGAAACAAGTCTCAATAAATTTGAAAGGATTGAAATCATACAGAATTTTTTAATTGAAATATAGTTGATTTGCAATATTGTGTTAGTTTCAGATGTACAGCAAAGTGATTCAGTTATATATATATATATATTTTTCAGATTATTTTCCCTGTGCTATACAGTAAATCTTTGTTGCTTATCTATTTTATATACAGTGGTGTATATCTGTTAATCCCATACTTCTAATTTATCCCTCCCCCTTTCCCCTTTGGTAACCATAAGTTTGTTTCCTATGTCTGTGAGACTGTTTCTGTTTTGTAAATAAATTCATTTGTATTATCTTTTAGAGTCCACATATAAGTGATAGCATATAATATTTGTCTTTGTCTGACTTACTTTACTCAGTATGATAATCTCTAGGTCCACCCATGTTGCTGCAAATGAAAATATTTCATTCTTTTCATGGGTGAGTAATAGTCCATTGTGTATGTATATACCACATCTGCTTTATCATTCATCTGTTGATGGACATATAGGTTGCTTCCATGTCTTGGCTATTGTAAATAGTTGCTGCTATGAACATTGGGGTGCACGTATCTTTTCAAATTAGAGTGTTCGTCTTTTCTGGATATATGCCCAGGAGTGGGATTGCTGGGTCATATGGTAGCTCTATTTTTAGTTTTTTAAGGAACCTCCATACTGTTTTCCATAGTGGTTGCACGAGTTTACATTCCCACCAACAGTGTAGGAGGATTCCCTTTTCTCCACACCCTCTCCAGCATTTATTGTTTATAGACTTTTTGACGATGGCCATTCTTACCGGTGTGAGGTAATACCTCATTGTAGTTTTAATTTGCATTTCTCTAATAATTAGCAATGTTGAGCATCTTTTCATGTGTCTGTTTTGATGACAAAGAAATTAAGTTAGATATCAGTAAGAAAAATATCTATAAAATACCTAAATATTTTGAAATTAAATAACACACTTTGAAATAATCTGTGAATCAAAGAAGAAATCATGAGGGAAAGTAAGAAATATTTTGAAATGAGTATGATGATATATTTTATCAAAATTGGTGGAATTCAGAAAAAACAGCTTAGAGGGAAATCTATATTCCAATATGCTTATATTAGAAAAGAAGAAACATTGGTATCAATGACCTTTTTTAGTTTCTATCTTAAGAAGCTAGAAAAAGAACAAACTAAACTCAAACCAAGTAAAATAAAGAAAATTACAAAGGTAAAAGCAGAAAGCAATAAAACATAGAATAGACAAGCAGTAGAGAAAATTTACAAAGCCAGAAGTATCTCTTTGAATAGGTGAACAAATTTGAAAACTTAGAGAGAGAGATTGAAAGATAGAGGGAGAGAGAGAAAGAGCGAATGGGAAAGAAAAAACAGAAATTGCCACTATCATGAATAAAAAAGGGATTCTCGGGGCTTCCCTGGTGGCGCAGTGGTTGAGAGTCCGCCTGCCGATGCAGGGGACGCGGGTTCGTGCCCCGGACCGGGAGGATCCCACGTGCCGCGGAGCGGCTGGGCCCGTGAGCCATGGCCGCTGGACCTGCGCGTCCGGAGCCTGTGCCCCGCAACGGGAGAGGCCACAACAGTGAGAGGCCCGCATACCGCAAAAAAAAAAAAAAAAAAAAAAGGGATTCTCACTATAGGTCACATAGATATTAAAAGTATAATAAGGGAACATTATGAACAACTTTATACCAACAAATTTGACAATTGAAATGGACAAATTCCTTGAAAATATAACATCAAAATGACACATTAGGGCTTCCCTGGTGGCGCAGTGGTTGAGAGTCCGCCTGCTGATGCAGGGGACACGGGTTCGTGCCTCGGTCCGGGAAGATCCCACATGCTGCGGAGTGGCTAGGCCCATGAGCCATGGCCGCTGAGCCTGCACGTCCGGAGCCTGTGCTCCGCAAAGGGAGAGGCCACAACAGTGAGAGACCCGTGTACCGCAAAAAAAAATAGAAAATAAAAAATGACACATTAAAAATTCTTGATATCATTATAGTATATCTGGTTCATTTTGGAATATCTGGCAATTTCTTATATAAATAAAATAAACCTATTCTATGACAGAGCAATTCCATCACAAGGTATTTACCCAAAGGAAATAAAAACATGTCACACAAACACTTTTATAAGAATGTTCATAGCAGTTTTATTAATGATAGGTAAAAACTAGAAACAGCCCAGGTGTCCATCAGCAAGAGAATGGATTAAACAAACTGTTGTATAGTTGTATAAAGGAATAATACTCAGCAAGATCAAAAAACAAAGTACTGATGCACTTCACAACATAAATGAATCTCAAAATCATTATGCTAAGTGCAAAAAAAGCCTTATATAAAACAGCATATTTATGTCTTTCCAATTATATGAAGTTCTGGAATAGATTGTGAAAATTAGAAAATTGCCTCTGTAGGTGTAGGGGGTAGAGACATGGATCGAGAGCGAAAGGCACAAGAGTGAATTTTCTGGGGTAATTGTAATGTTCTACACTTTGATAGGGATTTGGGTTACACAGGATTTTGTATGCTTTTGTCAAAATTCATCAAATGATACATTTAAGTTTTGTACAGATCATTGTATGTAAAATTTACTTAAGAAAAAGAACCATAGCAGATATTAGAGAACTCTATTAAAGAACTCTGGTTAATAGTATGATTGATGAAGTGTTTAGGATGAAGTATACTGAAGTCTGCAACTTATTTGAAATGCCTCAAAACATAAAATGGATCAATGGATGGATAGAGGGATAGATAGATTGATAAATGTGTGATGAAGCAAATGTAGCAAAACGTTAATGGTAGAACCTAGGCGGTGGATATACTTTTTTCACTCTACAATTCTTTCCATCTGCTTCTGTTTGAAATTTTTCATAATAAGATATAGGAAAAAAGCCTAAATTGTTATACCTAAATATATTATATAATATTAAATAATATACTGTTGTGAAAATAGTTATGAAAAATAAATAAGAAAATGCTTTTAAGTGAATCAAATAAAATATACAATTCATACCTCAATAATATAAAAATGCACAGAAACTCAAAGAAAAGTTACTAATAGGTTAATAGTATTAACCTTTAGATGTACGGAGTATAGGGATGCTTTTATGGTCATCTTTACTTTTCTATAGTTTCCAATTTTTCTGTAATAAGGATGTATTTATTGCATCCTTATTACATCCTTATTTTTGTTTATAATAGAAACCATCAATACCCAGCTCCACCCTTCCCAACTCCAATTCCCCCTCCCCAGAAGCAATCATCACAGTTTTAGCCACTTGTTATATTTGTTTCCATATTTCTAAATAACGATCTGATGGTATTTAAAATTTTTTTCCAATTTAAATATTATCTATTAATTTCCTACTATGGAAGATAAGAATTTAGCTCTCATACCTCCCTAACTCATCACACACTTAAACATACTTACATTTCCCCATCCTCCAATATTTTATATCTTAAGTATTGGTTAGATCAGAGTTCAATGCTCATATTTTTATTCCTATGTAAATATGACTCACAGAAGAGAATGTGTGTGTAATGATTACATTTTCTTTCTTCCACAACTTTTTGTTTTCCCTGCAATTAATAACTCTTTTTCATTTGCTTAATTTCTTATTAGCCTTTCCCTAAGTCATGCCTAAATTCTGTACCAGAGGAGTAGATCTCTCTCTTTGTGCAAACACTCCAGGTAGCCATCAGTTTCATCTTGTCCTTGGAGGTGTTCTCCTGGAGCAGTCTCTCCTCTGGTCCCATCTGGACTAATTGATCTCCGTGCTTCCTGCACAGCTGTTGTCCTGGGATCTCCCTTCACCATCATCCTAGGGATTCCTTTTGGCTCTCTTATTTGTTGGATCCATGCCTTTTTATGAAGTTTACTCCCTCATTTTGGTGGAACATTTTTTTTCCAACAACTTCCTGAGAAAAGATAAATGAGAGGTAAACTTGTTGAGACCTTGTATTAGAATTTGATTTATATTTTGGATGCATACAGATTTCCCGTGGATTTTGATGCTTTGGCTCCATTTTATTCTAGCTTTTCTTGTAACTATTGAGAAATCTGATCCTTTTAAATTTCCATTCCTTTTATTTGCTCTGTTTTTTCTCTGTTGGTACTTGTAAAATCTTCTTTTTGTCCTCAGTGATCCTTTGTGTGACTCTCTTTTTATTCTGTTTACTAGGTATGTGGTGGACCCTCTCAATCTGAAACTCATACCCTTCAGTTTAGGGAAATTTTTTTCTTTGATGATTTTCTTCTTCTTTTTTGTGCTCGCTCTCTCTCTCTCTCTCTCTCTCTCTCTCTCTCTCTCTGGAACTTCCATTAGTCAGATATCAGAACTCCTCAAATAGTAGTCTAATTTTTATATATTTTTCTCTCCCTTGTTTTTTTCTTCTATTTTCTGCTAAATCTCCTTAATAACCTAAGTTTTCTGTTGAAATTTTCATTTCTGTTATCATATTTCTAATTTCCAAAAACTGTTTTTCAAAGCTTCCTTTTTATGGCTTCTTTTCTTGTTTCTGGATGCAATATCATTTTTCTCTCTGAAGATATCAATTTTAGTTGTTTGTTTATTTTGTTTCTTATTTTCTCTTCTCACCCTCTTTCTCTCCCTCCTTTTTCCTTCCTCCCTTCCTTTCCTTTCCTTTCTTTCTTCTCCAATACTTTTCTTATGATTTCTTCATTAAACTTGTTTCCCTCTATGTTCTTCCCTCCTCCCCCCATTTCCTTCTTTCTTTTTTTTTTCTTTCATATTAAAGATCTTCCTCAAATGTCAAATGATGGTTAGATCTCTATTCCTATTTAAGAGAGAGGCACGAAAAACTGATTGGATGTTTTTATTCCTCATGGACATTTCTTCTCAACTAGTTGAGAGTCTATGTAGGGTGATCCGCCTGGGTTATTACATTAGGGGATTCCTAACTGTCCATATCTGCTGGTCTTTTCTTATGTGCAATTTAGTTTTTCCAGAGAAGAATTCTCTCTTCTGCCAACTTGGAAGTATAAATCTGCTAGCATCCTCATATCTAAGAAAGGAGCTGGATATCTCATTGTTTAGTATGTAGCCTTTCACTTAATCCTGTTGTTTTCAGTGTGGTTGCCCCCACCTCAGCTATGTTTGGTGACCCTGACTCTAGCTCAACCTCCAATGCTCTGCTCTCTTAGAAATGGGACAGTTTCTCAACTATGTAGGGTAGTGGATCATATTTATAGATACCTACTGTATTAGGATTAAAACAGAAATTTAAAAAACATTTATTTTAAAATAATAAATTCATTACATTTTACCACAAATAATGTATTTTTATAAAATAACTATATTTTCCAAAAAATAAGGTTAGTGAGAAGAGTGGCGTTATTTTATATTCTTGAAAATTTCTTTAACACGTAGCTTAATTGAAGATGTGTGGATTCTTGTATCTTCTATGTTTTGTGGCAACATATTGTTTTGGTTTAAAAATATGAAGACAGTTTGCCCTCACGGAGATATGTAGCTTAAAAAGGGAGGAGTATTTAGTCTTTTTCAGTTTATTGTGGCTGTTCTTCTCAGATACTACACCAAAATTCAACAAGTGATAGCTTCCTAAAGGTTAGTTGCAATATGGACTATGAAGCCATATCTATGAACTTTTCATACTCTGATGCATTAAATTTTTTGGTTTTGCATTTTGAATGTATCTTTTACCCATGCATGATTTTAACATCATGCATTGATCATTTGGAAAATATTGTTTTATTGAGTTGTGAGTTATGCAGATCTTCCAAATGTTGATACATTTTATTATGAAACATCAAAAAAGCACATTTATTAATATCACCCCTGACCTAATCAGAAAAAGTCTTTTAAGTTTTGGGAAGCTGACAACCTCATGGTGACAGATACAAATATTCTAAAATTCTCATTTTCACTTAACAGATAAAAGTTTATAATCAGCAACAAGTTCTATCAGTTGTTATCCTTGAAGTGACAGGCTTATTTTGTTCATTTTTGAGAAAAATGTCTTCCAAATACCCAAGTCTGAATAACCATAATTTGTCTGTCGGTCACTCTTTCAAGTAAAAATTTTGCTCATGAAAAAAATGACCAATTTAGTTTGCAAATCAAACAATCATGCAAGTGTTTATCCTTGAGACAACCATCATCGTGCTTGGCTGTGGAAGTGACGCCTTTTATATATATTTCTCATTTAGTCATGTAGAATATTTTTAAAATGTGTACTCAGGGGTTAAATTTTAATTAAATTTATAATTTTTATTACTTTATCAAGGGAATTATTAAGTAAAACTGACATTTTTGTTTTCTTGCAAGTATGTGACATGACCACCAGCACAGTTTGACGTTCCTGCCTTGATTTGTGTTAAGCTCTTTTGCCCACTGTTGCTTTGGTACCATCAGTCCAAATGTCAAATAGTTTTTCCAAAACAAACCATGAGAGTCAAATAAATTATTTAACACTTCATGTGTTTCATCACCATTTGTATTTAGTGCCAAGCATTTGTGTTTAGTAACAATACACCAAGTGTATTTTACTGCTATTCACATAAAAGAAGATCTTTATCAGTGGTTAGTTGGTGTTTATGTTGGATGGATACAAAAAAAAAGCTATGTCTGTAGATTTATCAAGATATTAATATCTGGAGATATTAACTTTGTCTTCATGTTTTCAGCTAAATCTTTAACGAGTTAATGTATTGTTGGGAAATGGTCCTGGGGTGATTTCTTTTAGTAACTTTTACTGACTTTTCATCCAGCAGGCATTCAGCAACGTCAACTGTAGAAGCCTCTATCGCTCCTTTAGCTACCTTGTGTACCTTTCTAGCCAATGCAGTATGATAAGCTACTCTATAAGATGCTTTCCTAAATTTAAAATTATTTCGAAGATTTTTCTAGATTTTAAATTTAGAAAATCCTTCAGAATAATTTTTAAATGTTACTTGCAAAATAAGACAACAAAATGTTCTTACTTTCATATAGGCATAAGAAAAACATTAGAATTTCAAAATAACTTATTGGATGATTTTAAGGTTACACAGATCATAGCAGGTATAATAAAAACAGCTTGGGGCTTCCCTGGTGGCGCAGTGGTTGAGAGTCTGCCTGCCGATGCAGGGGACACGGGTTCGTGCCCCGGTCCGGGAAGATCCCACATGCCGTGGAGCGGCTGGGCCCGTGAGCCATGGCCGCTGAGCCTGCGCATCCGGAGCCTGTGCTCCGCAACGGGAGGCCACAACGGTGAGAGGCCCCCGTACCGAAAAAAAAAAAAAAAAGCTTGTAAGAACACAGTAGAAGTATTGAGAACAAACTGAGTTAACCTTTGAAAACACACATATTTATACCCCCAAAAATCATACCTTAGAAAAGTCTAGAAAACAAGAATATACAAGCATACATTCCATTAGTTGTCAGAGCAATGACATTGTCACATGTTATATAGATACTGGGAAACCCACACTTGTGAGAAAATGAGAGTGAAAATGGCAAATAATTGTCATAGTATTATTATGAAAATAGCTTTGATCTTATGGACTCCTGAAAGGGTCTTGGGTATCCCAGGAGTCCCTGGACCATACTCTAATAACCACTGATATAGAGTGAGGGTAGGGATCTGAGGGTCTAGTTGTTTTTCAGTTCTCTTGTTTCAGCCCCCCTTTCTCTCCCATTCACAAAGGCACCTGGTGCTTCCAGCTCCTGAGACTTTCTGGGGTTCCACAGCAAGAAGCAAACTCCTTTTAGGTTTCCCTAAAAGGATTCATGGGTGTGGAATTCAGCCTCCTCTGGTTAGCTAAGTCAGTTATCACTCTTCTGTTTTCTAATATCAACATTTTTATTGTGGTGTTTTCCTATCCTATTCTCTTAGACCTTCTGGGTTAATGCCTTTTTTCTTTTTTTGTCCCATTACCATTGTTTTAGTGGGGTTTTGGGAGCGAGCGTCGTAAATGCCTGTTTTTAAAACACCATATTTAACCTGAAATCCTGCTGTCTGCTCTTTTGTTCTTCTAGGATTATTTTTAATAAGACAAAATTTAAAAATTAATTTTAAAATATGAAATCAATGTTCATATTTATCAATTTAGGCAAACCCAGGTGTCCTCAATGCCTGGGCCTCACCAGAGGCAAACAGAAAAAAAAACTACAGCTGTGTAGCCCAGACATCAGTATTTTGAAGAAGTTCATTATGTGATTCTGACATTTAGTGAGGATTGAGAACTACTGCCCTGGAGCCTTCTGATTGAGCATCAATAGCCCCTCGGCACTTAAATTCCAGAGAGCACACTCAGCATACAGCTTCTAGACCACCACCAGCAGCAACGGCATCACCTGGGAGCTTGTGAGAAATGCAAATTCTCAAGTCCTATTCCAGACCCACTGAAACAGGACCCAACAATCTGTGGTCTTACACTCCCTCCAGGTGATTCTGATGTGCTCTAAACTTGAGAACCACAGCCATAGAAGATGACTGCCTTTTTTCTAAGAATACATTCATCACTGAATTTTTTGGCATAAAACTTTTTTCAGTAGCTTCTCTTCTGACATGTCAATGGGAGAAAAGATGTAAGAAAAATTGCCCTGAGAATTAGCTTTTAGAAAATTCCTGCCCCGGGACTTCCCTGGTAGCACAGTGGTTAAGAATCTGCCTGCCAATACAGGGGGCATGGGTCCGATCCCTGGCCAGGGAAGATCCCACATGCCGCAGAGCAGCTAAGCCCGTGAGCCACAACTACTGAGCCTGCGTGACACAACTACTGAAGCCTGTATACCTAGAGCCCGTGCCCCACAACAAGAGAAGCCACCGCAATGAGAAGCCCGTGCACCGCAATGAAGAGTAACCCCCGCTCGCCACAACTAGAGAAAGCCTGCGTGCAGCAATGAAGACCCAATGTAGCCAAAAAATTTAAAAAAAAGAGAGAATTCCTGCCCCTTGTAGTCAGAGTCAGAGCTTCAAGTCATCTAGTTTTCAATAAGTTTTTCTCTTATATAAACGTCAGCGCTTTTCTCTCTTTGGTCTTAGTCTGCACTTATATGCCTCATTCCTCAGTTCTGCTGTTGCAGAAAAATGAAATATAGTATGTATACTACAGCTGTAGGCTTAAATAGATCAATTTTAAGATATCAATTTTATAATTTAGATTTTTAGCTATATTTAAAAGCATAAAAATGAACATTTTTAAGAAGTCATTGTAAGGGCAACTATGGGTTTGCCCACAATATAATTAAACGTGAGCAAAATTACTCTGAGAATAGCGTCTATTGGAAATTCATGAATGTTTCCAGGGGTGACCAGACATTAGAATGACTTGTTAAGCAAAAATTCTGCTTAAAAGAAAAAGCCGAAGGAATCCATCACATAGATAATCAGTTTTAGAGAAACAAGTGCTGACGAAATGTGGACTTTATTTGGAGAAAAAGACTTAATGTGATTCACAAGAGTGCTAAAACTTATTTAAAACACTGTTTTGGAAGGGAAGAACCTATAGAGCTGCACCTTATGGTTTCGTAGAAAGAACAAGGGCTTTGAAGTCAAACAGGCCTGGACAGAATCCCTCTGACCCTCAGTAGGTTTGTGGCCTTGGGAAGAAAGTAAATCTTTCAGAGCTCAGTTTTCTCATCTATAAAGTAGGGTTAATGCCTACTTCACAAAACTATTGTTAAAACTAAATGAGGTAATGCATGAAAAGCACTTTGTACAGTACACACAATATATTGCGTCCTCACAAAATGTGAGTTCCCTTTTTCCTTCCCTTTCTGTCTTTCTGTGATCCCTCCCAATCTCTCTGTTTATGAGTGTCTTGCTATTGAATATACAGATGTTTAGCACATATTCTATTACTGAGCATTTTTGTAGTACCATGTAGATGCTTCAGGTCTTTTGCTTATGGTCTTTTCAGCCAAAGGAAGAAAGCGGGTGGTTCTGTGGGGTCACCCTGTTATGTTTTATATTCATTCAAGAGATATCTATTGAGCACCTATTATATTAGGCACTGCGCTAGATGTTAAAGATAGACTAGGGAGAAAAAAGAGACAAGAGCCATCCTCGTGGGGAGCTTCATGGGCTTCTGATTAGCAAAGAGTCTATCCCTATAGTGATCGCTTGTATAAGCCATGCCTATTCTTCATCTGGAAGAGAAGGTAGAAAGGGAAAGGTACCCCCGGTGGAAGAAATAAGGCTGACAATAAGAAGACGATCTCTGTGGGCCCCAGAGAGAGCTATGCCTAGACAAATATCTGCTGCAGATGATTTTAAAAGGAAAGGATAAGGAGGGAAGGGAGCCACGAATGACATGGAGCTTGGCTACAAAAGAATTAGAGAAAAAGGAAGAGAGAAAAAAAGAACTTTCTAAAAGAGAGTTGAGGAATCAAAGAGCTCTTTATTTTAGGAAAATGAAGATTGGGAATTCCCCAGCAGTCCAGTGGTTAGGACTCTGTGCTTTCACTCCTGGGCTGGGGTTCAATCCCTGCACGGGGATCCCGCAAGCTGTGCAGCGTGACCGAGAAAAAAAAAAGTGAAGATTATACACACACATCTATAAGAGTGTATTTTATTTAATTGAGCATCTTCTGGTGTCAAGCTCTGTGCTAATAAGTTCGTTACAGAAGTGATTCAGAGCATGGGTTTTCTGTCTAACATACTGAGTTCAGGTCCTTAGCGCCTACTGTCTGTGTGACCTTGGGCAAGTTGCTCAGCACCTCATTGAGCCTCAATGCCTTCTTTTGGAAAGTAGGCACAATAATACCTGTGACCCAGGGAGTAGGCACCTTATCATTGGCCCAAGGGGTGTGCTTATAGCTTTCTGCTCAGCCTAATTCTGAAGGCTGCGTAGTCTCCATTAGTGGCTCCCTGTTACCTCAGTCACTACTAGGAAAGCTGTCTCAAGTGTCTACTGTTGATTTGGGCAATAGAGAGTGGGCTACTCCCTTCCCATTTCAGAGCATACACATATACAGGAAACCCCAAAAAAGGCTAGATCTGGCATTATCTCCAGGTTCCCTCAGGGGTCTCCTCTGTCTAAGGAGGGAAAGTTTGAGAAATGATGATCTAGGGCCTTGCACATAGCTAATAACATCTGCCATTCATTAAAGCTACCCAAGCATGATATACATTATATCAAGGGTATCTGCTACATGTATGGATATTAAATGGGCTGAATTTAGGGACGTACTAGGCTTGAGATTCTAAGATCACCCCCTCTATCTTTGTGCCAGGTCCCAACTGTCCTTGTCTCAATCACCCTGAAGCTCACCCTGGAGAGGTGCTGGTTGGTTCTAACTAGCCATCCTGTAACTGCATGGGAAATCAAAGGGTCTGGGTACCAGCTTAGACTTAGAACCCTCACTTCCTTTACTCTTCTGTTAAGCAAGTGTTGCACTAGTCTGGAGTCAGACTGCTGGTTTTGAATTCTGGCTCTAATGCTTACTTATCTTGTACAAGTCATTTAACTGCACTGTCTCAGGTTTTGCATCTGTGAAATAAGTACTCGTTCAAAAACAATTTACTTTCTGCCAAGTACTGTTTCAGGTTCTTGGGATAGATCAGTAAACAAAACAGACAAAAATTCCTGCCATTATGGAGCTTAGATTCTGGCAGGGAAGTGGGGGTTGGTGGGAAGGAGATGGGTAGATAGAAAGACAATAAACAATAAGTATAACAAGCAAATTATATAGCATGTTAGAAGGTCAAAAGTTGGAATAGGGGCTTCCCTGGTGGCACAGTGGTTAAGAATCTGCCTGCCAATGCAGGGGACATGGGTTCGAGCCCTGGTCGGGGAAGATCCCACATGCCGTGGAGCAACTAAGCCCGTGCGCCACAACTACTGAGCCTGTGCTCTAGAGCCCACGAGCCACAAGTACTGAGCCCACGTGCCACAACTTCTGAAGCCCACGCAGCTAGAGCCAGAGCTCCGCAACAGGAGAAGCCATCACAATGAGAAGCCCGCGCACCACAACAAAGAGTAGCCTCCACTCGCCACAGCTAAAGTCCGTGCACAGCAACGAAGACCCAACACAACCAAAAGTAAATAAATAAAATAAATACATTTATTTTTTAAAAAGTTGGAATAAAGGAAGTACTGTAGGGTGGAGGCAGACTGCAGTATTAAATGGAGTGATCTTTGAGAAGGTGAGCTTTGAGTAAAGATGTAAAAGAGTTGAGGGAATTAGCAAAGCTGATACCCTGAGGAAGTGTATCCAGGCAAAGGAGGAGCTAGATCAAAGGCTCCAAGATCGGAGTGGGTCTTAGGTGTCATATTCATTCCCACCACATAGGGTTATTGTGAGGATAAATGAAATGATGCATGTAAAGCCTTTAGCTTAGTACCTACAATCATGAGTGTAAGTTTGGTTTGATTATTATTTCTCATTTTTATGGAAGTCACATTTCTAAATATTCATTATGTTATAAAATCTTTCAGAATGATCTACATAGCACATGAATGGAATGGTGCCGTCTTTGCAATTGCTGTTTTCCTCCTTACATATTCTTGACTTTTATACATATTACTTTGAGATAAAATATATATTTATTGTCTCTGAGTAATTTCCTTCCTTGGCAAGAGTCATGAAAAAGGTGTAAACTCTGTTATATTAAAAATTTTTTGAAGCTAAATGGGAGCTGTGACCACTGTTCCCATGTATTCACTTGCTTTATTAGTCTCTCAGTGGTTATTGTCTGAAAGGTTGCTATGGTCAAAAGCACAACCATGTACTAGGGAGGACTTTCCAATATTCCCAGCCAGTCTAACCATTTTTTCTTTCCATGTCTCTTTTCTTTTTAGAAGAAAAGAATGGGAGATTTTATGTTCTTAGAATTCTGTTTTGACTGTCTCAAACTGCAAATCCTCAGAGGAATCAGTGCTCTGTATACATAGTGTTTTATGTAATATATTGTGTGGGGTAAGGATGATGAAAATAAAAGGGAAGAGCACTAACTGAAAGCCTTCCATCTGCCAGATATCATTGTAGCTGCTTTATATAAAATTAAATCCTTGGAAAACCTGACTACTTTGCTATTCAAACTGTGGTCCAGACCAGCAGCCTCAGCACTGTCTGGGAGCTGCTAGAAATGCAGACTTTTGGGCCTCACCACAGACCAGTCATTGAGTCAGAATCTGCATTCTAATAAGAACCCCCGATGTTTCACATGCACATCAAAATCTGAGAAGCACTGCCCTGACAAGACAAACATCACTAGCAGCATCCTTCTCAGATGAGAAGAGTGAGCTTCAGAGAGATCAGGTACCTTGTCTAAATACCGCAAGTAAATGGTAATCCAGGATCTAACTGAGGTCTGTTCGCAGAGTCCAAACTCTTTCCTCTACATTCTTTTTAATAGGTATTTTTCATAGTCTATTTTATAGAGAAAAAAATAGGTTAGCTTCTATTTGAGCCTACTTTGAAAGCATTTGCCCAGACAGTCAGTCTGAGTGTAAACAACTGGTCCAAAGAAGCAGGCCTGGAAGATGATAACTGAGTTTGTGTGTGGCTGTGGGTAGATAAGTCACACGCCCCCTGGCTCTTCAGAGGTTACCTGCCTTTCTATTGAATTAGGGAACCCATGTGTAATTGTTGGCAGGATTCTCCCCAAATCCTGTTCTGATGAGCAGAAGACAAGAGCAAATGGAGAAAGGCAGACCATGGCCTGAGGAGATGAACAATCTGGTGTACGAGTCAGGGAATGTCTTATTTTATGAGCAAGGAGGTATTTATATGGCTTGCCTTGAGTGAATCGCCTCTGATGGGAAAGCAGACTGGGAACAGCTGGACAACACTTTGGATCAGTTGCCACAACAACGTGATACATTTGTCTCTGGTGTCATTTGATCCCTTTGAGTGCTGTTATTACCGCAGTGTGGATGTTTGACTTTCAGGCTTACTTTGTGCAGTGAGTACGTCTGTTTGATTGTGTTCCTCAGATTACATGGAGTGTTGATTATATTCATTTGGGAGTTTGGATTCTAGGATTGCAGAGCATGGCAACCTCATAGGTGACTGGATCCGAGGACCTCATAGAACAACTGTTATATTTACCACTATCAGAACTCTGATTTCCAGGGGTAAACCATACCTGATGGCATCTGGGAAAATTATACAAATATGCAAATTTCAATTTCTGGTAATATATTCCACTTTCTCCCCTCGGATGATCTTTGTGAGCAACTTTGCAAACTTGATCTCAGCACAAAAGTTATGGTTATTACCATTATTTAGTATTTACCTTTTTCTTGGAAAAATTAAGCAAGACAGTCACCATTTGGAGGTTTGCAAAGTAAAATTGAATGCACTTGTGTGATTTCAATAGCTGCTTAAATCTTTCCTCCTAAGACGTTTAGAAATGACTGGTCTCTTGATAAATTGAAAGTGAGCCCAGCTACTGTCACCCAGAAAGGGCTGAACGCTCTGCTTGAATCATTTACCCTGACAGACATTTGTTCTCCTTAAGAAAATTGGCTGTTTTCTCCTTTCTGATAATGAATGATCCAAGCTCCCAAATTTATGGCAGCTGAAACTGAAGGTCCTGATAAACTTATATTACCAGGCGGGTGCCCACCATCACAACATTCTCTGAAAGTCATAGTTAGGCTTCTATCTAAGGAACAAAATCTCCTCAGAGTTCAAAAAAGCAAAGAGAAAAAGAACATTATGTTGTTAGAAGCTAGAGAGGATGGTTTTGAGCATGTGCAGGATGTAATTTCATTATTGTCTAGAGTTACATGGCTGTTTCTGGAATCAGGGAGTTTCCTAAACAGAATATATTGTTGTTAGATGGCAGCATAACTGTGGTTTCCTGCTGGTATTTTAGTGCGGAGGTGGATAGCTGTTTCCTATATTTCCCCCCCTCCCGCCCCCCTTTTTTCTCTCTTCCACTTCATTTTGTATAAGTAAAATGAAACAAAGTTAAGAGTAACAAAGGAAGCAGCAAGCAGCACCAAAAAATGCCTCTGTTAAAGTTCTAAACTTGGCCTATAAAATTTAAGGGATTCAAATTTTCTATCATTTGAAAAAATTCATTTACATTGTATGTAATTAGTATAGTTTTTTCAGTGCTTGTTCAACTTACATAAGATGCTTTAATGTGAGTCACATGAAAAATGTGGCCAAGTATTATGAGCACTTTAACATTTGCATTTCCTGTTCTTTGTGGGTAATTTTGTAAATTTGGGGTTAGCCTAACAGACTGGGGGGGGGGCAAAGAGGAAGTTGGCCAGCTGGGTTTAGAATATGCCTTTCCTTATTGAATATTTGGCATGCTCTATGTGACGGGATGGTGATTTCCCTGTGGCATGGGGGACTTTTTACTTCATGAAGAGCCAAGTTTTGCCATAAGGAGGGCATAAAAAGCCTCTGTTCCAGACAGGGCAGTATTAGTAGTGTCATCAACAGCAGCAGTCTTTCGGTGCTTGAGAAAACCAACCTAGTGAGTGGGCAGACTATGGACTGGTGGGACTCAAAATTACAGGAAAGATGTCCAGGTCTTAAGAGATTTCCTAGATCCTTATCCACTTACCACAGAAGCCAAACTACAATGCTATTTCTTTGCGCTTAAGGCACTTTTAAGGTAACCAGTCCTTTTACAATTCTGATGAAGACTGTTGATTTTCTTAGAAAAATGCGTGTGTATATGCAAAATTACACCCACACACGCACAATTTTACATGTGATTTCAAGGTTTTTATGGATCCCCTGAAGCCCATCCATGAACCTAAAGGAATCCAAAGACCCCGTGTTAAGAACTAGGTTTGGGCAGCCTTCCTCCTGCCTTCACACCATACTGCTAACTCCCATGCCCCCAAGTCCTCTTTTAAAATGCCTTTGAAGTAGAAAACATAAAGGCCCAACAATCTTAATATAAGTTAATTTATTACTGTATAACAAGAGGAGAAAGGGGTTGTGGGTACCAGAAGAAAGAAATTTTTCTTAGTCTTCCCTCCATTACTTCACTCAATGTTTTGTATATGACTAGTGTTCATTAAATCACTGTACACAGAAATGGAGGTGACACACAGAAAAAGACACGTGAATGTCTGAAGACATTTTATTTTGATCTTATTTTATTTTTCCTGGACTTATATTTGTCAGAGTTTCGGTGTGAGAGAAAAAGAGGCAGTGAAATGTTTGTATAATCTCGTGATCCAAACATTTTCTATGAATTCCTCCCTTATAGATTCATGGAACATTGCTGGTTGGCATACATTCCTGCCCAGAACTTCTGGGAACATCTGTAAAGATAAGCATTTTTACTACAATTGTACTAAGAATTTTAATTAACAGAAAATAATGCACAACCCATATATAACAGACATTTAGTGGGCAGATTGCAAAAAGCTGCTGATTATTCTGGCACAACATCATTTTGCATGATCTATAATTAACAGTTGCTTTCTGCTCTCTTGCTTCTGTGATTCAGCTTTGGCTTTTGAATTTGGTGGATAGACAGGAAAATCCTCTTGACTTTACCCCAGTCTCATTGCTGTCTCTCCTCTCCACTCAGTGCTCTGGCTACCTCCATTACTCAGATTATGATCACTTACTGCCTCCTGGGAACCCTCAAGTCACGTGGCAGCTGTCGCTGGCCTTCATGCTCTCTGCCCAGGGCATATACATAATTGAAGCTACAATTCTAGTGTCTCCAGGTGGAAGGGAACTGATACGTTTTTGTCGATAACTGCCATTTTATTTCACTTCCCTACTTCTCAACTTTTTTGGAGCCTCTTAGAGCTTCTCAACTCACTCAGTCCTCCCAACGCACCTGCCCACTTTCATTACTAAACACTGTCTTTTTAATTTATGTATTGTTTTGTAGTATGGAAGATATGCCATTCTTCTTGGAACCCAGAGATCTTAGGCTTCTATCTATAATCTGCTATTGACCAGTTGTAGGGCCTTAGGCAAGTCAATTTAATTTTCTGAGCCTTGATTTCTTCATACATAAAATGAGGATAATACCATCTACCTCACAGAATAGTTGTACGAGAAAAGGGAGTTAACATATGTTAAAGTATAGAGTTGAACCATATGAAATTGCCAATATTCAACTATTTTTGGCCCACAAGAAAGGCAATTTCATGTGGTTCAACTAATATCGAGCACAGACCATTGTAAATGAGAAATAGTCAATAAATGTTGAATCTGAATCTGTTTCAATTGGGGGAAATGAAACAATGATTACAATTGGGGGAAATGGAACAGTGATTCAATTGGGGGAAATGGAACAATGATTGCTTTTCAGATATCTTCCCTGATCATACCAAAAAACACATGTGAAGATTCCTGAAGAACACCCTTAACAGTGCTGTGGGAAGACAATTCAAGTCTATTCTATATCACAACTTTCCCCTGAGGATAAAACACAAAAATTTCAGGGCCACAGTGTTAGGTAACAGGAGAGTTTTCAGGGAAAAGAGGAGGGTTTTTTTGGAAAAGAATAACCTTAAATACAGTACTTTTAAACTTTTCAACTGTCTTGCCAAAGTTATATTGTTATTTAATTAATAAAAATTATGTTACAGCACATGTACTAAGAGTATCGTTCCTGGAACTATGGTTTTTCTCAAAACAATATTATTATTCAATTTTGTAGATGATGAAAAGAGGTTGAAAAAAATTAAACAATTTAATCAATTTATCTTTATTATCATATAATAATTAATCAGTTAGTGTATTTAGTTAATAGAAAAACCTTTAGTGGAACCTAGATTTCTAGAATTTCATGTCTTCCTTCCTTTACTCAACTGGCACATATTTATTGAGTACCTTCTATGTGACAGGCTCTGTGCTCCTTCTTTTCAGTCCCGTGGTGTGGTTTATTGGTTGGAACTGCCAATCCTGCTCTCTACCTGCCCCTGAATTCACCCTGGGCAGGTCTATCTCTCTGAAGTTGTTTCTAATTTATAAAATTAGGTGCTTAAGTGGAGTCATCTCCAGGTTCCATTTTAGTTCTAGATACAATTCTGTTCTTAATTGAAACAAGGCAAATAATTGTCAAATGTTTCTGTAATAATGATGCTGGTGCTGCTTTTTTATACATTGCCCAAAGAGGTGAATTAAGCATCTGTAAATAGACTGGAAACAAAATTGGTCCACTCTCAAATCCATGTTGTGGTGACACAATGAGGCACTTTGTAATCAGGTATTATATTTACATTGGATATTAATATATAAGGAGGTAAAATGGAAGAAGATAAAAGTGCAGAGGAACAGGAACAAAGATAGAAAACTGACCATTTATGATGCTTTTTCTTTTGGAAGATGCTTTTCTTTTTTTCAGCACTCACTAGGAGGACAGTTAAAGGAAAGTGAAAGCTGGGAGTGCTGAAAACAGACTTATCCCGTAAAAGTGACCAGTTTTCTCAGGGCTGGGCCTGCCCTTAGTATGCACATTAGGAGATGTTGGATTTGGGGAGAAATTGCGACCTCAAATTAGTTGGAAATGCACCCACCTCAGGTGGTCCAGAATAAAAGTTTTACATGTCCTAGAAGGACATTAAAAAATGAAATCAGTGGGTTACTTTCTGTCTTCAAGTGGTAATTAATTAACTAAAATGTGAAAAATCAAGGAGGCAGAAAAACAGCTAGTGCCAACCCTTGTAATGTCAATTAGCCATCAACTAGCTTTTCAGGGCCAGTTGGCACTGTGACTAGCTTCTCTATGCTATGTATCTCAAGACCCAAGAACCTTCACAGTTAATTGACGTGTTCCTAGAATGCTCATTGCCAACACACCCCATGCTTGTACTTTTAAGAGCCTTAATACGTGAATTTTACCACTTGAATGCCAACATGGTTTATGTCTTGCAGGGCTGGCTACACGACTGTGTGACCTGTGCAGTTTCACATAGGGCTTCGTGCTCAGAAAGGCCTTGCACTTGGATTAATGCTCTGTCGTCATTGTCTTGAGATTCTTAATTATTTTTTGACAAAGAGTCTTGCGTTTTCATTTTGCACTGGTCCGTACAAATTATGGAGCCAGTCCTGATTCCTTATAATCACTTTTAGGCTTTTTTTGCTCTGTTTTAAAATTTTCATGAAAATGCTTAACTTTGTTGGGAAGATCATCAAATAATCTATGTAACCTGATGCAGTAACGGGCATGAAAGATTAAGAAATGAATAGCATGATCCAGTGTGATTCTGCCGTGCTTCCAAAATGTCAAATACTAAAATTCCCCTTTCTGACTATTACCTCAGGTTAACCTTTCCCAAGTCCTTTTTACTACAGAACTAGCCCTTTGCCTTCTCCCTGATTGAATTAATAGCTATGTGTGTCACATACTTATTACGTGCTTTGTACTTTATATGTATCATCTTATTTAATCCCTCGTAAAACCCATGGAAGGTTGGTAGTATTATACCATGAGGTGTATTGAGGAGGAAGGCAAAGCTCAGAGGGCTTCACTAATTTGCTCAAGATTTAAAGCTAGGTCTGTCTAATTTTTGGTTGGTTGGTTGTTTGCAACACCAGCATCTGTTACCTAGTTACACAAAGATCCTTTTTTATGTAAGACCAATGTTTAGTTCCTTTTGAGTCCTTTCTAAATCTCTCTCAATCCTGACCCCTTTCATTTCCTTTGTCTCATCTCCTGACTTCTCCCATATTCTCATTCCTTTTTTCCCTTGGTTCTTTCTCCTTCTAGACCTAGACTCCCCTTTCTCTCTGGTTCTCTAGTCTTAATGCAAATTCTCTTTCATTGTAAAAAATTTCTACTCATCTCTAACCTTTTCACAAACAACCCCTTTGCCTTCTTGCCTTTTGCAATTTTATGATTTTTTGATATCTTGTAAATAAAAATTATGTAAACCAGGCATCACTGTAGGAAAGCAATAACTATTTTCGCATACATCACAGAAAATATTCTTCTCCAAAGTTAACTAATCAGTTACAGCAATTTTGGTATTGTTATCTTTGCATATTGATTGCTCTCTCAGCAAACAAAGCAGATTAGATACTGTAGAATTAATTAATGCCTTTTCTACATTAATTTTACAAATATTTACTGAACACCCCTGCATGCTAATATTTTTAAACAAAATACAGTTGTTATTAGTACTCAATTATTTAAATTCTATTCAACAAAGTTCCTCTTAATTATAATAAAGACCATTGTATACCTGGCCTATTTTGTCTCACCTAGACTGTCAATAATCAGCTAACTAACTGGTCTCCCTGTCTCTTGTCTGTCTCACTTCCCTCCCTTCTCATCACTATCACCAGTTATTTTTCCGAAATACACATCTAATTATATCATTCTCCTGTTTAAAAATAGTGATTCATTTAGTAGCTATTTATTGAACTCCTATGTGCCAGGCATGTAATGGCCCCTAGGAATACAAAGGAAAACAAGATAGGCATAGGACTTGCTGTCATGGTGATTACCTTCTAAGGATAACTCCTCATTTTCTCCTTGGTAATATCAACACTTTAGAACAACATGCTGGGTTTATCATAATCCTGATGTCACTTATTGTTCCAGTTTTATCCTTCTCCATTCTTCTACCTCCCTCACTCCTGGACATGCTGTGTTCCAATTGAGATAATGGTTCTTTTTCCACAGTATGCTCTTTCATGCCAGTGCTATTTCTTACCCCTGGAATGCCTTTCTTTCCCTTCTCTGTCTTACAAAATCTTACCTGTCCTTTAGAGTTGGGCTCCCACGTCAAACTTGCAACTTCTAAGTTTTTCTTAAGTAATCTACCGAACTCAAAATAGCAACCATTGAATTGGAATTTCCTTCTTTGCCCTTCCATTCTTGATCTTTGAAACTGAGGTTTGTTCTTAATCACTAAACTTAAAGATTCATAAGAAAAGTAAAAGAAGTAGTGGAGGATGAAGAATTACAAAATTCATTAGTAAACTGAATGCAGGGTACAGTTCACATAGGTTTATTATCTGAGGATTGGTTATTTTCAATCAGTTGATAAACACTGGATGATATGTAGGGATATTAGACAAGGTTTCAGCCTCCAAGAAATTTACAATATAGTTCTTTACATCAAACTAAGTGAATAGTACGAGTAGATAATTACATGCTAATTTTGAGGCACAGATTAACCAAATTTATAGACCTTACAACTGAAGGCAATTCATGAGATCATTTGACTTGGCCCTGTAACTCCAAGCAAGAAGTTAATGACCCCATTTTACAGTGGGGTAAGTAAGAACCAAAGGGGTATGTAGCTTGCTCAAAGTCACATGACCAAATAGTAGCAAGAGAGACCAGAACCCAGGATTTTTTCCCTCCTTGTGCAGATCGCTTGGCCCAACACTACCATCAGACAATTCATCAATAAATCCTGTTAGTTCTACCTTGAAAATGTATCCAGATTTCAAACACTTCTAACCATTTTGACTACTACCATCAAAATTCAAAACAATTTTCATTTCTTAACCAGACTATTGCAATAGCCTTCTAACGGATCTCTTTGCTCCCACCTATAGCCTATTGCAACAAGCAACTAGAATGATACTATCATTCCTCTGCTCAGAATCCATCAGTATCTCTTCATCTGGCTTAGAAAAAGAACCAAAGTCTGTAAGTTGGCCTATAAGGACCTACATTAACTGGGTCCCTGAATTCATCTCCTGCTGCTGTCCTCCTACTCACTGTCAACTCTACTCCCACCTGCTTAATATTCCTTCTCCTATCTTTGGTCTTTTCATTTGCTTTTCCCTTTGCCTAGAATCCTCTTCCTCCAGAAATCTGCATGACTTTCTCATTTCAGGATTCTGCTCCAATGTCCCCTAACGAAAGTGGCCTTCTCTGGCCACCTTTTGTAAAAGGGCAATTTCCCCCAGCCCAATACTTCTTGTATCCCCTTTTTCCTGCTTTATTTTTTCTTCATAGCATTTATTCCCAGTCTGATACATTTATTAGTTTATTTTTATTTTTTTCTCCCCCTTCTAGAATGCAAGTTCCATGAGAGCAGAGACATTGTCTATCTTATTTACTGCTGTATCCCCAGTACCTAGAATGGTGTTTGGTATATAGTAGATCCCCCATAATGAATTGTTGAATGAGAGAACTAAAGGAATTTTGGTGAAGACTGGAGGCCTAATCAAACTGGTTTCCATTATGCCCAGACCATGCCTTCTGTTTTCTTGACTCTTGGAATGTCTAACCCTCACACCTCTGCCATTGAATCTGTTCATTCTTTGTGACCCATATTAAATCTCACTTCCTCTATAAATGTTAAGTGACCCTCTATACATGTTAGGTGATCTCTAAACTCTCATATTCAATATGGGACAATTTTTTGACAATTCATCATGCCCTATCTTAGTTACTTCAAGTTCTTTACTTTCTTTAAATCTTCTAAAATTTATTTCACAAGTCTGTATTATCTTGCTATCCAGATCACTGTTTAAAACAAATCAAATAATATTTGTTGAGCTATACTGATCAAGCATGTGTTAGATGCTGAACATACAACCTTGAACCTCTCTGATTCCATAGCTGTAAAATAAGAGAAGGTTGGACTAGGCTCTCTTTTCTCAAAGTGTATTTTAAGGAACATTAATTCCACAGCATGTTAACAGTTGGTTGGTCCTTATATTAATCAGAACCAACAGGATGTGTATAGATACAAAAAGAGATTTATTATAAGGAATTGGCTCATGTGATTTCTAAATATGCAGTGTGGGCTGGCAGGTTCAATACCCAGGAGAGCTGATGGTACGGATGAAATCCAAAAGGCATCTGCTGGACTGCCTCTTGCTCTCACTCAGTGAAGCCAGTCTTTTTGTTCTATTGGGTCTTCGACTTACTGGACGAGGCCCACCCACATTATGGAGGTCAATTTGCTTACTCAAAGTTCACTGATTTAAATGTTAATTTCATTCAGAATTACTCTCCAAGTGGACACATAAAATTAACTATCACAGACTCTGAAAAAAAATGACCCCATTATGAAATAAATTTGTGAAAGCCTGGATTAATTAATGTTTGTTTGCTGTAGTTTTCTCAGACTCTAAGGTGTACTACTAATTTTCAGGGTGTGCACCCTTTGGGACTAGTGTTGCATGCACATGCTTTGGGAATATGCTAGAGCAAATGCTCAAGATTCTTTTCATTTCTAGACGGTCAAAATCCTTGAATTGCCCAAGGCCACAAGGCTGAATAGTATTAGAGTTTAGACTAAAACTCAGTTCTCTTAGACATCCACTGCACAGGATTATTTATTGCAACTTTGTAATAGCAAAAGATTGCAAACAACGTAATGCTTTATTAAGAGGGAATTGCTTAAATAAAAATCATGTTATATGTGCATAAAAGAATACTGTGCAGCTTAGAAAGAGGAAGCTCTCTGTGCACTAATATGATACAATCTCTAAAATATATTATCTAGCTGAAAAAGGGAAAGTCAAGAACGATGTACAGAATATTATCTTTTGTGTAAAAATGTGAATATGGCATGTGTGTGTGGGAAATATATGCTTTAGTTATACATGCTTAAAGTTATCGATAACATTTTTTGCCTCCAAGGAGAATAGGGTCACTAAGACATAGAGGTGAAAAGGAGACTTTTCATTATATACCCATGTACTCTTTTTTCCTTTAGATTTTTTGAAACTTGAGAAGCTATTACCTATTCAAAAACAAAAATTAAATAAATAAAAAGTAATCTCAGGGGATGCTAATGAAGCAGGGATTTGGAAGCCACTGCACCATATGTTGTCCTCCTATATCAGAATCCTTTGAGACTTAATTAGTCCAATCATGCTACTTCTGGTGACTTTCCTTATGCATTTTTTTTTTTTTTTTTGCGGTACGCGGGCCCCTCACTGTTCTGGCGTCTCCCGTTGCGGGGCACAGGTTCCGGACGCGCAGGCTCAGCAGTCATGGCTCACGGGCCCAGCCGCTCCGCGGCAGGTGGGATCCTCCGGGACCGGGGCACGAACCCGTGTCCCCTGCATCGGCAGGCAGACTCTCAACCACTGCAGCACCAGGGAAGCCTTATGCATTCTTTTTGAAAAAGATAATCATGCCCCTTCCCTTCTCCTGCATCCCCAACTTCTCAGCCCTCAGGCAGGCTTGTGATTCTCAGGGGAGCACCAGTGCTGGTTATTCTGTATCTGCCAGGCTTAATACAACCTGGGAGGAAGGCGCTATCAGGGCAAGGAGGGGCCAAGGAATGACTAGCAGCCCAGATTCAAGGGGGGCTGCTATGAGCCCTGATCTGTGGTGCCAATTTAGGGTCCTCCCTTTTTGCATTTCAACTTTCTCCTCTGGAAAATTGGAATAACAAGGTCTGACTTACTTGTGTCAGGGGGGTTTTGAGGCTCAAATGAAATTATAGATGAAAATGTATTTGGCAAACACAATGGATTCCATCTATATGGAAGAGGTGGATTTGTTGTGAAGAGTAAATTGTTCCAGGTGCATCCACTCACATGACAATAAAGCAGTATTGTTCCTGGTGCTGCACCGCCTTCCCTCATAAAGGCAGCAGAAAGCAGCCATATTTTCTTTAGTCTCTGGAACCTCACCCTGAGTATATAAGGGACATTATGGGGAGGCTGAAGTCCAGAGACCCAGCTGATGGGAGGCATTACCTCCCCTGTTCAACTGCTCTCACTTGCCAGTCCTTTGCCAAGGTCTTTCCTGTGTCTAAGAGAGGCTATGGTGTGTCAAGAGTGCCTTTAAAAGCTGCCTTTTTAATAGGGATGGAATAATTTTAGAAGTAGAACATGGAATTATTTTCAGAGGCATTGGAAGGAGACCCAGTAATGAGTTGTATGATCTTGGATCAATGATTTCTGGGTCTCAGTTGCCAAGTCTGTAAATGAGAAGGTCCTTAGGACCATGTAGACCCTTCCAATTCTGAAGTAAAAAAACTACCCAGCACAACTGGAAGAAGGAAAACAGAAATCCCAGGCATTTGTGCAGTTCTGTGCTCAAACTGTCGTCAAATTTAGAAAATAAATTTGCAGTGAGACAATTGTGCTGAGAACCGCTCCAGGATCAGTTCCCTAGTTCTTTAACACATGAGCATTCTTTTCCTCTCACATGTAGTTCAATTTGATCTGCCTTACCAGCAGCACTTCCTCTTTTCATTCAGACAAACAAATAAATAAGGAGCCTAGTAGCCAAGAATGAAATTAGTAGCAGGTGGAACAGCTTAGTTTTAACGATGCTGCAACCAAATTTTAATTGAGCAAAGACTCATAACTTTCCTGTTTTTAGCCCATTAAAGCCTCACAAGCACTCAGTGAAGTTGGCCACACCTAGCTCCCAGGGAGGAAAATGCTAACACTATTGACATCTATTGTCAGTTCTCCTTTCCACCTCTAGAAATGAACCCATTTCCCTGTAAAGTTTCAATTTCCCTTTGGCCTGGGTTTTGTTTGTTTTATCTTTAAAATTTTGGGGGTGGAAATTTTTTCAGAGGAAACTCTTTATTGACTCTTTTCCTGAGGTAAGAGGGTGATTTCAAAAGAACCATCCATAGAATGTTTTATGAGAAGTCAAAAATGGCCACAGAATTATATAAAAACATTCATGTATCCACACTCGTAATTAATGTTTTAATATTTTTTAGGTTTTGCTTATGATATTTTTGTATAAAACAAAATATCATAGATATAAAATTGAAGTCTACTTGTCCTGCCTTGTCCCATTACTTCCCCGAGATACTTATGTAACTTTAGATTGCATGCTTCCAGTCTATATTTTTTTATAGTTTTACTAAAGACGTGAGAATCTTTATCTTTTGTATTGCTTTGTATGCTTTAAACATTTACATAAATTAGGTAATTGAAAATTATATAAAATTACATAAATATAGAGTGATAACACTCTACATATTCTGTAGATTGCTTTCTTTGCTCAGCATGTTTTTAAGATTTATGTATATTGTTAAATATAAATTTATTTCATTTATTTTCTCTCCTATACAGTATAATAAAAAACATTTCCTATTATAAGATCATAAAGATATTCTGTTTTCTTTCCTTAGAGATTTAAAGATTTTTTTTTTTAACACTTAGCCCTAATTCCATCTGGAATATATTTTTATTTTTGGATATAAATTAAAAATCTGATTTTGTAATTTTCTTCATATACTTCCTGCACATTCTGATAAATTTATTCCGAAGGATCTTATAGGTTTGCCACTGTTGTGAATGTCCTATTTTCAATATGTTTTTTAATTAGTTGTTTTTAGTATTTGGGAATGCTATAGATTTCATATGTTCATCTTTTAAGTTACTACCATGATAAATTTTTCTCTCTAGTTTTCAAGTATTTTCTGTAGTTTCTTTTAGCTTTTCTATAGACCATCATATTGCTTGCAAATAATGATAGATTTGTTTCTTTCTGATAGCTATGTGTTTTGTTCTGTTTGTTTTTTTTGATTTTTGAACTAGTAAGGATCTTCAGTATACTGTTAAATAGTAAGGATGATGGAAGACATCCTTGTTTGTTCTTGACGTGAATGGGAATGACAGTTTTCACCATACAGTATGATATTTTCTCTGCTTTGGTAGATAGCTTTCATCAGCTTAAGAAGATCTTCTTATCTCTGTTAAAGAGTTCTTTTACTACTTTTTAAATTATTTTTATTTTATTTTTTTTGGCCTATCAAGGAAGAGAGTTTAATGTCTTTGAATAAATGAACAAAATTTAAAGAACCTTTGGTATAATCAAAGGATAAGGAATGATTATCTTTTGAGGGATTCATTTGGAAATGCTTGAAATGACAAAGCTTTCTACTAAAAACAGGAATATTGAAGATATTTATTTTTAAATGATGAGGAAATGCCATTTGATAAACTGTTTTGAATCCACTTGTTTTTGGTGCAGTATCACTTCAGCATTCTCATTTAGTCCAAACTTATAATTCTAAAACTCAAACTAGGTTTTCATATAAGTAAATTAGCATTATTTTCCCTTTTATGTAAATATGACACAAGTATAATGTGTCTTATTTTTTTTCCTTTTTTGTAAATATGACACAAGTATAATGTTCATATTTCTTTAATGAACTATATGTATGAAAAGTCACCAGTAATTTAGCCTGTGTATGGAATATTCTTTCTTTTTGGTCTTTTAAGCTTGCTGTAGTATTCTGCTTGAGCTGTTTTTTTCTCTTTTTTAAAATTTTTATTGGCGCATGGTTTATTATTATTGAATATTATTATTTTTTAAGTAACAGAAAGTGTCAAACTTTATCCAACTTCTTTCCTGTATCTATTGAGATGATCATGTGATTTTTCTCCCTTAACCTGTTAAGATAGTATGTTACATGGACAGAGGTTTTGGCATTGAACTATGTTTCTGTTTATAGAAAACACTATCTAGACTGGAATATTTTTAATACATTATGAGATTCTATTTGCTAATACTTTATTTTAATATTTTTGTTTACATATTAATAAGGGAAATAATTCTATAATTTTGTTTTCTTTTTTTTTAACATCTTTATTGAGGTATAATTGCTTTACATTGTTGTGTTTGTTTCTGCTGTATAACGAAGTGAATCAGCTATATGTATACATATATCACTATATCCCCTCCCTCTTGTGTCTCCCTCTCACCTTCCCTATCCCACCCCCCAATCCCACCCCCTAGGTGGTCACAAAGCACCAAGCTGATCTCCCTGTGCTATGCCACTGCTTCCCATTAGCTATCTGTTTTACATTTGGTAGTGTATATATATAAATGCCACTCTCTCACTTCCTCCCAGCTTACCCTTCCCCCGCCCCATGTCCTCAAGTCCATTCTCTACATCTGCGTCTTTCTTCCTGTCCTGCCCCTAGGTTCCTCAGAACCATTTTTTTTATAGATTCCATATACATGTGTTAGCATATGGTATTTGTTTTTCTTCTTCTATTTACTTCATTCTGTATGACAGCCTCTAGGTCCATCCACCTCACTACAAATAACTCAATTTTGTTTCTTTTTATGGCTGAGTAATATTCCATTGTATATATGTGCCACATATTCTTTATTTCATTCATCTGTTGATGGACATTTAGGTTGGTTCCATGTCCTGGCTATTGTAAACAGTGCTGCAATGAGCATTGTGGTACATGTCTCTTTTTGAATTATGGTTTTCTCAGGGTATATGCCCAGTAGTGGGATTGCTGGGTCATATGGTAGTTCTATTTTTAGTTTTTTAAGGAACCTCCATACCGCTCTCTATAGTGGCTGTATCAATTTACATTCCCACCAACAGTTCAAGAGGGTTGCACTTTTCTCCACACCCTCTCCAGCGTTTATTCTTTGTAGACTTTTTGATGATGGCCATTCTGACCAGTGTGAGGTGATACCTTATTGTAGTTTTGATTTGCATTTCTCTAATAATTAGTGATGTTGAGCATCCTTTCATGTGTTTGTTGGCAATCCGTATATCTTTTTCTGGGAAATGTCTATTTAGGTCCTCTGCCCAAGTTTGGATTGGGTTGTTTGGGTTTTTTTGATATTGAGCTGCATGAGCTGCTTGTATATTTTGGAGTAATCCTTTCTCAGTTGCTCCATTTGCAAATATTTTCTCCATTCTGAGGGTTGTCTTTTCGTCTTGTTTATGGTTTCCTTTGCTGCACAAAAACTTTTAGGTTTCATTGGGTCCCATTTGTTTATTTTTGTTTTTATTTCCCTTTCTGTAGGATCTTGCAGTGATTTATGTTACAGAGTCTTCTGCCTATGTTTTCCTCTAAGAGTTTTATAGTGTCTGGCCTTACATTTAGGTCTTTAATCCATTTTGAGTTTATTTTTGTGTATGGTGTTAAGGAGTGTTCTAATTTCATTCTTTTACATGTAGCTGTCCAGTTTTCCCAGAACCACTTACTGAAGAGATTGTCTTTCTCCATTGTATATTCTTGCCTCGTTTATCAAAGATAAGGTGACCATATGTGTGTGGATTTATCTCTGGGCTTTCTATCCTGTTCCATTGATCTATATTTCTGTTTTTGTGCCAGTACCATACTGTCTTGATTACTGTAGCTTTGTAGTATAGTCTGAAGTCCGGGAGCCTGATGCCTCCAGCTTCATTTTTCTTTCTCAAGATTGCTTTGGCTATTTGGGGTCTTTTGTGTTTCCATATAAATTATGGAATGTTTTGTTCTAGTTCTGTGAAAAATGCCATTCATAGTTTGATAGGGATTGCATTGAATCTGTAGATTGCTTTGGGTAGTATAGTCATTTTCACAATATTGATTATTCCAATCTAAGTACATGGTATATATCTCCATCTGTTTGTATCATCTTTAATTTCTTTCATCAGTGTCTTATAGTTTTCTGCATACAGGTCTTTTGTCTCCTTAGGTAGGTTTATTCCTAGGTATTTTATTCTTTTTGTTGCAGTGGTAAATGGGAGTGTGTCCTTATTTTCTCTTTCAGATTTTTCATCATTAGTGTACAGGAATGCAAGAGGTTTCTGTGCATTAATTTTGTATCCTGCTACTTTACCAGGTTCATTGATTAGCTCTAGTAGTTTTCTGGTAGCACATTTAGGATTCTCTATGTATAGTATCAAGTCATCTGCAAACAGTGACAGCTTTACTTCCTCTTTTCCGACTTGGATTCCTTTTATTTCTTTTTCTTCTCTGATTGCTGTGGCTAAAACTTCCAAAACTATGTTGAATAATAGCGGTGAGAGGGAGCAACGTTGTCTTGTTCCTGATCTTAGTGTAAATGGTTTCAGTTTTTCACCATTGAAAATGATGTTGGCTGTGGGTTTGTCATATATGACCTTTATTATGTTGAGGTAAGTTCCCTCTATGCCTACCTTCTGTAGGGTTTTTATCATAAATGGGTATTTAATTTTGTCGAAAGCTTTTTCTGCATCTATTGAGATTTTTTTACGGCTTTTGTACCTCGATTTGTTAATATGGTGTATCACATTGATTGATTTGCATATATTGAAGAATCCTTGCATTCCTGGGATAAACCCCACTTGATCATGGTGTATGATCCTTTTAATATGCTGCTGGATTCTGTTTGCTAGTATTTTGCTGTGGATTTTTGCATCTATGTTCATCAGTGATATTGGCCTGTAGTTTTCTTTTTTTGTGACATCTTTGTCTGGTTTTGGCATCAGGGTGATGGCGGCCTTGTAGAATGAGTTGGGGAGTGTTCCTCCCTCTGCTATATTTTGGAAGAGTTTGAGAAGGATAGGTGTTAGTTCTCTCTAAAAGTTTGATAGAATTCACCTGTGAATCCATCTGGTCCTGGGCATTTGTTTGTTGGAAGATTTTTAATCACAGTTTCAATTTCAGTGCTTGTGACTGGTCTGTGTATATTTTCTGTTTCTTCCTGGTTCAGTCTTGGAAGGTTGTGCTTTTCTAAGAATTTGTCCATTTCTTCTAGGTTGTCCATTTTATTGGCATAGAGTTGCTTGTAGTAATCTCTAATGATCCTTTGTATTTCTGCAGTGTCAGTTGTGACTTCTCCTTTTTCATTCTAGTTCTGTTGATTTGAGTCTTCTCCCTTTTTTTCTTGATGAGTCTGGCTAATGGTTTATTAATTCTGTTTATCTTCTCAAAGACCAGTTTTTAGTTTTATTGATCTTTGCTATTGTTTCCTTCATTTCTTTTTCATTTATTTCTGATCTGATCTTTATGATTTCTTTTCTTCTGCTAACTTTGGGAGTTTTTTGTTCTTCTTTCTCTAATTGCTTTAGGTGTAAGTTTAGGTTGTTTATTTGAGGTGTTTCTTGTTTCTCTAGGTAGGATTGTAATGCTATACACTTCCCTCTTGGAACTGCTCTTGCTGCATCCCATAGGTTTTGGGCCATCGTGTTTTCCTTGTCATTTGTTTCCAAGTACTTTTTGAATTCCTCTTTGATTTCTTCAGTGATCCCTCGGTTATTTAGTAGTGTATTGTTTAGCTTCCATGTGTTTATATTTTTTACTGTCTTTTTCGTGTAATATATCTAGTCTCATAGTGTTGTGGTCAAAAAGATACTTGATACAACTTCAATTTTCTTAAATTTACCAAGGCTTGATTTGTGACCCAAGATATGATCTATCCTGGAGAATGTTCCATGAGCAGTTGAGAAGAAAGTGTATTCTATTGTTTTTGGATGGAACGTCCTATCAATGTCAATTAAATCTATCTTGTTTAATGTGTCACTTAAAGCTTCTGTTTCCTTATTTATTTTCATTTTGGATGATCTGTCCTTTGGTGAAAGTGGGGTGTCAAAGTCCCCTACTATTATTGTGTTACTGTTGATTTCCCCTCTTATGGCTGTTAACATTTGCCTTATGTATTGAGGTGCTCCTATGTTGGGTGCATATATATTTTAAATTGTTATATCTTCTTCTTGGATCGATCCCTTGATCATTATGTAGTGTCCTTCTTTGTCTCTTGTAATAGTCTTTCTTTTAAAGTCTATGTTGTCTGATATGAGAATTGCTACTCCAGCTTTCTTTTGATTTGCATTTGCATGGAATATCTTTTTTCATCCCCTCACTTTCAGTCTGTATGTGTCCCTAGGTCTGAAGTGGGTCTCTGTAGAGAGCCTATATATGGCTCTTGTTTTTGTATCCATTCAGCCAGTCTATGTCTTTTGGTTGGAGCATTTAATCCATTTACATTTAGGGTAATTATCAATATGTATGTTCCTATTACCATTTTCTTAATTGTTTTGGGTTTGTTATTGTAGGTCTTTTCCTCCTCTTGTGTTTCCTGCCTAGAGAAATTCCTTTAGCATTTTTTGTAAAGCTTGTTTGGTGGTGCTGAATTCTCTTAGCTTTTGCTTGTCTGTAAAGGTTTTAATTTCTCCATCGAATATGAATGAGATCCCTGCTGGGTAGAGTAATCTTGGTTGTCAGTTTTTCCCTTTCATCACTTTAAATATGTTCTGCCACTCCCTTCTTGCTTGCAGAGTTTCTGCTGAAAGGTCAGCTGTTAACCTTATGGGGATTTCCTTGTATGTTATTTGTTGCTTTTTCCTTGCTGCTTTTAATATTTTTTCTTTGTATTTAATTTTTTATAGTTTGATTAATATGTGTCTTGGCATGTTTCTCTTTAGATTTATCCTGTATGGGACTCTTTGCACTTCCTTAACTTGATTGACTATTTCCTTTCCCTTACTAGGGAAGTTTTCAACTATAATCCCTTCAGATATTTTCTCAGTCCCTTTCTTTTTCTCTTCGTCTTCTGGGACCCGTATAATATGAATGTTGGTGTGTTTAATGTTGTCCCAGAGGTCTCTGAGACTGTCCTCAATTCTTTTCATTCTTTTTTCTTTATTCTGCTCTGTGATTTTTATTTCCACTATTTTATCTTCCAGGTCACTTATCTGTTCTTCTGCCTCAGTTATTCTGCTATTGATTCCTTCTAGAGAATTTTTAATTTCATTTATTGTGTTTCTGGGATTCATCATTGTTTGTTTGCTCTTTAGTTCTTCTAGGGCCTTGTTAAACGTTTCTTTTATTTTCTCCGTTCTATTTACAAGATTTTTGATCATGTTTACTATCATTACTCTGAATTCATTTTCAGGTAGACTGCCTATTTCCTCTTCATTTGTTTGGTCAGGTGTGTTTTTACCTTGCTCCTTCATCTGCTGCGTATTTCTCTGTCTTCTCATTTTGTTTAACTTACTGTGTTTGGGGTCTCCTTTTCACAGGGTGCAGGTTCATAGTTCCCCTTGTTTTTGGTGTCTGCCCCCAGTGGGTAAGTTTAGTTCAGTGGGTTGTGTAGGCTTCCTGGTGAAGGGGACTGGTGCCTGTGTCTGGTGGATGAGTCTGGATCTTGTCTTTGTGGTGGGCAGGACCAAATCCGGTGGTGTGTTTTGGGGTGTCTGTGAACTTATTATGATTTTAGGCAGCCTCTCTGCTAATGGGTGGGGTTGTGTTCCTGTCTTGCTAGTTGTTTGACATGGGGTGTCCAGCATTGGAGCTTGCTGGTTGTTGAATGGAGCTGGGTCTTAGCATTGAGACAGGGAGCTCTGGGAGAGCTTTTGCCAATTGATATTATGTGGGGCCGGGAGGTCTCTGGTGGTCCAGTGTCCTGAACTCGGCTCTCCCATATCTGAGGCTCCAGCCTGACGTCAGGCCGGAGCACCGAGACCCTGTCAGCCACATGGCTCAGAAGAAAAGGGAGAAAAAAAAGAAAGAAAGAAAACATAAAATAAAGTTATTAAAATTAAAAACTTTTTTGAAGTATTAAAATTAAAAATTTTTAAAGTAATTAAAAAAAAAAGAAGAGAGCAACCGAAGCAGTAAACAAATCCACCAATGATAGCAAGCACTTAAAACTAAACTATGATAAACTTACAAATCAGAAACTAGTCAGTAGCATACAGCAAACCCCTAATCTCCAGTTGCTTCCAAATTCCACTGCCTCAATTTTGGGATGATTCATTGTCTATTCAGTTATTCCACAGATGCAATGTACATCAACTTGATTGTGGAGATTTAATCCACTGCTCCTGAGGCTGCAGAGAGAAATTTCCCTTTCTCTTCTTTGTTCGCACAGCTCCTGGGATTCAGCTTTGGATTTGGCCCTCTGCATGTAGGTTGCCCTCTGATGTCTGTCCTTCGCCCAGACAGGAGGGGGTTAAAGAAGTGGCTGATTAGGGGGCTCTGGCTCACTCAGGCTGGGGGGCGGGAGGGGTACTGAATGCGGGGTGAGCCTGCGGCGGCAGAGGCCAGCCTGACGTCGCAACAGCCTGAGGCGCACTGTGCGTTCTCCCAGGGAAGTTGTCCCTGCATCATAGGACCCTGGCAGTGGTGGGACGCACAGGCTCCGGGAAGGGGAGGTGTGGATAATGACCTGTGTTTGCACACAGGCTTCTTGGTGGCTCCAGCAGCAGCCTTAGCGTTTCATGCCCGTCTCTGGTGTCTGCACTGATGGCTGTGGCTTGCGCCCCTCTCTGGAGCTCATTTAGGTGGTTCTCTGAATCCCCTCTCCTCACGCACCCGGAAACAATGGTCTCTTGCCTCTTAGGTAGGTCCAGACTTTTTCCCGGACTACCTTCCGGCTAGCTGTGGCGCACTAGCCCCCTTCAGGCTGTGTTCACACAGCCAGCCCCAGTCCTCTCCCTGGGGTCTGACCTCTGAAGCCCGAGCCTCAGCTCCCAACCCCCACCTGCCCTGGCAGGTGAGCATACAAGCCTCTCGGACTGGTGAGTGCTAGCCAGCACCGATCCTCTGTGTGGGAATCTCTCCACTTTGCCCTCCACACCCCTGTTGCTGTGCTCTCCTCTGTGGCTCTGAAGCTTCCCCACACACACACCCCGTCTCCACCAGTGAAGGGGCTTCCTAGTGTGTGGAAACCTTTCCTCCTTCACAGCTCCCACCCAGAGGTGCAGGTCCTGTCCCTATTCTTTTGTCTCTGTTTTTTCTTTTTTCTTTTGCCCTACCCAGGTACGTGGGGAGTTTCTTGCCTTTTGGGAAGTCTGAGGTCTTCTGCCAGACCATCTTGAAGGTCCTCCTATAATTTTGTTTTCTTATACTATTCTTTAATGCTTTTAGAACGAGGGTTCTACTATCACAAAATGATTTGAGTAGTTTTTGTTCTTTATTCTTTACCTATTCTTTGCAACAATGTATTTAATATAGGGATTATTTGTTCTTTAAGGGTTTTGTTAAACCGGTTGTAGAGAGCTTCTGGTCTGGCCATGATGGAATACTTTGTATTGGACTGACCCTCCCACCAAAAACAACTCTAAAAGGTGGTCAAATAATAAAATAACCTTTCAAAGGTACTGGAGTATAATCAACACAGGGAGACTTGAGGGGCTAGGATCCTCGTAAGAAGGGATATCTATGAAGTGAACCACATATCACCACCATCTCTAGATTTTTCCCTAAGGGCATTTTCCAGATTATCACCTAGAGGAATAGAGTTTAAATAGAAACAGCATTCTTTTTGTGCTGGGGAGACAGAGTCAGATTTTGGGGCTTCCAAAGTGGCGTATTAAAGGGAAAATCCCAGAGAAAAGCAAAGCACAGAGAAGGAGCCCAAAAATGTAATACAAATTCCCCACAAATGATTGGCCAACTCGTCAGCTGCATGTACAAGTGGTGAGACCCCTAGAAATGAAGCAAAAAACAACAGCTGAGAGGCTAGAGTACTGTACAAAGATTTTAGCAACCACATAATGATAGAGAAACAGATTAGAGCTCAAGTCCTGTCAGTGGGTGGGGGTTTTAATAAATGCCCCTGATTTTCAGTTGAGACTCTGCAAGGCTTATACCCTAGGAGTAATGACAATGCCCTAGAAATAAGGACAGTGTCTTAGCAGTAAAGGCAAATCTGAAAAAGACCAAACCTACCAAAGCTGTAAACCAAACTTTAATAAGATCAAGGTGATCTGCTGGTATTCTCTGTTCTTTCCAGAAGAAGCAATAACTGTCTTTGGAGAATGGCAAATCGTCCATAGCCTTTACAATTTTTAATTTACAATGTCCAAGATCCACTTTAAAGTTATGAAGCATGCCAAAAAATAGAACTAAGTTGTCAGAAGCTAAGAGAGGAGAAACACACACACACGTGTGTACACTCACGTGATTCTGGCATTTGGGTTATCAGACAAGGAACTTTAAATAACTCTGATGAATATGTTCAGGAAAGTAGAGGAAAATATGAATAAAAGGTGAAAGATAGAGGATTTTAACAGAGAATTGGAACCTATTTTACAAAAATCAAATGGACTAGTGCAAAAATATCTGAAATTAAGAACTCTCTGGATGTGTTTAACAAAACAGACAAGATATAGCAAAAAATAAAAAAAGGATTAATTAACTTATAGACAGGTTAATCAGAAATATCCAAAATGAAGCACAGGAAAAAATAAAAAGAATGGTAAAAATTAGTGTATGGAATATGTGGGATAGAGTCAACTTTTACTGAGAATTGGAGTACCAGAAGAACAGAAAATGCAACAGAAGCAATTTTTGAAGACAGAATGACCAAGAAAATGCCACAAATTGAAGAAGCTCACATTTTTAAAAGTTAAACTTAGAATTAGCATATGACTCAGCAATTCTACTTAGAGTTATATACCCCCAAAGAACTGAAAACAGGTATTTTTTTTAATTGCAAACAGGTATTGTTTTCCATTAATACTTTTCCAAGTATTTCCATGGAAATACTTTTCCATGAATATTCATAACAGCACTATTTACAAAAGCAGCTAAAAGGTGGAAGAAGTCCACCTTTTGAATGTATAAACAAAATGTGGTATATCTGGAATAAGTACTGATACATGACATGACATGACATGGATAAACTTTGAAAACTTTATGCTAAGTGAAAGAAGCCAGTCACAAAGGACCATGTATCAAATGGTTCCATTTATATGGAATTGCCAGAAGAGGTATATCCATAGGGACAGAAAGATTAGTGGTTTCTAGGGGCTGGGGAACAGGAGGATAGGGATTGACTGCTTAATGGTTATGGGGTTTCCTTTTCAGGTGAAAATGTTTTGGAACTAGATACTGATGATGGTTGCACAGCATTACAACTGTACTAAATGCCACTATTGTAAACTTTAAAATGGTTAATTTTATGTTACGCAATTGAAAAACATTTATAGAAGGATCTCAGCAAATTGTAATAAGGATACATACAAAGAAAACCACACCTAGATAAATCTAGTCATACTGTGAGAAAATAAAACTAGCTGGTGAAAAAAAATATTATTTCATTATCTTCTAGCTTCTATAGTTTATGTTGATAAGTAATATGATCACTCTTTTGAAGATAAAGTCTTTTTTTTTGGCTGCTTTTAAGATTTTTGCTTGATTCATATATCATACCATAAACAAAAATTTTAATTAAATAGATCACAGAAAGATAAAACAAAGCTTCAGAAGAAAACAGCATATTCTCATGACTTTGAAGTAGGCAAAGATTTCTTAAATAAGACATAAAAATCAGTAACTCTGAAAAAAAGATTGATTAATTGAACTTTTTGTCAATGAACAATCTCTATTCATTAAATTTTTAAAAAGACACCATACACAAGTGGAAAGGCAAGTCACAAACTGAGAGGAGATATTGGCCATATATATACAACAAAAGGTTTGCATCCAGGATATATAAAATATTACTGCTAGTCAATAAGAAAAATAGGGGATTTGATCTTAAAAAGGGCAAAAGACACAAACAGGCACTTCACAAAATGTCCTGTTTTGTGTATGGAACAGCCCTCTTAGATTTCTGGTGTAAGTTGTAGCTCCCAGTCCCCATTCTTGAGGCCTATGCTTGATCCAGTTTCTCTTGATTCTACTCAGTTACCATTCTGATTTTGAATCTCTATTTATTTCTACTATTTAGAGATTTTTCTTCATTTCAGAAAAGTTTAGCTGATATTCTTTGTTTTATTTGTGCAGCATTTCTACATCTTTAAGATTGGAGGTGCGATTCCTAGCATCCACTCAGTCATGGGTGTTTACTTAGAAGTCCAAATTCCATTTTCATGAAGTCAGTTTAAATTAGAGTGGGTGATATAGCCTGGATTGTTTCTGGATTCATGACTATATTACTGTAAGTCATTGCGGGCACAGTAAGTTAAAAGAGTTCACGGAGCAGGAAGCTATTTAGAGTGGGAAGAGAGAAATAGAGGGATCTGGAGGTTTATACAACCATTGGAAACAAATGCTGGTAAAGCCAGTGTACTGTTAGCACTTTCTTTTCTGGTTGACCTTATTTTGAGCGCTTGCTCTTTATCACTAGGGACCTGGTGGGGTTTTGTTTGTGTGTTTTATACAAGCAAAGTATCTAATAATTTACAGTGATCCAGTGACTCTCAAGGATTGGGATCTATTCACAACTCATATCACCTGGGATGCTGATTAAAAATGTGGATTCAAGAGCTCCACCCAGAGCCAGGGAATCTACATTTAACATGCTTTCTATGGTGGTGATTCATATATTCAAGTGTGAAAACCATTACAGATAGGTACTAGAGATATGTATGTTAATTAACACTGCCAGTAGTGGTTGTATATCAACTGTGGGAAATCTGGCAGATAATGCTTTAATCCAAGAGAATAAGTGGTAGTTTTCTAGCTATGGAGAATTTTAATTGTTTAGAGCATCAGGGACTGGCAATCTATAGCCTGTAGGCCAAATCCAGCCCATCGTGGGTTTTTGTTTGGCCACCAAGTTTTACAGAATGCTATTTGCATTTGTAAATGGTTGAAAAGAATCAAAAGAAAAATACTTGTGACATGTGAACATTCTATGAAATTTAAATTTTAGTGTCCATAAATAATGTTTTATTGGAACACAGCTATGCTTATCATTTATGAATTGTCTATGGCTGCTTTTGCATTATGATAGCAGAGTTGAGACGTTGCAGCAGAGACGATATAGCCCCCAAGGCCTAAATTACTTATTATCTGTCTCTTTGAAGAAAAAGTTTGCAGCCCCCTGGGCAAGGCTGTAGGCTTTCACCATACTATGCAGACCTGTTAATCTCCTCATAACCCCAAGGCTGCCTCCACTTCTGTACCTCCCCTGGTAACCCCCCCCACACACACACATACACACACATACATTCACACACTCTCTCTCTCTCTCACACACACACATACACACACCCTGACTGAATGTCCAGCAGTGAAGACCCAGACTGTCTTTTTCATTGTGAAAGAAGAAAGCAAAACTGCCCTGTTCTCATTCAGAAAGATTCTTTAAGTTTACCTTTGAAGTATTCTGTGATCTTTGGGAAATCTGTTCTGGAAATATCAGTAACTCTCATTATATTAATTCAACCCTTACTAATTCTTGGTGCCACTTAGAAGGGCCAATTCTAGCCCCAGGAAAACATAAAAAATGTCTAAAAAGTCTTAAAAGGGGAAATCCATTTACGACAAGCTAAAGGTTAATGGATTCATTATTCAACCTCAAACTGCATTGTATCAAACAAATCATTTGATGTAACAAAGAAAAGAGTGTTTTTAAACTTGATAAGAGAATAGGGCTTCCTGAATCTTTCCCAAATGTTTGATAAGATAAAAGATAAATTTTGGAGAAAAGAAAATAAAGCAGGAATTAAAACTAAGGAGCTTTTCTTTTCTTTGTGTATATAAAGGGGCAGATATATAGTCTGTGAATTACTGGGTGCCTTTTTTTTCACAGCTTCTCTCAACCTTCTTTCTGGTCACTTTTCTGTCCAATAGCAAAATGATAAAAATAAATAAATGAGGAAGTAAGAGTAAATGGAAAACGGGGTTAGAAGAATAATAAAGCAGTGGGAAAGATTAACACTCTAATGTATATCAGCTGGTTTTATTCTCTTGTTAGAGATAGGCTACAAATTTGATTCTTTGCTTCAAGTAGCCAAAGCAAAATGGAAAATAAAATTTAGTGTCCATGAGTCAAAAACCAAACTAATTTTTCATGAGAAACATCATTTTCCTGTTACTAAATCTTGAGATAAACGTTTCTGGTAGGTCCTCATAAAAAGGCTTCCTATGTGATGACATGGATGCTCTTTTACACACACACATGCACACACATGTGTAATACAGACACTTTTTGTCCTATTCTTTCAAAAGCATGGATACAAAGCTCACATTAAGGAAATGGCATGGTATAGGGTCTGAGTGCAAAATAGCGGTAATTTCTAGATCTCATAAATAAATGACAGTGTGGAAAATTAAACTCAAATAGGAAACTTATATGAGACCTTTGGGCAAGTCATTTTGTTTTGCTTTCCTCATATGTTGGATGTACTCCTGTGTGCATCTGTTGGACGACATAATACGCAAATACAATTTCATTAATACCATCTGAAATGTAGTTTCACACATATTGAGGGGACACCCAGTGGTATCATTTCACTTTATGTCAAAGAGGAGACCTTGAGCCTTGGATCTGGAAAGGGCCTTAGAAATCATCTTGGTCAAAAATGGCAAATGTGTGGTATATGTGCCTACATTCCTTACTCTCATTACCATGGCAGACATTACTAATTGATTACATTAATACACGGATGGATAATACAAAGTGGAGATAAGGCTATTTCTCAACACAACCCTTAATACAAGTATTACCAAAAGATCAGTGCTGACATGCCCAATAAGAATGCTTTTAATGGATTTCTGGTTTTAGTTCCAACATGTAAAGAGCTTGGAAGTTGTTACTCTCATTCATTCAACTAGAAAAAGCTGAACAATTTGATAATGAATGAATTTTCTTAGACCCGTCAGAGAATTAAGATTGCAGGGCAAACCATCACCAAGAAATCTGGAAAGACAGGTGAACCCAGAGAGTCACCACCAAAATTTGCATACCTGGAACAGAAAATATTGAAGCCATAAACTGATAGGAACATTTAAGTGGTAATTTTGATGAATTACTAGAGACTTAGTGTGGACTAGCTTGAGAGGGAGAAACTCCTGGAGGCTGTAGTCTTAGGCCCTCCCTACACACACTTTTGTAGAATCCAAGAAAAATCCCCTAGCAGCCCTTGCAGGGAGAGGCTTAGAGTAATCATTGTAAAATATAACCTAAGCATTCTCTATAACAAAGGCCAACTCTCCAAGGGAAAAGACATAACCAGAGCCTCATCCCATCTGGGGAAAGGCATTCCTCCCACTCTAACCCCCTCCAGACTTCCTATCTCACCTAGGGGGGTAAAAGCTATAGCATTGGGAAAAAATTGTGACGCTTATAACCCAGAGGTATAGGCCGACTTAAAGACTGAAATTCAGTCATAAAGTTATGGAACACTTCTCTTCCTCTATAACCAATGACTACACCTACAGGGTTCTAATATAATAACAGTGAATTACAGCTGAAAGAGATGCAAGACACAGACCCTCTCTCTGAGGAAGAGTAACTAAGGAAGCCTAACGTTAAGAGAGGAAACATAAAGACATTAGAAAAATTTGAAGTCTCTGGTACTTAAAGCTTTAGCAAACATGAAACATACCCCAACTTCTAGCCCAAATGTTCACACTAGTGGTATATTTATCTCAGTTTCATTACCTGATTCAGCATATTGGTTTTCAAGAAAAAATTGCAAAGTTTACTGAAAGGCAAGAAAAAAAACACAGTCTGAAAAAAACAAAGCAATCATAAAAGCTAGATTCAGATATGACACAGATGTTGGGATTATTAGACAGGCATTTTAAAATAACTATGATTAATATGTTAAGGGCTCTAATGTAAAAAGTACACAACATGCAAGAATAGATGGGTAATGTAATCATAGAGATGGTTACTCTACAAAAGAATCAAAAGGAAATACTAGAAATGAAAAATACTATAACAGAAATGAAGAATGCCTTTGGTGCACTCAGCAGTAGACTAGACACATCTAAGGAATCAGTGAGCTTGAGGATTAGGTCAATACACATTTCCCAAATGGAAATGAAGAATGAAAAAAACAGAGTGTGCAAGAACTGTAAGACAGTTTCAAAGTGTATAATGTACACATTGGAATACCTGAAGGAGAAGAAAGAGGGAATAGAACAGAAGAGTAATGAAATAATAATGGCATGAACTAATTCAAGTATTGAAGTAATATTGGCTAAAAAGCATTCCAAGGGGCTTCCCTGGTGGCGCAGTGGTTGAGAGTCCACCTGCCGATGCAGGGGACGCGGGTTCGTGCCCCAGTCCGGGAAGATCCCACATGCTGCAGAGCGGCTGGACCCGTGAGCCATGGCCACTGAGCCTGTGCATCCGGAGCCTGTGCTCTGCAATGGGAGAGGCCACAACAGTGAGAGGCCCGCATACCGCAAAAAAAAAAAAAAAGCATTCCAAGACTAATGATATACACAAAAACCACTGGTCCAGGAATCTCAGAGAATACTAAGCAGGATAAATACTAAGAAAACTACACCTAGGAATACTATCTTATTCAAACTACAGAAAATCAAAGAGAAAGAGAAAACCTTGAAAGAAGCCAGGGGAAAACAGCATTGCTTATAGGGGACAAGGATATGAAGTACAGTGATATGAAGCAATATAAACAAAGATAAGAAACCATGCAAGCATGAAGAGAATTGAGTGGAATAAAGTTGAAAGAAAAAAACTCACCGAAGTAGAGTTTTATATACAGCAAAATTATCCTTGAAACGTGAAGGGGAAATAAAGACTTTCTCAGACAAAAACTGAGGGAATTCATCACCAGCAGACTTGCTCTGCGATAAAGATTGAAAGAAGTGTTTTAGAGAGAAGGAACAGGATATAGACCAGAAATTCAAATATGCATAAAGAAAGGAAGAGTGTCAGGGAAGGAATAAATGAAGGTAAAACAATATCTTTTATTTTTCTTATTTTTAATTGATCTAAAAGACAGCTGTTTGTTTAAAATAATAATAACAACAATGTATTGGGTGATCATAGCATATGGATAAAGGAAATGAATGACAGCAATATCGTAAGAGATGTGAGTGAGGAATTGAGAATAATATTTTATAATGTACTGCATGTGAAGGGGTATAATGTTAGAGTAGTTTAAAACATATATTGGAAACTCTAGGACAACTACTTAAAATTTTTTAGAAAGACGTTTAATTGCTTGCTAAGAAAGGAGATAAAATGTAATTATGTACAATGTTTAGTTAAAACCAGAGAAACAGAGAAAAAGGAGACAAAAGAGAAAAGAACAGATGCATGAAATAGAAAATACTTACACAGCAAATATTATTCCCAACTATATCCATCATCACTTTAAATGTGAGTGGTTTAAATATACCAATTAAAAGACAGAGACTGGCAGAGAGGATACAAAAACAAAACCCAACTATATGTTGTCTACAAGAAACCCAATTCAAATATAAAGACTCAGATAGGTTAAAAGCAAAGAGATGGAGAAAGATATACCATGCTAACATGAATCAAAAGAAAGCTTGAACAACTATATTACTTTCAGTCAAAGCCAAATTTAGAACAAGGAAAATTATTAGGAATAAGGAGGGGCAATACATAATAATACAGGGGTCAATTCTCCAAGTTATAACAATTCTAAATGTGTATGTACCTAATATCAGAGCAACAAAATACATGAGGCAAAAACTGACAGAGTACTGTTAGCTATCCTTGATTTAGGCCAACCAACTACCTTGATAGATAAGATGATAAAAGAGGTTAAGTGACTTGCTTATGGTCACAAGACTAGTGATTGGCAGAACAGGGGACTCCTAGTTCCTTGTCCAGATCACTAGCTAATAAGTGAAAATTTTGTTTGAGGAGCTATTATCTTCACTTAGTTAATACAAATGTAGACAGGATTAAGAACCACTGGGATAAGGGTTAGAGTCCAGGTGACACATTAGCCCAAGACAACATTCAGTTAAGCCTGGGCTTTGTGTGGAGAAGGCTGATCAAGTAAAGGCCTCCAAAGACCAATTGTGTAGGTAAACATTGCAGTTTTGTCAAGAATGTTTGCACAAGATAGGGAAAAAATCAGAGGTTGAAGCTTGGTTTGCTGGTCCAAGTGATAGATCATTCAGGAAGTTAGGAGTAGGGACTAGATAGCAGGTGACTGGGGAAGGATGGGGCGGGGGGGGGGGTGTTGCTAAAAACTGCTCTGTTGTGGTTCATTGATAGAGGTGGAATTGGACAGGTGATGGTTAGAGTTAAAGGAGCAGGAGAGGTGGGTTTAGGAACTAATGATAGGAAGAAGCAGGTGTCTAGAAGTGTGTATGTGGGGCTAGTTGAGTGGTGAGGCTTGGTAGGCTGTGCAGAGATAAAGAACAGAGAAGGAGGGTGAGTTGAGTTTTGGGGAAAACCGAAAGATCCCTGACAGGGAGATCCAGCTCTTGCTCATTCTTTCCCCCTATTTTCCTGTTTTTATTTTCTTTATACAGTTGGCTCTCCATATCCATTGGTTCTATATCTGTGGATTCAACCCACTGTAGATTGAAACTATTTGAAAAAAAATTCCAGGAAGTTCCAAAAAGCAAAACTTGAATTGTCATTGACTGGCAACTATTTACACAGCATTTACATTGTATTAGGTATTATAAGTAATCTAGAGATGATTTAAAGTATAAGAGAGAATGTACGTGGTTATGTGTAAATACTGCACCCTTTTATATAAGGGACTTGGGCATCCACAGATTTTGGTACCCCTCAGGGGCAGGGGGTAAGGAGGAGGGTTCTGGAACCAGTCCCCGCCCAGATACCAAGGGATGACTGTATACTTCCTTCTACTCTAATTGTCCAAATATGTAAACAGAATATATTAAATGGAAATTTACCGTTTTCATTCTTAATTTAGAAAGCCAACTATCATTTAGTCTCTCAAGAAAAAAAAGAAACAGAACTTATTTGCTTTTTATTTCTGTCTTGTTTCACTCATGATTGATTAACTCTTTAAAATGTAAATAATTCTTTAAAAGGGGGCTGTTCTTCTAAAAATCTTTGCAATGATAGCAGTCAGTTTGCTTATTCTTCATGTTCAAACACATGTTCTTAACCACAGGGAAGACAACATGCTGATGTTTTCCCTGATTCTCAGGCCCTTTTGAGGTCAATATTCAAACTGAATTTGTAGGAGATTCCAGGGGAAAAAATAGGATATTTTAGGGTACCATGAAAATTTCAATTCTTTGAAATTTTTTAAAGGGAAAGATGGTAAGAAAACATTCCTTTGTGGAGAGATATGTGAAATTTTACCTTGAAATTATGACATTAAAATTTCTATTAGCTAAATAAATCTAATCAAATCCTCTGTCAGTTATAAATAATATAATTATACATTCTGAGCTCTAGTCCAAGGAATTTGAATTTTATTTCATGGTACTGATGTATTTATCATATCTACTCAGCTATAAAGTAAGTATATGTTGTGATTAAACATCATACAAATCTCATTTCAAATACTGGCCGGTGCCATTTTACTAGCAAGGTATTTAACTTCTCTGAGACTCAGTTTCTCTGTATGTAAAACATGAACACTAATAGAACTCTACCTAGAGTTTAGAGCATAGCTAGCATATAGTATGCATGCCAGAAGTGTTTACTGGATAAATAATTATCTCATAATACTATGTGAAGATTATATAATGTATGTGATGCATGATACATACTAAGCATTCAATAGCTGTTAGTTTTATACTATCATCATCATCCTTATCATTAATTTCTGTATTTGAAGGGGGACATTCTGTTCAAATGGTAGAGGGAATTTTATTCTTTCTAGGAGAGTGATATCTAAGCATTTCTCCTAAGCAATCATAACTAGCTGTCTTCTGGTTATAACCTTTAATGTAGTCAGAGATACTTAAAATTGAAAATCTGATACTTAAGCTCCCTCATTTATTGTGGAAGACTCTTATATCATCCAATTCTATGCACTTGATTTGTCAAAGGGAGCAGATAGCAGTTTTCAAGCACACAGAAACTTAGGGAAAATTTAATTATGCGTGAGGATTTGTAGAAAAGTCTACTTGAAGATGAAGCAGCCAAACAAAAAAGGAGTCATGATGGAGAAATTATGATAAAAAGATTGGTTGTAAATATCAAATGAATTTTCTATATTTAAATATTAAGATTAAAAATTACAATTCAAATTGTTGAAATTACAGTTAAAGATAAACATAAAAACTTTCACTTCAAGAATGATGGAGTATACATACTTTTCCTTATTCCTCTGATTAAGTACAACTAAAAGCGCTAGCCATTATTTATAAAACAAACATGAAAAAATTCTGAAAGGTGCAGAGAATAAGGTAGATTGGGAACCAGGGAACAAACAGTACAGTGGAGAGCTTCCTGGTTTGGGTTTTTTTTGCCTCATATTTCCCAGAGTTCGTTCTAGAAAAGCTGGCAATCCAGAAGCACCAACGGATACAAACAAAAAATGTCCCAACAAAAGCCAGTTCTCTATAGCCGGAGGACCAGAAAAGGAACAACCTAGCAAAACAGAAAACTTTTATACAATAACCATTCTATTCCAGTCACACAACCACTGGAAAAAAAACTGTGGTACCATCCCCACCCCTACCCCTGCCAGCAAAAGCCAAGCAGGGAGCTGAGACTGTCCCCCTGGCCAGGCTATAATAAGGTATCTCAGTGCCCCCATTGGTGAAGACCTAGTGAGGAGTGCCGGGACTTTCATTCCTGCTAGGTTATAACAAAGACCCCCTCCACCATCCCCACTCATTGTTAGTGGAGACCGAATGGAGAGCTGGGATTCCCACCCCCAGCTGTTAGAAATGAAGTGCCTCTTCCCCTCCCCCCTGGGATGCTGTCAGAGGATACCTAGTGGAGACTCAGGACTTTTACCACCACCCAGAAGTAATGAGGTTACTCCCCACCCACGTGAGTGGAGGCCACATGGGGAGAAGTAACAAGGTACTCCTACCCTTGAAGTCAGGTTAGTATATCAATGGAGGCCTAGTGGGGAGCTGAAACTCCTACACCCATACAGCAGTAAGGAGGTTCCCTAATCCATGAGTGTCAACGGAGGCCAAGTAAACCAGACCTGTCAAACCAGGCAGTAACAAGGCAGTATTCCTTCCTTACCCTGCCAGAGTGGTGTCATAGGAGGCCAACCAAAACAAGATTTAAGATCCAGAGTCATATAATGCAATACCCCAAATAACCAGATGTCATGTGAAAATCACTTGTCATACCAAGAACCAGAGAAATATCAACTTCAATGAGAAAAGGTAATCAATAGATGCCAACATTGAGATAACAGAGATGCTTAAATTATGAGGATGTTAAAGCAGCTGTCATAAAAATGTTTCAGTGAGCAATTACAAATACTCTTGAAACAAATGAAAAAAATAGAAAGATAGCAAAGAAATAGGAAGTCTCAACAAAGAAATAAATGATATAAAGAACCAAATTGAAATTTTAGAATTGAAAGTACAAAAAGCGAAATAAAAAATTCAGTGGATAGGCTCAACAGCAGAATGGAGGAGACAGATTTAAAAAAGTCAGTGAACTTGAAGATACAATAACAGAAATTACACAATCTTAACAACAGAGAAAAACAAAGACTGTATTTAAAAAAAAAAAAAAAAAGAATGATCCTCAGGGATCTGCAGGACCAAAACAAAAGATCTAACATTTATGTTGTTTGAGCCCCAGATGAAAGCAGGTGAGACTAAAAAATTACCTAAAGAAATAATGGCTGAAAACTTCCCATATTTGGCAAAAGACATAAACCTATAAATTCAACAAACTGAGTAAACCCCAAACAGATAAACTCAAAGAAATCCATACCAAGATACACCATACTCAAACTGCTGAAAGCTCTGTAAAATCTTGAAACCAGTAAGAGAAATAGCAGCTTAATTATAGGTAAAAAGCAATTCAAATGACAGCAGATTTTTTTCATCAGAAATCACGGAGGCCAGAAGAAAGTGGCACAACAATGTTTTAAGGACTGAAGGAAAGAATTGTCTACCTAGTATTCTATATCCAGCAAAAATATATTTGGGAATGAAAGGAGAATCAAGACATTTTCAGATGATGGAAAACTAAGAATTTGTTGACAAAGACCTACCTAAAAGAATGGGTAAAGTAAGTTTTCTAAAAAGAAAGGAAATGATAAAAGATGGAAACTTGGAACATCATTTAGGAGAAAAAACAAACAAAAAGGCAAAAGGCAGAAAAAGGCAATAGACTTTCTTTCTCCTCTTGAGTTTTCTAAATTATGATTGATGGTTGAAGCAAAATTATCACACTGGCTGATGTGGCTGTCAATGTTGTAGAAAAATAGGAGTAATACCCTTATCTTTCACAGAGGCAGTTGATATATACCGTCTAAAGTTGAACATAGTTAAAGCAAAAGCATTATGACTCCATCTTTTAAAATTTTTTATAAAAAAACATTTTAAGGAACTAGTATCTGATATATCAGATAACGTTGCTCTAAAATTATTGATATCAGACTTTATTATGCATATATGTATGTATACATGTGTATGTATGTATATAGAGATATATGTATACAGACATACAGAGCTGAATGGCATGATTTTCTCTGAATGTTGATAAAGGTGGTGCATTGAGATTTGGTTTAATTACTAAATTCTTTGTACTATTTGTTATCATATTTAAGTTTTAAAATGAGTATGTATTTTTGTAACAGAATTATTTTTATTGTATTTTTAAATTATGAATCAAAAGAATATAGCAATTAAAAATAATCTGTTTAAAGGAAAACTGTAAAATATTAATGATACTCAAATTAAATTACAGAAAAATGCAAATACTGAAATTTAAAATATCCTACCAGAAATGGTTTCTTTGGGAGCTCAATTCACGTACCACACAACACAAGAAGCAACGTTATATTTACCCTGATCTTGAAATCTAACTAGTAGATGGATCTCTCCATCTCAGTCTCTATCTGTCTCTCTTAACACGTATATACACACACATGCATGTGTGTACGTACACATATATTCATGGTATTGATAAATAGTTCCTTTTAATGCTTTATATGGTGAGAGCTAGCCTTTCTTTTAAAACAAAGACATGGCAATTGTTGTGAAAAGAATTATTTTGATGTAAGGTTTTTCTCCAGGTGAAATATTCTACACAGTGAGTATACTTCAAGGAGGTGTAGCTCTATGACATTGAGTTTGCTGGGAATAAAAGTTAGATGCAGGAACAAAAATATACAGAGTATTGGTGAATGTAGCTAGAGGAGCAGTTTGGGGTGTGTGTGTGTGTGTGTGTGTGTGTGTGTGTGTGTGTGTGTGTGTCCACATGCACAGTTATGAGTGCTGGGTGCCTAGAAGTAAGCAACATCATCAGAGGAGAATTGAACCTCTGGTTTTCCTGCTTGTCTGATACATGCTAGTTGTACATATGATTTCATTGACAATGATGATGCCTAAATGAATCTACCTCAAACTATGGCTGTCCCTCAGAGTTAATACTCAAATTTTCACCAGAGGCCTAGTGGAGAATACTGGATGTAGAGTCAAAAGGCCGCCACCCACTGATATGTGACTTCCATTAATTGACCTCCCTTCCAGTATTCTAGATTTCATGTCCTCTCTGGTCATTAATAATCACCTTAGTCATTGTTTTCACCCTGGACTCAGTTTGCCTAGATATAGAAGAATATGATCTCTCCCCTCCTCAGCTGTCCTTGCATGATATTAGAATTCAGCCCATTGTTGAGAGTTACCCAGTCAATTCAAACTAGAATTAATTAGAGTTCTCTGGGTTAATCTTTTTATTTTCATACTGGGGACCATTTCCTCTCAAAGGACAACATTTTTATTATGCACTCTTTGTCAAACAGATCAGTTGGTTGAATGGAGTTTTGTTATAATGAATACCTATGCACTAGGAAATCTAACACTAATTGCTTTAATAAATAAACCCCCAAATCTCAGTGGCTTAACAATAGAAGTTTGTTTCTCACTAATGTCACATCCAATGCTGAGGTACCTGGTGGATGGCCTTTTATGTGATATTCCAGGACCCAGGTTTTTTCTGTCTTGGGCTTCTCTTTGGAGACTCTTCCATTCATCTGGCAATGGAGAAAAGAGACTATAAGGAAGGACATGACTTCTTAATTTCTGCTCAGAAGTGATACACATCTCCAACTACTTCAGCCTAACGTGACACATTGCTTCTGCTCACAATGCTTTTACCTGTTTAGTCTTATGGGCACCCCTCTTGTGATGGAGGCAGAGGTATAGTAGGTTCTGGCTAGGCAGCTGCTTCTTGACAACAGCTCTGCAATGTGGAAGGGGGGCACAAAATTTTGGTGGTCAATAAATTGTCTCCACCCTATCCAGAGGAGCAAGCCCAGGTGAATGCGGGGCTTACCTCATGTACCTCTCCCCTCTCAAGGATCACAGCTTGAGTTGGCTGCTCTCCGATTCCTTCAAACAGTTGTTTTATATATTTTGTGTTGGATTTCAGGTTGTCTATGACAGGAGGGTAATTCTGATCTATTCCATAATGGCTAGAACAGGAAGTACTACTTAACTTGGTTTTAACCTAGCATTTCTTAAACTTATTTGACCATGGAGCCCCTTTTCTTCATGTAACAATTACTAATAAAATACTTTGAAAAACATTTTTGCAAGGAAAAGAGTAAAGTTATACCACCTCCATTCCTTTACTTATCTCCCCAGGTTTTTGCTTTTGTTGTTGTTTTGCTTTTGTTTTTATTTGTTGTAATTGTTTTGTTTTCTTGAGAAATTTGAGTTTAGCTCAATATTGTTTAAGTGGTCGAGATAGTTGAAGTAGGCAAGACTAAAGGAAGTTGAAAAGCACCTGTACTTGATTACAGGACAAATGAACTAAGCGCAGTAGTCTGCATAGCTCTCCCACTTGGCAGAACAGAGAGGAAAGTTTTCGGTATCTGTCGCCTAGTACCTACTTGGTCTCTGGTTTCCTAGTTACTGTAGGAGCCACAGTTTATAATCTGCAAACAGAGAGTGTTCACGAGACACTATGTGTGAAACAGCTAGCAAATAAGAAGGAACTTAATACATATACGGCTCCTCCCTTCCTCATTCTCCTTTCTGTGTTCTCCTAGTTAGCAATGCACTAACCTAATTATAGTTAAGTTAGTTGTGCTATTCAGCTACAATGACAATTATATGAAAAGAGGTCAGGGAAAGGATGTGGTAACTGTATAAGCTCCCAATTTACAAACCCTGAATTAAAATAAATACTGCACATAGATGGTTAGATTCCAGTGACTTAGACCCTGCCATTCCTATTATTGATGACCCACAATTAGACTGACCATGAAGCTAATGACTTAAGCTTCAAGCCCTTCACTTGCATTGGTTCCTAGGAGTGCTGGGAGTTGATGAGAATTGCAGAATTTCTAGGTGGTGAGGGGGAAGCCTTGCTGTGTAAACATTTCTGGTAAATTGCCTGAAGAGCTCTGAGAAAAAAGGGACTTGAAAATTTTTTTCTGGGAATTTGTTGTGATTTATTTTGTCATTCAAAATAAATATTTATTTTTGTACCTAATTTTGTCTTTTGTACTTTTGATTTCCTTTTCTTAAAGAGGGTCTCACAAATTGTTTACATTTCAGACTTGAAACACACGGATCCACTCCTGCTCACACTCTTGGTGCCATCACGTGCTGCTACCCTGAAAATTCCCAGAGGTGCCCTGCTCAGACCCCCCTCTGATAGCTGGAGCTGCAGATGGCTTTCCTATCCCTCTCCTTCCCTGCTCCCCTAGAGCTCTTCTCATCACTGCTAGGATCAAGGGCCAGCTGCTCCAGCCCCTGCCAAGACAAAGCGTCTCTCCACATGCACTGTGTTCACTGGGGAGAATGATTAGGGCCTGAAGCTCAGGACCCAAAGTGTGCAAGGAATTAGGAGAGAGAAAAGTTCAAGAAAATGGGGCCCTTGGGACAGTACTTGAGCCTTAGGGCCACCCTTTTGGCTCATTGTGGGTTAGATTATACAGATACTCATGCTTTCATTAAATATATTTTTTGAGTACCCATTATGTGCCTGAGGGATTGCCCACCACCCTGACCTTTACTTGTATAATTTTTCAGTGATAACATTTTTCCAGGGTACAAACTCTTTGAAATTCCTGAACTGCAACCCTTTAGTCAGCTGGGTGGCTCCTGTATGGATTATATAGGAACTGGTTGAAGAAAGCCAAAGAAAGCCTATATTTTGTAGGATTTTTTTTTTTCTAACAGTATTCATTTCATTCAAGCTCCACCTGCTCAAAGTAGTTCTGAACACAAGATGGGAAGACTGATCCATAGCAAAGAAGATGAAGAATAGTGTAGCCTCAGAAAGAAAACCTAAAGGCGTATGTGAGAAGAATGTGCTCAGTAGGAACCCAGAGTGAGGCCTTTGGAGGAGGGGCAGATACAACTTATAAAGCTTTGGAGAGACTAGAGTCAGCCTCTAGTCTGACTGATTTCAAGGTGTCAGAATACCTTTTATAGGTCAACAGTTGTTCTAATGATTATCCAAGCTTCTCCTCATCCAGTGGGGAAGGCCCCAGTTTTATGGAATTACCTACCCAGGCAGGAGGTTGGGTGTAAGAATTCTGAGCAGACTGCCCCTCCTCCCTGAAAGCAGCAGGCTGCAAAATAGGTCCGGAAATTCCTGAGCATTGGGAAGCCAGCACTAATGCAATTACCTGAAATAAAAGAAGAGGTCAGATAATAAGGGGCAAAGGTTTTTCCTTTTAAAGTAAAGAGCCCGGTAAACAAAACCAGCTGCCCCTGGACAACAAACTCTCCTCATTAAATGTTTTAAGAGGCTAATGGGCATAAGTGGCTTATTAGAGTACAATCCTGAAGACTAAATCTAGGAGCCTAGAGAAAGGGGGGAGGGGAATCAGGGTTAAAACCTGGCTGGCAGAGAAGAAAGGAGATGAGACCGACCCCTGGCAGAAGATCCCTAACTGGCCAGAATGGAATTAAAATACGAGTGAGATGATTTCACCTGGAGTCTCTAGTATTTCTGGCAGTATCTCTGCCATACGGGCTTGGGAATCTCAGCTGGGAGAGTTTTAAATTTATACGCTAGTGGAATAGGATCTGGAGTAAGTTTTTAAAATAACTAATTATGGGAAATTTTATGTGTATTTACTATGGAAAGTCTGAAAGGGTACAAGGCAAAATGTTAACAGAGTTTCTCTAGGTGTTGGGTTCATCAATGATTTTTCATTTTCATATTTTAATCTTGTTTATGTGCATTTTCTAATTTGTCTATAATGAGCACTTGTTTCTTTTATAATCAACAGATAAAGGGCAATATTTTAAATACAGTAAGTCCCCACCATACAAAAGAGTTCCGTTCCAAGAGCATGTTCATAAGTCCAATTTGTTCGTAAGCCCAGCAAAGTTAGACGAGGTACCCAACTAACACGATCGAGTATAGAGTACTGTACTGTAATCAGTTTATAATACTTTTCACACAAATAATACATAAAAAATAAACAAATACAAAAAATAAAGAAAACATTTTTAATCTTATGTACAGTACCTTGAAAAGTACAGTAGTCCAGTACAACAGCTGGCATCCAGGGGCTGGCATCGAGTGAACACCAGGCAAGAAGAGTTACTGACTGGAGGAGGGAGAGGAGGTGGGAGATGGTAGAGCTGAAGGATTGTCAGCAATAGAGGACGGAGGGCGAGCTGCAATTTCACGTGAACTAACTTACGTGATTGGACATGCAAATGCACAGTCACATCTTTGAAAGTTCGCAACTTGAAGGTTCATGTGTAGGGGACTTACTGTAAGATGAAAGGTATTAAACTAGAAATAAAATTTAAAACTAAGAAGAGCAAGAGAGTTGGTGAATGAATTGGTATGTAGTTCCATTTACCTTGTATACTCTGCCATCTTTGCCACCTCCCCAGGTATGTGCTTCATATGACCTGCCAATCTAGAGGCCAGCCGAGGAAGGAATGATGGTTGCCAGGACTGAGCACAGGCTGTTTGTCCACACACAAAGGCTTCAAGCTCATTGCATTTGTAGTAATAGTTCACAGAAAGGTTATTTCTGCACAGCCTCTCCTGGCTTCAGCTTTTAGTTGAACAGCTCAGCCATTTGTGGTGTGATCCTAGGAGGTGCTGAAATTTCAAGAGAGCTTCGAGGAGGACTATGATTTACCTAAAATTATCAGGGTTTATGTGGAAGATGCCAAAGCACCTCTAATTGGCAAATTTCCTTCCTCTCTCTTTCCTTCCCTCAATCCTTCCTTTCTTCTCTCATTTGTTTGGTCTTCTGGTGACTTTGTATCCATTACTAAACTAGTTAACTCTTCAGGAGAGACCAGTTGGTAGCTCAGAATCATCTTTATCTTCCCAGTGAAGAAGACAGAGGAAAGCAGAGAGACTTGCCCCCAGGTCACTGGACAGTCTGGTGGAATCCAGTCCTAGTTCCACTTACCCAGTCTTGGTTAGAAATCACCATCTTTACCATTTTTAACAATTTATTCTTACCAAGTGTCATCACAGGCTATCATGTCCAAATCTAAATGATGTATTAAGCCCTTTAGTACAGGCAGCCACTATCAGAGAATCAAAGCTCTGTAACAGGCAGGAGTTTTTCAGATAACCACAGATTGTTGACATTGAATGTTTTCTTAGAAGCTTCACATTTATGAAGGGTAAGTGCAGCAAGCTAATTGTCCAGGGTTACCCATGAAAAAGGCTCAGGTATTTATCAACTCATACCTATGGTTAAATTATCCCCTCTCTTAAAAAAGAATACTAAATTCTGGAGGACCAAAGTTCTTATTTCCATAGTGCAATATAAATGTGGGTTTATGTTTGCAAATAAAGCTGCTGAAACTTCACAGTATAATATGGGAATTCCTTTGGCATCCAAGTGTGAATCTGACTCAGACCGAAATTATTAAAACGACACTGTGATGGGGGGAAGGAAGGGACTGGGGAAGGGCTGGGGAAGGAAGGGACTCTTATTTGGGCCAAAGATAGAGGCAATGTCCAGGGCCGTATTTGAGAATTTTAGAGGGTCTCTGCCATATCTGTTAACTTCTCTGAGTCTCCTAGAGAGCTCATCTATGGCCGTGGCTCCATTCATTACTTACAAACTGAAGAAAACAACCTGGTCAACATTTTCTGTCTCAATTTTTCTCTGTGCTGACTTCTCACATCTTCAAGTACCTGTTGCATATTTTCTCTTTGATATTCTCTGGGTCTTTGATATCTCAAACAGAATAATTTATCTCCTTTGACAAACCTAAAACCCAGTCTGACTAGCCTACGTGTACTTGGTACCAATGTTCTCAAAGACATTCTCTCTCATTAGCTCATGGTCATCGACTCCCTTCCTGTCTCTCTTATGCTCTACAGAAGCTTTATTTTATTAGTTCTTTTTTCACAGGCTCTCACTTTTACTTTTTCCGTGATCTCCCTTACTTAGACCCAGATTTCTTCTTGCCTGCACTGTTGAGATAAGATAACCTTGTCACACTGGTTTCCTGCCTGGAGCTTTCCCTGCTCCAGTCTAATTCATAGCCCACAGGAATAGCCTGAGACCAACTGAGAATGATTGAATCCAGCTTGTTAGGTTAAAATTGGGGACAAAAATAGGCTCTAAAAAGCTTAAACCAAAGTTTTTACTGGAATTCCTCCCCCACATGTCACATGAAGGAGGAATTGGACTATTCCCGGGTCCAAGAAAACAGCCATTGAGTGAACAGTAAGAGGGAGCCAATTTTGGACCCATGGTAGAAGAGCCTTCCCTGGATCCGAGCTGTGGTACAGTGGAACAGTACTAGTAGTGTATGAGAGTGAGTTCCCTGTCCTAGATAATAACTTCTCAGGGACGTTGTCACAGGCTTACCTACTTCAGACCACATGACCACTAAGGTCTTTTCAAACTCCAGGTTTTTGCAACATAATCACAGCCCTCTCCACCTCTCTCTTTCTCTCTGCCTCCCACCTACTGGAAATCCAGAGTCCATTTTTGCTCCTCCATAATTCCCTAATTCCAAATACTATGGTGGATGAACATACTGTCTTTCTCCAGACAGATGTTCCCCTGCTCACCCCATCCCATGGCTTTTCAGTCTAGGTTGCTGCCACCTTGGGTATTTAAGTAACCTGGAGGGTAGTTTTGGTTATTGAATACCTTTTATGTGCCAGTTTCTGTGCCCAGAATTTCTTCTCATTTTTATCGGTACAGTAACCCTGTGAAAATACTGTAGGGTTGGGGTTCTTTTTTAACTGATTTTAAAGAAGGGGAAACCCAGTATCATATAGGTAGTATGTGGCAAAGCTGGGACTGAACCAAGGTTTTCTAACTCCAAGTTTCGTGTACTTGAGAAAAGAGACCAAAGGAAGGAGGGGAAGAGTGGAGGTCCCTCAACCGTGGGCTGTGGATTTTGTGGGATAGGAAGCATGTTCACAGGGAATCCTACATATTGAAAAAGTACATCTGGCACTTTTATCTCAATGAGCATTAAACTATATGTGTTGCCAGCAAAACTTATAAACTCTGCTGTTTAAAATAGTTACTGGGAGCTAACAAAGAAAAAAGAGGAAACTATAATATATTTGACTAGAACATAAAAGAACACTAATTACAGTACATTTTTATCATATGCGTAATCATCATGTAATATAGTACAAATGTTCATGTCCTTCAATGTGTGTTACATTAACATTTCATGAATTATTTTTAATTTTAACACTACAGTGTTTTAACATGCCTAGCTTTCAGGTAGTATACTATTTAATCACAACTTTTAAAAAATTGGAGGTGCTGCCAGTGGAGCACTAATAGAAAGAGGTTTGTGAGGTAATGGACATGGACATTACCAGCTCTGTGTGTTGCACATAATAAATGTTTATTGGATCTAAGTCTAGCATCTGTACCAGGAATGAGGTGAAAGGTCATGTCATTGGTTTGTTTTATTCCCTAATATAAGTAACCACCCAGATTTTCAAAAGCATGTACCCTTTGAGACAGTCATCTCACTTTTAGAATTCTGTACACACAGTCAGGCCCCTATTGTTTATGACCCCATCTTTGTGAGCTGAAAATTAGAGAAATCAGAAAAGAACTAACAGTTGTTGAGTGCCTACTATATGCCAGACACTTTAGGTTTATCTGCTTGATCTTCAAACAATCCTGAGTAGTAGATATGTTACCTCTCTCTTAAGAACAGGAAAACTGAGGCCCATAAAGGCCAAGCATCTTGCCCAAGATCACATAGGTAGTAAATACCTGCCTTGGAATTTGATCTCAGACATCTCTGGCTCCAAAACCCATACTCTTTTCGATATACAAATGATTTAAACATTGGATTCTGTGAAAATGTGTGAGGTGGTGAGGGAGGCCAAGGGGAAGGCTGAGTGGGAGGAGCTCATCTCCCACCCTCACTTCAACCAGAGCACCTGGTTGAAAGTGCAATTACAAAAGAATTTTAACCATTCCACTACATCACATATTAGTATGGGAATTTAACATTAAAAGGAATTTTTTAGTACTAGAATTAGAATTATAGTTCTATAATACGTACTGAGAGGTTGGTGTCTTACTAAAAATGACATAATCTATCATTATCCATCAGCCAAGGAGACCTAAGTGGATTGGAAAAGGCACCCAGGAGTCATAAGCATTGATTTTAATTAAATCGATTTAATTTGGAATTTTGCAAAGATGAGTGTTGGGAGGTTTGAGATAATGAAGGTCACCTATTCCTGGACTTAGCCTTCAGAGTAAAGATTCACACAGAGAGTCCCCACAAAGCCAGATGGACCTGTTTTGGTTAAATGTTAACAATGTAGTATCAGCACAACTTGATGTCTCACTTAAGCTACCTAACAAAACTGGAGACACCACACTGATGTGTGCCAAACTTGTTGCTATTTTAGGAGAGGGCACCTGAACTTTAATCTGTCTGACTTATTTGTTTATTCATTTATCCGTTCATTTATTCTGGAGGTGGAAGGAGGTTGACTACAAGGTATTTTGCCCAGGGAAGTGAACTGGAGATGAACTCTTTGAGACCTGCTCACTGCACTAAATCAGATTTTTGTGGTTGGTGTTTTCTTATTTAAAGGTGTGGAAACCTTTCAAAATGTTTGAGTAGTCTTTCAAACCTCTCACATACCTTTATTACTTTAAGGTGGGGGTAGGGATGGTATGGGAGGGGTGTTAAATTACTTTCCCTATGGGGAAAACAACTAAGTTTTTCCCCATTACCCAATTGTGTTACAGAGTCCTGTCAGTTCCTATACAGCAATAAATGCAGTTTCAATGGACAAAGGCTGAAAAAAATCACAATATTAGCCCACAAATGGAGGTGAAAATGAAGAGGTTAAAAAGTATATTATTTGTTTGAAAAGTACCCAGGATCAAAACTTCTTTAGAATGTAAGAGCCCAAGTGAACCCTGGGCTCTTTCCTCAGGCAACAGAGACCTCTGGCTAGAGAAATATATTTGTAGTCTCCTGCTCGAGATTTTCTCTGATTCTTATTTTATTTTTATTCCAGTTGCTACATTGATGGCCGGGTGGTCAAGGTGATGGACTTCCTGAAAACTCGCCTATTAGACACACTCTCTGACCAGATTAGGAAAATTCAGAAAGTGAGTAAAAATCTCTGGGGAAGAAAAGGAGTGAGTTTGGGGGTAAGGCGAGGAAAATGTCACAGGGTTCCAGCTGGGTGTTAGCACTGTGGGTAGAAAAATAGTGCAGTCTGGATTTGCATGGCCAAGAGGTGCCTCTCACAGCTGATGATTGCTGTTTATTGCTTTTCAGATTAAGAAGGGTTTGAATGTAGCATATCCAAGTTTAAAAGCTTCTCTATTTTAATAACAAACATTTTGTAACAGTTGGCTTCTAAATTGTGAGTTTCTTAAGGGAAGAATAGGTTTACTTTCTTTTTGCAGGAGTTTATTTTGGGTTAGTTTAGGAGAGAATGATTACATTCATTCAGTGGAGTTGTGGTCTGGGATATCGGCAATTCTGAGCCACATTTACACTATTCCTAGGTGTCTTAGAATCAGCCAAGTAACATCTTACTTTTGTAGAGATGTTGGAGAAGATAAGCTTAAATTAAGCAATTGTATGTAGGTCCTACTGGCACGATACCTGTGGTTAGTAGTTCTCAAACTTGAATACAATCAAAATCACCAGAGATTGCTTGTAGTTTCCAATCTCACTTCTGATGTTCTGATTTAGTATGTCTGGAGTGGATCCCAGACATCTCTATTTTTAATAGTCATCTGTCAAGTGATTCCACCCAATGCAGATCACGTTTTGAAATACACTAGATTAGTTAATTCTGAACTGTGAGGATCTTATACCTACAATTTCCATCTGCCTCTACAAAATGGTGATATCTCATCTTTAGTTTCCTACTCAGGTCCTTTTCCAGGGAATGAGGACCTTTTGAACATTCAACTTTATTTTGAGCAAATTAAACACATCTTTGCAGAAAAATAGCAACAGGTAGGCCCCCATTAATATGGGATGAATGAGGGGAGTTCCCCGGTGGTCCAGTGGTTAGGACTGCATGCTTTCACTGCCAAGAGCATGGGTTCAATCCCTGGTCCGGGAACTAAGATCCTGCAAGCCGTGAGGTGCGGCCGAAAACACAAAATATATATGGAATGAATGGGCAAATAAATGAATGGCTCATTATAAAATTAGTTGTGAAAAAAAATACTATTTGGAGCAATCATAGAAAAGCACTTTTGATTGCTAAAGGGGAGGTCTGTACACTTTTCTGTATTCATATCAATGCCATACTCAGATTACAAAATAGCTTTTGGAGTCTTTAGAGGCTGGGAGGCCTCAGGACTTCTGAATTTCTACATCCCAGTCTGATCCCTCTGGGGATCAGGTGCACTGACCAGCACCCTGATCTGTCACTGTCTCCTACTAGGCAAAGCCTAGGAGAACTAAATGATTTGAAATATCTCTGTCAATCTCTTTGACATTCACTTAGTTTTTAATATTTAAATATTTAATATTTACTGAGCTTTTAGCAAGTACCAGGCAAAGTGCCAGGTGCTGAGGATACAAAATGTAATAAGACATGGTCTCTGCCCTCAAGGAACTCACAGTTTTGAGGTTTAATACTTACTCTGAGCAGGTTGAAAAACATATTACCTAATGGAGTAGAATGTCAGCCTGTTGAACACTACAGTTTTCTAGCGCATTATGCTAATTCAATATTAGTTATTGGCCTCTAAAAAGAGAGGAGGAGATTTCTTTCATTCATTCATTCTTTCATTCAGTAGATATTGAGTGTTTACTGTGTTCCAGGCACTATACTAAGTTTCTGTATTACAACAGTGTACAAGACAACAAGTCTTTATATTTTTGGCTTTTCCAGTTTTGAGCCTAATGATCTGATCAAAGGATTGTCATTGGAAGTAAAATGATTCAGTGGTATCATGGCACTGTGAGCGAAGGGTCATGTAATTCTTTAAGTAGAATAGGTAGCTCTAGGTCAAAGCCAAGACAAATGGATTAGGAGTTAGGTTCTTCCCTTTCTCCCCACTACCCAGTACTCTCCACCACTGCATACACCTTCACCATCACAGAATGTTCGGAGACTGAAATAAGTGGCTAAACTCACCTCCTGAATTGGCCGGGCAAGGCCAAAGAAACTTAGAGTAAAGGGCTCAAACCCTGTGCTCAACTGAAATTCAGACCTTTAAAAACACGTTTGATGGACTTGGAAGGGGAGAGCTAAGTGCGGTTGCAGGGGGGAGCAGTGGAGTCTCCAAGAGAAATAACCTACATACAGAAGGCACTTGGCAGGGGATGGCTAGAATTAGCAGTAGGACCTGGAGTCACCTTTTGGCTGTTGCAAATACAACATGCTCAGAGGTCCCCTCAGGCTTATGTTCCTGTTCCGGTTATGTCTTGCTGTGCAACAAATTACCCCAAAACTTAGCGGCTTAAAACAGTCATCTATTATGACTATGAATTCTGTGGGTCAGGAATTCCCATAAGGATAACTTGTCTTTGCTCCATTAGCTTCAGCTGGAAAACTCAAAGACTGGGGTAATTCAAAGGCTGGCGACTGGAATTATCAGAAGGCTCGTTCACTCATGTGTCTGGCAGTTGGCTGATGTCAGTTGTCAGCTAGTACCTTTGTGGGACTGATAACGGGAATGCCTCTTTGTGTAGCCTGGCCTTCCTCCCAAGGTTTTAAAGTCAGATGCCCAAGAGAGAGAGCCAGGTGGAAGCTCTGTCACCTTTTCTATCTACCCTCAGAAGTCATAGGGCATCACTTCAACCACAATCTATACATTGAGACAGTCACCAAGACCCATAGGGATTTAAGACAAGAGGAAATAAACGTCTCTGGATGGGGGAGTGGCAAGGTTCTGGAAGGGCATATAAGACCAGAAATATTTTTTAAATCATTTTTGGAAAATACTGACTGCCAAAGTTCCATGCTCCTTGTTTCATTTAGTAGCTCATTCAGTTATTTCTCTGACTAGTTTTCTTTTTCCAATTCTCTTTTGCAAAGCTCTTGCCAGATATTGCCTTAAATGGGTATCTGCTAGGGGTGTTGCTGGATCACAGATTCCTTGAGCTTTGATCCATGGGATAGACCTTCTATTGGCTACAGCAGCCTGGACCCAGTTGTTAGGGCCTCGAGGATGAGAGTCTCTACCACAGCCCAGGATATGCCAGGTACTGGCCTGACTTGGGGAGATGAGGGCTGGGAGACCAGAGAAGGGTCACCAAGATTTTCCAGTTGAAAAGTTACTTTGGCTGTTCCTGAAGTCCCCTGTGGATGGGTGGGGGTTTGGGGAATTAGATTCCAGGGTACAAACTGGGGCAGAGTGATCAAACTCCTTCTTTCGAGCCCCCAAAACCAATTTGGAGATGGACCAAGTAAGATTTTAATATGTATATAACTGGAACTCTCATCCAAAAGCTAGAAATGGAATCTTTGTTTCTTTTCTATTTTGAGAAGTTCAGAGAAGTCCTAGTGACCTCTCCTTAGGTCCACAGTAATGGAAAAAAGGGCAAATTTCCCACCAAAACAGATTCACATGAGATTGGTTAGATAAACCAGTGGTGAGGCTGTTTGGAGAAGAGATAGGATACAGGATTTGAAGTCTAGTGGCTTGGGTTGTATGACCTTGGGCCATTCACGTAACTTCTCTGATTTTGTTTCTTCATCTGTAAAATGAGGATGCTAAGAATACAGTCAGCCCTCTGTATCTGTATCCATGTGTTCTGCATCTGTGGATTCAACCAACCACAGACTGAAAATATTCAAGAAAAAATTTTTCAGAAGGTTCCAAAAGGCAAAACTTGAATTTGCCATGTACCAGCAACTGTTTACGTAGCACTTACATTGTATTACGTAGTGTAAGTAATCCAGAGATGATTTAAAGTACATGGAAGGATGTACATAGGTTATAATACAAACACCATACCATTTTATATGCGGGACTTGAGCAACTGCAAATTGTGATATCCACAATTGTTCCTGGAATGAGTACCCGACAGATAGGGACCACTGTACTACCCTCCTTCCCTCTTTGGGAGATTAGGAAGGTCACATGAGGCCGTGTTTTGTTAACTGCTAGTGAATGCTAGTTCTTATTTCTATTATTATTGTTATTTCAGTTATTGTGGTTATTTTTTTTACATCTTTATTGGAGTATAATTGCTTTACAATGGTGTGTTAGTTTCTGCTTTATAGCAAAGTGAATCAGTTATACATATACATATGTTCCCATATCTCTTCCCTCTTGTGTCTCCCTCCCTCCCACCCTCCCTATTCCACCCCTCCAGGTGGTCACAAAGCACCAAGCTGATCTCCCTGTGCTATGTGGCTGCTTCCCACTAGCTATCTACCTTACGTTTGGTAGTGTATATATGTCCATGCCTCTCTCTCGCTTTGTCTATTGTGGTTATTTTTAATAATAATTTACATAACTGGAGAAGCTTCATGTTACCTTTATCCTCAACTTGTTCTTTGCTTTTTTCCTCTTTCCTCTTTCTTTGAACCCTGGAGAATATGATAGGTGATATTTTTGGCACCTGAAAGGCAGTGCTAAAAACAGTTGTGGTTTCTAAATTTGGACTGCCACTTAAGAATTTTCAGTTTTCTGAGCAGTGGGTGAATTCTCGTTATGTGAAAATCCACGTGATGCATTTGAAAGCCTAACAGAGACAATGTTTGGACAACCCACTCCTTTGCATGATCCACACACTCTCTCCCTTCCATTAGAATGAGGATAATCATCTGTACTTTGGGAGATGAGTCAAGGGAAAGAGTTGAGAATCTCTCAGTGCAGGCAAGAGTCAGACGGGAAAGTGAGAGGTGTTCAGGATACAGTGTGGATGGTATAGCATGGTTAGCTGGGCTGACTCCAAAACAATAACATAAGAACGAAGATGAACCACTTCGGCTTAAGTCACTTGGACTCTATGATTTGTGTCATCTTCTGGAGGAATCAGAGAAGGAAATAACACTTTTTGATATTATTTTCAGCAATTCAATAGGCACAGGAAGGAGTTGGTGAAATCCCAGTCATAAGGGAAGTATTTCCAAAAGTACTGTCCTTATGATTGCATTTTGAATACTAAATAAAATGAACAATTGGCTTCCCTAATATTTGAAAATGTCCTTCCTTCCTCCCTTCCTTCTTTCTTCCCTTCCTTCCTTCATTTACCAACTGTTTATGACATTCTTGTATCTTCAAGACTCCTGAGGATAAAATGGAGAACAAGACTGGTGTGGTGGTTATCCTCAAAGACCTTATGGTCTAATGGGAAAATAGTTAATGAAGCAAGCAATGATAGTAAGATGCAATGATTCCCATAACAGGGGACGTTTCGGGTGCTACAGGAGCCCATGGTGAGATGTATCTACCTTAGTTTGTAAAGGAAGGGAAATTGGGCAAGTCTTCCCAGAGGAAGTGACATTTAGGCTAATTCTGAAAGGATAGACACCTTCTAATTTATGCAGTTCTTCTTAGGGTGTGATCAGAGGACTCCTGGTGGTAGATGTATATGATGGAGGGAATGGTTTACATGATTTATAATATGACCATGATCATTCTTTTGTTAATATCATCATTGCTTATGATTGCTCATAATACTTAATAAAGATTAATTCTTTTGAAATCTCAATAAATGCAGTAACATTATACCCCTTTTTCCAATATATCCTAGTTGCAGTATCATGGAAGTAGGTAAGGCAGAGGAATATTTAATCCTTTGGAAGTAACAAATAGATTAAAAAGAAAACTTTTTTCTCAGCCAACTGTTGGTTTACCTACTTATATTAAAGTATATCAAAGGGGAAGAGGGTAAAAGAATAACAGTTATTCTTGAGGATCATAGAATAACTGGATGCACAACTAAAGGAAAATGAGGACAATGACAATGTTAACCTTCTCTAATGAAGAAAAGTGGAAAATGAAAATACCTGAGTAGGGTAAGAACAGTAGTATCACTACTGGAAAAAAAATCACTGTTTCATTGGTTGATTCATTCATTCACTCATTCATTCATTCATTCAATAATGTTGACGGCTTATTTCAATGTGCCAGTGCCTGCCATAGTGCCTGTCACTTGGCAGGTGCTCAATCAATATTGGAGGGAGGCAGTTAGGGAGTGGAAGGTGAATGAGCAGCGTAAAATAGTGGGAGAAATGTAAAAGAAGCAAAGTAATGTGTATGTCTCAATCGCATTTGGATCTGCTACCGCAGCTGTTCACATGCAAAAGAATCTAGTCTGCTACTAACTTTGTAACATAGTGTTGAATAGATAGATATTGATTTAGGCAACCAAGAATGGGCTACGCCTATATGTAGGCACAGTAGGAGAGTATCTTCTGGGTATATGCTTAAGGGTGAAAGAAAGTTCTCTTTGTGGCTCAAAGTAACATTTCAGTCAGTTTGCTAATGCCAGATATTTCATTTTAGAAAAGTAATTTTTCATTTTACATTAGGGGGAGGATGCAGAATGTAAATAACTTGAGAAGAGGCAAACTACACTGATTTAAAATCACACTAAGGTGTTAATATCAAATAATCCTTTCCCAAGAGCAGGGTTTTTTTCTTTGCAATAATTTTAGTTTATTTAAAAAAATTTTTTTAATTGAAGTGTAATTGAATTGCCGTGTTATGTTAATTACTGCTGTACAGCAAAGTGACTCAATTATACATATTTGTGCCTTCTTTTTCATATTCCTTTCTATTATGGTTTATCACAGGATATTGAATATAGTTCCCTGTGCTATACAGTAGGACCTTGTTGTTTATCCATTCTATATATACCAGTTTGCATTTGCTAATCCCAAATTCCCAACCCAACCCTCTCCCACCTGCCTCCCCCTTGACAACCACCAGTCTATTCTCTATGTCCATGTTTCTGCTTCTGTTTCATAGATAGGTTCATTTGTGTCATATTTTAGATTCCACATATAAGTGATATCATATGGTATTTGTCCTTTCCAAGAGCAGGTTTTGATGGAGGGGAAGAGAAACACAGGGCAAAGAAATAGTTAAGAGAGTCAGAGGACCCTAAACACAAACTGTGCCACAGTAATACCTTAGGTGACATCCAGGTGTGAGCCTAAGTTTTATGGGGCTGGAAGCTTATACAATGGGGACCTCTTTAAGAAAAAGAAAACAAAACAAATTTGCATGTTTTAGAAATATATCTGACCATATTAACACATTATCATGGCCCTTCCCAGGACATTAGTAGGCCTGTGAAAACGGGGAGCTGGAAGTTGACGAGCTTCCCAGTAAATTAGCCTCTGTGACTCAACTTGGCTATCTGAAAATGGGAGAATATGTCCCAAGGGAAACTTTGGCTCTTCTCTTTCAGGTATAAGACACTAATGATAAATAGGGGAATCTAGCTGGAAAGGTATGTTTACCACAAAAGAGCTCCAAAGTTTCGGTCAGTGTCCTTCCAAGGAACACATTTCCTTGATTCTTAAACACAAACAATTATAAAATGTAACATCAATTTAATAACAGCTGAGGGGAGAGAGTAAACAGCTGGCAAGTTTCCTTTGATGAAAAACATTCTGATTTCAAAACCATTAAAATGTGGAAAATGCATCATCAACTGACAAAAATATAGTAATTGTATCACCTTTTAGGCTACAAATGCCATCTATTGAGTGCATCATATATTACTAACCCATTGAAGAAACCAGTAATTTTTTTCAAGGCCACACTTACTAAGTAGTAAAATTAGAACTCCTAACTCCAGGGCCCACACGCTATCCAATACACCGTTCTGAATCTCCCATGCTAGTTAACCATTAATTTTGTAGCCCATGGAATATTTATATTCCTGACCATCCAGGATGAGGAAACCTTTTTAAATAGAAGAATACTGAATGTTCCTGGTGAAAGAATATCAAATTGACCTCTTGGTCAGTTGATATAATCTGGGGTGGGTGTCCTAGAAGTGAAAGCTGAATGAAAGTTGGGGGCCACAATCTTAGGTGATATCTAATATTATCACAATATTAGATAGTGGAAGCAGACAAGGATTTTCAGGGACTGATTTGCATTCATTCACTGGACACCATTCGTATGTTTCATGTGCACATGTATAGTGAGGTCCTGCTGTGTGGAAGGCAATGACCATATGAAGGACATACTGGGGGAAGGGCCCTGAGAACAAACTGCTACTTGGGGCAAAAATCTTCTTCAGGAGGAAAAGGCAGCTTGGGGTGACCTTCTAACATTTCCACATGGAAGTGGGGAGATTACAGGGTTTGTCTTGAACGAGAGGGAATTACCTCTGAGGCTGGTGGAGCCTATGACTCGTCAGTAGGTAGACAGTAAGCCTGAGGGGTTGGTTAGTCATAGAAGAGGACTGGAGAAGGGAAGAAGAGTGTTTTATGTGCAGGTAGCTGCTGTCCAGTCTTTCCCTCCACCAGCACTTATCCTTGAACATAGTCATTGCTTTGGGACTGTGAAACTTTCTTCCTCATTTTCTTGCATATGATCATAATTTCCTTGCCTCCCCAGTGACTTTCTTTTTTGTGTATTTTCTTATTTTAATTTTATGTTTAGTTGCAATTACACTCGATTGCTTTTCTGCGGTTTGAGATAACAAGAGCAGAGAATATAATTTTAAATCCTAAAAATGACACAGAAACAGAAGCCACACATTAAAAATTGATCTGATACCAAAAGAAAATGGGCAAATATGGCACTCCGGAACAGGAAGATGTTAAAAAGAAATTATACAGAAAAAATTAATGAAACTGACAGGAAGTTCATTAGACAGAAGAAATAAATCAGGAAGAATGTGATGAGATATTGGAATGGCTGAGCTCAGAATAGCTCGACTTGTCTAACCTGAGAAGGACATATTAAATATGGAGGCAGTTTAGTGAACCAGAAGCTTCTAGGTCTCCTCAAACAGAAAAATTCAATTAGAAAGTGAACAGAGTCCCGAAATGGAACTGTGAGGATTTGATGTTTGCTCTTATGGTTTTGAGGTTATTAGTTATCTTCTCTGATATCTACTCAGCATTTCCATTGGTAAAATATTACCTCTCTCACTTATTAACAAGTAAACTACTTCACTGTCTCACTATTTAACAAGTTTTTAATAAGCGAAGTGGCTGACAAGTATTTTATAGGGCATGCAAAATGGAAAAAAACGTGGCTTTCTCAAGTTGCTTATGGTGTAGGAGGGTTAGGCAAACAGAAAGTTACAACTCAGTATAATAAGATCAAGGATAGCAATAGCTTCCAAGAACTTTGGGGGCCAGAGGAGAGAATTAATTTTCTGAAGTTTTGAGAAAAGTTTCACAGAGGAGGTAACATTTAAAATAAGCCATGAAAAAAAAAAATCAGACAACATGGATTAGAAGTGAGTAAGGGACAAAGTGATCATCAAAAACCTAAAAGAAAATCATGTAGTTGAAAAATGGTGAGTCCATTTTTTGTGGTGAACCTCAGATCTTGTGGGGACGGAGAGGAGAAAAGGTAGCCAAAAAAGGGTAGCAAAAGGGGTAGTTATGAAAGGTCTTAGATACCAAGTAAAGGAGTTGGTATCATATCCCATGGATCAGTGTTTATCACCACGATTTCACCATGTTTAACATGCTCCCATGGACAAGTGGATAAAATAGACTCTGGGGCTCTGTGTAGTTTACTGGCTCCTTTGCATTTTTTTCCATGTTAAGGAAACATTTCATAGTTCTGACGAATGAAAAGAATATTATTGTGATAACATTGAATCTACTTTCTTTCATTTTTAAGTAAATCATTTCCCAAATCACTGCTTTCAATATTACCTGAAACAAGTCACTCATAGCGCATCTGCCAGATAGTCGCACAGAACACTCTGTGAGCACATGATTGAGTTCTGCTGCTGGTAATGGAAAGCCACAGAGGTTCTGAAGCTAGGGAGGAACTTGTCAAGTTAACAGACAGCAGCACTGTAGAGGATAGTCTTGAGAAGGATACACTTTCAGGAAGACCAAGGGAGAAATGATAAGATCCGGAACTCAGGAAGGGACAGTGAGTGAGAAAGGAGAGGGCAGAATGGAATGATCCTGTCCTCTTCTAATATAGTAGGTAGCTTAGAGTCAAAAACACAAGAAGGATGGAAAAAAAATTGGAACATTACTCTCAAGAGCTCTCACCTGGACCTCTTATAAGTACAATAAGGAACAAAGAGGCAGGGGCACCCCCAAGAAGAGCTATGTGCATGGGTAAGGTTTAAGAAGCTCCCTAAAGCTATTCAGCTCCTTTTAACCAGTGACATAGGGGACCAGTTCTGGCTGCTTAAAGAGCTACTGCTCTTCCTGAAGTCCTGGGGGAAGTTGATTTCCAACTGTATGAGATGCTGGAATTAATGGATTCCAGCGTCTTTTGGAGGGTGGGCCTCTTGCCAGGGCTGATTAGCCCCGCTGGCCTGTCCACTATTCCTGTTTTATTGCTTCCTTTCTCATTAAGGAAGGTGTTGGGTTTGGATAACCATAAGCAACATGTCTGCTGTTACAAGGCTACCATCACTTGCACACTGAAACCAGGCTCTCAGGATTCTTTTTTAAACAGATCACAGATTGAGAGAAACAGGAAAAGGAAGCCCAGGTTTGAAAATATGCCACAAAAAAGGTTATTTTCCTATTTTTACTGTTTTCTTTTTTAAAAAATATTCAAAGTGGTAGGGAAAATAAAACTTAAAAGAAAAAAAATCAATACTGTTTTTCTCTCTCACCCCTCCTCTCTCAGTATAGCCACACGAAGCAGTCCTGATGTCCTCAACCCCTGAAATGACAGGAAAGGGAGTTTGAGGGTTTCCCTTCATACCACCCTGCCCCCAGCTGGCCCAAGGATTCTGAGCAGCCACTGGCAACTTGCTAAGCTGTTCTGTGGATGCCTCAAAGCTCCCTTGTCCACATGGGCCCAAGGCCTGAAGTCTAATGGGGACAAAAGAACTACTAAAAGGGAGACAACCACTCAACTCCCCTCTCCCTTCACTTCAGTAATCTCAGCATTTGTACTTCTTCTCCCTCCCCAGACAATGTGTTCCTTAAAATAATCTTCATCGGCACATCATTTCTCACTAGGAACTGTACCCTTGTTCTTTCCAGTCCTCCAGTTTTCTCTCTTCCAGCACAGGGGGGATCATATTCACGCAGAAAACCACAGTGTTAAACTATAGCCCTCAGTTTCTTAGAGTTTCGCTTTCTAAGGGAATTTTGCAGCTGGTTCCATCTGTTTTTCCTGATTTTTTTCTGTCCATGCTAATTTCCTCTACAGTCCCAACCAGCACCCAGCCTCAGCACCTCCCCGACACGTTACTATGATGGTCTTCTCCGCTCATAGTAGACACACAGTTCATTAAGCCTCTCACCATGTCTGAAATAGGCCTTTCCCTGCTACTTAGCATACATCTGGTCTATTACCTACCACCACAAACGTATCCAAAAGAAAAGCAACCAACTGTAATGTTAGATTGATCCAGACACAATCTCATGTGCTTTGGACAAAGAGAGTTGTCTAGGTAACATTTGCTTTACTTTAAGCGCAAGAGGGAGGAGATATGGGGATATATGTATATGCATAGCTGATTCACTTTGTTATAAAGCAGAAACTAACACACCATTGTAAAGCAATTATACTCCAATAAAGATGTTAAAAACAAAAAAGAGCTTACCATATGCCAGACACCTTTCCAAGTGCTTTACAAATATTAAAGGAGAGCAAGTGCTTTACAAACATTAAAGGAGAGCATTTTCTAATTTTACAAATATTAAAGGAGAGCATTTTCTAATTTTACAGCTGAGGAAATTAAGGCACAGTGAGGTCAACAGTGAGTCAATGATAAAACCAGTATTCAAACACAGGCAATGTGTGTAGAGTCCATGCCCCTAACCACTAATCAGTTCTGCCTCACCAATTACAAGAAGTTTTAGATTGTTTCCTTCCAAATCTTCCTGCAAGTCAGAAGACAATGCAGATGAACTTTATTTACACAGAGTCTGTGTCCTTGCTGAGTCCTGTGTACACAGTAATTTATAAATCCAACCATTTTCTGGAATCAAGTCCTCATTTAAAGGAACTAGACTTTAAAGTCCTTATATAAGGAGCTAGAGGGATCTTTCCTGACTACCGTCTAAAATATCAACCCTCCCCTCCTGCCAAGGCACTTTCTGTCAGATTACTCTGTTTCATGTTCCTTCTAGCACTTATTATTTCTAAATTTATGTTTGTGTGTTTATTGTCAGTCTCCTCCCCTTGACTAAAATATAAGCCAATGAGAGCAGAGACTTCTGTTTCATTCACTGTCTGCCCCTAGAACTCTGCTTGGCATAGAGCAAATGCTCAGTATTTGTTGAGTGAATGAATAAATGCGTTCGATAATGCCTTAATGTTTTTGGATGGACATCCTTCGCCCTTTTTCAGTCTAATTTAAAATATTCCCCTTAGGTAATTTCACCTACTCCTGTGGCTTTTTCCACCACTCTCAATACTTACCTCTGGCCCAGATCTTCAGATCTTTGTTTTTGAGATTGCCAGCTCTGACCAGCTCTGGCTTTTTTTTTTTTTTTTTGTCTCCCATATTTTTTATCTAATTTTAATTTCCATAATCAAATTTACTCTTGACCTTTGAGGGATAGGAGCCAAGAGGACCTGCATAAGCATTACAAAATACTAATACATTTTAACATTTTGTATTTGGAAAGGACTTAGATTTCATCTACTTCAAATTTGTGGCTTTACATGTTGGTGAAGAAATTGAATTCCAAGATAATGCTGAGCCAGAAGTCTCACAGCTGCTGTGTGGTAGAACCCCAGACTTCCAGGACGTATTCCTCTTTCCACATCAGTTATCTGCCTATTAGCGTCTACCTCTCCTTTTGCTAATGATACATACACACAAACACACACACACACACGGCTTTATTGAGGTATAATTCATATACCATAAGAGTCACCCTTTAAAAGTGTGAAATTCAGTGGTTTTTAGTATATTCACAGAATTGTGAAACCATCACCACTGTTTAATTTTAGAACATGTTCATTACCCTCCAGAGAAACCCCATACCTATTTGTAGTCACTCCTCATCCTCCCCCCTCATTCTCCCTCACTTTTTCCAACCCTAGAAAACCATTAATCTACTTTCTGTCTCTATGGATTTGACTATTCCGGACATTTCATATAAATGAAAGAATATAATATGTGGCCTTTTGTGTCTGGCTTCTTTCACTTAGCTCAATGATTTCAAGGTTCATCATCTTATACTAGTTACCTTTTTGTTTTGTTTAACCAAACCACCTTTCTCTAACTGCCTCAATCATTTCAATATCTTTGAGCAAAAATTAATCTTTGACTATCCTGGAAGCCAAAGGCAAAAAATAAAAACACAGATATGTTACTCAGTTCCAGTTAGTCACAGCTCCAGATCCCGTCCGGGCGCAGCCTCTCTGCACACGGCCTGCGTTGCTGCCTCCATCTTGAGCTGGGAAGTTGTGCAGCCGCTTTGCGCTAGAAACTCTGGTCTGAAAGTGCTGGGTTTGAGGCCTCTGCCCGCCGCACCCTATGAGCCAGTGAAACTAGACTAAGTGCAAAAGAAAAGAAAAGAAAAAAAGTGGCCTGGAACCGAACCAGCAATATCTTTGAGGTCTGCCTGTATACAATTTGATGAATTTGGACATATGCAAACACTCATGAAACCATCACCATGATCAAGGGAGAAGATGGCGGAAGAGTAAGACGCGGAGATTACCTTCCTCCCCACAGATACATCAGAAATACAGCTACACGTGGAACTGCTCCTATAGTTCCAGTTAGTCATAAAGGAAGCACAAAGTTTATCAGAAGCATGGATGTTTTAAGGGGAATCATCACTGTAGGCCTTTAATTTCTCCATATGACTCTGTCTTCTGATCATTTAAGGTGTTTTTCTCGCTTTCTTATTTATACTATTTCCAGCTGCCCTTGGGTTGGGCACTCTGAGCAGTGTCAAGAAGGGGGAGAGGACCACCTTGTGGTGTCCTCAATGACTCTGGGTGCAAGGGGAAATTCTTATTTAATCTTTAACAGTTTCCAGCTTGACCTCCGCTATTAATTTTTTCTTCTATTCTTGATCATAATCCTTACTTACATCTCAAATTTTTAAAATATATTTACAACTTTAACCCTGAAAGCATCAAGTACTTTACCAACCCTGATTTTAAAATAGGTCTCAAATAATGCATATTCTCTAGTAGATGCAGGGGAGAGAGCAGAGGGCAGGGAGCTATACATAGGGAGAGATGAAAAGAGGAATATGATTGCTTGCTAATGTCTGCCCATGGGTCTGGGAAAAGGAAAGTTCTGGCATATATGTTACAACATACATATGGTTTTTGGTTTTTTTTTTTTTTTAGACCTGAGGTGCAGAGAATTAATTACCCTCCTCAGCTGCAGCAAACTATTATCATCAGTTCATGCAAAGCCCTCCTTTTGTTTTAATTTTCACCTTCATCTCTAATCCGCACTTACATTCACCTCCCTTTTATACATGCCTTCCTTATGTCTTTTTTTTTCTTATTTTCTTTTTTTTTCTTTTTGTTTTCCTTTTTTTCTTGTGTCTTTGATATATGTCCTTAACAGAGATGCATCTTTATATACTTTTAGTGTTATTGGGTATGAATGAGTAATCACATAAATAATATTGTGCCATAAACCTCATTCTGTTTCTGTTTTTTAAAAGCTCACTAAATCTTTAAAGCCTGTTCATGTTGCTGGACTTATATTGAATGTATTGCTATAACTGCTGCATAATATTTCATGTATGTATTTTACTTTTTCATTCCTCTAGCAATGGACACCTGCCACAAACAGTGACATAGTAAACATCTTCATACTTGTCCCCTTAGAGACCTGAGGCAGAATCGCTTTGTTCTATATGTCTAGGAGAGGAATTGGTGGGCCGTAGGACCTAAATACACTACTGCCTTTATCCAGCCCCTCTTGTGCACAACCCGCATCCTCTCAGTCCCACCTCCTACTCTAGCCATCCCTGCAGAGACCAGAGCTAGGCAGCTGCACAGGCTGCAACCAGCTTGGTGCTGGTGTGGTGCGGGAGGACCTCTCATTTTCTGCTCTGGGACTTCTCTAAGGCAGAGTGTGGAATGGTGGGAACCTGCTCAGCACTCATGCCTGCACAGTGAAATGGGGTGATAACAGTCACAAGGCTGCTCTTGACCTTTGGAGAATAGGAGCCAAACGATGAATGCTTCCCCTGGTCACCCCCCCGCCTTGGGGGACAGTTCTGAGACACAGTTCTTAAGGCTTTTACCAAGTTCCCTGTAGAATTGAGTATAAGTTGCCAGTAGTTACCAACTTGAAAACTCATTCTTGTACTGTTTTTTTCTTCTTCCTTTTCACAGTCCCCAGTTCCTCATTCCTGCTCCCGGTTATTTCTTCCCAAATGAACTACGTATAGACAAGCCTTTGTCTTAGACTCTGCTCTCAGAGATTACCCAGCATACAACATTATCCCTAAGTACTGCCAGATTGCTCTCCAGAGAATCTGAGACCACATCTAGATAGTCTGGCCAATCTCCAGCTTGTGGATCAGAGGCGAGGATATTTCAAAATTTCAGAGGGCCACCTTTTGACAAGAGGCTTTGTGTATGCTTAGAAGGCAGCTCCCTGTGTAGGATGTTTCACGTGTGAGTCAGTGGTTTTTCTTTTTACACTTACTGCAGTTATTTTCAAAATGTGGTTGTAATATACATACATGCCTTGGTAATGATAATATACCTTTCCCAAACATTGATCTCTGCCCTCTCTCATGATTCACAACTGCTGATGCATGGACAGTACACTCATCCATGGATGTGCCATAACAGAGTATTAAGAAAATTTGCTTCTCAATACTTGTTAATATGGAAACATCATACCACCTGTATCTTCCAGTGAAGGGTGTTGCAGTCAACTTATGTCCTAGATAAAGATGCATTGTTCTTCTGTCACATTGTCACTTGGGTTTTCTTATGGGAAAAAAATGATCATTTCTGTGAGTGGACATGTATCAATGTTAATTCTTTTGTGTGTGTGTGCCAGCTATCTGTATGGGGTGCATCACCATGAAAAGAGCACAGGTCATGACCACCTGGGAGCAGCGGATGAGAGGAACTTCTTTAAGGGAATGTATGTTCCTTCTCATTTGGGAACAGCTTTTAAAAATCTCATCATCTCCTTCTGCTTTTGTTGTGTGAACAGGTGGTTAATACATACACCCCAGGAAAGAAGATTTGGCTTGAAGGTGTGGTGACCACCTCAGTTGGAGGCACAAACAATCTGTCAGATTCCTATGCTGCAGGATTCTTGTGAGTAACACTTGCAATTTCACTCCCAAGGGCTTTGAGGAAAGGACAGTGAAATTGCTCATTATTCTGCCCATTGGCCGGGGGAGGGGGGGTTCCTTTCCCACTGAAAATTCTTCATCCATTTCTTTGTAAATGTGTTTAATCACTCAACAAACAGCAATTAGGGACTTGTCTAGTTACTAAGATCTCAGGTGCCAGCATTAGAGCAAAAGTAATAATAGTAGTAGTAATCATGATAGTAATAAGAGCTTTATTTTATGTCTTCAGTGCAAAATACAGTACAGACAACATACATTTTCTCTTCTACTTTTCACCTGAGTCCTGGGAGATAGGTAAGAGTAAGACAGGGGTTTTGCCCTTTAGAAACTTATGATTGGAGGAATGGAGATGGGGAATAAGAAAAGCTGTAGGAGACAAGTGTCATAATAATAATAATTTTAACTGCATAGTGCTTGCCATGTGCTGAGGACTATCTGATGTGCTTTATATGTATTTAATAATTTAACAACCAGTGTATTAGATACCCTTATTATATCCTTATACCCTTATAAGAACCCAGTGAGATAAATGTGATTATTGGTTAGTGGCAGAGCTTGGACTCAAGCCAAGGCAGTTTGCTCCAGAGTCCAGCCTCTTTGCCACTACAGTGTGCCATCTCTCTTTCTGCCTTACGTGGGCTATCCACAGGAGGGGTAGACATGCAAAAGAATCAAGAGTTTCTGAATGGGAGGATCAGGAAGGGCTTTGCGGAGGAAGAGGCATTTGAGTGGAACATAGATTTCTCTAATTTCTATAGGTGAAGATTGTTGCTGATGGTAGTGGGAGCATAGAGGCTGAAGGAACATTATGAGGGGAAATGATTAGTGTGAGAAAGCCTCAGTATCTGCAGGGGTGTAGTGAGGGCTGTGATTAGGGACAGAGTTTTACCACCAAATCATGGAAGACCTTGAAAACCAGGCAGGGGAAATGAGGCCTTGTTCTATACTCAGTGGCTAAACCATTGATGATTTTGGAGGAAGAGAGAGACCCATCTGACCTGTATTTAAAACGTTGGCTTTGATAGTAGTATGCACAAGAGTTTGGATAGGCAAGAGGTAGGAAAATGAACTTGAAGGCTACTGTAGTCGTCTGGAGAACAACTTAAGCCAGAAGCATGAGGACCTCTGGCTGGCCTGCCATTGTCATGGACCACAGATTAACCAAGTGACCTGTTCCTGGTCCAGTCTAGTCTGTGGTCCTGGTTTTTTGTCTGAGCAAGGTTCTCCTAAGAACTGCAGCTCTGCCCTCAACTATGCGTTTCACTGCTAACAGCTGCTCCTAATTATATAGCTGTAGATCTTCTCCATGAAGGCAGCTTCTTCAATACAGTTGTGAAGGACAAATCAGGCTGGTCAAGTAGGTTGTCTTTAAGATGGCATCCTGGCAGATGCAGATGAAGATAATGAGTCAATGTCTACATGGTGATGGCTGGGGTCTTCCAGCCCTGTGACCTCACATGAGAGGCACAGAGAGGTTGTTCAGGGAGCATGGTTCAGTGAAGGAAATGGAGTGAATCAGCATTTGCTACAGTGTTGCTGAGGGTCTTCTTTCAAAAGTACTCTCCTCACGGGGTTTCACTGTGAGAGACAGGTTGACAGTCCGTACTGCAGGAGGCCTCTGGAATCAGAAGAAGAATGGCCTTTGCTCAGCCTTCACAGAATGACTCCTCTGCAGGGCCCAGCAAGCAGCCCTCTTGTACTGTTTTCGTGAACATTCTTCCCTTTAGAGAGTGATGTGAAATGAGAAATAGCACAGACCTTCATGAAGAGAGCTAGAGAGAGACCTGCCTTTTCATTAGCATCAGCCAGATATCCATAGATCTCTGAGTCGCTTTGCAAACACAGATTAATATTGTTGTTTAGATTTTGGTTGTAGTTCAGATGTCCAATGCTTTGTTGACAGATCAAATGACAACCAGCTCATTCTGCCCCTGGTCTTCTCTCTTACCTCTTTATCACCCATTTCCTCTCAACCGCACTGGCAGTACCTAGATATATGCCCTTTGAGTCCAGTTCTCCAAGGGGCATAAATTGCTTCCTGGGAAAAAAAAATGTAAAGCATTCTAGGAAGCTCCAGAAGGCTAGCAAGGAGTTGGAAAGAAGGCATTTTACAGCCCTTTTTCAATACATGGCATAACTATAAGCTTACCAGGGCATATACAAATGCATACACAAATGAGAATTCTCTGCTGCCAAGTATTCAAGGGTAGTTTTCCCAGTCAGGGCTTTGAGATTCTTTGATGCCCTACCCTTGGCATGCTGCTGTGTCTGCAGCACCTAGTAATGTCTGCCATGTAGTAGATATTCAATAAAGTTTTGTGGATGAAAGATAATGGCTGCAGAAGCATCCTTGGTGAGATATACCAGTTATCTTGCCACTTTTCTCTACTTGAACATAAAAGGGAGACCTGGGACATCATTTATTTCCCCTACTCAGGAGATTTATTATTACAGGAGGAAGATGAAGACAACTCCAGAACTAACCATCTATTCTGAAAAGCCATGGGGAAACAAGGGCTCTGGCCATAGTGATTAATTAGTAATGGTCTTCATGTCAGTAAGGTCACTGGTTTGGAGCTCCATATGGTCTCAGATTTGGGAAATCATAACTATGCATTATTTGTCCCTAGAATGCTGAATGGTGATTCTCAAAGTCCTAGAATCTAATTTTATCCAGATCAATTTCAACTTAGAGTATTGAGCACCTATAGTGTGCCAGGAGCTGTGATGGTTGTTTTGGGTACAAAGCTAAAATGTGTCTATTTTTGATGAGCTCATACCAGCTGGGAGAAGACAGAGAAGTAAGTAATTATCATTCAGTGGGCCAGCAGAGGGTATGAATAAGAGTTCTGGGGAAGTACAGAGGAGAAAGATACTACTATTGGCTGGGGCAGCAGAGTTTAGAAGGAAATGACACTTGACTTGGAGATTAACAGGTGGGAAGAAATTTGCCAGGTGAGGTGGGTTAGTGGAAGAGAGGAAGGAAATTCTAAGGAGAAGTTAAAACATATAAAAAGGCTCAGGTAAGTATGTGAGAGCAGCCAAAAGTAGTTTGTTTTTTGGTTTTTTTTTTAAGATGTTGGGGGTAGGAGTTTAGTAATTTATTTATTTATTTTTTGCTGTGTTGGGTCTTCGTTTCTGTGCGTGGGCTTTTCTCTAGTTGTGGCAAGCGGGGGCCACTCTTCATCGCGGTGCGCGGGCCTCTCACTATCTCGGTCTCTCTTGTTGCGGAGCACAGGCTCCAGACGCGCAGGCTCAGTAGTTGTGGCTCACGGGCCTAGTTGCTCCGTGGCATGTGGGATCCTCCCAGACCAGAGCTCGAACCCGTGTCCTCTGCATTAGCAGGCAGATTCTCAACCACTGTGCCACCAGGGAAGTCCCCCAAAGTAGTTTTATGTGGCTTAGAGCCTGGGGAATAAAGTTTAGGGTGACAGAAGAGGTGATAGGTGAAGCCAGACAATATATTCTTAGGAAAGATTGTGAAATGTCTTATCTTTTACCCTGAGAAGACTGAAGCTCTAAGTCACCTTTCTTACACACATATATTATTACAATTGGAAATTTCCTTGCATTTCAGAATACAAACAAAGAAAATGAAATCAATTCACAAATGAATGAATGAATGAATGAGTTAAATGTGTAAATGATGAAGGCAGAGTTAGCAGTAGGTGTTGGAAAAACCATGAGGACAGTATTTTTGAAGGATAGCATGCCCTGGAGACTGTATTTGGCATGATGGGGTATGTAATAAGTGTGTGAGCAATGCAGGTCCTCCACTGCAACATGTGTGTGATGGTAGCATACTCCAATCCCTGTATAGTTAGTTATAGTGCCAAGGGAAATTATTACTGCATTGCCTACTGACAGTGATATATGAGGGATGCAAATGACTGGACCGTAGGTCGCAGGAGTATGTGGGTTAGCGTCATACGTAAAGTACATGTACAGTGAATAGGTGCAAGCAGGGGAGTTTGAGTGATGGAAAATATAGTGTGTGTGCTTCTGTGATTGTGTGTTTTGTGGTCAAGGGGGATGACTTTAGGCTTACAAGTGGCTAGGGTGTTCATTTTATTTGTTAGTATTATAGGAATAAGAGATGTCATTAGCAACAAGCTATTTTATGACCAAGGGCAATTCATTTTACTCCTCTGGACCTCTTTATTTTCTTATAAAATGAAGAGGTTAGATTTGATCATCTCTATAGATCTCTTCCATCTGAGTATTTAATGCTTAAAATAGTTTTCTCTAAAGTACTAGGTAAATTTGATGGGTGTGGGTGGTGGTGTGTATGTTGGCAATTTTTACAGAGCTTGTTTTATGCTATTTTTAAAATGTATTGATGTAGCTTTTTTCCCCGGCTTTTCAGATGGTTGAACACTTTAGGAATGCTGGCCAATCGGGGCATTGATGTTGTGATTCGGCACTCATTTTTTGACCATGGATACAATCACCTCGTGGACCAGAATTTTAACCCATTACCAGTAAGTGTAATATAAAGGTTCCCAACTCCTTTTCCATGTCCTTCAGTTCTTTTGATCATGCTTTGTTCCACACTGGTAGAATTTTTCTCCTCCTTCTGTTACCAGTTAATTTCATAAATTGAACAGAAGAATTCTTGACCCATTTTACAGACTCTTGGCTTCACCTCCCACACATACCCCAATATATACACACACGTATGTACATATGGGTTTATGCACATACACATATATACATTTGTATGTATTTATATACTTACCACTATTATTTTAACAAACCTTGTGCAGTTGAGATTCCAAATCTACTTGTGGCCTGTTTGAACTCTGCTTGAGTGAATTTTTCCAGATTGTTTTCTTTTAATGCTAATAGGAGACTTAGTTAATGTTAGATGCAACATGTTGAAAGCAGATGGGAGAGTGTTGGCCAAGATCAGATACAGTAGGAGCCCACCCCTTGGAAAATGGCTGAAGTACATTTACATCAGATGCTGATCCCTGTGTGACAACGAGGGGATTTGCCCAGGGTATCACCTTCTCTAGGAAAGCAAAGGAAAGGGAAGGCTAAAGAAGAATGGCAAGAGCAGAGATCTGGGTTTGTCCAGTGACTTTATTGACCAATCAAAGAAATCCCACTTAGTCTAGAAAAGCTGTGCTTATCAAAAATATGACGTGAGTTATCCTTCTCACAGACATCTTAGTCATGATAAAAGGTCAGAGTCCTCTCATTAACCCATAGAACGTCAGAGCTGGCATTCCCCTTCGAGATGATCCAGTTCCACCTCATATAACAGAGGGAATGATAGCCTGGGGTTGCAGGGAGGGGCATGTAGAGCCAGCCCTAGAACCTGCTTCTGTGCTCTGGTCCAGTAATCTTCCTACAGAATTACTGCTGCCCTGGGGTCCACAGTAAACAAACCCAACTGGAACCAGTGAGTGTTCCTGCCATTTGCTTCCCCCTGCCCATTTCCACCCCGCTATTCTTCTCACTACCCAGGCCTCCAAGCCCAGAACAGAGAACATCTTGGCACCCAACAGCACCATTGCCATGTCTCAAAAGAATCCCTCTAGTTAGAGTACTAAGTAATTATTGTATCCCTGATTGTACATGACTCCAATTAAGTCACAAATATTAAAGCTGACTGGCACAGTTGCTTTTATTCACAGGGCCAGGATACCTCTCTCTCAGTGTATGTGGGGCTGGGGTATGGAGGAGTGAGAGGGAATTTTCAGTTTGTAACCATAGGGGGTTTCCTTTGTTTGTTGTTTCTTTTGAGCTCATAAATTTGTGGTGATAAAATAAATAATAATTAGAAAAGCATCTATGAAATGTAAGCACTGAACAAATATAATGTCACACAAATGTAAATATTTGTTGACCATCAGGCACTGGGGAGGAGACTAGTAGTAGATACCTGAATAAGTAGATAGTGGATTACTATAAAAGGGGGTCAGTGAGGGCTCCTTTAGAGTATATCCAAGGAAGACCTCTCTGAGAAGGTGACATTTAAGCCAAGAGCCCAGTGACAAGGAGCCAGACATGCAGATTTTTGCAGAAGAGCTTTCATGCCGGGGGAGGGGCTAGCACAAAGACTCCGAGGCAGGAACAGAGTTGGCATGTTTGAGGAAACATAAGAACACCAGAGTGCTGGGGGCCTGGCAGGGAAGGGGGAGACTGGACATGAGGCCAGCCCGGGTCAGATCACAAAGGGCTTTGAAAGCTAAAAGGAGTTTGACTTTTATTGTAAGTAGTATGAAGAGCCATTGGAGGGTTTTCTACAGGGCAGTAACATGATCTAACTTACATTTTTAAAAGATCACCCTGGTATAATTAATGCACCAACTATTATTTAATAATGTGTATAATACTTAACAATTTACAGACCCACTTTCATATACCACACATCAGTAAAACTCCAAACACTCTGTCCTTCCTTCCTCCTGTCTTTCCTTTATTCCTTCCTTCACACATTCAAATCTCTTTCACTCCTCTTGATCATGTACTATATGCTGATCGCTATTCCTGGCAAACAGCCACTGTGACGAGCCAAAAAGACAAGGTCCTTGAACTCCTGGAGCTTATAGTCTAGTGAAGTGAACTGAGAAACGGAAAGTATATAAACACATAAATAAGATAAAAAAAATTTGTCATAATTGCTCTGAAGAGAGCCTGGTGAGATGAGTATGACTATTTATACTTATTTTGCTGAAGAGAAACTAGGGTTCTTTCAAGTTGTTAAGTGACTTATCCAAGGTCAGACAAGTAGTAAGAGCTGGAACTCAGAGTTTTTCAGTTCTAAATGCTATTTTCTTTTCACCGTGCCACACTGTTTCTTGCAGTACTCTCTTTGGTGTCTGTGCTGTGGTCTGAGGCCACTGTTAGTCTCCGAATTGAGTCTGGAGATGGGAACAGGCATCTTGAGGAACTGGAGAGAAGAAAACCTAGGCTAGAAGAAAACCTATGGTCTGTGGGTGACTAGACTGGTTTGATTTCCAGAGCTGGACAAACCTGGATTGCGTATCAACTCTCTATGTACCTTCGCATGGCCACGTGTTAGGTTAAAGATGCAAGTTCTCATGGCTTCGTTCTCCCCAAATAAGCGATAATACAGGTGACTTTCTTTAAAAGCTTACCATGAGACACCTTGGTTGATAGGTAGTAGCAGCACAGAGGTTCACTGGAAGCTCAAACAAGTCCTATTAATAAATTTATTTATTTATTTTTGGCAGTGTTGGGTCGTCGTTTCTGTGCGAGGGCTTTCTCTAGTTGCGGCGAGCGGGGTCCACTCTTCATCGCGGTGCGCGGTGCGCGGGCCTTTCACTGTCTCGGCCTCTCTTCAAACAAGTCCTATTGATGTAGTACAAAGGCTCAAATGTTCTGCACAGCTGTATTTCTGGAAATGCCAAGCTCTAGTAAAGAAACTGTATGTAAAAGCACTTTAAAAGGTAGCAGGCTTTCTTTTTCTCTTTCTTTGGGCTCATAAATTCTATACCTTACAAGCAGAGAACTTTGCAGCTGGGAGAGTGTGTCCTAAGTCTCCTGGAAAGAATTTACTAGGCTAGACCCAGGCACCAATCGGACAGACCTTGCCAGCAGGCCCCTGAGATGTGCAATGGTCACAGACCTAGGATCATACTGTTGCCGCTTCAGAGAGTCGTACGGTTGATATCCAAACACTGACAATAAAAACTTGTGGGTTTTACACTGTGATTAAATCTTCAAGAGTGTTAAGAGTTTAGGGCATTAGTGAGTTATGTTTTAGTTGCCTCCCAGAAAAATCAGTATTTTCTATTACAGTCCCTTCAAATTCAGCTCAGTGCATTTCAGGAAAAGATCCTATTGGCAGATACTAGTTTTTTTTCTGTTGTTGTCGTTATCGGGTCTTAGCCTAATGGCACCTCAACCCGTATCCCATATTACCCCTCCACCTACCCAGTCAGCTTTTGATTCGAGTTTGTAGGATTCCAGTCCAGCTCTGGCAAGGCCATTCCAATCTAAGGTAAGAGAGAATATTGGAGGTAGTCCTTTTTGTTTTGAGAAAAGATCATTTTCAACTACAGCCCATGTTGTTCTGGCTGTTCCTCTAGAAATGTGCCAACTCTCCTCCTGTTGTGAGATTTTCCTTCTCCTGGGAAGAGGAGAACATTTAGTCCAGCAGTGCTTCATCACTCGACTCCCACCCCTTTCCCCTGACCTGCTCGCCATTGGGAAAGAGGGAACTTGTGAGTCTCCACAGCCTGTCGGCTAGTCATGGGCTCTCTTGGGAGTAAGGGATGTTTGTGCAGAAGAGATCTGCACGTTCAGTGGACATAGTCCAGACCCCCACCAGCCGTGGGCATTTCTCCTAAGAGACGGTTTTGGAATTTAGCTTGCTGCTTTTTTTAAGAGCTTGATTTACAGAGCTTTCAAGGAAAGGAATAGTGAATTACTAGTCAACATCTTCTTAACTCCCACACCGGCCTAGCAAATACAATTCAATTCAAAAAACATTGACACTTCAAATGTGTCTGGCTCTAGGCTAGGTGTTCTGGGGACATGAAGATAAATAAGATTTGGTTCTCTCATCTGTAGAGCTAACAGTCTGGTGTGTGTCTGAGGGATTACAATTTAGTCCTTTGCTTAGAATAAAATAGAAAGGTAGTTCACATTGGATAGCCTTTTCTATACTGGGCATAGTGGTAGGGATATTTATATTTGCTGGCAACATTCTTTTTTGCTGACTACCCCTTATGAATAACTATAAACATTCAATTCAGCCCAATGCACAGTTATTGAACACTTGCTGTGTACGTTGTTCTGGAATACAGTTAGTGGTCATAGAAAACTCACTAGTCTATGACAGGATTGAACCTATAGCTGTGGTTCCTGTAGCAACGTGCTCTGAGCCAAGCCGTCACTGTTCAGATGTCATTTGGCTATTGGAAAGAAACTCCGCATCTTAATGATATCTGCGTAGCTCCACTTCTTAACCTATCACAGGGATGAGATCCTAGGTGCTCCATCCTTGTTTCCCTTTGAAACATTAGATTCTTATGCACTACACAACCATGATGTGGAAACAGGATGAGCTTAAATCTGTCCCTTTCCTGAGGAAGAACATCCAGTTGCAAACTCATGTCCCATGGATGCTGGATGTTGCACGCTCTCTTGCAAGAAGAGCACCACCTAATGAGGAGGCCTCGGGGGAGCAGCAGGAGCCTGATACGGTGACAAGGTTCACAGATTCCAGTCCCGGCTCTGCCGTCCATTAGACGTGTGTCTTTGGGTTCCAGTTTTCTCATCACTCAAATTGTGATAGAAATGTCTCCTCTATCTGCCTCCAAAAGATACTGTTATAATCCTTGAGAAAACTAGATATGACAGTAGGATTCTGATTTCATATGTACGTGTACACATAGAAAATTACTGGAAGGGACTACATCTAAATGTTAAAAGTGGTTTTCTTAGGGTGGTGGGATTACAGATAGTTTTTATTTTTTTCTTTGTGGATGTTGTATGAAAAATTGGTGCAATCGGCATTATTGCTTTCATAATCTGAAAAATAAAAGGCTATTTTTAAGAGAAAAAATAGAGTGTTTAGAAAGAAGTAAGTGCTTTATTACACTTGTGCTTTGTGCTCGATACTGTGCTGGACCCTGGAGACAGTGTCCCTGCCCTCAAGGAGCTTACAGTGTGGATAGGAGATGGATCAGTCAGCAGGGACTGTGGCAGAAGTGCTTTAGCAGGACAGAAGAGGAACAGATGCCAGCCTGGGTAGAGGGCAGGCATGGGGCATCAAGGAAACCTTTCTGGAGGAGACAGTACCTGAGCTGGATCTTGAAGGAGAAGGGCAAGCTAGCCACAGGAAGAAGAGTTTGAGGTCTGGGGAGAATCTTCCAAACAGAGGCAATGGCATGTACAAAGGGTCAGAGGCTTTAATATTCCAGAGAGTCATGGTGGATGGATTATGAAAAATTACTTAGGAAAGCTTTTCCCATCGCTCTCTGTCGGCCACACAGGCTGTGTAAAAACTAAGGAATCTCAAAGTTACAAACCTGGAGGTGGTGGGGGCAGGGGTGGTACAGAACCTTGCCAAATTAGCCTGTGACCTGTTTCTTGGCGTAGCTTCCTTTCTCTTTCTTTTCTTTCCCGTGGGAGCCATCAGGAAGATGAAAGAAGCAGAGAGTACCTGTTTAGGGGTAGCTGTGATGTGAAACCCAATCCTCTCATTAGAGTCCCTGACAAAGACTTCTCCATGTGCAACCTTCCTTTGTGGGAACCTGCGGCTGCTGAGAGAAGGACATCCTCAGCTGCAGGATCAATGACTGGGACTCAGGCCGGCTCCATGTCAGTGGCTGAAGCGCCTGGGCTGCATGCCCAGTGGGCATGACTTGCTTCTTTCCTCCTCTGTGCCTCTGAACCCTGGCCTCTCAGATCAGAGCCTGCACCTGCACCATGTGACCAGGCACGCAGCTCTTTTGCTCCTGATGCTTTAAAGAGAAGCCCCTCTGATTTTTAACTACCAGTCTTCATCCGTGGCTTATTTATCAACCTGAGTGGTGCGCACGGGATGTAAGTGACACATGTCAGCAGTTGAACGGCTCACCCTGGTGGAAGCTGTCTCGGGAAGTAGAAAGAGCTCTGCACCTGGAATCAGAAGATGTAGGCTCCAGGGCAGCACCACAGTGTTCCAGTTGCTTGAGTTTGCATTTCCTGCTTTGTAAAATGGGGCTAACTGTGCTGGGGTCAGGGAGTGGGGCGTATCTGAATGTCATGCTTAAAAGTATTGGCATTGGAATCAGACTGACCTGAGTTTCAGACCCAGCTCTGTCATTTACTACTGTGTCCCTGGGCGGATTACTAAACCTCAACAATCATCCATTTCCCTTCATAAAATGGAGACAATAATAGTGTCTATCTCAGAGCATTGTTGGAAAGGATTGAATGAACCAACGTATATGTATCTTTTACCACATAGTAAGCACTCAACAAATGTCAGCGGCTATTATTATTTTATAAAGTCACTTTGTAAAATTCTGTAAGTCAGTGATATCAGTAATTATCATTAATAACGAATATAACTGTGGCAAGATAGTATACATTTGAATATTCATACAGATACCTGGAAATCAACCAAGTAATGATAGCTAAAGTATGAAAAGTAAATTTGTTTGCAAAAATTAAGTGACTGGAGAATTAGAAGAACAAAAGAGGAAAGCTGTGATTCCTGCACTTGAAAGGAATTGACTGCAAATGGTTAAAGACAAACTAAAAATTACATTTTATTTTCCTCCAGAGAAGATGCTGCCAACCTTTCCCACTGAAGGCAATTAAGACGGTAACCACACTGCAACGCTAGCCCTAATACCTTCATGTGGTATTTATAAATGGCCCAATAAGCCCTGGAAACCATGATATGTCACATAAAAAGTGCTAATGACAGCACATTATATGAATCACTGAGAAGCAACAATTGAAAATCTCACTCTGCCGTCAACCATTTATATTGCTCCCAGATTGCAATACCGAGGGATTACAGTTACAGTCAGTTGTGCAGCAACCTAAATTAATCAGGGAGAGGGAGAAGCGATTGCAGCCTCACTGTGCTTGAGCTTAGGAGCATAGTGTGCCGTCCTCGAAGCCACATTCAGATGCTGGAGGAGCAAGGCCAGCCCCGGAAGCGCAAAAAGCTGCACCTTACCTAACTTCATCGGTTCACCTGAAACACTAGAATATTATCGAAAAATCATCTGACTAGAAGCAGAGGAAGGGAGGGAGGGAGGAAGAAAGAGAATGAAAGGAGACGAAAAGTGGGACGCCCTTTGGTAGGTTGGAAAGATCTTTTGCGAGTGCCAAAATATGACAAGCTTGTAGTTATTTCACCTTAAACATTATAGGTACAAACATTAAGGGCACAATGATGTCTGGTTATGACATTTAGGAACCAAGAAATAGGCCTCTGATAGAAGTGACCATGAGAGCCAAACATATAATACATTGTCTTTTCTAACTCAATTTTGATTGTTTGTTTGTTTAAATAAAAGCAGAAGTCTTTAAAAATAGAAATAGAATATTGTTTTTAATTCTTATTTAAATGCGCTACACTATTTATAAAGTTTAAAAAATCTGTCAGTCATTAGGTACTTCACTCACTAACTTTCAACTATCATCAATCTCTGTTCATTTCATCTCTGATTTGGTTTTAAGCATTGAAAGGATTGAATAGAACACGTCATTTTGACTCACTCTAAATCTGACTTGAGCAGACCTGCCTTCTGCTCCAAATTCACTGCCCTCATCTTAATGTCAAAATCCTTGTAGTGTTTCTTCATTAGAGCAGTGATTCTCAAGTCTATGCACATTATAGTCACCTAGAGGGCTTAAAAAAAATACCTGTGCTTTGGAACCACCCCCCAGGGATTCTGATTCAGTTTGTCTATAGAGGAGGGCAGGTGTTTGTATTTTTTAAAACTCCCGGAGTGATTCTAATGTGCAGCCAGAATCGAGAACCACTTAGTTACAGGGTGCCATTTACCCTGATTAAATTAAAAGTTACCCTTTCGTTTTCCTGTACTCTTTTGTACCCAACTTGTGCTTCAACAGTCAAGATATTAACAAAAATTTTAAACTGTCTATCATTAATTCATTTGCCAAATATTTATTGAGTATCTATTATGTGTCAGACACTTTTCTAGTTTCTGAGGAGATAGAGGTAAAGGAGGAAGACCAGATCCCTGCCCTCATTGGAGATTACAGTCTAGCAGGGGATACTAATAATAAACAAGTAAACTAACACTAACATAATTAATTACAAAATTCAGAATGGTATGTAGGAAGTTGAAGAATAATGAGGAGAGGATCCCTCTTTGGAAAGTGTGGCCGAGGAAGTCTTCACTGGGAAAGCAGCCACTGGAGAAGCTGGTGGAAGAGCAGAGCGTCCTAGCAGAGGAAGCAGCATCCACAAAGGCTGCAGTGGGGAGAGGCTCTGTCACACGTCAGAGGCTGCGCAGTGTCTCTAAGACTACCCTGAAGCGTGCACCAGGCACAGAGGCAGCCAGCCAACTGCTGGGTACAATTTATCTCGGGCTCCCACACCTGATTCCCGACCCTACCTGTGTCACCAGCACTTGGCAAACTGCTTTGCTTCCTGTCTCTTCGTGTGAATGATGGTATCCCACTGCCTGCCCCTACGTCTGGGGTCCTTGACCAAGCCTGATGCCCACTGCGTTTCCCTGTCACCGACCTGGCCATTTCCATGTGCACCCTCTGTCACCTCTCAGCAGGCTCTGAAACAAGAATGGCAGAATAACAATACTTGTGGAAGCTGGTGTTGAACATTTTGGAGTTTGTCATACAATTCTGTTTTTGTGTATGTTTAAAAATTCAGTCATTTTTTTTTTTTTTTTTTTTTTTTATAAATTTATTTATTTATTTATGTTGGCTGTGTTGCGTCTTCGTTTTCTGTGTGAGGGCTTCCTCTAGGTGTGGCAAGCGGGGGCTACTCTTCATCGCGGTGCGCGGGCCTCTCACTGTTGCGGCCTCTTGTTGCGGAGCATGAGCTCCAGACGCGCAGGCTCAGTAGTTGTGGCTCACGGGCCCAGTTGCTCCGCGGCGTGTGGGATCCTCCCAGACCAGGGCTCGAACCCGTGCCCCCTGCATTAGCAGGCAGACTCTCAACCACTGCGCCACCAGGGAAGCCCAAAAGTTCAGTCATTTTTAAAATGTCTTCATGCTCGTGTGTTGTGACATACAATAAAGCCAAGCACTGTTTTGGTTGTTCTGGGACATAAAAAAAGTCAAATTCCTTCTCTCCATGTTCACAATCTCTTTGGGTTGACAGAACATAGAGCCTTTGAGAGGGAGCTAATAGATGATGCCCTAAGGTCTGTCTTGTTCGCTCAGTATCTCCAAAGCCAGACCTCCGAGTAGGAGATATTACTGTTGTCTGGAAAGAAAGTGCTAGAGGGGAGAGTCAGGGAAGGCTTGTACAACAAGATGTCATTAGTGGACACTTGTAAGATTAGTTACCCAAAGAATACATGTTCCTGAGAAAGCTCCTTGCCCCAGGGCACCATCTTATAGACAGTGGGAAGGAAGGAGTGCCTTCGGATGGAAGGAAGACCAGGAGTTCTGTATCTGATCCCAGTTTTTGCCACCAGCTCATTCATCCTGGGGCACTGGGTACTCTGGGTTCACCTCAGATGTGGGTGTTGAACTCGACCATTTGAGGTTCCCTTCAGCTCTGATGTTTTCTTATTCACTGTCAAGATCTCTATACCGGTATCTTCAGACATACCTCCCAGCTGAACTGACACTAATAAAACTTTAAAAAATAAAACTAAACCACACTGTTTTACTTTTAAATAACACAAGGAGTAATTTCTCTTTTCTCAAGGCTCTTGTAACCCTGTTATAGCAGTTATCACTTTCGTTATTAGAGTTGTTGGGGTACATCTAATTTCCTCTCTCTGACGGTAAGCTCCTTGAAAACACAAGCCATCTCTCATGTCTTTATATCTCTCACAATTCCCTGATCATAGTCAGTCCTTACTGAATTCTAAAGATGCTCAGTGACTGGGAACCTGGGGGCTGCAGAGCACTCCTTAGTAATGGAAATATGGAAGGCAGGTGTTTATTGTCAGGTGTTGCACGCACACTGTGTAAAAGAAGATAGTTAGCTTGGTCCTTAAGAGACTGGGCTCTGGAGTCAGATCTGGATGTGAATTCATCTCCACTGTCTACTTGCTGTGTCACATTTGGCAGATTTTCTCATCTTCCATCATCGGTATAATGAGGATGCCTATAGTTTGTACATCACAGGGTCCTTGTGAATGCTTAAGAAAGTGCCTGACACTAAGTATATAAAAATGTGACCATTATTCTAAATACATGAAAATTATTCCTTGGACATAAATTGTAGTAATATTTTCTTAGGTCAGTCTCCCCAGGCAAAAGAAATAAAAGCAAAAATAAATAAATGGGACCCAATAAAACTTATAAGCTTTTGCAAAGGAAACCATAACAAAACAAAAAGACAACCTATGGACTGGGAGAAAATATTTGCAAATGATGCTACTGACAAGGGCTTAATTTCCAAAATATACAGATACCTCATATAACTCAATATTAAAAAAAAAAAAGAAAAGCAAAGAACCCAATCAAAAAATGGGCAGAAGACCTAAATAGACATTTCTCCAAAGAAGACATACAGATGGCCAGGAGGCACATGAAAGGATGCTCCCCATCTCTAATTATTAGAGAAATGCAAATCAAAACTACAATGAGGTGGGACTTCCCTGCTGGTCTAGTGGGTAAGACTCCATGCTCCCAGTGCAGGGGGCCTGGGTTCAATCCCTGGTCAGAGAACTAGATCCCACATGCATGCTGCAACTAAGAAGCCCACGTGTCACAACTAAGAAGTGCACATGCCGCAACTAAGAAGCCCACATGCTGCAACTAAGAGTCCGCATGCTGCAACTAAAGACCCCACATGCCACAGTGAAGGTCCCACCTGTTGCAACTAAGACCCAGTGCAGCCAAAATAAATATTTAAATATTTTTTTAAAAAACTACAATGAGATATTACCTCGCACTGGTCAGAATGGCCATCATCAAAAAGTCTACAAATAACAAATGCTGGACAGGTTGTGGAGAAAAGGGAACCCTCCTACACTGTTGGTGGGAATGTAAATTGGTGCAGCCACTATGGAAAACAGTATGGAGGTTCCTTAAAAAACTAAAAATAGAGCTACCATATGATCCAGTAATCCCATTCCTGGGCATATATCTGGAAAAGATGAAAACTAATTTGAAAAGATACATGCACACCAGTGTTCATAGCAGCACTATTCACAATAGCCAAGATATGGAAGCAACCTAAGTGTCCATCAACAACGATGAATGGATAAGATGTGGTATATGTATACAATGGAATATTACTCAGCCATAAAAAAGAATGAAATATTATCATTTGCAGCAACATGGATGGACCTAGAGATTATCATACTAAGTGAAGTAAGTCAGACAGAGACAAACATTATATCACTTATATGTGGAATCAAAAAAAAACAAATCAACATATTACAAAACAGAAACAGATTCACAGACATAAAAAGCCAATTTATGGTTACCAAAAGGGAAAAGGGAGGGGGAGGGATAAATTAGGAGTATGGAATTAACAGATACACACCACTATATATAAAATAAATAAATAACAAGGACTAACTGTATAGCACAGGCAACTATATTCAGCATCTTGTATAATAACTTTCGTCTTTGGCTTCTTTTAATTTATTCTTTATGTTCCACCATAAGTTCCACAGCTTATTTCCACCCACTAAATCATCTGGCTTTTCCAGCTCCCTGATAAGGCAGGTAGATAGCACAGATATACTTATCCTGTTTGGCAGAGAAGAAAACTGAGGCTCAGAGAGGTCCAGCAACTTATCCAAGGGGACACAGCAAGACCGAGCCAGTTGTTCTGAGTTCTGTGATTCTTCATTACTACTTTATCTCCTCCCTCTGGTTGGTTCTGCCACAGCTTTGTCAAGTTAAGAATTCAGGTTAACCGTGTCTGCTAGAGGCCAAGGCAGATAGAAATGGCAATGAGGAAGCAAAATAAAAAGCTGGCTTCAGAGTAAAATAAAATGATTCAGGAGATAAAACCTGGGATTTAACAGTGACTGACTTATAGATTTACATTTTTACTGAATAATGAAAGAACGAAGGAAGAAAGGAACAAATTTTCAGTTTCATGCAGCAGCAGGTTAGTTTCACTGCTTATAGTGACTATATTTTAGAGATATAGAGTTTACCTGTCTTATGGCAGCTATCATTTTCCTCATTATTATTTATGTATATGTCTACCTCCTTGTAAGTGGGGCTACTTTAAAACCTTTCCACCAATGCAAGAGCTGAGCCATCCCCTGATGTTTAGCCATCTGATGATGGATGGCAGATCCAGTTCCAGAAGTCAATTAAATTGTTTGGGAGAGCCATAGCAGGGCATTTTCCTGAGGAAAGTTCCAAGGTGGCTCTGAAAGACAAAAGATAATTAATGTCCCTTCATTAACCGTACCTCCTGAGAAGTACTGCAAACATATATTTGAAGATTTGCCATGAATGCAAACTGGTCTGGACCCTTGCCCTTGGGGGCAAATAAAGGAAAGGTGTTGTCAATGTCCAGGACAGCATACCAAGTGCCATCAGTCTGTGCAGTGGATTCAGCTGCAGCTACAATGTCTGGAATAGCGGGGGCTGCAGGAGTAACAACTTAATTCAGTTGGTGATAATCTACCATAAGTCTCCAGTTCCTGTTCCTCTGGACCTACAGAGCTATAGTGTTGAGATATTATATCTCTTAATATCCCTGCTGCCTTTTAGACCTTAATCAAGACTGTGATTTCCCTTTCTCCTCCTGGGACCACCTGGAGATAGAATAGGGAGGTGGGCTGGGGAGTGATTAACGTGTCCCACTAGATGTGAATATTCCCGCTACATGTAAATGTCCTAATACATGTCTCATTACTTCTCTACATGTGACTTTTCTAGATCAGGAGAATCCCCTCTGGATATTATGAGCATTCACAGCACAGACATGTAAAACATCAATGCCAATACACATTCCATGAGGAATATACATTGGAAGCCACAAAAACAAAACATTGAATTGGTCCAAAGGGCCTCACCCACAAGATCACTTTAGATTTATTTTTCCTACTGGAAACCCTGCCCAATCCTTATTAGTTGAATTCAGGAGCCTCCTCCCCACTGAAATGGGTAGAATGGTGACTTGGGCACCTGTATCTAAAAGAACCATAAGAGTTTGAGTTCCTTCCTCCCCAAAGTTTCCCAACTTACTTGAATGGACGCATATGGTCTTTGGTCCTCATGGAGAAAGGGAGACCTCAATTCTACCTTTAGTCATCTTTCTCCTTAGAACAGCTAGAACCGGGATAGAGGGGAAAGGAAGGATCAGGGATGCTGAGGAAGAAAGCAGCTCCACACCAGTAAGCAAGGCTTTGCATTTACATTAAGTTAGGTATCTTAAAAATAACAGCTTTTTGAGGTAAAAATTCACCTACCAGAACATTCACCCTCTAAAAGTGTACAGTTCAATTGTTTTAGTACTAATATATTCATAGAGTCGTGCCACAATCTATTTTAGAATATCACCCAAAAAGGAAACCCCGTGCCTATTAGCAATTACTCCCCATTCTCCTTTTCCCCCAGCCTCTGGCAACCACTAATCCACTTTCTATCTCTGTAGATTTGCCTATTCTAGAGATTTCATATAAATATGATCATACAGTATGTGTCCCTTTGTGACTGGCTTTTTTCACTTAGCATAATGTTTTCAAGGCTCATCTGTATTGTAATATGTATCGATACTTCATTCCCTTCTATTGCTGAATAATATCCTGTTGTATGGCTATACCATGTTCTATTTACCTACTTGTCAGTTGATAGACATTAGAACTATTTCTACATTTTGGCTATTATGAAAAATCCTGCTATTAAACGTAAGTGTACAAGTTTTTATGTGGCATATATTTTCATTTTGCTTTGGTATATACCTTGGAGTGAAATTGCTAGGTCATGTGTTTAACTTGTTGAGGAACTGCCAAACTGTTTTCAAAGTGACTTCACCATTTTTTATTCCCACAAGCCATGTATGAGGGTTCTAATTTCTCCACTTCCTCACCAACACTTGTTATTGTCTGTCTTTTGATTATAACCATCCTAGTGAGTGTGACTTATATCTCATTATGGTTTTGATTTGCTCTTCCCTAATGACTAATGACGTTGAGCATCTTTTCATGTGCTTATTGGCCATTTATGAATCTTCTTTGGATAAATGTCTATTCAAATTATTTGCCGTTCTTTAAGTGGGGGTCTATTTGTCTTTTATTGTTGGATTGTAAGAGTTCTTAATAATACAAATGCTTTATTGGATATGTGATTTGCAAACATATTTCCAATTCTGTGTGTTGTCTTTTCATTCTCTTGATAGTGTCTTTTAAGCACAAAAGTTTCTAATTCTGATAAAATCCAACTTATATATTTTTCTTTTTGTCACTTATGCTTTTGGTGTCTAATCCAAGGCCACGAAGATTTACTCCGATGTTTTCCTCTAAGAGTTTTATAGTTGGCTCTTACGTGTAGATCTCTGATCCATTTTGAGTTAATTTTTGTATATGATGTGAGATAGGGATTCAGTTTCATCCTTTTGCATGTGGATACAGTTGTTCCAGCACCATCTGTTGAAAAGACTATTTTTTTTCTCATTAAATTGTCTTGGCATCCTTGTTGAAAATCAATTGACCATAAATGTAAGGGCTTTTTTCTGTACTTTTAATTCTATTCTATTAATCTAAATGTCTGTCTTTATGCCAGTACCACACCGTCTTGATTACTGCAGATTTGTAGTAAATTTTGAAATTGAGTATGAGTCCCATGGAGAAAATGTTCTTCAGTTACAAAATTGTCTTAGCAACTACTTTCAGTTTTGAGCATTGTGTCAGCTGCTCATAGCTCAACCAAATGAACTGCCGACGTTCATTCCACCCAAAGACCCATATTGGGTGGCAAGGTCATCACTACTGACATCACCTATTTCAGCTTTAGGAATCCCTTGGCTCAGTAACCTCAGCCACACTGACTTTAGGTTGGGGTAACAGGACTCACTGCCCCCATTGTCATGATAATATCCTTTCCCTCACCCAGCTGGGGAGAGTGAACAACAGACATGGTACAATTTTGGTGGCTTGTTTCAATCCTACCTCTCACTGCTCAGCCTCTAAATATCAATTCAACTTTTGTTCATTAATAGGCAGGACACTGGGGGACCCTTACTCCCCAACCTCACCCACCACTTGGGTGAGAGCGTTCACCACCAGATCCTGGGAAGGCTTCATATATCCCTAAACCTGGCCTACAAAGCCCTTGTCCTTCCTCTTCCATAAAATCATGCCACTGTCAGCACCCCATCCTCATCACTACAGCTGTCAAGAACTGTGAAGGGCCTGAGATTTTACCCTGCTTGCAAACTAGTATGTTAGCCTTTGCTGCTTCATAGATGTAGGCAGAAGACACAAGACTCCTGGGTCAGCAACAAAAGACTATGTACTCATGCACAGCAAGCATCGTGAACATTAGCATATCTGCACTGGTTCTTCTGGCCACCAGGTCCCACAGGGGCAGTGCAGTGGGCCCATGTGTATGCTCCCCATGCAGTGGGTTTGAGTTGCAGCTGAGGAATTCAGGACCAAGGACCCAGCACTTTTTGAGCAAGCAGCAAACATTGTAGCAAGCAGTACACAAACCAATGTTCCTCCCCCCAGAAGCATGCATGGTAGTTATATACCATGGTCACTGACCCATTTTATTGCCTATGTGAGTAGCTACATAAACTGCTCTTTATCAGAATACAGATAAACCTTGTAGACTGGCACACTCACCAAGAACATGCAAGACAATCAGGGCTGGTGGCCACCAGTTTGGTGGCCTCTCCCAGAATTCCACCCCTTGGCCCTATATGTTCTTGGCTGAGCTCAAATTTACATCTAAGTGTGACAGTCTGTCAGTCACTCTGGTTAATCTGACTGACAGAGGTCTGGGACCAAATTTGTTCAATTTGTTTCATACAGTATGATGGTTAATTTTATGTGTCAAGTTGGCTAGGCCGTGGTACCCAAATATTTAGTCAAACATTCTAGATATTTCAGTTAAGGTATTTTTTTAGATGAGATTAACATTTAAATCAGTAGACTTTACGTAAAGCAGATTGTCCTCCATAATGTGGGTGGGCCTCATCCAATCAGTTGAAGACCTTAATAGAAACAAAACTGACCTCCCCTGAGCAAGAGGGAATTCTGCCAACAGACTGCCTTCCAACTCTAACTGCAACATAACTCTTCCCTAGGTCTTCAATCTGCTACAGATTTTAGACTTGCCAGCTTCCGCAATCATGTGAGCCAATTACTTAAAATCAATCTCTCAGGTAGGTAGGTAGATAGATGAGAGAGAGAGAGAGAGAGAGAGAGAGAGAGATACACACATAACATCCTATTGGTTCTGTTTCTCTAGAGAACTCTAATTCATATAGCATTTAATTAAAGTTACTATCAGAAGGACCTTTATAAAATACTGACAATATTGTATTACAATTCACCTGTTCATCTTTCTTTCTTCTTCTTTCCCAAGAGAGGAGAAACATTTGAGTTGAAAGAGATTGTGAAACTTTGGGTATAGAGACTCTATTTTAGTAATCTCTCTGTTCCTCAACTATAGTAGGCATTCAATGAAGGTTTGTTGAATGAGAGGGACTGAGTGTGTGAGTACATGATTGGAGTTCTATTGCCTCTGGTTGGCTTCCCTAACATCTCCATCCAGCAAAAATGTCTAGTTATCTTTCAAGCTTCATATCACCAATCAACTCTTTCTCAGAGCTGTTCTTGAATTCTTCTAAGTGAATGTTTTCTCTCCTGCTTCTAAATTTCATTAACATTTTATCTGTATCCCTTTATGCATTTAGTAGGTATGATGTTGTCTATAAATATTCATAGTCTTTTGCAAACTTGTCATATTTCCCTTCCTAGAGTATAAGTTCCTTGAGAGTAGGGGCTTGGTATACTGATTCTTACATCTCCTCTAGCACCTAGTACACAGTTGGTACCTAATAAACAGTCAAAAATTGTCTGCTGACTTGGGCTGTCTCAAATGAGAGTAGGGAATCAGTGACACAAATGTGCTAATTGTCCACATCTGGTCTTAAAGGTGTTTCTGATTATTAGTTAGCAGTTCAGTTTCCCTTTAGGAAACATGGCCCTTTTGCTAATGATCACTTTAACTACCACACATCTCTGTAATGACTGGTTGCCTTTAAAATGAGCCAATAACTAGATGTTTATGGAGAGCATACATGTGAAAGACCTGTGAAGAGAATACACAAAAGGTTCAGAGACCCAGTAGAATGGGTGGTGAATTTTTCTAGAAATCCTACTTCATATATCTCATTATCATCTTCATCTTCTGAGCTACCATAAAATGAGAGCCTGCTATATGCCAGGAACTAGGTCATTTCATACCATGTTTTTTAATCTTTAAAATAACTGGAATTTTTCTTTAATTGTTACTTTTTAATTTTAGATTTATTTTTTATCAAGGTAACATTGGTTTATAACACTGTATAAGTTTCATGTGTACTCTGTTGTATTTCTACTTCTGTGTACCATACAGTGTACTCACCACCAAAGAACTAGAAATACTATCTTTAATCTACTGTTGAGGAAATGGAGGCCTAAGGACCTTAGGTAATTTACCCAGAGATCACTCACAGCCTACCTAATCTTCATATCCTGCTCATATCTAAGCTCTCTGAAGTCCATCTCAGCAATATTTCTCAAAGTCAAGACATCCACTGTCATTACTCCAGTCTCTCGGTCATTGTTTAGTCCCTCTTTAGCTCTTGTCTGGGTCATCACAGGGGGCTTCTCATGGTTCCCCTGCCTGTAGTTTCTTCTACTTCCAGTATGTCTTCCACAGTATTAGACACAGACATAGACATAGTCATGTCACTCACCTTCTTCAAAAACCTTTGTTAGATTCCCATTGCCCTCAACTCCTAAGCATGGCATTCAAGGATTTTTGTAACCTGGACTTGCCCTCACTTTCTAGTCCTATTTTGAACCAGTTACTCCCAGATTAATATCCACAATAGGAATCCCTCACTCTGGTTCTCTAGTAGCACTTTAATTATGTTACACCTGGTTCTCCAATACTGCCTATCATAGTTGTAAATACACAGGTCAGTCTCTCCTTTTAGACAATGAACAAATTTAAGGCAAAGAATATTATGACTTACTGTGCCTAGCACATAATAGGTGCATAAAGAAAGATTATTAAATTGGCTGAATTAAATTGAAATGAGCTTGAATTTGGGGTGAATAAGTCATTAGAAGCCATACCCCATTTTGAGGAACAATTACAGCTGTGGCCTAAAGGGACACATTTATGATTATGAATTGATTATAAAATGATTATAAATTCTTAAATCGGTCTCTATACTGTAAGACGCCAACCATTCAGGCAGTTGTGTATCAACTACAATATGGACAGAATGGATCTCAGATACATTTAGGACAACTTTTCTAAGTGTTTTGCTAGCTCTGAAAAGAACCTGGGTGCAGTGGTTCCATACCAACTCAAATAAGACTTGAGAGGGGATTTGAAGGGTGAGAGAGAGGTAGCTTGCCAAATGAAATGTCTTAGAAACACCAATTTAATGACTTACATATAAGTTAATCATAAACACATGCCACAGAAAAGGCATGTTTTGGCTCTCTGTGGACCACAAATGATTGAAAAATAGTTGGAGATATTTCCTGAGCCTAAAAATGAAGAGAGAGCAGGTCTATACTTCTTTAACTATGAATATTAGTGCAACAGATAAATTATCCAGGGGGTCTGGGGAAGGTAGAAATATGGACAGGAAATAAGAAAATGAGATTCAGCTTGAAAGTATGCTCCAGGTACATCTGGGGCAAAATAATCAGAAACACAAAATTTTGTTTGAGAGAGAATGCAATAAAGTTATGGAGACTACAAGGCATTCAGGGTAATTTCTAGTTGGTATGGCCATTGTGCTTTTGGTAATATCAAGATTTACCTGGCAGAAGAAAGCTTTTGCTAAAATTGTACTAACTTTTCCAGATAACTCAAGGAAATAAATGAACAAAGTCAAAACTGTACTCTTTGAGCATAGAGTCCAGAGGCAAGATGGAGTCTGAGATCCAAAGCAAGAGAAAACTGAAGTTCAAGTTCAAATGAGATACCTTTGCTAGGAAAGGACACAATCTTTGTCTGAAGCCATGAACACATTATGGACCATCAACAGAAGACCTTCCTAGAAGTGTTTATCCGTCCTTATAATTTGAAAACACTTTTTTTTTTTTTTTTTTGCGTTATGCGGGCCTCTCACTGTTGCGGCCTCTCCCATTGCGGAGCACAGGCTCCAGACGCGCAGGCTCAGCGGCCCAGCCGCTCCACATGTGGGATCCTCCCGGACCGGGGCACGAACCCGTGTCCCCTGCATCGGCAGGCAGACTCTCAACCACTGCGCCACCAGGGAAGCCCTGAAAACACTTTTTGAAGAGATCAGACATCTGAATAGGCCAAGCTAAAGTCCAGTCATGATAGGCAAGTTCTGACCTTGGAAACTGGGCCATGCAGTGTTATACAGGTACATTGAAGTGAAGACCAAATGCTCTAATGACAAGGAAATACAAAGATGTTTTCTTCAAGTCTAGAAAAGAGAGTTGAAGAAAATAATCTATTGCTTTCTAGGAGGCAGGATATCTTGATCTTATAAAAATCTCTGGATGCCCAATCAAGTATGAGAAAAATAACAATGATCAATGATAATTATAATCTTACATTTGTACAATGTGTTACCATTTACCTGGTGCTTCTTACTCATTGTCCCATAATCTTCTCAGTAACCACCAGACAATATTACTATTTCATTTTTACGGGTAAGAAACTGAAGCACAGAAATGCCAATTTGCTAGCTAGTGGCAGTGTCAGGGACTCAAGACTGGTTCTTCTGAGCCCTAATTCAGTATTCTTTCCGTATCTAGATATTTTTATAACTTATTGGTATAACTCTGTAGGGAAGATTACTATAGCTTGTTGAAAGTTTCTTTACGTAGTTCATATCTCTTGTTGATTGGATGGTCTAAGCGTTTTACTATACTAACTCATTTAATATTCACAGCAATACTGTGAGGTAGACCTTATTATTACCCTCATTTTAAAGATAGAGAAACAGGTAAAGAGCGATTAACTTTCCCACTGGTTAGTAAGTGGACGGGCTGGAATTCAAATCCAGGCAGTCTGGCTCAAGGACTTACTCTTTACTACATTTTGCTGAATTTAGAAGCTACTTTATCATAAATATCATTTTTTCTGGTGAGGGGAAATCCATAACAAAAAGAAGTTGGCATCTAATTCTGGGTGTATCTAATCTGAAATACAGATTTCAATTAACTGCATGTTTCTGTACTGGAGAAAAGTTAATGTGACATGCCTATCAGCAGATGACACACTGTGACTCCAACCTAGACATGTAGCTCTAGTCTCAGCCACTATTGTGACTGCTAAATCCTGGGTGGAAAGAGATTTTCAAAGTGTAAGAATAAGGAGTGAGAGTCTGTCCGAGCTCATTGAGAGAACGGGCTGAGACAAAGCAACAGCCAAAGGCCCCTGAGACAATAAAGCCCAGAGGATCTGAACTGGTTTGGTAACCTGGTGAGCCACAACCAACCCCCATCTCTGCATGAGACCCTCCAACACTAGCAGGTGCTGCTGCTAACATCTGCAGAAGATTTGGACTGCACTCCTGGATTTTAGCAGAAATTGTTCCATATCAATCAGCCAGCTGAATTCATCGAGGACCAGGCAATTCTAAACTGGTCTTGGTCCTCTGGCAGGGTGTCAGGCCTGCCAGAAGTGATGAGCCAGGATTTGAAGCCCAAGTCTGACCCCAGAACACTTCATCTTTTTTTGAATTTAATTTTTATTTTATATTGGAATATAGTTGATTTACAATGTTGTGTTAGCTTCAGGTATACAGGAAAGTGATTCAGTTATACATATACATGTATCCATTCTTTTTCAGATTCTTTTCCCATAAAGGTTATTACAAAATATTGAGTAGAGTTCCCTGTACTATACAGTAGGTCCTTGTTGATTATCTATTTTATATATAGTAGTATGTATTTGTTAATCCCAAATTCCTAATTTATCCCTCCCCCCAGCCTTTCCCCTTTGGTAATCATAAGTTTGTTTTTGAAGTCTGTGTTTCTATTTTGTAAATAAGTTCATTTGTATCATTTTTTAAGATTCCACATATAAGTGATATCATATATTTGTCTTTCTCTGACTTACTTCACTTAGTACAATAATCTCTAGGTCCATCCATGTTGCTGAAAATGGCATTCATTCTTTTTTATGGCTGAGTAATGTTCTGTTGTATGCATGTACCACTATGTTAACCACTATATTATTTTAACAGCAGGGCTTGAATTTATACTCTACAACTCAGATATTTTAAAAAATCAAACTTTATTTTACTAACTGATCCTTCTGAGCCGCTACCTGGGAGTAATAGAACAACAACCAAAAATCAACTTGCCAGTTAAAGGTAGCTCAGTCTTTTCTTCCTGGTAATTTTGCAGACTTTTCATAGTTTCTGTCTCTTACTCCTCCTTCCTTTCTTCCTCCTAGATGCCATCAGAATACAAAGGGATGCTGACATTTGTTCTGGTAATGGGGAGGGGCAGCATGGTTCGTGTGCTATCATCTGGTTACTCAGTCATCCCCCCGATAACATGACGCACTACCCTGGTATTTACTGAGGTGTAGGGGGTGCTGCCATTGGCTTCATGTTGGCACTTGCCATTGAGCATGGGCATTACCATTGCTCCATGCTAAGTTCCCCATACTTTGGGACCTCCTTGTACTGTCGCCAAGATTCTTCCAGACACCAGTCCCCTCAGCAGTTCTCCATGACCTAACAGAGGACAGGGGAACTTGTGGGTCTCCTGCAGCCAAATGGAAGCCAAAGCAGACAGGAAGCACTGACTCAGCCTCTCTTTTCGTGGAGTCTCACTAAGCCACTGTTTCTGTGCCACTGTAGCTGCCCATGTTGGTATGTAAAGCCTCCCTCCAGAGTTCCATATGAAAAGTGGAACATACCACCATCTTCTTTCAGTTTCTCCTTCCTGGCCTGAGAACTAGGGGATGAACACAGGGTCTCTTTTCTGTGATCTAGGTAACTTCCTAACCCTGGTCCTCCAAAATTTCCGTATGTCATATTCTCAATCCTCTCTACAATAAGAGCTCCAGTGAAACTTTTATGTTCAGACCTCTGAGCTTTGCTATGTTAAGACTAGCTTTAAGAACTTAGCGGGGGATTTCCCCCCTTGGTGTCCATATGTTTGTTCTCTACATCTGTGTCTCAACTTCTGCCATGCAAACCGGTTCATCTGTACCATTTTTCTCGGTTCCACGTACATGTGTTAATATACGATATTTGTTTTTCTCTTTCTGGCTTACTTCACTCTGTGACAGTCTGTAGATCCATCCACATCTCAACAAATGACTCAATTTCGTTCTTTTTTATGGCTGAGTAATATTCCATTGTATATATGTACCACAACTTCTTTATCCATTTGTCAGTTTATTTATCTCTTGTAAAAATAAAATACAGTGTGTGTGTGTGTGTGTGTGTGTGTGTGTGTGTGTGTGTGGAAAAAAAACATATTGAAAGCAATGTCAAAAATAAATTTCACTATGTATACTCCAAGTTCAACTTGAACTGTATGGAGCATATGTAATAGATTAATTTTAGGACAGAAAATATATGTGTACAAATAAAAAAAAACAGCCAAAAAAATAAAAAAGAACTTGGGGGGGAAAGAAATTAGCAAAATCTGTTTTACAAGACTTTGCCTCATGAAGCTTTCTTATGCTAATTTGAAACTCAAAGGTGAGCACTGACCCTGTTGATTTAAGTGGTTTCTAACTTTCTAAAGAAACTTGAATATCCTTGATTCAATATATAAAGAGCTGAATCAATATATAAAGATTTATAGGGAATGAAAGCTAAAATTGGTTATAGAGAATGAAAACTAAATTGATTATTTTATGTATCCTCTGTTTCAAGAAATATTTTATAATAAAAAATTTAAATACATTGGTTTAATCTTAAAATATCATTGTCATTATACTTTACTGCCTTCTATAGTAAAGAAAATAACCCAACAACCTGTTAGCATAAGTCTTTTTTCAAAAATGCCAGGCCAGAAAATATTCCACAGGAGCTATCTTAGGGAAGAAGGGCAGAAGTTTTCCATAGGGCTTTAGCAAGAGGGGTTAGCTGAAGTTCAGCTAATTTCGGGAATAGTTGGATCAAGAGAGTTCTCAGAAGAGGGAGGAATTGCACTTGTGAGTTAGCAGCCATTGTTTGGGCAATTTGAATTTATTAAGAGTAGAGAGGAACAGCTGTGGGAGACAAGGACATGCTAGGGTCATAGTGGAAAATTCTCTGGACTTAAGTGTCTCTTAACTTACAAAATGGAAAAATATACCAGTTGCTCTTTTCAGCATGTAAAAGGCTGTTTTCTGAGCAACTGTTCTAATGATGTGACCATAACCCACCCTGAGTACTCTGTCTTTCAGTAACCAAATTTGCAAAATTTCTCCAGATAATGCTATGGTTCAAAAAACTTTGAACACAGTAGACTTTCAATCAATGTCTGCTTTGCTGGGCTGAAAAGAGGCCCTGCCTTTGAAGAACTCACCAAACAACAAGTGAGACAGATGTAAACAAATTATTCTATCAAAATGAAAGAATATTCAGAGTATTGTGATTTCAAGGAAGAAAGTGGCGTTTTTGCCAAGCGAATGACATTTGATTTACACCTTGAAGGATGGTAGTGATAATGATGATAAAGATAATAATATTAATATAAACTACTGTTCATTTAGACCAATCATGTGCTAGTCACTCTATATATACGTTATCTCAAATCTTCAAAATATTCCACTCTCTTCATTCATTTTGGCTGCTGTAACAAAAATCCCATAAACTGGCTAGTTTACAAACAACATAAATTAATTTTTCACAGTTCTGGAGGGTCGGAAGTCCAAGATCAAGTTACCAGCAGATTCCACGTCTGGTGAGACCTGCTTTCTGGTTCATAGATGGCTGCCTTTTCTCTGTGTCATCCCATAGAGGAAGGGGTGAGGGATGTCTCTGGGGTCTCTTTTATAAGGACCCTGATTCATTCATGAGGGTGGAACCTTTCAAAGGCCCCACCTCCAAATACTATCACGTTTGGAAATTAGGATTTCAACACATGAATTTTGCTGAGGGGGACGCATTCAGTCTATAGCACCCACTGAGATAGATCTTATATGCAGTTCTTAATAAGAAGTAAAACATGAAGCTCACAGAGGTTTAGTGACTTGTCTAAAGCCAAATTTACTAATGGCAGAGCTCAGACTCAAGCCCAGAACAATCTAGCTCCAAAGCCAACCATTGTTCTCAATGCACCAATGTTCCCAAAGTGGGGAACAAGCATCAGTGGTGATGAGGGAGATAAATCTAGGTGTGCTGTGAAACAAGGAGAAACAAGGCATAGGAGAAACAACACATTGAATCCCATAGTGGGGGAATTATTCCCATTTCATTGTTCTGTTAAAGTCTGGGAGGAATTTCAATTTGATGGAATATGTCCTTACAGCTCTTTAATCTTTTTTTTTAAACATCTTTATTGGAGTATAATTGCTTTACAGTGGTGTGCTACTTTCTGCTCTAAAACAAAATGAATCAGCTATACATATACATATATCCCCATATCTCTTCCCTCGTCCGTCTCTCTCCCACCCTCCCTTTCCAACCCCTCTAGGTGGTCACAAAGCACCAAGCTGATCTCCCTGTGCTATGCGGCTGCTTCCCACTAGCTATCTATTTTACATTTGGTAGTATTTATAAGTGCATGCCACTCTCTCATTTCATCTCAGCTTACCCTTCCCACTCCCCTTGTCCTCAAGTCCATTCTCTACGTCTGCGTCTTTATTCCTGTCCTGCCCTTAGGTTCTTCAGAACCTTTTTTTTTTTTTTTAGATTCCATATATATGTTAGCATACGGTATTTGTTTTTCTCTTTCTGACTTACTTCACTCTGTATGACAGACTCTAGGTCCATCCACCTCATTACAAATAACTCAGTTTCGTTTCCTTTTTATGGTTGAATAATATTCCATTGTATATATGTACCACATCTTCTTTATGCATTCATCTGTCGACGGACATGTAGGTTGCTTCCATGTCCTGGCTATTGTAAATACAGCTTCAGTGAACATTGTGGTACATGACTCTTTTTGAATTATGGTTTTCTCAGGGTATATGCACAGTAGTGGGATTGCTGGGTCATATGGTAGTTCTATTTTTAGTTTTTTAAGGAACCTCCATACTGTTCTCTATAGTGGCTGTATCAATTTACATTCGCAACAGCAGTGCAAGAGGGTTTCCTTTTATCCACACCCTCTCCAGCATTTATTGTTTGTAGATTTTTTGATGATGGCCATTCTGACAGGTGTGAGATGATATCTCATTGTAGTTTTGATTTGCATTTCTCAGATGATTAATGATGGTGAGTATTATTTCATGTGTTTGTTGGCAATCTGTGTATCTTCTTTGGAGAAATGTCTATTTAGGTCTTCAGCCCATTTTTGGATTGGATTGTTTGTTTTTTTGATATTGAGCTAAATGAACTGCTTGTATATTTTGGAGATTAATCCTTGTCATTGCTTCATTTGCAAATATTTTCTCCCATTCTGAAGGTTGTCTTTTTGTCTTGTTTATGTTTTCCTTTGCTGTGCAAAAGCTTTTAAGTTTCATTAGGTCCCACTTTTTATTTTTGTTTTTATTTCCATTTCTCTAGGAGGTGGGTCAGAAAGGATCTTGCTGTGATATATGTCATAGAGTGTACTGTCTATGTTTTCCTCTAAGAGTTTGATAGTGTCTGGCCTTACATTTAGGTCTTTAATCCATTTTGAGCTTATTTTAGTGTATGGTGTTAGGGAGTGTTCTAATTTCATTCTTTTACGTGTAGCTCTCCAGTTTTCCCAGCACCACTTATCGAAGAGGCTGTCTTTTCTCCATTGTATATTCTTGCCTCCTTTATCAAAGATAAGGTGACCATATATGCATGGGTTTATCTCTGGGCTTTCTGTCCTGTTCCATTGATCTATATTTCTGTTTTTGTGCCAGTACCATACTGTCTTGATTACTGTGACTTTGTAGTATAGTCTGAAGTCAGGGAGCCTGATTCCTCCAGCTCTGTATTTCTTTCTCAAGATTGCTTTGGTTATTCGGGGTCTTTTGTGTTTACATACAAATTGTGAAATTTTTTGTTCTAGTTCTGTGAAAAATGCCATTGGTAATTTGATAGGGATTGCATTGAATCTGTAGATTGCTTTGGATAGTATAGTCATTTTCACAATATTGATTCTTCCAATCCAAAGAAATGGTATATCTCTCCATCTGTTTGTATCATCTTTAATTTCTTTCATCAGTGTCTTATAGTTTTCTGCATACAGATCTTTAGTCTCCTTAGGTATATTCCTAGGTATTTTATTCTTTTTGTTGCAGTGGTAAATGGGAGAGTTTCCTTAACTTCTCTTTCAGATTTTTCATCATTAGTGTATAGGAATGCAAGAGATTTCTGTGCATTAATTTTATATCCTGCTACTTTACCAAATAAATTGATTAGCTTTAGTATTTTTCTGGTAGCATCTTTAGGATTCTCTATGTATAGTATCTGTCATGTGTAAACAGTGACAGCTTTACTTCCTCTTTTCTGTTTTGGATTCCTTTTATTTCTTTTTCTTCTCTGATTGCTCTGGCTAAAACTTCCAAACTATGTTGAATAATAGTGGTGAGAGTGGACATCCTTGTCTTGTTCCTGATCTTAGAGGAAACTGTTTCAGTTTTTCACCATTGAGAACGATGTTGGCTGTGGGTTTGTTATATATGGCCTTTATTATGTTGAGGTAGGTTCCCTCTGTGCCCACTTTCTGGAGAGTTTTTGTCATAAATCGGTGTTGAATTTTGTCAAAAGCTTTTTCTGCATCTATTGAGATGATCATATGGTTTTTCTCCTTCAATTTGTTAATATGGTGTATCACATTGATTGATTTGCATATATTGAAGAGTTCTTGCATTCCTGGGATAAACCCCACTTGATCATGGTGTATGATCCTTTTAATGTGCTGCTGGATTCTGTTTGCTAGTATTTTGTTGAGGATTTTTACATCCCTGTTCATCAGTGATGTTTGCCTGTAATTTTTTTTGTGTGTGTGACATCTTTGTCTGGTTTTGGTATCAGGGTGATGGTGGCCTTGTAGAATGATTTTGGGGGTGTTCCTCCCTCTGCTATATTTTGGAAGAGTTTGAGAAGGATAGGCGTTAGCTCTTCTCTAAATGTTTGAAGGAATGTGCCTGTGAATCCATCTGGTCCTGGGCTTTTGTTTGTTGGAAGATTTTTAATCACAGTTTCAATTTCAGTGCTTGTGATTGGTCTGTTTATATTTGCTATTTCTTCCTGGTTCAGTCTCGGAAGGTTGTGCTTTTCTAAGAATTTGTCCATTTCTTCCAGGTTGACCATTATTGGCATATAGTTGCTTGTAGTAATCTCTCATGATCCTTTGTATTTCTTCAGCGTCAGTTCCCCATTTTCATTTCTAATTCTGTTGACTTGAGTCTTCTTTCTTTTTTTCCTGATGAGTCTGCCTAATGGTTTATCAATTTTGTTTATCTTCTCAGAGAACCATCTTTTAGTTTTATTGATCTTTGCTATTGTTTCCTTCATTTCTTTTTCATTTATTTCTGATGTGATCGTTATGATTTCTTTCCTTCTGCTAACTTTGGGGAGGTTTTTGTTCTTCTTTCTCTAATTGCTGTAGGTGTAAGGTTAGGTTGTTTATTGAGATGTTTCTTGTTTCTTGAGGTATGATTGTATTGCTATAAACTTCCCTCTTAGAACTGCTTTTGGTGCATCCCATAGGTTTTGCGTTGTCGTGTTTTCATTGTCATTTGTTTCTAGGTATTTTTGGATTTTCTCTTTAATTTCTTCAGTGATCTCTTGGTTATTTAGTAGTTTATTGTTTAACCTCCATGTGTTTGTATTTTTTTACAGATTTTTTAGTGTAATTGATATCTAATCTCATAGTGTTGTGGTCAGAAAAGATACTCGATACAATTTCAATTTTCTTAAATTTACCAAGGCTTGATTTGTGACCCAAGATATGATCTATCCTGGAGAATGTTCCATGAGCACTTGAGAAGAACGTGTATTCTGTTGTTTTTGGATGGAAGGTCCTATAACTATCAATTAAGTCCTTCTTGTTTAATGTGTCATTTAAAGCTTGTGTTTCCTTTTTTATTTTCATTTTGGATGATCTGTCCATTGGGGAAAGTGGGGTGTTAAAGTGCTTATTTTGGCCCTTACACTGCTGAAGATTCACTGAGGCTTTTTGGTCGTCAGGGTAGCACACTGAAAATTGCTGGGGTTTAGGAGTTAATATATTTTGTATAGCCCAGTGCTCAGCAAATGTTCCTTTCCTCCACCCTTCCTTTCCTCTTCCTGCTTCCAAAGGCTTCTGTTAAGATGTGGACCAACTGGAATGCTCATATATTTCTCATGGAAATGAAAATTGGTGCAGCGACTTGGGAAAACAGTTTTGCAGTTTCCTTAAAAGATAAACATAAACTTACTCTACAACCCAACAAATCTACTGCTAGGCATCTATCCAAGAGAATTAAAAACATGTGTCTATACAAAAGCTTGTGCACGGATGTTCATAGCAGTGTTATTCACGATAGCTAAAAAGTGGAAACAACTCAAATGCCCATGAGTATTTGAATGGATAAATAAAGTGTTATATGTCCATGCAATGGAGTATCATTTGGCAATAAAAGGAAAAAATTATTATATATGCTACAACATGGATGAAACTTGAAAACATTATGCTCAATAAAAGAAGCCAGTCACAAAAGACCACATAGTGTATCATTGCATTTATATAAAATGTTCAGAATAGGTAAATTTATTGACACAGAAAGTAGCGTAGTGATTGCCTGGGGCTGGCAGGTAGGAGGGAGAAGATGAGCTGGGGAGAATGAAGACTGACTACTGATAGTCATTGGGTTTCCTATTTGGGGTGATGAAAATGTTCTAAAACTGTGGTGATGATTGTGCAACTCTGTGAACATAGTAAGAATCGGATGGTACATTTTAAATGGGTGAATTTTATAATATGTGAATTACATTATAATAAAGCTGTTGTTAAAAAATGTTCCCATAAAATTTAAGTATTCTTTAGAGACAGCCATGCTGTAAAAGAATAGAGCATGAGTGCTGAGTGAAATTTCAGAAAAGGAATCTTGTATTTGGTGAAAAATGGGATGGGGACTGGAAAGGAACAGGGCCTGAAAGAGGAAATGCTCGTGGAGCTAATGAACTGGCACCACCAACTCTCTTGGTTCAAACACCGCCTGGACTGCCCTAGCGGCCAGCCAAGTCACACAGGAGCCTGATCCATGTGCTTTGGCACTCAGAGGAGGATCATTTTTTAAAAATCCTCATTCCTGGGCTTCCCTGGTGGCGCAGTGGTTGAGAGTCCGCCTGCCGATGCAGGAGACACGGGTTTGTGACCCGGTCCGGGAAGATCCCACGTGCCGCAGAGCAGCTGGGCCCGTGAGCCATGGCCGCTGAGCCTGTGCGTCCGGAGCCTGTGCTCTGCAACGGGAGAGGCCACAGCAGTGAGAGGCCCGTGTATCGCCAAAAAAAAAAAAAAAAAAATCCTCATTCCTCAATATGACAGTTATTAGTAGTGATAATCAGTAATAGCCTTATTTTCTTGATTCTTTTTTTAGTATTAAAAAGTTGCCGATGTAAAAGAGTGAATATATTTCTATTTTAAAGAAATTTCTATTTAAATAGATTTTTCAGATTCAGAAAAGATTTTAGTATAAATTAAAATTTGCATTTATCAAACAGGAATAGTACACCTTACAGCTTGTATTTTGTTTTACTGTTTAAATTTTAAACAAAAATCTCCAAGTGGTCACATAAAATAACAGCATTGAAATAACTCTAGTTATGTTTTTTTTCATCTTTAAGATCACCATGCAATTGCTGTTTATTTAGAATCTCTAGTTTAAATGTAGGAATATGTAGTATCACAGGGGTTGGAGATGTGAAGTTGTGGCTGAAAAAGAGTTTGCACAATTCCGAACAGCTCCCACTGTTCTGAACTGATTCTCAAAAGGAGCATATGTTGCCAACTCCATGTGTGTAGGGAGCCCACTGAATAATTGATGGCTCTCAGAATAACTTCCATGTAGAATACAATGTTTACTGACAGTTAAATTATTAAAATGTGATAATTTGAAGCTTACACATACATTATTAAAATTCAGCAGTAACAATTGTGGTTGTCTCAACTCTTCAGGGAAGAGTACTTTATCAATGGCAATGCTTAGAACTGTTGGCACATGGTGATAATAAAAAGCAGACTGACTTTTAGTTGGTTTTATCACTGTTTTTGAAATCTCTGTAAATAATGCACCCCCCGGATGCCTGTACCAGGGCAGACTGCCCCCACTATCCTACACTGGAACACCACTGATGTTTTTGCGTAAGTCTGAGTAGATGTAACTGTATCCATGGTAAGTGATGGTTTATGTATTCTAACAACTATAGTTACTGTAAATAAAATATGTAAACCTAAGAGTAAAAAATTGTATCCTTTAAATCTAAATTTGCTGTAAGACTGTTATATAAGCCTAGTACTGGAATTAAACGGTTAACTTTTAGCAAACCTCTGAGCTCACAGAGGTTCTAAAGCCCACACTAAGTTGTAATAAGTTAAAATGGATTTCCCAAGGTAAAAATTGGTTTTGTTCATTAAGAAGAAAAGATTGATTTTTTACATTTTATTTTTTTATTGAAGTCTAGTTGATTTACAATGCTGTGCCAATCTCTGCTGCACAGCAAACTGACTCAGTTATACACATATAGACGTTTTAAAAATATTCTTTTCTATTATGATTTATCACAGGATATTGAATATAGTTCCCTGTGCTATACAGTAGGACCTTGTTATTTATCCCTCCTATATATAATAGTCTATATCTGCTAATCCCAAACTCCCAGTCCTTCCCTCCCCCACCTCCCTCCCCCTTGGCAATCACAAGTCTGTTCTCTATGTCTGTGAGTCTGTTTCTGTTTCATAGATAGGTTCATTTGTGCCATATTTTAGATTCCACATGTAAGTGATATCGTGGTATTTGTCTTTCTCTTTCTGACTTACTTCACTTAGTATGATAATCTCTAGTTGCATCCATGTTACTGCACATGGCATTATTTCATTCTTTTTTATGGCTGAGTAGTATTCCATTGTATATATGTACATCTTCTTTATCCATTCATATGTCAATGGACATTTAGGTTGTTTCCATGTTTTGCCTATTGTGAACAGTGCTGCTATGAACATATGGGTGCATGTATCTTTTTGAATTATAGTTTTGTCCATGTATATTCCCAGAAGTGGGATTGCTGGATCATATGGTAATTCTATTTTTAGTTTTCTGAGGAACCTTCATACTGTTTTCCATAGTGGTTGTACCAACTTACATTCCCACCAACAGTGCAGGAGGGTTCCCTTTTCTCCACACCCTCTCCAGCATTTCTTATTTGTAGACTTGTTAATGATGGCCATTCTGACCAGTGTGAGGTGGTACCTTATTGTAGTTTTGATTTGCATTTCTCTAATAATTAGTGATGTTGAGCATCTTTTCACGTGCCTACTGGCCATCTGTATGAGAAAAGACTGACTTTTACAAACTACTGTTGAGATCTTGGGGCACCCGACACACATTTTGTTTTTAAATGTTGAAAATATTTTAATATAAAAAATAGCTAGAACATGAAAAGAAGAAAATAATAAGCAAACAATTATAACAATGCTGTATAAGAGCATTTAACATAGTAATGACATATTGTCTGGATTTACCTCTTTTTCACCAGAAAGGTGTATGAAATATAAGATAAATATGTACACGTAAAACAAAACCAGTTGACCCTATACCCTGAATCATTAAGACTTCTAGAGACTTCTTATATAATTTACTCATATATTAGAGATCTAAAGTTTGTTTAGAGAGCTAAAATATCCCATCAACCTATCCATCCATTCTTTTTCTTAGCTGCCTGCCTTTCCGCCCTTTTTTTTTTTTTGTGGTACGTGGGCCTCTCACTGTTGTGGCCTCTCCCGTTGTGGAGCACAGGCTCCGGACGCACAGGCTCAGCGGCCATGGCTCACGGGCCCAGCCGCTCCGAGGCATGTGGGATCCTCCCGGACCGGGCCATGAACCCGTGTCCCCTGCATTGGCAGGCGGACTCTCAACCACTGCGCCACCAGAGAATACCCCTTTTCCGACCTTTATACTTTCCATTTTTTAAATTCTTCATTCATTCAGTTCCTCTTATATTCCAGGCACTATGCTAAGTAATGAATCACAAAGATGAATGTTATAATTTCTGCCCTCAAAACTCTCTCAGTCTGGTGGCAAAGACAGACAGACAAACAACTTATTATCATTCAGTATGGTTAGTGCTGCAATATAAGAATGTACAGAGAGCTGCAGGAGCATTGAGGAAGGGTTAACTCGCCCTATATGGGCATAGAGAAACTCTATAAGAGGTGACATCAAACTGAGTGTTAAGGGCTTCAAGAGTTCTCCAGGTAGTGTACACATGTGTGGTGGGTGGTGGTGGTGGAGCAGAGGGAAGACATTCTACAGTGAGAGTTCAAGACTTGTTTTGCTTTCTTCTCATGTTCCTCAATTTTATATTGAAGTAGTTTAAAAACTAATTTATCCTCAGTGTTTTACTGAGCACCTCATATGGGCAACATTCAATTAATGGGAAATTCCTGGATTATTGACTGCTTACAAGACATTAACTGACTTTGTAGAACAGTTTGTCAAGCTCACTTAAATAGGACCTTTACAAATTTGAATTTTGACTCTAAAATCTTTTCTTTCTGCTCAGCTCTATACACAAGAGTGAGTTTGGGATAAGCAATACTTTATAACTTTTCCCCATCTCCATTTCTCAGGTTTAAGAGGTCCTATTAATTCTACTAGTCCATAACAAAACCTGCTTACACTGGTTGATTCCCTTGAGAACAGGGTTAGGGAAGCCACTACACCTCGCCCTAAGAATTCCTGTCCTCAGAAAGCCGTTTTAGGGTGAGAGGCCTGCTCAGCCTTATTAGAAGAAGTGCCATCAGGCCCATCTAAGGGCTACTTTCTCCAGCCCCTCAAGTTCCCAACCACAACAAAATCAGACAGTTGAGAAAAAGAGAGCTACTTCTACTCAGAAATAGAGCTTCTCCCATATGGATTTAGGTCAATGAAAATTCACTCAACTAAAACCCTAAATGTATGCTTGAGCCTTATTATTTTCTAAACTACCACAATATCATCCATCCCACATGTTCTTCTTATACTGTGACCTTGACATTCCACCCATAGAGTAGAGGGCACAGTGTTCGCTCTTTTTATCTGGGCACACCACTGTGACTGCCTCCACTGATGGAGTACAGTGGAAGATACACCACGTGACTAACAAGACTAGATCACTAAAATACTAGGCGCTCTGATTACTTCTTAGAACACTTACTCTTGTATCCCAGACTCCAGGCTGTGAGGAAGCCCAAGCTAGCCTAAACAGAGAAACCACGTGGAGAAGCCACATGGAAGTGCTCCAACCACTGGCCCATCTGAGGTCTCAGCCAACAGCCAACTCAGTCAACAGATAAGTGACTAAAAATGCCTCCAGATAGCTCTAGTCCCCAGCCTAAGTACCTGTAATTATTTTGTTAACATTTTATTTTCTAAATTAACCTCATACCAATAACCTATAAATCCATTTGACCTAGTATGCTAAAATAGCCTAGTGTATGAATCTACCATGACAAACATTATACTTATAGGTTTGTGTTGAGTTAATTTAAGTAGGACACACTATAATGGGAAATGTCACCTAAATTATTTTCTTCATGCCTTTCCTGTTCACATCTGAGAGGGGGAAAAAGACAAAAACAAAACCAAAAAGCTAGTCTAGCTATTCTGCCCCCACCTGAGATTATAATGCTTTTATCATGGCTGGGAGTCGGAGAGCTGCAAATGGATCTAATGTGAATGATTTAAGGTCACCGTGCCTGTCATACTATCAGCCCAGGATCTGAATTGCACTCTTCTCTACCTCCCACTTCCTGGCTCTACTCAGCAGGATATATCGTCCCATTATCCACCCGGTTTCAACATAACCACACAGTCTCCTATCATTCTGTTTTTCCTGTTGGTTAGCCTAAGAGAATGGCCCAATACATAGAAGTTTCAGAAGCTTAGAAGAGAGAAAATTGGTATTTCTGCAGTTCTGTGAATATTAACAAGCTACCTCAGATTTGTCTACCTTTTACAGTTTCAATTGCTTTATATTGCTGCTGAGGATGCAGAGAAACTGGATCTCTCACACCTTGCTGTGAAATGGTACAGCCACTCCGGAAAAAAAGTTGGCAGTATTTTTGTACACACTTCCCATGAAACCCAGCAATCATACTCCTAAGCGTTTATCCCAGAGAAATGAAAACTTAAAACTTATATACTGTTGTTCATAGCAGCTTCGTTAGTAATAGTTAACAACCTGTTAACAACCAAAATGTCTCCCAATAGGTGAATGGTTAAACTGTGAGACAGCCATACCATGGAATACTACTCATAAATAAAAATAAATAAATAAATAATGAACTACTGATGCATCCAACAACTTGAATGGATTTCAAGGGCGATATGCTGAGTGAGAAAAGCCAGTGTCAAGAGGTCAAATAATATATGATTCTATTTATATAACATCCTTGAAATAGCAAAATTACAGAGATGGAGAACAGATTCATGACTGCCAGGGACTAGAGATGCTGGGAGGTTGTGAGGTGGGTGAGACTATGCAGAGGTAGCATGAGGGAGATCTTTGTGGTGGAACAGTTCTATCTCTTGATTGTGGTGGTGGTTGCAGTATTGTACACATGAGATAGAATGACATATAGCTATACACATTATACTTATGTCAAATTCCTTGTTTTGATATTGTATTATCATTACATTAAGATGTAACCATTAAGGAAAACTCGGTGAAGGGTACATGAGACCAATCTGTACTATCTTTACAACTTCCTAAGAATCTCTAATAATTTCAAAATAAATTATTTTAACTGAGTTTTTGTCTCACTCTCTTAAAAATCCTTTCAGACATACAAGCATTTTATCTTTATCCCCACCCCATTTTACAAATGAAGAAACTGAGTCTCAGAAAGGTTTCGACTTTCCTAAAGCCACATGGCTAAGATGATTCTTGAACTGGGTCTTTTGATTCCAATTCCAGTGCTCTTTCATTCAGGTTTTAGTAGAGCCAGCTTAGCTCTAAGGATCAGAAGCTTAAGGCTTCTGTTCTTATTTCACAAATGCTATATTAGGTAAACTTCTCATGCTTTATTCAGTTGAAAGTTTTAACGATCTGAATTTACTAGATAGTGTGTCATTTTATGAAATGGCCATTTGTAGCTCTGTAAAATTAATTCCTTATTTATATGAGTGGAAATGTCACAGAACCAAAAGAACATGAATTATCTATTTGAGTACTAAGATTGAACTCAAGATCTTTTTTAAAAACCTGTACTAGATATATTTGGAGCTTTAGGGCTTAAAAAATAGAAAATCTCAAAATATTTGGGGGTTTCTTTCTGCAAAATGGCAGGTCAAAGTGTATTTGCCCATCATTTTTGTAGTCTCAGTGTTTATACAACTTAAAAAAGAACACAGAAGTTGCTAATCCAAAATGTATATAACTTCATACAAATTTTAGGATTATTTGTTCTACTTCTGTGAAAATGCCATGGGTATTTCGATAGGGATTGCATTGCATCGGTAGATTGCTTTAGGTAGTATGGACATTTTGACAATATTAATTCTTCCAATTCATGAGCATTTATTTGTGTCATTTTCATGTTCTTTCATCAGTGTCTTACAATTTTCCAAGTATCGGTCTTTTGCCTCCTTGGTTAAATTTATTCCTAGATATTTTATTCTTTATGATGCAGTTGTAAATGTGATTATTTTCTTCATTTCTCTTTCTGACAGTTTATTAGTATATAGAAATGCAACAGGTTTCTGTAGATTAATTTTGTGTCCTGCAACTTTATTGAATTCACTTATTAGTTCTAATAGTTTTTTTGGTGGCATCTTTAGGACTTTCTGTATATATTATCATGTCATCTGGAAATAGCAATAGTTTTACTTTTTCTCATCTGATTTAGATGCCTTTTATTTCTTTCTCTTGTCTGCTTGCTGTGGCTAGGACTTTCAGTACTATGTTGAATAGAAGAGGGGAGAGTGGGCATCCTTGTCTTGTTCTTGATCTTAGAGGAAAAGCTTTCAGCTTTTCACTGTTGAGTATTGTTAGCTGTGGGTTTGTCATATATGACCTTTTATTATGTTGAGGTATGTTCTTTCTATACCCACTTTGTTGAGAGTTTTTATCATAAATGGATGTTGAATTTTTTCAAAAGCTTTCTCCGACATGAAACTCCAAAAAGCACCAGCTGTGTAGCAAATTTACAGAGCAGGTGGTCCAGATTGGAGCCATTAGAAGATGGAGGACTCCAAGAGGATAGTTTCAGGGGAGAAAATGGCAATTTGATGAAACAGGCAGAATGTGGAGATTTTAGCAAAAACTGAAGAAAGGTCTTTTAGAAACTCTGAGGTGGAGAGGAAAAGTGAGGAGAAAGGAGCGAACCAAATGAGAAAGTCATGATTCAAATACGAGCAAACTAAGAGTTGATATGACCTTCAGCAGTTGATATTCAGTGTTTAGAATACACCAATAGACAAATAATAAAAGACAGTCATCGTTATAGAAAAGACCGTTGGCCTTGGAAAAATGTAAAAAACAAAGGCGTGGCTGATAGAAGTTGGGAAGTGGAAAGTGAGAGGAGAGATGGAGGGAAAGTTGAGAGAACTAATGACATTCTCTTACAAAGTGGAGTTGAGTGTACTGCAAATACAAGCCAAATGACCTGTTGACGTGGAAGGATGAGTATATTGCTTACTGCAGTAATGGAGAAAATGGAGAACACTAACATGGCAAATCTTATTCTGTTTTTGTTCTCAAACTCTTTTTTAATATACAGTGAGGTATTGATGATCTGGCAACAGGACTCTTTCCCATTCTAGATTTTGGTTGCATATTAAATCCCCTATTTCTGGCTTAAGGCTATTCACAAAAAGTGAGGAGAGAGCTAGAGTCACCTCTGCTTCAGGATCTACTCCTGAATGATGTCTAAAGGTGCTGAAAAGCTTATCCTTGAAGTTTCAGATGCACTCATTCTTTCTTTACTTATAGGACTGAATCAGAGCTTCCGATGCAGTTCTAGATCTTTTTTTTAAAATTTAAATCCACTTTATTGTTATTTACTTTTCGCTTTTTTCAGTTCTAGATCTTTTAAGTCATCCTCAGAGTCTTCCCATTCTGCCTTCTCCATCTGTTTGTTTGCAGCTGAGGTCCCCACTAACAAATTAAATATTGGGTGTGGATTTGGGAGCCCTAGATTATGCACAACCAAAACTACTCTAAATTCCTCTGCAAATTTCACTATATCTTGTCTAGACTTTGCAAAGTCTTTTTACAATGGCTGTCAGCTCAGGTTGAGATCAGGAACTAAAAGTTGGGGATTTTCGCTGTTCTGAAAAGGGTTTAACTTTAAGGAGATTTGAGGGTTTCCGGCCAGCAAGGAGAGAAGTAGAGTGGGTGAAGAAGAGATAGAAACAGAGGTAAATGGAAGAAATTATGGTGAAATTATGACATTTACAAAGTAAGTTCATGAATTTGGACTTTGTATAAGTACATGTAAGAAGCAGGAGTACAGCCTGGAAGGTTGAATCATTACATTTAGACTGAGACAAACACATGAGAGGCTGCAAACAGTTGGTTATAAGTGTCACTGTGCTCCTCATGACCTAGGTCCCCATCTAAATGGCTGGGCCATTGCCATTGGAAAATGTGATGGATTTCCAGTTCCCAAACAGAAAGTTTGAAGAGAAGATCTCTCCCAGAATCAGAATCTCACAGACAAAACAGCAAGAGTGAGAAAATTTCTTATAAGGTTTTGAAAACTTACCTGAAGCATAGTTTACCCAAAGGATGGTGGTCAAGAAGAAACTGCTGGGGTTCAGGACACATTACCCCAAAATACGGCACCTTGGCATGTTGAATATTTTAAGCTGAAGGAGTTGAAGACCACAACAGAAGCATAAAGGTCACTCTGACCTTTCTCCCTCTCTCCTTCTTTCCTGGAACAGGGAAGCCAAGAAGAATTTAACAAACAGGACTTGCTAAATTTCCCCACTTTACTACACTTATCTCATACTCTTTGACCGATCACATTTCTCCATGACTATCCACTCTTCATCAAACCCAACATAAAAATACTCAGGTTTTAATGTCTCCATGGGTCTTCATTTCTTTATGAAGCCCCATGTGTCATGCAAAAACTTACATTAATATATTCATTTTCTCTTTTCTTGTTAATCTGTATTTGTTGATTTAACTTTTAGACCCAGCCAGGGACCCTCAGAGGGTTGAGGAAAACTTTTTCCACCCTAACAAAACCTCCTGAACTTCTTAGTTCTTGGGGCCAGCTTGAGGAACAGACTCTGAGTCTTTGTCCTGTCCCCTCTGAACTTTCATCTTAAAGATGCCCAATAAAAAATGGGAAGGACAGAACTAACTGCTGAACAATCATCGACAGGAAGACACTGGAACTCACCAAAAAAGATACCCCACGTCCAAAGACAAAGGAGAAGCCACAATGAGACGGTAGGAGGGGCGCAATCACAATAAAATCAAATCCCATAACTGCTGGGTGGGTGACTCACAAACTGGAGAACACTTATACCACAGAAGTCCACCCACTGGAGTGAAGGTTCTGAGCCCCACGTCAGGCTTCCCAACCTGGGGGTCCGGAAACGGGAGGAGGAATGCCTAGAGAATCAGACTTTGAAGCCTAGCAGGATTTGATTGCAGGACTTCAACAGGACAGGAGGAAACAGAGACTCCACTCTTGAGGGCACACACAAAGTAGTGTGTGCATCAGGACCCAGGGGAAGGAGCAGTGACCCCAGGGAAGACTGAACCAGACCTACCTGCTAGTGTTGGAGGGTCTCCTGCAGAGGCAGGGGGTGGCTGTGTCTCACCATGAGGACAAGGACACTGGCAGCAGAAGTTCCTGGAAGTACTCCTTGATGTGAGCCCTCCCAGAGTCCGCCATTAGCCCCACCAAAGAGCCTGGGTAGGCTCCAGTGTTGGGCCACCTCAGGCCAAACAACCAACAGGGAGGGAACCCAGCCCCACCCATCAGCAGACAAGCAGATTAAAGTTTTGCTGAGCTCTGCCCACCAGAGCAACAGTCATCTCTACCCACCACCAGTCCCTACCATCAGGAAACTTGCACAAGCCTCTTAGATAGCCTCATCCACCAGAAGGCAGACAGCAGAAGCAAGAAGAACTACAGTCCTGCAGCCTGTGGAACTAAAACCACATTCACAGAAAGATAGACGAGATGAAAAGGCAGAGAGCTATGTACCAGATGAAGGAACAAGATAAGACCCCAGAAAAGCAACTAAATGAAGTGGAGATAGGAAACCTTCCAGAAAAAGAATTCAGATTAATGATAGTGAAGTTGATCCAGGGCCTCGGAAAAAGAATGGAGGCAAAGATCGAGTAGATGCAAGAAATGTTTAACAAAGACCTAGAAGAATTAAAGAACAAAAAAACAGAGATGAACAATACAATAACTGAAATGAAAAATTCACTAGAAAGAATCAATAGCAGAATAACTGAGGCAGAAGAACGGATAAGTGACCTGGAAGACAGAATGGTGGAATTTGCTGCTGGGGAACAGAATAAAGAAAAAGGAATGAAAAGTAATGAAGACAGCCTAAGAGACCTCTGGGACAACATTAAACGCAACAACATTCGCATTATAGGGGTCCCAGAAGGAGAAGAGAGAGACAAAGGACCCAAGAAAATATTTGAAGAGATTATAGTCAAAAACTTCCCTAACATGGGAAAGGAAATAGCCACCTAAGTCCAGGAAGCGCAGAGAGTCCCATACAGGTTAACCCAAGGAGAAACACGCTGAGACACCTAGTAGTCAAATTGGCGAAAATTAAGGACAAAGAAAAATTATCAAAAGCACCAAGGGAAAAATGACAAATAACATACAAGGGAACTCCCATAAGGTTAACAGCTGATTTCTCAGCAGAAACTCTACAAGCCAGAAGGGAGTGGCAGGACATATTTAAAGTGATGAAAGGGAAGAACCACAACCAAGATTACTCTACCCAGCAAGGATCTCATTCAGATTCGATGGAGAAATCCAAAGCTTTACAGACAAGCAAAAGCCAAGAGAATTCAGCACCACCAAACCAGCTCTATAGCAAATGCTAAAGGAACTTCTCTAACTGAGAAACACAAGAGAAGAAAAGGACCTACGAAAACAAACCCAAAACAATTAAGAAAATGGTAAGAGGAACATACATATTGATAATTACCTTAAGCATGAATGCATTAAATGCTCCAACCAAAAGACACAAGCTTGCTGAATAGACACGAAAACAAGGCCCGGATATATGCTGTTGACAAGAGACCCACTTCAGACCTAGGGACACATACAGACTGAAAGTGAGGGGATGGAAAAAGATATACCACACAAATGGAAATCAAAAGAAAGCTGGAGTAGGAATACTCATATCAGATAAAATAGACTTTAAACTAAAGAATGTTACAAGAGACAAAGAAGGACACTACATAATGATCAAGGGGTCAATCCAAGAAGAAGATATAACAATTATATATGCACCCAACATAGGAGCACCTCAATACATAAAGCATCTGCTATCAGCTATAAAAGAGGAAATTGACAGTAACACAGTAATAGTGGAGGACTTTAACACCTCACTTACACCAATGGACAGATCATCCAGACAGAAAATTAATAAGGAAACACAAGCTTAATGACACAATAGACCAGATAGATTGAGTTGATATTTAGAAGACATTCCATCCAAAAACAGCAGATTACACTTTCTCCTCAAGTGCACACGGAACATTCTCCAGGATAGATCACATCTTGGGTCACAAATCAAGCCTCAGTAAATTTAAGAAAATTGAAATCATATCAAGCATCTTTTCTGACCACAGTGCTATGAGATTAAAAATCAATTACAGGGGAAAAAACGTAAAAAACACAAACACATGAGGGCTAAACAATATGTTACTAAATAACCAAGAGTTCACTGAAGAAATCAAAGAGGAAATCCAAAAATACCTAGGGACAAATGACAATGAAAAGACGATGGCCCAAAACCTATGGGATGCAGCAAAACCAGTTCTAGGAGGGAAGTTTATAGCAATACAATCGTACCTCAAGAAACAACAAACATCTCAAATAAACAGTCTAACCTTACACCTAAAAGAACTAGAGAAAAAAGAACAAACAAAACCCAAAGTCAGTAGAAGGAAAGACATCATAAAGATCAGAGCAGAAATAAATGAAATAGAAACAAAGAAAACAATAGCAAAGATCAATAAAACTAAAAGCTGGTTCTTTGAGAAGATAAACAAAATTGATAAACCATTAGCCAGACTCATCAAGAAAAAGAGGGAGAGGAATCAAATCAATAAAATTAGAAATAAAAAAGGAGATGTTACAACAGACACTGCAGAAATACAAGGCATCCTAAGAGACTACTACAAGCAACTCTATGCCAATAAAATGGACAAATTCTTAGAAAGGTATAACCTTCCAAGACTGAACCAGGAAGAAATAGAAAATATGAACAGGCCAATCGCAAGTAATGAAATTGAAACTGTGATTAAAAATCTTCCAACAAACAAAAGTCCAGGACCAGATGGCTTCACAGGTGAATTCTATCAAACATTTAGAGAAGAGCTAACACCCATCCTTCTCAAACTCTTCCAAAAAATTTCAAAGGAAGGAACACTCCCAAACTCATTCTATGAGGCCACCATCACCCTGATACCAAAACCAGACAAAGATACTACAAAAAAAGAAAATTACAGACCAATATCGCTGATAAATGTAGATGCAAAAATCCTCAACAAAATACTAGGAAACAGAATCCAACAACACTTTTATTTTTATTTTTTTTTGTGGTACGCAGGCCTCTCACTGTTGTGGCCTCTCCCATTGTCGAGCACAGGTTCCGGACACGCAGGTTCAGCGGCCATGGCTCACGGGCCTAACCGCTCCGTGGCATGTGGGATCTTCCCGGACCGGGGCACGAACCCGTGTCCCCTGCATCGGCAGGTGAACTCTCAACCACTGCGCCACCAGGGAAGCCCCCAACAACACTTTAAAAGGATCATACACCATGATCAAGTGGGCTTTATCCCAGGGGTGCAAGGATTCTTCAATATACACAAATCAATCAATGTGATACACCATATTAACAAACTGAAGAATAAAAACCATATGATCATCTCAGTAGATACAGAAAAAGCTTTTGACAAAATTCAACACCGATTTACGACAAAAACTCTCCAGAAAGTGGGCACAGAGGGAACCTACCTCAACGTAATAAAGGCGATATATGACATACCTGCAGCAAACATCATTCTCAATGGTAAAAAACTGAATGCATTTCCTCTAAGATCAGGAACAAGACAAGGATGTCCACTCTCACCACTATTATTCAACATAGTTTTGGAGGTCCTAGCCACGGCAATCAAGAAGAAAAAGAAATAAAAGGAATACAAATTGGAAAAGAAGAAGTAAAATTGTCACTGTTTGCAAATGACATGATACTATACATAGAGAATCCTAAAGATGCCACCAGAAAACTACTAGAGTTAATCAATGAATTTGGTAAAGTTGCATGATACAAAATTAATGCACAGAAATCTCTTGCATTCCTATACACTAATGATGAAAAATCTGAAAGCGAAATTAAGGAAACACTCCCATTTACCATTGCAACAAAAAGAATACAATACCTTGGAATAAACCTACCTAAGGAGGTAAAAGACCTGTATGCTGAAAACTATAAGACATTGATGAAAGTAATTAAAGATGATACAAACAGATGGAGAGATATACCATGTTCTTGGATTGGAAGAATCAATATTGTGAAAATGACTATACTGCCCAAAGCAATCTACAAATTCAATGCAATCCCTATCAAATTACCAATGGCATTTTTTACAGAGCTAGAACAAAAAATCTTAAAATTTGTATGGAGACACAAAAGACCCCGAATAGGGCTTCCCTGGTGGCACAGTGGTTGAGAGTCTGCCTGCCGAAGCAGGGGACACAGGTTCGTGCCCCAGTTTGGGAAGATCCCACATGCCGCGGAGCGGCTAGGCCCATGAGCCATGGCCGCTGAGCCTGCACATCCAGAGCCTGTGCTCTGCAACGGGAGAGGTCACAACAGTGAGAGGTCTGCGTACCACAAAAAAAAAAAAAAAGACCCCGAATAGCCAAAGTGGTCTTGAGGGAAAAAAACAGAGCTGGAGGAATCAGACTCCCTGACTTCAGACTATATTACAAAGCTACAGTAATCAAGACAATATGGTATTGGTGCAAAAACAGAAATATAGATCAATGGAACAGGATAGACAGCCCAGAGATAAACCCATGCACCTATGATCAACTAATCTATGACAAAGGAGGCAGAGATATACAATGGAGAAAAGAGAGTCTCTTCAATAAGTGGTGCTGGACAGCTACATGTAAAAGAATGAATTTAGAACACTCCCTAACACCATATGCAAAAATAAACTCAAAATAGATTAGAAACCTAAATGTAAGACTGGACACTACAAAACTCTTAGAGGAAAACTTAGGAAGAACACTCTTGAACCTAAATCCCAGCAAGATCTTTTTTGATCCACCTCCTAGAGTAATGGAAATAAAAACAAAAATAAAAATGGGACCTAATGAAACTTAAAAGCTTTTGCACAGCAAAGGAAACTACAAACAAGACAAAAAGACAACCCTCAGAATGGGAGAAAATATTTGCAAATGAATCAACAAACAAAGCATTAATCTCCAAAATATATAAACAGCTCATGCAGCTCAATATTAAAAAAACAAACAACCCAATCCAAAAATGGGCAGAAGACCTAAATAGACATTCCTCCAAAGAAGATATACAGATGGCCAAGAAGCACATGTAAAGCTGCTCAACGTCACTAATTATTAGAGAAATGCAAATAAAAACTACAATGAGGAATCACCTCACACCAGTTAGAGTGGGCATCATCAGAAAATCAACAAACAACAAATGCTGGAGAGGGTGTGGAGAAAAGGGAACACTCTTTCACTGTTGATGGGAATGTAAATTGATAACAGCCACTATGGAGAACAGTATGGAGGTTCCTTAAAAAACTAAAAATAGAATTACCATATGACCCAGCAATCCCACTACTGGGCATATACTCAGAGAAAACCGTAATTCAAAAAGACACATGCACCCCAATGTTCATTGCAGCACTATTTACAATAGCCAGGACATGGAAGCAACCTAAATGCCCATCAACAGATGAATGGATAAAGAAGATGGTACACATATACAATGGAATATTACTCAGTCATAAAAAGGAACGAAATTGGGTCACTTTTAGAGACGTGGATGGATCTAGAGACTGTCATACAGAGTGAAGTAAGTCAGAAAGAGAAAAACAGATATCATATATTAACACATATATGTGCAACCTAGAAAAATGGTACAGATGAACCGGTTTGCAGGACAGAAATTGAGACACAGATGTAGAGAACAAATGTATGGACACCAAGGGGCGAAAGTGGCAGGGGTGTTGGTGTTGGTGGGATGAATTGGGAGATTGGGATTGACATGTATACACTGATGTGTATAAAATGGATAACTAATGAGAACCTGCTGTATAAAAATATAAATTAAATAAAATTCCAAAAAAAGTGGGAAGGACAGAAACAAATAGTAGTGTTTTTACTAATAAGGCAGAATTCCACGAAGTATAAAAGTTTTGCCAATCTGATCAGATGATCAAAGGATTCTTAAAATGGATTTCTTAATCCTGGGATACAAAATAAACTCAACATTTGAGGAGCTCAAAGAAATGAAATAAAAAGAAGTCAGAGTCAGTCCAAATGCAAGACTTATAAACTTCAGTGTTAATATCAAAGAGACCACAGCAGGAGGCTGAGGGGGTCTGGGAAACACTGTTTTTGAATTGAGAGCCTTGGGTCCTGTTGATGAAGATGTCTCAATTGGATTTCAGTGGGAGTGTCAAAATTATTGAACGCTGACTCCAAAATACCACCAAACTGACCTGTTGGTAAGGCAAAACTGAGTTTATTGGTTATCGTGATAAGAGAGGAAATACCTTTACAAAGTCTAGCAGCATCTCAGAAGAGCGAGGACAAAGTCAGGATATTTATGAAGATTTTGAAGGCTGGTTTAAAGTAGGTCTTTCGATGTGTGAGCTTGCTGAGGTTTGGGTATCATGACATAATAGTTTAGGATTGGTGGATACAGCAAAGCAAGGGTATTTTTTTTTTTTTGTGGTACGGGGGCCTCCCACTGCTGTGGCCTCTCCCGTTGCGGAGCACAGGCTCCAGACGCGCAGGCTCAGCGGCCATGGCTCACGGGCCCAGCCGCTCCGCGGCATTTGGGATCTTCCTGGACCAGGGCACGAACCCGTGTCCCCTGCATCGGCAGGCGGACTCTCAACCACTGTGCCACCAGGGAAGCCCAAAACAAGGGTTTTGAGGTGGGGGTTTCATAATGTCTTGGAGAGTTAACAGTCATTTGATACTATCTATTAAAATTTGAGCAGTCTGAGGTTCCTTTAAATGGGTTTTCATAAAGTTACTGAAATAAACTTTTTTCAAGTTGTATCTGCCTGGGCAAGAGCCTCCTGGAGTAGTAAAGTCATGTTGATGAAGAGAGTAGTTGGTTTCCTTTCTCAGTGAGGTATCAACAGATAACTGTGTGTGGTTGCTAACAAAAGAATTATCCGCTTAAATGTGTTGTTGGAAATTACAGAGGTGAACAGAAGAGGAAGCGAAAATATAATTTAATCCTATTGAGAGGAGGAAGGAAGGAATGGTGGTGGGGGTACTTTTAAAGACCTAAATCCTTGGGCTTCCCTGGTGGCGCAGTGGCTAAGAATCTGCCTGCCAATGCAGGGGACACAGGTTCGAGCCCTGGTCTGGGAAGATCCCACATGCTGCGGAGGAACTAAGCCCATGCACCACAACTACTGAGCCTGTACTCTAGAGCCCTCAAGCCATAGCTGTTGAGCCCTTGTGCCGCAACTACTGAAGGCCATGCGCCTAGAGTTCATGCCCCACAAAAAGAGAAGCCACCGCAGTGAGAAGCCCGCACACTGCAACAGAAAGTAGCTCCCGCTCGCCGCAACTAGAGAAAGCCCGCGCACAGCAACAAAGACCCAACACAGCCAAAAATAAAATAAATAAATAAATTTATAAAGAGCTAAACCCTTATCTTTCATACAAGGAAATCTGGGATAATTTCCAAAATTGATGATTAAGAAATGGTAGTATATTTGGTGGGAGAGGCAGTACTCTTCATTATGAACCTTTTGTTTTTTTTAACTATCTGAATAGATATTACTCTGGTAATTAAAAAATAATAATAATGAAGGAAAGGCTAATTAGCAATTGATTGTTCAGTAGAAAGACTAGAGAATAAGAGCTTTGGTTAGACAAGAGGTCATTGAATATCTTCTCCAAGTTTGCTCAGAGTGGTGAGGGGGGAGTGTTAGGGAGAGCATGGGGGAGGGGAAGAAAGTAGAAGCAAAGGGAGTGCTTGAGAAGTTTAGGCAGCAAGGAAACAAAGAAATGGGAGAGTCAGGAGGAGGGCACTCAGAGAGGGAAGGAGGTCTGCTCGTGACAGATGCAAAGGTGGCTGGGACCCAGCTGAGGGTCCTCTTTTCTGTCCCCTGCACTCCCTTCCTCTTTGCTTCTCCTTTTCCTCTTTCACCGGCTGTGACATGGGCCTGGAGTAGTTTTTATTACAATTTTTGGTGTATTTATTGACTATAGTTTTATGTTTCCTGTTCATAATTGAAAAAGCAGATGAGTTAAACATTTTCTGTTTCTCACGAGAAAAAAAATCAAACTAAATTGAGTTACTTTTTATTTCTCTGTGGTCTTCAGTTGACTTCCTTCTGTGGGTGAGTATTCTTCAAAGCCTTGCCCCTCCCCCATCCCCCAGCCTACACTATTCCCTTTGGTAAATGTAATCTGCCTTCTCATATGCCAGAATTTTTATTGTTTCCCTGGTGATTTGTGCTCTTCTATGACACTTTTCATTATTTTAACCTACTCTAGGTTTTATCTATGAGGTCATAAGTTGGTCACTTTATAGTTTAGTATATAATATTCAAATTATTTCTAAACTTACTTTTGACCTTTACATATGTTTTCCCAGTAAAAAAGTGAAGCAGGGGTTTCATTCCACCTAGAAACTCAGGAGTCAATTTCAAGTTTTAGTTAAATAGTGATGATAAACACTTAGATTTTAAGTGTCAGCGTATGAAAATATTAACTGGAGGTTTACACAGGATGAGCAAAATTCCAGCAGATAATTATTTACTAAAATAACCTTTTGTCTTTATCAGATAAATTTAGCTCAAATATACAGTTAGAAATGATGAGAAAAGATTAAGTAACCTGTATTCAATTTGAAAACTTCTAAGGAATTAAAGATTTCAGTGGTTGTAGGAGGCCTAGGGCAAGAAAGACAAGAATTGACATCATGGCACAGCAGGGGTCCTGGACTGGAGTCAGAAGACATGAGGTGTACATCTAGCCTCTTATGAGCTGTGTGACCTTACTGGCTAGCAAACTACTTAATCGCTCTGAGAATCTATTTCTTTATCTGTGAAATGGGGATAATGATACCATCTACATCATAGAGCCATTGTGAGGATTAATTGAAATAATGAATATGAAATGCTTGGCACATAGTAAGTACATAATAAATATTAACTTATATATTATATATGTATAATATTTATAATTATATATAATATTTATACTATATATATACATGGTGACCTTTGAACAACATGGGTTGGAACTTAATGGATCCACTTGTACGTGGTTTTTCAATAGTAAGTATGACAGTAGTACACTCATGATGCACAGTTGGTTGGATCTGTGGATGCAGAACCACTGATATGGACAAAGTGCATATAAGGAGGGCCAGCTAGCTATGAGTTACACATGGATTTTTGACTGCATGGAAGGTTGACACCCCTAAGCCCTGCATTGTTCAGGGGTCAACTGATTATATATTATATTTAATATATTTTAATATTTTATTAAAATTATGTTCTATAAATATAATTAATAATCTATCATCAATGTTACTATGACTGCTGCTGCTACAAATTCACCATTTCGCTTCAGGCAAGTGATTTTACCTATCCGGGTGTCTGTTACAATAGATGAGTTCTCTCTTATCTCTGTTTTTATGTGACACTCCAGTTCGGCTCTCTTCTGCCTAAAACCCACCACGGACCACCCATCATGTGGTGACCTATATTCTGTCCACAGGTAGGGAGATAGCAGACATCCCTTCTAAGGTTATTACATAAGCAGATTCAGTTATGCTTAGGTCTTAAGCAACATCAGAGTCTATTGACAACAAACCTAAATTCTTTTCATGATCCATACATAATTAGCTGCTTAAACCCAGGATCCTACCTGAGGTCTTTTCCTTGTCAAGGCTGCTCAGCCTGTTTTTCCCTATTACTAGCTGGAGAACTAACCTGCCCAGCTTCTTTCTTTCCTGCTATCCCAGAAAACAGTTAAAAAAAAAAAAAAAAAAGTTCTCTTCCTCTTTTTGTTTTAAGTGCGATTCCACTAATCTTTGTGGAGAATCCTGAGGTTGAGGTAGTTCCCAAGGTTCTAGAAATTGGATCCTGGTTTCTGTGTAATTGTCCTGGGAAATGAGTTCCTGCCCCCCTTGTATTTCCTGGATCTTGGTGGTTTCTCTCAATGCTCACAGTCCCCAGTCTCTCACTTCCCTTTAAATTAGTAGAAAACTGAGGACAACTTGGGATTGTCCTAAGGTTGAAGTAGACCTTGTTCCTGACTCCCATGCTCAAAGGAGAGCATCTCATTCTGGGCTTTGCTCTGGGTCTGAATCTTATCCTAGGAGCTGTCTGCACATTGGGTCAACTGAATGGGTCTATGACGTCAGCATGGTTCCAAGTTCTTCAGGATGCATCAGTGCACCTATGACTTACTGTCCAGATTCTGAGTCTTTCCAAGGAAAGCTCCCACTTCTCTCTTTCTCATTTCTAACATTCTCTTTCCCAGTTTTTGTTCTCTTTGCTTTTCAGTTTTTGAGGATTCTGTTGAGATACCCTCTAGCTCAGAGATTCTTTCCTCAGCTAGGTCCAGTCTACTAGCAAGCCCATCAATGGAATTCTTCATTTCTTGTTACAGTGTTTTTGATCCCTAACATTTCTTTTTGGTTCTTTTTTGGGATTTCCATCTCTCTACTTACACTGCTGTCTATTCTTGTATGCTGTCTGCTTTATCCGTTAGCGCCCTCGGGAGTTAACATTAACCCTAATTGTTCGAAATTCCTGGCCTGATAATTTTCAACATCCCGGCTGTGTCTGATTCTGACGCTTACTCAGTCTCTTGTGTTTTTTGCTTTTTGGTACTCCTTGTAATTTTTTATTGACAGCTGGACATGATGTACTGAGTAAAAGGAATTGCTGTATATAGGACTTGAGCAAAGTGGTGGTGAGGTATGGGTGGAGGGGAAAAATTCTGTAGTGCCACTATTAGATCTCAGTCTTTTAGTGAGCGTGTGCTTCTGGACTGTGAACTTCACAATGTTTCTCAATTTTTTTTCTCCTCCCCTTAGGTGGGACAGGATGCCCAGAGTGGGTTGGAGTTGGGTATTTCCCTTCCCCAGGTCATTTCAGCTCTGATAATACCCCAGTAGATTAGGCACTGGTCAACTAGTTTCCCCTGAGGGTAGGCCTTGTTAAGAACAACAGTGAACTCTGCTCTGTTTCAGTATGGTTCCTTTTCTCCTCCTCCTGCTGGAAGCGTTTGGGATTTTTCTCCATTATTTACTGTGGGAACCTGGTCGAGCTCCTGGTGGTAAATCACACAGTATTGGGGGTGGGGAGGGGGGAGCCGTGACTGGGACCCCCCGGAGTTTTGGGTTTTTTTTTTTATTTTTGTTTTTACATCTTTATTGAAGTATAGTTGCTTCACAATGTTGTGTTAGCTTCTGCTGTATACGACAGTGAATCAGCTCTATGTATACATATATCCCCATATCTCCCCCCTCTTGCGTCTCCCTCCCACCCTCCCTATCCCACCCCTCTAGGTGGTCACAAAGCACCGAGCTGATCTCCCTGTGCTGTGCGGCTGCTTCCCACTAGCTATCTGTTTTACATTTGGTAGTGTATATATGTCAGTGCTACCCCCTAGAGTTTTAAACTCTCGAGTCAGTCACAGTTCAGGTTTCCCTGCCCAGGCACTGGTTCCCAAGATGGTTTCCATTCCCAGGTCTCTACTCCAGTTAGCAGTAATGACCTGTATTTGCCGGTCTGACTCTCCAGTCTTGCGAGCAGTACTGTGCACTGTGTCCTCCCCTCTCTTATAGATCCAAGAAGAGTTGTTGATTTCTCAGCCTGTTCAGCTTTTTACTCATAGTTAGGATGGGATGGCGACTTCCAAGCTCCTTACATGTAGAACTGGAAACTAGAAATCTAATGTTCTCTTTTAAATCAATTCTTAATTATAAAAGTAATGCATGAATAAACTATCCTTGAAAAAATTAATATATTCTAAATAAGAAGAGCCTTCTTTGTGTTCCATCCCCGGTCTTATTCCCAACTCTTTCTCCTTGGAGGTTTCCACTTTTATCATTTTGATGTGTATTTTTCCAGATTTAATATGTATGTGCATGTACTGGAGACCTTTTTTAATATATGTAGATCTACCTAATGTTTTAAAGTGCTACAGTAATCCACAGTATGGCTGCACTCTGCTTTATTTAGCAATTTCCCTTCTGACAGACTTCGACGTTACTTCTGCCTTCAAGAAATAAAGTAGTGCTAAATGAAAGAAACCAGTCACAAAGGACCACGTATTGTATGATTCTGTTTATATGAAATATCCAGAATAGGCAAATCTGTAGAGGCAGAAAGTAGATTAGTGGTTTCCTGGCTGGGGGTGGGAGGGAGAGCAATGTTGGGAAGTGATGGCTGAGTGGTACGGGCTTTCTTTTCAAGGTAATGAAAATATTCTAAAATTGATTGTGTTGATGGACACACAACTCTATGAATATACTAAAAGCCATTGAATTGTACACATTAATTGATGAATTATATGGTATATGCATTATATCTCAATAAAGCTATATAAAAGAAAAAGAAATATATTAATAATCTCATTAGATATGCTTCTTCAGGCCTGATTGGATCAGAGGCTGTCTCCAAGGACTGCTTACTGGTGCTGGTGGTTTTGTTTTTGTTTTTTTCCTATAAATTTATTTTCATACCAAAAGAAATAACATTCTAAGGCAATGTTTTTACTGTATAGTATAAAATAACTTCCACTAAATTAAAAATGGAATTTTTTTTTTGCTATAAGCCACTGATAACTTTTCCATGAAAAAAATTTACAATTTGCAGCACCTGTAGAAAAAAACACCTGTTCAATAATTATATAAATACTGTAGACAGATCCCAGTAGCCCATTATGTATCCTTTTTGGCAATGTCAGCTTCCTAAAGTCAATTAGCTTCTAAGTTTGAAAGGCACCCGGTGGCCAACATTCTGCGTATTATTCAAGGCATCCATGTTAATTTTTTGGAAACAGACTTGAGAAGTCTGAAAAATCTATTAAGTTAAAAAGAATGAAGAAGTATCATACAGTTGATATTAGCAAACAACATTTTTTCCCTTAGCTGCAAGTTTTCCCCAGGGGATTTACAAAGTGCACCAGTTAAATACGTCTGTACATTTAAAAGCTCCTCACCTATGCAGGTAGCATGTTCTGTGATAAGCCTAGTCTCTTTAGCAGTTAAAGCTTTTTAGGTTTGAGCCATGACCTATGTGACCTGTGACCTTTGTGAAGAAGTGAGGAGGGGTAGACGGGCTGAGCAGTGCAGAGCTCCTGGTGGTTCCCATCATCTACCCTAAGAGCAGGAGTCAAGTGGGAAACTTGCTCTCACCCCATATCCCTTGTGAGTCTAAAATGGAAGGCAGCAAACTCAATGTCCTCCTCTTCATCCTTGTGGGCCTGAGCAACAGACAGTACTTCCCAGAGTGGGCTCTCCAAAGAGTTCTTCAATGCCTCATGGTAAAAATGGGCCCTTTCCTTAGGAGTAAAAAGATGTTCTATATGCCAGGCTCAACAGTCAGGCTTACCAGTGAGGCTGGAGCAACTTCTCTCTCCTCTGTACTAAAAGCTTCTCTGTGAAGGCTTTTCTACAATAGAAGTAGGTTTCCGATTTTGTATTGCTGACTCTGGGCACTAATAGTAAACACTGCTATTATATTAGAAAACATTAAATAATCAGTCACCATATGTTGAATGCCTAGTATATACCACTCGCAGTAGTAAATTCTCACAAGAAACCCTATGACAAAGGTATCATCTCCTTTCACAACTGGGGAGAGTAAGGTTAAGTAGCTAGCCTGAAGCCATGCAGATCTATTGCCCCAAAGCCTATGCCCCTTCTACTACATATGCTGTCTTCTGTGTATTTCAGCCTTGAATATCACGCTAAGGGCCTGAGAGCACGAGGTCAGAGGGCTTTTACTCGATTAATCCCTGTCTCGGTCACCACCTCGCAGGCTGCTCCACACACAGCTGGTTCCTGGTACATGTCAGTGGAAATGTACTCTTAGTACCTTCTGCCTTACATCGTCTGTGCAGGCCTTGTCTGAGCGTGGCCATGTACTACCTGAGGCATGAGCTCCCTATCGGGTTCACACAGGAGGCCCGGTGGAGCCTCTGACTAACTCTGAGAAGGGGATTTTTTTTAAAAAAAGAGGATGTTAGGAAGAGTCTAAAGGGAAATCTTAGGAAATTAAAATCTGTGGAATCAGCATGAAGGCTGCCTACGGATTGCATCAGTCATGGAAGGTAAATCCACTCTCAAGAAAGCAGGAAAGTGGAGAGACAGGGAGGATGCAGTGGGCAGGATGCAAATGATAGGTACAGGAGTTAACAAAGTACCTTCAGAAGGAAGAAACCCAACCCCAGTCCTCCCTAATGCACATGAGCATGTGTGGATCAGGTTAGGAAGGAGAGAAAATTAGAGGATGGCCAAAGCAGAATGATGCACATTGAGATATGGTTACGTGTTCATAGAAACAAATAAAACTGACCTCTGGAACACGCAGATGCTATCTCAAGACAAAAAGAAAAATCATCCACTAGAGTGTCTTGCCTCAATGGAAGGGAGATACTACTGTATTTGGAAAGTAGTTTTGTTTTGAAATTAGATGTAAGGCCAGATAGGAACAGAAAAGGATTAAAGGAACCTTCTTCCTCTGGATTAGAACTTCAGGACTTGGAGCTCAGAATAGATAGATAAAAGTCCTTGTGAGACAGACAGCTTTGAAAATAAGGCTGGCCTAACTTCCAGTGCCAGAAATGGATCAGGCTGGACTTGAGGACCCTCTCTTGCCTACCAGTTATTTCGTGTGAGATATTCTATATAACTTTGTTTTAGAGGGATTTTAGGATGCCCTCTATTCTGCTTGTAATTTCTTCATCTCATGAAATAAGTCAGCGGTCCATGGACATTTTAGCTTCAAAACTGGAGTCGGGTCTCTGGAGTAAGTAAATCTTGAATTCACTCCTAGGTCTACTATGGACATGTTAGGAGACACGAGTCAGTTCCTCAATTGTTCCTCAATGTCTCCTTTTGTAACAGAGATAATGTAGTTTTAGTGGTCAGTGACCTCAAGATAAATGCTTTTAAAAATGTAAAATTGGGCTTCCCTGGTGGCGCAGTGGTTGAGAGTCCGCCTGCCGATGTAGGGCACACGGGTTCGTGCCCCGGTCCGGGAAGATCCCACATGCCGTGGAGCAGCTGGGCCCATGAGCCATGGCCGCTGAGCCTGCGCGTCCGAAGCCTGTGCTCCACAACGGGAGAGGCCACAACAGTGAGAGGCCCGTGTACCGCAAAAAAAAAAAAAAAAAAGTAAAATTATTTTACTCCTTTGAAACCCGTTCAACAATCATTCATTAAATATTGGTCTCCTTTGTGCAAGGAACAGGGCTAGAGTCTCTGGAACATGATCCCATGCTTAATCCACAGGATTATTGTATCAGGCAGCAAATGGGCCAAGCAGTGACATGCATTAGGTCTCTTCTACTTTCTTTTCTAGAAATATTTCTCCTGGAGTCCGCCTCTGGTATTTCCTGAGTTTTCCAAGTTTAGATAATAAATCTTCCATTGCACTAGGATAACTTAATGCCTTTATTTGCCTGAATTATATTTTTAAAAGAGAGTTGTATATTCCTGCTGCCCTCAGTGAGGCCACACTAAGCATATTTCATTAGATTTATACTCTTGAGATTTTATACTATACAGTACCAAGGACTTTAAACATATAGTAAGTAATACTATACAACTGAAAACAGAATCTGGGAAGGAACAGTATTTATTAAATTATGCAGGATAGATTATTTCAAGCCTCAAACTTCAAGTCAGAAGATCCAAGGTACAGTTTGGTCAAGATCCAGTTGACCAATACTGGTTAGTTGTCTACCCCTGGACCCCGCATCTCTGGCCACAGGGTCACATTGTACAAAGGGCTGCTTCTATTTAGTAACCATCAGATGGCTCTGTTTTAATGAAAAAATTTAATGAATTGGTAGATGGGGGCTGAGCAGACAAAACAATGAAACCAACTACCAGGTGACCACTAACTGCTGGATTCCTGTTCTTAGCACATGGACAATTAAGAGCTAATTATTAATTAACGGTTTATTTTAAAAAGCAAAACAGGACTTCCCTGGTGGCGCAGTGGTTGAGAGTCCGCCTGCCGATGCAGGGGACACGGGTTCATGCCCCGGTCCAGGAAGATCCCACATGCCGCGGAGCGGCTGGGCCCGTGAGCCATGGCCGCTGAGCCTGCACATCCAGAGCCTGTGCTCCACAACGGGAGAGGCCACAACAATGAGAGGCCCGCGTACCACAAAAAAAAAAAAAAAAGCAAAACAAACTTTCTCATAGTCCAGAGGGAGAGCTCTGAAGCAGCCAGGACATATTTCTTAAAAAAGAAAAGTCAAGGCAGCAAACATTCAAATACCTACTGGAGACAGTGTATCTTACTGTGTGGTGAGGGCATTAAAGTGATAGAAGCCATGCCACATAGACATGACCAGCTAGGGCAAAATAATGGACCATAAGCTGAACAAAGAAAGATCAGGTAAGTGTGGAATAAGGCTCCTTAGGGGAGGACTTCCTTCAAGGAGAAGGAATGTTCAGACCTGGCTTTGGAAAGAGGTGAGGGTCAAAGAAGGGGCAGCTTGGAGAAAGGATTCCACCTGCCAGGAAAAACCCTTAGAGACAACAAGTGGGTATATTGGGAAGTGGCAGTAGATGCCAGTGAGATATAAAACAGCTGGTCCAGAGAAGGCCTCTTAGCACCTAGATGGACTCAATTAGCAATTGGGACCATGTTGGGCTCTCAATTCAGAGAGGAAAGTCAATGGAAGTGGTGTTTGAGAAAGCTTCTTTTGCAGCAGCTCTTTGGGAGTCAGTGGAGTAGGAGAATCCAGGAAGCAGGAAAGTCTTCTGGGCATCAACCCAGGTCTGAGTCGGAGATTGGAGCTCTCCTGAAAGAAGTGAACGGGAGAGACTTCTGGGTGGAGGAGTCTCCAAGAGTGGTCCTGTTAATATCCTCCTTCACCTCCTCATCTTTACACCCCAGAGCCTGGTTCCATGCAGACCAGACAGGAGTAACCAAGTACAGGTTTTATACATGATTAGAGAGAGGAGACTTGCTGGTGGAGACCAGGAAAGGCTTTCTGGGATAAATTTGGAAAGATGAATTGAATTTTGACAGGTACACGGTACTTGAGGAGGAGGAGAGAGAGAGAATGAGAAGGAATATATACTTGCAAGAGTAGAGGTAGTATTTTAATCTTGGTTCAAAATGCTACATGGTATGTTATGGCTCTTTATAATTTAATTAAATTTGTATTTTATAATTTAAATTTGTAATTTAATTTTATAATTAGATTATAATTTATATTTCAATTAAAACTAGAGAAAGAAGAATGGAAAGCTAGATAGTCTGAACTATTTAATTTATAACAGCTTTATTGAGATATAACTCACATAACAGAAAATTCACTTTAAAGTGTACAATTCAGTGGTTTTAGTATATTCACAGAGTTATGCAACCATCACCACTCTCTAATTTTAGAACATTTTCATTACCCTAAAAAGAAACCCCATACCCATGAGCAGTAGACTGACCTATTTAAAACTCAGGAACACAATGAGAATGGAGGTTCTGATTGCCAGGAATTCTCTCTTTCTTAGCTGGATAGAAACCCCAAATGACTCTCATTAATCTTTGAGTCCCATGTCATGGCTGCTCTAGGGAAAAACATCCTGATGTGACCAGGCTGCAGGGATGAAGAGGAAAGGGCCTGGAGCACTGGAGCCCAGAAAGGAGGGACAGGTAAGAGAACCCGGGGAGAGAAAGGGAGCTGTTGGGCCCCGAGGGAAGGGGAAGCCAACTTGGGTTAAGACTGTGGAGCAGAGAGCAAGGCAGCACTTCCCCAGCAGCCCTGGTAATGCAAGAATCTGATAGGACAATCGTGCAACTGCTCTTGCCCCGTAGACCTTCCGGGGCTCACCTGAACAGGAAGTTATTTCCCTATTGCTGTGGCCCCTCCCTGGAGCCGTTGAGCGTGCTCATCTCCACCTTTCTGCCCTGGTGCTGCTAAGTGCCAGGCCTGAACTAGGGACTGTCTCTGAGTTATCTCCCAGAGGTAATTAATCCTCACAACAGCCCTATGAAATTGAGATGGCTATCCCTCTTTTTGAGAGATTAACAAACTGCAGCTCGTAGAGTTAAAGTAACTTGCTTAGAATCGTATACCTGACAGGTGCCAGAGTGTATTTCAAACCCAGGACTCCAACCAGGACTCGTTTGGCTTCTACGTCTTTACTGTCACTGCCTCAGTGGGGTCAATGTCCTTATGCAACCCTCTTGACTCCCCAGGACAGAGAACCAAGGTATAAGAAAAAATCTACTACCCAAGACTGAGAAAAGCACTGTGGTGACTAAGGTTAGAAAAATCTTTGAACCCCTCACTCATGTTTTTGAGAGCGATGTGATCTTCCCAGCCGTGTCCTTTCTGCGTTAGCCCTTTGCACATCTGGCATGCTAGATCCCAGATGTGTGATTTTCATCCCATGTGGTGGGGCCATAGTACTGGGGATCCTGCCTGTTCAGCTATGCTCGTGAAGGCCTGTTTCTTTGACAGGGCCTGCAGGAGGTGGCTAGTGGTGCTTTTGTAGCCCCTGATTTATTACTGTCTCCAACCAGACACAAGTGCTACACAATTTTGTACACACACACGTGTGCATGCTTGTACACACACACACACACTCCATCCATTTGGAGAGGAACACAAAGAAGGAAACATTCACAAGGCATCACCATTGATTTCTCTTTTCTCCCAGATCAACTGGTCTGACTTCTCCCTGTTGCCTCCTTTGCCTGTGGTCTGTCAGCTGGAGGTGATGACAAGGAGTATTTCAGACTCTTTCCCCATCTGCTCCAAACACCAGGAAGCTGCAGGCCTGCTTCCCTCCAGGCCAGCTTAGAAATCCTGGTGTCAGGATAGAGCAGCCTTCCAAAAGCCAACCACAGAACATTTAATACCTGTGCAAACTCCACAGAGAATTCATGTGCCATAGGGTCATGGCTTTATGAGTGTTTCCATGACATGGTATTATTACACCCCAGATCTCTCACCTCATATGTCACTCAAGCATTCTCTGTCGGGAAACCAAAGAATAAACATCCAAAAAGAAGATTAATATTAGAGAGACTAAAAGAGTAAAGTTCACCCAAACCGTATGGTTCAGCTCAGAAGGGATGTGTATCAGCCCTACTCTCTCTGTTCACCCCTGCCTTCCACCTCATCTCCTCTCACACTCCAAACAGGAACCCCTTTACAGCAGTTTTGCTTGGCTACCTGTGTCAGAGTCAGCAAGGGAACTTGTTAAAAATGCAGATTCCTGGGAATCATCATTATGGGGAAATGGCCACAAGAAGCAGACCATCTACCCCTGTCTTATGTACAATAGAATTCACTATGCACTTTCATGCATTTTGTCATGTACCATAGAATTCACTACTTCCTTGGGCAGCTGAGTCTAGTCTAAGATAATTGTAATGAGGGGAAAGATCTCTTTCATTGGGCTGAATTTGACCTCCTGTAATTCTCACCCACTTTTCTTCCCATTTTTCCTCTTCCCTCTCGAGCCACAGGGACTAAGTGACCTCACTTTCATGGGAGAGCCTCTAGCTTAGACTCTTCTGAGTCCCAGCTCAAGAAGGAGAGAACTGAATCCACTCACTGGACTGGTATAGCCAGTCAGGGTAGGGCACTGAAGCAAAAATCTTTGACCTTCCGGGTTCTTGCAGAGGCTTGGAACTGAGTGTCTTTGTTAAAAGCCCAGCCTCTAGACTCCTGCTAGGGGCAGATCCTGGATGCATGCCCTTGGGTAAGACGTTCCCTCTCTCTGTGGCCCATTTCTTCACCTTCAAAAACAAGGATTATGATGATGATATTATAAGTTTTGTGAAGGTTAAATAAAATAATACATGTAAAGCTCTCACAAGAGAGTCTGGTATATATTAAGTGCTCTATAAGTATCATTATCCTCATCATCATCAAGTGGGAAGACAAGGAAAGAAATTCTTCCAGTTTTCCTGCTTAGGTTTTCTGCTTCCTATTTTTCCATTCCACAAATTGACAAAAAAGGAAAGGCTTATGAATATAAGGCTGTTACATAGACCATGAGAACCAGTTGTTCTGTTCCACTGAATATCAGGTAAAATGATGTGGGCAGCACTCATAACGGGAGGGATTGCCATTAGTGGGGTGACTGGAATGCCCAGCAGTTTGCCCAGAATTGCCCCACTTTTTCCTGTTGTAATTATTAATACCCTTAAAAATGTCCCAGTTTGGATGATAATTGTTGAGTCTCCCCAAACATTAGATTTTCAAAAGATATTCAATGTAGGTTAGAAGCATTAAGACAGGTTACTAAGAGAGCTTGTGAAATCTCTTCCTTGGAAATATTTAAAACATGCCTGGCTGGGATGATTTAGAACAACTGCAAATAAGTACTCATTTATAAACCCCTACAATGCTTCGTTTGGTTTGGTTTAACTAAACTGCCTTGCCCTGCCCCCAGGAGGTACGTAGGTAGTAAAGTTAATGTAAACAACATTCTTAACTACTCAGTTTGCCAAACAAAAATTTCTCTGTGCTATGGGCTAGTGGATGTGAATGAGCAGCCATTATGAGTTTAGAGCCAGTGACGCTCTGCCTCAGATTGTGGAAAAGAGATACTGTAGGTTTGGAAATTAACAGATTCTTGGACAACTAAACATTTGAAATAAGAATGCAGACAACTACTTGGGTAAAAATATTGTAATAATTAACAACGTGCCAAGTACTGTACAGATATTAACACATTTCATCCTCAAAAAACCCCATGAATTTAGTGCTACTATTAATCATAGTTACAGATAAGAAAGCTGAGCCACAGAGAGGTAAGGAACTTGCTCAAGTTAACGGCAGAGTCACAATTTGTCCCAGGTGGTTTGGATCCAGAGCCTGTGCTCTTCACCGCTGTACTGCAAACTTTCCGGACAGATAGAACGCTTCCGTTTAAATGAAGTGGGGACAATAGTACCAGTCAGCTTCTAGTCTATCTGGGCTGGTTACTGGTGAGATCGGACTGCCTTGCAACTGAGGGAAACAGACTGGTCTTCGCTGAGGAATAAATGAAGAAAAATTGTATTTAACCCTCCTGACATTTAATCCTCATGACATCATGGAAAGTAGATATCACATTTACGTTTCACAGTTAAAGAAAGTGAGGGCTTAGAGAGGTTAAGGAGTTTGCCCAGGCCTCATAGCAAGTTAGAGGCAGAAGCAAGATTCTGACTCAGGAACCTATTATGGACAAGTACCTATTATGGACATTTCATATAGATTTGATCATACAATATATGGCCTTTTGTTAATTGCTTCTTTCACTTAGCATAGTGTTTTCAAGGTTCATAAATTTGTAACATGTATTTGTACTTTATTTCTTTTTATTGCCAAATAATATTCCATTATATGGATATATCACATTTTACTTATCCACCCACCAGTTGATGAACGTTTGTGTCCAATTTTTTGTCTATTATGAACGTTTTTGTACAAGTTTTTTGTGTGCACATATGTTTTCATGTTTCTCTTAGGCATATACGTAGGAGTGGAATTGCTGGGTCATATGGTAACTCTATGTGTAAACTTTTGAGGAACACATGTATCCTTTTAATTTTTTAAAAAGCCAGGACCCCCAGAACCACTTATATGATAGTTGGAGCACAGAAAATTGTCTTAAAATTATATGTTGCATGTCAAGCCTCTTATAAAATCGAATAACAAAGAGAAAAATAGAATAAAAAATATGAACCTCATCCTCGAGAGATTGAAATATACATTGAATAATTTGTTCATATTGCAATTTTTTTGTGTGTATCTATTATATACAAGAAAAGACCAATGGATTTGAAGTTAAAAGATCTACTCACTGCCTTTCCAAGCTCTCTTGAAAGGTGTCTGTGAGGCTCCAATGGGATCAGGTGCTTAGTATACTGTAAATGGCTGTTCAGTTGTGAAGGAGTTGTAGTAGGAGTGTTCTCAGGGAGGTGAAGTTCTCCTGAGGTGGACCAAGAAAATGCACTCAGTAGAGAAGAAAAGGCCTGAGAGGCAAAGAGGAAGGTGGACCCTACATGGGGACAGGACTAGGCTTTGGTCTCAGGCTGCTCAGGGCTTATCAGGAGGCCCCAAAGAAAGGGGCAGGGCCCAGGACCACCTGTGAGGTACATCTCAGGGCAGAGACAAGTCCTGTGTGGCTTCGTCCCTTCCTCTGCCTGCTCTTTATCCCAATAAAAACTGGCTGGAAGAAGAAGGTAGCACATGACCTGATGAGACTGCAGTCTCACTAGCAAAGGAATAGGGAGAAAGAAGCAAGTTGTGACCATCATTCCCAGTACCTAGGACGGCTGTGGTGGTTGGGGGAAGAGACTTTCAAGGGGATTTAGGGATGCAATTGGGAGTAATGATAGGTAGAGCTTCAGCGGTGGCCAAGGGATTTAGAGAGAATGAGAGAAGTGAGCATGGATGAAACAGATTCTTTATAACCCCAGCTCTGCATTCCATTTTTCAAAACCTTCCAATAGTCTGAACTACCTGTAAAATGAAGTCCTTAGTGAGACATCCATGACCCTTCAAGGTCTGACCCCAGCTTTATTTTCCAACCTTACTTCCCATTGCTCCCCTTCAGTACCTCTAGGGTACTTACTGTCTCCCAAATGAAACCAGAATCTAGCCTTTGTCTGGAATTATCTCCTTTAGTCTCTGTGTAGCCAAATAAATGCCAGTTCTTCAAAGCTCAGCTCACAAACTATCTTTTCCACAAGTACGCTCCAAAATCTCCACACCCTCCTTCCCAGACAGAATTAATCTCAAACTTGCCAGGATACATATAATGCTTTTCCTGCATAATGACACTAACAGGTTGTCTTTATTTCTCATCAGAGGGTAGGCCTATCAGGGGCAAAGACTGTCTCTTAATTCACCTGTCCATGATACAGGGTCTGGCATGTAATAGGTATTCAATAAATGTTTGTTGCATCAGTGGATGGATGACAACGAAATAGAGATGTGGATAAGGGGAGCAAGAAGGGAGTTGGGGGATGGGAAGCTGGACATAATCAGGTAAGTGACAGTGCAGACCAGGAGAGGAGGCTTCGGGTGAGATGACAAGAGGTATGCTAAGGTATAGTCAGCTGGGAGTGGAGATTGGTGGTGGAGAGTGCAAGTGGGCAGAGGAGAAGGGAGTATTCAGGGCAAAGAGGGAGCTCTATCCTAGGACTCAGACTTGAGCTAAAGAACCAACTGACAGAATGGCTTTTAATATCAGGGATAAACTCAGATGCCTAGAGAGGCTGGACAGAGAGCATGGATGAGTGAGGTGAGTGGGGAGCAGTGCGAACCTTCTGTGATGGGCACAGCCTCTGCTCAGCCACAGTGGGTTCTTGCAGGTGAGCCACCATGGATAGATCTTGAAATGTTTTCAAGAGAAGCCAGAAATATGTACTTTTGGTAAAATCTCCCATTTGTGAAACATTAGAAACTAATTAGAGTTCTTAAAACTTTTTACTGGAACATTATATATATATATATATATATATATATATATATATACACACACACACACATATATGTATATACAGAAATGTACACATGTCCTAAGTGAATTTTCACAAACCAAACACATCCATGTAACCAGTACCCTGATCAAGTATCAGAATATTATCAGAAACATGGCTCAGATGCTCCCTTCCAGTCCTTACTGTCTCTTGACGTCCAATATCACAGAATAATTTTGCCAGTTTTATATGCTATATAAATGGAATCGCGTAGCAGTTCATTTTCTGTGTGGCTAGGTTCTTTCATTCAACATTATGCTTGAGGGTGTAGCTGTAGATTGCTCCTTCTCAGCTGTATAATATCCCACCGTGTGAGTGTGCCACAACTTATACGTCTGTCCTACTGCTGAAGGACATTTAGTTTCAGTGCTTTAACTACTACACACAGTGCTACTAGGAACATCTAGTAGATGTCTTTTGGTAAACATATGTGCACACTTCTACTGAGTATATACCTAGGAATGAAGTATAGCGGTCATAAAATAGGTATATGTTCAGCTTTAGTAGATACTTCCAGAGTGTTTGTATAGATTTACATTCTCACCAGCAATGTATGAAAGTTCCAGTTTCTCCACAACCTTGTCAACCGTGATTTTTTTTTTTCATTTTAGCCATTCTCATGCATGTGTAGTGGTATTGCATTGTGGTTTTTATTTATATCACCCTGATGAATATTGAAGTTGAAAACATTTTCCTATGTTCACTGACCATTTAGATAGCCTATTTTATGAGGTGACTGTTCAAGTTATTTTCTCATTTTTCTATTGAGTTATCTATCCTTTTCTTTCTATATTCTGGATGTGAATCCTTTGAGAGCTAAATGTACTCTCAGTATCTTCTCCTACTCAGTCACCTGCCTTTTCACTCCTGAGTGTCTTTTGAAAAACACAAGTTCTTAACTTTAACATCATCCAATTTATCAATTTTCTCTTTATGTTCAGAATTGTTTGTGTCTCGTTTAAGAAATATTTGCAGACTTCACTGTCACAAAGATGTTATCCTATGTTTCCTCTAAAAGCTTTATTGTTTTACCTTTCATACTTAACTCTGCAATCCATCTGGAATTGTTTTATTGTATGATATAAGGTAGGGTCAGTAAGTATTTTTCCAGATGGATATCCAATTGTCTCAACACCATTTACTAAGAAAGATCATCCTTTTCCCAATGCTCTGCAATGTTGCCTTTGTCATAAATCAGGTTATCATATATGTGAGGGTCTGTTTCTGGATTCTGTATTACATTTCCTTTGTTACTTTGTCTATTCTTGCACCAAAACCTCAGTGTCTTAATTACTATAGGTTTGTAATAAGCCTTCATATCTAATGGTATAAGTCTCTTCCATCTTTGTTTTTCTTCCTCAAGTTTACTTTAGATAATTTTGGCCCCTTGCATTTGGTCTTTTTCATGTGAATTTTAAAGCCAGCTTGTTAATTTCTGCAAAAGAACCTCCTGAAGATTTTTTTTGTTTTTGTTTTTAGTTTTTTGTTTTTTTAAAAATAACATCTATGCAAGGGTTGAAATTTAATAAAATCAGTATTTTTAAAAATTTTTATTTTATATTGGAGCATCGTTGATTAACAATGTTGTGTTAGTTTCAGGTGCTCAGCAAAGTGATTCAGTTATACCTGCTGAAGTTTTGGTAGAAGTTGCATTATATCTGTAGTTTAATTTAGGGAGAATTAACATCTTTTCAATGGTGTGTCTTGCATTCCATTACTATGGTATATCTCTTCATTTATTTAGCTTTCTTAGTTCCTCTCAATAATTCAGTTTTCAGGGTACAGGCCTAATATTTCATTAGATATATTCCTAGATATTTGATATTTGTTTAAGTTATATCTTTTATAAAGTTTTTTCTATGTAGTTGTTGCCGGTATATAGCAATCAAATTGATTTTTGTATGTTGACCTTATATCTAGTGATCTTGCCAAATTCACTTAATTCTAATAGTTTGTAGATTCTTTTGGATTTTTTCTACATACACGATAATATTATCAGCAAATAATGACAGTTTTATTTCTCTTATTCTGATTATTACTCATCTTTGATTGGGGCCATCTCCTTCCTGAAGAAGTATGTTTATGGGGGTGATCTACCATTACTATTGGGATTCGTTGTTCATACCTCCTTCTGCCAAGTTCATAGTTCCTTTGCTCTGGAAGTATGCTCCTTCCTCTGTTCTCTGCATCCCAGGGGTCAGTGTATCTCACAGTAAATTCCTTTAGATCTAGACTCTGTCAATATCTGGTAAACTCACCCTTCCCATTATCATCACCAGTCTCTTTTGGCTAGAAGCACATGTGGTAAACAATAAAAGTGAGAAGTCAGCATGGTTTATTATTCACTCAGTCTTTTCTGGTTAGGGAGCTAAGTCCCTAGTAGGAACAGTCTCCACTTCTCTGGTGACCCACCTGTGCCCTTAGATTTCTTAGTGCTCACAAGAATGTACTTTCAAGACTGTGACTCTATTCTACCTGAAGCAAACCAGCCTAACATTTGTAAGGATGCTAATTATGGTGTATGGTGCTAATGATGAATTATTGTGGTTGTTTCCTTGTTTCATAGATTATGGGCCTTTTTCTTAATGCTGCTTTTCACTCTGTTTTTGTCGGTGGGTTTTGAAGGAGGGTAATGAAGTTAAAATGCCTTTATTACATCATCTGCAACCAGATGTCCCCTTCACTTTTCCCTCTTCACATTTTTAAAAACTAAAATTTATAGTTTTTTTATTATAAACTTTATACAAGCTCATTGTAGAAAGTATAGAAAATAAATGGAAATGCACAGAAGAATCGTTAAGAACAGAATAGTAAGGACTTATTTGCCTGAGGCGAGAGCAGCAAAGACTGGTATATCTGCAAGACAAGAGGTGTTAATGGACAAAAGAATCCCTTAGAGAGCTAGACTGTGCCAAAATATACAGCCCTCAAAGGGGAGTTTAGTTAGACAAGTCCACAGGACAAGCCGGGTGTGCAAACACAAACAGCCCTCGGAGGAGAGATCTGGGCAGGCAAACACAGACAGGGCCCTGCAGGAAAGGGGAAGCTGCAGAAAAGGTAGAATATGTGCAAACAGCACCGCTCAGAGGGGAGACATAAAGGGTGGAATCCCAGGCATTAGAGGTGCTGGAAGTCTTATTAAGTTACATTCCATTCCCTGGGGCTAATGCTGAATCCTTCCTAAAGATTCATTTAATGCCTTTTGCTAAATGGCTCAAGAGGGGCATGGCGTCCCCAGAGAAGACAGAGCTCGGAGGGACCTCAGGGAGAGTTTAGGCCAATACCTTGTAAAGCGTGGTCCATGTGCCACTACTGGCATAAGAAGTTATTTTAATGGTACACAGTTCTTTTTTATTTTTTATAGTTATATTTATTTTAATTTGTGTTAGAAACAAAGTATAGCTAATACAATGAAACCACAATTTCACGGATATCCTTATTTAGGATAAGGCTAAAGTTGGTAGTAATGTTAGGCCTGGGTTGATTTAAAGATAACTAATAAATAAAGCCCAGGTATTGTGCAGATATTGCAAAAATCAAGATGGTCTGGGAAATACTGAGCTAGAGCAACCCCCTCATCTCAACTGTGAGGAAACTAAGCCAGAGAAGAGACAAGGCAGAACCAAGACAAACACTCAAGTTCCTTAATTCCCAGACCAGTGTGCCTTCTTTTGCTACTAACAAGATTTCCTAGTTAATTTAAGATAATTCAAAATTGGAAGAGTTGCTAGGTATTCAACTTACCCTTCTGTCTACTATTTACCCTTATGATACTTGTTTAACTATAAAGAAACTCTCTGTCTTTATGTAGTCATTCACTGAATAAACATTACAAAGCATTGTGGGGAGTAATATAAGGAATACTGAGATAGGAAGATGGGGTTCCTGACCACAAAGAATGTAATTTTATGGGGAATTAGATGGTTAAGTAAAAATAATTATTCAAGACACAATAGAATAAGTGTAGACACAGCAATACAAGAAAAGAGTTGGAGAAGAGCAGAGGAAGAGGCAGTTACTTCCAGGTGGAAACAGAGGCTTCATGAAGTAGGTGCTGTGTAAGTTAGGCTTGGCATGATGAATGGATTTCATTGGGCAAAAAGGAGGGAGAGGATCTCAAATAGATGTTTGTACGTCCATCCGTGTTCATCGCAGCATTATTCACAATAGCTAAAATGTGGAGGTGACCCAAATGTGCATTGACAAATGAGTGGATAAACAAAATGTGGTATATGCATACTACGGACTATTATTCAGCCTTTAAAAGGAAGGAAATTCTGACACATGCTACAACACGGATGTTGAGGACATTATGCTAAGTGAAATAAGCCAGTCACGAAAAGACAAATATTGTATGAATCCACTCATATGAAGAAGTACTTTGAGAAGTCAAAATCATAGAGACAGAAAGTAGATGGTGGTTGCCAGGGGCTGGGGGAAGAGGCAAATGGGGAGTTATTGTTTAATGGGTATAACATTTCCATTTTACAGAATGCAAAGTGTTCTACAGGTGGATGGTGGTGATGATTGCACAATTTGAATGTACATAGTACCACAGAATTGTACATTTGAAAACGGTTAAGATAGTAAATTTTAGGTTCTATGTATGTTACCACAATAAGAAAAGAATTGGAGAAAAAAAAAAGAAGGAAGTAAGAAAATCCCAGGCTTAAGTAAAGAGCAGGAACAAAGTCTGCAAGATGCCTGAGTACGTGGTGAGTTTGGGAGGCCTACGTAGAGGAGTCAGTGTGTAGGATGTTCTGAGAGGTAAGGCTTGAAGGACAGGATGAGTCTGAGTCTTGGTGGGCATTGGTTGCAGTGCCAAGAAATTTGAATTCTACTCTGTAGATGATGAGACAAGGTAAATGGGACTGAGGAGTCACATATTCTCATAGTGACCATTACATGCCTATATCCCCATTTGCTTAACACTAAGAGTACCTGAAGTACCTGAATCTTTGGTGAGTTCTGAGGAGGACAGAGCACTAATGAACAAGGTCATGATGCCCAATTGTACTATAAAAAGAAACAGGAGCTAGAGGACCGACTAGACAGAGACACAGTTGGCTGTCCACCTGGACCAAAGGAGTTTCAGTGGGACTGAAAAGCAACTCCTCAACTAGCACAGGAAGAGCCACAGAGAGAAGCAAAATAGCAATCATTGTGAGGACAAGTAAGTTCCTCTTTTCTGTTGTGACGCTGGAGAGGCTTCAGCAACCTAAGGCCTTGGGAAAGAAGGAAGGCTAATGACTTCATGCGATCTGAGGATCCAGAAGGTAAAGAGGTGAAATCAAGGCTTGCGCAATGGGATGGCAGGGCTAGAAGTGGTAGAGAGAAGGCTGGTAGAAATATCAGCTGGAACAGACCAAGAGAATTTACCCGGCCATTGCCAAAGCTTGAAGTTTGCTCTGTGCAACGGGTAGGTTTGGGGGAGAGGTGAGCCCTTTACTTCACTTACGGATGCATGTCTGAGCATGTAATTGACCCCTGGGGATCCTGGGAGACTGAACACACAGGTAAGGGCCATCCAAAGTCCCACATCTCAAAAAGGAAAGGAATAAAGCTTCATTAACAGAAAGAACAGACAATGCAAATTGAGATCACTCAGAAAGAATAAGCATCTACTACAATTACATAATTAATCATTAATATCTGTGTGAACATTGTACTCTGTTCTCAATATAATTTTGTGGTAAGATTTCTGGTCCTATCTTTTAAATTCCTAGGAATGACAAGAATATGTTTTCTTGAAATAGTTCATATAATCAGCTACCTGTGGAATTCATGTGACAGATGCTTTGAATCAGGTGCAATGTTAGTAATCTGCAAATAAGTGTGTTTATGCATGTCAAATTAAGGGATGGGAACAGTGATGAGGCTAATTGCAAAATATCAGAAATTCTAAAAATATTGATATGATATCCTGCTTTGTAATCCGGTTTAATTCAAGTATTTTTATTGTTGTCCTTCTGCAGGCAGAACCGTTTAGTGTGTCCTTAGAGAAACAAAAAGGAGAATCAGGGTTTTCTTGATCCTTGGAGACCTCACAGTCTAGTAGTCAACAGACATCTCTAATACAGGAAAACTAAAATAAATGTTATAGGGGAAGCTCGTCTAGTATGTCTTGAAGGTTCAAAGAAGAGAGATCATACTCCTTATATCTCATTAAATCTGGATGCTGTCAATTGAGAGACACACCACTATTTTTTGCCCCACTAAGAAAAAAAGAATTCTGATAATTAAATTAATTAAATTACGACATGTCATTGATTTTAAGAGGCATTCCTTTTCAGGAGATGTTAAATCACTTTAGAATTGATGAAATGTGGTCATTGAAGAATTCTGACAGGTTGAAATAAGAGAAAAAGCCCACCAACCAGGGGTTCTTCTGTTTTTTTTTATATTACATACTTTCTTTGATTGTTCACATGACTTCAGTCACTCCCTATAGGATCATAGCTCACAAATATTCATCTCCTGCCAGAATTTCTCCCCTTAAATGCAGATCCTTATATCCAACTTTATTTCATTCATTTATTTAACACTCATGTGCCAAGCAGCATTCTAAATGTTTTATATTGTGTCATAAAAACTCTACGAATAAGAATTATTATTATTATCCCCATTATAGAAGTTAAGTAACTTGCCCAAAGTCATACAGCTAGTAAGTGGCACAAACAGAAAAAATGGACATGAGAGACATTGCAAATCCGTAGGATTTAAATCTACAATACTTGTCAGCTGAGTGGGGGTGGAAGCTGAGAGAGAAGGAAGGTTTTAAAAGGGAATAACGGGAAAAATCACTGTCATAGTTCAGCCTGCTATAACAAAATGCCACAGACTGGGTGGCTTAAACAACAGAAATTTGTTTCTCACAGTTCTGGAGCCTGAGAAGTCCAGTATCAAAATGCCAGCAGAATCAGTTCCTGGCGAGAGCCCTCTTCTTGGCTTGTAGATGGCTGCCCTCTCACTGTGTCCTCACATTGGTGGAGAGAGAAAGAGCTCTGGTCTCTCTTCCTCTTCTTTTAAGGACACTAATCCCATCATGGGGCTCCACTCTCATGACTCTCATCTAAATCTAATTACCTCCCAATGGCCCCATCTCCAAATACCATCACATTGGGGGGTTAGGGCTTCAACATATTAATCTGAGGGGGACATAAACATTCAGTTCATAATAATTATCAACAGGGATAAGGAGGTCAAATAAAATTTCCCTTGGAAGGAAAATATTTAAACTGGACAAGTTGAGTTCTTAAGTGCTACAAGAAATGCAGATGCAAATATCCTCTATTCATTTGGAAACACTAGTGTGTAGATTTGGGCAGATATTGGGCCAGGGGTATTGATTTGGGAGTGTGGGAGTAGATGATATTGCTGGTAGAAACAAGCTAAGGACAACTTGAGAAAACTCCACATCTAAGAGAGATAGAAGAGAAGGCTCAGTCTGAGGTAGGAAGAATACTGAAACCGTAGGTCTCAGAAGGCAAAGAAGAGAGTTTCAAGAAGGAGGAGGTTGTTGGTCAATGTTTAACTGACAATGTTAAATGCAGAGGTGGAGAAGAATGACTAAGGAAAACCCTCACATTAGGTAATGAGAATCTCACTGATGATGAGAAAGAGCACTGGCTTCAGATGGATTAGATGGAAACTAGTGGGTAGGTGATTTTTTTTTTTTTACGTCTTTATTGGAGTATAATTGCTTTACAACGGTGTGTTAGTTTCTGCTTTACAACAAAGTGAATCAGTTATACATGTACATATGTTCCCATATCTCTTCCCTCTTGCGTCTCCCTCCCTCCTACCCTCCCTATCCCACCCCTCTAGGTGGTCACAAAGCACCAAGCTGAGCTCCCTGTGCTATGCGGCTGCTTCCCACTAGCTATCTATTTTACGTTTGGTAGTGTATATATGTCCATGCCACTCTCTCGCTTTGTCACAGCTCACCCTTCCCCCTCCCCATATCCTCAAGTCCATTCTCTAGTAGGTCTGTGTCTTTATTCCTGTCTTACCCCTAGGTTCTTCATGACATTTTTTTCCCCTTAAATTCCATATATATGTGTTAGCATATGGTATTTGTCTTTCTCTTTCTGACTTACTTCACTCTGTATGACAGATTCTAGGTCTATCCACCTCATTACAAATAGCTCAATTTCATTTCTTTTTATGGCTGAGTAATATTCCATTGTATATATGTGCCACATCTTCTTTATCCATTCATCCGATGATGGACACTTAGGTTGTTTCCATCTCCAGGCTATTTTTCAAGAAGTTTGTCCATGCTGTGAGGAAGAGTCACAGTTGTATAACAGGAGTGAGGAAACAGGTTTTTAAAATGAAATTTTGATGTAGTGGGGGAATTGACTTAATGGAAATAAGTCAAGATATAAGATGCACATAATTCGAGGAGTTGACTTCTGAAGGAGGCCAGAGGAAAGGGAGATCCTTAACAAGGAGGACACTTCATTCTCTGCAATGGAGGAGTAATAATAATAACAGTATTATTATTTTGAACTTTAGCTAAGTACCAAGAATTATTCTAAGAAGTTTATAAGTGTTTAATCTTATCTAAAATTCTGTGAGATAAGCACTATTATTTTCCTCATTTTACAGATGAAAAATTTGAGGCTTAGAGTTTTAAACAACTTTTCTGAGGTCTCAAAGCCAGTAAGTGGTATATGCAAGACTTAATTCCAAGTAACTTGATTCCAGAATCTCCAGCCTAAACCAGCACACTGTAAGATAATAAAGATTTTGAGGTTGCTAGAATGGAAGTTTAGGATACTTGTGTCAGATGGCCTAAAACTATGCAGTAAAATAGAACTTGAGGCCATCTGCTGCAGTTGGGCGAAAGAAGGTAAGGTTGGGGGCCTCTGCGGGAACAGAGGTAACTTGGGAATCTACTGTAAGGAATTCAACAGAGAGCTATCAAGAGACGAATAACAAGATTCATATCCTTCTTACCCGCCATAGTGAGAGAAGTGATTATCACAGGACAATTAATGTGTTTATTTTTCTTGACCCTTCCAAGATGTATCCAGATGCTAAAGTACTTGATTGTAGAATTAAAGGAGGGGGAATGGGCCTAATGTCTCAGCTTCTCAGTGTGCTAAACAGGGTTCCGACAGTGGTAGGCCCATATTGGTGTGCAAAGGAGCTCTTGCAACCCCTTAACTGAGGGTTAAAAATAGTAAGTATCCATCTCTGAATCTCTGAATTTCTACAGGAAGATAGAGGGGAAAGGGATTTGTCCACCCATTGTCAACAATATATTTTTTGTTGACACTGTTCACTAAGTCAGAGAATCAAGATGATGGCAAAAGTTTTATAAGAGCTCTTAGATATGAGTAATATATCCTTCTTCTCTGTGGCCTTTATGCTTTGTCTTATAGAATGTATAACTTTCATTACATTATACTATTTTGTGGGAATTTTTTGTCCCCCTATGAGACCATTAGCTTTGGAAGGCAGGGACTATGTGTTGTCCATATCTGTATTTCCAGTGCCTAGATTCTCATAAGTGCATAATAAGCCTTTAAATTGAATTACTGTAGGAGAGAAAGACCTCTTGCCCTACTTCTTGGAAATTATGTCTGGTTCAAATAATTGTGAACTTAAATGAATTCTTGGACATGGACATGTCAGTTTCAAAATCACTTTAGTTATTATTTAAGTAACCTGCAGAGACAGTTGCAATGTTTCAATAAATATAATGCTTGTATATGGTTCAGAATTTGACACATGCAGCATTTTTCAGGGGAGTAAAGTTCAACTTCGAAAAATTACATTTTAGCAATTAAACCCTGCTGTGGCAGTATAAGGATATTCTAATGTTAAAGCCTTTTAAATTATGAAAGTAGAAAACTATTTTCCAACTGTAATGACTCTAAACATTTATACCACACTAAATTATTACATTGAAACACTTTTTAAAATTATATAAAGTGAATTAATACAAAATTCTCTAAGTAGTCATCTGATACTAAATAAGGATTATTTCTAAAAGAATAGCTATTCCTATTCTTCACATTGTTCTTGCTTCTCCTTTATAATTTGATTCAGTTTATGTCACAGTCCTTAAGTCTACACAACCTTAAATTTAATAATCCTGATATTTCCTTTTTACATCTAGAATCCAATTATATCATGGTGGATGCATTTGAAATGGCTGTGCATTTCAAACTCGCTGTTTCCTAACTGGATTATAAGTCTTAATGAGCTGTGGTTTAGTTGCTTTTGTTTACTTAATTTTCTTGCTGTTTAACTTTTGCTCCATCTTGCAAACTATACTTTCAGAGAGAAAACATTATCTACTTAAGTTATTTATGTGCTTTTGAAGGAATTTATGTTTTATATCATTGGTTTATTGCTCCAAGATCCTTTGGACTCTGTTCTCTATTCATGTAGTCTAAAAAGATTCTTTTGCTTTCTTCATATGCTCTTCATTTCCTCAAAAATGTGTTTCAGGCACACTTGTAAATGGTTTTAGAGAATGGTCAAGCCAACCATAATTGCATTTGGCCCACTCCGTCTTCGTCATGGTCCAGTGATGGTCAAGGTCGCAAGCCCTTTACCACATGGGCCAGCTTATGTCGCACCATTTACAGCTCACAGCCCTCGCTCATGACCTTGTTCAAAATTCACACAAATGTATATTTTTAGGCAGAAGAGAAACTAGGGGAAAACACATGTATGAATAAATCCAAATCCAACCCACTGCTTAAAAAATGGTTCAATTATGTGCTCTACCATTGATGTCCTATTCAAGCAAAAACTTTATTCATTTATTCAACAAAAAATTATTAACTTCTTTCTATATTTCCATGCACTCTTTTAGCTACTGGAGATACACAGGGAACAAAAGGGACTATTCTAGCCCTCATGGAATTTTTGTAGCCCCCTCCCACCGTATATAATAAACATAATAACTAAGTAAGAGATATAGCATGTAACATGATTTCTAAAGAAAGTAAGTAAGATGGTTAGAAAGTGCTAGTGAGAAAGGTAAAATTTTACAGAGTGGCATCTCTGCAAATATCTTTTGGACACCTGCTCTGTGCCATGCATTTGGTGAAGAGGCAGACACAGTTCCTGCCTTCAGGGAGCTAACAGTCCAGTAGGTATGACAGATATTGAACAAGAAATTACAGTCTGATAAGTGTCCTAAAAGGGGAGAGTACAGCTAGTTATTATAAGGAATGCCAACCTGAGGGTCAGGGGACATCCATTTGAAGAAGTGGCATTTAAAAAGAGACCTAGTGGGGCTTCCCTGGTGGCGCAGTGGTTGAGAGCCCGCCTGCCGATGCAGGGGACACGGGTTCGTGCCCCGGTCCAGGAAGATCCCACATGCTGCGTACTGGCTGGGCCCGTGAGCCGTGGCTGCTGGGCCTGCGCATCCGGAGCCTGTGCTCCCCAACGGGAGAGGCCACAGCAGTGAGAAGCCCGCGTACCACAAAAAAGAAAAAAAAGAAAAGAGACCTAGTGGATGAGGGGTTAGCTAGGTGATAAGAAGGGCAACATTCCAGGTAAATCAGTAGGGTCACCTTGAAAAGCCCAGTCAAAATTATAGAATCATAGAATTCAGGGGGCCCTTAGATATCAGTCTCTCCAAATTCTTCATTTCATGCATGGGAAAACTAAGCCCTAGGAAGATCCAGTTATTTATCCAAGTTATGCAATGAGTGAGGGACAGGATTAGGACTAAAACCCAAACCCCCAGAAGGAAAGCTCCACAGAAAAGGGATTTTCATCTGTTTTCTTCACTACTATATTCCTAGTACTTAGAACAGTAAACATTTCATTGAATTAAATAGCCAATGAGTTGCCTGATTGGTTTGTCAGTGTTGTTTTTTTTCCCACTCTATCATAAAGCTCATACATAGTATTGTACTAGGCCCATAGGGCTGAGTGTGATACATGAAGTTAAACAGATACATTTCCTGTCCTCCAATAGCTTGTCGTATTAGACAGCAGGTGTCAACTGTTTTGATCTGTTCCATTTTGATCTGTTCCGATCTGATCAGATCCGTTTTGATCTGTTCTTTGAGTGTTCCCTGTACACTCTTAAAAATAATTGAAGAACCTAAAGATATGTGGGTTAAATCTATCAATATTTACCTTGCAGAAATTAAAACTGAGAAAAAAATTTAAGTATTTATGTATTAATTCATTCAAAGATAATAATAGAGCTTCCCTGGTGGAGCAGTGGTTAAGAATCCGCCTGCCAATGCAGGGGACACGGATTCGAGCCCTGGTCCGGGAAGATCCCACATGCCGCAGAGCAGCTAAGCCCATGCGCAACAATTGCTGAGCCTGCGCTCTAGAGCCCGCAAGCCACAACTACTGAGCCCGCCTGCCACAACTACTGAAGCCCGTGTACCTACAGCCTGTGCTCCGCAACAAGAGAAGCCACCGCGATGAGAAGCCTGTGCACCGCAGTGAAGAGTAGACCCCACTCGCTGCAACTAGAGAAAGCCCACATGCAGCAACGAAGACCCAACACAGCCAAAAATAAATAAATTAAAATATATAAATTAAATAATAATAAGTTCCATTATATGTTAATATAAATAACACATCTTACGAAAAATAGCTCTATTTTCCAAACAAAAAAGTAATTAATTAGAGGAGTGGCGTTGTTTTACATTTTTGCAAATCTCTTCCTGTCTGGTTTAAGAGAAGATAGCTGAATTTTCATCTGCTTCTGCATTCAGTTTTTTTGCCATATGTTGTTTTGGTTGAACCATATGAAGAGAATCTGTACTTACACAGACATGTAGTTGGAAAAGGGAGGGTTATTTAACAGGCTTTTCAGCTAATTCAGATATTCCTGTTTGATACTATATCAATTAGCAGTGATTTTTCAAAGGTTAATTGCAATGTGGAATCTACAGCTCACCAATGAACTTTTTAATACTCTGTTGCATTAAAATCCATTAGTCTGTCTTGTAATTCGAATGGATCTTTTTTACTCATAGATGATTTCGTAACATTCATTGGTCATTTGGAAAATATTGGTTCACTGAGCTATATGGATCTTCCAAATATTTTATTATTGAATTATACAATATGAAAAAACCACTTTGCTGATATCTCTACCAATCTCATCAGGAAACTCTTTAATTAGTGGGAAGTTGTCACACTTGCAGAGGTAGATTGAACTTTTCTACAATTCTGATTTTCACTTGAAAGCTCAGATTTTTATTTTCGGCAACAAGTGCTGTCAGTCATTTTCCTTGAAGTGACAGACTCACTTCATTCATTTTGGAGAAAATGTCTGTTAAAATACCCACGTCTGAATAATCATAGTTTGTCTCTTAATCATTCATTCAAGCAAAAATTATGTTCCATGAAAAAAGCAGTTAGTTTAGCTAGGAGTCAATCACATTAACTCTTCTCCTTGAGCTCTTCTCCTTGTGCTTTGGTACACAGTAGAAGTACTTTATGCATACTTATTTCATCACATGGGATATTTTAAAAAGACATGCATTTGAGGGTCAAGAATTAATTTTTTTTTACTGCTTCTTCAAGAACATCCTTAAGTGAAACTGATTTTGTTGTCATTGTTGTTCACTGTGAGTGTGTGTGGTGAAGAATACGACTGCTAGTACAGTTTGGTGGTGCTGCCTTGATTTGTGCCAAGGCTCTAGTAGTTCTACCCTCTGTTGCTTTTCCACCATAAGTCCAAATGCAACATAGTGAATGAGGCAAATAACGTCTTAGTATTGCGGAAATATTTTTGACTTCACAGACCCTGTGAAAGGGTCTTGGATCCCCTGGGATTTGCAGACCATCCTTTGAAATCTGTTGAATTAGACGATCCCTAACCGTTCTTCTAGTGTCTCTGTATCAGTAGTTCTATAAAATTGAAAGTCTTGATTTTTTTCAACATTTTAAACTTTTTATTCATGTTAACATTTCTGATTGGCACTTAGATTAGTGCTTTACCTTCTCAGTGAAGTTTTCCATGCGTGTATCTTACTCCTTTTCCATGCTCCTTTACTGTGTGACATTTGCTTCATACAAGTCATTACTGATGTGGTTAAATTAAATGTGCCTTCCAGCCGATCCTTTCAGACTCCTTTTTAATTGCATCCTTAGTGCTATTTGCTCATCCCCATTTGTTCTTACTCAGCCTTGAAAACCTAGAACCTTGGAACTATGAAACTGGAAAGCTTCTCCAAAGCAGAGCCAGAACTGCTAGAGGCAAAAAAAGATGGGACGGAATTGTGGAGGTTCTGAGAGCAATCTCCTTATAACTCTTTAGGCAGAGGAAAGTGAACCTGGCAATGGTTTCATCAGCACATATTTTGATTTCACTGATCTGGAATGTGACACTGACATTGGAATTTGTTAAAAAGCTTTCCAGATGATTCTACCCTATGCAGTCAGGGTTAAGAACAGATGAGGAAACTGAGGCTTATCAGTGTTTAAGTGGCTTATTCCAGTTAATACAACTGTCAGGGTGGAGGATGAAATCCAGGTTTCATACTCCTCCACTCAAGGTCTTTGCTGCCATAAAGATTCCTCTTAAAGATGTAGTGAGACTTCAAGGGTCCAGGGAGAATTGTGGAAGACAGAGCTAAAAAATATGTGCTTAACAGTGGGTAAAACCAGGAATGAATATGGAGGTTAAAAGAGAGAGAAGAGGCAAAGAGCTTAGGGCAAAGTGCCAAGAAACTGAAAGAAGCAGATGTGTGGGAGACAGAGAAGAAAAGAGAAGGAAGTGGAGGGAGAGTAAAGAAGGGAGGTATGGAACAGCCAGAGCTGGGATGAAAGCAAGAAAGAGTGGTGACAAGAAAAAGGGAGGTGGAAACGCTGCTGAAGTAGAATGCCACCTACACTCTTCTAATAAATATGAGTAAAATGTTAAAAGTAGGATCACACATCCTTCTTAACATGCCTTTTAAGGATGGGTAAGCACCATGCCGTGCACTTAGCAGACTGTTAAATATTGTGGAGTTGATTTGTTGATAAAAGGGTTGGACAAGAGAGGGCCATCAATTTCCCGAGCCTAATATTAAGCAATCGCTTATTGCTTTCCCTGTGTAATGAGTCAGTAATTCTAGGGAGCAATATTCTAGTTCTCTGTTTGGTGCTGCTACTAGAGAGCCACCCTATGTCGCTTCCCAGCAATGGACAATTTAGACAAGATATGTCAAAATACTTGGCATTTCATAAGAAACCGTCTGCTGTGGTCCCACCAATGTCTTCACTATCCCCAGAAATGGGTATGCTCACTCCATTCACTTGCATTCCTGAAAAGCCTGCCCAAACTTTTCACTTTTTCCGTTAAGCTAAACCAAGCAGTTCTCTAGAGCTTAATGCATGTCCTTTATTGGGAAACACTGATGCAAGATCAGAAGCCATCTTAATTAAGGTCAATTGTTCTCAGTCTTGGCTACACATTTAGGATCACCTGGGGAGTTTTTAAAAATTCCAATTCCTAGGCAACATTCTAGACCAATTAAATCAGGGAGCGATGAGTAAGACCCATTTATCAGTATTTTTTTAAACTCCCCAGATGATTCTAGTGTACAGCCAAGGTTCAGAACCTGGGCCTTCTTAATGAGATATACTGGGGAACATTACAGAGACCTAGAGAATAAACAATCTGCCTTGTTCGCTCCCAGCTGCCCCAAGAAACAAACGTAAAATTGTAATAAATACATTCCCAAATCTACTAGTAATATTAGGCAAACCAAGTTTCAGGAAACTTCATGACTGTCAGGACCCACAGGAAGATGATGAAAGCCCCATGGAGGAGAAGGCTGATGGTAGATGCTTCACTTTGAGACACCATTCTTTCCTAGCTTCTTTCCTACCTCTCTGGCAATATTTCATTTCCCTTTGCAAGCTCTTCTTCCTCTATTCATCCTATAAACATCAATATTCTTTAGGGTTCTTTCCTACTCTTACTTCTTTTCTTATTCTACACATACCTTATGTAAGCTTATCCACTCACATAGCTCCAATTATCATCCATTCATTGCGCATTCATAAATGCGTATGTCTAACCCATTTCTCTCTCCTAACTTTGAGCTTCCTACTGGATATATCTGATTGGATGCTTCACAGGCATGTCTAAATGTAAACTCAACATCTCAGCTCCCCTACCTCTCCACTCCCGTGCTGTAAGTTTGAATGTCCTCCTGTGCCACATCTAAAGGAATGGCACCAACACCCACCCAATTGCTAGAACTGAGCTAGAAGTCTTGACTTCGCCCTTCATCTCACTCCCCAAGTCTTCTTAATTTGTCTGTCTTTCTGCCGTGCCTCTCTTCAATCTATTTTCTATAGTGCAATCAAAGCTATTATCTAAAACACAATGTCTGTTAAAACTTTATTAAAAACCCTTTAACTCATTGCCTCGGGAATAAAATTCAGATTCATTAAAATGGTGCCCAGGGACCCACATGATGTGGTCTCTACTTATACCTCTATTCCCATCAACTGCCATTATTTTTCTTGCTCTCTGTGCTCCAGCCAAATTGAATTTCCTTTAGTTCCTTGAATGTTGTATTTCTCATCTCTGGGTAAACTCTATCATGTTCATTGCTGCAATCCCAGTGCCTCCCACAGTACCTGGTAAGCACCCAAGGAGCACTTGTGGCTTGTGTGTGTGTGTGCATGAAAGACTGGATACGTTTTCAGGCACTCAAAGCTTTAGAATGTTCTCCTCTCTGATAATGGGCTAATTCACTAGCACTAATCTATTGATTCAGAATAATAATGCTCCTCTTACCCTACCTGATCCTGATCTCTGTTTTTCTTAGCCTCGGTTTAGCAAACCTGACTCTGGTCTCTTATCCTACTGACCTCACTTTTTGATGTTTTACCACCAACCCTGACCTTTCCCTTTCTTCCCCCTCTCTGATAACCAGCTCCATCTCTGCTTAATTCTGCCTTTATAGTTCAGTAGGAAGGACATTAATATTCGCTGTTCACATCAGAAACACTCTCTCTTTCTAGGATCACCTCAAAGTTTCCTACCAGAACTGCTTCTTTAGCAGTTTTGTTTGGGTTCTCTACTAACCCAAAATAAAGCAATAAAGAAATAGTTATGTCTGAAATGATTTTCCTTTTCGTAAACTGAAAATATCCTTTCATTCTGTCTTGGCTCTGATTCTCATTGTGCCTCTTCTTGTGTAACAAATGGGACTTTTCTGTTGTCCATTTCAGCTGAGACCCCAAAGCTGAGGTCAGTGGGTATAAAGTGCCACACATCTTAAAGAGAGGTTAGAGTTATTTAGACCATCCATGTAGGACCTCCTACAGGATAGCCCCAAATGAGTTCTGGACCCAAACCAAGAGGGATCCATTGTCCACATCCTGTCTACGTGTAAGAAGAGGCTAGGAGGTTGATGAGAGAGTAGATTATTTCTGTGTATGAAGAGAGTTTTATCAGCTCAGAAGTAGGGACAGGAAGAAGGTTCTTCCTCTCTACCCCAAGCCAAGTGAGAGGGCTCTTCAGCCCCAGATGTGTCCTAGAAGAACTAAAAGGAGAATTCTTCGGAGGACTTGACATGTGTTCTGTGAAGTTTGGCAGGCACAGAGTCCAGAGCCTCGTCCTCCCCTGGAAAGGTCTAATGAAGAGGCTGGCTGGAGATGTCCTTGACAATTGAATGAGGTGAGAGAGCTTGGACTACAGTGGACACCACAGAAAGCAACCAAGCTTCAGCTGTCTTTAAAGAATCACACCCCAGCAGAAAGAGGTTGTGAGAGATATATCATCAGGGTAGAAGCTTAGAGGAGTTTTAAGGGGTTAGTCGTAAAGCCTATTGCCTGTATAAGAAAACAGTGTAATGTGGAGGGTCCCAGCAGGAAAGCATTGGAAGAACCCACAAAAATGTCCCAAAAGAGAAGGATCTTGGGCATCTCCCTCCAAGAGTGCACCAAAGCCAGATTACTATAACACTAGTCAATAAAGCATTTTTACTCCCATTTTACCTTTCTTCTTTACCTCTTCTCCTTCAGGAATTACTGGAGAAGAGGATTAAATAAACAAACAAACAAACAAACAAACAAAAACATGTATCCCCTTCCTCCACTACAGTTTCTGATTTATGTCAAGGCTACACTGGTCAAGACATGAATCAAATTAGATGAAAAACTAAAGTAAACTAAATATAAGATTAGGCTGGTATTTTTAATACCTGAAAAGTGAAATTATTTATTAATATCCAAAAGCTAAGAAATAAGCTTTGAGATGAGATTCAGGATTAGGAAACTGGCTTTGAAAGGCAGTGGTTAAAAAAAAGCATAGGGGCTTCCCTGGTGGCGCAGTGGTTGAGAATCTGCCTGCCAATGCAGGGGACACGGGTTCGAGCCCTGGTCTGGGAAGATCCCACATGCCGCGGAGCAACTGGGCCCGTGCGCCACAACTACTGAGCCTGTGCATCTGGAGTCTGTGCTCCGCAACAAGAGAGGCCGCGATAGTGAGAGGTCCGCGCACCGCAATGAAGAGTGGCCTCAGCTTGCCGCAACTAGAGAAGGCCCTCACACAGAAATGAAGACCCAACACAGCCAAAAATTAATTAATTAATTTTTTTAAAAAAAGCATGAAGGTCTTTGCTGTGGGTATTCCACCAAGTTGAGCCCTTTCAATAAACCATTACGCTTGTACTCTTAATGTCTCATAGGGTGGGAAAAGGGGCATATGAGGTAAGCTTAGTAGATAGTATGGTAACTTTTTATCAAACATGCCAGAACTAATATACCCAAATGGAGTTCTCTTCAAAAGGAATCAGTTCAGAAGGCTCTGCAGTTCTTATACTGATATTGCCGTTGCCCAAAGTATCTCTGAAACATCTCTTTACGAATTGCTTCCTGGGTTCATAGCACATTCTTTTGTATCTATCCATGGATAATCTTTATCCTGTAGTGGTGGGCTGGATTTTTTGAAATAGCTAAATGTTATTTGGAGCCAAGGCTAATGACTAGAGTGGATAATTTAGCTGAGAAATTTCACTTGTGGTGAAAAACTTCCCAGGTTATGATTATGAAGTGGATTTCTTCCATGACTTTTACTGGCTGAAAAGAATTTAAGTATCCAAATGGTTGTGAGTCATGGCAGTGTTATTTGAAGCACCAAGTGACCAAGTTGGTGTCCAACTTTAAGAATCAGATTGTTCCCAATCTCCTGATAGGACTAAACAGGTGGTAGTTTTCAGATCTTCAGAGCAGATGCCACCCATCCCTCAGTATGATGGTTTTTGTCAGTTCTTCTCATTGTGATATCCTGGAATTTAACGCTTTATGTCTGACCCTTATTTCTGTTACTTTTTGAACTATAAATTTCTTCTTGTCCTGAAAAGCTAAGTCATCTCACAGCCTCCTTTTCTTTAGACAAAACAACAAGCACAGTTGTTGGACACCAACGAAAAGTCTGGTTAATCGCTCTCTGAGGACTGAGTAAAACTGTTTCACATCATTAGAAAACAATGAAAATGGTCATTTTGAAATTCAGAATGACTATTAATGACCAACAAAATCAGTATGTTCTCCAGCTGCAGTTAAAGTCCCCATGAAAGGGTTCACACATTGGCTTTCATTGTTCTGTCCAATTTTGAAATTTCCAGAACCTACCAAAGTCTGCTGGACAGCTTTGTAACTCCCTCCATTCCTCAGAGTGAGCAGTAGTCACTGAGCTATCCCAGACCTTCATGCTTTGCTTCAGGAGGTACCTTTGCAATTCCTTTGCTGACCCTGTTGCTGGAGTGATCTGAGGAGTTCTCCCTATCTTGAATACCAGTCAGAACCACCACTGAAAAATCAGACCCTAACTTCATCAAAAAGTTAACTGGTGCTTGGAACCATTCAGGTCTATTCAATTTTAAAAACATATGTTTAAAATTGACATCTGGACCAATTTTTGCATTCATTAGATCCCAGATTTAGAAGAATTGCATGTGATTAACATTACAAGACATAAACACTGTGTTCCAGTGATTCAAAAGAAAGCCAGGATATTTTGTATTACGGTGTTTTTATATCTTCAGAATGTCCCATTGTGACTCCCATAAATATCTCCCAAAATCTACCTTATTCTATAAAATTCTACTTCACACTGTTTGAGCCGCAAGTTATAGTGATGCTTCTTGACATCACAGCAGCTCCATTTGCAGTCTAGCCCATGGGCTGAAATCTTTGTTGCCCACTCTGCCTTTGAACTCCTCCAGCTTTGTAGCACTCACAGCCAAATACCCACTGGAAAAGGGTACCAGCTGAGATGTGCAGACTCATAAAACACTGAAATTAGAAGTGTTTAGAGATCATCCAGTCCCTACAACTGAGAATACTGCGGCTCCAAGAAGGGCATATCTGGCCCTAGGTCTTCAGTGAACATCAAGATACCAAGGGATCAGAGTAAGTTCGGAGCGCCTGAAAACATGGAAACAGACTCAGACCCATGAAGAGAAAGAACCAGATTAGCCCTTGTCCCTGAGAATCAATAAGGTCAGAAGCAATAAATGTCAAAATAGACAAACAAAGGGAAACTTTTCCAGGGTCTGCAGTCTGTTCTCTAAATACCAGAGAGAGAGAAGGCTATATTGTTCCACTCTCTGAAAGGTAAGATGATAGGCTAAAATCAGCTGATTAGACTTGGGAAGAATCTTTTGAAATCATCCTTTCCTGATCCTTTATTTTATTTTTTTAAAAAATGAAACTAAGGCCCCAGGAGGTTGCCTAATATCATAAAGATTATTAGTGGCACACCTGGACTAAAAATCTATTACTTCAACTTCCAGTATAATCTTTCCATTATGCTACAAGACCTAATACTATTGAGTGCTTGTTATGTGCCAAGCTTTACCTAAAATATGTTATTTTGGTAATATAAAATCTTCCTGACAACCTCTTGAGGGTGGGTACATGTATCAACTCTATTTTTTCAGATAAGTAAAGTTGGGCAAGGAGAGGTTAAGGTACATGTCCAGGATCACAAAGCAGAGGCAGGATCCAGACATGCTGACTCAAGACTCAGTAAACTTGCCATTCCATACTCCCTTTGGAGAAAGAGGCAGCTCAAGACTTCTGTGCTCATCATTGTGTTGTAAACTGTACCTTAGGACCTGATGTACCTCCTCTGTTTTTCTAACTTTGTACCTCATAAAAAGTTTGGGAGAAGTATTAAAGATATACTAGAGGGCTTCCCTGGTGGCGCAATGGTTGAGAGTCCGCCTGCCGATGCAGGGGACACGGGTTCGTGCCCCGGTCCAGGAAGATCCCACATGCCGCGGAGCGGCTGGGCCCGTGAACCATGGCCACTGAGCCTGCGCGTCCGGAGCCTGTGCTCCGCAGCGGGAGAGGCCGCAGCAGTGAGAGGCCCGCGTACCGCAAAAAAAAAAAAAAAAAAAAAAAAAAAAGATATACTAGAGACTATACATATCAGAAAGAGGAGAGTTTTCTTCCCCCGAGCTCTCAAATATCTGAAGAACGGCTCAGCCATAGAACTTAATTAGGTGCCTTCCATGTTGAAAAGGCAAACATTGCACATAGCATGTCAAGGAAGGGCCCTTATGAAATCCAGATAGCGTTCTGAATTAAAGATACGGAAAACAAAAAGTGGAAATTGGCCCTAGAAGGGCCAATTCACCTAAAAATACATTTGCTTGGCTCAAGTGTCAATAGAAAAAGAAAAGAAAAACAACTAATAGTTATTGAGCGCTTACACTTATTAATTCATTTAATTCTTACAACATCCCTGTGAGTGTAGGTATTATTATGATACCCATTTATGGATGAGGAAACTTGAGGCACAGAGAGATAAGGCAACTTACTAAGGATTACATAATTGGGAATTAGATAATAGAGTGGAAGTTCAAAGTCACTAGAAGGCTTTCTGTGTTGCATTTTCAATTAAATGTTCAGAAAAATAACTACTCCATTTCCTATGTCACTGGGTCTAAAGAAAGCCCACGTGTCTAGTAAGGCCATGTCTGAAATGTAGGTACATATTTGCAAATGAGATTTATAAGACTGATCTTGCTGTTCTACATTTGGAAAACTGGGCATCCTTCCCTAGGAAGACCCCCTGTGAGGTTTTAAACTATGAATATTAATCACGGGCTCCCCACCCATTTTTAGCCTACATATGCTCTAAAGTTGCTAGGTCCAGAATAAAACAGATCTCGGGGCAGCTACAAACTTAGGAAGCTTACAAATACCCCTGGAGGGCAGAACTACTGTTGGAAAGATCTGATGCTTTTGTTGGCACCAAGTAAAAGCTTGGAACTACACTGTTTCCCATCTTCTGTTCCCCAAAGCAGACTCCTTGCTCTTCCCATACTCCTCCTGTGGCCAGCTGAAATGGCAACCTCTTTCTGAAGTCTTACTTATTTCTTCAGTTAGAAGCAATTGTTGCTACTTCCTCCTCCTTGTTCTGCCACAGATTTGCATTTTAGCACTTGCTGCTTTTGATCTTCCATGGTAACGACTTAGATGTCTGTTCCCTCCACCGGGGTATAAACTGTTTGAGGGTGGGGACCAGAACAGCAGCATCACCTGGGAGCTTATTGGAAATGCAATTTCTTGGGCCCACCCCAGTCCTACTGAATCAGAATCTCTGGGGATGGGGCTCAGGAATCTGGGTTTTAGCAAGCCCTCCAGGTGATTCTTTATGCACCCTAAAATTTGAGAACCACTAGAGGATTTAAAGCCCTCCAAGTGGGGGATGGAACACACAAGTGAACCGAAGTAAGCTGGCTGGGCTTCGTACCTTTGAGTGGAAAAGACCACATACCTCACCCTGCCCCATCCCCACCTACATACACCCCTCCATTATGTCTGTCTATAAATACAAATGAAGCAGCCAGAAGGAAACCGATAGAAGCCAGCGTGCAGTAATGTGGCCTGCAAGTTTTCAAATCAGACAAAGCCCTGGCAATTGGGGAGGATCGCGAAAATCTGTGCCAGAGGCATCAGGGATGATTCTAGTCATCCAAGCAATTTACAACTAAAGGCAACTCCGTGTTATTACTGTTAGCAGGGAGCAACGGGAGTGTTACTTGGTTTGTGGTTTTTAAATCATAAAATGTTATAACGAGGTTAAATTTGCTCTGGTATAGTAGCCTTCCTGGCTGCCCAGATTGAACTTTTTAAAGCTCAAAGTCTTCTGTGATCCCCTAGTTCCCATCCAGTTAAGTGCAGACCACTTGCTCTGCATACAGGGTCCTCCCTGATCTGGTTACAAATCCACCTTTTCTAACTGTCACATAGAACACAGTTATTTGTAGCCACCTCAAGTTAATTTTTTGGAATAAGGCAGAGCAGGTCTCCATGAATGAAAATGATTCCTTACACCTGTGTCCTTTACCCCAGTAGCTTCTAGCAAATGGGGACTAGTACCCCTTGGAGCAGGAACACAATACATGGCTAAGTTTCTGTTAATTAATATATGTTTATATTTTAATTTTAAGAAATTTTTCAAATTATAAAAGTAACACATAATTATGGTAGGAGATTCAAGTTGTATGTGAGGACATAAATGATTCCTTAAATAAACAGAAGTATCAACTGTTAACAGTTTCTCATGGAGCACAGGCTCCGGACACGCAGGCTCAGCGGCCATGGCTCACAGGCCCAGCTGTTCCGCGGCATCTGGGATCTTCCCAGACTGGGGCACAAACCCGTGTCCCCTGCATCGGCAGGCGGACTCTCAACCACTGCGCCACCAGGGAAGCCCTTTGTGCCACCAGGGAAGCCCTGCTTTTTTCACTTACTTTATCTTGGACAGCTTTCTACCTCTGCAAATAGTTCCACCTCTTAGTATTATAAAAATATGCCATCATTTATATAACTTTTCACTTTTTAAGAGACACTTAAGTTGCTTACATTTTTGCTGTTATCACAATGCTATAACTAACATTCTTGTATTCATTAATTCATTTACTCAAATATTCATCAATAGTTATTGGTCTCTTTATGTGTAACATACTGTGGGAAGGACTAGGTATACATATCTGAATAATATTCCTTGCCTTATGGAGCTTACAATCTAGCAGCAGAAATATATAGACTAAGTGAAGATATAAATATATAATTACAAATGATGAGAAGTGCTATGAGAGAAATGAAGTGTGCTAATGTAGAGTTAGCTAGGAACACTTACCTGAACACAGAACCAGGGAAGGACTTTTTGAGAACTTAACATTTAAATTGAGACCCAGAGATGGTAGAGCATTCCAGGCATAAGGAACACCATTTGCAAAGCCCTAGACGGAAAGAAACTTAGCATTTTCAAGGAACTGAAAACAGGCCAATGTGGCTAAAAGATGATGGATGAGAGAGAGTGGCATGAAATAACGTTGGAAAGGTAGGGAGAGACCAATCGTAAAATACCTTGTAAGCCATGGTAAGAAGTTTGTGTTCTATCTGAAGAGTTCAGGGAAGCCAATGGAGAATTTTATTCAGGGGAGTAGTGTGATCAGATATAGATACAGATATAAGTATAGATATAGGTGTATAAAAAACTACTCAGATACTCTGTGGAGAACAGATTGTAATGGGACAAGGGTGAAGCCAGGAAGGAACCTGTGTTAGCAGTATAGGCAAGATGGTGATGGATGGTTTGGGCCAGGCTAGTGGCAACAGAGATAGACATATTCAAAATATTTTTAAAAGGCAGAATTGACATGAATAACAGGAATGGATGTGGGGATTGAAGAAGAGAAACCTGGACAATTCACTGCATGGGGAAGATAAGGGGAGAATTAGTTTGGGGGGAAGGCTGAATTGAGGGTCTATTTTGAGCATGTTAAGTCTGAGATGCTTGGGAGACATCCAAATGTAGCATTGAGTATGCAGATTAATCACAAGTCTGGAGCTCGAAGGAGATGTTTGGACTGAAGATATAAATTTGTCAGTGTATTTATAAAGCCATGTGAAAGTATGAGGATTGACGACGCACAAGAGAAAGAACAAGAGAGATAGAGACTAACCTTCTTTAGGAAGGGCAGCACTTCTGACTTGTACAGGAAGAGTGGGGTACAGAGACAAACATGCATAAATTGGGTGATGGGAAGAAAGGAACTCCCAAATCATGATTTCTTATATTGCTTAACACGTAACGCAAGGTCATGGACTGAGAGGAAGGGAAGTGAGTAGAGAAGAGGATTTGAACAGAGAGGAAAGGTACAAAATAGTCATCTCAGAGATTAAAAAAGCGAGCTTGATAAAGAAACTAGAGAAACATCATAGGATTACTGGTAGCACCAAAAACACATCTGAGGCATGGAATCATATTTAAAGTGAAACCTGTCTGCCTGATTGTATGCTTTTCTCCAGCTACATTCAGCAGCTTGGGTACAAAAATGAAGAAGACAGGTGGTTAAGGATGTCTCTATATATTGCTATAGGTCTGTAGTAAAAATACCTGGAAATAAAGTTACTTAATTAGGGTAGGTGTATTTTGAATGTTGATAGATATCACTATCAATCGATATATTTGCAGATTTAGCTGGAATTTTTAAAATTTTATTTATTTTTGGCTGCATTGGGTCTTCATTGCTGTGCACAAGTTTTCTCTAGTTGCGGCGAGCGGGGGCTACTCTTAGTTGCGGTGCGCAGGCCTCTCATTGTGGTGGCTTCTCTTGTTGCAGAGCATGGGCTCTAGGTGCACGGGTTTCAGCAGTTGTGGCTAGTGGGCTCTAGAGCACAGGTTCAGTAGTTGTAGCGCATGGGCTTAGTTGCTCCACGGCATGTGGGATCTTCTGGGACCAGGGCTCGAACCTGTGTCCCCTGAATTGGCAGGCGGATTCTTAACCACTGTGCCACCAGGGAAGCCTGGAATTTTAAAAAAACAAAACAAAAACACTGTTTTCATCTCTGTCTCTTTCAACACAACAAAAACAAAAACACTAACTGGATAATAGTGTTATGAAGACCAATAACTCAGAAGTTTCAAAACAGAAAAGTTTAATATAATTTCAGGAGAAAAACAATTTACTTGCATAATTTATCTTGTGTGTATGAGTTTTTTGCTGCATGTTTGTTGGTTGAGTAAGGGTTTGGGGTATGTGTGTGTGTGTGTGTGTGTGTGTGTGTGTGTGTGTGTGTGTGTGTGTGTTTGAAAATTGAAGGTGACCTACCTTGCCCTGAACAGACCCAAAGACATCATGATTGAGCCCAGAGTGCACTGTAAGTGGTTTGTGGTTACTACCACTGATTTTTCACAGTGCCTTCCCACTGTGCATGTCTATGTCAGGAAAATAGAGTGGTTTGGCTAGATATGATTGGGATTTGCTGTGAGTGGGGTGGAGCTGTCAGATTTATATGGCTTTTTCTCTTAAAAATATATGGCCTTCCTTTTTCATTCCCAGGAACTGTAAAGCTCATTTGGAGCTGTTGCTTCCCAATCACGTGGCTCCCCATGTTCTAATGAATGCACAGCACAGTTCTCAGAGGGACTACTCTTCCGGCTGACACATCAGACCGGAAGCTCAGAGTGGTTTGATCCCAAAATTCTTTCCGGGTATCCACAATTTCATAGGTCTCTCCTTTCACTTACCAGTCAGAGGTTATTGTAACTAATTGGGTGTCTGTCCTCCACTGGCTCTCAGGGTTTGATTTGCACACACTTAGCTCCACTGATGGAATCACCACGTGGCCTAGGGAATGAGCGTTGATCAAAGTACCATCCATCCTCTTGCTCTCCAACCTTTTTTTTTTTTTAATTCCAGCTCTGCCTCTGGAAATGCCCTCTAAAACTCGCATCACATGCTTTTTTGATAAAATGACATGACTCAGAGAATGTAAGCGTCTAGAATTATATCTCATAAAGCTCACCTTTCAAAACTTAAGTATGGGGCTTCCCTGGTGGCGCAGTGGTTGAGAATCTGCCTGCTAATGCAGGGGACACGGGTTCAAGCCCTGGTCTGGGAAGATCCCGCATGCCGCGGAGCAACTAGGCCTGTGAGCCACAACTACTGAGCCTGCGCGTCTGGAGCCTGTGCTCCGCAACAAGAGAGGCCGTGATAGTGAGAGGCCCGTGCACTGCGATGAAGAGTGGCCCCCACTTGCCAGAACTAGAGAAAGCCCTCGCACAGAAATGAAGACCCAACACAGCCATAAATAAATAAATAAATAGATAGATATTAAAAAAAAACGTAAGTATGTTGAATTGAAGCCAGTCAAGTGAACTAAAAGCTGGCTGGGGGAAGACAAACACAGGAGAGCGAGGAGTGACTCTGGGCTGAACAGAAGGATGCCGGCTGTGAGGCTGTCAGGGACGAGCAACCATTTAATTGTTATCTCTCTCATCATCATTCACAATCTAGAAGGCAGATGTTAAAGTCACCTTAATGAGAATGTAGGTGACACTAAATTTAGAGGCATTCTCCAAGGCATAGAAAATGTTGGTGGAAAGTACACAAAAGAAAAAAATGTTTTCTCCAAAGCTGCCAGTACTGTAATAGAAGGTTCAGAGGTTCAGAGATCATCCAACCATGCGTGATACCTACCTGTCCCACACATGAAGGGCCTCAGATGTGCAACTTGGGAGCTTGAAAATATGGTTAATTTTACTGTCCAAGTACGTTCATCCACTCTGTGGCTGTAGACCGTAGGATTCAGAGGTCCATTTTTACAATATGCTGGGCACTGCACTGGCCATGTGATAGGAGATGAGTTTAGTTATTCAACACATACTTATTGAGCACCAACCAGCCTTGTGCTAACACTGTGCTAGTTTCTAGGAGTATAGCTCTGAAGGAAACAGACAGGATCTCTTGCTCTCAAGAAGCTCAGAGTCTGTCTAGGGAAGAGACATAATAAATAAGTAACCAGATAAATAAAATAATTACTACAGATTGTGAGAAATGCAATAAAGGTTTGGAGAAATCTGGTGAAGGGGCTATTTTGGATAAAGTGATAAAGATAGGTCCCTTAAGGGGGACACTTAAGCAGAGGCCTAAAGTATGGGCATGAGGTAGTTTCAAGAAGAGCTAGAGGGATCGCTTTTGCACTGGGGCCATAGAAGGGAGCGGGGCCCAGAGGATCCACAGAGCAGCAAAGGAAGCTACATGTAGTGAGGCAGGAGAAGAGTGACAGGACGAGGGGCTGGAGAGCTAAGCAGGAGCCAGCTGGTAGAGAGCATGAAGATCACCACGAAGAGCTTGGATTTTAGTTTAAGAGCAATGAGCGGCCACTGACAGGGCTTAACAAGGAGCTGATATGATCTGATTTAAGTTTGAGGAGGACGACTTTAGCTGATCTGTGGAGAATGGATTGTCTAGAGCGGAAGCAGAGAAGTCTAGATAGAAGGCGTTTGCAGACCAGATGGAAACTGTGATGACTCAGACTAGGGTAATAGCAATGAAGAGGGCAGAAGGGGACAGATGAAAGATGGAGTAGGAGGTAGAAATGAAAGGACATGTGGATGGACTGGATGGGAAGTAGTAAGGATAAGAAAAAAACCATTTTTACATTCTACCTCCTTTTATGCAAACCCCCGGATAGTATTATCCTAAATCACAACAATGCTGTACAAACCCCAACATGGGTTTGAACTCTCCTGAAAACATGTTTCCACCCCTCCCCAAGCAAGGGTAGACTGGCTGAAAATCTTTGCAAGGGACTTGAATTGATATTAGCACAGTTGGACACTGGTCCCTGTTCCAGAGTAGTAGGCCCCAGAAATTGATACCAGCTTCATCTCCCCCAACCCCAGTGAGCCCTGATCCTAATCTAGTCATGATCACACAGAGGCAGTCCTCCACCATCATTCACTTTTATGGTTGAGGTTTTCTCTCCAGGCCTCTACCCTGCATTTATTCCTACTTGAATTCCTAACCCACCCTTCTTCCCATTAGTGTCATCTGTAAACTTAATGATGACCGTGTTCTGTACTTCCGCCTCCAGGTCCTTTAGAAACAATGTTCTCTGTATTTATTTATTTATTTATTTATTTATTTATTTATTTTTTTTTTTTTTTTTTATGCGTTACGCGGGCCTCTCACTGTTGTGGCCTCTCCCGTTGCGGAGGACAGGCTCCGGACGCGCAGGCTCAGCGGCCATGGCTCACGGGCCCAGCCGCTCCGCGGCATGTGGGATCTTCCCAGACCGGGGCACGAACCCGTGTCCCCTGCATCGGCAGGCGGACTCTCAACCACTGCGCCACCAGGGAAGCCCCTCTGTATTTATTTTTGAAGTCATGAGCAGATGCCCATGCTGGGTGAACACAGACACTGAAATCTGAACCAAGGAAATGTGATTTTGGAATGAGACTGGTTCCCCATGACTCGTGCTAAACTTTATACTATGGAGTTTAATTTAATATCGGAGCTAGTGTTGTAACCAAAATAAAACTTACATCAGAGTTGATCTGATACATCTGATAATGTGACTGTTGTTATGCTACGAGAAATGATGTTTGTGTAAATGACTTACATACGTTTCTATTTCACAGTCACACCATAGCTATAAAGCTGTAGTTTTCTTGTAAGAATTGTCAGTTATTACCTCTATCACCCATGTGAACACAAACTCATAGTAAAAGACAATTTCCTTACTTCTAATCATTGTAATCACAGGGCTGAGGTTTCCCTTGCTGCACCCAGTCCTATCCTATACCTCCCCCCTACACTCCGGTCCTTAAGTATCACACATAACTCATTCTACTCTAACCATACTACAAGGATAGACATAGCAGAAACTCTAGCTTCTGCGGCTGTGGACTTTTTGCCTGAGGCAATTATAATATCCCAGTTCTGTGGCATGACTAAGGGGTATGTAATGTTGGAAAATTACGTTTTAGACAATGCATTTTTAGACAACTCTTCATGTAATTTTGCCTTACCATCGTGGGAGCATCTAACCTGCAGGATAGTTATTCTTACAGGAGAGTTACATTAAAAATTTTAAGTTGAAACACTCATAATGGATGTCAAAAGCTGCCAAGTGCTACTTCTCTCATGCTGCCAAATTCCCAAACCCTTTTATGGAAGTAAAATATTGAAGGATTTTTCTACCAGTCTTGCCCTTCTGAGCTCACATGCTACCCAGCCCACCCTACTCCTAATGTTTCATTTCCTGTTCTTCTGAGATCTGGAGGCCACAGAGGTAGGTGTAGGTCACTACAGCAGCCCAAAGGCCTGCTTTGCTTTCTCTGAAACTTGTGGGCTTCACCCATCAAACCCAGTTTTCACCAGAGGAAGATCCTTCTATCTCCCTTAATTAGCAGCTGCTATCTTTTCTTCTCCTTCTATGGCTTTTCCTTTTATAGTCAAAAAGCCACTTTGGGGCTTCCCTGGTGGCGCAGTGGTTGAGAATCTGCCTGCTAATGCAGGGGACGCGGGTTCGAGCCCTGGTCTGGGAAGATCCCACATGCCGCGGAGCAACTAGGCCCGTGAGCCACAACTACTGAGCCTGCGCGTCTGGAGCCTGTGCTCCGCAACAAGAGAGGCCGCGATAGTGAGAGGCCCGCGCACTGCGATGAAGAGTGGCCCCCGCTCGCCGCAACTAGAGAAAGCCCTCGCACAGAAACAAAGACCCAACACAGCCAAAAAAATAAAAATAAATAAATAAATAAATAAAAGCCACTTTGGATCTCTCTTAGGCCTGTCTTCCCAGAAAGTAGTCCGTCATTCTCTCTTGTGTTTTTGGACTCCCACCCTATTTTATAGTATCTGCCTGTGAAATGTACAAGAAGGAGATATTACAATGCTATAGCATTGTTAAGAAAAGTGAGGACTGATCATTCCTCCTACGTAATATGCGGGACCCCATGCAAAATGAAAATGTGGGACCTCAAATTTTAAAAAGTGCTATTAAAGGTACTAGAAGGCAAAGCTTTTTTCCTTTCTGCCAGTCTCTCTCTTGACTATGGTATTTTTTATTTGCCATTTAATGTTGTTCTAAGTAAAGAAATGAAGTTTTAAATAATTAGCATGAATTTTGCCTTTCATCTTTGTATTGTGCACATGAGACTTAAAAGCTAATATTAGAGCATTTAGGTTGTGTGTGAATTATCAAAATTATACAATTTGTACTTCATAGGTTGTACATACATATGTATTTTGTTCTTACCAGAACAATGGAAACACTGCACAAAATTAACTCAACTGTTTTTTATTTCACTTCTTGATGTGTGGACATTCTACCAATATTCCCTACCTTCAGATTATTGATAAATAAGAAACGACTGAAAGAAAAAGAACTGTGAGTTGCCCTATCTTTCCCTTTACTTCTGCTTTCATTTTCAGCAAAAGTGATTGGCTGATACAGAGAAGTAATATGAGTAAGAAAGGATATGATAGGATTCTTTTCTGTTTCATAGAACGCTATTGCCTTCTCCCTGTGTTTGAAACGAGTTCTGGTGTGAACAGAAAGTGTGGCTTCTTGAGGCTGTCAGCCTCTCTGCTCCCAACTTACACACGCTCACTTTGCACTCCCACGTGTCGTGGATACACCAGAATTCTGTGCTGTGGTACATCACAAACACTGTATATTAACTGGAGAGCAAAGAACTATAGACACACATATTGGGTATATCTCCTCTGCTCACATGCATGCTCCCTTGTCTCATTAGACTTCATTTACAAAACAGGAGTTGAAAGACAAAATTATTAAGAATTTCAAGACAGCAACAGTAGAGCATTAAGCCAAATGCAGGGCTTTTTTTGAGCACAGGGCCCTTCTGAGAATGGGGACAGACAGAGGGTTATAGGATTGGGTAGTTGGGAGAGCAGGTGGAACAGAACCTTGACTTTGCCAAAGGAAATGTCTTATTATGAAAATCCCCTAACCTATTGGACTTTATGCTCCAGTTTCTGTCAGGAACATCTGAAAATTTTGTTTATATCTTTGGCTGAGAAAGTAGAGAAGATAGGAGGGAACTCTGCCAATTTTTTCATTCCAGTTGACAAGGAAACTTCACTGGGGTAAAAGTGAGAGACCAGGTATTGAACCTATATGACACAGACTTTAATTCCTAATTATAAGGGAAATTTTAAATGCATTTTCAGTGTCCCACTTATACTTTTAAAACACCTGTTGTCACTTAAAACTAAGAAATGGTGATCAGAGCAAAATTAGAATAAAATTTTCCACCCGGCTTCTTTTGTGTGGAGAATTTGCTTTTGTGCAATTCAAGACTATGTCAGTGTGCTTTTGCAAATATCAGAATTATCAGATTACGTGGTGAGATTTATAATAATGTCTTCATTCAGGGTTCAATAAGCTGTTTTCCAGCTGGCAGGTTCCTGGAATTGGACTTTCTTTTGAACTTTGAAATGTTTGCACATTTCTAAGGGTCCATATTCTATTTCATACTGGGTTTCTGCGCCAAGGTACTGTTGTTTCCAGCTTCTCCATCAACTAATATTTCTTTGTGCAAAGTCTGTAAAACCCTGTAAATGAAGCTCTTTGGGTTTGTAATGATTGCTTTCCAACATGTGAGGAAATATCAAAAGTAATTACTGAGTTGGTACTGTGGCTTCCCATTTGCACGTACTAAGAATGATAATATATATTGGCAAAGTACCTACTCCAAAGTGTTCCTGTCACTAACCCTCAATCACTCCCTGAATAGTGAGGATGAGGTAATGGCTGGAAATAAAAACCTCTTCCAATGGTTCTGTGCTGTGTCCAACCAGGAGGACGGCTTGTTGTCCCTGGTCAGAGGGCAGCACCCATGAAAAAAAAAAAGTTAAGCCCCAATCCAGAAAAATTTTGCCATACGTATGACCACTTTGGTTAATTTTGTTTCTAGTGTATTTTCTGTTGGGAATGATCCAGGTTGGCAATATGGGTTTGCTAGTTAATTACCAGATCTTCTCTTCCCTTGATGTTGACAAAAATGGTCACCATAATGAGAACTAGACTCAAGGCACGGAATAGATACAGGTCTTCTGCCTTTTCTCTCTATTGCCTCTGTCTCCTCCTCTCGAGATTCCCTGATGGAGGTGGGCTCTCTTCCACAAGACCTACTTACTCCCATCCCAGAACTGCCTCAAAACCTCACACACTTCTTTGCTTTTCATAAAAAGGGAGCAAAGTACCTACCAGCTTCTATTACAGGAAACGAAGGGGAACAAAGGTTCTCTGTCCCTCCCCAGCTTGATTCTTTATCTTTTTCACATGCCCTGGCTTTGGGGTAGTAAATATACTTTGGTGATTGCAAAGTTAACTATTCTTTTAAAATCACATAAAGTTTGATATCAATGAAAATATCCTAAAAGCCATTAGATATATAGTTTCGCCTTAAAGGATGGATCTTACCTTGCACCTTGAAGTCCACTTTACTGGGAGGCCTGGATCCACTTGAGATGGGCCTTGTAGAGCAGGATCTGGACTCTAGACAAGCTTAACGGACCCCATACAAACACAGACAGCATATTCTACACTTAAAACAGTAAAATGTGAGGTTATTTGGGACAATTTCCTGAAAATCAGTTTTTAAGTCTCTCTGTAGGTGATCCTGGGGTCTATAAGTTGTGGTGTTCATAGTAATTTAACTTCTGCCCAAGAGCAAGGGGAGAGGTAGAGAGACTAATCCAGTTATCTGCAGCCAGCATTTCTTTTCCTCAGGAAAGATCTTGACCTTAGAAATTCCTGAAGCGTAGAAAACCCTTCTCCAGTGTTCAGAAAAAGTAAAGGGAACTAGCCCCTTCTGCTAACCCCGGCTGAGTGTGGGGTGTATTTGTCCTGCAGAAGGTGGATTGATAGACAGAACCGCGTTGGTCATGCTTTCCCACCAGTTCCACACTGTAGCCACTTCAGGTTCTGCCATGTGTGCCAGATTGAATTAAATGCTTTTTTAAGTCTCCAAAGCAGGAAAACATCTTTCTCCGACTGGTATTTTTTTGCATATTTGCTACTGAGTGTCTGCACAATAAAGACACGGTCTGTAGCTTGTTTTGCCAGAAGGAGAAATCTAATTTGGCTTTGGTGGACGTTGCTGCTAGTCAGATACAGTTTAATTCTTTAATTGAAGCAGCTTCAAAATAGCTTGTGGACAATGCAGTGTTCCGCGGGCTTTCCTAGACCTGTCTGGGTGGAGACCACCTTCACTTTGTGGTTCTGAATCCCCTTAGCTTGTCAGAGTGTCTGTCAAGAAAATGTCTCCTCTGCAGTTGGTTGACCCTGCCATTGGCCTGTTGGAGCTGTGGTTAAGTCTGTGGCTGACTTCACGGACTTTAATTCCCTCCTTGTTAGCCAGAAAGGTGCTAGCATTGTGCCACCCAGGACAAAAGAGTGAGCCAGCTCCTCTCCAAAGGCTTCCAGGAATCTCTCCACTGGCTCAGCTTCAGTAGCCTGCCTAGAAGGCAGCCTGTTATCATGAAGCCTCTATGCTCTAAGTACCTTACATGCACTTAACTTTCCTGATTTGTACAAATACTTTGGGGACAGAAAAGTTTGGTGTAAAAGAAGACAAGTTTGGGGAAAGAAAAGATCTGCTCCAGGTCACAGGTGCTTGTGCCCCTCTGACCACCAATACCCAAAGGATGAGTCAGTTAAGGAGAGAGAGATGGGACCTCAGAGTTTGCTCAACATCTACTTAGAGACCTTACTGGCTTTGGCCAAGTAAACGTTAAGCTCTTCAAGGTGTGAAACTGTGTCTTAGTTATTTCTACTTGTCCAGTATATCACAGGTGCTCAGCAAACGTAGACTGATGATAATAATGATGATGATGATATCTAGACAAAAAACACATATCTACTACCTATTCATTCATTTCTAGTGAAGGCAGGACCTTGTCCCTGGCCTGATTCTCTAAGGCTTTGGTGCACGCAAGTAATTGTCCCCAGCTTTTTCATAAAAGTGCCGCTGTTCACTTGTAACCTTTATCTTTTTTGCCCACTTTTTTTTCTATCTTGTTCCTGAGTTTTTCTCTGTATATACTTTAGCCTCTGCTTGTTCTCTTCTGATTGGCTAGTTGTTTGAGTTATGTCTTATCTACCTTGGGCCATGCTTTCCCCATCATTCATCCTTTCTAGAATATATTCAGATACCATACATGCAAGCACAGGCATTCATATAGAAGATGATTATTAATAGTAGTATCAGCTGATATTTCTCTGTGTCTGTTACTCACCAGGCACTGGGCCTTTGCATTCATTATGTTAATCCTCACAACATCTTCAGAGGTAGGCACAAGTGTCATCCTATTTTACAGATGACAGTCCTGAGGCTTAGAGGGAGAGTAACTTGCCCCAGGTGGTAGTCATACCCAGGAAGTGCTGAAGTTGAACTAGAGCCCAAGTCTGACTTCAGTTACTGCCACTCACGTTATAGGTCACAAAAATGATGTCAGTGAGGTCTCCTGAGTGAAACAAAACCTCTGTACCAGTAGCCCCCTCACTCTGTGAGGACATTCTCCTTGACAAAGCCCTAGCCACTCAAGCCCAGTCTTCACTCACTGCCTCTCAACTGCTGACCAGCTCCAGGTGAAAGCTGTAAGCCACACTCGAGAGCCTTCCTTGTTTACCCCAGCATGACTTTGCCACCTGCCCTCATTGTGTTGTGAGAAGAGCTGAAGGAATATTCTGGGGCACTAGACACTGGGATGGAAGCTTTCCCTTACTCTACTTCCTGAGTGATAAGCACCAAAAGAAAGAAAACATTCATGGGTAAGAACTGGTTCTACCTTCCAGGACTGGGCCAGGCACTTTCCCAGACCCCGTCTCATTTAAAGTTCATCATGATCAAGCAAGAAAGGTTTTCGTGGTTGAGGAACTTGTGGCTTAAAGCAGTTGACTGACTTGCAATGAACACAGATAAATGAAATTTAACTGGAATTCCAATCCAGGGTGCCTGACTCCAAAGCTCATGCTTTTCTGCCTCCGCTAGGATCATACACAAGTGTCTGGAAACCCAAAGTAGTCCAGGGAGCCAACACCATTGCAAAAGCAAAGAGCATAATATAAGTTTTTCCATGCTTGGAAATAGTTGACTGGGGTGAATGCAAGGAAAGTTCTTAAATGATTCTTAACAAGATCTTAGACATTCTTACATGTCACCATCGAACATAAAGTGTTAGGTTTAATGGGATATTATTTACTTCCACTCCACATAAATAAACAAGTATGGGTGTGTCCACATGTATATTTATGAGATACCCTATGAAGTGTGGGAGGGAGATGCACCAATATTTTCTACTTTCCACACTCTAGGTCAGTGATTTGCCAAACGAGGAGCCCCAGGGGAGATTTGGCAATGTCTGAACAAATTTTTGGTTATCACAACTAGGGGAAGGCTGTGCTACTGGCATCTAGTAATTGTAGGCTGGGGATGCTGCTAAATATCCTACAACGCACAGGACAACCTGCCGCAACGGAGAATCATCAAGCCGAAGCTACCAGGAGTGCTGCGGCTGAAAGACCCTGCTCTACATTTTAAGATGAGGGAAATGGTACACTTTCTCCCAGGTTCCTGGCATTACAGAGAAGGGCTTATTCCTAGCATATCCCTCCTGCATCCTGGGTAAAAAAATAACTGTGCCTGGAACCAGGAATCTGTTTAGGAAAAACTCACTGTTTTTTCCTTTACTCTCATACTACTGCCATACTCACAGCAATTCTGACACTGGATGTGTGGATTTTTTTCTCATACCAACCAATTATCGGACACCAGCTAGGTGTCCTACAATTCAATGTAGTTCTGACACTGTCTGCCTGGAGTTAGCGTTAGATCCCACAACTTAATGGCTCAGTCTCACAAGACTGCCCCCACTTCAGATGCCAATTACAAGTCTCAGGTTGTCCCTGGTACTTTTGACCGACAGCCTGGTATAAATCAGCATTTATACCAGGCTGTCAGTCAAAAGTGACTTCCTCCTCAGGTTTGATAATTTGCTAGATCAGCTCACAAGACTCAGGGAAACACTTAAGTTTATCAGTTTATTATATGATAAAGATACAGATGAACAACCAGTTGAAGAGATACATAGGATGAAGTCCAGAAGAGTTTTGTGCATAGGAGCTTCTGTTCCTATGGAATTGGGGTGCACCACCCTGCAGCACATGGATGTGTTTACCAGCCCAGAAGCTCTCCAAACCTCATATTTTGGGGATTTTATGAAGGCTACATCATATAGATATCAATTATTAACTCAATGTCTAGTTCCTCTACCCTCTCCAGAGAATGGGGGAGTGGGGCTGAATGTTCCAAACTTCTAAATATGCTTGGTCTTTCTGGTGACCAGCCTCCATCCAGGAGCCCAATAAGAGTAGCTGAATTAGAGCAAAAGATGCTCCAATCACCCAGGAAATTCAAGGGGTTTAGGAACTCTGTGTCAGGAACCAGGGTCAAAGAACTGAGGAACTGAGGGTAGATAATAATAATGTATAACACTACTTCAGAGACTCTCTCAATCAGGGAGAACCCAATGAATTTAGGAAATTTGACAATCCTAGTGAAATCAGATTTCTTATCACTTACTTTTCTATTTGCTGAATCCCAACTTAAATTGAGATTCTGGCAGCCTGATCCTTTTCTCTTCCCTGCAGTGCTCAATTGATTATCACATTTGTCCCAGGTTAGTTCTTCATATTTCAGGCCTATTCTGGGCCTGCTCGGGCTCTGCTCAGGTCTTCAAGGTGCAGCAAAGAGGGGTGCAGGGCATCTTAGGGGCTAGTTCAGCAAGGAGGAGTGTGTTTACCTGTACCTAATTCAGCCAGTGATGTGTGGCCTCTATTTTACTAATTCAGAGCATTCAGAGGAGGAGAGAGGATGGGGCTGATTTTTATCTCCAGGCAGCACTAGCTCTGAATTTTTAAGGGAGCTTCAGACTGAATTCACTTATCAGTAAAATAAGATGTTTGGCTGCGTACTGACATCTTACCCAGTTGATCAGGCCAGTACTTTTAATTCTAGCAATACGTTTGAATCATAGATTCAGAGACCTGCAGTAGTGAAAGTTATCTACATAATTTTAGTATTTTCATTCATTAATTCAACAAACATGTTATTAAGCACTGGTGCTGGGGCTATAATTCTGTCACCTCTGTACATTGCTTTTATCTATGTCTAAGCCTCAGTATCCTCACCTGTAAAAAGAAAGATAACAGTGCTTCGTCATAGGATTTATTGGTGAATTCAGTGAGATAATACATGTTAAGCACTCAAGAAATGTTTGTTGACATTGTTGGAAGAAACACGGACCCTGATCTCACTGAAGGGTCTAGGGGAGAATACACTAGTAAATAGGCAATTAACAAACACTGTGAAAACTGTTGAGGGGGTTACCTCAGTGTTCACAGGATCACATACAAGAGAAACCCTAACCTGGACATGGGGCTTCAGAGAGGTTTCTAAGAGGAAATTTCACTTAGGCCGAACCCCAGAGAATGAGAAGGAGTTGGCTAGGCAGGGCATGGGCAGAAAAAGTACCCTAGACAAAGGGAACGTTATTTCTAAAGGCCCAGAGGTGTGGGAGAATAGACCTTTCAAGGAACTGGAAGAAGGAAAGGAGTAGTCGTCAGATAACTGCTGTTTTCATTTAGGTGTATATCCTTCAAGTTTAACTGCACAGAGACACGTATTTCCCCTCAAAAATAAGATCACCCTATTTTAGAGTCTGTTCTTTTTCTACACACTATAATGAACATCTTTTGACATCATTAAATATGCTTCTAAAATAGAATTTCTAGTGACTGTAAACTATCCATAGTTGGATCCACCACAATTTGCTTATCTAGTAGTTTATTTATTGAACATTTAATTGTTTTGAAGCTTTTTCCCCGGTAAAAATAATGCTGTGATGATCATGGAACCAATTAAGATTCTTTGGTCATAAGAAAAAAAGGGAGAGAAGGAATCTAGGGAGCTTAAGCAGAGAAGAAAGGGAGTTGTTGAAAAGCTGAAGCACCCAGCTTGGAAGGGATAAGATTCAGGGCAATGAAGAATCCAGGTGGCAGCACCAATGAACATTCAGTCCCCTCAAGTTGCCACTCCATAGAGTAAATCCAGTCCAGCCGCTCTTAATATGCTTGGCCATCCCATTCAGTTTCCAGATTCCCTGGAAAGAAAGTCCAACTGGCCTAATATGATCAGTTACTCTCCTCAAGGGAGATCAGGGAAACTTGTTAAACAGTATACAATCATGGCTGAACCATATCCCAAAAGAAAATCCAGATGCTGTGATCAAAAGGAGGAAGAATTGATATTAAGGCACAAAACCAACGACTACTACAACCATCTTACTGATAAATCTTTGCACATATCTATGATTATTTCTTTGGAATAAATTATGAGAAGTGGAATTGTTAGGTCAAAGAGTATAGAGCAATTTGAGGCTTTTGATGCATATCAGCAGGTTATTCTCAAGAAGGATTACTTCTGGCAATTCATCCTTTTTTTTTTCTCTTTTTTTATTGTGGTAAAATATATATAACATAAAATTTGCTGATTTAACCATTTTGAAGTATACAATTCAGTGGCATTAAGTACAGTCACAATGTCATGCAACCATCTCCCGTGTCTATTCCAAAAATTTTTCATCACTCTGAACCCATTAAGCAATAACTCTCCATTCTCACCTTCCCCCCAGATTCTGGTAGCCTCTATTCTGCTTTCCGTATCATGAATTTACCTATTCTAGATATTTCGTATAAGTGGAACCATACAATATTTGTCCTTTTATGTCTGGCTTCCTTCACTTAGCATGTTTTCAAGGTTCATCCATGTTGTAGCATGTATCAGAACTTCATTCCTTTCTATGACTAAATAATATTCCATTATATGGATATACCACATTTTGTTTACCCATTCTTCTGTTGATGAACACTTGGGTTGTTTCCACCTTTTGGCTTTTGTGAATAATGTTGTAATGAACATTCTCATACAAGTTTCTGTTTGAGTACCTGTTTTAAATTCTTTGGGGCATATACCTGTATACCTAGGAGTGGAATTGCTGTGTTAGGGTAATTCTATGTTTAACTCTTTGAGGAACTGTCAAACTGTTTTCCACAGTGGCTATACCATTTGGCAAATCATTCTTGATACTAAGCTCTGGGAAATGTTTCACAGATATGTTAAACTTCATGACTGGAGTATTCAAGATAAGCAAGAATAGTTCAATTGCATTTTTTGCCAAAAGTAACTCTCATTAAAAGCATGTAGCTTGGCATTTTTATAGCGAACTTATCAGTTTTTCCCTTGCCATTTTGAACCCAGACGACATCACCTGTCTTGTCTCAATGAGCACGTGAAGGCAGGCCTGTATAATTCTTTGTGCGAGCTTGTGATTTCCTTCACTTGCAGCGTGCCTAGAATTCTGATTTCATATTCAGTGCTTCTGGTGCCCCTTGTATGATGACCTTCTGGGCTGCATTTCTAGGTTGGAGGCTTCCTGATTCTCCATTCCACTCAGTTCTCTGGTTTGGGCATCATCCCCACTGGATTGGGCTAGAAATTCCTCACTACTACTACTGTGTACCATAGAACCCCAGCTGAGCCAGTGCTTCCTTCCACCTTTACTCGGGTCTGGGATTGATGGGGCTGAGTACAGAAAACCTCTGTAATTTGTTTCAGAACACATTACCTGAAGTCCAGTTGTAGATAAGACTGGCTAAGAGAAGCAAGGAGCAGGGGATCAGACTGGGGGATGTGGGTACCTTCAGGCCCTTCTAGTTCCAACTGTTTATTGAACACAGGTTCTAGGTGCTCAGGTTCTAGGTGCTGTATTAGGCAGCTGTGAGAAAACACAGTCCTATCATCATTGAATTCATAGTCTAGAAAATAAGACACACATGAATCAGAAAATCCTACTAATAAATGTGTAAATATAAACTGAATCAAATGTCCTAAGGGAAAGAAATTGTTTTCTGAGGACACATAACAGAAATGTGGTCCAGGAAAACTTCCCTGGAAAAGTGACCCTAGAGTTAACACCTGAGCTAAGAGTTAACAAATTTTGTGTGTGTGTGCACCCACACATGTTGGGGAGGGGTGTGCGGGATAGGAATGGGAGATAATTAGAGAAACAAGAAGGCCCTGTCCATGGTGGAAGGGATAAAAAAAATCAATGTCCTTGAGGATAAAAGGCCAAGTAGAGAAAGGTGGGAAGGGACTAATTCATGGCAGAACCACTGGTTTTAGCCACTGTCTCTAGCCGGCAAGCAATGGGGAGCCATTTGGCAGTTTTAAGTAAGGTGGTCAATAAATGGATTGGAGGGGATTTCATTCCCTCTAGAGAGGGCAGCAGGGAAAATTGTAGCTTTTAGTATTATTTCCAAAGATGCTTCAGTCACATGGAAACTTTCTAGATCTGCCCTGCAGCTCTCCCTCCGTGGAGGAAGTTGGAGCAGCAGGGTTCTTTCCTTTACACATGAGCCCTGGCCCACCGCCACATCTAGAGCAAAACTCCATGGGGATGTTCCACTTCACTTGTTCTTGGCTCTCTAAGGTCAGCTATCTAGAGAAAGAGTGGCTACCGGGGTAGCCTCGTGCCTACTAGAGCTATGTTTTTGTGACTTTGGAAGTCAGGCAAGAGGCTCCACGATGGAAAAATATTTGTCATTTGGCTTTCACACTTCAGTGCATGTACACTTCCCAGAAAGAGAAAATATTGAGATTAAACAAGTTTAGGCACCTGCAGCAACGCCTATCAGTGCTCAGGAAAACCATAACCTTTGAACCTTGCGAAGTTATCGTTTCACTACGATTCAGCCCTGAAAAACCTCCGATCAGTTTCAGGAGGTGAAACTTGATTCGATCATTCATTCAATCAAATATTTACTGAGTACCAATATCTGTGTTCACAGGCACCAGATATGCAAAAGTAAGCCCTGATCTCAAGGAGTTTCCTTCCAACCTTCCCAACACATGCACACGTGCACACACACGTACACACACGAGTTATATTTATGTTTTCAGGGCAACTTAGAGCATAATTGTGTACATACTAGAATACAACTATTTTCATGAGGCTAAAAAACATCTTTCAAGGAATAAAGAGAAGAAGAAGCAACGTTTATTAAATATTTTGATATATCAGGCACTAATAGATATTTCCAGGTATATTATCTCATTAAATCCCTATGAGGAAACTGAGTTTTATTTTATTTTAAGCATTTTTTATTTCTTTAATGTTGTATCTATTTTATTTATTTATTTTTGGCTGCATTGGGTCTTCGTTGCTGCGCACAGGCTTTCTCTAGTTGCGGTGAGCGGGGGCACCCCGTTTTTTTTTTAACATCTTTATCGGAGTATAATTGCTTTACAATGGTGTGTTAGTTTATGCCTTATAACAAAGTGAATCAGCTATACATATACACACATCCCCATATCTCTTCCCTCTTGCATCTCCCTCTCTCCCACCCTCCCCATTCCACCCCTCTAGGTGGTCACAAAGCACCGATCTGACCTCCCTGTGCTATGTGGCTGCTTCCCACTAGCTATCGGTTTTACATTTGGTAGTGTATATAGTCATGTACCACAATGCTCATTGCAGCTCTATTTACAATAGCCAGGACATGGAAGCTACCTCAGTGTCCATTGACAGATGAATGGATAAAGAAAGTGTGGCATATATATACAATGGAATATTACTCAGCCATAAAAAGAAACGAAATTGAGTTATTTGTAGCAGGGGCTACTCTTCGTTGCAGTGTTCTCATTGCGGTGGCTTCTCAGCGCAGGCTTCTCTCATTGTGGAGCACTGGCTCTAGGTGCGCGGGCTTCAGTAGTTGTGGCACACGGGCTCAGTAGTTGTGGCTCACGGGCTCTAGAGCGCAGGCTCAGTAGCTGTGGCACAGGGGCTTAGTTGCTCCACGTCACGTGGGATCTTCCCAGACCAGGGCTCGAACCCGTGCCCCTTGCATTGGCAGACGGATTCTCAACCACTGCACCACCAGGGAAGCCCCAGAAACTGAGATTTAGAGATAATAAATAACTTTCCAGGATTTGAATATATATCTTTCAACTCTAAGCAAATTAATTGTCCACTTTTGTTTCTCTGTGAAGCCTTCCTGGAATCCCCTGGTCATAAATAATTGTTTTGGCTTCTGAATTCCCTAAGTTCTACGAGTGGTTCCCGCTTCTGTGGTGTTTACTTTAGTCAGCCTCATTTTACAGAGAATTGCTTACATGTATCTTGACCCCTAGGTTCCTTGAGGACAGGAAGATGTCCTGTTCATCTTAGTATCACTTGGGCTGAGCAGAATATCTGCATGCCACTAATATGTGCTCAGAGAGTGCTTGTAGAATGGAAGATGTATTCGCAGGCCTCACATGGGTGGTCAGAGCCTAAGGCCACAACCCAACACCCCTTCCCCACTCCTAGTTCTGTAGTGTATCACCAAGGGTCTCATGGTCATACAGTGTGGACCACCCAGGCTGCAAGCCCAAGCCCTGATCACATTTCCATCAGCAGCTGCCCCTTGCCACCTTTCCAGCCTAGTGGTGCACACTCCAAAGCTACAGTCCGCTCCCAGGAAGCCAGACTCCAGGCTGAGGTCCACACAGGTTCTGGCAACAAGACTCCTTCGCTGACCATACACCCCGCCCAGACTGGGTCACATGTATGATACTATACGGTCTCATAGATTTCTCCATTACCATTTGTTCTACTGAAATTAATTGCATAACTCATTGGTTTAAGGACTATTTTTCTTGATAAGATTTATAAACTTCATGATGGCAAGAACTGTATTTGTCTTCTTCACCACTATGTTCCTAATGCCTAGCATGGAGCCTTGAACATAGTACACATTCCATAATTGAATTCTAGCACCTCCTATAAGCCAGGCGCTCTACTAGGCATGGGCTTTAGGAATGAGTAAGTAGTCTTAGACCTTGAGGAACACAGGGTTCAGTGATTAATCCAGTAAATTCTGCAACCCTCTGTCAATTTCTTTTTTTTTTCCCATTTATTTTGGTTGAACTTACTCTATATACTGCGTTTTCCAGCTTTCAGACCACAATTGACTTTCTGACAAATACTAAAGAAAAAGAAAAGATTTAAAACCTCTGTCTTTTTAGGGTCATCTGTTATTAGTTTTCCCTCTCCAGCTAATAAATAGACTCTATTTTTCTTCAACTTCTTCTCATGTCTGACACACTTAAAGAATGTTTGTTTGGGTCTCTCTTTGTCCCTTGAAAATTGCAATGCATTCCTTGCTTTGGATTTTTTTATTGTTGACATGAAAAGCTATTATATTTGCCTTCCTTTTTATGACTGTTATTGTTTGAAAAGTTCTCTTTCTATTGCATCTTTCATGCACTGTCCTTTTATTGTTGTTGCTGTTGTTAGATATATATGTGCATTCTTTCTTTTTTTCCTATCTCATCTATGCTTAAAGATAATTTTTTCTGCATTTTCATGTCATTGCCTTAAGAGATATTCAGGAATTATTCCATTTGTTTAATTTTATTTGTGATTATATAAATGGCACATATTCATAGCAAAATAAAAGAAAGGAGAAAGGGAGGGAGGGAAGAAGGAAATATAATTTGGTTCTGCTGCTTTACATGAGGGAGAGATAAGGACAGTGAGAGAGGGAAAGTGGAGTTTTTTAAAAAGAGGCAGACTAAATAGGGAACTGAGAAAAGAATAAGGGTGAGAGAGGCGTCTGAAGGTGGTGCACGGAGCTAAGTAAAGGTGCAAATTTCACATTCACTTTGGCTTTAACCTACCGTCAGCTGACTTACCAACCCAAATCCTAGATTCCCCTGAGGGGAATCTACATTCTACTTTGATTAAAGACTTAACTATGAAAGAAAAACTCTAAAAGTTTTAAAAGAAAACATAAAATATCTTTATGAAATAGACATGAGGAAGGACTTCTTAAACAACACAAAAATAAATAAATAGATATTTTATGCCCACTAGACTGGCAAAAATTAAGAAGTCTGAAAATAACAGGTGTTAGCAAGAATGTGGATCACAGGGAACACATACAGACACTGCTGGAGGAAGTATAAGTTGGAATAATTGGAATCACTTTGGAAAACAGTTTGGCATTATCCTGTAAACCTGAATATTTTTATACCTGCGTGTAACCCAGCAATTCCAGTACTACAGTTTGTACTATAGAACCGTGCTTCTCTTAACTTTGACAAGCAACCGAATCACCTAGAGAGCCACACAATTTGGGGGCCTCACCCCTGGAGATTCTGATTCAGTACATCTAGGATAAAGTCCATGTATTTGCATTCCTAAGAAGCACCCAAGTGATGAGGCACTGCTGGTTTCCAATCACAATTGGAGTAATGCTTCTCCAGATTTCTTCACCTGGGTCTTGGGAAACAGGAACAAGAATGTTCAAAGACACGTTGTTCATAATAGCAAAAATCTGGACACAACTCAAATATCTATCAGCGAATAATGGATAAATAAATTGTAGTATTTTTACACAATGGAGTATCATACAATATTGAAAATGAATAAACTGTAAGTACGCGTAACTACCTGGATGAATCGTTGAAGCATAATGTTAAGTGAAAAAAGTAAGTCAAAGAAAACTACATACAGCGTGATACCACTTTTATAAAGCTAACAAATTAAATAATATATTGCTTAGGAGCAAATATATATATATATGGATAAAACTAAACTATGAAGGAAGGGAATGAAAAACATAAAAACGAGAAAAGGAAGACTCACATAACTAAATGCAACAGTGTGGGTATTATGGTAGCTTTTAAGATGGATGGTGGGTTCTCATATGCTTCAGAACTGTCATTAAGTTACATATATTCTCCTGTATATGGAAAACATATACATAAGAACTTGAAGCTATATTTAAAGAAAATTCTCACAGGTTGAAGAAAAGGCTTAGTCTTTCTGATTAAAAGTAGTCCCCAATGGTGCTTTGTGACCGACTGGAGGGGTGGGATAGGCAGGGTGGGAGGGAGGGAGACGCAAGAGGGAAGAGATATGGGAACATATGTATATGTATAACTGATTCACTTTGTTATAAAGCAGAAACTAACACACCATTGTAAAGCAATTATACCCCAATAAAGATGTTAAAAAAAAAAAGTCCCCAAGTACAGGCAAATTAATGCAGAAACTCACATTGACACATTCCTGGTAAAAATTCAAATATCAAGGATAAAACATGACTCCTATAAGCATCCTGGCAGGACACAAAAGGTAGAAAACAAACAGGCTAACCAAACATAGAAAGAAATTCATGCTAGCTTCAAACTTCTCTGCAACAACTGCTGCAAAAAAATAATTTCAGAATTTATTTGGAAAAATAAATGAATATTACTAATTAAGGAACATTTGAACAAAGAAAGGAAAATTATAATGAAATGAACTTGAATCTCTAGATATTAAATGCTAACTATAATAATGAAAATGATGTGAAACTGATTTTTTAAAAATAGAGAGTTCAGGGCTTCCCTGGTGGCGCAGTGGTTGAGAGTCCACCTGCCGATGCAGGGGACGCGGGTTCGTGCCCTGGTCCGGGAAGATCCCACATGCCACGGAGTGGCTAGGCCCGTGAGCCATGGCCTCTGGGCCTGTGCATCCGGAGCCTGTGCTCCGCAATGGGAGAGGCCACAGCAGTGAGAGGCCCACGTACTGCAAAAAAAAAAAAAAAAAAAAAAAAATACAGAGTTCAGTAGAAGAGAATAGAAAATCCAGACACGGAATTATATATAACATTTCTTATCAGTATATGTATCATGATATAAATATCATAAACTATTATATATGACATATGCATATATTTATATGTTTTTATGTGTTATATATAACATGATTTTAAATATGTTATATAATACACATTATTATATATAATTATATATCATTTATATTATATATCACAATGTATATTATATTGTACATATGTGTGTATGTATATATGTATATGTATATATAGTATATATGTATTATAATATATATGCACATTATACCATATCATATATTGTATAATATATACAATATACATTATAATACAATATAGTATATACAGTATATTATATATTAGATAATAACAGACATGATAATGTATAATATTATATAATATAAACATTTATATTTCATATGTATAAATTTTAGTTTGTGATAAAGGTGGGTTTAGGGATAGGTTATTCACTATATGATGCTACAACAACTAATAGATAATTTAGACAATAGTAAAGTTAGTACCATACACCCAAATATTTTTCAGTGAATTAAAAGTTTAAATTTTTAAATGATAATATAAAAAGAACTAGAAAAAATATCAATGAATATTGATCTTACCCTTGTGTGAGGAAGGACTTTCTAAGGATAAAAGAAAAAGAAGAAATCAAAAGAAAAAGATTTATATATTTTTCTATAAAAATTTTTGAAATTCTTCACGTCAAAAAAATCATAAAAAGTGATAAAAAGCAAACTACAAATTTGGACAGAATATTTGTTTCATAAATATTCCAAAGGATTCTTACCACTAATATTAAAAGATATGTTACAAATCAATGAGAAAAAGGTGGACATCCCATTGGAAATACTGTCAATGTGATCATCTCTTCACAAAGATTACTTCAAATCAAAGACACAGAAATTGTAGTCAAGTAAGAGCAATGAATTTTTTTTATCTATATGATTGACAATAATGAAATATTTGCTATTTTAAATATAAGGAAACCATATTTAGCAGCCATCCTAAGTCCACTTAAAGTTAATTAAGGTAAATGGGCAAGGCTTAGTACTCAGGGCAGATTTGGAGCTATTCTGGAGACAGACAAGCTCTGGGACTTTGTTCTGATTTATTCAATTCACCAGACATTTTTAAGCAGCTGATGTTATAGATGACCACAAAAGGGAAAAAAAAAAAAAAGATTATTGAAAGATGAAGGCTGAGAAGACATGATTGATTTCTTTAAGATCTTGAATAGAATGCCTGCACTGAAGAGTATGTTCACTGAATTCCAGAAATGGGGGGAGGGGGGAAGCTCCTAAACAAATTAGGAGGCCCTATTTACATGGTGAGTTATAAACACTGAAGTCATTACCCCATAATAGGGTTTAAGAGCAAATACAAAACAAATACAAAATATGTTTTGTATCCAATATAAAAATAAAACATGATAATAGCAAATACAGTAGAAATTAAGGTGGCGGTAAATAGGCATTTGTAAGTTCAAACTCCTGTGTAGATTACAGATTATTTATTTATTTATTTATTTATTTATTTATTTATTGGCGGTACGCGGGCCTCTTACTGTTGTGGCCTCTCGCGCTGTGGAGCACAGGCTCCGGACGCGCAGGCTCAGCAGCCATGGCTCACGGGCCCAGCCACTTCGCAGCATGTGGGATCCTCCCGGACCGGGGCACGAACCCGTGTCCCCTGCATCAGCAGGCGGACTCCCAACCACTGCGCCACCAGGGAAGCCCCTGAGTATTTATTAATCAGCTACAAATGGACCCTGGAATGTTTAAAAGCACCACATTGTTTTTAGTTTAGAATTATTGAGGATGACCAAGAATTAGCACCATGGTTTGCAGACATTCTTCTGTTTGTATTTTCACCTCTGGAATCAGGACTCTGGTCTCCTGTCTGGAGGAACTTCATCCTCCTCCCACCACATTAAGGGTGACAATATTTGGAGGATGATATGTTGGATTCTCACATTGGTGACAATCCTAAAGATTGGAAATCTTCCATTCTATAATTAAACAGAAGTCATAAACCAGTATGAAAGTAAAGTCATAGGGAAAGAAAGTTGAAAATTCAAGGCCCAGCTGGTTGGTCTTTTATATGTGAAAAACTGATTCATTTGCTTTGCATGCCACTCGGGGCTCGCTCCACTGACATTTCCTCATTTGGCCAGTTGCAAAGGCCACTTCAGATAACGCCCACTTCATTATGAACCGAAAATGAGCACTTCATTGGGGTGATCATGCTTACAGGGTTAGGGTCTCGCTGGTCCTGATTCACCATATTCCCGGTAAGAAGTGGATTCTGGCCTGCGTGTTTGTATGTTTACTCAGAACACCCGAATGTGTGTCTATCTCTGACTCTCTGCCTCTCTATTCTCCTCAGGACTACTGGCTCTCTCTCCTTTACAAGCGCCTGATTGGCCCCAAAGTCTTGGCTGTGCATGTGGCTGGGCTCCAGCGGAAGCCACGGCCAGGCCGAGTGATCCGGGACAAACTAAGGATTTATGCTCACTGCACAAACCACCACAAGTAAGTCTGCAGAGAGATGGCACAGAAAGCCACCCCTGGGGAGCTTCAGGCCCCTTTGAGAATTTCATACATGGGACCCCTTCAAGACTTATTGAAAACCACTTCTGGATTCACTTTACCTGCTCTTTGCAGGTTTCAAATGGTTTCTGATAAACAGCTTTTTCTCCAAGTAAACCCCCTCTCTCACACTTACAGGATTTATTCATAAAACGTTCATAAAAATACATGCCATTTGTTCATTTACTTCTTCATCCAACAAATTTTTACTGAGCATTTTCTCTCAGCCAGTTGATGTGATGTCCAGGAGGCTTATTTATATGCCTCTGCCTGAACCAAGGGTAGCGATATAAAATCTGTTCCTAAGATACACCAGGCGAACTTGAGGAAATAAGTCTACGTCTCTAAGATGCATTTTGGAGAGCTATACCACTAGAAACCTAACCATATACCAGTGCATCCCAAACTGAGAGTGCCCAAAAGTAGTCAGGCCAGCTTTAGAGCTACTTCAGTATTTGGAAAACCTTTTCAGCTATTTTAAAGGTTAAATAAAATCTAGGCTTCCTTTTTTAGGGGGCCGGACTTTGAGCAATCAGCACGGTAACAGGTATGATTATGCTCTTTTTCATCTGAAGCTCTGGTTGTCAGAGTTGTCTTTTAAAAAATAGGAAAAATAATTAGTAAATAAATAAAGTTTGGCAGATAAAATATTTTAAAACGTGAGGTTCATAAGGTAAAAATTTTAAACTGAGCCTAAAGCAAAACCCATCAGACCAAATATGGCTTTCTTACATCACTTTCTATTTAAGGAACAGAGTAGGCAGCTCTGGAAGTAAGAACTTTTCTGTTCCTGCAGAGAAACCTCATGTGGAGTGGGAGTGAGGGAGAAGGAAGCAAGCGCCTCCAGCCAGATCTTCCTTCCAGTGAGCCTGTCAGGAGCTGATCACGGGTAGCGGAGGCACAAAGAGCTCCAGTGGTCAGGTTACAACAGATGCTCCTTCCCCTTCCTTGATGACAGAGGAGCCAAGCCAGTTAATTTATCAGGATAAGATTTTTCAAAGGATCACTCTGAGCATAGGGGGGTCAGGGGCCAGTTGTCTTGTCTGTAGACACAAGTGCCCATTGTGGATGAGTGGAGGCTGCTTTGGGCAGAGGCCAGAGGCTTTCAACGTCCCTTTTGCTCCACGGGAAGCTCAATCCAATACCTGACAGAGAGCGACTGCTTTATGGCCTCGGCTGGAGTTATCTGATCACCACACAAGGAAACATTGTATTCCTTGTCTCCACCCTGGCCTTGAGGTAACCACCCAAAAGGTGGACCCCCAGCTTCAAGAGAGAAAAATTACTCTTGGCACCTTTTGTCTCTTTTGGGAAGCACATCAGTATGTGCCCTTTATACTACAGGTCTGAGGACACAGGGGAAAATGTCAGTAGTCAAGCCACGGGCTTAGCAGAATTTGAGGGTCTTCACAGAGGTCTCTTCACATTGTTTCATCCCAGTGTCCATCCTGACGTTCTTTGACGTTCTTGTGGGAAGTTGTCACTAATATTCTGAATATACTGTGCCCTCAGGGCCAGTGCCTCATGCATTTTTGTATTCTTGGTGTCCAGTAGAGTGACTGGCCTGAGGAAGGTCTCAGTGAATGTTTGATGAATGGGCGAGTGAAGGAATGCAGAAATAGGGCATCAGGACATCACTGATGATTTACAGTTATAGCTCTCTTTCCTTTTGCTGTTACCACACTGGCCAGAAGGAAGGGGTGTGGTGGAATGGTTAAGAATTCTGCCATTCACTAGCATCGAATCATTCATTGCATTCAATATTCTCTCTCCATCACCAGGTCTCCTCTGCTTTCTATGGAAAGTCACTCCAGAACCTCTCTGAGGAAACAGTGCCACTGTGCTTCTGTCAGTTCCATCCCTCTTTCTCCCTGTTACATAAAAGAAAGAAATGGCTTTACTAATCTATTCCACAGATGACCTTAGTGATTACTGGGGTGAAGGTCTTTTTGTTCCTATTAGAGAAGAAAGCCCACAGTGGATACACTGAGCTGGCTGAGTTTGCCGATCTTCTCCATGTTAGTGGGTGTCCGGTGCCTTAGATAGGTGGACACAAAGATAGAACTGTCTCTGCTCCTTCTCTGTGGGAAGCCACGTGCCCTGTCTGTGCCCCTTCATCCTCCATAGCAGTCACGAGGAAGCACTCCTGGTTCACTTAGTTTATTTGTGGCCAAAGAGGCCAAGGTCACAGAAATGTCCCAGAGTGGGCATGTTAGCTTCACGCTGTCCAGTCTTGACCAATACTCTGAAAATATATATCCTTGCTCAAAATAGGGAATTGGGTGAGAAAGTATAAGTTTACCAGTAGAATAAACCAAAGAAGGGGTCTTTTAAAGTAACTCCTGCACTCCAGTCTGTATTGAACACTTGCTGTGTGCCAAGCGTCTTGCCAGATATTCACATTTGTATTATCGTATTAAATTCCAAAGGTTCTATGGTATCACACGTATAGGCAAGTAGCAACATTAATAATGTAAAGATTTTTACATTTGGAAAGAACCCTTAGAGATCTTTGGCCTGGTGTCCTATATAACACAGAAATGCCCTTTACAATCTCCCTGACAGTCATGAACCTCTACTTGAATACCTCACTCCCTCTCATGGCATCTCTTACACTGTGGGTCGTTTCTGACCTAGTAGAACCTTGTCTTTTATGACTGATTTAGGATAAAGAGTTAGATACTCATACCAACACTAGCAGGTGCTTTTCTGCTTTCTGTTCTAGAGGCAACAAATTAGGACACTGGCAGCGTAGCAATTCTCACCCTAAGTCTTCTTATTCAGAGAACGAATAAGTTTTGACTAGGAAACCGTCTTTTTCTAAACCATTCTGCTAACACAATGTATGTTTCTGGGAGGAGCTGAGGTCCTTAGCCAAGTTCAGAACCAGTTGAAGCCTGGTGGATACTGAAGCAAAATTGAGCCTTTTGGGGTTCAAGTTCGTTTATTATTGGCAAAGCACAACTTCCTGTTTTTCAGAAGTTTTTTTAAAGACTCATAAAAAGGTTCCTGAGGCTTCTTGGACATCAAATGGCTCTTACAAAACAATATTTTGATGAGTTAAGTGTAAATGAATCAGAAACATGTGGATTAAATTTCCCTTAAAATACACAGCGCTTTGAAATTAGGGGAAAAGATGTTTGGCAAAACATGGCCTGACTTTTACCAAACCCAAGAACTTTGAATTAGATTTGGAGACAATGGACCAACACAGTTTTCAAACACATAGACTTTCACTGGAAATGGCCACGGATTTCAAAGCGACACCCTCCCTTCCCTTTCCTAGTCTCCCAGCTTCACTGGAGACATTTCTAGAACAGGGACTGTTTTTCATCTGTAAGTCAAGATGCACCTCCCCATATGACACCCCTCGCCTCTTCTATCCATGATATTCCAGGCCCAGTCCCCACTCCTGACTCACTTCCTCCCCCTCCCACATGGCAACATAGGGATGTCAGGCAGCAAAAGAACAGCCAGAAAGATGAACTCCAGATACACGCATTCTCTGCTGGTGACAAAGTCTTACCATGAGTGAGACATGGAACAAGACAGATGTTCTACCAGACAGAAGGGGCATTAACGGAGAGAACAAAAAGCCCCCTGGACTTGACAACATCAGAAGGTCAGCAGTTGCCTCCAGTCCACACCTTCAGTAGGACCCCATTTCCTTAGGGAACAGATAGTCCTCCGAGATTATTTTTCTGTCGGCAGAGAATGTACATTCTTCAGGAATCTGGTTTCTCAGCATAGTACTTTCAGGTTGGTGCTGCATTCCCCAGCCAAGAATGTGTCTTCACAGCCAAAGGCCTCTGCTTAATGTCCTTGCCCATCAGCGAAGCAGGGAAAGCGATGACCAAGGGGGTCTTCAATGCCAGTTCCTACCTGAGGAGGCTCCGTGAGCTCTGTGAGAGCCTTGGCAAGTTGGTGTCTGGGCTGGCTTTCAGTACTGGCTTGTCTCCCCCAGTGGAACTGTGTAAATGGAAATCAGACCACTGCCGAGCAGCTTGAAAAGATAGCTTTCCCTGAAGCCGTGGTGTGATTTCAGGTCTCCCTCCCACCCACCGCTTCCCCACATCCCTCCCTTCTCCTCTGCCATCTCCAAGGGCTCATTCTGCCCCAGCTCTGCAGAGGAGAAACTCCTAAATGCAAACACGCAGCTCTGTCCACCTCTGCTGCTAGCCTTTGAGAAGGTTGTTTGATGGGAGTTAGCAGAAGGCTTCACCACAGTCTGTGAAAATTGGTACTCATGCACGCCTGCTTTTGCTCACACGCTGAAGCCCGCAGTGCCTGTAGTTAATGTCGTTTTGCACACCGCTAAGCTAAGCTTAAAGCCCACCAATGGAATTTAGTTGGTGTTCGTTAATGTTGGTAAAATGCTAACATCGGCTAGCAGCGTCTTCCTTCAGATCTCTGATGACACAAGTCTGCACAAATAAGTGGGCATTCTCTTCTGACCTAACTCATTGGCTCCAAAAGCTAGTTCACATGCTTCAGGGGACTGAGGAGAAGGACCAGAGGAGGAGGGACCAAATAGAGGAGTCATTTAATAATTTATCAGAATATCAATTCAGGTATCCAAAAACCTTGAATGCAATAATGTACCCTCCTACAGATGCAAGAAAAATCACCGGACACACAGCCAAAAGGGTATACTCTGGAAACTCTTCTCATAACCTTAATGGATTGCTCTAGGCAAGTGGTTCCCAAACCAAACTCATCTGCCAAATATCTTGGAAAGATTTTTTTTAATATCGATTCCCAGACCCCAATCACAAATGGATTAAATAAAGGGATGAGGCCTGGAAACCGTATTCTGTATTTTTTTTTAGTCCAAGTTATCACAATGACTGGCCCTTGGTCACTCAACTCTTAATTAGCACATTTAGAGGCATAGATGAGTGACCCAGAGGCTGAGGTGTGCTGTTTCTGCAGGGAATGATATTTTCCTGTGGGCACAGTTGACTTAGAGTTGCTCTGAATTTCTCCTCTGAAAGCAGGATGGGGCCACTTTGTAAACCTGTGCTGGTTTAAAAGGATTCCAAAAAGTGAATAGTTATATAATCATGGGGTAGGTAAAGTAGCAAAAGTAGAAATCAAAAAGGTCAATAAATTTGACTGCCTAGAAGTTTTGAACTTTTATACATCAGAATACAACGCAAACAAACTGAATCAGTCAAAGAAAACTGGGAAAAATTTTGCAATATACATGCAAACAAAGGATCACTATCTTTAATAGATAAATAGTTTTTATATATCAATAGAAAAATGGGCAAAGGACATGAACAGTCAGTTTACAAAAGAAGAAATGGCAAAGAGACAAATGAAAAAAAATACTGTGCCTCAGTGTGAATTTTTTAAAAATACAAATTAATACAACATTGAAATCCCATTATCACCCCTCAGGTTGAGAAAGATATTTTAAAAGGTTAATATCCAGTGTTCTTAGGGGTATGAGGATATGGGTGCTCTCATACCTAGGTGATCAGAGCAAACTGATACAAGCTTTCTAGATAATATCAATATTATCAAAATGTGTATATTAGTCAGGATAGACGAGGTTATGCTCTGATAACGAAGGACCTCCAAATCTTCACGGCTTTCAATAAGAAAATGTATTTCTCTTTCACACTACTTGTCTGTCATGGCTCAGCTGTATCTCTCCACATCATCCTCATTCCAGGATGCAGACCAATAGAGCAGCCTCTCTCAACAACATTGTCGGTCTTCTGGCAGAGGGAAAAGAGACATGGCAAAATATGGGCTGCTTACTAGAGCCTCTGCCCCAGAGGTTTTAACATGTCCACGCACATTGCATTGACCAAAGCCAATCGTGTGATCACTCTAGTGTTCAACAGAGCCGGGACAAAATAATCTTCCTTCCCACAGAGAGGGGCACCAACTGGGTAGGAATCAGCTTTGGTGAGGAATCATACCCTGCATTCCCTTTGACCTAGTGTTTCCAACTTCCAGCACTTTATCCATCAGAAATAATCATGAAGTGCAAAAAGTTTATATAAATGAAGTCCTGCATCACATAATTTATAATGGCAAAAAATTACAAACAACGTAAGTCCCCAAAGGAGGAGCCTAGTTAAATAAAGTTAAATAAATTTCTATGATTGAAGGACTTAATATTCAATAAGTGAAGAATATATAGGGCTTCCCTGGTGGCGCAGTGGTTGGGAGTCCGCCTGCCGATGCAGGCGACGTGGGTTCATGCCCTGGTCCGGGAAGATCCCACGTGCCGCGGAGCGGCTGGGCCCGTGGGCCATGGCCACTGAGCCTGCGCGTCCGGAGCCTGTGCTCCGCAATGGGAGAGGCCACAGCAGTGAGAGGCCCGTGTACTGAAAAAAAAAAAAAAAAAAGAATATATAATAACAATGACATGGCAGCATGTTTAAGATGTTCACGAACTAAAAAAACTGATGAACAATGTGATCCCAATTATGTAAAAACTGAGAAATATATATATGTATGTGTCAAAGAACTCAGTAAATATTTGTTGAATTAATAAACTAAAAAATACTGGAAGGGTATCTACCAAAATGTTATCATATCTTAAGACACTTGGATTATGGGGGATTTTTCTTTTTCTTCTTTGTGTTTCTCTATATTTTTCCTTTTTTTTTCCAATCAGCATATTTTACTTCCATATTCAGGAAAAGATATTTTGTTTTCTAAAATTATTGCAATACATTTAAACAAAAACAAAAGGGGTGTGGTGGGAAGTGGGTATCTTCTTTGCAGGACACCACAGTAACAAGGCCTTCCTGTCTTTGAAAGGCTAGGATGGCCAAGAACCCTAAAATAAGTGCCCTTTCCTGGGGTAGTCCTGTTTCATGCAGCCTGTAAATGATCTAGAAGCATCTAACAGACCACTGTGTTTCCATCTTTCCCTCTGTCTCTCTCTCTCTCTCTCTCTCTCTCTCTCTCTGGATATCAGCCACAACTATGTTCGAGGGTCCATTACACTTTTTATCATCAACTTGCACCGATCAAGAAAGAAAATTAAACTGGCCGGGACTCTCAGGGACAAGCTTGTGCACCAGTACCTACTGCAGCCCTATGGACAGGAGGGCCTGAAGTCCAAGTAAGTGCCGACCCGGAAGTAGATTAGGAGCGAGCGCAGCAGGAGCTGGGTGTGTGGGGAGCTGGAGTGCCACTTTGCTGAGGGCACCAAGGCTGCTGCTAATTCACTCAGGGACTGCTTACTCCCTTTAGGACCCTGGTCAAGCCCCTCCCTGTCTCTAGGCTTAGAGTCCCCAACCATAAAGTCAAACGATGGACAAAATGTATCTCAACAAGGACACTCTTGGATTCTGGACCGCAGGATTCTTCATTATGCAGGATGATCACATTTTAAGCTATTTAGCATCCTTGGTCCCTACCCACTAAATGCTAATAGCACCCCCAGTCATGTGACAACCAAAAACAGTTGTAGTTAAGAACCACATCCATTCCAGCTGTAACATTCTGTAGTGCTGTAACTCCCTGTTTGTCTCCATCTACAAACCTTGTGGGGCTTAAAGGAAGGAGCACTGGACAAAGGATCAGACGTTCAGAGGTCAGGAGTCAGTGCTAATGAATTAAAAATTTGGATTTAATTAAAAGATTTAATTTGGGGTTAATTTGGATTAATTTTTAATTTAATAAAAAATAAATGTAAATAAAACCCTGGAGAAATAAATAAAATCACTGTAAGAATAAAAAAAAGAGTCAGTTCTGCCCCTAACTTTATAGTTTTGGGCACATCACCTCTCTGGAATGCAGTTTCCTTATCTGAACATTAAGAGAGAAATTATATTCTGGGGGCCCTGTAGTCTCTTCAAACTCTGTAAGTGTATGATTCTGTGATACTCTACCTCCCTCAGTCTCTTCTAGAGACTTTGGCAACACAGAAAGCAGCTCTAGGCCACCCCATCCTGGAGGAAGGCCTCCCAGGAAGGGTATGGGATACTGTACAGACTGGGAGCGCTCCCATTCCTTTTTTAATGTTTACCAAGTTTAACAAAGCTACAAACTTGGAGCAGGTGGCTTGTGTTCCCACAGCTGCCCACAACTATTTGCGCTATAATTGTTTGCTGTTTCACAACAACCTTGGTGGCTTGCATTTGGTTTCCAACTGTATGCAATGGGAACAAAACACAATCTGGGAAGTCACTTATTGAGCCTCTTTAGCCCACGCTAGATCTGTATTCAGTCTTGGTTCACATACTGGCTCTTTTTTCTGGCTATAAGTACGTTGCTCCCACTTTTCTTTCCCCTCAATCCTATCTATCCCAGCAGAACTCCCGTGAGCATTTTATCCCCTCTCTCCATTTCCCAGTAGTTCATGACTGGTGTGCTGAGTTCCTGGTCTTCATTCTAGGCAGGAGACTTGGTTCTGGTTCACTAAATAACCTGGGCAAATCCTTTAATCCTAAGCCCATGTAAAGTTCCTGATACCTAGTAAACGCTCAGTAAATGCCCATTGCCTTCCTCTTCCTCAACTCAGAACTCTAGCCAGTTGGGGACGAAGAGGGAAACAACTGCTCTAAGAATGTTCTTCAAAAGTGGCATCTTCTCAGACTTTTAAGATAATGTGTGGATAAGACATCTGTTAAGATTATGATAAAAAGACATAAGAACTGCATAAATGCAAAACCATGAAACATGCGGAAATGATGGTCCAGGGTGGCACAATTTTATGAGCTTGTTTCTCCATCAGCCAAGGGCACAGGCCTCTAACCCTGTTTACCCAACTCTGTGTCCCTGCCTCCAGGATCACAGCTCTGATGTTTGAACCTGGCCACACCTTGGCCCCTGTCCTGCTTATACGTGCTCTTTAGAGTGACTGAAGTGACTCTCACTGGCTTACCGATATGCTGCATTTCCAATTATGCTCTCGTGCATCTAACCTTGTCACCATCTCGGTGAGGAGCTATGTTCTGGCTTTGTTGACAACGTCAGAGAAGGACAGGGGAAAAGAGAATTTCACTCCACAGGGGTCCTGAAGAGGAATTTGGTAACACCCACTGAAATCAAATAGCAATGTTATGCAATTAGAAGAGGGAGCTGGAACCCGAAAGCCTGGATATGAATCCAGGCTACCATTACCTGTGTGACCTCAGCTCCCTTACCTGTCAAGCGGGGTTATTGTGAGAATCAAATTAGAGCATATGGGTGAAATGAAGCCTTCTACAAATGAAAATTTCACACATCCATGCATGCACATCCATATAGAAGTATAAATACAGACACACACATATGATTTTACATATATTGTATTAAAGAGAGTTTTGGATTAGAAGTCAACAGAACTGGATTCCAGCCCTATTCCTGCCAGTACTTCACTATGGAACTCTGGGCCCTTCACTCACTTCTCCAAGCCTGTTCCTCTTCCTGTGAACTCCTACTAATTTAACACCTCTCTCGTTCTAGAGAGAACGTGCTGAGCCATCTCTGACTATAAGCTGCCGGACAGGGACTGCCGTGCACACGTTCAGGTGGTACAGCCCACTCTCCTGCTCAGTAACTGCTCATAAGAGCAGGAGCCCTCCGTGGTTCTGGGATGGGGGTCTCACAGGAAGAGTGTGGTTTTGGTGCAGCAGACTGCAGGAAAGGATGAAAGGAAATGCTAGGAAGTGATTTCAGCCTTTGGTGTCTCCTTCTCTCTCTTATAAACCTCTGGGGCCAGATTCTGTGTTCTGTGCCTGCTAATGCCTTGCTGTAGCCTGAAGCCATGTCAGTTCAGAAGAGGATGGAAAGCTCTGGGAACCTGTAACTGCTTCTGTCTTTAGGGACCTGGAAGAGGCTATAAAGCAGATCAGTGTGCCATTCAAGCCACCAGTTGGGCCTTTTGGCCTGGGGTTTTAAGATTAGGGAGATACCGGCAAACTTTTTTGATGGGTAGAGAACATGGGGTAATTCTCCTTCTCTTAGAATTGCCATCAGGGTTGGAAATAGTTCAGATCTCCGAAAGGGTAGCTGCATGTGAACTTGGGGCTCAGGGATGTTAGGTATTGTACAGGAAGCACCTTTGAGGCCACTCATCAGGCATAGTCCAGACATCCAGGTCCACAGTGAAGGTTCCTGTTTCTGATATCAGTGAGTGAACCAGTCGTAAGACCCGCCACTCAAGTCTCAACTCTTTATGTAAGAGATGGTTCTCACTCTGGGAACCAGACAAAAGGTGGGTGCCCTATACCCTATGGGACAAAAGAAGGGAAACTTTTAGAAAACTGCAGTGTGTACCAGAGAAGGGTATTCTGTGTCTGGAATATATATTCTTCAAAGATGGCTGAAGAAAATAGGGAGATTTAATTTAGACAAGAAAAATAAGGTAAGTTGTGAGGACTTTCTTCAGATATTCAAAGGGCTGCTAAGTGAAAGAAAACAGATTTGGCCCAGGATCCTCTAAAATGACAGAAAACCAGGGACTACAATTTAAAAGAGAAAGATTTCACCACAAAACGAGCTCATTTTCCAAAGGCATGCCTGGCTTAACTGAGGACAGGACAGGCTTTCTCAGGAGGTAGACTATTAATCAAGGAATGAGTGGCCATGGCCACCTCAGAGGTGCTCTAAGATTCCTTACTCAGTGGGAGGTTGAGGTGAAAGATTACTGCTTCCCATCAAACTCTAAAATTCTATTAGTCTCTTCCATTTCCCTCCCCCCACACCCACTTCACTTTTGGAGCCTATTGTCTCTATGGTCACCAGAAAAGTAGCTTCTTCAAGCCACCAAAAAGACACACAAAGAAACTGGTGCTACAAGAGAAAGTGGTAGTTATACCAGGCTAGTTCTCTTGCAAAAAATCTCCAGCTGTAGGTCCCTCCCCTGTCATTTTCACTGCTTTCTCACCTTTCTGGGGGAAACACTAACCATTCACACCTAAGACAGTAATATTTCCCCTTCTAGGTAAATGTAAGAGCACCTTTGGGGCAGCTCTACCATCTACGAGAGAATCTGCCCAATGCCTCATGTGATCACAAATCAATGAACATTGTCCTTTAGGGAATCATCTCTACCCAAGACATAAATATCTCCAATGTCTTTCAGCAAATAGAAAAGCAACATAAAGTTGGGTCAAGCAAGCAATTTACATCAAAAAACAGGAAGACTCACTTTGTAGGGGAAAGTCAAACCAGGAGCAGGTGTCTCACCAGATCCCAGCATTCTGCCCTATGTGTCATATTCAATTCCGTTTGGAGAGAAAATGATCCAAAAATTGGAAAAGAAGGAAACAACTTTCATCACACTGGTTCTTCTATTCTGATGCACTGATGCTAAGAACCCTGGGGTGGAATAATGCTTTGAGGTGGTCTGGTTCACTCCCCTGCCCTCAGACAGTCTGTAGCTAGGACATCTGGACCAGAAGATGCTCTATATCTAAAGACGTCTAGGGAAGGAGTGCCCACAGTTTCAATCCTGTCTGAACATTTAATTTTATAGGAACACTGGGGCAGACCGTGCCTGTGGCTGGGACTTTATATATAATAAACAGCACCATGAAGCATTTTAGAGTTGAAGAAACTGAATTTTAGGGCACTAAGTGACTCATTCAAGAGTCACACAACTTGGGCTTCCCTGGTGGCGCAGTGGTTGAGAGTCTGCCTGCCGATGCAGGGGACACGGGTTCGTGCTCCGGTCCGGGAAGATCCCACATGCCGCGGAGCAGCTAGGCCCGTGAGCCATGGCCGCTGAGCCTGCACGTCCAGAGCCTGTGCTCCGCAACGGGAGAGGCCACAACAGCGAGAGGCCCACATACCGCAAAAAAAAAAAAAAAAAAAAAAAAAAAGTCACACAACTATTAAGTGACAGATCTAGAAAGCACCTATCATCCAGTTCTCCTGACCCCGAGTCCACTGCACTTCCTTCAACACTGTGCTACCCTAAGAGTCCAGTAATGTAAAATTATAATGACATTGAAAAATATACATTATATATAGCCGAGCTCTGTCATGATACTGAGTTCATTTCATCTTAGGCTTAAGAATACAATGTATTATGTATTCATGATACATTATGAATATATTTGAAAAGTATTAGGTGACCCACCAGTTTTCTCTCCTTTAGGCTAACTCATCCCTTTTCCATTAACTTTTCTTCACAAGTCCTAATTTCAGATCCTCTGTAAAAGTTCTTCTTTGAGCTGCTTCTAAGATTCCATTTCCCAATCACAGAATTTTAGGGAAATTTTCTCAGCAAAATCAGGGAATTCCCTTCTGTTTCTTCTATGCTCTTCTCAAACAAAATGATTATTAAATACCAGGAGTGCCTGTAAGTTGGTTTAACTTGAGGTCTCTAAAAATCAATCTCAGCATTTTATATTCTGACCGCATGCACACAGACACTGCCAGATCCCCCAAACCTAATGGAGCCCACCCTCCGAGGGAAAGATGCTGTCAGGGGAGGATTCCCAGGGAAACTGGAGAGTATGTATCTTTATCCATTCATCAACTTTGATTGAGATCCTGCTTTGTGCCAGACATAACTCTTCCTCTTCATCACTCTGACTTTCAGTGGCAATTAATCTGGCTAAATTCTTAATGAATTGTGGTCCCATAATTAATAAGAACTCGGGAAACACGAGTAGACAAATTAGGAAAACAGTCTGAACGTAAAGTTTAATGTGATGTTTCAGATCAGAATGTCTCTTGATTGCCAGGCCACGTCATCACCTGACCTTCAAGAGCTATTTAATAGGGATGTTTGGAGGGGAAAGGGATTCTGAGGTCTCTGCCCTCAAAAAGTTCATCTCTATTATTAGAAGCAAAAAAAACAAACAGGAAGCAGACTGTGGGTGGTGCCATGAGAGAGGTGCAGAATATTTCTGCTTTGGGGCTAATAGGTTTCATATTAAATGTTTAAATTTCATATCTGTATGAGCCTCTCCTTCAGCTGCCATGTTTTAGCCGAAAGAATTTCAAGCCTCCTATGAACCAGGAATCTTATTGCCTGTTCTGTGAAGAAACGAACATCTTTTTCTTCTTTTTTCTACGTACTGCTTATTTTTTCCATCTCTCTGGGATATAACTTTTGCTTTGATTTCAGCCTCATTAAATCCTATATCAAAGGAAAACATTGGCATCTAACTGCATGCCTTTAGAGAGGTGTCATTTGATGTTAGCCAAACAGAGAGGTTCTGAAAATACTGAAGTAACTCCCAGGTGCTAAGACTTTAAAAATATCTTCATGTCCCTGTTGGAACAGACCACATTATGATACTTCATCTCCAGATTCAGAGCTTAGCTAGTATGAAAAGTTCTGAGGTCTGAACTGGCCACCACCTGACCCGCCACAGATATCGGGAAGCATCACATTTATTTTGGGACATGGACAGATCTGGTAAAAGGAGCTTTAGGAAAAACCTTAACCTTAAGAATTCTATACCAAGAATTCTCACTCAGAAACAAAACCTGAAGACCTGTCTTCTGGGACCGAAGGGGCCATTACTCCATATATCTCAGCAGATTCAAGACATCTAAGTGTTCAAGTTCTATACTGCTTATATTAGTTGGTACTTGGAGTTTTTGAACTCTGGTCGACCAGATGTACTCCCTGCAGGTTTCCATTATCCTCACTTGTCTGGGATCATTTAAATTAGTTTCTTCTTAAAATAAACCACTCTATAAAAGTTCTGAAATTATTAAAAGATGACTTTATAGAGGAAAATTTTGGAAGCACTCTTAGAGATCAAGAAGTTTCTTCTATAACATCCCTGACAAAAAGCCCGTCAGCTTCTGTTTGATAAGACTCTTCATCTCATGAGTTGGCCCACTTTAGGACTAGACAGGTCTTATTGCAGGAAAGATCCTCCTTACTTGCGGCCAAAGGGTGTTTTCTTCCCATTTCTATCCTTGCTTTAGAAAAATTAAGCAGAGTAAATCTATACCATCCTTGTAACGATTTTCCAATATGTGTTCCCCTAGAGTTCTAGCCTCCAATCTCAGCTTCTTCAGCCATTCCTCAAATAGCAGGTTCCCTGATCACTCTCCGTCTGTTCACCTTGGAATCCACTGAGTTATATAAACTTATCTCATATGATTAACTGTTCAATTTTCTTACCTCAGACAAGCTAAGCTGTGGAGGTCTGAGAAGGAGTAGGAAATGTGAACATTTTGTTATTACAATTTACGTCACCAACACAGAACAGTAATATTTTAAAATCTTTTCCAACTTCATAATGAATAACAGTATTATTATGTTGAGTTGTATTCTTTAAGTATTAGTGAGGTTGAAATTTTTGCATCTATTAGCATTTTATTGCTTTTGTGAATTTTCTACATCCCCTTTGTGTATTTTTCTATTGGGCTGTTATCCACTTTATTAATGATTTGTAAGTTTTTTCTAATATAAGGCAATTTCCCCTTTGCTACCTATCATATGTGTTGAAATATTTTCCTCAGCATTTTATTTGCTATTTTTCCACCTATTTCAGTTTTAGGGTGTTATCTTGACATACAGAAGTGTTCCCTTTTTATACAGTTAAATCTATTGCTTTGTGGTTCCTTCTTTCCATTTATATGGTTATCTACTTATATTCCTGAAATCAGATAAATATATATCTTTATTTTCTTCTAGTTTCTTTTTTGTTTCATTTGTTATATTCATTACTTTAATGCGTTTCAAATTTGCTTTGATGCTCTGTAAGAGCTAAGGAACATCAATAGTGCTTTTTAAGCTGAGAGTGTGTGAGGAAACCTGTTAACCTCTGCAGGGCTTCAGGTGCCAGTTTTAAAATGTCAGAAAAAAAGATGATGGAGACCTCTTTTTCCTGGAGGTAAAGGCCCTGCTGTTGCACATGTAACCACATCACCTGCAGGCCTTTTGAAAGGCCACTCAGAGCCCCTCAGAGGGACAGAGGAGCCGCAGAGGCTGGGAGCAAGGAGAGGCAAGAGAGATGCCTGGGATTGGGGAGATTTACGAAATGGTTGAGGGTGAACAGGAAGGTGGTACTTCTAACCAGCAAAGTTCAAGTTAGTGTTCCAGTTCAGAAAGTCTGAAATAGATGCTGTGAAAGTATAAATATAAATATATATGACTATATGTATTTATAAGAATTCTTATACTTAAGGCTCAGAGTCAGTCTGTAGAAAAAATAAGGAGAAGTAAAAGTGTAGAGAAATAAGCCTTCCAATTTTTACTCAGTGTACGCTTACTCAACAAGACTTAGAGGAGTTTGGATTCTTTTCACCCTTGTGCTCATTTGAGGGTTTTTGGTGGCTCCTAAAGAGATAGTAGCTATAAGCAATGCATACAGCATTATCTAAGTAACTAATTATATACATATCTGGAAAATATAGTGAGCGTACTGAATGATATATTTAACCCCCTTAGTGCCTTCTGCCTGAAGAGAGCTTGAACTGCTCTTTGTCTGTGGGGAGCTCTCTGTGACACAGCCCGAGACCTGAGAGGAATCCAAATGACTTTAGCGACCTTGCTTTTCAAGAAAAGCACACTTTTCCTTCTCAGTGCTAAAGAAATACAGAGTTTTTTATCTGTGCAGATGCCCCATTGGATTTGGTTCTGAATTCCTGCTGTGAAGTGCCACGCACACACTTCCCTGGTACATATTGAGGAGCTCATCCATCTCACCAGAGTACTCACTACAGGGAAAACATTAACTGCAGCAGTTCTGCAGAAATAGAAGTGCTCACTCTACACTATTCAACAAAAAATTTGCCTTTGAAAAGTTCACATGTTTTTTTTAGTTTAAAAAACGTGGCCTCTTACATGGTACTCCAAAAGAGTAAGAAAAGACCTGTTTATTCAAAAGAAATTTAGAACGTAATGGTTAGAAAACTATTTGATCCCCGACCCCTGCCCCAGCTACCAACATACTCCCACTCTTTCGTCATCAGCTCCGTGCTGATCAACCATGGCTGCACTTTGAATTACCTGGGGGCCTTTAAAAGCCCCAGTGCCCAAGCCACACCCCAGACCAATTAAATCAGTCTCTGGACTGGGACCCAGAAACCAGTATTTTTTAAAGCTCCCCAGGTGATTCAAATATGTGGCCAGAGTTGAGAACTATTGTCCCTCTAGAAAATGCTGGAACAAGATTCCAGCTGATTTGCATCTCTGATTTCACCCAGATTCTATTCTTCATTCAGGCACTAAGCCATTTTGCCAAAGGTGCGAACATGCCAGGAGCCCCTGGGAGTTCTCTATGACTAAGTGGAAAGATGTGTACGGTTCCCAAAGGTTTTACTGTTTGTTTTGTTTTAACTCCCAGATTAGTAATGTACAGATCTCTGTGCAGATTAGAGGATTACAAAATGCTTTTATATTTTACAGTGACTTGACATCTTAAACCAAGATGTTTAGGGATCCAGCATTTTCACTGTTACTTTCTGAGAGATTTCATTTGCTCTCAGCTCTAGAATACATTTTCTTCCAGATCGCTCCCAGCAGCTGGAATCTCTCTGCATAGCTGTCCATCAATACTGTGGTGTCCCCACCCCAGCTCCACTCACTCGGGGACCCTCGTTGCAAGCAGAGATTTCCGTTCTGTTCCAGGTGACCCAGATGAAATCCTGGTAAATGAGCACTTTAGAGTAAAGCTAACACGTTTCTGGGCAGTTGATTCTAAACCGAGGGGCAGGGAGGCAGAATACATAGGCAGTTCTGGTGGGCAGAGAAGAAATTATCCTTGTCTTCTCCTTTCTCCACATCCTCCAGAGGCTGTGGTTTAGGTGATGGGCAAACATAAGCCTCAGGGAACTGAAAAGTCCTAATCCACCTCATCCCTATAGCAGGTCCAGGGCCTTGAATCAGTATTTCTTTGGCTGCCAAGCATCGGGAACCCACAACAGGATGTGGTTCATTCAGACAAGGGGTTGGAGCTCCAAGCTGTGGACCAGCTGCCAAACACCAGCAGTCGCTTGACAGCCTATCCTCCTCCCCACTCACCTTCTCTAGAACAACTCAGAGTCACCACACTCTTTGTACTCTGACATCTGTGGACCCTGGAGCAGAAACTGTGCCACCGGGACGTCTTATTTTTCCCTTTTGAGGGTATACCAGTGCACCTGACGCTATAGGAACACTGTCAAAATCTGATCAAACTGAGCTATTTATCCCTTTGGTTTAGCATATTTGAATAGGTTTCCAGGAAGCCGTGACCTTACAGTAATGGAACTCATTCTGGGCATGACTAATGGACTCTATTTCGTACCCTCACATACGGAAAACCTGTCTGTGCACACACACGCCTGCCCTTTTACCTGACTCTCTTGATCTCGCCTGCAGACTGCCTGTAATAAAGAGAATGCTTCTGATCCTCTACTGCCCCTTCCAGCTCCACACAATTAGGACTGGGGAAACCTGGTCCCTCCCCACACAGGATACTTTAAGACAAGACCGACCACAGAGGGTAAATATAGGAGGATGCATGCATAAGGAAGGGAGAGTTGAATTCTAACCTGGGAATCTGGGAAATCCTCAGGGCTGAGGACCATTGAGCAGGAGCTGTAAGGATGAGCCATACATCTAGGAAATGCTGGAGGGAAGGCTAGTCCAGGCAATGGAATGAGCTTACTAAAGGTTTAGAAGTACGAAAGTTCAAGGGCCATTTTGTTTGGGGCCATAGCATATCGTCTCACATGACTGGAATAGAGGATGCTTTATGAGGTGAGGGGAGAGGCCATAAAAATATATTAGTGCCAGAATGCAGAAGGCCTTGAAACCCAGGCCATGAAGTTTGATTTTCTTTCTCTCTCTCCCCTTGTGTAATGTGTTAATTATAGTGCCTCTGACCACACATTTGCATATTTCTGTGTTTTCTGTCATAGTGGGTAAGGATTACATCTGTTATAATTGAATGTGTACAACACAAAGAACAGTAGGACTATGAATAATACCCCTTTCATAACATTTGTGAATGTCGGCGATCATGGCACCAAGTCTTTACAATGGGAGGGAACAGGGTTAACCACATGGTAAAGTCTCCATGATTTTAATAGCTGGTTCCTATTGTGGTTTGAGTGTGATATGCCTATGACATGGAGCTTTGAGATGGTCACAGAATCAAATTGTCTTCCCAGAGTGCCCCCAGATGACTGCCTCCTCTGTTGGAAGTTAACAATATCAGTGTAAATCCAGGTTCCTTAGCTGGGCTCTCACCTTGTTTGCCAAGTGTGCTGTTATTTTAAACCACTAGAAGCAGATGGTGGGATCCCATGATGGCATAAACCATTATTACACAGACTTGGACAGAACACAGATCAAATCGTGACCCCCAAACCTAACTGCAAACAGGAAAAGCTTACATCCCTAACAACTTGCCTAAAAATCCCCAGCCCTGCTTGCATAAAGGAGTCCTAGTTCGGTGATACAGAAGCTAGATTGAAACTCCTCATTATTTCAATATGCTCTCAAAGAACAGGACATAGGGCAAGTGATCTTATCGGCCTCAAATTGTCTAAGTGGCCAGGAACTTCATATATAATGCGGGCTTTTCAAGGGGTAAGGGGAAAAGGAAGCGTTCACCTCCATTTTTCACTTTGTCTCCTCTCTTTAACAACAACAGAGTAAGGGACTGGAGTGTCCAACCAACCACATGAGAACCCTTGGAGAGGCTGACTGAGTGGAACCCGACAAGCATTAACGTGAACTGCTATCACGCGCAAGAAGGCACTGAACCACGTGCCACTGAAAATTTAGAAATGAGAACAATTAGCCTAGCAGGAGAACAATCCCCTAACACGTAGGAGAAAGCTTCAGGACACGCTTGGGAGGAAGTAATCCTCCCAGTGACCCCTCAGGAGTAGGAGCTCCCCTGAGAGGGCCGTGAGCATCCTACAGCTTTTGCTTCAGCTGGGCAAGTGGGGACTAGCCTGCTGCGGCCACCTCCGAGCGGCCCTCCTCAGCGGGTAGCATCACTCACGGCCATTTCAAAGGAACCTCCTCTCTAAGCTACTCCAGATGCACAGCTTCTCCCGGAGCAGGGAAATTGAGCGAGGTCCCTCCGTCCTCAAACCCGGCCGGCCTCCCTCCCAGCTCTAACCTGCCCCTGAGCCGGAGAAGGGCAGGGCAGCTGCACACACCAGCTTCCTAACTCAGCGAGGGGGCCTCCACGGGCAACTGGGCCTCGTGGGCCTGTAAAGCGCACACAGGTGCGGCTGGCGGGAGGGCGGGGCGCCGGGACCCAGGCAGGAGAGCCAGGCGCTGAGTCGCGCGTTGCCGCCAGCCCCGCACCTGCGCCCCCCTTCCCTGCACGCCAGCCGGGAAGCCGCACCCCCGGCAGGAATCGCAGCCCGGCCTCGGACGGTTCCTTAATATAAGCCACATTGCGGGGGCGCGGGGTGCCGAGTGCACCGCAACGAAGTTTTTGTCGGGACTGGAGTGATCCTGCGGTTTGTTGCTCCAGGAGGCCAAGGGCCGCGCACGTCTCCGGGCCTTGCCGGGACCGGAGAGCAGGCTGGAGGGGCAGAGGCAGGGGCTCCGCTTCGGGGGAGCCGGCGCGCGGGCTCTCAGCACCGTTGTGAAGAGCAAGGGGGACCTCTAGTGGCGCGCGGGGAAGCACGCTGGCACCAGAGTCGAAGCCAGGAGGTTGTGCGGGTTATTGAGCAGCAAAGGGAGCTGATGACCTCCCCGCCCCACACTCCTCAGATTATTATACCTTCTCCCTTCTCTCCTCCTTTCTCCCTCCCTTCTGCTCCCCACTCCTGCTTTCCCTCCCTCCCTCCCTCCCTCCCTCTCTCTCATTTAACAATCCAGAAACCCAGACCAGAGCCAACTGTGACGTTTCTAGGCCTGCACACGTCATGCTCAGATGTGGACTCTAACTCAAGTCTCTGTTCTCCCACCACAGTGTCTTTTCCTTCCAGACTGTAGTTCGTCTACCCGTGTATTTATATCCCATCCTTCTTTTACTGAGCACCTGCTATATGTGGGTTAGTGGACAGGAGAGCACGAGATGAGCAGGGCGGACACATGGTCTTCCTGACTAGGGGAGGGACTGACAAGCAGTCAGCGATCCCAGTGCTGTGACGAGTGCAGAGACAGGAGAAGTACTGGGTGATAGGGAGTGCTTTGCGGGCACCTGACCTGAAGGACAGGTAGGAGTTAGCAGGGCAAAGGAGGCTGGAAGCAGGGATGGAATACGGAGAAGCTTCCAGGAAGAGTGACAACATGTACAAAAACCCTGAGAGTAGAGAGATTGTGACTGGAACACAGAACGCAAGGAGGTGGGAGGTGGTGGGGAGCTGCAATGGGCAGCAGCCACAGGGGCCTCTACGGGCTGCAGACGGAGGTAAATGGCCTCGCTCATGGGGTCTTGTAAGGACTTTGGAGAATGTTCTAGGATCCGCAGGAAGCTACTGAGCATTTAGACAGGTGAATGTCATGATCACATTTCTACCTGTGCAGGATCACTCTGAATTTGGCATTAAACTCTGCTTCAGGCTAGCTATTAGGCTGTGGGCAGCCAACCTGAAAAATGTGGGAGCCAGAAAGAATCTTAGGGTTCATCTAGTCTGTCATACAAATGGAGAAACCCAAGCTCACAGAAGGCAAATCACTTTCTCAAAGTGGCTGAGGTGGAACTAGTTATCTCTAAGTCCCATTCAAGGCCCTAAATATGCCAGCAGAAACCAGACACTAGCTCCCCAGGCTGCTCCCGATAATACGCAGGCTTCCCTTGCCTCTGCTCCCACAAAAGTCCAGCCAGAGTCAGGCCAGAGACCAGCAAAGTATCTTCAAGACTGGCAAAGGACATGCTCACTAGACTTGCTTCCCTGGGACCTCAGAACAGCTGAAAGCTTCCTTCGGTATCCATGGCTAGCAAGAACCATAAAATAAGCCATGAAGACCAGAGATTGTAGACAGGTGGTGGGGGAAGGAGGGTGACCCAGCCAAGGGGATCCCACAGAGACCTGGGAAGCAGAGGGCTTGACTCCAAATTGAGACACTGAATCCCATTTCAAATAGCATGCAAAGAAACCAAGTTTAGGAACAAAGCAATTCAGACTTTGAAAAAACAGATGGTGATAAAAACTCAGTTGTCCTAATATTTGGATAATTTAAAAGCCCTCAGCAACTAGGGAATTAAGAGAAATAGCTCAACATAGACTGGATCATTTAGCATTTGGTTTGAAATGTCACAGGCCAGGAAGGAGGTCCCAGAATGTGATGAAAATATGATAAGAAAGGTTTTCAAAGAAAGAAACGTGATCCTAGTGAGTGCCATCTGGAATTGGGGAACAGCACGAAATAGTAGAAACAGGTATCAGTAGGCCTGAATCCAAGACAGAGCTTAGCCACCTATTAGCTATGTGACCTTGCCCAGGCCACCTAACCTCTCTGACCTCATCTCAATAGTGAAGTTACAAAAATAATAATAATAATACTTGCCTATGTACCTCACAGGGCTCTTTTAGCAGTCACAAGGGAGGCCAAATAGGACTATGGTGAAGGGCTGCAGGGCAAATCTCAGCTCTACCGCTTACCAGCTATGTGACTTAGGTGAATCTTAGACCCCTCTAAACTTTGATGTCTTCATCTGTAGGGATGCTAACACCTGCCTCAGTTGGTAGTTGTGAGGACTAAATGTGATAGAATAAATCACAGCATCCTGCCTTTTGCATAGACAGTGCTCAGTAATCAGTGATTTTTTTATCATTAACATATGTTTGTAAACTTACAAGTTGTTCAGTGCATAAGAGTGGAAGATAATCGTAATATTTAGTGTGATATGACTTAACTGGGTAATAGGATAAATATCAAAATAAAAACGTAAGCAGGAAAATTAGAATGGAGGTGGTAAAGCACACTGTCCATCGTTACAGTGACGGAACTTTGTAAACAAGGTTGTATGAGGACTTAAGGTCTCACAAAATTAACTCAAGTTGGCTTAGCTAAGAGGTGGCCATATAGATCTTTTTTAAGGATGAAAAAACGCTATCAATGATCAACGGCCACATGTCCAGTTGGGACAAGCTATCTAGTGAGTGACTGTGAGAGTCAGCAATAACTCAGGTCTTATCGAACATCTCCAGGGCCACTGAGAGCACCAGCAATGGGTACATTAATGAAATCCGTAAAGACGCTCAGCAAGCCTCCAGGGAGCCTCTTCAGAGCTGGAGAAACTCAGTCCAGGAATACCAGAAATAATGTGAAAGAGCCTCAAAAGTCCATTCACTTGTTCCGAAAACATTCCATCCCAATTCTGTGCCACTTGGTTAGGCACCGAGTATTTAGGGGTGAAAGGCACTGTGCCTTTCCTCATCAAGCTCACAGCCCAGTGAGGGGCAGAGTGGGTAAGTCCCTACAATGCAGTGAGGTGGTTATAAGCTTTGGGTACACGAGAGTGCAGAGTTGGGGCTCCTAACCCAGGGGTCAAAGAAGGTTCCCCAGAGGGGGCAACACGAGAGCAGGCTCGGCAGGGCCCCGGGGCAGTTAGTCCCGCAGAGGAGGAGGAGGGAGCACCACACACAACAACCCAAAGCGGAACTACAAGTCATTTAATCTGGCCACGCTGGGCCAAAGGTACGCTCAGGTTCCCAGGTTCCTTTGTAATGGCAACAAACGTCATAGCCCTCCCACACTAGTACTTGTCCCTTTAAAAACCTCTTGCTTGAAAAAAGCACATGATGCCCCCTTCCTCCCAAAACAATCTATTAGGAATTTTATAGCAGTTTTAAATGAACTTGTGTCTTATTAATCCCAAGTGTCTACAGGCATTCACATTTGAAAAATATTTACTTTTTTTTTTTTAATGAACTGGTATATTTTATTCCCACCAGGATCTACTGACATTTTCATTTGAGAAAGATCTACCTCATTTATGGGCAAAATTTAACTGTTTTTCATTGGGAACAAGCTGTTCATGCGTATACTGATGATGTCCTTACAATGACTGCCTACTCAGCCCAAGCCCACCCCCAGAGGGCTGTGATCCACAGGTAGCACTGCAGTAAGGGGCACTGGCAGCATCTGAGACTGGGGAGGTGGCCGGAGCTTGGTTTCATCGTCCAGATTAAGGTGGAAGGGATGGCGTTGTTGGAGAGTTTGAAGCAGGGACAGCAGCAGATGGCCCTGTCAGCAATGTGGCCAGCACAGGAGAGGTAGGCAAGGCCAGGGGCAAGGAGATAGATCACAGGGAAAACTCTGAACTAAAATAATAGCAGTGAAGGGAGAGAAAGAAGCAGATCTGAAAAATATTTAAAGGTAGAATTGGTTGGATTTAGCGACTCCATACCTGGGACCTGAGGGAGAAGACCCAGATGACCACAGCTTTCTGGCTTAGGTAATCTTATAGAGGGTGGTACCAGCCCAAAGATAAGAAGGCAGAGAAAAGGACAGAGTTTGAGGAGAAGATCTTGACTTTGGACACGTGACTATAAAGTTCCTGTGGAACAGCCAAGTGGAGATATAAGTTAGAAGAAGGATTCAGCCTTGAGATACAGGTTTGGGAAGCATCGACATGCAGATAGTAATTAAAGTCCTGGGTGTTGGTAACAGCACCCAGCTGGAGTATGTAGTGTGGGAAGCAAAGAGGTCCCAGGACCAAGCACCAGCAACCCCAGCATCTGAGAGGCAGCTATAAGGGAACAGTCCCCCAAAAAGGAAACAACATGCAGAAATGAAGGAGGAAAATGGAGGGAAAGAGAGAGAGAGAGAGGGAAAGAGAGAGAGAGAGGGAAAGAGAGAGAGAGAACGCTACCACGGGAGCCAAGGGAAGAGAGGGCTTTAGGAAAGGAGTCATGAAATTCGTCAGTGCCACAGTACAAGGACCAAGAAGTTTACCTACCCAGAATGACAATGAAAAGAATAACAAAAAAAAACACCATCTCCCACTTACATGGCTCACTATGCTTTCAAAGCACTTTCACATTTTTTATTTCATTTCATTCGTACTACATCCTACATAGCCTATATTCTCACAGATGCAAAACTGAGGGAAGTGAGGTAAAGAGACTTGCCAGAGCCGTCTAGGAAGTTAGTGGCCGGCTCCTGGAATTAGAGACGAGTCCACAGTCTTGATCATGCTCCCTGGTTCCAACCATACCTGAGTCAGCTTTTTAACCAACCAATAAGGAAATCAGAATGGAGCCTGTTGCAGAATAACTACTCGTTATTAGTATGGAAATGAAAAGGCTTGCTTCTCACACTTTGTTTTGACTTCCTAGAACCCAGAGATGGCAATACTCTGGGATCATCTGAATCTAAGGGGGTGTTGCCTAACTCCTCAGGGGGAGGGCTTGCACCTAACTCCATATATAGGAGGGGCCACTGAAGGTTTTCAAGTGACAGCAATTTGAGTATGCTTTGGAAAGATTAATTAGTATTATTGAACTAGTATTTGATGGTGCATATGTCTGGTTGTTGGATATTCACACAACCTAGAACCAAATAATAAAATACACTGTGAAGACCTGTCCTGGCTTTTTTTGCACCTGAACCCCCTCTCCTCACCCTGCCCTCCACTCCAATGAGTATGCTGTATTCACCAGAGAGGGTCACAGAAGACTCTTGCATGTTTGGTGAGGTCAACATTGACCTTTAGATCTCAATTCTCACACCTCCACATCTTCCAGAGGCAGGCCTGGCTCTCCACCCAGGAGCCCCCTGCTTGTTCATTCATTCCTCAGTCATACCAACAAGAGAGGGGGGCTGCCCCCTGGCCTGTCAGATCTGGACTGGGCCCAAACTGGTCCACGTCGGGCCGGGCCTGGAGCTGTCTCTCTGCCCAGCTCTCCCCTGGGAGCAATTTACATTGCACTTATCTCTGGGGGTTCATGGCTCTACTGAGCAAGGGGTCTGATGATCTCTCTCTAAACCTATCATTCATCGCACAGAAGGAACACTAAACCAAGACCTCTTTATCAATTTCTAACGGTTTATTCCCTTCACAGCTCAGATGATACCACTACAATGTTATCACACTGGAGGCTGGGCAAGGCCCAGAAATAGCCATCACTGTAATGCTGATTTTCCAAAGTGACTTACAGCCTTATTTCCAGCTAGTGGCCTGGTTCTGGCCTTTTCTGTTGACCCATAAAACTGAGCTTCAGTGGGTACTTGGCTGTCCGAGTCACTCCCCCGTCAGAAACAGCTGGGAGACTGTCTGGATTCTGTACCACAGGCCTAGGATGGGTGATGAGCTGTTCCCCTTTGCCCTCTAAGTCCTTCTCAGGGCTGAAAATGACTGATAACAGGAAGGATAAAAGCAAGCAACGCAGTTGAACTGAGATCACAAATGCCTGCTTTATCACCTACTTCTTTGTGTCTCTAAAATGTAAACATTCATTAAATATTAGATATGGAAACTCATGCTCAGATTAGAGAAAGGAAGGTTGTCACATAAGTCTCTGTCCTCCTCCAGAACTGCCCTAGACAAGTGACACAATGTCAGTTCTCTCATCTCTCAAATAAACTAATGAAAGATGCCAGTTAAATAGGAATTTCTGAAGTCACCTTAAGCCTATGCATCATTCCACACTTTAGGTAGAAGAAAATTCTTTAGGTAGAAGAGTCAAACTGAACTGCTGTTATGATTTAAAGACAAAAAAAAGAGACATGAGACACTTTTCAGCTTCTGCCTCAGAGACATTTAACTTGTCAAAATAAATGATATGTCTCTGGAACTAGACTACCTGTGTTCAAATCCTGGCTCCCAGGACTACAAGCTGTATAGCCTTGGGCAAGTCATCTAAGTACTCTAGGTAGAATGGGGCAAGGACAGTTTCTTCCTCAGAGCATTGCTGGGATGTTCGAGTGTGTTATCAAAGCACCCATCTGAGAGCCTGGGCAGAGTAAGTATCAGTCAGTGATAGCCAGCCGGGCACGGTCAGCAGACGGGGCAATCTGAGGCTGCCCAGGCTTTGCTGCGATGGCTTCCTTTCAAGGCAATAACGAGTCCCATGCTGTTTTTCCTCACTGTAGGTCAGTGCAGCTGAACGGCCAGCCCTTAGTGATGGTGGACGATGGGACCCTCCCAGAACTGAAGCCCCGCCCCCTGCGGGCCGGCCGGACATTGGTCATCCCTCCAGTCACCATGGGCTTTTACGTGGTCAAGAATGTCAACGCTTTGGCCTGCCGCTACCGATAAACCCCCTCACACTCACAAGTCGCCAGCAGGCCTGCTGGACTGCTTTCCACTCTTCTGCCCTAATGGTATCAGTATTTTTCAGGCATCTTCTGAGCAACAAACCAGTCTCTGCCGCCCCATCCTGCTGGAATCAACACTAACTTGCTCTCCAAAGAGACAAATACCCTAGCATGAGCTTAGCCTAGGTAGGTCACTTCTACCCCAAAGGAAAATGTAGACCTCTAAGCACGAAGGTATGTGTGTAGAGCTGTATGCACCCTTGTACATGCACCGTGAGAACAAGCTGACAGTGCACTTCCAGGACAAATGAAATAACTCCCCACAATCCTGGTCACATAGCAAAATAACTACAGACCTTAGCCTGTGGCTGCTGCCCTCGGCAGAAGATGAGGAAGGAAAAAAACCCGGTGGACATTTGAGAGCCCAGTCCCCCCTAACTCCTTTCCTTTGTTTGTTCCCTGCTGTTGCCCTGGGTTTCGTATCACCTCTCCTCCCATAGGGGAGCAAGTGGGTGAGTCAGTGCTGGCCTGCTGGGCGAGCTGTTAATGTAATTTCCTGGCTCATGTATGAGTGTGTGCATCTGGGTTTCTGACAGTGGCATCAATCACTAGCTATTCCTCTGGGAAGCGGGTGCTTCAAAAGTAAAATTGCAATCATGCTCCAGATTTTGTAAGAAGGTTCTATTCCTCTGTGAATCCAGATTCCCCCAGGGTTGGAATGGAAGTCAGGTAACAGTATTCACTGAGTGGACAGCAATGTATTTGGCAGCACAAAAAGCGGTCATCATCTGTCATGTGGCTGCGAGGGAGAGAGTTTTAGTCCAAAGAGAAAGCGCACCCAACCACCAAACACAGACACACACACAAACACACACACACGTGTCCCTCGGCTGAACAAAGCAAATAATTAGACCTACCTCAATTTTGAGAGAATATTAAGGGCTTGATAGGGTAAGTCCTTAATGGTTTGGTTGACCAAAACCATTTTAAAACAAGGGATAAATCAAAGCTCATCACAACTGTAAGACACACCTGAATCTAACCTTTCTGCTTCCTCCCAAGCATCTGAGTGCTCTCAATGTCTTGTACTAGGCAGAAATCTAACGTGCTCGTGAAAGATGACCGGGTCCATGCTCTCCCAGACCAGCTTATCTGAGCATAGAACTAAGCTTTCAGTTCGCCACGTTGGGGAAGGGGGATCTGGAGACTGAGGTCTGATGGGGAAACTGTGGAATGGGAGGTGGGAGGCCCCCGAGTTGGGCAGGGGGGAGTGGAGTGGTGTAAAGTTCATGATGAGGACCTTCTGTATGATTCAAGAGGTTTGTGTGGGTCTTTGCAAACAAGCTGCAACTGAAATGACTTTCTTTTCTGTGGATCTGATTTTCTTTTGCAGGATGAATGACACAAAGAATGCTTTTTTTTTTTAAGGAGGAGATATTAGACAATGTCACAGGGTTCCAGTAGAGAGAGATACAACTTCTGCTGATGTGAAAGGATAGAAATGGAAGAGAGGGGCAAGGTGGCTGAGGCCAGAGGCCAGGGAGACTGCCTAAATAGGAGTTAGGAGCAGGGCCAGGTCTGCAGAGTGAGTGATAAGGAAGACTAGATGGGAGCAGGAAGGGACTCAGCGTGGAGAACTGGGAATCTGGGAGAGGGAAACCAACAGGCTCAGTTTACACGACGGGAAGAGAGTGGAGTCAGTTTTGACCTAAGCTTATTATCAGGTAGAGGAGGAACAGCACCAGGAGGTGTGAAGTGGGAAAGGGGGAGACTGAGGACTGGCTGGCCTCGGTCAGTGGAGGCTCAGCCTGGAAGCAGCTGCAGAGAGAGGACCAGGCCCTGGCACATCCCCACAAGGCTGCCCAGAGGGCCCCTCGTCTCACCGGAAGCAGGCCTCCTCCACTGAGCTTCAGATCTGGGAGAGAGGGAAGTGCCAAGACTGGGGGTAGAAAGGCAGGGAAGCAGCAGCAGAGGAAAGTGAAGAAGAGAAGGGAAAAGAGATAGTACAGATAGCAGATAGCAAAGTTTCTTCTATACACTGGTACAGCTGCAGGCCCCTCATAATAACGGGGGTAACCAGAGGTCCCTGCAGGCTGGCCCTGGGCTAGTTTGCTTTACATACATAGCCTCACCTCAGGGAGTTACTATTCTTAGCTCCATTTTTCCTATGAGGCCTGGAGAGGGTCTGTAACTTGCTCAGGGTCATCCAGGGGAATGGGTTGCTGAGATCAGAATAGTCCAGAGCCTGTTCATTTAACCGCCCAGCTCAGCGGCTGCCCAGTTCACAGACTCACCTCTTCACCTCTTCATAGGTTCTGCTAATTCAGTACAGCCAGGACCTCCGGAGCTCCATTCAGACACACTTTCTCTAAATAAGTGTTGACTCTTCACTAAGCCTCTAGACTTGCAGAATATAGGCAGTCCCTGCTTCTTTTGTCTTTATATCTTAAATACTGCTCCTAAGAGGTTTAAGTTTTGGGTTTGAGTTTTTTTTCTTTTTTAATTAATAAAAAGGGAAGGGAATCAATGAAATTTATCTTTGGAGTCCTGCAATTCTAACTTTGCAGCCGCCTCATGGAAGAAGTATTTGCATTGTACAAAGGATACCGAGAAACTCACTATAACATCGCATTCTGTAAGGATTTTAGTACAGGGCATCTGTCCTGGCTTTCTCATTTAGGGGTGAGGGGTAATTACTAAATCAGTAGGGATCCCCCCTTGTAAGGGATTGTCCTACCACACTCCCCCCAAAAGACAGCTTGTGGCACAACTCAGCATCACGCTGCATGTCAGGGGAGCAGCTTGCCAGGCTGGGCCCCAGGACAAAAGAGCTCATCAGCCAGCTTCCCCCCATCAGATTTTTCCTCCCAAAACAAGACACGGCCGAGATAGTCTTAAGACTTAAGAGCCACTTTATTTTAGACAAAAGAATGTGCTTGCACAAATGCTTCTTTGAGAGCATAATAATGTATAATGAGAAGTTTGTGCCTTTTGTCGAGATGGTTTTCTGCTCCCCCTGCCTCTAAGAATGATTTTCTTTCTCCTTTATCACAAAGGCTCAGAACAAATGCTCATTGTTATTTGAAGAGAAAGTCTCAATCTTCCAGTGCCCTGAAAAAGCTGCAAGTGTGGGATATTAGCATTATCTCCAGCTGGAGACAAGCTTGAAAACACCAGACCTGGGCTACATTGAGCCTAAGGCTGGGGACTCCCAGAACCACAATTCCCAAAGGCCAACTGGCCCTCCGTAGTCCCTGCCCCTCCCCAGCTGTTGGGCAGTCCCTGGGCAGATGAGTCCCAGCCCTGTACCCTCCAAGAGGGCAGAGGTTGTGGGCAGATTCTGCCTGAGGGGCCTCCCCCACCACAGCTCTCAGCACCAGGGACCCTCAACGGTGGGGAGGACCCAGCAGGACTGAACTGCTGAGCAGCCGTGTGGTCCAGGCCAGGCCCAGCATCTGCAGGTGGGCCCTGCTGCCTGCACTCAAGGCCCCTGTGTTTGGGATGGATGCAGCTGCAGGATTCACTGTGGAAATGCAGTGAGAGCTTTACTTCTGAAAACAAAACAGGAAGTGTTTCATCTCTGCAAAAGCCAAGGCAAACCAGGTGGGTCACTCGGACAATAAAAACACTGGGACAGGGGCTTCCCTGGTGGCGCAGTGGTTGGGAGTCCGCCTGCCGATGCAGGGGACACGGGTTCGTGCCCCGGTCTGGGAGGATCCCACATGCCGCGGAGCGGCTGGGCCCGTGAGCCATGGCCGCTGAGCCTGCGCGTCCGGAGCCTGTCCTCCGCAACGGGAGAGGCCACAACAGTGAGAGGCCCGCGTAACGCATAAAAAAAAAAAAAAAAAAAAAAAAAAAAAAAAAAAAAAAAACACTGGGACAAAGAAGGACTTTAAAATTTTGAAATATCAATAGAACAAACAAAAGTCATAAAGATATGGCTTGGAGAAGGCAAGGGAAGGGGGCCATAAACACTTCCCCCTCTCCCCAGCCTCAACACCACAGCCCCAGCCTGAACATTGCCCATTGCTCTTTTCCACACTTTCTCTCCAGTTCCACAGCCTCACCTCTGCCAGCCACTCTATTCCCCAACCCAGAGCCCAGGGAAATCCGCCATACTGAAAGGGAATTAAGTTCTGATTGTAGAATAGTTCACAATCTTTTTCTTAAGATGTACCAGAATTGCAAATAAGATAGTAAGGAGTACTCAAAGAGAAACAGTTAATATAAAGCCCAAGAGCATTAGAATCCCCGCCTCTGGGTTCTGCTAACAGTTTCTGTAACTGCCTTCCCGTGCCCAGTCCTGGGGGTGGTGACTAGCTGGGGCGTTCAGAAGAACCAGAGTGGCATAACTAGAACTTGAACCCAGATCTGTCAGAGTCCAAATTCTGCTGTCATTGCACTGGGCTCACTCTCGCTGGACTGGCTATGGCCAACTTCCTGTCACCTCTGCTGCCCACAGCTAGCTTTCGTGAGGTCCTGGGTGTGTCTACACAGAACCCTAGCGGTGCCTTCGCCCAGGAGAGTTGATCTCAGGGTTTGGAGGGACTGACCAGTAGCTCTGATGAGTAGTGAGTCGAGCTGTGACCCGCCTTAGCTATAGAATTTTGAATCCAGGCTCACCTTGGCCTACCAGGGGCCCTCCGGGTCTGCTCCTCTCCTACGTTTGTCTGGGGCCACTCCTACCGCTACCACCCACCATAGGTGATGACTCTTGGTATTTCAAAGTCCCAGAGGTAAGTGGCAGAGCCAGTCAGCACCCACACAGGCACTGCCTCTGAGCACTGCTCCTCCCCCACCACCACCCAGAGCTTTGGAAGTTTCTCTTCACCTTCCCAGACTAAGTAACAAATCCATTAACTACTGCCCTGGGGTAGTATTTGCGAGTATCACTGTAAAGCAAGAAAGCCACAATACAGCAAACCAACTGCTTCAACATCCATTTCCTTCTGAACAGCAGAGCAACCCCAGGGGCCCTGGGAGCATCTGGGGGAGCGGACCAAGCTCCACATGACTGGTTCGGTAGTAAACCCCACTGTCCTGTGTGCCCAGCAGAGAAAAGGGGGGCCCTTCTTTGTAGCCCACGTCAGGCACATTACTCTTCTAATTATTATTCATGAAAATAGTCTCGGATTCTTTTTCAAGTTGTAAATGTTAAGTAATAAATTATATTTTGGGAAGAAGCAAAAAGAAACCTTAGTTTTATTCATCTGGAAATTGGCAAAATGAGTGCAGGAACGCCTCCCAGGGAAATGTTCTCTGTGCAGGGGATTTTAACAGGTGTTAATATTTTCTTCCAGGGAACGGATTATATTAAGGTTTATATGAGCCTGGTGATTGGCAGAGAGTTTGGGTTCCTGAGGTAGTTCATATTTTGAGGTAATGTTCTGTAAGTAATAAAATGTGGATACTCTAACTTTCTGTTCTCAGGGTGTTCTGTGGGGAGAGGAAGGCCGCTATTGTCCACACGACACCTCGACCTGAAGACTGATTGCCTGATGAACTAATATACGCTAGGGATCTTTGATCTCATGCTGTGCTATGCTCTCCCTCTACTCTCTTCCCCACAAGTGTTGCTTCAAGTACTCCAAGTGGAAATTCAATTTTATTATTCAAATTAGATGTCACTATGTTAAAGTAACCGTTAGCTGCAATACCAGGTAAACACTAGTATCTCAATGGCTTAACACAATCCAAGTTTATTTCTTGCTAATACATCATGTAAAGTTCAGTTGGTGATAATGGATAAGGTAGGCAGTGCTTCTCTTCTATGCAGTCCTTTAGGGATCCAGACTGATGTAGGTTCTCTGCCATCTTCAGCACTTGGCCTCCAAGGCCGCTATGGCATCAACATGCAGTTGGCAGACAAGGAAAGAGAGTATGCAGATCATATGGGAGTATTTTAGGGGCCTAACCTGGCATAACTTCCTTCCCTTCAATTCCTTAGGCCCTCAGTCAGTCACATGGTCCCATCAAATGCTGGGGATCTAGGAAATGAAGTCCCTGGCTGGGCAGCCACTTCCCAACAACAATGATATTTCCTTCTTATAGATTGAATGTCTGTGTCCCCCCCAGATTCACATGCTGAAATCTAATCTCCAACATGATAGTAGCTGGAGGTAGGGCCTCTGGGAAGTGATTAGGTCATGAAGGTGGAGCCCTCATGAGTGGGATTATAAAAGAGACCCCAGAGGGCTCCTCTGCCCCTTCCACCATGTGAGGACTTTTCCAAAAGGACATATCCTATGATCCAGAAAGCATGTTCTCATCAGATACTGAATCTGCCGGAGCCTTGATCTTGGACTTCCTAGCCTCCAGAACTGCGAGGAATAAATTTCTGTTGTTTATAAGCCACCCAGTCTATGGTATTTTTGTTATAGCAGCCCGAATGGACTAAGACATGCATGAAAAAGGAGCACAAAACTTCGATGGACAGCTAGGAGACCAGAGAATGAGCCAACGCTATTGGGTCCCTCCAGTCGATTTGCCATCAAGTGAGTGTTACACACTATGTGTGTAAGAAAGCTAAAGGAGCTTTCTTCTCCATCTCTCCCATTCCTTAAGTCCCACTTCTCCTAGTACTTGGCTGATTTTTAGCAGAAAATAATTTCTATGTTGTTCCACTGCTATCCAGTTAGGCTTTACCTAGCACTAGACAATGTACCCTCTACTAGACACATCAAAAATATCATTTAAAGCCTCAAATAGCAAAGTGGGTTAATGGTTCACTGGAGAATCATAGAGGCCTCAGCTACTGACCAAATGGGTGAGTTCCCATACCTGTAGATCACAAAAACACTATCCCACTTATTGAATCCATTTGAGGAGAGCAGGTAATTGAAGGCGACTGCTCTGACCAAGGGACCTTGATTCCAGTCCCAGCCCTCCACCAACTAACGGTGAGATGTCAGACAAGTCACTCAGCCTCTCTGGACTTAAGCGTCCCCATCTGTAAAATGAGGACTTTGGATTAAGTGAACTCTAGGGTCACCTAAAACTACCCATTGTCCATCTATGTTAGATGGTCCCTGTTCCAGGTGCTATTGCTATTGTCTTCCTATTTCCTCCTCATATATAACATGTTTATATATATATATATTTATTTATATATATATATACATATAATCAACTCAGATATATCTTTTTGAGAGGTTTCAAAGTTAGCCTTAAAGTTCTTGGCGCAGTTCTTGGCGCTATTTCTACATGAACGCAATGTGCTTTTCAGGATGCATGCAAGTGAAATTCAACACAAACAACACATTTGATGGTAGTTTCTTTTTTTCTAGAGATAATGTCAATGTCATGATTTTTCTTTGAGTTAATGACATGACTCCTTCCATCCAAGTTCTTCCAAGCAGTGATTTAGTGCAAATTTAATGTAGATGAAGCATGCCCCAAGGTACACTCACCTTGTTATTAGTTTTTGAAAGAAACAGATTGACCTCACTTTTGAGAAATTAGTTAAATCAAACCTTAAGACACATACGTGGGATTACTACAAAAGCATCTGATGTAGCATAGTAGAATTTTATCATGTGTGTACCTAATATCCTGGAATTCAACTAATTACAGGTGGAGGCAGGCAGTGGGAGATGGGAAATTGGAGGGACAATGAAAAGAAAGATGGGGGGAGCAAAAGAATGCATAATCACAAAAATGCTAAGGGAGATGCAGGAAAGAACAAAGAGCAACATAAAGGGTAAACATGTAGGAAAGTCTAAATAAATATAAAACAATAATAGTAATGTCTCATGAGATTTAATAGAGAGAGAGAATTTAAAATGCATTACAGCAGTAGCATACATATTGAAAGCAGGTAAATGGAAAGTATTCTAACGTCCTTCCATTTCTGAGGAAGAGGTAAAAGTACCAATTTATATTAAACTTTGATAAGTCAAGGATGCATGTTTTAACCTCTAGGGTAACCACTAAAAGGATATTAAAAGAGTGCATTACTTCTAACTGAATGGTGGGGGGTGGGTGGAATCATAATAAAAAATAGTTGATCTAAAAGAAAGCAAGAAAGAAGAGAAAGACAACAAAGAATAGGTAGGACTAATAGAAAAGCAAATAGTAAAATGATGAATTTAAACACACATTTATTTGTAGTGTTACTGTCAATAGAACAAATGTTCCCATTAAAAGAAAAAGATTTTCAGGGCTTCCCTGGTGGTGCAGTGGTTGGGAGTCCACCTGCCGATGCAGGGGACGCGGGTTCGTGCCCCGGTCCGGGAGGGTCCCACGTGCCGTGGAGCGGCTGGGCCCGTGAGCCATGGCCGCTGGGCCTGCGCGTCCGGAGCCTGTGCTCTGCAACGGGAGGGGCCACAGCAGTGAAAGGCCAGCGTACCGCAAAAAAAAAAAAAAAAAAAAAAAATTTAAAAAAAAAAAAAAAAGAAAAAGATTTTCAGATGAAATACAAAGAAACGAAGTCCAACTAAATGCTGTTTCAAAAGAACATCTAAAATATAAGAAGGTAAAAAGGATTAAGGAAAAGCTGTGTCATGCAACAAAAGGTAATTAGCTACACTGATATGAAACAGCAGATGCTTTTGTAAAACAAAAAGCAGTGTTAATAATAGAAAGGGATATTTCATAAAGAAGGAAATTTAACAGTAAAAATTCTCAATTTGCATGTACCTTATGAAGTACCCTATATGTAAAGCAAAACCTCACAGAAATAAAAGGAGAAATAGGCAAATTCACAATTACAATAGGAGATTTGTAACATCTCTCAGAAAATACAATAAACAAATTTCACCTAAGTAATATATATATATAGAACAGCAGAGCCAACAAATGAATACAGAGCATTTTTTTCAAGGGCACGTGGAAATACTTACAAAACTTGACTATATGCTGTGACATAAAAAAGTTTCAAAAAACTTCAAAGAATGATAACATATAAAGTCTTTCTCTGACAATAGTGAAATACAGGTGGAAATATTTTTTAAAAGACAACTGGAATATCTACCTATGTTTGGAAATTAAGAAACAGACCTGTAAATAATCCATGGATCAAAAAAAAATCAGAAATCACAATAAAAAGTAGAAAATATTTCAAATTCAATGAAAAATACTACATATCAAAATCTGCAAGAACTCCCAACTTCTGGTAATTAACATTATTTTGTCAGACTGACCCTTGTGCCAACAGCAATTCTAAACTGCTGACAAGATACAAAAAAAACAAAAAAACACCCCCCCACACACACAGCTCTTTGAAGGCAATAGCAAACAGCTGAACAGCTAAAAGCAGGCAGAAAGTACAGGAGACTAGACCCTTGAATGACAGGAATCAAACAGGATAAGAACCACAGTTATCTGGCTTTTCCCCTGAAGGAATTCCCCCAGTTCACAACAAAAAGGGGATTGAGGTCAAGCAGAAAGCAGCTGTGTATTGGACTGTGGAGTAAGAGACTGGTTTTCAGGAATGACAGAGCAGCTGAAAATGAAAAGGGGTAGAAAAAGGAGAAATAATGGGAGAAGCCAACAAAGCCAGTATGAAGTACCCTCAAATATTTGGCTGACCTCTGAACTATGTATGCACAGAGTGAGACTCCAAAAACCCTGGTAGAAAGAAAGAGCTGGAAGGCTGAGAGAGCAGCAGAGATATATTGCTGCCTAGTGGGAGGGAGTTTGAGTTCAGGTCCTAGCAAGTTACAGGAGCTTGGTAAACACTTCAGCCTTCCCACTGAAACCCCCCAAAGGCCACACCTTAACACTAAGGATCACACCCTCTCAGGATTAAGGAAGAAAACGAAATACATCCACTCTAACAAAGCCAAAAATCAAGCCTCCACAATCAAAATGAACTGCCATTATCAACTGCCACCTAGAACAAAACTCAGCACTTCAGTGGAAGACAACAGAATCCAGAGTCTTCAATGCGTCCCTTACAATGTCCAGTATAAAATATAAAAATTAATAGACACACAAAGAAGCAGGAATATGTGACTCACTGTCAGTAATAGTGTCATGTTGAGCTATACTGAAACCTGAGGCAAAGGAAAAATCAGAAATAATGATCATGTGTATATTTAAAATTTTGATATTTTATTTATCATGGATTTTTACAGTAATTTTGATTTTAAAAACATTAATTCATATAGTATTTATCTTGATTACTAAGTTTTTTGACATCCCTTTAAATTTTGCATTCAAGGTAAATATCTCATTCTCACCCCAGTCCTAGTCCTGAAGCCAACAAAGGATAGAAAACAGAATCATAAAAATACTCAATACGTTTCTTGAAAAGGCATTAAAAAGATGAAAGGAACAAAGAAAAGACAGGACAAATAGAAAACAAATAGCAAGATAACAGACTGATAAACTTAAACCAAACCATATTAATAATCACATTATATGTAAGTTGTCTTAACATACAATCTGACAATTTAGTCTGGCAGAGATTGTCAGTCCGCATAAAAAATTAGATCCAACTACATGCTGCCTACCAAAAAATGCACTATAAATATGAAGACAGAAGTAGGTTAAATATAAAAGAATGGAAAATTACATATGTAGGGGAGGTAAAATTTCTCCTCAACCCTCTTAGGATTTCTGGCTAGGACTGACATAATACAGATTAATAGGAGAAAAGCATACAAGTTTTATTTAGTAATTTTTCACATGTGCATGGGAGCTCCCACGAGAAAAATGAAGACCCAGAGAAATGGCAGGGCCTAAGCGCGTATATACTAGGTTCAACAAATTGCGGCAATTGTGGAAAAGTAAACTGTTTGGGGAGACTAAAGAAAGATAAGAATTATTTTAACGAAGTCTATTTGTACAGATTTCTCTCTGCCTGGACTCCTCATCTCTGGTAATAAGAATGTTTCTTTTCTCCTGGTATAAGGAGGGTGTTTTTCATGTGGGAGTTTCACGCCTGCTTTCAGGAAGAAAAGGGAAGGTCAGAGCACCCTTCTTGCAGGCACCTGCTGTTTTTTTCAAGTGCCTTTAGCTCAAAATAATCAATATACCAAAGTGGCATGTTTTGGGGTGGCATGTCCTGAAGTCCTTCACGTGCCGTGTTAACGCTAACCAGAAGAAAGCTGTAGTAGCTATACTATTCTCAGACAAAGTAGATTCAGTGCAATAAATATCGCCAAAGGTCAGTTCATAATGGTATGGGGTTAATACACTGAGAGAACATAACAATCATAAATGTTTGTGCATCAAAATAAAATGAGCTTCAAAATAACATGAAGTAAAAGATGACAACTACAAGGAGAAGCAGACAAATCCACAATTATGATTAGAGAGTTCAATACCACTCTTTCAATATTTCACAGGAAACCATTAAGGATATAGAAAACTTGAATGCTGCTATCAACCAACTTAACCTAATTGACATTTATAGATCCCTCAACTCAACAAAAGAAGAATCCATATTCTTTTCAAGTATATATGGAACATTCGCCAAGACAGAACAAACCCTAGACCATCAATAAATGTAAAAGTATTCAAATCACACAAAGCATATTCTCTGACCAAATGGAATTGAAATAGAAACCAATAACAGAAAGATACATGGAAATCCTCCAAATGTCTGGAAATTAATAACACACTTCTAAATAACTCACGGGTCAAAAAATCAAAACAAAAGTTTGAAAGCATTTTGAACTAACTAAAAATGAAAAGACAACATATCATAAGTTGTGGGTGCTGAGAAGCAGTACCTTGGGGGAAATTTATAGCAGTAAACTCCTTTGTTGGAAAAGACAAGAAGTCTCAAGTCAATGGGTCAGTTTCTGCCTTAAGAAACTATAAAAAAAAAGAAAAAATTAAAACCAAAGTAAACAGAAGAAAAGAAAGAGTAAATATCAGTGTAAAACTTGGTGAAATAAAAACCAGGCAACCAATGAAAATTGATGAAACCAACAGCTGTTTCTTTGAGAAAATCAGCAAAATCCTTGGTGTGACCTGAATCCCTCTAAATTTATTGAACAGAATAGAGTCCAGAAATATATCCACATATATATGGTCGATTGATTTGAGACAAATGTGTCAAAGTAATTCAGTGATAAAAAGATATTTTTTCAGCAAATGATGTTAGAAAAACTGCACATCTATATGCAAAAAAAAAAAAAATCTGAACCCTTCTCTCACACCACCTACAAAAATCAACTCAAAGTGGATCACCAACCTAAATGCAAATCCTAAAACTATAAAACTTCTGGAAGAAAACACAAGATAAAATCTTTGTTTCTATCAATAGACAGTACACAAAGAAGCACAAAGATTTCTGTTCTTCAAAAGTCAGCATAAAGAGAAAGAAAAGACAAAGCCACAGATTGGCAAAAATAATAATAATAATGCAAAACAGATATCTGATAAAGAATTTGTATCTAAATACATAAAGAAACCATATAAATAATAATAAGAAAAATGATCCAATTTAAAAACGGGCAAATGATTTGAATGCTTTACCAGAGAAGAGATACAGATGGCACATAAGCACATGAAAAGAAGTTCAACATCATTAGTCCATTTTCCAGGAAAATGGAAATTAAAACCACAATGAGATGCCACCATATACCTACTTGAATGGCTAAAGTTAGAAAAGGATAATATCAAGTGCTAAGGAGGCTACAGAGCAGCTAAAACTCTTAGTATTGCTAGAGGGAATGTAAAATCGTTCATGCACTTTAGAAAACAGTTCAGCAGTATAATATAAACTTAAACATACATTTACCATACAGCCCAGCCACCCCAGTCCTAGGTGTTTACCCAAGTGAAATAAAAATTTATGTTGACATCAAAACCTGGACATAATTACAAACAGATAAACTGAATTACATCAAAACTGAAAACTTTTGTGCTACAAGTGATACCATTAAGAGAGTGAAAAGAAATCACATAACGGGAGGACATTTTTGCAAATCTTATATCTAAAAAGAGACTTGTATGCATAATATATAACAAACACGACTCGATAATAAAAAGACAATTAATTTTAAAACAGGCAAAGAATCTGCATAAACATTTCCCCAAGAAAATGGTCACAAATCACATGAAAAGATGTTGAACATCATTAGTCTCAGTATCAAATCAAAATCACAATGAGCCATCACTTCACACCCACTAGGATGGCTAAATTATAAGACAATAAAAGTGAAGATATGGGGAAACTAGGACGTTGATGTTGCTGGCAGGAATGAAAACTACTAGTAACAGAAGTGAGTACGTAAACAGCAGCATATCCATTTGATGGAATTTATTCAACCACTGAAATTCATGCTCAGGAAATGTTTGACAGAGAGAAACATGGTGAGTGAAAATAGCAGGGTAAAGAGTGCGCAGCCAGAATGATCTCAACTGTGGGCTGCAGAGATGCCTGCAGAGGGGCTGTGTGCTGTAGATGGGGGGCTGGAAGGTCTGGGGCTTAAGGTGGGCTGGGAGGGGTGGGCGGTGAAGGGGGGGGTGGAGAGTGATAACTCGCTTTGTCTGCAGGTGGTGGAGGCATTATTGGCCCCTGCCTTGCCCCAGGTGGCGCTCAAACTGCTGTACCCCAGCCAGTCCTCGAAAGTCATCCCCTGCTGGGCTGTGCTCAAAGCTCGCAGGTGGCACCAGGGCACTAAGGGGTGGCTTGGGTGGGAATTTCATCCCTTGCATTATCTTCATCAGCTCCCCCCACCTTCAGCCACTACACATACAATTTAAGAGACTAGCAAACACAGGTTCAAAACAAAGACCCTGATATGCACCCCATCCCCAAAATGGATTGAGAACCCTTATAAAGAAAGTCCAGCGGTGGTACTCTGGGGGTAACTGCGTCCTTCTGCAGGTTGCCTCTCCTCTCAAGGAGCTGAGGGAAACCGGTGACAGAAGGGCAGCTCCCACCCAGAACTGCAGCTCAGCAAGAAAAGCCAGAGCGTGGGGAAGAGCCCAGCGGGGCGCCGGGAAACCTGCGTTCTGATCCTAACTCGGCCCCTCAGCAAGTTATTTCTTCTCTCTGGGCGTCAGTTTCCTCTTCTGTAAATGGAGACTTTCCTAGTACCTCGGTAGGGAGTGGCTTGAGCTAAGGCAGGTTGCAGGGCCGGAAGCAGCAGGTGCCTCTGACGGCTGCCTGCAAAGTCCCCCACACTGTGGGCCTCGGTGCTCTCCTTGTTGACGGGTGGAATGTGGCCACCGCCCGGCAGGAGTCAAAGCGCAGGAGTCAGGGTTCGCTGGGCCCGGCCTCCGAGCGGAAGCAAACCGAACAACAGGCAGAGGCGTAAACCAAGCAGAGGCGGGGCGGGCTTCCAGTCCCTCCCCGGGCGTCACGTGGGCAGTCACGTGGCCACACCCGGAAGCGCGACCGCTGGCTCCTGGCAGGCAGGCAGGTGTCTGGGTACTACGCGGTACGTGGGCCTCCCGCACTGTCGGAGGGCCTCGGTAGTCGGTAGGGCTTACTCCGGGATCCCGGCGCTTCCCTCCCGGAAGTGGGGGCGTCTCCACCTCCAGCCTCACCCACCCGGCGTGGGGCCGTGGGCCCGTCGCCTCACCTCTCGGAGCCAGAGTTACTGCAGCAACGAAGTGGGGCAGTACTCACAAGCCGGGCCTTCTTCCCAGGGTATCTGTGAGGTTCGGGGGACTTGGGGGTGAAACTGCTGCATAAACTGTAAAGTGCAGGGCAAACTGGAAGGCTGCCATTCGGCGGGCGCGCCCTGCAGGTCTTCACTCTTGCGTCCTCCAGCCCATCGGGGGCAAGGACGAGGCTGTGAGGGTGTGGGCTGCTGGCAGGCAGGGGCGGCGGCCATAGGGGCAGTTTGCTGGGAGGATGGCGAATATGGGCGTGGGGGCGTTTCCCCGGGTTGCCCCGGCGCCATCTGGGGCTCCAGTGAGTCCTGTGTTCCCTCAGAGCATAAATAATCAGGAAATAACATAATCAGATAATAATGATCAGAAAATAACACCGGTGAGGTTCTCTTTCCAGCAACCTTGTGGAATAAAAGTAGAACCTAACGTCCACTAAAGAGCATTTCCATTTTTCTGGGAATATGGCGTTAAGGTCAATCATGCCGGTGATGTAGTGAGTCTCAAGTTGCACAAGATGCTGAGCCCCTAACAGCCCTTTCCTGTGTCTTGTTTGTTTACAATGTTTGGTTTCCTAATTAAGCTAAAGCTTTATATTGTTCCTGCTTTTCATCATCAAAATATGAGTGATTCTGAAACCAGTTTAGTTCACCTGTTATTTGAGGAGGGGAAGCTGGGAAGTAAGAATAACGAGCCCCCACCCCACCTCTGTGTAAGAAAGTTTGCTAGGGGTGTGTCTGCCTGGTTACTCCCAGGCTCTCACTAGAACCCTGGAGGGAGGTGGAGCCAGAGGCTGAGGCTCAGAGAGGTTTAAGTGTCTTGGCAAAGACAAAACTAGAACCGGGTCTCCCCTGCCTGTTGTATTGCTTTACTGCCATTCATTGCATTACCCTAGGATACCTCCTCTCTTCCCCAGGACTGCTTTTCTGTCTCCCTGGGATGTGCTATGCTGTTTCCCAATAGTCACTCATAGCAGGCTTCCCGGGGCTGCTCAGGGTGGGTTTGCTGACCACACCATGGCTCAGAGTGACCCACGGGGAAGTGAGAGTGCTCAGAAGGAAACAGTAGGTGAGAATTAATGTTTGTGGACACGTGCTATGGCCAAAGGACGGTGCTTGCCGGGTTCGTGTTCTCCATTGTGGGAGGGCAGGGGTGGGCAGAATGTGGGGCACTTGGACACCTCCTGGCCGAGGGGAGTATGTTCTGAGCAGAAGGCCTTAGAGCCAGATAGAGACCTTTGACCACTCCGTCCTTCACCAGCTTGTCCACTCCTGGGAACAGGCAGCAGCTGGAACAAGAGCCTCTGCTTGCCCTCATGACCTCCCTGTTTTAAGCAGGACCTGGGATGCTATGCTGCTCTCCATGAACTGGTCACTGAGTCTGTCTACCACAGCCCTTTCTGAATCTTTGGCTGTCTGGAAGCTCCGCTGTGCTCCTTGCCAAGGTAGATGATCCTGCCTGAGATGGAGGCAGGCAGCACCCACCCTGGGGCTACTCGGGCTCTGGGAGGTGGACAGGGTGACTTAGGCAGTAGACTGAGCTCTCGCCGGCTGTGCAGAGACATCTCATCTCCATCCCCTGTCCCAGCCCTGCATCCTGATGTCAACTTTGCCTGTTCTGTCCTTCCTCCCTTGCATCCAGGAGGTCATCATGGCCTACCAAGTCTCTAAGCTACACCTCTTGAATCAGCCCCTTCCTCCCCTGGCCTCCACCAAGGAGTGGACCCACATTACCCCGCACCAGGACAATAGCCTCCGGAACCTTGACCCCACCCATCCATGATCCACACCCTTACCAGCCTACGGGGGCTCCCTGCTGTTCACAGCCTCCATTCTACAGCCCACTGTTCTCCAGCCCATGCACTCCCTTCCCGTCAAGCCCACCTGCCCTCGTCCAGCAACCTTTCCTTCACACTCCATTGCTCTCCCAGTCTCTGCCTAGTGTTTAGCAATTCCATGGGAATAGGATACATTCTTTGTTTTTCACTGTGCTGGAAACATCATCAAGCTAGGTTCTCCGAGTTAAAGTTGATAAACCAACTAGAGATTTGGGAGGAATTTAAGTGCCACGTAGGGCATCCTGAAGAATGTTACTGAGTCTGAGACTTCGAGATGCTGTGATCCTGTCGAGGAAACTGGGCATCCACCATGGAAGAGTTAGAACAGAGCTTCCTCATTATCACGTCCTAGCACGTGGGTGATGTGTTCATATCTGTGTGACATGCTGAGGTATAGGAGAAGGTCTGAAGCCCTTGAATGGAGCAAGCAGCTGGCCTGACAGCTCTGGCTTCACCAGGCATGGTCAGGCTTCCCTAAGCGCTGAGAAGATAAATGTCTTGCTGCACCTCACAGGCCCAAGGCCCAGCATGGGAAGCTCTGGATTAAGAACCTACCAGTTGGTGAATATGAAAACACATTGTATATAGTCAAGCATTACAATGTGTGGGTGCTGGGGAAGGAGGCCCGGAAGGGCAGGAGATACCGGTGGGGGTGGCTGAGGAAGCAGCAGCTAAGCAGGAGTGAGAATGAGCCGTGGCCAAGGTCACATAGCCTTTGTGTCCACCAGAGCAGGAGGAGCTTGTGAATCAGACTCCTGTAATACTGAACCCCCTGCCCGTGGGCTTTGAAGCTCGTCCTCTGGAGCTATCTGTGACTTGAGGAGAAGCACATTTTTTCTGGACTTCCTGGAGGGAGATGCACCAGCTGCCCTCCATTCCAGACCAGGCCCTGACTGCCTGTCCCCCTTGTACAGTTGACCCCGTGCTCAGATCAAGAGCTGGGTCCTTCCTTGCCTTTGGTCCCAGTAGGCTGGTGGTGGGTGTGATGCTGTGTTTAGAGAGGCCAGATAACACAGGAAAGAGCCCCAGCCTTGGCATTAGACAGGCCTGGGTTTGGATCCCACTTCTGTCACTTAAAAATAGGACTAACTGAAGATTCCTGCTTAGTCCAGTTGCTGTGAGGGTGCCACAGAGTAACACCGGGAAGGCCCTCGTGGTGCCTGGCACACAGTAAAGGCCAGTAGGTGTTTGTGGGATCATGATCCTGTTCATTACTCAGGCCAAGCCTATGGGTGTGGGGCTGGGAGGTGACCTTGACCTTGCTTCTCCCTGGCAGATGAAGTGCGTCTTGGTGGCCACAGAGGGCGCGGACGTCCTCTTCTACTGGATGGACGAGGAGTTTGAAGAGAGTCTGCGGCTGAAGTTTGGGCAGTCGGAGAATGAGGGAGAAGGGGTGAGTGCAGGGTAGGAGGGACAGATGGGAGGGAACAACCCAGAGCTACCAGGAGGCAGGAGAGCCTGTCCACCCGTCCTGGTCCAGCCAGAGGGGTGAACACGGCATTGTGTGTGGTCCGGCGCCCCTCACTCCTGCGCACCCTTAGAGGTCAGCCCTTGATGCTCTCCAGTGACCCACCCCCACCCTATGAAGAAATTTTCATTTCCTTCATGACTAATGATTTTGAGCATCTTCTCATGTGCTTATTTGCTATCTTTATGTCTTCTTTAATGAAATGTCTGTTCAAATCTTTTTGCCTAGTTTTCATTGGGTTGATTGTTTCTTATTATTCCTACTGAGTTTTGAGAGTTTCCTAGATATGGATATGTCCTTTTGTAGATCTATGTTGTGCAAATATTTTCTTTCAGTCTGTGTCTTGTCTTCGCATCTACTTCACAGTACCTTTCAAAAAGCAGAAGTTTTTAATTTTGATAACTCCATGTTTTCCATTTTTTGCTTTTATGGATCACACTTTTGGTGTCATATCTAAGAAATCTTTGCCCAACCCAAGATCACAAAGAGTTTTCACATATTCTTCTGGAAGTTTTATAGTTTTAGGTTTTATATTCAGTCTGATCCATTTTGAATTTTGGTATGTGGTGTAAAGTATAAAGTTTATTTTTTTGCATATGGATATCCATTTTAACGCTTTAATGTCACAACACAGAGACAGTTGTCATTTTCACTTATATAATTTCTGCTCTGCATTCTAAAGGAGTAATTTATTTTGAATTTTTTTCCAGATTAATTTTGGATTAAAAACTTTTGTATTGGGGATGCAGTAGACAGTCCTTGCGTCTCTGCAGCCACACAGACTGGTTGCCTCTCAGTGCCCTTCCTGCTCCAGTGAGCCTGGTCATCAGCCGGACCAACTCCACATCAGCAAGTTAGTTCACCTCGACGTCGCTGATACTCTTTAGGAATGATACGACATATCAGAGATCATAGACATCTAAGCGGTCTTATTTAAGCTAAAAAACAGGTCTATCTGTTAGGCTTTTTTATTTTTCAGCAGTCAATATGTATAATTTTTTAATTTTAAAGTATTTTACTTCTTAAACCACTATATCAACTTGGTCAATTTAAGAGGCAAACTATTTGATAGTGTTTCTTTTCCTCTTTATTAAAAACCTCATAAAGGAACAAACTCCTGACTTTTCAGTTCCTAAATGACTAAAGAATGGACTGTTTACAGAGAACATAGCAACGTGACCCTGCACTTGTGGAATTCAGAGTCTAAAGAAAATGAGCCAGGTGGCAAATAAACACCATGGGTTTATTTCACAGGTGTGGGGTGGGCAGGCTGGGGTGGTGTGGCCTGGGGGTGGTCAGGAGAGGAGCTGCCTGAGTGGGGACCTGTCGCAGGTGACTGACAGCCTCCGCAGCAGTGGACACGGTGCTGGGCTCCTAAATGTTGAGTCTGTGGGAGGAAACGACACCCCTCGTGACGCGGACCCCCTTGTATTTTAAGTGCCGCACAGTACCCCTGGCTGCTCGCCTGTTCTGAAGGCAAGGTCTTACTCAGCTCCTTGTGTACAAGTTAAAATTAGGACTCCGCTTTCTCCCTGTTTCAGTCAAGGCTCCTGAGATCAGCATGGGGAAGGTCAGCTGTCTCCTCCTATCTTTTCATTCCAGTGTTGAGAACTTGAGTTATTACCATTCCCTTGGCTTTATCCCATTTTTATTCCCAGACCTTCAGCAAATTTGTCCAGTTTCTTCTTGGTTTTGTCTGTTTGTTCTGTTTCTTATTTGGAGGTCAGAGAGAATGGATGAGTGAAGAGATTATAAAAGTAAAGGCATTCTTGTTACTGAAATAGGGAAAGTACAGAAAGATGTAAAAACTAGGGGGAAAGATCATTCCTGATCCTTCTCTTCAGAAGCAGTAACTTTAATAGTGTGAATTTCTCATTGGTTTTTCAATACCTTGTTTTTTTTATCATTTGAAAATACAGAGCATTCACAACCATTTTTTTAAACATTACATTGTATCATAGGAATTTTCCATGTCACTGAAACACTCTAATATTTTAAGTGCTATATATTCTCCCATCATTCAGATGTACTGTTGTTTATTTAACTCTTTCCCTGGTACTGGACATATACATTCTTTCCAGTTGCTTCTACTATAAATTACGCTGTAAGGAACATTTTTGTGCATGTATCTCTGCCTCATCTCTGATTATTTTCCTTAGGATACATTCCCCAAAGGGAACTTAACTGCAACAAAGGGCATGGACTTTGGTACACATACTGAACTTTCTTAGAGTTGGCCAGCTCTCTATTAAATGCCCCAAACATTCCTCTGTGGAAATGTGGCCTAATTCCTTAACGTTTCCTTCTAGAATCACAGCCTGAGCAGCACAATTAGCTGCCTGGCCCTTCCCAGCCTTCCTAACTACCACCCAAGTGTCTCCCTGTCAGGACAGTGATAGCCTCCCAGGCGGGTCTAAAACTATGGAGCCCTTGATGGCAAGGCCTGGGTCTTGTCCATTCCCTTGCCCCAGGGTCTGGCACACTAAGCAGTATTATTCTCTACCCCCTCTTGCAGCTTCCCGCCCTGGAGGACCAGCTCAGCACCCTCCTGGCCCCAGTCATTATCTCCTCTATGACGATGCTGGAGAAGCTCTCAGACACATACACCTGCTTCTCGACGGAAAATGGCAACTACCTGTACGTCCTTCACCTGGTGAGCGTGCGGCCCTGGGGCCCGTGTTCCTCTTCCCTCGGCTCCTTGCAGTCCACACGCCTCCTCCTCATCTTGAACCTCAGACTCTTTTAGAAGACAGAAGCTGCATCTTAACAAAATCCCCTGGGATCTGAGCCCCCCTCACTGTCCCCAGCGATCGGGGAGGTGAGGGGGTCCCCTGGGGCTGGCTGACACCCACTGACCGCTGTGCCTGCAGTTCGGAGAGTGCCTGTTCATTGCCATCAATGGAGACCACACCGAGGGCGAGGGGGACCTGCGGCAGAAGCTGTGCGTGCTCAAGTACCTTTTCGAGGTGCACTTCGGGCTGGTTACCATGGATGGCCAGCTCATCCGAAAGGAGTGAGTCCCCTGGGTGCTGTGCTAAGCCCCTCTCAAGGCCAGGCGGTGTGCACCCAGCCTCAGTGAAGCTGCCTGTCACACTCTGCCCCTGGCCTCTTCCTGGGTCTCTCTAGCTGGCTGTTGTCACGTGTGTGTGTGTGAGAGAGGTTGAGAAGTGAGGCGATCTGCTCAGGCGCCCACCTCTTGGTTCCGTGCCCATCCCACTTAGCTCTACAGAGAGGGCAGAGCCCGACACGCCCCCTCTGTGCTGTGTGGGCTCCCGCAGGGGTCTGGTCATGTCACGTGAGCTTGCCTGGCGCTGGCAGTGATGTCAGGCTGCTCCTTTGGCTGAAACTGGGGACAGCCAGCTTTTTTATGGGTCTCCCCTGCTCTGCCCCCAGGCTGCGGCCCCCAGACCTGGGGCAGCGTGTGCAGGTGTGGGAGCACTTCCAGAGCCTGCTGTGGACCTACGGCCGCCTGCGGCAGCAGGAGCAGTGTTTCGCCGTGGAGGTGACTGCTGGGTGCGGGAGTCCTCGGGCCACAGAGATGTCAGGTCAGAGGGGCCGGGCAGCGTTAAGACCATGTTTTGACACCACCCTCCCCTCCGTGAGTGAGGGCACAGGCAGCGCCTCAAGCCCATGCATTTCTGAGGGTTGCTCTTTCTGGCCACATGCTGGGCTGGGGACTCTGATGGGCCTCCCTATCTTAACACAGCTAGATTTTGGATAAAACGGACTTTTTAATGCAGTTTTTGGGCTCTCAGTAAATTATGGAAATCTCTGAAGATAGCCCCCTCCACTCTGATCACCCCCCAAATTATATTGAGCTGAAACTAGAGTGGAAAGTAGTGAAAAATAAGCAGCACTAAAGGCAAGATTGCCTGAGTACAGATGACGGTACCAACACCGCAACCAGAAAACTAAGCCTTAGGCCAACAGCGACAGGAGAGCTGAGCCTGCAGCTCCTACTTAAGCCCAGACCTGAAGAGTAAGGTGGTCGTCAGCAGCACCCCCTTGCTCCTTGTATAGACAAACACAGATTCTCTCTAAATCGGTGATTCTCACGCTCCGTGTGCATCAGAATCGTCTGGAGGACTTGTTAGATATAGGTTTCTGGGCCTCACTTTTCTCATTCACTGTGGGGGGTCAAGGGTGGGAGGCTCTACAATGTGCATTTCTAACTAGCTCCCAGGTGATGCTGGTTATGCTGGTCTGGGAGCTACATGTTGAAAGCCGTTGATTTTGAGGACAGATTAAGCGCAAACAAATACGAGCTCACAGTTTAACAGTCAGATGCACAAGAGAATAAGCCACCATGAGTAGGAGTTGGGGAAATCAATCACCAGCAGATGTAGATCCCAAGGAGCTTGATATACTAGAATTTTTAGGTACAGGACATAAAATAACCAGGAAATATTTGAAGACATAAGAGCTAGGGAGAAACCCCATATAGATGTTTTAGAAGTGAAAACATAATTGGTAAAATGAAAACCTTAAGAGATGGGTTAAATAATAGATGAGACATAGCTGGAAAGAGAATTAATGAACAGGAAAATAGATCTGAAGGAATTCATTTTCACACCCCACTCATTCACTCTTCCAGTAAACATATAGTACCTCCCATATGCTAAGAGGTGTGCCAGGCCCCGGGAATACAGAGATGAGTAAAGTCTCTGCCCTTGAGGGGAAATCAGCCATTCATATGTACTAAAAACAATAAAGTATACTGGGTGCTGCCAGGTTGGGTTTCTCAAAATCCATGGTGGCACAGAGGTTGGCGTGGTCAACTCCTTCTGAGGCATCAGCAAAAGGCTTCTTGTAGGAGGTGACCTAATGCAGTTAAGATAAAATCCACAGTCCTTACCAAGCCTATCAGGCCCTGTATGATCCACCACTGCCTGTCTTGCCCCAGCCTCATCTCATGCCTCTCTTGTCCTTACTCACCATGCACTGGCCACCCGGGACTTCTTCCCATTTCCGGGGCACTCTGTGTTCAACTCTGTCCAATGTGGTAGTCATTAGCTACATGTCTCTGTTGAATATTTGAAGTATAGTTAGTCCAAATTGAGTTATGCTATACCTGTAAAATATACACTGGATATTGATGACTTAGGACAAAAAAAAAAAAAAAGAATGTCAAATAGGATTATTAACTATCCCATTAATAATGCTTTTATACGTTATGTTGAAATGATAATATTTTAGATGTATTAGGTTAAATCAATTATTAAAATTAATTTCACTTCTTTCTTTTTACTTTTTAATGTAGTTACTAGAAAATTTTAAATTACGTGTAGGGGTTGCCTTTGTAATCAGTTAGGCAGCACTGCTCCAAACTCTGTCTCCACCTCAAGGCCTTTGCATGTGCTCTTTCCTCAGCTTGCGGCATTCGCCCCTCCCTTCTTCTCTGACGGGGTTTCTTGTTCTCTAGATATCAGTTTAAAGGTCACCTCCTCAGGGACATTTTCTTTGAACACCCTACACACTTAGGTCTCTGCTCTTCTTCTCTAGTCCAATACTGTATATTTCCTACACAGCAGTTGTTAGCACTTATTTTACCTCTTTCTCTGCATATTGTCTGTCTCATCCACTAGAGTCTAGTGACCACACTAAGCCCCAGAAGGGCAGACTCTGTGCTGGCCCGAGCCTCCCTGTTCCCAAGCATCTGGCACATGGTGTGTGCTCACTGTGGCCTGAGTGAATGTATTGCCAGCCTGGGGCTGGAGCGGGAGGTGTGGGGGTGATGTGACTTCCTCTCCCTGCCCGCATGCCCAGGCTGTGGAGCGGCTGATCCACCCTCAGCTATGTGAGCTGTGCATCGAGGTGCTGGAGCGGCACGTCGTCCAGGCCGTCAACTCCAGCCCTGGGCGGGCCGGCGAGGAGGCCCTACACGCCTTCCTGCTCGTGCACTCCAAGCTGCTGGCTTTCTACTCCAGGTGAGCCCAAGGGCCCCAGCATGGGGTGGCCCGGAGGCCCTGGGTCCCCTCACCTTCACCCTTTCTTATTCCCCCTACCTGAAAAGCACCACCTCCTGGGCCAGGGAAACCTTCCAGACCCATCTCTTCCAGGAAGCCTTCTTAGATTCTTCAGTTCTTCTCCCCCTCTCAGCTCACTTCCTTCTCTGAATTATTTCTTCCCGGAACACTGTCTCAGAATCTTAATTTAGGGTTTCCTGATATGCTGTTACTTGTCCCTGGTGGTTTTCCACTGGTAATTTTTATTTTTCAACACAACCAAGTTTTATTTTTTAAATGGATGAGTTAACTAATTTTGTACATACCTTGTCTTTCTCCAGAAAGGATGAAGTCAGCGGGCACATTTGTAAACTCCTTGAGGGCAGGGATCGTGCTCCAGACTCCCTTAACTTACTTGCCCCTGTCCACTGCCACCTGTGGGCTGGGGGCAGCGGGCACACGCTGACCTGCTGCCTGTTCTCTCCGCAGCCACAGCGCCGGCTCCCTGCGCCCAGCCGACCTCCTTGCCCTCATCCTTCTGGTGCAGGACCTCTATCCCAGCGAGAGCACGGCGGAGGACAGCGACACCCAGGTCTCGGGGCAGCTCTCTGGGCAGCAGGAGGCCTTCAGGAAGGCGACTTGGAAAACCAGTCTGGAGAGTGCTGGGCAGGCTGCTGGGACTGTGGTTTCCAAGTCACAGTCCTGGGCATGTGGTTGGGCATGACTTTTTTCCAGCTGCTTTCAGATGTAAGGGGAATTCTAGAATGCATGTAGTTTAGTGGGTTAAAAGTGCAGACTTCTGGAGTCCCAGAAATAGTCCCAACATAGTCCCAACTTTACCACTAAGCTGTTTGCTGTGCAAGTACTTACCCCATCTGAACCTCGATTCCCTTATCTGTGCAACGGGATAACGATGGCATCTACCTCTCAGGGTTGTCATGAGGAATAAAGGACGCAGTTTACCTAGAGCTCAGCAGTGCCTGGGGTGTAGTGAACACTCTCAGTAAGTGCTGGCAGTGGTTTGGGTGCCAATGTGTCGGACTTTCTGGAATTTCTAAAATTGAAACGTCCCTGGAAAGTGAGGGCACACACCCAGGGCTGCACAGTGGAGTGTGCGCAGGGGCTGGCAGCCCCCGCCCCCCAGGGCTGCGCTGTGAAGTGCAGGAGGCAGAGGAGCCAGGCAGGCAGCTCTAACTAGCATCCCCGGACCTGTTGCAGCCTTCCCCACAGAGGCCCCTCCGCAGCCAGAGCATCCCCGTGCAGCAGGCCTGGAGCTCTTGTTCTGCAGACCCGACCAGGAGTTCTGCAGGGACTGTATGTGCTATGTTCTGGGGAGGGGTGGGAGGGAGGGGGGAGGGGTGGGAGGGAGGGGGATGGGAGGGGGGAGGGAAGGGGAGGGGAGGGGAGGGTTGGCCTCTCCCCAGAGAGCAGGGACCAGGGTCGAGCCCCCTGGGAGAGCCTCTCTGAGCCCTCAACCCAGCTGCCTCTTCTCCCTCCCAGGAGACAGACAGCCTCTCCCTCCCTGAGGAGTATTTCACACCAGCTCCTTCCCCGGGGGAGCAGAGTTCAGGTGAGACCTGGAGAGGAGGAGGGGCACAGGACAGGGACCTGGAGAAGGCAAGGTGGATAGGCAGCCCTGGGAGAATCTGTCTTAGGGTTCAGTGGATCCCGACGCCCTGTAAGGGTCCAGGCACAGACATCCAAATTCCTAGAGCCCAGGACACTGCGTGCAGCAAACCCTCTGTCTGCCCTCCGGCTCCAGCTTGAATTCAAGGACTGTTAAGACCACTCAAATGATCCCTAACATTTTTTATGACAAGTTGATTTCATTTAAAAATTCATCTCTCATATATGTGCTCTTTGCCTTCTCTTTCTTTTTTATAATTAATAAGTAATCAAATAATTAAGTAATCATTTTATTTCTAGTACAGTGATTTAAAATATAAATATTCAGTCTATATGGTTTATAGCTTACATGCTTTTCCAAAGTATGTGGGTAAACAATAAAAAGAAACGAAAAATATTGGAAATATTATTAACAAAACAAAAAAGGAGCCTGGGACCCCTGAGACCATGTGCCAATTCATCCCTGCTTGTCCATTTCTCTGTGGCTGGGATCATAACTGTCCTGGGTTCTCTAAGCTCTCCATGAGCCCAAAACGTCAAAAAGCACTACTTTGGGGTAATGGCTGAAGTTCCATTTTCTTCTCACTGCTCCCTTCCCTCATTCCTTCTCCTGGCCCCTTTCTCTCAGTAGTTTTTTCATGCCTCAAAGCTGTAAATAATGCCTGTTCCACAGTGCACGGAACTCACAGCTTACGAATGGGTGGAGTTGCATTCATCCATTCGTAAGTCAGGTGTTTGAAACACAGACACAGGCTTCCCCAGAGAAACATGATTATAAATGATAGTTATTTGCAATGAAATATATGAGAGAGCACTATTATTACAAGCCTACAATATTTCAAGTATGCGGTTGGTTCAGCTGGTTTTTGTGAGCTGACCTAGGAAAGGAAATCTAGTTCAGTTCCCAGCACATAGTAGATACTCAGTTAAAGTTTGCTGATTGACTAAATAAATGGGGAACTGTAGACAGTGTGTGCTGCCTCCCAGTGAAGAGGCACTGTTATAGCCAGGGAGGGGCCTGAAGGGTTAGGGAGGGCAGAAACAAGGAGGGGATTGGGGGCCGAGGAGGGGGTTGAGGGACACCCCCACACCGCCAGGTACACGTGTAGGAGCTCCTCCCCACAGCCCACTGGGGCAGCAGGGAGCCTCTCTTCCCCGGCCCAGGCTGCTCCAGCTCTGGTACCTCTGAGCTTGCCCTGCACTCACCAGCTTGGGATAGGATGAGAAGGGGAAGTCTCCCCAGCTCACATTAACATGCTGTGAGCTGCTGATGGCATGGGGCCATCTCTGCTCCATCCTCCCCTGCTGACAGGCTGTTGGGCCAGTATTTACATTTTGCCATTATTTATGTTGTTATGTTAATACCTATGGCCTGCAGGTAGCACAGTCTGGCTGGATGGGGGTACCCCTCCCACTGATGATCCCCATGTCCAGGTGAGTTTCTCCTGGGGGGCTCGGGGGTGGGGGGGTTTGGCCGGGGCACCAGCTGATCTGAGATGCTGCAGTGAGCACTGGAGACTCTGAGGGCTTCTCCTGGGGTGACTCTCCAGCCACGCTGGCCTTCCTCGTGCCCTCTCACGGCTGGCCAGCCAGTGCAGGGGTGGGGGGAGTGGTGGATGAGGGTGACCGCCTCCCTCCCCTCCCCCTCCCCCAGACACCTGGCCTCAACTCCTGAGAAATCCCCACCCTCACTGTTCTTGGGAGTGAAAGTCCAACTTAATTTTTAATGTTTTCTAAAATGATAAAGTAAATACGTTCATTGTAGAAAAATTGGGATAAACAAAAGTAAAATATGGAAAAAGAAAAAAAATCACTCTCAAATCCCAGCCCCAGATGTTACCTACTAAGATTTTGGAGTGTTTCCTTCTAGTCTCCATTATTCTTTCTGTTTTTGAGCATTTTCCCATTAACTAGGCCCTCCTCAGCAGTGTGGTTCTTAACAAGACTGTTGAGAGTGCATTGCATGCGTATGTTATTATTTATTTAGCAAATTCCTGGAACAACCAGTGTGTTGTATGGAGTCTTCTGCTGTTATCGTAAGACTACAGTGACTTCCTTATAGAGAAGTTTTTGTGGCATCCCTAATGATTTCCTTAATTCTCTGCTTTTGCCCGTAAAGACTTTGTTACTCAGAGCCCTCGTAAGGCTGGAGTCTTGCTTGTTTAGCCCTGTTATGCCCCACTTGCCCCCCTGGAATGACTGTCAGGATGTCCTGAAGGTGGTGAAATGACAGGTGTTAATCAGCTTTAAATGCTTCGTGTACAGAAAGCTGTAGAGGAGCCGCCTCCCCTTCATGCCACCCCACGCCGGCTGCTTTTCCCACCTTTCTCGTCCCTTCTTACCACCCGCTACCCCCGTGTGGTATCCAGTCCTGACTCCCGGCAGAAGGGCCCCGAGGATGTTGAGAGAGAGAGGGGCAGCAGGACGGGAGCTGCCAGGGCAGCCGCAGCAGAGCGCAGGGATTTAGGAACTGGGATTTCTTGGGGCTAGAAAAGTTTATGCCTCGTGGTTCACAGGGAGGATGGCAGGTGGGCAGCCGTGGGTGGACCCGATGTGGGGAGGAGGCCAGACAGCTGCTCACCCCTTCCCGCTGACAGCTCCTCTTCCTCCGCAGATGGCTGAGGACACCCTCCAAACGCTGGTCCCTCGCTCCCCAGGACCCTCAAGCCCCAGAAGGATTTTCCTGGATGCCACCGTGAAAGAGAGCTACTGCCCCATGGTGCCCCACACCATGTACTGCCTGCCGCTGTGGCCAGGCATCAACATGGTGCTCCTGACCAAGGTACGAGCACTCCTGCCTGCCCTGGCAACGCCCTAGCCTAGATGCCCGCCCCATGGCTGCCCCTGTCTGCCCTGCCCTGCTCTCCTAACCTTAGAGCCCCAGTACGGCCCTGGCCCTGGCCCTGTACCAGCTGCTGGATGGGTTTTCTCTACTGGAGAAGAAGCTGAAGGAGGGGCAGGAGGCCGGGAGTGCCCTGCGGTCCCACCCCCTCATGGGGGACCTACGCCAGAGGATGGACAAGTTTGTCAAGAATCGAGGTGGGCAAGAGCTTCAGGTGAGACGCAAGCCCTGGACACCCCACCTTAGGGAGAGGGGGCAGGGCCCATTCTGTCCACACCAGGTGAGGGGCCCTGCCCCACCCCACCGTGGGCTTGTGATCCTTGTTTCCCCCATTAGGAAACAGAAACAGAAACTTACAGCAGTGGCACTTGACATTTCCAAAACGTTCTTGTGTGACGAGTTATAGCTCCCATTTTTCAGATGAGGAAACCCGGGCTCAGATAAGTGGTGATTTGGCCAAAGTTACTGGACTGGTGAGCAGTGGAGCCAGAGCCCAACTCGAGGGCTCAGCGACGGCCAGTGGTCTGCCTGCCACACCCCTCACCACCTGGCTGGTCTCAGACGTGCAGGACACAGGGAGGCCGCTGCACCCACAGGGGGCGTAGAACCCAGGTTGGGAGATGAGGCCAAGACCCTGGGACAGTGCGCAAGCAGAGCAGGAAACGGGGCACAGCCCAGGCCGGAGCCTGCAGGGGGAGCTCTCAAGGGTAGAACACTGGGCTGAGATCTGAGGCCACTCGTGTAGCTGGCAGGGCTCAAGGAACTGAGATTCGTTGTGCACGGAGTTTGCACTGGTCTGAAAACGAGCAGAGGGATTAGAAGAGGCAGAGCAGCCAACTGAAGCCCAGACGCAAATTACCAGTCAGTCCGCAGCGCTCAGCATCTCTCCATGCCCAGCACACTCCAGTGAGCACGTGTTAGGATGCAGAGCTCCCCTGAGGGGCGTCAGCACCCCAGCTCTTGCCTGCGTCCGCCCCTCCCTTGAGGCGCCTACCTGTCACTCTGGCATCATTGGTTTACGGTATCTGCCAGCGAGGCAGTGAGCCTGGTACTTGGCACACAGAGACTGCTCTTTAAATACACGCCTGCTCAATGAGTAGCCTGGTGTACAGTGGGGTGCAGGGTGCTGGGGGACCTGCCAGAGACCTAGCTTGGCTGTGGATGGCAGGTGTGTGCTGGGCCTAAATAAGCCATGGAGGCAGGGGACCTTTTTGGAGCCTTTCAGAGCACAATGTAGGGTGTCCCCTGGACCTCGCTGTGGGAATGTTGTCAGGAAGCTGCCTGTCACCTGTCCTCCTTACAGAGCACCTGGCTGGAGTTCAAGACCAAGGCCTTCTCCAGAAGTGAGCCCGGATCATCCTGGCAGTGAGTGGTGGGCTCTGAGGTCAAGGGGGGAGTCGTTTGGACAGAGGAGCAAGTTTCCTCCAGGCCCAGAGGGAGAGGATGCTCAGGAAGGCGCTTCTGAGGACAGAGGGGGTCCTGGGAGGGCGGGTCCAGCCCACGGATGCTGAGGGGAGGCTGGGAGCAGAGAGGACAGAGATTGAGGAGCAGGGCCTGAAGGCCCGACACGGCCAGCAGAGGCCCAGCTCCAGCACGGACTCAGTGTGTGACCTCGGGCGAGTCACTGCCCCTTGTTTCTCCATAAAATAAACCATGAGGTTGGATGAGGTTCTAAGTGCTCAGAGCACACACTGGGGGAAAACTGGGAAGCTGCCTCCTGGCTCAGTGAGGGCCAGGGTGTGGGGCATCAGCTGTGCTGTATGTCAGTCCAGGAGGAGGGTGATCACAGGGGATGGGGTACCATCCTGGGCGTGCCCTCCTAGGGCCCTTCCAGCTGTGACATCTCACCTCTCTGTGCCCAGGCTGCTCCAGGCATGCGGGAGGCTGAAGAGGCAGCTTTGCGCCATCTACCGGCTCAGCTTCCTGACCACGGCTCCGGGCCGGGGAGGCCCCTCCCTGCCCCAGCACCTGCAGGACCAGGTCCAGACGCTCATGCAGTAAGTGTCGGTGTGGCCCCTCGGCGGCCAGGGCAGGAGCTGGGGCGCACCTGACCCCAGCCCTGTTCCCCCTGCTTCCTCGGCAGAGAAAAGCTGGCAGACTGGAAGGACTTTCTGTTGGTGAAGAGCAGGAGGAATGTCACCATGGTGTCATATCCTGATGGCTGGCCCTGAGGAGGCCTTTCGGGACTACCTGCCTCCTCCACCCACTCACTTGAAGGGCTGCGGCTTTGGGGAGAAAGCGCATATATTTCACCACCTCAGCTTCCTTTCTCTGAAGAAAAATGATAGGAGGTAGTGTCCCAGGGGTCTTGTCTGTAGGAACACTCCACAGCTGGAATTTCAGAAATTCCTGCTCTCCCATGATTACTTCTGAGAGCCCTGGGATCGTTTATGTCGGTGTTGTCCAGCCAGCTAAGTGGCAGTGGGTCTCCCACGAGGGGCAGGGGCCTGGGGTTGGGTAGGTTTGAGTGGCCACGTCCTCCTTCTTAGAGGTCACAGTACACAGTGGCACGTGAAGGCTCTGAGAAGGCCTGCAGTAAATGTGTTTATTTGTCCCCATTTGAAAAGCCACCTCCAAGACTTATCCTTTTATTACAGAACTAATTTTACCAAATACTGATTTTCCCTGGAACTTTATATGAAACAGCTTTTTCTGTATTAAAATCTCTAAAGGGTGTGGCCTCCTGTCTCTGGAGACTTCGGTCTTGAGTGCATAGGTGAGAAGGCCTTGCTAGCCACCAGCCACTGCCCTTCCTCTCAGATGGGAACGTTCCAGCCTCTGGAGATGAAGTGTAGAGGTGAACAGGATCACGGTGAGGCGGGTGGGTGGGCGGCCAGCTAGCCTCACTCTTCAGCTCTATAGCTCTGCTCTCATACCAGCCGCAGCCTGTGTATTATTTAAACTCATCCCACATGAAAATGGTAAAACATGAGCATACCATGTTCCTGTTGGGACCAGAACTCCCTGCATTAGATGTGCCAGAGCCAAGGATCCATTGTACTTGCATCTTAGACCTTCTCAGGGTTCGGGATTCGACAGTAAAGAGAGACCTGGGGAAGGGGGGGATCCTGGGGGCGGGTGGCGGGCCTCGCTGGAAGCCTAGGTCGAGGACAGAGGAGCTCCCTCCCTGGTTCTGGCTTAACAAGCACCTTAACTCAGACCCTCACCTACCTGGAAGACTTCCCCGGCCTGGTGCATTTCATCTACGTGGACCGCACCACCGGCCAGATGGTGGCCCCTTCCCTCAGCAGCACTGAAAGGACTTCGTCAGAGCTGGGCAGGGGGCCCCTGGCCACCTTCGTCAGAACCAAGGTAACCTGGCCTGGCCTGGGCCCTCTCCTCACGCATCAGATGGGCGTGCTGACCCCTGCCCAGAGGACTAGCCCCCGCCCTCGGGCTCCCAGGAGGCCCTGAGCACCCCCGCCAGAACCCTTCATGGCACTCTTCCTGGTGTCTGCACCCAACTCTTCAGGCTCCTAAGAATAGTTGCCCATCTTCGTCACCCCAGGATGCCGGTCGGCACTCAGGGCCACCTTCCCGGGTGTGTCAATGTGCCTGGAGCAGCAGAGTCTGGGCAGCGAGTTCAGGGGAGGAAATGGCCAGGGCCTAACTCAGTGCCTGGCATAAATAAGTGCCCGATAAGTGTTGGCTGAGTTCACTGAAACAGAAAGAAGACACACGGGTTAATCAACCTGAGTATCAGAATGTAAAACTAGGTGGTTTCTACGAAGGAAACAGTCTCCAGGGGTCCTTTTCTTTGATTCATCTTCATAGCAAGCTAGTATTTTTGGTGGGGAGAACAGAGGACCTCTGCCACTTTCTGAAAAACTATACATTTTCATATACATTGTGTATACAAATAAGGTGTATAATAATGGTTAAAACAAGATCCTGACAAAAGGCCCGTTGGAGACCCAGCTCTGCCCCTCACTAGCTGTGTAGCTGGGGTATTATGAAGTCTAAGTTTCAGTTTTCTTATCTGTAGAAGAGGATAGTAACTCTAGTGACATCATAGAATTGCTGCAGAGATGGTAAGTGTATGAGATGATGCGTGTAATATACTTAACACAGCGTGTGGCACAGACCGCAGCTGGAGTTGGTTGAGCATTTCCTGGTACCGTCCTTCCCGGCATCTTCATCTCCTTCTGGAGATAGTTGGGGTTATCTTGGTACATTTCTTTTCGTTGTTTTTCGTGCGGTTGGTTATAGTTGAGATCATTCTGTGTAAGCAGTGTGTTTACCACATTTTCACTTCACTTTGTATCTGGTGCATTTCCTCATGTCATTAATTCTTTATCAACGTGATTATCATCAGCTCCACAATAGTCCATCATGTGAACATAACGTCATGTACTTGGTTGAACGTTTAGATTGTTCCCAGGCTCTTGCGCTTGTAAGTAATTCTGCGGCACATGCCTCTGGGCATACATCCTTGTCCTCGTCTCTGATTATTTTCTCAATATGGAATCCCAGAAATGGAATTACAAAGGCAAATGGAAGGAGTGTTTTTAAGGTTATTGATACATGTTGTCGAATTGCTTTCCTGAAAAACAGAGCAAACCCGTGTATTTGTTGGCAGGTTTCATTAGACATTGTGTTGTGGGCAGGTTTGGAGTAGCTCCTGTATGCCTGCTGCTAAGCTTTTTCTAAGCTCTTTGGTGAGAGTGCAGGAGGCCTTTCCAGGCCCTGGGAGGTGGGGGAGCAGAGCTGCCCCTGCTGCCAGCTTCCCTAGGGCAGTTCACAGGCAGCGTCAGAAGTCCTTGAATTAGGCAGGAGAATCTCGCGGAGGGGATCTGAGGCACGTTGTCCCTCGGTCACTGTGTTCCCGTCGGTGCCCTTGGTGAGCCCTCATTCAGACTTCGCCCTGGAGCAGAGGACGTTCCTGGACCAGGGCACTCTGTGCGTTCAAACACTTTTCCAGCAACTTTCTGGCATAGAGCCTGTGCCAGAGATCCTCAGTCCTGAGGGGCCCAGGTGAGTGGCTGGCCCTCAACAGCAGGAGGGTTGCAGGGGGCCACCCCCTCCCTCGTCTTCTCTTAAGTCCCCGGCTCTGTTCTGGCCTGAAAGATGAATCTACTCTTTATGGCTTGTGTGTATGGTAAAGGTACATAAAGTGTTTATATGTATATTTTGTCGTCACAGTAACTGGAGGGGTGGGTAGTCCATCCATGCATCTATCCATCATCCATTTATTATTAAGCTCCTGCTTTGAGCCAAGGCTGGGCCCGGACACTAAGGAAGAAGATGAGCAGGAGAGGCCCCTGGCCTTCCAGGAGCTCCTCCTCTGAGTGCTTTTCTCCCCTCGGGATTTGAGAACCTGAGCCCAGCCCTTGCCGTGGAGAGAGGGCCGCCCCACAGGCTGCAGAGATGAGCACTGTCTCCTCTCCCCAGGTCTGGTCTCTGATCCAGCTGGCGCGCAGATACCTGCAGAAGGGCTACACCACGCTGCTGTCCCGCGAGGGGGACTTCTACTGCTCCTATTTCCTGTGGTTCGAGAACGAGATGGTGGGTGTGGCCAGCCCAGGGCAGGGCAGTCCTGAAATGCTTTCTTTCCCTGTGACTCTTGGATCCTTTTCTCCTGGATTCTGTTCAGTCTGTGTCTCCAGCTCTTCTTGTCCCTGGTGGAGCTGACAGCTAAGCCCAGCTGGCTGGCACCCAGAACTCAGGTCCCGTTTGCGCTCAGGCCCCTCCACCCATTCTCTGAAAATCTCATGCCATTGATCAAGGCAGCATCCAGGCCTCAGACCGAGTGTCTGGCTCAAGCCCATGCTCTTCCCCCTACACCCACCGCCTCCCCACTCAAGACGCCCTGCCTCCTTCCCCAGGGGTACAAACTCCAGATCATCGAGGTGCCTGTCCTGTCCGATGACTCGGCTCCTGTCGGCATGCTGGGAGGAGACTACTACAGGTGATGCCGATCCAGCAGGCCCTGGGCACAGAGGGGAACAGACGATGGGCGATCAGTGCCAGTCCCCACAGAGTGTGCAGCCCGTCCTTCAGGAATGTCCCCCTGAGCCTGTCTCCCCTTGTTAGAAGCTCCTCACAGCCAGGCATTCAGCGAGAGGAAGAGAGTGGGGCGCTTGTTGGGGTTCTTGCCCTTCTTCCTGCTGGCACATCGAGGCAGCATTTGCAGGCATCTCTGCTGGGCTCCTGAAGACCTTCTCTGACGGCTCTGTGTGCCCCATAGATGGGGCCCTGCCATCTAGTGGACCCCATTCCAGGATCAGGAACCCAGAGGGTTGGGCCGTGGCAGCCTGGGGCTGAACCTTGTAAGGTTGGGTCAGCGAGGGGCAGGGAAGGCCTCTGGCCCGGTGCCGGGGCCTAGTGAGGTGACTTTGTACCTGTGCAGTGCCGGGAAGGCCCCTTGGCCTGGCTCCCTCCTGAATCCTGTCCTCCTTCCCCCTCCCTCCCCCAGGAAGCTCCTGCGCTACTACAGCAAGGGCCACCCGGCTGAGGCTGTCAGGTGCCGTGAGCTGCTGACCCTCCACCTGTCGGTCATCCCCACGGACGTGCTGGTGCAGCAGGCCGGTGAGCTGGCCCGGCGCCTGGGCGAGGCCTCCCGTGTCCCCCTGCTCTAGGCCAGGGTGGGCTGCCCCCGTGCACCTGCCCGTGCACCCGTTCTCCAGGCCCACCTGGCTTGCAGACATGCCTGTGGTGAGAGCCGCCTCCTGTGCACGGCAGCCTCCTGAGGATGGCACAGTCCCCAGGGCGGCCCTAGAGTTTCTTAAAGAAACTCCACCTAGACCAGTCTCCACTCCGGGTAACGAGCAAACCCCCAGATCCTTCCCTCTGAAGGGAGAGGAGGGCCAGAGGGTTTCTTTGGTCTCTTTAGAACAGCAGTGGCTGTGAGCTTAGACCCAGGACAGCCCCTCTTTCGGATCTGCCTCTCCGTTTACCCCTAGGAGACAAAGGAAGTCCCCACAGCCTGTGGGTGTCTGCTGTTCTCAGAATAGAGAAAGCTTCCCAGGAAGCTGTTTCCCTCCCCAGGTGAAAGGAGCTCTCCTGGCTGGGTTGAACTCCAGCTCTGCCACGCCCCCTCTGCGGCTCTGGGCAGGTTTCCCCACCTCTCAGCCTGTCTCCCCACATTCAGAGTGACGGCACCTGTCTCTCAGGATGGTCGTGGGGCTGCCGGCTGTGGCAGCCACTCAATAAATGCTGGTTATGGTTATTGTTACTGTTCAAGCCCCTGGCCCTTCTCGGTGGCCTCTTTGTGCCCTTCTTGGTTCTTGCCTCTTGCCCCAGCCTCGCCGCAGAGATTCGTGTCACTCGGTCCAGTGGATCCCAGGCTTTAAGGTTTTCCAAAGCTTCTCTAGGGGTCCTGGTGTGCCCTGGGTTGAGAGCACTGCCCCAGGGGTACAGCCCTTCCTCTAACCTGAAAGTCCCCCCCAAACGGACACAAGGACAAGAGGCCGTCAGAGCCCTGGGACTTGGGAGCATCCACTGCTCTGGGGCCGAGAGGCCACAGCTGGGACAGAGGGAAGTGAGGAGGCAGAAGTACTCAGCGCAGCGAGGCGGTGGGTTTGCGTGTGACACCAGACAGCGGCCAGGCCTTCCGTGCCTTCAGTCTTGAGCTGAAATTCATAAGAGCACACTGATCTTTCCTGTTAAGTGAACAGCTTACCGGGACAGAGATACTGAAGGAGCTAGACCAACACCGCGGGCTGAAGTCCGCAGAAGGTGGCAGTGAGGGACAGAGTCACGAGGTGACTGGGACTGCCTTTCTCCTTAATATCGTGACTTTATGGACAGGAATTATGACATGATCGGGAAAGTACAGAGGAGCAGAAGGGGAAGACTAAGTGTAGAAGCCCACTGCTGTTTAGGATCCTCACTCCTGTCACCTAATACTTTCCCTTCACTTTTAGCAGCTGCATGCTGTGACACGTCTAGTTTAACCAGTCCCCCTAGTTTTTCAATATTATAAATAACACTGGAGGGAAGATGCTGACTCGGATTTTAGCAGAGACACACACGGTGTAAACTTTACGTGGCGTGTGGAGGGGTGTCTGATTCGAGGGTAGAAGTGTCCCCGGAAGTCCCTCTTACCCAGAAGCGACTTTCCACATACTCTTCTAATTTTGAGATGAACTTCTAATAACGGGTTTCTAGATGTCAGAGCAGTACAGAAACTCCCAGCCCCTAGGGTGCTTTTTCCTATACGGGGAATGTCCTGACCAATGGGCAGGGAGCGAAAGAGGCTCCTAATTCAGGACAGGCCAGAGGATAGTAAGCACTAAGCCAAAGATATTTATGATGCGGTCTTTAATCCTTGAGGATTCTTGGAAAATGGGAAACGTACCAAAACACAGAAGAGAAATGTTCAGGCCTTCAAAAGAAAAAGGTGAACCCCCAAAATCACGAGGACTGAACTGGCCCCCAGACCTTTCCAGCTGTGCGGCAGCCTGAGAAGTGGACGGCGTTTAAGTATTTGGATGGCGTTTAAGCAAGGACGTGTGGCTCTCTGGGGGCCCCAGGGGCGGATGCCCCCGCCGCAGTGTTGCTGAGGCCCTGGTGTCGGCAGTGCGGAGGGCCTGCCCCAGAGGCCTTCAGGCAGCGGGTCCCTGAGCCTGCTGTGGGCATAGAGCTGTTACCCCCCTACAAGCCGGAGGGACGGGAAGCTGGAGCAGAGTCTGACCCAAGTCCCTCTCTTTACTTGGATTCCCACCCCCAACTCATCCGGGACCTTTAATTCCTTAACCAGAAGCAGGACAGCACAGGGGAGGAGACGGACCTTTGGAACACTCATTAGCACGCTCACACACACACACGCACATTCTCCGAGCCTCAGTGCCCCTCGTCTGGGGCTTACACGAGGGGCTGCACGACTGTGGTCAGCACAGGGCCTGGCACACAGGAGCCCTAGAGAATTAGCAGCACGGTGGTTACTCTCTGGGGGCCTGGAGGTGCAGGACTTCTGCCTGGTTAACAGGCGACCTCCCGCGACTCGGCCGGGTGTGGACGGGGTCAGGCTGGGCTGTGGGCAGCTCAGCCTCCCCTGTTTAGTCATGGCCCAGGGCCAAGTACGGCAGCTGGGCTGCAGCTCCTCCTCTCTTCCTGCTTTTTCCCTGCTCCTCCCCCTGCCTGGAGAGGCACGAAAAGCTGCTTGCAAGCAAATTCTTGGCCTAGCCCGGGCAGAAATGGCTGCATGTGGCCGAGGGCTCCGCAGGGCCGTGGGTGCCTCTCCCCACCCCGCTTTGAGACGAGCTCACTCCGACGCCAGGGGACGTCTGAAGCCGGAGTACGATGCAGTGGTAATAGGAGCAGGTAAAGTGGGCTGGGCCGGAGCTGAGGGGCTGAAGGGCAGCCCTGCTCAGAAGGCCCTCGCGTCCCTCTACTCTGGCACAAGCTGGCCAGGAGTTGGGATGAGAGCAGGTGCTGGTGTGGAAAGCCCACCTGTCTGCGAGCAGATGCCGGGGTTCTGGGGTTGGCTTTGCTGTTGACTCACTGTGTGGCCTGGGGCAGATTCTTGCCCTCTCTGGGCTTGAGTCTTCCCATCTAGAATGACCAGGGAGGACTAGGTGAATTCAGGGGTTTCCACGTATCTCCTGTGAAATTAGCTAGTTGCCACCATACTCTTGGAAAGCATATGGTACGTAAGGTTTGGAAGGAAAGAGCCCTGGGACAAGAAGTATGAAATCCAGCTGCCCCAAGTGCCCTGAGTTCTGGTCACCACCACCTGACCCCTGGGACACCCCACCCCTGAGGACACTGCAGTTGCTCCATAAAGGGGAGTTAGTAAAAAATAGAAATGAGTCCTAGAGATTCTCCTGCCTACGCGCAGAGGGTGACAGCCCCTGTTGCCTTGCCTGCCTGGGCACGTGGGAGACCTGCTGCAGTGACCCTGCTATGCTTTGCTGAGCCCCAGGCTGCAGGGCACCTGATTCCACTGCGAGTGTGTGAGGCTGCAGGCCAGGACCAGGCTGCCTTTCCTCCGGGCCTTCCACTCACACACAGAGCCCCAATTTCAGCTTCTGACATTATTTCCAACTGGGTTTATACAGAGCGACCATGACAGGCCTGGAAGGACATGCTCATCACACAGCTTTAAAGCTGTGTCCCTGTTTGGGCATTTCTTCATTTTTACCCCTACAAAGAGCAGTCGTGTGCTGGCCAATGTTTACTAGTCACCTCTCCAGGGAAAATGTGCGCATATATATCCATACGTAAGTTTATTATAAATACGGAAGTAAAAGAAGTGTAGCACACAGTTTTGCAGATAAAAAACATAATACTGGGCTTCTCTGGTGGCGCAGTGGTTGAGAGTCCGCCTGCCGATGCAGGGGACACGGGTTCGTGCCCCGGTCCGGGAAGATCCCACATGCCGTGGAGCGGCTGGGCCCGTGAGCCATGGCCGCTGAGCCTGCGCGTCCGGAGCCTGTGCTCCGCAACGGGAGAGGCCACAGCAGTGAGAGGCCCGCGTACCGCAAAATATATATATATATATATATATACATATATATACACAATACTGTAAATTCCAGGTAGCCAATCTGTTCTTACCAAGTACCTGTGACTTCTGCCAAACTCAGTAACCAACCTGTGGCTGCAATTTGACAAATGAAAATAGTTCTGAGAAGAATGTTGTTTGATATTTTTATTTAAACAGCAGAAAGAAAGTGAAACAAAGATTTATGTCTGAACGTCACTCCTTCTTCAACGACGGGAATGACTTTGCTCAATCAGATAATGTTTTTCGAACACTGGAAGAACAGTTCCTCAATTTTTTGCACCATTTCACAATGTAATAGTTACAGACACAAGTTTAATCTACTTTATTAGCAGGTTCTCCATCACTTTCTTAAGTCTAACAACCGAAAACATAATAACTCAAGCCCTGGTGTGTAATGTCTGCAGATTTCCATAGTGTGAATACTCCTACTATGGCCTTTTTCAAAGTTACCAATATGATGTCACCAAAGGTGGATTTGGGAGAGAGATGCAGCCAAGGATCGTCATGTAGCATGGCCCCTCTATGGGTCTATAGAGGTAAATAACCGTGAAAGCATAGCCAACCGTTAAAGCAAAGTAAAACAATTAGGAAGTGACAAGCTTTGAGTATTTATTACCTTTGTTTTTAATATAATTATTTCATTGTAAGTTGATGTGATTTAATTTTTTACCAGGGGCTGCGTTTGACAACTATCTCACCAACTTCCAGGGCTGGGGGACTCCTGCTCCAGCCCCCCTGACTGGGCTCCGGAAGTGGAAGTGCCTCCCACCTTTCTTGCCCTTGGCGACAGCCCAGCCCTGCTGTCTCTTGGCAGAGAGGGTTGATCGTAGGTCCCCAGATAGATACCTGGGTGAATTGCCACAAGTGTGTGAGTCTCAGGCCTGAGTTTTTCTTTGACATTGCTTCTCTAATTGCTGGTTTGAAGGCATTTCCAGCCTGAGTGAGGAACACAGTGGCATCTTCTAAGATAAAGATTATCTCTGCTCCCTGAAGCCACACTGGGAGCCACCTTAAAAGAGGACCCTGATTTAGTCATTTGACTAACTTTGCCTAAGAATGACCCAAGGAACTTGTTAAAATGCAGCTCCTGGACCCCCTACCTGGTGAGTAGGATTCTAAGGAAGTCAGCACATCTAACCAACACTTGGAATGGATCTGATGGAGGCATCTGTAGCCCACACATTCAAGAACCCACGTTCAGAGCAGCTTCTCTCCAGAGCTGCCCCGTGCCTGCTGCATAAGGAACCCTGCAGTCTGGCCTGGAGATAAGCTGAGCCCGAGCCCACAGCTTAAGACTCCTTCAAGGGGAAAGGAGAGGTCACCAGAAGCCACAGGAAGGCTCGGCCAGGACTAGGGGTAGGGGAGTGGGGGAGGGCAGAGGAACTTGGGCTGTTGGATCCTCGACCTTTGCCCTTTGAGGTCTGTTTGTGCATTTGTGGGCTTACATGTGTTGACTGAACTGGACTTTGTTGCCTGGAAGCTTTTATTAGTTTTCCGAGATTTATGATCAGCGCTGATTAAAAGGCAGCTACCTTTTATTGTCTGCTAAGGGACAGGTGCTTTCCCTGCATTACTGGTTATCCTCCCTTCAACACTGCAGGTCCGGCAGGCCCTCTGTTTTTACATGTGAGGAAGACAGCAGAAGCCAGAATGAGCCCAGGACAGTCTGCCTTTAATTTGCCATATGTATTTGAGAGCAGGGCTTTCCAAATTTCAGGCTGCAATCCATCCATTCATGATTCCCTTCCATCATATTTTTGAAACTTTCTTAAGAAAATTATCAAAAACATATTAAAAATAGTACTATATCAATCAGAATTTTTAAATGAAATGTAATCAAGTAGATCATCACATGCTTATCACATGATGATTTAATATTAGTTCCTGAAACTTTTGTTTCTGTGAAATACATTTATTTGTGTGTGGGGGTGTCAGGTCACAGAGTAAAATGCATTTCTTCCTCAGATCACGGTCAAAGAGGTTTAAAAAACTCCGTTTCAGAGATTCCTTTAATGGATGATAAATTGGCTCAATGACCTAGAAAATTCTGGCAGGTCTTTATGTGGAAAATGTAAAACAAAACCAACTCAGCCATGAGAAATCCATCATGTGGGTCATTGCTGCCTCCTATTTGTGGATGTTTGTCAGTTTAATGGCTGAGACTTTTATTAGAGTCAACGCTGGGTTCAGGTTGGCACTCAGAGAACATAGTTACCTTCTGGCATCTTTGAAGACTCAGAGTGACGTCCCACCACCAAAGAGAAGCATGTCCCATGTGTCCCAGGGGAGGCCTGGCCCCCCTCCCTGAAAGCAACCAGGGCCCGTTCTCCGCCCATCGAGGACTTCTCCAGCTGCTGCATTTTATTCTGAGACCAAGGAAAGGGGAGGCCCCAACCCCAGGGCCCCATGTGCTCGGCCTGTGGGTCTGAGACCACCTGCATCAGAATGACGGGGAGCTTCTGTGAAGTACATCCTGGTCCACGCCCCCAACCTGCTGAGTAGATTCTGGGGAGGGGTTGGGGAATCGGTGTTTACTCGAGTTCTCATGTGATCCTGAAGCTTCTCAGAGCTGGAGAGGCACTTGCTAGCAGTGGGCTTGGTGTGGAACATCGGATCCCAAGCCAAGTTTCAGGGCTCCTACCCCAGGGGCAGCCTGCCTAAAATTTTTGGAAAGAAACTCTATAGTAGACAAATCTGCCCAGTCAGCTGGCACCCCTGAAGCACGCTGAGCTACTCTAGTGCACGTCAAAGCCGTATGTGTTTCATTCATTTTGAGCTGTTCCTGTTTTATTTGGGGAACACTAGGAATTGACAAAGATGCCCCTTCTGGGGCACTGTTGTGAGCCACGCTTGGGCACAACAAGCCATGCCTGGCAGCAACTGTCCACAGGACCAGCGCTCACCCAGACGGCTGGTGATTCCATGCCAGCCAGGGACGTCTGGCATCATCGTACAGCCTCGCCTCCCTCTCTTCCCTGCTAAGTCAACTGTCACACTCCCTCTGACAGTCACCCACTCATCCCCAAGTGCCAGAAGCCCAGCAATGCGAGGCTTCGTGGGATAGTTTTCAACTAATGACTGTGGATTTCTCCTTGTCCCCACTCCAGCATGAGCCACTGGCCAAGCCAGGGTGACAGGACTTTTTTCAGTTCAGGGCAAGAACCGGGGTTTTCTGACTCCCCAAAGACTGGTGTCTTACAGCATTGAGCTAGATGCTGTTCCAACATCGAGGTACAGGTGAGGGGGTCCCCCAAGTTCTGCCACCTCTCCAGGATCTTCATGGACATGGTGACAGGGGTGGGTGGCCACACTCCTCAAGGAATGTGTCTGTCTGCCCGCTGACCACTGTCGCTTTCCTCCCCCCTCCTCCTTCTCGTTGCAGGACACAACGGGCTGGTGGCTGTGAGTCCCTCCCGCTCTGCCCCGCTTCACTGGTCCCTGGGTGTGTGGCCCTCAGCAGGAGTGTAAGGAAGCCACAGGGTGAATGCCGAGGGGGAGAAAGAAAGGCCGGCTAGTCCTCACGCCCTGGTGCTGACCAGCGGCTGGCTCGAATGGACATCTGCAGTTGCTAAGGAGGATATCAGGGGCTCCCTTGTTCTCCTCTCCTTAATGCTCATAGGTTTCCCCCATTACCTTTCAAAAGCAAGGTGATAAATAGCTGGGAAAGTGTGTAATGGGCATAGCCTGGGAGGCAGGTTGGAGCTTGCAGGGTCAGGTAACTGGGGCTGGGGGGCCTTTGACTCCAGGTAGTGGGCTGTCCTTGTGTACAGACCCCATGTTCCCCAGCTAGGTTTAGGCCAGGTACCAACCTGGGGAACACAGCAGCTATACACGGTCCAAAATGTGCCCTGGAGACAGCGAGGAAGCCAACCTAGAAGAGGAAGCGGGGCCCTGCCCCAGCACAGGTGGCTTCTGGGTCCCAAGCTGAGCCAGGCCAGGGTTACCCTAAGGCTGTGCTTCTCAGACCAGAGTCCATGTACCCCTCGGAGACCACAGTGTGTGCTACAGGGCTTCAGGCCACAAGCCTAACATGGAGCATCTTCCTGAAGCAGAGGCTGCTCTAGGATATCCATGCAGGGGGCTCAGCAACATGGAGAGGCAGGAGACCTGTGTTAAATCTGAAGACTTTTCCTGACACAGCAGTTTTACTTGAACATTTCACAGGGGACATTATTTAACTCAACCGATCAGTAATTTAAAACGTTGATTTTGTATTAATACCAACGTGGGTTTGTCCCCAGCTCTGCCACTTTCCATTTGCAAAGGTTAAGGCGAGTCAGTTTATCTCTCTGAGCCATGGTAAAATGAGAATTAAAATGTCCACCCTCACCGAATTGAGGTGAAGGGAATAGATGATGTGCCCCAAGGACCCAGCTCATAAAGCCTTACACAAATGGTGAGCATGGGGACAGCGTGGGGCGTCCCAGGATAAGAGGTATAGGAGGAACTTAACTCTAGGACACGCACTTCGGTTGACTGATCTGGGGAGAGCCTAAGGAGGTAGGGGTCGGCTCTAGATTGGATACTGTCAGAGTGGGGGCAGCCCTGTGAGCAGGCATCTCAGTAACCGTGTGTGCGGGGAGGGGAGACTAGGGTGAGGAGAGCAGTCACTGCACACGTAGCATCCCTCATCTTGGCCGAGAGAGATGGTATTGTGGTGGCCCAGTAGACCCTGTCTCGCTTGTGCTTAGACACGATTGTGAAGTGGGCTTGCTCTGTCCCATTTTGTCGTGGTCTAGATTATCCCTGTCTGCGGTCATCATTGTGAGTGGGAGAAACAGGGCTTACCTCTGAGGGCCAGGCCACCTTCTGAATGTCATGTTGGGCTGCTCTTTTCTCCTTTCTCGTTAGGATGTGTCAGGAGTGTAGATTCTGGGTCCAGACCGCCCGGGTTCAGTTCCTGACACCTCTACTCATCAGTTCTGTGATCCTGAGCTATTAGCCTCACTGAGCCTCGGTTTCCTCCTCCGTGAAGTGGGGAGAATCACGGTGCCTACCTCTAGGGTGGATTATATGAGATGATGCTCGCACGGTGTCTGGCACATTGTAGTAGCCAAGCGAACTTTTTAGAAAGTCTGCCTTTAGAGCTACACCATCCCTGTTGTCACCTTGGGGGTGGTAGCTGCAGTGGTGTGAGGACCAGCATTTTAGGTCTGTAGACTCAGGACTAGTTCCGTTCAACAAATACTTATTGATTTTCCACTAAGTGCTAGAGAAAAGTTAATCCGCCCCCCCGCATCATTTGTTCCCCAAAATAAGGTTGTGCTATAATCATGGCTTCATTGATTGAACACGTCCCATGTGCCAGGGACCCTGTATAAGCCCCTTCTAGGGACCAGCTCAGAGAATTCTCACAGTGACCCCGTGAAGCAGTCAAAGTGGGTGTTATTATCATCAGCCCCATTTTTGCACATGAGGAAACTGAGGCTGGATGGATTAGGTACTGAGGCCGCCCCAGCAGAAAAGAGAAAGAGGAGTGGAACCTGGGCGGTCTGGCTCAGCACTCGTAAGGCAAGCTCACCGTGCTGCCTGCCTCAGGCCAGTGAGGAGAGCGAGGCTTGCCACCCCACCTCCCCAGGAGATGAAGAGTTCACAGAGGCACTGGACCTTGCAGGAGGGAAGGTCACCTCGGGCTGGGAAGTGGAGGGGCAGGACCAATCATGTCAGGTCTTAGAGAACATCTCGGGGGTGGGGTGAACATTTATGGGTGGCAGGGGGAAGGGCATCTCAGAGGCAGGAACAGCTTGAGCCAGCCCTGTGGTGAGGACCCTGAGAGTGTGGGTCAGCCCCCAGGGGTAAAGGGAGGGCCCTGTGTGCCCCGCCCCAGGCGGCATACCTGCAGAGACTGGGGGTGAACACGGCAGTCTTCGAGAGACGCCACGTGATCGGGGGTGCAGCTGTCACAGAGGAAATAATCCCAGGTGAGCCAAAGAGGAGGGTGAGGGGCATGGGGGGTGACCACTGGTGACCCCTGGTTACTGTCTTCATCCGATTCATTTTCAGGGTTTAAGTTCTCCCGAGCATCCTACCTCCTCAGCCTGCTACGACCGCAGATTTACACCGAACTGGAGCTGAAGGTAGAGCGTGTGTGTGTGTGTGTGTGTGTGTGTGTGTGTGTGTGTGTGTGTCCACCTGCTCCATGGCTTGGGGGCTGGGGAAGTGGGCAGTTGCTATTCTTCCCTCCGAGGGTGTGTCTATCTCCCATGGTCTCCGTGGTGCCTGCCCACAAAGGGGCTTTGTCTGGCCCACCCAGTGTCTTAAAGATCAGGAAATTTCGTACACAAATCAAACCTCTCGAAGAACAAGCTCTGTCAACGTCAGGCGCATGCTCCTGCGTGCTGTACCGGCCGGGCCCTTACGTGGATCGGTCTCAGCTCTGCTTTGTCACATCACTTCCTGGGGTCTGTCCAGCCCCCACAGGAAACCTGCTAGGACCCTTGGGCATCTGAGTTTGCAAAGCTGCCTTAGGACCTGAGCTGATTTCTGCCCTCATTACACTTGAGAGCCTGTCACCGTCTTCGGCAGCTTGAGCAGGAAGTCGGACTCGGGGACTTTCACCTCTCTGGGCTCCTGGGCCATTTTGAGGGCATCCTGAGGACTCACAGTCTGCCTCTGTCGACTCCTCTTAGCCTCACCTTGGTCCACAGTCTTGCCCCCCGCCCTTTCAGATTCCTGCACCCCCTCACTGCCTCTTTGACAAACTTGGTCATGCATTCTGGGAGCCCACTTAGCTTACCTGCTTGGTGCCTCTGTCACCCACCACTTGGAGAAAGGTCCCCTGTGCCATCTGTATATGACGCTGACGGCACTTCAGCATCAACTTTGCCCTAAATTTTAAATTAATAAGACATTAATCCACTGACGCCCATTAAATAAATTATTCTTTGTGCCCCTAAGAGAGACACAGAGAGAGAGCACACACCTGTCACCAGCCAGGACTGGGTGAAACCCTGCCAAGGCCTGGGAATGGGTCTGTGGACTTCAGTCCAAACCAGACGATAGGTGAAGGCAATCTTCTGACACACCAATTATGCAGAGTGGCAAGTGTGAGGGGAAGGGTGGGGGTAGACCCTCCTTTTAAAAATCTAACTTATGAAAGCTGAGGATCACAGAACAGAAATTTTCACATAATTATTCTCTTTATTTTTTCTTTTTTAAATAATTTCCTGGGATTTCTTTTAATTTATTTTTTTGGCTGCATTGGGTTTTCGTTGCTGCGAGCGGGCTTTCTCTGGTTGAGGCGAGCGGGGACTACTCTTTGTTGTGGTGCGCAGGCTTCTCATTGCAGTGGCTTCTCTTGTTGCGGAGCACGGGCTCTAGGCACATGGGCTTCAGTAGTCGTGGCTCGCGGGCTCTAGAGCACAGGCTCAGTAGTTGTGGCACACGGGCTTAGTTGCCCTGCGGCATGTGGGATCTTCCCGGACCAGGGCTCAAACCCACGTCCCCTGCATTGGCAGGCGGATTCTTAACAACTGCGCCACCAGGGGAGTCCATTGTCTTTATTTTTTTAAAAAAGTTACTCATTTGAAAATGGTATTCTCATAGGGTTCCTTTAACTAGCAGCTCCCAAGTGAATTGAGTATATCCTTTGATCTCTGATCTTGGGCTGCATTAATAGGAGAACGGTGCTCAGATCAAGGGGGGAAGCAGTCCTGCTGCAGGATGCACAGAACTAATCCCATCCGGAGTGCGGGGTACCTTATTTTAACAGGACGTTGACAACTCAGAAAATACCTATAGGAGGGCAGCTGTTCCTCTTTCTGGGAATATTCTGTTTCCAAAACAATAATAAAGAGCACTTATTTTACCAGTGTCACATCTTGGGCTACGAGCTTTCATGCTCTGTCAATTTGTCCTCGTCTGTGAGACGAGAGCAGGTAGTGTCCCCATTTTATGATGAGGGAACCGAGATTCAGGGGGGTTAAGTTCGCACACTAGGAAGTGACCAAGAACTTGAGCCAGGTCTAACTGACTCCTCCTCGTTCTGTGAGGTGCCGCCGCCGTGGGCACCTTGATAGCCACCCAGCTCAGCCTCGTGCACCTCCAGGCGCTTTGCCGATGACAGTGGGCCAGGTCACAGACACAAGCTCTTCCAGCAGCTCCGGCCTCGGTAGAGCACGGGGCTGAGATTGCAGGCTCTGGAACCTAACTGGTCGCTTTGGAATCCCTGCTCTGCTGTTACCAGCTGTGTGACTCGGCCTGGTGGTGCCTCCTCTTCCTCGTCTGTAGCGTGGAGATGTAGAGTCCTTGCCTCACAGGGCTGTTGTAATGGTTGGTGTTTGCTCACCACTAGTACAGTGCCTGGGGCGCGGTCAGTGCTCGACAACTGTCAGAATTATTGGGTTCATTCGATTTTTCCATGTTACAGAAAAATCCGAGCGGACTTTTTGACCAACCCAATATTATGCCCATTCGTCAGCTGAGAAAACTGAGGCTCCAGAAGGACCTGTGGCCTGCTACTTCCTATCAGACCTTCCCACTGTGGGCCTGTACCCGATTAGACTGAGCTCTACTTGAGCCAGAGGATGACTCCGCCAACCTGCTTGGGGCCTCACTGGGCCTGTTTTCCAAGTCTCAATTTCCCCAGCTGTCGATGAGATCATCTCGCAGTTCTATCCACCTGGATAGTAAGCTTGCTTTTACAGTGGCCCCACAGTGAGTCGTGGGATCCCGACAAGGAGGGCAGAGCTTTTGCCCTGGGTGTATGTGGCAGAGGGGAGGTGGTGTCTTTCATCCTGTATCAGCCAGCAGCTGCCTTCCCCAGCTCTCCTTGGACCAGCCTTGACCTCATTCAAGTGGCACCCCCTTGTCCTCCCTCCCACCTGCACTCACCGTCTGGCTCCCAACCCCAGCCCTTTGCTCCTGCTTTCCTCAGAAATCTCTCTAAGGCAGGGCTCTCAAACTCTCAGGTCCCTCAGAACAATCTGGGCAACTGGTGGGAAAGTGGTTCTTGCTCAGAGGAACTAAGGGTGATTCTGTGGGACTGTGGTGGGCCCAGGAGCCAATGATTCTGAAGCAGGAGGACCCCAGAGCACAACTCTGAGAACCACACCCCTTAAATCTCCCATTTCTCTGCTCCCTAATGCACGGCTTGTCCCTTCCCAGTAATTTCCATCCAGGGCGGCTGTACGTGCTGAGAAATCCCGTGGGTAAATCAGAAGCGTTTTGTTTTTTACAAGAGGGAAACTGCGTGATCTGAGCAAATCTAATGGGGATAATATAACGGTGGTTTAACAGCCCCTTCTTATTCTGACACCACATCATCAAAACCATCAAGAATAACAACGGCTCCCTTGATGAGAGAAAGTCCTGGAATCAGATAAATAAATTAATCCTGTTCAATTATTGAGACTTGAAACAACCCTTGGGATCCTCTTGGGTCCGTTTTTCGGTGAGGGGAGGTTATTGATTCATTCATTCAGCAAATGCTTCTGAGCACCTGCCCTGTGCCGGGCCCTGGGAGAGGCATGTGGGGAGACAGCGGCGAGGGAAGGGGGCAAGGCTTCTGCTCTTAGTGAGAGGACTTCAGGGAGAGGTAAGTGCCACCTAAAGAAAGGAAAAGAAAGCAATGTGACAGTGAGGAACTGGAGTTCCAGCCTGGACTAGTGACCAGGAAAACCTCCCTGAAGGGGTGACGTTTGAGCTAGCATTCAAATGCCAAGAAGTCACCAGCCCTGTGAACATCTGAGCAGAAAGCGTTGCGGTCAGAGGGAAGTGAAGGTGGACAGGCCCAAGGGGAGGGAAGGTCATGTGGCCGGAGCAGACAGTGCCCGGCCAAGAGGCTGCAGGTGGTGTGAGAGAGGGCCAGGGGCCAGAGGAGACAGGGCCTCGCACGCTGTAAGCAAGGGCCTGCGCTTTCTCCTGAGTGCCGGGGGCAGACGGCAGAGGTGTTAAATCGAGAAGTGGAGTGATGGGATTTATGACTTTATGAAAGGTCATACCACCTGCTGGATGGTGTGGATTGTGGTGGAAGCAGCCATGGTCGCAGGGTGGTGGCTCAGGCTGAGTCACGGCGGGGACATATGGACCAGGTCTGGAGGCTGAGCTGTGAGACTTGGTGATGGATGTGATGCCAAGGGTGAGAGACACAGAGGAACTAGGGACGCCACCTGGGTGGGAAAGAGTTCACTGTATCAGGAGGAACCAAGCTGGAAGTTCCTCCAGTTTGGAATCAAAGGCATTCCCCATCTTAGTGTTAGAAAGGATCCTGCAGGTCTCCCAACCTGCCCCTACCAACGCTCAGACTCACCTCCACAGAACGCTCAACCGTGGAAACCCTGCCATCTGGAACACCTGTGGTTTGGGGAAACTTCTGCTGTAATTATTGGAAAAATCTCTTTTGGTTTCCTCGTGTTTTCCTAAAACTTCTGCTCACAGATCTCATTTCGGGGGCAGGGGATGGGGGTGGGGAGCTTGCTACTCAGGTGACATTTGAGCAAAGACCTCAAAGAGGTGAGGGAGCAGACCAAGAATCTGGGGGAAGAAGTCTCTAAACGCCAAATTCGTCAAGTCGCACGTTAAATACGTACAGCTCTTTGTATGTCAATAAAGTGGTTTAAGAACAAAGAGGTCTCCAGCGGGAGCAGTAAGTCGTATTGGTGGAGGCAGCACAGGCCCTTTTTGTTTTATCTCCACCTTCTTTGAAGAAGTAAATGTACTCTTGGAAAGTTCTGTGTGCTAGTCAAATATCTGTAAATCAAATCATATTTTCAATGCATCAGGGGAACTCCCATTTAAAGTGACCCTGGAGTAAATGAGTCTGCAAAGTAAATAAGTTGTTTCCGATGTGAACGATTTATCCACCTTGTAAATATGGATTTTCACATGACCGTGGCTTTATTGTGTCTTTCTCAGCTTTAGCTATTATTTCTGAAATGGGGGCATTTAAAGACTAACACTGAGAGCCAGGGCTTTGGAGTCACAGGGGTGTGGTTTCGAAACCAGGGTCCACCTCCCCATGTGACCTTGGACAAGTTATTTCACTTCTCTGAGCCTCTGCTGTGGCATTTGTACAATGAGGATGATATACTTACAGAGCTGTTGTGATGTAACCATTGTAAACCCTAGTACAGTCCCTGGCACTGGGTAGTGTGGCGTGGTATGGTATGGTCTGCCATAGGGTGCCTGGGCAAGAGGGCTTTTTATACACTTGTATCAAAAATAGGAACCAGGACCACAGGCCTTGGGAACCTGCATGCAGGTACCTAAGTGGTCACACAAACACAATCAGAGAAGGGTCATGGGCAGATCCCCTCAAATGTTACCTGTGCTGTCTGTGTTCTGCAGAAACACGGGCTGAGGCTTCATCTTCGAAACCCCCACTCATTCACACCTATGCTGGAAGAGGGCACAGCGGGCAAGGTGCCCAGGTCCCTTCTGCTGGGCACAGACATGGCAGAAAACCAGAAGCAGATCGCCCAGTTCTCACGGAAGGATGCCCAGGTAGGGAAGGTGACCAGAGACTGATCTCCTCCATCTCAGCCTGGTGGCCGCTCTTGAAAAAAAATGGGCTTGGTTGGAGTTGTCCTACAGCAGGTTGTCAAAGGCCACAAGGGTGTGGACAGGCCACTTCATCCGCCCTAGGAAGGCTCCAGTCTGTGCCAGCCTTTGATCTTGGGCACTGCAAAGAGAAGGAGTGGAGGACAGTTGGTTAAGACCAGTGAACGCTGGAGACCCTCAAACCTGTGTGTGTTCAGCATGAGGCCACTGTTCAGGTGGCCTCCGCCTGAATTTCAGAAGGGAGTCCACTGACATGTCCTTATGCTCTAAGTGCTTTCTAGCTCTCCTGCCTTCAGACAGAATTCCAGGTGGTCATCAATATTAAAGCACATGAAGGCCAGAAGGAAGAAGGGGAGATCAGAGACAGTTAAGGATAGAACACACTGGATCAGGAATTTAGGACAAGAGCATCGTAGTAAATATTCATTTATTTTGGCGTCATCCCCTGGCAGCCCAAGGCAAGAATGTGGCCATGATGGCGAGCAGGTCTGGTGAAAGGGAGTACACGCATCTGATGGAGAAGGCACATTTCTTTTCCTAGGATTGCACTGTGAGGAATTTGCTGGGTAGCTTTGTCTAGATGAGTCGTTGAATGTAACGGGCCCGGTGTGATTGGTTTTACAGACATGAAAAGATTCTTTGAATGGCCATTTTTTGTACCAAGCCTAGATACAAGCTGAAGGCACAGCATTAACTCATATCTTGGTGGAAACATTTTTATAAGAATAACCTGGGTTAACCAATCCGTGTGTGTTGCTTTTTGTTGTGTTAATCTAGTATTGGGTAAAACCAAGAAAACCACAGACACGGCATCTCTCTTCAGCCAGTGGTTTCCAGACACTGGCTGATGATCAAGTCAACCAAAAAAAGTGCTTTTCAAGTGATTCTTTTGCACAGTGAGTTGGGGTCCGCTGCCTACACCCTCTCCAAGCCCTGCTCGTCTCAGGGGCACTAGAGAGGATTCAGGACAAGGCCAGGTCCCTGGGCCTAGAGAGCAGTGGCCTTGGCCGTGTGTGGCCGGAGCCCTGTGTGCTGGTGACCACAGGAGCGGGAGGCAGAGGCCACATCCCACTGTGGAAAGTAAGGAGCTGAATTCTGGTTTTGTCTTTGCGCGTTGTCACATTAAAGACCTGCTGCAGAGAAAGCTGTTTCCCTTCATTTTAATCAAGATTCTCCAATGTACTTCAACACAGAGCTTTTCTTTGTGGAAGAGTCGTTAAAGTTCCATGGGTATATCCATGAGTCTAGATGAACCAAAAATTAAAAGCTCTCGGCTGAGATAAGATAGGGCCTCGGGTACCACAGGTGCCCATCCTTGCTCCTGTCGCCCATCCAGGGAAGGGGGTGTGGGGGTCATAACCAGGCTGTCGAAGTGGATTCTGCTGCAGGGGGTTGTGGGGTGAAGGGATGCAAGCTTCTGTCCCTGCTGATGACAAGAGGATGCGGGAGATTTGCAGCCCAGGAAGAACAGTCAGCATACTGGAATACAGGCAGAGAGATCTTACTTTTATCAGTAAGATATAGAAAGACAGGACAGAGAGGAGAAACTTTTCAGTGGTTTTTGGTTTATCACAGAGACCACTTCCTAGGATACTTGAGGATTCCGTGGCTGACGACTGGTCTTGGCCTACATCAACCCCCTTGTCCCTGCCACTACGTGGTGACCCTCCTACTACCCAGGCTCTCTCTGACTTCACCTAGTGTTGACATCAGCACACAGACCTAGAACTGGGGGTAACTCAGCACAGCCAGGCTGAGCCACACTGGGCGTGAGGCCTGAGGAATCGAGCCTCAGCTGGGGGTCAGCAGGCCACATGGGGCAGCTGGAGGGCCAAGTATGGGGACAGTGTCTTTGTGGGGTTCTAGGCAATGGGGCCTTGACTCGGAGCTCTGTTCCAGGCCTTTCCCAAATATGAGGCCTTCATGAACCGCTTGGCGTTAGCCATTGACCCTCTGCTGGACGCAGCCCCAGTGGACATGGAGGCCTTCCAGCGGGGCTCCCTGCTGCAGAGGCTCAAGTCGCTCTCCACCCTCAAGCCCCTGTTGCAGGCGGGTAAGTCCAAGGGCAGGCATCTGGGCATGATGAGCACCTTCACGTGATTGAGCCCATCTTCTCCACAATTGGACATAAGCCTGAACCTCCAAGGCAGCCTGCCAACTGCCATCGATTAATAGGGGCCACCTGGAGCACTTGAAGTGGCAAAGGTTTAGGATGGCGTGCTCTGAAAATAGAGCCCGAGCCAAAGGCTTATGTGCAAGTGGTTCATTTTGAAGGGGGATCCCAAGGAAAGGAGGAGAAACGGGAAAGAGGGAGAGTCGATACCAGGGTTCATTACTGAGCTGGCCACCACTGTGGCTGGTGAGGTCCTTCCCTCTGAGAAGCCTTAGGAAATGCACATGAGGGCATGCCCCGGAGGAGAAAGGGGAAACATTTACTCATTGGGTTCTGTCCTCCAGTGGTCAGAGGTTGCCCTCTGGGGTATTAACTCCCACATGAGGCATAAACTTCTGGGTTGTGCATCCGTGGGTGCCAAGTGGGTTCCCGTAGGTGTCCTGTCGTGGTGCCAGAGAAGCCCCAGGGAAGAAATGAAGAGGCACATCTTCAGGTCTGAGGTGGGATGCTGTCAGGTTGCACTGTGTGAAGCTGACGAGAGCCTGCACGGAGCTCGTCACCATAGGCATGGCTGGAATAAGAGATGGCGCCCAAGAGAGTTTGAAACGATGCCCCCGTACAAGAAGGATGCTAGATTATTGGGCTCAGCAGGAAAAAAAGTCTGTGATGAATTAGTGATGTCTGCTGTGGGTATGAGAATGGAGGTTTCACCAAGCCTGCTATTATTTCCTACCACTCCTCTAGGGGACAAAAACCAGTTTAGCTTCTATATTCTAGAAAAATACGGCATCAGTTAGCTGTGGTCACAAAATTGCTGCATAACAGACTACAAAATTCCAGTGGCATATAAAAATAAACATCTATTTCTCAAGTGTCTGCATGGTTCAGCTGATCCCAGCTGGGCTGAGCTGATCTGGTCTGGTCTCATGCATGTGTCTGTGGCTGGGGCAGCTCTGCTCCAGGTGTCTCTAATGCTCTTCTTGGAAGCCACAGGTTAGTCCAGGCGTGGCCTTCTTATGTCAGTGACAGAAGCACAGAGGGCAAGCCCCAATGTGCAGGCCAGTTTCAAGCCTCGGACTGCATCACATCAGTAAACATTCCACTGGCCAAGCAAATCATTTGAGCCCAGAATCAAGGGGCAGGGCGGTCAGCTCAGCTAGGGAGAGAAGCAGTGCAGAGTTACATGGCAAAGTGTGTGGACACAGGGAGGGGTGAAGGGTCAGAGCCAGTAGAATCTACCACAGATGCCAAAAGTAGACATCGCCTCCCAGATTACCAGTCCAAGGAGCATCATACAATAAACATTCATGTAGTAAATATTTATTGAGCATCTGCTATGTGCCAGGCACCAAGCTGGGCACTGGGGCTACAATGCCTAGGGTTCATGACCTCTGCCTTCAAGGTCCTAGTGCCCAGTTACTCTCGGAGATAGTTTGAATCAGTATCAGAGGAATGGATTAGCCATGCTGCTGCCTCCCAGGGCACGGCCTTACAGAACTCAAAGTGGGGGAATAAGATACAAATTAAAAATTGCCCCAAAATAATTCTAACAGGTAAAATGTATTAAGTGCCTATGGAAATGCTTTAGAAATGCTCTACATACCTCGTTTAATCCTCACAATAGCTCTTAGGGGTACAGAATATTTTGTACTCGCATTTTACAGGTGAAGAAACAGGTGCAGAGACATTATGGACCAGAGTGTTCCCTTCTTGCCTGTCTCAGTTTACATTTTATGGATCTCCTCCTTTAGGTCGCATCCTGGGAGCCCAGCTGCCCCAGTATTACCAGGTCCTCACAGCTCCAGCTGTCAAGGTGAGGGGCTCCCCAGCCTCAGGCTGGACCTTGCAGTGAGGGGGCCTCTGCTCCCGAGGTAAGCCCTTCTCCTGGCTGTCTTGCTGTCCCAGGTGCTGGATCAGTGGTTTGAGTCTGAGCCTCTAAAAGCTACTCTAGCAACAGATTCTGTGATTGGAGCCATGACAAGTCCCTACATTCCGGGGAGTGGGTGAGTGTGGCAGGGGAGGTGGGGCAGCAGGAGTGGAGCCGATCCCCCCTCGAGAGCGTTAACTACCGTTCCCTGAGCTCACCCAGTGAGCCAGGCAGGAGGAAGCACTTCACACAGGATTCATTTAAGCCTCAAAGCAACACCTGAGAGCTGTGGTTCAAAGAAGGGAAGTATCCCTCCCAAAGTCACACAGCTAGTAAGTGGCAGAGCTGATTTCCAGCCCAAGTTGTCTGACCTGCCCCCAACCCCACCCTGGGTCTTCCTTCTTAGCCACTACTCCCTACTGCTTCAGTAGAAACACCTCTGTCCTGCTTCCTGTGATATCTCAACATGAACATCTTCTTCCCTATCATCTATCTATCTATCAATCTACCTGTCTACCTACCTATCTATCTACCTGTCTACCTACCTATCTATCTATCTATCTATCTACCTATCTACCTATCTATCATCTCTTCCCTTCCCACAAATCCCCGTTGCCTGTCCCTCTCCCGCAGATCCTTTCCCTGGCTTCCAGGACTCGCACACACACAGATACCTTCACATGGATGGGAAGCTGCCTTTCCCGTTGTGAGCGGGAGGTGTGCTGACAGCCTCATCCGAGAGGGGGCAGTCAGACACAGTGAAGTGTGTAATTGAGGTATGATTTAATGAGCCCCTGTAGGAGCAGGAATGGAGGGGTGCGTGTGTGTGTTGTGTGTATGTGTGTGTGTTGTGTGTTGTTTGTGTGTGTTGTGTGTTGTGTGTGTGTGTGTGTGTGTGTGTTGGGATAGAGGATGCTGCCAAGTCTTGGGCCATTTCCAGTGCACCAGAAGATGCAGCTAGAAGCTGTCAGTGCGGCTTATCTCTCAAGGGATAAGAGCACTTTGGAAGTGGTCTTCCGGCACACACTAAGCCAGCCCCAAATTCCCCAGGGCCATGGAAAGGTGGGAGTTGGCAGCAGGTGCAACATCTTGGCCAAGATCAACCAGCCAATTTGGATTTTCCAGCTGGAGCCTCTGGTCCTTTTCTCTGTGGGTGTTCAGGAGGCTTAGCTACTGCCCAGTTTATGAAATGGGCCTTTAAGTCATTTGTTTTTTCATTAATTCTTTCAATAAATATCGATGGAGCACTTGCCTGGGGACTAGGTCCGGGGACACGGTAGTGAATGGGGTTGAAATCCTAATGGGGGAGGTAGACACAGAGCAAGGAGTGGAATGGAGAGCTGTGGGCACTGTGATGGTGGGGCAACGTGGTCCAGGCTCAGAGAAGCCCCCCATGAGACAGAGATGTTTCATCTGAGACTCTAAGGACAGGAGGAATTAGCCAAATAAAAGAAGAGGGAGGAAGGGGCTTCTAGACTCTGGAACAGTGCGTGCAAATGTAGGAGCTGCACGTGGATCACATGATCTATTCGAGGCACTGAGAGGTTTGGCTTAACAGGAGTGCGGGGTGTGGGGGGAGTGTAGGGAGGGACGAGGCTGACGAGCAGGCAGGAGCCCTGAAGGCCGGTTTTGGAGAGTGGCCATCGTCCTCAGAGCACCGACAAGCCAGTGAAGGCTTGAAAAGAGCTGAGTGACAGGAGCATAGCTGAGTTTTGAGACTGGGCTCCAGGTTCTACGTGGAGAAAGGTCTACAGGGAAGAACGAGTGGGAGAAGTGGGTCCGATCAGAAGGACGTTACTGCGGCAACTTAAGAAAGAGAAGAGAATGGCCTGGACCAGGGAGGAAGCAGCAGGGAGTGGGGCCTTGGAAAGTTCTTTGGGAGGCACTCGACGATGTAGGTGGTGAGGGCCTAGTAGGAGGCAAGACTGACACCCAGTTTTCTGTTGGAAATTGAAGGTGCCATTCACTGGGATGGAGAAGACTGATAGAGAAACAGGTTGGGGAGTGGGGACAAGGGGATGGGTTTAAGATGCCTGCCCAAAGCCATGCCAGTGGAGATATCTGTGGGTAGCTGGGCATACAGGCTGGCACTCAGGAGAGAGCTGGAGAGGCAGGTTTGGGCATCGCTGCCACATTGTTGGAACCAAAGCTCTGCCCCCAGATGTTTACAGGGGGAGAGGATGCACAATGGGAAGCGAAGGGCTCTTGCAAGAGTCTTGAGCTCATTTAAAGGATAGTCGGACAGGGCTGGATGGGGGCAGGGAGGGGCTGAAGATACAGGACGGGAGGGGCTGAAGATACAGGACGGGAAGGACTCTCTGCACCTAGAACTCTGAGGAGATTAAACCCCACCTCCAGCCACTGATTCTGATGATCTGTCCTCAGGTATGTGTTACTCCATCACGTGATGGGGGGTCTGGAGGGGATGCGGGGGGCCTGGGGCTACGTCCAGGGTGGCATGGGTGCCCTCTCCGACGCCATCGCAAGCTCAGCCACCGCACACGGAGCAAGTATCTTCACTGAAAAGGTGAACAGCCCCTCTACCCCACCCCAATTTTTGGCAAGGATCTTAGAATAGAACAAAGTATCGGATTTGGAGGGTCCCTCATTTTACTGATGGACAAGGCCTGGCTCAGGATCGAGGAGCTCGGGCTCTGCAGCCCGTACTGCTGTGAACCAGGTCCCAGTTCTTCTGCCTACCCCATTTGAATTCACAGCCACTATCCCACGTTTGGGCTGAGCCTTTGCATTGGAGGGGTGGGCTAACGCCTCACCAGGAGCTGCAGAGAATCGGGGCCAGGGCTGATGAGGCTGTGAGTGCCTAGGAGCAGCATGGACAGTGGAAATCCCCCAAGACTCACCCTGCATTTCCCTGCCCGGGGACCCTGGGGGCTCTTTCCCGTGGCTTTAGACAGTGGCTAAGGTACAGGTGAGCAGTGGAGGGCGCGTTCAAGGAGTCGTGCTGCAAGACGGCTCGGAGGTAAGGAGCAAAGTGGTGCTGTCCAGCGCGTCACCGCACATCACCTTCCTGAAGCTGACGCCACAGGTGAGGCTGGGGGTGGAGGTGAGATGTCTGCCTGGGGTTGGAATGTGGAGGGATGAAGGGGACCAGGGCTGCATCAGGGTGGGAGATGTGAGTGCCAAGTCTCTCCGGATGTGGGGAAATCTGTCTTCTCTCCTTACCTAACGGGCAGGGGGCAAACAGCAAAGAAGCCTCACAGGTGAGGGGAAAGGTCCGGGGACGTGAGGTGACCGAGGCCAGGCAGTTAGCGATTGGCAGAGCCAGAGCTAGAACTCAGGTCTGACTTTCAACCCAGGGTTACTTCTACAGCTTTCCTGCTGTCCTGATTTCTCCCCTCTAACCAGCTCTAATTCCACTGTTTGTGTCAGTGATCTGTTGCCATACGAATGCGGCATAACAGCCACACAGCTTCTGGGCATATCAAGAAATACGGATTTAGCACACAGAGCGGTAGAAATCAGTTGATCTTGGCTGAGTTCAAGTGATCTGGGCTCACTCGTGCACTCCTCCAGCAGCTGCGGGTCACTAGTGGGCCCTGCTGATGGCTGTGGCTAATCGAGAGGTCGCTGTCGGAATGTCCAGGATGACTCAGCTCTGCTCCATGTGTCTCTCATCCCCAGGCACGGTAGTCCAGATCTGGCAAAAGGCAAAATTGAGCAAACTCAGTCACGCAAGTGCTTCTGTTTGCATCCTATTTGCTAACATTAGCTTTGTCTCATGGCTGAGCTCAGTCACAGTGGGAGGGCAATAAAAAGGGGTGTGCATACAAGGAGGGTTGGGGACTTGGGGCAGTTCTTGCAATTGATCACACCTTCCCTGTCCCCCAAAGATATGATAATATGTGTATGAGCATGGAGCTCCCGGCGATTTGGGGATTATTCTTGGGGACAAGGCACCACTTTTTCTGAGTGATTCCACTAATCAAATTCAGCAAACATCAGTTCAAAAGCATCTTGAGACAATTTTGAGATCATCAAGACTTCCAAGAGCTTACAGACCAGAGGTGAAAGACGCTGCAGCCCACGGGCCATATCCGTAGCGGGAGCTGGTGTGGGCCATTTACAGCCAGGACGCTGGCAGACTGCAAAGGAGGAAGTGGTTAGCGCTGAGCTGGAGGGGTCCAGGAGGGCTTCACAGAGGAAGTGGTTTGGCCGAGCTCTGAGTGAGGGAGAGGGTCTCCAGCAGTACAGGTTGAGGGATCAGTCTGAGCAAAGGAGTAAAGCAGCCCCCCTGGGGCCTTGGCCACCCCCAGGGTAGAACCTTCTTCTTTCAGGAGTGGCTTCCTGAGGAGTTCGTGGAGAGAATCTCCCAGCTGGACACCCAGTCGCCTGTTACCAAGATCAATGGTAAGAGGCACACCAGATTGTAGAGCTGTTTCTTTTGAGGTTATCTGAGTGAGAAATCTTCATGTCTGGGAAAGACTGACCTTCATCATCATCTCTATCCCCTGCTCCACAGCCTGCCCCCCAGTTTGAAGGTGAAACACTTTTTCATACTTTTTCTTTCCAGTCCACCATGTGGGTGAGCAGGTGATGGGTAGAGATAGAGGACCCTGGGGGGCTGAGGACACAGGCCTTTGGGCCCTGACCCTCCTCTTTGGTCCCTCAGTGGCTGTCAACAGGCTGCCTGACTTCCTGGCGGCCCCCAATGCTCCCAGGGGCCAGCCACTGCCCCATCACCAATGCTCAATCCACCTGAACTGTGAGGACACCCTCCTTCTCCATCAGGCTTTTGAAGACGCCATGGATGGCCTGCCTTCCCACAGGTGGGGACCCTGGAGACACTTGAGCCCCTGGTTAGAGCACAGGAGGTGTGGTGGGACGGCAGGGACCGCGCTCATTCACCATCCTGGCCTGGGAGGGACCAGAGAGCCCCGAGCCTGCCGGTCTGGCTGGGGACAGGGGCCTGGAGATGAGGGAGCTCCCCGTGGGTGGTCTGGACTGTCTGGGTGGTCTGGACTGTCCTGGTGGTCACCGAGCCTGTGCAGGCAAACACCACCATGACCTTGCAGAGATCATCGGCCCGGCCCCAGCATCCTCCCATCTCAGGCCTTCATTTTGTCCCATCATCTCAGAGTGGCTCCCCAGCCCCTTCCCTCTCTCCTCCCCGTGTCACACGCAGACCTATGATTGAGCTCTGCATCCCTTCCTCGCTGGACCCCACGCTGGCTCCCCCTGGCTGCCATGTCATCTCCCTCTTCACTCAGTACACGCCCTACACACTGGCTGCAGGCAAGGCCTGGGACGAGCAGGAGAGAAACGCTCACGCAGACAGAGGTAAGGAGGGCTAGACCGCCCTGGCTTCACAGTGACAGCTGGCCGAGCGTCCCGAATGGCCTCCTCTCCTCCTGACTGCCCCATTCAGGATTAACACCTGCAAGTTCTGTGCCAGGGAGAGAGGAGTACCCAGGGAAACCTAAATCAACACAGTGAGTAACTGCTGGGGTCAGGCCCTGGGCGAAGAAAGCCAAAAAGACATCGTTCCTGCCCTCAGTCCTGCGAGGGAGACTAACAAACCAGTCTTACAGTACAACGGACTGGGGGAACCAAAGGAGGAAGCTGTGAGCCAGAGAGACAGGAGAGCTTTTCAAAGGAAGGGACATTTGAGCTGGGTTTTAAAGGATGAATAGGAGTCGACCAGGCAGCAAAGTGCATTCCAAGCAAAAGAAATAACTTGAGCAGAGTAATGAGGTGAAGAAATTTTTGCATGTTCAAGGGGAGACAAGTGTTTAGGGTTGGAGTAAAAAGGTGGGAAAGAGTGGGAGGTTCTACTAGCCTGACACCCATAGGTCTCTGTAATGAATTGTTTATTTGTCTGTGGACTGTTTTTGTTTTTTTGCTTATTGAGTTATAATTTGCGTATGAAAAAAATATCCATTTTAGGTGTAGAGTTTGATGAATTTAGTAAATATGCCAAGCTGTACAATCGTAATGCCTCTTTCTCCTAACACCATCTCTTTTCCCTGTGTTCGACACCTAGTGTGTGATTGCATTGAGGCCTACGCCCCCGGCTTCAAGGACTCTGTGGTGGGCAGAGACATCCTCACACCCCCTGACTTGGAGAGAGTCTTTGGGCTTCCTGGGGGGGTGAGTACAGGACTGGGGTCTCTCGTCACACTCTCCCTGTACCCCGACTCCCTGGCAGGCCCACGCGGCTTTATCTTGTCCGTCCACACCCAGCCTTCAGCAGGAAGAGAGGACAGACACTGTCAGATTTAGGCAGTGAGGGAGGAGTGAGGAGAGGCAGCATCTGCTGAGCAGGTCACCGGGACTGCGGCCCTTCTGCCTGGAGGTCCATGTCAGCCTCTCCCATCTGCCTTTCTTCAGAGGGACCTCCCCTCCCCCAGGCAGCATGTGCTCACACTTCTCTTATCAAAAACTCACTGAGCCTGGAGGCAGGGGGGTGGGTCAGGAGGCCAGGTCAAATACAGCAGTGACTAGCTTGGTGTGGCTATTGCGCCCTTAAGTGTGGCCAGGCCAAAATGAGATGTGCTTTGAGTATAAAATGCACCCCAGATTGCAAAGACTGAGTACAGAAAAATGTAGCATGTCTCATCGATAATTTTAATACCAACCACATGCTGAAATGATAATACTTCGGATCTATTGGCTTAAATTAAATATATCATTTAATTGGGTTAAATTAAATATATTATTAACATTAATTTCACCAGTTTCCTTTTAAGTGTTAATGTGGCTACTGGAAAATCTAAAATTACATGTGCGGCTCCCATTATATTTTTACTGGACAGCGCTGGGCCGGATAGAGAGTGAGAGAGGCCAGGCAGTGCGAAGGGAAGGGAAAGGGTGGAGGCGGAAGGCTTGGGCAGGTGGATTGAGAAGTCTTGATAAATGTGCTGTGCAGAGGGCGGGTGGAGGGGACGTAAAGGGTCCACCTGAAGGCCAAGGAGGGGGAGGTGACGCCATCCACAGAGGCAGGGAAGACGGGACAGGAGCCGACTCGAGGGAAGAAGACGAGCTCAGTTTGGGACACGTTGATGGGGCAGGTGAAGGTCATCCCCACGGGATGTCCAGCAGATGTTGGTCTTTTTGTCCAGACCTGCCCTGCAGGTGTGCCCTTCCCCCTCCCCCACACCTCCTCCCTCCTCGGCTGGTCTGACCCAGGCCAGTGGAGCAGAACCGCGCTCAGCTCCCAGTATCCATCTGCCATTTACTGTGACCTTGGAACCCCAGGGCACAAGCTCAGCTGGGTGTCTTGGCCAAAGAAACATGTACCAGAGTCAAAATAAATCAACTTCCTCTATTTTTCAAACAGAGTGAGGGGGATTCAGAGTCCACAGCAACATCTTTAAAATCTCCCTTTTCTTTCCCATTCAGTTTCCTTACCCTCTGAAGATGCTCCCTACCCTTCTTCCTTCTTGAAAAATGCCTCTAGGAAACTTCACCCCCAGCCCTAGGACTTGTGCCTATTCTCTCTCTTCCCCTCCTCATTCTGCATCACAAGAGCCCGAGAAAACATCCTGGAAGGAGAAGAACCTTCCTTGGAGAACAGGTCAGGGGAGCGGGGTGGAGAATGTAACACTCCTATGTTAACGACTGTGGCCCTGCCTCCTGCAGAATATATTCCACTGCGCCATGGCCCTGGACCAGCTGTACTTTGCCCGCCCTGTGCCCCTGCACTCCAGCTACCGCTGCCCTCTCCGGGGCCTGTATCTCTGCGGAAGTGGGGCCCATCCTGGTGAGTGACCCTCGGTCCCATTACCCTGTGCGGGCGTCAAGGGCTGGCAGAGGCTTGCAGACGGGAGCAGGGTAAACAAGGGGGGAAGTGAGAGGGAGGGAACTCCCGGGAAATCAAGCCATCACCCACGTTGAGAATTCTCCGGCCACAACCCTCAGGTTAGCTCACCTCCTCCCCACGAGGCCTGGGGATACGTCCCAGTGGAGGCATCTCTCCAAGTTCCCATGGTGGGTTGTGTAAGACCCATGCCTCTAAATTCCCATCCGTATTTGAGACCAGTAAGAATCGGCAAAGTTCAGTTTCTCAATTTTAAAATTCTTCCCTGCTCCCTCCCCAGGCCTACTGACCCCACGGAAGCTCATCTCATACAGATGCTTCCTCTGAGCTATGTGGGCCCCGGCCCCCCCAGACAGGGTCCATACTTCCATGACTTCCTCTCAAATCCTTAATCCCTCATTCTAGTTTCACGTGCTGGGAGTCTCACCATCTGGCCCATTGGCTCTCAGGCTGGGGTGGGGGGGGGGGGGGCGGAGGGAGGGGCCACTTGCTTGGACCAGGCACCTGGCCCTTCCTGCACTGATGCAGGGGAGTCCAGGATCTGTCTTAATAATCATCCCAGGTGGTTCTGATACCCACGGCCCCAGCATCCCCCTTCAGGCGTCCCTGCTCTGCTTTGTGGCTGGTGCTTCAGCAAGTTCCATGGGGGGACGGAGGGGTGGGAGGGGGGTGAGCACGGCTTTGGTTCATGGGAGACTCCCTTCCAGGAGGAGGTGTCATGGGAGCCGCTGGACGCAATGCAGCTCACGTGGTCTTTAGGGACCTCAGGAGCATGTGACCCCCAAACCAACTCTGACCCAGGAAGATGAATTCACCCTTGAGATGTTAAGTCTCCATTGGGTCAGCTTCCCAGGATATGGCTTGAGGCAGGCAAGTCCACTAGTCTAGAAAAAACAGTACAAGTTACATTGGGTCCCAGTTAACCTCGCATCTATGGCTTCTCGAATGAACTGGTTTTGTTTTATATCGATAGTTTGCATTTTTCTGTGTATTAGTACCATAGGTAATATGTAATAACCAGATGGGATAAACTTGTCTGGGGTACCCAGTAATCTCACAGCATCAGCTCCAAACAGTCCATCTGATCAACAAGCATCCTCTCCGCACTGTCGGGCCTCTTCTACCAGCTGATTGAAGGACTGCTCTGGGGAGGCCCAGTCTACTGCTGTCACATTTCTGGCAAACTGTATAAGAAAGGACCCAATTCCCCAGTGCCCCACAAAGTCACCCACAGGGGCCTTGGCCTGAGCAGTGCATGGCCTCTCAGGCCGTCCAAGCTGCCAGAGTCAGACAAACAGCAGTCAGGGTGAGTGCAAGGCGAGTGTAGCTGAGGGCCGTCTGGGGACCCACATTCCCAGTTCTGGAGATTCAAGCGCTTACTTCCCATGAGCGAGCCATACCCGTCACATCACCAAAATCTTTCCGCATAAACTTGTGTTGTTCTGAAGTGAGTTGGGTTGTCACTCTTGATCAGAAAGTGTCACACAAATGTCCCATGGTAATCCAGCTGCTTCCATCCCAGCAGCCAAGGCCGTGGTCCCGAGCCCCCATCAGCAGAGGAGGTGCAACATTCCCTGGGGCATCACCTCCTTCCCTTTCCTGGGCAAATTTATAGATTAACAAATACCTGCCTTATTACTTAACCTCGATAAACCCAGATCTGTCATCTGTAAAGGAGTTGTTCTAAAGATCCAATGAGACAATAGATCATGGTTTAGTCCACCGTCTGGCACAAGATGAGCATTTGGTACGCAGCGGTGGTCTTGCTGCCGGTATTGATGGTGGATTGTGGATTCTGCAGAAAGCAGTCTTTTTGACATCCTTTTTTTTTAACCAGCCCACTAGAAGCAGTGTGACCAGGGCAGAGCAGAGCAATCTTTGGGTCCACCAAGGTCTTCCCACAATAAGGGCTGTCAATCTTGTCCCCTACCTCTGCTTCATGCAACATTGGTACAACTAAATTTTTGAGCTTGTTGAAAATTTGGTTTTGGTCTGGTTTCTAAGATTTGCTTTTCTCAAAAGATTTGCCAGGGCCCAAGGGGGGAAAATGTAAGGAAGAAAGAAAGAAGGAAGGAAGGGTGGGAGGGAGGGAGGGAGGAAGGAAAGCTATGGGGTGAGGGCAAGCACATCCATCCCTAACACTAGCTTAAGGAGAGCAGAACTGAATAACAAATAGGAACTTGTGAAATCCCAGGGGCCTGGGGCAGATCACGTCAGACTCGGTCTTTCAAAATATTATTTTCTTTTTGTAAATAAAAGTTACAAATGCTTAGTGTAGGAAAATTTTTAAATAAAATAATCAAGAACATAAAACTCAAACCTAATCTTACCTGCAGAGATCATCAGTCACCATTGTACAATATTTCCAGCTAGTCTTACATAATTGGAATCATATTCTACAGGTGGGTTTTACACCTTTCTTTCCTTCATTTTACTTCATGTCATGAGCATTTTTCAGTCTCATAAAAATTCTTTGACAACGTTCTTTTTAATGGCTGCCTAGTATTCTCTTGTAAGGGTTATACCATGACTTACTGGGCTGGCCAAAAAGTTCGTTCAGGATTTTGGTGTGCTCTTACGGAAAAACCCGAACTTTTTGGCCAGCCCAATATTTGGGGACATTGAGTGCAGTCTTGGCTTTGATTGCTAAATAGCACCAGCCTCTCTTTTATCCTGTCCACTCCAACTCGAATGACTCACTGTCACACCTACCAGGGTGCAGCTGTCATCCTGGCAAACATTCCCTCTGAAGGAGGAGGAACATGGCTCCAGGAGGCTGGGGGGTGTGAAAGAGCAGTGTTAGCAGTGAGGGGGAGAAATTCCTGCTGTTTGGTGACTTCCTGTCTCTGTCTCGCATCTCTGGAAGATAACATTTGGTTCCAACTGAGATACAGGATCGGGTCTGGCCCGGTGGGGTGCCTTGCCTCATGTACGCCCCCTGCATGCCATCCAGCTGAGCAAGGGGATTGAGCTTTCCCAAAGTGAAGACTGAAAATTGGCCGTGGATCAGGCGATGGGTCCCCTGCTGACTTCAGAATGTAAAACTCTTACAAGGATAAATAAGTCAGTGCCGTATTGTTACCTGATTTACAGTTGCCTGTTTCCCCAAAGCAGTAGGGAACACTCCCTCTGAGACACAGTCATGCACACGTGACCCTCACCTGGTTACGTCATTAGGCACCGTGGCCAGCCCCTCCTGCTCCGACGGCCCCTGGGTGAAGGTCCAGAGTCTGGGCGAGATGTGAGGTTTACAGGGAGGGATTCGGGGATCCTAATGCGAGGAATGACAGATGCGGCTGGCCAAGCCACCTGCGGGCCTTGTGAATGTGCATTTTTCTGACATATGTTCTCTTTGCAAAGCATTTGACCATGCCGAGTTCTATGGGACACTAATATCACTCCCGTGGTAAAGGCAGGGATGCAGCAGGGAAAGAGGCTTGCCCGAGCACAGGGTGGCATTCTGTGGAGGAGTGGGAAAGCACATGGCATAAAAAGGAACACAAAACGCAAAATAAAGAGAAACGCAGATGGACAGCAAGTCTGAAAAAATATTTAACCTCACCAGGAGTCAATTAAAGTCAAACAATCGTGTTTTACCTATAAAATTGAGAAAAATTATTTATAATAGAAAATTACCAGGGTGGGCAGAAAAGACACTCTATACCCTGTTGGCAGCAGCGTAAATTTAAATTTAATAATGAGACTCAAAAGTCAACATCCAAAAGCCAACCCATTTGGTAGGTTACTCAGCGTCTTGTCATTTAGCCTAAGGAAAATATCAGGGATGTCCCCAAGGATTTAGGTACAGACATATTCATGTAGTGTTATTAGCAATGGCAAAATATTAGAAACAGCTTCAACATCCCCAAATAGAGAATTAGTTAAATTAATCATGGTAACTGCATGTGATGGAATATCAAACAGCAATATTTTTTTATTTTTTTGCGGTACGCGGGCCTCTCACTGCTGTGGCCTCTCCCGTTGCAGAGCACAGGCTCTGGACGCGCAGGCTCAGCGGCCATGGCTCACGGGCCCAGCCGCTCCGCGGCATGTGGGATCTTCCTGGACCGGGGCACGAACCCGTGTCCCCTGCATCAGCAGGCAGACTCTCAACCACTGCGCCACCAGGGAAGCCCGAAACAGCAATATTTTTTAAATCATGTTTTTGAAATTACTTTTTTAATCGCATGGAAAAAAATGCTAATAAAAAAGTAAGATACCGTGGGATCCCAATTTTGTTGATGGTGATAGAGATATAAAGATAGATGTCTTTCTGTCTCTCTAATATATATGTAGATATTACATATGTGTATATACAGGAGATATATGTATATGAGAGAGATTTGTATGGTATATATGTCATACATACACATATGAAGAGAGACACACTGAGAGAGACAGAGAAAGAGAAACAGAGATGGAGAAGAACAGAAACAAAGGGGAAAGAACCTAGTACTCCCACATGTAAGCAATAGCCTGAGTCTTTCTGGCCACTTGGTGGCAGTTTGGAAAGTGTTCCTTCCTATCTCCTTATAACCTATCTTAGTTTAAGAATAAGCCCATAATAAATGGTTGGGGCTTTGAAATTTTGTTTGAAAAGATGATCTAGGTCTAGTCTGAATGATTTGTGAATTACTTATGCACTAATGTATATTTATTGATCATGAATCAGAGGATTTCAGACAGAGTCTGGGTTTTAGATTTCCTTAGTGGAGGGGTGGGGATCTCCATCACCTGGAGTTCCCTCACATCACAAGGGGAAGGACAGCAGACTGTCAGCGTTTCCACAGCCCTTTAGAAACCCTGTGTTCTTGTAAGGAGGCTACAGAGGTGAACCCAAACCAGGACTTCCTTTGTCTTTTTCTGAAATTACATCAATTCTGTTATACGTGTTGTTGGATCAGCCACACTGCAGCTGGTTAGATATGTCTTTGACTATTAAGAGAATTGGAAGATGAATTAAATGATAGTGAACAAACGACATTTGCTTGGTAGCTGGATGTGCAGAACTCTTCCAAAACGATGGATCTCTTAAACAAAAGTAATAAAGAGCGTTGCCGATAGTGAAAAAGCATTAGAGCCAGACCTACACTTTCTCCACTGTGCCTTTCCTCCGGTCTAATCTTTCAGGAGCTCTGGAAGAAGTGCGGGTCTGGCTCAAATGTTGTCATGCATAAAGGGGATGATGACGACTTCCTCACAGAGGGGATGTGAGGGTTCTATATAGAAACATAGCCCATGGAAATATGCACACCCTACGACCCAGCAATGCCACTCCCACGGAGATTTCCAACAGAAATGCTTACAGGTGTTCACCAAAAGGTACATAATACACTGCTCACAGCAGCACCATTTGTAACACCTCCAAACTGGCGACAACTCAGTGCCCATCAACAGTGGACCGGATAAGCAAATTGTGGTATATTCACACAAGGGGATCCTGTTCAGCCATGAGAACGAACAACCTAGAACCGCATGCCACAGATGCTGAGTCAAGAAAGCCAGACGTAAAGTAACACAGGCTGAAGGACGCCATTTATAAAATGTACAGAAACAGGAAGAGATCATCTATGCTATTAGAGATTTACCTTTGAGGGTGTAGGGACTGGAAGGGAGCTTGCAGAGGGCCTTGGGGTGCTGGTAATATCCTGCTGTTTGATCTGTGGGATGGTTACACGGGTATGTTCGGTCTCAAACAAATTCATCGAACTCTCCACTTTGGATGTTGCAGATTTCTGTGTGTCTATTATACTTTAAGAGAAAGTTAAAAAGAAAACTAGCTTGGTGCCTGGCACACCCTTGATTGCAGCATTATGTCATATTACTTGTTAATGTCATTGCTGTAAAGCTCTTACTGGCAAAGCCCTAGGTCTGAGTCTAGATGAGGATGATGGTGAAATGAAGAAAAAGAGAAAGAAAGAACAGGGAAAGGACAAGAGGGATGTGGTGGGCAGACCCCCACGGTGCCCCCAGCCCATGATCTCTGCTTCCTTGTGTCCATGCCCTGGTGTGACTCTCTCCCCTTGAGTGTGGGCAGGACCTGTAACTTGATTCTAACCAACAGACTATGACAAAGGTGATGGGATGTATGTGATTATGTCACACAAGATGGTAGCGCCCATCTTGCAGGTAACTCTCTCTCCTGGGCTGGCTGTGAGGAAACAGGTGGCCACACTGGGAATCCCCACATGGAAAACAGCCTGTAGGACCTGCGAGCAGCCTCCAACCAAGAGCCAGCAAAAAACAAGCTCTCGGTCCTCCAGCCTCAAGGAACCGAATGCTGCCAACAGGCCTGTGAGCAGGGAAACGGATCCATCCCCAGTCGAGCCTGCAGAGGACAGTGCAGCCCTGGGCAGCATCTTGATTGCAGCATTATGAGACCCTAAGCAGAGGATTCAGCTAAACCTGCCTGGAGTCCTGACCGGCAGAAACTGTGGGATAATAAATGGGTACTAAGCTGCTAAGTTTGTGGTAGTTTGTTACACAGCAATAGATAGTACAAGGGAGGGCAAACAGCCATGCACATGGTGGGTATAAAATATGTCTGATGACATGAATGGAAATTGTGACCCTACATTTCAGAGTATTTCTATTTAAGGTGACCCTGTGATCTAGATGTCCCTCCTGTAATGGCTGGCCATTTGTCCCCCAGCAGGACTAAGCTTGGAGTCTGCCATCACTGAGGTCATCACTCAGACACATCTGGGCATGGATCTTGGCTCTACTGCCATTTGACCTTGGGAAAGTTCCTTAACACTTCTGAGTCTCAGTTTTTTTTGACTGATGGGGATAGTGATGTTTTGCCTGGCACAAGGCACACAACGAAGACTAGGTTTCTTCCTTCCTTGCAAAATGACACGTTACTGCACTCAGAAACAGAAGGCCAGACAGAGTGAGAGGAAGTCTGGAACATTCTGGGCCCACCTGAAGCAGACGAATGAAATTAAGCTACCACATGAAGAAATGGAGCAAGAAACCTTCTAGTTTCAGGCTTGGCGATCCCTCAGACAGAGGGCCCCCAAGCCAGAAGCTTCCATCCTGGGACAGTAGCACACACACACAGACCTCTACAATAAACTGCACCAACTCACACATACAGATCAATATATCAGAGCAAGAGAGAAGGAAGCAGGCAGGGCAGTTTGCCAAAGACAGATGCTGTGCATGGGCTGTTCAGCTGAATTTCTAGTCCAATAAATCAATCTGCCTTAAGAGAGCTCTTCCAAGTCCACGACTGTAATTAGAGCTACCTTCCTCACGGGCTGTTTGTTATGTTCAAGGTCAGGTGACAAGTACAGGTCTTCAGAGTCACACATAGTCACTCTTCACCTGCCTCTGGAAAAACTCTGCAATATCTGGAGAATCGGCTAAGAGCTAGTCTGTCTGCAGGTGGTTGAAAAGTTGGGAGAAATAGGGTTGGCTTAACCCCTGATTTCTCTCCTTATTGCATCTCCAGGCCTCACTTCAACATTCTCACTAGGATGCCTCCCCTAAAACCAACATCTCCATTAATTTGCTATTTGCTGAGTCTTGCTGTAGCAGAGATACCTGGGCACCAGCCCAAAAAAGAATCAGATAATAATAACGGTTGCTGTTTATTGAGACCTGATTCGGTGCCAGCCAATGCACCAACCATGCATTTCACATGTGTTACTTCGTTTAAATCCACAACAAACCCGAGAGCCAATTCCCCTGGGTGTCTGTTTTCACAGATGAAAAACAAGTCCAATGAAGTTAAATAGCTTTTGCCTAAGGTCATAAAGCTGGGAGTTGACACAGTCAAGATTAGAAGTGAGGTCTTTCTGACACCAAAAGCAGTTTCTAAGCAAGAAGCTACACTCTGGGTCTGACTAGTAGATAACTGGTTGTATCATCATCAAGTCTCATTCATTGTTGGCCTGCTTATGTGAAGGGCTGCTCACGAATGTGAAGCAATAGTCCCTAGTCTCACAGTATCCACAGGGCACTGGGGGAAGGCAGAGAACATGCATGTAAGGATTATTAACATCTCCAGTGCCATATGAACCTGTACCAAGCACACTAGTGGAATTTGATGGAGAGCGAGCTGCCTGTGGACAAGTGGAGTCAGGGAGTATTTCTTCCAGCAGAAGGGACCTGAGCTAGAGTGAGGTCACTCCAGACTTGGTGGTTGAAAAGGATGAGGAGGGCATTGTAGTCCTCCAGTGTGCCACGCGGCAAAGGCAAGGAGGTAGCAATGGGCAGAGAGCTCAGGAGCACGCTGTTGGCTGGGAAGAGGATTTGTGAAAAGCAATGATGGGAAATAGGCAGGACAGAAGGCTCAAGCCTGGCTGAAGGCTGATTTCATTCTACAGCCAACACGAGGTTTATTTGAGAAGACACCCGCGACTGTACACAACTTGGAAGGTGACCAGTTCCTTCACTTGTTTAAGTGACCACATTCACATGTTGGCAGCGCCCCTCCAAGGCAAGCTTTGTGGCTGCCTTCTCTCGGCTTCTCCTAGGCACCCAAATGAGCTGTTCGGAGATGGAAGCGACTTAGGAATGGGGCAGTGTCTCCAGAAGGCTAGAACCAGATCTTCAGACCATCACCCCCACTGTCTGCTCAGGCCAGGAGCTCGATATGGGGGTGTCTGCAGGGGGCCAGCATGGATCCTTCTGTTCTCAGTAGAAGGGCCCTGTCACCAGCAACCTCAATGCCAAAAGTTCCTTGCTCACCCCTCCCACAAGAAAGGTGAAAGACCCTGGCCAGGGGACCTTTATTGTAGAAGCGTTACTGAGCAGACCCTGCCTTTTAGAGATGTTTGTAAAACCTGGTAAGTAACGGCCCCCCCGCAAGCTCTTTATTCTAAGAGCAGCCCCGGACACCTTGGCCATGAGCACCTGCTTTGGGACTGTGCAGCTGACCTGCATTTCATCAAGGATGGAGACAGGTGAGAACCCAGGGGCCGGGTTTGCGCTAGAGAAGGTGGAAAGTCATCTGCACACTGTATAAACTGGAGCAGCCCACGCTTGGAGTGGGGAAGAAGTTTAATAATAGTAAACAAACTTCCTTGGAAAGGGGTGACCTAAAGGGGAACCGGTTATTAGGGGAAAAAAAAACACCACCACTGCTTTTATGGTAACCCTCCTCAGTCTATAATGAGAAAACCTCTCTCCAGTGTAAACAACCTCCTAACATGAGTCACCCCAAGACCAGCTCCCAACCCTCAGCCCAGGAAGCAGGGCACAGAGAAGCAGTCAGGTGTAAATTATAGGAGCCCTTCAGGGCAGGAAGCAAGGGGAGTTATAATAGTAAATCAATTTCACATAAGTGGGATTAGCAGTTAAATAAATAGCAGTCCCACTGCTTACCCTGCCTGGAATGCTGTGTCTGTCCCTCGCCAGGAGACAGAAAAACCTTAACGGCTGAGCAGGAACCAGGTCACAGCACTGTCGCCTACCTGCGCGTAAGGACACCTCCTCTGGAAATATAAGGCAGAGAAATGTTTGTGTTTGAAAAGACATTCCGAGTTGGGATGAGATGTACGTGGGGGGAAAGCAGCCTCCCATCCATGGTTCGGCCACCTTTTATGGTGGCTGTGATGCCCCAGAGCCAATGGAACCCTAAATGCAACCTAAACAGTGGCAGAGGGGTTGCCCGGGGCTTGGGGTGAATCGGGGGCAGTGCGTTCTAAGGACGGACCCATCAGGAGCTTCCATTCCAGGCTCAGTATGTGTTGGTTTTATTTTTAAATTGTCAACCTCTTGTTTGTTTGTTTGAGCGTCTTAAGGCTTCTGCTCCTTTCACAGTTTGAGAGCGGCCTCTGCTTAGGCAAGTGGAGTGCTCTGTTCTCTGGGACCCTGGGGACTACGGGGCACAGGGTTTGAGGTATGTCAGGCCAGCTAGGTTCCTCATCTGCAAAGTCGGGTTAGTCAGACTTCATAGAGTTGCTGCGAGGACTAAAGTAAATTAAGTTAGAAGCAAAAAGCCCCTAATCCGAGCTCTGCCATGCTGAAGGTGTACACGTCAATTAATAGCAGCTCCCTTCCCCCCACCCCTGCTTCCCATAAAACAGTGGACCCAAATAAGAGGATCTGTACTGGACACTATCTAAGGAGTCTCTCAGTATCAAAATCTTCCTAAGGTGGTGAGAATCACCCTCCCTTGAGGTAGTTCTCAGTCAGGACCTCCAGGGATACTTCACGAGGCTGTGGTCCTCACTCTGCCTTTGCCTAGAACCTTGAGCTAAATCCAGGTGGATCTGCAACCCGAGGCTGCAGAGGGGAGGCGGCGGGGAGGAACATTCTTCTGAGTCCCTTAACCAGGGGTTCCTAAACCTTTTCAACTATACCCACTTGGGCAGCTCCAAAGAACACCAGCGTCCCACCTATTTATTCCATGCCTCTCCTGAGTTTGGTAATTAGGGGAATGAGCTTAAAGGGAAGGAGGTGAGAATCGCAGAGGAACCCAATGAATTTGTTGCACTGAACTTGTTGAACATGTGACATCAGACTCACTACCCATTTGTATTAAAAGAGAAGAGCGTGACATACACTGGATTTTACATCGTGAGTGAACGGCCTCTGGTCTCAAAAACAACCCTACTTACATGTATTACACTAATCTAAATTGTGAGATGCAAGTTAGAATAGAATAGCATAAATCCACAGGCAGGCAAGACACTAGGGAAGTGTGCCTACACTAGAGTGTGGCCAATGGTGCCAGGTTGCCCAGATTTCCCCAGTTTTAGCACTGAAAATTCCACATCCTGGCAAAACCCTCAGTCCTGACCAGCCTGGGATGGCTGGCTGTTCACTCTACCATACAAGCAAACTGTGAGGGATTGTGTGTCTGTCTCCTTTAGCAACTGGGATCTATACGGGATTATTTACTAAACTACAATTCATTTATATCCACGTCTGAATGGTGGACTATTTTATAGGACCAAAATACCCACTCTAGGACAAACCAAAATCTCTCATCAGACTAAAATGGAAAATGAGGGCACAAAACCAATAGTGACTTATAAATAAAAAGTATGAATAACAGCTATTGGAAACCACAACAACTCAAAATGAATGCCAAACAGCTAACCAAAAAGCATCCTTCCAAAAACTGGAGAAATTCCACCTGTGTATAGCCTGGAATAACAAATTTGAGTCCTTGGTGAACCCTGCAAACACTAATTTTAGCTTATGAATACCAAATTCTTGAGGGTTGCTGTCAAGCAGCCTTTAATTGTACGTGAGAAGGAAAGTGTTTGAGTTGCCTGCAGGAACCAGGAGAAAGACTGGCGTTCCTGCGTCATTAACAGTCATCAAAACAACACTTACTTCCCACCAGTGTCATGGCCAGTGCCTTCAAAGGCACTGCATTAACTCATTTAATAAATGAGAAAACTAAGACTCAGGGAAGTTAAATGACTTTTCAAAGCTATGATTGTCATAGAGACCCCAAAAAGATTTTCTGAGTATTATAGAGGTGTGTTAGAGAGCAGAGTTGTAGGGTTTTCAGGTACTTAATGTGTCCTATTTAGTCACTCCCTCCAGATACATCTAAATACTGAAAGAGGATTGATTCAGTTGTTTCCCAAAAAGATATGTTGTGGTTCTAACCCCCAGTATCTGTGAATGTGACCTTGTTGGGAAATAGGGTCTGTGAAGATGTAATCCAGTTAAGACACAGTCATCAGGGTGTGTCCTAATCCAGTATGACAGGTGTCCTTATAGGAAGAGGGAGAATGAGACACACACACAGGAGAACACCATGTGAAGACACCGACACAGAGGGAAGACGGCCATGTGAAGACAGAGATCTGAGAGATGCTGCCACAAGCCAAGGAACACCTGGGGCTACCAGAAGCAAGAGGCAAGGGAGGATCCTCCCCTAGAAGCTTCAAAGGGGGTACAGCCCTGCCCACACTTTGATTTCCAACTTCTAGCCTCCAGGACTGTGAGGGAATACATTTCTGTTGTTTTAAGACACTTGGTTTGTGGTACTTGGTCGCAGCTGCTCCAGGAAACTCATACAAGACCTGTAAGTGGCTCTCAGCCCTCAGGGGCTGGGTATCTGGGGAACAAAAGAGGGAGGGACAGTTCCTAATCCGTGTCTTCACTGTGTCTTCCCGGTCTCTGTGATAGCAACATCAGAGTGCTTTGGAGTCTCCCTCCCTGGGGAGGTGGGCACACAGCCCAGGCATGGAGAGGGTGGATGATGTCTGGGCAGCAGGAGGGTGGGGGGCCCTGGCAGGCACGCTCCCTTGCTCACTGAGGGTGCTCTTCTTGGTCAAGTGCTTCCAGGAGGACCCCTTGACATTTTCCTGTCCACACGCCATTTGGCAAGGGCACTGGATTTGATGAGCCATCCTGCCCTTCTCTGTTTTTTTCTAGGACAAAAGCAAATTGCTCATCAGATTACTGGGGGAGGGGCTACCTCTGTGGAAACTAAGAAGATTGCACATTATTTTGATTTCAGGTTTAACATCTTAAAAAGCAACAAACAGACTTGGTTGGGTTACAAACTGCTCTGTGATCTGACTGCCCATGAGCTTCCACCCAGAGGAAAGAGGAAGCTTCCCAGGGCCAGGATGGCACCAGCCAGTGCAAGGTCGATGGTTGTAAATATTCACCGGACACAAGTATGATTCTAATTTTATAAAATAAATGTACTTACATATGTATCTGTATATGAAAATACCTGGAAAGGAAACACCAAATGCTATCTATCCAGGGTAGAATTACGAATGTTTTAATTTACTTTTATCACTTTTCTAATATTGCTACAATAAACTCTAATGGAAGGAAAGTTGTCATAAAACTAACAAAAGGAAAGCCACCCATAGTTACAGCTCTTGAGCACAAATGCCGTTATTATTTTGATGCCTGATGGACAGCTGAAAACATGCAGAGAGCGATAATGATGTAAGTACACATAATACATAACGCTAACCCTTTCTTACTCTGTAAAGGAATAAAGAGAGCTTTTTCCAGTGAAGCACCTTTTTTCCTAGCTGGAAACACATTATCCCGTGTTTACAAAACTGTGGTTTCACTTGAAGTCATCACAAGCATCTCCCATGTTGTTCTAAACCCTTCATTCTTAATAAGATTTAATAGGTGCATAACAGTCCCCTAAGTGTATAAACCTTCATTTACTTAGTCCCTATAATTGGACATTTTAATTTTAGGTTTGGAATTTTAAAATTAGGAATTTTGTGTTTCACTTCTAACATCAAAAGTTCAGAGCGCCAGAGAATTTACAGGTTGTATTATGTCTTTTAATCCCTTTGGTTTATTTTTATTAATAAGCAGTAATTTACTCCGTAACTCTCTGTAGCTCATATGCATGTGTTTATTTATGTCTCATCAAAGTGTTATCCCCCTTTCTTTAAATTACAACTTTTTAGACGTCTCCAGCATTTTGTGTCCCAGGATACACTTTGATTTGCCCTCCCCTGTGGGATGGCAACTTCCCTTCTGCTGAAGCTGAGAGAGGGTTTGCAGAAACTTCTTTAGAGCTGAGATTCTCCTAACATGTCTGGTGCATGAAGTCGGCTGCACCTGGTCTGAGGGAGGTGGGGCTCTGCTGGTCAGCCACCACCCTGTGCTCCCACCAACACTCACCGTCTGGAAATCAGCCGAGTTGCAGCTTTGGTTGTTTGACGGAAGCTTAGGTTTGGGCCTGTTTTGCCCCATACCAGCCGGGTGGAATTCTTGCCACTATTTTGCACTTTGCTACTAGTCTTGTTGGAATGAAAGTGATTTTGAATATCAGTTGATATTGAGTAAAAGAATACTATTTCTGCCACCATGCCTCCACTTTCCTGAAACCCCAGGGCTATTTTCAACTTGAATCCTGCCCTCCCTTCACCCATATGACTCCCCTGCCTTTCTGCAAGGAGGCAGATATGTGACATACGTCACTCTTCATGCCGTGCCCGTGGCCAAATCACCGAGTGGTCACTGCATTTTTTCCGGCAAAGCCTGGACACAGCGCTGGTTGGCAAGACACCTGAGGAAGAAAACTGTGTGATCCTTGGACTCAGTGATGTTTCGTGTCTCTTCCAATGATGATATTCTATGAACCTTTATCCACATCTTTCCACTTTCACCTTTTTAATTTAAAATCTGGATTGTGTAGGATTGCAATCAGAACACAAGAAGTCTCTGCAGTGACACAAGTCCTTGTGTGGGGAATCCGGGTGCAGGGAGCGGAGCCTCCCAGGACCGTGCAGTGTGAAGCAGGAACAGCCTGGAAGCTGGAGGAGGAGGATCTGTGAGTGGCACGCTGACAATAAACCCAAACCAGGTGAAACAGGGACATTTCCTTAACTGCACTTGGCTAAGGATTTTCACCAATCCTTGGTGAGGAGTTGAGTGGAAATTAATAGCAGAATCCCACTGTATATCTGTACTTCACAGTATATAATTATGCTTGTTTACTTTACAGTAAGCTGTCTAAGATTCTCTTTCCAGAGTGAAGATTCAGACCATCTCAAATAATTCTTTTGCTGTCTTTAGAAGTCCTACAGTAAAAACGTTATTGGATATCATTATAATTATAAATCTGTAATGGAGGGTCCCACAGGTGACTGACCAAACAAGATTCCAACTCCCAAAGTGAGACAACGAGGTTAACAGAACCCTTTCCAGATTGCTGCTTTAATGATGCTTAGTTTAGAACCAGGGGTACTACATGTTACAGCAGTGTCAGAGGGCTTATCCGTGCAGGCATGGCCTGCATTTATTGAGCACTTACGATGGGGTGGGCGTGTGTTGGGTGTTAGGGATACAGACGAAAATAAAACAGAGTCCATAACCTCAGGAAGCCTCTGGGAAGTAAATAAGCAATAAAAATGTGAGTGGGAATATGATTTTAAAGAAGAGAGGGTCTGGAATAGTCACTAAGGGACAAGGATATGGAAGACAATGAGAAATTAATAAAAAGACTATGTTAGACCAAGCCCATCTTGTGACAGACCAGGTCTGTGGAACCTGTGTGAAACATTTAAAGAGATGAGAGGGCTGCTTTCTGTTTCATGCTCCGAGGGCATAAATAGCACACGCAGTGAGATTCCAGAGGATCTGGATGGTTTTGAACATCAAGATGTCAGGTGGCAAGTGTCCTGTAGTGCGTGCAGATGGCTTAAAGTGGGGCATGTAAGCGAGGAGCGGAATTCACATCCCGCTGGAGTAGGGGGAGATGAAGCTATTAAGGAACGAGGATTGAAATGTTCATCTTGGAGCACAGCTGCAGGAAACACGGCCAGCGAGATACAGGTAGGCGATGGAAGAGGGAGTGTTTTATCAGCTTCCATCCTTGCGTGATGCCAACCTCTGAGAGGTGGGGAAAGGGAGTCTGGAGGCAACCCAGCTTTGTCAATGCTCAGCCTCAAGAAGCTTAATTGCCAGGAAGGCTTTCGCAGTTGGGGGTCTCAGTAAAGGGGACAGAGCTTAAAACAGAGCTGTTAAAATTTCTGGTGGAATTTATAACTCTACCCTCAGGCCATTTGGCCTTGGGATGTGTGACGGCATCTAGTGGAGCCTCACCTATTCATAGCGCTTGACCTTGAGAAGAATCGGAAAGCCTAGATGACTGCCCTCTAAGCTCCCATCCTCCACTCCTCAAACCTCCCCTCAGGTACTGTGGTTTCCAGCTGCATTTCCTGCCTCTGTCCACTTATTCAAGCAGCCTGGCCCCACTTGATAATAATGAAAATTATAGCATGCCTCTTTGTATCTGTATATAGCTCACAGCTTACAAACTCTGACAATTTTTATTTCATTTGATAGAACAACATGTAGACGGAGGCAGAGTACATGTTATTATCTCCCCATTTTACAGCAGAACAAACTGAGGCTCAGAGTACATAGGTGTTTTCTCAGAGGCTCATAACAGGTAAGTAGTGCTAGATGTCCAACTCAAGTCATTTGACCATAAAGACCACTGCATTATGAGTGGTCTTTATAAGACAGTGTGTCTACACAGTTGATTGTAAGTCGCTGATTGGTCTGCCACCTTATAGCTGGATCTTATGTTTCTGGATGAGGACTACTTCCTGAGAGAAGAAATGCTCCCCCCGCCAGCAGCCAGGTTTGGAGAATGTAGGGGCCCAGCCCCCCTTTCCTAGATAGAAGGAGATGGTGGTAATGATGGCGGCCATCCCAATGTCATGAATAAGAAAGACTCAACCTGCAGGGCCCTGCCCCAGCCCTAATCCAATTTGCGGTGGCCGGAATCTTCGTCCCCAACACCTAGAAAGTTTTGGCATAGTAGTCATTTGTCGTTTGGGCACTCAGCATCCATTTCTCCTTCATTTGCTAACAGCATGTAGAGAGTTAGATGACTCCCCTGCACTGTGTGTCATCTTGGGGTTCTTCTCTTTCCTGGCCTAAGGTACACAAGTAGTCCTAGTACAACCAATCAGGCTCTCTCCTGGGACTTCGACAATTGCTCCAAGTGAGACAGAAATCGTGGGAGCAAATTTGTTCCAGGGACAGAGCCCCAAGGCAGCTATTATTAATTAGTTTCTCCTGCCCAGACCCCAGTACGCTCAGGTTCCTGTCCTTTTCCAAGCCCTTGGACCCGCCACTGGATTCTGAAAGCCACCTGGTTGCCCCTGTAATAAAATCCTTTCCCATCTAAGCTAGATGTCAGTTTCTGTCGTTTGCAACTAGAGACCCCCCCCACCCAGTCTCTTCCCTATTTCCTCCTTCTCCTCTGTCTCCCTCTTAGGGGAAGGAGAATAGCATAAAGGGAAGAGCCATAGCATCAAAGTAAAAATCTGAGTTTGCATCTAATCTATGCCAAGGCCTCGACTTAACATCAAATTAACATGCACACAGGACACTTTTAGTGGTGCTTTTATCAATAGATCATGAGACATCGGGTCAATTAAAAATAGCTTCTAAGATAAGTAAGAATAAGGAAGGAATTCATAAAGCTGAGGGTAAAGCTGTTTATCCTGGGGGGAGACACGGAACCAGAGCAGGTTCCACAGTCCTCCCTCCATCTGTAAGGGGAACTTTGTCCTAGATAGTGTGGGAGGAAAGAGGACAGGCCCAGAAATATTCTCTACAAAGAAGAGTAAACATTCTGGGGACCCTGGGCACCAAGTGAGACAACCGTCCCTTTTCACCTGGGATAAAGAGGACACTGAGTTGGTGAGCGCACTGAGGGCAAAGTCGGCAATTCCCGCGACATCAGCCGTCCCTGGCTCAAAAGGTGTGACAGCCCTTTCCTGTTATGCATCATCTCCCACTTCACACTGCACGTGCAAAGAGGGGTCATGGGGCTGTGCGTGGGCCTCCCTGCGTTACCCAGAGGTGTGTGTGTGTCCCCTCCCCCCCGGCCCCACGCCTCCCCAGGGGGCTGTAATTAGGCTTCAGGAAGTCAACAGGCGGCTAAAATATCATGGGTTGACTCAGGTTTTTGAAATGTGGAGGCAAAACCCCAGGCTGCTTTGCTTCAGCCCCGCCCATTTTGGTTGCTTGGAGTAGCTCCTGCTCTGTGCTCAGCGCTCTGAGCCCCCTTCCGTCAAACTTGAAAGCAGCATTTTGGGGGTGTTTTTAAAAAATGTTTTGGTCTTAGATGATAATTAAGCATTGACTTGGCTCCATCCACGCAGCTTCCACCAGACCTGGAGGCAGGAGCCTCTCCTGCGGGAACGGCAGAAGTTCCAGTGGGGTGCCCTGACCGGCCCCACCTTTGTTTGGAGCCAGAATTCAGCTCAGATCTCTCGTCCATCAAGTGATTTGAGTGTCTGTTCAGATGCCTGTGCCCAAATGAGCTCTACAGGGTGGGCCACATCCATAGGCCTCCTGGGATTTTCTATCAGATGAGAGCTGTCTGAACTAGGCCCTCTGCGTGGCCTATCTAGAGTTGAGTTTATAGCCCGGAACTTTCAAAATTGTTAAAAACCTGTGTCTGAAGGTTTTGGTGACCAGTGATTCCTCAGAGGCAAGCCTGACATTGGACAGGGCAGGAAAGAAGAGGTCTCCTTCAGATCCCCTCACTGCAGGGGTGTCAGCTCTGGGACACTGCTGCCAAAGGACACCTTGCTACCCTTCTCCCTCTTTTTTCTCATCACCTCCAGTAATGAGGATTGGAGAATCCTGGGCACCCATGGATACCATTGCTGCTGGCTAATGTCTGCCCAGAGAGAGGCTGTGCCTTCTTAGGTGAGGAACTGGATCTACTTGGTAGCTTCATTCACGTGTTTGATTGAGATGGACTTCTGTGTGGTCTTGTGGCATCTTTTCACTGTGATTAATTTGTATTTCTCTCAGGGGTCAGGTTCCACACAGCTCCCCAGCTGCACAGGTTTGAATCTCTGCTCTGACATTTGCTAACTGCATGGGCAAGTGACTCAATATCTCTGAGTGATGCTTCCTCAGCCCTAAATGGAGATACTAGTGCTTAGAGAATTGTGGTGTTTAAATAAGATAAAGGGTAAAGCATTTGGCATATAGTAGGTGTCTAATAAATGTTAGTTTCCTTCCTGTGGTTGATTGATGGTAGTAACAGCCACCATCTCTTCCCTGGGATCAAAACAGGTCAGTATGAAAGAACATCCTGATGGATTAGTGATGTCTGCATGAGCGCAGGAATGGCAGCATTCTGATGACAATTTACCATCTTCAGCCTAGATGATATTTAAAGTCCCTTTGATCTTTAATGGTACGTGACTAATGGCATTTGTTTCAAGACACAGCCATGCCACCCAGAGTCTACGTTACTTAGGGTGGTCATGGGAGAGGGAAGATGGGTATTAGACTTTTCTTGTCTGGATTTTTCACCCAGAAACCTGAAAATGGTTAGTCTGGTCTAGAATCCTCCCCACTGCAAACATGCTGGCTGCTATGGGCAAACAAACAAACAACCAGAAACCTTAGAATACAATAGATGGAAAGAAAAGTAAAGGAAGGATTAACATAAAATTCAGAGTTTCCTTTGGGAAAAGGAAAAGAATTCCACTGGAGTGAGTAATATTCTTGGTAATATTCGAATTTTAAGCAGGCTGGTAAGTACTTGGGTGTATAGTATGTGAATATTTTTAGGATATTCACAGAGTTGAGCAACCGTCACCATGAGCAATTTTAGAGTATTTTCATCACCCCCAAAAGAAACCCCATAACTGTTTCTCCCCATTTCTCCCTAAGCCCCCCAGTCCTAGACAACAAATAATCCACTTTCTCTCTGTAGGGAATTACCTATTCTGGACATTTGATATAAGTGCAGTCATACAGTGTGGTCTTTCACGATTGGCTTTTTTCACTTAGCATAACGTTTTCAAAGGTCATCCTTTTGGTAGCATATATCAGTACTTCATTCCTTTTCAGTGCTGAATAAGGTTCCATTATGTGGAGAGACCACATTTTATTTATCCATTTATCAATTGATAGACATTTGGGTTGTTTCCACTTTCTGGCTGTTATGAATAATACTGCTATGAATATTCATGTACAAGTTTTTGTGTCAACCTGTGTTTTTACTTCTCTTGGGTATGTACATAGGAATGGAATTGCTCAGTGATATGGTAACTCTATGTTTAACATTTTGAGAAACCGCCAGACTGTTTCTCAAAGTAGCTGCACTGTTTTACATTCCCAATGTATACAGCAATGTATAAGGGGTTGAATTTCTTCACATCCATGTCAACACTTGTTATTGTCTACCTTTTTTATTATAGCCATCCTAATGGGTGCAAAGTGGTATTTCATTGTGATTTTGATTTGCATTTCCCTCATGGCCAGTGATGTTGAGCATCTTTTCATGTGCTTATTGGCCATGTGTATATCTCCTTTGGAGAAATGTCTATTCAGACCCTTTATTTGTCTTTTTATTATTGAGTTATAAGTGTTCTTTATATGCTCTAAATATAAGATCCTTATCAAATATAATTTGCAAAAGTTTTCTCCCATTTTTTGGGTTTTATTTTCACTTTCTTGATCAAGACTTTGGTCTTGAAGCACAAAAAATTTTAATTTAGATGGTGTCCAGTTTATCTATTTTTTCTTTTGTTCTCTTGTGCTTTTGGTGTCATATCTAAGAAACCATTGCCTAATCCGAGGTCATAAAGATTTCCCTAGGTTTCTTCTAAGAGTTTTATATAGTTCCAGCTCTTACATTCTGGTCTTTGACCCATTTTGAGTAAACTGTTTGCATATGGTGTGAGATAAGAATCCAACCTCAATCACTTGCATACAGATACAATGTATTTTATGACCTAGTCTCAGAAGTGACTTTCCATTATTTCTGCCATATTCTAGTGACCACACAGGCCAATCCTATGCAATGGAAAGACTACACATCCCCTTCTAGTCATGAAGACCAGGAGTCCCTGGGCATCAACTTGGCAGCTGGTTACCATACCACAGACTTTCAGTATTCACAAATCAGAGAAATACCTTGATATTACCCTTACTGGATAACAAAAGTGAGATTACAAAATATTCTTTCTTTCTTTTTTTTTTTTTTTAGCGGTACGCGGGCCTCTTACTGTTGTGGCCTCACCCGTTGCGGAGCACAGGCTCAGCGGCCATGGCTCACGGGCCCAGCCGCTCCGCAGCATGCGGGATCTTCCCGGACCGGAGCACGAACCCGTGTCCCCTGCATCGGCAGGCGGACTCTCGACCACTGCGCCACCAGGGAAGCCCTCAGCTGCCATTCTTGTTGCCACATTAGAGCTCTAAGGTATTGGTGCCAAAATGCAAACATAGTCCAGGTACATTTCTATTTGCATTTTATAGCTTATTTTGAATAGCTGAACTCCTTAATAGTCATCCAAAGTGTATTATTTTCCTTTAAGAGCACACTTTAAAATGTTTCACAGCATCCAATATGATTTTATTACATCCTAGAATCAAAGTGTTTTCTAAAATTAACGTCTCATTTTATGACTCAAGACTATGGGAAAATAAGCCGAGTTACACATTCAGAAATTACATTACTGGATACTTTTATGTGTAAGAGGTATGCTATGCTTCTCTCTCTCTCTTTCTCTCTCCTTCCTGCATTTCAAGGAGAGTCAGAGACTAGCTGATGGGCATACAGATAACAGGGCTATTTCTGGTCGCAAAAGAGATTGGAAACCATTTTCAAACGTTAAGTTCCTGATACCTTTTTAGTAGGATGAGATATTGCAATCTGGGGCTTTTTCACTGTTTAAGCATTTGCTAGTAAAAAAACAGCTGCAGTTTTTCTCATTTAAAACACACACAGCAAACCACACAGATGGGGGTTCTCAGCTCCATCCCACCTCCTAACCCCTGGGGATTTTATGTTTCTGGGGAGGGGCGGCACATTGGAGATATAATTCACCTAGCAAAGCTTCAGAAAAAAAGCAAACATAGCCATAAAAGTGGCTCATTTCTTTTGCTGTATTTAGTTGCTTCATGCACCGCAGGTGGCTCTCAAGTCCCTCCAGGTCACAAAAACAAGCTTGTCGCTTCAGAGGGTTGCCCGCAGCTCCAGTGGGCCTTCTGAAATGCAGACAGGAAGGCAGCCCTTGTTTACAAGAGGTCATCTGCAAAGCTGGAAGGCAGCAGCTTGCTGTGATCACTGCAGGAGCTTCCCAACTGGCTGGCCTGCCTCCAAGTCTCCCTAACTCTGCCCAGACTCCACTCTACAGAGAGCCCTTTCTGAAATGCCCAGCATTTCTCTTCCTGCATAATATCATGCTGATGGCAGCAAGGGAGACGACCAGGCATTATGACCCTCCTGAAGTAGTCTCAGGGGAAAAAAAAAACAAACCTGAATCTGATGACATCTCTAGCTCTAACTCCCAATTTACAGGAGACACAGATAGAGGCACATGTTAAATGACCCTGGGCACACCTGCAAAATCCAGCCTGTGAAAAGCTCTGCAGGACAAATGACTAGGTTTCTTCAACAAAACATTGCAAGAGGAAGAAAAAAAAGAGAGACAGAGATGAAAGAGGAGCCTATGAATTAAAAGAGGCTTTAAAGACCAATTTACAAGCTTTATATGGGTCCTGAATCAAATAAGCAAACTGATAATAAAAATAAGGGGATGTAAACACTTGACTGGATAGTTGATGTTATTAAGGAAATGTTGTTCAACATTTTAGATGACTTAAGCTTGTGGGTGTTTTTTAAGAATCCTTATCTTTTGGATACATACTGAATGTTTACAGTTGAAACAATATGATGTCTGGAATTCATGTCAAATTAATTTGAGAGTGTGGGAAGAGGCGGAGGAACAGCTGAAAGAAGACTGGCCGTGAGCTGGTCATCACTGAACGTAGGGCATTCTGATGCCATTCTATTGGGTCCATTACTTTTGGTATACTTGGAAAATCTCTATTATAAATAATTTTTTTAAGTTCTGATGGGTCCCCTATGGTCTAGATCAGCAGTGAGGCATCTCACTGAGTCCCTGATAAAATGTATAGTCTCCCCTTAAAAAATGCATGTACACTCAGATATTTCCGTACTGTATGAGAGATCAGACTCCTGACCCTTCCCTGGCCGTCAGGTTTGAGTATTAACCAGTGCTCTTTGTGGTCTGGTCCCAACTCCCTCTCCAGCTTCTCTCCCCACCTGCCACAGGCTGCCTGCACCCCCTCCTCTGTGCCTCTTCTGTCTGAAGACCTCCCAAGAAAGCTCACTTCAAGTCTCCCTCTTCTCTGTAGTTGTCTCTAAACCAGCAGCGTACACGGCCCACTAGTCCCTGTGGAAGGAATTGACCCTCTGCCATGCCCTCCGGCAGGCTGTTCATTCCCCAGACCCGCCCTGCCCGGTACTGGAAACCTGGGCTTACAGGTTTGTTCCTGTTACACTGGGAGCTCCCCTTGGGGCCAATTCACCATTAGCTTTTCTGTGCTGAGCCCAGAGCTTTGCACACAGCCAATACATGTTGGTTAAAATGAATTCAATGGAAAATGTAAAGCCCCAGGGTCACGGGAGAGCTAATGGGATCTCACAGCTCAAATACTACATGTCACAGCAGGGAAATAAAACGCTGAGCTCACTGTGAGCAGGTCTTGGTCACGTTTGTCAGGTGAGAAGTCTGTACCCAGGGGGGCGGGGGCGGATGTGGGCGGCTCAGCCACTGGCCGGCAAGGACTCAGCCCACAGGGCCTCTGCCCTTGATCTCAGCTACAACGTTGAGGCCGCCAAAGACTGGGGGCCAATACGAACCCATCCAGTGCTTCATCCTCTCCCCCCGAGCCTGGGGAGAATGTGTCTGTGAGTGAGGAGGGGTCTTCTCGGGCCAGGGGCAGTCACACCACTCCTGACGGTGTGTGCTGGCCTGTGAACCTGGTGACCACACCCCGCCCCCTGCACACCCCCTCCTGCAGCCCTCACCCCTCCTGTACGCCTGAGCTGCAGATGTATTCATGAGTTCAGCCTCGTTCGCCCCTCAGTGTGGATTAGTGCAATCTACTAGGCGAGGTGAAATGGAAGACTTTTTCACATTCAGGGGGCAGCCTGAGAGCCAAGGCTTCTGGGACTACAAAAGCGAGCGTTACAGAAGAGTTCAGAGGGATGGGGAAGGTTTAATCCAGGGCAGACAGAGTGGCTGGAACTAGGAAAGAAGCCACCAGGCCCCAGAGGAGCGAATACAGGGCAGAGGTGGATCCCAGGGGCTAAGACCCTCACCCGCCCACCGCAACATTTGCCTGGAACTTGGTATTTCTTTTAAACAGTTTGCTTTTCCTGGCTTTTAAAAGGCACCCCTGGGCTTGAAAAAGATGGGAGTGGGACAAAGGAGAATACGGTGACTTCTCTGAGCTTTGCCTCAGTGGCTAAATGACAGTGTTAGGTGCAGTGTGGGCAGCTGCAAACTAGGATTCTATTTGCCTTGGTTTCCCTGAATGCCCTGGTAAGGAACTGCTTTCTTGAGCACAGTACTGCAGTGTAGCACTGGGCACTGCACCTGTTACCTTAGGACATCTACTTGATCATCCTCTGGGGGCTGTAATGTCATTCCTGTCTTACAGCTGAGAAGACTGAATCCCAGCAAGTAAACTGAGTAGTTAAGTCCCTTTCCAAGGAGACAAGCTTAGCAGGTAGGGGCCCCAGGATCAGAAGCCAGGTCTGACTTGTTTAGAAGCTCAGGTCCTGTCACACCATTCTTTTCCACGTGTGGTCCTTGCGATGCGACTCCAAGCTTCTTCAGGGAACTTTCTATGCCTCGAGAATTACTCCCTCAGCTCTCACCATTAATAGTAATGTGGCTCAAACATGAGCTGGTGTTAAATACAAATTATTGCAAATGTTACATGGTATGGACCGGGTACTGGCCTTCCAGGCTGTAAGGGGAGCTGGCAGGGAAGCTGACCCCAGGAGCTGAGTGGGGTCACACCCACCACTGCAGGCTTGGTCAGTACTTGCTCTCTCCATCCCCCATCCCTCTTCCTCTCTGAACAATGAGGTGAGAATAACGAGGAGAAAGTTCTTTGATATCTGTTCCGGAAGTGCAAGGTTTCTTGCCCCTCCAGGGCAAGGTTTCTGATCCTAAAATCCCCCGCTTCCCCTTCTGTCAGTAACATCTTAGAGGGGGACCCTCAAATCATGTTCCAGGCTTAGTCACGCCCACATTCTCTGACAGATCTGGAAATTGCTCTTATTAACCTCTCATTATCTCATCAGCCATGTGGTTTCGACTTGCCCCGTTTTGTCCTTCAAAACTGTGCACTGCCCCTCCCTCCTTCCCAGGGCGGAAGAAGGATGTAATGAAGGATGTATGTGCAGGGAGGGTTGGGGTTTTTTCCTCCCCTCCCTTTCTTGCCTGCAGAACTTTAATTCTCGTTATTCATTTTTCACATTTCTTCTTTAATCATAGATCTCTGTAGCCTGACGCGCATACTTACCATTTTTCTTCTTTGCTCTTTGAAGGCTTTCGTGGTCACTTCCTGAGTCTCCTGAACCTGTTCCATCCAGAGCTCTTCCTGTGTATATTTTCAGTTATTTCCTTTGTTGCGATTTTAACTCCTATACAGCAACTCCAGCCTCTGGAGCAGAACCCACCGTCCTAGCCTCTTTACCCCTTCCTTCTCCCAGGAAAATGGCCCCAAACTCCAAAACCTCTGCTTCTTCATGTGTCATAATAGCAATGCCACCTGCCATTGGAGAGGTGTGTTACAATTTTCACAGCCTGTTTGCTGTCCCAGGTAATCTTCCTAGTAACCCCATGCCTGTTTCACAGAAGGGGAAACTGAGGTTCAGAGACTATGGGAGGTTGCACTGCTGTGGGAAGAGGCTACCCTCCAGGGTCAGGCCTTCAGGACCTGGGGAGAGCCCTGCTCACACATTCCTCCCTGACACAGGATTCTCCCAGTGCAACCTTTCCTCTTGTCTTGGAGCTTCTGCCTGAGAAGTCAGAGCACATGAGGTGTGTGTCTTGTTGCAGGTAGGGCAGGGCTGGAGGAACTTCCTGTGGGAGTGACATACCAGGGAAGAATGTTTTCTCCAGGACAGCAAGGAAGGGCAAGCATCAGAAGAGGTGTGAGCCAGAGGCTATCCCAGAAGAAGGTCGAGCCACGTAGCATCAGGGTTGGGAGGGCATTGCCAAAAGTCTCTGGGGGAGGGATGGGAGAGCTGGAGCCCCCACAATGCGTGCTCAGGCAGGGGCCATCGATACACAAGGTCTGCAAATCTCAATGTTTTTCCTACCGCCACAGCAGTGATGCTGCCCAGAGCAGACTCTTGGAGTACTTGCCCCAATTTCTGCCTCAATGACTATTCTGTAAAAGAAGAACTTTCCACCTGCAGCATCATTTGTCTTGGAGGTATCAAAACTAGATGCCACGTTTCACCCCTACTGGGTCTAACCAGACAAAACTGGTATTGGACATAAAGGAAGACTCTCTTGCGCAGTGAAAAGTGGGATTTGTTTTAACTCATCGTATACAGACTTATGGATTCGTCATATATTTCATAGTATGCATGTTCATAATATGGATATGGATTCACACATATGGACTTATGGATTTATTCCACCCTCCCCAAGCTATAAGCTTCAGTCCTTAATTAGCATGATCACAAAGAAACTCCCTTTTCTAGAACATGAAATCCCCAGGCTATCATTAGACATCCTAGACCCATTTGGTGAACTTCCTCCCTTGTGTGAGTTCCCTCACAAGGCAGGCGTTTTTTCTCCCATTTAGTTGATCACTGTTGTGGTCTTTGTTTCCCCTTTAATAACTTCTTTCTCTCTCCCTCCAGGAAATCAGTTCAAAATGTAAGTGAGATGATGATGTTTAGTACAGAGAAATCTCAAATACGCTTTCTCTCTTTTACATCCCAGCATGAATTCTTTACTTTCGAAACAAATGAGTTGTAACATGTCACACCTGATTATGACAACGCAGTTTGAGAACCAAACAACCAACCCCCATCATTTTTCCTGCAGGATGCGTCCTATTTTTTAAAGTCAACTGCAAGGACATCAGAGACTCTAGCAAACTGACTGTGGTCAGAATCTCCGTACAGTTTGTGTGGCTGCTGGCAGAATGGTACTAATTTCGAGATTCCTTAAGGCAGTTTCCACTTGGCAAACAAGATGACTGCTCTTCGGTGAGATGGAGCTTTTGGAAGTGGCTTGATGTGGCCATTCACACAGCCATTACTCACGTGCTAACTTCTTTCCCTTCTCTTTTTATGGCTGCAACATTTTATAGTTACATGTTAATCACATTTTCTACTTCCTTCTCCGCTAAGCTCAGCCAAGGCAGTGATCTGTTTAAGAGCTTCCTCTCAGCACGAAGCAAGGATGCCTGAGTTCTTGGCTGACAGCAGCTTGTAGACTTGGAAGCTTTCCCTCTGTTATCCTGGAGAATGTGGGCTTGTTTGAGGTCAGGATGCGGGAAGTGTCTGTGCTGGCCAGACCTGCTGGGTCCCCGGGGAGCCATACTTCAACAGCAAGAGAAATGTATAGCTCTTGCTCTGACTTGGGAGTCCAGATGTGCACACACTGATGAGATGGCACGCTGAGAAGTGTTCAGGGCAAGCACTCAGGCCAGCTGCTCCTCAGAAGCGAGACCTGTAATTCGGCACCAAGTACCCTCTCCTGCCGTTTGTCTGGAATTGACATTGCTGTCCAGGGTGTTTTGAGATAAACTATAAATCTCTCCCTGCCTCTGACTTGATCTAACAAGCTGCCAATGCTCATGGGCTGAGTGGGTAGGTTGGCTCCTCAGTCGGGGACCTCCAGGTGTCCTTCCGGAGGTGGCCTCAGGGAATGAATTATAGCCCCGGGGCCATGATCGTTACTTGGAAATTGTGCACATGGAATTATGGCCTATGTCTGCAGGGCTCAGGAGGGCAGGAGAGCGTAAATGTTCCGGCAGGCTGGTTGATTCACTGAGCTGTGATCCCAAAAGTCTACGGAGAGGAGCACATGAAGGACTTCTTGGATGTGGATGTTAGGAGAGGCTGCTGTTGGTAGACGATGCATACTCTTCCACCAACCCAGAGAGTAACTGATAAACAAGCGGGAACTTCAAGTTCAATGTCCAGAGGAGGCAGCTTTGATGGGGGCAGGTGGTTTATGTCATGGCTGTTGTTTTTTTCTTCCAAGGGATCACACCAAGAGATGCTCAGGCCTCAAGACAAGGGTATCTTCCTTTAAATCTAACGTTTTCTAAGGTAAAGTTTTACTGTGTCCCACATACCCTACATAAGACTCCTCCCTTAATCCTCGCAGTAGCTCTCTATGATAAATGTTGAGATCCACATTTTACCAACGAGTACACTGCGGCTCAGAGAGAAAACACAATGTACCCAAGGGCCCCCTGGTAGTAAGTGGCAGAACTGAAGTTCAAATCATGCCTTTTTCTTGAAGTTACTTTACCTCTAAGAAGGTGTATTCATCTTCTTTTTCTGCTATAACAATATATCATAATGACTTAAACAACAGAAATTTATTTCCTCAGAGTTCTAGAAGGTGAGAAGTGCAAGATCAAGGTGCTTCGCTGAGTCAGTTTCTGGTGAGGACTCTTCCTGGCTTGCAGACACCTACCTTCTCACAGGGTCCTCACACGGGAGAGAGAGAGAGAGAACACGAGTGATCACTTCGGTGTCTCTTCTCATAAGGACACTAATACTATTGGATCAGGGCTCCACCTTTATGACCTCATTTAACCTTAACCACTTTTTGTAGAGGCCCCATCTCCACATATAGCCACATATGAATTTAGGGTTAGGGTTTCAACATATGAATTTTGGCAGGACACAAACATGCAATCTATGAGGGCTATCAAATCCCACTCGGTATGAGTATTTTGAGGTCATACATGAAAAGCCTTTCTTATGAAGTAAATAGCTGTCTTGCTTATACTAAAGGAGAGCAGGTGGAGAGCTGCCCCTAGGATGGTCTGATGGGAGGGGTGACTAAGGATCGAGGTGACTGGAGCTGAGGGCTAGACTCAGGCCACGTGACCCAGCGAGAGGCGTAGATATGGCTGGAGAAGGAGCATGTGAACCATGGGTTGTTCTGAGTTGAGTGTGGGTGGTGTCTGAGGTTCCCCAAGGGGGACCTGGGATTGTGGATGAAAAAGATTTTCAAGGAAGCAAATAGCAGAGGTCCCCATGTCTCCCCCTCCTTTCCCTGCTCCCCTTTCCTTTCTTTCTCTTTCCCTATTATTTTATATTATTTATTTATATTGGACTTTGACTCCAGAGCCTTTCAGGCAGGATTAAATAGGGCCATGGATGCCATCTTATATCTCATCTAGCAACATGGTAACTCAACCACCTATAACATTAGTTCCACAAATACATCTAGCCTCTTTTTGAATACCTCCTCTGACAAGAAACTCATGCCTCCTGGGACAACCTATTTTCAAATACCTTTAACTAAAACAAACTCCATCTCTCTGCAGGTCCCCGTCTACCTTCTGGGGCAACCCAGAAGGAGTCAGCCCTTTAGGAGATGTTTAGAACAAATGTTTTCTCTCTACTCAAAATTCACAGTTCTCTTACCTGTTCCTCATGCTCAGTGTTTCCATCCATATTTCCACTTCTAAGCGATCTGGTCACTTTCTAAGGTATATTTTCATTTCTACACCAGCAGCAAGCTCTAGTTAGATAAACATGCATTCACAAGAATTAAGCCCATTTTAACTACTCCCTCTATTGCTTCCCTCTGAACCAGAAAGCTGTTATTCCTCCACTCCAAAACTGCTTAATTATCAATGTACCAAAACCACCCAAGGCATAAGGACTACAGCTCTGAGTTAAGATGGTCAGAATTCCTGCTCTCAGAGAGCTTTGAGTCTAATGGAGGAGACAGGTAATAAAGAGGCAAACAGATAAGAATGTCAGGTAAAAAATGCCATGAAATAATAGCATTTTCTTTCACAATCAAACTACAGTTCTAAAGTCTAGTGAGCGCTTATTTTAAGCAAGGCACTTTGCTAATTATGGAACTAATAATCTTGTTTGCAAGCGTAGTTCTTTTTATAGGCTTCATAGAACTTTACACTCTTTGATCCTCACAAGAACCTCATAAAGTAAATAGGATGGGTGCTGTTTTTGACTATTAAGCCCATTTTGCAGAAGAGGAAACTGAGACTTATTCCAGCAGCAACACAGCCAGTGAGTGTGTGAGAACACACAGCCCTCCGACACCAGCACACTCTTCATGGTGTCCAGGTGCCACAAATTAACGAGTTTGCTAATAGCTTACCTGTGTTTCCCCAGCCAGCTCTGATTCAGTCACTAGCGGTATTGTGTGCCAGTTTTTAACAAATGTATGCATTCATATATTTATGCAATGCCTTTGGTGGTTTGGCAAATGTGCCTTGCATCTTACTGTCATAATCAGCCTTTGTAGGGAGGGACCGATGTGGGGAGCCAGGAAGAGGTTTGCCAGTATCAAGAGATCGCAGAGCAAGAAGGCTGGTTTCCAAGTCAAGAAGTGCAGGGTGAGACATCTGGGGAGGTCAAGCGGCCACTAGTTCAATAGCCAGGACTCGGGCTTCCCTGGTGGTGCCGTGGTTGGGAGTCTGCCTGCCGATGCAGGGGACACGGGTTCGTGCCCGGGTCCGGGAAGATCCCATATGCCGCGGAGCGGCTGGGCCCGTGAGCCATGGCCGCTGAGCCTGCGCGTCAGGAGCCTGTGCTCCGCAACGGGAGAGGCCACAGCAGTGAGAAGCCCGCGTAACGCAAAAAAAAAAAAAATAGCCAGGACTCAGGGGCAGCTGGGGTGCCCCGGGCAGGTGCATCACGGTGCGCGTCTGCAGGGGGACAGCCGAGCTGGGCCGGCAGGTTTTTGGGGCCGTGGGCACGAGCAGAATGAAATGTGTCCAAACAACTGAGGTGGTGGCTGCCTTTGGAAGTCTGCTAAATGAGGTGGCACTGGCTCCACTCCCCGCCCTCGCCCCCACCCCAGCGCTCTGCCTTCCTGGGACTCAGCGCTCCGAAAAGGACAAACCAAAACAGAATGTGCCCATCTTTCTTCGGGTTTCTCATTTTTAGTCTTTTTGTTTAAAAAAAAAAACCCACAAAGGACATGTTTTATTCATTCTCGGATCGGTTCTGTAATCATTCCGCTAGGTAACCTCTCTATGACGTACACGCACACGGCTACATATCAATCCCTCGTGTTTGCGGGTACCGTGCGGTTAGATGAACCAGTGCCCAAACAGGGAAGCTCAGGTGGATTTGCCATCGAATCGGGGCTGAGCTCTGTCAAGACATCATGTGAAACGGAGGGGTGGCAGGAAGCAGGCTGCGGGCAGGAAACCAGACAGAATGGAAGGAGACTTGCCCCTGGGCAAGAGAGGGCACGGTGATGCTGCAGACACGGGGCAGCGGAGGCTCTTTATTTTTTCCTCCTGCCTTGACCAGTGGGATGCAGACCCTGCAGAAGGTCATCCTTTCCAAAGTAGCCTGGTCAGAGCAGCAGAGAGTCAAAGGGTCTGAGCTGCGGTAATTATCATTACTAGGAAGACAAGAGGTCTGGGGGCTGCTGAGTGAGCTTCTCTGTCACACACTCAATAGTTAGACCCCATTTTTCTATAGTGATCAGGATGTCCTTAAAATGACATGTGGGATCAAAGTAAAATGTAAACTAGGGGAATAAAGAACAAAGCAAACCTTTAAATTAGAAGAGTCAGATGCTGACAACCTTTGATCAGTTTGATACCATTTGATTCGTTGCTTTTTTTTTTTTTTTTTGGCTGCGTTGGGTCTTCGTTGCTGCATGCAGGCTTTCTCTAGTTGCAGTGAGCGGGGGCTACTCTTCGTTGTGGTGTGCGGGCTTCTCATTGCAGTGGCTTCTCTTGTTGCGGAGCATGGGCTGTAGGAGCATGGGCTTCAGTACTTGTGGCATGCGGGCTCAGTAGTTGTGGCTCACAGGCTCAGTAGTTGTGGCACACAGGCTTAGTTCATCCACGGCACGTGGGATCTTCCTGGACCAGGGCTGGAACACGTGTCCCCTGCATTGGCAGGCAGATTCTTAACCACTGTGCCGCCAGGGAAGTCCTGATTTGTTTTTTAATTAGCCGCTTTGTGACTGAATCTCTTGAACCCATTTCCTAGTCTAGAACAGGACAGGAACAGGCCAGAGGAACACCAAGATCCTCCATCTCAGAGATACTGGGTTCCTGGGAATAAAACTGCAGGAGAGGGATGAAGGCAGAAGAATACTTGTAAAGAATTCTGCAAGGTCACTAGATGCGTTCAAATCTTGCTAATTCGCCTTTTCTCTGCATCGCATTTCACAGTGTATAGTGTTTTCAAATATATTAGCTCCCTCATTAAATCCTCACACTGACTAGGGGCCACCTCGTTTCACTGATGAGGATGGGGCTCAGTGGGTGGGATTAACTGAGTTACCCAAAGGGATGTGCATCACAGAACAGGACACACATGAGCCCGGGGAGTCTGACTCGGCCGCCCTTGGGCAACGTCTGGCCCTTGAACCTCTCATACGACCCTCCTTGGCTGTACATGCCTTCATCTGTTCCTTGTCTCACACACTCTCAAATTCTTACCTTGACTCCTGCCTACGGCTCATATTCCTGTCCTTGCCCCCCACTCCCGTCCTTGGGGTACATTTGTTTTTGTTGATCCAGACAATCCTCAGCTCAGAACCCGAGGTTTACTCCGCTTACGCACATAAAGCAAAAGGGTCTTTCTGCCACATCTCCGAACGGGAAAATCAATTCAACAAATATTTATTGAGCACTTACTCTGTGCAAGGCATGATCTGTATATTAAAAAGAAAAATGGTATGGCCTTGGGGTAGTGGAAAAAGTAAAAACATGGTTCAACCAACTTGTAAATGTCTGGGACAGTACAGGGAACAAGGGAGGCTCCACAAAGTGCTTTTCCAATCAGATTAATATCTCTATTTATTCCAGAATAGGAATAATGACATCTCGAAGGATATGTCATCCCTTTGGATGGCACTATGACTTCCGTTCCAGAAGCCATAAAAGGAGCTACATCAGGGAGTGGTCTTTGCCTGGGGAAGGAGCTGGGGTCAGAAAGTGAGCGGCCAGAGGCAGCGGGGGCACGCACACCGGGAATGGAGTTACAGCGAAGTGGCTTCTAGGGTTTAAGCGAGATTAGCAGGGAATGTTGTGCTGTGGCTTCTCCTTAGCTACTTTTCCAGGATCCCTTCTTCTTTCCACTTTTAGTACCCAGTTTGGATCCATGTGCATCTTATATGTGCTTTTTTCCTCACAGAGGATCATTATCCATAACCTTCTTGGCACATGAAACTAAGAGATTAATTCAAGGCTTCTAGAAATGTATTTGACTGATAGAAATTGGAGGTACAAAAGAAAGAAAGCAGACAGTGACTAAGGCCCCTGGAGAATATCCCCTTGGCAGTTAGGCTAAAAAAAATCTGCCTTCTAGGGCATCACATGGAATCACAGAAATACAGGGACCCTTAGGGCATGTGACACTCAAGTCCCTGACACCACTTCCAGCAGAAGGCACCCAGCCTCAGCCCAAACACCTGTCCTGGCCGTCACCACCCATGCTGGCCAACCAGTGAATCTTCGGGCAGCTCTGCTTATGCAAGCTCCCTCTTAAAGCTCACATCCCCTATCACTTCCACTCTGTGATCACAACTTCTGCCCTGCGAGGCCATAACAAACAAGCATAATTCTTCGAATTTTCAGTGTCTAGGACTCTAATGCAAGATTAAGTGCTCCTAGCACATAGGGACCAAATTAAACATTTGAGATCCTTTCAAAATCATGAAAGAAATACAGCTCACTATAGAAAATTCCAAGCACACAGTAAAAATATTCAGGTCTTCCCGCACCCCTTCCCTGGGGACACCCACTATGAAGAGTTTGGTAGGATAGGTATGCTTCCAGATCTTTTACTATGCATTTCTATTAATCAAGGGTGTGATTTGGTCCAATTTCCACTTCTGAAAAGCTCTCTCTGTAAATAAGATCGTCTAGACAATCTTATTTACAAAGCAGAAATAGAGACACAGATGTAGAGAACAAATGTATGGATACCAACGGGGAAAGGTAGGGGGCGGGATGAATTGGGAGATTGGGATTGACATATATACACTGTTGATACTATGTATAAAATAGATACCTAATGAGAACCTATTGTGTAGCTCAGGGAACTCTACTCAATGCTCTGTGGTGACCTAAAGGGACGGAAAGCCAAAAAAAGAGGGGACGTACGTATACGTATAGCTGATCCACTTGCTGTACAGCAAAAACTAAGCAACTATACTCCAATAAAAATGTTTAAAATAAATAAATAAAAATCAAAACTATTTAAAAAAACAAAAAAAAAGGAATGAAAAACTCCCTCTGGCTGCAGGATGGAGAATGGACTCCTGGAGGAGCCCCCAGTGAAAACAGGAAGTCCACTTAGACAAGGTGAAAAATAATGGCCTCCTGGACAAATAAATATGGCAGCCAAGGAGCTGGAGCCAAGTGGGTAGATCCAAAGTATTTTGGGCAGTAGAACCAGTAAATAATCGTTAACTGACTCACTGAACCAATGTCTGAGGCGACCTTCCTTTACTGTGCTCCTCTTTTGTCCACCTTCTCCCTGGCAACAGTCAGAAAACCAGAGACCTTTAAAAATAGACCCGCGCTTCCCCTCATCTGTCGTCAAAACCCAATCCCTGGAGAGCGGAGCAAACAGCAGCACAGGGAACCGCCACCGCTAGACACGGAGGAGACTTTTCCTTCTAAATCCCTATTTTTATAAACGCTGAGCGCTTACTAGAAAGTGACCCTCTAACATTCATGTATATTTAGCTCACGATGGTTTCCAACCCAACGGTGGAATTCAAAGAGGCCGGATATTTTGGAAAATAACCAACTCGCACTACCTTTTGAATTACCCCCAGGGTTATCCCTGGCGTGTGAGCTTATTTGCAGATTTCTTTTCTCTTCCCACTTGTTTTCAAGTTGCTGAGTCATCCCTATACATAGCTAGGGAAGAGGCTGGCTTTGCCATGAAAAGAGCTGCTTAGAGAAACAGCAATTTGGAATAAGCAAGAATAGCTCTTTGTGGTAACTTGAGTGTCTCATTTTCGATGCTGATCTCCGTGCCCTCTCGAGTGTGGTTTTCTGGAATCCCATGTGGAGGCAGGTGATGGCACCACCCTTGTTGATTTCCCGGTCCACACAATACTTGGTGGCACTCTGGTCACATATGTTTAGAATGCTGAAATAAGCCCAGGGAGCAGATTTATTTTCACGTGTGGTCATAAAACCTGTAGATACCACATTCATGATGCCCCACAGATGTCTTACAATGTATTTCAGACACTACAGAACATCTCATTTTTGTCTATGAAATGTGATTCTTATCACCAGGTGCTGCCCTAATTCCCTCCCTTTTGCTTTAATGTTTACTGCCCAGGTGACTTTAGGAAATTCGTGCCATTACTTGAGAACAGCGTTCTTCAACCAGGCCACCCCTCAGACCTATGAATCCTGGGGAGAAGGCTGCCTGGTGTGTGCCCTTGAAGTCCTGCTGCATTTGAGCCACCGGCACTTGCATGCTACTGGGACACAGGGAGCGACTGAGTGCTCAGAACGCAAGTGTTAGAAACCTCAGGCAACCGCAAGTGCGCGCCTAGAAACCGCAGCCAGGACCTTGAGGAGGTGCTCCGCTGGTCCACGTCTCTCACTTGGAAATACTTTGTCCATCATGTGAGGGAGAAAAGGACGATACCCCCCCCCTCCCAAAACAAGTCAATAATAAATAGGATAGATGAATCTCAAAATAATTATGCTGAGTAAAAGAAGCCAAACAAAAAAGCAAGTGCATGCAGTAGGATTCCATCCATAAAAATTCTAGAAAATGCACGCTAATTTATAGTGACAGAAAGCAGATCCGTGTTTGCTGGGGGACAAGGAGGGAGGAGGAGGGGTGGACTATAAAAGCACAAGGGAACTTTGCGACGTGGTGGATATGTTCATTATCTTTGTTGTGGTGATGGTTTCATGGGCATATACATACGTCAAAACTCATCAAGCTGTACACTTTAAGTACGTGCAGATTATTGTATGTCAGTTATACTTCAAAAAATTGAAGGAGAAACAAAAGACTACTCAAAAGAATGAGATTGGGAGTATTATTCGTGAGCCACAGGAAGAACGTTAGACTCCAGGAACAGTTCTGCAACACCACGCCAGGCCCACGCTAAGCCTTCACAGGCATTATCTCATTTAATCCTCACAACAGACCTAGGAGGAAAGGGAGGTGTAGAAACAATGAGCAGTTCGCTCGAATTCCCTCAGTGAGTGAGTGATAAACCTGGGATTGGACCCACATCAGAACAATCCCACAGGCCAAGCTCCAAAGTCCAAAGAAGTATTTAGTCCTGGCTCTGCCACTAAACAGCCACAGAACTGAGTTGAGATCGTCCCCAGCAAATATCCTTTTGGGGGCTTGAACATCCTCCAAGCAATATTTCTTTATAATAAGATTTTCTTTGGGGGGAGGTCACCAAATTGTCCTCTAAATTAGTCAAAGCCTATAGGTCTTCCATAAAGAACTAGCTGATGCCATTTCATTGTAACACGGCAATATGAATGTAGAAGACACTGTGCTTGAAACGTAAAAGTGCGTCTTACGGGGGCTTCCCTGGTGGCGCAGTGGCTGAGAGTCCGCCTGCCGGTGCAGGGGACACGGGTTCGTGCCCCGGTCTGGGAAGATCCCACATGCCGCGGAGCGGCTGGGCCCGTGAGCCATGGCCGCTGAGCCTGCGCGTCCGGAGCCTGTCCTCCGCAACGGGAGAGGCCACAACAGTGAGAGGTCCGCGTACCAAGAAAAAAAAAAAAAAAAACCTGCTGCTAATTTCCCCTTGAAACTAAAAAGCTATTCCTTCATCAGACTAATGCCGTGACCTTGAGCGAGTCACTTCAGTCTTTTTTGAACCAGTGTCTTTGAATGTAATAAAAATAACAACTAATCAGTTAAATGACCTTGGGCAAATCATCTAACCTCTCTGCGCCTTAGTTTCCTCATTTGTAAAATGGGAATAATAATACTTGTATGTCATATGGTTAGACATGTGATTGTTGTAAAGATTAAGTGAAATAACGTAAGCGCTCAGAACAGAGCCTGATACATACGTAATCCATAACTGTTAGCGGTGGTTGAATTATTGTTGTTTACTTTGCTATTTACAAAGAGCTTTTGGTGTTGATTTTACACCCATTTTATAGAAGAGGGACCCCAATGTTCAGGAAAGTTAGTGAGCGAGTACAGTTAGAACTTGAGCCCGGAATTGCCTACATAGTGAGAAAGCTTCCTCCTGTTCTAGCACTGGGCGGTTTTTCTTCTTTTTGACATCAGCAATGTTAACTTAGCAATATCCTTCCTAAACGGTCCGCCAAATCACTAACAATTCTTGGATTGTATGGGAGAAGAATGGGATGGAGGAAGAGGGGAGGGGGCTGGAGGGACCCCTCCACCCCCCTACTCCCCTGCCCCCTGTTGGCAAGTCAGCTAACCCTGGGGAGCTTCCCTAATTAGCAGTCTGCTTCTGCTCACCTGGGGCCCACTGCCTCCTGTAAGGGGGATTAATTTTTACTTCTAAAAGTTATTTCCTGCTAGCGAGTCTCTAAACTTTTTCTGACATGAACTCTGAAGTTATTTGGAATTGGATTTAAAGCATGTCCAGTAATCTTGAATCAACAGTAATCCTGAAGGACACTCAGACACTTGATTTAGAGGGCATTTTCGTGAGCCAGACTAAAAATCCGGGGTAGTGATGCCAAAACTATAACTTCTGATTCTTCTTTGTTTACTGCTGCAAAATCCCAAACCTTTTCTGGCAATTCACTGATCTAGTTAAGAGGAACATTTTTCAGGGACAAAAACGTTGAGCTGAGTTGGCCTTCAAAATCGAAAGAAAAAAAATAGCTGGTGTCTGCTCGTTGTCAATGCTTTAATGCTCAGGGTTCTGGCTTCTTGGTGCAAGAATCAGAAAGCCATTTGGGCTAATTTAATTAAAACAGTAATGGAAAGAGCAAGGAATATCTAAAACCTACAAGTTTATAGACTCGTATCCATAATCTTTTTCTTAAAGCGGACCCCCAAGTTGTAAGAGCGTCATGCTCCACTTAAGCTGGACCCATGCCTGTGATCCCCAGCTCCCTGCAGGCTGGCCACCCACCTGCGTGCAGTGGCTGCCACGTCATTCAGTACAAGCCCCAGCTTTGCTGCCTAGAGTCCACCAGCTTCGGCTCAAGTCCTTGATAGAAAGGACTCAACCATCTCACCAATTGTTGGCCAACCAATGCCTTGACTCTCCGCCATCCAACCACCTGGAAGAGTGGGAGTCCTTTAGTATAAGAATAGGTCCATCCCTTTAGCATAGCCTAGGAGTGAGCGTGGTTCCCAGACTGGAATAAGTACAGAGGGAAGAAAGACAGAACGATCCTGAACAAAATGACCAAGTTCACAAATTCCTCCTCCTCCTCTTCTTCATCTTCCTTTCTCTTTCATTCCCTTGGAGGTACCAGTATGGCTGGGGGCTGAGAGGCAGCAGGGCCAAAGAGGTGATGAAAGGCCCTGGACCCAGGAAGTTGCCGTGGGCTGAGATGGTGGTGACAGGGTACAGCAAGGGGAGTGAGTGGAAAAAGTAAGTATTTGGGGGCTAATTGGAGCCAAGTTTTTCACTGTGGGAGAAGGAATTTACAAATATGGAAGAGGGAAAGATTAGAAAGAATCCTGACGTGACAGACTGTAGCTGGAAGTGTTCATGTAAACTTGTGGTTAGATAGATAGATTGACAGATAGACAGATAGATAGATGATAGATGGTTAGATAGATGGATAGATAGATGTAGATGATAGATGGACAGATAGATGACTAGATAGACAGATAGATGATAGATGATTAGATAGATGGATAGATAGATATAGATGATAGATAGATGGACAGATAGATGACTAGATAGATAGATAGATAGGTGATAGATGATTAGATAGATGGATAGATAGATATAGATGATAGATAGACAGAAATAGACAGACAAGTAAACCAGAAGAGGTAATTCTTCTTTACCACGAGATGTCCACAAACAAAGGTAGAAGGAATGATGGAAATCAATTTCCACTGTTCGGCAACCATCTTAGAGGTCGTTGGTACAGGCATGCAGAGATGCTAAGTCTGGGTAGAGGTTTGATGAGGAATAAGATCTAGCACAGACTTAGACTGTCTCTCCACAAAATACTTGTCAACCACAAAGGGGAACTGGTGAGCTTACAGTAGAGAAGTCTGGCAGACACCTCTTGGCCAGATGACAGAGGGTCTATCCCACTGGGGTGAAAGGTTGACATCGTGAGCCTCTGATGAGATGCACTGAGAAGACCTCAGCCTCGTTTCTGTGGTTTTCCTGTCAAAATGCATGGCTTGAGTCTACACGTGAAGAAGCGTTGGAAAAACCCAGTGAGAGATCTGTACCCTTTTTAAACTGCCAAGGTCAAGAAAGATAGGGAAAGACTGAGGAACTGATCCATATTGAATGGAAATAAAGGAACGTGACAGCCAAAAGCAACATGAACTTTTGGACTGGTCTTGAACCAGAAAAGAAAAAGAAAAGTGTTGGGACGTTTGGCAAATTCTGAGTGAGATCTGTGAATTGGATGGTCCTATTGTAGCAATGTCATCTCCTGATTTGGAGGATTTGTGGTTGTTACCTAAGATAGTGTCATTGATTTGGGGAAGTTACACACTGAAGTATTTAGGGATGTGAGGGATCACGTCTGCAACTTGTTCTCAAATACTTCAGAAAAAGAATAATGATAATGGGTAGACACACACACACACACACACAGAGCGAGAGAGAGAGAGAGAGAGAGAGAGAGAGAGAGAGAGAGAGAGAAGAATGGAGGAAATGAAGTAACATGTTAACAAATGGAGAATCGGGGTGAGGGGGTGATGGGAATTCTTGGTACTCTTCTTGCAATGTCCTTGTTCGTTTGAACGTACTTCAGAATCAATTATAAAAATCTGTTTCTTAAATAACCAAGCCCTGCAATTGCTATCCATGGCCCCCAAACCTTTGATAAAGGGAAGGGAGATCTTCACTGTGCTAAGCAGAGCCTCTTAAAAAGGTCTAGCCATTATCCTCTCCAGTGAAGCAAGCCCAGACCCCTCTTCTGCTGACCAGTGCAAAATGCCAAAGCAAAATAAAATAAATTTAAAAATCTCTCACAAGAGTAAATAGGAGGGCTTCCCTGATGGCGCAGTGGTTAAGAATCCGCCTGCCAGTGCAGGGACACGGGTTCGAGCCCTGGTCCGGGAGGATCCCACATGCCACGGGGCAACTAAGACCGTGTGCCACAACTACTGAGCCTGCGCTCTAGAGCCCGTGAACCACAGCTACTGAAGCCCACGCACGCAGACCCCATGGTCAGCAACAAAGAGAAGCCACCACAATGAGAAGCCGGCGCAGTGCAACAAGGAGTGGCCCCCGCTCGCCGCAACTAGAGAAGGCCCGCGCATAGCAACGAAGAGCCAATGCAGCCAAAAATAAATAAATAAATAAATCTATTAAAAAAAAAAAAAAAAAAAAAAAAAAAGAGTAAATAGGAAACCGGTCCTGCTTTGGGAAGACACTATGAAGTGACCCTTTGTTTACAATCTCAAAAGCAAACAACTGATCTATGGCAGAAATAGAAAGCCTTCAAAGTTTTCAAAACAAGTGCTTCTGGAAGATAGTTGGAACTGTCTGGTGCCAAAACAAGAGCACAGTTCTAAATATTTTCATCTACTTTTGTCATATTATAAATATTGACACCTAAGGAAATTGCATGGCAGAGTCAGACCCGTGTGGGTTCAAATTCAGACTCCTCTGCTTTCTAGCTGTGTGTCTTCAGGCAAGTTACTCAACCCTTCTGAACCTTAATCTCTGCACCTATTGGGTGTGGGTAACAACAGCTCCTTCTTCTGGTTGTGGTGAGGCTTGACGAGATATCATATGCAAAGCATCCTGCATTTGGGGGACCCTCAATAAATACCTGTTTCCTTGTTTTCTGTGAAACACATGGGAAACCTTCACGACCCACCCAGATCCCTGGGCCATACTTTAAGAACCATCTCAACAGACAATGAGGCACTTGGCCAGCTTCATTTGTGTCTTGCCAAGCCCAGGACTCCTGTAGTCTGTGATTTCTTGCCTTCTCCCTAATGACATTTTTCCTGCCTGTCTTTATTTTGACCAGACATCCCTTTCATCTCATGGCCCCAAGTCCAGACAACACTTCTGACATGGCCAAATTTATTCTTTTCCCTTGAAAACATTTCCCTTCACTCCTCATGGCTTATAAGCTAGGGAAAGCAAGTGGAAAAATGTTCGTCTGTCTTAGCCTGTCTGCAAAGAGGAGAAACACGGTAAGAAACTGGACTGAGATGAATTTTTCCAAGGGCTGAACTTAATAGCAAAAAGCCAAATGAATCTCAAGGAGTGTATACACAAGACACAGGGGCACTGCTTTTGAGTCCTTGTCTCTGAGAAGCTGGTTTATCCTGAGAAGAACATGCCGTCTTTTAAAAGCCAGCCTGATGTCAGGGTCAGCAATTGTTCTTGGTCTTTCCTCCTGTCACTTCTCACACACACTACAGTAGGGGGCTTCACCCAGAAGCCGCTGTTTCAGGACAAGCCTCATAATCATCTCCTACCTAATCCTTTACCATCATGTCCGTTGGGATGGGAAGGGAAGAGAGAAGGATGGACCCGCTGGGCTTTCAGGCTCTTACATTAATTGCTTCAAACCAAGGCAGGACAAAAAGGAAGAAGCAGAGGAGATAAATGGCCTAGAGATGCTCTGATTCTATTCAGCTCCAACTTCCTGTCCTGAAGCCAGCAAGCCTGTTCCAAACATGCGTCTTACGGAGCATCACAACACGAGAGATGTTCCTCTAGTTTTCCTCCAGAAAACAGAACTATGAAATAGTACTGCTTTGGGAAAAAAAGCTTTCTTCCCCTTTTTTCTTCTTACCAAAGAAATATATAGTCATACTAGAAATTTTAGCAAATACAGTTAGGCCAAAAAAGGGGGGGGGGGAAGGAAAATCGTCTATAATCCTTCTGATATATACATTTTTCCTTTCTCCAAAAATAGAATGGTCCCTGCAGTTTTCACTTAACAGAGAACTACAAAGCATCATCCCTTGCCATTAAGAAACCTTCCAAGCTCTTCTTTGTGATGGTTGTATTGTGTTCCTTAGGACCACAGTTTATTTAACTAAATCTCTAATGGTGAATATTTAGGTTGGTCCCCACATTTTACTATTTTGATAATGCTGTCAGGGAAGTTTTACTGTGCAGTCTTCACAGGTAGCCATGATGATTTCCTTAGAATAAGTACCCACAGGTAAACAACAGCATGCGCATTTTTGAGACTTTTGCCATGTATTGTCAGCTTTCCTGCCAGAGAACTTGTACCATTGAAGTAACACATTCTTATTTTCAGGAGATCACAGCTGCCAGAGTTCTTCCATTATTTTCTTTACCCCATTGTGAAACTAACATGTGATTTATTTACAAAATTTGGAAAGATGGGTTAGGTTTAGTAGCTTGTGGAGAATCAGAAAAAGAAAGAAGAGAGTGCTTTAAGCATCTGTTCAAGAAAACATGGGTTGTTACAGGTGATACCCCTCCACCACTTAGAGACCTCAAAAACCAGGATTTAGAAAATAAATCTTTTCCTTTTTCTTTCTTATTGTAAAAGTTACACAAGGTCAATCTAAAAGATTTGAAAATTAAAGAAAATCATTAAACATCCTCCAAATGTCCACAACCCAAAGGTTAGCACTATGAACATTTTGGCAGATTTCCTTTCAGTCTTTTTTCTTTACATATATGTTTTGTTTGTGTAAATGAATAATATATTCCATTTTGTAGTCTGGTTTGTCTTCTTTTGTCCAAGGGCTTTCATGACCTTCCCCTGCCTTGCTTATCTCTAATGCCTTTGGGGGAAGGGGCAAAATGGTGTCCCAGGCAAGGGGAGTGCATTCTCAGTCTGGCCTGCAGGAGGAAAGCCACGCATCTCTCCAAGCATTTGACCTCTGTCTCCAGACTTTTAAGCACTCCTAACTGGACCTGCCTCTACAATAATCCATAAGCCATTAGCTGGGGCTGTATTAAATGCAGAAGGGCTCATCCCTAAGACCTCAGCTTTTATTCAGGGTCGATATAATAAGCGACCATCTGAAGGATGTTTCTGCTGCTTCTGCAGAAGTCTTTGGAGGAAGTGTCTATTACGTGCCTCACTGTCCTTATATTGAGATTCTCATGATGAATTTGTGCTTATGTTGAATGTCAGGGAAAAGTTTGCCTCTCCTGACAAATGGCTATGCTTCCTCTTATCCAATAATTCATCACATTTCCCGGTTCTCTTTAGCTCAGTTCAATGCACAATTGCAGTAACTCTCTTCTGCTGGGTTTCTGGTTTAATCATTTCCTCCCTTCATCCATATGACTTTGGAGAATTCATCTTTAATTTCACTGTCCTGGGGCCTCTATTTTTAAGTGTCAATCATCTCAAATTTGTTTGGACGTTAGCAGCAACACAAATCATAAATAGTAACTGACAATCTTGACCCCTAGGCCATGTCTTTAGAGTCATAGGTGCCTTAGTAATTAATAATTCCTTTCATTAATTCCGAGTTCCTTCCTGGTATTTCAAGGCAACTGTGCCCAGAGAGCTATTATAAGATGCAGTTGAGGGCTTCCCTGGTGGCACAGTGGTTGGGAGTCCGCCTCCCCTGCCCTGCAGGGGACACGGGTTCGTGCCCCGGTCCGGGAGGATCCCACGTGCTGCGGAGCGGCTGGGCCCGTGAGCCATGGCCGCTGAGCCTGCGCGTCTGGAGCCTGTGTTCCGCAACGGGAGTGAGAGGCCCGCGTACCGCCAAAAAAAAAAAAAAAAAAAAGATGCAGTTGAAGATATTAGGCCTGATTGAGAAGAATGGGATGTTTTAGGAATGAATTGCTATATGCTGGTGTCACTTAGTCCTTTTCCTATATAACTAAAGTCCTGGTAAGCCTCTCTGATCGAACACGGCCTCTTACTGATATAACAGTAGGTTATTTCCCGGCAAGGATGATAACCACACCACTTCCATGCCGGCCCACTTGGCAACTGATGCAGTGGAATGGAGAGAGGGGCTTCTTGGCAGTGCCCACGGACCCATGAGAGGGGGTGTTCGCTGCCTAAGAGACTTACTCCTTGCAGTGGAGACCAAAGGTAGGCTCTGTTTCTGATTGAGAACACTTCATCTATCTTTTATCGATTTCCTGGGAGCAAGGAGAAGAGAAGTTCCCTCCATTCACATCTTTACCCCCCGCACCCCCATCCATCCCTCCACACTGATGACCCACCCCTGGTCCCTCTCAGAGAGGGAGGCTGAGATCAGCCCAGGAAAGTCCCCAGAGGTCACCACCCAGCTGTCTCTCGGCAGAGACGTGTGTTATCACTGCCTTTCGGCAGGTCTGGGCGGGTGACAGCCTCGCAGTCTTCTGTCTTTTGGAGCTGCCCTGTGCCTCTCTCACCTCTCCTCTGAGGGCTGTAAATTGGTTCACAAATCCTGCAATTCCTTTAGCTCACGCTCCGCTGAGTTTCCTAGGTGATTTTCTGGTTTATTTCCCGTTGCCTGGTTGCTAAGATTCCTTGTAAATTGCATTGCCCTCTGCTTGGCTCTGCTCTGCCATTCGTCCAGGCTTGCGACGCGGAAGCTCTTGTCCCGGCATTTGCCATGTACCAGTCATGAATCGATCTAAAGCAACGGCTCTGCTGCAGGCAGTTCCCCCACCTGCACGGCAAGGAGGCTGCACAGTAAGGGGGCGGCACAGCGGGCAAAACCGCAAGGGCACAGAGCGAATTTATGCCAGCAGGCAGTACTCATCTTTCATGTCTGCCTCACTCCGGAGGAGAAATCAATATACTGAGGTAGTGGGATTGCTCAGCGCTCTTGAAATGTTTCTTGACACCACCCCCATCGCACCCTGGGGACTGCAGGTGACTGAAAGACAGACAGACGGCCCTCTAGCTCTACAAAGACAGAGAAGATGTGAATGGGAAGAGGTGAAAAGTGCAGGCTCTAGTCAGAAGATCTAGGTTCAAATGCAAACTCTGCCACTTCCTGGCTGTGTGACCTTGGAGAATTTCCTTAAGCTCTCTGTGCTTTAATTGCTTTTCTATAAAATAGGAATAACAAGCGCACCTACTACATTGGATCGTCGTGAGGTTTAAATGAGCTATTTGTAAAGCATAGTTCCTGGCAAAAAGTAAGTGCTCAATAAATGTTAACTATTATTACTATTATCATCATCAACATCATCATCCCAGAGCAGCATGCCTGCAGCCAGTGAACACTGCACCGTCCGCAGCCCTTTGCCCGGCCGATCCGTCTCCGTGCAGCAGCCCTGTTATTCTGACCACACCTTTGGCTTGGTGTTTCTTGTTAGTTCCCTCCCTTGTCTGTCTTCCTCTCCAGTTCCCTCTGGTTAACATGGTAGCTTTATATTTTCTTGCACCCTTTAACTGGGAGAGACGAGCCACTCATCATAATGAAAAGAGGGGCCCAGGCTTTCTCAGCAGCCACCAGTGGCCAATGTGCTGATGGAAGTATCATTCCATGTTGACCTTCCTCTTAGCTATCTTTACAAAAGAGCGTTGCAGACCTTGGGGGCTTAGAAGCCTCTACTTTTGCAGAGCCCTTCATGGAAACTCAGAGGTGGAAGGAACCTTAACGGTCATTGAATCCAAACTCCTACCATGCCTGGGAATGCTTTTCCAGCAACCATTAGTCAATGGAGACTGCAGATCTACAGAGGAAGAGCCTGTTCCATTGATGGGAGGGCAGGTCAAGATGTTAGACAGTTATTTTTCAAGTTGAACTGAGATGTGTCCCTTTAGCATTCCTCACCCTGCACCTCTTGGGAAACACTGGAAAAGACCAGACCTTTTAAACACAGCAGGCTTTTCAGCCATTTGAATCTGCCTTCCCATCTTTCCTCAGCCTTCTCTTCTCCAGGCTAAATAGCCCATATTCGCTCAAACATTCCAGGCGTGGTTTCCTGCCTCTTCTCCATCCCGGTCATTTCCCTTGAACCACACCCTGGTGTATTAATATGCTCCTTAGAACGTAGAGCCCAGCCTGGGATGCCTTCTTCTACCTGTGGTCTGAGCAGCCCGGCAGCTCTCCCTGTCCCCCACCATCATGACATTAGATTTGCTTCTGTAATCTAGCATTTGAATTGGCTTTTTCCAGTTGTAGCTTTGGCAGCTAAAGCCTCTCCAGAGCTTCCTCTCCGGGACTTGATGGTAAGCCATGACTCCCCTAACCTGTGCTTGCAACACTGTTGTTGTTTTTCTTAATGTAAAAGTGGAGCTTTACATTTGTTCCTTGTGATCTTTGGCTCAGCATTTCCGTTTCCTCAACCAAGCCCAGATGCATGCGAAAAGGGGGTGGACTCAGCCACACCAAACACTTCGAGAAATATGAATCTTTACAGTGACCTTGGGCCGTTTGTTTCTCTTTCAGCAGCGTCTCTCATGACACTGTGTACACAGTAGGCACTCAGTAATAGCTGAATTGGCATCTAGCCTGCTGTGTCATCCCCCAAAGTGTAAGCTCACATATGGACTGTGTGTGAAGGCGCTTTGAATATCCTCAGGAACTGTGCAGATACCAGTTATTTGAATATCGCTATTCTTACGGCTGCTAGAAGCTTATCGAAGGAAAGAGTCATAGGTTGTTTTTCTCCATCTCCATAGGAGCTGGAAGGATGTCTCTTATACAGTGGGCACTCCACAAAAGCTGTTGGTTGAACTGAATTGAAGGAGCTTGCCCAGCATCCCAGACACAGAAGTCCAAACTTGGGATAGAAGTTTCTGGCTAACACACCAGAAGTTTCTGGCTAGGATGTGACAGGAGATGAGGGCACAGCACAAAAGGGGAAAGAAAGATGGGAGGTGGCAGCTATGCTGAACCTAAAAGGCATCATTTCCTGCGTGTCTACATCGCGTCAGCTACGCCTACGTAACTAGCCACCCCACGGCTAAATGGCTTAAAGCAACAAGGATTTATTACTGCTCGCGAGACCACGGGTCAGCTGGGCAGATCTGAGCCAGGCTTGGCTGACCTCGACTGGGCTCAGTCTTGCATCTGCGATCAGCTGGTGGGTCCGCTGGAGGCTCTTCACACACGTGCTGGTGGTTGGCTGGCTGTAGGCTGAGGCGATGGGGTGACTGGGCCATGGATCTCTCATCACCTGGAAAACAAGCTCATGCTTATTCACTCAGCCGCTCAACAGAGTTCCAAGAGAAAAAGCAGAAATGCACAAGGTGTCTTGAAGTGTTGGCTTATCACTTCCACTGCATTCCATTGGCCAAAGCCAGTCACAAGGCCAGCCCAGGTTTAAGGGATGGGGGAGGAAAAACCTCCGCCTCTTCATGTGAGGAGCTGCAAGTCACATTGCAAAAGGTGTGGATACAGAAGAGTATGAAGAATCGGGGACATTTAAATCATCAGTTCATCCCGTCCTCACTTCCTCCCCTGCTTCAGTCTATTCTTCCCTCCTTCCCTCCCTCCCTCCCTCCCTCCATCCATCCATCCAATACACATTGACTAGACACCTACCACATGATGGGACCATGCCAGGTGTTGGAGGCGTGGCTGGAGAATGTATAGATTGGTGACATGAACCCTAGACTTCGGAAGAAAACCACCACCGAGGCAGATGAAGAGGAGGACTGGTTGCCACAGAGTTGCTTTTACAGGTGTGAATAACCTCTGTCTCGCGGTGGCCACAACAAGATGGTCCTCGGGCAGCTGACTTGTCCACGTGCATTTGCTTTTGCGACCAGGCTAAAGCCACATGCCTGCCCAGGACTGCTGCTGCTGCTGCCAGAATCCGGAACAATTTACGAATTCAGCCTGTCACTGTGCACCCTGCCACGCCACATGTCAATCCAGCCCCAGTGAGGACGTAAACAACCTGATGGGCCCCTTGAGGACTCAAGAAGCCTGGCAGCTTTCATCGGCCACAGAACTCTCCCAGGGTGACTTGGGACAAGGCTGGGACCGCTGGGTCAGGTGCAGCCCAAGATAGAGAGCCCCGTGCGGAGCTGTTGGCAGGGCACTGTTATAGCTCAGTTTTATGAGCTCTTAGATCTCAACGTTTACTAAAATGATGGAGTCCGGCAGGAAGATTAAGCACCGCTGGGCCCTTTAAATCATCAGCACCCACCATCCTGGGGGCTAGATTTGTTTTAGGCCCTGACATGATCTCTGTGTCCAAGACCGAGGGAAATGAGCAGTGGTTAAGAGCTTGGGTTCCTCGCCAAGTTCTGTCACTTACTAGCTGTGTGACCTTTAGCAGGTGACAGAACTTCTCTCTGCCTCGATTTCCTCTTCTGTAAATGGGGCTGTAAGCACTTGAAAGAGAATGCCTCTTGAGGTTCAAGCACACTGTTATAGAATCCAGTGACTCTGGGGGCTCGTGGTGGCTTCCAGTTCCAGGAAGAGCCCCTCCACTCCCAGCTCACCCTGCAATGACTTGGAACTACTGGAGGCCTGGGACTCAGGTTTCTGTAGGAGCCAGAGTCTTAACTCTTAATCAGCCAGAGTCAGAAGAGATGCCCTGCTCCATACTTAGACGACCCCGACTCTGGAATACTCTGTAGTCACTCAGAATTGCCTTGGAGGCACTTCATGTGCTAACTTGCCAGGTAACTCTGGACAAGTCATTTAACCTCTCTGAGCCTCTACGAGGTACCATAATGCTCCCAGGGGCTTTGGTGGAAAAAATAGTGCATCAGGGATGAAAATCCTTTAGCAATTGTGAATCTCTGTGTCATTTATTCATTTGTTCAACACACTTTTACTCAGCACCACGAACCAAGCACTCTGCCAGGCCCTGGAGAGAGAAAGATGAGTGAGTCTCATCCTAGCCAGACGCTCACAGCCACGTGGAGAAGCAGGCAGTCGACGAGCTCCTCACGGGCACGGGGTCTACAGGAGCCGAAGGAGAGGCAGCAGGTGCGCCTGCATGTCAGGGAGGCTTCACGGAGACGGCAGGAGCAGTTAAAACATGGTGACCCGAAGGGGCCAGCCAGGCCAGAGACGCCTGGAGGCAAGCGTACCCCCAGTCAGAGCAGTAGGGCAGGTGACAGTGTGGCCTATGTGGCCATGACAGGCAACTGCAAGCTGTCTGGCTGGGACCTTATCAGCAGTGAGGAAGGAGGTCAGGATGGGAGAGGAGAGGGCAAGCTCACGGAGGGCCTTGTGGGCCAGGCCGAGGGGGCTGGAGTCTAACCTGAAGGTCACAGGTGTCCATTAGCAGCCGCGGCAGCTGCTCTTGTGGGATCTAACCTGGGCTCACCAGGCGGGAGCAGCAGTGCTGTCGGCCAGGCCCTCCTGAGCGCTTACTCCGTGCAGGACGCCGTGCACCTTCCCTGGCAAGTTCACCTAGAAGGTAGGGTGGCAATTATCTGCATTGTGCTCACGAAGCAACCTTGTATTTTGCCTGAGGCCATCCAGCGAATCGGAAGCAGCTCTGGCTCTGCCGAAATGCTTTACCTCCTCTCTGGCAGGCTGGATGAAATGCAGCCTCCTCCACTTTCCTGGGACCCCCAGGACAGGTCTCTGTCTCCTCGGGCCCCCAGCACGGGCTTCTCCATCTACACCTGCAGTTTCACACTCCCAGGCTGCCCATCTCCCTCACCGAGAGCAGGCACCTCCTGTTCTGAATTTAACCTCCCCGCTAAGGCCTAGACCGGACCTGCCAGGAAACCCCGTCCCCGGAGAGCACACTTTGAAATCCTCTTTATTGGACTCCTAGTGCAGGAGATTAAAACTGTGAGCTTGGGAGGAGATATGGGGATGTGTGTGTATGTACAGGTGATTCACTTTGTTACACAGCAGAAACTAACACACCATTGTAAAGCAATTATACTCCAATAAAGATGTTAAAACAAACAAACAAACTGTGAGCTTGAAGCTTTTCAGGGCAGCAGCTATTATTTACGGTAATACCATTTTAGAAGATCAAATATTTATAATAGAGTAGACTCCATCATGCTACCCGTTGTCTGAGCTTCTGGGGCTTCTGGAGCTGCATTATGAATGGGCCCAGTCACTAAAATGCTTTCAAAACCATTTGTGCTTCTGGTAGCTCCTCTGCGAGGGGCATGGTGTGGCCCAGTGTGAGAAATGCCACCAAGGGCCATGTAAGGCAGGATTCCGTCTGTACCAGTGACCATGGAGACGTGCACCCCTAAGCCTATCCCCCCTGCCTAGGGGAGATGCCCCTCCTTTGTTCAGATGCTGGGTTTCCCATCATGACCTTCCCATCATTACACCTGATGTTGTAATTAGCACCTTTCTTCCTGGATTCCCATCAGGGAGTTCAGTGTCTGCCTTCTGCACGGCTGTTTCCCCAGGGCCCAGCACAGGACCTGACACATGGCAGGGACTGAATACATTATAACTGAATGAACAGCATGCCCTAAACTCATAACTTTCTGTAAGAGCCAATTGTGAATCCATTGAAGAGGGATTTTCCTGAATCTTTTTTTTTTTTTTTTTTTTTAGCTGGTTTCTGTGTATGCTTTCTTGTAATCTACTCCAGGTTACAAAGGAATATTTTTTGTCCGCTTGATTTCAAGTCACACTTTCTAAGTCAAAAGTGTATCACTTGCTTACTTGCTTTTTCTAAACCATCTTCTTCTTTCTCATCCTCATCTAATATTAATAAAATAAGAATTGTATTATTTGCACGGTCTAATTGTTCTGTTGATTTTTCTGTCCTTCGCAGTCCAAATCACTACCCCATTGGTCTTCCAGAAACTTCCTGTTTGAACTGACTCTGACGTGGGCGTGGCCAGTGACCAAGATACATGCCACACTCCCCTGTGGCTAGTCCACTTCTGGGTTCAGAAGGAGAGCAATGCTTTCTGGCAAGAGGTCAGTCAATGTCCAGGCTTCTTGGCCTTTACAGAATGTCGTCTTAACAATAACTGCTGGGCCTCCAGGTCCCTTTTCTAGGTTTTATCTGATAGCTCAGTAGAATACAACGCAGGTCAAGGAGACAATGGCCCTAATCCCAGGAGATTCCCTTCTCTGGAGGGTGCTTCCTAAATCAAGGACGAGAGGTGGGGTGTGTGGACTGTGAGGTTGGGGACCAGTGCCTGTGATGTGGATTCTACACAAACAGCATCTATCTGCATGCACTGGCTGGGACAGATGAATCAAACTGTGGCCAGGAAGTCATGAGGCTATGTTTGGCTCATGAAATAATGAGACTGATTTTCTGTAGCTCTGAAGGCCAAAAGAGGTCTTTGAGAGGGTTTTGTATCAATTCTGTTAGACATGAAGTCTAATCAAATCCTCTTTGAAAAATTTAAATAACTTACATTTGTCAGTTTGCCCGTACCCGTATTCAGTTTCCACCTCCCAGAATGCTGATGGGTTAGTGACAAATGGCTTCTTTCAAACGTCCTGCTTACTGTGTGTTCAATGATTTTACCCTTTATTATAGATCAGTTGTTCTCAGACTTGTCCCTGTGGCTGAGCACCTGGAAGTTATGGGGCTCTTTGCGGAACACCATGAAATACTGACATATTTAATCCCATTATGTGAGCCAGCAGCAATTTTACTAGCAGAAAATATGACTATATTAATGTGTGCAGTATAATATGTAACCACAAACACACGTGTCCTAGAAGAAAAGCTACCAAGCTGAGACTGGCTGTGTGCGATTTCTCTCTCATATTTGTTTGCTGCTGGTTCATTCATGCTGTTGTCTCCTGAGGCTGCCCAGCAGTTACGGAGCAGTAGGTACCAAAGTTTTAAGAAAAAAATCAAGAACTGGGATGAGAATACTGAGCAGGGGTGAGCAGGAATCTGGGCCATGAAGGTCAGAAAACCCCTTCCAGACGCCCAGACATGGGGCTCTGTTCTCAGAAGTGTCCCAGCGACTTGGGCAGCCCCCAGCACTGTCCCAGAGCCCTCTAGCTGCTGACACATCTGGTTGAAGTACTAGATTCCAGGGTGAGTCGGCTGCTGCTGAGCTGATACTGCTGCTAGTTTACGTTCTCAGCATCCTTAAGTCACCCGGGCAAATCTCTTCCTTGTGACCATGACAAGCCAGGTAGACATGACTGAAAGGGTGGAGAAGCAGGAATCAACGGAAGTCACCACATGACCATCCATGTCACCCAGGAGAGGCCCTGTCCATTTAATACAGGATATCTCACCCCTGGCCTAAGCTCGTGCTGCCTGAGGAAGAGGATAAGAGGCTCTTGACCTCTATTCCCTTCTTTCCCTCGACCACCCTGCCTGGGCCCATTGCCTCTAAAGGTCCTACCTATTTGAGAGCCATGATCTTCGTGGGTTCCAGTCTTCAACCAATGTTTCCACCACTTCGTTCTGTACCCACTGTATCAGTTTCCTAGGGCTGCCATAACAAATTACCACACACTTGGGGTCTTAAAACAACAGAAATTTATTCTCTCACAGTTCTGGAGACGAGAATCCCGAAATCAGTATCCCTGGGTCAAAATCAAGGTTATCAGCAGGGCTGCACTCCCTCCAAAGGCTCTAGGGGAGAATCCTTGCCTCTTCCAGCTTCTGGTGGTTCCCAGTGTTCCACCAGAACACGTGTCATCAGGTTACATGATTGTGATATCTGGCCTTCTGGCTCTTATAAGGATTTAGGACCCACCCAGAAAATCCAGGATGATCCTTAATTTGCTCACATCTGCAAAGACTCTTTTTCCAAATAGGGTCACATTCATAGGTTCTGGGGATTAAGACGTGGACATATCTTGGAGGGGGTGGGCCCATTCAACCCACACCCTCCAAGACAAGATCACCCTAGTGGGAAATCTCAAACCAGGCACGAGGCTAGTTCAACTAAATCCCTCCTGGATTTAAAGGGAATTTTAAGGGAATCCCTCCTGGATTCCCTTTCCTCCAATCTGTTTCTTCATCCTCCTCTTGCCCACAGGGTCTCGGCTAAACCGTATTGTCGTGTCTAGATCATGCCTGGACACGACAGTAGCCACTTCAGGGAAGCAACAGTCCTGCCAGCAGGCAAACCTAAGAGTTACATTTACCTTCATTCCCATCTCATCCTAAGACCAGCACACCTGACCTCTTAAAAGGAAGTAGCTTTTCCATACAGAGTGTGATTTATCCCCAAATGATAATTTTTTTAATAATTAAAAATTTAAAGCTAGCTCCTAAAGATATGTTCTTTTGGGTATAAGGTTGACAATACGAAAGAAAAAATTTAGAATTGTTTATTTTCTACAATTAGGATCAGAGAGTGAGATTCTCACAAGTTTAATTAAAGCTGAGAATTTCTGGGGCCACTGGAAAGTCTTGTCCCCTCTGCCCCTGGAGAAATATTGTCCTTAAGATCATGAATATAATAAAGCAGGTGATGCTTGAGAACAGAGTTCCACCTCTGGGTGATTCCTCCAGGTGCAGCAAAATGGAAAGACAAGCCCCCTACCAAGCCCAGCCGGCTGACCCGACCCCCGTCCCCAGAGGAATTCCGCTAGGCCCGGGAGTGAGGGTCCCCAACTTTACCCCATTAATCCCTTTCTGCTTTATCACTTCCAAAATGCTTATCATCTGCCAGAGGGCTATCATTGCATGTGCTGCTTGTCATCAGGCTGTTAAACTTCTTGCTATTATATATTCATTTTGGCCATTTGGATTTTCCATCTCATTGTCTCTTGTCTGCAGTGCAGAATTGTAAAGAATCCTCTGCAACCGTTTCCAATCCCAAGGCGTTTTTTCTCTCCTTTCAGAAGGTGAAACTGAACAGGAGTAAAGTGGCGAGGCTCCCTGTCCTGGATCTCCCCACGCACCGCACGGGCTCAGGGGTGGCCGCAGTGTTTGCAGACGGATGCATCTACAGAGCGAAGCACAGAATAGGACCTCAGGGCATTTCGTAGACAGCAGGGAAGCAGGAAATTTTGACACCGCTACTTGGTGAAACTCAGCATCATTTCCTGGCCCTGAGTCATTAGGAAATTATCTGTTTCTTTTCATGTCTGTGTCTCACCAGACTGAACTCCCAAGGACAGAGATAATAACAGCACTGATAGCCACCATTTATTCAGCCCTTACCTATGTGCCATGCACTGTTCTAAGAATGTAATGTCCCTAATCTCATCTAATCCTCCATCGCAGCTCGGTGAGCTGAGCGTTGCCACTGTCCTCAGTTTGGAGAGGAGGTTGCAGATACACAGAGAGGTTAAACGACTGGCTCAGGGACGGAGCTGGAATTTGAATGCAGTCCAACGTGCTCCAGAGCCTCTGTCTCTTATCCCTGGCACCAGCTGTGGTGCCAGCCACGCAGCAGGCATTCCATACAGTGTGGTGAGAGGAGCGAGTGGGTGAGTGAATGAACGCCTGCTCCTGGCTTCCCGCTTTGCCCAGGCTCAGCCTGTACGAGCATCCCCCACCGCCCGGTCCCGCCCCATCAGCTCTGCCCAGCGGGGCGACTGCAGCCTGGCTCTTCCAACCACATCCCTGATCTTTGCTGCAAAGACCTGGGCCTGGTGCTTTCTGTACTGCTATTAGGTACCAGTGTGAGCGTACGATTCCGGAGAAGAAGAGTTGGTCATGACTTTGTCCCATGAAATGCCCAGAGGATGCAGGAAAAAGAAACCTAAATTTTCTGCTGACACTCTGGTGGGTGTGGCATCACAGCTGGAAGGCAGATGATTTGGTTCACCACACCAGGGCTTTTCTCCCTTTCATGGTTACGCTTTTTTTCCCCAACCATCTACCCTTGGGTCTGGGCTGCGAGGAAAGAGGTGGAAAGTAGACGTGAGCAGAGCCCTGGTCCCCCAAGTGTCCCACTGAGAAGGACACGGTGCCCCTGGGTATTTCGTGGACTCAGAGCCTCAGAGAGCAGAGGGCTCCTAAGGGTGACCAAGGTGTAGAGGGACAAGGTGGGCTTTGGAGCCAGGCGGGCCTGGCGCCCCCTCCTCGTTGGGTGGCCTTGGAAGAGCCTCTAAACTCCCTCATCTGTAAAAGCAGGACAGTAAGACCTACCTTCACTCTGCGGATTAATAAAACAATACGTAAGGGGCCCACCCGGTTCTCTCCAAGCCTGGTTAGGAACTGGCTGTGTTTCCCCCTTTGGCCCTTCAGTGGGTGTGAAACAGCAGCATTATGCAGAGTGGTGGTGAGAGGCACAGGCCCTGGAGCGGGCATCCTGGCGTGGGTGTCAGCTCTGACGCTCACTAGCTGGCTGACGGTACAGGTTTCCTCTGTGCTTCAGCGTCCCCAGCTATATATAAACGAGGAGTCAGTTGCCCTTCCTCACAGTTGTTGTGAGGACTGAACAAGGCAAAGGGGTCAATCAACGTTCCTGTAACCAGTAACCTCCCAGCAGCGTAAGCGGCAGTGCCTTTATTACGACCCCCCCCACCTCCTCTTCACCAGGAGGTGGGAAGTGCTGTCACCTGCAGGGCCAGAGTGAGAAGAACCCTCCTCCCTCCCCACTCCTCGCCCTGGGACACCTGACCAAGAAACCTCAGGAAACAATAAGAAGCCCCTAGAACCCTGTGGCCTCCTAGCACGTTCAGATCCCTGTCCCCCACCCCCAAAGAGATGCCCCAACAAAGATTCAGAAACTGAGGTCTGGGGCTCTGCACAGACACACCTGGGTGGGAATCGCAGCTCCATTACATGTAACCTTAAGCTAGTGACATAACCTCTCTGGGTCTCAGTTTCCTCATCTATAAAATGGAGAGAATCTTAGGATCTCCTAAGGGAGATCGTATAGGGTTTTGAGGCTTAAATGAGATAATACATGTAACTCAATTAGAACAGACCTTGGCGAAGAGTGAGCGCTCAGCAAAGTTTAGCTATAACCCTTTCTACTGTACAGCACTTTACAGTTTATGAAACTTTCTCACATACATTCTCTTCTTGACAATCCAATCATAATGGCAGACCCGGGGAAGGGGGGCCTTCAAATTCATCAAGCGCTAGACATGCCAAGGCAGGAATTATCCCTGTTTGATAGGAGAACCCCAGGCTCAGAAAGGTCACATGACAGTCCCAAGGCAGGGCCAAACCTGCATGACACCGAAGAGCATCCTTTTAATCACAGCGCCAGGGTATTTCCCCACCAAGGAAAAATGGCACCACACCCATGAAGGCATTTAATTTTGTTACAGCCCTAGGCATCTAGGTCACTCCTTTGCATGCACTGGCTCTGCTGGGTAAGCAGCTCTGCTACGTGCCACCCCCAAGAAGAGGCCACTGTTACAAGGCCATGGGTGGTGACATGCTGGAAACAGTTGCCCACCTACAGTTTCATTCTGCAAATAAATGCCTGGATTCTGGCCAGGGACGAGGTGACCTCAGTATAGATGAGAGCAGAGCCCTGTTGACAAACCCCCCAAGCTGGAGGCAGAGGGCCCCTCCTTGGTTGTTTTCCAGTATGTTCTCCTTATTAAAATGCAGGCTGTGTCAATCCCCTGTTGGAAATTGTGCTCTTGCATACGTTATGAAAGCCATGACCATACTCATGTTCCCCAAACACTTGTTTCCAACCCAAGAGATCCCTTTAGCTAAAAGGCACAAAGGCTGAGTAATCCCTCAATTTCAAAAGACACACTTTTAAGAAAGCAGCCAAGTCTAAACCCAAGCATCTGCAGACACATCTTCTCCCCAAGAGAGCAAAGAGTGAGAAAGACCGATAACCCCAAAAGGTAGAACCTTCTAGTTTATTTTAAAAGATGAGAATGTGTTCATCAGCCTCCCAGCCCCACCATGGAGCTGCCTTAGGCCACCCACTGTGTCCCAAAATGTGTTCCATGGAATACTCTGAGGATGTTCATAAATAATTTACCGGCGTCAAGAGAGCATGGGGGGAGGGTCTCCATTGCCAAATAAGTTTGGGAACCTCTGGACTAAAGAAAGTTAAACCAATGTCCTTCCTTCTCAAGCCTTTGAAAATGCTGATGTGGATGAGCTACAAGAGAAGGGTCCAGAACGCAATGCTCCCCAAACATGTTTGGAGACCATCACCCGAAGACTCCATTCAATATGGTGATGCCAGAATCGCCCCCTCCCCCTCCCCCACACCATCCCCCCTCCAGAGAACTCCAAACCTACCTTAAGAGACAAAAGACCTGTATGCAGAAAATTATAAGACACTGATGAAAGAAATTAAAGATGATACAAATAGATGGAGAGATATACCATGTTCTTGGATTGGAAGAATCAACATTGTGAAAATGACTCTACTACCCAAAGCAATCTACAGATTCAATGCAATCCCTATCAAACTACCACTGGCATTTTTCATAGAAGTAGAACAAAAAATTTCACAATTTGTATGGAAACGCAAAAGACCCCGAATAGCCAAAGCAACCTTGAGAACGAAAAACAGCTGGAGGAATCAGGCTCCCTGACTTCAGACTATACTACAAAGCTACAGTAATCAAGACAGTATGGTACTGGCACAAAAACAGAAATATAGATCAATGGAACAGCATAGAAAGCCCAGAGATAAACCCACGCACATATGGTCACCTTATCTTTGATAAAGGAGGCAGGAATGTACAGTGGAGAAAGGACAGCCTCTTCAATAAATGGTGCTGGGAAAACTGGACAGGTACATGTAAAAGTATGAGATTAGAACACTCCCTAACACCATACACAAAAATAAGCTCAAAATGGATTAAAGATCTAAATGTAAGGCAGAAACTATCAGGCAGAGACCTGCCTTATTCATCTTTTCTTCCCCAAAGCACTAGGCCCAGCACCCCGTCGGCAGTAGCAGTAATAAAAGTTTGTTGAATTGAATAGAATTCTAAAGCCCCTTAATTCTAAAGCTGTTTGTCAGCAGCTTTTGAAGGACTCTGTCCTTGGAATTCTTGACACAGATTTTAATGTTCTCAAGTGTCCCTGGTTTCTTGGAACAGTTTCTACTTTTGCCTCAATTAAATACAGCTTAGATTCCTGCCCAGGATGTTACTGGTTTCTGAGCACTCCTCTCTGGGATACCAGACCCTTACCCTTAGAGGCAGGAGAAAGGCAATCAGCCCCACACAAGTTCAAGACCAAGCTCCTCCCTTCCGTGGTGTAAGGCCCTGGGCAAGTCTCCATTTCTCATCTGAAACCTTGATTTCAGATGATTGATTACTTGATCACTTCTCAGGCTCAAGCAGAGGATTTAATGAGAGAATGGAAGTGACATACCTGGCATATGGCAGTCCCTTCCTCAATATTAATTCCCTTCCCTATCACACTTCCAAAGTTACAGAAACAGGTTTAGCCTAAAGGCTGGGGAGGGTGCTTGCGGAGGGGAAAATGCAAACGTTTAACAGACAATTATTACTGATGCCAAGGAAGAGCTTAGGAACTTCGACTCCACAAACAGCAAATTTACGCACATCTCAGAACACACAACTCAGACCTAGATTCCCAGCCAAGGAAGCCCGGCTTACAAAAGCCCTCTACTTGAGGGAAGGCGTTTACACTTTGTCAAAACCACAGAATGCCTAGTACTTAGCCTGAGGTTTTAGCAAATAATTCATAACCCCCATCACCAAACTCGGCTTCCCGTTCAGAGCACTTCCACTTATGCTGTGCAGTCCTCAGCTCACAGCCAGCAAAGGGTGATGGTGGGGGTGGGGGGCAAACCTGGCCCAGGGTCCCTACACAGCCACTGAGTAACTCTGTGATTTGGGACGAGCTAATGTCTTTGAGCCTAAGTTTCCTCACCTATAAAATGAGAATCTTAATATCTACCTCCTGAAAATGTTATTACAAAGATTAAACGAACTAGAGCAAAATGAAGGGACTTTACACACTGCATAGTGCTCAGCCGATGTGGTCTTGGCCCTGCCCTGCTGACAAAGACGTGCGCGGAGAACCCCTGCTCTTCCCTGACCCTGCTGAGCGATTCTGAAAGGGAACTTCTCGCCCATCCAACCTGGGCACATGGAGCAACCTTCCCTTTCACATTCAATTCCACAAGTGCTACATGAGCACCTACTGTGTGCAAGGTGCCTGGCCAGGCTTGGGGATGACCAGGACCCAGCCCCTGGCTCTCGGGAGCCCTGTTCCAAAGGCAGAGACAAGGCACATGCATTCTCCAGAGGACCACAGTGCCAGGGCAGAAGAAAAATGCGGAGGAAATAATTTTAAAAGAAAAAAAGCCTACATGCACAAAATCATTCTTTGAAATGACGTGTTGGGTTAGATATATAGTCATTAATTTACCTCTGTAATTTTTAAGTGTTTTAAAGCACAAAATTTTTTTCCAAATAAAATCTGTCCCAGAGCTCCAATGTATTACAATGACAACAAGAAGGACAAAGAGGCTGTGAAAAAGATAAAATCAGAGTTCCTGGGGTTGAATGAGAGGTCAGATGTCACCCCTTGGACACCCCTAAACCCAGATTGAGAAATCCCAGTCTATATGACAAGAAATCATGGAGCCATTACAAAGAAAATGATCCTATAATGATGAAAAATCAAGAACAAATGCCAGGTGCACCTTGGCTGCTACTGAGTGGCTACACATCTAGGTGTGAGTAGTGGGGTTTCAGGTAGATTTTAACAGTAATTAATTGCGTCTTCTAGTGGGGCCTCGCGTCCACTGTTTGGGGCGCGCAGTGGGAGTAGGAAGTAGGATTTCTCAGGTGGGACTGGAGGTGCTTCAGGGCAGGAACCAGCATTTGCAAGTAAAGGGACTAACTGAGCAGAGACCTGAGGACTGCTGAGTCTGGAGGCTTTAATGGAGCACAAAGTAGGAGGAGGGAAATTGGGAGGAATAAGAGGGAGGGAAGTGGAGTGTAGAAGTGCTCCCCCATCACTGGTGTTTTTCTTTGACTTCCAGGTAGCAGAGAGCTGTGCTGGGGGTTGGGAGGGCGTGGAGCTGTCTCTGTTCCCTGGTGGAAAGAGGGTCCAAGGGTTGCCGCCAACATGGTCCCTCGGAGAAGGAGCTCTCCCAGCTCCCCTCTCTGAAGCTGGATTTGAGCCCTCTGTCTCTCCTAGGAGCCAGGGCCCTGGACATCCTTGCCAAGGTCATTGGTGAACCCCGGGGAGCCCTGTAGCAGAGACTGGCTCAGGGGTGGCCATAAGAGGGCAGGAGAGGGCTGGTAATGGGCCTGCGCGCAGCCCCTCCTGGTGTGCTGGCCGGGCCTGCAGCTGGAGGCCCTGGGAACCTGCTCTGGCCTGCAGTCGGTATAGGTGGGGTGTGGGCAGGAGAGGGAGAAGGCAGGAGGAGCAAGGCTAACACTGCCCTCTGGGGACAAAGGCCATGACAAGAACTGGACAACGTCAGACAGACCGGGGGCTGGATTCCCAGCTGAACCACTTCCTGGCTGCGTGAGATTGGTTGAGTTAACTGACTTCTTTGTACCTCATTTCCTCTTTGGCAAATTGGGAGAGGTTAATAGCAAAGTTACGGAGGTGTTCACATGAAAGAAGGCGAGGGACGGCCTGTATTAATAATCCTAATACACTGGCAGTGGTTGTCCTACATATGTGTGCATAGACTGAGGGTTGAGTGTGGTCAGGGCTGGAGTTTCTCTCGCCTTTACTGGAAGAAAGTCCCCTGGGGGCCGCTCGCCAACACCTGCAGCCTCCCCAGAGTCTTTCTCTGTGGCTGGACCACACTTCTCTCACCCTCTTTCTCTCCACACCCATCACTTTCCCAGTCAACACCAGGAAACGACTTGCCCAACCCAACCCCTTGACTGCTAGGAACCTAGCCTCCAACCTGCCGGAATGTGCTACCAGGTGTGGGGTCCCCTCCAGGGTTCCCTCCAGCCTTAGGGCCCCATCTGTGACCTAAGAACCCTGCATGGGTCGCTTCCCCAGAATAAGTTCAGAGTCCAAGGAACGCACGCGTGCACGCACATACACACACACACACACACACACATACACACAGGGTCTCCAAGCACAGACCCCAGAAGGAGGCCTCTCCAGGGAGTTGCCTGAAACAATCAAGACCCCAAACTTATCTTCCTCTACCCCTACCCTTCCCCACTTTGTCCCTTCAGGACTTTGCTCCTTAAAAACTACAGGGTTAGGGAGATGGGCACTGGATCCCCCTTCACTGACTCCCCCAGGGCATGGAGGTGAGGACCACCCTGCGTCACTCTCCTTTGGGTTCCCAGCCCCTAACAGAGGGTCTATCTCTCAGTTCACACTCGATATATATTTGTGGGCCAGAGGTCATCAGATTATGCTCCTCTTACCTTGTGACAACTGGGGGCGGCTATTAGCTTCCCTGAGTCTCACTCACACAGATGCACCAGCTGCTCAGGCCTCCTCCCCTGCCCTCACCCCAGATCATGCCAACAGGAGCAGCCAGCCCTGGGTCCTCTCTAGATCCTTACCATCAGGGGGTCACGGACCCCTTTGAGAATCTGACGAAAGCAATAGAACTTCTTCCCAGAAAAAGCCACCATTCTTTTCTACATGCCTTTTTAGAGAACTTAATGGATGTCCCCACCCTCCTGCCCCTGCAAAGGCCACTCATGAGCCCTCCTGGGCAAGAATCCCTGCACCAGCTCCTAGGATAGCTCCCCTCACACTAGAACTGACTCTGCAACCTTAAGCAATTTAGTTTGCCTCTGTGGGCCTCAGTTTCCTCATCTGTAAAATGGTGGTGAGGCTAACCACAGTGCCAGCCTTATGAAGTTGTTTAAGGAGCAGATCAGAAGCACGATGGCTTATTCTTTGGGGGCAGCCTCCCTTCTAGGCTCTGAGGGGGGTGCATAGCCCTTACCCTTGCAGAGCTATTGTTAGAGGTCCAAGCTTCTCATCTAGGACGTTAAAAGAAGGACTATATCCTTGTCCCCAATTCCCTCTATCCCTTGAGCTCTCTATCTCTAGGAATGCCACAGTCCACCCAGGCTGGAAGCTTGGGCTCTTCTCTCTCCCTTTTCCCCCCGTAGCCTCTCCATCACCGACGTGCCTGCTTTACCCTTTAGATATCTCTTAATTCTGTCCTGCTCTCTCTCATTCTCTTGTCTGGATGACTCCAACCACCTGCTGTCCACAGCCTTGCCTCCCCAGTCGATTCTCAAAAGAGTATCAGAAGGTGTCCCTAAAACACCAATCGGATCATGTCAGTGCCTTACTTAGCACTCCTCAGTGGCTCCCCATCACCCTCAGGGTAGAAATCACACAGCTTACCCACGGCCCCTGAAGTCTGTCCCACCTCACCAGCCTCATCAGTCCACATTCCCTAAGGCCCTGCTTGCTGCTCTCTCTGGGCCCAGGACCTTTGCACATGCTGCTCTTCTTCCTAGTACGTCCGTCCCCAGCCTTCCTCATCTCCTCCCCACCTTCTCCAGCCAGCTCCTAGGTGTCCATCACCTCTCCACTTAAACCTCACATGCTGTGGGAAGCCCTCCTGTCCTCTCTCCCCAGGGCTCAATTAGGAGCTTCTGCCCTGTGCCCCTCCGCTTCCTCTGTCCCCCTGCCAAAGTACCAACCACTCTCGTTTTAGTCACCCATCAGCCCACTCAGTCACAAGCTCCACAAGGGCAGGGACCAAGTCGGTACTGTGGCAGCCTCAACCCACGGCAGCACCTGGCTTGTGGTCGATGGATGTTCCTGAAGAGGGTGCTGAATGAGAGTGCATGTACGCATGGGGTGAGAGAGATACACGGAGCAGAAGCCATGGCCTTGGAGGGCTACTGTCCACCCTAGAGTGCTCAGGGACAGTGCAGTTGCCTGTCCCCTTGCCTGCTCTCTCTGGCACGTCCCTTGTCCTATAGAAAACCCCTATCCCAGCACCGAGCTGCAAAGAATCTTGGAATCCAATTAACTGATGTACCAAGAATATCCAGAGCTAACATCTAGGCATTGCGCTGAACTCTCCAGGGGGCACTCTACTTAATCCTCAGCAGAAGCTGTATGAGGCTACTGTCCCATTTCACGGATTAAGAAGCCAGGGCCTGGAGGAGGTAATGGGTTTTGCAGGAATACGCAGCTGGCTCCCACAGCCTGGCTGTTGGATCTGAGAGTCCAATGCTTCTCCCTCCATTCACTCCCTGTTCTTATCCGACCGTGTGTTTCAGATAAGGAAACTGAGAGCCAACCCCTCCGGGACCACACAGAGGATTTACAGAGATCTGGGATTTGCAGCTCAGACGTCCACACTCTGGGTCCAGGACTCTCACCTTCACCACCCTGCCCCCTCTGGGCAGCCCCCAAGCCCAGAGGATGCCAGGAATTTCCTTCTACTAGCCTGCCACCTGGACACCCGGAGGTGCTCCCTGAAAGCTGTGCTCCTCTCCAGACCCTGCAAACACCACAGGCATGTGCATGCACACGAGGTCCCGCATGCCATCCCAGGTTCCTGCCCCCAAGACTGCCGCTGTCCTTGAGCTTCCACTCACGATGCAATGAGCTCAGTTCTTCATGTGGCTTGATTGGGACTGTTTCACAGCCACCAGGATCTCATCCCAAACCCCTCTCCATCCAGTGGCCCTGTTTGGAGCTGCTTCCCCTCCCCCTGTCTTTGTGCGTGCCCCCTCCCCAGCTCCTGCCTGCGCGGTCACTCCCGAGCATGGGCTAGAGGTTTGCCAACTAAACCCTGGGAGCCTGGGAAGGTGCCTGCAGGGGTGGGGGCAGAGAGGGACCCTGTGCCCCTCCTCCACTTCACTCAGGAGGCTGCGCTGTGGATCTGTTCACTTCTCTGTATGCTTTTGTTTAAACAAAGGATTCCTTCCGAATGTGAGAAAAAGCCTTCAAGCCCTCAGCAGGTTCTGTACTCCCTCCAAGCCTCCAGTCTTCACCTTAGTGCCCAGTGAGACAGATCCCATCCTCTCTCCCTTGTTGTCACCTTGCAGATATTTATAGCATTACCCTGTCTACCAGAGAGCGTAATGGGCTTTTTAGGCTAAACCAATTAAACTCTCCTCCCGTAAGTCATGTCTCCTGGATTGCTTCTGCTGCCCTTCTCTGAACTTGCTCTATCTTCATTATCTAGGCTCTTCACGATGGGGGAGGGCAGGGCCTGGGAGTTCACACATTGGTTACTGGAGAATGTCTGCCTCTCTTTCTAGCCTCGCCGGCATTTTTCTGCCCCAACTGCCGCTTCTAATTCCCTGGTGGTGTGGACATGCTCCAGACCTGGGCAATGCTGTCGACCCCCTTGTAAACTGGGAAGCAGAATATACTCAAAGAGGGGTCATTGATCTTTCCCTCCTTTTTATCTTTGCTAGCTCCAATCCACAGCTATTCAGCACCTAAGCCTACAGCAAATGCACTGAGCTGGCACCCACAAAGGGTGAAACGTGCAAAGATGATTGAGTTCTGGGATGTGCCCCAGGCCCCGCAGTCTGATGGAAGCTGCTGCAAAGCATTTCCCAATGGTTGGCTGTGATCCCAAGGGCTCGTGAAGATAGTGCAAGGGACCCACGAGCTTAAAGGTAATGATTCTATGTTCCCCCTTATTTTTTTTATTTGACTTTGATTTTATTTATTTTTTATACGACAGGTTCTTATTAGTTATCTATCTTATACATATTAGTGTATACATGTCAATCTCAATCTCCAGTTCATCCCACCACCACCCCACCCCCCATTTCCCCCCTTGGTGTCCATAACATTTGTTCTCTACATTTGTGTCTCTATTTCTGCCTTGCAAACTGGTTCATCTGTACCAATTTTCTAGATTCCACATACATGAGTTAATATACGATATTTGTTTTTCTCTTTCTGACTTATTTCCCTCTGTATAACAGTCTCTAGGTCCAACCACATCTCTACAAATGACCCAATTTCATTCCTTTTCTTTTTAAAATAAATTTATTTTATTTATTATTTTTGGCTGCGTTGGGTCTTCGTTGCTGTGCGCGGGCTTTCTCTAATTGCTGCGAGCGGGGGCTACTCTTCGTTGCGGTGCGCGGGCTTCTCATTGCAGTGGCTTCTCTTGTTGCGGAACACAGGCTCTAGGTGCGTGGGCTTCAGTAGTTGTGGCACGCGGGCTCAGTAGTTGTGGTGCATGGGCTTAGTTGCTCCGCGGCATGTGGGATCTTCCCGGACCAGGGCTTGAACCCGTGTCCCCTGTATTGGCAGGCAGATTCTTAACCACTGCACCACCAGGGAAGCCCCAATTTCATTCCTTTTTATTTTTTAACATCTTTATTGGAGTATAATTGCTTTACAATGGTACGTTAGTTTCTGCTTTATAACAAAGTGAATCAGCTGTACATATACATATATCCCCATATCTCCTCCCTCTTGCCTCTGCCTCCCACCGTCCTTATCCCACCCCTCTAGGCGGTCACAAAGCACTGAGCTGATCTCCCTGTGCTATGCGGCTGTTTCCCACTAGCTATCTATTTTACATTTGGTAGTATATGTAAGTACATGCCACTCTCTCACTTCGTTCCAGCTTATCCTTCGCCCTCCCCATGTCCTCAAGTCCATTCTCTACGTCTGTGTATTTATTCCTGTCCTGCCCCTAGGTTCTTCATAACCTTTTTTTTTTTTTTTTTTAGATTCCATATATATGTATTAGCATATGGTATTTTTCTCCTTCTGACTTACTTCACTCTGTATGACAGACTCTAGGCCCATCCACCTCACTACAAATAACTCAATTTTGTTTCTTTTTATGGCTGAGTAATATTCCATTGTATATATGTGCCACATCTTCTTTATCCATTCATCTGTTGATGCACACTTAGGTTGCTTCCATGACCTGGCTATTGTAAATAGTGCTGCAGTGAACATTGGGGTGCATGTGGCTTTTTGAATTATGAATTATTACATCCCCCAGTAGTGGGATGGCTGGGTCATATGGTAATTCTATTTTTAGTTTTTTAAGGAACCTCCATACTGTTCTCCATAGTGGCTGTATCAATTTACATTCCCACCAACAGTGCAAGAGGGTTCCCTTTTCTCCACACCCTCTCCAGCATTTGTTGTTTGTAGATTTTCTGATGATGCCCATTCTAACGGGTGTGAGGTGATACCTCATTGTAGTTTTTTTTTTTTTTTTTGCGGTACGCGGGCCTCTCACTGCTGTGGCCTCTCCCGCCGCGGAGCACAGGCTCCGGACGCGCAGGCTCAGCGGCCATGGCTCACGGGCCCAGCCGCTCCGCGGCATGTGGGATCCTCCCGGACCGGGGCGCGAACTGGCGTCCCCTGCATCGGCAGGCAGACTCCCAACCACTGCACCACCAGGGAAGCCCCCTCATTGTAGTTTTGATTTGCATTTCTCTAATAATTAGTGATGTTGAGCAGCTTTTCATGTGTTTGTTGGCCATCTGGATGTCTTCTTTGGAGAAATGTCTATTTAGGTCTTCTGCCTATTTTTGGATTGGGTTGTTTTTTTTTTAATATTGAGCTGCATGAGTTGTTTATATATTTTGGAGGTTAATCCTTTGTCCATTGATTCGTTTGCAAATATTTTCTCCCATTCTGAGGGTTGTCTTTTGGTCTTGTTTATAGTTTCCTTGTTGTGCAAAAGCTTTTAAGTTTTATTAAGTCCCATTTGTTTGTTTTTATTTCCATTACTCTAGGAGGTGGGTCAAAAAAGATCTTGCTGTGATTTACATCAAAGAGTATTCTTCCTATGTTTTCCTCTAAGTGTTTTATAGTGTCCGGTCTTACATTTAGGTCTTTAATCCATCTTGAGTTTATTTTTGTGTATGGTGTGAGGGAGTGTTCTAATTTCATTCTTTTACATATACCTGTCCAGTTTTCCCAGCACCACTTATTGAAGAGACTTCCTTTTCTCCATTGTATATCCTTGCCTCCTTTGTCATAGATTAATTGACCATAGTTTCCCCTTTCTTTTCTAAATCAACAAAATATTTACTTTTTAAGATGGGATGGTGTGAGTGCTCTGAAGGCGTGCCATGAGAGGGCACCCACCTCGAGTCCACTGAGATCAGATAAGTCTGCCCATGACTCAGACTCCAGATCGTTGGCTCGTCACTCAGCCAATCGCTGAAAACCATCCTGGTGGTTTTCACTATCATGCAGTATTCAATTCTTTTTATGTTTAGTCATACTCAGTTTAATTTACACCCAGCATGGACCATTGGTTTAAGACAAGAAGCATAAGGAACTCCGAGATGGAAATACCATATCAAGTTAATGAGGAACATAAAAAACAGAATAATTCTCAAAATTTTCCTAGGACTCCATAAACCAGTGCTAAAAAGGGAAAACACCCTATGGCAATTATAGTCAATTTGGTTTTTTACTTATTAAGAATAAAGATGATCCACTTCTATAACACGTTTTTGAAAAACGCTTACAAATAGCACTTTCAAACTTTCTCTTCCATCTCAATATCCAATGGAAGAGAACTCTTTACATTTAAAAAACTAGCTGATTTTTCAAAACACAAAAATTTCAGTAACTCCAAATAAGAGGTCCTAATGACGGTTTTTTATACTGCAACTATATTTACAACCTGCATTTTAAAATATATTTGGTCCCCAAATGAAACATATAATATATCAAATTAAAATGTGTCAATAAATCACCTTTTCACATAATTAAAGTAAATTAAACGACATTTATCACTTGTTCAATGGGGAAAATGCCCAAGCTTTAAACATAATGGATATAACTAAAGAGTGATTAAGATAAACTTTATAATACAACCTTTAATAATACACTGAACTAAAATTACATTATTACATTTAAAAATCACTCTCTTACATATCACAGAAAAATTACAAAATGATTTTAAAATATTCGTTAGTGTTGTTCTCTAAATCTTTCTGTTTTTCCTCTTCCTGGTTCCCATGGGAGAGTTGCATTTTTGGGGCCCCTATGGTTGAATAAGGCTGTGTGTTTACTTCTGGGCAATGAGGACAGAGTGGAAGGTTCTATACCTCCCAAAGCTCCTTTCCCTCTGGCACAGTGACTGGCAACATTTGAGCTGGTGGCTGTTCCATCAGCCCAGCTCCCTGAGCCAGAATGATGAGCATAACATCCTGTTGACCCGTAATGGACATGCTGACCCAGCAAGAAAGAAAACTCTTTTAAGCCACTGAGATTTTGGGGCTTGTTTGTCACCGTATCTTAACCAAGCCAGTCCTGACTAATACAATTCCTACGTGGGAATATGTTAGGTTACCTATCACTTTATTCCTAGTGATAGATAATCTCTATCACTAGGAATAACCAGGCAATGGGTCAAGCTTGGGCCTTGGGGGAAAACACACCTATGTCTGAGTCCTGGACTAACTACTTACTAGCTACGTGGCTTGGATAAGTTACTTAACTTCTCTGAACTTAGTTTCCTCATCTTTAAAAATAGGGTGCACCATACTCGCCTTGATTGGCTATTAAAAGATTAGAAATAGCAAGTGGAAAAGGTCTTGCACCAAGTCTAACACATAGACACTATAGAAATAGAAGCCATTATAAGATTATTTTAGTAAACTTCTTTTATCTGCCCAGCACCCCTTTTCCATGTCCCTTTCTTTGGCAAACTTCTCCTCCCCGTCTCTGATCATGTGATTCTAGTGAGGTTGCCAACAACAGTGGCCTGTGCCTGGCTGAAAGGATGTGCGTGTAACCAAGGCCTCATCAGTTCCCTTCCCCATTCACAGTGACTGGTCAAAGGGCTGGGCATGTGACCCAAGAAGGGTCAATTAGGATATTCTGGGGGATTTGATATAAGGACAATGAGAGAGAGGTTCATCCTCCATGGACAGTGACCAATGATGAAATAAGCCTGGCAGTGACAGTGGTCATATTCCCTACTACAAAGAGAAAACTCTTCAGTGAAGAAGAATGAGGTCCCTGTACAGAGAGAAGAGCCAAGAGATGGAGTAACGAGGAGAGAGGTGGAGAAGAAAAGAGAGATGTAGGAGAGGAGAATGAGAGAGACAGAGAGACAGGAGAGAGAGAAAAGAGCTCCCCTCATAGTTGCCCTGTATCCATCCAGCCAAGTCCAATGCTAGCGGCTCCTCTTTATTCCTAGTTACGTGAGTCAGGAAATTCCACTTGGGTTATGTTAGTTTGCATTGAGTTTCTGTTGTTTGCTATCAAAAGCATCCTGATGAATTCAGAGATGCACACATAACACATAAGACATGTGCACACAAATGTAGCACAATCCAGGCAGAATGTAGTAAGCACCACAGAAGACATACCAGGTGAGAAAGGTGAGAAAAAAGATACAGGGGAACGAGCAGTCATGTCTGACTGGCTAAGGTAGATGGTAATCAAGGAGGACTTCCTGAGGGAGGTAGCTTTTCCAACAAAGCCTCGAAGAAGAGTAGCCTGTCAATGGTGTTGTATTTATTATTCTACCTTTTAAGGACCAGCAAGAGTATACCTCTCTTCCCCCACGTCATCTCTTTCCGACCCGGACAATAAAACCAGAAGGCGATGTGAACTTTCCCTACTTTCCCATGACTGAAGATTGAATTCGTGTTAAAGAAAATGTTTCAGAAAAGTTCCCAGAGAGGTTTTTCTTCAGCCTTGCAGCTTCCCCACATCCCCCACCTCCCCGAATACTAATCAGGTGCCAGCAAAGTGGGAGGTGCTAAGGATATACAGGTAAACAAGACTGACTCATACCCCCAGCCTCACGGAGCTGATAGTCCATTGGGAATGGGCGGGGGCAAGACCGCACAAATACTGCTGAGAGCCATGAAAGAAAGCAACGAGGAGAGAGACGGAAAATGGCTGTGGGGTAGAGAGTGCAGGCAGCCACCTCAGATAGGTGGTCCAAAGCTTCGTTCAGGACTGGACAGAGAGAAGGAGACTGTCACTGATTCATCAGGGTAAAGGACCCGCGTGTTCAGAGGCTCCGAGGTGGGGAGGAGCGTATAGTAGGGGAACTAAAAGAAGAGCAATATACGGGGTTTCCCTGGTGGCACAGTGGTTGAGAGTCATGGCCGCCGAGCCTGCGCGTCCGGAGCCTGTGCTCCGCAACGGGAGAGGCCACAGCAGTGAGAAGCCCGCGTAACGCAAAAAAAAAAAAAAAAAAAAAGAAAAAGAAAAAAAGAAGAGCAATATGGATACAGCAGGACAAGGATGAGGAGCCTGAAGGGGGACGAGGCCCAAGGGCTCGATCACGCAGCAGCTTGACGGTCATGGAAGGTGACTGGGTTTATTCCGTAGGTATAGGGAGCCCCTACAAAGTTTTAAGTGGGGAGATGACACTTCCAGCCCAAATCCTAACTTTTGCCCCATCAGCCCCATGTGGCGGGATCTGAGGACCTCGCTCACCTGGCAGGAGGCACCTCTTGGAGGCCCAGTGCCACTGTCCTGGCGGCCGGCCCCTGTCTTGCATCTCGGGGCTCCAGCTTCAGCCTTTACTTGACCCAAAGCCCATTTTCTCCGAGATTCGGGCCCTCCCAGCTCTCATCACTTCTCCTGGACTGGAGTTGCCAGAAGTATTGCCATCCCCCGCCGCCCCCTCCCAAGCATCTGAATCAGAATCACCCAGAGGAGCTTGTGCAAAACCAGCTGTAGAACCCTCTCCCCAGAGAGGCTGATTGGACAGGCCCGAGGTTCTACGTTTATAGAAGATCTGAAGGCTTTAGAAGAATCCCCAAGTGTGAGGCGGGGCTCCCCCTCCTGGCATCCCTCCCCAGGGCCGACCTCTGCTTGCTGGCTCACCTGTTTGCTGTCCTGCTAGACGTCCAAACATGACGACCTACCCAGAGTTCCCCCGCCTCTCCAGACTCCAGATAGCCGAGGCCATCTGCCAGCCCCGTAACCTGGTTATTTCCTGCAGGACATCCCCCCGAGTGCTGGACATCTGTCTGAGCCACCAGCACCTGTCATCACTCTGTCCTCCTCTCCATGGCCCCTGGCTGCTCAACTTTCCCCCTTTGCAGCTTGGGATCCACAAGCCCCACAGGCAAGTCTGCTCCCCTCACCACCAGGTGGCTAAGCACGTGGGCTTTATGGCTGCACAGACATGACTTGGAATCCCGGCATCACTGCGGACCAGGTGGGTGGCTGCAGACAGTTACTCTCTTTGAGCTTCCATTTCTTGTCTGGGAAATGGAGCTAATAATAACAGCTTATACTTTTGCTATGAAGATTAAGTGAAAAATACATTTAACAGTTCCCAGCATATAGCCAGCACTCACTAAATTTTAGCTACTATTGCTACTATTACCATGGTTACTATTATTATTCCCGGCCAGGGGTGATCTGCTTGACAACCGCTCTCTTAAATAGTGATAGGAGCCTTCCTCCTGACAGGAGCTTCTTCTCCCTGTTGTCCCTCCCTGAGTGAGGATGCTGGTCCATGCACTGTCATACCTGGTTCAGGAGATGGGAGATGGCAGGAAACTATTGCTCCAGGAAACAGATGTCCCCTTCCCCTGGCTGGGGCGCATGACCTGTGCTGAATTCTCAGGAAGGAGAGGGTCTGAGCCCCTGTCCTCTCTTCCCATTTCTGCTGCCCTGGCACCTCTGTGTACTCTAGCTGGGGGACCAGCTGTCTAGGAGCGGGGGCCACTGAGCTGGGCTGAGGCATGCCTGGTCCTGGATGAGAGAGGAGTGCATTTTCTTCCAACCCAACTGCCTGAGGGTGGCCAGAGAGCTCCAGGGACAGCGCCAAGACAGTCACAAACCCACATGTAAGCCATCCCCTTACCTGGCACCTACAGGCCACGTCAGGAAGAGAGCTGCCCAGAACCACACCTATTAGAGTTGGCAAGGACAACAGAGATCATCTCTTTCAACCCTTCCATTGACCAGCTGGGGAACTAACATCCAGAGGGGGAAGGCACTCTCTTCTCTGCGTTCTCAGTGAGGCAAAGCCACAGCTCCTGGCCTTACAGTGATCTCCCTGGGGACTTGCTGGCTGGGCTGTTCAGCCGGGTCATCTGTTGCCTGGAGTAACGGCTCCACACTTGGCTTGACCGGCACTCCTTTCCGGCCATATGGTTGGCCCCTGGTCCCACTCTGTTTACTGCCAGCATTGCCTTCCTGTTTGTTTTCTTACGGGAAGAGCCAGAGGGGCCAGGCAGGGCCACAGCTACTGAATGGCTCTTCTGAGAAGCAGACTGTTATTCCAGCAGCTCTGGAATGTCTAGAAGGATGAAATGGAACTGCTGTTTGTAGCGGTGGGGAGTGACCTGGCCCCTGCTTCAGCTCTGTGTATTATAGGGTCAGAGTTTTTAGACAATGCCAAACTCCAGATTCCAAAGCACGTGTGTGTCATTTTCATGCCTGCGCCTCCCAGCGACCCTGGGAGGTCAAGGTCAGTGGGCTTTACAGCCACCACAATCTGTAGATGATCAGCTGAGTTTTGCCCAGTCAAGTAAGCAGCCCGGTCTAAAGCTCCCATACTTCCTGCACTGAGTTGAGGGTTTGGAAACCAGTTTAGTACCACGTTCCCAGGGCCAGGCACAATTGGTGGAGTGAGATCTTCTCTACGCATGATACGGCAAGTCCCTCAAAACTTATGGGGTTTCCAAATAGAGGACACTCCAGCCTACACAGCATCCTTGCGCAAAGTAGAAAATAGTTCCCCTTCCACGACCTGTTGAGAATTGTGGTAACATATTGATTTTGTTAGTACAAGACACCTGATTGCCAGGAAACTGTCATAACTCATTTACAAATCTGTAACGTATATGATATGAATGGGGCCTCCACAGCCATGCGATGCATCACCTGCGTGGCAGTGTGAGGTGGCCTGGGCTGATGGTCCTGCTCTGCCTCTTATCTCAGATCCTCCCAAGCTGGCCCCGTCAAGACCTTTGACTGTCTCCTTCCATCCCCTGAACAGTTGGCTCAGCCTGGGATGGACAGCCTGCAGTGCTCCATAAATTCGGACAGTCTATTGATGTGGCCCTAAGTGCCTCCTCCACCCTCCCCAGCACAAAGAAATGGCCTGAGGCCCCAGGGCAGAGAAAGGAGCCCAGGCCAACATCTGCTTGGAACCAGAAGAGCTGGGCAGGAGCCTGAGAGCTGCCCCTGGCAGTGTAAATAGAGGATGCTGTTGGGGGTGATAGAGGTATAGGGAGGCAAGACAGCGTGGGAGAGAAGTAAATAGAAGCACAAAGCCAAATGCGTCCAAAGTGCGTCCCTGCCTCCAGGGTCTCTAAGCTGGGAAAGGAAAACTCTAGCTAACTTCCCCTCCAGAGGGAGAACATGAGAGGGGAGGGCTGGGAGAGCTGACTTCTGGGTCTCATTCTCCTACACAGGCTGGGGAAGAATAGCCTAAACTGTTGGATACTCTCCACCAAAATCTCTCCAAATGGGGGGAGAAGAGAAAAGTCAGACCCGGGCGGGTACAGTGGTTAGTTAATTTTCCCCTTGCTTTAGGAGCCAGAAAGACAGCTTTGCTCCCACTTCCTCTCATTCACCCCACGCCCCCCCCCCTCCATCTGGGCCCTCACCCCGGTCACTGCCTCTGGGCTCATTATCTGCCCATTGATATTCAGAATGATTTCATTAACGTCATGGCAGATGCAGTCATGGAGAACTTATTAAGGAAGTTCGAACTGGCCAATGCTTCCCACAAAAAGCCAATTTAAATACCAAGCAAAGGATCCATTCATGGTGTCAAAGACAAATCCCAGTGCATAGGGTCAAAGAAATATCGTTGCTTTTGGTTAATGCAGATGGTGCTGCCAGAAAGCTGCAGTAAAACTGTTAATATCTATTTTGGGAAAACGTGGATTAAAAATAAACAGCCTTAGCTGAGGGCAGACATGTGCTGATGGAGCAAATGTGAAAGGCAAGTGCAAGGATGCTGTCACAGATTTCGAGCCTGAATGATCAAGCTTTATTTGTTCCCTGTACGGTTCATAATTTTATTACACAAAGCAGCCAGTTTGGTTTTACACTGCCAAAGGAGGCTTGGCATGACTAACAGATCATATTTGCCGATCACTTCATCTATGAAAAGGTGGGTTAGCTTGAAAGAGATTAAGTTATTTTCAACTCTTTAAACATGGAGACATGGGCAGCCTAAGTCATCATTCTCTCCCGAAAGCTGGCGCAGAGAAACACTTACGGTGGGTATGGGAGTGCATGGGCTGGCCCAGGATAATCCCTGGGGTCCTGAGGAATAAACCCTCCCTATGTAGCCAGTGAACAGCCTTCAGCCTCCAGAGGTTCATGACAGAGGCTGAGCTACCAGGCAGAAGGGGTTAGGCTTTGTTGGTCCTTGGGAGCTCTCCAGGGTCCTGGACAGCTTCTGCTAAAACTCTTTCTGACCTAGTGGACCCTCAGGCCTTGAGCTGGGTCCACCACCTCTGCCTTCCTGGCTTTGCCCTCCAGATACCAGCTACACCGACCATGAACAGCTTGCCAGTGTCTGCATCCTCCTTAGTCTCATACCACATGAAAAAGCTGCGAGGTGTAGTTGGAAGAGGCTAGATTTTCAAGTCAGGCAGACATGGGTTTGAATCTGTTCTACACTCATTGTGTGAGTTGGGAATGTTATCTCTTCTCCTTGAGCCTTGGCTCCCTTTACTGTAAAATGAGATAATAACATTTGTCTTTTAGGGTCGTTGTAAATGTTTTAAAAGTTGGTGGATATAGAACACTTATCTTGTGTCTGGCATACAGTAGGGGCTCAATAACAAATGCCTAACATTATTATCCAGTCAGCGTCAATGCTGTGCTTAGGCTGCTTTAGCAGCCTGTCAATCCCTGGACCGGTGACCCTTTTCCCTGTTCATGAGTTGGGACTCAGTGGTGGCAAGGATCAGAAAATGGGCATTGGCTTACGTAAGAAAAAAAAAAAGTCGAGGTTGCATTACAAGGACATGGTGGTGTCTGGTGGAAGCCAAGAGCCTGATGCACCGACCTCACCAGGATGCGCCACCATCTCCCATCTCTGCTCCTCTCCTTATTCCATCTGTAGGCGGTTGTCTCTGTTATTTCATCTACCTGGCAGAATATGCCCTCCATCGTTTATGAGTATTCACTTTGTAGGTCCAGAGTAGAGACTGGTCCAGACAGGCTCCATTCTCTCAGTCCCAATTCCAGTTTATTAGAGAGGAAAAAAAAAACCAGATCAAGGACTTCCCTGGTGGAGCAGTGGTTAAGAATCCACCTGCCAGTGCAGGGGACACGGGTTCGAGCCCTGGTCCGGGAAGATCCCACATGCCACGGAGCAACTAAGCCCGTGTGCCACAAGTACTGAGCCTGCGCTCTAGAGCCCATGACCGCAACTACTGAAGCCCATGCGCCTAGAGTCCGTGCTCCGCAATAAGAGAAGCCACCTCTCGACACAACTAGAGAAAGCCCACGTGCAGTAACGAAGACCCAACGCAACCAAATAAATAAATAAAAATAAAAATAAAAAAAAACCCAGATCGGACCAGTTTGGAATGACCCTTGACCCAAACAAGCCAGACTAGGGGCAGGTCACCCAACAGGAAGATGACTACTGGGCAGGGAGAGCCATTCCCAGGGGAGACAGGGTGAATGCACATCCAGTAGTATCATTTGGATTTCCAGTCCAAACCACTTTCAGATGCTGGTTGACGCATTAAAGCTGTTAAAATGTTGTACCATAGGTACATAGATAATAGATGATGATGATAGGTAGATAGATAGGGCTCTAGGTGTGATAGACACAAAGGTACTTTAGTCACATATATTTTACATGTGTTTTTCTTATCATCAGACTCACGCAAAATAAAAAGCTAATGGTCTTGTCAAAGTGGGACATACCAATGCCATCTGATAACTCTCACTATGTAGGGGCCGCAGAGGGAAACATTGCAACCTTGTATTTTCACAGAAGACCCCAGAGTCATCCTGTGTCCCTGGCAGGGAGGATGTCAGAGTGACTGGGCCTCTGTCACTGCTCCAGAGGCAGCGTGACCCCAAACGAGATGCTCCTGATCAAGAAGGGCTGGACCCACCTAGAGAGACCCGAATCTAGCATCTGCCCCCATACAGCCTGTTGTAGGAGAAATGTTCAGCCCGAAAATGCCTAACTGCATAGCTTCATCCTCCAGGTTCTTCAAACCCTTCCCTGCATCCTTTTCTCCTACCAATGAGTCCTAACAGCCTTGCAGCAGCCTCTGTTATTTGTCTAGGCAGTGCTTCTCAACTTGGCTGAACATCAGAATCATTCAGAGAGTCTTTAAAATATAAAGATCCTGGGACTTCCCTGGTGGCACAGTGGTTAAGAATCTGCCTTGAACACGGGTTCAAGCCCTGGCCCAGGAAGATCCCACATGCCGCGGAGCAACTAAGCCCGTGCACCACAACTACTAAGCCTGTGCCCTAGGGTCCGAGAGCCACAACTACTGAGCCCGTGTGCCACAACTACTGAAGCCCACGTGCCTAGAGCCCGTGCTCTGCAACAAGAGAAGCCACTGCAATGAGAAGCCTGTGCACCGCAATGAAGAGTAGCCCCTGTTTGCCGCAACTAGAGAAAGCCCGCGGGCAGCAACGAAGACCCAATGCAGCCAGAAAAATAAATTAAATAAAATATAAATAAATTAAAAAAAAATATATAGACAGATCCTAAGACCACTACCCCTCCCCTTCCCAAGGACTGTTTTGAAAGCTCAGTGGTACAGGGTCAGGGGGTAGAGGGACAGAAACTTATTTTTAAACAGCATCCCCAGTGATTTGGATTTACTTCAGACTTGACAGCCCTGAACTAGGGTAAACGGTCTCACGGCGCAAACATAAGTTGAGGCTCTATTGTGCTATGCCCGGGTGTAAAAGCTTTAGATGTGATTTCTAAGAACTGCCTCTGCTTCACTCCTCAAAGGAAATGCTGGCTTTCCTTTTTCTGCACTGGCAAGCTCGCCAGAAAACAACGCCTTGGGGAGCACCCCAGGCTGACCCACAGGAGGATGGCATCTGTACTCTTAAGGGTGTCATCCCATCTTCCCAAGAACCTTCAGAAGAATGGTACCCACAAGCCTGCAATTTGAGAAAAAACAGCTAAATCAATGCCCATGGGGCAAAAGACAGCTAAATCAATGCCCATGGGGCAGCGGGGCAGGGACTTGCTGTGATTATAGGGTTATACTCTGCGTTGAGCCACTGTTTACATAAATCAGCAGCCAAGGCTAATTGCTAAGAGTTCATTGGGAATGGGAAAGAGAGAGCTCCCAGCCCCCCTAAGAGGGACAGAGAGGCCTGGGCCTGGGTGGGAGAGGGCAGTTAGGACCATCAGAGAATCAGGAGAGCTGGACCAGAAGCAGAGAATAAGAAGAAGCTAGAGGGACAGGGAAGCTCAGAGGAAACTCAGGGCTAAATCAGGGGAAGGAGAGAACTAGATGGAAAATGCTAATTCTCAGGAAGTCTAGGAGAGAAGGATACTGCGAAGAAACAAGCTAACCTTAGCTGGCCTGCAAAGACTTGCAGGCTAAGTAACTTCAGTGTAGCTCATGGAGAGAGGGAACTCCCCCACATAGACAGAGAATTTGGCCTTAGCCATGGGCATGTCTCTAACAAGCTGTGTGACCTTGGGCAAGCTGCCTAACCTCTCTGGGTCACGGTTTCCCCATCAGTAGAACGGCAGGGTCGGAGCGGTTGATCCCTATGTTCTCTTCCAGCTCCAAGACTGTGGATGCTGTTGCCGCCGAGCTGGGAAAAACTCATCCCTGGCTGCCGTGTGTGCTGGAATCTCCCCCTCAGCCCCAGTCTGGGCCCTGTGAGGACCCTTCCACCACACCGAGGGGACCACCTGTAATGACCGAGTGGGAGGACGGAAGGTGGCACTGGGAGGGAACCGTGGGAGTCTCAAGCCTGGAGGGGTGTCACGCCATCTGGGGAGCAGAGAGGCCTGCAAGAATTAGGAGACCTGAGTCCAGATCAATGTTCCCATCGTGGTCTTCCTCCCTCACCACTGAACCCCCCACCCCAAGGATCTCAACGGACCCTGCAAGGAAGCCTAACCACTTCTAAAGACAGAAGGGAACACATACTCTGCTCGTGATCAGGTTACACAGGCTGACCAAGGCATCGGGTTTTTTCGCTTTGGGCTGGAACGGCCTCATTGCAGCGTGGTAACTGGGTAAGCTGGCAGACACCTACGCCTTTGACGGATGAAAAATGACAGTGAATTACAACTTCCTCGCGTAGTCTGTTGGCAGCCGTGGGTCTGTATCAGTCAGTGTCTGGTAGGGTAAACAGAAACCACAGCAGTTATTTTAACAGAGAGAATTTGATCTAGAGAATTGCTTAAACAGGTGTTGGATGACTGAGAAGGAGGAGACAAAAGGGAGGGGAGACACACTGAGAAAACACAGTGTAAGTGCAAGAGCAGCTGCCACCCCAGGGCAGGAACAAGGAAGGTTTGGGGGTGTGGGGGTGCTGAAGCTAAAAAGAGGGGTTCAGGGGGAGGAGCTGGGCCCCGGGCTTCTGAGGAGGGGTGCTGCCCAGCTGGCCTGGCATATCTGAGTGGGCACAAGGAGGCTGATTCTAGAAGTGAGGCAGAAAAGCTGGAAACTGGAACTGACTTCTGCTGCCAGGATGTGAACCGCCGTTGGTGTGAGGGTGACCAGAACAAGAAGCAAATCCAGTCCGGGAGGAGCGAGTCCCAGCTCCCCCCTCCCCCTGCCCCTTGTTTCCCCCCGGCCTCCCCATCAGCAGAACCTACCAGGGACCCGCTGGTATGCAGGGTCCCAGCCTGGGCGCCCCAAAGCCCCATCTAGAAGAGTAGGGCTGGGCTGAGAGCCTACATTTGGCAGCCGTGGGGTCTGCGGCCGGTGGGGAGAGTTAAGAAGGCTCCGGGTGCAGTGTGAACACGAAGCTACAGTCTGCCGGGCGCCCGTGGAACGGCAAGGGCCCCCCAGTAGCTGGGTTTGGGGTGAGGCTCAAGCTCGGCATGGCCATGGGCTGCTAGCCGGCGTCCCTGGAATTCGGGGCCAGACAACCCCATTCTGGAGACGGGAAACCAAGGCGAGGCCGGCTTGCAGGCTCATCGCCTCCACTTCCAGCACCTCTCCGTCCTTCCTGTGGAGGACTCGATGCGGACGCAGGGAGAGAGGGGCAAGCCCCGCTCCAGGAAAATCTCCCCCTGAACAGCGTCCCCTCGGGGGTGGGGGCACTGCCTCTGCCTCCACCAGCTGCTGTCCTTGCTGGGCCTAAGCCACTCGGCCCACTGGAAGGAGGGACGGGAGCGCTTTTTCTTGTCACAGAGATGCCAGCAGCGTGTTGGGGGCGTCGGCCCATTTCCAGGGCTGCAGCACTGTTGGAGTGTGGAGCCTGGGAAGCAGCTGCTTGCACGGGCCAGGCGCAGAAATGCAGCCCAGTGGAGCGGCCACACTGTACCAGGCCGCTGTCCCTCAGCCTCGTCTGCCTCCGAGCTGGCAGCCCAGCCCCCACGGCTGCCGGCACCGCAGCTGCTCTGCCGTGGATCGACGGAACCGCCCTAACCAATGCCTGATGGAGCATAAATACCCCGGTTCCCTTGCTCCCGGAGGGGCTAAGTCTGAGTGGCCGGTCTGTGCTGTTTCCCAGCAGAATTCAACCCCAGATGCCCACGGTGGTAACTCGCTTGGTCATCCTCTCCTCCCTGCTGTGCCCCTTCCTGCTCCGGCAGCAGTGTTTCCTGGGACCACCTCTAGGTCTGCGGGAATGAAGAGACCAGAAAATGGGAAAAAAGGAGAGGGGCCTCGTGTCCAGACAGAAGCCAGCCCCAGGAGAGGAGCCAGCCGGGGACAGTGTGGTGGGCTGAAGCCTCACCCTCTCCAGGCGGCCCCAGCGGCCCCCTCAGGAAGTGTCCGCAGCCGGCCTGCCCTTTGGCGTCTGGCCTGACCCTCAGGCTTGAAGTTTCTCTGAGCAAGCCTGCAGCTGTGCCTGACTGCTGTGTTTTCCCCAAGACCGTCGTGCCCGTATCTCCATGACACCCGGGGCTTTGAGCTCTGAGTGTACTTTTGAAAAGGAAAAATCTGGGTCAGGCAGTCACCATCCAAGGGTGGTTTCAGAGGACTTTCTATCCCCCAAGGCTTTCCCTTTGAACTTAGCCAAAAGTTTCCTCCCAGGCTGATATTTCTTCCACAGAATTGTAGCCCAAAGTGAAAAATGCAGCGCCTCGCTCACCACCAGCGGGTGGGGTTGTTTTTGAGACTGGTGAGTAAGCGAGGAAAAGTACTGGCAGCTGAGAGGCCAGCGGCCCAGGCCCGCCTGGGGTTGCCCCACTCTGTGCCAAGGCCTTGCCTGTCATTCGTGACATGAGCTGCCACGCACGGAGCCCCCGTCTTGGAACCGCAGCTGGTTAAAAACACCGCCTCGGCCTTTTCTCCTCCTGCTTCCAGTATGGCCCTGTGGTATGTGGGTCACCCCAAGAGCTCCAGCTCAGACAGGGCCAGAGGCCACTACCAACGTCGGTGTCACCACCCTGGGGGCCCTGTCCTGCATCCTTGGGTCATCCGTGCCCACGTCCTCCGGGCTCGGTTGGCCAATCCAGGCGGACTTGATTCTGGAAGTCTTTTCCCATTCGTAGGGTAGAGCGACCGGGAGTCGGTGGCCCTGTGTATGTGTGTGATTTGGGGGTAGGGAGTCGGGTGGAGGGTTGACTTCCTTTCTCCAGGACCCCAGCAGGGCTCAGAGGGACAACAGTACGTCAGTCACACCTCAGTCCCCACGGCCACCCAGCTACTCCCCAGCACCCAGAGGAAAAAGGGCCTTGGAGCGTCTCGGCCAGTCCAGAGAAAGCCTTGGGGCCTGCTGCCCTCACACCACCCCAACCCCATGAGGGGGAAGGAGGTGGACACTCCTCCGAGAGCTGAGGGGAGTGCCACCCAATAGGTCCGAGCCCAAAGCAGAGTCAGAGCTAGAAGCAGGGCTCCGTCCTGCTGGTTTGGAGAACAGAAAGGCAGCTCCCACGAGGATAGCCCCGGAACGACCCTCGTCCACGTGAAATCCCCCTTCCTGTGGCTGTCAGAGCTAGATGTGTTCCAGCAGTGGTGGATCTTCTTTTTTATTTTCATTTTGTTTTGTTTTGGGTGTAGAGTTCTATGAGTTTTAGCACATGTATAGATTCACATACCCTCACCACTCTCAGGATACAGGACAGTCCCAGTTCCCCCAAAACTGGTGCTGCCCTTTGGAATCATACTCTCCCTGCCATATCCCCTGGCAACCAATGACCTCCTGCCAAGGTCAAGGTAGGGAGAGGGGAACCCAGTAAACGGCAATGAAAAGGAAGTCTAAGAAGGAATAACGTGGTGGGCCGGGTGCTTGTGAACCATCTGGGACTTTCCACTAAATCCCAGGTGCGCTTAAGGCTGAGAACACCTCAAGTTGAGGCTTCAGGCGGATGCAGGTGGACGTGAGCATCACGGGGAGAGACTGGGCTCGGTCACGGGAGCACTGGGTCTCAGCCTGGACTCGGCTGTGTGCCTGTCGTCAGGCTTCTTGGCTTCCCTGAGCCTCAGTTTCCTGGATTGATTCTTGTAGGCTTCATAAGGGCGCTTCGATTTTGAAGTGGCCAGGCTTTGTACTGAGCATCAGAAGAAGGTCTAAATAAAGGCTTAGGCCCGGCAAGTAGCTGACCTCCAAACCATGCTGAGGCAAAGAACACCTCCTGGAATATTGAGCAAAAGTTACTTTGTAGCTACACAAAAACTGTGCTGCACAGCTCAGAAGTCTCTGGTGCTATGGGAACTGTTCTCAGACTTAGGGGACAGGGAACCCTAAGGGGACAGATGTGATGCAGAGGATGGAGACCCATTCTGGCACAAGTGGAGAATATATCTATGGTTGTGTCTGGACTTTCCCTCTGGACCATGCCATGCCTCTGCCCTTGCCTGTCTCCCTAGGTCTGGATCTCAAGAATCTAAGCCTCCGCCCGCCTTCCCAACTCAACAACAGAGGGCTGAGAGCTTGGGCTTGGCACCAGGGGGACCTCATTCGATGCTGAGCCACTCTCTGGCTGGGTGATCATGGATAAATCACTCACCTTCACTGGCCTCAATTTCCTTGGTTGTAAGTGGGGTAATAAGTGTACCTCCATTGGAGGGCTGTTCTGAGGGTCAAATGAGGCAAAAGGTCAGTTCTGTTTGTTGCCTGGTTTTGGTTATTGTTGTTTTTTAAACTTCAGAGATGGATGTTGGACCTCAGATCTCCAAACTCTCTCCCAGCTCTTGTGTTAATTAAAACAGACTGGGTCCTACTTCAGCCATTCTAGAAATTTAAAGTTACGTAAAATTGATTTACTGGAAACAAGAGCTGCTCCGGAAGAAGGGCTAGTTCTGGCCCCGTTTTAACCACTGAACCCAAACTGACTCAGCATCAGTTTCCTTGAGTGTAGAAGACCAGGAATTCCTCAGCATCTCCTCCTCGCAGGTGGAAAGAGTCACAGCTGAGAGGTCAGGGGCCCAGGGCAAGGGCTTCTTGAGGCTGAGCGAAAATGCAAGAGGGGAGCTGCGTGTTCCTATCTCCTCCACCCCCATCCACATGTGCATCTACCCCTCATAACCCACTCCGCTCCTCAGTGACCCTCCAAACTCATGTTTTAAGTCACAGAAGTTTGCTTCTGGACTTTGTTTCGGCCACATGAGGTGAGGGGACATTCAACCACCCCCGACCTTGTAAATATACAAACAGACTCCATTTTGTCTCAACAGGTACCTGAAAACTGCATGATAAAATGGATCGTAGTAAAGTGGCCCACATTTTCCCAGAGGCCCAGGGTTGTAATTGGTGGTTACTGGTCTGATCAGTGGTGACTTAGCAGCAAATTTATACCACCACCAGCATCATAAAAGCAAATACTGTATGTCTCCATAATCACCTGTAGTACTTCAGTTATGCTCCAGGTCCTATAAAATGGGCATAAATATACCCAACACTTTATTACATGAGAGGAACCAATGGCCTATATGCAATATATGTGCAGCTATAAAAAATACACCCATGTCATAAATTTGAACTAATATTATTGAACTAAACTAATAATATTGAACAAAACCAATATTCCGGCCTTAATGGGCATCAATTAAATATTTAGTTAATGCCAGTTTTCCCCCACTTGCTTTGAATTCCAAATGAATTTGGGAAGGATGATTTCGGTAGCTCAGATCTCTTTTAAAAACTGCCCAGGGAAGTTTGAGTGGTTACCTTTGTCCCTCAATATATATGAAGGCCCCAGAGGCGGCAGCGGCACCCAGCTCAAGGCAATCGGCTCGGAGCTGAGTGACTTTGGTTGTTAAGAATGGTGTTTATCCCACTGGAGAGTATGTACCAAAGGAAGGGCTGCCCCACGCAACACTCCCCCGGCCTCTCCACCTCTGAACTCCGCCCAGTTCCCCAGCGAGGCTGGGGGCCAAGCGCCCGAGCTACGGGAGGGAGGGCAGCTTTACAGAGTTGCCCTGGGAGTGTTGCGAAGGACCATTAACATGAGAATCATGGGAAGTTGGGTAAAATGCAGATGTCTAGGCCTCACCCTAACATCCTACTCAGTATGGCTGTGATGGGGCCGAGGAACCTGCATTAAACCAGACCGTTGGTGACTCTGGTGCACAGCGGGGTTTAAGAATCCCTGAAATGGGGGTCATTCTCATCTCACCCCTCCCGGCCATGCATTGCAGGCCACCACTGTTCCCCAGCTCTACAAAAAAATGGGGCGTCAGGGCCCTCCTCACACCGTGCTGTAGCTACCCTCCCTTCCCTGGAGGTAACCCCATCAGTCATTGGCTGTGCATCTTTCTGGACCACTTTTTAAAAATGTATCTGCACATTCACATATGGCAAGAAGTTCTTACCATGTGCACCGACGGCACCGCTCCACAGGCATTGGTATGAGGTTCTTACCATGTGCACTGACGGCACCGCTCCACAGGCATTGGTATGGAGCTTGCTTTTTTTCACTCTACAAAGTGCAGGGAAACCACTCTGCATCAGTGCGTGGAGATCGGCCTCATTCTTTTTCTCTTGCACCATATTCCACACCAGGGCTGTGCCATGGGTTATTTCATCTTCCCTCCGTCCTTTCCTGGTAAACTACCATGTTTCTCTGCACAGGTCCTTGGGCTCATTCACAATGTCTCTCTTCCCAGGCCTGGGCCCTGGGCTGGGGGCAGGAGGAGGGAGCAATGGCCTGAGCTGTTGATGCTCCGCACGTCAATGAAAAACCTTTAACTAATCACCAGGCCATTAGCTCAGGTGTTAGCTTCTCTCGCTAACTTGCCCCCGCCCTAACTGAAGGTCCTCTTCGCTTCACACCTGGGGTAACCTCCCAGCTATTTCTCCACTCAGGGGTCTCAGCCTGCGCTGCCAAACTGCTCTTCCTGACCCACCACTTGATCGTTGCAGCCCCACTAAGCCTGCAGCAGAGGGCAGGGTCCCGAATCCACACCCGGGCTGTCGTGCTCCCTCACCCCAGCACCGGACCCTCCTTTCCAGCCTTACCTCCCTTTGGTCCCCTGCACTGATCTGATGCTCCAGACAGGCCGGGAGTCTCCGTGTTCTCAGGCCTGTGTGGGAGGCTGTGGAGATGCCCGCCCGCCCTGTTTGTATCCGCATGGGAATCCCTCTGGGATTGCTCGTAGTGCAAGACTCCCCTCCATCCTTCCCAGACACTCCCCAGGCTCTCATGTCCCCTCCTCCACTGAAGTTCTTCCCTCCAAACAGGGCTGCTCCCTGCGTGCAGGTCTCCTCTTCCCAGCTGGACGCAGCCCCTCAAGGGCAGGATTGCCTCTGTGCTGCAGACATCAGGGCTAATTCAGCACAGTGCAGACGCTCTGGGCCCCGGTGAGCGGGTTCTGAAGGACACGGATGCTGCACTCAGCTCCCTCACCCCTTCCCACTTCCCGCGCAGGACCTAAACCTACTTGCTGATGAGTAAGTACATCTCCGGCCCTGCATCTCCCAAGGTAAAGACAACACTCCTTAGCTGGCTGCTAGAACTATCTATACGGAGGTCTCTGTGTGCCTGAAACAGGATATAGAACCTGCTGCACTCACCAGCCTCCGGGGTCTCTGATGCAGCGAACGAGCATGGCCGCCCAACCCTCTTCTCACCCAGCACAGGCCTCTGAAGTATTTTTATTCTCAGCCTCCTCCGCTGAGCCTGTCTCAGTGGGAGTAAGGAGGCTCTCAGCCTACTGGATCAGCCTTACCAGAGCACTCGGCTGACCCAGAACAAATCCATCAACAAACGACGAGGTGCTCACTCCCCATGGCAGTAGTTCTCCACTGTAGCGTACATGAGGTTCATCCAGGGGATTTGTTAGGACACACATGGCTGGGCCTCACCAGAGTTTCTGATTCAGGAGGCCTAGGGTCGGGCCTGGTAATTGGCACTTCTACCAAGTGCTCAGGTGATGTTGAAGCTGTTGATCTGAGGACCACACTTTGAGAACCACTGCCTTTCAGGGTTTGGAATTGGTTCCTGCTGCCCTAATTTTGGGTCAGAGGAGCCTGAGGCAGATCCCTGGTTACTTCACATCTGCCTCCAAATCTTGTCTTTTTGCAGACGGTTTTAAGCAGCTGATAGAGAAGTTACCCGGCAGGGCTGGTGGCCAGGCTCTCTGGCTGCTGAGCTAAAGGAGGAAGGGCCATTTTGTGGGGTCGTGATAGAAGGGCTTCAAGGGACTCCTGGCATCAGAATCACCGTGGCTCGAGTCCCCCCTCCTCTTCCCTGGCTCAGGCCCTCTATCCCCTTTATTTCAGTGCTTTGTGTCCTTTGCAAGGTCACAAGACTGTGAGAATCTGATGAAAGCAATAAATTCCTCTCCCTAGAAAAGCTTACATACAGATAATTTTGCATCAGGGGACATCAGAGATACCCCCAAGGCCCGCCAAAGATCTCAGGTTGAGGACCATGCTAACTCAGTGATTCTTAACCTTCGATACCCAATAAAATGTCACCTGGGAAATTAGAAAATAGAGATGCCCTGAAACGCCCCCCTGCCCCCACCACTGCAGAGATTCTGATACAGTGAGTCTGGGCTAGACTGAGGCATGGGTCTTTTTTAACGTGCAGCCAGGTTGAAACGCTGCAACTTGCCTCCTTGCTTTGACCTAGCCCTTCCTCCCCTTTCTACGCTGCCTGTACCTGTGGCATCTCCAGGCCTTCTGCTCAGTGGGGCTCCTGGACAGGCCTGAGCCCCTGTTGCTGCCACGATGATTATGGGTGGATGGGGTGACTTGGTGTCTGTCCAGGGTCACCTCTTCTCAACTGTCATCCTCACAAGGGTTCACGGCCAATCTCGAGGCTGTGTCCCGTCTCTTCTCTGCGAGGGCATCTGGAACAGCGAACTCCATCCTTCCCACTTGGGAACGTCTGTATGCACCATTAACTGGGCCGCTCCTTCCCACTTAGATTCAGATCAGCAAGAGGAGCTGCTACTTTGTCCTGTCGTCAGAAACAATCAAGATGAAAAAGTATCTCAAGCAACCACATGGAAATGTTGGCTTCAGCACAGGGTGTCCACACGCCTGTGAGAGCCCCAGCGCCTGTGGTAGCATGGCAGGAGGACGCTCTGAGATTTCCAGAAGGCGGGGCTCTATCACCAATACCTGGAGACAGCATAGGCGACTGTCACTGATTAAGTGAAATGCTTAAATAGACCGATCACAGTCTAATTATCGCCCATCGCTGGCCCGAGGTATCCTCTGAAGTTATAAAAAACAGTCTGTGGCTTCTCCTTACTCCTTCTGAGGGACTGAGCAGGAGTAAAGATTGGGGGAGGGGAATCAGGGTGGGAAGAGGAACAGGGGGCTGGCTCTTGCCCCTGGCCTGGGCAGCTGGGGTTTCTGCCCGCCTAGCGCCCTTTCCCCTTTGTGGTATCAGCACTCCAGTTTCCCTTTGAGGAACTACCCGCTCCTTCCATTCCAGGATGCCTTGGTAACACTGTCGAAGCGCTCCCTTCCCACCCCACCCCCTTGCCCCTGAGCAAGCTCTGGCACAGAACAGCATCAGCCCCAATCAGACCTTCTCGGGTTGAATTTAAACTTGAGTGAGACGACCTGAGGCCATTCCACGGGCAGCAGCCGGAGTCAACTGCCCTTTCGTTCCTGCTAATAACCAGGTTCCCTGAAGCTGTTAACCTGCCTTTAACCAGCCTGCGTTATTTAGCTTTTCCTGTTTCTTTCCCGTAAGTCCCTTTCTTGTTTAAGTTAGCGGAAGTTGGTGTCTATAGTCTGAAAGGTCAGAAGGATGACGGATAAGAGGCTGTATCCCATGTCTCTGTCAGGGCAGGGCCTGGGCGACTAAGCCACTTCAGGGTTACCGAAAGTGGGGTCACCGTGCAGGTCAGGGCCATATTGCCTCTGAGTCCTTGTGGGATTTTTTTTTTTATTCAAATGGAAAGTCACAAAAGTTATAATCATCCTCATCAGTTCACTGTCCCATGTAGTTAATTTTTTTCATCTTGATCTTTTGTCGGCACTTTTATGAATTCATCAGTTTTCCACTGGAGTTCTGAAAATGCTTATTCATTCAGTTCAGCAGTCTAGTCAGTTACCAGAAACCTGTACTTGTCAGAGTCTTTTCCATGAATTCCTTGAAGATGAAAACCTTTTATAGGAACATTTTTGCAGGTCAAGGCCATATTGAATGGGTACAAAAACCACAGATATGGCCAGCTGAGTCACATCAGGGATGAGGTCCATGAGGCCAGCAGACTACAGAGTGGCCACATCCCAGCAACCAGAGGTGACACAGCAATGGGGTAGCTGCTACATCTTTGGGGTACTTGGTCCTCTCACAGCAAAAGTTTTAGTCCGTGGCTGGTGTGCTAGCTTCCCATGGCTGCCGTAACAAATTACTACAAACTAGGTGGTTATAACAACAGAAATTTATTCTCTCACAGTCAGAGGCCAGAGGTCTGAAATCAAGGTGTCGGCAGGGCTACACTCCCTCTCAAGGATTCTCAGGAATCCTTCCTTGGCTCTTCCAGTTTCTGGCAGCTCTGGTTTCTTGACTTGCGGCAGCCTAACTCCAGTCTTTGACTTCATTTTCACATGGCCTTCTTCCCTGTCTGTGTGTCTCAAATCTCCCTTTCCTTTCTCTTATAAAGACACCAGTCATTGGATTTAGGGCCCACCCTAAATCCAGGATGATCTCATCTCTAGGTTTTTAACCTAATTGCATCTGCCAAGGTTCTTTTTCCAAACAAGGTCACTTTCATAGATTCAGGGAGTTAGGACTTGGATATATCTTACTTGGCCAATTTCACAGGATACAAGGTCAATATGTAAAACTTGATTGTATTTTTATATGCTAGCAAGGATCAAGTGGAAATTTAAAAAATTTTAAGTGCCATTTACAATAGTACCAAAATGTGGAATACTTAGGCATAAATCTAACAAATGTATGCTATATGTGGGATCTTTATGCCAAAAAGTATAAATTACTGATTAAATAAAAGGAGAAAAATAAACGGAGACCTATACCGTGTTCATGGATTAGAAGGCCCAATTTTCTTAAAATACCACTTCTCCTTACCGACTTATAAATTCAGCACAATCCCAGTCAAAATTCTGGCAGACTTTTTTTGGTAGAAATTGACAAGCTGATGCTAAAATGTATACGGAAAGGCTAAGGAATTAGAATAAGTAAAACAATTTTGAAAAAGAACCAAGTTGGAAGAGTCACTATCCGTTGTAAGACTTACTCTAAAGCGATGACAACACAGTGTGATATTGGTGAAAGAATAGGCCAGAGGCCAGGGAAACAGGATAGAGTACAGGGAACACAGCACAGCCCCGTCCGGGAGAGGCGTTTCCTCACTCTGTGGGCAGGTAGCACCATTGAGAGGCGGCATAGCTTACAGTCTGCTTTATGAGCGCATGTTGCCCACACCTTGAAAACTCCTAGACATAAACTGAGTGAGATTGGTTGGAGGGGGGCGGTGGGTGCTGAATGTGTTACCGGAATAATAGAGAGAAGAATCTGGAAAATATGGCCTTTACCGTTACTGTGACCCCAGTAGTACCCTGGAGCCTGGGAAATTGGGTTAAGTTTACTTTTCTGGATTTCCCAAAGTGGCTACATAAATAATAGGTGCTTAGCAAATATCACTGAACAAATAAGTAAATGAACCATCTGATCCACATAAACAGATTGCACTGGCTGATGGAATTCACATAACTCACATAAGGATATAAATATAATTCATGACTTATATTGAGGGCAGGAACTGGGTCTTTATGCCTTTGTGTCTGCCCCTTGCCTGTGCCTAGCAATGTGTTCTCTGTGCAAATATGACAGATCCATGCCTAATATTTCGTACAGGATAACGCTCCCATCTCAATGAAACATTCAATTAGCTCCGGTTTACAGATCCTTGCCCAAAGCATAAGGCGTTAACACCAAACTCCCGTCACACCACCTCACCACAGTGACAGTAATTCAAAGAGGGCTGGTGGGCAGAATCATATGCTCATTAATTGGTAATGAGGAGAGGAAATTATTTCCCCTAAGAAGTTAAGTTTCTGCTGATATCTTGGTGGAATTCCTTCTCTCCCACCGTGTTTACTAGCACTCAGTGCTAAAAGGAGACATTATTTATCTACATTTTTTCTGGATAGTTCAGTCAACACTTTAGGGGTCAAGCTGTCCTAGGAAGAGTGGTTTTCAGTTAATGGCTAGGAAATGAAGCTTTTGTTGTACTTTCTGGGCAGTTTCCTTTGTGAACAAATCAACAACCTTGTAACTGTTTAACTCCTCTCTGGCCACTGGTGTATCCAGAATGGTCCAGGACTAAGAATTATTCCTGCAACTCAGGATTCACTGTGCATTATGAAAGCCAAGACCTACAAGGGGAAGGAGAGGGCATTTGCACGGGGCTCCAGGCCCCTCTGCCTGCCCAGAGCTGATGGACGGCAATGACACCTGTTGGCCAACCCCATTCAGTCTTATGTTCACCACGGCGTAGATTTTTGTGGGGTTAGAGAGATGTTGAACTTCCTGTCATGGAGGAAGATTCTGCCAGAATCTAGATGCTGGCCTGACCTCCCACTCCTGGCCCAGCACACATAGGGCCTCCTAAGGACAATAACAAGGAATCCACCACCACACACGCCAATGATGTGCTCCTCAGGGACACGGAGGTTCTGGCAGAACGCTACATAGGACAGACGATATGGCCCTCCCACCCCACCATGAAGGGACTGAAATCCCTTTGGGAATAACTGCGATATAGAAGACTGTGACCCTCAAAAATCAGCCCGTCGTACAGGAGGGGGTCCTTCATAATGCAGGAGGGACGCCGAGAGGGCTGACCCACCAGACAGGTCTGAGACTCCTAGGAACATGGCATCCACAGGGCCCCAGACTCCGTCAGGCAAACCTTTTCTGAGGGTGTGGTCTAGAGGTGGTTCTCAAATGTTAGCAGGCATTAGAATTATCTGAAGGACTTGTTAAAACACAGATGTTGGGCCGCATCCAGGGAGCTCCTCATGGAGTGGGTCTGGGGTGGGGCCTGATAACTGGCGTCTCTAACAGGTACCCAGGTGACGCTGATGTTGCTGGTCTGGGACCACACTCGGAGCGCTGCCGGGCTGGAGTTGAGATTGCCAGCCTGCTTCCTGCCCTGTCTGGTGTTGTCTGAACAGGCCCATCAGATTAGCCCTGCCTTCTGGTGCGGCTTGTCTCTCACCCCTAGATCCCCAGACTCGCTGGTTGGGCCTTTGACTGCCCTGATGCCCGTGGCTCCCCGTGTCACCTCTGGCTCTCGGCCCCATCTTGGCTTAGCTCCTGCTTCACCCAGGGATTTCCCTTGACCTCTATCGTGGCAGGTCCCACCCTCTGCCCTGGGGCAGGCCTGGTCAGGGAAATTCCCCACGGGACAGCTCCTTGCTGCCCCCTCCTGGCTCCTGGAAGCTGAACATTGGCTGGTGCGTGGAAAATTAACCCTTCATCGTAGTCTGTCAGTCCCAGCCTTGATCTTACATCCTAGCTGGGGAGATAAAACCAATTCTTCACAAAGAACCTTAAAAACGTGTGCAAAGCTCTAGATCAACAGAGTCAAATGCAACAGAATACAAAACCGTGTTTAGGTTGCGTGTACCTCTCTCTGATCTATAGCTCTGTTCCAGAACTCATTCACATTTCTCACTGACGGCCTCAATTAATTCCAGAGATAATCCACAAACGGTCGATCTGGGGCTGTGAGTGGTAACTAATACTTTCGTCTTCAGTTTGGCTCAGCCCCCAAGTAGTCAACGATCTTGCCAAAGGGGCCAAGAAGAGGCAAGGCCCTGGGTAAGGGAGTGTTGTGCAAACTGCGAGGTTCCCGGTCTAGCCCACTAAGGCCAGCTGACCTCATCTGCCACAGGAAACCTGGAGAAGCAATGAGGTTACTGTATGAGTCATTTTAAGAGATCCAGGAAAATAGCACGGAATAAGAAATGGTTTTTAATTTAACTTGTCTGGTGTCACTTGAGGAAAAAGGGGTTCAATTACTGGCGGGTGAGGTCAGCGTAGTAGACTTGCGTGAGATTCTGAAGGTACCTCGGGGGCTTCGGGACTGTGGCACTGAGTCTTCATTGCATCTCATTTCCCCCAGAACTTATGACTTTCATTCACCTGAGTAGAAGCACGTCCAGGCACTGTGCCCATGTTTAGCTGCTGAGACAGGGAAACCTGGGGTTTGCAGGTGGAACTGGGGGGGAAGAAGGAGAACGGGATGGGGGCATATTCTTAAGGGGCCTGGAGAAGACCCATCCCAGGCCCTTGGCAATGAGAGCGTGGAGTCCTAACCACTGGACCGCCAGGGAATTCCCTGGGGGAGAGTTTAGAGAGGGGTGTGTGGCTGAAAGGGAAGAGGCAGGGAGAGAAAAGGAAAGGGGGGAGCAGGGCGTGGGGAGGGGTCTAGAGGGAAAGGGAGGGAATGATGATGGGTGGGGAGGAGGACGATGATGAGGATGAGAGCCTTCCTCAGCCTAGGACTTAACCTGAGACACGAGGTAATGAGCTGAGAGCACGCATCTTCCTGGGGAGGGAGGTGGCAGAAAAAAGGCTATGGGGCAAAGATGAGGGAAAACTATTGGTATCAAATCAGATGAACAGCCAAACATCTGTGGGAACTCAGGGCCTTTGTGCTGGGGATGCAGAGGTGGAGGTGGAAACGGGGGAGTCTCAGTCGGGCTCTTGCCTTTTAGCAGTTTACTGGTTACTAAGATCCCCCCTGTCCTCGCCCCAGCTCCCCGCCTTTCCCAGGCCCTACCCCCTCCCACCAAAAGATATGAATCCGTGAAGAGTTATACCAGCTCAAGATAGTACCGGAAAGATTAAGGTTCCTACAGCCCAGCTCTAATCAAACCCGCCCCCAGCCCTCCTGGGAAAGCTTCCATGGCCCCATACCTGCCGAGGTAGGGCGGGGCCCACACCTGGCTCTGGGGCTGGATGGCGCAAGGCTTTCTTTTTATTTATTTATTTTTGGCTGTGTTGGGTCTTCGTTTCTGCGCGCGGGCTTTCTCTAGTTGCGGCGAGCCGGGCCCACTCTTCATCGCGGTGCGCGGGCCTCTCACTGTCGTGGCCTCTCTCGTTGCGGAGCACAGGCTCCAGACGCGCAGGCTCAGTAGTTGTGGCTCACGGGACCAGTTGCTCCGCAGCATGTGGCATCTTCTGGGACCAGGGCTCGAACCCATGCCCCCTGCCGCGGCAGGCAGATTCTCAGCCGCTGCGCCACCAGGGAAGCCCGGCCCGAGGCTTTCTAAGCAGAGCTTGAGTGACTTGATACCCCATCCGCAGCCCCAGAGCCCACCTCGAAGCCACATCCCCGCCTCCTCATGGCACCTCCTCCCCCCCGCCCCTAAGACGGTCCTTAGACTGGGCAAGGACTCCCTGCTTCAGGAGGCATCACTGTGGCCCTTGTCCAATCATGGTCCCCCAGAGGACGTGGCGTTCACAGGGCCAGGGGACGTGCCCACTGGAGCCCACACCCAAGTTCTAAACCCAGGCTCGGGGAATTCTTGCCCAAGAGGCCCGAGCCAGCCCCCAGCCCTTCCTCCTGAGGGTAGACTTCACCCAGGCTGTGCGCCCAGGCTCAGGGGGCCAAAGGGCCACGGTTGCAGAGGTCTGGACAGGGCCTGGTGTGCTCATGTTTCTGTCACAGCAGAAGGACCCTTGCCATGTGGGATGGAGCAGAGGGTGGGAGAGGGAGGCAGGTGGGCCAGGCTGGGGATCAGGGCCAGGGGTAGATACTCCCTGTAATAACATGTTTGACACAGTACCCCAAGAAGTAGAAAGTTCTGGATTCACACCTGGCCTATTCCAGGGCTTTCCAAAGGTGTATTTGTCAAGGCAGGAGGACAGACCATGTTTTATTTGACAGTGAGTGAGTTTGATTTTTAACTCTTAGATACATGGACATACGGTATGAGGCCCTCTTTGACTCATGCCCAAGCCCTGCAAATGTTATTGAGTAACAGAGATTTCTCGGAAGTTTTCAGAGGAACAGGGAGGAAGACGACATTCCATATCACAAAGCAAAGCTTGCTAACGTTTCCACTGAGCCAGCTCTTCCCTCACATGTCCTCCCCTTACCCAGCAGACCGTTCGCTCCTGTCTCCCCAGGGCCCATCTCCTTGGTGAGCCTCTCCAGCCTGGCTAGATCCACCTCCTCGCTCCCCCATCCCTAAGATTTCTTAAGGTCCCCTCAGCTCCCACTCCCCAAACCCCACTCTAAACACAAGCCTAATAAACAGCTCTCAGCAAAGGGAAAACCTGTCCTCTGTTGAAATGGTCTCTCCTCCTTCATCTGTCCTGCTTTTTGTTATCACGGTCTGCTCTCCACCACTGCTGTGTCTTCGAGCCATCTCGCCCACTAGGCGGGGAGCAGAGACTGTGTCTTGTTCAGCTCCGTGACTCGGCCAGCGCCTTATATTTTGAGACCATTTATGCAAGGTTTCATGGACGAATTCGTGGAGAAGTTAGAATTGGAGTTAGGCCTGGAGAACAGGTAGAAGGTGGAAAATGAAGTCAGGAGAAGAAAGGAACAGAGGGGACAGGAGAAGCAACAGTGGAGTCACTGTATCCTGTGGGCAACAGCGAGCCACTGAAGATTCTTGAGCTAGGGCATAACAACACATTAGGAAGATCCATCCGCGCAGGATTTACTGAAGTCAGGGTCAGCCGAGATGCAGGGAAGAGAGGAGAGCAGTTTGGCCCTGGGATGTCAGAGGGCAGGAGTGCAAAGGCAGGACAAATGGATGCTGGAGGCCGTACACTGGCCTCAGCAAAATGGCTTGCCTGATGCCACATGGCTCAGTCAGTTAGAACTAGAATTCAGGTCCCCAATTCCCAAGATGCACAATTTCTTCCATACTGAGTCTCAAGGGAGGTGGGGCTGAGTCCCAAAGGCTGCTGAGGAGGAAGTTTTGCCCAGTGGGCATGGCACTGGGTACTCTAGCCAGGTTCTCCCCGGGCGGCTGCTGGCAACGTGTGAGATCACAGCTTTGTGCAGGAGATTCGGGCCTTCCCACTTGGAAGGAAAGGCCAGGCTCTGATTTGGGCGGGGGTGAGGAACACCCCATGGGGAAGGGATTCGTATTAGCTACTGTTTAATCTCTCAGCTCCTCACTCAGAGGGGTGGGCAGATGGCAAAGCTTACACCTGGGGCCCTGGGGGACTGGGTGAGGGGTGAGGGGACATGGGAAATTCCTGACATCTGTAAAGTGCTCCATGACTTTCAAAGCTTTATTCATGACCACCCCACGTTCCCACCTCTCTAGCTAGTGAATCACAGCCACCCTCCAAGGCTCTTCTTCCATGAAGGCTTCAGTCCTCACACTTCCCTCCTCTGTAACCTCACAGCCCTGTGCTTAGGCTCCAATCTACCACTTGCTACCCTCTGCCGATAGGAGCTGTGTGACTTTGGCCAACTCACTTAACCTCTCTGTGCCCCAAGTTCATCATTAGTAAAAGGAGGGTAATGAAAGTATTGTCCACAGGGATTTTAAGATTAAATAAGATGATCCATAGAACAACAGCTCCACACCTGCAAGCTGTTATGATGACGTTGATGCCTCATCTGTTTGGTTGACTGTGGGTCTGTCTCCCCCACCACTCCGCAAATTCCTTGAGGACAGGGATCTCACATCCAGCTTGTCTGCTTCTCCACCAGGTCTGGCTCAAAGCACAAAGCAGCCCATTTATTCAATCCATCAGCACCTATTGAACACTTGCTATGGGTGCTAAGCCCTGTGATAGAAACTGCGTTTAGAGATAAATAAGAAGCTCAAGGGGGGCCCCAGAGTCGAGGTGGACACAGACCTGTATATCAAGAGTGCAGCAGAGGGTTTTGGCGGCAGCTGAGACTGTGAGCACAGTCAGGCACGAAGGAGGAAGCGGACAGTCTCCATCAAGTCAAAGCTTATTGAGATGAACTGAATTGTCCCATTTGACCCCCAGAGCAACAGCATTTACGGATGAGGAGATGGCCCTCAGCTGAGAAAATCCCACCGCTAACACGTCATGGAGCTGGGCCTGGGACCCGAGCCCCTCACTTCTGAAGCAGGGGGCTCACACTGACCCCCTGGGAAGTCCCTCCTTCCACTGCTCACCAGCCTCAGCCTCTGCCCAGAGACTTGTAGGTTAAAGGACTTCTGGGCAGCATCCGTTCATTCCCTGGGCTCTAGCCCAGGCCAGGCCCTGGCCTCCAGGGTATTTTTAGTTCTGGGCAGCCAGGCCTGGGAGGGTGATTGGCAGCAGATGGAGCCCATGTTTTTCGAGCTTCCCGTGTTGTTCCTGGCTCAGCATGAGAGGTGGCTGGGCATAGGGAGGGGGCCGAGGCATACCTGGCACCCCAGCCCACAGCGGGCTCATTGTCCCTGGGGGAGGGGCTGGGCCACTACTGCTGCCACTGACCAAGGCTGGAAGCATTCTTTGCTGTCGATTCATCACAGGGTACTCTTTGAGCCCAGTTGGGGTGGGGCAGGGCATTGGGGGGACATCTGGGGCATGGGCAGCCAGGGGTGAACACTAGTCCTCCAGTGGCCAGGTCAGTGTGACCTGGCTGTCACCCAGGAATCAAAAAGGTCTACTTTGCCACCCTAGCCCTTATCACATTCTGCCTTATAGTGATGTTTGCTTACTTGCATCTGCCTCTGGGACCAGACTGGGAAGCCCCTCCCATCCAGCCCCTGCAATGTCTAGCACTCTAGCCCCCTGTCCATCAAGTAGGAGAAAATCAAAGATGTGCTGAATGATGGAGCCTTTGGAAGACCGTCAGGCAAGGTGGGGGGGAACAAGGGGAATCAAACTGCACTGATCTGGGCCTAGGAGGAAGCTGGGAGGCTGGAACTCTGACCATTTTACAGACCGGGGCACTGAGGAACTGGGAGGAACCAGGACTGGGGGAAAGAATCTGGAGGAACCAGGCTGGGATTCAGGCGTCTGGGTGCCCCCCAAAACTGATGGGACTCCCCTCTGTCAGCCCCTCCTACTTTTGTCTTATTCCACCGTCTCCCCGCACCCCACCCTCCACATACACTCTCCGCCTACGAGCCTGTCAAGGGCCAGGGCTGCCTCATTCAGCTCTGTAAGGGGTTGTAGTGGAGGATTTCAGCTTGTTCCATTATGGTTTATTACGTTGGGAAGCAAGTCGTGTCTCTTGGGGCTCAGTATTCCCAACTGTACAAGGGGTCTCATGCCCCCGCAGTACTCAATAAACTTCGAGGGACCAGGGCAATGGAGAGGACTGCCTGTTACCCCAAAGACAGCACACCTACACCCCACCATCCCGACCTCATCTGAACAGAGCCACCTCGCCCCCGTGCCCGCCCCCGCCGAAAGGAGCCTGCGTTGTCCGAAGTAAACAAGCCGGTGGGACAGTGAGGCGCTACCACGTGAAGCGCGCTGCGCATCTTAGGGACCCACTGAATGTAATCCCCAGGACAACTCTGGTGGTGGCCATACCACCTGGCTTTGCAGAAGAGGAAGCTGCGCCTCCGACAGGCACTCACGAGGCCACAGCGGCACTCGGGCAAACGCAGCCAGCTGGCGCCGAGCCGCAGTCTTTTCCCGGGAACGCCGATCCTCCCACAGTCCCTCCTGCTGTAGCGCGCCAGTTCCCTCCACGGAAAACAGCTGCCCCGACTCCCACAGCCTAGCGACCCCGGGACTTCCCGGGCCGGCGGGCTGCGAGTGGGCGCCGGGCCGTCCCGGGCCGCGTCCGGGGTAGGGGGTCGCCGGGCCCTCGTGGGGGCGGACAGGGCGGGGCGCCCGCCGCGTCCAGGTCCGCCCGGGGGCGGGGCCTGCGGGCCTCCGCGGCTGGCGGGCTGGCGGGCTGGCGGGCTGGAGGGCGGGGCGGGCGGAGCGGGGCGGGGCGGGGCGGGGCGCGGGCGCCCATGGGCCGCAGCTGGATAAAAGGGCCCCAGGGTGCCCCAGGAGGCCCGTAAGCGCCGCCCGGCCGCGGAGCCCCGGCCCCAGCCCCGCAACGTCGCACTCCAGCTGGTGAGCCCCTGCCTGGCCACTGGCCAGGTCTGTCTCTCGCTGTCCTGCCTGTCTGTCCGACTTCTGTCTCTCTGGGGGTCAGCAAGTCTCTGAGGGTTCCTGAAGGCTGGGAATGGCAGGCGTGGGGGTCCCATGAACAGTGAGCCTAGACCCCTAGTCGCTCACCAACCTGCTGCCAATGGAAGTGACCGAGTTGGGGAGCTTGGCCCCATGGCCGCCCAGGGTGGTGCGTCGTGGCCTCGGGGTGCCTGCGTGTCTTGTTTGTGGACACGCCGCGTGTAGTGTAGCCATTTCTCTGGCCTCTCCCGGGGCAGGGTAGGGGGAGGCAGGGGAAGGGACAGGTGGGTTCAGACGTCATTCCTGTGACAGGGGACAAAGAGGCAGGGTGGAGCCGGGCTGTCTGAAAAAAACAGACCAAAACTGAGTATGCTGGGGGTCGGGGGGAGACTGGGGACAGAGATGGAGGGTGGGCAGAGGGCTTCAAACTCTACATGTCCTATGCCTGGACAGGTGGACATTTGCTGGCACTGTGTCAGGTCACCACAATCAGTGGTCCCAGGGAGGCAATCAGGGCTGAGAGGGGAAACCCAACCCCCTCCTCGAAGAGCTAGAGAGAAGAGGCATCCAGTGATTCCGGAGCCTGGTTCCCACCAGGACAGCACCCCAGTGCTCTTTCCTGAATACCCTTGGGCACTTCCAGCCTCTCTAGCAAGGCCAGGTCAAGCCAGGTGCCAGAGTCCCCTGGCAGCACCTGGATCAGGTGCCTCTCTCCTCCAAGCTGGCAGGATCCTGGATCTGCCACTTGGTTGCACTCAGCACTGGCATCCGGCCCAATGCCCTCACACCACGGCTGGGTCATAAATCAACCAGCAACAGGGTGGAATTTCATTCATCTCCCTGCCTCCCTTCCTTCTTCCCCTGCTCCCGTGTCCATCTCTCTCCTGACGGGGAGCCTGGCGCTGGAGCCAGGCTGCCTGCGTTTGAATCCTGGCTGGGCAAGTTACTTAGCTTCTCTGGACCTCGTGTCCTCACCTATAAAGTGGAGATAAGTATTCAATAAATATTTTTAAATGTATAATAAACTTATTGTGATTAACCTGCCCTCCTCCTCAGCCTCACTCTAGCCCTTTCTCCTTCACTTTGGAAAAGATCCACTTTTGAGGCTGTTTCCTTCTCTGAGGGAGGCTTCTCAGCCTGGTCCTCTTTTTGCTCAGCTCTGGGGGAGCAGTTATGGGAGACACTCCCCTGGATTGTGGAGACAGGAAGCAAAGACACCAAGTGCTAGGAAGGTGGGGGTCCGGGCGGGGGACTTAATGGAGGGGGTGGCATTTGAACTGGGTGTGGAAAGATGTGTAGGAATTTAACAATCTGAGATTGAGGGAAGGGGTACCCCAAGTAGAAGGAACAGTGAGAGGCTGGGAACTGAAGGATGCGTTTGGGAAATGTGAGAAGACAAGTGTGATGTGAGCGAAAGCTGCAGAGCACCTGCAGTGGGCAGGAAGGCCGGGAAGTGGGCTCTCCCTGTATATGACTCGGTTCCTGCTGCCGCCCATCCACCTCCTGGGCGGCTCTCATAGAAGGGAGCTGATCTAGCACCAGGATTCTTCAGCAGAAGGCCACCCCTGTCCCCACGGAGGCCCCTTGGAGGGGAGGGGGCCTGTAGGCCCAGGAGTGTCCACAGCCTCTAATAAGACCTTCACAGTACTCTGGGGATGTCAGCCACAGCTACACAACTGACCTGCCCAGCCCACCCCCTGGCCCATATCATAGGTGGGGGACCTCCAGTGCCACCCCCTCATTTTAGAGGTGTTGCACCTGAGTCTCAGAAGAAAGCATCTGAATCATGTCACCTGACTGCTGCTGACAGGGAGCGGGGTCATCTCTCAGGCCAGACCCAATGTGACCCCTGGGTCCTAACAGCTGGTGGGCCCTGAGCCCAATCTTTCTATCCTCTCTTGTCATCTGGGGGAGGTCTCTATCCACAGTGACTTCGGTTTGGCTCAGTCCCTAGCTGTCCACCTCCTCCTTAGGGGTGCAGGAAGGAGGGAATGGGAACATCCCAAGCAGCAGAGAGCCTTCTGCATGCGGTGACAGCCAGCAGGGAGCCTCCCCCGGCTCCTGAGTGGGGAGGGACATGAAGAAAACAGTGCTTAAGTCTGAGAAGGAAGTGTCTCACAGGAGGGTAGCAGTACTGGAGACTTGATGTTGAGTTGGGAACGCGGCCTCCATTCCTTCTTTATCCAAAGAGAGGCGGGGACCAACCTAGACCAATGGTTCTGTAGTAGCTGTTTCACTTGCTGTTAATAATAGCTGTCAGATGAGAGCTTGCTTTTCTAAGGGCTTAATGCATCACAAGAATCTTACCCCCATTTTATAGAGGGGATAGACTCTATGAGAAAACGAAATCACTTGAGATTGAGAAACTAAATCACTTGCCCAAGACCACCCAGAAACCAGTTGGTGGAGGCGGGACGTGAACTCAGGCAGCCTGACTCCCAGTGTGTATGCCGAAGCGCAGTGCTATGCCACCTTGCATCCACGCATCTGCAGATATTTACGGGGTGCCACCTACATACCTGGCACTACTCTGGGCACTGGGGGCGCAATACAAAGTCCCTGTTCCCGTGGAGCTTCACTCCTGAGCTTATCATGTGCACTCCTAGGAGCCTACTGCCCCCAGCCCTGGGCTCACCAAATCAGGCGGATGGGTAGCTGAAGGGGGTGGGACTGGGTGCGGCCAGGAATAAGGACCGATTCTCAGCCAGAAACCAGCTTGTGGGGAAGGGAATGGCAGGGGGCCCTGTAAGATGCTCCCTACTGAGACTGACCAGCTAAGGAATCCCCCCAAGAATAGCAGTGGCCATGGGAGAAAGAGGGAGTCTCCCTAGAATGAGCTCTTTTAAGACTCAAGCACCAAAGAGGAAGCCAAGGACCCGAACTTTCTCCATCCACTTCCAGGCCAGCCTCAGCTTCCCATCAGCAGTAGAGCTGGCCGTGGAGGAGCTTCAGCACTGATGGCTGCAGATACTCTACCAGCTCCAACCAGGGATGGCCGTCCTCTGTGCTCTTCCCAACCTTGCTCCTAGGAGCAAGGCTGCTAATGTACGAGGGGGAGCCCCCAACTCGTCCCCTGTAAGGACCCAGAGAGCATATGGCAACAGCTTCCTGGAGATGGGAGCCCTCTCCTGTGTATGGTCACTGCCTAAAACCCTCCCAGGGCCCTTTACTTCCTATAGGATGAAGGGCAAACCCTCTGCATGGTGCACAAGGCCCTTGATCATCTGGCCCCAGCCTGTCCCTCCACCTCAGTCCCCTCCAGGCCCCCAATACTGCAGTACAGGGTTAAGAAAGGGCACTCCCTGCTCTTGCGCAAACTCACCTCTTTCCCTGTTTCCCTCTTTCCTCATCCTGTTCTCTCTACCTGGAATTCCCCTTCTCTGAAGGGGAATAAGAGAACTCTTATGCATCCAACAAGGCCCTGGTTAAGTGTCCCTTCTCTGATTCCTCATCTCTGAGCTTCATGAGGGCAGAGAGTAGTGTCTGATGTGTTCACTTCTGTGTCCCAGCGCCTGGCCTAATAGTTGGCCTGAAGCAAATATTTCAAAAATGTTCGTTGACTCAATGTGCAAATTATGCATGTAGGTGGACCTAGAGGTGGAGCTTGCTGTGTGGCTTGGGCAAGTCTCTTAAACTCTCTAGGTCCCAATTCCTTATGTCTAGAGTCAGGAAGTTGATCCAAATACCCTCTATCTCCTCCAGCTCGGACAGTCTAGCCCTTGGGGGCTCCCCATGACTCAAAGTGTAGGCACCCCCACCTTCTACATATAAGGCGACATCAAAAACAGCTGTTCATTGAGCACTTACCATGTGGTAGGCTCGCGATAAGCACTTTATGTAGGCACTTTCCATCCATACTTCATTCAACACTCACAACACTGGGAGATAAGGATTACTACCCCCACTTTACAGATGAGGAGACTGAGACTCGGGAAGGTAAACTTAAACTTCCTCAAGGTCATATGGCCAAGGAATGGTGGGTTTGAACCAGATCGACTAATCTCAGAGCCCAGACCCAATCCATGCCACCACATACACACACACACACACACACACACACACTCGGAGGGACCTGCGCTACCCTTTGTCTCTGCTAGCAGAAGAGACCCGAGGTCAGGGGTAGACGTGGTCATCATTGTTGCATTTACTCGTTCCCAGGTGCCTTGACCCCAGCGGCCCTTGGAGTCCCCACAATGTGGTCCCTACCAGCTGCCTTCCCTCCTCTCCTGCTCCTCCTGCTGCTGGGCCAGACCCCTCCCAGCAGGCTGCAGTCACCGAGCATGAAGCTACGGCTGGTGGGCCCAGGGAGCAGGCCGGAGGAGGGCCGCCTGGAGGTGCTGCACCAGGGCCAGTGGGGCACCGTGTGTGATGACGACTTTGCGCTTCAGGAGGCCACGGTGGCCTGCCGCCAGCTGGGCTTTGAAGCCGCCTTGACCTGGGCCCACAGCGCCAAGTATGGCCCAGGGGAGGGTGAGTGACCGGTGCTCCCCTGCAGGATGACGAGGAGATGGTAGCGGGCTTCTCTCGGGGGCTGGGCTCCCTGAGGCTCCAATAGAACCTGTCACGTTCCCACCAGTCCTTTAATACCCTGCTCAAGTGACCACCTCTGTGAGGCATTTCCTGAGTGCTCCAGCTGCAAATGACCTGTCCTGCTCTCCCATTCTCACCTGCAGTGAGGCCACCACCATCACCACCGTCACTACCACTCAACTCTCAGTTCCTTGAATATAGCAATCACACACGGTAGGTGCTCAGCAAATGCTGTTGAGTGAATGACTAGATGGACGAATGAGGGAACAGGTAGAGCTAATTAACAGACCTACCCGGCATTTTCCAAAAGCAGATTCTATGGGACCTGAGGCCAAGAGGAGACACTAGTCAGGGATGTAGATACCAAGCTCCCAGGAGAACCAACTCCTCTCTCCACCCCCATTTTCTACTCAGGCTTTGGAAGAGGAATGTTGATAACTGTGGGGTCCTATCCAGGAGGTAGAGCCCATGGCTTGCCTCTCTGTGCCTGTCCCTGAGCATCACTCATCCCCTCCCACACAGGACCCATCTGGCTGGACAACGTTCACTGTGTGGGCACAGAGAGCTCCCTGGACCAGTGCAGATCTAATGGCTGGGGCGTCAGTGACTGCAGCCACTCGGAGGACGTCGGGGTGGTGTGCCACCCGCAGCGCCAGCGTGGCTACCTTTCTGAGAGGGTCTCCAATGCCCTTGGGCCCCAGGTGAGAAGGCCGTTCAGGCCCTGGCCTGAGCTGAGGAGGGGGTCAGGGGACAGAGGGCCTCCAGGTGGTGAGCCTGGAGGAGAAAGGAGAAGAAAGGGAGCAGAGCACGGGCTGAGAAGCATCCCTGGGGCCCTGAGGTCTGCTTGTGGCCTGGAGCGGGTGCATGGGTAGAGGGCCCCAGCTTGAGAAAGGGCGGGCAGGGAATCAGAGGCTGGGCCCGCTGGGAATCACTGAAGCTGCTCCCCACGAGGGAGGCAGCAGCAGGTAGGGCTTGCCTCACCCACAAGGCCCGGCCACAGTTGCTGTCTCTTCCTGGCACAGACAGCTCCAAGCTAAGAACAGCCCAAGCCAAACAGCAGGAGCAGGCAGGGCAGGTCTCTTGACTCTGCTGTCTGCTGCCAGACAGCCTCAGCCTGAGGACAGCTGGCCGCGGCCACTGAATGGGGCGGGCCCTGACGGGGGGCTTCGCACTGGCCTAAGTCATCTAGGGTTAGGGCGGGGGTCTCGTGGGCCAAAGGATCCTGCTGGTGGTCTCAGGCAGCTGGTCTGTGCCCATCCTCTGCCCTCCCCAGGGTGGCATGAAGAAGGCCCCCTTGTGCCTGGTGGAAGCCTCCCAGACTCCAAGGGCTCCCATCCTGACCCCAGGAGAGCGTGGATCTGCTTGGTCCTCTCTGGAGTTGAGGAAAGGACCCTAAACAAACCGAGCTTCTGCCTAATTCTCACTGTGTGGCTTTCAGCAAATGCCTCCCCATCATCCCCAAGGACGGAGCCACGTGGCCTCCGTTTCCTGGCCCGTCCCATGAGGGCGCTGGGTGGGGTGATCTCTAAGTGCTCCGAGCCCCAGCTTTCCCACGTGAAGACCTGCAGCGGGCTCAGCGGGGGCAGGAATCCTGGGGCCCACGGTGACCATGCATCCCACAGGGCCGGCGGCTAGAGGAGGTGCGGCTCAAGCCCATCCTTGCCAGTGCCAAGAGGCAGAGCCTGGTGACCGAGGGAGCTGTGGAGGTGAAGTACGAGGGCCACTGGCGGCAGGTGTGTGACCAGGGCTGGACCAGGAACAACAGCAGGGTGGTGTGCGGGATGCTGGGCTTCCCCAGCGAGGCGCCTGTCGTCAGCCACTACTACAGGTAGGAGGACGGCTGGCTGGAGGGCCGCGCGGAAGGCGGGGTCGTGGAAGCGTCTGAGTGTGTGTGCGTGCGCGCGCGTGTCTGTGTGTGACGTGGGACCTTGGAGACTGCAGTGAGATTGGCAGGAGTAGTGTCTGTGGGAGGACATTCAGCGGGTGTTGGGATTGGGAGGGAAACAGGCCCAGTTGGAGCAATGTGCCTGGGTTTGCTGGGTTATGGATCCCTCAGTCATTAAGACAAGAGTGAGGATGAACTTGGAGACCCTGGGAAATTTCTAGAAACAATCAGAAAATAAACATCGTACTTGCCGATCAGATAAAAAGAATTGACTATAGTACAGAGTACTCCCCAAGTGAAATGTAAACAAAGGTAAAATTGTCCCAGGTTAAAAAATTAGACCTAACTCGTGAAGACAGAGTGCTGCCCACAAGTACAGATGGCCTGGGTTCTGGTCTAAGCTTTGCCAACAACGAGCTCTGGGCCTTGGTAGGGTATCTGGGCCTCAATTATCCAATCCGCAGGGAATTGTCTGAACTTTGTCTCAGTGAATTTCCTCAACTGCGATCCAAGCCAGGCTCTGACTGGGTTGCGTCCAAGCCAGGCGTGGGGTGGGGCGGCATTTGGGAGAGGAAACATAAAAATATTCTGTCAGAAACGTGACAGAACTGTCCCAAGATTGCATTAGCCTGTAAATGATGACGAGTCATAGTTCTACCAGCTCTGTCAGTGAAAACTTCGTATGTTTCTCATCAAGGGATAAACCTCCCACGAAACATCTGAGTCATCTACCCTTGCCCATCCCCAGTCACTTTTAGTTGGTCTGTCCAGTGTCTCTGACTTAGATGACCCTGGTTTCCAAGGCCGGCCACGTGGCCCCATCCTTGGGGATGACCGGGATCTGGGTCCCTGACTCCCTGCTGCCCGGTAATTGCACATCTGGACCTGGCTGGCTTGCCTACCTCCCCTGAGGAGGGCAGCCCTGATTATAGCCTCAGTATCTCTGCCTGGGCAGCTCCCACCAGAAAGGCCTTCAACTTCCACCTGTCCCCAGAGGACTTTCCCCAGGGCCCCTTTTCTCCGGTTGCCCCCTGAAGGCTGACCTTCATCTGGACTGGGGGAAGGGCGAGCTTGGAGCTGCCTGCCCCAGGGCAGCCTGGTGCAGAAGAGACACCCACTTTGGGCTTAGTCAGGGGAACTTGCTTGCCCTGCTTTCCTTCCCTGTAAAATGGAGATCATCGTTATCTGTGGGGTGGCCACTCTCTCAGGACTGTGGTGAAGCTCAGCATTGAAGTAAGATTAATGAACAAGTTTACAAACTGTGAGTCTAGTACAGACTCAAGGACAAGTATGGAGAGGCAGGGTGACAGCGGGTAGGACTTCTGCACCCACTTGACTCCCCGCCTGTTTGTTCCCATCCAGGAAAGTCTGGAATTCGAAGATGAAGGATCCCAAGTCTAGGTAAGCAGCACCCTCAGGGGAGGGTGCAAAGGGGTGTGGCATGAAGGGCCTGCTTCCCCTCCCTTTTCCTCCCCTCCAGTCCCCTCTCCCCGCCCCAGCGCCTTGGCCTCCCTGAGTCCTGAGCACAGCCCTCAACCCCTCCCCTGCCCTCAGTCTCCCTTGTCTTCCAGACTGAAGAGCCTGACAAAGAAGAATTCCTTCTGGATCCACCGGGTCAACTGCCTGGGAACAGAGCCCCACATGGCCAACTGCCAGGTGCAGGTGGCACCAGCCCAGGGCAAGCTGCGGCCGGCCTGCCCGGGGGGCATGCACGCTGTGGTCAGCTGTGTGGCAGGGCCCCGCTTCCGCCCTCTGAAGGCGAAGCCCGGGAGCAAGGAGTCCTGGGCAGAGGTGGGTCCCATGCAGGCCTGGAGGCACAGGCCCCACCCCACGGGGAGGCGCTGATGGGGAGGCAGGGGAGGAACGGCGCACCACCCCTATCAAGGGGGCATCAGTTCAGACCGGGAGGAGGAGAGCAACTCACAGAACGTTGAACTTTGGGATTTACTTAAAAGCGACATTTATAACCCTACCATAAATGGAAAGCTGGCAACTATAATTACATTGTAGCTACATCCCATTGAGGGCCCCAGGTATGGAGCCCAAGCCTGGCCCTTCGTTATAAAAAGCAATGAGCAAGTGCTGGTGAGGCACTGGGGCAGGGCAGCACCATGTGAGGCGGTCTCCTCGATGAAATCGGAGCGGGCGGGAGGGCGTTAGAACGGAAGTGACTTGCCCACTGTGCGTTTCATTGACACACGTCCCCACGGGTCTCTAAAATCATTTCACAGATCTGCTGCGGAAGTGTTGCTCTGGGTTCAGCCCCAAAGGACAAAGCAGCAGTGAGGCTGGGCAAGAGGAGGGGACTCGCCTAGTGGGCAGGTGGCAGGCTGTGAAGCCCAGGGACCCCCAACTCCTAAGGCTCTTTTGTTAGGGCTGGAATTTGTGATTACTGTGGCCGCTCTTTGTCACGGAGTTAGGGGGAGGTCGAGAAAGAGCTTATTCAGAGGAATAGCCACAGAAGTCAGAACTCCAGGCCTTGGCTCTGCCTGTCCTGAGGGGGCTCTGCCGGGGGTGTAGCCCCTACCCCTGCCTCCTCGGCCCTCCCTGAGGCCGGGTTTTCTCCCAGCAGGAGACGAGGGTGCGCCTCCGCTCGGGGGCCCAGGTGGGTGAGGGCCGGGTGGAGGTGCTCATGAACCGCCGGTGGGGCACGGTCTGCGACCACGGGTGGAACCTCATCTCCGCCAGCGTCGTGTGTCGTCAGCTCGGCTTCGGCTCTGCTCGGGAGGCCCTCTTTGGGGCCCAGCTGGGCCAAGGTGAGCGAGGAGGCCCGGGGTGGGGTGGGAGAGCCTGGATGTGCCACCGGTCCACCCTCTGGTGGTCCTGGGGTGCCAGGGCCCAGGCTGGTTCTCCCCTTCTGTGGAGGGGGAGCCGCAGGTGTGGGGTTGCGGAGATGGAGCCTCCCATGGCCTTTCTCCCTCCCTTCTGCAGCGCTGGGGCCCATCCACCTGAGTGAGGTGCGCTGCGGGGGATATGAGCGGACCCTCGGTGACTGCCCCTCCCTGGAAGGCTCCCAGAATGGTTGCCAGCATGACAATGATGCTGCCGTGAGATGCAACATCCCTAACTTGGGCTTCCAGGATCAGGTGAGCCTCGGGCTAGCCTGGGACACTGCTTGGAGCCAGTGGGGAGCGGTTCATGAGAGGCAGCGGGTGCTCTGGGCCCCAGAGCCTGCCTGGAGCCAGCCTGGAATGCCCTCTCCTCTGGGAGTCTCCCCTGGCCTGGCCTACTTCCCCTCAGGGCCAGGTTCTAGCCTTCAGAGATGTCAGAATATCAGTGGGACTCTTCAGGTGCATGGGCTCTCCCACCCCACCCTCTCAGGTCCCCTGTGAAGCTGAGAGAGACGGTGCCTAGGGCAGAGGGCCACGGGACGTCAGCACCCGGGAGTGGCACTGGGAGGCTGAGTGGGGTGGTCAGAGTTCAAGGGTCACGCTAACATGGACTGTGGGCAAGTCTCTCGCCTCAGACCTTGGTTCTCTTCTGTAAAATGGGGTCAGCTGTCCCATAGGGTCGTTGTGAACGGGACGATAGCTATGAAAGCCCTTGGCAATAGGCACGTTGTCGTCAGTGGTAGGACTTCAGGTAGCAGGAGGGCAAGTACCAGAGTGAGAGGCCCAGGTGCAGGCACTCAGTCAGATTTCTCGAGCAGGCAGGGACGTTAGGGACTATCTGATAAAACGTCCTCACTTTACAGAGGAGACTAAGCCAGAGAGGGGAGCGTCATGTCCAGGGCTGCAGGTTTCCAGGCCGGCAGCCCTGAGCTCTCCCCTGCTAAGGCGGCCCCGCCCCTCACACACCCCTGACCATTGCAGGTGCGCTTGGCCGGCGGACGCAGCCCCGAGGAGGGGGTGGTGGAGGTGCAGGTGGACGTGAACGGGGTCCAGCGCTGGGGGACCGTGTGCAGCGACCACTGGGGCCTCCGCGAAGCCATGGTGGTCTGCCGACAGCTTGGTCTGGGCTTTGCCAACCATGCCATCAAGGTAGGTCCTTGCTGTGCTCCAAAACTTCCTGTGTTAAAGCTGCTGACCCTTCATTCACTCAACAGTTAATTATGAGTGAAACTATGTGCCAATATAATGCTGGGTGCTGGGATACTGTGGTGAACAGGACACAGTTCCTGCCTAACGGAGCGGTCAGTCGCCACGTACAGTCAAGTGAGGGATGCAGTCATTCATAAAACGTTCACACAACAGGCACATAATTGTGTCTGTAGGAAAAATGAATAGAAGTGAGCCAGACGAGGTGGGGGAGGAATAAAGAGCCCACGCCAAGACCTTGTGGCCGGAGAACGCTTGACTCTGTTGAGGAAATCAGGGGCCGGGGGGGGAGTGCGGCTATCAAGACGGGGTGGTGTGAAGCGCCAGGGTGAAGGACGAGACGGGCCACACCATTCAAAGCCCGCAATGCAGATTTTTAAAAGATTTCTTCCTTGCTGTTCGGCAAACAGTTGGGGTGGAGATTAACATGAGTACGGAGAAACACACTATTGCAGTAGCCCAGCTGAGAATGGTGCTGGCTTGGACCCGGGGAAACAAGTGGATAGATTCAAAAGATATCAAGGAAACAAAATCAAGAGGCCTGGGGCATGGCTGCCATGGAGAAACCTCTTCAACTTCGCCCACACTGGCCTGCCAGGCAATGCTGGGCATACTTCACCCGGGAGAACTGGGCTCAACCCCGAGCACAACCGACCATCTAGGGTTGTTTGAAGAACAGCTGGGGAAATGGGACAGGCCTGAGTGAACAGGAAGGGAACAGGACCTTCCTCTTCAAACAGCTGAGGTCTGCCGTCAGGGAGAGTGATGGCAACAGGGCCAGTGGCGGAAGCCATAGTAGTGGATTTTTGCCTCGACACATGGAAGGCATTTCTAATACCAGAGGGGTCCAAAGTAGCATCACTAAAGATTTCAGGCCAAGGCTGGGCACAGCCCGGTGTGGGTGGTCTGATGGGGTCCAAGCCTCAGATGGGAGTCAGGTGACTCTAAGAGTACATCTCAGCCCTGACTGGGTGGTGCTGGCTGTTTTCTTAGGACACCTGGTACTGGCAGGGGACGCCGGGGGCCGGAGAAGTGGTGATGAGCGGCGTGCACTGCTCAGGTACAGAGCTGGCCTTGCAGCAGTGCCAAAGGCACGGGCCGGTGCACTGCTCCCACGGTGCAGGGCACTTCTCAGCCGGAGTCTCCTGCACAGACAGTGAGTAACGGGAGGGGCCGGTGGGACAGGCTGGCCCGGGCTCCCCTAATTTTGCAAGCCCACACCTCCTGTCTTCAGGGAGGGCCCTGAGTGCTGGTCCCAGCTCCAAGGCCAGCAGGGTTAGGGAGTGGAAGGAGGGCTGCATGCAGAACACCAGCTCCGCCACTTACCACGTGCGTGGCCAAATCACCTGCCACACGGGGATACAAACCCTGCCCTGCCCATCTCATGGAGTTACTGTGAGAATTAAAACAGAGAATATGTGAAAATGTAAGGATACACAACAGTGTTTTCCAATCGTTGCGTCACGACCAATAGTTAGAAAAGACAGGATAGAAAACAATGATGTAATACATTTAGTAAGGGTAATGTTTTTCTCTTGGAATTATTTATGTGTGTCACAACATTAAATATATTTCTTACTACAGTCTGTAGTAAGAGAAGAGTTTGAAAACTGTTGTAGAGGGTATGGAAATGTGAGGACACATGGGGCCTACGGTGAGCTGTGGGACTTACCCAAAAGACTTTAGGTCAAGACCATTTTGAGGCATCGGTCTGCCCCACACCCCCAGATTCTTGGGGTAGAAGCATCTGTTTGACATCTGCCAACCTGGTCTGGGCCAGGATAACCGTATCCAGTCCAAAGGCTGCAGGCTGCCACCAACCTGAGTGGCCACTTGACCTTCTTCCCAGCCAGGCTTCAATGCCAAGACATCCTTAACTCTTGTCAGCGAGCTCTAGGGCTTCCTCTCTGTCCAGCGCACGCTGGAAGAGCACCAGCCCTTACAACACACCCTCCCCTGCAGGGCGATGGGGCTTGCTCCCAGCACACTGGGGCCTGCTTCCCCGTCTCTCCCCTCCCAGGAACCTGTACCGCTCTGTCCTACCGCCTGGAGTGGCAGCTCTTCTCCTAAATGCATTTGATGCTTCACAACGGCTGAGTACAGACAGCCGACCTGACATCTCTGTGGTCATCCCCATTCCTCCTCTGTAATTTTTGTCCCTTCTTTCTTGCCTTTACCCTCTCTTCTTCTCTCTGAAAGCGCTCTTTTCCCTCAGGAATTCTGGGGTCTGTCAGTGGGCATACCCTTAGCTCTCTCCAAAATATGCCTCAGGAATTCCAAGAGCATTTAGTGGTAGTACAGACACCATCCAGCAGACAAGCTCCCACCCTCGACGCCTGTCCCCTGAAATAAACCTGTGTTCCCGTCTCACCACCGTCAGTGCAAGGCTCACCCATATGATAGCTCTGCCCCAAATCTAAAGTGTAACCCAGTTTTTGCATGAACAAACGTTGAGAATTGGCAAATTTCTCTCTTGACGTTACATGCAAAAGCTGTGCATCTCCTCATTTCTGTACTGACACAGTGAGGGACAACACGCTGGCTTCTGAGGAGGGTAAGAGCCCCCGTGACAGGAAGGGAACGGGAGAGGCACTGAACAGCTTATGGAGACACAGGCTCTAGCATGTTGGATTTTTACGCACCAGAATGTCCACGATGCCTCGGAGGAGAATGCACAGGATGCCCTGGTAGGAACACCCCTGATAGCAACCAGGGTAGAACAGGAACCTTGGGAGAAGCACAGGCTTAGGAACTGCAGCAGAATGCACCAGAACGGCAGAACCCAGGGGCAGGCTCGGCGCTTAACTCTTCCAGCTCTCCAGCCCTCTCCCTCTGCCCCTCGCATTGCTGGAACTGAGGCCCAGAGAAAGAGTGAGCTGAGGTAACAAGCTAGGGGTCAGCAGAGCTTACTGAGGGGTTATATGAGCTAGGCTACAGAGGCACTTATGGGCTGAAACGCATTCTACAGAAGAAATACTAGCTTACATCAACTGCATGCTTACCGTGGGCCAACCATGATCTAAGCACGTTACAGGTACCATCACACTAATCTTCTCCTCCTCCTCCCCGTCACCCAGATGAGGAAAATGAAAGACAAAAGGCTGAGCAAGTCCCAGAGCTAGTTAATGGTGTAACTAACAACCAAGCCAAGAGAGGAACCCAGGCAGTCTGGCCCCAAAGCCAGCAAGCTTAGGCTAAGGTGATAGATCTTTCCTGCTATTAGAACTCACATCTCCTGACTCCTAAACCGCCCTACTCTTCCGGCGCCTCCAATAGAGCTTAGTCTGGAGGCAAGGCTGTCCCCTAGGCCAGGGAGCCAAACCGGCTGCCTTCCTAGCCTCTGGGTCTCCACCGTGCCCAGGTGCTGCAGACCTCGTGCTGAACGCCCAGCTAGTGCAGGAGACGGCCTACCTGGAGGACCGCCCGCTCAGCCAGCTGTACTGTGCCCATGAAGAGAACTGCCTCTCCCGGTCCGCTGACCGCATGGACTGGCCCTACGGACACCGGCGCCTCTTGCGCTTCTCCTCACAGATCCACAACCTGGGCCGGGCCGACTTTCGTCCCAAGACAGGCCGCCACAGCTGGATTTGGCACCAGTGCCACAGGTTAGTGCCTGCTTAGGCCTCGGCTCTAGGGGAACGAAACCAGGGTCCAGGGAGCCAACCGGTCTGGTCTCTTCCGGGCAAGCCTTCCTGGGAGGGGCGTGCGCTCTGGGAAAGAGCCTTCCTTCCTAGACGCCTCACTGGCCTTGCCTCTGGGCGGCAGTGAGGAATCCCAGGAGCATCAACCTGCCCTCTCCATCACTCCGTCGCCTGCCCAGGAGGTACCCACATGTCCATGTCCACCACAGTGTCCAACAGAGCAGTCCTTGCCAGCAGAGCTGGTCTCTGTTAGAATGATAGTGGACAGTTTTTCTGTTGGCCCTGAGGCCTTGTCTTTAAAAGCCAGGTGAAGTGGGGACTCCTAGAAACCTGGAGACCCAAAATAGCCATCCCATCCAGGATGCTGGCTGTGCAGAAAAAGCTTGCTGGTTTCTGCAGCAGCAAAGCGAGGCCCGCAAGGAAGAGCTGCTGGCGCTGGAAGGAGACAATGAGCGTTCTTTCCTATCAGGAGCCTCCAGCCCAGACAGAAGGAGAGATGATGTCTGTGACAAAGGCAGAATGGAAAAGGGTGTTTTTTTTCTTCAGGACACAGCCGTGGGTGGGGAAAGCTGAGAGGAACAGGCAGTGACTTTGGGACTTGGCCTTGCTGAGAAAATAAGTACCTTTCCCGGCAGCATGAAGAGCTGTCATTAGAACTGGAAACAATGGTAGCAATTTGGGCCCAGGCTGGCAGGGAGCAGAGGAAGCATCCCTCCTCACTCAGCAACTCCGCTCCTGGGCTGGTTCCTGGACGTGTCTCTTCTTTCCACCTGCAGGCCTCAGGCCTTGTAGCCAGGCAGCCTCCTGGAGCTTTGACCTCTCCTCACCCGGGTGAGACCCTAGGTGACGAGGGCAGCTGTCTTGCTGCCTGGCAGGGGTGCCAGGAAAGTAGGCCACGGGTTACACTCATCTTGGGTTTGGGGGAGAGAAGGGCACTGCCCTGCTATTGTAACGTTCCTCTCTGGGTAAGGATGGGGCCTAGTGCCTCAGCCTTCCCTACCAGCTCCTCTGGGAGGACCCTCTCCTGTTGCCGCCGGCCGGACAGCTCTGCCCCTTTTGCAGGCACTACCACAGCATTGAGGTCTTCACCCACTATGACCTGCTCACTCCCAACGGCTCCAAGGTGGCTGAGGGGCACAAGGCCAGCTTCTGTCTAGAGGACACAAACTGCCCTACAGGTATGTGGTTTCCTGTTGGCATATCCTCCTCTGTTCGATTCCTCGGCCCCTTTGGGCTCAGGATACCCTCTGCCCTGCTTAACAGCCTCAGGCAGCTGGAGACTCCAGCCTGGCAACAGTCAGCACTGAAGGCGATTCAAGAAGATAAATTTCTTACGCTCTCTACTTCCTCTGCATTCCCGACGTACCGTGTACCACTTTTGGAATGCGTAACACCTTCTTCTGGATAATAGTTGCAGACCTGTTTCACTTCTAGGTCCTTTGGGGCTTAGCATGGATTGAGAGTCTGATTCCTATTCGCACACCCCCAGTTCCTAGCCCTTAGAAATGGCATGGTAAAACACTGGCTCTCCTCAGGGTTGTATGGGCAAATGAATCAGCGTAGTAGGGCTGGAATCTTCTAATCACGTTTCCTAGGCCAACAGGAATTTCCACTAGTGCATCCAAAGAAATAATCTCTGTCACAGATGGGCTTTGCTATGGTGCTGGATTCACGCTTAGTAGGAATTCTGGCTCCAACAGGCAAGATATTTAGCTGAAGCCCAGGCCCCTAGTCTGATTGCATTTAATTGGCAATTCAGGGACTCAATAACTGTCAGCACCCTCCATTACAGGAATGCAGAAGCGCTACGCATGTGCCAACTTTGGGGAACAGGGAGTGACCGTTGGCTGCTGGGACACCTACCGGCATGACATTGATTGCCAGTGGGTGGATATCACAGACGTGGGCCCTGGGGATTATATCTTCCAGGTAAGTGAGCTCAGGGATTCCCCACAGGAGTTCCATTTCTTCCAGATGTTCCAAAAGCTCCCTGAGGTCAAATGAAGAAAGAGAGCTTCATAAATAGGATCTCTGACATGTCTGGCGCTTGAAGGAGCTACACCATAGGGGAAGGGATCAGAATCCGGGACCTAGGTTTGAGTCCGGATTCAGTGAACAAGGGGCACGTCACAACTCAGTCCCCATCTATAAAATAAGGACCTTAATGCCTACTTCCTGGGGTGGCTGTAAGGGTTAATGAAGAAGAGGAGCACAGTTTGCAAGACTACATGAAATGTAAAGGATGTCACAGCCACTGTCAACTCAAGAAGCCAAGTCACCTGTTTTCAGCTGGCCCATCTCTCACTCCAGGTGGTCGTGAACCCCAAGCTCGAGGTGGCAGAGTCCGATTTCTCGAACAACGTGATGCGGTGCCGCTGCAAATACGACGGGCAACGGGTCTGGCTGCACGACTGCCACACAGGTGACTGCGGGCCACTGTGAGACCAGCCCTGTGCGAGCTCGGGGAGCTGGAAGACCCTGTGTCCCTGTGTGTGACTTCAGTGTGTGTACAAGGCTGGGGAGGGGACAGAGATGAATTGCCTTTGACAACTTCATAGAAGTTCATAGATTTCTGGAACAAGCTGCATCAGCCCCACCCAGTAACTATTCCTACATCCCTCTTTGTCCTTAAGGTTGTTTGGATTGTAATCTCAGTCTGCCATCTGTCCTGGAATCTTACCTGTTACTTCAGGCCATGTCAGGATTTCCCCTTTCCAGTCTGTTATTTCTCCCCTTCCTTTCATAGGGTCTTTCTTAGTTGCCTCCATCCCAGGCTGACTGCCTCACAGGCAAACGTAGAAGTCCCCCGGATCCGTGTTGCTACCGCCAGCCCTGATCACTGCTTACAGGACGTGGACCACGGAGAACAGGGCTCAGGACACTTGCAGGATTGGTAATTTCAGGCAAAGAAGCAACAGTCCAGTGGGGAGCAGAGTAAGGAGGTGGCTGCCTCACTTGCCCGTACAGAAAGGAAGCAGTGCCTCTACCTTAGAGTTTAAAGTGCTTGTATTTGCTGTGGGGTGTGTGCAGTCACTCCCACGCTTTGCACACAGAGGGTGGAGGTGTGTTCATTTATTCCACAAACACTTATTAAGACCTACCTCTGTGTTGAGCACTGCCAGGCACTAGGAACATAAATAGGCGTAACAGGCAGAGCTAAGTGTCAGGTAGGGTAAGCAGACATGCAAAAGGGTAACTCCAGTCCTACTGGGTACCCCAGAGCGCTGTGAACTACTGCTGAGCAAGCAGAGCGCTCTCCCAGCAACCACCTGGAGGCCAGCCGAGGTTTCTCACAGGAAGGGACATCTGAGCTGGCTGCAAGGAGAGGCACAGGTCAGAGAGGGGACGAGGAGAAGGCGCATAGGATTTGGCTTCAGAGGGCTTCACTGGGCACCAAATCCAGTTCCACCACCTTCTGGCTTTAAGACAGTCAGGAAATCTCCTCCTCAGAAGTTGTCTCTTTTGTAAAATAGGGCTATGCAGTCACACCTACTAGAGCTCTTTGCAGGGAGCGTTACGGTGGCTCCTGCTGAGAGAATGGACTTGATCCCGTGGGCTTCTGGGAACCACTAACAAATTTCAGCCAAGGAGGCAGGAAGATCAGATCAGATTTTCAAAAGATAACTCTGGCAACAGATGGAAGACAGTGAGTAGAGGAATGTAAGGATTTGAAAATCGTGAGACTGCGTAGATTCCGCTGCCATTAAGTGAGACAGGAGCGTGAGAGCGATCAGGGGTTGGAACCTAAGGCTGCCGGCGTGGAGGCACAGCCTCTGTGATGCTGCTGGCAGGCTGCAAGGGGACCAGGGCAGCGAGGAAGGAAAGAACACTACGCAGCTCTGACCCCTCCAGGGTCCTTGCAGGAAACACAGGCCACACCCAGGTGCGAGCAGGAGGTTATTTAATGAGAGGACTACACTGAGGTGTGAGTGGGACTAAGATGAGGAGTGTTGAGATGTCCAGGGACACGCAAGAGTGGAATGTTGTTATCACCTTGGGCTTGAAGGGGCAAAGTGTGTCCTGGAGCCAGGCGAGCGCTAGCACTGAGGAGGAGGGAGCAGCGGGCAGGAGACCATCACTGCACAAACAGGGGAAGAAATGCCCCGGCCTCTCTCCTTCCATCCTCTAATCTCGTGCTGTTTCTTCCCAGTGACCTACATCAGTCGGCAGTCTCTAGGGGTCAGGTCTCCAGGGCATGAGAGAACAAGGGTAGAGAATGAACCTGGGGAGGGGGCGAGGGAGAGTGACCAGCACAACCCTTTCCACTCAACAGCCTATCTTCCCGATGTCCCTGCAGCTACGCATCTGTTGGCATCTATTTCCATAAAACGGACTGTTCGTGCCCACGACTAACCTGATGGAAAGGCTGAGCTGGGCAGGATGTCTTGGTGTTTGTGAAGTTGTCAGGGAGGGGATGAGACTCCGGTCAGGTCGACTACTTACCTGCCCTCCTCTGGTCCGCAGGGGACGCACACCGAGCTAACACAGAGCACTCCCCGGAACAGGAGCAGCGTCTCAGGAACAACCTCATCTGAAGGCACCCCTGCGCACCCCCAGCTGCTGCCCACACACCAGATACCTCAGCTTATTGGAGCCATGCCCTTCACAGAGCCCTAACTCAGAGGTTAAGGGGCCAGTGCCAAGGGGCACCAAGAACCAGCTCAGGAAGCCTTCTGATGGCAAGATCACCACACCAGGGCGGCACTGCTCCCTCAGGATGGCTCTGGGTCTATCCCCTGAGGGCCTTTGGTCTCTGGACTATGGCCTTCGGGCTTTGTTCAGCTGAGCTCCTCTTCCATAGGAGACCCAGTCCTTCCCGGATCTTGCCCGAGTTCATGGTTCAGGAGCTATCAGTTCCTTAGGAATGGACTGTGGCCCAGTCCCCCATCTAAATGGTGCTTTGCACATGTCTTGGAGGAGGACCGAAATACACAGGAGGAGAGGTCAGCTCTCTGCTAGGAGCTCTGTGCAAACACAACTTGTATCAAAGTCACAACTGGCAAAGAAGCTGGTGAATTCAGTCCCTTGCTTGATAGGTCCGCATTCAGAATTCAGCTACCATACTCTCTAAGAGTCTGTTCTTTAGTGCCCTTACCTTTGTCCTACTGTCCATACGGGTGTTTCTAATATCCCTGGAAGCTCAGGCCTCAGGCATCCCCTCATCTCCTGACGGGCCCAAACCACCAGTTACTGAGTGCTTGAGACGGGGCAAGATTCACAGGAGTGGCCAGATATGGTCTTCCCGCAGAGCAGCAAGAGGAGGCCGAACATAAAGAGTCCCGGGTGCTGTGGACCCCAGCTGCTGCCAGGCCCTCTGCCAAGGGAAGAACACTTGCCCTGACCCCGGCAGGCAAGGTCACTGTGCGCCTCAGGACCGGCCTAAAAGGTCGGGTCCCCCAGGCTTCTGGAGTGAATTTTGGGTTGAATAAAGTTTTGCAGTGGAAAGAACGTGGGTCAAACAGGCCGCTCATCTCTGCAGGAAAAAGAAGACAGGTCTGGTAGAGTGGAGGACAGGAGACTACGGAGAGGTCAGAAGGGGAACATTTAATTTAGTTAAGGACTAAACCTAGGAGAGGCCACCATCCCTGCCTGACCTGGCTGTTGGCAGGCCCTTGCTCAGGTGGTATAAAATCCCATGGTCTTCCTGGACATGATTCTTAATCCTGTCTCCACTAAGACACACTTGCGAGATGATCCTTATAGGTCTGATGCCCTAATGCCAATAAAGGTTGCTCACTATGGACTGCTACAAAGACAAGACTGGCTGTGATTCTTGGCAGTTCCCAGCACCCTGACTCTACCCCTTTTCACTCCTGGTGACCTGGTTACTAAGATGTGTGGAGCCCACATACTACTCACAACAGCCCCACTGCACTTCTCTGACATCAGCCCACAGTCTGCTTCGCAATTCCCTCCCTAGGCTCCGTGGTGAAACATGGGTTGGAAAGGTTAAGGGATGAAAAGTAGGAGGAAAGAAGAAAAAGTCCAAAGATGGTAAACTTTTACAACCAAGGCTGCAAGGCCAGAGCGAATGGTGGTAGATGGGGCAAGATTACAATAGTCCTCCCGTCCTCACACATGAGAGCTGCCCTTCCTTAGCCGGTAAAAAGGGACCCGCTCTGGGGTATCCTCTGTGAATACAAAGAAGCGCGCTTTTCCTTCTCCTCTACCATCCCTCTTCTCAACTCCCTCACCTCCTTCATTCGGGCAGAGGGAGCACTATACTTTGGCATGGCAGTTTAGGTAAACAAGGGAAGGACTGATTTCCTGTTGGATCCAGCAAACATCTCCCAAACAGTAACAACATTATACTCGCACATGCACCCAATGGTCTGTGAAAGAACGCGTAGCTGGCGGGGGAGCGTGTGGTGACTGATGACTGGATTCAGGCAGGGAGGTTACCCACAGCTTCTGGCTGGATCCAAGTTTCCAAGAAGGCCAGAAAAAGCAGGCCAGGCAGCCAGCCACCAGCTACGGTCTCAGTCTTGCTGCCCACATCACACATTTGATAGGTGCAACCAGTTCTAATTCTTGGAAGAAGCTATACAAGGGTTGTGCTGTTACACCTCTGACTTGAAAGGGAAGGATATGGGAAGATGCGGCTGGCATGACTTGTAACTAGATGAGGAATGTTAACAGAATAGCAACGACCAAATTCCAGACAGAACCAAAAATGATGATTTTCACCTCGGCATTCTTGTCTGAGAAACTGAAGAACTAGGAACCTCAGCTTACCATTCAGATGCCTAATTTATTCCTATTCCGCAAAGACTTCCACTCCATGAGGAGTATACTGGAACTCAAGGGGAATGTATCTATCTACTATAAATTCCAGGTGATACTGGGATTCAGAAGTTCAACATACATGAAGCAACATATAACACACAGCAGAGTGCGTTAGCTGTCTTCTCAAATATCTACCAAAGGAGCCAGTGGCAGCTACAGGGTGCTCTCCAGTTAGCTCAGTGTACAAAGGCATGGTGTAGATATGACCAAGGATCTGATTCCTGTCTGGACAAGCTCAAGTAGTCCGTGCTGGGTCAGGGCAGGTGCTCTTTCTTACCTCCAGCCAGTATACATCAATTCCAGCTACTGGAAAAATACAACTAAAAAGCACATTCTCTACTAAGGGCCGATGCAGGAGCACTCCTTAGCTTTCAGTTTTGGCTAAAAAAATCCTTTCTCTGGATCTACTTATAAGGATAAATCTGAAAGTTAGAGGTGGCTGACTGTTATCCGAAAAAAAGTGTAAGTTACTAGCCACCAAGTACACAGCATTAGAATGAGGACAAAAGTAACTTCTTGAAATTATGAGTACTACAAGAAAACTGGGTAATAAACACGGGACTATGTGTTACCATTAACAATGCCCTTGGAAGCCAAAATGCTGCCAGAAAGGGGAAGCGCCCTCAAAGGAAAGTGATAGGAACAATCACTTTTTTTTTTTTTTTTACCACCCAAGGCCATTCTCAGCCTTGAAGAATCAAAACAGAGCAAAGGTCTACCTCAGAGGTATACTGTTCAGTATGAAACCTGGCTGGTTTCCTGCATTTCCTTTCAAATGCAGCCATACTGTTCAAACAGACTTCCCTCTGTTCTACGATGACAGCACAAGCTGTACAGCCAGCTGCCCTAAGCAGTGCTGGGGCAGAGGGTCGAGAGGACCTAACGACCCCTCCAAACTTGGAATGGAGGTATTGAACATGAACAAGGGACAGTTTCAGAACAGACAAAGGATGAGAAAAACAATGCTGAGGAACTGTAAGAGGGCTCTAAGACCGAAACAGTGGCAGGGATCAAGACCCACGGCCAGTGTCATTTGAGGAACGTTTGGACGGGGCCCCACTACACCATCTTCTAGGCAATGCTAATAATCCATCATTGTCATGGGCACTAAATCATACAAAAATGAGGCTGCTGCCCTCATTGAAAGCACAATGAGACATCATTTCTTGCTCTCTCAGCATCTGGAGGTCTACCACTACGATTTCTTCAAAAACACTGAGAATGCAGATATGAGAAGGATAAAGCCTGAGCTGACTGCTCTGACTTGTCCACGTCTTTTAGGAAATCTCTTACTGCCCAGAGGTGTGTGTTTGACTCGCTGCTCTTCACTATAATGGACGAGCTGGTATGGCTTTTGCCAAATGCCTCTGGCAAAGGCGGAGAAGATCATACCAAGAACATGCTGTGTGCCAGAGGCCTCCTGCAGGATGTCAGATTGGACAAAAATGGCAAAAGGCAAGAGGGTGGGGTGGGGATGTGCAAAGAGGACAAGAAGGGGAGAGGAGCCACCACATTAGACCAATCCCAGGAGAGTACTCTGTAGACCAATCCCAGGAGAGTGCTCTGTAGACCAATCCCAGGAGAGTGCTCTGTAGACCAATCCCAGGAGAGTGCTCTGTAGACCATTCCCAGGAGAGTGCTCTGTAGACCAATCCCAGGAGAGTGCTCTGTAGACCAATCCCAGGAGAGTACTCTGTAGACCAATCCCAGGAGAGTGCTCTGTAGACCAATCCCAGGAGAGTGCTCTGTAGACCAATCCCTGGAGAGTGCTCTGTAGACCAATCCCAGGAGAGTGCTCTGTAGACCAATCCCAGGAGAGTACTCTGTAGACCAATCCCAGGAGAGTGCTCTGTAGACCAATCCCAGGAGAGTACTCTGTAGTATACTCTGGGGCACAGAGGTGATCAGCAGTCTACTGCTCATCAATAAAACCAACAGACCCACCGAATCCATGCACAGCATTACAGGGGTGAAGATAAGGGAAGAACTGCTCTCTAATTTCTTTAGGGGCATGACAAAACTGACCAAGAGCAGAGTGATGTATGTCATAAAATGGGCTTTAATGTCTTTCTCTTACAACGTGGTAGTACTGCTTAAACTGGAACTGGCACACAGCTCCCAAGACCGGCTTCCTGTAAGGAATGAAGCGGGCGTGCCCCATGCTGCCATGCGGCTGGAGCAGCCCCAGGCACTCAGCTTAGTACAAGCTCTGGAGTCCAAATACCTACACCTGCTGCAGTTCACCAACTCTGGGGTTCTGGAACCGGCAGTGCAGATTCTGTGAATACCAAGCACTCCAGATACCGTTCCATCTCCTTGTACTAACAGCTCCCTCCCCTCTGACCGCCGACCTCACCCGCCCCCTGCAATACTGCTGTTCTCAGCTTTGTGAGGTACTAAGGAACACCCTGCCTTTGCGGTGCCTTAATCTCCCATCATCACAGGTTTGAATCCTCTGTTTTGCATTTGCTTAAAACATCTTGGAAGTGTGACTTGCCCTGTCCAGAGGACTCCTGGAAGTCACATCTTCCAAGTTTCTTCCTAGCTGATGGCTTCCTTCCACGTCCAACACAGTTAAGGCAGTTCCAAAGAACTGCACTTAGGAGTGAAGACAAACAGGAGTCTGTCTTCCTCCTATACCTCATCAGCCCTTGTCTTGATGGCTTATCTCTTTCTTTCATTAACGTGCACGTCTGCATGTACACAGAGCTCTGGAAAAATCCTCTGAAGACTGGAAATATTTTCTGAATTCCTGGAATTATCCCTGTCATCAAATGATGTTCAAACTGCAGACTGGTCTCTGCCTTCCCAGATGTCTTCCCGTTGCTTGGCTTCCAATTGTTTTCTCTCTGAAAATAAGGGCAGTGTTAAGATGGTTAAGTATAACTTCACATAACCAGTGACTTTCGCTTAATCTGAATTACAAGGCGAACTTTAATCATGAGACAGGTGAATTCCCTAGTTTTCTCTTACCTGATTCCAAGAGTCAATATCTTTAACTTTCCAAGTGCTTTGTAAGTGGGAACAATGTTTCTCTTACTATATAATAAATAGAGAAAGATCTGTGGCTAATAGAAATAAAAAGCATATGGAATAAGTCAGAACCGAGCAGGATCCAGATTTTTGTCTTGCTGATAATATATTTATTTTAATTATCTTTCTAAACTGTGTTAGTGCTTCAGTAAAATTGCCCATTATTCCCAGTCTACTGATCTATATACATATTTCAACAGGCATCAAGAATATGTTTCAATATTTTTCTTCTACTTTCTTGCTCAAATGGAAATAGTAGCCACTGGGCTTTAGTCATATCTCTCTACTACAATTCTACAAAAAAAAAACAAAACAAAATTTCACAGGAAAATCAAATTTCAATATTTTCAGAGCACTTTCAGGAGCCAGGAATCTTCTGGAACACCAATTCCAACATGGAAAAATGACCACATATAATGGAGGGAAACTAAGAACTGTTTCTAAAAACAAAAAATGCACAAATCTGGGCAATCCATCTTCAAATTTTAACACAGAAGCTTAGTTTCCATTTAACACTTTCACCAATACCTGAGACAATAAAGACCATACACGGTGTGGTGACCCAAGTACTTCACTAGGTGCCACAATACCAGTTCTAATTTCATGGCTAGTCAGTCATTGATCTTGACACCATAAAATGTAGATGATTAAGCCTAAGTGCTTCCTTCCAAGGGCAATTATTTCGACTAAAAGATTTTGCAAGTCATGAACCAGGGGGATTACAGAAATCAAGGTGAGTTTGGAGTTAATTCTTGCTATTCTGACATATCTTTCCAAATCAGCAGAATCCCTTACGGAATTCCTATACTGTATTTGACTCAACTTTAAGGGCAAAGAACTTGATAAGGAAGCTAACTGGCACTTGGAAATGTGAGAAAGAGAAATTTGCTGCTATTTGGGCACCATCTTGTGGCATTATCTGAAAATAGCAGCAAAGTTACAAAAGGCAAAAAATGGGGGTCAGTAAATTCCAAACTGAAGGCTCAGCGTCATGTGACTCAGCTTTAAGGCAGGCTTAAATTGGGTTGAGATTCTCCAGGGAGACAGCACGAAGGATAACTGGCTTGTCTAAAGGATTCTGGGATTTCTTAGGAAGCCTGACTGTGGTTCTGATTCTTACAAACAGAGAAAAGTTAGGAGAGGATCTAAAGGCAAAGGCAACCTTGGATGAAAACAATCAAAAAGTGGTCCTGGGTTCCAAGAAAAAGTGAAGAAACTAGAAAAGTGAATTGTTAGAACTCAGATTTTTCAATAAACTCAGAAACTTAAACCAGAGAGGCAATATGGAAAGCTTTAGGAAAAGAAATCCGGGAGTAGTAGAAAAACAAATGACTGGTCCATAATCCACGATTTCAAAATCGAAGTAGCACTGAAAAAAAAAGTTTTTTGTTTTTTAAAAAGTTTGGGGTCAAAACTCCTTTGGTGGTAAATATAACCTGAAAGGACATAAGGCCACAGAAATATTAATGCTAATGTGTTCGATTTTGGTGTTATGAAACATGTATTAATATATTATCTTTCTAAAATTGGAAAAGTTTAGAATTCTGAAACATTTCCTACACTAATGCTTTCCAACAAAAGACTGTAGATCTGTATTACCAAATATATGTAAATATAAGAGGGAATTCTGGTGGTAAACCATATGATAAAGTCAGCAAGAACAGAGAGACAAACTGAGAAGCACAAAGAAATAGTGAAAATGTGAGGCTTAAATTTATAAATATAGAACATGAACAGAATACAGAAATACAGGTTAGGATGAGACCTAAAAATATTTTCTTCATCTTAAAGAAAAAAATGGAAGCTTGGAGGTGTTAAGTAACTTGCCTAAGATTACATAATCAGTGAAAACCTGAAGCTGGAATCCAGGTCCTTAATTCTTAAATCAGCATACTTTCTACTGTCCTGACCTCTGAAGAGAGGATCTGAAAATATTTACACAGAAAAGGAACAAATGTGGGAGAAAAAAAGTATTTTGTAAAAGATAAAGAATAAACATGTTTCCCCTTTATCAAAGAGAAAAGAAAGTAGGTAACAGCTGACAGACTGTATTAAAAAAGCTCCTATTAACTTTAACTCCACCAATTACAAAAAGTAAGAGAAAGCCCAACAGCAGCCATAAGGGCAAGGAACTAAAGAAGAATATAGTGTCAGCATGAAATGACTAACCTAAAGCACTAACGTAAGCTGGCCCTGAAGACTTTTATTTCTCAGTACAATATATAAATTGGCAGAAATGATTACATTAAATAAGTTGACTTCTCACTGAGGGAACAGAAAGTGCTAAAGATGAAAAAGGGGCCAGTTTGGTGTCGTGTTTACAAAAATAAAGAAAAGGGATGGAAATTAAAACCTTCAAAATTTACTTCTACACCTAAGAAAATAATGAAGAAAAATCATCACAAAATCCACTTGTAGCCACCTACAGAGTAATAATCAACCTGAAGACTTGAAGTACAAGTCTGGTCAAACTAATCTAACTGCTTCTTTTACGGACTGACAGACCTGGTAGATCAAGGAGAGGTAACATAAATAACCTCTTCGTTTTAGATTTCAGGCTTACCAAGTATGTATTAATCATTAATATACTGGGAAAAAATAGTCTGGCTCACGTAAGTGTTAAGGGAGCATTTAACTCTAGAGGGTGGAATGATTATCAATGCATTAAGTATAACACGTGTTATTTACTCAGCAATAATTGGTGAAATGGTCAGTCAGTCCATAAACATTTTCCTCTCTGATATAGGCCAGAGACGTAAGTTTACTAAACAGCAGGTGACACCAAAAATATGGATAAATACTGCATCCCACAGAAAAAGGTCAGATTAAAATGAAAGGAAATGTGGTTAGAAATGAAGGGAACTTCACGTCCAGGGAGAAAAGACACCAAGAAAATGCCGTAAGACCTAGATTATGAGTCAGCAACGCAGCACTGTTCTTGAAGGCAGAATAATGGAATTCCTAAAAAGGATTTCAGAAGGCAGCTGACTGTGATTAAATTTTTATTACAGTTGACTAAGTATCCTATAGAGATGATTTTACTTTTAAGTTCTCAGTGATTTCATTAATCAAACTAAGGGATCAAATTATTGTTTACATAACTCTGCCTCTCAGGCCTATGACCCAAAAGATGGCCTTTCAGAACCAGCCAATTAATCATATACTCCCCAAGAATAAAATGGAACAAAGTTATGAAATAAAATTATGGCAGGCTTTGAAAATGAGAGTGGCTTATTCTGAAAACTTTGATTCCAACTTTAGGTGGGAATCAAATGTTCTGATAAGTGGAACACGGGGAAATTTTACACGTATTCCTGAGTCTGGTCTTTAAAATGTGGTTTTATCATTTAGTGTGAATCCTTGATTTAAAACGTGATTAAGTCAAATACAAAGTACTCAAGGACGATCTATGTTTTCATTTCCCACTCTTAGTATAGTTCTAATCTGTCATGCGCTCTGCTAGACTAAAAGATCTATCTGTTCCTCACACTCAGGGACTTGTGACTAAAGCTCTTATTTTCCAGATATATAAAATATGATTTGCTTAAAATGATTTGAGTACTTCCTTTTTCTCGATTCTCCCCAGAGTAGCTTTAATTTCTTAATCTCCTTTTTAAGGATTAAGACAAAGACTTCTCAATAAAAGGGTAAGAAGACCAAAGTAGGGTAAAGGAAGTTATCAGGAAAGTATTTATACCTCAAAATCCCAAATTCCAAATTCAATAATTAGAAGGGTTCCATATGTAATGTTCAACGCTGGATTTTATAAAGAAAATCATGGAGGACTTGAAAGGGTTCAGAGTAGAATCATGAGTGAAATAAGACATATGAAGAAAAATTAAGAGTAACAAATGTCATTCATGTATTCAGTCAATGAATATGCACACTGAGTATCTCTTTATGAACTAGGCACTGTGCCAGACAGCAGGACTCTTGAAGTGGGAAAAAGAAAGGCTAGGAAATTATTCTATAGTATTATTAATAAAAGTACCTATATCAGGATGGCACAAAGATTTCGATTTCTATTTCTATGCTAATTCTGATCTATTGGCTACGGTCAAGTCAAAACTCATCAAGAGTGTCATGACTGATTAGCACTGTCTGTCATGGATAATGAATGGGGAGCAACAGTACATAGTACACATTTGTCATTACTGGCTTATATTATTATAATGAATACTAATTTCCCAAGAGTCACATAAATAATAGTATTCTAAATACGTAAAGCACCTTTTAAACATTTTTATACATGTTAACTTATGTTGCTCAAAAAATTCTCCATGGTTAGGTAAGTCAGGCATTGCTTTCACTTTGTTGGAAACTGGGGCACAGAGAAGTATAAGAAAATTGCCCATGGTCATATAGCTAGTTAATGGCAAAAACTCTATTATAGCCCAGATCCTCTCACTCCTAAATGATCTGCCCTGATCTTTACAGTTAAAGGCTGTTAGAACAGAATGATGTCCATATGTTCCTGAATTTCTACTAAATAAAAAAGAAGAGGAAACTGTTTTAAACTATTGTACAGATTTAAGTTAGACCTATGGAAGAATTTTCTGACAGTAAAAGCTCTAACCGTTGGAAAGGATAACTAAAAAGAAGCCTGTCATATTTTATTTCCTGAAGACCTTAAAATGTTTTTTTTTTTTTTGGAAAAAAATGTTAATTACCCCAAAACTCCTTCAAAAGGGATTACACTATTATAAAAGGAACATGGGTTTTAATTAGAGAGGCCTAGGTTCAAATGTCTCCTTTCAATTTACCAGCTGGGTGACCTTAGACCAGCTACTTCACCTCTCTGGGCCAGCTCTAAACTGGAGATAATACCATCCCCATCCAGAGTTATCATAACATGTTGTATTGCCAGGAATTTCCTTCCAATCCTTTTAATTGCAAAAACCTCTATGTGGCTTTTAATCTTAAAATCTTCAGAACTGAAAAGAGAGGAGAAACAACTGCTTAAAGTATCAGGTTCATACTTTCTTTCTTACTCAAGGCAGATATCCCCACCAGACTGCAAGTCTTAAGGAGAGGAACAACATCTTGCCGTTTCTCTAACTCTCCTAATTAGGGAGCACAATGCCTTGCACAGGGTAGGTACACAGTGAATTCCAAATGTAGTTGATAGTGTATCACAGGCAATTGAAAATAAAAAGAGTAATGACAAGAAAAAAATATGTACTGGAATCTGTGCTGGACTCACCATAAAATGATATTTTGCTACTATCACTAAAAACAGCAGCAGCTCATATTTATCACACACTTATTATAGGCCTAGAGAAACAGGAGGGAGAGTGTTCCTATCGGTTTTAAAGATGACTAAGTATCTTTTGTGGATTATCTCACTTGATTTCCATTTTATGGATGAGGAAACAGGCCTCCAGAGAGTAAGTAATTTGCCTAAGGTGACATAGCCAGTGAATGGCAGAGCTTAGATGTAGACCCAGGCAGTCTGATTCCAGAGTCTATAATGTTATTTCCTATGCTGTACTGACCCCTTTCCCTCCAGTGGAAGAAGAACTGGAACAGAAGTATCTGTTCTGTTTAATACCTAAACAGTACTTTTAATTTCCACAGAAAAAAAATCTTTAAGTGAGAAGTCTTGGGCTCCATGCAATTACAAAAGTATATGCTCAATGCATAAAGAAGCCAGAAAGCTATATCAGGAATTTTCCATACGCATTTTCTCAGATATAAAGAATGGGAGAGTTCTGAAACATAATAAAGGAAGAGTCCTCTATAACCTGTAAAGATTCAGGACCAATGGATAGGAGAAACTTACCACCGTGGGTCTCTATTCACAACTAAACGCCTTCTTTAAAAAAGTAAGTAACAGGGTACCCACTTAGCCAACAGCCTCATTTTTAATTTCATCACTGAAATGTCCTTTGCATAGCTGAGCATTTAAAACAAATTCAAGTGGAACAGTATGCTGATGTGCCTACAGAGAAACAGAGGGGGATACTCAAGTGATAGCCATACAAAACTATTATTGCAGTACCTGTAGAAATACAAGTGATATTACACACATAGGGAAGCAGGAAACATTGCAAAAAGAATCACATCTCCTTTTATAGATACCATTGTTATTACCCTCTATTGATTTTCTGAGATAACTGTGGTTATCACAGAGAAATCATTTTCCTCAGAGATAACCAATTAATAAAGGGTTAAGGACACTGCACATTCTACTTTAATCTAGCTCTGACAGTGCCATGTATAAAAACCAGAGGAATCTTCCCCTGTTTCTATAGTCTGTAGGAAGCCTTTCAGTCAAGAATGCATGGAAAAAATCAAAACTGCCTCATTATAATCATTAAGGTTTCAAAAATGAGTTGGGTTCAACTCTGAAACTCTAGCACCTGCCATGACACCCTCTGTCACTGGTTATCTGGCCAGTGCAGCTGAGAGTCTGCAAGCTGCCTGCTATCACCAAAGCAGAGTGGACAGGAAGTATTAATGGCCTTGTTAGACCGGCAATAAACAAGGAGTTTGAAACTTCCATTCGTTTAATGGAAAAATGAAGTTACTTTTCGGTAAGTGGAATTTTCAGAATAAATTGTCTTCACAGATTCCACAGATCGAGGGCTAAGGCAATCAGACTGTCTAAAGCCTGAAGGTTGATAAAAAGCACTTAAGTGCTAACCGGAGTCCCAAGCCTTTACGTACAAGTCAACAGCCTATAAAGGGGAGAGAGACATTTAACCTCAACTACAAACTATAGGGAAAGAAAAACCCTGCTTGTGGATCAGTTGAAATATTCTGAGGACTCTTAAGTACTGGAAAATAATCAGAAGATTAGGCTAACCTGGATGTGCTCTAATGGAGCCACTCAGGACTGTCTTTAAAGAAAAAATTACCTTCTACAGTTATTATCATCAATGTCAGATGCTGGCTTCTCCTTAATTTGTCTTCTATCTAAGATCTAAACCATCTGATAATATCATGGCAATCATGGCCCAGTAAAACCACAGCAAATAATGTTTTCTGCCTGGGAGACTATTATGTCTTCATAGGAATATTTTTCTGAGAGTCGGGAGCAAGAACTATAGAAATAGCCATGGATAAGCTAAAAGGACTGAACCTATCTCTTGGAAAACAACAGTAGGAACATGGATTAAGATGCCTTGGTGTGGAACAGGCAGACAAATTCTAAAATGTCTTCCTCCTAAATATAAGGCATGAAAACAATTCCAATGTATGTAGGAGGCTTCTAGGAAATGGAAATGCCAAAATGGAATGGGCTTCATTCTTTTTTTTTTTTAACACATGCCTTATAGTGAACTCTAAAGGGACTAAAGAAAACACCATCAACTTAAACTCACCGCGGGCTTCTTGCAGTTTCTTAAGTTCTGCTTCCCGTTCGGTTTTGCTTTGCTTACTTCGAACCCCAAGGGCACTGATGACTAACCTTCTGGCTAGGGCTGCTGAAGTCTCAGGACGCTCCTTTGCTGGCTGGAGAAACTCTGAATGGGAGAAAGGGAGGGAGCAGGAGGGAGTAAGGAAGAAAAAGCACTCTAGCTCCAAGTGATTTAACTCAGTAATTAACATACCAAATAGACTAACAAGGGCTGTATCAGCAGTAATTAATACAAGCCTGATAGATGAAGAGCAGAGGAAGTTAACATGGCAAAGCACAAACAACCCTGCCTTCATTATCTGTATTAACAAAATTTCTTACAGTGACTCTATCAAACAGCTAAACACAGAGGTAAACTAGATAAGGATGTCATCAGAAAATGGTTGCTGCATTGCTTGCAGTTAGTATCTCCCACTCTCTCCAAGTGGCTACTCCAGTGCTATATTTCCAACACAGCCTTTTCTCCTTAAAATAATATTTCCTTTAACACTAAAAATAAAAGTGATATGTCCTTAGAACTCTGGATGCTATACAAGTGCTGGAAAAAACAATACCACCACTATCAACAAGAAGAAGCTCCTGAGATTATAGGCTTACCAGCATAAGCTCTAGCTTTGGCCTTGGCTGCTCTCGTGGCCTGCGACAAGGGCCGGATCTTCACCATGGTATGTTTACTACCCAGAGCATCACGAGCTGTTAAGAGAATAAATATAAAGAAGTAGAAGACATGAAGAAGAGTGATGCAAAAAAAAAATTTAAGGCTAGTTCTTAAAAGTATTTCCTAGATGTTATGCTTTATTTTTCATCATGAGCAAAAGAAATGGTAAGCTCTAGAAAATCCGTAAGGAACAAAATGGCAGCGATTATTTTAAAACAGGGATCAGTAAACTATGGCTTTGTGACCAAATCCAGCCAACCACCTGTTTCTGTAAAGTTTTACTGAAACAGAGCCATGCTCATTCATTTGCATACTGTTTAGGGATGCTTTCTGGCTACAACACAAGAGTTAAGTAGTGACAGAAACCTTATACCCTAAAATATCTACTATCTGGCTCTTTACAGAATAAGTCTGCAGACCCCTATTTTAGGTGATTCAGACAGGAATCAACATCTCTAATTTCTTTGAATGCCTCTGCATCAGATCTATCATGAGGCCAATGATATAAGTGAAAAGGCTAAATCATATATTCAGAAAGTAGGTATTACAAATGCTCACTGGACAGGTTAAAGGGCTACTGCAAATTCATTTGTCGGGGAGGGGGGTAGAACCAAAAATATTTTAAGATTTAGTCATACTGGCTTCTTAAATCTTTACCTATAATCTGTCTATGCACTATCATAACTGACAGCTATGCAGCAAATAACCTTGGAAGGAGCTCTCTCTCCAAATACCATTGGATTAGGATAAAAAGGGAGAGGGGGAGCAAATGGGCCCCAAAGTAACATGCCTCAAAAACCTCTACCTGCCAATTATCTGTATTGACTGAATAAAATGTCAGGTGGCTGGAACAGAAAGCAAATAAGGACAAGCAGTGCTTAGGAGACTACTTGTAGGAGAAAGTAGGAGAAAACGGACAACAAGCACACTGAAATCCATTGGGTGAATACCTGTAATTGGACTGGAGAATACTCCTAGGGCGTGTGTATCATCCACCCATTTAATATCAAATCCTTTCTTTCTGCAACAAAAGAACAGAATTTTATTCCTTAAAATAAAATTTACTTTTAAAAAACATCTTTCAAATAGTCTCATAAAGCATTTCATGATGAGATAGAAACACTCAACAAGCACACAGGTGGAATGGGGATAATGACACACAAAATGGCTTGGGGTACAGAAGAAGCCACTGAACTTTAAAAGCAATAATACCATCATAAAAAACTACCTGGGAGTATTTTACACTGTAAGCCAGTTTACAGACATCAACTAATTAATCCTCACATGTTCACTGGGGAGGTAGAGTATTTATCACACTATTTACAAGAGATGTTTTTAGGGGACTGGAACTAGAAGAGGTGGAATGAGAAAGCATAGGAGGGGTAGAAGAATATTAGAGGAGGAGGTAGGCAGGGAAGGTCACCTGGATTTAATGCAAATGTAGGCCCAAGGACAGAGACAAGACAGAGAGGAAGAGGGAGACAGGTCATTCAAAGCAAAATCAATCAATCAATCAATCAATCAATCAAATAAGGGAGAAAAGGGACAACTCTAATCAGAGAGGCTGACCTAGTCTTTCTTTCCAGTTGTAGAAGTGAAGTAAGAAAGGGAAACTCAGGTTCTGCCACCTTCAGACCATGCGCGGGTTTAAACTCTCTGTAAGCTAGGTCTGCTCATCTGTAGAGATGGGTACAGTTCCTTCATAACAGAGTTGCTGTGAAAACGGAAGTGAGATCATCCATGACAAGGTAAAGGGCACCGTGTTGAGCACTTAGTGGACATCTAATAAATGAATAGTGCCCATTATTTTTTATTATTAATAGCAATATTCATCAGGAAGATGATTAATATTGATGAAGATGTGATTAAAATATGAAGTTGACTCTGGTGTTTGACTCAACAGGCATTATTATTATACGCTTTTGCACCATGACCTTTTCTTTTTTTTTATAAAGCACTATAAAGGAAAAAAAAGGGAACTGCTAAAATATCTTCCCTCTTTAACAACTAGTCAAGAAAAAATTTCCTTTGAAGGAAAAAGGAATAAAGAGGCTTTGAAGGTTAGTTAGACAATTTCCTGAATGTAAGGGTCAGTTTGACCATGGCGTAAAATGACCACAGGGGTTGAAGACTATGAGAAAGTTCAACAGTGGAAGTCTATATTATAAGATAGTTGACAAAAGAAAGAGAAAAACTTAGATGGGCTCTGGAGGGCCTTTTAGACTTCAGAATTTCATAACCCTTTAAAATTTTTCCCCCTTTTGAGAATGTTTTCCTGTTTCATGGAAAAATGATCTGCAGGTAAGATTAGGAAGAAACAAAGCAAGGGAAGTTAATAATTCTTAAGAAATAACTAATCTTCAGGAAATTCCAGACATCAACAAAATCAATCCTTGGTCTTAAAAGTCATCATTATTAATGACAACCTAAGGTAGTTCTAATTTTGGATTTAATCTCATTGATGCTTTTTAAAACCTATTATGCACTTTATCTGGAACAGACCCTGATACCGAGTCTTAACATAATTGTAATGAATTAGACTGACTGATCTACACTATATGTTTAGTGTAAGATCTATGGCAGAGAGTGTTAACTGTCCTCCATGATCTAGTCACTCCTCCTCTCTTTTAGTTACATAACTGATAAGTGCTACTCCTGTCCCCTCAACCAACAAAATTTAAGTGAGATACCTGGCTACTAGTTTTGCCTGTTCTAGAGCTTTACAAAAAAACAGGGTGCTTGTTTTTGTACATAAAGTTTCAATGAATACAGCCACACTCATTGTCTGTAGCCACACCTGTTGGCTATGGCTACTTTTGTGCAACGATGGCAGAGTTGCCTAAAATAATTACTATCTAACCCTTAAGGAAAAGTTGGGAGCTATACCCTAATTCAAGATGTACATGAATTGAATTTTAACTTTAAATTTGTATATCAGACAATAGACCTGGTTCATTGTTAGATCTGGTTCATTGTTAATGTCAGGATTGGAGCATTAAAGTATAATCCCTTCTTGGTAATGACTTTCTTCCAGACCCTGAAAATCTTTTTCTTAATAACTTATTTTTGGGATTATTTCTTTATTCCTGAAGCTTATTTTTTCTTATAAGCTAAAGATACAGAGGTATACTTCTGACTCTTTTACCTTCTCATACATATGTATGAATTACATACATATATAAGAGGTAGTGCAATTATTCTCAAACCCACTTATTATATCAGTTTTAATTTACATTTTCACTACATAATTTAATGTATTAAATAAAATTAAAATGATGAAATATGAGTGTGAAAAAGAAAAGTTGTGTCTATGGTTTGGAAGACTAGAGAAAGATAAAGTCACTAAAAAAACCAAAACAGCTATTATCAATTATGTTTGGGCAAAAGAGCTTAAAAAAAAAAAAAAAAGAGAGAGAGAGAGAGAGAGAGGGAATTCCCTGGTGGTCCAGTGGTTAGGACCTGGCACTTTCACTGCTGTGGCCTGGGTTCAATCCCTGGTCAGGGAACTAAGACCCTGGAAGCCATGCGGCACAGCCAAAAAAAATTTTTACAAAGAGAGAGAGAGAAAAAACATTTTAACCTATAAGGAATTTGCACTCAGGTAACTCTGAAGGGACACTAAAGTTCTTGCTGGAAGACACAGGTGATATCAGGGTGACATATAAGAACTCAATAGAAGATAGTCTGCCATCAACAGACTAGTTACTTAAAAAAAAAAAGGCCTTGGCACCACATCAAAGACTGGCAAGTAAATGGACATTTATATGTACTGTTAAAATAAACTGGTTGAGACGTATAACGATCATTTTTTTATCATTCTCTACTTGACTATTTCTATCTCGGTGGTCAGAATAACCTCAAATCAATAATTTAATTTACAGCTCTTTTGGACTGTTAGGGCCCTTGGTGCCCGGCAGAAGAAAACACATATCCTCTCAGGAGATATCCTCTTCTTTTACTGTAAGCCTCAATTCTCATAAGCAAAATTCCAAAGGAAATGGTCAGCTGTACAGTTTTTTAAAAAAGTAACTAAACCTCCAAAAAAGAAGCAAGGCACTATGAGTGAGAATTTGCAGAAAGAGAATTAAAAGGACTTAAGGTAAAGAAATTACCAGACATAGACTATAGAAGGTCTATGTTCAATATACTTCTTGAAAATATTTGGAGAAAAAAAAGAAACTAATGACCATGCAGATTTGAAAAATAGAGAACTTTGAAAAATGAGAAACATAAAATGAAATTTAAAAATTCAATGGACAGATTTAACAGCAAATTAAACACAGCTGAAGAAATCAGAAAGCGGAAATTAGAGCTAAAAAAATTACTCAGCATGTAATGGAGACAAAGAAATGGAAAATATGAAAGAGATAACACAAGGATTAAATGAGAAGGTTTAATCTACGTTTAACTGGCATCTTAGAGAATATAAAAGAGACTAGTACAGAGGCAATATTTGAAGAGAGAATGTCTAGTCTTCTCCAAAACCAATGAAAAATACAAGCTCAATAATAATAATAACAAAAGAAACACAAAGCCACATCATACTGAAAATGTACAATACCAAAGACAAAGAGAAAACATTAAGAGCACCCAAAGAGAAAAGACAGATTACTCTCAGAAGCAATAGTCAGACTTTCAGCTGGCTTCTCATCCTACACTAAGAAAGCCAGGAGAAAGCAGAATAAAATTTTCAAGTTTCTGAGAAAAACAATTACCAACCTAGGATTCTCTACCCAGCAAAAATGTCTTTCAAGAATGAAGCTGAAATAAAGCCATTAAGAAACAGCGACGATGATGACAACAAAACCCAACTGAGTGTGTTACCAGAGACTGTTACTAAATTAAATACTAAAGAACATGTTTCATGCAGGAGGAAAAAGATTTCAGATGAAAGGTATAAGATGCAAGAAGGTATAAATGAAGAATACAGAAAGTGGATGAATCTGAATGCTGATAATATAAAACAATAATATAACATCAAATGGAATTTAAAAAGAAAAAAAGATTCAAAATACTAAATCACAATAGCGTATTAGTTGGAGGTTCGTGAGACACTGGAATGGAATTAGGGAATGGAGTTTAAAACCCTTAGAATGTTTGGAAAGAGTGTAAAAATATTAACTTTAGCCATTGATAAATTAAGCAGGCATTTTATAATTTCTAAAGTAACCACCAAACAATAGAAACAGGATCATTTCCCAAAAATATGGAAGGAGAAAAAAATACCTCATCAATCCAAAAGAAGGCAAGAGAAAAGAGAAAAAGATGGGACAAGTAAACACACAAAAAAAGATGGCAGGCATACATCCAAATATATCAATAATTACAATAAATATAAATGGACTAAATGTACCATGAAGACAGATTCCAAAGTCATTATTGATGACATTCTTCTTAAATGCTAAAATGGGGTCTAGAAAGACTATTTAGCATTTTTTAAAGGAACTGAGAAGAAGAGTGGTTTGATACGGATTTCTAATGGACTTGGAAAAGACAATAAACAAACTTGATGCTAAAGTAAACACCGGAAATAGAAAAACAAAAAAGATGATCTTTCAGAAGACATTTTAAGAAAACTTCATTCCACCTTCCCTAACATCCCCAATCATTTGCAAGTACTTACTGATAAGTGCAGAAAATCCGTAGAAGATCTTCAGTACGAAATTCTTGGGGGAAGTCATAAATTTCAATGACATGTGGGAATTCACAATCACTGAGGTCAATATCAGGAACTTCATGGTTGTAATAATCAAATATAGGTTCTTGGATGCTTTCTCTATTCTTCATATTCCCTGATAACTAGAGAGGAGGAAGCATATATGTGACTGTTACATCAAGTCAGAGCATTGTAAAATATCCTCCCATATATAAACAATCCTTTTTGTCTCCATGTTCCTATTCCTTAACCTTTATCATTTGTCTCTGTTCACGAACACAATAATGACTCGGCTCTATCACCCAGCTTATATTATACTTGTGGAATACTTTGATTAATGTGGTGAGTTATGAACAACACATCTTAGAAAATGAATTTCAGAAAATAGCTGAAGAGATGAATTAATAACATTTGTTTTATTTGAGCTTATTGATCAGACCCATAGTTTTGTTTCTGAAAGTGAACAAAAACAAAACAAAATTTTTAAGAATAAAAACACTTTGTTAGGGCTTCCCTGGTGGCGCAGCGGTTGAGAATCTGTCTGCTAATGCAGGGGACACGGGTTTGAGCCCTGGTCTGGGAGGATCCCACATGCCGCGGAGCAACTATGCCCGTGAGCCACAACTACTGAGCCTGCGCTTCTGGAGCCTGTGCTCCGCAACAGGAGAGGCCGCGATAGTGAGAGGCCCGCGCACCGTGATGAAGAGTGGCCCCCGCTTGCCGCAACTAGAGAAAGCCCTCACACAGAAACGAAGACCCAACACAGCAAAAATAAATAAATTAATAAACTCCTACACCCAACATCTTCTTAAAAAAAAAAAAAAAAAAAACACTTTGTTAGTCTACCTTTCGTTGACAGTAGCTTACAAAGAAATTTGTTATGACAAATGTAAGTGGCACAAGTAATTATATTTAAGTTCCCTAGCATGAGAGCTACCTAAAGGAATTTCCATAAAGCAGGTTAATACAGGAATTAATAGTAATGAAGAATACTTAAAATTCTACTATTCTATGGTGTGCAGATTAAATGAGATGATGCAGTAAGTGCTAGCACACTACGTGTCACCTAAGTAAGAATTCAATTTCAACCCAATTTAAACATATTTTAACTAGGTGCTAAATCTATTATAGGCCAATCACCATGTTATTTCTACCCTGCTTAGGATGTAGAAATCAGGAAGAGAATATTCCTCACACCGTAACAATGAGAAAAGACCAACTGACCTATAAAATCATAACTTTTCTTGAGTTTACCATACAGCTGAGTATGCAACACAGAGTACACAAGGAAATTGAAATCCACAGGATGACATGTCCCTCCAAAGAGAAACAGAATATATAAACTGTTTTGCCTCTGGCAGATCATGGGAAGAAGTGGCCACCACATGAGTGGGCAAGAAGATATCAGCTAAATGTTTAACAAATTCTTAAAAGCCTAGAGTGAACTGGTGTATCAGTTTAGAATAACTCAGAGCCCCAGAAAGGAGGGTAATCTGCAATTACTTGCAAGTCCATCCTTATGCCAGTGCCACACTGTCTTGATTACTGTTCTTTTATAAGTTTTGAAACCAGGAAGTTTGAGTCTTCGTACTTTGTTCTTTTTCAAAATCATTTTGGCTATTCTGAGTCCCTTGCATTTCCAAATGAATCAGAGGATCATTTTGTCAATTTCTGCAAAAAATACAGGACAGCTGGGATTGAGCTGGATGTGTTAATCACTTTGGGTAGTATCTTAACAATATTAAAGAAGAGAAACATGGGATGTTTATTCAGGTCCTCTTTAAATTCTTCCAAAAATGTGTTGTAGTTTCAGGGTACAAGTTTTACACTTCTTTTGTTAAATTTATTTCTAACTTTTTAATGCTACTGTCATTGGAACTATTTGCTTCATTTTTTAATTTCTGGCATGGACTTTTTGAGTTACTTTGCAAAAACCAAACCAAACAAACCACTGCATGTCCATGCATTTATAAATTGGGGCTAAATAATGCATTGTGAGAGGTAAACAATGCCTAACTACAAATACCTTGGAACTATAAGAACTGATTATAAAGAGGAAGAAAAAAGAGAGGCAGGATAGTCTGGCAAGGAAATTTGATTATGGCCCTTTGCTCTAATCTGGTCAGCAAATTTGAACTTGTATACTTCCATCCCATTTTTGAGGTAATTATTAAACACTTCAGCCTCTGATACTGATTAAATGCAAAGTGTAAATAATAGCAAAACACACAATTCCTACTCTACATTTCATGGGAAAATAGATATAAAGCCTACAAGTAACATACACCTGACTAGTTTTTCCTATAACACTCAAGACTCCACTATTATCAGGGACTCCTAACTTTTCTTAAGAGGAGAAGAACTTTGTTTCATACTCCCATGGTACTGATATTGTTGGAATCAGCTTGCATGTCTACTGGCAACACATTTTTGGGGGAGGTAGGCTGAGAGGTAGCAGGCCATACTATTAATGGTGTCTTCTCCTGAGAATTTCAACAAAACATTCAAGGGGGCCTTGACAGGGTAAAGAGAAAGGAATACGTGGCACAGAAGGGGGAAATGTCTAAGAGAAGACAATATGGTATAAAGTGAGGATCAGAGCATGATTGTGAGAGGGGAGTGGGGGCGGGCAGGGTAGAGACCACTATCAGACAGGGGTTAGACACAGTAATACAGATGTATTTCAGGAAAGGCCCTAAGATTTGATGCAATGACTTTTTTGCAGTAGACCTGTACTGTCCAACACAGTAGCTGCCAGCCACATGTGGTTACTGAGTACTAGAAACATGGCTAGTCTGAATTGAGATGTGTTTTATGTATAAAATACACATCAAATTTCAAAGACAATACAAAAAATAAAAGATCTCACTAATAATTTCTTATATTGATTACATGTTGAAATGATATTTTGGATATATTAAAAATACGTTCTTGACTTTACCTGTTTATTTTTACCTTTTTAAATGTGGCTCATAGAAATTTTAAATTACACATTTGTAGTTTGCATCATATTTCTACTGTAGACAACTGAAACATTTACTGTTGAGAGTCACATGTATTGAGACAATACTTGTCACAATTGTCAATGTGAAACCTTCATATTTTATGACCAACCTTCATATATTTTTCTTTCATATGGCTAATAAATGTTTGATAGAGCAACAATAGAGGGGAAAGGTTTACAATTTGATACATTCTAATCCATTACAGTCCACAGGAAAGGAAAGTTTGCAAACAACTCAGCAAATAATTTTGAGTTATGAATCACAAATATTTTATGATTTTTACCAAGGGCCTGCTTGCTGTTTATAAAGCATAAGTGAAATCTGAGTATTCCTTCATATGTAGAACCTGCTTCCACAAAATCAACTAAATTAAATTATCTTCCCAAAGTGAGGGTTTTAAGACTCTTATAAGCCTAGTAACCTGCTCTTGAAAACAAGTCTAAAAAACAGTACTGCTTCAGAGCTAGGGACACATACAGACTGAAAATGAGGGGATGGAAAAAGATATTCCATGAAAATGGAAATCAAAAGAAAGTTGGAGTAGCAACTCTCCTATCAGACAAAATAGACTTTAAAATAAAGACTATTACAGGAGACAAAGAAGGACACTACCTAATGATCAAGGGATCAATTCAAAAAGATATAACAATTGTAAATATTTATGCACCCAACATAGGAGCACCTCAATACGTAAGGCAAATGCTAACAGCCATAAAAGGGGAAATTGAGAGTAACACAATCATAATAGGGGACTTTAACACCCCACTTTCACCAATGAACAGATCATCCAAAATGAAAATAAAAAAGGAAACACAAGCTTTAAATAACACATTAAACAAGATGGACATAATTGATATTTATAGGACATTTCATCCAAAAACAACAGAATACACTTTCTTCTCAAGTGCTCATGGAACATTCTTCAGGACAGATCATACCTTGGGTCACAAATCAAGCCTTGGTAAATTTAAGAAAATTGAAATTGTATCAAGTATCTTTTCAGACCACAACGCTATAAGACTAGGTATCAATTACAGAAAAAAATCTGTAAAAAATACAAACACATGGAGGCTAAACAATATGCTACTAAATAACTAAGAGATCACTGAAGAAATCAAAGAGGAAACCAAAAAATACCTAGAATCAAATGACAATGAAAACATGACTACCCAAAACTTATGGGATGCAGGAAAAGCAGTTCTAAGAGGGAAGATTATAGCAATACAATCCTACCTCAAGAAACAAGAAACATCTCAAATAAACAACCTAACCTTACACCTAAAACAATTAGAGAAAGAAGAACAAAAAAAACCCCAAAGTTAGCAGAAGGAAAGAAATCATAAAGATCAGATCAGAAATAAATGAAAAAGAAATGAAGGAAACGACAGCAAAGATGAATAAAACTAAAAGCTGGTTCTTTGAGAAGATAAACAAAACTGATAAACCATTAGCCAGACTCATCAAGAAAAAAAGGGAGAAGACTCAAATTAACAGAATTAGAATGAAAAAGGAGAAGTCACAACTGACACTGCAGAAATACAAAGGGTCATGAGAGATTACTACAAGCAACTATATGCCAATAAAATGGACAACCTGGAAGAAATGGACAAATTCTTAGAAAAGCACAACCTTCCGAGACTGAACCAGGAAGAAATAGAAAATATGAACAGACCAATCACAAGCACTGAAATTGAAACTGTGATTAAACATCTTCCAACAAACAAAAGCCCAGGACCAGATGGTTTCACAGGCAGATTCTATCAAACATTTAGAGAAGAGCTAATACCTATCCTTCTCAAACTCTTCCAAAATATAGCAGAGGGAGGAACACTCCCAAACTCAGTCTGTGAGGCCACCACCACCCTGATACCAAAAGCAGATAAAGATGTCACAAAAAAAGAAAACTACAGGCCAATATCACTGATGAGCATAGATGCAAAAAATCCTTAACAAAATACTAGCAAACAGAATCCAGCAGCACATTAAAAGGATCATACACCATGATCAAGTGGGGTTTATCCCAGGAATGCAAGGATTCTTCAATATACGCAAATCAATCAATGTGATAAACCATATTAACAAATTGAAGGAGAAAAACCATATGATCATCTCAATAGATGCAGAAAAAGCTTTCAACAAAATTCAACACCCATTTATGAGAAAACCCCTTCAGAAAGTAGGCACAGAGGGAACTTACCTCAACATAATAAAGGCCACATATGACAAACCCACAGCCAACATTGTTCTCAATGGTGAAAAATTGAAACCATTTCCAGTAACATTGGGAAAAGGCAAGGTTGCCCACTCTCACCATTATTCAACATAGTTTTGGAAGTTTTAGCCGCGGCAATCAGAGAAGAAAAAGAAATAAAAGGAATCCAAATTGGAAAAGAAGAAGTAAAACTGTCACTGTTTTCAGATGACAAGATACTATAGATGCTACCAGAAAACTACTAGAGCTAATCAATGAATTTGGTAAAGTAGCATGATACAAAATTAATGCACAGAAATCTCTTGCATTCCTATACACTAATGAATAGGAATACATGAAAAATCTGAAACACTCCCATTTACCATTGCAGCAAAAAGAATAAAATACCTAGGAATAAACCTACCTAAGGAGACAAAAGACCTGTATGCAGAAAACTGTAAGACACTGATGAAAGAAATTAAAGATGATACCGACAGACAGAGAGATATACCATGTCCTTGGATTGGAAGAATCAACACTGTGAAAACGACTATACTACCCAAAGCAATCTACAGATTCAATGCAATCCCTATCAAACTACCAATGGCGTTTTACACAGAACTAGAACAAAAGTTCACAATTTGTATGGAAACACAAAAGACCCCGAATAGCCAAAGCAATATTGAGAAAGAAAAACAGAGCTGAAAGAATCAGGCTCCCTGCCTTCAGACTATACTACAAAGCTACAGTAATCAAGACAGTATGGTACTGGCACAAAAACAGAAATATAGATCAATGGAATAGGATAGAAAGCCCAGCTATAAACCCACACTCATACAGTCACCTTATCTTTGATAAAGGAGGCAAGAATATACAATGGAGAAAAGACAGCCTCTTCAATAAATGGTGCTGGGAAAACTGGACAGCTACACATAAAAGAATGAAATTAGTACACTCCCTAAAGCAATACACAAAAATAAACTCAAAATGGATTAAAGACCTAAACGTAAGGCCAGACACTATAAAACTCAGAGGAAAACATAGGCAGAACACTTTTTGACATAAATCACAGCAAGATCCTTTTTGACCCACCTCCTAGAGAAATAGAAATAAAACAAAAATACACAAATGGGACTTAATTAAACCTAAAAGCTTTTGCACAGCAAAGGAAACCACAAACGAGACGAAAAGACTATATATAGCACGGTGGTTAAGAATCCACCTGCCAATGCAGGGGACACGGGTTCGAGCCTTGGTCTGGGAAGATCCCACATGCTGTGGAGCAACTAAGCCCCTGCACCACAACTACTGAAGCCTGCGTGCCTAGAGCCAGTGCTCTCAACAAGAGAAGCCACCACAATGAGAAGCCTGCACACCACAACAAAGAGTAGCCCCAGCTCGCCGTAACTAGAGAAAGCCCACACGCAGCAACGAAGACCCAATGCAGCAATAAATAAAATAAATAAAATAAAATAAATAAATTTATCAAAAAAAAAGAATGGGAGAAAATATTTTCAAACGAAGCAACTGACAAAGGATTAATCTCCAAAATATACAAGCAGCTCATGCAGCTCAATATCAAAAAAACAAACAACCCAATCAAAAAATGGGTGGAAGACCTAAATAGACACTTCTCCAAAGACACACAGGAGGAATTAGAGAAATGTACATCAAAACCACAATGAGGTATCACCTCACACCAGTCAGAATGGCCAGCATCAAAAAATATACAAACAATAAATGCTGGAGAGGGTGTGGAGAAAAAGGAATCCTCCTGCACTGTTGGTGGGAATGTAAATTGATACAGCCACTATGGAGAACAGTATGGAGGTTCCTTAAACTAAAAATAGAACTACCATATGACCCAGTAATCCCACTACTGGGCATATATACCCTGAGAAAACCATAATTCAAAAAGATACATGCACCACAACGTTCATCGCAGCACTATTTACAATAGCCAGGACACGGAAACAACCTAAGTGTCCACCGACAGATGAATGGATAAAGAAGATGTGGCACATATATACAATGGAATATTACTCAGCCATAAAAAGAAACAAAATTGAGTTATTTGTACTGAGGTGGATGGACCTAGAGTCTGTCATACAGAGTGAAGTAAGTCAGAAAGAGAAAAAGAAATACTGTATGCTAACACATACATATGGAATCTAAAAAAAAACCCAAAAAACAAATGGTTCTGATGAACCTAGGGGCAGGACAGGAATAAAGATTCAGACCTAGAGAATGGACTTGAGGACAAGGGCAGGGGGAAGGGTAAGCTGGGATGAAGTGAGAGAGTGGCATGGACTTATAAATACTTCCAAATGTAAAATAGATAGCTAGTGGGAAGCAGCCGCATAGCACAGGGAGATCAGCTTGGTGCTTTGTGACCACCTAGGGGGTGGGATAGGGAGGGTGGGAAGGAGATGCAAGAGGGAGGGGATATGGGGATATATGTATACGTATAGCTGATTCACTTTCGTATACAGCAGAAACTAACACAACATTGTAAAGCAATTACACTCCTAAAAACATGTTAAAAAAAAAAATAGTACCTGACTTGCTATGACATAATTGCCTGATTCCTATTTGTAGAAGGGGACAAAAAGGGTGCAGAGAGCAGAAGGTCAACTAGGCATGGATCACTGAGCTTTTTATTTTTTGTTTGATACTAGGTTCTTCAAGATACAAAAGGAAAAACAAAAAGTTCTGAAGTCACAAGTTACTCTCTACAAACAAAAAATAAATATATGCTACATTATTTGGGAATAAAGTTATATTTATATCTGTCAGATGGGCATGTTAGATCAGCTGCTACTGTTATCCCAATTATAAGGATGGAAAATTACATCACAGAGAGACTAAAGGACATCCCTAAGGTTACAAATCAAATTACTGATAAAGTTTGAATCATAACTCAGGTCTCCTGACCGATAGTCTAGTATTCCTTCTGTAACATGATGAAATGGCCTTACAGTGAACAGAATCAGAAACGGTGGCTATATCAATGTTCAGGACAACTAATTCCCTCTGATTAAGGATTTATGGATACAAGCAGTTCTGGGAGGAAAGGAGGGATGGAGGGAGGATCAATGGCAAAGCTGAAAAGAACTCAGGGGTGCTGATTTCTTTCCAGTCCTATATTCGAGACACCATATAGCTTATAGATTAAACTTCCCATAATACTGCTTTGATCATGACGTTCCTTTGATTAAAAATCTTCAATGGCTGTATTTAAAGCTCATAACCTGGACCCAACCCACCTGTGGTTGGCAGAATGACGGCCTCTCAAAGATGTCCATGTCCTAATTCCTTCAACTTATGAACATGATACATGGCAAAGGAGAATTAAGGTAGCAGGTGGAATTAAAGATGCTAATCAGATGACTTTAAAATAGAGAGATAATGCTGGATTATCTAGGTGGGCCCAATATAATCACAAGGGTCCTTAAAAGCAAATTGTTTCAGAAGAGTCAGTGTGTCAGAGTGAGGCAATATGAGAAAGACTTGGCTGGCCACTGCTGGCTTTGGAAATGGAAGGGGGCCATGAGCCAAGGAATGTGGGCAGTGTGTAGGAGAAGCTGAAAAAGGTAAGAAAATGGGTTCTCCCCTAGAGTCTTCAGAAAGGATCACAATCCTGCCAATACCCTAATTTTAGTCCTGTGAGACCCATTTTGGACTTCTACCTACAGAACTGTAAAAGACAAATTTGTGTTGTTTTAAGACAGTAGTTTGTGGTAATTTATTACCTCATTAACAGTGTACTAAAATATATACATTTCTAGCTTTATGTCATGTCATCCCTTAAAATATGCTACATTCCAACCAAAGAGTAATACTATGCCTAAACACATTTTGCTTCTTCCTGCCTATTGCTTTGATCACATTATTTTTGGTCACATGTATAATCTGACTCTTCCTCTAGACTTCTACAGCGTTTACCTCATCTGCACTACTTTTACAGTACTCAGTGTATAACACCCTATATTAATAAGACCTGTCTCTTCCTCCAACCTCAACCTGACCACCTAACCAACATTTAATGTACATTGAACATAACATTAGAGAAAGAACTTGAACAAAGAATTTTAATATGTAATAAAGTTATAAGAATGAAGAAGGTATTACCAGTGGATAGAGGGGAATGAACTTTGTTTCGTTCACTGCCCAAGTAAAGAAATTATACAGAGAAAAGTACCATAGGCAGAAGTGTGCAAAGGCATGCAAGGAGTGTGGTATTCATTAAACAGTTCAGTGTGGTTACACTAAATAATGTGAGGGCTTGGGGGAGTGCTATGGGCTTAATTGTGTCCTCTCAAAATTCATGAGTTAAAGCCATAAACCCCAGTACCTTAGAATGACTGTATTTAGAGATAATGCCTTTAAACAGGTATTAAGTTACAACAGGGTAGACCCTAATCTGAGTGGTATCTTTATAAAAAGAGGAAATTTGGACACAGACACAGAAGGAAGACCATGTAAAGACACAGGGGGAAGACGGCCATCTACAAACCAAGGAGAGAGGCCTCAGAAGAATCTAACTCTTGCTGCCACCTTGATCTTGGACTTCTAGCCTCCAGAACTGTGAGAAAACAAATTTCTGTGGTACTTCGCCATAGTCAGTCTGGGGCACTATGCTCTGGCAGCCTTAGCAAACTAATACAGGGAGTAAGGCTGGAAAGAAAGGCTGGAGTTTCAGTCTCCTCATCAATATTCTGATTCTATAATTTAACTACAAGGGATGTGTCATATTTATCCCTATATCCCCCCCCCGCACATGTTACCTTGCACAAACTGGGTGTTCAAAAAATACTTGTGGAATGAATAAAATGCACATGCCCCAAGTTAATTACTTTGTCCAAATGCATGCTTATCAAGACTGATTCTACATAGAGCCCCCATCAGTAAGAACTTGATTTATGAAATATATATTTTTTAAATGATTCTGGATGGCATTCTGAAATTTTGGGGGAAAATGACACTTTTTAAATTTCCCTTTGCCAATAAACTTTAATTGTTCTGGCTATATAAATCATGCAGAAAATCCAATTTAATAAATTATAAAAGGAAAACAACAACAACAAAAACAAAATTTCAAAGCAGATCATCTAAACTTCTGATAGTGACAAATTCAGGACCTAAGCCTGGGAACGTTCCATATTTTTTACAAGCTCTCACAGCCTGGAATGCCTTGTCTGCTCCTGATCCTTCTCTTTTAAGACCCAGCTTCAATCTTTATCTCCTCTTGAAGCGTTCCCTATTGACTCTATTTTGATGGTTTCTCCATTCCCTATACTACCGTATCATAACTCTTGGCAGTTGGATATATACCGTATTTCATCAGTTCTAAGATGCACATTTTAACATCTCCAACACCAGTATGCATCTTAATCATGCATATTGTCACTGCTTGTCTGAATATGAATGAGCACCAAAAGCACCAGTACCAAAATTTGCACAAAGGGTGGTCAGCAGGGTGGAAGAAAATCTGAATATAAGAATAGCCCTATATAAGTGCAAAGCTGGCTTAAGAATCCAGCAACAATGATTTTTACTTCTTTTATGTATTCTTTTAAGAAATGCTGTATTGTCAAAGTTGTTGATGGAACAGAAGATGGTAACAGGCTGGAAAGACATCAGTATCAATGACTGAGTCAAAAAATTATTAGGACTTCCCTGGTGTTCCAGTGGTAAAGAACCCACCTTCCAATGCAGGGGACATGGGTTCGATCCCTGGTTGGGGAACTAGGTTCCCACCTGCCATGGGGCAGCTAAGCCTGCACACCACAACTTCTGAGCTCATGTGCCTCAACTAGAGAGCCCAGGTGCCACAAACTACAGAGCCCACGTGCCCTGGAGCCTGCACGCCACAAGTAGAGAAGAGAAAACCTGCACATCACAACTAAAGAGAAGCCCATGCTCCACAACGAAAGATCCTGCATGCCTCAAATGGAGATCTCACGTGCTGCAACTAACACCCGACACGGCCAAAAAAACAAATAAATAAAATTAAATTTTAAAAAAAGGAAGAAAAAGGAACACTTGGGTTCTAATTCAAAAAAAAAGAAATCATTAGAAAGAGTTGGACTATAAACACACAAAGTTTTAGGAAATGAGAACCAATTTATTTCACCTACATTTTCTTTATGTAAGAGATGATGTGATAAAAATATTTGTCTAATTAAGAGCTCTTTCAGTATGTATAAAATTAAAATTCTAAAGGGTAAGCATTGTGTAAAAGTTTAATTTCTTTCTTAGTGATACATAAAATAATGGTATATTTCACAATCAACAGCATTTTCAATTCAATGAGATAGAATACTTCTTTATTTTTTTCTAGACATTTCTGAGAATAAGTTTCATCAGCTCCACAAGACTATAAACTCCTTAAACATTCTTATCCTTCTCTTTTATCCCTCATATCACCAATATCAGAGCTGGGCACAGTATAGCTGTACAATGTCTGTTGATTGGCTGAGAGCTTTAGGTAGAGGCAAAGGCTTACTGTCATGGAAAAAGCCCAGGGTTAGAAACCAGGAGACTGGGATTCTAGTGCCAACTCTGGCACTAACCTTAGCTAGGTCAGTAACAACCTTTCTGGGCCTTACTTGCCTTATCTATAAAGCAAGAGGTAAACATAAAACATTACGTTACAGGTCCCTTTCAATGCTAACATTCCACTTTTTTAAAAAAGACATACAGTTTTCTCTCTTAGACAGGTTAAAGTTCCAGGTCTTAGTCCTTATTGTTCAAGGCCTATGTTATAATCCTGCCTCTGATCTTGGAAGGTAGGAATAAGAACACTTCTGTAGGTACTTTTTTTTTTTTTTTGCGGTACGCGGGCCTCTCACTGTTGTGGCCTCTCCTGTTGCGGAGCACAGGCTCCGGATGCGCAGGCTCAGCGGCCCAGCCGCTCCGCGGCATGTGGGATCTTCCCGGACCGGGGCACGAACCCGCGTCCTCTGCATTGGCAGGCGGACTCTCAACCACTGCACCACCAGGGAAGCCCCAGGTACTTTTAATTAAACATAATAAACCATTTTAAACTATAGTTGTGGCTATAACAAATTTAAATATTAGGGATATCAGGTTACAGGGACATGGACAACAGAGACTTGACCAGGAGTTAATGGTATAACATTACTACGGTTGCTTCAAATATCACCATGTCTATTCACATAATTACTTACAGAATTAACCCATATAGGTAATTCTCAATTATGTAGGTTAGGTTATTCAAACCTTTTGTTTCTATTTTCTCTTCCACTATTACCCTGTAGCTACTTAACTGCTTACTAACTCAGTTTCTACTCTTCAGTAGAAACTGAAGAAAGTAAATTTTTCATGTTTGTCCTTGGTAATGTGAATAAATCAAAAGCTAGAATTAAAATGTTTCACCCATTTAACTTCCTATTTTTGGCAAATAGGGAAATAACACTATTTTTTAAAAAGTATTTCAAGCCTTTTCAAATTTTTCATGACCTAAGTTCCAACACATCCAAAAAGAGTTCCCTTAAAAGATAATAAAACTACAGTGTATAATATACAGCGTAAGTTATGGCTTTCATCCCTTTTCTATACTGCTTTGGGCATAAATCCTTTACAACAGCAGAAGGATAAATTCAGACTTTTAAACTCCAACTTTCTTTAAAATTAATTTTTATTAGAGTATAGTTGCTTTACTAACATTTTATACATTAAATATAAGAGTAGATAATGTCTTCAGTGGTGTTTCCTATCTGCAAATAAAATTATCTAATATATCTAGGCTATGCCTCCACTGACCTTATCAAGAAACCAAGGCCAGAAATGCAAACTCTGACTTCATAAAATTTATTAACACAGAATGAGTAGAATGCCATTCAAGGTGCCATCTAAAGATTTCTCTAGGGACTTCCCTGGTGGTCCAGTGGTAAAGAATCCGCCTTATAATGCAGGTTCGATGCGGGTTCAATCCCTGGTCAGGGAACTAAGATCCCACATGCCGCTGGGCAACTAAGCCTGCGTGCCACAACTACTAAGCCCGCGTGCCACAACTAGAGTCCACATGCCGCAAAGTTCCAGAGCCCACTCACTCTGGAATCTGCGTGCCACAAACTACAGAGCACATGCACCCTGGAGCCTGCGTGCCACAACTAGAGAAGAGAAAACCCACATGCCACAACTAGAGAGAAGCTCACAGCCCGCAACGAAGAGCCCACGCACCACAAGGAAAGATCCCGCATGCCTCAATGAATATCCCACGTGCTGCAACTAAGACCTGACGCAGCCAAAAATAAATAAATAAATCTTAAAAAAAAATTTCTCTACAATAGGTATCAGCAACATCTCAATATCACTGATTATCATCAATGAGAGAAATCCATGGCCATAGCTTTGGATTAAGGCACAGTAAAAGAGAAGGAAGGGCAAAAGTGATTAAGAATGCAGAAAAGGAGAACCAAAGGAAGTAAGAAAAAAGAAAGCTACAATAATGAAGCATGTCAGATGATCACTTACTGACCCCAGTGCCAGAGGACAAATTTGAGAGCTCTAGTTTCCTCTAATGAATAGTAACATATGGTACATGAATATATGGGCAGAGACCAAGTGAATATCCTGAACCAACTTGGACTTGGCTCCTATTTAGACAGTACAGAAAGGCTAATATGGCAAACTGATGCTGGCATTCTTGGGAAGATGCTATCCAGACTGAACAGTGAAAACACTGTGGCAGATTAAATTTTAGTCAAGAGGAAGACTGAGAAAGCCGGGGAGACATATCTGGATTTCCTCGTCTTCCCAGCATGATTGGGAAGACCAGATGGAAAGATACCACTGATGAAGTATGAACATGAGTAGGCACACGCAGAAGGAAGATGGTTTGGGAATGAATGGTGTTCCTTTTCTCTTTTCCATGGTCATACCTTGTTAGCAACCTTCTATAACAAAAGGAAACTCCTACCTAAATATTTACCGCTATCTAAAAACACATCAGGACCAGAAATGGCCAGTGAAGGGACCAGATGTCAGTGTCTATCAACATCAATGTTATGCTGCTGGTATCTTACTAACCCTCCTACCAACAGGTTTGCTGATCAGTACAGGAGGCAGCAGAGGAAGTTTTATCTAGACAACAATAATTCCTGTGTGCTGGTACCAAGATCTCAAAGGGTTAAAAGAAGTCATGCCAACATCCTTTTCTTTATCAATGATCAACTTCAATTTCTGGGCATCCCATACCACGGTTTTAGGAGATGTGTAATCTTTGGAGACTCATCAAGAGTTGCAGTTCTGGGAGCTCAACAATGACCTAACCCCTTCAGGCAGTTTCAGAAGTTCAAATGTCACAGGAAACTGCTTCACATGCCAATGGTTACCACACCCTGTTCTAGAGCATACTTCCCTGCCTATTAGAAGTACTAGGCATACCTGTACGGCTAGCCATTGTCAACAAAGAAATAGGCCAGCTGGGAAAAGAGCCAAAAATCTTTGGTTGGAAAGTTTTCAAGGTAGACAGACACTCTGGTTTAGCCTTTAATAACGTACATTTGGAACAGTATAAATAATAAATTAGGAGTAATAGTCACCAAAGCTATTAATGTTCTTGGATTTGTGACATCTTTTAATAACATTATTATTATCACATCTTCTGAAACCCAGAGCACAGGAGGCAATAGCTTGGAGTTGGATCCATTACTTGCATTCTCAATCCAACTTCTTTCTTGCTCTCATCTATCCTCATGCCTACACACAGACTCCAATCTCTACCAAACACCTCAGAAGATATACAAACGCAATACGCAGGCACTGGCTGTCATCAGCTTAAAACACTACCTGCTCCGTTTTCCTGCCATTCCCAGCTTTAGGTCAGGCTAGTGTCCTCTGGCTATATTATTATGCTTCTCAAAAGACTCAGTTGCCTAAATTCTTCGGCACCTAAACAGTGTTAAGAGCTGAACAACAGAGTTGCACACCTAAACCTCCCTCCCGCCAATACAGAAGCCATATCCCTAAGCTACCACACAGAATCCAAGTTCCGGCAGCAATGATGTTTTGAAAGCTCCTGGAGGCTAACCTAAAAAGGCAGAAAGCAACTCTGCCCTACTGCCTACGTCCATTCAGTAAATATTTACTAGGTCTACCATGTACAAAAGGCTCTGTGTCCCATGCCCTTCTTTTGTAGGAAGCTGTTTCTTCTCTCCCACGTACACCTGTGCTCTCCTACCCCCTTAAGCAGTCCCTTTGCCAACTCCTAAGAACACTGCTTCCTTCCCCAGACTAAGGCCTTCTCCCAATGCCTGGATCCTTAATAACGTCTCTATATTCACCTAACTTACCATATTATTAGTACATCTTAGCCTGATTTGGGTCTAAAACCTCTGCTGAACAGTGTTTTGCTTTCTAATTATGAGCTGACAGCCACTTCTGGTTACCACACTCACATCTTGATATAATTTAAGTTTGTATGTTGTCTTTGAGCTGTGATTCTCACTTTATGTGCATCAGAATCACTTGAAAGTCTCGTAAACATAAAGACAGCCTGGCTGAAGAGTCTGCATTTCTAACAAGTTCCCAGGTGCTGCTTATGCTGCTGGTCCAGGGACCATACTTTGGGGAACTATCACCTTTGAGAATCCGATAAAAGTTATGAAAAACTGCACTTACATATAAAAGTTTGCATGCAATTTCAAAGGATTCATGAATGTTAATTTGTAGGTGCCTTCTGCTCTATATTCTTTTAAGAAATGTTTAAGACCTGCTGTTTCCTGACTTGCCCATAAGAAGTACTAACTGTGGTACAAATGTGCATGCAAACACCTCCTAAGAATAAGGAGGAAGTGCATGGTACTGGAAAGTCAATTCTGTCCAATGCGCTGCCCTCTTCAGTCTCAGGTGTCTCTTTTATACATGCTTGTGAACATTTTTCTGTACTTCTGGTTCAACTCTCAGAATCAAAAGACTCATCACTTAGTATTTAAAAGGCTCTATGGAGTCACTCAAACAAAACTATTTTATAGGGGAGGAAGTGGTCTGGTAGAAAGAACATAAATACTGGATTAAGACAGAAGTAGATTGAAATACTGATTCCGCTTGTCTTAAAGATACAACCATTAACCTTCAATTTCCCCATTTACAAAACTGGAGATTTTATAGGGAAAATCACTTTTTCCCTTTCTGGGCAAAGGTATAAGGAATAAAAGGGGGAATGATTCTACTATTCAAAACCAATGATTCTTATTTATGGTAAGGAATTTAAATGCTGGAAGAGGGAATGTCTAAACTAAGAAAATGAAAAAAATTGAACTAAATAATTTCTAAGATGCCTTCAAATCCAACATTTTGTATTTATGAACTCTAACTAGCCAGCATATTCAACAATCATTTACTCTTCAACTCAGCACAAACTCCTTAAAAAAACAATCATACCTTCATTACACCCTTCCCTTCCCTCTATAGTGTCTAACATCATTCCAACATCTGCTGCAAAAATAAAATAAATATGAATAATAAATTATTCTTCTCCCCTCCAATAGGCCAGTGTGAAATACATCTTGTCAACACAGAAAAGCCCCTTGGAAGAAGTTTCCCTCTGTATCTTCTCAACAGTTAGCCAGAATCCATTAAATTCATCTTTAACCTATTCAGTAAGATCTCTCAGGATTTGACTATAATAGATATAGTTCAACACTGTATGCTTTGTTTCTTAAAGATCTATCAGATATTCTTTTCTCAATCTACAATCCTATTACTGGGTTGGCCAAAAAGTTCGTTCAGGTTTTTCCGTAAGATATTATGGCCAACCTAATAGTTTCTTGCAAAACGAACTTTTTGGCCAACCTAACAGTTTCTTGCAAAACTGTTACATTGGATGTCATGCGTGTGAATGTATAAATATGTCTATCAAAATTACCCCCAAAATCCTAGGTCCTATGAATTGATGAACTACCTAAGAGCCAACCAGTTTCCACTAAAACATACCTCTTGTAGAAGACGCGGGTCCAGGCAGTCACCATCATCATTAAACATAGACTCCCAGCTCTCTTCAGTAGCAGCACTTGCTTCTGTGTGAGACGTATCAGCTGCTTTCGATTCCATGGATGTTTCCACAGATACTGATTCTATATGAGGAAAGGTTACACCAAATTCTGTAGTCTCTGAGCCATCTTCTTTTGTTTTGAACTCTTCAGCAGTTTTAAGTTCATGCAATGCCTCTGTTATATCACCAGTACAATCTTGATCACTGCCCAAAGCACTGTCCGAAAATACTTTTGTCCCATTTAACATACTGAGTTCAGAGTCCAAAAAAGTGTTACAATTACTACCAGCAATCTTCTTTACAGGTAAGGAGGAAGCACAATCTGACAAGCTCTCTATCAACTTTCCTGTTGACTCTGTGAAACTAGGTGAAACGCTCTCAGCATAAATATCTGAGCAAGCAGTCAGGCTGCTGAAATGTTCAGTGTCATTCCCCCTTTTAGCTGCATGAAGAGGGGATGTATCTGCACTTATTTCTAAATAGTCTGAGAAACTACTTGTGTTGCTACAGGCCTCATGAGCTACTCTAACAGCAACTACAGTTATTTGATCAGATATGATATCTGTAATGTCCATCATACATGTCTTATTGGTAATGTCACCTACACTCTTAGACCCATTATTTGTATATGTTTCATGAGCAAGGACAGCTGTATCAGAAGATTCACACCTTACACATAACTCATCAGCAGTGCTGTCATTCTCCTCACACTCTCTAATCATTGTTGGATCAAAAATGCCATTTATGCTCTCTAATTTGCTGACTATAGTCATCTGATGAGAGATGTGACCCACAGTCTCAGGAATGGAATCTATACCTTTCTGACCCAAGATGAAATCTGTACTGTTGGCTGTATCACCAACATTCTCAGCATCCAAGTCTATGCAAGTCTGATCAATGATACCAACTGGACTTCCAGGAACAGAATCAGTGGTGATGCCTCCACTGCTGCACTTCAGCATTCCACCTGATGTCTGCATGCCTTGTTGTACAATTCCAGAATCAGAGCTTGGTTTTACTGGTGTAATCATACTCTCAGGTTTCACCACAGAACTAAAATCTCCAGGAAATTGGGATAGTATCTCTGCAACCCTGGCTTCAGTTTCCATTCTGCTTTCCAAATTTCTATCTTCAAATGTTTCCCCATTTAGTTCATGCCTATAGAAATCACAGAATTCCACATTTTGGAATGGTTTGTTTGGAACCTGAGCCTTACTGATTTCTGAACAAGACTGAGATTGAAGCAACCCATCCTGTTCTGTCACATCTCTGGTTTCAACCTCCAAACACTCTACCTTCTTTGGTTTAAAATGTCTTTGTAAAGGTACGATAGGTATAATCCCAGGATTTGGGACTCTTTGATGTCCTTGGGATAATATTTTTTTGGATTCTGTGGTTGCCCTCTTAGTACAAACACTATCTTTATTTCTTTCTTGAAGCCACGCATCTTTATTAAATTTTGTTGAAGCTTTCTTTCCTTCCCTACGATTGTGTTCCTTTTTATCTGGATTAATACTTAGTCTTTGAGCCTCACACTTGTCTCTAATGATTCCTTTTTGAGAGAAAGAATCTTCCTTTTGTTCTTCTTTCACCACGGAGTTAGGTGGACCACAGCTTTTTCCCTCATCACCTGATTTGTGCACTACTATACCCCTTCGAGCTTTGGGTACATAAAGTGCCATGTCAGGCCTCCTGACTCGAACTCTGCATCTCTCTGCTTCTTGCTGCATGGCACCACCTCAATCTGCAAGAAAAAAGAGAGAAAGATTCAATTACCAAAAACTAATTACAATGTATTGAGCCAAGAGATTTTAAAAGACTAGGTAGAGGGCCTACTAATCCATCCTATAGAAACCCTTAAGTTAAAAAAAAAGTAAAACCTGCCATAAAATAATTAATGCAATCAGGTAAGCAACTAAGGAGAGTAAATTCCAAAATAACTCACGAGCCCATGAATTTTATCCATATAGCCTCTTTCCTCTACCTTCCAAGTTCTCTCTACTTTTTAACAAGTAGCTTTGTCTTCAGCTGAATTAAAACAGATGAGAAAAGTGATTATAGGCTATCAGGTACTCATAAAACACAACCATCTTAGGAGCTCAAAATTTACACTGAAGAATACATTCAAGGAGAACCCCTAAAAGAACATTTGTTCAACATAAATATATATACATAAATATGATTTTAAGAGTAACATATGAATGAGAGTAACCTGAATGTGGGCTAGAAAATGAGACAACTAATCATGGACTGCTTTCTAGAAGATGCTGCTTGTGAACTATGATTTTTAGGAAAGAAACAGGTAGTGGGAAAGAAAAAGTCATCATTCTATTAACACTGTTTAATCAAGTGACCTACTATAAATTTTTCTTCCTTCTAGTAGCAATAAAATGGGTCTGGGTAGGAATAAAGGAGGGTGGAGGCCAAGGAATGTGATGGGACAACTCACTGGTAACTCCCTGACAACCTCTACCATGGTTGGTCGATGGAATTTAACAAGGAGAAAAAATTTAACAAAGGTTAAATAAAACTTTATTTACTATCTACAAAATATGAGGAAATGTACTAGACAATCTCATACTGAGTTATTCTTTTCATCTTCAAAATAATACTGTGAAGTACATACTAGTTTGCCCAGAGCAAAGAGAATAAGAAGGTCCTACACATAGCAAAGAAACACCCATATACACTCAGAAGCACCCACTGTTAATATTTCACCCCATACCTTTCAAAGGAAAAAGACAGTAAGAGGGAAAGGCTAACAAATCCTGTCCACTCTATTACAGATCCCTAAAATTTCACCTGATCAGAATACTTCCTCAGCGAAGAAGCTCCACTTTCATGGCCAGGCAATTTTCTTTTCAGCCCAGGGATATACCATGGCCCTGATCATCAACTGTCTCCAGTGATCCACCTGTCCCTTTTCTCTTTTGATGTCTTAATTATTATCTAGCTCATCATTCTGCATGGCTTTTCTATCTTTCCATTTGTGGAAGAATATGACTTCAACATTTAGCCATGCCAAATCTTTTTAAAACGTCTATTTTTCAAAATAGAAGTACTAAAGTATATTTCATTGGAGGGGATGCCATAGACACAATGTATCTTGATCTCAGGTAGCAAAACACCTGACAAAATATATCATGATGAACTGTAAGATGGTAAAATATGGGCTACTAAGAACTGGTAGGTGGACTCACAATAAAAAGTAATGATAGTGGGTAGAAGCAAATTTAGAGAGGGTTATGTAACAGAGAACTATGTCCCCATTGCCCTGTAAAATTCAACATTTTAAACAATAATATGGATGCAAACAATGAACACAGTATTTATCGAATGTGAACCGACACAAAATCGACAGGATTAATAAATAACAAAAATGATTAAATTACAATTTAGTATCATTTCTATAATCTGGAATGCTGTGCTGAAAGCAATATGAAGACTAGGAATGAATAAATACAAAGACCTGCATTGGGTTAACAGAAAAAAAAAAAGAATCAAGCAACACAGAATAAAATGTATAATTTGCACAGAAAAAAAAAAAAGATCTGAAGGCTTTTACTTCATCTACAAAGTCAATAAAAGCCAAAAGATAGTGATGTGGATGTTTAGAAAGGCAACAGTCTTAGATTACAAAGTCTAGAAAATATACAACACGAGGTATGGTTAAAGGAACTAAAGGTATACTCCTTACCCAAAAAGGTCCAAATGGAAACATCCCAGCTACCTTTAGTGCAGATTGGTTGCTCAGAAGTCAGTTACCAGAACCAACTGGTAGAAATTAAAAGAAAACAAAGTTTACCTCAATATAAAAAAGAACTCTACTTTTAGAGTTCTCCAACGCCATTATCAGGCATTCTGTCTCTAGAATAATTTAAATACAATCTAGACGATGGACTAATACTAGAGAAAGAATTTCTATCTGTAAGGCAGATTGGTCTGGATTAATTTTAAGTGTTCTTCAAACTCTAAATTATGATTCTATTTGTCATACACAACAGACATATATCAAAGGCTTCAAATTTAAAATTATTTTGTGCTACAGCAAATGGCTTTTAAAACTCAACCTTCTTTTTTTCTTAGTTAATGTCTACATGTCATCATGGTTATTTCAAAAGCTGAATAACAGTATAATAAATTTATATTATTATCTATTTCTTACCAAAGCACTGAATTCAATTATGCCCATCCAGCACTGTGGTGGTAAATGTTTAGCAACTGGCTTTCCAAGTGTAGTCTGGAGTATTATTTCCACTTATATCAATGATGTCACCAGTGTGAGTGATGTGACTTCTTTATGGAAGTGGATAATTATTTTTGAATGAAAGAATATATTCTCAATTTTTTGAGCTATGCACAATATAATAAATAGCTAAAGACATAGCACTTTTGTAAGTCAGCATTATTACCATTTCTCCATCACTTTAAGTCTAGACAATCAATAAGCAATAAATCAAACTGTGGTTTATGGCATTTGCTGATCTCTGTGATGTAAATATTTCTACCGTGGCTAATTTCAAGCTACCAATGTGGTGTTATCAATGAACCTGGAGGTGGGAAAAGGACACACAGTAGCCCACCATGACACAGTATTTCAACCATAAAGGCACACTATACATAAATAACTTCAAGAGCACAGATCATAGTAAAATGAAATAATTAGGAAGTGATGAATTTTAAATATTTATTAACTTTTTATAAATGTCACTTATTTAATAATGAGCTATAATTTAATTGTTAATAATGGATAGGTTTAATAATCAGTTTGAAAAATTCCTAAACAGTTAGCTCTTACAGCAGTAGAAGATGCTCCAATACACCACCACTGGCTGTTTTGTTAAAATCAGTATCCAAAAAGATCTACACACTGCATTGGTCTTTCATAGGTGCCTGTTGCACTGGCTTTGTTTTTGTTTTCCCATCTTGCCATTCATTTGTTAAAGAAACTGGGTTATATGTCCTTTAGAATTTCCCACATTCTCGAGTTTGCTCATTGTACTCTTTAGCATTAATAAGTTTTTATATATAATCTCTGTGCTTCCTAAAAAGTAGTGGTTGATCTAGAGTCTTGATAAAATTGGGGTTTAATTTTTTTATAGCAAGAATATGTCATATGTGGTGCTATGAACTTCCTACTGCATCACATCAGATAGCAATAATGTCTGATTATTTCCTTTTTGTAATAATACACATTGATCAGTGGGTTCAGGTCCATCAGTCTGAACCGTCCACTATAAAGTTCCCTCTCAGTCTTTTACCCAGTGGTTTTAATAGCTTTAGAGGAATACTGCCAAGATACACTGTTTCATCAGGGTTTGCAAAATGATGACATTCTAATTCTGACATTCATTGTGCATTTGTTAGCTGGAATTCTTTTACAGTAAACTTTCCCTCATCAACTATTTTGTGATTCTGAGGTACAGTTTATATAGATAAGACAGAATATTTGATTATTTATTTACCAGTTTCTGAATGAATTGGTTCCATGACCAACATTTTGTTGTTGTTGTTGATTTTAACAAAACAAAAAAACCTCACAGATTTTCATTTATTTTGTTTCAATCCAGTGCAATAATTATTCCTCTTGAAGCTCAAACTATCTTTGGCCAATGGCAGCCCCTTCAAGGTCCTTTCTACACAAGCCCAAGTTATCCTTGATAGTTCCTTGCTTTGTAGTATGACAGCTTGTCATACTAGACCAGAGCTGGAATCAGCCACTTTTTTCAAGAAGCCCTAGTTCACTTTAGTGAAAAATAGTATTTTAACATGGGCACTACAGGAATTCACTGCTACTTGGTTAGTCACTGTGTCTAAGCCTTTTCAGATCTCATAGTCAATCTTACATTGATTTTTGCAATGACATGATAATGAAAATACATATTTCCATGCTTTCTTCATCTCATAAGTTATTTAGAAGTGTCTGCCAAATGTATATATATATTTTTTTAAATTACTTTTAAATTGATTTCCAACTTAATTACACTGTGGTATAAATGAGATCAAGTCTTTAAAATGTGTTGATTTTGTTTCATGGTCTAGTAAATGGTCAATTTTGGTAACTGTCTCATCTGTGCCTAAAAATAATGTATAACAGCTAAATTTTAGGGTTCTGTGTATGTGTATTCATAAAAATCAAGTTTATTAAAGTATTGTTCAAATCATACTATTTACTGTCTGTGCTTAATCACTGCAAAATATGGATAAAATACCCACTGTGTTTGTGGATTTATTGATTTCTCTACATTTGTATATTAATTTTTATATAATTTGTCAAAGTAATGTTATCAGATACTTACATTTAGGATTGTTCTGTCTTCCTGGTAAATTGTTACTTTTGCCATTATGAAGTGATCCCTTCTACTGGTGACCCTAAAGGGGATCCCTTCTATTGGCAGGGTTGGGGGGGGGAACGACCCAAAAGTAATATAGCTATAGCAACTATATTACTTAGTTAGGTATCTCTTCTTATCCTTTTACTTTCAGACTTTCTGTGTCATCATGTTTCAGGTGTCTCTTGCAAACAGTATACAATCAAATTATGAATTATTTAATGTCTGTCAAATTGTCAATCAAATTTGACATTCTGTCAATGTCAAACTGTCAAATTTAGTCAATTAACATTATTGTGATAATAGATACATCTGGAAGTATTTCTACCTTTTTATTTTGTGCTTCCTTTCCATTTATCCTACTTTTTGTAGTTTTCTTCTTTTCCTGCTTTCTTTCAGGTTGATGGAGTTCTTCTTCTACTGCTCAGAAAGCTCTATACTATATTCCTAGTCTGTTATCATTTTATCAATAACATGAGTACTTGTCTAAATATCTCAAGTTGATCATTATTTGTATCTGTCTCCTAGACAACTGTACAGTGGTTTTATTTTACAATCCCTTCATATATACTCTTAGTTTTTGTCTGAAAATATCTTTACATTGCTCCCATTCTTTAATGGATTTTGACTTCTACTGTTACTGTTAAGAAATCTGTTGTCAGTTTGTCACTGATTTGTAAGTGGTCTCTCTTTCCTCTCTGATGATTCTCAAGATATTCTATTACGTGTATGGTGTTCTCAAGTGTGTACTATGTGTTTTAGTTTGTGTTTTGTATTATTTTTCTACTGGGATAACACCATGCTTTTGAATTTTACCAGTTCTATTTATTCAGGGCAGTACCTTCAGATCCATCTTCTAAACCACTAGTTTTCTCTTCACATTTGTCTATTTTGCATTCTATCCTATCCAATCCGTTTTTTTTTTTTAATTTTAATGACTAAAGTTTTATTATAGAAGTCCTATTTATCCTCCACCCTGCCTCTGTTCTCCCTGGCCTCATGTTTTTAATAGTTTTGTTGTTCTTCTATTTGTTTTCTTCTTTTATCTTTAATCATTTTTAACATTTCTATTTTATTATTTAATGTTCATTATTATAACTGTGGCATTTACTTTTAAATTAATTTTTAATTGGTTTTAATTATTTAATATTAAATATTTATTATTCAATAGTTCTACTTTGTGAAGTTCCTGAGGATTTAACTCTGCTGTCTCTTGTGTCTCTGACTTTTACTTAAAGCACTGTCTTCTTTTGTTGGTGGTGGCGGTGCTGTAACTTTGGGTAGTGAGTTCAGCATCAATGCACCTTTATCAGTGGGAATTCCATACAGCCAGACTATAAATATTCCTCTATACAGTGATTCTTCATTAATGTGAATTTTTAAGTTTGAAGTTTTCTGAATGATGCAGTAAATATAAATATGAAACACAAACCCAGATGAGAGTAAAACAGTAGCTATACAATCTCAGGAAACATTCCCCCCTCACTCAGAACCCAGGTGAGAACAGACAAGCGTCCTTATTTTCTTTCTGTAACTCTGAATAATTTTTTTTCCCTCGTCTACTCTTTGAATGAGGGTATAACACTTTGAGATTTAAGGCTTTAAGTGGTGAACTCAGTTCCAACTCATCTCTCTCAGGCCCAATGCCTCCACTCTTATTTCCCACATGGCTATTAAAATCCAAGCCTCTTAGTTACCAAGAACGTCAACATTAGTAAAATAAAAAATAAATAAAAACTGTAAAGAAAATCTAAATAGGGGAACTGTCTTAAAATTACAGCCCATCCACATAATGGGTTGACATCCAAAACATAATACTAACTGAAACAAGAAAATTACAATCCAATTCATTTTTTTTGTTTGTTTGTTTTTGCACAAAAGTGTACCATCAAGTATAGGCTATGGTTCCCAGCCCAACGTTTGACTAGCCCTTATATCAGACAAATTACTTAATTTTATTGTGGCAGAAGTTACCACTTTAAGCCTTAGTTTACTCAAAGTATAAAATGAGGATAACAACAGACCTATTTCATAGACACAGTGAACAGATTAATTAAACGATGCACATATAGAAACTTGCTAGTCATGTTAAAAGTCTCAATAAAAGTTAGCTATTATTTAAATAGGCAGTTGAGTTCCTTAAGTTACAAGTTTACACAAGGAATCAAAAGTCCTTATAATACAATAATATTCAAAATGTGCCTTGATCACATATAAAATCCATTTCTACTTGACACTAACATCTACTGAAACTATGTATCCTGGCTTTGCCCATCAATCTCTCACTAATAGTCTAATGTTGTAAGCATCCAATAATACAAAGTAAACACAATGCAATTCAATTGTAAAGTGAAAATACAAATATTGAAAAGAATGCAGGATTTCATGAAGTCTATAAAAATACTGAAGGAAGTACTCATCTCAGAGCAAAACCCTTGGGGAATGAAGTTCTGGCAGAATCAAACCAGTGAACAACTGAAGAAGGGAAGATCTAACAAGGATGATGACAGGACAGGAATCAAGAAAGGAAATGTCAAGGGCTAAAGAAAACTCTCTTGAGAAACTGTTAAAGCTCTCAACAGTTTTGGTAAAACTGAAGCTCTTGTCTAATCTGTATGATAAATACTAAGAAAATCAAAGTAAAGGATGCTATCAGACTATCACACAATTTTAGTGAAAAAAAATTATACAAAGAAAGCACTTATATCATTCTTTGTTAATTGTAAGAATTAGCACAACTGTAATTACAACCTCAATTTTATTAAATATGTGGTAAAATAAACATTTTCATGTCAGAAAAAAAAAACCTAACAGGTTTTTTTCATTAATAACTATGAAACTTTAGTCTCCATTTTAAATAGGTCCACTTTAAGACATATTTTCGAAGTACCAATTTTCTCATTTAACAAAGTTTTCTCATAAATATATATTCCTAAGGGGAGAAAGGCTATCATCTAAACTGTTAACAGTGGTTACATCTGGGAGAGCAGAAAATGAGAGAGGGAAAAGAATTAAGAATTACTATCTTTTTATACATTTACCTCAGTTTGTTTGAATTTGTTACAATAAATGTAGTTATTTTTGTAATTAAAAACAAAATCACTAAAATTTAAAGGTATGCTATTGCTTTAGTATAAGAGGCCATTACCATACATTGGTGTAGGAGAAAGCAAAGGTAATGAAAACTGACAAACAGATCCTTATTGGACAAAATTACTGTAAGTAGGAAAATGATGAATGGAGAAAAGGGCAACTCTTTAATATACTTCATAGGATAATAAAACGAACAGCACAGAAATTACTTGACATTGGAAAGATAATCTCACAAATGTTGCAGAATGCTGAGCAACCTCTACTTTTTGGTCTAAGAATAATCTAGAACTACATTGTCCAATACACTAGCCACTATCCACATGCAGTTACTGAGCACTTGAAAAGTGGCCAGTCTAAATTAAGATGTGCTGTGCTTGTAAAATATCTCTGGATTTCAATGATTTGGTATAGCAAATAAAAAGTAAAATGCCTCATTAATATTCTTAAATTGATTATATGTTTAATAATACTATTTTGTATATAATGGATTAAATAAAACACATTGAAAGTAATTCCATCTGTTTATTTTTATATTTTTTAATACGGCTACTAGAGAATTTAAAATTACATACGTGGCTCATATTTTTGGTCTGTGCTATATTTCTAATGGAACCGTTGCACTAGTCTAAGATCTTGCCATGTCCTTAATGCCACAAGAACACAGTCTGGCTTTTCCTCTTGTGTCTTGCCTGTTTCAGGTTTTTTCACTTTCAGCAAAAAGGGAATGTACCAAACCAAGGAATCAACTAAAACATGAATATAGATAAGCTTATCTCTGCACAAACAATTTAATTTTCCCAAATTTCATAATGATAAAAAAAATAAAGCATCAGAAGAAGTAAAGTCTACTTATATTTCATAAATCAGAAAATAAGACTGATTGGACATTCCCATGTGGTGAAATCTACCCTCAACAAATTTAGGAGCATTTTTTCACATATGTTTAAAACTGTGCAGGGCCTTAGATTTAGAATCATTTAACAACTGCCTTTGTTTTACTGGACTATCAAGAGCATTCACATTCTCACTGGTCTACTTAGAAGTGGGCAAAACTAAGAAGCGCCAACAGCCTTCAGTTCGGTAGCATATATGTGCATCTGTAAAGGAATAAAAGTATCCTAAAAGTAGATTTAGTACGTTTATAATTAAATGTAATATACAAAATATATTAAGTGACACACGTAAACCAATAGATTTCTGAGCACTAAAATATAATTATACACTTTTAACTTCTAGGCATCCCCTCAGAAGATTCACTGTCCTTCACTCGCTAATTTCATAGTCTGGTGAATTGTATCACTATCAACCCAGCAGTTCAAGCCAGAAACCTGGAAGTCATTATCTATGACATTTCAATCAATTAACAAGCCCTGTTCATTCTACTTCTATACTGCTTCCCGTGATTTTCTAAAATACAAGTCAGATTTGGTCATTTCCTTGTTCAAAACTCTTCAGTGGCTCTTTATCACGTACATAAAGTATCTTGCATAGCAGATTTGGCCCTACATGATCTAGCTCCATTGCCACACTAAAACTGCCTAGCTGCCCTCAGCGGGCTGTCTCAACTCCAGCCGCTCCTAATATCAGACTTTAGAGTCCATTGATTCCAACTCCTGACAGTACTAGAAACATGCCCAGCTGCCTTCTCACATCTCTGTGATTTAAGACACATTATTTTCTCAGTCTGATGTCTGCCTGATACTCTCATACCTGCCCTTCAAATCTCACCTTAAAGGTTACCTCCTCTATAATTTCATCACTGACTCCCTGATATACTACGGTCCTGCCCATAAGTTCCCACTACATATCGTTACAAATACCTTCATTAAAACAATTATCATATTGCTTTTACAGGTATGTGTTTGAATGTCTGGCTCTCTTCTAAACAGTAAGTTCCTTCAGTGTAGGGTTAGTGTCTTTTTGTCTCATAGCACTGCATTTGGCACTAAATAAATATTATCTGTTAAAACGTGGCAAGTAAGACTTCTCAATAGGTGATGCTCTCCCAACCCCCAGTTGAGATTTGGGGTCCCATTCACTCCACAAACATTTATTGAATACCTAGTATGTGCTAAGTCCCCTCTTAGACACAGGGAACACAGCAATGAACAAAACAAAGTCTGGCCTCATGGAGCTTACACTGTAATGGTGGAGATAAAAAATAAACATTTAAATATATATTATAATGTTTGACAGTGGTAAATGTGATGGAGTAAAATGAAGGAGGGACAGGAATACAGAGTGATGGGTGTGTGGCTATTTTAGAAGGGAAGACCATATGGAAAAGTGGGGAAGACCACTCTGAGGATTTAATACCTGAGTTTATACTTGAGTTGAATCAATGAGTCACAGAAATTATCTGGAAAAGAGAATTCCAGGAAAAAAAGAAGAGCAAGTACAAAAGCTATGAGGCAGGCCAAGCTTGAAATGTTCCGGGAATAACACGAAACAAGTGCAGTAACAGAGCAAAAAGGGGCACCGAAGTTGGTAAGACAGCTAAGGGCCAGAACAAACAGGGACCTGCAGGCCAAGACAAGGTCTTTGGATTTTATTTTGAATGTGTGGGGAAGTCATTGGAAGGTTTCAGCAAGAGAATGACAAGATCTCACTTAACCTTTGCTAAAGATCATTCTAGCAAAAATGTGAGGAATTGACAATAACGGATAAGAAATGAGGAGGAAAATCTGAAAGTCTAACAATAGACATGCAGCAAGTCTAGAGTAGTAACAAAGGAGGTCACAAGAAAAGGTTGGATTAATCATATATTCTGAAGGCAAAGCTAACAAAAACTTGGTGGTATGGTTCTATGGGATGTAACGGGAAGAGAGGAGTCACTTTGAGAGTTTCGGTCTGATCAACCTGGGTGATGACGGTTAAATTTACTAAGGTAGGGAAGACTGGGGAAGGAAATAAGAAAAGAGGAATCAAGAGTTGTGACATGGACACTTTAAATTTGAATGCCTGTTGGACATTGTACAGTTGTTAAGGAAGCAACTGGAAATATAAGTCTGAAGCTCAGGGGAGGTGTAAGAATTGGAGATAAAAATTTGGAAGTCATCACCATAAAGATTCAAGCCAAGAACAGAAATAAAACTACCCAGGGAGTGACAGAGAGAGAAAAGGCTGGGGGAATTGAGTCATGGGGGAACTACAACTCTAGAGGTCAGGAACGGGAGATGCAGCCAAGCACAGGAGATGGAGGAAGAAAATAGGAAGAAAACAGAAGCATGTAGTATCCCAGAAACCAAATGAAGGAAATTTCTTTAAAAGGCAAGAGTAATCATTTGCATTAAATGTTGAAAAGTCAAGTAGTAAGAACTGAGAATTTTCTACTGGATTTGACAGGATAGAGGTTGCTGGTGACATTGGAATAGTTTCAGTGGAGTTGGGGAGATAAACACCTCACTGGAATGAGGTGAGGAAGAATGACCCAATAGGAAGGGAGAAACTGATGATGAAAATAAGAGATGCGGAGTTTAACTGTAATAAAGGCATATTTACAATAGTTTTTAAATCCTGTAACAAAAAGTTAGCAATTATAAGATTAGAAATTCTGTCAATACCAGCTTTGTCATATTATTAGAAACACAAGGGGAGTATTAAATAGAATATGATACTCTGAATTGCTCAAATATTCACCTCAGGACAGTTAAGGTACCTTGAGCCTCAGTATTTCATATATAGATTAAGCTTACATACTCAACATCTTTCTTTAAAGTTTTTTTTTTTTCTTTTTTGTGGTACGCGGGCCTCTCACTGTTGTGGCCTCTCCCGTTGCAGAGCGCGCAGGCTCAGCGGCCATGACCCATGGGCCCAGCCGCTCCACGGCATGTGGGATCTTCCCGGACCGGGGCACGAACCCGTGTCCCCGGCATTGGCAGGTGGACTCCCAACCACTGCGCCACCAGGGAAGCCCACAAACAACAATTTGAACAACACTTCACCAAAGAAGATATAAAGACCAAAAAATGCTCAACATCATATCTCAGTAGGGAAATACAATTCCATTTATATGACTTCTGGAAAACGCAAAACTTTAAGGACAGAAAATGTATCTGCAGTTGCCAGAAGCTCAGGTTCAAGTAAGGGGTTGACTACAAAGGGGTACAAGGGAATTTTTTGGATCGATGAACTGTTCCGTATATTAACTGTATGGGAGTTATATGACTATGCTTTTGTCAAAATTCACAGAATGTACTCTAAGAAAAGTGAACTTCATATAAATTATATCTTAATTTTTTAAATGAAAAATAATCACATTCTCTAGAAATTCCTACCAAAACATAGCTGACCCCCCTGACTCTTTAATTTTTGATTCTTGCCTTTAAAATATACCTATTTTATACAGTGAGTAAGCAGTGCAGCCTCAATGATGTTATATTAGCATGACTAAAGATCAATTTCGCTCAGGATTTCAGGCTACAGTCTTTCCTAATTTAATTGTGCAGTCATTACTTAAAACTTCCATTGTCTTCTCAACTTTGCATGAGTAAAAACTGTAAAACTTGGTCTCCTTTGACTGTCAACTCTATTATTTACTCCATATATAACCAAAACACAATTCTTTGCATTGCATTCAGGGAGATATATAAATCTGGATATTCTGATTCTGAACAACCTTAGAAAAGAAGGGTGTATTCTAAGATACTCTGGCAATTCCAAATGACATTGGCACATGAATATATAATAATTTTTTCTAAAACACCTTTTTTCATAATTCCTTGCTCAAAAACATTAGTGATTCACCAGAGTCACTAAACTTAGCTGGCATTCAAGGTTCTCCATGATTTGGTGTCAATCTGCTGTTCCAATCATATTTCTACCACTCTCAGACACAAATCCTCCATTCTGTACCAAATGGCCTCATGATCTGTTCATTCCAAATTCTGAAATATCCTCCATGAATTATCTCAGCTTAAACACTCCTAGTTACTAGTCATTCAAAAGACTTACGTCTTTATTTGAAGACACGCTGATTTCACCCTTCTGTGAATTCACGTACATTCATTACCTATGGTATTCATTTGTCATTACAAACAACCTTATGTTCCTGTTTTACTTATGACTGTCATTCTCATACTCTATAATAGTTTCTTGCAGGCAGATACTGTTTCTCAAATGCTTCTTGTATCCTCAGGAATACAAAAGGTACTCAACAAATATTTAGAGAAAAAAATTAATGTGGAAGTTAATTTTAAGTTAATTTTAAATCCCTTTAATTTCAGATTAATTTTAAATTAATTTAAAATACTTACACAACGTTCTGGAAAAGCTTACTTTATAGCTTGAGAGACTAAAGCTAGGGGCACTAGACTTTGCTCCCTGAGGTTTGCTGCTATATCACATTCATCTTCATATTTCCAGAGTTGAATACAATGTCTGACACATGGAAAACGCTCAAATATCTAAATATTTAACTAAATTTCACTTTCTAAGGCCACAAAGTAGGAAATGGAACCCTGGAGTTCTATCCCAATCCCCCCAAGATTATATTAGTGCCTTGAAATGTTCTCTATTTCTCATATTTCTTCAGATTCTCCCTGAACAGACTACAAACATCAAAAAGACAAAACTGTGCTTTCTCCCCTCTTTAAAGCTCACAGAGCAATTATTACAGGACATGCACAGTAGGGCAGAAAATATTTCTGTCCGATTTCTTAAAAGTAACAGAAAGGCAGCTTATATATACTTCTCTGCCCCATGAAAAAACATACCAGTTACTACTCTTCCTACTAGGAAGATTTATTTTTTATCATCTTTAGCACAAATTCTAGAATGCTATCTGCCAGCTCCCATGCCCCAATAAATATGCATCCACAAGCAATTATGGAGATAGATAGCTTATGGGGAGGGGCTACTCTTTGGTCAGGTCCCAATGCTGGCCTGTGGTTAGGTGGAAGGGTAAGTGGGGGTGGGGGGCGGCCCTGTGATAAATTACTGCCCACTCTGCTTAGGGGTATTTATCACAGCCCACTGTCAGGTAAATCACTGGAAAAACACCTCTTCGGTAATTAATGTGAAGTGACGGATGGACAGCCCCTGGTCCCATTAATCAGGAACATCAGCAGCCTACTGAGATTATGAATGTCAGGATGCATAAACTGCCGGTGGATCAATAGGCCCAGGAAGTCATCCAAGGCTCTCATTTCCGAGGCATCTCCGGTACATTAGGCTCCCTCGACCCCTCCCCGAGTCTAAAATGAAAAGCAAGGCTTCAGAACAAAGGGCAAGAGCTGAGGTCTAAAGTGACCACTGAAAGAAAACAGTCAAAGAATGTGGCCATGGCTAGGGAAGTCACCAGGATAGGTAACATGAGCACAGAGCTATACTGACCAAGAGGCTCTCAGAAGTCTCAGTGCACTGGAAAAGCAGGGAGATAACAGTTAACATTCAATACTTAGAGTCTGATTATCTATTTTAGGGGTAATCCAGCTTCTTGCTTCTAATCTTTTACCGCTTTTCCTGTCCACATTTTCCTTTCTTTCATATTGGCACCACTAATACAGAGTAGAGAGAAATAAGCAATTTCTGCTATCTAACAACCTAGGTAAAAATTTCAATTTTAGAGGAAAAAGAATCTGTATAAAATAAAATCATTGAATTATCCCTGAATTTAATTTAGCCTCATCCCTCATTACCATGACGAACTGAGAATTGCCAGCAGAAGTACCCACAGTGTTTACAATTGAGAAAAAGGTGATCTTCCTGATTCATTAGCATTTACAAAGCCGCCTGCCAATATACGACATGGGTTAAAGGCTAAACTGTGTGGTAGGATTCCAGAGAAATTAAATCAGCTCTTAATTCTATTTCTTCTCCAAGTCAAACAAAACATTCTCCATCAAAAGAGTCTGCTCAACTTGTAAAACAGAATGGACCTGAAAGAGAATTACTGTTTGCTCGTCACCCAAAGTTTAGTCATATTTGTATAGGAGATTCGGCTGTTCTTCAGCCTCGTACTGAACACACTCTAGGCTGGCAGTGGCGGGAATGTGACTGCACTTGCTGTCACATCCCGCCAGACCCCAGCGCGGTGCTCTGTGGTCAGACTAAGGCCAAGGCTGCAAACGTTGGTTACAAAGTGTCTCAGAGTTACGGCTGCCTGTTCCGCTAAATGTCATTTCATCCTACTGATGGATGGATGGACAGATGGCTGCTTGGTGAAAGCAGCATTATCAGGCAGCTTCTATGAAGCCTCTGAATGATGGATAGCCCTCTTTCTACTTTCTCCAAACCACCATCGATCCAAGCCATATTTCAACGGTCAGAAGCCCAGTAATATTAAGACACGCAATCAGGTTAAGTTACTTGCAGTGTAAACCTTTAGAACAGAAATTCTAACACCTCTGCTTTGCTGTCAGGAACTAGGCTGAAAATGTTACAGTCCATTCTTTCTAGCTGCTAACCCAATGAATTCCAACGGCTCAAAGCCCAACAGCTGGGCTCCATTCCTAGGAGCACTTGAAAAGCTAACTTGCCTGCCAAATTTTTTACTAGCCAGTTCTGTGAAATGAATTCTGCAGTTGTAGTGAACAGATCTGTGACTATGCATATCCAGTGGAGTGTGAAGCTATTAGAAGCATACAAACCATGCAGAGTTTGTCAGTGATATATAATCACTAGCCTCAAACGTGTGGTGCCCTGGATATACCAAGTTGGCATGACTACCAACATCAAGGAGGGTGATTAAAACCAGGATAGATTAAAATTTTGTCTTTTGCACATAATCCTAAAATGCTGTTTCTATCTAGCTCGCCTGGCTGGCTTCTACTCTCTTGTGTACATATCAAATCATAAGTACTAATCCTTGCCTGTTTTCACAAGCACACTTTTACATCCACTTGTCTGTCACCTTCTAGACACTTATCTCAGCTTGTTTATTTGGACTACATGCCCTCTTTGTTCCTTCCATGTTATCCTGTGCCCTCAGACTCATACAACTGGACTCTATATCAAAGTTACTTCCATTCATGTGGTTAAAGAAATGGACTCTGAATCCAGCTTTGTGATATAGATTCCTAGACCCCACATGCCCTCTCTTTCTAAGCTCACTCATCCCCAGATGACGTCTCTAAATGCTTCACTATCAACTATACCCCAAATCAGCTTGGCTTGGCTCGTGGTCCTGCCCTTCTTGACTGACTGGCTGCCACTCTGAGCCAATGTTCAGAGAATTTGTTTGTATTTGTTTTGGGGGTTAGAAAAATGTCTCAGTGGAGTGGCAATTGTCGTTCTTCTTGCCATAATGGTAGTTTACTTTAATACTTTAATATTTGTGCCTTAACAACACCTATAGTTCTATTCCTAGCAAAAAGAAAAAGAAAAAAAATCATGTGCTATTTTTATAAGATATTGCTTAATTATAATGTCTTATCAAGAATAGCAGTGTTGGGTGGGAGGGAGGGAGACACAAGAGGGAAGAGATATGGGAACATATGTATATGTATAACTGATTCACTTTGTTATAAAGCAGAAACTAACACACCATTGTAAAGCAATTATACCCCAATAAAGATGTTTAAAAAAAAAGAATAGCAGTGTCCTTCACATAAACATTAAAGAATTTTTACAGAATCTTAAATTACATTATTGAAAAAGACTGTATAGGTCAGAATTCAAATAAAGAAATTGAGGATCAGAGCTTGTAATGTGCATGGTTAGATAGATACTAAGTAGCAAAGCAAAACTGGAACCCAGATTTCAATTAAAAGTATTGTGCTTATTTTATTATATTTCTCAGACATCCCACTTTCATCCTTGGGATTTCAGAGGGAGTGAGGGTAATAAGGACTGAATGTCATTTGTATGTGTGCCTGTGTGTTTGTGGGGAGGAAGGTGTCCACAAGTAATTTAAATTTAGCCACTCATACTATTGTGCTTCCCATCAAAGTTGCCAATGGGTCATCTGAGAGTCACTCTCTACCTTAGAGAACAAAATTAGATGAATCCCTGACAACTAGAAACCGCTACCTTTCTCTTCTCCCTTCTTTACCTAGAAGGTTGAAAAGAAAAAAAGCAGAAAGATGTCTAATTCAAGTAGAATCGTAACAGCAAGAAGCTCCACAACTTAAATTAAATGGATAGAGGAGCAATGTGTCCTCTTAATTTCCAAGGTTGTCACATACTGGTCAAATACAGAGCACAAGCTGACTGATTGGACTTCACCCTCTGTTGGTGAAAATGTGTCACTGCTGCATTTCCTGATTGTCAAGCTACTCCATACAGATCTTTATACCTTACAGCTAGCTGAAAAGGACCTTGGAAAATCATGTCCTATAACCTCCTCATTTTAAAGATGAGGAAACTGTTTGAGGAATTTACTTAAGACTTGTAGCTGTTTGAGTGGTAAGTGAGACCAGAGCCCAGATCTCCCATCAACTAAACTAAGTAGTTTGATCACCATCATAGCTGCCTTAACCGGTTTTCCACCTAGTATATATACTCAGGATATACTAGCTGAGCAAAGTTTAATCAGGAAGTCAATTGTGCTGCAAAAATAATCACATAATACACATCAAAATACAAAAAAAAATCACATAATACACATCAAAACCAAATATATTATTCACACTAATGCACATCTTCATTAGTAAATGATCAGGATGACTTTTCCCTCCCATTCCCACAAAAATGTCCTCGAACATTGGACAAGAACTCTACTACAACTATTCTTAGGACCAGACAAAACATTTCTCCTAGGAATTCAAAAAAAGGCAACTCCTCAGAAAAAATAACTGGTGGTAGGTGAATAATAAGGAATGACAATTCTTTAAACTCTTATTTTATTTCTATATACGCCCTAAGTTCATAGAAAAGCTGTTTTATTTGCATTAACCAAATACACGTTAGAATAATCAATTTATTTACAAGGCTATCTCAAGCCAACACAAAGATCCTTTCCTTTCACTAAAAAGTCTTTTTATAGAGTTTCTATTTGGTTAAGAAAGATCTATTAAGCAATAGATTAAGCAAGAGAACAGTGACATATTTTTCAAAATCTGCTGCTGTGAATCACATCTAATTACGTTTTCTGTTCCATTAAGGTGTAGGCTCTACAAGCGAAAGTGAAGTAGTGGCAAAGTAGTACCAACAGTAGTAGCAGAGGAAGAGAAAGAAAAATTAAACAGCTACCTACCATTCAATGAGGACTTAGATATGACAGGGACCGTGCTACATATTTCATATATCTAATTTCTCATTTGATTCCAACTATAATACTATGAGGTAAATACTATTACCTCAATTTTACAAATGAGAAACCTGAAGCTTAAATAACTCAAGATCACACAGCTTCTAAGTGTTGGTTAGGATTTCAAAGCCCCTGCTTTTAACTACTACACTAGATTGCCTGATATTCAGCAAGATGATCTCTTACAATCATCTATTAATTTCATAAATATCAACAATTTGCTTAGAATCTGTATAAATGCATAGCAACCAAAGAGAGCTCAAAGACTGCTGCAGTAAAACAGGAAAATCAACTAGGATAAGAATGAAAGATTAAGGCATTCATGGCATGACTACTCCCAATAACCTTCCAGACTTAAAAGTGCTGACAATAATAATCTACTACAATCTCTGAAACTTCCTCATTCACCTTGCCTCATCCTCAAAGCCATATGGTGAAGAACCTCACCAAGTGTCAGGAGAGGAACTCCCTCTCTTCTATTCCCCGTAAGAATAATCTCTATACTTCTTCCTGCCAACTGCCCTGACCATTTGAAAACGTTACCCTTCTCTACATACTTCCCTTTCTCCAGAGGCACATGGGAACACGGGAACAATGACCAGTGAAACTGATGACACAGTTCCTAGACTGCAGGAGCCTTCAAAGCAGAATATAGGGTGCACTTTCAAATCTGAATCTAAAAAGAAAAGAAACTTGTACATAAAATACCTGCTGCAGAAGGTATTTTCAGATGTCATCTTAAACAGAATATAACAGTTACAGTATTTTAATATTAGTCTGCTTCAGACATTTACAGCCTTCGCCTCTGCGCATGCAGTTGAACAAAGAATATAGCTTGCATAACTGGAAGAAACATTTCACAAAAAATGTGAGTATCAAGACAATGAAAGATGATTGTCTGGATAGATGATTCCAATGGGATCTTGAGGGCCCCAAAATATGTAAACAAACTATGGCATGAAAAGGTTTTTCTTACAACATAACACAATTCACACTCCCAACTTATTTTACACTCCACTGGCCACAGTCGCCAAGCATTGGCACCAACTGATTTCATGCTTTACAGGCTGGGAAACAGTCCGCAACTTAGTCTCTTTCACACTCCACTGATGTGGTAACCCCATGGCTCACCAACTTAACTGTTCCAAATTTAATGTTTGCACCTACTGTTGACCACCTCAAAAGGTAGTCAGATCAAAGCTTTAATATAACTGAACAACAGCAATATAATGTGTAACAGAAATGTAGAGAGAAAAGTCTGCTACCAGCTCTGTATATATACCTGGTGGTAGGGAGAGGAGAGGAAAACTCCCTCCTAAAATTTCTTTCCCTCACTATACATCTGGAGGTTGGTCTGTCCTTCTAGACTTATTTGAAATTAGTTCCTCTCCTGGGTCTCTCCTGGGTTGCATTGATATCCTGTACTTGACAATAAAAGAGTTGAAATGAATAAGGCTTTCAGGGCTGTGCCTCAAACCTGACATACATTAAGCTTGATTTTTTTCCCCTTTAGGATTCACAAACTAAAGCTAATAAACCATTAAGTAAATTTTGAAAGTAGAGACTACTAGGCTTAATCTGTGCTAAGTGTCTTATATATGTTATCTCATTTGACCCCAAGTACATTCTAAGAGGTAGCTATTATTTTCTCAATTTTACAGATGAGAAATCTGAAACTTACTTAAGATCACACAGCTTCCAAGTGTTGGTTAGGATTTCGAAGTCCCTGCACTTAACTACTACAGTAGACTAGAATACATACCTTCTAAAAAATGGGGTAAAATAAAGCATAGCATAGTTTTAAAAAACAGAAATACCAAAGTGCAATAATAACAAAAGAGAATAATTGTAAAGGAGATGGAGTACTTATGTTAGAGATATAGTTACAACAACTCTATGTCTCCTTCCTCTTTGTAGCTACAGTACCAAGTGTGAAAGCCAAATGTGGCTAAGAAACTGAGACACCAAAAGAAGCAAGCTTCATTTTAAAGCAGGCAAAGAAAACATCAGATAATTAATAAAAGCTTCTCTTATACGCAGATTGAAAGTTTACTAATTAGAGTTTCAAGAATAACAAACAATTATCTTAGAATACAGTGATATCTTCAGAGAACTGCCCCTTTAAGGATCAGGAAGACTGTACAGAGTGCTACAAAAGGTTTTCGAAGTAGAATAATCTACTGAACAAACATGGCTCAGGTACTAAATCCTATTCTAATCTATTATTTTTATGATACAAAAAGCAAGATAAATGTTAAAGGTTGGTAAAAGCTAACAATAGGTGATGGTATTTTCTTGCAGCAAACAAATATTTATTAAGTGCACATATTGTACTGAGACCTATGCTGGGACAGTGGAAACTGTAAAGTTGGACCACAAGAACATGGTTTGAACCACATGAATAATGTAGCCTCCTCTTTAAGTTATCTTTACTCAATTGGGAAGATAAGAAATTTTAGAAAAACAAAAAAAGTTGTTTTAAGGTAGTATATAATTGCCAAACAAAGAGAAAAGTTGTAAATGATAAAAAGAGAGCTATCACTTAGGGCCTGGAATAGCTGAAGAAGATGTCAAAAGGTAGGAGGAACTGGAAGCTGGTTTGCAGACTGAGAATTGAAGGGAGATATTCCAAGTAAAAGGAATAGCCTGAACAATTTGAAGAGGCAGTAAGCAAAAAGCATTATTTTGGGACTTTCCTGGTAACACAGTGGTTAAGAATCCACCTGCCAATGCAGGGCACACGGGTTCGAGCCCTGGTCTGGGAAGATCCCACATGCTGCCGAGCAACTAAGCCTGTGTGCCACAACTATTGAGCCTGTGTGCCACAACTACTGAAGCCCACGCGCCTAGAGCCCATGCTCCACAACAAGAGAAGCCACTGCAATGAGAAGCCCGCACACCGCAACAAAGAGTAGCCCCCGCTCGCAGCAACTAGAGAAAGCCTACGTGCAGCAACGAAGACCCAATGCAGCCAAACATAAATAAATTAAATAAATAAATTTTTTTAAAAAAAGCATTATTTTGGAGACAGCTATAGAAACTACTAGAGCCAAAGGTTCAATATAGGAAAGTGTGGAACATTCTGCCAGAAAGATTGTTTTCAGCCTGGAGGGCGTTCAACACTAGGTTTAGACATTCAGTACCCCAAGCAATGGAGAGTCAAGTCTAGACCATACAGACAATTCCTGAGAAGTGATACTATTATTACTGTGTCTCTAGTTCTCCATACCTTCCCTTACACCATCTGCCCATTCATTTACCCTGTCATCTTTTTTAATAGGTACCATCAGGTAAAGGTGATGAGACAGCACACAATGTTAACACTGACATCTCTCTTATGCTTGCTTAACCCGATGGTATCAATGAGCAAGTGTAACATTTAACCAAAACCCAGAAACAGGATCAACAGGAGGGATGGGCTCCAAAACACTGTGCCCCAAGTCTAATCCCATACTCAGTAACAAACATTACATCTAGGGGAGCAATCAAATACACTTATTTTGTATAACCATTCTCAGAACCAGAGAAAGAAGTGAACCGAAGCCTGCCCCACATCATATTCTACTCCACAATCCAAATAATACCCAGAAACTCATGCCTTAATACCTGATGAAGACTCCTATAGTTGGCCAAGTGTTTCTGAAACAAATAGCTGGTGATATATGGATATGTGTATAAAATCTAATAAACAAATAAGTAACAGGATATACATTTGTCTGAGATAAAAGCCCAGTCATTTTGGATCTAGATATGGTAACTGGCCTTACTACCATTGCAACAGTTCCTAGAAAAGATAAAGACCCATCCCCATTACACTGATTTTTATAGTTTCATTTTCCAGCATGAAGTGATATTTCTAGTCTCTTCAAAACTTTTCAATCCATCCAATCCCTACTCTCATCAATAGAACATCTAACCTTACAGTTTTGAAGACAGAATAAAACAATAACAGCTTGAAAGGAAAAGTAAAACACACTACTTCTACCCCACCAAAACCAACTCCAGCTGTTCGTTTCACAATTGTATCAGCAGAGCTAACAAGGAGAATAGCTACCATTCTAATTGCCCACAGAACCTGAGATGCTTTGCTCTTCTCTCATTTCTCCCCCTTCCCATCTCCTCTGTAACTTGCACACGACCACCTCACTCTGCTGTCCATCCTCCCCAACTGCTGCCCAACAATTCACAGGCTGCCACAGATTGTCAGCACTGTGTTTGGGGACTTGAGAATTACCTCTGTAGGACAGCTCAGTGTGTTAGGACAGCATTTGCCCGGACACAATGTCGCTCTTTATAGCCAGTTGCAAATTAGTTTCTTCTTAAAAAAAATAATACTCTCAATAAGACAGGTACAAGGAGATTTTAAATAACCAAGATTAAAACTCACTTGGTTTGCTCTGAGATCTGGGCCGTTTCAGAGTCAGGTACAATAAAATCCCATGCCTCTACTCACACGAGCCATGCACATCATCTAGGAACATCTGAAGTCAGCTTTCCAATGCTAACAGAAGCAAAGAGGCTACCAAAAAACATATCAAAGGAGAATCTTCCTTCCCCTTTTTTCTGTGCCTATGGCTCCTCATCCTTAAATTTTATTTGACAGTACTTTGTTTTAAGCTCAGCTCTCGATATCAACATTAAAAGGAAATTCTGGAAATCACCAGTATCGTTTCATTATAGTTTCCATCCAATTCTTTGCCATGTGCTTCAGCAGCACACAAGTACAGTCATCTTCTGACAGGTGCTGTGCCTGACCCTCTGAAAAATCCTTCATCCCATATATCAGCTTCCCGGTTGCCACTGGCTACACATGAGAGTCAGAAGCTGGAACAGACTGAAAAGATCATCAGAGGATGTGGGGAAGAAAAACCTCTCACAAAACAGCAGGTCATATCAACTTAAGTCTTCTTAGAAAAAAGAATTAAAAATAAACACCTATACAGTAATATTTTAAAAATTAAAATCAGTTTTACTAGTTATCTAATTAGTTTTCATTTCTAAGTTCTTTGATAGCATTACTCATTCTGCTTTATTATGCTTTACTGAGGATTTAATTGCCCACCTAGTCTTCCCGAATCAGTTCATCAAACCTCTACAATAAAACTGCATCTTTGCTGCTCCCTAACTGAACTACAGGGAAGCTAGAGCTGGACAGGAAGGATGTTAATTCTCAGTTCTTACAGTAGAAAGAGACTGAAAAGAGCAAAGATAGTAATTCAACTTTGAGAACTAATTCCAGTATTTAACCAGCCCCTGTTCTCTCTACAACAAAACCAAAATTTAAGAAAGACAGTAAATAGAAGCAAGAAAATCTTCAAAAGACCTTGAATGCCTTTCAGGATATTGCCACTTTCAAACTTGTTTTACATGAGAGTTACAAAATAAAATGACACTTAAAAGAACAAAATATAAGCAAACAGAGTAAATAAACAATATTTCTAAAATATACATAAGTATAGTTAACTGACTTACCAAATAAGTGACATTTATTTTTTGAATAATAAAACTCTAGAACGTGCAGATAGACCGTGTCTGAGGCAAATGGTACAAAAAGTTCCCTTCTGACAGATAGCAGCCTCACCTGGAAAATAACAGTAATAAAAGTTACTTTTATAAAAATATGTAGTTACCACTTCTTTGACACCTGTCTGTGCATTTAACTTTCATGATCTCATTTCATGAATACTAACAGTTTAACACAATGATTTACCATAGAAAGTGCATTGAAAATAAACACACACTTTTTAGAAGCTCAACAACAAAACAGAATAAGGAAATGTATCTCTCATTCTCAGTCCTCTGAGAACTAGTCTGAGGGGGACAAAACATCTACTAACTGCCATCAAAAAAAGAGAGACAGAGAGATAAGAAAATAATACAAATGATCAAAACACAAAAAGATGTTCAACTTCTAGTCATTACTATAGTTCTAACTTTTAGGATGGCACATGGTGGATGTTCAGTAAGAATATGCTGAGTGGGGCTTCCCTGGTGGTGCAGTGGTTGAGAGTCCGCCTGCCGATGCAGGGGACACGGGTTCGTGCCCCGGTCCAGGAAGATCCCACATGCCACAGAGCGGCTGGGCCCATGAGCCATGGCCGCTGAGCCTGCGCGTCCGGAGCCTGTGCTCCGCAACAGGAGAGGCCACAACAGTGAGAGGCCCGCATACCACAAAAAAAAAAAAAAAAAAAAAAAAGAATATTTTGAGCGGATGGCTGGATGGATGAATAAAAAATAAACCTTATCAGTTAGCAAAGAAAAAATAAATCACATCAGTTAGCAAAGAAATCCAAAATAAATATATTTTTTTACCCATCAAACTGGTAAAGATGAAAAAAAGAGCAATAAGGTCCTGTTTTGGTAAGTACAGACTAAACAGGACTCCACCCTGTTCATGGAGGTACACATTTTATTAATGTAGAAAGCATTTTAACAATATTTCAAAATCTTTTATATATCAAAGGACCTTTGGACCAGGCAATTCTCCTTCAAAGAATGTGTCATAAGGAAATAACTGGATTTCTACAGGATACTTATTCCACAACTATTTATAATAGTGAAAAATTATAAATAACTTTACTGTCCATCTATATGGGCCAGGTTAAATTATGGTACATTTATACTATGGAAAACAATACAGACATTAAAAAGAATAATGTGGGGCTTCCCTGGTGGCACAGTGGTTAAGAATCCGCCTGCCAATGCAGGAGACACGGGTTCAAGCCCTGGTCCGGGAAGAGCTCACATGCCGCTGAACAACTAAGCCCGTGTGCCACAACTATTGAAACCCGCGCGCCTAGAGCCTGTGCTCCCAACAAGAGAAGCCACCACAATGAGAAGCCTGCACACCACAACGAAGAGTAGCCCCCACTCGCCGCAACCAGAGAAAAGCCCGCGTGCAGCAACAAAGACCCAACACAGCCAAAAATAAAATAAGTAAAATAAATTTATTTTTAAAAAAACAATAATGTAGTTCTACAAATACTGGCATAAAAATCTACAAACCATATTAATAAGTTTTTAAGAAATGGAGAATTTAACAAGAAGTGTTCAAAAACAATATAAAGAAAACTTTAAAACATTCCTGAAAGACAAAAAGTAGATCTGAACAAATGGAAAGATATTCCTCATTCTTGGATGGAAAACTCAACATCATAAAGATGTCAGTTCTTCCTAAATTAATTTATAAACTTAATGTAATCCCAATAAAAATCTCAATATGAGCAAGCTTTTTTACAGAGACAGACAGCTGATACTAAAATTCAACAGAAAAATAAACTTGTAAGAATAGCCAATAAAACATAAAAAATTTTAAAGCTAGCCCTTGATATACTACCAAGCCTCTATAATTAAAAGTGTGATAATGATGCAGGAATAAACAAACTGGTATAAAAGAACAGAAGTCCAGAAATAAACTCAATGGAAACTTAATATAGGATAAAGGTGGCATTTCAAGATATTGGGCAAGATTGTACTTTTTAAAGAAAATATGTTGAAACAAGTAATTAGCATCTAGAAAAAGATTAGTAACTCATACATTATGCATTAAAATAATTCCAAATGAATCAGGGATCCAAATGTAACAACTAAAACCATACAAGTACTAGAAGAAAACGTGTGTGAATTCCTCTTTACCCTGGGTAAAGGGAAAGGTTTTCTAATTATAACCCAAAATTCAGATGCAACAAAAGACTGAAAAATTGGACCACATAAAAGCTCAAACACATGCACAGACGCACAGACACACACACACACACACACACACACACAGTAAAAGACAACTGACAAACTGGGAGAAAATATGTGCAACATATATCACTATAAACAGCTAATATATATATATTTATTTATATATATATATATTTTTAAAGACACTTAAAAATCGAGGGAGAAAACATCAAAAACCTGATAGAAAAATGAATTTTAAAATACAAGACAATTCACACAAAAAGATATTAAAATGGCCTTTATATATTCTATGAAAAGATCATTAACTACTACTAAGTGAATATTAAAACTGTATCGAGATACTATCTTTTGAACTATAAATGGTTAGCAAAAATTTAAAAGCATACCAACATACTCTGATGATGAGGCTGTGGGAAAACTCATGCACTGCTGGTGGGAATTCAAATACGTACAACCCCCACAGAAAGGGATTTAGCAATACTTAAGAAAACTATATTTGCTTTTAAACTTTTGACCCAACTCTCCTATTTTAGGGATTTACCCAAACATACATTTCCAACGTACAAAAATATATATAAACAGGGTTATAAACTGCAGCAATGTTTATAAATTCAAAATACTGGAAATGGGGCTTCCCTGGTGGCGCAGTGGTTGAGAGTCCGCCTGCCGATGCAGGGGACACGGGTTCATGCCCCGGTCCGGGAAGATCCCACATGCCGCAGAGCGGCTGGGCCCGTGAGCCATGGCTGCTGAGCCTGCGCGTCCGGAGCCTGTGCTCCGCAACAGGAGAGGCCACAACAGTGAGAGGCCCGTGTACTGCAAAAAACAAACAAACAAACAAAAAACAAAACAAAATACTGGAAATGGCCATAGAGAATGGTTAACATCCTCACAATAGAGTACTATGCAACCCTAAGAGGGAGGAAAAGACAAAGGAAGGGAGGGAGGGAGGGAGGGAGGGCGAGCTCTACAAATTGATACGATATGGATACCAAAATATATTTAAGTGAAATGTTAAATTAAAAAAGCAAAGTACAAAAGACTATCTATAGTATGCTAAATTTTGTGTAAAAAGTTAAGAAATAAGAAAATAAACATGTATCTCCTCATTCCTGGGGGAAAAACACACAAGAAGGATAATTCAGAGAATAAGATTGGTTACCTATAGAGGATGGGTGGAAACAGGGTGAAAAGGAAGAAGAAATGGGTGACAATGTTTTGAGTATATATATATATATTTTTAATACAATTCTGACTTTTGGAACCATATTAATGTTTCACATGCTCAAAAATAAATAAGATCAATTAGGATGGGGAGAAAAACTTAGAATACAATAGAAATGAACTGTACTTCAAATAGCTAACATAACCACGTTGTAGGAAGAATGTTGGGGAGAGAAAACTAATCCAAGTAACTTTTGAACATGGTTTCTTGCTCAGTGATGTCCAATAGAGAGACAATGGATGCCACATATGAAATTTAATATTTTCTAGTAGCCACATTAAAATAAAAATAGGTAAAATTTATTTTATAAATTTATTTTACCTAACATATCTAAAATATTTCAACACATAACCACCATATTATTTAAATATTAATGAGTATTTCACATTTCTTATTTCATACTAAGTTTTACTAACTTTACAAACTGTGTACAGTTCACACTCACAACACATCTCAATTCATCTGGGTTAGTGGCTACTTTATTGGCCAGTGGAGATTTAGACTATATGCCCACAGGCTACAGGAAAAAACTATAAACAAATATTGAACTCTACTTACTAGGTGTCTTTTAAGTAGTGGTATGAGTTAGCAATTCTTAAACTATTTTCTGGTATTCCAGGATTAGACCAATAAGTAAAAACATGAATAATGGGGGCAGGTTTCTCACTTTTGGAACAGGGAGTTATAAATACAGAATGAATAAACCCTGTAGTGTTGGACTGGAATCAGAGGTTATCAATATAAACTCATTGCTTTCAGTAGACAGATAAAGATGTATATGAGCGTGTGTGGACACACACACATATCACATATTTCTATTTCCTAGATGTCTACTCAAAGGGCCTAAAGGCAATGATACTGACACCCAGCAGCACTGTCAATGGACATCTAGAGTCCAGATCCTGGCTTACAGAGTCATTCTCTACTAAAACAAACCAGAGCTCTTTGAGGAAATAACTTATTGCAGGACTCAGGCTGGGAGAGTGCAAGATAAGCCTAGAACATCTTGTGGTAAAAAGTGGGGAAGTGCTCCAAGAATGACAAGGGCAAGGCAAAAGGAGAAGGAATCAGCCTGAATGGGGCTCCCACTGGCCAAATCAGGAACAGCGTCAAAATAAATAATGAAATAAAGTATTATAAATAAGTGTATTAGACATGATGGAATTAGAAAATCGACATTTAGGAACCATCATGAAAATGATTCAGGCAGAAATCACCAATGGATGCTGAAGTTAGTGAGTAAAAGTTCAAGGAGTAACAGGATATTTATAAAATCTCAAAGTATTTTTGCAAAGATGCCTCAAAATTACAAACAAAATGTCAATGCACTTAATCCCACTGAACTGTACACTTAAAACTGGTTAAAGTGATAGTTTCTGGCCTTACATTTCTGGTCTTTAATCCATTTTGAGCTTATTTTTGTGTATGGTATTAGGGAGTGTTCTAATCTCATACTCTTACAGGTACCTGTCTAGTTTTCCCAGCACCACTTATTGAAGAGGCTGTCTTTTCTCCACTGTATATTCTTGCCTCCTTTATCAAAGATAAGGTGACCATATGTGTGTGGGTTTATCTCTGGGCTTTCTATCCTGTTTCATTGATCTATATTTCTGTTTTTGTGCCAGTACCAAACTCTTAGAGGAAAACATAGGCAGAACACTCTATGACATAAATCACAGCAAGATCCTTTTTGACCCACCTCCTAGAGAAAGGGAAATAAAAACAAAAATAAACAAATGGGACCTAATGAAACTTAAAAGCTTTTGCACAGCAAAGGAAACCATAAACAAGACCAAAAGACAACCCTCAGAATGGGAGAAAATATTTGCAAATGAAAAAGGATTAATCTCCAAAATTTACAAGCAGCTCAATATCAAAAAAACAAACAACCCAATCCAAAAATGGGCTGAAGACCTAAATAGACATTTCTCCAAAGAAGACATACGGATTGCCAACAAACACATGAAAGAATGCTCAACATCATTAATCATTAGAGAAATGCAAATCAAAACTACAATGAGATATCATCTCACACCGGTCAGAATGGCCATCATCAAAAAATCTAGAAACAATAAATGCTGGAGAGGGTGTGAAGAAAATGGAACACTCTTGTACTGTTGGTGGGAATGTAAATTGATACAGCCACTATGGAGAACAGTATGGAGGTTCCTTAAAAAACTACAAATAAAAAACTACCATATGACCCAGCAATCCCACTACTGGGCATATACCCAGAGAAAACCATAATTCAAAAAGAGTCATGTACCAAAATGTTCATTGCAGCTCTATTTACAATAGCCAGGAGATGGAAGCAACCTAAGTGTCCATCATCGGATGAATGGATGAAGATGTGGCACATATATACAATGGAATATTACTCAGCCATAAAAAGAAATGAAATTGAGTTATTTGTAGAGAGGTAGATGGACCTAAAGTCAGTCATACAGAGTGAAGTAAGTCAGAAAGAGAAAAACAAATACTGTATGCTAACACATATATATGGGATCTAAGAAAAAAAAAAAAGGTCATGAAGAACCTAGGGGTAAGACGGAAATGGAGACGCAGACCTACTAGAGAATGGACTTGAGGATGTGGGGAGGGGGAAGGGTAGGCTGTGACAACGTGAGAGAGTGGCATGGACATATATACACTACCAAACGTAGAATAGATAGCTAGTGGGAAGCAGCCGCATAGCACAGGGAGATCAGCTCGGTGCTTTGTGACCACCTAGAGGGGTGGGATAGGGAGGGTGGGAGGGAGGGAGACGCAAGAGGGAAGAGATGTGGGAACATGTGTATATGTATAACTGATTCACTTTGTTATAAAGCAGAAACTAACACACCATTGTAAAGCAATTATACTCCAATAAAGATGTTAAAAAAATAATAAATTTAAAAAAATGGTTAAAGTGATAAAATTTTGTTATGTATATTTTACAACCAAGAAAAATTATAAAAGGAAAAATAGTGGAAAACCTGGCAGATACTACCTTAATGAAGTGATCCAAGATCACATTACTAATATTTCAACATCCTGTGCCTCCTGACATGATGCCCTGAGAAGCATAACATTACTCCTGTGGTACTTGTGCCAGAAATGGATAACCTGAATCCAGTCATGAGAAAACAGCAGATATACCCAAATTACAAGCACTTTACAAATTAACTGGCCTGTACTCTTCAAAAATGTCAATCTCATGCAAAAACAAAGACTGAGGAAATGTTCCAGATTAAAGGAAACTAAAGAGACATGACAACCAAATACACTTCATGAGCCAGAATTTCCTTCTGCTATAAAACAGTACATTATTGGGACAATGAGTGAAATGTGAAAAAGTCTGTGGACTACATAATAATATTAAATCAATGTTAATTTCCTGATATTGACAACTGTACTGTGCATTCATACAAGAATGTCCTTGTTTTTAGAAAATGTACTCTGAAGTATTTAAGTACACAGGGGAATAGGTCTGTACCTTACTCTCAAACAGTTCAAGAAACAAATATGGCAGGTTGGGGGGAAGAGACGGAGAAAGGAAATACAGTAAAGTGGCAACATTTGGGGTATCTGGGTAAATTTTTTGTTCATTCTTGTAATTTTCTGTAGTGTGAAATAATGTCAACATAAACTAAACAGAAAAAAGATGTTAGCACAGTACCTGGCACATAAATCAAATACATAAATCAAAACAAAGAAAGACACGGGATATGGAAAACAGGATATCCAACACAAGAGAGAAGTGAAGGAATATTGGTGAATGGGAATTCCAGGATGCTAACTGTGAACTAGAAGTAGAATGCAACCATTTCAGATTAAAGCTTTGTGACAGAGACAGGCATGTTGAAGGCAGTCATCCCCAGGCTCTCCGCCATAGTACCATCTTTTTAATACAACACAACTACTAGAGGATGTGCTCCACTCAAGCAAGAGGGTAAATGAAGAATGAAGATAAGAGTTCCAACAATATTGGGAATCATACCCAAAACAGAGAAAAGTCTAAGGATGACAACAAAGGAAAATCATCCCAGGAAAAGAGCTGTGCAGCAGGCCCAAACAGTAGGCTCAGACAGGAGGACAAAGAAAGTCTCCAGAAGAGAAATTTCCAAGAATTTTTTTAAAAAAGAAAGAAAAATTGAAATGACAGATTACTGTCACTTACCTTGTGGAAAACTGCACTTAGAGGCCACTATTTAAGACACTATAAGCAAATAAAATTTGCACAGACATAATGTAAACACAACATTAACTATTTGATTTAACCAAATATTGTAACAGAAACTGGGAGGCCAGGGGAGGAGTAGCAGTGGTGACTGTGGTTTAAGAACAATAAAACAGGGCTTCCCTGGTGGCACAGTGATTAAGAATCCGCCTGCCAAGGCAGGGGACACGGGCTCGAGCCCTGGTCTGGGAAGAACCCACATGTCACGGAGCAACTAAGCCCGTGCGTCACAACTACTGTATCTGCGCTCTAGAGACCGTGAGCCACAACTACTGAGCCTGCGTGCCACAACTACTGAAGCCCGCGCACCTAGAGCCCGTGCTCTGCAACAAGAGAAGTCACTGCACCGCAACGAAGAGTAACCCCTGCTCGCTGCAACTAAAGAAAGCCCGCGCGCAGCAACGAAGACCCAATGCAGCCATAAATAAATAAATAAATAAATTTATAAGAACAATAAAACTTTATCATAACAGAAACACAACATATAATGAATAAATTGGTGAATCAAAAGACAGCATTACACACATATTATTTTAAAATACGGAGATTTGTAAATGCCAGAAGGAACAGCTTAAGGAATTGAAAGTGGTTACCTTTAGGGAGAGGACTAGAGAGAATGGGCAGGAATGACACAGTAACTATTCACTGTATTTTGTTATAAACCCTTTTTAAACTACATCTATTTTAAACTATATGTCTGTTGACAAAATATAAATAGCAACATATGAATTTCTTATCTTAAATATATTGTTCATCATTCAAACATATAAAAATAAAACATTTTCAATTGAAAGGGACAAAAATCCTAGGGAAAACATAGTCTCCTTTTTGTTAGAAGACCGTCATATTTCCAACACTAAAAGAACATAAACATACAAAATATAGAAGCTTTAAAAATAAAAAAAAAAACTCTAAAGCAAATAATTACCAATTTAGTGGATAGAATTCAATCATGGTAATACTAGGAAGATTGTAGGTTACTTACAAATTGATTAATGATCAGGACAGTGCAAATAACACATTTAATTAAATATGCTCATTTATCTATTTTGGGAAGTATTAACAGCAGTGAGAGAGAGTGGTAATATAAAAGGACAGAGACAGATTAAAAACAGTGGCCCAAAACAACCAAATTGGAGAGTGGATAGAAGGCTAGGTAAATTAGAAGCTGAAAACAAATAAAGAAAGATATCAGAGGCTTAATTATCATCAATTTTACTGCATGCTGCTGCCATATGAAGAAATTCTGGCAAACACTAATGTTAAGTGAGAAGATATATACATGTATATGTCACACGTATATATACATACCCATAATCTTTTTCATTATAAGAGACTGATAATCCTAATTAAGTAGGGATTCATGAAGGGATTATACCCTAAAAATAAAGTACTGTTGATGCAATCTGATAAGAGTAGTTTCATACTCATAGTTTCGCCAAGTACTGAAACTCTTATCAAGGATTACCAATAATGAATTAAACTATCCTAAAGACAATTAACTCTGTTATCTACCTGATAGTCCTCATCTAGCTACCCTTGGATTATCCTTATTGTTCCTGTTTTTTCCTCCCAGGCACTGACCGTTCAAAATAGTTTACATTTCCCAACCTCTCCTGCAGGAAGATGTGGCTATGTGACCAATGGAATATGAGCAAAAGTGGTACATATAACTTTTAGGAAGTATCCTTAAAGGGAGGGAGATATGTTCTTCTCTTCCTCCTTTCTGTTGGTTCGAACGTGGATGAAAAGGCTGGAACTCCAACAGCCATCTTAGACCATCAAGTGAATCCATGCACAGTGGAGCAACAACATGACACCATGACAGTCCTAGACTACTTCTGGAATTCATGACATCAAGAGAAATGAAATCTATCATGCTTAAGTCTCTGTTATTTGGTTGCAAACAAGTCTAATCCTAATTAATATAACCTCTATACTAATGAACACTCCTTGTTTTCTTTTGTTCTCTAAACAATCTTCCACTGCCCTTCTGCCGGCTCGTTTTCTGCCTCCCACTCCCTTACTATGAATATTCCCCAATATTCCATCCTTGGTCTTTTCTGCTCTCCTCTCACTAAGTTCTAGGTCAAACATTCTATAAAACCTCATCACTATATGTCTGATCATTTATTTGAGCTCTACTTCTATCTCCAGCTGTCTATCATTCCATTTGTACAAGACATAATTAAACAGGAACACAAGTGATTTTTAAAACAAAAAAGATAAATAGCCAAAGTGGTGGTGGTAGCAGTAGTGGTAGTTGTTGTGATGGTAATAAACAGCTAATATTTACTGAGCTCTTAATATTTGCCAGGCATTGTTCTAAGAGCTAACCCTCACAATAATCCTATGAAGTAGGGCATATTATCACCATTTGAGACCCAGACAAGTTAAGTAACTCAATACACAGAACTAATGCACTAAAGAGATCATTCAAATCTAGGCTTCCAGAACCCACCCTCTTAACCAGCATGCACTAGCACCTTTTCTAAGGATGCTGTCACAGCTTTTTAAGGTTGTCCTCATTAACGATGACAGTTATTTAAATATCCACCATGGTAATAAATTTCATGTCTCTGCAGATTAACTTTTAGGAAGTGTGAAATATCACTTAGAAATAACAATGGTAGATCAGATGAGTGATCAAGCAAGATAATACTCTTGGGCACAAAAGATATGACCATCAAGTAATGAGCCTGGTTTTCTTATATGGTTCTACTGGTTCTGAAAGCAGTTCCAAAAGACAAATTCCAAAGAATACTTATTTGCTAAAATAAATGCATGGTCTTAAAAATGGATTACTTTCAAAGGGACAGCATTCATTTATATTATTAAGTTCTTTATTTTTAAAGCACCAGATTTTTTCAACTGCCACTCAAATTATCCAATACCTAAAACTTGTATTAGCAGTTGAACTCATTATCTTTCTCCCTAGACCTATCTGAGATCCTTTCTCAGATAATGTCATTATCAAGACACCACAACAGGGACTTCCCTGGTGGTCCAGTGGTTGGGACTTCGCCTTCCAATACAGGGGGTGCACGTTCAATCCCTGGTCAGGGAGCTAGGATCCCGCATGCCTCGAGGCCAAAAAACCAAACATTAAAAACCAGAAGCAGTACTGTAACGAATTCAATAAAGACTTTAAAAATGGTCCACATCAAAATAGATCTTTAAAAAAAAGACACCTGGGGCTTCCCTGGTGGCGCAGTGGTTGAGAGTCCGCCTGCCGATGCAGGGGACACGGGTTCGTGCCCTGGTTTGGGAGGATCCCACATGCCGCGGAGCAGCTAGGCCCATGAGCCATGGCCGCTGAGCCTGCGCGTCCGGAGCCTGTGCTCTGCAAACAGGAGAGGCCACAACAGTGAGAGGCCCGCGTACCGCAAAAAAAAAAAGACACCACAATACACTTGATTTGTCAGGCTCAAAACTTTGAGGTATTCCGACTCTTTCAGCTTTTCTAACCCCATTCTTATTCCTCTTCCTTCACAAGAGCTATCATGTTTTCTATTTCCATATTATTCCATGATTGTCCTATTGAGATACCCTACAGCCACTCCCTGCTTGAGGTTATCCCACAAAGCTACCAGGACAACCTTTCTCAAATACTGTTTTAATCATATGACTTTCAACAAAAATACCATCATCTATAGGATCAAATCTAAGTTCTTCAGCCTAGCCTCAAAGCTTCCCATTAATTCTTCATTACCCCCACAGACATGTAAACCTGACAAATCACATCTCTTTACTACTCATCATCATTAGTAAAATCAAACCTTCCATTTGTGCAATATTTTTAAAATACCCTTTTTGTCTCATTCAGTTCACATATATTGTACTTTTTGGCTTCTAACGTCTCATCACCCTATGTGGAATTTTCTTCTGTCCTCTCAAGTCAATTTGTCATTCTATCACTTCCTTCAAGATCCTCCTCTTCCATGAAGGCCTAATAACCTCAAATAGATACTGCTATATTTTGCATTCCTCAACATACAGTTCATCTAGTAGAATGCGAAGAATTGCAAAGATTGACCGGACCATGTAACAAAACAGACAGCCCAGAAATAAACCCACACTTATATGGTCAATTACTCTATGACACTGGAGGCAAGAATACACAGTGGGGAAAATATAGTCTCTTTAATAAATGATGTTGGGAAAACTGGACACCCACATGCAAAAGAATATAACTTGACCTCTTTCTTACACCAAATACAAAAATAAACTCAAAATGGATTAAAGTCTTAAATGTAAGACCTGAAACCATAAAACTGCTAGAAGAAAACACAGGCAGCATGCTCTCTGACATCAGTCTTAGCAATATTTTTTCGGATCTGTTTCCTTGGGCAAGGACAACAAAACCAAAAATAAACAAATGGGACTACATCAAACTCAAAAGCTTTTGCAAAGCTTTTGCAAAGCATCAGCAAAATGAAAAGGCAACCTGCTGAATGGGAGAAGATATTTGCAAATGATATGTTCGATAAGGAGTTAATATCTAAAATATATGAAGAACTCGTACAACTCAATGTCAAAGATTTCACAGCCACCATGCTGTGAAGAAGCCCAATTAGCCTATGTGGAGAGACCATATGTAGGTATTCCAGGGGACAGTCAACTTCAATCATGAGGCACATGAGTGGAGAAGGCTCCAGATTCTAGTTTCCAGCCACAAAATTACCACCAGCTTTCAAGCCTTTCTAGCTAAGGTTCATCAAGCCATCTCCACACTGCCCTGTCTGAATTCTGGCAGAATCCATAGCATAATAAAATGCTGTTTTATTGATACATCACTAAATTTCAGAGTAGCTTGCTACATAACGAAAGCTAACCAGAAAAAGCACCCTTTTCCTAGTTCAGTAACTTCATATTAAACACACACACACACACACACACACACACACACACACACACACAGCCTAAAATCAAGCTTTTCTCAACATTAAGGAAGATCCAGTCTGCCGATGAGAAATTGGACAGAACTATTTAAATAGGAAAGTTTCTAATTAGAGAACTTAACAATTCATCTCAAATATATTCTGAGTACTTACTATATGTAAGACACTTGGTTAGTCTAAAACACAAATATGAATAACAGATAGCCTAGTTATTAATCTAACCTAGGGAGGTAGGAAATAAAAATAGGTACACAAATACTACAGTTTATGGAAGTACCTAAGTGCCAAAATAGGAATATAAAGTTAACTCCACCACAAATAGTTAATTTAAAAATGATTTTGGGGACTTCCCTGGTGGCACAGTGGTTAAGAATCCACCTGCCAATGCAGGGAACACGGGTTCGAGCCCTGGTCTGGGAAGATCCCACATGCCACGGAGCAACTAAGCCCGCGTGCCACACTACTGAAGGCCGTGCGCCTAGAGCCCATGCTGTGCAACGAGAAGCCACCACAATGAGAAGCCCGCAACCAAGAGTAGCCCCTACTCGCCACAACTAGAGAAAGCCCACATGCAGCAATGAAGACCCAACGAAGCCAAAAATTAATTAATTAATTTTTAAAAAATGATTTTGGACTTATAAACAGCTTTTTGGTTCTGTTAGGAAAGAAGAACTTTAATAAATACCTAAAAAAAAAGACTGTAAGTAAACATGAAAAATGCAGGCCTCATTATGTGTTGCTTAGATTGCGAGATTATGAGTTTTGTTGTTCTTTAAATTTTTCTGGATCTCCCAAGTTTTCTACAGTAAGCATATATTAGATATTTTTAAGAAAAAATATTTCTAAAAAAGAAAATAATCATTTTATTTCATTTTTTAAAATGTGTTTAAACTATACTATGAAGCGGTCAAGTAAGTAGTCAACAAGCCTGTAACAAAAGTTGGCTTGGTGTTTATATGTTTAATATGCAAAATAAAGTTAGTGTTTAAGGGAAAATTTTAGTGTAATAAAAACTGCATAAACATGTTACTTGATTTACTATTAATATCTGCATTTCTTCCCTTTCCTGGCTAATTACAAATGTCTACAAGATCTCCCCAAATAACAGACAAAAACTAACTCAATAAGCTCCCATCTCTTGGTCATGCCCTCCTGGTTGTTCCCCCTCATAGTCTCTCTTTCTCCAGCTCCCTCCCTGCATCCACCTGTCATTTCTAAGTCAGCCCTTCTCTCTACATCTCTGATTACCCTTCTTTCTAACTCTAAATGCCTCAGTCTGACTGTCCCTCTGTGTTTCCAATGTCCCCTCTCTATCTCTGACTGACCCTAACTCTCTGCCTTTGGTGTGTGTGTATTCCTCTTTCTATCTCTCCTAAGTGACCCACCCCAGTGTGTGTGTTTTCCCCTCTCAGACTCTGCCTTTCTATAAGTCTCTCCCCTATAGTTACCCCATTTCCAAGAAATTCTTGTTAACTTTTCCCTCTAATCTTTATAAATAAGCAGGCTTGATATTATTAACTCTATTTTACAGATGATAAAGAAAAACAAACAGGATTATTGGTATAAATTTGAGAGGTGAAGATTTAAATCCAAGTGCTTCCCTTCTTTCTTTAATACTCTTCTGGTATTCCGTGGCAAAGAACTTGAAGCAGCCCAGATGCAAGCCAGTATTAACACTACACATATTTTTTCCTTAGAGGCAAACCTGATATTAAGGAGCACCACACACCATTTGCCCATATTTTTGCCTCTTCACCAGGTTAAACAGTCATGAACTGTCAGCCACTTGCCCATTCCAGAAATCCATTATCATATGCACAGGTTAACCCGTGTTATTTGGGAACCTCAGAATACTAGACACCAGAACCTGCTGTTTCCAACAGTGTTTCTCTGCTTGTCTGTTTTTATCCCTAGTCCAAAACCAGCCATGTTTGACTTAAAAAAAAAAAAAAAAAAAGAGATACAGGAGGGACAATAGATAGTAATGAAACTGAAGAGCAAATTGGAAGAATGAAAAACTAGACAGAAGGCTAGCATGAGATCGTGAAAAATACACACCACAAACTGGTAGAAACTGGTCCATGTTTTTACTGAGAGGAGAAAATCCTCTTCAAATGCAGGCTTACCACTGCAAAGCAATACCCTATAACTTCTCTCCTATCTAAACCTCTGACAACTGGAATTTCTCTGTAATTCAATAAGCTCTTACGAGTTACCGGGGCTTCATCCATCCTACTGGGCTCATTAACAGAACACTCTAAATGTTTTTCCCCACTAGGTAAGAGCACATTTTCGGTGGGTGGCATAGTAGAAGTAGGGTTCCCCTTCAAGACATGAACAGCCTAGTTCCATTTCTTCTCACTTCTCCTGTGGGTGGGAAGCCTGCAACCAATACAATTCAACAACTAAAAGAAACGTCTAAATTATAGTTCAGGTTAGTGACTGTCAAAGATCATCCTACAGGTCACCAGTTTTATACATAGTGTGACGGCTAGTCTTGTATTATAGGTTTATAATTAAAAATATATACTTGTACTTCTGCCACTAGTTCATTTACTTCTACTATATCTAATGAGTGCACAGGTGCCAAATCAACAATATACCAGTCTTATCATTCATTCTGGTGAGATATTTTGTGAACACTGAGCTTATGGAGCTAATGAGGACAGGGTCACAGATTCAAAATTATTAGCCAATTAATTTTGCTGTTTCTCAGGGTTCAATGGTCACAGTCAACAAACTTAACCTTGACTAACAAAAAAATACAGTGATCATGTGAAGCATTTTGGGAATGAATATATATGTATCACCAAAATTCATGACTGTAAGAAAAAATATAATAATAAAATTAAATATAGTAATAATACGATCTTTCACTAAGCCTGAAAATGGGTCTACCTTCCAAAAACTCAAGTAAAAACCAATCAAGAACAAAAATGTTTAAGACATAAAGGAAAAAATAACACATTATAGCACACAAAGTAGATTTTAATGGAAATGACTCTCTACTGTCATAGTTTATACACAAGTCTGTAGTAAAAAAAAATAGTTATCTTGCTGATTCTTAACTATAGGTCAGGATGAAACTGGCAAAGCAGAGTCAGGGAAAACTACATCAAAAAAGACAGTAAAGGAAACATTTGCATGTGCAGACATCTTGTAGTCAACACAGCATCTGAAGGAATGAAAAGTAAACATTTCAATTCTTAACTCTAAGACTTTGCTTTGACCAACACATCAGTTTTCTCTATTAGGCACTCCTCCTTGGTTTCTCTGAACTCTCACTCCTTACAGATACACACACACACCAGTGCCACCATCAGCACCTGTCACTAAGTGTTTCCACTTTCAAAAATGACGGTCACCAAATCTTCTGGACACTACCCACTAGAATGAACTTTTACAGTCAAATACTCTGGCTTTAAAAAAAAGAAAGGTGGGGAGGATGGGGAACTAACAAAAAATGCTCTGTAAAACTCTGTCCTACATAAATCACAGACAGATCTTTTTTGATCCACCTCCTAGAGTAATGGAAATAAAAACAAAAATAAACAAATGGGACCTAATGAAACTTCTGCACAGCAAAGGAAACCATAAACAAGACAAAGACAACCCTCAGAATGGGAGAAGATATTTGCAAATGAAGCAACTGACAAAGGATTAATCTCCAAAATATACAAGCAGCTCATGCAGCTCAATATCAAAAAAACAAACAACTCAATCCAAAATTGGGCAGAAGACCTAAATAGACATTTCTCCAAAGACACACAGGTTGCCAACAAACACATGAAAAGATGCTCAACATCACTAATCATTAGAGAAATGCAAATCAAAACTACAATGAGGTATCACCTCACACCAGTGAGAATGGCCAGCGTCAAAAAATCTACAAACAATAAATGCTGGAGAGGGTGTGGAGAAAAGGGAACCCTCCTGCACTGTTGGTGGGAATGTAAATTGATACAGCCACTATGGAGTATGGAGGTTCCTTAAACAACTAAAAATAGAACTACCATGTGACCCAGCAATCCCACTCCTGGGCATATACCCAGAGAAAACCATAATTCAAAAAGAGTCATGTGCCGCAATGTTCACTGTAGCTCTATTTACAATAGCCAGGACATGGAAGCAACCTAAGTGTCCATCGACAGGTGAATGGATAAAGAAGATGTGGCACATATATACAATGGAATATTAATCAGCCATAAAAAGAAACAAAACTGAGTTATTTGTAGTGAGGTGGATGGACCTAGAGTCTGTCATACAAAGTGAATAAGTCAGAAAGAGAAAAACAAACACCGTATGCTAACGCATATATGTGGAATCTAAAAAAACGGTACTGATGAACCTAGGGGCAGGGCAGGAATAAAGACGCAGATATAGAGAACGGACTTGAGGACAAGGTGGGGGTGGGAGCTAGGACGAAGTGAGAGAGTGACATGGACATACATACACCACCAAATGTAAAACAGATAGCTAGTGGGAAGCAGCCACATAGCACAGGGAGATCAGCTCAATGCTTTATGACCACCTAGAGGGGTGGGATAGGGAGGGAGGGAGGGAGGGTCAAGAGGGAGGGGATATGGGGATATATGTATATGTATAGCTGATTCACTTTGTTGTACAGCAGAAACACAACATTGTAAAGCAATTATACTCCAATAAAGATGTAAAAAAAAAAACAAAAACTCTGTCCTAGTAAATAGTCAATATCTAAGTCATAAACACAGATAACTGTTCAGACAGAAAACTGCATTCTTACTATGGGTTACAAATGAAGCACCAGTCCAACAGCACACCCCAACAACATGAGCATTTTGGAAACCTCTAAAAGTAAAACATAGCCTAATATAATCTTTAGATAAAATGCAATTGCTTAAAAAAATTGAGGGCTTCCCTGGTGGCGCAGTGGTTGAGAGTCCGCCTGCCAATGCAGGGGACACGGGTTCGTGCCCCGGTCCGGGAAGATCCCACATGCCACGGAGCAGCTGGGCCTGTGAGCCATGGCCACTGAGCCTGCGCGTCCGGAGCCTGTGCTCCGCAACGGGAGAGGCCACAACAGTGAGAGGCCCACGTACCGAAAAAAAAAAAAAAAAAAAAATTTAAAAAAAACAACCCTGCAATCTGAGCACTTCTACTTACAGCTTTTTTTTTTAAGTTTATCAGTTAAGGATAACTATCCTCATTTTACAAACAACAACAAAAAAGAAATGGAATCCCAAGAAAATACTTTACCCAAAATTATCATCGTCATTTTTTACCATCATCATAGTCATCAATTACAACAGCAACAAAATAATGAGCACGTACTCACTCCAACACTACTTTATATTCACATCTCATTTAATCCTTATAGACAGACACCTTGTGAGGTAAATGCTATCATCTCCATTTTAGAAATTAGTAGACAGGCTTAGAGAGGAGAAATAATTTGCCAAAAGTCATAAACTAGAAGTCACAGCACTGGGATTTGAACTCAAATTTGTTCAACTTTGTATATTCAACTAAGTCACTGTACTGCCATCCTCTTTGTTTTTAGAACCACATTCAGGTATTCTTCAACCAATGATTGCAGAATAAATACAAGATTACCTCATTACTATATCTCCAAACCCACAAAAAGTTGTTTGTAAAATCCTCTCTCTCTACAAGGGGAAAAATAGAGAGTCTCAGAGCTGAACAGCCAGAATAAAAACTAGGCTGGAATATTGGCTGTTTAGATTCTGAATTCTAACTGTAAGGTAACACAGACTCTGAACACATATACCTAGGGAGGTGAAAATAACCCCAATATTTCTTGTTTCAGCTAGTATACACAGGATAGGGGTACCGTATTACAATCAGAGCTAGGTTTAGTACAAGCAGTATCTGAAAACGGGGAAGAGACAGCAGACCATCTGGAGACAGGCATCAGCTTAGCGCATGTGAGGAACATTAAGCGCTCTCTGGGATACTCGTACCTGTGTAGCACTGAGGAAAGGACGGCTATAACAAAGCAAAAGAGGAGCGAGAGAGAGAGAGAGAGAGAGAGAGAGAGAGAGAGAGAGAGAGAGAGAGAGAGAGAGAGAGAGAGTGAGAGTGTGTGTAGACAGAAAGACAGTGAGCTTGCTGTATTTGAAACGTGCTTTCTCGCTCATGTCACTTCTGCTGAACCCCATAACACCGCAAGGCAGGCAGGCCAAAGACGATTACCCCCATTTTTCGGACTGGGAAAACGAGGCTGCGGTAAATGTGCTACAAAGGACCACAAATCTAGCAAGTGACATACCCGAAACTCCTCCCAGCACGTCAGATTCCAAATCCCGTGCTTCTTCCCTACTCAACCCTGAGAGGAGGCTTTACTGACAAAGAAAACTTTAAAAATCGGACCTGGAGTTTTCCGAGGGCGGCCCAAGAAAACCAGGAAGTACACCCTCTCTACTAGACTGCTCACTCCCAGCCGACAGCCCGGGGCTCCCTGGCAGCGCGGCAGACTCGCTCCAGAGAAATCGCCGGCAGCCCCGGGGTCGTCTCGGGCGGCCCCCGCCGTCCACAGCCCCGTACCCCTGGGGAGAGAAAGGGGTCGCCACGTCCCCGCTCAGTACCTGTTGAAACCAGGAAAGGAACGGCCCCTCCGCAGACAGTAACTGGGGAGAGGGCCCCAAGCGAGCACGCAGCCCTGGGAAGTAAAAAGGGCCTTGAGAGGGTCCCCAGCAACCCAGGGCCCGCTGGGGTCGAAGGGCGGGAGCTTCCCAGTAACCTCCGCCCCAGGAGGGGGCCGGCCCCACGCCTCACTTGAGAAGAAAAACACCGATAACAAAGGGGAAAGAAAGCTTGTGCCAAGTGTGGAGAAAGAAGTGGAAGCAACGAGCCCCAGTCTGGTGTGCGGCGAGAGGGAGGGACAAGGACGCGCAGCGGATCTTTACCGGCGGCACAGTCGATCCCCGCATCCGCCGCCTCCTCAAAGTTCCAGCTCTTCCGCTCGCGCCGTCGGGGCGCACGCCAGGCCTCAGCTCCGCCCCCCCCCCCAGCGCCGCGGGGCCTTCTGGGGGCTGTAGTTTCCGCGAGGCCGGCCTCCGCGGGCCGCCTCCCGGTCACGTGGGAGGAGGAGGCAGTCAAAGTGGCGCGAGAGGGCAGATGTTTGCGATCCCGTCTGCTCAACCCTTCCCCTACCTGTTAGCTGTAAACGGGCTCAAATCTCCTCACATACAGCTCAATCATACCATCCCTCCTCTTTCCACAGATAAGTTTCTTGAAAAAATTAGTCTAAACTTGCTGTCTCCGCTTCCTTCGTCCTCTACCCAGCAGCTTCTGCCCCCACAGAAAGTGGTCTTGTTGCCACCACTCATGTCATCTAACTTAAGCTTTAGGCACCATTTGACGCTGTTGGACACTATCACTTATTTTCTGACACTATTCAGGTTTTCCTTCTTCCTCTCCGGTCATTCTTCTCAGTCTCCTTCAACAATTCTTTTTCTAACCTGCTTCTTAAATATTAGTGTTCACAAGAATTCTTGGAGAACACTAATATTTAAGTGTCCCACAGGCATCTCAAATGTAGCAATTTCAAAGTGACTCTTCCCTCCTCCCTATTCACTAATATTCACTCCAACCTTCAACCTAGATTCCTCCCTCTGTCTCACTCCTTCATCCACTTATGTCCAAATGGGCACCAAATTGTGTAGATTCTATGTCCTGAGTATCTCTTGAATCTGCTCCCTCTTCACACCACTGCCAGAGATTTAACTCAGACCCGTCTCATTTCTTACCTGGTCACAGTGTGGGCTTCCTTACTGGTCCCAGCACTTCAGCACCTCTTGAGTCCTCCCTACTGCCATCAGGCCTATTTATGCAGCCAGCAAAAATTAATCATATCACACTTTTGGTTAAAGCATTTAAAGGATCCACTTGATTGGCTTTGGGAAGAGAAATGGAAGTGAATCTCCTAAGTGGTTTTTACAAAATATGGACACCAGCCCCACTACTTACTCTCCATCCTTACACATGTTGTGGTTCGGAGGTTCAGAGAAGAGAGATTTATAGCAGATCTTATTTCAGGGTAGGTGGATATCGGCATGTTTTAAACATTCCCCAGATAATTCAGTCATTCAGCAAGATGTATTTGGTTGATGCTATATACCAGGCTTTGTGCTGAGTACTGAGAAAATAATAGTGAACAAGACAGTCCCTGCCCTTGTGGAGTTGATGGTCTCTTGGAAGAGATAGATATTAATCAAATGATCCCATACCAAAAAAATGAAACCAACAAAAACAAAACCCCACAATTACCAGCTGTGAATTATGCAGGAATTATTATGCAGGAAAAGTAATCAATTCCTTTCCCTTTCCCTCTGCCACCCACCCTATGGTGTGAATCAGCATATCAAACAAAGCCTGTCAGGAGCTAATCTCCTCCCACTGCCTCCTATATACTTCTAGATTTACCGAAATGCTGAACTGCATAAATTGTTCCTCTGTTTGGAAAACCCTTCCCTTTCTCCCTTGACTAACTTCTGTCTTACTCTGCTGCATTCGAAGCAAACCAGTAGAATACCAGGCTCATGGAAGGATTTTCTGAGGATTGGACTACGTCAGGTGATAACTCCCGGGCAAGCAGAGATGAGCTAGCTGAGTAGAGGAGCCAGGCACATTTGAACATGGGCTACTGGCAGCAGGGCTGTGTTAGCCACTTTGGAGGCAAAGGGCCTGAGCCAACATACCCAACCTTCAAAACACAAATCAAGTGTCACCTCCTCCAGGAAGCCTTTGCTGAGCTCTCCCAGGATGAACTAATTGTTCTTTCCTGGGTTCTCATTGCACCCATGCTGACCTCTCTTTCAGTGATAGGCTAGAGCCAGCTCATTCCAGCTTTGAAAAGCTGTTTAATATTCAGGAATATTACAAGTCCGTTTTTAAACCATTGGTAACTTGAAATCAGCTGTGATGGGAGTATTTACACCACCATGGAAATCAGCAAATGACAAATCAGGGGGGTTTTGTTTGTTTGTTTGCTTTTGAGCATCAGTTTACCAGCATATCACTGCCTGTGTCTCAAAATGCATCTCTACACTGTATTGTAGTGATTACTCCCATGTGAGAGACAAATTCTTTGTAACGACTTCATTTAGCAAATATTTTTTGATATTTATCACTGTGCACCTGAGACTAGCAAAATGCTGAAGGGATTTACAGTGAAGAACAAACAAACATGGTCCCTACTGTTATGGAGCTTACAGTCTAGCAGATATGACAGAATGTAAACAAAGAACTGTGTGCTTACAAATTGAGCTGGGCTGCTTTGTTGTAGAACATACTGGCAATGAGTGGCGGTGGACATAGAATACTATGCTACTTTAACAAGGTGGTCCAGGAGGGCTTCTCTGAGGAGGTGACATTTCCAGTGAGCACTGAAGGATGAGAAAGAGATGATCAAGGGGAGAACCAGGGAATCAGTGTTCCAGCCAAAGGGATGAGACCACACAAAGAATGAGCTAGGCTGTTTGAAGGACAGTATGGTCAGTTTTGTGGAATGGTGTGAAAGGTAATTTTATGTGTCAACTTGACTGGGCCACTGAGTGACCAGATCAAACATTATTTCTGGGTGTGTCTATGAGGATGTTTCCAGATGAGATTAGCATTTGAGTGGGTGGACTCAGATAAGTAGCTTATTTGCCCTCCCTAATGTGGGTGGGCATCACCCAATCTGCTGAGGGTGTGAATAGAATAAAAAAGGGAAAAGGGAGGAGTCCTTCCCTTCTTGCCTGCCTGCTTGAGCTGGGACATCAGTCTGTTGGTATTCTTCTGCCCTCAAACTGGGATTTACACCATCGGCTCCCTGGTTCTCAGGCCTTCGGACTTGGACTGGAATTACACCACTGGCTTTCTGGGGTCTTCAACTTGCAGACAGCAAATTATGGGACTTCTCAGCCTCAATAAGATCACATGAGCCAATTCCTCACAATAAATCTCCTTTTATATATGCATATATACACACACATACATATATACAGCTATATAGGAGATATATATTTATCCTATTTATATACACATATGTAGGAGATACATATATATCCTATCGGTTCCTATTTCTGTGAAGAATCCCTGACTCATACAGATGGCAAGAGTGTGGGTTGAGTGATCCAGATGACGTGACAAGGTAATTAGGACCAGATGTGCACAGCCTTGAGGACATGATGAGGACCCTGGACTAAATTATAGCCAACAAAATGTTTAAACAAGGGGGTAATGTTATCTGATTGACATTTTTATACAGTCACTCTTGCTTTTGTTTGGAAGACCAGAGTAGAAGTAGAAGCCCATTTGCTGCAGTAGTCTAGGTAAGAAATTATAAAATGAAGGGCTGGCAGTGAAAAAGGTGGGTGGTAGACTTCCCTGGTGGCACAGTGGCTAAGAATCCGCCTGCCAATGCAGGGGACACGGGTTCGATCCATGGTCCGGGAAGATCCCACGTGCTGTGGAGCAACTAAGCCCATGTGCCACAACTACCAAGCCTGTGCTCTAGAGCCGGAGAGCCACAACTACTGAAGCCCGCGGGCCCTAGGGCCTGCGTGCTGCAGCTACTGAGCCCACATGCCGCAACTACTGAAGCCCGTGCACTCTAGGGCCCATGCTCCGCAACAAGAGAAGCCACCGCAGTGAGGAGCCTGTGCACCACAACGAAGAGTAGCCCCCGCTTGCCGCAGCTAGAGAAAGCCTGCGCCCAGCAACGAAGACCCAACGCAGCTAAAAAATAAAAATAAATAAAAATATTTTTAAGTTAAAAAAAATGTTTTAAAGACTTAAAAAGAAAAGAAAAAAGTTAAGTGGACTTGACATATATTTTGCAGTTTGAGTCTACAAGACTTGCTGATGATTGAACGTTAGGGGAGGATGGGCTGGTGAAGGAAAGAGGACGCAAGGGCAGAAATTGTTTACATTCATCTCCATATCCTCAGCCCCTAGATTGGGCCTGGCACATAGTAGGTGTTCAGAAACCGGGTGTTGAATAAATGCAGCCATTCTATGAGCTGAGCTCTGTGCCCTATCACTATCACCTTGCTTCACACAGGGCCTCTACGAGCCCATATACTACTTTGTGCAAATTAGAATAAAGTGTCCCTTTCTCCAGGTGGACCCTGTCCATCACCAGGGTGCACAGATTGATGAGCAGAGTGTGGGCTACATTTCAGCCCCCACTTACCCCCTCAGTTGGCACCCTTGTGCACTGCATAGTCTGTAAAACCACATATGGCAGCCCTGGCTTAACATCCCTGGGAGACGGTTTTGTGAAATTAATCCTAGTATTCATGGGGAGAATTTGAGGTCCAGGGAAAGGAAGCTTCCTGCCTGGGGTCGCCAGAGCTGCTGCTGTGACTGAGATTCAAACCTTTGCCCTCTTAATCCCTGTGGGCTCTTTAGCTTTGGAGCCACACTGTCTCTTCCAAATCACTCAGCCCATCAATAAAGAGCTAAACTCAAAATGGTAACTTTGCCTCCTTGAGTTTCTCATCTGTCTCAGTTACTATTGTTAGAGTATTTTACATTTACATAGCATCCAATATGTGCTCGGTGCCTTACAAAATACGATAAAGGAATGTGAAACAAAAGGACCTTGATTTTTTTTTTAACAGAATAAATAAGGAATGGCTGGTTTAAAGGGCCCTTAGCTCTTGGATTAAAATAAACTGTAGTATATTGGTTTAAGGTGATGCTGTAAGCAATACAGAAGAAAATATGCCCATGTGCAAGCTGTTTTTCCTTTGCATGCCTGACCAGAAGAAGAGAGGATATTGGAGCAGCTGGCTTCAGAAATATAAACAAGGGGGATGGGGCGTTAAGGACATAAGGAGGAGAAACACCCTAGAGCAGGAAAAGAATCCTCCCTTTAAGAAATAATAGCGTTTAACACTTAGGTGCTTAATGTGTGCAGGAGCTGTGCTAAGCCCTTTATATGCCTGATCTGAGTCAATCCTCACACAACCCTACAAGGTATCGTCTATTATTACCGTCATTTTAGAGTGGAGGCAGCTGAGAGCCAAGACTGTGCAGCTAATAACTGACAAACCTGACATTTGAACCAAGACAACCTGGCTCTGGAGTCTGAGCTCTCAACCACTAAATTACATCACCTCTCATTCACAATCTCCTGATGCCAGGTCCCCCTCTTTTAGTAGTGTGACCCTTCGGAATCCTTGAGTAACTAATAGAGGATATCTGGTCCTCGGACTCTTGGAGATTCCATGTTGCCTGTCTGTTCAATGATTAGGGCTTGGTCATCTACAGCCTAGCTTCAAAATGGACAATTTGAACAAGGCATATATAAGAGAAGAACTCTGCTGGGGACATTTCACAGTCTCCTTGGAGTTTCAATATCCTCCTAATATAATACTATAATTACCCAGATGGCATGGATGGTGGAGGAGAAAATGTTATTAGGAAAGAGGGACTAAATGAGCCTGCCCCTTGGAAATGTGGGCCCTATTGGTCCCTCCTAACTTGAGAATTCTTTCCTTCAGTGACCTGCAGCCAATAAATGCAGAAGGATCCAAATTTTATTGGGCTTTTGGGCACTTGGTTCCTTCCCTCATGACTAGCATCAGTAAGTGCTACTATCTAGAACTGTATCAGTCTTGGGTGTCAACTGGAGGAAAAATAAGACTTTTTAGGACAATAGGAGGGCAGAGTATCAACCAGACAGCTCCTACGTGATTCATGAGGAAAACATGACAGAGGACTCTGATGAGCAACAATGACTTCAGACCCCAAGCCTTAGTTAGGAGCCCAGAAAAATCTCCCGGCTCTAATTGAAACCACCTTTAAAGGGGCATGGCAGGGCTTCCCTGGTGGTGCAGTGGTTAAGAATCTGCCTCCCAATGCAGGCAACACGGGTTCGAGCCCTTGTCCGGGAATATCCCTCATGCTGCGGAGCAACTAAGCCCGTGCGCTACAACTGCTGAGCCCGCATGCCACAACTACTGAAGCCCGCGCACCTAGAGTTGGTGTCCCGCAACAAGAGAAACCAGCGCAATGAGAAGCCTGCGCACCGCAACGAAGAGCAGCCCCTGCTCACCGCAACTAGAGAAAACCTGCACTTAGCAACGAAGACCCAACGCAGCCAAAAATAAATAAATAAAAATAAATACCTTTATTTAAAAAAAAAGGGCATGGCAGCAACTATTTTTTTTTTGGTTGACTGTCTGCTGTGAGGTCACATATCTGATGCTCTAATCCAACAGCAAGCTGTGCCAGTACCTCCAACACACACACACACACACACACACACACACACACACGACACACACACACGCACACACAATTAGCTTTCCTGCACCAAGCCTATTCTACCCGCCTCTTGACCTCAAGGCTTGTCCGGCTAAACTATCCAAAACCACAATGTCACTTGGAGGGAAGGGCTAGGTCATATTATGTCCATATTCATCCTGATCTGAGGGCAACTTGACTCCTTGGAGCTATAATTGAGAAAATAGTGTAATAACTTCTGTCACTTAGAATTTCCTGGCTCAGCTCTAACTGAGCCAGACATTTACAGCTGGGCTTTAGGTTCCAATGCAACACCATCTGTGCCTTGATTTTAACATTCTCAATACCTACCTCAGGATGTACAGCAAGACACCTCCCACCCCAGGGTGCCATTGGGAACCCCTGGCATGCACAGCACAGAGGCTGTGCTGACCGCTGACTTAGAAGACAAGGCGGTGTGTGTAATAGAACAAACATGAGATCAGGATGGGGAAACTTTCTACTGCTATAAAGCATGTAACCTTGGATAGTCACCAAACCTCAGTTTCCTCACCTATAAAATGGAGACCAACCAAGGCCACCTGCGTCATTGGGTTATCGTGAGGATTAAGCATATAATGGATGGGAAATGGTTTGGTAAACGCTAGAGAGGCAGCAAGGAAAAGGGACGTACACATTACACAAAGTTTTGCTCATAAGGGACAGGGGTGAGTAGGGAACAAAGAGATTTTTTAAATTGCAACACGAATTCTTTTTTCCCTTAGCAGAGTAGTAGGGGCAGAGTGACCCTTTTACAAAATTTCCTTCCCGGCATACAGTCCCTCAGCCCCAGACTCTTTCCCATGGCCCCATAGCACTCAGAGTCATGATCCCTTATCCACAACACCCAGCACAGTGCCTTGCATACAGTAGAACTTGCTAAATATTAGCTAAACAATCATCTTTTCTACTCAGCCGTAGAACACCAAGAATTTGGCTAGACAAGTCACAAAGAGTTACATTCTCAGGGATAACCTAGAATTGGTAACCTGGCCCCTCATCTAGGGCAGTGGGACCCCAAATCGGCTTACTCAAATCAAGAAAGCAAGAAGCCCATTTCCACATAAACAGAACTTGTTGCACTCCAAACTGCCATGCTATTTCACATCCCCCTTCCTTTGTACATGTTCTCCCCTCTGCCTGGAATGCCCTTTCTCTCCTTCCTCCATCTCCACCAGGATCTAACTTGTGTCACCGCCACAAAACTTCCCTAACTTCCCTAGACTAACAAGTCACTTCTGCCTCGTCTGTCCCATGAGCTCTCACACCGCTTGGCTGTAGTACTCCCGACCCAATCATAATGATTTACGTGCGTCTCTACCCCACCAGCACGAGTGTCGTAACTAAGCACAATGCACGGCACATGGGCCCCGCCCTTGCTTATTGGATGAACTTGTCCTCTCTCTGTCCTTTTAGGCAGGTCTGGTAATGCAGAGCCAAGGGTAGAATCAGAGGAAATCAAGTAACCGGCAACTTTCCTTTACACTCTCCTTCCTCAAGAACACTTTCGCAGACAGCCCCCTCACCCCCACCTAATTCCTTTACCTCCAGAAATAATCTTGCAAGGCATATGATGAATTGCCTGGGAGTAGGCAGAACTTCAGCAAGAGTAATTCTGCTTTACTCGGTCCCTCTACCCACCCTTAGCCTGGTTCATATTGGTTAAAGTTCTCTGAAGAATAGCTTGGTTTAAATCCTGGCTCTACCAATTACTGGACAACTTTAAGCAAGTTACTTAATCTTTCTGTGCCTCAGTTCTCTGATGCATAAAATAATAATAGTAGTGACATCACAGAGGTGGGCAAGTGTTGTGAGAACCAAATGGTACATTCTATGTAAAGCACCCAGCTCTTGGCACATAATAAGCACTCCCTAAACAATAGCTGGTTTGTAACAGTCCAATCTTAGACATGACAAGCCCATTCTATTGAAAACTTCAGAAGGCTGGATTTGTTCCAAGACATCCTGGGCAGAAAGGGGGCACTGGGGCCACTCTGGAGTTCCACCTGGAGGCTCAGACAACTGGTCTCATCGACCTTTGATTCTAATCTGGATCCATCACTCCCCAGCCATGGCCCTTGCCTAAGTGGCTCATCTTCCCAAAGCCTGATGTCCCCAGTAGGGCTAACAGTACTGAACTGCCTCACAAGGGGGTGCCGAAAAGATCAATTTGTGTTAGCAAAGTGCTTTGGAAAATGTAACATGCTAAATATTAATGGGTATCTCTGAGTGTCGGGAAATGTGCAATCTGAACTCTGCTCAGGGCAGCTGAAGGTGGGGAGAGCAATTCTGGGCAGCCCGATTGCCACATCCTCGGCCTAACTGGGAGGTGGTACTGATGGAGTGAGTGCAGAGAGCATCTGGGGGTTGGGCTCCACTGCACAGTGACCGCTCTGGAAGGAAGGATGTTCTGAGGAAGCACCTAATCCACAAATCGACAGAAACCCAGGGTAGGTTTTGGGCAAACCCAGAAATGTCCTCAGGCTCTCTTTACAAAGAGCAAACACAAGTCCGCCTGCCAATGCAGGAGACCCGGGTTGCTTGCTGTTCTCTCTTTCATGACTCAATTCTGGAGGGGACAGCACTGTGAGGACGTCAACCCTCTGAATTCTCGCCATGTTCTCAGCCTCCCAAACCCCACGCATAGAGATAAACAGATTTTTTGTTAATCTTAGCCAGAACTCTCAGTGCAAAATCTTTAGTGTGACAAGACAGCAAAGACTCTGCCCCAGACCTTGCTGAACAGCTCTGGAGTAAGGCATCCTTTAGGACCCTGCTCAACTGTCACCTCTTCCAGGAAGACTTCTTAGATCTAACTAGGTTGAGTTGAAAGCTCCTCTTTACGGCTTCTGTAGTGCTTCGTAATTGTTCCTGTAAGTGCGTGCAGGAGATACTGTCAGTGCTCTGCTCACATCCTATCGAAGCCATCATTTCTACACACCCATAGCTTTCTATTGCCTAGGGCCATGCATGTGCATAGCCAGAGGTCAGGGCAGACTAGAGGGTGGGAGTCAACGGGCAAATACCCCAGATTCTCAGCCTCAGATGGGGCAGCACTGGGATAGCTTCCACACTAGCTGTGAGACATCCCCAGTGGGACTGAGCCCCCTTTGCCCTCAGCAGTAACATGTTCATTAACACACCCGGTATTGGTTTTCTTTACTTCCCCATTTCAGCTTCAGCTCCTCTACTGGTCCTTCTCGGATTGCCACCTGGGACAGCTTCTGGGGCACCCGGCTTAACACATGGTACTTACCCTGCTGTAGGAACATTATCTGTTTGTGTTTTACTTTCTCACCAGACATAAGCAACCTAAGGGAAGAGACTGTCTATTTCATCTTTTTTACCCTCAACGTTTTGCCTCATGCCTGGTACATAAGTGCTCAGTAAGTATTTGCTGAATGAATGAACGCGTCCAGTAAGGAATCCTGTCCCAGGGCTTGGAAGGAAAGCAAATACCTGTAATAACTGAACCTTCCAGATGTGGTCAAAACTTGCTTGCACACCTGGTGGGAGCGCCCCCAAGAGCCCTGCATGCTTCCTGTCACTCTGGCCCCAGGGAGTTCAGCACATGCTGTAGGACAGCGGCTTCTGCCTATATAACAGCAAATGCTCCTTTCTCCTCATGCCAGCTCCTCAGGCCTCCTCTCTCTTTTCTGCTCTTCACATTAAAAAACAACAACAACAACAACAAAACTGGTTGGCTATTTTTTATGAATTTTCTGCAGTGCTGCCTTTCTTCCTGATTTTTTTACTTTCTCAGTGCTAAAAGAAAGGGAGAAACATGAATATGTAAGAATAGTGTCGAAAAAGCTAAAGCCAGAGAAGGAGTCAGTGCTCCGGGAAAAACTAAAAGCAGTCAAAGGGACTCAATACCCATGTTTGCAGGAGAACATTAAGAAAAGGCTAAGCCACTGTTGGCAGAAAGTGTGGGAATCTGCGGGTGACAGAGACAAGGAGGTCAAACTAGTCCATGTTTGTTTTTTCTCACCTTCTCCAGTCTTTACAAAGGTGTTCGAACTAGAAATGGTACGAAAATCAATATAAGAATGCATAGAATTCCAGCAGAAGGAAAGCACCTAAACAATTTACGGTGAGGGCACATCATACAAATTCAACTATTGGCATTTGGGGAAAGAGAGAAATAGAGACAAAGAGAGCAAGAGAGAATGGGCAAGCAAGTACAGTTTAAATAGTCTAGCACATTCTGCTTGCCTTTCCACCCACTGAGCATATGCCCCAGTATGAACATGAAATGGGAGACAGTAAAATAATCGCTAACATTAATTGAAATACTACGTGCCAGGTGCTAGTCTGAGGACCTCATACGCGTTAATGAATTTGGTCCTCAGTATAACCCTATGAGACCGGTATGTATTGTTATTATCCCACTTTACAGACGAAGAAATGGATGCATAGAGAGGTTGAGTAACTTGCCTATAGTCACATAGCAAGTGGTAGAACCAGAATTCAAAATTAGACAGTCTGGCTCCAGCACTCACTAGACTTGGTTCCCAAACACTTCCTATAAGAAAAGCATCTGAGGGGCTGAGAGTGAGTCGGGTAGTCAGAGATCCATATTTTTCATACTAGGGGGTTCCTAATGCAAACAAACCAATTCGTTGGGTGCAGAACTACGGAATCAGTGATTTGTTGCAGTGCTAAGGATATTCAAGGAAAATTCCAATATGTCACTTTTTAGCTTTCTATGCTGACTTGAGAATGTAACCTTCATGCTAGATGTGCATCCTTTGTGCCTGCAATTTGTCTAGGTCCCTAAGCCTAGGAGGAAAATTCTCGCAGACAACTGAAAGAATTTGCAATCTCAGAGTCACCATCAAAATCTCTGAGAAATCATAAAAATTAGGAAATGCCACAGGATTTCAAATGAGAAACTGGGCTCCTTTTCAAAAAGATTGGACTTGTTTTGAGAAACTATAGGCAAGAACACTGGATGCTACTAGGAATGGCTACTAGAATAGGTTTTCGAGGAGACTAACTCATTTGTTCACTCCACAAATATTTATTTGGTACCTGTTATGTGTCAGGCCCTATTCTTGGCACTGGGGATATAACAGGAACAAAACAGATAAAATCCATGCCTTTGTAAGCTTACATTCTACTAGGAGAATGTCAGTTAATAAATATAAAGATAATTTCAGGTAGTTATAAATGTCATTAAGTAAATAAGGCAGGATAAGAGGATGACAACGTCTCTCTGCACAAGTGGCAATGGGGCAGAGACTGGGTGAAGTGAGGGATCAAGCCATGGGGAGGACCAAGGGACGGGGTTCCTGAGATGGAACACCCAGTGTAGAAGTCCTAAGATAGCAACTAGCAGGTTCGAGGCAAGAAGGTCTGTGTGGGGACTTCCCTGGTGGCGCAGTGGTTAAGAATCCGCCTGCCAATGCAGGGGACACGGGTTCGAGCCCTGGTCTGGGAAGATCCCGCACGTCACGGAGCAACTAAGCCCATGCGCCACAACTGCTGAGCCTGCGCTCTAGAACCCGCGAGCCACAACTACTGAGCCCGTGTGCCACAACTACTGAAGCCTGAGCACCTAGAGCCCATGCTCCCCAACAAGAGAAGCCACCGCAATGAGAAGCCCGCGCACCGCAACAAAGAGTAGCCCCTGCTTGCCGCAACTAGAGAAAGTCCACGTGCGGCAACAAAGACCCAACACAGCCAAAAATAAATAATAAATTAGTTAATTAAAAAAAAAAGAAGGTCTGTGTGATCAGAGTGGAAAAGTGTACATTCACGCAGGCAAAGAGAGGTGGCCAGTGTCGGGCCACACACGATCCTACAGGCCACTGTAAGGACCTCGGGTCTATTTCTGTGTGTGATGGGAACTTTGGAGGGTTTTGAGCAGGAAAGTAATGTGATCTGATTTTTTTTTTAAAGAGAGAACTCTGGCTGCTGTGTAGACACAAGAACAAACCATCTCTACTCTCTTCATTGGAAGTAACTAACTTTTCCTCTGTATTTGTACACCATTTAGCCCATGTCTTGATGATAGCGTTTGTTTTACTCTTTTGTGTGTCTCCCCGCTGGCCTGTGATTTCCTAGGAGACAAAAATATGAGTTTATTTGTCCTTGTCCTTCCTTCCACCTCAGTTACCCCTGTGGAGCGTTCATGTTCCCCGGCACACATGTGGCCATGTACACACAATGCCTAGGACAGTGCTGAGCAAATAAAATGCTCGATAAACCCCCAAAATGACTAACATTACAATCAGGCAGGTTTCAACTGAAAAGGAGGAAATTTTGAACACAGAAGTCAAAAAATTGAACGCTCTGCCTTCAAAACTAACAAAGTTCCCTATTAGAGAAGATACTCAAGACCTCCAATCTTTTGCAGGGAATGTGGTAGCCTGGCAACTACATCTTCCAGTGGGTGATCGCGCCTTTTAAAGATCTTTGGAACTCTGAGGTTTTGTAATTCTAACAATACTGGTTAAGTCATGAAAAATAAAATGATCTGGTCCATACGAGAGTCTGCGTGATCCACCCCAAACAAGTCATGGTCACACTTTCATGGATGTTCTCATTCTCCCTGCCTAGAGACACCTTGATGAGCCTGGTCAACTTGGCCAACTCCTTTTCACCCATCAAGACTCAACCAAATGTCCTTTTGTGTTGGCTTATGCTCTGATTTAGTAAGATGACAGATGAAGTACTGTGTGTGTTCTGGGCACCACAGTTTAAGGGGGATGTAGACAAATTGGGGCATGACCATGTGAGGCTAACCAGAGACTGAGGGGTCTGAAAAACCAAATACTATAAGAAATGGCTAGAAGCACTTAGACGATTTCCTCTAGAAAAAAGAAAGACTGAGGTGGAATGGGGGCGGTGGGATGGAAGGCATGACAGCCCTCTTCAAGTAGTGAAAGGAATGTCATAGGACACAGGGAGAGCCTTACTGTGTGTCGTCCAGAAGGCAGGTATAGGACCAAAGGGATGTAATTAAAAGGAGGCAGATTTCTGTCCCGCTTAAAACCCTCTCAACACCCAGCCCCGGGCCTTTCCTGTGGTAGGAACACAAACGTGTTTTAATTGGATTGGAGTTCAACAACTAAATAGGCTCACAAAGCTTCTAGAGCAGCCCTCTAGAAAGCCATGGAAAGTAGTCCTGCTGAAATGATGTTAGACTGGATTAGACCAGAAAAGGCAAAAAGCATTCACGTTAAGTCTCAGCCGTGAACGCTGTTTGGCACTGGCTGCCCGAAACACCGGTGAGAACATTTTGAGGCTGCATCTCTGCTTGGCAAACAAGTGTGTGGATGCCAATAGGCAATGTCTGCTGTGGGTAGAGGAGTAGGGAACAGCAGCAAGAAGGCCAGCCCCGACATTGAAAGACGCTTTCAACGCTTCAATTGTGTGTTCCTCTGTTGCTGTAGCCTTGTATAGTGGGCTTTTGGTGGCTCGGGTAACATAGCAGGTATGAACTTCAGTAAAGTGTCATTCAGTCTGCCAAATGGGTACACGTTGTTGTATTCTGCAAGGTCCACATGGAGCCTCCACCCATGGGCCCCGTGGCTTTCAGATCTGCTCAGTGACCTGGGGCAGCCAGCATCGATACTGTTTGCTTCCTTAGAAGGAACGGTATTGATCTATTGGGCTGTGAAACCTGCTCTTGGGTCGCCTAGTTCCTTGTCTTCAGTGGCCATTTCAAAGTCCCCTAGACACTCCACTTCTATTTGGCTTGGCCTCCAGCTAACAACCTACTGATGCTGGGCATCACTGAGCAGCCCCCGCTTAATCAGTATGACCCTCCTTTTTCACCTTCAAACAAAGCCACGTTGAACGCCTACCTCTTAGGTGCCAGGAACAACGCTGGGCACGTGGCACAAGGCTGGCTCCAAATCTCAGTCCGGTGTAGACAACTGAAAAACAGACAGATTACCAAGTCTGATACAGGCAATACCGGCAAAGGAAAGTGAAGCTGGGGCTAGGTGAAAGCACAGGAGGGGAGCTGAGCTCTGCTGGGGCGTGGCGGGGGCTTGCTGTCTGCTGCTGGGTGTGCCTTGAGAGAAGGCTCGGCAGAGGAGGGCGGTGAGCCCTGAAGAATGAGTAAAGATCCCTCCTAAAGCAATTAGTACACTGCTGTAGTTTGGAAGTCACCTCCAGTGACCTGGCAAGGGCTCTAAAGATTGATCGGCAAAGTGTGAGATCAGGGCCAGGGCTGGACAAATTGTGAGGAAGATAAAGTCTGGCATTTCCCTTCCTCTGGACCCTCTCCTTCAGACATGGACACACTGCCTCAGGCCCAGGAGACCATCCCTTCCACTGACCTCAGCCCACCCCCGAAGAGGGCACTCTGAACGCTCATGCTGCCCCTTCACACGCAGGACTTGCCCATTTAGGGTTCTACTTGGGTCCTACCTCATGTGAATCCTGCCAAGCTCCGCAACACTTGGGTTCCTGCCGTCAGAACTGATCTCCCCCACCAGGTTTGTAGCGGTGTTATTCACAACAGCCAAAAGGTGGAAGCAATCCAAGTGTCCATCTACGGATGAAAGGATAAACCGAACATGGTATAGACACACGATGGAATATTATTCAGCTTTAAAAAGGAAGGAAAATCTGACACACACTACAACGTGGGTGAACCTTGAGGACATAGTGCTAAGTGAAATAAGCCAGGAGGACAAAAGCTGTATGATTCCATTTATACGAGGTACCTAGAGTAGTTAAATTCATAAAGACAAAGTAGAATGGTGGCTGCCAGGGGCTGGGGGAAGAGAGAATCGAGAGTTGTTGTTTAATAGGTACAGACTTTCAGTTTTGCAAGAGATTGGTTTCACAAGAATGTGAATGTACTTAACACAACTGAACTATATACTTAAAAATAGCTAAAAGGATAAATTTTATGTTTATGCCTTTTACCACAATTAAAAAATTTTTTCATTACAAAAACAAACAGAAACAAGACAAACAAACAAACAAGCCTGATCTTCTCCAGAACCGAGCACATGCTCTGAGGGAGCTGGCCTTACAAGTCCTTTCATCCCGCAGCCTCTGATTCTCTGATCTCTGCCAGTTCAGCCAGCAAACTGATTGTGCTAAGTGGGTGATAACAGGATAAAGTGATGCTCCTCCCAGTTAAAATACTGTGCCATTGATTCTTCCGGAAATCTTTACTGGAAGCCAAGGGTCACGGTTAGCGGAGAGACCTTAGAAACTGCGGCGGCTCATGCAGGGAGAGGTTTTGAGCTCCACCAGAGGAAACCCATGTTTGTCTTCATCACCGCTTTACCCCAACCCTTGGCACTGGGCCTGGGGCTTAGGACACTCTCAAAATGATTTTATTTTCCCCAGTAACAGTGAATGAATAAATTAATAAGTAAATGAAGCTGGGCCTTTAAGTGACACAAAGTAGGCAGGCATCTTATGGGAAATGGTGTACTTTCTACTTGTGTGCTGAACAAGTTGGTCTTGTCTGCTGACACCCCATCTTTTGGAGGAACTACCTCTCCCTCATTCCTGTGGCCTGAAGGACTGTCAACCACTGTGTCCTTCCCCATGGGCCACAGGGGTGGGCACGTGACCCAGGCTGAGCCAACTATCGTACTTCGTCCTTTAGACCCACTGACTGGTCCTGATGTGGGCACAGAACCCAACCAGAGTCAGTGAAAATCCTTGCATGAGATTTGCATGCAACACAAAGACAAAAAGGGCCTCTCTTCCTTTCAGCTTGCAAGTCAGTAGCCATCCTTCCCACAAACTGGAGAGATCCTGCCTGAGGATGAAGCCATTGAAGCAGGGCCCAAAGCTGGAGAAAAAGAGACAGAATCCTGACTTCAGTATTTTAACCCCTGGGTGCAGCTGTGCTTAAAGCCAGATGCTCTCCAGAACTTCCCAATTATGGGAGCCAATTAAAATTTTTTTTTCCTTAAGATTGTTTGAATTGGGTTTATGGACCTTGCAACAAAGAATCTTGACAAATATAATCCTTTCATTTCAGTTTGAGTGTTTTCCATATGTGTTTCACCTTATGACATCGACTATTTTTAAGAGTCCACAGAATGTATTCTGCACATCTTTGTATGCAGTGCACCAAGACACAGCATACAAACCCAGAGAGAAAGAATTAGAAAAGCCAGTGTTTGTCCTAAGGGACATTCTAATGGACATGGAGGGTTGGGGGAAGGGAAGAATGTCATTTAACTAGCTTTTTAAAAGTATCTGCTGTGTGCCATAAATGTGGTACATACTTATTTCACAGATAATTGCGGTTCATCATCACCAACCCTAAAAATAAGGTATTATTCTACCCTACAGATAAAATATGGTTCAGAGAGGGTAAACAATTTGCCCAAGACTACCCAGCTATTAAAGAGGTAGAACACGTTTTCAAACTCAAGCTTCCGACTCCAAGGTCAGTGGCCTTGCCACAGTGCAAACCTGCCACTCGGACAGGAGATAAGACGATCTCAAGGAAAGGATAAGGAAAGTAGAGGCATCTGTTCATTGGTCCATTCAGCAAATACTCGTTCAGTGTTTGCTATTCACTAATGTCTGTGACAATACTTATTAAACTAGTGTACAGCACATAAGTGTAAAATACCATCAACATGTGCAAGGCACTAGGCTGGGCACTATAGAAGGGGTGTGTGTGTTTGTGAGTAAACAGCATGTTCCTCAGGGGCGTACAATAGAGTAGACCTAGAAATATTGCATGGCAAGGTATGATTAATGGCATAAGGTTGGTTCAAAGTGCTGTGAGTGTTCTGAGCAGGAAATGCTCAGACCTGACTGAGGGAGCCGGAAAGACTTCACCAAAAAAAAGTACATTAGGTAAGTGCAAATAAATGTATTGCTTAGGATGTGTATACTCAAGTGCTGATGGGATTTTGGAAGGACTGGAAAAGAAAAGAAGGAGAGAAGGAAGGAATGGAGGGAGGGAAGATAGAAGAGCCAGGAGAGAAGGACAGGGAAGAAAGAAAAGAATGAAAAAGGAAAAAAGAAAGGGACAGAGGGAAGGAGGGATAAGAAAGGAGGCAAGTGGGCAGACAGGCACTTAGTCCTGGGGCTGTGGCCTGGGTAGCAGGACACGGAACAGGGGTTCTCCTAAGCTTTCTTTCACAGACACGGTTAGGGCAAGATGTCTTCTCGGTTACTCACTCGACCATTCTACTGATCTCTGCAAAATAACTCAAATTTTTACTTAATCCTGTAACCCTTACATTTTAAAACAGGAGGAACCTTGTAATTCCAAAATTCTAAAGGTATTTAACTTGAATGGAACAAGAAGCACTTGGGGAGCTTGCTCTAATGCAGACCCCTAGACACTGTCCCCAGAGATTTGTTTTCCACAGCACTGGTTTGAGTCCAGGGAATTTGCATTTTTAAAAGCCACTCCGATGAATCTGATGCAAGTGTTCTGAGGACCACATTTTGAGAAACATTGGAGTTTAACCCTATTGTTTCACAGGTAAAGAAGTAATAGAGCCCCAGAGAGGTTTAAAGACTTGTGCGAGGTCGCACATCTAATTAGTGAAAGATCCAGGCCCAGATCAGGTCTATGGACTCTTAGTCCATTGCTTTTTTCCCATTAGCCTTAATTGCTCTCCAGCTCAGAATTTGCCCTAAATATTGATACTGTAGGAGGGCAGATCAGACCTCAGTTGCCAGGAACATCCATATGGACCATACTCTGAGAACCACAGCTCTGAGTCATCTCAGGGTACAAGATTTCAAAGCTAGCTTCTCCCAGATCCCAGTGTTAACTTGAACATAGTAAGCACTAAATATATATTTGTTGACTTGATAAATCCTTAGCTGGAATATAAAAAAGAAAAAGAAAAAAGAGGTTTAGTGAATCTTCTCAAGCACCCTCACGTGGCATCTCGTTCCCATAAGGTTGTCCTTGATTCAAGCTAATTTAATGAGTATTAATTGAGCACCTACTACTTTCAAGGCCATGTGCTTTGGGAAAACAAAAGTAAAAGTCAGTTTTTCTATTCTTACGTGTGACACAAGAGAGACGGGTTGGAGGTGTGTTCAAAAAAAGAAGTATCTATTCAGGGAAATCAGAGTACACTTTATCTAGATTTCTTTTGAAAGGAATCTTAAAGGCTGAGTAGGATGTTAATAGATGAAATATGAAGGGAAGGTGGTCCAGATGGGATTCATCTCATTGGCAGCAAGATGTGGAAGAAATAGAAAACAGCCCACTTTGGCTGTATCTTGGGCACCAACGAGAGAGTAAAGAGATTATAAGACGGGGAAGATAATGGAAAGACCCTGTTGTGGAAGAATTAGATTTTGCTTGAAAAATCTGGACTAAATCTGAAACATATTGAGAAATCATTGAAAATATTTGACTGCTTTGAAGTTTTAGGAAGATGTTTTTGATAAAGGTGTGTAGGGTGATCAGAAGCTGGGGTATGCAGGAGGCAAGAAGACCAACTGGGAAGAGAGTCAGTTTGAGAGAGAGGTACTAAAGGTCAAGAAGCAGCTAGAGGCAAAAGTGCAAGCTCATGGCAGCCGGCTGGCTGTGGGGTATAAAAGAGAGAATGATATGGATGACTCTAAAGTTTCAAACTTGGTCAAAGGAATAATCAGATATAGGGGAATAGGGAAGCGAGGTTGATCCGGCTTGGGCGGTGGTGGTGAAAATCTTGGTGTTAACATGTTAAGATTAAAGCTTCATAGACAACATACAGCTACCTGGCAAAAAGCTAGTAATGCTGGAGTTGGAGGTGAGGAGACAGGTGTCAGGTAGGAGTGTAGAGGAATCATCCACATAGATGTGATCATGGAAGCTACTGGAACGGGTGAGAACAATGAGATATAAATTATAAAGGGAGAATAGTGAAGAGGGCTATAATGGTTATATGTTTCCACTGCAAATAACAGAAAGTTCTACACATTATGATTTAAATAATACAAGGAATTTCAGGCTGAGCACAAGATCCCTGGAGCACTGCCCTGTTACCTCACCACCAACCAATCAGAAGAAAGTAACCCACTCTGTAGCCCTCACCCTAAATTTTGCCTATTAAAAACTTCTCCCCCCAAACCATCAGGGAGTTCGGGTTTTTTTGAGCATAAGGCACTTGTTCTCCTTGTTTGGCCCTGTGATAAACCTTTCTCTGCTCAAAATAATAATAAATTATAAATAAATAAATAAAACAAGGAATCTATTGACTTCTGTAACTGTAAAATCCAGTAAAGTGGGCTTCAGGCATGGTTCAATCGGGAATCTGGATCCATTATGCTTCAGTTTTCTAAACCCTTCTCTATTCCGTGTTTTGGCTTCACCTTTACACTAGACTCTCTCCAGGTTGTAAGCTGGTGGCCAGCAGCAATTAGATTTAATGCTTTATCATTCATACCAAGAGGAGAGAAAGAACTGGCTTTCCTCAACTATAAAACTAAAGTCTTGAGCTTTGTTCTAGTTGAGTCACCATAGGTCACATGTAAATGTCACATGTTGATTGCTTTGGTCTTCTTTTCCCTGAACCATCACTGCGGGAAGAGGAATGGGTTTATACTAAAGGGCTTAGATCAGTCATAAGCTCACCATGAGAGCTGGAAATGAAATCAATTCCATCCAGTTCTCCTGACAGCTGTACAATGGGCGGTAGGGATAATTTAGAGTTCACTAAAAGGTCCCAGAACAGATTCTTCTGCAGGTACAACACTGGTAGGATGCAAGGAGCTCTAAGGAAATTGCTCTGCCATGGAACCCCAGACCAGAGAAAGTCTCAACGAGGACACAACAGCCAACAAGGTGGTGGGGATGATGACTGATAAAAGGTCATTTGTTTGGGTGATTAAGAAAATGACTGGTGGCCTTGAGTCGGCCGCTTTGGTTGCGTGTTGGGCATCAGCTAAAGAGAGCAAAAGGCTGAGAAGGAACTGGAAGATGAGAAGATGACATGTAGAGTATTCTTTCAGCAAGATGGATGGTGATGGAAGAGAAGAGTACTTCAAGGGGAGAAGGGAAATCTTATTGCTTTTAGGAAAAGGATATTTGCAGGCTATGGGGAAAGAGCAGGAGAAGAGGGAGAAAAAGATGATGTGAGAAGAGGAGAATAACTAATGCAGCATGGTTTTGAAGAGACAGGAGGAAATGAGGTCAAATATGCTAGAAGGAAGTTTGTTTGGAGAGGAAATTGGACACCTCTCCCTTGCAGATCAGCCCAGGAGGGGAGCTAGGGTGAAAATAGAAAGGTTGCCTTGGAAGGAAGCTGAGGAAACTCGAGGACACATGCCTATAACTTTCTCAGTAAAACCACCTCTGGAGGGTGAGGGTAGCTGAACACCCCAGGCAGGCCCAGAAGATTTGGAACAACCCCTGGAGGAATACACTAGGAGGTTACAAAGCAAGAATAAAAAGACTGGAGAATTGCAAATTAGTACAGTCTTTCTGGAGAGCAGCCTGGCACCTTGCAACTAAAGTCGTGAAAGTGTTCCTAGCCTTTGACCCAATAATCCTCCTTCTAGGAATATACACCATGAAAATAACTGAAAAGCAAATAGACACTATTTGCAAGAAGATGTTTATTGTTGCCCTGTTCATTATTGGAAAACCCTGGAAACTGCCCAAATGCTCCACAACTGGGGAATGGTTAAGCAAACTATGGGACATTAATATGGTAGAATATTATATAACCATTTCAAATGATAAATGTGAGTTCTCAATACATGAGAAAGTGTATACAGACAAATGTTAGGTGAACAAGGTAGAGTACGAAATGGGATGGATAAGTTGATTTCTACCCTGGAAAATGATGCTTATACAATGATGGTTCATAAAAGGTCACTGAATTACACAAACAGTTGGTGTGAGGAGGCGAAGAGATTTTTTTCTCCTTTAGAAAATTGTTTAAATACACATTTTTTAAAGAGGTGCCGAGCAGCTGAAGCTAGTCAGCATGGCTTTGCAGTGAAGCTGATCTGCAGGGCTCTCAGGCAATCTCCTTTCGCAGGGAAAATGAAAGTGGGGGGCTTTCAGAGCCAAAGACTGATAAAGTGGTGGGTGAGGACGGCAGAGGTCACCAAGAGATGACTAAGTTCTTTGCTGAAATGGTTCATTGTGGGGCAGGCTGTGTAGCGACGCGAGCAAAGACAGGACACATGGGGTTATTCAGGAAATTGGGAGGAGGGGAGAAACTGAAGATCCCAGGGGCTGAAAAGTTGTGCTGATGGAAATGGATGAGTGGGAGCTTTGGGGGTCCTCAGAGGGGTGTCACAGAACTTGGGGTCATGGGGTGATGAGAAAGTGAAAACTGAGTGTGGTTGGGAGGTGGGGGTGGAGAGAGGTCCCTGGAGTAAGCAAGGTAGAAGGATGGTGATATTAGAGAAACTTGTCTACAATGAACAGAAAAGTACAAGAAACACAATGGCCATTCATTCATTTATCCACCCAACAAATACTTCTTGAGCTCTAATTATGTACTAGGCACTGTTTTAGGCAGTAGGGAGCCAGCAGTGAACAAAACAATGAGATTTGCCCTACTGGCGATTGCACCCCTCGGGGTAGCCCTGACCCACATTTCCTCTTGATTGCAGGTCCTAGTTTATGATTGGTATTCAGTTACCTTTTGTTACATGAACACAGAAGTGAGATGAATCCTGTTGGTCTTTTAGAGTGAGGTCCATTCAGTGTGCTTGAGCCCCGGAAGCACAGGGAGGGCAGGTCCTCAGGGCTGCTGGCCTGCCCTGGAGCAGCTGGAGAGTTGCTGCCCCACGAAGTGGGACAATAATGAGGAAGGCGTCAGCTGGAGAGGAGAGGAGACACCATCATTTCTAGAACCAGAGGGAGTGATAAAAAGATTGATGCAAGGATAGGCTATTGCATGATGAAGAGTATATTCATGGAGTGTTCTTGGGGTTTTCCGTGGAGTCATTCATTCACCATTTACCGGGCGTCACCTGGGTGCACAGCTCTGGACGAGGGATGGTGGTGCCTGCAGAGATGAAAGAAACTCAGCTGCTGTTCTCAGAAAGTTTACAAGTTTTAAAATCAGAGTTGGTCTTGAAAACTGGGGCTAAAGAAGAGAGGCATTCCTCCTGAATCCCCCAGTGAAGGAAGAAGCTGTGAGACAGCTGGGCTCTATCCCCTCCAGAATTACCTGAAACCTGGGGCAGAAACCAGAACACCAGCCTGTGCAGGTTTTCCAGGGCTTAGCCTGAAGCCGGGGGGAGCACTGGGGCCTGGGATGCAGGAGAGAGAAGCTGAAATACTGCTCAAGGAGCTGAGGTTGGGGAGGGCACAGAAAGTGATGGCCAGAGGGGCTGCTGACTGGGGAGAGAGAGAGGGGTGGGGTGATGGGGGCTCATTCTGGGGAGGTGGCAGAGAACTTTCTCCAGAGCCTTACCTTGTCCAGGGGAAAATGGATAAAAGACTTCAGAGCAAGTAGTATTATGCCCTGGAGGCAGAGAAAGCCTGAGCTCACAGAGATGCAGAAGGGCATGGATGGATGGGATCTGGCTCAGGAGCTAGACACCACCACAGGTCCCCCTGCCAGTCTACCTAAGGGGTTGCTGGCACCAAAGCCAGGGGGAGGGGGTCATTCAGCCCGTCAGCAAAATTTATTGAGTTCAAGCCGTGCTGGTTTCTACTTCCTGCTCTGCCACAATTTAGCCGTGTGTCCTTGGACAGGTCACTTCACATCTCCGAGCCTCAGTTTCTTCATCTGTGAAACAGGTTTAGTAACCTGGAGGATCACATGAAATAATGTACACGAAGGACCTTCAGAGTGCTGAGTAAGCCCTCAGTACGTGCTAGCTAGTGCATGTTTTTATTAAGAACTACGCCTAGGGCTTCCCTGGTGGCGCAGTGGTTGGGAGTCCGCCTGCCGATGCAGGGGACGCGGGTTCACGCCCCGGTCTGGAAGGATCCCACATGCCGCGGAGCGGCTGGGCCCGTGAGCCTATGGCCGCTGAGCCTGTGCGTCCGGAGCCTGTGCTCCGCAGTGGGAGAGGCCACAACAGTGAGAGGCCTGCGTACCGCAAAAAAAAAAAAAAAAAAAAAAGAACTACGCCTAGTTCCGTGGGAGGTACAAAAAGGAGAAAGATACAGCCCTCCTCTCCTTCCTCCTAGAACTCCCTGTAATGAGGAGAGACAGATATAAACAAAGGATTACAACCAACTAGAATATAGTGGGGTCATTGTTAAAAGAGTAGCATGCCTGCTATGGGAGCCTGGAGGAGGAAATCATTAGTTCTGCCTGGACAGGTCTGGGAGGACTTCCCAGAGGAGGGGACATTTGAGCTGGGTTGTTAAGCAGATCACCTAGCAGAGAAGAAGGAGAAAGGCACTACAGGCAGAGCAGCCGCCTTGAGCAAAAGCAGCATGGGATTGGGGAACAGTGACTAGTGCAGCTAGCCTGCGGCCCAGCAGGGGAGATGGGTAGAGGGCTGGAGGGTCATTTGGGGTCAGTCTGGGAAGAGCCTTGAGCCAAGGACCTGGGCTAAGACGTGTAGATGGATTCCCACCGCAGTGGGCTGTTTCTGAGCATTTGTCAGCAAGGGAGTGACGTGCTCAGGAGAGATGTCTCTGCGGGTTGGAGGACTGGAGGAGGGAGGTGAGAGAAGGGGCAAGGACGCCCATGCGGAGGCTGCGGCTGGGATCCGCCCTGCCCCCGCGGCCATGCAGCAAGGCTCCTCCCAAACAGTTTCTTGTTTAGGGATCCAGGGCCCCTCTGCAGCAGTGTGTCATCCCTGGCACCCGGAGCATCCAGGTGCTGCCGCCACTGCCACCCACACTGTGTTCCCTGCAGTGTGAACACAGCACCAAGACACTGAGCTCCAAAGTTGCTCTCCTGCCATTCTGGGGTGCTCTGTGAGCCCCACACCAGTTTTGAAGCTGCCTGGGGGCAGCCTTGGACTCTTTCACGGGAGGAGTGAAAGGTCAGTCCCCACCTGTTAAGTTGATTTTCCTTTTGAAAAAGAGAGTGCGTTGGTGATGAAGATTGATAAGTGCCTTTCACTGGTGAGGAAAAGATTTTAATAACAGCTGCCGATGACTATTGCCCTGCTCCGCTGAGATACAGAGGCTCATTCTTCTTCCCTTTAATAACCCAGGGCAACTGCACTGGGGAGGGAGCCAGAGCTGGCCACTTCTCGCCCTAGTGCCACCTGCCTTCTCCCCCTGAGCCCAGGTATTTTCCTCTGTCTCCCCCTCTTCCCGTCTGCCAATCCCACTCTCGTTTTTTCTCCCTTGCCTATCATTTTCCGCAGAGGGACATGAGGCTGGGAGGGACCTTATGAACAGGACACTCGCTCCAATGAGATGGATGGGCTGACCTGTGAGGGATCGAGCTCCCTGTCATCTTGGTGGTGATCATACAGGCTGGAGATCTTGCCAAGGAGATTCATGTTAGCACGTAAAATGTGGTTGTCAGACTTTCGTTTGGTTTAGAATTTCAGAATTCAGGTATGTTATTAAAAACACAGTTCCTGCCCTGCGCCTGAGCTTCAGCTTTCCAGGCCTGCAAAGGGCCAGGGAATTGCTGTTTCCATAAGCCCCTTGGGAGACCTAGGCAGGAGGCCGTCAGCCGCTGCTCAAGAAGCTCAGGGGTGAGCTCGGACAGGTTGCCATCTCAGACTCCTGCTAACCCCATCCAATAGCTTTTTATCCAACTCCACTGTTTTTCATAATCCATGTGTTTAAGTCCTGAGCCATTTTGGTGGTTTGGGGACTTGAACTGTATGATACGTCCAAGTTGGTTTTGTCATCACAGTAGCTCACGTGTATTGAGCAAGTGTGGAAGGAATCCGGGTAAGCACTTTGTAAGCCTCTCATCAAATCCCCTGCCTATGCTCCGAGGTGGGTCTTATTCCCTTCACTGCCGTTGTGTGACTGGCCCAGGGCTCCAGGCCAGTAAAGGCAGAGCAGGGCCCAGGCCTGAGCTGACAATCTCCCCATCCCATGCCCCAAACTCTGCTCCACACTCTCCACTTGGGAAACTTCTTTTCCCACAAGAAGTTCAAAGGAAAATTGTCTTCAGGAGAAAAGACCTTTTTTCCCAATTGTTTCTCTTCCCCTAGACCTTCCCGTGTTTGGCCTGATAGCCCTCATCCCAAATAACTCTCTCCTTTCTCCACCCCACACCCCTGAACTCAATTCCCAAACTACCCAGTTTGCCACCATGCTCCAGGCCTGTACGCAGATATCCCATTTGACACCCTCCGTCTTTTAGCCCTTACACCAAACCCTGGCGACCCCTTCACTGCAGCCTCTCTGGGCTTCACCCCTTTGATTATTTTCTGGACTTCACACCAGCTCCCGCTACCACCACCACTCCATGCCCGGGAGACTTCCTTCATTTCTCTCCTCTCTAGAATTCAGTCCTCCAAACTTCCAACATTCCTGGATGGCTGGCGTCATTTACGTCTTCCTAAACCCACTGCTGTCATCTTGCATTACCTTGCTTAACCGTCTACCCTGGCTCCGCATTGCTTACCACGCTGAGTCTAAAATCCCCTCCCACCCCAGCCCACATCTCCCTGCTTCAGCAGCATGAATCTTCTTTCCTACAGATCCAACATATTATACCACGTTCTTTCCAGCGACCAGGCCTTTGCTTCTGAGGTTTCTGCCACCAGTCAAGCCCTCCCTCTCGTTTTCCCTAATCCCAACCCTTCCTTCCTTTAACAGCCCAGTTCCAAACTCCTCGCCTCCACAAAGCCTTCTCTTTCACCTTTAATTCCCTGATGCTCCGTGTGCACGGTTGGCATCGCATACTCTCACAGTTATTTGCTGTCTTAGAATTAGTCTAAGGTTGTTTCGGGTCTGCATGTTTTTCTCTCCCCAGCCAGTTGCTATTGCTGTTGAAGAGCAATGACCAGATCCCTTGCTCTGCAGCAGCTCCTCACCCAGAGCACAGTGAGGGGCCTTAGTAACTTTGCACTGAGTGGAAACAATTCTTAAATGACCATCCCTTTAATTACAATGAATGATTCCAACGTCCAAAGCCAGTGGAGTGTGTGCTTTGTGGATGGAAATGATCAGGTGATAAAATGGGGGCAAAGAACACAGGACTGAAAGGTGGGACACCTGCTTTATAACTGCACCTTTTCTTCTGAGCAGCTGTGTGAATCACGGCAAGTCACTTTACTTCTCTGTCCTGAGGGGTCCATCCAGATGTCCCGTGGGACCCTTTTCAGCGCTCACATCCTAGGATCTGTGCGTATCCACCCACTTCTCACCCAGCTGATGATCAAGGGCACATGTGTCTCTTTGGACCTTAGTTTACTTACATATGAAACGGAAACTACAGTAACAGTAGCCAATTTATAGAGTGGTTGTAAGGATTAAACGCAACAATTCAGAAAGCTCTTAGCCTACAGCCTGGCCCACAGAAAGTCATCAATAAATGGTAACTATTATGAAGTCACTTGGCCAGGGTGAGGAGGGTAGGGTGTGCCCACAGGAGACAAGAAGGTCATCCCCCAGTGTTCTGACCCAGGTGGGAAGTCCCAGAGTCCATAAAGCCATCTGAGCTCTGAAGAGGTCAGGATGGGGCCCCGGTTCTGTCCAGCAGCCTTGCAGTGGCTACAGCGCCAACTGTCCCATTAACAACAGCACTCCTGGCAGTTGGGGTGACCCTGTTGTAGAGTCCCATCGATTTTCCCATTACCCTTTAATGCTGTGTATTAAAGGCTTTGCAGATCCACTCTGTTACCTTCTTTCTTATTGTCCCCAGGGCCTGCCCAACTGCTTGGGAGGATTAAATTGCCTGGATGCAGTAAACCTCTCCTCAGGGTAAGACACCTCTTCCTGGGCAGATTTTGGAAGCCAGGAGCCTTGGAGTCCCTCCTGGCTCTCCCCTGAGGTCACGCACACACTGACAGGGACCCTACAGGGAGCACAGGCCATGCTCCTGGGCCCAGCACACAACCCACTGCCAGCTGGAGGAAGAGATGCCCGCAGAGCCAGGTCCTCACTCCTCTGCTAGGTGTCTCCTCTGCTCTTACCTGGCCTCAGCCTGCTCCTGGTGAGTCACTGCCTTTGCCTGAGCCTCCCCTCCTATGTTCCTCATCTTGCTTCCTGCTGGCCCCGCCTCTCCCTGCCCAGATACTAAGATTCATCTTCTGGCCCTGCCTCTCGGTGATTCCGTTTAGTGTTCTGGATACTAACACATACATGGTTTCACCTCATTCTGAACTTAAGTTTGCCTTCATTTTCTTATTTGTGAATGGGACTCTAAGTCCTCTCATCAGGACTGGGGGAGATGGAGTCCATACGGTTCTCTGATGAGAGGTCAGAGGAACAAGCACTGCTCTTATTTTGAGGTATGACCAGAGATAATGAGGTTGATATTTCAGATGACAATCCATCTACGCAAAAAAGATTCACCTCACAAAGCAAAACACCACTTCAGAGATGTACCTGCAACCCATTTTCAGCTGGCATCCTAGTGAGCAAGTCTCCATCTTCTGAGGGTAGATTTGAGTTTTGGATATGGTCACTCAAAATTAAGTCTGGTATGTAAGGCCAGACGCTATCAAACTCTTAGAGGAACACATAGGCCGAACACTCTATGACATAAATCACAGCAAGATCCTTTTTGACCCACCTCCTAGAGAAAGGGAAATAAAAACAAAAATAAACAAATGGGACCTAATGAAACTCAAAAGCTTTTGCACAGCAAAGGAAACCATAAACAAGATGAAAAGACAAGCTTCAGAATGGGAGAAAATATTTGCAAATGAAGCAACTGACAAAGGATTAATCTCCAAAATATACAGGCAGCTCATGCAACTCAATATCAAAAAAACAAACAGCCCAACCCAAAAATGGGCAGAAGACCTGAATAGACATTTTTCCAAAGAAGACATACAGATTGCAAACAAACACATGAAAAGATGCTCAACATCACTAATCGTTAGAGAAATGCAAATCAAAACCACAATGAGGTATCACCTCACACCAGTCAGAATAGCCATCATCAAAAACTCTACAAACAATAAATGCTGGAGAGGGTGTAGAGAAAAGGGAACCCTCCTGCACTGTTGGTGGGAATGTAAATTGATACAGCCACTATGGAGAACAGTGTGGAGGTTCCTTAAAAAGCTAAAAATAGAACTACCATATGACCCAGCAATCCCACTCCTGGGCATATACCCAGAGAAAACCATAATTCAAAAAGAGACATGTACCACAGTGTTCATTTCAGCACTATTTACAATAGCCAGGACATGGAAGCAACCTAAATGTCCATCAACAGATGAATGGATAAAGAAGATGTGGTACATATATACAATGGAATATTACTCAGCCATAAAACAAAACAAAACTGAGTTATTTGCAGTGAGGTGGATGGACCTAGAGACTGTCATATAGAGTGAAGTAAGTCAGAAAGAGAAAAACAAATGCCATATGCTAACATATATGTATGGAATCTTAAAAAAAATGGCTCTGATGAACCTAGGGGCAGGAAAGGAATAAAGACACAGACGTAGAGAAGGGACTTGAGGACACAGGGAGGGGGAAGGGTAAGCTGGGATGAAGTGAGAGAGTGGCATGTACATATATACACTACCAAATGTAAAACAGATAGCTAGTGGGAAGCAGCTGCATAGCATAGGGAGACCAGCTCAGTGCTTCGTGACCACCTAGAGGGGTGGGTTAGGGAGGGTGGGAGGGAGGCGCAAGAGGGAGGGGGTATGGGGATATACGTATATGTATAGCTGATTCACTTTGTTATACAGCAGAAACTAACACAACATTGTAAAGTAATTATACTCCAATAAAGATGTTACCAAAAAAAATTGTCTGGTGAACAAACAGAAAGCTCTCTCACAATGAAATAAAGTAAGGAGATGCCATTCTCATTGTATTGATACAAGGGCTGTCTCAATGAAAAGTTCTAAAAACTACTTTGGAGTAAGTGTTGCTTCCCAAGGTGACAGCTTTGAAAGGAAAGGCACTTACATGATTCAGCTTTGATCTACTTGTATATTAAACAGGACTTTTTGGTGGCAGGTGAAAGAAATCCTTAAGGCAGAAGAAATAATTAATTGTCTCAGTGATTGACACACACACAGTTAGGTCTTGTTTCAGGCATACCTGGATCCACAGGCTGAAATAATATATTCGGGACCTGGCCTTTCTTGATCTCTCAGGTTTTTTCCTTTGCTTTCTCTTCACTCTCAAGCCGGTCTTCCAAACGTGGTGGTCCCCAGCCACTCAATCTTCATATCCAATGGAAAAGAGAACTTTACTTTCCCATCAGTTTTAACAAAAGCCCCAAGATGGACTGTCATTGGCTGTCTTGTGTGATACCCTTCCCTAAATGATCACCATGGTCAAGGGATTGGAATTCATGAATGACCAGTTCTGGGTCATATGTGTATTCTTAAAACCAGATTATCCCGCAAGGACCAAGAGTGGGAAAGAAATGGTTCCACAGAGGAAAAAATTAGATGCTGGTACCAGAAGAAGAGGGGCAAATTCTTGCTTGTCAGACAAAAACAACAGATACCCACTGTTTTTTGTTTTAATGTGTTTCATAGTTGCCATATTAAAAGAGTAGGATCATGAAGGCTTTTCTTTTAAAATTTAACTTGATTCTTATATTACAGCTCATAAAATAGATAGGTATGTAGATATCCCTTGAAAGCACTTTATACTTGAGCAAACTAAAAATGAAACTGCTTCATTCATTTCTGGTGGCATCTTAAGCAGTGTCCTTGCACTGAAGTGTAGGACATTTGTCTGGAGAGGTTTTCGGGAAGGTCTAACCAATTAGCATGGATATGTTCTCATTTGTTCTTCCCTTTATACAACATCTGGTGGGCATGGTGGGCAATACTCTGTGGTTATAGAATACAATAGTGGTTTTCAAACCCTTTTTAGAAACAGAACACTGTTTGCAAATGCCATCCCCCAACTTATCAAACAGTTGAGGGCAGAGCTGCTCTGGTTGACCTGGGGTAGAAAACCCCAACCCCATCTGCCAAGTTCCCTTCCTCCCCTGTTCTCCTCCCCCTTTCCCTCAGCCTCTGATTCATGACCGCAGAGCTCTGAGGCTCCAAGAAATGCAATTTGAAAACCACTGGAATATAGCAAAGTACCTGGCTGTCTTGAACAGTTTGGGGCTTTGGCTTCAGAACCACAGTTGGGAGGAGCACAAAACGGGCATTTATCGGGCACTTACTGTTCAGGTACTACACCTTCTCTATCTCAGTTAATGGCTATGACAACCCTGTGAGGTAGCAATTATTATCCTCTTTGACAGATGGAAAAATTGAAGCTCAGAATATCACAAAGCTGGCAAGACATGGAGCTGGTTTCAAAGCCAGGTCTTTCTGATTCAAACCACCCCATCTCCTTGGATATTCATGGAGTGCCTACAAGATGCCAGGTACCGTACTAGGTCCTTTGATATGGACTGTTTCATTTTATTCTTACGAGACCCTTTCCCCAAGGGAAAACATCCAGACACCAAAGAGCACATGTCATATGATTTTGTATAAATTTCAAAAATACATCTACCTAACCTATAATGATAGAGATCAGAAATAGTGGTTCCCCTTGGTGGAGCAGGGGTGGATGGGTGGTGCTGACTAGGAAGGAGCCAGAGGGAGCCCCAGGGAGCACAGGCAATGTTCTGTGTCTTGATCTGGGTGATGGTTACATGGATGTACTCATGTGTAAAAACTCATCAGCTGTACACTTAAGACTTGTATGATTTATCACATGTGAGTTAAACCTCAGGTTTTTTTAAAAAAATTAAAACCCTACTATTTAAAAAATTATCATTGTAAATATGAGGAAACTATGGTTCGGGAAGGTAACTTGTCTAGAATCATATATCGGAATGGGAACCTTCCAAGGTCTTTGTGATGCAGTCCTCCTGACCCATGGGCCCATCTAGGGCATTTTCAGTGACCCTTGGGTGGGAGCAGTGATGTCCACGGATTGTCATCCAGAAAGAGCTGTGTGTTGCTCAGGATGGTGGTCAGTCACTTCAGATTCCCAGAGCCTGCCACTGCACCCCAGCCTCGTCCCCCCTGTTTGGCCTTGGTTTGGTGGCTGCTTAGTTGTCCCTGATGTTCCTGTGTTGGTGTGATGGCTGAGGACGGGGCACTGGGCAAGGCCTGGGCTCAGAGCCACGAGAGGCGTAGGAAGAGGGGTCATGAGCAGGTGAGGAAAGGGAAGCCAGTCTCTGCCGTCAGGGACACTGTGTCTCCTGCCAGAAGGCCTGGCCTCCTGGGCTGGTTCCCTTGCTCTCCAGAGAGCCCTCCCAGTGTCACGTCTGTCTATTCAAACCCTGCCTGGGTCCTTCGCCTCTTCCCTTACGCTATAGGAGAGGCTTCTATGTTTAGGTTCCATTGTAAGGGAGACCCTGGGTTTCAGGCCAAGGATCCAGGGAGCTGGGAAACCACAGTCCCAGGGGCTGGATCAGCAACATAACTCTGTGGATAGAAAGGCAGCAGCCTTGGCATTGACTGGGTATAAAGATAAGTCTGGTGGTGAATCACCGTGAGGCCCGAAGCAGGCCCCTGGCTCCCCGGATCTGAAGGGCGGGCTAGGGTCATGACCAGAGTGAAAGGCCTGCCTCCCTTCAGTCCCCTCCCCCTCAGACCCATCCCTCATGACACTTTCAGAACAATCAACCCCAAACCCAAATCTGCCCACATCACTTTTCCACTTAAAACACTTCAATTCCTCCCCTTCCATCCAGTAGCAAAGGGGAAGCATCAGAAGTTTTTAAGCAAAGAAACAGTGCCAAATCAGAGTTGGCATCTGAGCCAAGTCATGAAGGATGAGTGTATTTCAGGAAGTGAGCAGAGAGCCCACTGAGAGGACTCATGAGACAGGAAGTTGGAATGACCGAGTAGGACAGGTTGCTGCCGTCAGGGCCAGGCTGGGATATTTGGATGTCACACACAAGCACTGGCGATGGGTGATAATTCCTGAACAGAAAAGTCTGGCCATGATGTTCACACCCAAAAAATTATTCTATATAGGATGATCCAGAAAGGAAATAGGTTGGAGGCAGGAAGATCATTTATTCATTCAACAAGCATTTACCAAGCACCTACTATGCGCCATGCACTAGACTGCACCTTGAGGAAACAGTGGCAACAAAAAAGAAATGGATCCTGGCCTCATGAACTTTATCACCAGCAGAAAGGAAACGTATTGAACAGCAAGTTTCCAATGACATGTGTGACATGAAAGAGAAGTGCCAGGTGTGGTAGGTAGTGGTGCTTATCAGGGACTTCTTACCAGGCTGAGGCAGGGAAGCTATTTCAGCTGAACCTAAAGGATGGGTGAGGAGGTGCAGGGGTGGGGGGAAAAGAGCTCCAGGTAGAGGGGAACCACGGAAAAGGTCTGAGGCTGCAAAGAGGAACACGACACCCTTGGACATTTTTTACAAGTTGAATATGGCTTGAGCTGAGAGAGGAGAGGAGTCCTGGTAGATGAGGCTGAGAGGCTGGGGGCGGAGGGGGAGGTATTGAAGCCAGGGGCCTGTGGGGAGCCCACCTGTCAGGTTAAAGACCACTCTCGCTACAGGGGAATGGGTGGGGGCAGGGGGCAGGAGGGGTGCAGGGCAGCCATTTAGGACGTCATTGTGATGCCAGCAGAAAGATGACAGAGCCCTGACAGAGGCTGTAGTGGGGAATGGAGGGGAGCGGGTGGATGCCAGGGCCGTGGAGACAGAATCTGCAGGACTCAGCGGGGAGGGAGAGGGAGCCAGAGAAGCTGGGGAGGATTACGGTGTTCCTGGCTTGGAGATGACCACAGCAGAACTCTTTCCCCTGAATTCAGTCCCTCCTGAACACCAAATCGCATGTTCCATGCTTTGCCCTTTAACTGGATCATAAGCTCCTTGAAGCCAAATACCAGGTCTTGCTCTGCCCCGGACAACACCTGCCTGGGACATTCCAGGTAAGAGATATTCAGTAAATAGCTGGTAAATGAGTAATAACCATTGAGGAAACACTTGACTTAATCCTGTCCATGGCCCACTATGGCTAGACCTGGCCTTCCCTCCCCTCTCAGCCCTTGCTCCCCGCCCCCGCCCCCGCCTTATCCATTCCCCACTAGTGGCAGGCACAACCCAGGGGCAAGGGGCAGAAGTGGCTTGTGAGCCCGGTGCCACCTGGAATACGTAAAACATGAATCGTGTGTCAAGTGGCCCCTCTCACAGCTAATCGATGGCAGCACATCCTGATCGTTTTCATTATTATTATTTTCTTATGCATGTGTGATCGGGAGATTTATTGTTGAGGCTACAGAGGCAAAATCAATTATTCATGTTATAAATTAGAAAATGATTTATGCCTACAGGAGACGGGGCCTCAGCGAGCTGAGCCCATTACAGATAAGCTTTGCTGAAAGAACCAAGATTTATCTGTAAACTTCACAAATTGCAGCTCCAGTCCTGTTCCCAACCCCTCCCCCAGGGCACCCATCCCTCTTCCTGAGTCATCCTGTCTTTCTCTGTTGTCCACCATCCCCTTGACTCCTGTTTCCTCTCCCTGCTTCTCACTGACTTTTTGTTCTCTCCTGGCTTATTTTGGGGTTTTTTTTTGTTTTGTTTTGTTTTTTTGCGGTACGTGGGCCTCTCACTGTTGTGGCCTCTCCCGTTGTGGAGCACAGGCTCCAGATGCACAGGCTCAGCGGCCATGGCTCACGGGCCCAGCCGCTCTGCAGCATGTGGGATCTCCCTGGACCGGGGCACGAACCCGTGCCCCCTGCATCGGCAAGCAGACTCTCAACCACCGCGCCACCAGGGAAACCCTTCTCTCCTGTTTTTTACCTTTGACAAATGCCCCATTGCTTGCTCATATCTCTTTTGGGGGCAGACGCTCTTGAAGCTTCTAAATAAACTTTCTGGTCTCTGGGTACAGCCTGACCTGTACAGGAAGAGATAGGTAACAGCTGGGGGAAAATCCTCCTCGTTCAGTTTATCTGTAAACCTGTAGAGAGGATGAAGGACCGAATCACATCTCTTGGAGTAGCTGACTCCTGCCTCCAGTTAAAGACAACTGGTACCCAACATCTGCATTCCGTCTTCTCAAGGGTTCTTCCCAGAGAACATGGTAATGAGAAGCAAAGTGAGGATGTGGAAAGCCCATGGGCTTTGGAGTCCAATGCACAGGGAGTTGAATCCCCACTGTGCAAGTCACTTACCCTCTCTGGTCCTCAATTTTCTTCTCTGCAAAATGATTTTGCAGCATTGGCCCTACTTCACGGGATTGTTGAAGGAGTAACAAAGACGGAAGGCAGGAAGGAGTACAAGCACGGCAGCCCCAGCACTGTGCCTGGCACACCGGGAGTGCCAAGATGTTAGTCTCATTTGGGTGGACAAAAAAAGTTTCATTTGGGTGGACAGTCTCTCTTCTGTCAAACAACAACTGCCCTGGATTCAAAGATGAGTTGAACTGGGAGCCGGAGGACAGGGAAAGGTGTGTCCCGATGACGACCACCTCCAGTGAAGGCATCGTGGACATAGGGAAGAGGGGTCTAGCCCCAGGAGTAAGAAAACCAAGGTTCCAGACTTGCTCTCTCTTACGAACCTATGACCAGGACAAGTCACATCACTCTCTGAGTCTCGTTTTTCCCTGCTGTCGAGTGGGGATGAAACACTTGCCCTTCTGACCTCACAGGTCTTTGTATCAAATGAAAGGAAGGCTCTAGAGTTGCTTGGAAAACTCTGAACTTCTCAACAATCTTGATAATAATCACAGCAGCACCTTGGAGCATTCTTATTGGATGATGTTATAGGAGAAAATTGGCAAAAAAGAGATTTTGGTCGGCTGGAGGGCAACCGTGAAAGAAACGTGCTTAGGAAGAATAGTCTCTTGAGTGACTGAGTGACTGCACCTAGAACGCTCTGAAATGGCCCCAAAGCCCCCTGAGGGATCGGCACACTTCACGAGGGGCTGTGCTGGTCCTGCTGGCCCACTGATGCCTGAGCCCCTGGACCCACCAGGCCCCCAGGTCCAAGGCTAATATGATGGCACAGCACAGTCTCATGGCTGACTTGGTGCAACGTCAGGAATCGCTGACCACAGAGAGTTAACCCTTCTGAGTGCCCACGTGTGCCAGGCACCAGGGATAGTAGTGAGCACACCAGGCACAGCGGCTGCCCCCAGGAAGCGTGCAGTCTAGCGGAGGAGACAGACATGAGACAAAACCACACACACACACACGTAAACCTGTAAATCGCACGCTGCAAAAAGGTGCTATGATAAGGACATACAGGGAGCTATGAGATCCAGGCAGGGGGCCTAGCCCCAGTCTGGGGAGTCAGGCAAGTCCCCCATGAAGAAGTGGGTCTAGGCCAAGACCCAAAGGATCAAAGGACAAGTAGGAGTAGTGAGGGGAAAGGGATAGGTTGGGGAGACTGCGTGAATCCCCTGGAGGGAGGGGCACAGGGAGTTAGAGGAAGGAAAGCAGCCAGTGTGGCTGGAGCATAGGACCCAGCAGGCAGTGACCAGAGGTGGGGTGGGGAGGCCAGCATGGGAAACTTTGAGAAAGAATCCCAAACTGTCTCCAGCTCCCCAGCCAAGAACCTGCCTGCATTTGGGGGATGGTCTGACTGAAGCCCAGGAGCCGAATCCCAGGCACATAGTCCTGACCTGGGAAACTCAGCCACATCCTCTCCCAAGGGCCTAGAACCTGGGATCTGTTGGGTCTCCTCCTTCAAGGGATCCCATGTCGAAAGACAGCCCTTCCCCCTGTTCCTTGGAAGATCATGGGAGACCAGGCCCCGGGTTGCCAGGGGAAGTTTCACAGAGTCCACTCAGTACTGCCCCCAGAGTCCCGGACCCTTTCCCCAGATCCATGGGCACCTGCCCCCATGGAACCTGATGCCTGAAAGTAATTTTTCTCACCCCTATGGCTCTTTCTTGAAGTCCTGACACCTGGTCTTTCAGCTGACGGGAACCCAGTGAACCCATCCTCTCCCAGTGCCCCATGAGACAGCCCCTCAGACCCCTGCCCTGGCCCAGGGAAGGACCACATCCCTGTTGACCAAGAAGCCTCAGACTGACCCCAGCTCCAATGATATTCTCACTGGATAAAACCACTAGATCCAACTTTAATTCTTTCATCTGATTCTCCAAGGACTAGTGCCAGCGTTTTCCTTGGAGTGTCAGATAATTCCCTCAGAGATTCCACCTACCTTAAAGCCCAGATTAGATGATCCTACGTCCTACCTCCAAAATCCAGTGGCTCCCCATTGGCCCTATCTGTAATGAGGGTCAAAATCATTAACATGGTAGGAAAGACCCTCGAAGTGGGCCCCCGTGTCCCTACCACATCCCTAGCCCTGTCTGTCCTCCAGCTGTGTTTGCCATGCACTGTCCCACATTCATGGCTTTCACACACACAACCTCACCATCAAAATCCTGCTTGTGCACCATGGCCCAGTTCAAACATTGTCCCCCCACCACGGCCACCACCCCCGGGGCAGGGGGACAGCCTACAGGCATGGAGAGAGCACAGTGTAGTAGAGAGTGCCCTGGGCTTGAATCCTGGCTTCTCTACTTAATAGCTGTGTACCCTCACTCAAGACACAATCTCTTTGGGCGTCAGTCTCTCCATATCTTAAGTACAGGTAGTACCATTTCCCTCCCAGGTAACAGGGTCTTTTTGGGGGCAGGAGCTAGGGTTTGGGGTTCAAACCTGTCTAAGGAGACAGATGAAGACTTGAACCCAGGAAAAGAGCTGGGGAGAAGCATTTCAGATAGTCTAGGCCTTTCAGGGCCACAAAGCACTCCAGAAATAGGGCCTTATTACTAAGGTGGAAATGAGATGACGCCTATGAAAATGCACCGTAAGTGTTAGATTGCTGTACATATCCTAGTTATCATCATCTCTGGATTATCAAAGAAGGAAACCGAGGGCTTTGGAGGGAGAAGAGGTAGCAGACTCATGACAGGACCCAGCAGCTGCCCCTGGGACGCCAACCAGCTTATATCAGGATGGAAGCTTCAGCTCTCGCCGGAGAGGAAAGTGCAGGAGGTTGATGAACTAGCTTTGGCAACGCTTGGTTACCTTGTCCTGCCAATAAAGTCACCAGGATTGAAAAATGGAACCAACTCCCTCCCTTGCCCTTGTGCTCGGGTGTTCTATGTGTCTGAGCTCTGTCCTTTTTGCTGCCAAATTACCTTTGCTCCCCTCGCTCTGAAAAGCCGGCGGTGAAATGACCTCCCCATGTAGGTAATAAAGCTAAACTGGATGCATTAGGGTGTGGATGGTGCTGGAACTAAAGGTGTCTCGACTCACGGGGGAGCGGACATGGGTCTGAAGGAAAGGCGCCATCTGCTCTCTCATCACAGGTGAGACACAAAGCCTCTGAGGCTTTGTTTAAAGACTAGAGAGATCAGTCTAAAGTGGGATTTATCAGCACAGGTTCAGAATCAGGTAAACCTGGAATGGAATATGAGCTCTGCCACGTGGTAGCTGTGTGACCTTGGACAAGTTAACTTAACCTCTCTGAGCCTCAGTGTGCTCATCTGGAAATGGGGGGAATAATATCTACCTTACCAACTTGTAAGGATTAAATACACTTACTTAACGTAATGCTTGCCGTTATTGTAACCGTTCAATAAGTGATAGCCGTTATTATTATTAATAACCTCCCCAGCTGAACCCCTCCAGCTTTCTCTCAGAACTATGTGAGAAGGCCAGGAAGTAAAGCACCTGGGAGAAAGAAGGTAAGATTGACATTAGGAAGATAATTATGGCTGAGAAGAAAATAAACTTGTGTAGGGAGAAGACTTTGCCCAAGAACTTGAGACCCCTACCTCAAATCCCCTTTGGCATGCCATCAGTTGGGGGAGTGGGCATAAGAATAAAGCAGCCGACAAGGTTTACCCTGCCCGGATACAGGGTGCAGGCAGGGTCTTGCAAAAACTCTGGACTGGGAGCCAGGCTAGTGTAACTATAACTGAGCCTGGGTGTTTCCTCTTTAAAAGGATCTCTCAGGCTCTATGCAGGAAAAAAAAAAAAAGCCTAGTGCAAATGTAATAAATGCTTAATAAATTTTTGTTGAAAGGAAGGGAGGTGATAGGGAGGATGAGAAGGAGGAAGAAGGGAGGAGAGGAGGAAAGAGAAGGCAGGCTCTAAGGGAGGAAGCCAGGGGAGCTGTATGGGGGTTGGGCTCACACCTGTTCCCTGTCCGCCATGTCTGCCAGGTAAGCAGCTTGCATCTGGTCAGCAGCACTGCCTCAGAAGCTCAGCTCTGTGCGGTATAGTCTGATCACTCCGCACGCTGCTCAGAGGCCTGGAGCTGGCCCACAGACCCTCTGTGTAGGTCCTGGTAAGCCTGCGTCCCCCTCACCTCCAGCCCCAGGCTCAGGCGAGGCAGCGTAGGTAGGAACTAAGATCTCCCAGGCTGCTTACTGCCGCCCTCCTCCTCTGACCCCACGGATCTTTTCAGCCGCCATCCCAGCTCCTTTCCTTGCTTCACTGACAAAGCAGCTCATCAGCGCCCTGTCCTTCTGGCTCTGGAGCCTTCCACGCCTTTGCGGCATTGGCCTGCTGCTCCCTTCCGAAAGGGCAGCATTGTCTGAAACCTCCCACATCCTCCCGCAGGCTGCAACTGCCTCTTCCCTCACCTCCCCGCTCACTGACTCTTCCCACACCTCTCACCAAAGTAGCTTCTCCCATCCTCTGCATGGTGGCCCCACTTAGTTCTGAATTAAATCAGTATATCTGGTTATGGCCTGTATGGGCGCTTAGACATCCAAGGTCATGTTAGGAGATCCCCGCCCTCCCAAGCCACCTCCAAATTCAATCACATCCTTAGTCCAGAACATTCTCCACTCCCCAATCCACCCTCCACCCTTCTCCTCCTGCCAAAATCTGCAGATGATGCCTCCATAAGTCCCTACATTTAGCTTGCCTCTTCCGACGTGGATGGCGCATAAGGCCCAGCTCAAATGCCACCTCCTCCATGAGGCCTTCCCAGAGCTGAGCCATCAGAATTCATCACCAGCACTTTGCTAACAACAGTGTTTTAAGCACAAATCACAGGCTGCCTGCATTAGGTTCAGTCATGTGGCTGCCTCCCCACTCGGCCTCTAAGTTCTTTTTTTTTTTTTTTTTTTTTTTGCGGTACGCGGGCCTCTCACTGCCGTGGCCTCTCCCGTCATGGAGCACAGGCTCCGGACGTGCAGGCTCAGCGGCCACGGCTCACGGGCCCAGCTGCTCCACGGCACGTGGGATCCTCCCGGACCGGGGCACGAACCCGTGTCCCCTGCATCGGCAGGCGGACTCTCAACCACTGTGCCACCAGGGAAGCCCGGCCTCTAAGTTCTTAAACAGGAAGCTTCACTCATTCATTTCTGCCTCCTCCGCACCTAGCTTGTTGCCTGGAACATGGAAGGTACTACAATAACGTTTATTGAGTTGACGAAATGGTAGACACTACGGTTTGGCTGGTTTACGGAGCACTCAGCTCCCTCAGACGATGAAAAAGTGTGCTGTTTAGAAGGATGTCGCTTCAGGCTCACAATCCCCCAAGGATGGAGCAATGACCTGGCAGTTTTGCTCTCCAGGCCTGTGGCCACCAGTGCCCATAGGGAAAGATCCCTTGATATCCGATTCCCATCTGTCATCGCACCACCACATTGCGATTGTTTTCTATAGCAGTTCTGATTTCTGGTTCGGAGTCAGCTTATTCTCTACTAGGATGTCTGGGTCTTTTTCATCCCTACGAATAGATAGACACTGGGTACTTCCCTCACCTCCCCCACACTCCTTTTCATTCATATAGTTTATTCCTCTCTCCTTGGAGAAAAACATAGTTTTGATCCGTTTGCCTGTATAAATAAAAATACAGAAAATAGTCTAATTTGGGCGAGCAATTATCTTCGTCCCTTTCCTAATTTCCATTTTCCTTGTGGATAACACCTTCAGGTTAAAAACCTCAGACATCTTTGCCTCTTCAGATTTACTCCTTCCCCATAGCTAAGGAGCTAATTCATTCTTAGGAATGTTTCTGGGTTCATCCCTCCCTTCCCATTTTTAGAGGTTTTAGTCCTCAACGCCTCATACCTGAGAGACAGCCCTTACGGAATGTTCAAGCAGGAAAGGACATTAAAAATCATGGTCCAGACCTCTCGTTTTAGAGATGGGGAAACTGAGGCTCTGGCGTGAACCAACGGTCCAGTGTCATGTTGAAAAAGAGTGGTTGCCCCATGAGGGCAGGGCCAGGTCTGCCATATTCACCTCTGTATTCTCAGCGCCTGGCAAAGTGGCACACAGCCTCATACTCGATACGAACAAGGCTTGACTGATGGAAGCAGATTCAGAACTGGGTCTTCTGACTCTTAGCCCAGGGCTCTGTTCACCCCGCCAGTGCAGTGGCCACCTGACTCTCTCCCAGCTGCCAGCTCATCCCTTGCCATCTAAACTGTGCCTCAACATCCAATCATAGCTTCCTTTGACAGGCTATTTTCCTGCCTCAGGACTGAACACAGGTCCTTATTCATTGCCTTGTAATGAAACACACTTTCCCTCCTTTCTCAAACTATAGGGGCACTAATATTTTTCTTTCCAAAAAAAAAAAAAAAGATGGAAGTATATATTGTTGAGGGTGATAGAAAGGAGAGAATGGGCTTTAACATTCTAAATTAATGAAAGTCCAGACCTGATTTCGCAGCAATAGGATCCCAGGCCAGGAAATGAAGAACCTCTTGAACTGGCCTGATGGGGAAGGGGAGGGGGGGGACAGAAGTGGGTGCAGGGCCAGGCAGGAGAAGCCAGAGGGGCCGGAACTGAGGGAAACTTAGCCTTGTCCGAGGGAATCAGAGGTCAGCTCTGACCAGGGGCTCATCAAGTAGCATGGTCAGGACATGCGCAGTCTTCAGAAAGGAAACTAGGAGGTGGTCTCACACAGAATGGTATCTCCACTGAGTGCTTCCCTGTCTTGGGGTCTGGAGCTACCATATTGAAGGGAGGACTCTCTCCAAGCATCCTGATATCTTTAGTCAAACATCCAAGACTGGGTTTCTCCCTCTTTATTAGTTTCCCAGAGCTGCCCAAACAAAGTACCACAGACTGGGTGGCTTAAACAATGGAAATCTATTTTCTCACAGTCCTGAAGCCAGAAGTTTGAGATCAAGGTGTCAGCAGGGTTGGTTTTTTTCTGAGGCTTCTCTCCTTGGCTTATAGATGACTATCTTCTCCCGATGTCCTCACATGGCCTTTCCTCTATGCTAGTAAGTGTCTGTGTCCTAATCTCTTCTTACAAGGACCCAAGTCATATTGGATTAAGGCCCCCACTAATGACCTCCTTTTAATTTATCTACTTCTTTAAGCGTTCTCTCTCCAAATACAGTCAGATTGTGAGGTGCCAGGGGACTTCAACACATGAATTTGAGGGGACCAAAATTCAGCCCATAACATCCTCTCAGGGGACAGAGTCCAGGGTGGAATGGACATAGGATAAAGGCTGCAGAGGACCTACTTGGCTTCTTCTTGATGCATGTCCATGGGCAGGGAAGGCTTGGAAGTAATAGCAACTGATGAATGCCCACGGGTTTAGGGGTTTCCAGTTAAAGAGCTTTTACAGCTTTTAGAGACTGGCAGCAGCAGACAGGTTTTGGCATGCATTGTCTTCTTAACTGTCCTAGAAGAGACAAACTCAGCCTAGATTGGGCCATCCAAAATTCTACCTGCACAGAACAAACGTATAAGACTCAGTTTGTTGTCCCAAGCTGTCCCAAGCTCACTCAGCAGGACCAAAATGGTGAGAAGTAGAATAAGGCAACAGAACAAAGACCCTGAGAATGGAGCTAATAGCTCTAGTTAATGGCCTTGCTGAATTACACCCCCTAACCTGTAATTTTGTAGTCCTGCCCACTCTGACTCTGGACTTGGCCATGTAATTTGCTTTAGCCAACAAAATGCTAGCAAATATTTGCAAGCAGAAACTTGAAAATTGGCTGTGTGTTTCCATTCCTTGTGTGATCAGGCTTGCGGACATGTACCTCTACCATGCCATGATACTATGTCTGGGCTTGACATATTCTGTGCGGACACTTGACAGAGAGCTGAGTCACTTCGTTCATTGCAGTCATCCAAGCAATCCAGTCATAGCCATCCTAGATCAGCCAACAGCAAGCCAACCACCCCACAAATGCGGAAGAATCCAGAATAAGAAAACCTTCCAGGGGCTTCCCTGGTAGCGCAGTGGTTTAGAGTCCGCCTGCCGATGCAGGGGACACTGGTTCATGTCCCGGTCCGGGAAGATCCCACATGCCGCGGAGCGGCTGGGCCCGTGAGCCATGGCCGCTGAGCCTGTGCATCTGGAGCCTGTGCTCCACAACGGGAGAGGCCACAACAGTGAGAGGCCCGCGTACCACAAAAAAAAAAAAAAAGAAAACCTTCCGGCTAAGCCCAGTCACTGACCATAACAAGCTAAACAAGTGCTTATTGTTTTTAACACACTGAATATTGGAGTAGTTTGTTAGCATTACTGTGGCCACATAAAACTGATGCAAGAGACGAAGCAAGACGGCGAGCATCCAAGTAACAGACAACAGTCAGTGATCCAGAGACCCTCCAGAGGACCAGAGACCAGAGCAACAGCCAGACGTGAACCCTGATGTCAAGGCAGCTTCCTCCTTACCTTGTATCCCTGACCCTCTCCCAGTCCTGCTTTTCACCTTCCTTCAATCAAGGTTACACGTGCATTTGCCTAATTCTCATACTAGGTTTTATACGTCTTGTTTTATCCATCACTCTCCTTCCCCTTCTCTCCATCTCCCAAGGGTACGAGAAAATCCCACTGAACCAAGAGACAGAGTCTGACTCTTCTAATACCAACTGGGTAACCTTGGGCAGCTCACTCCCCGTCACTGATCCTCAGTTTTATTGTTTGTAAAGTGAGAGGTGGGGCGGGATGACATCTAGGGCCCCTCCAGCTTTGATAGTCTAGGTTCCTTGTCATCCTGATCCCAGACCTTTAGTTCCATGCAGCCTCTATCCCTTCACCTTTTACTCTCCAATTGTGTTTTCTTGCTTTCTGGTCTGTATGCAGTTTGTTCCAGCTACCCGAGGAATAAAGCATTAAAAACCTATGCATTTCTGGTGTCATCTATTATCAGCTTTCCCTCATCATCTATTAGGAAGAAACATTCCCCCTTATCTTCCTCTTGTTCCTGGTATGTTTTAAAGAATGTTTTTCTATTTCCTTTTATGTGTTTTTAGGTTGCATCTCATTCCTTTCTTTGATTTTCCTCTTCTCACACCTATAAATTCTGGCTATTTCTTTGTTCTTTTCTTGGGGGATCGGGCCAAGCTTCCTGTTTTTGCCTTTCCAACTGGCAGATCTGTTCCCTCTGCAGCTTTTTGTCTGGCTGATGAGATTTCTCCTCATCACTTACCAATCTTGTTCATGCTGGAGGTTTTTGGGGTTGTTTTGTTTCTGGTTTTTTCCCAAAGGACTGTAATTAATCCTGTATGCTGGAAAGCTGGTTGACAGTCACCACTCTGCAACTTAACTAACTTGAGAGACCTTGGACAGATCATTTAGCATCTCAGAGCCTCAGTTTCCTCACCTGTAAAACAGGGAAGTGACACCTGCCAGAGTTGTTATGAGGCTCTGAGGAGATGGGAAGAGAGACTTTTGGAAACTGCAGAGAATTGGATAAAGATAGGGGTCATTGTTTTTGCGGATAGGCTTTATCTTCTGCCTCATAAAGGTGAGCTCTGCAGAATAAAAGCAGAAGCCAGAACTACATTTTATCCCAAAGAGCCCACTGAACAGGGCTGCTCGGCTTTCCTGAACCCTGTTTCTCACAGCCTCCCCACTTCCCTCTCCGAAGATAAGACCCCTGGAGACTCCCTGACCTAACTGCCTGGGGCTGTGTGTTTCTATTTAACATTTTTACTGTCCAGTCTGATTGCCCATCATCTTTCTTCTGGTTCTTTAGGAAGGTCCTCCCTCGCTTCACCATCTGAGCCGTTATTCTCATGCCCTGTTTGCCCTTCTACTCCCCACAGGTGAAGCCATGAGACTCAGGCTGATCAATAAGATGACCTAAGCAGGGCCAACCAGAATCTTACCTGCGATTGATACATGGATATTGGGAAAGAGAAAGTATTTTTCTGCTGGTGTTGCAAATCAGAGATGGTGTGATTCTGGGACTCCTGAGAGCCATCTTGTCATCAAATGAGAGCCTGTCTTCAGAATAAAGCAAAGCGGAGAATGAGGACTAGAGGAAGGGACAGAGTCATGATGACATCATGCGATAAACATCCTCTCCTCCTTCCCTCCCCCCCTCCATTGAGTCAGCATCTCTGAACCTGGATCTATACTTATAACTAAACTTCCTAGTCCTGTGAGCTAATTACCTACCTTCCTGATTAGGCTTATTTGAGTTGAGAAACTATTATGCTACTGAAAGATCTAATACACCTTACGCATCTCAAATAATTCTGGGGACCCTCTGCTCCCTCTCACCACCAGTTGGTAATGTTCCAGGGCCAAGATGGCAAGGAGACACATAGAGGAGGAAAGGGAGCAGAGGAGCTGGTCTTTCCATCATAAGCTTGAGTAAGCTGTGTGCAGACTGGAATGTTCCTTCCTCTGTAGTGGCCTCATAGGGGGAGTCATGAGAATTTAGAAAGACCCCAGGCTTTAGAGGGAAACAGGTATGGGTCTTGATCCTGCTCCTACTTTTAAGCCATGTGATTTGAGACCCATACCCTCTCTGGGCTCCCATCTTACAGAACTATTTAGAAAGAATGAACATACAGACCCTGGTTTATAGTAGGCACTCAATAAATGGTATCTGTTATGGGAAGTTTCCTAATCATTCTGAATGCAACTTTCTAAACTGAAATTGTCTTTCTTTTGTGTTTTCTCTCCTGTTTTTCTTGGAAACCTATGTTGTAACAGTTTTTGGTGGTTTCCCCTAAGGTTATCTCCAACTTTAAAATACTCAAAGTCTTCTTCTTCCCTACTGTACCTAGATTCTGCCTGCACGTAATAGACCTTTAATGAATGTTTATGGGGTAAATGAGTCAGTGAACACTGAATTAGAAAGTGCATTCACTTCATTATAGCTCTACCTTCAGCACCATGGAGCTGTCCGCAGTACTCTGGAAGTGGGGAGTAGAGTCAGAATTTAGAAGTTGAATGTGAGTTGTCTAGCAGATTTCTTTAACTATTTCAGGTGTATTACCTGGTCTCTCCAACCTGGAAGTAGGTTCCTTGGCAAGAGGGAACTTTTCATATGTTTTATTTTTCACCTCATTCATTCATTCCTTCATTCATCCAATAAAACTTTATGCAAATTCCTAGAAAGATACCTATATTTCTCAAAGAGCCTATAGACTCCCCAAAGTAAACCTAAAAAAGACCTTTCCTCTACACATTTCTAGGCACATGGCATAGGCTCCATGGGGATGAAAACAGAATCTCATGATATTAAAAGTGGAAAAACCATTAGAAATCATTATATTCCACTCTCAGCACCACAACCCACCTTCCCCACCACAACTTATTTATTTATAAATGTAGACTGATGCCCCATGACTTTCCCAAGGCCACACTTCTGGTTTGCTGTTTGTTTTTCAACAAATTCCATGGGCCTCTATTCAAGTATTAAAAGATTTCCGTCTTTGGGCTTCTGGAGGGCAGCCCAAAGTTCTTCATAATTTTCCCTCTGAACGACAGCCTTCTGGCACTCCTCATCATAGGTCTACATTGCTCTTTCCCCCTCCTTCTTCCCCATGAGATTGCCTGTGCTTTGTGTTCAAAGCCGCCTCACTGCTCTATCCCTTGCTCTCAGATTAATCTGGCTGCAGAGCTGGCCCAGAATTTCAATCATCTACATCACATCATGGTCACCAACACCAGGAACACCTCTGGGGAGGATGTGTTTTGCAGATTGCCTCTGGTAAGCCAGGATGCCTCTGTCAGAGTATTTTGTCCTCCTTCCCATCACCTTTGGGTATAGAATGTATTCACCATTCTCCCCTCCCTTGTATAGAGCAGAAAAACTCTTCCATCTTCCTATAGTTCATGTCATTCAGAGAGGGATGTTATTCAGACATGAGACATTTATCTGATCCCTCAAAAATGGAGATAGGAAGCACCCGGTAGGGTCAGAAATATGGGAACCCAGGTAAGATTTTTAAGACCCTTTCAGACTGCCCCCTTAGACTCTACCACCATGAGGCTGGTATGCTTAGAGTCCTTTTATGCAGATATATTACCCCCACCCCTTTCTGGAAAGAGGTTTCCTGGGGGAGAGCTGTGCATGGAGGAGAGGAGGGCAGAGGAGAAAAGAAGTATGCGTATGGTTGTTAGTTGCTGGCTATCGCCCCCACCAAACTATAAGCTCCATGAGAACAGAAACCAAGTCCATTTTGTTCACATTGTTTACCTAGGACCTGGCAGCTGGTAAACAATGTGAACCTGAATACCTGGCAGTATTCAATAAATACCTGTTAGATGAAGAAATTAAAAAAAAAAAACAAAGAAGAGAAACTGAAGAGTCAAGCAGAGGAGAGGCACTTCCCTGTGCACATGTCTCCGTCTTATAGCTAATGGAATGGGATGGATGAGAGGGCAGCCCGCCCTCAGAGGCTTGTCTGAAGGGCCCTTGTACTCCCTCCCCTCACCCAAGGGCCAGGGTTGCTTCCCATGATTTCTGACCCAGGACTGACATTAGTCTTCAGGGGAAGACACAACGGGCAGCTGACTCTCTCTCCTTATCCTTGTCCAATCATCTGTAACTGTGACAGATGGCAGCCAGGGAGGGCTGCGTGTGAAAAGGGGAAGAGGCAGTGAAAAGACCAGGACTGAGAGAAAGGAGCTGCCTCAGGGTTTCAGATTCAGGTCACTTCTGAGTTCTGAATAAGCAAGATGGACAAGCCTTTCTTTGGCCTTCTAACACAGACTGAGCTCTCTCTCCAGCCCACCATGCAGGCTCTGGGGACATGGGTGTTCTGGCCAGTCTGTGGCAGTCTCTGTGCAAGGCTTGGCAGACAAGTCTGTTAAGGTGGGGGTGGGGGGTGGCAGGACACCAGAAGTTAGCTCAGCTTCTTTAGAAATGCCCAGAAGTGCTGTGGGCTCTGCATGTCTTGGCTTGACAATCTAAGCCTCCATTATTTGGCCTTCAAGCTATTTTACCAACCTCATGGTCCATTACACTCCCTCTATGTCTCATGGCATTCCATTCATGCCCCCTATGATTTCTCAGGGAATTTGATTAGCAAGTTCTAGAATTCATACAGAGAAGTCATTGTGCAAGAATAGCCATAACTGTTTTGAAAAAGAAAAAAGAGAGTTTGTCCTACCAGATGTCAAGACATATTACAAAGGTATATGAATTTAAATAATGTGCTACTGGCTCAAGTACAGAGAAAGAGGACAATGAAATGGAACAGAATCCAGAATGAGACCCAATAATTTAAGGGAATTTGTTATAAAAATAAGATGTTATTTTTAATTATTGGGGAAAGAATTGGAGATTAATTAAATTGTGTTAGGGCAATTAACCATCCATATAGAGAAAAATAAAGTCAGATCCCTACCTCACACCACATAAATATATTCCAGGTAGGTTACAACTTTTAAACACCCTTAATTCTACTGCTTACATTTCTTTAAACATAGATTTTTTAAAAATGCACTTCTACATCTCTCTGCCTTTGCTTACACTGTTCCCTTTGTATAGAATATTACAAGTCCAAACTCTGCTCCTTCTTTTCTCCAAACTCCCAGGCTATATGCATCTCCACATAGACGCTTTCCCTGATTGCCCCTTTGGATTGGAAGCTCCTCAAGGACAGCACCTATATCATACCTCTATATATCTATCCCCAGGATCTAGAAAAGTTTCTTGCAAGAAAAATGAGCTCTGTAAGTACATACCAATGATAATGTTTATGGTGATATTAATGGTAGCGATGATGATGATGAAACTTAGCTGAATGCCCAGGGAAATAGGACTGATACTCATGGTTTGCAAACAAAATAATCTTCATCAAGCTCTCTAATTACATCAAGAGTCAGGACTCCAATTCAGTTCATTTTCTGACATCTGTCTATTAATTCCTGATTTGGAATCCAAAACTTACAATGATACTTGTCAATCAAGGCCATGCAAGATCTTCAATGGCTTATACTCAAAGAAGTTAAAATGCAACTATTTGGAAATAAGTAGTTAAATCATAGGAATCAAAAAGACTTTTTAAAATCCTCACCCCTAATCAATTAATTAAAAAGCACTTATTGGGCTTCCCTGGGGGCACAGTGGTTGAGAGTCCGCCTGCCGATGCAGGGGACACGGGTTCGTGTCCCGGTCCAGGAGGATCCCGCATGCCCTGGAGCGGCTGGGCCTGTGAGCCATGGATGCTGAGCCTGCGCGTCCAGAGCCTGTGCTCTGCAATGGGAGAGGCCGCAGTGGTGAGAGGCCCGCGTACCGCAAAAAAACAAACAAACAAACAAAAAAAAGGAAAAGCACTTATTGAGGCAGAGTCAAGATGGCGGTGTAGGAAGATGTGGAGTTAGTGACTTCCCACAACTAGGGCGCCTGCTAGCCGCTGGTGGGGGACTCTGATGCACAAGGAGACAGGAGGAACCCCAAAGTGAACCACTTGTGGGATCTTTGTTCTCAAGCCTGGGTCGGGCTGAAGCTCCTGCAGTGGGAGCTCCGAGTCCGAACCACTGGACTAACAAAGAACCTCAGGCCCCAGGGAATATTCACTGGAGTCAGGTCTCATGGAGTTCCTCATCTCAGCAACAAGACCCAGCTCTACCCAATAGCTTACAAACTCTAGTGTTGAAAGCCTCAGGCCAAACAACCAGTAAGACAGGAACACAATCCTACTAAAAAAAAAAAAAAAAAAAATGAGATGGCAAAAAAATATGTCACAGATGAAGGAGCAAGGTAAAAACCTACAAGACCAAATAAATGAAGAGGAAATGGGCAATTTACCTGAAAAAGAATTCAGAGTAATGATAGTAAAGATGCTCCAGAATCTCAGAAATAGAATGGAAGCACAGATTGAGAAAATACAAGAAATGTTTAACAAAGATCTAGAAGAACTAAAGAACAAACAGAGATGAACAACACAATAACTGAAATGAAAAATACACTAGAAGGAAACAATAACAGAATAACTGAGGCAGAAGGATGAATAAGTGAGCTGGAAGACAAAATGGTGGAAATAACAACCGAGGAGCAGAATAAAGAAAAAAGAATGAAATGAATTGAAGGCAATCTCAGAGACCTCTGGGACAACACTAAACGCACCAACATTCGAATTTTAGGGGTCCCAGAAGAAGAAGAGAAACACAAAGGGTCTGAGAAAATATTTGAAGAGATTACAGTTGAAAACTTCCCTAACATGGGAAAGGAAATAGTCACCCAAATCCAGGAAGCACAGAGAGTCCCATACAGGATAAACCCTAGGAAAAACACACCAAGACACATATTAATCAAATTAACAAAATTTAACTTCAAAGAAAAAATATTAAAAGCAGCAAGGGAAAAACAAAAAATAACATACAAAGGAATCCCCATAAAGTTATCAGCTGATTTTTCAGCAGAGACTCTGCAGGCCGGAAGAGAGTGGCAAGACATTTAAAGTGATGGAAGAGAAAAACCTACAACCAAAATTACTCTACCCAGCAAAGATCACATTCAGATTTGATGGAGAAGTCAAAAGCTTTTCAGACAAACAAAAGCTAAGAGAATTCAGCACCAAACAAACCAGCTTTACAACAAATGCTAAAGAAACTTCTCTAAGCGGGAAACACAAGAGAAGAAAAAGACACACAAAAACACACCCAAAACAATTAAGAAAATGGTAATAGGAACATACATATCGATAATAACCTTGAAAGTAAATGGATTAAATGCCCCAACCAAAAGACACAGACTGGCTGAATGGATACAAAAACAAGACCCATACATATGCTGTCTACAAGAGACCCACTTCAGACCTAGGGACACATACAAACTGAAAGTGAAGGGATGGAAAAAGATATTCCATGCAAATGAAAATCAAAAGAAAGTTGGAGTAGCAATACTCATATCAAATAAAATAGACTTTAAAATAAAGAGATACAGGAGGGACACTCCATAATGATCAAAGGATCAATCCAAGAAGAAGATATCACAATTATAAATATATATGCACCCAACATAGGAGCACCTCAATACATAAGGCAAATGCTAACAACCATAAAAGGAGAAAACAACAGTAACACATTCATAGTAGGGGACTTTAACACCCCACTTTCACCAATGGACAGATCATCCAAACAGAAAATAGATAAGGAAACACAAGCTGTAAATGACATAATAGAACAGATAGATCTAAATGATATTTATAGAACATCCCACCTAAATGTGGCAGAATACACTTTCTTCTCAAATGCACAAGGAATATTCTCCAGGATAGACCACATCTTGGGTCACAAATCAAGCCTCAGAAAATTTAAGAAAATTGAAATCGTATAAAGCATCTTTTCTGACCACAACGCTATGAGATTGGAAATCAATTACAGGAAAAAAAAAAACTGTAAAAAACACAAATACGTGGAGGCTAAACAGCATGCTACTAAATAAAAAGAGGATCACTGAAGAAATCAAAGAAGAAATTTTAAAAATACATAGAAACAAATGACAAGGAAAACACAATGACCCAAAACCTATGGGATGCAGCAAAAGCAGTTCTAAGAGGGAAGTTTACAGCAATTCAATCTCACCTCAAGAAACAAGAAAAATCTCAAATAAACAATCTAACCCTACACTTAAAACAACTAGAGAAAGAAGAACAAACAAAACCCAAAGTCAGTAGAAGGAAAGAAATCATAATGATCAGAGCAGAAATAAATGAAATAGAAACAAAGAAAACAATAGCAAAGATCAATAAAACTAAAAGCTGGTTCTTTGAGAAGATAAACAAAATTGATAAACCCTTAGCCAGACTCATCAAGAAAAAAAAGGAGTGGACACAAATCAATAAAATTAGAAATGAAAAAGGAGAAATCACAACTGTCACTGCAGAAATACAAAGGATTATAAGAGACTACTACAAACAACTATATGCCAATATAATGGACAACCACGAAGAAATGGACAAATTCTTCAAAAGGTACAATTTTCCAAGACTGAACCAGGAAGAATTAGAAAATATAAACAGACCTATCACAAGTAATGAAACTGTGATTAAAAATCTTCCAACAACAAAACTCCAGGACTAGATGGCTTCACAGGCGAATTATATCAAACATTTAGAGAAGAGCTAACACCGAACCTTCTCAAACTCTTCCAAAAAATTGCAGAGGGAGAAACACTCCCAAATTCATTCTACAAAGCCACCATCACCCTGATACCAAAACCAAAAAAAGATATCACAAAAAAAAGAAAATTATAGACCAATATCACTGATGAACATAGAAGCAAAAATCCTGAACAAAATACGAGCAAACAGAATCCAACAGCACATTAAAAGGATCATATATCACGATCAAGTGGGATTTATCCCAGGGATGCAAGGATTCTTCAATATATGCAAATCAATCAATGTGATACACCACATTAACAAATTAAGGAATAAAAACCATATGATCATCTCAATAGATGCAGAAAAAGCTTTTGACAAAATTCAGTACCGATTTATGATTAAAAACTCTCCAGAAAATGGGCATAGGGAGAACTTACCTCAACATAATCTAGGCCATATATGACAAACTCAGAGCAAGCATCATACTCAATGGTGAAAAACTGAAAGCATTTCCACTAAGATCAGGAACAAGACAAGGATGTCCACTCTCAGCACTCTTATTCAACATAGTTTTGGAAGTCCTAGCCATGGCAATCAGAGAAGAAAAAGAAATAAAAGGAATCAAACTGGAAAAGAAGAAGTAAAACTGTCACTGTTTGCCAATGACATAATACTATATATAGAAAATCCTAAAGATGCCACCGGAAAACTGCTAGAACTAATCAATGAATTTGGTAAGGTTGCAGGATACAAAATTGATGCACAGAAATCTCTGGCATTCCTATACATCAACAATGAAAAATCAGAAAGAGAAATTAAGGAAACACTGCCATTTACCATTACAACAAAAAGAATAAAATACCTAGGAATAAACCTGCCTAAGGAGGTGAAAAACTTGTACTCAGAAAACTATAAAACACTGATGAAAGAAATCAAAGATGACACAAACAGATGGAGAGATATACCATGTTCCTGGACTGGAAGAATCAATATTGTGAAAATAACTATGCTACCCAAAGCAATCTACAGATTCAGTGCAATCCATATCAAACTACCAATGGCATTTTTCACAGAACTAGAACAAAAAATTTCACAATTTGTATGGAAACACAAAAGACCCCAAATAGCCAAAGCAATCTTGAGAAAGAAAAGTGGAGTTGGAAGAGTCAGGCTCCCCAACTTCAAACTATACTACAAAGCTACAGTAATCAAGACAGTATGGTACTGGCACAAAAACAGAAATATAGATCAATGGTACAGGATAGAATGCCCAGAGATAAACCCACACACATATGGGCACCTAATTTATGACAAAGGAGGCAAGAACCTACAATTGAGAAAAGACAGCCTCTTCAACAAGTGGTGCTGGGGAAACTGGACAGCTACATGTAAAAGAATGAAATTAGAACACTCCCTAACACCATACGCAAAAATAAACTCCAAATGGATCAAAGACTTAAATGTAAGACCAGACACTATAAAACTCTTAGAGGAAAACATAGGAAAAACACACTTTGACATAAACCACAGCAAGATCTTTTTCTGACCTACCTCCTAGAGTAACAGAAATAAAAACAAAAATAAACAAATGGCACTTAATTAAACTTAAAAGCTTGTGCACAGCAAAGGAAACCATAAACAAGACAAATAGACAACCCTCAGAATGGCAGAAAATATTTGCAAATGAAACAACAAAGAATTTATCTCCAAATTATACAAACAGCTCATGGAACTCAATATCAAAAAAACAAACAATCGGGCTTTCCTGGTGGCGCAGTGGTTGAGAGTCCGCCTGCCGATGCAGGGGACACGGGTTCGTGCCCCAGTCTGGGAAGATCCCACATGCTGCAGAGCGGCTGGGCCCGTGAGCCATGGCCGCTGAGCCTGCGCATCCGGAGCCTGTGCTCCGCGACGGGAGAGGCCGCAGTAGTGAGAGGCCCGCATACCACAAAAAAAAACAAACAAACCAAACAATCCAGTTAAAAAATAGGTGGAAGACCTAAATAGACATTTCACCAAGGAAGACATATAGATGGCCAAGAGGCACATGAAAGGATGCTCAATATCACTAATTATTAGATAAATGCAAATCAAAACTACAATGAGGTATTACCTCATGCCAGTCAGAATGGCCATTATAAAAAAAATCTAGAAAAAATAAATGCTGGAAAGGGTGTGGTGAAAAGGGAACCCTCCTGCACTGTTGGTAGGAATGTAAATTGATACAACCACTATGGAAAACAGTATGGAGGTTCCTTAAAAAAGTAAAAATAGAACTACCATATGACCCAGCAATCCCACTACTGAGCATTTACCCTGAGAAAACCGTAATTCAAAAAGAGATGTATACCACAATGTTCACTGCAGCACTATTTACAATAGCCAGGACATGAAACCAACCTAAGTGTCCATCAACAGATGAATGGATAAAGAAGATGTGACACATATATACAACGGAATATTACTCATCCATAAAAATAAACAAAATTGAATTATTTGTAGTGAGGTGGATGGACATAGAGTCTGTCATACAGAGTGAAGTAAGTCAGAAAGAGAAAAACAAATACCGTATGCTAACGCATATACATGGAATCTAAAAAAAAAAAATGGCATTGATTAACCTAGTTGCAGGGCAGGAATAGAAAGGTAAACATAGAGAATGGACTTGAGGACATGGGGTGGGAGGGCAAAGCTGGGGCAAAGTGAGAGTAGCATCGACATATATACACTACCGAATGTAAAATAGTTGGCTGGTGGGAAGCAGCAGCATAGCACAGGGAGATCAGCTCGGTGCTTTGCGATGATCTAGAGGGGTGGGATAGGGAGGGTGGGAGCGAGGCTCAAGAGGGAGGGGATATGGGGACATGTGTACGCATATGGCTGATTCGCTTCTTGTGCAACAGAAACTAACACAGTATTGTGAAGCAATTATACTCCAATAAAGATCTATTAAAAAAATAAATAAATAAAATAAAAAGCATTTATTGAGCTTTTTCTATGTGCCAGGATTTACAGAAAAAACAACGAGCGAAATTCAAAGCAGCCAGTTATAAAGGATATACACAGCGTATGCCACATTCTAGTTCTGTGATTGAGCACATGCATTTGAAATTAGAAATACGTGGGTCTAAGTCCTAACTCTGTCACTCGCTATCTGTGGGCCTGAGTGAATTATTTTACCCCTCTAAGCTTATGTTTCCTCATCTATAAAACGGAGACTATAAGTATCTATTTTATAAGGTTGTCATGAGAATGAAATGGAATGTACATAAAGCACTCAGCAGTTAGCATAGTGACAGACATGTAGGAGATGCTCAGTATACGATATCAACACATTTTTTGTTGTTGTTCTAGAATAGCCATGTCCAATCTGCAGGCAATAGACCTTAGTAGGGCCCCAGAATTATTATAAGGGAACCCCAAGTCCTGCATGACAACTAAGTAAAAGCCATAGAATGAATAAATACTATGCTTCTCACATATGTCTTACTATTTTTTAAATGCTGCTGTAGTGGGGAAATAAACTGATCTAAGATAAGAAGGGAATATCATTGTTCACTTTATCACTTGGTATTTTGCCAAATTCTAAGCTACCCTCCCCCCAACATTAATCCAAAGACAGTAAGAAGGTTTCGCTTCTTTTCCTTGGGAAAAAAGAAACTCAGAAGCATGTGCATGAGTGGTAAGCAAAGGATTCTAAAAGCCCACTCTCTGTATAAGAATTTTGAGAGAAAATCCCAAAGTTTGGATTTGAGCTGGAGGTTCTACATTCCTCTCACTACCTTTCCTCCCATCTGTAACTGCTCACAGATGGGAACTGAATGACCAGGATCCTTCCTGATGTCAATGCTTCCTGCAGGGTTGTTGTACCATCGCTAATCCTCCAGTTTTCCCATAATTGTCATTACAGAAAAGAAGACAAACCCCAAGCAGAAGTGGATTGGGTCCACTTGGGGAGCCTCTGCTCCACGACGGGAGAGGCCGCAGTAGTGAGAGGCCCGTGCTGCAGTAGTGAGAGGCCCGTGCTGGTGAAGAGAGACCCAAGGAAAGGTGAAAGGGCCACTTCTTAATAGAGTGTGAGGGACTTGGAATTGTGAAAGGCAACATTAAGATTGATTTCCCAGCAAAGTGCCTTTTTCGTAAATGCTATCATTGGGTGTTTAACTGGATAATCTTTATTTTCAGGAACTTTTCTGAGGGAATTAGACTTGAATCTTTTAAATGCTGAAGTTTCATTTATTGAAACTCCTGTTGGTCTCTAGTGGCCCAATATTTAGGTCTCCTCTAAAGTTATTGCCAACTTTGGATTTCCCAACTAAAAACTCCAAGAATCTGCAGGAAGGTGTGGCTGAGACGGCACGTATACGGGGCAGGGGTCGGGCCAAAGAGATGTAAGCAGCTCACAAGGCAAGACCCAGACCCAGAGACCAAGTACTCAACTTCCTCAGCAGAAAGAGAGAGACACACAGAGAGACAGAGATTCATTTTATCAGTTTCCAGAATTACAGAATCAACAAGCCACTGAAGCTCAGAGAAAGAAGACTCTTTCCCAAGGCCAAGGACCGAAGGTCTGAAAATTCTGTAATTAGACTTCTGGTCTCCTGGTTCACCAATGACTCCCTCTGAATCTGCCACATAGCCCATTCCCATGGTGGCATCATGGAGAGGGGGACAAAGAAGCCAGGAACCCCAAGAGCTGAAGGTAGGAAAAGAAGACTATGTTGACGTACCTTGTGCCACACAGCTTCTGATTGGTGCCAGAGTACAGATTTGGGAGAATCACAGGACAGAGAAGAAAGGAGACTGAAAAACCTTTCCTGTGGAATGCAGTTAGGAATTCTAAACAGGACAACCATGGAGTGCTGGTCTCTGTTCCGTCACCACCAGCAACACTGAAGGCTCAGGCTTACTCAGTGTTCAGCTTACCTCAGCCATGGAGACATTTTCCCAGTCTCTGTGCAGGAGCACTGCATCCAAAGATGGAGACCTGAGAACAGATTCAAGGAGTCTGATGGGGCTTCCCTGGTGGCGCAGTGGTTGAGAGTCCGCCTGCCGATGCAGGGGACGCGGGTTTGTGCCCCGGTCCGGGAAGATCCCACATGCCACGGAGCGGCTGGGCCCGTGAGCCATGGCCGCTGAGCCTGCGCGTCCGGAGCTGTGCTCCGCAAGGGGAGAGGCCGCAACAGTGAGAGGCCCGCGTATGGCAAAAAACTAAAAAAAAATTAAAAAAAAAAAAAAGGAGTCTGATGATGAAAGAGAAAGTTGGCTCCTGGCTCAGCAGTGTTTCGGTATCAGGTGTCCTGAGCTCGTTTGGAAGGTAACATGATCTCTCCTGGTTGGTGGATGAGAAAGACAGCCAGTTGGACTTACTTTGGAAGAGGGGGCACCTGAGCAAGGGCTGCTCTCTGGGGCCTTGTGTAATTATGGAATAATCAAGGATATGCTGAAGTGCTTCTAAAGCCCGTAAATTGCCTCTCCCACCCTAACTAATTCACCTCCATAAAAGGCAGAGTTGGAAGAGAGGCACCAACAACTCTGCCACCAAATATTTCAGAAGAAAGGTGGAAATAGGAATTGTTGTCTCTGTTACCTCTTCTGGGTCCAGCCTCCCAGGAAGGCACCCAGTGTTCTCGTAATAGGGGTGAGGCAGGCACACAACCATTAGCGCCCGAGGTTAAGAGTCCCGCTCTGCCAACAGTCAGCCTGGCAGTGGTCTTCGGGGCAGAGAGAGTGGTGAGAGGTGGATCATGGCCTTCTCCCCAGAGCCCTCCAGGCCCTGTGGCCTCAGGCCAGCGGGTGAGCCGGTGGGGGGGGGGGGGGCGGGGGGACAGGCTGAGGGCTGTGTCCCGCAGAGCTCCAGAGCCCTCGCCACGGCTGCCCACTGGCCAGACCCAGGCCTTGAAACAGCAGCGAACCTCTCCCCCATCCCCACCTACGCGACCTGATGGCGGTGGCAGTCTCCATGGGTCGCAGTTCCCGGGACCTGGCCCCCATTTGGGCGGCCTGAGGAGCCTGAGGGCTGGCTGGGTCCTGGACGCCTGGTTCCCTCAGTGATGACAGCTGGGCAGAGTCTGGGGACCCGGCCCTGAGGGCACCGCCAGCTGATATCTACCTCCTCAGAGTAACCTAGGCACTGGTGGGGGGACCCAGACTGGGCGCTGGACAAACGCTCCCAGGCAAGGTAACCAGCCCGTGCAGGGACCCCCTCCTTCAGGGCCTGGACTCAGAGGGTGAAAGTTGAATCTCGGGACCTTGCCCTTGTCAGAACAGAGAATTACATTTATTTTGGTAGAGATTTACAGGAACATCGTGACCTTACCGTGACCTGACCTCAAGAACGAAGAATCTGACATCAAGAAGTTTGCAACAACTAACCATGCCCCTCCCTCACCTTTCCTACAAAAGGACTTCGCTGAAAGCTTTCGGGGAGTTCAGGGTTTTTTTAAGGCATGAGCCACCCGTCTCCTTGCATGGCCCTGCAATAAACCTTTCTCTGCTCCAAACTCCCATGTTTTGGTATTGTTTGGCCTCACTGTCCGTTGGGCACACAGACATGAGTTTGGTAACATTTTCGTCCCTACCCATCCCCCCTTGCCCCCTTTGAATGGAGCTGACCCCTATACCAAGTGCCAAACTGTGGGTATTGACTCCTGTCTCCAAAATCCATCTAGTCACTCCCCCGTCATTCACCAGTTTTGACTTCTCTATATGAATTCTTGCTTCTTCTGACTTTCCAACCCCCATTCGGTTCCTCGCTCCTCTCTGCGTGGTAGCATCGGCACCCACCCACTCCTTGCTGATGATCATCGCAGATCTTTCTTGGATCAACTTCCATTCTCTTCTTCATATGTAATTCTTATGTTTTCCGCCAAGCCCCTTGCACGATGACACGTGTCTTTGCAGAAAAGAGACACGTGTGTTCAGCCTGCCTTGCAGAATAGACCATCTTCTTGTTCAGGACCAGCTCAGCACCTTCTCCTTTTGGCTGCTGCTTTACAGTTCAGCACTGAAGTTCTACTCTGCTAGATACTGAGGATGCAAAGATGAATAAGACAACAGTCCCTGCCTTGGGGAAGCTCAGAGTCTGGTGAGACAGAAAGAGCAGCTAACAAGCAAAATGAATCAGTCAAGGTTCAGTTTGGGGGTGACCAGCTTAGGCAAAAAAGCGAGGGCGGGGGGGGCGGGTAAGGAGAGATGAATTTAATAGTTTGTTGGATCATATAACTTAAAAGTTGGAGGGTAAACTGGATCCAGGCACGGTGTCAACCAGGACCTCAAATGATGTCCTGAGGAATGTGTCACTCTCTTTCTCTCCATTCTGCTTTCCTCCGCCTTTATTCTCAGACAGCCTCTCTCTCTATTATGTCCTCCATCCCCCACCCAGATGCTCCAGCCCTACACCCTTGGGGGTAGTTTAGCAACCCCCAAGAATATAGCTCTGTCTCAATAGCAAGTCTAGGACACGCCTCCTATTGGCTTGATTCAAGTCACATGCTTATTCTTGAAACAATTACAGTGGCCAAGAGAATGCAGTGCTCTGATTGGCTAAGCCTAGGTCACGTGCCCAGTGAAATTCCATGGATGAAGATGAAAGGTGAGATGGTTCCCCAAATAAAAATCGGGATCCCATGTCCAGAAAAAAAGGCATTGGGCAGGCACACCCAAATCATACCTTCTTCTCACCTGTATTCTCCCAGCTTTTCCAGGTCATCACCTGGCTGGCTTGACACCTAAAACGACTGAAGTGTTATTGCACACCAGTGCACTAATGTCACCACTTTCTCATCACATATTTATACACTTGGTCTTTAATGGAAGGCCCAATGCCACACCCTCTACAGTGACCAATGGTGAGAAATCACCAACCCAAAGTAGGAGAGGGTACAGGAACTCTGAGAAAGAATGGCCTTTGAGGTGCCTCTCAGACACCATACCCCATCAGCAGCTCCTCCCCGATTCTCAAAGAGCTGACCCTAGCTTATGCCACACGCTACTTATATGTAACACCATTTTAATTGCATCATTTACCGGCAAACACAGCTGTTTGTACAATAAAGTTTTTCATCACAGGGTATTTGTGTATTTGTGTGCGTGCCTGAGTCTCATTTCAAGCACACACAGCCCAGCTTGAATCGTTAAAAGACTTCATCATTTGCAAATATGTAAACATACCCCCCTCTGTCTTCCAACTACCTCCACCCACCCTTGAGACTTTGAAAGCATTCTGCAGGATTAAAGAGCTGCCGCCACCTTTTCTAGACTGTCTAGAACAGGGTTAAACGCTGCACCGTGTTGAAAGAAAACCTATAGGTTAGCTAACTAAGCTATTTGGCCCCCATCAGCAGTCCCAGCTGCCACAACACTGGCAATGTCCTGCCAAGGAATGACTCAACATTGTCAAGAATTCAGAAGGAGCTAAAAACACTGAAGAGAGGTCTACTATCTGCCAGCCAAGGATGATTCATTCAACCTGGAAAAAAACGTGCTGGCAATAAAAGTCAGTGGGCTAAAGGCACGATGTTTGCGAGGCCATACTGTCCCCCAACACTGAACTGGAATTCCCTGAGACTTCCTATAACCGGGGGGCTGGATGAGTCTGGAGACCACCATGAGTCTGTGCCTGCATCCTGGGCTCTTCCTCTGGGGATTATATAAAAGAACCATCTTCTTCAGGCAACACCATAGAGTTGAAAACTCTCAGGTTTGGAGATCAGACAGATCTGGATTTAAGTCTTGGCTCTACCATCTACTTGTTCCACGGCTGTAGGCAAGCCTCAGTCTCCATATTTGTAAAATAGGGATGATAATACCAACCTTCCAGTTGGCTATCATTTAACAAATATTTACTGAGGACCTACTCAGTGCCAGACCCTGGGGGGTATAGCAGGGAACAGATATGTGGTCCCTGTCATCAAAGAGCTCTAATTATTTAAGTCATGGAACAGTGTATGCAAAGTAATTGCCCCATAGGAAATGGTAGTTATTAGTATAATGGAGACCCAGGGATTCCAAAACTTCACCTCTATTTTGGGGGTGGGGGGGTGTGACAGAGGGAGAGAGCATGGGAAACAGCCCCAAAGGACTTGGAGAAGTGGGCTGAGCTGAAGTCCTCCCTTAACTAAAGAAACAGTTTGTTAACAAACTATTAGTGAGTGCTGACTTTTAAGTAGAAAAATCATTTTCAAGCCTTACTTCGATGTTATCAGAACATTCGCAACCTTAAAACCATCCTAACAGTGGTAGGTCACTGTCCTCATTTCACCCGTGAGGGAGCTATGGCTCAGAGAGGTTAAGTGCCTTGCTCAAGGTCACACAGCTAGTGGTGATGGAGCTGGGACCAGTACCTGAATCTGTCCAATGCTAACCCCCATGCTAGTAATCCCTTAACCGTATCGCCTATCTTTCCAGCCTGGAAAGGGATGTGAAGACCTCAGGCTCCAAAGAAGGCAACCCTTTTCCCATGGTCCACACAGCTACTAGAGATACTGAGCCCAAAGTTTACTCTGAACAATAGTCATTCTTGTATTCATTCAACAAATATTTATTAAGTGCCAGGCATTGTTTTGGCTTTAGGGATACAACACAGAAGAAGATAGGCAAAAATCCCTGCCCTCATGAAACCTAACCTCATAGAGGTGAGAGACAATAAACACAACCAATGAGAAAAATGTATGGTAGGTTCAATAGTGATAAGAGCTAGGGAGAAAAATGAAGCAGGGAAAGAGGCAAGGGGGTGCTGGACAGAAAGTTGCAGTTCTAGCTGGAATAGCCAGGGAAGGCCTTGTAGAGAAAGCCTGTAGATGAAGTAAGCCATGTGGATATCCAGAGGAAGCCTAGAGAAAGAGTGTCCATTGAAGTGTAGAATCAGGCTGTGACTTGGCTTCAGGCATGCCAAACTAGACAGGGTCACGGTGCCCATGAAAATGTGCCCGACAGACCTCTAGCTGCAGGACTGACCAAGTCTCCCGGTATCTGGCTCTGAAACCCACTGCCCAGTTCACACCGAGGCCCTGCTTCCCACAAGCTGCTCCCAACCAATGACAGAGCACAGCAGGGATGCCATGGCAGGCCCATTCTGGAGACATCAGACTCCTCCAACGGCCAGCCCAGGCTTGAGGATGCCCCGACAGCCTTGCTGAACCTTCCCTAGGTTGCAGGGCAGTCGAACACACTTCTGCCCAACCTTCTCCCCCTGCACTCGAGGTCAGACTTGCATTGCTTCTTCCAGCCTTTTTTCAGCTCCCTCCCTATTTTCTCTCCCACAGGTGCTTCTCCCAGTAGAACTGATGCCCCTTTAATCCCATCTTGACATCTGCTTCTTGGAAGACCCAGACTAACGCAGGGTGGAGACAAAAAAGAAAGGAAGGAAGGAAGGAGGGAGGGAGGGAAGAAAAAGAAGAAATGGGAAGGGAAGGGAAAAGAGGAGAGGAGAGGACAGGAGAAGAGAGGAGACAAATGGAAAGAAAGGAAAGGGAAAAAAGGAAAAGAAAAGGAAAGAAGAAAAAGAGGCCCACATTTTAAGTAGGCTGTGCTCACTGAGCTGGTCTTGAGTGATCTTGAGTTGAAGAGTCCCTGCTCTGCAAACTCATCCATTTCTAGGCCTTTGTACTTTCCTTCCCTGATTTGTTTTAGTAATTTACTAGTGGAGTTCCTTTTAAGTAAACGACAAGGACAACAATAAAAGCTCCCGTGCTATCTCAGCTAACCTAAGGCGAGAAGGCACTCGTCCACATCCCGACACACATGCAGCAGAAGCCTTGATGACAGTGGCAAGAGGGGATCAGAGGCCAGATGTGGTGGCAGCAGCCAGCCCGGTGGGAGGCTGAGGAAGACATTAACACTGGAGGCCCTCTGAGGATACGAGTGGGGAGGACCGAGCAGGGGCAACAGCGGGTACTGAACCCATCTCCCAGGCCCCGGGCTTCCGTGTTGTTCAGGTGCTTGGGTTGATGTGTGGGTATTTCTGGGAGGGAGGGGAGAAGGGCAGGGTTCAGCAAAGTCTGTCCTAGACTCACTGACTTCAGTTTCCCAATTGTTTTTGAAGGCAAGTAAGTCATTTCCGGCTGTTCTGCAAACATCAGCTCCAATCGATAGCATCAGAATTGTTGCTTTGCCCCATTTGTTTTCAACAGCCTGCCACTGGCGGTCCCCCACGCTGACTTTCTCCAGCGGCAGCTGTGCTCTCTGTGCTCTCAAGGCTCCCTGTTGGTGAATGGCAGAGGTTCCCCGCCAAGCAGCAATCACAAGTTCAGGCCTTTAATCTCCTGCTCAGAGGGATAAGGCCCAGTTCTCCTCGCTGAGCAGATTATAGGCACTTACTGTGCAAGCAACAGACAGCCTTCCTTTCCCTTGTTCTGTCTTTGCTCTTGCGAAGAGCATCTCTAGGTAGGCAGGACCTTCCCTCACTCACAGACACTCCCCAGGACTTTGTAAAGCTCAACAGTTTCAGGGAAGGCTAACAACTAGGTTTCTAGGAGGAAGAGATTCAGCAAGAAGAAGAGGGCTCATGCTCCATCCCCCCACGTGAAGGATTAGGTCTGGTCCAGCCCTGCCACTGCCAGACACCCCGCACAAAAGCAGATACCTAGAGTACCTCGTCCCACCCTCACCCATTTACCCATCTATCCACATTTCTTCAGCAAATCTTTCTGAGCCCCTACTGTATGCCCAGCACTGTGTTACCCTGGAGCACACCAAGCCTGCTCCCACAACAGAAGACAGGGCTGTGTGGACAGCTCATTTAGCTGAACCGAAATGGTCTTCAAGTCCTGGAAGTCCACATGGTGGGCCTTGGGACCTGGGGAGGAGGTGCTATTTGCTTTGCCACTTATTCTGTTTTCCTTTATATGTTGATTTATAACCAAGTCTGACTATACCAGGTAAGAGATTTCAGTCACGGAGGGGACTGTTCTATATGGCAGACCACTGATTCACAAAAACATATCAGCCAAGGAAGAAAAGTGGTAAAAATAGAAACTAAATATATTAAGTGAGCCCGGTGGGTGGAGGTGGGCAATCAACCCCTCTATAAATAAGTTCTATATGAGCAGGAAATTTAAACTACTTTTTTCACTGTTGTACCCCCAACTCCTGGCACAGTGACTGGCACATAATAGATGCTCAATAAATGCTTATTGAATGAATGAGTATTGAATAAACTGACAAAGAGAGAGCTGTGATTTTAAAATCAAGAATAGGGGCTTCCCTGGTGGCGCAGTGGTTGAGAGTTTGCCTGCCGATGTAGGGGACACGGGTTCGTGCCCCGGTCCGGGAAGATCCCACATGCCACGGAGCAGCTGTGCCCGTGAGCCATGGCCGCTGAGCCTGCGCGTCCAGAGCCTGTGCTCCGCAACGGCAGAGGCCACAATAGTGAGGCCCGTGTACAGCAAAAAAAAAAAAAAAAAAAAAAAAAAAAAAAAAAAAAAAAAAAGAATAATGTATTATTCATTAAAAACAAAATAATGATGAGTATATTTCTTTTAATGGCTAAGTAAGAGTGGTCATAGGAGGAGACGCAGGAAGGAACGTCATCAAGGTGGTAGCCAGAGAGAAGCAGCAAAAGGGGAAGAGGAAAGTGCCACCAGCGAATGGGAAGGCCCACGTTTCCCTGTTACTCCTCTGACCCGTCTGCGTTCTTTGTTGCATCTGCTACCCAAATACTCACCAAAATTCAACCTCAAAATGACTCAGATTATTAATATTTCAAGCCTCTGGATCCCTCAAATGGAAAGGCTGCCCAGCCCGGAAGATCAGTGTGTGCAGCGGAAGGGACAAGGGTGGTGTGCCAACTGGATTATCTCATTTAGGCCTCAGAACAACCCTGCAAGGTCAACATTACCATCCCCACTTTACTGATGGGAAAACTGAGGCTCAGAGGGTAAAGTGAGGTGCCCAAGGTCACACAATTAATAAGCATCAGAACTGGGAGTTACTTCCAGGTCTGACTTGAAACCCAGCTGTAGTTTTAGCTCTGCCACTACTCAGGCAACCCTGTCAGGCCATTTCATCTATTTGGGCCTCACTTTCCCCAACTGTAAAACAAGGAGCTCATGGGACACCCACCCAATACAGTCCCATTTCCCACCCCCACCAGTCTTCCTTTGTACCGCCTGGACACCCCACGTCTCTCTGCAGCTTGGACCCCATCCAGCAAACAGTGGGCCAGGCAATCCCACCACTCACCTTCCCTCCTCTGAGCCAGCCTGACTCCTAGAGCTACTGCCGGCCATCAGCTTCCCCCCTCTTCCACACCAGCTCCTTTGCTAAAACTACTTCCTCTCTCCATCCTTTAAACCTCAACCAACCAAGAACCGCTTCTCCCTCTAGAAGCCTACCAGCTCAGAGTGAAAGAAAGGGGATAGGGTGGGCCTTCTTCCTTCATTTGCCATTAGAATTGTTGGCCAAGCAGGCAGATGCTCAACTGAATCGATTGCTGTAAATAGTGGGAAATGGGCAAGAAGGGACAATAGAAACATGACATGACATAGACCACCCATTCTTCTTTCTTCTCCACACCTTTTCCCTGTACCCCATGTCCTGGGACCTGGAGTTTGGTCTTCTCAGAAGTGGAACACAACACCTATTTATGACCCACAATGTTATGTGGCAGGATGGGGTAGAGGGCAAATGAGAACAAAGAGGGTAAAGCTGCAGCAAGTGGGCTGGTAGAGGTTGGCGATGGTTCATTGCCAGCGTTGGGAGCTGGCCAGGGCACCTGGGCAAAAGCACTGGCAAAACAAGTCAGTGTCTTGGCAATCTTCTCCTGGGATTTGGGTCGAGTTCTGAGCTAGAAGACAAAATGCCTTCTCTGATTTCCTCTGAGGGAAAACGGGGTTGTGGGGGGAGGAGGCGGGGCCTTAGAGGAGCAGGTGGAGAAGTCTCTAGTCACCAGCTCCAACAGAATCATAGGCTGCACATCACCCCAGGCAGCCGGGATGCTTAGAGCCACTCAACCAATAATGCTAATGGCGATGCCTTTAATTGGGCAATGCTCGGTGTTTGTAAAGCCTCTGGACCCGGGATCATTTGACGCACACTATAATTCTGTAAAAGAGTAGGGCATGGACAGTCCCCACTTTACAAGTGAGGAAACGGAGGCCAGATACGACACTCGAACCAGGGATTCATAAATTCCGCCTTGGCCCAGGCACGCCTGCTCCCAGCAATGACCCCAGCATGGATAGATGCACAAGTGAGACAGGGCCAGGGGAATGGTGCTCTCCTCTTGAAGAATATGCTCACGTAGTTAAGTGCATGGATTATGGAGCCAGACTTACTAGATTTGAATCCTGGCACCAAGACTTACTAGCTGTGTGACCTCAGGCAGATCATTTGCTTTCCCTCCTCATGTCTCAATTTCCTTGTCTCTGAGAAAGGGATTATAATAGGGTTTATTTGCTAGGTTGCTGGGAGAATTAATTGCATTTAATAATTGGCACCGGGCTTCCCTGGTGGCGCAGTGGTTGAGAGTCCGTCTGCCGATGCAGGGGACGCGGGTTCGTGCCCCAGTCCGGGAAGATCCCACATGCCACGGAGCGGCTGGGCCCGTGAGCCATGGCCACTGGGCCTGCGCATCCGGAGCCTGTGCTCCGCGACGGGAGAGGCCACAGCAGTGAGAGGCCTGCGTACCACAAAAAAAAAAAAAAAAAAAAAAAAAAAAAAAAAAAAAAAATTGGCACCACACTACATACGTGTTAGCTGTTATTGCCATGATTCGGTGGGGCTTTGAACTCATATCACAGTAGGTTGGACTGTGCAGGGACACTCTTTCCTTGTACCAAAGGAGACCATTTATTCCCTTCAACATTCAAACTCAGGACTGAGAACATGAAGCCCCTATTGGATACAAGCCAAACGATGGGTGAGAGGGGGGCTTGTCCCAATGCCCAGAATGAAGCTGGCCTAAGCGTCCTCCCCAGGGCTCCTCAGGTCTGGGGAGCAACCCCAAGTGTGATGGCCTCCAGGAGAAATGAAAAGGAGAAGAGATAATGGCACCTTCTCACAAGACTTGTTGATATTGGACCATAACCCAACTTCAGCATCCTCAGGGGTGGGCCAGGACCAGCTATATCATCTGACAAGGGGTTTAACCTCCACGGCCCTGTGTTTCTTCACCAAGCCTCTGTAGCGGCCAAACAGGGCCCTTGAATTGGCCTGTTCCATCAGCTACATAGAGGCAGAACCTGGGGTATAACTCAAATCCTCTGACTCTTGTCCTGACTGCCCACAGTGCTAATTTCACTCCACATCAACTCTGCTGGCCACTGTCCTGAGCATCTATGAACCGTTTTCACCAGTGAAAAGATGGGGGTCATGCTTCTAAATGAGCTCACAGGCTTGTCTGGAATTACTCTGGGAACGGCATGAGAGGCCTTTGCAAATGGGCAGGACTATTTAGATGGAATGAATAGCTAGCTCAGACTCATGTACAGTGCTTATCAAAACAAGCAGGGTCTGGCAGGGTAGGACCTTGGATTCCTGGGTGCTGGAGAAAGATACAAGGGAAATGGACCCATATCTAGAATTGTCCCAGATGTCCACAGCGTTGACTCTATTCTCTCTCCACACTGTAAGGAACTCCACACCTCCAGAGTTAACAGCAATATTGGGAAACTATAGTTTTCCTAGAGTTTCATGACCCCAGGGCAGCATTTCTTAACCTTCGGGGGACTATGGACCTCTTTGGAAATATAACTAAAGCTATGGGCTCTCTCTCCAGAAGAATATGTTGTCTGATTTGCTCACATTTTGCAAACAGTTTTGAAGGCATCACAGTCCCCTCTGAAGACTGTCCCTGTATCCCTGACTCATGGCGCATCCTTGGGTTTGGTGGGTTTAAAGAAGAGATTTTCCTAAGCTATCTAAGCAACCTGTAAGAAATAAGAATTTTTGCATTTATCGAGTACGTCCCACTTTTTAAAATATTTTCCATTCCACACCCTCACACTTCTTACAACTATTATGTTCATGATGAAAATGAGGCTCAGAGGAGTTAAGTGACTTTTGCCCAATGTCACACAGTTAGTACTGATAGCTAGAGTTTACTACAAGTACCTGCTAGGCATTTTAGATATGTTAAATCTAATTTCCCAACAGTGCCATAAGGTAGACATTATTATTATTCCCAGTTTGCAGATGTGGAAACTGAGGCTTAGAAAAGCTGAATGGCTTACTCCAGATCACAGGTGGCAGAGCTGAGATGTGAACCCAGGACTGCCTGATTGCAAAGCCCATTCTGGCCATATAAGGGATCCTTAGAATATGAAGCAAGCATTTTTGTAATAACAGGTTTTTTGGTTAACAAAGGAAGCTTAAAAGGAGCATTTGGATAGTGTATATATACTCGTGTTTCTCCAATATGGAACAGGAAAAAATGTGTATGTCGATACACTTAACTGTCATAATAGCCTACCCAGATCTGGGTCTTTCAGCCAGGCCAAACCACCCCAGCTGGCCCCAGTCACAGCAAGCTCTGGGCTTACCAGGCCCATTTGCCAAAAGCCCTGGACCCTCTCAGAGCATGCCCACTTTTGCTCCTTGATTTTTCTAGCTCTTACTTGGTACCTGCCCTCTTGGCTTATCTCACATGCCAAGCCCTATGCCTGCCCCTTAAACCTGATGACCAACTGAGCTTTACTTCTCATGGAGCCCTGGCCTCTCTCACAGATGCTGTTTGAGCTCATCCTCTGTCCTTGCCCCTGCCCTCTCTGGGGTCCCCTGTCCCACCCCCTATTTGGTCAACATTCTCCAGCCATGCATGTACCTCTTCTCTCCAGGTGGGGTCAGACAGTAGTTCTCAGAGTAAATATATATGCTGCATTCTGTTTAACAATCAGTCTCTTGTCAAGTTGGTTTGGTGGATATGAATCAGACATGCACTGGTTAGTCTGTCACTATGTCAGTCTGAATGCCAGGGAGATATGAGACAGCCATTCAGGCAGGTATGCATCCATTCACACATCTATTGAGCACTTACTGAGCGTAAGGCCCTGAGCTATGTGCTGTGGGCACACAAAGGGAACTCATATGTTTTGGGCACCTACATTGGGCGGAGCTCTGGACTGGGTGCTTTTCATACATTCTTATTCAATGATTAAGGCACAGAACCTGACTTAAAGTATGTACTTTTTAAAAAATATTTATTTGTTTAATTTATGTATTTGGTTGCACTGAGTCTTAGTTGCAGCAGGCGGGATCCTTAGTTGCGGCTCGTGGGATCCTGAGTTGCAGTTCACGGGCTCCTTAGTTGCAGCTCACCGCCTCCTTAGCTGTGACATGGGAACTCAGTTGCAGCGTGCATGTGGGATCTAGTTGCCTGACCAGGGATCGAACCTGGTCCCCCTGCATTGGGAGCATGGGGACTTAACCACTGAGCCCCCAGGGAAGTTCTAAGGTATGTACTTTTTTTTTTAAACTATTTTATTTATTTATTTATTTATTTATTTATTTTTTTGGCTGCATTGGGTCTTCGTTGCTGCGCACGGACTTTCTCTAGTTGCGGCTACTCTTCTTTGCAGTGCATGGGCTTCTCACTGCGGTAGCTTCCCTTGTTGTGGAGCACGGGCTCTAGTTGTGGCATATGGGCTCAGTAGTTGTGGCTCGCAGGCTCCAGAGGGCAGTCTCAGTAGTAGTGGCACACAGGCTTAGTTGCTCCAAGGCATGTGGGATCTTCCTGGACCAGGGCTCGAACCCGTGTCCCCTACATTGGCAGGCAGATTCTTAACCACTGTGCCACCAGGGAAGCCCCCAAGATATGTACTTTTTAACACATTTGCTAACAAGAAATATAAAAATGACTTGAGCAAAAGAAAAAAAGCAGAAAAAATTCAGAGGTTCATGGGGGAGATAAAAATCCATGCGATAATGACCATATAGGATAGACCATTATAACAAAACAATATGAACACTTGCAGGAGCAAGGTGATACTTGCTAGTGGGAGAGGTTAATGTACTAATCCACATTCTCCACAATGAATCCTCATATTCTCAGTCATTTATACACTTGTTTTTCTTTTCCACCCCCCAGACAGGTAAATATCTCGTCCATCACATGTCAGCAGTAATTCGACTTGTTCTCAGAGCAGATCAAGGAAGTGATATGAACCCAATGCATCTTGATTTCAGCGTGGCATTTGACAAATGCTTTACCTGGTGCCCTTGAGGATGTGATGGGGAAATGAGAATTGGGTCAGAGGACAGGAAGTGGAGTCATAGCTGGATGAGCAACCTCAGTCAAGAATGTTGATTAGTTTTTCTGTGTCATCCCCACAGAGGTCTCTAGTGGCATGCCACAGAGCTCTGTCCTTGGCGCTGACCTCATTGGCACTGTTACCAGTGACTCAAAAGACAGTGTACAAGGTGTTCTAATCAAGTTTGCAGCAGACGCAAAGCTGGGAAGCATAGTTACCACTACAGATGACAGAATGGAAATAAGAAATGACCTCAACTAGTTACCACTACAGATGTCAGAGTGGAAGTAAGAAATGACCTCAACAGGAAGGAACACAGGGCTGAAACCAACATGATGGAATGAGAAGAGAGAAATGCAAAGTCCTGCATTTAGGTTAAAAATTAATTGCACGAGTACCGGATGGGGTAGACCTGGTTTGGCAGCAATCCATGAGAAAATGCCCTAATTGTTTGTTATTCTGTAAATTGGCCACTAGCTCAGCCTGGTCCAACTGTGTTATGCGGTTGATACATGATCCACAAAGTGAACACAATCTTGGGTACATCAAGGGAAGCAGAGTGTCTCTGGTCTAAGTCATAACATGACCTTAATGTGCTGAGAACGCTCAGCCCTGGGCATTATAGGGTAAGAAGGACACTGAGAAATTGGGGCACTTCCTGAGAATGGCAGCCAGATGCTGCAGGAGCTGAAAGTCATGTCCACCAAGAAGGCTTGAGGGAACTGGGAAACGCTGGTCCAGGAGAAGGGGCAAGCCAAGGGGCGTGTGAGTGCTGCTTCCAACATGGACAGGTTGTCACGTGGGAGCTACGGACTTCCTCAGTGGGCACCTCTAGACCAGCCATTCCCAACAGTGTCTATCTGCTGGGACCCACGGGACAGATAAGGTTCACATACCCAACACATTCCCATGGCAGATCCTCATTTTTAGACACCGCACCCTCCCCCAATTCTTGCAGGAAAGTAAAGAACTTACAATAACTTGTCATTGTCACAACAATCGAAATCCGTTAGTTGTGGTGACTTGTCGGCCTCCAGCAGGAGTCTAGTGGTCAAGAAAATGTCTCAGCTTCTATTCCTGCTTCCTCAATTCCCAGGAAAGAGTGTGTTCAGCAGACCATCAGGTCTGAGGGTGTGCTGACTGGGGCATCCTGCTAGGGGTAGAGCCTGAGCAGGGTGGGGAATAAATAAATTCACGGTGCGCAAAGATGCTCGTGGTCTCTCAGGCTCTTGTCTACTTCTAGCCAGCAAGTATAGCCTTTCTTTGAGCTGAAATGTTAAAAGCCAAGAATTGGGTAGCATTTTGGCATGCAAGTCAGCAGAGTGGGCCTTTCGGCTGGCTTTGGTTCTAGAGTGTCCTCATTGAGGGAAACGAGTTCTCTCCAAGCTCCAGCATGGTTCACTGGCACCTGCAATGGGGATCCGGGACAGAGTCCCAACAGGAATAACCTGTTCCTTCGCTTTGCCTTTTTCCCTGTCTTCTACGATTCTGGAAGTGGCAGGATCCCCCTATTTGGGCTCCTGGACAAGGATTCTACAGGTCTTCCCAGCTGCCTCCAATAATCATGGGACAGTTAGAGATTACCGAGATAGACAGACCTACCTACCTGTTCAAGATCTTGTTCTGGTTTGTTTGTTTGTCAGCTAGGTGACCTCAAGCACATGACCTAACCTCTCCTCTCAGTTTCCTCACTTGTAAAATGAAGCTAATAATGGTTCCTCACTCTCCTAGGATTCGTGTGAGCGGCCATTAACACCACATCCTCCTCTAATCAAGAAAACATCCAGAAAGCAAGTAAAGGCGACACTATTATAGGAGTAATCTTGAATCTGCACAATTCAATTTAAGAAGTCAATAATTTGCAAATTTTGCCACTTTATTTTTAGGAAAAATTACTAGCAGCATATGTCACAACAGATCACACTGTTGGACACTGTGACACCAAGCTGAGACCCTGCTTGTGGGCCTGGTTCTTACAGCACTGTGTGTGTGTGTGTGTGTGTGTGTGTGTGTGTGTGTGTGTATAAGAGGGAGAGGGAGAGAGACATAGAGGGAGAAGAGAGAGGGAACAGAAGATGGGGTAGAAAGAGAGGGAGAGAGAGAAAAAGGGGAATGGGGAAAGAAACAGAGAGAGATGCAAATTCCTAAGTCCTACCCCTTGGAGATTTTGATTCTGTGTATCTTGGGGGACACTGAGCTCCATGCCACGTTTTCTGGAATATTGAGAAGCGCAGTTCCAGAAAACAGAACCAGGATTTATTTATGGAATTTAAGCATCATGTAAAGGGAGGATCAATAAAAAGAATTTTCTATAAAACAAGAGTTTCCACTGGTGGGCAGACAGGGGCCCTGGGCTCCCTGTCATCGGAGGTATGCACACAAGGACCCACCAGAGCACCCACAGGCAGAGCAGGTCAGCAGTGACCCCAGGCAGAGCAGCACTGACCGAGCCTGCGTCCCTCCCTCTCCCCACGCTGGGGTCTCTAAGCAGCTGGTTGGGATGTCATGGAACTAGATGTGAGTCCCCACCACACCCTGGGAGAACTGAGAAGAAAACCTGGTCTTGGACAAGCTCTCTTTCCTTTCACTGCTCCCTCCGGTTTGGGTGGCAGGGAGGTGGGTAAAAACTCAAGGTCAAAGACTCGGTCTCTGCTCGGCCACCCCTGGACGGCCCTGGGGAAGGCTTGGAGCATCCCTTCTCTCCGAGGTGACCACACCTTACTAAGGGGACTCCTGATATTGGCAAAACCCTATGAACCTTCACTGAGGAGTGAGTAGTGACTTTTCTATCATGTCAGAACCTAGCATTTCAGTATTTCACATACTCACTGGAGACACATAGTGGGTGGTTATGAGCAGGGTTCCTAGGCCACACAGTTCAGGAGAAAAATAATGTGAGCCGCTGTGGCATTTAAAATTTTCTAGAAGAGATATTCAAGATGGTGGAAGAGTAAGACGTGGAGATCACCTTCCTCCCCACAAATACATCAGAAATACATCTACATGTGGAACAGCTCCTACAGAACACCTACTGAATGCTGGCAGAAGACCTCAGACTTCCCAAAAGGCAAGAAACTCCCCAGGTACCTGGGTAGGGAAAAAGAAAAAGAAAAAGAGAGACAAAAGAATAGGGACGGGACCTGCACTTCTGGGAGGGAGCTGTGAAGGAGGAAAGGTTTCCACACACTAGGAAGCCCCTTCACTGGTCAGGGGCTGGGTGGGGAGAAGGGGGGAGGGAAGCTTCAGAGCCACGGAGGAGAGCGCAGCAACAGGGGTGCAGAGGGCAAGTGGAGAGATTCCTGCACGGAGGATCGGTGCCGACCAACACTAACCAGCCCGAGAGGCTTGTCTGCTCAGCCGCCGGGACTGGTGGGGCCTGGGAGCTGAGGCTCGGGCTTCGGAGATCAGACCCCAGGGAGAGGACTGGGGTTGGCTGCGTGAACACAGCGTGAAGGGGGCTAGTGCGCCACAGCTATCCAGGAGGGAGTCTAGGGAAAAGTCTGGAGCCGCCAAAGAGGCAAGAGACCATTGTTTCAGGGTGCGTGAGGAGAGTGGATTCAGAGCACCGCCTAAATGAGTTCCAGAGATGGGCGCGAGCCGCGTCTATCAGCACAGACCCGAGACAGGCATGAAACGCTAAGGCTGCTGCTGGAGCCACCAAGAAGCCTGTGTGCAAGCACAGGTCACTATCCACACCTCCCTTCCGGGGAGCCTGTGCAGCCCGCCACTGCCAGGGTCCCGTGATCCAGGGACAACTTCCCCGGGAGAACACACGGCGCCTCAGGCTGTTGCAACGTCACGCTGGCCTCTATCGTTGCAGGTTTGCCCCGCATTCTGTACCCCACCCTCCCACCGGCCTGAGTGAGCCAGAGTCCCCTAATCAGCTGCTCCTTTAACCCCAACCTGTCTGGGTGGGAAGAGATGCCCTCAGGTGACCTATATGCAGAGGCGGGGCCAAAGCCAAAGCTGAACCCCAGGAACTGTGCAAACAAAGAAGAGAAAGGGAAATCTCTCCCAGCAGCCTCAGGAGCAGCAGATTAAACCTCCACAATCAACTTGATGTACCCTGAATCTCTGGAATACCTGAATAGACAACGAATCATCCCAAAATTGAGGCGGTGGACTTTGGGAGCAAATGTAGACTTAGGGTTTGCTTTCTGCATCTAATTTGTTTCTGGTTTTATGTTTATCTTAGTTTAGTATTTAGAGTTTATTATCATTGGTAGATTTGTCTATTGATTTGGTTGCTCTCTTCCTCCTTTTATATATATAGATAGATAGATAAACATTTTTTTCCTTCTCTTTTTGTGAGTGTCTATGTGTATGTTTCTTTGTGTGATTTTGTCTGTATAGCTTTGCTTTTACCATTTGTCCTAGGGTTCTGTCTGTCCGTTTTTTGTTTGTTTTTAGTATAGCTTTTAGAGCTTGTTATCATCGGTGGATTCGTTTTTTGGTTTGGTTGCTCTCTTCTGTCTTTCTTTTTTTAATTCTTTTATTTTTAATAATTATTTTTTACTTTAATTACTTTTTTATTTTATTTTATCATTTTTTTTCTTTCTTTCCTTTTTTCTCCCTTTTCTCCTGAGCAGTGTGGCTGACAGGGTCTTGGTGCTCCAGCCGGTGTCAGGCCTGTGCCTCTGAGGTGGGAGAGCCAAGTTCAGGATATTGGTCCATCAGAGACCTTCCAGCTCCATGTAATATCAAATGGCAAAAGCTCTTCCAGAGATCTCCATCTCAATGTTAAGACCCAGCTCCACCCAACGACCAGTAAGCTACAGTGCTAGACACCCTATGCCAAACAACTGGCAAGACAGGAACACAACCCCACCCATTAGCAGAGAAGCTGCCTAAAATCATAATAAGGTCACAGACACCACAAAACACACCACCAGACACGGTCCTGCCCACCACAAAGACAAGATCCAGCCTCATCCACCAGAACACAGGCACCACTCCCCTCCACCAGGAAGCCTACACAACCCACTGAACCAAACTTAGCCACTGGGGGCAGACACCAAAAACAGCTGGAACTACGAACCTGCAGCCTGCGAAGAGGAGACCCCAAACACAATAAGTTAAGCAAAATGAGAAGACAGAGAAACACACAGCAGATGAAGGAGCAAGGTAAAAACCCACCAGACCAAACAAATGAAGAGGAAATAGGCAGTCTACCTGAAAAAGAATTCAGAGTAATGAGAGTAAAGATGATCAAAAATCTTGGAAATAGAAGAGAAAATACAAGAAACATTTAACAAGGACCTAGAAGAACTAAAGAGCAAACAATGATGAGCAGAACAATAAATGAAATTAAAAATTGTCTAGAAGGAATCAATAGCAGAATAACTAAGGCAGAAGAACAGATAAGTGACCTGGAAGATAAAATAGTGGAAATAACTACTGCAGAGCAGAATAAAGAAAAAAGAATGAAAAGAAATGAGGACGGTCTCAGAGACCTCTGGGACAACATTAAATGCACCAACATTCAAAATATAGGGGTCCCAGAAGAAGAACAGAAAAAGAAAGGGACTGAGAAAATATTTGAAGAGATTATAATTGAAAACTTCCCTAATATGGGGAAGAAAATAGTCAATCAAGTCCAGGAAGCACAGAGAGTCTCATACAGGATAAATCCAAGGAGAAAAACGCCAAGACACATATGGGAAATTCCATCTAAAAACAACAGACTACACATTTTTCTCAAGTGCTCATGGAACATTCTCCAGGATAGATCATATCTTGGGTCACAAATCAAGCCTTGGTAAATTTAAGAAAATTGAAATTGTATCAAGGATCTTTTCCAACCACAACACTATGAGACTAGATATCAGCTGCAGTAAAAAATCTGTAAAAAATACAAACACATGGAAGCTAAACAATACACTACTTAATAACCAAAAGATCACTGAAGAAATCAAAGAGGAAATCAAAAAATACCTAGAAACAAATGACAATGAAAACACGACACACCAAAACCTATGTGATGCAGCAAAAGCAGTTCTAAGAGGGAAGTTTATAGCAAAACAATCCTACCTCTAGAAACAAGAAACGTCTCAAATAAACAACCTAACCTTACACCTAAAGCAATTAGAGAAAGAAGAACAAAAATCCCCGATGTTACCAGAAGGAAAAAAATCATAAAGATCAGATCAGAAAGAAATGACAGAAACAATAGCAAAGATCAATAAAACTAAAAGCTGGTTCTCTGAGAAGATAAATAAAATTGATAAACCATTAGCCTGACTCATCAAGAAAAAAAGGGAGAAAACTCAAATCAAGAGAATTAGACATGAAAAAGGAGAAGTAACAACTGACACTGCAGAAATACAAAGGATCATGAGAGATTACTACAAGCAACTATATGCCAATAAAATGAACAACCTGGAAGAAATGGACAAATTCTTAGAAAAGCACAACCTTCTGAGACTGAAGCAGGAAGTAGAAAATATAAACAGACCATTCACTAGCACTGAAATTGAGACTCTGATTACAAACCTTCCAAAAAACAAAAGCCCAGGACCAGATGGCTTCACAGGTGAATTCTATCAAACATTTAGAGAAGAGCTAACACCTATCCTTCTCAAACACTTCCAAAATGTAGCAGAGGGAGGAACACTCCCAAACTCATTCTATGAGGCCACAATCACCCTGAAACCAAAACCCAACAAAGATGTCACATAGAAAGAAAACTACAGGCCAATATCACTGATGAACATAGATGCAAAAATCCTCAACAAAATACTAGCAAACAGAATCCAACAATACATTAAAAGGATCATACACAGTGATCAAGTGGGGTTTATCCCAGGAATGCAAGGATTCTTCAATATCACAAATCAATCAATGTGATAAACCATATTAACAAATTGAAGCAGAAAAAACATATGATCATCTCAATAGATGCAGAAAAAGCTTTTGACAAAATTCAACACCCATTTATGATAAAAATCCTCCAGAAAGTAGGCATCGAAGGAACTTACCTCAACTTAATAAAGGCCATATATGACAAACCCACGGCCAAGATCATTCTCAGTGGTGAAAAACTGAAACCATTTCCTCTAAGATCAGGAACAAGACAAGGAAGTCCACTCTCACCACTATTAATCAATATAGTTTTGGAAATTTAGCCACAGCAATCAGAGAAGAAAAAGAAATAAAAGGAATCCAAATCAGAAAAGAAGTAAAGCTGTCACTGTTTGCACATGACATGATACTATACAGAAAATCCTAAAGATGCTACTGGAAAACTACTAGAGCTAATCAATGAATTTGGTAAAGTAGCAGGATACAAAATTAATGCACAGAAATCTCTTGCATTCCTATATACTAATGATGAAAAATCTGAAAGAGAAATTAAGGAAACACTTCCATTTACCATTGCAACAAAAAGAATAAAATACCTAGGAATAAACCTACCTAAGGAGATAAAAGACCTGTATGCAGAAAACTATAAGACACTGATGAAAGAAATTAAAGATGATACAAACAGATGGAGAGATATACCATGTTCTTGGATTGGAAGAATCAACATTGTGAAAATGACTATACTACCCTAAGCAATCTACAGATTCAATGCAATCCCTATCAAACCACCAATGGCATTTTTCACAGAACTAGAATTTAAAAATTCACAATTTGTATGGAAACAAAAAAGACCCCAAATATCCAAAGCAATCTTGAGAAGGAAAAACAGAGCTGGAGGAATCAGGCTCCCAGACTTCAGACTACACTACAAAGCTACAGTAATCTAGACAGTATGGTATTGGCACAAAAACAGAACAATAGATCAATGGAACAGGATAGAAAGCCCAGAGGTAAACCCACGCACATATGGTCACCTTATTTTTGATAAAGGAGGCAAGAATATACAATGGAGAAAAGACAGCCTCTTCAATAAGTGGTGCTGGGAAAACTGGACAGCTACGTGTAAAAAAATGAAATTAGAACACCCGCTAACACCTTACACTAAATAAACTCAAAATGGATTAAAGACCTAAATGTAAGGCCAGACACTATAAAACTCTTAGAGGAAAACATAGGCAGAACACTCTTTGACATAAATCACAGCAAGATCCTTTTTGACCCACCTCCTAGAGAAATAGAAATAAAACAAAAATAAATAAATGAGACTTAATTAAACCTAAAAGCTTTCGCACAGCAAAGGAAACCATAAACAAGACAAAAAGACAACCTTCAGAATGGGAGAAAATATTTGCAAATGAAGCAACTGACAAAGGAATAATCTCCAAAATTTACAAGAAGTTCATGCAGCTCAATATCAAAAAAAAAAAACCCAATCTAAAAATGGGTAGAAGACCTAAATGACATTTCTCCAAAGATATACAGATTGCCAACAACACATGAAAGGATGCTCAACCTCACTAATCATTAGAGAAATACAAATCAAAACTACAATGAGGTATCACCTCACACCAGTTAGAATGGCCATCATCAAAAAATCTACAAACAATAAATGCTGGAGAGGGTGTGGAGAAAAGGGAACCCTCTTGCACTGTTGGTGGGAATGTAAATTGATACAGCCACTATGGAGAACAGTATGGTGGTTCCTTAAAAAAACTGAAAATAGAGCTACCATATGACCCAGCAATCCCACTACTGGTCATATACCCAGAGAAAACCATAATTCAAAAAGAGTCACGTACCACAATGTTCTTTGCAGCTCTATTTACAATAGCCAGGACATGGAAGCAACCTAAGTGTCCATCAACAGATGAATGGATAAAGAAGATATGTCACAAATATTCAATGGAATATTACTCAGCCATAAAAAGAAACGAAATTGAGTTATTTTTAGTGAGGTGGATGGACCTAGAATCTGTCAAACAGAATGAAGTAAGTCAGAAAGAGAAAAACAAATACTGCATGCTAACACATATATTTGGTATCTAAAAAAAAAAAAAAAAAAAAAAAAAAAAAAAATATATATATATATATATATATATATATATATATATATATATATATATATATATATATGGTTCTGGAGAACCTAGGGGCAGGACAGGAATAAAGACGCAGACGCAGAGAATGGATTTGAGGACATGCGGAGGGGGAAGGGTAAGCTGGGACGAAATAATAGAGTGGCATGACTTATATATACTACCAAATGTAAAATAGATTGTTAGTGGGAAGAAGCCGTATAGCACAGCAAGATCCACTTGGTGCTTTGTGACCACCTAGAGGGGTGGAATAGGGAGGGTGAGAGGGAGATGCAAGAGGGAGGAGATATGGGGATATATATATATGTATAGCTGATTCACTTTGTTATAAAGCAGAAACTAACACACCATTGTAAAGCAATTATACTCCAATAAAGACGTTAAAAAAATAATTTTCTAGTAGCCACATTAAAAATAGGAGGGCTTCCCTGGTGGCGCAGTGGTTGAGAGTCCGCCTGCCGATGCAGGGGACACAAGTTCGTGCCCCAGTCCGGGAAGATCTCACATGCCGCGGAGCGGCTGGGCCCGTGAGCCGTGACCACTGAGCCTGCGCGTCCGGAGCCTGTGCTCCGCAACGGGAGTGGCCACAACGGTGAGAGGCCCGCGTACCGCAAAAAAATAAATAAATAAAATAGGAAAAAGAATTGTGCAAAATTCATTTTAATAACACATTTTATTTAACTCAATATATATCCAAAATTCTACCATTTTAACATATAATCAATATAAAAAATTAGTAATGAACTCTTTTACATTGTCTCTCTCTTTTCTTACTGTCTTTGAAATTGGGGTTATAATTTACAATTAAAGTACATCTCATTTCAGACTGGCCATATAGCAAGAGCTCAATAACCGTATCTGGCAAATGGCAACATTATTGGACAACAGAATTCTAGACCCTAAATGATCCTAAAAACTTCTTAGCTTTTCTAATTACTAGCACATGATCTCAGGTAAGTTATTTAGCTTTTCTTTATCTGAATTACCTCCTTCATAACTAAGGAGAATAATAATAGTGTCTCCATCACGGAGCTGTTGTGAGGAATAAATGAGTTAATATGTATAAAGCATACAGAATAGTGGCTGGCACAGAGCAAGTGCTCATAAATTCAGTCCTCCCAGCTCTGTCACATAGGAAGGGCAGGAGTTTTCATCTCTTTTTTATACATAAGACATGAACATTTATTAAGCCCCTCAGTCTGTCAGGCTCAGAGCTAGAGGTCATGATCTCATTAAGTTCCCCAATAACCCAGTGAGGGAGAGACCATTGCCATGTTTTAATGATGAGGTCAGAGAGGTCATCTAACTTGTCCAAGGCCACACAGCAAGTACACGGCAGAGCAGGGATTCTAACCCAAGTCTGCTGACTCCAAAACTCTATTCTTTTCACTGAATTTTGTGGCTTGAGATGAAAAGAGGTGACCCAAGCTTTCAGAGCAGGTGGTGACGACTCTGGGCCTTGAGCCGCCACCTGAGTCCCCCAGGGCTCTCCCCTCCACCCAGCTGCCTGCCCAAGGGTAGACGTGTGGCCCCATAACAGGGTGCAGGGGACATTTCTGGTGGAGTGATCCTTCCAGGGATTCCTTCAAATTATATCTCTTCAGGTGGCTCTCCCAGTGTGCCAAGAAAACTGGGCCTTAGCGCCTGAGCCGAAGGTATAGAGGGTGTGGAGGGAATGAAAGTTTCTTAGCTTCACTAAACATACGTCACAACATCAGAACCCAATTCTTCCCTGGGTTCTGTCTAGTTTCTATGTCCTTGAATCCTCAATGCTTTGAAAGAAGGAAGTGGGTGCTCTGGCCAGAATAATACAGCAAAAGGATGTATCCAGGGGGCTCTCCCGGGGTGCCCCCTGCCCCAGACACTCTAATTCCACAGCCTGCAGGTGAGAGGCTCTCAGAGGAAAAGGATTTAAAAAAACAACAGGAACCTGGGTTACAGAGAGAAAGGGGAGGAAAGAGAGCTAGTGAGAGTGTTGGAGAACAGCAATGCAGCAAAAAGAGCTTTTAGCGATAATTAATAATTAACATTTCTAATGATGTCCCGGCGACAGGAAGAGGCCAGCACAGGGCTCTGGGGCAAGACTTGGGGCGATGGTGACCTCCAGGAGAGGACCGGCAGCCTGAGCCTCATTAACTTTCATGAGGGCCCCATGCAGCCCTTCATGCAGCCGGTGGGCTGCCTGCTGCTCAGATGGTCATTGTCATGACAATCTCGAGAAGGGGGAGCCTGGGGAGTGATTTAAGGGGAATAGGCTGCCAGTAGGAGAGGGTTCTAGGGAATTCCTTTTCTGGACTTACAGATCCAGCTCCTATGAAAGCCAGGTTTCCTTTGGCCAAGGCAAGCAGTGGAGGAAAATCATGTTCAAAGACAGAACATTCCTCGGGAGCAGCAAAGGAAGTGGGTAAAGACAGGGGAATGCCTGGAGTGGGGAGCTGTCGCAAGAGGGGGCAGGTACAGCCAAAGCCAAGAGTGGAAGGGACTGGTCACATGGTTATGGCTGTGACGGTAATGGTCAGACTGGATGGTGGATGGTCTCCCCCAAAACACCTGTGTTGAAGCCCTAACCCCATTGTGACTGCTTTTAGGGCCTTTACAGAAGAAATTAAGGTTAAATGAGGTCATAAGAGTGGGACCCCCCAGCCTGATAGGATTGGCGTCCTTATAAGAGGACACACCTGAGAGTCCCCTCCACCCCATGCACACACAGAAGGAAGGCCAGGTGAGGACACAGCTACAAGGTGGCCATCTGCAAGCCAGGAAGAGAGCTCTCACCAGAAACCGAGTCAGTCAGAGCCTTGATCTTGGACTTCCCAGCCTCCAGAACTATAGAAAATAAATGTCTGTTGTTTAAGCCACCCAGTCTATGGAATTTCCTTAGTGTGGCTTGAGCAGACTAATACAGCGATGGTTAAAGGGATTGTGGCAATCAGAAAACTAGTAATAGGCTCTCAGGTGACCAGCCATCTCAGTTTGCCCAAAACTGAGGGGTTTCCTGGGATACACGGCTTTCAGTGCTAACACTGGGACAGTCTCAGGCAAACCAGGATGGTTGGTCATCCTAGCTAGTAGCAGTAGCGGCAGTGATAGTAGTAGTAATGGTAATATTTGTAGTAGTAGTAATAGTAGTAGCATCACAGGTAGTCTAATAATTAGCTGATGCTTTATATTATATATATATCATATTTATGTTTATTCACTTTTCAGCTGCCTCATTCCTAAAGGATGGAGATGCTTTGAGCCCTCATACATATACAGTGCCTTATAGATACAAGCATTTTCACAAACACATCAGCTCTGCCAACTTGAGCCAACTCTTTGCCCCCCCAGATTCAAACTTGGCCCATTTTATCCCAAAGACCAATGTGACCTCAGCCAGCTGGAGGGGCTCTCTCCTGCCAAAGGCCCCATGGCTCTGAGGAGCCCTGGCTCCCTCACTAGGTGCCAGGCAGATGCCCAAGGTCTCCCCTTGGAGCTTCTGACCCCTTCCACCCATGTGAGGCCTGGGACTTTGCAGGCTTAGTGAACCCTCCAGGGGGTTCTGAGAAAGGGCAGCGCTCTAAGGACCCAACAGTAGCTCTGTCTACTGCTACGTATGTTTAATTTATTTGTTGTCACTTTTAAATTTGATATAATGTTGAATTTACAGAACAATCTCAAGAACTGTATAAACAAACTGTCATATCCCCTTTACTCAGATTCACCAATTATTCATATTTTGTCCGTTTCCGTAATAATTTCTCTCATTTTTAAAATCTAAAAGTAAAACAGAAAATAAGCTTTTCTAGTGTGGATGATACAGATTGACAGCAGGACATATATAATATGTAAGTAAATGCACCCATATATTGGGAGACATAAATACATTTTGGCAGCTCAGCACCAGCTTACTGTTAGAAATGTGCCATCATAACTTTGGTGGCAAAGATCATAGTGATCTGGGGCTAGGAGAAAAGGGAGTTGACTAGGATGAGAGTTAAGGAAGCTTTGGGGGTGATTGAAACGTTCTATATCCTGATCATGGTGGTAGATGCACAACATAGAAATCCATCTAAATGTACACTTACAACAGGTATATATTATTGTAGACAGTTTGTACTTCAACAAGGTTGATTTTTAAAATGTAACCTTTTTTTTAAGTTTAGTGGCCTCTGAAGGACCCAGCAGAGGAAAACTGATGCCTGAAGAAGTATGGATTTTATGCCATTAATTATCACACATTTATATGGCCCTTCTTACATGTGAGGCTCTGTTCTAAGCACTTTACAAAAACTAATTCGTCTGATTGTCACAACAATCCTGCGGTGTAAGAGCAATCATGGTCCCCATTTTACAGATCAGGAAGAGAAGTTACTGGTGGACAAGACGGCACAGCTAAAAGCAGCCACACATGACTCTGCACCAGGCAGGCTGGCACCGGAGCCCTGCTCTTCGACACTATGCTTAGCTGCTTCTTTACGTGATAGTGAGAAACCAGGTCCCTTCTAAACATGGACTGTCTGCCCCAAAGAGCCCCCCGCCCTTCCCCGAGCAGCTGGGACCAGCGGGCAGGCAGAGCAAAGCTGACTGTCCCAGGGGCTTCCACTGCTGCCTACCTACAACACCAGATTTTCCTCCACTCTCCTCCATCCTCGACACTCCCCAGGGCTGTCAGTCTCATCTCTAGGGCTTTCTATTTGCCAAATTTTAGGAAGCATCCACTGATGCATTTTAGCCTATTGCTGGAGACAGAGTTGGCCATTTAAGCCACTCTGTCTGTCCCCAACAGATACTAACAGAAAATAAATATATGCATGTGTGTGATTTCCTGAGGTTCTGTGTTTCAGAGGCTGGAATTTCCTTGTTACCTGTGTGCTTCCTGTAAGTCAGGGCTCTGTGGCGAGAGACAGCGGGACAAGGTTTCAGGAGACCTGGTTCAAGCATGAACTTTGCTACTGAATTGCCGTGTGACGTAGGACAAGTTACTTTCCTTCTCTGGGTCTCAGTTTTCATACCTAAAATAGCAGGAGATTAGATCAGATCAGAGGTTCTTGGCCTACGGATCCCTAGGAAGTCCATGGATGGGCTTCAAATGTTCTAGGAATTCCCCAAAATTTATATGCAGAGTGTTTTGTGCATGTGGTTAAAGAAACCCATAAAGTCTTCTGATTTTCAAAGGGATCTGCTATCACTTGAAAATTTCAGCATCACTCAGCTGCCAAAATCCTTTCTAGTTCTAAAATTCTAAGATTCTGTGTGTTAATCTAAGACGTTGTATTCCACTCCAGCCCGGAAACTTAATTTACAGAGAATGATAAAGAAGACCCAAGACATTCGTGGCAAAGTGAGGACTACCACATGGGTCTCCTGATTGAATCCAGTCTTTCTCACTCATTCATTCATTCAACATGTATCTATTACAATAATTATGTGTTACTCAAATGATACCTTTTGACATATGCCCAGAGTCTCTATAATGTTCCAGGGCATTAACTTTAACATTAACACAGACCAAGCACATAGCAAATATTTGGTGAATGAAACAGTGACCAGGAAAGATGACTAGGTGCCAGGAATGGGAATATGGAATGAAAAGGAGGAACCTCAAATCAGGAGACCTGAGTTTTAGCCCCAGCTTGGCTCCACACAAAGCCTCTTCCCCTCTGGCCTCCCTTTTTGCATCTGTAAAAGGAGGGAACTAGACAGCTAAGCTTTGAGGTCCCTTCTGGATTTAAGATTCCAGGATGTCAAAACTACCTCTGGCTATCCAGAAGGGTTCTGGGAAAGAGCAGTGCCTTAGAGCTCCCATCCCAGGGAAGTCTCTATCTATTGTTGAGTAACAAATTAGCCTAAACTTTAGCAACAAATATTTATTATCTCACACAGTTTCTAAGGGTCAGGAATCTGGGCAGTTGGTTCAGGCTCTCGCATAAGGTTGCAGTCAAGCTGTGGGCCAGAATGGCAGTCCTCTGAAGGCTTGACTGCAGGTGGAGGTTCTGCTCCCAGCCTCACTCACATGGCTGTTGGCTGGAGGCCTCAGTTCCTTGCCCTATGGACTTCTACCTAGTGATGCTCATGCCATGGCAGTTGGCTTCCCCCAGAGCAAGCAATTTGAGAGAGAAAGAGGGTCACCAAGATGAAAGCTGCAATGCCTTTTTGTAACCTAACCAGGAAGTGACATGCTATGAATTATGTTGTATTCTAGTGGTTATGCAGATCAATCCTGGCGTGATATAGGAGGGAGGTACACAGGTTGGAATATCGGGAGGTGGGGATCATTGAGGGCCATCTGGGAGGCTGGCTAACACACCCAGGCCAGAGCCAAATTCCACAAGGCCCCATTTAGACAAGGCCACCACTCATATTTTCTAGGAGTGCCCAGGCGGGAGAGTTCGGGCATGAGCCAGCCAGTATCATCAATGGAATGTCCTGCCTGCTCCTTTCCAAAGCAAGCTCAGGAATTCTGCAGGGCTCCTCGCTGAAACCCTGCTGCCCAGCATAGCCCTGCAAGGGTGAGAGCAGAGCTGTGTAGGGGGATCAGCAGGGACCACCCTAAATAACCTAGCAAAACCTCAACTAACCAGAGCAAAGTGAGCCAGGACACTCACCTAATTGGATTTTTTCTGTGTTCAACTACCCCATTCTGATAAATATGTCTAAATACTATGATTGATGATAAAGAGACAAACGACAGGAAAGTATATTGCTACTAAACATCTTTTAAAAACCTCCAAGCATCCATACCTATAAGCTTGTATACTCTCTACTTCTAAAGTATTGTCAAGTCCTGCAAGTTCCAGAATTATCAGTGAATGATCTGCTACCTTTACTTTACTTTCAAAGGCAGAAAAGTGAAACAAAAATTTTAGGAAATTTTTAAAGATCAACATTTCTAACAATGGAGCCTTTCTACTGAACTTCCATCTGATTAGGAAATTAACCAGACCATTTCACTTCCTCAGTAAATGGGATTGAATTTCTTGTGGCTGGAACCCAGACTCAGTTCTCCCTTTCCCTGACATGGTCGGCACTTCCCACCCCGCCTTTCATTTCTCCCTCAGCCTGGAATTCTTGGTGAGCCTGGAGTGGGAGTGAGAAGATGTGGGTTCCAGTCTCTGTTCTGCCTCTTACATCTGGGGCATGTGGCCTCTCCAAGCTCCTTTTTCCTTGCTTATAGAAGGAGGAGATGAAAGTACATGATCCTTTGGGTGTCTTTCATGCCTAACTTCTAGGACTCCATACACTGACCTTCTCTCTCTGTCACTTTCTGAAATCCCACTGCTTTTTCAGAATGCAAGCAAAATGCTATCACCACCATGAAGCCTCCTTTATCTCTGTGGACATAGTAATATCTCCCTTCTCCATGACCCTGCAATTAACAGATGTTAACACATTGTTTTATGTATTAGGTATAATATATATGCACCCTTTGTCTCTCTGACCGGACTCTAAGCTCTTTGAGAACAGGGGCCTGGTCCTTCTCATCTTCATACCCCTTAGCGCTGCATCTAGCACACAGTAGGTGCACATACTGTAGTTTGAAGGAAGTCTGAAGAATGTTGTGACTTTGCAGCACACCCGTGTACTGGCTACCCTCAGCCAGCAGGGGGAGCACGTTTGCTCCTTAAAAGAAGTGGCCAATTCTGAACCTTTTCTCTGTGGAGAGCCGATGGGTGGATTTACCTCTGAGGATGAGAGAGGCCCACTGCCTTGGATGAAGGCAGTGATGAGGGAGAGCCTGTTATTTCTGACTAAGAAGACACCATTTATTTTGCAACTTGGTAAACAGAATAACATCTCAAGAACAGAGAGCAACCTTCGTGATAAATTCAGAGCACGTCCAATCTCTAAGGCCTACATGGAGTTATAATGGGGATACATTCTTGATTAAACACTGTGTAACCTGGGGCATTAAGTCTATGATAAATTAGAGATAGGTACCTGCCACCTCATTTCTTTTAAGGATATTTAATTATAAAATTCTGTAACGAAATTACAGCCATATTAAAATGGTTTCTCACTGAAGAAAGGGTCTCAAAAGGTGAGACAATGCCGATAAGATAGGTACGGTGCCTTTAGGGTTTTCTAAGAGCTCCCACTGTACCACTGCACGCTGCTGGAGATCAGAGAGAGGAGATAAAGCATCTGTCTCCCTTCAGGAAATAGCCACCTGGGGAAGGTGATCTCTCTCTTCACAAGCCTGCCGCCACAGAGCCTGGAGTGTCACGCAGCTAGGACCCTGTCCTGGAGAAGCTGTCTAGCTTCTCTTTAAGAGGAGGTCACCTGCCAGTAATGGGCAGCTCGGTAGTCACTCATAACTAAGTATAAATTACACCAGTCTTCTTATTCCAGTTCCCCTCCTGCAAAAATGGGGAAATATTCAGCCTGAGAATGTTGGTTGTATGTCAGAAGACGTCATAATTTTGGAGCACAAGATACTATGGGACAGGGAGGCCAGGGTGAGGAGCCGGTGAGGGAAGGCGTTGGGCAGCCGGAGGGTGGTGTGGGGGACATGGAACAGAGGGGACACTGAGAGGTAGATGACTGTGTTGATAGCAACTGCCCCCGGATTTTTCAAAGAGCCTGCTCCGTCACCAGTCATTACATAGGACCATGTGCCCTGATTTGTCACTCAGAAAATACAGCTTCTCAGCTTTCCTGGTGCGTTAACACCTTCCCCACTATCTAGAAGCCAAAACATAGCAATCCTGATAGCCCGAGCTTGGGGTACTTGTTTCATTGGTCAGGCATTGAGAGCCCATCTCCTCGACCAGTAAAAAAGAGGAGTCGTCTTACTCCGCTCCTAGCAAACGTCCTGCTGAGTACATTGCCCTGCCTGGTGCACCGTGAGCCCTCAGCTGCTGCTGCCGCTGTAGCTATTGTTATTGCCATTGCTGCTGTTTTTATCGTTTTTGTTGCTGTTGTCGTCGGACCTGACACATAAGAGACCCTCAGTCAACACTGGCTGGTATAATTACGGAATCATTCTGTGTCCTGTATCCAGGGTCAGCCTGTGACACAAGGTCTCCTGCTCATTACTTACATCCACGTTAGCTTTTCACCCCTGAGCTGCCTAATTAGGAGCCCGAGAATGGTGTTGAAATAAACCAAGAAATCTGACACCAGCTGTGCTCCGCCTTCCCCCCCACCCCGCAACGCAGTCGCTGTGCAGACCAGAGCAGAACTCCTTAGCAGGTGAGCGCTACTTCTAGGAATTAGATATTCTGGAGCATTGGGTGGAGACGGTTTGTAAGTGCCAGATGCCTTGTGGCAAAGCCCTGTCACATTCCAGCTATGTGACTTGGGGTAAGTCACTTAACCTCCTTTTTCTTTCTTCTCACCTGCAAAATAATTACCTTGCTCTTGAGGCTGCTATGAGGACCTGGTGTCACCGTGCCAAGATCAGTGCCGGATGCAGAGTGGGAATTCAATCAACATTAGCCTCCTTTCCTCCAGTCCCTTCTTCTGCCCCCCACACCCACCCTGAACCCCGGTAAAGTCCTAGAACATCAGAGCTGCATGGGATCTGAAAGCCCAGCCAGCTCAGTCTTATTTTTCCAGATTATGAAAAGATATACAGCAAGACAGAGGCAAGGCCAGAGGAGGGTCAGGTTGCCCTCTCCCAGTTCGTGCCCACCTTCGGTATCACCCTGTCACCAACTCACCGCAGCAGAACTGTCAACTCAGAGCTAAATCCTCCTGCTTTCATTTAATTGGGATTGTGGCTCTCCTCGTTCTCTGAAATTACATCAAGGAAGCTCTAATGACCATTAGCCACCATGGTTTTTCCTTTCTGAGGTCGCTCATGCCTTTGGCTATAAGCTCATCTGTACAAGCATTTGTACTCCCCTCATGTTTTCTGCAGACCTTAAGAATTGTGCCTGGGTCTGGGGCTCCCCTTACAAGTGCAGGACTCTAAATTCAAATTCACAAACCGGAGTCTGTTTTCTGGAGCACATCCAGTGTGGGTGAGTGAGAACCGGCAGTTTTTAACCCTGAGATGCTCATCCACATTTCCAGGTTGTGAACGTGGTGGAAGCGGTAATAAAGTTGGAGAACAGAAGAGGTTCCAGGCCTGAATGACCAGTAAAGCCGCTTTTCAAATGACCAAGAGCAATGTCTATAAGGTACAAGCTAATTACAAGAATTAACAACAACCACTACCAAGAAACACAGACCTTTCAACTATATCAAATGCTGAGGACCAGAAATGCAAGCCAGCTTATTTTTACTGCATCTAATATTTTACTATCTGTCAAATTAAACCAAGTCCTAGTACTGGCCTCAGTTCACTTCTGGTCCTGGACGTATAAGGGAGGCGTTTAAAAAAGAAGGGGGCAAGGAGGACAGGAAACCACAGGAGGGATAAGAGAACCTCTGACTGAAATGCATAAAATAGGAGTCAAAGGGCCTTTTCCCCCCTGCCTCCTTCTAATCATTCATCCAGTAAATATTTATGGAGCAATTACTTCCCAAGCACCGTACTAGGCACTGGGGATGCAGTGGTTCCTGCCACTGCAGAGCTGACATTCTTGGTGGCAAATATAGAGGACAAACAAGCCCTTAAACAGAGAAATAAGATAATCTCAGAGAGCGCGAAGCCGTGAGAAGGCAACGCGGTAAGTTAATGAGACAGCGAGGAACTGGGCTTGAGTAGGGGCCCCTCAGGTGGATGGTTGGAATAGCATCTTTGAGGATGTAACCTCTATAAGCCTAGACTTGTATGATGAGTAGCCCGTGATGAGTAAAGCTGAGAGAGCATTTCAGGCAGAAGGCAAAGCAAACGCAAAGGCCCTGAGTGAGGATGAGCTCGAAAAACAGAGAAGGTCAGAGTAGCTGCAGCCCGGGGAGCCAGGGCTGTGGGTTGAGATAGGACAGGTGGCAGTGGCCCGATGGCATAAGGCGTGGGGAGGAAGTAGATGTGGCCCGTGGGGTCAGACAAACCTGGCTTCGAATCCCAGCATTAAGATTTACCAGCAGCGTGACCTCGAGCAGATTGCTTAAGCTCTGAGCCCCAGCTTCCTCGTCTTTGAAATGGCGATGATGATAATAGGACCCACCTCAGGTGGTTAATGTGAGGAATAAATGAGAGGCACCATTGAAAGGGCTTAGCAGGGCACCTGGTATCCAGTTAGTGGTCAATAAGTTCCAACTTCTTCTTTCACGGACTTCTTATCACAGACTTCCAAGGTCATGGCCCACAGGCCCTAGGCCCAGTTTCAGCCGCCACCACTGAGAAAGCCACTAGGTGGCGGTCTTTCAAGCTTTTCTAGTTTCACCAGTTTCCGGTCATGACTTTTGTCCTTGTTTTCACCCAATAGGAAAGTGCAAAGACCCAATCCTCCAAAGACTGATTGGGTACACGGTTATCGGAAATGTATAGAGAATATTTTCTGATTTCAGCAACAAAATGTAATGAAAAGAACACCAGGCTAAGAGCCAGGCTGAGTCAGATCTGGATTCTAGTCTCTACTTTACCTACAGGCCAATCAAGCTTAGCAATGCATTGATCCTTCTGGGCCTCAGTTTCCCCATCTACTTATACCACAGTATCACCGTGAGGCCCAAAGGAGGTACTGGGTGTGAATGGCTAGAGGCTGTACAAAGTGTGCTTGAATGGCAGTCCCAGGTGGTCACTTACTGGCTGTTTACTTAACCCCAGGTTTTTCATCTACAAAATGGGCATAATAATAGAATCGTAGGTTTGTTGGGACGATTAAAGCAGTCATAGCACACAAACAGCACCCAGCATGTGTCAGCGCAGCCTCGGTGTGAGCTGGCATCCTTTGTAAAGCACCGTTTAGGCAGATCAGCTTGTGAACACGGGCTGTGGTGGCTTTGGTTGCGCTGACTGCTGGGGACTGCAGAGAGAGAAGAACATTTGACAGAGGATGAGCTCTCAGAGGACCACGAAGAAGCAGAGAGACGGGAGAACTCCACATGGAGCTGGGGAGGGAAGGTGCCCAGTCACCCAATCAGGGAACCATCTCCTGCCCCATAGTTCCCAAGCAGACCTTGCAGGATGCAGGAGGGGCATGTCTCCCCGGACCATTCCTGTTCCCTGTCTCTTTTGGCACCAGCTGGGCAGCAGTTCCCTGTGTATTGTAAGCTCCTTGAAGGCAGAGAAGGTCTTATTCATCGTTGTTCCTCCCCTGGCCTAACCCAGAGCCCACACCTAACAAGCTCTGGATAAATGCTTGCTGGTGACCCATCCATCCTGGGCCATGTGGGGAACCAATCACATCCCAGACAGCCCTGGGCTATGCACTGAGCCTGAACTCCTCCAGCCCGCCCTGGAAATTGGGTGCTCTGCCTATGAGATGGGGACGTTGATGACTCTGTGCTAATGTCCTCATCTGTAAATGTATGCGGAACATGTCAGAATCCCCAGCAGAAAGAGAAAAGGCACAGGCACCAGCTGGATTTCCTGGGCTCCCCACGTGCCCTGCACCTGCCCCTCCTGCCTGAAAGGCTCTTAGGAGGGGGCACATGGCAGTGAGTGCCGTGCAATTGCTTAATGGCAGGGCATAGGTGTGAGGAGGAATCAGAGAATCACGGGGAAGGCGCGGGCACGTGGGACAGGCACGGCTGCCCCAAAGGAGCACCCACATTGCCAGCTCTGCTTTGCCACAGGAGAATTGTTGTTGGATGAGAAGGAGCGATCATTCCATCTTTCTGGTCTGTTTCCTCAAGTCCACTACAAAGAAAATATAAATACCCACTTCTTTGTCATAAAGGGCATAGTGCCGGGCCCACGGAAAGGGCTTAAATGCTTGTGGAATATCTTGATGAGACAGTGCCTCAGACACTGTAAATACTAAAGCAGCCCTGCTCAAACTTTTCTACCAAAGAATTCTAAAAGCAGAAGAAAGGATTATCACACACCCCACCCCAGGGCTCTGGGGGTCTCACCCAGCAGGAAGCCTGAAAGGTCTTTTGTCTAAAATATGCATGCCGTTTTGCATTGGAGTCCGTGATATATCCAAATGGATCGAAATGAAACGTGTATTTTAAAAGTCTTACCAGCGAAATTACCTACCTCTCTTCCTCTCTCCCCCACCCCAGCACATCTTCTAGCAAAAAGGATAGTCCAGGAAGATGAGGCACTTTTATCTGGAGTAATTTGTGGTTCTGGAACACTCCCCAAACACCCCTGTTTCAGAAGCACAGTAAAAGAGCACAGGTTTAATTATTTGTATTTAATATTTTGGTGGGCCATCCTGTGCACCCTGCTTTACTTACTGATAGATAGAACACATGGTCTTTGTTTGTTTGGGTCCAATGGCCCCCTCAGGGTCCACAAGGAGCCCCTTCCCTGCAGGCTGTCCCACTCTCGGCCCCAGGCAGCAGGCAGTAATTGGACAGATCAGAAAACAAACAGCCTGCGGGCTCTCGCTCAGAACTCTACCCCAGTCTTCACGTCACCGTCACCGTCACCGCGGTTCCTGCTGCCTGACCTTCTGACCCCACCTCTGCAGGGCCTGCGCTCCCCTCCCTGGCCCAGCCCCTGGGCCTGCCTTTGAGCTCTTGCCTGCCTCCTGAGAGATGTCCTGGAAAGAAAATTGTGTTCCAGCTCTTAAAGACCTCCAGAGGAACAGTTCTGCAGGAATCTCGTTCTAACACACAACTCTCACGGAGAAGAAGCCTTCTTTTCATGAAATCGCAATTCCTTCGTCTTGCAATGAGCCTGGAGTTGCTTTTATTCTCTACTGGTCTGAGCTACACTTAACCCTAATTCGTCCTGATTTTCTCCTTGCTAGCCAGAGTGTGGAACGTCGGCTTTGCTCTGGTCATCCCTCATCCTCCGCGTGCACAGCCCTGGGTCAGACCTGGGCTCCCAGCTCCAAGGTGTGAGCAGAGCAGCACGGGAGCAGAGTGTGCCCTCCTACCACCAAGGCAGGGCTGGGTCAAGGATGGCCGTGTGCTGCTTTGGGGGCCTGGACGAGGGGAATCAGCTGACTCTGGTTGAGAACCTCTTGTAGGCCAGAACATAGAGATGTTTGTGAGAAATATAAAGCTGGGTCTTTATTCTCAAGAATAGCACCATTAAAGAAGCAATGACTTACTCAACTCTGTGGACAGTGGGCCGTGCCCAAGAGACTTAAATTCACATCCCAGCTCTGCCTTTCATTAGCTGTGCCATGTTGGGCAACCACTTCACCTCTCTGAGCCTTTGCTTATGTGCTTACGTCAGAGGTAAGTGTTAGTGAGGATGTTTTAATTCTGTAAAGTGCTACACAAATGAAAGGTTTACTATAGCTTGGGTGAGGAGAATACAAAGGCGGGGAGACCTACAGATCTACTTTGTAGGAATACAGTTGCGAGGTGCTAAAGGCCTGGGAGTGAAGAGAGAGAAATGAAAGTGAGTGGCATTTCAAAGGAAGGACAGGCAGGTGGAAGTGACAGGTTGGGCACAGAGATTGGAGGAGAGAAGAGAAGAATGACAGTAGTCATTGTTTATGGAACACTCATTACATACCAGGCACTCTGCTAAGTGCTTTGCATACATTATCTCATGTGTTCCTTAGAAAAGCCCTATAATGAGTTTTATTATCCTTATTTTACCCTTGCATCTGGCAGGTCGTAACAGTAGTTCTGGACTCTGCAGCTGAACCTGTGAGAAATCCATTCTATCTCTAATGAAATTTGGTGTCAAGATGAGGGTGGAGTTTTAGGACAAACTGCGGAAGAACCAAGAGGTGCTGAGATAGGTGGTGGGGAGGGGAGCTCTCAGCAAACCCTGGTTAATGAAATCAGGGTGAAGTAATCAGAAATAATGTCCCTTGCAAATTCCAAACATGGATTCTTTTTCCCAGATGCCATCAACTCTTGTCCACCTGTTCTTATCGGTCTTCCACTTCTGTCCTACCTACTTCCTGGGATAGCCCATCACCTCAGCTCTAACACACACACTCTCTCTCTCTCACCTTCTCTCTCTCTTCCCCATACACACATACACACACACACACACACACACACACACACACACACACACACGCCCTGGCTCAACTACCCTTTCCATCATCTTTTATGTCAATGCTGACTGTTGATGACAAGATCTTCATGCTCAGTTTAGACATTCAATACTGACTAGAAACATCCCCCCCGCCACCCTTCGCTTCCTCTCCTAACCTCCCTTCCCTTTCTCTCTCCTCTTGTTTCTTTCCCTCCTTTTATTTCCTCCTTCCTGCTCACCTTTCTCTCATGTTCACTTTCCAACCAGCCCTCTCTCCTCTTAGAATGAAACTGGCCAGGGCACCACTAGCCCGGGAGCTCCCTGGCGTTTGCTGCCATCACTTCCCAACTGCTAAAGGCTTTTCTCTTCTTTAAGCGATGACCATGAGCTCATGTCTATCAGAGATCCTGCTGGGTTGGCAGCTGGATATGACAGACCAGGATGGGCTGGAAGGTGAATCAAGACCTACCCACCAAGGCAGGGCCAGGACCTAGGGAGGTCCTGGCAGCTGGTGGGGGGAAGACGTGAGGCCAGGCTGGGGGCATGTCAACGGAAGCTGGCACGAGGCAGTTGGCAGAGCCTTGAGAAGGCAGTTGATATCAGGAATGTGAGGCAGCAGGTGGTAAAAACTCAACCACAGGGAGGGAAGTAGAGTATCTGGACCCTGGAATCCTAGTCCCTGAGCATCTGGGTCATAGGATAGGGTACCAGGTTGGGAGAATGAAGGAGACACCCATTATTCTATCTGGGGGTACCAGACAGAGTTCTGTCAGAAGAAAAAAGAGCAGATACTAGGACCTGGGGACAAAGGCAAAGCAGGACGAAGGTCAGCAACGTGGCTAGCCTTAAGATTCAAGATGAAGCTTCCCTGCTGTTGACCTTGGGCTCCGGCAAGCCCCTGACCTTGAAGGGTATGACTGGCTGAGCATCTCAAGCAGGCATAGAGAGCTGTGCAGTCCCGGGTCCACCATGGCCTTCCCTTTTACTGTCCTCCTCTCTGCATTATGCTCTCAGCCAACCACTCAGACTGCAAAGCCACTGCACTACAGTGGAGCAAAACCTCAAAGCACCCAGGCCGCCTGGGTACATATTAACACGATGATGAGTCATCTACCTTCATCATCACCCCCAGGCCCCCCCCCAGCCCTAAGGGGCTCTGACTTTTCTCACCAGACTTCTCTAGGATTTCATAATGTCCCCCTTTATCTAGTCTCCCTTTCCCAGGTCTGCCCTCTGCACCTGGAGAAGCTTGCCTGTACCCTGTGCTCCCGTTTTAAGCTGTTCGGAACTAACTCTCTGGCCACCTGGAAGTCCACCATGGTTTGTGGCTTCTCTTCAAGAGCTTCCGTCATCTTCACCCCTACTTGCCTCCCCTCAAAAGTGCATTCTGTACTTCTGCCACTTATATGCCACTGTTAACACAAGTCCATCTGAAAATTCACCAGCCGCTGATAAATATGTACTCCTTAGAAAAAAGGAACTACAACCCAGTACAGCTTGGTTTGAGAAGGGGTTATTTCCTCACACTCTCTTAAACCCCTCACTTCTTTCCCAGTTCCTCTTTTGTGACGAGTGCTGCTTTTCCACACCCTCACAAAACATTCATTTCTTTGGGGACAACCGAGCCTAAAATATCATTCCATAATCCCCTACCTGCAATTCCAAATTTCCAAATCTCTGAAAATCAAGGCATGGATTTTGGGGGTTTTTTGGTTTTTTACAAGTTTGATGCCAGAACTCATCTGGTGACAAAACCAGACAAACTGAAGTGAAGCCATTTTATCCTCACACCCATTTAGTGTGAACATTCACACTAAATGTTTTATGTTTTACTGCAGAAATAATGTGGCTGATTAAGAGATGCTGCCCATGATCTCACAGGGCATGTTCAGTGCGTTTGGTACCTTTCTGAATTCTAAAGCACCTCTGGCTTCAAGGGCCTCAGGTAAGATTTGTTGAAACAGAAGCATCTCTAAGAGCCGAGATTCCCTAGCCTTTCCTCTCTATCTGGAGAGTGCGAAGACAGCCAGGTGGATCAGTGAGGGTCACAAGGAAACCAAGGATAGCAAATCTTCTGATTTGGAGAAAGAAGGGTTGAGTTTGTGTGACTCTGAGTAGCTTGTGTAACCCTCTGATCCTGAACCAGAGGAGAGAGTTGGTTCCCAACAGCCTCTGCTCCAATGGGCTTTCGAGATGACTGAAATGACACACCCAAAGGTCTTGAGCTTTTAGAAAATGAAGTGCTATGAAACTTTTCTAGTATTTTTTTTTGAAACATAAATACATTTAATTGGAATAAATTAATCAGCAAACCCTGTGTTCATTCTGTGCCCAGTTTCACGCTGGGTTCTATGAGGTAGTCAAGTACAAGGTACAAACTCTGGATTTAAAGGGGCTTCTATTCTGAGACGAAGGCCAAGTTTTTCTGCATAAGAAACAATTAAAGAGAACGCAGGACAATATGTATAATAGAGTGCTAAGATGTTGCAGACCTGCAGGAGGGCTGAAAAGGCAAAGCTCCAATGCAGGCCAGAGCAGTTTTGGAAGATGCTGTGAGAAGTGAGACTTAGTTGGGTGCCAAAAGATGAGAAAACATTTTAGGCAAGTGTCCCAGGTAAGAATGGACAAGGTTTGTGGGGGGACAGTACGGAGAGAGTCAGCGTGTTGGGAGGAGACTGAACAAGCTGGATGGGGGTAAGGAGCGTGTTGAAAACATACGTGTGTTAGTCTGCTCGGGCTGCCATAAAAAAATACCATAGATCAGGTGGCTTAAACAAATGAATTTTATTTTCTCACAGTAGGAGGCTGGAAGTCCCAGATCGAGGTGCCGGCAGGTTTTTGTTTCTTTGGAGGCTTCTCTCCTTAGCTTGCAAACGGCCACCTTTGTCTGTGTCCTAAAATGACCTTTCTTCTGTGTGTGCCCAGAGAGAGAGGAAGATCTCCAGTGTCCCTTTCTTTTCTTATAATGTCACCAATTCTAAGGATTAGGGTCCCACACTTTTGACCTCATTTAACCGTAACTATCTCTTTAGAGGCCCTATCTCCAAACATAGTCACATTGGAAGTTAAGTCTTCAACATATGCATTTGGAGGGGACACAATTCAGTCCATAAATGTGCATGTGCCCCGAGAAAGCAAGATATGTCTGGGAAATTTGTGAGGGCAAGATGTCTACAATGATACAGGCAGGGCACAGACATGAACTGAGTGAATGGACATGGAGGACATTAGAGGAATTAGAAATTACAGGACCAGAAAGGCCTGGCCCACCGACTGAACCCTTACAAGTTCAAGTGCAGAAACCAAATTGCATTCCCTAAAGAACTTCCTGGAGAGACTGTCTCCGTCATTTCCTGCATTTCTCTGTCCTTCCCCAGCACCTCTGGTCTGATGCACCCTTACTTGGCTAGCTGCTGGAAAGTGTAAGATCATTATAGAGCTGTTTTGTACAGAAGGCCTATTCACATCTGGATGGCTAATGCTGATAATTACCGCGCTGGTTACTAAATCTGTCGGGCTTAGGTGAGGTGAGGCTCCACAGCTGGGGCTCCTGCTCACAGCTTCACCGGCAAAGAGAGAGGTGAGAACAAAAACCAAGAAAGGTGTGCTCAGAAGCTTGGGATTGAGTGAACCTGGTTAATTACCAGTCACTTGCTGTCTCCCAGAGTTGGAGTTTCTGGCTAAGGAATGCTCATAGATCAGACAGAACATGACAACCTGCAACTTATTTCTACACTAAGAGGGTGGCGGGGACCGAGATGCAGAGACAAGTGTGGAGATGGTCTCTCAGGTGCCGGGGCCATCACCACATGACTCAGATGCCCTCAGAATATGGTAGTGGTATGAGGCAGCGTGGTGCAGAGCTCACCGGACTCCTTGTGGAGAGAGCTGGGGATCAGGTGTACCCAGGGGGCAAAGTCTATTTGCTCTTTGCTGAAGCTTCTGAATCTGGTTTTGAGGATCCACGAACTCCCTAAAATTGCATGTCAACACGTGTGTATGTGATTGAGCAGTTTCCTGAGACACAGACTCATACCATTAATCAGATTCTTGAAAGGCTCAAAAGAGTTCTGTGATTCCCCAAAAGGAGGATGATTATAAACCACTGTCCTAGACCCCTAGAGAAACAGGAGCTTGACATTGGGCAGAGCCCCAAGAGAGACTCAGGGTCCCTAATGATCCTGAAATTATACTCAAGGTGTGTGTGTATGCCTGTAAATGTGTATGTGTATATTTTTCTAGAGAAAGGATTCAATGGTTTTCATCAGATTGAAAACAGTCAAAAGGTTTCATCACCCTCAAAAGGTTAAGAACCTGAGCTAGATCCAGGACCCCCAAAGCGAGAAAGATTGCCTGTCCTTAGCTATGTCTTTCCAGAGGACGATCACAGCCACCTGAAATCAGGGCCCTGAGTAGGCTCTGGTAGTTCTGCTCAAAATCTGGGGATAACCGGGTCTGGGGTCAGGGGCTGGCTGTCGGCGTCTTCCACGAAAGAGCACATTTGGAGTCAAGTGCCCAGATGGCAAGGTGGTGGTCATAAAGGCATCAATAGATGAGAAAACAGTCCCAGCTCCCTCTCTCTCTGATGGCTTATTCCCAGGTCTTTCTCTTCCCAAGCCCAGTACCCCAGCTCTCAGAAAGCCCAAGTCCTTATTCAGTTCAAGGTTCATTCAGTAAATCCTTACTGAGCGCCTACTACGTGCCAGGCCCTATTCTAGGCGCAAAATAAGGGACCTGACTTGAGAGTGTTATCGACCTAGGCCAGTTTCCTGCCCCGCACACGGACACTTTGGGCACTGCTGACCAAGGGCTTTCTTCCCAAGCTTAGCCCCCCCGCTGCACCCTGCCCTGAGAGGCTGAGACCGTCCCGCCCACGGCAGGGGGCTGGGGTTCGAGGAGGTGGGTAAGCAGTACCTGTGAGCAAAGCGGTGAGGGAGGCTGGATGGACGCACCGGACCAGAGTGGGTGGGCTGGGCTCAGCCTCGGCCCTGTCTGGGCAGGGGCTAGGAGGGGTAGGGTCGGGTGGGGGCACCGCCCGCAAGGCCGGCGGGCGGGCGGGGGACCGGGCGGGAGGGAGAGACGCTGCCCGCGACCGCCTCCGTCGCCGCGCCTCATCTCCGAGCTGTGCTCGCCCGCTCCCCGCCCTCTGGGGCCGTAGCGAAGCTCCGCTCTCCATACTGAGCAGTCCCCGGAAGGCACTCGGACACGTCCCCTGACCGGATAAAGATCGGCTCAGCGCTCGCTCCGCAGCGCGAAATCTCGCCATCACCGCGGCTCGCGCGGCCGCTCCGGCCCGGCCCAGCCCGGCGACGCCAGATCGCTATCTGGGGAAACGGGAAGGCACGCCGCTGTCCCAGCCGCCACTCTCGGCCCTGCGCGCAGGGGTGACCGCGGGGCCCTGGGGCTCGCCGCCCCTCCTCCCCCGCACCCCGCCTTCCTTCCCGGCGCTTCCTCCCGGGGGACCCCTGCTTCCCGCCAGCCCCCGGCCCCCAGCGCCCAGCCAGACGCCCTCGCCCCCCTCGCCAGGTCCCGCTGCCTCCTGAAGGTTACGCGACGCAGCGGTGGGGCGCAGGGGGGCACCCGCCCTCGCCGCCGCCCACCCCAGCGCCCGACGCGTTGCGCCCGGCCGGCCGGGCTGCCGGCGGCGGCCACCGCAATCCCGGCTCTAAATCAGCGAGGGGAGGCGCCCCTCCCCCCACCCGGCTCCCCGGGCTCCCCGGGCCGCGATTGGCCACGCGGGCGCCCCCCATCCCCGGGCCCTCAGCTCCAGCTGCGGCGCCATTGGCTGCGGGTCTCCGCCAGCCTTTACATAAGCCCGGGCGCGCTCGAGTGGAGTTGTATAAAGCGAGCGAGCGAGCGGCGTCGGGGCGGGAGGCTCCAGGCCAGCCCGGGACCGGGGCTGGGAGCTGGAAGGCAGCGGCGGCGGCGGCAGAGGCGGCAGCGAGCTCCCGCTCTCCGACGCCCCCAGGCGGTGGGGCTGAGAGAGCCCGAGGATGGCTCGGAGCGCACACGCCGGCGTGAGTACCCGCTCCGGTGCCCCTCACCCACTCAGGCAGAGAAAGTTTCTCCCGCCCTTTACGCCCCACCCTGATCCGCCCGCCGGGCTGGCGGGGGTGCCGCCCGGGAATCGGGGAAGACGGAGACCGCTAAGGCGGCGGCGGCTTGGCTTCCAACTTGCCAAGAGGCGCAGGACTCGACTGGCGCGCAGAGCCTCCCGCGGACTGGGGTAGAGGCGGGTGCGGGGCCGGAGGTGGAGGAGAGGTGGGAGCGGAGGTGCGGGGGCGATAGCCCTCATAGCTGCAGAGAAGGTGTCGGGGGCGTCCTGGAGGTCAGCTGTTTGGGGAGAGGGCACCGGGGCTGGGAGGGGGCGGAGCAGGTGAGGAGGGATGTGCCTGGGGTAGTGGGGAGTCACCCAGCGAACCAGGCTCAGCTCCGGGCCTGGGAAGCTACTGGCCTCGGCCGGGTGCCTAGGCTTCCAAGATGGGGAGGAGCCCTAGGGGAAGCTAGCTCTTCTTCCCCGGGAAAGCCGAGCTCCCGGGCACAGCGCTGGGTGGCAGAGAGCTCGGGGAGCCAGCCCAGCGCGCGGCGTAGCTGCCGGCTGCCTTTGCTGGACCGAGGTGTGGTCCGCTTGCTTTCAGCCTATCTCAGGCAAGCCAGCTTCAGGCATTCCAGGGGGACCAGGGATCCTCCTCAGCCCAGTGGGGACACATGGCGGCTTTGATGGGGCAGCAGGCCGAGCTCGGGGGCATACCCAGCAATGCAGCGCGCTTCTTCGCACTACAGTAGTTGGGAGTCCTGGTTAGTCCTGTTTCTGCAGAAACCAACTCAAGAAACCAGAATCATCCCAGCCTGGATAGGAGCCTCCCAGAGTGGCCGGGAAGTGTTTCTGGGGTTGGGGAGGGGGGTCACTTTCCTTCCTCGGGGAATGACTAATGAATATTACCGCTGGTGGTGGTAAGGTGTGCACCTAGTGTGGCTTCTGTGTGTCCCAGGAGGTGCTTCAGCTCTCCAGGCAAGACATATTCTTGAGTCACACTTGAGGTGTCTTCTGGGATGGGTGCAGGACTTCCCAAGTGAAGCCAGGTGGAAAAGAAGGCAAGAAGGTTCCAGGGATAGGGTTCAACTCTGTAGTGCTGCTTGAATCAGGGGAGAACTCTTGTGGGAAGAGAAACGCTGTTGGTGGGAGATTTTTTGACCCTGATGACTTGGGGCTGCAGCTACCCAAGACTGAATTAGAGCGAATTCAGAGTCACCCTGTACCTCATTCTCAGCCATGAGGAAGGGGAGATGGAGAATGGAAAGTGGGAATATGGTGGTTCTTCCAATATGGCCCTTGAGGAAGCTTTTTCTCTCAGTCTGACTTGATTAAGAACATGTTTCTGGCAGCAGGTCCTAAAGTCCATTTAAGGGGCAATGAAGGGAGTTTAAGGTCTTGATGCTGGCTCAGTGGACCACAGTTAGAATATCCTGGTTTACAGTTGGTACTAATGGTCTCTGGAGAAGGTCAAAATGGGCTGCTTAGTTGGGGCTGTATCCTGTACCTCATCCCTGAACATGAATGAGTGTTTTGAACTCCTAGGGCAGCTGCATCAGCCTGTAGATCTTTTAGTGGGGCTCTCAATTCATACCCCCAAACCCAGCTCCATCCTCTACCTGCAGTCAACATTTTTCTGCTGCATTTCCCAAGACCTTCTCTCCACTGGGGATTTGTACAGCGAAATACCTGCTTGTTGCTTTCTTCTCTCCTCTCCATCTGGGCTGCACCTGGTGTTCTGAACCCCGAGGTTTATTACTCTGCACCTTGATGTTTGGTTAAGACATCCTATAGCAGCACCGTAGTGCCCTCTGAATGTGTGGACCAATGGTCTGTGTAATTCTGGAGAGTGAAACATACTCTTATAGAGAGCGGACTACAGACCGGGAAGGTAGTCCTATTAAACAGCTGTGACAGTCCTGTTCTCAGTCTTGCTTGCTGCCTGCTGAGGCAATGGAAGCTGCCCAGCAGGCTCTTTGGTGCCCAGTAGGGGGCGCCAAAGGCACCCAGCTCAGGACCACTGACTTTTCACTTCTTGCCCTTCATTGGTCATAGTAACTTCATGCTTTAAGCAGGTTCAGGCTATAGCCTTTAACCATCACCTTCATGATTGGAACCCTTCTACCACGTACTTCCTGGAATTCAGGTGGTCTGTGGTCTCAGGTGCAATGAGACAGATACAAGTACAGCATTCCAAGGAAATAGAGCTGGTACCTAGCCCCACCTGCTCTCTGAGATCATCCTTTGTGTTTGGTGCTGGTGTGTTCTTTGAACTTGTTTATGACTCATAGAGCCCAAGAATATTAGAGCTAGAAGAAAGGAACCTTGAAGAGCACCTACTCCAACGCCGTCCCACATGCACACTTAATTTACAGATGAGAAAACTGAAACCCAGTTAAGGCAAGTATCTTGCCCAAGGTCACATGGCTATTTGGTGGAAGCATAGGACTGGGTCCTAGGATTTCCAGTCCTCTACTTAGAGCTCTTTCTGCTCCCATGACCTGCTTCCTCTCTACTATGGAGATGGACGTGTGTTCTCTGCACAGTAAGTGTTCATAATTGCTGACTGATCAGACATCTGTAAATTAATAAATCTAGTAAACTGGGGGAAATTTCCTTTGAATCTGTTATTCAGACTGAGGAGGTAAGGAGCAGATAAAGTTCTCATAATGTACATATACAGGTAACAGAAATTCCTAATTATTCTTTCCCCTTCCTCCATTATCTTGTCTTGTTATTTCAAGAGGTCTTGTAGGCAAAAGCAATGCGACTCCTGGTTTCTGTCCACGCACGTAGGAATCAGAAATGCCCAGCCCCTTGTGGTGGTCTTGGAACCCAAGCCTGGAGCTCTTCCTTCCTTCTGTTCAGGCATGCTAGAGTGAGGTCTCTCTGACCTGTAGTCACACCACTGCCTACGGGGCCTCCAGTACTCAGATCCTGGGTGAAGAGGAGAGTTTCCAATCAGTATTTGCCCATTTCCCCATCCTTCCTGCTCCCAGCTCAAGGTCAGAGTTCTAGGATGTTCTATTTTTGCAAAATCCTCATATTAAGGCTTCTTGGGTGACCTGGAAGATACTACCATTTCCATTGCCCGTTTTCTTTTCTGTGAGGCTGGCTGTTGACATCTGAGCCAGGCCCTGGGAAGGAGGTTTGCTGAGTGGCCTGTGGGCTGCCCCCTCTGTGTCCTCTCCCCACCCTGCTCCTTTGCACTCTGCATAGAGCATCCCCCCCCCCCCCCCCCGCCAACCGAGCCTCTGCAGACTTGCCAGCAACCCTCAGGAGGGACCAGTGCTGCAGAGCCAAAATTCCAAGAGGCGGATCCTCTTCTGTCCCTGAGGCTCACCTGAGGGATGCTTGTTGCCAGGGAAGGTGCTTGAGTTTCCTCATCTCCTTCAGGCTCACAGACAAGTTGGGTCTTTTTCTTCAGGTAGAGGAGGGAGGTGGTAGGGTAATGTGGAACACCGGAGAGCCACAGCCCCCTCCTTGAAAGCAGGGTTTCTGAGAGGCTGTGCTTGGGATCTGCGCCTGATTCCAGCTCTAGCCGAAGAGTTGTGCCAGCATTCCCAAGGCATGGTTTGGTTCTGGATAAGCCCAGAGGAATATACTTACATAAAATACAGCTAGAGCACAGTACCTCTGTATTTTTGTTTGAATGGGGGAGTGGCATTAGACACTGAGGAAACAAGAAGTCGCCTCTTTCATGAACCCCACCAGATGGTTGACCCTTAATCTTACTCTCGCTGGGAAGGCAGCTCAGTAGTGCAAATGATTCAGGCTTAGAATCTGGCTCCTCACTTCCTGCTCAGGTGCCTTGGACAAACCGCTTAACCTCTGCATGCCTCAGTTTCCTCCTCTGCAAAATGATGAGGCTGGCAACCTGTGATGAGTGTAGGATAGTGAAAATCAAGGAAGATAGTCTTTAACATGCCTCTCCCCTTGGTGAGATGTAAAGAGGTATTCAGCTGGGAGAGGATATTATTGCAGGCCCCCTGGGAACCACACTTTTCCCGGCGAATGAGACCGAGTGTCCAGGTTCGCACATCAGCCTCTGCTCACAGCAACATCTGGGCCGCGGACAAGGCCTCCCTGGCAGGACTCCCTCCTTGCCCTCTCCCTCCCCCGTGTTGGGGTTTTCATTTCGGGGTTCTGCCATGCTTGGGGAAAAGAAATTTTACAGGTCCCAGGACAATTCCGAGTGTGATAGAAGGCCTTGAGCTATTGATTCCTAAGGAAGGATCTTTGTGCTGGGAGAAGGCTTCCTCAGAGCCCAGTGATTTAAGAGTGCTGACAAATCCATGCTCACCGAGCCTCCTGCGGGCTGCAGATACAGGCTTCCAGGCCATCCAGGGTTCTGCGAGGGATTTCTGGGGAGCCTGGCTGGTTGCTTAGGGGACATAAACCTGTGAACTCTCTTTAAGAGAAAGTATGAAATCAATTGGTTCATCATCACACCAAACACATGCTGGACCACGGAGGGCATTTAAGAAATTAGAAGTAGCAAAGAACTGGGAGGTTGTGTTTGAAAAGTGTGTGGAAAAGTGCACAGGGGTTGGGGAAGAGGCGGGGGCAGGAAGACCTTTCTCCACTGAACCACATGGTCTTGACCTTATTGAAGTCCTTGGGCAGTGAACGGAGGGATTACTTTGCCCACTTGACAATGTGTGTAGACATTTTTGATTGTGACAACTGGGACAGGGAGTGCTTTTGGCATCTAGTTGGTAGAGGCCAGGGATGACATTAACCATCCTACAATGCACAGGACAGCCCCCCAACAAAGAACTGTCTGGCCCAAGAAGTCACTAGTGCCAAGGTGGAGAAACCCTGGACCAGAGCATCACATCTTGGAATCGCAGCATGTTAGAGGTGGGAGGGATTTTAGAAGTATTTTCACCCAATGCTCCCACTTCATAGCTGAGAACCCTGAGATCCAGAGAGGTGAAGAGACCAGCCAGGGTCACACAGCAAACAAGTGGCAAAGCTGGTCTGGACCTCAGATCTGCTGTCTCCTGAGAATGACTTACCCAGACTCTCCACAAAGTTGTTGTAAAGATTCAATGTGAGCTGTGAAAACACTCAGAAAATTATAAAGAGACTATTATTAATATTGCTATGATTAGGAATTTGGGAGTTTGGAAAGTTCTATTTCTGGCTATGCCACTGACTCATGGTACAAGTTTGGGCACGTCATTCCCCTACCCCCAGGCCTCTCTGTGAGTGCGTGTGGGGTCAGGGGTGGTCTTAGCGAATGACAATTATATCATAATCATTGTCTTTAGAGAAAAGTCCAAAGATTTGCCCTTCAAAAACCCTAGACACTTACAAAAAAGAAAGGATAAAAATTTTCCTTGAAAGAAATCATGTTGACTTCGTAAGAAGCAAAGCGTTTGCTTCTTGGAAAAATTCCAGTACCCGGGCCCCGTGAGTTGGTTCCAGCCCAGGAAATCTGATCAACATCCGGCGGAGAAACCGATAGCTCCCCAACTGACAAGCGGCTGGATTTGTCCCCGCTCCCTCCACGACTTCACCACCCTTTCCTGCTCAGCCCTCTCGGCCCAGGGAAGTTCTGCAAGGAACTTGAAGGAGGGGTGGGCAGGCGTGTCATTAATTAGGAAAACCTTGTTTACTTCAAAGACATATTCTTAAAGATCTCTTCCAAGGGACATTTTGACATATTACTTGAATTAGCCACAAAGGAATCGTGTTGCCGAGAGTGTAAAATGACCCTTCCTGTGGTTTCCAGTTACTCTTATCTTTGTTTGCACCCAACAAGTACAGTGACAAGGTCATGGGAATCACTGTGGAGCTAAGGGGTCCTGTTGACTGAGGAAGGGACCGTGGGGACTTCTTCCCTCCCTAACAGCCGCTCCACCTACCTTGAGAGCCACCCCCTCCTCCGGATTTCCTTTGTCCCTGCCCTCCTTCGGGACCTGCAGGTTGCTGGGGAACCCCTGTCCCCCACCTGGACAGGGAGAGGAGCCTTGCGGGGGTCATGGGAGCAGCGTCTCGGCTGGAGTTTCTCACAGGAGGCCCCGCCCTGCCCTTGCCCTCAGGATTGGAGGTGGGAAGTTCCTAGAGGCTGTCCTTAGAGGACCAAGGCTCCACCCCTCCCCGCCCAAATTGGGAGGGCAAGCTCACTCATAAATCTCACCCAGTTCCTGTCATGAAGGTGGTGAGCATCTTGCGTGTCCAGGGCAGCCCAGCCTCTGGAGGTCAGTCCCTGTAGTCAGAGTTGGTGAGCACACGGGCCCTTTCTGTCGCCTTGCCTTAGTGATGTCACGTTCCCTTTCGCCCTAGTCTAAGAACAGACTCTTTCTTGGAATCGCAATCATGCACCAGTCATCCGAGAAGCTATGTATATCCAAAGAGCCTTTTGCAGGTGGGGAAAGAAGAGTTCCCAAGGAGAAATGCTGCCTTGCAAGCAGCGGGGGTGGAGACATGTGTCTTTTGTTCTCAGCTGTAAACCCAGTGCCTTGCACAGTGCTTGGCATATGGAGGGGCTCCACAGGTGCTCGGTGGGTGAACAAATGAATGTGTGAATGTAGGCGGCCAGTCTGGGGCAGATGTGGCCCTTGGTATTAAAGTGGATCTCCAGACAGGCCTGGGTCCATAAGGCCAGCTTTCCTTCGGGTTCCTTCTTCCCAGAACTGGCGCTTGGCCCCAGGGCTCTGTAAACCTCCAAAGGTCCCACAGATCAAGCAGGGTCTGAGGAGCCCACACAGGGCCCACTTGTGAGATGGTACCAGCTCTAAGCCTGGCGCAGGGCTGAGTTTCTCCTCCCCTTCACTTCTTGTGGGTGCCCACTGCCTCCATCCTCCACCAGGCTGCTACAAGGAAGCTCCGTGCAGGTCTATCTTGGTAGCTGTAAGCTGATAGAAGAGATGATCATTTGGATTTCCACCAAAGACAGACTGGAGAGTGAATCATTGCTTCACGGAAAGATTCCCAGGAGAACGCTTTTAAATAGCAAGGTCCGCTAATGCATTTTAAATGATTTAGGAAAAAAACCTGACCCATAGACACTTAGGCTCGGAAGAGAACTTTGGAGGTCATCCAGTACCACACCGTCAACTACCCCCAGCTCCAGGACGTCCAAGTCCCCTTGGTGATACTCTCACTCACTTTTTGGAAACCAGCCAGTCTAGCCGTTCTGCACACTGTTGCCCCAAATCTAATCGGATCTCTACCCGACTTCAAACCTCCCTCACCGGGTGACTCCAGGCTCCTTCCCAGATGCGCCAGGCGGGCTCTACAGGCCCCAGCTGCTGCCTCCATGCAAGACTGTCTCCGCCTTCTCCTGCACCCTCCACTCCGCACCCCAGACACTGCATTCCAAAGGCATTGCCACTTGCACCGAGCTGAGTCAAATCCACCTGGAATGTAGCTCCCATTGGAATCCAGATTCCCTGTCTCCAGGCGGCCTTTCCTGCCTGCCCTTCCCACCCCCTACACACCTCGATACTTAATCCCTCCCTCCTACGGGCTACGTCTGCACTTTGTACCTGTTGCTACTCTGAATGCCTACCCTGTATCATGTCTCCCCCCCCCCCCCGCCCCCCAGAGGACTGTCAGCTCCTTGAGGTCAGAAGCCATGCCTTAGACATCATTTCTAACCTGGCCCTTAGCATCTGCAAAATGCTTGAAAATGGATGTGTATATGACTATAAACTGAGGGGTTTTGCATTTGGAAAGCAGTGTTTAAAATGTCAAAGAACTCCACCAGGGTCCCTAGACGAATTAGTCACAGAGCCAGCCTATGCCTCAGTGTCTGACAGTCCGGCGAGTTCCATTCGACATTTGGCAGCTACTCCCCGACAGGGAGCACCTGGTGGGCCTGGACTCCATCTCCTGAGATGCATTCGTTCATTCGGAAAAACATTTATGCGGTAGTAATAGCATCACTGTCGTCGCCATTACCTACCACGTATGGACTTTGCCAGGCACTGGGCATGCGTTATCTCATTTCATTTCCCATTTTACAGACCCGGAAGTCCGAGCAGTTGATAATACTCATTAAGGACCTGCGCTGCCTTGTGCGTGAGGCTGGGAGACTCCATTTGTCCTCTCACTTTCAGAAACACCATTTCACTAGCCTGCGGGTCTCTGTGGCATCTCCCAGCCTGGGTCCCCTGCGTTTTCGTTTGCCTTGTTCTGGAGCAGGACCAAGCCTCTTTTCTATAAGTGCAGCCGCAGGCAGCATCTGGAGTTCTCTCCAGGTAGCGGGAAGGAAGAGGGAGGCTTATACTTTCACGGTGCTGGGGAAGATGCATAGGACATGGTGGCCCCGGGGGTCTGGGGAGGTACAGAAGGTCTGGTGTTTGTCTTCCAGGCTGGCAATGCAGAAGACGGGGACGGGGGACGGGGTGAAGAAACCCCGATGACTGAGGCATTAGAATATACGCTCCACGGGAGCAAAGACTTCATTTTGTTCTCAGCTGTTTTCCCGATGCCCAGACAGTGCCTGACAGAGGTGCATAAGACTAGCGAATGAATGACCGAGTGAATGACTGAATGGTAGCTTTCTCTCTATTTGGGCCACAGTATTTGCTTCCTAGCTGGCCTCTCTGTTTCCAGGCCCGCGCTCCCACGGCCTCCTCCACACCCCGCTGCTGCAGTGTTCTCTCCAACACGTCCCTCCAGCCAAGTCATCCCTCACCCTCCTGGCTTGTGTTGTGCACCAGGCCTCCGCAGCCTCTTCTAACCTCCTAGCCACTCCCCGTCCCACCATCCGTCCTGTCCCAGCCACTCCGAGCCTCCTGGGGCTGCATGACCCTGCTCAGCCACCACGCAAGTGCTGGCTCCTCAGCCTGGAATGCTTTCTCCACCTTGTCCCTCTGGCCAGTTCATCACTGCCTCTTAGGCCTTCCCCAGCACCCCCAGGCAGAGATGCTTGCTCCTTCCCTTGTGCTCCCATCTTACTTCCTTTAAGACAAGTCTGGTGTAGTGAAAGACACTGTTTAGTGTAGTGTCCAAGGGCACCATTTCTGGAGCCAAATGGCTTAGACACGAACCCTGGCTCTACCACGTACTAGTTGTGTGACCTTGAGCAAGTTACTTAACCTCTCTGTGCCTTCATTTCCTCATCTGTAAAATGGGGACAAAAGTGGTACCTACCTCACAAGGTTACTATGAGGATTAAATGAGATCATCCATGTAAAGGGTTAGAGTAGTGCCTGGCACATAGTCGGTGATAGGTAAGTGTTGTTATTAATACCCATTCCTCATATAGTACTTGTTATATGAAATTGCAATTAAAAACAAATCTCCGTTTGCCTTGTGTACAGGGTCCCATGAATTAGGTTGAAGAGTCATGTGATCAGCCCCGAGATTTAGAAAGGGAGCTCTGATGTGGAAGTAGGGAGAGATGAGAAGAAAGGGGGAGCAGTGAACAAATATTACTGCTGTTCAGTTGAAGGATAGAGGGGGCAAATCCCCAGCAGTGGGGATAGAAAGAGTGGGCAGCTTCGAGAGAGATTCATGAAGTGGATCGACTCGGTGATCCAGCAGTTGTGAGGAATAAGGAAGAAGCAAGGACCAAATATGACTCCAGATCTCCAGTCTGAGTGTTGGGGTTTGAAAGGGTCCCATGAACAGCGTCCCACTTCCCTGTTCAGATTCAGGACCAATGAAGGGAAAGAAAGGTGGGGAGGGACAGGGGAGGGGAAGAGAGAGGCAGGGCTCAGACAGACGGAGATTAAAACGCTACCATCATTACCGATACAGCTGTTTGGAAGGCCAGGCTTCAAAGTGGGACTCACGGAGCTTGCTGATGTACCTGCATCCCCGCTGCAGCCCTCCCTGTGGGGGGGGGCAGGCCTGAGCCTGCCTGGCCAAGCTCAGCGCATGGCAGAGAGCGGCCTCTGCAGGGAGGCAGGTCCAGAAAAGGCTCTCCGTGCCCAGTTTTTCCAAACTGACCCATCTGGTAAGTCCCTGCTCCGGCCCTTGGGAGGAGGGAGTAGGAAAAGGAGGGGAGTCAGGAATGATACACTAGTCCAGGGGTTCTCAGTCTCAGCACTACTGACATTTTGGGCTGGATAATTCTTTGTTGTAGAGGGCTGTCCCCTGCATTGTAGAATGTCTTGGCAGCATCCCTGGCCTCTACCCACTAGATGCCAGTAGCACCCCCTTCCCTGGTGGGACAACCCAAAATGCCCCCAGACATTGCCAGCTGTCAAGGGCAAGGGATGCAAATCACCCCTGGTTGAGAACCAGCACTCTCATCCAATGGAAGGTCCTCCAGATGGAAACCTGGGGAGGGAAAAATAAGTGCTCCCTCTAACTCATGACCCATTGTGGGACCTTTAAATAGGCAGTGCTAGGAGGGCAGGTTGGGATGGCATCTGGTTCGCCAGACCTCTGAGGAGTCTGCTGTCTTCCTTCTCCTCTCCTCCTCACTCTCCTTATCCAGCTAACTTCTTAGCATCCTTTACTGCTCAGCTACACCATCCTACCTCCACAAAACATTCTTCTTTTCCTTTTCCCCCTCCACCTGGCTAGTTTAGATACCTTTGTGCCCCTCCTCCACAGCGCCCCTCACCTTGTACTGCAAATGTTGACTAGCTTTCTCCCTGTAACCCCAGCACCGAGCACAGCCCCAGGCTCATTGGAGGTCCACAGGAAGTGTCACTGTGGGTCAGTAAGCTCCCCTAGCTCTCCTCCAACGATGCCTTAGTCCCAGGTGCTCCTCTGTGTAGATCCGGTGGCCCAGCCTATGCAGGGCGGAAAGCTTCTGTGGCTGCCTCTCTTCCTCAAGCCTCTGCCCTCCTACAGCTTCTGGAAAGGATCTGTGCTCCCTGCTGGTTCCCAACATCTGAAGCATTCAGGGCTCTTGTTTTTGTGAGAGCTCAGGGCGGTGTCCTTGGCTCTTGCGATAGTTGCTAAAGAACTGCTTGCCCTAAAAATTGCCCTGGAAGCCACAGCTGCCTGACCCTACATCAGAGATCTAGGTTGCTTGGTTACCAGTTTTCAGACCCAATTCAGGAAAGTCCCGAGGCCGCAGAAAACTGAGTTTGGCTGCATGTGACCCACAGCCAGTGTCTAAAGACTGTCTAGCCTTACAGCTATCTGTGTGAAAGGAACGGAAATAAGCACCGAGCCTGGCCGGCGAGAGCCGTTCACTAGCTCACTTAACCCTGGAAACCTCGGCATGTCATAGGATTCCCAGGTTACCGATGAGGACACTGGAGATCCGAAAGATTAAGAACCTGCTAGTTTCTGGTGGAGTTGAGGTCCAAATCCAGGTCCCCGACTCTGGGCTTTGGTTTGTTTATTTATTTATCTTTCTCTCGATCCCACTGAGGATTGTTAGCTTGTAGAATACTTTTAAGAAATTATTACAAAGCAATTCTTCCCACCGCCTGAAACACAAGCCCGACCACCTCTCGCCCTTGTTAAGAGCCCTCTTTGCCCCCTCCTCTCCCTTCCCCTGCAGGAGCAGCCCAGCTGTTCCAGTCCTGCACCCTCTGGCCAAGCTCTGCCACTGATATTTATCCTTACCTCCCCCGGGCTGCACTGCCCCAGATGTCTTCCCATTGCACTTAACACTACTTACTTACTTACTACTTAACGCCACTGCTACCTGTAGATAGCTAGTAGGTGTTTGTTACACAGCATTCAAGAAAACAAAAAAGTTCAGTTCAACATACTTTTTAAAATTCGATTTTTAGCTTTTCTCCACATTCTCCCCAAAGATTGATATGTTCACAGTGGTGTGACAGGTTTCCGAGCGAACGGTGTAAAACGTGAGGTCACTCCAGCGCCTGCTGTCCTTCTGCTTCAGGCAGTACCATCCTGCTCTGCTTTCTCCCCCAAACTCCGTATCCTGCCTCTTCCTATGATACTCTCTGGCTAAACAGATTTTCTTGGTAGACCTCAACAGGCTGGTGATGAATTCTGGTAGCAGAAACATTTTTCACTTCAAATCAGATTGTAGCTTACTGGGGACTGTGAGTCTGGGACAGTGGTTCTCAGCCCAGGCTGCCCATTAACATCATCAGAGGAGCTTCTAAAAATACACCCGACCCCCCCACCCCAGACCAGTTAAATCAGAAACTGGGGTGAAGGATCTGGGCAGCAGCATAGCTCTAAAAACTCCCCAGGTGATTCGATTGGACAGCTAGGGTTTAGAATCACTGGTCTAGAGCCTTGCTACTACAAGTGAAGTCTGCGGACCAGCAGCCTCGGCATCCCCTGAAAGCTTGTTAGAATGCAGAATCTCAGGCCCTACCCCAGACCTACCAAATCAGAATCTGCATTTTACCAAGACCCTCAGGTGATTGGTAAGCACGTTACAGTTTAAGAAGCACTTCTTTTGGGAAAGAACAGTTTTTTGGTTTTGTTTTTGTTTTGCAGTACGCAGGCCTGTCACTGTTGTGGCCTCTCCCGCTGCAGAGCACAGGCAGGTTCAGCGGTCACGGCTCACGGGCCTAGCTGCTCCGCGGCATGTGGGATCTTCCCGGACCGGGGCACGAACCCGTGTCCCCTGCATCGGCAGGCAGACTCTCAACCACTGCGCCACCAGGGAAACCCGAAAGAACAGTTTTAAGATAACTGTATGACAAGTTGCAAGCAATTTCTGCTGATTCACATTATCATTTGGACTTATTCCTTCATGCATTTAACAAATGTTAATTGAGTGCCTCCTAGTACTGGGCACACGATGGTTTGGGGGAACACACTGGCATGCATCTCTATCTTGGCTTGCAAATTCCTGCCCATACCCTATCTTCTCTAGGCTCTGGGCATTAATGGTAGCTATCTTTTGTCTACTAGACCTGACCCCCACTCCAGTTCCAGCCCTTTCCTTCTTCTCAATTCTTTGCAAAAATTAGAGTCAGAATCCCTCTTTGTCAGTCCCTATCAATTGTGGTAATTTGACTGAGCTGAAGATAGCTAGTACTTTGAGTATCTAATGATCAACCTAGCCTGCAGCCCTGAGGATTGTATGGCCCTAGGATTGGTTTCAGACCCTTAGATCTAGAGGCAGAGGAGAAGTTTCTTGAACGAATCACTGTAGCATATAGTATGGTTTCTTAACCCTGGCTATTCAACATGTAGTTTATGGACCAGGATGGTCAGAATCACATGGGAGCTTGTTCAAAATATATAATCTTGGGCTCTCCTGCAGATCAGCTGAATCAAAATCTGCATTTTTAACAAGACCACCCGGTGATTCATGTACGTATTAAAGTTTGAGAAGCACTGGAGCACTGGCATAAATTGTCAGATTTTGCAACATATTAGAATCATGTAGGGAGCTTTTAAAATTCTGATGCCCCTGCTGCGTCCTATGCCAAGTGAGTGAGAATATCTTGGGATGAGACCAGGCCTGAGTATTTTTTTATTATGGTAAAATATACATAACATAAAACTTCCATTTTGACCATTTATAAGTGTATAGTTCAGTGATATTAAATGCACTCACATTGTCGTGCAAACATCACCGCCATCCATCTCCAGAACTTTTCATCTTCCCGAACTGAAACTCCATAACCATGAAACACTAACTCCCCATTCCCCTGTCCCCCCAGCCCCTGGTAACCACCACTCTTCTTTCTGCCTCTATGAATTTGACTCTTCCAGGTACCTCGTATAAGTGGGATCATACAGTGTTTGTCCTCTTATGACTGGCTTATTTCACTTAGCATAATGTCTTCTAGGTTCATCCATGTTGTAGCATGTGTCAGAATTTCCTTCCTTTTTAAGGCATATCATATTCCATTGTATGTACATGCCACACTTTGGACATATGGATTGATGGACACTTGGGTTGCTTGTGCCCACTGTGAATAATGCAATTACGAACTTGGGTATACAGCTATCTGTTCCAGTCCCCTCTTTCAATTCTTTTGGGTATATACCCAGAAATGGAATTGCTGCATCACATGGTAATTGTTTTTTGGATTTTTTGAGGAACTGCTGCACAGCAGTTTTCCACAGCAGCTGCACCATTTTATAGTCCCATCAGCAACGCGTAAGGGTCCCAATTTCTCCACGTCCTCACTAACAATAGTTATTTCCTGTTTTTTTGATTATAGCCATTCTAATGGGTGTGAAGTATTATCTCACTGTGGGTTTGATTTGCATTTCCCTAACGATTAGTGATGTTGAGCCTCTTTTCATATACTTATTGACCAATTGTATATCTTCTTTGGAGAAATGTTTATTCAAGTCCTTTACCCATTTTGAATTGGATTGTTGTTGTTTTTGAGTTGTAGGACTTCTTTATATATTCTGGATATTAATCCCTTATCAGATATATGATTTGCAAATATTTTCTCCCATTACATGGGTTGCCTTTTCACTCTATTGATAGTGTCCTGTGATCCCCAAAAGTTTTAAATTTTGATGCAGTCCATGTAATCTATTTTTTCTTCTGTCGCCTTTTCTTTTGGTGTCATATCCAAGAAATCATTTTCAGACAACGGTATTTTTTAAAGTTCCCCAAGTGATTCCAAAGTACAGCTAAGGTCGAGCAATGTTTCTCAAATTTTAACGTGCATTCAGATCACCTGAAATCGTGTTAAAATGCACATTCTGATTTATTAGGTCTGGGGTAGGGCCCAAGATTCTGCATTTCTAACAAACTCCTCGCTAATGCTGATGCCGTTGGTCTGGGGACCACTGAGTAGCCAGAGTGTAGAGGGGCATTTCAGTGATTTCCTTCATCTGAGCCCTGAGCTAGAGGGTGGATATTTACCAGGCCTTTTCCTAAGTTTCCCACCACAACTGTTTCCCAGCAGGCCCTCGGCTGACCCTCTAACTTTCAGCTGGTGCTGAGCAGCCCCGGGAGCCTTTGGCATGTCAGAAGAATGAAATATAAAGGAATTGTTCTCCCTGCTCTACTCTCAGCACACCCCCCTGGGGGAGGCCGTCCACTGGTCTGCTCGTGCCTGGTGCATTCGGTTCCACACTAATGATGGCACGTTCCTGTCTGGCCTTGGCCCCTGCAAGGGAACTGCTACAGAGCTCTGCTGAATAGCTGTTTTGCTCAAAATATGTTTAATATGCTCAGAAAGGAAAACCACACAGGTTGGTCTGAAGTTGATAGAAGAAGCTGGGAAGAAAAACTGCCGAAGGTCTGCTTCTAAAAGGAATCCTTTAATTCATCATAGAATTTTAGAGCCGGAAAGGACCTTTAGAGATCTACTCCCAGACCCTCATTTTGGAGAATAAAGCTGGGACCCAGCAAGGCTGTGACTTGTTCAAGGTCACCAAGCAAAACAGAGGTCATCCCACAGGTGTATTATTTCTGTTTAATCTTGCTTTAGGTTACTTATCTGGAAATGGATAACACAGAGTAGCTATTTCTTTCAGATGTCTCCTTTAATTAAAAGTTCTACTTTTCAAACAAAGGTAAAAATCAAGAGGCTGGATCACGGTTCTTGCCCCTGGTGGCCTTCGTTAGAAAATTTCTACCAGATGCTTCTATTACCCTAATAGGATCTGCCTCCCTGGTGGCAGTGACCCAAACTGCAAGTGTAGTAGTGCCTGGGAGGAACTTCATAGCTTCTAGAATGCATGCCCGATACCAGTTTTTCCTTCATGCCCATTGATTGCAAATGTCGTAAGCTGATCACAGTACTCTTTCAAGCCACTGCCAGTCAGTTTTTTCTGTCACGTTGAAACTCATCTGCCATCCCTACAACAGAATTCATACCTTGAAAAGTCCTGTGACCTTCAGATCACGCTACATTTCGGCACGGCTAACCTGGTTGTTAAATACTCTTTAGCTTCTCATTCCCCCACCCCACCCCAGCTGCTCATTAATCCAATTATGAGTTTCCTTTATCCAACCAAACTTCTTGCCAAGTTGCAGAACTCTCGGAGTGATGTGTTTGCCTTTAGTGACTAGACAGCCCAGTAGATGTTGCTGTAATTAGGACTGGCCTCATTCTGATAGTGCAACACCCAGCCTGTGCCCTCTAACACGCTACAAGAACTTTCTTCCCAGGAAGGCTCGCTGAGGTTAGTTTCTGCCCTGCAGTTAGAGCCCTGCCCCGTGTCTCTCTGCAGCCTCCCCAGCGAGGCATTAGGAAGGCTTCTGAATTATGTTTGGCTCCGTAGACAGTGCCTGGGCCCTTCATTGTGGTCTCTGGGTCCTGAACTGGAGCAAGCTCCTTTGCTGGCAGGAATGTCTGTCTCCATCTGGGGAGTCAGTCTTCAGGTCTTCTCTTCATTAAGACATCAGCTTCACTCAGCCTTGGCTCTTGGCTGCCAGCCACACTGACAAGCCAGCAGGAAAAGTTCCATCAGGAAGAGGTGTGCCGCTCTCTGTAGGCAGGAAGGCACCGCCTTGCCTGCGGGACTGCCTGTGCAGGCCTTGTGGGACTCGTCCCAGGGGAGCCTTTGGAACACTCTCAGAGTTCTGATTCTAAGCCTGCAGGCAGCAACTCGGGGTGGTGCCATCCGTAGCATTCTCAGTGTCTCCCTGGCTCACGTCAGGAAAGGATGGAGTTCTTCCACCTCCTTGGCCACTCTCATCTGTCTCCTGCGTGCCTGCCACCAGCTCTCGCAGCTCCAGGCTGTTTGGCAACACCCTGAGTTATGTTAGAGATATAATAATGAATTATACAATGGATTATACATAATTAATTTATAATAAAACACACACACAGTGATTTAATTTCTCCAAGTGAATGATGTGCCGCTCGCCAGATCCTGCTGGAATACATTCCATAACTGACTGCTTCCTGGTCTGGAGGTGACGGCCAGCTGCCCTAGGGAGGGACCTTGGCAGGGGAACCTTCCAAGTCACAGATTCCCTCCAGGCTGCCTCTGGGGTAGGTCCCACAGAAGGATAATCCTTTACTGCCTCTACTATTGTTCTAGACATGGACCCTCATGGGGCTCTCACCCACCCCTGGACTGTCTGAGATCTGTTGTTTTCTTCATTCTCCCAGCCTTTCTCCCAGAGGATGGGAGACGCCCATGTGTTTATACTCTACCATTTCTTCCTTCCCTCCCTCCCTCCCTCCCTCCCTCCCTTTCCTTCCTTCCTTCCTTCCTTCCCTCCTTGCTTCCTTCCTTCCCTCCTCCCTCCCTCCCTTTCCTTCCTTCCTTCCTTCCTTCCTTCCTCCCTCCCTCCCTTCCTTCCTTCCTTTCCTTCCTTCCTTCCTTCCTTCCTAAATATGTACTGAGTGCCTCTTTTGTGCCAGACACTGTCCTTGGCTTTGAATGCATACATGAACAAAACAGAGAGCCTTGCCCTTGTGGAGCTTATGTTCTGGCTGAGGGAGACAGACACTAAATAACAAAACATGATGAATGAGGAAGTCATCCAGCATATTATAAAGTGATAGGTGCTGTAGGAAAAGAAAAGGCAGAGCCGGATAAGGGTGACCTGACGTGATGGGGACAGGTTGCAGTTTTAAAGAGCATAGTCGGGACAGGTCTTGTGGAAAAGTGGCAGCCTAGGAGTTGCCAAGCCCTCCAGGAACAGGGAAGAAAGGTACTGCTGCACCTAACATTTGTAACTTTTGGTTTCAGATGTTCCAGATGTTTCTGTTCCTGCTGCTGCTGTGGTTTCTGCCCCTGACTGAGGGGTCCCTGCGCGCTGAACCCATGTTCACGGCAGTCACCAACTCAGTCCTGCCCCCTGACTATGACAGCAACCCCACCCAGCTCAACTATGGAGTGGCGGTGACTGATGTGGACCACGACGGGGACTTTGAGATTGTCGTGGCAGGGTAAGTACCTCCCGCCCTGGGTTTGACAGATACATTAGTCAGCTTTTGCTGTAATAGGGCCAGATAACAAATAGCTCCAAAAGCCCAGGGGCTTGCAACAACACACATTCTCATGCACTTGGGTCTTGGCCGGACTCAGCTGGGTTCTGGTAGGCTGTGTCCTTGCCTTTTTGCTGTAGCGGTGAGTTGGGATGGAGGGTAGATTGGAAGGAAAGTGCTTGATCCACAGGCTTTCCAGGGAGAAGATTTGAATGCCCTGCTTCAAGGTACTCTGTTCATATTTTGGCCTCCTTAGTTATGCAGGTGTTACTTCCTTACCAGTGAGACACTAGAATCTCTATATACGAGGGATTTAAGGGTGACAATTATGGTAGAAGGGGATGCTCAAAGCTGCGTTTGCACAGCATTTTACACAAGACTAAGAAAACATTAATTGCCTGTTTCAGAGAAGGGGGGAAGTTGGCGATGAAGAAGGATAGTTAAACTTCCTCTAAACCATGCCTTGGCACCCCTGGTCCCTTCTCTCCTGAGACGCAACAGTGTGTATCAAGAAAAGATTTGGAGTCCAAGTAGCTTGAGTTCATGCCTTAGAGCTACAGCTTTCCAGTTGCATGACCTTGAGTCAGCCCCTTATGCACTGAGATTCAGATGTATCATCTTCAAAAATGGAGATAGCAAGATGCCCCCCTATTGTGAAGCTTCAGTCGCTGTTGCACGTGAGGGCATTGTAAAGTCTGCCGATCACCGTTGATAGTCCTTGTTTATGGCACTAATATGTACCAGGCACTGTGCTAAGCCCTTCCACGCACTGTCTTATTTAATCCTCCTGACAGCACTGTGCAGTAAATATACAAGAAAAGGGAATTAGGATTCAGAGATGGTGAGTGACTTGCCCTCTATCAAGTAAATAGTAAGTGGATGAGTCAGGATTTGAACCCCACGGCTCCCTAACTATGGAGCTGCTAAACTACATTGTACAAAGTTTAGTTATCACTTCAAAAACCAGCCAATCAATAAATACACTACAGGGGCCTGTCAACCTCATTCTAGAAGGCTGGAGCTTTTATGGCAGCACTGAACAAAGTAAATGGAGGTAACATTACTTGTAGCAGTTGCATGTAACAGTAGAAACCACTGACTTTGGCACTGGAAAACCTGGTTTTAATCCTGTGTCATCCAATAGTTGTGAGCCTTGTGCAAGTTACTTAACTACACAGCCCCCACTTTCCTCATCTGTAAAATGGGCATGTTGAAATCTACCCCTGCCTACCATACAGGACAGTGGTGAGGATTAGTGCTGATGATGTATAGAAAAGATACTTTGTAAGTGCATTTCTTTTTTCATTTATTCTTTTCTTGTAGACCATGAAGAGTAGAAGTTCCTAGATTCTAGATCTCATGGAAGTCTAGATTCGTGTGCTGACAAATAGAACTTTCTACGATGATGTAGAAGTTCTATCTTGGTTCTGTCCAATATGGCGTCCACTAGCCACGTGTGGCTGTTGAGCACTTGAGATGTGGTTACTGTGACCAAGGAACTGAATTTTTCATTTTATTTCATTTTAATATTATACAGCCACATTTAAATTAGACAGCACTGTTCTGGGACTTCGGAAGGAAAACTGAAGAGCAGAGTGTGATAGAAAAGGGGGAAATAGGAATGGTTGTAATGACCCTTATTGCCGGGGGTGACCTGTGCAGGGCCGGAGCCAAGCAGCTTGTCTGTGTTCAGTTCTGTGACTGTCCAGTCACTCTCTGAGTCCAAGAGAAGCCTTCCTGGCCAAATCCTGCTTCCCGGAGCCTGCGCCACTCTGCCAGGGTCTCTGGGTAAGGGGCGGTGATGCACTTCTGAGATGTTCTAGTTGGCCCTGCCTCCTACCAGATGACACCAGCCTCCCTCCGGTAGGCACTGGGAGCTGACAGGGGACAGAGAAGAGTGAGGCAACTTCCCTCCTTCCTATCTTTCCCTCCTCCTGGGCCCCCACAATGATGACCAGGTTCTCCTTTCATCTTGGACGATGGGTGGCAAGCTCAGATTTCCATCCCACCCATCCTTTGAGGGGCAGGGGATTGTTACTGCATCTTCTGAGCATCCAGCTTCTTGGTTTCCCAGTGCTGGGCGTTCATTTCACCTTCCTTTTCAGTGAAGCCTTTTTCTCTTTCTCTTCCAAGGAACTCAAGAAATTTGCTTTTGCGTCTTCTACGGCAGAGAAGCTAGACCATAATTCGTAGGCAGCTTAGAGTAGATGTCTAAACCTTGTCTGGCTTCCTGCTTCCTGTGGGGCCTGCAGCACTTTGGAGTTATCCTCTAGAAGCAAGAACCAGACCATCCTGGGTCTTTATTCTGAATCAGCCAGAGACCGGGGAAAGGCCCTCGTCTCTTCTCCCAGCGAAGGGCTGAGCCAGGCAGCCCCTGTCTGAGAAAACTTGGACTGCCAGGTGTTCTTCTAAAAGATGACATTGCTCACCACCAGCAAAGAGGAAGATTTACATAGAGGACAGGATGGCGAAATTGGGCAGCCTCCCAGCTCCAGGTCAGGCCTCCTTTGTGGCTGTTATGGACGCATTGTGAATTCTCAGAGCATCAGAAAGACACGTTCTAATTTAAGTACCAAAATACATTCCAAAGGCAAATATAACTCTTTATTTTCTTCAGCTTAGGATGATTTGTCACTGTCTTCTTCTTTGGGCTGGATAACCAGGGGCTGACTATACAGACATATTTAAATCAGGACCTTGGCAGGTCATTCGGTCCACCCCTTGCCTTCCAATAAGGTCACACCTATTGTTTTTGGAGGCTCCCTTTATTTAGAGCCTTCCAAGGGAATGTGTGCAATCTTTTCATAATCCAGCTCAGTTACTTATGTCAAGAATCTACGTGACTAATCTGAATCCCTCATATTCGAGCTTAGTAAGCCATTTCTTTTAACTTTTGTTTTGCTATTACCTTTGAAGATTTAAACCAAGTGGTCACTACCCTTTCAAATAATGACAGCTAGGATCACTGCCCTGCCTTTCATGCCCTGTGGACTCCTTGGCAACATATCTGACTTTGACTTTCATTCAGTTTTATCCACCCTACACCCATATTTAACTCTGTTTGATGGTAGACTCTCTTTAGGAATCACACAGCAGGAATTGAAATTCTTAAAAATTGAATGTGAATGCCTTTACCTGGGGCACCTGCAGTCCAGCTCCTGACAGGCCCACCCTCTATTATCTTATAGACCTTTCCATTAGCTGGCACCTGAAGGCATTTGCGTTTCTGACCCCTGGGATATTGGGCAGCTCTTCAGTTTATAAAATGCCCGCACTTGAACTTGTCTTGGATTTGTTGACCTTGTAGTGTGTCTGACTCCAGCCCTGTTGCTTTCAGTATTTACTCTTTGAATAGATTTGTTTTGTTTTACCTTTTTGGTATCCTCCTTCTGGGTATTGATGGCATTGATTTTGAGCATGTTGTGGGTGAGTTTGTGTTGTTTCAGAGTCTTAAGTTAATTGTGATGGAAGGTGTGTGCACACTTCTGACTCTGGGAGGAGCAGAAAATGACCGCCCTTTGCTCCGCAGGGGTGGGGGAGGGAGAGGGCCGGCTCTGATCCTCTGACACAGCTGGGCGAGTGCCTCTGCATGTGGAGGGCTGATCTGTTAACCGGCAGGTGCATGATCGAGGATCTGGGTACAGTCTCCTGTTTGCGGGGTGAGGGGGAGGATTTGATCACCCCCAGGAGACGTCGGCGCAGGCACAGACCATTGAATATCTTCGAGACGGGTTCCCTGGGTAAATAAAAAGCCTGGTGGCTTCTCCTTTTCTCAGTGACACTAAACACCCAATCTACAGTCTCACGCAGTCTGGAAAGGAATCCCTGTTGGTGTCAATCTTGCACAATTCCTTTAGAGGAGATTTTGTTTCCTGGGATATCCCCAGAGGTCTGAAATAACCCCTCTACCCTGTCAGTTTCCAAGAAGTTTTGCCCAAATGGAAAGATTGTAGTGGTTCTAAAGTTTAAATCATGATTTAGATCAGTTTTTCTACACAAGGAGCATTCACTTGATAAAACCTTAACGCATTCTTCACACTTGGAAGGGTTTCATTTAAAGGGATGCTACGTATTGTAAACCAGAGTTTCATTTTTTCTTAATTTTGCAACTCAGGGTTTCATTTTTTCTTAATTTTGCAACTATGTCAGAAAACTTTCTTAATTTACTAAAATTAATTGAATTATTTTAAAGGCAAACTGTATTCAGTTACCAGATTAATCATAATCATATAGGAGATATTTTTGCCATTATAAGTAATAAGAACAATGATGAAGAATGAGATATTTATCTGTGATTAAACCAAAGCAGCATTTATGCATTTTATTACCAACATATATAGATATATGCAGTATATATAGATGTATATAGTGTGTATAGATAGATATAGTAGATAGATGTAGTATCCATGTACAAATATTTAGGTGTATGTAGTAAATATAAATATATACAGTACATATACATACACACACATACTTTCAACAAAATAGGAAAAGTACTTTTGAACTTTCAGTCTTAGCTGTTTTGTAAAATATCAATATGACGTTCTAATAGATTTGATCCATCAGTTTTGACAACTTAAAAAGTTAGATTATTTCAGTTTCTCTTTTTTTACTTTAAAATACCTTTTACATTTTGATAACACAAATGTTTTATTGCAAAAAAATCCACACACGGGGCTTCCCTGGTGGCGCAGTGGTTGAGAGTCCGCCTGCCGATGCAGGGGACATGGGTTCGCGCCCCGGTCCGGGACGATCCCACATGCCGCGGAGCGGCTGGGCCCGTGAGCCATGGCCGCTGAGCCTGCGCGTCTGGAGCCTGTGCTACGCAACGGGAGAGGCCACAACAGTGAGAGGCCCGCGTACCGCAAAAAAAAAAAAAAAAAATCCACACAATATAGATGAAAGTAAAAATCCATCTTTACCAACTTCCCATCCCTACTCTAAGCTCATCCCAGTCCCCTTCCAGAATAACAATTGTTTCCAGTTTAGTGCTTATACTTCTGAAAATTTCTATGTTACATATATATTTTTTAAAAATATGTAATTTCAAGAGGAATCAAACTGATACACATTGTTCCAGAGCTTGCTTTTCTCAGTGTAACATATTCATTGTTCGAACACATGGATCTAACCTAATTTTTTTAAGTTACTTAGTGCGGATGGGCCACATTTGTTTTGCCACTCCTCAAGTGACATTTAAGCTGTCGCTAATCTGTGACCATTGCAGACAATGCATACTGCACATCCTTACACACATATGCAGATGTTTATCTGGGATGATACCAAGCAGTGGAAATGCTGGGAATGATGTGTACATTTTATACCTTAATAGATATTGCCAATGTTACCAATCTCAATCTTTTTCTATGTATTCATAGCCTAGAAATAAAGAGTAATTTGGGGGATTATTGATATCAACAGCTATTCAAACACCTACTGTGTGTACTGCCACATAGGCTCCAGGGTCTGAACTTTATCAATTTAGATGTAATAAAGAAGTGGGGGGGGGGGGGCGGTGTCCTATTCTACATCTGTAAAAGAAGCTGCTGCTGTTAAAAACTGAATTGAGGAACTTCAATACTCTGATTCAAACTGCTAAAAAGACTTCCTCTAAAGCTTCCTCTGCAAAAATATATTTCTTAAATGGGTCACCCTTAACCCTAAGATTCATTGTCCTCGGTATCATGGAAGAATGATTGCAGGGTGCCAGCTCTTCTGCTATGGTTAAGCATGGACTGCCCCTGATTTTTTTTTTTTTTTTTTTTTGCGGTACGTGGGCCTCTCACTGTTGTGGCCTCTCCCGTTGTGGAGCACAGGCTCCGGACCTGCAGGCTCAGTGTCCATGGCTCACGGGCCCAGCCGCTCCGCGGCATGTGGGATCGTCCCAGACCGGGGCACGAACCCGTGTTCCCTGCATCGGCAGGCGGACTCTCAACCACTGTGCCACCAGGGAAGCCCCCTAGAGCTTCTTGAAGGGAATGCAGCTCTGCCAACACCTTGATTTCAGCACAGACCAACGTTGGACTTGTGGCATACAGAAGTGTCAGATAATCCGTTTGTATTGTTTTATGCCACTAGGTTTGAGGTGATTTGTTACAGCAGCAATATGAAACTAATACATTAGGTAAAGGTCAGGTTCTTGGTGACATTTCTCAGAGAGGTGATGGCCGTTACCTCCGAAGATTTTAATAGTATTATTTTACTAATTTCACAGCAATAAAAGAAATACACCACCCACAAACATTATTTAGAAGAATAAAAGAATATATTTAAAAGAAATACATCACCAACAGAAGTATTATTTTTATTCAGTGACATTCCCCTAAGAACAGGTTCGGTTTTGGAAAGAAGCCCTTAAATCACACTTCATTCCTAGGTGGCCATCCACATTAATTCACCCTGCAGCTCGCTGTGTGACACCTGGTACCATGGGTGGTTGGAGGTGGGGAGAGGGGTTCAGAACTTTTAAAGATCTCACTGTCCTTGCTGAGGCAAACACACTTGGTTGAGGTCATAAGTGACTTGTGCCCCCGGGGGAGATGCAAACATTCCGTGAGGTTAGAACAGGTGGAGAGCACTTCTGGATGAGAATCACAAAGGCCTTGGAGGGGCATTTGGGTGGTCACAAGAAGGATAGGTTAGGTCTATTTAACAAGGGGGCAAAGGCCTCTCCATATTGAAGAGAACTTTAGGCTTATTTGGATTTTGTTGTTTGTTTGTTTTTAAATTAATTTTTTTTAAAGCATTTTAACAAAAGACTGATTTTCACAGAGTATTGAAGAGTATTTAAAAAAAGCTGCTCCAAAATAGTAATATAATTAAGACACTAAAATTGCCTTTGCTGAAAACGGCAAAGCTACTTTTAGTCTGAATTTTTCATCCATGCAGAAAGTAGATGTATGCCCTGTCTCCAGTCACTTTGCTTTAAACTCTCTTCTCCCATTTTTTTAAGCGGTGGGCTGGATGGAAGGTCTTCCTTGTCCACTGCGTCCCACACCAGGCTCCCCAGGGTTCAGGCCCACAGCAGGCAGGAGCCCAGAACAGCCCTCCACCCCACCCTCACAGGCCTCAGGCCTTCTTCCTCTCCCCCCTCCCTCCCCCTCCCCTTCCTTCTCCCAAGCTCACCTCACACTTCCCTCTGGAACAGGTGCCATTTCCACTCCTGGAATCACTTCTGCTGGGCGGGGGGGGGGGGGGGGGGGGGGGGGGTCAAATCTGACCCCTGCCTCCCTCTCTTGTGTTTTTCCTCATACACCCCTTCTCCCCAGTGCTACTGACCTGGTGAGTCACTTTCTTTCAAGAATGCTATGGTTTTGACTTAATTTTCCCTCTGAGGAATCAGTTACTTTTGAGGCGCAGGTATCTAAGAAAGCATTCAAGGATATGAAGAAGCTAAAAGCAAACATTTCCCACTTCAGATTTTTACATGCTCTCCCCTCATTTACCTTCACCTGTTTGCAGACTAAATTTGTGAAGGGGTGGAGGGCAGAAGCAATGTCTTGTATTTTACTTATATCATCTCACTTTAAACCATCACAGCAGTCCATATGATGTGTAGTATTTAATTGAGTCTAAGTCACACATTTTTTCACACTTTTTTATTGACGTATAGTTGATTTACAATGTTATATTAGTTTTGGGTGTACAACACAGTGATTTAAAATTTTTATAGATTATACTCCATTTATAGTTATTATATATTGGCTACATTTCCTGTGCTGTACAACATATCCTTGTAGCTTATTTTATATATAGTAGTTTGTACCTCTTAATCCCCTACCCCTAGTGATTTTAACATCTCTAAAATTGGGATGTGACCTACAATTGGCAGCTTGCATTTAATTGGCAGGGTTTTTTTCTCTAAAGATACATTAAAAAATGGTGTCTGATCCCTATGATATTTTAGATTTGATGAAAGCACTGTAGATAGGGTTATCCCTATTTTGCAGATGAGGAAATCAAGGCCCAGAGATCTGCTGAGAGTCATAGAGATGGTGAGAGGCGGAATTGTTATTCTATATGTGCCCATTAAATTAGGTTTGTTAATTGTGTTGTTCAAATCGTAATGGTAGTCCATTTCTTTCTGTGGTTCTGTGTTGTTGTGTGTATGTTGAGACTGCTTTATTAGATGCAATTTTAGAATTCTTTTTTTTAAATGGAGATATAATTGACAAATAACATTATATTAGTTTCAGGTATACAACATAATGATTTGTTATTTGTATATATTGCAGTGTCTTAAGAATTCTTATATTTTCCTGGTGAATGAAAGCCATTATCATTATGAAGTGACCCCAGCCATCGCTAATTATGCTTTTGGTCTGATGTTATTATAGCCACTCCATCTTTCCTTTTGTTAATATTTGACAGGAATATCTTTTTTCCATACTTTTGCTTTGAACTCTCCAAAGCCCCTATGTTTTATGTATGTTTCTTGTATGCAGCATAAGTGTGGCTTATGTTTTTTTCAACTGTTTAACCATGTCCATCCTGCTGTCCTGTTACTAATGAGGTTAGTCCATTCCATTTAATGGGAACATTGATATGTTTAAACTTGTTTCTATTATCTTATTTTTTTTAATTTCCAAGCTTTCAATGCTTCTTTTGTTTTTCTTTCTTGCTTTTTAAAAATTGATTGATTTAGGGGCTTCTCTTTTTTTTTTTTTTTTTCGTTGTGAGGTAAAGATTCTTGTTTTTGAAATTTCATTTTTGCCTCTACTGATTTGAGATTTATACCCTCTACTTCTGTACCTTTAGTGGTTCCCTTTGAAATTTTATGGTACATTTTTAACCTAACAAACTCTAAAATTATCAACCCCTTTCTATAACAATACAGGGATTTTAGTACACTTTAACTCTGAACACCGTTTCCTGGTATACATATAGTACTTCAGTCTTGCCCTTTGCAAACCCTATAACTTATAATTATTGTTATTGTTTTTATCTAAAAGCAGTGTTTTTATTACTATCCATTTTTACCATCTTATTTGCTCATTTTTCTTCTTACATCTCAGAAAGGCCTTCCTATCATTTTTCTTCTTCCCAGCATACCTCTTTTAGCTGTTCTTACTGAATGCCAGTTGCTGGTAAAATCTCTCAGTTGTTGTTTAATCTAAAAATATATTTATTGTATCTCCATTCTTGAAAGATAATTCTTCTGCATTCAAAAATTTTAGGCTGACAGTTTTTATTCCTCTGTCACTTGTTGCTAAGATGCCAGTCATTAGTAATGTCATTCCTTTGTAGGTGGTCTGTGTCTTGCCTCTCTTTTTTGTCTTTTGGATTTTGCAGTTTCACTACTATATGTATTGATATGGGTCTTTTTTTTAACCCAGCATGTGCTTCCTGAGTCCGAGGATTCATGTCTCTCATCAGCTCTTAATGGTTCTCAGCCATCATCATTTTAAAACTCTGTCCCTTCTCTCTACTCACTCCTTTTAGGTCTTCACTCAGACATGTCAAGTTTTCTCATGCTAGCCTCCAAATCTCTTAACCTTTTTCATTTTATTCATCTCCTGTCTCTCTGTGATGCTGCATTCTGGGTAACTTTCTGGGTATATCTTCCAGTTCACTAATTCTTCCTTCAGTTGCATCCAAACTGTTGAGTTTTAATTTCAAAAACTGTTTCTCATTTCTAGGAGTTTCATATCCTTTTGCAAATCTCCCCAGTCATTTCTGATAGTGTCTTGTTGCTTACTCATTTATTTCATTCCTTGTTCCGTTAAACATTTCTTATATAGATATATTCTGTATTTGACAGTTCTGATATCTACAGTCCTTGGGGGTTTAATGTGTTCTTAGCTTTTTGTTTTTTTCTTATGCTTATTTGGAGTGGCTTCCCTTCTTAGTATATTTGCTTGATCTTAAAATGTGGGAGATCTGTGGCCCTAAAATGGAAATGCTTTTTTTTTTGTTTTTTTTTTTTTTTTTTTTGCGGTACGCGGGCCTCTCACTGTTGTGGCCTCTACCGTTGCGGAGCACAGGCTCGGGACGCGCAGGCCCAGCGGCCATGGCTCACGGGCCCAGCCGCTCCGTGGCATGTGGGATCTTCCCAGACCGGGGCACGAACCCGTGTCCCCTGCATCGGCAGGCGGACTCTCAACCACTGCGCCACCAGGGAAGCCCTGGAAATGCTTTTTACCAGAGAGGATTTATAGTTATCTCTGCCGAGGGCCTGGGGGTCCTGCTAACCTGGGAACACTATAGGTCTCTCCAAGGGTTAATTTAGGATTTAATGTAGGATTCTAGGGTTCAGCATCTCCACCATGCTGCCAGTTCAACCTGTTTGTTTACCACTCATTGCTGCCAGATCTAGTTTTGGCTCACTTTTCTGTGGGATGGGGTAATTTGTGGAGATTTCCCTTAAGTTTGTACCCAGTAATATATTAAAGATATGTTTTATCTGGGACCTACTTGTTTTGTAGTGATAAGGTCCTTCAGCAATCTATCATATGGATGGAAACATAAGTCTGGGGTTGTCAGGAGGTTTAGGATCTCCAAAACTTATTTTTCTATTACCAAGAAGACTTGGGAGGGTATGTGAAGTTGAAAGAAGTAGTATTTAAGAGATTCTCTTCCTTATCTCTTCAGAGATGCTTTAATTTACTTTTTGCAAAATAGAAACACTTCTATAGCATGGGACACTTGGGTGTGAAATGGAGAAGTATAGGGATGTGTGTTTATGGGGAGAGAAGCTTGTGCAATAAGCCACATGCATGCAAGGAGCCAGGCCAGACCCTTGGACTGTGCCTCAATGGAGGAACATGGGAAAGTCAAGATTGAAGTCCGTTTCCAGTGTAGATGATACCATATAAGGTCACTGGTGTTTGGTTATGTCAACCAAGGAAATGTGTGACTGTGCACATCAAAAAGGACCCCTTCCCCCTCAGCAGCCATCTTTCCATGTTGTTCATAGGATTACAGCCATATGAAGTCATGGGCAACTACCCAGTATCCTTTGACATGCCCTAGTGTTCTGGTCACCCTTTGCTGGCCACGAGTGGGCAGTGGTAGGATGAGCAGGCTAGTGAGTCTACCTGGTTGGGAGCTACTCTGGACGGCAGCATTGCATTGGTGGAATCATCAGAATAGGGTAGCAGAATCTTCTCTTTGAACCTCCACACTGTCTTCATTCCTTCTTTTGGGAAGAACATTCCTTCTCCTTTGGCAAACTGTTCTAATCACAGGATCCTTTGGGGCTGCCAAAGTATCCTTTTGGCCACTAGGGATTAGTCTGGGGTTCTCTGTGACCTAAGACTGTCCAATCAGCTTCTTGATCTGAGATTTTTCATCCTGAATCTAAGGAAAGCTCTACCTTTGCTCTTGGATCATGAGTTGTAAGACTGTATTACAGTACTACCGCAGACATGTCCCCATCCCCCATCCCGTGGAGGAACCTGAGAGAACAAAGGTTACACCCAGAAAGGAGAAGAGAGAATTCTAGGGGCATCAAGGCCATGGTTCCTGTACCTTTGAGGTCCCTAAACCTATGGGTCTCCTGCACCTCTCCTTCAGTTCTGGGAGCACCTTGCATACCTTCAATAAATCCTCCTCTCCCCGTTGTTTTCTAGACCTAGTTTTCTCATCTAATGCCAAAACGAATGATATGTAAATTTGGACAAGGCAGCCCCTTTACATGCTAGAGCAAGCACCCTATCTGGTGCTGTGTTGCAGACGAGAGCATAACCGTCCTAGCCCCAAAGGAGATCCTGTGGCTACCTAGTCAGAGGAAAGATTCTTAAGGATATATAAGAGCGGTTGACGATCTGTGATTAGTGTTAACCTGTGTTTCTGAAGGAGTTTTTGCTAGCTGGATCAGATTGAAAAGGAAACTCAAACCAAAGAAATACCATAATGGTATTCAATTAAACAGTAAACATTCTGTATATATACTTTGATCAAGAATTCTTCTTAAAATTTGCCCTCTCACTTTAGATTGCGGACTCCTAAAGGCAGGAACTTTCTCTTTTTCATCTGTGCACCTACAGTGCCTAGCACACAGAGTTCAATAAATGAATGAAGTGAGATAGGCAGGGGTCTCAAGGATGGACAGAGGGTCTTAGGTAAGGGGGTTAATGAAAATAATAAGCATTAGCTATACTCAGAAGCAATTGATCCAAGGACTTTAGTCTTGAGAGCAACCTCAGTCAAATCAATAAACAAATCCTACATACGCCTACCTGCCACGTGCATAGCTGTGTGCTCTGTGCTTTGGCAGATACAAGAACACAGACCCTTCCTTCAAGCCATCTTAGTCGTAATGGAGATAAGGCACATGTGGAAATAACAGGGCAGTGTGTCATGTGAGCTGTAGAGGAGAAACTCAGTCCACGTCCAGCACACTTATCAGGCTCGTCTCCCCAGGGAATATTTCAGTTTTCTAGTTTCTTAAAACACTGAATTTGATCTGAGTTTGCGGTCATAAGGCTTTTTCCCCGTCTGGAACCTCTCTATGATGTCACACGTTAGATCTTCTCTTATTACAGCCAAGGTCCCTGCGTTCATTTCCCTTTCATTAAACCACAATAATTGTTTGTTGACTGAGTAGTCCCAAGGAACTGACAACATTATTGAGCCTCCAGTCCTGGTTTTTCCCGGTTCCTGTCTAACACCTCCGAGAGGCAGCAAAATGCACCACTAGCTCCAAGTGCCAGCAGCCTTGTTTTGTTTCTTTGTGTTTTTCTTAACATAAACTTTTCCATCAGTCATCTGTTGTCCATATTCTCCCCTCCAAGCCAAAGCAAATTATGGAAGAAGAAGGAGGGAGAAGTAAGCTAGCCATTTCCCCCAATTCCCTCCAAATAAGATGGGCCATAATTCTAGTTCCTTTAGTATCTTTTCAAGTTGTTTCCCTATTCTGGGAAGCTGTGGATGCACCAGGCTATAGCCAAGGCTGCATTCCTCCAGCACCCCATCACTCATTGTTCCATCTGGCTGGCCTGGGAAGGCCTTGGTTAAGCCATTTCAGCCCCTGATTCCTGGACAGCACCAGAGCCTTGGAACAGACCCAGAGGCTGAACGCCGTCCTTCCCCAATGCATCCCCACCCACACACAAACCATTTTGCCTCCACAAATTAGGAAAACTTTGGAACATATGGCAAGTCTCATTATAAAAGTTTCCTTTCCATACAATTCATGAATGTCAAAAGGCAAGAGCTAGTGAAATAACATATCTCAAAGTATCTAAAATCCAAGTCAATCTTTGGAACATATCTAACATTTCATGGGGAAATAAATCTTTAATTTAAAACTAGGAATTAAAAAGAGGACAACTTCATTCTTGGTTCAAAAAGCTAGAGAGCTAAAGAAAATTTCAAGGGACACTGATAACTTTATGATGACTTTCAGACAATAATACTTCCGAGGCTGTGGTGAAGACAAATGAGATAAGACATATGAAGTGCTTATAACAGCATCTGGCACATTCTAAATGCTCAATTTTTAGTGTGTTGAGGGTGATTATGTTTATTTAATGCCTAATATAACAGAACCAACCCTCATCTTAGAAACCTAAGTGTTTCTCTCTATCCCTTTTTCCATCAATGGAAAAAGATAGCACTGTGGAACATTTTCTGTTTTTAAATTAGAACTATATATCTTCTGTTGTTAATTTTTAACAGTCATTTACACATTTTTATACTGTGCCGTCTGAAGACATGCTGTCCTAAAATAAGTTGTCTTGTATTTTACTTAGTTTCCTATAAATCAATGTCCCACCTAGAAAAAAGTTTGTTTACCCCTATTATATGACTCAGCTTTTATTCATTCATTCTGTGATTTTTTTTTATTAAGTTGCCATGTGGCAGGCATCTTGCTGAGCCCTGGGGATTAGCAGTGAACTAGAGCAACTCCCGCCTTCACAAAGCTCAAAGAGAATCCATGTGCCTGATGAATTACGGAAATTTGTACTTTGGGAAAGAATTTCAACTTCCCTTAACCAAATCCTGTATCAGAATTCATAATTTGTAACCAGAGAGGCTTCTCGCGTCCACTGTCCATTTTTGCTAAAATATGCTAATAAGAAATAGAATGATAAAACAAATAGTGTTAGGAAAGAGAAGGCATGACTTGGGCAGTCCGTGAATTAATCAGCTCCTGAATAATCAAGAGGTGATATATAAAATGTAAGTATCATAGTTCATGCCTTCTTAAATAATTAAACCTATTAAAGAAGGGACCAAAAGACCACATTTCAGAAGAAATTAGTAGCCTGAAGGCAGAGGGTTAGCAAAAAGGAGCTCTATAGTAGCATGTATAAGTCTTTTCTATATTGTAATAAACCAAGCAGGTAGCAGTAAGAGGGATGGTTATATGGATTCTCCCATATATTTTAAAGTAGCGGGTGCCAACGTAGGGGTTGCAGAATAATCACAAGGCATCTGAGAATCTACCTGTGCGTGGGCATTTTATCAATAGACACTAAAGCACAGCGACTCTTATACAGAGATTTTTTTTAACATTAAAAAGGTATCTTCATACTTGAAAAGAGTTGAAAGCCATGGTCTTAAAATATGTGCTCATGTACTGTCAAAGGAATGGGGCTAAAAGGAGCCAGAGAAGGGTCACTGAAAGGAGAAGAAAGAGTGAAGACATCAGACAAGAGATGGAGAGAGGATGAGAGACTGGAGCAGTAGGAGGAGAAAAAGAAGCAAAAGAGGAAATGTGCACGAGATATGGAAGGGAAATATGGAGTCCTGCAAACCTGCATTAAAAGTCCAGCTCTTATGGGGTTTCCCTGGTGGCGCAGTGGTTGAGAGTCCGCCTGCCGATGCAGGGGACACGGGTTCGTGCCCCGGTCCGGGAGGATCCCACATGCCATGGAGCGGCTGGGCCCGTGAGCCATGGCCACTGAGCCTGCGCATCCGGAGCCTGTGCTCCGCAGCGGGAGAGGCCACAACAGTGAGAGGCCCGCGTACCGCCAAAAAAAAAAAAAATCTTGTGGTTGCCAAGGTCGGGGGAGAGGTGGGGGAGGGATGGAGTGGGAGCTTGGGGTTAGCAAATGCAAACTATTATATATAGAATGGATAAACAAGGTCCTACTGTAGAGCATAGGGAACTATATTCAATGTCCTGTGATAAACCATAATGGAAAAGAATGTTTTAAAAAAGAATGTGTATATATATATATATATATATATATATATGTATGTATAAGTGGATCGCTTTGCTGTACAGCAGAAATTAACACAACATCCAGCTCTTTCTCTTTCAAGCTGTGGGACCTTGGAAGAAGTTACCTAGCCTCTCAGAGATTTGGTTTCCTCATCTATAAAGTAGAGACAGGAATAACTGATAGCCTACTTCATAGCACTTGTGGTTACAGTTAAACAAAATAGTGGACACAAAATGCTTGGTCTTGTGTCTGACGCGTGGAAAGTACTCAAAGGTTAGCTACCACCACCACCAGCATCAGCATTTCTTACTGTCCCACCTTTCATCTGTCCATGAGATCTTTCAGAGTCTTACCTGTCAGCAAACACCTGACTGTACCTTCTGGTCAATTTTTACCTTTAATGAACTGGATTAGTCAGAACTCTTTTGATTGCAATAAAAAGTAACCCTTGCTAACTTATCCTCCCCCTCACCAAAACAAAAGAGGATATAGTGGAGGCATATGGGGGTAACTCAAAGAAAATCTGACCAACTGAGCCTCAAGAAAGCGGGCACAGGGGAAGCGGGGGGACGTCAGGATTGACAGGAGCCAGAATCCAGAGATGGCTGGGATCACTCTCCCTGACTTTCTGACTCTCATTCCTGCCTCTGCCTCCTGGCCTGTCAGCCTGATTACTTCAGAGCACCTTTCTCCCTCAGTCTGGAACCAAAACAGCCAGCAGCTCCTGGCTATATGTCTTCCCAGCCTGGGCACCAGAGAAAAAGTTCCAATTACAAGAAAGGGGTTCTGAGTAGCCGTGTGCCCATCCCTGTGGCTCAGGGAAACTATCTGGTTAGGAAAGGGGAAAGGGTTGACCCTCCAAATATAAGGGGTTCTGTTCCCAGATCTAAGAGGGCAGAGTGCTGAGCAGGCAGACAACCGTGATACAGCCACTTACTGAGCAAACGTTCATTAAACACCTACTATGTGCCCACACCTGTATTCAACACTACAGACACAGAGGTGGCCAAGACATCCATGGCCCTGCTCTCATGGAGCTAACATGCTAATGGCAGAGATAACAAGAAACAGGAAATCTGAATTTCTGTAGAGAGAGAAGATGCACAAATGTGCACACACGCACACACGCACACACACGCCTCTTGGGAAAATCCCACACAGCCAAGTGCTGACACACCTTCATGATCACCCCCAGAGGCCTTGGGCACAGACCCATTCCCCTTTCCAGGCTGCCCTAGAATCCCTCAGTTAAACCATCCACATCAGCACCCATTTATCTTCCCTTCTAACCCTCAATTTTAGTCCTTTTGAAACCTATTGAGATCCAATGATGCAAAAAAGACACCAGCTAAATTTCCAAGAAAATTTGCATGTTCAGAATTATGAACTAAAGGTAGGGATGTCTGGAGAAATGTTCCACATGAACTCCAGTCAGGAAAAAAAACAAAAGAGAAGAGAATAAAATCGGTGTCTTCTCAGAGTGTGTCATCCGTGAGAACCATGGCTTAGGAAGGAATTAAGCAGGGCCTGTCACAGGGGGCCAAGGGGCTGCAGCATTCCAACCTCATTCTCACGCATGTTAGATGCATGTATTTTTATTGGATGCGTTGGATGTATATTCGTGTGGATGTGTTCCAAATATTTTTTTCTAATTTGAATATTTTTAAAATTATGTGAATGATTTTGGCAACCCTGTCTTAGCGTTCCTTCATTTTTAAAATATATTAAGAGTCTCAAAAACTGGAAATGACCCAGTCCTCTTAAATTTTGGGAGGGTCTGGTATTAGCGTTTAATGAGCACCTACTGTGTACCAAACTCTCTGCTTTGCCCCTCACATGCATTCTCATTTAAGGAGGTGCTATTGTTTCCTATTTGTAAAGGAGGAAAGTGAGACCCAGAGGGTCCTGCTAAAGGTCATGCAGTTGTTAAGGAGTGGAGCTGGGAGAAGACTGTGTCCCATTTGGCTCCAGGGCCCAGACTCTTGCCTTCCTGCCACAGGTTCCTGAGCTGGGAGGGTCTGGGAGGAAGTTGTTTTCACTTTGTAGCAAAATTAACTAAATAAGGATGATGTAATTTTTTCATAAAGCCAAAAATATTTCATCTAAAGGACTGATTTTTTAATTCTAAGATCCTGTCCTTTCTGATTTTTCTGGTATTAAAACTATTTTTATGGTTATCACATCATAGATGGTAGTTGTTGTTTTTGTCATTGCCCTTAGCTGGCAAAATAAAACATTGGCAATCCCGTGTGAGTGCTGCAAAGTCTGTGTTCTGAAATTTTACTGTGCCATGATATCTCCAAGTGTGGAAAGGACTGCTCTATATAATGCTGGCATCTCAGAAAAGCAGAGCTGCCCTTCATTGAGGGCCTGCCACGTGCGGGCACCGGGCTGGGTAGTTTTCATCCATTGTCTCAGATCAAAACACTAAAGGGAGGCCTTGCCCTGGTTGTACAGATTAGGAAACTGAGGCTTAGAGAGGTGAGGGTCCTTGCCGAAGCTCTCGGGCTCCAGCCCCACACGTTCACTCTCCCAGGGAAGGATGCAGGCTGCTTGTCTCCCCGCCCGCTGTGTGTTTCGCCCCCAAGCAGTCCCTTCCCACTTCCAGGGAGACACTAGTGTTCCCGGCTGAGGTTACAGCCTCTTCTTCACTTCACACTGCCTCTCACAGAGCCCACCCCTTCCCGCACGCTGGCGCTTTGATAGGTTGCACAGCCTCCATAAACAGCATGTTAAGAGTGCTGAGGCCAGCTTTGGCGACCCTCTTCTGGTTCTCTGGTTGAAATAACTTCCTGGAGAAACTCAGCAGTGAGGTGGTGAGCTCAGGGTGTCTGTCGCTCGTCGGCCAGGGCCACTGAGGTCGAATGAGTTCCCCGGAGCCCTTGGCAGTTCGCAAGGAGGTCTCTTCTTGCAGTGCAGGCCAGGTCGGGGCGGTGGGGGGCAGCGGCTGCCCGGAGGGCCTCGGGCCCGCCTTGCACGTTCACAGTGGTCCGGGTGCGTGCACACAGCCTTCCCTCTGTGAGCAGGGTGTGGAGTGTGGTTTCCCCTGTGCAGGCTGGGGCTGGCAGTCTTGGGAGCAGGCACATGTGGTCTACACCGGGGGACCTCGGCATTTTGCAGCGGCAAATGCACCTTTGGGTTGGGTCTCGCTCGTGCCCCAGCTGATCCACAGTCCCAGCCTCAAGGTGTGGCCTCACGTGACTGCCAGCTGCGATGGTGGCAGCCATTCATGCAGACAGGAAGAGGGCCTGCTTTCTTCATTGGGAGAGGAGAAAACTGAGCTTGTTCCCTGGACTCTTGAGTCTCTGGGGGAAAGAGACAGGGTCTGGCTCTGCCTGGAGAGGATGGACCAGACTGTAGACCTATGTATTTTTTAGGCGATAATAGATAAAGGGAAAAACTTCCATCAGCTTTTGGAACTGGAGATGGCCAACGGGGCCGATGTAATTTACAAAGTGAGAAATATGTTGACGACTAGAGCAGAGCTGAATATCACACATGACATTATGCAGGAGTAGTAAAGATCATAGCAGGACTGAGCTGGGGTTCACGTTTGGGTGCTTAGTCTTTAGTCCCTCTTCCTAAAAACACCCTCCCTTCCTTCCTTGTGGGAAATTGCTTCTCCCCTTTTGAAGATTCTTCCGTCAGATGCCAGGGGTGGAGCCAAGAGGGGGGCACGAGCCCTAAGCACGTCTAATTGGATTCTCCCCGACACTGTCATTTTGCGGCAGAGCAATGTAAGGATGGAAGAAACATTTGGAATTTAGCCATGTTTGCTGTAGCATCTGAGCTGGGCTGTCAGAGGGTTCTGGCTCCTTCTGGAGCTGTCTGTCTGTCCTGAGCCTGGTCCTTCGGCCTTCCCTTTGAACCCACAAGCTCCCCAGTAGCCTGACAATCAGTTCCTTTTCACAGAAGTTAGACAGAGTCAGTTTCTGTTATCTATAACCAAAGAACCCCACCCAGCCTCCCCTGCCCAAACCAGTGCCATCCCCTTCTCGGTGGCCCACTGGAAGGTCATACACCTGGCTCAGCGGTGCGGCCCTTGCTCAGTCGGTGCTGGGCCTCCTCCTCTGAAATGGCTTTAGGGGGCTGTTTCCATGTCACACAAGAACAAGTGACCTTAAAACTATGCCTCAGTTTGGACCCCAAACAACATTACCAGCTCAATCGGCTGGTTATTCGCCAGACTTGGCTACAAATGCCAAAAAAGCCTTTTGACTGTTTCCAAAAATAAAATCCAGCCTCACAGGGTGAGGATCTGCCACTGTTGTGCTTATTCCAAATAACATGGCATCGATCTTGAAGACAATTCTCCAGGGAGTCCCCAAAGTATCTGGAACAATGGCAGCAGCCTTGGGATAAATAACTGGCATCTCTAGGTGACTGCTCAGCAGGGGGAGGGATACCAGTTTGGACGGATATATTCCGATATATTTATTAAATAGCTCATCTCATTATCTCAAAGTCATACTCCATGGTGGAGACATGTTTCTAAGCCTAAAAATTAGACTCTATTTTAAAAACCCTTTGGAAAATCCCCTACGTACAGCCTGAGAAAACTGCCCCACCCCACCACCAAACCCACTCTCCAGACCTGGCCAGGTAAGGATTTTCCCCTTCACACTGGAAGCAGTGGCTATAATCTGTTGTTCTTAAGCAGGATGTGTGTCCTCTGCTCAGGGATGGGCTGCAAACCTAAAAACAAGGGAATACATGACATCCATTAGCAGATCCTGCTTTTAGAGCCTCTTATGTAGGCATCATGCTTCCTTGTTTTTTACGTTTCTCTTAGATTGGGAAAAGTCTTGCCCTTAAGTCTCCCCAAATAAGAATGTGAGTGTGAGTGTGTGTGTGTGTGTGTGTGTGTGTGTATGTGTTGTGTGTACATACGTTTAGATGACACTGTGGGCACCAAATCCAAACAGTAGAGTGGACAGAACACACCCTCCCCACCCTCCCCCCCATCTTGATGTGATCGCCTGGCTGTGTACACATCCAGTCAAACAAGAAGAACAATAAATCTGCCCTCATCCACTCCCTTGTCATTGCCAGGCTCAGGGTCCTGGACCACCCTGACAACTGAAGAATCCCACTTTCAGGCAGCAGGCAAGAGAAATGTGGTCGTTCTTGATATTTCTTTTGATAGGGAAAGAAAAATAAAGGAAGAGTGAAGCTTCAGAATTGACTTCTGTCTTCTGGTGTCTTACAATTTCCATCTCTTTGTGATCAAAAGATCACAGCCCAACAAGGGGAGGGAAAGAAGGATCTCTACTTTTGGCAGGCTCCAAGACAGCCTTGGATTCTTTATTTGTTCGTAACTCATTTCTGTCAAACATTCTTTTTCTATCTCTTGTCATAAAAAGTTGAAATGCTAGTTTCTCAGTGGATGTCTTGTCTTTAACTATCTGTCTGACCTTGGACAAATTCTTTAACCTCTCCGAACCTGTTTTCTTGAGTGTTAGCACAGCATCTGACACGACACAGATGCTCAGTAAGTATGTGTGAGTGAATGAGATGATTTCTCAGGTCCTTTCAGCTGTAATGCCCTGTGGCTTTCCTGGTAATTGAAGGGAATATAACAGTGGGTTCCCTCCCTGTGGTGGACATCTCTGTTGCCCCTGGGCCTGTTTCATATTCACTTGGGGGCATTTATTCTCAAAAGCATGGTTATGCCATCCTCCTCGGCATGTTCAGTACCACGCTAGGCATATAAGGTTCATCCTGGGAGTCTAGAATTCAGGGTCCACATGGTTTACCCAGAATTGACATTGACCGCCATTGCTCAATGCACCTGACTTTTGCTTGTCAAAAGTTGTTTGCTCATTTACTCTGTGTTTTTTAAAAACTTTTTGTAGACAAGACCTCCCCTGTTTCCTTCAACTTTTATTAGTTGTTTATGTCATGTCACCCGTAACAGGCGAGACCATAAACTTCGTTCAAATGTTGAGTCACTCTTTGCATTCCTATTTCTCAGTTGACTAATTCCTGGATTTGCCCAGTTGAGGTGCTTCTGGGGTTAATATTGCTCTTTTGTGAAGTTGATTTACAAAGTGTGTCCCCTAGAGGCTCGCTCCTAATCTGAATTGTCAACTGGGGACCCGCCAGAGATTGATGACGGGGGATTATGATTGTCTACGTGTTGCGCTCTCATCCAGTTTTCTGATGTGTTTTGGTAACGATGTTGACAGTTGTGTGAAGATCTGTTAACTGAAATTAAAGCAGCAGCAGCAGCGTTTTTGAGCTTGATGGTTAGATTTGATTAGATCAGAGTGGGTTTTACTTCTCCCTCAGAGTCAGCAGAGATTTACTGTCCACCGACTGATTTAACTCTGTGATGGAAGATGGTTAGTGACATAACTTACCATCAGAAAAAGAAGTGTCAAGGAGCATTGAAATGAACACCTAACCTTGTTTGAATTCTGTGATGACCTTGAAGGGGCTGGAAATGTACACATTATCAAAGATTTCTACCCGTAGAGCATCATAGAGAAAATAAATGTTGACACGTTTTGGTGGACATTTGTATTGATGAGCATCTTCAAACAGTAGCTATCATTTGAGTGAGTCAGAGGCTTTCATGAAATCAGATATGGTAAAAAAAAAAAAAAAATAGGATTATGGTTTCTGGATTTTTCTTGCCACTGGCGAGAAGTGAAAGTAACCATTTATGAGTCTGAGTCTATATGACTTAAAGCCACAGTGAGATGCTAGGAGAAAGCTCACGAGCCATCAAATGCAGGAATTTCCTATAAGGTAATATGTGAAATTTCACTCTGTATACGAATTCTTAAAATAATCATAACCAATAATTTACAAAAGAAGAGATGCATATGGATAATAGACAGGAAAATAATATACAACTTCACTAAGAGTTTTCAAGATGCAGTGTAAAATCCGACAATAGTTTTCAGTAACAAAACTGGCAGAAACACAGACAGATTATACTACTCTGTGTTGGCAAAGATGCAGCGAGGTGGGTATTTTCATGAACTACTGGTAGGAGCTCAAAAATCTGGAAAGAAATTTGTTGAAAGATACTAAGAGTCTTAAAAATATACAGACCCATTGACTAATTCTGCCTCTATAACTCTGTCCTAGGGAAATGAACAGAAATATACGGTCAAAAATTTATGTGCAAAGCTATTTATTGCACCGTTTTTATAATAGCAAAAAACAGAAGCAACTTTATTATCCATTAGTAACAAAATGGTTAAGTAAATTATGGAACACCAACATGGTGAAATTTTATGCGATCATCAAAAATTCTCTTCAAAGAATATTTAAAGGCGTGAGGGAAATATTCATGATGTCGTAACTAAGGGAAAGAAGCAGAATGTAAAACTTGAAACGGTACGGTCCTCACCTTGTAAAACATTTAAATATGCACAGAAAAAGACTAGAAGGAAATACACAATTATATTAAAAGTTATTCTAGGTGGCTGATGTAAAGGTGATTTAAGTTTCCTTCTTTATGACTTTATGTATTTTTCCAATTTTTGAAAAATCAGCACGAAGTATTTTTTTATAATCAGGAAAAACTTTTAATGATCATAATCACAGCATCCATAGGGTCACCCAAGAATTTTTTTTCAGCATTTCAGATCCTCAGGACAAGAACGGGGAGAGCAATTACGTGTTTCTCTTCACTAATTTGGAAAGTTTAAGCAGAAATTCCTTGGGCTCCAGATGCCTTGTTTTTTCAGCCACTTGATGATTTTCTGCACCTTGTCAAGAATCAGAGGGATTCTGCAGATTCTTTTGTCTGATATCGCAGGATAGAGCTAAAAACGTGTTCCTCAATAATTGTCTTAACCGGTAAAGCCTCTGAAATGCTCTTTCCAGAGCTCAGGGACAGCTTCATTCTTATTTAACAACTCTCCATCCAGGAATAACAAGAGGGCTGGGGGCTACTCTATGTTTGTGTGTGTGTGTGTGTGTGTGTGTGTGTGTGTGTGTGTGCGTGTGTGTGTCTGTGGCACTTAAATCTACACATGTTATAAAATGTTGGAGGAATGCTAGATGGTTTCATGGGGTCATTTTTCCATCTCTTGTTTGTGCCAAATTTCTTTGAGCGTCTGCCCTGTTTTATAGATGCCTGTTTCTCTCCCTCTGAGTGGGCGTCAGTACCTGGAAATTAAAAGCCTCTACCTCCCAGCCATGGTTTGAGGAGTTGGACTACATGATCTAAGGTGTGGTTTAAAGTCGGTCACTCCCTCTATCCCCTCACTTTTCTTTTCTTTTTTATTTTATTTTTTTTGCCTCACCGCACGTCATGTGGGCCCTAAGTTCCCTGGCCAGGGATCGAACGCACGCCCCCTACATTGGAAGGGCAAAGTCTTAACCACTGGACTGCCAGGGAAGTCCCCCCTCACTTTTCTTAAGAACCCAATTGTGATGTTTTGTGGGAGTGACTCCCAGGACTTCCACAGACACTACTGATGGTGGATTAAAACCCACCCTTCAGTTGACAAGAATGGAACTCTTGGAGTGTAGAATATAGTATTGGCAGTTCAAGAGGCTTAGAAGCAGATGACAGACATGGTCTCTGATTTAAAGGGGAGGCAGGACCCAAACATTTTCCCATAACTTAAATGGATTGCATTGAAATGAAGTGCATTGCTAGATACAGCTTCCCAAAACCCACCTTATTGGGGGAGGGGGAACAAGTCACATTCATTGAGCACCTACTGTGTGCCCGGCGTTGTGCTGAGCACTTTACATGAATCTTCTCATGTACTCCTCAGCAGTCCTCTACGATAGATACTATTATCCCCACCCCAGCCCCATTTTAAAGATGAGGAAACAACAGAGGTTTAAGAAACTTTCCTGAGGTTGATTTAAGTTGCAAAGCTAGAATTCAGCCCCAGAGCTCACACAGGCCATGTGACCAGTGTGTCCCAAGCTTGCTCAGAAGAATCACCCAGAGTGTCTGTTAAAGAGACAGCTTCCAGGCCCTTGGAGCCTCTCTGACAGGGTGGTCTAGAGAGGGACCCAGGAAGTGGTAGTTTTAACAAGTTCCCCTGGTGATTCTTACCATCAGGAAGGCTTGGGAGAACCCACGTTGACAATACTGTGATGGTTTTCAGTCCTGGCTGCGAGTTAGAATCATCCGGGGAGCCTTTTTTAAAAATCTTGGTGCCCGGCTCCACTCCAAGACATTTTGATTTAATCGGACTCGGGTGGGACCCAGGCATCAATATCTTAAAGCACTCCAGGTGATTCTCAAGTGCAGTCAGGGCTGAGAACCACGGCTCTGCTGTCTCAGCTGATTAAATGAAATCAGCCTGACTCACTCTAGAAAAACACTGGTAAAAGAAGAATTGCTCAGTGCCGACCGACTGTCTCTCACTTCCAGCCCCGCAAGCAGAGGCAGTCACATAAAGGCTGAAGGAAGAAAAGCAAAATACCCAGCAGGGTGTGACATCGCTCCCTTTTGTCCATTTGCTCCCCAGCTCCTGATTGAACACCAAGGTCTGAAACCCTGGAGGCACTTCATAGGCCAGAGCTTGGACGAAGAGGGGGATCCTCTTGCTCTTTTACTGCAGTGGTCTTCAAACTTCGGCAGGCATCAGAATCACAGGTGGCAGGGAACTTGTTAAAACAGGTGGCAGGACCCTGGGTCCCTAGTTTCTGAGGCGGTTGGTTGGAGGTGGGGCTGACGCGGTCGGGAGACCACCCTTTTCGGACCACTGCTCTAGCACCTTGGCTGTCACTGAACTCACGTGCCACATTAGCGCAAGGGTGGCCCAGCCCCGTTTCCTGGCCAGTGAAAAACGGTGCTTTGGAGGGAGAATTTCTCTGAGGGAGCCTTCAGTTGGGTCTTAGACCCTTTGACCATGACTTTTGCAGGAATCACCACTGAGGCATCTAAACAGATAAGTCAAGGACCAGTCCCATTCCCTCCGCACCCCACCCCTGCCCCCAGTCACAGGTTATCGCACACATACCTCCAGACACAAACGTTCATTCATCAGACCATTCAACAAAATGTATGCGATGCCTCCTGAATGCCAGGCAGTGTTCTAAGAGCTGGAAAAAAGGTAGACTAGTCAGACCAGAGTCTTACCTTCATGGAGCTCTCGTAGGGAACCAGCAAACATATCAAAAACAAAAAAAACCCAAGATAATTTCAGCCGAGTGGCAAGTGATAGGAAGCAAGCAAATCCAAAGGGAGGACGTTTGAGCTGAGCCTTGAGTGACAAGAAGAGCTAGTCTTTCAAGGACCTGATTGAAGGGTCCCTCTATCAAGAATATCACAACTGGCTTCTTAAGAATAATGAGGGCACAGAGGAAGCCACCACCTCCAAGGGTCACAGGCAGAGGGAACAGCTTGTGCAAAACTTCCTGAGGCGGGGCGGGGGGGCGTTGGTGCAGGTGAGGAACAGAAAGCAAGAAAGCAAGCCAAGGTTGACAGGTGAGCACCTGCCACTGGAGTTTCCTAGCACTGTAAGGTTCTTCACATGCATTCTTATGGGAGCCTCATAACAGCCCTGTGATGTAAGAGGAAAGAGAGTATATGGCCCCAATTTTTTGTATGAAAACACTGGAGGGAGGTAAAGGGTCTCTCCCAGGGTGACAAGGTAATAAGAAATGGAGCTGAAGGCAGAGCTTCTCAACTTTCATGGGCACACAGGTCACTGGGGACCTTGTTAAACTGCAGGTTCTCACTCGGTAGGTCTGGGGTGGGGCCTGAGATTCTGCATTTCGGACAAGTCCCCAGGTGATGTCAGCCTGACGTCATTATTTCGTATTTTGGCTCTTGGATCAGGCAGGCCACGTCCTTGGAATTGACCTCCTCCCGACCTAGCCAGGGGTCCGGTATCAGATGTTGCAGTCCCTCCAGACACTGACGTTACACCCAGGAAGAGGCCTTGGGGCCCACTCCGCCCCCTCGGAGGCACCAAAAAGGCCGGCAGAGTTCGGCTGGTGTGAAATCCTTCCCTTGTCTGAGGCGCAGCCTCTGGGTCAGGCGGTCCATGTTGATCAGTGTATTGGCTCCCTGCCACTCTGATTTACACTCGTGAAGTGCTCGTCAATTCCTATAGGCAACCTCTTGACTTATTTTAGGTTTTCAGTTTTGATAGCAAAAACCAACTCTACAAAGCCAACATTTCTCTTCTCGGTTATGTTTCCAAGGATGGCATAGCTGTCTTCTAGCTCTCTGGTTGCCTTGCTAACCAGGTCTTGCTTCTCTTGGAGCCTCAGAGCTGGTGTCCATCCCCAAGCCTCTCCAGTCTCAAATTTGGATTGGGACCCTGGAGAGATGCCATTAAGGCTACCCCAGGAAAAAAACGAGCATAGACTGTAAATAGCTGGCTTTCCTTTTCACAGCAGGAACGTCATTGCAGCAGCCAGTGTTACAGAGAGGGAAAAAACTGACAAGACGTGATCTGGGGGACCTTTCACAGCGCCCTGCTCCCAGAAACCGCGGAGGTGAAATTATAGCTCCCGAGCCTTGCTCCCATCTCGCTCATGTGCCAGACAGTGTTCCCGGAACTCTGCTTTCCTCCTTGACCATAGTATTCCAGACATCACAGTTCACTTGGCAGCTTGCCAAAGGACTCCTAGAACCTGCCACAAAAGATGCCCGTGTGGAAGCCCCTTTATCCATTACCTGGGCCTGCCTAGCTGTCAGAGGCCCACCTGGCCCAGCTGTTCAGAACTTACCCGTAGATTCTAGGCAAACCCAATACTAATTTGTCAGTAAACTGCCCAGGAATACCAACTGCATAGAAATGTTTGGCAAGGACTCCCACCTTGATGTGACATCCTGAAGGTCCAGCAAAGGTTCTCGACCCGCTGAGGGAATTATCTACTTCTCACCTTTCACCCAAATGATCCATAGACCTAAATTAGCAAAAATGACTGAGCTGACCTGTATTTGTCTACATTTTATTCAATTCAACAAATGCTTCTCGAGCTGTGTGAAGGAACCTTCACTGACTCAACCTTCACTTGAGAGGTGACTCTCAAGCCACCTTCAATGACTTGAGAAGGAACAAAGATGTAAAAGGTGCAGTCTTTATTGTCAAGAAGATTGTAATCTGTTAGCGTTGGGCCCGTGGATACATCCACAAATATCTGGCACGCAAAATAGGATGTGACAAATCTGGGTTTCAAGGCAGGAACAGAGTGTGACTGGGAGCTGGTAGGAGAGGGATTAATTCTAACTGGGGAAGTCTGTAAAGATGTCGTGGAAAGGGTGGCAATGGATCTGGTTTGCCCGTGGGATAGATAGAATTTCAACCCAGGGATGAGCATTTTTAGTGAAACGAACAATATTTACCGTGTATTAAGCTCTTACCATGTACCAGATGCTGTTCGAAGTGCTTTACATTTTAGCTCATTTGATCATCTCATTAACCCTGTGAGGTGGGTGCCTATATTATCATCCCCATATTACAGGTGAGACAGGTGACGCCCAGCCAGGTCAGGTAACTTCCCGGGCTAACTACTGGTCAAGGGGAACTGGGATTTGAACGCAGGCAGGCTGGAGCCAGTGGCTAAGCTGGTAACTCTGAAACTCTATCGCCTCCACGTACAAGACATTTGGTTTCCTTTTTTATTACTTTCATTTAAAAAAAACACTAATCAACTCTGTTGAGCTTTGTTAGAAGCAGAGTAAGCACTGAGGACCTACTGAAGATGTTTGTTTACTCCTTCACTGCGGGCTTTTGAGCTTCCTAATCAGCGAGGCCCCTGAGGACAGCGGGCTGCTGCAGCCTGCCTTTCTGAGCTCTAGAAAGCCAAGAATGCGCTCTCCAGGCTGGCCGATCCCCTACCCTGGAGACCCTTTCCAGTCCTCAGAGGCCGGCTCAGCCCGTCTCATGTCCACCGGGGCTTTGAGCTCAGTGTACATGGTCCCTTTAGGGTACTAAGATGTAAGATGTGGTTGGGGGATAAGGAGAACACCCTGAGGGAGGAGAAGATTCCTCTGCCTTCCATGGCTTCATGGCTTGGGGCTGTTCATGGCCCCCAAGAGACAGTAGCTGGTTCCTCACTGGACAAGCCCAGGAGCAAGCTCTGGCAGGGCCTCTGCCCGCGAGCTGAGGGCTCAGAAATCCCCCCCAGCCCTGCCCCCAGTGGAGGGCTGTACCAGCCTGGAGGAAGGGGCACCTTTCTGCCATCCAAGCAAAGGGTCCATTAGCACTGTGCGAAGATGCGGCTGACAGGTTGAACAGAATGATGCCACCTGACAACAACGCCGTGTCCTTAAGAAGGCTCCGTCTTGACCTGGGCCAAAGTACTGACAGGGTTAATCCTCTTTCTCCTCTTTGATGCCAAGTGATGCTGAATCTTTCAGCTACTTCTCCTCTGAAGAAAAGGAAGAAAAGAGAGGTTGGCAAGCCCCCCACCCGCATCCCTCCATCCTGCCCCCTCCCCCAGCAAAGCCCACATCTCCGTACTCAGGAGCTGGGAGGTCTGAAGTCTTCTGAACCTTCCAGCCAGGAGGGAGGTCAGGGACAGGAGCTGCCTGCCTCTCACACCCCACAGTCTCTGAGAGGAGAGTGAGAGCCAGCCACATCAGCGAGCCAGGCCCCAGGTCCCTCTCCGCCCTGGGATTGGTCTGGTAGCATTTTGTGTTAAAAGCCGACATATAAATTTGTAGACGTTCCTTGTGAGCAGATTGGATTCCTTCATAGGGCTCTTAAGTGCTGCCATTTAGCCAGATTTAAAGGAGGCTCAGGCCACCGCCACTCCCCACCGCCACCCCTCCTTGCGCTGACCCCTCCAGAGTCACCCAGGAATCGATTCCAGGCCAGTCCCACCGGAGACAGCCAGGGGCTTGTGCACACTCCAGCCCATCTCGGCGCTGCCCGTGCATCCTCTTGGCTTTCCTCCCTGCCGCTCTCAGCTCTCCCTCCGTCCTCTCCCCAGCGTCCCGCTCCCTTTCCCTGAACCGCTCCCTCCTTCCCGCCTTCCCCTCTTTCCTCCAGTCTCTCCCTCCTCCTGTCTGCGCTGCCTGCCGTGGCAGCTGCTTCCAGTGCAGTGAGATGCACCAATTCATTCAGCCTCACAGACTCTTTAAGGTCGTTACTAAATATATCAAGCAGAAGAAAAGGGTCTTTTTTTCCTATCTCTGAGCAGGGAGAATAAATGCTGGCCTTAGGATCCAAGCTGGTCCTCCCTGATCCTGAACGGCAGGTAGTCCAGAGCCAGCCTGGTTACCGGAGTTCACCCCTCCCAGGCACAAGCAGGGGGGTGACCCCAAGAGGAGGGGCAGAGGTGAAGTGGGGTGGGGTGCAGGGGATGCCAGGGAGACACCCGGCATTAGGGATGCAATCCATTTTATATCTTCAAGAGTTAAACAGCCCTGGAGACAGTTTCCACCAAAGCTATTTCTCCCCATCTAGATTAATTTTTTTTCCTTTATTTTTAAGGCAGTTGTGCAGTGTTGAAGGAGGCTGACTTGCCAGTCCTGGAGAAAGTTTTCTATTTGAATGCCCTAAGCAATGTTGTCTGATATTTTTCTAAGTTGGAAGCTGATGACCTTGCTGCTTGAGCAGTAACGGGTGGGTGAAGCGCCAGACTTCAGTGTTATGATTAGATGAAATGTACAACAAAGTTAGCCTGCATGTTACAGCCAGGGTGAATGCCTGGCCGCCTCCCTCGTCTGGGGTCATGGCTTCATGGCAGCTCCTCACTCTATCCAGTCCTCCTCCCTACTACACACAGACACAAGGCCTTCCTGGGAGTCTCTGAGACTCCATCCCCTCCTCCTCGTGTGTGTGGGCAGAGCAGGCTGAGCTGTGAGTTCAGAGAAACGCCTCTTCCCCATGCAAAAATATCTGCCGCACACAGCACGCAGCACCCATCGTTCAGAAGTTCTTGGAGGGGAGATAAAAATATAAGTGATATTTTATCTTCAAATCAAAAGTAGATAAGGTCAGTGGAGAACGTGTAGGGCAATCATTTGTAACCTTTTGTTCTTTTATGAGACAAAGAATGCTGTGGCTGTGTCCCCAGGTGAGGTATGCATGCTGTCACAATCACAGAATTCTGCATACCCTTGTGGACAATGCGTGAACCTCTGGGCCTGTCCTTAGACTTGCTGAACCTCCAAGTAGGAGCCATGGGGTCCAGGGAAGGGAGGCTGGGGACACAGGCATTTCAGTGACCGTCCAAAAAGAAGGTGCAGTGACAATGGTCAGGGAAGAGAAGTTCAGTGCAGGAGATGTCACTGACGCCCCAGGCTGTAATGGGTTCAGGCTGGAGGAAGTGGTGCCCACGAAGTGTCTCAGGGAGCTCGGAGAACAGGACTGAGATGTTTTCATTCGAATTAGAACTCGGCAGGTTGTTGTTGGTTACCTGGGAGAAGAGTTCCAGTGGGAAAAGGGGAAGGAGTCAGATTTTCCAGGTGTGGCCCAGGGGCAGGATGGGGGGATGGTTAGTGTAGACTCCGTCCTCAAAATCTTGGACCAGAGCAGGGAGAGGCAGCAAGTGCTTGGGAAACGCAGAAGAGGGAGCTGTTTTTTTCTGGGTGGGGAGTCAACAGGAGGACTTCAGAGGACAGGAGTTTTGAGATGGATCATTGAAAAATAAGTAGGAATTCACCAGGCAGAAGAGGGAGGCCACGGAGGGCATTTCAGGCGGGGAGAAGAGCATTTTCATGGAGACGGAGGCATGAAAGACCACACGCTGTATTTGGAGATCCAGGAATAATGTGTTGGCGCTTGGAGTCTGTGAGGAGAAGAGTGGGAGGGAGGTGTCACTGAAAGGCAGGCAGAAGCCAGAGGGCACAGGGGCTGAGGAGTTTGTGCTTCATCCTGTCAGGCAACGAGCAGTCGTGGAAGAGAGATTTTTAAACATACTTTTTTTTTTCCCCCTTCTGATTCTAAAAGCCATACAAGCTCATTATAAAATTTCTTTAAAATGTGGAAAAATTATAAAGAAACATACACATAATTACTGTTAACATTTTGGCATATTACTTTTAGTCTTCTTCTCGTACACTGTGTTTCATTTAATCTAAGACACCATCACTGGGGAGCACATCATTACTTTATGTGAAGTTACACTTACACAATGCTTCTTTTCAGAGAGAGAGGCACCCCTTTTCAGATGGGTTAAAACGTTGGGGGTGGGGGTTGGAGATCTGTGCCTTGGAATCGATGAAATAAGGCGCTTTTTTTTTTTTCAAACTTAAGTTCTTCTTGTGTTTCAAATTTGGCATCCTGCTTCTTGACTCAGAATTATAGCACAAGAATTCTTTCAGGTTATAAAAGTATTTGTAAAAATGATTTTTAACAACTGTGTAATATTCCATGGCATGGATATTCCACAATTTATACAACTGTCTTCCTATCAATAGGTATTATGTTGATTTCTACTACTGTACATAGTTTTTTTATTTTGTTTTCTGTTTTTAATATTTTTCTCAGGGACTTCCCTGGAGGTCCAGTGGTTAAGACTCCGTGCTCCCAATGCAAGGGGCGCAGGTTCAATCCCTGGTTGGGGAACTAAGATCCCATATGCCGTGCAGTGCAGCCAAAAAATATATTTTTTTTCTCAAAGATAAATGTATACACCACAAGCTAAACATTGATATTGTATAATAAGACTTATCTTTGACAAACATATGTTACACTTTCTATCTCTCCAAGGGATATAAATAAACTGTTAGTGAACTTAGCTGCAGCTCTCTGTTCAGTCCCTTTTTTCTAATTCAGTAATTAGAAAACTTCAGTAGCTTTTGTTTCCTAACTGTGGTAAAATGCACATAACATAAAGCTTACCATCTTAATCATTTTTAAGTGTACCGTTCATTGACATTAGGACATTCACACTGTTGTACTACTGTCACCCCCAACCAACCACAGAACTTTTTTCATCTTGTCAAACTAAAACTCTGGACCTATTAGACAATAACTCCTCACTCCCCTCCCCCCACCTCCTAGAAAGCACCATTCCACTTTCTGTGTTTTTGAATTTGACTGCTCCGGGTACTTCATATAAGGGGAATCATGCAATATTTGTCCTTTTATGACTGGCTTATTTCACTCAGCTTAATGTCTTCAAGGTTCATCCTGTTGTAGCATGTGCCAGAATCTCCTTCCTTTTTAAGACAGAATAATATTCCTTTAAATACGCCTTTTTAAGGTGTGTGTCTGTACCACACTTTGTTTATCCATTCATCCATCTGTGTGCATAAGCGTGTATCTGAATTTTGGACTCTCTAGAATAGATTCTTAGTCATCGATCAAGAGATATTAAAAAATTTTTTTAACTCTTGACATGTATACAAAATTGCTTTCCAAAAACTTTACACAAATCTGTACTCTATCAGTGTATAAGTATGCATGTCAGGACTTCCCCTGGTGGTCCAGTGGTTAAGAATCCGCCTGCCAATGCAAGGGACATGGGTTCGATCCCTGGTCCGGGAAATCCCCACATGCCGCGGGGCAACTAAGCCCGTGTGCCAGCACTACTGAGCCCACACTCTGGAGCCCGCGTGCTGCAACTACTGAAGCCCGCACGCCCAGAGCCCGTGCTCTGCAACAAGAGAAGTTACTGCAATGAGAAGACCAAGCACTGCAACGAAGAGTAGCCCCTGCTCGCCACAACTAGAGAAAGCCTGCTCGCAGGAGCGAAGACCCAGTGCAGCAAAAAAAAAAAAAAAAAAAAGTATGCATGTCAGCATTAGATATTATTTTTTGGTTTTTTTTTATTACTTTGATACTAGAAAAATAACGTCATTTTTTTAACATGCATTTCTTTGAGCATTCTTAATGAAGGTGAACTTTTTCTTTTATCTTCATTAGCTGGATGTATTCCTTCTTTGTAAATTATTTTTGTGTCCTCTAATCATTTTTCTATTAAAGATGTAGTGTTTTACTTATTACTTTATATGTGCTGCCTACAGATTAACGATTCCTTCAAACAGTCACCAGTGTTCTCAGAGCCCCTCCCATCTGTGTCAGGCGCTGTCTAGGCATTGGAGATACTGCTGTGATCCATCAGACAAAATCCCTACCCTCATGGAATTTACGTCCTAGTGAGGGAGACATTAAACAAGATAATAAGCACACCATGTAATATGTTAGATGGTGTAAGTGCTAAGGAGAAAGGATCAGTTGGGAAAGAGAGGTAAAGTGTTGGGGCTGGGTGTCAGGGGAGCCTCATGGAGTCTGAGACCAGCCCTGTGGGAGGTAAGGGAGGGAGCCCCACGGTCATCAGTCAAAGGGTCCAGCCCATGCAAAGGCCCTGAGGCAGGAACACTGGTGCCTGTGAAGTTAGGAAGGGGAGGGCGGTGAGAAATCACGTCTGGGTGTGGCCAGAGCAGCAGACCATGTCGGTCCTGAGGGCTGCTTGCTCAGCCTTTAGCTTCTTCCTCTGAGTGAGGAGGCCATTGGGAGATGGATTTTGAGCAGAGGGGTGATGTGCTGTGAATTCCACTTTAAAGGATAGCTCTATTTCCACACTGAGAATAGACTGAAGGAAGGAAAGGAGGGAAGCCGAGACAAGTGTTGGGGAGATCTTAGAGCAATTCAGCTGAAAGGTAGTGGGGCTTAGACCAGAGGTCAGCAGAAGTGTGAGAAATCAACCAGACACTGGTTATATGTAAGGCGGAGGCAACAGGATTTGCTAATGAATTGGGTGTAGGGAGTGAGAGGAGTCACATAAGACTTGGAGCTGTGAACCCGAGCACGTGGAAATCAGCAGTTGAGAAAGGAAAGAGAGCAGGAGTGGCTCTAGGGGGCCGATGAGGAGCTCCGTTTTTGACAAGTTACATTTGAAACGTCTATTAAACATTCAAGAGCAATGTGGAGTAGGCAGCCGGATATATGAGTCTGGAGTTCAGGGAAGAGGTCCAGGGTGGAGATACAAATTTGGAAGTTGTCAGCATGTAGACGGTATTTAAAGCCCTGATACTGTATGAGGTCACCAAGGAGGAGGAAGTGGATGGGAGAGAGGGAGAAGCCCCAGAGCTGAGGCTGCTGCCTCCAACATTAGGAGAGATTTGCACCCTGCAGCATGGTGTTGGCACCCTGGGGGTTAGCAGGCTGGGAGCGGGCAGGGATGGGGGCAAAGACGTGATCGGATCTGTGTTTCAGATCAGTGGCTCTGCGGGGTCACCCGTGGTTTATCCCATCTCCCCTGAGCATGGAGGGAATATGAGAGCTTCCCATTAGAGGTCCCCAGCAGGCAATGGTGAATGTCTCAGATTTCCATTTACTTTTGACCAAAGATCAGCTAACTCTTTAATCTCGAGAGCCATCATCAACAGGGCGAAGCACACTGGCAGCCCTTTGATATTGCCATGGGGAAATGCAGGCTTTGGAGAAAGGAAGGAGGAGAAAGTGAGGAAGAGCAAGGGGTCCAAAGGGCTTAGGGCAGCACTGTCTTCCCACCCACTCCTTCTTTAAAGCAGTGATTCTTAAGGGGCTGGGGAAAGGGAGGAGCATCAAAACACCTACGGAGCTTTATCAGCCTACTTTTTCCTGGCCCCCATACTCCTGACCCCAGGAGATTCTAGAACCCTTCCCTGCCCCAACATGAACCTCTCCCCATCCCCGATAGAGAGCCCTCACTTTCAAGGGCAAATATACTCTCAGATTGTAGCTGGGATGGAATAGCTTGGCCAAAAGGATGCCTTGCAGATTCATGAGTCTCTCCTATGTGGCTCAGGAACATGTCAGTGTTAAGAAGCATGACTATATCATTTGTCACTCAAACCAGGGCACTTTTGACATAATACCCAAATACCTAATAATTTCCCAGAACAAGAGACAAACTGGGATTGTCCTGGGGTTAAGACCACCAGCGTAGCTCCAAATATGCTTGAGAAATTCCAGTATCAGTATCACCTAAAAGAGATTACTTTAAAGATAAATCTCTGAGGGCTTCCCTGGTGGCGCAGTGGTTGAGAGTCCGCCTGCCGACGCAGGGGACACGGGTTCGTGCCCCGGTCCGGGAAGATCCCACATGCCGCGGAGCGGTTGGGCCCGTGAGCCATGGCCGTTGAGCCTGCGCGTCCGGAGCCTGTGCTCCGCGACGGGAGAGGCCGCAACAGTGAGAGGCCCGCGTACCGCAAAAAAATAAAAATAAAAAATAAGACAAATCTCTGAGCCCATCTCCGGATGTACTGGCTCAAAGTATTTGGGGATGGGACTCACCCTTGGGGGAGGAAGTCTCTCTTTATCCCTTCATCTCTCTTTTCTTTCCTCCGGAGGTGTTTTACAGTCTTTTTGGACAGGACTTTAGCAAGAAGGAAGAACTGCTGGTTGAGGAGGGCTCCTTTTTCCTGCAGTGGGTTGCCGTTCTGTTTCTAACTCATCCTAAAACTGTGGTAGCATCGCCTTCCTGGGAAACGCAGCCCTCACCATGTGCTCAGGACGGTCAATTCCTTGCCTCCTTCTCTTGGACACTGTGCTGCTACATTTTCCCTGACTAGACCTTGGGCTGTGATGGTAAGACAAAGAATTATCCCTCTGACTATGCGCACTCAGGACTCTTAAAAGGACAGCAGGATTAACTCCTTAGATGTCAATCCCCTGGCATGTGTCCTGCCCACAAGCCAGCCACTCCCCTTTCATAACCCATTCTGACTCTGTCATCTGTGAATTTAAAACCTTTTGAGTTTCATTTATATTTTAAGCTTGTTTTCTTTTCTTTGGATTACAAATGCCATAAATTTTCTACCTGTTGAATAGCGCTTCCTTTATTTGTCCTAGATATCAGCTCTTTCTCCTTGTCCAGCTCTTAGACTCCTGTAAGGTAGAAGACGATGAATCCTTTTTTTTTTTTTTTTAATGAAGCACTAATAGCTACTTTTTAAAAAAATATTTATTTATTTGGTTGTGCCCAATCTCAGTTGCTGCAGGCGGGCTTCTTAGTTGCGGCATGTGGACTCTTAGTTGCGGCATGCATGTGGGATATAGTTCCCTGACCAGGGATCAGACCTGGGCCCCCTGCATTGGGAGCGCGGAGTCTTAACCACTATGCCACCAGGGAAGTCCCAAAAGGCGATGAATCTTTAGGGGAAGCCATATAGACCCTTTTCTTATATGGCACAACTATTTCAACAATCATAGGGCTGGGAGGGATCTTGAACATGGGCAAGTTGAACTAACTTTTCCAATTACACCCGCCAGATCTCCCCCTTCCTTGTAGTTGCCCCGTCTGCTGGAGTATACTCAGTGACAGAGCACTCGCTACTTCCATAAGCACCAGCTCCAACTTTGCAGAATGTCTTTTTAATGGTGTCCCCACCAGCTTCATTGAGATATAATTGACATACAGCATTGTATAATTTTTGTATACAGCTAGATGATGTGATACACACATATATATTGAAATGATTACCACAATAGGGTTAGTTAACACAGCCATCACCTCACAAAATGTTTTTTGTTGTTGCTGCTTAAAAATCAGCCTCCCCTAAGATAGAATGATTCATGTGGCAATGGATTAGAGTTGGAGACATCATTGTGACCTCATGTCTAGCTTAATATAGATACAGACGGTTACATATAAAAATATTTATAGATACGTATATATACATGGGTTAGTATACTTCCTTGCTGTGTCATCTGAGGGCCTAGAAGCAGTGGACAATTCAGTAGCAATGAGCACACCGAGTCCCTATATCTTTGTTTCTAAAAACATTCTTCAATAAAAGGAACCAGGGCTTCCTGGAGAAATGGCTGATTCTAGGACTAGGGCAGGAAATATACAAGACGAACCTGGAGCATCTGGTAGTGCTAGAATGTAAGGACGTGATCAAAAATCCACAATGATGGGTATGTTAAATAGGCCAGGAGCCAATGGGAAGAGCTCCCAGTGGCCAAAGCTGGAGCAGTTTGAACAACAACAGAAAGAAGTATTGAATTATAACCCAAAGTATAAAACAAATAAATGAGCAAATATATAAGTGAGGGAGAATAGACAAATCTCCCATGTAGAAGAATTCCAAATAACTTATATAGATACTCCATCCTCAAGGAGGTGAAGCATAGCTCCCTACTCCTTAAGTGTGGGACCTCCCTCCAAAGGGTGCAGTATGTCAAGGAAGGGGAAGACTAACTCTGTAGCGGGCAAATCTGACAAACACTCCCGCAGCCAGGTGATCAAGGTCAACATCAATAGGAATAAGTCCTGTTGATAGTATGTACCCTTGATATGAGGTGATGAAAATGGGTCTTTACCTCTGTGGTTTTTCTTCCCAAAACCCATAACCCGGGTCTAACCATGAGAAAAACATCAGGAAAATCCCAACTAAGTGACATTCAACAAAATACCTGATCAGTACCCCTGAAACTGTCCAGGTCATCAAAACTAAGGAAAGTGAAAAGGTGTCACAGCCAAGAAGAGCCTAAGGAGACATGACAACTAAATGTAATGTGGTGTCGTGGATGGGATCTGGGATAGAAAAGGGACCTTAAGTCAAAACTAAGGAAATCCGAAGAAAGTATGGACTTTAGTTGATGACTCGAGACAAATGTAACGTACTAATGTAGGATGTTAATGATAGAAGAAATTGAGTATGGGATATACGGGAACTCTGTGCTATATATGCTGTTTCTCTGTAAATCTAAAACTATCCCAAACTTAAACGTTTCTTTTTTAGAAAGTCAGCCTTTCCTGCCTACCACTCACCTTGGCTCTGTCCTTGGCCTGAGTCCACTCTCCAGCACAGCCATCAGACCCACCTCTCCCCCTTCTCATCTCCAAGTCAGTTATCTCCATCTCCTTTATCAGATCCTCTGAGTCCTGGTTTCAGTTTCTCTCACTGACCAGATCACCATTCTCCAGGCAGCTCAGTTTGACAACTGCCCCCCAAGTTCATTGACTTGCCCAGAACTGAACACAGCACTCTGAGTGTGGCTGCTCAGCCCAGGGAAGAGCAGGGCTCTGTCACCTCCTTCAGTTGGTACACTATATCTCTATTAGTATAAGCCACAGTGACTTCAATGACTTGTACTTTGGGGGGCTGCCACCTCATATTAATATCTCAACTCAACACCCCATTTTTTTCAAACAGACTCACTACAATCAACATAAGGAATAACTCTCTGCAAAGTTGAAGCTTACCCAAAAAATGAGGAATTGCCTCTGGAGGTAGTGAGTGTTCCGTCAATGGGAGTATTCAAGTACACTTGGCAGTACAAAGAAAGGGGAGATTTGGCAGTTGGAACTGAAGAAGGAAGTTCAATCCAATAACATTTAAAATCCCCTGGACAAGTTACCTAACTGCTCCTGCCTCACTTTCCTCATCTTTAAAACAAGAATAACAATAGAACCTACCTTGCATGGTGTTGAGGATTAACTACATTAATATGTATAAAGACACTTAGAACAGTTTTTAGCACACAGTACTCTATAAGCATTTGCTATTATTTTAAGTTACTATTTAATATTTGTTTCAAAGATGGAGATGGTCCAAGTATAAGACCTGCCAGCAGCCCCTATAAATCACTCCTGACCCAGGTCCCTTTTGGATCCTGGCTCCCTCCCAGCTTTATGTCATTTGCCCATTTGATCAGGAGGCCCATCAGTGTCCCGTTCCGGTTCATCTGTGTGCATGTTGAATGGAAGGGGATGGAGGGAAGAGCCCAGTGGTAAGTGTGATGGGGTGATAAGGCTGGGTCTCCCACCAGCTGGGCTGGGGTGACGCTGGGAAAATGAAATACCCTTCATCTCTCGGCACCAGATTGGTCTCCGCACAAATTATGACAAGCGCCTTACACATGCTAATGACCAGCTTCCTTTGGTTTTAAAGACCAGTCATTTCAGGAACATCAGGGTAAATAAATGATGGGCTCAGTAGCTACTGAGAAAGAAATTAGAGGTGCTGGCATCTGAACTTAATTAGACTCCTGTGCTCTTTATAAGACCTGATAAGGTCAGGCAAATACATTCAGCATTAATAACATTATCAGCACCGTGTGATTGCCAAGCCTTGCCAGAGTCAATGTGTCAAGTTTTTGTGACTTGAAACATGTGGCTTCTATTCACACTCGGGCTTGTTTCTTATGTGCCAGCAGCTGGTGCCACATCTGGAAAGCCTGTCTCTGCTGAGACTTCTTTTCTCCTATGAGTGTTTTATGGGACACCCCACCCCAATCCTTTTAAGAGAAAAGAGCTCATTCGTTCATTCTCTGACGGCCTGTCAAGGGTCAAGAGGCAGCCCTGTGCATTTGCTGCAGGGGGACCCAAGTGGACAAGATGAGCTCATGGTCCAGGGCAGTGAGCCTTGAACATCAATGAGCAGAATAACTCTGGGGGAGGGGGTGCTTAGGAAAGAGGCATCTCCAGACCCTACTCCAAGCCCACTGGGTTAGAATTGCAGGGCGGGGAGGGGGCGGGGTCATGGCCTGGGGCTCTGCATTTCTCACATGCTCCCCAGGTGACTCTGATGACCACACTTTAGGAAATACTCATTGAAGGGTTGTCAGTCGCCCATAAGCCACCCACCATAATGCCTCGGATCATCGGTGTCATTAGCAAGCATTTCATTCTGTCTTGAAACAGGATCAAGTGAGACTTCACAGAGGCTTACAGCACAAGCTGAAGCCTGAGAGCTCACGTAGGTGGAAAGATAGTAAAATGGTCACTGAGATCTGATTTTGAACGGAAATACGGTTAAGGCATGAGCCCTGGAGACAGACAAACTGGAATGAACTCCAGCTCATCACCTGGTGTCTGTATGTTCTTAGGCAAGTTATATCAGCTCTCTGAGCCTCAATTTCTTCATCCATAAAGGGCACCTACCTGCCTCTAGACAGGTTTAAAAAGGGAATAAAGAATAAATACCATAGTGCAGGGTATTTACCAAGTTGTCAGTAGATTGCTCCACAAGTGATACCTACTAATAAAAATAGTACTAACAAGAAGTAACAGTCAAATACGAGTCTACCTTACTGAGGGTTTTCTAGGTTATCTTGTACAGGCCATGAGTTGCCATCAAGGTTTTAAAAGCAGAGTTTGTATTTCATTTAGTCAGCCAATAAAGATTTATTGTGCACCTACTATGTGCCAGGCTGCGACGAGCACCGGAGCTGATTAGTCTGTGTTTAAGAAGACGGCTCTGGTGGCCGGATTGAGGGATGGATTGGAAGCAAGAGATCATTACAGACCGTTGCGACGGTCCAGGGCCAGTGGTCCTCAAACTTGAATGGGCATCAGAATCACCTGGAGGCCTACTTAAAAACACATTTTTCTGGGTTTCATCCTCAGAGTTTCTGATGTGAGGAGTCTGGGTTTGGGGTCTGAGAAATTTGCATTTTTAACTAGCTCCAGGGATGCTGATACTGCTGGTCAGGAGACCACTCTTTGAGAACCGCTGGTCCAGGCAAAAGAGGAGAACGTGAAAACATAAAGAAGATGTAGGCACTAACTAGGGATGGTGCGGAGCTGGTTCTAAAACGGACAGGAAATGGTGATGACACGGCCCCAGGGACACTGTGGCTGGGCAGCCTCTGCGTCCGGCTTCCAGGTTTGCTTGTCCTTGGATTTTCTGTGCACCTTGGGGTCCTGCCAGCCCACCAGCTTCAGGGGTAAGGAGGAGGTGCTGGCCATTGTGGGCTGGCCGTACCTTTGGAATCTTTAGTCCTGTTGTCCCAGCAGGGTTTCCCAGTGTGGTCTCTCTATCTCTGTGTATGTTCAGAGGAGAGCCTTTTTTTTTTTTTTTTTTTAATGTCTTTCTATTCCTCCCGGATGTTGATGCCGCCAAGATGCGCGGGTACCGTTCCGCAAGAGTGCCCGAGGTGTGTATTGAATTTCGGTCCTGGATCATTTAATGCGTGGCGACAGAGAGAGCAGCTGTTGTTGGGATTCATGTGGAATTCTCCACCTTTTCTATTTTCTGTACGGAAAGACCGCAGAGGCTTGCTCAGCAGCCGGCCCCGAGTTCCCTGCCTGTAAGATCCTCATGGCACCAGGAACCCCTGGTCCCCACGGCATTGCCAAAGCTCCTGTGAAAGCCAGTGGAAAATTGGAACATTTGTGCAGGTCTTCAGAACATCCGTTTCATTTAAAGCTCTCCGCAACTGGAGCCGTTACTGAATCAAACAGCGAAACAAACATCAATAGCCTAATAATATTATGTTCTGAAATGTGTTCTTTAATAATGACTGTGAAGCTCTTTGAGGCTGGAATGAGTCTGTGTGTGCACTAAACGGTGATCTGCATTAATTCCTTTCCAGCTGCTAGTTTTGAAAAATGGTTCTGAGTATTTCTTACTGATGCAGGGTGTCGTGTTTTCTGTGGATCAGAAAACTTCTCCTGGGTCGCTGGCTGTGGCCTCCCCCTCCTGGTCTTGTTTGGGAAGGCTGCTTCGGATCCTCTCAGCCTCTCCTTTCTTTTACCTAGAGTGTTGCCCAAGAAACTGGCCAGGGAGACCCAGCCCTGTGACCTGAGACCCAGTTACAGACGGGCACCGAGTGAAGGGCACAGCCACAGGTATGGAGGCTGCACGCCCAAGAATAGGGATCTGTTTGGTTCCTGAGCACAGTGAGGTTCCAGGGCTTTCTGAAGAGAGTTAAAGACACGGAAACTGTCTTCTGGGATCTTGTGTTCTAAAACAGACACCACCAAAAAGGGTAGACACCAGCAGTAAGTCCATATGGAAATTAACCAGTTACCATTCAAATTAGATGCAAGCCTGGGGTAGGTGCTTATTGTAGACAAAGGCATGAGATCAACGCCTGTGAGCATTGGGGTGTTTATGTTTAAGTGGAGTCAGAATTCTCTTCCTTAGCTACCACCACCCTAAGGGGAGGAAGAACGAGAAGAGAGTGTATATTGGCTTTTGGTTTAGGATTGGGAGGCCTTAGAGAAGTTAATAATTTCCCCAAGATCCTACATCGCCTTGGTCTACTCCATGAACACATTCCCCCCCTCTCCTTTCCCTCTGACCCAAGATCCAGACTGATATGTTTTCTAATATCATTGAAATTATTTTCATTGGTTTTAGAAAATAATTATATTGAAGAATTTAAAACATATACAAAAGTAGACAGAGTAGTATAATGAATCCCCCGTAATTGGGGTGGGTGTTTTCCCAATCATTGATGTCCTGGAGTGAAGTATGGGTATCTCTTGTTTGCAGTAACAAAAGATGAGAAAAAGAACAGGTTGTTGGAGTAGGTAGGGGGTGGGGTGGAATACAGTGTTACAAGTGATAGAAAGCAGAATTTACCACTTCTGTTGACTTCCATTCCCTGAGGGGTCTTCAAACTTGGACTGGTAGAACCAATAATCTACTAAGGGAATACAGCCTAGGCAGGTGAGGTGCACAACTGAAATTAGATCACAAGACAAGTCACGTCCCAGGGACTGGGAACCGGCAGCTGTGCTCTTAAGGATACATGGTGATGCTGGAAGAATGGCGCAATTGGAGAAGAGAAGAGGCAAATTGTTTCAAACGGGGAAAAAAGAGTGCCTGTCAACTAACCAACAGTAAGTTGGAACAAATAGCTTATATACTTTTAGGACACCGTGTGATCACCAGGACCTAGCACTGGCTGCCTACGAATAATCCATACACAACTAACCTTGCTTCCTCGCAAGGAGGCATTTGGCTGGTGGATTGGCAGGATGCTATCTATGGACACAGCTTAGTTTCATTTTAGGGAATCAGTTAACGGTCTCCCCACGTGTTACTGTAACTAATATGTTGACCCGTGAGTCAGATGATCATCCTCTTAGCAGGATCACGGTCCTGAAAGTTGATTCCGAAAGGGAGGCTTTAGGTAGACTGCCTGGGGCTCTGTCCCGGGTCCTGCCTTGATGAACCTCTTTCGTATCAATGACTCAGCTGAAGAAATGGAAATCGTACTAATCAGAACTGTAAATGGCAACTAAGCCCAGAGATGAAAGAATTATGATTCGACGTTTGAAGAGGAAAAGATTTATTATGCAAGCAGTTACTTTATCTTAGAAACACACTTGCACGTATAGATGTGTGTGTGTGTGTGCGCTTGTGTGCACAAGTGTTTTTCATTTTCCACGTGGGTACCTGGTTTGACTTGGAGGACACTAGTGATGGTATGATGAGCTCTCCTTCCCGTAGAGAAAGGTAGAAAAAACATGACACTGCTGGTAATGATAGCTGCAATGTATGGAACGTCCACTATGTGCCAAACGACAAAGCAGGCTGTGCAGAAAAGAGTTAACATAGTGGGCCTAAGCCTGTTATCCTTAGAAAACCCCATTTGCAAGGTTGGCCTTTGGCTGGCATATGGGAACTTGGACCTGGGGAGAGTTACCACTACCCCCAGGAATTACCACGCCTAGACTGTGGTTTATGCCGAATACCTGCTTTCCTTCTGGGAGTATGGATTTTTGGTATGTCTGAGCAAAGGGTGCCTATTTGACCAGCTCTCAGTACAAACCCTGGGTGCTGAGTCTCTAAGGAGCTTCCCTAGCAGACAACACTTCACACGGGTTGTCACAACCTGTTTCTGGGGACATTAAGCACATTCTGTGTGAATCTACTGGGAGGGGACTCTTGGAAGCTTGTTCTTCCAGACTTCACCCGTGTATCTTTTCCCTCTGCTTGTTTTGCTTTTTACCCCTTCTCTCTAATAAATTGTAGCCATGAATACTATATGCTGAGTTCTGAGATCCTCCTGCAGAATCATTGAACATGGGGTAGACTTGGGGAACCCTGATCCACAGGCTTGATTCTCATTACATCATAGAATTTTTATAGCAATTCTATATTTATAGCTGGTAACTCACAGATCCAGAGCTTGAACCAGGTCTAACTCCAAAGATTCGCTTGTCTTTGGAATCACAGAGTAGCGTGATGCCCTTTTACACTCCCTCGGACACAGGCCCTGAGACTTTCACGGAGAGTCCTGCTGTCCCTGGATTTCCAGACAGTCTCCCAGGCTCATCTCAGTGTCTTCTGGGGGTGAGAATGAATCACTGAACAGCTCACCTTGAAGCAACAGGGGTGAGGGGTGATTCCTACTTTTTCAGGCCCATGGCATTATTCCTGTTAGTTTCATCCCTGTGGACTCTCTCCACGCCTCTTTCTTGTTATCTGCCCCAGGAAGACCAGTTGATTGTATTTTCTGGTGAAGAAGGTGTCGGTGTGAGAGTGACCAAGGGTTAGGGGCTGACGTTGGCTGCAGCCTCACCCCACCACATGGCCACGAGCCTGTCATCCCTCCCTGTTCCTATCAGATAAGAAAAGGGACATGCTCCGAACCCACAGAATGTACAACCAAGACATAAACTTTGGGTGACAGCGATGTGTCAGTGTGGGTTCCTTGCTTGTAACAAATGCGCCACCACAGTGAGGGATGTTGATTGTGGAGGAGGTTATATGTGTGTGGGATCGGGGGCACATGGGAACTCTCTATGCCTTCCGCTCAGTTTTGCTGTGAGTCTACAACTGCTCTAAAAAATAAAGTTTATTCATTAAAAAAAAAACAAAAAAGGACATGCTCTAGCTCTCCAAGTGTGGTTTGGGGTATGGATTAGGGCAGCAAGAGATCACCACTTTCTTAAGAGGGTAAGTAACTTCTAACGTCCCCTGCTACTATCTTTATTAAATGCACTGAAATGTCTTTGAAAGAGAAGAAATTATCCCTTTTCTTTTGCCAACTGGGATATGATATGTCCGTCCTTTCCTCCAGCCTGAGAAGGCATGGAATGCCCAGTTCTCTGACTTTAAACTGCATCCTTCACCTAAGGTGCCCTGGGCTGAGAGAGCCAGAGGTTTAGCGTGGAATTACCTTTTGCATGAGTATTCTGTTTCCAGTGGCCCCCACCCCTTGTCTGCTGTGGCTGCAACAGGACCCTCTCAGGAGTTAGAGGAGGCAAAGAAGGAAGGGACTTCCCGCATGCAGCCCTGGAGGTGGTACAGGGATGGGAAGGAGGAGGGCTCATAGGACCTGCCCCAGTGCACCCAAATTCAAACCCACTTCTGCTGCTTGACACGGGCAGTGATGAGAGGTTATAGTACCTGTGAACAAATGTCATTGCCACTTCTGGTTTCTAAGCCCCTCCCCCATCCTCCCCATCACCCCACTAATGTGTCTTTAACTCTTCACACACGGTAAACCCAACTGTTCAAGCGTGTGAACAGTTCATCGCACTCTAATGCAATAGTACAACCAATGCAGGGAGACAGCCCCACTGCTTCAAAAAGGTACCACCTTCTGAGTGCAGGGGACCAGCCAGCTGAAAGGCAAGCAGAAGGCTATGTAAGAACGTGAGCTCTAGGATCCCACAGGCCTGGGTTTGAATCGGCTTCTGCCACTTTCCAGCTGTGCAATTTCGGGCAAGTTGTTTAACCTTGCTGAGCCTTAGTTCCCTCATCCGTAAAATAGGGGTAATAATAGCTCCTACCTTACAGGGTTGTTGTGAGGATTAAATGAGATCATTTGGCAAAAGTGCACATTACTGACTGTAAGCATTCCATGAGTATCTGCGGCTGCTTCTGCTGTTGACTGATGTTGCTGATGCTGTTAGGAGCGAGCCCGCCTTCCCAGGGCCCAGGGAAAACATACTCTTTTGGTCATCACTCACTCCCTCTCTCCCTACCCCTCAATTCTGTTACCTCTCGCCGCGTTTTAAAAAAATCTACCATTGGCCCCTGTAGAGAGCCCACCAATGCCAGACACACCCTTGCCCCCACGTCTTTTTGGAGCATTTCCTACTCTGCCCCAGAGCCGTGCCTCTTCTCTCTCTTTTTTTTTTTTTGCGGTACGCAGGCCTCTCACTGTTGTGGCCTCTACCGCCGCGGAGCACAGGCTCCGGACGCGCGGGCTCAGTGGCTCACGGGCCCAGCCGCTCCGCGGCATGTGGGATCTTCCCGGACCGGGGCACGAACCCGTGTCCCCTGCATCAGCAGGCGGACTCTCAATCACTGCGCCACCAAGGAAGCCCCGCCTCTTCTCGTAAAATGAGTGTTCTGCTTCTCACAGTGCACTTTCCAGAAAGTTCTCCCTGCCCTGTCACCTCCATCTGGGGGCATGTCTGTCACCCTGACACACCACTGTGCCTTAAGAGGAACAGTCAAGATCTGTGTTAGTGCTCATTCCTTTTGTGAACCAATAGCTGTAGATTTCTGTGATTTAAAGGAAAATCTGACCCAAAGCAAAATTTTTCTTAGTTTGAGTTTTGTTGATGGAGGCAGTGGTTTTTTTTTTGTTTTGCTTAACTACCGCTATTACTGAATATAACATTTAATGATTAGGGGAAGATTCTGTCCAAAATGAAGATGTAAAAGAACAGGCAGTGTGAATCCTTTCTCTAGAGTGCTGGCCCTAGAGGGCGGTCACGGGCGGGATTGAGAGCACAGCCTCCAGAGGCTCATGCAGACCAAGTCCGCACCGAGCACCACCACTTCACAACTAAATGACCTTTGGGGAGTCACATGACCTCCTTGTCCTCATCTGTAAAAAGGGATAATCGGTTCGCTGGGAGGGAACATGAGAACGTTCAGATAACGTCCTTAGCCCAGTGCCTGGCGGGCTGTAAGCAGTCAATAAATGCTAAGTTCTCATTATAACACTTTCTAAAATTCCATCGGAACCTGTGCTTAAAGCAGCTGTTTGGGGGACTTCCCTGATGGTGCAGTGGTTAAGAATCCGCCTGCCAATGCAGGGGACACGGGCCCTGGTCCGGGAAGATCCCACATGCCACGGAGCAACTAAGCCCGTGCGCCACAACTACTGAGCCTGTGCTCTAGAGCCCGTGAGCCACAACTGCTGAAGCCCACGTGCCTAGAGCCCGTGCTCCACAACAAGAGAAGCCACCGCAATGAGAAGCCTGCGCACCGCAACGAGGAGCAGCCCTGGCTCGCTGCAACTAGAGAAAGCCTGCGCACAGCAACGAAGACCCAACACAGCCAAAAATAAATTAATTTTTTTTAAAAAAGCAGCTGTTTTGGAATATATTGAAGAGGTTGGTGTCATCCTGCTTCCTGAAACTCACGTGTCTCGTTCAAATGGAAGCAAATGTAATCGTAAGCCCTTAGCAGAGTCAGGTAAGCTTCCCTTTGCCACTTACATCACACCTTACAAGGGGTTGTACTTGGTCATTGAGGCAGCAGCGGCTTACTACAAGGTCACCTAGAACCCCACAGATATCGGCAAATAAACTTTCGTGATTACCAAAGATGTCAAAAAAAGTCCCACCCCTCCCTCCGGGGCCCAGCTTTTGCAAGTTTCATCATTAGAGCCTCTTCAGGGACTCCTGTCTGAGGCAATGGCTGCACCTTGAATTCACCACGACTGGAACTCAGACCCTTTAGACATAAGTATGGATGACAGCTCCTAATACGTGAGCCAGGAAGAGTGACATCGCATGTCATTGTCCTGGGCTGACACCACCCCTCTCCTCTAGAAGCTCTAGTGAGGGGAAACCCACCTATTCTGGAGAAACATTTTCACTTTCAAGAGGTCCCAGATTGAATATCAAGGGAACTGATCAGTAGAGAAATGCACAAGCCAATGAAGATAACAGTGAAGATAATAGCTCTTCTTTCTTGAGCATTTTTAAGCATTATATGTGCACTATGAGCTTGCTCTCACGCCAGCTCTTTGAGGTAGACAGCGTTACTGTTTCCTCTGCACAGATGAGAAACATCATGTTCAGAGATGTTAGGTAACTTGCCCAAAGACACAGAACCCAGGTGTGTCTGCCTCCAAAGGTGGGGCTCCTCAACCTGGGCCGATGCCCAAACAGTGCCAGGCAGTGAACTGCAGAGCTGTGGCTTGCAAACTTTATTTTCTCAGCCTAACCCTTTGGAGCAAAGAGAAATCTTCTGCAGTCTCCGAACGTCTAAATCAGACCAAAGTGCGGCTGCTGTGGTGGAAGAGGGTTCGGGACCCAGAGCCCTTCTCATCATCCTCTCTTCTTTTCCCCCGGATCCTTGAGGACCTTCAGGTCCCACAGGACACAAACCAAAAGGCTCTGGTGAAGCTGAAGGAGTGTGGGCTTCAGAGCTTCTGGTTCTTCTCTGCGTTGGAGAATACAAGTATTGACCTTCCAGAGCTGTGGGGAAGAGTCTGTGGCTAGTGCGTATGAAGCATCTAGTAGGCCCCCGCCCTCCGGCTACTATTAGTATTATCCTAACTGGTACATCTTATGGGAAAATAAGAGTTAATTCAGAGGGGACTGTAGTGGGTTGATTGGTGAGCCCCCCAAAAATGCACCCATGGCCTAATGCCTGGGTCTTGTGAACATTACCTTATATGGGAAAATATGGGATTAAGTTAAAGATTTTGAGAAGAGCGTGTCCTGGACCATCCAGATGGGCCCTAAATGCAATCACACATCTCCTTAAAAGAAAGAGGCACAGGTGGGGCTTAAAAGAGGAGGCGGTAATGTGACCACTGAGGCAGCGGTTAGAGGGAGGCGGCCCGAAGCCAAGCAATACCTACTGCTGCAAGAAGCTGTAAGAGGCAAGGAAGAGATTCTCTCCTGGAACTTGAAGAGATGCAGTCCTGCCCATACCTTGATTTGGGGTACCTGGACTCCAGAACTGTGAGACAATCCATTTCTGTTTTAAGCCACCCAGGCTGTGGTAACGTTTGTTACAGCAGCCATAGGAAACTAATACAGGGGCTCATTGCCCCCTCTCGGCCCCAGTGCACACTCCATACACGGGGATTGTCTCACACAGAGGCAGGCGTGGAGGGCACGTGCTGGAATCCTTGGAATAAGACGTCAAAGGCGCACACGCACCTCACTCCTGGACGCGGGCAAGCAGGCGGGAGTCCTCTCATCTCCAGCAAGACCTTTCCAAGGGTGGAGTCTCCCGGTCACTGTACATTCCTGCTCAGATATCCACTCTCCCCCTGTACCTCATCCCCGACAATCACAACATTCGGTCGGGTATTCGTAATGCCCAGATTGTCATTTCTGACAACACGTCTGCGTCTCTCTGTTGAGGCCAGTGACCGTGCGGACGGGAGCCTTATTTGTGCTGCCACCCTTGAGCTTCCTCACTGTCCACATCCGGGCCCGGAGGGGGCTCTCAAGACGAGCAGTCATGCCTCCTCGATGCAGCTCTCACTACAGCACCTCTGCCCTCATTTCACTCGACTGTCAGTCTTGAACATTGCATGTGGAGCTGAGCCAGGTCAGGTCTGTGCTGCTGTGCGGGGCTTGTGTGGTCTGGGGTCCGGCCGGGTCGTGCCGTGTTCCTCAGCTGCAGAGACATTCTTCCCCTGGTGGTTCCTCGGCAGCCAGGCCGTGGAGACTTCTCCGTGAGAACCATCTGGCACTGATTTTTCACCTCCACCTTTGAGAATTCACCAGAGCCACAAAGGAAAGAAGCAGTAACTCTTCTTTGGCCACCACACCTGCTGAGGGACTATATCACATGCTAGTTCTGCACTCACTGGTATAATTTGGAGAGAGCTTAGCCGAAAGGAATCCCTGGTCTAGTCAAAATAATATGTTAGTTCATGAATAGAAGAAAAATAAGGCCTTATGGTGGGGTAAAAAGAAACTAGAATTTGGAATCAAAGGAAGCAAATTCAAGACCCAGCCCTGACACTTTCCAGCGGTGTGATGGGCACATGACTAACCCCTGACCTTAGTTTTGCATTTAAAGGGGAGAGGGGATAAATAATAACCCCCACGGGATCGCTGAGAGGATTAAGCCATATGTGTAGGTAAACCAGAAAGCACTAGGCAGCCGCGTACGCATCCCACGAGACCATGAGGTTCTGTGTTTTGAGTCCTGGGATCTGGGCCAGGTTAGCCCAAGCCAGGTACTGTTCCACTAAAGGACTGCCGTTGAGGGCCAGGCTCCTTGCCATTTATTGAAGCTCTGAGTCAAGAGAGATCCCCAGCCAGGCTCCCATCACACGTTGCCCCATCTCCACTTGTACATTGAATTTCAAAAGATGCTGGCTGGTTTTCTCTTATCTCTAAAACAGAGTGTTATGGTCGTGTCTCTTTCTTTCTGAAGGAACCAAATGCAGACATCAAAAGGAGAAGAAGAAAGCTCACGCCATCCCCAAGGGCTGAGTGCTGGCAGGTTCCTAGGCTTGATCTGACCCTTTCCTGACCTGTGTGTGGGGAACAATGTGGGCAGAGCTGCTGAGGTCTGCACCCTGCTGGTCCTGGGAAGGGGTGGTGGGCATGAGGGGGAGAGGGGGGGCGTTTATAGGAAAAGGCTAATGAAATGAATCACCAGTTTCCTATCTGCTCTGAGTGGGACGCTCAAGTAGCTGAGCCCTGGGCTGGGCTCTGCTTGGTAGCTCAAAAGAATGAATAGTCCCTTGGAGTGGGAGTCGACTCAGTTCCAGCAGAAGAGCTAGGAAGGGTGACGACAACCTGTCTGTCGTTCTTCACCCTCAGGGAGGATGTACATCCACCAGTGTGGTTGGGAGACTCAAATGGATTGTGAATTAGTCAATAATATAAATGCTTCTAGGTATTCACACCATAGCTTGTTCTCTGCCTGTTCACCTGGAGCAATGTTGTTATAAACCCCTGGATGGCAGCGATCACGTCCATCCGGATCCTTTCGTACTAGACTCACAACACCGCGTGTCAACTGGTCCTTCCTGGATCTTGAGGAGATTGAAAGGACTAGGGCTGGGTCTCACAGTTTGGTGAACATAAAAACTACCCAGGAGTTTGTTTGAAATGCTGATCCCTGGGCTCAGGAATTTGCATTTTTAACAAGTTCACCAGGTATCTCCGAGGTAAATGGTCTACAGGCTACTCTCTGAGAAATACTGATCCAGACTCACCCTTCTCAGGCTTTAATGTTCACGTGAATCACTGTGGCATCTTATAAAAATGCAGATTCTGACGCAGAGATCTGAGGCCTAAGCTTTTGCGTTTTTAACACGCTCCCAAACGTTGCTGGTGCCATCTATCCCCACCCCCACTTAGAGTAGCAAGGGTCTCTCTACCTGCTGGTCCTCTGCAATCCCGAGATACCAGTTCCTGCAAGGTCTTTAATCTAGATGGACGGTTCAAACGTAAAATGTCTGCGTTACCTAAGACCTTAGATTATAGTCATGTACCTTTCATTTGTAATTAAAATAACTGTTTATCTTGAGTTGCCAGTCAGGTAGGTGATTTCTATACTACAAGCACTTTAAAGAATAAATATCTGGGTACATTGGATACTTTCTCACTAATACTTAACACACAGCATTTTCTGTCCCTAGAGCTTTAATGCACACTCTCTCCAACAGCCAGATTCTGATTAGCGTTAATGCATGGCTAGGGGAATTCAAGCCGTCGTGGCAACAAAGACCCCTCTGAATGAACGCCTTTCATAATTGACAGCTTTATATGTTTTTAAAGCGAGAGTCTCTTCTAGGACTATTTCCTCCAAATCAGAATGAAGAGTTTAATTCATCAGTTAACACTCCATAGCAACTGGAAGGCTTTTGCTGCTTCCTCCAACCATTATTTCTCAAGACACAGCCAGGCATGCCTCCATTAGCTGCAGCATGAGGGAAAACTGGAAGGAACTTGATTTTACCGCAGGGAGGGGACAGCCAGGTGCGTAGGGAATGGAGGCCAGCAAGCAGGACGACACCATCCGCAGGGTCCGGAGAGAGCAAGCGGAGATCCCAGCAGGCAAAGTGGGGACAACATGTGTGGCCCCTGTACCCTGTGGGGCATGGGTGCAGGGCTCCAGCGGTGACTTGTATTAGCAATTCCAAGCAGACAGTTGTCACGGGGGAAGCTCGTCATCACGAAAAGGGCCTGCACCCGGCTAGAGTCTGGACCAGGACTCTGGGCGGACAGAGCCCTGGGCTGGAAGGACAGGCCTTTTCTAAGTTGAAGCTGGCCGTCTCCATCCGCCCATGAACTGTGAGCCACAGGAGCCCCCTGGTCCTTGTCTTCACATGACAGCCCTGCCTTTCACCAGCCAAGACCTGTCTGTCCTCTGCCTTCACCAGGGCCTGTGACCTGTGTCTGGTGACCTATGTCTGCTTGCTTGTCCCACCCGGGCATCAGGCCAGGCTGACTGAGGGCAGCCTCCTGTACACCTCGCATCCAGTCCAGCGCCCAGCTCCGGACTTCCTGCCTGCTGGAGAAAACCACAGCTGTCTCTGACCAGACCCTCAGCAAATTCCTGTCACCTCCATTTCACGGGGTGTTCCTGCAGCTCGATGGGTCTATCATTCAGCTCCTGTCAAACAGGGTAGAAGAACGAGGGCTCCTGGGGGGCTCAGTGAGGCTATCTGTGCTGCAGACAACAGCCATATATTGTGTGCGCGTGTGTGCGTGTGTGCGTACATTTGTGAGCGTGTGTGTGCGTGTATGTGCATGCGTGTGTATGCACACATGCAAAACCTGCAGCTGTGTCATAGTTTACACATTTTCTTTCATCTGACCTTGAGGTAGAGCAAATATTATTAGCCCCACTTTATAGATGAGGAAACTGAATCCTCGGGAATGTATGTACGCAGGTTCCTTTATCAAACACTGTGATGGAGACTAGAAGCATAAAATACAGTCTAGAACTCCTTGGAGCTCACAGTCTTCTATGCTCAAAGCTACAGAGGTAATAATCATAATAATTCATTCTTTCAAAAATATTTATCGAGTTCCCATTATGTGTCAGGCACTAAGTGTAGATGGGAGAAGACAGACATTTGCTCCACACTCAGCACTGTGTTGACTACTTTACAGGCTTTATCTTCATCCTTGGCACAACCCATGGCAGAGGAGCTGGTATCAGGAAGCTGAGGCCTGGACCAGCTGGATGACTGGTTCAAGGATGCCCACACAGCTGGAGAGTTGCAAGCAGGGACGTGCCGTCGGGCAGTCTGGCTTGTGGTCCAAGCTTCTCACTACGGAGCTATACTGCCTCTCAGCCTTTCTGTTCTAACTTCAGGTCCAGTGTGCTTTCTGCTGTCCCGTGTTGCCCACACAGAAGCCACCTCACTCCCAAGAGAAGATGCTCCCACTGCCTTTTCCCAGCCATTCCAAAGGGCTGGAGGCAGGCAGTCCCCATTCCGGATTCAAAACTCCAAATGCCTGCCCTCACCTGCCCCCACCCTGAGCCAGCCCAACCTGTACTCCACCTCTGCCTGTGCCTCTCCCCAGGCCAGCTCCTGGCACCCTGTCCCGGCCTCCCTGCTGTGATTGCTCCACTGCTGAGATGCTGCTCTCGTGAGCATTGGTCCTAGTCAAAGGCTGTCAACCGTAGGCTCCAGCTCCTGGCTCTCAGGATGGACATGTGACCAAAACTGGGCTAATCAGGGCCCTTTCCTGGGGTTTTTCACATCGGAACTGAGGAAAGCAAGCCTCTCCACTCCGTGCTGAGGCTGAGGTGTGAGGCTGAGAGTGTACACAGGTCAGGCCTTGTGAAGAAGGGTGGTGTGAGACGATGAGGCCAACAGAGAAGAGGAGAGAAGCCGGGGGAGAGGAAGTCCTGACGACCTCCTGGTCAGAACCCTGGCTCCAGGCACCCCAAGGCCTCTCTGTTCCCTTGCTCTTCTGGCAGGTTGGACACCTGAACCAGTACTTTCTTCAATTAGTTTCAGGTGGAGTGTTTGCCACTTGCAACCAAAGAGTCCTGATTAACCCAGCCTCCATCTGTCACCTGAATCCCTCCTTTGATAGTTTATGCAATTCCTGCCTCCCTGTCTTCCTCTTTTCTTGAGGTAAACATGCCTTGAGGGATGGAGTCATGGTCTTCGCCATCATCATCAACCATCAACATGAACACCATGACTGAGGACCCGTCTTTTCCTGGCATCGTCCTAGGTATGGAGGGGCTAGAGCTGCAAACACTAGTCTCTGCCTTCTGGTTGCCTCCATGTTCATCAAAATATAAGAAATTCCAAGAGCACAGAGCACGTGCTGAGCACAGATCTTTTTTAGAACAGGGCATAAATCAATCAGTCTGCGTGGAATTTTCACAGAACAGAGACACTCATCACTGCAGATCATTCTGACCTTTCGGTGCCAAACATCCCTCTCTTGAAAAACCATCCATCCCTTAGGACAAAAGGTTTTTATCCTTCGTCTTAAAGTTACCTTCTTATTCTTTGCACTGCATTTGTGGGGCCTTTTCCACCCTGGTTAGCTCCTAGTTCAGGATCAAATGTTTTTGTTTGTTTGTTTGTTTTCCGGGATGCCCTTTCCAGACTTATCCAATTCACTCCCCTGTAAAATCCCCAGCCCCAGGTTTCTCATCATGGCTAGAAACCTCCCATTAACAGTCTCCTTTCCTTTAAACTAACGCCTGGCCTCTGGATATGTCCCCTTCTAGGATACAATCTGTGAGTCTCCTGTTGGAATGCCTTCCCATATGTTTTCTTGTCCTATTTAACTTCAATGGCTTTCAAAGAATTAAATGCGTAAAAAGGAAAAAAGAGCATTACACACAGCTCCAAAGAAATGATCCATGTTCAAGGTTATGCTTTCAAAATGGGAAACAGATGTGGCTAGAAAGGAAAGAAGAATTCAAAGGAGGAGTAGAAAAATAGGGGTTTCTGGAATCCTTGTATTTCTCATTACCCTTCCACCCTTATGCTCTGCACAGACCCTCAAGATATCCTGAGATCCATGTGTCAACCCAACAGATCCAGGCCTCCTTTGTGTAGACCTGCCTACTGTGAATCAAAAGGCTATCTTAGGGCTTCCCTGGTGGCGCAGTGGTTGAGAGTCCGCCTGCCGATGCAGGGGACGCAGGTTCGTGCCCCAGTCCGGGAAGATCCCACATGCCGCGGAGTGGCTGGACCCGTGAGCCATGGCCGCTGAGCCTGTGCGTCTGGAGCCTGTGCTCCGCGGCGGGAGAGGCCACAACAGTGAGAGGCCTGCGTACCGCGCAAAAAAAAAAAAAAAAAAAAGAAAAAAAAAGGCTATCTTAGAGAATTCTACTGATTACTGAGTAATGTTTTTTCCTATTTTCCAGAGATAAATTCTTCTTCCCCTTAGGTCTGAAATGATAGGTCATCGTTGTCTACTTTCTTGTCCAAAAATGTAGCTAGTTAAAAACAAGTTATCCTTTCTCACAGTTCTGTGAGTCAGGAATTTGGGCAGGGTCCTCTGGCAGGGGTGGAGAGGTGCTCTGCTCCATGTGACATCAGCTGGTGTCACTCACTCAGCTGCACTCTGTCGTCAGCTTGGCTGGGCTGGAAGGCCCACGAAGTCTTTGCTCATTGATCTGATGCCTCGGTGCTCTTCCACATGGCCTCTCGCTGGGGCTAGATTGGGCTTCCTCAGAGCATGGTGGTCTCAAGGTGGCCGAACTTCTTACATGGTGACTGGCTTCCCCCAGAGACAATGTGGGAGCTGGTAGGCCTCTTTAAGGCTAGGCCCAGAACCGGCCCACGTTCTGCCAACCGAGGCAAGTCACAAAGCCAGCCCTGAGTCAAGGGAGGCAAAATGGATTCCACCTCTTCCTGGGTGGAGTAACACGTCCATACAAAGAGGAAAGAAAGGGATGGCAGCCATCTCTGGGTATCGGCCACCGTATCCCTATAGCCACTTCGCTCAGAGAGCACGTGCTCGTCTCTTAACCTTAGATAAACCCCATGTATAGAGCACTGTTTTCATCTTACTTAACTCTTCTCAGTCTCTTTTTTTCCCTGCAGATTAGTTTACCTCACAATCTCTATTCTAAGACCTAACACCTTTCTTGCATTCAACTTATACTCTCTCTAGATACTTGTTTCAGAAAACTGTGTGTTCCCAAGTACTGAGCTCAAATTACTTTTTACTAAAGCTTATTTTAATTTTGTGCTCTGTTATGATAACGATGACTTAGAACCTGTAATATACCCATAATATAAGGCTGACAAGCCTTTAAAATCGTTTTCTGTGAAGAACCAAATGGTAAATATTCTCAGCTTTTGGGCCATACAGTCTGTGTTGCAATTACTTAGCTCTGTTGTACAGGAAAAACAGCCACAGAAAACATGTAAATGAATGAGCAGGTCTGTGTTCCAATAAAACTTTATTTACAAATATAAGCAGCAGGCCAGACTTGGCCCCAAGATCTTGATTTTGCTGATCCCTGCTTTAGACTAAGGGATCAGTTTGTCTTTCAATATATATTTTGTCTAATGATTAGCTGTTTGACTTTCACTCTTCTCTGAAATTCACTTCTTCAGTGACTCTGAAAGTCACTCTTCTCTGAAATTCACTTCTTCATCTATAAAATAAGGGTATTGAAATAACCGAGAATAAAATAGCCCCTTACGCCTGTAGTCCTGAAACTGCCACACATCTTTAAAAACCTTTGAAGGAAATGCCCAGAAAGGCCATAAGATGAGTTGTTTCTCTATGATAATATCTCAGAGCTCTGTTGATATTTCCACGACTTTGTATCTTTCCAGGGATCTCTCTATTTTTCTCTCTGGGTCTGTGTATCCTCCCTTCTGTGTGTCCCAGTGTCTTTACAGGCCAATCTCTTTATCTGTGTTTACAGTGTTTTTCTCTCTATGCTCAGGGCTTCATTGCCCCTCAGTTTCCATTTTTCTGTATTCTTGTGTGTCTCTCTTGCATTCGGATTTATACGTGCATCTGTCTCGTCTCCCTGCATCTCTCCCCTGATTATAATGTTGAATAGCTATATATTTTTCATTATTTTCCTTTTTAATGAAAAAAGTTCCCTATTCTTAGTTTTCAAAGTAGTATATTTTTCAAATTTCAGAAAAGTTTCTATTTATGTACAGTGAGATATCATGTATAAACTACACAGTAGCACAGAATCTAATATATAGTAGGTACCCAATAATCATTACATCCCTTCATCTGGCTTCCCCTTTATGTAACTGCCTAAATGATTTTTTTTCATGTAGGTCAACAATTCTCAACAGAGAGAAAGGTTGGTCCTCTGTCTTTATCTATAATGCCTTGTTACTCTCTCTCACCCTTACTCAGGACACCAGCTCCTGGCCTCCTCCTGGTGTCATTACCATGTTTGTACATAACTTGGGGACTAATGTAAGCAGAGGATCAAAGACCAAGCAAGAGACTGGTGGCTCAGTTGACTTTGCTCGGCCACCCAGTGATGATCTGGTACCTCCCAGAGGCTCCTTCTATTTCGTTCGCTCTACAAGTATTTATTGAGTGCTTGTTACGCCCTAGGTGATGGGGAGACAGAAGTGAACACAGCAGACACAGTCCCTGCCCTCCTGAAGCTTATAGTTTCCTGGGAGAAATGGGCAATACATAGGTAACCAAACCAGAGTAGGACAGAGGATGCCGTGACTGGAATACGGAGGAGGAGAAGGTCTCTCCGAGATGCCTTTCAAGGTGAGACCTAAAGGATGAGATGAAGCCAGCCCAGGAGAGAGGTGGAGGGAGGGTGCTCTGGTCAGAGGGCTGGGACCTGCCTGCTGGACCTTTAGGAGCTGAAAGGGAGGTGGTGTGGCGTTACGTGGTCAGCAAGGCAGGCAGCAAACTGAATATGCTCCCAGGCCAGGCGTGATAAAAGGTCTGGGTTTCATTCCAACATAATGGGAAACCACCACAGGGTTTTAGGCAGGAGAACGGCTGATCTGATTTATGTGTTAAAAGATGACTCTGGCTATGGTGTGGGGGATTTCAACTGGTGGGGGAAGTGGGGAAGCAGAGAAAGGAGGCTCTCCAGAGATGGTGGCAGTGGAGGGGGAAAGAAGAAAAAGGATTTGAAATATTTTAAGAGGTAGAAATGATGGGATTGACTGATGAATTAGATGTGAAGTCAAGGAAGTGGGAGAACCAAGGCTGACACCAGCTTTCTGGCTTTGGTATTTGGATGCCCATTGCAGGGAGGAGCGATCAATAGTTCCATTTTGGTCACATTCCATCGGAGATGACTGTGGCGCATGCAGGGGGAGATGTCAGGTAGGCAGTCGGATTTATGAGTCTGAGGTTGGACTGGGGATTTGGGTTGGAGGTATAAATTTGGGAGCTGTCAATCATGGGGTTGGATATTATCCCCTAGTGAAAGGGGATGGAGGGAGGAGAAGGGGCTCCTGGACCGGGCTTGGGGATTCCAACATTAAGAGGCAGAGAGAGGAGGAAGTGCCTACAAAGAGGAAAAGGAGGGGGAACCAGAGAGAAAGAAGGAAAACCAGAGGAGGATGGCATCCTCAGAGCCAAGAGAGCAGAGTGTTATAAGAGGCAAGTGGCCGAGAGCCCAGGCCACTGTGCCAGATACAGCTGAGGGTCCCCAGGAGATGGGACAGAAAGGGCATCCCTATTTGTGGCCTCATGAAAGCCACCAATGGCCATAACAAGGGCAGCTTTGCTGGAGTTGGGGGTGGAATGTGGATAGCGGGTGGGGTAAATTGTCGGTAAGAAAATGGAGAGCACTTGTGAAGACATCTCTTTGAGTTTAGTGACAAAGGGGAATGAAGAAATATTCCAGCAGAAGATGAGAGGTCACAGGTGGGATGTTTGGGGATGAGAAATGTTAGTGTGTGTTTGGAAACTCGAAGTGATTACTATAGAGAGTGAGAGATTGTTCCTCGGCTTTTTTTTTAAGTAATGATGAGAACTTATAATTGTGTGCCTCTTCACAGTTTACCAAGTGTTATCATAACACACACCATCTCTTATCCTCGCAGAGTTATAGTTGAGGAAGCTGAAGCTTAGAGGAATTGAGTGACAGGCTCAAGGTCAGAGCCAGGAAGTGGCAGGCCCAGGACCCCACGCCCTGGCTGATCTTCTTGGCCTGACCCCAAGGCCCCTCCCTGTCGACAGTGGACCAGCGTGAAAACTGGGCGGCACTCACACGAGGATGGGTTGTGCCCCGCTGGTGTCTCGCAAGCAGATTTTTAAATTTCCACTGAGCCAATCACTTGTGCCTGCCGGCCCAGCCTTTGATATTATGAAGTCGCAGCTGCTTTTCAAGAACACAGGACCCTGTCCCACTTCCTAAGCCTGTTGTGTTTTGTTTTTTTTTTGCGGTACACGGGCCTCTCACTGTTGTGGCCTCTCCCGTGGCGGAGCACAGGCTCCGGACGCGCAGGCTCAGCGGCCATGGCTCACGGGCCCAGCCGCTCCGCGGCGCGTGGGATCCTCCCGTACCGGGGCACGAACCCACGTCCCCTGCATCGGCAGGCAGACTCTCAACCACTGCGCCACCAGGGAAGCCCCCTAAGCCTGTTTAATTGAGCTTCAAAGCCTCCTGAATTTCTAGAAGTGCCCAACAATCTCGGGCGGTGTCAGAGAGAGGAAACATGAAATCCCACGTCCCTCACATCCATCTCCCCCGAGTGGTGGGAACTGCAACCCCAGAAGGACCGTGGTGGGACTGTGGCTAACCTCTGGACATCAGTCACCACGTCTGTAAAATCCTAGGGTTGTCATGAGGCTGAAATGAAGTAGTGGGTGTAAAGTACTTAGAAGGGTGCTTGGCACGTGGTGGCCGCTCTGTGAACGCCACCCATGACCGTTTTCCTTTATTTCTCACTCACTTTTATGACAGACACTTGCTGGGCATCTTCTCTCTGCCAACTACGGCTCTAGGCACAGCAAACACAGAGATGTATCCACATGCTTCCTCGGCTCAAGAAGCATATGTTTTAATGAGGGGAAGTGATGTTGGAACACAAACAACTCTGCCTCGTGGTAATAAGCAAGGTGCAAAACGCTGTGGGTGTCCAGGGAAGAGAAGATCACATGTAGCCCAGGCAGCTGGGGCAGGCTTCGTGTGAGGAGTGTAGGACGGGATGGTATGGAACCAACTGGAGCGTCAGCCCCATGCAGAAGAGGGGGAGGGGATAAGGCTGGCTGTCCTGGGGGGAGATTGTGAGAGGCTTGGATATCAGTGCAGCAGACCCAGCCGAAGGCAGCCTGGGTGGGGGGAAGGGGTGGCAACTCCGTGCCCCACCTCCCAGCCTTGCACCCCGTGTTGCTGGGACCCCCTACCTAGGAGCCCTTGGTCTGGCTTTGTGTCTGTAGTCCCTGGGGGGGGGGGGGGGGGGGGGGGTGGTGGGACACGAGGGGACAGTGTCAGGATTCATCCCAGGCTGCCACGTAGGCTTGGGAGGACTCTGCAGCACGTGCTCATCCTGTAACAGATGGAAGATTTGAGCCGGCCTAGTACCCCTACCCCTCTACACCTTAGGGAGTACCCTGGAACTAGCACCCCCAAGTCCTTCAAACAAGAGATGGTCCAGGGCCATCCAATCCCCCAAGGCCACCACCATGGGAGCAGGGACCTTGTGTGCACGCCCATCACCCCCCATTCAGGGTGAAAGGACTGGCCTCCAATAGGTGCAGAGGCCGTGGCCTCTCCCCCCACTGGGGCTGGTAAAGACATTCTCCTTGGGGGAGACCCAAGGGACAGGGGGTGCGAGGAGGGGTGTCAGTGCTGGACTTCATGTGGAGGCTCCTCAGCCATAGCCTGGAGGGGGGCCACACCCGCTCTATGCATCTCCTGAGGTGGGTTAGACTCAAGGCACCATTATTTCAAGAGCATTAGACTAAGAAGTGCTCTCACACGGCTTCTAGTCCAGTGCCTTTCAAACACTGGCTCTGGAATCCCTCGTTTAAACAACATTTTATGGAATGTGATGCATAAAATAAAATGCATCAACATAGAAATGCTCTGGATAAAACTGAGAGGAGAGGGCCCAGAAGCCCGTCCCCAAGACCGCATTTGTCCACACATTTTGTGACCCTCTGATTTAGTCCAACTCTCGTTTTGCAGAAGAGAAACTCAGAACCTAGATTGGGGAACTGACCAGCCTAAGGTCACAAAACTAACCTCTGGAAGAGTCAAGACCTGCAGAGAAGCAAATGAAATCAAGGCTGAGAAAGTGTTTTATAAACTGTAAAGTGCGATAGAAATGTAGGGTTATTATCTCCACTTCACGTGAAGTTCTTGGGCATTTCCCATGTCGCTGCTTTGGGAGAGGCCACCAGAAAAAAAAAAAATGCAGAGGACAAAGAGTGTTGGCATCATAGGCAGTGTGGAAAGAGCACAGGGTTGGACCTGAAGACAGTTAGAAGCCTAGTGCGGCCATGTACGAGCTGTGTAACCTCACTTTGCCTCTCTGACCCTCTGTTTCCTTTTCTAGAAAAATGCCTTCTCTACCTTCTTTCTGGGATTACTAGGGCTCAGGTGAGGCAATGCATGGGAAAGTGCTTTAGCAAGGCCTAGTGCCACAGAACTGTACTGTCTTGTGAGGAGCAGTAATGGTAGTAAACAGAAGACCTGGAGGCTTTGAGGCTTAGTATTTAGCACCCACAAGGCACTTCCTGTCCCTGGGGGCTGGAGCCAGCTGCTGACGGTGCTGGAACCCAAGTGTTCCATCTCTGCTGCCTAGACACGTCCCATAGGTCATGCCGCGCCCTCGATGCACAGCCCTCAGACACTCTTTGTCAAGGTGTCTGAGGCGCAACCTCCCATTACCGAGTGCTGACTCAGCCCCCAGTAAGCTCCGTCTCCCCTTTCGCACACTGTGGCTGCCAGAAGGCGCGTGGCCAGTCACTCAGCATCCCCCAGACTTCACTGGCTCTGCATCTTGGTGACAAAGGGCTAAATTGGTTCTGTTTCAGGAAAGCAAGAAGTGATTTCTCTCAAAGACCTTGGAGAGTTCTTTCCTCCCTCCCCACAGTGTTTTCGGCTGGGGACCGTCCAGAGTCTGGCAGCTGAACTTCACTCGGGGTGTACACGCTCAGGTTCAAACAATGGCAGTAGCCCGGGGACTAATGGATGGGGGGTGGCGAGGTTCCTTTGGAGAGCCTGACAGGTGTTCCAGGAGGAGGGAGGAGTCCAGACATTCCTGGCCGTGCTGCCTGGGGTGACCTTGGACACACCACTTTCTCCACATGGAAAGGCAATGGGAAGAAATCGACCACGGGACACCTAAGCCCTTATGACTCAGACATGGGCTCTGAGGATCCACTCATTCAATCAGTCAGCAAGCATTTACTGAGCACCTATTGTGTGCCAGGCATTGTGCTAGGTCCTGGGGGACAAAACAGACAAAAAGTTCTGCCCTTGTGGAGCTGACATTCTAGCAGGACCAGACAGAGAAGGAAGAGCTAAATAGGAAGCTAGAGACCTGTCAACCGGTGGTAAAAAGCCGTGGGAAAGAGAGCAGGGGTGAGGGGCAAGGGCACGGGGTGACGGTGGTTGCAGGTTTCAGGAATGTGGGCAGGAAGGCCTCTCAGAGAAGGGAAGATTGCGTGAGGGCCTGAAGGACGTGAAGGAGGGAGACAGCCATGTGGGTACCTGGAGGAAAAGTATCCTGGGCAGAGGGAACAGCAAGTGCGAATCCCTGAGGCGAGAGCAAGCATCAGGGAGGTCGCGTGGTTGCACGAGAGTCAGACGAGAGAGAGATGAGGACTGAGGAGCTCTGTAATCTTTTCCTTCCAGTGCCTCGGACAAAGCAATCCAGCAGGTCCACCTGATGACTTTAGATGCATTTGTAATCTCCTGTCTGGGATGCCAGTTTCATCCTACTGTTTAAAGGCTGGGACTTTCTGTCGAGAGAGAGTCATTCCAGACCTCAATGACAAAGCCTTCTGTGCTTCCAGAATTCACTCCAGGTCCCTTGGGTTAGCAGAGGGGGCCTGGGTTTGAATTCCAGCACCTGACGCTTACTAGCTGCGTTACCTTGAGAAGGGCACTCAACCTCTCTGAGCCTCACTTTCCCTGATGAAGTTCATCAGTTGCCTCACCTGCAAAATGGGTTAATAATGCAGACTCCCATGCCTACCTCACTTGATTGTTGTTAAATTTAAATTAGTGAGATCATAATTATGAAAGTGCCTTTTACATTGAAATGAGCAAGATAAATGTCAGGGAGTTTATTTCAGCAAAGCCTATGGTAAGGGGCTTATCACTGACTGCCCACTCCCCTCCACCACCCTGCTCCTTGTTTGCATCCCACGTGGGACCTGCTGACTCTCACTTTGCTTCGGTCCACATCTGATTCAGGGACACTCGTCAAATACCCGGGGACCCCAAGGCAAGGCTGCCAAGGGTTCCCCAGGAATACAGCAGTTCCCCAGGAACGTTCCGGGGCTGATTTGTCCCCACATAGACCTGTCCGGGAAGACTCTGAGCCCACTGCTCTGGTCGGATAGAGCCAGGTGGGCCCAGCTGCTCCCCCCAACGTCCCCTCCCCCTTCCTCCTCCAGGTACAATGGCCCCAACCTGGTTCTGAAGTACGACCGGGCCCAGAAGCGGCTGGTGAACATTGCGGTGGACGAGCGCAGCTCCCCCTACTACGCGCTGCGGGACCGGCAGGGCAACGCCATCGGGGTCACAGCCTGCGACATCGACGGGGATGGCCGTGAGGAGATCTACTTCCTCAACACCAATAATGCCTTCTCCGGTAAGGGCGGGGGGCCTTGGGCCTCCCCTGGCCCCCACCTTCTTCCTCCCGGCACTAGGTTACTGTCACCGGCTTCCCCAGGACCTCACTCCATCCCAACAGAGACAGCCCCAGGAGGCTCCGTTCTTCTCTTACGCATGAGGCTGTTTCTCACCTCCCAGCCCCTGGAGAGGGAGACCTTGAGCAGAAGACCCGTCCCCTCCCTCGGACTTTACGTCCTCCCACCTCCCAGTCCGAGCGGCAGCCCGGTCCTCCTAACTGACCCCTCCTCCCTTCTCCCCGACTCTTGGTGGCTCAACCACTCAGCACTTCTCACTCCCATAGCTCGCAGACGACTCCCCGGCATAGCCCTCCGTGCTGCGTCTAGGGAACTTTCTAAAATGCTTTGAAATCCTTCAAAGGCCCCCATAGCTTTCAGCTGAGCTCATTTTTTCACCTCACATTCCTGCAGAGCACCTACAGCATGCCAGACCAGAGGCGGTAGGTGCTGGGGATACAACTTGGTGGAAGACAGATCTGGGGCCTGTCCTAGCCCAGAGTGCCATCCCAGTCACTTCGGCTCTTGTGTAAATGCAGATCCTGACTCAGCAGGCCTGGCTAGGCCCTGAAACCCTGCATTGCTAACACGCTCTCAGGCTATGATGCTGCTGCTTGTCTAGGGACCACACTTTGAGTAGTGAGGTCCTACACACCAAGGAATGGCTGAGAGAAACTGATGCCCAGAAGGCTACATAATAGCAAGAGTAGTGATAACAACTAATACTTAATTAGCACCTACTATGTGCTGGGCCAGGATCTAAGCACTTTGTATTCATCATCTCATTTAAGTCTCACAATAGCTCAATTAGGTGGGTACTGGTATGGCCCACTTTATAGTTGAGGAAACTGAGGCACAGTGAGGTCATATGACTTGCCCAAGGCCACACAGCTTGTAAGTCCCAGGATTCAAACCCAAGTGTTTGACTCCAGATCCACCCTTTTAATCAACACACTCTGTGGCCTTACTCAATCCGATGCCCTCGGGGCCTAGTGGAGAGCCAGGCTCATGGTTGGTGTTCAGTGTTTCATGAGTTGGGGGACTGTGTTCTTGGGGCTGCAGGTGGAAGTCTGCTCCCTTGGGGCCATAACATCTGCAGGGAAGTCCCAGGCCATGGCTTCCTCCTGAAGGGTGCAGGGCCCAGGGCCCCTTTGGGGCCAGGTTGGACATGCACTGCACTCTTCCAGATGGCAGCAGCCTCTCGGGTTGGTCTGAACAACACCCTGTGGTTCAGACCTGTGAATTCACTATTCAGGACCCTTCCAACCTCCTGGAGGCAGGTGATCGCCTGGCTATGGGGACCACCTTCCCTGCTCCCATAGGCGCGCACACACACACACACACACACACACACACACACACACACACACACACACACTGGCTTTACCCTGGGCCCATAATGCTGCCCCTGCTGGTTGCTGAGCCCAAGCCAGGATCCAGCCCCAGACTGCCCCTGCTGTTGAGCCCTGCCATGTGCGTGAATGGCAAGGGAAGGGGTTGGGGCTGGTGCCAGGGGCAGGGGCAGGCGGAGCTGACTGGCTGACAGCCAGCTTTGTGCAGCCGAGAAACAATGAGCCACAGCCCCAAGTGGTGTTTTATGGGTTTTCATCTCATCTTGCCACCAAGTGAGGCCTGAGAGATAGTAATTATCCCTACACAAATATCAGGACATGATTACCCAGCTGGATTTACTGCCCTCTCTCCAGCCAAGCCAAGATTGGATTAGGACACAATTAATTGATGGGCTGATCAACCTTTAATGTGGGGCAAGGTCAGGAGGGGAACAGCAGCAAGGGACGGCTGTGGAAGGAGTGAGTGCCCAGGAAGATGCTGGAGGGACGCAGAAATGGGGAGAACTGTGGAAGGAGGTGTTTAACGTGGGCTCAGTGGGCACCATGCCAGAGGAAGGGGACAGACTCTTCTACTCACTGAACACGGAGCGCTGGGGCTAGGATCCGACCGTCAGGTGTCTCGAAGCAGCAGCCCTCCCACGCTCTTAGAGCGTTTCATCGTGAATCCTCGAGCAGCGGTGCTCAGCTCAGGCTGCACACTAGGATCTCCTGAGGAGCTTTAACGCGCCCAGTTCCCAAGGAGCATCCCAGTCCAGTCCAATCTGGACCTCTGGGGGTGGGACCCAGTTATCAGATTGGAAAGCTTTCCAGGTGATTCCCTCGTGCAGTCGAGGTTGACAGCGATACCCCAGAGTCATGTTGGTTCCGTGCTCAGCCTCACCATCACCCCATTTACTCACTGATGTATTCACTCATTGAGTAAGTATCTACTGAACACCTACCGTATGCCAGGCACTATTCTAGGCACTGATGATGCCCCAGTGAATGTAACAGACAAAACGCCTGCCCTGTCTCTCCAGTGCAGTCTTATATTTCTCTAGGAATCTGACTCCACTCTCCTAGCCACTAAGTTCCTCAAGGGCAAAGTCCATGTATTGGTTATTTTGTGCCTCCCTCTGGCCCAGCCAGAACTTGAACATCCTAAGAATACAATTAAAACTTGATAAATAAGTCCAGGAAGAACAGACAAGGCACAGGCATTTGGCCTGAGAGAAGGTTTAACAACAGAGGGAAGACAAGAAGAGGCAGGCAAATGGAGCCCCCAGGAAGGTTCCTCTGGGAGAGGCTGGCGCTCGGCCCCCAGAGCTGGGGTAAGGGTGACACTGCCCCCCGGCCTCAGCCCCAGGCGTGCACCTCCCAGTGACCGTCTGTGGGTTTGAGTTAATTTTTCAGTTGAGTGATTCGATTGATTCATCGACAGAGGGTGGGGTGTGGAGCCATTTGTGTCAGGTCAGCACTTCCCTGGGTCCAGCTGGCATGACGCTCAGCCATTGCCACCCTGCCCACAATGAGGAACTGGCGATCCTCTCCAGGAGCCCCAGCCAGCCCACACCTGCCCGTGGCTTATGACTAGGGGCTCCTTTGGCCTGTGCCCAAGCATTGGAGAGACCTCTGGAAGGACGGACTCACCCTGTCCCTCAGCCAGCTTTTAGGATGTCAGCACTGGGGTCCTGCATCCTGGCAGTGTCCCGTGGGAGTCAGTCTGTACAAACCTGGGACGTGCCCCTCACATACTGGGTGACCTTGGGCAAGATGCTTGACCTCTCTCGGTCTCAACCCCTTCACCTGTAGTACAGGAAAATCATATCAACTGCATAAGTTCAACTCCCTCCAGTAGCCCCACAGACTGTATCCAAAGTCTTTACCATCACCCGCCACACCCCTCCAGCTGTGAGCCAATCGCCCTTCTGGCTCCGTTTCCTCCACTCTTCCTCTTGCTCGCCGCTTTCCTACCCGAGGCCTTTGTACTTGCTGTTCCCTCTGCCTAAAATGCTTTTCCCACTGTTGTTCTCAAGGCTCACTCCTTCCCTTCATTCAGGCCCTTTCTCAGATGAGGTCTTCCCTGAAAGCCTTAAGACTGTACCCTATCACTCCCTATGCCCTTAACTTGCTTTATTTCTCTTCAGAGCACTTACTGCTGTCTGAAAATATGTTATATATTTGTTTGTTGTTCATCTCTTCTACTCTTCTGCTAAACACCATGGGGACAGAAACTTTGTCTTGTTTTCTGTTGTATCTCTAGGACCAAAGAAATACTTATGTCACTTAGTAAACATTTTTTAAAATTTTTATTTATTTATTTATTTTGGCTGTGTTGGGTCTTCGTTGCTGCGCGCAGGCTTTCTCTAGTTGCAGCGAGCGGAGGCTTCGTTGCGGTGCACGGGCTTCTCGTTGCGGTGGCTTCTCTTATTGCGGAGCAGAGGCTCTAGGCGCGCGGGCTTCAGTAGTTGTGGCACACGGGCTCAGTAGTTGTGGCTCACAGGCTTAGTTGCTACGCGACATGTGGGATCTTCCCCGACCAGGGCTCGAACCTGTGTCCCCTGCATTGGCAGGCGGAGTCTTAACCACTGCACCACCAGGGAAGCCCATAAATATTTAATATATATATTTGAATGAACAGCTGAGATAATGAATGAAAAGTACTTATTATGGTGTCTAGGACCTAATCCATGCTCTCTAAGCAACGGCTGTCATAATTCTGTGGCTTGAAGAAAGGCAGAGACTTTAGAAACGTCCTGGATGGAGGGGCCACAGGCCTCCCTCCTGGCCGCTTGAAGAGAGAGACTCTTGGAGCAGAAAGAGAAAAGGACCATCATGTAAATAAGACACCACACAGATGAGGGTATCAGGTAGGCACAGCTCAAGGGTTAAGAACTGGAAAGTAGTAAGAGGGAGGGAACAGAGGAAGACTGACCACAGTCCCAAGAGGCCTGGGCCAGGAAAGCAGCGTACAGCTTAACTGACCTGGAAGAGTGCTAGCCAGTGTGTTTCAGGCAACACTACTCTGTAAAAGACCAGGTAGGAGTGTGTGCAGGACAAAGGCGGACGAGAGGCCCACTCCAACACCCGCTCCACATCCAGGAACCCAGGACCTCCTGCAGCTCCTGCCCAGAGCCCATCCCTCAGAGTTCCTGTGCCGGCTACTCCAGCTGCTGCTCGGCTTGGCCCTGAGCTCTCCTGCCCGCGTGACCTGGCCTGGGGTAGCAGGAGTGTGGTGCTGAATGGGTCACTGTGGGCTGTGAGCCCCACACCCTACCTTATTTATTAACTCATTCAGTTCAGCAGAATGGTCACTGACCCTCCGCCATCTTCAATCTACATATACCCCCCTCCCTTTCTACACAAATAGTAGCACGCTCTGTTCACAGTACTGCCCCTTGCTTTTTTATTTGACAATCAGCTTTGGACGGTATTTCACAGCAGCACACAGAGAGCGTTCTCATTCTTTTTCATGGCTGTATAGTACTCCGCTGTACAGACTTGCCATTTGCTGGATTGGCCCTCTGTTGACGAATAGTTAGATTGCTTGCAAACGGTGCCACCGAATGAATAAGCTTGTACAACACGCCATCCTCCACAATTCCAGGTGTATCTGTAAGGTAAGTTCATAGAAATGGAATTGCTGCATCAAAGGAATATACAGGGGTAGTTTTGATAGGCATGGCATGTCCTTCAAAGGGACAGTCCTAATTACACCCCTATCAGCCCTGATACCAGTGAGCCTTTCCCACCCCAATAGTCTCACCAATACATGTCATCATTGTTTAAAATATTTGCTAATCTGATAGGAAAAAAATGGGGATCTAAGTGTAGTTTTAATTTTTCTTAAAATGAGCGAGGCTGAACATAATTTTTTATATTTGAGTCTCTTTCTTCTATTGATTATCAGCCTCCTTCGTACTGATTTGTAACACCTCTTTATAAATTAGGGAAACCAGCCCTCTGTCTGTCATACAAGTTGCATATAGTTTCCTCTTGTTTGTCATTTTTCTTTTGTCTTTGCTCATGGTGGGTTTTGCAGGGCAGAACATTTTTCCTTTTATGAACTTGGATTTATGACTCTTTTCTCGGATGGCTCCATATCATACTTAGGCCTTCAGCAGGGCTTTGGTAACCTCTCAGAGAGGAGGCTTCAGTCACTGCGCCAGAGAGAAGAATGGAAATCGGGGGCGCCTTGCACTTCCAGGCTGTTCTGCCCCCCACAGCAAATGAGTCTGCCTTGAGAGGGCACCCACTGTCCACAGCTCTTCACTCAGGCCCAGTCCTGCTGCACCCAGATGCTCTACACCTCGCTTCTCAAAGCAGCTTTTGCAGCCCAGCACTGGCAACAGCTGGAAGCTCATAAATTTGCAGAATCTCAGGCCCCACCCCAGACTGACTAGACCAGAATCTGCATTTTACCAGGATGGCCAGGACTTCCTGTGCCTGGTAAAGCCTGACATACACTAACCCTGAGGCTCCACCCTCTTTTCCTAGGATCCTCTAAGCCCTAAAATGGATCCTAGGGTCTCCTGATCTCCAGCCATGTTTCCCTTGGACACAAGGCCCAGATTTTCGGCTCCCCCAGCACGATCCCATTTGGGGAGATGAGCACATGAACTGCTCAGGCTCCCCGCCCCCATCCCCACTGTGCCCCATTCCCACGTGGCCCCAGAAGAAGCAAGGATGGGATGAGGCTGTCAAAGCAGCATCATAAAGAGCGTGGAGCCCTGAAATCCATTTCCTCGGTCCTAACAAAAAATGCGGTTCCTCAGGAGCCAGGACTGCCCTCCACCAGCCCCCGCCCAGCGATTTATTTACTTATTTTTAGTGTCTGCTGTGCAGCAAAGTGAATCAGTTATACATATACATTTATCCCCTTTTTTTTAGACTGCCTTCCCATTTAGGTCACCACAGAGCATTGAGTAGAGTTCCCTCTGCTATATAGTGTGTTCTCATTAGTTATCTATTTTATATATAGTAGTGTATATATGTCAATCCCAATCTCCCAATTCATCCCACACACCCCCTTCCCCCTTTGGTAACCATAAGTTTGTTTTCTACATCTGTGTCTCTATTTCTGCTTTGCAAATAAGTTCATCTGTGCCATTTTTCCAGATTCCACATATAAGCGATATTATATGATATTTGTCTCTTTCTGACTTACTTCACTCTGTATGACAATCTCTAGGTCCATCCATGTCTCTGCAAATGGCATTATTTCATTCCTTTTTATGGCTGGGTAATATTCCATTGTGTATATGTACTACATCTTCTTTATCCATTCCTCTGTCTATGGACATTTAGGTTGCTTCCACGTCCTGGCTTTTGTAAATAGAGCTGCAGTGAACAGAGTGCATGCATCCTTTCGAATTATGGTTTTGTCTGGATATATGCCCAGGGGTGGGACTGCTGTATCATATGACAATTCTATTTTTAGTTTTTTAAGGAATCTCCATACTGTTCTCCATAATCTGCCCAGCTCTTTAATATGTGGTGGGGGGCTTTGCAGTCAGACCCTAGTTTGAGGCTCGGCATTGCCACTTAACAACAGCTGTGCGTTAGGTAAACGGTTTAATCCTCTGAGCCCGATTTCTGTCTGTAAAACAAAGAATCTATCTTCCTGATGCGACTATGGAGAGGACCAACTGAGCTAATGTGGGCGATGCACTCGGCAGAGGTTCATCGGATTTCTCTCTTCTCCCTGGGAGGGAAGAAGAAAGAGTGAGAAGGAAGAAAGACTGGTCTTTCCCTTCCGCCCCAGCTCCAGCCTCACTGCTCTGCAACCTGCCATCCCTCATGGCCAGCGAGCCCTTGGGCATGCCTTCTCGGCCACCTTATGATCCCCTCAAAGGCCAAGCTCCTGCTTCCACCCTTGGCTGGCCCGATGTCCCTGCTTCCATCACTAACCCCGCACTGTGGACTGGCTCTGATCCGCCACACCGAGCCACACTCTCCCGCCCCTTGTTCTCCAGCCTCCTGCACCCAGAGCTTCTTCCCCACCTTCCCGGTAGCGTCACCCGGGATCGCGCCTGAGCTACTCCAGAAGCGGCCTCCCCACTTCATTTTCCCCACTGTTAGCCCACACCTCACTCCACTGCCAGGTGAATCTTCCAGAAACACCGTCTTCCCCAGATCAGAAACCACCCATGGCCCCTTCACCCTCAGTGCTGGATTAGTGGCTATCTCCTGGCCTGCCGTGATGTCCTCCTGCACCTGCACAAACCCTCCCCTCTAGGCAAACTCAGTGTCCCCTCTGTGCCTTTGCCGATGCTTCCCCGCCTGGCCTTAGCACCGCCCCTCCTCTCTGCCTAACGGGCAGTGGAGTGAGTGCTCAGAAGCACAGGCTTTGGAGTCAGAAAGACCTGGGTTTGACTCTGTCTCCACCACCCACTGGCTCTTGGGCAACTGACTTAACCTCTCTGCCCCTCAATTTCTCCATCTGTAAAATGGGGCTACACCACCTTTCAAGGTGCCTGAGGGGTTTAGGCAAGATGATGATTGTAAAAAAACAAGAAGAAGTGCTTCATGCAGAGCCTGGTTATACTAAGTGCTCTGCACGCTGGAGCCGTGCTATTGTTACTCTGATGCTTTGGTTCAGGTGCCTCCTCTGTCATGAAGCCCTCCCTGATCACTGTGGCCTGATTTCACAGCATCTCCGTGATGTACTGTCCTGTTGTCTCTGCGGGGCTCTGCTAGTTGGGGGATCATAGGCAAGTCCCCTTGCCTCTTGTGCCTCAGGTCCTTCATCTGTAAATTGGTCCTGAAAATAGTACCTACCTTGTGGGCTTGTGGCGAGGGTTAGTGAGTGAATGTATGTGAAGCGCCTGGCACATAGAAAGCTCTGTAGGAATGTTAAGTAGTATTAGTTTTACCGCAGTCCCATGGCATCTCCTCTGCCTATCCCTCCTGTCATCAAATGAACTGTTAGTGCCCTGAGTGAGGGACTGAGACTCCTACCTCCATGAGGCCTCCCCCAGCACCCAGCAGGGAGTGGTGGGCCCTCGAGCCTCCTCCGCTTGGCCTTCTCAACTGGCCATCTGGCAACAACTGCTGGTTCCACTGAGCTCTGAGACCTTCAATGCTCCCTCAATGCCAACATGCCAAAGTCTGGGTGGGAATGGAAGTCCTCAGATGTGCCTCTCAGAGGGGCCATGACCTCCAGAGCCCCCTACCCTGCCCTTCAATGCCCTGTTTCTCCCAGGCCTCCGGTCTGTAGGAGTCACCCCCAGGGACTCGGGAGAGCCCCTCTCTCCTACAACTAACAGCCTCTCTTCTTCCCGAGCTGCTGCCCCCGACTCAGTGAGGGGCCCCAGGGCAGAGTGCAGTTACAAGGAGCCAGAAGGTGGGATTACACGCTGACATGGGCCAGGGGCCAGTGCTGGGTGTTTATTGCCAGTGCCATCGACCCACACAGCTCACTGTTTATCTGTCTTCCTGACACACCTAATTACCCAGGTTGCAGCTGCCAAAGCGTTTGCTCTTCCTAAATCACAGGCTCCCATCCCTCCTGTCGCCCAGGCCTCCAGGCCTCTGCCTGCAGAAGGGCTGCCATTGATTTTGCTGTTCCCGTTTATGATCTACAAAGCTGTGCATCACTGTTGCACATTCTACCTTAGTTTATTCTTCTGGGCGTCCCTGGTCAGCTCAGAAGTCAGGAGGCTGGAAGGGGGGAAGAGGCTAACAGTACGTGGCGCCCTAACCCCTCTGGCCACAAAGCCCAGAACGTGTCCCGAAGTCAACACCGCCGCACAGCAGTTTGCTAAGAACAAGGCTAGTTCTGCCAGATGCTGACAGGTGAGCTGCAAAAAGGGGTTCCATGGCCGAGTATGTTTGGGAAAGGCTGGCTGAAGTCAAATTAAGCCCGTGATTTATTGCAGGACTTTTCAAAGTTTCGATAGACTGATGTCCACTGAGAATCTCCAAGGGTGGATGGAAGGTGTAGTCTTTCCTGAACACAGACGATCACGAAATCTTTTCTCCAGGCAGCTGGCAGAGACCAGGGTTCCACAAAGCACACTTTAGGAAATGTTGGGAAATGTGAGCAGGGGGAATTGGGGGTGATGAGGCAAGAGAGGGGGATAGAGTCACCCTGGGCTCGTTTTTTCCTCTTGTCTAGCTGAGGCAGGAACTCGGCGGCTTGAGAAATTTCTCCCGCCGAATGCAGAGGTGCCCATCAGAGCTCTGCAGAGCCCCAGCTGCCGGCAGCTGCTTTCTCACCTAGGCTAAGCTTTGGTAGAGTTTAACCTCGGGATTTCAGGTGGGACTACACGAGCTGGAGGTACAGTCTAAAAAGGCCCTGGTTTGACAGAGAAGGGCAAGGGTCGCTTGCTGTTGTGAAGGCTGGGCACCCGGAAGCCTGCAGTGCCGTCCTTGGAGGCCCCCAGGCATCAGAAGGCGATGACAAGGCTGCCACTGCCTCGGGAACAGCCATGGGGATGGCAGTCTCAGTCCACAGTCCCTTTTCCGCAGTCCTGAAATCCAGAATGCTCTGAAAGCCTCAAGTGCTTTTTTTAAGTTCGTGGGAAAGTGAATTGATAGCAAAACCTGCCCTGAGCTGACGTGAGCTATTTATGGGCTATATTTATCCCACCTGGTGTGACTATTCGTATATTTACAGGGTGCTGCCCCGGTCCCTGATGGGGGTGTTATGTAATAAACGGTGTATGCACTGTGTTACCTTTCTGACACGTGAAAGGAAAAAAAAATCTCAATCTGTAGACACATCTGGTCCCCGGGGATTGCGACAAGGGCCCAGGAGCCTGGGGTGGCGCAGAGCGGCCAAAGGACAGTCCCCGCGTGCCGACCCGGGGCCCCAGAGTTTTCCCCTGCGGTTCCCACAGCGATGCTGGGAGGGAGGAGGCACAGCCGTTACCCCCAGCTCTCAGGTGAGGAAACCGAGGCTGCAGAGAGGATAAGGAACCGGCCAAAGCCCCGAGCAAACAGGAGTCAGAGCTGGACACAGGCTCAGGCCCTCTTGAGTCGGCACCTGCGCTTCTGTCCAGATCAGCCTCCTCAGTGGCCCCCGTGGGCCGCCCTCCCAAGCCAAGCAGCTCTGTGCAGACCCCGGCTGCGGCTCCTCAGCCCAAGCCCCACCCCATAGACGCCGGCAGGACCCCTGGATCTGCCTTCTGCTCTGCTGGGAAAGGGCCTTCCCCTCCTCCCCTGCGCCACTGGGAGGGTCAGGCCGAGTGGCACAGCTCTGCCTCCGTGCCAGCTCCCTGGAGTCTGGCAAGCGTCCCGAAGGCCAGCTCCAGGCCCCACAGACGATGCGCCAGCCCCTGTGGGTCCCCGGGGTCTTAGGAGGTGCCTGTGTGAGGCCACTCAGAGAGCACACCCTTTGTCCTCTCCCAGGTAGAGCCACCTGAGGAGCCTCCTGTGCACAGCCCTCACCCACACACACTCACACTCATCCACTCACTCTCACACTCATTCTTACACTCGATCTCACACTTACACTCATTTTTACTCACATTCTCCCTCTCACCCACCCACTCACTCCTGTGCATTCCTACACACTGACTTTCGCACACTTATCCTCACACTCACTCTTACACTCACTCTCCCCACACTCACCCTCACCGCACCCCAGCAGTGCAGAGCTGAGGTCCCGGAAGCACCTCAGAGGGTCCCCCTGTCTATGAACGGGAATAATCGACCTCCAGCCCCTTTGGGGGATGGGCGGCGCCGTGCTAAATCTTTCAGGTGCGTCATCTCATTTACCCCTTGAATTAAGCTGGAATGCAGTTGTTATTGTCGTCCCCATTTCCAGATAAGGACGCTGAGGCTCAGACTTGCCCAGAGTCAACAACTAGAGCCTAGAAGTAGAATCTCCGTAGAACCGAGCCTGAGACTCAGTCCCGTTTACTCTAAACCCCGAGTTCCTGACCACCGCGTCACCTGCTCCCCTCAGGCTGCGCCCATGGCCTCTCCACAAACCCTCACCCCATCGGAGTGCCGACCCCACTGCCGTCCAGTTTTCCTGGAGTGTTGGTGACACACCTGTCAGAGCTCAACTTCCAGCCCCTTCCTCGATTTGGACTTAGAGACCCACCCGCCAGCCCGGACCATTTCTTCTGAGACCCAGATCAGGTCCTGTGGTTCAGCAGAGAATGTAGGCGGCAGCTCCTGGAGAAAGAGACGTCCTTGGTTGAGTTTGGGCGTGAAATACTGGCAATCCCAGGGTTGTGCTCGTGGTGCGACAAGAGCGCAGTGCAGACCGCGAGATCCCGGGTCAGCTCCAGGCCCCAAGACCCCGTGTTGAGGGTCAGCTCAGCACCCAGGAGTGGGCACACGGCCTCCCAAGTTCCTGAGGGCTGGGCCGGCCATTTTCATAAGCCTCAGAGTCTCTTCTCTCAACTGAGAATCCCTCCGTGTCCCCAGGAGAGGGGTCGCAGCTGCCTAAGCGCTCACCGTGCCGCAGGCGACCCGTTCACCTGTGGCCCCAACCCCTGCGGTAGGTGCCACACCGGCCACCAGCCCTCCCTTCCCTCCTCTCTCCAGGGGTGGCCACGTACACGGACAAGTTGTTCAAGTTCCGCAATAACCGCTGGGAAGACATCCTGAGTGACGAGGTCAACGTGGCCCGCGGCGTGGCCAGCCTCTTTGCCGGGCGCTCTGTGGCCTGCGTGGACAGGAGGGTGAGTCCAGGGGTACATGGGGGCCTGGGGAGAAGGGGGGCACACAGCGATGTGTCGGCCAGGAGGGGAGCCCCAGGCAGACGTCCCCGGACAGAGCATGGCTCCCGAGGGCAGAGCCCAAGACCGCTCCCACAGGGCCTTACACATAGTAGGTGCTAACATACTTTCACACCCTTTCTCCCCCTGAGGCCTTTCCAGCAACCAGGGGCTGTCATCGTTGTGTCCACTGGACAGAGGAGGGCACTGAGCCCTAGCTTGGAGCAGGGACCTGTCTGAGGACCCAAAACAGATTGGTGGTGTGGCTCAGACATGAATCAGAATCTCCCAGCTCTGAATCTTGTGTTCATTCATTCATTTATTCAACTCTTATTTATGAAGTGCCTACTATGTGCCAGGCATTGCACCATCAGGCCTCCTCCCCCATAAGTATTTATGGAACAAATGAAGGCACAAGCAACGTGGCTCGTGGGTGGGTGAGTGGAGGGTTGCCTGAATTACAAGTACTTTAGTTAACCCATAGCTCCATCAATCCTTTCCCGCCCGGCTAGTCCACCCGGCACACAGGTGCTCAACTCGGAGTGTGGGGGAGAAAGGCCAAGTGGCGAGGGCAGGAGCAGCTGCAGCCATCTGCCCTGTGGGGCGCCCACCCCCCACCCCCGGGCGTGCGTCCCGGCCAACCCAGCCAGAGCCAGAGCGTGGAGTGGAGGTGATTTATCCCTCCTGTCACCTGCTTCCCTGCCGCCCCCTCCCTGGCTTTACGAAACAGTCCTCACTAAATCAGGGACCCAGCTGCTGCCCAGCTTCCATGGGAGCATCTCTGGCCCCCATTCTGGGGACAGGCACAAGGGGGCCAGCTCATTTCGGGACTGAGATGGGGACTGATATGGCACCGAGGGGACTGGGCATTCAGCGTGATCTTCACAGCTGGGGCCTCGAGGCCTTGGGAGAAGGCAGGTGCCAGGTATAAATACTTATTTCTTATCAAGCTGGTGCCGGGAAGAGCACCAGGCCGGGCTGTGAAGCCACACTTGGCCCTGACCTGACCCGCCTGGTGGGAGGAAACCGGGAGGCGGCTCAGCGAGCGGCCCCGGGGACTGGGGGTTCTGGGGGGCGCCAGGCCTGGCCGCGCTGCTGCCAGGCCTCTTCCCGTGTCTCCTCCTGGCTTCCTGTCTCACCCCTTCAGGACCAGGACTGCCACACTCAGCTAAGGCAGGAATCTTCTCAGCACTGGTGGGAGGGCCTGAAGGTTAATCACAAAGAGACTCGCTCTGTCCTAACAAGGTCATCTGAACACCAGCGCGCTTAACCACAGGAGGGAGGCGCCATGTGAAGTGCAAAAAGAGAAAGGAAAAAAGAGGCACTTCGGCACGAAGCACAGGAGGCGGGCACCTGTGGCTTGCTCACTCCCTACTCAGGCCCAGCCTCAGGGAACTAGAAAACGCCCACACGGCTGGTCTGCCGCCAGGAGAGGGGCTACTTTCTGCATCCAGCCACCACCTTGGCCACCCCTGAGGCCTGAGAACTGTGGAGAGGTCAATGCCAGTGTGGAAGTTGAGAGACGGGGATGCAGTGTGGCATGGGAAAATACAAGAGCAATCATAACATTAAGAAGATAATATTAACATAACAAAAACAATAATAATATTATAATAGCTAACGCTTGTTAAACTGGCCACGTGCCAAGCTCTGTGCTAAGTGGTTTCCACGTACCATCTCATTGAATCCTCAGGGTAAGCCTATGAGGTACATGTTATCATTATCCCCATTTTACAGGTGGGGAAACTAAGGCTTCTAGCAGTAAGCTACTTGACCTTGGTCACAACAGTATGCGGCAGGCAAAGGCAGGAATTGAGCCCTGCCTGGCTGAAAATAATCAGATGCCTTTCACCTCCCTGCCGCCCTGCCTCCGGGTAAACCCGTATCAGATACACATTTCTAACCCCAGGTTCTATTACAACGTTTGACCTACTCCTTCCTCAGCCCCACAACCCCTACCCCCCTGTTAGCATACCTGCTTCAGACTAGCATCAGCAGCATTGTTAGAAATGCGAATTCTCAGGTCCTACCCCACTCCGCCCTCCAGACCTACCAATCAGAGCCCCTGGGGGTGGGACCCCGCAGCCTTGGTTTCAACTGGGCCCAAAGGTGACTCTGAATTATGCTAGAGCTTGACAGCATCGCACCAGGTAATAGCCTCAACCCCTACGGTGTGCCGTTCTCTCCCGCTCCCCTCGCAGCCCTCATCCGTTCTCTGTCCCAAACCTGGAACACCTCTGCCCTTCATCTTCAGGTGCCTCATCACTCATCCACCTTTCTGGATCCAGCTCAAAGCCGATCTCTTACAAGAAGCGTTCCCTGATCGATAATGATTATGCCTCATGTTTATATAGCATTTTTATCTTTTCAAAGACCTTTCACATGCGTTGTCTCATTTCATCTTCTCAAGCAGCCCTGCCAGGAAGCAGGGGGGTTATGATTCCCACTTAACACGTGAGGAGATACAGCCAAAGTGGGTGAGGGACCTGCCCAAGGGCACAGAGCCAGTTAGAGGCAGAGCTGTGACTAGGATCCAGACTGACAGCCCCAGACCAGTGGTTCTCAAAGTGTGGTTCCTGAAACAGCAGCACCAGCTTCACCTGGGAACTTGTTAGAAATGCAGATTCTTGGGGCTTCCTGAATCAGAAACTCTGGGGATAGGACCCAGCATCCATGTTTTCATAAGCCCCCCAGGTGATTCTGAGGTTGGCTACAGGGTGAGACCCACTGCCCTTGACCCAAAGCTGCAGAAACACCTTCCTTCCCCTGGAACTAGCTCCCCCTCCCAGAATTACTGTGGTCAAGTTCACATGTGAATTTCTTCAGTCTTCTATAACTGTAACACATCTATGTTTTTCTGTCAACCCAATACACTGAAGTAAGGAACTAGGTATAAATGAATTTTATAAATATCCTAATTTCTAGCAGAGTGCATTTCAGTTCATCTGGGCTTAATTGCCCATTTGTCGATGAGATTGCTAACAGCTGGTAGGGTCAGGAAGCGTCACAGTGGTGGTGCACTTTCCCCTTTGGCCCCATTCATTCTCTCTTCATCCAGCCATTCCACACACATATACCAAGCTCCTGTGATGGGCAAGAACCTTTCAAAGTTCTCCCCTAATCACAAAACCATGTTGTAACGCAGTGCAACTCAAAGTTCATTTTTGTGTAGGGATCACTGGGGATCTTGTGGCAATGCAGGTTCTGATTCAGCAGGTCTGGGCTGGGGCCTGAGAGTCTGTATTTCTAACACGCTCCCAGGTGACACGGATGCTGCTGGTCCAGGGACCACTTTGAGTAATAAGACTTGTAAAGCATCGATTCCCAGGTAGCAGGCTAGAGACTCAGGGAACCAAAAATGAAGGGGCCGAGAAGTCTTTACAGAACAGGTTGGCCACCTTCTCCAGCGTCCTCCCCCGACAGGCCCCCCCCCCCTGCTTTGTACATTCTGACAGCACTGAACGAACTGTTTGTGGCTTCCCGACATTCATCGCTCTCTGTCTCATCTCTGCCTGGAAGGTTCTTTCCCCTTCACTTCACCCGGCCAAGACTTCTCTTAGAAAGCCTTTCCTGAACTCCCCATGGCTAGGTGCCCTTCCTCTGGGTTAAGAGCCCCTCTTCTGTGCACCCAGGAAACCCTGTACACACTCAATCAGACATATAATTGTTGATGCATCTGCTTCCGCCAGGAGACCCTGAACTCCTTCCTTGGCTTCACCCACCTGTTAGACCCAAGTGGCTCCTAATCAGTTTCCCCAAAGAAAATGGTCCCAAAGAAGGGATAAAGTGACCAGTTAGGTGAGAGGGGCTCTCATGGGACCATTGGACGGGAAATAGAAGAAAGCAAAGAGGGCTGAAAAGAGGTGGTGACAGAGCACACTTTGCTCTCTTAAATTCAGCTGTTTTTCCTGGGTTGTTTTGTGTTTATAGCTTCTTTCGTTGTTTTTTTTTTTATTTTTTATTTAAGTAGAGTCGGTTTACAATGTCGTGCTAGCTTCAGGTGTACAGCAAAGTGATTCCATTATACATACATATATATCTATGTTTTTTAGATTCTTTTCTCTTATAGGTTATTACAAAATACTGAGTATAGTTCCCTGTGCTATACAGCAGGTCCTTGTCAGCTTCCTTTAAACTAGACTATAAGCAACCTAAGGACAAAGACATGGTCTTAAGTACATTTATACCCCAGCACCTTGCACATCATTAGAGCTCAAGAAATATGTACTGTCTGATTAATTGAAGGGAAATGCTGCAAGGGATAAGAGGAAAGCTAGAAAACGGGTTGAGAAATTGTGTGGATCTCTTGGGGGAAAGAAGGTATCCATTGAAGAAATAACACCATTATAATAACAGGCAGGAAAGAATCTTCATCAGCTGTGTCTTGGACTAGAGAAGAGAATGCCTACAGCAAGGAGGAGCTGGTGCCCAGGGCTTCTCCTGGATGCAAAGGGGAAAATATACATCCATATTTGAGACAATGTTATAAAGGCAGGAGCAATATACTATTTCTTTCTGGTAACGTGGGAAAAACAAGGGGGTGGAAGTGGGAAGGAGGAGCCTGGCGTAGCTGAGCCTATCGAGCTACCCAAGTGGAGGAGTGAAGAAGTACAGGGTGGAGGTGGGGCAGGGAGATGGCTCACGAATTTGCTTGTCATCTTGGCTGGAGCGAGCTAGAATGGGAGAGCGAGACTGAGAATAATGGGAATTGGTAGATCAATCAATCAGCAAATATTTATTGAGCAGCTACCCCGGCTGGCAGCTGGAGAGAGCTCAGCTGGAGGAGAAGGCACATTAGAAAACTGTCTATAAAAAGGTGGTTGTGGAGGAGAGGGAGGGATGTTCTTCTGGAACAGGATGGAAGGAAAAGCGGGGCCGCTTTGCTGTAGGACTCTGGGGGTGTCGTGCGCTTCGTAGCCTCTATGAAAAGCACCTCTGGAGTTGTGTCGTGCAAGGTCACGCACGCCAGACCCCGGGAGCAGAGGCCGAACCTGTGAAAGAGCTATGGTCCTGCGAGAGGAGCGGGGGAGCTGCTCTCTGGGCCCCCCGCCCCCCCTCAACCCCGCACCGTGGTCCTGCTCAACTACCCTCCTTCCCTTCCTCCTCAGGGCTCCGGACGCTACTCCATCTACATCGCCAATTACGCCTACGGTAATGTGGGCCCTGACGCCCTCATTGAGATGGATCCAGAGGCCAGTGACCTCTCCCGGGGCATTCTGGCGCTCAGAGACGTCGCTGCTGAGGCTGGGGTCAGCAAATACACAGGTAGGCGGAGTGACATGGGGAGGTTGTGAGCTGGAGGGGCTGGGGGCTGGAACCCTGCAAGGCTGAGTCTAGTACATCAGAGACCACCGGAGAGGGTGGGTTTGTGTCTCTGGGGAGGGAGGATGAAGGCTTTATTCCATCCCACCACCCATAGATGGCTTCTTCCCACGCGACCTCTCCAGATGATGAGACATCTGGCAGGGCTGGGCTTTTGGGGGGGGCCCAGTGGGTGACGTCAGAGAGCCAAGAACGTCACCACATCATCCTCTCCTTGGACCCTCTTGCCCCATTCCCTGCTGTAACCCAAATGACGGGTGAACAGGTTCTGTAGGAGAAAACCGACAAATCACAGAGGCCAAGATTTAAAGCATTCTCTATTGCCAAACAGCAGATGAAATTACTTACCTACACATAAGCGGCCAGGAATTGAGTGCTAAATCCCTAACCTTCAGCTGGGTCCCGTCTCAGATAACTGAGCTCAAAGAATTGTGTTCTTGTTCCAAAACCTCTCCAGCACTTTCTTTGAAGTCACGCTCCCCGCACATCTTTCTGGATGGGGGACCTATTGTCAGAGTCTCTGACAGGGAGATTGTTCTAGGGAAGGCTGTTTTTCTAATTCCAGCACGGCTGCTGACTAAACTCTGATAATCTGCCAATAGACTGCTGATGGCAGGGCAATCCAGTTCCTGTTTGGGGTGCCAAAAATCAGGAAGCCAGAGGTGTACACAGCTTCTCACGTGAACTCTGGCCTCGCTCACACCCAACCTGCACTCTGGGTGTAGAAATTCCCTCAGTGGTTGACCTTCCCGATAGATCCATCCCAATTTGCACTGCAGAATTCCAAGTGGCAGCTGGCCTGGATCCAAATTTGGGGGCTGGAAGGATCCGTGAAGGGTCATTTGGGCCATTCCCCCTGCCTCCAGACACCTGGGTGGTGGCAGCATCTCAAAGTCCTGCCCAGAAAGGGTTGTCACAGCCGCTCCCGAGTTTACCATGCCTTTCTCCAGCCAGCTCTCCACCTCAGTGAGAGGGAAAGATTGATGTTGACTGACAAAGTTTGTGGGAACAAACGGCTAGACAATAAAACAGTTTGCACAGCTCAGCTCCATCAGAATGCGCGAGAGCTCTGCCTGGGAACGTGCAGCAGAGAGGCTGAATGTCAGTAATCAACCGTGTTTTCCTGGGAAAAGGAATAAACATGCAGGAGCTTCAGCCTCGACTTGTGCAGACAATTTTTCGGAACAGTTCCCAGTTCATGCACTGGGCTGGTTTGGCAATTAAGTGCCTTGATCTGCAGGAGAAGGAGGGTAGACTGGGGAGATGAAGCACTTGAAAATGATGAGCTGGAAGGGAGGCAAGGTCTGGGAGCGAGGGTTATGCACAGAATCAAAGAAGGCTGGGTGTGAGCATACAGGGGACACTGTTCACGCTGGTGGGGCTGGCAGAAGGGCTGGCAGGAACCAGGGACGGGGAAGGAGGGGACCAAGAGGAGAGCGCCGAGGAGCACAGGGTGGGGATAGGGGTACCGGCCAACTGTGCCAGGCTGTGCTGGAAGGACGGGGCAGCTCAAGGAAGGGACAGCAGCTTCCGTGGAGCATGCAGGCAGGCCAGGGCAGCTGGCATGCCCAGAGGACATGTTAGAGCAGCTCTGCAGACTTCCAAAAGCCATTTGGCTGACAAGAACCTATTTGGCCCACCAAGTTACTATTCTGTCTGCCCGCCTTCCCAGCCCACCCTTTCCCTGCCCTCCAAGCCCCACAACGCTACTGTGCAGCCCCCGTCGTCACTCTGTTCACAACACATGGACATCTGGCTGGAAAACGAGCCCAGAGCAACCTCCTGAGCCCCAGGAACGGACCCCAATGTAAGGGCCTGATTGCCGAGGCTCTGCCACGTGGCCAGTGCTCAGCTCCAGGCTGGTGCCCTGGGGCCTGGGGAGTGGGGAGAGACGCAGGCAGTGAGGGAAGCAAGCCATGGCCAGATGTGCAGTCAGGTCCCCGGAGCCAAGGCACACAACACCCATCTGCCAGACAGACCCTGGAGAACCTCCTGTTTGCAAAAGAACAAATCCAGGTCCACAGAGGAGAAGAGACTTGCCCAAGGTCACACAGGAGGTTTGCAGAGAAACTAGCACTTAGAGCCCCGGCCCCTGATGCCTAAGCTGCCACAACCAGCTGACCTTTCTGATGACCTCCAGCTTGAGAATCCTGCTCCAGCCTGCAAGACAGAAGGGGTTGGTGAAAGAGGAAGGGGCCCGACCGCTGAAAACTCAGCCCCCGGGACTGGCCCTCTGGACTTTAATTGCGGCTCCCGGTTTTTTGTTGTTTTTGTTTTTTTGTCTGAAACAGCTGCCTGGCCTGGGCTGCTCAGGGTAGCAGTGGGTTGGCCAGGGCATACCGGTTTGCAGGCCGGGCAATGGCGAAGCCCGCACCGGGCTGTCCGGCTCCGCGGGAGGAGGAGGGGAGGCATGTCGTCCGGACTCGGGATTCTGCCTGCGGCCGCCGCTCTACTGGGTCTACAGTGCCATCTAGCGGCCAGCGCGCCCGCTCTCGGGGGACTCGAGGGCCCCTGGAGGGCGGTGCTGCCAGAGCTGCTGGTGCAGAGTTGAGCAGAGGGAAGGCCACTCCCCCATGGTTCCTGGTTCTCCAAGACCCCCGCTGCCTGCAGCCTCTTGGAGCCTGAACTGCCCTGCATGGGAATCCTGAGAACTAGTTCTCCCCATGAGAGAGCCAGGCAGGAACTCAAGGTGGGGGAAGGTGGGGACCAAAAAGTTTGCGCTGCCTCTCTGGCCCCGAATGATCTCAGGAACGTCCCATAGCCTCTCTGAGGACCTTGAACTAGCCGTGGAGCAGAGCTGCTAAGTGGACAGGATCTGGAGCCAGAGTACTGGGTGCCGATCCTGCCTCCACCATGTCCTCCTTCCCAGGCAGCAGTGGGCAACTTATTAGCCTCTCTGGGCCTCAGTTTTCTCACCTGAAAAATGGGGGGTATTAAAGGAGATAAACATAGAGCATGCCTGGCACAGGGCCTAGCACACAGGCAGTACCAACCGAGTGTAGCAGACATCGACACCCTCCTCTGAGGTTCTGAAGGAAGGATGCCAGGACCCTCTGCTGGGCATCTCCTGGGTGTAGGGAGCCCAGGGGAAAGCACAAAGCAAGCAGGGCTAACCCCTGCCCTGGAGGTATTCTGCATGTGTCTCCTGGCATGTCCTCCAGTCCTGGGCACAGGCGTGGGCATCTTCAGCCCTGTTCCCACTGGAATCCATCTCTCTTCCCTTCCTTACTCTGGACCCTGTCTCGCCCTGGCCTCTACTCCCTCCCCAGGAGCTCTGCAATTTGGCCTCACCCTTTTAGGGAGCATCTGTCCAGGCTGCAAGGTGGTGATTAAAGAAGACTTAGAAGAAATTTGGAAAGAAAATGAAGGTGGATTTATGATATTGGGTGGGGAGTTTTGCTGTTGGCTGGGAGCAGCGTAGAACAAAACAGAGGGCAGATCTGATTTACAGGAAGTAAATGGAGGAGACAGAGATGCCTACAGCCCAGCTGAGGCCTTCTGGAGGACCCCTACCAGCCGCTCCAGAGAGGTGACCCGGGGCGGCAGAGTGGGGGCCTCAGAGTCTCCCGGGTTCCCAGGCAGTGCTGGCCTTTCAGTGGGCGTGCAGCCAGACCTGTCAGCTGGGGACAGGCAGGGCTAGAGTGACAGGCTCCTCAGCCAGGGCCCGGGACCCCCAGGGAGTACAGCCACAGGCCCGCCAAAGCCCCAGGAAACACGGAGTGTCAGAAGCATAAGATGATTGACAGGAAGGGACATCATTTTTTATTCAAAGCAAACACAGAAGTTATAGAATACAAATGCAATCTTGGTACATATTTTCTTCAGCTAAAACAAGAGGCTTTTTTTTTTTTAATGTCAAGCCTATGGCTGGCCATTCTGGGCCTTACCAGGAGTACAGATCCCTCTTCTGCTGAGAGGGAACTTGAGTAGAAATGTTTGAGAGCATGCTGTGGGGACAGAGTGGCTCTGGGGTCACTCAGACATGGGTTTCAACTGTGATCCATTGCCTGCTGGCTGCAGTTATGCCTCCCTGAGCCTCGGTTTCCTCACCTAGAAAATGATGAGGTGAGGTGAATCGTGCATGATACCTAGTACACAGGACTGAACTGGAGCTATTCCTGCCCCTCCTTTTCCTGCCCTCCCTCGTGAAACAGCTACTTCCAGCCCCCTCCCTGCCTCGGGGGGTGGGCATACAGAGAGGAACGACTTCCCTCCTGTACCCACCAGGTGCCCAAGGTTTGAAAATCCCCACCAGTGGACAAATGATGGAGCCTGTCCTCCTGCCACCCCATCTCCCTCAATGTCCTGCAGCGACAGACCAGAGGGATTAGGGATGAGTGGGAATGTCCTTGTCTAATACCCTCCACATCAGTACACTCGGAACCCTGCCCAGCATCTGGACCACTCTCAGAGGACCCCGGGGGTAGCAACACCAGCCCTAACACAGTATGATTCTGTGTTAGAATTTCAGGAAGTTTAGGCTGTTATCATCCTGCCCTTCTCACACCTCCTTCTCCAACACACACACACACACACACACACACACACACACACACACACACACACACACACTGTCCATTCCTCCACCCCTGTATGTTCCAGTGCTTTGCTATTCTTTTACAATATCTTGGATGTTCTCGGCAACCTGCAGGCCTTAGCATCCACTAGAATCATTAATCAGCAGAATAGTCCCACAGGTCCAGGTTCCTTGTCTGACAGCCTCGCCGCGGAGCCCCCATGGTGCAGACTGTAGAGGGGCCCAGGAGGATGCACTGAAAAGTAGAGCTGGAAGGAGCCTTGCAGACCTTCTCATTCCCGCCTCCACTTCACGGAGGGAGACCAAGGCCTGGAGGGCACACTTCCCAAGTTCCTGCCTCCAGAGAAGGTGCAGAGGCCGGGCAGCCCCTGGAGGCTTTTCCTTAGCACCGCGGATCCCCTGCCTTTTCATCCCGGGCCCTCTGCTGTACAGTTGCCGCAGCATGGAAGCGCCCCGCTCCCTGCAGCCTCTCTTTCCCTTCCCCACCTCCAAGCCCGAGGGCTGCCCTGATGCAGTCTAAGAGAGGGATTGGCTGCACCCAGATTGGGCTTGGGTCTACATCTCCCAAGTGTAGGGGTGCAGTTCTTAAGGGTAAGCGGGGCTGCCCCGTGGGCTCAGGCCCACTGAGCGGATCAGAGGGGGTGTCAGAATGTGGCAGGAGGAAGAGGGGGCCGTAGGGAAGCATTTTCCCTTGTCACAACCTCTTCCACCCCGCCTGGTGGACAGAGTGAGAAGCCTTCAGGAAGGGATGGGCAGGGAGCAGCATTCACACCCAACAGCAGAACAAGGAGGCCTTTGAAGCTTGAAAGTGCTGGAAAAATAAAGGGACATTATTCACCCAGCAGGTGGGAAATAGTCCCACTAATGACTCTGTGGCACCTGATGTTTTCCAAGGTACCTTCCAAAAACCAGCTCACTTAATATTTATGACAACCTGGGAAGGGGCTATTATTATTATCAGTCTCGCGTTATAGGTGAGAAACCAGATGGCCGGAAAGGTTCAGTGACATGCCCAAGGTCACACAGCTCGAATTTCCTGATCCCCAGTCTTTCCTACCAACCGGTGTGCCTCTCCAGCCCCAACTGGGGAACTGCTTGCCCCCAAGAGGATGTTCTTGCCTCAAGTATAAAAGAATTAATTGATGTAAAGTGGAGTTCAACTCCCTATTTGGGACATCATCTTCCAGGGCTAAATAAAGATGTTCCTAACTGCCCCGGCAGCCCCATAAGGTGTGTGCTAAACCTTAGGAGGCCAGGAGACAGGGTGGATGTAACAGAGAAGACAGGGAGACTTAGGGGGAAGAGCTAGGGGAGGAGGGGAAGGTCCAGGTAGAAGATACTTGCGGAATAAGGGGCCTCTGTCATTGACCGGGCAGGGAGTGGGAGAGTCAGGCTACCCTTAAGATGGATGGATTTTATTAGTTTGAAGAGAGCTAACATGATGGACCTGGAAGTAGAGTTTCCCCTGCGGCCTCAGCGAGGGGTGCAGGCACCTGGCTGTCCCTGCCTCAGACCCCCATTTGGCTCTCCATCCTGACAGGCTGCTGGGGCTCGTGCCCAAGAGGCCGGCTCCCCGGCTGCCGACTCACCTGCTCCCCAACTGTGCAGCAAACTTGCCAAGAAAGAGGTGTGGGTAACATCTCTGTTATGGTCCAGTTGCCATGGCAATAAATTGTCACTAATTAGTAGTGTGGTTACCATGGCAATTTTCTAGTAATTACAGGTTACAAATGGTGCAAGGCTTCAACCCAAGCCAATTAGTTAATTAGAAAGATTTAGAAATTTGTCCAAGAGGGAAATAACCTGCCTTGTAGAAAATGAAGGGAATGTGTCACAGCTTGGGAGCCAGAGGCAGAGAGGAAATTGGAGGATGCTGGAGCGGTGGAAGAAGGATGGAGTTGCATGGCAGCAAGTCCCGGAGCCCCACCTGGAATTGCTGGGGACCCAGACAAGACCGAGGGTTTCTCACCAAAGCCTGATCCTGGGCTGGAGTTTGGCAGAACCAGGGCAGGGACAGCTGCCAGCAGCCACTCAGCAGCACTCTTTGAATGGGCAGAAGAGGTGCCCAGGTTGTAGCCCAGCACCCTCCCTGCTGGCTTAGGAAAAGAAAGGCGTCTGAAAGCCTCCCAGCCTGCCCCACGCCTGGGCTCTCCTAATGAAGGCTCTCCCGGGAGTATTGTGGATTCAGTGGCTCCATTTTCACAAGGCTTGAGCTCTCCTTGAGAGCTAATTAGACTACCTGGGAGAAATCCGGGGGCACAGGGCCCAGGATGTGTTAACGAGGAGCCCCACCAGGAGAACAATGCCTGCGGCAATGCCATTTGCCCCACTCTGGCCCCAAAGCCGGCCCCTGGTGGGCAAGCTCCACCTGCACAGGTGAGAAAGGCCCCATGATTTCCTCCAGGGACAAATCTCAGAGGATGGGAGGAGCCTGGGGACCAAAAGAACCTCCATCCCAAACTAGCACAGTGGAAACCTCTGCCCTGTCCAGAAGCGGGCTGGTGAGGGCACCTGGCTTAGCATCACTCAGGTCTGCCTGAGTGCTCATTAACTTTTTTAAAAAAAATCACATTCTGGTGCTCTAATAACTGCTCTCGTTGTACTGAACAGCCCTTCAGAGCAGCACTTTCCAAACTTTACTGCGCACATAAACCCCCCAGGGGTCCTGTTTGGGTGGGTGGGGACCTGAGATTCTGCATTTCTAACAAGCGCACAGATGATACACCTTAGTAGCAAGGTTGTAGGAGTCACAAAGACCTTTACCATCATTTGATCCTCTTATTTTTCTCACCTCATTTGATCCTCTCAAAAACCCTGAAATAGGAAAGGCAGGTCACAGTATCTGCATTTTTCAGATGAGAAAAACCGAGGCTAAACGGGTAACGTAAATTGCCCAAGATCACGCAACTTGTAAAAAAGCCAAGGTGGGACGAGAATGCATGTCCTGCTTCTGGTCAGGCTGTTTTCTGCACCATACCTGGGGTAGGAGTGAGGCTGAGGGGAGGCTTTCAGGGCTCTATTTGAAACTCACTGGTTGGGGGTGGTTTGTTCAAGACACCTTAAGATTAGACTTGGTGACATGTCCACATTGATCTTGGGCATTTCAAACCCTAACGTAGAGCTGGCTTGCTTGCTTTCTTTCTTAAAAAAAAATATACACCTTATTGGATTTTTTTCCTTTCAAACTACAGAAGCACTTCTTGTTACAATAAGCCAAACGATACAGACGTTCCCAAAAAAGGCCAACATACTGTCTCTCCTTCCCTCCCTAAATCCTACCCCATCAGGGCAGCCAATGCGAACAGCTCGGAGTGTGGCCTTCCCCACTCTTCCCCACTCTTCCCCAAACTCAAAAACAAGTTTGCACAAACACGTATATTCAGAAGTATCATTTGTTTTCCTTTTTCTGAAAAATAAAAATAAGATCACACAATACCATTACCTGGCGAATTGCTTTTTCATTTAACAATATGTCATGGGCGTTCCTCCAAGTCAATACACGTGGATCTACACAGTCTCTTTAGTAGCTGCAGAACAGCCCGTCATGTGGATGCACCATAATCCATTCTGCATCGCTGTTGATGGACAGGCAGGTGCTCGCATTTGTTTCCTACATCAAGCAAAACAAAGTAAGCATCCCTGTACCTGTGGCTGGAGCCTGTTTCTATACGTCCTTAGAACAGGAACACACCCAGTATCTTGACCAGCATATTTGTGATCAGGGTAAGGCTGGGGGCTGTCAGGGAATCTGTGACTTGATCAAAATGTTGCAGGTAGAGATGGGTTTAGGATTAGTGCAATTCAGCTACCAAAGGGAAGAGAAGGCTCTGGGTGGTGGCCTCTGTGTTCCTCAGCTCATGGAATCGTTCCTTCGGCACAAAGTAACCCCATCTTGCTCCTCACTGGCCTCATCATCAGTGCAGTCACCCTCCACGTTGGTTTATGGAACCGTGAGCCCAGATCTGGGCTCCAGGAAGCATCTGGAATGTCAGAATCCGCCCCTCCCCACCCCCCACCCCTGCCTCTTCCGAGGCATCACCATAGCAGCGCATCACGGGCCTCCGAGGCTGCCCCCATCCTCCACGCGGGCCTGGGGCTTTGCTTCTGCCGCTCGGTGAGAGTCGCTGTGCTCTCCCAGGCGGCCGGGGCGTAAGCGTGGGCCCCATCCTCAGCAGCAGTGCCTCAGATATCTTCTGCGACAACGAGAACGGGCCCAACTTCCTCTTCCACAACCGGGGGGACGGCACTTTCGTGGATGCTGCGGCCACTGCTGGTGAGTAAAACAGCCTCTGTCCTGTGACCCCCACCACCCTACAGGGGACTCTGGTCTGCCCTGCTCCCTCCAGGTCCCACAGGCCCCAGGGAGAGCGGGACAAGTCGTTGTCTGCACCGCACAGGGAAATGTTGCTTGTCACCTTTAATTCCACATCCCTGTGGTTCAGGACGCAGGGGATGTTTGTGGCCGGGGAGACAGCGTCTGGAACGCCTGACTGTTATCCATTCTCCAGCCACTGGGATTGGCCCGTGTCCCTCTGAGTCCTGCCTGTGTCTCTCAGCACTGGTTTCCACCCTAAGCTGCCTCTCTCCATTTCTTCTCCCCGCATCCATCTTAAACATGCAACTCAGTCCAATAGCCATTTATTGAACCCGTGCTAAGTGCCAGGCTGGTGCTCAGAGCTGGGGACGCTGACCTGAATAAGGCTAAGATCACCCTACCCCACTCCCCCCACCCGCCCATACAAGGCACTGACATTTTAGAGGAGGAAACAGACAAATGAACGAATAGCTATAATATGAAGCAGGATAAAATCTACACAAAAATAGTACTCCAGGCTCCCAGCTCTGCTCCCCTTCCTCCCTTTGTGTTCATCCATCATCTGCCTCAGGACCTTTGCACCTGCCAATCCTCTCCGCCTGAAGTACCCTCTCCCCCTTCTCTATCTGCAAAACTTCTATTTATCCTTCAACACTCAGTTTAGGTGTTATCTGTGAAGCCTTTCCTGCCTCTTTCTGTGCCGCCTGGCAGAGATTGGCACTGCCTCCTCTGTATTCCCACTGCCTTTGCGTGTGCTACTCACTCAGGCTCCTACATCGCTATAATAATCTGTCTGTGTCTGCAAAGACTGGGACACATAATAAAAGTATGTGGATGTAATCAGCCTGCCCTTCAACCACTTCTCCCCACCCACTTCCTCCCCACCTTGCCAAGGAATGGGAGGTTTGATTTCTCCTTCTTGGTGGCGTAGGGACGAGCTCCGGCCTCCGGAAGAAGAGGTGAGCGGGGATGTAGACACATAGATCCAAGGTCCCACAAGCGCCAGCTGGTGCTGACAGCTAGCATCCAGCTCCTGAGCGGGTACTCATCCATTCTCTGTGACTTACAAGTACCTGCCCTTCCAGCACTCTGCCCGGGACTTCCCATTTTGAACACCCCACAAATGCACCCTTGCAGCCAGTCAGCTCCCCGGGCAAAGCTAAAGATGGAGGCAGCTCCCCGGCCCGTCCTCCCATGCAGCTCACCTGTTAAACGCTCCAGCAGCAAATTTTCTCATTGCTGAAAAATCGTAAAATGAAGAGGAGGTGGTGGTGGAGAAAACCTAGAGGATTTGATAAGGTGTTAAAGAGACGGAAGCAGAGGGGAGCGAGCAAGTTGGAGTAGGAGAAGGTATCAGGCGGGAGGAGAGAGGAAAGGTGCTATGCCCGTAATTGAAAGTCAGAGTGATCGCGGGGGTTTAACAAGACATGTCAAGAGGGCATTCATCACCCAAACAGATGCTGCTGTGAAGTGCAGCCTCGCACCGATTATTCTCGTGAAAGGGAACCAGCTCCTTGTCAAGGTGCCTCATAGATAGGAGAGAAATGGGCCAACACAGAAGGCCACCGACATTCGGGCTGGGGAGTTTTGCAGAGAATTAATGGGGTATTTCATCCTAGAGGTTGGAGGCTGCCCCCACGCCTTTGCAAACCCTCTTTCTCCAGCCTGGGTCTCCCTGCCTCTTCTCCCCCACCCCCACCCATCCTCGCCTCCCCCAAGGGGATGCCCAGCCCCCAAGGTTCTCGGGGGGCCCCACCTTGCTTTCTGCTGGCCCCTATCCTCAGGATCTCCGTATCTGCAGCTGGCAAGAGCTCGCTGTGTCCTGTGTCTGTGATCCCCGTCCCCCATCATATTGTCCTATCACCTGCCATCTCTGAGGGCCTGATGACCAACGGCAGTTTGTCCTCCAGAAGACTCAGCATGGGTATTTAGAGCCGGCCTCCACTGCCTGTCAGCTCTGCACTCGACCTGAAGGATCATGTCTGCCTTGGGCAACCAGGAGGTCAGGCCATCCCTCTGGGCAAAGCCACCCTCCATCCTCCCCCAGGATCAGCTCAGTCCCACTGACCACTGGTAGATGCAGGGACAGCACAAACAGGTGACACTGGAGCCACAAGCTTTCTTCCCAGATCTCACAAGGCACACTGTGCGTTCCTGTCATGGTGCTGTATTTTCTCTGCTGTCACCGAAGTCCCTGGTCGCCTTCTGTCAAATTATTTATGTCTCTTCATTCATTCAGCAAGTATCTACAGAAAAATACCCGGTCACCACAAGCACTGAGATAGACTCTGTGGGGACACAGGGGAACAAGAAGACAGACCCTCGCCTCATGGAGTGTAAGGTCTAGTAGGAAAACTGGACCCCACAAAGGAACATAACTGCACGTGTGATCAGCTCAATGGAGGAGAATGGGAGGCTGTCAGGATGAATAGCAGCGTGGGTAGGAGGGGCTTATTTTCATGGGAGTGGTCAGGGAAGGCTTCCTTGAGGAGGTGACATTACAGCTGGGAGCAGAAGAAAAACAAGGAACCACGTAACCAAGAGCCTTGGCAAGAGCGTTCCAGAAGGAGAGACCAGCTTGAGCAAAAGCCCAGAAGCTGGAAAGAGCTTGGGTCATTTGAGAAATGAAAGGAGCCCCGGGTGGCCGGTGCATATGCGGAAGGGGGAAGAGTGGTACCAGTTAAAGACCAGATAAGGTAGGCAGGGGCCTTGTGCTCCCCGGGCAGGAATTTGAGTACCCAAGAGTACTGGGGAAGCACTGAAATTTGAGCAAAAGAGTGATGATCAACTTAATGTATCCCAGTGTCAGCGGTGGCTGGGGAGGGCTTTAGTCCTCCAGAATCTCCACAAGTCTCCTTCCCCCAGCCCATGCTGCCCCAAAAACGAGTAAAAATAGTACTTTCTGGGCAAGTGCAGCTTGAAGGCAAGTCTCTGGTTCTCTCTGCAACCAGGTGGCTGCCCACCTTCTGCCCCTGTGGAGAGATCGGGACAGGATGAGGCTTACCCTCCCTTGCTGCTCTTCACGGGGCCCTGGCAAGGTGAGTGTTTGTGGAGCCTGCAGGGGGCGCTGCCCTGAGGGCGCCTGCCTTTCCTCCCCAGGTGTGGATGACCCCCACCAGCACGGGCGAGGTGTCGCCCTGGCCGACTTCAACCGTGATGGCAAAGTGGACATCGTCTATGGCAACTGGAATGGCCCCCACCGCCTCTATCTGCAGATGAGCGCCCGTGGGAAGGTGCACTTTCGGGTAAGAAGGAGCCTCTGCCTCGCTCCCCTGCTTTGTCATCTTGGGGTTGCAGCCCCGCCTGTGCCTCCCACCAGGCTGAGTAGGGGCTTGTGGCTCTGCAGAGCCTGGGGGCGGGATGGCCACAAGGAAGGTAACATCTGGGGGACGATGGGCTCCTGCCTGGGCTGCTGTGATGTCTGTAGTGCCCAGCGCACGGTCATTGGCAGAGGAGAGAGAGCAGCCTCGCGAGGTGCGCGGCGGCAGGGCAAAGGCCCAGTGAGGTGGGCTTCACTCTCTGGATCGGGAGCATTTTTCCCATAGCCTGGGCCTGAGCTTTTCAAATTGAGGCTCAGGCCAAGGGCACAGCGGGGCTGGCGGGACAGGGGAGGTTGAGGCCACAGAGCTCCCAACAGTTGCCCCTTCTGGACAAATGGCAGGTGGGGGGGCAAGGTAACCTTGAACCCCTCTCTGTGCCCCCTCCCTGAGCTATCGACAGTCAGTGACACCAAGAATTCTTCAGAAAGACTGTTTGGTGACAGTAAGGGATGTACCGCCAGCCTGGTGAGCTTGAGTCTGGGCCTTTCTCAGGAGGGTGATGGAGAGCATGGGGTGGTGGGAGTCAGGATGCTTCTGGAGGTACCTGGTCTTGCCAGAAGCCCCCGAGGAAGCAAGAAAGTGGCGGCATTTGCCAGAAGCTTGATGGTCCCAGGGGAGCCACCAGGGCCCTTATGTCTGGGGCACTGCCACAGGCCCCTCCCCTGTAGGCAGCCACCTTGGGGTGCTCAGGGCCAGCCACTCATTCCCTGCAGAGGCTTGAGACCCAGGCTCTCTGGGTGAAAAAGAGGTACGTCCTGACCACAGAGCAGCTGCTCCTGGGATCCTGGATGATTTCCATCTTTATTCAGCTTTTTCTTCTAACCCAGGTTCTCGACCAGGGGTGATTTTGTCCCTACCCCAGGACATTTGACTTTTTCTGGGGACATTCTTGGTTGTCACAAATGGGGTAGAAGGTGCTACTGGCATCTAGCGTGCAGAGGACAGACGTGCTGCTAAAGGTCCTACAATGCACCGGCTGGAATAATCCAGCCCCAAATGTCAACTAACTCTTCTGATGGCCCAGCCCCAGAGCGCACAGCAGCAATAATGAGAATAATAATGGAGACCCCATTTATCAAGTGCCTTCTGTGTGCCAGGAACTGTGCCAAGCATCTTACATACATTATCTTGGAAGCCCAGGCATCCAGTGGGGCAACCCCAAGGGGCCTATGTAGGTTTCCGTTAGAATAATAACAACTTCGAGATCCTGAGGTCTCTTTGTTACCAGCTCTCAAGGCCCTCTTCAGCCCACCCTGGACAGCGGGCCAGGCTCCCAATCAGCTTCATCACTGCGTTGTTGGGGACAGCCTATTCCCCTGGGCAACCCAGAGTGGGCAGCTCATTCCTGTGGCCAGGGGAGAGGGCCTGAAGTAGGAGGCCCAGGGGCAGGGCCAGGGCAGAGGACCACTCCCAGAAACCCCAACTGTGCCCTTCCCAGTTCTCCCCACGTGGACCCTGGGACTTAGACAGGCTCCTGCGTCTTTAAGGGACAAACCCACCCGGAATGGATATTCTGCTGAGAAACAAAAGGTCGCCCTCCACAGCTCTTCTATTTCAAAGGCAAGTTCCATAGGTGGGACACTTTGCCGGGTCCACCGAGGCCCTCTCAGCACTTTGAAGTCCCTGCTGGGCTGTCCTGGGTCTGGGGTCTCCTCGTGAGCCCTGCGCAGAGGTATCTGATACTGCAACCCCCCAAGGCAAATATCTCAAAAAAAAAAATCAAAAGACTCCCAAGAGACAAAGTAAGGTAATAAAGGCAGGAAAAACACAGCTAAAGGCCGCCTCTGCCACCTTTCATGAGGCTGATATGGGCAGGGCCAGGACAGACTGCCAGGGATCACCTGGTGCCCACCCTGTGCCAAGCGCTTTACATGCGGTGCTCACAACCTGGACAGCTATTACTCAGCCCCGTGTTACCAATGAGGAAGGCGAGATCGGAGCGGTTAAGTAACCTGCCTGAGGCCACACAGCTAGTCTGCAGAGAAGCCTGGATTTAAATGCACAGCACTGCCCAGTGCCCTCCCAGCCTCCGCCTCTCACTGCGGAGGACGAAGGGCACGTACTAGGAAGGGCATAGCGTCTGGAATCAGAGCCCTGGTGACGGCCCCCACTCATTAGCTATGACAGTGGGCAATTCCCCTTCCTCTCCAGGACTCAGTTACCTCACCTGTAAAATGGGAGTGCTCACATCAGCCCTGCCTCGAGTGACTGATGGGAGGGCCCCGTGTGGTCCGGACCAGGGAACAGCAAGGTGCTTCACCGGTGTGAATTAGGACTGTTCCTCTCACCTCCTTGTTCTCCTACAAGCAGCCTGAAGTTTATGTGATCCTAAACACAGCATACCTAGGGCCCTTACAGGGAAGGTGATAGAGGACATGCTAGGTCAGGCTTTTATCTTTGCACGCACGCGCACACACGGGGGTGGGGAGAGTTGGCCTCTAGGCCACCCCCATTGCCCCACGCATCTGTCCGCTGACCTGCAGCCCTCTCTCCTCCCAGGACATCGCCTCACCCAAGTTCTCCATGCCCTCGCCTGTCCGCACAGTCATCGCTGCCGACTTTGACAATGACCAGGAGCTGGAGATCTTCTTCAACAACTTTGCCCACCGCAGCTCCTCAGCCAACCGCCTCTTCCGGTAGATGCTTCAGCCTGGCTCGTGGCTACTCAGCCTTCGTGGGTGGGGGTCAGGGAGGAAGGCTTAGGACTCAAAAGAGGAGCTCCAAGGGGAGGAAGGAGGAAGGTCCCCTGATGAAGGAGCATTAGAAGCTGGAAGGACAGGGATTGAGCAAGAGGCTGAGAGAATGGGGGGTGGAAAGGTGAGGCGGGGAATCCTGGGCCTCCTGCTGTTGCGGAGGAAGTGGTCAGGGGGACGTGCACAAAGTGTGCCTAGAAGCCAGGCTCCACTCTACCACCCAAAGGGGTTCCAGAGCCAAATCTGTTTGGGTGCATCTGGATGAAGCAAAGACAGGCAGGTGTATTGACTACAGGACTTCTCAGAGCCTTTAGCATGACCATGAGTATTTTTACTTTCCAAGAGGTGAATGGAGTATTCCAAATATATTTCAGTACAAGATACTTCTTTCAGAGATTTTTCTCCTGGGATTGGTGCTCTGCTAAACATCCTTTGGGAAATGCTGAATGAGACAATTAATGGTAGATGAGGGAATGGTAGACAAGAATGGAGGCAACTGAGCACTGCATGCAGGGAGGAAAGGTTCGATTTTTCTCTAATTGGGGTCCAGAGACCACTGGCGTCAGAACCACCCAGAGTGTTTATTTAAAGTACAGAATCCCTGGGCCCGCCCTGGATCTCCTGAATCAGAATCTCAGGGGCTGAGGCCCAGGAATCTGTCTTTTTAACACGTGCACTAGGCATCAGGTGATTCTTATCACACCAACGTTTGAGAACTGCTGTTGGGGAACAAACCTCAGGACACATGCGGCCCTGGTTCCTGGCCTAAAACATGCTAATGGGCCTCAGCACCAGGGGGCAAGAGGAGGGTGGGCCAGGGACCTTGGATGCAGGAAATGGGCCAGATCACCTGCTCAGTTCCCGAAGGCCCCCATCCCCTCCCCCAGAAGGGCCCTCAACTATTAATAAAAGGCGAGAGCCGTGACTAAGCGTGTTTTAAAATATAATTATTAACAAAGCATCAATCCCGACCAGCTGTAATCACCCCCTGAAGGCACCAGATTTGCTAATTAGGTGCCTTGCAAAAAGCTTTTTCACAACTTCCAGATTAATTGCGGAAGATCCATTGCTCCTTAACAGAGACACTGCTTTCCTTCTCTGGCTGATAAAGTGTCACTCGCCAGGGCCCGGAGCACCAAGGCGTCTCTGTGGCCCGAGCACCCCGGCACTTCCTCTGCCTGTCTGGCCTCTGTCAAACCTCCCAGCTTCCCTCCCGCCACCCCAAGGGCAGGCTGGCCCCGGGCTGTCTGCGGACAGGGTCACCACATGGTCACCCTATGGGTTAGTGTGTTTGTTTCCGCACAGCTCAGTGGAAGCCACTTCCCGGTTCCGTGGCTGTGCCCCGAGTCCCTGTGGCAGATGCTGGGTCTGGAGCTCGCAGCAGAGACTGGGGCCACCACTCAGCTGGCAACTCTAGAAGTTGGGCCCCTACGTGCCCCATACCAAGTGGGCTTGTCACGTGTCACCGAAGGAAACATGGCGGGCTCCTTGTAGGAGTCACCAGGGATGCAAAGCCTCGGTGTGTGTGAGTCTGCCGGCCCTTCAGTGATGCCCGGGAAACCAGGGAACTCATCACCCACTCCAGGTGCTTAAGAAGAGTGCAGAGGCCCTGTTAACAATGGCGGGATGACAGGCGTGAGTAGGGACTGTCCCAGGCCAGGCAGGATGCGTGTTGATCTGGTCCCATGGCTCCACCCTGCGCACTCCCTCTTCTCTAGCTGCCGCCCTGTGTCCAGTCCTGCAGAGCAAGCTGTTGAAAATGCGAATCTGACCACACCCCTCTTCCACTTAAACCCCTTAGAAGCTCCCCACTACCTTCTCTTTGATACATCCCACAGGCTGGCTTTGTCCCCAGCCTTGTCACTCTCCACTCCCCAGTTTACACCTAAGCACCAGACACCCCAAGCTTTCAGTTCTGGGCTGCACCAGGCCTGGACCCGTCAGGCTGCCCACACCATCTGCCTCTCTCTCGCTTCCGAGTGACACAGACTCACCCATCATTCTGGTTTCAGCTTTGTTGACCCTTCCTCCGAGAAGCCTGCCCTGGTTGCCCAAATCTGGGTGAGTTTGCCCAGCTCTGCCCTGGAACTTCTGGGCTTTAGCCTTAGAAACCCCTAACTCCATTGTCACCTGAACCCAGGGGTGGCTCTGCCCAGCTGTGACAGAGGTTGCAGGACACGAATGGTTGAAGGGACTGTGGATGCTAGCAGGCTGAGGCAGACACACACCTCCGGCAGGTGTGCACACACACAAAAGCACTGCCGGACATGCTGCTCACTGCCCAGACTGCACACGTGGATGTGCTCAGCACAGACGCCCCGCGCGGACAGAGGACACTTCCCAGGACATGTGCTCAACCCTGCAGACACCTTGCAGTTCTGCCAGCACCCTCTGCCATCCAGCCACCAGAAGCTCCAGCTCAGGGGACCCTGGCTCCCTCCTGAAAGAAAGCATTGGCCACAGCACAGCCCTCTGGTGACTGTGATTTAAGTGACAGCCCCACCTGCAACATAAGGGGAGAGCGATACAGATCCTTCCTGGTCCTTTCTCCCCACCCCAGCCCCAAGATTGCTCCACACAGCCAGGACAGAGCGCCCAACGCTGCGAGAATCTACCCAGTGAGAAAAATTAGAGAGGAAAGCTCAAAGCCATCATCAGCGTTCAGCTCAATGTGCAGAAAGAACAGGACTTTCACAGTGGACTTTTCTACAGCAAATATTATCATGATTCAGAGTTCAAAACAGACAAAACCCTAGCAACCCAAAGGGACCCTTTCTTCCCTTTTGTCTCTGGATTCCTCCACGCACCCCACGGACATGTCTGGAGCTTCCTGAGAGCCAGGCACTGTGTTAGATGCTGCGGGAGATGCAAAGAAGAGTAATAATACATGGTCCCAGGCTGCAAAGAGTTCACAGTCTAACTGAGGAGATAAGATGCATTCATATAGAGCTTCAACACAAGGCAGAAAGCAATAAAGGCCAGGAAAGTGACAGAGGCAGAGCAGGAAGGCATTGCTTCTAGTAGGACGATCAGGGAGGGCTTAGAGGAGGTGGCACCGGAGTAGGGGTGGAACCCTGCGTAGCATTCAGAACTCAGAAACCCAGGACCGCTAGAAGGAAAGTGAAGGTCAGTTGAAGGTAGTTGCATCCCTGCCCCTTCTCCATCCATCAGCTGCCCTTCCCCAGGCTGTCTATAATTCATCCATTAGAGAAGGAAAAATCAATATTTACCAACGTGAATTAAAACCCAAGAAAGGCGCAGGCAGGGTCTGTGAGCAGAGTGGCTCTGTCGGCATGCAGGAGGCAGCCCACGTGCAGCAGCGTCTCAGGGTGCTCAGGGGCTGGAGAATGGGGCTCGTGGGCCTCGAGGTCCAGGGAGCCCACTGGGGCTTTGCCAGCACAGTGTCGTCCATGAACAGCCTGTCTCCTGTCCCGCAGCATCATCCACAGGGAACACGGCGACCCCCTCATCGAGGAGCTCAATCCTGGCGACGCCTTGGAGCCCGAGGGCCGGGGCACAGGTGAGGGCCCCCGAGGGCTCTAGCCTGCTCTCCCCTGTCTCAGTGCTGCCCTTCGCCTGCGGGGAGGGCGGGAGGGGTGGTGCAGCCAGTCCCACAGCAGGGCTCATCCTATCCCTGCCACTCTGAGGGCTGAGATCCTGGGGCAGGGGTGAGAGTGGGGGAGGAGGCCCTGGGAGTGTCAGGCGGGAAGCAGAGGAGGGGACGGTCCGTTCTCCCAGTCCCAGGGCCGCGGGGTCAGAGGCGTGGGATTCCACGGGCAGTAGCATCTCTGGCAATGCTCTGCCAGGAGGAGAGGCAAAGGTGAGGCTGGGCGTCCTGTCGTCTCACCCCTCCTGGCACTCAGCCTGGTGTCAGCGAGCGTGCACTGGATCAGGAGTCCCAAGACTCGGCCCTGCCATTGCCTCACCTGTGGCCTTGGAAAAGGCGCTTCATCTTCTGGATCTTGTTCGCCACACCCATAAGATGGGGATAATTGCATCCGCCCTCCTCACGTCTCTGGGTTGTAGTGAGGACCAAAATGAGACCAGGTATACGCAAACCCCCGACAGACTGGCAAAAGCAGTGCAAATATAAAGGGCGTGTATAAAAGACCAGAAAGCAGCCCTCATAGTCTGAATTATTTGCACCCATGCTTTCCTTCAAAAGTCCAGGGGGAGGAAATGGACCCCCTCTTCCATGAATGAGCGGCCACCAGAAAGGAGAGGAGCTTCAAGCTCCAGTCTTCAATGCCCAGGGCTGTGCTCTTTCCTCCCACACTCAGGGCGTGGACCTGGCCCTGGTCAGGAGCCCCCCTCCCCTGTGGGTCTCCTGGCCGACAGAGTGAAATCTGTGCTGTTGCAGGCGGTGTAGTGACAGACTTCGATGGAGACGGGATGCTGGACCTCATCTTGTCCCACGGAGAGTCCATGGCTCAGCCGCTGTCCGTCTTCCGGGGGAATCAGGTGTGCCTGGACCTGGGGACCCACAGAGCCCAGCCCAACGTGCTGAGCCTGGGCTGGATGAGGGCCAAGGAGCCCGGGACGCTTGCTTGACCAGAGTGGCAGGAAATGGACACCCGGGCCCTGGAGAAAGCAAATTCCCAGCAGCACAGTGAACCCCAAGAACAGCTGCCTCCCAGAAGCCCTTTGCCCCTCAGCCTTCTGCTGGCACTCCTCCAAACACTGTTTTCCCCGAGTCTATTGGCTTTCCCTCCTCTCTTCCAGGGCTGCTCTTTGCAAACTTCAGCCAGTCTGTCTCCCTGCCCGGCTCCCTCCTCCTCTCTTTCCTCTGCCCCTTTTCTTGTCCCCTTCTTTCTCCTTCTGTCCCTCTCTTACCCTCCCTCCCTGTTCCTTCTGCCCAGCCCGCTGATGCCCGGGCCTACCTTCCTCCCTCCCTGCAGGGCTTCAGCAACAGCTGGCTGCGGGTGGTGCCACGAACCCAGTTTGGGGCCTTCGCCAGGGGCGCTAAGGTTGTGCTCTACACCAAGAAGAGTGGGGCCCACCTGAGGATCATCGACGGGGGCTCAGGCTACCTGTGCGAGATGGAGCCCGTGGCACACTTTGGCTTGGGTGAGTCAGAGCTCGGGGCGGGGGGCGGTGGTGGGAGTGCGCAAGTGAGCTATTGGCAGGGCAGTGGGTGCTGAAACTGCATCCCGAATCCCGGCGAGATGCAGGGCTCACAGCCTGAGCATCTTCTAGATACCACGTTACTGTGACACCAGCTACTGGAGGCAACCCTGCTTTGAAGTGAACCTGAGCTCAGGAGGGAGGTTTTCATGCCCCACTCCTTGCTGGGGTCCATCCTGGTGCCTCTGTCGAATTAGTTCACCTTGGGGTCAGAGTATTTAATCCTCCATTTGTCTGAGGCCATGGCCTTGTCCTTCAAACAATGGCCTGCAGCAAACCTACCCAAACCAGCTGCTTCCCTGGCCGCGTGGGTGTCGGTTCAGTGATTAAAATGTCTCACCAAACCCCTGACGCCTTCTCTTGGCTAGAAGGCTTGGGGAAAGCATGCATGATCAGTGGGAGTGATGTCACCCCCGAGAGGGTGAAAATTGGTTCTTGGCTGGGGGTGGTATTAAAAAAAATGCTAGTCTTTTATGTGTGTGTGTGTGTGTGTATACGTAAAAGACTAGCATTTGATATATATATACACACATACGTATGTATATATATCTATATGCACATATATATGTATGTATGTTACATATATGTGCGTGCATACATATATATAACATAACCAGATATACAGTATACCTGTGGTGTTAATAAAATATCGCTATACACCTATTAGAACAGCTAAAGTAAAAAAGAGTGACGAAACCAAGTGCTGGCAAGGACGTGGAAAAGCCGGGTCTCTCGTTTCGTTCCTGGAACAGCTGCTCCAGAAGGTGGTTTGGCAGTTCCTTTTAAGACAAAAACTAAACTACACAACCGTTATAGGGCCCAGCAATCACACTCCTGGGCATTTATCCCAGATGAATGGAAACTCATGTCCACACAAAAAGCTACACGTGATTGTTCATAGTAGCGTTATCTGTAACGGCCCAAACTGGAAACGACCCTGATGTCCTTCAGTAGGTTAACGGCTCAACAAGCTGTGGTCCAGCCACACCATGGAATATTACTCAGCAATCAAAAGGAATAAACTGTCGATACACACAGCAACTTGGATGGCTCTCATGGGCATTATGATGAGTGAAAAAAAAGAGGCCAACCTCAGAAAGGTACATGCTGTTGATTCCATTTATATAATATTCTCAAAATGACAAAAGTATAGAGATGGAAAGTAGATCAGTAGTTGCTGGGGGCTAGAAATGGTGAAAAGGAGAGGGGTGGGTGCGACTTTAAAGGGATAGCCCCAAGGAGGTCTTTGTGGTGACGGAGCAGTTCTGTGTTTTGATTGTGGTGGCAGTTGCACGAATCTACAGGTGCTCTGCATAAGATACCTTATTCCATTCTCACCACAACAAGATGAATTAAGAACCATAACCCCCATTTTACAGGTCAGGAAACTGAGGCTGAGGTTAAGTAACCTGCTCTAAATCACACCTCCAGAAAGTAGGGAGATCTGGATTTGGACCCCACCTCCTTGGACGCCACAGTCTGAGGTCTTAACCACTGTGACTTGACTGCCAGACCTCCCATAGCTGCTCTGTGCACAGCCAGCCAATGTCCTTCTGCTGTGCCCCTTTCTTACTGGACATCCATGACCCCTCAGTTACTAGATGACCCAAGTGAGGCCATCCACGCCAAGGTGACTGCCATGGTCTCATAGGTAGGATGTTTGTCCAGTTATCTGGCTTGGATATCAACCCACACCCCACTGTACAGATAAGGAAATTGAGGCTCACAAAGAAAGTCAATGGTGAGGCCAGGACTGGGGCTGGTTTCTCCTTCCACACATCCCATGAGCTGCCTCTGCTATTTTGAGACGTGTATTATAGGTCTTATTGGGTCTCTTCTCTGGCCAGTATCTGTCCCCGCCAAGAGAACAGATCTGCTTCTTCAGCTGGGCAGCCTCAGCCGGGTCATCTGGTGGGATCACAGGGGCCCAAGAGCCTCCGTGCCTCTTCACAACAGTCTGCCTCCCCTGCTTAGGGATACGGATCCTGCTCCCGCTTGGGAGTCCCTGACTGCCCTGACTGCCAATCCTTGCTGTTTTGCAAGGCTGTGGGATTTGTTCTGGGTCTGAGCTCTGGTTCAAACTGCCCCACGGGTCCCATGCAGCCTCCCCTGTTGCCGGATCCACTCCCAGAGAGGCGCAGAAGGAAGGCTGCTCTTGGAGACCGGCCCCAGTGGGTCAGCCTTGGGCCTGGCAGTGAGATTCCCTGAGGCCACTCAGCAGGCAGCAGGGCCAGCAGCCGGGGACACAGCGAGGGGCAGGTGGCTCCATCCCTGCAGCTCCAAGGCCCCCACGTCCGGAAGGAACTTCATGGATCTAGCACAGCACAGGCCTTCCTGATTGATGGAGGGCCAGCAGTGGGGCAGGAAGAGAGGGAGCTGATGGGAAGGCCGGATGGAAGGAAGGATTGAGGAAAGAGAGAGAACAGCAGGGAGACAGACAGAGACGGGGAGCAGGGGAGACCAAGAGACGCAGAGAGACACGGCAAAGAGACAGATGAAACAAAGAAATGCTCCCTGCCCTCCAGGCTCACGGTTGTGAAAGAGGCAGAGGGACACAGGAGCTCTCGTTGCAAGCAGATTTGGATGCCCCGTCATACTGACCCAGTGGCTGTGAGGACTGAGATGGGAGAAATTCTCTCTGCTCTGGGCAGTTTTCCCAAGGAAGTGGGCCTTGAACTAGGTCTAGAAGGATGGTGGGAATTTGGAAGGTGTGGATGGGAGCTGAGGAGAGCATCCAGGGGCTGGGCTGGTTTGAAAAAAGGCCAGAGGTGGGAGTGTTCACTGTGTCCACAGAGTAGGAAAGGTCTGGTAGGAGCGGAGTCTGGAAAGGGAGGTCAGGGCCAAACTGTCAGGAGCATGCAGAGCCAGGTGGAGAGGGCGGGCGAAACAGAGGGAGCTGCGGAGCCAGGAAAGCCAAAGCCAGGCTTTGCTGTGGGAGGGCAGGGCCGCGAAGGAGCCCAGGAGCCGCTCGCAGGGCGTAGTTATCTATAAATGTGCTCCAGTGTATTTTGCATGTAATAAAGTCAAATTAGAAGGCTTTAATTTTTTTCTGACTGCAGGAATAATGCATATCGGTTATAGGAAAATTAGAAAATATAACATCATTAAAAACGGAAAGTAAAAATAACCCATAATCTCGCCACTGTGTTTGGAATATTAAGCAAAAAAGGAAACATTCCCTCTTCACCCTCCGCCAGTGTCATTTGATTCATTTAGTCTCTACTCACTTACTGAGCACCTACTCTGTGCCAAAAACTAACTAGACGAAGAGCCTTACCATGGCTAACCCTACATTCTAGTGGAAGGAGGAGTAGCATATGACACCTAATAAATGTAACAACTAGGTAAATATATAAAACGTTAGATGTTAAGTGCTATGAAGAAAGAAAATGCAGAACAGGGTGAGGGGATTAGGAATGCAGAGGGGAAGGGGCAGGGAGCAGATTCAAATATAGTGTTCCAGGGTGACCTTTTCCCAGTTCCACACTTTTGATATGATTTTATTGCATGCAAAATACACAGGAGCACATTTATAGATAAACGTGCCTTGGAATCTTTTTTAACAGAAATTATTATACTCTCCCTATTATTCCCAGACTTGCTTTTTTGCCTCTCTCTCTTAACTGTGTATCCTGGACGTCACCCCAAGTCCGTGCGTATCTCCTTGGTTTTCCTTCAGTGCTGCACGGCATTTTCTTGTGTGGCCACGTTCACAATTTGTTTAGCAAGTCCCCTACTGATGGACAGTTGGCTGGTTTCCAATCCTGAACAGTTTGTTTTGTGGTATTTGGGCTGAGAAGGGGCAGGTCCAGAACCGGAATGCAGAAAGGGCTGCCTTGACGTCTGCGTGACTAAGAAGGAGATGCGGGCCTGAGGCTGTGAGGGAAGGGCCGAGGGCTGCGGGAAGCCCCCCCTTCCAGCACCCGTGACCCCTGTGCTCACCCCCTCTGACCCTGCTCCTTCCTCCCTCCAAAACCACCCCCTGCCTCCTGACTTTGCAGCAAGGTGCGGTGAGCGGCTTGTCCGTGGACTTGTGTGTGGGTGCACACGTGTGCCTCTCAGCAGCCGCCTCCTGGGCCCTTCTCTTCCCCACGTGCCTGGCCAGCTCATCTCTCGGTGGCTGGAGAAGGAACGCCTCCCAGCTCTGCAGGCCTTTGCTTGGTCAGCACTGAACTGTGGTTAGAGGACTCAGCTTCTCAGACCCTCACTGTGCACCCCGAGGATCCAGACTGCATCGCATCACACAGTGAAAACTCAGGGACCTTGCTGTGTTGCATTCTTCCCAGGGGGTTTCCAGCAGGCCCACTCCGTTGTGCAGAGGGCTCTCAGCTTCATCCTATAGAACCATTCCACGCGCCCCCGCTCGGGGGAGCCCCTGGCCTCGTTCGCTGCGCCCTCCACCCTGCCCTGGCCTCCCCCAGCTCCCCACGGTGCAGATGGCCCGCCAGGCTCATAAATCAGCGTTTCTGCTCACAGCCCTTGTTGAGTGCCCCACTGGACCCCGGTTGCTCTGAACCGACATCCCAGCCCTGCACACCCACCGCCTGTATCCCACACCCAGGCTCACTGGCTCCGAGCGAGCACGGAGCTGAGGCAGCTCTACCAAACCCAGTAAGTGAAAACAAGCGCCAGTAATCTCCTTGCCCCACCAGCCCCCCGTCGGGGGCTCACCCCCTAAGCCAGCCCACCCCAGGCTTTGATGGCACCCCCAGCCCCTGCACATACACCCCTCCTTCCTTTCAGCTGATGGTTTGCAAGTGACTCAGAGCTGCCTCCAAGCCGGTTGGTGCTCATTTAAGGAAGGAAAATTCAGTGGCCCACACAAAAATCGCTTTATTAAAGTGCAAAAATCTTCCCCCAGCTGTATTCCCACCATCTGTTTTGCTTGTAAAGCTTCTGAAAAGCGCGATTCTCTGTGCCTCCTTGGCCTTTGTCCTTTAAAAGCTGCCAGAGGCGACTCCCTGCTGCTCTTAATGGGCCCTCCTCTGCTCACCAGCTCCCTGCCTGACACACTGGCCCTGCAGTCTGGCCAGCTTAAAGGCCCCCTTGCCTGTGCAGCTGCGTGAAGACTTGAGATTTCTGGGGCAGCGGGAACAGCGGGACCTGGGGGCAGGAGCCTGGGTTTCAGTCCTAGCTCAGACACCTGCAGGTCACTGCATCTTGCCAAGCCTCAGTGTCTACATCCGGAAAGTGGGGATAAACGCTCCCTCTCGGAGTAATTGGGAGGATTCAAGCCAGCCACACCTGTGAGAGCTCCAAAGTCCCTCCCCACATCACCCCCCCCCCACCGTCTCCTCTCCCATCCACCCCACCTAACACACATGCTCACACCCTGCTTCTTCCACTTTGAGCTTCTCCCTGATCTTCAACACACATGCCCTTTTCATACCTCTATACCTTTACCTGTGCTGTGCCCTCTACCTGGAATGCCCCTTCCTTCCCTTCTCTGCCTCACAAGCTCTTGTTCCTCCTGAATCCTCCAACGAAATGACTTTTAACACCCACCTCTCTCACCAAGTGGTACCAATACTATGGGTGCACTTTCCCAGTTTCTTATAACATAATCACTGTGTTCATTGCCCTCATGGGGCTCGGCTCCTCCAGGATGGGGCCTGGGTCTGTGTCCTTCCTGCTAAATCCCAGATCCCTGCGTGATGCTTGGCCCATGGTGGGCTGGTCATTGGGGTGGGGTGGGCAGTAGAACAAGGGTTTAGCAGGTACGGGCTTTGGGATCAGATACTCCCTCTCTGGGTAACTGTGAGCAATTCCCTTCTCCTCTCCAAGTTTCATCCCCCTTGACTCTAAAATAGAAATGATAAAACTAGTACCTTCTCATGGGACTGCCGTGAGGATCCAGTGCCCTAACACTGAGAATCGCCTGGTACAGTTTGGGGTGCATACTCTCTAGCAGTATTGCCAACAAGCAAAAGCCCTTTGGGAACTGCAGGGCGTGCCCCCATGTCTAAGAGATGATGAGGACGAGGTTGCTGAGGGTCCAAATTGGCCGGGGCAGGGCTGACATCCAAGCAAGAGCTGTCCTTCCTGGATGGGGTAGAGGTCCCTTCTTACAGAGGAGGAAACGGAGGACCCAAGTCGGCAAAGTAATCAGTGACGAAGGAGGGAGTCCTACTGAGATGTGCTCTCCCCGCGGCTGACTTATCTCCTAGTCCTGCCCCTCCCTGGGTCTGGAGGAAGGGAGGAAGCAAGATTCAGAGGCAGGATGTAAATTCGTGATTGCCTATGAATATTCGGCAACTCTTTTGAGTTATTTGTGGCACTTCTGTCAGGCTGGAAAATGTATTCATGTAGCTGTTCTGTTGGCATAGGTGAGAAACATTTGCTCTTCTTTGTCTCCTTTTTTTTTTAGTAGAAAAGTGTTTATTTATTTATTTTTTGCAGTACACGGGCCTCTCACTGTTGTGGCCTCTCCCGTTGCGGAGCAGACGCACAGGCTCAGTGGCCATGGCTCACGGGCCCAGCCACTCCAGGGCATGAGGGATCTTCCCGGACCGGGACATGAACCCGTGTCCCCTGCATCGGCAGGCAGACTCTCAACCACTGCGCCACCAGGGAAGCCCAAGTGTTTACCTTTTACATCTGCCATTTAATTTGGGTGCTGAACACCCTAAAAATGCCACATCTCTTGAACCTCAAGAGACTGCTTCAAAACAGTAAAAGAGGGACTTCCCTGGTGGCGCAGTGGTTGGGAGTCCACCTGCTGATACAGGGGACACGGGTTCGTGCCCCGGTCCGGGAAGTTCCCACATGCTGCAGAGCGGCTGGGTCCATGAGCCATGGCCACTGAGCCTGCGCGTCCGGAGCCTGTGCTCTGCAACGGGAGAGGCCACAATAGTGAGAGGCCCATGTACCGCAAAAACAAAAACAAAAAAACAGTAGAAGAGGGGGCAGTTGATACCTCCCCAATCCTATTTTCACCCCCTTCCCCCAAAATGAATTATTGTGGAAGGAGGGAGCGGGGCAGTAGGAGTTTATGAGAAATGTTTTCTGGCTTAATAAAGCCAACCCCAGAACCAGCAAGACCAGGCCTGGAAGGGGAGAGTCTCCGCAGGAAGAGAAGCTGCACCGCGTCTTCAGGTCTCTGCACTGTGTGCGAGTCTCTGCTCCAGTGGCCTCTCTCTGGTGCTGCTGCCCCATCGCGGGCACAGGGGCAGGGGCTACTCACCTTTGACACTTCCGGACGGTAGCAGCTGGTCCCTGCCCTCGATAATTCACGGCAGCCCGAGAATGGAACGCTACAAAGAGACTTCTCTGGAGGTCTTGGGTTGGAGGCAGTAAAAGAGAACCAAACACAGGGAGGCTCAGGAAGTGGATGATGTGACTGTCAAGGTGCACTTTCTTCTGGAAGCCCCGGACTGACGCACCGGGACTTGGGGAGAAAGATGCAGCTGAGTCCTTCCACGCCGTCCTGTCTTAGCTCCCACCCCAGAGCAGACCTCTGCACAGAGGTGTCTGTACATAGATTCCCCACAAAGTCTAGACGTAGCTTCAACCCTTTTCTAAAATATGGGAGCCCCTTTCATACGTGAAAATGTTTCACAGACCACCCTCGACCCCCATAGCAGCGATCATTGTAAAATCCACTGGTTGACAGCAGTGACCAAAAGCTGCTATAAATTTGACAGCACTCTTCAGTTTCACTTGTTTTCTAACAGTGTCTGTATGCATTAAGGGGAAAGTAGCACACACATGTGGGTGACATCATTTTTTCAGCCTACGAATGATGCTTGGGGGAGTGTATGGATTGGTGGATCCCCGAGCACCAAGCCCACGTCTGGTCAGCCCTGGTGGGTGACTACCGACGAGGGGGCTGCAGCCTCCCTCCTACATGTGCAGAGCACTGCCCTCTTCCCCAGGTGACTGATTGGAGAAAGGCCCCTCCCAGCAGGTGAGGCCCACCCCCCACTCCTCTCCACCCCAGTCCATCACCATTAGCCTGACCTTGCCTCGGTGACGGGCCTGTTGCCTTAAGCAGGGAGCTGGGGCCGGCTTTGACAATGCCTAAACACCTGACAAATCTTTCCAACCTGCTTCCTGCCAGTGATGTAACACATCGCTTTAAGGATGTGTGCAGATGGATTCACCATGAATGTTCTCTGAGCTCCACCACCGTTCGTTTTTGTAAACAGCTCAGCTTTGTAGGACGGTCTTTCTCGGCCTTTTGGTTCTTTGTCACCTCAGCTTTTATTTAGAGCTCGGCTCAAATGCTTTCTCCCCAAGAGCCTATCCCTCACCACCCTGACTAGAAAAGCCCCCAGCCTACTCTTACTTCCTTTTTATCCCATCACCCTATTTTTGTTTTCCTCACAGAGCTTGTCAATATCCGGCATTATTTGTTCATCTGTGTGCCTGTCTATCCCCACTAGAGTGGAAGCTCCCTAAAAGGAGGGTTATTCCCAGTGACGGCCCCTAGCAGACTATAAACATCCAATATAAATACAAATACGAATAAATGCGACACGCCTGAGATTACACAGCAAGTCAAATGTAAAGCTGAGATTTGTCCCCAGGTCTCCCAGATGCCCACCCCCCCCCCACCATGTCCTTCCCAGCATGCTCGGTAAGTGGTACAGCCAAGATCTGAACCCAGGAATCCAAAGTCAACATGTTTACCACCAGGCTTTACTCTCTTCCCTCCAAAATCCACTAGAATATAAGTTCTAGAAATGTGCTGTCCAATATGGTAGCCACTAGCCATGTGTGGCCATTTCAAGTCAGTCAGTTAAAATTAAATTGAATTTAAAATTCAGTTCCTTATCACGCCACTTCAAGTGCTTCGCAGCCATGGCTAGCAGCTACCGTAGCTGACAGAGCAGATAGAGGACATCGCCATCACTGCTGAAGTTGTCCTGGACAGCATTGCTCTAAAAGAGCAGGACCTCATCTGCCGTGTTCACTATTTCCCCAGCACTTAGAACAGTGTTCAATTCATATTTTTTATTAGGTGAGTGAATAAATGAATGATGATACTTTTGTGGAGAATCCCTCCCCGCCCCCTGCTCTGCAGCTGATCCTTTCATCCCATAGGGAAGGATGAGGCCAGCAGCGTGGAGGTGACATGGCCCGATGGCAAGATGGCCAGCCGGAATGTGGCCAGCACGGAGATGAACTCGGTGCTGGAGATTCCCTACCCGCGGGATGAGGACAGACTTCGGGACCAGGCCCCCCTGGAGGTGAGCAAAGGCATCTGGGCCTCAGAGCCAGAAAAGCAAGCCCCACCCATGGGCTGAAGCTGGATTCCCAGGAATCTGCAGACTTTGTTTCTAGAATGATGGAAATCATCTTAGCAAAGGGCAGGCTTCATAGTGACCCCTCCATGCGTAGTTTGCACACCAGTGTCACACCCACATCTCTTCTGCTCCTCGCAGAAATCCTGGCGTATTGGAAGGGCAAGCATTTTTCACCCATTTTATAGAGAAGGAAAACCAAGACCAAGAAAGAGAACCCACCAAAACCGCACAGCCATTTGTGAGCAGAGTTAACAGTTGGCCCCAGGTCTCCTGCTTCACTTCTGGTTCTTTCCAAAGCTTCTGACAAAGCTGTTGCTTCTGAGGGTGGGGCAGAGCCTCTGGGGGCTCCTCAGGGAAGAGCTCTGGACCACTCTCTGGAGAGGATCACGCCATTGTAGATAACAGGGGCCCACTTAAACTCACACAGAAGAGGGGGCTTACAGGGAGGGTTCTAGAGGAGCTCACAAAATGCAAGGGATGCTCAGGGTGAGAGCCATGGCAGCTCAGTGGCCCCAGGAGCTCAAAGACCTTTGCCATTAGTGCACTGGCTCTGGGGGGAGAATTATCCTTCCCCAGGAAGCCGCACCAGCACCCCATCATTTGTCTTTTCCAACAGTCAACATTTCTGTCTTGTGTAAAGTATTCTGTTTCGAGTCCCCAGCCACCCCACCTCCAGCCACCAGCCTGCTGTCTCTGAGACCTCCACATAGACACAGCAAAGCCTCCACAGCCCGGCGTGACCAGGCGCCAAAATCTGTCTCAGCCTCACTTAGTTCAGCTTTTAGCCGCGAAGCCTTTGAGTCCCTCCTCCTGCTGGGATGTCCACCTCTTGTCCAGCCAGCACTACCCAGAGGTGGGGGATGGCCTGGCTTGCAGGCACCCACCCCTTGTGAGTGGGCAAGGTTCTCAGAGAAGGCAGTGCGGGGAGTGAGCAGACACCTCTAAAAGCTTCTCCACCCCTCTCTACACTTTGCCTTCCTGAGACCCAGCCTGTCTCAGGGTGATGCCACAGGAGGCACAGACTCTGTTAGGTGTCCCAGCGCAGGCGTGTGGACCCCATGCAAGGGGAGTGAGCAGGAGTTTGCACGGGTCTGTTCGTGGCCTCCCCGCCCAGTCTCCTATTCTCAGTGCAAGGGAAGGGGCCTGGCAGGAAGGGGATCTCCCAGGCGCAGAGCTAAGAGCAGCCCTCATGGTGGGGTCAGGGTGACAGCTGCTCTGCGGCTGTAACTAGGAGGGGACCTGAGATGGGATCTTCTCAACTCACTCGTGTCTCTGCTTCTGCCTACCTTGCAGTGCGGCCAAGGATTCTCCCAGCAGGAAAATGGCCATTGCATGGGTGAGTTGCCTGCCGGTACCAGGGGACAAGGCAGAGGCCAGACTCTCACTGGGGAATGTTAGCCTGGGCCCTGGCAAGGCTCAGGTTGCAGACAAGGGGCGGAAGGGTGAGGAGGCGAATGTGTTGTTTGTCCCTGAGGCTTCAGATGCCAAGACAACCGCCAGGTGACTCGGCAAGGTGGGAGCGGTGGTAGTGACCAGCAGGCTGAATCACTGCAGCTCTGGGAATTGGCAGTGCTTCCCTGCCATGCATACAGAGAGCATGAGCGGGGGACAGACGCACAGCCATCCGGACAGAGCTCACAGGGAGGCCTGGCTCCCAGGGGGCCATGGGGGCTAGGGCGGGCGTGCGTCCCCCTTCCAGCAGAACAGCAAGCAAGGGGGCCGGTGAGCAAGGGTGGGCATGGCTGGGGGGCACTGGAGCAAACCAGAGTGCAGCATGTGCTCACAGTACAGAAAGGAAATTACAGCCTTGTGCAGTGCTGGCGGGCACGTAACTACAGCATGGCCAGGCTCCGTGAGGCAGCTCTGTGAGGGTCCAGGGACCTTCTAAAAGTCCCCCGAGGGTCTGGAACGGGCAAGGGGCAGCCTAGAGGCTCAGCACCCAGGTCTTCAACCCAATGTCTTCCATCCCAGGGACCAGCAACGAGGGGTCAGGCCAAGGATTCCACCTGCCCTTTAGATGCCCAGGCAGCTTTCTTCCCAAGTCCCCTCTGCAGATACTCATCAGCCCCAGGTGAATGCGTTTGCTACTGAGATGCAAGAGTAAACAAGAAGGACGCAGTCCCTGCCCTCTTGGAGCTTAGAGCCAGTGGGAGGGGCACACAAGTAAACAGCGATGACCACACAGCCTGAGCGGGGCTGGGGTGGGGGGGGAGGGGAGGGGACTGTGGGAGCACAAAGGTGGGATCTTAAACCAGTCTAGGGAGGGTCCAAGAAGGTGTCCCAGAGAAAGTAAGGTGTGAGTTGAGACCTGAAGGGTGATGAGGGGTTCACCCAGCAGAGGGGAGAAAGTGTTCCAGCGGAGGGCGCTGCATGGGCAAAGGACCACAAGTGAGAAGTGGAGGAGGATGGCTCGAAGGGGGGCTTGAGGAGGAAATTAGTCCCCTCCGCTCTTCATGTCCCCACAGACAGTGCATGTACACAGAAATTCCAGCTCCTTCCCCATGTGCTGGGCAGACCCCATGACACCCCCAGTGCAGCCGCCGCTTCCTTTCACCATCCAGCAGACATCTGTGTGCGTCCTACATAGCACCCCGCTCGGGGAGCTGGGGGTGCAGGCCAAGCACCTGCCCTGGAGGGGCGTCCGCTCTAGTCTGGGAGACAGGCCACAAACATGTTACCTGAACGCCGGAAGAGATGAGTTAAGAAACCTTCAAGCAAGGTGCTCTCTGAAGACTCTTCTAGATGGCGTGGACAGGGAGAGGACCTTTGAGCTGAGACCTGAAGGATGAGAAGGGTCCAGGCACAGAAAGACTGGAGGGAGGAGCTTTCCTGGCAGAGGGAAGGGTGGGAGCAAAGACCAGGATACAGGTAAAAGGCTTGGTGTGTCAAAGGGACAGGAAGAAGGCCAGTGTGCCAGGAGAGGATGGACGAGCCAAATGCCAAGTTAAGGAGGGTCTTGAGGCCCTAGAAAGGTGTCTGGACTTTGCTCTCAGGGCCCTTTGCAGTTAAGCAGGAGAGTATAGGCCAAACCAGCAGACATGGGACACATAATCAACTGAGCAAGGAACCGTCTGGGAGCCATCTTTGTTAAGGGCAACATAAGCCGCTCCAACATAAGCCGCTCATGACACTGGAGGATACAGAAAAGACAGGACTATCTTGATTCTTCCGAAGGAGTGAGGGAGGCTGGATGGGGTAAAAAGCATGTGGTTCACATTTTCAAATGATCACCTGGTTGCTGAATTGCAGACAGAATTGGAGGGAGGGGGGAAGCCAGGAGGCCGGGAGGGAGGCAGCTGCAGAAATCCAGGCAAGAGCTGCTGGTGGTTGGGGACAGGCTGGTGGCAGAGGAGTGAGAAGGAGGTGGCCAAATGGGAGAGGTACTGTGGGGGCAGAACTGACAGGATCTGTTGTTAAATCGCCGGCAGAGGTCAGGCAACCAGAGGAATCGGGGATCACGCTGATGTCTGCTTGAGCAGCCAAGTGACTGACAGTGGCGTTGATTGAGTTGGGGAAGATGGGAACAGGGGGCAGAAGATGCTTGAGGCCCAGGGGGGATCTAGAGTTCCATTTGGACCCAGTAAGTTTGAGATGCATGGTAGACAGATTTACAAGTCTGGAGCCCCAGGGAGAGGTCGTGGCTGGAGTTGGAAGTTCTGGAATCATCCATATATGAAGGGACCACCTAGAGAAAGTGTGGTAGATAGAAGAGAAGACCCCGGACCAAGCCTGAATGCCCCCCACGTGTAGAGGTAAGTACAGGAGGAGCCAGCCTAGGGGACTGAAGCGAGGAACTTGAGGCCCAGAAAGAAGAAAGGACATGCCCATGGTCACGGTGGGGGAGGGGTGGGTAGCAGAGCCTAAGCAAGGATCCACTGCCCACAGCCCCCAGTGAGTGGCTCCCCTTGCCTTTCAGACACCAACGAATGCATCCAGTTCCCATTCGTGTGCCCTCGAGACAAGCCCGTGTGTGTTAACACGTACGGAAGCTACAGGTGCCGGACCAACAAGAGATGCAGTCGGGGCTACGAGCCCAACGAGGACGGCACAGCCTGTGTGGGTGAGTGGAGCCCCTGCCATAGTCCAGTAGCAAAGGGAACTTGCCTTCCACTGGGGAGCTCTGGGAGGCCCCAGATCCAGGTCCCCAGCCCCTGCCTTCCCCTGGCTGGAGGGAGTCTCCCTAGACCCTCGTGGGGTCTCCAAGGAAGACCATAACAGAGGCTTGGAGAAGCCCTACCACTACTGCCATCATCTGAAGGGCCCCTGGGGCGCTGTGTCCTGGCCAGAGGCTATTGCTCTTCTTGTTTCTCCCCTTCTCACATTTCCTAAAACTAATGCTCCTACCTTAAGCTCAGCCCACCTTTTCCTACCTGGGATATAGACTAACCCCTACTACTCACCTTTGTCTGAATTTCTGAACTGCTGTTTGTCTTCTTCCTCCCAAACGCTTCCCCGCACCCACACCCCACCCCCACCCCCTTTCTCCTTTTCCCATTTTCTATCTCTCTGCCCCATGCTTTTTGCAGCTCAAGTGGCCTTTTTAGGTGGGTATCCTTCTGCCGCCTTTAGAATCTCTGAGCCTCTCTCTCGGGCCTCATCTCTTTCTCTAGGCCTTGGACTTTGCCTTCAGTTATATGCACTTTAAATTCCATCAATAAAGGAAAAAACAAAAACAAAACTAACAACCTTTGTGGCAAACTAAATCTCTCCCACTGCCTGTCTCTCTCTCCATGCCCAGTAGATTCTGCTGCGCGCTCCCTCTGAATGGACCGCGGGGGTGGCCATCTTTGAAAAGGGAAGTTTGGGAGATATTTGTGTCACCTTAGTTGTTTGTGAAGCTTTCTTTGCATGCTTTCTGAGAACATGTTTTTTACCCCATCCAGCCTCCCTCACTCCTTCAGAAGAATCAAGATAGTCCTGTCTTTTCTGTATCCTCCAGTGTCATGAGCGGCTTATTTTGCCCTTAACAAAGATGGCTCCCAGACGGTTCCTTGCTCAGTTGATTATGTGCCGCATGTCTGCTGGTTTGGCCTATGCTGCTTCTGCTCTGTGGGCCCTGACTGCCCGTGGTAGAGAAACCCATATTGGGGTTGGTGGTCATAATGGGAGAGGGAAAGGGTGGCCCTTTGGGACTCTTGATAAAAATGTTAAAATTTGAACTTGCGAAGTCTTCCAGCCTCTTTCTGGAGAAATCATGCCAATAAACTCTCTGCTAGGTGTTAGTGTCTAGCTAGTGAAAAAAAAAATGTGTCTGAGGCAAGTAGAGCTGGTTGGAATGCTGAATTAGCAGCAGCCCTTCCATCACACGGCCCTTGGAAAGCAACTCATGAGATAGAGAGAGCGTCTGCCCCAGGCATAAGCAGTGGTTGGGTTTGTGCATCAGTGTTCACGTGTCAGGGACTGGGGTTTGGACCAGGTAAGGGATGTGGGATGAGCAAGGGACAGACATGGAGTGCTCTGAGGAAGTCACTTCTCCACTCTGGGCCTCAGTTTCCCTCATCTAAATGACAAGAGAGTTGAGCCTAAGGGCCCTTTCCTTTCTAAGACCCCCTTAATATGTGGCTGGACATAGGCGTGGCTAGTGTCAGGTTACCCTGCTTTCTAGAAAGAACCTTGCAATTTGGTCTCCCCTGAAATATTCTTGGAAACGTGGAAGCTCCTGGAAGCTTCACCTGTGGGAATGATGTAACACCTTAGAATACTTTCATGACAAGCTTCAGTAGTGAAGGTGTGTTATAAATCACAGATCTACTCTTTATGGGGAGAAAAGGCACCCCAAGATATAATAAAATCACACTTAAGAATGCACCAAGCCTTTAAAAAATATATTTAACAAAAAAACTACCGTTTTCTGATATAATAATAATATGCCCGTAAATCACAAACTATTAATTCCTCATAGCTAGTGTTGTTTTTACACTCGGAATAGGAGCTTAAATGAAAAGTTTTAAAATAACAACAGCTACAGTTTCACAGAAAACTTTTCTTTTTTCCACTTAAAAGTCGCTCCACTTCTGGGAAGCCCACTCCTGTGTGTTGACATGGAATTAAAGATCTGAAAGGGCCCCAGAGATGAGGCTCCAGAGAGATGAAGTCATCTGCCCAAGGTCACGAGCCAGCTGGTCCCCGAGCCGAAGCTGGAGCCCTCTGCCACCACCGCATCTTGTCAGGGGGGTAACAGACAGCGCTGTCCCCATTCACACTATTCCCTCGTCATTCTGGAAGATGCTGCCTTTTTAGAAAAGAACAAGTGGATCTAAGATAGTGAGATAAGTAAAACCCAAAGCCCACAGAGGTGATGGTTCCAAATGCAATGGTAAATAACAAGATAACAGTGTCCACTGATTGGCTGCACACACAACACGAGAATTAAGGGCTAAGACAGCTAGTGTGACAGCCTCACAAGGACATCAGGAGATCCGAGGTGACAGCAAACTTCAGAAGATGCCTTATAAGCGATAACCATGAATTCCGGCACACTGAGTTTCTTATAACTGGGTATATTTGTGTGGTTTTACCCTTCTTGGCGGGTGGGGCCAGATGAGTTAAAAGAGGAGTTCAGAATCCCTCCAGCTGCTAAGAGCACAACTGCAGTATCCTGACTCCAGGGTAAGAAGGCTTTCCGTTAGATTCATTCTTTCATTCATTCAGTCTTTCAACAAATATTGGTTGAGCACCTATTATGTGCCAGGTACTGAGCTAGGCTCTGGGCATGCAATGGTAAGTGAAGGTGACATGGTTGCTGTCCCCATATTGCCGTCCTCCAGCCAGATGGAAGAGCCCAGGGCACGGGATGGGAATGGGACTCAGAGAGGCTTTCTAAAAAGTCTAGCTAAATTCTTGGATTGCTGTACCAGAAAGCTAGCTCTCTGCATTCGTTCATATATTTATTCAACAAGCATTTATTGAGAACCGCCCTCCCGTGTGACAAGCACTGGGTCCCTCCCATGAGGACTGTGACAATGAGGGCATCAAGTTCCCTGACCCAAAGATGCTTGTGTTGGAAGAAATACGAGGCTGAAGATACAGAGGACAGGCAGGTACTGAACCAACTCAGCATCACCTGCCCCCAAATAACAGACCTCCCCAGTGGGCCAGGAGCCCAGGCTTTCCAAGCCCAATGCCTCAGTCCAGTGTGTTTACTGGTCTGTGCTGAACCAGCCACGGATGGGTGGGCACAGAGCCGCACCCAAGCTAGCCAGGCTCAACGTCACTTTTTCTTCTAATTCGTCTTGCCCCGAGGCCCCTGGGCGCCCAAAGCCTTGCCTTTCCCTTCTGAGCACAGACAATTCAGTCTTTTCTTTGTCTGCTAGCCCCACTCAGGCTCCTGAAATCTTTGTTGGCTTCTGCTGGACCTGAGTTTGTAACAGAAATAGCAAATGCCTTCAGGGGCTGACAAGTAATAGAATGGGCTAGAAGGGATTATGCAAATGGAGAGCTGGAGCCGCTGAAGGGGGAGCCTTTACTCCAGCAGAGCAGGAAGATGGGCCACCATGGCCAGAACTTCCCACTTTTCAAGAAAAGCCACGTAATAATAATACCATTTTTACTCTGCCCAAGAATGCTCCTCTTCCCAGGAATGTACCCCTTAAAATGACGATAATAGCTTCCATTCAGTGAGCTCAGCATGTCTGGGTCAGCTCTAAGCTAGATAGGAATCAACTTGTTGAATCCTCACAACAATCCCCGGAGGAAAGTGCTGTAATCATCCCAGTTTTACCGAGACGCATGCTGCTGGAAGGGGACGGAGGAAGGACTCTGTCAGGGCAGTCTGTCCCCAGCCTGTGCTCTCCCTTCTCCATTCGGGCTGGCTGGCTGGTTACACAAAAGCACCGTCTCTCACGCTGCCCAGGGTCAAGGGGTGGGTTGGGTAGAAGAAATGGAGTCCCTGGAGGCCCAGGATCTGAGACAGTCTCCCCACAGTGACATTCAAGCTGCGAGAAGAAATGGCAGTACAGAATTGCGAATCACCCACGTGACCTCTTCAGGCATCTACTCAGCTGCCAGCCCTGTTCTGGGGAGGTGCCATTCTGAGGGCCAGGAGTTTGATTTTGTGTCACTCTGGCTGCTATGGCCCCCTCCCAGGGTCTGGGCATCGCACCCTGACCGGCGCCTGCCACTGGACTGCAGCTCAAGCAGGGGTTCCACTCCCGCCTCTGAACAGGACCCTTGGTCATCATTCCACAGTCACATGGAGACAGGAGGACGAACGCTTCTTTTTCTCAGGGAGCCAGCTGGGTTTTTCCAGCAGATTCCAGAATGATACCCCTCGTCAGACTCTCAGCCCAGGAGGCAAGCCTAGTCCCTCCCCTTCTCTCCCTCCCCGGGGTCAGCCATCATCTCTCTCCTCTGGTGTGGACCAGACCCCAGCCACATCCTGTCAGGGGCTGATGTTGCATCTCCTTAACAACAGGCACATCCTAGGAGGAGGAGGAAGGAGGGCGAGAGAACACAGGCTGGTTAACTCCACAGATAATGCCAACCCTCTCCTTCAGCGCTTGTTGTCTGAAGTGGCCGAAGGGTAGGCCATCAGAGAACAGTGAGAAGCAAGAAGAAAAAACCCTCCTGGGGGAAGGGAGCTAACATTTACAGAATGCCTGCTGTGTGCCAAAACCGTACATCTCCATTAATCCCCAAACCCATCCTATGGGATAAATGCTATTATTCTACTTTATGACCAGAGAAACTGAGGCTTAGAAACAATAAGTTACCCAAGGTCACACGGCTAGTTAAGTAACTGACACCTGGGCAGATTACTTAACCAGGTATCACTCGGCATACGCTGGACACCAACTATGTGCCAGGCATGGTTCTAGTGGCTTGGAATGTACATCTGTGAACATCACCGGCAAAGATTCCTGAAAGCCCTGGTGACATACAGCAGGCATTAAACAACATAATAAGTAAAGTATATAGTATGTTACAAGTTAGGTGGGAAGGAGGAAGCAGCCTTAAGGCAAATCAGGAGCGCTGAGATAGGCAGAATGCCATCCTAAATAGGGTGGCTCAGGGTAGGCCTTGCTGAGAAAGAGGTATTTGAGGTAGGTGAGCTGTTTTGAGCCTCAGTTTTCTTATCTGTAAAATGGGGATAATACCTACCACATAAAGTTTTTACATTAAACAAGATGATATAAAATACTTGACATAGGGCCGGCCTGGCACCTAGTAAGCCCTCAATAAATCAGAAATGTTATCAATATTACTAAGTAGCAAAGTTCAGGATGGAGCCTAGATCTATTCAGTACCAAATCTCATGTGGCTCCCAGCACAGCCTGCCATGGCCCAGGTCAGCGGGGGCCCACAGTGTGGGAGGTTTGGAGGACGTTGGCCGCCCACAGGGAGCTGAAGCAATCTCGGGACCGAAAATGGCCATGAGGGAGCAGACCAAACCTTCCCGGGGCCTGGGCTGTGCTGAAGCGTTCAACTTCGTTCTCACACGGTGCCATTTCCCAAGAAAATACTCATAAAACGCGGTAAACCCAGCAGGGAGGGCATGGCACTGACTGAGCTGCACGGAGCCGGAGTCACCAGGAGCTAGTGAACCGGCCCAGGGATTCGACCCCGACCAGCACAGAATCCCAGATCATTAAACACAGAGGCACCTGAGACGTCATCTAGTTCTGCCCCATCCATCTCAGATGTAGAAACGGAGGCCCAGAAATGAGCAGCGACTTTCCTGAGGGCCACAGCCTAATTGGGAATCTGACTCCTGCCTGGGACTCCTTGCCTCACTCTGCCTCCTTCTCCAGAAAACTCAAAGTATTTCAGAAGCACAGCTGCATCAAGCATTTTAGAAATATGAGGGCCGGTGCTTGTCCTTTCTATCCTGCTGACACAGAATCAAAGTCAGGGGAAGTGCCCACCAAGTGAATCCAGGCACCGTGCTTGGACCGTGGAACACAGCCAGGACGAGAGAGCCAGGGGGAGGTACCAGGTGCCGAGAGGGTCCCGATCAGCTGAGAGAGGGGAGGCTGCAGACGGGGTCAGGAGCACAGGGGATGAGGCTGGGGACAGAAGGAGAATCTGTGTCACCCCTTCCCAGGAAGTCCTGCCCGGAATCTCATGACCTCAGCATGCCTGCCCACCTGCCTTCCAGAAGGGGCCCAGAATAATTCCCGTAAAGGTAACTCATTGTCCTTCTTCAAGGCCAGACCCAGAGAAGTCACGAAGGATTTATCCCCCAGAATCATTTAACACCCCCTGCAAAAAGATCTAAGGGCTGACTCTCCTCGCCCAGCCCAGCCCTGCGTGTGGAGCTCCGGGGGAGGGACAAAAGCACAGTCACGTTCCCAGACTGCTGGTGGGGACAAGCAGAGGGACACGCTTAGGCCGAAGGGAGGAAAGCAAATCCCACATATACCTTCTCTGCACTTTCCAGTCCCCAAGCTCAAGATGTATAGGCCTTGAAGGCAGACACAGAGAGGACAGAGGGAGAAGGAAGCCGGGAGCTCGCAAAGCTTCACCCAGGGCAGAAGGTGTCTCGTGTGTCAAAGACCACATTCTTTCTTACAGAGCTGATCCCCAAACCCTGCAGCCCTCCCTCCCTCCTTCTTTCCTTCCATCTCTCCTTAAAATTCTCTCTTCACCCTGAGACTATGGGATCAGATGGACTCAGGCTTGAATCCCAGGCACCCCACCAACGCACTCCGCAGTGGCCTTAAACAAGCGGCTTCACCTCTCCGAGACTCGTTTCTTCATCCACTGCAAATGGAGGCATAACCTCATAGAGCTTTTGTGAGGCTTCGTCGAGATAGAGCGTATAAGGTGCTCAGTACACTGCCCAGATCGTTAAAATGCAGATATTATTATGAAATCTGTTCCAGGCCCTTTAACCTCCTGCTTTCGCTTCTAGCAGTGCCTGATTTTACAACAATCCATAAGTCATTAACTGGGGCGATGTTAGACCTATAAGAATCTTTCCCAACTAGACACAGCCATCACTCACAGTTATAAATGTGGAGTTCATTTGGGGACCGGCCTACACAGCATCTTCCCTTTGAAGAGCTCCAGTCCTGTATTTAGACCTGCACTGGGGAGCACAGGGCCAACCAGTATCCCTCCATTCACCTGCTTCTCCACGGTCTGCGAACATCCGTCTCAAGCCAGGCAGCCCTCTCCCTCACCTCTGATCCATCAGTCATCTCCCTATACACATCTTCTCTGTATCCATCCACTTATCCGTCCGTCCATCCACCTATCCATCCACCCATGGTACTTCACCCTCTAGGACCCCAGGGCCAGACTTTCTGGGCCAAGCAAGGATGTGTCAGCCCCACAAGGATTTACCACCTCAAAGTAATGGTGCCCAGGCAGGGGCTGAGTAGGGTCAGGATGTACACTTCCTCCCCTTCCCTCCCCTCCCAGGTGGAGATCATGAGCAGGGCCACAAGATCACGGCCGGGGCAACATTATCAAAGCTGCCTAGTGCAGGGGATGGCCTGGGGTCACCATTTAATTCAGTTACTCGGTGACCACTTACCTGTCTGTGTCTGCGTCTGCCTAAGCTGCTTCTCAGTGGCACGTTGCCCCAGGGGCCTGAGGACCTCATGTCTGTATGTTCTTGTCTCTTCCTGCCAGCCTGTGATGGGCTGCACTTCTCGTTCACCTGCCAAGGGTGAGGCACTGCACCAGGCACTTGGGGTGGGGGAGGGAGATGGTAGAAATAAGTAAGACAAGATCCCCGCCGCCCCCCGCCAAGAGTTCAAGGGGAACTGGGACAGGAGGAAGGCCATCCCCACCACAAGGCCTTGTAAGCTGTGTATAACATTTCCCCTTCCAGGGCCTTGCTCAGCACAGCTCTCAGGTGGTAGCTGGTCCGCAATCACTTTTCCATTACAGAAATCGATAACTTGAATTACTCCAAAATAACCAGCCCCTTCGTGCCCCTGCAAATCTAATTTTTCTGTGTCTGCATTTGCCCACATGCTTCTCTCTGAGCCTGAAATCTGTCTTCATGAGTCAATCCAGGCAGAACGGAACCTTTTGTCTAACTGTGACACACAGGAACAGAATAAGAGATGGATTTGGGATCGGAGACTTAGGTTCAAGCTTTCGCTCCGACACTAACTAGCTGTGGGCGCTCGTGAAGCCACTTAACCGTCTAATTTCCTCATCTATAAAGTGAGAATTCAAATATAACCACCCACAAGAGCGTTAAAGAGCAAAATGGGATAATACTGTACAGGAGCTCCTCGCATATATTAGGGGATCAGTGAACCCTTGGATTTTGCTTGTTCTATGCAAGAATCTGGAGCCTGGCTATAAATCTACATCGTGAGACCACAGTATAATGAGATCCTAGTGTAACTCCAGCAATAACAATACCTTACATTGGAGAAACAGATTATCATTTACAAAGATGCCTTCTCACAACGCTCCCATTCTGCAAATGACAAGCTAGACTCAGTGTGGTTAAGCGGTTGACCAGGGGTCTGCGGACCGGTGCAGCTTTCTGACCCCCTCCATACCCTTCCACCTCCTCCATCATCCCTGTCAAAACCACGAGTCCCTGTGCAGCTCTGGGACGCGAAGTTCTGCGGTCCAGCAGATGCTGAAGTGACAGGCCCTTTAAATAGCCTCTTAGAGGAAGAACTGTGCGTACAGCACAATCTGCTCTCAGTGCCGCCGGGAGAATAAATCCTCCCAAAGTCGCCTGAGCAGGGTTCTGTGGAAACCTCGGAAGGCTGGACTTTGAAAGGAGGGAAAGAACACCTATTTCATGCCAGGCACATTCGTGGCCAGCTTCTCACCGGCTCCTCAAAACCAGTTGTTCTTAACCTTTTGGGGGGGTCACATACCCCTTTGAGAATCTGCTGAAAGCTGTGGATTCTCTTCCCCAGTTGAAGGTACATCGTTCTGCATACAAGGGCAAGGGGTCAAGATTAAGAGCTCCTGGCATAAACCTGGGCTGTTCTAAGATTCCCTTAGGTACCAGGGACCTTCTTTTTTAAGTGCCCCACCCCTCATCATATCAAACATTTCCATACACATCCACAACTCGCACTAAATCACACACACACACACACACACACACACACACACACACACACACACACCTCGAGTTAAATTGCAGTTGACTGTTTGACAATGTTACATTTTGTAGATATGTAATAAAACATTAATTTCAGTTTTGTGCTTTTCCTATTTTGAAGCCAATGAACTTTCTTGGTAAATTTCATTGAAATGTATCATACTTGTAGAAAATATGCAAATCTTAAGTGTACAGCTCCATGAATGCTCTGAACGTGAGCACACCTATGTAACTGCTGGAGAAACAGCTCATCAGGAGTCCCCAGAAGCCCCCAGGCCCCCTTCCACTCGCTGCCCCCCACCCCAGGGCAGCCGCTATCCTGACTGCTAACACCATAGATTAGTTTTGCCTGTATTAGAACGTGTTATACGTGCAATCATAGAGTTCATACTCATTTTGTGTCTGGCTGAATTCATGGAACCGATCGACTTTTCCATTCAGGTCTCAGATATCTTCAGAGGCCTGTGAAAAGCTCATAGGCTCTAGGTACCGTCGAAACCAGGGGTTCTCAACCTTGCCTTCGCTCTAGAATCTCTAGGGGAAATTTTAAAACTCCTGATGCCCAGGCTGCACCCCAGAACAATGAAATCAGAATCCCTGGGGACAGGACCAGGCATCAGTGGTTTTTCTTGCTCCCCAGGTAACTTTGATTACGACCAAGGATGAGAGGCACTTGTCTAGGCAATTCTGTAAAGTACTAGTATCCCAATTTTACAGCTGGGGAAACTAAAGCTCCAGGTCTTTCCACCATATGCAACTGTCATGAAGCCGGAGCTCCAATTTAGGTCTGACTTGGGGCGCTCTTTGCATTGCCTTCACCCATGGTAAAGCCAAAACCAGGTGTGGGTGCCTCCTGCCAGACACCTCGTCACTGTAAGTCCTTCCAGAGCTATGGAGAAGGGAGGTCATGTTTCCCAGGCTGCAAGACCCCCAGGAGAAAGGCAGCACCCCGGTGGCTGGCCATAGGGAGAAAGAGTCACCACAGACTGGACTCCATCTTTGCCCCACGCCACTCTGGAAGTCCCAGAAAAGTCCTTGCAGGTGGGAGCAGCTGCTTGTTTGGGGGTCGCGGAGAAGTTTCCCAGCCGCTGAGATGCTCTGGCCCGATCTGCTTTGATTTGGGGGTGCAGTGCAAGATGCCACCACTCGGTGGCACCATGAGCTTCTGTAAACCCTTTGGTTTTCACACACACCCCTGCCTTTGGCCAAAGGAAGCCAGAAAGCGGAGTCAGGGGACAGTGATGGGGGAGCAGCAGCCCAGAGCTGCCTGAGGGTTCCTCTGCTCCTGGGGCCTGATGGGGCCTGTCTCTGGCTGGCAAGGAGGTTGCAGGGATATGGCTGCCACTTCCCCCATAGCTGAGCCAGCAGAGGAAAGCCAGGCAGAGAAGCCGCGCCTCAGCCGGCTTCTCCCCTCACTGCCTTTCACCAAGCTGCCCCTGTGGGCCCCGCACGCCCATGAGGAGCCCAACCACCCACACTCCCGTGATGCCCTGGGCTTGAAGGTACCAGACCTCCCTTGGAGCCGAGGCACACCTCCAAGTCCTTCCGTGGGTTATCTGCCAAATCCTCACCCTAGGATGGCTGAGAGGGTCTCTGAAGCTGGTATAGTCTTCCCCACAGTTTGGAGTCAGACTGTCTGGATTCAAAGCCAAGCTCTGCCACTTTCTAGTTGTATAGTTTTGGGCAAGTTACTTAACTTCTGTGAGCCTCAGTCTTTTCATCTGTAAAGTGGGAATAATAGTCCACACCACAGAGGGTCGTTGTGAGGATTGAATGATGAATTATGTAGAGTCTTAGCCTAGTGCCTGGCACATAGTCAGTGCTAAATAAATGTTAGCTACTATTGTTTGTTTATTATTACTACTAATAATAATGTTGCAAACAGGACAGACAAAATGAACCTACCTGCATGTTAAAGAACAGCCTCCATTGTGACAACCCACCCACACCCCAGATTTCAGCAGAGTCAGCAAGTCCAGCTGCCCCTTAGAAGCAGAAAGTACAAACAGGGAAGAAACGCAGGGTCCTGTTCAGAGAGGGGCCACCCCCCAGACCCCCACCCAGAGGTGGAGCCATTGTTCCCATGGTCTGGTGGGATCCTCTCTTGTCCCACAGACCTGAATGTGTGACCCCGGCCATCCTACAGCCTCGGGCAACCTCCATTAGGGTGTCATCCCCAAAGTGTCAGAGTGAGCACTGGGTCAGGAGACAACCTTGGTTCTAAACCTGGCACTATCATCAACCAGCTGTGTGACCTAGGTCAAGTAACTCACCCTCTCTGGGCCTCCATTCTGCCTCACCTAGATGATCTTTAAATGTCCTCCCACATCTGTGCCACATGGTTTTAGCAAAGTATCTGGCACACAGTAGGTGCTCATTAAATGTTATTTATTTTTATAAAAGCCAAGACACAGGGCTTCCCTGGTGGCGCAGTGGTTGAGAGTCCGCCTGCCGATGCAGGGACACAGGTTCGTGCCCCGGTCCGGGAGGATCCCACGTGCCGCGGAGCGGCTGGGCCCGTGAGCCGTGGCCGCTGAGCCTGCACGTCCGGAGCCTGGGCTAAGACACAACTCTACTAGGTTCCAACACCCACATACTTTTCTTTAGAACCGAGTGACCTGTGTGATCCAACCCCGAACAGATATGAGCTCAAGAAATGGGTATTTATCTAATTAATCCATGACTTGATTTTTTTTTTTTTTTTGGCGGTACACGGGCCTCTCACCGTCGTGGCCTCTCCCATTGCGGAGCACAGGCTCCGGACGCGCAGGCTCAGCGGCCATGGCTCACGGGCCCAGCCGCTCCGCGGCATGTGGGATCCTCCCTGACCGGGGCACGAACCCGTGTCCCCTGCATGGGCAGGCGGACTCTCAACCACTGCACCACCAGGGAAGCCCCGTGACTTGATTTTGACCTGGCTTTCAGTCTAACCTGTTCCCCCCACGTAAGGATCCCAGGGCCTCATAAAGCCTCCAGATTAGGGATGCAGAGTGTCTGCCTCCCACTAGACTGCAAGCTCCAAGAAGACAGGGACCGTCCTGCCCGTGTCAGGGCACCGCCTCTTCAGGAGCACACTCAGCCCTGCCTCCTCGCCGTGGTCCTGGGGCACAGATCTGGCCTCCCACCACCGTGGGGGAGAGAAGCAGCACAGAGCCTCAAGCTAGGCAAGGCCTTTTATTGGAAAAAGAAATAATAAAGCAAAAGGCCACCACATCGCCTACGCCCAGCCCTCCCACAGGAGACGCACAGGTCAGCCCCAGCCATACGGTGGGCCAGGGTGGGTATAGGGGTAGGGGCTGTGCTGGAGCCCAGTGGGCTGCAAGCTCACCCGGGGCATCCTTGGACCGGCACCCACTTAGGTTCAGGGGCTGGGCTGCCCTCTCCAGCTCTCTGGAACTTTCCTACACGCTGCTCCTGCATCCAAAAGAAAACCAGACCCCTCTTTGGTTCCAGAGAGCTACCTGGCTAGCTGGTCTTTCATATCCACTCTAGCACCTCCTGCCAGCTGAGGCAGGCAGTCTCCTTCTGTCCATCTTCAGGCACCAGGATGGGGCTGCTGGGTGTCGGCAGCCAGGGCCTCATTGGCTGGACACCCCTCTTTCCTTTCAAGAAAGGAATCTGCCTCTTCCCCTGCGGGTTAGCAGCTCCTTTGACCTTCCAAAGAAGCCTCACTTACACAGCCTTAGGGAGCCCCAGAGCCTGGGCGGGCTGAATATGCAGTGTCCATGGCCCCGTTGCCTTGTCATGAGGGACTGAGAGGGGGGCACGGAAGGCCCTGGAAGGTTGGCTCTGTTCTTCTAGAACCCCAACTTCTTTTTTGTCAGAATGTACACAGTACAGTCAGAAGGTGGGGAGAACCTTGCAGGTAGGGGAGAGGCCAGGAAGAAGAGCCACCTGGCAGCCCAGGCAAGGGGCAAGGGACATTTATTTACAGGGGGACAGGCTGGACCCACACAGAGAAGCAGCCAGACCGTGGTGCACGAAGATAAGACAGGATGCAGAGGGGGTCATTGGCCCAGCAGCCAAGGGGAACGTACAAGTGCACTCACATACATGCACACACGCATGTGTACACACACTCACACAAGTGCACTCACCATGCACTCATGCACACACCTGCCCTCACACACAGTGCACACAGGTGCATCATGCATAGTGCACTCACATATGTGCACTTACACATGTGCCTGCGTGCACACACACTCATTCTCACACACGTGCAGGTTCTAATCTCAGGAAGTTGGCTCCAGTTCTGGCGGTTAAACCCCCCAAGGCTACATCTCTCCATGAGGCATTTCTCTAGACCCCCATATAACCTCCCAGAGCCCCAGGCCATGTGCCCCACCACCTGCACCTGGTGGCCTGCGAAGTCGCAGGACTTGGACGCTTCTTGGCAAGGCTAAGATGACCTCCAGGCTCTGGGTGGAGGACAGGGACACCATGAGTCTAGAAGAGGTCAGGAGGGGGCTGAAGAGCTCCCCACTGCAGCGCCCATAGGCTGACCACTCCTGTCTCCCCAGACCTTGAATCCGGTGGAGGCAGGGTCACAGACAGGCAGAGGCCCCGTGGTGGCATCAGAAAGAGCGGACACTGGGAGACGGCCATGGGGAGCAGGGCCCTGATGGAGGGAGTCCTGGTGGATGCGGGATTTGGGGTGAGGAATCGTGCAGGATGGGAATTCTCTACGCGACAGACCTGGATCCTCTTCTGGGGTGTTGGGAGGGGAGCTGCAGAAGAGAGGGGCTGTCCAAATTGTGTTGTCCTCACCCCAGCCTCCCCCTGGAAAACCTGCCTCTGTGTGACCCAGACCAGCCCCGTAGGGTAAGAGCCAGGTCAGGAAGTGGACCGTCCTGCCAGGGGGCGAGGGGCAGGGGGCGCCGTTGATGGCCCGCAGGCAACACTGGGCGGGTCACCCTCCCTCCTGCCCTGGGCAGCAGGGTGGGCCCAGAGAACGACTCAGAAGCGGGTGCTCTGGTAGCGTAGCCGCCGCAGGTCTGCAGGGCCCTCAGTCCAGTCGTACACCTCCCTGCAGGGACTCTCGGCCAGTCACCGGCCACCCGCCCCGCCGCTGCTGCTGCCGCTGCCACTGCTACTGCCACTGCTGGAGCTGCCACTGCTGCACCGGTCCTCGTAGATGGAGATCTCGATCTGGGGCGGCGTTAAGGAGGGATGCAAGCGGACAGGAACTGGCTGATAGAGGCCAGCAGGGAAGCGGGAGGCAGAGCTGGTGCTGGTTCCCAGACAGGAAGGACTCAGAGGCCCGGGGAGCCAGACCCGAGCCCCTCCTCGCACCTGCGCTCACTCAGCTCGGATGCTCCTGCCCACAGCCAAGACCAGGAGCTTGCATTCTAGTGCGTCTAATCGCCGTGTCCCAGGCTGGGGATGTGCCCAAGAGGGGGTGGTACTGCACAGGAAGTGTGAGGACTTGGGTGTCCTGAGTTCAGATCTCAGCTCACCCATCTCATCTGTAAAATGGGGATAATAATAGAATCTTGGGGTTACTGCAAGGATTAAATGAAATAAAACATGTAATGCACAATGCCTGGCACATAGTAAAGTCGCAAAGACGAGAAGAGGCTGTCCCTGGGCTTTGTAAGCATGAGATTCTGGGATTTGCATTTTCTTTACTCTTTTCCTGTCAGTTTTCCAGTAAAAGTTATTTTTAAACAATTCTACCCTCTGCTGCTGACTGGGGGGCAGGATGTATGTACACCTTGACCAGGTGGAGTGAGCAGACCTATAACCCTCTGGAACGCCAGCCTCCCACCGAGACCTCACTTTTCTCATCTGTGAAAGGGCAACAACAGGACCTGCTCATTGAACGGGCTTCAGTGAGGGTTACATGCGAGAGCATTGACGAGTGGGCCTGAGCTCAGATCCTGGCTCTGGCGGCCACCAGCTGGGCGGCCCTGAGCCAGGGTCAGCTACAAAGGCAATAAGAAGAGTTAGCCACTTTATAGGGGTCTTATGAGAAGTACATGGACTCATATTTTCACAGCACTTACTATGATATCTGGCATATATTAAGCACTGATTAAATGCAGCTCAATAAAAGCGAAGCCTAAAATGCACAAACAGCACTAACTTGGGGTGGAGGCAGGGGCCAATGACCAGGGGTGTGGGGAACCCTGGGAACTCCCTGAACAGAGGCCCCGAAGGTGGTCCCATCTCCCAGCAGCCTCACCAGGGGCCCACTGGCCGGCAGCTCTGCGCCCTCACACGGAACAGCCGGAAAGGATACAACCCTCATCCCACGCTCCACGGGGTCTGTGAGCAGGAGACCTCGGGGGGCAAAGACCTTCTCGTTTTGCTCCTGGATGTATCGGGAGATCTTCTTGAGGACCTGCAAGGACAGGGACCGGTTGAGGATGAGGGTGGAGCACAGGAGCCCTGGGGGAAGGGATGCGGGGCTGTGGGGGAAGGAACCACCTTCTCATAGTGGGTCTCCATGCAGAGGAAGATGAAGTAGGCCGTGGCACAGGCCAGGCAGCCCTCGAGGTAAGAGCTGCCCCCAATCTTCTCCGCCTCTGCGTAGAAGCTGTTGAGGGTCTTCACAGTCTCCTCAAAGAGCTGCCGCTCGATCTGGAGGGAGAGAGGGACAGGGAGCCAGGCCCAGGTCAGCCTCCCTGGAGGTGGCAGTGGTGGGCCCGCACCAGCGTTGGGGTTGGCGGCACACAGGGAAGACCGGCGAGGCTGCAGGAGCACATGGAGCGCCACACAGGGAGTCAGGAGACCTGGGGTCCAGTCCAGACTTGGCCATCAGCTAGCTGTGTGACCTTGGACTGATGACTTAACCACTCTCACCTCAGTTTCCACATCTGTAAAATGGGAGTAAGAATGACTACTTGACCTCCCTTGGAAACAGAAAATTCCCATGAAATCCAAGATGTGAACATTTTCTGCAGTGGATCAGGCAGGAATTCCAGTGACTTTGCCACACACACACACACACACACACACACACACACACACACACACACACACACACTATTGTGGTGGCTGTGAGAGGGCTCAGGACCTGATTAGTAGGGGCTCTCCACATTTGGAGAACATGAGACTGATTGGGTAAGACCTCAGGAGTGTCTTTCCAGGAGGAGGCACTTCCTCCCAGTTAAGAGGTCACCCAGGGGACTTCCCTCTTGGCGCAGTGGTTGAGAATCCGCCTGCCAATGCAGGGGACACGGGTTCGAGCCCCGGTCCGGGAAGATCCCACATGCCACGGAGCAACTGAGCCCATGCGCCACAACTACTGAGCCTGCGCTCTAGAACCCGCGAGCCACAACTACTGGGCCCACGTGCCAGAACTACTGAAGCCCTCGCGCCTAGAGCCCGTGCTCCGCAACAAGAGAAGCCACCGCAACGAGAAGACCGGGCACCACAACGAAGAGTAGCCCCCGCTCGCTGCAACTAGAGAAAGCCCACACGCATCAACAAAGACCCAACGCAGCCAAAAATTAATTAATTAATTACTTAAAAAAGAAAACAACAGGTCACCCAGAACAGGACAGCCCCATGCATCTGGACAACTGAGAAGCTATCCTGCCTGCATCCAAAACCATAATAGCTAATATTCACTAGGCACGCTCTCTGTGCCGGGCACTTTTTATGTATTCTTTCATTTAACCCTCATAACAGTCCTATCAGAGAAGTACGACTCCCACCCCCGTTTTACAGGGGAAGCCTGATGGAAGCTCTGCTCTGTGGTCCAGACCACCATCATCTCTGACCTCTTTAAGTGGTCTCCCTGCCCCCAGCCCTGTCAAGGGAGACTGTTAAAGTCAGTTCATGTCATAACTCTGATCAAGAGCTTCCCAAGTCTCCCCATCTCTCTCCAAGTAAAATGCAAGGAGTCCTTACATGCCTGTGAGGCCCTCCAGGGCCCGGCCCTGCAACTCCTCTGATCCCATCTCTTGTTCTCTTGACTCCAGCCACACCGACTGCCCACTGCTTCCTGAAAATGCCACAGGTCCTTTGGGCCTGTGTCCTCAGCTGCAGTACTTTTCCCCAGACACCCCCTGCCCTGGCTCTTCCTTTACTTCCGCTTAGGTCTCGCCTTATCTGACAGCACCCCGCGTCCTCTGCCCAGCTCCCCATTTGTACTTGACCTCCTCTCTTATATTTCCAGTATTTGCTACCACCTACATATTTTCTTGTTGCTTTTTAAATTTTTTTGTATCCTCTAATAGAAAATAAGGTCCATGTGTTCACTCCTACATCTCCAGTGCCCAATACATTGCAGGCGCCTAATAAATACTTGCTGAAAGCTGCATGGGGCTTCCCTGGTGGCGCAGTGGTTGAGAGTCCGCCTGCCGATGTAGGGGACACGGGTTCGTGCCCCGGTCCGGGAAGATCCCACATGCCGCGGAGCGGCTGGGCCCGTGAGCCATGGCTGCTGAGCCTGCGCGTCCGGAGCCTGTGCTCCGCAGCGGGAGAGGCCACAACAGTGAGAGGCCCGCGTACCGCAAAAAAAAAAAAAAAAAAAAAGCTGCATGAACTTGGCCAAGTTTACACAGCTCTGACCCAAGTCTGTGCCCTTCACCATGCAGCCCTCCACTGGAGCCTGGAGTGGAAGGTCATGCTCCAAACTCAGTAGGTATCAGAGTGTCTCTCATCCCATTTTTTACATTCTTTAAGCACCCCCCTCCCCCTCTCACCCCTACAGGACCAGAACTGCCCATCACATAAAATTAGGGACCTCCCATTCCTGTCTAGAACAAAAGCTCTCCCCCCAAATAGTCAGAAGCTTTGGGGTTCCCAGCCACTACTTCTATAAAGATCTGGAGTGAACATATAGAGAAAATTATGTCCATCCTGTCTGGGACCCAAGCCCTGCTGCTGTATCTCAGGGATCACCCCCGCGCCAAAGGACAGGCATGCTAAGATGAGGAGATCTACATGGCTCCCCAAAAGCTGTTTAGGGGTCAGATCAGCAAAGGCCACCCCTGCCCCACCCTCCCAAACTCATTCAAATCTGCCTGGGCTGCTGAATGAAAGGTCATGGTCCTTCTTCTGCCCTCCCCCAACCCCAGGCCAGTTCTAAGGGGGTCTGGGGTGAGGGCTACATACACCCAGGACCAGGAGCAAAACTCAGCAGAAGAAGCTGATGCCTTGCAAGGGGCCAGTGGTCCATGAAACAACCAAGTAGCTGAGTTGGAGCGGGAGGCTGTGGGCAGAGCCCTCGGTTGACGGCCTCTGATGCCACCGGCAGACCCTGTGATGGAGCATCAGGCTCTCGCCTCCGTCCGAGGTGGGGAGAAGGAGGGAAAAGCACCCTCCAGCCCTTCCTCCAGGGCTCTAAGCTCTCCCTGCGAAGACTCTGATCACCCAGGCACCCAGTTTTATCTATATCTGTACCCACCAAGGAAACAGGAGTCCTGTGAAAAAGCAGAGAGTCGGACACCAAGGCCCTTTCGGCCCTCAGTCAGTTTGGCACGTCACTTCCTCTTCCTGGCCCTGAGTTTCCTCTCTTAAATGAGAGGATGAACTAACGCAATGCTTCCCAAACATTTATGCACATATGAATAACTTCAGGATCTGGTTAAAATGCAAATTCTGAGTCAGTAGATCCAGGGTGGAGCCTGAGATTCTGTGTTTCCAGGGGACGTTGACGTTGCCTGTTTTGGTTCAAGGGCTTAGTTGTTCTCAGTTGTGGTACACACTAAAATCACCTGAGCAGCTTTTGAAACATAGGCATACTCAGGTCTCACCTCCAGGAGATTCTGATTCAAATGGTCTGAGAAGCGAGAGGGTGGTCCCAAGCAGCAAAGACTACCACTGTCCTATTCTACCCAAGCTGACGCCCTGCAAGGTTTCCTCAAAAGCTCCCAGGTGATTCTAACGGGCAGCCCAGCATGAGGATCATTGTACCAGGAGACCAGAGATTCTCAAAGTGGGATCTGTGAACCACCCAGTTCCACATCACCTGGGGATTCCTCATTAAAAATTAAGATCCTCAGCCCCGGACGCACAGTGGAACCACCCAGGGAAATTTAAAGCAATGCTGATGCCTGGGCCCCAGTCCCAGACACTCTGATTTAATTGATCTTGGGTGTGGGCTGGGCATTGGGATTTTTTTAAGCTCCCCAGGAAATTCTAATGTGCAGCTGGGGTTGAGAAGTGTTTCTAAAAAGAGATTCCTGAACCCAGTCCTGCAACTGAGTCAGCATCTCTGATGACACCTAGTATCATCCAATAAGCAAATTCCAGTAAGACCCAGGAATTTGCATTTGTTTGACAAGCTCTCTAGGTGATTCTCTGAAATTTGAGAGCCACTGAACTAGAAAATCTCTGAGGTGTTTCAGCTCTAACTTCCTAGAAGGTGACAGCAAGACAGTGTTAAGGACATTATTTAGTTCTTCCACCTGAAGCGGCTGAGCAAGTTGTTTCCTATACTATTTTTTTCTCGGAAAAATATACGTATTCTAATAAGCCCCTCAGTTCCATCATAGTCTATGATCCAACTTTAGGAAAAGACATCCTTACCCGGCTGTCCAGCTCTGGGGGGAATTTGGTCTGGAACTGACAGATGGTCCCATCGCTGTAGTCTCTCTGGATAAAGACCTTGGTGGCCAGCGAGGCACTTCGCCGGAGCTCCTGCAGATTGTGGACCTGGGGAGACGTTCAGGAGACACGCACTCAAGGTGATCATCCTTCTACGTTTGTCCAAGACTGAAGGGTTTATTGGCGTGTGGGCTTTTCATTGCTAAAGTCAGGAAAGTTCCCAGCAAACCAGGACAACTTGTCCACCCCACAAATGTTCAAGGAAGGTTGCGGGAAGCAGGCTTGTTGAGTTTACTCCAGAAGATGCCTCTAGCTATCCCAGAAAGATCTAGAAAAATCCTAAAGCAGAGCCAAAGCTGAGCCAAAGTGAGAGTTTCTGGAACCACCAACAGAGCCAGGAACAAATTTTAACGAGAGGAAAACACTTCCTGGTGGCTAGCCCAGATCCTCTCTCTCTTTCTCTCTCTCTCTCTCTCTCTCTCTCTCTCTCTCTCTCTCTCTCTCTCTCTCTCTCTCTCTCGCTCTCTCTCTCTCTCTCTCTCTCTCTCTCTCTCTCTCTCGCTCTCTCGCTCTCTCTCTCTCTCTCTCTCTCTCTCTCTCTCACACACACACACACACACACACACACACACACACACACACACATGCATGGTGGGGTCTTTCACTCTTTCATTCATTCAGCAAGTATCAAATGTTCACAGCTTGTCAGGCTATGGCTTGGGGACCCCAGCACTGGACAAGACTGATGCCTCGGACCCATCCCACCTAGTAGAGCTGACAGGGTTGCTTGTGGGGCAGAGGAAGATGCGATGCACCCATGAACTCAGAGGGAGACGGGTTCAGGCCAGGTTATGGCTTAAGTCAGAGACACCACAGATTGTTTCCACGTCCAGCACATCTCATCACAGGAAAGAAGGGGCCCATAGACATCCAAATTTCCCAGAGAAAATTGTGGATAAAGTGGGCTGAGGCCAGAAAATGAAGAAATCTCCTGCCCTTGTAGGAAGGAGTGGGGTGACTTCTGTTCCTTGTCCACACCTGCAAACTTGACATTGACACAGACTCTAGCATTTCAGAGAAGTGGGCTCAATTCCACGGAAGAACTGGGCCTCTTTCTTCCACTTCCAGCCTCCATCACCCACATTTGAGACAAGCTTCCCACTGGGTGAAATATTCCAGACATTGGAACCACGTGGAGCCCAAGCCCCAAAGGCAGAGTGAACACAGCCAGTTCATCCTGTGTAATTAAGGTGAATCCATTCAGTCACTCAGCTTTCATTTATTGAGTCCCTACTATTGCCAGGCTCTGGGGATGCTGAGCAAAAGACAGTCTGTGAGCTCCAGGGAGGAAGACAAGTAAATATACAATGAATCAGACTGATAAATGCTGCGGAGAAGTAGCATCTCCCCCAGAAACGCTTACTCAGAAAAGGCTCCCTGAAGTCTGTGTGGAGTCATAAAGGAGCTACCAGCGGTGGTGGGGGGGGGGGGGTGAGGGAGGGAAGAAAAGGCAACCCAGAGGGAGGAGCTTGTGCAAAGTTAACGGAGACAGCAGAGAACAAGGTCTACTCCAATGACTGGAGGCAGATTTCAGCAAGACTGAGGTTGGTTTGCAGAGCAGATAAGAGCAGTAGACGATGAGAGTGTAGAGAAGGCAAGGGTTAGATCACAAAGAGCTTGACAAGTTCCTACTGGAGCGGAGGGTTTAAGATGGAAGATACTTAAATTGCTTAAGAGCTGGGGGAAGAATAAGTAAAGAGAGAAAGGTTTTCAGTGTGGTAGTAGGATCAGATGACAGGTAGATCAAGGTCCTGGGATGGTGCTAACAAGACTTTCTTAAATCCCAGTGAATTTTGCTCTATGTAAGAGTGTGATCCTATATTGTAATAGGATGAAATACTGGATAAGGGCTCCTATAGTCCTTGATTCCCCCAATCAAGGTTTTAATTGAAGGAGTCCCCTTGACATTTAGTAGGATCCTATGATAGCTTTGAAAAATAAAAAATGCTTTGGTAATATAAAAATGTTATTCATCAGTGTGTCTGCTCTGTCTGGTTAAGGTTTCATACAGTTGTATTTTCAAAGGAAAAGGAAGGGGCTGTGACCTTCCTCCGACATTCTAAACCAACCTACATGAGCCTGTCAATCTTGAGGATGGACTGCCCTAGCCCCAGAAGGATCATTCTGGTAGCTTCGTGAGTGGTGCATGGGAAGTGGGCATGACTGGGGTAGGGGGCCAGGTGGAGGGATGACTATCTTTGTAGTAGTCCAGGGGAACATTAAAGTGGGTCTAACTTAAGAAAAATAATGGTGAGAATGGAAAGAAAAGGAAAGAACAGTGCTTCAGCCATTCTGAAATGGGCTCAGCTTCTTCCCCTCCAATATCCTCCTTTGTCTGTGACTGATGCACACATACTGTGTGCTACCATGAAGGTATACGTCTCTAGTGACTGCCTAGCTGTTGACTACAGCCACTTCTTCCTCTTGGTCACACAGCTAGATTAATTCCCAGCCTCCCTTTCAATTAGGTGTGGCCATATGACTGAACGGAATGCAAATGGAAGTGATGAATGTCACGTATAGGCTTGGCTCATAAAGACCACCACTCCTCTGTGATTTTTCTCCCCTCCCACAGAAACCAAGAGAGCCATGTGTTGAAGACAGTGGAACCACAAGCTGAAGAGAGCCTGGGTCCCTGGATCACTGCCTAGAGGAGAGCCACCTACTGATAAGGAACGCCGGGCTGGGACTTTACTGAGCAGGAAATAAACCTCTATTTTATTACACCATTAAGATTTTAGGGGGCTACCTTACAGAGTACAGTCCCATTTCCTTTTGGCTTTTATCAATGTGTTCTCAAGTAGCCAGAGTGGGAGGGGTCAACATGCTTTCCAAACCCAACAATATCCTGAGCCTTAGAACACTGTCCTGGCTCTAGATGACTAGGGATCTTCTTCCCTCCCTGGAGAGTGTCTGTGGGGTCTCGAGGAGGTGCTAGAGGATGGTATCAGACACATTTTGTATACCAGAGCCCTAGTTTCCCAGATCTACTTAGAGCACACAGACTCTAAGACTCTAACGCATCTGTAGTTAGTAGGATCTAAGGCAAGGCAGGGTCTCCTGCCTCTTACTTCTCACCTTCCTCAACCCTCCCCTCTCTCCCATCACCATCCGCCAGCTGCTGGCAGCTGAGTCAGGACAGGACCAAGAGGCCCTGCATGAGGAAGAAAGAGAAAATCAGTGGTGAGATCTGCTGACACCAATTTTTGAACTGCATGGCAGGGAAAAGGAGGCTGCCAGGAGAGTGGGCATCCCAGGTCTCACATTTAGGGTCTGTACACTTGACAGAGTCAACTTGGCAGAGGCGGGAAGCAGCGAGCACTGGAGGGCAGATGAGCACCCCCAGGCAGGTCGGACTAAGACAAACAGGAGGCCCCATCTGGCCCACATCTCCATGCTCGTTAAAAACCAACGAATTCCAGAGGACGTTTTTGAGACTCAACTCAAGAATCAGAAGGTTCCGCTGATGAGCCGACACCATCCTCCCTGGCTGGGGAGTGAGGATCCTGAGTCACAGGCAGCCGAGCCGGGCTCAGGATGGAAACCCAGGCGCAGGGCCTCCTCCTCAGGCTGCACCAGAGCCCCAGCCCAGCGCATTGTCAGCTGCTTGTTAATTTCATGCCTCAGAGATCAAACCTCCAATGCCTTTCTTGGCTAACGCTACTTGGGTGCATTTAAAAATCTCTGAGGGGCCAAACTCCACCACTTGGACAAGCCCCTCCCAGCCAAGCATTTCCCAGTTGTCCTTGGCCATCTGGACTGGTTTCCAGGGCAGACCCTGCTCCCATGACACACATTCGCAGAGGTTTGTCACACAGGAAATGGGCTCATTACAGTTTTCCAAATGAGGTCAGTGTATGGCTCAGGAGGCTTCATCCCTCCTCTGAGGTCCTCACACACACCCCTCCCCTAATGCTAACTCCTAAACAGAAATTAAGGAGTAGAAAATATCCAGTTTCCATGCCTTCCATCCAGGGATATCCAATCTTTCTCAATTCTCTCCCTCTGTCTCTTCTTCCCTCCCTCTCTCCCCTCTCCTCCTCTCAAAACACTTTCTGCTGGAGCTGAGGACCTCCCATTCAAAATCCTAAGAGAATGGCCACAGGAGCTTGGCATGAGGTTTTCCTTCTCCCAACAGGTTTTTCCTGGTAATCTTAACACAGTCCTAACAGTAAAAACAGCTTGGGGAAAATGACTCGCTCTGCAGCCCAGATAACGTGAACGTCCTGTGCCTTGGCAGAGCTAAGGCTTCCTCCCTCTGTGCTGCCATCAGAGTCCACCCAAGGCCAAATTGGGAAATGGGCAATATTTGTCCTCAGCCCCTCAACCCTGTGGGCACTCCTCCATCCCTCTGCCCTCAAGCTGAACCAGCCAGGCCAGTCAGGGTAGCTGCGTCCCCATACTCCAGCCCTTCCAGAACTCCTTTGCATCCTTCCCCCATCAAAGTCTTATATCAGGACTCCTAGTCCTCTACTCTCTACTGGGCAACACAGTTGGCTAATTGGATACACCTGGATGCAGCAAACAAAGCACTGGCCAGGGAGGCAGAAGACTCAAGTTCTAGTCCTGGCCCTGCCACTTTTTAGCCATATTTTCTTGGATAAGTCTCAGCACTCCGGTTGCATCATCTGTAAAATGGGATAATGATGCCTTCCTTGGCTCCTTCGCAGGGATTAGGCAAGCTTCTGAGCCTCGGTTGTCTCATCTGTTAATTGGGGATAATGACACTATCCTCGCCTACTTCACAGGGTTGCTCTAAGGCTCAAAGGAGATCACTCATGTGATAGTGCTTTGTATACAGGAAAATGCTATATTCACAGAACATTATGAGCAGAGCTAACAGCAGGCTAACAGCAGCCTCCCGGAAACACTGCCTCGACCTAGAGATGTAAGCCTGCTGGTTAGAATCTGTGAACCCTAGCAGACCTGAGAGGGAGATTTGCCGGGACAAATGGGCCTCATCACAGATGTGGCCACCTTTCCTGCCCACACTGCTGGCCCAACTGTCCCCACGTGGCTGAAGTCTCCCCTTCCTGTCCAACACCAGCAGCCTCTCCGCTGCAGTCTGCCAGCCCTGTCTGGAACATGACCAGCTCCTTGGCCATTTCTCCTTTGTTCTTCCTCCTCTTCTCAGTATCTCTGGCACTTTCTGAGCACTCTGCCTTCCTCCACCCTAGAAACCAAGCTCCATGGGTCTGCACAGGGCTTGTCCCCTCACAGGGTCCTGAGGGACGAGCTCTCCTAGCTAACCCTGTGCCTTGTCAGAAAGCCGAGTGATGCCAAGCAACTGCACCTCGTTCTGGGGTGGCGACGACAGCAGAATAACAACAGTAACGCTTGGTACTGATGTCACGCTGCTCCGCACGATGCCCAGAGGCACTGCACAGGATCATTCAAAAGCCTTTGCTGTCCCCCTGGCTTGTGTTCCAGCTGGGTTGGCAATGGGGAAACACCACCAAAAAAGTCAACATTAGAACTGGGGAAATCTGGTGTCCTGGGTTCCACTCCAAAATTCAAAGAAGAAACTTTCAGCTCTGCTGCTGACACGCTGTGTGAGTGTTAAATAGGTCCTCCCCTTCATGTATTAGCTTTACCACTTATGAAGTGGGAATATTAAGAGCTCCATTTCCCTTGTGAAATGAGGGGGTAGAGGAGGTAATTCCTGATCTCTTAAGCAATGCACATAGATCCTGCCCTCAGTCAATAGGTCCCTGGTTCAACTTTCGAGTCCCTTGAAGGTGACACAGGTATAGGCACACCCTGAAGAAGGCAGCTCCTCCCATCAGACACAAGGGAAATGCAGTCTTCTGGTACAGGAAACTCAAAAGGGGTGAAGAAGCAAGAAAGGGTAATATGCAAAATTGAACTGGTGCAGGCAGCTCACTAAAACCAACCATTTGGGGTTTTGACCTGAGGATTCTTTGTCCCCTCCTGTCCCCCTGCCGCCGGGGAGGAAATGCAGATGTGAAGGCAGGTCTGTCATCTCTTAGCCAGGCTTTTGGGCTCAGAAGCTGGATGGCTGCACCACGTAGCAACAGCAGCCAGCCGCCTTCTCTCCCCTAAAACTGGTTCAGGCTCGTCTCCAAGCCTCTAGGGAAGTGGTTTCAGGACTTTCAGTCCATGGGAAGGGGAAACCCCAGCTGAGGTCCCGGGAGCAACCCTGGCACTAGTGCCAACAAGTGGTGCGGACAGCTTCGGGACTCCGATGGGGAAGATTGACACGCCAGGGGTGAAATGAGCTCCAGTGAGGAGCCCCTCTCTTCCCCCCGGCCACTTCGCCCCTCCCCCACGCCTTCCCTGCGGACCCGATCCGGGAAACCACCCCATCCCATCCTACCCCACCCTCCGTCTTCCTTCCCCGCCCCTAGCTGGGATCTCTTCCCACAGCAGCCGGGCACTGCCTGCGGGCCGGTGCTCGCTCCCTACCTCAGTGGCCATGTTCCGGGGGCGCTGACAGCTCCGAACAGCTGCGGGGCCCGTCGAGGGGGGTTGTCCGCCGTGCTGACTCCGGGAGCAGGTGGGCTGGCGGCAAAGAGATGGGGCCCGGGGCGCTGTCCACGGTGCTGATGCGGACGCCGCAGACCCGTGCGCCCGTGGGCTGCTGGGCGGGCGGGCGCCTAGGTCCTGGAGACGGTCACTGTGCTCTCCGCGGTGCTGATAAGGGCGCCGTGCCGGAGAAGCGAAGCCTCAGCCGAGGCTCTTCCGGGCCCGATCGCTGGTTGCCGCTGCTCCTGCAGGCAGCGTCCCGGTTTATCTTTAACAGGGGCGGCGGGCGTGGGGGCGGCGGGGGGTGGGGGGTGGCGGGGAGGAGGGGCCAGGCGCCTCGGCAGATCGGGTGGGAGAAGCGGCGGCCCCGGACTCCGGCGCCCGCCCGCCGGAGAGGAGCCCCGCCCGCAGCCAGAAGCTCCGCTCCTGCCCGGCCCGGAGGCCCCGCCTCTCCTGCCTGCGCCTCCCCCTAGTAAGAGAGCCAGGACCTCGGCGCTCGCTACCGAGGCCTCCAGGGACTTGCAGACTCGGAGGAGAGAGAGGCAGGACCGTTCTGGGGCAAGACACTCTAGCCTGCCATGGCTGAGGGTCCTCGACTCGTTCGCAGGCCCCCAGGTGCGGGCTCTTTACCTTTCCAACGCCCTTCTTCCCAACCCCTCCCCCATCGTGGCCCAGGCTGCCTCGTCTGCGTTTTTTTCCTCTTCTTTCTCTTCTGTTTCTTTGTGGCCCCCTCTCGAGGCTTGCATGGACGCTCCCTCCTCTCCCCTCTCTCCTTTTCACTGCCTTGAACCCTATTAGCTAGAGGAGGCTGCTGCAGACCGCAGAGAATCATCTCCTTTCTTTAAATATGTACCCTTGTTTCATCCCCAGAGATACCCTGGGGTCCCTTCTTTCAGGGAGCTCCAGAACTGAAGCCAGCCTCTCCTTGCTGCTTTTCCTGGCCCTGCCCCCAACCCTTACTCTTCCCTCTCTCCTCTGAAATCCCAGAGTTGACATACACACCACCATCACCAATTAAAAACCACAAGCAGATGGTGTCAAATGGGGATGCCCACTCTCTAAGGATGGCAGGTCTGGCTCTGGTGCCTCTTTCACATTTTCGACATCACACCTTTCTACCAGATGACCTGTCTGTATGCTTAATAAACAAAAAGGAAATACCAACACAGATGCCCTTTCACACACCCGTACACCCCTTGGTCTCTGAGGGGAAGCTGGGTATGTTCCTCTGCAGCTCACAGCTGCCTAAGGGTCAACAGCGGCAACCCACACACAGGGAGCCATGGGCAGCCAGCAGACCTGGGTCCTGCCTCAGGCAGCGTGACCTTAGGTAAGTACTTCACACCTGACCTTCTTTCTGTAAAATGAGTGTTGGACTTCACTAGACTATTTCTAGGGTTCTTTCTTTTCCTCGACCTTTTATTGTGAAAATTTCAAACATACAGAAACATTGAAAGAACAGTACAATAAACCATACTATCCACCTAGCTTCAACAGTTGTTAACATTTTGTCACATTTGCTTGATAGATAGATACAGAAACATAGAGATATATTTGGCTAGATTATTAGAAAGTAAGTGACAGACATTGTGAGGGTTTATTCTTAAATACTTCACCACGTATCTCCTAAGAATAAGGGCATTCTTCTACCTAATCACAATACTATTATCACATTTTTTTCATTATTGCAAACACAAGATTTACTGGAAATTATCAGTGTTACCGAAGATAGCCACAAAGATGATACTCACACTAGCCACAGCATGTTGAAAGACTTTTCTTTAGTGTTGCACATCTTCTCATATGTATGGTCCACAGAAGCAGAAAAGTCCATATTTTATCTATAAACCTATAGATATGTATTTTCAAATTTTATCTATAGCTTTAAAGGGAGAGAAGTTTCTATTTTGATGCCACCATTTTGTTTCACATGATCAAAACTGTTGACAGGAAAGCTCCCACTCTCATGCTTAATATCCTGGTCCTGGCTTACCTACAGTCTTCCAAGTTTTCTCACTCAGAGACATCAACTTGCTGGCCTTATGGAAATATTGTTTTCCAGCACAAAATACAGCCACCCTGGTCTCTGATAGGCTTGATATGCTCATTATTTCTCCAACCTGCTCTTGGGGGAATCTCCACAGAGCTGGCTTTTATAAGATTCTTCAGATTTCTTATAAGCAGTATTTACATTCATGTATAGTGGTATTCCTCAGGTTTTCCTTCCACGTGACTTTTGCTCAATGCTCTTCATTTTCTTGCTATAGATATATTTGGTCATACCAGATTTTTCACAGCTTCCCTTAGTGTCTTTTTCACTATCGTCATCATTGGGCTACCAAGTCCAGCATTCACTTTGCAACCTTCAAATATTTTTCCTCAGGGTGGAAATTTCTCATGCTTGATCACAACCCAAAGATAGTTTGGTCCATCTTTTAGGGTTTCATAGCCAGAGCTACACACAATGCAGAGTAGAGAGCCAGGAATGTATGTTCCCTTTTCCTCCAAGCCAATGACCCACATACATCTTAGCAAAACCTATTATCACACTTTTAAAGATTCCATATCATCTGATATTCTAGGATAGCTTATTGCCCTTAAAACACATTAATAGCAATGACCCCTCAGAACTTCCCCCAGAACATCTCATTTTTAATAGCTAACATTTATTGAGCACCTGTGTGCCAGACCATATCCTACATGCTCTACATGTATTATCTTATATAAGACTCACAATTACTCTTTGAACTAAAGGCTATTATTATCCTTTTATTATTCCCACTTTACCAATGAGGAAACTGAGTGAGTTAACTAAGGTCGTGCGGCCTGTGAGGAACAGAGGCAGGACTCAGGCACCGGCAGTCAAGCTCCAGAGCGTGTGTGGTTCATCCTCCCAGCTGAACCGCCTCCCTCCAGCACACTGTAGACTATAAATTGGCAGAATAGACCCACATCTCCAGCTGCCCATTTCACAGATAAACACACTGAGTCCCCAAGGATAATGACATGCCAAAGAAGTTAAAGGCAGATTTTCTTTTCACCTTATAGTTCGGCAAATGATTTGGCACCAAGGAGCAACCTGAAAATATCTGTGGATCCCATGGTGGTCTCTGGTAATAAATAAATGCACATCTGATGATCTCCATGTACACCGCTCCCAGTTCCTCACACGTGGTTTTGATCATATTAATTAGACAACCATCTGGAAACCACTCTTCACTTGAAGCCAAGACATCTGGATGAGTGCATTCAACCAATCCGTTCATTCTATGTATATTTGTTAAACACCTACTATGTATCAGGCACTTTTCTAGGAGCTTGGGATACAGCAACGACTAAATGCACAAAGACTTTGTTCTTATTGAACGTATATTAGTGGGGTAACAATCAATAACAGATTAGCAAATAGTATAAAATATGTCAAGTTGTAATCATCACTAAGAAGTAAAGTAAAGCGTGGTAATGAGAGAGAGAGACGGGGGGAGGGGGTATTTCAGAAAAAAATAGGGCAAGTTTTTTTGTTAAGGTGAAATTTGGGCAGAGGCCTGAAGGAAGTGGGAGAATTTAACATGCAGGTATCTGAGGGAAGAGTGACGAAGCTTAGAGGACAGACTACAAGGGCTCCGAGAAAGGAGCGGGCTTGGTGTGTTCAAAGAATAGCAGGGAGACCAGTTTAGCTAGACTGGAGTGGGCCAGGGGAAGAGAGATGGGAGCTGAAATCAGAAAGGTAGCAGGAGCCAGGTTTTATATGACGTGTAGGCCCTCATAAGGATTTTGGATTCCACTAAGAAAGTGAGATGGCAAGCCTTACAAGATTTAGAGTAGAAGTGTGGTATTATCTAATTGCAGTTTTTAGACGATTACTCTGGATGCGAGGGTTGGCAGGGGGGCAAGGATAGAAGCAGTGAAGCCAGTTAGGAGGCTGTTAGAGTTGTCCAGGCAAGATACGGTGGTGGCTTAGATTAGGGTAGGAGCAGTGGGGTGAGAAGTGGCCAGACTCTAGATACAACTTGGAGGTAACGCTGAAAGGACCTGTAGATAGATTGAGGTTGCAGCATGAAAGAGAGTTAAAGATGATTCCGAGTTTTGAAGTCTCAGCCACTGGAAGAAAGGAGTTGCTATTTACTGAGGGAGGAAGACTAAGGGCTGAGTAGGAATGGGGAATACAGAGTTTGCATGTGCTTAGTTGATTTAAGTTGGAAGTTTGATATGCACGTTATACACCTTAGTAGAGTAGGAAGTTGGGGTTCAGGGGAGAGGTAGAGGGCTGGAAATATAACTTCAGGAGTCATCAGTATGTGAATGGTATTTAAAACCATGGGTCTAGATGAAATTATCTAGGAAGTGACTATAGCTAGAAAAAAATGTTTAAGAACTGATCCTGATGTAAATTGATACAGCCACTATGGAGAACAGTATGGAAGTTCCTTAAAAAACTAAAAATAGTATTACCATATGACCCAGCAATCCCACTACTGGGCATATATATATACCCTGAGAAAACCATAATTCAAAAAGAGACATGTACCACAATGTTCATTGCAGCTCTATTTACAATAGCCAGGACATGGAAGCAACTTAAATGTCCATCAACAGATGAATGGATAAAGAAGATGTGGCACATATATACAATGCAATATTACTCAGCCATAAAAAGGAACGAAACTGAGTTATTTGTAATGAGGTGGATGGACCTAGAGTCTGTCATACAGAGTGAAGTAAGTCAGAAAGAGAAAAACAAATACTGTATGCTAACGCATATATATGGAATCTTAAAAAAAAATGGTTCTCATGAACTAGGGGCAGGACAGGAATAAAGATGCAGACGTAGAGAATGGACCTGAGGACACGGAGAGGGGGAAGGGTAAGCTGGGACGAAGTGAGAGAGTAGCATTGACATATATACACTAACAAATGTAAAATAAATAGCTAGTGGGAAGCAGCTGCATAGCACAGGGAGATCAGCTCAGTGCTTTGTGACCACCTAGAGGGACATGTCCCTCTAGGGACAAATTTTTAGAAAGGTATAACCTTCCAAGAATGAACCAGGAAGAAACAGAAAATATGAACAGACCAATCACAAGTAATGAAATTAAAACTGTGATTAAAAATCTTCCAACAAACAAAAGCCCAGGACCAGATGGCTTCACAGGTGAATTCTATCAAACATTTAGAGAAGAGCTAACCCCCATCCTTCTCAAACTCTTCCAAAAATTGCAGAGGAAGGAACACTCTCAAACTCATTCTATGAGGCCACCATCACCCTGACACCAAAACCAGACAAAGATACTACACAAAAAGAAAATTACAGACCAATATCACTGATGAATATAGATGCAAAACACCTCCACAAAATACTAGCAAACAGAATCCAACAACACATTAAAAGGATCAAACACCATGATCAAGTAGGATTTATCCCAGGGATGCAAGGATTCTTCAATATACATAAATCAATCAATGTGATAAACCATATTAACAAACTGAAGAATAAAAACCATATGATCATGTCAACAGATGCAGAAAAAGCTTTTGACAAAATTCAACACCCATTTACGATAAAAAAAACTCTCCGGAAAATGGGCATAGAGGGAACCTACCTCAACATAATAAAGGCCATATACGACAAACCCACAGCAAACATCATTCTCAATGGTGAAAAACTGAAAGCATTTCCTCTAAGATCAGGAACAAGACAAGGATGTCCACTCTCACCACTATTATTCAACATAGTTTTGGAAGTCCAAGCCACGGCAATCAGAGAAGAAAAAGAAAGAAAAGGAATACAAATTGGAAAAGAAGAAGTAAAACTGTCACTGTTTGCAGATGACATGATACTATACATAGAGAATTCTAAAGATGCCACCAGAAAACTACTAGAGCTAATTAATGAATTTGGTAAAGTTGCAGGATACAAAATTAATGCACAGAAATCTCTTGCATTCTTATACACTAATGATGAAAAGTCTGAAAGAGGAATTAAGGAAACATTCCCATTTACCATTGCAACAAAAAGAATAAAATACCTAGGAATAAACCTACCTAAGGAGGTAAAAGACCTGTACTCAGAAAACTATAAGACACTGATGAAAGAATTAAAGATGATACCAACAGATGGAGAGATATACCATGTTCTTGGATTGGAAGAATCAATATTGTGAAATGACTATACTACAAAAAGCAATCTACAGATTCAATGCTATCCCTATCAAATTACCAATGGCATTTTTTACAGAACTGGAACAAAAAATCTTAAAATTTATATGGAGACACAAAAGACCCTGAATAGCCAAAGCAGTCGTGAGGGGAAAAACAGAGCTGGAGGAATCAGACTCCCTGTCTTCAGACCATACTACAAAGCTACAGTAATCAAGAAAATATGGTACTGGCACAAAAACAGAAACACAGATCAATGGAACAAGATAGAAAGCCCAGAGACAAACCCACGCACCTATGGTCAACTAATCTATGACAAAGGAGGCAAGGATATACAATGGAGAAAAGAGAGTCTCTTCAATAAGTGGTGCTGGGAAAACTGGACAGCTACATGTAAAAGAATGAAATTAGAACACTCCCTCACACCATACACAAAAATAAACTCAAAATGGATTAAAGACCTAAATGTAAGACCGGACACTATAAAATCTTAAAGGAAAACATAGGAAGAACACTCTTTGACATAAATCACAGCAAGATCTTTTTTGATCCACCTCCTAGAGTAATGCAAATAAAAACAAAATTAAACAAATGGGACCTACTGAAACTTAAAAGCTTTTGCACAGCAAAGGAGACTACAAACAAGACGAAAAGACAACCCTCAGAATGGGAGAAAATATTTACAAACGAAATAACGGACAAAGGATTAATCTCCAAAATATATAAACAGCTCATGCAGCTCAATATTAAAAAAATAAACAACCCAATCCAAAAGTGGGCAGAAGACCTAAATAGACATTTCTCCAAAGGAGACATAAAGACTGCCAACAAACACATGAAAGAATGCTCAACATCACTAATTATTAGAGAAGTGCAAATCAAAACTACAATGAGGTATCACCTCACACCAGTTAGAATGGGCATCATCAGAAAATCTACAAACAACAAATGCTGGAGAGCGTGTGGAGGAAAGGGAACCCTCTTGCTCTGTTGGTGGGAATGTAAATTGATACAGCCACTATGGAGAACAGTATGGAGGTTCCTTAAAAAACTAAAAATTGAATTACCATATGACCCAGCAATCCCACTACTGGACATATACCCTGAGAAAACCATAATTCAAGAAGACACATGCACCCCAAAGTTCATTGCAGCACTATTTATAATAGCCAGGTCATGGAAGCAGCCTAAATGCTCATCGACAGACAAATGGATAAATAAGATGTGGTACATATATACAATGGAATATTACTCAGCCATAGAAAGGAATGAAATTGGGTCATTTGTAGAGATGTGGATGCATCTAGAGACTGTCATACAGAGTGAAGTAAGTCAGAAAGAGAAAAACAAATATTGTATATTAATGCATATATGTGGAAACTAGAAAAATGGTACAGATGGACCAGTTTGCAGGGCAGAAATAGAGACACTGATGTAGAGAACAAACATATGGACACCAAGGGGGGAAAGTGGTGGCGGTGGTGGTGGTGTGATGAATTGGGAGATTGGGATTGACATGTATACACTAATATGTATAAAATAGATAACTAATAAGAACCTGCTGTATAGCACAGGGAACTCCACTGTACAGTGGAAACTAACACAACATTGTAAAGCAACTCTACCCCAATTTAAAAATATAGGGGCTTCCCTGGTGGCGCAGTGGTTGAGAGTCCGCCTGCCGATGCAGGGGACACGGGTTCGTGCCCCGGTCTGGGAGGATCCCACATGCCGCGGAGCGGCTGGGCCCGTGAGCCATGGCCGCTGAGCCTGCGCGTCCGGAGCCTGTCCTCCGCAACGGGAGAGGCCACAACAGTGAGAGGCCCGCGTAACGCATAAAAAAAAAAAAAAAAAAAAAAAAAAAAAAAATATATATATATCTACAGTGTCGTTCCATGTATATAAAGTTCCAAAACATGCAAAAACTAAAACAACATTACTTAGGTCTATAAACATAAGCAGAAAACCATTAAGAAAAGAAAAAAAAAAGATATACACAAAATTCCAGAAGGTGGTTTAGCTCCAGGGCAGGGAAGGGAGACTGCATATGGGAAGGCAGCGTTCTTATCCTTAAATTGAGTGGTGAGTACACAGGTGTTCGCTGTACTCTTATTCTTTATACTTTACACATATTCCAGAAATATTCTTGTTGTGCCTGCTGACTAATTAATTAAAACAATTTAAAGATCGGAAAGAACAGAGAATCAAGGGGAGATGAAGGGATGTGAGCCAGCCCACAATGAGGGCAGAAGCCCCTCCCCTCCCATCAGCATTTAGAACATGCAGAGCTCAGACAAGTGGGCTTGTTAAGGCTGAAGTCTGATCAGTTCTGTCTGAGTGTCTGCTGGAATGGGGAGAGTCCCACAGTTGAGAGGAGAAGGGATTGAGGACAGAGGTAGGATGGGAAAAGAGCCAAGGGGTTGAGATGTTTTTCCTTGAGGAACTAGGGGTGAAAATAAGAATAAGAATTGCTCCCCATATGGAGAACCAGTGCCAGTACCAGGCACTGCTGTTTTCCATGGATTTCATCAAAGCCTCCTAGAAGTTTGTACAGGGAGAGTTACTAGTTCCATCCCACCAAAGAGAAGGCATAGGCTTAACTACGTTAAGCTACATGCTCAGGTCACACAGTGAGTCTGTGGGAAAGGCAGGTACTTGCAATAATGCGTAAAGCCCTCCAGGTCTCGGTTGCCTCACCCCTCCAACCTCAGCTCATGCCACGCTGGCCATCCATCCATCTCTCCCCTTCGCTGGGTCTTTCCTGCGTGGAACTTTGCACATCCTGTCCTTTCTTCCAGAAACCCACCTTCCCACATCTTTCCTTTGCAGGGTCCTTCCCACCTTCAGGTCTCAGCTTCAGTGCTCCCGCTCAGAGGCCCTCCTGGACCATCCACTCCAGGTGGCCCCTCTTACTCTCCTTCCCTGGACTCTGCACTTGGCCTCCTTGCACTTCACCTGTTCACATCTATCTGTCGCTTTGCTTATTTATTGTCACTCCAATGCACTAGAACATAAGCTTCTTGAGGGTAGGGATGACGTGCCTCTTGTTTACCATAGTATCCCCAGTGCCTAGCCCTAGGCCTGGCATGTAGCAGGTGCTTAATAAATGTCTGATGAATGACTAAAAAGCTGGACCAGGGTGGTGAGAGGAGGCTGAGAGAGGAGACATGGAGACGGACTCAAACCTATGTCCCTGCTCAGAGAGGGCTCCATCCATCCTCTGTGCCCAGGAGGGCATTTGGGAAGCCCCCTCTGCCTTCAGACTGGTATCTGGGCAGCCCTGGGTGTCCAGGAAGGGAAGAGGGAAGACCTTCCAGATGGTCCTGTTACTGGCAGCCTGGGTCCAACTCTTGCCCAGTGGGGACGCCCCTGCCTCTGTCTGTTTCTAATGAGATCTTTCCCGATTGTGGAATTAGGTTCTTGGCATTGGGTTCTTGGCATCCACTGTTCCAGAAAGATACTCTGAAACTGGAGGATATTCAGAGATGAAATATCTGAAACAATGCAGGAACAGGGGAAATGGATTAATTATAACAGATGAAAAGACCCACATTCTGGACTTTGCCAAGCTAAGTGGAATAGGTTCATTACATGCAAGACCTTAAGGGGGTGAAGGCCTACAAGGGAGGCACTGCCGGTGACATGAGAGAGTGTGATTATGTGAAACGGAATCAAAGGAATCCCTGGGGATTTTAGGCTCAGTGGCAGGAACCCCTTCCTCCCAGTGAAAGCTCTGCAGTTGGCAGCATTTTTCTAATGAAAGGAGTGGGGTGCCACCCTAACAGCATAAGCCCATCTTAAGCCAAGCCCAGGAGCCTCTACAAGCATGATGGCCTCATTATAGAAGGCTGGGGTCAGGTGTTAGAGGGGAAGAGGCCATCTGATGGCAGTGTGGAGTGATGGCTGCTTGCACAGGCTCTGTGGTCAGAGACTAGATTCCAGTCCCAGTGTCCTGGCTGGTGGAAAGAGCACTGGATGAGGAGTCAGGAAGCCCAGCTTTGAGTCCCAGCTCAGTGTCCTCCAGCTGTGTGACATTTGACAGCTCACAGTCCTTCTAGGGACCTCGGGCTCTTCGTCATTTAAAAAAGGAGGGAGGGCCTCATGACCCTAAGGGCTCTCCTAGGCCTGACACCTGAGATATGTAAATTCTCCTGTCTTACAGCTACTCATATATGTCTAGATTTCTCTCCCTCATCAGAGTCATTTTACACACAAAGCCAAGGGAAATTGGAATCTGGAAGAGGTTTCTGTGAAACTGAAGTCACTGTCAGAAGAATACCCCCAACACAATGAGCAGGGATTCCCTCGGGGGTACCTCATCAGGGGCCCTGTGGTCGGGCAGAAAGAGAAAGCTGGAAGGACCAGGGGAGGTGGCCCCCTCTGGCCCTGTGACCCCAGTTCTGCACTGAGATCCACAGCCAGACAGAAGCCTGGCCCAGTGGAGTGACCAAGTGACCATGGTACCTTCCTCCCAGGCTTGGACTCAGCCCAGTAATATAGAAGGAGTGGGGATGCACAAAGGGCAGGAGGTTTTGCAAACTCCTCAGAATGGGGTTCCAGCTGGATGTGAGGACTGCAGCTGGAGCCCTGCTCCCAGGATCTAAATCAGGCCATGCAGGCTCCTGGGCTCCCAGGCACTGGGCTGCTTGCGGAACCAGGGAAATTCCTCTGAAATGAGCCATCCACCCGCCCCCATGCTCACTGAGTTTCCTGGAAGAGAGGAAGCCCCAGAGCAAATGGAGGGGGCTGTGTTTTGAAATAAGTGGGGAAGCCTGCAGAGAGGGATGAGGCTGTCAGCTAGAAGCCTACAGCTTCTGGGCTCCTGCTGAAGAGACAGAAAGGACGGGAGGAAATGTCTTTCCAAAGAAGCAAGGCAAGCTCGGAGGCCCCAGTCATGGGCTGGCCATACCCAGCAGGGGAAGGTTACCCCAACCCACCCTCCATGCTCCAGAGATGATAATATAAAAATGACATGTATTAACGGGCACCAGTTGTGAGCTAGATGCTGGGATACCGCAGGGCACAAAACAGACAAAAAGCCCTGCCCTCATGAGGCGTATATTCTAATGGGTGACAAACAATAAACAATAAAAATACATAGTATGTTAGAAGGTGATAAATACAGAGAAGGGATATAAAGGAGGGAAGGGAGATGAGGAGTGCTGGCGTGGGTGAGGGGAGACAGACAGTCTGTGATTTCAGACAGCTTAGCCAAAGACCTCACTGAGGAGGTGACACTTGAGTAAAGACATAAAGGAGGCTAGGGAGTGAGCCCTGTGGAAACCTGAGGAGAAGCATTCCAGTAAAAAGAAGCAGCAAGTGCAAAGGCCCTGGGGCAGGAGTAACTTGATACATTCAAGGCATAGCAAAGAGGCCAGTTTGGCTCAAGCAGAGTGACGGACATGTGTGGAGACAGGTTAGGGGAAGGTCAGGTCATATAGGGGCTGGAAGACTAGTACAAGGGCTGTGGCTTTGGGGGAGTCCCTGAGTCTTGTGAGTAGAGGAGGGACATGATCTGCCAAGTTTTAACAGCATTACTCTTGCTGCTGTGTTAAGAATAAACCAAAGGCGAACTAGGAAGCCCAGTTATTATTATTACCATCATCGTCATCAACAACAACCACCACAAGAGTAACACCAGTTACTGAACCTGTGTCAGGCCCAGTACCACCCATTTTATTTTCATTATCTAGTTAAAATCTCACAACAACCCTGTACCAAGAGAAGGCCTTAATTTTCCCATTTTACATCTGAGGAGACAGGCTCAGCCAAAGTCAGAAAGTCACACAGACACATGCCCTCCCCAGTCTGGCCCCGCTCACCTGTCCAGCCCTGTCTCTCAAAGCCCCACTTCTTACCTACCCCCGTCTCCAGCCCCATAGAGCTGCTCCCAGTTTCCCCAACTCCACACACCCTTCCAGGCCTCTGAGCCTCTTGCCTATGCTCTTCCAGCTGCCTGGAACTCTCTCTTTTTTTTTTTTATAAATGTATTTATTTTTGGCTGTGTTGGGTCTTCGTTGCTGAGCACAGGCTTTCTCTAGTTGCGGCGAGCAGGGGCTATTCTTTGTTGTGGTGCGCGGGCTTCTCTTGCTGCAGAGCATGGGCTCTAGGAGCATGGGCTTCAGTAGTTGTGGCATGCGGGCTCAGTAGTTGTGGCTCTCAGGCTCTAGAGTGCAGGCTCAGTAGTTGTGGCGCACAGGCTTAGTTGCTCCACAGCATGTATATGGGATCTTCCCGGACCAGGGCTCGAACCCATATCCCCTGCATTGGCAGGCAGATTCTTAACCACTGCGCCACCAGAACTCTCTTTTCCCACTCCTAACAGCCACGCAAATTCCACATCATGCTCTGAGAGACAGCTGCAGCCCCACCTCCCTGATTGCCTCCAGCACAGAGGTCATGCCCTCCTCCCCAGAAATACCAGGTGTTGCAAAAATCCTGCAGCTGGCCTCCCAGGCACCGTGTGAGCTCAAGGCCAGGGACCAGCGCGCCTTCGCCTCCATTTCCCCAGCAATCAGTCCTGCAACGAAGCAGACCTCAGTTTCAAACCCTGCAGACATTGTATTGGGTTATCCTAGGATATTTCGAATTTATCTAGGGAAGTTTTATTCTAAATCACATTTCCTTCATGCATGTTAACTTACATGCTCGTACCCTGACCTTGGGTAGATACTGGCAGAATCTTGGGCTGATGGGTGCATCACGCTTTAGGAGAATGACGCTCCCTCAGAAGAGGAGGCGCACGATGTGTGCTTTAGAATCAGCGGGACCCGAGTTCAAATCCTTCTCTGCCTCTCACCAGCTGTGTATCCGTGAGCACATCATTTAATCTGGGCCTTGCTATCGTCATCTGCAAACTGTGGCAAAGAGTATCTTCTTGTATGGGTTGTGTGAGAGCTGGAAACAGCGCAATGCAATGCCTGGCCCTAGGCGTGCCCTCTGGAGATGAATGAATGCCTCCTTGCCACCCCATCCCTAATCCAGGTCTGTCTTCAGAAGCGTCCTGCACATTAATACTTGGCCACTGTGCTCTTGGGAGGCCTCATACTCTTTGGGACTTTCACAGTAATTAACTGGGAATCCCTCTTCTGGACGTAGGTCGAGCTCTGAGGTGCAGCCTATGGCTTCCCCAGCCCTGGTCCCTCATCTCAGAGCCCCTACCAGGCATGGCCCCCAAGTCTGCCCCCACTGCCTGAGCACACCTACATATTTACCCCTTCCCTCCCCACCAACTGTCCTGACTCTGTTCCTGCAAGGCCTTCCTGCCTGATCGGCTGAGCCAGTCACACTTCCAGCAGACCCTGGGAAATTAAAAAGCGGGGGCAGGAATCCGTTGGGAAGTAAGAAGGAGGAGAGACTCCACAGCAACAAAACAGGTCAGAACAACGTTTGATGCCAGAAACTAGACAAATACCCAGCTCCTGGTCTTTTGAGGTATTACAACACATCAGATCAGGGAGGACTTGAAAGTCCACCCCCCTCACTTTACAAATGAGAGACCCAGAGAGGATAAGTGACAAGCTCAAAGTCACACAGCAAGTGACGGGGTGTAAGGAGTCTGATCAGGGCTGTGGACTTGCCTGTAGCCACATTCTTCCTAATGCACCAGGCTTCCCCTTGTCAGGGGCTGGGTTTGCACTGGACTAGCCTAGCTGACAGAGCAAAGCGTCTTGTTGAAGGCCCTCTGTTCTGTTTCCCTCAATAGATCCTGTCAAGCATGATGCCTGACATTTGTTTCTTCAATGGCCTCCAAGGGGGCCGAGTCCATCGATTAAGACCACATTCACTGTCTCCTGAGGTTGCTGCTTGACCTTCCTCTACTGTCACTGTGTCAGTAGTTGCAAAGCGCTCAAAACCTACACGGCACGATACATTTAGGGTAAGGGGGCTGGGATATATTTAGCCCCAACCTTCTGAGGTCAGCACCATAGCATCACAGAACTGTAGGGCCCACATGGGGACGACAGAGCTCAGAGACTCCTAGCCGCCACCCCTGGGAGTCCCACTCAGTAGGGGCGACGGTGGGAGGGGGGACTGGGGATCTGTATTATTAACAAACTCCTTCAGGGATCCAGATTCCCTGCCACACTGGGAACTACTGAACTACAGCCCTTCACTCCGTGGGGAATCCGTCCCTCCACACCCTTACATTAGAGCATTCATTCAGGGACAGGGAGCTCACTACCTCACAAGTTAGAAAGGTTCTTGCAGTAAGAGCACAGGATACGCCGAGCTGACATTAGCCTTCCAGGTCCTAGCTGGCCTTCTGTGGTGACACAAGTCAAATGTCTCTTCTCCCTCAGGGACAATAATCAGGCTCTATCTGAGCACACCCTTCAGACCCTGCTTCCCCCCAACCCAGGTGGCTGTCCTTGGGTTGAAGGCTCCCAGTGTCCACCTGCCCTGACTAGCGAGAGATTCTCCTTGTCCAGCACACGGGGCTCCAGGTGTGGGTCACTGCCCCTCCTCTTGCCCCCCAGTCCCCCTCACACTCATCTTGTGATGCACGAATGTCTAGCCACTCATCCACACCTACAATGTGCCAGACACAGAATCAAAAACGGAACTGCTGGACAGGACCTTAGCACTCACCTAGCTCAACCCTCTCATTTTACCAGACTCAGAGAGGGGGAGTGACCTGTCCTGGGTCACCCAGCGAGTTTAGCCCATACTGGCTCAATTTGTCCATCCAGAAATTCCCCAGTGCACCTCACAGAAGGCAGGGGTGCTAACCACATCATAGCTGAGCAGAAGACTCCTTGGGGCCTCAGAATCGCTGCAGGGCCGATCTCCAGACGTTGACAATCCCCTCCCCCAGCATCCTTGGCCCTGGCTCCCGACCAGAGTGGGGCTGCTCTACCCTGACATCTAGGAAGCCCTGGGGCCCTCAGTGCCTGCCACCTGCTCACAGAGCGTTGGGGGCACAGGGGCGGACAGCCCACATCCCTCCTCCCCACCAGGTTATTTATAAAGTGTTCTGGGATGAGTCAGGCACACAGCTGCCCAGCACCGGCAGAGACCGTTCCCTCAGAAATGCTATAAACGAACCTGGGCTCTGGAATCCCACGCCGACCCTTAATAGCGCCTCACAGGAACGTTGAGGCAGGAAGCTGGGACCAGCAGGGGTCTGTGGGGCTGTCGTGATGCCCCCATTAGTGGTCTGAGCCTCGAGCAGGAACATGAGCCCTGGCAGGCTAGTCTTGTGGGAACAGATGGAGGAACCGCAGGCAGGGGAAGAAGGGCCTTGACCAGACACCCTCCCTGCACAGATCACATGCCCCTTTCCAGCCAGTGAGCCCCCCTGCACCTTCCCAAACCAGACTGACAGACAGACAAGCCCAAGAAGACTGCTCCCACCCCCGTGCCCCCCAGGCACTGGCTCTCCCACCTCCATTCCTGTGTGTAAGGCTCTCCACCTCCGCCAACAGACCAGCTATTTTTAACTCTGGAAAGGGAGCCGGAGCCTCCAACACCCTCCTTGCTTCCTGCTCCTGGCGGCACTCTAATTACTTCCTCAGCGGGGTGCTGCCTGCCATGGGCACCCTGGCCGGGGCACCATAAATAATTGCCCCTGCCTTACACCCAGCTCCCCACGAGGCCGACCCAGGTGCCCACGCAGGGAGCGTGACCAGCCAGGGCCTGACCCCCGAGCAGATGCACGTCCTTTTATGAGCCTGAGCTGAGGGCACAGGGGGTCTTTGGAACCCACCCTCTTCTCTGCAGCCTCAGCCACAGCCCTGGAGGGGCCACTTGTGTGTCTGGCACACTCCGAGCGAGTAGGGATGGCAACAGATGAATAAGCGCTGTCCACCCTCGAGGGAGGCAAACACTTAAACAACTTATTATGCAAGAGAGAGGAATGAAATAAGTGCTAAATTAAGATACAAGCTGTGCCCAGGGCCTTCAGGCCCTCAATCCTTCTTCCCTACTTTATTTTTCTATTATAAAGCAATTCACATTCCTTTTTTAAAAAAAAAAATTGTAAATGCAGATAACAAAAGGAAATTTATAATACATTCATTATCCTGCCACCCAAGGACACAGCCTTGTGCACACCTGAGGGCCAGACTTTTTTTAAACAGGGCAAGGTCAGACCTCAGATCTGAGGGTCCCAGGGACCCTCAGCCTGGCTCCAAGACAGTCACTGGAACAATCAAAATTTACAAGAAATGAACAGAAAGATTTCAAAGCAAGATAATACAGAGAGTAGTACATGTTTATGTAAAAATGAAAATTCAAAAACTACATAAATGTCTTGAAAACTTTTGGAAGGATACAAACCAAAGGGTTAACACTGGTCAGCCACAGGGACAGGAGTAGGACAGGGGGTGGGGAACAGATTAAAAAACTTTTTTCTTCTAGAAATTTCTTTATTTGAATTGTTATAATAATCACATATTTTGATTAAAAATTTTTTTATAATTTTAACTCCTTGAAAACTTTTTAAAAATTGCTCAATAAATAATTTCCAAATGTTCTATAGTGTTGTATCATCTCTGCACTTAGAATAACATGATCTTAACACCAAAGGGAGGTACAACTGCTGTGGAAAACAGTCTGGCAGTTTCTCAAAAGTTAAACATAGAGTTTCCATGTGACCCAGCAACTCCACTCCTAGGCATGTGCTCAAAATAATTTAGAACAGGTATTCAAGCAGATATTCGTTCACGAATGTGCATAACAGTACAATCCCCAACAGCCAGAATGTGGAAACAACCCAAACGTCATTAACGGACAAACTGGCCTACCAGTACAATGGAATATTACTCAGCCATCAAAGGGATTAAGTACTGATTCACTAGACGACTTTATGTTGTAATGTTAAAACATTATGTTAAGTGAAAGGAGCCAGACATAAAAAGGTCACGTATTGTATGATTCTTTTTGTATGAGATAACTAGGACAGGCAAATCCACAGAGGGGGAGAGCAGATTTGTGGTTGCCAGGGGATGTGGAGAGGAAGGGGAAGGGAAGTGATAACTGAAGGTACAGGGGTGCTTCCAGGGTGATGAAAACGTTGTGAAACAGAAAAGTGGCGGCTGCAAACACTAAGCGCGCTAAGTGCCCTGAACCGTGTGCTTTGAATCGGTTCGTCGTGTTATGAATTTCTCCTCGATAAAAAAAAAAAAAAGACCGGCTTCCCTGGTGGCGCAGTGGCTGAGAGTCCGCCTGCCGTTGCAGAGCACAGGCTCCGGACGCGCAGGCTCAGCAGCCATGGCTCACGGGCCCAGCCGCTCCGCGGCACGTGGGATCTTCCCGGACCGGAGCACGATCCCGTGTCCCCTGCATCGGCAGGCGGACTCTCAACCCCTGCGCCACCAGGGAAGCCCCTTACTTTTCTTTTTAGCCAAGCATCTGCTGGGGTTACCAAAGCTTCTGGGGTCCGTGGAACTAAGACTCAGTCCGGGTCTGTCTCTCCTGCAGCTGAGGAAAGCCCCTTGTTACCATAGATTCCAGTAGCTACCGTAGATTCAGGTCTAAGAAGTGCTGGTCCAGGCACCTTTTTTAAAAAAAATTTATTTATTTATTTATTTATTTATTTATTTATTTTTGGCTGCGTTGGGTCTTCATTGCTGAGCACGGGCTTTCTCTAGTTGCGGCGAGCGGGGGCTACTATTTGTTCCGGTGCACGGGTTTCTCATCGCAGTGGCTTCTCTTGTTGCGGAGCACGGGCTCTAGGCATGCGGGGTCAGTAGTTGTGGCTCGCGGGCTCTAGAGCGCAGGCTCAGTAGTTGTGGCGCACGGGCTTAGTTGCTCCGTAGCATGTGAGATCTTCCCGGACCAGAGCTCGAACCCGTGTCCCCTGCATTGGCAGGTGGATTCTTAACCACTGCGCCACCAGGGAAGCCCTCCAGGCACCACTGCACTGATGTTTCTGGGCCCCAGCTACTCCTGCCTGCCCTGCACTGCCCACCTCGGAGCTGCTGTGTGGTATTTCCTTTTTTCCCTTGAGAACCAAATAGTTCCAACACAGCTGCTGGGCTCTTTATAAGGATTCAGGTAGTCCAATTTCTAATAATTAAGGTCCAGTGACACCCGTATCATGTTTTACAGCGTACAAGGCATTTTCCCAGCTATTACCCCACTTGGTTCTTACCAAAATCCAATGAGGCAAGGATCACCGTTTCCTATATTATAGACGTAGATTAGGTATAGATATACAAATACAGATCACCCAGGTAATATTCTTTGCTCTGAAGTCTACTTTGTCTGATATTAACATAGCCATTCCAGCTTTCTTTTCACTAGTGTCAGCATGGTATATCTTTCCCCATCCTTTTCTATTGCACATATTTATGTCTTTATATTTAAAGTGTGTTTCTTGGAAACAATCAGCAAAGTGAAAATGCAACCCATGGGGTAGGAGAAAATATTTGTAAACCATATATCTGAATATCCAAAATATATGATAATCTCTACATTTAATGTGATTACGGATATGGTTAGGCTTGAGTCTCTCATCTTGCTTTGTTTTCTATTTTTTAGTCCCTTTTCCCACCTTCTTTTGGATTGGATATTTTTGATGATTCTGTTTTCTCTCCTTCACTAGCTGACTAACCCTAACCTTCTACTATCTGAGTGGTTGCCTTATCGTTTATAAGATACATCTTGACCTTATCACAGTCTAACTTCAAGTGATATCATACCACTGCACATGGCGTATAAGAAACTTACAACAGTATATTTCCATCTCTGCCTTCCTGGCCTCCTTCCCCTCCCCTGTGCCATGACATAGCAACTCTCACAAGGAAGTAAACAGAGAATCACTGAGCTCTCTGGGGTCACTGAACTTTGTGGCCTGATGTCGAGCGTCTTGAAAACCATTGTTTCATGTATTTGGTCTGTTTGCTTTTTTGTTTCAGGTGGAAGGGAAAATCCAATCCCTGTTACTCCATCTTAGATGGAAGCAAACTCCTCAGTATATCTATGAGGACACCAGGACTCAGGGCTAAGCCCCTTGTCCAAGGCGAGGTAGCCACTAAGTGGTCAGGTGGGACTCCAGCCAGATCTCTAGACACCAGGCCTGGTGTTCTCCTCCCTGCTTCATTGCTTCTGCAGGAACCACCCTGAGAAAGCAGAAAGAGTTTGCGGCAGAAGACAGCAGACTTTGCCACCACTGCAAAAAAGCTGCTCACAGCATTGTCATCAGCTTTAGAAGCCAGTGTGATGATTATTTTGCAGAAAGTTACCCATTAAATAGCAACTTTCAGCATCTTTCAAGCCTCACCTTAAATGCTCGCTCTGCATCTTCAGAAGCCTCTGTGGCACAGTTTTTGTGTGTTTACTGTCTGTCTGCCAAGGATGCTGGGAGAAGTTCCCCACAATATGATGTGTCTGATTGAGCTGTCTCCCCCACTACCCTTCCGTAAGTATTTTCTGGTTGAATCCAATAACCTAACTGGTAGAATTACAGCAACTCTGGTATGTGCCTGCGTGCATGTGTGAATCCATGCATGTGTGTGTGTGTGTGTGTGTGTGTGTGTGTGTGTGTATGTGTTGACTTTGAGGCAAGAAGCGGGGTGTTCCCTCTTTTTATCACACTACTTGACTTGCTTTAGGTCCAGGGACCTATTTAGCTTAAAGGTGAGGGACTGAGAGAGAAGAAACTTTCCTTAAAATCACTTGGGGCACCTAGCTTAGACAAGACTCTGCCCAGACTCTGATGGGAGAGAAGAAGCCAGAAGAGCCTTCACTCCTCCCCACCCTCTGTCCTGCGGCAGAGAGGAGCTGGGGGCTCAGTTCTTTGCCAAGCCTCCTCCCCATGCCCCCAGCCAACCCCAGAAATGCTTTGTTTAAGAAATGAGTCTGGGGGCTTCCCTGGTGGCACAGTGGTTGAGAGTCCGCCTGCCGATGCAGGGGACACAGGCTCGTGCCCCGGTCCGGGAAGATCTCACATGCTGCAGAGTGGCTGGGCCCGTGAGCCATGGCCGCTGATCCTGCGCGTCCAGAGCCTGTGCTCCGCAACGGGAGAGGCCACAGCAGTGAGAGGCCCGCGTATCACAAAAAAAAAAAAAAAAAGAAATGAGTCTGAAAGCAGCAGCACGGACTTCCATTCCCACCGGCTACCTGTCACATATCCATTTCATTTGAGGCACTGCCATCCCACAGCGGTGGGACCCGGACGAGTGGTTAACATGGCCAAGACTCAGGTTCCTCACCTGTAAACTGAGCCTGAGAATATCCACCTCCCAGGGCTGGTTGTTAAATAAAAACACGATGTGGGCTTCCCTGGTGGCGCAGTGGTCGGGAGTCCGCCTGCCGATGCAGGGGACACGGGTTCGTGCCCCAGTCCGGGAAGATCCCACATGCCACGGAGCGGCTGGGCCCGTGAGCCTTGGCTGCTGAGGCTGCGCGTCCGGAGCCTGTGCTCCGCAACGGGAGAGGCCACAACAGTGAGAGGCCCGCGTACCGCAAAAAAAAAAAAAAAAAAAACACGATGTGTCTGGCACAGACTGGGAACTAGGCTTTCTTTCCACTCTCCTCATATCCCATCTGCTTTGTTCTAAGTGTTCTTGTACTACCCTTAGAAGTCTGTGTTGAGACTGGTGGTCTGTTGCTCACAATGAAAACCCATGAATGGAAAACCAGTAAACAGCACCCACCCTGCACGGTCTAGATCAGAGGTTCTCACGCTTCAGTGCACACTAGAATCCCCTGGGGAGCTTTTAAAAACCCCAAGAGCAGGCTGCACCCCAAATCAATTAAATCAGAATCTCTGAGGATGGGGACCAGACATCAGGATGTTGTAAAGCTCGCAGGGGTTTCCAACATACAGCCAAGGTTGAGAATGCATGGTCTTGTCCGAGAGACAAGAATGTTCTCGATGTCCTGCTCTCCCATCCTTTGCCTGCGATCCGAGCAAATCTCAGGGGCTCCCTGAGGTGCAGTGACCAGAAGTGCAGGACAGGGACTAGGGGAAGGTGAGTGAGACAACATTTAAGGAGGCTCTCACTCTTAGGTCCCTGCAAGAGTGGGGTGACCACCTCTCGCATTTCGTCCCCTAGGCACCACACCCTTAGGGAGGCACCACCCTCCACTTGCAAGATCCAGAGAACGAGGCCTCCTTACTCACTTCCTGCAGCCTAGCCCCACCCTGGCCACCCCAGCCTACACCTCCCCACCCCCCAGTTGAAGGCTCCAAAGGAAAAGTAATCCAAGGGCCCCGTCCTGCCTCCCCAACTCAGGAAAGCGTATCTCTTTGAACAAATCGCCAAATCCCCCTCCTTCCCTGCCCAGGGCCATGGTTCCAGCCCCCTGGCCAGAGCCCAGCAACTGTCAGGCCACCTGGCCGAGAAGGTGAAGGGGAGACAAGGTGGCCCTTACCTGCCAGCCAGCCACTGTCCCTCTCCCTAGAGTAGGGCCCCTGCCCAGCTGACAGTTCAAAGATTCAGGGAAATGACGAGGCTTGGCAAAAGCAAGCATGACCTTTCTTCCAGGTGCAGGGGCAGGGGCAGGAAGGCTGGGGAAGATATTTCTCATGCCCTTAGCCTGGTGAGGGCCTCAGCTGTGCCGAGAAGGGGTAGAGTTGTTCAGACTAAAACTCCATCAGGTGGCTGGAAGGTGGAGTGGGGTCCCCAGCTGTGCCCTGGAAAACATGATTTGTCTGGTCCCACTGCCCTATAAGCCCCAGCCTCCTCTTCCTTTTGGTTCTCAAATTTGAGCGACCTCAACAATTACCTGGAAACTTCCCTCCAGCTTCTGCTGCAGTAGGTCCACGTTTTGAACCTGCACCCTTAGGTGATTCTGATCCAGGTGTCCAAACTTTAAGCACCACCTCCATGGGTCTTGGTGCCGTCAGCTCAGCATCTGATCTCCCACTCGTCTCCCTGCCCCCCAGCACACACTGTAAGTCCTCTCCCAGGAAAGGATCTGATGAAATCACTCACCCTGAGGAGTAGGATACAGAGAAGACTTGGAGGGGGACACGTGCTCCCAGGAGATCAAGACGCATTGCCCTCCTCTGTGAAGCCTGCACTAACTCCTCCTGTCGAAATTAGATGTCTACAGGAGCCAGGCAGGGAAGTGGTGAGAGAAGAGGACAAAAAGGCACAGTACCGTAGGGAGTGATGGGGCCTTCAGCACACTGGCGCGAGCATACCCATCTGGGAGGGCGCAGAGGGGAGCAGCCACTTCTCAGCCCACCAGCTGTAGGTATGCAAACCATGGTTGCCTGATCTTCTGATCTGTTGAAAGAAGCCAGAAATCAGATTTTTATGGACGGTTTTCCAATTTTTAAACTATGGGGGCCGAAGCAAGCACGTCTGAGGGTCAAATCTGGATGGAAGTGGGCCAGCCGTTTGCAGCCTGGTCTAGACAGTGAGCCCTTGGGTTGAGAGACCTTGTGTTCACCCCTGTGCCCTCGGTGCTAGCTCACTGCCCAGCATACCTAGGGGGTTCCCAGCAAATGCTGTTACAGGAGCAAATAAGTGAAGGCAAGATGGGACAGGCAGGTCAAAAGGGACTTCCTGCCCCATCACACCTAAGGTCAGCCGTGCTGGCCAGCAGGGGTGGGGCCTGTCTGAGAGCCCCTTCCCGGCTCCCTGGCAGAGGAAGCCCGGGCTGATGTCTAACTCACTCACACCTGGTAATTCACTCACATCCAGCATCCCTGGATGTTCCGTGAGCATCCCCTGTGGTGCAGACCTCTCTTGGGTCTCCAGTTTTATCCACTCCCCCGCTAAAGCCCCCCAGCCTCCCATGCCTCCTGCAAGGACCTGGACCCAGCTTGTCTTCACTTCAGGCCACTCCTCAGAAATCTTTGCCCAGGGGGTCCATCCCCCAGCCCAGGCCCAGCTCCTCTGAGAGCAATGGCAAGAGCGGACAAAGCCTCACAGCTGCCCCTGGGAGAAGCAAGAGGGAGAAAAAGCCCAGCCTGCGGGTCCCTGGAAGTATCCACATGTCCTGGACACCCCCTGACAGGGGAGGCATGTCTGAGGGCTCTGCCCATCTCAGCAGATGAAATCAGAATGTCAGGAGTGACGTGCCAGAAGGGAGGAGCTCTGCCCATCAGGAAGAGGGGCTGACAGGCTGCTTAAAACTGATCAGAAAAAGGAAAATAGAAGAGAAGGTATTGCAAGAACTATGTGAGATACAGGGTATACGATGCCACTTCATAGGAAGTTCAAGAAGAGTTACTAAGTGATGTGAGGACAAGCTGCGTTGATGAAGCAGCAGGTGGGGAGTAAGGCAGGGTGGGGTACTGATGGCGAGGGGACAAGGAAGCCTTCTGAAGTGATGGAAATGTTCTGTATCTTGCTCTGGATGGTACTTACACACGTGTATACATACAGAAAAACACATAACCTACATAGTACGTTTAAAGATTTGTGGACTTTGGACTTCCCTGGTGGCGCAGTTAAGAATTAATGGTTAAGAATCCGCCTACCAATGCAGGGGACACGGGTTCGAGCCCTGGTCTGGGAAGATCCCACATGCCGCGAAGCAACTAAGCCCGTGCACCACAACTACTGAGCCTGAGCTCTAGAGCCCATGCGCTGCAACTACTGAAGCCTGCGCGCCTGGAGCCCGTGCTCCGCAACAAGAGATGCCACCGCAAAATGAAAAGCTTGTGCACCGCAACGAAGACCCAACACAGCTAAAAACATTTAAAAAATATATAGGGCTTCCCTGGTGGCGCAGTGGTTGAGAGTCAGCCTGCCCAAACAGGGGATGCGGGTTCGTGCCCCTGTCCAGGAGGATCCCACATGCCGCGGCGTGGGCTGTGGCCGCTGGGCCTGCGCGTCTGGAGTCTGTGCTCTGCGTTGGGAGAGGCCACAGCAGCTGGAGGCCCGCCTATGGCAAAAAAAAAAAAAAAAATATATATATATATATATATATATATATATATATATATGTATATATAAAGGTTTGTGGACTTTACTGCATAGAAATTTTACCTCAACAATAAAAGAAAAAAGCAATGGAATAAAAGAGGGGAAAAGCCTCTCACAGATACCCACAAATCAAGAAGCTGGAGACTGGCACCAGCTCTTTGGGACAAGCTTAAAAAGAGGCAAGAAGGCCAACGAGGTGTAAGAACCTTGCTCCCAAATGAGCCATGGAACTGATTTCTAACAAAGTTAGTCAGCCAGCAGGTGGCCAATTTCAAGTGCAAATACATAATTGAAAATGTGCTCATGGTGAAGGCAAGAAGTGACTACAGCTTTAGAGTACCACAGCCTTCTCCCTTTCAAGTCCTTTGGCTTCAGTTGTCCCAGTTCATCCTCACCACAACCCTGGGAGTGGCTGTTAGGTCTCAGACTTAGAGTGGAACAAACAGAGGCCCAGGGAAGTTCAAGGACTTGCCCAAGGTCACATTGGCCATGCCAAGACTCAAATCTTGGCAGGAGTTACCAGGTCTGTGCCCTTGCTTCTGCACACGCCCCTCCTAGACCATGCTGCATTTGAAAGCAATGCAGACGTATGGATTCTCTGTCTATAACAATAGCCAATTAGAGATAGTCATTGTACCCAAACTTAATTTGGGGAATAATTGTGTGAGAGAGCTAATTAATGATCAGCCTTTTCTTAAGAAAAATCTCTGTTCTCAAGAGTCAGCAGTCTTGAGACGTGTCGAGGTGAGAGCTATCTCTGTCTTGCTCAGGCCTGGCAAAGAGTGCAATTCTATGAGATTTGTTGAAAGAGGACATCTCTTCCCTTTGACAGATTTAATAACAAACCCCAATGGAGGTGTTCCATTCTTTCTCCTCAGACAGGCAGGGGGTGGACCAGACAGTTTGAGTCAGTAGGTTGATGGTGACACGGGAAATTAGAAAGACTGTGGAGGATACTGTTAGTGTTACTCTAAAGCCATCTGCCCCTTCTCCTCACCACAGACCCTGGTTTTGTTCTAGCCCCAGGAGATGAATCATGATTAGGCTAAAGCCAACACAGTAATTTCATTTGCTTTTCCTAGATTCTCACTTTCCCGGTTTCCTCTGTAGTCAGGATACCATTCTAGCCAATGAGACATAAAGACAAATCTGCTGAAAGGCTTCTTGCTTCCTGATTAAAGAGTTAGGAACTACCCCTTAATGGAAGAAACTACCCCTTCCTCCTCCTTCCTGCCAGGAATGTGCTTGTGTGAGGACATGATGGCTGGAGCTGTGGCAGCCATCTTGCCATCAAAAGGTAATAAGCTTAAGAAAAGCAAGCCCAGTGAATATGGCTGAACAGAGAGATCAATAGCGCCTGGTCCTTGCTGACATTTTTGAGCTGCTCATCAACTCTGGATCAGACTTCATTTTTTTTTAAGGTTTCAACATTTTATTCAAGTTTTATTTTAAGTGATGTTAATTACAGCATTTGAAGGGGAGGAACTAATTCCACACAAAATGGAAGACGCTAAAATGTACCCATTAAACTGCTAAAAAATAAACTGAGTGGCGAGAATACAAGAGAAGTTCAATTTAGATTCTGAGTGTTGTCACCATGTGATTACAGTCACAGAGACTCTTCCCAGCTTGCACCTGGAGCTCTTAGAAGCTACTTCATACTCTGGTGCAAGGGCAAAATAAACACATGAGAAAAAACACAGTTAAGTCCTGAATTATTGGCTTCATCACATCCACCTTCTCCACCCCAAAATGGCACAGAAGAAACAGCTACCACTCCCTGCAGACTACTTTTGGTGTAAAAGAGGTGATGGATTGGGGTGGAAAAAGTCCCTGCCTAAAAAAGTCCCTTTCAGATGAGTTTGTATACACCATCCAACAGCCTCTCCTCAATCAGGATAGGAAACCAAGGTTCAATTCTCAGGAAGTCACAATTTCATTCATTTACTCAATACGAATTTACAAAGTGCCTGCAAATTATCAGCTTCCACTTGCAGCCGTTTCTAGGTAAAAAAGGAACCTGACATCTCTAGAGGGGCAGCAAGCTCCCCCTCAAGTCTACAGCTGAAAGGACGTTTTTTGAAATTGGGTTTCTTCTGTACCTCTGAAAAGGTAACACCCTAAAGCGGAATCACCTTTAACCTGGAAGTCTAACATGATATTTAGCGATACTTGCATCCCAGACATACAACATTAAAAGGTACACTAAATTCTGAAGGTAGCTATGCTGAAAAATAGTTTAAAATTAAACGATTGTACAGTATTCATTTATGCTTGAAACTCCAGTCCTAGACCAAGCTTGTGGCCACCAGCGTTGACATTCTTGCCATCCAGCAGAGCTGACAGTGTCAGTTTGATACCTGGCTTTAGGGTCTGAGTATATCCTAACCCTATGAGGCTGGAGTTGTTCACTTTAGCCAAGAAGCAGGCGTCAGGGTCGATCTGGTAATTGGCTGCTATTCTGAAGCGAGTGTTACTGTTTCCCGCTGTCCAGGCTAGATTAACAGCAGTCTCCAACTTCTTGTTCACCTTCTGATAAATGGAGCCACCAAACTCTGTCCCATCATTTATATTAGTGTGAAGCTGGAACTCATCGGTCTTGTAGCCAACTGCAAAATTGCTCTGGGTCACTCGAGACTTTGGGTCTCAAAATTCATCTGGTAGCCAGCCAGCCAGCCCTCATAACCCAGCACCAGAGCACCCCGGATGGAAGGGCCGGCAATGTCGAAATCCACATCACAGCCCAGGTTGATATGTTCCCGCTTGTACCCTGTCTTGATTTTAGCATTTTTTTCCCCCAGTGTTTGGAGAGAAGGATGAATTGAAGGTCAGCTTCAGGCCACGTGCAAGCTGATCTTCCACAGTAATCTCCGTGCCTAGTGTGTTGTCAGTGTTCCATCTCTCCGTAAACGTCAGACCATATTCGGTCCATCTGTACTTGGTTTCCAGACCATCCGTCACTCTGGTGGTCTCGGTGTCGGCTGAACCTGAGCTTGTAAATTCCAGTCCATTCTCAGATTTTGTTTTCAAATCAAGTGTTATTAAGCCAAACCCATAGCCCTTGGTGAAGACATCCCTGGCAGATTTGCCAAGATCAGCATACGTGAGAGGCACAACCATCTTCTGCACCCCTCTTTGCAGGTTGCACACCTTGGCAAATGCTGTTTTCTGTCCTAAGGGCTGGACATCTAGGAATCATGCTCCATGAGTTGTGAATCCTCCAGGAAGAAATCCAGACTTCATATTGAGATAATTCAGTGTCATAATGATTTAGCCACAGTCTGTTTAGGTCTTTTGTTACACGTAACCTATCTGACACAAAGGGCAGAAGCAGACAGACACCAGTTGCAGAATTCAAGTCACATGGATGAGACCTGATAAGAAGCAGGGGCAGGCCAGACAAGGACCTGGAAGGCAGCAAGAAGCAAAGCTCAATGGCATCACCAGGCCAAGGAACAATTTCTTGGCATTTCCTGGGCTACGTGGCCTACCATCAACAGAAGCCTGAACCTGCTACACCGGCCCATGGCTTTGATGGTACTCCAGGTGTCTCTCATTGGTGATTACCCAAAGCTAGTGCACAAAGAACTGTTGCCTTTCACAACCACAGAGTTACAGGGGTCTGGGGTTTTGACATATTGTAACCTTGGACAGAGGAAAGAAGCTGACCTTCTCTTTTTTTAATTCAGTTCAATATTAAAAAATAGCTAGACTCATTGCAACTGTGGTCCATGCATTAATTAATAGGGCAGCTATGGAAGCTCTTTGTATTCTTTCCTAATGGTTAGTTATTGTAAACTTTTTCTACTATAATGACCTGTTAAAGTCAGGAAGTAAGCTGCAAAATCCACATGAATTGAAGATCAGACATGAGGCTTCAGATACATTTCTCACTGTGGCGGACTCAAACAGTGTTCGCGCTCCTCTGTTGTCAGGGGTACTCTGGGGGAGAAGTTGGAGGCTCACAGCAACCTGTGAGCCAGTTCATCAGCAGGGAGGCTTTATCCTCAGGGCAGCCAACTGGGGCAGGTCAGAAGGGATACCTCCAGATCTGCAAGACAGGGACTTCCCTGGTGGTCCAGTGGGTAAGAGTCCATGCTCCCGATGCAGGGGGCCCGGGTTCAGTCCCTGGTCAGGGAACTAGATCCCACATGCATGCCACAACCAAGAACTGGTACAGCCCAAATAAATTAATTAATTAAAATTAAATTAAGAAAAAAAATTGATAGATCTGCAAGACAAAGGAGTCCAAATTCATGGCCAGAAAAAAGCCACAGGCCTGGAGACCAATTCAGGATCTGTGTGAAGGGGGAAATCTGGGCTCAGGGGAAGAGCCGAGCCCTGAAATCCAGACCATGGAGAACAAAGGCATAGCACAAGCAAAAAGAAATAGAAGCATCCCTGAAGAAAGAGCTGCTTTGCCGGCAAGTTTCTTCTTCACGCCCACATGTGGCGGGGGAGCCCAGACCTGCAGAGGGGAGGAAAGCGCTTTGGCTGGTTAAGAACTGGTGGCAGGAGTGTGGCTGCAACCAGGGTTCTGACAGTGACTCATGCCTCAGGAATAGTCATCACAATGGTTTTCACTTGGGGGCCTGCCCTGGGCCACACACAGTGCTAAGTGTCTTTTCAAATCCTCACAAAACCCCATGATTTAGGCCCTATTATCATCCCCACTTAAGAGCTGAGAAACTGAGGCCGAGAGAGGTAAAGTCACTCTTGGTCTCTAAAGTCTCCCTGCTGGTGAGCGGTAGAGGCAGGTTTCAAAGCCCAAGTTCGGACTCACCTCTGTAATCTCAAGTCTACCCACTCGCCACCTTCCCGCCTCCTTCTCCATGAGCTCTTCCCAAACCTGGCAGTTCCCACCAATCCTGTCCTTCTTTCCCACATTGCAGTGCCTGTAACAGCCTGCTTGGTGCTGAGTTACTTATTGCTGCCATACGGTGACCAAATGTTCCCTGAGTGTGCTCCCTGCCCTGTCCCCCCAGTAGCCCTGTAAGCTCTTTAGGGACCATAACAACTAGGAATGCTGCTAGCTGCAAGTAACAGAATGCCCAACTAAAGTAGCTCCCATAATAAGGTCATTTATTATCTCATACAAGAGTTAGCCTGGAGGCAAGCGTCTTCCAGATCATGTTAATTTAGTGGCTGGACAAAAACAGGGCTTTGGGTCAGCTTCCCTGGTATTCTCTTTTTTTTTTTTTTTTTTTTTTTTTAAGATTTATTTATTTATTTATTTTGTTTTTGGCTGTGTTGGGTCTTCATTGCTGTGCATGCGCTTTCTGTAGTTGCGAGCAGGGGCCGCTCTTCATTGCTGTGTGCAGGCTTCTCATTGTGGTGGCTTCTCTTGTTGCAGAGCGTGGGCTCTAGGTGTGCAGGCTTCAGTAGTTGTGGCACGTGGGCTCAGTAGTTGTGGCTCGCGGGCTCTAGAGTGCAGGCTCCGTAGTTGTGGCGCACGGGCTTAGTTGCTCCGCGGCATGTGGGATCTTCCCAGAACAGGGCTCGAACCTGTGTCCCCTGCATTGGCAGGCAGATTCTTAACCACTGTGCCACCAGGGAAGCCCCTCTCTTTTTTTTAGCTGCGTTGGGTCTTCACTGCTGTGTGCGGGCTTTCTCTAGTTGCGGCGAGTGAGGGCTACTCTTTGTTGCCGTGCACAGGCTTCTCATTGCGGTGGCTTGTCTTGTTGTGGAGCATGGGCTCTAGACGCGCAGGCTTCAGTAGTTGCAGCAGTCGGGCTCAGTAGTTGTGGCTCGCGGCTTAGTTGCTCCACAGCATGTGGGATCTTCCCGGACCAGGGATCGAACCCGTGTCCCCTGAATTGGCAGGCAGACTCTTAACCACTGCACCCCCAGGGAAGTCCCCCTGGTATTCTCTTGACTTTATCCACATGGTCATAAGAGGCCTGCAACAGTGACAAGCAGTCCATGCTCACACCATATCATCCAAAGACAGGAAGCGACCCTTGTGTCCCTTGTCTGGAGAGCCATTAAAATGTTCCCTGGTGCTCCCCTGTGATATTGTGATTTACAGCAAAAAATATATATTTGGTCTTCATCCCTGTTCCTGGCACAGAGCTCATTATACCCTCGGAATTTCCTAAGTGATAAGAGCCATAAGGTGAAAAGAGAATCTTTTGTTATTCATAACAAGGTCCTTTCAACCACACCTGAATTTATGTTAAAAAGGTGATTTTTGGAAAACCCCTAGATCAGCAACCACAGGATGGGGGCTGGTTGCCAAGGGGAAGCAATCATGTGATTAGAGATGTGGAACTTTCAGTCCCCGAACTCAGCCTCCTGGGAGGGGAGAGGAGCTGGGGATTGAGTTCCATCGCCAGTGGCTGATGGTTTAATCAATCACGTCTATGTGATGAGGCCTCCATTTAAAAATGTCCTAACTGAAGGGGCTCAGAGAACTTCTAGGTGGTGAACATGTAGAGGTGCTGGGAGGGTGGCACACCCAGAGGGCGTCCCTTCCCCGACACCTCGCCCTATGCTTCTCTTCCACCTGGCTGTTCTTGAGTTGTATCCTTTTATATTAAACTGGTGATCTCATAAGTAAACTTTTCCTGAGTTCTGTGAGCCATTCTAGGCAATTAATTGAACTCAAGGAGAGAGTCATGGGAACCTGCAACTTATAGAGAGTGAGTTAGAAGCACAGGTAACAACCTGGACTTGCAGTTGGTGTCCGAAGTTGGGGTTGGGAAGAGAGGGACACTCTCATGGGACTGAGCCCTTAACCTGTGGAATCTGACGTTAACTCCAGGTATATAGTATCAGAACTGAACTGAATTGGACAACACCCAGCTGGTGTCACAGAATTGCTTGGTGTAGGAAAAGCCCTCACATATTGGGTGACCAGAAGCATCAGAAGTGAAGTATTAAGAGCAGAGAGTTTCTCCCTTTACATCCCCCCACACACGCTTCTCCTGATGTCTCATTGGCCAGCATTGTATCCCACACCCAGACCTAAGACAACCGCTAGCAAGAAGACTGGAATGATCATGACTGCTTTAGACCTGGCCCTGAGTGCACCTGGGGGGCCCACACACACACCTTGACAGTGTCTGACATAACTGTGGTCTGGAGCTCTCCTCACTTTTAAAACCTCTCTGGGTGATGCTAACATTCTGTCAGGGGTAAGAATGGCTGGTTTGGGCTTATTAACATTTGGCCTTTGGGGCTGGGGAAGGGGTCATGAAGCACATGGCCGCCCAGTACCTGAACCAAATCTGAGTCAGGCTGCAAGGAAGGGGTTTGACTGTGAGTAAACAGCCGTAGGTCTGACACAGGGGCCTCTCCTTCTAGGCACGTGATAGGTGCTCAGTAAGCACTGGGTGTATTGAACAGTATCGGTCACTCCCAGAGATGGTTTGAAATACCCTCCTCCACCCAACAGTAGCAATTTCAGTTATCTTATAGTTATTTCAAGTTTGGAAATGTATTTCCTTTGACATAATATATATTTGTCCATAAATATATAAATGTATATAAAATATATATAATACATAATGTTGTATAACGTGTGAGCAGTGTCAAGCTCTAAGAATAATTTCAATAATTATATTAACCAGCGTTTCTCTGGGCGGCTTCCTAAGTGCCCATCATCCCCTGTGTTAAGCAGTGGAGGTTCTGATACAGGCATGATGATTGTGTGGGAAGGCAGGCTTGGGCATAATGATGAAGAATGCAGGCTCTCGGGTCATAGCGCAGCTCTACCACTTGCTGCTGTGTGATTTAGGCAGATCCCTCCATTTCCCCATCTGTAAAATGGGGATCATAATAGAGCTCTGGTTTTTGGTGTTCTAGTTGCCCTTGGGTTCAAATCCTAGTTCTGGCACAAACTAGTCATGTAACCTTAGGAAAGTTTCTTGGCCTCTTTGGGCCTATATTTCCTCACCTGTGAAATGAGGATAATAAAGGCAAACTTATCAGGATGTTGGGAAGAGAAAATGAGAATACAGAGAAAGTTCAGAGCACAGAGTCATCATTCAAGAGAGCACGCAGGAGAGCAGCGTGTCTAGAGATCACAATAAAGACTGGTCCAAGGGACTTCCCTGGTGGCGCAGTGGATAAGACTCTGCGCTCCCAATGCAGGGGGCCCAGGTTTGATCCCTGGTCAGGGAACTAGATCCCACATGCCGCAACTAAGAGTTGGAATGCCGCAACTAAGGAGCTGGCGAGCCGCAACTAAGGAGACCGCCTGCAGCAACTAAGACCCTACACAACCAAATAAATAAATAAATCAATAAGAAAGACTGGTCCAAAACACCAAGGATCTTGACATGACAGCAGCCTTCAGATGTCTGAAGAGAGGCATCTGGGAGAAGCATTCAGCTTGCTTGGTGTGATCCAGAGGGTGGAAATCCCAGAGAGGGAGATGCAGCTTTAAGGAAGAAAGATTCACCCTCTCCACCAGGAACAGCAGTCTCGAGGGTAGTAACTCAGGAGACCCGGCAGTACCAGGCAGAGGCCAGCTGAGCCAAGGTCCCACTGTCTCTGGGTGCTAAATGCATGAAATCCAATCAAGGAAACCTAGCCCCAGCTCCCCAAAGTGTTAAGGAGCATTTCTCTTACATGCATAAGAACAACCTGGGGGGGCATGTCCAAAAAGCTGACCGAGACCCCACCCTGGAGATTCCAGTTCAGTAGATCTGAGGAGATTCTGCATTCCAGCAGGGTGATGCAGGCTCCAAGGACCAAACTTGAGGACACCTGGCCCAAACTTCCACCTGCTGCTGTCTCAGAGCCCCAAGGTGGGGCTAAGCCCACAGTTAAAATCACTGTATCCAAAGGAGAACTTTATGCTGAGAAAGATAGGCACAGAGAACCTGGCGCCTTGACAGTACTCAGAGAGAAAACAAAACAGGTGCTAATGCATTCTGGTCCTAAATCAGGAGGTGTGGCACACAGGCGCCTAGGGAGGAGAGAAGTTATTCGACGTGATCGCTAGAAATGTCGGGGATAAGATAGCATATCAGGGTGCACTCCAAAAGGCACCCACCCAGCCAGCCCTTGGCTGGAGACTTGGGGGAGACCATGACCACGGAAGAGTGGAAGGGAAGAGTGGCAGGACCCAACTGTAGGGGGCGCCACTCATCTTGGAGTCCCTGTGAAAGGCTCCCCTAGAGTTGCTCGCTGCTGGGGACCCTGAAAATGAGGCTACAAATGCAGAGTCTACACCCTCTGGCACAGCACTCAAAGTCCCTCAGTAGCCCCAGTCTAGCCTACAGGTACCTTTTCCTCTGAGTGGCTCCTCCTGGAGCTGATTTATTTGCAAAAAACGGGGAATTCTGTTCCCCAGTTCTGTTCCACTGTGTGCTCCGGGGAATCCCACTCAGCATTCAAGACCCCAGCCAATAACTCTTCTCATGTGAAGCCTTTCCCAGCGACCTGGACACACAGGCACACAGCAATCTTTCCTCCCACCTCTGGGCCCCCCATCACCATGCTGCACTCTAGAGCAGAACTGAATACATGCCCATATAGCCTCATGAGGGCAGGGAGCTTTGTCTGTTTTGCTCACTGGTGTGTCCCCAGCGCCTAGGACAGTAGCCAGCATGTAAGAGATGCAGTGTAAACATTTGTTGAATGAATGAATGAACTTTGCAAGACAGAAGCTGCCAGCCACTTCCACCAAGTGAACCAGCGAATCGCCCCTGGACCAATATTCTCAGTGGAGGGCAGAGTCCCAGGAGACCCTCTTGCTTATGCAACGCTGAGGCAAGTAGACATTCATTGCCCAGAACTTCCCACAACCGGCCAAAGACCACTGCTCCCAATCTCCCTTGGTATGCAGAAGTGAGTACTGAGGAACAGGGGGCTAAATTTGCAAAGGGCCACAAAAGTCTCCGGCACAAGCCCTGCACCCCCAAAGAGGGATGCTGTGGGAAGCTCTCTGGTGAAGAGGTTTGATGTTGGCTGAGAGCAACTTGCTAGAAAACACACCACGGTCTCCAAAGGGTGGGGGCCTGTGCATGGCCTGCGTCTACTCCTAATGCTGGGCTCTGACGTCAAAAAAGGGGCACAGCTTGGGGCTGAAGCTGACTCCTTCTTAGGACCCAGCCCCTCGGGCACTGAGTGAACATGAACTGAAAGAATTAAAACTTCGGGAGCTCGAGAATGAGCAGCCCCAAACTCCCCGAGAGCCAGGCCACAGCATCCCTGAGCGATCAGGTGAGGAAGTGCAGGACCGTCCGGGACTGGGGCCAACAGTTAAAACCCTGAAAGCTGGGGCCCATGAGTGGACAGGTCACCCTCTCCAGACGGCTTCCCATGTAGCACTTCAAGGCTCGACCGAACGCATTGGACTGAGTAAGCGCCATGGAATCTTGGATATTTTAGGAGGCCTCACTAGGGACACACCAGCAAATGGATTTTTTTCCATGATTAATTGGAAAAATAAGAGCCGTGATTGCATTTTGGAAAGCTGGTAATTTAGCACCCATTCAAACCATTGTTTTAAATTATTTACGTACACAACACGTATTTGGTGAAGATGAGGAGAAACTGATTCTCTCTTATAAAACTTGAATATCTTTCTTTAGGTTCAAAACAATGGATTTATTGCATGCATTTATTATAGGCAATCTTCTAAACCAGACAGCTTCCTGGGAAGCATAGACACCATTTAAAATTTGGATGCTAAAATAAATCACTTGTTCTTGATAAACAGCACTGCGCGGGCATTAATCAGCTTCAGGGTCACAACTGACTGCAGCTGGTAACTGCAGTGACCTGCAGAGGGCGGAACTCGGAGTGGTGGGATGATTTACTGTATGTACAATCAGCACATACATACTCTTGGGAAAGGAGAAAAACAAACTGCAGAAGTAGGTCAGCAGGCGTGAGGGGGAATTTGGTTTTGCTTTGCTTTTTTATTTCCACTGAGCACATCTCTTCAGTCTGAGCCAAACCAGTTAATTTAGGCCAGGGGTCGGCAAACTTCTTCTGTAAAGGGCCAGACAGTAAATATTTTAGGCTATGCAAGCCAAGAGGCAAAACTGAACAACTGTCAGCTAAAGGGCTACATGGTCTTTTTTCACATTTATATTTAAAACTGTGAAACCTATTCTTAGCTCTTATATAAGACCAGGTGGTGGGCTGGATTTGGTCTGTGGGCCATCGTTTGCCAAGTCCTGATTTAAGTTCCCAGGCCCTAGATGTCTGTCTTACAAAAGTGATGTTTTGGTTCCTTTACTGGCAATTTCATAGCTGATAACCCCTCAAAACAATTCTAAATAAAATAATGATACTACCCGATGTTTGCAGAGCACTCTACAACTTCTTCCCCATCTTTGTAAATGACACCATCACCAGGAGTCATTCTTAATTCTATCCCTGCCTTTCCTTCCTACTATCAGCAAGTTCTGATGGTCCGGCTCCAAAACATATCTCAAAACCAACCACTGGACTCCAACAGATACTTGCACACCCGTGTGTGTTGCAGCATTCTTCACAATAGACAAAAGGTGGAAATAACCCAGATACCCACCAACAGATGAATGAATGAACAAAATGCATAATATCCATAGGATGGAATATTATTTAACTGTAAAAAGGAATGAAGTTATAATACAAGCTACAATGTGGATGAGCCTTGAAGACATTATGCTAACTGAAATAAGCCAGATGCAAAACGACAACTAATATATGATTCTACTTATATGAATTATCCGAGAATAGTCAAATACATAGAAACAGAAAGTAAAATAGAGGTTACCAGAGACTGGGACAGGGGGAGGAATGGGGAGTTATTATCTAATGGGTACAGAGTCTCTGTTTGAAATGATGAGAATGTTCTGGAAGTGGATGGTGGTGATGGTTGCACAACATTGGGAATGTATATAATACCACTGAGTTGTACACTTAAAAATGGTTAAAATAATAAAATTTAAGTGTATTTTACCACAATTTTCTAAATTAAAAAATAATGTAAACACCCACCAGAGTCATATCCCCTGCCACCACCTTAACCCAAGTGACCATGATTTTTGGCTTTTTAACTAGCCTCCCAGTGTCCCCTCTTGTCCCCTACACGGCATTCTCCACAGAACCACAGAAATCGGGTAACCACTCTCTTACTTAAAACTCTGCAGTGGGGCTTCCCTGGTGGTGCTGTGGTTAAGAATCCACCTGCTAATGCAGGAGACACGCATTCGAGCCCCGGTCCGGGAAGATCCCACATGCCGCGGAGCAACTAAGCCCGTGCGCCACAACTACTGAGCCCACATGTCACAGCTACTGAAGCCCACGCGCCCTAGAGCCCGTGCTCCGCAACAAGAGAAGCCACCGCAATGAGAAGCCCGTGCACCGCAACAAAGAGTAGCTCCCCACTCGCCACAACTAGAGAAAGCCTGCGCGCAGCAATGAAGACCCAACACAGCCAAAAATAAATAAATAAATAAAAAGTTTTAAAGATCTCCAGTGGTGTCTACCCATGCTCCTGGAAGTGTGGGCGACAGACCAGCCACATCAGCATCTCTGGAGAGCTCGTTTGAGATGCAGAACCTCAGGCCCAGCCCAGACCATCCTATGCCCGTGTGTGACAGAGAAGCACCTGTGCAGCAGACCACGCCCCCACCTCAAGCCCCAGCTCTCCTTCCTGCCTCCAGTCTTGGGTCGGAGAAACTCATTCCTATACCTGATTCCTTTTCTAGTCTCCCTTGCAGCTAAGAACCATTCTGATTAGTCAGAAGTAAGCAAAACCATGGGACTTCCCTGGTGGTCCTGTGGTTAGGACTTAGCCTTCCAGTGTAAGGGGTGCGGGTTTCGATCCCTCATCAGGGAGCTAAGATCCCACATGCCCGGTAGCCAAAAAGCCAAAACATAAAAAAAAAAAACCAGAAGCAATATTGTAACAAATTCAATAAAGAATATTAAAAAAAAAAAAAAAGGCCCACATTAAAAAAAAAAGAAGTAGTAAGCAGAATCTGCCTTGTACGTAGATGTGATGCCTGGAGTGGCCGCAGCCGCTTACAACCAGTGGGGACAGGTTGAAGAGTGGCAGAACGTCAGCCCAACATCATCAAGCCATTGAACTGTATCAACAGCCAGCCGGGTTCCCATTACCGTGAGAGTAAAATCCAAGCTCCCTGCCAGTGCCCACAGGGCTCCCACAGCCAGCCTCTGCCTGACCCCCAGCTCCCCTCACACTGCTCCCCCCTCCACTTACGGCGCTCCAGCCACCAGCCAGAACTTCCTCGCTACCCCTCATGGGTGACATTTGTGTTTTTTTGCACCCCATGTAGGGAGGTCGGAAAATGGGGTTCAACCAGTGCTGTTGCCACAGAAGGGTTGAACTAAACCACGTGCATAAATCATTTTGATAAAAGTTAATTTCTAAAATGTGAAAACAAATTCACTGCCCAGGAACATCATTTTACAGCATCTTCTCTTTTCATTCCATGATTGGCTTACATTTGTACTCTAGTAGGGTTGTTTTTTATTTTATTTTTTCTCTTTTCCAAAAAGCAGGCATGGAAATGGTACTTTTTAAATTTTTGTATTAATTATCCATTTTATACATATTAGTGTATACATGTCAATCTCAAGCTCCCAATTCATCCCACCACCACCATCACTTTCCCCCCTTGGTGTCCATACGTTTGTTCTCTACATCTGTGTCTCTATTTCTTCCTTGCAAACTGCTTCATCTGTACCATTTTTCTAGATTCCACATATACGTGTTAATATACGATATTTGTTTTTCTCTTTCTGACTTACTTCACTCTGTATGACAGTCTCTAGGTCCACCCACATCTCTGCAAATGACCCAATTTCGTTCCTTTTTATGGCTGAGTAATATTCCACTGTATATATGTACCACATCTTATTTATCCATTCGTCTGTCAATGGGCATTTAGGTTGCTTCCATGACCTAGCTATTGTAAATAGTGCTGCAATGAACATTGGGCTGCATGTGTCTTTTTGAATTATGGTTTTCTCAGGGTATATGCCCAGTAGTGGGATTGCTGTGTCACATGGTAATTCTATTTTTAGTTTTTTAAGGAAACTCCATACTGTTCTCCATAGTGGCTGTATCAATTTACATTCCCACCAACAGTGCAAGATGGTTCCCTTTTCTCCACACCCTCAGCTTTTGCTGTTTGTAGATTTTCTGATGATGCCCATTCTAACTGGTGTGAGGTAATACCTCATTGTAGTTTTGATTTGCACTTCTCTAATAATTACTGATGTTGAGCATCTTTTCCTGTGCTTCTTGGCCATCTGTATGTCTTCTTTGGAGAAGTGTCTATTAAGGTCTTCTGCCCACTTTTTCGATTGGGTTGTTTGTTTTTTTAATATTGAGCTGCATGAGCTGTTTATATATTTTGGAGATTAATCCTGAGTCCGTTTATTTGTTTGCAAATATTTTCTCCCATTCTGAGGTTTGTCTTTTCGTCTTGTTTGTAGTCTCCTTTGCTGTGCAAAAGCTTTTAAGTTTCAGTAGGTCCCATTTGTTTATTTTTGTTTTTATTTCCATTACTCTAGGAGGTGGATCAAAAAACATCTTGCTGTGATTTATGTCAAAGAGTGTTCTTCCTGTTTTCCTCTAAGAGTTTTATAGTGTCCAGTCTTACATTTAGGTCTCTAATCCATTTTGAGTTTATTTTTATGTATGGTGTGAGGGAGTGTTCTAATTTCATTCTTTTACATGTAGCTGTCCAGTTTTCCCAGCACCACTTATTGAAGAGACTGTCTTTTCTCCATTGTATATCCTTGCCTCCTTTGTCATAGATTAGTTGACCATAGGTGCATGGGTTTGCCTCTGGGTTTTCTATCTTGTTCCATTGATCTATGTTTCTGTTTTTGTGCCAGTACCATATTGTCTTGATTACTGTAGCTTTGTAGTATAGTTTGAAGTCAGGGAATCTGATTCCTCCAGCTCCTTTTTTTTCCCTCAAGACTGCTTTGGCTATTCACGGTCTTTTGTGTCTCCATGCAAATTTTAAGATTTTTTGTTCTAGTTCTGTAAAAAATGTCATTGATAAATTGATAGGGATTGCATTGAATCTGTAGATTGCTTTGGGTAGTATAGTCATTTTCACAATATTGATTCTTCCAATCCAAGAACATGGTATATCTCTCCATCTGTTGGCATCATCTTTAATTTCTTTCATCAGTGTCTTATAGTTTTCTGAGTACAGGTCTTTTACCTCCTTAGGTAGGTTTATTCCTAGGTATTTTATTATTTTTGTTGCAGTGGTGAACAGGATTGTTCCCTTAATTTCTCTGTCTGATCTTTCGTTGTTAGTTATAGAAATGCAAGAGATTTCTGTGCATTAATTTTGTACCCTGCAACTTTACTAAATTCATTGATTAGCTCTAGCAGTTTTCTGGTGGGATCTTTAGGATTCTCTATGTATAATATCATGTCATCTGCAAACAGTGACAGTTTTACTTCTTTTCTAATTTGTATTCCTTTTATTTCTTTTTCTTCTCTGATTGCCGTGGCTAGGACTTCCAAAACTATGTTGAATAATAGTGGTGGGAGTGGACATCCTTGTCTTGTTCCTGATCTTAGAGGAAATGCTTTTAGTTTTTCACCATTGAGAATGATGTTTGCTGTGGGTTTGTCATATATGGCCTTTATTATGTTGAGGTAGCTTTCCTCTATGCCCATTTTCTGGAGAATTTTTATCATAAATGGGTGTTGAATTTTGTCAAAAACTTTTTCAGCATCTATTGTATATATTGAAGAATCCTTGCATCCCTGGGATAAATCCCACTTGATCATGGTGTATGATACATTTAATGTGTTCTTAGATTCCGTTTGCTAATATTTTGTTGAGGATTTTTGCATCTATATTCACCAGTGATGTTGGTCTGTAATTTTCTTTTTTTGTAGTGTCTTTGTCTGGTTTTGGTATCAGGGTGATGTGGACTCGTAGAATGAGTTTGGGAGTGTTCCTTTCTCTGCAATTTTTTGGAAGGGTTTGAGAGGGACAGGTGTTAGCTCTTTTCTAAATGTTTGATAGAACTCATCTGTGAAGCCATCTGGTCCTGGACTTTTGTTTGTTGGAAGATTTTTAATCACAGTTTCAATTTCATTACTTGTGGTTGGTCTGTTCATATTTTCTATTTCTTCCTGGTTCAGTCTTGGATGGTTATACCTTTCTAAAAATTTGTCCCTTTCTTCCAGGTTGTCCATTTTATTGGCATAGAGTTGCTGTAGTAGTCTCTTATGATATATTTCTGCGGTGTCCATTGTAACTTCTCCTTTTTCATTTCTAATTTTATTGATTTGAGTCCTCTCCCTCTTTCTCTTGATGAGTCTGGCTAAAGGTTTATCAATTTTGTTTATCTTCTCCAAGAACCAACTTTTAGTTTTATTGATCTTTGCTATTGTTTTCTTTGTTTCTATTTCATTTATTTCTGCTCTGTTCTTTATGATTTTTTTCCTTCTAACTTTGGGTTTTGTTTGTTCTTCTTTCTCTAGTTCCTTTAGGTGTAAGGGTAGATTGTTTATTTGAGATTTTTATTGTTTTTTGAGGTAGGCTTGTATAGCTATAAACTTCCCTCTTAGAACTGCTTTTGCTGCATCCCATAGGTTTTGGATCATCATGTTTTCATTGTCATTTGTCTCTAGGTATTTTTTGGTTTCCTCTTTGATTTCTTCAGTGATCTCTGGTTATTTAGTAATGTATTGTTTAATAACATTCTTTACATAGTTGGTTATTTACATCAGCGGGCTCCAACTCCAAGTGTCACCTGTTCAGATGGCCCCTCTCTACCAACACATCTGAAGTAGAGTGAATCCCATCACCTGTCTTAAAATTCATGGCACCGAGTACTACGAGAAATCAGCATACTTGTTCATTCATTGACTGGTTTGTTATGTCTCCCTACCCCACCCCCATTTTAGAGTTTAGATCCCACAAGGGGAACCAAGGCAGGACCTCGCCTGTTCTGCTTACTGTTGTATCTCTGGTCCCTAGAAGGGTGCCCAGCACCAGATTGGGGCTCAATAAATCATCGCTGATTGAATAATGAGTGAACTTACGAATATTTGTCACATCCCTCATTCAATTAGTTCTAACCACTACCCTGTGACATAATCAGTATAAAAGTATCTAAAACCATTTTGCTGATGAGCAAAAGCAAATCCAGAGAGACAAAGTGTTTCCCAGCTAATAAGTGGCATCTTCGTCCAGTGTGTAACCCATCAAGTTGACACAACGGAAAGCAGTCCAAGCCTCTGCTTTACCTCCTACATGACCTTGAACTAGTCACTTAGGCCTTCACAGTGCAGTTTCCTCTTTGAAAACAAAACTGACAGTACTTTCTTCATAAGACTAGAGGATTAAAGGAGACAGTCAGAGATAGCACATGGCACGATGCCTGGCACATAGGAAGCACTAAAAACACTAAAGCACTAAAAATAGTTATTCTCCTTGCTAGTACATATTCATTATTCATGGACCTCTATAACAATAGTGCCGTAGTTATTATGTTAGCTCAGGGATACTGAATGCCACACCCAGGACCGCGCTCGCGTGGGTCCTGACCTCACACCCACACATCTGCCTCAAGCCCTGTGGCCCCCAGCACAGTCCTCACGCCCCTCTCCACACCTCAGGGCCGCTGAACAGAGGGCAGGCAGGATTGGGAGCTGTAGAGCAGGGGAGAGGTGCTCCGAGTGGTGGCTCTGTTGGCCTCCCGTGTGCTTTCAGGACCCAGCCCTGCCTGCCCCCCTCCAAGACCCACTCCATTCATACCCGCACCTTCCCTAGCAACAAGCAACTCGGGCCCAGAGCTGCTGGCTAACTCAAGGGAGCCCTTCGTGGGCCCCTCTACACCTCCCTGCCTGTGGCCTGGGCAGTTCCAACTCCCAGCACAGGTTCTGAGATGAGGCTGAAGGCAGTGCTCTAAGGCTGCATGCAAGCCTGCATCTGCATCTCTGTCTGCACGGAAGCAGGTGGCTCTCTGAGCTCCAGACCTGTGCTGGGCACAGCCGAGCGCAGCTGGGGGCTCAGTGGAGCCCAGCTTGGCTCTGCTTGCTGTGTGGCCTCAGCTGGTCCACTCCCCACTCCCTCTGGGGAGCATGTCTCTTCACCACGGGGTGATGGAGCACATGAAGTTTGGCTGACTCTGGAACCTCGGGCAAGTTGCTTAAAACCTGGAAGCCATATTGTGTGCATCAGAATCTCCTGGCCAGGAATTAAGAGAGAGGTGGGGCTCCACCCAGAAGAGCAAGGACTACCACTTACTGAGTACCTACCATATGCCAGGCACTCTTCTCCATGTTCTACCCATATTGTCTTATTTAAGCTTGATGGCAACCTTGTGAGGTATGAACTATTATTATTTCCATTTTGCAGATGAGGGAACAAACAAGAAAAAAAGCTTTCATCCAAAGTCACACAATTTTTTAAATTTATTTTTTATTTACTTATTTTTTGGTCGCACCACCCAGCATGCAGGATCTTAGTTCCCCGACCAGGGATCGAACCTGTGCCCCCTGCAGTGGAAGCACAGAGCCCTAACCACTGCAACGCCAGTGAAGTCCCCCAAAGTCACACAGTTAAATAAGTGTGGGAACCAGGTTTGAATCTAGGCAGCATGACTCTGGAGCCTCACACATCCTCCCCTGGCTCCATCAGATCTCACTGGTTTGAGCACCCCATGGTCCACCTAATTGCCACCCCTCACAGGGATCTCGGGCAGGAAAGGGCTGAGAGCCTGTGGTAGAGGAGGCAGCGCCCTTGGGCTTGGATCAGCCCTGCCAGATGTAGCATCTGCTGCCCCAAAGGTCAGACGGGTCCCCCCTTATGAGGTCCCGCCAATGGACATGGGAGCCACTAATGAGGCCATCATGACAGACGGAGGCCAGCATGCCAGCTTCCCCGGCGATGGCTCTCCCTCCAGGGGGCACGGCAATGGGCCTTGGGAGGGGCAATGGGCCCCTGGTGGGACCAGGTGTTCTGGGTTCCTGCCATTCCTTGGAAAGTTCTGTCCTGGCTCCTTCCTTCCTCTGTCCTTTCTCCTCCTCTGACCACCTGGAGGCCAGTGACCTTGGCTCTAGCTGCATAATGATTCCTTTCTCCTCCCAACGCTGGGGAGAACTAAAGAAGCAGACATTTGCATCTTCATCCTCTCCCCTCCACTTGCCCACGTGACACATGAAGTTACTATATCACTTCATAGAAGTGACATCGAATCACAGGCTCTCACAGAATGCCACTCTTAGGACTTTAGAATCGTCTTGTCCAAGGGTTTTCAACAGGGACTAGTATTATTCCCAAGGGGCAGTTAGAAAAGAGCAGGGTTGTTTTGGTGGTCACAATGCCTGGGGGTACTACTGGCACTTAGGCATGGCCCAGAGATGTTAAATGCCCTGTACTGCGTTAGAACAGTTCTGCACAGTGAAGAATCACACCACCCAAAATGCCAACAGTGCCCCAACCATCACCACCAATTTTTACAGAAGAGGACACTGAAGTTCAACAAGGAAAAGTGATTCATTCAAGGTCACTGTGGCAGAAACTGCCAATTACCTACCAATTTCCCTTTTCCTCGTATTCCTTAGAAAAAGAACCTTACAAACAGCTGAGTGCCACCCAGCTCAGAGATTCCGTGTCCCCACTTCCCCAGCAGCTCTGTGCAAGCTGTATGCAAGGTCCAGTCCAGGGAATTAAGCGGGTGTGTTGTACGGGACTGCTGAGAAGTCCCCTTGAATGTGTGCCCTTTCCTGCCCTGCCTCCTCCTGCCGCCTGAGATGCAGCTGAGCAGCATCCCTGTGCCACAAGGCAATGCACTAAGGATGGAGGAGCAGTAGGATGGGAGGTGTCCAAGGTCCGAACGAATGTGGAGTCCACCCCAGCCCTGAGCAACCTGCCTTCAGAGAGCTGATACATGAAAGAGAAACAAATTCTTTTTAAAGCTATTGTTCTTTGGGAGATTTTTCTAGTAGTTGCCCCTAAATCGATAATAGTCATGTAACTGGTTCAGATTAACATTCATCAAACATTTTTGGAGCATCTAAATGTGTCAAGCAGCAAGCTGGGCATCTTCACAGGCATTATCTTCAGAGGAGATCTGATTCTTAATCCCATGTTGCAGATAAACATTTTTCTTTTTTAAAAAAAGCAAAGACCTAAAAGAGGAAGGAACTTCCTTACCCATGGCAAAGAACGAGCAAGTGGCAAAGCCAGGCCTGAAGCCACAACCTGCTAACGCCTTGACTACTGCTACCTCTACTTGTGGCAAGAGGAAAACTGGGGCAAAGAGAGTAACTACGTGAGGACGGCATCACTCATCCTGCAAGACTAGGACAGACATGTCCTTGGCCAATGTGGGGCTCTTCGTGATGAAAATCAGCCCAGGAAGGCAGCAGAGCCTCCTGTAGTGACTAAGGCAGGGGTTGCTGTTTCTCAAGTAGGAAGGTCACAGTCACTCATTCTTCATGTGAACTCCTGGTCACAGTGGACAAGGTAATTCAGGCCAGTTCTCTACTGAGGACAGTGAAAGGGAGGTGGGCCAGAAAATTGGAAAAACATCTTGAAAACGACAAAGACGACAAACCACTGAGGAAGTGCTGGGCTAAGATCTGGGAGAAGACAAGAATCCAGAAAGAGAAACCCAGCCCACAAAGCTGCTCTTGTCCAGAGGACATTTGCTTGCCTGGGAGAAATAGGTACTGTAGCAGGAGCTGGCTCTGAGTGTCCCCTCAGGGCTGGAGGGAGAGAAGTGAAAACCCAGAGCCTGTCACAGGTGGGAGCTCTGAAACCCACAGCCTGCACAGTAGTGGAACTACACACCCCAGGTGGGGTATGGAGAAGACATAAACCAGCCCTCGCACAGACTTGCACCCTGGTTTCTTTTTTTTTTTTGTGGTACGCGGGCCTCTCACTGTTGTGGCCTCTCCCGTTGCGGAGCACAGGCTCCGGACGTGCAGGCTCAGCAGCCATGGCTCACGGGCCCAGCCGCTCCGTGGCATGTGGGATCCTCCCTGACCGGGGCACGAACCCGTGTCCCCTGCATCGGCAGGCGGACTCTCAACCACTGCGCCACCAGGGAAGCCCGCACCCTGGTTTCTTACCAAGAAATATCCAGCCTTGAAATTGAATTGTTGTGATTCCAGAATAGTAGCACACCCAAGCATTTATGCAAAGCAAATAAAAATACTTTCTGGATTTTGAATCCAAGTCTTCAAGATAGTATTCCAACATCCATGAGAAAAACCAAGGAAAAAACAGACAGTAGAAACAGACCCAAAAGTACATGAAGTATTGGTATTATCAGATGCAAGCTAAAAACTATGCTTACTGTGTTTAAAGAAATTAAAGGCCAAACTTTAAAAATCTGACAGTGAACTGGAAACTATAAAAAGTGATATTGCAGATTTGAAAAGAACCAAATAGAAATTCTGGCTCTGAAAAAAATAGCCCAGAGAGATTAAAGAGGGAAAATACAGAAGTGAAAGGAAGAGACAGAGAAGACAGAGCAAGAAGGCCTATCATACTTCTAATAGAAGTCCCAGAAGAAGGGAGTAAAAAGCATGTGGCAAGACATTCCTCATGTGAATCTATCCTGTGGGAGTTTTTTATGGTAATGAAGGGATTTTACCCTTCAGTAAGTAGAACACTGGTCACAGCCCTGGGAGAAAATGATCCAAACTTTTCCTCCTTTGTCAAAGCCCTCTCCTAACTTTCAACCAGCAAAATCCTGAGCAGAGGGAGATCCTGTTGACATCGGGCTGAAGACTGAGATGGCAGAGTTTTGCAAGACACAGGAAGAGGTGTGGGGTTGGGACTCTTTTATCTTGAGAGGTGGGGAAGAGTATCCATAAGAACTAGGGGGGGACACCAAGACAGGGAGGGTGTAGAGAGACCTGGGGGAGGAGCCTGGGGAAACCTGGGGAAACAGAGGTAAGACCTGAGAGAGGTTCCCAGGAACCCCTTTGAAGGTTTAAGCTGCATTTAACTACCTTTCTCCTCTAAGTGTCTGGTTTCCAGTGGCCCAATCATACTCATCCTCGACCATGGTCCCATCACCAGGGGTGGTCCTCTCAAGCCAAATCTAAAGCAGCTCCAGGCCACCTCTCCCTCACGCACGGCCCCAGACAGTCCACAGGAAACATGCTCACATCATTCGCCTTGCCATCTGTGGAAGTGGAGTTGGCTCCCAAAGCAGATGGGTTTTTTTTGCTCACCCTTTGCTCTGCCTTCTCAAGTTGAAAGCCACAGACTTACCTTTAGATTCCTTTTTTTTTTTTTTTGGCCACACCATGTGGTTTGTGGGATCTTTGTTCCCTGACCAGGGATCGAACCCAGGGGTCCCGGCAGTGAAAGCACCAAGTCCTAACCACTGGACCACCTGGGAATTCCCTAGACGCCTTAGATTTATGTCAGATATGACCTCCTGGGCCCCCCCAAACTCCAGGAGACATACATCAAGTATACACCAAGGGGTCTCCTTGAAGCTCACCTTAACAGGTTTGAGGTGAGGGGGACCCCCTCCCTTTTGGGGTTGGAACCCTAACTGTCCAAGGGGTTGGGACTCATAGCACAGCTTTCTACAAAAAAACTCTCTCAAAATCCCCCAGATCTCCAGTTCCTAATCCTCTTTTGCCCTCAGCCATCTCCCTGGTTCTCAACCACAGTGTCTGTCCTACAACTCCTTCTGCGGGGCATCTTGGTCTTCATGCCTCAGCCAAACCTGGAAAAGGAAGAGTCCTGATTTAATGTGTCATTATATGTGTCCCTATAACTAAATGGAAAGTTCTGGAAGGAGATACCATATAATACTAACAATATAATTATCAGAAGCTGGAGCTGTAATTTATGTTTTATTTTACCTTTATGCATATTTCAGATTTTCTAAAATGAATTGTTTCACAGACAGAAGACAATTTTCATTTATTCAAAAAAAAAAAAAAGGTGTGGTCCCTGGAGCAAACATTGCTGGTTACCCACCCAACCACCACTTCCCCACTCCATCCCCACTAAATAACCATTCAAGAATTTTTTTTTTTTTTTTGCGGTACGCGGGCCTCTCACTGTTGTGGCCTCTCCCGTTGCGGAGCACAGGCTCCAGACGCGCAGGCTCAGTGGCCATGGCTCACGGGCCCAGCAGCTCCGCGGCATGTGGGATCCTCCTGGACCGGGGCACGAACCCGCGTCCCCTGCATCGGCAGGCGGACTCTCAACCACTGCGCCACCAGGGAAGCCCTCAAGAATGTTTTTATATTAGGTGGCCTGAGCTTCAGAGGAGGCTGGACTCTGCTCCAAGTGATACCTGGCAGTCACATGTGATAATTCTTTTCCCCTTGCCAGCGACTGCCTTAGAAAGGAACACATGACACGAGAGTATAAATAAATTGTGGCGCATTAATGCAAAGGAATATTATTCAGTGAGAAAAAGAAATGAGCTATCAAAGCACAAAAAGACACGGCGGAAACTTAAATGCGCTATCACTAAGTGAAAGAAGCCAATCTGAAAAGACCGTATGATTCCAACTCTATGACATTCAGGAAAAGCAAAACTATGAAGACAATAAAAAGATCCGTGGTTACCAGGGGTTATGGAAGAGGGAAGAATAAACAGGCAGAGGATTTTAGGTCAAACTATTCTCCTGAATGGTGGATATATTTGTTGTTATACATTTGCTGTCATACATACAAATGTTGTTATACATTTGCCCAAACTCATAGAGCTACAACTCCAAGAGTGAACTCTAATGTAAACTACAGACTTTTGAATAACAATGATGTGTCAATGTAGGTTCATCGATTGTAACAAACAAAATGTACCCACTGTGCTGTGGGATGTCCACAGTGAGGGAGATAGTGCATGTGGGGGGCAGGGGTAGATGGGAGCTCTCTACTTTCTGCTCAAATTTGCTGTGAACCTAAAACTGCTCTAAAAAATAAAGTTTATTGAAAATTAAATGTTTTAAAAAGACATGAGAAAAAAAACAGTTCCTTTCCTGCCCGTTAACAAGACCTCACGAGATGTGATGCAGCATCCAATGACACGCTGTGCAGAGACGGAGAACACCAGCTTGTTGGCAGTGGTGGACCAAGGATGGGGCAGGCGTGGTCCACCCCAGTGCAGGCGAAACAGGGGTGCAACGGCAGAGAATCTTAAAACCAGTAAAACAATCCAAAAGTCAGTCTCCATTTTGTTATCATCAAGCAGCAGTTTTAAACTATATCAGTGATAAAATATCCTTCCCTCAAAAATCTCTTGTCAGTCTAATTTCTAAAATTAGACAATAAAAAATTAGACCAAAAAAAAAGTGTATTGGGACTTCCCTGGTGGTGCAGTGGATAAGACTCCGTACTCCCAATGCAGGGGGCCTGGGTTCGATCCCTGGTCAGGGAACTAGATCCTGCAAGCATGCCACAACTAAGAGTTCACATGCCACAACTAAGAAGCCTGCCTGCCACAACTAAGGTGCCCATGTGCTGCAACTAAGGAGCCTGCCTGCCACAACTAAGACCCGGCGCAACCAAATAAATTAATTAATTTTTTTTAAAAAGTGTGTTAAAGCCCCATGGTTACCGCTGGGCTTTAATACACGTTAACTTCCAATTAGCACATTTTCATTACTTATCCTTTAATAAACATCATATTCCAGGTGACAGTTAATTCGGAAAGTTCCAATTATCTGGGCAGCATTTGATACATGCAGACTTATCTGCACATGTGGTATTTTTTTTAATTAATAGACTTTATTATTTAGAGCGGTTTGAGGCTTACAGAAAATTTGAGTGCACAGTTTCCCCCATTATTAGTATCTTGCATTAGTGTGGTACATTTGTCACAACTGATGAACCAGTGTTGATAGGCTGTTATTAACTAAAATCCACAATTTACATTAGGGTTCACTCTTTGCATTGTACTTTCTATGGATTCGGACAAATATACAATGTATCCACCATTCCACACTATATAAAATACATTAGCTGTCCTAAAAATCCCCTGTGCTCTGCCTATGCATCCCTCCCCAAGGCCCTGGAAAATACTGATCTTTTTTCTGTCACCATAGTTTTTCCTTTTCCAGAACGTCATAAAGTTGGAATCATACAGTAGGTAGGCTTCTCCAATTGGCTCCTTTCCCTTAGCAACATGCATTTAAAGTTCCTCCATGTCTTTTCATGGCTTGATAGCTCATTTCTTCTTCTCGTTGAATAATATTCCATTGTATGGATGTACCACAGTTTATCCATTCACTTGATGAAGGACATCTTGCTTACTTCCTGCCTGTGTGTTTCTGGGATAAGTTCCTAACTGTTCTGATTCATTCAAGCTCATTCAGGTGCAATTTGTGTCCATAAAACCTATGATATGACACATTCCTGCATTTAAACAGTAAATTCAAAATAGAAAATGATAGCCCACTGGGTTTAAAAACAAAAAACAAACAAACAAAACCCCCAGAACTTGAGTTTCTTCAATTCTGTCATTCTATGGGACCACTGGAGGCTTGTTTTGTGTTTAAAATCAAAAGCTGTGATACAGAGTGTGAAGTGAGAAGTAGAATGCTTTTGTTTGGTAAGCACTATTTTTGTTTATATGTGAAATATTTTACTGAATTTAAACAATATCTTTAAAATTGAAATTTCTTCTGTGTTTGCTTGTTTTGAAACTAGAGAACAATTTAAGAAAATAATCATTACTGATCATTACATGATTACTAGTCAAAATAATTTCATCATGTTAATAATTCTAAGATGGTCTCCAAGATTCCCACCACCCGGTGTACATGGCCCAAACAATCCCCTCCCCTTGAGTGTGGGTGGAAGCAGTGAATATAATGGAATATTACAGTCAGTTGACTTTGAGCTAATCAAAGGGGATATTATCCTGGGTGGGCCTGACCTAATCAGGTGAGTCCTTTTAAAGCCGGTGACACAGCAGAAAGGTCTTTCCTGCTGGCCTTGAAGATGCAGCCTCGATGAATTCCACAGCTACAAGGAAATTAGTTCTGCCAAAAGCCATGTGTGTTTGGAAAAGGACCCCAAGCCTCAGATGACACCACTCCCAGCTGACACCTTGACTGCAGCTTTGTGATACCATACCTGGACTCCTGACCCACAGAGACTGAGATAATAAATGTGTGTAGGTTGTTTTAAGCTGCTAACTTTGTGGCCATTTGTTACCGCAGCAATAGAAAACTAACGCACGAGCCTAAGGCCCCCGGGCTGGCCAGAGGCAGAGCTGGATGAATACATTCCAGTCTGCACGCTGTGAAGGAATCCCTGTTAATGCTTGGAGATGCCAAAGCAGAGAAGTTAGGTGTCTCAGCCAAGATCACACAGTTGGCAAGTGAAGAAGTCAGGCTAAGCCAGGCCTGTCCAACTGCAGGGCCTCCAAGGCATGTGCTCCATGGATGATCCTGCAGGTGGCTGGTAGTCAGACCCTATGGTGACGTGTGGTGATTTCTGGTGACAACGGGACCCCAAAGCTAGAAAGACCATGTAGAAGAAGTGGTTCCCACTCCAAGATTCCCAGACTGGCTTCACCTCAACCCCACCTGGTCACCTAGCTGAGCAGTGGAGCCAGGCCCCAAGACATTGCCTCTCCCAGCCCTCTGTTTATGTCCTTTATATCATGTTTGCAATTACTCCATTTGCACATCTGCCTGTCCCAGCCTCCCCACTTGAACGTCGGCCCTGTGAGGGTCCACATCTGACATGGGATCCCAGGGCCACCACGGTCCGGGGCACACAGTAGGCACTGAACGACATTCACTGAACGGATTATGGAGTGAGAAATGATTACTTCTGTTCCTCCTCTGATCCCTTTCTCTTCCTTTCCCATGGCCCCAACCTGGGCTCTAGGGCTCCAGAGGCGGCTCCCTTCATGGGCGATGAAGTCTTCACCCTTGCCAGTTCCACTCCAAGTCACCCCACTCCACCCCACTGAGGAGCTTCCAGGACCGGAGACCCCCTACGAGGGGGCCTGGAGCCTCCCAGGTTCCCAGACACAGCGACTGTTCCCTCTGCTGGCAGAAGTGGGCAAGTGCATGGAGGTCCCTCCACACTGGAGATGCTGGAAACACTGGGAAGGTAGGAGTATCCTGGCCTGAGTCCTGCCACAGTGAGGGGACTCCTGCCCTGAGGCCTGCAACCCTGGAGTACTCGCTGGCCTCAGCCCTACCCACAGGGCTGGCAAAGCAGCAAATGCCTCAGATGCTCTGTATTTGCCAAGCAAGGCCTGGATGGGGGACCTCAGACCAGGAGGGGGGACATTGCTTCCACCAGGAGAGCACATTACTCAGAGGGAAGACAGTCCTCTAGCAGCCCAGCCCTGAGAGCTACCCGGTCCCACCCCATGATAATAACAGCTAGCACAGTACACCTACTACACGCATACCTCACCTATCCTTGCAGGGTGGGTACTACTACTTCACTATATAGACCAGAGGAACAGAGAAGGTGGTGGAGTCAAAATCCAAACCCAGGTCAGTGTGGCTCTAAAAGCCCCTGCTTTTTACATGCCCTGTGTAGGTGTGCCTCATATATTATTTCTAATCCTACATCTAAGGAAGCCTTGTTACCCAAGATGGTCACATGTGGCTTCAAAGCCAAGGCTGGCTTGGGTGTGGCTGAAGCTGGGAGGTGTCTGGGATGGGAAATGGCCTCCCAAGACGAGACAGTGCCACGGGTACCTCCTGGCTGGGTGATCTTGGGCAAATCACTTAGCCTCTCTGAACCACTGTATTCTCATCCATAAAAGAAACATAATTCCTGTGGCTGTGGGGATTAGAGATCATGTGTGTCAAGTTCCCAGCACAGAGCACCCAGGCATAGAAAAGCTGGTATTGCACGTGTCTGTCTCTGATATTCCTCCCTTCCCTTGAGCATGGGCTGGCCTTAGTGACTTGCCTCTAACAAATGGGATAAAGGAGGGGTGATGGTGCAACTTCAGAGAGCAGGTGATGAAAAGCACTACGTTTCCTCCATGCTTGCTTCTCGATCACTCGATCCATAGAAGCCAGATGCCACAGCATGGAGACACTCAAGCTGGCCATGTGGCTTCCAGCCAGCAGCCCATAGAAGTGACCTTGGAAGCAAGTCCTCCAGCCCAAGTCAAGCCTTCAGATAACGGCAGCCCTGGACAACATGCTAACTGCAACCTCATGAGACATTCTGAGGCAGAACTACCCAGCTAAGCAGCTGAATTTCCAACCCACAGAAACTGTGGAGATCATGTTTGCTGCTTTAAGTTTGTCATTTATTAGTTATAAAAATATAACTAATACACTTTATAATCAGCATCCTTGGACCAGCAATTGCTTTAGGGTTGAGCTGCCCCAATCTCCTCCCCATAGCTGTGATCACAGAGAATCCACATTGAAGAGGGTCCAGGCCCTGTGGAGCTGGCCACAAAAGAAAGAATAATCACTAATATTTACTGAGCATCTGCCATCTGTCAGGCATTGAGCTAATAAGCACTTTACATTTATCTTCCTAACAAAAATCCCAGGCGGGAAATACCACCATCCTCTTTTTACAGATGGGAAAACTGAGGTGTCAAAAGGTTGAGTACCCATCCAAGATTACACAAGGCAGTAATCAAACTCCACAATTCCAGCCCCCAGAAGTAGTGAGTGGCCCCCTGAAGGGCACTGTGGCTCTAAGGCCCATTTCCCCTCTCCTGTCCCATCCCTAGCCCCCAGCATCACCACCACTGCCCACTTGCTCTCCTGTGAGGGTGACTAACATGGGGTCTGGGGCAAATCCCACCCAGCCTGTTGTCCCTTAGCCAAGGCAGTGCCTCTGCCCTCTTCCTGCTGTCAGGTGAGCCCACCCCTCACCTGTCCCAGCACAGGTCACTGAGCACATTCATGGTGAAAGTTCCCTCCAGGTCGTCTAACCCAGCCCCCTCCCATTCATTCAGATGCAGAGACAGGCCCAGAGAGGTGCGGTGGCTTGTCTAAAGACAGAGGCAGGGTTAGGGGGGGTGGGGGAGGGGTGGGCACTGAGGCTGGAACCCAGGTCTCCTGGCTCCTCTCAACCCAGCCTGCACCCTGGGGCTGCCTTTCCCAGCGTTACCTGCCCCCATACCCAGTGTAGTCTCCACCCACATGCCCAGATACCAGGGATTGGAACTTGAGGCCAAACTTCTCAGCATCCTCCACTACTCCCGGCCCCTGAGGGTAGAAGGGGGCTTATCTCCACCTGTGAGGTGGTGCTGTCCTCACCCCACCCCCACTGTCCCTGCCAGGCAGCCTTGATTAATGGGCTGGTGCTATCTTATCTCCCAGCTGCAGCAAGTTAGGGATTAATGTGTGGTGGCCTGGACCCTGGGAGGACACATCCTGCCCCCAGATCAACCCAAGAGCTCTGCAGGAGGGCGGGGAGCAGGGAGAAAGGGGACTAAGGGGGTCTGTTCTCCAGCTGCCATCTTGCTCACCCACCTGAACTGGCTGAGTCACCACAAAGCACCCAAGACTGGGCCTGGCACTCAATGGGGGCTCAATAAATGGTAGCCACTGTTACATTCTGCTGTTGTTAGTTCCTGGAGTCCTTGGGCCCATGCCTGCCCTTCGGTTAAACTGCCAGTCTCCACCACCGCACAGCCCACAGACTAACTAGGAAGTCACCTTCCCCACTCCAGCCTCAGGTGCCCCATCTATAAAATGGGCACAGGTTTGGGGGTTGGAAACAGGGTTGTAGGTCCGACATTATTTTATTGAGTGAACTGGGAGTGGGTTGAGGGATTTATGGATCCAGCTGTGAGGCTTTAGATAATCGATTCATCCTCAGCCTCAATTTCCTCATCTGTAAAGGGGTATGATAATATCTGCATTGTCAGCATGAAACAACTTCTGGAAAGCCCTGCCAGGACTGTTCCGTGTCATACTGAGTGTGGGTTCCCAGATGGGGTCAGACACCAAACTCTGACCAAGGGGTTCATGCTGATACAAGTTGCTACTGACAGAACCAAGCCCAAATCCAGGCTCAGCTTTGGGAGAGAAAGGCTGTCTGAGCACAGGCCCTCCTGCTAGGACTGAGGAAGGGGGACCAGATGTTCTGCTGTGCCCAGGACAGTGCCAGGTCACTCCATTGCCCGGGTGCGACTGTTAGTACCACCCCCTTTCACTCTCCAAGTGTCCCCCCTTGGAGAATCAGTTATGTGGTCCCTAGGCTGAAGGAACAAGGTTCCATCCTCCCTCGGAGAAAGAGAGACTCCATCTAACCTTGAGCACATGGCCAGCGTGTGTGAAGTCAGGCAGCTAACTCCACCAGAGCCACACAGGGGTCCCGACTCAGAAGCCCATGACTCAAAGGACTCCCCGCAAACTCCTCCCTAGTTTTCTCAAGAAACACATGGTCACTATAAAAGGGTAAGAAAAGATATGAAGATTAGTGAGAGACGGAGGGCAGGAAGAAGGGACTTTCAGATGAACAGACAGAATAAGGGAAGAATGGATGAATTAAATGAGAAAGAGGAAAGAAAAACGGATACGGGGACAATGGATGAAGGGAAGAAAGGAAGGATGGAAGGATATTGAAAGCGAGGATGAAAAGACGGATGGCTGGGGGGTCGACAAGGGGATGGATGACAAGAGATGAACGTCAGAGTCTCACTGGCCAGCTCTCTGACAGAGCACAGCAAACAGGGAGGCCAGCAGAGGGCTTTCTTTCCAGAAGGACATACAGATTGACTCTTTGGGGCCCCAGGAAGCCAGTCTTCCCTCCCCCACTCCAAAGACATTCCTAGGACCACTCCTTCCCCTTCACTCTCTGCCTCTTCCCACTGCCCCTTCCCAAAGGGCAAAGGGCAGCACAGCCAGGAAAGCTATCTGCTATTTATCCCAGCCCTGTTTACTCTGGGTCTGTAATTAACAGAGTCTCCTTCCCAGATCAAGGAGGGCCCAAGAGGGCCCAAAGAGGACACGGAGAGCCCTGACAGGCCAGGTTACTCATTGATAAGCAATGGGGAATTGAGGGAGGCTACACCTTATCCTCTTCTGTCCCGTCAGCCACCCCTTCCTGACTCCCAAGGAGGCAGGGACCCAGGTCCCAAGCAGTTCTTAGCTCAGGAAGGCTGACATGGGATGGCCCTGCCTAGAAAGCCCTGCCTCAAGGTGTGCAGGTCTGTGCAGGTGCAGCTGGAGTCCTGGATCTGCCTTCACCTGGGCAGCTCCCAAGATCAGGGTCAAAAGACTGTGTAGCCTAGTGGTGAAGATCATGGGCCCTGGGAAGGGACCAGACCCAGGTTCATAGACCCATCTCTTCTCACTTACCAGCTGTGTGACCTTGGGCAAGTGACTTAATCCCTCTGAGCCTCAGTCTTCCCCTCTATAAAACAGGGATGATGGTAAGTCAGACCCATGTCAAAAGATGCTGCTAGGATGGAATGAGTTAACTTACATAACACACCAAGCACGCCAGACATCAGCCACAGTTTTGGGCTCCTTTGGGGAACCTGGGGCACCCTTCTCAGCCTTTTCATCTTCCAGGTTCCTTCCACTTTCCCCTAGGATCCCCTCAGCTACCAGCAGACACTTGGAGGTTCTGTTTCCTCAGTTACCCAGAAGGGCTCCAGAGGTTCCTGGTTGTCCAGTCCAGTAGCCACCAGCCACATGGGCCTATTTAAATTTCAATTAACTAAAATTAATATTATTTAGCCATGAAAAGGACTGCAGTACTGATTCATGGTACAACATGGATGAACTTCAAAAACATTCTGTTAAGAGGCCAGGCACGGAAAGTCATATACTGTACGACCGCATTCCTATGAAATGTCCAGAAGAGGCAAATCCACAGAGACAGAAAGAAGCTTCGTGGCTTCCAGGGGCTGCGGGCAAGGGGAACGGGGAGAAACTGCTTAATATGGACAGAGTTTCCTTTTGGGGTGATGAAAATTTTTAGAACTAGATAGAGGTGGTGGTTGCCTAACATCATGCCACAGAAATATTCACTTTAAAACAGTTAATTTCCTGTTATGTGAATTTCATCTCACTACAAATAATAATAATAATTTAATTTAAAATTTGGTTCCTTAGTAGCACTAGCCACATTTTAAAAGCTCAGTAGCCACATGTGGCTAGTGGCTCCAGGATTAGAGGGCACAGGTACAGAACACGTCCATCACTGCAGAGAGTTTTTTTAACAAGGTTGACCTTCAGGTAATCAAATATAATAGTGATAAAACCTCTTTACATACATTATCTCATCTGACCCTCTCACCAGGATGGCATTTTTTTTTAAGACATGGGGAGATTGGGACCCAGAGAAGGGAGGTACAAGCCCAAGGCTGCACAGGGAGTGGCAGGCCAAAGACCCACACTGGGGTCTGTGGGCCTCTGGGGTCCTTTCTGCCCCCCTCAGAGACGGGCCCAGGAAGTAACAGCCAAACTCTCTGGCCGTCTGGCTGTCCTGCTCACATATCTGCTTTCTCCTGAAGGGGACTTGGCACCAGTTTAAAGCAGGCGAGGGTGTGAAAGTGTGCAGTCTGGAAGTTGAAGGGTGCTTGGTTCCTGTTTGCAAAAACTGTGGGGAAGAGAACTTAGTGCCAAGTGATTTGGAATTTTAACAAAAACTCCAGGAAGCCAAAGGCTGGGTAATGTGAGTGGAGGGGAAAGAATGCACCTTTCCCTGACCCCAAGTTGCCTGGCCACATAACTAGGTCAACAGGGCACAGACCTTTGTCTCTAGTGGACCCTGAGCTGTCTTCAGAGCCCTTCAAGGGGGGCTAAAAAGGCCTGAAAGTTTTCCTGGCCTTGGCATAATTCAGACTCGTGGGGCAGTGGAAAAGCATGGAAGGTTGGGAGAGTCAGAGCTTTGTTCAATTCCAGCTCCATCGCTTACTGCCTGGATGACCTTGAGTGAGATACTTAACCTCTCTGAGCCTCAATTTCTTCACCTGTAAAATGAGGACTGACTGTGTGTCTCCCTCAGTTGCTGTAAGGATGAAGCAAGATAACAGATGTGACTCCCGAACACCCTATAAAGATGACTTATCTTCACCAGGACCCAGGCAGCTCTCAACCACTGTCCTTAGGAAGATCTCACCTTAAACATGAACCTGGGGAAGTCTTAAGATTAAAATCCTTATCAATAATATTACTAATAATGGCAATGGTGCTGGCATGGGTCAGACTCACTGAAGGGTGATTATGAAATCGCAGATGGCTGCCCTGCCTGTACTCAAAATATGTGCAGTAGAGTCAGGTCCATCTGGAAGATTCCCAGCTGTGTGACCTTGGACAAGTTCCTCAATCACCTCTGACTTCTCATCTGTAAACAGGGATGATAATAACATCTACCTCTCAGCATTGCTGAGAGATTTAAATGAGATGATAAGAACTTAGCACCATGCCTGGACATACAAATGTCTGCTAGCACTGTTCATTAATCAGAGCCCTGAGCCGGGTGCTGGGGAAGGTAAGAAGGACAGGAAGCCAACTAATCACATCCCCAGGCAGAGGAGGCAGGTCGTGTGGAGCTTCCAGAAGGGAAAGAGTCCTCATTTTAGCCTCAAGGAGGTCCATGAGCCTTGGAGAGTGGCTGCAACCATGAACAGGACGAGGGGTGGAAGTGGGGAGCGGGCACGGCCCCCTCCGAGGCCAGCATTTCTCATCTTGGTCCCCAGCCCACTGCATCAGAACCACCTGAGAGTGACATATGCTGAACTGGAATCTGCAGGTGGCCCAGCATTCTGAATGGGTATTTTAACCAGCTTCCAAGCTGATGGCCTCACACTGCAAATTTGGGAACGTCTCTCCCCTCCTGGCTCTGGGGTGTGTCCTGTGACAGCCCACGTCAGCCGGCTTAGTCGAGGTAGGTCCAGGAGGCCAGGGACAATTCACAGGCACAGGAAGTCAACCCCAAACCTCATCTGCCCATCATACTTCCAACCATTAGACAAAAACAAAACACCATGGGGCATATGCAGGGGTGAGGAGTAACAGGTGGCACAATGCAAACACTGACTGATTTCAGAAGATGACCAATGAGGGTAGCCACCAACCAATCAGAACAGAGGTCTGACCAATCAGAACAGCCAAATAGGGCCCAGTCGGCTGCATGCACCCCTGGAGAGAGTTCATACTGGACAGGGGCCACTGTTGGGGACGGGAATGCTTGGTGGGTAGGGCTCTGGCCCACCCTAGCCCTTACCACACTCGACCCCTCTCATCTGTCTTATCTGTTGAGTTCCCACAAGCCACATTATTTGAAAACAGGATCTCCTTACTTTAAAAACACCATTGGTGAAAAGTGTTGATCCATGAGTGCTTCACAGGGGCTCTGCCGGCCTTTGGGGCAGGACAACCCTTGGTCGTGCAGGGCTGGGCTGGACGATACAGGAAGTTAGCATCCTTGGTCCCTGCCCAGTAAATGCCAGCAGCAGCCCCAACGGTCCTGATGATCAAACCCAGGCAGGGGCAGCCTATCCATCCAGCTGAGAAGCACTTCTAGCCCAACTCCCCCTGCTTTACAGCTGAAACAACTGAGAGCCAAGACATCGAGTGACCATCCAAGGCCACAGCACAGCGGATGAGTGGGGAACTGGAGAACCAAAAGAGGCGGGCTGAGCCCAGGTCTCAGACAAACCTAACTGGGGCCTCAGTTACCCAGAAGTGGGCAGGACAGAAGTAGGGGCCCCTTCCAGAGAGCCTCGTGTGGGCACTCATGCCCTGAACTGCCACCAGCTGGAAGAACAAGGACCAGGTAGCCCCACTAGAGCTGGAACCCTCAGCGTCCGAGCACAGAAGACCCATTCTGGGGCCAGGCAAAGAAGCTGTGACCACGTCGGCGGCCCTCGGGGCAAGCGCCCGGCAGTTCCCAGGCCAAGGCCCCAGCTCCCTCACAGCAGAGGACAATTGCTCCATTGGCTAGAGTGGGGGAGAGGAGATTCACTGGCCGGGGCCCTGCCCGGCTTCTCCCCACCCGTACCCTCTCCTTAATGAGGCCATTGTTTGCCCAGGGTTCCCCCAACAGCCGGCCCTCACCCCAGCCACTCCTGCCCTGGGTTTCCCCTCCACAGCCTGCCCTCCAGGACCTCCTGGGGGCTTCCTGACTTTCTCCCTTGCACTTGGAGCACAAAGGTCCCTGGGGCCTCTCTGACCTATAGTTCCCCTTACAGGGCCACTCACTTCCCTCTCCCAGCCTCTGGTTTTTAAATTAATCAAAGAGGCGTGGACTGCCAATTGACTTCTGTTCAGCATGAGAGGAGTTCCATCCTGAGAGCATGTAATTCCAGTCAAAAGCAAAGAAATCTGCTCTTTTATTTACGGGCAAATGCACCATTCTATGTTGATTTGGGGAAAGATGGTGAATAGCTTATGAAGCTTTAGTAGCTCCTTCCCAGACCCTGGGTGGTCAGGAACCAGCAGAATAGAGAATAGCTTTCAGCTGAAACATTTTATAAATCTGGGGTCCCAAGGGCCCCATGCAGCCACAGCCAGGGCTGAGAGTGGGAGCCGTGCACCACCTGCCTCCTGTGATTGCACAAAACTCTTTCAGCACTCACACTAGAGCAGTTTTACGCATCTTCAGGTACTTATTTAATCTTACCAACAAATCTACAAAAGGAAAGTCCCCATTTTGCAGATGGGGAAACTGAGGCACCAGGAGCTGTGTCTTACCCAAGTTCCCACATAAGCAGTAAAGGCAAAAGCCTAATCATAGGTTCCTTTGACTACATTCAGGGCTCATTATCTTCTCCACCAAGAGGCTTTGGGGCACCTCTCCACCCCCCCCCCCCAACTAGGAACGCACTCTAGTTGTGATTAGAAGATACTTGTGTGTTTGTTCATCGGCTGGCTGCCCCTCTAGACCTCATACTCCCTGAGGGCAGTGGCCCAGGCAACCAGGGCCAAACCTGCTGCAGCCTCATTACCTGAGTCCCACTGAAGTTTCTGCTCTGGCCCCAGGGCTCCCCTTCCCCTGCAAGGCAGTTTGGGTCAGTGCTAGACAGTGTAGAACTCCCTCCAGACATTCTCACATGTGGACAGGAATCCACAAGCCACAGGGGGAAATCCTGGGTTCAAGTCCTGGCTCTGCTTTTTGGCTGTGTGACTCTGGGCAAGTTACTAAACTTCTCTGAGTCTCAATTTTCTCATATTAAATGAGGATGATAATGCCTCCCTCATAGTGCTATTGGAATAATTAAATGAGGTAATATATGGGAAAGCACAGAGCATTATGCCAGGCACCTAGGATGCCCTAAACAAGTGTTCAAGAGACTAGGGGGAAGGAGGGAGCAAGGGAAGTTCTACATGAGCTTAGGGGGCTTGTCCATCACCCCAAGTCCCTCAGCAAGCATCTCATGCTACCCCACTTACTCCGCTCAGTCCTCACCAGCTCTCCCCACAGTCACCCTATAGCCCTCCGGATCTTCCCTGGGCCTCCCAAGAATTCCAACAGAGACCAAGAAAGGTTAAAGGAAGCTGGCTCCCACCTGAGCCCATCTGGCTCCAAAGACTCCTTTCTCCTGCCGCCTCCTTCCACCAAGCATTCATCTGTCCAGTCAGTCATTCACTCACGCAACATGTATTGAGCATCTACTACGTGACTGGCAGTATTCTAGGAGCCAGAGGAACGGAGATGGACAAGACAGGCCTTGCCTCTGTGGAACCCTCAGCCTACTGGGAAGCCAGAAATTGAAAAAAATCAACCTAGTGAGATGATGAACAGGAGATGAGGGCTGCACAGGGAGGTCTGGGGTTCTACGAGTGCACCCAGCCAGAAAGCCTGGCCTACCTGGAGCCTTGGGAGGAAATTTATGCTAAAAGCAATCAGAGCAACTGAGGGTCTCGAGCTGAAAGGTGAGGCTACCGTGTTTGCAGTTTGAAATGATTCACTCCTGCAGAGTGGAAAACAAGACCAGAAGGCAGCCCCAAGCAGTGAGGAAGGACAGCATTGAGGAGGAACAACAGTGAGAAAGGGACAGCACAGGTTTATTTACGAGAAATGTAGGAGCAAGGAGCCACAGAATCTGGTGACAGTCTCTAAAGACCATTGTCATACCGATGTTCAATAGTTTTAACTAACAATTATACAGAAAGCTCTCCTCTGTGCACCATTCCAAGCACTTTTTAAATGAACTCTAATCCTCCCAATAATCCTGTAAGGCACTATTGTTATTATCCTCACTTTACAGATGAGGAAACTGAAGCACAGACAGGTTAAATAACTCGCCCAAGGTCAAGTAGCATTGAGGAAATTAGAATCCAGTCTTGCTCCAGAGTTCGTGGTCTTTTTTTTTTCTTCTTCTTCCTCCTTTTTTTAAATATTTGAACATGCCAACAGCATCCGGGATCTTAGTTCCCCAACCAGGGATCGAACCTGTGTCCCCTGCAGTGGAAGCACGGCGTCTTAACCACTGGACTGCCAGGGAAGTCCCCAGGGTTTGTGGTCTTAACCCAAACATTTGGCTAACTCTCTGATGTGCTTCTAGCTGGGCTGCCCACCAGCCACAGCTCAGGGCTCCCAGGTGTGCTGGGGACCCAGAGAGAAGAGGAGAGCATTTCTCAGCCTTCTCTCCATCCCAGCCCTGTCCAGAGACTACCAGCCGTGCCCACCCTCCACCCCACTTCCTTTTGTACTTCAGACAGTCATTCTTAGACTAGACCAAGGCGCAGGCCCAAGACAAGACTGGCCTCTGCTGTTTTTGCAGAGCTACATGAGATCCAGGACAAATGGAGAGCCTGCTGGTGCCCGGGCTCATAGAAGGAAGGACTACGTCACCTCCCTAGCCACTCGATTCAGTGACAGTGAGCCCAGCCCCTCCAGGACCAGGACCCCACTGCCACCAGGGCACCCAGAGATCCTGAACAGGCCTTCTTGAACTGCTGCCCACAGCACAGGTTGTGCAGCAGGAAGGCTCGGCACAGCTGGGGGCCTATGGGACAGATGGTGACTTTGCAATCGACAAAACCAAAATGCTGGAAAGTAAAGCAGTGCTGTAGGTGTGGTAGGAAGAGCACTGGACTGGAAGTCAGGAAGGTCAAGTTCTAGTTTCCTCTTACAGAAAGTGGTGGGGGATGGGAGGATGCTGGGGGACAATAGAAGTGGTTCCCTGCTAGCACTAATAGTTCTCTTAACTTCACAGACCACTCACCCTGCGCTCTTTGCTGAGCGCTCAGCAGCAGCTGCTATGAAAACAGGTGTCCCAGCAGAGGAACACTGAGACTGTAAAAGGCAGATACTTCCAGGAGGCTCTGGAACAAGGACAAGATTCTTTCTCACCTCTTCGGGCATCCCAGCCCTCCAGGAGGCAGGCAAGCCTGTGCTGGCAGGACCTCCTCACAGCCAGGGATGGAAGAGGTCCCACCTCAAGCCAAGGCTCCTCACAGCCTCACCTCCATCATCATCCCAGCCCCCTTCCTCTTCACTATCCTCAAGACAGCCCCATGGAGAACGCAGGGCAGAGACTGCATTCCTCCTCATGTCCGCAGATGAGTAAACTGAGACTCAGGGTGTGGGAAGGACTTGCTATTAAGTTGAAAACATACAACTCAGATCTTCAGAATCCAAGCATGGTGCACTCCCCACTACTACACACTGCCTCTCCCAGAGGCTTTGTAGAGGCATGAATGGGGCAGATCTCTTGGCTCCTGGCTCTGTTATAGCTCTGATCACAGAGCTACTGTAAGCCAGGCACTCTGCCAGGTGCTTCTCTCATCCTTTATCTAGTAAATCTTCACTACCACCTAGTAAATAAACGTTACTAACCACATTTTACAAATGAATAAACGCAGGTCTAAAGTTCAATAGACATGTGTCCAAAGACACACAACTAGGATGTGGTCAGAATTCACCACCAGTCAGGCTGACTCAAAGCCCTGGCTCCTCCCACTACACTTCACTGCCTTTGTGTGTCTGCGTCCTCCACATGGGCTGGGACTGAGACTCTTACTCGTGTATGCCTGGCCCATAGCAGGCATTAGCTAAATGTTAGTTCATGGAATTATTTTTCCCAAGACTAAAGATTAAAAGGAACAAAGAAGGCTATTTCATACAGATAAAAATTACAATCCAAACAGAACATACAATAATCACAAAACTTTATGCTCCAGGGACTTCCCTGGTGGCGCAGTGGTTAAGAATCCGCCTGCCAATGCAGGGGACACGGGTTTGATCTCTGGTCCAAGAAGATCCCACATGCTGCGGAGCAACTAAGTCCGTGCGCCACAACTACTGAAGCCCACACACCTAGAGCCTGTGCTCTGCAACAAGAGAAGCCACTGCAGTGAGAAGCCTGCGCACTGCAACAAAGCGTAGCCAAGTAGCCCCCGCTCACGGCAACTAGAGAAAGCCCGCAAGCAGCAGCGAAGACCCAACGCAGCCAAAAATAAATAAATATTTTTTTTTTAAAAAAAGAAACTTTATGCTCCTAACAACACAGCTTCAAAGTATATAAAGCAAAATTGAATCAAAAGAAAAAAAAAAGAAAAGGAAAAATTAGCAAACCCCACAAAGGTGTATAGATTTTATACACCTCTATCAGAAATGAACAGAGGAAGTAAGCCAGTGGTTCTTAAACTTTTTGGTCTCAGGACCTCTTTACACTCTTAAAAATTATTGAGGTTTTAGATTAAATCAAAGAACTTTTGTTTATACAGATATCTACCATTTATATCAACATCTACAATGGTTAAAATGAAAACAGAAAAAATTTATATATTAATTCATTTCAAATAACCGTAATAATCCCATTATATGTCAACATAAATAAATTTTTGTGAAAAGTAATTACATTTTACAAAACAAAAAAATTTAGTGAGAAGAGTAGCACTGTTTCACTTTTTTTTTTTGGCTGCGTTGGATCTTCGTTGCTGGGCAGGCCTTCTCTAGTTGCGGTGCGCGGGCTTCTCACTGCGGTGGCTTCTCTTGTTGTGGAGCACAGGCTCTAGGCGCGTGGGCTTCAGTAGTTGTGGCACACGGGCTCAGTAGTTGTGGCTCACAGGCTCTAGAGTGCAGGCTCAGTAGTTGTGGCGCATGGGCTTAGTTGCTCCGCAGCATGTGGGATCTTCCCGGAGCAGGGCTCGAACCCGTGTCCCCTGCACTGGCAGGTGGATTCTTAACCACTGTGCCACCAGGGAAGCCCTGTCTTACACTTTTGCAATCTCTTTCATGTCTAGTTTAATAGAAGACAGTCAGATTCTTATATCTCCTGCATTCAATCTGTTGTTACATGTTGTTTTGGTTGACATATATGGAGAAAAGTTGGCTTTACAGAGAAATGTAATTGGAAAAGAGTATTTTAATAGCCTTTTTAGATATTATGCCTATCAAATTGATACTACAAAAAAATTGACAGGTGACAATTCCTTAAATGTTGGTTGTAATGTAGAATCTGAATCCACATCAATAAACTTTTCTTACTCAACAGAGTAAAATCCTTAAAATCCATTGGTCTATCTTGCACCTTGAGTGGATCTTCAAATTACGTACAATTTTGACCTTGCGGACTCCCTGAAAGGCACTTGGGGGCCCTCAAGGGAACCCTGACCACAAGGAGAACCACTGAAGTAGGCACTAAAAAAGTAGAAGAATGTAGGATTTGATAACATAATTAGCAATTTTTTCTTTGGCCGCACTGCATGGCTTGCGGGATCTTAGCACGCAGTCCTAACCACTGGACTGCCAGGGAATTCCCCATAAGTAGCAAGTTTAATCTAAGAGTTCTCTATGTAGAACTTTGCTCACAACAAACCATGAATACACATTTTGAACAAGTGGTTCCCTCCATCAGCTGGGGGAAACGTGTGCCTGGACAGACAGCACACGCTCCAAGATGGACAGATGCCCAGCATGCCAGGTGTCCCACCCAGCTGCCTAGGCCCTGGGACAGCCTCATCAGAAAGGGATACGACATCAGAGCGCAGCCTCTTCCTTTCTCTGGCCACAGGGGGAGAGCGTCCTTGAACAGCTACCCCAGGGTGTAGCCCCCCACCTGGGTTCTTTTCCTGTGAAGGGCTTCCCTCCTCAATCTCATCATGGGCCCCATGTCAGGGCGCCTCAGGGGTCCACAAGGCAAAGTTGCCGGGTAAAGCCTACCCATCCTCCTCTTCCAGGAAGTTTCTAGCCTGGCCCCTCTGCTCTTCGGAGCCCCTGGAACTGCCAGGTACAGACTCCCCTGGCTCTCAGACCATGTGTAGTTCTTACATAAGCAGCAGCAGGAACAATGCCTCACTCTGTCCAGACCAGGCACTGGGATGCCAAGAACAGCACAGGAGACCAGCTACACAGGGAGCCAGCACCTTGTACAACCATCTGGGAACTCCAACACCCCCTGCCAGGGACTGAAACCACAGCTCCCCTGGAGTGCAGAAGCCCTGCCAAGCCCAGAGCGGGTGGTGAGGGGTAAGCTGGAGTACAAGGAACAGAACTGCCACTGAGAGTCCCAAACCAGAGCCAGGGCCAAGGTGTCCGAGGGAGCTTTCAGAACACACACATTTCTACCCTAAAGTCACACATCCCTTGGCAATCTAACATTCCTAGGTATCTACTATGTGCTGGCATTGTGCAGGAGGCTTTCTTTCCATGCACCATCTTGTATGCCCCTCACAATAACTGCTGAGGTGGTTCTATTTTACAAACAAAGAAGTGAAGGGTTAGAATGGCTAAGTATTTGCCCAAGGTCACTCAGAGAGCATACACTTGGATTTGAACCTGGCTCTTTCCGTCTGCAGAGTCCAGGCTCTTGCACCATTACTACACTGTCTGGCCCTGCAGACAGTGGTCCTTCACCTTCTAAGTGGTCATCCCCAGAACCTCTTCACGCTGGGGTTGGGAGAGGGAGAAGGGGCAGGAAAGCTTGTTCTCCCCAGACCCAACTAGGTCATCCTGGACATCAAAAGAACATCCTGTCCCACCCTAGGGCTCTGTCTGCTTAATTTTCTTCTGCCTCCTCTGCCCTTCCTTGGGTCTTTTTCTCACAACTGGATCAGATGAAGCAGGGCCTATGCCTTTTGTATTTCTGTAGCCCCATCTGTAGAATACACACCTCGAGCCTTGCACACAGCATGTGTCTGCTGAATATTAAGAGAAGTGATCCTTCACCCCTCTCCACTACCATTGCAAGGATAGATCCATGGGAAGATGGGAGCCTGGAAACATTCAGGAGGATGGGTATGGGGAGGATGTTAGGGCAAGAGTGGAGGCGGCAAGTGCCCCAGAACTCCTGCCCCCCCATAGCACCCCAAACCCTCCTACAAGACATCTCCCCAGAGTACCTCCCCACCAAAGGCTAGGGAGTCAGTTCCCCAGCTAGGTTCTCAGGAAGGAGCCCCCCACCACCCCCTCCAAGCATCTTGTCCAAAGCTCCTCCCACAGGAAAGCCAATGGAAGGCAGGGTCCAGACAAGGAAAAGACCCCAGACATGGGGTTCCTGAAAGCTGCCTCCTCTCTGATACCTCCCTGGAGGTATCTCCTCTTCATTTCCTTCCTTCTCTAGGCTCCCAGAGGAGGTACAGTCTCCTCCCTCAGCGTTTCCTACCCTAGGCTGGAATTTATCTTAGGGCAGAGTAGTTAAACCCTGGCCTTTGGAACCCAACACCTGGACTCAAATGATGGCTCCTTCATCTATTAGCAATGTGACCAAGGGCCAGTTACTTCACCTCTCTGAGCACCTCCCACTGCAGTCATTAAGCCTACAGACTCAGAATCCAGACCTCCTGGTCATATCTGGGCTCTGACTCTGGAATCAGACTTCCTGGGTTCAAGTCCTGGCACCAATCTTTACTTAACCTTTTTGTCTCAGTGCCTTTATCTGTAAAGTGAGGATAGTAATAGTATCTGCCCACCTAATAGCATTATTATAAGAACTAAATGAGGTAGTTTATGCAATATGCTCAGAACAGACTTGACACATAGGAAGCACCCAATAAGTGTTAGCTATCATTGGAAATGGTTGATAAGGTTGTGAAGTGCTGTGCAGTGTCTGAAGCACTTAATAAGCGCTCACTAAGTAGTAGGCATGATTATCTTTGCCCCCACTAAGCTGTGATGTCCCGGACGTGGGTTCTGGATCATATCCCTCTCTGATTCCCCAGCACCTCGAGCCTTGCACACAGTCAGCACGCTGCCTGGCACCAAGCAGGAGCTCAATAAATGCGTGAGGACTGGGAGTGAAGAACTTGCCTGCCTGGACCAGGAGGGTGTGGGCAGCCAGGAGCCTCCTGCCGAGAGAAGGGAAAACCGAGGTGTCAGGGAAGAGAAAACAGAGCAGAGTGGTAAGGGCCGAGACGGAGAGATAACCAAGTGAAGTGAGTGAGAAAAGGAACAGGAGAGGCTGTGGCGGAGAGAGATAAGGAGGAAGGATGGAGAAGGCGAGGGGCGAGGAAAAAGCCTAGGGAAGTGAGGGATCCCCGGGGAGTGGCGCAAGGCGAGGCTGGGTCAGTGGCAGGGGAGTGGGCGAGCGGGAGAAGGGCGAAGGAGCCGGCGCTGAGCGGGACGCGCAGGCCCCGGGGTCAGGAGGCGCAGGGGGGCGCCACCCTGCCTCCCCGCCTCGGGGCGGGGGCCCGGCGGCCGGAGATTGGCTGGGGCGCGCGGTGAGGCCGGGGCTGGAGCTTCAAGGTGGGAGGCGCCAGGATCACTCTGTGCGCGCGAGCGTGGAACGAGGCTGCCACCCACTTGGGCGACCTCAGCGGCAGGAGAGTATCGGGGGCCTGTGCAGCCATGCGGGCGGCGGCGGGGGGCGCGCGGGCGGCCGCGCTGGCGCTGCTGCTGGGGGCGCTGCACGGGGCGCCGGGGCGCGGCGAAGAGTACGACTACTACGGCTGGCAGACCGAGCCGCTGCACGGGCGCTCGTACTCCAAACCGCCCCAGTGCCTCGACATCCCCGCCGACCTGCCACTCTGCCACACCGTGGGCTACAAGCGCATGCGGCTGCCCAACCTGCTGGAGCACGAGAGCCTGGCCGAGGTGAAGCAGCAGGCGAGCAGCTGGCTGCCGCTGCTGGCCAAGCGCTGCCACTCGGACACGCAGGTCTTCCTCTGCTCGCTCTTCGCGCCCGTCTGCCTCGACCGGCCCATCTACCCTTGCCGCTCGCTGTGCGAGGCCGTGCGCGCCGGCTGCGCGCCGCTCATGGAGGCCTATGGCTTTCCCTGGCCCGAGATGCTGCACTGCCACAAGTTCCCCCTGGACAACGACCTCTGCATCGCTGTGCAGTTCGGGCACTTGCCCGCCACCGCGCCTCCAGGTAGCGCTGCCGCCGCCGCCACCTCCCTACCCCCAGCCCCCAGCGCCCCGCGCTCTCCGACGCGATAGATGCCGCTCCCCCAACCCCTTAGCACAGCTCTTCAAGCCCCCAGAGGTGCCACACACACACACGTCTTTGCTCAGCCCTGCATGTCGCCCGAAGCCTACCAGCCTTCCCACCTGCGGCTGTGGACATTCCCACTGGTTCTCCCCCATTCCAACTCCGTTCCTGAAACCTCCCCCACTTCCCTCACAGCTCCCACCTTCCCAAGCTTCTGGAGTCCCTGGGGGAGCCCAATGCTGTCACTCCATCCTGAGGCCTCCAATAAATGCCTTATCACCTCTCTCAGCCCACAAATGCCCAGGATTGCTAAGCACACTCTGGGCTATGAATTCCACCCTGTCCCCATTTTCTGCACGTGGGAACCCTATATTTTCCCACTCTTTCCCCAGTCCCCCAGGTTGGGAGACCTTTGGGTAAGGCTCAGTGCAGAAGAGTGAGCAGATTGCCAGGCTTGGCCCCTGACAAGGAGCCCTTGGGCAAGTTGCTCAACTTTGAGCCTTAGTTTCCTCAAGGAAGCAATCCCAGGTTCCCAAAATTTATGAGATCCTAAGTGCCACCTCCCACCCACCCACCCCCCAATCCCATTACCCCTAATTCCTCTCTGGTCTCAGCCCCCCCTTCACTGTGCACCCCCTCTGCCAGACTCCTTCCAGGCAGAGTAAGCCCAGGCTGGGCACCAGACAGGAGGATAAACAGTGGCACCAAGTAGGGCATCTTTGCCAGGGTGGCTAATACCCAGAATCTAGGGAGCTCCTGGCTCTGGGACTCTCCCAAGGGGCAGCACCACTCCCCCATTTTCCATTTGACCCGGCCCCCCAGAAACAACTGGACTCCACCACACCCCACCCACCCCTCAAAGCTAACCTCACCCATGCAGTCCCCAGTCCTACACACCCACACAGGATCTGAGAGTTGCAGCTGGGTGGGGGTCCTGTGACCAAAGAGTGTTGGGAGAAGAGAAACCCCCTATTCTCAGGTTAGTAATGGGACCAGGAAGCAGGGGAGAAAGACGCAGTTCAAGCAGAGACAGCATAGTCCCCAGCAGGGATCCTAGGCATGGCTCCTTTATTCTGGTTTTCTTGGAGCCCAAACATTAACATCCTGGAAAGCAGGGAAATCCCAGGCTTGGATTCCCGCCTGGCTTTGCCCTCCCACTCTCACCCGCTTTGAGCCCCTCTCTCCCCCATGTTGGGGCACCCACCAGAAGGCAGAGACACAGAGCGAGGGCAGATGCTGTGTGGTAGGACCAGAGGCAGCCCAAGGTGTCTGTGTGGCCAACAGACAAAACTGAGAATATTTCATACAAAAAGAGTTTTGGCTTCCCTTGAAAAATCGGAAGTTCTGGTAATGCTAAAGTGGGTGCTCCTCAGTTTACCACAGTCCCTGCCCTGCCGGCGTCACTCATTTACCCACCTGTCTGGAGCCTGGGTTCCTAGAAAGACCCCGCAAACATCCCCACCCTAGCACCAGTCTAGGAGTCACAAATCCTGAGTTCTAAGCTCAATTCTCACTAGCTTTGCAGACTTTGGTAGCCACTCTGGACCTCGGTTTCCTTTTCTTTAAAAGAGGAATAATGGGGCTTCCCTGGTGGCACAGTGGTTGAGAGTCTGCCTGCCGATGCAGGGGACATGGGTTCGTACCCCGCTCTGGGAAGATCCCACATGCCACGGAGCAGCTAGGCCTGTGAGCCATGGCCGCTGAGCCTGCGCGTCCGGAGCCTGTGCTCCGCAGTGAGAGAGGCCACAACGGTGAGAGGCCCACGTACCGCAAAAAAAAAAAGAAAAAAGAGGAATAACGATACCTACTTCATAGGCTGAGGACTAAATGAGACAAAATTTAGAAAAAGACAGAGCACATCATGGTCCCAGCTGCCAGGGTCATGGGGCAATCATGCCCACCTGGTCAGTTTTGTCCCTTCACGACCTCTTGAACTTCACAACCACTCAGTGAGCATTATCATTATCATCATCCTGTTTCCTGATGAGGAAGTGGAGGCTTGGCAGGGGGAGGTGGCTGGTCAGTGGGGGAGCCTGAACCCTAAGTGGCTCTATGGACTTTGATCCCCTCTCCCCACCCCTGCTTCTCTCTTCAGTGACCAAGATCTGCGCCCAGTGTGAGATGGAGCACAGCGCTGATGGCCTCATGGAGCAGATGTGTTCCAGTGACTTCGGTGAGTGTAGAGCCCACGTGGCCACTGCCCTCTCCCCAGAGAAATGTACCTCTTTTTTGCATGTCATCCCAGGGACTTCAAAAGCCCCTCGAGGCCATGGTCCATCCCTGGCCAGGGCTCCGGCAGCCCTCCCTTGACACTCTCTACAGAGGGGCCTCCAGGGCTGGATTCTCTTTAGGGGAAGGAGGCTTGGCCCAGAGATGGATGGAGGTAGCAGAGGGGAGAGATGGGCTCCAGGATGGAAGTGCAGCCCCCTCGTCCCTGGGCACCTCTGCCTAGTACCTGATGCACCTCTGGCCAAGGGAGCTGTGGTCACCCGTCCCACAGCTTCATCCTGGAGCCTCCCCATTCCTGGGGCAGTCAGGACTTGGCTCCTGTGCGGACCACGCAGCCCAGCATGTGGTCTTGGCCAGGTCAGCTCCCCTTTTGTGTCTTAGCCTCCTCTATGAAAAAGAGAAAGCAATGAAACCCTTCCTGCAACAGGTCTTTGATGTCGCTAGTCTGTTTGGAAAGAGGACACTACTACTGCAAGGTGTGTGCGTGGCCGAGAGAGAAAGAGGGTGTGGGGGAGAAGGAAAGACATTTTATAACACTGTCCTTTCCTGGGTGGCCAAAGTTATTCTCGGGCTTCTCTCTGGCTGCTCCCAGAGATGGGGACCCAGAGGCCCGCAGAAGGAGGACCCTGGCCTAAGTGATCGCCGCTACCTCCATTAGGCTCTCTGGCCTTCAACCACCTCCTCCACTACCCCACACACTCACACTCCTACACACACCGCAGACATTCTCTCACACACAAAAACACACAGCACCACACTCCACACTCCCACCCACACTACACAGTCGCACACAAATTACAGCAGTGGGTTCGCCCAGCAAGAGCTGGTTGTATGCGGTGCTTCCCAACCCTGCGCTCCGTGACTCAGTGGGTCACGGTGGGAGCACTTACCCATGGAAATCAGCACATGCGACAGAGAAGGGCCCCCTCACCCCCCGCCAGAGCTGGCTGTCTAGCATTTAGAGCCACCACTGCTCCAAACACCACCCCCTACAACACACACACACACACACGCAGCCAGAAATCCATTTGGAAGCATCCCCAGAGATCATGAAATCCAGCCTTCCTCCATCACAAGGACGCCCCTTCCACCAAACCCTCCCTCCAACTGGTCAGCTCCACCCCCAATATTTCCCTTCCCCAGGGAGCCCACACCCAGCTCCACTCCCCACGGAGAGCTCTCCACCCTGCACCTGGTGTCATGGAGAGGCACAGGCCAGACCTCAGTTCAACCCAGGCTCTAGAATTCAGGCACATCACCACCTCTCCAAACCTCATTTCCCCACCACGCCTCAAGGATGAAACATGATAATGCCCGTGCGAGTCCAGCACATGGTGCGAGCTTCATAAATGTCAGCGTGTACACGCAGAAGCTCCATCTCCCCAAGCCCCAGGCCTGGAGCTTCAGGCAGAGCACCAAGCATGGGGCCACCCGCGTCCTGAGCAAACATGATGGTTCTCAGGCCATCCCTCTGTCCACCCTGACACACAGTGGTCAAAATGCGCATCAGAGAGATCAAGATAGAGAACGCGGACCGGAAGCTGATTGGAGCCCAGAAAAAGAAGAAACTGCTCAAGCCAGGCCCCCTGAAGCGCAAGGACACCAAGAGGCTGGTGCTGCACATGAAGAACGGCGCTGGCTGCCCCTGCCCGCAGCTGGAGAGCCTGGCCGGCAGCTTCCTGGTCATGGGCCGCAAAGTGGACGGACAGCTGCTGCTTACGGCTGTCTACCGCTGGGACAAGAAGAACAAGGAGATGAAGTTCGCGGTCAAGTTCATGTTCTCCTACCCCTGCTCCCTCTACTATCCCTTCTTCTATGGGGCCGCAGAGCCCCACTGAAGGGCACTCCTCCCTGCCCCACCCAGCCAGCTGTGCCTTGTCTCTGTCTCCACCCCTGGGGCGCACTCTCTCCTCCTGCCCACCTGGCCTCCCCCTACTCCCAGGCTGACCCAGCCCCTGCCGGAGGGTGGTTCGTGCAGAGCTGCTACCAGCACAGGCACTAAGGGATGGACATGGAGCCAGGCTGTCCTTGACCGAGGGGTTCTGGGGTCCTTGAAGGTTTCCTCCCATAGGAGCAGAGGTTTCTCAGTTGGGAGAAAGTAGGCAGAGAGAAAAGAGAGCTCTAAGCAGCCTGAGGAGGTGGTTTCCAGGATAGCCGGTGGTGTCAGCTCCCCTCTGTTGGTGGTGGGGCCTCGCCTGGGAGAGGGAAGTCCTGGTATTAGGCTGAGCTACTTGAGAGACAGTTCTTGGCCCCCAGGGCCCCTTCACGTGTCCTCGTTGTAGCCCCCCCAAAAGGAAAGGGTCACAGTGCCCTCCAGCCACACCTCCCCTCCTTCCCCGTCTCTGCCCGTTTCCCTTCCCGCTGGACCGGAGAGAAGCCCAGCCCGGGCCCGCTCCCAGATGCGCACTCCTCAGCCTCCGCATGTCCCTTTTATCCTGATGACCAGTAAATTACTGCTACTGCTGTGAGGCCATAGATACTAGACTGGTGCAGGTAGGGCTTGGTTTTCTATTTTTTTTTAAGTTTTTAATTAAATCAAAGAAAACAAACTGGTTTTAACCAGGTGATTTCTTTATCAGCTGGTTCCTCGGTGGGGTGTTCAGAAACGACTTCGCGAAAGAGGCCTTTTTGTAACCCACGGCCTGTCCACACAGACATACTTGGAATGCCTAAAAAGAGCAATTCCCATGTTTTCGCAGGATCCCCCGAGAACACATAGAGAGGGTCACCCTTCTCATCCTCACAACGAGACTAACTGAGTGATGGAGATGACTGTCCTTTTGTCTCAGAGGAAGGACAGAGATGCCAAGTTCCCCAGCCTTCTCCCACCATCAGAAGGCTCCCACAGTCCTGCAGCATCTCCCTGACACGGGCAGTGCCTGCTCTGAGAAGCCCCCAAAAGGCTGGGCCACAGGGAACTACTCTGAAGACCCAGAGGCCTAAACGTGTCACTCCTACCCCTAGAGCTCAAACACCCCTGGGCACTGGACGTGTAGGAGATGATGGTGTGGACAGGTGCTACTCCAAGCTGGTCCCTGGACCACAGCATCAGTATCACCTCAGAGCTGGTGAGAACCACAGAAGCTCAGGCCCCACCCCACACCTGCATTTTAATACATAAACCTTCGTATCATCTAGGGAGCTTTTACAAATTACTGGGCTCTACTCTAAATCAATTAAATCTGAACCTCTGGAGGGTGGTCCAAAATCAGCATTTCTAGATGCCCATTGGGGCGGTGTGCAGCCAGGGCTGAGAACCTCCATCCGGATAAGCCGACAGCTAAGGCAGGAGGGCGAGGGGCTGAGGCTACCTCAGGCTGGAAGGGTCCTGGTCCTGCACGCGGGGAGCGGACCAGCTATAATGCCTCAGGGGGCTTCTTCAGCGAGCTCAGTGCAGATGGAGGCTGCTACCTTGAGCTGGATGGGACAGCGAGGGGAGAAGGCTTGAAACGGAGGTGACAGGCTGCTGTCAGTAACGCATCCAGTACTTGGGAGGGGTGGTGCCCGGAAAGAGTCCTGAGGTGACCGCCAGCAGATGCTGAGGGACAGGGCAGATGTACCCAGAGCAGGGGGCTGGGGACACCCCCAGAAGGCTTTCCTCACCAGCTGGGGTACAGCTGGGATGCCAAGTCCAGCCAAGGCCTGCTGATCCTCCAAAACAATGGAGCCACGTTCTCTTGAGGTGAGGAAAACCCTGGCTTGCTTCCGCAGCTCTCAGAGGAGCGCGCTGCCACAGAGGAACAAGGGGCCAGTGCGGGCTAACAGGTGGTCTGACAGCCTGCCCATAAATCACCTCCCTGGCAGTCAGGTGCCCCACACAGGTCAGGGGCGGCCGCGGCCTGCGTGTTTCTCCTCACCTCTGAGGAAGCCGCTGCCTCCCACCCTCGCCCAAAGCCTGCCCAGCCCACCTGGCTCCCTGAAACCGCCCCTTGTCTTCCAGCCTCCTACCCCGACCAAATATTTACGGGCCCTTCTAGGGTCAACCAGGACCAGGGATTCTTTTTTCACTGAGCACACAGGACTCAGGCTGCTTCTGGCCGGAGCACAATACTGACCTCTGTCAGGTGCTGGCAGCCCATGAGAGGGAGCGGGTGGGGAGGGGCTCCCTTAGCCCATCCTGCGAGGCCCCAGCAAGGCGCTCCTCACCCACCGCCACAAAGGGGTCAGGCCCTGCTCTGCACCTTGGCTCTGTCCCCGGCACCTGCCGTCAGAGCCCCCGGCAGTCTCTTCCCTGGGACCAAAGACCAAGGAGGCCCTGCAAGGCCTGAGCGCTCCCTGCATTCAGTTCAGCCACAGAACACTCCCTCCTGGCCAGCCTGAGACAGGCAGCTGGTGGTGCCCAGCGAGCATCTGCGCGGCGCACCAGTGAATGATGGCATCTGACCGCGTGGAGCAGAACCCTCCAGAAACAGCGGGGCTTCCCCACTCAAGAGATCCGGAGGTGGGAGGTCCGTGTCCCAGGCTCATTCTGCCTTCCTGCTCTGCCAGTGGGTGGTGCCTCCTCCTCCCAACTTCTCAGCCACATTCCAGGGAGCAAGGCGGGAAAGGGCTAAGAGCAGAAGCGGCGCGTCAGCTGCCTCTGGCCCTTTTGATCAGGAAAACAGTAATTTCCCAACAAGTCCCACCTGGTAGATTTCCACTTCTCGCTCACCAGCCAAAACTAAGCTCACCAGCCAAAACTAAGTCACATGGCCAGTCCAAGTTGCAAGGGAGCAGAGGAAGTGTTTCAGCTGGGTGCAAAATGAGAGTTCTGATAGAGAACAGAAGGGTTTTGGGGTAGGCCCATGACACTCAGGATCAGGCGAGAAGAGGCCAGTTCTGGTTTCCAGTGCTGTGACTTAATGACCATGTGACATTGGGGACATTTCCCAGCTGGAAAACGAAGTGATCCTGTCTACTTCACAGGGCGGCTGAGTGTTAAGCAGGGAAATGTATGAAAAATACCTGGCAACAATGCCCAGCATTTAGAAGATGCTCATTAAATGGTAATTAGTATTTTTATTAACCAAAGGCCTTGACCTAGCACAGTGCCTGCACAAAATAAGTGCTTATTAATTCCTAATTGATTTGTTAATCAACTAAGAAATGCTACTGGCAGGAAGGCAAGGAAAAGACAGGAACATCTTATCTAAAGGCCAGAACTGTTACTTCCAGAAGGGGGAGAGAATTCACATTTGTGGTTTTGCATCAGAAAATACATCCCCAGGTAGTATGTAGGGCAATAGAGAAAAGAAGACGTATAATACTATAGTAGCATTCAGTATATATCAAGCCCATTAATATATAAATATTCAAGCACTTGGGCATTTTAATTTAAGCCTCCTGAGGTAGGTACTATTATTATCCCCATTTTAATGGTGAGGAGACTGAGGTTCAGAAAGGTTAATGAAGTCATTGAAGGACACACAGCTGTACTTAGTGGTGTGGTTAGGATTTGACCCCATGCTCTTAACCCCTGTACTACTGCCTGCAGGGGGCAAAGCTGAGGACAGGTGGGCAGGATCAGAGTACAAGCAGCCATGCGTCTGTTACCCTGCCTCACAGGAAGATTTCTGGGGACCCTGCTCAGATCTCACTCCAAGCACCCTGAGAGCAGCAGAAGAGCCATCCTTGAACCATGGCTTTTCTCCTGAATCCCAGGGCAGCCCACCCCTTCGCCCCTCCTCCTCTCTCAGCCCCATCAGCATCCAGCCTCTCGGGTCCCACAAAGGAAGCTCACATCCCACAACTGTTTAGTCGACTGTAATCCTGGCTAAAGTTCACTCCTTGGGAAATCCAACGTGGGGGGTGGTTGCTGCTGGAATGTGTGTGGCTGGGACCCAGTGTCCCAGCCCAGACAGCAGGCTCTGCTGGGGCCAGGGGAATCCAGAACCTCCAGCCCCCAGCTGTTCCAGAGAATGGAATGTGCTACTCTAGGGTGGTGCAACAGACCCAGCCAAGGAGATGGGGCAGTGCTGGGAGCTGGGGGAGCTCCTGCCACAAGGCTGCCTCTGTTCCCCTGGAGGCTGAGCCCACTTCACTAGGGCTGGTGGTGGGCAGGCCCTCCTGTTAACTCAATGGCTCAGAACCTCCTGGAGCTAGTGGGAACAAGGCAGAACAGAAGGGAGGTGACAGCCAGGACTGCTATGGTGACCAGTTTCTCTGAGGCATCCACAAGCACCTGTGGCACAGTTCACATTGCGGCTCCATGGCTTACTAGCTGTGTGACCTGGGGCAGGTTACTTAACCTCCCTAGGCCTCCACTTACTCATCGGGGAAATGGAGTTAATGGTAGAACTTAGCTTTGGGGACAGTCACGAGGTTTAAATGAGATGACACACTCAGCATACTACCCAGTACAAGTGCTCAATAAACGTAGGTATTATGATCTTAGAGCCACCAGCTGCAGGATAGATGCTGGAGCCAGGGCCTCGAAGGTTCCATGGAGACAAAGGGATGAAAATGGCACTTCGTTTGGCTTCAGCTCTGAGAGCCAGGTGACCAGCGACCTCAAATCCCAAAGACCCCACAAACCACGGCCAGTTCAAGGTCTGCCAAGGCTCACTGGAGGCTGCTCCCCACCACTAGCAACCCATGAAAAGATGGCCAAAACCCTCAACCTATGCCAGGCCGTGGGAGCTGGCCATCCATCCAAGTCTGCCCAGCAGGTTCCAGGGCTGTCGCAGACCTGGCTACTGTCCCCTCACTTGGTCCCTGAGAACAAACTGGGAAGCATCTTTTAAACCAGGCATCCAATTCTACAACGGACAATCTGCTTTCCAGGCCATCCCACCTTTGGTCCTCTCCATGCTGTGGACCCCAGGCAGCGGGAAGGCACAATCCACTGCTAGTAAAACCCTCCATGGCTCCATTTTCCCAGTGGCACCTGCACTTTGAAGATGTCCATCACTGGCCTGCTCTGAGGCCCTCACACACACCTCAAGGGGACAAGGAGGTGGCTTTCCTTCTATGAGGCCACTGACCCCAAATGATGAAAACCATGTTTCTCACACTCTGAATCCCATGTCCTGAAAGCTACTTGTGCTATAGTCTGTATTTCACCATTAGACATTGTTTTCATTTTCCCAACACAAAATATTGACTCTGCTTTTTCAAACTATACTCTGGCCTCATTCTTTCCTGAAAATAATCTATGATTATTCTCTAGTTTAAAAAAAAATTGCTGTTCTAAGCCATGCAGGGTAGAGTTGTTTTGATATTCCTAAAGATGGCCAGAATGAGAGAAATGAGTTAGTGTTTATTGAGCATTTACTATGTGCCAGGCACCTCGCTTCCCACCTGGAGTGGACTATCTCATTTAATCCTCACAGCAGCCACACAAGATAGAGATCACTATCTACCCACTTTACAGATGAGGAAAGCAGCACAAAAAGGCTTGGGGGCAAGGCCCCTGCAGCAACTCCAGTGTGGCTGCAGCCAATGGTAGAACAGGGCCAAGTGTGGAGCCGGTCCATCGCAGCACCCGCCTCTACTGTCACCGGGATGCTCTCTAGCTAGTGCAGGCTGTTCCTGCTCTAAGGGAAGTCCCTTCTGGTTCCATCCTCCAATGCTGCGGGGAACCCGCATCTTCAAATGGGTATGGTGTGGCTTCCACAGTGAGGGGCTGGACTGGATTATCTCTGAGCATCCCTCCAACTGACCTACTGTGACACACGCCCTCCATGAGAAAAACTGCCTTCCTGGGCCTGTGCTACCACTGCTGTCCCCTTTTGCTCAAAAGCCCTACTTTCCACTCCTCCAGCATCTTTACTGTTCCTCTGGACTACCAGGCTACTGAGGTCGCTTTGGTACTTTTTTTTGCCACTTTGGTACTTTTTAAAGTGAACATGCTCTTCTGTAAAAACTGCTAGGACAAGGTTCTGGCTGCTTCCCTGTCTCTTGGGGCCCCCTGCTGGGGCTCCCCCGTACTAGGGGAAGTTCCCAGACCGAGGCCTCAGTGTGCTGCGAGGACCCCTCAGGCACCGCAGTCTGAGTTGTACGTGCATGGGGTCATGAGGATGTGACTGCAACCTGACCTCGACTCCAAGGCAGAGTCTCTCCACCCCCCTTTACTGCCTCAGGCCGAAGGTCTTGAAGACACTGCTTATATCCAGCTGTGGTCTGCAAAGTGCCATGCCAAGCCTCTTGCAGCCACTGCTTAACCTCCCTGGGCCTCAATTTCCTCCCCTGTAAAATGGGAAGAAAAAGTGCCTACCTCTTAGGGCCGTCTTGAGGATTAAATGAAATAATGTGTGTAAAGCACGTATCACAGCGCCTGGCACCCAGTAAACACCCCCAAACCCTAGCTCCCAGGGAACTGCTTCTACTTCCCACCTCACAGCCAATCCTCTTTCCGGCTGGTTCTCAGCCTCCCCCAGGGCTGATCCTTTTCTGCTTTCTCAGAGGGATTAGCTACAATCTTTCCATTCTAAAGCCTGCATTGCTTAGTAGTTACCAAGTTCTGGTCCCCAGCCCAACCCCCAGCCCTCACAATGTGGTCACAAGTCAATCCAACAGGCATCTCGCCGAGGCCCTCCTGCGCAAGGCACAGCTTTCCTCCCCCAACCCCAGCTCACACCCCAACTTCAGCCTCCACAGCCCCTCCGCCCCGTCTTGCAGACACAGCCCAGGCCTGCAAACTCGGCCAGTGCTGGGGGGGACCTGGCTCTCCAGCCTCAGGGAGAGGGGGCATTCAAGGACCAGGACGAAAACATAGGAAGCTTGAGGCCTTTTTATTGACAATTCTCCATATACACAGACATCCTTTTAGTTCCTCTCCAGTGTAAAAAAAGCACAAGCACTTAACTCTCATATCTCCACAGGAGCCCAAGGAAAGGGGGACCCTTAACTCTCATATCTCCACAGGAGCCCAAGGAAGGCGGTCTACCAAAGCCCACCTGGCTCCCCAGGGACTTGCCCCACTTGGCCTGGAGAAGTCCCCTGGCTCCTAGACTGGCTGGCCTGGAGGGAAAGCTGGCCTAGGATGATCCTTGTCTCCCCAACCTGCCACCTTGTGTCCCTGCTTAGGGTATAGAAACGTCTCTGCCTCCCAGGGTTCTGAGTCCCAGGCAGCCCATGAGTTCAGGGAAGCATCCTAGGGTAGGAGAAGCCCCCGTCCTCTTTATCCCATTCCTTGTGCCACATGTTCCCCGGAACCATGCAATAAATAAATAAATACTTCAAAAAGGCAGGGAAGCTCCTGGGGAAGGAAGGGGTGCCTGAGCCTGCTCATGGCTTAGGGAGAGACACTGTGCCCCTAGAAGCCCAGAGTGAACGTGAAATTGTTGGAGAGGGGACAGGGACCCCAAGTGGCCTTACCCCATAACTGCTGTCCTGCTGGAGAACAGCCCTGGAATCTGAGACCCAGCCCAGCGAGATCCTACACTTCTCAGGCCCCCAAAGGTTGAGGGCTTCAGGACCTCTGCTCTGCTTCCTGGTCTCACACTCCATGGGACAAGGGGCCAGGGAGGGGAATTGTAGCTCTAGGCCAGAGAAGGGGTGCCCAAGGCTCTGAACACAGGAAGCAGGAGTGATCTGAGTGCCCAGCATCTACCGGGCAGAGCTGAAAAGACCAGAATAACATGTGGGCTGAGATTCTGTAAGTCAAGGTCCCTGCAAGGTGGGGCTGAGGCCCTCTGAGCTGCCAGGGTGCCCGTTTTGCTCTGCTTAACACTGAAGGATTCTGCCAGGCCCTCCTAGACACGTCCTCCTCTGGGGGAATTTGGGAACTTCAACCCTGTTTCTAGAAGTACTTTTGGTCTTGATAGCCCTCACCACACCCTCTGGTGGGGAAATGATGAGGTCCTGATGCCTGAAGGGACATTTGAACAGAACTGGGACACGTGCAAGCCCTTCTGCAGGCTCTCAAAGGGCAGGGGCTTGGCCCAATACCCAGCAGGGGAAGAATCTCTTTTCCCAATCTCTGACCTCCAGTCTTCTAGAATTCCCAGGCCTGCAGGGACACCCTGATCCCAGGTGAGACCAGGCCTGGCTCACTGCTGCCCTCTAACTTACATTCCCTGCCCAACCCTGAGTCCACTAACAGCCCAGAGCAGAGCAGGGCAAACACTCCAGTCCTTGTTTGAGAGCAACCACTACTGGCCATCCGTAGGAGTGGAGAACAGCTCCAGAACCCGGCTGGAGTCAGCGAGGGCAGGAAGGGGAAGCCTACCTAGCACTCAGGCCACATTTGCCCAGCACATGCCACATGGGGCTAAGGGTGGGGAGAGCGGGGTCTACTGCTGGCCCCAGGGATAGGCGCCCGCTTGGACCCTGGGCCCTCTTCTCACTTGCTCAAAGTCTGGTTACACGAGGCACACACAAACACAGTCTCTCTCTGGGCTTCAGGGGCTGAAAAGGAGGAAGAACTTGGTGAGATGCTTCCTCGTGCCCTCTGGCTCATGACCCCAAACACCAGAACCTCCTCCCCACTCCCCGAAGCCCCACACAGACCACCCATCGTCCAGCCTACAAGCTCGCTGTCCCAGCTCACCAGCCTGCCCTCAGAGAATTCTCTTTCCACAGGAACTGGGGACTTTGGGGGTGACCATACCAACAGCAGGCCTCACCCAGATGTTCTATGCATTAGAAATTATTTTAGCACCAAAAGAATACCTTTAAAAATGTTTTTTAAATAAAATACCAGAAGAAAATTTTCCAGAATGTTTTAACAGTGGTTATTATCTCTGGGTGGTAAGATTACAAGATTATTTTTCTCTTCCTTCTTCTTCTGTAATTCCCAAATCTTCTAGAATAAGCGTATGTTACTAGCATGACCAGAAGAATGAAAAAAGGACACTCCATTTAACATTGTAACATAGTGCAAAGCAGTATGTAATACATGCTCCCATTTTTTTTTAGAACATGCATATGTATTTATCCCGTGTGTGACGGCATTAATGACCGGGAAGGGTCCACGCCTAACAGTTCTCTCTGGGAGAGATTAGGAATGTTTTCCTTTCTTTGGCTTTTTGTTTTGTTTACAATGAGTAGGTATAGCTTTTATAGAAGGAAAAGAAATTTTTTTTTTTAGTTAAAAGCATTACCAAGGCCATGAGAAAGAATGAAATTCAGGAGGTGGTCTGCCTGGAGGAGGCGGGCCTGGCGCTGGGAGCCTTGGTGGTGCTGCTTGTGCTCTACTTTCTAACTTTACTGAGCGGTGGGAGGTAGTCCTTACTGCGCTTCACGATTCAGGTGCGTTTTATATATATATATACTCCTGTCCGCGCATCAAATGTTTTCGTTTTTCCTTCGTTAAAGGGAGATGGAGGAGATCCCGAGTTCCCTGGACCTCTCACTGACCCCTGGCTCCCTGCCCACACACAGCAGCCCCCAGAGGAGGCGGGAGGTAGGCGCGCCCTCCCGCTGCCCGGACCCCCAGCCTGCACCACTCACCTGTGGCCCCCATGGAGGACCTGGGAACCTTGAAGGAGCAGCACCGAGAGCAGAAGCTGTTTCCACAGTTACTGCAGTTCCGCTGCAGACAAGAGCCAGGGTCAGTCTTGGATCGCCTGCCCCCGGGCACCTGGAGCTCCTTTCCACCAGCTGGCCCCAGCCAGAGAACCTGGGACAACTATGGGAGTGGGGAGGTGCCCGAGCAGGGCAGGACTGAGACCAGATGGGACATCCCAAGAGAAGGCTGGTGAAGGCATGGGCACAGGGCAGGGCTCCGGAGACCCACTCATTTGAGCAAACCTCAGACCAGACCTCAGGCCCAATGTGGCCCAAGCAGTCAGACTTCATCTGTGACCTCGAGCTACTCCCCTACATCTCGTCCCAAGTCCCCAGCAAACACACCCTCGAGAAGACTTACCCTCTTCTTCAGCACTGAGAAGGTGGCCGAGCAGCCCGTACAGCTCCCTGAGAAACAGAGGCAGCAGCTCAGCTTTGACCCAGCCCAGGCCTTGCAACTCTCGTCTTCTCCTGACTCTTCTAAATGGGGACACTCAGGGCACCAGCCCAGCCCAGACTCCTTGGCTGGGAGCAGAGTGCAAAGTCCAGATCCAGAGCCAGAAGGAGGGATTCAAACTAAGAAGGAAAAACCGACTCCACACTCAGTTCCCTGCCATTATGCTCCACTGCCCACCACAGCTCTGCCTGCCTCAAGGACCACACCTCTCTGCAGTCCCAGAGTGGCGCTTCTGGAACTGAATTCCTCATCTTCCCTCAAGATTTAATAAGGACAGAGACACAAGAAGGAACCCACGTTCCCTCCCTCTCAGTCCCTCTGTGCATGTGCTACCTCCCCAGGGTCCTATGGACACAGCTTTACTCCTTGCTCTCCTCGTAACCCAGCACCTCTGGCCCCACGGCCGGGGCGCCCCCCAGCCAGCCCTCCCCTGGGCCGTACCGAAGTTGTTGGTCGGGTACCGCTTGCGGAGCCTCTCCGTGAGCCTCGACACCTTGTTGCGCAGCACCTCGTTCTTGCTCAGGAACCCGTTGTCCTGCAGGGCCAGCTCATCCTCTGCCGGGCACGGGGCCCCCTCGTCATCCTCCTGTGGGAAAAGCTGCTTCCAGTTCTGCCCACCTTGTGGCAGGGCTCCGGGATCTGTGTGCATGGCGGACCCCGAGAGGCGTGGCAACCACCGGCTCGGCCACCCTTCCCCCGCATCCCGCCAGCCCCTGCCCACCTCACCAAGGCTGCTACTTACCAGCACCACCAAGTGGGTCTCCTGCCTCCCAAGGTGCAGGGGAGAAGGAGAGAAAACAGAGAGAAGATAGCAAGAAGGAAGCTGCTGGGAGGGGGGCCCCCAAAGGAAAGGAAGCACGTAAGTGCTATGCTGAGTCTGTCTGAGCACGTCCCAAAGGGTGACGTTAACAGAGGCCCCTGTAAAAGGACCCCAACATCAAATAAGCTTGGGGGAAGCTGTGTATTACTGTTTTTCAAACTGGGTGAAATTAATTTGGTCGTTATCTTAATAGAACAGAATTGAACAGGAAAGAAAATATCCCTTACAATGTATTTTTCAGGAAACTCGTTTTATTTAAGTTTTTCATATTTCACAGACATAAGTGTGAACTGGGTCAAGATGTAAAATGTGTTCCTTACTCTAGGTCATGAACAAACCTGCTTGAAAGCCCCTGCTATATATATTCCCTACCACCACCACCAAGACTCAGAGTCCACAGCCGCTTCAAGTCTTAGAGAAATCTTAGCAGTTGAAAATGTAAATGCCCACATGGACGAGGCTAATATAATAGTTAAGCGGGCTGGGTGTAAATCATAGGCCTGGTGAAAACTCACAAAACCTCCATTTCTTGTATCCCCCACTTTACAAAGAGACATAAAGAGAAGTGATTTCCTACTATAAGAAAAGCCGGGGCTTCCCTGGTGGCGCAGTGGTTGAGAGTCCGCCTGCCGATGCAGGGGACACGGGTTCGTGCCCCGGTCCGGGAGGATCCCACGTGCCGCGGAGCGGCTGGGCCCGTGAGCCATGGCCGCTGAGCCTGCGCGTCCGGAGCCTGTGCTCCGCAGCGGGAGGGGCCACAACAGTGAGAGGCCCGTGTACCGCAAAAAAATAAAAAATAAAAAAAATAAAAAAAAAAAAGAAAAGCCACAGGGCTTCCCTGGTGTCACAGTGGTTGGGAGTCCACCTGCCAACGCAGGGGACACGGGTTCGAGCCCTGGTCTGGGAGGATCCCACGTGCCGCGGAGCAACTGAGCCCGTGCACCACAACTACTGAGCCTGCGCTCTGGAACCCATGAGACACAACTACTGAGCCCACGTGCCGCAACTGCTGGGGGCCGTGCACCTAGAGGCCATGCTCCGCAACGGGAGAGGCCACCACAGTGAGAGGTCCATGCACCGCGGTGAGGAACGGTCCCCACTTGCCTCGGCTGGAGAGGGCCCACGCACAGCGGCGAGGACCCAATACAACCAAAAAAAAAAAAAAAAAAGAATAAATAAAATAAAATTTAAAAATATATATTTAAAAAAAAAAGAAACGCCATAGTGCAAACGTGACAATAAATGGCAACTGCCACTAGGACTCGGTGACCGGGGACAACAGGAAGTGGTGAGGACTATGTGACTTCTCTAAAGGAGACAGTCACTCCTCGGCTACATTGACTGCTACAGACTCAGGGCTCCCAGAGCTTCTGAAATTTTAGAAAAACTGAAAACCTAGAGTTTCCACCGCCATCTCTCCATTTTTAAATATTGGCTCAAAAAATTATTTTAAAGCTTCTCATGCCAAATAAAACACTTCTGCAAACTATGAGTGTGAACCACTGTCCTAAAACCAGGAAGACTGTCTAACTCTCTGACTTAGCACTTGGCCATGCAACTGCTTTCTCCAATGTCCCATCCTCACCCGTCAAAGGGACATCTTACAGACCTCATCCTTCAGAAGAGCAGGCAGAGACCCCAGCAGTGCCCTCCTCCACATCTGCCTTCCCCACATCTAAGGCACCAAGCCCACAGTCTCCAGCCAAGGCAGTAAATGACCCACCTCCCCCAGCAGTGCATTTTCCAGAGTCTTCCAGAGCCATCCCTGCCCTGGGCACCCAGGACAGATGCCTAGGTCAGCAAAAGGATGGGTGGAGGTTCAGTGGCACCCTTTGAACCAGTGAGTTTTAGCTCAGAGCAAGTTTCAGCTTCTCACTTGGACATAAGAAAACTTTAAAGACCCAGACTTGGAATGTGAGAAGCTACATGGCTCCAGGACCACCCAACTTCTGACCTGGTCAGCTGAGGGTGCCGGGGAAGGCCACCCACCTCAATTGCATCTTTAAACTCCTCGTCAGGCTCGGCCTCCTCAGCCTCCTCCACACTGCCTGGCGTGAGGTCCTGGGGAGAGAGACTCTATTACAGTCAGAGAGATGGCAGCCCTGCCCCAAAGGTAGAGGCCACCTCCCCGGAGCCAGCATCCAGATTTCTCAAAACAATGGTTCAAGGGACTCCCCTGATGGCATACTGGCTAAGAATCCACCTGCCAATGCAGGGCTGCAACTACTGAGCCTGCGCTCTAGAGCCCGCGAGCCACAACTACTGAGCCTGCGCGCCTAGAGCCCATGCTCTGCAACGAGAAGCTACCGCAATGAGAAGCCTGCGCACCGCAACGAAGAGTAGCCCCCGCTCACCGCAAGTAGAGAAAGCCTGCGCACAGCAACGAAGACCCAACACAGCCAAAAATTTAAAAATAAAAAAAATTATTTAAAAAAAAAAAAAGAAGGACTTCCCTGGTGGGACAGTGGTTAGGAATCCGCCTGCCAATTCAGGGAACACGGGTTCAAGCCCTGGTCCGGGAAGATCCCACATGCCGCAGAGCAACTGAGCCCATGTGCCACAACTGCTGAGCCTGCACTCTAGAGCCCATGCACCATAACTACTGAGCCTGCGTGCCACAACTCCTGCAGCCCGCATGCCTGGAGCCTGTGCTTTGCAAGAAAGAGAAGCCACCGCAATGAGAAGCCCGCGCACCACAACAGAGAGTTGCTCGCCACAACTAGAGAAAGCCTGCGCACAGCAACGAAGACCCAACACAACCAAAAAATTAATTAATTTTTAAAAAAAAGAAAAGAAAAACAACGGTTCACGCCTCAGAGGAAATGGCACAACTGCCAGAAAGGAAGAAGTCAGGGGAAAGAGAGCAGTCTGTAACCTAGCAGGACAGGGAGATGGGACCAAGGCCACAAAAGGACGCACAGTGGCTGGAGAGCACTGTGGTTGAGAGCACAGGCTCTAGAACCACAGGGCATGGATCTGAGACGTGGGCCCACTGCCCCTGGACAACCACTCTGTGCCTCAGCCTTCTCTTCTACAAAGGAGAATAATCTCATTCTCAGAAATAACCTACACCTCCTGGGGTTAACGTCTATAAAGTACTTGGAACAGCAGAGTAAACACTCGATAAAGCACAGCGTAGCTCTTGTTACTAGTTAACTATAGTCATTACCATTAAGCACTTCAGAGGAGATGGGCCTGGGAGGGAGCAGGAACTACAGAGGCCAGCCCAGGAGTTATTTGGTATGAACAAGCTGGTAATAGAGAGGCTGGGCAGCCCGCCCGCAGCAGGCTCTGCCCGGGTGGTTAGGGGCACTCACCTCTGTGGGCGTGGGCGCAGGTGCAGGTGTGCAGTCCGGCAGAGCGCCCTTCCCCCCGGCATCCGACGGTGGCGGGCTCTCAAAGGCACTCTCTTCCTGCTTGGGGTTCATCCGCCGCTGCAGAGATGCCCTATACTCAGACACCACTACCCAGAGCAAGGAGAACAGGGTGGGAGGCAGAATCAGGATGGAATGAGCAGTGCTCTGGGGGTACCCACTACTGCAGCCAGCTGGCCGCCTCCTCCAGCACCCCCTCTCGGCAGCAGGAAACAGTCGCCCTCCTAACTCTGAACAAGTCACCTAACCCAAGCCTCACAAACAAGACAGATGTACCAATACCTACCCCATGAGGTTGTTAAAGAGAGATTAAATGTAGTAAGTGCCTGATAAATCATGGCTTCTATAATTAATTTCCAACCACAGGGAGGAAAACAAGTATAGCAATCACCCCAATACATGTACAGGCCCAGGCTTCTACGGCTCAAGGCCTCTCCAGACTGTTTCGGTGCTTTAGAAGCCAGACGGCAGACAGGTACTCTGGGATCACAGAGATGAGGCAGCAATTCCTGGGGGGGCTGCATCCTGGGAGGTGGATGGCAACACTGGGAAAACATCCCTCCCTCATCTCCCAGAAGCCACCATATCATGTGAGCAGTGATTCATCTGTCTGGGGAAGGGAAAGGGACCCCTAGTAGCAGCCTCCCCTGTATCCCACTGAACATCTGAGAGGCAGAGCCCACCACTCTCCAAGGGAGGACCCTAGTGTGGTGCTGCCCCCTTGTGGAAGGCACAGCAAACAGATGATCAGCCGTAGAGATAAAGGGGAATCTAACCAGCCCTCAGAGCCGGGTCCCATCTCTGTCAGGCTCTCCAGGGCTTACCTCGGAAGAACTCCACATTTCCCAGAAAGAGTGTGCTGTTTAAAAGGGCAAGGACCCAGCACAGCGGCAGCAGATACAGTATGCAAACCGTGCCCAGAAGAGCCCCATAGAACCTGGATCGACAGAGAGGAACCACAGGATCAGAAATTCGTAAGATCAGAAGGAAACTGGTTTAGGGCACACCCACATGGGGGTCTGGGCAACAAACAGCTATGGGAACAGTTAATAAGCTGACAAGATCTGCTAAGCAAACAACTGGAAAGTAAAGGGAGGAGGAAGGATTTACAACCACCAACAGGTCACAACTGACACAGGCGGGGCCGCCTAAACTGGTCCAACACACCTCTCTCCTCAGGATCTAGACTCTGAAGTCTAGAATAAGACAGACGTGGATCTGAATCCCGCTCTGCCACTTCTTGCTGTGTGACCTTATGCAAGTCCCTTGGCTCTCTGAGTGTTACTTCCTTCACATGTAAAATGAGGACTAAGTCTTCCCTGGCGGTCCAGTGGTTGAGAATACGTGCTTCAAACGCAGGAGGCGTGGGTTCGATTTCTGGTTGGGAAACTAAGATCCCCCACGTACAGTGGTGCGGCCCAAAAAAATGAGGACTGAAATAGCACCTTCCTCATAGGGCTACTACCAAGAGTGAGACAGTACCATGGAAAGCCCTGAGCACAGTGCCTGGCACCAGGGGAAGGCTAAACAAGTATTAGTTGTCATTATTATTCATATACAAAGAGCCTTAAAAACATTCATTTCATTTGATTCAATAGTTCCATCCTAGTATTCCAAGAAAAAAAAAAATTTCGAAAGATTAAAGCTATACCCATAAAAACGTGCACTACAGGGTTAGTAATAAAAAGTAGAAACTGACTAAACATATCACAGAATGGTTCCATAAATTACAGTATAATCACCATCTATATTAATGTTGTATTACAAGTAATTCCAAAAGCTATGTAGCAACATGGAAAACCAGTTATATGATAACAATAAGTGAAAAAAAAAGGGTTCTCACATACACTATGAGCTATAGAGAGCATTTGCATGTGACAAACTCTACAAGGCAATCCAAACATGAGACTGGCTGCTATATCAGGGTGGGAGATTCCATGGTGAGTTATTTTTCTATTATTAAAATATTATGACCACACCTAAAAGAAGGTGTCTGAACAAAAGCAGCGCATTCAAGCCCACAAGCCTACGTACAGGTCTGCACACAAGAGCCTAGTGGGCTCTTTTCCCCTGAGCTAGGGCAACAGGAGCCCTCTCGAGGCAGCTGGCTTTGCCTGGGGTCCCCAGGGCAGCGGTGGTGGGAGCGGGACGGGCACTCACTGTGAGGACACGGTGGGGTTCTCCCAGTGCAGCACGCGGTAGACGGCTTCACAAGTGCAGCACAGGCGGCTCAGGAAGGCCTCCAGCTGGATCAAGCTGCAGACACAACATAGGGGGCTTGTGCAAGCTATACGCCCTGCCTCACCCAGAGGGATCAGAGAGTTCGGGGAAACTTCGTACACTTCAGCCCCCTTTTTTGAACCCTTGCCAAGGTTCCTGCTTTGGTCTCTTCCTAGATGTTGATGTTGGGCTGGCTACTTAACTTTTCCAAGGATGCAGTTTTCCTCTATAATAGGAGGAGCAGGGTACCCACCTCCCAGATGCACTGGAGCTGTGAGGATAAATGGCAGGATGTAGAGCAATGTGTCTCCACCTGGGAGGTAAGGTAGACTGACATGAAGAGTTTTTTTAAATGGATGCCCCCCAAAAGCAAAGAGCACATGCTTGTGAAATGAGAACCCAGATCTTGGTTTCTGAAGCGCTCTTCGGAGAAATGGCTGATTCTAGAACAGGGCAGGGAATGTGCAAGATGAATGTGAACATTCTGTTGTACCACAGAATAAGGAAGCACTCAAAAATGATGGGGACACATTGAAAGAACACAGGGGCCAGTTCAAAAGAGTTCCATTGACAAATCTAGGACTGAGATCAAAATTAACAATGACAATAATAAATTATAACCCATTGAATAAAATTTAAAATTCCTACGTTCATATTGATAATAAGGAAAAGCTCTTTCTTATAGAATGTCAGGTAATAATGACAATTAGAAAATCACCTTTGCAACCATTATAGTAATAAATTGATGAAAGTAAGACCTATCAATGGATTTCGATGTAGTGGGTGTATATTTGATGAGGAACAAGATATTTACAAAGTCTCAAAGTATCCCCCCTCAGATTACTAACTCCAGAGGGTAAAATGAATGGTCACTTTACAGTGGAGAAACCTGCACCAAGGTGACCAAAGTTAGTATCTCCCATAACAGACAGCGACATCATGTACCTCTTGATATGATACAATGACAATGTCGCTTGTCACATTCCTGCCAAAAATGCAGAACCTGAATCTAATCATGAGGAACCAAACTACCACAAATGCAGAGAAATTCTACAAAATAATAAACATGTTCTATTTTAAAATGTCAAGTCATGAGAAACAAAGACCAAGGAACTATTCCAGTTCATAGGAGACTAAAGAGACATAAAAACTAAATGTCATGCACGAGTCTGGATTGGAGCCTAGATCAGGAGAAATTTATATAAAAGACCTTATTAATACAAATGGCAAAATTTGATCATGAACAATTATTAGATAATAGTACTAATGCTACTGTTATCAATGTTAAGTTTCCTAATTTTGATTACAGGACTTTGGAAATAGAAGAGAATATCCTTGTTCTTAGAAAATGCATGCTGAAGTATTTGGGGTAAATAGGCAAGATGTTTGTAACTTACTTTCAAATCGTTCAGAAAGAAAAAAAATAATGTCTTAGTGTAGAGAGACAGATGAAGCCAACGTGGCAAAATGTTAATAATTGTTCTATCCGGGTAAAGGGCATGTGGGAGTTCTTTGTACTATTCTTGGAAATCTTCTGTAAGTTTAAAATCATTTCAAAGTGAAAAGGTTTTCTGAAAAACTGCAGATACCCAGGCCCCACTCCAGATAACTGACTCAGGATTTCTGGGGTGGGGCCCAGCCCTCCACTGGTTTATAAGTTTCCTTTGGAGCTCCACAGAGGCCCTTGCTGCCCAGGGAGGGATGAGAACCCCCGCTGTATTTGAAGAGAGCCACTGAAGTTGTTACGGTTAATGTTATCCAACAGTCTTAAGGTGCTTCCTCAGAAGTACCAGCTCTGTCACATTTAGAGAAGTTCCTCCACAGCACAGTGATGATGACTTCCTGGGCACCAGACACTCATTCAATTGTCACAACCGCCTATGAGGTAAGCCTATAATTATCCCATTTAACAGATGAGGAACCTGAGTAACTTGCCCAATGTCACAGCGATTAAATGGCAGAACTGAGACTTGAACCCAGGCAGTGGCTCGTGTGTGTGTGTGTGCGTGTGTGTGTGTGTGCGCGCGCGCGTTCAGTCAAGACCCTAAACTGTGAAATCAGCTAGATCTGGATTCCCATCCCAGCTTGGTCAATTGCCTTTTTCCTCATCCATAAATGGAGGACAATCATAGTAGCTACCTCCCAGAACTGTTAAAAAGATGAAAGGAGGGGCTTCCCTGGTGGCGCAGTGGTTGAGAGTCCGCCTGCCAATGCAGGGGACACAGGTGCATGCCCCAGTCCAGGAGGATCCCACATGCCACGGAGCTGCTAGGCCTGTGAGCCATGGCGGCTGAGCCTGTGTGTCTGGAGCCTGTGCTCCACAACGGGAGAGGCCACAACAGTGAGAGGCCCATGTGCCGCAAAAAAAAAAAAAAAAAGATGAAATAACATCCACGGTTTGCCCACTACAATGTCTGGTGCCCAGCAAGCACTCAGTGTGGTGGCAGCTGGTACTGTCACGGCCCCTCACCTCCCTGGCCCCTTCCATACTCACAAGCTCTTCACCTCAGCTACGGCCTCAGGGCGAGACAGGCGAACTCTCTGAAGGTCCTCCTGCCTCACGCTATGATACTTCCTCCGCATCAGCTCAGACTCGGGCAGCCGTGCCCGGCAGACTTCCTGAAGGTAGCCCAGCAGGGCGGGCACTGAAATCATCAGGGCACCCACTGAGTACCATGCACCTATGGGAGCAAAAACACTGCAGATAAGCAGAGAGCAGGACCAGGAGCCTCCGCCCACCCACATGTCCAAGTGCTCGCTCCCTCACCTGCTCCAGGTCTCTGCCCAAAAGACCTCCCCCAACCACCCAGTATGAAACAGAACCCCCGCCCCCCCCACGGCCTCCAGCCCCTTAACCCAGCTTTAGTTTTCCTCATAGAACTTATCACCGCATGGCAGATTACACATACAGTCGTTGGCTCCTCTGTGAATGTAGGCTCCTAAGAGCTGGGACTTTCCCCCATCTGGTCACTGCTGTAGCCCCAGACCCTTTTTTTAAAATATTAAAAATCACTACACTAGCACACAGCACACAGCAGGTGGCTCGTGCCTGGAGTCTGGCCGCTGGGAGCTCCCGATGACTGACAGTCTGATCTTTGGGCCACTAGGGCAGATTGGAAGCCTTCCTTTGGAGTTTAGGATACCACAGACCACTGTGGATCGAGCAATGGTGAGGCTAAAAGAAAATCCAAAGAAGGAACTTCTTCCATGTTAACATGGTACCCTCCAAAGCAAGCTAACAGAGCACTGGGCACTGAGTAAATGCTTCTTAAACATCTGTCATCTGAACTGATTTACTTTGGAAATATATTTAGAAAAATCTAACAGCCTGGGAAGGATATCTGAGTTTCAATCAGACAAAGAAGAGTCCTACTAAGACATAGAAGATGAGGTTTTATGTGAAACGGGTTTATTTTCAACCCATTGAAACCACAGGAGGCAAAGGAGACACTAGAGAAATGTGAATTCAATAGAACAAACGCATGAAGAAAGGACTCAGCTCCTCAGAACGTTCTGCCCCAGGCCCTTCACTCATTTCCCTTGAGGGGTTTGGCTTTTTCTGCAGCCATCTGCCAGTTCCGAATAAAAGGGCTGGGTCCCAGCATACCTTGTCATAAAAGGTCCCCAGGAGACAGCACTATCCAGGACCCCACCAGCTACCCACCCGTCCACACATCAACCTCAAAGGCTTCATGCCACAGACCCCTCACCACTGGTGACTGCCCAGCAGCCCCGGCCAGGCTCACTTGCTGAGCCAGAGAAAATCAACAGATGTGGCAAAAATCCCTGATCAGCTCACCTTCCTAGTACCTTCACCCCATGTCATGTCCCCAAATGACCCCAGAAACCAAAATGGGAAAAGGTTAATACATCAGCATTCAGTCCAGAAGGAAATAATAATAACAGCTATAATGTACTGACTGCTTATTCTGTGTCAGGAACTGTGTTAAGTGTTATACATAGATTACCTCATTCCTCACAACGACCCTCTGAGGAAAGCACTGTTACTATCCTCCCTTCAGAGATGAGGAAAATTAGGCCTTAATGGACAGGTTAAAGAACTTCCAAGGTCACACCAGTGGCCCGGCCAGGATTCTAGCCCAGGGTGGGTCTCTCAGGAGCCTGTGTTCTGATACTGAGCAGACACAGAGGGAGGCCAACTCCATGGCGACACAGGCGGCTCCCTCACATGGGCCGCTTCTCAGAATTCCTCCCCACATTCATTCACAAAAAACCCCTGGCCCCTGGTTCTTACCCTCATTCAAGGTGAGGAACAAGATGTTGAGGCCCAGGCAGGTCAGCAAGGAACACAATGGTGTCTGCCACCTACAACACAGAGAGTCCTGGTCACTGAAGACAGCTGCCCCTCCAGCCAGGAAGGGGAGACGGGCACACAGGCGGGTCTTCAAAACCAGGAGGAAGAGGAGGCCCTGGAGCTCGGAGGATCAGGGAGAAATGAAAAGTGGGTCTCTCACTTGGACAGGCGACCGGGAGAGGAGCTGAGGCCACACCTTAGGCCCCGGGGTGAGAAAGGGCATCCTCTCAGAACCAGAAGACCTGTAGAACCTTTTCCCAGGAGGAGGAAGCATTTATGAAATTATCTGTTAATGTTATAACCCTGTTTAACCTGTGTTTTGTAAGGCTCTATTCTCTTTAAGAGGTGCCGATGACATTCTTCTTTAAGAGTTTTCCTTTATTCTTTGTATTTACTGAGAGCTGATATGTAACGTATTCTTTTTTTTACAGTTTTGTAAGAACACATGCTTCCTGCACAAGACTCATCTAATGTGGAAACTGAGAGAACAAAATGTAAAGGATTTCTTTGACCTTATTTGCGACGTTCTCTTATTTCTGTGATTTTGAGAGTTTGTTTTAAACATACATTAATTCCAAAGGAAAGAAAATAATAAAGGTTTCATTTCAACATATAAAAAATGAAGACAAAACCAGGGTTGGCATTCCCTCAGCAAACACACCCAAAGTGAACTGGAACTTTTAGAAGCAAACACAGACCCAGCTCCCACCACCACCAAATGCCAAGCAGAAGCCCCCAAAGACGGAGGAAAGAAAATCAGAGACAGGCTGCTGAGGACGAGCAACGGTGCTGGCTTAGTCCTTGATAAAGGACATTTAACAGGGTAAAGGGAGCACAGACGTAATCACGAAGCCACTGACACCTATATTCTAAAGAGCAGTGTCAGTGGATATAAGGTGGGCCCTCAGAGGAGAGAGTCAAATAGAAAAATCAACAGGTAAGTTGCAATGTATTCAGAACTTCAATGCATTTTCTTTTGCTCTAACTGGGATGTTTCACAGTTACTAAATGAGGTTAACTAATTTATGGGGTGCTTTTTTTTTAAACAAGAGTTATGAGTAAGGGAGTGAAATGACCTCTCTCTGCCTTTGTCTTAAAATTCCATACACTCCAACTACACCACCCTAATTAGGCCTCAGACCCATCTAGTGGCTGCTACCAGGGTAAGCAAATTAAGTCAGGTGTAAGGCCAATCCCATCTCAGAAATAAAAATAGCACACAGCCACTGAGATCGCTTTCATTTTAAAGCGCCTCTCTCTCTCTCTTTTTTTTTAAAGATCTGTTTGTTTATTTTTTGGCCATGCCACGTGGCATGTGGGATCTTAGTTCCCCAACCAGGGATCGAACCTGTGCCTCCTACAGTAGAAGTGCAGAGTCCTAACTACTGGACCGCGAGGGAATTCCCAGCCTCTCCCATTCTATCTGTCTTTACCGACACTTTGGTCATGGAGACCCACCTACCGGAGTAGCTGATCCCAGAAGAGAGAAGTCTTTTAAAAATCTACTGTAGCTCCAGGCTTCAGACCTCATAGAAGCTCAAGATTAGATCCCTCTGCAAAGTCAAATCCTCTTTACTAAGAAAAGAACAACCAAACACACAAACTAATCTGACAGCCACTTTCACAGACCAGCGCTCCATCTCCCAGCGGCTCGGAGACCATAAGCTCCTGGGGGCTTCTGAGTCCCGAGGCTCCTCCTCCATCCAGCTTAGTCAATCCCACCACATCCTCAGATTTCTAATTTCATTAAATGAAAAAATCCTAATACATTAGCGCCAAGAAGCACTAAGAGACCAGTGCTGGAAAAGGAGAAGGGCAGGATATATTTAACTTTTGTGCTTTGCCACGAAAAGGCAAAACACACATACATACATACACACGTATATACATACACACGTTTGCATGCACAGGTGCATGCGCGCGCGTGTACACACACACACAGTAGAAAACGCCAGAGAGCACAGCCCCGTGCTTTCCAGAGCCCACACACTCCCCTAAGGAAGACCACAATTCATTTCAGCTAGTTGGTCATGGTGGGATTACAAAGCGAGCCCCTCCTTACACCATCTCCCTACTCCTTACACCAACAGTATAGTCATCTAAAAGTAGAGAACATTGCTCTGGAACACTGACCAGCTCATCTCTAGGGATAATGCCATAAATTAAAGGGGTTCTGGGGTGAACAAGAAAAACTCAGGGCATTGGTCAGAGTTAAAAATAAACCTCCCACTATTTCCAGAATGAGGTAAGAAAAAATACTCCAGAGCACCCTGAGAGGTTAACCCAACCCGACCCGCCCTTGTCTCCTACCTGCGTCTCTCAGGCATCTGAGACAGTTGAAGGCCTTTAAAAGAATCTGACAAAAACTAGAAGCTTCTCCCTAGAAATACACACATGTGTGCCCACACAACTTTACATGCAGGTTCAGGAGATTCACTGACCCCGAGAGCCCCACCCACAGGCTGTAGATGAAGAACATCTGCTCTTTAGGACAAGCTGGTTTTATGTGACTTCCATTACAATGCAGTATTAGGAACACATAACCTTTGCACAAAAAATAAACAAAAAAATTTTTTTTTTACTCAAATCTAATCCAACCTTTAAATTTAACTTCCAGTCTGCACCAGGAAGAAGCGGCAACCAGACAAAACTAGGTAGGAAATTCTCCAGCAAGTCAGTGTCGTGAAAGAGACCATTTAGTGAAAGAGACCATTTAATTCAGAAAGACCTAAGAGACATAACCACACAGAATGCGTGGTGCTGGATCGGAGCCTGATTTGACCAAAACAATGGTAAATGACATTCTTGGCACAACTGAGAAAATCTGAATATGAACTGGGTATAGGGTGACATCAAGGAATCATTGTTAATTGTGTTAGGTATGATGTTACCTTATTTTTTTAACAAGAGTCATTATTATTTAGAGACAAACTAAATAATGTGTTTAGGGAGCAGAGTGGTATGTATCTATAATTTTAAATACTTTAGCATAAGAAATAAAGTGAGCTGAAAGGAGAAAAAAGAAAATTACCAAGGATGAAAATCAAAGCAGAACAGGAACAAAAACTTTTGAGAGCCATAATCCTAAAGGATTAGTGAAAATAGTGTCTGTTTATTCATAGTTATTTGCATCCTAGTTTTAATATGAATTATGCTAATGTTGGGAGAGAAGGGGAAAAAAGCCTGCTCTGGATATAAAAGGCCCAATGGTCAAGGCTAGCTAGCAGTCCTGAGGTATGAGCTTATTCAGCCACAAAGAAGAAACCCTGGTGAAAGGCCAGATGGTTCCCAGTGCCTGCCTCTCCTGGGTTGGGCCTGAGACACAGGGTCTAGAATAAGCCCAGAGGCCCAAAGGACCTCCCAGAACTGCTCCTCACCAGCGCAGAAAGGATAACCCAGCCACTGCCTGAGTGGCCAGCGCAACTACAAAGCAGGAAGGCAGAAGGCCCAGCAGGTTAGAGCAACCCTAAATAAAATCTGTACCTGAGCAAATACCGGACACCATCACCTGCATCCTTCAGAGGTTCCAGGTAGATCTCCAGCCTCTTGTAGGACAGAACCAAGTTGAAAAGATCAAACGCCGGGGACTTGGCAGGAGCAGTTGGAGACTCCAGGGGAGCCTCGGGGACCATGCTGGGGCTCACCTCTGGCCCACACCCCTCTCGCTCTGAGGTCTGCATCCTGTAACCATAAGAATTCCTGACATTTGCATTGCACTTCCAATGCCCAACACACTTTTACTTGCATTATTTCATGTGGTGCCATAATAAACCTATGAGGTAGGCAGGGCTACAGGTGGAAAGCCTATTTCACAGAGGAAGACACATTCAGCAAGGTGAAGTGAATGACCCAGACAGAGCTGGCCCTTGAACAACATGGGTTTGAACTTCACGGTTCCACTTATATGCAGATTTTTTCCAACAGTAAATACTACAGTTCTACACCATCTGCAGTCGGTTGAATCCTCGGATGCCCAACGGCGGATACGGAGGAACCGCGTGGAGGGAGGGCATACTGTAAGTCATACTCCAATGTTTGACTTCACAGAGGGTCAGCGCTCCTAACCCCTGCGTTGTTCAAGGGTCAACTGTATAAAATCCTGCTCTTCTGACTCTCCATCTAATGTTCTTTTCCCCACAGACCCATCAAGAGTATAAACCATAAAGACCAAGCACACATGGTTGCTGGTGAGAGGCAGCCTGGGGTCTCAAGTGAAACGATGTCCTGAAATATTTTTCTCCCACTCTTTACTTAGTTAATTTCTACTCATCACTCAGGTATCGGCTTAAACACCACTCCCTTGCTCTGAGAAGTCTTTGCCAACAACTCCAGTCTGGACTGGGAGATCCTCCCCAATGCTCCCAAAGGATCATGTACTCAGTACCCTAACAGCATTTATCACACCAAAGCAAAACTCCCTTCTTTCTTGCCAGTCTGCCCCTCTTAACTTTGAGTTCCAGCAGGTCAAAGACTACGTCTTCCTTTCACCACTGTTTCCGCACACAATGGCAATGTAATAAATGCTCGCTGAGTGAGTGAATTAATTGCCCACCCTCCAGGACCCCAGAGCTTTCTTCCGCCCTGCTGCATGCTCTAAGCTTTCCCTCTCCCTTCCGTTCCCAACAATCTCCTGAACCATCTCTGCCCATTACCCGCCCCTTTTTCCCCTTGAACCCTACGGGGCAGTCATCACCTTCCATAAAACCCCATTCCCTTTTCTCTTCTCTGATGGGGATAGCCACAGAACTCTCACCGTCTCTCCTAATTTCAAAGTCCGACCCAAACGCTAAGCAGTAAACAAGGAGGTAGACCCTTGGCCCACAGCAACAAAAGCCAGTTCCAGGCAAGGGGCTGCGATCTGGGACGACGGGGGGAGGAGGGTGTTTGAAGGGGAGGGTAACAAAGGGGCCACCAGGAACCCGAGACCCCCTCAGGAGGAGCTAGGACGAAAGGACCCAAGGCGGGCGCGAGGTAAGAGCCCAGGAAAGGGTGAAGCAGGTCTGCGCCGGCAGAGGCCGGTCCATCACCCCTGCAGCCCAGGGAGCCGGACGGGGCCCTGAGACCCAAAGCACATAAGACCACACCCAAGGTCGCTGGGCCAGCAGGTGGCGGCCCCCGCGGCGTTCTGGCGCCCAACTCCGCACAGTCGGCGGACACACCAGAGTGGGGTGGGGGTGGCACCTCACCTAAGCGGTCGCTGCGACGGTGGGGAAGATGCGGGGACGGCCAGGAGGCACTGATAGGGCCACTGGACCCTAGCGTGTTTCCTCAGGCCCGCCCCACCACGACGCGCCTCTTCCCAAGGCCTCTCTGAAGTCGCAGTACTGAGAACCTCCGCCGCCTCCCCCGCCGCCGCTTCCGGGACGCGATTGCTCGGCGGCGGCGTGCCCTTGACGTCATCGCTCCCGCCCCGCCTCCCGCCCGACTCCCGGGTTTAGCTCCGCCCGCTCTAGGACAGGTGAGCGCCCTCGTCCGCACTACGCCTGCGCGCCTTTTCTTCCTCAGCCAGGATCCTGGGCTCAGCTGTAGTCCTACCCGACGGCGGTTCGCTAAACCCTGGGAGTTTAGGGAACCCCACCCCTCGCTGTCCCCGCGTCGTTTTGGATTCCGGCAGGGAACAGTTGGAGAGAAGCTAATCTGAAGAATTTACGTCTGCATCCTCCCCCCACCAAATTTGGCACTTACCTCACCCCCTGGGGACCGTGAGCTTACAAAAGGCAGAAACCATATCCCTGCTTGCCCGATGCCTAGCAGAGAATGCAATTCCGTTCAGCGTTTCCTGAGTAGCTACTGTGTACAGGGTCCTGGGCAAGCTCTTCCCAATTCAACCCACTTCTCACTGTGTTGCCCGGTTAATCGCCCTTAAAGCAGGCATCGGATGCCTTTGCATTAATAATAATAACACTAACATTTATTTACGGAGGGCTTACCAGGCGCCAGGCACTGGACTAAGCTCTCTGTAGGCATTATCTTAGCTAGTCCTCCTCCAACAACGCTATTAGGGTTATCGCCATTTCAACAGATGAGGAATCTGAGATTTGTCAAGGAACTTCGGTGTCTCTCAGCTAGTATGCAACTGTGAGCTGGGATTTTAACCTCTGTGTCATCTGACCCTGGTTCCCCCAACCATACCATCACCACCTTAGTCTGCATTTACTGGCCTCATCCCCTGCTACTTCCCTACAGGAGCCTCCTAACTTCAGCCAACTGAACTCCTCCATTGTTACCTTCAAGTGCCCCTTGCATTCTGGTCTCCTTACACATTGCTTGTGCTGTGAGCTCCGGGAGGAATGCCCTTCTCCCACTTGTGCTTGGGTCCAAATCCAACCCATTCATCTGGGCAGGAGTCAAATGTCTACACTCCTTCCCTGATTGCCCCAGCCAGAAGTAATCACTTCCCCCTCCAAACAGCCAGATGGTAGACAGATACAAATCAGCCACTCACCACTAAACTATATTCAGAAATCCCCTTGCTTTTTAGAGGAATGGGCCTGGCTTTTTGGCTGGGCCAGGCTTGTCTGATGGACTCTGCCTCTCCTTTAAGATGAGGCTAGGAGAAGCAGAGAAAGAAGAATGTTTTTTCTTCATTATAATTACCTGTAATTCCACCTTCAGTAATTTACTCCAAAGGTAGATTTCACTTTCTTTGAAATCCCTCCTTCTTAGGTCTGCCTGGACCATTGGCCTCAGGCTGACTGTAGCTAGTAGTTTTATTGGTTCTCTCTCCTGGCAGCTATAGAATTGAGAGATATTATTCCAGAACTCCTAGACATTATTTGAGGAAAACACTGGAGAATACAAAAAGGCTCTAAAGACCAGAAAAGGACAACAGTCATGGCCCATCAATGAACAAAGACTTCCCCTGGTAACTAGAGACTGGTCAACTGGAGTCTGCTTTCTGGGAACTGACTCTGATTTTTCATAATCAAGTTCTCCTGGTTCCTTCTTTCCCTTCTCCAGCATTCTGAGTCTTCACTTCTTGCCTCAAATCCTGGTGCCACTGATGTTTTCCCCTGGATAGCTGATAGGTGGGAGAGACTAAAGGAGAAAATAAAATAGAAAAAGAGGATAATTAATACCTTAACATGACATTTTTCAGAGGTTAGTCTTTGAATCTATAAGCAAGGGTGTATATGGTCCATATAATTGAATTTCACTGGGGCTCTTGGAGAAATATTAGCAAGAAATGTTAGGTAGAACAAGCTGGAAAAATATGAGCAGGAAGAGAAGGGAATGTCTAAGCACAACTTTCTCCACCAGATGGCGCTCTCACCCACTCTTACACAGACTTGTTCAGAAGCCTCTCTAAACTTGGGGTTTCTGGCGATGGTCTCTCATGCCACCGTTTCTTGCATACACCAGATCTTCTCATGCTTCTAGCTGCATTAGTTACCTCTTGCTGTGTAACAATTATTTCAAAACTTACTGGCTTATCAAAACCGCAAAAAAACAAAAAACTTAGTGGCTTAAAACAATAATAAATATGTATTATTTGGCTTTTGGGTGGGTTTTGCAGGAAACTGCAAGCAGCTTGGTGGGTGGTTTTGGCCCAGGGGCTTTTGTGAGGTTGTACTCAGATGCTGGCCAGGGCTGCTGTCATCTGAAGGCTTGATGGGGCTGGAGGATTGGCTTCCTCACATAGCAGACCGGTTGGTGCTGGCTCTTGTGCTGACAGGCTGGCAAGGGGTTTCAGTTCCTCTCCACCTGGGACTCTTCAGAAGGCATCACGAGTGTCCTCGTGACATGGAGGCTGACTTCCCCCAGAGCAGGAGATCCAAGAGGGAGCAAAGCAGGAAGCTACAAGGTCTTCTATGCCATATCCTCAAAAGTCACACACTGTCACTTTCACAGTATCCTGTTGGTTTTACGGGTGCGAACTAGTCAACATTCCAATGCATAGTGGGAAGATTATACAACAGCATAACTACCAGGAGGTGAGAATTATCGGGGCCATCCTGGAGGCCATCTTGGAGGCTGGCTGCTATGTGCTGCTCTGTCGGCTTAGATTACCTTTCCTTCCACCTCATCTCCCCCTGCTCACCTTTTAACATCCAGCTTGAATATCAGGTTCTTTGTAAAGACTTCCCCAAATAATTCCTCACTTCCTCCTCTGTGTTTACACAGAACTCTTTCATCTCTATTAAGCACCTATCACCTTGCATTTCTTTTTTCTTTCTTTCTTTCTTTTTTTTGGCCGTGCAGCATGCAGGATCTTAGTTCCCCGACCAGGCGTCAAACCTACGCCCCCCTGCAGTGGACACTCGGAGTCTTAACCACTGGACCGCCAGGGAAGTCCCTCACCTTGCATTTCAATCTTTCTCTTGAACGTGACTATTTCCCTCATTGTGTCCTGAATTCCTGAGAGCAGGGGGACTGTGACTTAACATCTTGCCAGTCCCAGTTTCTGCCAAGTATATAGCACAGCCCTGGGATAGTAGGTGCTCAATGAATGCTTGTTTTAAAATAAATGAGTAAAACAAAAAATAACAAGTGTTGGTGAGGATGTGGAGAAACAAGAACCTTGTGTGCTGTTGGTGGGAACGTAAATGGTGCAGACTCTATGGAAAACAATATGGCAGTTCCTAAAAAAGTTAAACAGAATCACCATATGATCCAGCAATGCCACTTCTGGGCATATACCCAAAAGAACTGAAAGCAGAGTCTCGAAGAGATATTTGTATACCCATGTTCACAGCAGTTTTAATCACAAAAGGTGGAAGCAACCCAAGTGTCCATTAATGGATGAATGGATAAACAAAATGTGGTGTATACATACACAATGGGCTATTTTTACTTAAAAAATAAGGAAATTCTGACACATGCTACAACATGAATGAACCTTGAGGACATTGATGCTGAGTGAAGAGCTCAGCCAGTCACAAAAAGACAAATACTGTATGATTACACTTATATGAGGTATCTAGAGCAGTGAAATTCATAGAGACAGAAAGTATTGAATAGTGGTTGTCAGGGGCTAGAGGGAGGGGGAATGGAGATTTATTATTTAATGAGTACAGACTTTCAGTTTTGCAAGATGAGAAGAGTTCTGAAGATGGTTGCCCAACAGCGTGAACATATTTAATACCAATGAACTGTCCATTTAAAAAATGGTTAAGGGGGCTTCTCTGGTGGCGCAGTGGTTGAGAATCTGCCTGCTAATGCAGGGGACACGGGTTCGAGCCCTGGTCTGGGAAGATCCCACATGCCACGGAGCAACTAGGCCCATGAGCCACAACTACTGAGCCTGCGCGTCTGGAGCCTGTGCTCCACAACAAGAGAGACCGCGATAGTGAGAGGCCCGCGCACCGCGATGAAGAGTGGCCCCCGCTTGCCACAACTAGAGAAAGCCCACGCACAGAAACGAAGACCCAACACAGCCAAAAATAAATAAATAAAAACAAATGTGGGGTTTAAAAAAAAAAAAAGAGGTTAAGATGGGGACTTCCCTGGTGGTGCAGTGGTTAAGAATCTGCCTGCCAATGCAGGGGACACAGGTTTGATCCCTGGTCCAGGAAGATTCCACATGCCGTGGAACAATGAAGCCCACGCGCCACAACTACTGAGCCTGCGCTCTAGAGCCTGCAAGCCACAGCTACTGAGCCCACGAGCCACAACTACCGAAGCCCATGCACCTAGAGCCCGTGCTCCACAAGAGAAGCCACTGCAATGAGAAGCCAGTGCACCGCAACGGAGAGTAGCCTCTGCTCGCCGCAACTAGAGAAAGCCTGTGTGCAGCAACAAAGACCCAACGCAGCCTAAATAAATAAACTTATTTTTTTTTAATGGTTAAGATGGTAAATTTTATGTTATGTGTATTTTGCCACAATTTTTAAAAATTTTAAACGGAGGAATGATGGATAAAGAAAGTGTGATATATTCATTCAGTGGAATATTAATATTTATCATTAAAAGGAATGAAGTATTGATACATGCTACAACATAGATGAACCTTGAAAACATTATGCTATGTAGACACAAAAGACCACATATTGTATGATTCCACTTACACTAAATGTCCAGAGCAGGCGAGTCCATACAGACAGAAAGTAGATTGATTAGTGGCTGCCAAGGACTGGCGGGAAGAAGGAATTGGGAGTGACTAATAGGTACAGCGTTTCTTTTTCGGGCGATGGAAATGTTCTGGAATTGGATAGTGGCGATAGTTGCACAACTTTGTGAATATACTAATTCACTAATTAGAGTGAATTGTACACTTTAAAATGGAGAATTTCTGCGTGAAATTTTATCTTACAGGAACTGTTTCAATTTTTTTAAATGAATGAATAAATGAAAGAAACATTTGACTGATATGTATTTTTAGATTCTCTTTAATATTTGGGTTTACTCTAGTATTTAAACTTAATATCTGGGTATATTTTTGGATTAATAACTCACTGCCATTGCTCTGAAAAGTGTTCAATAAATAACATCTTTATGTTCTTGTACCTGGGAAAGAAGCCCTCATGAGTAATGAGTTTTCCAGCTGTGACACAGTGAGTTGTTGGACAAACACAGCACGGAAATGAATGTCTGCTGTTATACTCTTACTCAACAGCTCTTGGCAGCCATGAAAACAACCATTCATCAAACACAGGGGCAAAAAAAGTCTCGAAGAGCAAGGCAATGAAAACCTCAGCAATAAAACCTGTGGCCTCCCAGCAAAGAAGCAGTTAACTGTCCACCCAAAAGTCCTTTTCCCTCTTCCAGGGTATAGAGTTGTATAGCCGGGCAGCTGTTGCCCCACCATGGACTACACCTTCCAGCCTCCTTGCATATAGGTTATTCGGTCATGTGACTCCCCAAAAGAAGTGAGTGATGAGAGTCACTTCTAGTCCAAGGCATTTAAATGTCGGAAATCTACTCCTCCCGCTTTTCTCCCAAATGCCAGCTCAAAGCAGAGGGGATGGCGGAGCCACAAAGTGGGAGGAGCCTAAGTCCCTGAATCATCACATCCTGGAAACCTCCCACTGACCTGGAATATCCACAATGGACAACTATGTGAGGCAGAAATAGATTTGTATGTGAACAACAAATAGACTTTTGTTACATTAAGCCACTGAAATGTTGAGGTGTGTTTGTTACAGCAGCTAAACACCAATATTCATTCATTCCACCAAATAACTACTTATTATGTGCCTTTCATGGGAATATAGAGAAGAATAGCCTGGAATTCTTCCCTCAAAAAGTTCTCATTCTAAATTGGAGAATTAGATGAGAGAATTAATGGGAGAGACAACTTGAATAAAAATGCCACGAATGGAAAGGCAGTAGGTGAGCCACAAAAAACCCTGCATAGACCAATTACCATCAACGAAACTGAGAGAATTAACCAAAAAACTTCCTAAAAGGGAGTTCCCTTGTGGCCTAGTGGTTAGGACTCCAGGCTTTCACTTCCATGGCCCCAGTTCAATCCCTCATCGGGGAACTGAGATCCCACAAGCCACACAGCTTGGCTAAAAACAAATAAATAAAACAAAAAAAGCTTCCTAAAAGGCATTAGGACCAGGTTATTTTGTAGACAATTTTATTAAACCCATCAGTAAAATGATATGGTTAAATTATTCCAGAGAACAGAACAAGATGGAAAACTTCCCAATTTATTCTGCGTCCGGAATTACCATCCATGATACAAATGTCAGGCAAGAGCACACACACAAATAAACAAGCTTCATCTGGAGCATAGGTAATAAAAATAGCAAAAGAGGGCTTCCCTGGTGGCACAGTGCTTGAGAGTCCGCCTGCCGATGCAGGGGACACGGGTTCATGCCCCGGTCCGGGAAGATCCCACATGCCGTGGAGCGGCTGGGCCCGTGAGCCATGGCCGCTGAGCCTGTGCTCTGCAACGGGAGGGGTCACAACAGTGAGAGGCCCCGCTTACCGCAAAAAAAAAAAAAAAAAAAGAATCCACCTGCCAATGCAGGGGACAAGGGTTCGATCCCTGGTCCGGGAAGATCCCACATGCCGTGGAGAAACTAAGCCCATGCGCCACAACTAACAACTACTGAAGCCCACATGCCTAAAGCCTGTGCTCAAACAAGAGAACAAGAGAAGCCACCGCAGTGAGAAGCTCGTGCACCGCAACGAAGAGAAGAGTAGTCCCTGCTCTCTGCAACTAGAGAAAGCCCACGAGCAGCAGCAAAGACCCAACGCAGCCAAAAATAAATAAATTACATAAATTTTAAAAAAAGAATAAAATAAAATAAAAATTCCCACTGTGGTAGTGGAACTCTTTCTCCAAAAAAATAATAAAATTAAATTAAAAGGACTAGAGCTATATTGCTATATTATAGAACATTAGAAAGTGTTTAGAACTATATTATTGCTAAATTTTAAAAGCAAGTTGTAGAAGAGCCTGAATGTATATGTGTGTATTTGGGTGAGCATCCAGATATTTCGTTAGTTATAAAAATTAAGGAAGAAGGCTTAATAGTGAACAATGGCTTATTGCTCAGGTGTGAGGTTAGGATGATCGAATGACTTCTCTTTTTACTTTGTACACTTCTGTACAGGTAAAAAAATTTAATGGGTATATATTACTATTTTATTCTACAAATAACAATTGTAACAAACAATAAAAATATAAATAGTGCTAACGAGACCTTTCTCCCATATCCCTGCCCTTTCCTTTCTATGCCTGAAATGGAATTCTTAATTCTCCTTCCTCACCATTGACCATCCCACTCCCATCCCTAGAAAAGCAGGAAAAGTAATAGATAGAAATGAACAAACCCCTCGGATTCCCCAGACCCAAATGGGCTCAGTTATGTCCCCAAGGAGCAGTGTCTTATTTCAAAGTGCCCCCAGCATTAAACAGGAAATGTCAGATTAGACCATTCCTGAACACCTGGTCTCTAGGAGGGAAAACCAAACTCCACCTCTACCTCAGAGCCTGCCCAGAGGCCCACAGGGCTTAGCAACTGGCTGCTGAGGATAGTAAGAGAACATCTTCTTTCCAGGCCCAGTCCTGCCACTTGCCAGCTATGTGACCATAGATAAGGCCTTCTCCTCTCTGGGGCTCTATTTCTTCTATTGAATGGGGGTGACAATGCCAACCTCTAAGACGGGTGACAAGATCAAATAAGGTAATGCAACATTTTCAATTGCAAATATTCCACCGAGCTAAAGTAGAGCAGGTGGCTTACCAGCCTTTGCATAAAGGCCACTTTTTAGTTCGTGTGATATTCACTAATTGACACAGAGGGAAGAGGAGAGAAAGGGAGGATCTTGGGCAGCTGGTGGCATTCTCCTCCAACCTGGAAGTGCAAACCATGAAGAGGAGGATGAGAGAGAGAGAGAGAGAGTTTGTGCTGTATTTTGTTTGTTTGTTTGTTTTTGGGTTTTTTTGCGGTACGCGGGCCTCTCACTGTTGTGGTCTCTCCCGTTGCGGAGCACAGGCTCCGGACGTGCAGGCTCAGCGGCCATGGCTCACGGGCCCAGCCGCTCTGCGGCACGTGGGATCTTCCCGGACTGGGGCACGAACCCGTGTCCCCTGCATCGGCAGGAGGACTCTTAACCACTGAGCCACCAGGGAAGCCCTGTGCTGTATTTTGAGGAGGGTGCTTTGAAGAGAGTGGGTGTGGAGCACACACAGCATCAGATCCCTGCCTGGAGCTGTTCTAGGTGTGCTTTGAGATCTGCCAGCAGAACTCTATGTCCCGGCTGTGGACATCAGGCCCAGGTCACAGGAGGGAGGAGCCGACAAGAAGCCTGTTAACTGCCCTCCAGCCCTTTCCAGGGAACCTCAGTCAGCAGGCTGAGGCTGGAAGGCAGAGAGAGGGGACCAGATTGGGTGTGTCTAGAAGGCAACACCAGAACGATAATCTGCAGGAAAGAACCAGAACCTGGGCTCCAGGAGACCCCACTCTGGCCCCAGTCAGCTCTGTGACATTAAGCAAGTTGCCACTCCACCCTGGGGTTCATCTCCCCTTCTGTAATATGATGGGCTTGGACCAGAACAGGACCCTCTGGTTCCGTGACCATAGTCATTCTGTGCCTGCCTATCAGGCAGTGGAACTTCCCAAACAGAGGGCCCATTGAGAGCAGGGGCGGGAGCTTCTGGAATTCCCTTCAGCCTCAGTCAGGGATAGACACAGGGAGTTTTCTTCCTGATTCCTGTGCCCTGCCTTAACTGTACTGGAAATCTATGACCTCATTTTTCTTTCCCTCCCAGAAAGAAGGCGAAGCCAGGGAGGCAGACAAATGTGGCAAAATGAGAAGATGGAGGGAGGCTAGGGGACCTGACACAGAGGGTTACTGCAGGGGGCAGGAGAGAAGACACATACACCCAGATCAGACAAACAAACTTTATTCAGAAAAGCACATTAGTAAGCACCACTAAACTACTGAATGAAGCACATCGGTCCCCTCTTCTCCCTACCCTCCCTCACCCTCCCACGCACACCCTCTCTTTGGCCTTTGTAGAATACTGGAGAAAGCCTATCCTGGGCCCACAAGTGGTCCCAGACTTTTGGGCTGGGGGCAGCCCACAGCAGTGTCAGGTTGGATCGAGTCCTGGAGTCCAAAGAGGGAGGCCAAGGAGACTGCCTCCAGTATCCAAAAGTTCCGGGCCGGCTCAGGTAGTCATTCCCATGGCACAGGGCCCCGAGGGGAAGGAGAGGATGGGTGTGGGAGCTGTCTTCATGTCCTTCTCACATCTGGAGAAGCCGCGGGAGGCCAAGTGGGAAGGCACATCTAGACGAGCCAGTGAGCTCCAGAATGTTTCAGGCACACGTGGCTGTATAAGGTACCATGAAGGCCAAGGAGACGTCTGCTCCTGAGTAAGGTCAGCTAACCAGAGACAAAGCACTATGGGCTGCGGGCTACGAAGAGGTCCTCAGAGGGCTGGATCTGAGCTGAGGGGGCAGCTTATGTGATGATCTAAAAAAGAGAAAAGAACACATGCTGGAGCTCAAAAGCCATTGTTTAGGGTTCAGGGGTGCACGGCTCAGTTCCAGGTATCTGGAAGCTTGTGCCCAAGTCATAACACAAGCAGAATAGGAATTTCTCTACGTCAAGGCAAAATGAACCTTCACCATCTTGACTCTTCCACCGAATGATGTGGAAAGGGAGCTGCTGGGCAAAGATTATTCCCTCTCCCCACCTCCTTATATGGCCAGTGAAAACACTGAAACCCTCTGCTGGCCCAGGGAAGGGGGGACCCTGGGAGAGGTCAGAATGACTGGCTCTGGGAGTCTCCATGGCCTCAGCAACATGGAAATCTGCAACAGAAGAACCAAAGTTGCCGGGCTTCCAAGACACCTCCAGTATCCCAGCAAAGGTCACCCCCAGGTTCTGGCTGGCACCAGCAGTGGGCACTAAGGAAACAGGTACCCTGCCTGGAGCATGGCAGCAGGACCCCAGCCTAACTGAGATGCTGAAGGGCTCAGTGTTCTGGGATTTCCCGGAGGACAGAAAACAACAGCAACAACAATAACACAAATAACCACAATTTTAATGGTTACAGAGTTTCAGTTTTGCAAGATGAAAAAGTTCTGGAGATGGATGGTGCTGATGGCTGCACGGCACTGAGAATGTGTTTAATGTCACTGAACTGTACGCTTTAAAGACAGTTTCGATGGTCAAGTGTATGTTATGAATATTTTACCACAATTAAAAAAATTTTTTTTTCCCAAAGATAACCATGGGGATTCCCCGGCGGTCCAGCGGTTAGGACTCCGCGCTTTCACTGCCGAGGGTGCAGGTTCGATCCCTGGTCTGGGAACTAAGATCCCACAAGCCACGTGGTGTGGCCAAAAATATTAAAATAAATAAATAAAGATAACCATGTTAACAGCATCTAACATGTATTGACCCCCTACTGTATACAGCACAGCCTGGTTCTGAAGAGGACAGACTGCCAGAGTTCAAATCCGAACTCACCAGCTGGGAGACTCTAGGTAAGTCACTTAACCTCTCTGTGACTCATTTTCCTCATACAGAATATGGAAATAATACTAGAACCCAGCTCAGTAGGGTTGTTGAGAGAATGAAATGAATACATAAGTGCTTTGAGCAGTGCCGGGCACAAAGATGTAAAGATGGTGACTATGTAAAACTCACAAAAGCACTCCACATCCCCACCCAGATCTTCACCACTACAACAGAGAAACCTAAGACTTTTCTTCCTAAACTCTACAAACACGCTCACAAAAAAGCATTCTGGCTTCCCCGTTCTAGTTTCTAATCCAGAGAGGGTTGAACTTTTTCAAAGAGCAGACCTTTGAAGGATTTAGCAAAAAGGTTGAATTGTTGTCATAACCCTTTGGACATTGTGGTTATTACTGTCACCGCTTCAACTTGCTCCTGAATAAAAACACTTTAACTTTTTTTTTTTTTTTTTGCGGTACGTGGGCCTCTCACTGTTGTGGCCTCTCCCGTTGCGGAGCACAGGCTCCGGACGCGCAGGCTCAGCGGCCATGGCTCACGGGCCCAGCCGCTCCGCGGCATGTGGGATCCTCCCGGACCGGGGCACGAACCCGTGTCCCGAACCCGTGTCCCCTGCATCAGCAGGCGGACTCCCAACCACTGCGCCACCAGAGAAGCCCAAACCCTTTATCTTTTAGAAAAGGAGCGGGCTCTGGGTTTTTTTATTCAAAGGCCTATGAGCTCGCCAGAAAGCCAAGAGGCATCTTACCTTACTGAGGCTGGGCCAGCTGTTCATCCCAGATCCCGAGTTTTCTTCTCTGTTTGGTGTGACCCAACCCTGCCAGTTGCTTAATGCCAGCATCTCTTACAGGTGATGTTCCTTTTGACTGGGAAACCAGGAAACCATCTGGACAACCTTGGCTTCATTTCCCAAACAATGTAAAGGAATGTTCAATCCACAGTTTCCCCAGGCTCTCGCTGGCCTGGCAGGGCCGTCTATCTTCTCTTTAATGGAGGGGGTGCGGGGCCTCCCTCTGCTATAGAAATTCCCTGGGAAAGAGAAGGAGTGCCCCTTGTCTTCAAACAGACCACAGCCAATGGGTCGGGACCCTTGGTGATAAATGAGAGCCAGGACAACGCACGGCTGCTTGGAACCTTAGGTGGAAAAAGCTGGTCCAGGTCCAGAGGCAGTTAACACTGTAAACTAAGTTACTTGGGCTTCTTTTAGAGCAGGACTTCTCAAAGCCTTTCATATGCTAATGAGCACTGTGAATCTTCAAGACGGGGAGAAAGCACCTTAGACAAACCCTTTGGGCCTTGAAACCCTCTATTAGAGGGTAGCTCCAGAGTCCCGATTCCTGGGAACAACCAATGCTTTAAAGTAAACAACGCTAGACTGAGAGTCCGAAGACCGGGTTCTAATCTTTATCTGGTTGTTCGCAAGAGCAAGCTCTGAGTCTCCATCTGCAAAAGGAAGGGGGTGGGGCTCGCCTAACATTCCTTGACGTTGGTGTGGTATCCCTAATGCAAAAAAGATATTGGGAGGTGGGGACGGAACAGAAACCTGTGAGAGGAAGGCTGGGAAGGTGAGGCCAGGGAAGCTAGTGGGCGTTAGGAACTGGCCTCCGTGAACCGCGAGGACAAAGACGGAACAGGAGGAGAAAGAAGACTCCAAAGGTACAAGGGTACAGCCCCCTTATCCATCCTCACCTTTGCAGATGGGCCCCAGCGCAAGACATCAAAGCACCGAGGGATGGCCCGGAAGGAATGCGCAGGATGCCCGCACAATCCCAAACTAAAACCACACCCGTCGCTCATCCCAGGACCAGTGGAGGCCCGTCCCCAGCTCCGCCCGCGGCGTCATGCCTGCCTTTTTCAGCACTCGGGGCTGGAAGAGGGGCCAGGGCAAGGGGGTGCTCTTCCGAACGCTGAGCGAGAGGGAGGGGGCAGTGGCGCCGCCAGTAGACTGGTTCCAATTTGGGAGCCTCCCCCGGATCTACGCGGCGCCTGTCCACGTCTCGCTCTCGGCCGGGAAGGGGATGAGGAACCGCGAGGCTTCGCCTCGGGGCGGCCCGACTGAAAGAGTGCGTCCGCCCCTCGGATGCGGCTCTGCCCTGGTCCCAGGAGACGGCGCAGCTGTCCGGACTCTGGACTGCGGCGAAGCCGTCGGACGGGAACTGCGATCCGGGCGCCGGGGCGCGGGCGGCGGCAGGAACGCAGGGCGAGGCGCGGGGAGGGAGCCGGGGCGCACGGGCGCGGGGCGGTGGCGGCAGGAAGGACGGGTCCCCCGCCCCGCGGCGCAGCGACCTCACGCCACCTCCTGCTCGCCCTGGTAGTGGCGGCAGCAGCCGTAGAGCGCTGAGAGCAGGTAGAGGCCGAGGCAGAGGCCGCCGCAGACGGCGGCCGCCAGGAAGGCGTGGTAGGCGCAGGACATCTGGTAATCCTTGAGGTTGCAGTAGCTGTGGCTCTGCGTCTGGCTGATCATGATGCCCATCGCGGCGCCGTAGAGCGCGGCCGCCAGCAGGTCGTGTGCCACGTTGACCACCAGCCAGCGCGAGCCCAGCACGGGCACCAGCTCGTGCTTGCCCAGCAGCGTGAGGAAGTAGAGGCCCAGGGTCAGCAGCCAGAAGAGCACGGACACGAAGAGCGCGAAGTGCACTGGGCCCTGGTACCTGCTTGTGGCGATGGTGATCCAGAAGGCGGCGCCGGCCAGCAGCTGCAGCAGCCGCAGCACGCCCAGCGGGCCGCGCAGAAAGGCCCGCTGCAGGCTCACCGCGCCGCGGGCCGCCCGCGCCTGGGGCGGCGGCTGGCGCGGGGGCGGCGGGAGCATGGCCCCCGGGCGCGGTGGCGGCGGCGGCGGCGCCCCGAGCAGCGGAATGGCGACGTGTGGCTCGCGGAGGTGGCCCGGGCGACGTGCCCCTGAGCCCGCCGCGGCCTCCTCGCTCCCCTCCGAGTCCTCTTCTCTTCCTCTCCCCTTCTCCCCACTCTACCTCCCCTCTCTCCTCCCCTCTCTCCTCCCCGCAGCCCTCCTCTCTTTCTCCGTTTCTCTCTCTCTCCACCCCTCCTGCCCGCCCTCTCCCTTCCTCTCCTCCTTCTCCACCCCCACTCGCTGCTCCGGGCTTCCTGCCTTCTCTCTTTGGGCCTCGCCCACCACCCTGGTGCCCCCCTTCCCGTCGGCGCCAAACTCCCAGCTCGGATTCCTTCCTCCTTGGAGCAGGGCGGAGGGCACCCCAGCTGGCCGTGGGTCTTCCGCTCCGTCCGACTGGGCCGAGTTTGCCACAACTGCTCACCCTGCCTGCCCTGGCTCCCTGGCTCCGGTCCAGCCTCGAAGCTGAGAGTCGTCTTCTGGAGGTGGAGCGTCCCCTCAGTGTTAGGCTGGGCCTTTTTCTTTCTTCTCCCTCCTGTCCTAATAGTTCACTGAGGCCTCCCGGCCCTTCCTTGGCGCTGGAGGAGAGCAGTGCCAGGCTTAAGCTGCCATCTCTTCTCACCTGGACATCCGAATATCATATCCTGCCAGTGCCCACCCCAAACTTATTCTGTCCAAAGCTGGGCTCAGACTTTGTCTCAGCCATCCGAGTTCTCATGTCAGTGAAAGGGACCATCACCTGCTCCAGGCCGCACTGCCCCTCCCGTGCCACAAAGCAAAGTCCTATTAGTCCAATCTCTTTTTTCCAACCTTCTTTGCCATCGAGCATATTAAAAATAGGCTTCCCAGCATGACCAGGACACAAACCCAGCTCTAAGAGACAGCAAAGCCCAACAATGCTTTACATTATTGCTATTACTGTGATTTGCAGGAATTCTCATTTAAGCCTCAAAGAACCCCCGAGATACATACAATTATTTTCCTCATCTTGTGGAGGAGAAAAACGGAACCTACAGAGGTTAAGACCACGAAACTGGTAACTGCTGCTGGTCTCTCTTCCCTCCCCTTCTGATCCAACCTTTGTGCACTGTGGCATCTTTCTAAAACACAGACCTGGTTGTATATACACTGCTTCCCCTACTGACCACAGAATAGGGTTCTATCTCTTCTATGGGGATGTTTCACAATCTGGCCCCAACCGACTTACAATTTCCTGGTTTTCCACTTCCTTTTCTTACCCATGCTTGCACCCAGCATGCCAACCCCACCAAACCTCTTAAGGTTCCCAAATAGTCTCAGAATGTCCTTCATTCCCAGACCCCATTTGTCTGGCAAATTCCTACGTATCCTTCAATGCCCAGTTTAAATGTTCCTCCCCTTGGTTTAGCCTCCCAGGCTGTTGATTGCTGGCTCTTCTAGGCCCCCCTTGGATGTTCCCTCTGTAGTAGTTGAGTCAGCTACATCATAACCATTGGTTATCAAGTCTTATTCATCTTTTCCTGTGCCTGGCACGTAAGAGACTCAGTAAATGTCTGTGGAGTGGAAGACTGGGTGGCTGCAGGAACAGCAGTGGAAGTGAGAGGACCCCTCTTGTCCTGGGGACTGTACATGCATCAGACCCCCAGCTTATCCTACCCTACAGAGCTCGTTTCTCGTCTCTTGGTAATGGGATGAGGCAGCTGGCCTCTGGCTCCCCTTGAGGGAGAAAAACTACGTGGCTTCTCAGGGAGCTAATGCCTCCCACTGCCAACTCAGCCCCACCTACGGGTGGGTACCTGAATGCATATTTTAAGTGAACAAATGGTGGCGTATACCACCCGCATTTTTTGGTAAGACAGCATGGCATAAAGGCTCAGGGTGTAAACCCTGGAGACAGACTGCCTGGCTACTTCTCACTGCTTCACCACTCCCTGGTGCTGGGACCTGGGGGGGTCTGTACCTCAGTTTCCTCATCTGTGAAATCTTTTCATTCAGCAAATAGATATTAAGCACCTAGTAAGTGCTAGGCACCATTTGAGGGGCTAGGGATACATAATATATATGTGATTATTATGAATTGAATGCTTACTATACACTTTATATAAAGTGAGCACTTTATTGTTCTGCCTAATCCTTATACCAGCTCTTTAAAATAACTGGTATTAACTCTGATTCACTGATGGGGAAACCAAGGCTTAGAGAGGTAAGGAAGTGGACCATGTTCACAGAGCTGATGAGTGACAGTTTAAATAGGAGCCTGGGTGTGGCTGACTACAGGTCCACATTCAATATGCTTTTATATACTTTTGCATATTTAATTCTCAGCTACTGCCACAGGGACCCAGAAAGGTTACATGACTTGCCCAAAGAAACACAGCTACTAAGTGTCAGTGTGGGGACTCAGACCTAGGTCTTCCGATCCCAATTTCAGGGCTGTTCCTTCAGCAGCCCTGAGCAACATCTTCAATGTCTTCAGGGTGCCAGTCTTGAGTGTGGTTGGGGCTAGGATGCGCAGCTGGGCACTGAATCTGGGTGCTGCACTGATGACAGGGAATTATGACAACCACACAAACTGCCTCTGTAAGTGGGGGACCTAAGCCAACAAACATTTAGAGGCAGACAAGAGAATCCTTGCCTCTTCTAAAAAGGCATCTGGGGCTTCCCTGGTGGCACAGTGGTTAAGACTCTGCCTGCCAACACAGGGGATACGGGTTCGAGCCCTGATCCGGGAAGATCCCACATGCCACGAGCAACTAAGCCTGTGCGCCACAACTACTGAGCCTGCGCTCTAGAGCCCACGAGTCACAACTACTGAGCCCATGCACCACAACTACTGAAGCCCGCACGCCTAGAGCCCGTGCTCTGCAGCAAAAGAAACCACCGCAATGAGAAGCCCACACACCTCAACAAAGGGTAGCGCCCGCTTGCCGCAAGTAGAGAAAGCCCGTGCAGCAACGAAAGCCCAATGCAGCCAAAAATAAATAAAAAAAGAATAAATAAATAAATAATTAAAAAGGCATCAGGAGAGTTGGGGTGGGGCGCCACCTGGTGGACACAAACTTTTGGCTTCACAAGGCAAATCCTACTCCTTATAAGGAAGCGCCCTTGGCGGCTTTGAGGAGATATTTTTAGCCTCTGGAATCCTGAAGACATTCCAAAAGAAGGTCCACAGACTCCGCAAAAGCATGACCGTGCACAAAGATCTTGATACCTCCAACTCAACAAGTATGGTCTAAGCACCTGCTGGATGCAAACAATCTGGGTGTGGAATGCAGGAATGAAGAGGACCCATGCTTGCCCTCAAAGTGTTTGCACTCTGCTGGTAGGGGAGGGACAGATGTGGACACAAATGGACACAAAAAAGAGGCATGGATGAGAATTATAAGGAAAATACAAAAGGGAAAGAGTATCGTGATGGGAGGGCTGAGGAAAGATTCAAAAACGAAGTGTCATTTGAGGATGGATAGAGTTTTGACAAGCAGAAGTGGGGGATAGGTGTCTTGGAGGAGGCAGTCTCCCATCAGGCAGGTCCTGAGCATCCCTGAATGTTATCACTGAGTATGCCAAGAATGCAAGGCCATGACAGCTCTTTCCGCAACCATTTCTCAGTGTTGTTTTTGCAGCCAGCAGCTTTGAGGGATGAGGGAACATCTTCTCCCAGACACAGAGCAGACTCACTTATTGCTTACGATAAACGTGGTGAGGTAGGAGGGGACTGTGGTGGATTTTGCGAGCTCAGAGCCCCGCAGCTGTGGCGCGAACCCACTGCGTGTGTAGTAACATCCACCCGGGTCCCTCTGTAGTGCCCTCGAGAAACTTGAGAACAAGGGAAAGATGTGTAACGATGGTGCTAATGCTGCTCGCTGTGCCAACAGCGGCCAATCCTTTGTCTCTGACTGAGGAATCCTGTGTCTTCTGCCAGCATTTATGAAACGACAGCAGGCTAGCTTTTTAGCTTATAAATGCGGTAAATCCCAGCCCCTGACAGGTGTTCTAGGCAGAGGGAACAGTGTGAGCAAAAACGGGGCTAGCTTGTCTAGGGAACAAGTAGTGACACTAGATAGATACTGTGTGCAATGACATTCGATATGCCCAGAGGGGGAGGCAACCTGTAATAAGGAGGAAGGTGTAGCCCACCCTGAGATCCCACGATCAGCTCTTACTGTTCACAGTCAGATTCTATTCTGTTCTCAGTCTCTGGGCTACTGTAAACATACTGCATATATAGACCCAACTCACAGTGGTTTAACACCTTTTATGTCCCAAGCCCTGAGCTGGCACTTGACCCAAATCAGTAATTGTGGCGCGCAGGCTCAGTAGTTGTGGCGCACTTAGTTGTTCGGCGGCAATGTGTGATCTTCCCGGACCAGGGCTCGAACCCGTGTCCTCTGCATTGGCAGGTGGATTCTTTTTCTTTTTTTTTAAAGGAATTTTGCCTTTTTAAAAAAATTATTTATTTATTTATTTATTTTTGGCTGTGTTGGCTCTTCGTTTCTCTGCGAGGGCTTTCCCTAATTGCGGCAAGTGGGGGCCACTCCTCATCACAGTGCGCGGACCTCTCACTATCGTGGCCTCTCCCATTGCAGAGCACAGGCTCCAGACGCGCAGGCTCAGTAATTGTGACTCACGGGGCTAGTTGCTCTGCGGCATGTGGGATCTTCCCAGACCAGGGCTCGAACCCGTGTCCTCTGCATTGGCAGGCGGATTCTTAACCACTGCGCCACCAGGGAAGCCCCTGAATGGTGTATTTTTTTTCATGTTTCTATAATGCACCATTTGCCTGTAGGACTTTGTTGTTTTCAGCCTGTTCAGTTTGTAAGTTCACAGAAGAGGGTTGTTGTAAGTTGCTTTTTGTAACGTCCTAAGCAGAAGGATGCTTTTTAAAAAGTTTAGAATGATCAGGTCATTTATCAAGAAAAACGGAGTTGACTCAAGAGTCCCACTGTTGCTTGTCAAGTGAGTGTGGAAGTTCTCTCTGTTCTCCCCAGAACAGAACATTCAGCAATAACAAACCCATGGAAACAAGTCTCAGCCCCACTGGGGGATCATTTGTGACTGTCCAGCTGCTTGAACAATTCCTGAAGCATAGATAGGGAAGGAGTCGAATGCTGCTTTAGTGTCTGTAGCAAGGTTTATATTATGCACTGTGCCTATAGCACCTTACTTCATCCTCACAGCAATGCTCAGAGGTGGGTATGATTATTCCCATTTTATAGATGAGAAAATAGAGAAGCAGAGAGGTTAAGTTATTTGCCTAAGGTTAAACAGCTAGAACCCCTTTCCTAGACTCTACTCCCCTAAAAACTAGCACCTTGCTGAGCCATATTGGAACCTAGGGCGAAAGGAAAAATGTGTGCCCCTATGTGCACTTATCAAAACATCCTTCCATATTTTGAACCAAATGGAAAAAGTGGATAAAATCTCTACGATCAAAAAACACAACCATATATAAAGCCCTGTGTTGCCCAATCTGTTCGCACAATATTGTCAACACTCACAAAGCCAATTGGCAGGAGACACAATGGCGGCCTTCCTGGGAACCGCGGGCTGATTGGAGGTGACTGTTCCCATTGCAAAATGATAGTGTCATAAAACAAACAACAGCCTGTCTTTATGTTAAATGTCAATACTTTGTTCATCATGGATATTTTGCATTATTTTGATTTTTAAAGATATTACATTAAAATATTTATCCTAATTATGGAGTTTTTTGTTGCCCCCTCAAATATTGCACCCAAGGAGTGTTCCACTTGCCTCACCTTAATCTGATCCCTGGTAAAGCCAGGTCTTGGCCTGAATTACCCCAGGGCTCCATTCCCCAGGGTAGGCCTTCACTAAACAGGGCCCTGTTGGGGAGTGGATCCCAGATCCCCTACTCTTGCATGGCCTTACGGAAGTGCCTCATCTTCTCATCAGAAATATTGAATCACAAAGCTGTAGCAATAGAAATGGTTCCATTGTGTGGTAAGCACACAATGGTCACATGCCTGCAAAGATGTCTGGAGGCACCAGATATTCTCTACCCAGCCCTACTCACATCTGACCCAGAAGCCACAAGTCCCCGATTCCTACCCTGATATGCTCAGCAGAGCTCATGGCATCAGAATTCTTAGCCTCTCCAAGCACTGATATGCCAAGAGTTTGGCTTTCCTATTGTGGGGAATGGAGTAGAAGGAGTTCCTGGTTCAGAAGCCCAGATTCCTGGTTTAACTGTCTGCACAGTACTCTCCTTAGCCAAGCAGTTGGATGAAAGGCTTTGCAGCAATACTTTCTATTGGAGATGAACATTGCTGATTTCTTCATTCTTTTCAATATTTCTACAGGGCTTCAGGAAAGCAAAGAGAAGCCACTGTTAAAACCCTTTAAGCTACAATAAAGCACTTGCTGATAACTGTTTTTGTGCAGGACACAGAGAGGAATTAGAGACTGTGGGATGAGGAAGAACAGCTCCCAAACATACCCTCCACCTTGCCAAAAGGGACCCACAATCCCAGTGTGCTGGCTCTTACTCTTCCCCCCTGGGAACTTTTACAGAAGAGAACTCAAATGACTACAAAGGTCAGCTTTGAAGTGAAAAAGAAGTCAGGGAGACTCAGCTGCCTATTCCCAGGTGCCCTTTGTGACCATTTTTGAACCAGTGCACAAACAACTCATCTTCCAACGAAGCAAACAAGCACTTATCAAGGGCCTACTGGACACCCTGCATCCACTCCTGTCCCCCTAAGTTTCAAGCTGCAGCCAAAGTGAATTTCTAAAAACACAAATTTGTCCTGAGGATGAAATGAGCTACTATTTGTAAAGTGCTGACTGGCATCACTGGCACATAGTAACTGCTATAACGAATCTATTAAATAAACACATACAATGCTATTCCCCTCAGAGGACCAAATGGAAACTTCTTCACTACCTGCCTCTGCCTTCTGCTTCCCCACCTCTCTCTCCCTTGCTAACCTTACTCCAGGCCTCATTTCAAGTCCTCCTGAGTCAAGCTGCCTCCTGGCCTTAGCATGTGGCTTTCTCTCTGCCCAGACCCATTCCTCTTCATTTGATTAATTTCAACTCCTCCTTCACAACTCAACTGAAATGTTACTTCTGCCTTCTAGGACCTCCCCAAGGGAGCTTAGGTTCCTTCATGTTTATCACAATTGTAATCACAACTAAACGTTTTCAGTTTTTAAATGTCTGCCTCCCTTACTAAGCTGTAAATTCCCCCAGGGCAAGGCTTATTAAAGGTGTCTCCAGTTCGCTGCTGGTCAAGGAACTCGGACAGGGTGAGTCCCTAATGGACCACTGTCGAAGGAATGAATGAAACCTTTTTAATAGTGTCTCATTAGGAGGTTGGCCCGAGATTGCACAGCTGATTCAAGATTCGAACCCACGACATTCTGGCTTTGAAACCAAAGGTCTGACCACCGCACTGACTGTCCCTTCCTCTACCGCAAAGCTGCAGCCAGAAGACAAGTGGTCTGGGAGTTGAGTTTAAGGAGCTGCAAGTCTATTTATTTGCAGAGGGCCACATGCTGCAAGGAGCTCGGCGCCGCGCGCAAAGGCCTCGGGCCCAGGGGAGGGGGGCATCCGTCACGTGTAACCAGCAGGGCCAGCCGTCGCCGCACCCCAGGGCAGGAATGCGGCACCGCCCTCGCTCCCGAGCCAGCAAAACCGCGCTCTTCCTGAGGACTGACGTCAATGAAGGGGGCACCTCCGCGCGCTGAGCGAGGGCCGCCTGGGGCGGAGGGAAAGGGCCCGGGAGGACACGCCCCTCTCTGCTGCTCCGCCGCTGATTGGACCTGGGGCTTCTTCGCACTCGGATTTCGAGGCCTTGGGAAAGAAGGGGTCTAGGCGGGAAACGCCCCTCACCCCTCTGCCGCCGCCGATTGGCTCACGGGGTCTCCGCGTTCGATTTTGGAAGGCTCGCGGGGCGCTCACACCAAAGCTCGGCAGAGGATTGGCTGTTCCCGAGCCAGGGAGCGCTTTCTCTGGGCAACCGCGGCTGTGACCGAGGTGGCCCGCCTCAGGCGGCCAGGTACGTAGGTTCGGCAGCCTGGCTTGAGCTGCGGTGGAAGCGAGTGGGCGGGCCGTCAGAGCAGGGTTGTCGCCGGGACCCGAATTCCCAGGCCCACTTAGAGCCCGTCGTTGTGCGAAGCGGCCACGTCTGAGCCCGGGGGCGGACCCGTGCTGGGGATATCGCCGTGTGACCTCGACCAGGATACCCCCTCCCAAGGTCTTGTCCTGTTGATGAACGCCGTCTGGTCCCTGTAAGCACCGTCGAGGCAGGAAGCCCGCCCTTTCGAAAGCCGTGCAAGGGGTTGGGGTGGGTGCATCTTAGCTGACCCCATCCCGATTTGAGGTCTGTCGGCTCTGCCCTTCAGCGTGGTGAGTAATCGTTCTAACTCCCCGCGGGGCGGTGGAGTGTCGAGGGCACAGAGGCGGGCTTGGGAGACCTGACTTTCGATCCCTGCGCCTTCCAAAACCCGCAGAAGCAGATAGGCCGTTTCAGAGCCTCCTGGGTCCTTCCTCCCCCAGAAGACCTCGTCAGCCATCCGGCAGGAACAAAAATAGCAGTGGTTGAGAGTGTGCCCACGATCCCAGCCTCGTCACCCACCACCTGTGTGACTTTGGGAAGTTACTTAACCTTTGTGGGCACAGCTTTCTCATCTATAAAATGGGTGTAACAATAATAGTGTCTTCATAGGGGTGTTGTGAGGCTTAAAGATATTACTCCTCAGAAAGTGCTGTTCTGCACTTGACAGGGAGCAAGATGCCTCAACAGCAGCGATGATTTAAAAGTCCACAGATGAATCCATCTCCCTTTACTCTCTTCTCCCAAGAGTGAAGGTCCCTTTTGAGGGAGTTTCATGACAGTAGTGAGGATGAAAATGGCAACGATTCTATAGTCCCTGGTGGTTAAACAGCCTCTCCCCTGCATCATTCATTCACGATGTAATGTACTGGCATAGATGCTTTGGCATATTTTATCTCCCTATCCCCTGAGGGTTATTTATTCTCACCATTTTGATGATATGCAAATTGAGGCAGGGGAAAACCGAGGCCTGCCAAGGTACCCAGTTATCAGAGGCAGAGCCAGAATTCAGGGTTCTTGAACTCTTGAAAAGAGTTATTCCTAGATCTAGCAGGAGTTTACTTCCAGATCATATCTGAGACTTGATCTGGGGGAAGGGTCCATTTCCTTTCTTTACCTCCTGGGACACAGAATTGGAGACCAGCCTGTGTCCAGTTCTCTCCTGGCTGAGCTAGGCCCACAAGGCCATTTGGACTGAGCCTCCTGCTTGAAGGAGCCACTGATTTTGGCTGCTGTCCAGTGGCATGTCGGTGCAGGGAAGCAGGCCAAGACCACAGGTGTTGATTTGGGCCTTGGGCCAGAGCCTCCAGTTCTTTTTCTAAAGAGGCCCTTGGCCTCTGATTACAGATTATTACCATCACCAGCATTATCTGAAGTGGGTGAGTGAGGGCCCAGTTGCCTCCCAGGTCATACAAGTGTGTTGTGCCTGTCATAGTTGCCTGTACCTCCCTGAGACTACAGAGAGAATGGCTGTCTGAACTGAACTTCATACGTTACAAAGAACGTTCAGCTGGGCACCATATTTATGTACTGCAAATTCAGTGCATGGTGAGTCACCTTTTAAATATATTTCTTTGTAAGAGCCCTGCAGTTCATTTATTGCCTGTTTCAAAACAAGTTGAACTTCATTTTCAACATTTGATATTTACTTTGGGAGTTCGTTTCTAAGCTAGTTTGGATCAAATTGAAGTATTTCACAATTAGTCTTTACGCATTTGCTCACAGACCCATACCTATTTTTTATGTCAGCTCTGAAATGAAAGATCCATTTATAATCTTTTAATAGATCCGTGGTTTCACTTTCCAGTTTAAAAAACTGCCATTTGTTCAAGTACACACTGACTTCCCTGGATTCAGGTCTTGTCCAGGAAATTCGTGGGAAAGTAACACATTGAATAAGACAGGACATTTTTTTCTGATAATACAAGTGTTCTGATTCAGTTTTCTCAAAGTTTAACAGATAGTCCTATGTGAAATCCACTGATGTTTATTCCCAGCCTCACTCTGCTGTCTGAATCCCAGAGTGGGAGGCAGAGCCAGGAGTGAGGGGCCTCAAAATCTGGAGGTGCCAAGGCCTCTCGAGATTCATGGAGGCTGTGGTTGAGGCTGAAGGCTCAGACTCTCCCAGATGGTTCCTTGTTGGTGTGTTTGTAACTCACTGTAACTCTATAACTGGCCGCTGGAGGCTAGAGGCAGGAGGCAGGGCCTTGCAGGGCCTTGCAGCCCTGGCAGAGGTGGCTGGACCATCTGGGATGTCAGGCTCCGAGCCACATCCTCCCTGAGGCAGACGCTGCTACTTGATCCCATTGCCATTCTCTCTGAAGGGAGGGTGAGATTGCCTGAGTCTTAAGAGGAGAACTGTCACCCCTTCTCCCACCACCAAGATCAGTCTGCTCGTCTGCTCCAGGCTTGGCCATAGCCAGCCTAGGTCACTAGAATGCTTTAGAGCAGTGAGTTCCCTGTCTTCTACCAGACCCTAACCCCACAGCCCACAGCAGCACAGCAGGGTCTGGCCTCCAAGAAAGACTGAGGAGGGCAGAAAAGGGAAGCTACTGGTGGGGAAGTTCCCTGGCACTTAATGAGCCAGACCTGTCCACACATGTTGCTCCTGGGCCCTGGCAGACAAGCAAACCCATCTCTGCTTCCCTACGGACCTAGCCTTGTCATGGAATCATTGACTCAACACCAGCACACATCCTTGGAGACCACAAGCATCAACCTGTCCTTTGAGATGTAAGAGGGAAACAGGCCCACAGAGGCCATGTGAAGTGCCTGAGGCCTTTCAGCCCGTGAGTGGCAGAACTAGGGCTCGAACCTAGTCCTCTGACTCATAAGCCAGTGCTCTGTGCACTGGGCCGGGTTGCAGTTCCAGATTTCTTTTGTGGAGGCTGGGGATCTTCCTCTTCAGAGTGCCACAGGTTCATGGCTTCAAGGCTGGGGCAGCCTGTCACCTGGTAAAGAGCTCTGGTGCTAGTGAAGATTAAAATAAATTCCACAACCCCACTCCTGCCTGGTATGTGGGACATTCACTGTTCTTCCCTTTCCACTGGCAAGTTTACCCTCTTTGTGAATTAGATAAGAATAGTGAAACAGTCCTCACAGAAATGATGGGAGGAACTGTGCTTTGAGCTGCCTGGCTGTGAGGGCAACTTGGTGGTTTAAAAGCTCGGGCTGCAGTCATTAAAATGAGGTTCTGGCCTCTGCTGAGCCAAAGATATGTATTTCAGCTACTCTTTAGTCCCCTTTGAATGGCAATGAGGATAACAGTGCCTGATTCCTAAGAACTGTTTTGAGGATGAAATGATATCACGCATGTCGCTGATTCAGAATAAACACCCCATAGTTAGCTCTAATTTCTCTTTATCAGCCTGAAAGTGTTACTTGGTGACTGTTGTTGTCTGGTCACAGTATATTTATATCATCCAGCACTGGGGGTTTAATTACCACGCATATTAGGTCTTAACTGGATTCTCATAATTGTGCCTATGGAGAGGCAGATTTTTTTTTTTTTTTTTTTGCGGTACGCGGGCCTCTCACTGCTGTGGCCGAGGCAGATTTTAAAATTCCCATTTTCCAGATAACAAGTACATTGTTTTTTAAACTTTTTTTTTTTTGGCCACGCCACGCAGCATACGAGATCTTAGTTCCCTGACCAGGGATCGAACCCGCGGCCCCTGCAGTGGACGCACAGAGTCTTAACTGCTGGACCACCAGGGAAGTCCCCCAAAAAGCACAGTTTTTATGAAGTTAATTTATCTGACAGTCTTCTGAAGGTTTATTTTAGTTATTAAATCTTTTCAAGAGAGTGGGATTCTTATGATAGAAGGCCTAGAAACTGGAACAGGGTGAGTGTGGAAATTACTGGAAGGAGGATGGCTACTGGGATGAGGAGGGATGGCCAGGGCAAGGAGGGGGACAGTCATATCTGAGGAGTCTGAATGAGAAGGAGAGATGGCTCAAATTCTCAAGAGCATAAAAAGCAGGTGAGGGCTTCCCTGGTGGCGCAGTGGTTGAGAGTCCGCCTGCTGATGCAGGGGACACGGGTTCGTGGCCTGGTCTGGGAGGATCCCACATGCCGCGGAGCGGCTGGGCCCGTGAGCCATGGCCGCTGAGCCTGTGCTCCGCAACGGGAGAGGCCGCAGCAGTGAGAGGCCCACGTACCGCAAAAAAAAAAAAAAAAAAAAAGCAGGTGAGAGTAAGGGTTACTTCGGCAGGTGGGCTGAGGATGGATAGGAAACTGCTGATGCTCTTATTTATATGATTCTGTTTTTTTTTTTTAAATAAATTTATTTTATTTATTTATTTTTTGGCTGTGCTGGGTCTTTGTTGCTGCACGTGGGCTTTCTCTAGTTGCAGAGAGCCGGGGCTGCTCTTCGTTGCGGTGCGCGGGCTTCTCATTGCGGTGGCTTCTCTTGTTGTGCAACACAGGCTCTAGGCACGTGGGCTTCAGTAGTTGTGGCTCACAGGCTTAGTTGCTCCGCGGCATGTGGGATCTTCCCGGACCAGGGCTTGAACACGTGTCCTTTGCATTGGCAAGCTTAGCCACTGCGCCACCAGGGAAGTCCCTGATCCTGTTCTTTTGCACTTTTTACAGTGAGCATGTACATTTTTAATTTAAATATATTTTAAATTTGATTTCCCCCTTTGTAAGCCAGTTGCTGTTTGATAGGTATCTCTATAGCTGGCTGTGGAATGAGGTCTGACTTAGCAACCAGGCCTTCCTTGTTAGGCCCAGGACTGTGAAGGGTGAAGGGAGCACAGGCAGGCCTTCAGCTGGCTCAGGCCAGGCTGCTCAGAGGAAAAGGAGGGTCTACATTACACCCCTGACCCAAGTAAAAAAGTCAAGGAGGCCAAGAAGGGGGGCATTTGCATTTATTTAGCTCCCATTGGGGACCTGATACCACACTAGACCCATTTAATCCTCACAGTAATCCTGAGAATTGATTATTAGCCCCATTTTACAGTTAAGCAAACAGGCTCAGAAAGGTTGAGTAACTTGCCTAAGGTCACAGCCAGGAAGGTGGCAGAGCTGGGATTCAAACTCAATTCTGTGTAATGCCAAAGTCCTTGGTCTCCTGGTCTCCAGTCTATTTTCCAATGCCATAGCTTTTTCAGGCTGTAGTGAAGATAAGGATAAGGTGGGTGAGCCTCTTATCCCTTTATCATTGAAAAACAACTATCTAGAACTGAAGTAATTCGATTTTCATTTCTTGCATGTGAGGAGGCAGGGGCATTGACCAGAGCCTAACTTTTATTGAACTTAGTATTGATTTCTGCCTCTGCCCTGATAGGATATTCTAACCCTGTAACCCCTTCTTCTGCCCCTACCTTTGCCTCTGTGGTGCTCTGGACTGTGGTTAGATATGATTGGTCTATTTCATACTGTGTTTACTAAATTATATGGACTAGGTTCATCCCCAGGGTCTTGAAAATAGAAAATGAGATGACCCTTCTCAATGTTGTAGATGGAAAAGCAAATGAGTGGTCTTAATGCTTTATGTGTCTTCACTCAGTCCTCACAGGAGCTCTGCGAAGTAGGTACTAGTATGGCTAAGTTACACAGGAAGCAGATGAGGTGTGGAGGGTCACCCAGCCAGTAAGTGGTGCAGGCGGCCAGAAGCCGGATTCCCACCTGGGGTGCCCAAGTCCACAGCCCCTCTCTTACTTCTGTGCCACAAAGCTTAGGTCTCAGCATCAGAGTATTCTGGATTGTTCTTCAGTTTCCTCATCTGTGACATGAGGAGGTTAAAGAGTACCTTCCTCATAGGGCTGTTGTGTTCACATTTCAACGATGTCATGTGAATACAGCTCTTACAGTGAAGCGTGATACGTAAGTGCTTACTTAACACGTTTCAGCTGCCGCTGCTACAGGCATTATCACTAGGACCCGGGGTCTGCGTGGACTCCACAGCCAGACAGACTTGGGTTCTACTTCTGGCTCTGCACTTACACATGGCTTTGTGCCTGCAAGAAAGTCACTTAACATCTGGGGTGCGTTTCTTCATCTGTAAAGTGGAGATAAACAATCCTCACCTTCTGTGACCCTTAAGTTAATACATACGTCAGGCACATAAGCACTTTAAAGTTTGACTGTCATCATCATTATTATTTCCCCAAGGTGCTGTGGGAAATTAGAGTGATTTTAAGTCAAGACTTCCTCCACTTCGGCTCCTGGAGGATAGAAACACCAGAAGCCCTTGCGTTAGTCAGGACCCCAGGGCTTGGGAAGGGCCCGCTGAGCTGCTGACGTCCCTCCCTGTTCCTTCCTCGGCACCCAGGATGGGTACCCCCGCCTCTGTGGTGAGCGAGCCGCCCCCTGGGCAGGCCCCGACGGAAGCCCGGGGCCGCAAGCAGGCCTCAGCCAACATCTTCCAGGACGCTGAGCTGCTGCAGATCCAGGGCCTGTTTCACCGCAGCGGGGACCAGCTGGCCGAGGAACGAGCACAGGTCGTCTGGGAGTGTGCAGGGGACCACCGTGTGGCGGAGGCCTTGAAGAGGCTGTGCAGGAAGAGGCCCCCTCGGCAGAAGCCCCTGGGCCCCTCGCTACACCACTGCAGCCGGCTCAGGTAGGCCCCTGGGGCTGGAGGGCCGCGGGGAGGAGAGCACTAACACGCCCACTGTACCCTTTCCTGGCTCTGGGGCCTGGAGCTGCTAACCTGGCCTCACCTCTACGTACCTACCACTGGGGTTGTTGTGAGGTCTACACAGCGCTTACTTACCACGTGGTTGACACTTAGAGGTTGCTCTTACTACTGGAATCATCTCTGACCCTAACCCTACTCCCATGGGAACGGGTGCCTGGGTCCTCTCAGTGCCACCTCATTTCGCAGTGATTCTCCACCAGGTGCGAGGGACTATGGTCTGGAAGAAAAAACAATCCTGTTTACCTATTGCTGAACAGGTAACATTTAAAAGTAAGCCTGGTGAAAACCTTGGCTGTGGGATTACTAAGAAAATAGCATAAGAGAGTACTGTAGAGACATCAAGGGTTAAAAACGGTTGAGAAACTTTACCTTAAACTTTCCCTAGTCCTCCACCTCTTTGCTTATTAGGTCACTGCCAGCTCAGGAACAGCAAGCCCCAAGAGATGGAGTTGAACCACATGGCCTAACCAATCACTGTGGGTTACACGCTGGGCCCACACTCAGAATATCGGATCCGAGCAGGCCTTCTGAGATCATCAGGTCCAGGGGCAGCAAATCAGCTTCATTGCTCATATTAGTTCCAATTGATTAGTAATCCCTACTGAAATCATCTTGAGATGGATACTTGCCCTCTGGTCTTGTATCGGGACAGATTAATGATGTCTGCCATGAGTACAGGATGAGGAAGACGGAGAAATGCTGAGTGTCTCACCCCCTGATCTAGCCCCACTCTCTTTACAGAAGAGCAGTCTGAAAGCTTTGCCTTGTCATGCAGCTCTTTGGCCAGAGATAAGACCAGGGCCCTGGTCTCATTTGGCCCTGAACAATGTTTGTTTTGTTTTTTAATATTTATTTGGCTACGTCAGGTCTTAGTTGCAGCATGTGGGATCTTTTAGTTGCGGCATGTGGGACCTTTAGTTGCGGCATGTGGGATCTAGTTCCCCGACCAGGGATCGAACCCAGACCCCCTGCATTGGGAGTGTGGAGTCTTAGCTACTGGACCACCAGGGAAGTCCCCCTGAACAATGTGTTTTAATAGTTCACCATGACCAAAATCTCTTCAGTCCCTGTACTGTCCTTCCTATTGATGTTGGCTTAAAACACACTTGTTCCCTGCAGAATCACAGAGCCCCGCACTCCACCGGCCGACCCACAGAGCACTGCCATGGAGATGGCTTCCAGCGGGCAGTATCTGAACTCCAGGAGGACCAATGCCAGGATCCGCCGGAACTGGAGGAAGCCAGGTCCCCCAAGCTACCTTCATCAGATCAGACACTGATCCGGGGAAAGGGCTGGGAACAGCTCTATCTTCCCCAGGATTCATAGGGACTTTTGCCAAAAGGTCTGGGGAAGCGAAGAAGGAAGAGAGCTGAGGCAGACAGCCCCACTGCTGGCACCAGCCTGCTCGAGTCAGAACAGGCCCGGAGGCTTCCACTGAGCTGTTATATGGGACCCATTCCTCACCAGATTGAGGAGAAACAGTGACCGTTCCTGCCTCAGCCCTTCTCAGTTTAACACTATACCTGGGCTGCATGATATTCCCCTGGGAGTCAAGGACAGGCACTCAGACTCAGCATCTCACCACTCCTGCTACCGACCCTCCTACTACTACCGTAACCCGTGGTCCAGCAGCTTGTCCCACACCCCTGCCCCTTCAGGCCAGCACAAGGAAACCATAGTTTAAGTGGCAAAATAAAACCATTTGCATCAAGAGCTTTGTGAGTCTGTCACAGAAGGGGAAGATCCAGAATGGACACTCCGGAGCTGGGGGTGAGGCACTGGGCTCGCTGCAGGGGGGGAAGGAAGGAGAAAATAGGGCTGGCCTCCTTTACCAGAGGCAGTCAGACTGGGAGGCGAGATGGAAGCCTCTCCATAGGCAGTCCTGGTCCAAGATGAGGAGAGAGGGTTCTTGGCCCCTAGCCAGCTCTGGAAGGGGAGACTATTACAGTCAGCCCTGCGTAGTGGGCCGTGACCCTAGGCCGGATGAGTCTGCTGTCAGTGTAGTGGGCACCAGCTCCTCAGCTGGCTTCTGCATCCCTGTGGAGCAGCCATCCTGAGGCAGCTCGACAGCTGCACCAATCATGCCTTTTGCATTACTGAGGTTTCCTGTAGCCTGAAAACCTTGAGGTGAGGATTTTTGACTCCTATTCTACCTTTGGCTCAAAAGAAGCCTACTGTATGTTCATTAGCATTCAGCTCCCCTCACACCCATCCTATCTGCTTGATTATCCGTCACTTATAGGAGCCAGGGTTCAAATTGCTCCAAGTGGGCAGTGATGCACACACAGAGCAGAGCTGCCCTCTTATGGCCAAAAAGAGAAGCCAGTCCACATTCCTTACCCCAAACCTTTGGGAGAGATGATTTTGTAATTTAGAAATTTTTGGCTTTTAGAAAGGAGTTATTGCAAAAACTGTATAATCCCTATTGGGGGAGCATATCATAACAGAACACTAATATTTCTGCAACAAATATTCACAGTAAAAGGGATACATGATGATTACAAATAGCTTTGCATCTGTGTAGGTGCAAGTCAGGTGTTGGTGTCAAATGAGTTATGAAAATATTTTGGGAAATGAGGACCTGTACCTTCCTCTGCTAGAGGAAAAGAGACTCAGGAGCCATATCTCAGTAACTCCATGGCAACACAGGGTTCTTTGTCCTTAAAATTGCATCCTACCTTGTCTTCCTTCCACCAAAGAAAACTAGACAAAAAAGGTCAGAATTGGACTTGTTATTCATACATCTGCATTGATTTAAATACATTACATACAATTTCTACAGTGCATTAGAACAGTACAGAGGCAGCAGCACTCTACAGCCCAGCCTCTACTCCCTGACACTGGGAGACAGGGCCTGTGGCTGGCAGAGGGCCGGGCGGTTCCTCGAGTGCCACCCAGAAGCCTGCCCCGGCACTCTGGGCCCTAGCTCTCCCAAAGTCCACATTCAAGGCAACCTGAGTACAGGCTTCAAGGAGAACGGATGTGGGCCAGGAAAGGATGCCCCATACTCTTTGGCCTGCCAGGACTGGGACCAGCTCCCTCTTACATTGGACCCAATTTCCTTCTCATCCCAGAGCTGGTCTGCCTGAGGACAATGTGCAGATCTGCTCGGTGAGGGAAGCACCGGGCTCTTTAGACTGCTCAGGCTCTCTCAACACCCAGGTGGGGGCTTCACAAACACGTTTGCACACAGATGTCTGGAGAGTTAAACACACCTGGGTCCCCTCCGGCCTCTGGGAGCCCTGCTGCTCCCATGTTCTCGCAAAAATGATCCCGAAGGCCAAAGTCGGGGTCGGCTCAATGGGATTGTCAGGGCTGGGGCCGGCGGGGAGCTGTGCCTTGTCCACAGGGCATGCGTACCCAGCTCCAGAGACTTCCTGTCAGCAGGGTGGAAGCCTAGGATAAGCTGGCTCCTGGGGGCTGGACTGGAAGGGGCCCAGCCTGGCGCAGCTGACGAGAGAGCTGCACATCTCCTGCATGGTGGGAGCTAGGCAAGCAGAGGGAACACAGCCATAGTCCTTGCTCCCTTTCTTTGGTTGTTCTTCAAACCTTTGAGATAGTTTCTTTCCAAAGCTGATTGACCAATCGCAGGACGCCGGAAACTTGAAACGTCCAGTAGCACAGGGCTGCCCCACAGCCACGGGTGGCACCCTCTTTACTCCCCCCTGAGGCCATTCTTTGCTTTGGTGTAGAAAGGGCTCGGACAGCTGGTAAGGGGGACAGCTGAGGGAAGAGAGACATGGAAGCAAGAAGATGCACACTGGATTGGGCAGCCACCAGGGGGCAGTGTGAAGGCCTCTCTCCTTAGGGCCCTGCCTTTCCCAAGAAGCCGTGGAAAAACTGGCCTGGAACAAGAAGTGGGGGAGCAAAGTGAAGCTGCCAACCAGGAGGCGGAACACCAGTCCTGTTACCTCCAGCAAGCAACAGTGGTAGCGGAAAAAGAAGTCCAAGGACCTAATATCCTGTCCTCTTATGTGCTGAGACCCACCCCAGAACCCTCATCGAGAGCCACTCCAGAACCCAGAACTGAAGCACTAACTCAAGAGTTGAGAACAAAACATCTAAAACAACAGGAACAAATTAGCAGACTGGGAGAGTTTACCTTTGGCTACGGCCAAGGACTAAGGAAGCAAGGCTCGGATAAGTTCACCCATAGACCATTATAGTTCCCAGCATATACCCAGGTGGTATGGATCACATTTGCATGCTGGGGAGTCAACTTCCTCCCTCCTGCCTTTGCCTGAGTGACAAGCAACCTACAGGCCTAGACTAGAGGGGTTGGGTCCCCAGCAGGGAAGGGAGCAGAGGTGATCTATACCATCACTGTAAAACTGCTGGGAGTTCTAGAGCAAAAGTCTCCCCACTGTGAGAATCGTGTCTGGAGTCAGCCTGTTGCACCAGTGGGAGGAGAAGGGGAAGAAGACTTGGCAGAAAACCAAAAGGAAGTGTGGCTTCTGTCTGTCCCAGCACTGCGAGTCACCTAGCTGCCTTGGTCCGTGGGGGTAAGGAACTGTGAGACACCTGGATGTCTGGGCCCATGCAAATTTAGGTCTGGATCAGAGGTTTTCTGCTATAAGAGGTTCTGGGATTCTGCCTGGGTTTTATATTTAAATTTGTATTTGTTTTTTTCTGATGCAGAATATAATGAGGAATAGCTACAGAGCAGGGTGTCAGGAAGGGAAGGGAGTTTCCCAGCCTTCCCCCAGGAGATGCTGGAAGGGAGATGCTCCTTCCCGGGCACCTGGACTACTTGCACGGAGCGCCAGCCCCCCTACGCCAGCTCTCAGAAGGGCCCAACAGCACACACTGTCCTTCTGATTGTGCTTCTCCCTGTGCTTGGGAAAGCTCCGAGGGGGTGGTGAGCAGACAGGGAGGGCTCTTAAGGGCACTGATCTCTGCCGGCTTCTCTGGCTCTTCCTGTAACCTGCTCCCCAGGCTTTCTCCCAGGTCAAGTCTCAGACAATGTGCCTTTGTCTGCCTCTGGGGCTACCACCATGAAAAGAAGGGCTTCCGACTCTGAAAGCTCTGTGTGTAGGACTCGCTAGCAGATCGCTGGTGGGAACGGGCCGTCTCGACAATCACAGGTGGCATCTGGACGAGGTGCAGGGGACTCTTGTTGTCTTTCAGGGCCTGGGTCAGATTTAGGATCTGCAGTGGGAAAAATGAGATCAGTGAGGGCAAAGCCTAGGCATTCTGGTCTGCCTCTGAAGGGAGACCTGCAGATAGAGTGCTCCTATGAATCAAAACAAAAATAAACAATCCACTAATGGAAAATTGTACCAACAGGCTATTTACTAAAGTAAGAATATAAGTGGGCAATATACAGAAAATGGAAACCTCTCTACTCGCTGAAAAAAAACAAATACCTCCTATTTTTTTGCCCTTCTAGTTAGTAAAGATACAGAAGACGACGACGACTCAGCTGGGGAGAGTTCAGAGACGTGGCTGTGGGACTGGATCGTGGGACAGTTTTTCAGAAAGGCAAGTGGAACATAAAGGCTTAAAAGTGAACAGGCCCTCTGACTCAGCAACTCCATTGTTAAGGACTAAGGGAACAATCGCTGACATGCACAAAACACTTAGTTTCAATCAACACAGTGCAGTATTGTTTGTAACAGTGAAAATGATATAAATACCTGAGTATGGGATCAGCTAATAACTTAAGGGATTAGAAACAAGCAGTTAAAAAATATATTCTCTTGGCATGGAAAACGGATCACAAAGTCTTAGATGGAAAAGAAAGGAGATAAGGAACCAGTATTATAGTGTGACTCCACCTTTATTTTCTTATCTACTTATCTACAGAGAAAAAAAGTCTGGAAGTTGGCAGTGATTATCTCTGGGTCAAGGAAGGTGACCTAGAGATAGGGTGATTTTTGTTTATCCTTATTTTCTGATTTTCCTACAAAGACCATGTATTAAACAAAAAAAAGCCATTTCAGTTGAATTGTCCCTTTCATGCTGTCTTTTCATCTTTTTTTTAAATAAAACTTTTACTTTGGAATAATTTTATACTTACCGAAAAGTTACAAAGATAGTACAGACAGTTTCTATGTACCATTTACCCAATTTCTCCTAATTTTATCATCTTATATAACAGTGGTACATTTACCAAAACTAGGAAATCAACATTGGAACATTAGTATTAACCACACTCCAGGCTTAATTCGGATTTCATTAGCTTTTCCAGTACTGTTCTTTTTCTGTTCCAAGATGCCACAGTGCATTCAGCTCCTTTCCAGTTTTTGTCTGTATTTTACATGTATTTCAGATATGTGTCCAAAGGAACACATTTTCTTCCCCTTGTCAAAATCACAGTCACCACCATTTATCGTCTCTGGTAGGACAGTACAAAAGCTGAAGTTGTCCTATGACAGCCTTCTTTAAACCACTGGATGTTGAAGATTTTCACAGCCAGGCCAGACACATGGGAGGGGAAGCTAGGCGGCACCCCCATATCACACAGGCCTCAAGCCATAAATATCCTTGGCCTACAAGTGCTGCCCCAAAAGAGGCAGAGATTCACCTGGAACAGAGGTCAGAAGTGAGAAGTTGATCCTACCAGTAATTAATTTCATTTTTACTTCATTGTTTAGGTATTGCCAGCACCCTACACTGCTTAGAAGAGCCTTGAGTACAAGATCAGGCCAGAGAACTAAAAGGAGCTTCAAATGGAATCAGTGAATTGTGCAGGAGACCTGCCCAACTTAAGAGACAGGAGTTCACACCTGCCCTGGCTGGGTCTCCCTGTGCTTTCTTTGGTTCTTCGGGTTAAAAGCCACCTTTCCAGCATGTTTAAAATGGGGTAAAATGTCAAACTGTCTACAACTTACTTTCAAAAGATTTGGCCAAAAACAAACAAAATCTATCTATCTACGGAGAGAGACAAATTATATAGATACATTAAAGAGAGAAATTATATAGATATATAGAGATAGATACTATTCAGATAGATAATATTTAGAGAAATAAGATAAAGCAAACGTGGCTAACTAAATGTAACAATTGGTGAAGTCTAGAAGACCCCACTCATTCTTTCAATTTTACTGAGGTTTGAAGTGTTTCAAATTAAAAAGTTGAAGAAAAATTTATAGCAGGCACATAATGCCAAAAAAAGAAATACTGTCTTTGAAAATGTTATCTAAAGAAGCTTTCCCTCAGACTCTGCATTCTTTATCTAACTCCTGGTTAGAAGTCTTTATGGTGAGGAACAACTTTTATCCCCCAACTCCATCTCTCTGGGGGTTCCTCATTCTTCACCTTTGACTCTGGGCCATTGTACAGCCCACTCTGTGATTACAGCTCAGGTAGGTAGAAGGTGGTGCCTTCCTTTCACCTGCATGCTAGGAGGAGGAGCTGGACGCTCACGGAACCTCATGGTTTCAGAGGGAGGCACTCTAGGTTGTAAGATGCCACAGGCCCTCAAAGGACATTAAGAGCACAAGTTGGAAAGAAAGCTAAGATTGCACTCTCTCAATCCACGCCCCCACCCTGCCTTTTGCTACTCTAGATAATGGTCCGAATTAAATATCATGAGAGGAAGATTGCTATGATGTTGGCAGGAGACTGGAGTTGGGAAGGGAGTAGAGAAGAAACTACAATAGGGACAGAGGTACAGCCTACATAAACTTGAGAAGTTTGTTCCTTTATGCTGAGTTCCATAATACCAGACTACATCACGTGGCTTTTAAGGTTTCTACAAATTCTGCCAGCCTAACTGGGCCCTTACATTATTTGGGAAATGTAGGAAGACCATGTTATGGTATTCAGGCAGCTATAATAACTGCAGCTCTTAAAACCCGTCTGTCCCATATCTAGAGAAGATGGGCTTGGTAAGCTCAAGAGTTGCTCTCACCAGAAGCCTTTTGCTAAATGGAAGAAAGAGGTAAATGTATAATTATGACCGAGAACACCCTCTTGTCCTTCAAAGATGTGAGAAGCTGTATACAAAGTCATAATCAAAATAGCTAACCCATATTGAGTACTTCAGTACACCAGCACTACTCCAACTGTTTTCAATGATTTATCTCATAATAACCCAACGAGGTAGGTGCTGTTATTAATCCCATGTTACAGATGGAGAAACTAAAAGAAGGAGAGATTAAGTAACTCAACCAAGACCTCATAGCTAGTAAATGGCAGAGCCAGGATTCAAACCAGGCACTCTGACCAGTTTGTGCCCTAACCACTAAGCCATCCCAGCTATCTTTAAGACTTCAAAGTGATAAGCAGAATGTCAGTGTCCTACAGAGTTTTTAGACAATTTTCAAGCTATTCTTTACTATGCTTTGGAAGGTCAACAACACCCTGGGGGTTTCCTTGATTCTCTATGAAGGTGAAGTGGAGAAAAAAGAAATAATATGGCTTGTAACTATAACAACAAAAATTATAACCATGACCAGCATCTGAGTGCTTACCATGTGCCAGGCATTGTTTTTACTAAACACTTGATACACATTATCTTATGTAATCCTCTGGCCAACTATGCAAAGTATGATTACTGTCCCATTTTATAAAGAAGAAAGCAGAGACTTCCTGCCCAAGGCCATAATGCTGGGAATGGTGAAGCAGCAGTCTGACTCCGGAGCCTAGCTCTTAACCACCAAGGCACATGGCTGCCTTGCACAACTTGAGGACACAGACCATCAGGTAAATTTACCAATGAACTATCCAGCAAGGGGCACAGAGCTAAGCACATAGTAAGTGCTTCACCAAGCACCAGATACCACGGAAGAGGTGGGAGATTTGGGATGGCTACCTTTCCCCCTCAGGTGTTAACAGAGAGTTACAAATATGTATGGCATAGACTAAAATGGGTTTAAAATACAAGCTTTACACATTTACTCAACATGAGCATAAAACCCTCTCAGAGAGATCCCAGGGATGACACCAGGAGGATGTCCCAGGCTTACCTGTCCCCGCATGACAGCAATCTGCTTATGGAACTGGCCCCTATCGAATCCAGGATCTTTCTGCAAAAGAAGGGCAGAAGGAGATGGAACCTGCATGAATCCCTCAGAAGAACCCGTTTTCCTCCCCCAGTTAGAAACTTTCTAATAAAGAGAACCTACATGAAGCTTCAGAGACTTAGTGAAATTAACCACCACCCCAAGAACTCCCTGTTTCACAGATGGGGAAATAGAGAACAAGTAACTATTTTGTCCTCAGTCTCTTTATTAATGCTAGAGAACTCCAGGTGCTAGTGCTCCATTTGAAAATGAGAGCTCTGCAGATACACTGCAGCCACATGACACAAAGGACACAAACCAGTGTGATTCATCACAGCTGCCAATTTTTTTCAAACCAACTCAAACCAGGTCTTGCTGTCCACAGGGGGGAATCTTGCTCTTCATTGGCTAACACAAGCCAGAAGGGTGTTTCCATTCTCTTTGGGCTTGTATCAGGACCAATTAGAAAAACCACTGGAATTCTTTCTTCTATATGGTTATAAGGCTGAGGTTCCCAGGGCTAACCTTGAAGAGTTCATATAGGTCCTCCTCCAAGTCCTTGACGAAGTTAGGGTCTGATATCTTTGGAAGAATCAGATCTTTGATCTCCTGAGAGAATGGGACTTTTGCCTGGGGCAACCAGGCCCAGTAAAAAGGATCTGAAAAGAGGAAAAGTCAAAAGCAAAGCTGGTGTTGAAAAAATCCCTGCCCATCTATGTCCTCCACCTATCAGAGCACTGGCAAAAGTAGGATACTGCTCTTATTTGAAACACAACAGAAAATGGAAGTTATAGGGGGGCTTCCCTGGTGGCGCAGTGGTTGAGAGCCCGTCTGCCGATGCAGGGGACACGAGTTCGTGCCCCAGTCCGGGAAGATCCCACATGCCACGGAGCGGCTAGGCCCGTGAGCCATGGCCACTGAGCCTGTGTGCCCGGAGCCTGTGCTCCGCAACGGGAGAGGCCACGACGGTGAGAGGCCCGCGTACCGCAAAAAAAAAAAAAAAAAAAAAAGTTATAGGGGCTGTTAACCCTAAAGGTTACACAGTAAGTGGAGAAACTGGGCTTCAAACCCAGGTCTGCCTAATCCCTGAGCCTGTGCACTTTCCCAGACATTATATGACTTTCCAAGATGTAAGCCTATCTAGAAGCAATTACTTGCCACCGAAACACTGAGATGCTCCTTCTGAAAAGACAGACAAGTACTGCAAAGGGACTAGTGACCCTCTACTTGTATCTTTCCCTTTCTAAAGGTTTCTCAGTTATAATGGAGCAGGGGCTGGCTTCTAGAATGTCAACATGGAAGACAGAACACTGACAGCAGCTTGTATTTAGAAACACAAATAGAATAAATTATGATAAGACAGTCCTCAGAAAGAATAAGAAAAATGCAAAGCAGAGATGCGAAAACTCAACTCTGTGCTTCAAATGGGAATAATGTAAGGTAAAAATTATAATAGCTTACATTATGGAGTAGTTGCCATGTGCCAGCCATTGTGCTCAAGTGCATGAGCTGCATTATTTCATTAATTCTTAGAACAATCCTGTGATAGAGGAATTATTATCTTCATTGCACACATAAGAAAACTGAGACTGAGCAAGAAAAGAGCCAGACCACAGTGGTCTTGAGACTTACACGCCCTCCAGGAGTCAGGATGTTTCAGGGGGAAAGCCAGCCCATTGTCTATGGCAGCCACCTTGATAACAGGCTCCTTCACCACCACCCAGTCTGTGTCCTGAAGAGCAAAGGAAGATTAAATATTTATTGAGTCCCACCTGCCCCAGGCCCTTTAAAGTAGTAGCAAAGCATCCCATCTCAACCTCCTCAGGCATCAGTTCTTACTCAACCTCTGAACTGGTTTCCATATTGTTACCTGACTTAATACATTCATGGCACTTTGATTTGGCTAATTCAAGCTTCCCGGAGTCCCTTTCTTATCTTAGAAAAGCTGCCCTTCCCCAAGAGTTGCCACAGTCCTTGGTAACATGGGAAATGACAATAACAAAAGATAACTATAAGCCATTCCTCCTAGGGAAAGGCAGTGAGAATCCTGCGAGTATAAAAAAAAAGAAAGAAAAGTCAATTATCAGTCAGCCAAGGTCCTTTGGTGTGGACCTTGACTCAGATGCCACTTCAGTGGTGGTGACCACATTTTCTAGTAAGATAACAGAACCATGGAAGATAACAGCTGGCTGCTCTTGCATAAGGGAGTCTGTTCCCCTGCTTCAGTGATACATTAAAAGGAAAAGGACAAGAGCTGAATGCAGAGAGAGCGGAGCAGACTGCCTGTGACAGCAGCCCATGTCAGACATTCCCATGACTGTCTACTTGGCTCTATGTTCAGGTTAACTAGTGCCACCACAGGAATAGGGCATGTGGGTCCAGGATACCTGCATCAGAATCCTCTGGGATACCTTATTTAAGGTGTGAAATCCTCAGTTTTACCCCAGACCTAATGGAGGAAAGGCTTATACTTATCTTACGGAAAAACCCGAGTGAACTTTTTGGCCAACCCAATAAAATCTGTACTTTTTTTTTTGGCCACTCTGCACAGTGTGTAGTATCTTAGTTGCCCAACCAGGGAGTGAACCCGCACCACTTGTACTGGAAGCACAGAGTCCTAACCACTGGACCGCCAGGGAAGTCCCCTGAATCTGTACTATTTTTAGTAAGCTCTTCAGGTGATTCTGATGTACAGAATTTGAGAACCACTATTACAAAAGGAAGTAAAAACACTATGAGGATGTGTTAACTAATCTTATCGTGGTAAACATTTTGCAATATATACATCAAATCATCACACTGTACATCTTAAACTTGCACAATATTATATGTCAATCATATCTCAGTAAAGCTGGAAGAAAAAAAAAACACTATAAAGAATAAAAGCCAACCTCACTCTCCTTCTCCAGGTAGCCCTCCTGCTAATTTTTTTAAAAGTGCAGATTGAACAGGGATGGGGAAGTGTGGTGGAGTATAAAAGCAATGAGAGGGTAAAGAAAGTTGCAGGAAGCAGCTTTTTCTAAACTGATGTTCTGTGGTATTGTATTCTTGTAAGAAAAGTATTCCATGGTCAAAAGGTTTAGAAATCACTGAGCCAAACAAAATCACACAGAGGCACTAACGCACTATTTCTCAGACCTGTACTGTGCTACTATGCAATGTGAATCTCCAAAAAAGGCACAAAGTATGTAATATGTTCCAAACTTATTTGTACTTTTCTTCATTCTATCCCTATCATTATTCCTTAAAAAACAAATTGAGAAAAGCTCTCAATTTATTCTTTTAAGAATTTATTCTTAAAAAACAAATTGAGAAAAGCTCTTCCAAATATTAACCTATCAATTTTAAAGACATGTGCTATCCTGATTCCTCTGAACTTATGTGACCTAAATATCACCCCACTACATGCTTTCATATTATGCATATACTACACCTCATCCTCTCCTTCAAGATATAGATCAACCACTTACCCGAGAGCTAGCACTATCCATTGGACAGTCATATTTAATCAGCCAGTTGTCATTGCCTCGATCTGTGAACAGAAATATGAAGTTAGTAGAAAAAACTGGGGTGATTTTCACTTTCAGCAATGATGAACTAGATACTCTGGACACTTGGGGACCAATCATCCTACTAAGAACAACTACAAAAAACAGATAAAATATTTTTATTCTTATTTATTTATTTATTGGCCATGCCACATGGGATCTCAGTTCCCTGAACAGGGATTGAACCCACTCCCCCTGCAGTGGAAGCGTGGAGTCTTAACCACTGGACCGCCAGGTAAGTCCCTGGATAAAATATTTTTAAATCTCTTGAAGGCACTGGAGATTTTATAAGACCCTTAAGAGTTAAAGTGTCATGATCTGGGAGAAAAAGGTAATCCAGAGAGGGGAGTCCAGCATTCGTGACTTCTTTTCTCTTACAGCACCTGCTGATTTGGGAAGAGGTGGCTGTGAGGTAGAACAGTGTTCTAATAGCACTGGGGACCTAGGAAGACAAAGTTGTAGCCTGATGATGGATAAGGTGGGGGAACCCTGATAAATCATCCATGCTTTTGGTTGAAACCTGAAAGGCTACAACCCTGGAAGTAAGCAGAATTTCCCAGCAATACCTGAAGTTAAAGTGATCCTGGGTTGCTGATGACCCTAGCTGCTTGCCAAAAGCAAACATCTCCTTCCAGACAGGATTTATACCAACATCTTAGGCCTCCAAATGTTTCTATAATTTCTGATATACGATATCTGACAATTAAAAATAATGAGGTATACAAAGAGACAACATGACACAAATAAAAACAAGAAAAACAAAAGAAAATTAAAACCAAATCTACAGGGGCCCCAAATAATGAACATAGAGACTCTGAAATGTTCAAGGTAAAATCCTTAATATGTTTAAGAAGATAAAAGGTAAAACTAAGAACATCAGCAGAAAACAGGAATCTATGAAAAGAATCAAATAAAAATTCAAAAAATGAAAAATACAGTTAACAAAATTAAGAACTCAGTAGATAAGTTTAATAGCAGATTGTGCAAAAGAAAGTAGTGATTTAAAAGACAGACCACAAGAAATAAATCAGAATAAAGCACCCAGGAAAAAAAGATATATACATGAATGTATACCTAACAACATATAATTTGGAGTCCCAGAAGGAATAGAGAGAAAAATAGGCAGAAGTAATATTTAAAGAGACAATAGCTGAGAATTTTCCAAAAGTGACAAAACATATCAAACTATAGATTCAAGGAAGCCTGTATATACAAAGGAAAATATACCTAGGTATATCACAGTAAAAATGTTGAAAACCAAACACAGAGTAAATCTCAAAAAGATCTAGAGAAAAAGACAGATTACATTCGAAAAGGCAACAGTAATATGGACAACTTACTTCTCCACAGAAACCGTGGGAGCAAGAAGATAATGGAATTTTTTTTAAATACTGCTAAAAGAAAATAATTGCCAATCCCAAATTCTATACCCAGCAAAAATATTCCTCAAAAATGAAGCTGAAATAAAGATATTTTCAGACATCAAAAAATAGGAAATTAATCACCAGCAGACTAATAAATAATAAAAGTCATACATGAAAAACCCACAGCAAACATCATACTCAGTGGTGAAGAGACCAAAAGCTCTTCTTCTAAGATCCTGAACAAAGCAAAAATGCCCACTTTTACCATTTCTATTCAACATAGTACTGACAGACCAGAGCATTATGCAAGAAAAAGAAATAAAAGGCATCCAAACTCCAAATAAAAAGGTAAAATTATCTCTGTTTGTAGATGATATGATCTTATATGTAGAAAATCCTAAAGATTCCACAAAAAACTGTTAGAACCAATAAATAAACTCAGCAAAAGTATCAGGATACCAAGTCGACCGCAAAAATCAGTTGCATTTCTATTCAGTAACAATGAACAATCCAAAAAAGGAAATTAAGAAACAAATCCAGGGACTTCCCTGGTAGCGCAGTGGTTAAGAATCTGCCTGCCAATGCAGGGGACACAGGTTCAAGCCCTGGTCCGGGAAGATCCCACATGCTGCAGAGCAACTAAGCCTGTGCACCACAACTACTGAGCCTGTGCTCTAGAGCCCGCGAGCCACAACTAGCAAGCCCACGCACCGCAACTACTGAAGCCTGCACGCCTAGAGCCTGTGCTCTGCAACTAGAGGAGCCGCTGCAATGAAAAGGCCACATACCGCAATGAAGAATAGCCCCCACTTGCCACAACTAGAGAAAGCCTGTGTGCAGCAATGAAGACCCAATGCAGCCAAAAATAAAAACAGAGAAAAAAGACTCTGTGCTCCCAGTGCAGGGGGCCCAGGTTCGATCTCTGGTCAGGGAACTAGATCCTGCACGCTGCAGCTAAAAGATCCCGCATGCCGCAACAAAGATCCCATGTGCCACAACTAAGAGCAGCAAAGATCTCATGTGCCACAACTAAGACCCAGAGCAGCCAAATAAATAAATAATTATTTTAAAAACGAAAGAAAGGAAGAAATCCATTTACAATAGCATCAAAAAGAATAAAATACTTAGACATTAGTTTACCAAGGAGGTGAAAGACTTGCATAATGAACACTACAAAACATTGCTGAAAGAAATTAAAGACATAAATAAATGGAAAGACACCCCACGTTAATAGAATGGAAGACTTAATATTGTTAAGACATCAATACTACTTGAAGTGAAGCAACCTAGAAATTTAATGCAATTCTATAAAAATCCCAATGATCTTTTTTGCAGAAATAGAAAAGCTCACCCTAAAATTCATATTGAATCTCAAGGGACCCCAAATAGCCAAAACAATCCAGAAAAGGATCAAAGTTGGAGGACTCACATTTCCTCCAAAACTTTCAAACTTACTACAAAACTTACTACGAAGCTATAGCAATCAAAACAGTGTGGTACTGGCATAAAGACAGACCAATGGACTAGAACAGAGACTCTAGAAATAAACCTTTGCATTTATGATCAAACAATTTTTGACAAGGATAGGAAGACCATTCAATAGGGAAAAGACCGTATTTTCAACAAATGGTGCTGGGAAAACTGGATATCTATATACACAAGAACGAAGTTGGATCCTTACCTAACACCATATACAAAAATTAACTCGAAATGGATCCATGACCTAAATCTAAGACCTAAAACTATAAAATTCATAGAAGAAAACAGAGGGCAAAGCTTCATGACCTTCGATTTGGCAGTGATTTCTTAGATATGACACAAAAGGCATAGATTAAAAAAAGGAAAAAAAATACTTCATGAAAAATTTTCAATTAATTGCATCAAAAGACACTATCAACAGAATAAAAAGGCAACCCACAGAATGGGAAGAAATAGTTGCAAGTCATGTATCTGATAAGGGATTAATATCCAGAATATATAAAGAACTCCTACAACTCAACGAAAATAAAACAACCCGATTCAAAGATGCGCAAAGGACTTGAACAGACATTTCTCCAAAGAAGAAATGCAAATGGCCAAAAAGCACATGAAAAGATGTTCAAGATCACTAATCATTAGGGAAATGCAAATCAAAACTACAATGAGATACCACCTCATACCTATTAGGATGGCTACTATCAAAAAAACAGAAAATAACAGGTGATGGTGAAGATGTGGACAAATTGGAACTCTTGTGCACTGCTGATGGGAATGTAAAATGGTGCACCTGCTATGGAAAACAGTACGGCGGTTCCTAAAAAAATTCTCAACATAGAATTACCATATGATACAGCAATTCCACTTCTGGGTATACACTCAAAAGAACAGAAAGCAGGGTTTCAAAGATATTTGTACACCCACGTTCATAGCAGAATTATTCACAATAGCTAAAACGTGGAAGCAACCACGAAGCAAGTTTCTGTAGACAGATTAATGGATGAGTGAAATGTGGTATATACACACAATGGACTAGTATTCAGCCTTAAAAAGGAAAGAAATTCTGACATAGCCTACAATATGGATGAACTTTGAGGACATTATGCTAAGTGAATAAGCCAGCCAGAGAATGAAAATGCTGTATAAGTCCACCTAGATGAGGTATTTAAAGACAAAACTGTCAAGTGATAGGCCAGGCTACCATGAATGACTAGAGATCAAGGATAAGAGGACTCTTCGTGTTGCTTTGGGAGAGCCAAAGTGTCTTCTGTCTGGGACCGGGAAAGAGGCAAAGATAAAACGTAAATACTCACCACTCCTGATAACTACACATGATGTGCCTGAACAAGGCTTGTCTAGGAAAAGTATTTTCAAGACCCTCTCCAAATGTGCATAACCCTTATGTCTTAGACTAAACTCATCCTGATAGGGTACTCTGATACTAAGCTCTGCAAGCCTCCAGGCCTCCCCCGTGCCTCATCACAGTCTGGCACAGGGCACAGGACCACCCACAGCTGCTCACCAGTGTTGCGGATGATGTAATCCAGCACCACCAACCGCTCAAACTGTAGCAGTAGTTGCCGGTTAGTGTTCTCAGGGAGAGGTTCTGCTTCAAAACGACGTAGCCAGTAGTCTGCATCTTTGTACCCTTCAACAAAGAGCTGGAATGAACCAACCTGCAACCAAAAAGGAAGAATAAAGGTATTTCCCTACAGCCCAAGTGCAAAGATCCCAGGAGTAAGCCAGGTACCCACTAAGGCCCTGTGGAGTTTATATCAGGAAAGGGTTGTGACAGTAATTGCTCATCCAAATTCAAGAAGCCCAGCTAAATGGTCCAGAGGAGTAAAGTGAGAAAGTTAGGGTCTCTTTGGAGAATTATTCCTCAAACCTTAGGCCCTTAACAGAAATGAGCAAGACAGAAGCCTCCCGGCAGACTACTCAAGAGTCCGTAGGTAAGTCTGTTGACACCTTGCTTCATCACTTGGATGATTATGCCACTATAAATCATCACCTTTGGTAAGCCACCTAGGCGCAGTCTATACCTTTGGCGGTAGCCCGATGCGGTTAAACCGCTGCCCAACTTTTGGCACTTTTTCCAGCGCAAGCCGCTTGCCCCTGGACTTCACTCGGTCAATGGCACTGTAGTTGAAGGTCTCACTGGCCAGGTATACTACCTAGAGTGGAAATAGAAGAGACACCTAGGTTAGAGTCAAATTTAAGGAACTATACCACTATGGCAGAGAATAGCTAGATGTTCACCAATACTGTTCCTCTTCCGCACATAGAAGGAATGCATTTCTCAGCCTTTCTAGCTGCTGAGTATATGACTAGTTCAGGCCAAGAGAATGTTGACAAAGTGATGTATGCCCACTACTTCCAGGCCTGGCCCCCAAAATCTCCCATGATCTTTAGCTCATGTTCCCCAATCTGTGCCGCTGGAAATGAAGGGCTCTGAGATGGCAAAACCACATCATGGAAAGATCCCAGATCTCTTGCCGCCATCTGGAGTGACATGGGATCTAGGAGAGCTGCCTAACTGGCATGGGTCTTGATGTGAGCAAGAAATAAACTCCTACTGTGTTAAACCACTGCAATTCAGGGGTTGTTACAGCAGCTAGCATGAATTACCCTGACCACTACAGCTACCTCCTGGGTTAGGAGAAGATGGCCCAGTGCCTAGTTTCTCTCCAAATAAAAACAAATTGCAATTTACTCTATACCCTTTTATTTCCTGTTGAATTCTGTACCATGTACAATTATTTACATTCAAAAATTAAACAAATATTAAAATTGGTTTTAATTTTTAGTGAGTTGCTATATATTTACATAGACTGTATCTAGAATATTACACAAGAAACTAGTAATAACAGCTGCCTCTGAGGAAGGAAACCAAGTGGCTGGAAGACAGGGGTGGGAGAGAGGCTGAATTACTCTTCTTTGTTTACTCTACTGTAATTTTTGCACTAGATGCATGCATTACCTATTCAAAAAAAATTTTAGGCCACCAATATTACAATTGATTGTCAAACTGCAGTGATATCACTGCAATCCATAATCCATATGTGTGTCCATTATCACACTTATCACACTGTCTCGTGATTATCCATTTGTATATCTAACTTGTTTCTTAAGACTAAAGAAATGTGGGGTGGATGAGAACATCTTATTTACATTAGCATCCCTAGTACCTAACACAGTGCCTGGCACATGCTCATTTATTAAGTGAATGAATGAATGAGTTACGAGCTTCTTTCAGAGATAGCTATAAGTGAGTTTTACCATATAAATACCTAAAATCAAATTTATAAGAAAATTCTTTCTTTTCCTAAGCCTTGCAAAATTCATTACAAATAACTAATTATTTTGCCCCCGAAATCTCAGAGACAGCATAAAATAATTCCCTTCCTCCCATCCATCCATCCATCCATCCATCCATCCAGTTTTAACAGAGTACCTAAAACGGATGTGCAAAGTACTGTAGGTTAGCACTCTCTGCCTTACAAATCTGGAAACACAGGCACAGGAATAAAGGGGAAAAAAGGCTTTCCTAAGACTACCTTGCCAGTTTCCATGGTGAAAACACTGGCTCTCAAGCCATAAACCACCCTTTCCCCCCATGAGATTTATTTTCGATCAATTTTTGTAACAAACCACTCTTTCCCTATGACTAATGAAACTATCACAACCTGAAACCTTGCAGCAACAGAGAGCAGAGATAGCGATCGAGTGAGAATTACAGCCTTACTGTTTGAAGCTCCATCTCAACATGAGCCCCGTTTCCATAGTGACAGATGCTCTGATCAACTGGATAGAATCCTGTCACAAGGGTGGGGACGGAGGGAGGGGAGAGATTTCCTCTTACTATTGTTCAACAGCTGTAATGTAAAGCTTGCAAATATATGTGGGTATTTTTGGCTTGTTTGTTTTGTTTTAGCATTATTTACTTATTTATTTATTTATTTATTTATTTTTGGCTGCATTGGGTCTTCCTTGCTGTGCATGGACTTTCTCTAGTTGCGTTGAGCGTGGGCTACTCTTCATTGTGGTGCATGGGATTCTCAGTGCAGTGGCTTCTCTTGTTGTGGTTTCTCTTGCTGCGGAGCACGGGCTCTAGGAGAGCAGGCTTCAGTAGTTGTGGTGCACATGCTCAATAGTTGTAGCTTGCAGGCTCTAGAGCGCAGGCTCAGTAGTTGTGGCGCACGGGCTTAGCTGCTCCGCGGCAGGTGGGATCTTCCCGGACCAGGGCTCGAACCTGTGTCCCCTGCATTGGCAGGCAGATTCTTAACCACTGCGCCACCAGGGGAGTCTCACAAATGTATGTTAAGCTTGCAAAGTTCTGTCTCATCTCAGTCTCATGGAAGACAAGTGTTTTTGTTGTTGATTTTTTGATGTAAAGGATCCTCAGGCCTCATTAAGGTTCTCTAACAGGGAAAGAGGAAGCCCAGAGATAAGGAAGAAAGGGATTGTGTGACATTAATGATTAGAATAGTCATAAAAATACCACAGGCGAAGATGTACGGAGTGTTTATACTGTGCCAGCTGCTGGGCTACATGTTCAACATGGATTAACTTGGGCAATCTTCACAGCCACTCTCTAAAGTAGGACCTCTTTACGTCCCTATTTTTATAGTGAGGAGACTAAATGGGCAGGGGATGTGGGGGTGACTTGCCCAAGGGTCACCCAGTAAAGCGCTGCAGCACCAGAATTTGGACTCAAGCCTTCTGATTCTTAGGCACGGCACTCGAGGAGCACAGGCAAAGCAGACAGGCACAGGGCATGGGTGGTCTGCTATTTACCCAGCAAAGAAAGGAAATTACAGTGATGAGATAGAAGCATTTCTAGACTCTAAGAGGGGCCTAGTAGGAGGATTTCAGGTTAGGCAGGAGATCTTAGGAGCTTTAATTATCATACAAGATGTTCAATGTGCCGTTTAACCATACGCACACAGAGAGAACTAAGTATAAAGGGAAGGAATGAGCTGCACAAGGCCAGGCAGTGACTTAGGTGTCAGATGGGAGCTACAAGCCCGGAACTACAATCAAACATTCTCTCCATTGGCCTGAGGTTGGGGGATCTCTGTTACTGTTTTTTCATGGTTTGGTATCTATCCACTGATTCCGCTGGTACTTAAGGAATGCTTACTATAAGTATAGTACTTTGCTAGGTGCTAAGAATGAGAGAAGGAAATTTCAAGAAGTGGTCCCTGATTTCTACAACCTTAACAAATTAGTTGGCTTATTTGAAGTTTGGTGGCAAAGGAGCAGACACATTTAAACATCCACAACAATCACATTTTCTTTTTTTTTTATTATTATTATTTTTTTAATCACATTTTCTTCTAACATACCCTGGGAAAACAGAAAAAGCAGATTTGAAGGGAAGCTCCTGTCTGCTGATCAGGCCCTTTGCCCACAGCCTGCTATCTAAACCGGCAAAGAAAACCTTAAGCAGGGGTTTTTAATCTAGATCCTATGGGTCAAAGGGTGGACTTCAACTTGTCTATGAACCATCCTCCTGAAATTATATGCAATAATTGCAAATATATGTATTTTTTGTGGAAACAAGATTTATAGCTTTTATCAGATTTTCAAAGAGGATTAAGACCCAGAGATACAAAGATGCCCCTGCAGCCTTAAAGCATCAGATCAGAGTTCCACCTTAAATTGTTACTAAATCTCAGGGAGCCACATACTAAATGAGTGACGACGTGTCCTTAGATGTTCATATGCTGACCAGCAGACTTCTTCCCCTCAGAACCCTTGGAAGGTTTCATGAGACACCCTGTAGTACAGAGGTTCTTAACCTAGTGTCAGTAAACCTCCTGAAATTGTATGCAATAAATTCTATATTAAAGCATGTTTTTGAAAGGGGCGAGGGGGCGAGGGGGTGGGGGGCGGGTATGGTCCAGACCCTTCAATAGAACCTCACCTAAGTCTATAACACATACAAGGTATGTACAAATCCATTCTAAGTGTGGAATGTGGAATTGCCTGGATCTGGGAACCCGATTTTGTTATGTTCAGACAAGTACCAGAATTCCATAGCATAAAGATGGGTGAGGAGAATTCCATGTCAGTTCCCTGTAGGTGTTCAGGCCAGACCTTTACTCTAACCCTCAGCCAATCCTAGAGTCCTCCTTGGCATACCTTGCATTAGTGCTTAGCTGACATCAGCTAGTCCATTCTAGACTGTATCTAAATCCTGGAATAGCTCAGAAATCTAACAGAGTAAGCTACAAAAGTAGCTAGGTTTCTAACCAGCTTGGGGTTACCTGGGATCCAAAGACCCAGGGAGCCCATACATGGGCATCAGGTCAGTGAACTTCCTGAAACTGTGTGCAGAAAATTTATGTGTATCCTTCTCAGGATAGCTTTCATCACATGATCAAACCATGAGCTGAAACCCATCACCCCTACCAAAAAAAAGGGCTGAGAACCCTAGACTCAGGGCACAAATAGCCGTCACTGGATCTAGCAGTCCCATTAACACGTAGCAGGGCTTAGGTCCAGGAAAACTCTGGCCAGGCAGTAAGGCTTCCTGGAGACTAACCTTTGTACGGGGTACAATGTTGAGTTCCAGTTTTTGGTCCACCAGGCTGGCCCCTGCCTCTGAGAGATAGCCCTGGTTGAGGACAAGGCAGTCACGGCCAAAGCAGCAGGGACAGCACAGCTTTTGTAGCCACTTGGTCCACTTAGGATTAAGATGCCCATATGGCTCTTCATTCTTGGGTTTGAAAACAGCAATGATTTTCTACAGAGACAAAAGAAAAAGAGGATGTTAGAGGCAAGTTGATTAAAGTAGCTCACAGACCAGGTCAGCAGGAATCTAGAAAGAAATGAGAGGGCATAGGCAGACAATCCCTACGTACAGTTAGACACTGGCTTCTCCCCCAGCTTGTAAGGGGAAGACACCAGCTCACATGAGCAGCTGAGAGACCCCCTGCCAGAAAGGGCTGTGGCCAGAGAAGATGCCAAGTCTGGTATATACGGTACAACAGATTTTAACACCATCAAACCCCAACTTCTAAGGTACACTCATACATGCTGTTGTTCTGCATCAATTATGGAAAGACTCAAAAAAGTATCAGCTGAAAGAAAATTAGTAAGGTCTTATAGAATGAGGTTAAGAAAGTTCTTTCATCAATGGTAGTTTCCTCCATCGGCCTTACTATTCCACACCCACCCCCTCTGCGTGTTAACAAACCTTAAAAAAGTTTAGGAATGACAAACTAAGAAAGTAATGGAAGAGAAAAATCACAGCAGGAAAAAGGATCTGCTACCTGGTTAGAATGGGGTTCTTTTAAGTAATTCTGATAGGCAAGAGATCAGGACATGAGAGGCCACAAAGATTAAGATCCATCTTCTCTAGCAGACAGTAACTTAATCCTCAAAGATCCTTGGACCTATGGGATGCTGCTGCAATCTAGAAACTAAGGCCTTCCCTCCTGAAGGTTTCTTCCCCAAGCCAGTCAGCCCTCTGAGGTTGTTTTATATTTATGTCATTCCTTCCAGTCCCCAAGCTGGTACTTTCAAAGGAAGAAAAGTAAAGTAAATATGCTATTCAAGTGATTCATCTTTATATCATATGACTCTCCCTCTCCCCTCACCCCACAGCCAACTCAAGCTAGTCTAGGTCATAAGTCATTTTCCTGTGGGTGTCACTTCCTGAATCGCTGGTCACAGCAAAAAACATAAATCCACCTGCCTGCATTAAGCACTCATATTAGGAATTGGCTAGGCACATGTCTGAAACAATAACTCGTCAATCTTGAGGACAGTCCCTTCAAGAAGCCTTGCAAGGATTTGAGAGGGCAAGAGAAATACAGAACTTTCCTCCTCCAAAAGAATCAATTTATTCTTAATGATAAACAAACTTACTTATTCACCAGAAAAAGTCAAATGCATATATTCATATTATTAGTCTTCAGAATTACATTCTTATCTAAAGTGGCTAGGAAGAGGCCTATTTTAGCAATCTTCCTCTCTGTCTCTGTACCCCTGGAACCCTGGGCTCTGAATCACACAGGAGCAGTAGTAAGTGGCTTACCATACAGAGAATGACTGATGACTCCAATGTAACTCTCTGGAACCTGGGCAGTGAAACCACAGTACAACTTGAGGCCCACCCCAGAACCCACCAGTCAGTTCAACTGAGGCACAATGTGGAGTTCTGCAAGCTGGTCCCCAATGAGAGGGAAACCAAGACATTCCTACTATTAGTGAGGCTGAAAAATAACAGGGCTGAGGCTTAAATACTTCCACTTAAAGAAAGCAGAACTTGGGAATTCCCTGGCAATCCAGGGGTTAGGGCTCTGCACTTCCACTGCAGGGGGCACAGGTCTGATCCCTGGTCGGGAAACTAAGGTCCCGAAAGCCACACGGTGCAGCCTGCAGCCGGGGGAAAAAAAAAAAAAAGAAAGAAAAGAAAAGAAAGCAGAACTTGAAGGCCACCATTGCAGCCAAGCATCTTTTATAGACTGACCTCTCAAATTTCTCAATTTCCTTCCACCATAAGGAGAATCAGAAAGCACTTTGTTGACTCTAAAAGCATTAGTAATCGTGGTTCTCTCAGTATTACAAGGGTTTCATTAAATAATAATGCCTGGAATGGACAAATAGGGGAATGGCAGGCTGGGAAGGATGGAGGAACAGAAGGACATTCAGACAAAAGGGGAGACAAGTGCCTTTCAGGACTAAGCATTGCCTCAGTTCCATTCAATTCTGCCAACATTTCCTCAGTACCTAGTTCTTATAAGACAGTGCATCAGCACTCTGTGGGTTTCCTAGATAGACACATAAAGCAGCCCCTGGCCTAATTTCCAAAGCTAATGCTAACGTCAAATAATCAACTGTGTTACAGAACACTCAAGAATATTCTCCTAATTCATAGAAAACAAACTCTAAAGCCACCCACCAATATTTGGTTGAGAAAGAAAATAACTACTGCCTAACGTTTCACCAACCTTTCTCTTCTTTAATATACTTTCAATTCCTTTATCACATTTAGGAGAAAGCTTCAGTTTGATGCCAATATTTTAAAAACACCCTCCCTTAACACCCACTTACTAAAACCCCTTTTAATAAAGGGGTTAAGGTGCAGGTAGCTCAAGTCGCAGCAATCCATGAACTTGGGGATAAAAACAGCACGGCACAAGGAAGCAAGGGGCCACTCACTGGCTGGTGCCAGACCCACAACCAGTTCCTGAAACCTGGAACCCAAAAGGGTTTCCTATATCTATGCAGCAGCCCCACGGAGGAGTGTACTATGCTGTGCTAAAATCTAACACAGTTCAAGCACATCACTCATACTATGCAGTGAAATATGCAAAAATAACGCATAATAAACAGGGGTTTTTTTAAGTTTGGTAAACACAAAGTGGACGGTTCTCAAACTTTTTGGTTTCAAGGTCCCTTCAAACTCTTAAAAACTATTAAAGACCCCAAAAGCTTTTATATACACGGGTAAAATCTATATTTGCTGTACTAGAAATTAAAACTAAAATGTTAAAACTATTTATTAATTTACCTAATCATAAAAATAAGCCTATTACATGTTAACATAAGTGACATGTTTTTATGAAAAATAACTATATTTTAAAAAACATTTAGTGAGAAGACTGGCATTGTTTTACATTTTGCAAATCTCTAATGTTTGGCTCAATAAAAGACAACTATATTCTCACATCTTCTTTAAAATTCAATCTGTTTCAATATCATACATCATGTGACCTCTGGAAATCTCTGCTGTACACTCATAAGGAAATGAGAGTGAAAAAGGCAAGTCTGTATTCTGTAGAGGTTGGATGCAAACAGCATTCTTTGACTTAGCTATTTAGGTAGAGAAGGCTTATTTACATGTTAACTTTTACAAAAGAGAGGGATGGACTACTCCAAATATATGAGACTCTGAAAGAAGATGGGATCTAAGTAGAATGTAACAAAAGAGATTCAGCCTGTATTTATTTTCCTATCCACTGCCATCGACCCAACCTGCCTCATCCATTACAACTTGCAGCCTGGGACAGCTCCCTATAACAGATGGCAGTTGATGCTTAAAAATCTCCAGAACTACACCTATATATGGTATACAAACATGACTGTGTCTTAACATTTTAGTAATCAATAAGTTACTCTGTTTGAGATCTTTATTCTTTATTTGGCTATTAGTGTCATTCTCAACTGAATGTTAGGACATCAAAATTTCCTGGAGGGCACAGGTGGTTAGAAGAAACACATTCAATATTACAACATAATTTTATATTTGAAAAATGGAAAATAATACTGTACTGTTTTCATGACAAACTCTTGGTGAATAAAGTATTTTTAAAAGGTTGAAAATTACTGATACAAGGCCAAGCTCCTAGAACATGTGAGCAGTACCTGTAGAATTGTGTCGCAAACACCTATGAGCATTATCTAATGAATTACTATTCTCAATATGAAAGGATCATCTCAGAATTATACTACTTTTGCTTTATTCAGTGCCACGTATCCAAGAAAGCCTAATCCAGAGGTCAGTGGGCATGTAACTTAAAAACGAAACAAAACACTCTGAACTCCTGCTAAGCACCAGGAATTAGGCCAGGGGCTTTCATGTGTGGTACCTCATTTACTCCTCCCAATAAACTAGTCAATCACATGCTGTTCTATGTTTTAGCAACATGAACACCTAGAATTACTAGCCTCTCAAAACAGAAAATTCTCAAAAAATACTTTCGTAGATGATTGAGCATGAGACCTGAAGCACAAGGATGTATGTAGATGAGGAGGGTAATATGAGCACTCTACCATGACTCCTGATCCAGCATTTTCCATCTTACTGTTCCAGGTCCCTTACTTGCTCATCCTGAGGAAGGAACCACCCTACAATGGGAAATGGAATCAGGGCTGTTATCTTTAAGAACCTTTCAGACTATCCAGCTCCAAAGTACCTGTGGCAGAAACTGCTGGTTCCCCCAATCTCTGTTCCCTCTTCTTCCTTGGACACAGGTCCCTGATTTTTAGCTGGGCAAAATAAAGACTACAGTTCCCAGCCACTACTGCAGCTAAGTTCTGGACGATGGGATGTAAGGAGAAGAGTCTGGTGCAACTTCTAGGAAACGTCCTACAGGGAAAGGGCATCCTCTCCCTCTTCCTCTCCCTCTCCTTCTTCCAACTGGCTGAAAAGCAGGCAAGATGTCTGCAGTTTGAGCAGCCATCTTGGATCACAAAGTGGAAGCCACATGCTAGGGATGGCTGACCAGCCGGACGGTCGGATGCATATTGTTCATACCGCGTCCATGACAAAGGAAAATGCCATCCCAGCTCTGAGCAGTCTGTAGACTTCTTTTAGGAGAGTCAAATATACTTTTAGTCAAGTTATTATTATTTTAAATTTTCTGTCACACACAGCCAAATTTAGTCTTAACCAATATGGTAGCTGAAGAGAGAAACCAGAGATTCAGATGACTAACTCTGAGGCAGCAGGACATAGTAGTTAGGAGCATGAACGCTGGAGCCAGTCTGCCTGGGTCTGAATCCTGCCTCCTACTTAATAGCTGTGACACCCTGGGCAAATTAGGTATACTGTGTGCCTCAGTGTCATCATCTGTGGGGGCAATAATAGTACCTACCTCTGAAGGTGTTATGAGTATTAAGTGAATTATTATTTGTAAAGCATTTTAAATAGTACCTGGCATACAGTAAATGCTATCTACGTATTTTTAAATAAAATAGTTAAACACATTTGCAGCAAGGCCAAAGATGACAAAACTAACTACAGTGAGTCTATGCTCCAGTATAACCCACCATAGCAGTTAAGAAGTGATCCTCTGCTCTGAACCACATTTTCCTCAGTGTGAACAGGATGGTTACACTAATAAGTTTTATCCAGTCATATGTGTCTTGACTTCCCCTCTAAGAAAGGACAGTGGCCAGGAAATTTGAGTGACTAAGATCCTGCAAATCAGCAAGAAGCATACCCATAGTGTGTCATTCTCTGTGGCCTATGTACTGAGGTGGTAGTACTTTACCTGCCAGGTAGAATTGAGAGATCATATTACTCCCACCTGTCAGAGCACCAGAACACTTCTCTGCTGACCTGACACACTTCCAGTGTTACAGTGGAGCTGTAACAGTGTCATGAAAGAAAAACAAAAACCTTCCTCCTGCTTCTATACCTAACAAAGATAATCTTAGCCCATTCTTATATCAGCCAACAAGCAAACAACTACAAAATAAAATAAAATCCATTCATATCTTAGATCTCACTCTGGTTCCTAAATAAAAAAGATGAAAACATCTTGCTAACATTTAAACTTCAGGACACCCACCTTTCTTTTCTTCTACAAGTGATGGTTCCTGTTTGAGCTTTCGATTTAACTCACTGCTGCCTTATTTGAAAGACTTACTCCTCTCAAAGCTTTCCCCCGTCTCAGTTTATGTTAACTGATTTGATGGCAGAATTGCTCTCTGGTTCTTGGTGATAATTCAGGGACAACAACATCTGGGAGAATTAACTGAATCCTTCAATGAACCTGACCAAGAGCTACAAGTCACAGTCCATCCTGGCCACTCAGCACTCCTGCCAAAAGAACACACCACCCATCTCAAGAGTTCACACAAGAGAGATGCAGAGAAAATGTGAGGGAGCTCTGATACCCATCATTTTAATAAGCATAACAATAATACATTTTCCCAATAAACCATTCTGGTCCATCTGAGAACTTTAACAGGGAAGATTTGATTTTTTTTTTTGACTCATTGATATTCCAAAGATAACTCTAGTTTGATCTAAATGCCTTAAATTCTCCTATGGTTATCAAAAGAATAAAGGTCACTTTTCAGCCGCCCTGGTCACTCCATGCCCCATCCCATCCCCCTTTAAACACATACAAGGGGCAAAATAAAGGTCAAACAAACATTCCGTCTTTGTTAAAAAAGCAAACTGCTGACAGTCCTGGGTGAGAAATGAAAGTAAAAAGTAGCTGACAGTCCCATGTTTCTCAAACTTCACATTCTAAACTGAGGAGCCACAAGAAGGATTTGAACAATTTCCCAGAAGTGAGCAATAACCAGGACAAATGAAACTGATGAGTCCACCCACTCTTACAACAAACGTCTGCCAATAAGGGGCCTGGGTTGGTGGCAGGAGACGTCCTCACAACAGAGAAGGCTGGGAATGAACCCTCAGAGCCCCTGATGGGTCACCCGTCCTCCTCAATGAACAGCGACAACACTGGTTCAGTCCAAAAAGAGAGGACGGGCTCAAAGCTCAAAACAGTACGTCAGTGGCCGAATAAGGAACCTACTAGAAAGCAGCATCTCCCCGCGCGTCTCTGTCCAGAGGCCGACTGCCCCATCACACCGCTGGGCCCCTCGCCTGTATCTGGTCAATTTCCTCTTTTCATTCTCCGCTCACTCTTCCCCTACCAAATAAGTTCTGATTTATTTCTTCATTCCGGACAGCTTATCCGTCTCCAGTCCTCAGTAGAATTCCAAAATCCTGCCAAGGGGCTCTGCACTGTTAAGTTTCTCCCTTTCTTAGCCTTTCAAACCCCCGTTCTCCCTCTGGCTGTGCGAACCCTCAAACTTCCCCGGACAGGCCCACCCTCCCCGATGCCGGCGGTCGCGGTCCCCAGCCCGCTCTCACCCCCTGAGGGTCCTTGACGAAGTAGCTTCCGCTGGAGCCCTGGTAGATGCGCTCGGGAAAGATGCAACGCTCGATGGCCACCTCGGCCTGCCGCACCACCGCCTCGAACTCGGGGTCCTCTGGGAACTCGTTCCGCTCGCGGTGGGCCTGCGCGGCGTGCGCGGCCGCCGCGGCCTGGGCGGCCAGGGCTTGGGCCTGCGCCGCCACGGTTTGGGTTTGACACTGGGCCGCCGCGCCCCGGGCCCGATCCAGCAGTGGCTGCCGCTCCCGGTCGTGGCCTGGCGAGCCCTGCGGAGAGGGGGCCGGGCCGGCCACCGCCGCCACGCGGACCGCGCCCCCCGGCACCTGCGGAAAGTGAGCGGCCGAGGCGGACGGAAAGGTGTAGTCCGGAGGTTGGGCCCGCTCAGGGGACACGAGTGGACTAGTCTCGTCCATCCCTCAGGCCGCGGGCTCCAGGACCCGGTGCGCTTCACACAGCTGAGATCCCGGCTGGGACCAATCCGCGAAACCCCCAACCCTCCCCGGGCCAACCAGGTCCCGACGCCTCTTTGGCCCCGCCCCTACCTTCCCTGTTTACTTGGCGACGAGTAGACACGACCCCTCGCGGGCGAACGGTAGCCAATCAGAAACAACGCCTACGCAATAGCGTCCTCAGCACTTTTCGCTGATCACTTTCTGTGAAGACTGCGCATGCTCCAGGAGCCAGCCCCGGGTCAGACACTCCTTCTGCTCTTACCAGCCCAGCCCCGCCCCGCCCTTAGATTCCGATTGCTGGCCCTTGTTTGGAAGTTTACAATAAAGCAGCCAAGCTCCTCAGTCACACATTCTAGTGATGTATATATGTCATTCCTAATCTCCCAATTCGTCCCACCCTCTCCTTCTCCCACTGTGTCCTCATGTCCATTCTCTACGTCTGCGTCTCTGTTCCTGCCCTGCAAATAAGTTTATCTGTACCATTTTTCTAGATTCCACGTATACGCGTTAATATATGATATTTGTTTTTCTCTTTCTGGCTTACGAAAGCACGGAGTCAAACTCTGGACCGCCAGAGAGGTCCTACATCATTGATCTTACAGGACTATATATTTGGTCAATCATTTCAAGTCAGCTAATCATCATTAATTTTATCAGGGGCTCAGTCACACATTTGGTAATGTGAGAAACAATCCTGTAAAACAGGCAGAATACAAGTAATATAGCTAGTAACATTAATAAAGTCGTAAGTATTTATGCTAAGAACTTCTCTTATGTGCAGGCTAGTATCTCCCCAGTTCGTCTAATCAGTCTGTTCCTCACTAATCGCTATCTTTAAGGGAAATGATACATTGGAATTGTACATAAAGTTCACCAAATATGTCTGTACACACAAGGATTGAGAAAGGAATGTTATTTTCTAAGGAGTCATATGGTTGGCGCCAGAAGAAAAATTGATCTTGTATTTCTGCTATTGGGGAGGTCTGGTTAATGCATAATGCAGATGCATAACGCACACTAGAGAGGAAGAAAGCCCAAACTGGCAGAGAAAATTTTTAAGTTTTTCTTGTCTTGCCTTAAAATGTGAATGTTTATTTCATCATTGGGAAAAGAGTGAATCAAAGACGTTTGAGTTTGAACCCCAGCGTCACACTTATTATTTTGTATGTTACTTAACTTTCTAAGCCTCAGTGTCTTCCTCTATAAAATGAGAATAATCATCCCTTCCTCAACTGGTTAAATAAGAATCAAGATAACGTACATAACAACTTAGCATAAGGCTTCCCTGGTGGCGCAGTGGTTGGGAGTTCGCCTGCTGATGAAGGGGACATGGGTTCGTGCCCCGGTCCGCGAAGATCCCACATGCCGCCGAGTGGCTGGGCCCGTGGGCCACGGCCGCTGAGCCTGCGTGTCCAGAGCCTGTGCTCCGCAACGGGAGAGGCCACAACAGTGAGAGACCTGCGTATAGAAAAAAAAAACTTAGCATAGTGTTTAGTACATAAAAAGCACTCAACGAATGGTAGCTTTTTATCACTGCTCAGGTTATTGGGTTTTTTGAAATATTTATTTATTTATTTATGGCTGCGTTGGGTCTTAGTTGCGGCATGCAGGATCCTTCACTGGGGCGTGTGGCCTTCTCTCTAGTTGTGGTACGCCGGCTCCAGAGCGCATGGGCTCTGTAGTTGCAGCACTCAGGCTTGGTTGCCCCTCAGCATGTGGGATCTTAGTTCCCGACCAGGGATTGAACCCGAGTCCCCTGCATTGGAAGGCTGATTCTTAACCACTGGACCTGAGGTTATTGTTGATGTTGTTTTTGTTTTTACGTTTAAAGTAACCAACAGACTAGAGGCATGGGTTTTCTCAAAAGATGACCAGACCCCTAGTAACCAATATTTTAAAATCATTCTTTCTTGAATCTAATTATTGCCACAACTAAGTAGAAGTACTGAACTGAAAGAATTGTTTAATTGTACGTACGGTGTTAAAAAACAAAATTCAACTGGATAAATTTTAAAGATCTTACGGGCTTTATTCAATGATTCATGAATTGGGCAGCATCCCACGTAGCAGATAGAAAGGAGCTCTGAGGAGCTGTACAACGTGAAAGACCTTCATAGGCAGTGGGCCAAGGAAGTTATAGCTGAAAGCAGATTGGTTGTGGCAACATTCACCTTCCTTTCGGGCCGGGATGCAGGGGTCTATCAGAAAGATTACCTCACTAGTGCTGACCAGGTGAGTCCAGATTGCCTCGTTTAAGATTCCATGTCTGGGAGAGGCTGAAACTGTAATTAATTAAAGTATTAAGTTTGGGTTTAGTGACATAGGGCTTAGCATAGGTGACTCCCTTTGGGGCCTGTTGTCTTGTTTTTAACAATAAGAATATCTTAAACTTTTTTTTGTCAAACAAACCATTCTAGGCAAAGGTCCATACAGATGGTTCAATTTCCCCTTTCAGTTACAAGACATGTTATTTCCTTTTCCTAACAAGACATCAAATAATTAACTAATACTTGCCTCTTATGTCCCAGAGGCCATAGCCACAGAGATGACCTCTTAGTATGATTCATCTCATTTAGCCCTTAAGCTTCAAATTATGGTCAAGGAAAGCTCCAAGATTCAGAGTTCTCCCTTGAATTCTGAGTTTTCTCTATGGAAAACCCTCAGAAATTATTTCTGTATTTACTTCTTAGAACTTGATTCTCCTTTTACTGAAAAGTGTCAATACATTCTCTATTGCCTTTTAAGAGCTAGCACCTACCAAATGCTAGGCATGTGGCAAATATTGTTTTTTGTCCACTACACAGATTAAGCCACGTAACCGGCATTACAGCCCCTATGATGTTGGAAACTGAGTAAAGTAACTTGCTTGTGGTCATGCAGCTGGTAAGTGGCAGAACTGCATCAAAATCCAGGCAGACTAGCTCCATGCTTTTAACACTATATTGCTTCTTATTAATTAATTCTGTGAAATGTGTCTCATGTTTACCCCTTTCTTTCCATCCTCACTGATACTGCATTAGTTTTGAGACTCTCAGGATGTCTTAGCTACATTATTGCAACAGCTTCTGAGTTTCTCTGCTTCCAATCTCTCTCTGATCATCTCTGGGTATCGCTGCCAGATTAATTTTCTTAAAACACTGGTTTTATTGTGTCACTGCTCTGATCAAGAAACTACATTTTTTTATTATGGCAAAATATATGTAATATTTATCATTTTAACCATTCATAAGTGTCCAATTCAGTGACATTAAATAGATTCACATTGTTGTGTAACCATCACCACTATCTATACCCAAAGCTTTTTCATCATCCCAACAAAAACTCTGTACCTGTTAAACAGTAACATCCTCTTCCCCTGGCTCTTGGTAACCTCTAGTCTACTTTCTGTGTGTACAAATTTGCAGATTCAAGAAACCACATTTTGCAAACCGTATCTTCTACTTTTTCAGGTCTATCCATAATTTGACCACAATCTATTTAACCTTATTTCTTCATATTTTCTAAATACACATTCTCCAATCTAATATCTGTTTTCTTGACACTCCGCTCCTCAACTATTGTAATTATAACCATGGTTAACACCACACAGTTCAGCATGTTGAACCAGTGAGTTAGAGCTGGATTGAATCTTATAGATTTGCTAGTGCAATCTCATTTCACAGGCTAGAGAGCTTACCAACTTGCTTGAAGTCACACACAGTTGGTGGCAGAGATGGGATTTGAAAACAGAATCCAAATCTTTTAGAACTACAGTTTATTGAGCACTTACAATGTCAGACACAGTACTGAGCATTTTACATTGTATTTTCATACAAGTCTTGGGGAGACTTTATCATTATTACTATTATCATCCCTTCTACAGATTAGGAAATCCAAATTCAGAGAAGCAATTTGCTTACTCTCTTCATTCGCCTGCCTTCTCTTAATAATTAAGTATATAATAATTAAATATAGACTTGGATTTTTCCATGTACATGAACTTTTTCTTCTCCACATCGAGGCCGTAAATCCTATGAGAGCAGTGTTCATGTCTATTCTAGCCTGGCAGAACCTAGCATCATGCTGTATTCACATTGTTCGGTAAATAAACATATGGATAAACCGGTTGGTGTGCATGGTATTTGGGAGGATTTGTTCCAATCTTGGCACTATATTTTAAATACAAAGGATATGAGTCAAGACAACGGCAACACAAATCCGTATAATGAATGCAAAAGTGCCCTGGTATCATCACAATGCTGGCACAGGGCTGATACTCATGAAACTGCAGCTGCCCCATCCTGCGCTTCACAATTTACAAAGCCGCACCTCAAAGGTCAGTTTTGGGTTCTGTCCTTTAGCTCCGCGTCGGTGCCATTGACAACTGTGGAGATCGGAGCAGGATCGGAGCCGCTTGTGTAGGTGGTGACTGTTGCTTCTGACACAGGTTTGGTTTTTGTTTGGTTTGGAGTTGACATTTCAGCTAGGCTACCTCTTGGTAGGCGAGATCTGAGTTCTCTGGGTGGCTGAGGTGTCACCGTGGGTCAGCCCCACCCCTCTTTCTGGTATTTGGCCCAGGGTTCTCGCAACACTCAGCCCCGCACAAAGATGGCGTAGAGCCCAGGCTGGGCCAATGGGGAGTGGCGTTGCTCCCGGTTGCCTAGGTAACAGCCAATGGGCTGCGGGAATTGTGCCCAGTGCGGCTGCCCGGGATGGCGGCGTCAAGCGCGGCAGGCACTGGAGGTGGTGGCGGAGAGGCAGGTGGCAGGGGCGAGCCCGGCGGAGCGGAGGTCCGCCCCGCGTCAGGGCGAGACGGTCATCCCGGAAGGCCGAGCCCAGGTTGGCTGGCAGCGCGGGTGGGAGGGGGCCGGGAGAGTGTGGTCTGGGAGGAAGGGACTGAGGAGCCCAGCCCGAAATGACAGGGGCTGCGGGAGCGCGGCTCCATCCCGAGGGTTGCTGCCCCGGAGGTCCCAAACCCGGGCCTCCCGTCTCTACCGCGGGGTCCGAGGCCCGAGCCCATGGCCTCCGGGATAGAGATCGGGGTACGTGGGCGCTGTGTGCAGAGGAGATCGCAGACCAGTGTGAGCTAAAGACCCCTCCCGCCCTGGAGAGCGGACCCGGGGTGAGGGAAGTAGCGGTGCTGGAAAGCCAGAACCGGGTTGGAGAAGGAATGGGGAGGTCGACGAGTAAGTGTTGCCTTGTTGCGGTCTAGGGCTTTGTTTGCTCTGGGTCCGCCTCTGTCACACTCTGGTGGAGAGACGTCCCTCACACACATCCTTGGGAAGTAGGATGCTTAAATTAGTTGATGGTGGCATCCCTACTGTCTAGCATCTCCAAACTGCTTAGGTACCACCGGGAGTCACTCGGTTGTATTAGAACCCAGCCCAGGAATTTTACTTTCTCATGAAATAGAATAGTATCCTGGCAGTCCGCATCACCCCAAGGCGTCTGGGGTTTTTCTGTTTGTTTTGTTTTGTTTTGAGCTTCTTTCTGGTGTCAGGATTTTCTTCCCACTTTCTTCAGTCGAGCTGTCCCACAGTCTTCCTAAATAAGACCTTTATCTAGTAGCGGTACATTTGTTTACTTTTCCAGTGGAAGGAAGAATTACAGTGAAAGAGACTTACAGACTTAAAACAAAGACAGTTATTTTAAGCTCACTTAAAATACTTTGAAAAGAACATTTGACTTTTTGTTCTAGGTCCATTACAAGCCTGATTTTTGTTCATCAAAGCCTTCATTTTCTTCTCTTTAGGATTCTAAATGCCTAAGAGCTGCTTTCTTTATAACTGAAAGAATTTCAAGACTGTCATACCCTGGGGAGGGTGGCTTTAGGGGGACAATGTGAAGCTATATGTAGATAGTTAAGGTGGATGCCTCCAAAAAATATTCTTAAGCTGAAAATCTATTCTCTTTTATGTTAGTTTTTTTTTATTAATCCTCTGGATTTGGACACAAGTTACTGAGGATGCATAAATATTTTTTAACCAGTTTGATTTCTGAAATTAAAAAAAAAAAACAAATGGAATGGAAACAAAAGTTCTCATTCCTGTCTTCGAGTTCTGTTTGGAAATGTCTGGGGTGGGAGAAAATAAAGATAGCAAGGATATAGTCTATTGTGCAGACTAATAGTGTGTTGGTTTATAGGCACAAAATAGTCATTTTCTTTTAGATAAATGTTTGGATTGATCCTTTGCAACCCATCTATCAAGAGAGAGAAAGGGTGGGCATCTGTTAAGAAGCACGAATCATCTTGGCTTTGTAACTAGATTCCACATGTAAATCTGAAGCCTAAACTCCTAGGCCATCTGTTCTCTTTAAAAAGATTTTTTGAGGGCTTCCCTGGTGGTGCAGTGGTTGAGAGTCCACCTGCCGATGCAGGGGACGCGGGTTCGTGCCCCGGTCCGGGAGGATCCCACATGCCGCAGAGCAGCTGGGCTCGTGAGCCATGGCCACTGAGCCTGCGCATCTGGAGCCTGTGCTTCCCAGCGGGAGAGGCCACAACGGTGAGAGGCCCGCGTACCGCAAAAAAGAAAAAAGATTTTTTGAATAGCTGATACAAATACCGATTTGCATTCCTTATTTTTTTAATATACATTTATTTATTTTTGGCTGCGTTGGGTCGTTCTTGCTGTGCATGGCCTTTCTTTTCTCTAGTTGCGGGCAGGCTTCTCATTGCAGTGACTTCCCTTGTTGCAGAGCATGGGCTTAGTTGCTCTGCGGCATATGGGATCTTCCTGGACCAGAGCTCGAACCTGTGTCTCCTGTATTGGCAGGCAGATTCTTAACCACTGTGCCACCAGGGAAGTCCCTGCATTCCTTTAAAGTATTGGTTTTTTTAGTCTGCATCAGCACTGGCTATACTTTATTAAACTAGATTTGTCTCAAGGACCATGGTTACTGATAGAGTTCTTTTTGGGGTCAGTGGCTATACAGCTATTAATTAGCATGGCTAACTACAGAAGTCATAAATGAAAACCCTGATTCTGCCTCAGGCAGTGACAATATCAATTATATGGACACACGTAGAAGTTTCAAGTCAAGTGTGTTAAACCATGGCCTGAGACACATGGAGTGTACATGTGTTTCCTTTAATTAGCACTTCTAATTGTGTTCTTGGGAATGGACATCGTTTTGACAAGCAGCTATTGAAGTTTGCTATATCTCCCTAGAACAAAAAGGAATGGGAATTTGTAGTATGTGCTTTTGAAAACAAATGGGAGAGGATGGTGGCAGGGATAGGTTGAGGGATGATGTTCCCATTACAATTGCTGTGTAACCAATTACCCCAAACTTAGCTGCTTAAAACAACCATAGGATGCTCACAGATTCTGTGAGTCAGGATTTGGGAGATAATCTCTCTCTCTCCTCCATGATACATCAGCTGGGATGTGGGCTCAGTGGCTGGGGACTGGAATCCCTGAAGGCTCCTTCACTCACTCCTGGTGCCTGGGCTAGGATGATTCAGAGATGAGGACTGCCAAATGGAAGCACCAGCACGTGTGACTTTTTATGTGGCTCGGCCTCCACTGAGCATGGTAGCCTCAGGATAATCAGACTACTTATGTGGTGGCTTAGGTCTCCAAGCTCAAGTTTACCAGTTAGCAAGATGGAAATTGCATTACCTTGTATGATCTGACCTCAGAACACACCATCGCTTCCATCACGTTCTATTGGTTGAAGCAATCACAAACCTCGCCAGATTCATAAATGAGGAGTTAGCCACTACTTTTTGATGGGGCAGTGGCAAGGTCAAATTGTAGAAGAATGTATAAGACAGGAGATATGATAGAGAATATCTTTGGAAAATTCAGTCCATTCTGTTTGGTAATGAGAAGCTAATCCTTCAAGTTTCATTGGCTTCTTTGAAATATTCAGGATATATTGCCCAAGAGCTAACAGCATACCAAAAGAGTGGATAGGTTTACAGTTGGAGGGGCTGGGTAGTGCTCGGTCCCTAGATAATCCTCAAACTGGAGAAGAACCGTTCCCTTTCTTTCAAGTTCCTTCTACTGGTGGGATGCCACTGTTTGGAAGTGTCACATAGCCTTGAGAAAAAGTAAACGCACAAGGGGCTGAGCCCCTGTGTTGTCAGTCTGGCTCCTCAAATTGCACTGAAATAACTCCTTCCAAAACTTCGAGTGGGGCTTCCCTGGTGACGCAGTGGTTGAGAGTCTGCCTGCCGATGCAGGGGACGCGGGTTCGTTCCCAGTCCAGGAGGATCCCACATGCCGTGGAGCGGCTGGGCCCGTGAGCCATGGCCGCTGAGCCTGCACGTCCAGAGCCTGTGCTCCGCAACGGGAGAGGCCACGGCAGTGAGAGGCCCGCGTACCGCAAAAAAAAAAAAAAAAAAAAAAAACTTCGAGTGAAGACAAATTAGTCAGCTGCTGCTGAACATTGAAAGGAAATGTCCTTATCTTATCATCTTCCTGTAGAAATAATGATTTTGCATTTATGTGTCAGAACGGTTGTTTTGTTCTAAGATTTAGTAGAAGATGTAACCATTCATATTCTGACTTGTTTTTTTTTTTTTTTTTTTTTTTTTGCGGTACACAGGCCTCTCACTGTTGTGGCCTCTCCCGTTGTGGAGCACAGGCTCCGGACGCGCAGGCTCAGCGGCCATGGCTCACGGGCCCAGCCGCTCCGCGGCACGTGGGATCCTCCCAGACCGGGGCACGAACCCGAGTCCCCTGCATCGGCAGGCGGACTCTCAACCACTGCGCCACCAGGGAAGCCCTCTGACTTGTTTTGAAGGAATGAAATAGCTCAGATTTGTGCCATAAGCTGACTTTTAGTTCTCTGATGTAATTAGTTCTCAGAAGAGCTGATGGTGACCTCTAGCTGTCAACATGCCTTTCTGGACTGGAAAGCGTTTTCCTCTGTACTTTCGATGGAAAACTGCTTCTCTTCCTCTCATTAATGTTGTATTTGCAATAGAGTCATGTTGACCTCTACCCCAGGCATACTCTGATGCTGGGCTGATGATAAGAGGCTCGTGAGCCTGAAATTAGATGCTGACCTTGTGGAACATTGATGGGACAGAGATGGCACACCAGGTGCCAGCCACTGAGAAAATAGCCCCCCAGAGGTACTGCGGGGCATTAAGACAAGAAAATGATACTGATCTTGGGATATCTTCTACAATGAACATGGACCCTGAACATGGAGCTCCTGAGTAACTAGAAAAGTGAGAAAATCCCTGTTGTACCAATGGGAGTGACTCCAAACATCACCAAAAGAGCTTCCACAAAGCTGGCCTTCATTATGGGGGTAGAAATGAATGTCTCTCCATGTTTGGGTGAGAGCACAGGGCTTCTGCTCTGTTCAGGCCAGACTGTCTTCACATCAGACCATTTCTGAGCTTTCAGCATCTGCATCAAAATCATTATGACATAGGCCAAAATTAGAATGTCCCATAGGGTGCTTATAAAGAACAGATGAGTGGCTATAATTTACTTTTCCCCTACTTAGTACTTACCTCATTAGTCAAAATTGCTGATATTTTTTCAAAATGTCATTTGAATTTGTAAGGAAACACAAAAGATCCTGAATAGCCAAAGCAACCTTGAGAAAGAACAACAAAGCTGGAAGTATCACACTCCCCGATTTCAAACTATACTACGAAGTTACAGAAATCAAAATAGGATGGTACTGGCACAGAAACAGGCACATAGATCGATGAAATAGAATAGACAGCCCAGAAATGAACCCACACTTATATGGGCAATTAGTCTACCACAGAGGAGGCAAGAATATACCATAAGGAAAACACACTCTTCAATAAATGGTGTTGGGAAAACTGGACAGCTACATGCAGAAGAATCAAATTGGACTACTTTCTCACACCATATACAAACAAACAAACAAACCCTCAAAATGGAGTAAAGATTTAAATGTAAGTCATGACACCATAAAACTCCTAGAAGAAAACGTAGGCAGTATGCTCTTTGACATCAGTGTTAGCAATATTTTTATGGATACGTCTCCTCAGGTAAGGGAAACAAAAGCAAAAATAAACAAATGGGACTTAGTCAAACTAAAAAGCTTTTGCACAGTGGAGGAAACTATCAACAAAATGAAAAGGCCACCTCGTAAATGGAAGAAGATATTTGCAAACAATGTATTTGATAAGGGGTTAATATCCAAAATATACAAAGTACTCATAAAACTCAACATCAAAAAATCACACAGCCTGATTTAAAAATGGGCAGAGGTCCTGAATAGACATTTTTCCAAAGAAGACATACAGATGGCCAAGAGGCACATGAAAAGATGTTCAACATCACTAAGCATCAGGGAAATGCAAATCAAAACCTCAATGAGATATCACCTCACACCTGTCAGAATGGCTGTTATCAAAAAGACAACAGGGGCTTCCCTGGTGGCGCAGTGGTTGAGAGTCCTCCTGCCGATGCAGGGGACACGGGTTCGTGCCCCGGTCCGGGAAGATCCCACATGTCACGGAGCGGCTAGGCCCATGAGCCGTGGCTGCGCGTCCGGAGCCTGTGCTCTGCAACGGGAGAGGCCACAACAGTGAGAGGCCCGCGTACCGCAAAAAAAAAAAAAAAAAGACAACAAATTACAGGTGTTGGGGAGGATGTGGAGAAAAGGGAACCCTCGTGCACTGTTGGTGGGGATGTAAATTGGTGGAGCCACTGTGGAAAACAGTATGGTGGTTCCTCAAAAAATTAAAAACAGAACTACCATATGAGTGGAAGTGGAGCACTTCCACTCCTGGGTATTTATCTGAAGAAAATGAAAACAGTTCTTAGAAAAGATACATGCACCCCTATATTCATTGCAGCATTGTTTACAGTAGCCAAAATATGGAAGCAATCTAAGTGTCCATCAATAAATGAATGGGTAAAGAAGATATGGTATGTGTGTATATATTCCATATATATATATATATATATACACGCACACACACACAATGGATATATATATATATGAATACTACTCAGCCATGAAAAAGAATGAAATCTTGCCATTTGTGACAATATGGGTGGACATAGAGGGTATTACGCTAAATGAAATAAATCAGAGAAAGACAAATGCCATATGATTTCACTTATACGTGGAATCTAAAAAACAAAGAAAAATGAATAAACATAACAAAACAGAGTCATAGATACAGAGAACAAACAGGTGTTTGCCAGAGGGGAGGGGATGGAGAAATCAGAGGAATAAGTGAGGGAGATTAGGAGGTACAAACTTCCAGTTACCAAAAAAAAAAAAAAAGGAAAGAACGAGAAATAGGGATTGCATTTAAAAAAATATGTCAAATGATTCTATTTGTCTCTTTATATTTATTGATGTTTTGGGTATCTTAACTCCCTTCTTATAGAATATCCTTGAGTATAAATATTCTTTTACCACTCATATGAAGCTATACCTAGCCAGTCTCCAAATGTTACCAGGTTTTTTTGTTTATCCTGTGATATATCTGTGATAATCATTCCTGCTCCCATTACCCTGTTATCTCCCTAGTTCAGGCTTTATGATCTCATACCTGGGTATATCAGTTAGCTTTTGCTAGGTGTGTTATTACACACCATCCCCAAAACATAGTGCCTACAACAACCGTTTCTTTAGTCCGTGATTCTGTGGGTCAGTAATTTGGGGCTGGGCTCAGGAGGGCAGCTCTTCTAGTCTTGCCTGAGCTCACCCACGCATCTGTGGTCAGCTGGGACAGCTGCTCCACGTGGCCTCTCACCATCTGGCAGACTAGCCTGGGCTCATTCACATGAAGGCAGAACAGTTCCAAGTGCAATAAGAGAGCAAGCCCAACAAACAAATGCTTTTCAAACCTCTGCTACGTCACCTTTGCTAATGTTCCATTAGCGAAAGCAAGTCAGATAACCCACCCAGATCCAACAGGCAGAGGAATAAATAAGCTGCCTCTTAATGGAGGATCTGCCATGTCTGCAAGGGCATGGATGGAGGGAGAACACTTTGTGCCCATTTTTACAATTGACTAAATGATCACATCTCCTGCCTTGCAGCTTTTCTGGCTGTAGGCGTTTGCTGTTCCAGTCCATCCTGCTTCCTTCTGCCACATTCATTTTCCTTAGACTCTGCTTTCATATTTCGTATTATAACCCCCAGAGGTTTCTTCTTTTTCATACCTTATCAGCTATCAGCCCTTCTGCCTAGCTTTCAAAGGTCTCCTTAAGCTGGCCTGACCCTAAAAGCAGAGCACATGGTACAGGGGAAAAAGAACTAGCAGCAGTCAGGGGAGGCATGGGCATGAGTTCCATCATCATCATTGTTCACTAACTAGTTTTTAACCTCTTGGGGCTTCTGTTTCCTCCAAATGTTTCTCCCTGCAAAATGAGGGAGTTTGGATTAAATCTGAGAGGTTCTTTTCAGATTTAAGATTTAGGCTGGGTGTACGTAGATGAATTTGTTTCCTGTTACTCCCTAAATAAACCTTCAACTCGAATAAGACCCGGCTTCTTAATTCCCACCGCACATGTCGTGTTTATATTGCTCTTTGTGCTTTCATTCCCCACGTTTTCTCAGTCTGGCATTGCCCTTTGCGTTCTTCACTGCTTGTTTTCAATTCTGCCCATTCCTTGTCTTTGTAATCTCTGCCATCCAGTTTGGCACTTAATTATATTATCTCTCCTATTCAGTGTTTCAGTTGTTAGTCTTATCAGCTAGATTATAAACTCAACGAGGAATGAGACTATATTTTATACATTGACTAAGCACATAGTAGGTATCAAGCAAATATTTACAGATTAATCCTAAATTTCCATCCCAGGTCTTAGAAAATTGGAACCGGCTGAAGACTTTTAAGACAAGTAGGAGGATAAGACTGCTTGGGCAGAGGTGGCGATGATGGTGGTGGTGGTTGGAGAGGGGGGATTTTTGTTAAATGTACTCAAGGTAGTTTATACTTACCAGGCTGGTAGCCTTTAGAAGGTATCTATAAAATTGCTTTACAGGCCTTTCCTCCAGCCATCCTATGACACTGGTTCTCCTCTGCTTATTTCTTGCAGTTTTCATCCTTCTGTAAGTTGTCACCATGACCCTGACAAAAGGTTCCTTCACCTACTCCAGTGGGGAGGAATATCGTGGCGAGTGGAAGGAGGGTGAGAGGACCCGTGGGTAACATCCAGTGATGTACACTTCATTTGGCTGAAGGACGAATACATCAGGATATATATAAGACAACTTTATGAGTCTTCATTTCTAACTTCTAAAGCCAAAGAGTGCCTTTCCTTTATTTGATTTTAGGATTATAAATAAAGGAAATACTATTGTTACTCCAATCTCCAGAAATAAGTTAAATCTTCCCACTTCTAAATTTAAAGTGTTTTAACACTCTTTTTTTTTTTTTTTTTTTTTTTGCCACACCTCGTGGCTTGCAGGATCTTAGTTCCCCAACCAGGGATTAAACCTGGGCCTATGTCAGTGAAAGTGCCGAGTCCTAACCACTGGCCTGCCAGGAGAACCCCCAACACTTTTTTTTTTTTTTTTGCGGTACGCGGGCCTCTCACTGTTGTGGCCTCTCCCGTTGCAGAGCACAGGCTCCGGACGCGCAGGCTCAGCGGCCATGGCTCACGGGCCTACCCGCTCCGCGGCAATGTGGGATCTTCCCGCACCGGGGCACGAACCCGTGTCCCCTGCATCGGCAGGCGGGCTCTCAACCACTGCGCCACCAGGGAAGCCCCCCCAACAGTCTTTTACCCTTTAGTGGTATTACTTGGGAATTGTTTTTATAAATGCTAAGGTACTCAGCAGAGCAAAATGAATTATTTTTAGGGCCCATAAATTGCAAAGTACAGATTCATCGTAATGACTTGATTCTAGTGAATCTTAAGGAAGAAATTAGGGCAGACACTCAAGAGCAGATGACATTCATTGCCTTAAATTTCCTGTGACAGCTCATTACATTTGGAAGTATCTATTCATAGGAAGGGTAGAATTCCTCCAGCCTGAGGCTATACAGGAAGCACTTTAATGGTGTTCAGTTTGGAAACAGTCTGGCCACTTAAAAGTCTCATGGGTCCAGTCCTAGCAAACCCGGAACTGCCCCAAGGAGACTTGACTCTCTATAGTTGTGCCAACAAGAGCAGTTCACACCCTTTCCAGATGCCTCATTTCTTTTCATGGTAGATCCCTGCAGCTGATGAATTTTTGAGCCTTGAGAGGAGAAATTGTGCACATGGGATGTGACCTTGCCTCCGTACATCCACAGCCTTTTCTCCTGCCTCCGAAACACCTACTGTCCCCTTTAACGTGACCTTTTAAGAGGAGAGTCTTCTCGAGGCTCTGCTGGGCAGTCTCTATCCACCAAAAGAGCGCCCTTGTACCCGGAATGGCATTGCTGCTTCTCCAGTATCTTGCTCTGTTCTCTGGTCAGTTCAGTGGGTAAGCACAGCCCTATTGATGGAACAAAGCTCAAACTAGTATTGCCAGTCAGGTTGTTAGGTTTGCCCAGCAGCTTCATGGTGTTGGAGGGTACTTTAATTTTTTTCTCAGAGTGTCAAGGCAGTTAAGTGTCGAGGGCTCCAGAGTCAGTCTGCCAGCTGCATTTGCTGTCTTGCTCTACCACTTGTAGTTGCTCTGTGGTCTTGAGTAAGTTTTTAATCTTCTCCTTGCCTTGGTTTCTGCATCTGTTAATGGATTGGGCCTACCTCCTAAGGTTGTTGTGAGGATTAAATAAGATGATAAATACAAAGTGCTTAGAAGAGTGTATGGCACATAGTGAAGGCCCTGTGAAGTTAGCTATTGTGATTTTTATTTAAAAATTTTTTAGGCTATTGTGATTTTTCAGTGCTCTCTTATCTTCATACTTGGGGAGACCTGCTCCAAATCTGATGGTGTGACTTAAGAAGGGAAGATCTTAGAGGCCAGCTTATTACTCTGGGTAATAGTTCTCTGCCCTGCTAATGTCACTGCTTCTCTTCTTTCCTTTGTGGGTGGGGTGATGCAAGGCAAGGGATGTTGGACCGTGAGAGGGGACCCTGAAGCTGCCCCATCCCAACCTGACACCTGTCTTCTCTTTGCTCAGGCCGCAGACATGGTTTTGGTCAACTGATGTTTGCAGATGGTGGCACCTACCTGGGCCATTTTGAGAATGGGCTCTTTAATGGCTTCGGGGTACTAACCTTCTCAGATGGCTCGAGGTGGGTACTGGGTCATCACTCCTTTCTCAGCCTTAAACTAGGGAAGGGAAGTTCTGTTCGAAAAGGGATAGTGAGAAACATCTGGTCAAACCTGAGCTTGTCCCGGGCCCTCTGAAAACAGGCAAGGAGTAGCGTTCGTTCTTTTATTGGTTACTTTATAAATACATCTAAAATTTGAAATGGCAAGGAGGTCAGTGACCTCCCACCCCACCACTGTCCTCTTAGGTTATCTCCTTGAGATTAGAGCCTCGTATCATACACACTCTCTGACCCTTCTCTGCTGGGTGGGTGGGTGGGAGCCCTGGAAGAGTGGAATCAGCTTTGCTCCTTGGCGTTGATAAACCACATATTTGGTGTTGGCAGCTGCCTGACTCAGTTATCCTGAAGGCTGACATCTCGTGTTTCTGCAGGTATGAGGGGGAGTTTGCCCAGGGCAAGTTCAACGGCGTCGGAGTCTTCATTCGACATGACAACATGACCTTTGAGGGGGAATTTAAAAACGGCAGAGTGGATGGTTTGGGTAAGTTGCGGGCCAGCAGGACAGGTGACTGACAAGCATAAATGGGTGGAAGGACACCTTTGCAGCTTTAATCCTCCTGTGGATGCCCAGCAATGCACAGTGACTGGGCGCCGATGCCGGGTCATCGGACTCACCAATAGACTACCCAAGGGCTGCAAACTTTTCTCTCCCTCCGCCTCTACGTAGCAAGCAGACCTCCCAGCCACTAATGCCACTGTCACACCCATATTTTCTCTGTCCCCCTCAAAGGCCTGCTGACTTTCCCTGATGGTTCTCACGGAATACCCCGCAACGAAGGTCTGTTCGAGAACAACAAGCTTTTGCGGCGCGAGAAGTGCTCGGCGGTGGTTCAGCGGGCCCAGAGCGCCTCCAAATCAGCCCGGAGCCTCACCGCCTGACGTGGCGCTGCGCCCAGCTGACAGCAACGCCCCGCCACCCGCTGGGGGTGAACAAAAGAATCCGATGTGAGAGGAGATGAGAATGACCATGGAGCAGAAGTCCCGGGAGGGGCCCCGTCACCTGCCAGGCAGGGCTTCGGTTACAGAAGGTCTGAGGCTAGGGCCGCTGGCCTTGCAGCAGTGGTACCCGGTGTGCCCTGCCCTTCTCTTGCTCGTTGGTACTCTCTGTCCCTAACACCGTGGGTCAGCCAGTGCAGACCTGCTACTTCATTTTCTGCCAAGTGATACCAAGTCTCTTCCTTCTGCCTCTATTTGGGGCAGATGATCCCAGCCCCAGATTAGGGCCAGTGCTCTGTGCTGCCCTGGAGAAATAAGGAAAACGATAGGAGTGGCTCAGACAGTACAGCGGTCCTGAGAAAGTCAAGGCCAGAGCTGTTCTGTATGTTACCCCTGCATTCGCTTCTGGTTGGCATCATGGCCCCAAGCCTTCCACTTTGTCTGACCAGACTGGTCCTCGTGTCTGCTTATTGCCCCTGTGAAGGGTTCAGTGAATGCTATTTCCCTCTCCCTTGACTTTACAAACAGATAATTTGTGCTCCTCTCTCCTTCCTTAGACATGGGAAAGGATCCCTTTAGTCAGAAAGAAACCGATATAAACAGTCATCTTATAACTTGTATTTATAACTAACTCCAGGGCAAGGGCAGATATCTGTGGGTCCCATCAGGCCCCTGTCATGGAGTGAACTAAATCCTTAAGGATGGCTTGGGCTGACACAGCTTCTTCCCAGTGGACCAGTAGGTCAGACCCACCTCAACCCCTTGGGGTTCAGGTAGAATTGGACCCATCTTGGGATGGCAGTGAACTAAAAGAGCATTTGGTTCACTGTAACTCTTCCACCATGAGCCTTGGCCATCAGGCCTAGGGATCAGATCTTGATCGACTGGATCCCTGCACAGTTCATCACAGAGGCCTCCAGTTACCCTGTGACCCAAACATGCCCCCCCTCAGCCCCTTATCCTCACACTGAATGTCTCCTCAACAGCAGATTGTGGTGGAAATTAGAGCCGTGTGCCTCTATTTATTCTCTGAATTGTACTGTAGAAACAAGTGTTTATGAGGAATAAACAAATCACCAGAACTGCCTATACTTAGTTTTCTTGACTCTCTTGCTGTACACCCTTATGAATATTGACCCATTTGCTATTTCTAAAAGTTAATTAGAGATGGGAGCTTGAAACTGACACTGCACACTTTACTACATAATATCATCTAATTCTGCAAGGTAGGAACATTATAAAAAAACACACACAAAAAAGCCAGGCAGGGCTTCCCTGGTGGCGCAGTGGTTGAGAGTCCGCCTGCCGATGCAGGGGACACGGGTTCGTGCCCCGGTCCGGGAAGATCCCACATGCCGCGGAGCGGCTGGGCCCGTGAGCCATGGCCGCTGAGCCTGCGTGTCCGGAGCCTGTGCTCCGCAACGGGAGAGGCCACAGCAGTGAGAGAGAGGCCCGTGTGCCGCAAAAAAAAAAAAAAAAAAAGCCAGGCAGGCTCAGGTTGCCCAAACTAGTAAGTGGCAGAGCTGGGTGGGATTTGTATCTGGGACTTTTTGACTCCAAAGCACTTTCCACTGAATTCCTCATCTCCTTGAACGTCAGGGTGCCCAAGTCCTGAGACCATTTATTGTCACACCTGTTGGGTTACCTCAGGCAAGTCTTTCTCTGAACATTCACCTTCCATGCTAACCCATTCACTTGCATGATCTTATAAGCCCTGAGAGGAAGGTACCATTATTATCCCTGTATTACAGATGAGGTTCAGGGCAGTTAAATAGTTTTCTAAGGTCTTGCAGACACTAAGGTGCAAATCCAAGAATGGAAATCCCAGAGACTGAGCTCTTCACCAGTATACTAGGCTGCCTCCGTAGCCCTAACTTTTTGCCCCATCCCTAAACCTGATTCTCCTCTGAGCCCAGATCTTCCAGAAGTTGCCTGTGAGAAGAGCCCAGGTGCTAAGCCCCAAGCTTCAGTGCCAACCAGATGCCCAGTTTCTGCTGAAGACTGATACCTTTTATATTCTCTCCTTTAGCCCTTGCCCTAAACAAGGATCTGTTTACCTTTCTTTTAAACGAGAGTAGTTTTTATTTATTTATTTATTTATTTATTACGAGAGTAGTTTTTTAAAAATTCATCTCAGGTTTTCTGCCACTAGTCAGATATCACTGAATAAGGTTAAACTTTTTTTTTTTTTTTTTTTTTTTTGCCGCGTTGCTTGTGGGATCTTAATTCCCTGACTAGGGATTGAACGCAGGCCCTCGGAAGTGAGAGCACGGATTGCTACCACTGGACCGCCAGGGAATTCCCAAGGTTGAACATTTTAGAGAAAGCAGCCTTTTAAATGAATGTGCTAAGTGTTTCTAAATATCTCACTTGAACCTATTTGCCTCTTACCTCTACCATTTAAAACGTCAATAACCTTTTCCCTAGGCCTCCAATAATCTAATGGTTATGTTTGCTCAGTATTCTTAGGGCCTCTCTCAGAGCTGGCAAAACACAGACCCTGGGAACTAAATTGCCTCTGGGAAGGTTCTTGATATCTGGGCTGGAAACCTAAGCTCTGCATAGCAGTGGAGTGTTAATCTGTACATAGCCACACTAATTTAACTTATTCAACTTTATTGCAGTAACAAAGTAATTGTTCCTAACAATAAAAGCAGAGTGTGTATAGGCAAGAGGATGGTCCTATCTCAGGCCAAGTCCCCTTTCCTAATGTTTCAGACCTGGGTTGGCTAGAATAGCCTTCTAGAATGGAACATCTATCCACCAGGTGTCATTATTTACCAGTTCTGGCAAGCCACTGGGCTGTCTCACTGGTGCACGTGATGGTTGGGATCAAGGCTAGAGACAATATGAGATCAATCAAAATAGATTTAGGAAAGGATTAGAATGCAGCTTGCGGGGGGCGGGGGGTGTCTTTGAGAGACCAGTGACACATTTCTGATCACGTTTCCCAACCTACTGCTTCCCCTGGAAGGAGTCAGAACTTGGCTTCTCAGGAGTCACCCTGGCTTCCTGCTGCACTGTGCTGGACTCAGGTTTGTACCCCCAAGTCTAAGCAGTCTTCCTTTCAGTAAAACATGGCCTTTCTGTGCCCAACTGCCCCGTGACTTTCCCCTCTGGCTCCTGGTTCACGTGTCTCAGGGGATAGAAAAGCACAGTAGAGAGACAAGTAAGTCATTGCTCCTTCCCAGACTGAAGGTCTCTAGAGACCCAGAGTTCAGGATACAAATGCGAGAGATCATGGGGCCGGGAGAACAGGAAACGAGGATGCATGGCAGCGCCTGGAGAGAGGCTACCTGGATGACTGAAGTAAGAAGAGGGGCCTTGAACCCTCGTCCCCCCGCGTTCCTCTTCAGGCTGCTACCGCAAGGCAAGAGGCTGGGATGGGCGCGATCCGGCTGTCCTGTCCTCACGCTCAGAGCCAGCCGTTGCTGGTGAAATCCAGGCGCAGTGCCTCCTCCTGGGCGGCGCTCAGCTCCCGCAAGGGGGCGCGGCAGGGGCCTCCGTAGTAGCCAAACCAGTCCATGGTTTTCTTCAGCCCCGGGATCCCGAAGCGCCGGGTCACCTGAGGAGCAGGGCCTGTTAGAAGAGACTGGGGAGTCCCCTGCACACACACATCTGGGACCCAGACATGTGTCACTTGCAGAAAGTTAGGGTTCCCACCCTTCCCTCCCGGTAAACTAACTACCAAATCTATGACACCCAGGGTAGGTCACCAGAAGGCAGGTCGGCAGTAGAGTACACAATGCCAAAACCTAGAATGAAGGAAGGCACCTGCTTTGGTTTTAGGAGAGAAATCCGCCCCATCGGGGAGGAGAGTGGCATTCGGTCCTCAAACTGGGATGGGAGAAGGCAGCAGCGCTGTGGGTCTGGGCGGTAGAGACTCACTGGTCTGTAGCCCAGTTCCCTGGAACCTGACTCAGGGCACACCAGGAGTGGAGAGTCGGAACAGCCCAGACCTCTACTGCCCCCGCAGCAGGGTCCCTCCCCATGCACCCATAGCTCCTCCCTGACCCCAACTCCAAATGCTCTCACAGGGAAAACAATGCATCCTTGTCCGAAGAAGTTTCACTCTGTAACCTTGTATCATTAACTTATCCCTGAGCAAGTTCACTTGCCTAAAACACGAGGGGGCCGGATAACACAATCTCTAAAGTCTTTTCCATTGTAGTGGGAGATCTAATTTAAAATCATGCATGGAGTTTTACAGAAAATGAAGAATCAAGTTTCTTTGTGTTTAGCATAGCAACGGGTTGTTTCATGCTGATGGGAGGTGTTAGATTAATCTTTGACTACCTAAAAACCAAGAAAGTAATTATTACTTAATAAAGTTTTATTTTGACGGAAATAAAATCTTAGAAATATGGGCTTCATGAAGGGTAAAACTAATAAAAGAGGTTGTTTGGGGTAAAGAGGCTGGGAACCACTGATGAATGACTGGCTAATAACTATTCACCACTAGAGGCCAGTAGACTTTAGCAAGCCTCCTCCCAGACCTGGCCCCCATCATGTTCTATTTTTTTTTTTTTTTATGCGTTACGCGGGCCTCTCACTGTTGTGGCCTCTCCCGTTGCGGAGGACAGGCTCCGGATGCGCAGGCTCAGCGGCCATGGCTCACGGGCCCAGCCGCTCCGCGGCATGTGGGATCTTCCTAGACCGGGGCACGAACCCGCGTCCCCTGCATCGGCAGGCGGACTCCCAACCACTGCGCCACCAGGGAAGCCCCATCATGTTCTAATAACCTGAGCATTTCACCCAAAACCTGACTAGGGTGGGAAAGACGATGGAAACAAGAAGTACCTAGAGGAAAGCTTTCTTCCACATAAGGGTCTGAAGATCTCTGATTTGCCCCTCTTCAGATGCTGAGAAAGGGTTGAACACTTTGGAGGTAAAAAACAGGGAAAATCCTAAATATAGCCTGGGCAGGAGGCCGGCTGGGTGGGAGGGCAGTGGACGCACATTGTGTTCGAGCAGCGCAGGGCAATAAGGTGACATCAAGCTGCTCTTGGGGTGGCTGAGCCTAGAGCCCGGGCAGCAGAAAGGTGTTCCAGACATTCCTGAGTGTGTGCCCAGAGTTGGCACAGGACGGGGCGCAGAGTGAAGGGTAAGGCAGGATGGCATGCCAAGGGCTAGGAAGGCAGCAAGTATCCTCTCTTCCCAAAGGACAGCCCAAGCTGCTTCGTCTATCAAATTAGGAGGTAACAACATCTACGCCATGTCACAGAATTGGATGAGAAAAATGCCACTATTTAGGCCAGACCTCAAGCGGCCTGGAAACTCCTCTTCCTATCCGGGTGGTCTGCAGGTTCTGGGACCTTCTCTCTCACAAGCAGATGGGAGTGGGAGAGCAGAGGTCCCGCCCCAGTGGAATGTCAGAATGTATAGTACAGCCTGGGCCCTGATGGGGCTCAGCTGAAAGGCCCTCATTTCTGCAATTCTTACACCCTATCTGTAGCCCGTCCTATCCCAGGAGAACCTTCACATCCAGGGAAACTCGTGCTTGCCTCCTCAGCTGTCCTTTCTCTAAATCTGAGTTTATCTGTCCTTTTGAGGTAAAGATATAAGCTGTGAGGGAAATCTAGAGCCCGCCCACCACTTTCCCAAAGAAAACATTGCCAAGCTCCGTCTGGGACTATTGCCTCAGAGGCAAAACTCAGTCACAAGACAAATATTTAATGCAATATTAAAAAAAAAAAAATGCAAGGGCTTCCCTGGTGGCACAGTGGTTGAGAGTCCGCCTGCTGATGCAGGGGACACGGGTTCGTGCCCTGGTCTGGGAAGATCCCACATGCCGCGGAGCGGCTAGGCCCATGAGCCATGGCTGCTGAGCCTGTGCGTCCGGAGCCTGTGCTCTGCAACGGGAGAGGCCACAACGGTGAGAGGCCCACGTACCGCAAAAAAAAAAAAAAAAAAAAATGTCAGTGGAGGCCACACAAGTAGCAGTAAGAAGGCACTTCTACCCCTTCCAGCTAGGGAGGTATCCGTAGAGGCCTAGTGTGGAGCCATTATTATTTCTAAACTCCCAAAAAAGAAATCTCCAGGCCCATATGGTTTCAATGGAGAATTGTTTTTTAATGTTTAAAGAAGACTTAACACCAATTCTCACAGCCTCTTCCAGAAAACAGAAGAGGAGGGAACACTTCCCAATCAATTAATGAAGCTATTTTTACCCTGATACCAAAATCAGACAAAGATAGGAAAGAAAGAAAGAAAGAAAGGAAGGGGTGGCGGGGAGGAAGGAAGGAAGAAAGAAAAAGGACTACATACCAATATCGCTCATGAATATAGGCAGGAAAAACCCTTAATAAAATATTAACAAATGGAATTTGGCAATATATAAAAAGTTATACACCATGTGCAAGTGGGGTTTATCCCAGGGATATAAGTCTGGTTCAATATTTGAAAATTATTAATGTAACTTACCATATTAACAGGCTAAAGAGGAAAAAAAATCACATGATCAAATCAATCAATGCAGAAAAAATTTGACAAAAATTAAACACCCATTCATGATTTTTAAATACTCTCTGAAAACTAGAATGAGGGAGAACTTCCTCAACTTGAAAAACAGCATCTACAGAAACCTATAGCTAACATTGCACTTAATGGTGAAAGGCTGAATGCTTTTCTTTAAGATCAGAAACAAGGCAAGGATGTCCACTCTCCCTACTCTTATTCAACACAGTGCAGGAAGTTCTAGCCAGTGCAATAAGGCAAGAAAGGAAATAAAAGGTATGCAGATCAGAAAGAAAGAAATAAAAAAAAAAAAAAAAGAAAGAAAGAAAGAAAGAAAGAAAGAAAACATCCCCTATTTGTAGATGATATGATTGTCTATGTAGAAAATCCCAAGGAATATAGAAAAAAATCTCATGGAACCCATAAGTGAGTTAATCAAAGTCATACGATACAACATAAAGAAGCAAAAATCAACTGTGTTTCTATACATACTAGCAATGAACATATGAATAGTGAAATTAAAAATACAATATCATTTATAATCACTCAAAAAATATGAGCCACTTGGGTATAAATCTCTCAAAACTTGTATAGGACTGGTTTGCCAAAAACTGCAAAGTGCTGATGAAATAAATCAACGAAGGTCTACATAAATGGAGACAAAACCATATTCAAGGATTTGAAGACAACACAGTAAAAATGTCAATTGTTCCCAAGTTGGTGTACAGGTTTAACACAATTCCTATCAAAATTCCAGCAAGTATTCGTAGACATACACAATATTTTTCTAAAATTTATATGGAAAGACAAAGGATTTAGATTAGTTAAAACAATTTTTTGGGGAAAAAAAGAACAAAGTGGGAGGAATCCATCTAGCTTAAAATCTTAAAATCTGATTTTAAGATTTATTACACACCTACAATAATCAAGTCTGTATGGTACTGCAGAGGGATAGATCAATGGAGAGAATAGAGAATCCAGAAATAGACCTACACAAATACACCCAACTGATTTTTGACAAAAGTGCAAAAGTAATTCAGTAAAGGAAAGATCCATCTTTTCAGCAGATGGTGCTGGAGCAAGTGGATATCTACAGGCCAAAAAAGAACAGAAAAAAAATGAACCTTGATCTAAGTCTCATACGTTTTACAAAAATTAACTCAAAATGGGTCACAGGCTTGTAAAATATAAAACGTTTAGGAAAAAAATAGAAAAACTTTACAATCTAGTGCTAGGCAAAGAGTTCTTAGACTTGCATCAAAAGCATAAACATAAAAGAAAATATTGATAAATTAGACTTCCTCAAGATTAAAAACTTTTGCTCTGTAAAAGATCTGTTAAGAGAATGATGAGACTAGCTACAGACTGGGAGAAAATCTTTGCAAACCACATTTTTGACAAAGCACTAGTATCTAGAAGGTATAAAGAACTTCCAAAACTCAACAGTTAAAAAAAAAAAAAATCCAGTTGGAAAATGGGCAAGAGACATAAACAGACATTTCATCTAAGAGGATATATAGATGGCAAATAAATACATGACAAGATGTTCAATAGCATTAGCCATCAGAAAAATGTAAATTAAAACCACGAGATGTCACAACATGCCTATCAGAATGGCAAAAAAAAAAAAAAAAGTCACAACACCAAATGCTGGTGAGGATGCAGAGAAACTGGGTCATGCATACATTTACACTGATGTAAATACAATATGGTACACTCACTATGGAAAACAGTTTCTTAAAACACTAAACTTGCAAACAACATACGACCCACCAATTGTGTATTTATCCCAGAAAAATGAAAATTTATGGTCACACAAAAACCTGTTCGTAAATGTACATAGCAGCTTTCCAACCAGCTTTCCTTCACCAAGAGAATGGTTAAACAAGCTGTTTATGGCCACACCATGAGCTACTATGCAGCAATAAAAAGGAACTATTGCTTACATGTGCCTGAATGAATCTCCAGAAAATTATGCTGAGTGAAAAAAGCAAATCTCAAAAGGTTACAGACTAAAAAAAAAAAGAAAAAAAAAAGATTTGTTCACAGAGGAAATAAAAAGGTTATAGGCTATCTGATCCCATTTATATAACAGTCTTGAACTGATAAAATTATAAAAATGAACATATTTGTGATGCCAGGGGTTAAGGAGGGGGTGGGGGCAGGAGGCGAGTAGGTGTGGCTCTAAAAGGATAACACGAGGGATCCTAATAGTGCTGGAAATATTCTGTATCTTGACTGTATACATGTCAAAATCCTGGCTGTAATTTCATGCTATAGCTTTTTAAGATGTTACCATTGGGGGAAACAGGGTAACGGGTACTTGGGATCTCCCTGTATTGTTTCTTATAATTTCACGTGAATCTACAATAATCCTAAAATTAAAAGTTTAATTTAAAATATGAATAAAAGCATGTCTCCAGGGACACACGTTTTTCTTTATGCCTCAGACTCCAATACGGCTCAGCACAGCACTGCCTGCAATTGACAAGCATTCCATCTTGCCTCTTCTCCTTGACTTGCCCAGCAGAGTTGGGGTACACAGTCTGACTACAGAATGGATTATGTGAAGACAGGACTTTCCTGGGAAAGCTGCGCTCTGAATACCTCCAGCCTTTCCACTCCTTTATTAATCTCAATCATTCTATTTTTCAGGATCTGGCCCCTTATAAAGCTGACATAAAGGCCCATGTTTCCCTCTCTTTAGGCAGGGCATCTCTAAGTAAGGTTCCAGGATTCCTGATGTCACAATCACCCAGGATGCTTGTCTCAATGATTGTTCCTGAGCCTAAAGGAGTAGAATTTTAACAGCTCCCTAAATGAATTCTAATGCATACGTAAGTCTGAGAACCAATGTGGTTCGACTTTGTTCCTGAAGTCAAGATTTTCTGGGGAGGCACAAAGAGTTCCCACACTGGGATGTTCTCTAAAAGGACTTTCTGAAAGGGAAGAGACCAAGTGGGGACCCCTGTGCCAGCACTGGCTCCTGTTCCAATGAGGACACAGACCACCCCCACTCTGGGTCCATTGGCTGGGAACTCACCGCAGTGTTTGGCTCGATGAGGCGGTGCTGCAGCTTCTGGGCATCTTCCCATTGCCCTGTGAGGCAGAGTCGCTCCAGCTGGCACACCTGAGCCCCCAGGACATTGGCCAGGGCACACACGCCCCCTACAGCTCCTGCCACAGAGTAAGATGCAGAATACCAGCCAGAGCCTCTGCCTGTAGAGAATTCCAAATCCTGGTCCCCAGCACCTCTTTGCTCTGGGCAGACAGGCTGTGCATTTCTAGGCCACTGGTTAGCCATATCTGAGACATGCTCTGTGAGTTCACAGATTTCCAGAGAGAACATTTCCAGCATATTCAAAATAGACTCCCACAGGCTGAGGGGCAGGGAGCAGAACCTGACGGCTTACTCAAGGACAGTTCCTTCCCTGCACACCCCTCCCTCCACCCCCCACCCCCTGCAAAGTAGAGTCCCACCTGCCAGTTGACACCTCCACGATCCTCCAATAGCCCCCTGACTCATCAGTCCTGGAAGGGGATGGAGTGGATGGGAAGCCTTTGCTCTACTGAAATTTTATTCCCCGCAGTGAATTCAGCCTGGGACAGCAGTGAGGGAGAGGTTAGGGGAGGGGAAAGAGCACTAGACAGAGGCAGGAGACCCGGCATTTCCTCCCACTGGCTGCATGAACTTGGACAAGTTATCAACCCTCTCCGGTTCTCTTTGTTCTCATGTGGGCAATAAAAACGGGCTGGCTGTGATCTCAGAGGTTCCTGCCACTTCTGCCAGCCTGTGAGTGTGATTCCAAAGCTAGTTAGGGGTGACTCAAAGCAGAGTGGCCTCAAGACTGGAGAGAGAGTAGACATTTCAAGCTAATGCTAATATAGCTCGAATGAGCTAATATAGATGCCATTTATTGAAAACCTACTATGTGCCGAGCACTATGGCAGACATAGGGCCAATGCTCTCTAATCCTCATAACACCTCCCTGCTTTGCAGAGTAGAAACTCAGGCCCAGAAAGGTCATGTACCTTGCCCTGTTGGTTCTCAGTGAATAAATGGCAGAGCTCGGATTCCAGCTCAGATCCCCAACTTTCAGAGCCTGTGATATTTCCATCTACCACACTCTCAGGAATGAAGCATAAACGGGTCCCTTCTACTCTCCCCTTTAGAGACTGTGACAAGGCAGAGGGGAGCTACACAGGACCTATACTACAAGTCAAAGTCTGCAGAGACAAGAGAGAATAGGAACCAGCATTTTCCCCTGCATCGTTGGAAAAGTAACTCAAATCTACACTCACTGGGGCTTTAGCTGAAGGGAGCAGATGCTTCCCTCCGCTCCATGGCTCAAATCCAGTCTGAACCCAAGGACCTTGACCCCAAGCAGATAAGAGCAGTTGGTCTAATGGTGACATTCCTAGGATCCTGGACTGGAACAGAGGCTGATCAGACAGCTGAAGATCCCCAGCCCAACCCCGCAGGCCTGACAATTCATTCTGGCCTGGACCCACGGAGAGAGGAAAATGCACTCCCAGACTAGTGGGAAGGGCCCCAAGGCCTCTTCCCTCAGAGAATGATTTACAAGGTGAGATTAAAGGAGCTGAGTTTGTCACCTAAGCAGGGAGCTTGGGACTTCGAGCAAACTGTAGGCATCCCCCCTACAGGCCAGGGATTGTACTCGGCCACACTCCTCTGCCCAACAAGGTCACCCACAAGCACCCACTATTCAGATAAGTAAGCGGTGTGCCAGACCTCTGAGGTTTCTGAGCAGGCAGGCTGGCAAAGGCCCCCTCTACACCCAGTCCTGGCCCTCACCATCTCTCCCAGCAGAACCCAGCTGCCTGTGTATATCTTGGTCACGCATCACAGTGTGAGAGCAGTGAGAGGCCTACCCACGGCATAGCTGGCCAGCAGGAAGCCAGCCGATCCAGCCAACACCTGGAAATCCTGCCTCCTGGTCTTGTGAACAATCAGCCCGATCCTGGTCACCTGTAATGGCAAACCTGGTGTGAGAGCTGGGCCCACAAGCTCTGCCACCAGCCTGGATGGGGGCTGGGCAAGTGTGGGAGAATGAGAGCCCAGGTCCCAGAGAGATGCCTCAAAGTTCAGGTGAGCCCCAGAGAGCCCACAGGACAGAGGGAACCCACACAGGAGCCCAGGACTGAAGCGGGTCCCAGAGCTGCCCGGAAGTTGGTAGCACAAGAGAAGAGGAGGAGGGCACCCCAGCCGAGAGCTGCTGCCACTCACATCACCACCGCTGTCCTTGATGCCCACGATATTCGGGTGCTGGGAAAGCGTGACCACCGCATCCACAGGCAGGTCCAGCCCCGTGTTGGCTGGGACACTGTAGAGCACCACAGGAATTGGAGACAGGTCAGCAACCTGAGGGGCACAGAGAAGAGAGGAGAGGGCAGCTGCCCCAGGCCTGAGGCGGTCCAGGCTTGGGTCTCTGCAGGGCTACCTGGACTGGCCCACCTGCTGGGCTAGGAGTCACAGTGCTATGCACCCTGATTGCAAGCACTAGTCCTGGCTAACACTTAGGAGTGTGCCAGGCACAGTTCTAAGTCCTTTATGTTTTGATTGAATTTAGTCCTCACAACCACCCTGGAGGAAGATTCCATTATTCCTCCCGTTTGGGAGGGGCGGAAACAGCAATACAGCTTGGTTAGGTCAGTCACCCACTGTCACACAGCTGGTACCTGGTGGTATCCCTCCCCTTTCCCAAAGCTGCCATTCATGGGAAGTAGGCTCACCACTCTGCTCCCAGCTTCTCTCATCTCCCCTCCCCTCCCCAAGCAGTATCTCTGCCTCACCCAGCTTCCTCTTGGCCCCAGACCTCAAGCCCACACCCACCCCTCACACCCACCTTGGTGTAGTGGTGAATGAGGGCGGCGCTGTTCATGCGGCCGTGATAGTAGCAAGGAGTCACCACCATGGCGGCGTCAGCCCCGACCTGGGCCATGCTCACCGTCATCTCCACCGTGGCCTGAGTGGCTGCAGGAGGAAGGAGGAAGTCTTCCCTACAGGCCGCGGTGGGCGAGGGTAGGAGGCAGAGGACTGGGCTAGGACCCTGGGGCAAGCAAGGGGCGCAGAGCAGAAGAGACAGAGCAAGCGCTAGACCGGACCCAGCCCCGGGTCAGGGAGCCCGCCCCCGCCCCCGCCCCCGCCCCCGCCCCCAGCAGCTACCGCCAGGGCCGGGGCATTAAGGCCTCACACTCGCAGCCCGAGCCGGCTAGCAGGATCTTGTCCCTGGGCAGGGCCTGGCGCACGCGGCTCACCACCTCCAGGCGCTCACTGCTGGTCAGGAAGGGGAACTCGCCGTTGGAGCCCTGGACCACGAAGCCTGCAAGAGAGGCAACACCTTCCCACGTGCTTGTGAAAAAGCGGATGTTGGACTTATGCTCACCCAGGCTCCTACCTCCCCGACACCATCACACATTTCCTTCCCAGTCCTGATGCAGGCAGAGCGTGCTACCCAGTTGCCGTGACAGTGTTCACGCTATTTCTCTTTGTTTTAATGAGATATTTTAGGCATGCCAAAAAGAATAGTTAATAATAGAATCCACATCGGTGTACCCAGCACCCACGACACCTGCCCCCCACCCCGTCACCGTCCTCTTCCTCATCTCTGGCGTGTCTCAAGTGGTTATTGTTCCCATTCATGTCTTTATACCCTTAAAACATACATCTGGACCCATAAACAATCTATAAGATGGGTTTTGCCATTTAAAGCATTATAGAAATGGAATCACACTGACACAACATACTGCAGTTTGCCGTTTTTGCTCACCATTGTGCCGTGCACCTTGGCTACAGCAGTACAGGGAGCTCTGATTCGTTCACTTTCATTGCTGTATAATAGTCTCTTGTGAAGTTAGACCACAATTTACTTTTCATTCTCCCTTCGATGACATTTAGAATACATCCTAATTTTGCTATTACAGACAATGCTGAAACAAACACGTTTAAAAGTTTCTCTCAGTTTAGACACTTAGGCGTGTAAAGGCTGAGTCGCATGGAAATGCATCTTCACGTGCCAAAATTCTAATTAGCCAGTTCATACCCCAGCAGCACGTAGAAAAAAATGTTAGTGCTCATCCACACCAATACTGAGTATTGTCTGAACTAATTTTTGCCAATTTTCTGGGTGGAAAATGATGTCTCACTATTTTTTTATTTTTATTTTTTGCGTTACGCGGGCCTCTCACTGCTGTGGCCTCTCCCGCCGCCGAGCACAGGCTCAGCGGCCATGGCTCACGGGCCCAGCCGCTCTGCGGCACGTGGGATCCTCCTGGACCGGGGCACGAACCTGCATCCCCTGCATCGGCCGGCGGACTTCCAACCACTGCGCCACCAGGGAAGCCCACATCTCATTATTTTATTTTGCATTTTCCTTTTTTAACCATCATCTGTGAGATTTCTAACTTTACCAGATAAAGGTGTCAACCCTTTTATATCCATGAGAGACCAGTAGAATTGATGCTCTTCAGCTGAATCTAAACGGAATGTTAAACCATTTTCCTCTCAGCTTTTTTCGTTTTACTTTCTCTTTCCTATTCTTTCTCCTCTCCATTCCATTTCAAAAATTTTTTTCTTAAATACAGCGTACAATAAACGAAGATTATTAATAAATAGAAGACCGTTTGGGAGGAAGGAAAGAAAAGAAAGCCAGGGGCGATGTTGGTATACAAAATCCCCGCCATACAGTTCTGATGGGCCAGAAATTTGACTTGGAGCTTCCCGACAGTCAAAGCTAAAAGGGAAACGTGGTCAGCTGACAGATATGTAGAAATCAAGATAAAGCAAAGCAGCTGTCCTGGAGAAACACAGAGTTTCCTGGCACTGGGACAAAGAGAGATTGTTCCTATGAGTCATCCTTAAGGGGACACGGTGTGATGGGGAGACAACTTTACACCACAAATCTCTCTCTGTGCTGTTCGCTCTACCGTTAAAGTCCACTGAGTGGGCTGCCAGAAGAGCTCACCGGATACTGAGCATATTTCCCCCAGTTTTTGCCTTGGTAACATCGCAGCGAACATCTGAGGCAAATAGATTTTGGCTTCTGTTGCATTGCCTCCTCAGGATCAATTCCTCCGTGTCAGGCTAGGGGCCTACGGTGGGAGCCTCCTTCTGTCTTGCTCCATAAGGCCACAGTGATTTCCCAGTGCATCACCCCACTTGCAGAGTTGCCAACCCCAGAGAGGGCTCCAATCCAGCCACGATTGGACCAGCACCCTCTGGCTAAGAATTTAGAGAACAAGCTCTTGCCACTGCCTCCGCAACATTTCCTGCCAGCCCCCTTGAAGGGGGCTTCTTGCTTCGGACATGTCTCCAGACACAGTCACTCACTCCCAAGTCCCCTTTCATTCTGGTGGTCAGTTCCAGAAGCCTCCAGTCCCCACAGTTGGACTTGACCTAAACAGCAGGACAGCTGGGTCTTGAGCTCCCCCTGTGCTCAAGACTCCTAGTGGCTTCTCCTCATTTCATTTAAGGGAGCATCCGACCTGGGCCTGACTCCCAAGAAGGAAGAGATGCCAGGCTGGGGGAGAGGAAGTGTGATAGAGTCAGGCAAGCGCTGGACTCCAGTCCCTCTGGCTACTGGGCAAGTCACATCGCTCTCTGAGACCCCATTTCCTTTTCTTTGGGATGACAATAAAGTCACTTCAATCCTACCTTATAGGGCTGTCTTAAAGGCTCAAATGAGAAAATGTAGGAGAAAGCAAGCACTTTGAAATCTGTGAACTGATACTGCCAAGACCCCCCTCCTTCTCCTTGACCAGATGTCCAGTTTCAGGTCTAATGTGCCACCATGGTGTAGAGGTGGGGCTAAAGGAGAGGAAAAGGCCAGGGTTCCAGATGGGTGGGGAGTGAGGAAAGTGAGCGGTGGGGAAGCAGGGAGCAGCACAGTAGGGTCGTCAGAGCCCGGGTTTAAGTCCCAGTGTGGCCCCTCACCAGCTCTGAGCCCTTGGGCAAATGGTTTAACCAAACCTCAGCTTCCCCAACTGAAAAATGGGGGTAATATTGGTGCCCTTTTTCAAGACTTGTGAAGTTTCAATGAGATACTATTTGTAAAGTGCTTGGAATAGCTAGAACCTGGCATTCAATAATGTTAGCTGTAATCATTATATTAGTCAGAGGAGTGCCCAAGCCTTAAATCAGGAGGGTGGAGGGTGGCAACTTTCAGTCTGAGGAGGGGGAGGATGGCTGGTGTGGGACGGGAGGCTGCACTCAGGAACCTCTCAGGCCCCCTCCAGCTCTAAGAGGAAAGAGACTCATTTCAGAAGCTTCTCTCCCTTGCCCCCATGGTTATTCTGGCTGCTCTGGGGAGCCAGAAAGGCTTGGTGAGGGGAGTAGGTCGGGGCTGAGGACACACAAGCAACAGGGTGATTTACTGTGGCCAAAAGGAATCACAGTCTCTTTTATGTAAGTAGTATCCCCAGTCAGTGTTACACCCCTTGGCCCATCATCATTGCCACCTCCTCCGAGAAGTCTTCCTGGGATCAAGCCTTCACTGGACATCTCTCCTCTGAACTTCCATTACCTATTCCTTGTCCTTCCCTGCTGCCTACTCAAAAGTGCACAGAGATCCTCAGAACCCTTCAATCTGCCCGACCCCCCACCTGTTGGGACTTGACAAAATTTCTCAAACTGGCCTCTGCTGTGAAATGAGGAAACTGGATGGGACAGTCTCTTAAGTTCTCTTTGCCTTGAGGCTTTGGAGTCACTTTTTGGGCTTTTCCTCCTCCCTTTTGCCTATCTCTGAATGTTCCCCTCCAGCCAAACTTACTATCAGAGTCCCCAGACACACTGCCATCATCCTGCCTCTACACCTTTGCTCCTGTACCTTTCTCTCTGCCCAGAACACCTCCCTAGTTGCAGCCCCTCAAATGCTGCAAGAACCACGAAGCCTTTCCTTAATCCCCCTCTCCCTTGTGCTCCATAGCATTTTGTCCTTGCCCAGCACTTGCCCTACCTTGTCTAGAAGCATCGAGATCAAAGATGGTGTCTTCATTTTGGCCTCCTTCGTGACACCCAGCACACTGCCTGTTGACATGTGCGTTGATAATTTGTTGTATAAAAGAAAAATTGTCCCAAACCTGGTCTAGGGCAGAACTTTTTTGCATGATGTAATTCATAACCTCCCACTAGGAAGACATGAAAGTTCCTGATGAAATGCTTAAGCAATTTCCTAATGAGCTTTAATGGAATTAAGCCTTGGTCTGGGAAACCAGCCACTCTCCCAGCGGACTCTCAGACAAGAGTCTAGTGACTGTTAACCTCTCTTCTTTCTATCTAGTCTAACAATGATTTAACCATTCTCTTTTCTTATAAAAAATATCCTTTCCAAGAGTATATACTTGAGTCGGCTGCTTAGAAGCTATTTTCCTTGCAGCACGACTGTAATAAAACTTTGATATCATCTCAACTAAATTGCCTGAAAACTTTTTTGACTTTTAATTTGAACTACTTTCCAATTTACATGAAAGTTGCAAAAATGGTACAGGGCATTTCCATACATCCCTCCCCCAGCCCCCCGCTAATGACAACATCTTACCTAACTAGAGCACAATGATCAGAACCAAAGACTTCACATTGGTACAATGCTAACTACACACTTTATTTGAATTTTGCCAGTTTGAAACTTTTTAAAAGTTAAGATTCCAAAGTCATAATTAGTTAATCTGAAATTTTATGTAATACGTTTTTAATAAGGGATTTAAGGTCTTCCAGGTAAATGCATGCATTTTATGCATTTGAACAATCACTTCAGAAGCCAAACCTCACCGCTCTCGCCTTCCGTCTAATTAGCAGCTTCCAACATTTTCCAGTATGATTGACCCCATTTTTTTCCAACTAAGATTTTTATTATGAAGTACTTTTTTTTTTTTGGCTGCGCTGTGCGGCATGGGGTATCCTAGTTCCCCAACCAGGGATCTTACCTGCGCCCCCTGCGGTGGAAGCGTGGAGTCTCAACCACTGGACCGCCAGGGAAGTCCCTATTATGAAGTACTTTAAATACACAAACACACACACACACACACACACACACACACACACACACACACACACACACAACATTTATATAAAGTCACTTATCAGTAATGTCAAAAATATTCAAATACTCGCAACTATGCTCCATAAAATCAGTTGACAACATTTAGGGTGTTTATATTTATAGATTTACCCATCCTTTGCAATGATTCTGGGCACCTTCTTCCTGGAGTTGGAGGCCCACAGGTTGGGAACCACTGGTAAATCCATAATAGATGCAAATGCTAAGAAAGTTCTATGTAAAGGAGACACTGGAGGTTAGACAGTGCCATGTAGCTGAGTCCTCTCAAGTTTCATGACAGCTGCCTCCCGTTAACTGCCTAACTGGGGGTCACTGCTTGCTCCAGAAATGACTTTGTGAAACCCAGGAAGAGGAGGCAAGGAGAGTCCCAGGCTTGCCGGAGGGCACAGCGAGTGTCAGGACATGTGGAAAGAGGACAGGGATAAGTATAAGAGAGATAGGCCCACTGGGGGATGGTGGGCATCGGACTTGGGGGCAGCACAGGGCAGGGGTTCGGGGTACGGGCTTTGGAGTTAGGCCAAGCTGGGCTCTGACCCCAGCAACATCACTTACTGTCTAGGCTGTCTCAGGAAAATTACACCTCTGAGCCTCACCTACAAAATGGAGATAACATAATACCTTCTTCATGGGGCTGTGCCGTAACACAACACAGAACATGGCATATACTAAACACTCAGAAAAAGGTGGGCAGAGCTACTGGTAGTACTAATCCTGCTACGGTTTAGCAGTACTGCAACAGAGGCAGACCCAGAGAGAGTAGCATGAACAAGAAGAGAGCATATGGTACAGTAGCTCTGAAGGTAGGTGGTGGGGAGGCACCAACACGGATCCCAGTGCGCGCAGGGAGAGGGCGGTAGTACACAGGGTGACCTACATCCCACCCCTGCTTACTTCCTGGCTTCTCAAAGCCTGTCTCTCCCTACCCCTCCCAACTCCCAGCTGCTCCCTCCTTCCTTGGTAGCAGCAGGTCGGTGGCAGTTGAGCCCCCTGGAGATTCTCCACGCCCAGAAACTGAGACCCGGGAGGCCGAATTATGGAGTCTCGAGTCAGCCCACATGAAGAGGACTGTGGGAGGAGAAATCCTCTCCCCAGAGGCCCGCCCACACCTGGGGCTGGCCACAAAGCCCTCAGACCCAGAGTGAGGGTATACAAGGCTTTATTGGCTCAGTTCCAGGCAGCTGGCATCAGCGTGGTGCTCTCAGCTGCTCCTGGGATCTGCCTCGCGCATCTTTTCTTGGTGGGTCTTCCGTGGTCTGCGAGTCTGTCTCAGCTGCTTCAATTCTCCCCAGCTCTCCCTCCGTCAGGGGCCATCAGTGGCAGACCCTGCTCACAGAATCCAAGGGGCCCAGGACCCTTGTGAGGGCCTGACGAAGAAGGGATTTAAGCACCATCTGGGCCACATAGTTTGCCCCATCGGAGAGACGGACCACATAGGATGCCTGTGATTGTGTGCCAGCCCTGTGGGGGGAAGGGGCATCTCCATCTGTGGTTAGGTGGCTTTAAAGGGCTGGTAGGCCTAGTGGCTGCTGTTCGGCAGGCTGTGGCACGGGTGGCTCGGGTGGGTTGGATAACCCTGGTGGCCATGGTGGCAATGGCTATGGAAGGTGTGCGTGTGGTTGGCACCAGCTGTGGTGGTTTCCTGCTGGGTGAGGAAATTCCCTTTCAGCTTCATCTCCACCTCCTCGAGGGCCTTCAGCTCCTCCTGGCTGATGTCCTTGGACTCCAGGTGGCCTGAGTTCTGGCAAGCTGTGGCACGCTGCAACATGGAGATAGCCAGCTGCTGCCCCTTGGTGTCAATCTCCTTGGTACAGGCAGCCACGACGGCCCACGTGGCCTCATCCGTGGACGAGGATTTCCCAGACTCCTCGTGGGTCTCTTTGGTCACTGAGGTCCCAGACATCCTCTGCTTGCTGGTCAAGGGCTCCCGGTGAAGAGCAGTGCCCTCTTCTCCTTGCCTCGTGGTGAAGGTGTCCACACGAATCGTGGTGCTGGCCTCCCCGCTGCCGCTCTCAGGCTGGGCAGCAGCACCGCTGCTGCAGGCCCCGGCGCTATGGCTGCAGGTGGGGCTGCTGCCGGCAGCCAGCTTCTCTTCGGAAAGACAGCTAAAGTGCGATTTGATCCAGCTCTCCTTCCTTGCTTTGTCGCTTTCTGGTGGCTCCTGCTTGTCTTGTGCAGTCTCAGAATCCTTCTTCCTTCTCCTCTTCCTCTGCATCCACAACATGAGGACTCCACCTCCGAGTAAGAGGGCGGTCCCCAGCACCACCCTGCGTGATGGTTGCTGGATGAGCTCCAAGAAGGTCTCCAGGACCCCACGCCAGGCAGGCAGAGCTAAGAGCACACTGGGAGTCGGGGAGCCCAGATGGTATGGCTCATGCTTGAAAGGACACGCTCCCCGAGGTTGTCTGGCAGGCAGGCCCTCCGCTGTGCCCTCCCTAGGCTGCCCCTCCCACCTCAGCAATGAACCCCATTGTGATGAAGGTGGTTGAGGGGCGGGGCGGGGAGAGGTCACAGGATCCTTTATGTCTAGTCTGACAGGCATGGGCTGAGGCCTGGGACCTTTCTCCTACCCTGACAGCTGTCCCCAAGGTCAGTGGAAGGGTAGCTTCCCCAATTCTGAGTCCCTTCTGCCTCCTGCTTGTGACCTATTCTGCAACTCAGGCCTTCTTATCCTCCAGTCTTTGGTTTCTCTTCCTCCCCATCTGATGGCACCCAAGGGGCAGAAGCTGCTGGGTCAAGCTGGCCATGGTTGAAAGACCCCCTTGGCTGGGCTGGCATCCATTCCTGGCTGCCTAAGGCTAGTGTCTCCCTCCATGAAGGGCCGAGCCCCACTGCCAGCTCAGTGCATTCCATCCCCACTTACAGCCCCCAGCCCCATAACAGAGAGGGTCCGGAAGCCAAAGGGGTCCAGAAAGGAGCTCATTCTGGAATAACATGAGGTCACAATTGGGGGGAAGACAGGCAGTAGGCTGAGAAGGCAGAATACGCAGGACAGGAGACTTCAGCCCGTCCCAGATCCTTGGGGCCATTTCAGGATGGGGGCTGCTACCTCTTGCCTTAATGCACCTGCAAACCCAGAATTTGCCCCCAACTCCCCTGTAAGTGGGCAGAGTTCAGGTTATGAGTGGGTGGGCCAGCTGGCCAGGCTCTCTGTGGGTACAGACAACTGAGAGTCTGACCGTCAATCCCAAATTATACCCAGGGCCTCTCAGGGCAGAAACAGGCCTGGGCCACTCCCAGAGGCATATGACACATTTTTCAATGCCAAATAGGGTTATAAAAATTGTGATATTTAGGGCTCCCCTGGTGGCGCAGTGGTTGAGAGTCTGCCTGCCGATGCAGGGGACACGGGTTCATGCCCCAGTCTGGGAAGATCCCACATGCCGCGGAGCGGCTGGGCCCGTGAGCCATGGACGCTGAGCCTACACGTCCGGAGCCTGTGCTCCGCAACGGGAGAGGCCACAACAGCAAGAGGCCCGCATACCACAAAAAAAAAAAAAAAATGTGATATTTTAAACAAAATATTTTATTTAACGAACTAATGGCTTTAATATACACAAAATATTATACCTTATGACGAGAAACCATAGTCTTCCCTTCATAATAAGGGAATAAGACAGAAGCTTAAGGTTTTCTGGGAAACATCACCTCCCTGATCCTGCTGGAGTAACTCTGGGGTCATCCACTAACCTCATTTGGAAATAACAATTCAAAGTTCATCTCTGAGGTTGTTTGTGGGTGTGAGTTCAGGGACCAATGGCCCTTCTGCAAAAACCCTTCCCTCTGGTCTCCGGTTATAAGTTTTATTTAAAAAGAATACTCTTTATTCAAATAATTAGTACAAATTAACTATGCTGAAAAAAAATAAGTAAGTAATAAACAGAGCTGCACAGTTTCAGGCAATGCCTTTCAGAAGAATCTCTTAACTCTTCACTAATTCATCAAGGGCAGGTTCCCATCTCCTCTTTGGAGGACCTTTAACTCATTGCAGGAGGCCCTGGCAATGTGATACGTGATGGTTCCCTCCCCTGCCCCTGAGTGTGGGCTGCAAAAGGGGGTGAGGATCCAGCAAGAGAGACATAGATTTTCGCGCTAGAGTGGCTCATTGTTCCCTTCCCAGGCAACCTGGCTGCATCCTGGGAGCTGTGACTGGGCCCCCTGGCCCTATGTGCCAGGACCTCGGGTTTGGGTTCCTTGGGAGGACTATGTTGAATGCTATGGCCCAGTTGCCATTCTAAAATGAGGAAGCCGGATCAGAGGTTCAGTGATTTTTCCAAGGTCGCCGTAACTAGCAGAACTAGAACTCCTGCAGGTCTTCTAACTCCGGGTGTTGGGCTCTTCTACACAGTGCCCCGCCGCACCCCCCATGTGCGGGGGTAAGAGAGAGCTGAGGTGGGAGCTGGTGCCTGCGTAGTTTACCAACGGCCAGCCTGCCAAACCCTCTGCAGCCTGTGCTCCTAGGCACCCCTGTCCCCACTGCAGCAGTGAGTTGGGGGGAGGGGGAAGGAAGGGTCCAGAGAAGAGCCTGGGGCGCAGGCAGACACTGGATGCAAAGTCTACCCTCCCCACCCCCTGCACTAGGGTGTCCTTGAAGCCGGGAGGTGAAGCAGAGTCTTCGTTTAGAGATTCAAGGAGCTTCTCACTTTGCTTCGAGAGATCTGGGCCTCAGCCCAAACCTTCAGGCTCCAATGAGCTGAGCCCCAGCAGAAATGTACTTAGAGTTTGTGTCACTGCTCAGTGTGGACGTCCACAGGGCATTCACTGGCCGCTAGGGAAGGTTCACATCGCCTCAGCACTGAGATACGAATGGGGTCTCAGTCACGCCAGCAGGCACCGTCACAACGCGGCTCTGCCCGCAGTGGCGATCATACTGTCATTCCAATCATCATTATCACTGGAATCCACACCTTCTAATGTACATACCCTTCACAACTTACAGCATGCTTTCACTTGCATTCTCTCAGATTCTTCTCCCCACCCTCCTATGATGTGGCCATTATTACTCCCACGTGTCAGATGGGGAAACTGAGCTTTAGAGAGATCTCACAGCTAAGTCAGTGGCCGAGCTGTGGTTTGAATCAGGAGTGCACGTTCCCAACTGCTCCACTGCATTACCCCAGTCGGAACCACTCCATTCCCAAGTTGGTGCCCATCAGGGTCTGTTTATTAGAATCTGACCTAGCGACTCATCATTCAGTGCAGCGGAGTGAAACCGAGCATGGCTGTGCAGTCAGACCTGAGTTCAAACCCCAGCTCAGCCATTTATTAGCTGAGTGACCTTGGGCAAGTGATCTCGTCACTCTGAGCCCCAGCTTCCCAGTCTGTGAAATAGGGCTATTGAGAGCACTGCCTCAGGGCACTGTCACGGGTGATGGATGAGGGTGGGCAGGGCAGGATGGGCAGAATTTGCCGCTTCTTTTATCTTCATTTATCGTGCCTGTGGCTGTGTTGTATGTTGAGTGTCACAAATATGATCTGGTCCCTGATCTCAGGGAGGGGAGGCCCATGTGTAACAGGGGAAATGAGTCAGAGGATCCAGGACAGGAATTAATTTGGCCGAGGGAGGCTTTGCCCAGAAGAGAGTGTGCAAACAAGGCTTTGAGGGAGATGAGCCCGCTGGCGGGGCTGCCACGTGACACCCCGCTACCCTTACATGTGCGCAGAGTGCCTGGTTGACAAAGGCTTTCACACCCATTATCTAGCTTGATCCTCACAATAACGCTGGGCTAAGAACGTCAACAGTTTACAGCTGGGGAAACTGAGGCAGAGGAGATTCAACCCAAGATCACAGGCCAGCAGTTAGCTTCCTGCCTGTCTCCTGACTCCAGACCAATGCCCCCTGTTCCTCTCCCATAATAAAATGACTCCCAGGGTACCCGACTGACCAAGAGCAGCTCGAAAGAGCCTGTGTACCCTCCTCTGGTTGCTGGCTGAGGAGACCAGGGTCATTCACATCTCCCCAACTCCCACAGCGGACAGACCCCACTTACCTCGGAAGGGAAAGGTGCCCAGTTTGTGCAGATTCTCCTCCAGTTTCCCATAGTCCACCTCGGCCGTGGCAGTGAAGGGGGTGGTCACAGGGGGGTAGATGCCTGAGATGTCCACCTTCCTCCCCTCCCCTGAGGCCCAGCCCCCCACGGTGCTGGACAAAGCCCTGCTCAGCCCCTGCCTCACAGAGGACCAGACTCGGGGGCCCAGCATCTCCACAGGAGGCTCAAAGCCCAGCTGGTCTCTGCCCCCGAGGGATGCTGAATTTGGACTCCTTCCTACCCCAGTTAATGATCTATGTGTCTGGTTAAAAATTTGCTGCCCCCTGACTTGTTGGCTCTCAGGCACGCCCGGGCTGGGTGTTTCCAGGGTCAGAGGCTAGGCCTGTTGGCTCCAGGGAGGTCTTCCCTCCCCCTGGGGAGCAGCTAGAGAAATGCCACAACCCAGTGTCCCTGTGGCCAGACGGAGGACTGGTTCCTGGGGTCCTTACACAAAAGGGTGCCTCCAGTGGGGCCCGGCCCTCCTCCCACAATTCCCAGCCCCAAAGCCAGGAGCCAGGCTGGCTTCCCCGCTTCCGCGTGGCAGTTGAGAGCTTGGCGGAGCCGATTGGCTGAGCCGGCCCTTCCCTGAGGGAGGCGAGGCTGGCTGGATGAGACCTGTGATCTGCCGCCGGCAACTGCCCCACTCCCCTGCCAAGCTCCTCCCACCAAGCCTGCCACGTGACAGGCCCGTGCTGGTCACACACAGCCCCACAGGACAGCTGTCACCAGGAAGGGACCCCAGGACAAGTGCCCTGGGAAGCTGATCCACGCTGGAACTTGGGAAGTGGGGTGGCAGGAAAGAAGCAAAAAGAGGCCTTGTTAGGAAAAGCCGCAGGGCTGGCTCAGGGGGGCCAAAGGGCTCCAAGTTCCCCTCTTGCCTGGGCCCACCCTTGTCCCCAGTCTTCCTTCATTCCTAAATGTTTCAGGCACAAATAGAAATGAACATCACACACAGCAAAAATGACTTTTTTTAAAAAATTGCGGTAGCTTGTGGGTGCTCCCGGGGCAAACACAGAGGAATGGTGCGGTCCTCAGCTCTGGGGGCCATTCTTATGACCCTCCGGCTGTACGCAGGGGACAGGCCAGGTGCCTGGCTGGGCTGGGACAGTCGTTTACTGGGCTGGCACAGGCTGGGGGGTCTCCCGCCCACTCTCGGCAGACCCCTCCAGCCCGTTCTGCTCTGACCCCGGCTCCGGGTGCTCCAGAGCGTGCCGGGTGTCAGCCTGCCAGAGCTGCACCAGGTCCGTGGGGGTCTTTCCTTCCTGGGGGAAACAAGAGGATATCTAGTCACCGTTCAGAAGTCTGTACGAAGAGGTGCCCTCATCTACGCCAGTGGTTCCCAACTGGGAGCAACTGGCAATGTCTGGAGACATTCTTGGTTATGACACTGGAGGAGGGGATGCTACTGGCATCTTGAGTAGAGGCCAGGGATGCTGCTCAAACATCCGGTAATGCACGGACAGCCCCCCCACGACAAAGAATTATCCCGCCCAAAACGCGTGAAGTTGAGAAGCCCTCATTTACACCTTCCCCTTGTCTTCCTAACTTCCCCATTATCTCCTCAGCCTCTCTTTTTTCTTTCATATAGCTAGCTTTTTTTAAAACATTGAAGTATAGTTGATGTGCAATATTATGTAAGTTACAACTTAGAGTTATTATAAAATATTGGCTGTATTCCGTGTTGTACAATATATCCTTGTAGCTGCTATCATACAGAACAGTTTGTACCTCTTAATCCCCTACCCCTATGTTGCACCCCCCAGCCTTTCCTGAGTCAAGGTCCCCCCTTACCCAATTCTCCTCTCTTCTGTGATTGCTCTGGGCCCCAAAGAAGAGCTTGGATGGGGGGGACATAGGTTCCTAAAGGAACTGGAGGACCACAGGAGCCAACACAGGGTGCTAGGAACAATCGTGCTGACTGAGTGCTTAGCTTCCTTCCGGCTCTGTCCCTCCACGATTTTGGCCTCCCTGAGCCTGGACATTAGGACCGCCTGTGGTCTACTTGGGGGCCTTTGGGAAATCCTCCTCCTGTCCCTTCCTGGCTGTTTTCTCCACTTAGATTTTCTGGATGTAGAGAAGCATAGAGAGAGTTGGGAAGCCGGGTGGGCCCCCAATTTCCTGGGGCCCAGAGAAACCCTCCACTGTGACACTGCCCCAAGGGCAGGCCGGCCGAGTCCTGCTCAGTTCTGTCTTTTTTCCGAGTGCCCAGCACAGGGCCTGGGAGGGCAGCGCACACTGTTTACTGAATCAGGAAAGGAGTGAATTTACCAGGTTCTTGCTCATCATGTCAGCCCCGTGCAGGAGCAGCAGTTTGATGATTTTGTAGCGATTGAGCCTCACGGCGTCATGCAGGGCACTGTCCCCTTCCTAGAACCAGTGAGACATTCAGCATGGCCCACGGGGGCATGTGGGAGCCCTCAGGGGGCATATGGAGCCCCCTATGGTGGGGCTGGGCGTGAAGGAACCCAGACACTCACTCTGTCTTTGGCATTGATGTCCAGGCCCAGGGATAGAAAGTGTTCCACGATCTCCACGTGCCCCGTCCGGACTGCCACATGCAGGGGGGTGCTCAGCAGCTGGGTGGGGAGGAATCAGGAGATGCTGGCTGAAGGGACCTGGACTGTGATGCCTCTGGGAGGCGGCTGTCTTAACTCTAGCCTAATCCTTCTCCCAAGGAGGGGCAGGGAACGCTGTAATTTCCCATCACCCTATCTGATGATCAGCTCTAAGGCGTGACATGCCACCTCCTCGGGGAAGACTTCTATGATTCCCCTCTCACCCTATAAGACATTTTATAGATGAGCAACAGAGGCTCAGAGGCTGTCACTTGTTCAAGGTTATATACAAAGGATTGAGTGAATTAAAAATGGTGGATGAATAAGTAAGTGAACAGATCAATAAATGAATGGATGGATGGATAGATAGACAGATAGAAGGATGATGAACGACGGCATGGGTGAACAAATCCTGCATCTTTGGGTGGTTCCAAAGCCGCCAAGCTAGTGGATCTCTTCTCCTCCCCTCTCCTCTGCTCTTCCTCCCATTCCCAGATGGTGGTCTCCAAGGGGCTGCAGCTGATGGCAAGGACCCATCCCTGGGCTCTGCAGCCACTCCAGAAACCAGACTAGCTCACTACCCTCCTGCTCTCTGCTTCTCTCCCCCCCACCCCTCCGCCCTGCTACCCCAACATCTGTGAGCATTATGGCCTCACCTTATCCCTCACATTGGTGTCTGCTCCCCGGCTTTGCAGAAGCTTCACCACCTCCAAGTGGCCCCCACGGCAGGCCCAATGCATGGCTGTGCAGTCCAGCTAGAAAGGAAGGGTGGAGCCTAATTGCAGAGCTTCAGGGAAGAAAGTGCCCTGGGGGAAAGGACCCCAGCCAAGAGGGCAGGCAGATATCCAGGGAAGGATAGGGCCACTCCAATGACTGAGCAACGGATGCAGTGGAGCCGAAGAACCCTCGGGCTCCATCTCGTCCAAGCCAGATTTACAGAGGAGGCTCAGGGAGGAGATGGGCCCCCCCCCCACCAAGGTCATACAACATACTAGAGGTGGAGCCTGGCCCCTGAGGCAGCTTGTTTATGTCCCAGGTTGGAGGTTTGCAGGGATAGGGAGTCTATGAGTGCTGGACCCACCTCCTGCCCCTCACCCAATACCTGGCCTCTTGCTCACCCGATCCTGGAAGTCCACAGTGACCCCACTCTCTAGAAGCTTCTCCAGGATCTCCATGTGGCCCTCCAGGGAAGCTCGGTGCAGTGCTGTCCGGTGGAACTGTCCCCAGAGAAACTGTCAGGGCCTAAACTCTGGCCCCAGGCCTGAGCCCATCGCCCACCCAAGTTGAGCCCAGGCCTTATCCCAGCCCTATTCTGACCCCTGTGCCGGGTCCCCATATCTTCCATGTTCCGCCGGTTCCTTCATGCTCTATCTGGACCAGCCTTGGAGGCCTCCTGTGCTCTGTGGACTCTGACCTTCTCACTGCCCCCTAAACACACGTTGCCTGTGCCCAAATGCCCATTTCGCCCGTACTCCCTGTGAGTGCTTGATGAATTCTTGTAACTCCATGAAGATGCAGCTCAAGTGTCATCGACTTCTTGAAACCTCTAGGCCATAGCTGTCCCAGGGGTCCAGACAACCCTCCACTGTGATAGACAGTCAAAGGCAAGCTGAGTCTTACTTGACTATTTCCCCTGAGTGCCTTGCCCAGGGCCAGGATGGGCAGGTGCACCCTGATTACTGATTCAAGCAGGGAATGAACTTCCTGTCCAATGCAGTCGGCTTTCTGCTTTGGTCTCTTGACACACTCAGGCCAGAGGGCATATCTTTCCATATTCTAATGATCCGGTTGTGCAGCAGTCTCCCAGCTACTGTCAACCCTGGTCTTTTTGGTTTTGTGCTCCTAGCACAACACAGAGGCAGGAGATGCTTAGATAGACCAAGAGGACTAAAACTCTGGAATCTAAAAAGTGGAAAGGACATGTAGTCTAAGCCTGCAATAATGCAGGCTGAAGGGGGTGACCATTAATTTGCTCAATCCCAGGATACGATCTCGAGAGAGCATCCTACAAAGTATGAAAGAGGCAGTTTCAGGGAAAACAAAAAGAAGTATGACGGGTGATGGAAACATTTTGAAAATCGTGGGGATGGGTGCACAACATTATAAGTGTAATTAATGCCGCTGAGTTGTCACTTAAAATTTATTTGGCATGTCTCATGTTTTATATATTTTAACCATAAGATAAAAATAATTGTTAAAAGTGTGATGATATACAATGCAACACAAAATATCATATCCAAGCACGTGCTTTAATAGTGTTTTCATTCGATAAATATGTATTGAAGCACTAATATTCTATTTGATCCCCATAACGTGCTCTGAGGGGAGGAGCCAGTTTTACGAAGAAGGAAACAGGCACAGAGAGGTGACGGGCCCAGCCACAGGTCACAGAACTAGGGAGTGGTACAGGTGGGATTTGAGTCCAAATCTCCTGGTCTTGGACTCTGTATTTGATTCCATTCCATTTTTTCCCCTAAAAATCCAGGTGTTTATTACTCTGGAGGTGGTTCAAGTTGGAAAGGGTCTAAGGATTTAGAAAAACTCCTGTGTGGGGAAGGGGGCATCCCACATCTTCTGAGGGGCCCCCTCCCAAAGGACACCCACGCCTCTTCTCAAAGAATGCACAAGCGGGCGGGGTGCAGGCATCAGCTCTGAAAGGGAGGCCGGCACAGGTGCAGGGCCCGATGGGAACATCACCTGATCGCAGGTGTCGGGGGAACCCCCGTCCGCCAGGAACTTCTCGATGACCTTCATTTGCCCCTCCACCGCCGCTTTCAGGAATGTCTCCGCGTCCACGGGGCCAGCCTGGAGAGAGCGAATGCAGTCCCTGGGGGCCGCTCCGCTGTGATCTGAGCCATTCCCCCTTCCCCGGCCTCCCCTGCCCACACAGGTGTCCTCCCCTGCCCACACAGGTGTCCTCCCCAGGACCCTTACGATCTCCTCCGGCTCTGGAGGTGGCTCCTGGGAGGCTGCCAGGGCTTCCCGCTTCTTCTGCTTGCGTTTTTTCCGCAGCTGGATGAGGTTCTGGATCCCACCCACGTCGATGATCTCCCTCCGCAGGTCTAGGGATGTTTTACGCACGCGCTCTTGACCCTGCGTGGGGATAGCCAATCAAGCCCCGCACTGGGGCACAGAATGTGGGGCTTGGGGACCTCTGAGCTAGGCTGGAGGTGGAGGACAGGGAGAGCCTCTCAAGGGAGAAAGAATCCAGGTCTAGCTCTGCCGCCTAGGACTAGGTGAAGCCAATGAGACAGACACAGATGCACAGGGGGCTTGAGGGGGCTGCTTGGGAGCTGCCCAGCTCCAAGGCTCCACATAGAGTGGGGAGTTGATGAAGAAATCTCAAGGGCAGTTCTTAGCCCAGGCCTCCAGAACAGGGTACGAATTCTCATCTCTCCATGCAATTCTCTCCCTCTCCCTCCCTCCGTCCCTCCCTGCCTCTCTCTCTCTCTCTCTCTCTCTGGCCATAAAAGTAATACAGAAACATAAAAGCTCTGAAGAGAAAGCCCTTCTCTCCCAGAGGAACTTCTATCATAGCTTGGTTGATGCCCTTTCCTACGGGATCAAACTCCACACAGTGGTCTGGAAACTCTGCTTTTCTCTTATCAGCGTGCAGATGTCTCCTGTCAGCACACACAGCCTCCCCCAGCCCACTAACACCTGCATCATGCCCTGTTGTATGGCTGCCCCATCACTGCAGCTTCCAAAATGAGTCCCCTGGGATCTCGTACACATGCAGATTCTGACTTAGCAGATGTGGGGAGGAAAACTTCCCCCCTCTTCACTTCTAAGTTCTTTGGCTGGTCTGATAATTAAATTGATGTAAGACGGATTAATAGGAGAAAAACAAATTTAATTTCATATGTATGGTAGTCCATAAAAATATGAGACTCAAAGAAGTGACCAAAGCAGGCAGCTTTTACACATTTTAGACAAAGAAACAATTTGTGCCACATTGAAAAGACAAAGGAGTTTGTTTTTGGAGGAACTAATTAGTGAAGAAACAAGTTTTGTTTATATAGCCTTCTCAGCCCTGAATTCCTGAGATCTAGTGATAAGGAAGCTTTCTACTTTCCTGATATAAGGAGGGTAACTTCCCATGGCAGATTTATTTACTACTTTCAGGGGAACAAAGGAGGGTCAGAGTGTCCTTCATGCACTGGCTGTTTCTCAGATAACTTTAATTAAAAATAATCAGTATGGGGCTTCCCTGGTGGCACAGTGGTTGAGAGTCTGCCTGCCGATGCAGAGGACACAGGTTCGTGCCCCGGTCCGGGAAGATCCCACACGCCACGGAGCGGCTGGGCCCGTGAGCCATGGCTGTTGAGCCTACGCGTCCGGAGCCTGTGCTCCGCAACGGGAGAGGCCACAACAATGAGAGGCCCGTGTACCGCAAAAAGAAAAAAAAAAAAAAAATCAGTATGCCAAAGTGGCATATTTGGGGGTGGCATATTCTGCTCTCCTTTACAAGTATGAGATGGGGCCGAGATGCTGCATCGCTAACATCTCGCAGGGGTGCTGAGCTGCTGGAGGAGCACCAGGAGGGGCAAGGCCATAACTGCCTTGTCTGTCTCCGGAGCGTGCAGATACTAGGTTCTCCTAGCACTTACCTTAACCTTTTGTAAGGATGGACTCTGAGGCCTGTGGTGCTTCTCATCCTCCAACACCAGCATCTCCATGGGCAGCTTCTGATGGGTGGTGGTTCCTCTGAGTTTCTGGTGAGCCAAGGACAGGACGGGTTCCGGGCCTGCCTGCAGTGCCTCGGGGGCCAGATAGCCTCGCCCACAACAAATTCAAGGACCCCAAGGACCTCCTCCTGTGTGACCTCCCAGCCCGTCATCTGCCCCACTCCTGTCTGGTCCAGGAGGCCCCAGGTCAGAGCCAGCCTCCCTGGCCCCAACCCCAGTTCAAACACCTGTGTACTGACTGCCGTGTGTCCCCAGCAAAACAGGATTAAGGGCTACTGGAATGAGTTTTCATGAAATTAAACATACTCACTTTTTTCAAGCACTGAGGTTTTGGTTTTTTTTTCTTTTTGGCGTTTAAAATTCACTTTGATGAAATACTTGAGATGATAGTTTTTTTTTTTTTTTTAGTGGGCTTACTTGACAATACAAAAATTTGGCAGCTCTGTCAGTTACCAACTTCTTTCCCTCAGATTTTACTGATCCGTGAAATCCTAGAGCATGGAAACTGTTGCTCTCAGGGAACCTGAGGGGTGGAACCCGCAGCTCCCCAGCTCTCAGCTTGATGTGAACTCTAAGTATTAACCTTATTCTCGTTTTAATAATATGGGGGAAACTCTGTCCAAGTCTCCTCCCCACTTGTAGCTCCAACCTGCCTGGACTACTTCCTCATGGCCGCTTCCTCTCTTCTAAAGGAAAACACTCTTTGTTAAGTGCTGGCGCCCCTATCTCTGAAGTCCCCATGTACCGGAAACATTCATCCAGGCTGGAGAGTGCTGAGTACAGGTGGCAGCTGGGGAGGAATGATCTCCCTTACAGAGCTCTCAGCTGCCTTTGTCGTTCGACACCGAGCTCCGGTGTTATACTCTTCAAGTGTCAGTTGAGGGCTGATTTTCCAGGTCTTTATTTCGAATGTTCTGTTGCCCACTGGCATCTCCCTTCCATGTCAGGCTTACATGGTTTGAGGTCTCCCCAGTGCCAGCCTCGCCTGAAACGCTGCACCCTCACCCGGGGACAAGATCACCTAGGGCTTCAGCTACTACTGCATGTGGAGCCCTGGCTGGGCTCCTGGAGCATCTAGAGTGGGCTTGGTCCTAATCATCTTGGCATCCCCAGCACCGATGACAAGAGTTAGCACACAGTAGGTGCTCAGCAAATGTTTGGAGAATAAATGAATGAATGAGTTCACGGATGGTGGCAGGCGGGCTCAGCAGCTCTGCACACCTCCAAGTCCTCAGTGATGACCTAGCCCAGTAAGGCCCCTGCAAGAGAGCCTCAGCCCCTGGGCTGGTCTCCAAGACCCTCCTTCCCTACCCACCCCATGAAGCGGGTGCAGGCTGAACAGCGGTTCTCCTCTAAGAATGCTGCTGGGCTGGGGCCTGGTGGGAACAACTGGGGACTCTAACGCCTGCCCACGCCTTACCCAGACTCCATAGCTCCTCGCTTCAGATTTGTCTCTGTAGGTTGGCATACAGTAGGTGCTCAAGAAATGTTTATTGAATTGGGTGTTTGTCGGTAAAACACAACCCAACAAAACTTCCACCTTACTTCATAGATGGTTGCACAGAGGAAATGAGAGAATGCCTATCCAATGCGTAGCACGGTGCCTGGCATGTAGGAGGCAGCAGTGGTGAGGGTGGCTCTGTGGGCACCCGGGGCCCTGACAGCCCTGCCGCTATATTTGTTGGATGAATGAATGGATGAGGACTGTTCCGTGTCCCCTTGCTGAAGGTCTCTGTGTCCAGTGGCAGCATTCCAGAAATGGCCCAGCAACATGACTCCCCTGCCTGGCCCTGGTGCACATGCCCTTGGGGGAGTGAGAAATGGCATTCCTGGAGATCCAGGGATGCGCCGGTGGGGACTCAGCAGGCTCAGTCCAGGTCCTTCCCAGCCAAACCTCCCCTCCCCCTTCCCTAGCCCTCATCTCTTCTTCCACCAGCGTCCTGACCCTTCCCTCTTCCTCACCTCCATTCAGTCACTCTTCCTTTTTTGAATGGAGTCTACATTTACACTGATTTATCTCCTCCCTCCCATTCCTGTTAGGGCCAGTCTTTCCCCCTCCAAGTCCTTCTCAGGGCTGTCAGAGCTGCCTTCCCCAAACAGGTCAGGTGGCACCACCGTACCTCACTCAACAACATGCAGTGGCTCCCCACGGCCCCCAGAATAAGTATCTTTCACGTGGTCCTCACTGTCTGGTTTGTGCCCTGTCTCCCTTCCCAGCCTCAGCCCCTCCTGCCAGACTTTCTCCCGACAATCGTGCTTCCACTCACCCCAACGACAGGCGCCTGTTGTTTCCTTAGCCTGGAACACTCTCCACCCTCCTGACCTCCATCCTTCAAGGGCCATCCTTGAAGGCCTGGCTCAAATGCCCTCCTGTCCACAGAGAAGTCCTCGAGGGCCCACGGTCGGCATGCCTCACCCACCCTTTGTGCTCCTTCGCTTCTGAGTTACACCTCTATCTCACCCTTTTCCACTCTGCCTTGTTTCTTAGTTGACCGTGCACCTGGCAGATGTCGGCTAAAATGAACACAGAGCTGGTAAAGAGGAGGCAGGGGCTGACCTTCCTGAGCCTCTCATTCCTCCCAGCACTGGGCTCTTGGAAGAGTAGACTCTAGGTGAAGTATTCATCTCCATAACATGAAGAGTAGGACCAGCCCGCACCCCCCTGCCCGACTTCTTTATTCCAGAGAAAATACAACTGCCCGGAGCCCCAATGCCCAGTCGCCTCCCCGGGTGTGGCTGGTGGTCCTAGAAAACCCATGCTTCCTTTGCCAGCATCCCTTTCTCACTCTGCTCCCCGTCTTTATCAAACACTGGAGTTTTTCCTGTCCCAGCCTCCCAGCTGGCAGCTGGGGGGATCTCAGGGCCCCAAGCTGCAGGCAGCATCCCAGCTGTCCTGCTCTGTGCAGCTCAGCCTGTCTCCTCGAGGCCCAGGTGGGTGGACAGGGTCTCGAGGAACCCAGCTTGGCTCGCCCACTCCACTGTCTCTCAGATTTGGGGGCTGAAGCCCCCGTCTCCCACTGCCAGCAGCCCCCTCTCAGGAGCACCCTGCAGTAGAGCCAGCTGGGCCCCTGGGGACACCTGTCCTCCTTCCTTCCAGGTACGGCAGCCAGGCTCTTCCTTCCCTTGACAGCAGAGCTGGGTCTCCTCAGCACCCCCTTGGGCCCCACACCCCGCCCTACCTCATTCTCCTCCTCCTGTGACAGCCGCTCCTCGATGAGTGCCGTGGCCCTCTGCACCTCCTCGGAGCCCGCCATGGCACCGTGAGCAACCCGCCCCTGCAGGCCCCGGGGCCCCAGGGGCTTTATATGCCAGGGCTCCCACCCCCGCCCTGCTAGGCGCCTCTGCCATGAGCTCACCGGCCCAATTCTCCAGCCGCCTCCCGACCTGTCACCTTCACCCCAGGCAGCCCCGAGGAGCAGGAGGCGGCAGGGACAGTTGCCACCCCCCAACCCCTGGCCTATTGGAGCCGGAGGGCCCAGTGCCCCGGGAGTGAGAGCGAGGACTGCAGGAAGGCGCCTGCCCAGCCTCTGTCCTGAGTGCTGAGGCCCAGATGGGCCGGGCAGCCGCGCTGCACAAAGGATCGCTGGCTGCCCTTAGCCCTGATGGCGGTGCCACCTGCTGGACGCCTGGAAACCCTGCCCAGCCAGTGCCAGTGAGGGAGCCTAAAGGCCAAATGTGGGGACCCAAGGTAAGCCCGCATCCCCAGGCCGTCCCATGAAAAGGCCCTGCCTGCTCTGGGAAGGGGCAAGACTCTGCCTCATCTGGGCTGGAGTGCCAGGCAGTGGGTGGAGGTAAGGGCAGCCGCCTGCTTCTTTGCCCGCAGCTCGCGCGGGCCTTTGCCTCTCTGGGGTCCCACAGCGCCCCCTAGTGAAGCACTGCAGCATTAGGCTGCAAGTCCACTTGTCCCTGACAGACCTCAGCCATCAGTCTGTCGCAGGGGGCCTCTGTGGGACTTACAGGGTCTTGCTTCAAGGAGCCACTGGAAGGGCTGGAACGCAGCGCCAAGCCCCGCTGACGAAGACACCAGCTCTGACTGATCATCCTGCCCTCCCCGGTTTCCCAGTCAGGCCAACCTGACCGGTGCTCACTGAGAAAGAAAAATACTATCAACTGGAGAAGAAGCAGACCTGTACTGCTCAGTTCCGCACCTGGAACTGTGGGAGCGAGGCCTGGGTCACCACGACCCAGGTTGAACCTGCCAGTGAACCACAGACACCACAGCCCTGTGGTTCCGTGACGCTCACGTGGCCTGCCCTCAGCTAAACCACCTTATCTAAGGTCCCCCTCTCTGCTTACGTGCACATTTTCCCCTAAGGAAGCACAAGACCCAGCTCCTTCTTCCCTCTGGTTCCCTTGCTGGCAAGGGATGAGCTGACACAGGCTCATCATCGAAATTTATCAGAGATCTTGCTGTCACGTCGCCAAGGGTGCGTGCAGCATCTGCAGGACATGCGCACACATCTCAGCCCTGAAGGCCCGGCTCGGGGGGCTGGAGCCCGAAGCCAGCGCCCTCGTGCTGCAGGAGCCGCCTTCCTGAGGGGCTGCCTTCGCTTTCAAAGCGAGTTCACACCTGTTATCCCATGGAGTCCTGCCAGCAGCTGAGAGGGGAGGCAGGGCAGGCGGCATCACCTCCACTTTGAAGACAAGCCACGCGGGTTCGGAGGTTAAGTGGCTTTTCCGGAGGACCCACGAGAACACAGGCCCGCATACTGGCAGTTCACGGCTCGCTCCACCGTACTCTGCGGTGGAGAGCACGGAGCAGTAGCTGCTCTGCCCGGAACAGCTGGGGAGGCCGTGCACCCGCCTGCTCCCACCCCAGAACTGGCTCCAGGGCTCCAGAGAGCTACAGGAGAACCCAAAGCCAAAGCCAGGCAAGAGAGAAGGAAGGAGCAAAAGGCTTTATTGATAAATATGCAGACATGTCTGCACACAGGGACCTGCTGCGGGGCCGTGAGCGGGCTGCAGACCCCCCACTGCCGGGGTTACAGCCAGGAGATGGCCCTGTGCAGGCCTCTGCCATGACAGCCCAGCCATCGGCCACCACCTCATCTCTGCCAGCTGTGCTGGGGGCTGGGAGAGGCAGAGGCCGGCCTCAGGCTCCCCACCCCCGGGGCTCACGAGTGGTCCCCTCCCCTCTGGGGGGCTGGCACTGGGCCCAGGGCAGAGTCAGGGGGTAGGGGCGAGGGAGGGAGACAGCAGCTGCTTCAGACCCTGAGCAGAAAACCGGAGTGAGCACAGCCGGCAGCACCAGATGACAGATCTGGGCTCCAGGGGCCTCCGGGCTGGCCCTCGTGGCTTGAACCTGCCGCGGGGGAGAAGCAGGGTGGAGGGCCCCGGTTTGCCTTTTCTCTGACAAGGTTGGCAAGGCCTGTGTGTGGCAGCACACTGTTTCCTGGGTGCTGGGCACTGGTGGCCCACGGAGTCCCTGGGAAGCAGGGTCCCCTCAGGGCTCGCCCGGCAGCCATACACGGGAGGCTCCCCTGGAGAAAAGAACGGCTCTCAAAGGCAGCGGCAGGGCGGGGGTGCCTAGTGCTCCAGCCGGGAGGCCTCTCAGCCCTGCGGAGGCCTTCCCTGGTCTCTCTGCCCAGGGGTCCGTGGGCTCCTCAGTCCTGGGGCGGCGGGGGCTGGTTAATGATGACCTGGATGACAAAATCTTTCTGGATCTTGGTTTCCTGGAGCCGCGTGCGATCTGTGAGCAGCTTTCCAGAGAAGAACCATCGCTGCCAGGACGGCTCGATGCCCTCCTGGGTGTGCAGCTGCCTCTTGAGCTGCCCCACCGTGTCAGGCAGGCTGGCGCTGAGCCTCACGTCCTTGCCCGTGGAGAGGCGTACCTTCAGCGGGAACTCTCGGCGCACGCTGGGGGTGGGCTCGGGGGGCTCCAGGTTCTCCTCCTCAGTGTGCTCCAGAAGCAGGTTCACGGGTGGCGACAGGCAGTAGATGGGCAGCTGGTAGCGATTGCCCAGCTCATCGTAGCATTCACAGAGGGTGCCTGTGGGAAAGGCAGGGTGGTCAGAGTCGTCTTGGGGACCAACTGATATGGATTAACTTGTGTCCCCTCCACCAATTTCATGTATTGAAGCCCTAACCCCACCCCCACAGTGTCACTGTATTTGGAGATAGGGGCCTATATGGGAGTAATTAAGGTTAAATGAGGTCATATAGGTGGGGCCCTGATCCGGTAAGGGTTAGTGCCCTTACAAGAAGACCAGAAAGTTCAAGCTCTCTCTCTTCTCCCACAATGAGGACATAGAGAGCAGGTGGCCATCTACAAGCCAGGAAGAGAGCTCTCACCAAAAACCAAATCAGCTGCCACCTTGATCTTGGGCTTCTCGGACTCCAGAACTAAATTTCTGTTGTTTAATAAGCTACCCAGTCTGCAGTATTTTGCTATAGCAGCCTGAGCAGACTGATACACCTGTCATGGTCATCCCACAGTCCTCAAACCCACCCTACAGGCAGGTCTTCCTGGGACAGCTGGTGGGAGCTCAAGGTAGAGGCAGGAAGACCTGGGCTGACATTCTGGCTCCACCAGGTACTGGCTCATTCAACCCTAGAAAAGTACTTAACTTTTCATTTGTTCATTCAACAACTCCTTCCTGAGCATATGTGCTGGGTGCTGGGGTTACAAGGATGAATGAAATAGCATAGGCCCTGCTTTTCATGACTTATACCCAGTGGGCCTCAATCTTCTTACTTGTACGATGTGTTACATATAGTAATATATTGATATTTACTGTATCTTGAACACCAGCTCAGTGCTGGGACTGGACTAAATGATGTTATGTGTATCTTGTTGAATCCTAACAGCCATCCTATGAGGTTGGTATCACCACTTTATAATTGTTTAGTCACTGAGGCTTTAAATTCAAGAAGCTCACGGTCACATAGCTAGGAAAGAGACACTTGGTTAAAACCCAGTCTCTGACTCTATAGAGTTTCCATTGTTGCCCTCTGCTTTACATAGTCCCAGGGGCCATTATGAAATTAAATGAGATAATGCAGCAGAAGCTTCTAGCTCGGTGCCCAGCACATAATAATACTCAACAGGAGGTTGTTACCTGAGATGTGCTGGGATCTCAAAGGGCCCTGAGCAATCTTTAGCTTGCTCTCATCACACCGCCTTGAGGTTTGCTGGTGTCTTTCCACGCCCTCGTTAGGCAAGTGGGAACTGTGTCTCATTTTTCTTGGTGTCCCACTCCTGGACCATGTTCATGAGGGCTGCTTGAATGAACAAGCGACTAGCCACACCTGCCACCCACCAGCCTGGATGGGAGCTCCTGACATGGGGCTGGCCACTGGCTCTCCTCCACCCTGATGGCCCCCTCACTCCGGTGGGGAAAGCCCCCGCCCTGCCTGCTCACCATGAGGCAAAGTGATGCTGGCTCCGTCCAGGATGGCCTGAGCCAGCTCGTGGTCGTTGGCCTCGGCTGCATAGGCGGCAGCCTTGAGGGCATCCCAGATCTCCTTGCGGCCCTCGAAGGCGGGCGCTGTGTCCCAGAACTCATCCCTCTTGCTCCGCAGCTGCCCATCGGTCATTGGGTAGTCGCTCTTCCACTTCAGCCGCTCCTTCTTCAGGGGCTCGTTGCGTCCTGGGCAGGACAGAAGGGAGAAGCTCAGCATCTAGAAAGCCAGGGCTGTGGTCCACCCTCTCCCAGCCCCGCCTCCCTGGCCCTCACTGCAGTGGCTCCTGAACGTTCGGGTCTCCGGGCCCTTTCCTGGAGTCAGTGAAGAGTCTGGAAACTGCACACACCCAACCTGGGGGTGTAAACCACTTCTGTTAGCAGACACAGCATGTACTGCCTTTGTTGTTGTTGCTGCTGCTGTTGAAGTCTTAATTTTACTCTCTTTCTTTGATAATAAAGTAGGACGTGTTCAGTATTTTTAAAATCTGTAAAGAATGTAAAAAAATTTTAATCTGAAAAAAATAACTGCCACGGTTTACGGAGCCAGCTTGTGCCAGATCACAGGCTGGCATTGTAGCCTCAAAATGCCCCGGCAGACGGGGAAACTAAGACCCAAAGAGCTCGTCATTGGTCTAAAGCCACACAGGTACCAATTTAATACCAGGCTTCCTGACTCAGAAGGCCACCCTCTGACCACTGTCTGTACCGTGCTGCCATTGGGGAAAACTTACTTAAGAATTCCACCATTCAGAAGTGACTACTGCTGACACTTAGACGTATTTCCTTCCAGCTTTCTTTCCCCCATTTTTCTCAGTAGAGTTGGGCTCATATCATACAATTTATTTTTAAAATATTCCTTGTTATAAAGAGGACTTTAAATGTTTTCATGCCAATATACAACTTTCTGTTTATTTCACACTTATATTACTGTCCATGTATATTCCCATGGCTAAAAATTATAAATGTTTTTCATGTCTTGTTATTAATGTTCCACTATAAAGTTACAAAGAATGTTTTTAGAACCATAACCAACCAACCAAAAAATCCCTGCAGCCTCTGAAGAAGAAAACAATTCTGTTAAATGTCATCATTCTTGTTACCCAGCTCCAAGACAACTCCAGACCTCAGTCAAGATTGAGGGAAGAAGCATCTCTCAAAGGCTTTCGGAAGCTCAGTCACCTCAAAGCTGAAGGCAGAATGAGCCACAGGAGTGAGGTCTAGAGTACTTGGCTCCCGCTATAACTCAGATCCTGGGCGAGATGCGGAGCTAAGGCTGAGGACTGCCCCCACGGGCTGGGGCAGGAGTGGCGGCTCCTCAGGGGAAGAGAAGGACATTCACTGTCTACCAACTGTGTGAAAGAAAACTGTGTAAGCACTTTACTTATATATATCATCCCATTTCACCCTTCCAACGGCTTTAGGTGGTAGGTGTTATTATTACTACTTCACAGATGATGGGACAGGCAGAGAGATTAAATGACTCGCCCGAGGTCACACAGTAAGTGACAGAGTGAGAGTTCCACCTCAGATCAGACTGAATCCACAAACGGCCCTCCTGTGGGTTTGCTGCTACCAGTGCAGACAGAAAACTCTCAAGCCAGACATTTAATCTGAAGTGTTCCTAAGTTAGCCGAAGGAAATGCAAATCCTCTTTGTAGGAAAATAACTTCAAACCAGGCCTCAAAGACTTCCTGAGATGAAGTTCCAAGAAAAACAAATAATAAGGTCATCGTTTTTTTGTTTTTGTTTTTGTTTTTGAATCACAGCATACAAAGAAACAAGGCAATATGAGTCTGAGCCAGCAAAAACACCAGGCAATAGAGTCAGACTCACAAAGACTTCAGATGTGGGATTCCTCAGACACGGATTACAAAAGAACCGAGCTTCAGAAAGGAGAGCCTTAACAATATGAAGAGGGTATGGGAAAAACACCCACATAACTGTCTTCAGAAGTATTCTGTGTGAGCAGTAGAGAAGAAACACTAGAGATTTTTCTTTATAATGGGCTACTGATAAATGATGTTGGGACTACAGGTTCTCCATATAGAAAAACATGCAACAGGAGTCCTACCTCATTGCCAGCCACAAAAATCAAAGCCAGGTGACTCGGGACTTCCGTGGTGGTGCAGTGGTTAAGAATCCGCCTGCCAACGCAGGGCACATGGGTTTGAGCCCTGGTCCGGGAAGATCCCACATGCTGCGGAGCTACTAAGCCCGTGCGCCACAACTACTGAGCCTGTGCTCTAGAGTCCACGAGCCACAACTATTGAGCCCGCGTGCTGCAACTCCTGAAGCCCGCGTGCCTAGAGCCCGTGCTCCGCAACAAGAGAAGCCACTGCAATGAGAAGCCCGCAGCCCCAGTTCACCGCAACCAGAGAAAGCCCGCACGCGGCAATGAAGACCCAACACAGCCAAAAATAAATTAAAAGAAAGAAAAAGAACAAAAAGCCAGATGGCTCAAAGGTTTAAGTGTGAACGACAGAAAGGAGGCAGAAGGCAGCACAGAAAATGACAGTATTGTCCATGTGCTTTTTTGAAAAGGTTTGGCCTGGAGGTGTTTCTGCCTGGATCAATCAAGTAGCTCTGCATCGTGATTTCTGACCCCCTTTCTCTTTGGTCCTTTAGCATTGATGACTCACTGACAAGAGCTTTGATCCATCAGGACTCACAGGCATTATGCAGTGACACCCTCAGGACCTCTGGGGTGCAGCATTTCTGCCTCTCCACTCAAGGACCCAGACGTCAGGCCTTTTTAACTTCTTGAGCTGTTTTCTAAAGTTTTCCTTTCTCCTTCCTCTTTGCCAGATGTCACTTCTTACTGGTCTCCATCCAACTGCAGCTCCTATTGGGTAGAGGTCAGGCCCAGCTAATGGGCCACTCCTAATCTGCTGAGAGTTGAGAAAGCTTTGTCAGCACTGTCAAAATTGAGAGCATATGGCTCTAGGAAAGAGGCTTCCTAAAGAAGAAAGAGACTAGGCTTCGGGACATGTGTTGTTCCTGCTCAGATGCCCCACCACCCCCTTACTTAAATGGTCAGGTTTTGGTTCTGTCCCTGACAATCAAGGTTGCTGGACTGGTGACCTCAGGCCACCTGACATGTAACTGTGTATGAATGCATCTCACTCTTTCTTTAATATGAACACAGCCCCATGGTGTCACCTTTCAAAGCTGTCACCTCAGGAGGCCCCCAGTACCTGAGGGATGCTTTGCTCGAATACCTGGCCTTCAGAGTCCCCTCCCCTCCACACGGAGAACAGCATGCTTTCCTGTCTGCGCTGTCAGAGACACACTTCTCACCCCAGGATGGACACGATGCCGGTGAGCCTCCCCAAGTATTAACTGCATCTCCATCACCCAAGACACAAGGGCTTAAAATTTCTTCGCCCTGCACGCTGGTCCTTTCAGGCTGAAAATATGAGAAAATATTAGAATGGGGTGGGGGTGGGGTTGGGAAGGGGGAGGGTTGATGTAAGAAAAGGGCAGCAGGAGCCCAGCTGTCTCAGCTGTCACTGCACTTCTTTGCCAGCAGGGGGCAGGCGCAGCACCTCGGGCCAGGGGCTGGCTCCCTTCACAGTGAGTCAAACACAGCACAAAAGTATGCAGCAGGGCTTCCCTCGTTGCGCGGTGGTTAAGAATCTGCCTGCCAATGCGGGGGACACAGGTTCGAGCCCTGGTCCGGGAAGATCCCACATGCTGCAGAGCAACTAAGCCCGTGCGCCACAACTACTGAGCCCGCGTGCCATACTACTGAAGCTCACGCGGCTAGAGCCTGTGCTCCACAACAAGAAGCCTGCACACCGCAACGAAGAGTAGCCCCCGCTCGCCGCAACTAGAGAAAAGCCCTCGCGCGGCGATGAACACCCAACACAGCCAAAAATAAAAAAAAATAAAAATCAGTAGCCCTGAAAAAAAAAAAATATATATGCAGCAAAGTCCCCCAGGCCCAAGGCAAGCATGCATAAGAGACATGCCAAAATGTCCAGATCCCTACACACTAATGCTGACAATTTTAGGCACAAATATAGACAAGACAGAAAAGGAAGTTTTTACTCCAAACATTAAAAAAAGCAAATTGATGACGAGTATTTTAAATTTCATTTACTTAAAAAAAAATGTTTTATAGTTAGTTGAGTCAAAAAATATTGGGCAGTGGAAGGGGTGTGAACACTTTTATATGCTGTACAAATTGCTACAAACTTTCTGGAGGGTATTTGCTATGATACCAAAAAACTTAAAGGGCTTCCCTGGTGGCACAGTGGTTGAGAGTCCGCCTGCCGATGCAGGGGACATGGGTTCGTGCCCCGGTCCGGGAAGATCCCACAAGCCGCGGAGCGGCTGGGCCCGTGAGCCATGGCCGCTGAGCCTGCGCGTCCGGAGCCTGTGCTCCGCAACGGGAGAGGCCGCAACAGTGAGAGGCCCGTGTAACACAAAAAAAAAAAAAAAACTTAAAAGTGGGCTTCCCTGGTGGCGCAGTGGTTGACAGTCCGCCTGCCGATGCAGGGGACGCGGGTTCGTGCCCCGGTCCGGGAAGATCCCACATGCCGCGGAGCGGCTGGGCCCGTGAGCCATGGCCGCTGAGCCTACGCGTCCGGAGCCTGTACTCCGCAGCAGGAGAGGCCACAACAGTGAGAGGCCCGCATACCACACACACAAAAAAAACACGTATGTAATATTATATATATTAAAAAGACTGGAAGGATTTACACCAAAATGTTAACAGTGGTTGTATCTGATTGACAGTTACCAATGATTTTACTTTGCTTTTATTTTCCAAGTTTCCAACAATAAGCATTAATTACTTTAGTAATAAGAATAATATAATGAAAGTTGTTGACAAGTAAAAAGGGTACATAAAGTTCTGAGGAGAGCCACAGAAAAGGAGGAAGAGTTTGGGGAGCTGAGGGGTGGGGTTTGAGGGTGGTAGTGAACTGAGAGCCCAAGGCCCACAGCCTCTAGTATTTCAGTTGCTGGCAGCTCTGGGTGACTCTGTTCAGGGCCAGGCAGGCTCTGTTGGTTTCAGCAGCAACAGCAGCAGCAGCATCTAGTGGCCTCTACTTATGTCTCCACCTGTCCTAGATAAGCTCCAGGTCAAAAACAGAGTAACAGAAATGGTCCTTATCCCCAGTGAAGTTGACAAAAGAGAGATTTAAAAACAAAATAAAAGATCAAAGTACACACCTGTATGGGGAGGGACAAAACACCCATGACAATCATGAGTCTCTATGATTGTGGTGGGAAGGGAACTGAGCAGAGAATGTATGTTTCTGAGTAGACGCAAAAGCTGGGGTGTTGAGGGTTGCCTGAAATACCACTTGTGTTAGGACCTGCTGAGGTGCTGGTTAAAAAGGCAGCTTCGGACTTCCCTGGTGGCGCAGTGGTTAAGGATCCGCCTGCCAATGCAGGGGAAATGGGTTTGATCCCTGGTCCAGGAAGATCTCACGTTCCGCGGAGCAACTAAGCCCGTGCACCACAACTACTGAGCCTGTGCTCTAGAGCCCACGAGCCACAACTACTGAGCCCACGCGCTGCAACTACTGAAGCCCGCACGCTCTAGGGCCCGTGTGCCGCAACTACTGAGCCCACGTGCCACAACTACTGAAGCCCATGCGCCTAGAGCCCGTGCTCCGCAACAAGAGATGCACCGCAGTGAGAAGCCCGTGTACCACAATGAAGAGTAGCCCCCGCTTGCTGCAACTAGAGAAAGCCTGCGTGCAGCAACAAAGACCCAATGCACACACACAAAAAAACCCAAAAAACAAAAACAGGCAGCTTCCCAGGGCCCACCTCAGACCCACTGAGCCAGAGTTGCAGGGCTAGGCTGGAGTAGGTACTCAGTTCTGATTGAAGAACGCCACTTGTGAGCACAGCAAAACAAAGTGGAAATGGCCCGCTCATCCATATGTTAACATCAGCTAGCTCAATGGATTGCCTCCAAAGTTGCTGCTGAGAGCAGATTCAGAGGGTAAAGGGGGAAGAGAGCGAGAGGGCACAATGTCTGGGTTGGGGGAGGATAATGATGGTGGACGCTGTGGTTTGGCCTGGATAATGAATGGTGTCTGGCAATACCACCCCCAAGGGACGGTGGTGAAAGGAGAGTGAGAGAGAGAACACTAAAGATCCTTTCCAATTTGCATAGAGCTGGAGTGCATCTATGCACGTGTGTGCATATGTGTGTATTCACACTGCTTAACTCAGAATAACTACACAAGAGGGGATTCTCAAGAACCCACGGAAGGACAGCGGGCCTGGCTGCTTCCCTCTGAATATCCCTGGCCCAGTGCAGGTTCTCAGCAAGTGTCTGCTGAGTTGAAAATGGAACTGACAAATGCACAGTGAACGGTGTGGGAGCATGGTGGAGGAATCACAGCTGAGAGCAGCAGTGGGCAGGCAAGGGAAGTGGGAGAAGGGGCTGTCGTGAGGGAAAAGTCAGGCAGTCCCTTTGCTTTTTGATCTCAGACCCCAAGAGATCCTTATTGTGGCCTCCGGGACTGGCATACCTGAGTCACTGGGACGTGACACCAAGTCTGAGACCAGCCAAGGGAACCAGAGATTTCCCAGGAGAGTCAGTCCACCCAAGCCAGGAGACGGCCCTATTTATACCTGTGGCAATCCCCAAGCTCTATTTCCACACTCGGTTACCAAGCTGCATACCCAGGTCCCTGCTCCAGGGATGGGGCCAGCCATGTTCTCCCCAGAAGTACTGATTATGTGACAAGCCTGGGCTTGCTCTGGCTGGTGGGAGAGATGAGGCTTCAGGCAGAAGAAGGGACAAGGGCCTCCCCATCCCAACAGCCTGGGCTGCAATGGCCCTTTGACCAGGATGCAGACTCCAATCTCTCCTCCCCTCCCCTTCCGCCCTGGCAGTCACAGCTGGGCAGCAGGGGGCTGGAGAGATGTGGCTGAAGTATGGCACCTGGCAGAGGGGATAAGAGATTCAAGAGAACAGCAGGCCCAGAAAAGGATCAGCCCAGCCAAGGAGGGTGCAGGCAGGGGAAGCAGAGCGCAGGTAATCCCTTCAGGAAGCACAGTATTTATAGTTAGACTTAGCCCAGGATGACCCTCAGAGCCTGGGTAACCTTCAAAAGGAAAGTGCTAGCCCAGCTCTGCTCAGCTGGGGCCTCCCCACCTGGCCTCTTTACAGCCTGGGCCCATCTTCCCCATTCATTCCCTCGGGCCCAGCTCTAGGATTCAGGGAGGGAAAGGGGTGGAGCCAGTTGCTAAGTGACAGCCTAGGTTTCCTAAACTGCATCCCTTCCTAGGGCACGTTGGGTCCCAGGGGTCCGGGGCAAGGTTGAAGGACTCGAGGCTCCTCTGGGAGCCCTGAACTCAGCTCTGTGATGGCGCCCAGCCTGGGGCAACTGCAGTTCCCTGAAATGGTCCAGTTTGTCCCCCTGAGGCTGGGACCACCTCCAGTTCATCACTCGCATCCTGGGGACAGGCCCCGGTCTGGCACACAGCGGGTCTCAACCACTGTTTGCCCAATGAATGAGTGAATAAAGTGAACGAGCCATCTGGGAAAAGTGGGAGGAGCTGGAGAGGGCAGAGGCCAGATCAGAGACGGGGAGCAGAAGAAATCTGCTGGAAGAAATCCCAGCAACGGAGAGAGGCAAAAGACAGGGGGTGGCGGGAGTGGCAGTCCAGGAGGGACAAAACCAGTTCCGGAGGTGTACAGTGAGGGAACCCGCCGGAGAATGAGGGCCTGGGTGTCAGAAACCTCGCCCAGTGAGGGCCTGGAAGCTTCGTGGCAACGGGAGAGACGGAAGTGCAGCCAAGAAAAATAACCCTACCCAGAGCCCCCCTGCTTGGGCGGCTGTGAGTGTGGACAAGGGGGCACACAGAACCGTGGAGACAGTGTGCGCTTTCACTGTGGTTGCACACAACGCACACATTTACTGGGGTGGACTCAGTGGAGAAGGCCTTTTATCTGCTCTCTGCTCTGTGCCCCCAGCCCAGGGCCCCCGGCTGAGAGGCCAGGCAGGGCTAAAGGTGGCATCCCAGGCTGGGCTCTGACCGACTCTCCCACTCACCCAAGCTGACTTCCCCCAGCCGTTCCCCTGTCCCATTTCCTGAGGGAAAACTGGAAAGCTGGCCTTTCTGATCTCTACAAACAGAACCCCCAAATCCCCAGGGCCTACTCTGGGATCCAGCCTGCTATACAATCAACAGCTCCTTTTCTGGGGCTGGCTGGGAAAGAATGATGTATTTCATAAGCGGAGTTATAAAACGTCAGGTGTTTGGGAAACGACAGTGATTCTTCTTGTTTTAAGTTCACGTGAATTGAAAACAAAAACAAAAACCCAGCCTGTTCCTTTCCTGTAGTGAATATATTCCCATCTTCTTCATGTGCTGATTTTTTGTTCCCAGGTGTAACAAAGTCCCGGCCTGAATGTGAACGGTTCCAGGGCTACCAGCTCTAGAAAGAACCTAGATTACAGATAACCATGACTTGAGACACATTAGCATAGGCTCTCTCTCCAATCTGGCTACTTACTTATGCATGGGCTTCAGAGATGGATGGGGTGGGGGTGGGGGCTGCTCTGGCTACTGACCACCTGTGTGAGTGCAGGGGCCCAACCTACCATTCCAAGCCTCAGTGCTCCCATCTGTAAAGAGGACATGACTCCCACCTCACGGGACTGCTGTGAGGATTACAGAGACCACCCTGCCCAGTACTTAAAAGACGGTAGCTATTGTAATTAGTGAGCAAGCCGAGTCAATCGTGCTCGTTATCATTACACAATTAACAGAATGAAAGGTCACCATCTTTTTTTCCTTTTCCATAAAGTTGCTGTGATTTTGAAAACTGTGAAAACCCCTGCTGTAGTGAACTCTTGGTCTCTACCTCCCCCAGTGCGGTAGGATGCAGGGGTTAAATGAGGTTAAGTTTGACAGGGACAAAAGAGCGGGCTTGATGGTTGCCCGCTTCCCTGTTCGGCTGCACAGCATAGGGTCAGCACTTTTCCCGGGGCAGAAGAGTGAGGATGGCGGCTAATAAGTAAAACAGGAACTTCCCAGAGGTTGCTAGAAAGGTCTCTGGTATCTGGCCAGCTCCCCTTGCTACCTCAGGACTCTAGGGAGGAGAGACAGGTCATCTCTACCACTGCTTTCTACAGCCCTGCTGTCAAGGAGGGTCCCCGCAGGGAGGATCCAGACCAGCACCAGCTTGGCAGCCAGGTGCCTAGAGGCCTGACTTCTGACACCCAAGACTCTGTCCTCCTGGGTGTCAAGCGCCATCTGTGCTTTACTCAGACATGTGCCACTCCATCAGGGCAGGTCCCCCAGAGCATGGCAGAATCCTGAAGCCAGGAGTGACCTTAAAGTCATCTACCCTAGCCCCTTCATTTTAACAGATGAGGAAACCGAGGCTCTGAGAAGTGATGTGACCTGTCCCAAAACCCACAGCTTTTGCCCGTGTGTGTGTCGGGGTGGGGGGATGGTAAATTGTTTCTATCAAACCACTCCACTGCCAGTGAAAGCTCAATTGTAACTAGAACATTAAAACGATAGGCCTTTGACCCAAAGATGATGAAAACTCCAACAGGAAAAGCAGTAAGCAGAACACGCTTCAAGAGCAAGAGTGGAAGAGTTACAAGTCAGTCTGTTCCCACTAGGAAAGAACGAAATCTAAGAGCGGGGCCTTCCCAGGACTCCAGGGCCTGACTGTGCATCCAGGTCTCCTGTGGGCTAGACAGAAACACAGACTCAGGCACTAGCCCAAGACTCTACTTCCCCATGGCTGGTTTGGGGCTCAGGGATGGAGACCAACCTCCCACCCGTATGACACTCCCGCGGGGGGCAATTCAGCCTCTGTGGGCACTTCTGGAGACACTCACTATGCCAGGAGGAAACCTTTCCCATTGCTGGATGGATCAAATGGTTAGAAAGTTAAGTGTTATAGTCACCCTTCACTGAGCACTAACTATGCAGCAGGCAGTAGGACCGAGAAACACAGAGACCGAAGGTCCAGATTTTGGAGTCAGACAGACCAGGGTTTTAACATCAGCCCCATCATAAATTAGCTAAGTGACTTTGGGTAAATGTCTTAAGCTTTCTAGTCTCCTCTTCTGAGAAGCAGGAGTTAGTAACGGCCCACTTCTTAGGGAGGCTGGGAGGATTGAAAATCTACACATATATATTACATTAGCTAATAGGATCAAGACGATGATACATAATAAATCAACTCACCTAACACCCCACACCCTAGGTGCAGTGTCCCTAGCACTTCAGGTTGTTTCCTCAACCTGAAGACAGACAGACAGACACACACACCCCAGCACCGTACTTACTACAGAGGAGGCACTATTATTGTCACTGAAATTGTTTTTGCCATTATTAAGATTATTATTTTGACCTGGAATCCACTGGCTCTGCTCTCTGGAATGACACAGAACAAGTCACCACAACTGTCATGGTGACATTTTGCTCTTCTCCAGACTGAAGATCCCTGTTCCCTCTACTGTTACTCCAGCTTCTTTACCATCCCGTCCACCCTCCTCTCAACTAACCAACTCACCTAACAGCCCACGTGAGATCTGCCCAGCAGCAAACCTCCCTGGGCTCTCGCTTCCTCTGCCTGAGTGCCAGCCCCTCTGCGTCCACAGCAAACACGACAGCGAGTCTGCCCAGCACTGCTGGGGCTAGAAAAGACCCCACAACCGTTCCCCTGGCTGTGCCTCTATACTCTCTCTGGCCTGGTGTCAGTTTACAATCCACACCCTGTCTTTCTTTCCGGCCTGTCTTAAGTGGGTGAACTTGGAGTGAGAAGGCCTGAGTCTGTTTCCATCGCGGCCTGTGCCAGGTGACCTGGGGCATGGCCCTTCACTCTCCAAACACATCTGCCCAATTCTGTGGACCTCAGAGATGCTGAAATACTCCAGGGAGCTTCTGTGAGAAGTGCCTTGGTCAAGTGTGAGGTGTACACAGAGGCCTGACATCCCTGAGATCTGGAACCCCACCTTTTTTAGGCTCACCCACTTCTTCACATGCCACAGCTCAGAGCCTGCAACATTCTGTTTGTGGATCAACAGAGAACTCCTCGTCTGAGCACGTTCATTCTCCTCCAAAGCCAGGCTCAGGCCTTGCAGGCAGCTAGCTGTGCCTGACTCATTCTTTCCCCTTCTTCCTCTACAGCCCCTGAATCACTGGCCCTGTCAGGCCAGCATCCTCCTTGTTTCCTTCCCATGCTTTGCCTGGTCCTGACTTCCATCCATCAGAATGCAGGCCAGAAGCGTCTTCCCTCCGGGACCCACATGTACCTCAGCCCTGGCCCCATGGGGTGTGACTGTCCCACACCGCCTTGAGTCACATGCTGACATGTGTGCGTGTCCCCTGCACATTGTGCTGTCCCTTCAACTTGACCGTCAGCTCCTGGAGGGCAGGCTCTCGAGAGGCAATACAGGCATCAAAACCACAGCTGCCTGGGACCCAGCCCCAGGGATTCTGATTTAATTGCTCTGGGGTATGGCCTGAGCATCAGAGGGGTTTAAAAGCTCTCCAGATGATTCTAATATGTGGCCAGGACTGACAAGCACTGATGTGGAACTAGGCTGGCTGCTTTGACTGTTTAATGAGGCCTCTGAGAGGGTCTGGCATGGGGGTACTCAGGGAGAACCCTGACAGTCCATCTGGACAGTCCTCTCAAGGCTCGCAGCCAGGCTGGTCATAAGGCAAGGAGTGGATAGCTCAGGGGACCCTGTGCCTTGGGAAACCCGGCTGCAATGTCCAGAGGATACAGGGCTAGGGCCCTCTTTGCAGATAGGAGTGGGTAAGCCAAAACGAGAGGCCAAGAGCAGGGCTTTGGAGTCAGACAGCCCTGGACTAGCTACCTCACACTCCTTACTAACAAGGAGGGCCCCTTCTCTCGCCACTCTACTCAGCCCGGGGCCTGCTCCCTCGAGCCTGTGTGGCCAGCACCCAGATACCCTTTTCTGTAGGGACACAGGCTGAGCCACAGACTTCTGGAGAGAAAATATGTAGCTCCAAGGCATTGGGGGACAATGGAGAGCAGAGGGAGGGAGGTCCTGTTTCCTAACAAAACCCCCACCCTCTCCCCAGCTGCTCTGGGCAAGGAGAAGGGAAAAACCTGACTCACCAGTGCTGTGTGACTCACAGGCCAACAAAACTTACTTGCCAGACCGGCAGGGAGGAGAGCCTACTGCTCCCACCACAACCGGGGGCCGTGGGCAGGTAAAGCCCATCCCTCCATCCCTGCCCACCACCAGCTGCCAGGCCTGAGTGGCGGCCTGGCAGGAGTGTCTTGCTCAGCTTGGCTCCCTGACAGCCACACCCTCCCGTGGCTGGTTCAGTAACTTACCAGCAAGGGGTGGTGCGGGGCTGGGAAGGGGAGAGAACTCAGAAGGTCTGGAACGTAGAGAGGTGGCTTAGGGATCAGAGAGGACCTGGGTCTGACTCTCATGTCCACCCCCTCACAGGTGTGAGCCCAGGCAGCTGAGCCTCTGGACTTCAGTTTCCACATCCATAAAATGAGAGCAATGATATCCACCTTAAAGAACGAGTGTAAGGATTAAACAAGGTACTGGCGCTTCCCTGGTGGCGCAGTGGTTAAGAATCTGCCTGCCAATGCAGGGGACACGGATTTGAGCCCTGGTCCAGGGAGATCCCACATGCTACGGAACAGCTAAGCCCGTGCGTCACAACTACTGAGCCTGTGCTCCAGAGCCTGCGAGCCACAACTACTGAAGCCTGCACGCCTAGAGCCCATGCTCCGCAACGAGAAGCCACTGCAATGAGAAGCCCACACACCGCAACGAAGAGTAGCCCCCACTCGCCGCAACTAGAGAAAGCCCATGCGTAGCAACGAAGACCCAATGCAGCCAAAAAAATAAATAAAATTAAATAAATAAATTAAAAAAAAAACAAAAACAAGGTACTGTGTGTAGTCTAGTATTGTGTGAGGCACCAAGTAGGGGCTCAAAAACGGTAGTGATTATTATAGTCATGTAAGTACTAGACTTAGGATTCCAGAGAGATTTTTTTTACATCATTTCACTTAATTCTTACAACAACCCTGTATGGCAAATAATGTTACTCCCATCTTACAGATGAGGACGCTGAGGTTCAGGAACCCTGGAACAGTGGCAGGAATCCAGTGAGTGGTTTCAGATCCTCTCACTCTCAGCCCTCTCAGTGCTTGTCCCAGACCCTGTCCGGCATGCCATCTCCCCAGGGCAGTGAGAAGAACGCCCTGGCTGGAGCTGGGAGGGGGGTGGGAGAGGAGGTGACCCCCTCTCCCCTCCGACACACATAATTTTTTTTTAACATCTTTATTGGAGTATAATTGCTTTACAATGGTGTGTTAGTTTCTGCTTTATGACACACACAGTTGACAGGCACAGAAGCAGTTCTGCCTCTAGCCCAAAAGGGGAGGCCTAGCTGGAGGCACCACTGACCAGTCCTGTGTGTAGTGCAGCATTGCTGTCAGTCCTGCCCTGCCTCTCACTCAGCCTGGTTTGACTCTAACCCATGTGGTGCCTCTGGAAATTCACTCAGTGATGCCTATGTGTGTGTTGGCCTCCACGCCAGGTGATGAGCTCTTCAAGGCAGCACCTAGTCTCGTTAGTGTAGGCACCTGAATGCCTAGCCCCTAGCCTGGGGCCAGCTAAGTAAGCAGCTCAGTCCGGCTGCCAAAAGCCTCAGACTCCAGGCCTGAGATGGAACCCTGGCTCTGCCACTTACTTGTATGACTTGGGCATGTTATTTAACCATTGAGAATCTCAGTTTCCTCATCTGGAAAATAGGAACAATAACCGTCACTACCTTACAGGGTTACGATGAGCACTACGGTAAATACCAGGACATTAATAATCATGGCTAACATGTATTAAGTTCTTATCATATGTCAGACACTGTTCTAAGCCCTTTACATGTATTAAGCCACCTAATCCAAAGGTCACACAGCTAGGTGGCGGGCTGGCTCTGAAACCCCCATGAGATACGGCCTCTTGGACTTCCCTAGTGGTCCGGTGGTTAAGACTCTTTGCTCCCAGTGCAGGGGGCCTGGGTTGGATCCCTGGTCAGGGAACTATGTTCCGGCATGCCGCAACTAAGACCTGGTGCAGCCAAATAAATAAATGCTAAAAAAAAAAAAAAAAGATACGGCCTCTGCTGAGCGTCAAGTGCTTGGTAGGTCATGAATGCTCATCACACAGGAGCTAGTTTAGCAAATGCTCGGAAAGCATTTCTGAGCCGAATCAATGAATGGACCTCCTTGGGTCTAATTTCCTTTCCACCAGCAAGCATTTACCACTGAGTCCTATTTTGTGTACAGGCGAACTGGGTTATTTGAAGTTCCTGTGAAATATAAAGCAAAAACAGAAAAACAAGTTTTTTAAAAAGCAAGGCCTCATCACCCCTCTCAGGAGGGTAATGGGATCCAGATTGCTGGAGCGAGAGGCAGGGATCCCAACCCGGGAAGTTCCCCAGGCCCCTCCCCCTTCCTCAGAGAACATTCCAGATGGAAGGCGCCAGCCCTCAGGAGGAGAGGGGACAGAGATGCCCAAAGGTGCTGGCTGTCGTGGCCCTCCAGGGAGCCTCTGAGGAAGGGTCTCTGGGCGCCTCACGCTGTTTGTTTTGGCAACGCCTGAGGAGGCGGTGGGCTGGGAGGGCAGGGAGCTCACAGGGGCTGAGCGGCCTCCAGGAGTGGGCCTGGCGTCTGTATGGAGTGCAGGGCCCCGTCCTGCTACCAGCCAGGCCGCAAGGGCAGGCCCTCAAGCTAAACAAGGAGAGGTCTCCCCAGCCAGCCCCAGGGCAGCTCTTCTCTAAGCAGCAAAACCCTCGTTTCAGAGAAAAGAGGGAACGGTTTTCAGAGAAGCCCACTTATCATGGGAGGCAGGTAAAGTGGACCCGATCAGGGAAGGCGGGGAGAACACGGACACAACACACTGCCCACCCCTCCCGACACCTCCCCAGTGGCCCCCAGAAACCCCAGGCTCCTGAGGCACAAGTGAGCTTCAGCTCCCACCCACACTGCCCTGCCCACCGGGCCTCTCGGGGACACACCCCTTCTTCACCTCCAGGGCAGCTCCCGACTCAGCTCTGAAGGCTGCACACTTCAGCCCCAGGACCACCTGGTTCATTCAGCCCCTGTGACCTGGGGCACGTCATCTCCCTGCAGGCCCTCTTCTGGCCCCCATCTGGTAAATGAGGCAGTCGGACTAACAGATCCAGGGCCCCTCCTGGCTCTAAGACTCAACTCAAATCTCCTTGTGGAGAGACCTGTGCGGGGCCAGTGAGGGGCACAAAGACAACTAAAGCAAGATCTCTTCCTTCAAAAACTCAGGGGTCGGGCTTCCCTGGTGGCGCAGTGGTTGAGAGTCCGCCTGCCAATGCAGGGGACGCGGGTTCGTGCCCCGGTCCGGGAAGATCCCACATGCCGCGGAGCGGCTGGGCCCGTGAGCCATGGCCGCTGGGCCTGCGCGTCCGGAGCCTGTGCTCCGCGGCGGGAGAGGCCACAGCATTGAGAGGCCCGCGTAACGCAAAAAAAAAAAAAAAACTCAGGGGTCCCGCCCAAAACCACAAGGCAAACCATACGTGTGATCCTGCATGCACTCAAAGAGCTACGACATTCTGTGCACAAAAATGCTGCAAGACTGACAAGAGAGAGAGACTCTCAGACACCCATGGGATCCCTGCTGAAGTGGAAATGGCTCGGATCTCACACAACCATCCACCAGCACCAGGCACTGTGCAACCCAGGAGAACATGACACGTCCCAACCAGATGAGCTTCTAACGTCACCTGGGCTGGGGCTGAATCGCGCAAGTGATGCACGGTGATGCCTTCTGGTTTTGTGATACATTATGTTCATGCTCCCTATTCTGAAAATACTTGAATGCATCATTTAGGAAACCCTTGTAGTATCTTACTCTGCAGCACATTTTTAAAAATAAACAAATGCATAATAAGTAAATGATGTGCCCCCCACACACGCAGGCAAACTGCCGCGTGCTAGAGCAGAGGTACCTGGAAAGCATATCGGGAGCCACACCCTGACAACCAGGCCTCGTTTACGCATCTGTCAAAGGGGTGGGCAGGAGCTGGGTTAGAGCATCTCCGCAGCCGGCAGCTTCCACCTACGACCCTGTGTGACAAGGACTCTGCAAGTAGGCAGGCTCCAGTGGGCTAGGAGGGCAGGCTAGAGGAAGCCTCCCCCTTGTGCTCACATTTCAGACTTCCCATTTCTCCTTCCCCAGCACAGTGACCCACTCTGGCCTCTGCTGCTGCTAGAGGAAGAGGCAGCTTCCGAACTCTGGGCCTCAGTTTCCCTCTGGGGTTATGGGGGTGGCAGGGGCGGGGAAGCGTCCCTGATGGAGGATCCAGATGCAAGAGGCCCAGTCACATGTAGAGCCTCCAGGCTGTCTGGAGGTCGTCAGCCCCTTCTCTCTCTCTCTCCTGCCCCCTGATGCTGCCGGGCTTGGCCTGGGAGCTGCCTTGCTGGCCCACACCCAAGTTCACAGGACCCTGCCACCCCACCCCCAAAGTAACCCAATTCTTCTCGGTCAAATGACAGCTGGAGGTGGGGCTAGGGAGCCCTAAGGCGGGAGAGGGCTATGGTTACTGGCTCCCAGGGTGCTGACGCCCAGACGAAAGGGTCATGGCCTACATTCATTTCAACACAATTCTGAACACCCACTGTGTTCAAGATCTTACCAGGCACTCAAGGGGCCTGAGACTGTGAGGATGTCATTTTAATTACCTTAAGGTTTAAACAGCACCTGCTCAGAGAGGCTTTCCCTGCTGACCTAACTAAGGTGGGCTCCCCTGTTCCCCATCCCAGCCCCTCTCCTTCTAAGTAGTGTCGATCCCAATTCTGCTGTGGTTAGTTTACTCATTTTTCTGTCTGTCTCCCCATCAGAATGCCAGCGGCTCATAGGCAGGGCCCTGGTCTCTCCTTCACAGTGGCACCTGGCACCCTACACATAGTAGGTCCTTAGTATTAGCTGAATGAATGAATGAATGAATGGACAAATGAATGAATGACTACACCACCAGACAAGCCAGAAGTGACATAAAAAAGACTCAGAAGGCTGTGGGGAAACAAATGAGGGAGTGAGCACATCTGTGAGGCTCCATGGAGGAGGTATAACATTGTGAACTTGGCCTTGAAGTGGGTGACAGAGGAGGCGTTCCAGGTGGAAGGTACAGAAGCAGCAAAGGCCTGGAGTCAGGCTGGGACAGTGAGTGCCAGGCAGCAAGATGGGCTGAAGTTTGATGAGTCCGCCCGGGCCCTGATGGGTGCCCTTTCTCCGGCCCACTGGCCTCCTACTCAGCATTGCTCTTCACTCTTCGTTGACAAGGTCAGGACTATAGAAATATCTGAACAAAAGTCTGCAGTGTGGTGAGCAGGGGTCATTTCTAAATCAAACTCTCGCTGTGGCATCCAGGCTGTGCCCCGCTTTCTTCTTTTCTAGTGTCCATCCCTGGCTGACTGGCTCCGGTTCTACACAGCTATGCCACCACTGGGGGACGGCGGGGCAACTCCCAACCTGGTCGTGACAAAGACCTTTTATTACCCTCCCCCCACAAGTCTCGAAAGAATTTCTCTCCAACTACATTTAGATTATAATTTTTCTAATGGAAATGCTAAGACATCTGTCAACTAAAGCTTCTGATCAGCATATGGAAACTAGTGGCTCACGGAGCTCATAGAATTCCAGCCCAGAAAAGATGCTTTGGTCAATTCTGGAAGGTTGTGATGCTTCTGTGACTCAAGTTCTTGAGGTCAGGAGATGGGGGAAGAACAAAGGAGGTGAGAGACATGGTCAGAAGGAGGAGGAATGGGCAGAAAACCCCAGAGGTCCCACTTCTAGATCCAGGTGGGATCTCCCCACTGCCCACACGCTCCTCTTCAAGGGAAGAGGAGTCTGGGGTGCAAGCGGGGAAGGGGAGGTTGGCAAATGAAATTCTAGCCAATCAAAGGCTTTCACCACAGAGCTTTAGATCCTGACTTGGTGCAAAGCGGGGAGGGTGGGGGGAGGGAGCAAGGAGGACTGTGAGCTTGACGCCATTTTTCTGGGTAGAGGTCTAGGGCTGGAGTAACTGCCACAGGTAGGTGGTGGCCCTTGGAGGCTGTGTGCTTCCCAAGAAAACAGGCAGCTCCAAATGAGCCCGAGTTTATAAAGACAGTGTTAGCATCAGCGAGCAAAAAAATCTGGGGGATACACACCAGTCTTTCCACTGGAGGGGTGTAGTGATTGGCCTTTAACTTTCTAGAATATATATTTGTATATGGATTGACTTCTTAAAAAAAATAAGGTCTCGTGTGTGTGTGTGTGTGTGTGTGTGTGTGTGTGTTAAGCTTTTGTTTAAGTGTGGTTTGGTAGAAAACTTTATAAGCCTTACAGGGAAAGGCAATAAAAGATCCTTGTCATGACAAGGTAGAAACAACTCAGTCAGGACTTTGGGTGTCTTCTGCCCACAAGGCACCTCTAAGGAAAGATTCTTCCTCGCTGTCCTGGATCTGATAAAACTCCCATTTAAGCCACTCTGTAGGAGTTGCGCCGCAAACAAACTGTAAGGGCAGGGCTGGGCCTTAACCATCTCTGGAGCTCCAGGGCTCAGGCCAGTGCCTGGCACACAATCGGTGCTCAACAAAGGCTGAGAGAAGGATCAAGGGAGAGGATCACACGGTGGGGTGGTGAGAGCCCAGGTCTCCCGGGCAGAGATGAGGGTGAGAGTGGGAAAGGGGACAATGGAGGGGAAAACACCTGACCTCCTGGTGGAGCCGCCCTCAGGCCTTCGTCTCCGGGAAAGGCAGCCGGCTGTGTGGCTAGGAAAGATGCAGCTGGCCCTGCCTGCGGAGTTTCCCAGAGTAGAAGGCTGCAGGGCCCAGCCCGTCTCGGGCAGCTCGGCCGTGGCCCACATCACCTGCCCTCCCTGAGACAGTCTGACGAGGACTGAAGATCTGTGTCAAGCAAGAGCTGAGTCAGACTTGAGGGGACAGGTCAGGCCTCATCCTCTCAGGTGTGCTCCACCAGCCCGAGGCCAGGCAGGAGCAGCCTCTTCATCCTCCCCTCAATCCACCTCTGGGGCAGAGGAGAAAGGCAGGCTCCCAGGGTGCTGAAACCCAGAAGAAAGCAAGGCCCTAAGAAGGCCCCCTGGCAGACAGGATGCAGCTGGTAGCTGTGTGCTAGGAGACCACCTGTTTTGCCCCAAGCCTCCTCCCCGCCGTGGACTGTGCAGACAGGCTCTGGCAGTGGGGAGAAGGAGGCGGCAAACCCCGGGCAGCAGGAGGTATCTGTTTTCAGCACAACCACTAAAGGGACAGGGAGGGAGCCCTGTGGGCTGGGCTCTCAGCTGCTGGAAAAGGCATCCTCTCAGTTTCAACTCAGTTGGGGTCAAGAACTGCTGAGGCCGGCAGCCCTGCACGGGGGATGCTATTTACTTGCGTGTGAGCACCCTGTCGCCGTGGCGACCCTGAGACGCACCAGGCAGGAGCCAGCCACAAGGCCAGGAGCAGAGCCCTCCCTGCTGTAGCCCTGGCCTTGACCTTTCCAGCTAGGAAAGCAGGTTCGAAGCACTCCTCCACCTTCGCTGGACCCGACCACGGCCTGTGTGGACCGCAAAGATTCATGAGACTTCATCCTGCCCTCAGGAGGGCCCAAGACACGCCCAGAAACAAGAACACAAAATCAGAAAGTGACAAAGGCCATAAGAAGCATGAACAAGGACCATTGGGGCTTTAAAGGAAAGAAAGAGCTCACCTTGATGGGGGACATAAAGGGAAAGACTCAAAAAGGCTGCTGGGAGGAAGACGGCATTAGATAACAAGCAAACACGCCCCACCCCTACCCTGTGGACAATCCCAGCTGCTTGGTTAGCTCCAGAGCCAAGAGACTACAAAGCAAGAGCCCCTTGGTTCAGGGGTGCTCCCTCCAGTGGGTTGCTTTCCTCAAGCCAGTCAGTCCCCTGCTACCTGCTCCCCAACTGTCCCACTTTTGTAACCCTCAGTGTCCCACTTGGCTGCCCCTGCCCTTCCTCATACCTATCAGGTGGCTCTCTACCCAGCCCCCAGTATCACAGTGAACCTACTGGTCTTGGCCCTCAGATCCGGGCCCCACCCCCATCCCATCCCAGCTCAGCTTTTCTGTTCTGGACCCGTTTGGAGACTACCCTGGGGTGGCAAATTCTTACCAAATTCCCACCACATTCCTCACCTGGAGACCTGGAATGACAAAGCAGCCTGCTTCGGACCTAGGAATCATCTACGGCAGTTTCCAAGGTCCCCGGTCACTGGGCAGTTTCTCAGAGCACCAGGATGCTGGAGCTCAGAAAGCGTAAAGGGTCGGGTTCTAGACCCAGTGCCGGAATCAGTCGCAGGACCCAGTGAAAGGCTGTGGCCCAGGGCTGACCCCAGGACCCGCCATGCCAAGCACGATCAGGACTCCTGTCTGACTGCTCTTCTTTTCATTTTTTTGTGTTGTTTAAAAGGTGACATATACTAAATAGAGAAAGAGTACACAATAAAACACAAAGAAAACAAATTAAAGTCACCCAAATCCTGACACCCAGCAATAAGCACAAATAACATGCTGAGCAATTGTCTTTCTGTTCCTCTCAATGCACGCATGTGTTGCCGGGATCACACGGTGTGTACAATCCAAACTCCCACCATTAGTATGTCCTCAGTCCTGCTTTTATTTTAATCTGCTAAGCCAGTGATTTGCAGCCCTTGCTGCTCATCAGATTCGCCTGTGGAAGCTCTGTAAAAATGCAGATGCCCAGGTTGTACCCTGAAAGGTCAACTCAGGAAATAAAGGAAATCCAGAATAAATAAGACACTTCCAAAAAATCCTGTTGTTTTCTGTCTCACATAGAATCATTCAATAAATATTTACTGGGTACTTACTACATGTTTAGCACTGTACAGGATGTACTTTTTCATAACAAAAAGCTTACATCATTCTCCAGTCATTGATTCACTCATTCAAGAAAATGTATTGAGCTTCTCCTATGTACCAGACCCCATGCTGGGGAACAGAGACACAAAGCCAGTAAGACAGGCTCTCAAGGTCAGAGCTGGTAAGGGAGACAGACACATAAGGAGATAGTAGAAAACAACATACAAACGCAAGGACTGCGATCACACAGGACCACGGGAACACAGGAGACAGGGTCTCACTCAGTCTATGAGAGGTCCTGAAGTTGGCTCCGAGTCTAGGGATGAGCAGGGGTTAGCCAGGCAGTGGAAAGAAGGGGAGCAAGGGCCTGGAGGTGAGCAGGGGAAGCACAAGCAGTGCTGCCAGAGTGTGACGTGCAAGGCAGGAGGCGGCTGGAAACTAAGCCAAAGCAGAGGTGAGAGCAGGCTATGGAAGGTGTGAGGCCAGTGTGGACACTACCCCCAAGAGCTGGAAGAACCCAGAAAAGATGCTGCAGAAGAAGGACATGCATTTTTTTAAAATAAATTTATTTATTTATTATTTATTTATTTTTGGCTGTGTTGGGTCTTCGTTGCTGCGCATGGGCTTTCTCTAGTTGCAGCGAGCGGGCGCTACTCTTCATTGCAGTGCACGGGCTTCTCGTTGTGGTGGCTTCTCTTGTTGCGGAGCACGGGCTCTAGGCGTGTGGGCTTCGGTAGTTCTGGCACACAGGCTCAGTAGTTGTGGCTCGTGGGCTCTAGAGCACGGGCTCAGTAGCTGTGGCACATGGGCTTAGTTGCTCCACGGCATGTGGGATCTTCCTGGACCAGGGCTCAAACCCAAGGGACACGCTTTTTTTTTTTTTTTGGCTGTGTTGGGTCTTCGTTTCTGTGCGTGGGCTTTCTTCTAGTTGCGGCGAGCGGGGGCCACTCTTCATCGCAGTGCGCGGGCCTCTCACTGTTGCGGCCTCTCTTGTTGCAGAGCAAAAGCTCCAGATGCACAGGCTCAGTAGTTGTGGCTCACAGGCCTAGTTGCTCCGCGGCATGTGGGATCTTCCCAGACCAGGGCTCGAACCCGTGTCCCCTGTATTGGCAGGCACATTCTCAACCACTGCGCCACCAGGGAAGCCCAGGACACGCATTTTTGATCATTCATTCTGGAATCCATGCATAGGGTGGGTTTGAGGGGACTAGACTGGCAGCAGGAAGACCAGTTAGGAGGCTGCTGCATTAGCTCAGGAGAGAAAACAAGGACCCGGACTCCAACTGTACTGAGTGCCTATTATGTGGCAGGCAGAGTTTTAGCGGGATGGAGATGAGAGGTACTTGAGTCACACATTTAGATAATTTCTAATTTTTCACACTGGGACGAAAGTCTTCATACATAACGCTTTGCACATACTTTGGCTTACTTTCCTATGACAGAGTCCTCGTTGAATTTCTAGGTTAAAGGTATCTTTAACAATATCTTTAAGATACTTGGTTACCCTTTGCCAAACTGCTTTCCAGAAAGACTGTATCAATTTTCACTTTCACCAGTGAAGTGCACAAGAGTGGCTGTTAGACCTTCTTTGGCCTCCAAAAAGAAAAGTATAGGTCAGCTTACATCCACCCCACTGCTAGGAATGAAGACTTGCCAGAGACTGAATCTCTGCTCGGCCCCGAACAAAATGACCGTGCCCACGAAAAGGTTTCCAGGCTGCACAAACGGGGCATTAGGCTGAAGGGTATATTGCTGCAGAGCTGGGGTAGAACCAGGGAAGGGGCACTTTCTCCCTGCTCCAACCCATCTTCCTGCTGCCAATAACCTTCCCTAGAGTGATTGTGCCACTCCCCTGCTCAAAAAGTTTCCGTGGCTTCCCACTGCCTACAAAATAAAAGCCCAACTCTTTGGCATAGAAATCAAGGTTTTTGGGCTTCCCTGGTGGCGCAGTGGTTGAGAGTCCGCCTGCCGATGCAGGGGACGCGGGTTCGTGCCCCGGTCCGGGAAGATCCCACACGCCGCGGAGCGTGAGCCATGGCCGCTGAGCCTGCACATCCGGAGCCTGTGCTCCGCAACGGGAGAGGGTACAACAGTGAGAGGCCCGCGTACCAAAAAAAAAAAAAAAAAAAATTTAGAAATCAAGGTTTTTGGGCTTCCCTGGTGGTGCAGTGGTTGAGAGTCTGCCTGCCGATGCAGGGGACACGGGTTTGTGCCCCGGTCCGGGAAGATCCCACGGGCTGGGCCCGTGAGCCATGGCCGCTGAGTCTGCGCGTCCGGAGCCTGTGCTCCGCAACGGGAGAGGCCACAACAGTGAGAGGCCCACGTATCGCCAAAAAAAAAAAAAAAAAAAGAAATCAAGGTTTTCCAAGAATATGATCTTCAACACACATTTCTATTCATTCATTTATTCTTTCAACAAACATCTGAGTACCTGCTATTTGCCAGGTACTGTACAAAACAAAATCCTTGCTCTCATGGAACTTTAATGGGAGAGACAGATGATGCACAGGTCAATATAGATGTGCCAGGTATTTATATGTGTTATGCTCAAAATAAAGCAGAAAAATAAAGTCATGAGAGGGGGCACAATTGTAGAAAGGGTGGCCAGGGAAGGCAGGTGAAGGAGCAGGTGCAGAGGCCAGAACGGAGCAAGGAATGAGCCACACAGACATCTGGACTCGCTCCCACTGTGCTCAGACCACACCCGGGCCAGCAACCCTGCACGGGTTTGCAAGTCTGCACGCCTTCGCTGTTGGTCTTCTCTCCTGAAGATTCCCGCCTCTACCTGTTGAAACTGAATGCTTCTGTGCCTGGCTCCAGTGTCACCTCTTCTATGAAGTCCTCCTTATTCCCCAAGCCAGCCCTGCTCTCAGCACTTCACTTCCATCTCCTAGACCACACGACCGCCCGCATATGGAGGCCATGTGTGGTCCTTTAGTTCTGTATCTGCAGTGCCTCGCACACAAGAACAAGAGGATCTCTGTGTTGGCACTTACAGACTCTCTGGCCTCCACACTTGCCCTCTCCAGACCACACTGAGTTGCTAAAAGGCAGGAATTGCCTTACTCAGCTTCTGGTTCACCCAGTTTGTGCAGCATTGGGTCTGATGCACAGATGTTTGCCAAGGAGGGAGGCATGTGTACAAGTTATCAAAGAGAGTGGCCACATTACAGGCAGGGAAACATTCTTCATATCAGCACATGCGAAGGAAAATACTCTCCATCTTTTGTGCTAAGACTGGCAGTTGTCTACCCAAGTCCGTTCTGCCCTCCTTCTTGGCAAGCAGCAGCCCAGCTGGACCACATTTCCCAGCCTCCCTTGCAGTCAGGGAAGTCCCTGTAAATACATTCTTGTTCTTGCCAATGGAATGTGAGCTGTAGGGACGTGAGTCACAGAGGACCTGGGCCTAAGGACAACAGGCTTGCGTCCTCCACCTCCTCTTTTCCCTTCCCCTGGTTGGAAACCAAGCTTCAGCCATGTGGACAATGATGTCCTGTGATGCAGCAGCGCTTCCAAAGGGAAGGGATCCCAGAATGACCACAAGCAGCAGAGGTGCCCTCTCACCCAGTCTGCTCACATCAGGGAGAATCAGGGCCACTACATGAGACAGAAAAATAAATTTCTCACTCTTCAAGCAATTGTATCATTAGGCCCCTTTCGTACAGCAGAATAGCTTTAACGTGAATAAACGCACTTGCCTTCACAGGGTGAGCCAGGCACCAATGGGACATAAATCTTCATCATCGTCAAATACCTTTCTCAGTGCCTACTGGGCAAGGGTGAGTCCTAACCCTCACACAAGCCTCTAAGATCTAGGAGTGTCAGGAGAGGAGGCAAGGTGAAAGGTGTACAAGTGAGAGCAAACACTCTGTGAGGAACCCATAAGGAGGCACGAACAGGGGTGAAGAGCACTGTGGTGAGAGCAGGAAAAAGGCAGCATCAGAGCCAATGGACAGGACCAGAAAAACAAACCTGGTCCCCAAAGGTTTGAAAGCCTGACTCCCAGTGTTAAGAAAGGGTTAAGGGATGCAAAACCAAATGCACACCAACATTTATTCTAGTCCCTAGATGGGTCCCCTCACACTCAACCTGCTGGCTGTCATGGGGCAGAAGGTGCGGAGAACCAGAGAAATGGGGAAGAAGTTGGCCCAGGAGATGGTGGACATAATCTCACCAATACCACCTCTCACAGAGGTACCAGGAAGCTGGTCTTCGTCAGCCTTGGGAGCCCGCCGAGATCAATGGCCCTGACATAACTCTGGGTCTGCTACACCCAGCACCACCGCTCCTCATTGCACTTCGGGATGCTCTCAAGCTTGGGTGCCCACTGAGTCACGCCCAAACAGAAGGTACAAGGACCGAGGACAGCCACTGCCTTCCCCCAGCCCACAGGTGCCTCAGGCATCTGCCCAACCATCCCAGGTCTACCCAGCTCACCAGGCCCCTACCTGACAGCCCCATCGCACCTTCTACGACCACCATCACATGTTCATGTTCACGACAGGTGCTGGGCTCGGCGCTAGTAGGAAACACTGAAGACAGAGGCCCTGTAGAGAGGCAGCACAGACCAGGGGAAGGAGCTTGGGCTCTGGAGTCAAGCAGAAGAGGATTCACACTCTGACCCCACCCATTAACTGGCCCTGGGACCCTAAGCAAGCTTGAGTTCTCGCATGTGTAAAACAGAGATAATGGTGCCACCTCACAGGCTCACTGGAAGGAGAAGCTCGCCCTGTTCCTGGCATGTGGAAAGTGCTCCACAAATTACTCATTTCCTTCTATTGCCCCCAAACGTCCTCTTGTTGGCATGCCATGATACATCAAATTCCTACCACCGGACCTGTCCTTCAGCATTAAGGCACTGTCATGAAATGTCGCTGTGAAATAAGATGTCACCTGCAAGAGGTAATTAAATGTTCTGGGCAGGCTGGCAGCCAAGCATCCAGACTGTCTGGTTGAGGCTCAGTGTTAAAGCTCCCAGGTACAGACAGGAGTTGCTCTGAAGTGGCAGGTATGGCTGCAGAGCCCTGAAGGAGAAGACGTTATAAAGAAATATGATGTGTCAAGGATGCTAAACCTTAAGATCGGGAATCTCCAGGTAGACAGAAGAGAAGATGCTAAAGAGCTGGAAGGCAGAACAGCTCAGGGCTGCCTCACAAGAAGAGAAAAAGGAGAAAAGCCAAAAGAAAAAGGAGGCAGGGAGATGAAAGACCTCTGAAGGAGAAAAGGAGGGAGTTACCAGGGTGGCCCCAGCCTCCCGTGGCGGTGGCCCTTCTCCGAGGCACTCAGCCATCACACCCTGGCCCCCCTCCAGATCCCTCCTCCTTGCTGCTATGTCCTGTTCCTGGTGCCATGTGGCTCCTACGTGTCCATCCCCACACTCACCCCACCAGCCAGGTACATTCTAAAGAAGGAAGCCAAAAGCTTTAACCTTGCTGTTTGGAAGTCTGAATCTTGCCCATAAAACATGCCAGAGATCAGGAAGGAGGCAGACTGTGCCTGTGCAGCAAAGGACAAGACCGAGCGTCTCGGGGGCTGTGGTCCTTGCCTGGCCACACATGTGGGACGACTTGGGCAAGGCCTATGCCTTATCTTTGATCCTCACCACGCTGTAAGACAGGTCACCAATGCTTACCCTGGATTCGTGTTCCAGGAGTGGTAACAGGAAAACTTCACCAAAGGGAAGCAGACGTGCTCATGCAGAACCAGTGGGTGGGAGACACAAAGAAAGCCTGCCCAGGATCACGCAGGCTCATTGAATACAGACCCCCTCACAAGGCCACGGTGAGAGGCAATAAGGCAGTGCATAGGAACACACTCTGCAGAGGGCCAGGAAGGAGTTCCTCCTCATTAGAGCCATCCAAAATTAGCCTTGTTGAAGGAAAGCCTGGCCGACTGCCTGGCAGGGGTGCTGAGTGGAGCAACTCCACGCTGGGTGTGTAGCTGGACAATATCACCTTTAGGGCCTTTCCAACTCTAATTTCTGGTCAAAATGCTCTGGAGTGGAAAAGGCGATCTCATCCATGTCTTGCAATTCTTGCAATGTCCCCTGCTCCTGCAGCCTCCTGTGTAAACCACTGATATCAACTCACTCGATGTGTGGCAGGGGCTCAAGAGCCAACCCATACCCTTCTGCACCCTGGAGCCAGCCACATGGCCACCGGAAGTCAGTGAGGCAAAGTGAAAGGCACAGGACAATCAATGTATGCATGTAAACATCTGTAGCCCTAAAGAACCCAGAATAGGTGCGTCCACTCCAATCTGCCCTGCCCTGAAGGCCAAACAAGTGCCAGCTTCCACGCCAGGGTCCAGAGGCCTGGCCATGTGGTTGCGTGGCCCATTCCAAAGGGGGTCAGGTGCACATTCCTGCCCAGCTCCTTTTGGAAGAAACCTGAACCCAGCCCTATAGCTTGGGCTTCAGGGAGAACAGGGAGCAGAACACAGAGTCCAGGCTGGGTTGACCCAGGAAGTCTGAGTACTGCTGCTCATGTCAGCTCAGTTCAGAAAAAACCCCTAGCAGGCTAAGACAGGAGAGCTTCAGCTTTTGTAGAACCAGATCCCATTGAAGTTGAAGATCCTGGGAGGTCCTGCAGTGTTAGCTGGGCAGCCCATTCTAATTTCAGACCGTTCTCCTTTAGGAAGAGAAATCACCCTATGGGGAACAGGAAACTACCTTCCTGGAGCTCCTACCCACGAGTGCCAGCTCTAGTTTCTGAAAGCACATGACAAAATCTCTAGGCAGTGCTGTTGTGTTGGTTAAAATCTCTCAGCAATTATGGGTCTGGGAGTCAGAGAGACCCATTCTAAATCTCAGGTAGACAATCTTGGGGGGGGGCATTTAATCTAAGCCCCAGTTCCCTCCCTTATCAAATATAGATAATAATATTCTCCTTTTTGGATTATTGTGAGGATTAAACGAGATTGCGTATGTGAAGCCCCTAGCACAGTGCCTGGCACAAAGGAAGGGCTCAGTAACTGGTAACAATATCACGACAACAGTTCTTGGAGGATTTAAAGACCACGTTCCTGATCCCCCTGTGCCTTTGTGTTTTCTTGCCAAGCAGTCCCAGTTCCCCAAGACATGATTTCAAGTTCCTCAAACATCCCTTAGTTTTTCTGTCACTAGGTAGCTGTGGCCCAGTGGCAGGCCTCGGGCAAAGGGACAGAAACCTGGGTTCGAATTTGGACAGCCTTCCTGGAGAGATGCTGAATCTCCAAATAAATCTCTCTATCATACTGAGCACCTGTGATGAGCCAGGCATCAGGCTAAGCACTGCAGATTCACCATCAACAACAGGAGCCCTCCCGACAAGAGCTTAGAGTTTAGTCCACTCCATAAATTAATGGTCCATGTGCATCCATGCACCTAGGACTGAACTCAAATGCCACTTCCTTCCCCAAGGCGAGCAGAGCTCTGCACCCAGCAGCCATCATTTGCATTGGAGTCCGTCATCCCTACCTGTGGAATGAAAGGCTGTGTGTCCCAGGTAAGACAAAGAAAAAGGTTAAAGGTTCGTGATATTCCAAATTGGCAAGATTAGCACAGAACTTGGCACAGAGTAGGTACTTGTCTTGGGGTGGCTGAATGGAAGCTGGAAGGCCCTGGGCTTTGGTCTCTGTCCTGGCTTCCCCAGAACTCCCTCCTAAGGGTCTTTCTCTCTTCCTAGGACACTGTGGAAGGGACATCTCCTGTGGGAAGAAGGTCGGAGCAGACGTTCACCAACTAACTATGGCCCCATGGAAGCCAGGATCCAAGTGCTTGTTGGACAGCCTCGCAGCTCTGGACAGTGCCCCAGACGCGGCCTCTCTCTCCTTTCTCCTTGAAAGGGAAAATACCTCCTTACCAGGGGAGAAAAGCTGAGGTGGCAAATGGCTTCTTCCAATGGCTTCTTTCACTTCTTGGAAGGCATCAAGCTGTTTGCTGTCCAAGGGCCTTCACTCATGCAGTTCCTTCTATCTGGCTTGGGTAATCCTCCCCCCACACCTCCCCGCCTTGGATTGTACCCAGCACATAAGCACCAGGACCAGGGGCCAGCTCATGTTCAATCATCAGCAATGGGCCCTAGCAGGACTGCCTCTGCCCAAAAGCATCTTCTTCTAATTTATCTAGAGGTGTCTCATGGGCCAGCAAGTAGTCCTGGCCAAAGTGGAGTGTGGTCACATGAGACAAACGTGGCTCCCTCAGTCTCAGCCTTCAGGTGTCAGCTTAGGTATCCTTGTCAGGGAAGTGTTTTTGATGGTCCACCCCAAAATAGTTCATTCCCCCTACCCCACAGTTCTCTCCCAACACCCTCTTCTCCCCTTTGTCATATGCATTTTGATTATTTGGGCATAATCTGTTTCCCCACTACTCTGTGGGTTCTATGAGGGCAGGACTATACCTGTTTTGTTCAGTTGCATACCCAGGACCAAGCGTGGGGCCAGGCATATACAAACTCAATGCACGCCTGAGCTTTATGAAGGTATATACTTCAGATAAGCTTTGAACTCTCCAGGACCGGGCCTCCACACTAGATATCACCTTCATTTGGCATACAACAAAGCCATCGGGTAGGCCACCCAGAGCCCCAAGAGGGTTCGGTCCAACCGAGACAAGGCAGGCAGGATGCCCCCATATAGTGCGAGCCATCCTGAGGCACCTCCAGTAAACACTTGTAGGGCCGCAGGACACAGAACGACAAGACAATACAGTCTCCTGTTGGAAAACCACGTTTCCCAGCCTTTTTAAGCACACACCCTTTTGATAAATACAGACTTCACACACACACACACACACACACACACACACACACACACACACACCCAAAACTGTGCCATGCCCGACTTGGGAACTACTGTAACATCAGGCAAGATTTTTGCCAAACTCTACCTTTGATAGTTTACATTTTAAAAATGGTTTATTTTCCAAACCTAAGATGTGATTACGATACTGGATATGCTCTTTCAAACTCCTATATGCCCCAATCCCCAGAGATTTTGATTCAATCTCTCTCCCATTGATGATCACCGCTCACAGACAAGAATAGAACACAGAGGGCCAACTGCAAAGAGCAGAAGTGTTCTAAACAGAATGTGTGGAAGAGGCAACCTCTGGGGCATAGTTCTAGCACACTCAGAACAGAATGGCAACATGATCTCAGTGGGAAGAGTATCGAATGGAAGTCAAGAGATTAGACTATTATTTCTAGTTCTGAAGTTCCTTTGTCAGGATAATGTCAAATTAAGTTCTTAAGACTAGGAGGATGTAGAAAACAAACTGATGGCTACCGGGGTTAAGGGTGGGGGAGAGAGGGATAAATTAGAAGATTGGGATTGAGATATACACACTACTATATCTAAAATAGATAACTAATAAGAACCTACTGTACAGCACAGGGAACTCTACTCAATACTCTCTAATGGCCTATATGGGAAAAGAATCTAAAAAAGAGTGGATATATGTATATGTATAACTGATTCACTTTGCTGTACACCTGAAACTAACACAACACTGTAAATCAATTATACTCCAATAAGAATTAAAAAAAAAAAGACTAGGAGGCATTTTCCCATCTGTAAAATGGGACACTGGTATGGGGGAGTCCACAGCAAAGAGAAATACTATGAGCCCTGCCACCTGAAGGTCTTTCCATTGTTTGGGGTACGGAGAAACGAGAAACAAAGCACAGCTCTGAGAAGGACACTGTAAGGGTTCCTTATCTGGGCTAGTTACTAGTTTCAACAGGCAACTGGGGGAAAGGTGAACTTGGAAATTTAGGTGGGCTGAGGGGATGCCTGGCCCTGTGGCAACTCTCCTCCTCCAGTAGAAGGCAGATAGGTCGCCAAAGTTAGGAGATGGGCATGGGAGTCAGACCCACACGAGTTCTACTCTCATTCTGCTGCTTACTCGCAGGTAATGTCAGACAACTTACATAACCTCTGGAGCCTCAGTTTCCCTCAGCTGTGAGAGGATGACTATACAACTTATGTCTCTAGGTTATTATGAAGATTAAATGTAATAAGGCATGTAAAATACTTAGCACAGCATCTGGAAAATGATAAGTGAAAATGCAGAGTATAAGCATTAGCTTTATTATTTTTATTACTATTACTGTTTCCCAGTAGGATTGCAGGCAGCTGGAAGGGGAGCCCAGAGGCACCGGGCAACCCTCTCATTCTCATTTTCTATTTATTGTCATAAATGACATGACCTCTGTGGTCAAGGACAAGAACAGCTGGGTAGGCCAGCAAAATGCACAGCTGCTGCGATTTAGAAAAAGTAATACTCCAAGGGGCCCGAGTTTGGAAAGGAGCTGGCAGGAGAATACAAAGTCTCACTTGGGCTGGGAGGAGCAGAGGCTCTGTAGGAGCGAAACAGACAGAAACAGCCAAAGGGGCTGGAGGGGGAAAAAGAGAAATCACCAGGGAAAGACCCAAACCAAAGACAGGAGGGCACAGGAAGCCGGCCTTCCCAGAGACAGGAAGCTGCAGGTGAGCCAGGAGGAAGCCAGGAAGCACAGGACGTGGGCAGCTGGGGAAAGCCGGGCCACATCCTGAGGGAGGGGTGGCTGGGGAAAACGAAGCAGGCTATCAGGCTGCCGGATGCTACTAAATGGAGCAAGGTGGGGACAGAAGGGGAAGGAGGGCCACACGCTCTCCCCTCATTGACCTTGGGTCTCCTCCTCAAGCCTCTGTTGCCCCAACTCGGCAGGCCCCAGGATTTCACCAGTACTCCTGTCACTGCCACCATCTATTGTCCCCACCTGGGTCCTCCTCCCTAGGCTGGTGCAGGATGCAGGTTTCATCAAAACAGGATGCAGGTTTCATCATTTCCCCTTTTCCTGGGAACTTTGAAACAAGTGCTCCGTGGTTTTCTCTTTGGGGAACAGGCCAAGGAGGCCCACGTGGGGGAGAAATCACCTTCCAGCTCCACTCTGAAATGTACATGGTTCAGCCTGCCCACATCCCGCCCTTCCCCAACTGCCTCTTCTCCTTCTCCTGGAGGGAGAGCTCAGCCTCAGTCGGCCCACTGGACTCCACACACACACAGCACCCATCAGGAGAATGCTTGAAATTGGTGAGGGGTGACTAATCTTAGACCTAATCGGCCATCCAGGTACCCCCAGGCTCAAATTCCAGAAGGGTGCTGATCTCAACATGACCCCAGGTAACATGGAGTTGGCAGCGACATCATCCGGGAGTCAGGGGTGGCTACGGGAAGGAAGGCTCCCTGACCCTGCAGAGGGGGTCACCATGCAGGCCGGCACACCAACAGCCACAGTAACAAGGCTGCCCGCATCTGTACAAGCTTTTCCTGTGCACAAAGCATCGCCATGTGTGTGACCTCTGACCTTCCTCACATCGCTAGGAGGAAGACTGGGCAGATATTGTTCCCATTTTGAAGATGAGGAAGCTGAGCGCCTTGGGCCGGATCACAGTTCCTAAGAAGCAGAGCTGGTGGGCCCAGGACCCATTCTCCAGAAGTCTCCTTCCTTTAGCCTGGGACTTCCCTTTCCCTGTTAACTCTGCTCAGCTCTCCCAACATAAAACAACAAGCACTCCAGCAGCCCTGCTGCTCTGTAAGGCTAACGATCTCTCTCCTTAGAGGAGCCTCCCTTCCCCAAGTTCCCAGTGTCGCTAGGCCCTCCCCAATGTTCCCACCCCTCCCCCCACGCCTCTGGCCCTCCTGCTTCCCACAACCTGTCACCCAATACTGTGGATTCTTTCTTCAAAGGGACTTCCACTCCCAACATGTCAGGGCAGACCTTTCCCCTCCTCCCCCTAGTTGGCATGGCTGTCTTCAGCCCTGCTCCATCCCTTCCCCAGCCATCCTTCTCAGCCTCAGAGTCCAGGGTACCCTTTCAAGTCCCCGGCAGCGTGCCCTGGCCACACGTTCCCAGTGGCTTCCCATCCCCTCCACACCCCTGGCCCACAGCTCAGCTCTCAAGGTGCCTTTCAGGCCTTGCCTCTTACTGTCCCCTCCCCGAAGCACGCACTGGCCCCCCAGCCCCTCCCTGCACCCTTGCTTCAGTTCAGACTGGTCCCCCTTCCTGAGCCCCCTCCTCTCTTCCATCTTCCAGGCTCCCCTCTCCTCTGTCCGCAAGCATTCCCCCTGACTGCAGGAGGTATGAGGAGACCATTTCTTAACACCTGCCCTGCCCAGAGTCCTGAAAGGGGCAGCCCCGCATCCTGCAGGATCAGGCGCCCACCTGCTGCCTGTACCTGGGTGGTCCCTGGCCACAGAGTAGCCAATCTACTCGCTGCCAGAACTTGGCACTGGTGTGCTGTCACGGAACAAGCCGATGAGTAAGAAGAGAAGGCTGGGTCTACGGAGGGGGAAGCCAGGAGCAGATGCTCAGACACAAGCGGAGAGGCCAACAGCCCCCAAAAGACAGAGCCGCCTCCATTCCTGACTGCTCTTCAGGCCCAGCTCCCATGAGGCCGGCTGCCTCGCTGTAATCCTGCCAACAAACCCTTTCCCCCTGAGCTAACGCGGAGGGGCCCCTGCTCTGTGGGGAACACTGCCAACACCAGCCCAGGGAGCCCTGTCGCCTCCATCTGACAGCCCCAACTGGAAGAGCCGTGTACTCGGCAACAAGCAGGCTCTGCCAAGGGTCACTTCTCTTCCTGTCTCCCTGTGAGCCTAGTAAGTGCTCCTCTTACACCTGCTCCTGCCCTGGGACTGGAGCTCCTCACTGAGGGCTGGAGGAGCACACAGCTTTGCAGCTGTCTGTGCGGCTCACAAGTGCCCCTCTTCTATAGCTGCCCCGCATCCGCACGGGGTCAGAAGTGGTCCCCACGAGACAGGTTTTACTGCATGTGACCCCACCCCCTGGCTGGAGCTGAGTGGACCAAGCTGGGCCAATTGGACCCACTGCTCTGGTAATCTGGACTTTGGGCTGGGAGAGCTAAGCCCCCCTGAGTGTGGCTGGAGCTGCAGCAGGAACACTGGGGCCATGTGGCCTGAAGGAGGAGGAAGCCCGGCTGCAGAGACAGGAGGAAGCCCAAGGAGAAGCCGAGTTGAGGGGAAGAGGGAGAATCTGACAAGGTTTTTCCAATCCCTGCTTAAGGCCAGGCAGCAATCTTGCCGTGGGGTCCTGCGCACCCCCTGAAACCCTGTAATTAATCACCTTTTGTGCTTAAGCTAGATTCAGCTGGTTTCTGTTAACTCGAAATCAAGGGGTCCTAACAAAGCTGGGATCTCCCTTATGCTTCTCCAGGAATACAAAGCAGGTGCCTGACAAACAAACTTACTGAATGAAAAAAACTGGCCCCAGATCCTGGCTTTCTGATTCCTGCCAAAGGTACCACCATGCTCTGCAAATACTCCACGTATCAAGTATGTAACTCAGCCCCAGGCAACTTAAGTTAAATGCACGTTCCTTGCCTGAAGTGCATTATATCCTCATTTTCATCTCATCTTTGGGACAAACCAGCACTCAAAGGAAAGGCAAGCGGGAGCAGGCTGGAGAAAATAGCCCATGGTGGTGCGGGCCAGCACGTCCAACTGGATCTGCAAACTGTGCTCCCCTGGGCTGCCCCCACTACAGAAACCTCTGCCCCGAGATTTCTGTCCCTGTACCATTCTCCCCTCCCCCAAGATGACCATCAAAGTTTCCAAGAGGTCACAAAGTTTCCACCCCTATTGATGGGTCATTTATGCCAGAGGCCATTGCAAGGCCAGACCATGAATCCTAAGTCTAGAAGAAGAAACCTCAGAGGGTTTTCTCACCTAGTGGTTTTCAAATTGTGCACTCTGCGGGACCCTGAGACTTCAGTGGAACCTCTCCGGGCTCCAGTGTCCCCAGCCTCAACCAGGGGCACGCCCATTTGGTTGTATATATCAGGCTACCTTGTAAGCTTGCATCTGAAAGGGTTCCAGTGGCTTAAACCAACAGTACAAAACTCCTGGGCTTCCCTGGTGGTGCAGTGGTTGACAGTCCGCCTGCCGATGCAGGGCACACGGGATCCTGCCCCGGTCCGGGAAGATCCCACATGCCGCGAAGCGGCTGGGCCCGTGAGCCATGGACGCTGAGCCTGCGCGTCCGGAGCCTGTGCTCCGCAACGGGAGAGGCCACAACAGTGAGAGGCCCGCGTACCGCAAAAAAACAAACGAACAAAAATACCTGTTCCAGACCAATTCCTTTATCATTCAGATGAGGAGCCAGAGATTCATAGGCATAAGGCCACACAGGTGCCAAGTGGCTGAGCTGGAAGAGAACTCTGGGCTCTGAACTCTCCCTACTGCCCCTTTCCCTAGGCAGCTCCTTTAAAGGCTCTCTTGGAACTGGGAGGGGTCAGAACCCCGGTCCTGTGTGGGTGAGCACTGGCTGGGGAACACAGAGAGAGCGCTGAAGATACAACGCAGAGCCCATCTGACGGGCGCTGAGTCCCAGGTGACCCTGTCTGCATCAGCTGAAGGGCAATGCTAAACGGTCAGAACAATATGGAGATGTCGTGATGCTAGTCCTCCGCTATATATAGTTTCTCCCCTGAAATGACCTCAGGTAGCAGCACAGCTTTGTGGTGTGGCAAAATCAGCTGTGTGGCCCCAACTCCAGGGGAGGAGAACTCTGCTCGAGAAACTGGATGGTAAGTAAGAAAGAGAGGAGTCTGTGGGATGGGGGTGTGTCGGGGGGGGAGCGAGCTTTTGAGATGACTCAGGACAAATTCTTTCCTTTGACCCCCTGGGAAGCAGCAGTGAGGAGTAAACCTGAGACTCTTCTGCAGTGGGCGACGAAATCTGAGTCCCAGCTCTGGGTGGAGGAGCCCCTGCTTCCTCACAGGGTCCGATCCCATCTGCTCATGGATGTTGGGTGCCTCTTCCTGAAGCACTTCATTCATTGCACTCCATGTGTAAGGAACCAGCAGAGGCTTGCTCTGACCTACGCTCCCCATTTGCTATTCGAGGCCTTCCCTTAACCTTGGTGTACACCGCCAATTTGATTCTACTGCCTAAAAAATAAAAAAGAAAGAAAGGCTAGAAGAACAAACACCAAACGGGAATGGAGACTCTCTCTGGGTGGTGGGAATATGAAGGAGATTTTCTTCTTTGGGCTTTCTGGTATTGCTCACATTTTTTACATAAACACAGACTGCTTTTACAATAAAGAAAATCGTATTACTTGCTTCTCTCCAACCTGCACCCCTTACTCAAATCACTAACCCTTCTGTAAACTCTCCTCACTTACCCTTAATATCTGCCCTATCCAACCTCGACTCTTTCTCAAGTGTCTACACGTTGCCTTTGTCTCTACCTGTCTACACCGCATGATTCAGCACTTGTCTACACATTATCTTGCTTGAAATTGTATCACACCTCCATTTGTCTTTGCTCCTTCCCCCAGATAGACTGTAAGCCATCACGGATGATGAGACATACATGTATAATATGCATACACAGGAATGAGGCAGGATGTACAGAAAAGACACAGGAAATGGAGTCAGATTCCCTGGGTCAGGTACCAGCTCCACTTCTGACTGCACAGGACAGACCACAGACCAGGGGCTTGACATTTCGGAACCAGTTCCTCCAGCCGAATTCCTTATTAACGCCAATTCTCTTCTAAAAGGTAAGGGTAGATTCTGAGCAGCCCCACAGCTTTTGGATCATTTCACCTCTAAAAACTGAGGCCCCAGGCCCAGCCTACAAAAGGGGTCCCCATCAATCCATATCCAAACCAGCATCGGGTGGTGAGCCAGACACATGCAGAACAGGGCCCACAGGCTGAAGTCTCTCCTTGGATATTTCCCCTGGGCCTAGGCCCCTGGCATAGATGAATGCCCAAGGAATGGTGCTGTCAACAGTAGCAGACTGAGAATCTCTGTCCGGGGCTGCGGGAAAACGTGCTTAATGGTCAAAAATGGACCAGACATCCAGGCCCTGAATCTTCCATGGGACATACGTCAAAGCAGGGCAACGCTAAGCTCAGCTTCAGATAGGCGAGGTCAGCTACAGATTAAAGGGTCCAATGTAGCTTTCCTTCTGCCTATGGACTCCAAAGACTAGCCCACTCTGCTCCTCAGGGAGTGGGACCAAATAACAGCGCATACAGCATGTTTCAAAAAATAATTTGGGGCCTTATAAAAAGCCATAATAGCAGCAAGTTTCCAGTCAAATAAGGCTTCCCTTGTCCTCACCAGCCAGCCCTGCACTGGGCCACAAACAGGAATATCACACTGGGCCAGACCCGGATGAGCTCTGGGTTCTATGAACCTGATGTGAGAGCCCAGAGGGAAGAAGGGCAAATAGCAAATGGAGAAGTAAACCTGGGGCATAAACACAGCCGTACAGAGTACTGCCAGCTCGCCGGGGACTGTCCCCTCAGCTCACCCTGCAACCTTGGAGCTGTGTGTCATGAATCTGCACACCTGGGTGTGCCCACATGGAAATGGAATAAATAAAAACAGATCACAGAAGCTCAGTATTATTCAGCCCACCACACCGTGAGCTCCTTGAGGAAAGGAACTGACTCTTCACGCTGCGCCCTGTGCTAACACCATGGCTGGGACAAGGCAGTTACGGTGAATATTTAGGGGCAGTTTCCCATAGCGGTTAAGATACAGGCCCCTGGGGTACAACTACTAGGATTCAAACAGCAGTTCCCCCACTTTCGTGGACTAGGGTCTTAACCTCCCTGAGCCTCAGCTTCCTCATCTGTAAAGTGGAGGTAATTATGCCTACCTCCTGGGGCTGACGTGAACACTGAAGGCAGTGATGTCAAACATGTAGTAGGGTGCCTAATGCACGTGGTAATCACCACGTAAACGGGACTGCTTCAGGGGTGATGATTCCTGGAGCTGCTGTGAGGGTTCGTGAAAGGAAATGCTCCGGCCACGTGACAGTCTATTTTGGGGGAACAGAGCGCATTGCATAAGTGAAAAAAATCAATGCCATGTGTGATATCCCATGTTACAGAGGACAGTGTGGTCTGTTTAGCAGACACTGCAGTAGGGGTAGGTGGGGAGAGGTGGAAGGGGGGACAAACCCATGAAGGCTGTCGCAAAGTGCACTTCCTAACATACTCAGGATACACAGTGCAAGAACTGGCAGAAGCAGACTATTTGATAGTCATGGGTGGCAATGACGTCAGTAAACCAGCTATACCTGTTTAGGGCCCGGTGAGCCCTCAGTTGAAACTGACAGTGAGGCAGGTGTTTCATGGAAGGAATGCAGGGCTGAAAATGGAAAACAGTAATCTGGGATCCGAAATCTTCCATTTCTCACCATGTGACCCTGGGCGCAATAGTATCACGGAGCCTCTCCCCTAATATGAGGACAACATCACTTGCAGTGAATTAACAGGAGGATTAGAGGAGATGTGTATGAAGTACCTACTGCAGGGCCTGCCACACAGTTAGTACTCAATAAACAGCAGTATATAATAACTATAAAACAATTGTTTTTGAATCCAGTTGCAGGGAGTTGTGTATCAAGTGTGGACAAGTGGCCCTGCTGTGATGTTTATCACTGCTTTCTTGGAAGTTCATGGAGGAGGTGCCAGGCTCCAGGAAGGAAGCCCCAGCAGACCCAGACATGTTCTGCCAAGCTGAGGATGAGCACACTGAGGGCACTCCCGAGCCCTGAACCTACCAGGCAAGAAGTGTTTGCATCTGTTCCAAGAGAGCCCAGAAAAGTAGCTACTAGTTGTTGCTGGAATCGGCAAGAATATGCGGGACATTGCAAGAGACCTGTAACTAACAAGAGTTGAAGTTCTCAAGTTTTTGTGAATGATTCACATTTTTTAAAAAATGAAGCTAGGGGCTTCCCTGGTGGTGCAGTGGTTGAGAGTCCGCCTGCCGATGCAGGGGATACGGGCTCGTGCCCCAGTCCGGGAGGATCCCACATGCTGCGGAGCGGCTGGGCCCGTGAGCCATGGCCACTGAGGCTGCGCGTCCGGAGCCTGTGCTCCGCAACGGGAGAGGCCACAACAGTGAGAGCCCGGGTACCGCAAAAAAAAAAAAAAAAAAAATGAAGCTAGATTCAAGGCTATCTCTGCAATAATATCACTCTTGTGCAACTTGCCTCCTGTTTGTTTTCCTGAATGAGTGGAGTTACAAGAATGGTAAATAGCCAGGGTACAGAGCAGAAGCTAGGTCTTGTATATGAACTTCACTGGCCATATATCTCAGCTTGGGGGGAAGAAGAAGGCTGGGGACAGCTGGCTTAAATACAGTGCCAAGCATGCTGATAATAATGAAAAAATATAACTACTATTTACTGAATATTTTAATATGCCCCAGGCACCAGTCTAAGCATTTATGTGCTTTAACTCATTTCATCCTCAAGACAACCCTATGAGTAGATACTGTTATCTCCATTTTACAGGTGAGGAAGGTGAGGCCCCCAAATCCAAAACAACTTGCCCAGATTACACAGCTAATGAGCTGGAGGAGCTAGGATAAAAAAATGCAAATGGATACTAAGTGAATAAAATATTTGTCATAATTGTCATAATTACCTGTTACCAAACGAAAAACTCTACCTTATAAACGTCCTCTTTGAAAGACCTCAGATTTTGCAAATCAAAAGAAATTCAGGGTCAGCCCTTGCTATACACTCTGAGTGCAGGGGAAGGGCCAGAGGGTGGCCAGAGTCGGACTTCCCAGGTCAAGGTAAGGGAGGCTACACTCTGCTCTTCCCCATACTCTGAGCTGAACAAGAGTCAGTAGAATACAAGTCCCCAAAGAAACAATGAACTTAGCCTAGGTTATTGTCATGAATGGCCTACTGCCATCATTTGCTAAGCATCTCCCTGTGTGAGCATTGCACTGATCACTTCACACAAATCATCACATTTAATCCCTGAATACCTGAAGTGGTCTACTCTTGTCCCTATTTCACAGATGCAGAAACCTGAGGCTCTGACAGCAATGGGAAGGGAGTGGAGTGACTCCAGTCCTCGCAGCTTTGCAGACTTCACAGCCACCTCCCGATTCTTCTCATGGGGATGGGAGGAGGCAGCACAATGGAATGAGCTCAGAGCACTGAAATTTGAGTCAAAGTATTAAAGTGAGTCCCAGCTCTGCCTCTGCTCAGCCTGTGACCACCAGAAATCAGTTTACTTTCCCCTATGTAAATTGGGTAGGAATGTTCTCATAAGGCAAAATGAGGAGAATCAAAAGAGATGATTGAACAAGGTGAGCAGGGTGCCTGAAGGTACTCAATAACAAACTCTTGTTTCAAAACAAAAAAACCCTGTGCTCTCTTCCTCCCATTCCTGGGAAGGTAAACTATACAGGGGCCAAAACCTCAGGCTCTGAGATCAGGCCCTGCTGTTTACAAGCTGCATGGTCTCAGAGAGGAGACATTACCTTTCTAAGGTTCAATTTCTTCCTCTGTGAAAAGGTGATAATAGTATCCACCCATAGGATGGATGTGAAGATTAATCGAGATACTGCACAGGAGGCTCCTGGCACATGGTACACACCCAGCAAAGGTGAGCTGTTGCTAATTTCATCTCTACAAGCCCTTAAAAAGAACAAAATTCCAAGTCCACAGGCTCGCCTCTAAGATCCAGGCTGCCTGGTAACTGGCTGGCTGCCTAGGTTTGGGCTCTGGTGGCAGCCTCCCAGAGGAGACAGGTACAAATGAGGAGCCATTCCCATCCCCCTACTCCCCCCACCCCACACCCTGCGCCAGCCCTTTTCCTGACAGGTTCCCCTTTCCGAGGGCAATAAGGGACACAAGTTGAGGGCCTGGGGCTGGTCAGAGGTGTGAGGGCACACTAAGCTTGGTCCCCCTTCCCTGTGGGCTCAGAAAGCAGGGAGATCTTGTCCCCAACAGCTTAGAGAGAAGCACATGGCCTGGAGCAGCGGACAAGCTCGCCAGGAGGCCATGTCATTATAATACTCCCTGCCTTTTACCCATCCCAAGTGCTCCCACCTGAGCCATAGTCCTGCATCTCTTGTGCAAAAGGGAGCACTCAATATGAGTAAGACAGCATTAACGTTCTTTGGGAGCCACATGAATTGTAACAACAAAGAACTGCTTTGCTTAACTGGAAGCCACTGTCCATCCATCCCAGCCATCGACCACATTATTAGAAACCCAGAAGCAAGCCAGATTCTGACTGACCAGAAAAGATGTCACAGAATCTACCTGCCCAAACTCCTGTACTTCCCTCTCTGGAGGGCCCCTCGGGCTTCACTTTGAGCCCATCTACTCTCTCTCTAGGTACGAGTCTAACAATCTCAGCCATATGTTCCCCCAGGAAACTGGAGGGGCTGCTATTTGAGCCTGGTAGTCAGGATCTCAAGAAGTGACCACTATGATGAGATGCCTCTACACACCCATTGGGATGGCTATTATCAAAAAGGCAGAAAATAACAAGCATTGGTTAGGATGTGGAGAAATCGAAACCCTTGTGCATTGCTGGTGGGAATGTAAAATGGTGCAGCCGCTGAGGAAAACAGTATGGCAGCTCCTCAAAAAATTAAACACAGAATTAACATATCATCCAGCAATCCCACTTCTAGACATATACATAAAAGAACTGAAAGCAGGGACTCGAACAGATATTTGTACACCCATGTTCATAGGAGCATTATTCACAATAACCAAAAGGTGGAAGCAACCCAAGTGTCCATCAACAGACGAATGGATAAGCAAAATGTGGTATAGACATACAATAGAATTCACCCCTAAAAAGCAAGGCAAGTGACACATGTACAACGTGGATGAACCTTGAAGATATTATGCTAAGTGAAATAAACCTGACACAAAAGGACTAATATTGCCTGATTCCACTTCTATGTGGTACCCAGAGTAGTCAAATTCATAGAGACAGAAAGTAGAACGGTGGTTGCCAGGGGCTGGGGAAGGGGAGAATGGGGAGTCTGTGTCTAATAGGTACAGATTTTTAGCTGGGAAGATGAAAAAGTTGTGAAGATGGATGGTGGTGATGGATGCACAGCAATGTGAATATACTTAATGCTACAGAACTGTACACTTAGAAGTTAAGGGGCTTCCCTGGTGGCGCAGTGGTTGAGAGTCTGCCTGCCAATGCAGGGGACACAGGTTCGTGCCCCGGTCCGGGAGGATCCCACATGCCATGGAGCAGCTGCGCCCGTGAGCCATGGCCGCTGAGCCTGCGCGTCCGGAGCCTGTGCTCCACAACAGGAGAGGCCGCAACAGTGAGAGGCCCGCGTACCGCCAAAAAAAAAAAAAAAAAAGAAAGAAAAAAGTTGTTAAGGTGGTATATTTTATCTTGTGTATATTTAACCACAAGTTTTTTAATGAGAAAAAAAAAGTGACACTGACTACCAGGGAGAAGACAGAGCAACAATTATAGGTGGAAACGTGAACCCCAAAAGCACAGCAGCTGGGAACCATTTAGTTTGGGACCCAATGCCCTACATTCTGAAAAGCCTGGGGGCCTCACACTGTCGTGAGTACAGTGACTGATCAGGCAGGACTGCTATTTTCATTCAGAGCCCAGAACAGGGTACAAGAGCATACCCACACCAATACTGCTTGGGACCTCGAGGCAGGCCACTGTGTGATGGGCTCTTCCTCAGCAATTTACCTTCCACCTGCCACAAGTTCACCCTCACCTTCTTTCAGAGATAAAGGCTTTTGAGAGAAAGAGGCTTTTGTGGTCCCCATCTCCACCAAGCAGGGCTTTGTACATACAGGTCCAAACTCAACACCCCCAAGTTGCAAAAAGGAGGTTATTCATGCTCAGTATACTTTGCTGGGAAGCATATCATCCGTTTCAGAAAGATTCCCATCCAAAAATAGTTTTTAAACATTTCTTTTATAGTTTTGCTCTTTAAAAAAGAGTAAGCTTCAATGATCTGGGGAAAATCACTGGCTATGGTTTTTGTGTGTAAAAATCCTCTACCTTTGAATAATGGGAACTTCTTAAGTTCACAAAGTCTCCTTTTATCCAGGATTGCACTTGATTCTTACAATCTCTCTGGGAGGTGAGCAGGGCAGCAGTCATCCCATTGTACAAATGGGGAAACTGAGGCTCAAAGAGATCAAGAGGCCTGTCCAAAGTTGCACACACAACTAGGAAGGAGCAGAGAACCAAGGCCTTATTTCCCATCAATGGCAGATCACATTCTGGATTGGGACCTCATATCTGAGCAGACCATTAAGCCATGAAAGTGATTTTAAAAACAATGTTAGTTTATTTTATCCCCACAACATCTCTCTGAAGTAAACTGGAAATATCATCTTTTTTTTTTTTTAAGAGATGATTAACTGAGCAAACAAATGACTTGCCCAAGATCACCATTCAAGAAAGTGGCAAAGAGACCACACCCCCTCCCTTTTGAATACGCTCAACTTTGACCACAATTTCTTGACCTTAGCATACTCAAAACTTAAAGGAGCTTATGCAGTTTTTATATAGTTTGCACCATATTTCTGTGAACTTGGTAGGGAGTAGACATACCTTTATTCTCTTTTTAATAGCTGGAAAAGAAAAAGAGGTTAAAGAAATCTTTAAGTTCCTTTTCAGCTCTAAAATTCTATGATTCTAAAAATTCCCCAGCAAGTCAATTCAATGGCTAGAGAGGCCTGGAGTCCACGTCACCCGCCTTCCTGCCTCACACTCTATCAGACCACCCCACACCCACCTCTTGAGTTAATGACCACAAATACCATGTGTGCCTGGGAGAAGGGTCCACTCTTACATAGCTGCACACGTAAAATAACAAGAAAGTGCTAACTGCTTGGTTGGGACCCTAGTAAGGGGCTTCACTCTGTCCTCCTGCTTCAGCCCCAGCAACTCCTAGCAAGAGGCTCCCAAACCATGGGAAATTACATCCCAGGTATTTGAGACCTTACCCAGGCCTGGGGTGAGAGAGAAGCCAGTCCTAGGAACAGAACACCACTTTGAGGTTGCAGTTAAATCTGTCCATTAGGATACATCCACCCACCTAAGATGAGACAGCAATCAGGGCTGCTCATTCCTGCTCTTCTACAGACTGTACCCGCTCTGTTCTACACACTAGCTTCATCCACAAATATTTATTATGCACCTACTACATGCCAGGTGCTGCTCTAGGTGCCATGGAACGAACAAATAAAAATCTCAGGTCACACGTAGTAGGGGAGATAGCCAATGTCAGGTGATGGTGAGTGCCAGGGAGAAAAATAAAGTAGGGAAAAGGTGGTAGATAATGCTGAGAGCAGGTAATGGAAGGAAGGGGATCAGTTTTAAAAAGGATGGCCTGGTGGCGCAGTGGTTGAGAGTCCGCCTGCCGATGCAAGGGACACGGGTTCGTGCCCCGGTCCGGGAAGATCCCACGTGCCGCAGAGCGGCTGGGCCCGTGAGCCATGGCCACTGAGCCTGCGCGTCTGGAGCCTGTGCTCCACAACGGGAGAGGCCACAACAGTGAGAGGCCTGTGTACCGCAAAAAAAAAAAAAAAAAAAAAAAAGGATGGCCTGGGAGGCCTTGACTGACAAGAAGGGAGGAATCTTGGAAGAGGAGAGAGAGGGACCCATTCAGATTTTAGGGGGTGGAACAGGGGATGAAGAACAAGAGATAGCTGAGGAAAGGCAAGGTGTTGAAAATCCTATCGTGTCTTGTAGGCTAACACAAGGACTCTGAATGAGACGGGGAGCAAAGGAGTAACAAAGTCTGACTTACAGTTTACAGCATCTCTCTGGCTGCTGTGATGAAAATAGTCTGTCGGGAGACAAGGGAGGAAGCAGGAAGGTCAGTTAAAAGGCCAGTGGTAGCTTAAACCAGGGTGAAAGTGGTGAAGATGGTGAGAGTCAGGCTCTGGATACATTTAAGGCAAAGACAACAGGATCTATTGATTAAGTGGAGGTGGGATTAAAAGGGAGGAGTCAGGGATGAGATTAGAGTTTTGGGGGCCTGAGCAACTGGAAGGATGAAATCACCATTGGCTGACTTTGGGAGGACAGGGGGTGGGGTGGGCCTTCTTTCTGTTCTGGAAATGTTAAACTGAGAAGCCTTTTAGACATTAGGTGTGTTGAGCAGGCAGCAAAATATACAAGGCTGGAGTTGGAGAAACTGGGCTGAAATTATACATGTGGGACTCACCAGCATATATAATAATACAAAATTGTATGTATTATCATACAGGATTTCTATGTATGATCACACACACTTTGTATGTTTACTGTCTGCGCCCCCCAAAACTATAAGCTCCATGTGGCTAAGGACCCTCCGTCTGTTCACAGCCAGCAACGTGCCTGGCACTCAGTAAATATTTACTGAGCAAATGGAGAAGTTGCCCAATTACTCCCTCAAGAATAGCCACAGCAGCCCACACAATGAGAAGCAGGCTCTCTTGCAACCACAGAGCCAAGCCCAGCCAGCCCAAAACAGGGCCCTGGGTCTGTCCACCCCGAGCTTGAGATTCCAGAACGTAAGTGGATATGCTTGGCACATCACAGATAGCTGGGTTTCAGCCCTGCCACACTCTCAAAGGGTGGAACTGGGCAAGACACCTGCCTGTTCTACCACCTCTATTTCTCCCCGGGATGGGCCTGGGAGGGGCTGCCTCACCCACTTCATGGGCAGAGATATCAGATCTATCCAGGGTATATGCATGGGTTGGTGGGAGCCCCCCAAAGGAGTAATTCCCCACGTATTCTCTGGAGCATGCAAAGACCACCCAGCACCTGAAGGGGAGAACTCAGACTTACTGAGAATGTATTAAGAGTAATAGGTTAAAAAAAAAGAGTGACAACCACAAATCTTGATGAGATGAGAGTACCGCCTAATCCTTCTAGCTCTTGGAAGACTCCCTGACCGGTAGGCCTTGTGTCTCTGCTTCACCCATCAAGTGACTAGGAAGACAGAACAAAGGCCAAAGAGTGACATAAGAATGCGTAAGATTTCAGCTCATTAACTTTCCAGTGTAGAACAGCTGCCTTTGTGAAGATGGTAAAAACAGCTCTAATGATCTGGTATAGCCCCCTCCCCTTCTGAGATATTGCAAGGGTGACCCAGAGAGGGTTAATGACTTGCCCAGGGTTACCCAGCTGCAGGCCTAGACCTAGAAGTCAGGTTTTAGCTCTCTGTTGAGGGTTTCTTCCCACTACGGCAGTGGCGAAGGAAAGATAAGAGTTATGGTGGGAGGCAGGGGGAGTTTTAGGCATTAGTCTTACAACATGAAACTATGTCCTTGTCAAAGGGTAAACTGCAGATGTCACAGGAATGCCAGGTGCACGCTGTGAAGTTAAGAAAGAGTCCGCCCCGGGCTTCCCTGGTGGCGCAGTGGTTAAGAATCCGTCTGCCAATGCAGGGGACATGGGTTCGAGCCCTGGTCCAGGAAGATCCCACATGTCGTGGAGCAACTAAGCCCGAGCGCCACAAATACTAAGCCTGCGCTCTAGAGCCCGTGAGACACAACTACTGAGCCTGAGTGCTGCAACTACTGAAGCCCGTGTGCCTAGAGCCTCTGCTCCGCAACAAGAGAAGCCACCGCAATGAGAAGCCTGTGCACTGCAACGAAGAGCAGCCCCCACTCACTGCAACCAGAGAAAGCCCGCGTGCAGCCACGAAGACCCAACACAGCCAAAAATAAATATATAAATAAATTACTTAAAAGGAAAAAAAAGAGAGAGTCCGTCCCTTATACCAAACTTGTCATCCTCCAGATTTCCCCTTGGCTTTGGACTGTATGAATAAAGCTATTCATAGTAGGACCCACAGAAATGAAATAAAGATACACTAACAGATTTTTTTTTTAATGTAGATATATACCTCAGTAAAACATTTAGGTGAAAATTTTATTTATTTATTTAACTTATTTTTAATTTTTTTTTTTTTTTTTTTGGCTGTGCCACATGGCTTGTGGAATCTTTTTTTTTTTTTTTTTTTGCGGTACGCGGGCCTCTCACTGCTGTGGCCCCTCCCGTTGCAGAGCACAGGCTCCGGACGCGCAGGCTCAGCGGCCATGGCTCACAGGCCCAGCCACTCTGCGGCATGTGGGATCTTCCCGGACCAGGGCACGAACCCGTGTCCCCTGCATCGGCAGGCGGACTCTCAACCACTGCGCCACCAGGGAAGCCCGGCTTGTGGAATCTTAGTTCCCCAACAGGGACTGAACCCAGGCCATGGCAGGGAAAGAGCCAAGTCCTAATCACTGCACTGCCAGGGAATTCCCATGTAAGCCTTCTAAAATCAACAAATATTGAGTCCTTCCTCTGTACAAATCATTGTGATAAGCGCCTAGTGTGTGTGTGTGTATGTGTGTGTGTGTGTGTGTGTCTGTGTGTGTGTGTGTATGACTATATGAATGAGACAGAGAGACAGACACACACACACACACAAAGGTCTTCAAGGCTTGCAGCGCAGTTGCTGATATGACTGTAACATCAAAGAAATGACTAATAATATGGAGTAGATAATTAATTGTTAAGTGGTATAATGGGACTGCAGGAGTTCTCAGAAAGAGCAATCATGTTTGCTGGGGGGTGGGGGGACTTGTCAGGCAAGGTGCTTCCAGAAAGATAAGGGATTTGAGGTGGACCTTGAAGAGAAGAAAGGCTCTTGATAAGAAGGGGGAAAGGGCATGAGCAAACACAGGTGACATTAATGTCAAAGAAGAGAAAGAAATCACGCCTTAAAAGGTAGGACTGGACCAGACTTGAACAGCCTTGAAAGTTAAAGTTCTTGTAGGAGTGGGAGGGGCAGAAAGATTTCTGAACATAGAACTTACAGGGTTCAGAACAGGTTAATTTAACAAATGCCTTCTGGGACACTACCATGTGCAGGCACTGGATGAATAACTGAAGATGTATTTGCCTTTGGTGGGGAACTAACTTCAATGTGGGAGATGAGTTGGCCTTGAGGTGACAAGGGGCAGGTTTGTAAGACCTGCTGAAGGAAGAACCAGCAGGGCCCAGAGAATGACTCCTCCAGAACATGGAGACAAAGACAGCAGAGAGAATTCTTCAAAGTATAAATTTAGGCAGCTGGAAGAATGCAAGAGTAAAGGGAAGCTAGTTGAGGAGGAGAGATACAGAGCTGGTTTTAGAACTGTTGAACCTAAGGTTAACTACATCTGTGTCTAGTGGGCATTTAGATATATGAGTCTGGGGTTGGAGAGACAATAGTTGAAGATACAGCATAGGGGCCTTCCCAACGGACGAGTTGGGGGGCTGAGTAAGATTCCTCTGGGAGGGAGCATGATGAGAGAAACAAACGGAATGTCAGACTGAACCATGGGCATCCCACACTAGGAGGTAATGGCGGGCGGGAGTGATCAGAGAAAAAAACAATGCCAAGGAGGGAAAAGTTGGGGGAGGTGTTGGAGTTTCAAATGGGAGAGGGTTGTCAACAATAAAAAATGCTACAAATCAACTATGTGGGCTGAGCACATAAATAATAAGTATTTGTTGAATAAGTGAATGAATGAAAGGAAGAAAGCCTTTGGATTTGAGAATCAACTTTCCTCAGTCAGAAGAATGGCCAGGGTTGCCCTCAGACAAGAGGACTTCAACGCTAAATTCTACATCGTCCTCCCTATAAACACGTGTTGCTTCTTGCACAAGTCATCCTGTCCACCACACAGACATCCTTCCCTGCTTCCCCCATGTTCCCCCTCATCTTCCGTCCCAGTTTCCGGAACTCAAGCAACACAAACCTTCGGTGTCAAAGGAGACAGGAAACTCCAACTAGAGTTTCTACTTCATTAACAACTCTGCCTGTGGCTCCTCTTACATAAAGGGATATGTGGCAACTGAGTGGAACAGGAGACTGCATTCTAGCCCCATCTGTACTACTGACTAGCTGTGTGGCTGGGGACAAGCTGCTCAACCTCTCTGGAGCTGGGCTTTTCATAGACAAGAGGAGGTAGGTCTATCTGGACTCTAGACAAGTTTCGAAGGTCTCTTTCAGCTCTAAAGTCTGCGATTTTATCATTCTCAGAAGGCCCTCGCAACACCCTCAGAGAAGGAAGTGAAGTGAGTACAAGACCCGGGGAAACGAGCGCCAGACCTCTTACCCAGGCGAAGCGCCAGGATAGGAGGAGTGTACCCAGAAAATGAGAAGGAGCTGCCGGCCCTCGCGGATCACCAGGGAGCAGATCCCATTCCCAAGGCTGGGAAGGATCCCAACAACCCGAGTGCGATTCCCACCCCGCACCCCACCTTTCCTAGACTCTCAGACGACCGGGAGGCTCTAAAAAGCCCTGCGGGAAAAATAAAGATTTCTTTCCCAGAGTCCTGCGCTGCTTTTGCAAGTCGGATTCCGGCAGACACGATCTGCAGCCCGATAATGACACAGTCTTTGGAAGGAGCAACTGTTCTCGTTTCGCTCGCTCCGAGTTCTGGGGACGCCTGGCCGCCCGCGCCGTGCCCCGACGGGCGGGCGTCCGACCCCGGCACCGCTGACGGGCCAGCGGCGCCCCCGCCCGGGGCTCTCCTCCCCGCCGCCGGCCCAGCTGCGGTCTGCAAACATTTCCTGCCCCCGCCCCCACCCCCACCCGGAGCTTCCCAGTTGGAGCGAGTTGGGCTCGCAGCCGGGTCAGCGCTCGCGGTTGCCCCAACTCGGCTCCCCCGGCCCGCGGGGCTGGGCAGGGGGACCCCGTCTGGCTCCGGAGCAGCCATCGGGGAAACCCAGGCGCCAGGAGCCGTGGGAGGTCGCTCGGGAAGCCCAACTCTCGGGCAAGAAGGAGGACAACTGGCGGGGCGCCGACGACCCTGCTCCCTTCCCTGTCGTTACCTGCTCGCTTGCGGGGGTGTCCTGGGGCGGTCGGCCTCTCCCGGCGCTGTCTCCCCACGCAGTTGCCCATGCTGGCTCCTCAGCCGGGCCCCATGCACCGGAGGCGGAGGGGTGGTCGGCTGCTCCGCGCTCCTGCCCCGGACGGCGGCGTCCCGGGTCAACGGCTCCTGCCGCCCGGCATCCGGCGCTCCCCAATCTCCCCCGGGGGCGTGCTCTACCCCTGCACCGGCTTCGCCACAAACTTTGCGGGCGAGGGGAGAGAGGGAGGTGGCCGACTACCCAGCACAGTCCCAGGTGGCCGGGCCAGGGGGGCCCGCGACAGGGGGGCCCGCGACGGTGCCCGGCCGGAGACCAGCTCCGCTGGAGGGGCGGAGAGAGGGGGCGGGCACCGCCGCAGCTACTCCCGGTTCGCTCGGGGCTCCCAGCTGGGGCCGGCCCCCCGGAGCCTGTCACTCACCTGCCTAACCCCGCCCCAGCCCGGCCCCGCTCCCTGCCATCCGCTCTCGGTGCCCGCGCCGGCGGCACCGCCCCCCCAGGTGCGCATGTGACCGACGACACCGCCCCCTTGGGCCGGCCTTGTTTTCTCATTGGCTTCCCCCAGGGTGCGTACCGCCCCTCGGCCCCACCCAGCCAGGTGCCCGCCCCACCGCCCGTCTCCCAGGGAGCTGGGCTGGGAATTATTCGCCCTCAAAGGCCCCCGGCTGCGTGCCCATCAGCCGCCCTCCCTCCTTGAGCCACCGCCCCGACTCCAGGCCCCGCCCCTTGGGGAGGGACCGTCCCATCCCTCCCTGGAACTGCCGGGCCTGGAGCCGGCAGGCACGTAATCCAGAGAGCGCCCCGCCCCCTCATCTTTCGCCACGCAATTGGCTCAGGAGGCGCGTGCGCGGAGAGGCCCGTCCCGTGCCACCTCCCACTTCCCCTCCCACGGTTTCCAGTTCGCGTCATGGCCGCCGCCGCCGCTCTGGAGGCGGTGGCGCCTACGGGCGCCCTGTGGGGCCTCGTGCAAGACTTCGTCATGGGTCAGCAGGAGGGCCCCGCTGACCAAGTGGCTGCAGGTACGGCCGACGGCGCCGCACGGCTTCCGCTTGGGGGCCTCCAGTAGGGAGCGGCCTCAGCACAGGCGCCGGGAGGGAAGGGAGTGAGGGACAGCGGTGACTTTGAGAGATTAGTCCGGGGCTGGTTGTGAGCACCGCGTGCTTAAGAGCCATAACAAATTGCGAGTCGCTTGCAGTCTTCCTTAAAGCGCCCTTACGCGCCTTGTCTCGGTTTATAGCCATCCTGTGCGCCGGCCGGGGTTAGGAGATTAATTACCATTTCACAGATGAGGAAACAGGCCCAGCGAGGGCAAGAGACTCTCAGATCAGGCCGGTGGGGGAGCTGGGACTCAGACCCAGTTCCTGCAGTTCAGAATCACGGGCTCACGCCGCAAAAGCACGTTGTTTCTAGGAAGTTGACGTGACAAGAAGCATCTTCAGCGGCATCCGCTCCAGTCGCGTGGCATGCTGGGAGTGGCCGGGCGGCCGGATATCTGACTGGCTGTAGTTGGAGAGAGGAGGAGAGAAACCAGTCTAGGGGGAGTTTGAGAAGTTCTGCGTATCTTCCTTAAAGCTTTCCCTCCGTTTCTTGGTAAAGTTCTTGATTAATTTGCTTTGTGACTTTTTAACGTGGAGTTTGTTTTTATCTTTTCCCCAGAACTCCACTTTCCTGCTTTTGATCAGTTTAGGGATCTCTTAGTTCTGACAGCTTATCTAAGATTTGAATAAAACAAATTACAGATTTCATTGGAATTCTGAGACTTTTCACTCTTTTAGAAAAAAAAATCTAAAAAGTTATTGAATATTAGGAGGCCTTCAGACCTTGTGTTTAAGTAATAGAATACAAAATAATCTTGTCAGCACAGATGCTTTTTGTCTCTATTTTTGGAAATTTTGTGTGTTTGGGGAGAAGTAAAGGATACATTTCTCTTGAAAATTGAACATATTCACTATTAGAATATGTGAGAAATGAATAATATGAATCTGCCAGAAGTATAATACTTTGATCCTTAGCAATATTTCAATTTAATTTAATCCTTCCACCATTATTGAACACATTATTCTTGAAACACGATGCAAAGTAATAGGGATATAAATACAAATTACGCTAGATCTGTGCCTGCCAGGGACTTATAATATAGTGGGAGAGACTGCCATGCAAACGGATAGTACACCATGAAAAGGGCTGTAAGAGGTATGTGCAGGGTGACATGGAAGCATCAAGGAGCAAATAAATGCCTGATGTAGCCTTTCCACTAAGTTAACTTCTTACAGCTTTGTGCAGTATAGTGTGTCGTCAGTGCTTATGATTAACAACTACAGTGTATTATCAATGTCATTTTTTCCCATGTTTTATTATGAAAATTTTCAAACATACAGCAAAGTCTAAGTAATTTTTTCATAAGAAAAACACACATACACCCACCACCTACATTCTGCCGTTAACATTTTAATATAATTTGCTTTATCATGTATCTATCTGTCATTTAAATTGCAGATAGCAGTACACTTCCCTCTAACTGCTTTGGTATGTATATCATTGACTAGGGTTTGTTTATAGTTTAATACAAATTTTGGTGTAAAATTTGTATTCAATGAAGTGTACAAATCTTAAGCATACATTCACTGATTTTGAAAAATGCTTATACCTACCCACTATCAAGATAAAGAACATTACTATAAAAAGTGTTACTTGTAACTTTTTTCATGTTTATACATTATGAACACAGTAATTTAGGGTTCTTCAAATTCAGAACACACTTGAGAAGTCAGCATGAATAAAGACCGCCAAGTTCTTATAAATATTTTTGTAGAATTTATATTTTTTGAAAAAAAAGTGGCCTAAACTGTTGTCTAGTTTAAATTTAGCTCAGCTAAGACTGTAACACTAGCCCTGTTGTAATTTAGCTCTCCTGATTAGGAAAGGAGGTTGGTAATAACAGATAACTAACAGAGGGGTAATAACAGATAAGGTTGAAAAGGTTTGGTGGGGTTGGATGATGCCTAACCTTGGATTCTAAACAGAGGGATTTAAATGACCTATTGTAGGTAATTGGGATCAATGTAGATCCTTGAGCAAGGGAGTCATATAGTGAAGATGAATTTGAGAAGGATTAAATCGGTATTCTCAATCTTAGATCACAGCCTTAGTTAGGGTTGTTGAAGGCTGACAGAGTTTTAAAGCATCCCCAGAATAAGATGTGTTTTCTAATCCTCCAGCCTAAATCAAGCTTCGTTAGTGCTGAAGGGACCAGCTTTCTATTCGGCCACTCATAGCCGCAGCCTCTCCTACAAATTGTAACTGCAGAAGGAACGTCCTGTGATCACAAAGGCAGCCACCACCAACTTTGTTTTGCACCTGGGTTCCTGATGAGAGTAGGTGTCAGATGTAAAGGTGCAAATGATGGAAGAGAAATGACCTGGCAGCCTAAGAGTTAAAGGCTGCTCAGCCAGGCATTCAATGGCTACCACTCCTCTCCTGGATCTTTAGTTCGAGGCAGCCAGTTGATTTGCTGTTCCCCTGATTGCTTTGCTTCCCAGATCCCTCCACTGGCTCCATCTAATTAAAGTTAGGCCTGGGATTAAAGGCCCAGTTTGAGTGCTCACTGCCTGCCCCCAAGTGTCTCCTGATTACTCCAGCCAGACATCATCTCACAGTTCAGATTCTTTGTGGTACTTATTTCTCAACCACTCATACTTATTTGCAGACTGTTTAGTAGCTACTTCTGTACACATCTCTGCATCCTACCTGCCTGTTTCTACCACCATAGTCTCCTGGAGACTAGCATAAGTAGGTGGTATAAATGAATGGAATAAAAGATGCTGAAGGAAGAATCTGGAATTTGAGGGCTAATTAGTTATAGGGCTTGGAGGAGAGGGAGGACTCTAAGATGACCTCAAGCTTTTGAGCCTGAAGATGAGCAAAAGAAAAGTACTATGTCCAAAAATTGGGAAGGGAGCTGATTTTGAACATGTTGGATTTATAGGTGATGGATATAAATTTTCTTCCTCTTGGTTATTTGGATTTGCCTTCATTTCAGTCTTTATTGTATTTTCCTACATTTGTAATTCCATGAGGAGACCACTATTCTTGAAACCAGAAAACTGTTAAAGAAAAGTAAAATATAGTTCTGAGAAATGTCTGTGGCATTCTCAACAGAAAGGGCATTTTGAGAGCTTGATTGGAACTGAGTCCTGATTGGGAATTTTCTCTCTCCTGTTCCTTCACATCCTCCCCCCTCTCCCCTTCCCCCTTGGCTGCTACTCCAGATTCTCAAGAGGCTGCAACTCCATCAGACAGAGGTCTGATTGTGCATTCTATGTCAGTGCTCATATAAATACTCCTTTGACGACTCCTCAGTGCCCCACACGGACTGGTGCCCTGCTGAGGAAAGAGTGGGTATTTAGCAGGTGCTAGTAGGTCCATTTTTAGAGAACAAATCTTGGACACATTGGAAAAACTTAGCCAACCTATATAGGGAAAGGAACTTACATTTATTTTTCTTATGCCAGTGAGACTACCCCTAGGAAAATTAACTTTTTATTAGCTTCTTTCATCCCTAGAGTCCAAGTGCATAATTAACAGTACTTCCAGGTATTTTTCATTTGGAAGAACTTTTATTGTTAAGAGAACTAATCACTTAAAGTTAGTGATGGACGGTCCCATACACCCAAGAATTTTACTTCTTTCCTATGTTACCCCAGGCTCTGTTTATATCACTGTGGTAACACTGAACTTGTTGTTCTTTGATTGTTTTAAGTGTTTTTCTGCCCCAACAGACTGGGCTCCTTAAAAGCTCCCTGTCTATATTTCTCTCTCCAGTCCTAACACAGTAATTGATTTATAATAGGTATTCAATAAATGTTGAATGGATAAATGAAACCAAACGTACATGACAATTTTTTTAAAGAATGATTCAAGGAACGTGTAAGAGGGAGTAATTCTGTTTTGGGAATCAAGGAAGGCTTCACAGAAGAGTTGCCATTTGAGCTGGGTCTTGAGGAGTTGAAGTTCCTCAGACTGACAAGGGCAGGAAAGAGGCATTCCAAACCAAGGGAATGTGTTTCCAGGCTTAAGGATATGGAAGAGCTTGACATGTTGAGATTTCATGTGACTGAATGATAGGAGTTATGATCAAAGGTGAGGCTGGAGGGGATTGAGGGCTAAATCGTGAATGACATCAAGCCAAGGAGTCAGGTCTTAGGCAATGAGGGGCAAAGGGAGATTGGTGAGCAGGGAAGTAATTGTGCATTTTAGATAGATTAGGGATGGATCAGAAGGCTTTTTTTTTTAATTGAGATAAAATTCACCACTGTAACCATTTTAAGTGTACAAATAAGTGGCTTTTAGTATATTCACAATATTCTACAACTACCACCACTATCTAAAAATTACAGAACCTTTTCATTACACTAAAAAGTTGAAGGCTATTTTGACAGCTGTCCCTGTATAGTCTGGTTATAAGGGATGAAAAGGAAAAGATGAAAATTTGAAAGACGTTCTAAGATAGGCTCAACAGAACTAGAATAAGATGTTAGATTTAGTTACCTTTGTGAAAACATCTTCAAAATGCTGATTCTAGTTCTTTGCCACCTTATTTGCCATTTTCCTTACTCTTATTTACTGTTGCAATAGCTTTATTATTTCTTCATTTTTTCCTAATTTTGTATGACTTTTGTACTTCACTTTTATGTTTGTGCTGCATTAATTCAAGATGGATTCTTTGTGAAAGTATGAAGACTAAAGGGCTTTGCCAGGACAATTCACCCATATACTGGGATTCAAGAAATCACATGCAAATGGATGTTTCTTTGTAATTGTAAAACAGCCAGTTTCATAATGATGTATACTGAATGCTGAAGAACTCTTTTTCATTTATAAGATTTGAGGCAACCTGTATCAGTGAGATTGACTAGTAGAGAGTGTGAGGGAAACTTTCTCTGGTGGTAGAAATATTCTATATCTTGATTGGGGTGTTGGTTACTCTGGGTATACTTTTGTTAAAACTAATCAAATTATATGTTCACTGTGCATTCCACTGTATGTAAATTATACCTCAATTTTTTTTTTTAATGAAAAAATTAGAGGTGACTGAGTGAGGCCTAATAGTCAGGTACTTTGTCTTAACAGCACTTGAGGTACTTCCAAAGAGAGTCCCTAGCCCAGCATACACAGAGGACTTTGATGGTGTTGCTGAAGAAGGATGATTCAGTTCAGTAACAGTTATCAGTCCCCTATGGCTTCCTATGTGCTAACACCCTTGTGGCCGCTACTGAAATTATTTTTTACATGGGTTTTTCAGCAGAGTTTCCTGGGTTCTGTCCAGGAGGTTCCAGAAAAGTACCCTTTTCCACCCTCCCAAATGGTGCAACTTTGTAACCCAGAAATGGGTATCTCTCTTAAGTACTGATGTTAAGGAATTGGGTGTAGAACAACTGTCAGTGCCTTGGTTTGTCCTTTTAGTCTAGCTGCTGCCCCTTCCCCCACCCCACAGCTTGCACATTTTTCCCTTTGGCTCTTTCTCAGGAGCAGGGGCAGCACTGGGCCTTCCACATCCTGGCACGAGTAAGGCTAAGAGTGCCTGATGTCTAAATTGGTGCCAGTCACGAGCTATGATTCCCAACTAGAGCACTCCCTTCCTCAGTCAGATCGGACTTCTTACTCTAGTACCAGATTGCGCCTCAGCTCAGTTCACAGCTATTGTTCAGAGACCACAGACTTAAGGGGGACTGGAAGTTTAGGAGTTTTCTCAAGCCTGTTTTTCACCTAGCCAAAGTCTGGTGTTGTCGGGAGCTGACTAATTAGGTCTTGCATTTAGAAGTAGGTGGGTTGGGGACCCAGAACAGGCTGCGAAAGTAATTCCCTGATTGCCACACCTTATTGAGCTAAAACTCCTCTACGTTAATCAAACGCTTAGGAAGATGGCTAACCTTTGCTCTTTGTTTCTCCTTTGAAAATTTATCCCAAGATGATTCTGTTAGATCTATGTGAATTACCATTGTGCTGTTAAAATTGCATTTTCAAAAGTAAGTAATACACTCACATGGTGCAACATTCAAAAGGTGCAAAAGGATACACAGTGAGAAGTCCCCCTTCCATCCCAAGATGGCATGCAGACTGTGACAAATGAATTTACTATATTACTAGTGTATGATATATCCTTGCTAAAGGGGGTGGGGGGAAAAGCAGATCTAAGTGACTTTGGAAAACGGTATTTTGTCTGGAGACTATAGGGCTAAAGACAAAACTGTACATAAATACTGTACTCTGCTTATAAATTTGTTTCTCACAGAGGCTGACAATTCTGAAAGTAGTTTATTAGCTACACTAGTGTTGAAAAGAATAATAAATGGTATAATAGATAATGGGAACCAGGTTTCTCACTGTCAGAGAAATAAATTACAAATAAGCAAGGGGGAAGGCTAGAATGAACCCTGTGGCACTAGATTAGAGAGGAGACTAATATGATCTTATGTTTAGTTTAATATATATGGGTAGATACAGACATAATGATAATATGTGTGTATACGTGGGTTAGAATACGTACATATATTTCCCAGCTCTCTCTGCTGAGGAGGGCCTAGAAGCAGTGACACCCCAATAGCAATGAGCACAGTTACACCCAGATCTTGGTTTTTAATACCATTCTCCAATAAAAGGAACCAGGGCTTCTTGGAGAAAAGCCTGACTCAAGGGTTGGGGCAGGGAAGTTACAAGATGACCCTGTAGTATTTTGTAGTGCCAGAAAGTAAGAAAGCACTTAAAAAAATAAAAGGATGGGGCATGTCAAAGGGACACTGGTGCCAACCTAAAAAAGCTCCCCATGGCCAAAGATAGAAAATTTGAGCAACAAAATAACCTAGTATTGGGGCTTCCCTGGTGGCGCAGTGGTTGAGAGTCCGCCTGCCGATGCAGGGGACAGGGGTTCGCGCCCTGGTCTGGGAAGATCCCACATGCCGCGGAGCGGGTAGGCCCCGTGAGCCGTGGCCGCTGAGCCTGCACGTCCGGAGCCTGTGCTCCGCAATGGGAGAGGCCACAACAGTGAGAGGCCCGCGCACCGCAAAAAAAAAAACAAAAAAACACCTAGTATTGGATTATAACCCAAGGAATAAAATAAATATACATGAGCTTATGCTGATGTAAACAACTGAATAAATGAAGAAAAGAGAAGAGATGAATCTTCCTTAGAATAACTCCAAATAACATAGATAGATAAATACTCTCCTTCTAGGAAATGAAGCTTAATCTCCCGTTTCCCCTTAACTGTGGACTGGACTTAGTGACTCCCTTCCAAAGGAAAGAGTGTGGGAAAAGAAAAAATAGTAACAGTATGTATGGTGCAGAGACCTGCTGACACTACCTTAACCAAGTGATCAAAGTTAAAATCACCAGTGATATGTTGATATACTGTACCTATGATACGATGTGATGAGAAAGGTGCTTCACCTCTATGCTATTCTTTCTCCAAATCCATAACCCCAGGCTAAACATGAGGAAAACATCAAAGAAACCCATATCAAGGGACATTCTATAAAGTAATTCTTTTAAAATACCAAGGTCATGAAAAGCAAGGAAGACTGAGAAACTTTCACAGACTAGAGGAGACTAAGGATTCATGATGGCTAGTTGCAATGTGGTGTCCTTAATTGGATCCTGAAACAGGAAAATTACATTAGTGGAAAAACTGGTAAAATCTGAATAAAGTCTAGAGTTTAATTAAAAGTAATATACAAATGCTAATCTCTGTTAGTTTTGACAGATGTACTATGTAAGATGGTAACATTCAGGGAAACTGGGCGAGGGGTATACAGGAACTCTATACTGTCTTTACAACCTTTTTTTAAATCTAAAATTATTCCAAAGTGTAAAACATTTTTTTAAGTCTACCTCTCAACCCCCAGCTACCCGTCTCCCTCCCTAGAGACAACCAGTGTTACTAATTCCTTTCATCTTCTAGAGATATAAATAAATACAAATAGAAATAATTCCCTCTCCCTTTAAAAACAATGCTATGCACATACTATATACTATTTATGTACACTCTTATGTTCTGCTTTTAAATCTTTTCCCACTATCAGTATAAATATACAGGTTCCTCAGTCTTTTTTCAATTTTTTTCCTAAGTAGTTACAGAGAATTCCATTATGGATGTACTATAACTTATTTAACTTGTTTCTTTTTTTTTTAAATTTTATTTATGTATTGTTTATACAGCAGGTTCTTATTAGTTATCTATTTTATACATATTAGTGTATACATGTCAATCCCAATCTCCCAATTCATCCCACCACCACCACCACCACCCTCCCCGCCACTTTCCCCCCCTTGGTGTCCATAGGTTTGTTCTCTACATCTGTGTCTCTATTTCTACCTTGCAAACTGGTTCATCTGTACCATTTTTCTAGATTCCACATATATGCGTCAATATATGACATTTGTTTTTCTCTTTCTGACTTACTTCACTCTGTAGTCTCTAGGTCCATCCTCCTCTCTACAGATGACCCAATTTCGTTCTTTTCTATGGCTGAGTAATATTCCATTGTATATATGTGCCACATCTTTATCCATTCATCTGTCGATGGACACTTAGGTTGCTTCCATGTCCCAGCCATTTGTTGTTTGCAGTCATTCGCTACTATAAATCATTCTGAAATGAAAAAACTTGTACATGCATTATTTTGCACTTTTACAAGTATGTAGGATAAATTCTGAGAAGATTCCCTACATACATTTGTAATTTAAAAAGTATTTTCAAATTGCCTTCCATAGGGACTTCTCTGGTGGTCCAGTGGTTAAGACTCCGCGCTTCCACTGCACGGGGCGCAGGTTCGATCCCTAGTCAAGCAGTTAAAATCCTCCATGCCCCACAGGCGCGGCCAAAAAAAGCGGGGGGGGGGGGGGGTGCTCCATAAAAGGGCAGTACCAATTTTTACTCCACCTACAGTGTTTAAGAGTGCCTTTAAAAAATAAAAAAAAAAAAAAGAGTGCCTTAATTCCACGCACCATCACCAAACATAAGCGTGATACAAAATGTGTGATCTTTGCCAGTCTAGTATGTTAAAGACCAACGTTTTGGGGAGTTGAATTTGCATTCCTGTTGTTAATATGGTTGAGCATCTTTTAAAATTGGTTGTTGGTCTTTTGTCTCAATGACTTGTAGAAGTGCTTTTTATATTGGTAAAATAGCCCTTTGTTATAAGAATTGCAAATATTTTTTCCCAGTTTGTCTTATGATGTTTGTTTTTGCCTTGCAGAAAATCCAATTTTATTTTTTAATGTAGCTGATTTTAACCAATCTTTTCTTTTATGGCTAAATATAACTATGTTATACTTAGAAATGTTCTCGTGTGTTTTTTTCTTTAATCCATTTGATATTTACTTTGGTGAAAGATTCAGAGCCATTGGTTTGTTTGTTAGCTTGTTTCAAATATTTACCCAATCATGCCAACACCATTTATTGAATAGTCTGTTTTTCATTAATTGAAATATGATTTTTAAAATCATATTCTCATGTATTTGTGTCTCTTTCTGGATTTGCTATTCTATTTCTATACCATTGATTTCTTTGAATATGAACTCATACTACACTGGTTACTTTTATTATGGAAAACATAAAGTATATTCAAAACTATACAGTATTTTATGGGCTTCCCTGGTGGCACAGTGGTTAAGAGTCCGCCTGCTGATGCAGGGGACACGGGTTCATGCCTGGGTCCGGGAAGATCCCACATGCCGCGGAGCAGCTGGGCCCATGAGCCATGGCTGCTGAGCCTGCATGTCCCGAGCCTGTGCTCTGCAACGGGAGAGGCCACAACAATGAGAGGCCCGCGTACCGCCAAAAAAAAAAAAAAAAAAAAACAAAAAACTATACAGTATTTTAATTACTGTGACTTTATAACAATCTTTTACTATTTGGAAGAACTGCCTTCCCTCCCTCCCTCATTGCTCTTTTTCAGAATTTGCCTGTCTAATTATGTATTATTTTTAACACAGTAACATTCTCAGTGGTTCTTTAAAGTTTTCACCATTCAGATATTCACATTTATATATATATATATATATTTTTTTTGCCTGCGTTGGGTCTTTGTTGCTGCTTGCAGGTTTTCTGTAGTTGCAGTGAGCAGGGGTACTCTTCGTTGCAGTGCGTGGGCTTATCATTGCGGTGGCTTCTTCTGTTGTGGAGCACAGGCTCTAGGCGCGTGGGCTACAGTAGTTGCAGCACGTGGGCTCAGTAGTTGTGGCACGCAGGCCATAGAGCGCACGGGCTTCAGTAGTTTTGGCGCATGGGCTCAGTAGTTGTGGCTCTCAGGCTCTAGAGTGCAGGCTCAGTAGTTGTGGCACACGGGTTCAGTTGCTCCACGGCATGTGGGATCTTCCCGGAGCAGGGATTGAACCTGTGTCCCCTGCATTGGCAGGCAGATTCTTAACCACTGAGCCACCAGAGAAGTCCCCAGATATTTACATTTTTTGTTAGGTTTATATCTAGGTATTTTTCTCTCTCTTTCTCTCTTTTTTAATTTTTATTTGTTGCTATTGTAAATAGGCTCTTTTTTCCTTTATATAATTTTTCAGGCTATTGTATGTGTGTATGTGAAAGTTCTTAATTTCATATTAATTTTTTTATTTTTATTTTATTTATTTTTTTATTTTTTCATATTAATTTTGTACCTAGCCACCCTAATGAATTACTTTGTTTGTAGTATTTTTTTCATTTATTTCTCTTGGATTTTCTAGATAAACAGTTACCTGCAAATGATATATTGACTTTCTTTTCAGTTTTTATACTTGGAGCTGCATACTTGAAGTGTTACAGAAATGGTTTTCATGTAGGAGAGGCTCTTGGCAAGCACGGTGGGCCCCATGGTGTAAGACCTAGGGTAGGCAAAAACATTGGTAATTAGAGCCATTGAACCCTGGGATGGAATTTTATTTTTGTTTTTTCAGATTTCTTTTTCTTCTTTCCTTTAGATGTGAAATCTGGAAGCTATACGGTGTTACAAGTGGTGGAAGCCCTTGGGTAAGAGCCTCTGCTCTAGAATACCAGTCTTCAGCCCTGGCGCTGCACTCTGAAAAAGTTACTTTGTCCTGAATTTCTCCTACTGTAGCCCAACACCCTCCTCCCCCTCCCATATCAGTACCTCAGGTTAAGCCAGTGTTTCTCCTGAAAAATGATTCTTGCCACCTGACTGAGGCCCCTAAGGAAGTGTTGGGAACACCGCCTATGGGTCACATTAGCTCCTGGGTCAGCCCACAGGTTTAGGCTGAGATGGGTGGTTGAAAGCCATCAACTGTTAGTTAATTAGAGCTGGGATTCCTCTTCTGCTTCTTTAGACCCACCCTCCCCAATAGGATTCTAGTCAGCCTACATCTGACTCAGACCTGCTGTGAGCCCAGCCTGGGGAGTGGTCAAGAGGCTGACCTTGCACCAGGTTCCCCACTATAAGAAAAGGCTTGGAAAAACAGCTGGAAGACCAGTGTTACCACCAGATATTCCAAGCTCCAGAGGAACTATATGCTTGTAGTCTAATGTCTGCTTTCCTCATATTTCATACTTGGTAGACCATTTAAATTGACATTTAAATTAGCGAAGGTTGTTAACTGTCATGGCTAGCATGTCTTCTAAAACAGAAAAAACGAGAAAATTGGGGAGAGGGTGGAGGAGTAAGGTCACTATTATGCATTTTTCCCACATAAGAGACCTTTTGGCCTTTCTTCTCATGTTGTGGCCTTGGTCCATTTTTTTTTTAAATAACAGCTTTATCGAGATATAATTTATGTATCATGAAGTTCACCATTTTAAAGTGTGTATTCACAGATTTGTATGACCCTTAATCACAGTCAGTTTTAAGACATTTTCATCACCCCAGAGAGAAACCCCACGCCCATTAGCAATCACTCCCCATTCCTTTCTCTTCCTAGCCCCTGGCAACCACTAATCTACTCTGTCTCTGTGGATTTGCCTATGCTGAAAATTTCACATAAATGGAATTATACAGTAATATGTAACCTTTGTGATTGGCTTCTTTCACTTAGCATAATGTTTTCAAAGTTCATCCCTGTTGTACATGTATCAGTACTTCATTTCTTGCTGAACAATATTCTGTTATATGGGTATACCACATTTTGTTTAACCATTCATCAGTTGAGGGATATCTGAGTTGTTTCCACATTTTGGCTATTCTGAATAATGCTGCTATGAGCATTTGTGTGCCTTGGTCCATTTTTAAATGCACAGTTTTCTACTTCTACCTTTCTATAAGTTCCTGTCCTAAGGATCCTGTCAAAAGTGAGCTTCTTTTTACCCCATTACCCCTAGCTATATATACTCTTAACCTTGAGGTTTAATTCATGTATCCTGGCCAGTTCTCCTTCAGAAGTCTTCTACCTCCTGCATTTACTTAGATTCCTTCTGGTATGTCTAAATGTGAGTTGTTTTGAAGATACATCACCTCCTTGTTGCTTCAGCCTAGGTCCTCCCATATCAATAATCCTAAATAGTTAAAACCTATACTCTGACCATCTTACTTTGTAAACTTCCAATTATAAAGACCATAATGGTCTTCCAGTTATAAAGACGATATGGTCCCTAAGACTATAGTGGTTGCTTTAACAGTGATATATTTATTCTCCTCCTGTTTTGGTAGAAGCTGCAGCTGCCAGTCATCTCTTGAGCCCTGTGGTTAGCTGCTAAGCTCTGTTTCAGAGGAATGTCACAGTTGTATGAGAAGGAGTAAGCCCCATACCCAGTCAGTGCCTGGAGATGGACACTTCTGTTGGCTGTGGTGTCACGTATGCCTCTAATGATGTCAGGTCAATCTGGGGATTGGCCTTAGTGTTGTCTGTAATGCTAAGCACCTCCAGAATACCTTCCTGGGCTGGCTTCCATGCCCAGGGGGTGAGTGTAACTAATTGCAAAATACTTACTTCAAAAGTTTGAACTGGGTAATGTCAGGCTGTCTCTATCTTACTTTACCCCAGGTCCTCTCTAGAGAATCCAGAACCCCGAACTCGGGCACGAGGAATCCAGCTCTTGTCACAGGTGCTACTGCAGTGTCACTCCTTGCTCCTGGAGAAGGAAGGTACTGGCATCGCTAGTAGGAGTGCTGAGCCAAGGCCTTGTCTATTCAAGCCAGCTTTACAGGGAGGGAGGGAGGACATAAGGTATCTGTGAACTCTTAATTCAGGGTCTTCATTCCTCACTGGTATATGTGGCAGAGAAGATAAGAATTGAGACACAAGACACATGGATTTCAAATGTAGCCTTAGACAGTATTTTTCAGTATATCTTCCCCTCTTTGTAAAATGGACAAAGTAGTATTTCATAGATGGAGTGGAAAAGTAATGAAATATCAAAGTGTTTTGAAGTCCTGAGGAAAAAAGCCAACAACTTATTTATCTTCTATAAAGCTTTATTAGCATCTAGCCATGCCCATTTATTTACCTATTGTGTATGCTGCTTTTATGTTACAGTGGCCCAGTTGAGTAGTTTTGACATACTATGTCCACAAGCCTAAAATATTTACTGTCTGGCCCTTTGAGAAAATTTGCCGACCCAAGTTCTGTAGAAAGGCAGTTCTCGGCTTGAGAATGGGTTTGATTGTGACCTAGTGAGAATGGATAATAAAAGATGTTCACCTATTTTCCTGACAGATCAAGGAAGTCACCCTCAAATGGGAGGGCTTGGAACATATCTCTCAGTGAAGGAGAAAATTTGTAGTGAAGCCCAAGGAGGAACAGCCCTTATAAACCTTGGGAAGGAGCAAAGCCGGTGGGCCCTCCTCCAGCCTGTGTAAACTAACGGCTGAATTTCTGGTCTGTGCAGTGGTACACTTGATCCTATTCTATGAGAACCGGCTGAAGGACCATCATCTTGTGATCCCATCTGTCCTGCAGGGTTTGAGGGCACTTGTGAGTTCTTTTTTGTATTACATACCATGTTTGCAGGAACCTATTTCCAGTGAATTCTCTCCCTCCCCTTAGAGGGTGAGACTTCAAGTGCTTCAAAGCAGATGCCCAGATGTGGGACTAAACTAGTCTCAGCCAGCTCCACTTCTGTTTTTAGTTTGTAGAGTAAAAGTATCCTTTGGGGACTGGAATTCAAAGCCAAACTGGAAGGAGCTGCAGAGACCTAATCAACTTGAGAAAAGGGACCATGTATCTCACTGTTAGCACTTCTTCCCAAACCTGGATGTTGTGATTCCCACTGTAGCTAAATAGCCCTGTTTTAGGCTTGTGTCTTGAAGGCTGTGCTAGAATTCCCAGAATTCCCTCTGTGCTCACACTTCTCTTCTCCCCCAGAGCCTGTGTGTGGCCCTGCCCCCAGGGCTGGCTGTCTCCGTGCTTAAAGCCATCTTCCAGGAGGTCCACGTACAGGTGAGTGATAACAGTCACCTTGGTGTTCTCCTCTGTCTCCCAGCCATTGACATAACTAGAATTAGATGGCAAAAAAAATTGCCTTCTAAGTTCTGAACTCTTTCAGGTCTTTGACCATGTTCACATGCTATCCCTTGCTACTGTATAAGGAGAGCGAGGCATGCCATTATGTCTGACCTGTGTCCTCTTACACTAAAGTAAGGCATACAGCAGACAGGTTTTGGTTATCGGTTCCACTGCTGGACTGCTGGGCAATAGCCGTATCCTTTCTCTACATTTCCTCTGAGGTTCATCTTATACTGGTGTAAAGAGCACTGTCCACTTAGAGATTGTGAAGCAGGAAGTAGTTTCGTCAGCTGAGGTATTCTTTGGGCACTTTCTTTACTTACTTCCTGTCTCTCCTACTAAGTCCCTGCCACAGGTGGACCGACACACAGTCTACAGTATCATCACCAACTTCATGCGAACCCGGGAAGAAGGTAAGAGGCAGGGCTCTCTGGAAAACCTGAAAAGTGAGCACATCTTTTTTTTCCCCCATTACCAGGACTCATTTTAGCCCGGGGGTGATATAGAAGAGCCAGTACTTTGAGAGGATGATAAAGGGAAACTGGGAGCCACTCACTCCCCAGGAAAGTAAAGAAACGGTGGAGTTTGAGCTGATGTTTTAAATTCTTACCTCTGTAACAATTATGTATTGTTGCACATCTTCTCTTCACTGAGAACTCTCTTGGAATAGGAAAACAGAAAGGGCCTGCTCTGGTAGGCAGGAAAGTCAGTGATAGCAGAGGGAGAACACAGGCCAAAAGAAAGCTCAGCTTTCTATCCCACGGGACAGTAATGATCTTGTTCTCTCCTCCGCAGAGCTGAAGGGCCTAGGAGCTGATTTCACCTTTGGCTTCATCCAGGTGATGGATGGGGAAAAGGATCCCCGTAATCTTCTGGTGGCCTTCCGCATCGTCCATGACCTCATCTCCAGAGACTATAGCCTGGGTACACCCTTGTAGCCTTCAATTAGCTGGTTGGGGCTTGTCAGATGAGAGGCTTATAAGTCCTCATTCTTTCTCTGTTGCCTTAGGACCCTTTGTGGAGGAGTTGTTTGAAGTGACATCCTGTTACTTCCCTATTGATTTTACTCCTGTAAGTAGTACCTTTCATTCATTCACTCATTCAAATATTTGTCCAGTGTCTGTTATGTGCCAGGCCCAGTTCTAGGCCCTGAGGGTGCAGCGGTGAACAAAAGAAACAATCCCTGCCCTCAAGAACTTAATGTTTTAGTAAACTGGGAAGTGGAAAAACATTTGCCATGGGAGGAACGGTTCAATTCGGCAGGTATTTGGGAGACTCCTTGACAAAGTATGTAGTGCTTCGAACTACAGGATTGTATAACATGATTCATGTCCTTGAAAGCTGAAACATTTAAGTAACAGTAAGAGATTGTGGACCAAAACAAGTGGTGTTTTAATTGTTCAAAGAAGACAGAGTTTAGTTTGAGCTAGAGTAGGCAGGAACTGACTTCACAGATAAGATAGGATTTCTCTTGGTTTCTGCAGGATGTGTAGGATATGATCCTGGATTCTGAGGGTACATCTCAGGCAGTAGAAACAAATTGACTAAACAAAGACGACACAGTTGAGCATAGTGTGTACAGGAGGTGTTTGCTCTGATGCCCTCGGACTTTCCTCCCACTCTGCATCTTGATTTTCCTTCTTTTTCCAAATATTCAAGGTCTCATCACTATATGGGTACGCATGGGTATGTGTACTGCAAGCATTAGTGATTTGGGAAAAATGAAAGGAGCTATACCACAGCATACCAAACTACATTGGAGCACTGACTCTCAGTGCCTTTAAAGATACACAGCCATTTTTGCCATAGGGAATTTCTTAACCAGCTTATTCTAGTTGACATCAGTTGCTTGGGACCACCTCTCTGATATTCTTTTCATCTCTTTTGTAATCAGTATCACTGTTTCTTCTCAGAAGAACTTAAGCCTTTTAAATAGGGACACCTGGCTTTTAGTGTAACAATTTATGTTAGAAATATTCTTTATGGTCTTACCAATCTGTTTTGGCCATTTGCCATCCTCATAGTGGATCACATCAGTATAAGTGATGGTTCCTATCCTGTGTGTAGGGGTCAGCAAACTTTCTATTAGGGCCAGATAGTTACCATTTTAGACTTTGCAGGCCATATGGTCTCTGTTGAAGCTCCTCACCTCTGCTGTTCTAGCACAGAAATGGCCATAGACACTGGAATGTGGTACAGTGGCTATATTGCAATAAAACTTTATTTATGGACACAGAAATTTAAATTTCATATAATTTTCATGTGTCACAAGATACTATTCTTTTGATTTTTTTTCAACGACTTAAAAATGTAAAAACCATTCTTAACTTGGCCATACAGTCTTAACTGGTTGCTTCCTACTCTTAATGCAGAGTAGATAATCTTCCTTTACCATCACCTAGGGATTCCTTTGTCTTTTCTCTTGGATCGGATCTCTTATCTCCTGGGTTTATGTACTTCCTATTTTATAGTTTACTCCCTCATTTTGGTGGTGCACATCCCTTATTAGCTTCCCCAGTGTGTAAAAAGAGTGAAACATTTAGATTTTTGTAAATCTAGAATGTCTTCATTCTTTCCTCCCACTTATTGACAATATGGGTATGAAATTGAAGGCATTGCTACATTTACCTCTAATTTTCAGTTGCTGTGAAGAAGTCTAAATTCTTTTTGATTTGCAAAACTTTATGGTCACTTTTTTTCCTCTTTTCTGGAAGCTTTTAAGTTTTGATTATTTTCCCCCAATATATTGAAAATTCACAATTATGTGCCTTAGTACGGGTCTGCTTTCATGCATTGTATTGGGTACTTGGTAGGTCCCATCCATCTGGAAACTCATGTCCTTCAGTCCTGGGAAATTTTCTTGCATTCTTTCTTTGATGATTTCTTTCCCTCTGTTTTCTCTGTTCCTTCCTTTTAGAACTCCTATCAGTCTTCTGTTAGACCTCTGAATCTCCTACTTTTCTTTCATATTTCTTACCTCTACCTTTTTGTTAGTTTATAAGAAAATTCTACAATTTTATCTTTTCTGTCAGTCAAAGTCCAGGCATGAAAACAGAAACCACTTTGGTATTTAAAACAGAAATAATTTAATGCAGGAAATTGTTTTTACAAGTTATGGGAAAGCTGAGAAGCCAAACGGGATAGTGAGGCAACCTATCAATAGCAGGAAGCCATTATCACCCCTAGGCTGGAGGGACAAAGGGAAGAGTTGATGTTACTGGACCTCAGAGGCTGAGAGTATGACAAAAACATAGGCCTATCAGTAGAAGCTGGAGCCATGGAGGAGATGCTGCCAATGCTGAAAGCGCCCACTAAATTGGAGAAGTGGGAAGAAATGCCCTGGGTTTTCCTTTCCTTCTGACCTGCATTCTTCTACAAGTGCTTCCCGTTGGCTGAACCCAGGCCATTATGGGAGCCTGGGAAATGTAGCCTGCAGTGGTCAGCCCAAGGAATGGCTCTGAGGGCAGAAAGGCCCAGGACTAGCACATCTCCTATTAACCCCTTCTATTGATTTTGTTTCTCATTTCTGCTCTCATGCTTTGAATTTCCCAGGACCTTTTTTTTTTAAATTAATTTTTATTGGAGTATGGTTGTTTTACAATGTTGTGTTAGCCTCCACCGCACAACAAAATGAATCAGCCGTACACATACAGATATCCCCTCCCTTTTGGACTTTCCTCCCATTTAGGTCACCACAATGCATTAGGTAGAGTTCCCTGTGCTATACAGTATGTTCCCATCAGTTGTCTATTTTATACATAGTATCAATAATATATATGTGTCAATCCAGTCTCCCAATTCCTCCCACCCCACCCCTTTCCCCCTTTGTATCCATACATTTGTTCTCAACATCTGTGTCTCTATATCTGCTTTGCAAATAAGATCATCTATACCATTTTTCTAAATTCCACATATATGCGTTATTATACGATATTTGCTTTTCTCTTTCTGACTTCACTCTGTATGACACTCTCTAGGTCCATCCATGTCTCTACAAATGACCCAATTTCATTCCTTTTTATGGCTGAGTAATATTCCTTTGTATATATGTACCACGTCTTCTTTATCCATTTTCCCAGGGCCTTTTATTGTCATTTTTGATGATCTCTTAAACGTCTTTTGTTTTGTTTTTTTAAATATTTATTTATTTGGCTGTGCTGGATCTTAGTCACAGCACGCAGGATCTTTGTTGCCACATGCAGGATCTTTAGTTGCACCATGCAGGATCTTTTAGTTGTGGCATGCAGGCTCTTAGTTGCGGCATGCAGGATCTCGTTCCCTGACCAGGGATCGAACCCAGGCCCCCTGCATTGGTAGCTCGGAGTCTTAACTGCTGGACCACCAACTTAAGACTGGTGGTCTTTTTTTCTTTAGCATTCTGTTCTTATTTAATCCATGAATGAATTACTTTCTTACTGTTTTTGAAAACTCTCCCCACATATGTGGTCTTTGTTTCCTCCAAGTTTTTTTTTTTTGTTTTTGGTCTCTATTTCCAGGTTAGAGGCTTTCTTCAGATATCTGGTAATCCTTGGGAGTTTGCACATGTTTCAAAATGAGAATTATAAAGCTGAGTGGGAGCTCTGAGCACAGGGAATGGGCTGGCTGAGGATGAACTTCCCTGTATAGTGGCTTACATGGACAGCTTGGGAACCCCCATTGTATTCTTCCTCTTGGGCTAGTCAGGTTCTCCTAGAAAAAGACCTTAGATCGGCCTAGAGGGAGAAGTCTGGCTACAAGCAAATAGGGCTTGAAGGGTTGGAAAGTCTCAATTCTAAAAACTGTATTACTTAGACCTTTTTTTTTTTTCTCCTGCCATGCCATTCCCCAATCAGGGGTTGAACCCGGGCCCTGGTAGTGAAAGCACTGAGTCCTAACTACTGGACCACCAGGGAATTCCCACTTAGACCTCTTTTGATTCAGCACCCAGGCCCTCAGCTGCACCTATGTCTCTAAGATTAGACCTCTGTCTACCCTCTCTAAAGAATTAAACCTCCAGATTCTACTGCAGCTAGGGAGGACTTGAGAAGCAATCTCGGAGGTCAGATTGCTTCTCGAACCCCACTCGCAATTCCAAAGGTACCTGGTACTTCTGGTTGTGAAGCCTTTTGAGGAGACTGGTGTATATGGGGAGTTACTCAGCATTCCCCAAGCCTACTGAGGATTCTGTTCTCTTGGCTCTGCTAAGTCATTTTCTTCTTATCCATCTGCTTTTCACCTTCTACAGTTTTGTTGCTAACATCCCTTATCCTGTTCTCGTCAACCTTTAGCTTTATAGCTTTAAAAAAAAAAAGAAAAGAAAGGAAAATCCCTTTACTGTATTTTTGGTGGGGTTTCTAAAGAGAAAAGGAAAATCTGATGTATGTTTTCAGTGTGCCTTCTTGACATACACGTGGCCAACAGGCACATGAAAAGATGCAAATCAAAACTACAATGAAGTATCACCTCACACCTGTTAGAATGGCCATCATCAAAAAGTCTACAAATAATAAATGCTGGAGAAGGTGTAGAGAAAAGGGAACTCTCCACTGTTGGTGGGAATGTAAATTGGTGCAGCCACTACGGAAAACAGTATGGAGGTTCCTTAAAAAACTGAAAATAGAGCCACCATATGATCCAGCAATCCCACTCCTGGGCACATATCCAGAAAAGATGAAAACTCTAATTTGAAAAGATACATGCACCCTAGTGTTCATAGCAGCACTATTTATAAGAGCCAAGACATGGAAGCAACCTAAACGTTCATCAACAGATGAATGGATAAAGATGTTGCGGGGGGGGGGGGGGGGGTGCGTGTATGTGTGTGTGTGTGTGTGTGTGTGTGTGTGTGTGTGTGTGTGTACACACACACACACACACACACACACACACAATGGAATACTACTCAGCCATAAAAAAGAATGAAATAATGCCATTTGCAGCAACATCGATGGACCTAGAGATTATCATACTGAGTAAAGTAAGACAGAGAAAGACAAATATTATATGCTATCACTTATATGTGGACTCTAAAAGTAATATAAATGAATTTATTTACAAAACAGAAACAGACTCAAAGATAATAGAAAACAAACTTTATGGTTATCAAAGGGGAAAGGTGAGGAGGAATAAATTAGGAGTATGGGATTAACAGATACATACCACTATATATAAAATAGATAAACAACAAGAATTTACTGTATAACACAGGGAACTATGTTCAGTATCTTATAATAACCTATAGTGGAAAAGAATCTGAAAAAAATATATATGTATATAAGTGAATCACTTTACTGTACACCTGAAACTAACACAGTATTGTAAGTCAACTATATACTTCAATTTAAAAAAATCTGCCTTCTTGACGCAGAAATCATGAAAGTTTTTATAATGCCAGAATTACAGCTTTTTATAATGGTAAAACAATAGAAATGTCCATCAAAGGGTGATTATCCAAATAAACTGTGACTCAACCACACAATGAAATAGTATCAGCCACTAAAACTAATACTATGAAAAAATAATAACATGAAAAATGTACCTAGTATTAAGTGAAAAAATAGATTGCAGAAAATATATTCAAAAGATCACATTTTTTAAAAGTGTATATATTTTAAAGGGAATACCAATATACCAATCACATAGTCATAATAGTATATATACAGAGAAGAAACTTGCACCAGAAAGTTAAGGGTGCTTATCTCTGAGTGGTGAGATGATAGATCAGATGGAAACTGTGTGATCAGATAGAAAATAAATGCCCGACAGACAAAAATTCCCAAGGAACATGTAAGAGCAAGCAGTCTTCCTGCTGGGGCCTCATACCATAAACTTCTGCCAGATTGGGTGTAAATCTCACCCTATTCTGCAGGGTTGCCAGGTTCACTCCTGTGTCCAGGGGTGGTCTGAAGAGTTATACAAGCTCACGCCCCCTTCTCCCTTTTCCAGCCACCTAATGATCCCCATGGTATCCAGAGAGAAGATCTCATCCTGAGTCTTCGAGCTGTGCTGGCTTCTACACCGCGATTTGCTGAGGTGGGTCTAGCCAAAGTTAGGATATGTAGCCTCAACCCACAGAAGGGTCTGAAGAAAGAACAGTAAAAGCATGGGGGAAAAGAAAGTTCCAGTATACATTTTAGGTTATGGCATCTTGCAAGTGTCTTCAGACCTTCGAAGTAAAAAACTTCACCATCTCTTCATTTAAAATAGTAAACCAATCCCTATTTGGTGCTATCTTTTGAAATTCTTTAGCTTTGCCAGCTAGCCCACTTCTCAGGTCACTGGGAGTCTGGCCATGGATTGAGAGGGAGGTTGGTTTACAGTCACAACTCTCGACTCGAGTATAGCTCCTTGATGTAACACCTACCCCTGGGAACTGGTGACAGTGAGGACATGGTTGGCCTTAGTGTGGCTGCAGCACTACCCATATCTCACTCTTTAGTTCTTCCTTCTCTCCCACAGTTCCTGCTCCCCCTGCTGATTGAGAAAGTGGATTCCGAGATTCTGAGTGCCAAGCTGGATTCTCTGCAGACTCTGGTGAGTGATTGTTCTCTTTTGAGGATCCAGCTGTCTTTAGACAATTTAGGGGTACTAAAGGATTATGAATTGATTCTTGGAGAGCCAGGGAATAGTTCATTGGCCTCAAGAGAGGGATACCCAGAATCCGGGCCTATATGTTGACCTAAAGCCCCCAGTTGCATTTTGTCTTGTTCTGTAGTAACTGAGTGGCAGCTGAGGAAAGGCTGACCAGGGCTCCCTCTTCATGCTTGTTTTCCATCAGTCAGGACAAGCTCCTATTTTTCAGTGACCTGGGTAGGATGGTTATGAAATCCTGCTTGTTTACTGCTGAGAGCCGGGGTCTTTCAGGTGCCATTATGCTGAGGGGCCTGCATATCCTAGGAAGTCTGAGTGTGTAGATAGCCTTTACCTGTGCTTTCCTTGGCAGAATGCTTGCTGTGCTGTGTACGGACAGAAAGAACTAAAGGACTTCCTCCCCAGCCTTTGGGCTTCTATCCGCAGAGAGGTGAGTGTTACTGAGATAAACTCACTACCATTAACTCCTGGTTGTCGGGCACGAGGGGAAATAACACACCGTATCCTTTTCCCTCTGTTGCTGTGCTTGGTTATTCAGCAAGAGGGCAAGGGGGCATACTTCTAGTTGAATGACAGGGGTAGGGTCAGCTGTTTGGTGGTGGCACATGATCAGTCTCGCACAGTGCCCAATTCCTGTCCTTCCATGGTAAGGAGCATAGGTCATGCTGAGTACAGCGGGAGAGGAAGAGACTTAGGAAAGGGGTTCCCAACAACCACTGCTCAAAGTCGTATTCAGTTTCTCAAAAAGTATGTGTATCAATCCTAGTGGGACTGAGGACTTAGTGAGAATACACCAATTGAGAAGAAACTCATTTGGGGGATTAATTTCCATTGCTGTGCCCCAAAGGTTCTCACCACCCCCTCCCCGCAAAGGAAATAGGCAGTAGGTGGGCGAGGTCTCACCTGGTGCAGGCTCACCTCAGTAGCCATGGGATCCCTCCCTGACAGGTGTTCCAGACGGCAAGTGAGCGGGTAGAGGCCGAGGGCCTGGCAGCCCTTAACTCCCTGACTGCGTGTTTGTCTCGCTCTGTGCTGAGGGCTGATGCTGAGGACCTCCTTGACTCCTTCCTTAGCAACATTCTACAGGGTAATGGGACCATGGCAGCTAGAAAGGGGAGTGAGCACAACAGAGAAATTCCTTAAGGCCAGTGACCTTTCATGAGTGGCCCCCATGTTCAGTGATTTGGGTGCTGGAGCCCTGCTTTGAATTGAAAGCAATTTAAGTGGTAACTGCTAGCCAACTGTCCCAGGGCTCAGCCTCCAACTTCCATGGCCTGCAGGGGAACCAGGCAACATTCAGCCTACTCCCTAGGTCTGTGATGTGCTGCCTTTCTAGACTGCAGGCACCATCTGTGTGAACCAGACATGAAACTGGTGTGGCCTAGTGCCAAACTGTTGCAGGCGGCTGCTGGTGCGTCTGCCCGGGCCTGTGACCACATCACCAGCAACGTGCTGCCCCTACTGCTGGAACAGTTCCATAAGCACAGTCAGGTAAGGAAGCAGAATCTGTTGGGGAAATGATGGGACCCCTTGCCAGGATCGCTGTCTCACAGAGAGAGCGCTAAGCATTGAGCTTAGGCCTAGATATAGTAGATCTCGGGTTTTGCTCCCATTTGCTGCTGCTGGTTCCCTTGTTCACTCTTTTCCTGACACTCTTAAGTAAAAGGATAATTCTCCCCAATTCTGCAAGTAGCAGGACTGAACTCCTTTAAAAATAAAGTATTTTTAGACTTGAATACCCCTTAAAACATTACAGAGCAACCAGCGGCGGACAATCCTTGAAATGATCCTGGGTTTCTTGAAGCTGCAACAGAAATGGAGCTATGAAGACAAGGGTGAGGCCATCTTCTAGATGTGGTATCCTGGGGGCTGCTGAGCACTATAGCCCTGTAAAGGATGGCAGGCAAAGAGCGCTACGGAGAAGTAGTCTAGAACAGTGGACCTGTTGTTCTGAGGATGTAGCCCAAGAGAACACTTAACAGTTGAGAGCTGTTGATTTCTTTCCTAGTGTACTTCCCAGATACCCAATGGATTAAATTCTTTAAATCTGCCCCGGGAATTCCGTGGCGGTCCAGTGCTTAAGACTCTGTGCTTCCACCGCAGGAGGCACGGGTTCGATCCCTGGTCAGGGAATTAAGATCCCACATGCCACGCAGCACGGCAAAAAAAAAAAAAATCTGTCCCAGGTTATCTTTGCATCACTTCTGAATAGGATTTCCCTCTAACCTGGACTCTGTCTCTTCCTAGATGAAAGGCCTCTGAGTGGCTTCAAGGACCAGCTGTGCTCACTGGTATTCATGGCCCTGACGGACCCCAGCACCCAGCTTCAGCTTGTTGGCATCCGTACACTCACAGTCTTGGGTGCCCAGCCAGGTACGCTAAAGGGAAAGAGAAAAGATAGGAGTATTGGTCCCTTTCTTGTGATTTTCTGTCTTAAGTGAAGAGCAATCTTAATTCCCTGGTTCTCACTACAACTCTGGATGATTTGGGACTTCTTATAGGACTTTAGGAAGGGTTTTGATGGCTGTAGGGGAAGAAAGATGAGGTTCGTGTTTCCTTCCTGCACAGATCTCCTGTCTTCTGGGGACTTGGAGCTGGCAGTGGGTCACCTATACAGACTGAGCTTCCTGGAGGAGGATTCCCAGAGTTGGTGAGAATATAAGGCAGCGAGATGGAGCAAGCTGTTCCAGGGCTCTGTGCTTCCGACCCTTGGCTTTCCATAGGGGAGGTGGGCCCTGTGCTTGGCTCTGGCTGCTCCCCGGTTGGAGGTGTGGGAATGCTCTCTTTTCTTGGGCATTAAGAAGCCCGGTCCAACTTAGTGGTGTAAGTACTGGAATCCTACTCTTCAGCAAGGTGGCCTCAGAAGCCCACACTCCTGAATCTGCCTAATGGCAGGCCTAGGCAAGAGAGCCATGGATCAAGGCTCAGCTGATGCTCATCTGCCTTGTGCCCCGGCAGGGTGGCAGCACTGGAAGCATCAGGAACCCTGGCCACTCTCTACCCTGTGGCCTTCAGCAGCCACCTAGTGCCCAAGCTTGCTGGGGAGCTGTGTATAGGTATGTGTCTCTGATCTTCCGTGGCTTACCCCTTCCCAGGGAGGCTTGGGGGCCTTCATGCTTGCCATCACACAGTGAAACCTTGTCTCCTGGGTTGCTTTCAGAGGAGTCAGATTTGGCTAGAGGGTATGGGCCCACCAAATGCTCCCGGCATCGGCGCTGTCTGCAGGCCTTGTCAGCTATATCCACACATGCCAGTATTGTCAAGGAGACCCTGCCTCTTCTGCTGCAGCATCTCCGCCAGATGAACAAAGGTAACTACCAGGAACAGTCCTCAGGGAACTGGGCTGAAGGGGGAACCATAGTCGGGTTTGGAGTTGATGCCTCTAAAGCAGTGGTTCCAGTGGTGGCTATAGTAAGAGTCACATGGGAACCTTTAAAAAGTGCTGAATGCGTGGGTCTTAGTCAGTCCAACTGATTCAGCCTCTGAGGAGGGATGAGACTTGGGCAACAGTTATTAAGAATGCCCATGGAGGGCTTCCCTGGTGGCGCAGTGGTTGAGAGTCCGCCTGCCGATGCAGGGGACACGGGTTCGTGCCCCGGTCCGGGAAGATCCCACATGCCGCGGAGCGGCTGGGCCCGTGAGCCATGGCCGCTGAGCCTGCATGTCCGGAGCCTGTGCTCTGCAGCGGGAGAGGCCACAACAGTGAGAGGCCCACGTACCGCAAAAAAAAAAAAAAAAAAAAAAAAAAAAAAACAAGAATGCCCACGGAGGCCATTGAAAAGCACCACTGGGGACTTCCCTGGTGGAGCAGTGGTTAAGAATCGCCTGCCGGGCTTCCCTGGTGGCGCAGTGGTTGAGAGTCCGCCTGCCGATGCAGGGGACACGGGTTTGTGCCCCGGTCCGGGAAAATCCCACATGCCGCGGAGCAGCTAAGCCCATGCACCACAACTACTGAGCCTGCACTCTAGAGCCTGTGAGCCACAACTGCTGAGCCTGCGTGCCACAACTACTGAAGCCCACGTACCTAGAGCCTGTGCTCTGCAACAAGAGAAGCCACCGCAATGAGAAGCCCATGCACCGCAACAAAGAGTAGCCCCCACTCGCCACAACTAGAGAAAGCCTGCGTGCAGCAACGAAGACCCAACGCAGCCAAAAATAAAAACATAAAATAAATAAAATTTTTAAGAAAAGCACCACTGTAAGGCCAAGCTACTCAAAATAGGGTTCATCAACCAGCAGCACGGGTATTATCTGGGAGTTTATTAGAAATGCAGAATCTCAGGTGCCACTGATCAGAATCTGCATTTTAACTGGATCTCCAAGTAACCTGTACATACCCTGGAGTTTGAGAAGCACTGCTCCTCATAAGTGACAGCAGCTATTGCTGTTGTGGACCTGTGCATGCACACCATAGAACCTCACGAATTCCCTAAGCGCCCCACTCTGCACTGCCCGGCCCTTCGTGGATGATCCAGCACCTGATGTAAAGTAGAAAGAACACTGGACTCAGAGCGTGGCCTGGGTTTGATTCCTGACTTTTTCACTGTTACCCTGGAAAAACCACTGGTAATTTATTGAGCCTCCACATCCTCCTCTATAAAATGGAGAAAATGATATTTCTAAGAGAGTTGTTATGAAAACTAAATGAGAATGTACAGCTGACCCTTGAACAAAACAAGTCTGAACAGCACAGGTCCACGTATACAGATTTTTTTCAGTAGTAAAAACTATAGTACAATATGCTTGGTTGAGTCCACAGATGCAGAACTGCAGATATGGAGGAACTGTGTAAAGAGGGACCATTATAACTTGCACGTGGATTTTCGACTGTACAGGAGGGTCGGCTCCCCTTACCCCCGCCTTGTTCAACGATCAGCTGTGTATGAATGCTTCTGTTGCAGAGCTGGCTGGGCAGGTCTCAGCTCCTGGATAAAATGACTTGGCTCTTTATAAGACACTCTTGGTCTCTTTAGTTACTCGTCTTCGATTATTCTTCCCATATTCTGTATGTGACACACCTGGAAGTGCTTTTAAGAAAACCTTACAGAGAACTTTCTCACCACACAGGGAATACGGTTGCAGGAACAAGTGAAGTTATTGCTGTCTGTCAGAGTCTCCAGCAGGTGGCAGAAAAATGCCAGCAAGACCCCGAGAGCTGCTGGTATTTCCATCAGACAGCTATACCTTGCCTGCTTGCCTTGGCTGTGCAGGCTTCCATGCCAGGTAACTTCCTCCACCTCACCCCTCCCTCCTCCCGAATCAGCCTTCCACTAGTGTTGAACAGCACTGCCACCCTCGGGGTATCACTGGTATTGCATTTTGTACCAGCAGAGGCTTCTTTTGAATCCTGTGTCCACATAATGAGATTTCACTTCAAGCAGAGGGTGCCAAGCTGACCTTCGGCAGGAACCAAAATCTACTAGTGTTAGCAACACTCAAAAGGATGCACACTTTTTCCCCCTTAGTTGCTGTGTAATTAGATTAGTTAGAATTAGGCTCTGGAGTCAAGCAGACCTGGTTGGGTTTCGTGGTCAACTCTACCACTTGCCAACTTAGATGAAGATAGCCTTTCTAAGCTTCTGTTTCCTCACTTTATGGGGTTGATAGAGAGTAATATCTATATCACAGGGTAGTTGGTAAGGATTAAATAAGTTAATGTGCAGTGCTTGGCAACAGTAATGTATGTGTGGTAGCTGCTGTATAAAAGGACCCATGAAGATAAATCCACGTTACCTTTAAGTTTTTGAAAAGACTAACATTTCTGATGTTAAGAATGTTCACATTAGCTAGCCTTATTTTCCACTGTTGCCCAGTCAAAAGGACTGCACAAAGTTCTCAGGAGCTCCCTATGGCCTGCATTACACACTCCTACTTCTGGTGCCTTGCTGCTTCTCAGGGCTACAGCACTACTAGAGGACAGTTTAAAAACTGCTCCTCTCGTAACTAGAGTCAAGGCCCAGAGTCATGATGATGACAGGACCTAATCGTCTGAGCCACAGTCATGGCCTGTGATTGTGTGTGTTTTGATTTTGCAGAGAAGGAGCACTCAGTTCTGAAGAAAGTGCTGTTGCAGGATGAGGTCTTGGCCGCCATGGTGTCTGTCATTGGCACTGCCACCACCCACTTGAGCCCTGAGTGAGTATAATCATGGATGTGACTTGATCCCAGGGAGGACAGAATTCTTGGGAAGAAGCAGCAAATAACTTCCTTTTGAGCTGTCCTTTTACCCAGATTGAAACATGGAGGCAGCTTTTGTTTTGTTAAGTCTTGCTGGCAAAGTAAGAAGGGGCCTTTTAGCATCATGGACTGGGGGCCAGAGACTAATGGCTCTTAGCTGCAGATGTGCATGAGAGTCACCTGTGGAGCACTTCTGAAATACACATTGAGTTCTCTCGCTAGATCGTAAGGTCCAGGAGAACAGGGATTTGATCTGTCTTGTTCACTGCGGTAGCACCAAGGCCTAGAACAGGAATGGTTCCTGGCATATAATATGTGCTGAATTAGTATTTGTTGAAGGTGTGAATGATCATGCTCTGGCCCACGGACTCAGTGACCACCAGGAACCCCAGGGCTGCTGTAGAGCCCTGGCTCCTCGGTGACACCTAGTGCTCTTCCCCCAGCTTGGCTGCCCAGAGTGTCGCCCACATTGTGCCCCTTTTCTTGGATGGCAACATCACCTTCCTGCCTGAAAACAGCTTCCCTGGCAGATTCCAACCATTCCAGGTAAGGGTCTGATGGATCAGATTGGGGAGAATCTTAGGACTTCTGTCCTTCAGATTTTTAGGGCTAACCTGGGATGGGTATCCTCAGGGCAGACAAGCCTCTTGCTAGCAGGACAGGCTTGTTAAGGCTCTTCTTCCTCTTCCGCTGTAGGATGGCTCCTCAGGGCAGAGGCGGCTGGTTGCACTGCTTATGGCCTTTGTCTGCTCCCTGCCTCGAAATGTAAGAGACCACAACATTTGGGGAGTACCCCAGTTTAACCCTGACCCGGGGAGGTGAATCCTGGGTGACTTCTGGGCTGAAATTTGTCACAAGCTAAGCTGATTTTCTGCTTTGCCCACTGGAGAGTTTATTTCCCATCCACCCTGGCCCCTGCTGCCACTCTCTCCTGGGTGTCTCTTAGAGTTCAAGTGTTCTCTGGGTCCATGACATGGCCAGGTTTTCTACAGGTGGAAATCCCTCAGCTGAACCAACTCATGCAGGAACTTTTAGAGCTGAGCTGCTGCCACAACTGCCCCTTCTCCTCCACTGCTGCTGCCAAGTGCTTTGCAGGACTTCTGAACAAGCATCCTGCAGGTACTGGAGTGAGGCTGTGGGTTGGGAGCCTCCCTGAATCAACTTCTGATGAAATCTTGACGTTTAGTTCTCATTCTCTTTTTAAAGGAAGTTAGCTAATATATCAATAATAGGGCTTTCCAAGGGACAGCCCGTGGGACAAGAGTCAAGACCAGAGTTGGGCAAAGCTTTATAGGACATAAGATAAGGGCTTCAAGCAGAGTGCTCTATCTAGTTCTGTCATCCTATTCCCTACAAAGAGCTATTAGGGGTAAGTCTTTTTTTTTTTTTGCAGTACGGGGGCCTCTCACTATTGTGGGCTCTCCCGTTGCGGAGCACAGGCTCCGGACGCACAGGCTCAGCGGCCATGGCTCACGGGCCCAGCTGCTCCGCGGCATGTGGGATCTTCCCAGACCGGGGCACGAACGCGTGTCCCCTGCATTGGCAGGCGGACTCTCAACCACTGCGCCACCAGGGAAGCCCTTAGGGGTAATTCTTTATTAGAAGTAGACAACTCTTTTTCGAATGCCAGCACCCCTACATTATGGGAATACCAGGCTCTTGTGCTGGTGTCCTAGAGCTAAGTGGGCCAAATCCACAACCAAAACAATAATGGTTTTTTCTAATGGCTTCTACATTTAAATGATTCACACCTTTGTTGGTAAAACGGACATGGGTAGCGTCTGCATCAGCATTTCCTCCCTCCTTTTTAGGGCAACAGCTGGATGAATTCCTACAGCTGGCTGTGGACAAGGTGGAGGCTGGGCTGAGCTCTGGGCCCTATCGTAGTCAGGCCTTCACACTGCTTCTCTGGGTAAGGAGTCGGAATGGATTCCAGTTAGACAGAGCAGTTGGTCTGGTTAAAAAGAATTTCTCCATTTAACCCTGAAGCGCATGCATGCTTCTCAGGGTTTGAGTGTCATGCCCTGACTGTTCTCTTACTCTCTGATAACAGGTCACAAAGGCCCTAGTGCTCAGATATCATCCTCTCAGCTCCTGCCTTACAGACCGGGTAAGTCCTTGCTGAAGACAGCAGAACCTAGGACCTAACAGGAACTTCCCTGTCGATCCTCTTCTTCCCAAAAATGACTACTGTCCTCCTCTTGGGTATTTAAGATTCTTCCCCGCTGATGTACCTCAAAGGCTCTCTTTTCTCCAGCTCATGGGCCTCCTGAGTGATCCAGAACTAGGCCCAGCAGCAGCTGATGGCTTCTGTCTGCTCATGTCTGACTGCACTGATGTGCTGACTCGTGCTGGCCATGCTGAAGTGCGGATCATGTTTCGCCAGCGGTTCTTCACGGATAACGTGCCTGCTTTGGTCCGGGGCTTCCATGCTGCTCCTCGAGGTGAGGAGAGTCTAAAGGAAAGTCCTCAAATATATAGACCTCTCCATTGGTCAGGCCACAGTCTCTAAAATAATTTAGGACCTGAGTGCTTCTTTAGAGCTGTAGTGTGACCTGTACCTGAAGCGCTGAACATCTAGATTCTTGACCCACTCTTTTCCTTTGATTGGCATATCTTGGCTATTCTGAGCTTGAGGGGCTTTTTAAAAAAAAGAAGAAAAGACTTTTTGTAGGCTAATGTCCCAGCTTCACCAGAGATTAGAATTGAATTCTTAAGCTCTATGTCTGAGCCCAGTTTTTCCCCTAAGCTTTTCCATTTTTTACAGATGTGAAGCCAAATTACCTGAAGGGTCTGTCTCATGTACTTAACAGGCTGCCAAAGCCTGTGCTCTTGCCGGAGCTGCCCACGGTAAGCCTCGCAGTCACAGCCTCTAAGCAGGGACCAAGCCATTGTCCCCCAGCTGGGGCTAGAAAGGGGAGGAAAAGCAGGCTCATCAAAGATGTGGTCATCCCACCCTTCCTGTGGCCCCTTAGCTGCTCTCCTTGCTGCTGGAGGCCCTGTCCTGCCCAGACTCTGTGGTACAGCTCTCCACCCTCAGCTGCCTTCAGCCTCTTCTACTGGAAGCACCCCAAGTAATGAGTCTTCACGTTGACACCCTCGTCACCAAGTTCCTAAACCTCAGCTCCAGCCCTTCCATGGTGCGTTGAGCCTGAACAACTCTTTGGCCTGTCCATCTCCCATTCGTGGGTCTCCCCTCACCTCCTTATGGTTGTGTTCCAGGCTGTCCGGATCGCTGCACTGCAGTGTATGCACGCTGTTACTCACCTGCCCACCCCCGTGGTGAGTACCGCAGATGTCCCTCTCTGGCTTGGAAGCTTCTTAGAAGAGCCAGAGGCACCTTTCTGCCTTAGTCAAGAGGGACTGGCCACCCTGCTGTGTGACTGAGATATGCACTGTAGGGTACAGATAGGCAAGGATCTCCTGACTACCGTAAAATATAATGGCCAGCCTGCCACATAGCATTCTCTGGAATCACTAAAGAAGAATAGGAAGAGTATTAGTTGTAGAGTCAGAGCAGCTTTTTTGGTTGTCTTGGTTGAACAAGGCTAAGATTAGCTCCTCTAACTCCACAGCTGCTGCCGTACAAACTGCAGGTGATCCGGGCCTTAGCCAAACCCCTGGATGACAAGAAGAGACTGGTGCGTAAGGAAGCAGTGTCAGCCAGGGGAGAATGGTGAGTTTTTAGGTCATGGGGAGAGATGGGACTGAAATGAGCCTCACCACTAATGCTGTCAACATTCTTTTTGCCTACAGGTTTCTGCTGGGGAGCCCTGGCAGCTGAGCCCTCCATCCTGGCCTACACTGTTCTGACAGACAATCTAACCTGAAATTACTAACTATCAAGCCATCTTGCCCAAAGCAGGGAGATGACTGGCTTCTGATTGCCTTTCCCACAGACACCGCACAAATGCTGGGCCTCTGTCGCATGGCTGTACAAGAAACATAGGAATCCTGACTTCTGATGGATTTGTGAAGTAACTGAGTGTGAGACTACTTGTGTTTGAAGAATGATCTTGGTCTTGGGGCTCTTCCATTTATATGTCAGAAAAAGTGAGACATGCTGCTGAGGGTGAATACAGATGAGCGTGGCCCCGAGGACCAGGGATGGTGGCGTGTGTGTACCTGCTGGAGAATAAAGATTCTTTTGGTAATGGGGCCGTCAGTTATTTCCCTCTCTCCACTTATGCCTCAGCAGTACATAACCAGAAGCAACACTGCATAAGCTAGAGGAACAGTAGTGATAGGAACTGGCCAGGAATTCTTCAGGACATCCAACCCCTCCAAGTGGGGCAGAGGTGGCAGGACCGTAACACCCACTCACTAGGCCTTGACCCTGACTTCCCCCTTCCCCGCCCCACAAGAGAAAGGCAAAGAGTGAAAAGCTACATATCTTTAAAAAATCAAATACCTTTATTTTTGCTCCCTTCAGCACATGAGAAGTGGCAGTGACCTCAGCAGTAGGCCTGGTATCTTTGCCCTGTTGAGAAGCCAGGATCTCAGCTCTACCATTCAGGTGTTTTCTCAGACGGCAAGTGGAAGAGGTGGTAGCCAACCCCAGTGCTGTAAGCTGGAGGAGGTCGGGGTCAGTACCTGGCAAGGTTGCTAGCTGCCTGATCTCCAGTCTGGGGCTGGAACTTCTGTTTGCCTGAGTAAAGGGACATCAGTCCTAGGGTTTTTCCACATCATGCCTTGCTTCCGCCATGGCCAGGAGACTGGTCCTTGAGCTGTCCCTGCATGGTACCGTAAGGCAGGCCCACTGGCTCTTTTTGCTCGAGGATTCCAAGAAGCTATCCTTGGAGGCCCTTGAGGCAATGTCGGAAGCAGGGTGGTGCTCAAGTTGTGGCTGACACACTCCAGCTCACACTGCCATCACAGAGGCTGAGTGAGCGGTCACCCAGGGAGGGGGATCCCAGCTCATTCCGTTCCCATGGGGCAGGTGACTGGAAGGTAACAACACCCGAGTCAGCCAATGCCTATAAGAGAAGACAGAAATACTTGTGAGATCTAAGATTTCCTAGTCTTCCTTCCTGAGCCTCATTCCTCAGCAAAGATATATCAAGGTAGTCTGAAGCTACCCTGGCATTCATCGCAAAAGTAATAAAAGTTACAGTTTTGTCCAATAAATGTGCCCTCTGGTGCCTTGAAGGCCTTTAGAGGTTTTGAGCTAAACTTCTAAGGGGCCACTGTAAGCACAGTGACAGGAGTAATAGGATGGGAAAAGGAAGAGGGCAGGTACTTGCAGTCACCTACTTATTACTGCCTCAGTAGTTGCAATTTGAAGAATGATTTACCTTTGTCTCTTGGGCTGAGGGAACTAGCTTCATTTATTGTCTTAGGACCTCTGTCACAAATAGATGACTTCAATCCCACAAATTAGGTGCTTGAAATCCAGACACTGCCATACAAATGAGAGGTGACTGGTGGCCAGCATACCCTAACTAGAGGTCCCTTCTCGAGAACAGCTTTCTAAGGATTCTGTCGTAGTCACCTGCTACCGTACCAATATGGGGGCCACTAGCCACACATGCCTAATTAAATTGGTGAAGATGAAATTAAATTTAAAATTCAATTCACTGATATACTAGCCACACTGCAAGCACTCAAAAGCGGTATGTGACTAATGGCTAATGTTTTAGATAGCAGAGGTACAGAATATTTTTCTCATTCCAGAAAGTTCAATGAACAGTGCTGGTCTAAATATTTTACTTTACCTTCCTGTGTCCACACCCAGGAATACCTTCCAGTTGTCCAAGCAGCCATAGTTGTAATGATTCCTAAAAACCTAGAGCAAAGAAAAACATGTTTCTATGAATCCCTTTCCTTAAACCAATTTTGAGCCTAAATTGGCCAGGCAAGTTCTGGATTTCATGATGCCTGCCTTAGTTGGCCCTGACCATGGCCTCTGTTTATAGGATGGCAGGTTCAGTTACCTACCCATCCCTCCACCCCAATCCCGGCCCTACTCACTCTGCCCTTGGCCTGCAGTCGGCGTCGCTCCTTCTTGTTGATGTGCCTTTCGATACTAGTCTCACCTCGACTGATGAGAACAGCATGCCATACAGTTAGGGCACCCAGGGCAAGTGCCACGGAACTGAGAAAAGAGGGGCAAAGATCATGGGGTAGTGTGGAGGGAGTTAGAGGCCATGCGTAGGTCTGAAATTGAGCTGAGCAACAGTGACTGCCTAGGGGCTTATGTCTAAGTCTGCCTTAACTCCCAGCGTACGTGTCCTAGACGAACTTTTACTTCACTGCATCCATGAAAAAGCATCAATGTGGACTAAGAATAAATGATGTGGAAAGCAAGATGGGGAAATAAGTCTATTTCTATTAATGAAAATGTTATATATTTCCTAAAATACCCATGCTTGGGAGACAGAAGAGGTAGTAAAAGCACTAACAATTAGAATAAAATGGCACAACGTTCAGGTTCCAGCTCTACCATTCCTAGCTGTGCATCATGGAACAAATCACCTCACCCCTCAGATCTGCAATTTTCCTCATCTATGAAATGCACCTACCCTTTAAGTAGGAGTTTAACTTCCCTTGGCACATACCAAACACTCAATGCCAAATCTTTAATGTTCCCTGCCCCCAAATGCTGAAGAAAATTAAGCCCTACTCTTTGCCAACCTAAGTGAGAATAAGAACAGCAGCAGTTTACACGGGGATGGGTTCCTGCCTGGCTGTGGGCACCGAAAAAGGTTTTTCTGAAGCTGCCCCTCAAACTGTCAAAAATGAGAGTTGAGATACCTGCACAGGAACCAGAGGTAGACAAGACTCTTGTGAGTCACTCTTTCTCGGAAGGAGAAGGTGGGTGGTGGGGTCTGGTGATAAGTCTAGAAAAAGAAAACAGCAAAGTCTGGATCATTTGCTCCATTGGTCTGTCTCTACCAGAGCCCAACACCTGCAGGCAGGGAAGTGATCCAAGCCCATGATGAGAAAATAGGGGGTTAAGCCACAGAGGAGTCAGGGCAGCAACCAGATGGGTGGACCAAGCTGGCGGCATCATCATGGACAAACACGGGGCAGAGCAGGTCTGGACAGGATGGTAAAGCACAGGAGGGACCAACCCTGGGCCTTTAGCTCTGACAACACAAATGGGGCTCCAGGGGAAGCCACTCCACTCCCCAGCTAGAACTGTGTGGCTGTAATCCCCAAGAGGGGACGAGACCCATACCCAGAATGGAATAACTGGAGGGGGAGAACTGTGAGCCCCACTAAGGACCGAAAGGGCAGCAGAGACACAATCACAAGCCCAAGATCTGCTCAGAATAAGGAGTCCTAAAAGGCCAGGGGAGAAGGGACGATCCTGCTGTGGACGCAGACAGACCAGGAACAAAGGATGGTCAGACTGGCCCAGCCCGACCTCTGTCCCCTGGAACCCCATTACACAGACTAACATAGACTCCTTGCTGCTCAGGCCATCACCAAGGCAGAGCCCTTGCTCAGCCCAAAGAAGGTGATAATGGAATAGAGCCAAAAACTGTCACGTACTAGGGACTCCCAGCTTGCCCCTAGGCCACTTAGTCTGCCCACGGCCGACAGTGCCCAGAAACACCCCGATCCAGTCTCGACTGGCCCCTTACCCCAGCCTCTACAACTCGACTAACAGGTGGGCCCCAGTTGCCTCAGCAACTCTATACCCCTGGCCTGAGCAGCAGGAGGCAGTGGGGTGGGGACAGCCCACCTGGTTGGCAACCGCCTGTAGTTTGTTCTTGTCGAGCTGTTTCATTTTCTAAGGGGATGGAAAACAGTGCTGGTTATACTCCCAGACCTCTAGGATGGGGGGGTGCTACCAGCCCCACTCCTTAGGGACGGATTCCACACCCCAAAGTGCTATAGAGCTGCCCTGCTCCTAACTACAGGCTCACCTCGATGGCAGCATAAGCCTCCCGGAAAAGGTCCCAACTTCCGTAGCTACAGTAGACACAGCCCAGAGTCATGAAAAAGCAGAAAGAGAAGAAGTACCGATGGTTATAGTGGCCTACACAGTTGTTTAGCCAGGCTGGTGGGGGTAGGATTAAGGACAAGACCAAACACACAACTTCAGGGGGTGTCCAGGTTTCTCTGGTTCATCCTTGGTTCCTGACAACATCATCCAAGCCCAAGGCTTCCTGTCACCAAAGGCAGGAAAATATGGGACTTCCTTGAAGTTGAGGTGAAAGTGTTAAAGCTTTTCAAAGCCCTCACAAGTCCCATCAGGAGATCATGAAAACTGAAATCCTTCAGTAAAATGAGTCTGCCAATACTTCAACCTAACGGGTTAACCAGACATCTGTGTGGGACAGCAGCAAGGGACCAATGGTTCTATCTGGACACCTACTGAACAACCCACTGAACCAAACGTCTCTTTCCATCCAATAGATGTTAGCACGACAGTCTACAAAAGAAAGAGCTGTTAGGGATGGGTGCCTTGCTCCAAGAAGATCCATCCCAGAATGCATGTAAGCCTCCTGCTTTTCCCAGGAGATGTCAGCCCCAAAAACTGCTCTTCTACAAACTTCTCATGAGCCCAGTGTTCTCTGCAGGGGGATGCTAGAAGCCTTGGGTTTGTGGCCCTTAAACCTCTGCAGTGCTCTGGAGCTAAAGAAGGAGGCCTCAGGCAGAAGAGATAATAAAAGGATACGGCAGTGATGATCCATCTTCAGCACACACCTGTGAGGGAGGGACACAGGCTCTGTTACGGTGGCCAAGGATCTCGAGATGTCAGTGCCAGTCCTTTCCTATAAGGACCAGCACCCTGCTGAGGCGGAAAGGGCACAGACTTTGAGGAGAGCCAGGCCTTGCTTCAAACCCTGCTTCACCGGCTACCTGACACTGGACAAGCTAACTCCGGGTCTCTTGCCTACCCTGGCCCATCTCTCTGAATCTCACTTTCCACAAGCGGTGAAAATGCGGAACTTGCAGGACGATCCTGAGGACCAGGTGTCCCGATATAGAGGGCACACTGCCTGGCACATGAGGGGTGCCTCATACATGTCCTGTCAAATTCCAGGTCTAGGTTCTGCCCTAGAGCTACAGCAAAAGGGCCACAGCTGGGATTCCCAGAGACCCACCTATTGCAGATGCTGCAGTGGTGTGTTCGGGCTGGCTTGGGGTTAATGCACTTCTTACAGATGGAGACTGTTGTGATATCATTCCTGCCCTGTGCAGAGGGAGAAAAGCACCATGACAACTGTGGCAGCACCGGTTTCGTACCTCCAAAATACCAAGGCACTCTCCCTCCGCACTCCTGGAACTGGCTCCAATAGCCTGCAGTTCTCTCCCTCCCCCATGCCCCTGAGGGGGGACCCACCGGGGGTGGGTATCCAGGTGGAGTGGTGATAGCCTGGTAGTAATGGAAGACGATGAGGATCAGATTCCAGTGACTATAGAAGAAATGCCAGCAGAGTCGTGGCACTGAGTAGGTTTGAAGGATGAGGGGCAGGATACACAGGTAGGCGATGGCCACGATGGAGCTGGTCAGCACGATCACCAGCACCACGAACACCTGCCGACACCAGGGAGGTCAAGAAGACGCAGTGAGAGAGCTCGCCAACACCCAGGGTAGACTCGGGAGTTACCCCAGGGTAGGAGGCCAGTGTGGGTCCAAACCCAGTGTAGGTCCATCAGACACATGTCCCTCTGCTACCCCCAAACATCCCTGGTTCCTGTCCCCAGGCATTACTCACCACCCCACACCAGCGGATCACGTTGTCCACCAGCCAGTAGATAGGCTCAAAGGCAGCATCCACAGCGGTGTCACTGCCTGCAAAGGAGTTGTAGAGCAGGGAGCGCAGGCAGACCTTGCCATAGCGCCAGCGCTGAACCAGGCCGCGGAGCAGAGGTGGGCAGCGGCGCCTGTAGCCCAGGAGCAGAAGCAGGCGCAGGCAGAGGCGGGCAGGGCCCAGCAGCAGGCTCCGCTGGCCCCGCATGGCTCCTAGGAGGGCACACAACTGTGAGGGGCCAGCCTGGGTCCTGTCTCTCCCTGCCCCACCAGTGGGGCGCTTAGAGGCAAAGACCTAAGACCAAGGCCCGCTGGGCCAGTCAGTAGGTGTGGGAAGTAGGGAGGTGACTCCAAGCCAAAGCAGGATCTCTGGAGTTGTCTGTGTAGACAGACCACTGGGTGGAGCCCGACCAACGTGCACAAAGCCATCCACGTGCCTCTGAGGGCCTGGCCACCGTAGCAGAGGTGTCCCGGCATCTCCTGCCTGCCCTGGCCCATTGGCCTACCTCCTAACAATTGTCTTCACCAGGAAGCCAGTGGGGGAGTGAGTTCACAGCACGTGGATCCTGCACCTAGATCTTCCCTGGTGCCACCTGAGTCTTGGCAAAAGATACTCATCCTTCCTGCTGACGTTACAGGCCTGGTGGCATGAGAGTCCCTGTCTCCTGTCAGGACAGCTCAGCTACCCCTTGCATGACGTAAGATGCTTTGTCTCCAAGTCTAGTCCCAGCCCCACCGCAAGCTTACTGAAGCCAAGACAATTTCTGGTGTTCAGAGCAGAACACCACCACAGGCAGGAGACACTGGCAGTGGGAGGAGGGCTGGTGGCTCCTGAAGACCACAGGGCCTGCCCTCTGAGTGATGAGTCTCCCCTGCCCTGTTCTAGTTGGACACTCGAGAGCTTTCTCTGCGGCTGCTGTCATTGGCCCCAAGATTCCCAACCAACCTTCCCAGCTCTTTAGCCCTGTGCGTGGCTCCTCTGCAAGTGCCTTCACCTCCTCCATGTGGTTTTTACCTCATCTAACAGCCACAGGAGGTCAGCTGCCCAGGCGATGCCCAGAACAGAAGACACAGATTCCTTCGATGACAGTCTCATCAATTCTGCAGATTAAAGGCTTTACCAGAAAGGAAATTATCTGATTTTCTCCTACGGCTACTTTGTCCTCAGCAACTCCACTGACTTATTTAACAGGCAGCTCAAAACCCAGCAGAAACTGGAGGAGGCTGCTCCACTGTAGGGGTGGTTTCATTTCAGTAACTGGAGCAAGGTACTCTCCTTGCACCCTGGCTCATCCCCACAAGAGGCCTTTCAAAGAAAACTTAATTATCTCCTTCCACAAGCCCTCTAAAGACCTAAGGCAAAAAGAAATCCAGCAGACAAGGCCAGCAAAGAGAAGACAGACAATTCAGTAGGGACCTACTCTCTGTACCAGGATAGAGTAAGTCGTCATTCCCATCACCTCCGAGGGTATAAGAGAATTAAGGGGCAGTGTAGAAAAAAGAAAAAGGAAAAGTTCAAACTTCTTCCCACCTCCTTTGAGTTGGACTCCTACTGTGTGGAATCATGATTTGGCTTGAGCATGAATTTTCGAATAGTATACAGCTGAAGTTTAACATAAGAGTGGGACAAAACATTTTACCCCATAGCAAATCCAGGTGACTTAGGCCATCCGCATATTGTTCATTCCCTTTCTGTGGCTAATGGAGAGTTTCCTATTTACTAAAATACTTTTTATAACAATAGCTTTCAAATAAGATGCATTCCTCATCTGTAATAAACATGAATTATATGCCATCTCTCCTGTCTACAAAAAAAAATCTCCCTTCTCTGACTCTCCACTTTTCAGCTTGTTCTCAACCACTTCCAGAATTACTGAGCTCTACAGGAAATGCCTGCCTCAAGGATGAGACTTACCAACTCTCACCTGCCCCATAACTCGACTACTTAGGGTTCAATTCTGCCCTTAAGTAGTTCTGTGACCTTGGGCAAATCACCAAACCCTGTTGGCACTCAATTTTCTTGTGTTCCCATTCAGTGAGAGGGTAGGATTAAATACTAAGGTCCCTTCCTGCTCTACCCCTTTATGATTCTATATATACACTTGGTAAGATGTTTAAACGAAATGTTTATGAAGTGCTTAGCGCAATACCTGGATCATGGAAGTGCTCAATAAATACTTGTTGAATGAATGAACTGGAGGGATGCTGAAGTGGAAAGGCTGGTCAGATGTCTGTCTGTCCTACAAATAACAGCAAGGACCCTCCTGCCAACATGATAACACTAAGTAAGTGTCTACTGAGAAATGAAAACCATTGTTAGAATCATAGCACTTAAGAGCTAGAAGTCATTTTTAAAAACGAGTCCAACCAGAAATCAACCCAAACATGTAAGCCAAAAGCTTGTAGGTGCAGAGCTAAAGATCAGATTTGTGTAAAAGAAATCTGAAGCCAAACCCGCCACACCCCTTATTTAGTGGGGTTTGGGGGTATGGGAATGCCAGGGAAGAGATATGTAGTCCATGGGGCCACAACTGAACATTTCATCTCAGGAAATTGAGGTAAAGCAGAGCTCAAAAAACTGTGTGGTAGGGGCGAGGGGTGGTGATGGAAGTGAACAGGGCAGGAAATAGAGCACGCACAGTTTCGCTATCACCCCCAGCACAAGCTCTGAGCACTCTGATCCCTCAGTAGTAGCCACTTAGTGACATCTGCCACCAGATCAGAGGGGACTGCAGGCCACAGCATCCCCCTCTTCCCAAGGGTCTAAGTCACCATCTCTTTCCCAAGGGGAAACCGTATATGAGGGACATAGGGCTGGGAGTGGGAGTACACACACAGATTCCAAAGCCACCAGAAGGCAGAGGAAACTGAGAAGAAGGTCGACAAATCTCATTTGGACAAAGCCTGTTCTCAGGATGCTTACAGCCTCAAGCAGCAGATGTCAATCATCAGTCAGAGCAGCATTTTATTCATGTGCAGACTTCCCTTCCAGACTAACATGCTCCGCTTGACAGGATCCGACAGCAAGATCGGAAAGCTGCAGTTACAGAAACCGGGGAAAGGTTTTATTTCTCAAAGAGCCTGGCGTGGCCAAAGTATGATGGGCAGGAAGTAAAATAACTTGGGTACCGGTTTGGTCTCTAGAGACACTGTACAAGTCAAATCCTATCTCTGGGGCTGAGTTTCCAAATCTGTGAAATGGGCGAGCTGGGTGGGCTGACCTTCCAATTCCGCGCCTTAAGGCTGCCCGGAGGGTGAGCTCCGCCCGGTTCGAGGGCAAGGCCGTGCAGAGCAGGAACTCACAAGGCCCCAGAACAGGGCCCGACCCTAGAAAAAGGGAAAGGACCGGGCAGCAAAGGCCGCGGCTTCGCTCTTACCTGCCACCGGCCGACTCCCCAGTCAGCCAAATCGAACCCTGCAGCCTCCGCCGCCGCTCACTGCCACCCCCTCCAGCTCGGCGCCCCGGCCCGGCCTGGCTCAATCCAACCAACCATGGCCCACAGCCCACAGCTTCAGCCTCCAGACCCGTACCCGCCGCCCGCCCATCCTTATCCGCAAGCGCAAGCGTAAGCGCAAGCGCATGCGGGCCGGAGCTCCGCCCCCGGTCTCGTCCCGGGGTAACCTGGGAAATGGAGTTTACATCTCAAGGAGGTGCTCCCTGTGGTCACGTGATAAAGCTCACCAATTGGCACGCTTCTTACTGCGGAACTGCACCTGGATGTTGGCCAATGAGAGGTCGGCTTCATTTTCCTCCGGACTTGGGACAGGGGCAGTCATGGCGCCACCCGTGAGGTACTGCATCCCCGGTAAGTCAGCGGTGCCCAGAGCGAATCCTGGGCAGGGACGGAGGCAGGAGGGCCCGACGACCAACAGCTTCTGCGGACCCGTGGCTGATGCAGCGTTTTTTCCGCAGGCGAACGTCTGTGTAACTTGGAGGAGGGCAGCCCCGGCAGCGGCACCTACACCCGGCATGGCTACATCTTTTCGTCGCTTGCTGGCTGCCTGATAAAGAGCAGCGAGAACGGCGCGGTAAAGCGGGCGGCTTCCCCTCTTCTCCGTCTCTGCCTTTTTCTTAGGCTGCCTTTGATTTCGCAGTTCTTAGGCAGGGGATCTGCGGGCGCGTCTTCAGTGCCTCGTTCAGTAAAAGAAGTTGGTCTCTTAAGTTTTAACAGCTGTGGTCCCCGCTGCCGGGCACTTAGCCATCACAGAACAGTTTTGTTGGTCCGGCTTGGTTGTGTTGCTGACACTCGGGGAAGCAAGTTGGGGGAAGAGTGGAGGCGAGCTCAGCCCTGCAGTGAGCTGAATCCTGTCCGAATGTCGCCTACCTCTCCGACTTTATCTCGCTCCGCTACCCGCGCCTCACCCTCTGCTATCTAGTACTACTGGCTTCTTTCAGTGTCGCCAGTGCGCCACAGAGCCTTTGTACACACGCCGACTGGAACACGCTCCTCTCTTCCTTGCCTATTCAATTCCTACCTACCCTTCAGATAGCCTCACTAGTATCACTTTCTCAGAGAAGCTGTCCTAGCCACTAGTCGAAAAAAGTTTTGTTTTTGTCTGTTTTGTTGAACACTCACAAAGAGCTGTATTCTTCCCTTTCTAAGCACTTAGCTCAGCATGTAATTAAACACTCAGTTATATCAATAAGTTCCCCATTAGACCCTTCTCCCGTAGACTTCATGAAAGCAGGCCTCACTCCCATAACTTCCGCGCCTAGCACAAGATAAATGCTCAGTAGATGTTTGTTGAATGCATGATTAATATTATTCTCCCTGGTTCCAGAGGCTGATCCACGATTAGCTCAGGATCAGATAAGCAGTTCTTGAAGGAGCAGCTTAAAGACACAGAGCATAGTAGAAAGAGGATTCAGAGTTAGAACACTTCAGTATTGACTAAACCTTGATTCTGCTTTAGATAAGAAACTTAAACCCTCTGGTTTTAGATTCTTCCTCATCTATAAAATGAGAGACTTTTTATTCGATCAATTTGGGAATTTCCTTAGGATTTGAAAGTTTGTTCATTTCATAGCTATACATATAGCTATCTATGGAGCATTTTCATGTGCCAGGCACAGTGCTGACCTCTAGGGATGTTGTAATGAGCCAAATACACATGGTCTCTTATCAGGGGGCACAAACACAAACTGTAAGCAAATATATGCTCGAATGAATGTATGCTTACAAATGTGATTCCTGCTCTGAAAGAATATTACGGGGTACCATGAGAACATGTAATAGGCAAACCCACCCTAGTCAGAAGTGACATTTAACCTGAATCTTTAACCTGAATATTTATATTTATCCTGAATAAAGGATAAATAAGAGTTGAGTGGGTGAGCATAAAGAACAGGTTGAATAGAGATCCTGAGATGGGAAGAAATTTAGTGAATTCATGAAACTGAAAAAAGGCCAGGAGAGCTGAGGCATAGTGAACAAGGTGCCATTATGTATGCTATTATATAACATTTATTTGGAAATTCTAGCCTGTCCAATAAAATGACAAACAGAAAGAAAGATAACTTTGGAGGAAAGAGTCACATTATCCATGATTACAGGCAATATAGTTGTATGCCAAAAAGCTCTAAGAAAATCACCAGAAAACTTAGAACTCGTCTGAAATGGTTAGATTATGTCTTCTAGCAGCTTTCTTCCTGTGGCCCCTTGGCCATCCTATAGCCTAAAATGTCTAAGGCTTTCTGCTGTGGACTGCAAATGGATCTGTAGTCCACCTGCCCTTGTGACCCCAACTGTGGCCCATGGCATTCCTATATTATTCTCAATCCACAGACACTTTTACCCAAGACTTAGCAAGGATATTTATGTTTTATTGTTCTCTCTGTAGCTTCCTGTCATATCTGTGATGAGAGAAACAGAGTCTCAATTACTGCCAGATGTGGGAGCTATTGTAACCTGTAAGGTAAGTTGGTCCTAACCTCCCTGCTTAGGATACTGTCCAATGCTGAAATAATGATCATTGTAGAGCTGCACTGTTCAATATGGTAACCAGTAGCCACATATGGCCATTTAAATTTAAATAAATTAAAATTAAACAAAATTTAAAATTTATTTTCTCACTTCCACTAGGTACATTTCAAGTGCTCAGTAGCCACAGGTGGTTGGTGGCTGCCATATTGGTCAACACAGAATATTTCTATCATCACAGAAAGTTTTACTGGACTATGCTGGTCTAGAGATTTCTAGGATAATGATCAATGAGGTCAAGTTCAAGCTTGCATAGTTCTTTCACAGAGCTGATTCCCTGAGTTTGTAATTTTTTACTTTTGTCTGGGAGACAGGGGCACCAAAGGGTGATAAGGAAGCCCTTTTTTTTTTTTTTTTTTTTTTTTTTTTTGTTTTTATTTATTTGGTTGTGCCGGGTCTTAGTTGCAGCAGGTGGGCTCCTTAGTTGCAGCTCGAGGACTCCCTTTAGTTGTGGCTTAGCTCCTTAGTTGTGGCAGGCAGGCTCCTTAGTTGTGGCTCACGGGCTCCTTAGTTGCAGCATGCGGGCTTCTTAGTTGTGGCATGCAAACTCTTTGTTGCAGCATGCATGTGGCATCTAGTTCCCCAACCAGGGATTGAACCCAGGCCCCCTGCACTGGGAGCACGGAGTCTCAACCACTACACCACCAGGGAAGTCCCAGAAGGCCCATTTTTGAACAACTGAAGCAAAACTCTCTGCAGAGAAACAAAAGATTTGATAAAGTCTTTGAGGGAAAGTACACATTAATGCGATACTGGTCAGTAACTATAACATATCAGTACTCCCTGCCCATCCCCACTCTCTGCCAGTTAAATTAACTTGCAGCTCTTAGTTTTTCTCTATAAATTTCTCCAGCAGAAAATCTATGTGGGGATTCCCTGGCGATCCAGTGGTTAGGACTCCGAGCTTTCACTGCTGAGGGCGTGGGTTCAATCCCTGGTCAGGTAGCTAAGATCCCGCAAGCTGCGAAGCGTGGCCAAATTTAAAAAAAAAAACAGAAAGGGAGAGAGAATGTATGTGTTATTTTGAAAATAACTGGAGAGGCAGTGATCTAAATATTATGCAGCAGCTGAAATGGAGACTTAAATTCTGTTCACACTACAGGGCTCATAGTAAGATCTGTTAAAGGTCTAGCTAGATTTGCTATATACTATAAATACCCTTGTGTATTTATGTTAGACTTGTATATTTTTCAAAACCTATTCCATCTTATTTGATTTCCACAGTAACTCTATTAAGTGGCCAGAGTGGCTCTTATTCCACTTTACAAATATGACTTATACAGGGATAAGTAGGAGTTAACTTGTCTTAAATTCTATACTTAGTAGGGTTGCTTGGACCAAAATCCTAGTTTATTCCCGCCTCCTTCAGCTGCCAACGACTAATACTCACTCTAGTGCTGCTCTTTTCTCTATTGCACAGGTCTCTAGCATCAATTCACGCTTTGCCAAAGTACACATCTTATATGTGGGGTCCACACCACTTAAGAACTCTTTTCGAGGAACTATCCGGTAAGAAGTATTTTTGTCTTCATATTTGCCTCAGCACCTGGAATGAGATTAGGATAGAATGGGAGCCTGGAATTTTTAGGAACAATTACATTCTCTATTCCTGCCCATTTCTCTCTTCCTTTGTGCTTTGATTCTCCCCAGGTAGTAGCCAAAGAAAACGTTAAAACATGTGAGTTAGGACAAAAGGAAAATATTAATGAAATAGGGCTTTAAATAAAACAAAAAGGGTTGAGCTAAGCTGGAGATTAGCATTGTAGGGATCATTCATAGCAAACAAAGTAGAAAGCATTTTAGGAAGTACCTTTCTTTCTTGAATTTAAAATCAGTTAAACCCAAGGACTGTAAAACAATAAAAAGGGTAGTGGGTGAAATGGTAAATTTTTTTCCTATGGGTTCTTGGGAAGGGACAAACAATTCTCGTGAGCTAGATAATTTAACATCTGAGGCTCTTTCCACCCTCAGGATTCTGTGTTGTTCTGTGGTGCTTCTGTTCAAGCTCTCCTAAGGCAGTGAAGTTCCTTATCCTTCGCTGCTAAATCTGATCCACTTTTCTGTAGTGGGAGGTATTGATATTGCTGCTCTGTGTGATCCAAGAATGGGAAATGTGGTTTTCTCCTCCAGGAGAGGACTAGGGATACATCTTCACCCTGCTCCTCTGGGTGGCCGCTGGGTCCCCATTAGGACTTGTTCTCTCTGCTGTTGTAGCTCTTTGTCTGCCAGGAGTCTGCAGGATAATTCTTTCTCACAGATAATTAACCTTTCTGTTAATTCTTTTTTCTTTATAGCAAGGAAGACGTCCGAGCTACTGAAAAAGACAAGGTTTGTTGGTTGGTTCTTTTTTTTTTTTCATGGCTTTAGGAATCTCAATCCTTTTAAATTATTCCAGTGAATTTGAAAAGTCTATGGAAATGTGGAGTCCAAGGAATTTTAAGGTGTTCCCTTCTGGAAGGTGTGGAATTCACTTCACTGTCCCTTTCCTCTTCATATCATTTTTGTTCACTTTGTTGACCAGAGAGGGGCTAGTTTACTCTTTGCCTTTGAAGCCACGTATTTATTCATTGCTGTTTCCTCAGACTTACTCTGGAGCCTTTCAGAGCAACTATAGTACTTTTGTCCAAGTCAGATTCCTGATTAGGTTACTGAGTTCAAAATCTTTCATTTATGTGATGATGCCACAGAAACAATAAAAGTTGTTGATTGACTTGAGTAGTGATGACTTCTACCCTCTGAGATTAGAAGTTGACTCGTTCTGCCAGGGGTGTTAATAGTTTCATGTAGACCTGATTCAGAGCTTTCACTTAACACTTCTGTTCTTTCTTTACAGGTTGAAATTTATAAGAGTTTCCGCCCAGGGGACATTGTCTTGGCCAAAGTGGTATCCTTTATTCCCCTCAGACTTGTGGTCCTTTGTCAAAAGAAGAAATGGAAGTAGAGAAACCACTCAAGTGGCTATGGGAGGGATGGCTTATAACTCTGTTTTCCTTTACCAGTGTGATGTGACTAGATCTCCCTCGGTGATGCACAGTCCAACTACCTCCTAACCACTGCTGAAAATGAGCTGGGAGTGGTGGTGGCCCACAGTGAATCGGGTGAGTTTGTCCATGCTTCCACATGCTTACCTTTACCTGGGAGCTAGGGTTTGGGATTAGTCCATTGTTTTCCCTCATTTCCCTTGTTTTTTAATTATCTAAAAAGCAATACTAGTGTAGATACTTACTACTGAGATTAGAATGATTCTCCTTATATAATCTAAGGAAAAGAGGCGCTCACTCCATAAATCAGTGGCATAAACAAGGTTTTTTTCCTGTATGAGGTGAGGTTCACTAGGCAGCTTGGTGACACTTCAGTTCATACCCAGCTGAAAAGAGAAGAGTCTCAAGCAAATATTTGGGGTCCCATCTCCAACTCCACCTTTTCCCTTCCAGGTGTCCAGATGGTTCCCATCAGCTGGTGCGAGATGCAGTGCCCTAAGACCCACACTAAAGAATTCCGGAAAGTGGCCCGAGTACAGCCTGAATTCTTACAGACCTAAGAAGCCACACTTTACCCCATGCATAGGAGTAAGCTCTTTCCAAGAGTACATGTGTGAAAGTGACATCAGGGTGCCGTTGTCTTCATTCAGGCACCTGGGGCTGGCCAGCAGCCACCTCTAGAAAAATCTTACTCTATAGGCAAAACATTTTTCCTGTGAATCGTTCGGTGGATTTTATCCTCTTGAGTGATAAATTTCTCTTTTGGAGGCACCAGCAAACCAACTGTATGATGGTGGAAATAGCCTGTTCTTTCTGACAGTCTTATAAATATGTATTTTTTGCTGTGAAAAAGAAAACATTTTTACGAAAAGAATTTTATGGTTTCTATTGAGTAGGGAAAAGAATCTAAACAGTGTCATGACATTTAGAGCAGGGTCTTGCCTGGTGGCACCGATTAACAGACATGTGTTATATGCTTTCTTGCTCTAGACAATGCCTAATTGCCAATCTTTTTTGTATATTCTGATGTACATACTTTTGCTTATTGAGTACTTGTTATGTGTCAGGCACTAGGTTAAGTACTTTATATACATTCCCTCATTTAGAGAGATTATGGTATAGTGAAAATGATGGGACACATGTGGTGATTCAGGTAGCATGTTAGTAATTCTGAAAGTAATTTGGTAAAGAAAGTATTACTGATACAGTAGATACTCCAGGAAATGTTAAATCTGAATCGAAAAGAGGTACAGAACACTATCATGTGAAGTGGCCAGGAAAGGATTTGTAACATGAAGTGAAAGGAATTAAAGAACTAAGATAAGTGAGGTGAAGATATTCAGAGCAGAGAGAGAAGCCCAAGCAAAGTGCAGAATCAGGAATGTACACACAAGCTTGAGGACAAGCAAAGGATGAGGGTTAAGCATGGGGAGGTTGCAGAGAGAGTGAAAGGAGAGATGAATTATGTCACTTCTTGAGATGTTATTAGGGAGCCCATGTCTTCTCTGTGAAGTGAGAATGGTTGGGGTAAGGTTTAGAGTCATCCCACCTGGGTTTGTGTCCTCTCATTGCCTTAAGCCGGGTTATACGTTGTTTTGTTTTTTTTAATTGAAATTTTTATTGACATAATTGTAAGTAATTGCAGTTTTAAGAAATAATACAGAGATCCCTTATGCACTTTTTCCAGTTTCCGCCAGTGGTGACATTTTGCAAAATAATAATATGCTGTACTATAGCAATCAGGATGTTGAACTGATACTTAAGCAAATTATTTATTTCTTTAAGTCTGTTTCCTCATCTGGAATAGTATGACCTCATAGGATTATTACGAGGAAATGTATAAAAGTGGTTAGTACACGCCAATATTACTGTGATATATTACTGTTGTTATTATATAACTGATGGCCTTCTATCAGGTATCTACTAAATGCCAGGACTTAATGCTAGATACTTCAGTGTAGTTTGTATTGATATAGTCAGTCTCCTATTGATAGATATTTTTAAACTTTTTTTCTTTTACAGACAGTGCTGCAGGGAAAATCCCTATACCATATATCTTTGTGCATGCCTATGATTCTTTTGCAAAACAGATTCCTAGCAGTATAATGCTGAGTAAAAGAATATGCACATGTAAATTTTTGGTGAGATTCTCCCTTATTGCCTTGCAGAAAGATGCTACCGATTGATTTTCTCAACAGTGTTAGCCATTTTACTTACGTTATCTCTGAACTTCACAGTGACCCGGAAAAGTAGCAATTATTTCCACATGTTACAGATAAGTAAACTAAGGCTTAGAAAAATTAATAAATCTCACAGACATCAAGAGGCAGAACAGTGTTCAAACTCAGATCTGTTTTACTGTAAAGCTTGGGCCCTTCCTTCTGTACCATGGTGCCTCATTCTTCCAAGTATTGAACAGAAACCTCAGGCATGCAATTAGAGGCTCTCCAAATTGACACTGGTTAATTATATGTGCTTGTTGGACATCATTCATTCATTATATAAATATATTCGAGCAACTCCTCTGCCCACCACTGCTCCAGGAACTAGGGAGTAAAGCAGTGAACATGATAGAATCCTTTCCTTGTGGAGCTTACATTTCTAGTGGGGGGGGGACCATTGGTGGGAGGGGAGACAAATGAAAAGTAAACAAATACGGAAATGTTATAATTTCAAACAGTAATTTTAAAAAGTGTCATAAAGAAGAACATTTGAAACAACTGGGTAATGGCCTTCTGATTTGCTGCGAACCCGGTTAGATTTTTCTCACCCTTAACCACGCAATATTGTATTACATGTTTGTTAGTTGTGTGCGTGTCTCCCCTACTTACCTTAGCTTTAAGGGCAGCATGCTGTCTTCTCTATCTTCAAATCTCCAGTACCTGGTACTGTGATTAACACGTAGCAAATGCTCAATAAAATTTTTTTGAGTGTACTCATAGCTGACTGAATAGCTATGCCCAAACAGTGATTGATATGTAGTCATGGTGATATTTGTTAATCTAGAGACAGGGAGGATATACTTTCTGTGCCTTGGAAAAGTGGTTCTCAGCCTGGGTTAGGTGAACTTCAAAATTGCCTGTAAGTGGTAAAGGGGTAGCAGGGGGAGTGCAGGGGGAAAAAAAGACTGCAGGTGCCCTAGCTCTGCTCACAAATCTCATGGTTGAACCTGTGGGTGTTAAGGGTTTGTTCAGCTCCACAGGTGATTCTGATGTGCTACTCTGGCTAAGAAACACTGTCTTGGAGGGATAGTAGTTGTTGGCCTCCTAGCCATAATGGTAAATGAGGATGGCTTTCTGTTATTTTCCTGCCCATAAGGCAGGAGTTCTAGCCAGGAGTCTAAGTTGCAAGGAATGGAGACTGCTGTAAACTCAAGTGATGTCAGGACATAGAGTAGTAGTAATCAAAGCTGATCCAGCCTGATTTGGGTGAAGAGCACTTGATCAAACAAAATTACCAACTTCTGGTCTAAGATTTAGTACAAGCTAAGTAAACTAACATCCCACCAGGCTACTGGAGACTTAAATTACTAAAGGTCTTCCTAGGATTAATGTGTAGATCAAATAAAAAACTAAACTTGAAAAGCAAGATGCTTAAAAGTACTTAAATTTTAGAATAAGAATCTTTGATTTAGCTGCAGTAACATTCATCTGGGTTCCAGTACTTAGTAGTGTACCTTCTGGCAAGTTTCTGTTATCGTTTTCAGCATGTTTCCCCTTCTGTAAACTAGGGATGCCAGCCCTTTCAGAGGTTGTCAAGATTGGAGATTATGTAGGTAACGTACTCACCCAATGGCTAGCATAGAGGCACTCCATAAGAGCTTTATAGATGGTGTTGCTTGCTCCTACTAGAAGAGAAAGGCATTATGGGCTTTCTCATGTTCCAGTGATCTTTTCAAAGGCCTTAGAGAAAAGGTAAACGTGAGTAGTGCCCCTTCCCTATTACGTATATAATTAGTCGGCCCTCCCTATTCATGGATGTGAAACCTGTGAATACGGAGGGCCAACTGTACTACTTAGTTTTACATAAGGCACTTTAGCTTCTGTTAGTTCTGGTATCCACAGGAGTCCTGGAACCAGTCCCCCACTGCAGAGACCAAGGGATGACTGTGTATCCCTTTTCTCCTGCATGTGTAACTTTTGAGGATGTTAATTAGTTGACTGATAGGGTTAAAATTTTAGGGGCCAAAAAGAAAGGTGTGAATCAAGTTTAAAAGTTACTAACAAAAAAAGGGTTGGCTTTTTTAAGTCTAGTAAACAAGCATTTACCTTACTCTAAAGAGGGCATAATAGTTTCAGAATTTGATTTTCCAGTGTTCGGTAACCAGCACCACTGAGCAAGAGCTGTAGAGAGGCAACAGGAATACAGAGTTCAGCTCTCCAACACTGAAAACCCAATGAGATACATGATACTTGGACCAGGCTATGTAAAGTTGTGACTGGTTGTCCTAAAAGCTCTTAATCTGTCATACAAGGACTTGGGTAATGAGAGACATTTCAAGTTGAATGTTTGAGTTGATTTCCTCAGATAAGACATACCACACATGACACAGAAAATATTGCACATCACTCCTTTATCATACTGACCTGGAAAAAAGATCTACTACAGTTATGCTCAAAGGAGTACTGGGCCTAAGTGGTGGGCCAAGCAACTGGAACATGATTCAGAAATCAGGCACAGTGAAAGACACACTTGGATGTGATCAAGAGGCATTCCGCTGCCATAAAACAATAAGGCGGGGGAGGGATTCTAAAACACACAGCAGGATGAGCTCCTACACCTTAGGAGTCAAGAAGCTTATCCCATGACGGTGTAAGGAATGGCTCATTTTCTGATGACCACATGTGGGAATATTTCAACCGCCACTAGAAACCCCAGAAGGGTTTTTTTTTAATTTATTTATATATACATATAAATTTTTCTTTTGTAAAAGTAAATGCAACACATAAACATTCAGGATTGATCCCAATCTTTTGGAGTCAGGGAGGAAGTGTTTGATTGAATCACCATGCAGGTTACATTCATCTTCCACTGGAATGACTAGAGCCCCCAGTCACCTGAAAAGAACAGTGCCCAGCTAGCCTCTGGGAACACAAATAGGCACTCTTGCTTCTCCTCATTGGTCACACCTTGGCATGGTTCCTCCCTATCCCCTACTCAAGCAGGTCCTTAGTAATAAACAAACCATTAGCAACGCCCCGCCCCAGTTACTACCTCTCAACGCTCTTGGATAAGTCTTCCCTTGGCTTGGACTGAGGACCATGTCCCAGAGGTGCCATTCTGACTAGACTGTATGAAGGGAGTGGGTGCAAGAGAGAAAATGGCTAAAATGAAATTGGGAGCCACTGCTCCCCATCCGCAGCTACAGCTTAAGATGCCTAACAGATGTCGTCAGTGTGACGTGTGCAGGGGAGAGGTGCAGAGGAATGGATGGGCTTGGGAGGAAGGGTAATCCTTGGGAAGGTAATCTGCTGCTCGACCTCACTTCTTGGCCTTGCCCTGGGCAGCCACAGCCTCCATGGCTTTACGCACGGTCTCTTCATCACCCAGGAACTGCACTGGCTTGATGGGCTTCAAGTTCTTGTCCAATTCGTAGACAATGGGAATGCCAGTCGGCAGGTTCAGCTCCATGATAGCCTCCTCGGAGAGACCTGAAAATACACCCCGCTATGATCAGTCAAGCAAGATATGAATCCACAGACCTCTCCAGCGTTGCTATTCATTCTCCAGGTTGGGAAACAGGTCCTCCAAGGACTTTCGTAGGAATTAAAACAAGACAACCTTTCTGGTATTTGTCATAGCAGTAATGATCTGTGTTATAGTAGATCGCTCACCCAAGGAATGCCCCCGTAAGTTATTTCTCAGTCACTGAAAAGCAAGAAAAAAGGATGAAAGGTATGTCTCCCAAAGTGAGATCTGGAAGCCCATAGTAAAGCAGGACTATACATATCTCAAATGTCCTATGTAGTCCATCCAGGCTGCCAAAACTCAGCACATCTGGGCCTCTAGGCCCTTGGGTGAAACAATTTAAGATGCAAATTGAGATTCATCTGTGGAGTTGAACCAGGTTGTGATTAAGAAGGATTTTTATCAGCAGTTTCGACCGGTAATCCTAGTCTAGAGGTAGGCATCTCAAACTTCCATGTGTATCTGAATTACCTGGGTGATAGATGCATCTTCTCCATCAGGTCTGAAGTGGGGCCTGAGGTTCTGCATGTGTAATAAGCACCCAGTGGGGTCCGGCCGCCTCTGCTTCTGCAGAGGATGCTTTGAGAGACAAGGATAGAGAGTGTGTCTCTACTAGGAGACAATCTGGACTGTCTCTAAGGCTAGCAACATGTCCAGCCCTTTCCTGAAGGTCTCCTTCGTACTAAATAAGTCCAGATTAGTGACAGTTCTGCTTTAGCCCTCTTTGAGGGCCCCTCTGAAAAACGTACATACCCTCCAGATGCTTGACGATGCCCCGAAGGCTGTTGCCATGGGCTGCAATCAGTACTCGTTTCCCCTCCTTGATCTGGGGAACTATTTCTTCATTCCAAAAGGGCAGAGCTCTTGCAATAGTGTCCTTCAGACTCTCACAGGAGGGCAGCTGATCTTCAGTGAGGTCTGCATACCTACGATCCTAAACAACAAAAAATCCAAGCGTATCAGTTATTACCAGTTGCATCCATTCTGCCTATTCCTCATCCCCTGAAGGATCAAAGTGATGGGTGAAAGTCTCTCACCAGGGCACTGAGAGCTTGGGAAAGGGGATAATTATTATCCTGCCCCTCCCTCCCCCATTACCCTCCATAGGGAAGACTGACAGTTCAAAAGAAACATAACTTAGGAAAGGAGAAAAAAAAAGGCTACAAGGCTCTAACCAATTCACTTTATCTTGCAATTGGCTTAGGAAGGCCCTATCAGCTATGGATGGGTTTTTTTAAAACATGGCAGTAGATGTGAAAAAGGTATATTCTTTTTAGATAAACAACATAAACTCTTAACTAAATCTTTTAACAAGTGGAGGTCATTCCTTGGAGAAAGGGGATTACAATTAACTATTTTAGGGAATTCCCTGGTGGTCCAGTGGTTGGGACTCTGTGCTTTCACTGCCGAGGGCCCAGGTTTGATCCCTGGCTGGGGAACTAAGATCCCACAAACCCCACAGCCAAAAAAAAAAAAAAAAAAAAAGAAAGAAAAGAAAAAAGTAACTATTTTATCATAAATTAGAAACTCAGTGGGTCTAGGCAGACCCTAATAAAAGCTAAAACAGTGAAGCCCAGATTCTAACACCCTGGTCCTGGGTGGAGCGAGCCAAACCTCCATTTGTCCATACCTTACTGATGTTGCTATAGAAGGGATGGTCGGGCTCCATCGGAGGTGGTGGGACATCATAGGAGCGCCTCCAGATCTTTACCTGGGCCTCACCGTGCTTGGCAGCAGTTTCTGCCTTATTGAGGCCAGTCAGACCCCCATAGTGTCGCTCATTAAGGCGCCAAGTCCTCACCACTGGCAGCCACATCTGGTCAATGGCATCCAGCACTGTCCAGAGGGTCCGAATTGCTCTCTTCTGCACTGAGGTGAAGCAGATGTCAAACTCATAGCCGGCATCTGGAAATTATAAGTTCAAAGTGATAAGCTAATCAGGTCCACTCTAGAGCAAGAATTCTCTTTCTTTCTTTTTGGCCGCACCATGTGGCTTGTGGGATCTTAGTTCCCCAACCAGGGATTCAACCCGGACCCTCGGCAGTGAGAGCTGTAACCAGTGGACCACCAGGGAATTCCCTAGAGCCAGAATTTTCTTACATATAAATTTCATCACGTACAGACAACCCAAATGAAAATTATTTGGCTAAATATTTTATTTTGTACACCCTAGCAGGAAAAACAATATTCTGCCTTCGGGGAAGATAAAATTTGTTGATTTATGTTGCAGTTGACAATATACTTCCCAGTGGTTCCCCAATAATTCATCTAACCCAAGGCCCAAATGTACTGTCAACCAGCTAACCTGAGATCTGGGCTACTTTTCCTAATCCCCAGAGTGCTGTGCTTAAGCACACTTTAAGAATTTATTTGCTTTAATTCTTTCAAGGTAAAGATTCAAAAAACTTGGAATCTCTTAATAAATATAATAGCTAGTACTTATAGAGAGCTTACCATCTGTCAGGCACTGGACTGAGTACTTTGTATGTGTTTTATTTAGTCTTCATAACAATCCTGTAAGGTTACATCATTACAACCCATCTCACCAGGTGAAAATAGAAACTAGAGGAGTTAAGCAAACTATCCGAGCTCACAGCTATTACACAAAAGAGGTTAAAACCCAGGTTGTATGACTCTAAAATCTAACTCACAGGGGACTTCCCTGGTGGCGCGGTGGTTAAGAATCCACCTGCCAAAAAAAAAGAATCCACCTGCCAAGGCAGGGGAAACGGGTTCGAGCCCTCGTCTGGGAACATCCCACATGCAGCGGAGCAGCTAAGCCCACGAGCTACAACTACCAAACCTGCACTCTAAAGCCCGCGAGCCGCAACTGCAAAGCCCACGTGCTGCAACTACTGAAGCCCGTGCGCCTAGAGCCCGTGCTCTGCAACAAGAGAAGCCTGTGCACCGCAGCAAAAAGTTAGCCCCCGCTCGCCACAACTAAATAAAGCCCGAGCCCAGCAACAAAGACTCAACGCAGCCAAAAATAAATAAATACATCAATAAATTTATTTTAAAAAAATCTAACTCATAACCACCACCTCTAGCTATCTCCATAGTTTGCTAATTTCTAAGGATCCTGATGTTTGTATTTTAGTTAGAACTGTCATTTCTGATTGATAATTATTAACATACTTCAGTCCTCTCTAACCTCTGGTCTAGGAGAAATGGGATTTTGAACTCTCAACAATCAGGACACAGCAAGAGCTCTTAGAGGATGCTGATAAAACTAGTTTGTTGCATGAAATTATACCTTCCCTAGAGTATGGAAATCACATCACAACCTCTTCATCCACAGTTCCTTTCTGCTATTGTCAAATTACCTCACTATCCAGGGAATATAATCTACCTACGTCAATTGTTAAACCAAGTTTAAGAGAAGCCACTCATTGGAGAAAGAGCAAATGCTGTGCACTGTCTGATGCATTTGTAAATGGACCTCTCCTCCATACACAGCGGTTACTGAGGGGTGGTATCAAGTTATATTGGCCCAACCAGTAAGTTACAACTATTTGTCTTCATGTTTCACAAACGATTATTCTCCCTCCCACTTTAATGGGGAGATGGCCCTTTCCTTAAGTAGTGGACCAGGAAAACATTCCTGTTTTCTTCCATGAGGCTACAAGGCCCTCTTTGAAATTCAGCACAAACTTTCCTGCACATTGCCTCATGTTGAGATGGCCAACAGTAACTAATGAAATGTGAAGTGAATTTTCCTGCCAGCCGTTCAACTGAGAATAAGGCCAGTAGGAACTACACTGATGGGGGAAGGGAGAATTAATCACCAAGAAACTCACCACAACCCACAAGGGAAAAGACACAGATTTCATCACTAAGGCTCACTGACAAGTGCGAGTAGACTCACTTACCATCCCCTCCCTAATCTTATGGGGAGGAATGGCTCCCCAATAAAAGGGAGTCACTGGGAATTGAGTATCCACAGTGCAAGCCTCAGCTCCCATGCTGAAAAGCTATTGGTTGTTTCACTGCATTTTCCACTTGCAATGGAGTGCTGCACATCGGATACACAGGTCAGTCCCTGAGGAAAAGAGCAGTTCCCCTTACAACTCTTAACAGAGAACTCTAAATCCTCTTCCTTCAACTTGGCCATCAAACAAAAGCATAGTCTAGGCCACTCCCAGGGATGGGGTTAGCTGGTGTTGTGCAGTGTGGACTCCATCCGCCCCCCAGGAGCAAGACGGCATGGGAAAACTCAGTTCTTGGTAGCTTCCTCCTGAAATCATTCAAGATTTTATAAACCCTATAATACTTAAAGCCCTGGTGAATTTAATGTTATTTTAGGTCTTTTACAGTATTAGATTATTCATATGGTCTTCATCATTCAGTTTTTGCTTTTGGTCTTTCACTTTTTATTGAATCATCTGTGATGCCCCTAAACAGTTATTAAAATTTTAAATGGGATCTCTTTTGAAACTAATGCTACTAACATTTACTTAAAAACTGAAATAGGGTCTGTTATTTTAAGATATTACAAGTTAAGGCATTTGATCAGTCTTTAGAGGACAGCTGCAATTTGCTTTGTCCTAGGCTAGTCATCAGCAAACCACCACAGACCCATACAGTTCTTCCTGCCAGACAGCAGGAGAGAAAATGGCCTCCTTTACCAGCACTTTCCCTATCCTGGCCTCTCCTAACCGGTATGAGGTCACACCAGGCCATCCCAAAGTATTCACACACATCCCCAGCAGGATTACATTTCCCATACTTTCCGAACCTTTGCTTCATTTCTAAAGGATCTACAGTGAAGGCAAGAAGCTAGAGAGAGCAAACTGGGGCCAAATACCTGATTCACATCAGCCAGGAATCAGTGACCCTTTTTAATGGCTGCTGCTTTGTCCAGAGGTTAAAAGGGAGCAGGGAAGGATTGGTGGAAGCACCTCCTCGGTCCAGAGACGCTTTGAATTGCTGGCAGCAGGGAATGCTTCCTTATTAGCGCTTCAAAATCACAAAGAGCTGTCTGCCAGCGGGGGCAAGCCTGGGTAAGCCAGCTTATCTCATTGCCACTTCCACCTTTGCCCAAACAGCCTACCAGTTCCTCGCACTTACCCGGTACTCAACCCCAGAACAGAGGCCAGGGTGGCAGACTAGGAATAAGATGTGACCTTGGACAAGTCATCTTTCCAATCCTCACTTTCCCAACTAGAAAAGAGGGCCAGGGAGGGATGGGAAGGAGGGGAATAAAACCTGTATAATTTATAGGGCTGTGAAGAGGATCTACTCAAATCATTCATTTACTCAATTACATTTGTGGACGCATTTTGGACACAGGATTTGCGGAATGCTGGTAAACAGCATTCTACACAAGCACGTGGATGTCTTTGTACCTAGAGCCTGCTGGTCGTCCCCCGCCCCTCCCCGGCCCCGGGGGCCGCGTCACTCCCCCGCAGCGGGGAGAAGCATGTGGCCTGCCGCTTCACCAAGATCCCCAGCATCCTCTTGAGTAGACTTGGTTATAGCTGCTGGAAGACACCGGGCATCCCATTTAGCAACCCGTCCCCGAGTTACTAAGTGCTCGGACTAGGAAAAAGGGGACTTTCTCAAGGCTGTGTCGTGGAGAGCGCAGCTGCGGAGCTACCGCCCGGGTCCTCTTCCTGGCACTGCCCCTCACACTCCGCTGGGTGACCTTGAGCAAGTCGGTCCCCCACCCTGGGCCCATTTTTTCAACTGTAAAATAAACTTTTGGAGAGAAGGGGCTCACCGAGGGGGCGCGGGGGCGGCCAAGTGGCCCTCACCCAGCGGCGCCTGCCCGAGCCTTCGCAGCCCCCACCCACTGCCCCGGCCCTCTCCGCACCTCGCAGCGCCTGCCCACCGCGCTTCGCCTCCTCGTGCCCGGCCGGGCTCAGGTCGGCGTCGTACCAGCCGCTGAAGCGATTCTCCAGGTTCCACGCGCTCTCGCCGTGCCGGATCAGCACCAGCTTGTAGGCGGCCATGGCTGCGGCTCGGGGTGCGGCGCAGACTGGGGCTCACCGAGATTCCGGAGTCGCGGCCTTACCCCGGCCGCGCCTGCGCGCTCGCGCTCCACCGGCCCGCTCCCGCTCACTTGCTCAGCCAAATCTTTCCACTGGCTCGGGGCCGTCCTCCGCCCGCCGGATGTACGCATGCGCCCCGTGCGGACGCTGCAGCCGCCAGGGGGAGGGGGCGCCCTCCAGAACGCCAGGGCGCATGCGGCCTCCGTCGTCGGCCCCGTGTCCGCCGCGGTAGTCACGGAGCGCACGTAAGCGCCGAAGGGAGGTGGGACCTTCGGACCGTTCCCGGTTGTGCCCGCTGGCCGGAGTGTGGTCGTATTGCCGTTATTCATAAGCCCTTCGTTGTAATCAAATGGTCTTTTATCATTTGAATCGCGCTTGGCTCGGCCAGGTCACACTTTCCCATCCATACGCAGGGTGTGATTCACACACCTGTGTTACAATCTTCACTCTTCCATTTTATTCGCTTTGTATCTCGCTTAACCTCGCTCAGCCCCATCTGTAAATGGACGTAGTAAATACTTAGCTGGTGCCTATCTACCTGGAAGGTGCTCAGTAAATGGTGGTTGTTTCTATCTCATTTCCATGGACACTGATCTCCATAACGACACGGGTTCTGACCGCTGGTTCGAAAGCCACGCTCTTTATCTAACACACGGCCTTTTGTCCCACCTTCTTCTAGTTTCTCACAGCCTCTGGCCAGTGCTTCCTGGACCAACCACAGTGAAGCAAATTCTAGGCCGATCAAACACTCCAGGAAGAGAAGAGTTACTGCCTGTGCCTGCCCTACACCCAATCACAGTTTCAGTATCTGCTTTATCTGGACAGCTCTCTGGTGCCCATGCCCCTTTTCCTGGTTTATTTCAATCTAGCCACTTTATTGAGCACCAAACATGAATCAGGCAGTGGGCTAGGGTCAAAGATGGGTTGAATGTGTTTTCTACCCTTCATAGCAGGTGGAGTGCAAATAAGACCCACATGGAAACAGCTAACAATGAAATTGTGCCGTGTGCTATACTTTGACAGATTATAGAAAAATTTTCAGCATGCACTCGTAAAGCACCTACTACATGCCAGGCAGTGTTATGAGTGCTTTACAAACATTAGCTCATTTAATCCTCATATCCTCATGATGACCTTATGAGGCTAGTACTATTGTGTCCCTATTTACTGATGAAGAAACTGAGGGATGAAGTAATTTGTCTAAGGTTATAGGAACCAAGATTCACGCCTAGTATGGCTGGCTCCCAAGTCCACGCTTATCTGACCTACTACTCTCTGCGGCCTCCACGTATTTGTTGCATTTTAGGCATTTGTTGACTGAAGAGTGGGAAGGTTTGAGAGGCAGAGAAAAGGCACTTTGGGAATGACATGAACCAAAATACATAAGACTGGCTTTTAGATATGTCATCTACTGTTTGTGAAAGTTTAGCGTGTCAAGTGTTTTAATGTATTATCTCAACCTTCCAGCAATTCATATAATATAGGTACTATTATAGCTCCATTCCACAGATGAAGAAACTGAGGCCCGGGGAAATAATTTGTCCAAAGTCACAGCTCGGAGCAGAAGTGAAGAAGAAACCAAGATTCAAACCCAGGCAGGGCAGTGGCCTAGCGTGCACTCTAGCCACACCTTCCTCCTCTGCAGCTGGGAGAAGATGGAATTCAGGAAGGTGACTGGGATGCGGTCCAGCACTAAAAGCTGCACTTGGAGCTTACAGTCTCCCAGGGCTGCAAAGCAAGAACTGTCCTGGAAGGCTTCCTTGTTCAAGCTCCTGGCATGGCCCACATGGGGGACCTTGGAAGAATCCCTCTTTGGAAGTTCTCCCTCTGGTCATTCCTTCTGCTTGGTCATCCCAGTACTGATGCCCAGGCCCTCCCAGGGTTTTTCACACCAGCAAATAGCCATAAATAATAATAATGTATTATTAATAATAAATACTATTAGCAATGTGATCAAGAAGACAAAAAAGATTTAATGAGGTACCGATTTAGAGCATATGAATCTGAGGGTCTATGGACAGATTTTCTCTCCAGGAGGTTGCCTGGTAAGGGATCCCTTCCCCACTGGGATTGGAACTGAGCAGATAACTAGGATACTTTGGGCAGGAGGCCAAGGGCTTCTGTGCCACCAGCCTTGGGAAAGAGCCCGGGAAGTCCTACTTTATTGCTTTCACCAACCCCTTCTGCCTCCAGAAGGGATCTCTCATCTCCTTGGAGTTCTGAGGAGCTCTGATTAACTCACAGCATATCTACCTTGGAGCATCAGAGATTTTTTTATGTATGTGTCAGATCCACTCAACTAGAAACTCCTTGAGGGTGGGTACTGCATCTCTATTTTATACACCCATACACAAGCACTAAGCATGATGCCTTTGCCCATGGCCAACTCCCTGAGTGTCCTTGAGTGTCAGAGCTAGGAGAGACCTTGATAATTCTCCACTGCAAGTCCCCACCTCCAGCCACCTCCAGTCCACATGTAACAGATGAGGAAAGTGAGGTGAGCCTTTCAAAAGCACAGGAGATGAGCAGGGGACTGGGTTCATAAGTGAGAAGTCAGAGGCAATCCACGGAGAAGGGCCCCAGAGTTGGAGCTTGCTGTGTCAGGGAAAGGCAGGAGCCTGGAGAAGTCTGGAAAAGAAGGGGGCTGGGGGGAGCCACGTGAGGACTGTGAAGGCTTTGCAGCTGGAAGCCAGAATTCCTGGGCAGAGATTGGGATTCATTCAGCATCTACCACAGCATCACAAATCTGGGAAGAAGCTTAGAGCCTATCAAACCAAGATTTCTCAAATGACAGTAAAGGGTAAGGATAAACCAGTGTATGTTGCCCTCTACTACTTTTTTTTTTTTAAATCTTAATTGTTATCTCTCCTGAACACAAGACACACAGACATTTGTCAGGGCTGATCCCTGGGCCCTTCTAAAGAAGTGGGTGGATACAGGAGCGCATTCACATAACCTGAGAACGGAGCAGTGTGAAGGCTCTGATCACAGCTTGGGGGCAGCTTGGGGAACAGCCTGAGGGACCCACTGCACAGCTCCCAAACAGGTCACCTCCTTCCCTCCCTGCCCGGCAGGGAGCAACGATGGCCAAATAAGCCCTCCTTCCTGCATGGCGCATGGGGGTGGGGGCCTGTGCTCCAGAGCCTTCTTTACTCTCATCTCCTGGTCAAGGACATTCATCAGTGACAGCTCTCATCTCTTCCTGGGGCCCCCAGCCAACCTCTAATCCCTGAACTCTTAGGGCAGACAGCCTCCCTTCTAGCTCAGTGCTCTAATTCCTCAGGCCTCAGGGAAATTCCCAGGACTCGAACAGCTTCCAACCACCAAGCTTGTTGGTTCAGCTGCTACGAAAACTCAGATAATCAGTGATCACAGCCCTATTGCCCCCGCTTGTCCCTTAAAATAATAAAGGCCTCTCTCAAGCTTCCCTTCCCATTTATTTTTTTCTGCAGAAGGGTAACGCCCTTATCAAGTACCAAACATTCAGTGAAGGACCCGATTTAGAATCCCCGTGGGGCGAACCGCGTTTTCTACTGGGTGGAAGGTGGGGCGGGCGGCTGCCGTTCAGCCCACAGGACTCCCCATCAGGACGTCTTTATTTGTTCAACATCTTGCAAACTCATCGCGTGATGCTCAGATCTCCCCAGCTCAGCTGGTACCTCAGGAGGAGAGGACTCCTGCCTTGGAAAGTGAGCCCAGATGATTGTGGCTTATGTCTCAAGACTCTGAGCTTCTAAGAGAGGAACTAGGGCTTCAAGGAAGGGTAAAACACATGCTTCACAGCCTTCTACAGTTGCCATCTGAAGATAGAGCTGGAACTGGCTGGAACTGGCTTCCTACAGCTCCCCTGACAAAACCCTTTCTTCTCCAACCTCAAAACCCAGCTTCAGACTTGAGTGTCCAGCCCAGCCATAGTAAAAACCCTTCTCCAGGGATTATGGAACTCTCAGTCTCTGAAAAGAAACCACCAGGGGTGCACGAGGTCCTCTGCCTCTAGGCCCTGTGTGTAAGAACTATGATGATAAAAATGCTCAAAACAGGGCAATAAGCCAACCCGTCTATTCTCCTTCACATCAAACTGTTTTCCCAGTTTCCCAAACATAGACTCCTCTGTTTCTTTGGATTAAATTCTAAGTGTAAAACAGACATCTCATTAATTTGAGATGTCTGTTTTTTGTGATTAGCAGTAAACTTTTGATGTTTGACTACATGGGTTTTTTTTTGGGGGGGGGTTGTTTTTTTGTTTTGTCTTTTCAGCAAACACGATTATGTATCCTGGCTCCACCCTTACCTTCCCAGAGCAGTTCCTCAGAGCTATCTGAGAGGCTGTCTCCCTGGCTATAGTCCTCAGTAAGGTGCCCAGATAAAATTTCATTCACTCCTAGGTCTTATTTTTGACTTGACACGTGACGTTCCCCCAGGCCGGGACCTTCCCCTGCTATACAACTAATTTCCCTTGTCCCTTATTGGGATCACCCCAGGCCCAGGATTTGGAGGGAGATGACAGAAACTGGACCTTATTGCCACTGCCTGGACCAGGCAGGTGTCTCGCCCCAAACAGCCCCTAAATTCCTCTGGAGATTTAACCCCTTGAGAAACATGGTCCATCGTTAAAGTAAAACGCCCCTGTGGGGGAGGGGTGAATGGTTTAAGCCAGCTGTCACTTGAGGAAAAAAAAGTTCTCATACCCCAAAGACTGTCCTGTTGCCATGGCAACAAGTAACCACCCCAAAGGGTGTTAAACCATTTAAGCAATGATAACTCATCTCCCTTTAATTGAACAACGACAGTTTGCCTCAGTGACCACTCTTCTGTAAGCCAGCCAATCAGCAACAGCCACACTTCAGTTCACCAACCAATCCCTAAAGTCTCCCTTCCCTAAGCATGCCCATCACTGACCTTCACACCTCCCAGCACCGCATAGCGGGTCACTCCCCTGCTCCACTCAAGGAGATTGCCCCACAGACAGTGCTCTGTCTTCCTGAAGTAAGTCAGAGATTCAGCTTCTTGTTTCAGCTATTGAGAGGTGGTGTCTTCCATAGACACCCTCCACTAATATTCTGGAATGTCACCTCTCTGGGAGTAATTTTTCCTCCTTTCAAGGGCTATTGCTAGTCTCTATGATGTCTTGGTTAATTAGAAAAAGACCAACCCTTCTTCTAGACAAGGCTCCAATGAAGATGGGATTTCAGATCCCTCAGCTGGGAAACTGAGCAGTCCACAGTCTGCACAACTGCACACTGCAACCCTGCTCATCCCTCATAACTGGTCAGTCAGTGAGTGCTGCCCATTCCACCTCCTAAATATACTTTTCAATCTATCCTCTCCTCTTTGCTCCCACTGCCACTGCTTTGGTGTCAGACCTCATTCTTTCTTGCCTGTACTGGTGCAGTAGTCTCTAACTGGCACCCACCTCTAGAGCAAACATGTTATGGTACCCCTAGCCTCTGTGCCTTTGCAGCTGCTGTTCCCTTGGCCTGACCCATACCTCTAACTTTCCTTTCAGGTCAACTTCAAGTCACTGTGCAGCTCCAATGTCACTGCAATGGACTGAATGTTTACGTCCTCCCTAAATTCATCTCTTGAAATCCTAACCCTCAATATGATGGCAGTAGGAGGTGGAAGCTATAGGAGGTGATTAGGTCATGAGGGCTCATGGGATTAGAACCTTATAAAAGAAAGCCCACAGTGTTCCCTTGCCCTTTTTGCCATGTGAGGACACAGCAAGAAGACAGCAGTCTATGGATCAGGAAGTGGCCCTCACCTGACACTGAATCTGCCTGTACCTTGATCTTGGGCTTCCCAGCCTCCAGAACTGTGAAAAACAAATTTCTGCTGTTTATAAGCCACCAAGTTTATGATATTCTGTTATAGCAGCCCGAATAGACCAAGACTGTCACTTTTACCTGAAAGCTGTCCCTGACTCTCCTCTGAGGCCTGCCCACACCCAGCCGGCCTTGAGGCTCCCGTCCTCCTGGGTGCACCTGGATGATGGCACTGATCATCACCACCAGGTGTTTTTGCTGCCACCCCAACCAGCCGGCCTTGGGGCTCCCGTCCTCCTGGGTGCACCTGGATGATGGCACTGATCATCACCACCAGGTGTTTTTGCTGCCACCCCAACCAGCCTGTGAGTGCTGGATGTGAGAACTAGGCTACTTTCATCTCTTTGTAACCAGCTGGTCATGAGGCAAAGGACTTGAGAGAAAAGTAAGTTACAATTCCAACTCTACCATTTAATGCTGTTGGGAACTTAAGCAAGTTACTTGACTTTCCACAGCTTTGGTTTCTCCATCTGTAAAATGTGGATAATGATGTGAAAGGAAAATCAAAATGGAGTCAGTGTTGCTAAGACAGCACTCTGAAATGGAGCTGGGAGGCCTCTGAGGAAGTGTGACTTATGCATGTCTAGGCCTGGATAGAAATCTGACTTCTGAGCACGTATTACCTTAATGCAGGCATCCAGGACATCTGCCCAATGTTCCAGAAACTCAAGGTATTTATCAGACCCTTACCATAAAGCACTTGTGACAGCCTATCCCTTAAGGACAAACATCTCCTTTCTTGTGCCAGAGTGCAGCCTGTGGCTTTTGCCTTTAAAAGCCCCTGACTCCCTTCCCTGGAACACTCTTTAGGTTTCACCCAAATTTGTGTCTCTAGAATTGCAATTCTTAAGAACAAAATAAACTCTCCCCTTATTTGCAGCCTTGTATGTCTGTGTGTGTGTGTTTATTGTTGTTATTGTTGTTTGGTTGACAATAATAACACCTCCTGCACAGCCTGGTTGTGAGGACTCAGCAGGATCATGAGTGTAAGATGCTTCCGAAACTTCCTATTAAAATTCAGACCCCTGGGACTTCCCTGGTGGCGTGGTGGTTAAGAATCTGCCTGCCAATGCAGGGGACATGGGTTCGAGCCCTGGTCCGGGAAGATCCCACATGCCGTGGAGCAGCTAAGACCATGTGCCACAACTACTGAGCCTGTGTGCCACAACTACTGAAGCCCATGTGCCTAGAGCCTGTGCTCCACGGCAAGAGAAGCTATCGCAATGAGAAGCCCACGCACTGCAGCAAAGAGTAGCCCCCATTCACAACTAGAGAAAGCCTGTGCACAGCAACGAAGACCCAACGCAGCCATAAATAAATAAATTTATAGAATAAAGTTTAAAAAAAATTAAAAAAAAATAATTCAGACCCCTTAGCCTGGCCCTCAAGGCCAGACAGAATCTGTTCCCAATCTACCTTGCCAGTTTTACTTTCAAAAACTCACCTTCTGGGGCTTCCCTGGTGGCGCAGTGGTTGAGAGTCCGCCTGCCGATGCAGGGGACACGTGTTCGTGCCCTGGTCTGGGAGGATCCCACATGCTGCGGAGCGACTGGGCCCGTGAGCCATGGCCGCTGAGCCTGCGCGTCCGGAGCCTGTGCTCCGCGACGGAAGAGGCCACAACAGTGAGAGGCCTGCGTACCGCAAAAAAAAAAAAAACAAAAAAAAAAACCTCACCTTCTCATCAAAGATAGCCCTCTGATGGTGACTTACCTGGTGGCCTAGAGGGTAATACTCCACGCTCCCAATGCAGGTGGCCTAGGTTCAATCCCTGGTCGGGGAACTAGATCCCACATGCATGCCGCAACTAAGGAGTCCGAATGCTGCCACTAAAGATCTTGCATGCTGCAACTAAGACCCGGCGCAGCTAAAATAAGTAAGCAAATAAATAAATAAATAAAATATTTTTAAAAAAGAAAGAAAATTAGTTACATATCTAAAGTTCAGCTTATTAAAAAAAAAGAAAGATAGCCCTCTGACAGCCCCCTTATGAGGGGACATCTTCTTAGACCCCCCCAAAGATTTACCCAAACCTCTCTTGTGCCTCTAGCTGAGCTCAGCTAATGTCATGTATTCATTTGGCAAATAAATGTATTGCACGCCTACTATGTGCCAGACACTGTGGTGGGCTCTGTGACACAAGAGTGGACCAGAGGGACTTCCCTGATGGTGCAGTGGTTAAGAATCTGCCTGACAGTGCAGGGGACACCAGTTCGAGCCCTGGTCCAGGAAGATCCCACATGCCACAGAGCAACTAAGCCCATGCGCCACAACTACTGAGCCTGTGCTCTAGAGCTCGTGAGCCACAACTACTGAAGCCCGTGCACCTAGAGCCCATGCTCTGCAACAAGAGAAGCCACTGCAATGAGAAGCCCGCACAAAAAAAAAAAAAAAAAAAAAAAAAGAGTGGACCAGAATGGTCCCTGTCCTCAGGGGGTTCACAGTCAGCGGGAGGCAGAGAAGCAAAATGAAAATCTTTTTTATTTTTTTTATTTTTGGCTGTGTTGGTTCTTCGTTGCTGCGAACGGGCTTTCTCTAGTTGTGGCGAGCGGGGGCTACTCTTCATTGCGGTGCGCGGGCTTCTCATTGCAGTGGCTTCTCGTTGCGGAGCACAGGCTCTAGGCGTGTGGGCTTCAGTAGTTGTGGCATGTGGGCTCAGTAGTTGTGGCTCGCAGGTTCTAGAACTCAGGCTCAGTAGTTGTGGTGCACGGGCTTAGTTGCTTCACGGCGTGTGGGATCTTCCCAGACCAGGGATTGAACCCATGTCCCCTGCATTGGCAGGAGGGTTCTTAACCACTGCACCACCAGGGAAGTCCAAGATTGACTTTATGGGAATCAGGATGCCAGGTAGTGGTGATCACACTGCCTCTCCTTACCCAGACTCCCTTCTGCCAGCCATGGACACCTGCTGTCAGGTGGGAAGAAAGGGTGGACTCCACCTTGGAGACAGTTCTCCCTTTGAGCAAGAGCGCATCTGCCATGCGCAGACACCGGTCCTCTCTACACCGGAAGGGAAACACGCTTTCTCTTTAGTACACCCAGCCATTCACTCGTGCCCCTGTGCCAGGCATGGTGCTAAGCATTTGGCACGTGTGATCTCATTTCAGCCTCCAAACAGCAGCCCCATTTTCAGATGAGGAAACTGTGGCTTAGAAAGGTCAGCTGCCTGCCCCCAGGCACACCTAGGATGTGGTTCCAAATGCAAGCTTGCCTAAGCCCAAAGCCTGATTGTTGACACAGTTCCAGCAGTTAGGAAAATGCTCTGGAGCAGTTGCAACTCCACTGCCTGGGTCATGATGGGCTGCCCAGGGTGACAAAGCCCTTCTCCCCCCACCAGAGCTTGAGCCCTAAGTCAAACATCCAAACCATCGCTTCCTCTTTGTTTAGGGCAAGAGGCTGAGCATCAACTTCTGTTTCCTCCTGCCTAGTGTCATAACAGATTACAGCCCCAATGACCTAAAAAAGGCCTTCCTGCTGGCCCTGGGCTCAGTGCTTTGGACGCAGAAGCCCTGTTCCTTCCACATGAGCCTCAAAGAGGCTTTTAAGAGCAGTGGCTACAGGGGGTGCTCCTTGGCTAAGAGTTGGATCTCCCAGCTTTTGCCCATTGATCGCCTGTGTGACCTTAGGGGTGTCACTCAACTCTTTGGAACCATGTCTCCCCATCTGTGAAGTGAGGACACGTGCTCTGTCCTCCTCACTTAGATAGTAGCTGAGAAGCTGTTTTGTTACTCAAGAAGAGTGTTTTGCATTATAATAATGAGCTCACATTTATTGCCTTCTCATTATGTGCAAGGCAGTGTTAAGCACTTTTGCATGTGTTACCTTATTTAGTTCTCATAAACCCTATGGGCAGGGTAGGCATTCTTATCTCCATTTTACAGATGAGGAAAACTGAGGCTCAGAGAGTAAGGTGACTTGCTCAAGGTCAGACAGCAAGTGGTAGTACTTGAATTCTAACGCTGAGGGTCTGACTACAGGACCCATCCTACAAACGTGCGTGGTCCTTATTAGCCATATATATGTGGCTAGTCATGGAGATGGCTAATGCCTCTGGGTGGAACACATTGCTGGAATTCAGGGTTGAGGTAGTTAGTCCTTCACCAAAAAGGTGAACCCTGGGGTGAAGGGTGGGAAAGAGTGTGCTCAGGACATCTGGATGCCTCTTGTCCCCTCTCCTGGCACCACATGTCTTCTTGAGGAGGCCCTGAGCAGATGCCTCAGGGTGGAGGGCCGGCAGGGAGGCTGTGGACCTCCAGTGCTCATTCTAGATTGATGGTTCATCCAGGGGCTGTATCCAGTCATGACGCAGACTCGGTTTGCAGGCCCGCAGTGTCTGCTGTCTAGGAAAAGGATAGGAAGGCTGCCACTACCCTGGACCTTTTCATCTCCGCATCTGATTTGCAAAACCCCAGCGGCTCAGCCATTATTGCTGTTTGCAGCTGTCTCTGGTAGGGTTTTGGCTTTAACTGCTTGTTTGCAGAGCTCCCTCTGGTGGCAAAAGTGCACCATGGCACCCTTTACAAGGTACCACTAACAACATTTACGGAGCTGTACGCATTTTGAGAAACATACCTTTCGCATTGAAACCACAGAGAGAGTAGCCCAGTGGGTTCAGTAGTATTATTACCACTTTACGGAATATGAAATGCAGACTCAGAGAGGTTAAATCCTTGCTCCGTGTCATGTGGAACGTAAGTCCAGACTCGAACCCAACACTTAACGTCTGTCTTCTCTCAAGTAACTGTCTCCACAACTAGGCCTCTGGTTGCGAGCACCGGCTTGCTTCAATAGTTTCCAGATTTGTCTTCCTCTTCCTCCTCAGGCCACCAGTTCCTTTTTCTCAGACTTAAAATCCAGCTCTCAGCCTGTGTCCCGGAATGGGGCCCGATGGGAGGAGCTGGTGGTGACCCGTGCAGCTGAGTCAATGCTCAAATGCCTTCGCTGCCTTTGCTGCAGTGACGCTTTCTCACATTAACAGTCTGGATGCTTCCTCTGCTCTGTGTGCAAGGACGACTTTTTATTTGTAGTAAACCAGTGAAGACTAATATATACACAGAAAAGTGCACAAATTATAAGCTCAATGAGCTATCACGCAGTGAATACATCCATGTAAACTCCCTTCTGATAAAAAATTAGAATATTACCACTGTGCCCACTCTCAGCTGTTACCACCATGAAAAGTGCTATCCTGATTTCTAATACTGTAGATTAGTTACGGCTGGTTTCGAGCTTCAGGGGAGCCAGTGTGGCTGGTGAGGCCCCTGGTTCATAGCTAGTGCCTTCTTGCTTTGTCTTCACATGGTGGAAAGGGCTAGGCATCTCTTTCATAAGGCACTAATTCCTTTCATGAGGGTCCACCCTCATGACTTAAACACCTCTCAAAACTCCATCTCCTAATACCATCATCTATGGGGGTTAAGATTTTAACATTTGAATTTGGGGGTGATGCAAACCGTCATTTCATCATTTTGTAACAAGGGGGAAAATTCACACTGTATCAAGTGAAGGAAGCAGAATGCAAAATCTTTGTCAGCTTCTGGTTCATTTACAAGATGGACTCATTGAAGTGTCTTACTCAGTGAGAGCTAAAAAAAAATGTTTGTAAAATGAATGTTTAAAGCCTAATCAGCCAAAAGCCCCAGGATCAAGCCTTAGTCTGACAAAATCATATTTACTGACTTGAATTGAGGGAGGGAATTCTGGAGGAATCTTGGAGTGCTGCTCTGCAAGAGAGGGGAGGAAGCTCTTTTGTAAAGTTTGGGCTCTGGCTAAAGGATTCTGGGGAGTGTCTCAGGGGAGTGGGAATCTGGATTGCTTTCTGGTTCTGAAGTGGAATTAGGAGAAGAGGATATTAAGTAGGTGGGATTGAGTGCTATCATGAGGCAAGGGTGGTTTAGCAAGTGGGTATCCACAGTAATAAATGAAAATAGCTAAGCGTGTTTAGACCATCACTGCCTGCTTTTTTCTCTTTCCAACCCAAACTAGTTTTCACTCCTCAAGTCTGGCCAGGTCTTAACTCTTTTTTTTTTTTTAATTGAAGTATAGTTGATTTACAATGTTGTGCCAATCTTTCAAAGTGATTCAGTTATACACATACATACTTTTTTAAAAAATTAATTAATTAGGCTGTGCTGGGTCTTTGTTGCTGCACGTGGGCTTTCTCTAGTTGGCAGCGAGTGGGGGCTACTCTTTGTTGCGGTGCACGGGCTTCTCATTGTGGTGGCTTCTCTTGTTGCGGAGCACGGGCTCTAGGCACGCAGGCTTCAGTAGCTGTGGCACAGGGGCTCAGTAGTTGTGGCTCATAGGCTCTAGAGCACAGGCTCACTAGTTGTGGCGCATGGGCTTAGTTGCTCCGCGGCATGTGGGATCTTCCCGCACCAGGGCTCGAACCCGTGTCCCCTTAATTGGCAGGTGGATTCTTAACCACTGTGCCACCAAGGAAGTCCCCATTTTAAAAAAAATATTCTTTTCCATTATGGTTTTTCCCAGGAGATTGGATATAGTTCCCTGTGCTATACAGTAGGATTAACTCTTTCAAATAAATTTGTTTCTACGCTTAAGTTTCGAAATTAGATTTTTAAAAAATAATATAAATGTACGTTTGTTTTTTAACCTGCAAAGGAATTCCAGTTTTATAAGACTCATTCCTGGGTGGGATAAGAAGGGTGGGAGGGAGACGCAAGAGGGAGGAGATATGGGGGATATACGTATATGTATAGCTGATTCACTTTATTATAAAGCAGAAACTAACACACCATTGTAAAGTAATTATACTCCAATAAAGATGTTAAAAAAAAGACACTCCTGTGGCCAAGAACCCTAGCCCTGGAATAAGAGCCTCAGCTACTCCCTAACACCGGCACTTCTTCCCTAGGAACTGATCTCCTCGGAGCCCCTCCCAGATCGGAGCCTGGAGAATACGTGAACCGGATGTTGACTCTCTTGCCATGGTAACGGACGTGAATACGGAAGTTACGCCAGAGGAAGAGGAAGTGGAGCGGGCTGGGAACCCACGTGAGTCCTGAGTGTGCTTCTAGGTCTTTGGAACCCGGTCCTTTAAACTCACCCCCGGCTTAGTAGACATGGGTCGTTCGGGGAAGTTGCCCTCCGGGGTCTCGGCCAAGTTGAAACGCTGGAAGAAAGGCCACAGCAGCGACAGCAACCCGGCCATCTCCCGCCACCGCCACGCCGCCCGCAGCCGCTTCTTCAGCCGGCCCTCAGGTAGCAGGGTCGCGACCCAAGCGCCGCCTGCGGCGGTGTTCTGGGCGGGCCTGGGTCTCAATGGATTTCAGCCTCTCTGCAGGCTGTGGGGCCCAAGCATCGGACCTTTCGTCTCCTAAAATGTCCGATCTGGAGCCTGTTGTAAAGGTCCACCCTCCCCATTTAAGAGATGCAGAAACTGACTCCACAGGAGGGAGATGACTTGGCTAGGCTAGGGTACCACGAGTATCAGTCAGTACTCACGCCTGTAGTTAACCGTGGTGGCGCTTTACAAAGCGCTTTCACCCTCATCTCTTTCCCAGGCCCCTCACTGCAGCCCCCACCCGACTCCCACCGGCGAAACTTTTACCTGTAGGGTTCCCTTTCTGAATCTGATAAGTTCTAGGTGTACAGTGGACTGCTGAGGCAGACCGCGTTCAGAATTTAGCCTCTCTGGTTGGGGGCCTGGACTCCGCCTGTTTGTTTCCTAGGTGTAGTTCTTGTTCTCTTAGCCAAAAGGAGGTTCGGGTAAGAGTTGGGGGCCTTACCCTTTGCCTCCGGTTCTCAGGAAAGAGCGACTTGACAGTTGATGCGGTAAAGTTGCATAATGAGCTGCAGTCAGGATCCCTGCGTCTGGGTAAAAGCGAAGCCCCTGAGACTGCCATGGAAGAGGAAGAGGTGGCGCCAGCTCTCACCGAGAAGTCTTCGGGCACCTTCCTGAGCGGCCTCTCCGACTGCACAAACGTCACCTTCAGCAAAGTGCAGCGCTTCTGGGAGTCCAGCTCGGCTGCCCACAAAGAGGTAGGGGGGACTCTCAGGACAGCCGGAGGCTAGTGAGGGGAGGCCAGCTGACTGCTCTCCGGTGACAACAGGTGGAATCTCTGGATGATGTGTCTCCCCTCCTACCCTTTGTGTCTGCTGCTTATTACCCCTCCTAGGGCAGGTTCCACTTTCTGATTTTTCTAAGAACATCGTCCTGGCTCAAGTGTAAAGTCCCTCACGGTATTTTCCTGACAGTTTTCAAATGTCCAAAACATTTTTTGCAAACATTTATCTCTTCAACTATACTTAAGACAGGCCTTTTTATATATTGATAGAATGTTTTCAGGAAACATTTGTTGAGTAAATTAATACTGAATAACAGTGGTTAAAAAATGTTTTATCTAACAAGACCTAAATGTTATTTACCTTTTTTAGTTTATAAATTATATATACATATATTTTCATTATTTAAATGAAAAAATGTCAAAACTATAAATGATAACAAAGTGAGGTGAGTAGAATAAAATATGAAAGTTGTTCTCCCAGCTTAACTCCTTTGTGGTAGTTGCTGTTAACAGTAACAGTACTTTTCTAGACCAAAGCTGTCGAAAAGAAATGTAATGTGAGGCACATACATAATTTAAAATTTTCTAGTAGCTATGTTAAATAAAAGTAAAAAAGATGCAAGTGAAATTTACCTTAATTTTATATATCTCATTTAACCCGGTATACCCAAAATATTGTTGTTTCAACTTATAATCAATATTTTTAAAAGTGAGGTGTTTTTGCATTATTTTTATCGTACTAAGTCTTCAAAATCTAGTCTGACACCTCCATTTGGAGGCTAAATCTTCATTGGCAATACTTGATTTGTATTTAAAGTTCATAAAACTTACAGTTGCAAAAGTAGATTCATATACCCAAGTAGTTCTAAATCTGTTTCCCAATAACTGGATAAAGTATTTGTTTTTAAATATAAATAATTAAAAACTTTTAAGATGCAGTTCCTCAGTCACACTAGCCACATCTCAGGTGCTCAGTGGCCTCTTGTCAAATTACCGTTGTAGACTTTTTTACCCACATTTTGTTTAGGTTTACTGAAATGCCATTATATTTTATATATACTATTCTACAACTTTTTTCGCCACTGATCAGTGTTTCTGAGTTAATCTACGTAGTTGTTCACCATTATTTTCAATAGTTACATAGTGTTTGAATTTGTCATTATTATACAATGAGTACATTATTAATCCCTTGTTGACGGCTGCTTTATTGTTCCAATTGGTTGCGGCAGTGAACACTTGTGCTTGAATGTTTACACATTTGTGCAGGTATTTCCATATATAAGGGGTAGAGCCTTAGAGGTGGGTTTTGGGCAGATGTGTGAGTTTTCCTGTTGCTGGGCCCCGTGTGTGTTCCCCTGGCTCTGCTCTGGCTGCTGCTCATCTTGTCTGCTCTGGGCTTTATCAGGAGAATAATTTGTGAAGGAGGAAGGAGAAGAGGCTACCCTGCGGTGGGGTTTGATCGGAAATAGATGTCATAGGTACCTTCTCCCTCATGTGCAGATCTGTGCTGTCTTGGCTGCTGTCACCGAGGTGATACGCTCCCAGGGTGGGAAGGAGACAGAGACTGAGTACTTTGCTGCCCTGGTGAGTGGGTGTGACTTGCAGGTGGGCGGGCTTTCGGAGTAGCATGTTATTCAGGCTATAAGGAGAAGGCAGGGGGCCCTGCATGCGGGGGTAGAGAAGGACAACCTTAAACAGGTGAAAGCGCTTCAGTTATTCTCAGGTGGCTTGGTAAGCCTGGTGGGATTTGCTACATTATTCTTGTAAAACAAAATCCACTACTCTCGTTTATTTTTTTCTCCTAATCCATGAAACTGAGTTACACCCAGGGGATTCTCTAGTAAAATTGTTTTCAAAGTGTAGTCTGGGGGTTCCCAAGACCCTTTTGGGGGTTGGTTAAGTCAAAATTATTTCCATAATAATGCTAAACCATCATTTACCTTTTTCACTCCCATTCTCTCATGACCGTACCCTAGAGTTTTCCAGAAGTTACGTGATATCTGATGACATTTTGACAGCTCATGGAATTGTGCTTGCATATTTGTGTGTTTTAAAAAATTCTCAGTTTTAATTTTTAATATGATAAATATTAATGGATATAACTTTTGTAAACCAAATTTCTTTGGGGAAATCCTCAGTACTTTTTAAGGGTGTAAAAGTGTGAGAACCACTGCTGTGGAACAGGGGCCAGCATAATCTGACTCGTGGCCTGTTTTTGTATAGCCCTAGGCCTGGGAATGGTTTTTACATTTTTACAAGATAGTTAAAATACACAAAGAAGAATACGCGGCAGAGACCATATGTGGCCTGTGAAGTCTGAAGTATTTATTATCCGGCTCTTCACAGAAAAAGCTTTCTAAACCTCTGCTCTAGACTAACGAAGCAGATAGCACTATATGGTTTTCATAATGTGTCAGGCAGTGTTCTAAATGTCTGATGTATATTAATTCAATTAAACCTCACAACAACTTATGATCCCTATTTCACAAATGAGGAAACCGAGTCACAGAAAAGTTAAGTTGCTAGTCCAAAGTCACAGTGGTGGAGCTGGGATTTGAACCTCTGACACCAGCGTTCTTGGTCATAACCGTCCTGCTGGGCACACGGTGCCCCCATACCCCATTTGCCCAGCGTGACACATTTCCCATTCACACCCCATGGTCTGGCCTCAGATGACAACAATGGAAGCGGTGGAGTCCACGGAGTCTCTGGCCGCTGTTGCTTACCTGCTGAACCTCGTCCTGAAGCGGTAAGTCCTGGCTCCTTATAGGGGGAAGAAGGGAGTGAGGGTGGAAGGGAGGAAGAGGACCAGGGAATTATTAAAAGGAACAAAAAGATGCGAAGTATCAGGTGGCATTCTACTGGCTCAGGCTCCAGGGTGGCCTGGGATGTTACAGGACAGAGTGTGAGTGCTGGGGCCCGGGCAGGGGCAGCCCTGTGCAGCGAGTCGGGCAGGAGGGACAGGGTGGAGCGTTGAGCCACGACGTCTGGGCATCTGCAGCCAGGGGGCAGGTGGGGAGAGGACTTGGGGGAGTTTATAAGGGCCCATCTGGTGGGTAGTGGAGAGCGGGTTGTGGAGAAGGTGGGGCAGGCAGGGAGCTCAGGTGCCATGGAAACGCACTGAACTGGGTGTCAGAAAGGGTGGGTTCGCAGAGTGACTGGGCCAGTGCTGCCCCGCTCTGTCCAGCTTCTCCTCCAGACCAGCTGCTCTCAGAGGCCCCTCTAGTCTTCTGACCTTCTTTCTTCTCTCCCTGTAGCGTGCCCAGCCCTGTGCTCATTAAGAAGTTCTCTGATACCTCCAAAGCCTTCATGGATATCATGTCAGCCCAGGCCAGCAGTGGCTCCACTTCTGCCCTCCGATGGGTCAGTGTTTGGGTCTAGGTGTCCCCCTGCCGTCTTCCAGAGCCCATCTGATTTGGCTACAGCCTGGACACTCCCTGGGAGGGGTATAGGCACTCTGTGGACCCTCAGAAAGCCCTTTGGCATTTTCTGGAGTTGGTGAGAAGCCGGGCTCTTTCCCACCTGGGTGAAGCAGGTGGAACTGAGAGACTGCCTCTCCTCTGAAGGTCCTCTCCTGCCTGGCCACCCTTCTGCGGAAGCAGGACCTGGAGGCCTGGAGCTACCCCGTGACCCTGCAGGTGTACCATGGGCTGCTGAGTTTCACTGTGCACCCCAAGCCCAAGGTGAGGCCGTGGGGCACCAGGACGTGGGAGGGGGCAGCCGCTCTAGTAACCGGGCTGGGCCTGGCCTGCTGAGTGGACTGGGGAGGTCGCCCTGAGTGCTGGGCTCTTGTCCGGAGGTTCTCCACCTGCCTGAAGCCCTATCTGCTAGCTCCTCCTACAGGAGGGAGGGTCACAGTCAGGCCCATTTGAGTCTCTGCTGCCTCATTGGTCAGTGACGTGTTTAGTTACAGTGGCAGGAGAGTGGGCTGGAGGGGGGCTTTGAGTCACACAGACCTGAGTTGAATACTGGACTCACTGGTTGTGCTGTGACCTTGGGCAAGTTACTTAACCTCTCTGAGTCTTGGTTTCCAAGCTGTAAAATAGGGATGATAATAACAACTTGGCTGCAAGGTCACGGTGACACTCTGGTGCTCCACACAGGCCTGCTGCAGGTCCTGGCTTGTAGTAGGTGCCCAGTAAGTTGTGCTTGGCCACTCTGCTTCCCCCTGAAATTTAGGGCGGGGAACGTGTAACAGTCGTAAGAGTCACTCCCTGTGCTAAGTGCTCTGATCCCAGGCAGGCTCATGCCTCCTTCCCTGTGTATCCCTCCAGTGGTTCCCTCACTTGCTTCAGGTCTCTGCTGAAACGTCATGTCACTGAAGTGACACTTTCCTGATCACCGTATAAAAAGTAACAGCCCCTGTTTTATTGTCTGCAAAGTACTTTTACCTTCTGGTGTACGTTTCTTTATTTCGTACCTCCCAATGAGTTGTTGGTTAACTGCTGGACACTGCATATTGCTGGACAATTGCATGAATGAAGGAATCCGTGTTATAAAGGGGAGACACTGAAGCTCAGAGACTAAGTGGTCTGGTTTGCTCAAGGCCAGTTGGTGAGTTAGCAGAAGAGCAGGAATGGAAAGTGAGGTCTGTCTTACTCGGCAGCCCAGGGGTCCACACACACGCAGCCCCAGGCGTGTCCTTGGCCCTGTAGGAGGTGTGCGATCAGTGCTCACTACTGGTGGTCATGAGAACCACACACACTGCTGGTTGAACACTGACCCGGCCCTGTCCCCCTTCCTTGCCCCTCAGATCCGGAAGGCTGCCCAGCATGGAGTGTGCTCCGTCCTCAAGGGCAGTGAATTCATGTTTGGTGAAAAGGCCCCTGCCCATCACCCTGCTGCCATGTCCACTGCCAAGTTCTGCATCCAGGAGATCGAGAAGTCTGGAGGTGGAGAAGCGCAGTTGAGAGTGGGCGGCGGGGGGCAGGGCCTGCTGCAGAGAGTGGGCTGGAGTCTCAGCTGCCCTCTGTCCACCAGGCTCCAAGGAGGCCACCACCACGCTGCACGTGCTGACCCTGCTGAAGGACCTGCTGCCCTGCTTCCCGGACGGCCTGGTGAAGAGCTGCAGTGAGACTCTCCTCCGGGTCATGACTTTGAGCCACGTGGTAAGCTCGGGCCCCGGCGCGTGGGGACGCGCCGAGGAGGAGGGAGGGCAGAGCTTCAGACCCCAGGCCTGTGGTGCTGGCACTTGGGAAACTCACTGTTCAGGCCAAAAGCAGGGGCCGGGGTCTCCCGGCCCCCGCGCTGCTCTTAGCTACACCCAGGGACAACATCTCATCCCTGGTGTCGGATAGACTGGGCATCTTCTGTTGGGAGATGAGGTGAGGGAGAGGGTGGAACCATGGCGGGGCTGGTAAAGCATCAGTCCTCCCCCTACCTTGAGCTCTACCCCAGCCACAGACATGGTTATTTCTCTCTGTCTTTTTTTTTTTTTTTTCTTAATAACGTCAGTATGACAACTTTAAAGATACATAAAAACGATCCCTTGCATTTGATTTGCTAGCACAATTCTGTTAATCTCTATATATTCTCTTATACTGTTTGTTCACATACGTATTTTAAAGCATTCATTATGTAAATAACATGATCATTGTTTAAAAGGGAAAAAAAACATTCTGAAGTATATAAAGTAAAAAAATAGAAGTCTCTTTTTCCCTCCAAGTCTCATTTCCTAAGATAAATAGTACACAGACAACTTGCCATGTATCCTTTCAGACATTTTCTTTTTAGGTAAGCAAACACATAAAAACGTGAAAATACAGCTATAATTATAGTATGCCAACCATTTGTAGCCAAGCCCATTATGTTAAAAAAACATTTTGTTCACATTTCTCCATTGTCCTTGTTTAAATCATTTTTTTTCCTGGTGGCTGCCAAGACTTAATAAAGCAGCAGTCCTCTGAGTGTCCAGGTGTAGGAGGCATGTTTGAGGTTCAGGGGGCCCAAGTCCCCGCAAGCCCACTGGCTGGAGTGGGATATTGAGGAGCACAGGGCCACCGTGGGCTTTGCGGTGGGTTCCCCACTAAGCCTCCGTGTCCTCTCCAGCTGGTGACAGCCTGTGCCATGCAGGCCTTTCACAGCCTCTTCCATGCCAAGCCAAGCCCGGGTACCCTGCCAGCAGAGCTCAACGCCCAGATCATCACGGTGAGGCCTGATGGGGGGACGGGGACATGGCTGTGCTGGGGGGCGGCCCTGTTACTTGTCTGCAGAGCGAGGTTGGATGGGCCGGGTTGGGCCGCCCCTGTGTAGGAGTCAGGTAGACGGGCAGCCAGGAGACTGGCCACCAAAGCCACATCAGTGTCAACGGGAGCTGGGGGCCCTGACTCTTGACTTTGTGGTAGTTAACCTAAAAAACCATTCAGCATGGTCTCATGGTATTAACAGGTACCTTGAACAAAGGTTCTCAGTGTTAGGGATCTCTGGGTGGATTTGAGGAAGGCGGCACAAACCCCCCCCCCAAATTGCAAAATGTGTGTATATGCTCACGTACATTTTTCCGGAGAAGGGTTCTGACTTTTGTCAGGTTCACAAAGGGTTGTGTGACCCAAGTTATTTTTGACTGCTCCTAGAGACTTTTTTCCCATAGAAGCAGAAGCGGAAGGGCTTCATTGAGCAGGGAAAGGAAGGCCAACGGGGCTGTGAGTGCAGGGGGCCCTGTGTGCAGGCCCTGGGACAGGACAGTCACGGGGATGTGCTGTTGCCTAGGGATGGGAGGGGGTCGTGTCATTGGGCTGCTGCTGAACACACTTGCTCAGTCACCTGCTTATTCCCTGTCCCGCGCCTAGGCCTTGTACGACTACGTTCCCAGCGAGAATGACTTACAACCCCTGCTGGCCTGGCTGAAGGTCATGGAGAAAGCCCACATCAACCTGGTTAGGTAGGGATGCGATGGAGGGCGGTCCCTTGGCCTCCAGCCAGGCCCCCTGCACTGCGGTACAGATGGGAGGGACATGAGCCGGAAGCTGGAGGGGGTTCGGCTTTCTGGGGGGGGGGGTGGTTCTGCACTGAGTGTGTGCAGACCAGCTCTGTGTTCGTGAAGGCGGGGCCAGGTAGCACAGCCTGTGTTAGCCAGGGCTGCTGCCTTTCCTGCCAGAGCTCCGAGGAGCTGAGCAGCAAGGCGGCCGAGAGCACCTTCCCCACCGAGAGGTGGGGCCCGGGTGCCATCCTGATTCCCGTCACCGCTGCCGGCTGTGCGGCTGGTTTACTTCTCAGAGGATATCATCCCCTTTCTGCGACTCCACCCTACTCCCCACCTGGGTTAATGGTCCCCTCCTCTGGGATCCTCAGTCCTGCGAACCCAGTTTCTGTTTTGTGTCTCCGTCATAACAGTCACTCTTTTTACGCGGGCCTCTCACTGTTGTGGCCTCTCCTGTTATGGAGCACAGGCTCCAGACACGCAGGCTCAGTGGCCAGACCCCACAGAAGCCTTTTGCGTTGACAGGTTGCATCGGGACCTGGGACTGGGCCACCTCCCTCGCTTGTTTGGAACTGCGACAACCTGCCTCCTCTCCCCCCACTCGCAGGTGGTGACAGCTGCCACCCAGTGCCTTCAGGTACCTCAGCCCCCAGCCCAGCTTTAGCGAGGGAAGCAGAGAGCCTTAGAGCTCCCAGAGCTCACCCCAGGCCTCTAGCTGTGTCCTGGGGAGGAAGTTCTCAGAGTGGGGGTGAGCTTCCTAGAAGCTTCAGGAAGCAGTCAACTGGGAAGGCTGAGTGGCACTGGGGGGCTCTTTTGGGCCCAAACAGCTGTGGCCTCTTTTTGCAGGAGATCTTGAAGGAGTGTGTCGCTCCCCACATGGCTGACATCGGCTCCGTGACCTCCTCGGCCTCAGGCCCTGCCCAGTATGTCGCCAAGATGTTCAGGTGAGAACACAGCCTCTGTATGAGGAGGGAATAATGTGTGCCTGTAGAAAGTTCCTCGTGATGACAGGTACTCCTCTTGTCACTGTGGTGGGCCTTGCGCACACTACCAGAGCAGCTGCTGTCGGTTTGAGCGCTGGCCACACTCCAGGTGCCATAGTGTCATGCTCATGAGTGTGGACTTGGGGGCCCGTCATCTGGGGCTAGTTCCTCCACCTCTCAACACCTCAGGGTCCACATCAGTCTAATGGAGGTGTGGACTGAATGAGGTCATATATGTAAAGTTCTCAGAACAGTACCTGGTGCGTAGTTAAGTTCCAATAAATACCAGAAATTACTGGTAGTCCTTACAGTTCTAGGAGATAGGTGCTGACCCCATTTTACAGACTGGGAAAGCTAAGGTCACTCAACTAGTAAGTGGCAGCCTGACCGCAGAATCCACTCTACTCATGTGCTGTGCTGCCCTCCATGCCTACAAGAGAAGCCATTCACAGACCGGCCTCCAGCCACCCAGGCCCTTCCAGCCGCCAGTGAGGAGTGTCAGAGCACCAAGAGCCTAGGATCTCTGGTGTTTCCTCTGGGTCTGTCTGCTCAGCTCCAAGGTGTGATGCTGTGGGTTCTGTTCCTAACGAGGACATAGGCCTGTTTCTTCTGGATACACCTGGATGAAGTTTCTGGAAAACTGAGGAATAGAGCTGCTCCACCCCCAGCTCACCCCTTTCCCCACACTAACCCCTGTTGGCCATTCTTGCCTAGAGCCTCTGGGGCTCGACTTCAAGAGATGAGCTGACCACAGCGTGCCCGGGCCAGAAGGGGCTAGCAGCCGGCCGGGCTTCCCCACTGCTGTGGCTTTCCTCCCTCTGCCCAGTCCACCTGTACCTACCCCATCTTCCCACCTCTGGTCAGACCGAGAAAGCATGGGACAGTGACAACATGGGCTTTGGCGGCCCAGTTTGGCCACTAGAAGAGTGACACTGCTGGGCTACTTAGTCCCTCTGAGCCTCAGTTTCCCCATCTGAGGATGGAACAAATAACCTAGCTCACAGCTGTTTTTTGAAGTGTGAGGATTATATAAATGAAACTCTTAGCACGGGGGGTACTTGGTAAACACTGGCTCTCCCCCTTGGCCTTTCCTGGGGCCTCACCCTTGCCGTGGTCTGTAGTTCCTGGTGCTGGCCATGGACTTACATGGCCCTGACTGCCCACTCCCTTGGCAGGGCAGTGGAGGAGGGCCTGACATACAGATTCCACGCATCATGGAGCTCCGTGCTGCAGCTGCTGTGTGTCTTCTTTGAGGCATGTGGGAGACAGGCCCATCCCGTGATGAGGAAGGTGACTGGGGTAGCGGCTGGGCCAGGGCAGGAGGTGGCTGGGGCTGCTAGAGGGGCACGTGTCTCCGTTACCTCTGCGCTTTACTCCCCCACTGCCAGGGTCCACTGCAGGTGCCCAGTACTGTGTCCCCAGGAAGGCGACTGGGCCAACGTGGGAGGAACGAGAAGAGGGCTAAAACCACCCCTCCCCCCCACCGCCTAATGCCGTCTCACTAGTCTTAGCTGGAGTTGATGGTTTTGAAACTCACAGGGAACCAGTGTGATTCTCCCTCACCCCTATCTATTATCTTTTAATTTTTAATTCTCTAAATTTTCTGTAACAGGTGAGCATAGTATTTTAAGCAGCCTTAGGTCCCAGGGAGGTTACCAAAGCCCAGAGTAAACCATTTAAGGCTCAGGGATCACCCGGAGATCCTCCCCAGCTCCAGGAGCAGGTGGGAGCCTGAGGACAGGGCACAGACCCCTCACCAGCAGGCGGAGCAGCTCACGGCCTCGTGGGGCCTTCCCCGAGGGTAGGGCCTTCCTTGAGAGGCCTGGCCCAGGCCCCGCTAGATTAGGTTGGCAACACCTGGCTCCTGTGAGAGGTCCTCAAGGAATGAGGCTCGCAGAGAGGCTCTGAGGGGCTGTAGTGAACCAGAGGAAGCAGCTCTGGTCTCGAGGGGCAGCTGCTCCGCAGTGCCTGCTAATTTATACTAATTGTACCATGGGTCTGTGTTTCCCATACCTTCCCGGTTTTCAAGATAAACCGGAAATCTGCATTTGTATATGAAATCTCCTGATTTTTACACTTTACTAACAAATACAGAATTTCTTTTTAAATCCTGGGGCATCGAGGAAGGCTCAAACACATCCAAGAGTTGAATTTGGTTAATGGTCTGTGACCTCTGGCGAGAGCGTAACCTGACCCCACGCCCCTGACCTCGTCCTCTTGGAGACTTTGGCCCAGCCTCAGCCACAGGTGCCTGTGCTGCAGGCCCGTCTTAATGTCTGACCCGCGTCTCTTTGCTCCAGTGCCTCCAGTCCCTGTGTGACCTGCGCCTCTCCCCCTACTCCCCCCACATGGCAGCTCTGGACCGCGCAGTGGGCGCTGCCGTGGCCAGCATGGGCCCCGAGGTGGTTTTAGAGGCTGTGCCTTTGGAAATTGATGGCTCTGAGTAAGTGCAGCCCTGCTTGGCTTCCATTCCAGCCCTAGGAGAGCCACGTGGCTTGTTCTCCGCTGGGAGGGTGTCCACACCCTCGGCTGACGTCTCCACATGCCGTGCGGGTCAGTGGGGGCGGCCAGAGCAGGACCTGTCCTGTTCCTCGGCTCCGTGGGGAGACAGCTTCAGGCCGTCACCCCTTCCTCACTGCGCCTCCCCTCCCTCCTCCCAGAGAGACTCTGGATTTCCCTCGGAGCTGGCTGCTGCCTGTCATCCGAGACCATGTCCGGGAAACTCGACTTGGTTTCTTTACCGCTTACTTCCTGCCTCTGGCCACCACCCTGAAGAGGAAAGGTACGGGCCCACCACAGTCCTGGAGCCTCACTGGAAGGGTCTGGAAGGGCTCCTGGTCCAGTGCCCCAGCCTTAGGACGTTCGGCAGCCTCCTTGGGCCGAGCAGGTGGTCAGCCAGTGCTTGAGAGCCGTCATCAGCAGGGTCCGAGGCGTGGCCTGGCACCCCTGCCCCGAGGCAGGCAGACAGGGGCCTTTTCTCCCACCAGAGGAATAATTAGACAAGTACACACCGATTTATATATACAAAGATGTTCCAAGTAAAAATCCCGACACAGCCCACACATCCCTCAGTGGGGCTCCAATGAAGTCAGTCGTAATAAAGCCCCACCATGGGACACAGAGTGCTCACTGTACAGAAGGAAAGAGACCGACAGGGGAATGGACGTGTTTAGTCCATGGTGAGCTGAGTAGATTAGATTGAAAGCTCAGCTCAGCTGCTCCACCGTTTGGTGACTTCGGGCAAGTTTATTCAACTCCCCTGGGTCTGCTCATCATCTGTAAAATGAGGGCGATAATTGCGATGGTGTGAGGATTAAATGCAATGATCACGTAAGTGCACATTACACAGGCTGCCACGTCGAAACTGCTTGATAAATGTTACCAGCTTTATTCTCAAGTAAAACCAGGTTTCAGAAGAATATATTTATAAGACAATCCTTTTTACATCTTTAAAAGTGTGCACGTGCTTGGAGAAATATAAGAAGGTCAGAAATGGGGAAGAAGATTTGCGGGGGAGATTGTGGGGAGATGTCGCTTTCTGTTTTACATAGGTCTTTTCATTTTTTTAGAACAAACGAGTGTTTGTTTAATAATAAGTGTTATGTTTCGTCTGTGGAGCAGGGGAATTGCCCATATTCCTGTCCTCATCATTGGGCTTTTGGTTTGGGTAAACATGAGGCCTGTCAGTCAGGAGTGTGCCCAGGGTCACACTGTGTCCTGTGTCACTCTAGCAATGGACCTGGCCCAGGCAGGCAGCACAGTGGAGTCCAAGATCTACGACACGCTCCAGTGGCAGGTAAGGGGTCAGCTGGGGGGTGTGAGGAGGACAGGTGGGCACAGGTTGCTGGTCGTCACTCTCCTCTATCATCCCCTCCCTCCCCAGATCTGGACCCTCCTGCCTGGGTTCTGCACGAGGCCCACGGATGTGGCCACCGCCTTCAAAGGGCTGGCGCGGACGCTGGGCACGGCCATCAGTGAGCGCCCAGACCTGAGGGTCACTGTGTGCCAGGCCCTGCGCACCCTCATCACCAAGGGCTGTGAGGCGGGTATGTGTGAGCTCTGGGGTCGGGGCTGGTGGAAGGTGGCTGTGATGGTGTGAGTCCCCTGACCCTGCCTGTCCAGCTCATTGCTTGAGCCACCGCTAATGCTTTTCAAGGACCTGAGTGTCCACTGGGGACCCGAGGAGTCAGTAGGATGCTGAAGACGGCCCCTTGTCTTTCTTTACTCTCAGTGTACTGAGAGCTGCTGGGAGTTGTCCAGCCTTTACGTGGGGCTAGCACTTGGCTGGCCCCATAGACTGTGGTGGCCCCTCGTCCTCTGTGCTCTGGCTTCAGCCTCTCCTGTCCCAGAAAAGCCCCAAACCCATGACCCTGTCACAGGTCCCCCACAAGAATGCCTCTGGGCTGCAACCACAGTGGCCTTTGAGGCAGGGTCATCTCCTGGCCCTTCTGTGCAAACTTTGGTCCTCCTGCCAGAGGCCGACCGTGCTGAAGTGAGCCGCTTTGCGAAGAACTTTCTGCCGATCCTGTTCAACTTGTACGGGCAGCCCATTGCAGCTGGAGACACCCCAGCCCCTCGCCGGGCCGTGCTGGAAACCATCAAAACTTACCTCACCATTACTGAGCCTCAGGTGACCTGGTAGAGGAGGGGGAGGAACAGTCTCCAGTGGGTGAGTGTTGGGTTGGGGTGTTGGAAAGGTCAAGACCCTACCCACCATGGCTTACTTGGCCCTATGCCTCCAGAAGAACAGGGGACCATATGCCAGCAGTAGGCTGGGCTCGAGCCTTCTCAAAAGGGAGGAGAGGAGGGGGAAGAGACAAGGGTGCAAATCTGTGACCTGCTGCTGCTGTGTATTTTCTCTTGAACAACTCCCTCCTTATCCCTTTGGGCTGCCAGTTGGTGAATGGTTTCCTGGAAAAAGCCAGTGAGAAGGTGCTGGACCCTGCTAGCTCTGACTTCACCAGGTAAGTGCCCCACTTGAGCTGGGGCAGCCCAGGGAGCTAGAGAGTATGTCTAGCAGAAGCTCTGTGTATCTGTCTGGAATTATTTAGGAAAGTCTTGAGATATTGAATGTCCCAGCTCTACCCTGAGGCCTGACCAGTTCCTCCATCGTGGAGCACCATTGTAGTCTGTTAGGGAAGTGTGAGGACCCTGGAGACACGCTGTCCGGATTCAAATCCCAGCTCTGCCCCTTATAAGCTGTGACCTTGGTTGAGTTATTTATCTACTCTACTCTGTGCCTTCATCTGTAAAATGGGCATGATGATAATGCCTGCAATAGAGTTGCTGTGAGGATTGAAGGAGTTAAGACATGTAAAGCGCTGGGAACAGTGCTGGTACCTTACGAGTGCTGAGTTAGGCTACAGGCAGTGATTATTGTTCCTGGGCTCCTTCGAGGCCCCTTGTCCTCCTCACCCTGACCTTTCCCACCTCCCCCGTACCCAGAAGACACGAGGACACTGATGGTGCATAGCCTTCCCCAGCCTCCACTAAGCCCCTCCTTGGTCTCCTGTCGCTGAGCAGATTGTCCGTCCTGGACCTGGTCGTGGCCTTGGCTCCCCGCGCTGATGAAGCTGCCATCAGCAAGCTGTACTCCACCATCCGGCCCTACCTAGAGGTGAGCCGTGGCGGCCAGGAGCCCCACACGCCCACACTTGTGGGGGGGCGTGGGCCCTGTCTCCATGCCTTGCTGCTGCCCAGGATCGGGTTTTAATCTGCTTTCTCATGGCATGGCTGCCCTTTGTATCTGTCTAGCCCTGTACTCTATCATGTAGGTGCCAGAGTGACAGAAATGCACGGCCATGCTTGGGCCTCACCTGCTAAGATGCCTCTTGTAGAGCCGAGGCCTGACTCACTCACTAGGCCCATCACCGCCTGGCCTGATCTTCATCCTACCCAGCCTCATCCCCCTGCTGCCACTCCGACCTCATTAGGCTGCTTTTAAGGGTTCCAGATATAACAGCCCCTTTGTGCCTTTGCACGTGCTGGGTCCCCTGCCTGACATGCTCGCCCCTGCACGCTGTGGCTGACCACCAGGCAAAAGTCAGGCCTGCGTGATCTTCTGAAAACTGTCACCATTGGAACAGTATAATAAGCAGTTACCCAACAGCGTGAGAAGTGCTCTGGTGGAAGGTGCAGGCAGACACACAAGTCCAGGGCAGAGTCACCTAACCTCGGGAGAGGTGTCCCAGCGGGGAGCGGAAGGGATGGAGGGCTGGGTAGGCTTCACTCCCCTCAGCGTCCCCTGCCTGGCCCAGAATCAGCCTCTCATTAACCTGTGTTCTCCCTGCCCTCCCATTGGATGTCACGAGCTCCAGAGGGCAGGGCCAGCTTCTCTGAGTCCCCACCAGGGCCAGTCACAGCTCACGTGGCTGCTCTGTGGATGTTATTGGACTGGGTGAGGATGGGCTGCCCCGCAGCCCCCTCTCTCACCCACCCCTGTCTACCATACGCCCTCCCAGAGCAAGGCCCATGGGGTACAGAAGAAGGCCTACCGCGTTCTGGAGGAGGTGTGCGCCAGCCCCCAGGGCCCTGGCGCCCGCTTCGTGCAGAGCCACCTGGACGACCTGAAGAAGACCCTTCTGGACTCGCTACGGAGCACCTCCTCGCCCGCCAAGAGGGTGCGGAGTCCAGGGGCCCCGCTCTGCCCGAGGGGGGACGAGCAACACCAGGAGAGGACCAGCGTGGAGACGCTTAGGGACTTCAGGGGCGGAGGTGGCACTGAGGGTCCTGACTGTTGTCCCTCTGTCCCGCAGCCCCGTTTGAAGTGCCTCATACATATCGTGAGGAAGCTCTCCGCCGAGCATGAGGAGTTCATCAGTGCCCTCGTCCCGGAGGTGCGGGGTGCGGGAGGGGAGTGTGTTGTGATTTGGGGTTCCTTGGAATGGGGCTCCTGAAGGCCTACCAGGATCAGGGGAGGGCAGTAGTGGGAGTGGGCTGGATTCACTGTCTGGGAGCGTGAATGCCCTTACCCGTCTGCTCTGCCTCAGGCTGCCAACCCTGGGGTGGCCAGCTTGGGGAGCCCGTGCTAACGGGGCTGTCTGGGCAGGTGATCCTCTGCACCAAGGAGGTGTCGGTGGGAGCTCGGAAGAATGCTTTTGCGCTGCTGGTGGAGATGGGCCACGCCTTCCTTCGGTTTGGCCCAGACCCGGCAGGTGAGACCCGGGTGGCATGGGGCTGGGGTGGGCGCTGTTCTCCCGGCCTGGGTGAGGAGGCACCCCGCACTCGCCCATCAGAGAGAAAAGATAGAGGGAGCTGCTGGGCGCTGGCCCTGGGCGGGCTGCTCCTCTCTGGTGGGAGCCCCCCTTCCGGTTGGGCCCACGATGCAGCGCACACGGTGGGCTCTGCCCTGGGCAGCTCCTGCTCTCTGCCCTCCCAGAGGCCCTGCAGCGCTACCTCGTCCTGATCTACCCCGGTCTCGTGGGCGCTGTGACCATGGTCAGCTGCAGTATCCTGGCCCTGACCCACCTCCTTTTCGAGTTTAAAGGTAAACGCTATTTCCTTGAAGACCTGGGAAGCCCTCGGGGTAGGAGAATGCCCAGGAGGTCAGGACAGGGTGGCTACCGAAACAGGGAAAGGTCCTGGGACGGAGGACGAAGAGCTGGAACCAGGCCTGACCGCCTCCCGCCTCCTCTCCTGCCCAGCTCGGCTTTCCTCATCCCACAGCTGCCCGTATCCTGCTTTCAGAGTGGGTCGGAGGAGGTTAGGTCCCACGCCTAGATTTTCGTCCTGGTTCTGCCTCTTACCAGCTATGTGACACCTTGAACAAACTTAGGAACATCCTGGAACCTTACTCTCTCATCTCTAAAATGGAGGAGAAAACCAGCACTTGTTCACAGGGTGTCTGAAGGACTAGAGGAGATGCTGGCAGAAAGTGACTAGACACGTGCCAGGCACTTGGAAGTGTCCCCCAGGTGTCAGCTCCCACTCTTGTGACGCGGCAGGGGTCTTAGGTCTGGGTGGGGTTCCAGGTGTCTCTGACAGTGGCCCTCTGGCCACCACAGGTTTGATGGGGGCCAGCACGATGGAGCAGCTGCTGGAGAATGTGTGCCTGCTCCTGGCCTCCCGTACCCGCGACGTGGTCAGATCAGCACTGGGCTTCATCAAGGTGTCAATGGTCGTCATGGACATGGCACACCTGGCCAAGCACATGCAACTGGTGGTGAGTGTCCCCTTCCCCTCGGCCAGTGGCATAGTGGCCCGCGAGCTGCCGGCAGAGACCCAGTGAGCCTTGAGGCCAGCCAGCTTCAAACACTTTTCTGGCTACACGCTGTCTTGTGCAGCAGAAGGTCATGCAGGAGCCCTGGAAGAGACCAGTGGTGGAGGTAAAGGGGCACAGCACCCAGGCTGCCACTTGTCACCCCCCGCAGCCCCTCCACAGCAGCAGGGGCTCTGCAGGGCAGGGGGCGGTGGGTAGGGCCACCCCCTGTTTTATGGATAGCAAACTGAGGCCAGAGATTTTCCCAGGTCACAGTGCTAGTGAGAACAGTCCTGGGAACAGAACTGCGACTCTGGGATGTCCCTCGGAAGGGACCCAAACCTCCCTTTTTATTTTCCCTCTTGCACTGTGACCTTCTGGGTTTGAGAAGGCTTCTCTAGATGCCCCTGCTGGGGTGCAGAAGGGCCTGAAGAGCCCTCTGGTATTGGGTCCCTGGCCCCCTCTTGCTGGGCATAAGGCGTGCAGCAAGCTGGGACTGTCCTGTGAGCCCTCCATCCACTGCACCCGCCGCCTCAGTTTCCCACTTCCAGTTGGGTTGAATCGCATCAGGGCTCTAGGTCCCTCTTGCGTGTCATCTTTGCATCTGGCCTTGGGTTGGGTCAAAGCGAGAAGGGGCAGATGAGAGTCAGGATGCCTGCCCCTGCCTGCCAAACCCTGCCGCCTAACTGGGGCCAGCGATGGGGAGGATGGCCTGAGCGGTGACCTGTCCTGGAGTGACTAGGTTTATACAAGCCTTCAAAGGATCGAGGGGGCCCTGCACCACCAGCCTCGCTGAGGGACACTGCAGATGATACCTGCTGGCCACGTGTTTCTCACGAAGGCTGGAGTGCGGTCCAGCCAGAGATTCATGCAGGGCAGTAGGAGGGACTCGTGGAACCAGGAGAAACCCGTGGTGTGGGGGGCAGACAGGGTGAGGGGGCACATCTTCCCCCTGAAGCCCTGCTGCTCTGCCCCGCAGATGGGAGCCATCGGGAAGCTCTCGGACGACATGCGGCGGCACTTCCGCATGAAGCTTCGGAACCTGTTCACCAAGTTCATCCGCAAGTTCGGGTCTGTGCCCTGACTAGGAGGGAGTAGGGGAGGGGTCGAGGGGTTTCCAGTCCACCAGGACCGCTGCTGAGAAGGGGCCAGGCTGGGGGGCTGGAAGGGCTCTGGCTGGACACCTCGCTCTGGATAGCGCTCTCTGGCTCGGGCACCTCACCGGCCCGTCTCTATGGCCTCAGGTTCGAGCTGGTGAGGAAGCTCCTGCCAGAGGAGTACCAGAAAGTCCTGGTGAACATCCGGAAAGCAGAGGCCCGGGCCAGGAAACAGCGGGCCCTGAGCCAGGCCGCAGCGGAAGAGGAGGTGGAGGAGGAGGAGCCCTTCCGGGGCAAAGGTGACAGGTGAGACGCGTGGCGGGACGCTGGGGGCCGGGTCTCCCCTGGCCCGAAGCCTGACCAGGCCGTGCCCAGCTGCCCTCCCTCTCCTGGAGCGCCCTGACTGGGGCTTGTCTGTCCTTAGCATCGAGGAGATTTTGGCTGACTCGGAGGACGAGGAGGACGAGGAGGAGGAGAGGAGTCGGGGCAAGGAGCAGCAGAGGCTGGCCCGCCAGAGGGGCCGCGCGTGGCTGAAGGAGGGTGGCGGGGACGAGCCCCTCAACTTCTTGGACCCCAAGGTGGCCCAGCGAGTCCTGGGTGAGTAAGAAGCGGCTGGCCCATGGGCACAGGGGACAGGCTTGCCCTGGGCCAGCTTTAGGAGCGGAGTGGCCTCTGGGGAGGCCCGCGGGCACCCTGGCCTCCCACACATGCACATCATAGTGCCGCGGGCACTCATCCGAGTCACAGACCCAGGCTCGTCGGTTCTGATGAGGGTGTGAGTGGGCTAGGACGGGCCTTCCACCTCCTCACCTCCCGACTCTGCCCCGCCAGCCACCCAGCCTGGGCCAGGTCGGGGCAAGAAGAAGGACCACGGCTTCAAGGTGAGCGCCGACGGCCGGCTGATCATCCGTGAGGAGGAGGATGGCGACGCCAAGATGGAGGAAGAGGAAGGCGCTAAAGGTGGGGCCACCTGCCCATCCAGGAGCTGCAGCTGGCCTGGGCCAGGGCCGCACTCGTTTGCTCATTCATTCACTCATTTGTTCACTCATTCACTCAGCGACCATTCTGGGGGGAAACATAGGTAAAAGCAGATATAAGGAGCTTGTATCTCGGGCAACTTTCTCAAATTTTTTGTTTCTCAAACTCTTTTGACCACATTGAGAAATCTTTTTATGGTGTAACCCAGCCACTTATACAGTACTTCCATAATTCAAACAAAACTTTCAAAAGGCAGTAGTACTTCCTCTTACCATCTGTGATACACTCTGTTAATCTCTCTTCTATTGTATTCTGTTCTGGTCTGGTTATTTGCTTGTCCTCCTCCTTTTTGAAAATTTTTGTGTTTTTTTATTCCAAGCGTAAACTTGGCTGAGGCCTGGAAGCTCATTTATTGGTGAAAAGAGCCAGACTCTCCCGAGTCATTGTCTCCTGTTGTCCAGGGGCTGCTCAGGTGTAACATCTCCAAGTCCCATTTCGTCTTTCCTGTTCCCTCTGCCTTTATCTCTGTATTCACGTATGTCTGTACATATCACGTAAGATCACAAAAGCCTGGGTCTTCTAAATTTTATGTTTTCCTCTTTATTTTGGTTCTCACCGCCTGCTCACCGCAGCCACTCAACCAGTGCTGTCACTGCTGCCCCTGCAACCTGACTTACTAGTTGTGTGACTGTGGACAGTCATTTAACCTCTCTGTGCCTCAGTTTCCTCACTCCAAAGCGGGTGTAATACCAATACCTACTTCAGAGGGTTGTAGTGAAGATTAAATGGTGACCTGAACAGCATATAGAGGTGCTGGGGGTAAATGTGGTGACACCGTTTCCAGATCTGGCCTCGTCATTGTCCCCTTCTCACCCTCAGTGTATCCCGTCTCCTTGCTCCCTTCTTGCGCATGGAACCCTGACGCTAAAAATGCCCACCCGCCCCCTGCCCCCCACCTTCCTAGCCCCTCTCCACTCTTTCAGATCCAGTGCAAGTCCTTCTTTGTGGCCTTTGCACGGGCCCTTGGCTTCAGCCGTGTTCCCTCAGAACTCCCGACAAGCCCAGGGACTGCCAGGCTTCCGTACTTAGTCACACGCTTCTTATGACGTTTGGTTGTTGATTGACTTCACTTCAGTTTGTCTTCCCTCCAGCTGATCAGTTTCAAAGTTCTTTATTTTTTTAAATATACTGGTAGCTTTTTTAAAGAAATGGTAAAATATGCGTAACATGTAATTTACTGTCTTAACCATTTTTACGTGTACGGTTCACCAGTGTGAAGTACATTCACATTGTTGTACCACCTATCACCAGAACTCTTCATCTGGCAAAACTGAAACTCTGTGCGCATTAAACAGCAACTCCCCATTTCCCCCTCCTCCAGCCCCTGACAGCCACCATTCTGCTTTCTGTCTGTATGAATATGAATTTGAATGTGAGTCGAGGTTCCTCATATAAGTGGAATCATTCAGCATTTGTGCTTTTGTGTCTGGTTTATTTCACTTAGCATAATGTTCTCAAGGTTTATCCGTGTTGTAGCTTGTGTCAGAATTTCCTTCCTTTTTAAAGCTTGCCTTATTCTGTTGTATATCTAGACCACATTTTGTTTGTCCATCATCCATCAGTGGACATTTGGGTTGCTTCCACTTTTTTTTGTTTTTTTTTCTTCCACTTTTTTTTTTTTTTTTTTTTTGCTGTACCCGGGCCTCTCACTGTTGTGGCCTCTCCCTTTGCGGAGCACAGGCTCCAGATGCACAGGCTCAGCGGCCATGGCTCACGGGCCCAGCCACTCCGCGGCATGTGGGATCTTCCCGGACCGGGGCACAAACCCGTGTCCCCTGCATCGGCAGGCAGACTCTCAACCACTGCACCACCAGGGAAGCCCATTCTTCCACTTTTTGACTATTGTGAATAGTGCTGCTATGAACATAAATATACAAATACCTCTTCAAGATCCTGCTTTCAGTCGTTTGGGTATATGCCCAGAAATGGAATTGCTGGATCATATGGTAGTTCTGTCTTTAATTTTTTGAGGAACTGCCCTACTGTTTTCCATGGTGGCTACACTATTTTACATTCCCACCAGCAGGACAGAAGGGTTTCAATTGCTCCACACCCTCTCCAACCCTTGCTGTTTTCTGTTTCATTGATAGTAGCCATCCTAATGTGTGTAAAGTGGTATTTCATGGTAGTTTTGTTTGCATTTCCCTAATGATTAGTGATGTTTAGCGTCTTTTCATGTTTGTTGTCTATCTTTTTGGAGAAATGTCTACTCAAGTCCTTTGCCCATTTTTGAATTTTTCTTTTTTAACATCTTTATTGGAGTATAATTGCTTTACATTGTTGTAGTATCTGCTGTATAACAAAGTGAATCAGCAGTACGTATACATATGTCGCCATATCCCCTCCCTCTTGCATCTCAGGTTGTTTCTTTTTGTTGTTGAGTTATAGGAGTTCTTTCTTTATTTTGGATATTAACTTTTTATCAGATCTATGATTTGCGAATACTTTCTTCTATCCCGTAGGCTGCGTTTTCATCCTGTTGATGTGTCCTTTGACATACACAAGTTTAACATTTTTAATGGAGTCTAATTTATCTATCTTTTGTTTGTCTATCTTTTGAAAGTATTTTGCAAATACCTTCTCCTGTCCTGTAGGCTGCCTTTTCATCCTGTTGGTGTGTCCTTTGGCATACACAAATTTAACATTTTTAATCGAGTCTAATCTATCTTTTGTTCATCTATCTTTTGTTGCCTATGCTTTTTGTTGGTTCATACTTCTTTATATCGCCACACAATGCCTAGCACAAATGCAGGGAAAGGTTTTTAAGCAGGGGAATAGGGCAGTCTTCCCAGCAAAGTGGAGTGTATGTGGGGCTGCGGGAATGCCTGGCTCCCCAGGAAACCTGGGGCTTTCTTAGAGTCTCAACAAAAGCTGTATTCACTTTAGAAGTCAGGTCACCGCTTCCTTGAGGGGCTGTCGTCCATGGGGCCCAGGATGGGAAGGAGGAAGGGGCAGGGTCCAGGGGTCTTATCTTCCACGGGATAGGTCTTCTGGGGCTGGAGTTGGCAGCCCTTGCACCCTGATGAGCTGGGAGGAGGCAGGTTGGAATTTCTGTGGGCTCTGGAAGGACAGGGGTGCTCCCTGAGTGTTCACAGGTCTCTCTTCTTTTTGGCTCCAGGGGAGGATGAAGAGATGGCTGACCTGATGGAAGACGTGGGCGTCAGGAGTGTGAGTAATTCCTGCTGCTGGAGGGCCGGGGCCCTTAGACCTAAACCTTGGGCCTCATAGCTTCTCGCCGTCTCCCCGCTCCCACATACTCACTTGCCCTGCTTCCTCACTGCTCAGTGGAGCCTCGGGGCATGCAGTGTCACGGTTGACCCCTCTGTGGGGCGTGGAGAGGGCTTGGCTCCCTCTGAAGCACCCAGTGCCTCCTTCGGTGTTGGCTGTATTGTCCAGCTGAAGGAAGAAAGAGACGGTCCCTTGTCTCTCCGCCGAGGGCATGTGCTGTGCAGGCAGCAGGGGCAACAGCCGGCCTGCATGTTGCCAGGGGCCGCCTCCACTTGGGGGAGGGGCACCCACCACTGAGGAGTGCTGAGGGCCCCATGTGTCACCTCACTGATCCTCCCAGGAGATGGAGTCTATCATCCGCAGCCTGCCTGCGGCCACAGGCGTTGTTAAAAGTGCCTGTCTCTGGCCCCAGACTGAACTCAAATCCCAGCTTGTATGTAAAATGTGTGGCACTTAGTCACACTAAGGAAGTGGTGGCTGTTCATCGTCGTCACCATCATCATCATTATTACATTTTTCCTGGAAATCTTTTTCTGGCTGAAGCCTGCCTGATTCCTTGAGCACATCTTCACAGGGGGCTTTGCAGTCCCTCTGCAGCCTACCCTTGTTCCTGGCCAGGGGAACTGACTGCGGCTGTGGAAGGATGGCCCCCAGGTCAGCAGAGCAGGGCTGGGGCACCTTGTCTCACGGCACCGAGAGGGTCCCAGGGTGGCCACGCTCCCGGTTGGCTCATGGCATCCATCACCTGCCATTGGGACCCCTGGGGGCTTTTTTTTTTTTTGCGGTATGCGGGCCTCTCACTGTTGTGGCCTCTCCCGTTGTGGAGCACAGGCTCCAGACGCGCAGGCTCAGCGGCCATGGCTCACGGGCCCAGCCGCTTCGCGGCATGTGGGATCTTCCCGGACCGGGGCACGAACCCGTGTCCCCTGCATCGGCGGGCGGGCTCTCAACCACTGCGCCACCAGGGAAGCCCTCCCTGGGGGCTTTTTTGCGTAACAGTTGCTTAGTCTCACTCCTCTGCCCTCAGTCGTGGGAGCATAAAATGCCAGCTGCAGTTGCCAGTGGGCAGAACTGTTGCCAGGTGCCAGCTGAACCAAGAACAAACTGAGCCATCACCTCCATGATGCGGCCACAACCACATTTCCAGCCCGTTTCTGTTTCTCCACGAGGAGCCCCTTCTGCTGGGTCTCAACTAACAAAACTGGATGTCCTGGTTCCCCAGACACACTTGTGTGTGCTGCAGCCTCATTCCCTTTACCTGGCACACCTTCTCTTCTATCTGGCCCCTAAGCCAGTGAATGCCCCTCAGGTGCCCTGGGTCCCTGGGAAACTTCAGCCTCAGGAATCTGTAGTTTGGACAGGCTTCCCAAGCAGTGTGGGAGCGACACTGTGGGGCAGCCAGCCCTGCGAGCTCAGGTCTCCCCACACAACGGCCCTCCGCCTTGCCTGGTTGTCAGTTTCCGGGCTCAGATCTCCTGGTGGGCTGGGCTGCTGTCAGGCCCACCTCTCCCTCTTGGAGCTCCCAGCACGGTGCCTGGCGGGTAGCATTTGCCTCGTGCTTACAACTCCGGGGACGGTAGCATTGTTGAGCGACTGTGATGACTGACTTGAGCAGGGGTCTCCCACCTGCCTGAGGGCCCCAGGAGCACAGGAAATGGGTCTTGTCCCCTATATCCCCAGGGCCTGCACTTAGTCAGAGATCAGTGAGTCTGACTAATGGGGAGGGTGCAGTGGAGGTCATGTGAGACGAAGTACCGATAAAGCTGTTCTCCCCAGAGAGGCTGAGGACCTCATCCCCGTTAGGAAGGCTGGGCTAAACTGAGGTCAAGGTGCCCAGACGGGCAGCTGTAGCCCTGTTGGGGGAGTTCAGTGTGGAGAGGCCTAGCAGTGGAGCAGCCGACACGAGCTCCGCAGTGAGGACCTGGGCTGGAAGCTGCGCCTCTGCTGCCGAGCAGTGTGGCCTTGCTTGGTTACTTGCCCTTTCTGAGCTTTCGTGTCCTCGTCTGTATGGGGGATTGAGTGCTTGACAGAGAACCTTTTCTACTAACGCAGGATACGATTCATTTTGCGGCTACCATTAGTGAGTTTCATCATGTCCTCTTGTTTATGAACTTTGCTTGTTACCTCTTTATAGAAAAAGCACCAGAAGCTCAAGCAGAAAAAGGCTGACAGTGAGGAGCTGGAGATGCCCCCTCAGTACCAAGGTGAGGCTTCCTCTCTCCTCTCTTGCAGCAGGTTCCCTGTCACCTGCACTAGGCAGGGTGTGTTGCAGGCAGGGCCAAGAGGTTGCATGGCCTGGTTGTACTCAGTTGGCACCAGCAAAGATTGGCTGATATGTCCCATAAGACTGGGCTGGGGACCAAGGGGGTCTGTGGGTGAGGGAGAGCCTGGGGGTTAGGAGATCTGTACACAGAACCCCCAGCCCTTCTGGGGAGCCCCTGAGCCCCATCTCTTCCCCACCAACCCAGGCTTTCCTGAGACTTTTGCAGCCCACCCTTCTCCTGGGAGATGTCTGCCTCTCTTTTCTGGCTTTGAGTCAGGCCAGATTTGACCTATGTTGAGGGTGGCAGTTGGGAGGGCTGCCCAGGGAGTTCCCCTGTACAGTTGTTTCTGGGCTCCCAGGCTGTTCCTTTCCCCAGAATAGCTGCTAGAGGCACCAAGGTGGCTGCCCAAAGCCAGGAGAGGCCTCTGTTGCCTCACCTTTGCCTCCTTTCCCCCAAGGCAGCCCCCGCAGGGCCCTCGAAGCAGAGCTCTTGTTTTGCATCTGGAGGTCCAGGGGCTCCTCTGGGAGGTCCCTGATGCCAGTAACAGGTATGCTCTCAGAGCCCCACGGCATCCTCACCCAGCTGGAGCGCCTCAAGGCTCCTTCTCTTTCTGTGGCCCCCCAGGCCAGGGCCCAGCTCACCTCCTCTGCTCTGAGATGGTGTGGTGCAGAAGCAGTAGTACCACACGATGCAACAGGAGGCCTGGGTTCAAGACTGCTTGGCCAGCTGCTCTTAGCTGTGTGACCTTGGCCTGGTCACGCTGCCTCTCTGACCTTCTAGTTTCTCACCTTTAAAGGAGATTCATCTGGGTCATCTAAGAGAGCCCTCCCTAGTCGCCACTATGTGATTCCATCCATGACTGTGTGGAAGTCCGGGCTGGAAATAACACTGGCCTTGGAAGCACTTCGATCTCTCAAAGCCGCAGTTTTCACATCTGTACGATGGGATAAGAGCTGCCTTTCTAACTCACAGTTTTGGTGTGAAGCCTGAATGAGATCAAGCCTTAGTGCCTCATTTTACAGATGAGCTTAAGAGGCTCCAGAAAGTTAAGAGCCATGCTTACGGTTAGAGCTGGGAGTTGAACCCCAGTCTGTCTGGCTTCAAAGCCTATGTTCTTTTCCCCAGAACAAATGGAGCAGATTTAGTTTGGAGAGGGTGAGGTATTTTATGTTAGTCGAGGATATATGTGTTTCCAGAGGTCACTGGTAGGTTTCTGGATTCAGGTCAGTCTGAGGAGCTCAGTGGTCTAATTGTCAAGTCACTGGACAGTCCCTTCTCGAGGAAGGTCTTTGTCCTTTGTTGGTAGGGGACAACCATCCGGTCCTGGCTGTGACTCATCTCCCCCGCAGCTCTCCGGGGAGAAGGCTGCCCAATTGCCCTGGCCTTACCTGACTCATGGCCTCTGTGTTCCCCCTCTAGCGGGAGGCTCTGGCATCCATCGCCCTGTGGCCAAGAAGGCTACCCCCGGGGCCGAATACAAGGCCAAGGTAAGAGCTGCTGGTGGGGCAAGGACTCTCCTGGCAGAGTCTCTGGGGAAGTGCGGGGCAGCTGTGCCCATCACTGCCCTGGAGAGGCACCTTTGTGGAGCCAGCCTGAGGCCACACTGAGGGGTACACAAAGGTTTTGTTAGCACCTGAAGTCCAGGCCTTGTTGGATGGCTGTCCAGGGCTGCAGAAGCTCTTTGGCACCACCTGAGGCAAAGAATGAAGGGAAGGGAGGATTCAGCCTGTCAGGTCAGGGGCAAGGGTGGAAAGAGAAGCCCACCCTCCTGGCTGACTCTGTTTCTCTGGGTGAGCAGAAAGCAAAGGGTGACATGAAGAAGAAAGGTCGGCTCGACCCCTACGCCTACATCCCCCTCAGTAAAACCAAGCTCAACCGCAGGTACGGCGTGTGCAGGGTCGGGGGTGAGGGCTGTGCTCGTTACACTCTCCACTCGATTGCTCAAGTCTCTTCCGGTTTTTTATTAATTAATTAATTTATTTTTGGCTGCGTTGGGTCTTTTGTTGCTGTGCATGGGCTTTCTCTAGTTGTGGTGAGCGGGGGCTACTTTTCATTGCGGTGCGCGGGCTTCTCTTGTTGCGGAGCACGGACTCTAGGCGCACGGGCTTCAGTAGTTATGGCTCACGGGCTCTAGAGCGTAGGCTCAGTAGTTGTGGCGCACGGGCTTAGTTGCTCTGCAGCATGTGGTATCTTCCCGGTCCAGGGCTCGAACCCGTGTCCCCTGCATCGGCAGGCGGATTCTAACCACTGCGCCACCAGGGGTCCCGGTTTTTTATTCTTACTTTTTCGCATGCACCTTCAAGTATCCTTGACTTGAACTGCCCTTTTAAGCATGATGGGTGTGGTCTGCGCGGATCACGTGCCACCCACCACCTGGCAGCGCCCCTTCTCCCCTGTTCCTGCTGGTGCTGGGGTGGGGACACCACCCTTTGATGTTGTGGGAAGGGGGGCTGCCTTTTCTCGGTGAGACGTGACCCTTCTGATCCTTGTCCCTGCAGGAAGAAGGTGAAGCTGCAGGGACAGTTCAAAGGCCTGGTGAGAGCTGCCCAGCGGGGCTCCCAGGTGGGACACAAGCTCCGCAGAAAGGATCAACGGTCCTGAGCCCCGGGACCCCCTGGGCTGCTCTGGTCCAGCCTGAGGCCCCTTTTTAGCCCTCAAGCTGCCATGACGCCAGGTCCAGATGCAGCAGTCAGTGGGAGAGCCTGGACTCAGAATGACTTGCTGGAACCAGGACTGGTTCCCGGAGGTGCCCTGGATTTTGGAAGCTCCAAATGGGAGTCACCCTTTAGAGGTGTCCCTGGGGCCTGGAGATGGGAATGTGGCCTCAGTGCCTCTGGGTAGGCTAGCGAGAAGGCTGTGCTTTCCGTCCAGAGTGTTTGCAACAGAAGAGATGGTCTTCCTTTCCTCTGGCTGCCTGTCGCCACGTGGCACTCTGCCTGGCTGCAGTCTGGCTTTGTGAGATTTGCTATGATCAGACGTAGAATAAAGATGCAACACCATGTGTTGTACCTAGAAACACTGTGTTTTATCACCTGCCCCCACCCCACCCCGCCGCAAGTACAAGAACAGTGTCTGGTCATTGGCAACAGTGGCTTGACCACTTGCTCTCCTGTCCCAGCGTGCTGTCGGGGGCGCATAGCATGATAGCCCTGGGTCAGGCTTTGGATCTTGCCCTTTGTATCTTTTAACATCTTTATTGGAGTATAATTGCTTTACAGTGGTGTGTTAGTTTCTGCTGTATAACAAAGTGAATCAGCTACACCTATACATATATCCCCATATCCCCTCCCTCTTGCGTCTCCCTCCCCGCCTCCCTATCCCTCCTCTCTAGCTGGTCACAAAGCACTGAGCTGATCTCCCTGTGCTATGCGGCTGCTTCCCACTAGCTATCGGTTTTACATTTGGTAGTGTATATATGTCCATGCCACTCTCCCACTTCATCCCAGCTTACGATTCCCCCTCCTGGTGTCCTCAATTCCATTCTCTACATCTGTGTCTTTATTCCTGTCCTGCCTCTAGGTTCTTCAGAACCATTTTTTTGTTTTGTTTTTAGATTCCATATATATGCGTTAGCATACGGTATTTGTTTTTCTCTTTCTGACTTACTTCACTTTGTATGACAGACTCTGGGTTCATCCACCTCACTACAGATAACTCAATTTTGTTTCTTTTTATGGCTGAGTAATATTCCATTGTATATATATGCCACAGCTTCTTTATGCCCTTTGGATCTTGACCCACCTGTGTCAGGAAGTCTCCCTGACTTCACAGTCCCAGTTAGAAGGTGATGTTTGTAGCACCAGAAGGGGCAGTGAATGCTCTGGGGCTGGTCTGTGGAGCTGTGGTTGAGCACCAGGAACTCAGACTAAAAAGGGGAGGCAGGACATCCCTGGTGGCGCAGTGGTTAAGAATCCGCCTGCCAGTGCAGGGGACACGGGTTCGAGCCCTGGTCTGGGAAGCTCCCACATGCCTGTGCACCACAACTACTGAGCCTGGGCTCTAGAGCCCCCAAGCACAATTACTGAGCCCACGCACCACAACTACTGAAGCCCGCGTGCCTAGAGCCCGTGCTCCGCAGCAAGAGAAGCCACCGCAGTGAGAAGCCCGTGCACCGCAACAAAGAGTAGCCCCTGCTCACCACAACTAGAGAAAGCCTGCGTGCAGCAGTGAAAACCCAACGCAGCCAAAAATAAAATTTTTTTAAAATAAAAATAAAAAGGGGAGACAGCCGGCTAAGAGCTGCAGCACTGGCTGCCCCAGGGCACAAGTTCCTCCCAGCAGCTTTGTTCACTGATTCAACGGACTGTTTACTGAGCCCCTCTGTGTGTCAAGTGCAGCCTGATCACCCAACTTCCTGATCTTCACATTCTCTTTTATCCCAGACAAGTTGTGGTACAAAGAGCAATGTGATTCCTACTGTTCAGCTTTTGTTGGTCTGGAACAGAGAAGGGATTGGTGCAGAGCTCCCATTGCTCCTAAGGTCATTTGTCCCATCAGCCCAGGGAACCCCTTGTGTGTGCTTTCCCAGCAGGAATCAAGAAGCAAAGAACCACACCCCCAGGTATGCTTGTCCCCTGGCACTGGATTGATAATTTTTATCATCTCAAAATCTCCCCATTTGAAATGGCTCCCAGGAGGCCCTGTGCACCATTCCACTCATCCTCTAAGGGGACACAAGTCAACTTGATCAGTTGCCCCCAAATTAGGGCATTTTCTCCTGCTGATTTTGGGCTAGGAAGCTGAGAGGAACCACGCTCCGCCCAGAGGTGGCGCTGTTGACATGCCTTGTTCACAGAAAGTCTGAAATTTGAGAGCAAGCAAGAAAAGTCAAAAAAAAAGTCAAAAGAGGTGGCTATTAGACTTGCAAAGGTGGTGCAACCACGACCCCCTGTCGTTACACTTCTGGACACAAGGTAGGTCAAATTAAGCTAGCCCAGCCCTTTCCTGTTCCTTTTCTCAGGAAATGTGAGCACATGCAGTAGGAAGCTTCATGTAAAATAAGTATGGGTGGGAGCCAACTGCCCAGGATCGATGTCTTAAAACTTTGAAGCAACTTGCTTATTATGGCGTATTTTCCGAGGAGCTTTGTTTCTTTCAAAGGTGGGAGGGGCGGGTGACCTAGAAAGGTTTGTGTTAGTGATGTGTTGAACTCCATATCCTTTGGGAAGTAGGTTTCAAATGCAAATTATCTTGATGCAAAGGCAAGAATTAATCTGCTCCAGAAACTTACAGGTGCTTGAAACATGTTAGGAAAGTCAGTGCCGCTTTTGTTTCTACAGTGGGATGGAGGGGAATTGGGCGTATTCATCAGCGCAAGACTCATTTGATTTCAGGGCAACTAGAATGGTGGAGAGCCTCCAACAAGATCCAGATTTACTACTTTAATTTCGTTATGCTTTTGACAGTGTCAGAATCTGAGACTTCAGGCTTTCTTTTCTGGGGTCCATCCTCAGAAATGGAAGACAAAGCATACCCGCCCTGGCTGCACCAAAACAGCAACCTTGTGCTGGCCGAGGATTTGGCATCATGCTGGGGATTTGCAAAGGCAATCTGCTCGTGTCCCCCATCATCATGACACTTCTGGACACAGGTGGGTCAGGTTAAGCCAACCCTCCCCCTTCTTGGGAAATGTTGCTTCTCAAGATGGCGTCAGCAGGCCTGATGGTGGCTGTCCCCACAGTTCATTCCTGGCATTGGCTGTCTTATTAGGTCTTTGGCTTGTTTGCAAGCCTGCCTCAGTCCACATGTTTGATCCTGTGTTTTCTTTGTTGTTTGCAACAAGTGGGAAAATTACTTAAGACGTTTAAGTAGTCTGTGTTTTCATTCATCTTGGTTGCATACGTTTCTTCAAAAGGTAACTTAGAAAATTAGAATGTATTCTGTATTTTACTTAAAATTAATGAAGATTTGGGAATTCCCTGGCGGTCCAGTGGTTAGGATTCCACGCTTTCACTGCTGAGGGCCTGGGTTCAATCCATGGTCGTGGAACTGAGATCCCACAAGACGCGCAGCATGGCCAAAAACATAAATAAATAAAAATAAAGTTTCACAGAACGTTTGAAAAAAAAAACAGAAAAGTGAAAAATGGGCTAGAATCCTTCCACCAAATTCTCACTGTTAATCCTATATATTTCATCCCTGTTTCCTTTTTCTATACACAGGGCTTTTTTGGATAAAAAATAGAGTTTTAAATTACAAGATTATATTCTAAATTTGCACTTGGCTATCACAGAATTTTTAACCTACTGATGTATAAACACTTCATAAACATGTTTTCAATGTCCTGGCTTAAACATCTGCCCAGTAGATGTAGCTCAGTTTACTTAGAAAGGATCTTTGAGTCCATAAGTATGTTGCTCCTTGATGTATGCAGGAGTTTAATGCCATCACTAGATGCTGGATCATGTGCAAAGCAACATTTAGAAAATGACATGATGACAGCTCTTTGTTCTATTTTTTGGTATGCATTATTATGATTGGGTAGATGACTGTACTCCAGAAAAGCACCCTGATTTGGGGCAGTGTAAGCTGGCTCGCCATTTCCTGAAATTGCGCTTAATGTCACTGCTGCCATTAGAAATATTTACTAGGCTCCCGATGAAGGGGGCCTAGTTTCGATCCCTGGTTGGGGAACTAGATCCTCCATGCTGCAACTGAGACCCGGCACAACCAAAATAAATAAATATGTTTTAAAAAGAAAGAAACAATATATTTACCAGGTTGTTAGAGGCTGGCTGAGTCATCCAGGCCCAGGGTTGCAGTGCAGGAAGGTTTTCTCCCATCTGGGGCTGTGGTCAGTAGTCTGTAAGTATTGATTAAGAAAGTAGGTGAAGGTGTGGTGGCCTGCCACTGCATGTGCAGGCTGCATGCACATCCCCGGGTGAGGTCTGGATATCAGCTTTGCAAACCTAAAATCAGAGTTGATCGTGTTCAGAGAAGAAAAAATAGACTCACAAGAGGCCTAGTCAAATTTGCCATTTATTAATTTGTAATGAGAAATATAAGTGCTACAGGGCCAGAGACTTGGTGTCATGGTGACTGCTCCATTCATGCGGTCCCCTGCAAAGGGAGTCAAAATCAGAGGCTTTAGTGAGCATGAAACTGGGCAAAGGGAATCACGTGAGTGATATGTTAGTAATGTCATTGTGGTAGGATGGCTGACCTTGGTGTATGGGATATACCTTGTCAACTGGGTCCCTCTCTGTTCTGGTTACTGTTGCAGAACAGGCCTAAGGTCTGTGGTACCTTCTGGGTTCTTTGGAGCCACTTACCTGCTGTCCAGAAGCTTTTCTGAGATTTCATTTGGCTCCTCCACGTGCAGGCATGCCTGGATCGCATTTCCAAGCCCAAGCAGGGAGGCATCCTGTTCCCTCTGGGGCCTTGTGCAGATAACTTATCCTGTCCATCGTGTGTGGACCTGAAGGGTTTGACTTCTAGAGGGCAGCTTGATTTCCAGATTCCAGGGATGTCACCCTGTAGGTCCATAGGTACCCATTACAGAGCTGATACAAGTTTAGGCCAGAATTTCAGAGAGGACCTGAGGCGCCGCTTACAGGCAGATAAATTTGTGAACCATGCCAGGAGTAGTCCATACAGTCTTTATGGCTCCTCTGTAGGTCTTACAAGATCTTGAAAAGTCTTGCTTTGCACCAGAATTGTTGCTATGCCGTAGATCTTGGACTTGAGGCAACTGAGCCTGAAGTACATCCACAGCCAATAACCCCGGGACCAGCCCTCCGTTGAAAGTATGCTCATAAAAATGACGAGGCACAGTGTTACCCGAGCAGATTTTACACGGTCGCCTGCATGCCTGTATTGATTGGATCCTTGTGTGATAATACTTATCTAAAAATGCCTTCCTTAATCATTCCAGCAGCTAGTTCAACTCCTTCCGAGTAGGTGCGTACACCTCCAAAACAAATAATAATCAGCTAGCAAGCTGACATCTAGTATTTATTCTGAAGAAAGCCCCTCCCTCTCCACTGGAGGGTCATTAGAGGGAATCACATGGATCCCCTCCCTTGGGACTTCACACAGGGACATAGTCACACCTGATACACAGTTGCCAGATTCAAATCTCCTGTGCAGGTACAGAGGCAGTTACAACTCGAGCTGTGCAGAGCCTCGTCACGTTAAGGTGATTACCGTCATGATTCCCACTTTACAGCTGAGACCCCAAAGGCAACATTAAGCAGGTGGCGTTAGGGAGCACCCAGGCCTCCAGAGTTCAAGCCCACACTGCCGGAAACAGAAGTACCTTAGCCCCGGGTGAGCACGGTGTTGCAAAGAGGCTTGGCTGTGAATTTCAAAACGCCGCGTGCGATTGGGACACCAGAGTCTGTTCTTCCCATAAGTCGTCTTGCAGGCTATTCACCCCCAAAGCCCTGCAACTCAGACTAAAACTAATTGCAGAGGAGGTTTCTTTGTACTTGGTGAGGGGAGGGTGGAGCTGTACCAGGACTGACGTTCTTGAGGGCTGGGAGGGCCGGGAGGGCTGGGAGGGGTGGGGTGGGGTGGGGTGGGGCAGCGCTGCTTGCTGGGTATTCATTCCTCTTCCTTGTACCCTTTCAAGGAGGGGTGGAGTCAGCCTGCAAGTCTTTTCTTTCTTCCTTTCCATCATTTTCTTCATACACCTGCACTGTGCATTTACTCTGAACAAAGGACTTCCTTCCTTCCTTCTACAAAAACATTTTGGGAAGCGTGGGAGATACAGTAGTACGCAAAGCGGACAGGAACTTTGCCTTCACAAAGTTTATGAGGAGGGGACAGACAAAATAAATATAAAGCACACGGGGACTTCCCTGGTGGTGCAGTGGTTAAGAATCCACCTGCCAATGCAGGGGACACGGGTTTGAGCCCTGGTCCGGGAAGATCCCACGTGCCAGGGAGCAGCTAAGCCCGTGCGCCACAACTACTGAGCCTGCGCTCTAGAGCCTGAGAGCCACAACTACTGAGCCCACGTGCCGCAACTGCTGAAGCCCGCGCACCTAGAGCCTGTGCTCCGCAACAAGAGAAGCCACCGCAATGAGCAGCCCACGCACCGCAACAAAACGTAGGCCCTGCTCGCTGCAACTAGAGAAAGCCCGCGCACAGCGACAAAGACCCAACGCAGCCAAAAATAATTTTTTTTAAAAAAAGAGGAAATGAGCAGACCTGCTGGGAAGTTGCTGTTAACAATCCAGACAAGAGGGGACGGTGCATTACGCTGGGGTGGGGAGTGGTGGCGTCAGTGGTGGAGATGGTGAGAAATGGCTCTAAGTGGTATGAAAACTGCCACATGAAGTTCAGTGCTGTTTGTGGAGGGATCTTCAGCCACAGTAGAGGGAAGCTGGGCCCCTTGTTTTCTGGACCACGAGGCCTGGACATATTTCATCCATTCCATCATTCAGTCCTTTTTTATCATTGCTCCCTATATGTCTGGCACTGTCCTAGGCACTAGGGATACATCAAAGAACAAAACAAAGAGAACTCCTAGCCTCAGTGGGGTAACCCAAAAAAGAAATATGGAATTGAAATATGTTAGCTGGCGATAAGTGTTACAGAGAATTATAAAGCAGAAAAGGGGACAGGGAGTATTGGAAGGGAAGGAGGGGTGATTTCAACTTTAAATTGGGCAATTAACTTTAAATTGATTAACGACTTGAATAATTGAGGCTTTAGATAACTCCTCTAGATGGAGGAAACAGCAAGAGCAAAGACCCTGAGGTAGGCATGTGCTCGGGTTATTCAAAGAAAAGTGGTTGGAGTTAAGAGGGAGATGAGCTGGCGTAGTGTCTTATATGCCACTGTAAGGACTTTAACATTTTCCTTGCAGTGGAAAGGGGCGCCATTGGAAGACGGTGAACATAGGGATCACATGATCTGGAGTGGCCATCAACTGAGATGGGAAAGACTACAGATGAAGCATTTGGGAGCTGGAGAGTCAGGAGTTCAGTTTTAGACATAATTGAGTTTGAGATGGCTATTAGACGTCCAAATGGAGATGGAGCTGCTAGAGCAGCTAGATATATGAATCTGGAACTCAGAGGAGAGCTCCCAGGGTAGGTGTATTCATTTGGGAACATGTGTGTGTCTGTTTCAAGCAAATAAACTGGGATATCAACAAGTGGGTGAGTATAGATAGAGAAAACACATCTAAGGCTAAGCTTGGAACACTCCAACATTAAGGGCAGATAAGAACAGCCAGTGAGGTAGAAAAAAACAAGACAAAACAATAAAACACAAAACAGGAGAACATGGTATCCTAAGTGAAGATAACATTTCAAGGAAAAAGAGGTTATTAGCTGCATCAGATCTGCTGAAAGTTCAAGTAAGGTGAGGATTATTGGATTTAGTAATACGAAGGTCGTTGGTGAGGAGTTCTGTAGCAATTCAGTCCAAAATTCTCTGACGTTCAACTAAAAAAAGTAGGATGCTGTGTATAAGATAAATGAGCTACAAGGACATACTGTACAGCACAGGGAATATGGTCAGTTTTATAATAACTTTAAATGGAGTATAATCTATAAAAATTTTGAATTGCAAAAAAAATTCTGAATAGCTTTATAACTATTTAAAAAGTTGGAACTCCACAAAGAAAACTCCTGGTCCAGATGGCTTCACCAGCAACTGTTTAAAAATAAAACTACATCAATCTTGCACAAATTCCTTCATACGGTAGATAAAAGGGAACATTCCAACCCTTTTTTTTTTTTTTTTTTTTTTTTTTGCGGTACGCTGGCCTCTCACCATTGTGGCCTCTCCCGTTGTGGAGCACAGGCTCCGGACGCGCAGGCTCAGCGGCCATGGCTCATGGGCCCAGCCACTCCGCGGCATGTGGGATCCTCCCAGACCGGGCACAAACCCGAGTCTTCTGCATCGGCAGGCGGACTCTCAACCACTGTGCCACCAGGGAAGCCCCCAACCCATTTTATGCGACTAGCATGACCCTGATTTCAAACTCTGTTAAGAACATTATAGGCATACCTTGGAGATATTTCAGGTTTGGTTCCAGACCACCACAATAAAGCAAATACTACTACAATAAAGGGAGTAACACAGGGGAATTCCCTGGCTGTCCAGCGGTTAGGACTCCATGCTTTCACTGCCAAGGGCCAGGGTTCAATCCCTGGTCGGGGAGCTGAGATCCCACAAGCCATGCGGTGGGGTCAGAGAAAAAGGGGAGTGGGGGGAAGTAACATGAAATTTTTGGTTTCCCAGTGCATAAAAGTTATGTTTATGCTATGTTGCAGTCTAAGTGTGCAATATCATTATGTCTGAAAAAAACAACGTATATACCTTAATTTAGAAGTACTTTATTGGGGCCTCCCTGGGGGCGCAGTGGTTAAGAATCCGCTTGCCAATGCAGGGGGCATGGGTTCGAGCCCTGGTCCGGGAAGACCCCACATGCCGAGGAGCAGCTAAGCCCGTGTGCCACAGCTGCTGAGCCTGTGCTCTAGTGCCTGTGAGCCACAACTACTGAACCTGCGCTCCTAAAGCCGGTGCTCCACAAGAGAAGCCACCGCAATGAGAAGCCCGCACACCGCAGCGAAGGGTAGCACCCCCCCTTGCTGCAACTAAAGAAAGCCCATGCGCAGCAACGAAGACCTAAATAAGTAAATTTATTTTTAAAAGTACTTTATTGCTAAAAATAAAGGAAGTAGGATGAAACATTTAAAAAGACAAAACTTTTTTTTGAATTTTATTTTATTTTTTTATACAGCAGGTTCTTATTAGTTATCCATTTATACATATTAGTGTATATATGTCAATCCCAATCTCCCAATTCATCACACCATCACTTTCCCACTTTGGTGTAAAAAGACATAACTTTTTAAAAGCAACAAAAAGCTAACAGTATAGTGAGGAATTACCTGACCAAGCCTCAGGAGTAGATAGGACTCAGCCCAGCAAAAGGGAAACTTTTGTTTGGGTGGATGGGTGGTGGTGCAAATTACAAAGAGTCTGTTGTGAGGCTGAAATGCACTTGTAGGGGCCTCATGAGGTTAAGGAGACAAAAGTTTGAGTTTAGGAATCACCAAGAGTGGAGACCCAAATAAATTATACACACACCTTAAGCTGGGACCCTAACAGACTACAAACTGGGACTAAGGATAAATCTAAGGTATGTCACATACACTTGCAAACTACCATCAAGTTGTCTGGGTGGCCCAGGGAATCTTGAGGCTAGGATTTGGAGTAAGGTGTTTCCAGACTCCTAGGGTCCCCAGGAATTTGATAGAAACAAACAAAAATCCTATGTGGAGGATGACATCATCCTAGCTCCCAAATTATTTGTATAAATAATTTTTCAAATACAATGTCCAGTATTCAATCAATGATAACCTTGCATATTAGGAGACAAGGTATGAGTAAGAAAAAGCAGAAACAATAGCAAGAACAGACCACAGGCAATCTGTTTATACCTCTATGACCACTCATCACACTGTGGTGTTGTGGTCTCTTTCTCAATGTGGAGATTTCTTGGTTGCTTCCCCAGCATTCATTCCATTCTTTTCCCTTCCGTACATTCTTGATTTCAGTTCTGGTAAAAATGTGATACTGGAGAAGTCAACTCTATCACCAGCTGTAGGAGTAGGGCATGTGAACTATCGACGGAGTCTCTCCTCCTGTCCACAAGATTGACCCGGGGTGAGCATGTGAACTAAGCCAGTCCAATGCGTGAATCCCAGACCTTCTGGGAAAGATTCTGAAACCCAGACTCTCTACTCTTGGATGAAGAAGCATGTCCCTCTAAGAGTTGCTGGCTGCAACACTGAGAGTAGCTAGCTACAGGATGAAACCAACGCCATGGAAGAGCAAACTGGAAAGAAATCAGGCCTTTAGTGACATTTTTAAGCTGCTAGATCAAGGTTCATCTGAAGCTAGACCTGCTTCTAGAGCAGCACTGACCAACAGAAGTATAATGCAAGTCACCTATGAAAATTTTCTAGTAGCCACGTTTAAAAAGAAAAAAGGTGAAATTAATTTTAGTAATATATTTTATTTAACCTAGTATATCCAAATATTATCATTTAACATGTAATAATGTAAACAGTTATTAATGAATAGCTTTCATTCTGTTATTGATGCTAAGTCTATGAAATCCAGTGTGTTTTTGGGGGGTTTTTTTGGCTGCGTTGGGTCTTCGTTGCTGCGTGCAGGCTTTCTCTAATCGTGGCGAGCAGGGGCTGCTCTTCACTGCAGTGCACAGGCTTCTCATTGTGGTGGCTTCTCTTGTTGCGGAGCATGGGCTCTAGGTGCACAGGCTTCAGTATTTGTGGCACGTGGGCTCAGTAGTTGTGGCACACAGGCTTAGTTGCTCTGCAGCATGTGGGATCTTCCTGGACCAGGGCTCGAACCTGTGTCCCCTGAATTGGCAGGCGGATTCTTAACCACTGTGCCACCAGCGAAGCCCATCCAGAGTGTATTTTACACTAAACAGCACATCTCAATTCAGACTAGCTACATTTCAAGTGCTGAGTAGCCCTGTGTGGCTGGGGACCACAGCTCTAGAGTTTTCCTTTATTGACAATAAATTTCCTTAAAGCAACGTTTAACTGCTTTGTTGATATATAATTTATATACCATAAAATTCACCCACTGTAAATGTACAGTTCTATGATTTTTTTTTTTTTCCAGTACGCGGGCCTCTCACTGTTGTGGCCTCTCCCGTTGAGGAGCACAGGCTCCGGACACGCAGGCTCAGCGGCCATGGCTCATGGGCCTAGCTGCTCCGCGGCATGTGGGATCTTCCCGGACCGGGGCACGAACCCGTGTCCCCTGCATCGGCAGGCGGACTCTCAACCACTGCGCCACCAGGGAAGCCCCAGTTCTATGATTTTTAATATAATTTATCAACAACCTCCAGTTTTAGAACATTGCCATCACCCCCAACACTTCCCTTGTGCCCCTTTGTTGTTACTCTCTGCTCCCATCCACAGCCCCGGGCTGGTCTGCTTTCTGTCTCTGTAAGTTTGCCTCTTCTGGATATTTCACATAAATGGAATCAAGTAATATGTAGTGTTTTGCATCTGGCTTAACATAGTTCTTCTTTGACTTAACATAGTGTTTTTGAGGTTCCTCCATGTTTTAGCATGATTCAGTAGTTCATTTCTTTTTATTGCTGAATAGTATTCCAGTGTATGTACACAGTGTATACACACATTGTGTTTATCCATTCACCAGTTGAGAGCCATTTGGATTGTTTCCACCTTTGGGTTATTATGACTAACACTTCTAGGAACATTCACGCCCAAGCCTTTTTATGGACTTGTTTCCATGTCTCTTGATAGAGTCTTAGGATTGGAATTCCGGAGTCATATGCTAAGTTTATGTTTAACCTCTTTAGAAACTGCCAGACTGTTTCCTTTCTTTCTTTCCTTCCTTCTTTCTTTCCTTCCTTCTTTCTTTCCTTCCTTCTTTCTTTCCTTCTTTCTTTCTCTCTTCCTTTCTTCCTTTCTTTTCTTTCTTTCTTCACCCTGCAGCTTGTTAGATCTTAGTTCCCAGACCAGGGATTGAACCTGGGCCCTCAGCACTGAAAGCACGGTGTCCTAACCACTGGACTGCCAGGGAATTCCCCAAAGTCACCTTTTTTTTTTTTTTTTTTTTGCGGTACGAGGACCTCTCACTGTTGCGGCCTCTCCCGTTGTGGAGCACAGGCTCCGGACGCGCAGGCTCAGCGGCCCAGCCGCTCCGCGGCATGTGGGACCTTGCCGGACCGGGGCACGAACCCGTGTCCCCTGCATCGGCAGGCGGACTCTCAACCACTGCGCCACCAGGGAAGCCCCAAAGTCACCTTTTTAAAGCACACAATTCAATGTTTTACAACTGTCACCACTAATTCCAGAACATTTCCACCACCCCAAAAAGAAAACCTATACCCATTAAGCAGTCATTCCTCATGCCCTGCTTCCCTTCCCCCATCCCCTGTTTCCCTTCCCCCATCCCCTGGAAATCTACTTCCTGTCTCTATGGATTTGCCTATTCTGGACATTTTATATAAATGGCATTATATAACACGTGGCTTTTTGTGTCTGGCTTCTTCCACTGAGCATAATGCTCTCAGGTTTTATCCATGTTGCAGCATGTATCAGTACTTCATTCCTTTTTAAGGCTAAATAACATTCCATGTATGGATATACCATATTTTGTTTATTCATTCATCAGTTGATGGACATTTGTGTTGTTTCTGTTTTTTGGCTGCTATGAATAATGTTGCTATGAATATTTTTGTGCAAGTGTTTGTATGGATATGTGCTTTCAGTTCTCTCGGTTATATGCCCAGGAGTGGAATTGCTGGGTCATATGCTAAGGCCATGTTTAACTTTTTGAGAAACTGCCAGACTGTTGCAGTATTTCACATTCCCATCAGCAATGTATAAGGGCTCCAGTTTCTCCACATCTTTGCCAACACTTGTTATTGTCTGTCTTTTTTTTTTTCCTTTTTCCAGGCAACTGGCACTTCTTCTTTCATTGTGATAAATTATACATAGCACAAAATTTACCATTTTGGCCATTTTAAGTGTACAGTTCAGTAGCATTAAGTACATTCACATTGTTGTGCAACCATCACCACAATCCATCTCCAGAACGTTTTCATCATCCCCAACTGAAATTCCATACCCATTAAACAACTCCCATTCCCTGCTCCCCCAGCCCCTTTTTGTCTTACTTTTTGTCCCCATGAATTTGACTACTTTAGGTACTTCATATAAGTGGAATCATGCAATATTTATTCTTTTGTGACTGGTTTATTTCACTTAGCATACTGTCCTCAAGGTTCATCCATGTTGTCATATGAGTCAGATTTCCCTTCCTTCTTTTTTTTTTTTTTTAACTTTATTTTTTACTTTTGGCTGCATTGGGTCTTCCTTGCCATGCACGGGTTTTTTTCTCTAGTTGCCGCAAGAGGGGGCTACTCTTCATTGCGGTGCGCGGGCTTCTCATTACGGTGGCTTCTCGTTGCGGAGCACAGGCTCTAGGCACGCGGGCTTAGCAGTTGTGGCTCTCGAGCTTTAGAGCACAGGCTCAGTAGTTGTGGCGCACGGGCTTAGTTGCTCCGCGGCATGTGGGATCTTCCCGGACCAGGGCTCGAACCCGTGTCCCTTGCATTGGCAGGCGGATTCTTAACCAGCTGCGCCACCAGGGAAGCCCTTCCCTTCCTTTTTATGGAGGAATGATAATCCATTGTATGACTATATCACACTTGTTTATCCATTCATAAATCTGGATGGACATTTGGGTTGTTTCTATCTTTGGCTATTGAGAATAATGCTGCTATGAATGTGGTGCTTTCAGTTCTTTCAATTTGGGTTATATACCCAGAAGTGGAATTGCTGGATCATATAGTATTTCTGTTTAACTTTTTGAGGCTTAGAGCCACTTCTATAGGACAGGGGCCACTAATTAAGGATCCTTGGCCCCAAAGTTCCTACCTTACATTTGGTTGGGCTGTTTACCTTTTAGAGGATTTTCCCTTTGTGTAGGAACCACTAAGCAACCATGCTTTGAAATGATTTTATTTACAATGTACTCTCATTTTTCAGAAAAGAGAATAGCAAAGTCCCCTTTGAGGATCCAGGTTTGGAAGAAAGCACAAAACACAGCAGCAGCAGCTCAGGGGGGTTACTCATTGATGTATTCAGCTGCCTTTGCTCTTGCTCCGCAGCCAGCCTTCTTCTCCTGGCTGAAGGCTGCACGGGATGGGGCAGGCTCGGAGCTCTCATTAAACACTGGCTGAGGGCTTCCCTGGTGGCGCAGTGGTTGAGAGTCCGCCTGCCGATGCAGGGCACACGGGTTCGTGCCCTGGTCTGGGAAGATCCTACATGCCGCGGAGCGTCTGGGCCGCTGAGCCTGCGCTCCGCAGCCGGAGAGGCCGCAACAGTGAGAGACCCGCGTACCACAAAAAAAAAAAAAAAAAAAAAAAAAAAAAGTGGGTTCTGGTTAAAATTTTTTTTAAAAGTAGAGATTTCCCTGGCAGTCCAGTGGTTAAGACTCTGCACTTCCCATGCAGGGGTGTGGGTTTGATCCCTGGTCGGGGAACTAAGATCCCACATGCTGCGCGGTGTGGCCAAAAAATATAAATAAATAAAGAATTGCTCCAAAAGCAAGGGAAAAAAGAGTTTTAAAAAAGTAAAAGGGCTTCCCTGGTGGCGCTGTGGTTGAGAGTCCGCCTGCCGATGCGGGGGACACGGGTTCGTGCCCCGGTCCGGGAGGATCCCGCGTGCCGCGGGGCGGCTGGGCCCGTGAGTCGTGGCCGTTGAGCCTGCGCGTCCGGAGCCTGTGCTCTGCAACGGGAGAGGCCACAACAGTGAGAGGCCCGGGTACCGCAAAAAAAAAAAAAATAATAAAAAAAATAAAAAAGTAAAAGTAGGTGCCTTTCACTTTGGGTACTCCCAATCAACACCCTTCCTCCTCCTACAAGCATGGGAAGTGGTTTGGTAGAGCTGATAATACTTTTGTAGGGATATCATGGTGGTAAGAAGAGGGAGGATGAGAAGTTAAAAAATTATATGTGATAGTAATAGTAATACAAATAGTAATAACTACCATTACTATAACAACTACCATTGCAGAACGTCCCTTGAGGAGCCACGTTGCCCTCAGTGTTGAGGACCACTGAGTTACGGCGACCAGCTATCCTGGTTGGCCTGGGATTAGGGCAATTTCCCAGGACAGCAGGCTTTCAGGGCTAAAACCAGGAGGGTCCCAGGCAAATTGGGATGGTCGGTCACCCAAAGGCCAGTCCCCCACTTGCTAGCTGTGTAACCTTGGGCTGGTTACTTTACTTCTCTGTGCCTCAGTTTCCCTAGAGAGAATATCCTCTCTATATTATAGACCTCTATATTATACTATAGAGATGATCATATCTAACTCACACATTTGTTTTGAGGATAAAATAAAATGTATGTGTAAGACATTAAGCTCAGTACATGGCACAATAATAACTACAGATAAATGTTAGGAATTATTACCTAAATTCTTATCTAATTTAACCTTGAAGGTTTGTTTGTTCTTTGGGGGAGACAGCAATTTTATTTTACTTAAATGTATAGTCCATCTGTATCCACAGATTTATATAATAAAAGCCAAATATATGGCAAGACTGCTAGAAAAGAAAATATTAAAACCGCATAGTAGTAGAGAGAAAAGAATGAACCCCAAATCAAGGCTAATAGGTTTCTAAAAGTGTACATTCACAGGGCCTGGATTAAGAGGGAGGGGCCGTGGTTTACTTGGGGCTGTCAAGCTGAGCACCAGGTGCAGCTGGCTCCTCCTTCTCTGCTTAGAACAGCTCCTAAATTAGATGGTTTTATTATGTCCATTTTACAGAATTGGAAACAGAGTAAAAAGCACAAAGTCTCCCAATGCCCTTGTCAGTTTTTTCGGCACTAGCTGCTGGCCATCCTAATTTTGCAGGAGTAGTACGAGGAAGCGTTAGAGATTATGGGCCTGGATATCACAGCCGAGCTGCTCACGCAGCATCCTAGAGCCAGGGCAGCCTCCAGGAGTTGAGTCCAAACCGCTTGCTTTGCAAATGGGACCATGAGGCCCAGAGCTGGGACTGCTGTCCCCAGCATCCAGGTACTGGAGGAACCAAGACTACTACCCAAGTCACCCAACTCCCCACGTGGTGCCCCCTCTAAAGTTGGTCAGGACCAGCAGGCTGTGGGCCCTGGACAGCTCACTAGACCGAGGGGCACAGGCCTGTGACGGGTAAGAATGAATTTAGACAATGTTCTCAAGTCTGTATTTCCAAATGGGCTTATGTTTTCCCAAATGAAGTCATGTGCTTTTTCTGAGGAGGAGACCAGCACTGTCTCCAAGGAGGTCTGGTGTTTTCCTGCACGAGTCTGAAGCAGGAAAGAGAAGTTCTCAGTGCACTTGTGTGTCAGGGTCTGTAGATGCTGGACTCACCTGTGCCTTCCCTCCCCCAAGAAACCAGAAGCAAAGTTACTCCAGGAGGAAAATCCAGAATGGCCTACTTGAAGCGAATGGGGGGAGGTTACAGCCTCCCAAGCTGAGCTCCAGGCTGTGGTGACCCTGCCAGGACTGCCCGCGCCCTATGAGGCCTGGTCTGTCACACAACCAGCAGCCCATTTGTCATCTTTCCTACTTTCCCTTATGATGTGACTTATAGAGAACTTAAAGAGCATATGTCTTTCATGTTCCAAGGCAATTTTTAAAATATTTATTAATTTATTTTTGGCTGTGTTGGGTCTTCATTGCTGTGCGTGCGTTTTCTCTAGTTGCGGTGAGCGGGGGCTACTCTTCGTTGTGGTGCACGGGCTTCTCATTATGGTGGCTTCTCTTTTTGCGGAGCACGGGCTCTAGGCACGCGGGCTTCAGTAGTTGTCGCACATGGGGTCAGCACTTGTGGCCCATGGGCTTAGTTACTCTGCGACATGTGGGATCTTCCCAGACCAGGGATCAAACCCATGTCCCCTGAATTGGCAGGCGGATTCCTAACCACTGCGCCACCAGGGAAGTCGCCCCGAAGGCAAATTTTTGATAATCAACTTTATTGCGGTTATATTTCACATATAATTAATTTACCCATTTTAAGTGTCCATTGAGGTTTTTTCTTTTTTTTTTTCCAGTACGTGGGCCTCTCACTGTTGTGGCCTCTCCCGTTGCGGAGCACAGGCTCCAGACGCGCAGGCTCAGCGGCCATGGCTCACGGGCCCAGCCGCTCCGCGGCATGTGGGATCTTCCCGGACTGGGGCACGAACCCGTGTCCCCTGCATCGGCAAGCGGACTCCCAACCACTGCGCCACCAGGGAAGCCCCTCCATTGAGTTTTTTTTAAGGTTTTTAAAAACATTTATTTATTTAATTTATTTTTTTGGCTGCGTCGGGTCTTAGTTGCGGCATGTGGGATATTTCATCGTGGCACAGGCTTCACTCTAGTTGCGGCACGAGGGCTCCAGGGCATGTGGGCTCTGTAGTTTGCGGCATGTGGGCTCTCTAGTTGAGGTGCGCGGACTCAGTAGTTGTGGCACGCAGGCTTAGTTGCCCCACGGCATGTGGGATCTTAGTTCCCTGACCAGGGATCAAACCCGCGTCCCCTGCATTGCAAGACAGATTCTTTACCACTGGACCACCAGGGAAGTCCGAAGGGTCCATTGAGTTTTGACAAATATATACACCCATGCATCTGCCACCATAATTAATATATGGTGTGTGTGTTTACAGTTTGTTTTGTTGTACAGTTCTGAGTTTTAACACCGGTGTAGATGTGTGTAACCATTACCACAGTCAGGACACTGAGCAATTCCATCGCCCCCCCATTGCCCCCCAAAACTCCCGTGCTCGTCTTTGTAGTCACAGCCTCCGCTCCACCAACTGAACCTTTGGCGACCAATGATCTGTGATCTGAACCTACAGTTTTTTCCAAGGCAAATTCTAATCATGATTACCTAGGTCGTAATTTTATTAAAAATAACCCCTTTCCCTTTAGGCACTGTACTGTATCCACTTTCCCAACCAACACCCTTAGCACAAAGGAGAGAAGCAGGTAACCAGGAGAAAACTTTGGGATGGGAAGGATGACTGAAGATCTTTATCAGGCCCACCGTGGTCCCCTGGCTGCCTCTGGACTAGCCTTTGCGTCCTTACCGAGGGAAGACAAAGACCCAGTTCACCTTGGCCAGAAAATCATGCAACAGGAGTGAGGGAATCAGCTGACCTGATATCTTCAATGTGACTTCAAAGTCGAAAAAGAGCGGTGACCTGCATTGGAAGCATGGTGAAGTTGTGATGACTTCACGTCCCCAAATAGATTGCTGTTACAATTATAGAAAAAGAAAGAACTAGATCAAATACCAGATACAGCATAGAATTTTTCTTACTGAGGTGAAATTCACATGCATAAAATTAGCCATTTTAAAGTGTACAATTCAGTGACATTTAGTACACCCACAGCACTGTGCAACCACCACCGCTATCAAGCTCCAAAACATTTTCAGCACTCCAAAAGGAAACCTCGTACCCTTTAGCAGTCATTCCCCCGCCACCACCATTCTCGCTCCCCAGAGCTAAGCAACCACCGATCTACTTTCTGCCTCTATGGGTTTACTTATTCTGGATATTTTCACATGCATGACCTTGTGTTTCTGGCTTCTCTCACCTAGCATGTTTTTGAGCATCGTGTTGTAGCACATCGGCACTTCATTTCTTTTTATGGCTGAGTAATATTCCATTGCATGGCTATACCCCAGCTTGTTTATTCATCTGTTCATGGACCACAGCATAGAATTCCCCTTTTTTTAGGCTTACACATCACTATTTCTGCTTCTCAGAGCTTCACTCCAACATCACCCCTGCCAAGGTCATGTGATAAGTCTTCCCATACATTTTTTTTTTTTTTTTTTTTTTTTTTGCGGTACGCGGGCCTCTCACTGTTGTGGCCTCTCCCATTGCTGAGCACAGGCTCCGGACGCGCAGGCTCAGCGGCCATGGCTCACGGGCCCAGCCGCTTCGCGGCATGTGGGATCTTCCCAGATTGGGGTACAAGCCTGCGTCCCCTGCATCGGCAGGCGGACTCTCAACCACTGCGCCACCAGGGAAGCCCCCCATACATATTCTTATGTAATATAACAATTTTGTAAAGAAAGGATCACCCTCCATTTTACAGATTCAGGATCTGAGGCACAGAAGGATGACATGGCTGGATGCAGGTGGAGTTCCAAGCCTAGAGTCTATCTCTTCATCCCCGCTGGTGTGTCTGAGTACAGGTTACTGAAAACAAAGTCCAGGTGGAAAGCAAACTCCTTGCGAAGAATTTCAATGCAGTCCAAACAAGTTCAGAAAATCCTTGAATTCTGTGTCCTTCCACGGGTGATGCTGAATACCCTCCATGTCTCTTTCCAGGCAGGTGCCCAGCGTGCCAGGCACATAGCTCTCATCGCTTCCCTTTCTGATACCCTCTCATTACTTTTAATTGCATCTGAGCCTCTCTAGCATCTTGTATTTTGATTCCTAATTCAGGGCATTTCTCTGCCTCCCACTGGTCCAGCACACAGAACTTTCCTCTCAGAGCTCTCCAGAGAAGTGCCCCCAGAAAAAGGAACTGGTCTTTTGTAATGAATTCATCTTTATAATGAATAGTATAATATCCAAGTCCCGGCATATTTACATAGCAATCTCCACACAAAAGCAACATTACAAAGGGAAGATTTTTAAAAGAATGCCATCTCAGCTCCATTTCCTTTAGTACTAAGAACACTATGGGAATTACCCTGACAAGAAAAGAAAAACGACTTCCAGGGATGCTGGGTTAGAGACAATAGCTACACCAGCTCCATTAATGTTTAAAGTCAATGGAGCATAAAACTGCTTTTCTCTGCTTACTGGCAGGCATCATCTTACAGAGAGGAGAAAAAAAAAATCCCATTTATTTAACTCTGCTGAAATCCATAAGCCCTCCCCTAATTTTCATTCCCCTTGAAATTCTCCAGTAAGTACCATCAGAATGAAAATGAAAATCACCCTCTCTGGAGGAAATGGCTTTCAGTCCTCATCAGTAAAGCGTGTGAAGAGCCCTCCACAGAGATGCAGGAGGAAGGCTGCTTGTTGGGAAAGGATCTGTCAGCAAAACCTGCAGAACTAGTTGTAGGGGGTCATACCTTGGGATTTGGGAGCCTTTGGGCTGACTTCAAGAAGGCCTTAATCAATCCCAGGTCAGGGTGGTCCCGGGGCAGAATTCAGGGACAAGGCAGGTTCAAGGAAGTAATGCCTTGGGGGTACGTTTTACTTAGTGGGCTGTAAGGGGGAAACTTTATCATGAATATATTAGCTGATTCCCTCAGGGAATCGCTGGAATTAAGCCAGGCCTCTGTGAGTAAACCATTGGACCTAATCCCACGTTACATTTGTGTAATGCCTGACAAAGCCTGCTCCCATTATCTTATTTGATCCTGAAAGCAATCCTCAGAGGGAGGCAGGGCTGGGATTATTTTTTCCATTTTACATGTGTTTTCGCTTGTAAACTGATTTGCCAGGAGCCACACACCCAAACGCGGCAGGAATGAGACGTGAATCTCTTTAGGTCTTGGTACAACCTGTTCAAGGTTTTTCTCGACTTCGCACACAGACTGATCATAATATTCCCAGCCCCACCCAGTCCTTAAGAACCTTCGGCTTAACCAGCAGCTGGGAGCTGCTCAGGGCAGAGCTTGTGTTTACAGTTCCCAAACACCTCTGTCCTGAAGAACTACAGCCCTGCCTGACAAGCTCTGTGGTGGGAAAAAAATCATATCATCTCCCTGCACCAGTGACCAAAATGAATCCAGATGGATTTGAAAAAAATCAAGGCACTAGAAAAATCTCAGGAAAATAGAACGTAATATTTAATAACTTTCTGGAGGAAAGAAGACTAAATTTAGCATTGTGTTAGAAGTTTCAAAGGAAGGTACTTTATGTAGATTTGACTATATTAAATTTTAAGTTTTAGTGAAAAAAAAAAAACACGGGGCCAACAAAACCCGAAGAAATATTCACAGCAAAATATGAAAGAAAAGAGTGAACTGGCATGTAGAGGAGTCATGCAAATACAAAAGAAAAAAATCAATAGGAAAAACTTATTAGAGAACTATTCACAAAAAAAGGAAGTACAGTTGGTTAACAAACATTTAGAAAACTACTCTACCTAACTAAAGGCAAAGAAATAAATACTGAAATGAGATCCATTTCACCTACAAAATCAGAAAAATAACTATAATACTCAAGTATTAATACCAGTGAAGGCGCAACGAATAATGTATGCTTACACATGAATGATGAGAGAGTAAATTTACCCAACTGTTGGAAAGCAATTTGGTACATTTATCAGAAACTTTAAAATATCCATATCCTTTGACCTGAATTCCCATTCCTGGGAATATGTTCTTAGGAAAGAATCAACACGGAAAAAGTTTTACACACAAAAATGTTAGTCACGCACTTATTTACAACGGTGAAATGAGGTAAACCGCAAACGTTAAAGGAATTATTTAGTAAGTTATGGTACAGCCACTTAATGGAAACTTGCGTAATCATTACATGTTCTCAAGGCGCATGCAATAACACGAACACCGTTTACGGGATAATGCTAGTGGAAAAGTGTATAACGTTGTATACGAGTGGCTGTTTGTATAACACTTTTATAGAAAAAGGCTGGAAAAGAAAAACTTTTAATATGTGAACCATGTTTGAATCCTATGATTAGAGAGGTATTTTTCATCGCCCTATATTTCTATTTAAATCTTTTACTGGCCGCGCGGCTTTTTTTTTTTTTTTTTTTTCTTAATGAACAAAGTCAGCTCTTCTTTAGCCAGGCGGTGGCGCGTCTTTCTCTCGCGCTGGGTCGTAGCGCTTGAGGACTAGGCGGAGGGAGCAGGCACCGAGACTCCACCTCAGGGCGATTCCGCCCTCCATTGCGAAGTCCCCTCCCCGCTCCCAATTTCCCCAGCCCCACCCCTCCCAAGCCAGCTGGTCGCAGGGCCCGCCCCTCCCCCACCACTCCCGGGCCCCGCTGACTGCGGGTGCGCGGGAGGGGGAGCAGGGCCGCCCAAGTCTTGCTGACACGTGGGGAGGGAGGAAGCGTCGGAGGATGAGTGGTTGGGTGTGTGGGTGGGTGTGTCCGTTAGTGGGAGAATCCAATCGTGGCCACCTCAGAGTCTCCATAGTCCTGCGCTGCTAATCCGGCCGGGGAAGTACGAAGCTCTCCCCATGCCCCAGATCCCCTCCTAAGCAAACACCCAGCGCAGACACAAGAAGGCTCCGGCCGCGGCCCTGCGCTGCCCGTGACGGCCCGCGCTGCGCCACCTCCTCGCTTGTCCCCCCCGCCCCGGCGCGGTGGTAGGGCCCGGAGGCAACGTCACCCATTGTTTACAAATCAACCCGAGCCGGTAGGATTCCGGCTCCCGCGACTGCTGGCGCGCGGCGAGAGTGCCTGGCGGGCTCCGGCTTCAGCGTCCGCCCCGGCTCCGGCTTCGGCCTCAGCACCGCGCCCGGCTCCGCCGCGGCCCACCGAGCCCCGGGGGCAGCCGAGCCGCCGGCGACTCCCGCAGAGCTCCGGGTGCCCGCGCGGGGGGGCCATGCCGTGCCGGAGGGAGGAGGAAGAGGAAGCCGGTGAGGAAGAGGAGGAGGAGGAGGAGGAGGAGGACAGCTTCCTCCTACTGGAACAGTCGGTGACTCTGGGCGGCTCGGGCGAGGTGGACCGGCTGGTGGCCCAGATCGGCGAAACGCTGCAGCTGGACGCGGCGCAGGACCGCCCTGCCTCCCCGTGCGCGCCCCCGGGGCCGCCACTGCAGCCCCCGCGACCCCCGGCGGTGGTGCGGGCGGACAAGGCCCGAGCCCCGGCTCTGCCGTTGCGTCTGCCGCCCGCCTCGGCCGAGACTGGGGGTCCGGCGCCCCCGGGGGCCCTGCGCTGCGCCCTCGGGGACCGCGGCCGGGTGCGGGGCCGGGCTGCGCCCTACTTTGTGGCCGAGCTCGCCGCAAGCCCCAGCGCGCTGCCCGGGCCGTGCCGGCGAGGATGGCTGCGGGGCGCTGTCGCCTCCCGCCGCCTGCAACAGCGACGATGGCCCCCAGCCGGGGCGCGCGCCAACGACGACGACCCGCACAGGCTCCTGCAGCAGCTGGTGCTCTCGGGGAACCTCATCAAGGAGGCCGTGCGGAGGCTCCAGCGAGCCGTCGCCGCGGTGGCAGCCACGGGCCCCGCGGCACCCCCCGGACCCGGGGGCAGCCACAGCCGACCGGACCCTGTCGCCCTTCAGCCCTCCGGCGCCTTGCACTGACCCAGGGCCCCTGGAGGAGGAAGAAGCCGCTGCGGGGACCCAACGGCGTCCTGTGCCTTCCCCAACCTTGAGCTGAAGCCGCCGTTGCCGTCCTGGGAGCGACCGCCTAGGCTGCAAGGAGGCTAGTGGGGAGAGACCTCAAGCCGAGAAGTTACCCGCCCCGGCGAGGCTGTAGGCGAAAACTTGAGCGTGGAGAAATGCACGGGCCAGGGCGCGTACGTGTCGCGTGAGAATTTCCCCGGCCACCTCGGGGACAGGAACCTGGGATAAAACTGGGAGAACTATGGCAGCTATTTGCATCAACTTGTACCTGACTTAACCCTTGGGGGTGTCGTGTGCTTGGATTGTTTAAAGATACGTCTCCAAGGGGCGAGAATCGCGAGGGCTTTGTAAGAATACTTGAAAACTGATGACACGAATACATTTTATTTTCCGGTGGAGGAACTTAGTGAAAATGGTGCTACAGTTGCTGTGCAAAGAAATTCCGGAGGGAAGAAGAATGTAAAAGCGTGGTGGTGGGTGTGTTGGCATCTCGCGCCCCCTTTCTCCCATCACATCGGTGACTGGTCGAGGTGGGAGATGTGAGCTCCAGTTGTCGGGGGTAGGGAGGTGGAGAATTTTGAAGGTGGGTCGAGGTGGATGTGGACTTTTAAATGACTTGACCTTGCCACCTGTGTTTCAAGGTCACGGTGTGCTTGGACCGAAGGTTGTGGGCTTCCTGGGAGAGCTAACTGACCGCTGTGTCTTTTTTCTCTTGCTCCAAGAAGAGCCCTGTCTGTGCTTCGCCACCTCCTAGAGTCTCCAGAGGACACACAGGTGGAGAGGGCTGTGCGAGGAGAGTTATTTTTTTTTCTCTGTTCTCTCCTTCTGTCCAGGGCTCCTCCTCCTCCCGTGAGGCCACTCTTGGCCGTGCCATGAGCTTTCTCAGAAACAGGCATAAACAATGTCTTAGGTCTCTTTCCTGTCCTCCCGGCTGGCCTTTCTTATTCCACCCTTTCTGATGTCTTCACTGCATGGATGAGACCCCGGCTGTTTTTCTGCTCTGTTCTGGCCCTCTGTGGAGCCATAGGCCTGAGCTTTTGTGGGTCTTCACCCCTCAGTTTCCTTCTGCCACCAGCTCTTTGTGAGTGACCGAAACCGTTTTTTAAATGGGACTCTCCAAGAGGAGAAACCGCAGGCTTTACCCGTATGAAACTTGACGGTGCTTTAAGTAAGGTGCCACCCCCAAACTGTAAAGGAGCTAAACTAATTTTTTAAAAAGATTCAATGGCTTGTTCATCCTCCAGATGTAGCTATTGACGTACACTTCGTACCGGAGTGTCTGAAATTGTGGTGGTCCTGATTTATAGGATTTCTTAATTAAAGTGTCTGCTGAATAAATTTGGTTTTTGTTTTGGAGCATGCTTTGGCTTTTTGGTGGAAGGTGGGGGGAAAAGCACAGAGGGGACACCTTTCATAATGAAGTCGTGATGGAGAGGGGACTTTGGGGTCGAGGTGTGAGATGGAGACCGGTGGAGCTGCAGTCGATGAGTGCTTCTGGGTCGATGTTCCACAAGATCAGAAAATTCAGTCCAGGTTTTTAAAAACGTGCTAGGTGGGCTTTCACGCCCTTTGTGGAATAAGAACATAGTCCAGAAACTTTCTAGGCTGGAGGGCAGAGGCCAAGCGATTTGCTGTATCTGGAGGAGGGTGGAGGGAGGTGAATTTTCTGATTTTTTTGTGTCTGAAGAATGGTGACAGAGCCTGCCTATTTTCTCCTTTGAGACTGACCCAGTCTTGAGCTGTGGCCTAGGGAAAGACAATAGGGTTTCATAGCAGTGTATTTGGTAGTTGTAAAATGGGGTGTTTTGAGCAGATGGGGGTTCAGTTAATTAAGTGGCCCTCCTGGTTCTGCCCTCAGTCTTATCTTCCCCAGGCTTGGAGCCCTTTCCCACAAGGAAACCTTTCTGGGTACAGCCCAGCTCTGCTAACCAGCCCCAGGGGCACCTGTCCTGCCCAGCACCTTCTCACACGGGCTGCAGGGGAAGGCTGCTCAGTGACTCAGTTTGACTCAGCCCCGCTCTTCAGCAGCTGTGTCATAGTAGGCAAGTCACAGCTCTGTGCGTTTTCCTCCTCTCGTGTATAAAACAGTAATACTTCATAGGTTGGTTGGGAGGGTAAAACGAGGACCTGAGGTGTCTGGGACACTTAAGGGCTTAAAAAATGACAGCTGCTGATTCTTGCTGCCACCACTGGCCCTTCTTCCTTCAGTGGCCCCCATCTGTCTCTTCAGCGTGCCCCACGTGCCCTAACACTTCAGCCACCCTTTCCTTTCCACTGTGAGCACAAGTCACTGCCACCTCTTTTGCTTCTGTATCATATAAGTCCCTTTTCCTGAACTTCCAGAAGGCCACCTCCACACACCTTCCAGATGGTCTGTCTCTGCTGTCATCATTCCGGGGGTTGGCACTTGACACACGTGCCAGGTACTGTTCTGGGTGTTTTAAGTCATTATCTCATTATGTCATGGCTTTATTCGTCATGAGGTAGGCACTATTTTCTCCGTTTTATAAATGAGAACACCGAGGCCCAGGAGATGAAGTGATTTGCCTGAAGTCACCACCTTTTAAGTTAAGGAGCTGGGATTTGAACCCAGGCAGTGTGGCTCTCGTTTCTCCTGCTTTCCTCAACCAGAGCTTCCAGTCATGCTGAACCACCTCCATGAGACTTTCTTGACACCATTTTCTCCCATGTTGGATTTATTAAAGTTCTTAAGAGCATCCCACAAAAACCTTGACCCAATAAATGCCTCAACACAATAGCATCACCATTTTCAAACTTTTCTTGCAGGCCAGCCACATATGTGCAAGGCGCTGGGGATCTGGGATGAGGCAGGGTTTCAGACATCCTGGAAGAACCCATAAGCAGGTTTGGGGCCGAGACCTTCACATAAGGTAATAGGAATTGCATAAGAGAGGCACAGATAACAAATGGTAGATGGCTGCTTTTTTTAGAACCTCAAGTCTGTAAGATGAGGGCATAGGGCCAAGATGGTGAGGTCTCACCCAATGCAGCTGTCTTCTGGGTCTGCAACATGGCCAGGACAGCACTCAGGAATGAAATTAGAGTGGTGACTGTAGACTGACAGGACCTGAAGATCTTCAGGAGCTGAGAAGCGAGGTGGAGAGAGGGAGAAAGGGGACTGAGCCCTGTTTGGGCAGGAACCCTGGTAGGCACCTTTTTGTTTTTGTTTTTGTTTTGCGGTACGCAGGCCCCTCACTGTTGTGGCCTCTCCCGTTGCGGAGCACAGCCTCCGGACGCGCAGGCTCAGCGTCCGTGGCTCACGGGCCCAGCCGCTCCGCGGCATGTGGGATCTTCCCGGACCGGGGCACGAACCCGTGTCCCCTGCATCGGCAGGTGGACTCTCAACCACTGCGCCACCAGGGAAGCCCTGGTAGGCACCTTTTACAAGATGGCCCTTCACTCTTTACAATGGGGAGGGGTAGGAATTGTGGGTGGTCGAACAGGATCTGAACTCATGACTCTTAAGCTGAACCTCTTACCTCCTGTCTGAGCCTACCCACACATTTCCTCATGAACCTCAGCCCCAGCTAACGATCAGCCGTTTGCAAAGGCTGTAGAGAGCAGAGTCCTGGGCCTGGGGAAGTGTCTGTGCAAAGGAGGCATTGGCCGTTTCCAAGGTGTTGCGGCTTGGGATAGCCCGTTCCTAGTACTTGGCCCAGGGATGATTGTGGCTGGGATATCCCTAGTCCCTTGGAGTGGATGGGCACAGAACTGAGGACATGGGCATGGGCAGAGTTGAGACAACTCCATCTTCTGAAGGATCCAAGGTCTACATTTCCCTGGTAACATTCTGCAAGTCTTGAGTCCAGAAGGACAAGAGTAATAGGGAAGTTGCAAGGAGCTGGTTGTGTGAGTGTGTGTGGTCGGGGAGGGGCTCGATTAGGAGTTTCATGTGGGAAGTTACAGGGACCGCAGCCTGGTGCCTCCTAAGTGATTAGGAGTTGGAAGAGAGATCAGGGCTGAAGATAAAGACTTGGCAGTTAGGATTAAGAGGGGTGGACGGAGCCTGGGAGATGCTGTCAGTTGGGAAGGAAAAACACTAGCCAATGTACGTAGCACTTACCATGTGCCAGGCTCTGTGCTAAGCACTTTACAAAGACCAATAGTAGAACCCAGAGAAGCCAAGGGAGGCGGAAGGGTGAACTGCAAGGGATGGTTGGGTATGTGTGTCTACACGCACAGGTGCACACACACAAACGCAGAGCTATAGCTATGTGATCTGTGTATACCCTCCGTGGTCAGGTCCAGGGTATATGGAATCAGAGCTTGCTCACTGACCTTCACTGCCTTTCTTTAATCCTGAAGTTATTCAGCTTCTCTTCATCAGCACCGTTAAGCCGTGTGTTTCGAACATCTGCACTGTGAGTTCTTGCTCTGCTTAACCCAGCTGAAGAGAAGAACTATTTATGGTGCATTTGGAGAAAGGTGATTATGACTCCGGTGTCTGGGGAGGATTTTCAGGAAAACCTAGGAAACTGAATCTAATTTAGACAGTAAAAAAAGAAACGGGCAAAAGGCAGGGCAAAGGTAACAAGATGATAACCAGCTTGTGATTCTTTTTTAACCCACCCAAATCAATAAGTCAAACAAACTCCCCGAACAGCCTATCAATTGTGGGTGGTGAATTTTACCTCCTGTGAGTCAGTTAATTGATAAAACGGAGCAGTTAATAAACCCCTTGGTATCAGATTTAGATTTCATTCTATTGTAGCATAAGGTACAGAGAAGAAGGCTTCCTTCACACGAAAACATACCCAGCCATCTCAGGCGTGAAGGGTTATACAAGGTTGTTTCAACAGCCAACTGGTCCCTGGCCTCCCTGTGGTAGGACAGTTTGTGACTTAAGAGTGCTGTCACAGGGGACAACCACCTCTAAGGTCTCCCTGAGTCCTGCCCTTCAAACCTACCCAGACTGAGCGCCCCATCCCTTCGTGCCCCCTCTAGGAGCCTTATCCTTTATGGCATCTTCCCTTCAATTCCACCCTTTGCCACTGTCCTCCAACCACAGTGGGACGAGCGCGGGTCTCTCCTGCTTGAGCAAACCTTCCTTTGGTTCTGTTTTCCCTTTTTAGTTGCTGTCCCTCCTTTCCCATCCTCTCCTCTAGGCACCACAATTCATCATCTGTGCCCCAAGCACTCTCTTAGCCTCCACAAGTCTGTTGAAGTTGCCCGTTTGTTTGCTCTGCAAATATTTACTAAATGCCAATACCCAGGTGTTGTTACTAAATGCACCCATGTTTCAGACAGTGGCCTAAGCATTTTTACTAGCATTAGCTCAATGAATCATCACAACCTGATGAGGCAGGAACTTTATTATTATCAGACTTGGCAGACAAGGAATGGGAGGTGAGAGAGGGTTAGTAACCTGCCCAAGGTCACAGGAAGGAGCTTTAAAGGAAAGAGCTGAGATTGCGACCTAGGCAGTCTGGCTCCAGAGCCTGTATTTTAACAGCTACCTGGTACTGTACTGAGGACTATGGGTTTTCTTTTCGAAATGTCTCCCTTCTTGTCTTTTTCTGTCTTTTTGCGCCGAGACCCTTATCACCTGGTGCCTAAACTCTGAGTAAAGAAGACATTCACCTATGAGCCCCTGAGATAACCCTATAATGACAGTAAATAAAATGAAGAGTGAGAACAAAATGAACTTGAAGATCACCTCCTGCGAAGAAATTGCACAATTTTCTCAGTACAAATTATAGATGGGAGTGGACAGGGCAGGCATGAAGACCTACAGCTGAGCACTGAATTTGATTTAGAAGGATTTCTGTTAGAAATGGGGGAGTTAAGAGCTGTGGCTTCAGAATGCCCTCCCCACAAACCCTCCCCTTTTTTTTTCTGTACGCTGGCCTCTCACTGTTGTGGCCTCTCCCGTTGTGGAACACAGGCTCCGGACGCACAGGCTTAGCGGCCATGGCTCACGGGCCCAGCCGCTCCGCGGCATGTGGGATCTTCCCGGACTGGGGCACGAACCTGTGTCCCCTGCATCGGCAGGCGGACTCTCAACCACTGCGCCACCAGGGAAGCCCAACCCTCCCCTTTGTGATATTCCTGCTGCCCCTACTCTACGAGTCCCAGTCTTGAGCTGTTTTCAAGATTTGGCTTGAAGGGGACCTCCACCCTTTTCTGATTAAACCTCTTCTAGACTGACTATTCCCTTCCTCTACACTTCCCTTCGCACTTTATACAACAGGGGTGCATGTTTAAGAAACGTCTTATCTTCAGAGCAAACAGGTTTATGCCTTTTAAGAAACATATTGAAGAAGTCAATAAAAGGCAGGATTTTCCACAAAAGACTTAAAGTAGTGGCCTTAGTGCGGTAGCTTCCAGGAATGATGTTTTGTTTTATAAGAGTGTTTATTGGCTATTTTGCTTCTCATACATGATCTAATTTCACCTTCACCGTTTTCTTCAAGGTAGGTGCTATATTTATCCCCATTTAGCAGGTGAGTTAATTGAGATTATTGAGGTTAAGGATCCTGTCCCAAATCACACAGCTAACAATGCAGGGCTGCCTGCAGAGCCCACGCTCTTATGTATTACACCTCCTGGGACACATTGTTATGGGCAGGTCATTTGTTTTCCCTTCGGTTATGGATGGAAAACCAGGAGGAAGCACTGCATGGGAGAGTTTTGCTGCTTTGTCTGCACCAGCCTTCCTGGTGTTCAAATGGAGTGCACCTCAGAGTGGAAACCTCCCTGTGCTTCCATCTCTAAATGAGGGGGTAGCACTAGACCACTGAAGGCTGAGCTCTCCCGGGGCTGACATTCTGTGATTACTGAGCATCAGTGGAAGAGGGGGGAGCTAATTGAGTGAGTTAGTAATTTGGTTGCCAGGGTAACTCTTTCCTGATTGGAAGGTAGGGATCACAGGGTTTGACACAGACTTTGCTGGATAGGAAAGTGGTGTCTGATGTGCACTCCATATTTCTGCTTCTGAGCTGGAAAAGGAAAGAGCAAAAAAGGGTAAAACAATTCAAATATTGTAGCATTTATGCCTAATTTAGAATGAAATCTTGGGGTGGCAGACTCTGGAGTTCTTTGTGAGGTGTGGCATTCTTTTCTCCAAATCACTTATTTGTCAATTTCCGTCTTAGTTTATTTAGTGTTTTTTTCATTGAGTTTATAGCTGTGGTCTTTTATCTTACCCAGGCCATTTTCTGTGGTCAGCTGTCTTCATAGGATGCTGAACGTAAGAAAATGGTTACCGCATACCTGGCTTTCCCTAGCTCAGCCTAGGGTTCTGGGGCATGGTTTTCCAGGGTTCCAATGGCAGGATCATCACGTTGGACAACTGCAGGGGTATTGTTTACATTGTAGTATATGTGTGGACTTCTGCAGTGAACAATATTGGACTATGTATGATGGTATCAGGCTATTGGAAAGAGGCCTGAGCTGGATGACCGGAGACCTGGGTTCTAGGTTCTGTTAGGCCTTTGACTTCGTAAATGACTTTGTAGGTCACTCTGCACTGCCCCCTTCCTGGAATATTTTTCCGCCTATAAAATGGTCTAATAACTTTTTTTTTTAATATTTATTTATTTGGCTGCACTGGGTCTTAGTTGCAGCACGCAGGATCTTTAGTTGTGGCATGCGGACTCTTAGTTGCGGCATGTGGGATCTAGTTTCTGGGGGCGCAGAGTCTAAGCCACTGGACCACCAAGGAAAAATGGTCTAATAACTTTTTAAAATCATTAATGTAAACGCTGACTTATTCCAAAAGATGTCTTGGGGGTGACTAGTAAGATCTTGCAGGATTTTTAAAGATGCACGGTTTACACCCTGTGACGGTTACAGGGTTATAGTGCAGTTAAAGCACCTCATAGTAGGCATTAGTTTTCTCCAGTCTTCCTTTTTGAAGGAGGGGGTTGTATTACGTGAACCCTATGGTTGAGTCTAGCCTTAACCAATCATTACAAGAAGCCAGCACGTTTGGGGCAGTGGCATTGAATCATGGCCATCTTGGCCCTGGATTGCTCCTAACTCTTTGCCCTCCAGGAAATCCCACCTCATCTAAGTGAGGACTTCAGGGCTCCTCCAATGCCAGGGGAAGTCGGCACCTGACCACTTTCCTTTCGCTCAGAGCTCAGAGGTGGTAGCCCACTGCATTGTTAGAGGACCCCCTTCCTCAGTTTGTGTTAGAGCCTCCATAGTCACCATTCCTTTGCTGGGTGGCACTGGACTGAGTCTTCCACAACCCTTCCTGGGCAGGTTGTGGGAAATGGCTGGCTTGGTGTGTTCTGGAGGTACTTCTCAGAGGCCATCAGGGTCTGTGTGTGTATTTGAAGAGAGAGAATGGGGAGGTATAAACAACAGGCATTGAGTCCAAAAGGGAGTTAGAAAATCAGGTCTCTAAATCATACAGCACTCAATCCAGAAAGCACTTGTGGGATCACAGCATGCCCTTGTTTTATGAGAAACCGAGGACCCAGTCCATTTGCTACCAAGGGACAGTCCTGGGAAGGAAGGGGTAGGGACTGGACTATTCACCTCTAGGATGTGCCAGTCACAAGGAGCCTTTTTCTCATCATCTCATGTCTCATCTGTTGTACAGATGAGGAAACCGAAGCTCACAGAGGTTGAGCAACTTGCCCAAGGTCCCCACTTAATAAGGGGACTTGAACCCTGGATATCCTGTTGCCAGCATGGCTCCTTCCTGGAGGAAACAGACCAAAGTAACTGAGAACAGGAGGGACAGAGATGGGCTGTTCCGTCACTGCTTAGGGAGAGAATGGGAGTGAACGTGCCAAGGGCAAAGAGAGGAGAGGAGTCCTTTCATACCCTCCCAGTTGGCTTTCCCACTGCAGGTTTGCATCCTGAGCAGTCCCTAACCAAGGGCTGCCCCAGCCTAAAGGGCCACCTTGTGGAACAAGTCCACTTAATGGCCATAGAAAGAAAAAAGTGATAAGCCTCCCAGTCTGAAGTGACTGACTGATCTGATGTCCTTTGTTAATACAGTCAGAAGGAGCTTCTCCAGCACTGACTAGTAATCCAGAAGGCTCTAAGGCTTTAGTGAATGGGATTGGTCCAAAACCTGACCTCGCTTTCATTTAATTTCATGCCAGCACCAACACACACCCAGCCATGCAGGCCCTGTCTAACTAGTGAGCTGCTCAGACACAAAGCGCTCTAATTACCATCCACAAGCCAGGCTGACAAGGATTTCAAGTGTTTTCACGTTCATGGAGATCCGAGAAACGTGTTCTGTGCATCTTTCCCACCGACGACAAGTATAAAATAAAACCAAACAAAAAACCCAACGCATTTATTAAAAACAGATATTTCAGTTAAGTTAACATCCTATAATCAGGATAGCCACAATTCCAGACACTCCGCTGCGAAGTGTAGGTATGTCAATAGCCACATCTGGATGATGAACATGCCATTGAATCTTATAAAACTAAAACACCAACAATACCGGCTTAGATCCTTCAGACTGAGTGAATGTTGTTACAAGCACTTCACCAGGTTCACAATGGCAAAGCCTGCAGCTTCTCCATTTGGAGGGTCACATTTTCTACTCGGTTTCCTTCACTTACAAAGGCGAGCTGGCATGGCTGGGGGAGGGGCAAAGGGAGGAAATCAACTCCATCTATCCAGGGAATTGCAGCTGTTATTGCAGAAGGCCCCGGAGAGCCCATTATAAGCTGCTGTGCTAGGCTGTGTGTCCCTGGAGTGCCCCATCACGTGGTGTCTCCTCAGCCCCCAGCTCGGGGCCCCCAAGAGCGCCAGCGCCACCCGCTAGAGTAGGACAGCAGAGCCGAGGGGAAGAGAAGGGACCCGAGGCCACTTCTCAGGGCAGTTTCCGTGAAAGCCCGGGGCGCGGCCGCCCGCGGGAGGCACCGGCGCCCAGCACGTCGCCGCCTCCTCACACCCGCGGTGGCAGCGGTGCGCGTGTCCTCAGGAGACTCCAGCACTTGCAAAACCCCGCGCTCTACTCCGAGTACAGGCGGAACCTGGCGACTCTCCCCTGCTGGAGCCCCGCAATCTCGTGTGCCCCCAGGAAACAGTGATCTTGAACCCGAGAAGGGGCGGACAGGCTGTGAAAATACACTTTCGAGGGGACCGAGGGTTCAACTCCGCGCCTTGCCCTCCCCTTTCCCCAGCACCTGTCGGCCCCACCTCCCATCAGCATCACAGGCGCACCGCCTTCCCCCGCCACTCAGAGAACTTCAGGCAGTTGCAAAGCGGGGGCAGAGAAAAGGTTACGTCTATTCAATTCCCCAAAATGTCCTTTCCCGGTGCCGCGTGTTTTGTATCAAGAACCAGCACCCCAAAATACACGAGATGGGTTTTTTTAAGTGTCGTAAAATTTCAAGTCTGGCAGTTTGAGGTACTCCCTGAAAGGATCTACACAGGTTCCTCTCCCCCAAAGTGGATCAGGAACCAGCCCTGGAAAGGTAAAGCAAGTAACTGGGATCATCCTCGTCCTTTGGGCGTTCGGCGATCCTGAGAAGCGTGGGCTGTGACCACATGGTCGTCAGGCTGGAGGGCCCGGAGAGGCTGCGTGGAACTGCACGCTGCGCCACCAGGACTGGTCACGCCAATGAGGAGTCCTGCTGACTGTGAGCTTGGGGTGCGCTCTGTAATCTGCCTTAAATAGGACCAACGAAGTCTTGTTTTTCAACCACATCGGGGCCCTCGACCTCAGTTCCCACGAAAACATTCGCGATTTTTCGATTCCTCGTCTTCATTAGTTATTTTCACGCTTCCAAAAGCGCGAGTTCACCAGTCTGAGTGGAGACGCAGCCCTCAGGGGGAACCCCTTGCCCTCCAGGCAGAGGCTGGCGCTGTGGCCACTCTCGGGGTGTTAGCTGCCGGGGACTAGAACGCCGTCGCCAGTTCTGAGCTGCGCCCTCCTCCCAGACGAGCCAGGGTCGCTGCAGGCCGCACGAGGGCTGCGGGGCAAAGGGGGCTCATGCACTGGGGCCGACAGAGGGCCCACGAGCTGGCGTCGGGGAAGTTTTGCGTGCAACTGCAGCCGTCGCGAATGAAGCCTCCGCACGGCCTCCTTGATGAGGTTCCCCGAGATCACGAGCTGCTGCAGAAGCCGGTGCGGGTCGTCGTCGCCGGTGCGGGCTTGAGGCTGTAGCCCGCGTCGCTGCTGCAGGCGGCGGGAGGCGGCGGCGTCCCGCAGCCATCCTCGCCGGCAAGGACCCGACAGCGGCTGCGGGGCGCCTCGTTTGTCAGCTCCCGAAGGCCCATCAAGGCTGGGCTGAGGGGGCAATGGGGACAGCGCGCTGGGGCCTGCGGCGAGCTCGGCCACAAAGTAGGGCGCAGCCCGGCCCCGCACCCGGCCACGGTCCCCAAGGGCGCAGCGCAGGGCCCCCGGGGGCGCCGGACCCCCAGTCTCGGCCGAGGCGGGCGGCAGACGCAACGGCAGAGCCGGGGCTCGGGCCTTGTCCGCCCGCACCACCGCCGGGGGTCGCGGGGGCTGCAGTGGCGGCCCCGGGGGCGCGCACGGGGAGGCAGGGCGGTCCTGCGCCGCGTCCAGCTGCAGCGTCTCGCCGATCTGGGCCACCAGCCGGTCCACCTCGCCCGAGCCGCCCAGAGTCACCGACTGTTCCAGTAGGAGGAAGCTGTCCTCCTCCTCCTCCTCCTCCTCCTCCTCTTCCTCACCGGCTTCCTCTTCCTCCTCCCTCCGGCACGGCATGGCCCCCCCGCGCGGGCACCCGGAGCTCTGCGGGAGTCGCCGGCGGCTCGGCTGCCCCCGGGGCTCGGTGGGCCGCGGCGGAGCCCGGCGCGGTGCTGAGGCCGAAGCCGGAGCCGGGGCGGACGCGGAAGCCGGAGCCCGCCAGGCACTCCCGCCGCGCGCCAGCAGCCGCGGGAGCCGGAATCCTACCGGCTCGGGTTGATTTGTAAACAATGGGTGACGTTGCAGCCGGCCCCTACCACCGCGCCGGGGAGGGGTTGCGCCGTACTGTTGAGGGGCGGGGCGCCCTCTGGGCAGGGGTCCCGGGTGAAGCCTTGATACCTCTGAGCTCTACAGCACTGAATGCTGTCTGCGGGGGGCACTTGGGGAGCCGATCCTCGCTCTCTCGGCCGGGCGTGATCGGTATTTCCAGAAGATGGACACCGGCGTGGCCTCTGTTGGTTTCTTCCACACACAAGCAAGGACACTTACACCCACACACCCACACACTTCTCTCCCTTAGGCGCGTCAACTCATCTCTTTTTGGCATTTGCACCTTTGAGGTCCGGGATGCTGGCAATTTGGGAAGTGATGGCAGAGCGAGTGAAGCGAGTGACGGAGAGGAGAAGGCGTCAGGCTAGGGATCTGTCTGGAGATTAGGCAAACGAAGCTGAAAGAGATGAAAAGGAAGACGGAGACCTTGTGGTGCGATGGGGGTGGAGGATTGGGAATTGGCAAAGAAAGGCCACTGATTAATGTTTTTTTGATCAGGAGTGTGGGTATGTGGGGACCTGGACTAGGGCTGTCATTACTGGAGAGGAGGTTGCTCGTCTTGGGAGGGGCGGCGAGCTAGAAAGTTCTTTTAAGAAGAATGCCTCAGCCCAGTAGGGGAGTATCCTTTCTGAGGGGGTAGCAAGAGAAGAAAATGGTCAGCTATTTGGATGGAAATGGAGATACGGCCACCGTAACCCTTCATGATATCATGGTTAGCTTAATGATTAACCAAGACTTCATTTTTTAACAGAAAGAGGTAGAAAACGATCCTTTATCGTCACGTTGCCTGGAGGTTTAAAATCTTTATTCAAGATCCCAAACCCTCAGGCCTAACTTCCAAACATTACACTTGTAGGTAGATTTTTGGTGGACCAACCTTTACAGGGAAGGGATAGTATCAGGGTGATGGAAATATTCTAAAACTGGATTATGGTAATGGTTGGACCATTAAGTTTTAAAAATCATTAAAATAAGTGAATTTTATGACATGCAAATTATATGTCAATAAAGCTGTTTTAACAATTAGCTGCAAAGCATGCACACAGAAACCAGGCAGTAGAGAGCTACTTTAAAATATGGAGCAGGGGAGTAGCATGATTTAGAAAGAGAGAGACTGGAGCCTGGGGATCCAGATAAGTAGAAACAAGGGTTTTGGTGGGCAGTTCCAAGATGATAATTACAGGAGCAAACTTTTTGGGAAGAATGAGATGGAGGAAAGAGGTGGGAAGTTGTTAAAAAAAAGAGTTGGGCTTATTTTTGTCAGGTGTGGAGGGAAGAATGTGAGAATAAAAGAGGAAGGGGCAGTTTGAAGAAAGCAAATGAATTTTTTTTAATTAATTTATTTTTGGCTGCACTGTGTCTTTAGCTGCGGCAGGCGGGATCTAGTTCCCTGACCAAGGATCGCACCCCGGGCCCCCTGCATTGGGAGTGTGGAGTCTTAACCACTGGGCCACCAGGGAAGTACCCAGCAAATGAATTTTTAAATCTTGGGGATCGAGACTTCCACAGGGTGTCATAAAAATCATCACCTCCTTTTAGTGGATTCCTTAAGATTTTCTATATATGAGATTGCATCATCTGCAGACAGAGATGAAGTTTTACTTCTCCCTTTCTAATCTAGATGCCTTTTATTTTTCCTGCCTAATTGCCCTGGCTGAAACCCCTAGAACAACGATGAAGAGAAGTGGTGAGGGCAGACATTCTTGTCTTATTCCTGATCTTAGGGGAAAGCATTCAGTCTTTCACCATTAAGTTTGATGTTGGCTCTGTTTTTTTTTTTTTTTTAATTAATTAATTAATTAAATTTTGGCTGCGTTGGGTCTTCCTTGCTGGCTTTTTTTTTCTAGTTGCCACGAGCAGGGTGCTACTCTTCGGGGTGGTGCAGGGGCTTCTCACTGTGGTGGCTTCTCCTGTTGCAGAGCACAGTCTCTAGGTGCGCAGGCTTCAGTAGTTGTGGCACGCAGCCTCAGTAGTTGTGGCTCATGGGCTCTAGAGTGCAGGCTCAGTAGTTGTGGCACATGGGCTTAGTTGCTCTGCGGCATGTGGGATCTTCATGGACCAGGACTTGAACCTGTGTCCCCTGCATTGGCAGGCAGATTCTTAACCACGGCGCCCCCAAGGAAATCCTTGGCTCTGGGTTTTCATAGATGGCCTTACTCAGGTTGGGGATGTTCCCTTCTTTTTCTGGTTTGTTGAGCATTTTTTATTAGAATGGGTCATCCTCTCTATTTCTTTATTTGAAATATATTTGACATATAGCCTTGTGTAAATTTAAGGCATCCCCTCATTTACAGTCATTCATTTGAGAGTGTGGTCAAAGCAGCACTTATTAGCTAGAATATTCTGAACCTAATTAGCTAAAATTTTTAGATGAAAATAATTAGCAGCAGTCTAAAATTTTTGTTTTTATTTTTTGATTCAAAATTTGTAAGCCTAATGCATGCATCGTTGTGTGTGTGAAAATGGTACAACCACATTGGGAAAAGTTCTGACAGTTGTTTTTTTTTTTAAGAATTGATTTCAGGGCTTCCCTGGTGGCGCAGTGATTAAGAATCCGCCTGCCAATGACTACTGATCCTGCGCTCTAGAGCCCACGAGCCACAACTACTGAGCCCACGCACCACAGCTACTGAAGCCCGTGTGCCTAGAGCCCGTGCACTGCAACAAGAGAAACCACCTCAATGAGAAGTCCGTGCACCGCAACAAAGAGTAGCCCCTGCTCTCCACAACTATAAAAAAAAGGAATTGATTTTATTTTGTTGAGTGGATGCTTCCTCTTACAGTGATATGTGTTTATTGATATAGAATGATGTCATACTGTTTTTTTTTAATTTTAAAAAATTTATTTAATTTATTTTTGGCTGCATCGGTCTTCCTTGCAGAGCAGTGTTCTAGGCGCGCAGGCTTCAGTAGTTGTGGTGCACGGGCTCTTCCCAGACCAGCGCTCAAACCCGTGTCCCCTGCATTGGCAGGTGGATTCTTAACCACTGCGCCACCAGGCAAGTCCTATATCTTGATATCTTGATTCCAAGTTTCCCAGGTGTATGCATGTGTTAAAAACTCATTGAATCGTACACTTAGAATTCACTGTATGTAAATTTTACGTGAAAAGTAAAAACTACACAAATATTGATTTCTAGTTAATAGACATGCTGGGTGAAGTATACTGATGTTTGCGATTTATTCTCAAGTGCACAAAAATGTGAGATGGATTGATATATAGATAGAAGGATGGTTAGGACAGGTAGGTATATGATAAAGCATGTATAGTAGAATGTTAATGTCACTGTATAACCCAGCAATTCCACTCCTAGGTATATACATGAGAGATTTGAAAACATGTTCTCACAGATATTTGTACCCGAGTGTTCACAGCAGCATTATTCATAATAGCTCCAAACTAGAAGAACCTAAATGTTCATTAGCAAATGAATGGATGATAAAATGTTATCTATTCATACAATGGAATATAATTCATCATAGAAAGGAGCTAAATAGTGTTATGTGCTACAGCACGAGTGAACCTTGGAGACGTTACGCTAAGCAAAAGAAACTAGACACAAAAGGCCACCTATTGTATGATTCCATTTATATGAAATGTTTGGAATAGACAAATCTTTCTATCTACAGATAGAAAGTAGATTAGTGGTTGCCAGGGTTGGGAAGAGAGGGGAGTTAAGACTGATTGATAATGGGCGTGGGATTTCTTTTGGGGTGATGAAAATGTTCTGCAATTAGTGGTGATGTTTGCACAATCTAGTGAATACACTTAAAACCACTGAAGCACACACTTCAAAAGTGTACACTTTAAAATTCACTTTAAAGTGAATTTTATGTTATGTGAGGTATAGCTTAATTTTTTAAATGTTAATGGTAGAATCTGGGTAGAATTAGGTGCTGGGTAATAGGATTGTTCATCGTTAAATTCCTTCAATTTTGTTGACTGAAAAATTTTAGAAAAAAATAAATTAAATGTTAGAAAAAAATAAGCCACAGAAAGGGGGTGATTACTTCTGTGACTGCTTTTAGAACTGCCCAGGGCACAGAGGGCTGGCTCCAGGCTGACTACTGGGAAGGAAGGGAGAAACTGTACACCCTGCTGGCATGTTACCTAATGCCTGACAGGGCAATCCTGTGGATTCACACTCCAGGGTTGAAAAGATGTAGACAATCTGCTGCGCGTCGACTAAATTCTTGCCCAATGTGGAGGATTTCCAACTGTATGGCAGGATTGGGGCTTGCCACTGTTTCAGAGACCAGCAGCATCCCCGAGTGATGGGCCTTGGAAGCAGCAAAGCAGACACAGGCTTGCTCCTTTTCCCCTCCCTTCATTGCCTTCCAGCTCCCAGACAGGGAGGCTCTAGGAGCTGGGCTGGTTGGGGAGGAGGGATTTGTACTGAGAGAATTTAAGAGATTAGGGGATTCACACTGAGATGCAAAGAGGTGCTAATGAGTTATTAAACACCTCTCTGTAGAGTAGCAGCTACAGAAAGCTGGAAACACTGGGAAGGCAGAAGTTGAAAATGTCTTAGAGACTGCTTATGGGGCAGGGGAGATAATTGTCCACTGGTTAAACGGGGTGCTAGGAATAGTCAGGTCTGTAACTCAGTAGTTAAAATGGATTAAAGGATTGGGCTAACACTGGTGCAACAGTGTGGAGTATTTTGCCATTTATAAAAGTAGAAAGGACTCAAGATTGGAAAGAAGGTTTAGAGGGATGCAGCCCCAGAGGTGGAGACTGGAGGAATGTACTGAGTAGAATAGGGTCCCTTCCAAATTCATGTCCACCAGGAATCTGTAAATGTGACTTTATTTGGAAATAGGGCCTTTGAAGATGTAATCAGTGTAATGTGAGGTCGAACTGGATTAGGGTGGGCCCTCATCCAGTGGCTGGTATCCTTTTAAAAGAGGGAAATTTGGACACAGAGACACACAGGGAGGATGCCATGTATGGACAGAGGCAGAGATTGGAGTGATGTTTGCCACAAGCCAAGAAACACCAAGGATTGCCAGCAATCACCAGAAGCTAAGAGAGAGCATGGAGCAGCTTCTCCTGCCGAGTCCCCAAGAAGGAACTGGCCCTGCCAACCGACACCTTATTTATATCAGACTTCTGGCCTCCAAAGCTGTGAGAAAATAAATTTCTGTTGTTTTAAGTCACCAGGTTTGTGGTAATTTGTTACAGCAGCCCTGGGAAACCTAGTGCAAGCAGTTTCAAGGAATTGTTTAAAATGTGTAAGCTATGGAGATTCAATGGAATAACTGAAGGCCTGAGAGCCTCTCTGATGGATTTTGAGTAATACTAGGCCCAGCCTGATCTACCATTAGAACAGGAAAAAAGAATGAAGAGATGAAAAGACAAGGGACCACTACACCCTCATTGTATTTTAAAAAATATTTATTTATTTATTTGGTTGCGCCGGGTCTTAGTTGTGGCAGACGGGCTCCTTAGTTGCGGCTCCAGGGCTCCTTAGTTGTGGCATGCGAACTCTTAGTTGCAGCATGCATGTGGGATCTAGTTCCCTGCCCAGGGATAGAACCTGGGCCCCATGCATTTGGAGTGTGGAATCTTATCCACTGCGCCACCAGGGAAGTACCCCTCATTGTTGTACGTTTTTGTTTTTGTTTTTTAATCTGGTTGTGCTGAGTCTTAGTTGTGGCAGGCAGGCCCTTTTTAGTTGCAGCTCACAGGATCCTTAGCTGCTCCAGGGCTCCTTAGTTGTGGCAGGCGGGCTCCTTAATTATGGCATGTGAACTCTTAGTTGCGACATGCATGTGAGATCTAGTTCCCTGACCAGGGATCGAACCTGGGCCCCATGCATTGGGAGTGTGGAGTCTCATCCACTGCGCCACCAGGGAAGTCCCCCCCCACCACACTCATTGTATGTTGATCATGGGTAAAAAAATGGCCATGTCAGGAACACATCTCTACAGGGACTATTAGGATGATCCTACATAGGCTGATGCAGTTAACGCTTTTATTTCTGGGACTGTAGAAAAGACTGTACTGCCCTTGCCAAACCATGGCAGTGGGAATGGAAAAGTAGATACTCGAACTTACAGAGTGATTGGCTATAGGTGTCAAAGGAAGACAGTCTCGGATCTGCAGAGGCTTTGTGTCTGTCTGGATGCCTGAGTGTCAACAGAATCGGAAATCAGGAGAGACATGGTCAGGTAGTATAATTCAGAATTTTTAAAAAAGACTTTAGTTTTATTTATTTGAATAGATAATACAGCCACGTGGTTCAAAATTCTAAAGGTCAAAAAGAGTACAGTGAAAGAAAGCCCTCCCCCCATTCCTGTCCCCAGCCACCCAGTTTCCCTTCCTGGAGGCAAACTATATTAACATTTGTTGTATATTCTTTTCAAATATATTTTATGCATTTACATATATATTTTCTATATTCTGCCTTCGTTAAATAGTAGTTATTAACAGAAGCTGCAGGTTGCCTCCCAGTTACTATCCTTCCCTTCAACACCAAGTTGTAGCAGCACCAGAGCCATAGACCACATTTTCCGGCTTCTCCTACAGCTAGATGGGGCCATGTGATTAAGTTCTGGCCAGTGAGGTGTAAGTGGGAAGTGTATGGTATTTTTGGAAAATCTCGCTATTAGGAAGGGGGCCAAGTGCCTCTCTTTTTCTTTCATCTTGTCTCCTGGAATGTGGATGTGATGGTTAGAGCTCTAGCAGCCATATTGAACTATGAAAGAGCAGTGAATTTGAAGGAATCTCAAACGAGGTCTGAAGACACAAATACAGTCCTAGACTTCCTGCCTCCAGATCTCTTCTATGTGAGAAAGAAATAACATTCTATCCTTTTAAAAAATTTTATTTACTTAATTTACTTATTTTTGGCTGCGTTGGGTCTTCGTTGCTGCGCACGAGCTTTCTCCAGTTGCGGCGAGTGGGGGCTACTCTTCGTTGAGGTGCGTGGGCTTCTCACTGCGGTGGCCTCTCTTGTTGCGGAGCACGGGCTCTAGGCACATGGGCCTCAGTAGTTGTGGCACGCGAGCTCAGCAGCTGTAGCTCACGGGCTCTAGAGTGCAGGCGGAGTAGTTGTGGCGCAGGTGCTTAGTTGCTCTACGGCATGTGGGATCTTCCCGGACCAGGGCTCAAACCCGTGTCTCCTGCATTGGCAAGCGGATTCCCAGCCACTGCGCCACCAGGGAAGCCCAACATTCTGTTTTGTTTAAGTCAACCAGGAACTTTTAAAAGACAATGCTAATATAATCAGAAAATCTTCAAAGGTGATTTGGAGGGCAACGCCAGTCAGGCAAGGCCTGTGGGAAGTACTCAGATCAGGAAATGAAGCAGATAATAATAGTAACTACCATATATTGATTAATTTTTTAACAGTTTTATTGAGATATAATTTACCATAAATTTCACACATTTAAAATGTACAATTCAGTGTTTTTTAGTATATTTAACAGAGTTATGCAACCATCACCATAATCTAATTTTAGAACATTTGCATCACCCCCCCAAAGAAACTTTGTATCCATTAGCTATACAGAAAAGCACTTTACAGATATTATTTTCTTTAATCTTCCAATAACCTCTGAGTTTAGTATTATCCTTTTTCATGGATAAGAAAACCTAGGCCCAGAGTTAAGAAAAATTGTGCAAGGTCACACAAACTACCAGAGCCAGAACCAGGATTCAAACTCAGTTTTGGTTGATGCCAAAGCCTGACCTTCTCAAACCACTACCCAGGTGCTGTTACCCAGGTTCTGCAATCTGGTCTTTTAACTCTGCCTGGTTCTTGTTTGCCAAGGTCTGTTTCTTTCCTCCAGTGCCTCTGCCAGTTTTCATGCCTTATTTCTGGTCCCGTTGCCCATGCTCTTCATGTTTCCTTGACTGGGCTCATGCAACTTGTGTCTGGGCCCTAGCTTCTTTCCCTTTAATCCACTCTTCTGGCAGGTCAACTTCCTAATGCCCAGCCCTGCTCAGGTTACTCACCACCCGTACTCTGAATAGGTCCACATTACCTCCTGAGTAAAACCCTCAGCTTCTTAACATGGTATTCAGAACTCAGAGGCCTGGCCCTGGTCCACTCATCCAACCTTATCTTGACCCTACAGAAGCCCTTTGCTCTTGTCACACTGGGCCCTTGCCAGCTTCCAAATGCATCTAATATGTTCCTGTCTCCCCATGTTTAGTCCTGTTCTTTTTGCAGAGAATGTCATCCCCCCAAATTTCTACCCATCTAAATCTTACTCAGTCCAGCTACAAACCTCCTCCAACAGGCAGTGGTTCCTCCTGCCCTCTGCCCTCCCACCCCATTCAGTTCCCCCAGTGGGGCTCTTACTGCATACTTCCTTTCCGTATTTACTTGGGCTGGCCTAGACTGTAAAATCCAGAGTCCTCTGATTGGCCAGAGTTATTTTGCCCACTCCTTTAGCCAGAGGTGGCATCAATGCCACACAAAACGCACAGAGGATAGAAGAGCAGAGGACCCCTAAAGTGATGCTGGGTGCATTGAAACAAAAACTTATGTCCAGTAGTGGTGGGATGTAGTTTCAAGACCCAAGTGACCTCACTATTTCACTTATTACTTCTTTGATTTATTTGATTCACTTGATCCTCTATTCATTGAATAAATAGTTGAGTGAGCAAAGTCAAATACACTCCTTAACCCACAGAACATACAGTCTCGTGGGAGAAGCCAAAACGAATCAGTCATATAAACAAATCTAGAAATGCAGCAAATATAAAACGGTAATCTGAGACACGGTTATTGAATCCTCCCGAGAAGGTTTTCAGGTTTCCTAATCCACATGATTGTGTAAATTATTTTAACTGGGTGACAAGCTTTTTATTTCACAATTAAAGTGGTCCTTTAAATTTGCATGTTCCAGAAGAGGTGCCTTTGGGTTTAATTCACACTGAAGTGTGAATGAATGAGCAAGGCAGCCCTCTCTTCCTACAGCCTTGAAAGAAGATGAATCCTATGGTTGAGGATGACTGCAGAGGCCTAAGGGGGCTAAAGGACAATTTCCTTTCCTTTCTGATTTTGATTGGGGGACACTTTGAAGCTGCCTCTGAAGGCTCCTGTCTACAGGACAGAGAGGTGGGGAAGCCATTGGGCCTTTGCTGACCTTCACCCTTCTTAGTTGCTATAGAAACTTTATGTGCAAAATTTCTCTCTATACCAAAACAGCCGCCACAAGAATGTGTTATAGTGGCAGGAAAAAAGGATCCCTCCAGGCTTCAGCTCACATGACAGTGGAGATAACACTCAGCATGGAGAGTTCATAATGTACTCGTTACCCTTCTTAGTTGCTATAGAAACTTTATGTGCAAAATTTCTCTCTATACCGAAACAGCCTCCACAAGAATGGGTTATAGTGGCAGGAAAAAAGGATCCCTCCAGGCTTCAGCTCACATGACAGTGGAGATAACACCCAGCATGGAGAGTTCATAATGTACTGGCCCATTCCTGAACATCACATGTATGTTACTGCTTTGAAACTTACCATCAGCACATGGGGCCTCCTCACCTGAGGTTTGGGGTTTTTGATTACAGCACCAGAGAGATTCCAATTCAAAACGATTTGGTTGGTTTGCGGGTCTTCCAACTCACCCTGTAAGACTCAGGACCACTGCTGCCTCCCTCAGACCCCGCCCCACGTCAGGCCAGGCAGCTTCAGGCTTTCAGAGAATTTGGTCCTTGCCTCTGCTGTGGCCCAGAGAGCCTGGCCCCCTTGCCCTCCAACTACAGTCTGAGCTTTTGGAAGGTAGGATTCATGGCTCATTCAACTCTGTAGCCCCAGCGCTGAGCCCAGTGCCTGACAGATGGTGACTTCCAATGAGAAATGCCCCGGGGCTGCGCACGCTTCCAGTCCTCCTCGGCCAGCCTCTGGCCACTGACCTGGCTGTTTCCCAGCTTATTATCCTGGCTGGGGAAAATGAACCCCAGAACGTTTACTCTGAGGTTCCAGCCCCAAACTCGGTCACTTTTAGCTGCACAGAACTGGTTCCTCTTTCCTTCAACTCATTGAGTTCCCTCCCCCGCTCTCTGGCCCTGTGGCCAATCTTGAAGAGGATTCTGTAGCAGAGCTGGACAGTTTTCTTTTTTCAACATGTGGAATAATGTAGATGTTAGTCTTTATTGTGTCTGAAGGAGACTGAAGGGTTAAGCTGTGCCCCAGCCCAGAATAATCAGGTGCCCCAGGAAGTAAAAAATTGGGAATGATTTGTAGCACACATTTGTCCTTTAATTTTTTCCCATTTTTGTAGGTAATTCCCCACTGGGAGAGCTTTGTTGGGAGACAGAGCTTCCCCCAGGCAGAAGGGTAGAGGCAAGCGACCTAGGCCAAGTCAATCAGATGTTCTCCCTAATGACTCTGCCTCTCCAGGGGGTGACGTGGGGACCCACGAACAGGTGGGAAATCAGCAGAGGGGTGACTATGCTTAGAGTCAAGTGGCACTGAATGGACTGACCTTGGCTGGGTTTCCAGCTCCCTAGTCCCCTTCTTTCCTGCCAGCTCTTCAACCTAGTATCCTTCCAACAAATCCAGTTTCTGTTATGGTAGCCAAAGTCAGTTTCCAGTGCTTGCCACCCAGATTGACATAAATCTAAATGTACACCTGGAGGGAATGGTTAAAATAAACCAGGGAGCATCTATAATGTGGAATACTACACAGCAGTTCAAAGTGGAAGGGCAGGGAATTCCCTGGCGGTCCAGTGGTTAGGACTCTCCCTGGTCAGGGAACTAGGATCCCACAAGCCGGGCGGCATGGCCAAAAAAACAAAAAAAGGAAGAGTAATGGCAGATTTAGGTATACAACACGGAAAAATCTCTAAGATGCATGTATAAGGATAATATGTACAGCATTTCACCATTTATCTAAAAATTAAAATTATGCATTTCTCTATGTATGTACGTATGACCATTAGAATGAGACACCATGAGAGAGAGACGTTTTGTTATGTGTGTATCTCCAGGCCTAGAACAGTGCCTGGCACGTAGTAGGCATTCAATAGATATTTGTTGAATAAATGTATTGTATAGAAAAAGATCTGAACAGACACAAACAGAAAATAGTGGTTTCTTAGAGGAGGGACTAGAATGTGGGGGGAGGTCAACAAAGGAGATTTTACCTGTATTATTTGAATTTTTTTTAACAAGGAAAATGTCTTCATGCATTTCTTGTGTAATTAAACAATATAAAAAGAAAAGAGCTAAATATTAACAGATGATGAAAAAGACATTAAAATAATGATTCCAAAGACTTTATCATAACAAATACAAGTTTTCTGGCAAAGGAAAGGGGGAAAGAAAGAAAGGGATATTACATGTGAGTACATGATATTTTGGTGGGACTCTTGGCCTTTTTGACAAGAGAACAAATCATTGCATTTTTTAGACTTTTTTCTTTTTTTCATGTTCAATAAGCACCCTCACCCTATCCCTATCTAGGCTCATTACTGATGTAAGGCTCAGAAATGCTTATTGTACACATGATATTTTTATATTTTGGTGTGGGCATCAAAATGTCCTGCTTTAATTCAAGCCGAGGGAACAGCAAGAACAAAAGTGGCAAACAGATGCATCTGGGGGACTCCAAGTCACTTGCATTGTTGGAGGGTGGGGTTAGAGGTGGGGAGGGGAGAGGATGATGCTGGGGCTGGGGTCTTGGGCAGATCCTTCTTTTCTTTCTCTTCCATTTTGTCCCTTCTTTTGCTTTCCTCCTATATTTCCTCCCCCCGCCCCCCACCGCCCCCGTTGAGGCCAGGGCCTGGAAACACAAAGAAGATTCAAATACCACATCTGCCCAAAGCTCCAGGTCTGTTGGGGTAGGTAGATGGATTTGCAGTCACATTTGTGGCAGACTCACGTCCATGCCTCTGCTCTTCAACCATCCTTTAGAGCCCTGGCCTTCTTCCCTTCTCCACACTTCTGAATTCTTGTGAGTCTGTTCTCTACTTTGGTATTTAGTCTTTCATAATTCTAAACTGTCTTTTGTTGTATGTGACTTACGTGTGTCCATTTTGTCTCCCTGAGTTCACTGTAAACTCCTTGAGGGCTGGGGCCACTTTTCTGTGACCTTTTGTTCAGCCAGGCTGTTGGAAACAAGAGGACTTTCTGAACTTTCAAGAATGCCTGCTGTACAGCTGTGCTTATCGTTGCTCTAACAATCAATAACTAGACCGGGTAAGGAAGATGATCTCAGGGGAGCCGTGACATCCTCGCAGAAACAGGGTGTGCAGGCTTGTCAGCTGGGGGGTACTTTTAGAGCACTCAGCAGTGATACTTTCTTGTAATCAGAAGTCACAACAGGACAGCTGGTTTTGAGGAGGGACACTCCCCTCTCGAGGCTAACCGATTAAACTGTAACCTCAAGTGTAATGTATGGTCCTTATCACACAGGAATGGAGATAGAAGTGTTATCTGAGAAGGGAGTTTGGCATTTTTTTTGGGCCTCACCCGTGGAGCATGCAGGATCTTAGTTCCCTGACCAGGGATCGAACCCGTGTCCCCTGAAGTGTAAGCTCGGAGTTCTAACCCCTGGACCACCAGGGAATTCCTGTGGAGTTTAGCATTCTTAATATTCATCATCTCACCTTGAACATTTATCTAGACTTAGTGTGTGCCAGACACTCTGCTGTGAAGCAGCTCCTCAGAGGTTATCTCATTTAATCTTCACAATATGCCTCTGAGAATTACCATTGTCCTCACTTTACAGAAAAGGAAATAGAATCAGAAAGTTAAGTAACTTGTCTGGGGTCACACAGCTAGAAGTGATGGAGCCAGATTCGAGCCTAGGCTCACTAACTCCAGAGCCCATGCTCTTTAACTACGGTGTGTAGTTCCCCAAACATGAAGGACTTTGTGTAAAAAATGTCAGCAAAACAGATGAACCAGAAATATGGTGTTCTTCCTAGCTGTAGTGGTAATAGTTTAAAGTTTTGAATATTTCTTCTGTGTGAAAGCATCAGTTTAATTCAGTCAGTCGATTAATTGATGTCCTGGGTGTCATGGGGCCAGCCGGGGGGGAGGGAAACCTGTTCACACTTCAGGGAAAGGGCAGAATTTGAGCCTTGGGTTCCCTGCTTTGTATATACAGCAGTTATGCAACCTGGATTTTCCAAGGCTGTCTGGGGTTCAGTGAAAAATTTCACTGATATGTATTTGTTGAATTTTGCATTTCTTTCCATGCATTTGTACAATAAGGACAATTTATTAAACATAAAACTAAATGCAATTTTATTTAGACACTTTTACCAAACTTATAAATTCATCAATTGAAATAATCTATTAGAATACTTGATTCAATTTTTGATTTGGATAATAGAGCCTGAGGATTTACTTATTCATTTGCTGAAAAAATATTTTTTGAAGGCCACTATGTGCCACATGCCACAGGGAGCAAAATAGATGTAGCCTCCACCCACATGTGGCAGGAAGTCTAGTTGGGAACACTCCTGTGAAACAAATGGTCACACAAACTATATAAGTTGTGATAAGAACTATGAGGAAGAGTACAAGTGCTATGTGAAAGTTTAGTAGGGGAACTGATTTATTCGGGGGGGGCATGGAAGGCATCTGAACCAGTGACTTTTATTTATTTTTTGATTTACTATTATTATTTTTTGCTGCACCACACGGCTCTCGGGATCTTAGATCCCCTACCAAGGATCAAACTCAGGCCCTGGCAGTGGATGTGCGGAGTCCTAACCACAGGACCACCAGGGAATTCCCTGAACCAGTGACTTTTAAACTGAGTTGTGAAATGTAATAAAGCAGGCCAGCCAGAAAAACAACAGAGCAAAGGCTTTTGAGAAACTAAAATATATGTGGATAGAGCTTAGTAAAAGAGAAGGAGAGTGCTGGGAGATCTTCAGGTGAAAGGATGCAGAAGGAACAACAGGAAAAATATTCCTAGAAAAATCCAGCAGAGAAAAAATTAATGCTTTAAGTTTACAATGTTCTCGCATCTGTTGCCTCAGTTAATCCTCACCAGAAGCCCGTGAGGCAGGGAGGGCAAGCATAATTATGGTTATTTCTCCCACTGAGGATTAAAGCTCAGCCAGGGACAAAATTATGCAGGTTTTATCTCCATGATTCAGATCAGAGAGGCAAACTCTGTGGGTTCTTTGGGAAGCTGGAAGGGAGTAGGTGGAATGAAGGAGTGATCCCCCCTGTATGCTGTCTAAAGAAAGCAGGCTGTGAACTAAATATAATAGGTACTTCTTGGCTCCCACTCTGTACCTACAATTCTGGGTATATCAATCTGTATCAGGACAGAAAACGAATCTTGCATTTTAGAGAGTGACTCTTAAAGTCACTTTCAAGTTCAACAGATCTGTAATTCTGAGTTTTATACCTCAGGACAAAGTTTGAGCATTGGCTTGGTATTTCTGACTTGAACCTAAAAGTCGGTGGAATCCGAAGGGTTAATCAAAATGAGAAACTACAACTCCCGGCAGGCCTCGGGGCTGGGTTCCCCCCTCCTTTCTTTTCCGCCAAGACTGGGGGCGACCAAGGACGGTTAGTTATTTGAATAGACCTATAATATCATGAAGCTGTTTAAGTTGAGGAGGGCCGGTCAAGTCATCCAATCGTGTAAAAGATGGGGAAACACCTTAGCCAATCCAAAGGCAGGGGGGCGGGGTCGGGGATGGGGGTGGTGAAAGAAGTTTACTGACTAAGATGGCGACTGAGGCGCGGAGTGAAGGGGAGGTGCCAGCCGGCGAATCTGGCCGGAGGTGAGACAAGCTCTTGGTCCAGCTGCCTTGGAAACGAGGCCGTGGGCTGGTCGTACTGATGCCCTTCCCTCGGGTCACGGTGACCCAGCGGGGCCGGGCTTTGTTCCTTTCTCCCGCGGCGTTTCTCATCTTCGCTCCTGCGGGAGCTGAGGCGCGGTGGTGCGGCCGCGACGCTGGGCTCCAGCTGGGCCCCCGCTTGGTCCTGCTGATGCCCGTTGGGGGACTACCAGCGGCGTTGGCTGCAAACCGACCAGTTGGTGGTGGCAGCGCTGCCTGCCTTTGCCCTGAGACTCGTTGATGGTGAGGAAACTCAAGCCCAGAGCTGTTAAGCGAATTTCCTAACGTCTAACAGCGCAGAGAGAGAACGCTGTCAGTCAGTACTTTTTAATCTCTTCCGAGGCAGTTTGTGTTGTTTAAGTCGGAGCACAGATTTGAGTGTCAGTTGGAAATGGGTTTGAGTCCTTGGGCCAGTTAAACATTTAAAGAATTTTATTGTAGTAAAAACACTTTTAACATGAGATCTACCCTGTTGGTACAATTTTAAGAGTACAGTAAGTACTGTTGACTATATGTACAGTGTGGTACACCAGATTTCAAGAGCTTGTTCATTTTGCTTAACTGGAACTTTATGCCTGTTAATTAGTAACTCCCCATTCCTCCTCTTGCAGCTGCTGGCAACCCCCATTCCACTCTTTAGTTCTGTGAATTTGATTATTTTAGATAGCTCATGTAAGTGAATACCTCATATAAGTGGAATCACTTGTTTTTCTGCAACTGTCGTATTTCAGTTAGCATAATGTCCTCAGGGTTCATCCATGTTGTCACATATTGCAGAATTTTCTTTTTTAAAGGTGAGTAATATTCCATTCTATGTGTATACTACATTTTGCTTGTCTGTTTGTATGTTCATGGACATTTAGGTTGTTTCCACATCTTGGCTGTTGTTAATCATGCCTCAGTGAACGTGAGAGTGCTAATAATTCTTTGAGATCTTGATTTCAGCGATTTTAGATAAATACACAGAAGTGAGATTGCTGGATCATATGGTAATTCTAGTTTTAATTTTTTTGAGGAACCTCCATACTATTTGCTATACCACTGCCCTATTTTGCTTTCCTACCAACAGTGTACAAAAGTTCCAATTTCTCCCCATCCTCACCAACACTTGTCTTTTGTTCTTGTTTTTATTGCGGCATGCGGGTGCTCTAGGTGTGGCGCGCGGGCTCAGTAGTTGCCGCACGTGGGCTTAGTTGCCCCGTAGCATGTGGGATCTTAGTTCCCCAACCAGGGATTGAACCTGCGTCCCCTGCATTGGAAGGCGGATTCTTAACCACTGGACCACCAGGGAAGTCCCAACATGATTTTATATAGAGAAAACCCGTAAGACACTAACAAAAAAACTGTTAGAAATAAACAAGTTTAAGTTGCAGGACACAAAATCAACCTACAAAAATCAGTTGTGTTTCTATACAGATAGAATGAACTATCTGTAAAGGATATTAGGAAAAGAATCATATTTACAGTAGCACCAAAAAGAATAAAATACTTGGGCCAATTTTTTTTTTTTTTTTTTTTTCCCCCGGTGTGCGGGCCTCTCACTGTTGTGGCCTCTCCCGTTGCGGAGCACAGGCTCCAGACGCGCAGGCTCAGCGGCCATGGCTCACGGGCCCAGCCGCTCTGCGGCATGTGGGATCTTCCTGGACCAGGGCACGAATCCGTGTCCCCTGCATCGGCAGGTGGACTCTCAACTACTGCACCACCAGGGAAGCCCTGGGCCAATTTTTAAACTTCTTTCAGCTTCAGTTTCTTCATCTGTAAATGGACATAATGATGTCTATTCCAGAGAATGTCAGAATTAAATCAGACAATCCTTTTAAAGCTCTTAGCGTTGAGCCTAGTAGATAATAACCACTCCATACGTAATACGTTTTCTTTCTCCTAGTAGAACAACTAAAGACCAGATCAGAGGGATCTGCAGTTTAGGAAATCATTACTTTATTTTTAGAGTGTTTTCTCCTAAGCAGGCACACTGAAATTTAGCTTTTCCTAGAAAGAATTTCCAGGTGGTCTTACCCCAGCTTTGAGACCTCAGTTGTCTTAATTGAGTACATGTATATTAGAATTCAGTAGAGTGAGCTTATTTACATTGCCCTGGTGCTTTGGCTTTGTGTCTGTTGATGCTGTTTATACTGAATAGGAGATTCCAAATCTTGGAAAGCTGGGTTTGTGAGTGGGCACTGGAATCCCTCCTTAGCAGAGATGGGAGTGGTTGAATATGTTATTTACTATTTTATAGGGAAGAGGTTTTCCCTCTTGGAGCTGCCTATAAATGGCTGATCGTTTTTTTTTGCCCAGAAACCATAGAGGGGGTTGATAAATTTGATTAGATCATCCTTCAGCCTGCTCTAAAATCTTGAATTGTGATGAAAATCTGAAGACAAAATACCTTTCTGTAGTGGGAACTGTTTGAATTTCTTTAAAGGAAGTTGCTGTTTGAATTTAAATTTTGGGCTATAGTATTAGTTACATGATCAGTAGATATTCCCAGAATCTTATCTGAACCTGAAACTGTTCATATTGTAAAAGAGAAGTTGAGTTTTCTAAAACCTTTTAGGGTGAGACACGTATATTTTTATTACGAATTCCCAACAGTTAGCTTTGTCTAGGTGGTCAATAATGAATGAATAATAGTTTTTGTCATTTTTAAGATATAAAATATTACCTTGTGGTGATAAATGCCATGCAAATTATTTTATGTTCTGCAGATATTAACCTTTCTAATGTTCTGTTGGTGGTGTGGCCCCTTTTATTCCATAAAGAGGAAAGAGTCTGATTTGCACAGATCAACACATATTTGCATGTTGGAGAATATATGATCATCTGTTCAGAACTGTCTTGCTTTCTATTTCTATTTCTTCATTATTATTTTAAGCCTGCACCTAATAATAAGGAGAATCCACAAATAGAAGGTGTCTACTCTACCAGTAGTGGTATAAAAATAATAGAGACTCTTAAGGGCCAAAGAGAGAAAAAGAAAAAGCTAAAGCAGGAAAAGAAATATAGCCACCTCCCCACGCAATCGGCAGTAGGGAAATACAGCTCAGTACTTTTTGAGTTGAAAAACGACATAAAAAGAAAGTACTAACTATTATTAGATGAAGAGGGGAAATTGATAACAAAGAGTCACAGGCTTTCTAACCTCAATATTCACTGGAAAAAAAGAAACCCACTGTGAACCAGAAAAAGCAAACGGGAACATATAGGGGTGGAGGGAGGCAGAGCAAGCCGCGGAAGGGATAGCACTTGTGAAAAGCTGGAGACAGTTAATATGCCGGCAGCGTCTAAGTTTTGGAGCCCAAGCCTGCCCATGGAACTTAGGGAGCTTTGGAACAGACTTTGGGATACTTACATCCCATTTTGGAAATGTTTTTGGAGGATAAGGAAGGTGCCTGAAGATGGGGAAAGTGTCCTGTATCCTGCTGATTTACCTACCCCGTATATTTCCTGAAGTCTTTTTTGTTATATTGTTCTTTCTCTTATAAGACAGCAGTGTGGTCCTTTGAGAAAAGTGGTAGATGGAATCTATTGATCTTAGGAAAAATTGTCTGTTCTCACTTGTACAAGCGGAAAACATGGTTTAAATGTCTGAATCCAATTTGTTGTGGTTTTTTTTGGCCGACCCTGGAGGCTTGCAGGATCTTAGTTCCTTGACCAGGGATTGAACCTGGCACCATGGCCGTGAGAGTGCAAGTCCTAACTAACCACTGGACCACCAGGGAACTCCCTGAATCCAGTGTTTTATTTGTACTGTCAAATTCTATGAACGGTAATGAGGAATAGATTCTTCAGGGGTCTTTCTTTTTTTTTTTTTTTTTTTTTGCGGTGCGTGGGCCTCTCACTGTTGTGGCCTCTCCCGTTGCGGAGCACAGGCTCCGGACGCGCAGGCTCAGCGGCCATGGCTCATGGGCCTAGCCACTCCGCAGCATGTGGGATCTTCCCGGACCAGGGCATGAACCTGTGTCCCCTGCATCGGCAGGCGGACTCTCAACCACTGCGCCACCAGGGAAGCCCCCAGGGGTCTTTCTTGAATCTGAATCTTTTTATTTTACATTTTTATCAGTTATCTGGCTTAGAGAGTTTGACCATTATATTTATAGACAAGGCCAGTCTTGGTAGAAGGAGGGGGGAAGAAGAAAATAGAATTTTAAAGTTAATCTGTATAAACTGGTCAGTGGCCTACCTTTCTTTGCCTCTAACCTTTAGCTGTAGAGTTTGTGAGATTAAACAGTGCAAAAGAGGGAGGTTGCTGGGTGGTTGTGTGGAAGTCCTCAGAGAGTGGCAGTCTTTTTTGTTATTGCAAGTCCAGAAACTATTTTATCCGTTAGATGGGTTTGGGGACTGACTCTATTCAGGCTTACAAGCCATTCGATAAAGGCAATTTAGGTAATTTGCATGAAGAATATAAATGAACTTATTTACAAAACAGAAATAGACTTATAGACATAGAAAACAAACTTATGGTTACCAAAGGGGAAAGGCAAGGATGGGGGAGAGGGATAAATTAGGAGTTTGGGATTAACAGATACACACTACTATATATAAAATAGATAACCAACAAGGACCTACTGTATAGCACAGGGAACTATCTTCAATATCTTCTAATAACCTATAATGGAAAAGAATCTGAAAAAGAGTATATATACATATATATATGTATATATATGGCTAAATCACTTTGCTGTACACCTGAAACATTGTAAATCAAGTATACTTCAATAAAAAAAAAAGAATATACCTGATATGTATGTCAGGTTTTTCCATTTCATCCTTGAAAGAGACACATTACAGCTGATTGATTAGATTATTGCTTTCTCCTTTTTTTTTAAATTTTCTTTTCGGCTGTATTGGTCTTCGTTGCTGTGCATGGGCTTTCTCTAGTTGCAGCGAGCGGGGGCTACGCTTCATTGTGGTGCACAGGCTTCTCATTGTAGTGGCTTCTCTTGTTGTGGAGCACGGGGTCTAGGTGCACAGTAGTTGTGGCACGTGGGCTCAGTAGTTGTGGTGCACGAGCTTCAGTAGTTGTGGCGCACGGGCTCTAGAGTGCAGGCTCAGTAGTTGTGGTGCATGGGCTTCGTTGCTTCGTGGCATGTGGGATTTTCCCAGACTAGTACTCTTACCCGTGTCCCCTGCATTGGCAGGTGGATTCTTAACCACTGAGCCATCAGGGAAGTCCCTCCCTTTTTTTTTTTTTTCAAATCAGCACTTATCAGTACTTTCTTCCTGAAGATACCATCTGGCTACCTGGAGTGAACCCTTTTTGCGGTATGCGGGCCTCTCACTGCCGCGGCCTCTCACGCTGCGGAGCACAGGCTCCGGACGCGTAGGCTCAGCGGCCATGGCTCACGGGCCCAGCCGCTCCGCGGCACGTGGGATCCTCCCGTACCGGGGCACGAACCCTGGAGTGAACCCTTTTAATTACGTTTTATTAAACATCTTTTAGAATGGGCTGTTTCTAGAAATGCCAGAGCCCATCTATTTTGTGCTGATGTTTTGCTAGTTTTTACCTGCTATATCAGTCAGGGTTCAGCTAGGACACAGAAACTATACAGTAATTTGAATAAAGAAAGTTTAGTATAAAGAATTATTGATTATAACGGGATTGGAGTAACAAGGGATTGGCTAATAAGAAGTAAAGAGATCTCTAAACAATATACAAATGGGAGAAATCAGAATCAGCTGTGTATACCAAGTCGTCATGTTGTACACTTTAAATATCTTATAACTTTGTCTGCCAATTATAGCTTGATAAAGCTGAAAAAAAGAAAAGAATCCACTGTTATCCACAGGGCTGAGATAGAATGTACTAAGAAGAGGCACCCTAGGGCAGAGATCCCACCTTATTGGAGAAGGCATGGCTGTGGCTCACAGAATGGCAGAGAAGTTGCTGTGGTGGAAGTTGTTGGAAATTCACCTTATGGAACCTGCCAGAACACTTTAGGACACTGGGGAAAGCTCTTAATAGGGAGGTGTCATGCGGGGAAGTAACTGGCTTGTGGGTGCTGCTGGCTGCTGTAAACTGGAGTGTATCAGTGGAGAAGCTGTGCATGCTGCAGGAACTTGCCTAGAGGAGCAGCCTGGAACCGGAAAGGGAAAGGCCCTGCCTCCTACACTGTCTCTGCTGTGTTCTTTATTCATAATGCTTAACGTTGTGCCAGCTGGAAAAGGAAAACTTAAAAGTCTCTGGCTCCATTTTTGCAGAGTAGGCAATGATGGGTGAGAGGCAATAAATTGATAACTGGCACATGGAGAATCATCTTATCTCCAAGTTCCTAGCTTCCCTTTGCTTCAACACTACGTAAGTCTATTCTATAGAAAAGTATGAGGTGGTGTGTAGGATCTGAATGAATGAGGAGGGACAGAAACAAGTCAGAGGACAAGAAGGTGATTGGTGCTTAAATTTGCTCGGACAAACTTATGTGTGTAAGCTTGTAAAGGTCTATATGCATTCCAAATGGAATGACAGTTTTCTGGAATAAAGAGCCTGAAGCAAGACTGTTAAACAATAGTTATTAGGTTAAATATAATTTATCTGATTTTATTTTTTTGAGTCAGGCTGATGTCTAAGATATATAGTATTACCTTATTGGTCTTTGTAATTTCAAACATGCAAAGATTCCAGCAGGTACGTTGTTTATTGATACTTTTCCCTCAGTTAAAGCAGTACGTGCCTTTGAGCAAGCTACTTTAACTTTTCATATCTTTTTACTTGGGGTTACTGGCATGTAGTTATATGAGGTTTTAGAAATTTGTGTTTGTAATGATGGGAAATATATATAATTTTAAAAGAGTTACTACATTTCTGCCAAGGTCTAACGTACAGTAATGTTTTTTTGGTCTAGTTCTAGGATTGGGTATTGCACATGGATCTTTTGCACCAGAGTAGCTTCCAGTTGTAATTATCAGTTGGAGTAATACCCTCTTTTCCAGAATTTAGCTCTAAATTTGGCATAACAGCATTAAGTTTGGAAGTTTTATGTTTTTTTTGGTTTTTTTTTTTTTAAAGAATCTGAGTAACGTGGAACAGTGAAAATAGCTGAAATGAGTTCAGTTGAAGAACCAAAGGCTGCATGCTATGTGCTGTGATTTGGCTGAAAAGAAGTTCCAATTTGTATGAAAAAACAGGACTGGCTTGTGAAAAACTAGGAAGCATTGGAAAAATGGTGTGGAAGGGAGAAGAGCAAGGGAAAAGACAAAAATTAAAAAAGGAAAATATGAAGAAGAGAGGGTGACTTAATAGTAGAGGCTGCCAGCCACGGCCGCAGGGGCAGGCTTTGGAGGCAGCGGTGATGAAGCCTGCAAGACTGATCTTGGAGAACCGAGGCTCCAGAGGAGGAGGAGGGAGGCAGAGTACTCAAGAAGCCCGCTCTGTCCTCTGGAGGTGGAGGCACAGAAAGGAGGGCTCGTACTGTGGGCAGACACTCTTACACATCTCTGTGTGTTAGGGCTCTTTCAGGCATACGTGACAGAAACAGACTAGCTTAAGCACAAAGAGACACTGCTTAGCTCAGGAAACAAAAGTCCAGGGCGTAGATCAAGCACAGCTCAATCTGTATTGAAGATCTCAAATCTCAATGTCCCAGGCATCTGCTTTTTACTCTCTTAGATCTGATCTCTGTATTTGCTTTATAAAAGGGCAGGTTCTTCACAAAAAGGTGGCAGAAATGGACCACCAACAGCTTCGATCTTCCATCTGGTTAGCAATCTTAGCATCCAGCAAGAGTCTTGGAATTGAGTCTTTTTGTCCTGGTTTGACTTGCAGGCCTTTGTCTGAATCAGTGAGGAGGATAAAATGTTTCGATGAGGTGAGCTTGGGTCATATGCTCACACTGGTGGCCAGGGAGTAGGGTCAGCCCACCAAACTACATAAATTAAAGGATCGGAAGAGGTTGTTGCTCAAGGGGAAACGGGAAAACAGATGTGAGAAGCTGGAACGGCAGTTGTCCACTACACCCGTCTTCATGACTCCCCTGTGCACCCTCCTTTGCTTCAAGTTACGTTTTGAAAAGGGCTTGCCACTAATGTGTGGAGAAAGCATTTTATGTTTCCTAAAAACCTACCAAATAAAACAACAAACAAAAAAGCCCTTTAATTAAGTACTACCTATCTTTTTTTTTTTTTTTTCCTCCACTGTCAAACCCTTCTCATCTTTAAGACGTACCTCAAATTTCAACTCTTGTATAAGGGTGAAAGATTCTCTCCTAACTCTGAACTCTTAGAGCTTTCATTGACTGTACCATGCATTTGGCAGTTAATGATCTTGTATCATCTTTTGTGTTACAGTCTTTAGCCACTACTTAAAATCTTGTAGGAAAACCATTGTTCTTTTCTGTAGTTAAGTATAAAACTATAGTGATGGGTAAAAAAAGAGTGAGTTTGTCAGAAGCTTACAAGTTTTGTGATTTACCTTATAAATAATTATTTAAATATGGAGTGTGTTAATGACAGTACATTTATAATGGGAAATGTGTTAGTATCAAACTGTAACGCTGTATAAAGCCATAGCTTTTAAGATAATCAGATGAAAACATAAATAACAATATCAGTTATGAAATTAAATACAGATGATTTGTCAAGCTGAACTATTACCTGAAAGCTAGACACCAGTTTTTTGTTATTGCAAGAATGAAACAGTTAGAATCACAGAAAAATTCAGTCTCCTGCCAGCTGAGTTTTATTATGCTGTAGTATTTATTAACCCTTAAGTTTTAGAAAAATTAATATGTAATTAAAATATTGAGTATACTCAAAAGCATGAAAATGAGATGCTTCCTTTAAAGGTATATAGATTAGGCATATAAGTTTAATTAAGTTTGCGCCTTATTTCTTTTGCTTACTGACCAGGGTATATTACATAGCATAAAACAAATTTCTTGGGACTCAGTAAGATTACAAAGTACGATAATGATCTGAGCCAAGCTATAACAGATAAACTTTCCCCACTTCAACAGAAAATATTGTCCAACATACCATGTAAAGCTACATCTATTTCAAAAATGTTCCTGATTATATGATCCTAATTTTCTTTTTTTGCTCCATTCATTTTTCACCATAGAAAATTAAAATGATTTGGTTGATCTTTGTCCAAGTTTCTGAAATGTGTTACAATAAAGAAGTAAAACATTATTTGACATGCTTTAAAATAATGTTATCCGTTTAGAGATAAAGATGTCTCAGTTGGGTTCTATCAGTATCAATGAAAAGAGAAAAAAAATTCATGAATGAAATATAGAAATCACGTGGTTCTTAATATTAAATTTGTAATTGCATGCCCTATGACAGCTACAATTGCTACATGTGTTTTAATTGTACCTTTGGGGAGGGGGGAACCTCATTAATTTAGGAATTGTAACTAAAGAATGACATTGGGATTACATAATGAAGGTCTTCACTTGTCTATTATTTTTTATTTTTTAAAATTTATTTATTTGTTTTTGGCTGCTTTGGGTCTTCGTTGCTGCGCGCAGGCTTTCTCTAGTTGCGGCGAGCGGGGGCCATTCTTCGTTGCGGTGCGCAGGCTTCTCATTGCAATGGCTTCCCTTGCTGTGGAGCACGGGCTCTAGGCACCTGGGCTTCAGTGGTTGCGGCACGTGGGCTTCAGCAGTTGTGTCTCATGGGCTCCAGAGCGCAGACTTAGTAGCTGTGGCGCACGGGCGTAGCTGCTCCGTGGCATGTGGGATCTTCCCGGCCCAAGGCCCGAACCCATGTCCCCTGAATTAGTAGGCGGATTCCCAACCACTGTGCCACCAGGGAAGTCCCACTTGTTTTATTTTTATGCTGAACACAATTACAAGGATAAAACCAAGTAAGTAAAAACAATGACACCAAAGAAAAACTTACCAAATAACAGGAAACTAACAATTAGGGGAAGATGAGAAACTAGGAAAGTGTACAGGAATATCATTTAGTAACATTCTTTTTTTTTTTTTTTGCGGTACGCGGGCCTCTCACTGCTGTGGCCTCTCCCGTTGCGGAGCACAGGCTCTGGATGTGCAGGCTCAGCGGCCATGGCTCACGGGCCTAGCCGCTCCGCAGCATGTGGGATCTTCCCGGACCGGGGCACGAACCACGTCCCCTGCATCGGCAGGCGGACTCTCAACCACTGCGCCACCAGGGAAGCCCTAGTAACATTCTTGATGTTATCATCAAATACTTTCTGCTATCTAAGAAAGTCAAACTTTAATCAGAGAACACTACATGCACTATAATAAGCCCTTTGAAATGTGGCTAGCTTTTGTATTTTTAAGTCTATTTAGCATTTTAAAGTTTTCTGAATTTTGGAATCCCTACAATCCCTGCATTGCTTGCACTAATAGTTTCTTCACTCAAGTAACAAGGTCTACATTATTTTTTTCTTTTGGTCAGGTCATTTTGTGGCTGCTGTCCTTGTGACCAAGCTCTCCTTAATTAGATCTGCCGTTCAGTCTGCTTCATTTGTTAGGATGACCCTAAGCAAGAGATCAATCATCTTTCAATCCGTGTTTTTCATCGAATAAACATGGCTTTTAAATATTAAAAATAAGTACACCAATGTGAAACATACAGTTATGTCATTGTGTTAAACTTTCATTGAAAATTTGAACCCAGGGTATGTATATTAAGATTGTACAGAGGGGGGCTTCCCTGGTGGTGCAGTGGTTAAGAATCCACCTGCCAATGCAGGGCACATGAGTTTGAGCCCTGGTCCGGGAAGATCCCACATGCTGCAGAGCAACTAAGCCCGTGTGCCACAACCACTGAGCCTGTGTTCTGGAACCTGTGAGCCACAACTACTGAGCCCGTGTGCCACAACTACTGAAGTCCACGTGCCTAGAGCCTGTGCTCTGCAACAAGAGAAGCCACCGGAATGAGAAGCCCGCACACTGCAACGAAGAGAAGCCCGCACACTGCAACGAAGAGTAGCCCCCACTCGCTGCAACTAGAGAAAGACCGCACACAGCAACAAAGACCCAACACAGACAAAAATAAATAAATTAAAAAAAAAAAGATTGTACAGAGGGGCTTCCCTGGTGGCGCAGTGGTTAGGAATCTGCCTGCTAATGCAGGGGACATGGGTTCGATCCCTGGTCCAGGAAGATCCCAATGCTGTGGAGCAACTAAGCCCGTGCACCACAACTACTGAGCCTGCGCTTTGGAACCCGCAAGTCACAACTACTGAAGCCTGTGCTCTGCAACAAGGGAAGCCACCGCAATGAGAGGCCCGTGCACCACAAGTAGTGAAAGCCTGCACTCAGCAAAAAAAAAAAAAAAAAAAAGATTGTACAGAGGATAAAGCCTGAATTTATTAAAGCATAAATATTTTAACTGACACAATAGATTCTTTTTAGGTGTTAAGAAATAAAAGTGTTGAAAAGAAATTTGAATATTTAAATTGTAAAAATTTCATTTCAAAAGTATTAATATACTTCATGCACTGTAAAATCTCATATATTAGAATCTGTCTTTTCAATATCTCATCATCTCAACAGTTGGTGTCACTCACAGTGCTGAGTGGGAAAGCGTATTGTATTGTGTTTCCCCAAAGTGGTGGTTGCTTAAGATTTACTACAGTGAAAAAAGTCTCATAATTGCTTCCAGTTTCAAAGGAGTTTTAGCAAAATGCCCAAGATCTCTTTAAAATAATGACACTTAAAAGACTAACATTTATGTGCAAATGCAATAAGAGAAAAATTGTTCGCAACCCACTGTTTTTGTTTTTTTTTTTTTTGCGGTACGCGGGCCTCTCACTGTTGTGGCCTCTTCCTGTTGCAGAGCACAGGCTCCGGACACGCAGGCTCAGCAGCCATGGCTCATGGGCCTAGCTGCTCCGCAGCATGTGGGATCTTCCCAGACCAGGGCACGAACCCGTGTCCCCTGCATTGGCAGGCGGACTCTCAACCACTGCGCCACCAGGGAAGCCCCACAACCCAATTTTTAAAGTCATCTCATGGGGTCTTCTGGGTGCCCATGTGCTAATTGCACCTGTAATTGACCACTTGTATTTTTGAAAACAGACATAGTGGGAAAAAAATAGTATCTTGTAGTGTTTAGTAAATTTTAAGCTTCTGGATGCCAGAGACTTAGTTTAGTTTCTTGTTCCTGTACCTTACAATTTCTTAAAATTATAAAGCACTCAGTAGATCACGGTTAGTTTGAATTTAAATGACATGTGAGTGGCTGTGATTTCTTGTTTGGCTAACATGTGCCTCAGAAAAGCAATTCACCTTCTTATGATGGTTGATGAAGAGACTTACGATTAGTTTCGTAGAATACTGACTAAGAGATTAAAGCTCCTAAGAATTTTCAATATGTGAAGTTATATAGATATGAACAAGTCATATGCCAGAGCAAAAGCATTAGCTGTCTCTTGGATAGTATTAATATCACTCTGGACTTTGGAACAAGTGGATTTAGAAGTAGTCTTTTGGAACCTAATCTGACCCTAGGTAGAAATACTTCGGTTTTAATTGCTTGAGGCTCATGGCATTTAAAGTCTGTAGGAAAAGATAGTCTCCTGAAGCTTTGACTATACTTTTTTGAGGGGTAAACAGCTTTAAGATAATGATACGAGAGACACTGTGCTGTCAGTGAAGCATCCTATAGAACTTTCTCCAAATGAATAGGGAATTTTGCTGTTACTTTTCTAATACAAGTAAACTTTCTTCCAATTGTACACCAGCCAGGGAGAGAAAAAGTAAGGGAGGTGGCAGCAACAGAATTAATACTAATTCTTGTGACACCCAAAGGGATAAAAATTGACAAGTTAAATATATGTTAATAAACTTGTGTTATTGGTGCTCGTAGGAAGAATAATTAGCCTTCTTGACTGAGAAGTTTTCATCGTCATTTCATAGGGCAAAATCTTGATCACATTTCCAGAATGTTTAGGTTAAGAGGGTAAGCAATCAGGAATTCCTCCATCTGCCACTTTAATTCAGATCAAGTTGCTCTAGTAGTCTGAAATTAGTTCAAGTTGGGATCAAATAAATATAGGGGCCAAATATATATATATATATTTTAAATTTATTTATTTGTTTTTATTTTTGTCTGTGTTGGGTCTTCGTTGCTGTGCGCGGGCTTTCTCTAGTTGCGGGGAGTGGGGGCTACTCTTTGTTGCAGTGCCTGGGGCTCCTCATTGTCATGGCTTCTCATTGCGGAGCACGGGCTCTAGGCACGCAGGCTCAGTAGTTGTGGCTTGTGGGCTCTAGAGTGCAGGCTCAGTAGTTGTGGTGCACGGGCTTAGTTGCTCCTCGGCATGTGGGATCTTCCTGAGCCAGGGCTCGAACCCGTGTCCCCTGCATTGGCAGGCAGATTCTTAACCACTGTGCTGCCAGGGAAGCCCCAAATATATTTTTGTAGATGATTGGAGTCTAAATTAGTGATAAGAGGTCCATATTACAAAACCTTGGACAGCTACTCTTAAGGGCAGATCTTGGGATGTAAGTGTTTCAAAATTTTTGTTTAAGAAATTGTATATTATTTCCTGAAAAACTGTGGTACTACTTATCAACTTTAAACTGTTTCTGTTATAAAAACCCTGCCAGCTTGGACACACGGGACCTACTTTTATCCTTTCTTTTTATGTACAACTTTCATAATACCAGTTTAACTTTGGCATGTAGAAAAAGGGAAGAATAATAGCCTCTTCTTTAATACTTGTATTCATATCTAACAGCTTTCCAATAAAGTGACACATTTAAAGCCATGTTTCAGAGCCAGAGATTGAAAAAGTAGTAAGAGAGTGCATACTTCTCTCAAGGTGGTAAGTCAGGTTTAGACAACTTTAAATATAGCTCATATTTTGATAGATGTTGCCAAGATTGTGGTTCTTGGAGAACAAATCAAGTAAAGCAATTCACTAGGGAGGAAACATTTAGTTTTGTGGGTATGGAGTTTTGGTAGTAGTCAGCCAAAAGATACATCTGCAGGATACAGGTTTTGTTTTTTTCTCCCACTGCCTTGAATTTTGCAGATTCATGGGTTCAACATGCCTCAAAAGCACCTGCATTTCATTTTTATGTAATTGATTTTTCAGCTGTGAATTTTGTTTCCAGTCCTTTCACTAAGCATATCACCTTACATGTAGAGTTCCATCTAGTGGTAAAAGTAATCATTGCAGACTATAGGTAATAAAAAATATCCTGTTTGAGGGGTAGGTCTTGCCTCTATTACTCTTTGGGATAGTTGCCTAGTATATGCATTTAAATACTGGAGTCCTTGCTATTTCTGTATGCCTGTATACTTAACTACTGATTCTCCTGGTTCTAGACATTTATGCAAAAACCTTTATGATGAGGAAATTAACCTTTAGTATATACTGTACTTAGATTTTCTGTGATATTTACATCAAGTTGTAGCAAGACTTAGGTCAAAACTACTTGGTTTCTTAAAAAAATTTGTCATCAAGGGTGTTGGTTATATATACAAGTAATAATATAATCAGTACTCTTTCTAACACCCAGCTTCAACAAATGTTAACATTTTCCAGATTTACCTCAAATGAACCACTCCCCTTTCCCCCAGCTGAATACTTTACCACAAAAGCAGTGCTAACACCCTAGAAACTCCCCTTATGCCCTCTGGCCTCCTCATAATCACTAACCCCCAAAGGTAACCATTATCCTGAATGGTAAATACATCTTTGCTTCTCTTTACAATTTTGCTACTTAAGCAAGTACAGATCTTCCTTGATTTATGATGGAGTCGAAAATGCATTTAGTACACCTAACCTACTGAACATGATAGCTAGCCTACCTTAGCCTAGCCTACCTTAAACATGCTCAGACCACTTACATTAGCCTATAATTGGTCAGAATCATTTAACACAAAGCCTATTTTGTAATAAAGTGTTGAATATCTCATGTAGTTTATTGACTACTCTACTGAAAGTGAAAAAACAATGGTTGTATGGGTACAGGATGGTTGCTGTCCAGCATCACGAGTGTTGTACTACATATTGCTAGCCTGGGAAAAGATCAAAATTCAAAATTGAAGTACAGTTTCTACTGAATGCATATTGCTTTCACACCATCATAAAGTTGAAAAATCGTAAGTTGAACCATTGTAAGTTGGAGACTGTATCTCTAAACACTGTATTTTTCGTCTTTTTTTTTTTTTTTTTTTGCGGTACGCGGGCCTCTCACGGTCGTGGCCTCTCCCGTTGCGGAGCACAGGCTCCGGACACGCAGGGTCAGCGGCCATGGCTCACGGGCCTAGCCGCTCCGCGGCATGTGGGATCTTCCCGGACCGGGGCACAAACCCGTGTCCTCTGCATCGGCAGGCGGACTCTCAACCACTGCGCACCAGGGAAGCCCTATTTTTTGTCTTTTTAAAAAATAATTTATTTATTTATTTTTGGCTGTGTTGGGTCTTCGTTGCTGTGTGCGGGCTTTTCTCTAGTTGTGGCGAGTGGGAGCTACTCTTCGTTGCGGTGCTTCTCATTGCGGTGGTTTCTCTTGTTGCGGAGCATGGGCTCTAGGCGTGCAGGCTTCAGTAGTTGTGGCCCACGAGCTTAGTTACTCCACTGCATGTAGGATCTTCCCAGACCAGGGCTCGAACCCGTGTCCCCTGCATTGGCAGGCGGATTCTTAGCCACTGCGCCACCAGGGAAGCCCTGTCCTTGTTTTTTAATTTGCAGTTCCTTGGTGTCTAATGATATTGAGTAGCTTTTTAAATGAGATTTTATGGAAATCTCATGCTTGTTTTTCTATTAGGCTATTTATTTTTTCTTACTGATTAATACGAAGTCTACATATATTCAAGATATGAGCCATTTTTTTGCTGTATGTATTGTAGATATATTTTCCCACTCTGTGCCTGTCATTTTCACTTTCTTGATGGTGTCTTTTGATAAACACAAGTTCTCATTTTAATGAAGTCAATTGTATTGATCTTTTTCTTTTTGGTTAATTTTTTATGTGTTATTTAAAAATTATTTCCCCACCCTGAGTTCAATAATATATTCTTCTATATTACCTTCTAGTAGGCTTATTGTTTTGTTGTTCACCTCTAGATCTGTAATTCACCTGGAATTGACCTTGTGTATAGTGACATAAGTGTCAATTTTCATTTTTTTCCCCCTATAGATGTCCATGTGTCCCCGCACCATTTCGTGAAAAAGTCATTCATTCCCCATTGATTTGCAGTGCCACCTTATCCTGAATCCAGTAAAGAAGAAAGGAAGTAATAAAGATAAGAGCAGAAATTAGTGCAATAAACAACAAACATGTAATAGAGGAGTTCAGTAAAACCAAAAGCTGGAACCTTGACAAAGCTAATAAAAATTGCTAAATCTCTAATAAGATTCATAAATTAAAAAAGAGAGAAAACATAAATTACCAATATTGGGAACAAGGAGGAGGACATCACTACAGAACCTGGACACATTAAAAAGTTCCTAAGAGGATATTATGAACAAGTTTATGCCAGTAAAGTTTGAATATTTATGTGAAATAGACAAAACCCTAGACATATCTGGCTTACCAAAATTAATACAAGAAGAAATAGAAAATTTGAATAGTTCTGTAACACAAAATAAATTGAGTATATATAATTAAAAACCTTACAGAGAAAACTCTTGAGTCCAGATGGCTTCGTCAGCCAATTCCATCAAACATTTAAAGAAGAAATGACACAAACTTTTTCAGAAAACAGAAAAATAGGACACACTCCCCAACTCATTTTGTAAGGCCAGCACAACCTTGATACAAAACCTAATGAAGACAATATAAGAAAGAACAATTCCACGATAATCTCACTTATGAACATAAATGGAGAAACCTAAACAAACTATTAGCAAACCAAATTCGGTAATATATAAAAATGATAATACATTATTATAATATTGGGTTTATTCTAGAAATGCCCAGCTGGTTTAACATTAATCATTCATTCACTACATAAACAAAATAAAGGAGAAAAATTATATGATTGTCAAAAAATTTTGATGAAATTAAGCACAGACTCATGATAATAAATAAATAACCCTTAGCAAACTAAGAATAAGAAGATATCGCCTGAATTTGATAGTTTATGCCAAAATGATGGGTTGGGAAAGATAACCATTTTTAAATTTTCTTTACCCTGATAACTTCTAAAGTTAAGATTCTGTTCATGTTTATTAGTCATTTAGACCCCTCTTCTATGAATTACTTTGTTATATCTTTTGACAAATTTTTTTTTCAGTTTATGGCTTGGCTTTTATTATTACTTTTAAAGTTTTACATTTATTTGTTATTTATTTATTTATTGTGAATGGGTAGTATGTTCACGAGTCAAAAATCGAGAAAATACAAAAAAGCACACAGTGAAAAGTTTCTCTCCCACTCCTGTTCTTTCATCCAGTTCCTCTCTCCAGAGGCACTGTGACTTCATTTTTTGAGAACTTTGTTTATAATGTTATTTGTTGAACAGACATTTAAAATTTTAATGTAGTTAAATGTTTCAATCTTTTCTTTGTGGATTGTGCATTTTATGTCATGTTTAAGAAGTCTTTTTTCTGCCTCATTAATTTATTCTTTTTAAAGTTTGACTTTTTTGGAAGGGAATCTAAACAAGAATGTATATATGTATAACTGGTTCACTTTGCTGTACAGCAGAAACTAACACAACATTGTAAAGCAACTATATTCCAATAAAAATTAAAAAAATTGGCTTTTCATATTTGGATCTTTATTCTGTCTGGAATTTATTTTTTGTGTATGACGTGAGGTAGGGATCAGCCTTCCTTTTATATTATAAAACTGCTTGTCCTTATACTGTTTATATTGTGTGATTGTTTTGTCTAATACAACTTTCAGTGTGATGGGAGACTACTCTTGCGTTTCATCTATGTGTTGGCAAATAAAATTCACTTGGTCCAGTTTTTAATTTCTGTTTTGTTCCTACTTGCAGATGAGTGCTTAGAGTCCTAATAAGTACTGCCTTTCAGGCCCCATAATGTGCCCTTGTGTCCTCTAACATGTCTGGAATTTGTGTAGGCTGTGATGGGGCAGGGAAAGGAGGGTTACAACGAACAAGGAGAAAGCTTTTTTCCTGTCTCTTCGATTTACCAATGCCTCATCAGAAGCTTTCAGCATTTATGTAAGAAATTAATTTTTTCTTAAACTTGAGCAAACTTAGAGTTTGTTTTAAAATTAGATACTGTAGAGGAGGAAGTTGTTTTTGCTTAAAAATAATATTTTTCTTTTTCTTTAGCCCTTCTCTTAAGTTCTTGACCATGTTCTGTGATATTCTCAGCTTCATATTGTGGTACTATGTATTCCGTGGAAAGAGATTAGCGGACTTTGTGATATGGGGATAATTTAAAAACATAACCTACTATATCTGTCTTTTCCATCTCTTATCTTCCATTTTACTTCCTTTTCTTAACCACTTCTCTCCCTTACTTTTTGTCTTACCACATGCTCCACTCAGAAAAAGTGAAGGAGAGGAAAAAAAAAGAACTAGGTTAAAGAAATTAAAGTGAGACAAAACAAAAGTGAATGATTATGGGAAGGAAGGGGAGAAAAAGCAGAAGGGGAAAAGAAACTGAGATTGCTTGTTTGTTACTTGTGTATTAGGACTCCTAAGGTGTCTCTTTCTTGTGTTCCTTGTGAATAGGTAGGGGCAGCCTTGAACTTATTTATTCTCCTACCTATTCTACCTATTTCGGAGGGAGCAGACCGCAAGGTAGAAAGGATTCTGTTGAGAAACGATGTAGTAGGGTTTTGTGCCTCCGGCTCCTTTCTACTTGTCTATTTGATCCAGTTTAGTGCCTGAAGGTCAACTGTGATATAAGTTTTGGAATCTCAACTGAGTCTTACTCTGGATATTAGTAAACTAAAGATCTGGAGGTTATATGTATGTATGTGTTTCTACTTTAAGAATATAATGGATGCTATTCATGTACATTTATATGTTAGAATTAATTTGATCTGAATTCTGTTTTTCAGAATTAAAAGGGATGTGACATCCATAAAAGCTTAGATCTGATAAATAATAAGACTCTTTTCGGTGCTAACCCATTTCATGATTTTCTGGCTCTCTCAGTAGAGTAGTAATTTCTCATTGGCAGTGATTATAAGTGATAGTTGTCTATTGACTCATTTCTTGACTGAAATAAGCTGACATTAAAAAAAAAGGCTTTGTCAATGCTTAGGATGAAATTGCTTTTGATTTTATTTGGCTTGTATTATAATCATTTGCCAATGATTATACAGGGAAAATTATACAGGAATTTATACAGGAAAAATAACCTTAGTGTATAAAAAGGTTGAGGAAACAGCATTTTAAGTTCTCTTTCTTTAATGACTTTTTGGCTTGAAAATACACATAATTTTTATGTAAATTCTTATCATTTTAGAGAAAAGAAATTTAGTAGCCACCAACTGAAGATTTGGGCTGTTGAATAAAGTTATATAATAACTTTTCAGGGAAGTACAGATGAACTTTGAAATTTACCCATACCTTGTTTTCATTATACCATGTTAAAAGTGATCCATGTAGGACTTCCCTGGCGGTGCAGTGGTTAAGACTCCGCGCTTCCACTGCAGGGGAGCTAAGATCCCACATGCCATGTGGTGTGGCGAGAAAAAAAAAAGTTCCATGTAGTATTGGCAAAGTGTGTTAAAGATTAGTTATATTTAATGTTTAGAGATATCATTTTTCCTGGAACAGTGCTTTGGTACCTGGGGTGTTGTGGAAACTTTTAAGTTGTGATTGTTTTTATTGTGGGAATGTTTGATTGAGTCAGGTGGATTTCAGCTTTGTCTGACAGATGTGATGACTTGTCCTTTCTGGCTTGTGTTACATTTACTCATTGGTTGTATAATAGATGGCTGTTTATATAATGAAAATTAGAATAAGCCATTAGAGATGATTGATAATGGATACAAACAAGTGGTGATGTGTCTGCTACAAGAGATGGAATAATACAGTTCTTATATGTAACATGTTAAAATTAGAAAACAATAGGGAAGAAAATATTTCTGAGAGTCAGAGGAGCTTTGCTAGAAGTATAGCCCAAATAATTTAGGAGTGGAAAACCAGCTAAGATCAGGGGCCAACAGAACATATCTGTTGAGTATTACTCAGTGATAGAAGAGTAAAATTAGAAGCAAAATACAGAATTTTTTTAAGTGCCTTAGAGAGGAAGAACCTGTCTGAGCAAAGTTTGGACTTAGGCGATGGGCCAAAGCTATCCAGAATGAAGGATTTTAAAATAAAACCCATTTCTGAACCTTGGCAAGGCTGAATTAATATCTATTTTATGTACCTGTAAGTGCCTTCCATTCTAGTGAAGGGTTTTTGGTTATGAGGAACAGAATCCAAAGCGCCTGGCTCAGTTGAAGGGGACTGATTATAAGGAAACACCTGCCTGTGTAGGGACCCAGGAACCAAAGAAGCCTAAGGGTAGAGTAAATGTTTTCAAAATGTCTACTGTACTGTTTAGATATAGTTTTAGCTCTTCAGTAGTCTCATGCTCACTGTCACGTGGTTTCTGTGGCATTTGCGACTAGCCTGTGTTACTGTCAGCAATTAATCACTGGATGGAAAATACCATACAGTGCTGGCTATACTCCCAGGAAGGCCTTAATTTAATGATTACCCATTGCTGTGTTAGGGGGAACAGCTGCAGGTCTGATGTTTTACAAGAATTTAATGGTAATAGTTTAGGGTTTGACTGTTTTAATAAGGAAAGTGGTCTATGTGACTGCCAGTTCTAATATACTCTTAGACTCAGGAGGCTGTAAGGATCTCTATCTTCTTGCAGTGAATGCCTAAAATTAAGAGGCAAATTCAGGTCATATCATAGAGGCTATTTGGTGTCTTTTCTTTAAACTAAAATTCTAAGTATCTGGGTGGATATAACCTAAACAGCAACAAGCCCAAATTGTCTTCTTTTATGCAGTCAGCAGATTGGGGATTAGGTTTTCAGAAGACCAGTCTGTAGATTAGCCCACAGAAAGAATGAATAATTGTATGGTTGAGAGGGAATGTGAAACCCATATTAAAAATTATCCCCCCAAAGATTCTTCTGTTTCATGTTTTCAGAGATGCCATCTGCAATTTTGTTATCTGCAATGACTCTTCCCTTCGAAGTCAGCCCATTATCTTCAATCCTGACTTTTTTGTGGAGAAACTCCGACATGAGAAACCTGAGGTGTTCACCGAGTTGGTGGTCAGCAATATCACAAGGCTCATCGACTTGCCTGGAACTGAGTTGGCTCAGCTGATGGGAGAAGTGGACCTTAAGTTGCCTGGTGGGGCCGGCCCGGCATCAGGATTCTTCCGGTCTCTAATGTCTCTCAAGCGAAAGGGTAGGAGATGTATCTGTGAAGGGGGCAGGTCTCAGCTGCTCCCTGGGCTTCATTCTGAACATCTGCATGTTCATGGAGGAGTTTCTATTATTATAAAGCACTTTTTGTCATTTTTCATTTACATGAGTAGTAAAACCTTAAGTAATATTAATAAAAATTATAAAAACGGTCTAGGTAAATTAAAGCATATATATCAGTCCCCAAGACATAACATGATTAGTTTAGGTAGTTATCAGGGGCACCTTGATTTTCATGCCCTATTAATACTATACTAAAATAATATTAAAGATACAAAGTTTCACAGCTGGTGAGTACAGTAAAGAAAGTTTGAACATTTTTTTATTGCAGTAGTTCTCAAATGTTTTCATTCCATGGAATGCTTTGATAAGGCAAATACCTATGAATCACCCAAAAAAAGCCTTCTCAGAAATAAGTTATTAGTGATATATATAATAAATTATGACTATTAACACTGCTTTTGATAAGATGTTAAAGAGGTACTATTTTGTTTTTTAATTTTTTAAAATTAATTTATTTTTTAAAATAAATTTATTTATTTATTTTTTATTTTTGCCTGTGTTGGGTCTTCGTTGCTGTGCACTGGCTTTCTCTAGTTGCGGTGACCGGGGGCTACTCTTTGTTGCGGTGCGCAGGCTTCTCATTGCGGTGGCTTTTCTTGTTGTGGAGCACGGGCTCTAGGCACGCAGACTTCAGTAGTTGTGGCACGTGGGCTCAGTTGTTGTGGCTTGCGGGCTCTAGAGCTCAGGCTTAGTAGTTGTGGCACACGGGCTTAGTTGCTCCACGGCATGTGGGATCTTCCTGGGCCAGGGCTCGAACCCATGTCCCTTGCATTGGCAGGCAGATTCTTAACCACTGAGCCACCAAGGAAGCCCCTGTTTTTTAAAATATTAGGCAATCCTGAAGGCAGCAAAAAAAGTTTAAACATTATAACAGATCAGACCCTATACCAACTCTAGTGGATAATCTATCATGCTCTGACAATCATGGGTCTAAGTTCTATTTTTTGTTTGTTTTAAAATTACATATCAATATTCTAGGTATTGTTACTTAAATAAGAAGATGGTCTTTGCCTTCAAGGAACCTACCATCTAAGATTAAACTCGCAGAGAGTTGATTGAGAGTTTTCTGATTACATTTTCTGGGACACTTCCAACTTTAAGGTTTTTGTTTACTGACCCTGTGAAAATACTTGCTAAACTGTAACATAATATACTTGAGGGGTATGTTGCTTTTAAGTATGCTGATTTTGTACTATTTGTGGAAAATATAGCTTTGTTCTATTGTATGGTTTTTTTCAGAAAAAGGAGTAATATTTGGATCCCCACTGACAGAGGAAGGCATTGCCCGTATATACCAACTGATTGAATATCTACACAAAAGTAAGACTACTTGAAATTTTGTCATTCTTTGTTAATGAAGAATTGTCAGTTTTCTACTGGGAGCTAACATCCTTGAGTTAGCAATTGTTAGGTGACAATTAACCATCAACAAAGACACTAATCAATGATAATTTCAGGTGGTATGTTTCTAAATATATTTCCTTTCAAATTTCATCTCATGTATTGATTTGTTTTATACTCTTAAAGATATATATACATTAGATAGTGTCTATGAAATCACAATTTCCCCTTGACTGAAAGAGACATTTCTTCTGTAAAAATACGTTGCTCCTTTATAACATTTACTCCAGGGAGCATAATTTATTGCCAAAGATGCTTTTCATCTCTAGAATTCTCTGATTAAAATATACTCTTCACTTAATTCCTTTTTCATTTTTTTAGTAGTCATACTGGTTATTTCATTGCTCTAAGTGTTTGGCAGAGCTGAGTGTATATGAAATGTGTGGCTTTATGTGATGTCTTGATAAATTTGACACTAACACTTATTTATGTCTTATTCTATATGGGACATTGTGCTAGGAGCTAGAGCAGAGGTTGCAAACTGACAGCCTAAGAGTTTAAGTCATCTATATTCATATTTTGTTTGCTTGGCAAAGGATTAAATTAAAAATAAAATAAGTTATCAGTCTTTTAAAATGGAAACAGTCCAGGTTTTCAACTTCTTTGGATAATAGGAAATAATAGGAAGATCTAGCATCCTTGGGCCCTGTTGCCACTTGGACACAGTCAGCTGGAGCACAGATAGGTGCTCCTCGGTTTGTTAGGGTTCCTGTTCATTCATTTACTGTTACCAGCCTGGCCTTGTAGGCATTTGAACTTGGACCCCTGAATTAGGGGGTTATACAAAGAAATATGGACCTAAGCTGAAAACATAACTCTCATGCTTCTTCCAGGTCAAACCAAAACAATATGTCTCATCTTTTTTATCCCCTTAGATTAGCTTAAAATATAGGTGGGAGGGAAGAATCGTTTAGTTGGGATGACCCTGAGCTTCTGGGAATCTCTTAGACTGAAAGGTGATCTGATAGGTTAGAGTTTTAATTCCTGGGGCAGCACAGAGACTCTAGATTCATTTTAGGCTGGGAAACTGTTTTACAGGAGCAATGAACCCCCACAGATGAACTTGGCCCCTCCAGCAAAGTCTGAGATGACCCACGGGAAGGGGCCTTTAGGGAGATTTGGCTTTCTTCCAACTTATTTTTCAAGCCCATTCCGACTATTAAGGTTAAATTCAGGGAGTGAGGAGGGATAAATTAGGAGTTTGGGATTAACAGTATACACACTACTATATATAAAATAGATAACCAACAAGGACCTACTGTATAGCACAGGGAACTATACCCAATATCTTGTAATAACCTATAATGGAAAGAATCTAAAAAATTATATATATATATATATATATATATATATATCTTACTTTGCTGTACACCTAAAACTAACACAACACTGTAAATCAACTATATTTCAACAGAAAATTAAAAAAAAAAAGGTTAAATTCAGTTTCCAGGTGTGCCTCAGGAGGTTCAGTGACTCCTGGGTGGACCACGTCTCAGTCTGGGAGATCTCTGGGTACTCAGGAATGTTCAGATATGTTTCCTCAGGGGCCAGTAGGTTCTAAACTAATCTGGGAAGAAAGACAGAAACGTCCTTCAAGTTCTTTGTAAAGGGTCTTTCAAGTATAAAGTAGTCTTTTAGATGACTTATTTTAATCATAATTCCTCTTTTTATTTCCTTTTTCATGTCCTCTGTTTCTCTTCCATGCTGAACAGACTTGAGAGTAGAGGGTTTGTTTAGAGTACCAGGGAATAGTGTCCGACAGCAGATTTTAAGGGATGCTCTCAATAATGGAACTGATATCGACTTGGAATCAGGGGAGTTTCACTCAAATGATGTTGCTACCTTGCTGAAGATGTTTCTAGGAGAGTTACCTGAGCCCCTGCTGACACATAAACATTTCCATGCACACCTCAAAATTGCTGGTGAGTATAGGAGGTGAGAAAGAGATGTGAATACATTTCTTTCAATTTAGTAAAGTCATCTGGAATATTCTGTTGTTTGTAACCCACGGCAATGCTTCTGTTAATATTGTTTGACTTCATGATATTTCTGGGCTCTCTGAATACTCATAAGCATTGGCTAGTTATGGTTGATTTGGTCAAAATTTTTTTTTGTGGAATAAACTTCTTTGAAGATAAAGTCTGGGTTTTACCTATTTTTGTATTCCTGATGGATCCTAGCATTGTGCTGTGAACATTTTAGTTGCTTAATTAATGTATGCTTTTCACTGGGTTGATTGACACACCCAAATCAATTACCCAAATCAGTAGTCACAGTTTTGTATATTTGCCTTAGTTTGAGGCTTTTGCTAAGTATTAATATGCCTCAGTTGAGATCATCTCTACTCTTGGAAATTTGCTTCTTATAAATAATTTTACTTGTTTTCTAAATAGGCAATACATTCACATGAATTAAAATTCAAAAGGTTCAAAGAGTATACAGTGAAAAGCCTCTTTCCCACTCCTGTTCCCAGCACTCAGTTTTTCTTCCCAGAGGGAACCAATGCTATTGATTTCTAATGTATCCTTACAGAGATATTTTAGACACTTACAAACACCTACATGTATTCTTTTTCTTTCTTTTTATGTAATGGTAGGGCGTTATACACATGGTTCTGTGGTTTGCTTTTTTCATTTACTGTGTTTTGGAGAATGTTCCATTTTCAGCTCATAAATAGTTTCCTCTTTCTCCTTTGTGCTTGTGTTATTCATTCTTAAATTGCACAGCTGTTATGCTGCAATAGGCTCTAAGTGCACACAGCATCCACATCCATACTATATTTACTTAGTTTTCTACCCTTGAGTCTTTTACTCTTGCTTCTAATTTTAAGGAAAATAAATAGAAAATTTTTTTCTTTTGAATAATTTTTACTACTTAAAATAAAAACCGAGTTTTGAATTTCTAAAATCTAATAAGATTAGATTTTTTTTAGCACTTTCAGGAACAGTTTAGATGGTACAAATGAGAAAATATTACTAGAGTGTTACATAACTTTACAGTTATTTTGGGGGAGAAATAAAGTTGTTGGATATTTGAAAAAGATATGGGAAATATTGATAAGTTCTTTTTATAAGGGTTAACATGAAGAATGCTTGTTCTGTTTGCTTTCCTGTTGAGTTTATTTAGTGCAGTATCTGAAACCGCCCCTCCACCACCCCATGATTCACTGTTCTTTGATATCATACTGAGGTATGGCACAGGTGTATCGTTTGGTACCCCTTGCTGATAACTGGGAGGGATTTTTGTTTTCAATTTCATATTAACAGGGAACAGTTTCTAGAAATATTATCTGCCTTTCCTAAACCTGGAATTATTTTTTTTTTTTTTTTTTTTGGTGGTACACGGGCCTCTCACTGTTGTGGCCTCTCCCGTTGCGGAGCACAGGCTCCGGACGCGCAGGCTCAGCGGCCATGGCTCACGGGCCCAGCTGCTCCGCGGCATGTGGGATCCTCCCAGACCGGGGCACGAACCCGTGTCCCCTGCATCGGCAGGCGGACCCTCAACCACTGTGCCACCAGGGAAGCCCCTGGAATTATTTTTGAAGTTAAACAGTTTCAACAACACGTTGTTATCATTTTCAGGTCTATATGAATTATACCCAAATGGTTTTCAGTGTCTTTTCAAATTCTGATTATCTAGGGGACTGTTTTTATTGATAACCTGTGTAGCTTGTTAGGGGAGAAACAATGATTCTGACTCCATAAGGAGCTGCCTGGATCATCCTGTTATCAGGGCATAATTCACTCTCATATTTTTTTAGCAGTAAAATATCTTGGTGAGGAAATGTGAAGGGGGTGGCGTTATTAAAGATATGTGTGGACATGTTTTCATTTCTCTTGAGTATATACCTAGGAATGGGATTGCTAAGTCATATGGTAACTCTATGTTTAACTTTTTGAGGAACTGCCAAACAGTTTTCCAAAGTGATCACACCATTTTACATTCCCACCAGCAGTGTAGGAGAGTTTAATTTTCTCAGCATTCTTGGCAACACTTGTTATTGTCAGTCTTTTTGACTATAGCCACACCTCTGGTTATGAAGTAGTATCTCATTTTGGTTTTGATTTACATTTCTCTGATAGCTAATGATACTGAGTATACAAATGCTTACTGGCCACTTGTATATCTTCTTTGGAGGAATGTTTATTTAAGTCTTTTGCCCATTTTTGTTGGGGTTTTTCTCTTTTAATTATTGAGTTGTATTGACATTATTTTGTTATTATATTTTGCTATAATCTCTATTTATGCTTGATTCTTTTTTTTTCTTTCTTTGATTATAATAAATAGTAGGAGCATTGATTCTTTTTCTTGCTTGTATTTTCTCTCTCCTTTGCAATCACCTCTTTTGTCCTCAAGATTTGATGCAGTTTGATGATAAAGGAAACAAGACCAATGTACCAGATAAAGAGCGGCAAATTGAGGCTCTTCAGTTGCTATTCCTCATTCTCCCTCCACCCAATCGTAACTTGCTGAAGTTATTGCTTGATCTTCTGTACCAGACAGCAAAGAAACAAGACAAGAATAAGATGTCTGCCTATAACCTTGCCCTTATGTTTGCGCCCCATGTCTTGTGGCCAAAAAATGTAAGTGTTGAGGGAAAAAGGAAAGACTGCTTGGTTTTCTTGGGCTGGCCCTCGTCCTATGGCTGTACCTTGGTGAGGTTATCAAGGGCCCAAGGTCTAGTCTTCAGCTTTACAAGGCTAGGAACTTCCTTTATTAGTTCATTTAAGAGTTATTAAACCTGAGGGGGCCAATTCCTGTTAATCTTGCTTATAAATTATAAGTCAATCTCTTGACAAACCTGATTAGCAATTTATTAGTGGAAATTCTTAGTGGAAAATATAGCTACTAAATAAACTAGAACACTGATTTTGGCTGATCAATGTAAATTCCTTCTTAACATGAAAGCCTTCTTGGGAAATCAAATTGATTTCTGAATATTGAATGGTATAAATTTAGAATAGAGCTGTACGATCTTACAGGATAGTGTCACTGAGCTTTTAGATAAGATGACACAGAGAGCAATCCTGCCTTGTTGTAGCTTTTCTATATCCTATAGATATACTCTCCTTAAATAAAGCTGAATATGCTTCTTATTACTGAGACCATGCCCTTCTTAGTGACTTACACGAGAAGTACATTATCTAAAGGCTTTTGAATTAATTCTTGGCCTGGAAGCACATAGCTTCATATTCCTGTCCATTCATAAAATAGGTTTTACTGTATGATGGAATTAGAGTCAGGATAACTGGGTTGGAAGCTGCAAACCCCTGTTAACTGTGTCCTTTCCTCTTTCTATACATAGGCTCCTCCTCTGTAAGCTGGGCATAATAGCACCTTTTCCACTTACTTGACAGGATTGTTGGGAAGATAATAGAAATAGATGGGATATAGTGACTTATAAAAGATTTTGGGGATTATAGGAAATGAGAAAAGGAAGATAAAGGAGAGAGGTTGTGTGAGATGTTTTGCCTAACAAGCAACTAGTGAAAAAATAATATAAAGCTCTGGGCCAGGAAGAGCTTCTGCCCAGAGAAAGGTTGATGAGGGGGAGGTGTGTGAGAAGAAAAAGACACACCGACATTTGTCCATGTTAAGGAGATAAAGCCTCATAGTGAAAGAATTTTAGAACGAGCTCACTGAGACTGAAAAGGAGTGAGTGATCTATGACTGTAAAGAGAAGCATTGACTGTAAAGAGAAGCCTGTGAGAGAGGTCTTAGTATAAGCAAACATTAAGTAACAAAGATACATGTTGAGGATGCGGGCTTTGGGATAGTAGATATGCTGAAGTGCTTAAAAAAAAGGCAAGGGAAACAAGAGAAGGTAATCAGTGACCATGTGACTGTGTTTTTAAGAAACGGATGTCACCTCTGGTATCAATTAGTAGTGACAGTTCTCTTTCGTCTTTGGAGAAACTGTAGTTTCTCTAGAGAGCAGTGTCCTTGGTGATTGTTACAGATTCTATTCTTCTTTCCCCTTTTCCCAGGGTAGATCTTCTTTAGTAACTCTGCATGTATGTCTGATTATCAGGCAGAATTAGGAAATGAAGATTGGTTCTCAAGGATTTCCTGATCACTTCAGGGACACGTGGTTCTTCCTAGATTATATCATCTCTAGTGGAAACCTACTGAACCAAAAAACCTTTCCAGAATTAAATGTTGTATTAGAGTCAGCTTTCTTGGAGATAGAAACTATCATATGTTTGAAAGAATTAGGTTACTGATAAGTAAATGGGAATATCTGCCTTTTACCTCCCAGCTTTTCATCTCCCTTTTTTGGTTTCTTTTGCTCTGAATAGGTCACTGCAAATGACCTTCAAGAGAATATCACAAAGTTAAACAATGGGATGACTTTTATGATTAAACACTCTCAGAAACTTTTTAAGGTAGGTAACGAATGGGATTTGGGTAGTGACAGGACAAGGAGGATGGAACACGGTGGGATCCTGAGAGGGCTATAAAGATGACTAGATAAGAAAGGCCCTGACTGGAACTGGAAACCAGATCGGACAGTGGTAAAACTCAGAGGGAACAACTAAGGTGGGGAAGAATATGGAGGTACCTAGAACCTGAGTAGGGCTCTGTCCCCTGGGCAATTGGCTCCATGCCCGAGTCATCCTTCCTTTTTCATGAAAGACAGCAGATGTTGGAAGCAGAGTACTTTTATCCTGTCTGCTTCCAGCCAGTAGAATTTTGACAGCCTCCTTTCATCTTGTATTTATTGTCCTTTTTAGTACAAACTAGCAGTGTGTCTGTCAACATGATTTTCTCAGTAACTTAGTGGGTCTCTGTGGATTTTAGTGGGATTCACTCAGAAGATAAATTTAAAGATAAACCCATCTCTTTCTTGGACTCTTGCTGAGAAGGCTGAGGGACAATACCTTTAAGCTTCCTGGAGGCCCTCTGGTTGGATTGAGAGTATCTGGTAGGCATACCTTTTACTCTTTGAAAGGGCCCTTTGTGTAACTGAATATTCTGACCTTTTAATGTTTCTAAGATTTTTAGCAAAAAGTTGCATAGTCACATCCTTGGCCTTTTCTTTAGAGTATACTTTCCTGATGGTGAATTTCTTAATTTTAGCATCTTTTGCCATCTGGAAAGGCTGAGAATTTTTTTTTTTTTTTTTTGCGGTATGTGGGCCTCTCACTGTTGTGGCCTCTCCCGTTGCAGAGCACAGGCTCCGGACGCACAGGCTCAGCGGCCATGGCTCACGGGCCTAGCCGCTCCGCGGCATGTGGGATCTTCCCGTACTGGGGCACGAACCCATGTCCCCTGCATCAGCAGGCAGACTCTCAACCACTGCGCCACCAGGGAAGCCCAAGGCTGAGAATTTTTAAGATCACTCAGTCTGGTTCTTTTTTTGTCTTTCTTCAATTAAAAAAAAGAAAAATGTGGTAAAATACATATGACAACATTTACTATATGTGTACAGGCCAGTGGCATTAATTACATTCATATTATTATGTAAACCATCACCACCATCCATCGCCAGAACTCTTTTCATCTTGCAAAACTGAAACGCTATACCCATTAAACATAACTCCCCATTCATCCCTTCCCCTTGGCCCTGGCAACCACCATTCTACTTTCTGTCTGTACGATTTTGACCACTTTAAGTATGTCATAAAAGTGGAATCAATCAATTTTAGTGATTGGCTTATTTCCTTTAGCATAATGTCTTCAAGGTTCATCTATGTTGTAGCATTTGTCAGGATTTCCTTCCTTTTTAAGGCTGACATTTCATTCACTGTATATACCACATTTTGCTTATCCATTCATCTGTTAAGGACACTTGGGTTGCCTCCACATTTAGTGCTTGTGAATAATGCTTCTTTGAACATGGACATACAATATGTCTTCTAGACTCTGTTTTTAATTCTTTTGGGTATATAGTTGGCTCTCTGTATCTGTGGGTTCCCCATCCACAGATTCAACCAATGGCAGATTAAAAATATTTGGAAAAAAATTCTAGAAAGTTCCAAAAAGCAAAACTTGAATTTGCTGCACACCAGCAACTATTTATATATCACTTACATTGTATTTACAACTATTTACATAGCATTTACATTGTATTAGGTATTATAAGTAATCTACAGATGATTTAAAGTATACAGGAAGATGTGTATAGGTTATATGCAGATACTGTGCCATTTTATATAAGGGACTTGAGTATCTGTGGATTTTGGTATCCATGGGGAAATCCTGGAACCAGTAACCTTGGATCCTGAGGTATGACTCTATACCCAGAAGTGGAATTGCTGGATCATATGGTAATTCTAACAGAACTGCCATACTGTTTTCCATAGTTGCTATAATGCTTACATTTTACCTTCTCACCAACAAGGCACAAGGGTTCCCATTACTTTGCATCCTCACCAACACTTGTTACTTTGTTTTGGGGATTTTTTTGATTATAGCTGTGTTAATGGTTGTGAGGTGGTAACTCATTGTAGTTTCAATTTGCATTTTCCTAATGATTAGTGATGTGATGTTGAACATCTTTTCATGTGCTTGTTGCTTATTTGCGTATCTTCTTTGGAGACATGTCTATTCAAGTCCTTCGCCCGTTTTTTTTTTTTTTGGCTGCACCATGCGGCTTGTGGGATCTTAGTTCCCTGACCAGGGATTGAACCCAGGCCACAGCAGTGAAAGCACCAAGTCCTAACCACTGGACCGGCAGGGAATTCCCACCCATGTTTGAATTGGGTTATTTGCTTTTTTGTTATTGAGTTGCAGGTGTTCTTTATATATTCTAGATATTAATCCCTTATCAGATTTATGATGTGCAAGAATTTCCTCCCATTCTGTGGATTGCCTTTTACTCTGTTGATAGTGTCTTGCTGCACAAAATTTTAAAATTTTTATGAAGTCCCATTTGTCTATTTTTTTCTTTTGTTGCCTGTGCCTTTGGTGTCATATGCAAGAAATCATTGCCAAATCCAATGCTGTGAAGCCTTTGCCCTTTACTTTCTTTTAAGAGTTTTATTGTTTTACATCTTACATTTATCTATTCTGGGTAATTTTTGTATATGGTATTAGGTAGTGGTCCAACTTCATCCTTTTGCATGTGGATGTCCAGTTTTACCAACATCATTTGTTGAAAAAACTGTCCTTTCCCCATTGAATAGTCTTGCCACTCTTGTTGAAAATCCGTATACTTGAGGGTTTATCTCTGGACTCTATTCTATTCAGTTGGTCTATATGTTTATCTTTATGCCAGTACCATACTGTTTTGATTACTGTAGCTTTGTAGTAAGTTTTGAAATGAGGAAATGTGAGTCCTCTAGCATTGTTCTTTTTCAAGATTGTTTTAGCTATTGGGGGTCCCTTGAGGTTCCATATGAATTTTAGGATGGATTTTTCTATTTCCTTTTTTTAATATATAAATTTATTTATATATTTATTTATTTTTGGCTGCATTGGGTCTTTGTTGCTGTGCATGGGCTTTCTCTAGTTGCAGCAAGTGGGGACTACTCTTGGTTGCGGTGTGTGGGCTTCTCATTGCGGTGGCTTCTCTTGTTGCGGAGCACAGGCTCTAGGTGCTCAGGCTTCAGTAGTTGTGACATGTGGGCTCCATAGTTGTGGCTTGCAGGCTCTAGAGTGCAGGCTCAGTAGTTTTGGTGCATGGTCTTAGTTGCTCCACAGCATGTGGGATCTTCTGGGACCAGGGCTCAAACCTGTGTCCCCTGCATTGGCAGGCGGATTCTTAACTATTGCGCCACCAGGGATGTCCCGATTTTTCTATTTCTACAAAAACTGTCATTGGGATTTTGATAGGGATTGCAGTAGATTATTTTGGGTAGTATTGACATTTTAACAGTATTAAGTCTTCCAATCCATGAACAGGGGATGTCTTTCCATTTATTTATGTTGACTTTAATTTTTTTCAGCAGTGTTTTATAGTTTTCATTGTACAAATCTTTCATCTCCTTGGTTAAGTTAATTCCTAAGTATTTTATTCTTTTTGATGCTATTGTAAATGTAATTGTTTTCTTAATTTCCTTTTTGGATTGTTCATTGTTAGTGTATAGAAATACAACTGATTTTTGTGTGTTGACTTTGTATCCTGCTACTTTGCTGAATTTGTTTATCAGTTCTAACAATTTTTCTTTGAAATCTTTAGAGTTTTCTAACAATTTTTCTTTGAAATCTTTAGAGTTTTCTACATATAAGGTCATATCATCTATGAACAGAGATAATGTTACTCCTTTCCAATTTGGCTCTCTTTTATTTCTTTTTCTTGCCTAGTTGCTCTGGCTAGTTTTGGTTCCTTTTTGTTTAAGATAGTTTTTCCTTCAATTTGTCTCTCTTCTTACTTGATAGTAGCTTGATTCTGCAAGGCCAACAGGAGAGTCTCTCTAGTATGTGCTAACAAGATTCAGATGAAGATATATTTTATATATATCTTATATATAATACATATTTTATATATATAATGTATTATAAATGTATATATCATAATTTAATCACAGTTACCATCCCATCACTTTAGCATATTATATAACCTGATCATCACAGGAGCAACATTCAATCACCAATATTCTGTTGGTTAGAAACAAGTCACAAGTCCATTCACACTCAGGAAGAGGGAATTATGCAGAATGTGAACATGGAGGCCACCGTAGGATTTACCCACTACAGGATGGCAAGTGATCCAAAGTCCAGAGTTTAGAAATGACAGATCAGAATCTTTGATTTAGTAGGCTGTAAAACAAAGGGTCAGGGATGTATCTGGGGCTTAGGTGCCGAAGTCAAAGATCATGGTCAATTAGAAGTCGAGATCTAGGTAAGTGAATTAGAGCAGTAGACATAGGACAACAGGAGAAAGAATGTTTTTTAATGATGAACAAAGATCTTTCAAACCAGTTCTTTATATACTTCTCATTTATGGGAAGAGCTAGTTCCAAAGCATGGATTTATAGGAATAAGTTGAGAGGAGTTGTGTGTATGGAGAGTGCAATTAACTGACAGTAGTTGTGAATCAAGATGGGGAATTTCTAGGTGCAGTTCCTAATAGAACTCTCCTTCTGTTGAGTTCTCTTGTTACCACTGATATGAGATTAACTTTTCATAGCCCACCACTCACAAGTTGAAAGAGAGGTGGGTTCTCAGAGATCTTATTGAATCTCATGGTTTCTAGCTTTTCCACCTTCTGATCTGTTTACCTGTAGAGCCCATTCTCTCTTGCTTATTGTCCAGTACAATTCAAATATGCAATGAAGTTGTACTTCACTGTGAAGGATTTTTTTAAAGTGACTTAAAACAACACAGATTTGTTATCTTACAGTTCTGTAGGTCAGAAGTCTGACATGAGTCTCACTGGGCTAAAATTAAGGTGTCGGCAGGGATGCAATCCTTTCTGGATGTTCTAGGGGAAAATCCGTTTACTTGCCTTTTCCACCTTCTAGAGGTTGCCCACATTCCTTGGATCATAGTCCCCTACCTCCATCTTCAAGGCTAGCAATGTTGTGTCTTTCTGATCCTTCTTCCATAGTGATGTTTCCTTCTAACCACAGCTGGGAAAGGTTCTCTGCTTCTAAGGACCCATGTGATTATAGTGGGCCTGCCTGGATAGCCTAGGATACTCTCCCCATTGCAAGGTCTTTAACTTAATCACACCAGCAAAGTCCCTTTTACTATGTCAGATAACATATCACTGTGGAGGATCTTGAGAATACAGATTGTACAAACCTTAGAGATAAAACATTAGTACAGTCTCCTAGATGTAATTTGGCTTGGTACAAGTTCTAATTATTAGATTCTTTCAGACATTCTCTATTTTTACCCTTCCTTTCTCTTCAATAGATACCCCTTTTAGCTCCTCATCCTTGGGGTTTTGATTCTTATTTGCTATTTACCTTTGTTTCCAGGCTAGTGTGAGCACTCTTTGAGCCTCTGTTTATCTCTAAAGGAGACAAAGAATGTCTTTTTTTTTTTTTTTTTTGAGATTTATTTTAGTCTCAGGACTTTTCTCTTTGGATTTGAGTCAGAACCATTGTCCTTGTGGGCATCTGCTTCACCACTTTGGCTGAGTAGGTTCTTCCCTGAGCTGTTCCTGGATGAAAAATTGTTGATTGTTCTGTGTGCTCTGTACTTATTCTGAGGTCCTACTTTACCCCAGATTTGTTCTTCTTGTGCTTTGTTGTCTTCCTTTTTATTTTAATAAATTTAAAAAAATTATTCATTTATTTACTTAGGCTGCGCCGGGTCTTAGTTGCGGCACTCAGGATCTTCGTTGCCGCGTGTGGGATCTTTTAGTTGCGGTATGCGGGCTTCTTAGTTGTGGTGTGTGGGCTTCTTAGTTGTAGCATGTGGACTCTTAGTTGCAGCATGCATGCAGGATCTAGTTCCCTGACCAGGGATCCAACCTGGGTCCCCTGCATTGGGAGCGTGGAGTCTTACCCACTGGACCACCAGGGAAGTCCCTTTGTTGTCTTTTTCTTGTTCTCAGGTTTCCTTGGGTGGACAGTTTACCTCCTAATCCTCAGATTCTATGTTGCCTCATTCTGTGTTCTTTGAATTTTTTTTCTCTAAAATTATTCCTAACTATTTATAGTTCTGTCCTCTACTATTATCAGTCCATCTGACCTAGTCTGGTTTTCTCTCTTTTCAATAGGAGTCACCACATCTTTTCCTAGGGAATTGTGACGTATATATAGTTGAGGCCAATTCCCATTTTATCTGGGAAGTCCTATGAACTGTAAAATACCTCGGACCCTCAGATTTTCATTTAAACCTGTCTGCTTCTGGCTCCCTTTCTGAGTATCCCTTCAGCTCATAGTATCTTTTTGGGGCAGAGGTTTTTGTTTTGTTTTGTTTTTAAATGAAGTTATAGAATAGGTGATGTGGGCTGTCATATTCTTGTTTGGAGGAAATTTCCTTTGGCTCTGCTTTATAATTTACCAAGGTAAAAATTAAACTATAGATAGCATAATGTCTTTGTCATGAGACTCTTTTTTGAAAACTTCTTTGTGAAGTTTTTCAAATATAGAGAAAAGTTGAAAGAGTGAAACAGATAACTCTCAGATTCAACAAATGTCACCACTTGCCATATTTGCTTTATCTCTCTCTCTCTATATATATATATTTTTTAAAAAAATTAATTTATTGATTGATTGATTTTTGGCTGCGTTGGGTCTTCGTTGCTACGTGCAGGCTTTCTCTAGCTGCGGCGAGCGGGGACTGCTTTTCATTGCCGTACGTGGGCTCCTCATTGCAGTGGCTTCTCTTGTTGCGGAACATGGGCTCCAGGCACGCGGGTTCAGTAGTTGCTGCTCACAGGCTCTAGAGTGTAGGCTCAGTAGTTGTGGCGCACAGGCTTAGTTGCTCCGTGGCACGTGGGATCCTCCTGGGCCAGGGCTCAAACACGTGCCCCTGTGTCAGCAGGCGGATTCTTAACCACTGCACCACCAGGGAAGTCCTCTATATATTCATAATTTTTTTTTTTTTGCCTGAACCACTGATATCATGATATTTTGTCCTTTAATACTTAAGCATGCATCTCCTAAGAATACGAATATTCTCCTAACAGTCACAGTATTGTTATCACATCTAAGAAGATTTACAAGAATTTCATATCAGCTAATATTCAGTTCATATTTAAATTCCCCAGTTGTCCTAAGAATGTATTTCATAGCTGCTTTTTTAAAAAATGTAAACTTGGACTTCCCTGGTGGCACAGTGGTTAAGAATCCACCCGCCAATGCAGGGGACACGGGTTTGAGCCCTGGTCCAGTAGGATCCCACACGCTGCAGAGTAACTAAGCCCGTGTGCCACAACTACTGAGTCTGCACTCTAGAGCCTGCGAGCCATAACTACTGAGCCTGCGTGCCACAATTACTGAAGCCCGCGTGCCTAGAGCCCGTGCTCTACAACAAGAGAAGCCATAGCATTGAGAAGCCCGCTCACTGCAACAAAAAGTAGCCGCCACTCGCCGCAACTAGAGAAAGCCCACACGCCACAACTAGAGAAAGCCTGTGCACAGCAACAAAGACCCAATGCAGCCAAAATAAATAAATAAATAAATAAATTTATTTAAAAATATATAAAAAACATAAACTTGACATATATACACTACCAAATGTAAAATAGATAGCTAGTGGGAAGCAGCCGCATAGCCCAGGGAGATCAGCTTGGTGCCTTGTGACTACCTAGAGGGGTGGGATAGGGAGGGTGGGAGGGAGATGCAAGAGGGAGGAGATATGGGGTTATATGGGTACATATAGCTGATTTACTTTGTTGTACAGCAGAAACTAACACACCATTGTAAAGCAGTTATGTTCCAATAAAGATGTAAAAAACCAAAACAAAACATAAACTGATCAAGGCTTATGTGTTGCTTTCGATTATTATATCACTTTTAATCTGGAATAATTACTACCCTTTATCTTCATGTCACTGATTTGTTGAAGCATTCAGGCCTATTGTAGAATATTCCACATTTTAAATTTGTCTTACTGTTTTTTCAAGGTTATTTAACCTGTTCCTTTATCCCTTTCTATGTAGTTCCTATAAACCACAAGTTAGGTTTAGAGGCTTGATTAGATTCAGGTTAAGCATTTTTGGCAAAGATTCATAGGTGATGTTTGTATACATCATATTGCATCACATTAGGAGGCACAGAATGTAGATTGTCTTACTCTCAGTAATGCTAATTTTGCTACTTGCCACATCTCTCAATTATAAAGGTACATTTTCCCCTTTGCAAGTAGTAAGTAACCTGCAGGGCAATTAACTAATATAATGGTTTAGCATCCACTGATAATCCTGCTGGACAGTATAACTATATTGTGTATCACAAAACAGTGATTTTCTAATTATATTATTAATCTTTATTAGCCGACTTTCTTCTTCGGAGAAGAGCTTTCCTTCTCTCTCTTAGTCTCTTTCATTATGAGTCTCTGTAGACTCATGGATTTTTAGTTATTCAAAGTGTTAGTCAATTTCAGTTGTTAATTTTGATATTCAAATTGTACCAAATTTGGCCTGTGATAGCCCTTGTAAGCTGCTTCCTGCTGTGTCTTTGACAGGACTCCATTAGTCTTTGAGTGTTTCCATCCTGGCATAAATGTCCCCAGCTTACTTTATACTTGCTCTGCCCTGGGCCTGGGATCAACTATTTTCTTCAGGGAGCCCTAGTTTCTTCCACTGACACTGGGTATACGTACTGATTGTTTCTTGGGTGTCATTGCTTCTAGGCTCTTTGAGGGCAAGGAATAGAATTAAAATTTTTTTAAAAAGAATTCATTAGTTCATATTAGTATTTCCAATTCAGATTTAAAAAAAATTTTTTTAATAATATTGTTATTCATTTATTTTAAGCTCAAAATAATTACATACCATTTGTGAAGAGAAAGTACATATGCTTAGGCTAGTAGCAATGACTATGTTTCTCTCATCTATATTTGACACTAGGCTGAGTGGAAAGAGATAAGGGATAGCTTAAGAGACTTGACAGCAGGACTCTGATTTTCAAGACATTAACAGGATTTGTTGACATAGTTTTGAAGGTTTTTTAAAAAAATATATTGGTCAGATCTATTCAGAAGTTCCAGGCTGTGAATTAGGTATGTACTGGCTATTCCACTGAATTTTAGGTATTTACATGGATTTTGTTGATGGAGACAGTAGTTTTAGATACATCTTCAATCTTTATCAGGGTTTCTTTTTTTCCCTCTATTTGAAACATCCTAAAAAATAATTTCATATCTTCCTCAAAGTAAAATAGAGGATTAAAATAGTTGTTCAGAGGATTTTTTTTTTACATGTTTATTGGAGTATAATTTAACACTACAGAGCTTTTTCTTGACTTCTTTTACTTTATATTTGTATAAATGTAAATTTTTATATTGTAAATTCCAGATTTTAATAGCATTTATATATGTTAGTTGCTTTATCCTACAATATAATAAATTAATTTCAAAATAATACAACTATTACTACTAACAATAAACTTCTGTAAATCTGTTGATGGAAGTTTAGGATTTCCTTACAGTTCCTTTTCCCTTGAATATATCTCACTAAGGTTGTATAGTCAGAATACAGTTTTCAAAAGTGAGGTGGAATAATTCCTTTCTCTGTGCTTATGTTATCATTTAAAAAAACATTTATTTACTTATTTGGCTGTGCCAGATCTTAGTTATGACATGCGGGAACGTCATTGCAGCATGCGGGATCTTTAGTTGCAACATGTGAGATCTTTAATTGCGGCATGCGAACTCTTAGTTTTGGCATGTGGGATCTAGTTTGCTGACCAGGGATTGAACCTGGCCCCCTGCATTGGGAGCATGGCGTCTTAGCCACTGGACCACCAGGGAAGTCCATTTTTTTTTTTTTCAATTTGATATGCAGATATATTTTTTTGTTGTTGTTGTACAGGTTTAGTGTTTGCCTCTTTTCCTTTTGGGTTTAATTTTATTTTTTGAACCTCTGGTATATGGTTAAAAAGTCAAAACTACACAAAAAGGTATATTTAGAGAAATTTCAGTCCTTTCCCTAACCATTTTCATTGTTTTCTGCTCTTAGTGTTTTCTTTGCGTTTCTTTTTGTAAAAACAAATTATTGTGTATATGTGTGTATATTTTTATTTCCTCTTCTTCCTTACACAAGTGCTTTATACACTGCTCTGTAACTTTTCTCACTCAACAGCAGATCCTGGAAATCACTCATATCAGTTTGTAAAGTGTTTCTTCCCTCCCTCCCTTCTCTCATTTTTAATAACTGCATAGTACTGTGTTGTATGGATGTATAAAAGTTTATTTAACCGTCCTCCTATTAATAGACATTTCGGTTGTGTCTAATATTTTGATTAATCTTATGCAAGTATGTTTTGTATTTCTGGAGTAATATCTTCAGGATAGATTTTCAGAAGTGAAATTTCTGGTTTAAAGGGTAAATGAAAATGTAATTTTTTTAGATGCTGCCAAATTCTCTTTCATAGTGGTTGCATTATTTACACTTCTACTAGGACTGTATCAGGATACTTATCACAGGATTCCGGGTAATATATCAATAAGCTAAATTCCTCCTTGTCTGTTGTTACTCCATAGTAATTCTAAATGGTATTTTCTATACAGTGATTCTAAAATGTGATTTAGGGACCACTTGAAATTTGTAAGGATTTGGGGGTAGTTTCTGTCAAATATAAACATTACTACAAATGTCTGTTGTGGCTCATTTGAAAAAATTATATATATACACACACATATGCCATATATGATTTTTAAAACTACAGTAGTGTCTTGTCACAGTTTTCCTGTTGGATTTGTTGAGCTATCTTTTTGGTGGCAAGAAAAAGGAAACTATGAAATAGGGTATTTTGAGGATCTTTTGTTTTTCCAGAGTAATCTGCCAGTCAGATCATTTTAAGAACCCCTGTCCTTATGACCTGAAAGAATTTTAGATTCTGCTAACCATTTGTTCTTGTTTTTCTTTTATATCCTGCCCAGGCTCCTGCTTATATTCGGGAATGTGCCAGATTGAACTATTTGGGTTCTAGAACGCAAGCATCAAAGGTAAGAATAGGAATTTGCTCTTAGCTCAAACAAGGAGAGAGCTAGTTAAGATTAGTGGAGTTTTTTTTTTTGGTACGCGGGCCTCTCACTGTTATGGCCTCTCCCGTTGTGGAGCACAGGCTCCGGACATGCAGGCTCAGCGGCCGTGGCTTACGGGCCTAGCCGCTCCGCGGCATGTGGGATCTTCCCGAATTGGGGCACTAACCCATGTCCCCTGCATCGGCAGGTGGACTGTCAACCACTGCGCCACCAGGGAAGCCCAAATAGTGGAGTTTTAAAACAAAGTATGAAATCAAAGTAAAGACATAAGAAAATAAAATGTGTTATAGTTGAAAAAAACAGTCTGTAAATAGCAAATGTATTAAATATTTTTAGTTATGAAAGTAGTTTTATGTAATACATTCTTTCACGTTTGGTGGTAAGGTAACACTCTGAAATGTCTAGAAGACTTGAGACCTTATGAGCTTTAGAAAGCAAATGTGTGATGCTTATTAATTAACAAGATTACATGATTATTGAGTTTTAAAAGTGAGAAGTTTAAAAAAACATCACAAGCACTTTTTGATGATTTTTTTTTTAGTCTGTCTTGATTAGAAACTTAAGCTGTCATCTTATGCTTTTTTTTCTGCTCCTGTTGGTTTCTACCTCTCATTCAGCAAATATTTGGTGTGACCAGGAAAACAGTATTTTATTTCAGCTAGTTTAACTGGAGTATGGTTTTTCTTAGAGAGTTGTTTTTGTTCCTCTACCACTGCTGTGTAGTTATCACATATTGTCATGTGAGCAACCAGCCAAGAACCAGTGTACTTGGTCTCTAAGATGGGTCTGTCACGTTAGTATCTAGATGATTTTTTAGATGATTTTAAACTTACAGCTTAACTTCAATTTCTTCTTCAATGAAATGGGAGTAATATACTTTCACTGCTTAACTCATAGGATACCAATGAAAATTACGTGAGATTAAAGGATGCTCTGAAAACTGGACTATTATATAAATATAATTTTTGGTGACAATATTCTAAATGAATTTAGGTTTTCTGGGCAGGTCATGGGAATGGGCTGTTGATATAGTCTATAATTGTAGGTTTCTCTTTATCTGATGATAGTATTTAGATTTTTCTCGTTCCTACATGTAAGAGTATACCATGTTTCCCACATCTCCCCTTTTTTTGTTCCAGTGTGGTGGGAATCTGGAAACACAGCTGGCAGGATATATTAATTCACTTTTCTTTTAAATTTTCCATAGGATGATCTTGATCTGATAGCTTCGTGTCATACCAGCTCCTTCCAAGTGACAAGATCTCAGAAATGGAACCGGCGAGATTCCTGCCTTCATCAGGAGGAGACCCAGCAGCGTACAGGAGAGGCACTAAGAGAATTGTTCCAACATGTTCACAATATGCCAGAGTCGGCAAAGAAGAAACAGCTTATCAGACAGGTGCCAAAGGCAGGGAGACAGTGACAGGGCTTTAGGAATGTGATTTTTGCTTGTAGAATCACTAGGGAATATTATTAAGAATTTCATTTAATTTTTGTCTCTTACTGGTCCAAGCTTTGGTTTAGCCAAGAAAGCAAACTTGTCTATGGAACCTCAGTGGTGATCTCTGTACTATTGCCCCACTAGAGAAAGGGGTGGAGGCTCTTGGATTTCTAGAGTAAGCAGAAGGATCCAATGTGGTTAGTTTCTCTAATTTGGTCATGTATGACATTTAAACCCTTCATATTTTCTTGGCAAATAACTTAATCTTGCTGAATTTCAGTTTTCTTGTTTGTAAAATGGTAATTGGAATGCCCATGTTTCATGGTTGTAAAGATTAGAAAGAATCTATGTAAAGTGGCTGCCATAGCAGAGAAAAAGTGGTAGTTCTTACTAGTGACATTGTTTGCAGTTAGAAAACACTAAATCAGGGGCCTAGTGTGATACTAGAAATAGGAATTCTAGTGGCTGAGTTTGTTTTTTTTGGAGCTATGGGAGCAAAATTAGGTCTCTCATTTGCTATCTTGAGACTCAAAGTATAGCTTGAGTAAATATTGATGACTTGGTTAGTTTCTTTCTCAGGAAATTTATTTTGTCTCAGCCCCTCTTAAATTTTAGCTAAACAGGCAAGGTCAGCCTCTTACTTCTTATTCGACTGGAACCTTCTTGAGGGATGTCTGTGTTTTTATTTATTTTTTTATATCTAACCTCAAGCATGGGGCCAGACAGAAACAAGTGCTTAGAAATGTTGAACTGAGCTGTTCTTAACAATTGACAAAGTCCTTTAAGAGAAATTTTCTGTCACTCTCTTTGTTTTGTTTTTTTAAATATTTATTTATTTAGGCTGCACTGGGTCTTAGTTGCAGCATGTGGGCTTCTTAGTTGCGGCATGCATGTGGGATCTAGTTCCCCGACCAGGGATTGAACCTGGGCCCCCTGCATTGGGAGCACGAAGTCTTACCCACTGGACCACCAGGGAATTTCCTTTGTCACTCTCTTTGAAGTTACTTTGAGATCTAGCAAACTGTGCTATGACTGGAATTTTAGAGGGTGTTGGCCAAGTAGTATTAACAGATTTAAAGCAGTGTAGTGATTTAATTCTTGGTAGAAACTAAGCCAGTAATTCAGGTAGGACAGGTGTAAATGACTTCCCTCATCAAGAACACTGAGGGTTAAAGATTATACAAAGGAAAAAACATTAGTTTTGCTCTTTTTAGAAAAATAGGAAATTATAGAGAAGGATTAAAAGAAAATAAATCACTCATCCTACCAGTGTTTACATATTGGGTATTTCTTTCAGTCTTTTTCCTGTGGATATATTGGGTTGGACAAAAAAGTTAGTTGGCCAACGCAATATTTTGGAATATGGAAAAAGTTTGTTTTTCCATACGGAAAAACCTGAACGAACTTTTTGGCCAAGGCAATATTTTGACGTAATTATGATCATACTATATACTTTCTTTTATTTCTCCCTTTTTCATTAAACATTACAGCCTAAGCATTTTCTCATGCATGCTTACAAACTCCTCACATACATTTAAAATATTGCCATTTATTTTTGAAGAAACTATACTTTTACTGTTCTTGATGATTATACATATTCTCCATGATTATAAAAATAATGAGTACTCACTACAGAAACATTGAAACCTCCAGAAGAGTGTCAAGAAGAAATTAAAAGTCACCTGTTATCATCCAGGATAACCACTGATAACATCTTGGAGTACTTCCTTCTTGTATTTCTTTCCATGAATATGTATTTCATATTTTTTTTGTTTATTGAGATCATAATACATATGCAGTTTTAAAAATATCCTACCCTTTTTTTTTTTTTGCCGTACGCGGGCATCTCACTGCTGTGGCCTCTCCCGTTGCAGAGCCCAGGATCCGGACGCGCAGGCTCAGCGGCCATGGCTCACGGGCACAGCCGCTCCGCGGCATGTGGGATCTTTCCGGACCGGGACACAAACCCGTGTCTCCTGCATCGGCAGGCGGACTCTCAACCACTGCGCCACCAGGGAAGCCCTATCCTGCCCTTTTCATATAACATTATATCAGAGCATTTTCCATGTCATTAAAAGACTGTAAACATTTTTAATGGTTGCATATATTTTATTGTATATAACCGGATATATATATATACAGTTTGTCCTCTACTGGACATATTAGGGGAAATTAGGTCATTTTGGGGACTTCCTTGGTCGCACAGTGGTTAAGAATCCGCCTACCAATGCAGGGGACACGGGTTCAATCCCTGGTCTGGGAAGATTCCACATGCCGTGGAGCAACTAAGCCCGTGCACCACAACTACTGAAGCCCGCACACCTAGAGCCCGTGCTCTGCAACAAGAGAAGCCACTGCAATGAGAAGCCCGTGCGCTGCAACGAAGACCCAACACAGCCAAAAATAAATAAATTAAAAAAAAAAGAAATTAGGTCATTTTTTAGTTTATACATATTTGTTCATAAGTATTCTCATTGCAGATTATTTCCTAGAAGTGGCATGACCAAAGGGTATGCGTTTTCTGGAGCTGTTACAGCTACTAGGTTTCTTTTAATATATAGGTCCATCCTTCTTTCCCCTCCTGTTTTTTTCCTCCCTAAAAATTGCTGAAGTTTGTTTGAATAAACTTTTCAATTTGAAATAATTTAGGTTGGGAGAAAAATTGCAAAGAAAGTACAGAATTCCCACACATCCTTCACCTAGTTCCTCCTAATGCTAACGTTGTCAAAACTAATAAATTAACATTAGTACATTACTAGTAACATTACAGGCTTTATTTAGATTTTACCAGTTTTAACACTAATATCCTTTTTCTGTTCTAGGATCCAATACAGATAGCACATTGCATTTAAACACACATAAACCATCCTCTCTCTCTCTTTGCACTTGGTTTGTGAAAGAAACCAGATTCTTTGTCTCCCACAGTCTGGATTTTGCTGATTGCATCCCTGTGGTATTACTTAAGATGTTTCTTAGTCCTCTGTATTTGCTATAAACTGGTAGTTAGATCTAATTCTAGAAGCTTGATGTGATTCCAATTTGATTGTTTTGGGGTGTGTATTATTTTATTTAATTTAATTTACCTTCAGGCTAGTTTAATACATTTTGACTTCTTCTTGGTGGCATAATTTTTGCCTTTGTGATTTGCTTGCCAACCTAGTAATCCATGTATGTACAGATTCACTTATTCCTGGGCTTTTCTGGGTATTTCCACTTAGCTATTGATTGTCACAGAATGCTATCTCTTGATGGGAGACAGACTACTAACAAAATGTTCTTTATGTTTTCTAGTTTAATAAGCATTCTGAGACCCAAACACCAGGACGAGAACCTTCTACCCTCCGGGTGCAGAAGAGGGCCCGTTCACGGTCCTTCAGTGGCCTTATTAAGGTAGGTACACTGTGCTGTCATTTTCAGCATTGATCGTGAGAAAATTTAACAGTCTGACTCTTCTTATGCATAAACAGTTTTATTCTGTTCTTTGGGATTCTATGAAGGCTTCACTTGTAAGGGGAAAAGAATAGAATTTGGAAAAGCTTTTATTTTTCAAAGCATTTTTCTGTGTTTCAAATCAGAGAAGGGGCTCTATGATTGGAGAAGTAAGGGATAAAGGAAATAAAGGTCCTTTTGTCTCTTCTGGGGCTGAGGACAGAGTCCTCATCCCTGAGTAGAGAATCTCTTTTGGTTCATGACCTGCTTTGTGCTACATACTTCATTGTGCAATTTGCTAAAGTTATGGAAAAGTGAGAAAGTTGACAGAGACTGGAAATGGATTTTCTAATAGGCTAATGAGTTTTAGGTAACTCAGATTTTTGTGAGCTTAATATTTTGATCAGTTGTTTTGTTCTCTTCCTTTGTCTCAAATTCTTTAAAAATCTTGTTTTTAAAACAAATGCAATATGTACTTCTGTGGTGTTGCTACCATCGCTGTCTGTAGGTTCAATTTATTTGAGTCTTCATTGATGATCTGAACTTGTAGTTAAGGAATATTGCCAGCAGGTGGCAGTAGATAGCTGATTATGGGGTTCAAATTTCCAGGCATAAACAAAGGCAAGGTTCTAACTAGTTAACTTGGAGAGAGATTAGCACTGTTCTGTGTTCTACAGGTTTTCTTTTTAAAATTGTTTAACATTATTAAAATTTATAAATCCAGCGACATTAAGGAGATCTTTGCTTAAAAGTTGTGCTCTTAAAAAAAAAATACCTTGTAATATATATATATGTGTGTGTGTGTATTTTTTAAACTGTAGTTGTTAGCAGTTGCAACTTCATCTTACTCTAATTTTGGTTGTAGTTATTATCATTAATAGCAGTTTAGAATTCACTCAATCCTATCCACTGGGGCCAGTAGCCTTGGGACATTAGGTTTGCTTGACATCAAACAGAGTGAAAAGGCAACTCACAGAATGAGAGGAAATATTTGCAGAATATATATCTTATGAGCGGTTAATATCCAGAATATAAAAAGAACTCTTACAACAACAGCAAAGAAAATCAGTCCATGTTAAAAAATGCGCAGGGCTTTTTTCAGCCATCTTGGACCCTGTGGAGGCCTGCTGGGAACAGGACTTCTAAAATGACAAATATGTCTGGAAGGCTGTGGTCCAAGGCCATTTTTGCTGGCTATAAGCGGGATCTATGGAACCAGAGGGAGCACACAGCTCTTCTGAAAATTGAAGGTGTATATGCTCGAGATGAAACTGAATTCTATCTAGTCAAGAGATGTGCTTACGTGTACAAAGCAAAGAACAACACAGTAACTCCTGGTGGAAAACCTAACAAAACCAGAGTAATCTGGGGAAAGATAACTTGTGCTCATGGAAACAGTGGCATGGTTTGTGCCAAATTCCAAAGCAACCTTCCTGCTAAGGCCATTGGACACAGAATCCATGTGATGCTGTACCCTTCAAGGATTTAAACTTACTGAAAAGTAAATAAATAAAAGTGTGGATTAAAAAAAAAAAATGTGCAGGGACTGCCCTGGTGGTCCAGTGGTTAAGACTCCACGCTTCCACTGCAGGGGACATGGGTTTGATCTCTGGTCAGGGAACTGAGATCCCACATGCTGCACAGCATGGCCCAAAAGAAAAAAAAAAAAAGGCAAAGGATTTAAATAGGCATTTTTCTGAAGAAGATAAAAAAAACGCTCAATATCCCTTATCATTAAGGAACTGCAAATGAAAACCACAATGAGATAACAATTCATACTCACTAGGATGGCTATTATCAACAAAACAGAAAATAGCAAGGTAAGGATGTGGAGAAATTGGAACCCTTGTGTACTGTTGGTGGGAACGTTAAATGGTGCAACCACTATGGAAAACGGTATGGCAGTTCCTCAAAAACTAAAAATAGAACGACCATATAATCAAGCAATTCCAAGTAAGGATATGAACAGATATTTGTATACATGTTTGTAGTGGCATTATTTACAATCAAAAGGCAAAAGCCACTCAAGTGTTCGTTGATGGATGAATGGATAAACAAAATGTGGTATATATGAACAATGGAACAGTACTCAGCCTTAAAAAAGAAGAAAGTTCCGACACATGCTGCAACATAGATTAAGCTTGAGAACATCATGCTAAGTGAAATAAGCCAGTCACAAAAGAACAAATATTGTATTATTCCACTTATATGAGGTACCTACAGTAGTCAAATCCATAAAAACAGAAAGTAGAATGGTGGTTGTCAGGGACTAAGGGTCTGGGGGGAATTGGGATTATTGTTCAATGGGTACAGAGTTTCTGTTTGGGAAGATGAAAAATTTCTGGGATGTGGTGATGGTTGCACAGCAATATGACTGTACTTTACACTACTGAACTGTACACCTGAGAATGGTTAAAATGATAAACTTTATGTTATGTATATTTTACCATGATTTAAAAAAATTCCCTTTGCTAGAACCCCAAAAGTGTATTCACCTGCTTAGACGTGGCAAGTAAAATGAGCATCCTTGGTTCATTTTACTTGGAAGTCTGTCATTCCCTCTGACTTCCTGTCATAGAGATGATTGGTAACAAGAAAAGTTACAGTCCAATAAGTGTTTCTCTGTGTGTTAGTCAAACGTGTTTCTTTAACTGAAGTTAGATGGGTATAGTTTTCTCTTCATAGTGAGCTCTTCTCCTGCAGTTGGTTCTAGAAGTGTTGCTAATTATTGCTTGAAATGTAAAAATATAGTATCCTCTTGGCAGCTGCCCTCTTCAGAGCATTTAGAACTTTAGAGTTATAAAAGAGTTTATAATTGTATCAGGAGAAAACATTTTAGAAAAATAATTTTAAACACAATGTTAGCAAGTTTTATAGGACAGAAGGGTAAACTGTTTTCATTATAAATGAAGAGACTTTCAAGCTAATAATAGATGCAGGTTTCTGCTCGATAGCAAAGGAGTAATGAAATTTCTGTTAAAAAATTCACTGGAAGCTGAATTTTAGCTTTTATAGCTAGTCCTGTGGCTCCTGGTATCCCCACTTCAGCTTACTCTGAGGTGATATCTGACTTCTGAAAGGAAGATGTACTGGCCTTATTTTTCTAGCACTTCTGTGTTTTAGCTGTTTGATTTCTATCCTGCTTTGATACTTTGTTTTTGGCTAGACTTTTTTTCCTCTAAAATTCGTCTCATGTAAATGATTTATTACAGAATATTCCTACTAATATTTATATTTTAAAGTTTAATGTTCTAGTTTTGATATGTTCCTTTTTTTGGAATTCAAATTTATTCTCTAAGGGGAAAAAAGAAAGATTTCTTCAAAGATGGTAGAATTGTCACTGTCAACTGATACAGTAGGTTACATTAGCTTTTAAGCTGTTCAGAGATGAAAGGGCTTTTAGTCTTGCTCTGAATATCAGTATAGTCATGTAACCCTTTTAAGAAGGCCCGTACCCTTTTATGGCTGTACTAGAAACTCTTAGAGAATTTCTCCAAATTTTCCAATCCTGTGTGAGGAGGACATGACAGGGAAGCAGAATCTTTGAGTGGACCCAGTGTAAGTGTCTTTTAGTGGGGAGGGGGAGGAGGGGACTCTTAAAAGGTGCCAGAGACAGTATGTCTTTAGGGAAAAAATTATACTGGTAGGTAACTGGTGTTTCTTTTATGGCCTCAGGAGCACTGTAATTGGCCTGTATTAGTTGGTTTAAATCAACTATAAAGTTGCTTTTAACATTTCAGCCCTTTAATTGGTTTAAAGAGGAATAGTGATCACCTAAAGAAAGGCAGTGATATCAGGTTTTTTAGTAACATGCTTTGACCTCTCTTGTATAAGATGCCTGGGGGAATTTATCAAAGAGCTGAGATTTTTTTTAACCTAAGAAACTATAGTTTTGAAGACCAGTATAATTATAATATAGATATTGTAGATGTTTATAAATCAAATATTTTCTCTTCCTAAATCAGCGGAAGGTCCTGGGAAATCAGATGATGTCAGAAAAGAAAAACAAGTACCCTACTCCAGAATCTGTAGCCATTGATGAATTGAAGAGAGCCAGCAAAGAAAATATAAATTTAGTAAGATACTATTCTTTGTACTTTCTCTTTGTATGTGTTCATTTATAGAAAGGAAGAAAATTAATATACTGTCGTCTGTTTTACTGTGTTTCTTTGGGCCATATTCAGCTATGCCTTTTCCCCAGTCTTTTCATTTATGCTGACTTCTTTCTGTAGGTTTTCATTGATTCATTCAACAAACATTTTGAGTTCAAGGAAGATATAGCCAGTCATAAGCAGAAATGACAAATGCAGTGAAATAGCTCCAAACACAAAGTGCTCGAGGGAGCAGTTCTTACTGGGAGACTCCACAGGGTGGGTAACATTTGAGCCAGGCCTGCTCGGCACTGCAGTACGTGTGGAGTGGTCCTTCAAGTTATCTCAGGAATGGTTACTTCATTAAGCCAGAAATAAAACAGTTAAGATTAATGAGATCTAAATACGTTGGTAAAACTCTTCATATTGAAATTGAAAAAGTAAATAATTCCTTTGTTAGTAAAGTCTGTCTATAGAAATGACATTAGGACATTTAAGCCACTATAAAATTTTCTTGTTACAGTTATTTTCTGGCTCTCCAGCTGTCATGATGACACCAACAAGACTGAAATGGTCTGAGGGGAAGAAAGAGGGGAAAAAAGGTACTAATTGTACTTATTCTGTGTGTCTTATGAATGTAGTTCCTTTCTGTCTCTAGTCAGTAGCATATTTTGAATTCTCAGTGTGGTATGGTTGTAGTCAGAAGAGATGTAAAAATTATAAGGCTGGGTCCTGCCCTTGAGTTCATTTAGCAGATGGTTATTGAGCAACTACTCAGCACTGTCCCAGGTGCTGAGGGGCAGAGCTGTGAACACAGGCCCACACGGTCCCTGCATTCTTGGACAGATGGGACACATGAAAAATATCTTAAGAATACTTGTTAAGCAAATTAAAAGCAAGTGTAAACTAACTTGTGAAACCAAGTACAGGAGTGCTGAGAAGATGTTCAGTAAACATGGGATAGTTATGTTCCTTTTCTGCGCAGACTTTAGCTTTGTTTATTCAATAAAGCTTTCCAGATAAACAGCTCATGCTGAAGGACCCTGGAAATCATATCGTACAACATGTTTTTGAGGATATTTAGGGTAAAAAGGATTATTTAGTGCTGGGACTGCTGATTGTCAGAAGCTCAGTTGGTGAAGTGCAGTGGCTGCTGTGCTTTCCTCTGAGGAAGCCATGTGGCTAACTGGAAAGGCCAGGGGATTTGTAGTTAGACCTAATTTGAGGCATCATTCCTCTGGCCTGGGAAAACCACTCATTCTCAGCCTACTCCTTCCTCTGCAAATGGGGATAATAGTTATATCTACTTCCCAGATTTCTTATGAAGCTCAATTGAAATTATGTTTTGGAAGCACATTGTGATTGTTAAAGCATTAACAAGTAGTAGTAATTGTTACTGAAGAAAACTGGGTGAGGCTTGGTCTTGTTTTATAAGGCTTGTGTTGCAGATGAAGCGATCTCTGGTCTGATATGCTCATTTTACCAGAGATATGAGCATAATTACTATTTGAGACATCAGCAATAGAAAGAGAACACAAGCCCAATCCTTATAGATAAATCTTTATTCTTTTCTAAGAAGTTAGATTTCAGTATGGTCTTCTTACTTATCCTTGAATGAATTATCTGAACTCTCTTTTCTTTCCTTGTTGCCCCTGGCTTCTAGGCTGGGCTGTCTGATTGAGGTAAGTTTGGCATTTGGATTCTGTGTCTAAATATTTCTACCTGTATCTTCATAAGTCAAAACCAAGCATAAGTTATTTTTATTTTTATTATTTTTATTTTTGGCTGCGTTGGGTGTTCGTTGCAGTGCGCGGGCTTCTCATTGCGGTGGCTTCTCTTGTTGCGGAGCACGGGCTCTAGGCACACGGGCTCAGTAGTTGTGGCGCACAGGCTTAGTTGCTCTGCGGCATGTGGGATCTTCCCGGACCAGGGCTCAAATCTGTGTCTCCTGCATTGGCAGGCAGACTCTTAACCACTGAACCACCAGGGAAGTCCCAGCATAAGTTATTTTTGAAGGATACATTGTATCAATTACACCTTTTCTTGCTTTCATTTTTGAAGATAATCAAGAAATGTCTTTCTATGTCGACAGCTCTACTTTTGGAAGAAAGAAATGCATTAAAAAAATAAGTCAGGACTTCCCTGGTGGTGCAGTGGTTGAGAATCCATGGGTTTGAGCCCTGGTCTGGGAAGATCCCACATACCGCAGAGCAACTAAGACCGTGTGCCACAACTACTGAGCCTGTGTGCCACAACTACTGAGCACGCGTGCCTAGAGCCCATGCTCTGCAACAAGCCACCACAATGAGAAGCCTGCGCACTGCAACGAAGAGTAGCCGCTGCTTGCTTGCAACTAGAGAAAGCCCGCGCGCAGCAACAAAGACCCAATGCAGCCAAAAAAAAAAAAGTCAGTTTAATATTTTACCAAGACGTTTTAGGGCAGGATTCTTCCTGTTAACTGTGGACTTCCTAAGGGCTCTAATAAAGTTCCTGGTATTGTTGATGGAATTTTATGTGTAGGTGCATATGTACATTTTTCTGGAGGAGAGACTATATAGTTTTTATAAGATTCTTAAACATGATAGTGATTCAGAAAAGTGGAGGCCCACAGATAATGAATGACCTCCCACTGGATTAAGCAGTGGCATTTTCACATTACCCTCTCCCTGCTCACTTCCTCTAACTAGGAACACCTGTGGCTGTCATGACTTCACACTATTCTCCTTTTCCTCCTTCCTCTTTAATTTTTTTCATCTCTGCAGTGCTTTACTATTGTCTGCCTCCCCCTCCACCTCTTCATGTTTTTCAGTGCTCTGTCTTAAATTCTCTGCTTGTTCCTGCTCTTGCTTGTCCCCCTCTTAGCAGTTTGGTCTCCTTCTGCAGCTCAGTTCTGTTCTCTGTTTGATATCTCTGTTCAGTCTCCAAGCCCCCAGATCCAAGTGCCTGCCATCTATTTGTTTTACATAAAGAATACAATCCAAGATTTTTTTGATGGTGATTTTATAAAAAGAGCAAGTATTTTTTTAAAAAAATTATTTATTTTATTTATTTATTTTTGGCTGTGTTGGGTCTTCCTTGCTGTGCACAGGCTTTCTCTAATTGCGGCGAGCGGGGGCTACTCTTCGTTGTGGTGCGTGGGCTTCTCATTGTGGTGGCTTCTCTTGTTGCAGAAGCATGGGCTCTAGGCACGTAGGCTTCAGTAGTTGCAGTACGTGGGCTCAGTAGTTGTGGCTCACGGGCTCTAGAGCGCAGGCTCAGTAGTTGTGGCGCACAGGCTTAGTTGCTCCACGGCGTGTGGGATCTTCCTGGACCAGGGATCGAACCTGTGTCCCCTGCATTGGCAGGCGGATTCTCAACCACTGCGCCACCAGGAAAGCCCAGGAACAAGTATTTTTTGAAGAAGATAATGCAATTTTATTATCATCAATAGTGTACTCCCAAAGACATTTATTTCGCATGGGGTTTCTCAAGTGGCACTATCGACATTTTAGGTCAGATAATTCTTTGTTGTGGGGAGCTGTCCTGTGCATTGTATGATATTTAGCATCCCTGGTCTCTACCCACTAGATGCCAGTAGCACCCTTCCCCCAGTTGTGACAACCAAAAATGCCTCCAGACATTTCCAAATGTCCCCTTCATGGGAGGGGGCAAAATCACTCCCTGATGAGAACTGCTGATTCAGCACCTACTTATTAATGGGCATTATTTTCAGCAGTCAGAATCTTACCCATTGTTCAAAGCCCAGCCTAAACCCTACCTCCTCTTCTAAACCTTCTTTGGCTAACCCAGACAGATATAGCTTTTCCTTTGAACTCTTATTGACATTACTAAAATGTTGACATTTAATGTGATTTATCATAGATATTTGCTTCACATGTATTGTCTTATCGCTGTAGCTAGTTTCTCTTCTGGAAGACAAAGGCCAGACTTAATATATTCGTGGCCCCCGTCTTCTTCTCTTCCCCCCAGTAATGACTGCCTTGCATCTAGTAGGCATTTAGTAAACATTCACTGGTGAGGTGTAGTGATGGTAAGAACATGAGCTTTGCATTCAGTTAAGCTTGGGTTCAGTTCCTAGCCTTTTTTTTTAATTAAAAATTTTTTTAAAAAATTAATTTATTTGTTTTTATTTTTGGCTGTGTTGGGTCTTCGTTGCTGTGCGCGGGCTTTCTCTAGTTGTGGTGAGCCGGGGCTATTCTTCATTGCGGTGCACGGGCTTCTTATCATAGTGGCTTCTCTTGTTGCAGAGCACGGGCTCTAGGCACGCGGGCTTCAGTGCTTGTGGCACGTGGGCTCAGTAGTTGTGGCTTGCGGGCTCTAGAGCGCAGGCTTAGTAGTTGTGGTGCACAGGCTTAGTTGCTCCGCGGTATGTGGGATCTTACCGGACCACGGCTCGAACCCGTGTCCCCTGCACTGGCAGGCAGATTCTTAACCTCAGTTCCCAGCCTTAATAGCTGTATATCTTAGGGCAAGTTTATTTGTGTAGGCTTCACATTCTTCACCTGTAAACTAGCAAGAGCATTACCTCATGCACAGGTTGTTGTGAGGGTAAATGAGGCAATATACATAAAGAACTCAGAGCAACACCTAGCACAAAATATGCACTTAGTACAGGTAGCTGTTACTGCCATTAAGATGATTTAATGAACTGAGATTAGACCAAGAGGACAAAGTGATGTGTACTTGGTAGAGAGTAAACAATTCTCCCTCAGTTTAGAAAATAATAAGTATAGATTTCTCTAGCTTTTGGGTAAAATGTTTGCAGAAATAAATATTTATAAATGTGTTTAATGCTCCTTTTTCTCTTTCAGCCTAGGATTCCTCTGAAGGATCCAGAGGTTTCCTGTTGTCCACCCAGAATTTTCTCTTTTGTGGGCCAGGTGCCATTACCGCTCACAGAGAAGCTTGGACTTGCAGCTTGCTTGCTGCATGTTGAATTGTGAAAGCCAACTAATCCTGTGACTTGACTGACGCCTCTAGCCCCACTCAGTGGGTGACATCTACAGACTCTGCCTGCTGAACCAGTGCTAGCGACTCTCTCTCTCTCTTTAAAAAAAACGTTATGGGGAAACCACTAACCAGCCAAATCGGCTTAGACAGCACAGTAAATGAGTAGAACCAGGCAGACTCCTGTGCTCATTCCATGTATTTGTTTAGGCAGATTCTATTTTTAAAACATTTGAAATCTGTGCTCAACTGCCAGTGATTTTTTAAAAAAGTGCTGTCAATCCTGGTGGATTGATGTTATTTTTAACTGATAGCTTGGGCTTTTCTCTATTTCGATAGTTTGGGGGGATGTTTTGGTTATTGTTTCTTGTTTATTTGTTGTTTGTGTATTTTAAAAGGTAAAAAATCAAAATGGGCTCTAAGCCAGATGTCTGTCCTCTCTTTTTCACCTTAAGCTTTGGGAAAGCTCTTTAACTTATGAGGCTTTACTCCTCAATACCTATTTTTGTCCAAAGAATTTATAGCTTTCCTGGAAATTTTTTTATTATTTCTTGGGCCTGAGATTGTAGGTTTTTGGCCTGCAGTATCAAAAAAGGAAAATTCAGAATGATACAATATTTAAACAAATAATATTAAACTGTGGCCCTTCTTCCCTCCCTCCATTCTCTCTCCTTTCCTCTCTTCCCCTTTCCTCAGTGATGTCAAAATAGTTGTGTGGGGCTTCCCTGGTGGCGCAGTGGTTGAGAGTCCGCCTGCCGATGCAGGGGACGCGGGTTCGTGCCCCGGTCCAGGAGGATCCCACATGCCGCGGAGCGGCTGGGCCCGTGAGACATGGCCGCTGAGCCTGCGTGTCCGGACCCTGTGCTCCACAACGGGAGAGACCACGACAGTGAGAGGCCCGCGTACCGCAAAAAAAACAGTTGTGTGGTTGCTGAACTCCTTTCCTTCATTCAGTTTCCTCTCGTCTAAAACATCTCTGGTGCCAGTACTTCTGTGACAAATCACTGGGACTCAAGGAATATCATCAACAGCTTACTTGAGACTTGCTGAAACTCCTGTATGTAGTGGAAGCTCTGGAGAGGGACTAGGATGGGACTGGCTTTATGGCCAGGACAACTCTTGATGGGTGGGATTATATTGCATCCTTCTAAGGGATCAGGTGTGCAGGCTGGACCGTCTCCTGAGAGCCAGCTGGAGTCAGAGGGAGGAAGTGAGCATCGGTCTTCACGGGGCTGAGAGATTTAAAGTAGACAATGCTCTTATTTGGAAGCAGTTGTGGTTTATCACCCATGTTCAAGGGTGGCTGCTGGCCCACCCCTCTCCTTGTCCAGATGGGCATAGGGAGTAGTTCGGAGATGGACTGGAGCTTTGACCGTGTTGGGATGTTCACATGTGTTTGAGGTGAGCAGTGGCATGGCTCTGATCTAGTGTGAGAACTCACTGCCCAGAGAGCAGCAGGGCAGGTGGGAATGTTAGTCTGTGCCTGCTCTGTTAGGTGTGTAACCTTTCTCACCCTGTGTGCCGGAACTGAGTCAGGCCTCAGTTGGGGGGCAGTTGCCCAGCAAACCATGACTTGCTGACCTATTTTTAAACAATTGAAATGCTGTATTGTTGCTGCAACAAAAGATGAGTCTGGGGAGCACAGTTTGGTTTTGCATCCGGATGTCAGTCCTGGCTTCCGTATTTTCTGTTTCTTCTGCTGCTGTAACAGCAGTAGTAGAGAAAAATGTAAAATTTGGCTGTCCAACTTGATAGATTGTGAACAATAGATGGTTAGGAGTATAAAACTGCCCAGAAGCCCCTTTCTCTAGAGCAGTTTTATATAATTCTTAAAAATACTTATTAGCAAGTTCATTTGTGTAGGGTTCTTCTTCTTATTTTTTTCGGTACGCGGGCCTCTCACTGTTGTGGCCTCTCCTGTTGCGGCGCACAGGCTCCGGACACGCAGGCTCAGCGGCCATGGCTCACGGGCCCAGCCGCTCCGTGGCATGTGGGATCTTCCCCCACCGGGGCACAAACCTGTGTCCCCTGCATCAGCAGGCGGACTCTCAACCACTGCGCCACCAGGGAAGCCCCTAGGCTAAAGTGTGTTCTCCCTTAACTTGATACTTGCTTTCTTTATTTGTCTAAGTGTCTCATTCTGTAGTGGTGTGGTCTGTTAAACATGGTCTGGCATAGGTGGAGAGAGCAGAGCAGTGACCTGATACCTCCTTGTCATCAAGTTTGTTCTGTGGTTCTGTTTAAGGGAGGTAGCTGAGATTTAGGAGACTTTCTTTGGTTGAATGCAACTGGTAATCCAGGTTCGTGTTCCAGGGCTGGGGTGGTGAGAGATGTCTGTCACATGCTTTTATATAGCTTGCCCCCTTGGGCAGTTTATTTGGGTATGTGTGTTTCATTAAAGTATTTATTAAATACGATTTCCCTTGCTGTAAGGGTATGATAGGTCTTTTCCTTCTTTTTTCTTTTTTAACAGAAGCTATGAACTAGTTGGAATCCAAATTTGAGAAATAAACAGCGTAACCTTCTGCCTTATAATATGTAACTATTCTAATCCTGCGGAATCTTTGCAAAAACAAAAACCCTTTAGCATTTGCAACAGAAGGGTACTGTTGCCCTTCTGACTTGGTGGGCAGATATTTTTGAGCCAGTATTTAACAATTTTTAAAATCTATAATATTTTAAAACTCTGTTTTCTATGTTTATTTTTTGTGTTGGAACAATCTCTTTGGAAATGCCTCTTGTTGCTTTTAAAATTTCATTTCTTTCTGGGGTCAGTTGCAATGGGTTTTGATGTGATATCAATATGGGGCAATGTATTTATGCCAGAGGGCTCAAGCATAAAAAATGCAGACCACTTCCTTGATTCACATCTGTACTGGGCGAGCTATACTGGTTGAATCAGTGAAAACCATGGGCACTGGAGTTTCTAACCTTTTACAATGGTTGACTTTTGCACTGGGACCAATGAATCTGGTTTGAAAGACTCCATTGCAACAGTGAATAGAGGATTAGGTGATACTGATTGTACCTGAGTGCCAAAACATATTAAAGGAGGTGGTATCTGATCATAACTGAAACCGCAGTTGATCCTCCACAAGCTCGTTACCCTGAATGTCTTTCCAGAGTTAGGAATGACGAGGGGGTACCCTTGGGAAATGGAGTAGTATAGGGTTAACTGTTGACCACTGGGTGTTCCAGAGGTGGCTGTTTTGCTGGCTTGTAAGAAAGCCAGTGGTTCCAGAGTGTCAGAGCAGGGCCATTCTCTCCTCTGGAACAGCAGTGTTTCTGTTCAGCTTTTCTCACAGAAACATGTGTTAGGATACGGTTTAAAACACTGCCTTCTAGGAGAACCTGTGGTCCCAGAGTGACTAGCTGTGTGGCCATGCATAACTGGGGAAGCCATCTTAGGAATGACTTCTCTAGACTTTGTCTGCTTCCTTCATACAGGGCCTCGCACAGATGCTTGAAACTGATGGCTCTCATTCTGAAGTCTTTTCTAAGTAGAACTCCTTTCCCCAGGGGAGAGCCTCATCCCTGCCCTCCTGCATCTGGAAGCCTTGGTACTGAAGACAGGACCTTGATCCAAACTGGATACCAGCAATTGGCAGGATTGCTCTAGAATTTGGGGAAGATTTGGGTTTCTAAGATGCACAAGCTTTTCAGACCAGTGGTAATTAATCCAATCTAAGACTCACTATAGGAGAGCTGGCTTTCCTAGACAGGTAATGCTGAACTCCTTCCACAGGTGGGGAGTGGATGCGTGGGCTAGCAAGGAGGTGGAGTAAGTACTTAATAGCCTGAGTGCTTGGGTTACCATGGAAACTGGAGTGTGCGTGGCCACAGCAGGTGCTAAAGAGCCATTGAGCACTCCCCCAGACATGTTTGGGGACCAGCAGAACTGGTTGGGAAAAACACTCCTGCCCCAGGGTCCTTTCTTCATAGCAAGGATTGCCTTTTCGCTATCCCCAAGCTTGCTCAACAAGAGAAACAAGGTTTCTTAACTGTCTAACCATTTTTTATTTTTCATTCTTATTCAACTATATCATATATATATATTTATATATATATGTAACTGTAAAGAAACATATGCGTTGTTTTTCTTTTATATTCATGTAATATTCTGAAATTAAATTTCTTTTGTTTCATATCTATAGGCTTTGACTGGTCTCTTAATTCACATTTGACTGATGGATTATTATTATTTTTTAATAAAGTTATTTTATTTAGTTTTGGCTGCGTTGGGTCTTTGTTGCTGCGTGTGAGCTTTTCTAGCTGTGGTGAGCGGGGGCTACTCTATGTTGCAGTGCGTGGGCATCTCATTGCGGTGGCTTCTCTTGTTGTGGAGCATGGGCTCTAGGTGCGCAGGCTTCAGTAGTTGTGGCTCATGGGCTCTAGAGCGCAGGCTCAGTAGTTGTGGCACACAGGCTTAGTTGTTCCGTGGCATGTGGGATCTTCTGGGACCGGGGCTCGAACCAGTGTCCCTGCCTTGGCAGGCGGATTCTTAACCACTGAGCCACCAGGGAAGTCCCTGATGGATTATTTTAAAGAGAGGTTGCCTCTTAAAAATTTTTTTTTTGAGTTTAACTGAGCTATTATTATAGAGGTTGCCTCTTGTTCTGAGGAATATGAAATCTAAGAAAAGTGCGTCTTTGGTTTGTTTCCCAGCTGGGTGGGTGGGTTCAGGGGGAGTAGGGCTTTTGGCTGATAGGAAATGGGGTTGGAGCCTCTGGGAATTTTGAGCTTCCTGATTTCCCTTGGCTGAGTCTAGAATGCTTTGCACAGATTTTAGTTTCACACATAATCTTTATTTCCTCCTTTAAAAATAAGGAGTGATATTTATAGTAACAGTAAAAACCAAGTGACATTTTCATCTAGGCCAGCAAGTTGTAGTGTTTAGACAACTCTGGTTGAAATGTTGTTTCTGCCACTTATGTATATGGGCTTGGGCATGTTCCCTCCTCTGTAAGGTGGGGATAACAATATCGTCTCAATGATGCCATGCTCTCAGAGGTAAGGACTTAGCATAAAAGGTTTTAATCTGGAGGCTGTGATTGTGCTTCAGGAATCGTTTGCTCCTGTAATTCTATGTAAAATTTTGTGTATGTTTGAATTTTTCTAAGGGAGAGATTTCAGAGCTTCCACAAGAATCCCAGAGGAGTCCTTGACCACTAAATACTGAGAACCACTAGCCTTACACAGTGCCTGGCAGATGGCAAGTATCCATTCAATGTTAATTCTTTCTCTCTCTGCCAAGGATACATTTTATAATCAGCAGCTTATTGATGCTGACATAGTTATTTTTGATAACAAAGGAATTACTTAAATTCGGAATAGAAATAAAAACTCTGCTGCTGTCTTTGCTCCATTACCACCCATGTGCTCTTCTTGAGCTGTGTTAGCTCCCTAGGTGCTGCTCAAACTGTCCCTTTTCTCCTCATCCCCTAAGGACCAACTTGTATTATTTACTATAGAAGAAGGAGCCAGTTCTGTTCTTTTAGAGTGAAATGTGGAGTGACTCTTAGAGATAGTACACGGGAAACAAGAGTAATGCAAGAGAAAAAGGGGTGGAGGGACAGGAGTTATTCTGGAAAACAGGAAGAGGATCAAAATGTCTGGTACAGTGCTGAGCACATAATCATTAATAATGAATCACAGAAAGGAATGAAGAAGCAGACGTGCATTAAACAGTGGGAAGTGGGACACTTCCCTGGCAGTCCAGTGGTTAAGACTCTGCGATTCCAACGCAGGGGGCGAGGGTTTGATCCCTCGTTGAGCAACTAAGATTGCACGTGCAGCGCGGTGTGGCAAAAAAACAAAAACAAACAAAAAAACAGTGGGAAGGGGTGATGGGAAAAGAGAGAACTGGGAAGAAAGAATCTTCCTTAGTTTCCCCCCTTCCAGGGCTTTTGTGCCCTGTGGCGGGCTGCCCACTTTTGCTCCCACTTACATTCCTGAATTAGAAGCACACTGCATGGGGCTGGTAGGAATGGTGAAGAAGCCTGAGCCCCAGGCTAGAGGGTCATGATGAGACCATCAAGCTTGTTTAGGTGCTTCTTTTAAGTCCCAGCCTCTTAATTTCCCCATAAAAAGCAAAAACAGAAAGCAAAAATTAGGGTTGAACAATGGCCAAGTTGTTCATTAATATCTTATCCTTTATCTGCAGCATCCAATGCCCAGATCCCCAGAGACTTCGACCTTGGAACCAGCATGGAGGTTAGCAGGAGGGGCCCTTGGTGTCATTGTTAGCTTTCCCCTTTTATTCCTGGAAATCAGTCTTTTCAATGCCTCGGTACTGAGGAATGCTTAATTCAGTAGAGCCATACTGGTGGGCAACAGAGAAGGGAAACAGACTGCCTTAAAATTGTGAGCACAGAAGCCATTCCTCAATGTCAATGTATAGAAGTGGGGGCTGCTTTTAAGAACTCCTCCTGTGCATGTACTTCCCAGTTTTCCAATACTGGAAGAGGAAAATAGTATGGACTCTAAGGAATTCACGTCTGTGAATGAGAAATGAATGCCACAATTTATTGAGTGCTTATTATGCACCAAGCTTTGTACTAGCCAATTAATTCCTTGTCTCATTAAAATCATACATCTCTGAAGTATTCTTACCTCCAATTTTATAGTAAAAGACACATATGAAGAGTTTAATGTATCTGTTGTCAACTAAAAAGTGGTAGAGTCAAGGTTAACATGCAGGGCTGCCCGACTTCAGGAACCGTGGTCTTATGCAGGGGTTACATACCCCAATGTCTACAGGAGCCAGAAAGGAAATGTAAAGTCATGAAAACGACAACCACTTCAAGAGGTTTAAAAACACATGGGAGCCAAGCACAAGGTCTCCATGGTTGGGATCTGGCGCATGAGCCCCACGTGGCATCTGCATGCTGCTGTGCTGCTTCTGGCTGGGTCCCAGTTCTGCACAGCACGTTCTCCAGAGCTGCTCAGTGCTGGCCCTGGGATGACAGCAGCTGTGTGCCTTCCAGGAATGGTGTCCAGACACAGGAGGGTGGGCGTCCACTGAAACACACTTCCCTGCACCCCCCTGACTGCTGGGCACTACTCAGGGAGAGTCTCCTCATTTCTTTGCTCTCCCATATGCACTGCCCAATATGGTAGCCTCTGGCCACATGTGGATATTGAGCACTTGAAATGTGGCCATTCTAAACTGAGATGTTCTCTCAGTGTGAAATGCACTCAGATTTCAAAGACTTCCTAAGAAAAGGAAAATATAAAAATGTCTCAATAATTTTTATATTGATTACTTCTTCACATTTTGGATATATTGGGTTAATAGAATTATACCATTAAAATTAATTTTATCTTTTTAATGTGGCTGCTAGAAAATATTATATTACATATATGACTTTTATTACTATTTTCCACACCCCCTGGGGCTCTAATCCTAGTCTGTCCTTTCTCCCCCAGAACCTATTCCTCAACTCCATCAACTTCTGTGGCCACATCTTCTCTTTTCTTTTAGTCCTGAGACTGCCCTGGAGAGGAGAGGGGAGGACAGAGGAAGAGCAGTGACAGGTTTATCCTTTGGCTTCTCTGGGATTGGCTCCTGCCATTCATGGCTGGCTTTGGGAATCCTCAGTGTGATCTAGCTCACAGGTGTGTACCAGTAGGCTGCCGCCCTGGGGGCAGTGGGGTTCCTGCAAGGGGACTTTGTCAGGGTGTATGCCAAGCATTGCCTCTCTCCCAGAGGGGTGCTGCCGTTTAGTGTTTGTTCATGTTGTGATCCATCAAAATATTTTTTAAGTTAATGAATTTACTGTAGGTAGTGTGTGTGTCCTGTATTTTCATATGGATGAAAATGTAGCTATGAAGTGTGGAAACTGAAGTTTGTGGGTATTAAGAAGGCTTGTTTTTTTAAAAAAAAGGTTAAATATAAGGCTACCATATAATGCATCAACCCCACTCCTAGATATATACCCCAGAGAAATGAAAACATGTCTACACAAAAACTTGTGCACAAACCTTCAAAGCAGCATTATGCATCATAGCCAAAAAGTGGATCCAACCCAAATGTCCATCAACAAATGAATAAACAAAATGTGGTATAGCCATGCAATGGACTATTATTCAGCAATAGAAAGGAATAAAGTACTAATATACTGTATGACATGGATGAATCTTGAAGACATGCTAAATGAAAGAAGCCAGACACAAAAGATCACATATTGTATGATTCCATTGTTACAAAATATCCAAAATAGGCATATCCGTAGAGACAGAAAGTGGATTCGTGATTGGTTGCCAAGGGCTGGGGTGGTTGGGAGGAAATGAGGAATAACTGCTAATGAGCATGGAGTTTCGTTTGCGCATGATGAAATGTTCTAAAATCAATCGTGGTGATGGTTGCACAACTCTGATATATTAAAAAAATTTAATTGTACTTTTTTTTTTTTTTTTTTTGCGGTATGCGGGCCTCTCACTGTTGTGACCTCTCCCATTGCGGAGCACAGGCTCCGGGCATGCAGGCTCAGCGGCCATGGCTCACGGGCCCAGCCGCTCCGCGGCATGTGGGATCTTCCCGGACCGGGGCACGAACCTGTGTCCCCTGCATTGGCAGGCGGACTCTCAACCACTGCGCCACCAGGGAAGCCCTAATTGTACATTTTTAATGGGTTAATTGTATGGTATATGAATTATATCTCAGTAAAGTTGTTATTTCATTTTTTAAAAAACCCACTGGAATAAAACTGACAAGGTCTAATGAAAAGAAAAAAAAAGGCTTTTTCTATTCCTAGATGCAGAGAACTACTGAAAGCAGAAAGGGAAACTGTGCTAATCAGAAAAGGAGAGAAAACATTAAAAATGTAACCTCCCTCCTCCATGACCCACTGTCCTGGGCATAAGGACCCATTAGTCATTCTGTTCAGCTTGGGAGGCCCAGGGCCAGGGCCTTCTGCCTCTCCCTGATGAAAAGCCCCTGGGATTTAGTGGAAACCTCATGCCCCAGTAATCCAGGCTTTATGAAGTCCTTGAATGTAGCTGAAATTGACCATTAATGAGGGGTCTTGTACTGCAGCCACTTCTTGAACACTTGCTGTGTGTATTGCGTTGAATGAACCAGGAAAGAGGAGGAGAGTGGAGAGGAGAGGATAGTCCTCTTCTTGGTCTCTGCTTCCCTCTCCCAAGTCTGCTCTTTCCAGAGGAATCTGGAAACCATCTGGTTTGGAGGAAAAGGGGATATATTTAGTCTGAAGCAGAGACAGACATAGAATCAGAGCCAGTCAGATCTGTTTGGGACTTAGCAGTAATGGTGCCCCCTCAGGGTCCTTGTGAGGAGGGAAGGGGGTCTGAGGACACTAGGTTCCCCATGCCCGCTTCAAGGGAGCTCCCTTGTCTCTGGCTTAGAGTAAGATTTTAAAAAATCAGTCCTGAAAATCATTGAACTAGCTCACAAACGACGTTTTACAGACAGAAACAGAGATTTGGAAAGATGGTGACTTGGGGCTGAGATGATCCATCCAGTGAGTGGCAGTGAGAGGCAGTGTGGAGACTTGAAACCATCTCTCTTTTAAAATCAACTCTACTAAGCGTACTGTTTGATAAGTTTTGACAGATGTATACATCCCTGTAGCTCACGCCCCAATTAAGAGGTATGACATCCCCATCACTCCAGATAGTTCTCTTGTTCCACTTTACAGTCAGTCCCCCTGTGCCTGCCCCAGGCTACCATCTCATTTCTATCACTGGAGATTATTTTTGTCACTAATCCCATCTCCTAAATTGTAGTTAGTGTGTTGGCTCTGCCTCCTTTCACTCCCTGGCTGACTGTATCTGTTTTGAGGTGGAGGAGGGAGGACCCTTGTTTTGGGGGCCCATGGCAGGAAATGAGAAGAGTGAGGCTTTTGGAGACCTGAGTTCCTTGAAGGCAGGAGCTGTTCTTCATATTGTTTCTACAATGCCTCATACAACACCTGGCACAGTGGAGGCTCTTAGTAAATGTACTGAACTGGATCAGACCTGTCCAATAATAGAAAGATCATCTGTTGGAGAAGCTGTTTGGTTCCTTCCTGGATGAAAATGTGCTGAGAGTGGTGGTGCCTGTCACTAAGGAACACAGGAGAACTTGAGCTTTCCTGCCTTGAGCGATAGATGCAAGGGCAGGAGCTGTGTCCAATCATCTGGGTTCTGCCCCTGTGACACAGCACACTGGGAGAGACAGTGGATTCTAATGTGATGTGGGAGGTGGCAAGGTAGAGCTGAGTGCTGTCGAAGCAGAGAGCGGGGCACAGGGTCCAGCTGAGAGATTTGCGGAAGCTTTTCTGGAGGGCACATGAGAGACCAATCATGGTGCATGTGATATAACTGCTCTGAGTGGGAGGATGGAGTATACGTGGCCCCTGAAGTTGCTGTCATCGTAAGATTCTATAAGTAATAGGCTTGTTGAATGGCCATAAGTGCCCCACAGGTAGCCACACAAATTTGTAATTTGGGTCAGAAGATGGCCTGATTTTCTCCAACAATGTTTTGCTTCCTGGAAACAGCAATGGAAATGCATGGATGGTTGGGGGTGAAACATTTTGGGCCCTGCAGACACGAAGAAAGGCAGAGGGGCAAGGAAGCATCTGGTGTCTGTGAGAGCCATGGAAAATAGCAAGTGTTGCAACACAGAGCACAAGTAGAATGCATATGTAGCTGGTGGGAGTGTTATATTTGTTCAACCACTTTGGGAAAAATCGGCAGTGTCTGCTAAAGCTGGCCACCTAGCCTGTAAGTAAGTTATTCCACTGATATGTCTAAACCCAACAGAAATATGCTCACCAACAGTCTCGTACTGGAAGGACCCAAATGCTCATCAACAGTACAATGGACAGATGCGTGGTGGATGTGACAGGTGGAATAAGGCCACCGCCCAGATGTTCACATCCTGTGAATGCCCAGATGTTCACATCCTGTGAATATGTTATCCTACGTAGCAAGGCGGAATTAAGGTTGCAGATGGATTAAGGGCTTAATCAGCTGACCTTAAAGAGATTATCCTGGCTTACTAGGGTGGGCCAAGTGTCATAAGATTTCTAAAATGTGGAAAAGGGCGGCAGAAGGATCAGAGTTGGGGTGATGTGATATGAGAAAGGGTCAACCAGTCATTGCTGGCTTTGAAGATGGAAGGGGCCATGAGCCAAGGAATATGGGTGGCCTCTAGAAGCTGGAAAAGGCAAGGAAATAGATTCTTCCCTCAAGCCTCCAGAAAGAATGTAGCCCTGCCGACACCTTGATTTTAGCCCAAGGAGACCCATTTCTGACCTCTGACCACCAGAACCGTAAGATAATAAGTCTGTGTTGTTTTAAGCCACTAAATTTGTGGTGATTTGCTACAGCAGGAATAGGAAAGTAATACAGTGGAATTTTGAATACTACACAGCCATGAGAACAAATGATCTATAATTATGTATAACAATATGGCTGAAGACCAGACATAAAAGTGCATACCATATGATTTCATTTATATAAATACAAAAATGAGCAAAATGAATCTATGCTACTAGAAGATAGAGTGCTCACTCTCGGGTGGGAGTGGACGGTGGGCAGTAATTAATGGCAAGTGGGAAAGAGGAAGTTCTCAGGTGCTGGTTACAGAGGTGTGTTCAGTTTGTGAAAATTCATTGAACTGTACACTTATGTGCTTTCCTCGATGTATATTATACCTTAATAGAAAATCTGTGTGTGTGCGTGTGTCTAGTCCAGATCAGCCTGGACTAGATTTTGAGGGGCATGAAGGAAATGATTTTTAACTGTGTACTAATGATTTAAGGGTTTAGCTCTTAGAGAGAAGGTGAAAAGACTGGGGCAGGGAGGCCCAGGGACACCTCCTGGAGGTACTGCATAGAGCAGAGTATGTAAGGATGGGGGTCTGGGGTGCTGTGGAGCAGACGTGGACATCTTGGTGGCCCAGAGTTCAGTCATCCCGTATGTATTTATTGGGCTGGTGATGCTTCATGGGGAGTCCTCAGGGATGTCAGAGTCATGGGTGGGTGGATGAAAGGGTGGGACTAAGTGGTCCAGGAAGGTAGTACTGATGGAAGTGTGGAGTTAGATGAGAGGCAAAGGAGAAATTGAGGCTCTGGGGGATGGGCAGGGTGGGTAGAGTGTGTTTTGGGAGAGCCAGGCCACACTTAAGGCACTGTTTCCCCAAAACGACTTTTAGGTGGTACTTTGGATGAACTCTCCAAATTTTATAGTGTTTATTTTAATGTGCAATAGAAAAATATAACTTGTATTCTGTCTGAATTTATAGATTCTTTAGGGCCAGGCTAAACTGTATATTTGTTTATTTATTTACTTTTGGTTGTGCTGGGTCTTAGCTGCCACAGGAATGCTCCTTAGTTGCGGCTTCAGGGCTCCTTAGTTGTGGCCTGTGAACTCTTAGTTATGGCATGCATGTGGGATCTAGTTCCCTGACCAGGGATCGAACCTGGGCCCCCTGCATTGGGAGCACTGAGTCCCATCCACTGCACCACCAGAGAAGTCCCTGAAGTGTATATTTGAACTAGTGTCAAATTTAAAACTGTTGAGTAAGAAATAGAAAAGTGGCCTGCCTGTGTGACAGAAATACAGAGGTTTGCTATGACTGAGGTTTGGTCAGTATTACTGTGGGCAAGGTGGTGAAGGGGAAGAGAATAGGATAGTTTCAAGTATCGGGAGAGTTTCTCCACAATAGAATGGGGGTCACAGGATGCAGTGGGTGGCAGGGGAGAAGGTGAGACCTGACATAGGAGCTGAGAACAGGCCTGGTGGCTGAGCGGGGTTTTGTAGAGCAGTGGCTCTGAACTTGACCATCAGAATCACTCGGAGGATGTGTTGCAGCATTGCTGGCTTTTCCCCTGGAGTTTCTGATTCAGTTGGTCTGTTTACATTTCTAACAAGTTCCCAGGTGATGCTGATGCTGCCGGACCAGGGACAACACTGAGAACTGCTGATGTAGAGGTGGCAGTGAGTGAGCACTTTGTGACCGACCAGTTGTGGGTGTGGAATGCAGGGGCTGGAGGGGAGGGGCAGCTCACTGTGGGAAGGGGAGGAGTAGGTGTGTGGAGTGCGAGACACCTAGGCAGAAAGGCAGAGTCGGTCTTGCCTGGAAGGGTGCAGAGTGCCTCGTTGGTGCCAAGGGTTGGGGGCTGCCCAGGAGGGCCACAGCTGGAGCTGGTCCTCCACAGTTAGGGAGCCTGATTACTCAGCTAAGGCACCTGCAACTTAGCAATAATGTGGGAAAAGAGAAGCAAATCAAGAGCCTCTGTTGGTGCTCAGGGGAGGCCACCTCCTCTAGTTTTCCTGGCACTTTGATCAGCTCTGAGAGGAAGGAAACCAACTTCTATTGAGCACCCACTGCACCTGAGGAATTTTATATGCCTTATCACATTTAATCATCAAAATCCCATGATTTTGATGATTAAATGTGATAAGGCCCTGGGAAGTGAAGGGACATGCTCATTGTTGTCTAGACAGACCTGGGATGCAATCAGCCCTGGGCCTGGCTTGTCTAATTAAACCTCCCTGCTGCTTTCCCTGCGCCAATACTATCATTTCAACATGCAATAAATATAAAACCAATATTTAATCATTATAAACAATTGTGAAATATTTTACGTTTTTTTGCATTCAGTCTTCAAGATCTAGTATGTTATGTACACCTACAGCACATCTCAATTTTGATAAGCCACATTTCAAGAGCTCAATAGCCACCACATCTCACTACACTACTCCCCTGAGCTGCCTTCGGGGATAAGACCGTCCCGGTACATGTGCCTGTAATCACCACTTCGGCCACCAGATGGCGCACGTGACCTTCCCCCAGTTAATGCCTTAGGAGTTAGCGATCAGGTGGGTGGGAACCACTCTTCAATCTCCGTCTTTATTTGTTTAAATTTTAGCCAGAAGTAAGCTGAAAAGATTCCATTATAAACTTACTCTAGAAATAAACACATGTAGCTGGGTCCATGTGTGTCTGGGGCAATTGAATAATTGGGAGTTCTCCAAGTTAATATCCATGTAAAATATGTTTATTAAAGGATAAGTAGTAAAAGCATGCTAATATAAAGCTTATACATATGTTAGTAAAACAATAGTAATGGTAGCAATTGTTTAGAACTTAGGCAAACAAAAGGCATTTTTGGTGAGGAGTATTTTCTCATTGACATTCTTTAGAACTGCAGGTATATGGTGATACTAAAAAGCAGATCAACTATTAGTTGATAATTTTTAAAAACATCTTTATTGGAGTATAATTGCTTTACATTGTTGTGTTAGTTTCTGCTGTATAACAAAGTGAATCAGCTATATGTATACATATATCCCCATATCCCCTCCCTCTTGTGTCTCCCTCCCACCCTCCCTATCCCACCCCTCTAGGTAGTCACAAAGCACAGAGCTGATCTCCCTGTGTGATGCAGCTGCTTCCCACTAGCTATCTATTTTACATTTGGTAGTGTATATATGTCCATGCCACTCTCTCACTTCGGCCCAGCTTACCCTTCCCCCTTCCCCATAGTTGACAATTTAAAAAATCCTCTGTGGACAACTGACTCCCTTGTGGCCTGCATCCAAGGGGAGCTGGTCCAACCATCACACCCTTGGTCTACCAGTGGTACCTGCTATCCTGGGGCTTTTGTTCTGTTTCAAAGATGGGGAAACTGAGCATAGTGAGGCAACTTGCTGCAATTCACATCCCATGGGTGTTGATGGCCAACCTAGAACTAGAAGGCAGGTGCTCTGGACTCCCTGTTCAGTGCTCTTTTCGCTGTGCCATTCTGTTTGAGACGTGGCAGTTGCAGCCATACTGTTTCTCATATACCTTTGTACGTGAGAAAAAAGAAAACCTGAGCTTGACACAGTGGCCAAGAGCCCAGCCCCTGCAGTGCCACTTACAGGCTGGGCCCAGGGGGGCTCAGAAAATTGTTGAGTGAATGAGGAAAAAAAGGAAAGAAATGCCCTCCAGACATTTTAGAAGCTTACCATTCCTGGAGGTGAGGGAATCAGTCAGCCAGCCGTCTGGTGGCAGATTGATTATACTGGACCTCTTCCATCATGGCGGGGCATCAATTTGGTCCTCATTGGAATAGACACTTATTCTGGATATGGATTTGCTACCTCTTCCTGAAATGCGTCTGCCAACCCAACCATCTGTGTGCTCACAGCAAACTTCATTCACTGTCCTGGTATTCTTTCTACATAGTATTGCTTCTGACCGGGAACACATTTCAGAGCAATGTAAGTGCAGCAACAGATTCATACACATAAGAATTCACTAGTCCCACCACATGCCATGAAACCCAGAAGCAGTTGGCCTGATGGCACTATGGGATGGCCTACTGAAGACTCGGTTATGTTACCAGTTGGCCTGAAAAGTTGGGGTTCTGTCTTACGGGATGCACTATGTGCTTTGAATCTGTGACTGTTTCTCCGCAGTAGTCAAGGGGTGGAAATGGGAGGGTCTCCTCTCACTGTTACATCTAATAACTTACCTGCAGAATTGTTTCCCCCTGTCTGTGTAACTTTGAGTTCTGCTGGTTTGAAGGCCTTAGTTCTGATGGCAGAATGCTTCCGTCAGGGGACACCACAGTGATTCCATTGAACTGAGTCTGCCACTTGGCCATTTTGGGCTCCTCAAACCAAAAAATTGGAAAAATTGGGTGCTGCTATGCAACGGGGCAGAACAACTATATCTGCAACTTTGGGGCACCTCTTAGTACTTCCACATAAATTGTAGAAGTTAATGGAAAACTATAGCAACCAACAAAAGATGGGGCCACTGAGGATTCAGATCTTTCAGCAGTGAAGGTCCGCTAAGTAAAGGACCCTGACCAGCTGAGGTATTGGTAGGCAGCGAAGGGAACCTAAACGAATGAGTAAAGGAAGAAGGAATTTATGAATATCAACTATGGACTTGCGACCAGCTGCACACTGGGGACTCTATGTAGCAGCCATGCACACTTTTTTCCTTTACTTGCTCTGTGTGTTTGTTAGTGTATTAACTAATTTCTTTGTTCTCCTCTTTTCTTCTTATTTTATATATGGGTATTATTGTAAGTTCACTTTACAAATGTACTCAAGGGGGACTGGCATTGAATTTGAGAAGTAGTCTAACCCTTTCAGGGATGGAAACTGTGACTGTTGGCCAGACATGGATACAGTGACTCTTGGGACTTTGTCTATATGATTCAACTTATATAAAAGGTCTAGAAGAGGTAAACCTATCATCAAGAGAATCCACAGAAAGTAGATTCGTGTTTCCTAGGGCTGGAGGCAGGGCGCTGGGGGAAGTGGGCAGTGAGTGCTGATGAGTCAGGGGGTTCTTTCTGGGGTGATGAAAATGTTCTAAAATTGAGTGTGGTAATGGTTGTACAATTCTGCAAATATACTAAAAAGCCACTGAATTGTACACTTTAAATGGGTGGATTGTATGGTACGTAAATTATATCTCAATAAGGCTGGTTTAAAAAAAAAAAGATATTCAGAGAAAAATCTTCGCCCTGCATTTGTTCCCCCACTTCCCCATTCCCTCCCGCAGCAGTATCCGTTATTATCAATGTATTGTGTGTGCTGCTGGAGATGACACACACACACACACACACACACACACACATAGCGTAGTTTTTATATAGGTTGGTAGTGCACCATACAAACTATCCTGTACTTGCTTTTCTTTTCTTGATTCTATGAGCTACTCACAATCCTTGAATTCATTGCTTTTCTCACTTAATTTTTAAAAAATTATTTAAACTTTATATATTTAAATTATATAAATTTTAATTTTTTAAAATATACCTTGGAGTCCATTTCACATGAGTACACAGAGAGATACCTCGTTCTTCTTAATGTCTGCACAATATTCCATTGTGTGGGTGCATCTGGTGGTTGGCTGAATAATGGCCCCCAAGAAGATAGCCACATCCTAAGCCCTGGAACCTGTGAATATTACTTTTATGGCAAAAAAGAACTTCGCCGATGTGATTAAATTAAGGCTCTTGGATGGGGAGAGTGTCCTGGCTTATCTGTGTGGACCCTAAATGCGATCACATGTGTCCTTGTAAAGAGGGAGATTAAAGATTTGACACCAAGAAGAGGAGGCAGGTGATCACAGAGGCAGAGTGATGTGGCCACAAACCAAGGGACGCCAGCAGCAACCCCACCAGATGTTGGAAGAGGAGAGGAAAGAATTCTCTCTTTGAGTCTCTGGAGGGATCACAATCCTGCCATTGCATTGATTTCAGTCCAGCGATACTAATTTCAGACTTCTGGCCTCCAGAACTATGGGAGAATAAATTTCTGTTGAGTTAAGCACCAAGTTTGTAGATTTTGTTACAGCAGCTACAGGAAATGAATCTTCACACTGATGGATATTTAGATTATTTCTAATCTTTTGCTTTGCAAACAATGCTGTATTAAGTTGCCTTGAACATATGTCATTTCACATGTGAGTGAGTAAATCTATTAGGTAAATTATAGAAGTGGAATTGCAGGATCAAAGAAATACAATGTTCTGCGTTCGTAATTTAGTTCTGCTGCTCGTGTCCAAAGAGCATTATTTGCTTTGGATCCATGGGGCAAGTTCCCCTACCTTGACTTTCCCCAGTGTCATTCGAGACCCAGCTTAAAAGATACGTTCCCCAAGAAGCCTTCCTCTCACAGACAGAGCTCTTTGCTCCACGGCTGAACTCCCACAGCACCTTGAATGCATCTCTCTCTCTGATCAAATTGCACCGTGTTTATATGACTGTCTCTCTCGGAGATGGTGAGCCCCGTCCGCGAAGGGCCTGGGTCTAATTCACCTTTGCATCTCCCAGGCTTGGCGCAATGCCTGGAACATAGCAGGGCTCAGTAAATAGATGGAGAGCATGGAAGAAGGAAAGCTGCCTCTATCGGGGGCTGAGGATAGATGGCTGTACTAGGAGGTCCACCCTGACTGGATAACGCCAGGGCTCAGGCAGCTCAGGGAACTAGGCAGAGAGTTCTGGAATTGTGCATGCTGCCATTGCACTGCAGAAGATAGAACCGTTCCCTGAACCTGGAAATCCATCTGTGCAGGTTGTATATTTTGTATATTTGAGTGAACGTGAGGCCAATGATTCACTGTGAGGGGGGAGAACAAACCTGAGGACGGGCAGGACAGGGAGTCCCTGGGTTTCAGCTCAAATAGGAAAACCTTGGGTGGAGGTGTCGGTGGGCAGACCTGACCATTTCTGGAATCTCTTACTTTTTTTTTTTGGCTGTGTTGGGTCTTCGTTGCTGCGTGCAGGCTTTCTCTAGTTGTGGCAAGCGGGGGCTACTCTTCGTTGCAGTGCACGGGCTTATTGCGGTGGCTTCTCTTGTGGAGCACGGGCTCTAGGCACGCAGGCTTCAGTAGTTGCGGTGCATGGGCTCAGTAGTTGTGGCATGTGGGCTCAGTAGTTGTGGCTCGTGGGCTCTAGAGCGCAGGCTCAGTAGTTGTGGCACACGGGCTTAGTTGCTCCGCAGCATGTGGGATCTTCCCGGACCAGGGCTCGAACCCTTGTCCCCTGCATTGGCAGGCAGATTCTCAACCAGTGCACCACCAGGGAAGTCCCTCTCTCACTTCTAAGGAAGCCCTTTTTCAATCTGCTGCATTGGCTCAGGACCACTTTGGCAAATGTGGGAGAGGAAGGCTGTGCACCAGGCCTGCCCTGGGAAGCCAGCAGGGGCTGTGGGGATGCACCATCTCCTGTCCTGAGAACCCCTGCTTGCTGTCCACACGTGGCTATCAGCTGGCTGTGTGCATTAGATTTCCACAGACTTGTTAATGTAGCTTCCTCCTTTCATGAAATGAATCTGGAGGTTTAGCTCTCAGGTTTTAGGATGAACCACGTGAGGAAATCGCTTTCTTCTAACACCCAGTGCTGGCAAAGGTGCAAGGAGATGGGGGGGATGACTTTTTTTCTGAATGGTAGTTTGGCAATAAGTATCAAGCCTTAAAATTTTCCCTTTGTATTATCATTACTTTTTTTTAGGTGTGATGATGTGGTTATGATTGAAAAGAGTCCTTTTTTTGTAGAGATACATACTGAAATATTTATGGGTGAAATATATGGCATCTGGGTTTTGCTTCAGTATAATCCAGTGGGGGTGAGTGGCGTGGGTGGGTGTAGCTGAAGCAAGCTTGGGTTGATTATTGCTGAAGCGGCTGGATGAGGGGTTCAGGGCAGTTCATTATACTGTTATCTCCACATTTATATATTAGAAAATTTTTCCATAATACAAAGTTAAAAAATAAAGTCCCCTTTGACCCAGCATTTCTGCTGTGGCGATGTCAGTCCAGCCTGTATCGTATCTCACCGGGCTTTTCTGTTTTCATTCTTACCCTTCCTGGTCCAGAGGGCTCGAGCCTTGTTTGAGTTCCTCGAAGCCCTCAGGGCTCCCCCAGGCCCTCTGGGTCAAGGGCAATCTCTTGGCTGGCTGGCTGTAACCACTTCTTTCTCCAGCCCATCTCGGCGCTCTCTGCCCACCTGCCACCTAGGCTCTCAGATCCCAGAGCCTGCAGGTGCCCTCTGGCCTCAGGGCCTTTGTCTGGAAGCTCTCCCCCTCCCCCAAGCCCTTGTCCGCATGGCACCTACTCTTTATCCAATGTCAGGGTGAGCATCGTCTCAGGGACACCTTCTTGGACTCCCAGCAGAGTCACACTTCTCTGTTAATTCCTCAGCATCCACATGGTTCCTTCACAGCTCTCACTGCTCTGGGTGATTATCATAAACTCTGGTGATTCTTGGTTTTTCAGTGATGTCTGCCTCCCTCACTGGACCACGAACTCCTGGGGAGTGGCTCTGTGGCTCACCATCACATCCCAGAGCCAAGCACAGGGGCCGGCACATAGTAGGCATTCATTATTTAATGAATAAATTAATGCACAAGGAGGGCACATATTGGGAAAATCTTGGATGAAAAGAGTGTATGACATTCTGGGCAAAGCCTGCATGATACATTTGGCTTGCTGAGAAGGCACAGCTGGAAATGTAAGGTGGGGGCCAGAGCACAGGGGCCTGCCAGCTACATCAAGGGGACTGGTTTGGATTGTTCAGATCCAGGCGCCGTCAAAGGTGGCAAATGGAGGAGTGATGTGTGCTCCAGGCAGCCCCTTTGGCCATCCATGGTGGGAAATGAGAGCCAGGGGGCCGGCAGACTGGATGGGCTAACACTGGGGTCCTGAATAGGATCATGAGGCCTTGAGCTGAGATCAGGGTGGTGGCAATGGGGGTGCAGGAACAGAGTCAGTGTTTGCGGCAATTAATCCAACCCAGCAGCTCTCAGCCCTTCTTCCCTAAAGAAACAGCACATCTGTACAGGAGGGATGGGAAGAGAGCCCCAGAGGGGCCTGGTGGCGATACAGTATGTTCCACAGACACATCTTGGATCACTAAGAGTTTTGCAAATGGTCCCTCCAGAGGCAGTCACCAGGAAACGATGATACAGCCCCGTGGCTTGGGGCAGGGCAGGGCCCTCATCCCTCTGGCCAGGAGCTGTGGAGATAGCAGAGCCTGGCCCTGGTGAGTGGAAAGTTGGCTTGTTACGCAGGAAATCTCTCTGCAGCACTCCTTCATTTAGGGCTTGACTTGGGGCCAGTGGAAGGAGCTTGGGAGACCCTGGAGCCTGAGAAGCCACTTGGGCCTCTGCAGGCCTCCTGGTTGGGACCTCCGCTGGAGCTGGAAGGGGCTGCCATTCTCGATGAGCAGAGATGGCGAGAGCTGGGTTTGTGTTGCCCATCAGGAACGGGTTGCCCTGGGACCTGCCGCACTTCTGCTGTCCCGGCACATGTGTCGTACTTTCTCTCCATCCCACAGGAGGCTTGTAATTGGTCACAGAGATGGAGAGCAGGGCAGCAAGTCACCAGCTCTTCTCCTCGTGGGAAGTCGCTGTGGGGATGCCAGATGGTTGGGAAGATGCTGAGCAAAAACCTATATAACATCACCGGGGACTTCCCTGGTGGTCCAGTGGTAAAGAATCTGCCTTACAATGCAGGGGACGTGGGTTTGATCCCTGGTCAGGGAACTAAGATCCCACATGTCGCAGAGCAACTGCTGAGCTCGCGCACCTCAACTAGAGAGGCTGCGTGCCGCAAACTACAGAGCCCACGCGCCCTGGAGCCTGTGTGCCACAACTAGAGAGAAGCCCGGGTGCCACAACAAAAAAGATCCCTCATGCCTCAACGAAGATGCCACGTGTTGCAACTAAGACCTGACGCAACCAAAAACAAAACCATATATATATATATATACACACACACACACACACACACACACACACACACACACACACACACACACATATATGTGTATATATATATGTCCCTATATTCAGTGTGGACTGAATGGCTACTCCACACCAAGCCCAGTGCCCGACTCTGTAAATGTTCCTCGTTTCATTGGAGCTAGGTCCCCTTTCTTCCTCTCCCACAGAGCTCTATTCTTGTCTATTCTTATACAAGACTTCACATCGTAATAGAGATATTCATTCACATGTTTGTTTGTTTCATATCTGTCTTTCCCGCTAGACTATACACTTCATGAGGGCAGGGAGGGGTCTCTGTCCCCTCCTGTGGCTCCGGCACCTAACACACTGCCTGGCATGTAGTTGGCATGCATTAAGTATTTTTTGGATGGATGAATGACCCTCACAGCAGCCCAGTGAAGCAAGTACTATTATTTTCCTCATTTCAGGATGGGCAAACTGAGGCATAGAGAGGTTGGGTCATCCAAGCCACAGAACCAGGAGGTGGCACCAGCGTTTAGACTTACACAGTGAGTAGCCCAAGCGGGGGCATGTGGCCCAAGTTTGGCCAATAAAACTCAGGCTGGGGAAAATGTGACCCTTGTCCTTTTTGGCCCTTGACTGTTGGGATATGAGACTAAGGCTGCTGGTGGCTGTGATTCTAGCCTAGTGATGCAGCTGGTCTGAGGGCATGGTGTCAGAGAGAAGCAAAGATGAGATAGAGAGAGATGAAAACCAGTACATGTGCTCTGAAGCTTAGGCTGGCCTGGCTCACATCCCTTGTCCTTGTGATGGAGAGCTCTTATGAACGTGATGCTCAGACCCATCCCCACTGTCGGTGTAGTGGAAAGAGAGCTTAAGACTACATGGGTTTTGGTTCCAACTCTACCAGTCACTCAGTGTATGACAGAGAATTTCCTCACCATCTCTAGGTCTCAGCTTCCTCAGCTGTAAAATAGGCATAATCATTTCCAGCTCGTAGGATGGAAGTGGGGGTCCTGAGAAAGACTTAAGGTTTGGGATTTGGTGCCTGGTATCCGGCAATTGCTCGGAAGTGTTAACTGCCTGCCTCACCCTTGTAGGTGGCTTTTGGCTACATGTAACAGAAAACTCATCCAGGATCATCTTAAACAATGAGGGCTTATAGTACGCCCACTATGGAAAACAGTATGGAGTTTCCTCAAAAAAAAATAAAATAGAACTACTGCATGATTCTGCAATTCCATTTTTGGATATTTATCTGAAGAAAACGAAAACACTAACTCGAAAAGATAAATGCACCCCCATGTTCCTTGCAGCATTATTTAAAATAGCCAAGATATGGAAACAACCTGTGTGCATCAAAGGATGAATGGACAAAGAAGATGTGGTATGTATATACAATGGAATATTATTCAGCTATAAAACAGAATGAAAACTTGCCATTTGTGACCACATGCATGGACTTTGAGGGCATTATGTTAAGTGAAATAAGACAGAGAAATACAAATACTGTATGATCTCTTATATGTGGAATCTAAAAAAACCCCAAGACCTCAATCTCATAGATACAGAGAACAGATTGGTGGTTGCCAGAGATGGGGAAGGGGGACTGGTAGGGGTAGGATGAAATGGTGAAGGAGGTCAAAGGGTACAAACTTCCAGTTATAAAATAAATAAATCACAGGGATGTTAATGTAGGGCATTGTGACTATAGTTAATGATACTGTATTGCATATTTGAAAGTAAGAAAGTAAATCTTAAAAGTTCTCATCAGGGCTCCCCTGGTGGCGCAGTGGTTGAGAATCTGCCTGCCAATGCAGGGGACACGGGTTCGAGCCCTGGTCTGGGAAGATCCCACATGCCGCGGAGCAACTGGGCCCGTGAGCCACAACTACTGAGCCTGTGCGTCTGGAGCCTGTGCTCCGCCACAAGAGAGGCCGCGATAGTGAGAGGCCCGCGCACCGCAATGAAGAGTGGCCCCTGCTCACCACAACTGGTGAAGGCCCTCGCACAGAAATGAAGACCCAACACAGCCAAAAATAAATAAATTTTTTAAAAAAAGTTCTTATTAGAAGAAAAATATTTTGTAACTATGTTTAGGTGACAGATGTTGACGAGACTTATTATGATCATTTCACAGTGTATACAAATACTGAATCATTACGTTGTTCTCCTGAAACTAATATAATGTTATATGCCAATTATACCTCAAAAAACAAATCATAACAATGAGGGACTTTATCACTGCAATCCACAAGAAAACCAGGGGCAGGGCAGATCCAGGGTGGTGAATTCAGAAGCCCAACAGTGTCATCAAGGATCTAGGTTCTTTAGGTTCTTTCTGTCTTTCAGCTCTGCCCTTCTCAGAGTGTCACCTATTTCCCTCCAGGCCATAGGATGGCTACCCCAGCTCCAGGTATCAGCCAACATAGGTATTTCTTCCTTATCTTCCATTGAGTAGAGTGAGGAAAACCTTTCCAGCAGCTCCCCAGTAGCTGTCCTCTTAAGTTCCATTGGCTAGAAATGCCCATTGTTAAATCAAGCATTGACAAGGGGAATAAAGTACCATGATGGGTTTTGAGTGATTAGGAAACATTCCAGGGGGGTTTGAACAAAACTGGTTTTGTTAGCAAGGAGGATGGGGAGAATGGCTCTTGGGCTGTGTCTACTGTGTTTGTTCACTGAGGTGGCCCAACCGTCTTGCTCAGTGGCAGGTCTAGAGCGGGTGCTCAATAAGCACTCACTGGATAAGCGACTGTGCAGTGACCCTCTGCGCTAGCCTCGGAGTCCGGTGAGTGGAGGAGATGCCTCAGATGATGGGCTACATGTCTTTAAGAACTGTTCCAGCCGCCGGGGAAGACTCGGAGGCTCCTTAGGAATGGGCGTGGAGACCTGCAGCGGAGGTTTTGGCTCAGTGGGGCCAGAGGGCCAGGTTTCCATGGCTGCCTCAGTTCAAGGGAACAATCCTGGTCCAGGTCCACCCCCGCTGGCCTGAGGAGCAGGCAGGGAGGGTGAAGGGGAGGGGAGCAGGTGGGGAGAGTCGTGCGGCTCCTGTATGGAGGACCCCAAGTGCTTTAGAAGGCTCCCTTGGGCCACAGCATGTAAACGGGGGAAACAGTCTCCCTTTTCTTTTCTTTTCCTTCTTTTTCCTGTTTTTTCTTCCCTTCCTTCCTCCCTTCCTCCCTTCCTTCCTTTTTTTTTTTGCCATGCTGCCAGTGAAAGCACCAAGTCCTAACAACTGGACCACCAGGGAAATCCCAGAGAGAGAGAAAGCACCAGAAGAGCATCAGGGTTGGAGGGAGGGGGAGGGGAAGCACGTGAATTGGGGTTTAGTCCTCTTGAGTTTGGGGTGTCAAGCAAGCAGTCAGATGGACAGGTATGGAGGCAGCAAAACTTCACAAGCTCTCCCACCCCCAGGACGTAAGGAAAGTTTGGGGGAGAACTTTCTCTCCTCTCTGTTTTCCCTCTCTGGTATTGTGAGCCTGGGGTTGCATCCTTTAAATGGAATGATAACAATAATAATAATAAGTACCGATTCCTTACCCTGAGCCAGGCTTTCTTTTTGAAGACTTGACAAATTTCAGCTTGAGGCCCCATAATAACCCTAGGAAATAAATAGTTACAAGCCTCACTTTACATGTGGGGAGACAGAGACCCCGAGACCATCAGCTGTTACCCCAGGTCAGGGGGCAGAGCCCAGATTTGAAGCCAGGCAGCCTGAACCAGAGCTGTACTCTTAACCACAACCCCCAAGCAGCCTCCCGGGCACGCTGTTGCTTGGCAGGGACTCTGCGCTGGGACACGCATTGCGTAGACTGACAGAAAGCTGTTGCAATCCTGACCCTGTGGTGGCACATTACGGTGGCACAAGGAGTTTAGCAGAATTCACATTAGAGAATTTGGGAACCAGAAGATGAAATTTGACAGCTGACAACAAAGGCTTATTTTCTGCACTCATGTGAGTGGGAACCTGGCTGTCATGTTGCCCAGTCCTGTTTCCCTCTGTGACCCCAGGCAGAGCTCAGCTGTTGCAGCTCTGTGAGCATGTCCCTGTGGGTGGGCTGTGTGCAGAGCCTGGACTTCAAAGGCAGGGAGGAGACACGTGGCAGCACGGGGCTTTGCAAAAGGACGCCAAGAGGGAGAGGTGAGGCAGGCCCAGCTTCCGGCCACCTCACTTCCGAACTCTCCTCTGTTAATTCAGATGAAAGGATTGCTTGACCAGAATATGCTGACAGTCAGGACGGCAGCAGCTTTCTTTCGTTTCAGTGTTTTTGTCTTGCTTTTTAATTGTATTCAAAACAGATACAGAAAGCTGCAGGAGACAAATGTATATATAGCATAATGAATTATTATCAGGTGACCACTCTGGTCAATTAGCACCTAGGTCAAGGGCTCCAGAAGCCTCTTCATGTCCCGTCCCAGTATGCAACTCCTTTCCTCTCCCCTCAATAGCTCTCATCCCAACTTTTATGGTAATTACTTCCTTGCATTTCTATATAATATAATCAACCATAGGCACCTTCTTTAATCTGCCATTAAAGTTAAATGGCAGATTAAAGAAAATTAAGTTTAAAAATTTAATTGTAGTAAAAATTTTTTTTTAATTCTTTTTTTAAAAATTTATTTTTGGCTGCGTTGGGTCTTTGCTGCTGCGTCTGGGCTTTCTCTAGTTGTGGCGAGCGGGAGCTACTCATCATTGCGGTGCACTGGCTTCTCATTGTGGTGGCTTCTCTTGTTGCAGAGCACGGGCTCTAGGCACGCAGGCTTCAGTAGTTGTGGCTCACAGGCTCTAGACCACAGGCTCAGTAGTTGTGGCACAGGGGCTTAGTTGCTCTGTGGCATGTGGGATCTTCCCAGACCAGGGCTTGAACCCATGTCCCCTGCATTGGCAGGCGGATTCTTTTTTTTTTTTTTTTGCGGTACGCAGGCCTCTCACTGTTGCGGCCTCTCCTGTTGCAGAGCACAGGCTCCGGACACTCAGGCTCAGCGGCCATGGGTCACGGGCCCCGCCGCTCTGCAGCATGTGGGATCTTCCCGGACCGGGGCACGAACCTGTGTCCCCTGCATCGACAGGCGGACTCTCAACAACTGCGCCACCAGGGAAGCCCGGCAGGCGGATTCTTAACCACTGCGCCACCAGGGAAGCCCAAAAAATTTCAAAATTTTTGGAAACTAAATTAAAAAATTTAATTGTAGTAAAAAACAACATAAAATTCACCATCTTAACCATCTTTAGGTATACAGTTCACCAGTGTTAAGTGTATTCACATCGTTGTGCAACAAATCTCTAGAATTTTTCATCTTGCAAAACTGAAACCCTTTACCCGCTTAACAACAAGTTTCTCCCCACCCCCCGCCCCCCGGTAACTTCCATTCTACCTTCTTTCTCTGAATTTGACTACTCTGGGTACCTCATACAAGAGGAATCATAGTGTTTGTCCTTTTGTGACTGGCTTATTTCATTTAGTATAATGTCCTCAAGGTTCATCCATGTTGTAGTGTGTGTCAAAATTTCTTTCCTTTTTAAGGCTGAATAACATTCCATTATACGTCTGTGCAGCATTTTGTTTATTCATTTGTCCGTTGATGGACATTTGAGTGGTTGCCACCTCTTGGCTATTGTGAATAGTGCTGCTATGAACATGGGTGTGCACTTGCCCACTTTCTTATTTGATATATCTTTTATTTTTTTTTTTTTTTTATTTTTATTTTTTTTTTGTTGTTGTTGTTGTTTTTGCGGTATGCGGGCCTCTCACTTGTGCCCTCTCCCGTTGCGGAGCACAGGCTCCGGACGCGCAGGCTCAGCGGCCGTGGCTCACGGGCCCAGCCGCTCCGCGGCATGTGGGATCTTCCCGGACCGGGGCACGAACCCGTGTGCCCTGCATCGGCAGGTGGACTCTCAACCACTGCGCCACCAGGGAAGCCCTGATATATCTTTTAAATCTCTTTTAATCCAAAGATTCTTCCTCCATCCCTTTTTTCCCTCTTTTAATTTATATGTTGAGGAACCCAGGGCATTCGAACAGTCGATGTTGCCCAGTCTGGATTTTGCGGAGTGCACACTGATGATGCAGTTCAGTGTGTCCTTCTGTCCTCTGTATTTCTAGTAAATTGATAGCTGGATCCAGAGGCTTGATCGATTCAGGTTTTGACTTTTTGGCAACTCCAGGTGGTGGCATGTTCTCTCATCAAAAGACACACAATGTCTCATTATCATTTTGTGTGTGTGCTGTAGGGGTGATGTTAACAGCAGCTGATACACAATGCCTAGATCCATTAATTAATTTATGGGTACAAAATAGTGTTGTTCTAATTCGATCATTCCTTTTCCATTAATTAGCTGCAGCAACTTTCTTAACAGTTAGCCAATGGAGAGAAACCATGCTACAACCAGTGCAATATGTATGGCTTTCATGTGTCTTAGATATTTGTCTTTTGCATAAGATTTTGTTTGAAAAAGTGTTTATTGCTTATGAAAATGAATAAGAGCAGAGAACTTCTGGGTAATGGTAATTGATTGAGTCCGCCTGATTTTTCTCTCTTAAAATCCTATTAAACTGACAGAAAAAGGATTTTTTAAAGGTGTTAAGACCTATAAGAGTAGGGAAAACAGAAAAGGACTAACAGTAAAATGCAAGGTGAATTGTAAGGGATTGGGTATTCTGTACAAGCTTCTTGGGAACAGGTACAGGAAAAGTCAATATTTTGAGACCTTTAATATCTGAAAATGTCTTTATTTTACCCTCACATTTGATTGATAGTTTGGCTGTGTATAGAATTCTAAGTTGAGGATCATTTTCATTGAGAATTTTGAAGGTATTTTTCACTGCCTTCTGTGCGTCAGTGTTGCCGTTGACAGGATCAAGGCCATTCGAATTTCCAGCTCTTTGTAGGTGACATTATGTCTACTCTTTCTGGAAGCTTGTAGGATCTTCTCTGTGCTCTCAGTGTGCTGAAACCCCACAGTGATTCAACATGGTGTGAACCTATTTTCCATACATTATGGACATAAATTCCAAATCAATCAGCTTGAAGAGGTCAAGGTTGTTGGCTCCAAGGAAGGCAAACAGGGCGGGAGGTGCGGGACCTGCTATTTTCATAACAAATCTTCTAGAAGCATTCCACCTTTTTTAAAAAATAAATTTATTTATTATTTATTTATTTATTTTTGGGCTGGGTTGGGTCTTTGTTGCTGCACGTGGGCTTTTCTTTAGTTGTGGTGAGCGGGGGCTACTCTGTTGTGGTGTGCGGGCTTCTCATTGCAGTGGCTTCTCTTGTTTCAGAGCAAGGGCTCTAGGCGCGTGGGCTCAGTAGTTGTGGCACACGGGCTCAGTAGTTGTGGCTCGCGGGCTCTAGAGCGCAGGCTCAGTAGTTGTGGCACATGGAGTTAGTTGCTCTGCAGCATGTGGGATCTTCCTGGACCATGGCTCGAACCCGTGTGCCCTGTATTGGCAGGTGGATTCTTAACCACTGCGTCACCAGGGAAGTCCCTGAATATGACCATTTTTGTGCATGTATAGCTTTGATGAAAAATAAAAACTCAAACTGAAGGAGCCTGGGTTGGGGGTAAGGCAGGCCTGGGTTTCAATCTTGAATCTGTAACTTGGTTAGCAGGGTGTCTATGAATTACACAATATCTCTGAACCTCAGGGTTTGTTTTTTTTTGTCTTTATCATTGTTCTTTTAGTTAATTAATTAAGTTTTTAAAATTGAAGTATAGTTGATTTACAATGTTGTGTTAGTTTCTGGTGTATAGCAGAGCGATTTACTTATACATATATATGCATTTTCTTTTTCATATTCTTTTCCATTATGGTTTATTATAGTTCCCTGTGCTATACAGTAAGACCTTGTTGTTTATTAATTTTATATATAGTAGTTTGTATCTGCTAATCCCAAACTCCTAATTTATCCCTCCCCACCCCCTTTCCCCTTTGTTTTCTATGTCTGTGAGTCTGTTTCTGTTTCGTAAATAAATTCGTGTTGTATTTTAGATTCCACACATAAGTGATATCATATGACATTTATCTTTCTCTTTCTGACTTACTTCACTTAGTATGATAATCTCTAGGTCCATCCATGTTGCTGAAAGTGGCATTATTTCATTCTTTTTTATGGCTGAGTAATATTCCATTATATATATCTACCATATCATCTTTATCCATTTATCTGTTGATGGACATTTAGGTTGTTTCCAAGTGCTGCTATGAACATTGGGTTGCATGTATCTTTTCGAATTATAGTTTTCTCTGAATATATTCCCTGAAGTGGGATTGCTGGATCATATGGTAACTCTACTTTTAGTTTTTAAAAAATTCACCCCCCCTCCCTTTTTTTAACAAACCCTGTATTGAGGGATGACTTTCAATAGCTCACAGCAAGGGAGCTGCTCTGCTACGTATGAAACCCTGACCCAGAAGCAGATCGTCTACAAATGGTTTTGCACCAGGTTCCCCACGAACGTGCTGCATGTGACAGGTGCTATTTTTAGTTTTTTAAGAGACTTCCACACTGTTTTCCATAGTGGCTGCACCAATTTACATTCCCACCAGCAGTGTAGGAGGGTCCCCTTTTCTCCACACCCTCTCCAGCATTTTGAACCTCAGTTTTAAAACCTCAAATGCCAGGGGGAGGGGAGGTATTTCCACTTTGTCCGGATCACGTGGTTGTGTGATAGAGGATGCAGAAGATTTTGTAAGCTGTGAAGAGTGAACAGGAAGAGTTAGCATCCCTGAAAATACATAGATGAGCTGGGGTGGCTGCTGACATGGCGGCTACGTTTCCAGCTGCCAGAGGACCTTGGGTAAATCAAGAGGGTGTTATTTTCTGCAGTCCAGCCTTTCCCTCCCTCCTCTTCCTTCATTCTCTGCTAGTAGAGAAAGACCAGTTTGTTCTATGTGGTAGAAAGTGGGCCTCAGTCAAATTCTCGCCTTGGCTGGGCCCCACTGTTAACCTGTGGTACTGAGTTAATCCCCCAGCCCTCAGTCAGGGGGCTTCCTCCCAGTTGTGTGCCCCTCACACCCTCATTCTCCAGCTTCCAAATCTGCTCTTCCAAAGCCACTTTCTCCTGGGAACTGAGCCTGGAATTTAGGGAGCCTGCCACCAGACTTCCCCAAAGTGTGGAGAAGCAAATTGAAGATGATAGCATCAAACTTTCTCTCTTAATTAAGATACTTGTGTATACATGAAGGAGCATCAGTTGTTTTTGTCTCAAAGCAGACTGGCTGGAGTGCTGACTTGAGAATGGTTCTGGTGCTGAGCTCAACGAAAAGGAGTATGGTGGTTAATTAATATTAATGGACAATTAATGGGCAAGCCCACCATGTACTTGTCATCCCTGATAGCAATGATTTTTTTTATTAGGGTATAACCTTCAGAAAGAGCACAATTTTAAGTGTATAATTTGGTGTTTCTTTTTTTTAAAGTTTATTTATTTATTTATTTATAGCTGCGCTGGATCTTCGTTGCTGCGCATGGGCTTTCTCTAGTTGTGGTGAGTGGGGGCTACCCTTCGTTGTGGTGTTCAGACCTCTCATTGCAGTGGTTTCTCTTGTGGAGCATGGGCTCTAGGTGCGCGGGCTTCAGTAGTTGTGGCACACGGGCTTAGTTGTTCTGCAGCATGTGGAATCTTCCCGGACCAGGGCTTGAACCCGTGTCCCCTGCATTGGTGGGCAGATTCTTAACCACTGCGCCACCAGGGAAGTCCCAACTTGGTGTATTTTTACACACACACACACACACACGCACACGCACACGCACACTACCACCACTTAGATCAAAATACAGAATATTTCTAGAAGCCCAGAGTCTCTGTTATGCCCCTTTTCGTCACTGTTCTCTCAAACACAACCATTATTTTGATTTCTATCACCATTGATTAGTTTTGCTTGTGTTTTGCTTCATGTAAATTGAGTTAAACATTATGTATTCATGTATCTACCTTCATTCACTCAGCATAATGCCCGTGTGATTCATTCATGTTTCCACGTGGTTTGTTCTTGCTCATTATTCCATTGTGTGGATCCACCACAATGTATTTATCCATTCTGTTGCTGAATGTTTGAGTCATTTCCAAGCTTGGGCTATTATGAATGAGGCTGCTATAAATATTCTTGTATACATTGTTTGGTGGACTACACCCTTCATTTTTGTTAGGTATTGTTATGGACTGAACATTTGTGTCCCCCCAAATTCATGTGTTGAAGATCTAACCCCTAATGTGATGGTATTAGGAGGTGGAGACTTTGGAAGGCAATTAGGTTTAGATGAGGTCATAAGGGTGGAGCCCCCAAGATGGGATTAGTGTCCTCACAAGAAGTGGAAGAGACACCAGACCTTCTTATTTGCCATGTGAAGATACTGCAGGAAGGCAGCCAGGAAGAGGGACCTGCCCTTCTACCACTTGCACTTGGACTTCCCAGCCTCCAGAACTGTGAGAAAAAAATGCCTTGTTCAAGCCACCCAGTCTATCCAGTCTACTGTATTTTGTTATAGCTGCCAAAGCTAAGACAGTAATCTATATCTATATCTCCAGGAGAGAACTTACTGGATCATAGGGTACATGAATGTTTAGCTGTATTTCTACTCACAAAGCACTGAATTGCATCAAATATGAACAGTCTCCCTCAGGGAGCTGTTGAACTCAGACTCTGACTCTGAGGTATGATATCAGGAGCAAGACTTAAAGAAAAGCAACACCCATACAACCAGGCAGCTCATCCTCTAAACTTTCACTATTTTCATATTTTTGCAATATTTCCTATTTTCAATTACTTAATTGAGCTTTGTTTTCTGCAGGCTTGAATAATTCTTGAATTCCCTCTAATTCTTTCCTGATTTTTCAGGGATTTGTCTAGGCTTGTTTTGCCACATGTCAAATCTTCAGCTCCTGGTTAGATGTCCTAGAGCTGACCTTGTCTATAAAAGGCATGAGATACCTCCCTACTCCACTGATCATTTCTCTGTGCCTAGAAACTGTTTTTTCCCATTCAGAAGCAAATAATTTCTCTAAAAAAAAATGACATCTTTAACCTTAGCTCTTTGTTTTTTTTGAAATAATTGCTGCTGTATGTACAGTTTGTATTGAAGGCTTGTGTTTGCTGACTAAATACTTCCGGCTGTAGAAAACTCCTGACTTATAAACTTGCTTCTAATTTTAACAAGGATCACACTTCTTGTTTCAGTAATACAGGGCCTTGTTCATGGTGGATGCACATAAATATGAATTGAATGAACTTAATGAAAATAATTTAAGAAAACATTACATAGACTGAAATAGAGGCTATGGAAGTTTCCTTCCAACTCTAAGGTTTTAAGGCAAAGCCCTCAGGTGATTTTCTCACCCGAAGCCCCTGGGGGTGGGCAGCTGGAGGCAGCAGAACTTATTTTCACTGCAAAAAGGAGTGGAGCTGCCTGGGTGACCCTCTCCAGACAGCTGGGTCGGGTCTATTTATCCAGACTCGAGCTGCTCTGGCTGGGAACAACTGTTATTATTCCTGGATTTATAAATTTTGTCTTTCCTCAAAGACTGAGGACCTCAGTTTCTTATCCCAGTTCATCTTAATTTCACAAACATTTATTGAGCATTTACTAAGTTCCAGGTACCGGGGTGGGTGCTAGACTGTAAACATGAATGGCACGAAAGCTGATTAGATAGGCGGGAAGGCAGACACACTCTCAATATACAAATTGTGGTGAGGTAAGGAGAGGGCATTTCTCCCCTGTCCCCATCAGCTCGTGACCTGGGTCCCTTACTTCTCCTCTACTTCCTTACCTGTAAAATGGGGGCATTGCAATGCTTATCTCTGGAGAAGTGTTATACTGTGCTATGCTGCAGTGCTATGCATCTGTCCCCACCGAGGGAAACAGGACAGAATGGCTGGGCTGCTGGACTTATTCATAGAGCTGGACCAACCCGGAGCTTGCCTGGGTGCAAGTGTGCCCTCAGTCTCACGCAGATGGTGCCTCAAATCTCCCAGAGGGGCTCTGTGCCGCCCGCTCCCACCCCCGTTCGTCCAGAGGCGCTGTTCTGCTGGATCCAACAAAAGCCGTTGGTTTCGCTTTGCTCCGAGACCCGCTTAGCAGACGTCCCCACCCTCAGGCGCCGGGCCAGACGGCCCCACCCCACCCTTGCACGTCCCGCCTCCCTCGCCCTTCTCTCTGCCCTGGGAACCCACGGCAGCGCCCCATGCGCTTCCCGCCAGGCAGAGCCCAAAGGGGGCAAGTGTCTCTGAGCCCTCTCAGGACCCTAGGTGCCAGGCCACTGCCCCGGCCAGCCCAGGCCAGTTGAAAAATGTTCACTGAAGACGCTGAGAGACCCTCCAAGGACACAAACTGGCTTGGCAGAAGCGCAAAGCAGCCTAAATCAGTTTAAAAAATTGTCCTGCCCTCCCTGAAAACCCCTTCAAGCCTTTCCTACTCCCCCTCCCCTAGTCCCTCACAGTTTAAATACCGCGCAGGTTGTTTCCACTCGCAATGGGTCCTTTACACCGTCGTCTGGCCGTTGCAGACACGAGCCCACCCACCGGCCGGGGGTTGAGAATGCAGCCTTGCCCCCGCTCCCGCACCCAGCTGGATAACCCAGGAAGCAGCTCGCTCTAAGCCTCGGATTCTGTCTGTACGTAGGGATAACAGCACCTCCCCTGCAGGGTTACCTGCCGATGATTCATGTCATGTACAGCAGATAGTGCTGTCAGGTGGGGTGCAGAGAAGTGGTTAAAGGTGTGACATCTGGAGTCAGATTGCCTGCGTTCAAGTCCAAATCCCCTACCCTGTGGGTGATCTATGGTGAGCAAGTTATTTAATCTCTGGGTGGCAGTCCCTGTTAGTGATCATTATTGTTTTTATCAGTTATTGGGCCCATCCTGGGCAGCAGGAGACAAGGACCAGCGGGAGGACAGGGCATTCTGGGCCACATCTTCTCCCTTAACTGAGCCATAACTTATTTTTTGTTGTGGTAAATATATAAAAATTGTTTAAAATGCCATTTTAACCATTTTTAAAGTGTACAATTCAGTGGTATTAATTATACCCATAATGCTGCACAACTATCACCACTATTTCCAAAACTTTTCTTCCCTCCAAACGGAAACTGCCCAGTAAGCAGTAACTTCCCGTCCCCGCTCCCTCTGGCCCCTGGTAACCTCTAGTCTGCTGTCTGTTTCTATGAATTTGCCTGTTCTAGATATTTCATACAAGACATCACTTATTTTTTAAGCACCCTCTGCAGATCTATAGCAGCTCTGTCAGTGCAGAAACGTAAAATGTGTTATTTAGCATTTATTTGCTCATAAAATCATTCGACTTGGTATATTAAGCTTAGTGGTAATTTTATTCAGGCAATAATTACAGATTTAGTAATTACATTTTTTTTTTTTTTTTTTTTGCGATACGCGGGCCTCTCACTGTTGCGGCCTCTCCCACTGTGGAGCACAGGCTCCGGACGCACAGGCTTAGCGGCCATGGCTCACGGGCCCAGCCGCTCCGTGGCACGTGGGATCTTCCCGGACCGGGGCACGAACCCGTGTCCCCTGCATCGGCAGGCGGACTCTCAACCACTGCGCCACCAGGGAAGCCCAGTAATTACATTTTTATTTATAAAATAATGTTTAAATTTTTTGCTTATAGGCTGTTTATTGTAGAAAATGTGGGAAATAGAGAAGAGTATAAAGGAAGAGGTTAAAAATCACCTATAATTCTAATGATGTTACCATTTTGGTGTTTTTTAAAAAAGAAATTAGATTTACAATGAAATGCATTTAATGTTTTTAGGCTATGAGCTGCTGAACTTAGGTTTTTGTTCAGTTTGAGAAGGATTACTACATTTGAGATTAGAAGACCCCACCCATGGTCTATGAAGACAAGGAAAGCTCGAAGAATATCTGGACTTTGTGTCGGTTACATTGCTAGGCAGACCCAGAAAGCATCATTTGCAGAAGGAGCTGAGGAAAAAGGAGAGAAGGCAGTCCTACAAAATCAATTATATAGTGTTTGTCGAAGGAATTTTCTCTAGACAGACCTTTTCCCTAACCTAAAACTCTTACGAGTTTTGGGTGTTTTTGAAAAGAACACACTTTCCACATGCCAGGACAGCATAAGACACTTTTGTAGGTACTTTCCATTAATTCCCACACCCTCTTTAGGAGGTGGATCTTATCCCCATTTTACATCACACCTCTGCCACCCATGTGCTGTGTGACCTTGGGTAAGTCTCTAAACCTCTCTGTGCTTTTGACATCCTCATTTGTAAAAATAGTACCTACCTCATAAGTTTGTTGGGAGGATTAAATGATTTAGTATGCAAAGCTCTTGAAATATAAGCCCTTGGAATTTATAGGCACAATGGAAGTGTTAGCTGTTAGGATTATTCTTTACAGATGAGGCCTCCAAGACACGAGGGGATTAATGAGCTCCCAGATGCCAATTTTTGTCATTTTCTTGGACTTTGGAGGACTGCAGCCTGGCTCCAATAGAGAAGGCTGCCTCCTCCTTCTCATGTGGGTGTTTAGGGTTTACGATGTGCTTCCAAACAAGGCCTTCTCTCTCCCATATGCCACAGGAGGCAGAAGTGGCTGAATCAGAGGACTAGCAGAGGAGAGAAAAGCAATCATATCTCACTCCTCTGTTTAACGCCCCCAGGTGGCTTCCAAGTCCCCTCAGGATTCAGCCCAATTCCTTAACAGATTTACTCAGCCCTTTTGGATCTGCCTCTGCTAGACTACCACCCCAGTCTCATCGCCCTCTTGAAAAATCTTCTTCCAATCGTGCCAAAGCGTCCTGTGCCTGTTCTTGCTTCTGGGCCGTCTCCTACTCTTTTCCCTCTGTCTGGAACGCTCTTCCCTTACTTCTGCTGGCCTGGCTAATTCCTAGTCATCCTTTAGATCTTTGCTTTTATTCAGTACTGGAAGTCTTCCTTGGCCTCTTAAGTTAGCTGTCCCTCTTGTGGGCTCCCCTCGGCCCCCTACTGCCCCATAAATGCTACTGGTACAGGTGGAGTGGTGGATGCTGCAATGCAGTGCCTGGATCTGCCTCCAGAAATGAAGGACTTATCCCCCAGCTGCTGGAGGAGTTGCCCAAGGATGGCCATCAGCTGTCAGCCCTCGCCCTTAGCTGAAGAATACTGCCTTACCCAAGGTTACACCTCCTTCCAGGGGCAGCCCTCGTCCAGTCTGGTCAATGCCATTGGATAAAGGCCCAGCACTCTTGCCACATTTGGAACAGCTCCAGAGGTTCATCTCATCTTCAGTACTTCCTGTAAAGCTGCCATTGAAACAGCATCACAGCTCAGCATTGCCCTCTGCCCGACCATGCCCTTTCCCCTCCCTCCCACGGCAGCGACCCTGAGAGCATTCCCTAATAAATACTCTGCAAGCTCCTCTCCAACCCAGAGGCTCTTCCCAGGGAACCCAACCTGTGTCATGTACTGACCATTTGCAGCTGCCCACTGGCTCATGTATGCCCCCAGGATAACATCCCAGGGTCTCAGCCTGGCCTCCCGTCCCTCAGCATCCTACTCTTTCCCCACCACTCCATCTTGTGCCACCCCAAGGAACAAATGTGCCTCTTCATTGCTCCGACTTTGGAGGCCTGCCTTTTCTGCACCTTTATTCTCAAGATCCCCCCTCTCCAGAATGACGCCCCTACACTTTAGTAAAAAATACTTATTCCCCACATTTTCCATGTGCCAGGCCCTGAACAGGCATTAGGGAACAAGATAGATGCAAACCTGTCGCTTCAGCCCAGGCGGGAGGAGAGATAGATAAACAAGTAATTACAAATGACAGTTTCGTGCTCTGAGGGGAGGTGCAGGGAGCCAGGAGATCACACGACAGGGCAGGGGCTGACCTAACCCCTAAGCGGCTCAGGGAGGGCTTCCCTGAGGAGGTGCTGCTTAGGATGAGGAGGACCCAGTCAGGCTGAGAATGACAGGAAGGGCATCCAGCGTAGGGACTGTCACGCACAGAGGGTGGGAGGTGCTTCTTCAACTGAAAGAAGCCCCTCGAGGCTGAGGCCACTTCCTCTCTGGCCAGTTCAGGGCACTCGTCAGAATCATGTGATTGTTTGTGTCTCTCTCCACATCACACTGGAAGTGTTTGGAGGGTACAGAGGATTGCTAAAAGTCTCTCACAAACTTCTGTTTCTGGTCGAGAGGGAGCAATGGGCCAAACTTACCATCTCACCTTAAACAACTAAAGAGCCAGACAAAAATATATGAAACAACCGCTTTTGGATATTGGACAACTGGTCTTATGGGATGATGATTCCTTTAAGAGGGAAAACGAGTGTGGTGATAATTGTCCCCTAGCTTACAGCCCGGAGAGGGTTTCCAGGCCACAGAGCAAGAGGGGCACCCAGGTGGAACCTGGCAGAGTCGAAGGGGAGAGTTCGGGAGGCCGAGGGGGCTAGAGTTCTCAGGGGAGAGGGGGGAGGAAATGGCTGCACAGAGAGAGAGAGCGAGAGAGAGCGACCAGGGATTTCCAGATGGTTCCTCCCTGTGGTGCCCCATCCCACCCCCAGTGCAGAACCATCCTTGGAGCTCCCACAGAGTTGGTGTTCATGCCAGCCAGAGCAGAAAGCCGCCAAATTCACAGGGCATTGGGTAGAGTATTCAGAGAGTGTTGCCTCAGTAGTGGGGAAATCAGCCCTAGACTAAAGACTACTCTGGTCTTGCCTTCAGAAGCTTCAAAGCAAGCCTCAAAAGATCAGATTGTTCCCAAGTAACTTGACTCTGTTCTGGAAAAAAGCCCAACACTAGTTTTTAAAAATACAAGACTATCCAGCACCCTACAAGGTAAAATCCACAATGTCTGGCATTCAGTCTGCAATTCCCAGGATACACAGTAGTAGGAAAATATGGCCCAAAATGAAGAGAAAAAGGAATCAATCAAAACTGACCCAGAAATGATACCGATAATAGAATTCACAGATAGAGCTATTATGACTGTATTCCATATGCTCGAGAAGGTAGAGGGAAACATGAGAAGATACATGGATGATAAAAGAAAGACGCAAATAGATCGTCTAGATATGAAGACCACAATGTCATGGAAAAAATTGTACTAGATGGGAGTAACAGCAGGTTAGTCAGCGCCAAAAAAAAGATAACGAACGTGAAAGCACAGCAAAGGAAACTCACCAAGATGAAACACAGAGAAAAATGAGGCTAAAAAAAAATGACCGGAGGGCTTCCCTGGTGGCGCAGTGGTTGAGAGTCCGCCTGCCGATGCAGGGGACACGGGTTCGTGCCCCGGTCCGGGAAGATCCCACATGCCGCGGAGCGGCTGGGCCCGTGAGCCATGGCCGCTGAGCCTGCGCGTTTGGAGCCTGTGATCTGCAGCGGGAGAGGCCACGGCAGTGAGAGGCCCGCGTAACGCAAAAAACAAAAAAGAAAAAAAAATGACCATAGCATCAGTGAGCTATTGGACAACCTCAAGTGGCCTAATATGTGTGTCAGTGGGGTCCCCAAAGGAGAGAAAAGAGAGGAGGGGAATATAAAAACTTTTGAAGAAACAATGGCTAAAAACTTTTCACATTTGATAAAAACTATGAACCAGATACAAGAAGCCCGATGAACCCCAAGCGAAAATCTCTTATATTCCCGAAGCCTGGCTCACAGTTGGCGAGCGATCAATGTTTGATGAGTGAGTGAGCAAACTGCTGTCTGCACGGACTCTCACCCTGCTCCCCCTTTTCTCTCCTCTTCCCTCTTCCCCTCCCCGCTTTGCTTCTCTCTTGCCCCCGGTGCTTCTCATCTGCCAGAGCTGTCCTGGATGCATATGGTGGCTTCTATAAAGGCCACTGATCTTAAGTCTAGGAGTGTGTCCCAGCTTCAGGCTTTGTCATTGACAGCCTGAAGTGGTCCAGCCTCCTTCAAACTTGAGTACATCAAGGGGGTTAGAGATGAAAGCTAAAATATCCTGAGTTCTGCTGCTATGACCTTCCAGGGACTCCTGCTTCCTCAGTCCCTGTGAGAGTGACAGGGTCAGGAGGAGAGCCCAGGATGGAGTGGATGCTGGGTTCTACCCAGGTGTGGGCCTAGCAGAGCAAGATCCAGCCTCATTCACGGCTCACCCCTGCAACTCCTTTGTGAGGTTAGGCTGGTTGCCTCTGGGCCACCAGCTGGTCAGTGGTGTTTGGATTTGATCATTTATTAATCTCTTTCCAGCTCTGGCATCTTGCGATTGAAGCTAGTGTAACCAGTGTCACCTGGCTCCAGTCGTCCCTGTCCATTCCCCTGTGGCTATCTTCCTCTTTGATGTGTCTCATCCTCACTAAAAGCGTGTGGAAGCTGGAGAGGAGGAGGGAGGCAGGCAAGCCTCAGACCTTTTGTTCCTGCCAGGCCCCTTCCTTCAATGGCTCCCCAGAGTTTTCAGGTCCAAGTGCAAACTCATTAACTCAGCACACTAGGCCTTGATTCTTAGAGCATGGTTTCTGGAACCACCTGCGTCAGCATCATACTGCCTCACCCTCCAGCTTGCTAACAGTGAAGATGCTGATTAAAGGCTTGGGTGGCCCCTAGGAATAGGCGTTTATAATAAGCATCCCCGGGGATTAAAACAATGTATAGGTGGTAATGGGGGGTTAGGTCATACTACACAGGTAAACAAATCCAAACAGTAGGAAAACAACAACAACAATGACATGTACTGAAACTATCCCCCCACCACTACCCAGTCCCCTCCCTGGAAGCCACTGTCTCTCATTTGAGGGATAGTGCATTCCAAGCACACACATATATAGGCCTGTGCTTGGGCACAGGGACAGGCCAGGAGATTCTGAAAGCCCAATAAACCAGAGAATGGCTGCACCAGGGCCTCTGGGATGTGCCCGCATCAGCTCTCTGACCTCTTGCCATCACTCCCCACCTGAACCCCCTGCCGTGCACCAGCCTTACAGAACTTGCTGCAACTCAGCCACTGAGATGCTGCTGCTGTTTGTGTGCCTTACCTCTCGCAGTTCTCTTTGGCCAGAAGGCCTTTCTTCCTCTTTGTTGCCCGCCAATGCCAATTTATCCTTCAAAACTAAGCTCAACTGCCTCTTCTTCCAGGGAGTCTTCCAGCCTTACCCCGTGTCCTACACTCTGGCTTCTCTGCACTTCCGCATTCCCCGTTACCAAACTTATCATGCTGAGTGGGGTTTTCTTTCTGTTCCCCTGCTGGACCGTCAGCTCACTGTGGGGCCATTCGTATTCCCTGTTGAATTGCTGAGTCCCAGTACAATGTACATAGTACATAGATAGTCAATAAATGGTGTTCAATGAATGCTCAAATAGCAGGCATTCTGTCTCATTCTTGCCTTGTGTAGTTTGGAAATCCAAACCAAGGTGAGCCTCACGCAGGCTCTCCACCTTCTTGCGCTCCAGAGGGGCTGGTGGTACAGAAGGCTGGAAGGAGGGCATTTTCTCCCTGAGTCACAGGCAGGAGGGGCTCCTCAAGTCCTGAGCATGTGACGCTGAGGGGATGCAGAGGGGGCTCACACCCCTGGCTTGGAGCCCCAAGTTTCCCCTGGGGGGTCGCCCTGCTGGTGGCCAGTGGGCAGAGCGGGGCTTGGAGGGGCCTTCCTGGCAGAAGCAGTGTGACAGGCCTGCCTCTTCCCCACCCGTGCAGAGGGAGCAGGTGGCCCGGCTGTAGGCAGGGGGTAGGGAGATCCAACAGAGGGAGGGGCATGCGAGAGGAAGCTGAAAAAGCAAGGGGGGTGGGATGGCAGGGGTGTTGCTGGTCAGGTGGCTGTTTAAGGAGGAAATGTGCTGGGAACGTTAATGAGCTGCGTTCATTCATGGTGATCTGCTTCCCCAGTCGGGGAGCCGGCCAGGTTCTGGGGTGGAGGAACTGGGGACGGGAGCCAAGTTGGGGAGCTGCCCGGCTGCTGGGGCAGGGCCTCCCATGATGGGCTGGCAGGGGGAGTCTTTGTCCTGGCTCTGAGGAGCCCTCCTTCCTTCTCCCCTTTAAAGGAAAGGCCAGGCCTTGCCAGGCGGTGACAATTTGGCTCAAGGCCTGCTTGGGACTCACTGTCCATCCTAGTCTGGAAGCTTCTAGGGCAGCGGCTGGCTCTCCGGAGTCACTGGTAGAGCTAATCTTCCAGCCCGGCCCCCTCCCCCCCACCCCTCTTGCTTCTCCTCCACCCTGCCAGTCTGAAGCCCCCAGGGCATGTTGCCCATTAATCAACACTCTCATCCTCCCCACATGGGTCCTGGCTTCCGAGGAGCCCTCTGAGGTCATGGGGCCAGGGAGGCACCGCTGGAGCCGAAGGTTGGAGACCAGATGCCTTCAACGGTCTGAGTGCTGGCTGTGACAGGCCTATTAAATGCCAGGTGCTGGGTTAAGTGCCAAAGTGAGGAGATGAGGAAGCCGTGAGGGGTGGGGAGTGGGGGAAGGCTTTGCCCCAGGAGGAGGGTCAGGGAAGGAGCCACATGTGTAAACAGAGCTCCAGCTAAGAGGGGATAAACAGAGCAGCAGGCTCAGGGACTTAACTCCGCCTGAGGCAGCTGGGGAGGACCAGGGAGAGGAAAGGGGCTGAGCGCCCTGTGGAGTGGCGGGGCAGAAGGAATTCGTGAAGGAGAGGGGAGAGGAGGCCCTTGTAGACGGCAGGCAGCCCTGGCTTGACTTGTAGAAGGGTTCCCTAAGATCACACCGCACAGGGACTCCTGAGAAAGCCCCCTCCCCCTGAACTGTCATTGAATTGGTGCTCCAGGACCCATGGCCCTAGTTAGAGGTCATAGATAAAACTGTGAAAACTTTCAAAAGAACTGTCAGAAGCCCATAAAATCAGCCACATTAGTTATGACGTACTGGCCCCGGTTCTATCTGTTTATGACAGTAGAGACACTGCAAATTTTTCATCAAGATGGAAAAGAAAAATGAAGAAAACCCCTGAGGCTTTTGGTACCTGGTGGGTGAGGAAGCTTTAATCTTGTGGGGTCTTTCAGTACCACATCACCAGCTCTGACAGACTGTAGTGTGCTGTGCTTACCCCTGGCACCTCCTGGACCAGCCACCTTTTCCTTCTGGTTTTTTTCCCAAGGAGAAACCCAGGTAGCCACCACCTGTGAGGGGAAGTGCTTCTTTTTTTTTTTTTTCCATCTTCCCAAAAGTTTTTATTTTATATTTTTCACATCTTTATTGGAGTATAATTGCTTCACAATGTTGTGTCAGTTTCTACTGTACAACAAAGTGAAGAGCCGTATGTATACATATATCCCCATATCCCCTCCCTCTTGAGCTTCCCTCCCACCCTCCCTATCCCACCCCTCTAGGTCGTCACAAAGAAAAGATCGAGCTGATCTCCCTGTGCTATGCAGCAGCTTCCACTAGCCATCCATTTCACATTTGGTAGTGTGTATATGTCCATGCTACTCTCTCACTTCATCCCAGCTTACCCTTCCCCCTCTCCGTGTCCTCAAGTCTGTTCTCTACATCTGCGTCTTTATTCCTGCCCTGCCACTAGGCTCATCAGTACTGCTTTTTTAGTTTCCATATATGCGTTAGCATACGGTATTTGTTTTTCTCTTTCTGACTTCGAAGTGCTTCTTGACCTGTTCAACTACTCTTCTTGCTGGGCTCTAAGCAACCGTGACAGGGGCCCCAACTGATGGACAAACAATGTATGGGTCCTATGGTACCAACAAACCACAGCTCTCCTTGATTTGGCAGAGGTCCTTATCTTTTTTGGGTTGAGGTCAATCCTCTCTCCACCTGGATTTCCTGTTCACACCCATGACCATATCGGTCTTACAGTGAGCAAAGTGCCTGCCTAGAGGACTGTGAAAGCCCAGGGTCTGATGTGGGTGGCCTGTGGTGCTTCTCTTCAAGCCCTTTCCTGGTCTTCTCAGTGGTCCTTTCATGACAGGACTGAATATTCGTTTTCATCTGTTTTCACCTGTCACAAATGGAGGAACCCTGGTGTGAGCACACTAGGGTATCTGCTGAATTTCCAAACCCCACTGATATTCTGGGAAGCCAGGGTAGCCCGATGGGCAGAAATAACATCTCCCGGCTGTGCAACTGTTCAAATCAGGGTCACTATCACTCTGGGGGGAGTCAACTTCCGCACTCCCCTTGGAGAAGTGGGCTTGCTGCCATCTTGTCAGAGACTGCGTTGAGGGAAGGGAGGAGGCTTGCTGGGCCGAGGGCTTTGGTGCACCGCCCACTCCCCAGCCCCCTCCGCCCAGTGCTCTTGTTCCACCCTCAAGGTCCCAGGCTAAGTGAAGTAGGTGGCTTGGAGAGGTCACCTGGGGCTCGGGGCTTCCTTTCACCAAGAATTGAAAAAGCAAGTCTGGTGGGGCCCTAGAACCGTTTCAGCCGTCGGGGAGAGCGTATCTGTGGCCTGGGGAAGGGGTCCAGGCAGCAAAATAAGATCCCCTCCCCCCTCTCTGGACCAGCAGCTGGGACTGCGGGAGCCGGGGTGCGTGCGTCTAAGTGTGCGCATCCTCGCTCTGTGTGTGTGCGTGTGTGTGTGTGTGTGTGTGTGTAGAGAGAGCTGGAGAGGGTCGCGACCTGACGGGTCCAACTGTGTGCTCCCCTTCCCCCCGCAGCCTCTGCCCGCTCTCGGAGGTTCCACCTTTGAAAGTGTAAGCTGCTAGCAGCGGCAGCCGAGTGGTCGTCGGGACGCGGGGGCGGGGAGGGGAGGAGGAGTCTGGCTCTGGTTGTGTGCGTTTCGTTTGATGGATGACTGCTGGGTGGGAGCGAGCGTGCGGGTGTGAGTGTGAGTGTGTGTGTGTGTGTGTGTGCGCGCACGCGGGGCCTGCCCATTTTCCTCCTCGCAGTAGTCAGTTGGGAGCTGGAGAGAGGGAGGGAGACGCAGCCCGCGAGAAACCGGAGAGGAGCCGAGCGCCCTCCGCCCGAGGCGCCCTCCCTTCGTCCGCGCACAGGCGCCGTCGCTTGGAGGAGCAAGGTGCCACCCAGCCCTCAAAGGCGCAGCGTACAAACCCGCGGTCTCTTCGGTGGCTCTGCCCCGGGACTGCACCTGGAGGCCACCCCGGACGGGGATGGTAAGCGGCTCCTGCCGTCTGGCAAGCAAGCGGGACGCGGTGCGGGCACCATGACGCTGACGACCTGGAGGGGGCCCTCGGCGGGGCTTGTCCGGCCCGAGCTCTGGCTGCTGCTGTGGGCAGCCGCGTGGCGCCTGGGCGCCACGGCGTGCCCCGCCCTCTGCACCTGCACTGGCACCACTGTGGACTGCCACGGCACGGGGCTGCAGGCCGTCCCCAAGAACATTCCACGGAACACGGAGCGCCTGTGAGTATGGCCCTCATCCGCAGCCCGCGGGGAGCCTCGAGGTTGCCCTCCCACCCCGATGCAATTCAGGGCTAAAGGTGGGGGCAGGACCGTAGGGGCCTGGGCTCTGCAGCCAATAAATGAGTCAGTGCTTGCCAGGGTCCTTCCCGAGCCAGGAGCCAGGAGCGCCAATGTTTCCCTTTCTTGGGATTCAGAGGGCCCTCGCGGGGCTGCCAGCTCCCATCCTCACACCTGCATCCTGCGCTCAGCACGGCAGGCCTTCCCACTGCGCCAGCACTTTATTTCTCCAGGGTGTCTGGGAATTGGTGCCAGAAAGCCTTCCTGGCACCCAGGAGGGAAGCTCACACTCAGCAGGCACCATGTCTCCGTTTGGGCACATGGGGCTTGGGCTGTGTTCTGAGTGGGAGGTGTGCATTTGAGCTCTGAGGGCTTGTAGGCTGGTGATGGGCAGCAGGATGGGATGGAGTTGAAGGTCCTAGTCTCCCCCTTTCTCCCCATTGTTTGCCTCAGAGTCTTAGAATTTTTTCCTTCCAGATGTGAGGCATTTGTCCCCTACTACACATCCAGCCATCCCCAACCCAGGCAGACAGTGGACCTGAGGGATTTGGGTTTGAGCCTTGGGGTATGTTACATTCAGCACACAGAGAGGGGTAGATTATGACCTGGACAAGGAGCCCGTAAATAATGCTGAGAGGTCGGGAGCTTGGAGTGGGAGATACGAGGTTAAAGATATTGACCATGATAAGTCATAAAAACCATCATTTCTCTTACGCTGTTGTCACTCACTTCTAAATTCTTGAGAAAACTTGGCCCTTTCTAGACTCACCAAATTTTGTAGAATGTGTGTGTGTGTGTGTGTGTGGGGGGGTGGGATTAGCATGTGTGTGTGTTTATAGACATATATAATTTGTTTTCCCAGATTCTCTTGCAGAATGTGTATCTGCATGAATTCCTGGTCTCTGTGGTGTCACCTCAGCAGTGTGAGCCTGGGAGAGCCCGTGTACATGGGTTGTGTGTGCAGATTTTTGGTCTCATGCAGGGCCTTTTATTTTTTTATTCAAAATTTTTTATTATTTATTAATTTATTTTTTGGCTGCGTTGGGTCTTCGTTGCTTCGTGTGGGCTTTCTCTAGTTACGGCGAGCGGGGGCTACTCTTGTTGTGGTGCAGGGCGTCTCATGGTGGTGGCTTCTCTTGTTGCGGAGCATGGGCTCTAGGCCCATGGGCTTCGCTAGTTGTGGCTCACAGGCTCTAGAGCGCAGGCTCAGTAGTTGTGGCTCATGGGCTCAGTTGCTCTGTGGCACGTGGGATCTTCCCGGACCAGGGCTTGAACCCGTGTCCCCTGCATTGGCAGGCGGATTCTTAACCACTGCGCCGCTTGGGAAGTCCCTCATGAAGGGCCTTTGTGCCGCTTGCGGAGGTGGCTGCCTTGGGGGATTTTTGAGCTGGACTTCGGAGGAGGCTGCTGGCCCCTTTGAAATCTGCCTTCTCCTTCTTCTCACACTCCTGGGTCCCTGCAGTGGCTCTCAGGAAAGGCGTACAGATTTTGAGAACTTTTGAGCGTATTTTCATGACTCTCAACTGGTCAGAGGCAGAAATCTGGCCCTGGGAAGAACTGTCTCCTGGATCAAACTCCGTACCAAGGTCAGCAATTAGCACGTTTGCCCCAGACTCTTCTTGGCTGAGACTGAAAAATTCCCTGGGAGGTTTCGGAAAATTTGCAATCTAGATGGGAATCAGTGTGTGTGTGTGTGTGTGTGTGTGTGTGTGTGTGTGTGTGTGTGTGTGTGTGTTGTGGCACTGCATGGGGAGAAGTTGGAACAAACAGAGATTCCTTGGGGATCCTGTGTGGCCCTGGAGAGGGACGGAGGGTCAGAAATCTGTCTAAAGGACCCCTGAGACTGCAGGGTCACCCTCCATGTTCCCTCTGGACCTCATCTCTGTTCCTTTGCCTTGTCCTCGGGGCATTTCTCCTGCAGCTGTTACCCTGGTAGCAGCCTAGGTCTGAGAATTTTAGCCCCTCTCCTTTGCTTTTGGATCTGAATTTTGAAATCATTTCATTTCTTGCTCTCTCTCCACCTTTAGTTTTGAGGGTAGTATCTGTTTTGACTTTGATGAACTCTAGCTCTTTTGCAATCAGAGTGAGATGGAAGTGAAATTTCCTGGTATAAAGTCAGTTATTTGCTGTGTGACCTTGGGCAAGTGACTTAACTTCTCTGAGCCTTAGTTGCTTTCTATCAGGAAAATGAGGCTGCTGATACGTAAGGTCTCTGGTTCTTGTGAGGACTGAAGGTAATGTATGGGAAGTTCTTGGTACATTATGATGCTTGCTGAGAGCCAATGTTATAATAGGATCAGGAGAAGAGTCTTGTTACTTAATTCAGCAAGTGTTTGTGGAGCCCGTAAATGCCCTGGGTGCTGAGGCTCCAGCTGGGAGTGAGCAAGTCCCTGCCCTGAAGGGATGTACAGTTGAGAGGACCGGGCAGGTGCACCTAACTGTAAGCTCTGGCAGTGTAATGGGGCTGTGGGGAGGAAGCTTTGGGATTAGAAGCCCTTTTCTGGGGTGAAGGAGCTTCCAGAGGATGGACCATTTTATGAAGGTACTTTGGGACTCAACAGTGGTTGGGTCGGATTTTGCCAAGTAGAGAGGGCAGGCAGCCCAGACAGGGCATGCAGGAGCAAAAAGTTTGAAGATGGGAGTGTGGCCGGCCTGCTGGGAGAATGGACCAGCTTTGCCCTGGGTCTGAAACATGCTGTGGAGTGGAATGTGATGGGATTTGAGACTGGGAAGGTTGGGAAGGGTCAGGAAGGCCTTTCTCTATCTGGATTTTTCCTTTAGAGACTTCAGGGTTCAGATCCAGGGGTAAGTCATCAGGTCTGACCTTTGCTGTGTGCGAAACTTCTTGGATTGGGAAAGGCTGGAGAAAGCAGAGGGAGCCTGCCTTTTCAACAGGCAGGCCGTGAAAGAGCCGTTTGAAGAGGAAAAGAACATCCTGAAAAGAGGCCTTGAGCAGGCTCAAAATAACTGTGGCATATGCTCTGTCTAATCAATATGGGTGTCGTGCAGTATCAGAGCCTGAAACAGTGGCTTCTTCCGAGGCTGTGAAATTTTTATAGACCGCAGCTGTGCATTCGTTCGCCTTTTGTCTTCTGGGCAGTTTCTCCGGCAGCCTGTGAGGCCCAGCAACTTTATGATCATATATTCCATAACTCCGGGTCCAGCCCGTCTCCCCAAGTGGGAAGAAATTGTCACTGGTTTGCTGCAGGGCCTTCTGGGAAGAGGCTGTGCAGGCTCCAGAGCTGTTGAGGAAATTGGTTCAGCCAGAGGGACTGTGGGGCTGTTGGGCGGGTGGGGAAGGGATGCTGAGTAATTCACTGCAGTGGAACAACTGAAGTCCAGTGCAGGGTTGGGAGTGTGGTAGAGGAGGCCTGGGGGCTTGTCTCTTTGCAGGGCCCAGACTCAGAGGGGCCCAGCCATGGCCACTATCGTTTTTTCTTCCACTCAAGGACCTTTCAGTTGGGTTTTTTTTTTCTAATTTAAAAAAGTATTTAGGAGAGTGTGATGAGAGAGTGCAGTGTGTGTGGACACCACTTCTCCCCTCCACCCTGGACACTTGTATTCCAGACTTGCCGCGGATGCCCCTTGTGGGTGCAGGATGCAGAGAGGAGAGAGGCCTGAGGATGGAGAGAGGGCCCTGGGAGGCCTGCTGGCTTCTGTTTGCCTCCAGGTCCAGCACTTTCTCCTGCTCTTTGGGCCATGGGGGCCTACACTCCTGCCTTCCTCGGTATGTCCACTTGCCTCCTGGCCAGTTTGTCCACTGCCCTAGCTCCCTGCCCGCTGCTGAGGCCTGGGAAGCCCATGCCTTCTCCCAGCTTAGCCCTGAGTCTGGAGGCCCTGTTCAATGCGGGTGGGTGGTTTCGACCAAGGAAGGCTGCCCAAGGCACCCCCAGGCTGATTGTCTGGGAGCCTGGTTGGAATTCCAAACATTGATTGGATGGTGGCTGTAGTGAGAGGGGTCAGAGGGCCAGACAGAAGCCACGTCTGCCACCGGGGCCTGGCCGGCCTGGGCTCTCTGAGCAGGACTCGATGGGCTCCGGCAGTAGAGACGCACGTGGTGCAGGGGGAGTTGCCTCCTGGTGAAGCTCGTGTCTCTAGTAGCAGGTGCACTGGGCTTATTGCTGGGCTCTGAGTGACTGGTGGTACGGCCCGGTGCTGCCACTCCATGTGACCTGAGACCCAGTTTCCCCATCTGTAAAAGGGGATGACAGTTGCAGGTTGATGGTGAGGACTAAGTGAGTGCGTGCATGTAGAGGGCCTGCAGGCGTGTTTGGCACATGGTGGGTGTTCTGCCTCCGGGGAGAGTGATACCCTACCTCATAGGGTTTTTGCCAGGATTCACTCATTCTATGTGTGTGAAAATGCTTTGTGACTCTTAGTTTTACTATTTGAGAAGCTCAGGCTAAAGGCTTGAGGGTTCAGGTGGGGCAGGAGAGAGGGCGGTGGGGGGCAAGCATTTGAGTGTTGGCCGGACTGCAAGCTGGGGTCTGGCTCTCAGAATGCTCCTTCCCTGGACTGTCCCGCGTCCCTTAGGGTTTGGAGACAAGGCGCGGGTCAGTGTCATGCGGGGAGTCTCTGCAGGGTGGATGGCTCTGGAGCCAGACTGCTTGGCTTTTTAGCCCCTCTCTGCCATTCAGCAGCTGGGGGGACCTTGGGCAAGGTATGGGGTTTAATTCACTCATTCAACAGATAGCTGTCTCTTGAAGGTCTGCATGGTGCCGAATGAATAGTCCCGGACAGAAACGGAAACCGCGCCTCTCTCTCCGAGTTTTGGTCCAGCAGGAGAGATGGAGATGAATGACACAATAGGAGGAGAATCACGTAACTGCAAACTGGGATAAGTGCTCTGGAGGAAAGTGTGACTTCTCAGGCCCCCATTTCCTTGCCCATAAAATGGGGATGATGACAGGACCTGCTTCAGAGGGCGGTCCTAAGGATTAAATGTGGTGATGCTGGGAGAAGCACTTTGTACTGGGCCTGGCACACAGCAAGTGCCCAGTAAATGGTAGTATTATTATTGTTATTAAGGTGACAGAGAATTGCAGGGCTGTGAAAGGAACTTGGGTGCCACTCAAGACCGGATCCCAGCACGGCCCTGCTCTCTCTTCCTTCATCAGGCAGCCACTGGGCGCTCTGGATCCCCAGGGATCCTTGGGGCACACGGAGACCGAGCTGCCCCTTTCGCGGTGCCCCCTCTCGGGGGCAGGGGGCTGGCTGCGGTGGCCCAAGCTGCCCGCGGCTGCCAGCAGGGGCGGCTGTGCTCTTTGGGGGCCGGCTGAAGGGCGGCGGGGACAGGCAGCCCCCGCGTTATTGGGAGCAGACGGGAGCTTGGCGGAGCTGCTGTCTCAGTTCTGTGCCGGCATTAGCAGCTCGGCAGGGCTCTTGCTTAATGGGATTTTCTTCCCAAATGCTGTAATTATCGCCATACAAATACTTATTACCCAGAGCAGATGACGGCCGGGCCTTGGGCAGTAGCCAGGGAGCTGGGCTGTGCTCGGGGTGGAGAATTGGCTCCGTTTTTTGAGCTCGAGACTCCTTCCCCTTCTCTCTGGATTCCAGCCTGCCGTGGACAAACAGCTGTGGGGCACCTGCCGTGTGCGAAGTGTCTGCAGAGGTCCAGGGTATGGACTCGCTCCTCTGGGAGCTTGCGGCCTGGTGGGGAGAAAGGTCTGTCTGCGAAAGAACAAATGTGTAAGGATGCCCGTGGGGACGTAGAGCAGGGTGGCAACCAGCACAGCCTTTGCTGTGAGAATGGCCCTGTTTGAATCCCGCCTTCATCAACTACCACCTGAGAGATCTTGGCTGACTCATGAGTGACTCAATTTTCTCATCTGTAAAATGGGAGCAACGTAGCATTTACCTTGTAGGGCTGTGAGTTCAAATGAAATTGTCCATGTAGCGTGGTTAGAATAACGTTGGCACGTAGAAAGTACTCCATCAATGTTAGAGATGAGGAGATGGGAGTGAGACATGGAGGAGGAGATGTATCCCTACAGTGATGGGGAGGTGGGATTTGAACTGGGCCTTGAAGGTTGGGCAGGAATTAGGTGAGTGAGCAGTGAAGCCAGGGCAAGGGAATCTGGGGGCATCCAGAAGTGAGTGCCGTATGTTTGGGAAGGAGATCCAGCTGGTGGGGTGAACGTTTGTGCTGGTGAGTTCTGAGAGAGGAGATTAAAGTAACGGGTAGGTTCAGGCCATGTGGCTGGGGAATGGGGAGCCATCCGAGGGTGTGTGTGTGTGTGTGTGTGTGTGTGTGTGTGTGTGTGTGTAAACTTTTATATTAATTTTTTTTTTACTATTCAGTGATGTTTAACAAATCTAGTTGTGCAAACATCACCACAGTTCAATTTTAGAATATTTTCATCACCCAAAAAGATTCCTTGTGTTCACTGTAATTTTAAATTTTGTTATAATTTCAAACTTACAGAAAAGTTGCAACAAAAGTATATCCCTTATCCAGACTCAATTGTTTATATTTTTCCCCCTTTGCTTTATCATATATTATACGCACACACACCTTTTTTCCTTGAACCATTTAAGAATAGATTGGAGGCATAACTTTTTTCCTCTAAAAGCTTCGGTGTGTATTTTTCTAAGGACAATAAGGCTATGAAAATCAGAAAATTTAATGTCGATACAATACTATTATCTACTCCGTGGTTCATTTTAGAATTTCATGAATTGTGCCAGTAATGCCTTTTGTAGCTATTGTTTTGTTCAGGTTCAGAGTTCTGTCCAGGATCATACGTGGCATCTACTTGTCATGGCTCTTTATTCTCTGTTAATTTGGACCAGTTCCTTAGCCTTTCTTTGTTCTTCTTGACCTTAACATTTTTGAAGAATACTGGCCAGTTATTTTGTAGAATGTCCCTCAATTTGGCTTCATCTGCTTTTTTCTCATGATTGCGTTCAGGTTATGCATTTTTGGCAGGATTGCTAAATGAGCAACGTTGTGCCCTTCTCAGTGGGTCACGTCAGAAGACACGAGATGTCAGTTTGTCCCAATATTGGTGATTTTAGCTCTGATTACTTGGTAATTTGGTGTCAGCCAGGCTTCTCTGCTGAAAAGTTACTATTTTCCCCTTTGTTATTAATAATTGACTTGCACGGAGATACTTCCAGGCCATGTAAGTATCCTGCTCATCAAACTCTCATTCACTAGTTTTGGTTCCACTGATGAGAAATTTGTAACTCCACCATGTCTTCTCTATTTATTAGTTGGTATTCTACTGTAAGAAAGATTGTTTGTAACAGCATGGACTTGTGGATTATTATTTTATTCATTGGGTTATAATTTGTAATAATGTTACTACATTATTTTGATGTTCAGAGTGTCCCACATTTGACCAGTGGGACCCCTTCAAGGTGCTCCCGTGTCCCATTGACAAGACCCTTTAAGCACTTGCCTCCAGGGGTTTTGAGTGGAGAGTAACAAGTGCAAAATGGTGTTTTAATATATTCTGTTTCCTGGCTTTGGTATGGACAATAAATGGAGGGAGAGACCAACTGGTTGGTGGTGGGGAGACCAGTTGGTTATGGTGACTGTGATTTCTGACAGCAGTTTTTCTATCACTGCTGTATTTTTGTTCTTAAAAAAAATTTAAAAAAACTTTTATTTTAAAACAATTTTAGACTTACAGAAAAGTTGCCAAAATAGTACAGAGAGAATTCCCATACACCCTTCACCCAGCTTCCCCTAATGTTAACATCTTTCTTAATCATAGCACGATGATCAAAACCTAGAAATAAACATTGGTACAATACTGTTAGCTAAGCTATAGACTTCATTTGTATTTCACTAGTTTTCTTCCACCAATGTCCTTTTTCTATTACAGGACCCAATCCAGGATCCCACATTGCATTTAATTGTCATTTCTCCTTAGTCTTCTTCAGCCTGTGACAGTTCCTTAGTCTTTCCTTGTTCTTTGTGACCTTGACATTTGTAAAAAGTGCTGGCTAGTTATTTTGTAGACTGCTCTTCGGTTTGTGTTTCTCTGGTGTTTTTTCATGATTGGATTGAGGTTATGCATTTTTGGCAAGAATGCCACGGAGGTGATGTGCCCTTCCCAGAGCATCCTATCAGAGGGTAGATGACATTGATATGTGTCATTGCTGATGATGTTAACCTTGATCTCTTGGTTAAGATGGTGTCTGCCAGGGCTTCCCTGGTGGCTCAGTGGTTGAGAGTCCGCCTGCCGATGCAGGGGACATGGGTTCGCGCCCCGGTCTGGGAAGATCCCACATGCTGTGGAGTGGCTGGGCCCGTGAGCCATGGCCGTTGAGCCTGCGTGTCCGGAGCCTGTGCTCCGCAACGGGAGAGGCCACAACAGTGAGAGGCCTGCATACTGCAAAAAAAAAAAAAGATGGTGTCTGCCAGGTTTCTCCACTATAATGTTATCTTTCCATTTGCAATTAATAAATATTTGCGGGGGGAGATACTTTGAGAGTATGTAATATCCTTTTTGCCCTCAAATTCTCACCTACTAATTTTAGCATCCATTAACGGATCTTGCCTGCAACCATTATTATCCAATTTTTCTTTTCTATTTCCCTCATTGGTTCTACATTTATTAATTGGAATTCTTCTGTAGGGAAAAAAATCTTATTTCTTTTTAAGAAGGTGGTTTGTTGGATGGGTACATTGGGTTTTGAGTTTCCTGAGGGCAGGGACTGTGTCTCATGTATCTTTATGTTTCCATCGCCTCGTACATAGTAGGTGCTCAAAAAAAATGTGTGTTCAATGAGTTTTTTTTTTTTTTAAACCTGTGGTAAGACATTTCATGATTCTGATCCTTGCTTTAGAAAATATGATCATTGTGATAGGCTGAATAATGGTCCTCAAAGATGTCCACATCCTAATCCCTGGAACTTATGAATATGTTACCTTACAGGGCCAAAGGGACTTCGCAGATGTGATTAAGTTAAGGATCTTGAGATGGGATATGATTTTGGATTATATGGGTGGGCTCAACATAATCACAAGGGTCCCTAGAGACAGAGAGGCAGGAGGGTCAGAGTCAGTAGTAGGAGAAATATGACGACAGAAGCAAGAGATTGGAGTGATGCCAAGAAGGGGCCATGAGCCACAGAATGCAGGCGGCCTCTGGATGAAAGAGGCAAGGAGATGGATCCTCCCCTAGAGCCTCCAGAAAGGAATGCAGCCCTGGGAATGTCTTGACTTTAACCTAGCAAGACTGATTTCAGACTTCCGATCTCCAGAACTGTAAGATAATTTGTGTTGTTTTAAGCCACTAAGTATGTGGTAATGTGTTATAACAGCAGCAGGCAACTGTTACAGTCCTCACAGAGTTTGGAGGGTACAGCAGAGGCCAAGGCATGAGAGGAAGCAAGCCTGGACGGAGGCAGAGGGTGCAGAAATAGCAAATGGGAACGTCAGAGCAAATGGGAACGTCACAGGGGACCCTACGGCCCGAGGCTGGGAGGATGATTTTGCAGAGTAAAGTTGGGAGGGTGACTGATCCTGGAGAGAAGCCATGAAGTTAGCTTCTGCCTCTTTTGTTTGAATTACCAATAAACAGCCATGTGAAAAAATGACCCTAGAGGCAGGAATAGGGGATGGTCACTCTGTTGAGTGTTCAGGCTGGAGAGACAGTTGGGAGGGTGTCCTGGGGAAGTAATGGGACCCACGAGGGCAGTGAGACAGAGACGTCACGGGGAATAAAAATCTCCCGGGAAGCTGGTATAAAATGCAGATCCCCAGGCCCATTCCAGAGTAGCTGAGGCAGCAGGTCTTTGGCAAAGGCCATTCAGGTGATTCAGTTGTGGGAGGTGCCCAGGACAGAATCCGAGGAACACTGCTTGGTGCTGGGGTCTCCTGGTGAAGAAAGTACGTCCTTTGAAGACGCAGGAGGACTGCCTTTGGCTTCCACCCACATTCAGAGGGCAGCAGGAAGGGAGGGCCACCAGGCAGCAGCTGGGGGAGGGGCAGGAGGAGCTCCTGTTCACAGGGGAGGCTTGGCCCGACGTTTGTGGATTCCAACCTGGGCGATGCAGTTACTGCTAAAGCCAAAGAAGGCGTCTGGAGATGGTGGGGGGAGGGTTAACAGTGTGGAGAGCAGCCAGTCTGTCTGAGGATGAGGGCCAAGGAACGCTTCTGGAACTGCGACTGGGGGGTCACTGGCAAAGCTGGGCAGAACGGTTTCCTGGGAGAAGTGGAAGGCGGAAGCAGATGGTCGGGAGCGAGTAGGTGGTGAGGAAGTTTGCGGGAGGAGAGAACAAGCACGGGAGCTCCAAGGGGAGCCGCTCAGAGATTGTTTGCAGAGGGCCAGGTGGACTGGAGTCCCACTCGGGGGAGAGGGGGTGGGAGGCGACTGTGGAAAAGAGGAGCCAGAGCTCTGGGTGGGTTGGGGAGGGGAGGACCTATGACAGGTCAAAGAGCAGAGATGGAGAGCATCGAGGAGGGAGTTGTGATGGTGTTGGTGGTCACCATTCAGAGCCCTTACTTTGTGCCCAGGCTCCGAGCCAGGTGCTTTACCCACGTCCACTCTTTCACTCCTCATAACGGTCCTGGGAGGAAGGCATTACAGGTCCCTGAGGGACTGGTTCCTGGAGATCCACCCACCCAGCACCAAATAAGGTTCCAAAATTCCCGATGCTCAAGTCCCTTATATAAAATGGCGTACTATTTGCGTATAACCTACTCACATCCTCTCCTATACTTTAAATAATCTCTAGATTACTTATAATACCTAATAAGAGGTAAATACTACATAAATAGTTGTAAATACAGTGTAAATGATATGCAAATAGTTGCCAGAGCAGGGCAAATTCAAGTTTTGCTTTTTGGAACTTTCTGGAATTTGTTTTTTGTGTGTGGAATATTTTCGATCTATGGTTGGTTGAATCTGTGGCGGTGGAACCCCCAGATAAGGGGGATAAGAGTCTACTGCACTTACCCCTGCTTTGTAGATGAGGAGACGATAAGAGAGGTGGAATCGTCTGCCCTGGCTTAAACAGTCAGCTGGTAAGTGATGCTCTGAGTCTCGAGGCTTTGAGATGTGTTTCTGTTTAAATTTTTTTTTTAAATAAATTTATTTATTTTATTTATTTATTATTTTTGGCTGTGTTGGGTCTTCGTTGCTGCACGCGGGCTTTCTCTAGCTGCGGCGAGCGGGGGCTACTCTTCGTTGCAGTGCGCGGGCTTCTCATTGTGGTGGCTTCTCTTGTTGTGGAGCACGGGCTCTAGGCACGCGGGCTTCAGTAGTTGCGGCTTGCGGGCTCTAGAGCGCAGGCTCAGTAGTTGTGGCACAGGGGCTTAGTTGTTCCGTGGCATGTGGGTTCTTCCCGGACCAGAGCTCGAACCCATGTCCCCTGCACTGGCAGGTGGATTCTTAAGCACTGTGCCACCAGGGAAGCCCTGTGTTTAATTTTTAAATTTGACTACCACTCCACACATCTTAATAAGGCTTGGCTTCATTCATTCATTCATCAGACATTCATTTAACACCTACAAAACCTCTGTCGGGGCTTAGCACTAGGACATAAAGGGAAATTGGCCAAGATTGATTCCTTCCTGCATGTGTTTACAGTGTGGACCCAAGTTGCAGGCTGGCACAGGGAGGGGTGTCCAGCCTAGGGGTGGGGGGTGGTGAGCAGAGTTGGGGGATGTGAGGAGGTGGTGTTGCAGGTTGAGGTCAGGACCAGGGAGTTAGCTGCTGGGTGGCCTCTCAGGGGCCTGGGGTGGGCAGTGAGTGGAGAGGGGGCTGGCAGGCAATGGGCATGGAGGCCTGGTGGCCACCAGGGAGTGGGGCCTGTCTGTAGGGATGTGGTTTTGGGGTGGGCCCCAGACCTGAGAATGGTATTGGCAATAGCAAGGCCAGGCCTCAGTAGTGAAGGAACGGAGGTGCAGTTTGTGCCTCAGAACAGAATGCACCATGGAGTTGGGGTTAAGAGCTGGGCTCTGATCGCCTCCCACCCATTAGGATGGCTACTATAAAAAAACTGGGAAATGACAAATGGTGGCGAGGATGTGGAGAAATTGGAACCATTGTGTGTTGTTTCTGGGAATGTAAAACGGTGCGACTGCTGTGGAAAACAGTATGAAGGTTCCTCAAAAAGTTAAACATAGAATTAGCATATGATCCAGCAAGTTCACTTCTGGGTATATACCCAAAAGAATTGAAAGCAGCGTCTCAAAGGTATTTGTATACTCATGTTCATAGCTGGATTATTCACGATAGCTAAAGGGTGGAAGCAACCCAAGTGTCCACTGATGGATGAATGGATAAACGAAACTTGTAGACATGCAATGGAATATTATTCCGCCTTAAAAAGGAAGGAAATTCTGACACATGCTACACCATGGATGAACCTTGAGGACATTGCAAAATAAGCCAGTCCCCTTATCTGAGGTACCCAGAGTAGTCAAATTCGTAGAGACAGAAAGTAGAATGGTGGTTACCAGGGGATTTGGGAGAGAGGAATGGGAAGTTACTGTTTAACAGGTACAGAGTTTCAGTTTTGCAGAATGAAAAAGTTCTGGAGATCTGTCATACAACAATGTGAATGTACTTAACACTACTGAGCTCTACGCCTTTTCAACCTACTTACCAGCTGGCTGAACTTGAGCTGGTTACTTAAATTCTTTATGCCTCAGTTTCCTCATCTGAAAATCAAGACTGATAGCAAACCTTTGAACCAGGTGGTATTATGAGGCTTAAATGAGCTGGCTTGGCTGTGATAGTATAGATATTGCTAGTACTCAAGCCAAGGAAACAAGATGGGAGCCAGGAGCCTGGGCAGAGCAGGATCCGTAGGAAATCTGCTGTGGTGTGAGGCCCCTGACTACTCATCCCTGGGACTTCTTGATTCATCACGTGGTGGAGGGTGACCCCGGCCCTGGGGTTGGTGCCAGGCCTGTGGGCTCTGCTGAGGGGGTGGAGGAGCCTCTGGATCATGACCCACTGAGGCTTGAGGAAGGCTTGGGGCTGATGGGAGGATGCGCCGGCCTCGGCTGTGATGTGCTGGCAGCAGCCAGGCTCCGTGGGCAGGATAGTTCAGCTTACATTTAGTGAGCAACTGCTGTGTGCCAGGCACCCCCACAGGTGCTGGCTTACAGATGTGGCCTCTGCCTCTCACAGCCTGGCAGGGGAGACTGGCCTTTAAGGCCAGTCATATATACATTTTTATTTTGTAATTTTTTTTTTTTTATTTTGTAATTAAAAATAAAAATTTATTTATTAATTTTTGTCTGCGTTGGGTCTTCGTTGCTGCCCATGGGCTTCCTCTAGTTGTGGTGAGCGGGGGCTACTCTTTGTGGTGGTGCATGGATTTCCCATTTTGGGGAGCACGGGCTTAGTTGCTCTGGGACATGTGGGATCTTCCTGGACCAGAGCTCAAACCCGTGTGCCCTGCATTGGCAGGCGGATTCTTAACCACTGCGCCACCAGGGAAGTCCCCAAAGGACCTCATATTAAATGCACAAATCAAAATGCCAGCTCTGGAGGACGAGCTGAGTGAACACCTGTGGGGAGGGTGGTTTAGAGGAGGGGACATTTAAACTGAGGCCTGAAGGATGTTGGGAGTAAGCCAGCTGTGGGTTACTCTGTGGGCTCTGGATCAGAGCCCAGCCAGCACTGGCAAAGGCCCTGAGGCAGAAGAGCTGGTTGTTGAAAGTGGAGGAGCAGGGTGGCTGAAGCCCTGGGGGCTGGTATTTTCCTAACAAGGGAACTGAGGAAAAATCAGTCTTTTAACCTGTGGGCTATGGAATGGTTGTTGGTAAAACAGCAGTGTCCTCTCTGTGTGAAGCTTTCCTTGGCTGATGTCCATTTGGGGAGAGCATTTCTTAATGAGTGTGGGTTTTTTTTTTTTTGAGTCAGGGAGCAGGGAAACATGGAAAACTCACCCAACCCAGTGCTATTTAGAATATGTCAGTTTGAATGCAAATTTATTCTTGCATTCAAGAAATACTTACTAAAACATCTATCAGGTAACAGGTGCCATGTACTACGTTAGGCCCTGGAGATAAAATAATGAGAAAAAACTGGCACAGTCCGTGTCCTCAAGGAGCTTATACATGGGGAGGGGTAGAGATACCAGTCAAGGAAGGTCCCAAATCCATATAAAATTGCCCCTGATTTGTGCTGCAGAGGAGAGGGTTAGAGTGCCCTGTGGGCCTGTGATAGGGAGGTTGGACTAATTGGAAGGAAAAGTTGGAGTGAGTTAGGCAAAGTGGAAGGAGGGAGCAGTGCAGGCAGAGGGAATGGCAAGTTCAAAGGCCCTGCCACCAGAGGGAGCAAATCAGAACAGGGAGAGTGGGGCAGGCCACATGGGGTTTGTGGTCGGTGTTAAGGAGAGTTTTCTCTTGATTCCAAGAGTGGTGGGGGTTCATTGAAGGGCTTAAGTGGGGAGTGACATGATCAGATGTGCATCTTGAAAAGATCACTCTGGCTGTGGCCTGGAGAACAGATTGGAGGGGAGCCAGAGGGAAGGTGGGGAGCGGAAGGTGGGGAGCGGTTAGGTGGCTCTGGGTGCTCCATGCAGCCAGTTCGCCTGCAGGTTGGGGTGTGGGCCCCTCTACCTCTGTTGGGCGGCAGCTGGGTAGGGACATTCTTCATTCCCTTGGTTCTGCTGTCTGACTTTGCAGACACGGAGTGCTGTGGATTTGGCCAGGGTAAGATTTCAAAGGACAGCGCTGAAGAATACAGTTCCCCAGCCCGGAGGCCAGTCTCATTCACAGTCAGAGCGTGCGTGTTTATTTTTTGGAGACCTGGCAGGAAGGGAATTTAGAGGGCAGCTGAGCCTCCCCATCACCATTGCAGGTTTGGGCCCTTGGGGAGGAACCAGCACCAGGAGCGGTTGCCTTCCCACCCAACCATGAGAAATGCTTGTGAAGGGCGTGCAGCCCCCAGAGCACCTCAAGAGGGGCCCAGGGTGTTTGTTCCTACAGCTTTAGGAAATCCAGTGGTTTCTCTCGGTTTATCACAAACACCCAGATGCTGGGGATCAGATTCTTGTTTCCCGAGAGGATTCGAGAAATCCTGGTGTGTTTTTGTTTTTTCCTCAGTAATTTTGCTTCAGAGGATTTTCTCCCAAATCTTTCACCACCGAGGTTTTTTCTTTCAGGTTAGGACCACATAGGAACGGATGGGAGTCAGGGCCATTTGCCACTGGAGTGTATTTCCTCCTGGGGAGAAGGATGGATGCAGAGCCATCACTTTTGGAAGAGAGAGAACCGTCTCAGGGCATCTTCCCTGGGCCTCAGCATCCTGGGGCCTGCAGGGCAGGAGCAGCCAGCTCCTCCCTGCTCAGCATGGCACAGCCAGCCCAGCACCAGCCTGAGCTGAGCCTGGGGCACCACCCTTCTAGTGGTGCTGTGGTCCTTGAGGGAAACAAAACAACAGCAACAATAGTAGTAGTAAAAATAATTGCAGCAGGGAATATTGATACAGAGAGCGTTTATGTATGCCAGGCACTGCTCTTGGTGCCTTAGAAATAGTTAAGTAATTTAAACCTCACCACATCTCTAAGAGGTGGGTGTTATCATTATCTTCGTTTTACAAATGGGGAAACTGAGGCGCAGAGAAGTTAAACCTTGTGCCCAGGGTCACACAGCTAGTGATCGTAGAGGAGGAATTTGAAGCCGGATAGTCTGGCTCTAAAGCCCAAGCTCAGCTGGCTGGGAAGCTGCCCTGATGTTGTTGTTTGGGCAGAGCACACGGTCTTATTATAGGGCCCCAGGATGTCTGTCTAAGTTGTTCCTCAGCTCTGTCCAAGGCATGATTGCTCAGGGTGAGGGGTGGCCTCTACAGAATCCAGCAACACGAGGCATCATGATGAAGGGGAAAGAACCTGGATTCACGTTGGCCTGGGTGGGATTTGGTCCTGGCCCCACCACTTATGAGCTGGGTGGCACTGGGCAAATTGCTTCACCAATCTCTGCCTCAGTTTCCTCATCAGCAAGACGGAGAGAACTTGACTCATCTCGTAGGCTACTGTGCAGGTGAGATGAGATGAAACATGCTTGGAGTTGGGCTCAGAGCCTGCACACAGAGGCGCCCAATAAAGAGAAGTGGTGGATGTGGGCCCTGGTGGCAAGAACCTCAGGGACCCCAGGGTAGCTCTGGATCCTGGCTTCTTCCTGAGAAGCGAGGCTGGGAATTGCCCCAGAGGGCCCACCCCACTTGCCTGCTCTGGCTGCACAGGTCTGAAGGTCACAGCAGCTTCTCTGGTTTTCCCAGGCAGATTGCTGGGGAGGGGTCTCCATGGCGACACTCAAGGAGCACCTGTTGGAGGAATCAGGCACCGGAGAAAAATGACCTCCTCGCCTCATTCCAGCAGCCTGTGCTGAGGGTTCCAGGGGAGGTGGCCGGGCCACCTCGAGGTTGGAAACTCGATCCTGTTGGGCTGCCCGGCTGAGGGGAGAGGGAGGGGACCGTGGAGGCCATTCTCTCAGCCTAAGTGGCGCTAATGACTCCTTAAGCTGCAGCCCCAGACCTGCGAACCCGATGAGAGCTGCCTCTGCTTCACAGGCTGCCTTCTCGAGGGCTGTCCCCTGAGAGGAGGCGCTTATCTTAGCTCCAGGTTACAGACCAAAGCTGATGGGGGAGGCTGGGGGCTGGGGCGGCTTGGGCTTCCATCGACATTCTTGCCTGGAAGCCACCAGCAGGGCCTCCCGAGAGAGGGGCTGTGTTTGCTCTGCTGTCTGTACCATTGTCCTCCTGTGCCTGCTTGTCCCAGGTCTTTTCTTGAGTGGAGGTGGAGTGGGGTGCAGGAAGTGAGGGGGAGGGGTTGGAATCCACTGATGGCTAAGGAATGTGCCCCAGAGTCTGTCCAGTGGAGCCTGGTGCCAAAGGTGAGAAGAGAGGCAGGTAGATGAGCATGTCATCAGAAGTCCCTGAGAACTCCCCACCCCACCCTGCCCACCTTATGGGAAGTCCATCCTCAGGGATTCCTGAGTTCCATTTGGGCCCTGCCTTGTTCAGACAAGTCTTGACATCTGTCTTTGCCTCAGTTTTGCCGTCTGTGAATTGAATAATTATTGTAGTCAATTGCCTGATGAACCATGGTTGCCATGAGAAGGAGTGAGTGAATGATTGTAAAATTCAAGATTTCTCATGACCTTTGACTAATTCCGTTTCTAGGAACGTATTCCTCCCAAATGCCCACCAAGCTTTATGCGGTATTATTTATAATCGAACAATACCAAAACAGCTCAGATGTTCCAGTGACAGAGAATCAGGGCATGCCCAGTAACTTGATATATCCAACGGAAGGGATCCTTTATGCCAATCAAAATCGTAAATGGAGAACGAGCAGGGAATGACATTGCAGAAGGCGTGCACACCATTTATGTCTCATTCACTCTTGTATCTTCAGAACCTTGCAAAATGCTTTGCAAATAGCAAGTCTTCAGTAAATATTTGTCATATTATCTCCGCTCGATAAAACTTATATCCAAAGGTAACAGGCTTGAGAGAAAATATTCCAGAATATTAACAAGGCGTTCTTTCTGGGTGATGAGCTAATGTGTGATTTTTCTTTATTCTTAAGGTAATTGAAAAAATTCAATAATGTATATATATTACTCGTATTTTTCAGCACAATAACTTGCCTATTTTGTTGACTTTAAAAATAGAGATGTCTCTTAAAAAATTTCAAACAATGCAGAAAAGTATGAAAAGGAAGCTGAAGTCCCCTTAAGGCCCAGCACTCAGGGGTTACAGGCACTCACATGCAGCGAACAGCCCCCAGCGAACTGGTTCTATGCATATACCTCCTGATATGCCTGTGAGTTTTTACATAAGTGGGCTCGGGGCATACAAGCTGTCTTGAAACCCTTTTCCCAGGGGCTGTATCAGGGACATCTTCCCTTGTCAATACAAAGGGATCTGTACTGTTTTAAATGGCTGCATGGCATTCAGTTTCACAGATGTACTGAAATTTAACTAACCATGGCTCTGTCGACGTCCACTTAAGTTTAATATTTTTGCTTTTATAATTAATGATGACATATATTATAATCAAAAACATAAAACCGGGACTTCCCTGGTGGTCCAGTGGTTAAGAATCTGCCTTCCAGTGCAGGGGACGCGGATTCGATCCCCGGTTGGAGAACTAGGATCCCACATGCCGCGGGGCAACTGAGCTGGCGTGCCACCCCTACTGAGCTCGCGCACCTCAACGAGAGAGCCACGTGCCGCAAACTACAGAGCCCATGTGCTCTGCAACCTGCGGGCCACAACTAGAGAAGAGAAAACCAGCACGCCACAGCTCGAGAGAAGCCTGTGCACTGCAACGAAAGATCCTGCCTGCCGCAACTAAGACCTGACACAGCCAAAAATGAATAAAATAAACAAATAAATAAATAATAAATCTTTTTTAAAACCCCCATAAAAACACCCCAAATTCCTTGTGGTTTGGGGTTCAGGGATGAAAGTTTGAGCAGGATAGCCCAGAGGGAACTGCCTGCTTGTGGAGGGAACCAGTCTTCAGAGCTTTGAGATGACATTCTCCTTGTTTGAAGTGAGGTCGTGTGGCAGGGGGAGCAGCAAAGAGAGGCTCAGAGGTGGCCGTTTCGGGGAAGAATATTTCATTCAACAAAAAAGGCCTTTACGCTGAAAAGAGCCCATCTCACATGGAGAAGGCATCCTCCCAGCATTTAGGGCGGGAAGGGGCTCAGTCTGGTGCTCTCATCAATGGCCCCGTTACCTTGGAGAGGCCTCAAACCCCTCAGAGAGATCCTGTTAGAAAAGAGCTGAGGAACAGGGAATGAGTTTTTCCAGCTGCTCCAAAGGATCAGGAGCCAGGCCCAGGGGAAGGACAGAGAGAGTGATGAGTTGAATAAATTACCAGCTTGTCAACTTGGGGAGAGAGCCTGTCCTGGTGGAAGAAGCCTGGGCCCTAGGATCAGACGGCTACGGGTCCAGATCCCTGCTCTGTCCTTTACCAGGTGGTGACCTCGGGAAGACCTCTTTGAGACATTTTTTCCTCATCTGTAAGATGGGCGCGATAACTACCTTCCAGCATCTTGTAAGGATGTACGCAAAGCCTAGTTCCCAGAGTGTGTGGAAATCAATAACATTTTGTTCTTAGTGGAAGCAGCTCTAGAACATCACACTTCTGAAACACTCTTAGGAAAGGGAGCTTGCGGTTTTTCAGAGTAGCTTGGACTTGGGTTGGGATGGCGGAAACACCTGGAACCTTTGACCAGAGTTGGTAAATGAGGAGACTGGGCCGCAGGTAGAGCGTGTGAGTGTCTGTGCGCGTGGATGTGTGTGCGCGAGCACAGTCAAGTTATTGCTAAGCGTACGGGGGTCGTGATGATGGTGAGGAAGAGGAGGGGGCAGGGTGGCTGTGGACACAGGGCTGCACAGGAAGCCAGGTGAGATGTGGAGGTGACAGCTGGGTTTGGAGCTGGGCCTGAGTGAGATTCCGCTGTGTGTGGCTCAGTGGAAGAACTTTCTGGGGAGTGGAGTGCCTGACCCCTGGAGTGGCCTGCCTTTCCAAGGCTGGGCCAGCTCCCTGTGAAGAGGAGTGGCCAGCAGAGGCTGAGTGACCTTTCCTGGGAGGCTGGGTGGGAGGGGGCGGGAGGTGGGGTCCATGTCCAAGGTGCCCAGGGCATGACTGGAAGGGCTGAGGGAGGAGCACGTGGTCTTGGGAGGGAGTAAGGACTGGAGGCCCTGGTGGTGTGAGTCACTGCGGGGCTTGGCCTCCCTTCCTGGGCCCTGCCTTCCTGTCCCCGCTGGAGGACTGGCCTCATGGCAGCTCCTGCCCGGAGGCCTCACTGGCTCCCTGTCTTTCCTCTGGTTCCTTTCTCAGGCCCTCTGGCTTCGACCCACCTTCCCCCAACACTGCTTCCCACGGCTCCCAGCCCTCCAGATACTCCGGCGTTTATCCTTCCCTGGAGTGTCCGTTCCACCCCTCTTGCTACAGATCTGCCTTGTCTTTTGGACCTCAGCTTGAGTCCCACTTCCTCAGTGCCCTTAAACGGCATGGCCCTCCCTGCGCTCTCCTGCTTGGAATCTGGACAGCTTGTGGGAACCAGTGCCACCAGATGATGGCATTGGTATCCCCAAGGGGCCCCTTTCTAGGTGCAGGCCATGCTCTTTGCTTGTTTATGCCTCATGTTACTCCTATGAGGTAGACAGTTATTATCCCTATTTTATAGATGAGGAAACTGAGGCTCAGCAAGGATTCTATCTGAAGAGCCTCTCTAATTGGCTCGTTTCTAAATTCTTTCCTGTGTGAATGTCTTGTCTCTCCAACGAGACTGAGCCCTTTCAGGGCAAAAGCTACGTTTTGGGGTTCCACAGCACTCCCAGCAGTGAGTCCGTGCCCTGTGTGTTCCTGTTGGTCAAACATCTGCTGCAAAGAGGTCCTGGCTTGTTAGGACGACACAGACTTGGGGGTCCCGGGGCTTGGCTGGGAAGCACCCAGCCCCGTTGGTGAGATGGTTGACTTAAGCCACGTGGAGAGGGAGCTCGGAGCGGAGCCCTGGCCTGGGGGCACCCTGGGCAGCTCACCATCTGCTTCTCTCCTTTCCTCCCCCAGGGAACTCAACGGCAACAAAATCACTCGGATCCATAAGGATGACTTTGCGGGACTCAAGCAGCTGCGGGTGCTGTGAGTATGGCATGCTGCTACCGCTTGTAACCTTTCTCCTGCCCCCTCCCCTCAGCGGTGGTCTCATGGCAGAGCCCTGGTTGTGGGTCGTAGGGTTGTAGGCCAGCTGGGCCCCTCCCCTGCACAGTCAGTCTTGGGATGCCGTGAGCGGGTGGGTGGAGGTGTGCCAAGTCCTGACCCAGAGTGGCCACTGTCTCCCATATGGCCGAGAAAATTGGGTGTGGAGTGGGCACCAGTAGTCACTTCCTGGCAGGACCTGGGAAGATGGGGCTGCCTTGTCCATTGGCTGGCTCCTGGGGTGAAGGAAGACCAGGCCTGCTCAGGCTGCCGTAACAAAAGACCAGAGACTGGGTGGCTGAAACAACAGAAATTAATTTTCTCACAGTTCTGGAGGCTAGGAGTCTAAGATCGAGGTGCCATCAGGGTTGGTTTGTGGGAGACCTCTGTTCCGGGCCATCTTCTCGCTGCGTCCTCATGTGGCCTTTCCTCTGTGTGTGCACACAGAGAGATCTCTGGTGTCCCTTCTTCTTACAGGGACACCAGTCCTATCAGATTAGGGCCCCGTCCTTACGACCTCATTTAGCCTTAATTACGTACCTTATCTCCAAACACAGTCACAATGGGGGTAAGAACTTCAGTGTATGAATTTTGGGGCGGGGGGGATGACCCAATTCAGTCTATAACAGTCTCCGCAGCTCTTTTGAACTTGTGCCGCAGAAAGACTTCCCAGCAAGGCCACAGACTCCCTGACTTGAGGAGGAAGAGACTGGGAGCCATTGAGGACAGAGGTGACTCCCCTCAGGTGCCTGATAGTGGCGGACATTGGAGGTGGCAGGCATGACTTTGTCGGGGTGGCCACCAGCCAGCGAAGGGGTCATCCATGGCACCTGCCTTGTGAGGCTGTGCAGGGCTGAGGAGCAAGGGGAAGGGGTGGATCCCTTCACCCGCTCCTGCTCTGTTGATCTTGGGGTGCAGAGACACACCTACATGTGTGCATTCTGATGTGAGGGTGTCTCAGCCCACCAACTCAGGTGTGCAGGGAAGAAGGGCATTTTAAAATTTTCTCTGCATCAGTTTCGACTTTGAGCCCACATCCCACCTGGCTGGCAGGAAATTCATTAGCAGACAGTCATAGGGTCCCTCATTCCCTACTCCCAGGGTAATGCAGGGGTCGTGGGGCCTCAGTTCTTTCAGAACTATGGACTTTGCAGCTCAGAAGGTCTTTGGAGGAGCTGGTGACCCTGTGGTCGATCCTTTCTGGGATTGTAACTGTCAGGCGCTGGGGAAGGGGTCTCTGCGTCTCCAGAACCACTGACTTCGGAACCCTTCCCAGGCTGAGGAATCTCTTCTGAGTCTGGGGAAGCCCTCCCTCCTGCCTGGTGTTACCCTTCCCCCCACCTCCCCGCACACCACCCAGCATAAGCTCCTCAAAAGCACAGCGTTTTTGGAAACAAAGCAGAGGAAGAGAAGTGCCTGGTGGCAGCTTCTGCCCCCTGCCCAGCCCCAAACTTCATTTGAGGCCCTTGCGGGAGCACATAAGCCACCTGCTTGAGAGTAGGGAGGGGAAAACACGGGAGAAAGACATACTTGATGAGCTCAAAAATTACCATGCAGCGAGTGATCTGCCGGTGAAGAGTGCTGCCCTGCCAGCTGGAGGTTCTGGGTTTCAGGGCGCGTTGGTGGTAAGGAGGGGCAGAGTCCCCCAGAGCCAGGTGGTTCAGCTGGCAGCAGATGTGGCCAGGTGGAGCGGGGGAGCAGGCAGTGGGGGTGTTGTCTGCCAACTGCAGAGTGTGTTTGCCGCACGTGTGGGCTGGGCCCAGTTGGTACATGCTCCTCTCCCCCCGCTACCGGCCGATCTCCCCTGCTCTGCCCCCCGGGACATGCACGCTCTGGGCCGGAGAAGGGCACGTGCGCCAGCAGCACAGAGCCAGCCCCCACTGCCTGGGTGCGGGCTTCCCCGAGCATGCCTTTGGAGCGATGGCCTGGTGCTCTGGTGGCCCGTGGCCTTCTGCCATGCAGGCAGCTTCAGAGGGTCAGCATGGGGTAGGGCCGGAAGCACATCTGGCTGCTGGAGCTGGGTGTGTTGAAGAGCCTGTGTCGGGAACTTGCAAAGCTGTGAGTAAGTTTTGTTGGCTCAGGCCAGGGCTCGGATTGTGTGCGTCGCGGGCATTGTGCCAGCTGTCTCTAGGAGTCCTCGTCCACCGTCCCGGAGCTGTTCTTGTCTCTTTCCTTCCCCAGGCAGCTGATGGAGAACCAGATTGGAGTGGTGGAACGTGGGGCTTTCGATGACATGAAGGAACTGGAGCGGCTGTGAGTATCTGTGGGCACAGGCTCAGGAGGGCGGTGGGGACTGGCGCTGCGTGGACTCGAGAGGCTGAGTCTGGTGGCAGGAGGGGGTGCTCAGGGACAGGACTGCACGCCCAGCCTGCCTCCCGCCTGCTAATGGGGGCCAGGGGCAGCTGTAGCTGTGGAAGGGGTCGCAGCGTCATCGTGAGATGATGGCAGAGACAGCTGGAGGTGTCCTCACTGCATATTCTAAACACAGGCTATCCTTGTTGTTTTTCCCTGAGAATGCATCATGGCACAAAATCCACACAGTACAGAGGAAGTGAAATTTATTCCTATAATCTTATACTCCACGCATAACCACTGTTATTGATTTGTGTGGCTTTAAAGGAAGCACTAGTGTGCCGGGGGGACCAACCGCAGGGAAGCCCTTAGGAGCAGTTTCTTGGGTGCTTGAGGCCACAACACAGAACTGAAGGTGTTGTTTTCTGATTTGCATCATTTGTTCCTTAGGGGGCTTTTGAGTTTGAAAATAGGTCTTGATCAGTTTTTGCCAGATTTCAGATTGGCAATAATGAAAAAAAAAAAGAAGGTAGTATGGGTGAGGTGGGTGATGGCCACTCACATTCATGGTGGTCACTGGCCTCATTTTTCTGCTTTGGTTTGGCTGTAGGTGTCAAGAGTTCTAAAGTTCCTGCCTTTTGAACCAGAAAGTCCATTTGATTTTAAGGAAATAATCAGAGACATGGCTAAAAATTTATATATCAGGATCTTCATTGCACATTGTTTAAATACAACAAAAAAATTGGAAACACCCATTCTGGTAGAGATATAAGATATAAAATCACATTTCTGAAGAACTATTAAGGCCATAGGAATGTGTCTACAATATCACATTAAGTGGAAAAGGCAGGAAGTACATTTATACTAGGCAGGATTTTATTTACACATTTACATTTGTGTAAATAAAATCAACTTGTATATGTACAGAATACAGGAGGAAGAAAATAATTGAGACTATTAACTCTCATCACCTGGAGTGGTGGGATAACAGTTAACTTTATTCTTTATGCTTTTATTTTTTTGTGGATTTTTTTCCCAATGAGTTTATGATGATAATTATAGCTATTACTGATTGCCTTACTCTATGCCAGGCACCAAGATAAGTGCTTTGTCCTCTAATATCTCATTTAATCCTTAAAACAACACTGTGGTCAGTGGTATCTTACAGATACCACAGAGAAGCGGAGGTGCACAGAAGTTCAGACACTCGCCTTATGAGATGATTATTAAATGGTTAAGTGCAGAAACGGGGGTTAGAACCCAGATCATTTTGCCTCCAGAGCCCGAGCTCTTAATGGCTGTAACCTAATACCTTACTTTTCTCTTTTACTTCAGAGAAAGTAAGGTATTAAATAAATGGAAAGAATATGGTTGTCTCATTGCCTTCCTGCTGCCTGGAGAAAAACCAAGTTGAACTTTTCCTCATCCAGGCCTAAAATGGAGCCATAAGGAGCCCAAAGCTAGAACAGATAATTCATCCTGTGTTAGTTTTCTTTAAAAGGCTCAGAACAAAATACACGTTCATGACCTGGTTATGAGGGGCTGATTTGGTCCTAACCCATTCCGGCTCCAGCTCCGGAACTGCCATGCCCTGGGGAAGGAGAAAGGGTGGGAAGGAGTCTAGATATGATTGGTGGCCCATGTCACATCTGCTGCTGCCACCCAAGGCTGGGCATGGTGCTTCTTTTTGAGTCATAATGTGTCACTGCAGACTTTGTCCCTTCTGTCCTTTTCCAGTTCCTTTCTTCCGGAGTGGGTCACTAGCAACTGCGTGGTGGGCAGTTACTGGGGTGTGTGATTGCTCTGTCCCTGGGGACGTCCAGTGCTGGCCGTGGATGGCCCTCTCCTCTGACTTGTCAGAGACCAATGGTGGATCAGTTAATCATAAAAGTTGGATAAAGTGGGGAGTCATAAAACCCATACATACTCTAAACATTTCATTTTATGTTAAAATATATAATGTGCATTTCCTGACCCTCCCCGCCCCCGTTTTTGTTTATTTTTTATTTTTGGCCAAGGTCTTACTTTTTAGTGTGAGATGCTGATTGGAGTTCTGTATTATTCTCCTCGCCTAAACCACACACATATACCCTGCTTACGGTTTTTGGTTTTGGTTTCTTTAAGGTGGAATGAGATTCTTAGAAGGCGCTTGGAAGCAATCTGGCAGGAGAATTCTGAATTTCTTTTATGACTCCCCTGCTCGCCCCCTGCCGCCCAGTCTTTTACTTAATTCCACAACTCTTTAATTAACAACTTTCCTTTTATTGACTCTTACCAAGGCATTCAACCAGTTTTTGTAGAGATGACTCTCTCTTTTCACGCTAGTATTGATATTTCGTTCATTTAGGTAGTCGTCAGTTCAATTATATAACTATAAGTACCTCTGGCATAAACAGCTTGGGAACAGACATGATTGGTTCTTGTGCGCAGTTACAGACTCGAGCGCAGAAGCAGAAGTGTGCGGTGCTGCCGGCCGTGAGGATTGGTGGGTCACAGGCATCGGTTGTCTGATGTTGGGGGGCGGGGCGCTCGGTCACCCTGGGCCGGCTGAGGGTGACCGTGTAACGTGGAGGCTGCTGAGATGGGAGACGGGGAAAGGCAGGCTTCAGAACCCACCTCTCCCACTCGGTGGTGACTTGGGTGAGCCACTCATCTCTGGGCATCCCAGTCCCCTCAGCTATCAAAGAGACAGCTCAACGACGTCTACAAACATATTCTGAGAACTGAGAGCCCAGCCACGTGGTGAGATGGTGGTGGTCAAACCGTCCCCCTGGGGTTGTTTCTGGGAGGAGACGGGAGGGTATGTGCATGACCGTGATGCTTTGTACTCGAGAGAGAAACCCACCTTTTCATTCTGCTTTCCCTCTGATGGTGAGGTAACGCCTGTAACGCGTTTATTCTGGTGCCTGGCACAGAGTAAGGTAAGGCTAGTTGGGACTCACTACTATTGTTGTTATTCTTAGCTTCCTGTAGGTCCCTCACCACCCTGGGTCCCTCCTTTGATTTTCTACTTTAAACTAGCTATTTAAACTAGCCGTTTCCTCTTAAGTGTTTTTCAGAAATTAAAGCCAGAAAAATGAGAAGGTCTTGGGGGAAAACAAAACAAAACAAAAGCCAGTGATTTCCAGGCAGTGTAAATACAGGATTAATTTATTAGACGAGGTTAAGGAACTTGGAGCGATCTGATGTCTACTCCTGTTGCTTTAAGATTACATTGGTGGTCCCTTTTTTTCCGAGGCAGTGATGTGTTTCCCTAGGAGCCTGCCCTTTAGAGTAAACTTCTCACAGCTTGTCTAAAATTGCAACCCTAATTGTACCGTGTTAGAAAATGGTACCTTTCTCACATATCAGATGAAAAGTGACCTCCTAGGAGGTAACCACAGACCAGTTACTACTGGCTACATCGAATTATATTTCTTCCTCCCTCCCAGCAAAAGAAAGCTTTTTTCCAGTTGGTTTATCATCCTCTAGAACTGTTAAAGGAGATGGTTGTGAGAAATTCAAAGTATACGGTAGGGCTTACCTGGTGGCGCAGTGGTTAAGAATCCGCCTGCCAGTGCAGGGGACACGAGTTCGATCGCTGGTCCAGGAAGATCCCACATGCCGCGGAGCAGCTAAGCCCGTGTGCCACAACTACTGAGCCTGTGTGCCACAACTACTGAAGCCTGTGTGCCTAGAGCCTGTGCTCCACAGCAAGAGAAGCCACCGCGATGAGAAGCCCACACACTACAGCAAAGAGTAGCCCCCATTCACCACAACTAGAGAAAGCCTGTGCACAGCAGTGAAGACCCGACACAGCCATAAATAAATAAATAAAATTATAGAATAAAGTTTAAAAAAAAATTCAGACCCCTTAGCCTGGCCCTCAAGGCCAGACAGGATCTGCTCCCAATCTACTTTGCCAGTTTTACTTTCAAAACCTCACCTTCTCATCAAAGATAGCCCTCTGATGGTGACTTCCCTGGTGGCCCAGTGGGTAAGACTCCACGCTCCCAATGCAGGTGGCCTAGGTTCAATCCCTGGTCGGGGAACTAGATCCCGCATGCATGCCACAACTAAGAGTTTGCATGCCACAGCTGAGGAGTCCGAATGCTGCAACTAAAGATCCCGCATGCTGCAATTAAGAGCCGGCACAGCCAAAATAAGTAAGCAAATAAATAAATTAATTAAATATTTTAAAAAAGAAAGAAAATTGGTTACATATCTAAAGATCAGCTTATTTAAAAAAAAAAAGATAGCCCTCTGACAGCCCCTGTATGTGGGGACATCTTCTTAGACCCCCCAAAGCTTTACCCAAACCTCTCTTGTGCCTCTAGCTGAGCTCAGCTAATGTCATGTATTCATTTGGCAAATAAATGTGTTGCACGCCTACTATGTGCCAGGCACTGTGGTGGGCTCTGTGACACAAGAGTGGACCAGAGGGACTTCCCTGGTGGCACAGTGGTTAAGAATCTGCCTGCCAATGCAGGGGACACGGTTTCGAGCCCTGGTCCAGGAAGATCCCATATGCCGCGGAGCATCTAAGCCCGTGCACCACAACTACTGAGCCTACGCTCTAGAGCCCACAAGCCACAACTACTGAAGCCTGCGTGCTTAGAGCCCGTGCTCCACAACAAGAGAAGCCACCGCAATGAGAAGCCCGCGCACAGCAATGAAGACCCAACACAGCCAAAAATAAGATAAATAAAAATTTTTTTAAAAATGTATACGGTAGACTGGAGGGCAGGGGCTGCATTTTACACTAGTGCTTCTCCAGCCTTGACGTGCACCCAGATCACTTGGGGACCTGGTTGAGATGCAGATCCTGAGTCAACAGCTCTGGGGTAGCCTGGGATAGTGCAGCTCTTACCACCTCCCTGGTGATGTCCCTGAAGGTGGTCCGTAGACACAGTGTGATTACCAAGGTTCCATACTTTATAGGTGTCACTGCCCCCCACCCCAGTTGGGCTGGAGTGCTACACTTCAGTGTCAGAGAATTGGTTGCCTAAGGTGGCAAGATGAGTCTGGTTAAACTTCACTGCCTTCCTGGGACAAGTCTGAGTCCTTTCTGCGTTGTCTTTTCAGGCCACATTCCAGAACCAGACGTCTCACTCCTGCCTGTGTCTATAATACTGAATAGTTGTCTGTCCACCAATAGAGGAATTGGGAGGGTGGCATGAATTGGGAGATTAGGTTTGACATAAATACACCATCTGGTGTAAAATAGATAGCTAGTGGGAACGTGTGGTATAGCACAGGGAACTCAGCTCAGTGCTCTGTGATGACCTAGAGGGGTGGGATGTGGGGGACAGTGAGGTCCAAGAGGGAGGAGATATAGGTATACATATAGCTGATTCACTTCACTGTACCGCAGAAACTAACACAACATTGTAAAGCAATTATACTCCAATAAAAAATTTTTAAAAATTAAAAAAATGATGGACATACTAAAAATAAAATGATTAAAAGTGTCATCCTCTGTTGTTTGGTATGGAAAGACATCCACAAATTGTTGTGTGAGGAAAATGCAGGTGGCCGAATGCTTTTTCTTCTATTATTTGAGGCTTTTAAAAATATTAAGCATGCATTTTCATAAATAAACAAATCAATAAAGGTATTTTCATTCTGAAAAAAGACCTAAAGCAGACAATAAAAAAGTTGAGTCACCACTGAGCCAAATGTGGATGAAAGCAATAAAGAATCAGAACCCTGTGGCCAGTCCTATCCCATTAGGGTATATCTCACTTTTCAAGGGTAGTCAGGTGTCCAGCTCACAAACTGAGATAATATTTGAATCAGTGCCTGATTAATTACACGGGGCCTTGCAAATGTAAAGTGATGATGATGATGGGTATGGGAGGGCGTAACGGAAGGAAAGAGGCTCTGTTTACTGACTGTCCACTACATGTCAGGTCCTTGGGTGAGGGGCTTTCAGAGATGTTCTATTCTTGTCCTCCCCAAGGGTTGGATGGTGGAATTCCCACTTTATATAGATGAAGAAACGGAGGCTCCGAGAAGGGGATTCTCTGGGGTTATACAGTGACATGTTAGGATTTGAGCCCTGGGCCCTCTGACTCTGAATCCAGTGCTTTCTGAAAAGTCCCTTGGATTCCCCGGCCAGCTCCAACTCCTCCTCTCTTCTCTTTTTTAGACGACTCAACCGGAACCAGCTGTACGCATTACCAGAACTGCTGTTCCAGAATAACCAGGCTCTGTCGAGGCTGTGAGTGACGCTTCATGGAAGAAAGCTCTCTCTGTGGTCTTATCTCTCACCCGGTTGAGGGGGCAGTGTGTGGTCAGTGGGGCCTGGACTCTCCATGACCATGACACCTGTGCTCCTCACCTGGCAGGCATCGTTCAGGGCATCAAAGGCCGGCTTACTGTAGGAAGGTGCTTTGCGGGGCCTTTCTTCATGGCAAGCACTTGACAAAATTGGCAGTCTATCCAATTCTGTGTGCTGCCCCTGACAGTGTGGTATGGGAATGTCCTCGGGGTGGGCAAGCTTGTCAGCCATGATGGCAGACCTTATGGGGAGGACCGTACTCATGCATCTCTCGCTGCCTTTGGTAACCTGTCTTGGGTGGAATATTCATTCACATAAGCCCTTCTGGGATCTGTTTCTGTTTTCAACTCAGAGTAATGAGGTCTGTGAGCTTATTAACCATGGCATAAAGTCATACTTGTATTTGCTGTAAATGTACTTCTTTCAAGTTTAAAAGGTAGTGGCCAATTCTGCTGCTCCATGATTTACGAGATATGTCTGTAGTTGTTCTCCTGTACATTTCATTTTGTGGGATCTTGGGCAGGACAGGACCTTAGAGATTACCTGAGGACTCTCTCCTGCAGCTCCTTAGCGTATGTATGGTCTTTTAATCTTTGCTTGGCTACTTCTCGTGATGGGGAGTTCACCACCTCCTTGGGCAACCAATTCCATTGTTGGACAGATCTGCATAAAAGAAACATTTTCTTAACTTTGAGCCCTAAATCTGCTTTCTAATAATTTATGATTTCTCTAGCTTTGCTTTCTGTAAGTACCTAGAACAACCATGTACAGTACTCTTGTTCAATTTTTGAAGGGCTGTCAGGTTTTTGAATTTTGAGTTGGGAGGTTTAGTCGTCATTAACAAACTGAAAAAACATTGGTTGGGACCTTCTGCATGCCCAGCAAAGCACGGTGTGAGATGCTGAGGCTGCCGGTTCTTCCCTAAAGAAGAGTACAGGACACCTTCTAGGTGGAGGTGCAGGTGAGTCCGGAGGTGCAGTGGGTGGTGCAGGTAGGACTGAAGGGTGGGGGCTGCGTGGGAGTCAGCACCATGGGGCTACCTGAGTGCTGAGAGGCGTGCCTGTGGAGTCTGGAGCTTGATCTTCTCCGCTCTGATTAAACACGGCTAGTTCCTTCCACCTCTGTCATGACTGCCACCTCTTGATAAGCCCAGTGGTCTGCAGGCAGCTCCAGAATTTCTCATTGATCCTGCCTTCCAGTTTTTGTCCTTAGGGCAGAGCTCTAATTTTCAGTTTGTCCAAATGGTCTCTCCAGTCTCTTCCTGGAGAGACACTTTCTGATTGTCTACCTTGTTGTCCCACTCCTCCTGGCCTGGAGGCCTCTCCCTAGAAATGGAGATGATCCCTCAGTGATGATCCCTTCTGCTGGTCTTTGCTACCCTTGGGCTCATACTGGGGCTTCTCTGTCAGTCCTCCTACAACTGGTAGGTTGGCCCTTTGGTGCCAGGCACACACAGTGAGTGCCTTACTTTTCTTCCTTGATTGCTGAAGGCACAAGACCCTTCCTAGCAGGTGCAGCCACCCTAACATCCCTTTAACCTGTGGGCCAGGGCTGGGCCACAAGGTCCATGCTGTTACTGGTCCCGTGCTGGCAGCTGGCTTTGTCCTGACTTGGCCCCAGCAGCTCCTTTTTTCTCCACCCTGTCTTTTCTCGGAGCTGGCTCTTGTGGCGGTTATCACAGCTCTACCTCTCTGCAAAAATTCATCCTGAACATTTTTTCTCTTGATCTCCTTCTGTACTTTTCTTTTTCCTTCTCTTAAGCCCCCTTAGCCTTTCAAGCTTTGGCCCCCACTCTCCCAGCATTAGTTGCCTGCTTGGGTTCCCTTCCCTTCAGCACATTGATGCCCTTCACCATCCAGGGTTTGGAACATGTGCCTAGTTGCTGTTAAGCTCTGGGCACTGCTTTGATCCTCCTTCATTTATTTTATTTAAAAAATTTTTTTAATTTGTTTTTAAATTTCAGCTTTACTAAGGTATAATTGACAAATAAAATTGAAATATACTTAAAGTGTACACTGATGATTTGATATACATACACATTGTGAAAGGATCCCCTGCCACGTTCATTAACATATCCATCACCTCGCATATTTATCTTCTTTTTTTTGAGCACATTTAAGTTCTACTCTCTTAGCAAATTTCAATTGTATTAAGAATGTGTTATCAACAATAGTCATCATGTTATATGTTAGATTATACTCTGTTACCAACCTCTCTATTTCCCCATCCCACAGCCTCTGCAGCTCCAGAACCACTTTTCTACTGTCTGTTTCTATGAGTTTGACTTTTTTTAGATTCCTCATATAAGTGATACCATGCAGTATTTGTCTTTGGCTTATTTCACTTAACATAATCCTTCAGGGTCCACCCATGTTGTCACAAATGGCAGGATTTCCTTCTTTCTCATGGCTGAATTATATTCCACTGTATATTTTATATATATATAATATATATTTTTATATAATATATACAATATATAAATATATATTATACATAAATATATAATATATATAATATATTATATATATATTTCACATCTTCTTTATCCATTCTTCTGCTGATGGACACATAGGTTGTTTCCATCTATCCCTCATTTATTTAAAAATATCCAAGACCCTATCATGTGAATCTAAATCCACAAACCTCCCGGCTTTTGCTTGCAGTCACCTCCAGCTCTATTCACAGTTTGAGGGGCCAGCATCTTTCACCATAACCTCCACCAGCTCGTGGGGCTGAAGGGGAGAGGACAGCTCTGCAGGGGTCTCTCTCTCTCCCTCCAGCACTTGAGTCTACCTTTCATCAGGGGCATCAGCGCCCTGCATGTCCCTGGGCCCTCTCCTGAGAGTGGTGATACCGTGTGGCCAGTGTGGCTGCCTTCTTGGCCGGTGTCTGGGGAACCAGGATCCCTAGTGGAATGGGAGGTAGCACAGGGGAGTAGGAAGTCAAGTGTCATATAGTCCTGGGTTTTTCATGGTGTAACTCAGGTGGAGTTTTTCTTACCTGTGCACTGTTAGGCTCTCCTGAGGCTGAACTGAGATTGAGCATGTACAGTATCCAGGACAGCCTGCAGCAGACGTTCCTTGTGTCCCTGACGTGTGGGTGAGTGAAGGGCCCTGCAGTGGAGCTGGTCCTCCTGTGCACGCTGTCTTGTCTGACTCCTGTGACCCTGCAGGGCAGACAGTGTCTCTGGTTTTACTACTGACAAACGTCAAGGTTGGAGAGGTGAAACGACCTCCACAGGGCCAGTAATGAAGCCCTTTTGGACACCCTGCCCAGTGCTCTTCATGGCTTTATATGTTAAGAGGAGTCCTGGAGAAAAGGACTTCTGCGCTTTAATGAATTTTAAATACCCAGATTCTATAGCCAAAGGCTGGCACAAGGAGCTCTATTCAAGGAGTAGAAGAGCGATTGAAGGGGACAGGAGTCTGCCTGACTCCTACTCCTGGCACCCTACGGGACTGGGATCCAGGGCAGGCAGTAGCCTCCAGAAACGTTGGATGTTTTCACCCCGGTGGCCCAGGGCTGGCTGCCTTGGGGACAGGGCCAGTCGGCAGTCATCAGAGGGACTTCTAGAGGAAGGACCCCCCCCGCCCCTGATGGAAGGCTTGGTTGCCCTTTGGCTCCAAGGGCAAAGGAGTATTTCTAGGCTCTATAGCCAGAATCTTTCTCTAACACTTATTGCCTTTTCTTCCCAGGCATCTGGCCCCTAACTCTAAGCCTTTCCTTATCCAGGAGCATAGCTGGGTCTGGGTATAGGGAGACTATTTTCTTTAGCTCTCCTCTTTTTTTTTTTTATTTAACGATTAAAGAAAATTGAAGTATCAATATAGTTGATTTACAATGTGTTAATTTCTACTGTATAGCAAAGCGATTCAGATATCCATCTATCTATGTCTATCATCTATCTGTCTATCTGTATATACACACACATTCTTTTTTATGTTCTTTTCCACTATGGTTTACACAGGATATTGAAGATAGAAGGTCCTGTTGTTTATCTATTTTATATATAATAGTGTGCATATGTTAATCCCCAAATCCTTGTTTATCTCTCCTCCTACCCCTTGCTCTCCCCTTTGGTAACCATAAGTTTGTTCTCTATTTGTCTGTGAGTCTATTTCTGTTTTGTAAATAAGTTCATTTATATCATTTTTTTTAGATTCCACATGTAAGTGATATGATAGGATATTTGTCTTTCTTTGTCTGACTTCACTTAATATGATAAACTCCAGGTCCATCCATGTTGTTGCAAATGGCATTATTTCATTCTTTTTATGGCTGAGTAGTATTCCATTGTGTGTGTGTGTGTGTATACCACATCTTTATCCATTCATCTGTCGATGGGCATTTAGGTTGCTTCCATGACCTGGCTATTGTAAATAGTGCTGCTATGAACATTGGGGTGCGTGTATCTTTTGGAATTAGAGCTTTCTCTGGATATATGCCGAGGAGTGGGATTGCTGGATCATATGGTAGCTCTATTTTTAGTTTTTTAAGGAACCTCCATACTGTTCTCCATAGTGACTGCACCAATTTAAATTCCCACCAACAGTGTAGGAAGGTTCCTTTTTCTCCACACCCTCTCCAGCATTTAAATTTGTAGACTTTTTAATGACGGCTGTTCTAACTGGTGTGAAGTGATACTTCGTTGTAGTTTTGATTTGCATTTCTCTAATATTAGCAATATTGAGCATCTTTTCATGTGCCTGTTGGCCATCTGTATGTCTTCTTTGGAGAAATGTCTATTTAGGTCTTCTGCCCATTTTTTGATCGGGTGTTTTGTTTTTTTGATATTAAGCTATATGAACTGTTTGTATATTTTGGAAATTAATCTCTTTCAGTAGCATCGTTTGCAAATATTTTCTCCCAGTCCATAGGTTGTCTTTTTGTTTCCTCTTGTTATTTCTTAAGCCCACCTCTAAGCATAGGAGTGCAAGCTGATGGGACTTTGGGGAGGACTCCTGTGCAGCACGCCCTGCTTATATCAGCCTAGAGCTTGAATTCACGACCAGGGGCAGTACTTCCTGATGCCTCTCCAGTTCAGGTCATCTCAAAAAGGGCACATTCTGGGGGGAAATGATTAAATAAACCTTTTTACTGATCTGGTTGTTTGTCCCTGTTGTCTGGGCCCTGAATTTTTCACCTTGGTGATGGTTATAGGGAAGGGTACAGGAGCAAGTGCTTAAAGACTTATTTGCTAATATTCTTTTTTTTTTTTTTTTTTTTTTTTTTGGTACACGGGCCTCTCCGTGTTGTGGCCTCTCCCGTTGCGGAGCACAGGCTCCGGACGCGCAGGCTCAGTGGCCATGGCTCACGGGCCTAGCTGCTCCGCGGCATGTGGGATCTTCCCGGACTGGGGCACGAACCCGTGTCCCCTGCATTGGCAGGCGGACTCTCAACCACCGCGCCACCAGGGAAGCCCCGCTAATATTCTTTACCTTCCCTCCCCCCACAATCCATCGACCTGAGCATCTGGCATTTCAAAACATCTCTCGTAACTCTCCCAGTGGTCTTGCCGAGGAGCACTCGGGCACTCCTGGTTCCAGAAACAGGACCCCTGCAGGCTGGTGAGTTGGGGTGGGCGGGGTAGTATAAAGGCGCAAGCAGCAGACTCACGGGCTCCCATGACAGGAAGTGAGGCACAGCTGGGACTAAGGGTGTGAGGGATGTTTCTAGTTCTTTCTGATTGTCTACCTTGTTGTCCCACTCCTCCCTGCAAACCAGTGTCTTGGGTTTACCAGCAACATCTCAGTTCCACCATGACTTTGGTTGGCCACCGTGCTTACTCCCCTCCTACTCCTGTGACCTTGGAGCTCAGATCTCCTCGAGTCTCCAGTCCCAGCCCAGATTTCTGGGGAAGGATTCTGGTTGGCCCATGCTTGGTCAGGAGTTCACTTCTGGGCCAAGGAGCTGTGCTGGCGACTATGGGACCTCCTGGTGTAGTCACACTCTGGGGCCTACCCTCAGGAGGAGGGTAAGAGACGATGCAGGGCTTGGCGTTTGTGGCCTCTCATCTGTTGACCTTTCTTCTGCTTTGAGGGATCCGTTACTAATACTTTCCACCTGGAGCAAATAATGGATTTTTTTTTTTTTTTTTTTTTTTTTTTCACCAGAGGCCGTATGTTAAATCAGCATGAAAACAAGTTTGAGAGAGACCAAATGTGCAGGGTAAGGTGTGGTCACAAAGCACATCAGGTGGTGTGGCCCACGTTTCAACTGATTTTGTGTGTGTAGCTTCGGCAGTTGAAATCCTCTTGCTGGTTATTCCTCACCAATGTTTCTCCACGTGTTGGGTTAGTCCATTTCTTTCCACGTTTGGGGTGTGCGGCCCAGAGAGGCGATTTGTCCTGGACCACAGAGCAGTTTGGTAATAGGGTTGGAGTTAGACACCAGGCCTTCAAGGGACCATAAGAAGTCTGAAAATGGGCTTAAACCTTGACCTAGAAATCTCACGTTTGGGGATTGACCCTAAAGTCAATAAAATATGACCACAAACATGTTCATTGCAGCATAACTCAGAATGTTGAAATATGGAATATTGAAAACTATATAAAACAACTGAAATGTCCCGCCTTGGGGGAATGGTTAAGTAAATGTTGGTATATACACTTGATGGAATATTTATATCATCATCAAAAATGGCCTTTATGAAAGACAAAGTAACACAGATAAATGTTTGTGATACCAAAGCCAGGATGCAAAATTGTCTTGACAATATGGTCACTAAACAAATCACTCTAAAGCATGCACAGGAAAATGACTACAGAATGCCAACAGGGGTTATCTCTGGGTGGCTTTTTCTTTTTTATATTTCCCAGGTGTTGGATAAAAAGAGTATAATATTTTTATGGTAGGAGACCTCGCAGTTTTTATATGCACTGGAAAACCTCTGTTGTCTGAGTTAAAGTGAACACTAGATAAATGATGTTGGGCCATTTCCTTGAACCCCGTTGAGCCCGTTTGTTCTTCTATCAGATAAAGATAATAATGTCTGCCTCACAGCCTTTCGTGGGGATTCAAGAGAGGTGTAACTCCCTCTCAGGTCAGGTGTAAGCTCGGTAGCACATAGTAGATGCTCAGGAAATCAGTGAATTTTTCCCTTTCACAGATGAAGATATTCAAGCTCAGAGGATTTGTGACCTGCTCAAGGGGTTGAGGCAAATTTGAACCCTGGTCTGTCTGATGCTAAAGCTCATCCTTCCATATCATCCACCCCCTCCCAGCCGTCCGCCCTCTGCCCACCTCCTACACCCATCTACCTATCATCTACCCACCACCCAGCCAGCCTCCCTCTCATCTGTGCTCCCATTTACCCATCTACCAACCCATCAATTAATCCGCCCATCCCTCCATCCTCCATCTCCTGCCACTGGTCCTCCCATCTAACACCCTCCTACCCACCTATCCATCTGCCTGCCCCTCCAGTCTTTTACTCATTTGCCCACCAAGCCCACCCATTCACCCCCCACTTAGGCATCTACCAACATACCCATAAACCTACCATACACCCATCTATCCCCCCATGCCTCACCCACCCTCCCTCCTCCTCCCCTCACCACATCCAACTCCCCTCTCACCTCCCATATCTGCCTGCCCATCCACCCACACACCCACTCACCCAACATTTACAGAGGGCCTCCTATGAGCCAGGCACTGTGGTCGGTGCTGAGAACACTTGACAGCTGTGTAAGACGGCTAGGTGCGGCGCTGTCTCTGCAGGAGGTGAGGGTTTATCACTAGTGCTCTTTGAAAGCAGTCTGTATCCTCTAACCTACCAACAGTTTGGAGTGTGTGTGGGGGAAATGATTGCCTGGCTGGACCCGTATCTCCTGCCTGGGGTGGTTATATCCCGGTGGCAGGTGACCTGGGCTGAAGATCAGCTTCATCACCTGATAGGCGCCCATGAGAGGGTGTGGAGGTGTTGTTTTGCAGATGCACGTAGGGGTTGTGGCTAGGGTTAGAGGGACAAATTCGAACCTGCCTCCTTCTCTTATAGCAGCAAAACCGAGGCTTCACCCACATTTGGGTGGGGAGCACCGTGACCATCAGCCGCCTGTGCACTGTCCTCCCAGATTTGGGGAGGAGTCTCTCCCGCTGCCTTGCAATCCCGCCTCTTGCTGGTTGCATTCCCTTCCCTAGTCCAGAAGCCGCTTCTGGAAACCCAGTTCCTCTGGGTTTCTTTTTAGCCTTGAAACCAATATGTGCCCTGACAAGATTGACCTTTTGTGTCTCTGCTGGGCCTGGAAGGGGTGGGGGTGGGTGATTAAGGGCAGCCGAGGGCATTGATTCCCCCTTATTTATATCCCTGCTGTAAGGACCAGGATAATTCATTACCGGGCCTCGGTGGCTGGAGAGGCGGGGGTGTGATATTCTGCTGGAGCCCTGTTGAAGAATGCCTGACCCCACCGACCTTGTCTCGAGCTGGGTTTAATTAAACTGTCAGCACTGGTCAGAAGAACAAAGCCTCCCGTCCCATCCTGGTCCCCAGCCCCCATCAGAGGCAGGGGGCATTCTCTGCTGAAATGAAGAGCTGTTAAAAATGGATCTGTCTTGCCTCTGAGGGAAATTACCCGAAGCAGGAAGGCGACCTTGCTCTTGTGACACGTCCACTCCCGGCAACAGATCTGCGGAACTGAACCGTCCTTGCCACCCGCCGAGGACCCCAGGCGTGAGGAATGGGGCTTCTTCCTGCCACAACTACCTTAAGATGCCCTCCCTCACTCCCTGGACCCCCTTTTCCCAGAAAGGAACTTCAGGAGCTTTGTCTGTGAGATATTAAGTCTGTGAGGTGTTTCTGGCATTAATGATAGAAAGAAGCTTCCTTGGTGAGAAGGTTTGGGGAAGTTTGAGGTCAAACAAGTTTCTCTGTGGAGTTACTTTCAGCCCCTTTCAGCCCCTTTAATCCACTTGTGCTCACTATAAAGCCCCCAGGGGACATGTAGGGTGTTGCCAAATTGATATGACTGTGAAAGTCTTGAAAATTTTATTTTTAGGGAATACCTAGATCTTGTGGGTCTAGCGTCAGACTTGCTGAGGCCTCAGGCAATAAGGATCAGAGCTGAGACTTGAACTCAGGTCCCCCTGACCCCAGACCCATGCACCTACCTCTAAACCATCAGTACTCAAGTTAGTGTGGGAGTTACTTAGAGGATTTTAAAATGCAGATCCCCAGGCACTATCTTCAGAGACCCTGAGTTAACAGGTGTGGAAGGGCCCAAGGATATGCATTATTGTCAAGCCCATCTGGTTCACACTTTGAGAAGCCTTGCTCCCCAGCATGCTTGCTGAGTCTTAGGTGGGGACCCCTCTTCGGGCAGAGCCCCTGTCTGTCTCTGCCCAACTTGGTTCTGGTGTGAGAGCCACAGGAACAAAGCCCTCCCAAGGGCAGACGCTTCACCTCTTGCTGCCGTGCAGAGAGCGATTTGGGGATTATGAGTTGGCAATTATGGAGCACTCTGGGCTCTCAAAGTGCTTTCCAATCATTAAATCTGTGCCTGCTGTCAAAGCTCTAGTGAAGATGCACGCGTCCTACTGGGTCGGCCCAGGAGCCTCTGCGGAAGAGGGCAGCCAGCCTGAGATTGACGGACCATGTGCCAGAGTGGCTGACTTTGCCCAGCATGGATGGATGTCCTGAGCACAGCCCCGGCCGTGGCTCTGCCCCCCACTGCCTCACAACCACACTTTTGTGAGCCTTCACAAATAAGGACAGCCAGCTGGAAACCAGGGCCTGGGGGAGGGCTGGGGGCAAGAGCTGTGGATGGGTCATCCACAGGGGATCGTGTCCTGCTGGGGACCTTTTACAAGGGCTCAAAGGAATGAAAAGCCGCCAGTTCTCTCCTACAGCCTGATAAAATCATTACGGAATAAACAATTCATAAGCATGGAGAAGATTCTGAACAGAGCGGGGATGCAGGAGGGGGCTGCTGTGAATAACTTCTAGGGGAGTGAGGATTTTTAAAAACCATCTCAAACATTACATAAATAATTTTGCTATGATATTGAACATTTGGAAAATAGAGAAAAGCAAAGAAAGATAAGAAGTTTTTTTTTAAGTTAAATAAGGCATTTAAAAATGCTTGAGCAATCATTCCAGTATTTTTTAAAAAGAGAGTTTAATACAATTGTTAAGCACTTACGTGCCGAACAATTTCCACGCATTTTCTCATTTTAATTGTTACAGTCCTAGGCCATTGTTATCCCCATTTTACAGTTGGGAGAATTGAGGCACGGAGGGGTTAAGTAAATGGATCACATAGCTAGTTGTCGGCAGAACTAGGCTTTGAATGCACGGCATGCTCTTACCCAGCATGCTGTACTGCCTTTCGTTATAGAAAACTTTAGAAAATAGAGAAACAGGAAGAAGAAAGAGATTGCTCAGGAGTCTTCTGGGAAAGTAGGTTTAAAGTCAGGTGTTGAAGGGTGTGGGAGACACAGGTAGATGGAGAGGGTGCAGTTGCCCCATGAGCAGGGACCCCACAATTACAGAGTGTTGTGTGGATCTCGGCCTGGAAGGAGGTGTAGACGGGCTCTGTCTTCTAGAATGAGGAGTCTGGAATGAGTGATAGCCAGGGGGCCACAGAGGGTTCTCCTCCCCTTCCTCCCACTGTCTGCACCTGAGCAGGGTGGACAGATGGGCCCACATCTCTCCCTTAGCTTGTTTGAAATGTTACCTCCCTGTCACAGTTCCTCAGTTCCTCCCACCCCTGGCAAAACTGACTGTTGCCTCTTTAATACCTTCTTTTTGTTTTTTTCCTCTATAACTTTTTTTTTAATTGTGGTAAAATATACATAACCTAATACTTATCATTTTAACCATTTGTAAGTGTACAATCTCGGATCTATCACCAGAAGTGGGATTACTGGATCATATAGTAGTTCTAGTTGTAATTTTGTGAGGAATCATCACACTCTTTCCCACAGTGGTTGCACCATTTCACCAACACTTGCTGTTTTCTGGTTTTTTGATAGTCATCCTAATGGGTGTGAGGTAACGTGTCATTGTGATTTTGATTGTGTTCTGATGATTAGTGATGTCGGGCATCTTTTCAAATGCTTGTTGGCCATTTGTATATCATCTTTGGAAAAATGCCTAAAGTTTTTCGGCAGGTTCTTTGTCCATTTTTAAATCAGGTTACTTGATTTTTTTTTTTTTTTTTTTGGTTATTGAGTTGTAGGAGTTCTTTAAACATTCTGGGCATTAACTCTTTATCAGATACATGATTTGCAAATATTTTCTTCCATTCCACAGTTTGCCTTTTCATTCTACTGATTGTGTCCTTTGATGCTTAGAAGTTTTAAAATTTGGTGTAGTCCCATTTGTCTATTTTTGCTTTTGTTGTCTGTGCTTTTGTTGCCTATGTCATACCCAAGAAATCATTGCCAAGTCCAATCTCATGAAACTTTTCCCATATGTTTTCTTCTAGGAGTCTTATAGTTTCGGGTCTTACGTTTAGGTCTTTGATCTATTTTGAGCTAATTTTAAAATATGGTGTGAGATGAGGGCCCACCTTCATTCTTTTGCATGTGGATATCCAGTTTTCTGAACACCAGTTGTTGAAGAGACTGTCCTTTCACCATTGGATGGTCTTGGCACCCTTGTCAAAGATCATTTGACCACATAAGAAAGGGTTTATTCCTGGCCTTCTATTCTATTCCATTGGTCTTTTTGTCTGTCTTTATGCTAGTACCACGGTGTTTTGATTACTGTCTCTTTTAAATATGTTTTGAAATCAGGAAGTGTGAGTCCTCCAACTTTGCTCTTCTTTTTCAAAATTGTTTTGGCTATTTGGGCCCAGTGATGGCTTTTTATTTGGAATCACAAGGGACCTGTCACGGCAGAAAAGAGGGTATGGGAGCTTAGATCTTTGGATTCAAGTGGGATGAAAGTAATATACTCCAGCCTTCACTTAAGCACATTGGTGATGGGGGAGTTCACTACTTCACAAGACAGCTAGTCTTGTTGGTGAGCAGTTCGGATCATTAGGAATCCTTGTAGTGATCTTAACCTGTTTTCCTGGCACGTTTGCCCAGTGATCTTGGTATGCTCTCTAGAGTTATACTTAGAGCAAGGATGTGGGCCAAGGGTCAGCCCTTTAACTGGCCATTATCTTTGGCAGATTCTTCAAGGGAGCATTCATGTTTCTAGGACAGATCTGTGAGAATTGTTTATAAGAGGGCTGAAGCTATCTGTAAGTGACTGCCCATTGTACAGATTCTTTCCAAGGTTCAGATCTATCCCCAGAATCTCTGTGGTCCCCCTTGTTCTATTCCATTTATCCCAGGCATCTTTGTGAAGGAATACCCCTAGATCTCCTTGCCGCTTCCAGCTCTGCTTGGCCTGGTCTGTTGGGTGGGCTGCTCCAGAGGCTTCCCTGGAGAAGCACAGAGCTATAGCTGCAAGAAGCTGGTATGATTTAACAAAGTAGGATCCTTCGGCCAGGGGGCAGTTTCCCCATCTTCCTCCCAGGAATCCAGCCCTGACCATACTTTCCTGTCTATAGTCAGGGCCTCTCGGGATGGACCAATAAGGAGGTAGGTATGATAGATGGCTGGAGAGAGAGCCATCTGAGGGGTCCTGGAGACGTTTTGCCAGAGTGTGGTAGAAATGAATACTGGACTGGGAGCCAGGGTGCTTGTGTTCTAGATCTGGTTCTGTCCCTATCTGGGTTTGACACCTTAGACAAGTCATTAGTTTCTCTGGACTCTGCTCTATCATTCTTATTAATGAATTGGATGAGCATACAGAAGGGATGCTCAACAGATTTGCAAGTGGCACAAAGCTGCAAAGGGATGGCCATTATACTCACGATGATAGAAGTAAGACTGAAAAAGATCTCCATGAACTAGGTGGGAATCAATGAGGTGAAATGAAATGCTGATAAATATGAAGATGACTGTGAAAGCGTTGACGAGGGGCGGGGGGACCTGATTTAGCAGCACTTGTTATGAAAAAAGCCTGTGACTTCAAGTTGAGGATGACTCAGGAGTAAGGTGGCTAAAAGAGTGAATGCAGTCTTAGGTTAAACTAATAGAGGCAAAGTGTCCTCTCCAGGGGAGGGGATAGGCCTGTTCTAGTCTCTGCTGATTTGAGCACATCCAGAGAACAGTGTTCAGTACTAGGATTTGTGTTTTATTGTGTAAAATTATGTATTTTATTTATTTATTTGTGTTTTATTGTGGGAGGCTGCGGGGAGAACAAGAAACATGTTCTGGAGGAGGGTGGCTAACCTCGGGAGCCGTCTGGAAACTGTTTCATGTGAGATGGAGTCCAGGGGCCTGGGCTGTTTGGTGTGATGAAAACAAATACAGAGGAACCCTGAGAGTAATTTAAAAATCTATGTGAAGGGCTGTCATGAGGACGAGGGACCGATTTGTTCCAGAAGCATGACTTCCAGAAGTGGGCAGAAGGTACGAGGAAGTGGATTTTGTTCTGTATCAGGCAGGCTTCCTGAAGAGTGGGCTGCTGAGGGGTGGGCTGCTCTGCCCGGTGCTTCATCCCTGGAAGAGTTCAAGGAGGGGCTGACTCCACATCTGCCAGGATTGCATGCCCGAGATGCTGGGGGAGCCTGGTTTTGACGGCCTTGGGGTGCTTTTAGATGCAGAGTGGTCTAACCAGGGACACAAACAGGACTTGTAAGCAGGGGACAGGCCCGGTCCAAATGGTGTTTGGGACTGTTCATCTGCTCGCAGACACATGAAACTGGCAGACGGTGGGAGCCTGGGAAGCCCCTCACTTAAGCCCCAGTGTTGGAAGCCATGCTTCATACCTAAGTGCTTCCAGCGAATTGTGTAACAAAGTATTTACCAGACCCCAGATTCTGGCCCACATTTTGGAATCAATTTTAGAACAATAAAAATCAATGAATAGCTCTGGAAATGGTGTCGGATCTGTAAAAAGACACGGAAGGTTTGTCCTCAGGAAGAGTCTGGTTCTGGAGGTGCTCAGAGGAACCGCTCTCTCTGGGCCCCCATTGAGCAACGACTCATTTCCCCTTTGGAGTCCACACGGTGTCTTGAGAGCCCTGGTGTTTGCACCCCTCTGCTCCTTCAACAAAGGCCCTTCTGTCGGCAGATTTCAGAGGCCAAGCAGGGAAGGGTCAGGAAAGGAAGGTATTGACTGAATACCAATAAGGAGGGGAAGTGTGTTGGTGGAAGATGAGGGGCGCCAGGCAACTCGGGGGCCCACTCGTGCTGTGCAAACAGAGCAGAGAATGCCTTTTGGTGGGTTTGTTTTACTAAAGGCTCTGGGGCCCAGGGGAGGCTGGCGAAGAGGGACAAGAGAGAGGGAGGAAATATTTCACAATGTGGGGTTTAAGCTCAACCCCTTGCTTGGGAAGGGGCTGGCCCCAGAGCTGAGGGGTAACAAAGAGGCAGTGTGGGCTGGTGACAGTTAGGGGAAAACACATGGCAACTAATGGGGTAGTAATGGGTGGGGAGGTAACCTGGGAAAAGCTGGTACAAGGAAAGCTGGCACATAAATTCTGGTGGCGTGACATTCCCCTTGGCAGGGAGACAGCGGCCACTCCATCACCTCTCCAAAGCCACCGCCAGAGATGTTCCCGCTCCCAGGGATAAGGGATGGCTGGAAGGGGAAAAAGCCACACTGGGGTTCTGTTGCCCCACAGGGCCCTGGAAAGGATGGAGAGGAAGAGGAGAGCTGTTCTCTGCAGAAGCCAGAGCCCCAGGCTGAGTGCCAGGAGTGAGCGTAGAGAAGGTTTCCATCACTGCCACCTGCTGCATGCGTAGCGGAGGGATGGTGTGCCCAGTGCTGAGACCCGTGGTTGGTACCCTGGGGCCCTCACTTGTGAGAGGTTTTGCACCCAGGCTGACTCTTGAGAGTCCCCAGCCGACCAGAGGGAGCGAAGGGCCCGATGCCCCATAAGCACACAGAGGCCAACTCACCATTCCAACAGGAACTCTGCCCACCATTTCTCAGAGAATCCTTTGGACATGTCAGTTCTCAAAGGAGACAGTGTTTATTACCTGGGGCCTTTTGGAGGAAGCCATTTAGCAGTTTGTATCTGGACTTATATGGTTTCCATGTGGTTCCCCAAGCAATCCAGGGCATCCCGGAGTCCAGAACAGTGGCTTGTGGGTGGTGATTTTAGTTTTCTGTCACAGACCAACCATTTTTGACCACGTCAATACTCTTTTCTTGGAAAACGGAACAAAACACCAAAATGACTTTTTATCTTTTTGTATGTGTGTGACCAGCTCTCCTCTTCATAATCTTTAGGAATCATTTAGGAAAGAAGAGAAAGGAGGCATATCTGTTCCCAGGGATGGGTCTAGAGCATTATTAAAGGGTGCCATGTCAGGTGGGGACACACTGGGAGCCTCTACTAGGCGTCTGCTGCAGGCGAGAATCCTTAGGGTGATTCCTGGTCGATGTTTGCAGAGCAGCAGCCAGTCATAGACTCCTGAGTCGTTGCAGTTTCCCATGGTGAGTGTCCCTCCTGAGGGACGTGGGAGTTCTGGAGACGGCCTCTCGCCTTGCTGCCTGGCTGAGAGGCACCCCTCCTTCCCAGCATGGCGGGCCTGGCTTCCCCTCTGGATGGATGGATGGATTCATTCACCCAGCTTATTACAAGCCTGCCATGATTGGTCAGGCATGGGAAGCATCGGATGAGTTAGATATGGTCTAGGGCTTGTCTGGAGTGTTGATGGGTGCTTGTGTGCTCACTGATTTTTCAAGTGGGAGGTGGGTGTAAGTTATGAGAATCTGACGGCTGGTGGGTAGCCTGGCTTTTTCCCTCCCACTGCTCGTGAAATGAAAAAAAAAAAGGGAATGTGAAAAAAAACACAACTAATGGACATGAACAGTTGCATTTCACAGGGGCAAACGCACATATGGCAATTACAGTGTTCAAACATAAACTTCCCCATGCTTCTGTGTCAGATATGTTGAAATGTGGTCACTTCAGCTGGTCATCTGAATGTCTTATTCTTCTAAAGGCAACTAGAAAAAACAAACCAGTTTCCTACAAGTTATCAGCTCCGTTGGTAGGAAACAGAGAACAAGAAATCATTTTTGGCAGGTCCTTGCAGTAAACTGTGTGAGCAAAGGGTGGCACTCATTTCTCGATAATTTTTAATAACATCTTTCACAGCCAGCTGGAGATGGCATGAGACCTCAGTTGTCCCTAAGGGGAGGCTATGGACAACTGGTTCTTTGAACATTGACCAGACTGCAAATGGCTCTGTCCCCTGGGCTCCCTGCAGGAGTGCGTCCCTTGCTGATAAGCGCCATCTGTTGGTGTTAGAAGGTGCGTGCAGGTGCCGGTTGTGCATTTCTGAAGGTGCAGGTGTCCCTGAGGCCCTGACTTGGGGAAGCCACGGGGCACTTAACGTTCGGATCTTCTACGTATTCTCTGCTGCTGCCAAAATAACCGGGAGTTGGGTATTAGGCATAACACGGAAGTTAAGAGTTTGGACTCTGGAATCCAACAGCTCTGCTGCTTACTACCTAGTTGACCTGGGCAAGTTGCTTAATCTTGCTTAGACTTGGTTTTCTCATCTGGAAAGAGGACATAATAAAGACCTATCCAAGACTGTTGAGCAGGGATAAAATAAAATGATGCCAGTGACAGGGCCTGCTGGGATTTTGGTCCACATTTTGCACATGGTAAACCAGCAAGAAATATTAAGCCTGTATTTTTCTTGATAGATAAATCGTAGTCTTTGTAACAGTAGGAAATGCAGGGAACAAAAGAAAACAGTTACATTTCCATTACCCATCAACCAGCATCTTATCCTCATTCTATACTTAGAATATATTAGAGCAAAATTTTCCAAAGGTGTTTTTTGATGATTTGTAGTTTGATTTTTTTGTTTGTTTCAAACAAAGATAATTGGGCAACCAAATGTCGTTGACATTCTGAAAATTATGTCTGAGATTCTGGAAATTCTCTTTCCAACAAGAAAGAAATGAGTCATGAAGACAGTGCCTCTCTCCAAAGTGCATCCGTTAACACCTACTGTTTCTTGATGGACAGGTGCCGTGAGGAATTCCCTTTATTATTCAGGAGAAGGAAAACATTACTTTTAAAGAAATAAAAACGCAGCTGTTTTTAGTGCTGACCAAGGGACTGGAGCTTAATCAGTGAAAAGGTTCCTTTGTCTCTTATTTGACTTCGCTGGGCATCAACTTGGCCCAGGCTAGAACGATGCTGGTATTCACAGCTCATTTAACTCTGAGAGCATCCGGCTTTGTTAAGGTGTAGGTACTGATAGTCATCTGTTTTGACTCTAACAGGGAGGACTTGGCCCTGTTCAATCTGTTCTGATTCCCTATTGTGAGTATCAGCTCACACCCAGAAGGGGAGGGGTGAGACACCTCCTATGATGTAGCCGTTGCCCCCCGGTGTGTCACATCATGCCCCGAGGATGCTGTGTTGCCTCTTACACAGCAAGAATGTGCCTCTAGATCTTTCAGGCTCTCAAATTGGGGCTTTGTTAACATGGAAGCATCACTCCTTTCTGTTGTTTTCGAAGTTTTAGCAGCCCTTCAGGGTGAACAAATCATGCCCGCCAGCGCTCTGTAAAAAGGCCTGGTGAAAATGGTTCTCGTTTCCATTTAGGGAGAAGGGTTTTTTATTCAGAATATTGTTTTATTGGTGTGTCTACATTCTTTACCACCAATGCCAAGTGCAGATGCTGACACATGAGGCTAGCCAGCCCTAGAGTCCCCTTCCGGTATTAAATTCCGTGATCACCCAAAGAACCCCAGAAATTCAGGAGCCCACCCAGGTGTCTGGAGGGCCTTGCCAGCAGCCACCATCGCTTCTTGCCTCTCCCCAGGGCATGATGTGTCAGCTCACGGTGGTTTTTCTTAAGGGCAGGCAAAACAGCATTGTGTCTAATGATGCCTAAGGGAAACAGTTTTAGCTGAAGACCTGCCCCCAACCTGGTCCCCCTCATTGCCATTTTCAGAAACAGGAGGCTGGACACATCAGTGGTGTTTAACTGCGCTTCTGCAGCCCTCCCTCTGCTTGCACAAGCAGCTGCTCTGGGGAGAGAGCCTGTCAGTGTGAGGCCTGGAGCACAGCGTCCAGCGAGAGCTGCCAAGAGGCTGGAGGCCCTCCTGAGCTAAGGTACTAATTGCATCCCACCTGGACTTACCTCTGCTCAGGTTTCAGGTTTGGGGCCTTTGCCTCCCAAGGCCTCACTGCTGCCCAGCAAGAAGCCACTGCCACCGGGGCATCCTCACTCTTGCTCCAGTTCCTGAGGCATCAACCTGGCCCCCAACCCCTCCCCGCTGCTGATTCCAGTGTGCCATGGGCTCTCCGCTTCTCAGTCTCCACCTCCTCAGGGAATCCTACGTTTAAGCCCAGGGCACTGGGGTTGTGAGAGGGGGCTTTGGCGTTGTTACCGAAAGCTCAGGCTCTCTGTACACCGGTGCCGAACCAAATCTCGGAGACAGAGTTTTGGGTGAGGTAGAAAGGGAGAGCTTCGTTACTTTGCCAGGCAAAGGGGGGCACAGTGGGCTTCTCCCTTGAAAAACTTTGTGTCCCAACATAGTTTTGAGGATTTATAAAACAGGGGTTCAAAGGTGGGGTCTCTGACAAGATCAGGGTATGAGCAGGGCTTGCCCCCCCTTAGTCTCAGTGGTCTCCTGATATCGAGGAGCATCTCTGCTCCCTTTAATATGGCCTCAGGTGTTTTCTCGGCTGTTCCTCCCTTGATTAGCAACGGTTCACATCCGCCCTTTGGAACTCAGGCAAGCTCATGGAGGCTGGAGTTTTGCCTCCAAGAAACGGGGGACAAAAGGGCCTCTGTGCCTGGGAGCCCCACAGGGCCCCACTCAGTTTCACTGTCAGGTTCTGCGGTGGCCACTTCCAGCCACAGGACGGGTGGCCCTGCGGCGTAAGCCCCTGAGCCTGTCTCCTCACCTGTAAATGGGGACGATTATGGACCTCCGTGGCGGGGTGAAGTGCCAGCAGTGCAGAGGCAGACTTGGCAGTGTCTGCGTCTCTGCTGGTGTCAGCTCTATTTAGTGGGGGCTGTCCTGTTGTCCTGGCTCTTCGGGTCCACTGCTCTTTAAGGGGCTTCCCTTCGAGGGAGGAGGATGGACTCGAGAGGTCCCTTCCACCTCCCCCAGGGAGAGGCTGATGGGGTGATACAGTGCGTGGCCACTGGGCCTTGGTGTTTCGGAGCCACATGTTAAGTGCTGACGGGTTCCCATCAGATGAAGACACAGGCATGCACTCGAGGGACGAGATGGGGAACAGAATCCTGAGTGAGTTACTTGGACAACATGCTTTGCTGTGCTTAATGGGTGCCGTTCATGAAGTTCATGCCTGCGAGTCCGAGGGCACAGGGCTCTGCCTCAGGCTGGCTGTCAGCCTCTGGCTTTTCTTGGCTCAGATCTTGAATCGTTCATTTGTAACACACTCAGCAGATATTTCTGTGCCTGCCTCATTCCAGTTTCTGTGGGGTGCAGCGGTGAGAGAAAAAGGATATGGGCTCTACTTTCCCGAGCTGGTAGATCCTGCTGGGGATGGGAGTCAACATGAGTTAGAGTCTTGTCCAAAATGTCAGGTGGCCGATGGTGCAGGACTTAACTGTGTCACGAAGGGCAATCAGCTCAGCACTCTAAACAGTGATGAGACAGCGGTGAGTGCTAGGAAGGGAAGGACGTGGGCTCCGGGAACTCCCACAGAGGCGCTGGCGCCAGGTGGGGCAGGGCTGGAGGGAGGGTCGGGACTGATGCAGGGATGCTTGCGCCCAGCCCCCGGCGCTCCTGCTCACTGGAGCTGCTCTGCTTGACTCTGTGCGCATCCAGCCTCAGGAGGTCAGATCTGTGATGCCTGAGGTCCTGTCCCCCACCTTCACCAGCACCTCAGGTAGCCCACGGCCCTCCTGCTTCGCTATATTCTTGGCCATAGCATCTTCTGACTAGCGCGGTTTTGTTGCTCCCCTCTTTTTCCTGTGTCCGTGGTTTGGAGAGAGGCTTGCTCCTCTGGACCAGGCGCCCTCTGCCCGCTCTAACCTGTGCTCTGGGCTCCTGCCTCTGCTCCTGGCACAGGATGGGCCAACAAGATGGCCCAGCTCTGTGTGCGTGGCTGCTTCCGGGCCCCAGCTGTGACATCACCCCTTGGTGATGCTGTGGCCTTGAGTCTCCTGTACCCCAATACCCCATCTTTCAAATAGGAGTCACACCCTTCCTCCCTTCCTGTCCTCTTGGGGATGGGAGACAGCACAGAGTCCCAAGAGCTAAAGCAAAAAGGCTGGAGAGGAAGAACAATTTCTTCAAAATTCACTTACTTGATGTTGCAGAAGTTGCCTTGTGGTTTCAGTCAGAAGGAATTTTTTTAAATGAGCAGGACTTGAATGAATTTTAAAAAAGGTCATCCCCTTTCCCTAGCACGTAGGCAAGAGTTATCTCACAGAAGCAACCTTTGCAACACATGAGAATTCACTAGAGAGTTCCTGGTTTGTTTGTTTTTTGCGGTACGCGGGCCTCTCACTGTTGTGGCCTCTCCCGTTGCGGAGCACAGGCTCCGGACGTGCAGGCTCAGCGGCCATGGCTCACGGGCCCAGCCGCTCCACGGCATGTGGGATCCTCCCGGACCGGGGCACGAACCCGTGTCCCCTGCATCGGCGGGCGGACTCTTAACCACTGTGCCATCAGGGAAGCCCAGTTCCTGGTTTTGAGAGGAGGTTTCTGAGATCCTCCTGGGAGCCCGTTGTGTCTGTGGGGAACCTGGGGGCTGTGATTCTGCACCGAGGAAGTTCAACCCTCCTGGATGTCTGTTGTTTCAGGGGCGTATGGTGAAGGGCACAGGTCAGCCCAGGGACCTGCTCAGTCTCTTTCTGGTCACTGTGCTTCTCAGCTTCTGCTGGGAAATAGGTGATGCCCCACAAGCCAGAAAGTGGCCTTGATAACAGCTGCTGTACTGAGCACCGGCCGTACACATGAGCTCTTGCTAATTCTCCCAGTGTCCATTGAGGGTGCTCAAAGGGAAAAGAGAATGTCACTTTTGCTTGCAAAGGTAACACTGGGGGCCACCAGAGCAGAAGTCTGAACACCTGAGTCAGCTCGGGGAACTTGGAATGAAGGGCTTCCGAGGGGAAGGAGGGGCAGCGAGGCTGCTCAAAGGGGCTTTTGTCCCATTAAGAGGTGGCCCATAAAGTCCCAGGTAGGGGAGCTCCGGGCACTGGGAGACTTCCTGCAACTTAGGGTTAGGTTGGGGAGCTGGGCACGGGAGGCCCTGATGTCCTCATGGCTTGAATTTCCCTCCAGACTCTGCCTGCAGTGGAGGAGAGCTCCCTGTTGTACCCAGGGGTGCAGAGAAAAAAGGCTGCCCTTTCCCAAACTGTGTGTGCTTTTCCCAGGGGCCATTGTTCCTGGTTGCCAGGAAACTGAGGCCTTCAGGTGTCACCCGGGAGACTAGGGCCTGGGTATTTGGGTTTAGGTCAGGCACAATGACGCCTGCAGAATGAAATGGCATCCCCAGGACCTCCTCATCATTTGTCACGCAACTGTGGTTCCCAATGACAGTGGAGACACGGGGGCTTGGGGAGGAGGTGGGTGGCCAGGAGGGGGCGAGGGGCATGTGATGGGGCAGGCTAATGGTCCCCCTACCAGAGCAGAGCCAAAACGCCCCTTTGGGGAGGGGAAGTGAGGCCGCCCCAGCCTCTCGGGGGGCTTTAGAAGGCCCGTGAAGGGCCTGACCAAGGCTCAGGACTGCCTGCTGGGAGCTGGGGGCCCGCCAGGCTTGATGGAGTTATCATGCTCCAGGAAATGCTCAACAGCTTGGAGGGATGTCTGCTCCCAGGCCAGATAGCCCGAGGGCACAGTCAGAGCAAAGGGACTGTCCGCATAGAACATAGCGAGGACACTAGGCTGTCCAAAAATGGTGGCAAGTCAGAGTGACCCAGGGGACCCAGCAGCGGGGGCGCAGGGCAGGAAACTCGAGGGCAGAGTAGGGGTGTCACTATAGCAGGTTCATGACGTATCCAGATCTTTCCCTCTCCGAACCCTGAAGCACAGTTCTCATAAATATGATTTAGAGTGAATTGAGAGGAGATAGACTATGTGTAATCTACTTGCAAAATAGGCCTCTCCCACTTTTATTTTCTTCTTCTTCTTCTTGTTTTTTATTTATTTGGTTGTACCAGGTCTTAGTTGAGTCACGTGGGCTCCTTAGCTGTGGCATGCGAACTCTTAGTTGCAGCATGCCTGCGGGATCTAGTTCCCTGAGCAGGGATTGAATCCGGGCCCCCTGCATTGGGAGTGCAGAGTCTTAACCACTGCACCACCAGGGAAGTCCCTATTGTATTTTTTAGATTTTCAATTGTGTTACAATATACATAAGATGAAAGTTACCATCTCAACCATTTTTAAGCGTACAGTTTAGTGGTATTAAGTGTAGCCACATTATTTTGCAACCCATGTCCAGAACTTTTTCATCTCACAAAACAGAAGCTCTGTACCCATTAAACAACTCCCCATTCTCTCCTCCCCCAGCCCCTGGCAACTACCACTCTACTGTCTGTCTTCATGAGTCTGGCTACTCTGTGTACCTCATATAAGTGGAATCATACAGTATTTGTTCTTTTGTGACTGGCTTTTCACTAAGCATAATGTCCTCGGGGTTCATCCATGTTGTAGTAGCATGTGTCAGAATTTCCTTCCTCTTTAAGGTGGAATAATATTTCGCTGTGTGAGTACACAACATTTTGTTTATCCATTCATCCATCAATGGGTTGTTTCCACCTTTTGGCTATTGTGAATAATGTTACTATGAACATGCCTCTGCCTCCTCTGATCTCCTTTATGACCTGCAGACATGAACTGGTGACTGTTTTTCTTGCTCCTTATCCAAACACTTAAGGCCTCCCAGAAGTGAGACTGTTAGTGATTCATTTCACACCCATCACAGATGCTCATCTTTGGATGTTTCCTGCTGCTTGACAGCGTGGCCATTCTCTCTCATGAAGAGGTCTTAATTCAGGCAGGGAAGGGGTGGGCTGGGAGCCAGAAGTACTGGCCCAGCCGATGCTGGGGATGCAGGCAGGTCAACAAGGCACAGCATCTCAGAGGCACAGAACTCTCCAGCATGTTCTGGCGGGTTCTGGAGAGCCCAGTGGCAGCTGGGCTCCCATTAGGTAGGGGAGTGCACAGTGAAAACTTGGGGTGTGGGGCCCTTGGAAACACGGTGAGGGGGCATTTGACATTTTAAGTTCTGTCCTGTTGTAGTTTGGAGTTTAAAGATAGGACTCAGAACTTGGACAGGGGAGGGGGGAATGGCCTGGGTTTGTAGCCTGGGGTGGGAGCCAAGGTGGAGTTCAGATAGACAGAATTCAGGTCCAAGGTCTTGGCTGTGGAACTGTGGCCAAGACCTTATATGGGGACAGCTCTGGAGGTGGCCTGAGACTCAGGGAACCAAGGGGACTCCTAGGGGTCTGGACTGGTCTGGGGCATCCTGGGGAATGTAAGGGTCAGCTTGGGGACTCCTTTCACCATGATGGGGAATGGAGGCATGGACACTGCAGGGGTGCCTCAGGTCAGCTCAGTCTGGGAACTGGGATTACTTGAGCCTGCAGAGGTTAGGGTCTAGGAAGCCAGAGGAGGGGGATTTGGTTGTCAGAGGAGGGCCTCAGTTTCCAGCACCTAGAACCTGAACTTTGAGGAGTTTGGGTGCCCTGGGTGCCAGCCAAGTCAGTGAGCCAGTCTGGGCCTGCAGCCACAGGGCTAAATGGGGCAGAAGTCCTGGAGTTTCAGATTTACTTAAAACGTCTGGGGGCATGGGCAGTTAAGTGTCTAAAAACAATTTTGTGTATTACATTTAGATAATGGTTAATGGAGAGCACTGGAAGCCCAGGCTGGGTTCCTGATCCGAGCTCTGCCATTTATAGGATGTGGAACTTTGGGCATGTTGTTTGACCTCTCCCTGTCCCAGTTTAGGTACTAATGGGACCTACTTCATAGGCTTGTTACAGCAAATGAAGTGATAAATATAAAGGGCTTGGAACAGTGCCTGAAACAAGGCAGTTCTGAACGTATATTAGTGGCTGTTATTATCATGACTGTTGGTAAAACAGGGACTTCAAGGAGAATGCGGAATGGACCAGGATGTTTCAGATAAAAGAACAGACCTCCAAGAAGTCCAGTGCTTGGGCCGCTGTCCTCTACTTTTAGGGCACTTTGGTGGAGCCCTTTGGGAAATGTCACAGACTCCAGAGGGCAGGACTCGCCTCTGTTGTTGGTGGGGGTCCCCAGTGCCTGGCCCCTTGTGGGGTCACCGTCCATGCTTGTTGAATGTGGTGACTGCGTCGTTGGCCAGTGCCCGGCAGGCTGGCCTGGGCCTGTGTGCCCAGAGCTGCTGCCCACCCCTGCTGCCCAGCCTGGGGCTGGTGGCCGCGGGCCGAAGAGAGGTCTTTCGTGCAGCCAGCGCCCAGGCGGAATTTGTTTGAATTAGCTGCTTGAGTGGGCCTGTTTGTGACGAGAGCGTGTGTGGTGAGAGAGGTTGGCAGGATTTGAAAAGGGCATGAGGAGGCGCCCCGTGGGCCCTGGACGGACAGCTGCACAGAGAGTGAAAGGCTGTTTCTGGCTGGGCGGCCTTCGGGGCAGAAGGAAGTACTGGGCTTTGGTGCTGACCGATGGGGAAGGCCACGGTCGTCCACCATGGCCTCGCTTAGCCTGCTGCATGCTGCCTTCCTTACCCCCCAGGGTCTGCCTGGGCTCCACAGACTCCACTCAACGTCCCGGCCACCCACGATTTGAGAATAAGATTTGTCCACGTGGCCCAGGTCCCACCCACTCAGGGAACTCGGGCTCCTTGGGGGTCCAGACCACAGGGCGTGTTCCCTGAGCAAATCCAAGGAAGAAGAAAGGAAGACAGACATCCTGAGTCTGGACAGAATGGCCACCACACCACCATCACCACCAGTCATAACAGCAGTGCTGAGGTGCTGCTTCCACATGCAACAGTTGTTCCAAATGCTTGACTTGTATCAGCTCACTTAATCCTCCCGGTCACCCTCCAAAGCGAGTGCAGTTATCCTTATTTCTCAGGTGGGGAAACTGAGGCACAGAGAGGTTAAGTAACTCGCCCAAGGTAATACAGCTAGAAAGTAGAAGAGCCAGGATTTGAACCCAGGCAGTCTGGCTCCAGAGTTCATGCTTTTCACCACTACATTATGTTTGCTCCCATTATCTCTTTAATCTTCTTAACACTTCTGTAGAATTGGGATCATTATCCCAGGTTTTTCTAATGAGAACACTAAGCCCACAGGGTAGCTGATCTGTGACGTCACCGGCTAGGTGGGATCTGAGCCCCGGCACTGGCTCCTTCTGCGGGACATTCGGAGTCTGCATTGGACCTCCTGGTACCTGTGCCCTGCGAATGATCTGTAATCTCCCCCTGCTTCCTTGTCTCACCCACCAATGGCCAAGGACGCGTGTTCCCTGGCTCCAGCCACTCTGGGGGATGTGGGGCTTGGGATTGGCATTTTGTGAGCTTCATTCAAATGCTGTTTCCTGGAAGTCTCCGTTTCACAGGTGACGACTCACCCTCTTAGATTTTCTGTCCTGTTAATGTCGTCTTTTCAGGGAGGGTCTGTGCTAAGTGTGCAGCTAACTGTGATGATGTTGGAGACCCCTGCCAGGCTTTGTGTGTGTATGTGTCTGTGGGGGGCAGTAACTACATATGACATAAAACTGACCATTTTAGTCATTTAAGTGTACCGTTTAGTGGCACTAAGTACATTCACATTGTTGCACAGCTGTCACCACCATCCATCTCCAGGACTTTTTCACCTTTCAAATAGAAACTCTGTACCCATCCAATGACAACTCTCTGGTTCCCCCGACCCCTAGCTCCTGACAATCAGAATTCTCTTTTCTGTCTCTGTGAATTTGACTGCCTCCTATAAAGGGAATGATATAGTATGCATCTTTTTGTATCTGACTTCCTTCACTTAGCCTAGTGTCCTTAAGGTTCATCTGTGTTGTAACGTGTGACAGGATTTCCTTCCTTTTTAAGGCTGAGTAATACTCCATTCCATTCCACCTCTTGGCCATTGTGAAGGTTGCTGCTCTGAACATGAGTGCACAAACATCGGCTTGAGTCCCTGATTTCAGTTCTTTTGTACGTATACCCAGAAGTGGGGTTGTTGGATCAAATGGTAATTCTGTGTTTAATGTTTTTGAGGAAACACCATATTTTTACACAAATAAATCCACGCATCAGAGCACATGCCTGATCTAGGATCAAGAAGCTTTATTCATCTGCCCACTGGGGGTGCTGTCCAAAGCCTCTCTGTTTTTCCCCCGAGTCCCCTTTCCCTGGACCTGCCTCCTGCCCCACTGGAGAATTTGTTTTTCCTCTTCTGTTGTCTTCACCCTCTTTGGGATCTAGGGGCCATGCCAGGGCCAGGCAAGGCGTGTGGATCCACCACGGGGCCTGGGTGAGGAGAAGAGGTAACGGGGCTTTGAGGAGAGAAGGGGCCTCCGTCCTAGTCAGGGGTCTGGAAGGGGGAATGGAAGGGGCTGAGTCTGCATCTGATGGAGAGCAGGGCTGTGTCACATTGCTCTCACACTGTGTCCAGGGCCTGACAGGGTGCCAGTTGGGTAGAGGCACTCAGGACCTGCGTGTCGGATGAGGGAGTGGGTTGAGGTGACAGTGGCTCAGGGTTACCTTCTTGGGAGGCTGGGGGGGATGGGCTGCTGCCTCTCCCAGGGGAGAGGAGAGAAGGGATGGTGGAGTGGCATGGAAATGACCCTCTCTTCCCTCTCTGATCTGAGGCGGTCACAGGACTCCTGGTTTGACCGTTCTGCAGTTCATATTTTTCATCTTAGAATAAGGAGCCATGGATGATCTAGCTCTGACAATCCACATTTAGTAAGTTGTGAACATCTTTGGGTCCAGACTGAGAGCCAGGAGCTGTGCTAAGTACTTTACATGAGTTACTGGATTTAATCCTCACCAGACATTATGAGGAACTTATATTAACTCCGTTTTACTTATGTGAAAACTGAGGCACAGATGGGTTAAGCGATTTGCCCAAAGACGCACAGCAGGGAAACTTGGATTGAATGGAGACTGGCTGAGTCCACAGACTGAAGTTAAACTACTCCTTTACAGCACTGCACCTTACAAACTAGAATGGCTCACTTTTATATCCTCTCCTAGGATGTGTATGTGTGTATATCTGAACACATATATAAAGGCTTAGTTTTTCAGGGTATATATTTAAGGAATGGGGCTTGTAGCATTTTCTGCTGCCAGAAGCCTGGAGAGACAGAACATCATTGGGTATCATCCTACGTGAGATCTTTTTTCCGTCCGGCAGGATCTGGTAGAGGCTGAAATTCATCACAGCAAACACGTCCTGTCCTTCCCTCTTCATCTTGCTCTTGCACAAACAAGAAACCTCAGTCACAGTTCCAGCTGGGTATCCTCAGTCTCTTAGCAACCGCCATCATCCCCGGGCTTTGGGCTCTGGGCTCCAGGCGTGCCTTTCTTTGCTGCAATACTTTGTGTGGCTCCTATACACACGGTGCAGGTTGTGGGCATCAGGGAGGAGGGGGCGTGTTAACCTGGGGAGTTAGGGGGAAGAGCTTTCGGCGAGGTGAGCTGCTGAAGGGAAGCAGGATTGGGGAGGGTGTGTGTGTGTGTGTGTGTAGCCACAGTGGGCCTGGGCTGCCTGAGGCAGGCATTGTGCCAGGTGAGAGATGAACATTCCTGCTTATCCTGCTGGGCTCATCTTTACGATTATACATGTTTGTTCAAAAGACTTGTTTGTCAAATGCAGTGAAGAGCCCCCGGGACTCTGGCTCAGGCTTTGCATGGAAGGGGAAGGGCGGAGCCCTGAGACCCGCAGTGATCTGCTGAGAGAGGGCAGCGTGGCCTGAGGATTGAAAGAAGGGCCAGGGCTGAGGCTGGCTTTAATCACGTGAGGTGGTGGGATGGAAGTGCAGGGGGTCCAGGGCGGATGGCTCTTCCTGACACCGCATGGTGGGTTCCCAGGGCGTCTTGGTTTGGCTTGTCTAGGAGGCTGGCGGGGGAGCTGGTCTGTCCAGCGCTGTTGCTTGTCAGTTCTTTGAAAATCTTTGTCTTGGGGTCTTTCCTCCTCTCATCCCCGAGGAATCATCACTTTAGTCTCATATGAACTGGAAAGAAGCTGAGAGAGGCGCTAAAACATGTCCCGACTTCATAGAGGAGGAAACTGAGGCCCAGAGAGGTGGCAGGAGTTCCCCGCCCAGCTGGGTGGGAACAGAGCTGGGAGCCACTCTCTGGCTCCCGGTTCCCCGTCAGTGCATGGTTCTTTGTAAAGTGGAGCTCGAATAGAGACAAGCGAGCACATAGACCCTGTTGGGCTCATCTTTGCACCCAGAGAACATGGTTTCTGAGGAGGCCCTTGCAGGGTTGCTTCTGTACATCTGGAATGATCTGACCCTACTGGGGAGAGACCTTGAGTCCCTCTTCTAAACGAACAGTGAGCTGCACCCTCCTGGCATCTTGTAGGGACAGTATAGACTGTGCAGCACGTGGCATGGATGGGCCTTTCCTTTCCTTTCCTGTTTCGAATTACAAGGCTGGGTTGATGGCTCTGGTGGGTCTGAATACTTTACAAAAACGTCAGACTGAAGACCAACTTAAAAAATCTTTCAAGCCTGAGAATGGTGCTGATGGAAGGAGTGTTTGGCAGCCTGTTGGTCCCAGAGCAGTGTGACTTCCGTACATGCTCAGGGCAGGGCAGGAAGTGCCAGGCAAGGTCACAGGTCTTGGGTTTGCCTCCGTCCCTTCTTGCCGTGGGTCTTGGGCAAGTCCCATCTGTGCAGGGGGCTTGCAGGTTTCCAGAAAGTCCTTCCAGATCTGACAGTCTGTGGGCTCCTAGCAGGTGGCCCATTCACGGCCACGCATTCGTCCACTCTGCAAATGTTTCCCGGGTGGGTCCCGTGTGCATGGCCCTGAGCTGGCTGTTAGGGAGACTGGGGAACAAGGTCTGCTCTAGCTGTCAGGTGGCGCTCACAGACAGCCTGGTGTTGGCATCTGTCAGACAGCAGACAAAGTCTTCAGGCATCCCTTAGCCCTGCTCTGTAAGTGCCAGCCTCTGGCCTTGAAGTGGGTTCATCAGATGCAATAGATCCACAAAGAGGTATTTGTCCCCACCCCACCCCACCCCGAACCTCTTAGGTAAAGGCCAGTGGCTCTGGAAACACCTCTGAGGATGAATGTGGTGTGAACTCTAGGAAGCAGTGAGTACTCCATCCCAATTCATTGCTCCCCCTAGACCTACAAGTGTTTTTTTTTTCTTTAAGAAACACCCACGTTGGGACTTCCCTGGTGGCACAGTGGTTAGGAATCCGCCTGCCAGTGCAGGGGACACGGGTTTCAGCCCTGGTCCGGGAAGATCCCACATGCCACGGGACAACTGAGCCCGTGCACCACAACTACTGACCTTGCACTCTAGAGCCCGCGTGCCGCAACTACTGAAGCCCGCACGCCTAGAGCCCATGCTCAGCAACAAGAGAAGCCACAGGAATGAGAAGCCCGTGCACCGCAACGAAGAGTGGCCCCCGCTCACTGCAACTAGAGAAAGCCCGCATGCAGCAACAAAGACCCAACGCAGCCAAAAATAAAAATAAAAAAATAAATTTATATATTAAAAAAACCCCAAACACCCACGTTGCCTGTGGGAATTTGTACGTGTGTGCAAACTAATAGCACTTTGTACATGTGTGGTCCCCTACAGTTTACAAAATGCTCTCACATCCACTGCACTTAATTTTCACACAGGCAGGATGTTGCCCATCTAAGCAAAACAAAATCCTAGTGTCTTAAAGTTATTGAAAATTTAATACCTGATTTGAAAAATTAATTAGAACAAAAGCATATAAAATGAAAAGAAATCTCCGTCCATTCCAGATCTCCTGGTCCCTTTGCCAGATGCAGTTACTAAAACAGCTTCATGTGTTCCAGACTTCCAGAAATATCCTCTGCATGTAAATCACAGACTATCCTCTCTGTTTCCACCCCCCCCCCCAAATGGGAGCATGTCCTGTTCTTTTCACTCCATATCAGCACATTTAGAGCTGCCCATTCCTTGTCTTAGCCCCAGACTCTCATTGTATGTTTCACTGAAGGTCATTAAATTGTTTTTAGTCTTTTTGCTCTTAAAAACACTGCTACAAAGAAATATCCTTGTACATCTGACTCTTGCACTTACATCAGTAGGTCTATAGGGCAAACTTCTAGAAGTGGATGTGCTAAGTCAAAATGCGTTTTATTTTATGATGGCTTTTGCCAAATTGCTGTCTAGAAAGGCTGTACCCTCCTTACAAGATATGAAAATCTGTTTTTCACACCTTTTTCAGTATTGGGCAATGTTAATGTTTTTCAGTTTTGCCAATTTGATGGGCTAAAAAAAGCATCTGGTTTTAACTTGTATTTCTTTTTTAAAACTTCTTTCAAATTCATCTTTTGTCTTTTTCCCTTCAGTTTTTTTTTTTGTTTTTGTTTTTTTATTTATTTTTGGCTGTGTTGGGTCTTCATTTCTATGCGAGGGCTTTCTCTAGTTGTGGCAAGCGGGAGCCACTCTTCATCGCGGTGTGCGGGCCTCTCACTATCGTGGCCTCTCTTGTTGCATAGCACAGGCTCCAGACGCGCAGGCTCAGTAGTTGTGGCTCATGGGCCTAGTTGCTCCGCGGCATGTGGGATCTTCCCAGACCAGGGCTCGAACCCGTGTCCCCTGCATTAGCAGGCAGACTCTCAACGACTGCGCCACCAGGGAAGCCCCCTTCCAGTTTTATTGAGATATAATTAAAATACAGCACTGTATAAGTTTAAGGTATACAGCATAATGGTTTGATTTATATACATCATGAAGTGATTATCACAGTAAGTTTAGTGAACATCTGTCATCTCATAGATACAAAATGAAAGAAAGAAAAAAAATTGGCGATTGGAATTGACATGTATACACTGATGTGTATGAAATTGATGACTAATAAGAACCTGCTGTATAAAAAAAAAAAATCCTGAGGAGGAAAAATCTAGGTGCCTATATCAAGTGTTTGTTTTGTTGTAATTGAAAATAAATTTTGGATAATTTTAAAAAAAAGAAAAAAAATTTCTTGTGATGAGAATTCTTAGAATTTACTTTCTTAACAACTTTCCTACGTAACATACAACAGTGTTGATTATATTTATTGTGTATATATTATCATTATATCTTTAGTATTTATTTATCTTAACTGGAAGTTTGTACATTTTGTCTGCCTTCATCCAATCCCCCCTCCCCCACCAACCCCCTCCACCCCCGCTTCTGGTACACAAATTGACCTCTTTTTCCTTGAGTTTGTTTATTTGTTTTTGAAGTATAATAGGTCAAACTTGTATTTCTTTAATTATGAGTGTGCTTGAGCACCCCTTTTTAAAGTTTTTAAGGTTGTTTGTGTTCCTTTTTTGCTAAACTGCCTGTTAGAGTCCTTTGCCCATTTTCCTGTTCCATCTCCATTTTGTATAGGAGTATGCTGAAGCACAGAGAGGTTAAGCCACTTATCTTAGGTCACACAGCAGGCACATGGCAGAACTGGGACTAGAATCCACCCTTCTGATTCCTGGTCTAGTGGTCCTTCTAGTGCCCATGCTACCTCCCTGAACAAGGGCTGGACTGGCCATGCCTAGTGCTCCTGGAAGGTAAATGGACATCATGCTGGGTACTCCTGGGAATCCCATTGGCTGTGAGAGGAATGTGGGGGGCCTTTGACAGTGTTTCCAAAGCTAAGCCCTCTCAGGCTGAAACTTGATTGGGTGAATGTTTGCTTCTAGAGGGTTAGAGCCTTATCCCACCAGCCTCCTCAGAGGCCCCTCCTCCACCCACAGAGGCTACCCAGCCAGGATTATTGTTTGTACCCATGAATTATTGATAAGGCATGATATGGCCTCAGCCTTGGAATAAGGGAGGGCAGTACTGTGTGAGGGGGGGCAGGGCTGAAAGGCCCCCATCCCTGGGGCCCAACCTTCCCAAGGCCAACGGTCCCTTCTGAATGTCAAAAGACATCATAGACCTCCCTCCACTGCCCTGCCAGGTCATAACTGGACTTTTGAACAGGTATCATTTCAGAAAATATACAGGGACACAGCTACCATGAGTGTAATACCATTTTTAAATTAATTAAATTGTTTTTGAAGATTTCTTTTGATGTGGACCACTTTTAAAGTCTTCACTGAATGTGTTGCAGTATTGCTTCTGTTTTTTATATTTTGGTTTTTTGGCCGTGAGGCATGTGGGATGTTAGCTCCCGACCAGGGATTAAACCCGCAGCACCTGCATTGGAAGGTGAATTCTTAACCACTGGACCACCAGGGAAGTCCCATTTTTTAAGATTATTTTAAATTTTATAAAGGTTATACATATTTGTTATACAAATTCAAATACCCTGGAACCATATCACATAGAAAGTGAAATCCTGTGAGGCCTCACCCCTGAGGCTTCCCTTGCTGTCATGCTTTTGAGTGAGTTTGTTTTTTACTCATCCCCCTGAGTGTATACATGTGAGAGGCGTACTGTTTATTCAGGCAACAATGTCTGATGGAGGATTCTGAGGTCTCCTTGGAATAATACATCCTGTGCTTGCTGCCTGAGGGTTGGCAAAGCTCTGACTGAGAGCCCAGCTTTAGGGCTTTGCTTTGGTACTTAAATATGTCTTGCGTTTCCGTTGCTAGCTGTTAGCACCTCGTGAACAGGGCCTGCACTGGATTTCCCATCTCCACACGTGCCTGGAACTGGGCCTGGCACATAGTGGGTACTTTTTCTGGATTGTCCGGGGACAGTCCAGATGTTTCAGAGAAATCCACTTGTCCGGTCTCCACATGAAGGGTAGTCATTTGCCTTTGAAAATGAAAGGCAGTCATTCCCCTTTCCCTCTGCTGGTGGCTCACACATTTTTTTTTTTGTGGTACGCGGGCCTCTCACTGTTGTGGCCTCTGCCGTTGCAGAGCACAGGCTCTGGACACGCAGGCTCAGTGGCCATGGCTCACGGGCCCAGCCGCTCCGCGGTATGTGGGATCTTCCCGGACCGGGGCATGAACCCGTGTCCCCTGCATCGGCAGGCGGACTCTCAACCACTGCGCCACCAGGGAAGCCCAACTCACACTTTTATATTTCATGGAACTTTTGAAGGAATCTGTTTTGCTGAAATGTGACATGCTGGTAAAAGATGTTAGGTTTTTAGGGAGAAGCTGCTTGACTTTTGGGAGATTTTAGGGAGAGCTGATGAGCAGGTGAGGCACAGACTAAGAGACTGCCAAGAAACCGAGAAAATGAGGCAGCTCCTTTTGGAAGGGCTGACTTCCAAAGCTGGCCCAGCAAAGCAGCTGCCAGACAAGGGAATCCCAGGGAGCACCACTGGCTGGCAGTAAACATTTGTTGAAGGAATGAATCACCTGCTGCTTCCAGGTGGTAGCAGCCTCTCTGCATTCCTCGGATGTGCCATTCCCATGCTTAACTCTGGGCGCACACATGCTGTTCTCTTTACCTGGAACACGCACCTCCCTGGAGAGGTGCACATGTGTGTGCACACATACATACATTCACAGTCACGTACACATCGTCGGGACGATTTCTGTCATCCTCTGGGTCTCAGCTGGGACGCTGCTTCCTCAGCAAAGGTTCTCTCATCACCCTTGTGGGCTGGATGGGGTTCGTCTGCCATGTGCACCCTTGATGCCCTTGACTTCACCTCTGTGTAACATGCATCAGGCCCTTGGACATTGTAATTATCTGTTCAGGGTCTGGGATCCCTAGAGGACGGGGTGCACATCTGTTGTGTTCTCAGTGTCCTCAGCGCCTGACATGGCCCTTGCTATCTTGCGGGTGTTCAGTAAATGTTTGTTCAATGAACGTTCTAAGAATCACCTTCCCTACCGATTATTGTTTACTTGAAAATGAGGTTTGACTTGCCTGAAATGGAGTCGTGGGAGTCTGTCTGCACTCGCCTTATGATATGCCAGACTGTCTTCCTTATGGTGAGCGTCCTTCCGTGGGTGCAGCCTCTCAAACATGTGGTTGGCTCTCTCCTCGTGCGGGAGGATAGCATGATGGACTCTGAGGTCGGAGTGCCTCGGTTCAAATCTTGGTTCTACACGTTACTAACTGGGCAGCCAAGGGCACTGGTTTTATCTCTCTATACCTCCATCTATCTTCTGTCTAATGGGCATGATAACTCCTGTAGTTACCTGCCTATAAGATTCTTGAGTGGGTTAAATGAGGTAATCCAGGCACTTAACATTATCATGTAGTGAGTGCTCAATGAATAGAATCCATTCTTCATATTGTTTCACATGCGTCTGCCCTGTCAAGAATCTGGCATCTGTAAAGCCGTGGAGCTGAGCTGGACTGTAGCTGATAACGCAGGAATGGGTGGACGAAATGGAAGTCTAGGAGGGCTACACATTTGACAGGTCCTGTAGTGGAAAGCAAGAGGGAAGTTGGATTTAGCAAAAAGGTAGAGGGTGGGGCTTGCAGGATCATGCTACAGTCAGCCTGAGGTTTTTCTGGTGTGGGTTTAGGATTTGGCTTCAAATCTTGGCTGGACTACTTCAAAAGTATGCATTATTTCGAGCAAGTTGCTTCATCTGTCTGAGCCTTAGTTTCCTCATCTGCAAATGGGTTAATGATGGTAACCTCAAACAGCACCTACACTAGATCTGGGCCCATAGTGTGGACTCAGTAAATGTTTAGGAAGAGAAAAATGCCGGGGGCCCCGCTCACATTTGAAGGGATGGCGGCCCCAAGAGCAGGGCGGACAGATCTGCTTGTCCTAGGGAGAGATTGTGTAAGTCTGGAGAAAGGAGGGGTATGCTGAGTGCGTTCTGCATGGCTGTGCAGGGTGACACCGCTTACTGTGTAATTATGGAACAGGTCGCATAAAAATGAAAATATGGGTCCAGGTGGCAGGCCTTCCATGCCGTTGAGAGGCAGAGCTAATGAACTTAACAAATCACTGATAATTAATTTTCTAAAGCCAAAGGAACCCGGGGAGCGATGAACAGGTCTACAGAAGGAGAGAATGCAGAGTAGGGCCAACTGTCAGTCGGGAGAAAGGTGTGAGATGCTGGCACTTCCAGGCCAGTGAGACAGATCTTGATGTCTTGTAGTCATGGAGGGAAGGAGGGGAGGGAGAAGACTTACAGGTAATACAATAATAGTTACTATAATATTGGCCAACTTTGATGGAGCCCTTCTACAAGCCAGGGATGGTGTTAAGCATTTTGTCCGGATCAGCTCTCGTTTCAGATGGGCAGCTCCCCACACTGGGTGGAGATGGGAGGTGGGGAGGGAGGACCAGCATCCAGTGGCTGACGGGAGCCTCTATCTTAGCATCATGGAACAATGAAGCAAAACAGTGATACTAGTTCATATTTATGGAGCGCTTGCTGTGTGCCAAGCACTCTCTAGTTGTTGCCACTGTGGAATCACAAACTCCCCAGGCAGGAGGCACTTGCCCCATGCTCTTAGCAGGATGCAAAGCCTGAGAAAACTCAGTACCAGGGAAGGACTGTACCTCCATTCAGAGCTGCCCACTGGACCCAGTGTGAAGCACAAAGCGTTGGGGTCAGGAAGCCTGGGTTTTGGCTCCAGTCCCTGCACCTGCTCAGGTTTTCATTTTTCTTTCACTATAAAATGTAGGTGGTGGATTTGAATCAGCAGGCCACAAATTTTACAGGCAACAGCTTGTTTATTAAAAATAAATCTCACATGAAACTCCGTGATATAAAAAGGCTCTTGTGGGGAGGGTAGGGGGCCCCATCCACTTGCTCAGTGCTTCTTGGACTCAGGCCCGCCTCCAAAGCCGTGTGGGATACACCTGGACTGCCACTGACGATCTAGGGCTTCCTCAGCTCTAATCATCAGCGATTCTGTGACTCCAACACTCCCTCCCCCAAATGGTCACATTGACGATTGTAGGGAGGGGGAGGGGAGAGAGGAGGGTATGGAGAGCTGTATGTGCTAGCAGGGGGCCTGGCACACTGTCCTCACTTGCCTAACCCTAGGCTGGAGTCTGGCTTTGTATTTGCTAGCTGTGCAATCCTTGGCAGCTAGCTTAAACTCTCTGGGCCTCGTTTTGCGCAGTTGTAAAGTGGAGATAAAGCTTCACCAGGTTGGTGTAGGTATTAAATGTCATAATGTGTAAAGCTCCGAGCTTCATGCATGGTGCCTAGTAAGCGATCAACTGATAAATGATTGTTAAATGTATATGTACTTCTGTATATATGTAATTAAGAAATGTTTTTTTACTTTTAAGACTGTATGAGGAAGGTTTGAAGCCAAAAAGATGTAACGGTGTGACAGCTCTGGGCCAGGTGGGAACACACGACGGATCTGACTGATGGGGCTGAAATGTTTGGGTCCCTTTGTCTTTCTGGCTGGCTGCCAGCACAGAGCCGGTGTCAGCCATACCCCTCCCAGCTGCTGCTGGGCCACCTCCTGCCTGTCCTCTGGGGGTCAGATGACAAAGCCGGGAAGGAGGGGTGAACCCAAGGCGCCGTCTCCAAGTCCTCCTGGACACTGCTGGTGACCTCTGTGCCGCCCACCACGCACCACCTTCTGTTCACGGCCCGTCAGCCGGCTTTCTCCCTGACTGCGCTCGGATTTGAGCCTTTGTCAATTCATGTTTCCAGATTAATTAGCGAGGCCCCATGTCAGATGCTAACTGAAACCCAGATGTCGGCTTGGTTCCTCTCATCAAATCATTTTGTACCAGTAATTGAAGAACACAGAGGCAGTAGTTAAGTTGGCCAGAAATGCTCGCTTTCCCCACTCCCATTTCCATTAGAAGATAAATAGACACCCTCCTCCAACTCCGCCTCAAAGGATCATGGAAAGGGGATTTGCCTGCCGTCTTGTGTAGTAATAAAGATGGTGATGAGCTGAAACCCCGACCTTCACGTTGAAGGTGGGGTTCCCCAGAGAAGTTTCCTGAGGGTTTACAAGGTGGGAGAGGCAGCAGGGAAGGGAAATGCTTTTTAATTTTAGCTTTAGCCAGAAACCCTTTCCTAGCTTAGGAAACTGGCCCTCTAGGAGAACAAATGTGAGTCTAGCACAGTGCCTGCCCAGAACGGTCCTCAGTGAGTACTGCTGTTGTGTGTGTGGACCCCTCCAGCCTCTGGGTGGTCCTGTGCCTGTCTGGGTGAAACAGGCAGGTCAGAGCAGAGACTTATTTTCATTTCTCTCTAAGTCATATGCTGTCAGTGTGTGTGAATACTTTTTTTTTTAAAAGCCATCATTTATTGAGCACTTACTATATCCCAGTCACCATGGTAACACCTTACCTGTATTATCTCATTTAATCCTCACAGCAACCCTATGAGGTGAGAATTTTTTCCATCCCCATTTTTCCGATGAGGAAACTGGCTCAGAGGGGTTAAGTAACTTGTCAAGGTTACACAGCTGGTGTGCAACAGAGCTGGGGTTTGAATCATTAAGCACGTTGCTTCTTGTCTGTTAGAGTTGTAGGAAAGACTAGCCAGCTTTTCTTCTTCCTTAAGCAACGTATGTTATCCTGGGCAGACAGGATGAGCACAGGTTGTGGTTACATCCTTGCCTTTCTTGGTTGAGTGTCAAAACCCACAATGACCATTTTGGAGCCAGAGGAGCATGTTGATGGATGACATGAATGCTGATCTTCTGTTAGCTTGGGCTGGAGTTTGAAGTGTGTCCCACAGGCTGAAGAAAGCCCTTGAGAGCTGGGAGCTTGCTTGGAGTCAGGAAGCCTCCGGGGTCTTTGGGAAGCTGATGGACATTCCAAAAATGAAGGTTCAGACCCATCTCACTCAGCCTGTGATCTTGGACTGTTTATGTCGCCTCTTTGAGCCTCCATTTCCCCATCAGCAAAATGAGCCTTAAACCTTCTTACACCATGGGGACTTGTGAAGCTGCATTGGGTATTGTGTGATATGCAGGCCCTCAGGAAATGTTAGATTACCACATGGGCCCAGATACCTCAAAACTTCTAGATGTAATAAAGCAGCATCTTTAAATATTACATGCAAGGGCTTGAGATAGCCATTTTCAAATTAGAGATGGAAACCTGCTTGTTAAAAATGTGGATTTCAGAGCCCTTCCCCAGACATTCTAGTTTAGAATCTGAGGCTGGAACCAGAAATCTGCACTTCGACAGACACGCCTGGGGGTTCTGAAATATATTCATAGAACTTTCAAATGTCAGCGCCAGCAGTGACCTCAGAGAACTTTTAGGCTCCCTACCTTCATTTTATAGAGAAGGAGAAGGTTAGGTTGCAGCTTGGAAATGAGTTGCCTTCAAGGAGGGCTGAGAAGGGACCTCCGTTCTTTTTTTTTTTTTTGGCCGTGCCGCATGGCATGGGGATCTTAGTCCCCCAACCAGGGATCGAACCCGTGCCCCCTCCGTTGGAAGTGCGGTGTCTCAACCACTGGACCACCAGAGAAGTCCCGTACTCTGATTTTTTTAAATAGTTGCTGTTAACTGAGGGGTGATCTGCATGTGGGTGATATGGCCAAAGACGCATGGCCTTTTTCAGATTCAGCAACGTAGGAGATTTATATACTTCTCAAGTTCTATCCCTCCAATTTAGGTACCCTGTAATGAGGTGGCAGGAGGGTGCTGTGGACCCTTGAGGGTTAAGTTACTGGAAATCCACAGTCTCATGGATTTATACCTTGACTAGTCACAATCTTTTTTTTTTGAATACAAAGATAAATAGTTTTATTAAACTAGCTAAATGCAAGCAAACATCAATCAAAATTGAAGTGAAAAGTATGTTCGGAGCAAATTTTATAAGCAAATAAATTATTAGAAGCAATAAATTGTTTTTCCTTATGTTTTGTTGTTTTTTTTTTTGTGGTACGTGGGCCTCTCACTGTTGTGGCCTCTCCCGTTGCAGAGCACAGGCTCCGGACGCACAGGCTCAGCGGCCATGGCTCATGGGCCCAGCCGCTTCGCGGCATGTGGGATCTTCCCGGACCGGGGCACGAACCCGTGTCCCCTGCATCGGCAGGCAGACTCTCAACCACTGTGCCACCAGGGAAGCCCTCCTTATGATTTTTAAGTAGATATTGTCCCTAGGTTCTTTTCTCCCAGTATTTGGTTCTTTTTTATTTTACCTGCTTACTTTTTTGCACACCCCACTCATGTGCTTTATTCTCAGGTCTTCCAGAGTATGGTTCCTCAATGCCAGAGCCTCTTTAGCTTTTCTTCACATCAGGCGTCTTTCTTTCAAGTCTGTCTCAGAAGCACAGAGATAAAATTGCTTTTATGTGTGTGTTTCTGATTCCATCTTCATCTTGTCTGTAAAGCAAGGTATTGGCATATTTTTGCTACCCACTCTAAATAGGGATGGGAGGGCGAGAGAGAAGACCAGCACGTTACTGGGTTCTGACTGTGGCCCAAGTTCCAAGCCATGTGCTGTCATGTTACCTTGTGACAATGCGGGGCAGAGTGTGTTGTCATTTTACAGACAGGTAATAAGCTGGGGGCGAGCAGTGAGTCCCAGATCTCTGGTTCCAGAGGCCACCGTCCTCTTGGCTTAGGTCACAGAGGGGCCGTGGGCTGTCAGATGCTCCCCTTACCTTTCCGCTACAGAGAAGGCCCAGATGCCCTGGGGCGGGGCTTGGGCCTGGTGGCGGGCCCTTGGCAGGCAGACACCCGCCTCCCCCTCTTTTTGCAGCTCCCAGCTCTCCCCGCAACCCAGCCTGCACCAGAGAGGAGGCAGGAACACCTGGGCCCCTCTCCCTGGGGAGTCCGGCTGCCACCGCAGCTGCTCAGCTGGCATTCTTGAGAGTGTTAATTGAGTGGGGCGCCCAGCCCCTGGCCCCATTGTCTCCAGAAATGAGCTAGGCCAGGGAGAGAGACGTCATTGCCACCAAGCGTAAGGGAACGAGGACAGGCTTCTGGTCAGCGGTACTGGGGAGAGGGTCCAGGAGGCCAGGCCAGGCTTGTGGGCTGTGGGTGCCCCATTGTCCATGGTCTCCTCTCTCCCAGGCTCTGTAAGGTGGGAAAAGGGTGTTGACCCCAGGCCTTAGGACCCCTCATAGGAAGAAGGAACCTGGAAGCTTGTAGTGGGTTTTCAGTAGTTCAGGAAGGTGGTCCCCTCTGGTGGTGGGGGGCTGGGGGGAGGAGGTGGTGTGGTGTGGTGATGAATTATTATTTCTCCCTCCCCCGCCCCCTTCTAGTTCATCAACATTATCATCATTGAACACTATTACTTAGTACCTGCCCTGACCCAGGCCAGCCATTGATTCTCTATACATTATTTCCTTGTATTCTTTCAGCAGTCCTGTGAGGTATGTTTTGTTGATTCTTCTTTCACATTAAAGCTCAGAGATGTCAGGCAACTTGCCCAAGGTCACACAGCAGGCAAATTGACATAGCCAATGTCTCTTGTATTCTGCCTCACAAAGTCAGAGGAGTGGGAGGAGTATATGTTTCCTTAGTTTTCAAAAGACTTGGAATCTGACACAGTCTGCCTCTCTGAGCCTTGGCTCCTTAGAAGGAAGGGCAGTGAAATGCTGTTTCCACAGCACCATGAGAGGCGGGGTTGGATTTCTGGGGGGAAAAGCACACCCAGGCACCCAGTGATGGGGCTCGTTTAGTGGCCCTCCCCTCAGCAGTGACCTCCACATTCACAGAAGGATGAGAGAGACTCGGGTCAGGATTCCCAAGGTCTTCCCGGTCTGGGACTGGGGTTCCGGGGGCCAGCAGGGGAGCTGAGGGCTGCTGAGGAAACCTTCCCGGGAACATGGTGCCAGGCTCCACACTCCTCGCCTTGAGAGAAAGTTTGCCAAATCCGTGAGCACTCGGCATCGGCCTGTGAGGGTCAGTGAAGGAATTGGAGAGGTTTCGACCAACGAAGAGGAGGCTGGGGGACAGGTGTCGTCAGAGCCACCGAGAGCAGGAGTGGGTGCTCCGGGGGGAGCGCTTATTCCACGTTCTCCAGAAGTGGGATCAGCGTGGGCAGGTGGGTTTAGGTCATTTCTAAAGAAGAGTGGTCTGAGGGTGGATGCTGGGCCGCCAGCAATGGTGAGTGCTCTGGCCCCAGGCATGTTCAAGCAGAGCCTGGGTGGGCAGCCCCTAAACCAGACTTGCGGGGAAGCCAGGAAGGGGCTCCTGAGCTGGGCCAGCCCTCACACTCTGTGATTCATCCCTTTCCTCCCAGCCTGAATGGCCTCTGGTGCCCGGGCGGTTCGCTCAGTGAGCAGCTGTTTGCTGAGCGCCTGCTCTGTGTAGGCTCTGATGGTGACAAGATAGACGCAGTCCCCCGCTCCCATGTAACAGGTGGCTAAGAATCTTGCGTGTAACAGCAGAACCATTGAACAGTAGGAGATGCCATTTAGCAGGTGCCGCCTGTGTGCTAAGGGATTTGTGTGCCTTGTCTTATTTAATCCTCTCAACAGCGCTGTGAGTTTGGAATTATTATCGTCTCCATTTTATAGAGGAGAAAACTGAGGCCCAGAGTAGCCAAGGGTTTATGTAAGACCCGTAGCTGATGAGGGCTGGGAGGAGTCTGGGAAGACGAGCCTCCTTGGGACCCTGCCTGAGCTGCGGCGTGACTCCAGCTGTAGCACTCCCAGGGCCTTCGAAGTCCTCGTTGGAAAGATTTGGGAGTGTGCAGTAATGATTCTTTCTCTGTTTCTGGGCTCACTTGGGCCTCCTTTAGGCCAGGTGGCCCCCCTTGGGCAGGCCCCAGACACCCCATCACTTCCTTGGCCATAATGCACCCTGTGCCAAGCCCCAAGTCCAAGGGGACTCGAGGCCTCTTGGCTGCCCCCACGTTGGCCCCGAGGGTTGGGGTAAATTGTTGTTCTCACCTGTCCCATTGGTCCCCTGGCTTATAATGCTGCCGCCGTGGACAGTCACTCTGTGGAGAAGTGGTCAGGAACTGGGCAGGCGGTGCTTCTTTGCTGCATCACTCATCCTCACCTCCCGCCTTGCTAGGAAGACCCCAGTGAGAGGTGGCAGTGGCCTCGGGCAGTGCTGAGGGCCTCCAGGCTGGGTGGAGTGGCGGCTCCCACTCCTCTGCCCTGCCTGGGGGGCTAGTGAGACTCATCACATGTCTGTGCGCAGGTCTTTATTACCAGGTCAGGATACCCTTGGGACCACCCATGAAACCCACCTAGAAAGTCCTCAAAGGAAACATTTTAGAAAAGCTGATGCAGATGGAAAATCCTTTGAAATTGCAACGTGCGGTACAAAATCTAAGGTGTTGTCATTAGTGGATCTTTGCAGATGATTAAAGACTAAAAATCTCTCAGGGACACAGAAATGACCACTGAAAGTTGCTATTGCTTCCCAAGATGATTTTCAGGTCTACCATCCTCTGATTTCCAGATTCTGAGGGCATTCAATTGTTTATTCAAAAAATTAATCACAGATCGTGGGCTTCGGGGTCTGACAGGCCCGGGTGACGGGCTGCATGACTTTGTTCTGGTCACTGGGCTTTTCTAAAGCTCAGTTTCCTCACCTGTGCAATAGGGATAGGAGTGCCTCACGGTGTGGTTATGAGGATTAAGTCGGGTACGGCTTAGCACAGGCTGACACGTGCACGTTGACGTGGACCGTCTGTCCCACCCATTGTTGTTTTATGTGGGTCTGGGATAGGAGGTGCAGACGACAGCACGCATTTATGTAGAGTGAGCTCTGAATTCATGTCTCCCCAGCCTACAGGCTGGAGATGCAGAATGAGGAGCTTAGGGTCCTGGGGAGGACAGACCAGAAAGGTAAACGGAGAGTTGGTCCAGAGACGGCTGTGGGGAGCGGTTTGTGTGGGAGTGATGGGAGCCCAGCAAGGAGGCTCGGCCAAGCTCTCTAGAGGAGGAGGCACCACCGCTGGGCTCTGAGTGTCTAGTGGGCATCAGCCAGGCCAGGACGGGGGTGAAGAGGGGACTGGTGGAGGGGACAGCCTGAGAGCCTGTGCAGGGCAGGCAGCGACGGGGAGCACCGTGCATTCGAGAACCTGCCCTGGAGCCCAGCCTGCTGGCCAGGGTGTGGGTGTGAGCTGTGAGAGGGCAGATGTGAGTTTGGGAGGTTTTGGCCAGGACGTGTCATTCTGCCGAGGGGTTTGGATTTCATCCTGAAAGCGGTGGGGAGCCTCTGGCAGATTTTGGGCAGCAGGGAGGCACAAATTCCCTCACAAACATAGCACCCTGTGGTCCCTGAGTGCCGAGTCTTATTTTCACAGTGTGGTAAATTGATGACAATGAGTAATGGGGCCGTGGGCCATCTGGGTGCGGATGTGAGCACAGACGTAAGTGTGTGTTCATGGAAACGAGCAAACATTCCCAGGTGAGCCGCAGACTGCTCCAACAGAAAAAGCCCTGTTTGTCTGACGCCAGGCACTTCAGAGAATAGGCCTTATCAAAGCAAAACATTTGGTTATAAATATTTATAAATATGTGTTGGATTGAGTTGCGCTTTGGTTCATTCACCATTTATGTCTATAAATATTTGAGAGGCTGCTTGGCATCGTGGAAAGACACAGTCTTTGCAGGCGCAGACAGACGGGCTGTGTTTGGTTTCTTTCTCGGCAGCAAGACCAGCGTGGTGACCCTGGCCTTGTCCCTTCACCACTCAGAGCCGTACTTTCCGTGGCTGTAATGACACCCATCTTGCACAGTTGAGAATTAGGATAATCTGTGTCTAGAGTCTCGCATGTGCCGATGGCATGTTGGGCACTCAGTGAAAGCAGCTTTTATTATTCTTCACTGGTCTCTGTGGTTTTTAATAACCTAAACTCTTAGATGGCAGGACGTTCGTGGTTGTCTGGTTCGGCTTTAGCATTCTTCAGAGTTCCAGCCACTTTTTGCCTCAGGTGTCCTACCAATATTATTGTCAGCCCTCTTTTTGAAAATATTTTTAAGTGAATTTTTGATAATACAGAAGAATATTTATAATATGTTATAAATAATGTATATGTTAGTGGCAAAGCATAATAATAAAAGGAACATCCATGGAGTCACTATATATACTTTTTTACATCTTTATTTGGGTATAACTGCTTTACAGTGTTGTGTTAGTTTCTGCTGTATAACAAAGTGAATCAGCTATATGTATCCATATATCCCCATATGCGCTCCCTCTTGCATCTCCCTCCCACCCTCCCTATCCCACCCCTCTAGGTGGTCACAAAGCACCGAGCTGATCTCCCTGTGCTATGCAGCTGCTTCCCACTAGCTATTTTACATTTGGTAGTGTATGTATGTCCATGCTACTCTCTTACTTTGTCCCAGCTTCCCCTTCCCCGCCAGGTCCTCAGGTCCGTTCTCAACGTCTGCGTCTTTATTCTGGTCCTGCTACTAGGTTCATCAGTACCATTTTTTTAGTTTCCCTATATATGCATTAGCATATGGTATTTGTTTTTCTCTTTCTGACTTACTTCACTCTGTATGACAGACTCTAGGTCCATCCACCTCACTACAAATAACTCAATTTTGTTCCTTTTTATGGCTGAGTAATATTCCATTGTATGTATGTGCCACATCGTCTTTATCCACTTGTCTGTCAATGGACATTCAGGTTGCTTTCATGTCCTGGCTATTGTAAATAAGGGTCACTGTTTTTCATTTAAGCCCAAAGCCTTGCTGTTGGAAGGCCCCCAGCCCCCAGCCCCAGAGGGAACCCACTGCACTGATTTTTGTGTTTGTAATTTCCTTGGTTTTCTTGTAGTATTACTACATGTGTATGTGTATGTAAGCATTAAAGTTTTGCTCATTCTTCAACTTTTTATAAAAAGAACCAAACATTCTTCTGCAAAATTTTTTTTAACTCAGCATTAAGTTTCTGAAACTCGTCCACGATGATGTGGGTGGTGTTGGCTCGTGCGTTTTCACTATTGTGTGGAATTCCCACAGTGTATCCATTCTCTTGCCTGTGTGTTTGGACTTTTTCTAGGTTTTTCAGCTACAAACAGTGCTACTGAGAACATCCTTACGCAGGCTTCACATTTGGGAGCGTTTCTTAGGTGAATGAATACCTGGGGATGGGATTGTAGGTCATGGGCATGTGCACCATCAACTTTACTGGCTCTTAGCAAACTGTTTCACAAAATGGTTGTACCGGTTTTCCCCGGCGTCATTCTCAAGGCTCTCGGGAGAATCTGTCACCATGACTGTTTCTACTGTGCGCCGAGCAAGGGGCTGCTGGTACCTTCATGTGTTTCTGGGCCGTGAGGCCGTCTCTGTGTGTCCCCACCCCTGACTTCCCGCCAGGCCTGATTCCCCGACAGGCGGAGAATGAGCCAGAAAACACTTCACAAGTAAAATCTAATTTCAGCAGTTGTTGGATGGATGGTGGATCAGTGATAAGTGACTGGTGCTTTTCTGTGCTTTGTCTGGGCCGGTCTGGGAGGTCAGTAGCTGTCTGACCTAATCGCTGCTTACATGGGTGTCTGAGTAAACTGGACTGAATCCAGTGTTCCCTCCCCTCAGATTCTGGCCCGAGGAGAGGAGGCAAAGGCTTTTCTGCCTGAGCAGAGAACGCAGGACTGTCTGTTTGAACGCTGGCTCAGCATGGCCGGGGCAGGTTGCTTGGCGATGTGTCTCTTTAATGTGCCACAGAAGGAGAATTCAAGATGACTGATAGGGTGCAGAAGCTGTGGGGATCACAGGTCCCCAACCCGCTCCCTACCCTCCTCTGTGCCGGAACAGACCACTCGGGAAGCTCGTCCAACACTGACTTTGAAATGCTAATTTCCAGACTCCATCCTTTCATGCCTTCCTCTCTGTGTGAAAAGGCTAACAGTGTGAGGAGGGAGCCAGCAGAGCTGGAGAGAGGAGAGATGCAGAGAGCAGCAGGGGCCCACAGCTTCTCACTGGGAAGGGTCCCTGCCCGAAGGTTTCCAGAACCTTCTGATCAGGACCCTGAGTGGGAAGGCACTTCTCCTCCCCCAGCATCTCGGAGGCAGTCCGCCTTCTGTTCTGCTTTCCTTCCTTTAAGCCTCTCTCTCTCTCTCTCTCTCTCTCTCTCTCTCTCCCTCCCTCCCTCCCTCCCTCCCTCCCTCCCTCCCTCCCTCCCTCCCTCCCTCCCTCCCTCCCTCCCTCCCTCTCTCCCTCCCTCCCTCTCTCTCTCTCTCTCTCTCTCTCTCTCTCTCTCTCTCTCTCTCTCTCTCTCTCTCTCTCTCTCTCTCTCTCTCTCTCTCTCTCTCTCTCTCTCGTAGCCATGGCTGCAAATGGCCTCAGGGTACTCACTGTTCACTATTGATAGTAATGCCAGCATTATTATTACAAAAACGACAGAACCCATTACATTTATTGAGGCTTAATGTGTGCCAGGTGCTGTCCTAAGCTCTTTAGAAATATCTTCTCATTTACTCCTTACAATAAGGAGTCATTTTTATCTTGAGTTTACAGACGAGGAAACCGAGGCTCAGAGAAATAAAGGGGCCTGTCCTTAGTCACTGCACCCCGACCCCGGACCCATACTTGAACCTAGGACTGCCAAGTCCAGAGCACAGCTCTCAGCCTTCACCTGCATCCCTCACTCCATTTCAAACCTTCTGTGATGACACCGGGGGGTGGCTGTCCATGCTGCCACTGAGGCGGTGAATTTGGGTGTGTGCTGGGGACATAGACAAGGGTGACACAGAGTTTGGGCCTCTGAGGAGCTCTCGATTCCATGGAGGGAAAGGGAAAGGACAAGTTAGAAACGTGAAGACTCACGTTTATTGCACGAGCCAGGTGCTGACCAGGCCAGATACTTCCCAAGAATTAGTTTATTTAACCCTCAGCACTATTCTTCTCCCCATTTTACAGATGAGGAAACTGAGGTACAGGGAGGTTAAGTGACTTGGTTAAAGTGACAGAGTGGCAGAGCCAGGATGTAAACCCAGGCAGCTACTGAGACCCAGCCTCTTAACTCCACTCCCTCCACTTCTTACCTTCCAGAAAGTGCTTTATGCAGGTACCTACAGGGTGCTGATTAGCCCCAGAGGAGGGCATGCCCATCTCTGTTTGTGGAGGGGTGGGGTGGGTGCAGAGAGGAGGAGGGTAGGAGTCCTGGAGGACTTCCCAAAGGAGGAGTCTCCTGGGCCGATGGGGGAGGAGCGCAGTACCTGAGGCAGGAAAGTCCGGGGGTACATGCTTGGGTGCCTCAGTTAGGCCTCTTGTTTTTGCCCAGGCCACAGCCTCGCCCTTTGATCTCTCCTTACATAGTGGCCTCTGGCCCTACCCTCATGTTAGCAACTCTCCTCCTCTTCCCTGGGTGAAATAGGCCAGTTGGTGGGGGGGGGTCACAAGGCCCCCTCTGCAGTGGGCTGGCACCTCCCTGCCCCAGTGGGCTCCGTGTCCTCCACCAGTCCACCCACTCTTAGCTGGGGTCATCACATGAGGTGGGGCAGGGTCTTCCAGCCCACTGTGGGGGGGGGGGCCTCAGCAGGGTAGGGGGCCTGAGCTTTCCCAACCAGACCTTGGAGGAGGCTGCCTGTGCGTTCCCTGGCTATTTTCTTTGTTTTCTTCTTTAGTATTTCCTGCTGTCTTCAAATATTCCTCTCTGGGCTGTGAAGAGCGATGTCTCGGAGGACAGGAACTGGTGCCTGACCCAACGGGCTGGAACGGCAGGGGGAATCAGTAGACCTTGGGGGCGTTCTTGATGCAGTCAGGATGTGAGGCACCCGAGAGAAGGGAGAGCCAGGGAGTAGAGGTGGCGTCCTTGACAAGCTGCCCTGCCCTCACTGGGGAAAGCCCAGGGTTTCATTTTAACAGAGGAGACGGAGTCACACAAGCTAGGCATAGAGTTAACATGCTGCCGCCGCTTCCCATTTTATGACAGGTTATTCTTGCCGGACAGCATTGCCGGAGCGCGTCATTCCGCCTCACAGTGGCAGTGCCAGCCTCCAGGGCAGGTGCGCACATCTCCCGGAGCTGTGGGGTACTTTCTCCTCAACATAACATGCTGTGTCTTTTGTTTCTGACACCTTCCCGATGGCCAATTTGTGCCTTTTCTGGCTTTGGGCCTGTGTCCTTGGCAGTCACCCTGGAGGACTCTCAGGGCTCCCCCTTGCATGATAACTGATGGCTCAGAGTAGCTACTGTTTGAAAAGTTTAGGTTCTTGCCCCCTCTGCCTGGTTTACCCAGGGTGACTGTGTGCGCTGACATTTATCAGCTACTCTTCTGCGGGTTTCTGCAGCCCTGAGAGATCTTTCCCAGCAGACGTGGCATTTCTCTCCCAGAGAACATTATGCCCGTTAGCGCCGGGAGCAGAGCAGATGTTTCACTGGCAGCCCTCCTCTGGCTCCGTTTTCAAAATGTGAACTCCCGTGGGGCTGTAGCCCTCTCTGAGTTCTGGCCTGTTTGCCCAGGGGCGGTGCCCAGAGCACAAAGCTTGGGTGGGGGTCAGGTGCCCCCTGGTTGTGGTTTTGCTTCTTGTGAATTGGCTGACCTCAGCCAGTTTAAAAACCTCTTTACAAGTTTACCTGTTTACAAATAAACATAAGGGGGAAATAAGGCCTACCTCACAGGGTTATTGTGGAGATTAAATGCAATAAAATTTGCACTCTGCCCAGCAATGAACACTCAATACCTTTTAAATTCCTCCCCTCCTTTGGAGTCAGGGAGACCTAAGTTTGAATCAGATGAAGCCTGATTAGGGACTCAAATAATGATACCAGGACCCAAGTTCATTCATCCCTTCATTCATCCCTTCATTCGCTCTTTGTCTTTCTTCCTCCCTCCCCTAAACTCTTCCACATTGGCCCCAATCTCAACACTTCCTCCATTCATGTTCCAAGGTGGCTACAGAAGCTCCAGCCTTTATTTCCAACCCACCAGGAAAGAATGATAGCCTCTGTCCCAAAAGTCTCATATAATCTATCATCTTGGCTTTGATGGGTTCCATAGTCATCTCAAACCAGCCACCCTGGTCAGAGAAATGATGGGGCCACCCTGGAGTTGGGAGTGGAGTCATCTCCATCTGACCAAGAGAGCAGAATAGGGGAGGGATGGATCCCCAGACAAAAAAATTGGGGTTATCACTGGGAAATAGGGTGAACCGATGCTGCAGACAAAACCGGAACAGAACAAAAACCATTGGATGTCCATTATAGGTGCCATTTACGGGACCTGGAGCCAACTGAGTGTGCCCTTGGCAAAGGTCTTTCGGTCAGAGTCTGGGTGCTGCTTGCCTCTCTGGCTGGTTGTCTGTTGGGTTCCTGGTCCTGGGCAGGAACTGAGCTGGTGAAATGGCTTGAGAGAGAGGAGTGGGAGCCTCCCAGAGAGGCCTGGGTGACAAGAGTTCATGAATCTTGACCCCATTTTCACCTTGAGCTCCTTAATTCAGACCCTCTGGAGGCTGCTTTGTGGTCCTGTGATTCATCTGCCTCTGGTTAAGCAGTCATCTAGAAGATTCTGACCCCTGTTTTGTCTGGCATCTCTCCTGCCTGCTTCAGCAAACCCCGTGGGGGTTCAGGGCTCTTTAGTAACTCTTCTGTAAAGACTGGGGCGGCAAGTTATGTTCCCCACCCTGGTACACCTTGGTCACTGGAGGCCTCTGCGATGTGACCAAAGTGCTCCCACTGCTGACCTTGCAAGGACAGCTGTAGGTTCTGGCCTGCTCCGCGACCTCCTGGATGTGACGGATGCCCTTTCTCCAGATGCAAGAGCTTGAACGTGGCCGCGCCGCCATGCTAAGCTTCTTTTGTGCGTGTGTGGTGTTGGGCAGGGTTTTTGATCTCCTCCTCCTCCTTATCATGGCTGTTTTTATCTTGTGAAATACCCGCGTCTGTGGTCATAGAGGGGCCAAAGCCTTCAGGCTTGCCTGGTGAACAGAACTGAGCAGTTGTCAAGTTTGTTTTGTCTGTTGAGCGTTTGTGTGTTAAGGAAGAGGAATGCCCCCCAACCCCGGTTTTCCATTTGTAATCACACCCCCTTGGACAGGCTGGGAGAGGCCAACTGTGCTCCCTTCACAGCTTACCTGAGTCTTGGCCACGTCTCTGTCAAGAGGATGAGGGCAAATAGGGGCTGTGCATTTGTTGCGTTACCCTGCTGACTTTAGTAATGGTGCATTCAGTGCCTTGGCTGAGCCCTTCGGAGAGCTTGGTAGGTAACTTTCTCATGGGTGGTGGCAGGGTCTGGAGGTAGGGTTCGGTGCGGGGTTGAGACCAGCACTAAAGATGAGAAGGTCCGTGAGTGGCGCGGTGTGCTTGGCTAATGCTGGAGAGACGACATTCATCTGCGGATGCATGCAGGAAGCCTTCATGGAGGGGGTGGCCTTTGCGATGGAAGTGACATTGGGGAGGATGTTAGGAGATGCTGAGAGGAGAGGGCCTTCAAGAGGAAGGGAATTGCGTAGGAAGGTGAAAGCAAAGAAGAGGGAAGGTGTGCAGGTCTAGGGGGAGCAAGTCTGTAGCTGGGCAGGTGTGTTGGGGTGGTGGCTGGTGTGTGCATTGAGCCTTACTGAGGGGCTTGAGTCCCAGACAGAAGGATCTGGGACACCTCGGTAGACAGAGGGGCAATATTGAAGGGCTTTGAGTGGGGTGTGTGTTTGCAGATGTGGGGAGACCAGGTAGAAATTTAGGGAGTGATGTATAATAAGAGCTCATGTTCATTGAACACTTGCTCTGTACAAGGTACTGTTGCTAGGGCCTTAAGTGCATCACCTTCTAAATCTAAGTTGCTCTTCGGTCCAGAACCCTCTGATGGCTTCCTGCTTCCTTTAGCCTGATAGCCAGAGTCTCTACCCTCCTACCACTCTTCCTGTTTCCCACTCCGGCCACCCTCACCTCCTCGCTTTTCCTTGAACACCACCACGCATGCTGCTGCCTCAGGACCCTTGCACTGGCTGTTCCCTTTGCCTAGAATACTTTTTCTTCCAGGTTCATACATGGCTTGCTCCTTTCTTTCCTTCAGCAGCCAGAAGTGGCTGGAGCCTGCCCGCTTCTGAGCCGTCCACGTCACCCCCACTGTGCACACCCCCTCGTAGGTTATGACGGATTCAAACACTTAGGGGCCGTGTGTGGTTTTTTCAGCTTTGTTTTTAATGGTGTCTTTGTTAAAAGGATCTTCGTTCCCAGAGGGTTCATTAATCGAGGGCGTTGCACTTTGTGAAGAAATCGCTGTCTGACTTGGTTTAGAGGTCACACTGTTCTGGTCAGATGCGCTAAAATGAACGTTCAGAGGAGAAAGGAAGAGTGTGATTGTTGGAGACGTTAAGCCGTTTGGGGGGAGAGCTGGAAGCTTGTTAAAATGATTACTGAGGGGCCTTGAACATGGTTACTGAGGAGACCCGTGGTGCCTTCCTTTTTGGTTACCTGGTGGGACTTGCTTGAAGCTTCTGCTGGGAAGAGAGTGTTGGGGGCTGTTGGCAGGTCTGTGGCGTCCACTCCAGTGCTGCTTTGTCCTTGTCTGTTCCGCTGCAAGGAGACAGGAAGGGGAGATCCCACTTGGATACTGGGGTGGCTGGTGCCCTACTCAGAGCAGCGGAAATGAGGAGAGGAGAGGGCCTCACTTGCCGCCCCACCCCTCCTGAACTCCCCACAGCCTCCTTGCCCTCGCTGAGCATTTGCTGTTGGGGAGCTCACTGCCCACGGATCTTCCAGGGACTAATCCCAACCTGCTGTCCTGGGACTTACAACCACTGCTCACTAGCCCAGGTCTGTCCCCTTCCGCTGTTTGGAGAAGCATCCAGTCTCCCTGCTCCCCCCAGATCATAACCATAGCTGTTACTACTCAAGAGCCCCTCTCAGGGACAGGCCAGCGTCAGTTTTTTATATCCGGAATCTCCTCGCATCCTTACTTTACAGGGGAGATGTGGAACCCGGTCCCGTAGACCTTAATGGGCTTGTGGCAGGTCCCAGAGCTGGTGAAAAGCAGGCACGCAGACCCGTGTCTCCCTGGACACTGTGCAAAGCACATTTCCTAACCTGATGGCTGGCTGCATCAAGACTTTTCATCCTGGAGTACGCTGTGCTTGCCATCCTCTGAAACTCAGAACCTCTCATCTTCCCCTGGGCAAGAGCACAGCAATGGCAGCACCGTGTCACACACGCCCTGTGATGGACAGTGTGACGGCCTCTGATGGTGTGCACTCTCCAAGGTCATCACCTTTGGGTGTCCCCACCATTCCCTAGACCAGTGCCTCCCAAGCTTTAACACACACCCGAGTCACCTGGGGGTGTTGCATCAATTCAGATCCTGATCCAGCAGCTACAGGGGGGCGGGCTTGAGAGTCACTTCTTCAACAAACTCCCAGATAATGAGGACCCTACTGGTCCGAGGACCACACTTTGAGAAGCAACAGTTGAACCACAGTAAATCAACAGGTAAACCCAAGAGAACAGAGAACACCTTGAGGGCAGGATCACAGCAGTGTCAGGTGCAGTTAATGTTATCCAAGGCCCTTGATATTCTTGAATTTGATGATTGTCTGGGCCAGTTCCACTGGTCATCAGACTGCCTGTGTCCCAGAGAGATACCTTGTCTCGTTGGCTGTGACTCGAGGGGTTGTCATGACTCAAGCATCCCAGAAATGCAAAGTCACATCCACCCCAAAGCAGGACTGGCGTTGCCTGGTGCTGGGGTGCTGTTTCAGTTAGTCCAGCCGCCAGTCCAGGCTGCTGTCTGGGGCCCAGAAGCACGTGTGGTGTATGCCACACAGCTGTAAGGGGAGAGCAGGATCTAGACCCACAACTCGCTGACTGCAAATACCATAATGCTGTAATACCGTAATGCTTCCCAGCAGCATGGTGGGTCTGGGGATGGGAAGAGCACCAGCTAACCAGCTGGGTGACTCTGGACAAGTTCCTTGACCTCTCTGGGCTTTTTACATCTGTCAGAAGAGAGAGTTGAGCTAGGTCATGTTTAAATTCCCTTCCAGGTCTTATTCCTTTGGATGTGCACTCTCTGTCTGCGAGTTTCATTGGCTCGTTTGGATGGAAAGAGAAACTTCCAGAAGGGGAGACAGAAGTGCAGTCTTTTGCTCTCTGAGAGGCTGTCCTGGGGCCAAGGGAGGAGCATTTTGGGTTGTCGTGGGAGGATAGCTCTAAGCAAACAGCAGGAGGACCTGGGAAGCCTCTCTCTCTGTTATTTTCTCCAGATGCTCCATCTGTGACCCAAAAGGGGCTGTCCATGACTCCCTCCCACCTGAATCTGGTCTCCCTGCGGAGGCTTCTGTGTGTTCCTTTGGGGTTTACCCTCCCCCCATAGCTCTGCATGGCCCCCCCAGGCCACCTGGGGACCCTGGTGACATTACAGCCCCTGCTGCCAGCAGAATGGGGTGCAGCTTTGTTGGACTCTGCAGAGGCCGCCTCCCTTACAGTTCCCTACTCCTGCAGGGCGGGCAGAGCACACTCACGGGGCCAAACCCAGCCTGTGTCTGTCCACCGTTTAAACATGCAGCAGCACAGTTCCTTTTCTCCCTTGAGACTCGTGGTCTCCTCTCCCCTCCCTGATCAGGCCCGGGAGCCCTGTGGCTTCCAGGCCATTTGTGCTCACGGTCACTAAGGCCGAGGCAGCGGCAGGCCAAGGGGGTTGCAGCGGGAGCCTCCTTCTTAGCGGGGAGCAGTATGTTATCACTGACATTCTTTAGAATTGCTTGTGCATGGAGGTAATGAAAAGCAGACCAACTTTCATTTTTGCTTTTATTATTATTATTTTTTTTTAGATGTTGGGGGTAGGAGTTTATTAATTAATTAATTTATTTTTGCTGTGTTGGGTCTTCGTTTCTGTGCGAGGGCTTTCTCTAGTTGTGGCAAGCGGGGGCCACTCTTCATCGTGGTGCGCGGGCCTCTCACTGTCACGGCCTCTCGTGTCGTGGAGCACAGGCTCCAGACGTGCAGGCTCAGTAGTTGTGGCCCACGGGCCTAGTTGCTCTGCGGCATGTGGGATCCTCCCAGACCAGGGCTCGAACCCGTGTCCCCTGCATTAGCAGGCAGATTCTCAACCACTGCGCCACCAGGGAAGCCCTGCTTTTATTATTATTGAAATAAATACTTTATTATTAAAAAAATTTTATTCTTGCTCTACAGACCACGAATCCCTTTTAGCTACACTCAGGTGAGCTGATCCCACTGCCCCTCCCCAGACCCCACTCGGCTGAGGGCCTCGTCTCCCACTCCCTGCCCGCCCCATTCCAGCTCAGTGACTTGTGAAGGGACACATTCATGTCAACTTGGTTCTGAGTCAGGTTTCTCTGTGCTGCATCAAATCCAAGAGCCTGGAGGAAGAGTCCCCCTGATGTTAGAACACTCCTAATACAAATCGAGTGACATAATGTCACTTACTGTCAATGGGGGAGATGCCTGGATTCAAATATTGTGTCTTGTAGGGTGATGGAAGTGAGAAAATTGGTTCTCTGGCCACACTCTAAGTGTACATTGTCAGAGGAATTTAAATACAGATAAGACATTTAATTATTAAATGGCTTTTCAACGTGAGGCTCAAATGGAGCTTTCTAATTAGCTGTCAGTTCTGTCGGAGCCATGACTGGGGTGCCCCGGGCCGCTCCTCTCCTGATTTTCATGTATACATTCCATTTCATGGCATCCGGATGCTGCAGGGCAACTGCCCAGGGTCTACTGCTTCCTCCAGGCAAGAGGTTGCCAGAGGGACTTCCCTGGTGCACAGTGGTTAAGAATCCGCCTGCCAGTGCAAGGGACACGGGTTCAAGCCCTGGTCCGGGAAGATCCCACATGCCGCGGAGCAGCTAAGCCCATGCACCACAACTACTGAACCCGGGCATCACAGCTACTGAAGCTCACCTGCCTAGAGCCCGTGCTCCGCAACAAGAGAAGCCACTGCAATGAGAAGCCCGCGCACTGCAACAAAGAGCAGCCCCCGCTCGCCGCAACTAGAGAAAGCCCACGCGCAGCAACGAAGACCCAACGCAGTCAAACTTAATAAATAAATAAATTTATTTAAAAAAAAAAAGAGGTTGCCAGAGTTCCCCTCTCCTTCTGAGACTGCCTTCCCCGCTGCTGAGTCAGGGCAGCAGCCCAAGGACTGTTAAAATTTGCTTGAAAAGGAAAAAGTGAAAGACAAGGCTGGGAGCGCTCTCCCCAAATACATAACTCATATGCGGTGGTACCCGCGCTGTGCTTCCCTCTGGGGGTCTCGTCAGGAGAGCTCACGGCCTCCCGTGACGTCAGCCTTTCCCTTCCCCAGGGAACCCCCAAATCAAGACTGCTCACCCTGACTCTTCTACTTAGTTCGGTCTCACACGCCCTACTGCTTGGTGGAGGGGCAGTCACTGTGCCACACGGGACCACCTGCCAGCCTCTGTGCTTCTGTTAACATGTGTTCTAACAGCTGATGAGCCAGTGGTGCTGCGAGCCAGGAGCTGAGCTCAGCACTGCACACACACAAGCTTATACAGTTCTTCGGCAGCCCCGTGTGGGGATCTAGCATTATCCCTGTTTCAATGCTCATGAAACTGCGGACACGAGCGGCCAGGTGTCCTGCCCAGGGCCACTCTGTGAGGCCAGTTGCAGAGCTCATGGCCGTGTTGATCTGTCTCCCAGACAGTTTTCACATCCGGGAGAAGCCAGATCCTCCACGCTGGGATTCCCATCACTCATGCTTTAAGGACTATTGTGGCTTCCAGAGTGGTTCTAGCCCCCCCACCCCCACCCCCACCCCCAGCCTTCCTTTCGGGCACCAGGCATCACCTTCCTAAGGCATCACTCCCATCTGATCGCTCTTATATTCAGAAATCTTCAGTGGGCCTCATTGCTGTTGGCTCAAGTCCATCTTCCTCACGCTGGCATTTGAGGGCCCCTTGGCACCAGGCTTGCTTCTCCTCATACACCACTGGGGCGGCCAGGCTTTCAGCTGTGTCCCCAGCACGTGCTCAGCACTGGGGTTGCAGCTCATCCTCCGTCTCCGCTTCCTTGCTGTCCCCTGGGAGCCTTCACCTTACTTCCGGGCTCTGTCCCAGCCATTCCAGTCCAGGGGTTTCTGCTCTGTGACTCTGCCTCCTGGCGGTGTGCTCTGTTCAAGTTAACACCTCCCTCAGCCTCTCTTTCCTCAGCTCTGAACTGGGGACAGTCCTAGCACTGAAATGTAAGGCTTCTGTGAGGATGTCATGTGATGGTGTACAGCACCCAGGGAGTGTTCCGGCATTCCTAGGTATCGGGATCATCACCGTTTTCTTGGTGCTGGGTGTGAGCTCGTGAGGACAAGGCCTGTGCTCTCATGCGTGTTTGCCCCCCTTACACAATCAGGCTACTGTTTTTGATGTGGAAGGCACTCTAGGAATAGTTGTTCCAGCTATGACGGTTCAGGGCTCTTGTCTTTGCCAGAGACTTGATAGCTGGCAGTGTGATCAGACTTTTGCAAATTGAACTATAAACTGGGCTTCCTGATTCACTTGAAATGGTAATATCAAAATGACAATTTAACTAAATCGTTAGGCTGGTGATCACAGCTGTATGTGTGGAAGTGGATGGAAGGCAGTGCTCTGAACAAGCCAAATACAGCCTGCCAGCTCTCTTCAAGGGAATGGCGGAGAGGGACAAGGCCCGTGGCTGCCCATGGACAATGTATGGCTGGGGAAGGCCCTCCCTGAATGCTAGAAACAATGAGAAATGTAATGTTTTGCTTGAGGTGCAGTGGATTGCAGACCAGACCATACAGCAAAGTGCTGCAAGATTGCAAAGTAATCTTGAACGCCCAGAGTCGGGTAAACCTGGGAAGACTTCCTGGAGGGGGCTCCTGGAGATGGACAGAGATTTTTTTTGTTGTAATTTTTTAAGATAGCCAGTATCAAAACCTTTAGGTTGTTTGCTTTTTTATTAGTATCCATAGAGGCAAGACATCATTGACAAACAAAAAAGAAATCTAACTGATGTGTGTCCTTTCGGTGCTTTAACAGCTAACTTCTCCTCCCAACAAAAGCATTGCCATGATCCTGGTTCTCACCTCCTAACCCCACCCCACCCCCACCATCTTAATGAACTGACATTTTAGTGCATTGATTTGGAAATGCTTTCTCTGTAAAAATTATTGCCTCTATGACCCTTGAGTAAATTATTTAGTGGTGAGTCAGACACATTCCCGTGAACTCTGACCTTGCTGAGCAGACTAAAACACGACCATGAATTTCTTCAGAGATGGGAGTGTCAAGGCGCTCCTCACTCTCATGTCTCTTCTTTCTGAGGCTCAGTAGTTTAGTAGCTTGAAGGATGAGATGTGGTTGTAGTGTTTGATGTCTGATGTGTAGGGTGAGGGAGGCTGCTGCGGGAGAGGACCGGCTATGGACGGCAGGCTGCTGGTGTGGAGCCTGGCTGTGGGCACCACGTGGGCACCTGCCTCTTCTCATTTAATCCTCCCAGGAACCCTGTGAGCAGGGATGATTATCCCCTTTCAGAGACGAGAAAACAGAGCTCTGGGTATTCCAGAACTCAAGAGAGTAACAGAGAGGATCTAAGTTCAGCATTTGTCTGAATGAGGATAAAACCACCCAGCTTGTTGATGGCTCTCATTAAATACACAACTAAATGGGATTTAATTTTTCTGCCTCTATGCATCTTTTCACCTCCCTGCATTTCTGAGTCTCACCACGTGTCCTGATTCTTGGGAGAGAAAATGTGATCACCAGAACAAGAGACCCCTAGTCGCTCAGTGCCGGGCTGGTGAGGGGCGGGGGCTGTTCACCTCTCCCACCTCCCGGTCAAGCTGGGGAGGGTGGGCCATGCTGGGGGCAGGTGGGGGGACAGCTCCACAAGAGGCAGCAGTGCCGAGCCGCCCCCCCCCCCCCCACCCCAGCTCCACGCTCTGCGAAGCCTTTTTAGCTTGGCTGCTGGAAGCTTCGAGCTGATAATGATGAGGGAGTGTAAATGACAGCGGGATCCCAGCTTCAATCAGAGCTGTTAAAAATAAGCCTGGCAAGCTGGCTCCGCCAGAGGTGAGCTCAGAGAGCGGTGGGGAGGGCAGGGGGAGTTAGGGGGACCCTGTCAGCCTCGGTTGACATGTGCGGGGCCTGGGGGAAGATGACAGGAAAACATCAAGGCAAGTTTCTGGCAAGTGGTGAGTGGGGGTGGGAAGCAGAGATGGGTATGGAGGAGATGCTTCTCTTTCTCAGCTGTTCTATGATTTAAAAAAACTGACAGATCAAATTTTGTTTGGAAAGGGAAAAGCAGAAGACAGCTGGCCGGGTCCCTGGGCTCTGTCCACAGCAGGCTGTTTTGTCTGCTGGGCACCAGGGTAGAGGAAGGAGAGGGCTCAGCTGCCAGCCCCATTCAGTGTGAGGGATTCTTAGCTTGGCCCCTGGGAATGAGGCAAAGCACCAGGCCAGGTCCAGGAGAGACCTCTGAGCGTGTCATAAATGCAGACTCTCAGGCCCACCCCAGACCCACCGGGTCAGAGTCTCTGTGTGTGCACATTACAGCTGGAGAAGCACTGCCTAGAGATGTTAGTCAGGTGGGGACACTGAGGTCCAGAGTGGCAGAGGGACTCACCCAAGGTCACACAGCTAATGTGGGCCTCTGCATTAAAAAGGCCTCCAAATCAGGGTCCAGGGCATTCTTCCCTGTCCACTTCATGTCCAGTATAGTGCGTGGAACAAATGCAAGTTCAACAAGTACGGCTGTGACTTCTCTTCCTGCCACAGGGCGGTGGCTTGCCTCTGCCCTGGGTGCCCGTGTTAGGAGCCGATTGCCACTGGTTAGGGGAACTCTGCTGCTCATTAAGAATCTCAGTGACACTTGATTCAGTCCCACCCCTCCTTCATCTGGGACATAGTAACTTCTCCTCTCTGGTCCCAGAGTTGGCATCCAAAGATATGAGATGACACAGGGACAACGGGGATATGGAAGCACGAGGGGGCTCGAGCAGAGGGACATTCTGTGGGAAATCGTGGTTGTGTGAGAACAGCGGTAAAGTGTGGTGACGTCAGCAGCTGGATCCTGGCTGGAAAGCACGGTTGCAGTTTAACTAGGATTTTTTTTTTTGGCAGTTGGGGCAGGGAATTAAGATTCAAATAACTTATTTATTGAGATATACTCATTTACATTTATTTATGTAAAATATTTCCATAAATTGTAAAAGTTCTTCCTTCCGTCCAAGGGAAAAAATAAACCAATAAAATGACACAAAGTAGCTTTAAATAATTATAATAAAATTCTAAGATTCACGCCCCTATTCAATTTTATCATACATTGATGCAGCCCACAAATTCTTATTAGACTATGATTTCTGCCTAGGCACTGTGCTTGGTCTTTATCACAATCACGGACAAGAAATATGGTAATGTCTGATCTTAGCGTAGCTGTTACCTGCTCCACATAGCTGCATTTTTCTTATGAATGGCATTTAACACAGGTGCCCAGACTTGGCATTATGTCTTTTTGTAGGGTGGAAGTCTCTCCTGCCTTCTTAACATGGCCTTATGTAATCATCACTCAGTAAGGCTGGGACATCCTTAGGAGCATAACATTCAGCCGGTTGATACAGGTGTGGTGGGACCAGATAGATACGTAGGTACGGTCGTTGTGTACAGTCGTGCAGGCTGTGCATTGTCCAAGGGCACCATCTCTAAGGCACACATTCACATCATAGATGTAAATTTGTATATTTATTTTGACAATTTCCAAGTAAATGGAAGTGTCTTGAAGAAGGGGCATCTTTTTCTAATTCCCATAAGGGTCCCCTATGGCCTGGCTCCGGCACTAGCCCTGGAACTTGCTGCCTAGAAATATTCCCACGGATCAATGTGCTTTGGGGCCTTGGTCTTTCTTTTAGCTGGGGTGAAGAGGACCCTCTGGGGCATTGTACCCCAGCTGCCACTTGTGCAGAAGCAAGTGACCGACAGTCTCAGCTCTGGAACAGTCTTCTCCCAGGTGGTTTTTGTCACCTGAAAATCTTCATCTTTGCAGTGTCTGGCATTCACTCTCGTTTTAACATCACCTTTTTTGTGTGTCCTCCCACCCTCCCTTGTTTCCTGCCTAAGAGAGAGTCTGGGGTGGGAAGGAGGCATCTCCCGCTCATCTCAGGACTCTGCTTCTCTACTGTGGTCATCTCTGCAGATCCTCCATCTGATGTTTCTGCAGATGTAGTGCTGGGTATTGCACAACTCTGCTGGTCTTCTCCTCAAAGTGGATTTCTGTGCCAGTTGAAAGGATTGGGTTTGGCTCATCAGAACAGAAAAATTTTTTTTAAAAAAAAGAAAGAAAAGAAAACAAAAGAGAAAGAAAAGAAAAAATGGATTAAATTAGATATAGGAGTTTCTCACATAAAAGTATGTCTGCACAGGACTTCCCTGGTGGTGCAGTGGTTGAGAGTCTGCCTGCCGACTCAGGGGACACGGGTTCGCGCCCCGGCCTGGGAAGATCCTACATGCCGCGGAGTGGCTGCGCCCGTGAGCCATGGCCGCTGAGCCTGTGCGTCCGGAGCCTGTGCTCCGCAATGGGAGAGGCCACAACAGTGAGAGGCCCGCGTACCGCAAAAAAAAAAAAAAAAAAAGAAAGAAAAAAAGTATATCTGCACAGAGTCAGTTAGGAATCAAGGTCCTAGGATCCTTCTATCTTTTGCTCCAACATTCTTGGGCTTCGTCTTCCATCCTTAAGGCCACCTCATGGTTCAAGATGGCTGCTGGAGCTCCATTCATCTCATATGGGCTTTAGGCAGGGAAAAGGAGGAAAGAGGGGAAGGAAAGATAAAAAGGTACCTCTTTTTTGATGTGCACCATTTTAAAAGTCTTTATTGAATTTGTTACAGTATTGCTTCTGTTTTATGTTTTTTGGTTTTTTGGCCCTGAGGCATGTGGGATCTTAGCTCCCCGACCAGGGATAGAACCCGCACCCCCTGCATTGAAAGGCAGAGTCTTAACCACTGGACTGCCAGGGAAGTCCCCTAAAAAGGCACCTCTACCAACAGAGTCAGCCTTCTTTACAGAGATTTTTATGGAAACTTTTTCAATAAGCAACTTCTGCTTACCTCTTCTTGGCCACCCCTGCCTGCAAGGGAAGCAGGAAATGTATATTTTTTTCTTGTCCCATTGATGCCAAAAACCCCCCCCAAAAAACAGTTTTAACAGAAGAAAAAGGGGGGAGAATGGATTTTGGCTGGGGACAACGGCAGCCTCTGCCACATCTTACTGCTTCTCCCCTTTCCCTTTCTACTGCTACCCTTCCAGGGTCTTGTAGACACTGTCCCAGCAGAGCTTTGCAACATAGGTCATGTCTTCTGACCACTGCACTGCCCTCTCCTCACTCCACTTAACAGTTTTCTTTCTCTCTGCTCTGGCTCTTTCCTTTACCACTTCTCCCATGAACCCAGGCAGGGCAGTGTTTGTGTGTTGGTTAAGATCTGGATTAAGACAGGCCTGGTCCAGGTTGTGGATTGGGCTCCCCAGTTATGTGACCTTGGGCAAATCACTGAACCTCTTTGAACCTCACTTTCCTCATATGTGAAATGGAGCTCCCGATAGGACAATGTCCTTGGGGAGTCATTGTGAGGAATGAATGAGGGGGGCGGGTAAAGCCTGGCACATAGTAAAGGGCTCAGTAAGTGTTAGTTGCTCTTAATCTTATTATTTTGGGGTCTTGCACTTGGCCTGGCTTTTATAGGCATCATCAGTCAGTGCCATGTCTCCTTCCTCCTGAACAATTCTCATTCAGTCAGCAAATATGTATTGAGCATCTACAATATACAAGGCTCTCTTCTTTTTTTTTTTTAATTAATTAATTTATTTTTGGCTGCGTTGGGTCTTCGTTGCTGAGCATGGGCTTTTTCTAGTTGTGGCAAGCAAGGGCTGCTCTTCGTTGAGGTGCACGGGCTTCTCATTGTGGTGGCTTCTCTTGTTGCGGAACACGGGCTCTAGGCGCGCGGGCTTCAGTAGTTGTGGCACGCAGGCTCAGTATCTGTGGCTCGCAGGCTCTAGAGCGCAGGCTCAGTAGTTGTGGTGCACGGGCTCAGTTGCTCTGCGGCATGTGGGATCTTCCCGGACCAGGGCTTGAACCCATGTCCCCTGCATTGGCAGGTGGATTCTTAACCACTGTGCCACCAGGGAAGTCCTCTCTTCTTCATGCCAGGATAATTGGCCAACAAAACAGACCAGAATCCCTATCTCAGGGATCTGATGTCTCATTGGGCTGCGTGAGACCCTCTGGCCCTTGGCTGCTCTTGTGCCACCAGAAGTGGCATTCATGTGTCTCTAGGCCTGAGACTCTCACATACAATCTTAGAGATTCTGAGCCTTTTAGATGCTTGACCAATGAAATGCCCCAATTCGAAAATGACTTTAGAATTGCATTGTTCTCATGGCCACCAGGCCCATCTCAGCAGGCTAACTATGCATGTGCTTAGACATTAACGTGTTTTCCTTCTCGGGCAGCTCCTTTACTTCTTCTTTTTTAAATTTTAGTTATTAAAAAGTTTTATTTTATTTTGTGGCTACGTTGGGTCTTCGTTGCTGTGCGCGGGCTTCTCATTGCAGTGGCTTCTCTTGTTGCGGAGCATGGGCTCTAGGCACGCGGACTTCAGTAGTTGTGGCGCACGGGCCCAGTTGCTCCACAGCATGTGGGGTTTTCCCGGACCAGGTCTCGAACCCATGTCCCCTGCATTAACAGGCGGATTCTTAACCACCGTGCCACCGGGAAGCCCCAGCTCCTTTGCTTCTAACAGGGCCCTCTACAGACAGTCTCAAAGCAGGATGCATAATCTTTTTGGAGTCCTATCCCTTTGAGAATCTTATGCCCTGTGCACATAGGCAAAATTTGTACAAAATTCCAGGGATGCACAGACTTTGGCAGCCCCTCTTTGGGCCTCAGGGCCTCCATGGACTCGGGTCAGACCCCTGCCTGGCACTCTGAGGAGTGACTCTGTTCTGGAGGTGCCTCACTGGTCCTGCAGGCAGGTGAGTCCACTGTGTGGCAGGCACTCTTTCTTGTTTCCTGTGGGTGGCAAGGATTGAGCAAACGCAAGATGAGGCAGTCGTTAAAAAAGGAGACACATCCTTTCAGATGAAGGTGCCCTTTGTGCTTAGTAGTGAGTGATTGTGAGCAAGCCTTCTTTCTCCTCTCGGTCTCAGGGTCTCCTGTAAAGTATAGGGGTTTGATCAGATCATTCTAAGGCCCCTGTCAACTCAGATGACCTGTGAGACCTGCAGGGGCTTTGTCATCAGACCGAAATTCTGCCTCCACACCTGCTGGCCCTGTGCATCCAGCTAGTTCACGGGCTTCTCTTAGCCCCAGTGGTCTCAGCAAGACGGAGATAAAACGATTGCCAAAGCGTGATTGTAAAAAAGTTAGAAACCTGACTGTCATACAAATATAAGGTAATTATGTTCATTTAACTCATTAATGAGAAAACCAGCAGGATAATAAAGTTGTTCCAAGGAGAATTTGAGGCACTGAGAGCTTATAACCAACGAAAGACAGAGAACGTTGAAATAAAATTAAAAAGTTGGATATAAAGCTAGTTAATGCCCTACAGGCAATAACTAACCCTTGAAGTTATCTTTTCTACCAGACAGCAATAATTTGCTACTCTAAAACACACAAGTTTACAAGTTCACAGGTAGCTTCACAGTGTATAGGCCCTAATCAGTAGTAGTGCCACAAACCAAGGTAAATTTTCTAAGGAACCTGGCCAACTTCATGGAGAGACATCAGGAGAGGCCCCCTTCCAGGTAGAAGATGATAGAAATGATGCAGGGAGCGTGTCTGAACAGCTCTACAGTGATGGGTTTTCTGATGCAGCTGCAAAGTTAATGTTAAGTAGAAAAAAAATCAAAATAAATTGTGCTTTGAATCTATAGAGCTTGCCTTCTGCAAGAGACAGATTCTGAGCTCTGCGGCTTGGTGATAGAATTATATCAAACCAGAGTGACCTTTTGGTAGGAACAAAATTTGGTAGGACAAATAGGTATTTTCTCAACTTAGGTAAATGATCTCAAACACATTATAAAGGTTTTCTGCCTCCAGCCCCACCTCTGAGATTGAATGACCCTCCTCCTCTCACAGTGGGGAGTTGCCGTCTGTGAAGTAGGTAGGTGTCCTAGGATTGGAGCAGGACAGAGCCCTGCAGATATGTTCTGAACCAGAGGCCCCCTCAGAGGTCTTCTCCCATCCCCCAACACCAGAAGAGGGCGGCCTCAGTGGTCAAGGGCATGGGCTTTGGTGTCAGCCTGACCTGAGGGCCTCACTCTGCTCTGTTACCATCTGGGTGGCCTCGGGTTCCCAGTTTAACCTCTTGTGTAAATGGCAACAGGGAAAGTACCAAGGCCCAGAGCCTGGGAGATGCAAGTGCTCAATAAGTAGTAGCTGCTGCTCTCGTCCCTCTTCGTGCCCCTTTTATCCCGCAACAGCTGTTTCAGCCACAGTTTCCTCATCGTAAAAAATCTAGCCCCCAGGTTGTCAGCAGGGCTCAGTGCTTGCTTTCACTGCCTCCACCAGCTCCTCTGTAATTCAGTCACCTCCCAGCAGCCAGTTCTCTTAGAAAAATACTAATCAAATCTTGCCTAGCAGCTGTTTAACACCCTCTACCTCATGCAGAATCCAGCCCACTCCCCGGCCATGCCCACGAAGCCCTCCTCGCTGGTGCCTGCCTACGTTCGTTCCCAGCCACGTCTCCTCCCTCCCGCTGGGCACGCTGGCTGTGCTGACCTTGCTCCGTTCCCTGACACTTCACACCCCTGCCCACCTGACAGTCTTTCCCCTTCTGCTTCCTCTGCCTGGAACGCTCTTCTCCAGCGTTCTGCATGGCTCCCTCCTTCTCACCATTTGGCTTCTCCTTGGACAGACAGGGCAGCCCCCACCGAACACCCTGGCCACAGACTCCCCCTTCCTTCCCAGTCACTCTCCAGCGTGATGCCTTGTTCTATTTCCTTCAAAGCACTCGTCTGTCTCTGAAATCAGCTTGGGGGGTTTGGGGTTGTACTACTTATAGTCTCTCTCTCCCCCACCAGAATGGAAACCCATGGAAACGTGGACTTCTTTTGTCTTGGTCGCTGTGGCCTGAGACCCCTGCCCAGTGCCCAGCATCCACAGAGGCTGCCTGAACCTCAGTGGCAAGGATGATGCCAACTCACCTGGCACTTACCACGTGCCAGCAGGGACTGATCAGACACTTTACACATACTCACTCGTTGAATCCTCACAACAGCCTATGAGCTAGGTAGAATCATTATTTATTATTCTACTCCGCAGAAGAAGAAAGCGAGGCACAGAGGGGTTCGGTAGCAAGCTCAGAGTCACCCAGCTAGTAAGAGGCAGAGCCAGGATTTAAACCCAGACAGTCTGGCTGCAGAGTTTCTACTCTTAACTCACATGTAGAGTTTGTTGGATTTGCGGTGTGCATGAGAGAACGTGAACCATGCACCCTGCACACCCCCATTCCCTGTGACCCTGTCCCTCCATGATGGCAGCCTGTGCCTACTATGTCTTGTCACCTAGCCTGCAGCCATCCAAGCTGAAGGTACTTCTCACTCCAAAGCCCTTCCCTTCCCAGCTACGAGTAAGGACAGCCCTTACCCCACCCAAGATCTGATTCTACCAGGAAGGGGTTGCAGTGGCCAGAGCTCCATTCTCACCTCTGCCTGGTGATTAGTGACATAGGATGTGTCCCCATGGGCAGGTCACCTGCAGGCTTCACACTCATCATCCAATCCTGATACCTCCAGCCATGGGCCAATTATCTCCTGGCCGCCAGTCTGCCTGAGAGAGGCCGGGGTGGCAGAGTCCAGCGCCCGAGAGGAGCCCCAGCGGCTCTCACGCTACGCTCTTTTCATTTGCACCTTAGCTGGTTGTCAGGCATAGCCTGGACTCAGTGCCACCTCTCGCTGCTGTGAAAAGCCAAGCACCCAGTCCGTCTCCGCCTCAGAGCCTCGTCCCCAGTCATGGGGGTCTTGGCCTCTTTCTTTGTCTTTTTCTCTCATCTAGCTTCTCTCTTCTTCATGCTCTTCTTGCCCATTTCTCTCTATTGAACTCTCGTCTCCATCCCTCTGGCTCTGGTTCCCTTGCTTTTCCACAGATGGCTTTGCCATGTAACCTGAGCCTGGGAGTTGGCTGCTGCCTTCCCAGGACCACAGCCCATTGCTTTCCTGCACTTTCTCCCTCCAGAGTAAGCCCAAGACACGCTGGCAGGCTGGGAGCCTGTGGGATTCCAGCTTCTAGTCTGGCCTCTACTGCTCATCTGATAAATAAACTTGGTCCAGCCTTTCCCTCCCTTGGTCTCTGGACCCTTCCCAGGGCCACCCATGAGGATGAGGGGAGTGCAGGGACATTAAACCAGAGCCACCTCGAAGGTGTGAGATGTGGTGCTTCCTTCCTTTTGTGGAGGTGGTCGCCTTCGGGTGCTCCCACCCCCAGCACCTGCTCCTGGCTTCTAAGGTGCCCTCTTCCTCTCCCCACTTTTCTTCTTTCTTCTTCCAACCCCAGAATGATGATGGACAGCCCAGCATCAGTAAGAGATAGAAAGTTGGGCCCATACACACAGATAAATATGCAAGTATCTTTGCTCAGCCATCTGACTTAAGTAGCGAACTTTCATCCAGGCTATAAATAGCTCTTTTTCTGAATAGTAACTTTGGCTGAATAGAAAAGGCTGATTTTAGGGCGACCAGGAAGGTCCTCTCTGCTCAGTGTTTCCTTTATGTTCCTTAAACCGATAGGATCTCACCACTGGTGAAGGCTGAGTCAGGAATCCGTTTTTTTTTTTTTTTTTAAATTTATTTATTTTAGGCTGCATTGGATCTTTGTTGCTGTGCGTGGGTTGGCTCTAGTTGCGGCGAGCGGGGGCTACTCTTCATTGAGGTGCGTGGGCCCCTTATTGTGATGGCTTCTCTTGTTGCGGAGCACAGGCTCTAGGTGCGTGGGCTTCAGTAGTTGTGGCGCACGGGCTTAGTTGCTCCACGGCATAGTGGGATCTTCCAGGACCAGGGCTTGAACACGTGTCCCCTGCATTGGCAGGTGGATTCTTAACCACTGCACCACCAGGGAAGCCCAGGAATCCTCTTTTTAAAATGCACATACTTCGTGGAAGTTGGGGCTGTCATTTACCACCTAGTATGAACTACTCTTCCAGGCTCACTTTCCTTAACATTGATTAGCACCAGTCATCCAGTGGGATTGGAAATACTGAGAGAGAAAGGATTGGAGAAGGACGTAGCACTGTAAAGGGGGGTCCTAGGTTGGGAAGGACAAGGTGTGGGGCCTGAGGGGTGGCCACATGTGTAGAAAGGATTCTCCATCTTGGCCGCACCTAAGAATCTCCTAGGGAGCTTTGAAAAATCCCAATGCCCAGGCTCTCCCCCCAACTAATGAAATCAGAATCTCTGGGGTGGGGCCCAGGCATCAGTATTTTTTAAACCTCCCCAGGTGGTTCTGGTGTGCAGCCAAGTTTGAGAACCACTACTCTATCCAGTGCTTTGCAACTTGAACGTGCAAACAAATCACCTTATTAAATGTAGGATCTTTTTCCACAGGTAGGGGTTGGGGCCTGAGAGTCCGTATTTCTATCAATGCCCATCCTGCACCTCTTCTGATCACACTTTGAAAAGCAAGGCTCTAGTTTCCCCTGTTCTTTCTCCAAACCGGCTTTGTTCTCAAACAATGAAAGATGAAAAGTGGGAAATATTGGCCAGGTTGACTAACACGCACCCCGCCACCCCAGTGCAGAGCTCTGGTAATCCTGAGTTGGAGCACAAGGTTAGACCCGAGGCCTTGGGCTCCCCAAGCTGGAATCAGACCTGGAATGTCACCCCCTTCCGGCTGGACCCTTGGTGCAGGAGGTGAAAGCAGTAAGCAGTGAACTCAGGCAGGCGTGCGGGGAGCGATGGGGGTGCCTTTGTGCACCTGCTCTGTCGTGGTGTGGCTGTAGATGTGGCCCAGATGATAGCCTGTCCCTTTGCGTTAGTGAGCGAGCTTTCCTCCAGCAGGCAGGCAAAGGGCAGATGTATCCTTCTCGACATCTGTGCTGTCATTATTATTATCAGGATGTGAGAGACTCGCAGACATGCAATATGACAGTTGCAATGATGGAAACAGCGGAGGGTGTTATGAGACACGGAGGAGTGAGTAGATGGTGGTGGAGGACAGAGCAGAGAGGTGGACCAGAAGCAGGGCGGGACTGGAGAGGCTGTTTAGCTTTTCTCCCTGGGGGCTGTGGCCCTTCCCGCCGGAAACTATCACAGAGTCGGTGTGGATCCAGTTCAGAGCCTTTGCCCTTTGCTGGACAACAGGCCCCTCAAAGGAACAACAGCCATGCGTGGGATCACAGCAGGGGGCCTCATGCCCTTATCCTGTCAGTCCTGGAGGGGACCTGTTTTTAATGTCAAAACACCATAGACCTCCTCTCAAATGCTAATTTGACCTTTTGAATAGCCAAAATCATCATCAAATTATTTACTGAATCCCACCTCTTTGCTAGACAAACATGCAGTAAACAGACATGGCCCTTGCCTCATGGAATGCATAATTTAATTGAGGAGATAAACATTAACTAAATCATACCATGAATAATCAATTGATTAAAACTATGGTAAGCTAAGAAGAAAAAAGCATGGGTACAGTTATGAGGTACCCATATGAGGTTCCCATGATGACTGAGAAAACACATCATGCCTTTGAAGAGGACCGTATGAATCCAGTAGTGCTTTTAACTGAATCTATATCTTATTTATCACAACCCATGTGAGAAGAATAAGAAGAGCAATAACAATAGCTCCCATTTATTGGTTTTAAGCTGCGAACCCACCTACCAAATCCTCATGGCACTTCTCTGAGATAAGGACTCTCAGTGTCCCCATTTTGACACGGAAAATAAGGCTCAGAGAGGTGGAGCCCAAGGTCCTACATAAGTCATTCAGTCTGCAGATGATGCTAGGGGTGCGTGAGGATGCCCAGATGTGGCAACAACTGCATGGTCCTTGAGACTCTGTAGCCCCACAGGTGGGGACTCCTGGTCTGGCTGTGAAGGAGATGAGGCAGGACAGCAGGGTACCTGACTGCACCAACCATTCCCTGGGGGAGGGCAGGGCTGCTGGAGCTGGCCTCCTAGAAGTTGGAGGTGTTTGCATCCCTCCTAGAGAATCGGGAATTGGGCGAACTGGGATGCTGAGATGAAATTTCCTGAGCCCGAACATCAGTTTTTGGTGTTCACACTGGTGGTCAGAGCGCCCCCCCCAACCCTCTGTCTGTCTCTCCCGGAAGCTGGTCACCGCCACCACACCAGGAGGTCTGGGTGCCCTCTGTGTTCCAGGTTGTGCAGGGTTAGCCTCATTTCTACACCTAGATGAAGATTGGGGACAGGAGCCCTGGTGATCATTTATTTTGCTGGGGGCTCTTGGGTGGTGGCCCAGAGGGTGCGCCAGAGACTCTGTGAGAAGCCAGTGGCTGGTGGCCTTGGATCCTCCCCTTCAGGTGTCAGGTGCTCCCCTGCACGAGAACCCCTGCATTCTCAGAGGCCCAGGGGATGCTGCCTGTCTGTACTGACTTGTGATTGAAGCCCCTCGCCACAGGATTCCAAAGCCTGCCTCTTTGTTTTTCAAACATACGGGGGTTTGAAAGAAGTGACAGTTTCTGGGATACTTGTGGGAATCCAGGTGCAAGGAGAAGTCCATGGGCAATGCACATCCCAGCAGGGGCTGGCATTCTGCTCTCCCCATGGCCTGGCTGCTCAGGGAACACATGCTAACCTCCCACCATTTTTGATGAGATGCATCTGTAATTTATTATACTATTATCTAAGTTCTAAAACAGAGGGTCCTGCACATAGTTTAACCTTTTCTTGATGACTTGCTGTCAACATTACGAATGTGCGTTACCATACTCTGCTTTCTAGGCTTTCACCTCCTCCCTCCCCGTTCATCTATCAAATGTCACTGCTGACATGTGTACGCTTCTAGACGCCTCCCCACCCACCTGTCCATCACTTTGATGGTTCTAATGTGCTGAGCCAATGTAGCATAGTGGGTTAGCTTGTGGGCTCTGCAGTCAGACAGCCTGGGAAAGTTACGACACCTCAGTTATGCTACCCGGAAAACAGGTATGGTGAGAGGTTTTTTTTTTTAATAGACTTTATTTTTTAGAGCAGTTTTAGGTTCAGGGCAAAATCGAGTGGAAAGCATGGACTGTTCCAATATACTCTCTACCCACCCCCGCCCCATGCCCTAACCTCTCCCACTGTCAACATCCACACCAGAGAGGTGGGAGTGATTTATCTCAGAAAGCTGTTTTAAGGATTAAATGAGATAATGCATATAAAACATATAAAATACCTAGCACAGTGCCAGGCTCATAATAAATCCTTAATATATGTAGCTATCATCATCAATAATAGTAACTGTGTGTTATACAAGCACCAGTGATGATCATTAAGGTCCTAAGGATTGAAATGAGCGGCTTTTGTGCAAGGATCTGATGTGGCCAGGGGATTTCTGAGCACTTCTCTGTGCTTTGCTCTATGTCCAGGCAGCGGGAGATCTTAGTTCTGGAGAAATGGGGCAGTATCGAGCTTCACCTCTGTCTAGAAGTAGCTTAGTGACGTGGGTTGTGCTCAGCACATGCCTCTCCTAAGTCTACGAATGGGTCCCTTGATGCTCATGTGGGGCTCTCCTGACCCTCTGTGTATATACTGTGAGCCAGACTCTGTGGGCTTATAAAAAAAAAAAAAAAGCTGGTGTTACAAGGTTTGGCGTGTGGGCCACCTGGGTAAGGTGGAAGGTGGCTGGAACCCAAGGTCTTTGGGTTCTGGTCTTTAGCCTTGACCAGAAGAAGAGCTGCTGAGAGGCTTCAGCACCACGGACAGCTCCGCGCCCAGCCCCTCCGCCTGGCTTTTCTGGGCTTTCTTGCTGCTGTTGCCACCTGCAGAACACACTCAGCCAGCTAGACACTTTCCTTGCCTTGTAACATGACAAGGCTCTGTCTTTCTGCCTGTCTGGGAGGTACCTAAGGGTCTTATACCCTTTGGGCATCCCTGTGAGTGTATATGGAGGGGAGGTGAGGGGCTGCAAATATTCTGGGGAGGCTGACCTTGTGCCATTCCAGTCCCCCAAGCTCCCCTTTTCTTCTGAGAAACTCCTAAGACCAAGACTCAGACAGGGCCTGGACTGCTCTGAAGGAGATGGGGGGACAGTGGGCGAGGTCTTTGGTAAAAGAAATGGACCCCATTTTCCCCTTACGGGTCAGGGAGGAGAGGATTGGGAATGCCTCAGGGGCTCAGTGATCCTCTGTTGGCCTCCTTGGTGGACCACTCCTGCCGTGGACTTCAGTCAGACGTCTGTTCTGGCATTAGGTGCCGTGCCGCATCGGCCAGGGCCCCCAAGTTCTCCCTGGGGAAACTCAAACTAACAACTTGGTCACTTGTCCTGAGTGGAGCCCCCTCCCCGCGCACAGCTTGGCTTCTACTTGCCCAGTCGGGTTGCCCCTGTGCCTGGGTCTTTCTCTTCCCAAACCACATTGAATCCTGCCCATACCACTCCCAGGTCCTTATGAGGGACGACCCAGAGTCTGCCCTCAGAGCCGGATAAACTTAACTGAGAAAAATGATATGAATGAAGGATGATCTGCGTGCATGCATCCCTCAAAATATTCTAAAATCCACCCTGGCTCAAGGCAGGCCAGTGGAGAGCAGCGCATGGGGTGAGGTTGACTTGTCTGCAGAACGACTTCTCCTGAGCTCTGATCCCAGGCCATTAGCCTGGACTGGCAGTGTATAAGTAATTGCCCTGTGAAACACAGTGCTGTGTCAGAAGCAGACCAATTTACCAAATGTCATTTTGCTAAAAGCCAATTTGCCAAAAGTCAATTCACTGAATGGCCAGTTTGTCAAATGACCAATTCATCAAATTTACTTACTTTCTTTTTTTTTTTTTGCGGAGCACAGGCTCTGGACGCGCAGGCTCAGCGGCCATGGCTCACGGGCCTAGCCGCTCCGCGGCATGTGGGATCTTCCTGGACCGGGGCACAAACCCATGTCCCCTGCATCTCAACCACTGCGCCACCAGGGAAGCCCGACTTACTTTCTTTAACTACTTTGTGTGAGTCGACTGGTTTGCGTTTCGCCCTTATGATAGTATTTTCAGGACTGGTCCATTTGTCTCTGGCCCCGCTCCTGGTGTTTGAACCACGGTGAGCCCAGCCCCAGTCTCTCCCTGTGACCGCCAGGAGCTGGGGCAGGGAAACCCAACAGCCCCTGAAAGGCCTTTGTGAAGACAAATGGGAAACAACCCAACTAAAACCAAATTGGTAAAGGAAACAAAAGAAATTTAGCAAATGGGCCCTTTGGAGAACTGGCTGATCTGTGACTTGGCTTCTGGGGAAGTGACTCAGGAACAGGCAACCTAATATCCTTGAGCCTCCTTTGGGGATGCTGGTAAATGTCCTGCTTTTCTGTTCTGCTGCTGCCTCTTTATGGGACCCGTACGAAGCCTCCATGCTTGGTTTTATTTATTTATTTATTTTAAAAGTTTATTTATTTATTTATTGGCTACGTTGGGTCTTCGTTGCTGCACGCGGGCTTTCTCTAGTTGCGGCGAGCAGGGGCTACTCTTTGTTACGGTGCGTGGGCTTCTCATTGCGGTGGCTTCTCTTGTTGCGGAGCACAGGCTCTAGGTGCGCAGGCTCAGTAGTTGTGGCGCACGGGCTTAGCTGCTCCACGGCATGTGGGATCCTCCTGGACCAGGGCTCGAACCCGTGTCCCCTGCATTGGCAGGTGGATTCTTAGCCACTGCGCCACCAGGGAAGTCCCCCGTGCTTGGTTTTAGAACCAGGAAAGGCCATGCCTCTCCCCCAAGCTTGTTTTCATCTGTGGACTTGGTGAATTGTATGCACAGCAGTCTCCACATCCTCCTAGGCTGGGAGAAGCCCAGGCCCATATGTAGCAGATGCAGAGGCTTTTGTAGGGTGTACTTCTCCCTCTTGTTTGATATGTCTACTCATTTTTGTCTTTTTTTTTTTTTAACTCTTCCTCTGGTTCCTGTTATCTTACTCCATTTTATAACGTATCCCTAAAACTGCCTTAATTCCTTCCTGAAACAAGGCAAAGAAGGAATCCAGACCAGCTCTGAAGGCTCTTCTGTTGGCCCAGGCCCCAGGCCTGCCCTGCAGGGCCCCAAGGTCCTCGCTCCTCCAACATCAGCATCTCAGCCCATCCCACTGGACCCTGAGGTCTCATCCTGGAGCAGGGCACTGTACCTGCTCTTCAGGGAGATGTGTAAGCAGACGTGAACTGCTGCAATGGAGACAGGTGCCGTCCTACCCTGGGATACGGCATCTCACCCGGCACAGTCAAAATGCTCACGTGCCCACGGGGCCTGCTTTCCCGCCTCCTTGTCTGTTTGATGTTGATTCCCAGTCCTTCATCACTTTGGGGTGGGCACTGTTTCTGCCGCCCTCTGTGCGGTGTCCTCTCAGCCTGGGGATTTCCCCACCGCTTAGAGTTGTGAGCCCCAATTCTTTGGGTGTTGGTCACCTCAAAGATTTTTTCCACCTTTGTCTCCTCTGCGGAGGATCAGGGAGGCAGGACATTAGCATTTGTTGAATGCCTTCAAAGCACCACGCACTGGAATCAGTGCTTAAATGTTGTTTTTAAAAACTTTTCATTGAAGTATAACATATATTCAGGAAAGTGCAAATTTCTGTACATGTGTTATGTATTTTCGTATATATAACTCGCTGAATTTTCACAAAGTGAACACACCCATATAACCAGCAAGAGATCAAGAATGAAAACATCACGAGCACCCAGAAGCCTCTTGTTCCTCCTTCCAGTCATTAATCCCCTCACAACAGTAACCACGGTCCTGATTCCTAACAGCATAGATGCGTTTTGCCTATCTTTGTGCTTTATTTAAATGGCACATTTGGTATCTAATCCTCACTATATAACCCAGCAAGAGGGAGCTGTGGTGAACTCTCCTTTACACATGAGCAACCAGATTCAGAGAGGTTGAGTAACTTCCCAAGGTCACACAGGCAGTAAGTGGTGGAGCTTGGAATCAAACCCAGGGTTGTTTGGCTCCAAAGCTCATGTTCTTTCCTCTATATCTTGATTCTTTCTCCTGCTGAACCCCCCTGCCCCTTCCCCACTGTGTGCCTGGGCTGGGAATCTCTGAAGTTATTGGTCCTAACGACTCAAATGTGTCTGGGACAAGAGCCTTGTCTCCCCCAGTGCATCCCTGCTCAGGACTCAGCAGAATGCCTGGAGCTTCCTGGGGGCTCAGTGCATGGTGGTTGATTACAGGGAAGGCCTTACCCGGCACTCACATTAAGAGGGGCTTGCATTCCCCCGCCTCCTTCATTTGCCCAATTGCCGTTATCGTGTTCTTGCCATGGTGGCTGGGACCTGTGCCTTCTCGTCTGTTTCCTGTTTGTCCTTGAGCCACTCACTCCTGAATGGGACTCCAGCCTCTGAGCAGCTTTCCTTGGCAGGGCTCTGTGGTTGCTTTGTGGGGTGCGTGCATCTCCTCTGATATCTCTATTGTGGGGATTGATTGCAGTGATCGGTAGCTGCATGACAAACAGCCCAATTCACAGAAATGTTACCAAGGCTGGTTTTATGGCGCCGTGATCCAGGGCTGCTTAATGTCTCTTCCTAATGAGGTTTCTGCAACATTAACTCCGTGGGTCTAGAGGGAGGGGGGGCTGGCCACAGGAGGGTGTGTGGCTTCGGGGTAGTGTGGTGGACAGGAGAGGAAGGGCATCTTTCCTGCTGACGGTGCCTGGCGTGCACTGGTAGCTTGGAGCAGCCCATTTTTCCTGCAAAGCTCCAACCCCACCATCTATGGTGTGAGCCTCCAAAATTACCTACGGGAGTTTGGACTTCAGGAGTTCCTTGGGGAAATATTGTGTGTTTAACACTTTTTAAAATCTCAAGGCCTCACAGAGCATGCGTGAGCTTTAATTCCATGAATATCGTAACCACCTTAGGAGGATAGGGGTGGAGAAGGAGAGGGGTCAGACCTGGACCACCCAGCAATTAGTAGGGGTGGTTTGAAGCCTTGGCGGCAACGTGATTGCCACCTACTGTGTGCCAGACAGTCTTTGAGATACATTCACATACCTTTGTCTGTTTGCCCCTCATAAGCTTGTTACAGATGAGGAAACTGAGGTGCAAAGAGGCAGCCAGTTGATTCTGAGCTTGCTTTTGAACCCGGGTCGCCTGGCTCCCCTCCCAGACCAGCTACTGCCTGGCCAGCGCCTCACCCTCCCCTCACTGAGGTCCTTTGGGGGACACAGGCTTATCTGATGGCCCCCGCCGTTTATCCTAGCTGGCCTGACTCTGGCCCTCGGGAGGAGAGGAGAGGGGATCGGGGAGCCCAAGGATTAGCAAGGGGAACTGGCTACTTAGTGCAGCCTTAGGAGAAGACAGAGGCAGCTCCGAGGTGGGGTGCGGGTGTCTTTCCTTTGTTTTGACAACAGCAGGGGAGCGGGGCCCAAGATCAAAGGAAACTAGGCTGTGGATGGTGGGACCAGTTCCCCCTTCACCCCACCACCAGCCTGTCCTTTGATACTACTCCCTGGTCTCTTCTGCACTCTCCCCCTTCCCCCGACCCAAACTTGACTTCTGGAGTTGATGAAACAAACTCATCCACACTGAGAATCAGCCCCTGATAAGCTTTCAGTTTGCTCTCCTGGGAGCACCTGAGATTTATGAATGACAAAGTCCCAGTCATTACCTTGAGGTTGGAGCCCAGGCAGAAAGGGTTCAGGTCCTTATCACCAAATGTCTCTCAGGAACCCGCCTTGAAGGTCACTTGGAGACAGGTGCACACACATGCCACGTACCCACGGAGGGTAGATCTGGGGCCCCTGAATATTGTCCGTGGGCTGGGGAGCCTGGGCGGGGAGGGGTAACTGCAGAACTAATTTCCCTCCTGGGTGGAAAGGGTAGGATTTGAGGGGAGGCTCGAAGGATAGGCAGAGACAAAGGAGGGATGGTCCTGCCGGATCCCAGGAGCACCTTAGATGCGGGTGTGCATCTGGCATCCCAGCCCTGGGGTGCATCCTGCAGCAGGGACCTGGGGTACAGAGCAGCCCCCTGGGGCTCTGTCTTCCAGCCCCTGGCTGGGGCCCTGAGCTGGAGCAGTGGTTCCTGTTGGCATGGAGGAGCTGAGTGCCTCTCAGGCAGCTTCCCCCTGCCCCAACCCCAGCAGGAATGTAGGGAGGGCAGTGGTACTAATGTTGTGGCTGTCATTGCCCTGCCTCTGGTGAGCACCTCCTCTGTTCCCCATGAAGGTGGGCAGTGGCATGCCACAGGTGACAGGTCAGAGGCTGCTCTTCCCTCTCTCCACTCAGTGGAGGTGTCTGTGTCCAAGTCTCTTCCCATCCCGCCCCCTAAGGAGTGGGAGTTGTCTCCTCTGCCCCTGGCTTTGGAAAGCTGGCGGGTACAGGGGCTACGACCCCTTTGCTTTAGCCCTAGCTGGGGACAGGAAGAGTTTTAAGCTTCCCTCTGTCAGATGCAGCACTGTTCTTTTTAAAAATTTTTTTATTTATTTGTTTTACTGCGCGCGGGCTTTCTCTAGTTGCGGCGAGCGGGGGCTAATCTTTGTTGCGGTGCGTGGGCTTTTCATTGCGGTGGCTTCTCTTGTTGTGGAGCACGGGCTCTAGGTGCGCAGGCTTCAGTAGTTGTGGCACACGGGCTCAGTAGTTGTGGCACACGGGCTCAGTAGTTGTGGCTCGCGGGCTCTAAAGTGCAGGCTCAGTTGTGGCACATGGGCTTAGTTGCTCCGCGGCATGTGGGATCTTCCTGGACCAGGGCTCGAACCTGTGTCCCCTGCATTGGCAGGCGGTTTCTTAACCACTGCGCCACCAGGGAAGCCCCAGCACTTTTCAAACTTAAACATGCATATGAATCACCTGGGAGCATCTTACTAAAATGCAGATTCTGATTCAGTAGGCGGGGCTAGAAAGTTCATGTTTCTAAAACTCCCAGGTGGCTCCGATGCTGCTGGTTCAGGTGCCAGAGACGTGGGTGCTGAGTCACCAGCTGAGGGTCCTTGGGTGGCACTTAGCAGCCGCAGCAGCATGAGGGAGGCTGCCCGGAGCTGGGCTCACCCGTGTGTGATTTAATCCTCCCGACCTCACTGGGAGGTAGTGCTGTTGGAAGGGGAGACCCAGGGGCTAGGAACTAACCGCCGATCTTGCCCGAGATCACACAGTGGGCTGGTGGCAGAGCCAGCCTCCAGCCTCATCCCCCTGATTCCAAGACCTGGAGTTTTTCTTTTTTTTTACATCTTTATTAGAGTATAATTGCTTTACAGTAGTATATTAGTTTCTGATTTGTAACAAAGTGAATCAGCTATACACATACATATGTTGCCATACCTCTTCCCTCTTGCGTCTCCCTCCTTCCCTCCCTCCCTATCCCACCCCTCTAGGTGGTCACAAAGCACCGAGCTGATCTCCCTGTGCTATGCGGCTGCTTCCCACTAGCTATCTACCTTACGTTTGGTAGTGTATATATGTCCATGCCACTGTCTTGCTTTGTCCCAGCTTCCCCTTCCCCCTCCCCATATCCTCAAGTCCATTCTCTAGTAGCTCTGCATCTTTATTCTTGTCTTACGCCTAGGTTCTTCATGACATTTTTTTCTTCTTAAATTCCATATATATGTGTTAGCATACAGTATTTGTCTTTCTCTTTCTGACTTACTTCAATCTGTATGACAGACTCTAGCAAGACCTGGATTTCTCCACCCTGACCCTCCCTGGCCCCCCAGCCCTGAGGCCCATGAAGACGATTAGCGGTGGCAGCTGACTCTGCCAATCCCGGCCAAGAGCACCGCACACAGCCTCAGTTAGGCCCCATGACCCCACAGTCATTCCCACTTTACTGAGGAGGAGACTGAGGCTCAAGGCGTTAGGAAACTGCCAGGAGGTCCCTCGGTGGGGAGGTACGTGGCCGACTTCAAGGCCCAAGGCCCAAGTCCTTAATCCGCTAAGGGAGCCCTGGGGGAGGTGGCCTGGAACAGTCGGGCTGCCCTGGTTTCCTCCATCCCCATACTGGGCGAGCACACGGTAACCAGCGGGCGAGGGAACAGGCCAGGTTGCCCAGAGCCTCCGTGTGGCTTGAAAGGCAGACAGAGCAGGCCCCCAGCTCTGCAGTGGGGCCGGCAGGGAGGTGGCTCTGGCTGGTGCCCAGCATCTCTGGCTGGAAATGCCCCCTGTGCTGATCCCCTCAGGCCGGTCTGCCAGCAGGACCCAATCTGGTTAGAGCGTGAAGGGGGATTAGCAGAGAGAACATGGGGTCCTGACCTCGGCTTTCTAGCCCCTGCCTCTCCCAGCCCTGGCAGAGGCTGGAGGGATTGGCAGTGTGCAGGAGGAGGGGCGGTGCCCAAGCCAGGCTGTGGGCTTGCTACCCCCTTCTCTTCAGGGAAGGGGGACCCAGCTGGGGTCATTGGGGGTGTCCCAGACCCCGGGGGTGGAGGTACTGGCAGCAGCTCGCGTCTCAGGACCCTTGATCTTGGGTGGTGGGATTCAGGCAGGGGGATCTTCGCCTGCAGCACCCTTACCTCGAGTCCCCCGGGTGGACCCCAGGGGCTCCAGCTCCCTGTCCTCCTGTGGGTCCTGGGAGAGTCACTTACCTTCCTCAGAGGCTCCCCCACCTCTCCGCTTATGCTGCTGGGACCACCTCAGAGCCATGGAGGTTATTATTGAAGTTCCATAAAGATGGGCGAAGGGAAGGGCAGGGTTGATTATAACACCGTTGGCAACAAGCGCTTCTTCCCCCAGCCCCCTTCAGAGCCCTCGCTCATTGGGTGAGTGTTAGGCAGAGCAAGTACAACCATACCCAGTGCACGGGGAAGAGGTCTGGTCTCACGAAGTTCACACAGAACCAGCCATCCTACCCCAAGCCCCTGCTTTTCCCTCTGAGTCACATGGCCTGTCTTAACTCTTTGCTTTAATCCGGAAAATGCAGAGGGATTGGAGCAAGAGAATCATGGAAGGATCCACTTTAGTTCAGTTCAGCTAAAAATTACTGAGCCTCTGCAACGCACCAGGTGTCCAGGGACTGTCTGGAGGCAGAGAGGGGTGTTAACCAAAAATCAGTATTTTATTACATCCAGTGCACAAATATTTCATTATAAACCTGGATTAGTGCTGAGAAGAGAAAGCGTCGGGGCCCTGGGAGCCTGCAGCAGAGGGAGCTGTCAGAGGAGGTGTCTGTAGACTGAGATGTGAAGGATGAATAGAAGTTACCATTCCTCCTCAAGAGTGGAGGAATAGTCTCGGCAGAGGGAACGGATGTGCAGAGGTCCTGTGGCAGGAGGGATTCGAGGCAATGAAGGAACGGCAGCACATGTGGAGTCATGGGCAGGGGTGAGAGCACCCAGTGCCTGTCACATCAGAGCCTGCAAGGTAGGTACCACTTCTCACCCACATTTTGCAGATGAGAAAACTGAGGCCAGAGAGGTTAGTGACTCACCCGAGACCACATGATGTAAGTGGGTGAGACAGGGCTCGTTGAACCCAAGTCTCCAGGGTGACACTCAGCTGTGGGCATTCTCCTCTATGCCCTGGCCTCTCAGCGTGTGCTTCCTGGACCAGCAGCCTCTGTATCCCCTGGGAGCTTGTCAGAAATCTAGGACCTTATCCTTTCCCGTAGAATCTGTCCCCAGCCGGTCCCTTGTCTGGTTGCTGCATCCTTGCTCTCGAATCTGCTTCTTGCTGTCCTGCCTGAGGCGTCCTTCTGAGCTGCTGTCTGCCCTGTGGTTCTGTGCCCTGTGCTTCCCCCTGGCCAGGATCGGGCCACCAGCTGCTCCGGGTTTGGGTTTGTCCTTCCAGCTCCACAGCCCACCCTCTTCCAGGATGGCCTCTCTCAGTGTATCTCATTCTGCCCCAACATACCCCAGGCCACGCACCTCACTTCAGGGTCTCTGACAAGGTCACCGAGGGAGAAGAATAGGGCAACATCGATCAAGTTTCAGGGAGAAAAAGGAGGCTCAGGGCCTGGGAAAATATGATGAGAAAAGTTGTAGGTGGTACATTTGAAGTTTGCATGCCAACCTGGTGAAAATGGATATAAGAAACTTTATTTCAAAGAGGTCTGGGAAAGACAAAACAGTTGTTGACCAGGTAGGGGATCAACGAGGCAAAAAAATGAATAGCTTTGTTTGGGTTTGCCAAATGGCTGAGCAAGCATCCAAGTCCGGGGAAGGCTTCTGGCGCCCCCTAGTGAGATAACAGGAGACAACAGTCAGAACCTTAGCAAAGGGATAGGCGGACTGTGCTTAATTAAGGCTGGACAAAAGCCCACATTTTTTTTTTCTTAAGAGTTTTATTTATTTATTTATTTTAAGATTTTTTAAAATGTGGACCATTTTTAAAGTCTTTATTGAATTTGTTACAATACTGCTTCTGTTTTATGTTTTGGTTTTTTGGCCCCGAGTCATGTGGGATCTTAGCTCCCCCCGACCAGGGATCGAACCTGCACCCGCTGCATTTGAAGGCAAAGTCTTAACCATTGGACCACCAAAGAAGCCCCCAACATTTCTTTAATTTTATTTATTTTTATTTTTTTGCGGTACGGGGGCCTCTCACTGTTGTGGCCTCTCCCGTTGTGGAGCACAGTCTCCGGACGCGCAGGCTTAGCGGCCATGGCTCACGGGCCCAGCCGCTCCGCGGCATGTGGGATCTTCCCGGACCGGGGCACGAACCCGTGTCCCCTGCATCAGCAGGCGGACTCTCAACCACTGCGCCACCAGGGAAGCCCCCCCAACATTTCTTAAGTATTGCCAAATGGAGGTACTAGAACAGAAGCATAAATATTTACATGAGCTCTCTTAATCATCTTCAAAGCCCTGCGTGGTAGATATTTTAATCCCCATATTACAAATAGGGAAATTGAAGCTCTCGGGCATGTAACTTCTAATGTAAATGGCAGAAGCAGGAACTGAACTTAGATCCTTCCGTTGCAGAGTTCGGGTTCTCTCTACCACCCTCTCTGCTGTCAGCACTCTGCATTTTCCTCCGCCTTTCAAGGCTCTCCTGTTTCCCTCTGGTCTAGAGGCTGGCCTCTTTAAGGTCTCAAATTCAGTTTTCTTTACTCATTTTAACAGTGTGAGCACCGGCTCACTACTGTGGCCTGGCCCTGGTGGATCCACACCCACCCCTGGACCCTCGCCTCAGTAATTGGCACTTGGTGTCCACTGGGGGCAGCGTCTTTTCTCTATAAGCTTTGGTGCCCCAGAGCCATGTCTAAAAGGCCATCAGATCACACCCCTCTCTGGTCTAACCTGTCGCCTTCTCTGGTCTGCAAGGCTTTTTCCTGCCAACACTCTCTTCCCAGCACCTCCTGCTCTCAGCTACTCTTGGATCATGCCAGGCTCGATGCATCCTGCCTTTGACAGACAGTTCCTGCCCCTCCCTTTCCCACTTAGCTCCCGGTGTGTATCCTTATAGAATTGCTCTGCCGGAATCATACTTTGATGTGATGTTATTATAAGAAACAGACACTTGAAACCCATTTATTATAAGGATCTAACGTTATTGATTAGGACACACAGTCATTTTTTATAAAGACCCCTGAGAAATTCTTGTCTCATCTTAGTGCCAAAAACAGCTCTACTCCCGAGAAACTGGTTCTTTTGAATTTATACATATATCGGGGATACAGTTAACTGACCAGTTTTCCCTTTTCACATTAGCTCTCAGAAAGCTTAGAACCTACCCCCTGTCCCGACCAGGCAGCTGTGTGGATCACGTGGTGCTGCGTGCTTGGTGTCCGATATTGATTTGTCTTTTCTTTGCCCTACTTTTTACTCCTGCTCTCTTGCTGTTTTATAAATCCCTATAAGTCACCTTAAAGCCTTTCTGGAACAAGGTTGGCCTAAATCAATAAACTAGTCGATACAAGGGAGAAACCTTCTTGCAGGATTGTAGTGAGAATTAAACGGAATAATGGTTGCGAGCTGTCAGCCCAGAGTTTCCTCCCAAGCTTGGCTGAAGGGCGAAGTGCTAGCTAGGGCTGAGATGAGGGTGCTACCAGAGGTCCCCACTCCTGGGCACCCTCCATCTTTCTGAAATCTGGGAGGCCGGGAGGAGAGGGGAGAGAAGCTGCTGTCACATTAAGGGACAGGCACAGGCCTATTATAGTGAAGCCAGACACAGCGGGAATGTAGTTTTGGAGGAGAGAGAGGAGAGGCTGTGTCACAGGCTTGAGATGCCTTCCTTCAAGGAGAGACCGAGCAGGGAACAGGGGGTGTGATGGTGACAAAGCCCTTTTGGACCACAGGTGCTTGGGGCCGGTTAGGCAGCTCGGGGACAGGAGGGGTCGGGGTTTGGAGGGGAGGGAGCTCACAGAGGTTAGCTCACACTCTGTGCAGGGGGCAGGGTTTGGGGCAGTTTGTGGGGCAGGCCTTGCAAGGCTTGTATTCCCCCACTTTGCACACAAGGAAACTGGGGCTCAGGAGGGAAAGGCTGAGCCACAGATGCACAGCCAGAAGGTGGGGAACCGGGATTCGAACCTGCCTTTCTGAGGTCAGGGCCCCATGCGCTCTGCTGCGATGCTTCTGTTTTGTTGTCTCAGCAGAAAAACCCAGGCAGAGGGGAGCGGTTCCCGCAGCTCAGGGGACAGTGCACTGAGTGACCCTGTGGGCTGTGTTCTCAGATTTGAGGTGAACCCTGAGGCCCGTGGGGTGAATGGTTGAAGGGATGGAGATGGTCAAAGCCCCATGGGCCTGGCCCAGGAGGAGGGTCCGGGGTCTGCAGAACTGCCCGTCCCACGTGGGGACAGGCAGCCCTGGCCGTCTGAGGTTGCAGTTCCTCCCAGGGCTGCTGTGCAAGGGGAGGCTCTGGAACCTGACTGCCAGTTTCAGATTCTGGAGCCGCCACCCGCCAACCCGCCAGTGTTCCCTCAAAAAAGCTGTGTAACTTCCGTGAGCCTCCCTCTTGTCCTTTGCGAAAGGGGGACGGCAGTAGTATTTGCCCCACGGTTAGTGCGAGGCTCAGGCGCGCTCAACACGCAGGGCGCAGGGCGGTGCAGGCGTTGGGGGGTGGTTGTTATCAGCACGGTGGGAAGCAAAGGGGCGTTCCGCAATGAGGATTGAGAGAGGGAGGAGAGGCAGGTAGACAGGTGCCTGAGGCCCAATCCTGCTGGGGAGCAGAAGCTGAGTTGCTGAGTCCCTGCAATGCCTCCTCCCTCACTTCAGGACTTTAATAATGGGGAGGTGATGGAGTCCTCAGAGGTCCCTGCCCTCCAAGCCCCAGGGCAGGGATGCAGCACGGCAGTCCCTAGGCCAGCACGCTCAGTGCCCCGTGTGGATCCAGGCTCAATGGCAGCCCTGCCCCCTGCAGTCCCCGAGACCATGGGGTCTGGAGTCAGACCCAGCCTGGAGTTCACAACCTGGTGGGCCACCTACTGGCTGGGTTATCTGGGGTCCAGCTGTGCCTTCTTCTGAAGCCTCCATTCCTGGTCAGTAAAACAGATCAGGAACGGTAGGTAGACTCGCCATAGGTCTCAGGGCAGCTGTGGGCCCCGTCGAGAAGCTCTTTCTTTGCTTGCTCCTTTGCAGCCCTGGACGATGCCTTGGGGGCTGAGCTGACCCTGGTGGGTCTGGTGGGCAGGCTTGGGGGCTGGCAGAGCTGATCCCTGCTGCCCCAGGCTGCACCCCCCAGCTGCAACCTCTCTGCCCAGAGAAGGGGAGGTGGCTGGGGACCGAGTTCCAGCTCATTTATTCACTCATTCATTCATTCGACAAATGTTTACCCAGTGATCTTTGCATGCCAAGCACTGTCCCAGGTGCTGGGATACAGCTGCGTCTGGTCTGGGCACTGTCTGGCCTGCTTGACCTCCCTGACTCATCAGGGCACTCTGGAGAAATCTTTTCTGACAGTGTTCTCCCTCTGGCTTTGTCCTCGCAGGGACCTGAGTGAGAACAGCATCCAGGCCATCCCCAGAAAGGCTTTTCGTGGAGCCACAGACCTCAAAAATTTGTGAGTATGGGCCTGGGAGGGAGAGGGGCTTGGGGACTGTTGGGCCACCCCTATCAGCATCCTTTTGGGTCTCCCCAAGCCCTGTGGTCCAGGCAGCCGAGGAGCTGGCCTGGGCTCTGAGATGGCTCGTGCCAGCATGGTCTTCTGGAACAGTCTGGGGCTGGAGGAAACAGGCAACCTTTTGGGGCCAGGTGGAAGGGAGTGTCATGAACTGTGGGGTGCTTGGGTGATGTCCTTGTTCCATTGCAATGGACAGTCTCTGTGCCCTTACCCTCCAGTAGGTGGGGAGAGCTGGGTCTGAATGTTTTCTTGCAGGTCCATATTGTATAAGCTGCTGCAAGTCAGTTAACTTCACTGAGCCTCTATATATTGTTTTGCAAAATGGGGACATCATATTTCTCTCACAGCTTGCTCTGAGGTTTAAATGAGATATGGAAATAAATACACTTTGTTGAGTGCTATTTTTAAAAATTTATTTATTTTATTTTATCTTTGGCTGCGTCGGGTCTTTGTTACTGCACGCGGGCTTTTCTCTAGTTGCGGTGAGCAGGGGCTACTCTTCGTTGTGGTGCACGGGCCTCTCGCTGCGGTGGCTTCTGTTGTTGCGGAACACAGGCTCTAGGCGTACAGGCTTCAGTAGTTGTGGCACGTGGGCTCAGTAGTTGTGGCTTACAGGCTCTAGAGCGCAGGCTCAGTAGTTGTGGCGCACGGGCTTAGTTGTCCGCAGCTAAGCATGTGGGATCTTCCCAGACCAGGGCTTGAACCCATGTACCCTGCATTGGCAGGCAGACTCTTAACCACTGTGCCACCAGGGAAGCCGAATGCTATTTAAATATAATGGTTTATTTCTATTACTCAAATTTATTCTGGTCCAGGCTTACACTCCACCCCAACCCAGGTCTGACTGCCATGGTGATGGCAAATGCCTGGCACACTTGTCACTCCCTGACCCTCGTGCCTGTAGTAGACATTGGTAATTGATCACCGCATTCTTTCCCAAGGAGCCCAATCACAGCTTCAGTTTATTCTGGGAGCAGCAGTCCAGGTAGCCACTGTGAGTCGGTCTCACTTGGCACTCAGGCTGAAATCTGTTTGCCGGCTGTGGCTGCCATGGCTCCTGTGACAGACTCTGATTTTACAGCCACCAGCAAGCACCCTCTAGGTGGTCTTCAAAGAGGGGGCGGTGCCTGCTCCCCAGGAAATATGCAAGGTTGGGGAGAAGAGTATAATATAACTTATTTATACTTACTGTTTTAACTAAAAATGAGAAAGAATTTAAGCTTTTATTAACATTTACTATTTGGATCAACACGTATGTACTGGACAAATGATTGGGGTCAGGTCTTTTTTTTTTATTAAACTAATGGAGTGGTTGATCAGAATGTCTGGACATCCCCGCTGTAGGCAACAAGCCATCCTCTCTATAACCTTCCTTTGCTCCACAGACAGCTGGACAAGAACCAGATCAGCTGCATTGAGGAAGGAGCTTTCCGGGCTCTGCGGGGGCTGGAAGTGCTGTAAGTGAAACATAGGAAGGGAAACAGAGGCAGGAGAGCTGGCTATCACGGGCGCTGAGGCCCAAGCAGCTGGTGTTTGGGCTGGGAAGCCCCACAGGAGGCGGGAGGCCTGGGAGGTGGGTGCCAAGCCCAGGGCAGAGGCCTGCTCTCTGCTCTCCTAGACTTGTCGCCAAGGACGGAAGGGCGTGTACTCCTGGGGTCATGCCTGTGGCAGTGTGACCCAGGCTTAAACTGCTCGTGATGAAGCCCAGGGCGAGTGGCTGTGTCTCTCTGGAGTTTCTAACACACAAGGCTGCAGTGCCTCGCCTTTCTCCTTCCGTCTGTCCAAACCCCACGCTTTCTTCCAGACCAGCCCAAGCCTGCACCCATCCTCACCTTCTGTGCCCCCCACCCCCGTCCTACCAGCCTGGGCGTCTGTGGTGCAGCTGCCTCTTCATCACTGTCCCAGCTCAGGGGTCTCCCTGAGGGTGGCTCTCCGGCGTAGCCCCCGGGTCCAGCCCAGGGCTGGTCACCTCGAGGGCAGACTGTGAGCCACAGTGTGAGGGAGAAGCTGTGCCCGTCCTTCCCACGCGGCTTGCTGCTGGGCGGACGCTCAGTGACTCTGGCTTCCCTCTTTCAGGACTCTGAACAACAACAGCATCACCACCATCCCCGTGTCCAGCTTCAACCACATGCCCAAGCTGCGGACCTTGTGAGTCAGCCCGGGGCGGCCGGGAGCACAGTGAGCAGGGGAGGTGCCGGGGGCAGAGCGGAAGGAGCTCGGCCTCCTCTGCAGCCCCGGAGGCCACCTCAGGGCGGGGGCTGAGTGGAGTTGGGGGAGGGGGAGGTGATCTACAACGGAAGGACGTCGAATGTCATTTATAGTTGATGTTTTCCTTGGACAACAAATGATTTGTTTTTGTGTTTGAAGATGAGTTAGGTGATTTGGGCAGTGCGTCTACGTGAGCTCAGTGAGATGCGTCTTCACTGGGCACACTCCAGCCGAAGGGGTGCCCCCTCGCACCCGCCGAGCCCGCTGGGAGGGAAGGGGCAGCTGCTGGGAAGTTTCCCGCTGCTGCAGATAATCCCCAAGTCGGGGCTGAGCCGCGCAGCTGACTGGGTGTAGGCCGCGCCCTGACCCAGTGGAGCGCCAGGGGCTCGGCCCCCTGCCCCATGGGCGAAGGGGCTCCCACTGTGCGGCCAGGGGCTGGGGGCCCAGGTGGGTCGTGAGCCACCCTGTCTCCTCCCTCACCCCACAGCCGCCTGCACTCCAACCACCTGTTCTGCGACTGCCACCTGGCCTGGCTCTCCCAGTGGCTGAGGCAGCGGCCAACCATCGGGCTCTTCACCCAGTGCTCGGGCCCTGCCAGCCTGCGCGGCCTCAACGTGGCCGAGGTCCAGAAGAGTGAGTTCAGCTGCCCAGGTGGGTGCAGGCCCTGCCGGGGCTCTCGGCTGCCCTTCGCCTGCCCCCCGCCCCGCCCCGCCTCCTGTTCCCTCCCACTAACCTCCTGTCAGCACGCATTAACATCTGGCCCACCCGTGACCTCCGGTCCTCATCCATGGATGGGGTGAGGACATCTCACCGTCTCCTACCCTCGCTCATGTTCTCTCCTGTCCCTACTCATTGTGTCCTGTCCTCACTGCTCTCCTTCTCCTTCCCCATCTGTTGTCTCACCCATCACCTTTGTCTCCACATCACCTCTTGCCTCCACTGCATTTCCCCTCCTGTCTCCTACCCATCACTTCTTTCCTGTCCCCACCCATTGTCCCCTTCTGTCCCATCCCTTCTACCCAATGTCTCCCTTTTGCTTCTTTGCTTCTACCCAGAGCTCCCGCCCTTGCCTCCCACCCCTTACTCCACCCACTCCTTGCCCCCTCCTATTACCCCCTCTCCCATCGCCCATTGTCTCACCCCTGCTATCTGGAAAAGTCATTAAGTTGGGCCTTCTAGCCTTGGTTCGAAGTGAAATGGACTCCAGAGTCCGTACCTCCATCTTCCACCTGGGGTCCTGGGAGAGCCTCCTGCCTGGCCACCCCACTTCCTTTCTGGCCCCTCCAATCTCCATACTGCAGCCAGAATGACCTAAAGAGAGCCACAGGTTTGGGCTAGTCACTGTTGCTTTGTCCCTACCTGGCCTTTCAGTGCTCCTAGGAGCGTCCAAACTGCCCTCCAGCTCTGCGAGGCTGGACGAGGGCATCTGTGCCTCCTCTGCCTGGTGGCTTCCGCACTGTTGCGTCTCAGTCGTGCCTGCCTCTGCGCCTCCCAGGAGCAGGTGCCTCCCACCCTGGCCTCCTGGCAGGCTGTGTCCCTGCTGGTTACATCCTCCCCGCCTTGCTGCTCCCTCCTCAACCTGCAGGGCCCAGGGAGCCTTCCCTGGCCCCAGAGGGAGTCCCGCATAGACTGATCGCAACGTCCATGAAAACATGGGTACGTGTGCTGTGTTCTCTGGCCATTTCTTAGTACTGTGCTCACACTTGACACTGAGAGATAGATGCTCAAGGGATGTTTGCTGAGTGAATGACCAGCTCACAGATCCGTGACAGAGGATTAGGGGCTGCCCGTTCCTCCCAAGCCTGTGGATCTGAGCCCGCCAGCCACACAGAGCTCGGCCTCCTCTCCTCAGGGTGAGGCTCGGGGGTGGGGGGGCTGTCCCCTCCCCCTCAGCGCCGGCAGCCCCCGAGACTGTGCTCGAACACCGCTGTGCTCAGGGCTGCAGCGTGTGTGAGACGTGATTCTGCAGCTCCACTGCTAGGTATGTGCACATGTTCTGCCGAACACACGTCCAAGAACATCCAAGCAACGTTTTTCATAATATCCCAGACTTGGAGATTGCCCAAATGTCCACCAACAGGAGACTAGATTAGCCAATGATGGCATATCCGTACAATAGACTATGAGTCAGCAATAGAAAAGAACAAACTACACAACAACATGGGCAAATCTCGGAGATTTTACGTTGAGTGCAAGAAGCCAGATGCAAGAGAGCCTGCCGTCTGCTTTCCTTTATGTGCAGTCCACAGACAAGCAGAGCAGATCTTTGGTGATAGGTCTCAGAATAGCGGCTACCTCAGGGAAGGAGCATGAGGGAACCTTCTTGGGTGATAGAAATATTCCATGTCGGGGGGGCGGTTCTGTGGCTGTACCCACATGTGGCAATGCAGCCAGCTGTACGATGGTGCACTTGGTATAACCGATGATACCTCGGTTTTAAAAAGTGTGGGTCCTTAACATCACACACTGGGCTTCACCCTGATCTCACCACCTATGTGGTGAGATTCCACGTGCTATTAATTAATGTTGAGGATGTGTGAATTTCATGTGCTAATTAATTAATGTTGAGGACTCAGTTTTCTCACCTGTAAAGTGGCCACAATGATGTCATGCTCTTTGCAGTAGGATTCAACGAGATACTGCATGTACGACACTTACTATGGCATGTGGGACAGAGTAAGCGCTCAATAAACATGGTCCTTGTCATACTCAGGCCAGAAGTGTTGAGTGACTTGGACTAGAGCCTGGAGCCTCAGAACTGAGGGTAGGATTTCCTAGCGTGCAAATCACATGCTCATGTAGCACAATTATGTTCAGATTCAAGTTCAGCAAACAAGTACCTGCTATGTACCAGGCACCTGCAGAGTTACATCATGGTCCTTGGTGATCTCCTCTGGTTCATCCTCATTTAGAGAAGTACCTTGTCCCCATCCATCAGTCCGTATCTGGGAAGGGAGGTCCTGGCCCAGAGCCCCCTGAGGTCACAGCCCACTGTCTCCACAGGCCAGGGGGAGGCGGCTCACGTGCCTTCCTGCACCCTCTCCTCCGGCTCCTGCCCAGCCATGTGCACCTGTAGCAATGGCATTGTGGATTGTCGTGGCAAAGGCCTCACCGCCATCCCCGCCAACCTGCCCGAGACCATGACGGAGATGTGAGTACAGGCAGGGCAGGCACTGGGATGCACCCCTCTGGCCAGGCCAGGCTGTGGTGGGCCAGTGAAGAGCCAGTGCAGGCGCTACCCCAAGGCTTGCCCTGAGGCCCCTCAGTGCAAACGGAGAAGACATGCTTTGCCTCAGCTGGGCCGAGTTGTCTGCCTAAGGCTGGCAACTCTGGAGGGTTGGAGAGGGGTATCCCTCTGTGGTCCATCTGTCCAGCCCAGCTGGGTGAGTCTGCTAGAATTGGTTTCTTAGGGACTTCCCTGGCGGTCCAGTGGTTAAGACTCCTCGCTTCCACCGCAGGGGGCATGGGTTCGATCCCTGGTCGGGGAACTAAGATCCTGCAAGCCCTGTGGTGTGGCCAAAAAAAAAAAAAAAAAAAAAAAGAATTGGTTTCTTAGTATTAGCATCATTGGTGAGCCCCTTTCAGCCATGGCAGCCTGGGATAATGGAGCTTGAAAACCTGTCCCTTTTCTCTGCCTGTGGCAGCCCCCCTACCTCCAGATGGAGGGTGGGAGCAGGGGCTGGCGGGCAAAGGGCCTGGTTTGGGCAACGGCAGGGGTGGGGTGACCTGCCCTTGTCCTTCCTCGGTGTTCTCTCTCTGCAGCCGCCTGGAGCTCAATGGGATCAAGTCCATCCCCCCCGGAGCCTTCTCTCCCTACAGAAAGCTTCGGAGGATGTGAGTGCCTCCTGCTATTTCCTGGGGGTCAGCACGGGGCTGAGCCTGGAGCAGGCAGGCCACAGCCCCGGGGCAGGTCCTGACTCTGCCTGCCGTGTCTGAGCCCCCGGCAAAGCCATCATCTGGCCTTCCTACCAGGCTCATCTGTGACATGGGGATGGCGGTGGTGCGACCTCCTTGAAGGGCTGTCTTGCGGCCTAAATAGGATGCTGAGTCCGAGCCTGGCACATGACCAGAGCTGACCATTTCAGCTTGGGCACCCATAGAAGCAGTTGAGGCTGTGAGGGGTGTGTGTAGGGGAAAGCTAGGGTACCCACCCGTGCATGACCCTTGGATTGCACAGGGAAATAGTGGGCAGTCGTGGGTTTTTCGGGTGGATGGGGAACTGGCCCTTCTCCTTCCTAATTTCAAAGAAACCCCTGCCCTCCTGTGGTATCTGGGAGGTAGGGGGGACAGTCAGGACTTGGTGGCCACTGAGAGATTCAGCCACCGTCTCTCCTCTGCTCACCTTGCAGAGACTTGAGCAACAACCAGATCTCGGAGATTGCGCCCGACGCCTTCCAGGGCCTCCGGTCCCTGAACTCGCTGTGAGTAGCAGTGCCAAGGCTCTGTAGTGGTCCAGGGCATCCCCCAAGGAGGCTGGCAGGGCCCAGGGCTCAGGGCCCCTCTGGTGGGCTCTAGAGAAGGAGCACAGACAGCCTCAGTGGGTCTCCCGCTGGCTGCAGTGACCAGGGTGGCTGTACCCAGCTTTCCCTTCCTCTTTGTGGACCCTCTGCAGCTGGGAGGGGGAGGAGGGAGTCAAGGGCTGATTGCATGGAAAAGCTAGGCAGAGCTGTTGCCCCTGACAACTGTGATGCTCTCCCTTCTGCGGTGGGGATTTTCCCAGCCTTCTTTGTGGCCGTCATCTGACTCAGCCCAGCCTTCATGTTGGCCCCGCCTCCCCACAGAGGCCCAGCACTCCGTTCTCCTAAGCCTTGCCTGGGTCCTATAATGGCGGCAACCACCAGCTCCAGTTGTGAAATCTGCAACAACTTACATCTTTTGTCCCAAACGTGCTCTGATCTCAAGTTGTAATGAGTGATTGTGAAGAGTGTTTCCTGCCTCCCCTGCCTCCCCCACCCTGTCCAGTATTTCCTTTCCCTCAACAGTTTGCTGGGGATCCATCAATCTACAAAACATTGTGCGGCATTGAAAATTAATCTCGGAAATGTTACTTCATTTCTTTTTCCAAGAACCCTTGCTCGCTCTCCCAGGGTCACTAAGCCCCTCACTCTCTGAGGTCCCATGGTACTTTGTCTCCATACAGAGTGAACTCAGGGTGTCCTATAGTCAGGCTAGCTCCTTGTTGATGGAGGCCATTCATTTGTCTTAGGAATGAATATTTTCACCCGTCCCTTGGCAGCACTGGACATGGGCTTGGCGTTGATTCGGGGCTTAGGAATTGGAACAGAATGGAATTCCCCCTGGGACAGTGCAGGAGGCCGCTAGCTCAGTGTCTTCTGTGTGCACCCTCTTCTCTTGGAATAGAGTGCAAGGTAGTGCGTGGGGCCGTTGGGAATGGCACTCCTAAAACTGTGCAGTGTGCAACCTACACAGCTGTACACGACAGCCTGGTGATGGGTCACTGTCCTTGGCTGAGAGATCCTGAAGGTGGCTGCCAAAATGCAGGGTCTTCCTCTGAAAAGTGAGTGAATCTCCTCCTAAATTGGAACATGACAGTAGCCCATCTGAGTGGGTTCCTGTTGCTCATGGGTATCTGGTCGCAGCCGCCCCCTCACCATATAGGAACTTTCATGCCGAGGTCATGCAAAAAGTGGACATTGACAGTGTCCGCCTGGTCAGGCCCTGACCTGGTACCCCTGCCTCAATTCCTGCCCCCTGCATTACTCCACATAGCAGATGGGGGGATCTTTCCAGTGGGAGTCTGATGATGTCCCAGAGGCTTCCTGGTGCTGGCTGTGTAAAATCCAAGCTACCGTCCCATTCGTTTCCTCCACTCAAGCCACACTGGAGCTCTCCACGTGGGCCAACCCGGATCCTACTTAGCTCCTGCTACGCCGTCCTCCAAGAATGAGCTCAGAGATGGCACACTCTGTTTTTACTCAGACAGAATGTTTCCGGGGGTGGCTGGGGGGGCCACTTGTGAGATTGGAGCGTAATACATCCCCCTCCCCAGGCCCATGATGCTTTCACCATCTGTCTGAACCCATTTCTGCCTGCCTGTCTTTTTTGAACCTTTGCATTTTTTCTGATTATATATGGAATTCATGCTCCATGTAGAAAACTTTGAAAATTCTAAAGCATAAAACAACCCACTCGCAGTCCTGCCGCCAGATCTCAGCACAGCTAACACTTTGCTCTGTTTCCTTCTGGTGTTTTGTCTGTGCTGGAAAGACTCGCTTGATGTGCAGGAGCTCATACCGCACGTGCCTTCTGGCATTCCAGTTTTTGCTTGTAATTCCCTGAAAATATGTTAATTTTTCCTGCCCTAGGGATTTTCTTCTCTTTGAACAATCTCCTTTTGGATCCCCAACCAGGTTAATTTCCCATGAGGTTCCCCGGAGGGGCCCTTGCAGGCTTCTGTGGGATCCGTGTGTGAGGGCAGAGAGTGAGGGAGGGGTGCTCCCGCAGTGATGGGGATCGTGCCGCCTCTAGCCCATAGGGTACCTTTGTGCACAGTAGGGACCGGCGACCCCTTCCTGTCGCACTTTACTGCCATCTGCTGGCCACTGTTATAACAAGCCTACACTGCTGGGACCTGGCGTGTGAAAGGCATAGGGGTGGCACCATTGTGTGGGCAGGACTTGCAGAGCTGTGCCCCGGCCTGCCGGGCTGTCCTCTAACTCTCCTTTCTGCTGCCTTCTCTCCAGGGTCCTCTATGGGAACAAGATCACAGACCTCCCCCGGGGAGTGTTTGGAGGCCTGTTCACCCTACAGCTCCTGTAAGGACCCAAATGCGAGTGACCTTGGGTGGGACCCATGGAGGGGGGGCAGTATTCCTCCGGCCTCTCTTTCGTCCTCTTTGGGGTGTGGGAGGCAAAGACCTTGGGGGATGGCAGGCCTGGCAAGGCTGTGAGAGTCTAGGGGCCTCTGCAGAGGCCAGAGAGGGAGGCAGAGGTGGATGCAGAGCTGATTGCAGGACACCTAAGCTGAGAGGCCGCTGAGATGCGAACTGTGTTCCTGCTGAGCTCGGTGTGGTTGGGGACAGAGCTGTCTCCTGAAGGAGGACACCCAGGCCCAGGTCAGCCTCCTTGAGCGCTGAGCGTTCAGGCAAGGATTCTCTCCCAGGACCCAAGAAGCACAGAAGCCAAATGCACCCTCTCAGCTCCTGGGAAACCCAGCAGAAGGGGAGGAGAAGGGTACCCCCAAATGCCTTTGGGAGGTGACTTGGCCACTGTGCTCTCTGCTGTCTCAGAATCCCATTGGGCACCTCTAGCAGTTCCTTTAAAGAGAGAAGCATGGGGGACTAAATGGTCCCTGTGCACAGAGAAGGCAGCCGGAGCTCCTCTGCGTGGAGTGGACACCCAGAGGGCCAGATCCCTTGCACCTGCTTCCGTGGACTCCTCCCTGACATAACGCGTGATTGGCACCTAGGAAGGTGCCCAGGACATGATGAGTCCAACTCTGTGCCTCTCCCCTCACCATCTGGCCCTGGCTCTGCCCACAGGCTCCTGAATGCCAACAAGATCAACTGCATCCGGCCCAACACCTTCCAGGATCTGCAGAACCTCTCACTGCTCTCCCTGTATGACAACAAGATCCAGAGTCTCGCCAAGGGCACCTTCACCTCCCTGCGGGCCATCCAGACCCTGTGAGTGCCCTCTTGCCCTCCCCCTCCGCCCACCCCAGCAGGTGGACCTAAGGGAGGTAACAGCCTCCAGGTACAGGCAGCGGTCTTGGCCTGTGCCTTTGGCTCACCGGGTATGGCCTCTGGTAGAGGACAGATTCTGGGTTAGACAAACCTGGGTTCAGATTCCAGCTATGCTCCTTATTGGCTGTGTGGCCCTGGGCAAGTTAATTAGCTTCTCTGGGGCTCAGTTTACTCATTCATAAAATGTGGATATCACCTTCTTCATAGGAATGTGGAATTGGGATGCATTTTACAATTGATGGCATGTTTAATGGGCAGCGTTTTGTTCTTTCTTGATAATACATAAAATCATAGTGCATCTTGCAGTTGATAATGTCTTAAGTGAAATACAGTGACAGCAATGCTGATTATAAATTAAAAATTAGAAGAGCAACAATTCTAGGAAGGTTTATTCCTAGGCATTTTATTCTTTCTGTTGCAATGGTAAATGGGATTGTTTCCTTAATTTCTCTTTCAGACTTTTCATCGTTAGTGTATAGGAATGCAAGAGATTTCTGTGCATTAAAATTTTTTTAAAAATAAAGAGCATTTTAAAATCCCCTCCCTCATAAATAAATAAATAAATAGATAGATAAACAAAGAAATAAGTAAATGCCTATGCAGTACAATTGGCGGATACTGGTTGATGTGTTACTTAAGTTTTTAATCTGTGGGTGTGGTCTCCATTTCCATTTTCCTTGCGCATTATTTGTTGAAGACACTGCTTTACTGGACCCATAGAGCTCCCCACAGTCTGGATTTGCTTATTGCATCCCCTGTGGTGTAGTTTCGCATGTTCCTCTGTTCTCTCTAGGTCCTGCAGATGGAAAATTTCATCTAGGAGCTTGGGTCAGGTTCAGGTATTTTTTCTTTTTCTGGCAAGATGACTTCGTAGTATTGTGTACTTTCAACAGGAAGCTCACGATATCTGGTTTTTTTTTGTTTGTTTGTTTGTTTTGTAATAAACACAGTCATTGATTTCCATGCCTAGACCCACTTGTTCATTAGGGATCCTGAAATGGTGATATGTGAATTCTAACATTCCTACTTCATTTGATAACGCTGTTGCAGTTACGCTTTAAAGGAGTCCTTATTTTTTAGCTGGAAGGCTTCTGTATAGGGAAACTTCTCTTCTACTCTTTGGTTAAACTCAGGCACTACATTCCACATCTTTAGTTCTGAGCCTGCAGTTTGACTCAGCGTGCTGACCCATGGGTCCTGTGGTGCGTGCCTGATGGGCATTTATTATTAATATTACCGTGGCCATTGTTGTCGTTGCCAGCCCTGCCACTGTTTATCCGCTGTGCAGTGCCCTCTGTCAGCTAAGATCTGCACGAGTGCTGGGATGAGTGTGAAACAGATCGAGTAGAAGGCACAGCTCCTGCTCCCTTGGGACCCTGCACGTCAGCAGGGATGTCAGCCATGAAGACAAACTCATTAGAGCCCACATACCCGCCGGCAGCCCACTACTGCTAATTAATTTACTTATAGCCAGGGAGAGGGGGAGGGAGCACCACGGGGAAATCTTGCCAAGTATGTGAAATGAGTTGTCACAGGGAGACATTGGAAAGGTGGATTATTTCACAAAGCTGGCAGAACATCTGAGAGAAATGCACTAAGGAGATTTCAGGGCTGGGGACACACACGCAGGAAAGCCTTGGGGATGCGGAATGGGGCTGAGCGTCTCATGTGAGGAGCTGTCTCACTTTCAGGGTGGAAGGGGAGCTAGTACATCAAATGGGTCGTGCTCACCAGGGGCGGCCTCTGTCTGTGTCCATTCACCTGGCTGGATTTCAGGAGTGCTTCTGCCCTCCTACGTACCATCCCTGAGATCTTGGCCACTTCCACCAAGGCAATAGTAGGGCACAAAGCTGGAGCAGAGTGTTAGAACAGGAAGGTTTCCCATAGGAGAGATGGCAATAGTAGTAATACTGATAATAGCGATAGTCACCGCTGTTTATTACTGAAGGCCAGGACACTGTTCTTTGCGTGTATTATCTTACTTAATACTTACAATGACCTATGAATGAAGGTTCTATCATCCTTGCCTTACTTATAAGGAAACTGAGGCAGAGGCAGACTCACCCTAGGTCACATAACATCTAGTAGAGCAGGGATTTGGTCTCAGGAATCTCTTCACTGGCACTGAGAAATTAGTTAACTTGCCCCTAAACTGTGCTTTTACCCTAAGAATTGACCTCATTGTTAAGGCTGTAAAGCAAAACTGAACTTCGTGAACAACTATTATATATTGACAACTGAAGTACAATTTAGAACAAGAATTTTAAAAAACGCAAATCCGGGGTACAATCAGATATTGTTATTACAGCCTCAGATAGTTAAACCCTTGGCCGAGTCTTATGTCAGAACCGAGCGGATTTCAACTTACAATATCTTGCTTGATTTGTTGATAGCTCCAAGATCTGTGGCTGAGTGCCATGTGTCACGGTATTGATTTTGTAGTTTTACTTGCCCCAAGAGATTAAAAAAAAATTTTTTTAAAGCTTGAATGAGGCGTAAAATCACCTGTTCTGCGTGTACAATTCAGTGATTTTTAGTAAATTTACAGTTGAACTATCACTACAATTCAATTTTAGAACGTTTTCCATTACCCCCCAAAATCCCTTGTGCCCATTTGCAATCAATTCCTATTTCCAGCCTAACCCCAGGCAAGCACTAATCTAATTTCTGTCTCTATAGATTTGCCTTTTCTAGATATTTCATAAAAATGGACTTCTGTGATATATCTTTTGTGACTGACTTCTTTTGCTTAGCATAATGGTTTTGAGATTCCTTCATATTGCAAGTATGTATTGGGTTGACCGAAAGGTGCGTTCGGTGTCTTCCGTAAGACGGCTCTAGTAGCGCTTAGTTGTCTTTAACTTCATTCGAAACAATTTTGTTAGATTGTATGTGACAGCTGTCATATCAGCGTGCATTTTTTAAAAAACTTATCAAAATTGGTGAATTTTTGCGTAGCCATTTCAATATTGAAGATGGAAGAACAAAAACAACATTTTTGGCATACTGTGCTTCATTATTTCAAGAAAGTAAAAAAGCAACTGAAACGCACAAAAAGATTTGTGCAGTGTATGGAGAAGGTGCTGTGACTGATCGAACGTGTCAAAAGTGGTTTGCGGAGCTTTGTGCTGGAGATTTCTTGCTGGACAATGCTCCACGGTTGGGTAGACCGGTTGAATTTATAGCGATCAAATTGAAACAATAATTGAGAACAATCAACGTTATACTGCGAGGAAGATAGCCGACATACTCAAAATGTCCAAATCAAGCGTTGAAAATCATTTGCACCAGCTTGGTTATGTTAATCGCTTTGATGTTTGGGTTCCACATAAGTTAAGAGAAAAAAAAACTTCTTGACCGTATTTCCGCATGCGATTCTCTACTGAAACGTAATGAAAGTGTTCCGTTTTTAAAACAAATTGTGACGGGCAATGAAAAGTGGATACTGTACAACGATATGGAACAAAAGATATCATGGGGCAAGCGAAATGAACCACCACCTACCACACCAAAGGCTGGTCTTCATCCAAAGAAGGTGATGTTGTGTATATGGTGGGATTGGAAGGGAGTCCTCTATTATGAGCAACTTCTGGAAAACCAAACGATTAATTCCAGCAAGTACTGCTCGCAATTAGACCAACTGAAAGCAGCACTCAACGAGAAGCGTCCAGAATTAGTCAACAGAAAACACATAATGTTCCATCAGGATAACACAAGAACGCATGTTTCTTTGATGACCAGGCAAAAACTGTTACAGCTTGGCGGGGAAGTTCTGATTCATCTGCCTTTGGATTTTCATTTATTTCAGTCTTTACAAAATTCTCTTAATGGAAAAAATTTCAATTCCCTGGAAGATTGTAAAAAGCACCTGGAACAGTTTTTTGCTCAAAAAGATAAAAAGTTTTTGGAAGATGGAATTATGAAGTTGCCTGAAAAATGGCAGAAGGTAGTGGAACAAAAGGGTGAATACATTGTTTAATAAATTCTTGGTGAAAATGAAAAATGTGTCTTTTATTTTTACTTAAAAACCGAAGGCACTTCTTGGCCAACCCAATAACAGTATTTGTTCCTTTTTGTTGCCAAACAATTTTCCATTGCATGCACATTTTGTTTATCCCTCCTCACTGTTGGACATTTAGCTCATTCCCACTTTGGGACCATTATGAATAATGCTGCTGTGAACATTTTCTTACACATCTTTGCGAGGACAAAGGGTTTCATTTCTCTTGGAATTTCTGGGTCACATGGGAAATTTATGTTTAACCTTTTAAGAAACTGCCACTGTTTTCCAAAGTGGCTCTACATTTTACATTCCCACCAGCAATATTATGAAGGTTCCAATTTCTCTACATCTTTGCCCACACTTGGTATCGGTTTTCTTTATGATTACAGCCATCCTAGTGGGTTTGAAGTGGTAGCTCATTATGGGTTTAATTTGACTAATGATGTTGAGTATCTGCCCAAAAGATTTTTAGTTGTGACTTCTTAATGCTTAATCCAAGAAAGAGACTGGGAAGCGGTCTCCCCTTCTACCTTCCACTATCAGAAATGTGCATGGAGATAATTGTCTGGCCACATGTGCAGCCTCTTTCTGGGTGTGCCTTTAACATAATTATCTTTTCCCAAGCAGATTTTTTTCTTCCTCCTGAGCATTTTCTCTCCCCAGTTCCCTGCTCTTTACACCTTCTAAAAATTCTACTTTATGTCAGATACTTAAGTTTATACAGAAGCCACTTGCCTCAGTGGGTGATTCAAGTTTTGTAGGTTGCTTTTGACAAAAATAGCCTGTTCTTAAAAAGGATGTAGTCTACTCTGCACCCCTTGGACATTTTAATACGTGACTGAACAACATAATTGAGTTGATTTTAAACAGAGTTTTCTGCCAAGATTGTGATAGAGGGAAGCAATTCGTTCAGGCAGAGGCTGTGTCCTAAGGCACAAATAGATGTGGATGGGGTGGGTGGAAGGATCCCAGAGCAATCCCTGAATCCTGGTGTACTTTAGATTGGCTACGAACTCTGCCCTGGAGAGTCAGCACGCACATCGTCGCTGTGCAAATTGGCAGTTTAAATCGGGGTAACAAACCATCCAACGGGATGCAGAAGGGGTGGGAGGGGCCTGGCCCACCTGGTGAAGCTGAGAGGAGCCAGGACTCAGGCAGGAAAGTGGGGCGGGCGCTGCAAAGGGGAGTGGCAAGGACAGCTGGGCAGGGAAAACTGTCACCAAGCATACTGACCAGTGGCCAGAGGGTGGAGCCCAGGAGGGGATGGATGGAGAGAGAGTGGTCAAGGTCTGAGCTGAGCTGAGCACAGACTCTGGGCAAGGGCTTGTGCCTCTGTTTGGAGAGAGCTGTGTGGCCCTAGCAGGAGCCTGGGCTGAGGCCAATATGTAGATGACTTGAATTAATGACATTAGATGGAGGAAGAGTAGCCATGGCATGGCGAGTCCTCTGAGCTGGCCCCATGCAGAAGCATTGGCTCTTGGGAACAGTAGTCAGGACAGGTGCTGGATTCTTTTCCCTGGCTGTCTCAGTGTAGAAAGCAGGGCACTCAGTGCCACACTGGCCCAGACACAGGTGGGCAAGCCGGCTGCTAGGTGGTTCAGATGTGGCTGGTCTGAGCCTGCAGGGCAGTCAGGGCCAATGGGAAAGACAGCCCTGTGGTCACTTACAGTGACCCGGGTTCCCTCAGCTAGTATCACCTGTCAGCTGCCCCCGCCCCACACTTATCCTGTGGGTAACACAGGGAGCCGGCAAGAAGATATGAGTGGTTCCGCAATAAGCGGCTACTCAGTAATGCTTTCTGAGTTTCCCTGTGTCAAGAGACGGCCTGTAGAATGGTCAAGAGGGGGCAACCCCTATGGCCTGGGCTAGGAACGGAGATTCCATGGAAAGCTGAGGGGCCGCAGCAGGCATTTTGAGACCTCCTACCCCAGCTGCAGGCCCAGCCTTGCCACCCTGGCCTCAGCCCCTTCTTGACAGAGGCTGTGGGAAAGAGGCTGCTGCCGCCCAAAGCCACAGGGAGGGGACAGTCCAGGACTCATGGCACCGGCGGGGTCCAAAGGCCGCTGGATGCTGAGGTCTTGGGCTCTAATGTCCGTTCCATCACCTCACCCTTGGAAGGACGGGGGTGCTGGCTGGTCTCTGGGTTGCTTCTGCCTCCACTCCTGTTTGTCACAGGGCAGAGGGAGGGACAGGTGAGTAGAAGGAGACGGGACAGAGTGAGGCTTGAAGGGACAGCTGGAAGCTCCAGGCTGTGGAGTTCCATCCCCACTGCCAGGCTCTGGTAAGACTTCTCCACAGGTGGTGGGCACCCCCAGGTGCTGTCCCCAGGTGGCGCATTTCTCCCCAGGCCTGGTGGGCTCTGGCGACGAGCAAGCAGTGAGGCCCCGTCCAGGTGGCGGTGAGCACAACGGTGCAGCTTTGTCTCTGATCTCCCATCCGCCCCCTTTGGACAGGCATCTGGCCCAGAACCCTTTCATCTGTGACTGTAACCTCAAGTGGCTGGCGGACTTCCTGCGCACCAACCCCATCGAGACCAGCGGGGCCCGCTGCGCCAGCCCCCGGCGCCTTGCCAACAAGCGCATCGGGCAGATCAAGAGCAAGAAGTTCCGGTGCTCAGGTAGCTGCCCGCCTGCCCGCCCACCCGCCCGCCTTCAGTCTGCTCAGGGACTCTGTGATGTTCCTGGATGGTCCCAACAAGCGTGCCCTGGACCACTTTGGACCCACGCTGGAGGGTGCGGGCCCACAGTGTAGACTTGGATCTACAGTTTCCCACCCCTTGTTTTACTGAGGCCTGGGAAGGTGGTAGCGCTTGCCAAAGATACCCCGGAGAGGACAGGCAAGGACCCAGGTCCCTCTCCTCCCAGGACAGTTCTCTTTCAAGCTTTTTAAGACACTCAGGAGGCCTGGAACCCTCCTCAGAGAGATGGTTGCCTCCTCCAGGCTCTGGGGCAGCAGAAACGGCAACTGGCTGGGGACAGTGTGGGTCGGCTTCTGAGCCCAGATCCTGGTCCATCCTCACCTGTGCCGTTGTATGTGAACGTTCCCGTGGTTTTGGTGCTCCCTGGAAGAGGTTTACTTGGGTGTGGTGCTGTCCCCTGCATCAGCCTGGGCCAGGAATATCTGTGTTCGTAGCAAGACCTTCACACAGGGGCTGGGTGGGTGGGCTCCGGGGCCTTGGTTTGTGACCCGAGCCTGGTTCCTGGGGCGGCTTCCGCTGGGCAGCAGGGCTGAGGCCTGGGCTGTTCCTGCATGGTCTGGACAATCCCAGCATTGTAGTGTTTCTGCTTCTCTCCCCAGCCAAAGAGCAGTACTTCATTCCAGGTAAGAGGGGGGACCAAGGCCGGCCTGGGTGGGACGGTGGCAGTGGGAGGCCAGGGAGGCCCGGGAGACTCTGGGCTGGGCAGGGCTGCTTGGAACTCCTCCGCCCCTGGCCCCCGCCCTCTCACCACAGGCACAGAGGATTACCAGCTGAACAGCGAATGCAACAGCGACGTGGTCTGTCCCCACAAGTGCCGCTGCGAGGCCAGCATGATGGAGTGCTCCGGCCTCAAGCTCACCAAGATCCCTGAGCGCATCCCCCAGGCCACGGCCGAGCTGTGAGAGCCCCCAGCCGCGCCACGCCCTCACCTGCCCCCAGCTCCCACAGACCCTCCCGGCCCTCCTCAGGGTTTTCCTCTGTCGCAGCTCTATTTGGGGACCACTGGAGACCCCACCCCGGGAGCATGCTAGCTGCTGGGTCCAGCAGGAAGTGGTCCCTCTGCTTCTCACTCCCGGTCCCACACGCCCTGCTGAGGCAGTCTCTGGCCCGCGGGGCAGGTCGCCAGCCTGAACCAGGGCGGCTTCTCTCAATCATGCTTTTGCTTTCTTTGTGGGGACCTGATTCCATCAGCTAAAGTTGTAGCCTAAAAGCCATTCTTCTATTTTTCTTCTTTCTCTAAAAATATAAATTTGTGCACGTATATATATGCACGTGCACAGATACCTACACATGCCTGTCATTTATGTATGTAAAGTTCATGGCATTTTTCATGTTAAAATATCCCCATTCACCCCCCAGCTCTTGGTCCAGCCTTTTCTGAAATAGGATCAATTCATCTCACCAGAGAAATTCTTCTGGGAGTCCCCTTTGTTTGAGTCCCAAATAGTCTCAGTTTGGAAGATACTTTAACGTCTGTCACCTATGGATGTATAAGTTCCCTTCATTGCTTCTTACAGACGATTAAACAACAATGAGATTTCCATCCTGGAGGCCACCGGGATGTTTAAAAAACTCACCCATCTGAAGAAAATGTGAGTTACCCGTTGGCGGGAAGGTGCAGTCAGGACACCGGTCAGGATGGGAAGGGGGAATTCTGGGTGTGGGGTAGTTCCTGTCGGGGGCAGGGCTCCCGTGCATGGGAGCTGGATGCAGGAAAAGGGTCCCGAACTCCATAATCCTCTCCCAGCAATCTGAGCAACAACAAGGTGTCGGAGATTGAAGACGGGGCCTTCGAGGGTGCAGCCTCAGTGAGCGAGCTGCACCTGACCGCCAACCAGCTGGAGTCCATTCGGAGCGGCATGTTCCGGGGCCTGGACGGCCTGAGGACGCTGTGAGTGTGTGGCAGGGGAGCAGGGTGGGCAGAAGCCAAGCCAGAGCGTGGGCGTCTGCGTTAAAGGGAAAGGAAGAGCAAGGGTGGGCGTCTCCTTCCCTGGCCCCAGCTTGCAGGAGTTGAGGGGGCCGCGGCTGAGGACCCTGGCTGCAGTGCGCCAAGTCATCAGATGTCGGTCACTGTGACGAGGGCTGCCTTCTGGTTCCCCAGGGTGGGGGGTCGATGGCGGGTGAAGGGATGGGGAGGTGGGCCCTTCCGGAGGTCCCCTCTCATCGCCCCGCGGTCAGGCTGCAAGAGCACAGCACGTGTTTTCAGTTCAGGAGTGGCCGGTGCTACAGTGGCAGGGACCTCGCAGAGGTGACTCAAGTGGGTGTAGGTGGGGGAGGAGGGATTCCCACCATCCCTGGGATTCTGAGACCCCATGACTCAGAGCCCAGGCAGAGCTCTCCAGACGTCAGGACTGAGTGGGATCCTGGGGTCATTCACCCCTCTGTGAACGCTGAAGGGAGCCCCTGTCTCTGTCCAGGCAGCACTAGCTCTTCAGATGATCATGTAGACCTTTAGAGCGTCCAATAGACAGTGCTGTCCCGTCAGACTCACCACAGGGACAGAAACATCCCACATCCGCACTGACCAATCTGGTAGCCACATGCGGCTATGGAGCACTTGAAATGTGGCCAGTGCTACGGAGGCACTGACTTTGGAATTTTGTTTCATTTTAATTAAGTATAAACAGCCACGTGTGGCTAGTGGCTACACTGTGGACATCACCTCTAGAAGCCACCAGCCTGGTTTTAAATCCCAGCCCTCAGTAAGGCTATAGATTTATTTTCTGAGCACGTGTCATGACGTAAGGGAAATGAATGCATGGAGGCATTCCCTGTGGGTTTTTGTTTGTCTGTTTTACACAAGGGGATTTATTATGCACTGTGTTTTGCAGCTTGCTTTTTTTTCACTTGTAAAGATAGTGTGGCAGGTTCTTCATAGAGGGCTGCCTCATTCTTTTTTATACATGCCTAGTATTCTTTGAAAGAGGGTGCCCTGGGCCTGCAGGAGCATGTGAAGGATGGTGAGGGCACAGGAAAAGGAATGCCTGTAACCCCTCCACTGACCACAGTTAATTGTTGATATAGACAACTATCCTTCCAGTTACACAAACACACACACACGCACACACACGTACACCCACACACATGCATGCAAACACACAGATATATTTTAATGGAATCCTAGAATACATTTTATTTAGTAATCTGTTTTTTCCTTAACCAGAATGTGAGTGTCTTTACGTATCCTTACGATTTCTTTTACAACATCATTTTGAAAGATTATATATTAGATAATTATTAGAGATTTAGGCTGTTTCTAATTTTATTACATGCAATGCTGTGATTAATATCTTTGTTATGAAATTCTGTGCTCATCTGGGGTTATTACCTTAAAGATAAATCCCTAAGGGTAGACCTGTGGGGTAAAAGAACATGGGCCCTTTCAGTGATTTTGCCACATCTCACGAGGTGCACTCTGGGCAGGTCCCAAGTTGTTTTCCCGCCAGCTGTGCATGAAAGTGCCCGTCCTCCCACCCTCCTGCCAACCCTGGACTTTACTATTATTATTTTATTTTTAATTATTTTGTAATTTGGCAGGCAAAGATTCACTATCACTTAAATGTCCTTGATTTGAACATTTTTCAGTGAATGTTCATAAGCTATTTGTTTATTTATTTCTGTGCATCTCATGCTGTGACTCATTTATCCTGTAACGGAAGTTTGTACCTTTTAATCTCCCTCACCTAGTTCACTCATTTTGATTTCTTTTGTGAATTGCATATTCTGTGTCAGGCTTCGTTTTTGTTTTTGCTTGGGGAAAGGAATTGAGCCAGATGTTTGAGGATGAACAGAGACTTTGACAGCTATAAATGAGGAAGAAGGTCATTCTAGAAGGAGATCCAGCCGGGGGAAGGTGTGGGGATGCAGGCCTGGGCAGCAGGCCTGAAGGACAGAGGAGTGGAGGGTGTGTTCATCCCTGGGGAGTCGGGCAGGTGCTGCTCCGGGGCTGGGTTGGGCAGGCGCTCACATGTCACAGTAAAGAGTTTAAACATGATTCTGTGGACAGTTTAGAGGCTGCTACGGGCTTCAGGCTGGAGAGCGACATGGCCGGGTTTAAGTTTTAGGAAAGTCTCAGGTGTTGATATGGAGTGTGGCCCGAGGTTGGGGAGGCTCTGGGCACCCAGGGGGTGAGGGTGATGGTCTTCGGCATGGGGGCCGTGTGGGCAGGATGGAGAGGCCGTCAATTCAGAGGCAGGGAAAGCCTGGAGGGGAGCCCAGGTGTGTAGAATCCTGGCACTGTGGCTCCCCTCTCCGTGGCTCAGTGCCCCCAGAGGAGAACTTGTGAACTGGCCGCTGGCGGCCAAAGCACAGGGCAGGCAGATGGCCGCGGGGCACGGCACGGACTCTCCCCTCCTCTCCCGGCTCCCAGGATGCTGAGGAACAACCGCATCAGCTGCATCCACAATGACAGCTTCACGGGTCTGCGCAGCGTCCGCCTCCTCTCGCTCTATGACAACCAGATAGCCACCATCTCCCCTGGGGCCTTCGACACCCTCCAAGCCCTCTCCACGCTGTAAGTGTGCCTCGGAGGGCAGGTGGGCCTGGGGCTTGGGCACCAGCCATCCGAACTGAACCCCGGAGCCCTGCCCATCCACCACCTTAGGACACGGCCTTCTCCGGTGGTCACTTTAAAAGACTCAGGGTGTTTGGGTCCTTGCACGTTAGAATGTTGCCTCTTGGCGGGTTGGTTGTCCGGGAGCGTTGGGTGGCGAGCAGGGGCCGGCTTTGCTGGGACAGCTGAGTCTGGTGGGTGTCTTCGTGGTCACGCCACCCGCCTCTTCCAGAAACCTTCTGGCCAACCCTTTCAACTGCAACTGCCAGCTGGCTTGGCTGGGCGACTGGCTGCGCAGGAGGCGGATTGTGACGGGGAACCCGCGATGCCAGAGCCCGGATTTCCTGCGGCAGATTCCCCTGCAGGACGTGGCTGTCCCCGACTTCAGGTGTGAGGAAGGTAACTCATGGGCCCCCCGGGTGGCAGGGGGATGGGGAGAGGTCATGCCCCAGAGAGGAGGGGTCCCCTGGGGAGGGGAGGCTCTGTGGAGGGGGAGGGGCGAGGAGCAGGGAGACCTACTCAGTCCTGTGCCTGCCTCTGCCTGGTGGGGTCTTCTTCGTGTGATTATAAGAGCAACAATGTGCTTATTGTTTAAAAAAATGGGAAAATATGGATAAAAGACGGGAATAAACGTTACCTATTAGCCCATCACTCAGAGAAAATCACGGTTAACATTTTAGTGTAATTTCTTTATGTGAGTACGTTTAACCCAGAGACCTACCTCCTGGTTATTCCTAAGCACTCCTGACAGTGGATTCAGCCTGTCTGTAATGTGCAGCAGGACACTGTCAAGGGGGCACCCCTTGCTCCACACGCGGGTCACTTCTTGTGCCAATGTCCTCTTTCCCCTGAATCCTCCATCTCTCTCCTGTGGCCACTTCTTTCTTTCCCTACCCATGCAGAATCTAGCCCATCCCTCCATTCTCCACCCCAGCCCCCAGAGCATCATTCACACAGGCAGCTGTGGGAAGCAGATTTTTACCGAAGGAGACAGAACAAGGTTGCATCTTGCCCAGTCCTGGGCCCCCCTTCTTCAGCCCCTCCTGTCCTCTCTCCAGTCTGCTTCCAGGGGGCAGTTCAGCTCTCAGGCTGGCCCATCCAAGCCAGTGAGGGGGGTGCTGGGTGGGGAACTTCAGCTTTCACGCCAAGAATGACAGGGCATTTTTCTAAACAAAATCAATGGATTCTCTAAGATCAGTTTGGCTTCAAACTTCTAAAATAAACAAAACAACTCCATACTTCTCACATATATATTTTATATCATAGTTTCTTTTTTTAAAAAAAACCCTGAACTATGTATTTTGGACATTTTCTGATGCCATCAAATATTTTTTTTGAAAGCATTATTTTTTTCCAAGAAACAGTTTCTTTTTATTTTTCTTCTTACAAAGTGAGGCATCTTTATTTCCTTAAAAACAAAACCCCAAATAACGGACAATCCAGAAGGAGAATAAAAAGCTCATTGATGAGTCCCTCTTTCTACTTCCCCACCCCAGGTGACTCCTGTCAGCACCCCGTGTGTGGCCCCCTGGATCTTTGCTGAGTGTTCGTGCCCACGTATGACACACGTAGGGTCTTGCAGTACTGCCCGTGTACCTTCTCAACATGACAGTCCCTTGTCTGGAGGCATCGCGTGGCATTTACGTGCTTCCAAACTTCTGTTGTTATGCCTCGTGCTGCCAGGAACATCCTGATAGATAACTCTCTGTACATATACTCAGTTTTTCCCCTTAGAATAACTTCCTAGGCGTGAAAGGATGGGAATATTTTTGAGGTGTTGCTGCCGAGAGGCAGTAGGACGTAGTGGTCAAGAGAACAGGCTCTGGAGGCAGCTGGCTTGGATTCCAGGCTGCGGGACCTCTTCCAGGCTGGCGGACCTTGGGCAAGTTACTTAATCACTCTGTCCGTAGTTTCCTTTTCTCTAAGATGGGCTGATAGTAGCACATCCACGGAGAGATGTTGTGAGGATTCAGTGAGTTCATCCTTATCACGTGGCACCTCCACACAGATGCCTTCCAAAACTGACAGTCCCTGTCACCTGCTTCCTAGCAACTCCGACGGTGGTGTCCTTATCGCCCCTCCTACACCCAATCAGGAGGAAGGAAGGCACACAGAGGGCGCTCAGTACTATTTATTGAATCTGTGAAAGATGGTGGGACAGAAGGGGCTCAGACTGTGTGCCGGCCAGACCTGGGTACAGACCCTGAATTGCCTCTGATCAGCCTTCTGACCCGAGCAAGCTGTTTAAACGCTCCAGATCTCAGTAAGATAGAAGTTCCTTCATTCAACTGACCTAATTTGGAGGCTGCTGTGTGCCAGGCCCTGCTCTCCGTGCTGGGCTCCTTCAGTGAACAGAGAAGGGGGTGCAGGTCTCTGTCCCCGTGATGCTCACACTCTAGGGGTAATGGCTGCTCCCCTTACATACGTTAAGGAGATTACGTTCGATACAGTGTCCGGCACATAGTAGGTGCTCAAGAAATGGTGTGGCTGCCATCCTCCTCCTCTGCAGTGCCTGGGTCCGCCTCAGAGCTGAGGTGGAAGAGATGGCTCCAAGACCTATTTTAAGCTCAAAAGAGGTCCAAGGGGCTTTGCCCCTGGTGGGGGAAGGGTGCAGCTGAGAGGAGACTTACTGGTGCACAAGGTGGTGTCAGCGTGGGGCCACTGTCCGCAGGTGCCCTGGAGCTGGGCCCTGGCTGCAGGAGGCCCTGAGGAGGCCTATCCCCCCGCTGACGTGGCTTCACGCCTTCCTCCCCAGGCCAGGAGGAGGGGGGCTGCCTGCCCCGCCCGCAGTGCCCTCAGGAGTGCGCCTGCCTGGACACCGTGGTCCGATGCAGCAACAAGCACCTGCAGGCCTTGCCCAAGGGCATCCCCAAGAATGCCACAGAGCTGTGAGTAACCCCTGCCTGGTGGCAGGAAGAGAGGGCGACCGAAAGCAGATGTTAGCTGGCAGGCGCTTGGAGTCAGGGCTTTGCAGGAGACACTGGTTCCAAGGAGGTTTGAGCTTCTCTGTGACCGCCCCCCACTCTGCAGCCACCTGACGGCAGGGGTCCCCCGTGGCAAGTGCTTCATCCCGTTAAACTAAGCTCTGCCTTTAAAATAAGAAATTACATTGCTTTTCCCACTTCACGTCATCTCATGAGCATTCCCTTCATGAGAACGCTCACAAAAGTTGTTTTTATTGTCCACATAATATTCCATCACGTGAATCTACTGTGATCTATATAACAAATCCCCCTTCGTTGGTATTTAAGCTTCCAATTTGTTTACTCTCATAAATAGCGCTGAGGTGAGCATCCCTTCAGCGAAACTGCTAGTCGGAGAGCGGTTGGGACTCTTGATGACCTTCCAGAAAAGCTGTCTCCTCTGCACTCCCGCCCGCCGTGTGTGGAAAGAGCCTTCTTGCTCCCCCTCCCCCTCCCATGCCCCATCAACACTGGCGTTGTGGTGCTGACTCTTTGTTGATCTGGATTTGGTATCCGAGCCCATGTGGGCACGTGGGTATAAATGTGTATGGCAGACAGCGGGATGGACAGCAGGCTTCTTTGACAGACCCCTCCAAAGGGAAGGCCTGGGTCAGGCCCTGACTCTTCCTGCTCCTGGGATTGGTCCCTTCAGGCCCCCGTAGCCGAGCTTCTTTTTTTTTTTTTTGCGGTACGCGGGCCTCTCACTGTTGCGGCCGGCCTCTCCCGTTGCGGAGCACAGGCTCCAGACGCGCAGGCTCAGCGGCCATGGCTCACGGGCCCAGCTGCTCCGCGGCATGTGGGATCCTCCTGGACCGGGGCACGAACCCACGCCCCCTGCATCGGCAGGCGGACTCTCAACCACTGGGCCACCAGGGAAGCCCCGAGCTTTTCTTTTCCCTGAGCGGAGCACGTGAGGTTTTCATTTGTATTTCTTTCATTACCTGCAAGGCTGGTATTTCTTCACCAACCACTGCAGTCTTTGTCCTGTGACTCTCCTGCTGCATCCCCCACCCAGTTTAATGTAAACGTCTTATGTCCCGTCCTCTCCTTGGTGCCTCCTCGCAAACCGGGAGTAATGGGACAGGCAGGACAGCCTGGCTCCCTTGACTGAGGATGCTGAAGTTCAGAGACTTTAAGCCTCAGTTTCCTCAGCTGTAAAATGGGGCTGCTGGGTTTGTTGACAAGGGAGGCTGAGAGGATCGAAGGAGATGGGCCGGGAGTCATTCTGTAGGATGCAGGGTGATGGGTCGGGGGAGTAAAGCCCTGATTTGTGCTCTGTGGACCTCTGGGGGGTGGACAAGGCATCCTGAAGGCTGCCTTCGGTGGGGCTGCAGCTCCCGGTGCTCCCGTCAGCTTAGGAAGGATGGCTGGTGGCCATGGGGGAGGGAGGGCAGGTCACAGCATTTCGAATCCCAAGCTCTGCGAATGATGAGAGACCAGTGGGTGGGAGAAGCCGGGTCGGTCACAGAACGGACTGCAGAGAGAGTTGGAGAGTCACCTTCGGGGTCCTGAGCCCGGATGGCTGGGAGCATGGACTGTAGTGCTGATGCAGTCAGGGGAAGCCTGTGTGGGTGTGAAAACACAGAGCTTAGGTTTGGGCATGTTTGGGTCTGGGGCCAGCCTCAGGCACCTTGCCAGCAGGTACAGGGGGGCCCTGGGTGCTGCTGAGGGCCTGGCAGGTGGGTATTAGCCTATTACAAATTACCTGTTTGGCCAAGAAGGCTGGAGAGAAGAGAGGGAAGACCAGGGGGCCCAGGATTGAGCCTGTGGTGCCCACCGACAGGGAGGGTGCTGAGAGGGCCAGGCAGGGGCTCGGGAAGGAAGCCACAGGAGGCTTCATGTCTCAGTGGCTTTTACCAAGTGTTTCAGTGGCATCTTCCCAAATGGCCTAAGAAATGTCCGTGTTTTCTCCTCCGATTAGCGATTCAGGACCAACTGTGTAGTGTACATGTAGGAGAGGAAATGAGTGAGAAGGCCCTGGCTGCAGGGGAAGGTTCTCCCTGCACCGGGCTCTGCCCAAGGCCGAGATGGCTGCACTAACTGCCGTGTTCTCTCCCGTAGCTACCTGGATGGGAATCAGTTCACGCTGGTTCCGAGACAGCTGTCCACCTTCAAGTACCTGCAGCTCGTGTGAGTATCCAGGCCTGTCTCAGAGGGCAGGAGGGCCATTGGAATCTAGCCATTGTGGCTCCAGCTTTCCTGGAATTCCCTACAGATGCCACTCTGGCCGATCCATTTTGTTTTGTTTTGTTTTGTTTTTTTAATTGCAGTATAATTGATGTACAATATTATATAAGTTACAAGTGTACAATATAGTGATTCACAACTTTTAAAGGTTATACTCCATTTATAGTTATTATACAATATTGGCTATATTCCCTGTATGGTACTGATCCGTTTTTTAATTTCACCCCATCCCTTTGAGAACATCTGTGCACAGAACTGTTTTGCCATCTAGTGGCCATTTTTGGGAATTGCATTGTTCCAGGCTCTCTCGGGTTGGAACCTGTGTGCTTTTGCCCACACCATCTCCCCAAGCCTCTAGGCTGGTAATTATTATTAAAGAGGGTTATCCTTGCAAAGGTAGGAGCCAGAGCAGAAGAAGAGTGTTATGGAAAACTTCTTGATCCAACCTTGGCTCCTAAACCAGATATGAGATATGGCAGCCTCAAATACACATCTGTAACTAACTCTTTCTTTAGGCTAACATCTACTTTTCTGTTGTTTCCACTTTTGACCTTTCTGCTTCATGAAAACATACAAAGTAAGCCTCAGAATAAGGTCAGCTCCTCTTAGCCTTCCAGCTTAATTAACACCTCACTTCAATTGTCTTTATCTGCCTATTGGCCAGATCCCACCAAAAAGAAGTCCAGAGAACATTTCATCTGAAGTGCCTTGGAGCAGTGCTGCCCAAAGTGTGGTCTATGGGGCAATGGCAGCCTGAGAACTCTTTGTAATGTTCCTGAAACTAGATAAGGAACTCGCACCAGAATTTTAACCAACACATTGCTTCTTCCTTCATTGGGAAAGTATTGCTATGGAAAAGTGTTAGCTAAACTAAGTTGTGTGTTTAGTGTCATAGGTGATTGCATTTTGGCACAAGTCCCTTGTTTGGGGACATTCAGTTTGAGGACTAGCTACTTTGAGTAGCACTGGCTTACAGAATTTCGAAACTCCAGTTTATCTGTCTTTGCTAATGACCTAGCCATGGTGTTTTGACTGACTGTTCCAACGGTGGAGGTGAGGGGTGGTAGTTAGAGTGATTTGTGGCTGGTGATAGAGTGACAAAGAGAGAGACAGCCTTTCTTTGGTCTAATTTGAGGCAGCCCCACTAGTGGTGCGGATATGCTTGAGGAGAAGGGGAGGGAGAGGGGACTAATGTGAAGGCAGTTCTTACTATGAAGCTGCCTGTTGGGGGCTGAAATACCAGCACCTCCTTATCATGGGGAAGGACCACCACAAAGTGTACTTGAAGTTTGGTGGTGTATTTAAATGTGTCTCTAGGAACAATGGAGTGGTTTTGAATGAGATTAATTAGAGGAACATTTACTAAAAGAAAATGAAGGCAGGGCACATGGTTTTATTTGCTGAGTCAAGAACTGCATGAAGTGAGCAGATATGAAGCCATCTAAGTCATGGGCCCTCCCCCTAAATGTCACGGTCTGGGGGCATACAAGGGTGAGAAATAGGAGCACATACGTCGTGTGGAGTGATGAGTGTTCCAACAGAGGTAAATGCACATGTTAGGGCTGTGGCTCAAAAGAAGGAGTGGTGGGCTCCGGGTAAGGGCTGGGAGAGGTCAGAGTTCACCAGGTGCAGAGGGAACAGGATATCCAGGGGCAAGAGAATTTCAAGAAGGGTAACAAATTCATGCAAGGCATGTGGGGACCCGTGAGGGAGGGGGGCCATGCCCTGGAGTACCTGGCAGGTGGTGAAGCTAAAGGGTCTGGAGGTTGCACTTTAAGTAAATGGGAGCCACTGCGGGTTTGTTGGTAGAGAAGTGACCTCATCAGATTTATGTCTTAGAAAGATTGTGTGGTGCCCACCATGTGGAAGATGTATCGAAAGGGGGCAAAGCTGTGGGTAAGAGATGAGGCAAAAACCAGGAGAGAGATGACGGTGTCTTGATGTAGCAGAAACTTGGGAGGAGGGGGCAGATGGAACAGATGAAGAGAGGCACAAGCCAGTTAGGTGAGGGTCTGGGAGGGAGGACGTGGGGGTAGGGCAGTGTTTCTGGGTGGTTGGAGCTGCTGACTGGGATGGAGAGCACAGCACGGGGCACGCGGGTGGGAGGAAGCACAAGAATTGGAGTGTCTGTGGGACATCAGGTCTCTGCAGGGGACTTCGTGAGAGAGGTCTGGCTGGGGCCACAGAGGAGAGCACCATTTGTGCACAATGGTGCGGGAGTCAGGAGCATCCCCGAGGACTGAGGGACTAAAGGAAGAGGAAGAGCGAGGACAGGGCTTAGTGATCCCCGTTCCTAAGGGGTGGGTGAGAAAGAAGCATTCACCAGAGAGGTAGGGGGAACGTGGGAAGACAGTGGTCTGAGGAGATTTGAGAAGAGGGTGGTCAGTTGGGCCAGTGCCACAGGGTCACTTGGACAGCACATTGCCGTGACCTGGGGCTTGGGGGCCAACAGACTGGGGTTTGACTCTATCTGTACTTCCTCCCAGCTGTGTGACCCTGGGCGGGTCACTTCATCACTCTGAGACCCTGCACCTTCTTTTATAAAATGGGTTTACTATCTCCCTCATAGGATTATAGGGAGGGTGAGTGAACAAACCCACGTAAAGTACTAGCGAGAGAGAAAGGATAGAGAGCCCCCTAGACCTGGCAGTTGGGAGGCAGCTAATGCCCTTGGTGGGAGCATGTCCATGGTGGGTGGAGGGTGGGAGCCAGGCTATACTTGCATGGGGTGGGGGATGAGGAAATGGAGACCCGAAACCCTGGAGACACAGAGCGAGTTCAGGGAGCAGAACGGAGGGCTGTAAATAATTGTGAACCAAGCGCCCCTCCACCACCTCCCACCCCGCAGAGTGCTGGTCAGAACAACTTGGCTGAGGGATGGCCATGGCCAGAGTGGGAGAGGGGAGGAGTTCTTTCTTTCTAAATGATGATTCTTTTGTCTTTTCCAGGGATCTGAGTAACAACAAGATCAGTTCCTTAAGCAACTCCTCCTTCACCAACATGAGCCAGCTGACCACTCTGTGAGTCCCGTGGCGGGAGGCGGAGGGAGGGCTTGTGGCTACTGAGACTCTCCCCAGGCCTCGGTCACTGGCAGGTATCCCCACGTAGCCTCCCTTGCCCTCCAGGGAGGGTGACGGGGCCTGCCCTCTGAAAAGACTTTTAAAAAACTTTTTTTTTTTTATTATGAAACACAGCGTGTATATGGAAAAGTGCAAAAAACATAAATGTACAATTTAACAAATAATCATAAAGCTAGAACATGTGTAAATGCCTAAGGCAAAAAATAGAACACAGCTGGCACCCCAAAAGTCCCCTCATCTCTTCCTGATCATTCTTCCTCTCTCCCCCCACACCCGAGGCAGTCCCTACCTGGAGTTTTATAATGATCACTTCTTTGGTCTTTATAGTACCATCTACATATGCATTTCTACACAATGAAGTTTAATGTTGCCCACTTTTGAATCTTATATAAATTGAATCATACAGGATGTAGTCTTTTATGTCTGGCTTCTTTTATTTACCATTATGTTTGTGTGAAGCTGTGGTCTCTTCATTTTCACTGCTGTATAGTATTCCTTTGTAGGAATATACCATACTCTCCTTATCCATTCTACCACTGATGGATATTTGCACTGTTTCTAGTTTGGACTATTGTGAACGGTTACCCTCTGAACATTTTGGTGCCCATATTCTAAGATATTTTAATGATTGCTTTAATTATATTCCCAGCAATTGATTGGAAAGTATTCACAAGCATCATTGATATTTGCCTGGAGCTTAAGAATGTATTTCGTTCACCTTCCCAATACCTCACTTTACAGGTGATGTGCCCAGGACTCAAGAACTTTCCCTTTGGTTCTACTGTGGTCAAATAATAGAGCCAGTACCCTAAAAGACAGGGTCCTGACTCAGTCAGGCCCCCAGGAGCAGAATGTGATCCAAGGCCCCGAAGTGCTGCACTTACCTGCCTCAGGTGCATTAGTCAACTGGTTTCCATTTCAAAGTTTTCATGAGCCTGTTGACTGAAAGAAAAATGCACAAGTTGTGAGTTAAGTTTTATTCGGGGACCTTCCAGAGGACTATAGCCCGGAGACAGTCTCTCAGATATCTCTGAGGAACTGCTCTGAAGAGGGAAGGGACGAGCCAGGATACATACGAACTTTTTTTTCTGAGAAAAACATGCGGTCAAGCATCAAAAGGTTACTGTTAATCACAAAGAACAGATATCTCAAGTTAATGATTTCAGTGCTTTTCTACGTATGGGAAGATGTAAGAGTCTGGGGTCATTTGAAATTTTTCCTTAGATATGCATCTAAGCTATCTACAGGCTAGTATATTCAAAGCACAGAATGCACCCTGTCTTTCTCCATCCTGGATTCCCCTCAGGGCACACTGTGGGCAACTGAAGTGGCTAATGGCTTGATCCTTGTAGAACTGGAATGGCAGGCAACATTTTTTTCTTTACAAGCGTGTGTGTGAAGCTGCCATGGTCTAGGGCAGTGGTTCTCAACCAGGGGCAATTCTGCTCTCCAGGAAACATTTGGCAATGTTTGAAACATTTTTGGTTGTCGCAGCTGGAGGAGGGCAGGGGGAGCTACTGCATCTCTGTGGGCAGAGGCCAGGGATGCTGCTCCGAATCCTACAAGGGACAGGACAGCCCCCCAGCAAGGAACTGTCAATAGTGCTGGGGCTGAGAAATCCTGGGCTACGCGATCCCGGAAGCTGCAAGGGGAAACAGCCTTTTCCTGTGATAAAAAATGTCTCATTTCTCTTGTTATTATTGAAATAGCTTTAGTGAGGCGTCACTAATATATAATAAACTGCACATCCTTAATGTGTAAAATTTGATACATTTTGATATATGTTCACGCCCATGAAACCACCACCACAATCAAGGTGGTGGCCACCTGCATTACCACTGGAAGTGGTACCCCTTAATAATCCCTCCCGCATTTCCTCCGACCCTCCCTCTTCTTCCTGCAGGATCCTCAGCTACAATGCCCTGCAGTGCATCCCTCCTTTGGCCTTCCAGGGGCTCCGCTCCCTGCGCCTGCTGTGAGTCTTCCTGCTCTTCATTCCTCCAGGCAAATCTGCCCCACCGAGGGCCCTTCTCACCCACCTGGCGGGCAGGAATGTCCCCAGGTCCAGGGCCCCAGCAGGGCCAACTGTGTCCGAAGTGCGAGGCCAGTCCACTCTCATTGGAGCTCCTAACGGAGGCCAAGGAATGAATGGGAAACCATGCGAGAAAAGGGGGTTGCTGTCTGCCCCAAGTTGTGTTTGCGATGTGTGTGCTGAGGCAGGGTCCGGGGGCATCCAAGATAAGGTAGCCCCTTGTTTGCATGTGAGTCTCCTGTCAAATGGTGAATGTAGAACCTTCTCTAAGAATTCCCACTGTGAGGTTTGCGCTGTGCTCACAGCCCTCTGCCATGCCTGTTATGACGGCCTCTGGAATATCCTTGCACTGAGTCCTCTGGCAGCCCGCCTGGGGCAGGGAGACATTCTTCACCCCCAACCTAGGGCTCACCCAGTAGCTTCCTTACCAGGAAGAAGCCTGCCCCCTCAGGCTCCCTAGCCAAGCTAGGGAGGGCACACGCTGCATACCTGCACACGTCCATTTGTCCTGTGAGCAGACATGGTATGTTGAGTTAGTTGTGATGGCCCGAGCAGGGTCTTCTGGAAGGGCTGAGGGGCAGCGTGGTCTGTGATAATTAGGGGCTCCCTCTCCTTGCCTGTGGCCAGCAGCGCAGGGTCTCTGATGCAGGGACCCTCTCCCTCATGACACACCCCTCTCAGCAGAGGGCGTCCCTCCATCAGTTCCTGAGTTTTCTGTCTTGGGATGAGTCCTGACAGCCTCTTCTCTCTTCAGGTCCCTGCATGGTAATGACGTCTCCACCCTCCAAGAGGGCATCTTCACAGATGTGACCTCCCTCTCTCACCTGTAAGTAACTCTGGCCCAATTCTCGGCACCTCTTTGGATTTAAATGGAACTTGAATTCCAAGAAAGACCCCTCCTCCTGAGAGTATTACTTTTAATTTAGCTTGTGAACTTCAAATGCTCCGCGTTTCAGACTCTTACACATTCAGTGCACCATCAGTCACAGCAGTGGACTTCGAGAACAGTTCTTCTCAAGCAGTAATAAAAGTAGTAATGACCGTATATTGATTGCCAGGCACTGCACGTGCATCGGCTAATTCAATCCTCACAGCTCTCCTGCAACATAGGTACTGTTATTCCCATTTTCCACATGAGGAAACAGGTCCAGAAAATGTGACAAGCTCACCCAAAGTTGTGTAGCCGGTAGAGGCTAGAGTCTTCCATCTCAAAAGCCCATGCCCTGAAGCACGATGCCAGGACTCTGCCTCTGACTTCATATGGTGGGGGATAAGCTCCGGAAATTTACTACCCAAAAGAAGTATAATTGGCATAATTGGATGTAGACCTGTTTCCAAAACTGTTTACCTGGCAGCGCCAAGAGGATTCTTAAAAAGCAGTATGCTCGATTCCTCAAAAGGCTGAATGTAGAATTACCATATGACCCAGCAATTCCACTCCTAAGTATATACCCCAAAGAACTGAAAGCAGGGACTCAAACAGATACTTGTACACCCACGTTCATAGCAGCATGGTTCACACAATAGCTATACAGCAGAAACAACCCAAGTGTCCATTGACAGATGAATGGATAAACAAAATATGGTACAGTGGGATATCGTTCAGCCATAAAAAGGAAGGAAGTTCTGACACGTGCTACCACATGAACGAATCTTTAAAGCATGCTAAGTGGACTAACCCAGACATAAAAGGACAATATTGTACGATTCCACTGAAATGAGGTACCCAGAACAGTCAGATTCACACCTACAGAAAGGAGAATGGTGGTTGCCAGGTGCTGGGAGGAGGAGGAAAGGGGAACGTTTGTTTAATGGGTACAGCGTTTCTGTTTAAGTGATAAAAAGAGTTTTGGAACCAGACAGTGGTGGTGATGGTTGCACAACGTTGTGAGTGTAATCGATGCCACTGAGTTGTGCACTTAAAATGGTCAAAATGGCAAATTATATGTATTTTTTACCACAGTTTAAAAAATGAAGGAATATAAAAGCAGTGGGCCATGGCCGGGTCATCCTAATTCTGGAGGCGGGGCCAGGCACAGAGTGAACACGACCTCTCCTAGCATCTCGGCTGTAGGTCCAGGTCATGTTCAGGCCAGAGGGACTGCAGCCGGAACCCGGGGTGTTACCGTGTCCTCCTGCTCTCTGCCGCACAGCCAAGTGCCCAGGGCCCGAGTGGATAGGCAAACCCAGATCAGGGAGTCTTTTGGGGTCGCCAGCATCTCTACCTGAAGTTCATTCACTCAACAATCTCACTGGATTTTCTTAGCTCTGAGGCTCATCTTTAACACATTTTAATCTCTGAGATCAGAGGATATCTTACAAATGATCTGTAGGTACTTAATAAGGTAACATTTCTCCACCCCTCCCAGAACACGTGAAATTAGTGGGCATCTAACAATCTTAGACTTGAGGAATTAAAATAGTAGTAAGTGCCACTCATTGAGAGTTTGCCTGGGACAAGTACTTTACTATCTGTGATGTCTTGTTTACTCCATAACCAAAATGGGAAGTAGCTATTGTGCTGTGAGCCAGCTTCACAAATAAGACAGGGACTGTCTTGAGCCCACACTGAAGATTCCAGGACTCAGCGGGCAGAGTGCAGTGATTGATTAGTCATGTCTGCTTGGGAGTGCAATGGGTAAGAGGGCTCTGTCCTAGGTGGCAGGATTTATTATATCCATTTTACAGTCCCAGGTTCAGTTAAGCAGATTCCCTAGGTCATAAAGCTGGGAAATGACAGAAACAGGATTTGAACTTAGGTGTGTCTGATTCCAAAGCTCTTTATTTATTCTTTATTGCCTCAATAAATATGTCCTGAGTAACCACAGTGAGTTAAATGCTGAAGAATTTACTAACACAAGGTTTCTGCCTTCTGTGACCATCTGGGATATTATAAAACAAGCTCAAAGGCAGCAGTGACTAACTCTGGGGAAGTCTGACGACCTTCAGAGAGGAGGTGCCTCTTTGCTGCCATTGAAAAGGCACTAGGAATTTGCCATTTGGACGTTCCAGGAAGAGGGAATAGCATGTGCAAAAGCATGGAGGCAAGAAAGTGAATGACGTATTCAGGGATGCTGTGTTGTCCAGCATAGGATATAGGGGGTTTGGTTAGGTGAGGAGTGTGGGGTGAGAAGAGAGGAATCTGGAAAGGGATATTGGAATTCCATTGTGAAGGGCCTTTGTGCCATGCTATGGAGATTGGGCTTTGTTCTGTAGATAGAAGGGAATCGTGGAAGAATTAAATTGTGAAAACTCCTGGAAAGCCGTGGTGACCTGTGGAGGCTGGATGGATGGGATGGGATGAGGCAAGAGGGAGCCTGGCTGGAGACTGCGGCTCTGGACAAAGGCCAGACAAGGATGGTATTGTTCATTGTTCCAATGACTCCCATTCACAGGGGCTTGTTTCTATCTGTGTTTAGTCATTTTCGGTTGTGAGCTCATTTTTTGCTGATGCTAGGAATTCTGAGGACCTGTGTTGGAGATAATTCTCTCCAGAGAGTTTTGTGCGTGTCTTTGCTGGGCCAGGGTCTGCTGCTGCTCTGGGCCCACACTGTTCTCGGCTCCTTTGCTTACCCCTGGGCTGTGCCAAGTGTCAGCTCCAGCTCCCCCACTGCCAGGAAAGGCCTTTTCAAGCATCTGGTCCACCTTTCCCTCCTTTGGGGCCCCCCTTGGTGTGTTGTAGCTCTTATCATTGGGCTTTACCTTTTCTCCTTCCCTGTGAAAACTGAATAAGACTCAAGGACATTCTGATCTTGTCTCTAGCTCAACATCTAGAGGCTTTGCTTTTCAAATGGGAAGTGAGCATATGTTTTGTGTCAACAAAAACCTGAAGCTGCAAAACCAGATTTTGAGCCCATGTCTGTCTATAAATTCAGACTTTCTTTAGGAGAACAGTAACATCAGGCCAGAAGCCAGATCCAACTTGTCAGAAAAAAGAAAAAAACAATAAGTAGAGATCAGTTAAGTGGTAAGTGCAAAACAGAGCATCAGCATTACTGATGAGAGGTGTTTGTTAATTGCATCTAAGCCCTATTTCTCTATAAAATAGCATCTATGTAGAAGAAATCTTCCATTATTACGAAGCAACCTCGTGGATACGTTCTTTCCTTTATACCCAGGGTTTCGAGTGGAACTAGGCAGCCGCCTGGGAAATGTACCTGTGCTTGTATTTAGGTGTGTGCACATGTAATACTGATGGCATATGTGTGCGTGTAGCCATTATTTCCTCTGCATGAAGAGCGGCAATTATTCCATAAGGATTCCGTGAGCACTTACAAGGAGTCAAGGAATGGGACAAGGATAGCATAGACTCACCACATTCACTCTGGGCTTCACAAAGGCCACGTGCAGTCTGAAGGGAAGTAGGCGCCCATGGCTGTATAACAAGTCAGGGTTTGCCCAAGACTTAGCATCCAGTGTTCCTGGCTCCCAGAGGTGTCCTCTCTTCCTACTGTGACTCTGACCTGGGCCTCTCCTCTTCACCGGCAGTACACAGGATGGGGGGGCGGGGTGGGCCAAGCATGCGTGCTGAGGGGGTGAGATCCACCGTATTTAAACCCCTTGAACTTTAGACTAGGAACTTTAGACATGTGGCGTTAAGTCTTTGTCCTGCCACCAACTTGCAGTGGGATCTCAGACAATTCATTCATCTCTTTAGGTTCTTTCCTCACCTGTACACAGGTTATTTCTAAGGTCTGCTGTAGTTCTAACATGCCATAATGATTGTGAGCACTTGTCACTGCCTAGGGCTTCAATACCCTGCACATCTCTCCTGCTGTTTACTTTAATATTTACTTTTACAGTTAGCTCATCTTTCGTCCATTTGTCTATTCATCCATCCATCAGCAAATATTTACTATGTGCCAGGTCCTGTGCCAAGGCTCCCCAGTATCATTCTTCATGTCTATAATCTGACATCTTGTTGCCCCTAATCTGCTGCATGTTGGAAAACTAGATTTCTGAATTCATTAAGAATTCGGTGTGAAAAGTAATATGGAATGATTAGGTAAATCATGGTATGCCCATATGACAGAATAGCAAGTAGTTAATTATAATAGTTATGCCACTGTACTTTATTATTTGATGAAAACGTGGAATAGGGACTTCCCTGGTGGTGCAGTGGTTAAGAATCCGCCTGCCAATGCAGGGGACACGAGTTCAAGCCCTGGTCCGGGAAGATCCCACATCCCGCAGAGCAACTAAGTCCGTGCGCCACAACTACTGACCCTGTGCTCTAGAGCCCGCGAGCCACAACTACTGAAGCCCACGTGCCTGGAGCCCATGCTTTGCAACAAGAGAAGCCACTGCAAGGAGAAGCCCGCGCACTGCAATGAAGAGTAGCCCCCGCTCGCCGCAACTAGAAAAAGCCCGCGTGCGGCAACGAAGACCCAACGCAGCCAATAAATTAATTAATTAATTTTAAAAAAACCATAGAATAAAGAAGACAGTGTACTCTGATTTCAGTGATGTATATATATGAGCACAAGAACTAGAAGGGAATAAATGAAAATTAAATCAGTTACATTTATGGGATGATAGATGATTCTTTTCTTTTTGAAGTTCTTTTGCTTTCATACTGAGATTTGTGCATTTCTCGTGCTTTTAGGCAGGCGTTCATTCAGAAAACAGGACGCCTGCTGGTGTCAGGCACAGTGAGGGATTCATGATACCTGCTCTCAAGAAGCTTCATTCCAGTAGAAGACAATGATGCACACAAATAAATTGCCTGGGAGGAGGATGGGTAGAGGAGGAATAGCTCAGGTGGAGAGACTTTGAAGTTTTAGTGTATGCTGAACTGTTTAGTTGGCACCTCTGAAACAGCCGCAGGAGATCTATTTTTGTCCTGGTTACGTTAATAGAGGAAGCTCAGCCAGTCCTTGGCAGAACAGACCGAATAGCTACTGTTTCAACTATTTCCAAGTTATACCAAAGAGCAACAACACAGGGTTATTTATACTTTTGCTGGGGGATGAACCTGAGTCCACAGTCCTTTTGGATTGATGAGCAGCCTGTCTGCTGTCCTCACCACTGGTCTCAGCAGAGCCTGTGGCTCTCCACTCCCCACTGAGTTCACAGCAGTTTTTGTTGGGAAAAATGGACTCCAGGTGAAAGTGAACTACTTGAACTAATGAAGTAGCCACAGAAACCCTGCCTTTGGAGAAATTAAAGCTTGAAATGTTGAACTCAGGAGTCGCTCGCCATCTGCTCTATACAGCGACAAGTAAAGCGTGTGTTGGTCAAGCCAGAAGGCATAGTTTTGAATAGCTTTGTATGTGACTGGTAGTTTTTATTATTCTCTATTATTATTTTTTATATTGAGTCAGAAAGGGACACTTACATTTGAGGTACAACTTTGTTGCCATTTATGGGGGGAATTTATGCAGGAATTGGGAATTGTGACATCCTAAAACGGTCAAGGGCCTCCACATTCATAGTGGCTTCAGATTTAGTCTTTTTGGCATTTTCTCTAAATGAGCTACAAGATGGAGAGAAGAAACCCTTCATAATAAACTCTCAACTTGTGGCTCATTAGAGCACACTCCTGCAGTGTGCTACAAAAACCTTCTTTTAAATAAATTCTGTATTTATCTTTTGAATAATTACATTACCTCATACTTTTTATGTTAAAAATATTAGTCTGGTGAATGTAGACATTTTAAACATACCACTGTTTTGTATTCCTGTTATTTTTTTAAAGTGTTTTTTTTTTTTTAACACAACGAAGCTTCAAAAAATCAAAGCGTCTGCGCTTCCTCTACCTCTGAGAAGCCCTGGTAATGTTCAGGGAAAAGAGGAAGGTGTATTCCCTGTCCCATTAACCAGGATGGATGCTGTCAGCAAATCAGGACAGAAAAAATGAAATACACACGGAGCTTGAACCGGCTTTCTTTTCCAAGCTGCATTATTCCCTCGGCGCCCATTTCAGGTTATACGTGCTTGTCTTTCTTCCCCTTCCAGATTGCAGGCTCTTTATCGAATCATAAAGTGAGCCCCAGAGATGTTAAGTGAGCTGCTCAAGGTCACCCGGGCAGTGAGCAGCTGCGCTGGGGGCTGGAGTCCAAGATTGTTGAGCCTGCTTTATAAGATTGGCCGTCATCAGCTGTGCTATCTGGGGGAATTCCTGCTCAGAGTTGCTGCTGCTGTCATCAGACCCAACACATCTCCAGGGGAACCACTTCCTCTGTATTGCCCAGACACAGGTGGAAAATGGCAGCGCATCCATTTGGTACTTAATAAATGTGCCCTTTCTCGCAAGCAATATACAGCCTTATGTTTTCACCATAATGTTGATAGAAGTGAACTTCAGGCACGAGGCTCTGGTTTTTCTATTTGCTGGCTCAGAGACCGCTGGCCCCTTCGTTCTCCCAAATCCATGCCTAGTTCGTCTCTGAATCTCTCACTGTGGTTTAGTGAGAAGATTATGAGCTTTCCCACGGGACTGGTCAAAGCCTAAGTGGTTGGCGGTGCAGAGTGTCAGTGTGGGGCGGGGATGTGAGGGAGAAGGCGCAGCCTTACACCGCAGGCGAGTGTTAAGTCCATACAGCCTTTTTTGGAGGGCAGCTGTTAACATTTTACATGCGCTTCCTCTGCGACTCGAATCCTCCTTCTAGGCATCTGTTCTAGAGAAATGCTCGCTCCTCACAAAGAGGCATGAACAGAGTGTTCACTGACCTTGGAAACATCCAGAATGTCTGGCAGCAAAAGCTATGAAGTGTCCATTCTTTGGGATGCTATGAAGCAGTTTGATAAAAGGAGGTGGATCCATATTGCTGACCTGGAAAAGTCTCCAAGACATGCTGTTTAGTGACAAGAAGCAGGCTGCCCAGAAACGATGTGTACTGGAGGGATGTGATCTCTTCCCCACGGAGAGCTCTATGTGTAAATACGGGGAAGGACTGTGTAAATACGGGGAAGGACTGTGTAAATACGGGGGAGGACTGGAAGGCTACGCACTGAGTGTGGTGACCGTGTGATCATGGGTCCTGTGGTTCGCAGGGACACTGGTGTAATGTAGATGTAATGTGGATGTACTGGAGGGATGTAATCTCTTCCCCACGAAGAACTGTATGTGTAAATATGGGAAAGGATTGGAAGGCTATGCACTGAGTGTGGTGACCGTGTGATCATGGGTCCTGTGGTTCGCAGGGACACTGGTGTAGACATGTGGATGTACTGTAGTTTACTTAACCACTCCCCCCACTGATGAACACGGAAGGTTTCCAGTCTTTCTGTTACAAACAATGCTGCGATCAATACCATTGCACAGATGCCTTTACACACTTGTGCAGGCACATCTGTGAGATAAACTCCCAGAAACAGAATTGCTGAGTCAAAAGGCAACTGCATTGCTTAGATAGATATCATAAAATCCCCCTCTGTAGGAGTTATACCATCTTGCATTCCCATCAGTAACATAGGAATGTGCCTTTAAAAAAAAAATTGAGGGGGCTTCCCTGGTGGCACAGTGGTTGAGAGTCTGCCTGCCGATGCTGGGGACACGGGTTCGTGCCCCGGTCTGGGAAGATCCCACATACCGCGGAGCGGCTGAGCCTGCGCGTCCGGAGCCTGTGCTCCGCAACAGTGAGAGGCCCGCGTACCGCAAAAAAAAAAAAAAAAAAAAAAATTGAGGTGAAATTCACGGAATATAAAATTAACCGTTTTAATGGGTATACTTCAGTGGCATTGAGTACATTTACAGTGTTGTGTAAGGTGGAGACTATTGTGTGCCAGGTCTGAAAATGGTTTACAGTGAGAATGCATTCATGTGTCTCTTGTTTAACTGAAAATGAAAAGAAAAATTAAAGAGTATAGGCTTCAGCGTCAGACAGCGCTGGGTTCTGGATCTGGGGGCTTCCCTTCACTGGTTGTGTGACCCCAGGAAATTACTTATTCCACATGAGGCTCAGTTCCCACGTCTTTGAGATGGAGAAGAGAAAACTTACACTGTGGGACTGATGAGAGGATTAGATGCACTGACGGGAGAAGCAGCTGGTTCATCACAGCAGTAAATCTCGGTTGCTTTCTCCCCAGTGCACTCTGGAGGCAGTGCAGTCAGAGGCTCTGGCCTCAACAGCACGAGTTCAGATCGTACTTCCCCACTTTCTCTGTGCATTTGGGGCAAGTGTCTCCACCTTTATGAGTCAGTTTCAACATGTAAAATGGGGATAGTAGGGTGTGATGAGGACCAATCAAGATAACAGATGAGGAGTGCTTAAGACTCTACTGCCTACACAGTAAGTGCTCATTAATGGGGGCTGCTAGGGTTGTGCCAGCTCCTGGCATAATGCCTGGCACCCTAGGCACCCAGTGGGCGAAGGACCCCATGAAGCCATAATGCCTACTTCTCTCCACTCTCTGACCCAGGGCCATTGGTGCCAACCCCCTGTACTGTGACTGCCACCTGCGCTGGTTGTCCAGCTGGGTGAAGACAGGCTACAAGGAACCTGGCATTGCCCGCTGTGCCGGGCCCCCGGATATGGAGGGCAAGCTGCTCCTCACCACGCCTGCCAAGAAGTTTGAATGCCTAGGTGAGCCCGGGAGCACGAGAGGGCATGGTGGGTGCCGGGTTGCTTCCCCCCACCTCCTGCTTCCCCCTCCGACCCTGGCAGAGCCTTCCAGACACTCCTGTGTCCCCGAGGTGACCGGCTGGGTGGGGAACAGGTGGCAGGAATGAGGCCCCTGCTGCTTGTTAGCATTGCCGCCCTCTTGTCCTGCCACACGACGAACAAAAGAAAGCCAGGCGGAAAATCTCAGGCCATAAGGGCTCTAATCCCTCCCTGGGGTTATGTAAGGAAAATAAAAATAGCAGTGTTTCTGGACGCTCCAAGCCTCTCAGCAGTACAAGCACTCAGGCCTCACTTTGGTTGGAATTGTGCTCAGCAATTAGCTTAAACGCCTGAGCCACTGGACCCAGCTGCCGCTCTCCTGACATTTGTGGAAATACAAGGCCTGAGTGTGATTGGAGGCCTCACCCTGGGCATCTGTAAATAGTCGTTCAGGGATTGACTGACTGACTGACAGCCCAAGCCCTGGGACCCCTGCTGAGCAGGAGGTGGTGGCCGAGTGGTGGGCCCAGGCCTAGCTTCGTGTCCCCCCCCAGCAGGGGGGCAGCTGTGGGAGGGCACGGGAGGCCGTGGGGCACGACTCCTGCCCTCTGCAAGCTCACAGACCACCAGCGAAAATGAAGCTGACAGCCAGGGGTTAATGAGGCGGCCCCGGGCTGCCCTGTGTGCAGGATGCTGTCACAGGAGTGACCCTTCAGAGGGGCCCGATCTGTGGCTTGGCTGCTGGCTGCTGGGAGCAGGCCAATGTAGGTTGAAACGTTTGCTCAGTGTTTATTTACTGGGGTGGGATTGGTACTGGTGAAAGGTTTTTGTCTGTGTGTTTTTTAAAATTTTTATTGGAATATAACATGCATAACAGGAAAGTACAGATCGTAAATGAATGGCTCGCTGAATTTTCACACATTGAACTGGCTGGCATTACTCTTTATTCCTGTGAGGCCCTAATGCTCCTCCTAGGTGGCACCCCAGGCAGCCTGGCTGCCAGCTCGTCCCCCACCTCCAAGTTCAAGGAAGGGCCACCAGTGAGTCCTGAAGGGGCTGGAGAAGGTCATGCCTGTAGCCAGAGAGGTGACCGGAAAGGGTCCTTCCCTGCTCAGCCTTGGAGAGAAACAAGTTCAAGGCCATCGGCCTTTTTTCTCCTAAGCGTGGCCTCCTCTCAGAGCCAAGTCTCCTCCCTGCTGGGGTGGCCGCCCTTGCTGTCCAGGCCAGCAGGTGACAGGGCTGGGGGTGGTTGCCTCAGAAGGGTGTGAGGGGATGGGGAAAACATCAGCCAGTTTCAGTAATGGTGACCATGATGCTGTCACACCGATGGTCCTGCCCTGACCGCCACATGGGGGCTCCCCTGAAGCCCCTTTTTCGGATTATCTCATTTAGTCCTTCCAGCCCCATGAGGCAGGGGCTGTTTTTAGCTCCATTTCACAGAGGAGGGTCCAGAGGCTGGAGAGGTGTACTGTGAAAGGCGGGATGAGCGCGATCCAGAGGGAATACCGGCGGGGCAGGCCGGGGGGGGGGGGGGGGGGGCGGGGGCGGGGGGGCGGGCAAACATCTCCTTGGGGAGAGGGTTTCGCAAACCCGTCCCTGCAGTGCCAGGATTCCGGGCCGGGCCGGGGTCCGCGGGACTCTATGCCCAGTCCTGTCCCCACACCCCCTCCCTGCACTAACACCACTCCCACCTTGCCTCAGGTCCGCCCAGCCTGGCTGTCCAGGCCAAATGCGATCCCTGCTTGTCCAGCCCATGCCTGAACCGGGGCACCTGCCATAACGACCCCCTTGGGGCATACAGGTGTGCCTGCCCCAGCGGCTATAAGGTGAGTGCAGGCTGTGGCTGGAGGCGGAGGGCTGCTCGAGGGCGCGGTAGAGCAGGGCTGGGGCTGTCTCATTGGCCACTCAGCCCTCAGGGCCGGGGGGGGGGGGGGGGGGGGGGCGGGAGGCCCAAGTGAGCATTTCATCCATGACCTAACAAGTGGATGAGAGAACAAGGAACCCCCGGGACCGGCAGGCCGAGCTGCTGAGGGGCCGGCTGTCCCTCTTGGCTCACTGGCCCCTGGGTCTCCCTGGGGTCCCCAACGCTGACTTCTTCCCTAGGGCCGAGACTGCGAGGTGTCCCTGGACAGCTGTTCCAGCAGCCCCTGTGGAAATGGCGGAACCTGCCACTCGCAGGAGGGCGAGCATGCCGGCTTCACGTGAGTTGCTGGGGGTGGGGCGGTGGGGGAGTGGGTGCTGGGACGTGGTGGGTGAGTGCTAATGGGATCCGGCACCCAAGCCTCGGAGCCTTCCTCCTCCGAATGGGATGGCCCAGGCCCTTTGAGCTCTGGGAGATGAGGGACAGGCCCAGGGGGAATAGCCACTCACTCCAAATGGCCCCCAGAGGCCTCTCCGTGTCCACCCAGGCCACGCCTCCGCTGCGCACAGGCAGTGAAAGCACAGAGACTAGGGGCTGCCCAGGTCACACAGCAGGCTTCTGCCTGCTCTTGCCAGGTGCCAGGAGAGTCTTTCTGTGGCACTGGGAGTCCGTAGCCTAGGGCATATGCAGCGGCAGTGCCAAGAGGCAGCTTGGGGGTGTTTTCAACTCCTGTAATCTCCATTAACCCCCAAGGCCTCCAATTGAAGCCATCCACCTGCTTGTTGGGCCAGTGTTGCCTGAAGGCAGGGCCCGCAGCCAGCTGCTTCGGATCAGGCGTCCACCCCGAGTCCCCAGGACAGGGGAGGGGAGTCCTGCCCGGAGGTGGAGCAAGTCCTGGTCACGCCCTCCGGGGGGCCTCCCCCACCAGCTCATGGGTCACTCTGGTCGCACCCCGGGCATCGGTTTCCCACTGTCCTCCACATCCCGCAAGTCCTCCCAGTGCTGACATTGCCGCTCAAGCCCCCCACTCACCCTGCTCCCCCCAGAGCCTCTCAGCGAGCCCGCCAGCTTCCCAGAGCTTTTCTGAGGAGCACATAGTATTTAGCTGCTGAAGAAAAATTGCCAGCTGAGCAAACTGACTCTTCAGAAAATGATGTTGAATCTACTGGCAGAGATGGCCAAACCTGTCTCTGCAAACCCAGATTACCAGCTGTAAAGAAAACGCTAAACGGCCTCTCCGCAGGTGTCGCCTTGGAAACGGCGTCCTTACAATAGGCTCTGTGCTCCTCTGGGCTTCCGCCGCAGCTCCATCAAAGCCCCCTCCTCATTGGCTAGACTGCTAGGGGGCGTGTCTACAGAGAGGGGGCTGCTGAGAGGACGCACCTAGGAACTCTCCCTGCTGGGCCGGGAGGGGTGCAGCTGGGAGTAGCCCCTCACACTTGGCATGCCTGCAGATTGGCGGGGGCGCTGTGGGAAGGACCCTGTTGGTCGAAAGGGGTGCCTCCCTGAGTAACCCCTCAAACCTAAGGCTTACAAGGGAGTCCGCAGTTGTTCCCCGAACCCCGCCAGAAGGAACTTAGCTGAGATCCGCCACCACCTTGCAGGGGGAATTAAATTCCAGGAGACAGCCTGCAACAGTAGGCGTCACACCTTCTTGTTCACACACCCACCCCGCCGCAAACGAAATTTTAAAACTACAAACTGCCTGACACATTCTTAAGTGACAGCTAAAACTCTTCATGGTAAGTTTAATTTTTCATTGCAAAGAAGGTCATTTCCAGAACGCGGTACATATTATTAACATTTAAAATGAAAGCTGTGACTCCTTAAATCACTCTTTTATCCTCCAGGGAAAAATCATTTTAAAATCACGTGAAGGAACGCCTCTTGAACAGCTGCTACATCTTGCATCATTCTCGTTTCTACTCAAACTAGGATTTGTTTTACTCCCCTCACCTGCCCCCCATTTTCCTTCTAATGTAATCTGTTTTCCTACTAGAGGCTTTCCTTAGCACCCTGCCATACTTTCCTACCACCAAAATGGGTATATAAGTTTAAATTTAAAGTTTTTTACTATTTCTTGTCACCATAAACCTCTGATTAAGTTTCTTTTGCATTGAGTTATCATTACAGTGATCAATAATATACAATTGATCAGAACAACATAACTATTCCGAAATTTGATAATTATTACACATAAAAGGTAAATTTTATTAGACTGTATCTCTTAATGAGATGGATGGAGCTTTTGTGTGTGTGCGTGTGTGTGTGTGTGTGTGTGTGTGTGTGTGTGTGTTTTCTTTTTTTCTCCTAATTGGTTTATGTGTTCAGAGGTGAATATTATAGAATGTGAGAGGGCTTAGCAGCCAATCTATTCCCTTAAAAAAAATGTGTGTGTGTGTGTGTGTGTGTGTGTGTATGTGTAGCTATAAATGCTGAGAAAGTTTGTTCACATAAATAAACCAATGAGATTAGGAGTTTTATTATAGCCACGTCACTCAATTACTTGAAACCCTGTCAAGTTTATATGCTAAAAATCCCAAGTGATCTGTCATCAAAAATTATTTTCAATGCTCTATCAGCTGACAGTTCCATGAGGTCTTCCTTCAATTATTTTTTAATGCACAGAACTGGAAATCTCGTGACTTGCAAAAGGGTTTGTTCATTCACTTTGGAAACATCAATATTCCTAATTGTCCCTTCATTTGGCACCCAAGGATCTTAGGCCCCAGGCACAGCCCACCTTGGCCTCGTGCTGGAAGAGGTGCGCATGAGCCTTTCTGGAGCTCTGGGGCAGGTCAGTTAAGGGGGGAATTCCATGCACAACATGAAGATGTGGAAATTAATTTCTCAGACCTCTCTGACCCACAAACCCCTTGGAAAACCACAGTTGTCCCAGAGGGAAGTGTACCCCGGTTTGAAGATCGCTGATCTCCAGGGCTCTCCGAGACCTGACTCCTGCTTACCCCCAGTCCTGTTCTCACCCCATTCCTGAAGTATGTGCTCCCCAAGCCCTGAACTATTTAGATGAGCAGGTACCCTCCTGAAGGATGGACTGTAAGGCTCTCTCTCCCCCAGGCTTTTACTCCCATTGCCTTCCCTCCCCTTCCTCTACTCCCCTGTCAGAGTCCTTGGCTAACTCATCACCTCCTCCAGGAAGCCTGCCCTGACCACTCCCTCCAAGGAGGAGCTAGGTGTCCTCTGCCCCTTTGTCCACCCTCCCCAGCCTCAGTTGTGCACCGTTCTGATACTCACTGTCTCTCCTTTGGTTGCCAGTCTCCTCGTCGTCTCCCCCGCTAGACTGTGAGTGATCTCATGAGCACAGGAGCCCAGGGCTGGTCTTGGTCACCTCTAACCCCCAGCATCTAACAGGGCTTGACCCAGAGTAGGGACCAAAACTCCAGGATGATGCTATTGACCATTGGCCACAGGCTTCCATCAGTGCCTCAGGACGGCTGCCGCCCTGGCCGTGGGCCCACATGCCTCTTCCTCCTCCCCTGCTCCCTACAGGTGCTCCTGCCCCTCCGGCTTTGAAGGACCGACGTGTGGGGTAAACACGGATGACTGTGTGGAACACTCATGTGCCAACGGGGGCACCTGTGTGGATGGCATGGGCAGCTACACCTGCCAGTGCCCCGTGCAGTACTCGGGTAAGCGTGGCGGGTTTGAGTGTCTGCGGGGAGGTGGAGGCCGGTGCACATGCCCTGAGCCCTTGTCCCATGGGCGGAAGGGCTGGGACCCTGCCTCAGTGTCTGCAGGAAGTTTCTGCTGGGCCGGCTGCCTGGCGGAGCACAGGGGGCAGCTTCTCTCCTGCCTCTCCCCCATTCTTCCCCCAGGAACGGCCTGTGAGCAGCTGGTGGACTTCTGCTCCTCGGATTTGAACCCGTGTCAGCACGAGGCCCAGTGTGTGGGCACCCCAGACGGGCCCAGGTCAGTGTTGCCCATTTCTAAGGCCAGGGAAGGGCATTGGCCCCCACGTCACGTCTCCTCTGCCCTCCCCAGCCTGTTTCCTCACCTGTCAGGTGGGTTTGGTCTTGGCTGTTCAGTTCCTGCCCATCAGGGGCAGGGGCAGGGTGGTGGTAGTTTTAGTCGGACAGACCTGGGTTTACATCATGACCCAGAATGGGGGGCTTGACCACTCTGAGCCTCAGTTTTCTCATCTGCAAACTGGGTGCACCAGTAGCTTCCTCCTGGGGTGGTTGTAAGGATTAGATAAGCAAATGCGTGAAAAGCACTTACTTCCACGTCTGACATTTGAAAAGTGCTCAATAAAGAACTATTGCAGGTCCACAATTTCTCATCGCCAATTACAAAATGCACAAAACTCTGAAAACCAAAAGCCATCTGCTAGCAAAATCTGATCCGATCAATGTATTTGGTATTAAAAGCTGACCTGCGCTGATACGAAGCTACTTACAGTCACCATTCACCCCATGTAGTGGGAATATGTGTAGATTGTGAACATGTTTAGTTAAGGGGCTGCCCCAGCTCCAACTGGCATGTTACATAATGTACAGTTATAGGTGTTGTATCACCTTTCCCAAATCCAAAAAGTTCTGAATTTCAAAACCTGTCTGGCTTCAGGAGGGTTGGATAAGGGGTCCTTGACTGTTGTCACCATCGTTGTTACTGGCATATGTGGAGGTGCTTTGTCACTGGAAGACTGGGATGTGAAGGTCACGGGGTTTTTAAGATGTTGCTCCCATCTGCAGTTCTGCAAACATAGTCTCATTTCTGGGACCCTGTTCCACTGCTGCACAATGGTCAGGTCTTCTTCAGGTCTGTGGCTGAGGGACCCGAACCCAGCTGCTCGGGCAGAGGTAGGGGATGGAGTCCCCCAGGGACTCAGTCCAGCAGGAGCTGCCAGAGCCTCCTGGGCAGGAAGTGAGAGCGGGGGGACACTGAGGCCCAGATCCTAGGTCAAGGGGCCGCACAGGAGCCTCCATCCAAGTGGTGGACAGACGCCGTACTGCTGGCTGAGCTGCCGGGTGGGGTGGGCACAGCAGACCAAGGAGCGGTGGCAGAGCAAGTGACGTGCACGCTTCTTAGAGGGGCTGGGCCTCAGAGGGTGGAATAAAGCAGGACTGCACATTGTCCGGGTGGATACTGCTCAGAATGTCCTTCGCACCACAGAGAAGGGGCGCTCGGTGGGTGTACAGTTTACCTTCACTCAACTTCCTGTCTTGGAGGAAGGACTGAACTGACAGACACTCAGCCGTGCCTCGTGTTGTACCTGGAACCCAGCAAGTATTCAGTACACACTCACTGGATGCATGCATAAGGGAATGACAGTGAATGAGTCTGTGGGTGCTTAGCTACTGTAACACTTTTCAGACTGCAGCTCAAGACCCAGTAATAGATTGTGATCAGTTGGGTGGGTCAAGGTTAACGTTAAAAAAATTGAACAGAAAATATCAGAGAGCATCATGCCCTCTTATATAGTAAGGATAAGTATTTGGGCATGAAACTGATTGCAGCGGGCTCTGTGTGTGTGTGTGTGTGTGTGTGTGTGTGTGTGTGTGTGTGTGTGTGTGTTTACTGGGTACAAAGGTATTTCTTACCTCTTGAAAAACACTGGGAATGAGTTAAAATATCTGGCAGGAGCACCTACCTGCCAGGTTGTGTGGTTGAGCCGTGGAGTTTGCAGTTTGTAGTCTGGAAGGGTTTCCTGCAAGGGGTGTTCACCGGAGGCTTCCTGGAGGAGATGAGGTACTGGCCTGGCTGGATCGAGGCAGGGAGAGAGAAGAGGGTAGTCCAGAATCAACAGGTGTGAAGGCAGAGAGGTGTAGCGAGGTGCGGGTTGCTGCCTGTGGAAGCAGGTCTGACCACGGGGTGGCTTGTTATGGGGGCAGCCGGATAGGGAGCATCTGGCAGGGCTGCAACCGAACGGGGGTGGAGGAGTGTGCTCTTTATTTGATGGGCAAATAATTGGCAGAAATGGACTGACTCAGGCGAGCAGCGGACCACAGTGTGAGCCGGGAAGCTGGGGCCTGGCCTGGAGTCAGGATGTTGTGGAGAGGCGGGCACTAGCATCTGAGGCCTGGGAGGCTGGGGAAGAGGGATGGGTGAGCCCCATGTGACTCAGAGCCATGCATTGGCTGGGGTTGGGGAGGGGGGTGGGGGCAGCGGGGCAGGTTGAGAAGGGGTTGAAGGTTGACCTTGGATGTGCTGTTGGTGCTAAGGGTGGTCCTCCACCACAAACGCCCGTCTCCTCCACCTCCTGGGTGTCCACCCTCCCGGCCCAGAGCAGCCCCCTCCCCCGCCTGCAGCCCACATAAACTCTCTTCCTGGATGAGAAAATGGTCTCAGGACGGGTGGGGGCATCTTGACATCTAGCGCTCTGTGTGACCTCCTGGGGGACCTCCCAGACCCCCCAGGGCCATGAGGCTCTCTGCCACACACACAGCCCTGGGGCCGCACAGGCTCCTGGCCGAGCTCTGGGCTGTGTGTGGGGCTGTTGACCCAACCCCGCCCTCCGCCCACCCCAGGTGTGAGTGTGCACCTGGTTATGTGGGTGACAACTGCACGGAGAACCGGGATGACTGCGAGGACCACCGCTGCCAGAATGGGGCCCAGTGCGTGGATGGAGTCAATGGCTACTCCTGCCTCTGTGCTGAGGGTTACAGGTGAGCGGCCCCGGGAGGCACCATGAGTGACTGTCTCCTCTTAGCTGTCTGCTCTGGGACTGGCAGAGGCCACCCTGGGAGCTTTCACTGTGGCTATGCCAGTCACCATATGTGTGGTCTGGGGAAAGTGCATCGGCAGCTCAGAGCACAGGCAAAGGGTCCCTACCCTGACTGGCGGAGGGAGCGGGAGGTGAGTACAGATTACTGGGCAGCGCCCCATCACTTACCTGCCCAGTGAACCCCTGAAGACATGCCCTGCATTAAAGGTCATTTACTTTTGCATCTTGGTCTCTCTGGGAGGCTGAGAGGGGAGGGCACCTGCCCTCCTTCCGGTCACCCACCTCCCATGCTCTGCTTGTGTCTTCTTTTTTTTTTTTTTGGCGGTACGCGGGCCTCTCACTGTTGTGGCCTCTCCCGTTGCGGAGCACAGGCTCCGGACACGCAGGCTCAGCAGCCACGGCTCACGGGCCCAGCCGCTCCGCGGCATGTGGGATCCTCCCGGACCGGGGCATGAACCCATGTCCCCTGCATCGGCAGGCGGACTCTCGACCACTGCGCCACCGGGGAAGCCGGTGAAGCCATTTCTGACAAGTGCTCAGGTGATGTTGGTGCTGCTGGTGCAGGACCACACTTGTTCCTCACCTTGTTCCTCAGCATCTTTCTGGCTCTTCATTCTCTTAGGGAGAGTGTTCACTAGGAGCATCTTCTGTTACTTTAAAGCAACAGTGGTCCCAAGATGTTTAGTGAGTTTCTCTCCAGGACAGTGGGAGAGGAAGATGACCCCTTGCTCCATGGCCCTGCCTTTTCTGACCCGCGTCTTTTCCCGCTCAGTGGGCAGCTCTGCGAGACCCCTCCCCGCCCGCCTGCCCCCAGGAGCCCCTGTGAGGGGACTGAGTGCCAGAACGGGGCCAACTGTGTGGACCAGGGCAGCCAGCCCGTGTGCCAGTGCCTCCCGGGCTTTGGCGGCCCTGAGTGTGAGAAGTTGCTCAGTGTCAACTTCGTGGATCGGGACACTTACCTACAGTTCACCGACCTGCAGAACTGGCCACGGGCCAACATCACACTGCAGGTGCGTGCCTAGGGTGTGCGTCACAGAGGGTGGTCCCGCAGCAGGGGACCCTGGCCTCAGGTCAGAGTATCGGGACAGCTGGGAGTACCCTGTGTTAGTCAAAACTCTTTGGATGTGGGTATCAGGATCTCAGTTTGAGCTAGTTTAAGCACAGTCGGAAAGGTTATTGGGTCACAAAACCAGTCTCAGGGAAGGGCAGGGGTGGAGGTGGTCTCATGGGTGACTGGATCCGGAAAACCAAACTTACCAGGATCCTCTCCCACCATCTCTTGTCTCAAAGACTCCCCTCAGCCTCAGCCTCCAATGCTGCAGACTGGCTTTCTCTATGTGGCTGGAACACGGCCACAGCTAGCGCTGGGAGCCCTTATTTTCCATTTATGTCTTGAATTCCATCTCAGAACATCGTTATGTTGAGGGAAAAAGAAGCAAGTTCTACTTCAGCAGCATTGTTTGCTGAATGTTTCTTGGGGAGGGACAGCGGATTGCACTGCACTTCACATGAAAAGAAATTAAACTCCTCTAGTCATCCCTGTTCCCCAAATTCCATTCCTTATCCCAGCTGCCACATCTTTCTTCTCTCCTTTGTCCTCTTCTCCTTCTTTTCTCTCAGAACCTTTCAGCCTCTCAAACATGCCCACTCTGCTCTCCTTCCCTTGATCACCTCTCATAAATTCTATCCACTACACTGTCCACACAGCAAGACCACAGCTAGCCTAACTGCTCAACAGAATAAAACTCACCAAAACCCTGCCCAGCCACATCCTTGGAGAGGCTCAGTTTATCCCACTATCCCCACCGCAGGCTCTTCCCCGATAGCTCTAGTTGGACAACAGTCAACAACCTCGGATCGGAGAAGATCTCCGATTGGCCTGCCTCAGGTCACATGCCCATCCCTGGACCAACTACTGAGTCCAGGGAGATGGGGTGCCGTGGTCCAGACTGGGCCATGTGCCAGCTGTACAGACCAGGGGGTCAGGGTCTTTACCAGGAGAGGAACAAGGCAGGAAACAAAGATCATGGCTCCTACAGCAGCATAGAGGCATCTCCCTCCCAAGGCACAGCTCCAGCCTTTGCTCGCATGGCTCCAGTGACAGGTGCTACCTTCCAGGTTTGGGTGGCTCTGGCTGTTGGAGAGTCTTCCTGAATCTGTCCTCTGTAGGTTCCGTCCTGGCCCCAAGGCAGCTCCCTGAGGCCCACAGAACAGGATATCCCTCATCCTGTCTAACCGTCCTCTCTGGGCAGGTGGTCCCAAGCTGTCTTACCTCCTGGCACAGAGTTTCCAGGCCTCAGCTGGCCCATCTGTCTTCCCCTGCCTGGCCCTGGCCAGACCGGCTGTGGGTGGAATTTGAGTGGGGTGGGGGTGGGGGTGGGGGTGGGGTGGGGCTGCCAGCCTGGGACAGCGCCCCCTGGAGGATGTTTCCCTTGGGGAGGCAGGGGAGGACTGTTCTGCACACATTTCTCTTTTAATTGTGGGTCCTCCGTCTGCCCCGCCCGCCAGCCTGTGCTGCTGCTGCGTGGGGTGGGGTGGGAGAGAAAGTGCCGTTGCCATAGGTCTCCACAGCAGAGGACAATGGGATCCTGCTGTACAATGGGGACAGTGACCACATCGCAGTGGAGCTCTACCAGGGCCATGTGCGTGTCAGCTGTGACCCGGGCAGCTACCCCAGCTCTGCCATCTACAGGTACGGAGGCCTTCTTCAGGCCCCCCAGCTGCCCTCAAGGGCTGGGGGGCTGCCAGGGAGGGGTCTCCTGAGCCAAGAGCAGGTGGTTATCGGCACTACCAGAGACCTGGGCTGCCCAAGCGGAAAGGGCATTCAGACCACCGAGTCCAGCCCCATGCTGGGTCCGAGGCTCCCTGGGGCCTGAGCAGTGGCCCCATCCTTCCCTGTCCCACAACCGCCACACAGGGAGCTCCTCAGTGGGGAGGGGAGGCTGATTAGTTGGAAACCCCTGCCCCAAACTTCTCAGCTTTCCTGAGAGAGTGCCCAAAGGGGAGCAGGAGGGACCAGGTCAGAGGCCATCAAGTCCCCACAGTCCCCTCTTAGATATTTGGTTTCTTGGGAATCAGCTGCTGGACCAGTGGCCTTTCTGAAGTGCCTAGGCGGGGATGGGTCCAGCTGAAGGCCATTCCCTGGGGCGGGGGCACCTCATCTTCTTCCAGTGCCGAGACGATCAATGATGGGCAGTTCCACACCGTTGAGCTGGTCACCTTTGACCAGATGGTGAATCTCTCCATCGATGGCGGCAGCCCCATGACCATGGACAACTTCGGCAAACACTATACACTAAACAGCGAGGCGCCCCTCTATGTGGGAGGTGAGGACCTGGCCTGGGTGGAGCTGCAGCTGGCCCTCCCCGGGCCACTCCATCAGGTGGTAGCAACAGACATTCCAGGTGGGGCCTCTGTTGCTCTCTGGCCTGAGCCTTGCCAGGCTCAGGAGAACTGCCCTGTGGGGGACATTCCAAGGTGGCAGTGGGGGAGGATCCTAGTGAATGGCCAAGCTGCTGGCGGATTGTCCACCTTGCCTAGAGCCTGCACTGCTCTCTGCCCAGCCCAGACTGACAAAGAAGGATGGGAGTGTGGGTTGGGCTTGAGGCCTGGCCTGGGAGGGGGCCTGGACTTTCCCAGCTGTCTTTTGCATGGTAGGCACCTTTCCTCTTGGCTTAGGGCCAGAAGGGGCTTGTCAGTTGTTCAGGGTCCATTCTCGGGTCCCTCAGAGGCCCAGGCATGGACTCCCTGCTTCAACTGGGTACCTCCCAGCTGGACTTACAGGCTTTGTGGCTAGATGACCCCATCCAGCACCCGAGAACATTTCTAGGTCTAGATGAGACAGGTTTCTAGATGCAGCAGGGCCGCCTCAGTGCCGCAGAGGGCCTTGCCAAGACTTCGGCCAGGAGGGTGTGAGAGATGGAGCCCTGGATTCTAATCCCAGCTCTGCTGTTTACTAGTTGTGCAACTTTGCGCAGGTCCCTGAGCACTGAAATCGAAGGGGTTTCAGCAACTCCGACGTCAGAGGGCTGCTGTGAAGGGATGACCACAAAAGTGGGGGACAAAGTGCCGTACACACGAGTTCTGGGCCCAAGTCCTTGGCTGCTTTTGGGGTCTCTGGGAGGTAAAAGCTGGTGTTCTGGGCAGGAGCCCTGGGCGAGGGCGGCCAGACTCGGGCACCCAGAGCATCACTTGTCAGCTGGCTGCTGCCAGGCCTGGCACCCCCAGGCTCTGATCACAGAGGAAGCAGCTTTTCCATTTCTTCTGGGAAAGGAGTCTGGACCCTCCAAGGTGGCAAAAGACATTGGCCCAGAGTTGCAGAGACTGAAGGACAGATGCCGAGGGCAAGAGGCCCGGTGGACCTCCGAGGTGGGTGCCAGGCGGGGTCTGAGCCTAACTCAGCCCCGCCCCGCCCCCGCCCCTCCACTCCAGGGATGCCAGTGGACGGGAATTCGGATGCCTTCCGCCTGTGGCAGATCCTCAACGGCACGAGCTTCCACGGTTGCATCCGAAACCTGTACATCAACAACGAGTTGCAGGACTTCACCAAGACAAGGATGAAGCCAGGGGTGGTGCCAGGCTGCGAGCCCTGCCGGAAGCTCTACTGCCTGCGTGGCATCTGCCAGCCCAATGCCACACCAGGGCCCGTGTGCCACTGTGAGGCCGGCTGGGAGGGCCTGCACTGCGACCAGCCAGCCGACGGCCCCTGCCATGGCCACAAGTGAGCCTGGGCTGGGCTCAGGGAACCCTCCCCCACCGCCCACCTGCAGGTTCCCTTCCCTTCCCTGCACGTTCCACTTCCCCATGGTGAGGAAAGACTGTCTTTAAACTCCAAAATTGGAACATGTGGCCTAACACAGGGTTTTATTAATTTTTTCTGGTTTTCAGTTTTTATTAACAGGAAAAGGACCCTAGGGACAAACAGAGAATCACATTTTGCTCCCTTTGTTTCAATTCTGGGAACAGAATAAGACCCTGTGAAGCCCAAGGCTGGGGGTGTGGGGTACCCTCGGGTGGCCTTGGATTGGCTGTGGCCTGTCCTCACAGTGCCTTTTCTTTGTTCCCTCCAGGTGTGTCCACGGGAAGTGCATGCCTCTAGATGCTCTTTCCTACAGCTGCCAGTGCCAGGATGGGTACTCGGGGGCCCTGTGCAACCAGGCTGGGGCACCTGCAGACCCCTGTGGGGGCCTGAGGTGCCTGCACGGCCACTGCCAGGCCTCAGCCACCAAGGGGGCACACTGTGTGTGTGACCCCGGCTTTTCGGGCGAGCTGTGCGAGCAAGGTCAGGGGCCCCCCTCCTGACATGCCCTCTCCAGGGTCCCTCCCCACAACGTGCTTTAGTGACTTTTCTTTTTCCCAACCTCAGCAACCCCTCCGTGCCCCCTCTCCCCTCCTGCACCTTGGGCTGCTATTGGGCTGTAGCGCCCCCAATCCTCTGGGCTCTGAGCCCCACCCCCAGATAGATGCCCATCTCTCCCTGGCCCAGCTTGCCCTGTAGCCCCTTTATCTGGGTTAAGTGCCCCTTCTGGCTGGGGTCTCTCCTTACAGAAGAGACCACCAGAGTAACAGCATCTTGGCCACATCACTTAGGGACCTGGAGAGCAGCAGGAAGTCTGAGAGTTGGGGACCCTTCCCAGGTCCTCCTGGCTTCAATTTCTTCTCTGATGTCATCGCCTCCCAGGCTTCCAGCCACCTCTTGCACTCCTCTGGAGGCCACTGTACCCTGACAGCCCAATCTGTCCTGGGGGGCCTTGGCAGCTAGAAAGTTCTTCCTTTTCACTGACCTCACTGTGGGCCCAGGAGGAAGCGTGTGCATGTCTGGCAGGGAGGAGGTGGGGATGGAGGTGGGGTCCAAGGATGCTGCCCCACTCTCCTCCTCCTCCTTTTTCTCCTCCTCCTGCCTCCCCAGGGGCAGCGCTGGCCCATGGGTGTGCCCTGAGGCTTTCTCTTGGTGTCTGTCCCATCCAGAGTCCGAGTGCCGGGGGGACCCTGTCCGGGACTTTCACCAGGTCCAGAGGGGCTATGCCATCTGCCAGACCACGCGCCCGCTGTCGTGGGTGGAGTGCCGGGGCTCATGCCCCGGCCAGGGCTGCTGCCAGGGCCTGCGGCTGAAGCGGAGGAAGTTCACCTTTGAGTGCAGCGACGGGACCTCTTTTGCCGAGGAGGTGGAGAAGCCCACCAAGTGTGGCTGTGCCTTCTGCGCTTAGCGCCCGGCGTGGATGGGGAGGGGAGAGGGCGGGCGAGGGGGCGCGGCCGCAGCGGAGACCGAATGGCCGGCAGCTGGGCTGGGGTGCGGGCCATCACCACGGCGACGCCTGGGCTGCCGGCCCTCCGGTCGGGGGGCGGCCAGAACCACCTTTCTAAAGCAAACGGCGCCGCAGCTTGGGGAGGGGCGGGTGGGCGTGGCCCGGGCCGCAGCCCGCCCTCTCCGGAAGTGCCTTGCACAAATAGGCGCTTAATAAATATTTGTTGAATGAATGTGTGCGTGAGGTCAGGCCACGAAGTGCAGAATAGTGACACCTCCTCCTTGCCTGATACCTGGGTCTCAAGATGGGACTGCCCCTTCCCAAACCAGCCTTGCCCTCTCACCTGTGGCCTGTGCGGGTCCCAGAAGCCCCTTGCCCCCCTGCAGATAACCTTGAAGTCTCTCAGCCTGCGCTGGGGCAGCCGGCCTGGCTCTCAGCTTCTGCTGCTGCAGCGTCTGCTGGCAGTAGGCCAGGCTGCGAAGGGGAAGGGCCCCCTCCTGCTGGCCAGGAAGGGACCAAGCGCTGCCCCCTGGGCTGCCTGGCAGTGCTGCAGCCACTGCTTGCTTAGGAGCGGGCCAGGGGGTGGAGGTGGTTTTAGGACTAGACCTCTGAATCCCAAAGTTATGGGATGAGCATTGTAATTTCAAGGAGGGTGCTCATGCGGAGGAAACAACTGCTGGGACTGCTTAGCAGGGGGACACCACCAGCGAAAAGGACAGAGGGCTTCTTGGTTCCAACTGAATAAACATCACCACCTCCAGGCACTAGCCACCAAGGGGGCATTGGTCCTGGGCTCCCCCAGCCATTAGCCAGCCATCAGCTTATAGCTAGCAGGGGGACTTGGGGGTGTAGGGGGCTTGGGCTAGGCTGCTAAGCCAAGGAGGGGTCTCCTCCCATGTAGACTGGGTTCAGATCACCTCATGCCGCAGACCAGTAGGGAGCTGTGGTCCGGACATCAGGAAACCTCCGCTGGCTCTGTCACTCTGGGCAAACTTCTTCCTCATGGGCCTCAGTCTCCTCAGCTATCAAGTGGGGCGATGGGGGTGAGCAATGTAGACCCTCCCGCTGTGGCTCCAGGAGGGAAGCTGGAAGAGTTAGAAGATCTACTTTCATTAATCACGTCAACAAGTATTCACGTGCCTAACCGGGGCTGGGTACTGCGGGCGTTCTCCCCTCACGGACAGATGGGACTGACTACAGAACACCACAGGAGCGACCTGTGATGCCTGGGAAGGATGCCTGGGAAGGGATCTGAGGCGAGTGAGGGCTCCAACCACAGACACCGGCCCAGGCCAGAGCTGCTCACTCCAAGTGTTTGCAAGGAAGGACTCAGTGTCTGAAGAGTCATCGAACATGTGGCCCTGTGACTACAAATGCTTCTCTTCCATGCAGAATGAAAACGCAGAAAGATCTTTGTGCCCAAATGGCGAGCTGGCTGGAAGCAAGATAGGTCACGCTCTCCTGTCCCAGTGTCTCCCCAAGAGTGTGTGCCCCTGGGGGATCCTGGGGGGCAAGGAGGGTGAGCATGTCCCTTTACTGGCTCCTTCCATCTGCAAACAGAAGGCAGGGTCAGGGGAGTGTGTCGTGTTGGGGCTGAGGTGGCCTTGTGCTTGCGGGCAGCAGGCGGAGCCCTTGGTACCGAGTATCCTGGAGCCTCCTAGGACTGAGCGCGCCTGGTGTGCTCCACTACCCTGGGACTCAGGCCAGTGAGTTGGAGTCCTGGGTCCCCTGTAATAGGAAGAGGACCCTGCCCTGTCCACCTGGGGAGGCGTCCTGAAGGCTGGATCTGCCCCTCAGCAGGGGCCAGGCTCTATTTTCTTGGAACTCTGAGCAAGGCCACAGCACCCCTCACACCCATGGGCAGCAGCCTGGGCCTCGAGGGGCTTCTCTTAGGGCTGCACAGCATCCATCTCTTACCTAGACTTTCTGGGCCCCTGCGGGCACCTGGACAGCAGCCAGCACCAGGCTGGGTAGGAAGGAAAGCTCAAGTGTAGCTAGCCTGCCCCTTCCACGGAAGAGAGGGTTCTGGAACCCACCAACCCTGAGACGTACACCTTCCCCTGGCCACCACCATTCCTCACTGACCTGCAGAAACCGTTCCCCGGGCTTGAGGGGCGATGTCTGGCAGGACCTCTTCGCTCTGCAGAAGTGGAAAGGGCACCTGCAGACAGGTACTGGCTGCCAGGAGTCCTGCACTCCCAGTGCCGTGGGTTTGGGAGGGCAGAGGATGGAGTGTTTGTTTGCAGGGAGCACCCTGCGAGCTTGCTGCCACCCCTGTCCACCCCTCCACAGCACCCCGCGCCCCAGCCCAGCTCCATACTCACCCTTGGTCGAGCCAGAAGACTGGGATACACCAGAAGGGTGAGGGCAGCAAGGGGCCGAAAGACCCATGCGCCCCAGGATCAAGTTTTCCTCAACTGAACCACCAACCCGAAAGTTACTAAGGAACTGGATCATCACACACCTTGCCTGTTCACGTTTGGGCCTGCCGAGTCCCAGAAGAAGGCTGCCGCGAAATCATCTGAGAAATCATTTCCAAGCCTTGCCACCCCTTTGGTAGAGACTCCAGTTCACTTGGACGTCGTCCTCGGCTGGTTCTACTGAAGAGACATAAGCAGGGCAAGTCCCAAAGTTGCTGCTGCTTTGGCAGCACTGCAGGCGACAATGGCCCTGGCTCCCTGTGCAGGTGTCAGGAAACGGAAAAGCCTGGACTTTGTCTCTTCTTTGCCTGCTGTTAGCCTAACCATGAAAGTATCTCTTTACACAGAATACTTAACAGATTCTAATATATATTTGTATTTCCTTTTGTTATAGTATTTTTATATGTTAAAGTCAACATCCAGTGTCTTGCTTCGCTTTTCAGATGCTATGTAGTTGTGACATTTGGTTTGGTTTGGGGTGGGGGGGTTCTGTAGTCTTGTTTGGATCACTCTTTTAAAGAGACTGGTTTAGAACAAGCCCCTGGGGGAGCCACACCTGCCCTGTCCTGAGACGTGTTATTTTAGAACATGTTGGATATTGTCTGTTGTCTTCCTATGAACATGAAATTGATTCACTCAGGTTCTGCCTTTGTTGATCTCTTTTTCTGCATCAAGGATGAGCCCAGGTCTGCTGACACACAACCTCGCACGGGCGAGAGTTTCTGGGCTGCCCATAAACCAGCCACAATCCAGGCATGGAGCCCAGACACAGCACATGTAGGGTATCTGCCCTTGGAACTCTCTAGCCTTCCTGAAGTGGCAAAGGAGGCCTGTTCCCCCTGAAGAAGGAAGGGGAGGTCTGGGGGGTGGCTTAGTCATAGCTCCCTGGGGATGTCAGTGTGAGAACAGAGCCTGACACGGTACAGCACACACGGATCTGGGGAGGCTGTCCATCCTCACTTCTCTCCAAGTGTCACACCTATGTTTTGTAAGTTTGTGTACAGAGCCATGCCCATATTTAACATGGCTCTGAAGGTTTTAGAGCGTCAGGGCAACAGATTGGTGCGGCTTCTCCAACTGTCCTGTAAGGTTGACCTGTCAGGCACCAGAACAGTAGTTCTTAGGGATCAGTGGAGAAAGGAGGCAAACCTACTTCTACAGTGGTTCTACTATGACTTCAGACCACAGAACTGCACTCAAATTGAGCTTTGTAGGGTGAGTGACCTCAGTGTCTTGGTGAGGCCAGGCCCTGGCAGTGAGGCTGGGCAAGCCCCCTGACACCAAGGGGTCCCCGCTGGCCCTCCTCTAATGCAGGACCATAAACTGATTTCCCGCTCGTGGTGACGGTCACATATGCCACACCTTAACAGCACATGGTCACCTTGAAAGTGGGCAGTGATGGTAACTGCAGTGCCTTCAAAGCAATGAGGGATTTGGGAGCAAATGTAATGAACCAGCTACAGGACAGAAAACAGGTTAAAATAGGGTTGTAAGCTCAAGAGTCTGAAGAGGCCAGTAGGTTACTTACCTAAATGAATCAAGTTGGCACACGCCCTTCAGCCCATCATTTGTACTGCCGCTTCTGATAAAGCAGCAGGGATAGAGACCTGGTTCCCTACTGTAAAGAGCAAGGGACAAATGGTAAATGAGGCAGACTGTGATGACCTGAAGGGTGAGCTTTCCAATCTACCCAGCTTCAACTGATTCTTACCACGCACTAATTTTGTCAGATCTTCATTATCTTTTTTTAAAAGAGAAGCTAGAAATCAATTTTTATGTAAACACTCAGTTTTAAAATACTGTTTTTTAAACACTGGCTAAATAAAACACAACTGTCAGCCACCAGTCTGCAACCTGAGTTAGAGTAAAGTAAGTGGCACATTTCAGTTACAAGGAAATATCTAGCCAAGGGAATGGGCACAGCAGGGCTTGGCTGGGGGGTGGAGGGAGTCGAAGGGATGCCCAGGCTTCCAGCTAGAGTTGCCACACTTCCCCGTATTGGTGATAATGCACCTCTATCACCCCTATGTCCTGAGCCCTGAGAGTTCATTTTAGAGATGTTCCCTCACCCCAAGCCAGTCTGCATCTCTCATGTCAGATTCCAGTTATTCCACCACAGGATGAATAGTGGAGGAAAAGAGAGGTCTATTTCAACAACGAAAAGTCCTCCTCTGGAACAAGACAGTTCTCCAAATTCAAATTAAGGAGGGCGGCTCAGGGTTATTTCCATCGGGTGGAGTTCTGCATGTCAATGGCCACTGTCCGGTGAACTTGTTAATGAAATTGTGGCAGATTCCACGGGAATCACGGGCTCACTGGATCCCTAAATAGACTCATCTCCAGGAGAGTTGGATCGAGTAAATGGAAGGATTTCCTGCCATACCCCAACATGGGCTCCAGAAAGCCGGGGTGCTGTGCACATCCCCCCTCACCTAGCAGTGGCATACCTGAGGTCAGAAGCGCGGATTCAGTTGCTCCTTGCACCTCAGGATGAAGCACCGGCACCTTCCCAATTCTGCCATGGGAATTCCCAAGGATCATCCATTGTGTTTTCTATTCCCTGAAGTCAGGCATAACTCACAAAACGGCCATAGATCTACCAAACGATGTTCCTTTAAGTCCCAACATCAGCGGCCGAGGCAAAAGTAGTAAGAATTATTGCTTTTTGGTTCCTTCTGGCAACTTACCAACTTTGCCGTAGGCGACAAGTTGAATGCTGGGCTTCAGTGCGTTCTGTACCCTCTCCAGTAACTACACAAACACACTTTAATATCAAAGAAGTTTAATACGCTGCAACAAAATAAGCGCCTAGGAAAAGCTCATGGAATAGATGTCAACGTTCGAGAGATCCCGCCCACACATCCTCTAGCTCCATAACCCAACCCTCAAAACCAAACTAGAAAATCTGAAACAACAAAGGAAATCCTTCCAAGCTTGGATTTCAGTGAGGGTCCCTTTACCAATAACAAGAACACCGTTTCCTACATGGTCTAATAGGAAAGTAAAACACAGAAGCACAAAAAGTCCACAAGATTTCAATATTTAAGAGACTTGGTACATATTCAAAGTTAAAATAACTCCAACTTTTATAGCTATACATATTGTTTTAAAGCAACTTAATATATTTTAAATTTTATATATACACTCTCAAAGGTTCTTCAGGTGAGGTATGTAAACATTGTCTAATGAAAAATTTTCAATGTTTCAAACCAACAAATTCACAGCATACATTGAATTTTCTTCCATAAAAGACACATTATTTTCCTACACTCACTAACATAGTGGAAGTCCAGGCCCAAGGGATACATGCTGATCATCCGGATTACCGTTTGCAGAGATTCTCATTTCACTACTTTTGACAAGACCGCCTTCACACAGGTCAGGATCACACGCTTGGTACCAGGAAGGAGCTAGGCCCTCTGAAGACTCTGTCCTTGGGCATCTGGATCGCTGGCTAAGACTCATAAGACAGCAAAAAGGAGCACATCTGAACAACTACGAGATTGACCTCGGCAATGACAACACTGGGAAGAACCAGAAAGACCTTTAAAGGAACGGTAGAGATTCATCTTAGAGCTCCCTGGATCCACAGCCGGATCAGCAGCCCTGCCCTAAACTCACTCTGAAGGCTGTGGCCTGAAACCAATAAAAACCCAACACGGCACCTGAGCTTCAGTTAAATTGCATGGGCCTCCTATGACCCCCTGGCCTCTCAAAGGCATTAACTCTAGCCTAAAAGTAGGACCCTGGGCTGTGCTTTTCATACAGGTTGGGGTTGAATTTCTTAATATCATAATACATATGGGAAAATAATGCCATGAGTTCACAAAGATGACCAATGCCTGCACACAGGCACTGGCCAATGACCTGGGAGGAGCTCAATTTTGAAAACTACTTGTTCCCTGAGGGTAAACAGCAGGCTTCTATTGAGATTAAGTGAGGCTAATAAAGGGATTCTTTATTACAAGGCCATAAGGCTCGGGGAGCCTCAGGGCGGAATTCTATTTTACCCCACATAATCTATAACGCACCCCCGCCCTCCCCCCACCACAAGAAGTAGTCACCTTCCCAAAGACACAACATAGGTCCGCTTCTTTCCTCTTGCTTGCTTCAGGCTCAGCAATGGAAAGTTTTATCCTAATGCACCCACTTCAATCTAAAAAAACACTAGTGAAAAATTCCAAACACCATCATAAATACAAAAGAGAAGACATATTCCAAAAGCCTAAAAAACTACATTATTCTATTAATGGTTATCTGGGTGTGGGGTATTTTTCATAAAGTTCAGGACGGTCACAAGGAGAGGCTGCTAAACAGCTTAGAAATCTGTTGGACTGAACACGCTGGGACGCTTGGAGAGGCAACTGCCCTCTTTGCATGAACCTAAACGGTTTAACCCCAGACACGGAGAGGGCTTCAGATATTTCAAACTCAGGCACAGAGGAGGAGTACAGGAAATGGGCTAGCTCTTAAAGGTAGCTCAGATACAGTCAAAGGACTTTTTATTGGCCATTTACATTTTTAATGTGAAAGGTTCTTACACTTATGCTACAGCCAAATGCGTTTTGCCTCAGCTAGATTCTGTAAACCCTACAAATTCACGGAAAATTGATAATTCTTCAGTCTCTATGCCCAATTTTTGATGTGTCTGGTGCTGGCAGATTTCTCATCCATCGCTAGTGTCGTATGATGTGAAGGAGCGTGCAGACAAACAGAAGCAAAAATTCAAGTACAGCAACCTCTCCAGCAAAGGCAAGAGGTCTTAGCAAGAGCTGTTCTACCCCCACCCTATCCTCTGAGACAAGGGCTAACGCAGAGCCCGGAATAAATGCTATTACCTAGAATCTTATTGCTTACAGGCAACACATCAGAAAGAAAACCTGGAAATCTTCTCTGCAGGTCTGGGGGCTGACCACTGACCGGTTTATCATACATATGTGTGTGTCTGTGTGTGTGTGTGTGTGTGTGTGTATATATATATATATATATATATATATATATATATATAAAATATACAATATATAACATAACCAGATGAGAAGAGGGAACGATTAAAGCTTGGATTTGATGTAACATTACAGATCAAATGCCCCAAACAGCTCTCAACCTGCTGGTTTTTGTTCTTTCTCCATGTGTGAACTGTGTTATGAAAGGAAGTCCACTGCTCAAAATATATTTTTCTACAATACTACAATGCAAACCAACATCACTCAGAACATGAATCTGTACACAGCACATGTAATAAATATTTTTAAAAAACTATTTACAACATTATTTCTCGTGAACATTTAGATGAGAGCAAAGTTTGTTTCTTCCTGCAAAGGTTAAAAAAGTTCTGACTGTCTAGTTCAGTGCTAAATTCCCTGGCACCTAGTTACCCTTTCACATTTCATCTTAAAATCAGATTTGCTTACAAATAGCATCTGAAAAAAACATTCTCCAGCATTACTGTTCAAGTGTCTTCCTCATTTGTTTAGAAAAGACAAAGGGAGGCCATAAGTAAATATGCTAATTATGGTTCAAATGGATGACACAAATCCCTGTGTGTCCAGTCCCAAGCTCACCGCAGTCCTGGAGCTGCAGTTCTCAGTCCAGCCAGCCGGGCAGAATGAGAATCGTGACTCAGACAGGGGTGCCCAGGAATGGGGCACAGGGAAGAGGAACCTGATGGGAAAGCATTAGTTCCATTACATTTACGGGTGCTGAATTGCAGACCAGGACTCCTGGGAAGTAAAGCTGCACACATCTTAGAGCAGATGACCTCAGTGTGTACCATCAGTTATAGGTGGGCTGGCCCACATCTGCTGAGAGAGGGAGGAGGCAGCGAGCTGAGGCGCTCAGTACTCAGTCAAGGTGCAGGAGGAAACGTGCTTATCTCCCGTAGTTAACGAGAGTGGGAACAGGTGTCTTTCACGAAGGTGAGAAAGACTAAAATACATCTTAATGCTTTCTTTAGGCAACCAGTGGTTTCTCCATATCCCACAGGTATAGGTTTGGATTTCCTTGGGGTTACAACTAAGGCTCACCTCCCTGCACAGGATGTTGAAATCTACAGCTGAATGTACCAACTGCGCATGCAAAATGTGGGCTGCTGGAGGCAAGCCCCGATGCCATACCTGGTGCAGCCACACCGACTGTGGGAGACCCACTTTGTTCTGGGATGGGGTGACAGTGGGGATTGTGCTCAGGTTCCCAATCCAGTTGCATCTGCCCCAATACAGTGAGGGCTTCAAGGCTCACCCTTCTGCCTTCACTATGTTGTCTGGGGGTTCAGCGGCCGAGCATCGCAGCTGGGGAGGATGGGTTCTCTAGAAAGAAAACTTTTTTGGAAAGCCCTTTTGACATGAATTTTTTTTGTTAAAATAAATACTTTCTATAGAAGCATTTGAACAGGAAAATACCACTATTTACACAGTGAAATAAATTTCACAGTGGTGTGTATAAATACGTATTTTATATATATGTATTTGAAATCATAGTCACATAGTCTCCTAGAACTATTAAGAATGCAGAAATCACAGGTGAAACTTATAACCTTAAGCTATAGTGGCTCTAAAACTAATCCCTACCTGTGGTACAAATATACAAAATTATGAAAATCTTGTTTGTATAGCATCTCTTCCACAAACTAGCTCCCAAATTCTACAGATTTAGCTACAAGACGACATGAAGTGTAGATTACAGAAAACGATTTGAGTGAGAAAGTTGGTAAGGTGACTACATTTGGACCCAATGGCTAACTACGAGAAGAAAAATAGTTATGAAAAGAAATGCTTCTAATACAACATATATATGTTCAGTGAAGCACTTGAAAGGTAGGAGACTTCCCAGAGGCCTCCTGGAAGGGGGCTTGGGGCATAAGCAGAAGAGGGAAGAGGCAAGGTGCCAAAGGTGGGTCCTCAAAATGAGGTGAGTTAGGCCTGACCAGGAGCGGGCTTCACTGGCCAGGCCAGAGAGCTCTGAACTTCAGTCTAAAACTGCTGGTGGGCTGACAAGGTGCCATCGACATGCTGGTATTTTTAAGAGAGCTGAGGATGGGTAATCTGGATTAGAGGTTCAGACAGGTAAAAAGACCAGCCATTTATATTCACAAGTAATGACCAAAGCTTGGGGAGTGATAAACTTGCAAATACACTGTACATGAATATACTGTATAGCTTCTGGGGGTGAAACTAACATGCTCTCTGCCTGCCGGGAGAGGCACTATTCTAGGCTTTAAGTTCACGAGGAAATCCGTTTGTGTTGAGCACTGCTGTAGGGGAGTACCTCTCCATGAGAGTCAAGTTCACCCTGACTCATAAACATGAAGACAACTGTAGTACTTTTAGTTTAAAAGACTTTGTACTTTTAACTTTAACTAGTTATCCTAGTAGATCAGATTGAATGTCCACGATTCAACAAATACTCAATCCACAAAGGGAGATATATTTTTTTCTCTAATACACAAGCATTAGTCAGGAATAACGTGGAACAGCAGCTGTGTGCTAAGATCGAACAGGCAGAAACCGTGAAATCTAAAAGGAAAGAGATGTTGCAATGCTGCACTACATAAAAAAATAAGTTTGTGCCTAACTGGCCACACAATTTGATCTTGAATGACATATTGCAAGGGCCAGTAAACCTTTTCTTTAAAGGGTCAGGTAGTAAATAGCTTATATTTTAGGCTGTGTGGGCCACATGGGGTCTCTTTACTTTTTTTTTTTAACATAACCCTTTAAAAAACAAGGTACAATGCACTCCTCCAATCTCTGGTATATTATAAAACCATGGGCAAGTGGCTTTTTTTTTTAATACGCAATCTACTTCCATGTGGCCTGCCTACTGGGCACCTCATGTTAAATGGAATGGTCCCAGGCAGGTGAGAGAGCCTCTGAGTCACTTTGCTCACTGGCGAGCATAACTGCACACCTGCCCCTCTGAGCACTAACATAAACCACCAGGGCTCTGGGGAAATGATCAGACAAAGGGAAGGTAATGCAAGGAACCGGCCAGCTGTGGCTCAATTTCAAGGGCAGAAGCATGAGCAAGGATGCCTGCAAGGTGACTCAGGTGGTTCCCTGGGTCCCCAGTATAGATAGCATGGCAAGCAGCATCAGAGAGCTCTGGGTTTCCGCCGGAGCATGAAAGTATCTTTAAGCGAAGGAGGTCAGACTTTCATGCCTTCCAATCCGTCCACTGTAGAATACAGCAGTTTGTTCTGACATTTCAAGGCATGAACTATATCGAAGGCTGTCTCAAAAGGCTTCCCATAATTCTGCTTGTATTAAATACAATCATCTTTTTATTTTCTCCTTCTCCCTGAAAAGGACTTGGGAGCAAGCCTGGGGTAGAGTATTTACTGCTGGGATGTGAGGGTTGCCTCGCTGATGCCTTACATAGACATGATTTCATACTCAGAAAAATTTCCAATATTTCAGTGGATACCAAGCCATAAGAAGATAAAGATTCATAGTTAAGAATTCAAAATGATAATTACGTTTCAAAACAAAAGGCACAGTCACTGTTTTAGAGCCACTGAGAAACAGATCCTTGAGTTTTGGGGGAGGGGGAAGACAAAACCTTGGCAGTTGACAGGATTTAATCTAATCATCCATAACTTCTCAGTCACGCTCAGGTTATAATAGGCTCCAATTTTCTATTAGCCTTTCTAAAGCACTTCAAGCCTCTATCTTTCAGTTGCTGGTGTGCCTTTGATAAAATTATTTTGAAAGAAGAGTAGGTAACTGAAAAAAGTTATCAGTGCCAATATATTTTTTATTTTCCTAGAAGCTGGCCAAAAATATTACATAATAAACAATGCCTTGGGTTTATGATTGGACTTTGTTTCCTCTCTGTGAAAAGGCTTTTCCATATCTAAATGTAAGGTTCAGAAAACTGAACATCCACCTAAAGTTGTCTCAACTAATTTTGAAAGAAACAAAATTTGGCTTACTTTAGTAATAAACAAGAAGTGAAGCCAGAGTCAGGTCTATGATAAAAACTGAATGAAAGGAGAGGCCCAGGCCACATCATGTTAGAACTCTGCATTCCTAGTTGCTCATGGATTCTGACTCCAGAGGTTAAGGTGGCCTCGATTTGACCACTGTGATGGGTGATCCTAACAGGATGTGAGGCTAAGGTAGCTCAAGTTTCAGGAGATGGTATCTGATGTGCTGTGGCAATATAATGTGTCTTTTCTGTAGCAAGAAGAAATAAAGACATGCAAAAAGAACAAAATTGAGGTAACATAAGGAGGAAGGAGAAGAAAAGAAGAAGACAGGCGAAGAGGCAGAAGGAAGGAGAAGATACACCAGGGAAGCTTTTTTATCCTGAAAAAAAGGTTCTTTTCTCAGGCATGGGTCAGCAAACTTTTTCTTAAAGGTCCAGGTAGTAAATATTTTAGGCTTTTGTGGGTCATGTGGTCTCTGTCGCAGATGCCCAACTCTGCTGGAAAGCAGCCAGAGACAATACATAAACAAATGGGAGTGGCTGTGTTCCAAAAACCTTTTATTTACAAAAGAACGACCAGCCCACAGTTTGCAGACCTGTGAAAGATCATCTGTCGGCCAAATGAGACCCTGCATGGGCTGACCTAATACCAAAAGGAGTGGGTGTGGCAACTTGGGCCAGTACCTTGGGAAACTCCAGCCCAGTCCCAGGGGCAGTGACAAGACCCAGACTCACTGAGGGTGACACTAGGGCATCTCCAGCTTGCCTCACACAGCATGTTGACCTTTCCTACTTGGCTCTTAGGTCCATTGATCAACAGGCAAACTGCCCACAAATGATGGTGACAGCTTCAGTCATCACTACAGAATTCATCACAAGGGAGAAAAGAGTTCAAACTTCAATTCAAAATGACCGTCTTGAAGTGATGTTTTACTGATGACCTATCTGAACAGTGAGAAATTCACCTGCACAGTATGTGATGCGTAGAGGATCCTATTAAAAGCACCACCTTTGTGAAAGGATGACTAACACCTATCTATACTATGCAGGAACAATGAGGCACGAAACCCACAGCCTAAGATTATTTTTTAAATAAGGCTTGTGTGGAAGTCTTTAATGAAGTACAGACACAACAGAATTGGCCTACCTAAGGGAGCCAAGGGACTAGCAACTGCAGGTTAACAGACATTAATAACATTTGTATATAAGAAGCCTCAAGAGCACAACAAAGGTTCATGGCCTTCCTGTGCGCTGCAAGATTGCTACACGTCTGAGGAAGTGCTAGGGGTGAGGCTCTGGACCCCAACTGAGGGTACAGTCTCCATGCTGTCCTCCCAAACCCAGGGAGCCTCAGGGGATAGAAAATGGGAGATAGAAATGGGTCTCCTGAAGAGGGCTCACCTCTGGGGAGCTATGGTAGAGCTTCAGTGATCGCTTCCCAGGCGTCTTCCAGCTCCTCCAGAAGCTTAGAGGAAATACCAATGTTCTCTGGTCATCAACATCAGCTCCAACGTCACTTCACTGAGCACAGGCCCAGGAGGAGAATTCCTTTCAAATTTGGAATCCAGAAGGTGGGACAGACTGCCTTTGCATCGAGTGGCAAGCCACACTGTGACAATGGCTATAGGAAGGAGGTCTTTGCAAGAGAGGGAAAACAAGGGGAGACTCGAGATGAAACCAAGGCTTGGAGGTGTCTGGGAGACAGGTTTGCCAGCATCTGTTCTAAGTGTGAAAGGGCTTCCAGAGTCGGCCCTCAAGTTTGCTTTTTTTCTTTTCTTCTATTAGTAAAGTTAACTGAATAAGAAGAAATGAGATTCAACAAATATGAAAATAATTCTAAACTTTTAAGTGTCTTAATTATGTAGAATCCCAGTCTATTTAAATGTGGTCTACTATAAAGTGTAAGTTGATTTTAAAGATGATCCATTGCATTGTTAGGTGTATGAAATAAATACATAAACATTGATACCTTATCTCAAATGCTGCCTAGAATGGGAGAGAAGGCTGTTATCTTGAAGTAAGCTTTTAAAAATGAAAAAGAACTTAGAAAAGTAATGGAATGAATTATAAATCAGCAACTGGAAAAGTACCACCAACTTACAGCCTGACATCCCTAACCTAATCCAAGCACCCTTACAAGGTAGTCTATATGCAGCTAAGGGGGCACCTTGAACGTATTTACAGGGATCCGCACACCTGACATGGGCAAACCTCCACCGTTTAAGTCACCGCAAAAACAATATCCAGTGACGACTATATGAAAAGATTTTTTAAAACTTTAAAACCACTTTTATAGATTAAACGAACCTACGTAAAACAGCTTAATGCTTCTGTGCGACTTGAGAAAGGCTGCCGGCACACACACTCAGCAGCGTCATGAATGGCCACAGTCAAAGATATTAACAAGGAGAAAAAGACTCATGGGATAGAGGAGACACCACGAAAGAAAAATCAAGGCTTCATGGAAGATAGTAAACTTCACTATCTATAAAATTCAACACAATTTTCAATTTCCCATGAATCAAATGCTTTTCTCCAGTCCTATCCAATCAGAAGTTTTCATTATATACAGCAAAACTTTAACAGAATGGGTAGAAAACCTGTTTTATCATGATTTGAATGAACTAATGCATGAATAAAGGTACATCTGGGTTAATCCAAACAGATCTGAAGCAATATGAACGGAAACATTTTTAATAAAGAGGAGAGAGTAGCAGCTATTCATACAAGCCTATTCTGGGGAGAGAGCATGTTAGAGAAGCTGGCTGAGGCTTTAGCAACCAAGCCTTACTGGTAGAGTGGCCCAATGGAGATGTCGAGTACACACTATGTTATAATGGAGCAATGTCATAGGCACCAAGGTAAAGCCAATGTACCCATCTTAGGCCTCAAACAACATCAGTTACAAATACTGCAGCTCACACTTTTGAGCCATGAAACAGAGCCTGACATGACAGAGGCCAGTGTAATACTACAAGTATTAACTGCTAGTACGGTGCTAACCAATCAGAAAGGGCACCTACTACTCTAACCATGTACATTTCACATTGGAATACCAACTGAACATTAGCTCCTGGTACAGGGGTGTGTATGGGCACACTGTGAGATGTTGGTGCTCCTTTCTCCAACAGCAAGGCTGCTCTGACCTTTATACAATTCTGTGTTGTTTACACCTCTCTGAGTCTGGTGCCATAGTGATTTGGGGGATACTCACAGAGACCCTGGGCTACATTTAAGTCATCTGGCATATGCTAATTACTCAGCTCATGAACACCCTATCACACTGCATGGAGAAGAAAGAATTTTACTGTAAAACTGGGCTTGGGAGACATTTGTGGCTTATAACCACATGCAAATGCACCCAAACATACACACACACATCTTAAACTTTTCTATTACTGAAAATAACATTTTGGCTTTCTTTGACTGTGGAAGTACTCAGGGCAAGGAAAAAATCAGAACGGTCACTCTTATCCTAATTGTCAAATTATGGCTACAAGATGGAAAAAAGGTCCTAGTTTTTTTTCCCCCCCCCCCAAAGTAGGATGAAAACCTCATTAGTGTGCTAGCAATCCTGCAAGCCCCAAAATGAAAAGGATGATAAGAATCAGTAATGCAAATAATTTGGGGGATGTGAATAACTTTTAGAGCCCATAAGTCAATATTAACACCTTGTGACTCACCTCTTATCCCATGGGCACATAATTTAGAATACATTTCTTCAAATGACAAAAGATCAGAGATGAGTGACCAACAATGAATATGAATTTTTTAAATGGGGTAACAGAAATATTAATCTTTTATAATAATTATAAATTCCCTCTGCACTCTCCACATACCATAAAAATGATTTGGTTTAGCTTTCAAATATCATTTAAACAAACGAGACAGAGGGAAGTTCACTGCTGGGGTTTGCAAAGAGGAGCATCTGTTCATGTACAGATACCGCAGGGTGGCTGCTGAAAAGCTACTTTTATGTGCATGATGGTGGTCTTCTCGGCTACAGTACAAGTGCTTGTGCATCAAGTATAAAATACAAGCCTTTAATCACATAGATCAGCTTTTTAGCTTTTGTAAATTTAAAAACAAAAAGGATAAATAAGGCACTGTACTTTTAAAAACTAAAACTGCTTGGTTCCAAGTTTAAAACCCAAGGAACAACCAGAATATAATATATAACTTCCCTTACTCAGCCTCAGAGAAAGACTCTGCAAGTTCCCTTCTCCATCTGAGACGCAATTTCTGACATCTTAAATTGTGGTGTTCTCCATTAACTGCAGATTTGAAAGGCTTGATAAGCTTATAAAAGCAGATTTAGTTAATGCAAAATAAAGGGTTACTTCTATAGAACAGTTTTAACTCTTGAATACTGCCCTTCCAATCACTTTGTATCCATCCGCCTCCGTTTGCTGTGGGAAGAGTCCAGTTTTGCCTTCAGCTTTCGCTTTCTCTGGGATGCACTGTTCTCCGGGGTTTTCGTCGAGGGTCTGGCCCGAGTCTTTCCACTGCTCTGCTTCCTATTTGTGGCTTTCTGTGGCCTTGAAGAGGACTCACCTGCCCCTTTTTGCTTTGCAAATGGTTTTGTCACCATCTCTGAGGGGGAGGGCTGGGTAGGTCTTTTGTTTGTATTCTCTTTTTCTTTCCTGGAGGGAGGGCAGCTCTTCCCAGGTGACTTTTTAGGGATCTTCCCTTTCTTCTCTTTCAAAGTCGTCTTTTTGGGCAGTTGGCTGACTCTGTCCCTTGCAGCTGGCTTCTTGGCAGCGGGGGTTCTGGTGGATCCATCAACGTGCTTTTCTCTGCTGGCCTTCATCGCAGCTCCCTTGTCCTTCCTGTCCTGAGTGCTGCCGCCTTCTGTCCTCTTGCGTTTATTCTGAACTTCTGCTTTCGGTGAGATTTCAGACGTCTGCTTCCCTTTCCTTCCCTTCATTCCATCGGTACTCTTGGGCTTAACAGGAAACCCATCTGCACCTACTTGCAGGGCAAGCTTGGGGGACATCAGAGGGTTGATGCACACACTCTTACAACTCTGTTTACTTTCCACAGCCGGACCAAATGGGCTTTCCACTTTCTCATTCTTGATCAAACGCTGCTGGGCTCTGAGCTTTCCTCGAATGTTGGAGTATTTTCTAAGGATCCGGGTACTGGCAGGGGTAGGTGAGTTTGTGGGAGGATGGCTATTTCTACCTTCCTTGACCTCCTCTATGCTGTCTTCAGGATTGGGGCTGAGGCTAACGTCACTGTCATCCTCTGGCTCCACTTGGTCAGGATCCTCTCGGAATTTAGCCCAGAGCTTCTGTGTTTTCCAATTGTTTCTAGCAGGAGTAGCTCCGGGAAATTTCTTCAAGTGTTTCTTCAGGCGTTCAGCCTGGAGTGAACTGGGGTACAGGCTGCAAGGAGAGTACTTCTGAAGAGGATGCTTGACAGGTGGGATGTCTCCCGGAAGACGAGTATTGAGCTTCTTCACAATTACCAGAGACCGGGTTTCAGTTGTCTCTAAGAACCACTTGCAAACATTAGATAATTTAAAGTTTGTCATAAACAGCATCTGAACAGGAGAAAACTTTTGAACCTCCAGTGAACCCCGACATTTCCGTGACCTTTTCTTGCTTTTCCAAATTTCCTTCAGCTTATCTGACTTGTTCCTTGCTCTTGGTGCTGGCTGGGCTTCTTTCTCCAGCTGGATCCAGCCCTTCTGAACCTTCATGTACTGGGCATTGAAGTTGGCGATGAGCTCTTGGTTCTCCTCCTCGGCACACCATTCTACAAACTTTGGCTGGTCGTCTGCCACTGGGTCCACATCATCCTCGTCTAAGGGATCTCCACTCTCTGAAGTTTCATTTTCCTTTGGCATTGTGTTTCCTTGTGCTGCTTCCTTTTCGGAAGTCACTTTTATAGTATCCAAGGAGTCCAGAGAATGCGCATGTCTTAGGTTGTAGGTTGAGGAGGTCAGTCTCGTAAGCCTTGGGACCCATTTGGGGGGCCCAGCAGCGTCATCACTTCTACTACTTGACAATTCAACTGTGCTAGATAGCACGTCACTGTCGTCATCTTTACGCGGGCTGTCCGCACTATCTATATCATTTGCAACCTCTTCTGTCTCTTGTGCAAGAACAGGTCCTGGCTTCTCTTTTGATTGTTCTGGGAACGTACAAGGAATGCTTTCAGAGGGGTCTTGAGTACTGTTCTCACCTAATTTAGAGTGAACATAGATTTCCAGTTTCTCTCCAGGCAGGGGCTGGCCAACTGTGGCTAAGGGGTCACTGCTGGGAAAAACACCTTCTTCTTCCCCCTTGACTTCTTTTGCCAGCATGTTTTTAAAAGCCTGCCTGGTGATCATCCCACCTCCTTCGCCCTCCTGCTCAGCATCTTTCCCAGAGGGGTTTTCATTGACATTTGGGTTTTCAGTGTCCTCCGGAGCGTTTGTATGGAAACCTTCAGTCAGGAAGCTCTCAGGTGCTGCCCCACCAGGATACCCTTCTTTTTTAGAACGTTTTGCACCAGGATTTTTAGAAACCTTGATCTCAGCACAAGCAGAGGAAGAATCTGAACTTTGATTTCTTAGGCACCTATCGGCAGAGGAAGAATCTGAAAGTTGACTTCTTAGGCACCTATCAGAGGCCTCGGGGAATTTTTTACCTTTTTTCTTCTTGTCCAGATTCTCTTCAGGTGAGTCAATGTTTTGATCACACATATCTTTTTCTGTAGGATGTTTTGCATCACCATCCTCTCCCTCGAATCTTCCTGTACCACCTGGTGCCTCGCTTTCCTCAATTTCACTGGGGTTTTCATTAGTCAAAGTGCTGCTTTCCTTCAAGAGTGGGTCAGTATCTAACTCCTGAGTGTCTTCGGTCTCAGCCTCAGTACCGATGCTTTGGTCTTCCTCAGCCTTTCCCAGACTCGTGGGAGGCTCCAAGCCCACTGGGGGACTTTGATTTTCTGAGCACAGAGGACTTTCCTCTCTACTTACTGTTTCAGGAGGGGAACAAGGCCTAGGAACAACATCTTCACTGCCTCCCTCAGAAAGGCTCTCTGTGGAGGGAAGCAGGGGACAGTCTTGGGGTACACTCATCTCCTTTGTATCTAGCAGTTCAACTGGCGGTTGGTCTCGTTCAGGGGAAGATATCCCACTTCCTGTGGGAGCTGAGACCGCGAAGCTGCCTTCTGGAAGATCCTCTTCAGGAAGGTGAGCAGGGAGAGGCCACACTGGGTTGGAGGCTGCTGTCTCCTTTGATCTAGAGGAGCTGCTTGGGTTTGCGTTGTTTGTCACAGGGCAAACCTCAGGCTCTTGAGACTCCTTTTCAGATGATGCATCTCTGTCTCCTTCCTTGAGGGAGGTTATTTCTTTACTAGGTTCTTCAGGGTTGTCTTCTCTGGGATGCTGCACATCTACTGTAGGCTGAGGTGAGGAAATGATAAGGGTCTGCTTGGGAGTCACCACTGCCTCTGAGGCCAGTGTCGAGCAGCTGGCTTTTTCTTGGGAGTGTAAATTCCTGGCCAGCGTGCGAACAGTTGGCAGCTCACAACAATCACCATTGAAAAAGTATCCTCGAGTACTCTTCCTGGCTGTTTTCCGAGAAGATAACACCGATCGTTGATTCTCAAAGTGGCATTCTGTTATTGGCTGGCTGATATAAACGACATCACATTGGTTATCATAATCGTTTATCCTCAACCCTGATGCCCTTTTACTTTTCCGAGCTGTCTTAATGGAGGTTGAAAGCATCCTGGTTCGTGAATGTCCATTAGATGCTTTGTGTACAGGTGGCATGGGGCTGGGGGCTAACCAACCGTCTTTGGAATGATCAAACTGGCTCTTATCACTGGGCTGTAAATGGTAACCCATTTTATTTCTTCCTAATGAGTGAAGATGGTTCTCTTGCTTTGGCCTTGAATCTTGTTCACTTGCCTCTAAGTCCTGGCGTAAAGGTGTTTTTGAGCTACACTGTAAAGCATTCTCTTTGTCAGCAGTTCTAGGTGAATTCCCCATAAACCCTGAGTCCCAAGCCTCTTCTGATAAAGCTCTGAATGAATTTCTTTGAGAAACAATACAGCTGTTGCTCTCCTCGCTATTCTCAGTTGCCACTTTTACTGCAATTAGATTTTCTACTAAAGCTGAACTCTGCACATGGTCTTTACCATCCTTGCATATTTTCACATCTGTGTCTTGCTCCTGTCCAGTGGTTTGCCCCTCCAAGCTCTTACAGATGTGGTGGAAGTTTACTGAGGAAGAATTAGATGTAGTGAGGTATCCCAGAGTGGAACTATCCATTGAATTCGGTTTAGTGGTTGGAAGTTCAGAGGAATCTTTTTGGACAACAGTCGAAGTATTCTCTCTTCCATCTACAGAGTTTGTCTCGGGAGGAGGCTCCTTTAGGGCCTGTCCTGTCAAGTGTTGAGGGCTGTGAGAGCCTGATGAGTCTACGAACAACTCTGCAGAAGTAGAAGACTTCATATTGAGACACAGAGCATCCTTTTCCTTATGTTTGGTGCCGAGCTGGGCACAGCCAGCACTGCAGGTGGAGGCATCCATTGTTCCAGAATCCGAAGGCCGCAGGTCCTCGGTGCCTGGCTGAGATTCAGTGTACAGATCGTTCAGAACACGAATGAACTGCTTCTGATGATGAGTGCACAGTTTGACCATGAACTTCTCCAGCGGGGACTTCGACTGACTGTTAGAATCTACTGCTATTGCCTCTGCTGAGTTCTCACTAGACAGACAAAAAGAGAGAAGAAATTAGTATGGTTATTTTCCAAAGAACCATTTTTACATTATGAAATTCATCAATGTTACTCATGTTGTACAGAGAATTGACACTCTGGCCAAAGCTGGTTCTAAGTGCCCATATGCTTCTTATTCAATAAATGAGGAGCATTTACTTCATTAAAATATAAGGCCAGCCCTGTTATATTCTCAATTTTTAGTGACAACTTTCATACTTTTTTTTTTTTTTTTTTGCGGTACGTGGACCGCTCACTGTGGCGGCCTCTCCCGTTGCGGAGCACAGGCTCCGGACGCGCAGGCTCAGTGGCCATGGCTCATGGGCCCAGCCACTCCGTGGCATGTGGGATCTTCCCGGACTGGGGCACGTACCCGTGTCCCCTGCATCGGCAGGCGGACTCTCAACCACTGCGCCACCAGGGAAGCCCAACTTTCATACTTTTAAAGTGATTATTCACAAATAATTTTTATCTTGTAGAGAAGAAATATCATTGAAAAGAAATTTTTCTTCAAAAATTAAAATTTTGGCCACATTATTAACTCCAGTTGGTCAACATACACTTTCGTTTTAGGCCCGAGTATTCCTGTTAAATAATCACTGGCTCATAGATCCACAACACTGAAAAAAATTCAGACACACTGTATTACAAGTCTTGGTTTAGCAATACTTAGAGAAATTACAGTTTTAAATGGTTTCTCAGCTTGACCAGTTGGCTGGACTCTATAATTCTGCAAACAGTGATGCAGGAATCCTCCTAACCCTTTGGGGCATGGAGGAATAGAGATCAATAATTTCACACTTCGGATACACTGAAAGATGAATGACAAGCAATTCCTAACTCCTAGCCTCTAAATGAGGACACAGATGTGAAGTTACATTGTAAACCATAAGGCCCTGTCAATGCAAGATAGTAGTATTGTCGCTTCTCAAGCCCCACCTAGTACCTTCTCCTAGACCTTCAATAAACATTTTACAGTAACGCACAGGAAGCCAATTCTACGTTCAAGAACACTTTTCAACCATTTCCGTAAATTATCTAGGACAACTCTTAGAGTTTAACCAGGATAGTGGGGAAGGCAGAAAAAGGATGATACTAGATTGAGGACAGGCTAAAGGCAATTTCTGCCTAGATAGCCAAGTGTTTTAAAGAGCTGTTTTGTATTTCTGGACATCGGGATTTTTACTAAGCCCATGCAGTTGGTGTGTCCCAGTTTTCTGGAGCTTTATACAACTTCTCAATCTCTCTCTCTCTCTCTCTCTCCCGCCTAATTCCTTAGAAGACTATTATCTGACTCTTTATGTAACACAGCAAAGCACCAAGGACAGCTTAATAAATGTGTGCTGAACAGATGTTGTTTGATAATATCTTCCAGCTAATTATTTTTTCTTCAATCTGTGACTTTATCTCCCAGTCATGAAGTGCCTCTGTAGGAAGGTGTACCCTAGACAGCCTACATCGGCCTCCTACCTCTCTACCCTCTTTTGGCCTCTGAAGCCGTGTGGTTTTAGAGGAAAGAGCAGATTGTGGAATATGAAAAACCTGTATTCTTCTTGTAGCTCTGACATTTACTAGCTATAGGATCTCAGGCAAATTACTTAACCTTTCTGAACCTTGGTTTCCTTATCTGTAAGCTGGAACTGAGTATCAATATTTCAAAGGATTGTTGTGAGATATTAGATTACATAAAGCACAAAAGAGCAGGTGCTCAATTTTACTTTCTCTGTTCCTGACTCATGCAGATTTTTAAGACCAAGTGGTGAATAATGCTGAAACATGTCTAAATACAAAACAAAATAACACCAAGAAACTATTAATCCAATCTGTTATTTAAACTGTTTTGCAAGAAAAAAGGTTACACTGTGTTTTTATTTTCACAACTAGCAAGAGAGCAGTTTTCTTTAGTGATGCCATGGGTATCTGTAAAGGTCTACATTAGACTACAGATTAGAAAAACTAGAAATGTCTTAGAAAATGCCTACACCTCAGTGTGAAACTGATCACTGAATTGTGAATAAACCAAGAAAAAAGATTATTATAGAAGCATTATAACAGATGCATGGGTACACTGAACATGTACATGCTGGCTACGGGGCCAAAATCTACCAAAGAGACGGAAAGACCAAGAGCAACTGGAAAAAAACCTCACTGAACAGGATACTTACGATACGTATATTTTTCTGTCTGTATACTGTCCTTCGGTAAAAAGTTTTAGAAAGGAAATATCTGGAAGGTCAACAGGAAGAAGTTCCTCCCTTCCTTTAGAGCGGAGGCGACACCAGTGACACTCTTGGGTGAGTGACTGCAAAGTCATTTCCAACTCTCGGACTCAATTAGATATACGTGGGAACTTAACAAACTCCTCCTGTAGCTGCAGACTTTGTAGCTCACGGGGAAGTCAGGAGGTCCCTGCTGAAGGGACCCCTTCCAGGAGGTACCTTGTGTCCATGTCTATCACGTGTTACTAACAACATAATATGTGTCACAGGATATAGTACTGGGAGACAGTAGAGAGTAGTCTACCCTTTACTAGTTGTGTGACCTTGGCCAAAACACTGAACCATTTTGGGTCTTAGTGGAGCGAGCACCTGTCCCATCTACCACTTAGGATTGCTACAAAAGAAAACCTACAAAGTTTACACAAATACTGGTTACCATTACTGTCAGCCAATCCCATTAAACATGCTTCAATAAGAATAACTCAGAGACCAGGAATGTATATTAATACTTTTTACAACCCCCCAAAGAGGATTTTCTAGATAATGAAAGTTTACCCTTCAAGTACCAAACATTTAAAAATTTAAGTATTTTTGATGGAAGTTTTTAAAAAATTATGTCATCCTCTGAACACAATTTATTCTTTCTTAATGACTCAGAGTCATTACCATGTACACTATTATTGAAGTTTGGCTATTATTTTTATTATACTGAACTGAAATATAGTGATAGTTTTGGGGGCTACTCAATTAAGTAAATCTACTGCCTAAATACAAAGAAGTCATGGTGGCAGTCTACATTTTATTAAAAATCTGTCTGCATTTTATTAAAAATCTTTCTTCTTATTGGCCTCCAAATAGCAGCTGTGTTTAGGAGTCCCACTTTTACCTTTAGCTGAGTACTTTTGCTCACTAGCTGAGAAGCCAAATCTCAAGTGCTAGACTGGTACTTTAAGTGAAAGTAAACAAGCTCTGAATGAAGGCTTGGGGAAGAGTTTTGTGAGTAAACCACATGGATCTTCTAACAACAACTTCAACTGCTCAGAGCCCTTTATTTCTGTTTTTGGTTCTTGGATGTGTTCCTGATATTTCTGAGATAGGTGGCTACAAATAAGTGAGATATCACTGCCTTTTCAATGCATCAAATACACTCTACGTATATTTTAGCAATACAAGAAAAGAGAAAAAAGGTTGACAAAGATCTATGAGAAGGATTAAGAAATGTCACGGCATCTTATTGTAGAAAAGACTAAAGAGAGAAATAAATGGTTCTCCCCAATTCAAGAAGTGCACTCATGTGAAAATGTCTGGACACTGCTTCATGGCTGTGAAGCCATGGCTGTGCTCTGGAAGCAGGCTTTGGTGTCTGAAGTTAACAACATGTCTTGAGATTCATGAAATCAAGGTGTGTGTCCAATAAAAGTACAGAGAGCTCTGAAGAAAAACCGAGGAAGCACTTTCTTCTAAAGTGATGCTCACAGAGAGTAAAAAACTGAATAATGATTAATCCTTGGATGATACCTAACTTCCTTTATGGTTATGAAACTTGGATTTGCTGCTGTCCCACATGTTTCAATAATTTAACAGTGACTGAATATTTCAGTCACCCCCAAACTAATGTAAGGTCTTCCAAAGGGCCATGCAATCAGCTCTGAAGCAGTAATTGTGACAATACGGCTAGTCCCCAAGGACAAAACAGTCAACCAACCACCAGTAGGTATTATCTATTTCACAGCATCATGGCAAGGGGAAGTGGTGTCTTCCCAACTAAGGCATACTGAAGAAACATTGTTAGTACCACTGAACTCTAACCTGGAACAATGCAGTACAGCATTTGGAGGCTGAAAAACACCATCACAGAGGCAGACACAGACTACACCAACCTTAAAACGCATTTATAGCAGTGGTTTGGGGAAGCTCAGGAGATGAAAAGATTAAAACTGAAAATGGCAACTTTGCTTGAGAGAAAGAGAAATCAACAAAGGGTCGTTTTGTGTGTATTTTCCCGGTAAAAAGGATCAGGGACAATGTACTGGTGAACCACAAGTCACCAGAGCAAGCAGTAGGGTGCTCTTTATCAGTTACATCCTTGGCCACCTCAAAGCTATCAATCTGGAGTGACTATATCATTTCCTGAAATCCTAAGCTATAGTGGTTTGTAAAATTCTTTGGCAATGATCAGGGGTTTTGTATATTTACCCTATAATTTGTATCTTTTACTGACTTAATTTGTCTTGTGTTTGTCTTAGCTTTCCAAGTAGATGTAAGCTACTTGAGTGTAGGTAGGGGACACATTTCATGTTTTTCTGTTTCCTCTTAGCGAAAAAGAGGGGGAGGGAAAGGGAGCATCAGTGATGCTTCCTGAGTTTGCTTCTTGGATTTTCTTCCTAGGTGGCACCATTTACTGAGATAGGAACACAGGCAACGAAGCTGGCAGCTGGTTGTTGGGGTATATGTATCTGAAGAGTTCTGTACACACTGACTTGAAATTTTTATAAGATGCTGAATCTGAGATATCTGGTAGGCAACTGGACACACAGGTATGAGCCCACTAGTAGCTTCACTTGAATATGAGAACCTCCACATTAATACTAACCTTTGTCCAAGTGTCATTAAATGGGCCCTGTTATAATAGCTAACTTTATAACTATAGTAATAAAATTACTTTTGACTGTGCTTCGAAATTACCCAGCTTCCTACCTTATTTGATTTTCTCTGGAAGTTTTTTTCAGTAAGACCTATGTTTAGATGAATTTTAATTTCGTATCATTCAACTACTTAATTTCAAAAATTAACATCAACCTTTTCAAAGTTTCATTCTATTACTCTTTTTTCATGTTTTAAGAAAATGGGTGCTAGCCAGCTTTGCCTGAGTTTTAAACAGCGGGTCTTTACTTTGGCTTCTAGTTATTCAATTCTTCCCACAGCCTTAGGCCTTTAATAGAGCCTAAATACAACATTTGTCCTGATTTACTCTCAGACAGTAAGTAGGGAAACCAAAGAGGGGTGAGCTTCTGTCCTACAGACTACTCACTCCTACAGATCACACTTAGGTCAACTCGACCTGAGAAGCACTATGTTTTATTTTTAGTTCAGCGATTATAGCTGGCATCACATCTGACTATATTAGATTTTTACAAGAACGGTAATTCATCACAGATTTTGAAATCACTTGTTTGAGTTCACGTTTCTTCCCCTCAGTAACAGGACACTCTCTAATAGTTAAAGTCAATTGTTTATCAGTCAGAAATACTTCACCACCACCACTGAAGAGCAGTAAAAGCTCAGGGACTGGTAAATGGGAAGAAGGGCTACAGAAGGAGGAAACTACCTGGATTAGTTCTGTTTCTCTCCTTGGTGAAAAGTGGCCTATATGACCTTGACCGATTTGTCTTTCTATCCCCAATTGAATGCCTAATTCTTAAGGGTGTGGTAAAAGGATAAGATAATATTCATAAAAAACTTTGAAAGGCACAGTTTAAGAATGATGTGTTGTTTCACAACCCTATCTTTAATGATTTACTCAATGATGTTTTTCTAGATCAGAGGTTAGACATAGCTGAACTCGCCTACTTTGTCAATACCGCCGCAATACTTAAATCTCCAAAGGAAAACATTCCTGTGGTTAATATAAATGGTGGATGGTCAATGCCTATGTTCTCTTAGGGTAAAAGATCAAATAGAAAAGAGATGTGGTAGAGAGCTGAAATGACAATTTTTTAAGAGTCTAGAATGTGGGACGGATGGATTCAGGTAGTCTCTCAGTATCTGCTCTGTAACTACCAATCATCAATGCAACATCACTGATGACCAAAATAGATTCTTTTTGACTGAAAAAGATCAACAGAGAGAGTGAATGATGTTTGGATGAGAGCTAATCTTAGAAGGAGGAAAAGATAATCCCAGGGAAACAGAAGGGGAGAGAAAGCTTGAGACAATACTTTAGACAGAGTGGACCAAATAGTTAAGAGTTATAAATTAATTTAGCTTGATTCTCTTTAAATACAGGAAAACATAAAAATGCATTGTTCGCCCTGCTTAAAGGCAGTAAGATTTGTAATTTTTGCCAGATAATAATCTGAAATTATGTTCCCTAATTCCTTACTTCTGGTCCTTTAAGCACAGAAAATATAAGTATGTTCAAGGGCCTGGATAAGTCTGCTGACAAGTCCTCACTCTTCACTGGGAAATGCATCTACCCTTGGCTATTTCACATCTCTGTATCTTTCATACCTGGATACAGGAATACTCTAAGGGCTATGACAAAACTGTGAGTGTGTGTGTAGTGGAGAAGACGAGCATGGGGTATGGAGGTTTTTCTTCACTGTCTAAAAGGCCACGTATAGTTGTATGTGTAAAGTACTGAACAATCAAGTTTTCTTTCCCTAGAACTGAACTAGGAGAAACAGTAAAAGGGTAGGCAAATGTGACATAGAAAAGTGAGAAATAAAGTTCTTAAGATCACAGAATAGAAAGTGGCCTCTTAAAATCAGACAGCTTAATACCTGATTTCCAGGTGGTTGAAATGCTAATTATCTAAATTTGGATTTAGATAGAATTTAGATGGATTTAGACAGAAAAAGATTTCAAAGTTGGGGTTAAGGAGAGATCAGAATTGTGGGTGATGGTGAGATGGGGGTGGGTTCCAAACCCAAGATGTACCTGTAACTCTTTACCCTGTAAGAGTCCTCAGTGAGCCACTCTTGCTGATGGCAACATGGCATCTTGCTTAGGTGTGGAGTGGAAGAATAGTTGAGAACTACTTCTTTAAAACAAAAGACATGGGCTTCCCTGGTGGCGCAGTGGTTGAGAGTCCACCTGCCGATGCAGGGGACACAGGTTCGTGCCCCGGTCCGGGAGGATCCCACATGCCGCGGAGCGGCTGGGGCCGTGAGCCATGGCCACTGAGCCTGCGTGTCCAGAGCCTGTGCTCCGCAACGGGAGAGGCCACAACAGTGAGAGGCCCGTGTACCGCAAAAAAAAAAAACAAAAGACATGCAATCCCTTTGTGATAGCTTTCTAAGTTTACTGTGTTCTTAACTAAGTTCAGTAAAAACAGGGCAGAACAAAGGTTCAAAAAATTATGAATTAATACTGTAAACTGGGGGAAAGGAGAAGTGCTTCAGAGGGTGCTTACTGGACATGAAGCCATAATTTGCTAGCATTTCTGTACCTCATGGTTTAATAAAAGGCTATTATTTAGAGTAGATCTAAATATGATAGAAGCAGTTTAAGGCTTGTATATTGTATCTTCTGTTTCTCGTAAGTTTAGCTAGATTGTCAAATTTATTAAATTACAATAAAAAATATAATTATCAAGGAGATCCTTATGTTCACTCTTTAACGCATTTTCACCCTATAGCAAAGGTACCTGGGAAGCCGAAATATAATCAGAAAGTTACTTGGTGAGTCAGAAGTCAGAGCAAGGGGTCATTAAACACAACAGTCCAATGTTTCCGTCTCCTCTCTAGGAATGTAATAGGCTCACGAAACAGACACTTCTGTCAAACTATTTACTTCTGAAAAAAATTTTTTCCCTCTATCAAACTGATTTTTGCTTCTATCATCCCAGGTAGGACTATGCATGCACGACCATATTACATTACATTTGGTGTTAATTAATGTAAACAAAAGGAGGGAGGGTTCAGAGGCAGTGAAAGGGGATTTTGGACTGGACAGTGTAAAGTTTAAAGATGACAGTTCCTGGAAGTGGGGGAAGAAATATCCCTAAATGATATAACTAAATACTGATTTGATGAGAACACAAATCTAAATTATTTTTCTCATGAGTATTATAACTAAGAATTCTTAGAAAACACTTTGCAATAGACTTTAGAAAATACTACAGTAATTTCAGACAAAGAGGACAGACCTCTGCTCATGGTTGATTTGAAACTGCAGAAGTGTCTGTCCCTAGACCTAGACTCACTGAATTACTGAAACCAGATTAAAGAGCCATCTGATCTTAAAGGCACAGCTGACATTCTAGGTCAGGATACATGAGAGCTCAGGACAAGTCAGTGAATCTAGTCTATTTCCTTTTTTGTTTTTGTATCTGTCAAGCAGGGGTTTAAAATCTATGTTATTCTTTGGGGGAAACTGCTCTTCAATTCCCTTTAAATGACCAGGACAATGATAGACTAAAAAAATACCACTGTTTAGGCAGGATATAGAGGCGCTCATCTCCCCAAGTGAGAGAAAATGTACCACACCACGATGCTCTCTTCAAGGGGGTAAAGGGAAAGAAACATTTGTCAAGGCCCAGCAGTGGCCAAGGACTGTGCACAGTTTCCCTGGAGTGCAACTGACAGGAGTCAGTCCACACAAGATTTCCACTACAAGAGGAATATATTTCTTTTGTAGTAATAATAATGACGATAATAACGATAACCTAAAAAACCCACACTACCACTTTGCAGGGCACTGTGTATGCAGATGGAGACCTAAAGGAGGCATGGGGAGCTGACACAAACAGAAACCAAAAGAACATTTAAGAGTTCACATGACAGATCTCTGCAACACACATGTTTTTCCCTCTCAAGAAATAAAGTGGTATGCCTTTTGACATATATTCCTAGTTTCTTTTTGGGTGAAAGGAAGAGGGGAAACTAGCAGATTACATAAATATCCAAATAAGCAGTTATCTAATAGTGTCCTGAGTCTTCTGTGATTTTTATGGGATCTTCTATACCTTTTCTCATGTTCTCTTGAGGTTCTAATCTCCACTCTTGAAACCATACAAATCTGTGCCATAATCCTTAAGAGTGGCAAATTCTACTTTTGTTGTCATATAATAAGTCACTTCAAATTGACACAATGACGGCACTCCTAAGTACTGTTATTAACTAATTATTTAAAGGACCTAGACCACTTTGTAAAATGTAAAAGGACTTAAAATTTAAAATGATTCCTAAGGTAATTTATACAAGATTTAATGTTATTTCTCACGTGTTCACCTCATGAATGTTAGAGGAGGTATATGTACTTTAGAATTTAAAGTACAGTAAGAAAACTATTTTTATGTCTACCATTCTCTCTGGGGTGCTCTTGGAATTAATGGTCCTTTTATAACCATCCCTTATCCCACCTCTCTCTGGAAACACTCAAGGCTACTGTTGGAGATGTACTGGAGTGAGGGGAACTAAGCAGAATCATCTGTATATTTGAGGTTTATTTAGGAATATTGGAAGACAAAATATAAGCAAATGTATACGCATATGTACACACACAGGCACAAATACTCAACTTAGGTACTTACTCTACCTCAATCCTTATCCTTAGTTTTACCACTTCTCTTGCTTCCAATATACTATCCAGTTCACCTATACTGATTCGACTTCCCTTGGAGAACACTATATTCTAAGCTCCCTGTCACTATTTCTCCTCCTCATTTTACAGTTTGCTGCACATCACCCAGAACTGCCATCTTCCTAAAGCCCAAATATGATCTCGTCACTTTTTCTGCATAAAATTTCAGTCAATTTCCCACTGCTCACAGTCCATCCTCTTTTAGCACCTTCCCCCTGTGGGCCGTGTTCTTTCTCACTATACTCTCATGGTTTGTGTCTATCTTTTATAAATAGCGCTTATGCTGCACGGTAACAGCTGACGTGGCTACCCCCTCCATTGGATTGTGAACCTTTCTATAGGTCCAGGACTTTGGCCTTTTTAAAGCGGTAGCTTCACTGCCTAAAAACTGGGGCTTAGTACATCTCAGGCATAAGTAAGTGATGAATAAACTAACCAAATAAATTACTATGTAGTGAAAATAATTTTCCCAAGACACTTTTCAAGGGAACTGAAAAGGGCAGAGGTAACATTTTGACACACAATCAGAAGGGAAAAGAAAAAGCTTTCAAAGAAAATGAATTCAAATCAAGGAGGCAGGGAAAGGAAGGGAATTTTGAAGGTCAGACAGTAAGAGTGTAGGCTCCGAACTGTAAGCACACAGGAGGTTGCTGGCACCGAAAAAACAAGTATGAAAAGGTATGGTTTACATAATGGCTTTCAGAAGCCATTAGAATTTGACTGCAACCAAGAACAAGAAATACTTCTTACAAAGTAACTCAGTACACACATCACATCCGAGTTTGTATGTGTATGACAACACACAAGATTCAACAAAATATTTATCCGTATTATATGCTATGTACTCTGATTCTTTTTTCTTTTTAATTTCTTTTTAAAATGTTGGTTAGAACCCCCTGAACTGATCTTATAACTTACTAGTAAGGTATAACTGGCTGATTAAGTTTGCAGAGCTGGTCTACACAGACTCACCAATTCCTAGCATCTCACTAGAGTCTGCTACCCTCATTATTTTCTTCTTAGTCCATCTCTATCTAGCTAAAATTATACTACTAGGTTTTCCTGGGAAAAATGTCTCAAGTCATTTTAATAGATGCTGAAATGAACACCTCTAAACTGTGCTAGCTATGATCTGATTTATCTGTTTGAAATGCACAGAACTCCCATTTGGTAAGAGTGTAATTAGAATCTCATTAAACAGGCAGTAGAGTCCCCAGATTCTTTCACTGGAAAACTAAAGGTTTGATGATTAAACACATAAGCACACACACATCCCCACAATCCCACCTAGATCTTACATTGTGTTATACAAACTACCACCACATAAAAAGAAAAATCTACAGATTCGAAGCATGTAAAATTTCAACCTTGAAAATACAAAAAACTCTATACAGTGGAAAGGAAAATAAATTCTATAAATTCTTCTACTTTCCAAACAACTTTTATTCCACTTAATCTTTGAAAAGAAATAAAGAATGATGGATAATTTTGATAATATTCCTCTCAAACAGGACCAAGAAATCAAAAAGCAGCATTCCAGGTTTCAATTATAGTTCCAACATTTCTCCATCTCTCATTTTACAGTTAAAACAAGATTGGCTGCCCAATATCCCAGTCTAATATAAACTCATCTGCCTCACTTTCCAAGTTCTAATCAATATAAACAGCTTCCTCCACAGCTTTCAATGGGATTTTCTCACTCTCCTTACCTCTCATACTAAATTAACTCCTGCCAGGTGCTTTCACTCCTAGTTTTCATTTATTGAGCACTTGCAAAGAGCCTGGCATAGTGCTAAGTATTTTACATACAGAATCTCATTTAAGCCTCACAGCAAATCTATGAGGTGGGTCGCATAAACCCCTTTCACACATAAGAAAACTAAGGCTCAGAAAGGTTCAATAACTTGTCCAAGACCATGTACTAAGAAAGCAGAAGGGCTGGGATTTTAAGCCAGGCCCATCAAATTCTATCTCTTAAACTTGGGATATTCTCCACTCTTCTCTCTATGCCCTACCTATTCACCTCTTCCAGCACTGAGTCAATAATGCTGATTTCTACTTAACAATGAAGTTTTAAATGCCTCAAATGTAATTTCTTTACTGGGAATTTCATAATTAAATACAGATTTAATTCTCTTCCTAAAAAGCAATGTAAGTTTATTCAAGAATAAAATTAGTTGATTTAATTAATAGCTAAGATTTAACTAGTTAAAAGTGAATCTAAAAGAAAAATATTAGATTAAATCCCTCACTCTGAGTCAAGAGTGCCAAAGTGGTATAAGTATAAAGATAAGTATAATGGTTTGGAATCATGAGTATTAAGGGCAACTCATTATGTGAGGAGGGCGGGCAAGTCCCTTAAAGACCTCAAGTTCCTTATTTTTCATTTTAAAAATGAAAGATTAGGATGGGACCAACAGTGTTTAATCAGTGGGTTAATAAACCCACTATGGTCACAACAATATGAATATACTTAACACTACTAAACCATACACTTAAAAACGTTTAAGTCTGTAAATTTTATGTCTTTTGACACAATTAGAAAGATCTGTTGAATAAACAAACTTTAAAAATGCAAACAAAACAAAAAAACCTGTTACAATTTGAAAATATATATCATGTTCAAGCCTCACTCTTATAAACTGATCCAGGCATCTGTACTGTTAAAAGATTGATTTTGATTGAGTATATCCAGAACTCTTTGTGCTCTAACATTCAAAGCAGAACTAGCCTGCACACAATCAGAACAGAAATTATGAATAACATACTTTAAAATTAATCAGAAAAAGTAACTGCTCAATCTAATTTTTGCAAAAGTACTGTCACATTCATACAATTCATAACAAAAACTTAACAAAATGGATTTGCTTTAAATAAAAGGCATCATTTTCCTTTAGAAAATGCTGCAAAGACCTAAGGTTTATAAGAACTTATTATTTAATAATGGGTTGCTACTGTATTTCTCAATGTTTGAACAGATATAATTGGTGTTATTTGTCACACATTTAAATAGACAGTTGCATTTTTAACAGACGCAGAGTTGAAATGGGGCCTAAAAGGCATTCAGGACAACGCTCACTTTACAGACGAAAAAAACAAGTGATCTTTCTAGTATACCAAGTTGCAAGAAATTTACATTACCAAATAATCCCTTATCACTCCAAACTGCTGATCAAATAAAAGTGGGCAAGAAAAGTACAATGAACATTTTAAAACTACCAGTCAATAAACAACAGTATTCTTACATGCCTATAAAAAGCTCCAGGCTCAGTAAGATTTCATACTTATGAATTTTGATATACTTTTGCTTACTTCCACGCTGAACTCCAACCAAATCATGACTTAAACTATTCATTATATACCTATCAATCTTTTAAAATGTTCTGAGAACATTTCTTTTCCACTAACCTCTGAAAACAAGCCTGTCTACTCCACCTGTAAATGCAGTTTGATACACTAATCACTTCCCCCTAAACAGCAAAAAGTCCAACAACTTATAAGGTGAATATGATGACTAAAATTCTGTGTTAAAATGCTTACCATTTGGAAGCAAATAATGATAAAGTGGATACTCTGAATACAAGAACAGTTACCTCTTAATGTTACTTAATAAATAAGTACTTTGTTAAAAAAAGGTTTTCACTCATTTCAGCTACAAAATCTAACAACATATGACTTGGGTATGTTTTTACATTTGAATATAAGTGTCTGGTGAGAGGAGTTCACAGTCCTTGAGGAAAAAATAACAACTCCACAACTCAGAAAGCAGATACCATTTTCCATTTTTTCCACTCCATTTTCCTTATGCAGTTTCCCTGATTCCTAAGAGTTCCTGAATTAATTCCAAAGTATCAGCAGAATCAGAGAAGAAAATTTTGGATTAGAAGAAGTAAGTCCTTTTTAAAAATCAGGTCATAACTGAAGAGCTAAGTATCAACATGAAGATAGGATCACTAAAATAAATTCACTGATGAGATGCTAGATTATAATCCTACTACAACTGACCTGGCCACCAGTTTAAAATGGATAATGACAAGAAACACGTAGTTATAGCTTTATACAAAGAAATAATAATTAGGTTTCTAGAAAAATGTTCTATAGACACATGGCATAACTGAGTAAGGGGAACAAGTGAAGCCAAGGAAACAAGCCTGTAGTACCAGCAAGATTTCCGATTTTATAAACATCAGGCCAAAAGGCACAAAGTGTTAGCCAGGCAGCCAAAGAAATGAGACAAAAAAAATTAACTAAAAGATAATCTAGACCAACTACCAACAATAACATCATTAAAAAATACAAAATTCCATTAGAAATGACTGCAAATCACTTCAACCAGCCTATATTACATGAGTATCACGAGCTTGAAAAAGGAGCCTTCTAAAACATTTTGCTTATCATTTCTGATCTTTATCACCGTAAAGTTGTTTTTATCAGTTGTCTATCAACTTTAACAACTTTATCAGCTGTTCCTAACGACTTTACAACAGAAATCACTTTGTAATACAAAACTTCTTTCATACCCCGTTTCTAAAACCCACAATATAAATGTTGAGCAACATATATGCTGTTATTTGTCTGGTAAAAGGAAATACCAGCATTCTCCCAAGAATCTGAATTACTATAATAACCTTAATTGATTGACAGCGCTTTCACACTTATGCCTCAAGAGCAAACAAAAATGAGTAAAATCATTATTCTTTTTGGCAAGTAATCCCAGAATGAAGTTTTACTCTAAGGAAATTATGAAAAATTAAGTTCAGCAAGCAGGTATTACGAAAATGTCAATGTATCTTGTTTAGCTGAAAATATTTAAAGTGAATAATCCAATGAAGAAAGCTGAGGTACGGGGAGTATCAAATTAGTAGAGAGACAGGGTTACAAGGCAGTACCGAATCCAAATACTGAAGCACAGTTTTGAAGCAGCAACTTCTAGTTATCTAAGGCATTTCATCTGGAAATAATTTATCACAAAAAATTACAAACTGATTACCAAGTGCATTTACAGTGCACGTTGAAATCTTACCCCTTTTGTGGATTTGTAAAAAAAGCATCATAATCTTAAGAAGTAGAAACCAAGCTTTTAAAACAGTTTTCACAAACAAAATTTATTAGAAGAATAGTGGTTTTGAAAAGTCTAGCATCCAGTGAGAACTACCATACACAACATTACAGCTGGGAATGTTTCTCCAAAATGTCATGGTCAAATAATACAATGGAGCCATTAAATCTTACACATGCACGAAAGAACTAGCGCGTCTGACATAGAATGCAAAAAAAAGGGGACCACATGAATTAAAATTTTAAGTACTCATCACATACATTAAGACACAGCTTATTTTTAGTCCAGTCAAAAATCAGAACTGCATTAAAAAATTAATGTAGTGCAATCAAACCAAAAAACTTAAATTGTGATCATAAGTGCTCTACTACATAAATGTTGATCATAGCAAGGAACAAAAAGTTCAAATCACACAGTACAAAAAAAATCTGTAAATAAATATAAACTACAGTACAAGAGAAATATTAAATTATACAATTCCGTCAAACTGTAAACAGTATATTGAAATGAGGTCCATAAGAGTAAAGGGGGTTCCTGTTTCGTTGCATGACACTTGAACTTCTAGAAATCTGAAAGATGCCATTTTCCGTATCTTCAAAGGCTATGGGTTTTATATATGGAGAATTCCTTTTAGATGTAAGATATCAAATACTAAGGCAGAGGAATAATCTATTTTGTTAACCACAGACAGTACTGCAGAAAACAAAAGGAGTTTTAAAGAATACAGACCTCTAACAGACAAGTCTTAACATTAGAGATGCAAAGGGCTAAAACACTGGAATTAGAACTTCACATCAGAAGAAACTTGTCATTGAGGACTTCTAGGCTACAAAATATACTGACAAAATTGTCTGCTGATATGTAGTCCTAGACCTCTGCTAATTTTTTTGACATTTACATACTCATGTTACAACACCAACTTTGGCAGAATCACTACTAATAAAATCAGAGCACTCCTGGCCCAACGGTTCCATCACAGTGGCCAGTGCACAGAATTCTCTAAAGACATTGCATAAACTAGAACGTAGAGGTCAGACACCCAAGGACCAGTGCTTGAATTTAGTAGTAGTATGGTGAAGAAGCAAGAGCCACATTGAGGAAGAACTGCATCTGTTATAGTTTACAGAAGCAGCAAGGAATGTCATTTAATTGTGCTGGCTATTAGTGGCATTTAAATATATATAGTTTAACTGTGTATGTGTATGTGTTGCATGTGCTGGCTATACATTTATGCACATTTTGTCTTTTTAAATACACTGTTAACAGGAACCCCCATATTATCTGCTCAGTAGTAATAACTGAATATATAGAATGCCACTATAAGAGTGTGAGGCACCGTGTGCTGGAGAGTTATATGCAGCTTTAAAATCTGTTTGGCTGAGTTATACCTGGATACCTGAACTGAGTTTTTAAGTTGACATTCATCAAGGATGTGCTACCAGCACGTCAAAATAAAAGCAAAACAGAAAAATACAAGTCACTGTTAGGTTTAAGAATAGCATCAAAGTACCTGAATTGAGTGAGAATAGTGTGTAAACTGTCCCTGAGGGTTTTTAAACAGTGTGTACAAGTTGGATTCCTAAGAACATTAGCTATATTTAACAGTGTGGACTGATAAAATACCAATGTTTGACAGTTTAAAGTGGAGGTTATAAAGAATTATACGCAAACACTCCGAATGTATAGTTTATACGTTTCTTCTCAAAGCAGCAACAAGCTGCTGTAAAGTATACATCCCATCAGAACAAGCAACATGTGGGAGTCAGATAAAGGTTTCTATCTTAGTCTGGTTTTCTGACAGCACAGCATATCAATATCCAATGACTATATCTTTCCTAGATCAGAATGTAACTATAATTTTGACTAGCAATATAGGATTAGACTTTTAATCAAACACTTTGCTATTACATACTAAAATTCCTTAAACTTACTAATGCTGGTATACTAACCTAGTTAATTATCCCCCCCTTCATTTTAGAAATATACCCTTCCACAACTTAAAAACATTAAGATCCATTTTCAGTCCTCTGATGTAAAAAGCATGTCAGTGAATTAATATTAAAAATTTACACAGTAAAAAGGCCTGAATTTCAGCCAAAGATTTTAAATACTGCTCATTCCCTGAAGACTTAAAGGGAGAGAGAATCCCTACCCATTTTCCTAGTGATTTATTTTTCTAAAACCGTCTGACACAATTTTTCCATTTTGGGGAACCTCCCCCTCACCTCCTCTCAAATTCCAAATTCTTAGCCTGAAATGTTTAATGAAATGGGGAAAATGAGGCAATCACTTGGAATTGCTTGAAAGGTACAAAATGTTATTGTCTTTTTAAAAAATAAGACAAGAATTATTCATATAAATGTGATCTGACCCCATATTATGTAGTATGTTTTATATTTTTAAATAATCACCCTAAAACTTACAGTACCTAAGACTCTGAAGATAAATTAAGACTTTAGTGTTGTAACAGAAAAAGTGCTGAATTATCCCTTTTCTAGTACTTTAAACATTTCAGACAAGTGCTTTCCTAGTGACAGTAAAGTTTACTATATACCCTTCCACCAAGCAGGAAACAAAGTCACCTGGATGAAACAAAAGACTTTTAGGAGTGTAGCACCGAGTATTTACCAAATAACAGATGTTGTTCAACTCATTCTGAGGGGCTAAAAATATTGTAGATTGAAATTCTATTTGGCTATTTTATGTTAAAAATCCCTGCCCTACTGTGTCAGTGTCCTGTGTTCAACCCTCCCACCCCCCTCCCCCAGTCCCCTTACACACTATCCACTGAGAATCTAATCTCTAAAGAGATTATTTTAAAATTTATGTTTTCAGGACATACCTGAGAAAGGGTGCAATTATGCAGAACAAGGAACCCAAGACTGCACTAATACTGGTTACAGGTTCATAAATTCTTTCCCAAGACAAATCTAAAAAGTCTAAGAGGTATGGATCTTCAAATATGTCTTACTGCTATAGATTTTTTTGGTATGTGTGTAGGGTCATTTCCAGTGTTGAAAAGATCTTGAGCCTGTTCAATGACAGTTCAAGATGGAGTAAAGAGTTTAATTCCATATTCAAATAATAAGGATTAAATATTATGATCATAATATTTGCTACATCCAATAAATTTATGATTAACTAAAAGTGCTTGCTTTTCGGCTTTTATTGATATAGCTATAAATGAACTGGAAACCTTAAAATTATCCTCCTAATAGTTTCAGAATTAACTCATATTTTATTGTCAAGCCAACATTAATTTGCCTTTATTCTCACTTTTCAAACACTCTAAAAGATTTTTCTGACTATCAAATGAAGGTGGCCCAACTTTACCATGTTATCTATCCTGCAACTCATTTTTAGTATTGTAGGGCAGAATCTTTAGCTTTTCCTGATCTACATACTTTCCCCATCCTACTTCCCAACTCCCTCCTCCAATCTCCTTCATAACACTTAGGGCACACAGCTACAGGGATAATGTCTGCTTCTTTAAAAGGCAACTGGGAGTTTATTTGGGAATAAGAGACAGAGAATATGCAAAGAATTTCCTCTATTTTCCCTTCAGTCACCATGTTCACAAATCCTACTTAAGTCTCAAGGACAGAATGTATCCAAAAAAAACCTAAGAAGACTTTGGAGGTCTGCATTCCTTGTACCACGATTATACTTTTTTCCTTTTCAGTAGAGCTTGAAAGCAATTAGATTAAAAAAAAAATCCCTATATAGCTTAATAAAGTTTCCAAATGGGCTGTCTAGTTAAAGCCATTAAGTTTAATAACACTGGCTTGACCGTAGTATTAATGAAGACCTAATTATAATGGAAAGGTAACAAGGAAAACAATCTTTGATATCTTCATGAAGGTCAAAATTTAACCTGTAACTTTTAATGTCTCCTATAAAAGACTAAGTGGAACAATTCAGTCTATTGCCATATTCCATCACCAATGACAGCAACCTGAATATATACATATCAGAAAAGGATGGTTCACATGAAAACAACCTCTGGCATTTAGTTAAAGAAAGAATAATTTCAAAAGCAAAAATATGTAGCTTCAAAATTAAATCTACAGGGATAATAGCTGTTAAGAAAATGACACTGAGCTGTCATATCTGCTGTAACTACTCAAAATAATTTCAGGTTCTGACATTGGGCTGCCTCAATATTTGTTTTATAAAAATAACTGAATCCAAGCTTCACTATTGTGGGTCAATGAAATATAAGAGACTCACAAAGGCTTAGAACCCAGCCTCGCACCATGTGCTTACTTGGGGGCAGGGGGAGAACACATAGCTCACTAGCAGCTCCAAGGCTGCTACGTACTGCCTAATGACAGAAGGTAGTTATGATATGGGCCTTTGCAGGTAGTCATTCTTAGTTTAATTTAGAGTTCTCTCCAGAAAATTGGGAACTAAACTTCTCATTGTGCCTTACTGTTTTACTATCTGATCCCATATAGCTCATATTATATATAGCTCAGGTAAAATGTTGGGGAATGGAAATGCCAATTGGTTGAGGTAATGGTTTATATAAGATAACCAGAGTTCTAAAAGCACTTCAATATTGTAAAGTAAAAGTGTACCAAATAAAGCTAATACACACTTCACACTTGTTGAGCTTGCTCACCAGAACTGAACAGTAATTAACTTCACTTAAGGACCCCTATTATCACACAAAGCCTTACTCATATCCATGATCTGCTGCAGCAAAGGTTTATCAAGCAACATCTAAACTTCAGAATAACAACAAACTTAACATTAAAAAGTATTATACACAAATATAAATTATTTTTCCTGAAAGAGAGACCTTGTCCTTCGTGGTATTTGGGGAACAGAATAAAGTGTATAGCTCATCACAAACACAGTTCAGTCACCTGTAAGCCTACTAAACAAAGTAATATAATACATTACTGTCAAGCTTGATGACTGTTTCAAAAGCTAATGATAAAAATACCAACTAGATATCCTTCCACGGAATTAGTGTTTTTGATTTTATAGTGCCATAGCTTATCTATTCTACGTTCTCTCATAAAAAAATGTAGGAGTTGATTTTAAATACATTATCTCCTAATATTATTTTGAGTCATATCATATAGTTGGAGTAATGTCATCATCCGCCTACTGAAAAATGAAAGGAGAAAAGGCTTTTGTGACAAAGATAGCTGTGAACTATACTTTCCCATACCATAAAAATGGTCAGCTGTTATTTGGGCCATGCAAAACTCTGATTAGCAGAAATTAAGCATGCGAATAGACCAATCTCTATTACACATTTATGAGGATGTTCCCAAACTAGAATATCTACACTGAAAGTGCCAATACAGAATAGTGGCAAATCAAGAGGGAAACCAAATATTACGGGATCACTGCGGCACCAAGGCTGACATGACAGCCAGCCACATGATGAGCCACATCCAAGAAACACATGGTATAATGGAACTCTGAACACAAAATTTAACATTAAAAGTGCACCTGAATATTACAAACTAACTTTACAAAACCTACAATAAGGTAAAATATATATCTTTTGAAATATTCAGCAGCTTTCTGTATTTTTTTAATTTTTTTTTTTTTTTTTTGGAGAGGCTCATGAAATTTAAAAGGGACCACTATCTAATTTCAACCATGCTTCACAAAACAATAATGGCTATTTTATATTGCAGTTACCAGTGTAATGCAATTAGTGCTTTAAAATAATCTACACTCAAAAAGAAAGAGACCGACCGACCTTTGGAGGAAATATTCAAAAGCTTCTTGGAAAAGAAAATTTACCTGAATATCAAGTCATGACTGATCTCAAGTGTAATGTTTAAAAGCTTCACAGACATGAATATTACAATCTTCAGGTCTCAGGACTTTTAATCTGAGAAAGTTTAGAGTTTGGTTTGTTTTTTAAATTCACTTTCTAACCAAAACAAATAATAGAAGTACTCAAATTTTCACTATTTACAACTCTCAGCCTACAATCTGAAATGACACAATACAAGTTCTCTTATTTAAACTGCAGCATTAAAGGGTAGGCACACCATTCTTCTGCTGCTCGATTGTCATCCACTGAAACACACATAGAAAATATTTATGTTAGTAAAATGATCACTCCATGTACACTACAATGACAAAATTTACATAACTCAACTCATACATCACTTTAGCGACTACCACATAGGATTAAAACCTCTCTGAACAGTAAAACTCTACAAAAGTTGAACTTTTAGGGCCAGATTTTTAAATGGGCCTTTAATGATGCCTTTCTGAGGGGATAAAAACAAGCACAAATTAATTGCTCAAAGGACCTTTTTGCAGCAATCTTGGGCTACCGAATACCCCCAAACATCATGCAAAAAGGTACCATGGCTGCAATTAACTGTGTGTGACAAATCGAGTGTGGAACAAAGGAGGTGTTCCTTCATAAGCTTAGTCCTTTGCTTTCAGCAAAATTTCTACAACTTCCTTCAACTGCAGATGAAAACCATACATTTCATTAAGTATTTTTTATTGCAACTTCCAGCTAGGCTAGAAAATACTGCAGAGTCATACACTGCTCTGAACCCAAACTGCTTTTTCTGTTGAGAAGACTAGAAAGCTAAGAGGAAACAGGCTCAGTCATCCACTGATTAAACTGCTACACAAAATAACCAAACCAAAAGAGGAACCCAAGCCCAGGCTATGTCAAGAATGTGTGTATTTTAATAACAGCAATGGTGTGCCTAACCTTTGAACACACAGGTTGCTGAGGGAAAACTATCCTTAACCTAATTAACTGCTCCAAAGTTTCCAGGCAAGAATTTATGCCTTGGGAATATCTGGACCTACTTCTCAAACTGTTAGTATCCATCAGAAATCATCAACCTCAATTTAACGCTCCAAGTTTTGATTTTACTTTACACAAAAACTCCAGTGATTTTTTTGTTTGTTTTTGGTTAAGCATTTAGAAGGGGCTGACCACCTTTCTCAGCAGATTAGAATATAGGGTGTACGTGGGGTGGATTTTGTTTTGCACAAAGAGTAATTTTAATTTGGTCACAATGCAAAATTAAATTTCATGGGCTTTATTTACCTGTTATTCTTGCAAAAAAGTTGTAGAAAATAAATGTTCCAAACCGTATCACTGTAATTTTAAAAGCCCATCTCAAAAAAAACCTTAGGTGTTCTTTAAGGAGTGCTTATACAAAACACAATCTGAAAGGTCCTGAACTGTGTGCTAAACAACCATAAAAATCAGCTAAATATCAGGAAAAGTTAAGAAGGGGATAGTATGTAGGATGCCAAAAAAAAGAAAAAAAGAGTTCAAAGCAACAAATAAAACTAAAAAAAACCCCTGCCCCTTGTACTAGTATCTATGAATTAGTTAAAAAGGAATTGCTAAGCAGCTCGACTTCTGATTGAATTATTGTTAGAACTGAAATGCAACCTAAATCATTTTAGGTTACCTTGGGGTTGTGTTCTTTCTCTCACCACAAACATGGATTCTTCACTTATGTGGATATTTGAGCAGATTACTGAGGCTGTAAAATCTAGATACCACTTTTGCAATATTATAATTACTCACACACATTTCCCCCCTATTCCTCCCATCCCCCAATAAACAGATCTTAAATATTTTAAAATAGTTGCTGCAACTGACATTTAGTTGTTAGTTAGCACATGATCAAATCTGTAAAAGGATTTAAGAATACAAAGAAACTTAATTTGCTAAAATGAGGCATCCTCTATTGTTTTATGTAATGTACCCTGACTGCTCCTGAGTAAGAACGGAGCTCGTCCTTCATGAGATAAGGCTATATCCTCACTTGTTGGTGAGACCAAATTCTACCCTTAGAAAATCCCAAATGAAATAACATCAAAGGTAGTGTTACAACGTAATTGAAGCATTTTTGAAGGTAGTGTGTGCACATTTTCCACCTCCTTCCCCCCTCTGGGTGAGCACTAAACAGATTGCTAATTTGTTAAGTAAACTTAATAGTGAGAAGGAAATCATAAAATATTAGTTGACCCAAATAATTATTTATCATTGAATAGCCAAATTTCTTAAATTCAAAAGTTCATTGTTCTTAGTTTCTTTAGTTTAACCCTTAAATTAGTTGAATCTCAGAAGAAAAAAAATGTGAATAATTTTATAAGATGGCTTTCCAATTTGCAATGATAAAGCTCCCAATATGACAGAGGTGGTCTCTAAAAGGGGGCTTTTTTCTTTTCTTTTAAATAAAGGCAAATATAACTTAAGAAAAAAAAAAGAAAAGCATGCAGGCTCTACAGGCAAGGAGTCCACTTCCATGTATCTGTTCTCTGTGAGGTAACTCAATTCTCTTTTGTAGAGAAACATGCAAAAGGCCAAACAATATCCCGAGCCATACTGCACACGAAAATTTTAAAATATGCAACATTCAGAATGCACCTTTCACCCCTGTACACACAAGTCAATGCAAAATCTGCAAAGAAACAAGTGTCACAGTAAATGAAGTTAGGTGCAAGCAATGACAGCTGAACAATGCAGTAGTGCTCACCCAGTTTGTACAGTAATTGGCACTCTACAGTATTCCTACTCATTTTTTGATTCATTTGCACTTTGTGCTGCCTCTCCCTGGGGATCTAATTCAATCTTTACAGAAACATCTGGCCCCTCCGACCTCATTAACTTCATCTTTTTCTTTGGAGGGTTTTTCAAAGTGCCCAGCCTCTCCTTTACTTTGTACTCCAGTGTACTGTGGGGAATCCCATAAATACTCTGAGCTTTGGAAACACTCATTTTTCCACTCATAACCACTGAGATTGCTTCCTCCAGTATCTCACTGTTGTACTGTCTGTAACGCCCTCTTTTCTTCCGAGGCTGCTTGGAGCCAGGATCTCCTTCTTGATCCGATGTGGGATATGGCTGTCCAGAGGTAGACTGCTCAGCATCTGAGCCCCAAGAATCGGGTCCAGCATCTAACATGCTTTTTCTATTTTGTTTTGGAAGAATAGCCCTTAATTTTTTACTAAGCGCGCTCTCCGTTTGTGAACCCATTACCAAAGAGCTATAGCTGTACTGATCACCAGTGCGATTTTCCCAAGAAAGATCCATTCCTCGAACTTGTGGTATCTTTAAATCTACAGGAGATGAATGGCTCACATCCTTTTTCCCATCTTGTTTTGCTTGAAGTGCCATTTTTGGAAAGGCAGAGTTTTCTGCAAGAAAAGGAAGGTCACTGATGTTGTTGAGTGCGCCATTTCCCCTGAACTTCATACGGCTGAGGTTGAACTCATAATGTGGTTTTGCCCAAGAGGCTTCCCTGGATAATATTAAGTGCTGTCCATGATTCTGTAATCCAGATGGTCCAAGGCTGGCAGCTGTGGACAATTGGTTTCTGCTCAGTAGTTCTTCACTAATCTGCAGGGATCGAGCCAGTGGAACTTTGAGTGATGTGGAGTGTCCAAAACCTTCCCTGGTTCCATCCTGTAAGCTTCTTGGAGGTACCCCATCACCACTCCGAAGTCCGTCTGGGCGGTACTGGCTGGGTCTCCCAGGTCGCCTAATTGGATGGAAGGAAACTGATGTGAGCAGGACTTGCACAGGTAGGGAGGGATGGGTGAGGGGACCACTCCTTTATTAGAAGGCCTTGCTTGGGTAACATCACTTTGTGTTATTTATTTATTTTCTCTAAAATTTAAAAAAAATGGTCTCGGCAGTTAGTTTTAAACTTGTTCACAAAAACAAAAACAAAAACAAAAAACAAAAAAACAAAAAGAAAAAAAACCAAGAGCTTTTGGGCAAAGAAAAATTAAACCTGTCAGCTGGTCTCTGGTTGGGTTCACAAATATTCGGAGAAAAAGTTTCGCGCAACTGTCTGAAAATAGCACCTTAATTATTAATTACAAAGTAATCATCAAGTCTCCGTAGATCTACAAAGAATTGTGTTACCAACGTGACGTTACCACTAAACAAGTACAGTAATAAAAGAGTAAGCCAAATAATTTATTTTAATGCAACATAATTCAACATTCATGACAACCAGCTATAAAACTGGAACAATTTACATTGGTGGAACCCACAGATAATTGCTCATTTATCCCACAAACAAGTTGATGTTCTTATCAAAAAATCAAACAATTCCAAATGACATTTCTTATTTTGCTTGGGAAAAAAAACCATGGCTACCAGCCCCATGGGGGGAAACCCCAAATCAAAACAAAACAAAATACCCATCGAATTATAACTTACCACACTTCTTCATTTTAAAACACCATTAGTTGCAGATACATGAGTACCACTGATTTTCCATTTGAAATAATTCAAGCTTTAAAGAAACTACCCTTTATTTCCCCCAAAACTTTGTTCCTTAAAGTCTACTCAAAGTAATTATTGTCAGAGGTATATAAACAATTTTTTAGCATTTTTCTTTAGTTAAAAAAACCCCTTCTTCTTAAAATAACAAACATTAATTTTAAAATTTTAAGTGGACAGCTTTCAAATAATGTTTAAAAAAATCAACTACTTACACAAAGTTAATTCATAAGGCTTTTGTTTTTACAATAGAGAAAGATTATCAATGATAAAACTGGCAACTGGTAAAATATGCCTAAGGGGAATAATTACATTAACTAGGCACAAAAGTGGAACTTTGCAGAAATAATGGTAAACCAGCTATATTCTCCAAAAGTCTACAGGGACTCTGACGTTACCAGTAAATAACATATAACAATTCAGCTAAAAGATGGGCAGTACTGCCGGTGCTTTTGTCTTCCAGAAAACACTACCACAATCAAAACATTTACTTTCCATTCAGAGGGACAAACACAGCAATTTCAACAATATAATACATAGACCTGGTGGCCAAGTTTAAAGTGAATCTTAAGCAAGGGATGCATTTATGCAAACAGCACTTAGGCTTCTCTTACATGTGTCCTTAATTACATAACTCAAGTTTTTTGACATATAAATGGAACCAAATGATTTGGGACCATGATGACTTAGATCTATATTTAGTATGAACTACAGTGAAAAAAAGGGCTTAAGAAAAAATGGTTAGTAAACTATGCAAAATGGATTAAATTAATGTTATTTTTAGACTGAATAAAGGAGAGAAAAAGGAAGATGATGAAATTTTAGAGAAAATAAAGGGAGCATTTCGGAAGTCAGTAAAGGAATCCTTCAATTTGAAGGTAATTAAGAATAAGTTGAAAAAGGTTAGTCCATTTAGCAAGTCTGCTTACTCCTTTGGTATCTAAACATCTTCCCCATGTTGATATTCTAAAAGTTAAATAAACCTAAATATTAACTAACTTACCAAAGTTATGTTTCATATTTAGATGAAGCTTATTTTTGGTCACAACACAGTTTTATGGAAATGCCTTCCCAATATGGCATCTAAGCATCTTCATTAATACCTGACCATTTAAAATAGCTACTATGTACACACAGAGGGAAAATTAGACAATTCTTACATCATAAAACTAGGTGGTCAGAAAATTCACTTTAGTCTGCTAATCGCTATCAAAACTGAGCATGTAATAATGTCTTGGCAGCCTAAGATGGTTATCTATCAACATCCAAAACCGGTCTTATCTAATTAAAAACAAAAAATACACACAATTATTTTCTGAACTGCCACACAGAATTAAAACTGCAGTTCAAATCAACAAACCAAACCAAACCAAACCAAACCAAACCAAACCAGAAAAAAACGAACAGCCCCCATACTCCAATCATTAGAGATACCAAGTTAAATATTGGAGCCCAATTTTCATTCACCGACCTCAGCACACAGAATACTGCCTTCACATGCGAACTCTGGAATTATTTAGGTTGGGTTTCACACTCCCAAACACTCAACAACAAAAAGTCCAAAGACATTCTTGCCATATTCCTGATTATTTACTGTTTGTACTAAACTGGCAAAACTGATCTATATTTGCCAATTCTAGATTTCAGATTGTGCTTTTACTTGATTGATAGACTAAAAGTAATTTTACTAAAGGCTCACCTATAACAGTGTTATTCTAAAGGATCAAGTTTTAAAACATACAGGGGAGATTGGCATCAATCTTTGATAAACTGTCCCCTATAAAACTGTGGAAGGCCACAAATATTTTCCCTTACCCGTTCCCTTGAGTACTGGAGCAACCTGGAGAATGGCTCAGGGAAGTGCTGCCTGCACATGGACTTTTCTTAGTGGATAGATCAAGTACACCGTCTGTAGAGATACAAAGAAACACCTGAGGATATTAAAAACTGGGAGCAAATATGAACTGAATAGGCTAAAAATGTCAAAGCAGTAGGCTTAGTCAACTAAACAGATAAAACTAGCCATATATTTTGAGTTACAAAACCAATTTATTAATAGAATCAGGATATTTTTCCTCCCGAAGTGACATAAATTTAGCTAAGTTTGTTGTATCTCATATATCCAAGGGTTAAATATTTCATTAATAGGGCAAAAGAAAAGGTAAAGCATTAACACTAAATATGTTAAGATATAGTGAGATATTAGAAATAGCAGTTTACACAGTATGAGGTTCTGCAATCGAACTATGAGATGTCATTTTCTAAATTTACCTTGATCAAAGTATATGAGTTTAATGCCACAATGTCATATGAATTATAAAACCAAATTTCTCAAGAGCTAAGTCTACCTGAAACACCAGGAGTATATAAAAGTTAGATTTGGAAAAATTTATATACAAAAGTCATTTTAAAAACAGGTTTATATGGTTATAGTAAACATATATAACGGTACAAAATAATATGTAAGATGAACCAGTTGTTAACTGTTTATAATTTGCATGTATCCTAATCACTCTTCGGACACATCTGCAAAACTTGTGTATTTGGAGTCAATCTTTTGGGAAAAATCAGCAGAGATTCAAAATTTACTTGCTGATATTTAATAAAGGCAAGGTTTTTCAATGAATAAGCTATTATAAATTGATGAGCAAAGTTTAAGGAAAGAAAGAAGAATGAAACAGTCTTGATACTGACGGGAGCCTCGGGGGATAACCATTTTTTTCTTTTACTGATGCTAGACCAAATCACAAATTCATGTTATTAGAACATACAATTAGAAGACTTTATTCTCCCCCAAAGACGTTTTTCCCCTCATAGACATGTCTAGAAAAGAAAACTCATAGTCTGAATAACTTTTTTTGTTTTGTTTTGTTTTTTGTTTTTGTTTTTTTTTAAACATCTTTATTGGGGTATAATTGCTTTACAATGGTGTGTTAGTTTCTGCTTTATAACAAAGCGAATCAGTTATACATATACATATGTTCCCATATGTCTTCCCTCTTGCGTCTCCCTCCCTCCCACTCTCCCTATCCCACCCCTCCAGGCTGTCACAAAGCACCGAGCTAATATCCCTGTGCCTTGCGGCTGCTTCCCCCTAGCTATCTACCTTACTACGTTTGTTATTGTGTATATGTCCATGACTCTCTCTCGCCCTGTCAAAGCTCACCCTTCCCCCTCCCCATATCCTCAAGTCCGTTCTCTAGTAGGTCTGCGTCTTTATTCCTGTCTTACCCCTAGGTTCTTCATGACATTTTTTTCCCCTTAAATTCCATATATATGTGTTAGTGAATAACTTTTAAAGCTGCCATTCTGTCCAAAATTAACAGAGAAGAAAGATAATACTCAATGCCTCTGATTTTCAGCTGGCCAGCAGAGATGCCTGCTATCTAGGTATGTTAAAAATCACCCCAATATAGAACCCACTTGGGACTTGTATCTGAGGACACTGTAACTCCCTATTTCAGGCAGTTAGAAATAAATATGCAACTGAGTTTATAAACCAAGAAAAGCCCACAACTCATACACAGTAAGTGTTGTCCTTTAGAGTCACTAATATTTCTAAAAACGTAATCTTATAGAACCAAGTATCCCATTAGCCATCTAACCCAATTAGATACCTAACAAGCAAATGCACTGCTTAAAATATTCCCAAAGACAGTACTATTTTCAGTCTGTCTAATCATATTATAGGCAACATATTTTAAATCTACCACTGGAAATATTGTGATTTAAGTTGAAAACACATTAAAATTCATTAGGAGATATACTTTTAAAACTTTCGTTTCATTTAAGGTTTATATACTATAATCCTATCATCTAGTCCAAATTTCTCTTGGTAAGAGCATGCCATCAACACAACATACCTCTCAAGCATAACACTAACCTTAAGAACTTAGACCACTTTGTATTTTTGTACTGTTAATCTCCATTATTAATACTTTAGATACAACCTCTATGCTGTCATTCTATTGTAAACCTGAAGCTTGTAATGCAATATTTAGAGCAAACAGATTTTTAATGAAAGTTACCAATCTGTGGTAAAGAAAACAATCCTCAATAAAATAGAAAAGAACAACTTTACAAACACGGTAACCAAAGGTACAACTAGGAGGTCTAGGAGGTCTCCTGCTAGGAAATCTCTCAGAACTTAAGAGATCTTGATTGCTGCTCACTACACACAAAGAGAAAGAAGGCAAAGGAAAGCTATTTAGAAAAATATCCTTTGATAAGCAACTAAAGCCAGTCCATTAAGTGTCATTCCTTCATAAACAACTTAAAATAAGCAAAATAAAGTTCTTTCAAAGAGGTTCTTCGAAGAATTAAACTTATTTACTTTGCAAAATAAACATGTGTTTCTCACCAATAAATCCACACTTTTATGAGATTTCTATGGCAATAAAATCTCAGTACTAGATATCACCAATTTACAATTTGTAGTGGTTCAAACAGTGGCAGAGTTGAAATGCTCACTTCATCTTTGTGAACTTAAAGGTAAAATGAGATCACAAATCAACACGGATATTTAATTTACTTAAGAGAGTAACTTTTCAAAGACTCAAGAAATATCTGCTATGCAAAATTGACACCCTCTTAACCTCTTCACTTAATTAGGATCCTCACCAACAGATTACCTTTTGAAAATACTCCAATTAGTTTATAATACAGTATATGTATGTATGTGTGTGTATTTATAAAATACTGAATACAGATAACAACCTGGAGTGTGTCTACTGTCTTCTCAATATTTCTAACCTCATGAGTTTCTTTTTTTAAAATGCAAATAACACATATTTTTGCCTCATGATCTCATCTGCAGAATATAACTTCTATCTGACAAGATACATTTATTTCTCAGATAGGTGCTAATCCTAAACATTGATGGAAAGGGGGAAAAGTTAATTTTTCAAAGGGGTTTTAAAAACAATGGATATGACAATGCTTGGGAAAGTGTGAACTACTTCTACAAATATCTAGTAACAGCTGTAACCACCTAACTTTCTGGGTGGTACATCAATCATGACTACAAACTACTGATGGGTAAAGTAGCCAATTTATACTTCTTCTCTATCATTGCAGAGTCAGGAATAATTTAAAAGTCACATTAGTTTATCCTATTATTGCTTCTGGTGCCCTACTTGCCAATACTTTTTTTTCTCCCCAAATTAAAAGTACTCTAATTGGACAGAGGAGATCTTGACATCAAACCATACCTTGTTCGCTAGGTTCTGACTGAGACTTTCTGACAGTAAGGTCCAGAGGTGAGTCTTGGTCAGCCATGAGAAGTTTGCTGAGCACAGGGTTCTGAGTAGTTGCAGCCGTGGGAGAGGTGGTGACTGGAGATGCTTTCAGCAGGCTTTGGTTCTTTGTGCTATTGGGCTGGCTGGGGTCCTGAGTAGAGCTATTTTTTGAGGTATATTCAGCAGCAAATTGTTGGATCATTCGCTGCATGATCTCACGGGCCACTAGGGGAATATTGGGGTCGGAGACCCAGGGACTGTCTGTAAACAAAGATTTATTTACTTTTAAAGTGGGACAATGTACTAAAAAGAGACAGCTTTCAAGCAAACAAAATTTCATTTTTTTTTTTCTTAAAATGCAATATCCTAAAAATAGTATTCCCTCTTAGAGTTATATTTTTAATCTCCAGGCTTATAAAAGTTGCAGATTTTTAAAAATAAAATTTTAATAAAATTATTTCTAAACACCACCCCCACCCCCGATTATGAAGTCAAATAAAGGGATAACCAATAGTATATCTTATGGGCAAGAATCACTTACCTGATACAGAAATCCCAAAACCCTTTTTAAATGAAATAATTACTCCCCTGTTTACCACCTATAGATTACATCTGGTGTCCCCTAGATCTTTCCTCAACCATAGCTTCCTATATAATTGAGGAATGGAATGCTCAGTTCATGAGGCTTAATTTACTTTCTGCTAAAAGACTGAAGGCATATCAAGATTATAAAGGAGATAATATTAAGATTCATGATCGGCTAGGGCAATAGTTGTCACACTTTAATATTCATCAAAATCACTTTGAGGGCCTGTAAAAACAGATTGCTGGGTCCTATCTCCAGAGTTACTGATTCAGCAGTTCTAGAGTGAGCTCAGGAACTGGCATTTCTAACAAGTTTCTAGATACTGCTGGTCAGGGGACCACACTTTTAGATCCTCTGCACTGAGTTTAAATGCCAAATCTCAAAAGCCTAAGACCATGTATTTTTCATAAGTTCTTTACACTCTACCAACCATTGAACACAATAGATAGGGAAGCAATAAAATAAACATCTAAATTATCAATTTCTAATCAATGTTAATTTAAAAATAAAGACCATATGAATTCATTAACTCATAAAACTTTCAGCACTGGAAGGGTCCTTGAAAGTAAAATAAGATGGAAAATGTTTTGTGTAAATACATTACCATCACATCTCTCTCATTAACACACTATCAGGGAGACTAAATGCTTTTTGAGAAAAGCAGAGATTATGTTTGTTTACTCCTGTATACTCAGCACCTAATCTTGGTGTAAAGTATACATTCATATTAGTTGAGTAATAAATGGATCAATCAAATCAATCAACAAATAGTTCTTTAAAAAAAACAATAAATGAGACAAATGTGATCTAAAGAGTAAGTGGCCTCTTCAAATTTGTACAGATGGCTAGTGGCAGACCCTTGATTAAAATGTTCCACCCGTGACCTTTATACTTCCTTCCCACACTTCCTAGGCTTTAGAAGATGGGTCTCAGAAAACCTGAGTTTCCTTGCTCTTTTAAAGATTAACCATAGAAAGTCAATTACTTTACCTATAATATTTTGGAGCTGTAAGGAACTTTGATTTAGTCAGCAAAACTGACTAATAGCTATTAATATCTAAAATCACCACAAAAAACAAACACATTAAAATCACACAGGACTCCCAAGAACAATTTTTTTTTCTGAAGGACAATATTCAGGATCAGAAGATAGTCATAAAATTTATTTAATTCTCTGGAGTTTAACGAGGTTTGCTCTACCAATAATAACATTTCTGTTCTATTAAGAAGGATTTTTAACCTTAAGTTTCCTCTCTATAAATAGAGACTATGAGCATGCTAGATGGTTTAAGGATAAAGGTATTCAACTAGGTAAGGTTCAGAAGTTACTACAATCACTGACAATGGTTCCTTAAATGTTTTAATAAACACTTTTAGCCATACAGTGCTTTTTTCAATCTCTCTACCCACCGGGTTTTCTTATCAATATTTCTTTCTATTTAAGATCCATTTTTTTCTTGCACAGCATACAATCCTCTGAATGACTGTATATAATTTAATGTTTTAACGTTATTGTATCTTTGTATCCTCTGAAAAGTTGGGTAATATATAATAAAGAAAGCTTCCAAGTAGGAAGCAAAATGAAGTAATTTATGACATGTCTGTGTTTAACTAGATTAATAAATATTACAGAGACTTGTAAAGAGTCAAAGATTTTAGGATAAAGACCATAAATTGCTACCTTTGAGCTTTAAGTGCCTGCAGCATATTTTGCCTCTTTATTGAATAACTAATATAATCAAGAAACAATTCATGTTTATGAATTGATGACATCTCTGCCATCTGAATTTCTACGTCTTTTGAAAGTTTCTTGAACACATTTCATTCTTTCATTTACTTAAAACACAATGTCTATAAACCTAGCCATGCTTAGGGGAACGTGCACAATTGAGTCAAATAAAAACAACAAATCAGGTCAAAGTTAAAACTACAGAAAAACATGTGAATGCTACATCATAGCCACCTGTTATGTTTTTAAAATGTAAACCTAAGTTTTAGGAAAGTGTCAAATTTTCTGAGACAACTGACAAAGCAAGCTGAAAAGAAATGATTATGACAGCTGTAGAAGGTTTATTGTTCTTAAACTGGAATTTATTATAGAGTCCATACCACAAAAGCCTACTTTTATTTGCATCTAATGTTTCTACCTAGCTATATATTACCTGTTCATACTCCATTCTTTAAAACATACAATTTGCAATACTTGGAAACAAAGGACTAAATCCAAATACCTGAATTATTTATTAAAAACAAAATATTCTCCTCAGATTAAACTGCCTGTTATCTCTGAATACTTAACATTTTTGGTATTAATTTGAAGACTACTAATGCCCATCTTTGAGACATTTCCAAGAGAATTAATAAAATATCTAAAAATAACAATATTAATACATAAAGGGGAAACTTCCAACTGCAAAGCAATAGTTCTTTTTCTGGGCATCATATGCCAGTAGACAGACAAATATACAAACTTAACTTTACATACAATTTCAGAGGATTCTCATCTCTCAAGACTGATTCCAAGGTAAGAATTCCTCTCCAAAAGGGTATGTGCCCCAAATTAAATTTCTAAATAAGAAAATTTACAAGAATTTTAACCTAAGTTATACCTACATGACAAAGGGATGGGACTAGTAGAGAAGCAGGTTAGAATTCTCTTCATCTATCTGCTTGTGATTAACCTCATTAACTCCCTCTAAGCAAAGAGTGGATGACAACTGCTTCCTCCATGTAAATTAGGAAGAGGAGTTCCTCTTTTCAGATAATGCATTTTCCTGCAGCATTAGACCCATGACTCAGTAAACATCCTAAAGGAGAGGAGTAGCAGAGAAGCTGGAAAAATATTTTATTTAGTTAATAAACTGAAAGAACTGATCTATCAGTCATTTATACGTTAAATGTGAGTTACTTTAATAAAATAATCAAAAGTTCATAAAACTAACATTTTGAACATAACTTTGGAATCAGGGTACTTTATGGAAATGGTATTGTGAGCATGGAAGCCTTGGCTGGGAGCTTTAGGTGAGAGCGTACTGGAGGATATTAAAAGAGAAGTGAGAAGTATTAAAAGATTTAATTTTACCTGGGGATCTGATGGAAGAAGAAAAAAAAGTGCCTCTGGAAACAAAAATCTTATGTATTCCTTAATTTCATGTCACTTCACCTCATACTCCCTTTTGAAAATATTGATCACATTAACCAAAAGCTCAGCTGGTCTTCAAGTGTAACCAACTGATTAGAATCTGCATTATCAGACTTTTAACTAGTGTACAGGCAAAAATCACCCCTCAAACTTCGGAAAGAAGGGAATTTCCAAAGGAATGAGAGGTGTAAACTAGAACATGTGAAGAAATATTAAAGAAAGTGGAATCACTGAGTCTGCTGAAGATGAAATAAGGATATTCAGCATTATCAGAAGTTTGTAAAAAACTTCTTTAGAGCCTATCATAGTAACCTCCATCTTGGAACTAGAGGGATGGCATAACTAAGGAATACAAATTCATTTAGAAAGAATTTCTCTAATTTTAATAATTTAAACTTTTTTAGTAAAACAAGGCTGTATTCAAGGAGAAAAAAAGTTTGCAAATCTAATTTTCAGATTAAGTTTTGTATTTTTTTTTCTCCAAATGAAATTTCAGTGAGGAATTACTAAAATTTTACAGTTTGCTTTATGATTATCAGTGGCTAAAACAGTGACTTTTTTTTTTTTTTTTTTTTTTTTTTGGGCTGCTCTGTGTGGCTTGCAAGATCTCAGTTCCCTGATCAGGGAATGAACCTGGGCCACGGCAGTGGAAGCCTGGATTCCTAACCACTAGGCCACCAGGGAACTCCCAACAGTGACTATTTACGTAAGAAAATTTGTCTAACAAAATAAAGAACTACTGAGACCATACAATTTTCACAGTTTCATAACAATTTTAAGAATTATTTAACTAAATCTTACATGGCACCATCACTGTAGAGCAAAAAGGAGGGAGAGGGGTTGCCTCACCTTATTCCAAATTTAACTTGACCAAAGGAATATAGAGAATTAGAAAATATACTATCAATAAAGAAAAATGTTTTTAAAGGTAATGCTTTTTTAAAATGACATTGAAATTAAGGAGACTAAGATAAGACAAGCAGATGCTAAATGTCATTCTTCACTGGAACCAACCTTTTCTACAAAAGACTGCATTGAGGAACTCTTCTGCTTGTCTCTCGAATCGAATGATTTTTGCTTGCTCTCGTTTAAGCAGAGCTTCTTGCCCAGCTCCCGAAGCTGGTTCATCCAGACCGACTAAGTGTCCCTGCAAAAATATTTGGTGAAATATTTGCACAAAAATCTTTCCCCATTCAATATCAAAAGCACAGATCCAAAATCAAAGACAAATGTTAGTAACAGATAAGACAAATCATTTTAATACAATTAAAATATTTTAAAACTTCAGGATAATATTTATCTCCACAAAAGTACAAAAGCAAAATGAATAGAAAAATATGCCTTGGGTGTTTTTATCCATGTTTTTTGATTATGAGTTTTATTTAAATTTATAGGTTAATTCTAATTGAACTATAATTACTAAAGGGAAAATTTCTTTGAGCATTCAAATACATCGGTTCTTATTACACTACAGCAACAGTTTATAGACAACCCAACTCAGATAAAAAGATATCTTAAACACCAAATCTCATTTGAGAATCATGTTTGCCCTCCTAGTATATTTTCTCTAGACACAAAACAAACATTTTTAAAGGGCCATTAAAAGGGAAAACTCAAAAATAATGCACCTGAATTCCTAATTCTGTCCCTAGAGTACTATTTTATAAATGATAACTTTCGAATCTTTAGTGGGTTGTGAAATTAATAGGTCAAAACTAGCACTAGAAGAAAAAAACTGAAAAACAATGCACTGCATTATAAGAGTTAAATAGTTCAGTATCTTAAGGGTAAAAATTTTATATATATATGTTTGTAATATAAAAATTATATATATATATGTTTGCAAAAAATATATATATATATATATGTTTGCAATATAAAAATGTGTGTCCTAATCACAAAGTTTCAAAATGCTGCACTAGACGACTCCCAGAATACGCTCTCAGACTGCAGGAGCACTGGACTAGGCTGACAAAGCTTTACACTTACTTCCACCCTTGTAGCTAATAAACAAACAGGAAACTATGATGGTAGAATATAAGAGTATGAAGAAAAAGCACATCTTTTAAGAGTTCAAGTGCATATAATTTTCTTCATCGCAATGTATCAACACATGCATTTACTTATACCATGAAAAACTTAAAAGTGCTCTAAATAAGAAAATGGGACATACCTTGGCACAATGAAAAGGAAGTAAACAAGATACCGAAGGCATGTTACAATCCACAAATGATTTCCTCAAAAATTTTAAATACACCCAATGATATCTGCAATTGGTTTTCTATGATTTCCTCATCACCGGACTGTGTCAACAGTGCAACCAAAATATGCATTTTGCAAAGACACATTCAGCATCAATTATATATTGTAAATAGTTCACTATGAAGAACTCTCGCACACTCAAATTAAAACAGTGATCCCTTAACATTTCCATGTAAGACATATTAAGTTTGCCACATAATTAGTTTAAAATTTTTTAAACAAAATATTTTAAATGTTATGAATCATTACACAAACCTCTATTATAGTTGTATTTGCCAACATTCTCTTCTATGGATTAAAGAAATTATTAAGAAAGTAACTTTTAAAAATGAATCACAAAAAATAATCTAAGTTTGATACAGATTTAACATTTAAAATGTATCAGAAACAGGTATTACAGAGAGTTCGATAAAATCCTCATTTACATTATACTTTAATGCCACTTCATTGTTTACTGATTTTCAAAAATCAGACATTACATGGCACAACTATACTTAAGTCCTTAGCCCTACATTCAGTCAGTGTGGTCAGACTTTGAACAGAATATCTATACTTAAACTATGTTTAATGTAGCATTCAGGCTACTTTCTAACCTAAATCAACACAGGGCAACTAACCTAGCATTCAATAAGGCAGTTGCTACATATTCTTTATTGAACCAAACACCAATTTATCAACTTGTACTCTGAAATATACAGCTTACTTTTAGTTGGTTCCTAATAATTACAGTCACATCTATTCATTTTGTTTTTAAACAGTTTTACTGAGATATAATACACACACCATAGAATTCACCCATTTAAAGTAAAGTCAATGCTTTTTTAGTATATTCACATAAGTGTGGAACCATCACCATAATCTAACTTTAGAACATTTTTGTATCCCAAAAGGGAACCCTGCACCCAGTAACAGTCACTCCTCATTCTCCCAACCTTGGTCAACCACTGTATTATTTTCTGTCTCTATAAGACTTAACTAATTCTGGAAATTTCACATAAATGGAATTATACAATACTTGGTTTTTTGGTGACTCAGTTCTTTTTCCTAGAATAATATTTGCAAGGTTCATCCAAATTGTAACATATATCAGTATTTACTTCCTTTTTACTGCCAAATAACATTCCGTTCTAAGGATATACAACATTTTATCCATTCATCAGCTGACGAACTTTTTTGGGTTGTTCCTACTTTTTGTCTACTGTGATATGAATAACACTGCTTTTAATATCTGTGTACAAGTTCTTCTGTGGATATATATTTTCATTTCTCTTGGATATATACTTAGGAGTGGAATTTCTGGATCATATGGTAACTATGTTACCATTTTGAGGAAGTGTCAAACTATGTTCCAAAGTAGCTGCACCACTTTATATTCCCAACAGCAATGAGGATTCCAATTTCTCTACATACTCATGAACATTTGTTATTTTTTTGATTACACCATCCTAATATACGAGAAGTGGTATCTCATGATTTAGATTTGCATTTCCCTAATGACTACTGATGTTAAGCACCTTTTTGTGTGCTATTGGCCAAATATCTCCTTCAGAGAAATGTATACTCATACAGTTTACCCAGTTTTTTTTTTTTTTTTTGCGGTACGCAGGCCTCTCACCGTTGTGGCCTCTCCCGTTGCTAAGCACAGGCTCCAGACACGCAGGCTCAGCCGGCCATGGCTCACGGGCTTAGCCGCTCTGCGGCACATGGGATCTTCCTGGACCGGGGCACAAATCCATGTCCCCTGCATCGGCAGGCGGACCCTCAACCACTGCGCCACCAGGGAAGCCCTTGCCCAGTTTTTAATTGGGCTATTTATCTTTTTATTGTTGAGCTGTAAGAATTCTTGATATATTCTGGATACAAGTCCATTATCAGATATATAATTTGCAAATGTTTTCTCCCGTCCATATGCTTTCTTAACACTTCACTGATGCTACTGTTTAGAAGTACAAAAAAGGTTTTAATTTTAATAAATTCCAATTTGTCTATTTTTTCTTTGTTATTTGTGCTTTTGGTATTGTATCTAAAAAACTAGTGGTTAACCCATGGTCGTGAAGATTTACTCCAATGTTTTCTAAAAATTTTATCGTTTTAGGACTTACTTTTGGATCTATAATCCATTTCAACTAAATTTTTCTGTATGGTATAAGACGGGGTCCAACTTCCTTTGTGAAAAATCACTGGCCATAAATTTTACTTCTGGATCTCAGTTCTATACCATTGATCTCAATACATCTGTCCTTATGCCAGTAACACACTATGTTGATCATTATAGTTTTGTAGTAAGTTTTGAAATTGGGAAGTGTGAGTCCTGCCAATGTATTCTTTTATAAGATTGTTTTGGCTATTCAGGGTCTCCTGAATTTTCATATGAATTTTAGGATCAACTTGTCAATTTCTGCAAAGAAACTGGCTAGGGTCTTGACAGGGAATGCACAGATCATCTGGGAGAAAATGCCGTTTTCATAACATTGAGACTTCCAATCCATGAACACGGGATGTCTTTCCATTAATTTAGATCTTCTTTAATTTCTTTCAACAGTGTTTTGTCATTTACAGTATATGGGTCTTCCACTTTTTGTTACATTTATTCCTAATATTTTATTTTTTAAAGCTATTGTAAATGGAATTTTCTTAATTTCTTGTTTTAATTGTTCATTGCTAATGTATAGAAATAAAACTTTTTTTAAAATGCTGTATTCTGCTACTCTACTGAACTTGCTTATTAATCTAATAGTGTTTTGTAGATTTCTTAGGATTTTCTATACAGAGTATCATGTCATCTGCAAATACAGATACTTTTACTATTTCTTTTACAATCTGGATAACTTTGGTTTCTTTTTATTGCTTAACTTCCAAAGATAGAACCTCTTGTAAAACGCCAAATAGAGAAATGATGAGAGTAGACGTCCTTGTCCTGTTCCTGATTTTAGGGGGAAACTGTCGGTCTTTTATTATTAAGTACCATGTTAGCTGTGTAGTTTCGTAGGTCAAGTAGAGGAAGTTCCCTGCTATTCTAGTTTGTTGGGCGTTTTCATGATGAAAAGGTGCTGGATTTGGCCAAGTGCTTTTTGGGGAGGCATCTATAGAGATGATCATGTGATTCCTGCCACTTATTCTATTAATACATTGCATTACATTAATTGATTTTGGGGTGTTGAACCAACCTTGCATTCCTGAGATAAATCTCACTTAATAATGGTGTATAATAGCTTTTATATGTTGCTGGATTTGGTATGCTAATACTGTGTTAAGGATTTTTGGTGGTGATACTGGTGTGTAGTTTTATGGACTAGTGATATTGGTCTGTAGTTCTGTTTTTTTGTGTCTTTGCCTGGTTTTGATTTTCAAATAATACTGGTTTCAAAGAATGGGGAAATCTTCCTTCTTTATCTTAGACAAGTTTGTGAAGAAATGGTATTAATTCTTTTAAAAATATCTGGTAGAAATCACCAGTGAAGACATCTAGCCATAGGCTTTTCTTTTTTGAAAGTTTTAAAATGGCTAATTCAATCTCTACTTGTTCTAGGTCGTATTAATTTCCTAGGGCTACTATATTATCACAAACTGTACTCTCTCGAAGCTCTGGAGTCTCGAAGTCTAGGCTCCTTCTGAAGGTTCTGGGAAGAGTCCTTCCTTGCCTCTTCCTAGCTTCTGCTGGTTTCCAGCAGTCCTTGGTGTTTCCTGGCTTGTGACAGCATAACACCAATTTTTTCCTCCATCTTTACATGCCCTTCTTCTCTGTTGTGTGTGTCTGTGTTTCCAACTCTCTCTCCTTATAAGGATACCAGTTATTGGATTTAGGGCCCACTTGAATCCGGTATGACTCCATCTTGACTTTATTACATCTGCAAAGACCCCATTTCCAAGTAAGGTCATGTTCACAGATACCAGGGGTTAGAACTTCAACATTATCTTTTTGGGGGGACACAATTCAACCTGCAACATACGTCTGATCAGATTTTCTGTTTCTCCTCAAGTCAGTTTCGGTAGTTTGTGTCTTTCTAGGCATTTACACTGATTTCATCTAAATTATCTAATATTTTGCATACATATTATCAACAGTATTCCCCTTATAATCTTTTATTGTTTATTGTTGTTTATTGTTGTAAGGTTAGTAGTGGTCTCTCCTATATTGCTTGTAATTTACTAATTTGAATCTTCTTTTTATCTTGCTCAGCACTAAAGATTTATCAATTTTATTGATCTTTTCATAGAACCAACTTTTGGTTTGATGATATTCTTTATTTTACTATTTCATTTATTTCTGCTCTACTCATGTCTTTATTTCTGCTTATTTATGATTTAGTTTGCTCTTCTTTTTCTAGACCCAAGGCGGACAGTTAGGGTATTGATTTGAGATCTTTTTCATTTAATGTAGGCATTTGTAGCTATAAATTACCTTTTAAGCACTGCTAGCTATATCTCCTAAGTTTTGGTATGTTTTGGTTTTGTTTTTATCCATCTCAAACTATTTTCTAATTTCCTTTGTGATTTCTTCTTTGATCTATTGGTTATTTAGAAATGCTCTGTTTGATTTCCACGTATTTGTGAATTCCTCACATTTCCTCTGTAACTGATTTCTAATTTCATTCCACTGTGATTGGAAAACATACTTTGTATAATTGCAATTCTTTAAAATTTATTTATTTTTTATGTCCCAGCACATGGTCTCTCCTGGAAAGTGTTTCATGTGCACTTGAGAAGAATGAATATTTTGCTCTTATTGGGCGGAGTGTTCTATAGATGCCTGCTAAGTTTAGTTGATTCATAGTGTTGTTCAAGTCTTCCATCTTTGTTGATCTTCTGCCTAGATGCTCTATTCATTACTGAAAGTGGGCTACTGATGTGTCCAACTATTATTGTTGAATTGTCTATTCCCCCCTTCAATTCTGTAGCATTTTGCTTCATGCATTTTGGGGCTCTGTTGTTAGAAGACAATACATTTATAGTTATAGACTGACCCTTTTCTCATTAGAAAATGTCCTTCTTTATCTCTAGTTCCCCAGCAGTGTGCAGCCTCTGACTGCACTTCTCAGAGGATGCTATCTTGAGCATGCACAGTCTCTCTGTCCACCAGGAATAACTATGAATTTAGCTCTTTGGCAGTTTTTTTTCTTGGGTCTCTCCTTTATAAGCTTCTGGTTGATCTGCCTATAGCGGTGTCACAAACCCAGCTGTTAGTCTCTACTAACTGTTCTACTGTTTTTACCACACCCTGGGGCATAAATTGCATTCAGTCTGATCCAACAAAAGTGGAGCCTCATTGCAGGGGCAGGGTGTTGCCAGCATTTGAGGCTTGCTCCAACCCCAGGAGGGCACTTCCTCTTTTTCCTGGTTCTCTCTTTTAAACGTCTAACTTATCTGCTATTTCACTTGTTGCTATTAGTATCATGGAGCTACCAGCCTCCTTTTAACTGTTCACCACAAAGATCTTCATTATTTTCAACATCTTTTCGCAAGCTCTGCTCCAAATAAAGTCAGTCTCCTTGGGAGAGCTACAGAGTTATCTGTTTTTAAGGCCTCCCTCTCCCTTAGGAAGAACCTTTGTGCCACTCTGCACAGGAACTGGGGGCTGCGACAGTGACCCAATTCTCTCAGAGTGACATCTGTGCTCTATGAGTGGGGGTGCCGGATGACTTGCCCCTCCTGGATGGAACTTCTGCGTTATGAATGAGGCCTGGCCCAGCAACTGGGGCCTACTATTCTCAGCCTGCTGTGCCTAGAGTAGACTTCCACTCACAGTAAAGGCTGAGTGAGGGAAGGGGGTCCCTACAGGTCTTTTGACCTCGCCTGCCTGCATGAAGGCTTCTGCAACAAGAATCTAGAGTGTATAAAAGAGGCCCACAGTCTACCCCTCCGGTTCAGAGTACAGCGTCCCTCAAACTGAGCTCAGGGAAGTGGGTCATGACTCAAATGTCACTGACTCTTGTTCTTACTGAGATTTACTAGATTTTTTTTTTTGAACAAATGATTCTCCATTTACTGTATGCCCTTAAGATAATTATTCCCTGAGTTTAAATAATTATTTTAAAATAATTTCACAAGTTAAATAGTTGTTTTGATTAAAATAATCCTAACCAAATAATGACCAAAGATGAAAAATATACCACAAAACCATATACTCTTTTCAAGTGCATCTGGCCACCAAGTTAAAAATTTATAGCAATGGTGCATAAACAAAATGTAGCTCATCCTCCCTCACTGTACTTAAGTACACCAAAATTAGTCAACAAGAACAAAAAAGTTCCTATGACACAGAGCTAAAAAAGCTAATACAATAGTCAGGAGATAGGAAGTTAAAACAATTCATGTCATTTCCCCTCCCTCATACATGAATTCTAAAAAGAATCATTATGTATGGTGTGGCAAAAAACAACAAAATGATGTGACATACTCTTCTGTAAATAAAAGGCCACTGTTCTTTGCATTTATTATCCCTATTTATTAAACAAGTTCTTGGCCCAGAACTAAATAGGAATAAAGCTTGAGATCAGAACTGGAATTTATATCACCTACGAGTTGCTTCCTTCACGATTCAGGAATTGGTCTACCTAGACTGGTTGGTTCATAGCCAGAGGTGATTCTGTCATATCAGAATCTACTGTGGGCTTGTTAAAAGCATACATGCCTAGAACATACTCCCAGAGCTTTTGATTCTGTACCTCTGGGGTAGGGAGTAGTCGTTATGTTTTTTAAATGCTCTCTCCTTAATAAGGAACTGAAAAAAAGCATCATCGGTATCATACTTTAAAAATTATTACATTTATAAAGTCTTTGTATTTGGGAAGGCAAACCCCACTTGTTATTTATATTTTCCAAAATGTCCTGGTTATTCTAGCTTTATTCTTTCAGACTGCATTTAAAATCACTCAGTCAATTCTGTTCCCACCACCACCAGCTCTCCAAAGAAGACATGTTTTGATCTGAATAGGATTATATTTAGAAAGTAATTCAGGAAGAAGTAACATCCTTAAAAATATTCAGTCTTCTCTTTTAGGAACTGCTTTACATTTATTTTAAAAATTAATGAATCTCAAAATTCTGTTGTTTATTCATATAGTTCCCACATATTTATTATTTTACATTTTTACTGTCATGAAAAGAATGTTTATTTTCTAACTGCTAGCGCTGGCAAAATGAAGAATGTATGCATATGTGCATGTAAAACTTAAAACTTAATTCTGTATACGGCTTTCAGGGGAAAGTGTAGGCCGTCTGTCTCCAGTTGCTATGTTCTCTGGTAGCCTCACCAGTTTATGTCAATTTTCCAACATCCTTTTAAGGGAGCTGTGAGACTAGTAGGGAGAGGTAGAGGAAAAGGGAGCTGCAGCGAGCCGTCAACACTTTGTGGTCTAATGACTCATCACCCAAAGCAGAAAAAAGATATACTGAATGGGCTGAGATCTTCAAACAGAAAAGACCTCCAATTCTTTCTTAAGCTTTTGGTTATCTCAAACTACATAATCCATGTAATATATTCTTTTATCTTTTACTACTTTTTGGGGAATGGCAAAGAAACAAACATCCAAAAGATGCTTCCAAATAAGTTTACAACTTTTCTCAACAACTTAAAGTACTATCTCTCTGTACTACTAGAAATGCTGAAGAAAATTCTTCAGGCTGAAGGGAAATGACACTACAAAGTTAAGAGAAATTAGAGATGATGTGAATAAAGAGGAGATAAACCATGATCATAAACTGGAAGGCTCAATGTTGTTAATGTGACAGTTCTCTCCAAACCGATCTATAGATTCAGTGCAATCCTAATCAAAATTCTAAAGGGCTTTTTTTTTTTTTTAAAGAATAAGCTAATTTAAAAATTTATATAAAAGGTCAAGGATCTAGATTAGCAAAGCAAGTCTGAAAAAGAAGGCAAAGTTAGGGGATTCATACTACTTGATTTCAAGATATAAAGATATAGCAATCAAGACACTGTGGTATTTATGTAAGGATAGACATACAGTTTAATGGCACAGGACAGAGTTCAGAAACACACCTACATGTATATGATCAACTGACTTAAAGATGCCAAAGTAATTCAATTTGGAGGGGGAGAGGAGCTCTTTTCAACAAGTGGTGCTAGCACTGGATTATCTTACAGAATATAATAAGCCTCAACACTTAACTCACAAACCATATACAAAAATTAACTAGAAATGGATCATAAATCAAAATATAAGAGTTAACATTACTAAACTTCCAGAAGAAAATATGCAATTTTCCTGTGTTTGATATTGGATTAGGCAAAGATTTCTTCAACAGGACAAAAAACCATGAATTTTAAGAGAAAAGACTGACAAGGGGTTTTAGACAGAATATAATTTTTTTTAAAACAGCTAAAGGTTTTACAGTGTTTCACATGGGTATGTATAGAGAAAGATGCTCAACATCACTAGTCATCAGGGAAATGAAAATTAAAATCACAATGAGATACTACTACAGACCAACCAGAATGGCTAAAGTTTAAAAATGTTGTCAAAATGTGGAACGTTGGAACTCCCAGTACATTGCTGATAGAAATGCAAAACGTTTCAGTCACTTTGGTAAAACGTATGATAGTATTTCATAGGGTTAAATATACAATTACAATACTACCTAGTAATTCCAATTCTAGGTATTTATCCCAGAGAAATGAAAATATATGCCCAAAGACTATGTGAATAAGCCTAACAGTCAACATCTGGAAACAATTCAAAGTCTATTAAAAAAATGAATGGATAAACAAATAGTGGCATATCCACGCTACAGAGACCTACTCAGCAACAAAAAGGAACAAAACATCATATACAAAATCAGGAATGAATATTTTAAAATTGTGCTAAGTGAAAGAAGTCAAAACCGAAAGACTACATATCTATAATTCCTATTATAGAAAATTCTAGAAAGAAAACTACAGTGATTGCCTGGGTCTGTAGGTCCAATAAAGGGATTGATTACAAAGGGGCATGAGAAAACGTTTTAAGGTGAGGAAACTGTCCTGTACCTTGACTGTGCTGGCAGTTATCAACTGTATACAATTACCAAAATCCATTAATCTGTACTCTAAAATGGATTTATTTTATTGTGTATAAATATTACCTCAATAAAAATAATTAAAAATAGGTTTAAGGGGCTTCCCTGGTGGCGCAGAGGTTGAGAGGCCGCCTGCCGATGCAGGGGACGTGGGTTCGTGCCCCGGTCCGGGAAGATCCCACGTGCCGCGGAGCGGCTGGGCCTGTGAGCCATGGCCGCTGAGCCTGCGCGTCCGGAGCCTGTGCTCTGCAACGGGAGAGGCCACAGCAGTGCGAGGCCCGCGTACCGCAAAAAAAAAAAAAAAAAAAAAAAAAAAGGTTTAGGGTATTAAAGATGCTAGATACTGAATATATCACTGAATTGTGACTCCTGAACTAACCATCTGAAATCAAAGAAATGATTTTTACTTACATTTTCAGAGTCACAAAGAAATGTGACACATTTTCAAAAACTCATGTGAATATCTTTCTCCTCAAGCAAGCATACTTTTAGGTTAAAAAACAGTATCTTTTACTTGCCATCCACTTTTTTGCACAGTATTCTGAATAGGTATGTCAGTGGCCATGAATTGCTGGCATTTTGATTTTTTTTGCTTTATCCTTAGATATAAATGAAGATAAGGAGGCTGATTATTGCCCAACATCTGGTCTTTGTTAATGAAGCTGTATGTAGATTGGACAAAAAATAGGTGTATACGTTAACAGTTCCTCACCAAAGGAACCAGATTCTCCCTACGAAAATGGAATCCAGTACTGGAACACAGAAAAGACCCAAAATGAACCCAAAATATCCTGTACCAGAAAGTAAGAAAGGGTTCAAAAAATGATGGGGACATGTCAAAAATGACATAGGTTAACTTGAAGGGGTTCCCACTAACCAGATCTTGGACACTAGATGATAACCTATTGAATAGAATAAGAATCTTGACTCCAAACAAATAGAGGGAAAGAGAAAGCTTTTCCTCACAGTGTAAAGCCAACTAAACAATGTGAAAGAAATAACGGAGTTAGAAAGATCACTATTTTCAAATAATTGGAAAAATAACTTATTCCAGCAAGAAACTACCATCAATACTAAAACTGAAATGATGAAAGTTTGACGAGGAAAAAAATACATTGTCTCAACTTATCTGTGTACAAATTACTTATTAATCACAAGGGCAAAAATAGTAACATATCAGTGGACAAACCCAGTGGACATCAACCTTGCCAAGGTTAACATCACCTACTAAACTGACAAGAATACATCACTTACTTAATATTCTTGCTAAAAGATCATGACCTGAATTTAATCATGAAGTAACAATCTGAAAACCTAAATTGAGAGACATTCTACAAAATGAATGACGTGCACTCTTCAAAAATGTAAATGTCACTAAGAAATAAAAGGCTGAGGAACCATCTAGTTCAAAGGAGCCTGAACAGTAGTGAAAATCAAATTCAATGAGTGATCTTAAATTGGATTTTTGGACTAAACGAGTGGGTAAAAAACTATTAAAGTAATTGGGACAATTGGTAAACTTTTAACGAGATTCATAGATTAGATATATATCAAAGTAACTTTCTGATTTTTGGTAACTGTACTGTGTAGTTAAGTAAGTGGACATCCTTATTCTTAGGAAACAGAGAAATAAACATGAAAATATTTAGGAGTAAAGAGGTATGAAGGGTATGATGCCCATAACTTATTCTCATGTGGTTCAGGAAAATGTGTGTGTGTGTGTTACATGTAGTAGCTATGACAGAGAAAGAATGAGAATGAATTAAGGCAAATGTGGCAAAATGTTAAATGGTGATTGGCACATGAAAATTTCTGTGCTATTCTTTTAACTTTTTTATAAATGTGAAATTATTTGAAAGTTAAAAGTTTAAAGAAGTAGGTTGGACAAATGCTGAATCTTACTTTTCTTCTACAAGCCAAATCTCCCTTGTTCCTCTCCCACCCTCTTCTCTATAATCCTAGCTGTTCTGCCATTAAATTATATTTGCTTGTGTTGTTGCTCTGATACACAGAGGAAGAATAACAAAGAGAATAGTAAGTAGGATATGGAAGTTAATAACTTTCAGCATTCTCTTAATCTCAACAACCTGATGAAGATATTCAAAACAGAATAAAACATTTTCTGTCAAGGGCCAGATTAGTAAATATTTTAGGCTTTGCAGGCCACATACAGTAACATATCTTTTTTCCTCCTCCAAAACCACCTCTTTAAGCTTGCAGGCATTACAAAACAGACTGTGGGCTGGATTTGGAAATAGGTCACAGCTTTCTGACCCCTGATAGAATTATTAAATTTCTCTAAGAACTATACAAAAGTAGCTCTACTGATCCCTGAAAATAGCAAGGACATTACTGAATAAATGAAGCAACAAAATTATATCAGCATGGTAGTTAGTTCTCAGGGCAATAAACAGTTAATAAAGTTAAACTTTAAACAAAAAATAAAGATTAACATTTCTTAAAGTTTCTTTTGTAACTCTAAAGTTTATCACCTTTGAGTTTGGGTTGGGGGGGATAAGAATGGGGAAGGTCACTTACATAGCTGCAGATTTTCTTTTTAAGAGATAACACCTCAGGAAAGGAAATAAAAGAAAAAATAAGTTTCACCTGGTAAAGGTAAGATGGCCTACATTTAAGAAGTATGATACAAAACTGAAGGGGTGACATCTTAGAGCTGTTCCTGTCTGAATTCAAGACCATTCCCACGCTGTACTGGGATTCTCCAAATTTAAATGGTATTTTTTAAAAATTCACACCATATAGTATAGAAAATCTGGGAATTAGAAGCATATGTATGCGTGCAGGTTTTGTAATAATTATGTTAGAAAGGCCTATGTGGGTAGAACATGGGCCTATAGCTATAGTCATGTCCGCTACCCATGGCTTACTGACATTTCAAGCAATGAGCTAGAAAGAGCTGGCAAGATGTAACTCATTGATTTAAATACCACTCTCCTATGTCTTATTATTTTAAATGCCAGCAAGTCTTAGGGAAAATGGCTCCACCATGTTAAATGCTTATACTCTTTAAGGTCAGTTACCTAAAAAGAAACCTTCTTACTTCGTGTAAATTATTACTTTTTACATTAACCAAGTATGAATTGTTGTGCTTAATACAATGTTTACTGTATGTCAATGTTACCTTCAATTTTGTTAAGTAGACCAACAGGTTAAAGAATAGGAAAACAACAAAGTTTGAAGCCTGAATACATATCAAGAGTTAAATAGGTATTAAAAATGTACAACAAACTTACCACGAATGACTCTTACCAGTACATATAATTGTTACTACTGTACTTGGAAATTAAGCCTAAAGTGCAAGTACCAAATGATTATTATTACCATTATACTTAATGTACCAGTATCTATAATCAGCACTTACTGTTATAGTTTTCCTTCCATTACACATGTATGGTTTTTTTTTTTTTTTTTTTTTTTTTTTTTTTTGCGGTACGCGGGCCTCTCACCGCTGTGGCTCCTCCCGTTGCGGAGCACAGGCTCCAGACGCGCAGGCTCAGCAGCCATGGCTCACGAGCCCGGCCGCTCCGCGGCATGTGGGATCTTCCCGGACCGGGGCACAAACCCGTGTCCCCTGCATTGGCAGGCGGACTCGCAACCACTGCGCCACCAGGGAAGCCCACATGTATGGTTTTTAAAACATTAAAAGGCAAATGCAAGCCGCCCCAGTCAATAACAAGTGTTTCTTATATCCTTCCACTAGTTGGAAATTAAAAGTTTATACTATTCCAATTATCATCCACAACCCAATTTCAATCAGAAGACTTCCTGAATTTCTAATCTGCTCTCAGTAATGACTGTGGGTTTCCTTAGGTGCCCAAGACCACTATAAACACAAGGATATCCAACTTCACATTGGAGGTAACAGTATTACAAAGCCTAGCTGAGGGTAATCCTGCCTTTTTCTAAACTCCTATAGCACTTTATATATGCTGCTCTCACAAAACTAGTTTTATATAACCTGTATTGTATTTATTTATATATAAATATTTCTTACCTCCTCCACTAGACTACAGATTTCTTGAAAATAGCATCTGTGGCTAAAACTTTTAATTATTCATAGTACCTTTATTTCAACCACAGTGGCTGGTGCCTTTTGACAAAATAAGTGTGAAGTATACAGTTGTTCATTTTAAATTCAGAAATAAGGAATTGAGGAAATCTTTTAAAAGAAAAAATAAATCTAAGAAAGAAAAGGGCAAAGATTTAATATTGTTAAAATGTCAATACTGCCCCAAATCATTTACACATTTAATGTACCCTCCATCAAAATTCCAATGGTGTTTTTTGCAGAAATACAAAAATCCATTCTAATATTCATATGGAATCTCAAGGGACTCCAAAAGCCAAAACAACTTTGAAAAAGAGAAAAAAGTTGGAGGTACCACACTTTCTAATTTTAAAACTTATTACAAAGCTACAGTAATCAAAACAATATGGTACTCGGTTGTTTACATATCTTGGCAATTGTAAATAATGTTGCAATGAACATGGAGTGCATATATCTTTTCCAATTAGTTTTTGTAATCTGTGGATAAATACCCAAAGTGGGACAGCTGGATCATATGGTAGTTCTGTTCTTAATTTTTTTGAGGAATCTCCACACTGTTTTCCATAGTGGCTGTACCAATTTACATTCCCACCAACTGTGTATAAGGGTTCCCTTTTCTCCACATCAATGAATGGATAAAGAAGATGTGATATATATATATATATATGTATATGTGTATATATATATATATGTATGTATATATATAATGGAATATTATTCAGCCATAAAGAGATGAAATCTTGCCATTTGTGACAACATGGATAAAACCTGAGGGTACTAAGCTAAGTAAAATAAGTCAGATGGAGAAAGAAAAATATCATGTGTGGAATATAACAAACAAAACCAAAAGACCAAAATAATGAACAAACCAAACCAAACACATGGATACTAAGAACGGTGCGGGGGAGATAAAGGGTATCAACTGTATGGTGATTTTTGGTGGTGAGCATGCTGTAGTGTATATATAAAGTAGAAATATAATGTGCACACATAAAACATATAATGTTATAAACCAGTTATGTCAATTAAAGATAAATTTAAAAAAACCAATATGGTACTGACATAAAGACAGACACATAGAATAATGGAATAGAATAGAGAGTCCAGAAATAGACCCTCACATATATGGCCAAACGATTTTTGACAAGGGTGCCAAGACCATTCAACGGGGGAAAAGACCAATGGCGTTGGGAAAACTGGATAACCACATGTAAAAAGCATAAAGTTGGATCCTTACCGTATAACATACAAAAATAAACTCAAAATGGGTAAAGACCTAAAACTATAAAACCCTCTGAAGAAAACATAGTGGGAAAAGCTTCATAACATTGGATTTGGCAATGAGTTTTTGGATATAACACCAAAAAAACAGGCAGCAAAAGTAAAAACAGATGAACTGGTTTACATCAAAATTTTAAAAGCTTCTGTTTATCAAATGACATAATCAACAGAGTGAAAAGGCAACCTACAAACTGGGAGAAAATATTTGCAAATCATATATTTGATAGGGGCTGAATATTCACAAAGAACTCCTACAACTCAACAACAACAAAACTTGATTTAAAAATGGGGAAGGTGGGCTTCCCTGGTGGCGCAGTGGTTGAGAGTCCGCCTGCTAATGCAGGGGACACGGGTTCATGCCCCGGTCCGGGAAGATCCCACATGCCGCGGAGTGGCTGGGCCTGTGAGCCATGGCCGCTGAGCCTGCGCGTCCGGAGCCTGTGCTCCGCAATGGGAGAGGCCACAACAGTGAGAGGCCCGCATACCGCAAAAAAAAAAAAAAAATGGGGAAGGTACTTGACAGACATTTCTCCAAAGATGATAAACAACCAACCAACAAACACATGAAAAGATGCTCAACATCACAAATTATTAGGGAATGCAAATTAAAACCATAATGAGATACCATCTTCCATCCATTAAGATGGCTATGTAAAAATAAAAAATAAACAAAAAGTAACAAATGTTGGCAAGGATGTGGATAAACTGAAATCCTTACGCACTGTTGGTGGGAATGTAAAATAAATGGTGCAACTGATGTGGAAAAAGTTTGGTGGTCCCCCAAAAAAGAGAACTACCATATGATCCAGCAATTCTACTTCTGGGTATTTATCCAAAGGAAACAAAAACACCAACTCAAAAAGATGTTCACTGCAGCATGAATTACAATAGCCAAGATATGGAAGTAACCTAAGTGTCCGTAGATATATGAATGGATAAAGAAAATGTGGTCAGTCCAACTATTTATACACACACACACACACACAAACACACACTGGAATAATACTAAGCTTTTTATGGAAATCTTGCCATTTGTGACAACATGGATACACCTTTAGGGCATTATACTAAATAAGTCAGACAAAGACAAATATTGTATGATCTCACTTTTATGTGGAGTCTAAAAACAAAACAAAACACCTGAACTCATAGAGAACAGACTGGTGGTGGTGGAAGGGTGCAAAATGGGTGAGGGTAGTCAAAAAGCACAAACTTCCAGTTGCAAAATCAGTAAGTTTTAGGGATGTAATGTGCAGCATGGTGATTGTAATTAATAATGCTGTATTAAAGGGACTTCCCTGGTAGCAGAGTGGTTAAGAATCCTCCTGCCAATGCAGGGGACACGGGTTCGAGCCTTGGTCTGAGAAGATCCCACATGCTGCGGAGCAACTAAGCCCATGTGCCACACTACTGAGCCCGCGTGCCTAGAGCCCGTGCTCCGCAACAAGAGAAGCCACCGCCATAAGAAGCCCACGCACCGCAACGAAGAGAGTAGCCCCTGCTCACGGCAACTAGAGAAAGCCCACGTGCAGCAACGAAGCCCCAGCGCAGCCAAAAATAAATAAATAAAATAAATTTGTAAAAAACAAAATACTGTATTATATATTTGAAAGTTGCTAAGAGAGTAAATCTTAAAGTTCTTATCACAAGAAAAAAAAACTATAACTATGTGTGGTGATGGATGTTAACTAGACTTACTGTGATGATCATTTTGCAACATACACAAATACTGACCATTATGTTATACACCTGAAACCAGTAAATTATATTTCAATTATACCTCAATTAGAAAAAAAAAATAATAACCAAAAAATGGTTTCAAAAATGCAATGCTGGGCAACGCAATCTTATTTTCTTGAAACTATCTTTTTTTTGTTGCTGGTACAAGCAGAAAACTCCAAGTAGCAATTCAAGTGAGAGGAATAAAGTTACTATAGCCTATTCCTCCTTGTTATTTTTTTAAAACACTGCCTTCATAGTTGAGAGTTCCTCACTGTTCTTTGCCCTCAGTGTGAGCAAGTCAATTAGCCAGGATTCTTATACGTAGGCATTCTTGCCTCGCTGAATTCCTGCCAACTGTTAACACCTACAGTTACACTGACTATATTCTAACTTCAATAAGAATCTCTCATCACCGTTCAGTAACTAATTTCTTGTTGGTTCTTGCCTTCTTCAACTGTTCCCTCCTTTTAATAACTAATTTCTTCCTCTCCTCCGGTTTCTTTTCTTTCAAGAGTATAAATATCATGTGTTTCCCCCTCCTCCCCAAAATATCTTTACTTAAACCAACTGCCCATTCCTTCTGTGGTCCTGTTTCCTTCATCATCCCTGACACTGACAACTTTTCAAACTAGTAGTCTATATCCGTTTCTTAACTCCCACACCACTCACTTATTCATTAACCCTGTCAGACTTACAGTCTGGCTCCCACAACCAGTGTTCTTGAGAAGCTATTCTCTCAAAGCCCAATGGAGTATGTTTGGGGGTACTTCCTCAACCCATTTAGGGTCCATTTTAGGAAATGGCATAGAAGTCCGTATCAGAGCAACAAACGTGACAATCCATCTCCCTACTTATCACCCAGGATGGGGCCAGGAAGATGTCTGATTCAAGATGGGCAACCCATTTATTCTATGATTCTACCTTCCTTTCAATCTGATTCTTCTTACTTTCTAAAACGAAGGTTTTCTTCAGTTTTCACTATTTTGCGCTTTACCTCTCACCAAAGATCTCACCTGCTCAAATAAACCAATCACTGTATGTATTCAGGAACACTCCAAATATGTATTCAGCTCCGACCTCTTCTTTCAACTCAATTTCCACAACTGTCTCCTGGACACTTCCAACTAAATGCTTACTTTCATCGCAAACTGCTTCCAGCAAATAACCTCATTACCCTCACCATAAAAATTGGCCACTACACCTTTCCCCGTCTTACTTCTCAACCTCTGTTAATTCACCATGCTAAGTCAACCTGGCTTAGAAAGCCTAACATCAGTATCACTTCACTCTCCCTTATCTATACATTTATGTAATCATTAAGTTTCAGCGATTTTTTATTCTAGATTTTCTACATACATCCCTTCCTTATGCATCTGGCACAGCCAAGACCCTAGTTCAGGCTTATTTTCTGGATGATTACAAGAACCTCTTCTAATTTTCTCTCCATTACATCCTAAAAATAACTATCAAATTAACTGTTCTAAAACACAGATCCTTTTAAGGTTCATGTTGAATTTGATCTCCTTGATTAAGCAAATTCCAGTGGCATCTGCTGCACCTCTCAACTGCTACGTACTTATATTTTCTTGTGTTATCTACTACCTTTTCAAATATTACATATGAGAACGAAGGAGGGAATTTTACTCTCAATATCAGAGCTCTGACTCTGGGCAAGCAGGATGGAGGATTTAAGTCTCCCTAATTTAGATCTCCTTTAATTCCATTAGCCACCCATGGTCTCACCAACATTCTATAAGCAAGGAGGGATCCACTTTTTACTTCTTTGGTATACTCTCTGGTTTATCACAGAACCAGACACTCAATAAATCTGCCAAATGATCAGTATGATAAGTATATTGGTTAACTCTAACCGCATAAAACTGTATACAGTTAATCTCCGATTAATGGTTTCTCCAAGTCTGTATGTTTGTTTTAGGGGGGAAAAGTCCACAGATTGGGAGTATATATTAAAAAAACACAAAACACACACACACACTAACTGCCCCCGCCCCCAAAAAAACCTCTTTGATATTTAATCTTGGATGAGCACTGATTCACTGTGTCAAGTGGTTTTCCTGAATCTTTTAAAATAATCTATAAAAGGCCTCTGGAAACACAACAAGGTTCGGTCTTGCAATTTAGATTTGTACAATTAACTGAGCAAGTAGTTAATCGTGTACTAATTTGTGGTATCCATTTAACTCTACCCTGTATCTATTTAAGTCTCACAAGTAAATAACCCTTAAACTTCTCATATTTGTTTCTTCTTTCTCAGTCTTAATAGATAGGCACTATATTGATACATTTTTCTTCCACAGTTCCTTTTATGTAATAGGTACTATGAATACTTACTGAGTTGTGGTACTCTGGGACAAGATGACAGACAAGTCATTATCTAGCAGCACTGAATATGCCCAAACTAATAATTCAACACAAATACATGCTGTAGAATACAATGAGAAAATAATAACTAGATTTAGTATCTGCTCTTACTATAAATTTCAATGTGCTAAAATAGAAATAAAAATTAAAATGTTAGAAGGATATATCTAAACTTCTAATTAGTGTATACTCACAAAACAGAGGAAACTATGAAATGTTCACAGTAAACACATGACAGACTAATGAAATCTATCTAGTTACATGATTCCTGAGGGTAGATGGGCACTGAAAGAGATCTATAATGTGACTCTAGTCTTATCGCTGGTTACTTACAAAAATAAATGCTCTGCTCCACCCAAGATGTGCCCCTCCTGTGTCTGCCTATCCAGACCTATGTATTCTTCAAAAATGCAGCTCAAGTCCCACCTTCTTAAAACATCCTCCTAATATGCTAGTCAAATACTGAACTTACTAACAGTCTTATAATAAACTTAAGAGCATAAACATTTTATATTTTTGTACAACATCCCATCTTACATTATCCTTAGTTACTAAAACATCCATGCTCTTTACTCTATAATTGCTATCTCTACTCTATCCATGTACAAGAACAGCCATTACTACAGACTGATTCATTGCTTAGAATTAGTCCATTTTTAGGGATATGAAATAATGAAAGTAATTTTTAATTCTTCCCGTCTCTCCAATACTCTCTCACTACTATTGGATCAGCTCTTCATACTATCAACACGATCCTACAATTAATAAAAGCCTCACAAGACGGTTTCTAACAGATATAGAAAGAAATACAGATGTATGTATACATATATTTAAGTAAACATACATACTTCCTAGCTCAGACAACTGACGAGGCCTAGAAGCAGTGATGTTCTAGTACCAATGAGTATACCTAGTACCTTGCTTTCTTATACAATTTTCTAAATAAAAGAAACTAGGATTCCTTGTGGAAATCCAGGGTTGGGACAGGGAAAGCAAAGATAAGTTGTGGAATATTTTTTGGTGCCAAAAAGTAAAGAAATGATAGAAACATGTTTAAAAAAAAAAAAAGATGAAGAGCCGAACTGAATGGGCTCTCAATGGCCAAATCCAGAACAATTCAAACTACAAAATAAACAATGATTGTAATAAATTATAACCAAAAGAACAAAATAAGAATATGTAAGTCCATATTGATGGGTAAACAAACAAAAACATAAATAGAGAAGGGAAACCTCTTCCTTACAGTAGGTTTCCAGCTAATAGAGATTGAAGAAATAATACAAATAGAAAGTCATCATCTGGTAAACACCATACTAGTAATTTTTTCAGGCAAGATTCATCAATTGATGCTAAAATTAATGTATGATGAGAAACTAGTATGATGAGAAAAAGATACTTATAAAATCTCAAAGTACGTCTCCACGATTTCCACAAAAGGGAAAAAAACAGAAACCTTACAGTAGAGAAAACTGGCAGACACCATCTTAACCAAGTGATCAAAGTAAACATCACCATGTGCTTCCCAATATGGTGCACTAAGGATGACACAACATCAATTCTGTAGAGTTCTTGCCAAAAATGCATAACCTGAATTCAATCATGAGGAATCATCAGAAAAACTTAAATTGAGGGGCATTCTACAAATCAAATTGCCAGCATTCTTCAAAACTGTCAATGTTATGAAAGGCAAAGAAAAACTGAGAACTATTCCAGACTAAAGGAGACTACGGAGACATGACAACTAAATACAAAGTGTGATCCTAGATTGGCTCCTGGACCAGAAAAATGACATTACTGGGGTAACTGGTGAATTCTGAAAGGCTTGCAGATTATAGTACTGTATCAATGTTAATTTCTTGATTTTTTATAACTGTACTATGGTTACATAAGATGTTAACATTTGGGAAACCTGGGTAAAGGGTACAGAGGAATTCTTTTTATTATTTTTGCAACCGTTTTGTATGTCTAAAATAATTTTAAAAAGAAGCTAAGAAAAAGTAAAAAGCCTCATGAGTGAATAATACACAGAGAACGTTGTATATATTCTTGGCACATGTAAGCACTCACAACAGTTAGCTATTACTATTATAATTCTCCAACTTTATTAAGCATGCTGACTTCTTAGTTCCTCATTTAGTAAATATTTTAGCATGTCTACTACATGCCTAACAAACAGGAAAGGAAGGAAAGGAAGTAAAAGCCAAGCAAGGCAGGCAGGCAGGCAGTGACTCCTAGCACATCTGAGACTGGCTATTTCAAATATACCCATGCCCATTTACACTCTTACTCTCTCCCCCTTTCCAACTGAGTAATCCCAAATGCTTCTTAATTCTTAATTGATCACTTTCCATGTTCGTGTTTCTAGTTTTGTTATCAAAATGCATGTATTCTAAAAACATGGATCAAATCCCAGCTATGTGACTCTGCCCATAACTTAGTCTCTGTGACCCTTCCCATATCTTTATTTGTAAAACTGGGATGCCTTTAACCAACTTTATAGCATTGTTGTGTAGACTAAATGGAAACAAAAGTAAATGACACAGTATATGCTCAAAAAAAATGTTAGTTGTCTTTCCCTTACAAAATATATTTTCTAACTGCTGAAGTGTAGATGAACAATTGTTTTACTAATTTCTAGCTGAATACTTGTTATATTTTCCAAAGATGCAACTTCATTTTTCACCTAGATATTTTAAAAAGTAAATATAAATAATGTATTTACTTTATCCATTGTAACAGCATCCAATGAAAATCCAATTAACTAAAAAATATGCATAACCTCCATCTCATCCCCAAATATCAGACCAGTATTTCTAACAGCTTTTCCAAACATTATCTAGACATCTCGGCATGCCAACCCCAACTTAAGATTCCAATATTGTGCTCTATGCTGCCACCTCTTGGCTGTTACCATTCTCTCCACATATTTCTTCTATTTTTGGAATCTTAAGTCAGCCAAGCCTCAACCCAATGGATACATTTAATTTCCAGATTCTAGTGCTTCTCAGATAAGATGCTCCAAGTGCCTGCAAAGAGTTTCAACAAAATCACTTTAAATCTAACACAACTAAAGCTATACACCTGACAAGTTATATATTCTAGGCTCTCTCTTCCTATTTTCCATAGACATGGCTGTCTCTGAAAAAAATAAATGCCCAAGACAGGTAGTGAAATGCCTAATGGAGAAAACCAGTTTTCCCAGATCTAGGTGGGTTTTCAAACAGAAATATTCTTCCTAATTAGAATACTAACTAAAAATTATAGAACTACGAACAGTAAGAACAGCTGCTACATGGTTAAATGCTACATGGTTCCATGCGTTGCTATTTCTGTTTTCTTCTAAAAATATTCATGCAATATTTTATCCTCATATAGCAATGGAAAGCTCAATCATATTACAAGACTATACTGTACTCAATTATTGAACATAGAAAGGCTTTCCTCCCAAACCAATTCTGAAAGAAAGGTAATTAATCATTGGCTCCTTCTATGCTACCAAAATGCCTATTAAATAACTTGTTCAATAGACAGTCACAACACATATGTGTGTGCACGCACACACACACAGACACACACAGTTTAAAATGATGAACTTTAACTTCATTGGTAGCTGCTTAATCTTCTGGTCTGTTTCAAACCATAGTAAATTTCAAAACACTTTACTCATTAATTCAATAAAAACAGAGCATCCTGGATAGTCACAGCAAAAACTTTTTCATGTACTTGAGCAAGAAAAAGATGCCACAAAAGAAGAACGTTAAGAAGCTCTTAAATTGGCTTTGATTTTAAAGCAACTTTCCAACAATGGCAAATAATGGTAGAGTGGTCATATGCAGGGGTACAAAGAAGCATGTCATGTTTCATGATCTTCAGAGGTTGACAGTGTAGTCAGGAACACAAGATTCAAACACAGAAAAGGATAAACAACAAAAGGCAGAATATTACTTGACAAATAACTGGTATAATATTTACTACAACAGTGTGAAGGGTGGAAACAGCAATAAGAGCAGAGGTGTACCATTAATAAGAAAGGGGAGTCAAGGTAAGAGTAAGAGCAAGGGGAATTTCAAGCTATAAAGAACAACGGGTATGCAATGCTGTAGTTCAAATGGTAAAAGCATGTTGTTTAATACAAACGATCAGACCAGTTTTGCATGGAAGACTAGTGGGGTAGCATTAGAACGAGAAGTGGACTGACCTGTGGAGGGTACTGAGGCACTGAGCATGAGGCTAATGAATCCCAAAGATAATTGTAAAGTCACTGGAGACTGAGTGCAGGGTAACATTTCCACACCATTGGAGGTGTGAGGGTCAGGAGGAGGTAGGGAGGAGAGGGGTTTAACCATGTAGCAGTGTTTCACACACTGAAGAAAACTAAGAGACCAATCATGTTATTTCAGCAGTCCAGAAATAATGCTAACGGTCTGAACTATGGTGATGACTGTAGAAAGAAAAAGAATGGAAGAACTGATAAAACCTGGTCAATGATTTGAAGTTAGAAGTATACAGGGGAGAGGAAGGAATTAAAAATGTTTCCAAAGCTTTAAAGCAGGGAACAGAAATACCATAAAAAGAAACACAAGAGAGTAAACCATTATTAATAAATGTTTCCAACAACTGAAATGTTTCTAAACCAAAATTCTTTTTATGTTTAACACAAAGAAATAAAACAACAGAAATGCAAAGGTACAGCCAATTTTTACAACTGAACACAAACAGCATCCATGCTCATATATTATGAAGAAACATACTAAAGCATAAACCACAGTCCATCATAAATCTACATGAATTAATAACTACTTGATCCAGATCCATGTTACTGTACGAATGACTCCCATTACGTGAATTACCATACATTTCATATTTAAAATAAACACAACAGTTTGAGACCTAGTTCATTATTCTGCCTAGTGAACTAAATAAATAGAACAATGCATGATGGGATACAGATTTCTCAATAGGCTAATCAACAGACTAGAAACAGTCTAAATTGCAAAACTGAGTTACTATCAAATCCTTTATGAATAAATATGGAATCAGCACTCCTACAAATCCTCCAACAAAGTAACCAAATTTTGGAAAAATAAAAACTATAAAATACCACACTAGACAAGTTTCACAAGTTTCTTGGTTACCTTTACTTTATCTCTTCTCAAGCAACAGAACAGACAATTTTCATCAAAAGTCCAATCGGAAATGCTTTCAGGTTCACAGTCTGCAAAAATAGTAGGAATAACAAATTAACAGTTACAAAAGAGGATTTTTCAGGAAACAAATGAGAACTAATTTCAAAAATAGTATTTATTTTAACAACAAAAACATCCCTCACTAAGTAGTAGACAAATTCCTTATTTGCAATAATTGCTCACTAGTTAATACACCTTATTCACACATATATCTGCATTATCAACCACACACAAAAAGATGCTTAAATGGATATAGCTTCAACCCACATAAAACTGTGAATAAAAAGGAGAAGGAGACTGGGGCTTAAATCACCAAGGTATCATTTATGTCACCAGGAAGAATTTGAAATGGCAAAAAAATTCTGAATACCTTTAAATAAACTGAGATCTTTTAATAATGCAGGTCCAAACAGCCCTTCAAGAATACTTTCAAACCCTAAAAGGATGAAAAAAAATCCATTATTACAATAATATTCCCTACAGTAAATTTAACCTTGTTGCATGAAAAAACAATGGTGTTTTCTTCCAATTCTCAAGGACCTCCAGATTATTACTGATGGGATGCTGAGGAGAGTATATGACCAATCTAAAGGGAGCATTTGCATTTTTGTCAGTGAATAACACTCAATACAAATTCAGAGCCCATTCCAAGACAATACAAAACAACAGTAGAAATAACCAATGAAGGAATGGAATGATGAGATCTCTTACTATCTTACAAAATTCCAAATACCTCTTTACATAAACTTTCAAACCTCATTTTAAAAAGCACCTTCCCCAACGAAAGAGTCAAACTGCTTCAAAATTTCCAATGTTCTGGGTTAATCTAAATGGCATGTTTCTGAATATGAACTGAGATAATAGACTCTTCAATCTAACAGTATTTTTTAAGAAGGAAAATCCTAACTGAAAACAATATCTATATCACATGCACACACAAAAAAGCCCATTTTAAATATTATAAAAGAAAAAGACTTCTGTAATTAGTTCACACTACCACAGTAACTACTCACTGGTTCCTTTATGAAGCTAGAACCCACTAGTTACACATACAAAAAGAAAGAGAGAGAGAGAAAGAGAATTCAAATATACCTATACATAGATGTTTAAACTATTACCACTCTCAATCAGTACAAAGTAGAAAATGAGGGGACTTCCCTGGTGGTCCAGTGGTTAAGAATCCACCTTCCAACGCAGAGGACGCAGGTTCAATCCCTGGTCACGGAAATAAGATCCCACATGCCACAGGGCAACTAAGCCCACGTGCTGTAACTACTCAGCCTGCGTGCTGTAGAGCCTGTGTGCCACAACTAGAGAGCCCACGCGCCACAACTACTGACCCACGTGCCACAACTAGAGAGCCTGCGTGCTGCAACTACTGAGCCAGCATGCCACAACTAGGAAGAAGCCCGCGCACTGCAATAGAAGATCCTGCGAACCACAACTAACACCCAACACAGCCAAATAAATTTTTTAAATATATTTTTAAAAATTCCTTTAGAAAGTTCTAAAAGAAAAAAGTAGAAAATGAAAACAAAACCTTTTCTAATTTTTTATCTCAAATGTTGCTGATTAACTCAATGAAAAACAATGTAAAAATATCTTTGCCATCTTGCTGTTTTCTATAGGTTATTAAGAGTAAGGAGGAAAATGCAAAAGAGAATCAAATTGTACCTTTATACAACATAATACGTAATTCATTAGTGCAGCAGTTCCCAAATTATGTATCATGGACCTCATTAGGAGCTCAAATAATTACAAGAGGTCCATGAGTCCATGTCCTTTTAAGCATGACCTTTAGAAAGGTCTTGTGCATTCAGTGTACATACAACTTTTCAAATGCACACAAATATTACTGCAATTAAGAAAATATATGAAGTGTTACTGAATTCCTAGTAGTTTGGGGCACTATGTATTTTGTCACATAATGTATTATCACCTAAGGGTTTATAATTTATTTTTAATTGTTAAAAAAGCACTCTTACGTTCAAAAGTGAGGGAACTACTAATGTAAAAATACTATAGCCAGGTGGATACATGAGGTCCACAAACAGGGACACTTCCTAACCACAAATACAATCACCATAAAGGGTTTGGAAAGTAAGAGAGTAGAAAAGATGGTCCCTAGAAATAGTATTTTACCTGGTTGTAAGAGTAACATTGTAATGTAAGGGATTTCTTTGCCCTTAATATTAAGCCATCATTTTCAATAGGGTAATCCCTAGAGTTTGTATCATCTGCACTGTAGTTAGAGAGTTGGTTTTTCTAAATTATTTTCATGATTTCTAGATTCTAGATTTTTCATTTATTATTAAGGATTAATCGTTTTTCAACTCTCCTTAGTTCTTCCCATCAAAATAATTCCAAGGACATCAGCAAAACCAAACTACCCATTCAAGCAAATGGGAGGTATCTATCCTGTTTATTGTTTGCCTACTATAATTAAAACACTGTCCACTAAATTACTATGTCCTCTCTTCCCTACACTAGGGAGAAGAGAAAGTGTTGGGCTAAGGGTTTTGAGAGTGGGGAGGTGGTGATGAGGGAATGAGAAAGAATTGCTAGATACTGCCTATCCTGGGCCTGCAAACTAGATATTTTCAACACAAACTTAAAAAAAAAAATCCTGCAGCTGCCTCTAAAGCCCTCTTATCCTCAAAACGGATTTCTGACTTCACAAATATTAATGAAAGCACTTCAATATCTGGCAAGTACCAAGTACACACTGCAAATAACTAAAGGGGATTACAGGTGGCCCTTACTCTGAAGAGCATATCTAATAGGCTTTCACCTGGGTTTATATGAAATTATAACAAATTCCAAATGTGGATGCTTAGCCATAAATTCTTGAAAGGGAAAAATGTAAATAGAGCAAAAAATAATACTAAGGGAAAAAAAAGCAAATAAAAGCCTTGGGAGATAAAATTTTAAAAATTACAGAAGATAACAGAATTGGAAAGAATAACAGAATAAGAACTTCATCAATAACACACAAACACTAACAAAAACTGAATCACATCATCAAAGAGCAGTGAAAGGGACAGACCAAAAAGAATCAAACAAGAAAAAAAATCTGGTCATAAATGCAAAGATTTAACTACAACTAATTTTGATCAAAACAGTAACTGTAAACAAGTCACTTCTCTTTTGCTCACGTCTGCAACAATACATTAAACCGTACAAATACTGATCAGACATTGTTAAGTCATATTTTGCTTCCCCGTTAACTGAATTTAATGCCATTCAGTTTTATTAATACTAAATACTGAATTTAGCAGTTGCATAGCAACAAGGAATGTCTCACGTGCTATGCTTGACATTAACAAAAGGCAAACAAGAAAAGAACAAATGTATTCAAAATTTATACCATGATCTCACAAAAAAGCCATGAAGATCAATAAACAAAATGCCATGGAAAATTAAATAAATAATGAAAAAGACAGCTATGTCCTTATGTTCAATCACCAGGGCTTAAAAAGCACCGGTATGTAATATATTATTACATGTAAAGAAATATTAATTTTATTGAGCATGACTACTGGCCAAAGAATTCCTATCCAATATTGCAACTGGGATCAAAGCTGATCTCCAATCTCTTTCTCACTGCAACCTGAAGACAATCACTGTGTCTTCAGACAGTATTCCTGAACACTACTTTAACAATGTGACCATCTGTTCAGAAAACCCCCACTTTGTTTGAAAAACAAATCCCAAATTCCTAAGTCCAGCAATCAAAACTATTTATAATTTGACCCTAACCTACCACTGACAGCCTTATTTCTCAGAACTTTCCTGCTCATTCTCACAGCTCCATCCAGGCTGGTATTCTAATGTATTCAGTCATCTATTATTTCTACCTCCTAATATTTTCTCAAGCCTTTTCATTTCACCTCTGCCCAAATAAATTATTTCCTTCAAGGCACTCTTCAGTTTGTTCAACAAATAGATATTCGCTTATCCAACATATATTAACTGAAAGCCTACCACCTATCAGGGACAGTGGCAGGCACCGAGTAGGCAGGCAATGATGAACAGACATGGTGTCTGCCCTCATGGAGCCTGAGTTTCCAGTTTTCTCACTCTCAGAATTCACTAAGTTTCATTATCTATTTTCTTTGGGTTTATTCTGCTGTTCTTTTTCTAACTTATGACAGAAGCTTAGTTCACTTATTTTGAAGTTTTCTTTTTTTTTTAAACAAAGTATAGGAGTGATTTAAGAGAATTAAACCTTAATTATTTCATATTAAAAAGTAATCTAGGGCTTCCCCGGTGGCGCAGTGGTCGAGAGTCCGCCTGCTGATGCAGGCAACACGGGTCTGGGAAGATCCCACATGCCGCGGAGCGGCTGGGCCTGTGAGCCATGGCCGCTGAGCCTGCGCGTCCAGAGCCTGTGCTCTGCAACAGGAGAGGCCACAGGAGTGAGAGGCCCGCGTACTGCAAAAAAAAAAAAAAAGTAATCTAGGATAAATAAAATGTAGTATATCCATATAATGAGAATATTATTACAATAAGGATGAATGAACTTCAAAACATTATGCTAAGTGAAAAAGGCCAGAAATAAAAGGTCATATACTATATGATTCTGTTTATATGAAATGTCCACAAAAGACAAATCTATAGCAATAGAAAGTAGTGTTTTCCTAGGGCTGGGAGTGAAAATGGGAATGACAGCAAATGGACACCACGTTTCTTTTCAAGGTGATGGATTTATTCTAACAGATTTTGGTGATGGCTGCACAACTTGGTAAATATAATAAAAATCAGTGAATTGTATACTTAAAATGAGTGAATTGTAAGGTGTATAAATTATATGTCAATAAAGCTGTTAACAAAATAAGTATGCATATTTGGTAAATATTTATAATGTTTTAAGAAAACTTGGCCTGCTAGAGAGCCAGCCTTGGAATTTTAATCTGAAATGTAGAACTGAATAGCTGATTTAGACCTGGTTGTAGGCTGAAATCTTACTAAGTTTGTATACTGTATTAGAATTCTTACACAACTTAAGAATAACCACATTTATAAGTTTAAATTATATTTACAAGATTTTTTCAAAGTATCTAAGAAGGTTCTGTTAAATCAATATTTAAGGAAAAATATCTATAGTTTTACATTAAAATGTTTTAAGAGTTAACTAAAATATTTATCAAAAGTGTAAGTTTGGAGTAGGATCTATATTTTAGGAGAATGAGGTTTTAAATTTATAAATTTAAATAAACTGAACATTAAATTAGTAATCGAAGTAACTATGCATTATCTTTTCTATATACAAAGTCACCCTAAATCTCACACTTAATAACAAGAACTAATCAAGTGTTTTGTACAGAGCTCAGCAGTGTGGGGATATAGGGGAAATGTTTAAAATATATGCTCTGCCGTTTAAGATTTACACACATTTCTGCTACCACACATATACTGACAACTCTCCAATCTCTTATCTCTTGCTCCAGACGTTATTTCTAATTGCCTGCTTCATATCATCACCAAGATATCCCAAATACCTCCAAAAATCCAAATCAAAATCATTCTACCCCTTTTCCCTCATCTCAACCAGTGATGATCCCTGTATTCCTTACGAGGAAAATGGCATCACTAACCCCTTCCCCCAAGACATTCAGATTACAAATCTCACTCAGTCATGATTCCATTCTTTCCCTACATCAGTCAGTCCTATTCATGTTAATTACAAAAGCTTCATCCAAATCTATTCTCTTTTATCCACTCCTAAATTCAGGCCTTCACCATTTCTTACCTTAATAATTATAATATATGTCACTCATGTTGATAATAATAGATAATAATTGAGCCCTTAGCTGGTATCAAGCAAGCACTGTATCAGGTACTTCATACCCATTACGATAAAATCTTCAGGGGAACACTGTAAAACAGGTATTATTACTACCTAATACAAGTAAGAAAATAAAAGACTGAAGTGGCTATTTTTTTCATACAACTACGAAGACGCAGAGCCTAGGTTTAAAACCAGGCTGGTGATTCTAAAGCCCAGGCTTTTCACTTTTTCACACAACCTGCTAGTAACATCTCAACTTTTCATTCATCTATTTAAAACATCCCCTATACCATCAAATCCACCAGAATCCATCTTTCACACTGCCACGAAACTTCTTCCGTCTTTTCCTGGTTTTAAAAATCTTTGATGGCTTTCCAACTGACAATACCGAAAACTTCAAATTCCTGGCTGGCATGCAAGATCACTGAGGGTCTGTCTAGTCCCAAACTACCTTTTCAGTCTGCCCTGCCATTTTCTTTCTACATATGCTATGCTCTGGCCAGACTGATTTATTGGTCGTTACATACATGTCAATCCTTCCATGCCTTTTAAGTACAGCAAGCCCTCTGCCCAGAATGTTCTTCTGCAACCTTTTTTTTTTTTTTTTGCAGTATGTGGGCCTCTCACTGTTGTGGCCTCTCCCATTGCGGAGCACAGGCTCCGGATGCGCAGGCTCAGTGGCCATGGCTCACGGGCCCATCTGCTCCGCGGCATGTGGGATCTTCCTGGACTGGGGCATGAACCCGTGTCCCCTGCATCGGCAGGCGGACTCTCAACAACTGCGCCACCAGGGAAGCCCTTCTGCAACCTTTAATCCAGTTAATACTAAGGCAACCCTTATCTCAATCCATAAGCCCCAGGCAAAGTTAAGAACATCCTCAACAGTGCTGAAGTTGTACTACTAGTAAACTATATTTCAATTTTTCTTTTTTTTGGCATTTTATCTACTAGATTTTGAGCAGAGAACTGGAGGCTATTATCTTTTTCTTAACATCAGCCTGCCTGTTCCTTAACTGCAGTGTTTGTTGGATGAATACAAACACACCCTTCCTAATTCCTATATCCTTCTATTTACCTAAGTGATTTAAGATTTTATAATGACTCTATTTCATGTGTCTCGCATGCTGAAGACCCAAAGAAATGCAAATAAATGAAACAGGAGGGCAAGTGACATCTAATGGAAAAAGGTTCCTGTATCTATGAACTAAAACCAGAATTAATTAATGGCTTGCTTTGCTGCCCCATGAACAGAGATGACAGGACACATTTTTGTGCAAAGCTGTAATCACAGCAAAGAGAGCAATAAATTGAGAGATGAAGTACTGAAAAACAGTGGTATTAATACACTAAGGAGGGAAAAGGGATACATACTGAGTAGCTGGAACATTACTGAAATAATTTCATATAATTGTATTTACATACATTATGCCATAAATGAGATTCCAAGATGTTAAGTAACCAAGACTGCAAAGGTAGTAAGTAACTAGGTCAGATGAATTTAGTTCTTTGGAACTCCCAGGACAGTTTTGGTTCATTTTTTTCTGTTATATCAAACTGTCTTGGGTAGAGTAATTATGCTAAAAAGAAGCCATTTAAATGCAAATCTGAAGCTGATTAGGAATAGGTCAATTATATCAGGAGTTCACAATCTGTGGGCCACAATTCCTTAGAGGAACTCAGTCATTACAAGGTCAGTACGTCCACATACATGAGCACTGTTTGTAAATTAAATAAAAATGTGCTTGCACATAGAGTCACTACTTTTCTAAATGCATTTTTTTGCTATGAACAAAATGCATTATTTCTTTAAAAAGCATTACTGAATTCATAATAGCCCTTTGTCATTACGTATTTTCTCACATACTAAAAATATTATATGAGAGATCAGCGATTTCTATTGCCTTTTAGAAAAGTTGTTGTTTCTGAGCCTTCTGTCCTTGATAGACTATAGATACTTATTTATTTCTATTTATTGAGTGTCTACTATGAGTCAGTCACTAGAATGCAGCTGTGAACAACACAGACAAAAGTCCTTATCTTGGAACTTTAATTCTGGCAGAGGAGACAAATGATATAAATAATGATGACGATGATAATGAATAATACGTGGTGAAGGTAAGTAAAAGAAGAACTGGTCAAAGAAGAATACAGCAGACTGGAAAAGACTCTAGGAGGCTGAATTTTTGAGCACTGAATGGAGTGAGCAAGCCATTTAGATATCCAAGACAAAGGAATGTTCTAGGCAGAGGGAAGAGTACTGAAGCAGTAAATGGTATGAAGTATGGTATATGTGAGAAACAGCAAGAAAGTTGGTATGGTCTGAGCAAAGTGAATAAAATGGAAAGCAGAACATGAGATCAGAGCTCTAGAGGCAAGATCACAGAGGCTATGGTGAGAAGATCTGACGTTTGAACTTAAGAGAAATCCACTAGCTTTACATTTGGGTAGTGGTGGAAGTAATGTGATCAGATTTATACTGTTTAAGTTTACCAGGTGGCTGCACAGATAACTGATTATAAGTAAAACATTATAATGAGACTATTATTACAATAGCCTTGGCAAGAGAAAATGGTGACTTAAACCGGAATGGCAGTAATGGAGGTAGAAAGTAGTGACAGAATATAGAGTATCTATTGAAGATTAAACCAATTCGCTTTGATGATGCAGTAGATGTAGAATGAGGGAAAGGACACTTAGGCTTTTTTTGGTCGAGAGCTGGGTGAATGGTAATGTAACTTTCTAAGAAAAGACTGGAGGAGAAACAGGCTGCACAGAGACAAATCTAGTTCAGTTTTGGACACATTAAGTCTGACTTGTCTCTTGCAAATCAAAGTGGATGTATGCAGGAAACAACTGGATAGGTGAGTTTGATCCCTGGTATCAGGGATATAAAACTCGAAATCATCAAAGTACAGACAGAATATAAAGCCTTAGAACTAGATGAGATCTTATCCACTCAATGAGGGCAGATAAAAAGAACCCAATCAAAAAATGTGCAGAAGACCTAAATAGACATTTCTCCAGAGAAGACATACAGATGGCCAATAAGCACATGAAATGATGCTCAAGACTGCTAATTAGAAAAATGCAAATCAAAACTACAATGAGGTTATCACCTTACTCTGGTCAGAATGGCCATCATCAAAAAGTCCACAAATAATAAATGCTGGAGAGGGTGTAGAGAAAAGGGAACCCTCCTACACTGCTGGTGGGAATGTAAGTTGGTACAGCCACTATGGAAAATAGTATGGAGATTCCTTAAAAAACTAAAAGCAGAGTTGCCATATGATCCAGCAATCCCACTCCTGGGCATATATATGGGCAAAACTCTAGTTTGAAAAGATACATGCACCCCCCCACACACAATGTTCACAGCAGCACTATTTACAACAGCCAAGACATGGGAGCAACCTAAATGTCTATTGACAGATGAATGAACAAAGATGTGGCATATATATACAGTGGAATACTACTCAGCCATAAAAAAGAATGAAATGTGGGGAATTCCCTGGTGGTCCAGTGGTTAGGACTCTGTACTTCCACTTCAGGGAGCATCGGTTCAATCCCTGGTTGGGGAACTAAGATCCTGCATGCTGTCAGGCGTGACAAACAAACAACTAAATAAAAAGAGTTCTACTTGCTGTTAAAAAAAAAAAAAAAAAATGAAATTTCCAGCAACATGGATGGAACTAGAAATTATCATATTAAGTGAAGTAAGCCAGTGAAAGACAAATATCATATGATATCACTTATATGTGAAATCTAAAAAAAAAAAAAAAAAAGATACAAATGAACTTATTTACAAAACAGAAACAGACTCACAGACATAGAAAACAAACTTATAGTTACCAAACCGCAAAGGGGGTGAGGAAAGGATAAATTAGGAGTTTGGGATTAGCAGATACAAACTACTATATATAAGATAGATAAACAACAAGGTCCTACTGTATAGCATAGGGAACTATACTCAGTATCTTGTAATAAACTATAAAGGAAAAGAATATGAACAAAAGAAAAAAAAAAGGACAAAGAAGACTGAATACTAGAGCATTCCAACATTTACCAATTAGGAAGGAAAAGAGACTGAAAATATGACCACGTCTTACTTATGGTTATACTTCCATCATCTGGCAAACACACTGGTTTCATAAGGACTCAAAAAACACTGCTGATCTGAACTACTGTATATGGCATGTAATTAAATGCATATTACACCACCCTACCTCTCATACAAGAGATGATTTTGAAAGGAAGCATATCCCTTTTGATAAAACCAAACACATTTCCTTAAACATATCTAATTTGCAAATTTAAAAAATCATTACTTTATAACACATCTCCAACATACCTTAATATATGTCAGTACAAAATATCAAACTTCAATCTGGCCCCCAATGGAATAAGCTTCACCATGTTTCAGAAATTTTAAAATTAAAGTCTGAGCTAGCCTTCAGATTTATATAATCTTTACATATAAAGTAAATTCTTTACAGTTTCTCTCTGCTCAACAGTATTCAATGATTACCTAATGCCTGCAGAGTAAATTCCAAACTATGAAGTCTAGCTTTTAAATCCTTCCTAAAGTGAACCTTTTCAACATCCTCTCCAAATGTCCTTCAAGCACACTCAACTCAAAGTACTCTGTTTCTCAAATACACCTTGCTTTTGCTTATCTCAGTCCCTCACGTCACCCTGTTTCTTCTGCCTAAAACGGTCTTCTCTCAAATCTCGAGAGTCTTGATCCTGCTTGGTCTTCAAGGACATAGCTCAAAAGTTATCTTTCCTCCCAGCTGACTCCTAGTATCCTTTGCTTTATCTGTCTTGAATTTTCAACACAAGTGCTTATGTTTCATGTATCCAACTGAATTTTACATACTCCAGGAAGTAAGAGACTAGTAGTAGTTAAGAACATGGATTCTGGAGCCAGATTACCTAGGTTCAAATTTCTGACTGCGTGTTATAACAGTTCTATGGCCTTGGGCAAGTTATTTGTCTTCATGTCTCACCTTCCTTGGCTATAAAATTGTTTTGATCTCAAAAAATTAAGATAATTAAGTAAATATCTGCAAACTGTTTAGAATAGTATCTGAAAGCATAATAGAAGCACTATATCATAAAATGTTTGGGAAAGGAAGAAAGGGAGAGGGGTTGTATTTTGGTAACTCCTCTTTTCTCCTTATGTGATTAAAAAGACAGCTACATACAAAGATAATCAAAAGTTTATGTTGATGGGCATACAATGTACAAAGATGTAATCTGCGACAATACAATAACAACCTAAAGACGAGGGACACAGCTACATAGGAGCAAAGTATTTTGTAATACTACTGAAACTAAGTTGTTATTAATTAAGACATTATAAATATATATCGCCAGGGCAAACACTAAGAAAATAACTAAAAACTGTACAGTAAAAGAAGTGGGAAAGGAATCAAAATGGTACACCAGAAAATATGTATATAACACAAAAGAACGCAGTAATGGAAGACTTCCAAAGAACAAAAGTGACATGAGATATGTAGAAAACAAACAGCAAAATGGCAAAGATCCTTCCTTATCAGTAACTGCATTAAACATTAAATGTAAATGGATTAAACTCTCCTATAAAAGGCAGAGATGGGCAGAATGGATTTAAGAAAAGAACATGATCCAACTATATGCTGTATACAAGAAACTCATGTTAGATTCAGACATAAAAAGGATGAAAATGAAAGAAAAGAAAAAGTCCATGAAAACAGCAACTGAAAGAAAAATGAAGTGGATATACTAGTATCAGACAAAATAAATGTTAAGATAAAACTTGTTACAATAGACACAGAAGGACATTATATGATAAAAATCAATTTACCAAGAAGATTTAACAACTATAAATGAAATATAACTTTTAAAAATTCTGATTACTATGTTGTACACCTTAAACTCATAAAGTACATCAACTATACCATAATTAAAAAAAAAAAAGATTTAACAATTTAAAATATAAATACACCTAACAACCAAGCCCAAAATATATGAAGCAAAACTGACAGAGTGGAAAGGAGGAAAAGTTCAACAATAATAGTTGTAGACTTCAACATCCCACTTTCAATAACAAATGAAACTAAGAGATAAAAAGGAAACAGAAAACTTGAGCAACACTATAAATCAAGTAGACCTAAAAGACATACATAGCCCACCAAAAGCAGAATATACATTTTTTCAAGTGCACATGGAACATTCTCCAGGGTAGACCATGTTAAACCACAAAAAAAGGTCTCAATAAATTTAAAAAGTTAGTAATCATACAAAATATCTTCTCCAACAATAATGTAATGAAACTGGGATCAATAACAGGAAAACTGAGAAATTCATAAATATGTAGAAATTAAACAACACATTTTTAACCAGTGAGTCAAAGAAGTAATCACAATGAAAAACAGAAAATACTTGGGAATTCCCTGGTGGTCCAATGGTTAGGACTCCACACTTCCACTGTAGGGGGCACAAGTTTGATCCCTGGTCAGGGAACCAAGATCCCACAAGCCTCATGGTGTGGCCAAAAATAAAAATAAAAAAGAAAGAAAAAGAAAGAAAATTAGAAAATACTTTGAGAAGAATTAAAAAAAAAAAAAACCCAACATACCAAAATATACGGGATGCAGCTAAAGCAGTGCTCAGAGGGGAATTTATATCTGTAAATGCCTATATTAAAAAAAAGAATATCACTAATCAGTAACCTAACCTTCTACACTTAAGGAACTAGAAAAAGAAGAAACTAAATGCAAGGCAAGCAGAAGAAAGGAAATAATAAAGATTTGGGTGGAGATTTTTTAAAGTGAGAAAATAGAAAAACAGAAAATCAGTGAAACTAAAACTTTGAAAAGAATAACAATAATGACAAACCTTTAGTTAGACTGACCAAGAAATTAAAGAGAGACGACTCAATTTACTAAAATCAGAAATGAAAGTGGGAGCATCACTACTGACTTTACAGAAATAAAAAGTATTACAAAATATATAACAAACAAGAGTATCCCAACAAATAGATAACACAGATGAAATGGACTAATTCCTAGAAATAAACTACCAAAACTGACTCAACAATAAAAAATATAATAGATCTAGTAAAAGCAAAGAGATTAAAACAGTAATTTAAAAAACTTCTGACAAATAGAAGGGTCATATGGCTTCACTGATGAATTCTGCTAAACGTTTAAAGAAGAAATAACATCAATTCTTCTCAAACTGTGCCAAAAAATAGAAGAGGAATACTTCCTAACTCATTGCAGGAGGCTGGTGTTACCCTGATACCAAAGACAAAAACATCACAAGAAAACTACAGACCAATATCGCTCATGAATATAGATGCAAGAATCCTCAACAAAATAATAGCAAACAAAATTCAGCAGCATATTAAGAGAACTATGGACCATGGATTTATCCCAGAAGTGCAAGGGTGGTTCAACATATAAAAATCAACCAACTGAAAAAAAACTAAACACCCTATTAACAGAATGAAAGGGGAAAAAATAACATGATCATCTCAACTGACACAGAAAAGGCATTTGACCAATTCCAACACCCTTTCATGATAAAAATACTCAACAACCTAGGAACGGAAAGAAGATTTTACAACCTGATGATGAGCATCTATGAAAAACTCACGGCTAACATACTCAGTGGTGAAAGATTTAAAGTTTCCCACTAAGATGAGAAAAAGATAAGGATATTCACTCTTGCCAAGTATTCAACACTGTCTGGAAGTTCTAGCCAGGGCAATTAGGTAAGAGAAAAAGAAACAAAAGGCATCCGAATTGAAAAGGAAAAAGTAAAAGTACCTCTCTTCACAGATGTCATGATCTTATACATAGGAAATCCTGAAGAAAAACTATTAGATCTAATAAACAAGTTCAACAAGGTTGCCAGATACAAGAACATGCAAAAATCATTTGTATTTCTGTACATTAGCAATGAATACCTATACACTAGCAATGAACAATCTGAAATGAAGGAAACAATTCCATTTCTAATATTATCAAAATGAATAAAATACTTAGGAATAAATTTAACCAAGGAGGTGGAAGACTTGTACACTAAAAACTGCAAAACAACGTTGAAAGAAAGAAGTCCTAAATAAATGGAAAAACATCCTATGTTCCTAGATCAGAATGCTTAATATTGTTAAGACGGCAATATACTCCCCAAATTGATCTACAGATTCAATGCAATCCCTACCAAAATGCCTTTTTGGCAGAAACTGACAGACTGACCCTAAAATTCATATGAAACTGCAAGGGAGCCAAAACAGCCAGAACAATCATGTTTTGAAGAAAGCTGAACAAAAAGAAGAACGAAGTTGGAGGACTTACACATCCTGGTTTCAAAAACTATTACAAGCCACAATAATCAGAAGAGCGTGGTACTGGCACAAGAATAGACATATAGACCAATAGAACAGAAATGACAATCCGAAGCAAATCCATACATCAATGGTCAACTGATTTTTGGCAAGGATGCCAAGACTATTCAGTGGGGAAAGAATTGCCTTTTCAACAAATGACACCGGGATGCTGGATAACCACATGCAAAAGAATGAAGTTATTAGATTCTTGACCTCACACCATATATAAAAATTAACCCAAAGTTTATCAAAGATCTAAACATAAGGGAGAAAACCATAAAACTCTTAAAAGGAAAAAAGGGGTAAATCTTTGTGACTTTGGATGTAGCAATGGATTCTTAAATATAACACCAAAAGTATAAACAACAAAATATTTAACGCTAAACTTCACAAAAATTAAAAACTTCTATGAATCCAACAATATTATGAAGAAAGTGAAAAAAACCAAAAAAATAGGAGAAAATTTTCGCAAATCATATATATTAAGAGTCCAGCATCCAGAATATAAAAAGAACTCTTACAACACAACAAAAAAACAGATAACCCAATTTTAAAATGGGCAAAAGACTTAAATTCACATTTTCCCAAAGATTTACAAATGGCCAACAAGCACATGAAAACAAGCTCATTAGTCACTAGGGAAATGCAAATCAAAACCATGACATACTACTTTATACCCACTAGGATGGCTATTTAAACAAAACAAAACAAGGAAAAATACCAAGTGTTAGCTAGGATGTAGAAGAAATTGGGACCTCACATGTTGCTGATGGTAATGCAAAATGATGCAGATGCTGTGGAAGTTTGATGGTTCCTCAAAAAGCTAAATATAGAATTACCATGTGACCCAGCAATTCCTCTCCCAAGCATATACCTAAGAGAAATGAAAACAGGTGTTCAAACAAAACTTGTTACAGGAATGTTCACAGCGTCAATACTTGTAATAGCCAAAAAGTAGAAACACCCAAATGTCCAGCAACTGATGAATGGATAAACAAAACAGGGTTTAAGCATACCACGTAATAATATTCAACCATAAAAAGGAATTGTTTGGACTTCCCTGGTGGCGCAGTGGTTAAGAATCCGCCTGTCAATGCAGGGGACACAGCTTGGAGCCCTGGGCCGGGAAGATCCCACATGCCGCGGAGAAACTAAGCCCATGCGCCACAACTACTGAGCCTGCACTCTAGAGCCCACCAGCCACAACTACTGAAGCCCACGTGCCTAGAGCCCATGCTCCGCAACAAGAGAAGCCACCGCGATGAGAAGCCCACGCACCACAACGAAGAGTAGCCGCTGCTCACCGCAACTAGAACGCAGCCTAAAATAGATAAATAAATTTTAAAAAAAAACAGAAAGGAATTGTTATAGACTGAATGCTTCTACCTCCCCATATGTATGTTTAAGTCCTAACCGCCAATATAACTTTTTTTTTTTTTTTTGGCCATGCTGTGCGGCTTGCAGTATCTTAGTTCCACAACCAGGGATCGAACCCGGGCCACAACAGTGAAACTGCCAAGTCCTAACCACTGGACCACCAGGGAACTCCCCAATGTAACTTTATTTTAATTAAGGTTAAGGGGAAATCGGAGCTGATCTGATAGGATTAGTGTCCTTATAAGAAGAGATGTCATTATACTAAATGAAGTAAATCACAGAAAGACAAATATCACATAATATTGCTTACAAGAGGAATCTTAAAAATGGATACAAATGAACTTATTTACAAAGGAGAAATAGACTCACAGACAGAAAACAAACTTACGGTTACCAAAGGGGAAAGAGGAGGTAGGTGTAGGGATAAATTTGGAATTTGCGATTAACAGATACAAACTACTATATATAAAATAGATAAACAAGGACCTACTGTATAGCACAGGGAACTATATAGCTTGTAATAACCTATAATGGAAAAGAATCTGAAAGAGTACATATTTATATATGTATGTATAACTGAATCACTTTGCTGTACACCTGAAACACTGTAAATCAACTATACTTCAATAAAAAAATAATAAATATAAATAAAAAAAGGAGATACCAGAGAGAGCCCCTGACTCCCACTTGATTACAGAGAAAGGGCCATCTGAGGGCGTAGTGAGAAGGTGGGCATCTACAAGCCAGGAAAGAGAGTACTCACAAGAAACCAATCATGCTAGACCTTGATCTGGAATGTGAGAAAATTAATATCTGCTGTTTAAGACATTCAACATTTTATTACCGCAGCCTGAGCTGACTAATACAGGAATGTAATACTGATATGTATTGTATTATGGATTAACCTCAAAAATAATATGCTAAAAGAAGCCAGACACAAAAGGTCATATGTTATATGACTCTTTATATAGAATGTCTAGAATAGGCATACCCATAGAGACAGAAAGGATATTAGTGATTGCCAGAGGATGGGGGAGGGGAAGGAGGGAGTGACTATAATGGGTATGGGGTATTTGTTTGGGGTAATAATGAAAATGCTATAAAATTTGATAGTGGTGATGGCTGTACAACACTGTGAGTGTAGTAAAAACTACTAAATGATACACTTTACAATGGTGAACTTTAATTTTTTAAAATAGAAATGAATATTGATAGCTGCAACATGGATGACTCTCAAAGGCATTATGCTGAGTGAATGAAGCCAGTCTCAAATGGGTACTTTCTATATATATGATTCCATTTATATGACATTCTCAAAAAGACAAAACTATAGTAATGAAGAACAGATCAGAGGTTGCCAGAGGTTTGGAATTACAAATTCCAATTCTAATTACAAAAGAAGAGCATACAGGAGTTGTTTGGGATAATGGAATTATTCTGTATCTTGAATGTGGTGGTGGGTATACAAATTTATACATAGAGTACAATTCCTAGAACTGTACACAAAAATGATCAATTTTTCTATATGTTAATTCAAAAATAAAATCTTTCCTACCAAAAACTCCATTGGCCTATTTTGCACCTGGAAAGGATCCATGACCTATGCTTGATTTATGTCAGGTACTGGCCATTTGGAAAGTACTATTTCACTGAATTATGTGACTCTTCCAATGTAGACATATTTCATTGTACCATATCCCACCAAATAAAAAAATCACGTTTGTTAATATGACCACTAATCTCATCCGAAAAGTTTTTTAAGGGGAGTTGTCATACTCAACAGTAGTGGATAGTATGTTTTCCAAAATTCTAATTTTTTCTTGAAGCTGGAATATTATCACTGGCAAACAAATACTGTTATTTCTTCCCCTCTCCACCCTGTATAACAGGCTCATTTCATTCATTTTTGAGAAAATGTCTGTCAAATACTAAAGTCTGAATAATCAGTTTGTCAGACATTCTTCCAAGTAAAATGGTGTTTCATGAAAAAAAAAAAGCATCTAATTTAGCTCAAACAATCACGTAAGTGCTTTATGCATACTTCCCATTTCATCACATATAATATTAACAAGATGTGTACTCAAGGGTTGAGTTTTAGTAAAAGCAGTATTTCTGTGTCATCAACGGTATTCATAGGTTAAACTGGCATTTTTTACTGCAAGTGTGTGGCAGTGAAAAACTGCAATGAAACTGCAATTAATAGAGATATCTTCAGAATACTGTGGCATTTCTTTAGTTCTCAGTTTGCTGAGGAACAGATTATACGGTTATGTGCAAATACTGGTTTAAAGATAGGAAACAAGTGGCGACTTTTTGACTAGAGAAGTGAAAGCAATAGGATACTTCAGCATTTAGTCTAATTATTACCAGTGCTCAGAAAGAGATGCAGAGTGGAGTAGTAACAGATAGCACAAAAGACTAGATAAATAGTCCAGTAAAATCTCTGAAGTCTCTGCAGAATAAAGACTAGTATGTTCGTGTAAGTACAAATGAATACATTTAAGGAAAAAAACTCAAATTATATTTATACAATGACCCTAAGTAATCAGTAAGTACTAGATGTTACTGTATCATGTTCTTTGAATCTACAATTACTAAAAAGTGTGTTATAACAGTGAAAAGAAAACACCAGAACTGCTGGGTATCTCTGGGAAGAATATTATACACTAAATATTATCCCTACAATATAGTGATGAACTGATCCTTGAAATTGTGTGTAGTTTAATAACAACAAATATAAAGAACTGGAATAATATATGACACAGTCTTTAAAACCATTAAGGGGAACATATATCAAGAAATATTAGAACAAGGCATTCTTATTGACAAAAATGTAGAATAAATTTTAAAATACTCCATATTACAACTTTAAGTAGAACATAACCAACCCAAATTCTCAAAAAAACACCTGAGGGGCTTCCCTGGTGGCGCAGTCGTTAGGAGTCTGCCTGCCAAAGCAGGGGACTCAGGTTCAAGCCCTGGTCCGGGAAGATCCCACACGCCATGGAGCAACTAAGCCCGTGCACCACAACTACTGAGCTTGCACTCTAGAGCCTGCAAGTCACAGCTACCGAAGCCCGCGCACCTAGAGCCTGTGGTCTGCAACATGAGAAGCCACCGCAATGAGAAGCCCGCGCACCACCGTAACAAAGAGAAGCCCGCGCACCATAACGAAGAGTAGCCCCCACTCACCACAGCTAGACAAAGCCTGCCTGCAGCAACGAAGACCCAACGAAGACCCAAAAATACATAAATTAATTAAAAAAAAAAAACACCTGAGAACACCAAATGTTGGTGAGGATGTGAAAGAACAGGAATTCTCATTCATTGCTGAGAATAATGCAAAATGGTATAGCCACCCTGGGAGACAATTTAGCAGTTTCTTACAAATGAAACATACTCCTACCATACGATCCAGCAACTGCACTCCTTGGTATCTACTCAAATGATCTGAAAATTTATGTCCACAAAAAAAACCTGTACACAGATGTTTCTAGCAGCTGTATTCATAACTGCTAAAACTTAGAAGAAACCAAGATGTCCTTCAGGTGAGTGGATAAATAAACTGTGGAATATCCAGACACAGAATTATTATTCAGTGCTAAAAAGAAATGAGCTATCAAATCATGAAAAGACACGGAGGAAACTTAAATGCATATTACTAAGTGAAACAGGCCAACCTGAAAAGATTACATACTATATTCTGAACATTCCGAAAAAGGCGAGACTATGGAGACAGTAAAAAGATCGATGGTTGCCAGGACTGGGGCGAAAGGGGGGATGAATACGCAGAGCACAGAGGATTTTTAAGGCAGTGAAACTATTCTATACGATACTACAATGGTGGATACATGTGTCAAAACCCACAGAATGTACAAGAATGAACGCTAATGTAAACTATGGACTTTGGGTGATAATGATGGGTCAATGTAGGTTCATCAGTTGTGATAAATGTACCACTGTGGTTCTATATGCCTATAGTGGGGAGTTTATGTGTATATGGAAACTCTTAGTACTTTATGCTCAATTTGCTGTGAACCTAAAACTGCTCTAAAAAACAGACTTTATTAATTAAAAAGAAAAAAAATCACTCAAAGTTTTGGTGTTGTATCCAAGAAAAACATCCACAGTTATTTGCAAGACTATTAAAATATTTCTCCCTTTTCCAACAACATTTCTGTATGAGACTAGATTTTCTTCAACAAAAATAACATATGCAATAGTTGAATGAAAAAGTAGATACAGGGATCCAGCTATCTTCTATTAACACAGACTTTAAAGGAATTTGCAAAATGTACAAACAATGCTCCTTTTCCCACTTAAGTTTTCTGTTTTGGAAAACAATGATTTTCACTAAAATGTTAACATGTAATAGGTTGATTATTGTTATTTTCAAATAAATAAATAAATAAATACAATGGCTCTTCAAAGAACTCAATAATTTTTAAGGGGTCTTAAGACCAAAAAGGTTTGACAACTGTTTCTCTAGGGTATCAAAACTCAAGCGATAAGAGGAAGCTATTATCAAATAAAAATAATTAAATTAGTGCTATTCAAAGAAAAGAGAAATACCTTGAGAAATACTTAATTACAGTCACCAAAATGTGGTGTTTAGTGGATAACAGACTTAATGGTTTCTAAGAGGATAGTCCCACTATAAGAATATATCAAATATCATGGTACCAAAAATACTGGCTAATGTTCTCAATTTACCATTGCTTCACATCCCAACAGAAGAGCAGACTTATTATTTGCTATACACCATATTCATAAAAGCAACATACAAACATCATTATCATTTTATATCACATATTACAGAATTATAATAATGCCAGCTAACATTCACTAAAGCTGTATTTTTAAACTTGACATTCATTATTTTATGTAATCTTCCCAAAAATTCTGAGACAGGTATTATTACTCAGGATATTTTATTTATTTATTTTGCGATATGCGGGCCTCTCACTGTTGTTGCCTCTCCCGCCACGGAGCACAGGCTCTAGATGAGACAGGTATTATTACTATCCCCCATTTATAGAGGCAGATACTAAGGTCAAACAGATACAAAAAGGAGAAGCTGGGATTCAAATTTAAGTATTCTCCTCTTAGAGGAGAGCTGGACAAACCTTTTCTGTAAAAGGCTATATAGTAAATATTTTAGCTGTTGCGGGCCATATATAGTCTCTGTCCCTGCTTTTTTTTTTTTTTACATAACCCTTAAAATCCTTAGCTCTTGAGCCTTACAAAAACAGACCACAGCCCAGATCAGCCGTTCTCAATCAGGTTCCCTGAAAGAAATAAACCCAAATACGCTAAAGCATCCTTCTATATAATGAATTTACTTCTTGTCTACACATCTAGAATGGTGTCCATTATATGAAATCTTTGGGAGAATTGACAGCCACTCAAATAATCATCTGTGCTCAGTGGTTCACCTGCATTCAATACAAGAAACAAATACTAAGTGTTATATCCAATCTGGATAAATAAGTATTGGCATTTTTTTCCCCAGAAACTGTACTGATGGCTCACTAATGCCAAGAAAGAAAAGCTGAATTAAATCGTACACTGTTTTACATTTATTATGTGGTCCTCAAGAATATTAACCTAAAAAGGCTAGCCATCATCATCATCACCTTGTAGAGATTGAGTATATCCTCAAGGAAAAACAAATTAATATAAAACACTTTGCAAAACTGTATCATTTCAAACTGACAGAAAGTTCATCAAGATTACTAAAGAGGAATCTGAACTAAAAAGCTACACTGCCTTTTGGGGCAATGAAAGGAGTAAAAGAAGTAAAACCAAGGAATTCCCTGGAGGTCCAGTGGTTAGGACTTGGGGCTTTCACTGCTGGGGCCCAGGTTCAATCCCTGGTTGGGGAACTAAGAAAGCGGTGGAGCCAAAAAACAAAAAGGAGTAAAATCAATAACCGAATGCAAAGAGGCCAGCCAACTCCTTAAGGATTTTCAACATTATCAGTCAAGCAACTGACACAACATTAAATAGGAGAAAATATTAAGCACCCAGAATAACATCAGTCCACAAATCCCAAACCAATACTTGCAACATGCCAGACATGTAAACAGAATGATAAAGATGCACTGTTTTTCTTTTTAAACTGAGGTATAGTTGATGTATAACATTATGTAAGTTTCAGGTGTACAACATAGTGATTCACAATTTTTAAAGGTTATATTCCACTTACAGTTATTATAAAATATTGGCTATATTCCTAGTGTTGTACTATACAACCTTGCAGCCTATTTATTTTATACATAGTAGTTTATTCCTCTTAATCCCCTACCCCTATCTTGCCCCTCCCCACAGTAACTACTAGTTAGTTCTTTATTTCTGTGTTTCTTTTCTGTTAAATTCATTAGATTCTACACATAAGTAACATCATACAGTATGTCTTTCTCTGCCTTATTTCACTTAGCATAATACTTTCCAAGTCCATCCATGTTGTTGTAAATTGCAAAATCTCATTCCTTACGGCTGATTAGTATTCCACTGTGTGTGTGTACACACACACCCCCATTTTTTTTATCCATTCATTTGCTGATGGACACAACTTAGGTTACTTCCGTACCTTGGCAACTGTGAATAATGCTGCTATGAACACTGGGGTGAGTGTGTCTTTTTGAATTAGAGTTTTCTTTTTTTCTTTTTCCCAGATAAAATACTCAGGAGTGGAACTGCTGGGTCACATGGTAGTTCTAGTTTTAGTTTTTTTGAGAAACCTCCATATTTTCCATACTGGCTACACAAATTTACATTCCCACCAATAGTGTACAAGGGTTCCTTTTTTTTCAAATCCTTACCAACATTTTTTATTTGTGGTCTTTCTGATGACAGCCATTCTGACAGGTGTGAGGTGATATCTCACTGTGGCTTTGATTTATGTTTCTCTAATGATTAACGATGTTGAGCATCTTTTCATTGTCTTTTGGCCATCTGTATGTCTTCTTTGGAAAAATGTCTATTCAGGTATTCTGCCCATTTTTAAATTGGATTATTTTTTGATGTTGAGTTGTATGAGCTGTTTATATATTTTGGATATTAACACCTTATGGGTTATATCATTTGCAAATATTTCCTCCCATTCAATAGGTTATCTTTTTGTTTTGTCCATGGTTTCCTTTGCTGTGCAAAAGCTTTTAAGTTTAATTAGGTCTCATTTGTTTATTTTTGCTTTTGTTTCCTTTGCATGGGGAGAGAGATCCAAAAAAAAAAAATACTATGATTTATGTCAGTGAATGTTCTGCCTATGTTTTCTTCTAGGAGTTTTATGGTTTCCAGTCTTACATTTAGGTCTTTAATCCATTTTGGGTCTACACATGGCATAGAGAATGTTCTAACTTCACTCTTTTACATGTAACTGTCCAGTTTTCCCAGCACCACTTACTGAAGAGACTGTCTTTTTTCCACTGTATATTCTTGCCTCCTTTGTCATAAATTGACCATAAGTGTGTGGGTCTATTTCCAAGCTCTCTATTCTGCTCCATAGATGTGTATGTCTGTTTTTGTGCCAGTACCATACTGTTTTGATTACTGTAGCTTTGTATTATAATCTGAAGTCAGGGAGCATGATTCCTCCACTTCTGTTCTTCTTTCTCAAGATTGTTTTGGCTATTTGGGGTCTTTTGTGTTTCCATATAAATTTTAAAATTATTTGTTCTAGTTCTGTGAAAAATGCCCTTAGTATTTTGATAGGGATTGCACTGAATCTGTAGATTACCTTGGGTAGTATGGTCATTTTAGCAATATTAATTCTTCCAATCCATTAACATGATGTATCTTTCCACCTGTTGTGTCATCTTCAATTTCTTTCATTAGCGTCACAGTTTTTCAAGTACAGGTCTTTAACCTCTTTAGGTAGAGATTTATTCCTAGGTATTTTATTTTTTTTGATGCAATGGTAAATGAGATTGTTTCCTTAATTTCTCTTTTTGATAGTTCACTGTTAGTGTATAGAAATGCAACAGGTTTCTGTGTATTAATCTTGTATCCTGCGACTTTACCAAATTCATCGATGAGCTCTAGTGGTTTTTTGGTGGTGTCTTTAGAATTTTCTATGTATAGTATGTCATCTGCAAACAGTGATGGTTTTACTTCTTCCTTTCCAATTTGGAATTCTTTTCTTTCTTTCTTCTTGTCTGATTGCTGTGGCTAGGACTTCCAATACATGTTGAATAAAAGTGGTGAGAGTGGACATCCTTGTCTTGTTCCTGATCTTAAAAGAAATGCTTCCAGCTTTTCACTGGTGAGTACAATGTTAGCTGTGGGCTTATCATATATGGCCTTTATTATGTTGAGGTATGGATAAAGATTCAGTATTGATAGATATTTTCCTACTTAGATAACCATTACATTCAAGAAGACCTCACATAAAAACCTGCCTAGGTTAAGAGCACCTTGAGATATAATTTCTACAGCTTTTGTATCAGCACTTGCAGCCTAACAGGTTCACTTTATTTAACTCATTTTTACTCTGGAACCAAGCTGTGTGGGTATGAGTCCTAACTCTACCTTTTCGTGCTGTGTGACCTTCGGCAAGTTCCTTAATTTCTCAGTGCCTCAGCTCTAAAACATGCAATACACTTACCTCACAAGGTTTTTATGAGGATTTAAAAAATTAGTATTTGAGAAATTAGAGAGAATAGTACCTGGCACAAAGTAGGTATTATATGCACAAATCTTAAATGGAAAAACAAAACAAAAAAATACAGAAACAATGTCAGGCTCATGAAGTGAGAACTCACACAGATAAGGAACAATGTGAAACTGACAGTGAAAGGCCTTCTCATGGCAGCTGTCTCATATCCTTGGTTCTTAATATTCAGCAGTACTATAATCATAATACATACCTACTATGTGGAAGAGACTCAAAATTGAATTCTTTATCTTCTCTTCCAAACCTGCTCCACTCACAGTCTCTCCCACCTTTGTTAAAGGCAACCCTGCACTTTGAATTGCTAGAACCAAAACCTTTATAGTCCTCCTTATCTCCTCTCTCTCTTGCCCCACATTAATCTAATCAGAAATTATGTTGCCCCTACTAATCCTAACCAATCTCTGCCAATTTAATATATTTACAGTCCTAATCACTTCTCCCTTACTGTACTACAGCAGTCCCCAACCTTTTTGGCACCAGGGACCGGTTCTGTGGAAGACAATTTTTCCACGGTACGGGTGGGTGGGATGGTTCACGCAGTAATGCAAGTGATGGGGAGTGGCAGATGAAGCTTCACTCATCTCTCACTGTGTGGCCCAGTTCCTAAGAGGCTGCAGACCGGTACCTGCCCACGGCCCAGGGATTGGGGACCCCTGCTCTACTAGTATCCAGTGCAAGCAACCCAACTCTCACCTGGACAAATGCAAAATCTTCCAACGTGGTATCTGTGCTAATACTCCTGCTCCCCCTTCTCCCAGCCGATTCTCGACACAGCAGTCAGGTAGTTTGTTAAAACTAAGCCAGATCATCATGTCAGTCTCCTGCTCAAAAACCTAGCATGCTCCTGATTTTACTCATAGTAAAAGCCAAAAGTTCTATCTTCCCCTCAATTTTGCTGTGAACCTTAAACTGCTCTAAAAAATAAAGGAAATAAAATCAGGTTTGACTGTCTGAAATGCAGCTGAGCTTTACTTCAAAGGATTAAAGTAAATTATGGGAGAAAGAGGCCATTAGGGACATATCCCACACCTGCACCCAAAAAACCAAAGTCCTCACAACAACAGCCTAATACACCTTACGTGATCTAACTGCCCTCTTTCACTTTTCATGATTAGATTCATGTTAATTTTTGTAGGGTAGAATACTTCACAAGTAGCGCTATGCCTTTCCTATTTTATCAAATCAAGAGACATATATCTGCCTGTTCTACTTTCAGTGATGCTAACACTGAACAGTGAATTCTGGGTATTAACTTGAACCCACCATTATAAAGTTACCTATCACTTTTCACCTAATAATTTTAGTATACATCAATAATCTGCCTAGATCTATTATTGTACTATGAGCACAAAGTGGTGACTTTTCTAATACCTTCATTCCTTCCTCATTTATTAACTGAAATTCTTCAGTAAAGAAGAGCTTTCTGCTATCAACTATTTGTTTAGTTTGAATACATTCTGCAACAAAATACATGCTACTTTCTATGCATAAATTTTCATAAGAATGAGTTAACACCCTTGAAATCTCCAAAGGTTATCAATAGTTATTTTTGTTTTTTATTTTTAAAATATCATTATGGACTCCTGGAATTTTACTTATCTGGTATAGTTCAACCTACTGCAGTCCTTTTTTTTTTTTTTTTGCGGTACGTGGGCCTCTCACCGTTGTGGCCTCTCCCGTTGCGGAGCACAGGCTCCAGACGCGCAGGCCCAGCCGCTCCGCAGCATGTGGGATCTTCCCGAACCGGGGCACGAACCTGTGTCCCCTGCATCGGCAGGTGGACTCTCAACCACTACGCCACCAGGGAAGCCCAGTCCTTACTTTTTTTACATTCACATTTTTCATCTTAGGCCAGCGCGAGCACCTTTGAGATGGCTTCATGAACTTCTGACACAACTTACCTTAACATGATAGGCAGAAGATTTTAACTTGTAGTTTAAATTTGCAATTCCTCAATTATAATTAATCTTGAACAATTTTCATGTTTATTGATCTCTTTGAATTCTTTGTGAAATCCCTATTCATTTTCTCATCCATTTTTCTAGTGGGCTAGTAATCCTTTTTGCTTTCTGAATTTTATGAGTTCATTTTAATATATGGTAGAGATTATATATTAATAAAAGCTGCAATCTTTTTCCTTTTTGATTTTATAGCATTTTTTGTCATGTAAAATACACTTAATTTTTAAATAAAGCAATCATTTCCTTCATAATTCTCAGTTTAGATCTGAAGGCCTTCCCAAATTCACTGATAGAAAAAAACTGCCTATGCTTCTTCTAATTCTTTTATGGCTTTTTTCAATATTTAAATCTCTGATTTAGCTAATTATAATTAGCTGTTTATAAATCTATTTCCATTAGAATTTGGGATCTTCAAAGGCAATGACTATCTTACTTATTACGAGACTAAGAATTTTGCCTCTGGACCCAAGTGTTTTCAAACACAGGGTTTGAGGAGATGATGTTGATGATGAATAGTCATAAACTCCATTCTCTATGCCCTTAAACTTGGGCAAGGCAGTCCTACTGAACCATGCTCGCTAAAGAGAAGATGTAGCACAGGGAGGAAAAACTCTCTGCTCTGCTTAATGCTAGATATTACATGTGCATTGCCCTGACATCTCGGAACAATTTTAAGAGGTGAGGATTGGGGGTGGGGTGCAGAAAATGAGTTTGGGAATTCAGCTTCCAAGAAGTGATGTCTGAATGGAGTGTGAAAGAACAAGCAGGTATTATTATACAGACGAAGAGCCTGATAAAGAGTACTCCAGAGTACAGAGTGAGCAAAAGGTATGACATGGGAGTACATGATCTACCTGAGGAATACAGGCAGTTTATTATGACTGCCTGGGCCAGTGCTTGGTATATAAAGTAAGTACTATATAAATGTTAGCTATTATCATGCTGATTATTGGGACATGGAAATAAATTAGGTAAAACTGTAAGCAGTAGGCTAAGATGCTCCTGGAAAGCCACGTTAAAGTCTGGATTTTATCCTGAAGATGATGGGGAGTGTGTGAAGGATTTCTGACGGGATAATGGCATATTTTAGAAAAATTACATTGGCAGTGTGAATAAAAGACTGGCTGGACTACAGATAGGCAAAAATCATAAAGAATCTTCAATGATGGAGTATATAGTAGTGATAAAAACTTTTACAAAGTGAGGAAAATTTGCAAGCCTCTTTTAAGATCTAAAATGTCAGCATACTGATCTCTACGAAAAGGGACCAGATGTCTAACAGTTTTATCACATGGGAGATATATACACTTAATAATAAATATTCCTAGACTATCTGGAAAGCTTTCCACTTTAGTAAAGGTTCACACCCAGTAAATCATTTTCAACAAAATTCCTTCAGGGTCATCAAATGCCCCATGTTGTCTTTTCCACAAGCAAGAAAGGCTGGTGAAAGCTCATGAATGTCTCCCAGTCAACCAAAAGGCTGGTTTTCTAAAGACTCCATGATGTAAAAGCTAAATTATGGCTGCTGATGCTGATGGTACCCTGTCCCAAGTGCTCTGAAATTTCTGCAGGCTCAGCAATACTTGTTACTGACACTGAAGTTACGATGTAAGCAGCATGTGCCTTAACAATGGAGTTCACACCTAACTCTACCTATGTGGACTATCGGACACAGAATGTGAGTTAGCTACAGATTGTGAGACAACTTCTGGAGAGCAAACTATAGAGCTAGTTTAGGGGCAGTTCTCATTTCAGGTGTCTTACTGGTGAGAAAGAATGATTCTATGTGGCACAGACTATTTGGGACTCTACCAAAAGTGACAAAACTTCTTAAGGAGGAGATGAATTGAGAACCATGATTCTATCTTGAACTCTATGAAATGGCAGGTATTGTGACTTTTGAAAGTTACTGAATTTGGTTGCTGTTATTGCTGTTTTGTAAGTTATACCTCCTAAAAGCAGTTATTCTTCCCTGCCTACAGGGAATTGTTTCATGGTTCAACAATGAACCAAATACTGTGGCAATCTCCTTAGAAAAGGTCTAAATAAAGTGAACTTTTTCTATTCTGATTCTCTAAAAAAATATTTTGGAGACTCAGAAACTCCATGTTACAGTAGCTCCCCACAGATATCTATTTCTACCTTTACATTTTTTAAGAGCAAATGTCAGTTATATATATATATATATATATATATAATTATATTAATTATACAAAGTATTTTTACAAATCAACAAAAATAAAACATTACCACAATTAGATACCATTTCACAACCACTAGAAAGGTCAAAATAGGAAAGACTGACCAACACCAAATATTTGTGAGGACGTGGACTAACTGATCTCTACATACATTGTTGGGGGAATGTAATGTGGAGATTTAACTTCTTCGGAGAGCTGTTTGGCAGTTTCTTATGAAGTTAAATATACATTTCTACCCTACGACCCAGCAATTCCATTCCTAAGTATTCACCCAAGAGAAACAAAAAGACTTATACAAAAATGTTTATGGAGTATCTTTATTTATAGAAACCCCAAACTGGAAACAACCCAAATGTCCATCAGCAATGAAACAGACAAACTGTGCTATGTTCATACAATGGAATACTACTCAGCAATAAAAAAGAATGAACTCAGCAATCCCACTACTGGGCATATATCCTGAGAAAACCATAATTCAAAAGAGTCATGTACCAAAATGCTCACTGCAGCTCTATTTACAATAGCCAGGACATGGAAGCAACCTAAGCGTCCATCATCAGACGAATGGATAAAGATGTGGCACATATATACAATGGAGTATTACTCAGCCATAAAAAGAAACGAAATTGAGTTATTTGTAGTGAGGTGGATGGACCTAGAGTCTGTCATACAGAGTGAAGTAAGTCAGAAAGAGAAAAACAAATACCGTATGCTAACACATATATATGGAATTTAAGAAAAAAAAAAAAGTCATGAAGAACCTAGGGGTAAGATGGGAATAAACACACAGACCTACTAGAGAATGGACTTGAGGATATGGGATGGGGGAAGGGTAAGCTGTGACAAAGTGAGAGAGTGACATGGACATATATACACTACCAAACGTAAAACAGATAGCTAGTGGGAAGCAGCCGCATAGCACAGGGAGATCAGCTCGGTGCTTTGTGACCACCTAGAGGGGTGGGATAGGGAGGGTGGGAGGGAGGGAGACCCAAGAGGGAAGAGATATGGGAACATATGTATAACTGATTCACTTGGTTATAAAGCAGAAACTAACACACCATTGTAAAGCAATTATACTCCAATAAAGATGAAAAAAATAAAGTAAAAAAGAATGAACTGGGGCTTCCCTGGTGGCGCAGTGGTTGAGAGTCCGCCTGCCGATGCAGGGGACACAGGTTCGTGCCCCGGTCCGGGAAGATCCCACATACCACAGAGCGGCTGGGCCCGTGAGCCATGGCCGTTGAGCCTGCGCATCCGGAGCCTGTGCTCCACAATGGGAGAGGCCACCACAGTGAGAGGCCCGTGTATCGCAAAAAAAAAGAATGAACTAATCATGTCCAGAATAGGCAAATCTATAGAGTCAAAGTAAATAAGTAATTGTCTATGGCTGGGGGGTTAGAAAGATAGGGGACAGGATAAGGAGTGACTACTAAATGGGTATGGGTTCTCATCTGTAAACCGAATATAATGATACCCATTGGGGTGACAAACATGTTCTAAAATCTCATTGTGGTAATGGTTGTACAACTCCATGGATATAGTAAAAATCATTTACCTTTAATACATTAAATGGGTAAATTATTTGCTATATGAATTATATCTCAATAAATCCACTTAAAAAAAGGAATGAACTATTAATGTAACAACACACACAAATATTTGTTTAAGCAAAAGAAGCCAGACACAAAAAGAGTACATACTGTAAGATTCTTTTATGTGAAATCCAGGATGTAGGCAAAACTAATTTATGGTGATAGAAATCAGTTATTGTGGTGGTGAGCAACTGGCTGGAAAAGGACAGGAGTAAACTTTCCATGAGGTTTTTTTATCTTGTTTTGGATGGAGGTCACAGGCGTATGCACAACTGTCAAAACTTAAGATCCGTGCATTTTAATATCTCAATTTAAAAAGGTGGTAAAAGAAAATCACTCCTATTTGAACTTGGAAAGAAAAGAGAAGAGGGTAAGGCAGGAGTGCCTACCAAATAATGTCTTCATGCTTCCCCAACAGAAGTGACTGTACAGCTGTCCATTTACAGAAATATCCAATGCCTGAGTACACTCTGTCTTTCTTCCCTGTAACATTTTAATAATAAACTCATCCAGTGCTCCCCACCCCCCAGAATTTCACATGTATCAGTTTCCCTAATTAAAAAAAATAGTCAAAGAATATTCTACAGCCAAAATTGAGCCTAAAGCATGCTTAAGTGCCACCAAGTTGTGAAAATGAAATATAAATATTTATATAAATCAGAATCCTAAGAGGGAAACCATGGTCTATTTTCTTTTTCTGTCTTCTGAAAACATGCTCTGATACCCTGTCTGAAAGAATTCTCTCTACCTACCACTCTTCTCCTCTTCCTTCCCCTAATTAGTTAACTCTTATTCATTTTTCACTTCTCAAATAAAAATTTCTTAGAAATTCTTCCGAATTTCTATTACTCCAATCTGTCCCCCTCCACAAACACAATTACATACACAGAGAGAACAATGTCTCCTTGCAGAGCTCCTATCTCATTTCACAGTCAGTTATAGGTTTCTCATGTAATTAATGGCCCTATTTCTCCTGTTAGACTCTAAGTGCCATGTAAGCAAGTACAGTCTCCTAAATACATCACTGTATCCCTGCATCTAGCATAGTGGTTAGTAGTTAGCATAAATGTTCACAGAACATTTCACTCAATGAATAACTTAAAAATGCAATTCAACCAAACTATCTAAACAAAGACTGTTCCTAAAGCAAAGAGGCTGTCCTTGCTTGAGAAATCCATTAAGTAAATATACCTTTATTGGACAGAGAACATTTTGGGTCAGTATCTATGAGTCACTGAGTATCTACTTCCTTACCAACTTGGTTCTCAGAATATAAGACTGTTCTCTGAGTCATCAGTTTCTACCCTTATTCTGCCTATTGTTCCCTTCTTAACTGGGCACATTTATTCTTAATATCTTTAATCTCTGTTGTATACTCTATTATATGCTTCTATAATTCATTAGATGTCAGATTTTGAGAAATTAAACAATAATGTTCATAAACTTATGCCAAGACAATATTTAATGGCATTAATAGCTGCAAAAACATAACTGCTTAGAGAAGAGGGTTTCAGTTCAGAATGCAAAGTGACATTACTACCAAAAACCTCAAAATTGTTCTCCCAACATTCAGTAAACAAAATGCTGACTGACACAGAAAGAAGTGCCAAAAAGAACAGATAAAATAGGCAACTTGGAGACAAACAGCACCATGAAAGAAGGCATCTAGCATTTTGTAGAACTCACTAAATGTAAGCAAAAACATTTATAGAAATCAACTTACACCAACTAGATAAAGAGTCTACTTCAGCAAACACCTACGGTGAATACAAGACCAGACCTTTGGGCAAAATTTGAACAATTTTCTACAATCCTTCGATGCAGTTTAAAGAGACGGCATAACACCAATCTATGCTTTCTTGAAAGGGTACAAAAGGCATGCTCAGAAAAACCTGGATGGCTGTGCTGCACCAATCACACACCGCAGGTCTCCTAAAGCAATAACAAAGCATCTGAACTTTCAGAATCAATTCTGAATTATGTGAAAATCCATTAGTTGAAGGGAGAGGATCCAAAAATTTTTTTCTAGTAACAATCATCTCCTCCCTTTCTTCCCCATTAAAACATTATTATTACTTTCACCATTGGCAATGTATCACAATCACTGCAGGAAGTCAATTCAAGATCAAATGTAAATGGAAATGTCTTTAAAAATAAGAGGCTCAACCTCACTGATAAAGAGAACGCTAATGAAAACTACACTGAGCATATTTTTTACCTATCAGATTTGCAAAAATCCACAAGTCAGACACAATACCATATTGGAAAGGTTGTGGGGATACAAACATTCTCCTAACAGCGCTCTCTTACACTGATGGAGGGAATACAAAATTATACCACCTAGGTAGAGGGCAATTTGGCAACACCTATCACAATTACAAATACATTTTACCCTTAACTCAGTAATACCATTTCTGGGAATGTATCCTACATACACCAGTACATACAAAATAACATATACAACATTATTCACTATAGCACAGTGTTAAGTGAAAAGTGAAAACTCAGATGTTCAAAAACCACCTAGTTTAATATATCACAGTACACATCCACACAATGGAATACAATGCAGCTGTGAAAAATGAAAATGCTCTTTAAATACCGAAATGGAAAGATAGCTTAAATACATTAAGTGAAAAAAGCAAGGTACAGAAGAAGGTATTCTGTATGTATCTTTATATGTAAGAAAGGGGGAAAAGTCGAAAAATACCAACATCTGCTTTCATTTTTACAAAGAAACACTGAAAGAACACATAATAAAAATGCTTATAGGAGGAAAGTAAAACTAGAGTAAATGTGGAATGGGTGGGAGCAAGACTTCTCATTGCACAAACTAAAATTTTGTTTTTTGTTTTTTGGGTTTTTTTTGCGGTACGCGGGCCTCTCACTGTTGTAGCCTCTCCTGTTGCAGAGCACAGGCTCCAGACGCGCAGGCTCAGCGGCCATGGCTCACGGGCCCAGCCGCTCCGTGGCATGTGGGATCTTCCCGGACCGGGGCATGAACCCGTGTCCCCTGCATCAGCAGGTGGACTCTCAACCACTGCGCCACCAGGGAAGCCCCCCAATTTTCTTTTGAAGAGTCAATCTGCTCCTCCTTCAAGCCATAAGGGAGGGCTGAACTTAAGCCTCTTTCCAAAGCCAGGCACCTGTCACTGGTTGGGTCAGAGAATCACACTCCCACAGGCCTTAGTGACATGAACCCTTCCATCCTCCCAATTTGGCTGGTGCTATACAGAAAGAGACACATGTGGACTTTAAAAATTATGTAAGTCTAGAGCTGCCATTGATCATCTTTACCATCATACCTGCTCAAAAAGGAAACCAAAAGGAGAAATGAATGCTTAGAGATGGAGATAAGCAGATATTCCTGATGACATAAGTAAAATTTCTGGATCCAGTCATATCAGAACCTAGCTTTACCTTTATTCTGCTAACTCCCAGTTCATAAACCTACAAAATGACCTTCTTGACTTAAATTAATTTGAATTGGGTTTCTGAACTTGCAATAGAAAAGAGTCCTGATAGATACTGGCAGAATACTGCCATACAATTGAAAACAGGGCCTCACTTTTCTTCAGTTATTTTCTCAAACTTGTCAAAGAGACCGGAAGAGCCAGTAGAAAAAGAATAGCTTGTATCCATGTCCATTCTCTGTCCATCATGCCATCCTCCATGAGGGTTTTAGAATCTAAAAGTTACAAATAAATTCATTCATGCTTGTTAAAAGTATGGATCTGTAAACTTCTGATAGCAAAATATAAACAATATTAAGGAACTCTCAAGAGTTATCAAAACCTAAGTATGAATATTTAAAAATAAAGCATTCATAAAATCTTTTCTTCTCCAATGACATTCCACATCTCCACCATCCCTGAAGCATCAACAACACTACATGGTGGCTAGAGTGGTGACTAAGTCATACTGAAATACCTCTTTCTTGCCATATCACCACTTTGAGAACATTCATGATACTCTTGTCCTTTAATATAGCTAGCATTGCTCATGGTTCATTTGTTTCTATCTCAAGCAAACTGTGTCACACACACATTGTTAATAAATGTTCCTGAACTTTTGGAGAGAATGTCAATATTTTTTACTCTTACACAATCGGAACATTCTTCTTTCTCTACCTGCTGCCCACCTCCAACTTTTACCTATTTGTCTATGGAAAATGCCCAGCCCTTTCCTATCCCTTTTGCTGATACTTCAGAAAACTCAAAATAATACACATATTCTGAACAAAAAGGAAAAGATTACATTTTGAAGTGAAACAAGACAAAATAAAGAAATAATGTTTCGCCTGTTAAAGGATGGGTTTTACTTGTGTTGTCACACAATTCACATGCAAAGAAACTGGTCCCTAGTATCCAGTAATACAGTGGTTCTCAAAGGGACAATTCCACCCACCTAACCACCTTAAAAATCACTGTGTTAAAGCCACTGAAGGTACCACAAATTGTGTCCAGAATATCTGCACTCCCTGTTTCTCATACTAATTTTGTTTTTCCTTAAATAACTTGAGTCACTGTAAACAGAACACTACTGCTCAATGTGCGTAGTTTGTGATATTTCAAAGTCCTGTTTTCTACCTTTCCACAAATACTTACTGGGCGTCCACTGTGTGCCAGTCACTTTGCCAAGTACTTAAAATACAAAGAAAAACATGACATGGTTGCTGACTTCAAGGGTCTTGCAAACTAGAAGAAGCAGAATTGGAGAAAGGAAGGCAAGAAGGTAAAGAAAGTAGTACAATAATGCTCACACACTAGAAAAAGAGTGACCTGTATTTTGTGGTCAGAGGACTTGAGAAATTAGAGAGTAGGGACTGGGCAGCATATACAAAAAGAGGGTAAGTAGGCTGGGAAAATTAATGAGGGTCTTATATGCTCCTTAAAGTAGCTTTATTCTAAATGCCTGTGGTTTTCAAACTTTAGTGTGTACAAGAAGACTCACTTGAGATACCTGTTAAAAACAGATTTCCATGCCCCATCTAAGAAGATCTGGATTCAGCAAATCTGAGGTAGGACCCCAAATTTTCAAATTTCACAGATATCTCATGTGGTCAGTGCTTTGAAACAATGCTTTAGGTAGGTGTTGGTCTCAAGTTTCCCAAGTAGTCCTAGGGGTGAGGGGAATGTTGGGGGAATATTCATTCATACCCTCAAATTTCATTGCTCTGTAGGTGACAAGATCATTAGCTGAGTGAGAAGCAGGAGTGCACAGGAGCTAAAAGAGAGCCACTGTGGTTAAGCTATAGAAACTGACCAAGAATACGCAAAAAGAATTCCCAGTGCTGAGAGTCCAGCTGAGGCTGGACACCGTAAATCTGTAGTAGCACCAATCCACACAGTTGTTCTACCACGTATAAAATTAAAATAATACCCAGCTAGTGAAGTTATTATGAAGATTAAATTACATGTGATAACAGATGTAAACATGTAGGGATAATGGCATATTGGAATTCAAGATCTCAACATCTCCAGATAATAAAAAGAACCAGGACATGGCATTGGGAATAGATGTCTGTTCTTTTTATTTCAAGAATACATTACTTAAACCCTTCAATTTACTTAAATCATGTTTGTGGGCTGACCTGGTATCATGAACCAATGCTGTTTCTTAGTGAAAAATGTGTTGTAAAATAGAAATAAGCAAAAAAATAAAATAAACTCTAACACCCAAATGGGCACTCTCTATATATTTATACTGTACTTGGAACTCAAGAAGGTTACTGAAGAATTCACTAAGAAAGAATGAAAGAAGTGAATGCCTTATAGTAGTGAGTCTATTTTCTCAACTTACTAAATCCCCATGCTGTACCTTGTTATGTTCCTTTCTGGTACAGTATCATCCCAGTCAAATCATCCCTCCCCATCTCCATAAGGCCAGAGAATTTGGCTTTTACACTGTTTACCCATAATAAGCTATTGATTTTCTACTCCCCTTAAAGAGATATAGTCTTTCTGGCACTTAAAAAAAAGTGTTAGTAAGGACTTCTGGTTGCAAGTAAACCCAAACTAAATAGGCCTGAGCAAAAAAGATAGGTATTGACTCAAAAAGGCTTTTTAGAGCTCCTTTCATGAACAGTTAGATCCAAGTGCATAGCAATATTTCTCTCCCCATTGTTGTGTTGTCTTACACAGAGGCACACCACTTCACTCACAGGCAGGCTCTCCCCACATGGTAGCTGCTTCCTGCTCAAAGGCTAGTAGCTTAGCTACCCCAGAAAAAAAAAGATCTTTCCCAAGAATGCCACCAGCCAGTCTCAAGGCTGACTGATCCCTGAACCACTCACTCACTGTGACCAATGGCCAGGCCTAAGTCACAGAAGTGAGTCAGCCTCATCCAAACCACACTGAACTCAAGAATGTTAGGAAAAGTGGCTCCCTAAAGGAAAGCCAAGGTACTGCTACTGAAAGACAAGGGAAAAGATTCTGGGAGGAAGAAAAACAAGATATGCAGTACAGAATACATGATAAAACACACACATCCTTATTCCCCAAAATAAGGGAGAAAAAACTTAGGAGGAAAACTAAAAATCTAACTTACGTGATTACAATTATGTAAAAGCCTATAAGCTCTGAAGTCAGACACTCCCAGATTCAAGCCATCAGTTCTATCACATTTATCATTTAATCATTCTAATTCTGTTCTTCATAGTTAAATAAAAAAGCTATCACACTCTTTGCATGTTGATTGTACTTATTAAATGAGACATGTTAAGCATATACTGTGTACTTGATAAATATCTACTATCATGAACACTTACATGAAAAAATGAAACTGTTGTTTCCAAAGATAGATTGCAAACGGCCCCAATTCTTCATTCCTTCATATATCCAGGCCCTTTGCTATGTAACTTTATAATACCCTCCCCACCATCACGCTTGGCTCAGTCATGTGATTTGTTTTAGCCAATGAGCTACTAGCAGACATTACAAACCAGAGGCTTGAAAAAGTGCTTCATTATTTTTGCTTGCTTTGTGTACTTCTGCCATGCCATAACAGATCCAAGGTAGCCTGCTAAAGGTTGAGAAAGGTGGAACAATCTAGTTGCTGCAATCATCCCAACTTATGTCAACCTACATCAGCCAGCTCATCCCCAGACACAAAGCAAATCCAGCCAAGGTGCCTAGGCAATCCAGAGTTGACTACATGAAAAACAAGCTAAAACCTCAGAAAAAAACTTTTTTTTTTTTTTTATTTACTTTTTGGCTACGTTGGGTCTTCGTTGCTGTGTACGGGCTTTCTCTAGTTACTGCGAGCGGTGGCTACTCTTCGTGGCAGTGCATGGGCCTCTCATTGTGGTGGCTTCTCCCGTTGCAGAGCACAGGCTCTAGGGGCGCGGGCCTCAGTAGTTGTGGTGTGAGGGCTCCAAAGTACAGGCTCAGCAGCCGTGGTGCACGGGCTCAGCTGCTCCGCAGCATGTGGGATCCTCCCGGACTAGGGCTTGAACCCACATCCCCGCATTGGCAGGCAGATTCCTAACCACTGAGCCACCAGGGAAGTCCCAACCTCAGAAAAAAACTTTAATGAAACAGAGATAATCAACTTGATAAAATGTTAAAAAGTAATGGTCATAAAGATGCTTGCTGAACTGGGGAGAAGAATGGATGAACACTGAGAACTTCAATAAAAAGATGGAAGGGCTTCCCTGGTGGTGCAGTGGTTAAGAGTCCGCCTGCCAATGCAGGGGATGCGGATTCATGCCCCGGTCCCAGAAGATCCCACATCCTGCGGAGAGGCTGGGCCCATGAGCCATGGCCGCTGAGCCTGCGCATCCGGAGCCTGTGCTCCGCAACGGGAGAGGCCACAACAGTGAGAGGCCCGCGTACCGCAAAAAAAAAAAAAAAGATGGAAAAAGTAAGAAAGTACCAAACAGAAGTCACAAACTTAAAAAACACAGTAACTGAACTGAAAAATAAGACTAGAAGAGTTCAACAGCAGACTGAATGAAGCAGAATAAAAGATCAGTCAACTCAAAGACAAGGCAGTGGAACTCACCCCATCAGAACAGCAAAAAGGAAAAGGAATGAAAAAAAGTGAAAATAGCTTAAAGAATTTATGGGACAGCATCAAATGGACTAATATTCACATCATATGGCTCCCAGAAAAAGAAGAGAGGGCCAGAAATCTTATTTGAAGAAATACTGGCTGAAAACGTCCCTAACCCAGGGAAGGAAACAGACATCCAGACCCAGAAAGGCCAGAGAGTTGCCAAGTAAGAGAAGTCCACCAAGACACATTATAATTAAAATGCCAAAAGAGAGAATATTAAAAACAGCAAGAGAAAAACAACTTGTTACATATGAGGAAAGCCCCATAAGCCAATCAGCAGATTTTTCAGCAGAAACTTTACAAGCCAGAAGGAAGTGGAACAGTACAGTCAAAGCACTAAAAGAAAAACTTCCGACTAATCATACCCTACCCAGAAAAGTTATCATTCAGAGTGAAGGAGAGATGAAGAATTTTCCAGACAAGCAAAAGCTAAATTTTTCATCACCACTAAACTGGCCCTACAAGAAATGTCAAAGGGACTTCTTTAAGCTGAAAAAAAAAGGGTGCTAATTAGTAACAAGAAAACACATGGAAGAATAAATCTCACTGAAAAGGTAAATATGTATATAAATGGTAGTGGATTAATCACTTATAAAGCTATTAGGAAGGTCAAAAAACCAAAGAAGTAAACACTAAGATTACAAGTTAGCTGCAAAAGCAGTTCTAAGAGGGAAGTTCATAGCAATTAATGCCTACCTCGAAAAACAAAAAAAAGTCTCTAACACCCAACTTGACATGGTAGGAACTAGAAAAAGAACAAAGCTCAAAGTAAGCAGAAGAAAGGAAATAACGAAGTAAGCAGAAATAAATGAAATACAGACTAAGACAGTAGAAAAGATCAATGAAACCAACAGCTATATCTTTGAAAAGATAAACAAAATTGACAAACCTCTAGCTAGACCCAACAAGAGAAAAGACGACTTAAAGTCAGAAATGAAAGGGGAGATATTACAACCAATACCACAGAAATATAGAGGACCATAAGAGACTACTATGAACAATTATACACCAATAAATTGGACAACCTACAAAAATTGGGTAAATGCCAAGAAACAATTAACCTACCAAGACTGAAATCATGATGAAAAATAAAATGTGCACAGACTGATTACTATAAGGAAACTGAATCAGTAATTTAAAAAACACCTCCCAACATAAATAAATTCAGGACCAGACACCTTCACTAGTGAATTCTACCAAACACTCAAAGAAGAATAAATAACAATCCTTCTCAAACTCTTCCCAAAAACAGAAGGAGAACGCTTCCCAAAAACAGAAGGAGAACTCTTCCAAACTCATTTTACAAGGCCAGCATTATTCTGATACCAAAACCAGACAAGAATGCCACAAGAAAAAAACACAGGCCAATATATCCCTGATGAACAAAGATGCAAAAATCCACAACAAAATGTCGGTATGAATTCAACAATACATTAAAAGACAACAACCTATAAAAATACATACACCATAATCAAGTGGGATTTATTCCAGAGATACAAAGATGGTTCATGATACACCACATTAACCAAATGAAAAATAAAAATCATACGATCATCTCAACAAATGCAGAAAAAGCATCTGACAAAATTCAACATCCGTTTATAATAAAAACCCAATAAAGCAAGTATAAAGGGAACGTACTTCAACATAACAGAGGCCATATGGCAAGCCCACAGGTAACATGACACTTAACAGTGAAAAAGTGAAAGCTTCTAAGATCAAGAACAAGACAAGGATACCCACTCTCACCACTTTTATCCAACATAGTATTGGAAATCCTAGTTAGACCAATTAGGCAAGAAAAAGAAATAAAACATATCCAAACTGGAAAGGAAGAAGTAAAACTGTCACCACCTGCAGATGACATGATATTGAAAACCCTAAAGACTCCATCAAAAGATTGTTAGATTTAATAAACAAATTCAGTAAAGTTGCAGGATACAAAATGAATACACAAAAATCTGTTGTGTTTCTATACATTAATGATAAACTCTAAGAAAAACAAATTAGCAATATACAGGTTCAATACAATCCCTTTAAAAGTTCCAAAACCATTTTTCACAGTCATAAAACAAACAATCCTAAAATTCGTATGGAACCATATAAGACCCCAAAGGGCCAAAGCAATCTTGAGAAAGAAAAGCTGGAAGCATCACATTTCCTGATTTCTAATTCTATTACAAAGCTACAGCAATTAAAACAGCACGGTACTGGCATAAAAACAGACACAAAGATCAATGGATGCGAGAAAATATTTGCAAATCATATATATGATAAGGGACTAACATCCAAAATATATAAGGAACTCATACAACTCAAAAGCAAAAAACAACAACAAAAAACCTCACAATCTGATTAAAGAGTGAGCTGATCTGAATGGACATTTTTCCAAACAAGACATTACAGACGGCCACAGGACATGAAAAGATGCTCTATGCCATGAAGCATCAGGGAAATGCAAATCAAAATCACAATAAGATACCAACTCACATCCGTTAGAGAGGCTACTAGCAAAAAGACAAGAAATAACAAGTGTACGGGGCTTCCCTGGTGGCGCAGTGGTTGAAAATCCACCTGCCAATGCAGGGGACACAGGTTCGAGCTCTGGTCCGGGAAGATCCCACATGCTGTGGAGTAACTAAGCCCATGCACCACAACTACTGAGCCTGTGCTCTAGAGCCCACGAGCCACAACTACTGAGCCTGCACGCCACAACTACTAAAGCGCACGCGCTCTAGGGCCCGTGTGCCACAACTGCTGAGCCCGCACGCCTAGAGCCTGTGCTCTGCAACAAGAAGCCACCGCAATGAGAAGCCTGCACACCGCAACAAAGAGTAGCCTCCGCTCGCTGCAACTTGAGAAAGCCCGCTCGCAGCAATGAAGACCCAGCACAGCCAAAAAGAAATTTCTTTTAAAAAAAATTTAAAAAAAAATAAAGTGTGCTGCTTATTTCACAATCCAGTTATATGTAACAACATCATTACCATCATTACTTACACTTCTGTTCTTAAGTCACAGAAACCAGACATTAGCAGCAGCATGACTTGACAACAGATCCTTCCTGTTTCTTAATATAGCCTTTATTCTTTACCTTCTTTTCTGCTTATAACTGGATATACACTCATATTCCTCAAATCAGTTGATCTCCTCTGGATTACTTGCTAAAGAATATCTGACAAAATGTGGATTGGCTGACTTAGGTAGAGAAATATCTAAAGGTATTTTACCTAGACATCTTCGTATAGTTTTAACAAATAATTCCTATCAAGTAGTAACATAAATACAAAAATATTTATTAATCATTTAACAATAACAAACCTTCCACTTTTTCCAAAATAAAGTTTAAGTTCTCAGGAAAAGGGGAAAAAAAGGCAAAAATTGTCTGGGTTATCAACACCTCTGGTTCCTTGTCTTTACCACAATGTCACCTCATTTTTTATCAATGTAATTATATCAGAATACTCTTCTCCATTAATTTACATTCCCTTGGTTTTAAAAGATCAAAATCTGTGGATAATTCAATCTTCTTAATAGTTTAACAGTCTTGACCAAAACAACTCATTCAGGTTGGACTATCACTTACGTGGCCTACTTATTTTTTACAAAAATTAATTCCCACATAGGTTTACAGCTTCTTATAATTCCTACCTAAAGTCTTCTCACTTAATGTGGAAAATTCTAGTTTCTCTTCTTTATCTTTACCCCATTTATGAATTTACCCTTGCCTATCACCAATAAAATAAAACAATCTTTGATTTGGATATGTTACATGAAAATTAAATGGAAGTTCTTTGCCTAAGGAGAAAGGGGACAAAGGGAATGTTACCTTTTAGATAAGATTGCAGCCGTAAGCCATGGGTCTTGAAATGGTTATCAAGAGACTATATGGATTTGACTCTCTGTACATGCCTGTTTATTTTAACACGCCAAAATCTATTTTAGTAAATACTCCACAGTAAAAATCTATGCATAGAAAATATATGTATATACAAATAAATATTGGTTGTACAAGTCTCACATGGTACACAGCCTTATCACTTTAATCATACCTGCTTTTCTTTTGAAAAAGTCATACAGCAAAACTTCAGTACCTCTCAAAAAATTGTTAGAAATTAATCCATATTATTTCATTATTTTTATCCTGATGTACTCTCTTTCCAGAACAAAAACCAGCTCTAGATAGGGTATCTAACATATTAAGTATTATAAAAATACTGCTAAGCATAATTGTTAGGTTTCCAATAGATAAACAGTAAGTAAAATATTAACACACTGATCGTTTTACGTAGGGGTATATTAACTAAATCATTTTTTAAAGATGTATTAATTACATTAAACACTCAGAAAAATGACGAGCTTAAAGGTTTTTTTCCATAACTATTCCGAGATTTATGGACTTCTTAGCCCACCCATAATTAAAAGTATCATTTTATTGTGATCAAATAAATTAAATCAATGCCCATTTATACAAGATAAACTTCATCAGTTTCCTTACTAGCTGAATGAAAATTCACATAAACTAACACATATGACAAGATTAGTATTTATATCATTAACCATGCAATGAAAAAGCCACATTTCAACACAGGCACATATTCACAGATATTTATGTTCCTCTCACTTTTTATTCTTAGTAAAGGCAAAGAGCTTCCCATTTTATTTTGATGGGAATTTCTCCCACTTACCTTTGTCACATCTTCCTGTATCTACTAAGGTAGCATTAGTCTGAGACGGGTGATGCTTGAATTACCAAACTAGCGTATCTTTTAAAAAATCTGCCAAATTGCTCCCTCCCCTTCTCAGCAATTATACACTACTCAGCAACTTCGCTTTCCATCACATGTTTTGAAACATTTATAACCAAGTGCCAAATCTAAGTCATAGGAAGTTAGAACTCAAAAAGCATTTGACTAAAATCCAGGAACCCTGAATCTTGACATCAATCTGCTTTACCCTGTTTGCCCCTCTGTCCACACCTGAGGTCTCTGGGAAGGATATGAATAGAAGGAAAGGCCAGGTAACTACACACTGTTACTACAATGCTTTTGTTACACATTTCAAAGTGCTCTGTCAACTAAGCTGGTCCACGTGGAAGGCTCACCAAGCTTAAGGCCCAGATCACCTGGATATCCTTTGTTATCCTTCCTCTTCAAAACCTAAGCTCAGATCTCAGCCAATGGTGAAGAAAGGCCAGTCTAGCAATGTATGAAGGAAAACTTAAAGCCAGTGGAAGCAGTCAGCTCAAACCTGCTTAGCTCTGACAAAACTAAAAATTTGAGAAGAAAAAGGATAGACAAACTAGACCGTAACACTGAAGAGAAGAGGGCAAAACATTTTAGGCCGGGGTATTGAAAGAATTATGCTACCATTTATGATAATATTATGAGTAGAATTCTTTACTGTAATAGAAATTGAGTAAGCCATCAGTAGTAGGGAACAAAGAAAGAAAAGGCAACTTGGTGGAACCAAATAAGAAAGTCTAAAAAAAGGGCATATGCTTTAATTTTTTATAGCACAGGCTTCTGAATTCCCATCCCAGGTCTACCACTCTTTAGCTGAGTGACCATAAATGAAATCCTTAATCTTTCCAAATTCCGTTTTTCCACCTGTAAAACAGATATTAACATCAAAGGGCTCTTGTCTGGCACATAGTAAATACTCAACATATGATAGCTCTTAAGGATAAGACAAAACAACCACCAGTCTTCTCCATATTTAGATAATATCTCATTTCTTTAAATTTAGGAACCACTTGATGGGGATGGGAGGTGGGAAGAAGGAGATGATATTATACAAGCAGGTTGCAAAAAGATTCAATACTAAATATGACGTCTGGGATTTGCTTCAAAATAATCTTGTGGGAATGAATAACAGCCATTCGTTGATGTAGCTGGGTGTTCACTATACTATTCTTTCTACTTTTGTGTATGTCTGAAGTTTTCAAAAATGAAAGATTTTTTAAAAATTCTTTTTCCCTTTAATATGGTTGGACAAGAAGACAAGTTCTAGCATCCCTTCTACTTTTGATAAATCATGCACCTAAAAGATGGAAAGATAGGTAAAACAGAACAGGAGAATATCCTGTGGATAGGTATAGAGGAAAATACCTACAAATGACTTAGAAAATATGCCTACATTGACTGAGAGGAAGGGGAGCATTCAGGTAAAAGCCCATAAATACCAATGCATTGGGACTTCCCTGGTGGTGCAGTGGTTAAGAATCCGCCTGCCAGAAGACCTAAATAGACATTTCTCCAAAGAAGATATACAGACTGCCAACAAACACATGACATGAAAGAAGGCTCAACATCATTAATCATTAGAGAAATGCAAATCAAAACTACAATGAGATATCATCTCACACCAGTCAGAATGGCCATCATCAAAAAATCTAGAAACAATAAATGCTGGAGAGGGTGTGGAGAAAAGGGAACACTCTTGCACTGCTGGTGGGAATGTGAATTGGTACAGCCACTATGGAGAACAGTATGGAGGTTCCTTAAAAAACTACAAATAGAACTACCGTATGACCCAGCAATCCCACTACTGGGCATACACCCTGAGAAAACCAAAATTCAAAAAGAGTCATGTACCACAATGTTCACTGCAGCTCTATTTACAATAGCCTGGAGATGGAAACAACCGAAGTGTCCATCATTGGATGAATGGATAAAGAAGATGTGGCACATATATACAATGGAATATTACTCAGCCATAAAAAGAAACGAAATTGAGCTATTTGTAATGAGGTGGATAGACCTAGAGTCTGTCATACAGAGTGAAGTAAGTCAGAAAGAAAATGACAAATACCGTATGCTAACACATATATACAGAATTTAAGAAAAAAAAATGTCATGAAGAACCTAGGGGTAAGACAAGAATAAAGACACAGACTTACTAGAGAACGGACTTGAGGGTATGGGGAGGGGGAAGGGTGAGCTGTGACAAAGAGAGAGAGAGGCATGGACATATATACACTACCAAACGTAAAACAGATAGCTAGTGGGAAGCAGCCGCATAGCACAGGGAGATCAGCTCAGTGCTTTGTGACCATCTGGAGGGGTGGGATGGGGGGGGTGGGATAGGGAGGGTGGGAGGGAGGGAGACCCAAGAGGGAAGAGATATGCGAACATATGTATAACTGATTCACTCTGTTATAAAGCAGAAACTAACACACCATTGTAAAGCGATTATACCCCAATAAAGAAGTTAAAAAAAAAAAAAAAAAAGAAGCCACCTGCCAATGCAAGGGACATGGGTTTGATCCCTGGTCCGGGAAGATCTCACATGCTGCAGAGTAAGTAAGCCCATGCACCACAGCTACTAAGCCTGCGCTCTAAAGCCCACAAGCCACAACTACTGAGCCCGTGTGCCACAACTACTGAAGCCCATGCGTCTAGAGGCCATGCTCTGCAACAAGCCACTGCAATGAGAAGCCTGTGCACCACAATGAAGACCCAATGCAGCCAAAAACAAATTAATTAATTAAAAAGAAAAATACCCATGCATTGGGGACAATAAAAAATACGTGAAAAACAAGAGAGATCAAACTGAACATAAGCATGCCTCAATTTAACAAATTCAACAATTCCTTCCTCTACACACATGGTACACTTACTTTTGAAATTTGTATAAACCAATAATAATTCTACATGTACTAGTGGAGCATGTTTCTTACATTAAATCAGAGATGAATTCTGTTGTAACACAAAACACATTTTTTGTAGTACATTCACACTTTCAGATATGGGATTTTCTTTTACCAAGCAACACACAACCTGTAGATCCTTTTTTTTTTTTTGGCAACACATGGGCCTCTCACTGTTGTGGCCTCTCCCGTTGTGGAGCACAGGGTCCGGACACGCAGGCTCAGCGGCCATGGCTCACGGGCCCAGCCGCTCCGCGGCATGTGGGATCTTCCCGGACTGGGGCGCGAACCCGTGTCCCCTGCATCGGCAGGCGGACTCTCAACCACTACGCCACCAGGGAAGCCCTGTAGATCCTTTTAAATTAGTTTTTCTTCCCCTTTATATTGGCAGCTTAGGAGAGGGAGAACATGCCTTTACCCTCTGGAAATCTCTAAAAAGTCAACTAATAAGAAAAAAATATACAATAATCATGTATTAATAATGATGATAATAAAATGACTCAGAGCTTATGAAAAATAAGCTAATCATGAGACCAAATAACAGTCAGACTATCTATTATTAACAACGAAAATGAAAATGTTCATCCTACAACAGTTTTTCCAATAATAATAATTCTCATGGGAAATAATACTGGTATTCACAGCTTCTAATCCAAAAAGTTAGTCTTGATGTGTACCATCATTAATAGAGGTAGAAAACTACTATGTAATTTCATACAGCAATTGAAGCAAATTAAATTAAAAAGTCTTTCTGGAGAAGCTCAGCTCTGTATTCTACTTTTACCTGAGAAGTTAGGTTAACTATTTCAAACATTAAAATATCATAAAATTATTTCTGTGGATAAGAGGGAAGCATTTATGCTAAAGGAAATCCCCTTATTACTTTAACAAGAGTTATTACTCAATGTTTCCCAAATGACCAATAGTTTTTTAATACCCATCTTTAATTTTCTACATTTCTAAATAAAGACAATAAAATAATGTGAAAGTTTTCTAAAAAAATATAAAATGTGCTGTGCAGATATAAGATGGTAACACCATGAACACTAGACACAGAATAGATTCAGACAAAATGTCTATAAAGAGAAAAGATATCCTTCTCCACCCAAACCTTGGTTATATACTATCCAAAACTCGGGTGTAGAACAGATTCAAATAACATGGTTTGCCACATTATTTGAACTTGAAATATGAACCCTCACAAAAAAAGGCAAAAACTTAGAAGATTTGGATAGTAAAGTATATCTGCGTTATTACAAAACTCCATCAAATAACAATTTTAATAATTCATGGAAAAGGATGTTTAAGGAAGCCTTTCCTGAGTAATTCTGGTTCTAATCACTCCATTACAACATCCATTATTCCCTTCACAGGAATAATGCTGCAGATTATCTTCTGATCTAACTACTCTCAAATTGAGGGTACGATAAGAAAAAAACTTTTGCAAATCATATACTGATGTGGGTCTAGTATCCAGAATATACACTACAACTCAACAATAAAAAGACAACTCAACTTAAAATATAGGCTAGGGATCTGAAGAGACGTTTCTCCAAAGAAAATATACAAATGGCCAACAAGCAAATGAAAAGATGCTCAACATCAATGGTCATTAGGGAAATGCAAATCAAAAAAACAATGAGATACCAGTTCATACCTACCCACTAGAATGGTTATAACCAAAAAGACAGACAGTAACAAGTGTTGGCAAGGGTGTGGAGAAACTGAAATCCTCCTACACCGCCGGTGGGAATGTAAAATACTACAGCCGCTTTAGAAAACAGTTTGGCAGTTCCTCAACATTAAAAGTTACTATATGACCCAGCAAGTTCACTCTGAAGTACGTACCCAAAAGAAAAGATAAACGTCCGCAGGAAAAATGCTGCTTAAGTTCACAGCAGTTTCTCCATAATAGGCAAAAAGTGGAAACAACTCAAACGTCTGACACCTGATGAATGGATGTACAAAATATAGTATGTCCATACAATGCAATATTAGCCAAAAAAAGCAATAAAGAGCTGATATATGCCAGTACATGGATGAATTCTGAAAACATGCTAAGAAGCCAGACACAAAAGGCCACATATTATAATATTACATTTATATGAACTGTCCAGAACAGGCAAATCCACAGAAACAGAGGTAGATTAGGGGTTACCAAGGACTGGGTCATAGGAGAAATGCAAAATGACTTCTAATGAGTATAGGGTTTCTTTTTTGGATATGAAAGTGTTCGAGAATTAGTGATATTTGCACAACCTTGTGAATAAACTAAAAACAACTGACTTGTATGAATTAAAAGGGTGAATTTTATGGTATATACATGATAACTCAATTAAAAAAAGAAAAAATTCAGGGTATGGACCACTGGACTTGGGATACTTTCTACATACAAGAGACAGTCAATAAAATTAGCAAATATTTCACACTGGGATTATCCCAAAAACAATGTGCAAGTATAACTAACAGTAAAAAGATTTTTTAAAATATTTGCAAATAGAGTAAAGATAATTTGCAGGGTAGTAATGGCAAGTCTTTAACTTGAAACTACAAAAAATAACAGCTTTGTTTACTCACATCTACCCAATATCCAGATTCCATTCAGCAGACAGGTGGACATAAAGGAAATACAAATCAAGAGAGAAGTTCAGAGGCACATCAAAACAAATCAAGCCCCTCTGCTGAGCTTTCAGAGCCAGTTTGCAAGGCAGGAAAAAAAACCAATCTCATTATTTTATATATACCTTTATTTGTGGCAGAAAATATTCTTTTCTGTTTCCAAATACCAAATCCAACCTCTAAAGGATGAAAATTTCTCAAAACTAAGGGGACTCAATGAATGAATATGCCACTGATTTCAGGCAACTTCGAAAATGAGTTTTGTGCAATGGAATAAGGTACAACCTCCAAATGAGCTTACTTAGAAGAGACACTGCTGTGGATAACAATAACCAAGGTGATTTAAAAAAACAACCAACATCATTATTGTAGAATTTTACAATGGAATCCTTAAATAGAGGAAACATTCTTCTCCTGAGCTAAGGAGAGAGGTGTGTTGCAAACCCCAAGTGCCTAACAAAGAGACTCCACTTTTTAACCTGCATTAGAAAATCCAACAATCTATCTCTGCAAACTTATCATCCATACATTTCCTACACCAATCTTGGACTGCAGTTTAAACAGACAACTCACACTTGTCCTTTTGTACTTTTGCTTATTTGTTTCACGTGACAGGAATGCCTTCTCCATTTTCATCAGAATGAAGCAAAAATCCACCACCTTCTTCATGAAGCCTTTCTTTATCATCTCAAGTGATTTCTTTCACTTCCAAACACCCCCCAGCACTTGCTTTCACTATTGTATGGCACATTTTGCCTTGTACTGAATACACTATATTTTTTCTAAGGACTAATAAAAGTTCTTGAATGTTAAGGCAGCTTCCCCAATATCTTTGTTTGCCCACAGTGACTAATACAAGACAGATGCTTAATAAATATTTAAATAAAGTAATTATGTACTTACCTAACTGCCTTTCGATCCTAAAAACAGCACTAGTACAAGTAGCTAAGTGATTAGGCAAGAACTCAGAAGTGGCAAGTCCCCACAGACACTGAATACCTAATTCTCACTCTGGAAGGAATTCCAGGCCATCCTGTGTAACCCCATAAGGCTAAAAAAAAAATGGCATTATTCAGATGCTCCCTAGAACTGATCCAGCTATAAGCATATTTGAGGGAATTAGGGCAATTTGAAATAACTCTGTTAAGTCAGAGACTCATCCTGCTATCCTTTTTCCACCAAGTTAGAGCTAAGCTGAAATAATCACAACTTCCCCTATGTTGTGAAGGGCTTTTCACGAATATAGCAAAGATGAGGAGCAGCCAAGCAATAGGTTACATCATATTAGGCAACAGAGAGAACCTCCATCTTCCCAGAATGGAATATCATTCTAGTCCCAGAGGACTCAATAATCACCTGGTTACCAAATATCCATCTTGATCATAATCACTGCCTGAACCTGCTAACTCCAATTCGACTAAAACCTAATAATGGAAACACAAACACCTTCACTTCCACCTCTACAGTCCTGACCCTCAACCCCCTCCAAAAAATAAAGTAGAATGGAGTATTAGATTTTGGAAATGAGTGAGAATTCACTTTCAATCCAAAGACTGCTATAAATTATTACTTCGGAACCAAATGACCCTAAAGTATTAAGATAATCAGTAAAGACAATCAAATAGAAGGTTAACTGTTCAGAACCAATCCATTAAAAGAGGAATTATTACATTTGCTAGTGACAAACAGAGTTGCCTTTTGGATTATACACAAATAAGAATCATTGCCACCGCTCTATATATAGAAAGTTAACACTACATTTGACTTACTTAGAACTCTTTTCCTAAAGAACAAAATTACATACAATAGAAGAGAAAATATGAGACGCAACTGATTTTAGTTGGGAGACTATCAACTATATATTACTGCTCAGCCTAAAATACTGATCTGCACTGTGGACTCTAAATAATCTCCTGAACTTTACTACCTCGAAAGTGGATATTTGGAGTTAACAGAATGCTTTTAAAGAAAACTGATTACTAGATTAAAATTCTCCCTCAAAAAAAGAATCTAAAATTTGATATTCAATTCAGATACTTACAGAAGGATTTTATTAGTTAAAAAAAAAAAAAACCCCAAATCAAAAAACAAAAACGTCTTGTCAAGCAGCAGTAACTCACCACTAACACTAAGCAATGACTGATAAAAAGGGGGCCTGAGGCAAAAGGCAAGGATTCAAAGCAAAAAGAATCAGAATAAGATAAACAACCATCTAAACTAAAGCAACAGTAATCTAAGAAATCTATAAGGTTATAGTTTTCAATTTCAAAATCTTTTAAAAACTAAAAAGCCCTACTGAAAAAAAAGACCAATCATTAAAAAAGTGAAACAAACACAAGAACTAAAAATTCTTCGAAATAATTTCAGGATTTTGTATTAACTTACAATTCTGAAAACTCATTAATTTCATGATTCTCAAAACCTCTACATGCCTTATAAGGTCTCATATGATAGTTACAAATAACACATAATTCAATAAGTGCTAAAGCTGATGTAACATTTTAGCAAACCTAAGATAGGTTTCAAAGAATAAAACAAGCAGAGACAGAGCAGAGTAAATGATAACTAATAACCAAAAGGCTGATTCCTGGACGGCATGATAACTAATAACCAAAAGGCTGATTCCTGGACGGCAGAGCTGGGCTGGGATTGGCAGGAGGGAAATTTTCAAATATATCCACAAGACAAATTACACCAAAAAACGCATTCATACTTTTATTATTTACACAAGTATATGTTTTAAAATATACTTTTAACCTGTGGACAACCAAAGTGATATCAGATACTGTAAAAGCATTGTTGCCTATATTAATTTTGATAGTACAGTCTAAACCCTTAACAAAATTCACATACATTTTCATAATGAAACACCGCAGAAATGGAAAGGTTTATATCCTCTAACTAAAGGTTACCTTATTTTTCACTTGTTTAAAGTTTCAGTTCTGTTTTTTAATCTATTATAGATAATATCCCTTGTGGGACATTGTAAAGGGCATACCCTCCTGTCAAGCCAGAAAGCTCAAACACAAAGACACTGAGCTAACCAAGTGCTGTAATTCTTCCAAACTGAGCTTCTCCACACCCCCTCTACCCTTCCCCCCAACAGATATGTCTATTAAATCAGTGTCTGTTCTCCCCCTCGCACAACAAAGAGAACTTCTCACCGCATGAAATTGCCACTGAATGGACACCAGAAAGCAGGATTTGCATAATTCCTTCCAACGAAACCCTGTCGGGAAGGAGGGGATGAGGGGCCCAAGCGAACGGAAAGAATCTCCTAGATTCTGTTGGGAAGACCAAGATCATTCCCCACAGGGGGGATGGGGGGCGGTTTGGAATTCTGGGCCTCCCCGAGGACTGGGCGTGGGGGACGGAGGACGACAAGAGACATTTCCCCACACATTAGCAGCACCGAAGCAAAGATGGGGAAATAACAATGCTGGAGCACAGGAGAGTCAGACACAGGACGGACTGGGGCTAGGGGGCGGCGGGCGGGGCGGAGACACCACACGGGCCACTTACTTTTTGGAGGGGGGTTAAATATATGAGTTAAGCCCTTATGGTCCCGCCGGCCGCCGCACAGAGGGAAACGGGACCTTGGGAGAGAAAAGCAGACAAAACACACAGTGTGAGAGGCGCAGCTCGGCCGCCCAACCCCTCCCGGGGCGACCCCGTCCACGCTCCCTCCTGCCCGCACGGAAAAAGCCACCCGAGGCGGCCTGAGGTCCGGGAGGCGGGCGGCGGACGAGGCTCTCGGCGAGGCGGCGGCTCCGGAAAATCCCCCAGGAGAGGACAAGAACGACCCCTGCTCCGGCTTCCCGGTCGGACCCGGTCCCACCCCCCTTCCTCCCGCCGCGCACACACCGAACACAAATACACACACACCGACCCGAGCGTCGAGGATTAACTCCCCGGCCGCTGCCGCCGCCGCCGCCCGCAGAGGAAGTGCAGCCGCTGACCCCCGTGGCCATGACACCCCACTTGGCTCGGTCAGGCGGACCCGGGGCCTGTGACAGCTCCGGCTCCCTCCGCCCCCATCTCCACCTCACGCCTCGCACACGCCCGAGCGCAGGGCGCCCGCCCGCCGCCCGTGCACGCGGGGACAGGAGCGCGCGCCGCCGCGGCACGTGGGGGAGGGGCGGCGTGCGACGCGGAAGGCGCCGGCCAGAGAGGAGCCAGGGGGTCGAGCCGCGGCCACGCACGTCCCCCAGCTCTCGCGTTGGGCTCTGCGGCACCGGCGGCGGCGCCGCCGCCGGTCCAGTGGCAGCGGCGCACGGCGAGCCTCCACAATAAGCCAGCTGCGGCGCCGGGCCTGGAGGGAGGGAGGGAAGAAGGGAGGGAAAGAAGGAGGAGAGGAGGGGCACGCGCTCCCGCCCGAGAGCCCGCCCCGGCGAGGGCGCGCGGAGGGGAGGGGCCGGCGCGCGCGCTCAGGCCCGAGCACGGGGAGCCCGCCCGGAGGTCGCGCGCGCCCGCACTCCGGGGGGTGGGGGAGGGGGACGCCCAAACCTAAGAGGGCGGGCGGGCCGGAGCAGCAATTGCTCTCTCCCGGCTCCCTCCCTCGTTCCAGGCGGCCGGCGGCGGGGTGGCCCGAGAGCCGGAGGCAGCCGGGGGAGGGTCTCACCTACACAGTGAATGAGCTTGTGGCGCCAAGAGTCCAGTTCTTGCCGAAAGCCGCGTCTCTCAACGGAGCATTGCTGCCGCCTACACACCCTCGCCATCTTCTGCCGCCCGCCCGGCCCTGCCTCCGCCGCGGCCCCGCGCACGCCCAGCCGCGTCGCCCGGGGCCGCGCACGCACCCGCGGCCTGGGCGTCGCGCCTCCCGCCGGGGGCGGCGCGGGGGCAGGGCCGGCCTCACCTCGCGGTGGCCCCGGCGTGGCCCGGGGGGCGGCTTGGGCGCGCGCCCGCCCCGCACCCAGCGGTGCGCGATCTCCCGCCTTGCGGTCTCAGCGGCCGCTGACGCTTCTGGCCTTCCAGAAGGCGCCTTCCAGCGGCCGGAGCTGGGCCCCGCCGGCCCCGTGCTGACAGCCCCCAAGGCCACGGCTGTCCCTTCCTTTCCCTTCCCGGGGCTTTTTGTTTCTTAAACCAGCCCCATTTATCACTTCCAACCTGCCTATCGCCTGACACCAACTGTTGCAAGTTCTGTGGTAACTGCTTCCCTGAACTTCTAGATCGAAACCGCTCCTCCCCGGAGCCTATTTAAGAAGCAGAATTAAGAATAAATGCCTGGATGCCCGTGGAGGCACTGAGCCCTAGAGTTTTCAAAGGTGAGGATACATTTTAAGTCATTGAAAGGCAGCCGGCATTCGTAAACCCAGTAAAAAATTGAAATCAAACGTTTTAAGTTAATATTTAAAAACCAGGAGATTTCTATTAGCAAGGCTGATCACAGGCAAAATTCTAAAACTGGTGTATTCAGAAGCCCTCCTGTGTTGTGTGGAAAGGGGTTTAAAAAAATTGTGCTAAAGTGAGAATGATATTTCGAAAGAAGGCTTAATTAACAATAATTAAAGCAGAGTGTTGGAAATTAGCTTAATATTTCAGGAAAGAACTCGAAGAGAAATATTTTCGATGGCGAAGGGGATTTTCAGGTGAAAACCTGGGATAATTAAATCACCCTGTGCAGGTGATTTAACAGGTAGTGACCTGTTCCATTTAAACATGGTGCTGATTTTAATTACTTGACTGTTATTTGGGAGAGAAAGAGAAAAGAGAGAAAAAAGATGGAGTGAAAAAGGAAAGGAGAAAGTGCGGGGGCAGGAGGAACGGGAGCGGAATGCAAAACCAAAAGAAAAAACAACATAGACCCCTCTTTACCAATAGGCCCAGTACCCTAGGATTCTGACCTCTTTCCTGCTTTTGGGGTTTAAGATTAAGGATGGTGCGTTCCTGCTTTTAGATATTTAAATTTAAATTTGAAGACAATTTTAATTTCTGTAGTAGGTAAAACAAAAGTCGTTAAATACTTGACATCAAGGATCCCATTGGAGTATAGATTTTTGTCTTTTCAAAGGCAGTGGTCCTGGTTCTCTGAACCAGGCGCTTGTGGAGTGGCGTGTCCATCCACAAAGAGATAAACTAGGTGGGCCTCTTAGGTAGGAAGGGTTTGAGGTGTATGAATAGAAAGGCACCTTCAGCCCCGCAAATCTTAAAACCAATGATTTTCCCACAATTCTCAGAAGTCAACAATATTTCGCTGGATTAAAAGTACGTCAAATGAACAAACTATTAAGTCAGGAAGTATTGGGTTTCTGTGTACGTGAAACTATCCTGAGTGATGAGGGGACAGGACAAATACAAGATAAAAGATTACTATGGGCAGCCGTCCTGTGCGTGTGATGGCAAGACGTCTTATATCACCAATCTGAAACTTCCTGTCTTCACCGCTAGGTGGTGCGTTTGAGTCTTTGCTAGCTTTTAACCAAGTTCCTATGGTTTTTGGAAGCATGTTTCATAAAGTTTCAAATAAATGAACAACATGCTACTCTAAAATGAGTTAATAATGAATATATTTTCCAATAACCCCATATAAGTTGTTTAAAAATCATCAAGTCAAGGGTATTACTTCCTCAACACAATCTCTTTACGAGTCTCAGACATATAGATTAAGAGGATCCTAGAGACTTCAGAGATCAACTCTAAAATAAGGTATAGATTCTCTAATTTGAGGTATGGAATTGGAAGCCCAAATAAGTAACAGCCACTCCTCATTTCCCCCACTCTCCTCAACCCCTGGCAACAGCTAATTTACTTTTGGTTTCTATGAATTTTCTTATTGTAGACATTTCACATGAATGGAATCCTACAACTTGTGGTCTTTTGTGACTGGTTGCTTTCACCGAACACAGTATTTTCAAGGTTCATCCACGTTGTAGCATGTATCAATACCTACTTCCTTTTTATTGCCAAATAATATTTCATTGTACAGATATATGATGTTTTGCCTATCCATTCCAGTTAATGGATATTTTGATTGTTTTCACTTTTTGGGTATTATAGATAATGCTGCTATGAATATTTGTGCAGAAACTTTTGTGTGGACATATGTTTTTATGTTTATTTTATATATGAATCTGTATGGGAATTTCCTGGCAGTCCAGTGGTTAGGACTCGGCGCTTTCACTGCTGGGACCCAGGTTCTATCCCTGGTTGGGGAACTAGGATCCCACAAGCTGTGCAGCATGGCCAAATAAATAAATAGATATGAATATGTATCATAAGTATTTTGAAATAATTTCAAATTACAGAGAAGTTGCAAGAACTCCCATATTCTCTTCACTTAGATTCCCTAAGTATAATATCTTAGCACATCTGCTTTCACTCTGTGTTTGTATCTATATATATGGTCTCATTGTTTTGGTTGAGTCTTTTTATGAACAATCTTATAAAAATGTGTAGACTTGATACCCTATCAGCCCTAAACATCCAGTGCGTATATCCACAAAACAAAGGCGCTCTCCTTCATAACCATTACATAAACTTCCAAGTCAGGAAATCAACATTGATACAACACAGACTCCATTAAAATTTCACTCTCTGTCCAACGATGTCTTTTTTCCTTTTCTGGTCCAAAATCCCATCTAGGAACTTACGTTGAATTTAATTGTCATGTATTTCACTCTCCTTGAATCTGGAACAATTTCTGTCTTTCCTTGTTTTTTATGACCTTGACAGTTTTTAAAAGAACAGGCCTTTCATTCCATAGGATGATCCTCAACTGGGTCCATTTACTGTTCTTCATGACTAGACTCAGGACATACATTTTTACAAGAAAACCACAGAAATGGGGCTGGGCTCTTCTTTGCATCTCCCTGGGGGCTCATGATGTCAACTCTTCACACCACTGTGATGAGAACTTTGCTCATCTAGTCAGGTGGTCTTTTCCACCATAAAAATCACATTATTTCCTTTGTACATGATAAATATTTTGTAGGGAGATATTCTGAGATTATGCCAATATTCTGTTCCTCACCTCTCCCACCAGCCTTAACATCCATTAATTGCTGTCCGAATCACTCATCGCAGTGATTATGATTAAATGGTGATTTTCTCAGTCCATCATTTCTTCTGTAGTTACTAGTTAACATTCTAATATAAGGAAGAGTTTTCCCTTCTATTTATTTATTTATTCATTTATTCACTTATTTATTTCAGTATGGACTCCTATCTCATTCAATAGGTTGTAATGTTTTACTATAGCTGTTTATTTTCATGTTCAAATTGTCCCAGATTTGGCCAATGGGAGTCCCTTCAAGCTGACTCTTTGTCCTGTTGGCATATCCCCATCATTCTATAAACATTTCCTTACTTTCTGGTACAACTAGTTGTTCTAGGCTCATTTTGTATTTTCTCTGCCTCGGCTCTGGAATCAGAAAGCTAGATCTAGGCTCTCTGTGTTTACTGCTATGGGGGTATCATGGCGCCTAGGTTCTTTCAGCTGTCAGAGCTAGGAAATATATGTATGTGTATGCCTATATTTATCTCTATTTCTAAACCTATCACTAAATATATTTAAAAACAGTGAGTTTACACTGATGCAGTCGATGCCAATCCAGCACCTCTGAGTACTTGTAAGACTTTCCCTGCTCTATATTTGTAAATCCCCTTTTGACAGTGAAACCAGGCTCCCATATATTTTTTTCATATTGATTTCAACATATATATAATTATTTGCTTGATCCCCTCTGTATTTAACAATCCCCTGATTACACTGGCTGCCTCCTTGACCTGTTACTTCTGCAGTTCCTTCTCCAGAGCATCACCTGTTTGGCCACCACCCAAATGTCATCTACTTGGTACACCACTACCCAGTGGATGTCAATTCTCCTCACATTGAATGGCATACATTCTGTGCCATTCCAACCAAAATTCCAAAAGGAACACAAAAAAAAAACTTCCAGAATTTATAAAGAAAAATAAAGATCTGTGAATAATTATGATGTCAATTTTTAAAAAGAAGAACAAAGAAGAGTATGTTAGACATGGAGATGTACAGCCTACATCCTCCTTTGAGGAAGAACTCACTGCCCAGCTGCAGGGAGGGCAGCTGCTTCAGGGTCAGCCTCATCTGCTGGGAACTCTCTTGCCCAAGGTCACATCCTTCCAGGGCTGCCAGGATATGGCGACTGAGGGCAAGTGAGCTATAAAAGTCTGGCCATTTCAGCCTGATGCAGGACACTCTGATGATTAATAGTATTTGTTCCAAAGCGCTTCACTGGGTTGCCAGAGGCTTTATCAACCTGCATCTTAGTTCAATTACTTTCTCTGCCCAATTCTACTTCCTTCCCCTCCCTTTCACAGGTGCTAATTTTTAGTAAACCTTTTACATCCCAAAGTCCATCTCAGATTCTGCTTCCAGACAATCTGTCATGTGACAGGGAGAGAGTCACTCTGCTAGAATGGTACTAGCATTACTCTGGTACTAGCATAGGAAGAGGGAGATCATGGAGAATAATGTCTTTGTGGCTTTGGTGTGGGAATAACTTTGTAAACCAGACCCCCTCAAAAAGCATTATATATCTTAATATATAATAAATATATATAGTATTTTTTACATCAAAATTAAGTCTATAAAGGACACCATACATACAGATTTACGTCAAGAATTTAACAGATACTTGATAGACTAGAAGATACACAACATCTAAAACCAACAAGGAATTAATATCTAAAATATACAGGGAAATATTCCAAATCAAGAAAAATATAGGTAACCCAATAGAAAAATGGAAAAGAGCATAAGTGGGAAATCCAAAGGTATGAATACCATATGGCCCACAGGTGTATGAAGAAATGGGTTTCACTAGTTATCACAGAAAAAATAAAACTATGAGATGAATCTAAAAGTTGTCAATGTCATTGAGAAGTAGGAACCACATGTGAGAGTGTGAATGGGTACAGCTACCCTGAGAGCAAACTGGCCATACAGATCTATGTAGATCCCATGATCCACGGTCTTAGAGCCTGAGATAAGAATTTAAATTTGAGTAGTCTGTTTCAGAGATGATTCCAGGAAACATCAGTATGGAGTAGGGAAGTGAGACAGAAGAATAAGGAAGACAGTTAAGGATGCATTCTTAAATTGCTACTGTGGGCAACTGGAATAAATCTCTCTGGGGAAGTCTAAGACACAGTGCCTCAGATAAACCCACCTCAAGGGTGAGGGACCTGGAGTATACATAAGCCCCTTAGTCATTGGTTGAGATCTACTCTGAGTGCAGGGGAAGGATTAATTTCCCAGACTTCTGCCTACACTGTTCATAGACAGAACAGGCTCCAGGAGCCAGAAAGCCCTCAGATATAGAAATGCAGGTGCTGGTAAATGGAAGTCTTCAGCATCTGTATACCAAAATGGTAAGGTCCAAGAGCATATGAGTGGGGCATTAAAACAGTATCTGCTACACCCAGTAATCCTGCTCCATTCTGGCTATCAGAATGTGGGCATGAGTGAGGTATGCCACTAATGTTATGTGCAAATTTAAGTTTATGAGGTATTTTTCCGAATGACAATAGAATTAATTGACTAAGATATAAGCAGTTTCAAGAGGATGTAGGGATAAACCTTAAATATCTTTAGCATTATTTTTTTAATTTCTTTTAAGGAGTGAGTGTGCCGTTTTTCCATAAGCCCTCGGAGTCATATCCTATGCTGATCTACAGTTAACTAAGTATGTAGTATTATGTTCATTTGCTTTTCAGGAAAAAACAAACAGTTCACCATTGTCTTTGTTAAGTAATTGTAAGAAAAAAAGAATCACCAGAAAGAAGTTATTTATAACTAGGTAGCAAACAAAGGTTGTTTCCATGGAAAATGTGTTACAATTTTTAAAGACTGAAAAGGTATAAAATGCAACTGAGTTAGGCAAAATAAAAGTATATAAAACCAAAGGAAGTCCTCAAAGAAAAGTTTAATTTAAATAAGAAATATAAAGCTTGGTAAAATCACAAAAATTACTTAAATATCCTTGCTGAACTTCAGCAAAATGTGCATTTTAAAGTTTATATCTGATAATTTTCCCATCTAACAAAAACAACTCATTACTGAGTAACCACTCTAATTTGTTTTCATTTAATCTTTTAAAAGATTGGTTATTCAGAGCCTGCTATGTGTCAGCTACTCAAACAAATGGGTGACTTGTTCTGGTCAATGAACTAACTGTGAGCAGAAGTGATGCATATGACCCCCAAGCCAGGTCATTTACATGGGTCTGAAGATGCAAGTGCAGTGTGATTAGAGGTTTAGATCAGCTTCAAGGATGGAAGCAGAACAGATGGAGCTGGGTGTAGAATTCATGTCTGCTCACTCCTTATACAATTGTCTTTCAATGCTGGCCTATAGGACTATGATATGATATGATATACGGTATGTGATATATGATATAATGCTAGGTTATCAAAAAGAGTAATTTTGGGACTTCCCTGGCGGTTCAGTGGTTAAGACTCCATGCTTCCACTGCAGCGTGAATGGGTTCGATCCCTGGTCGGGGAAATAAGATCCTGCATGCCTCACGGCATGGCCAAAAAAAAAAGAGTAGTTTCATCATTGTGGATGAATCTTAATTATGTTCCTTGCAGACAATACAGTAATTATTACTGCAAAAAGACAATGCAGACATCTTAAGTACCTGTCAGTTTAGGAAAAAAATCAGAGTAACTTATATGAATTTGTGGAATAATGAAAGGAGCTACATTATCACTAATAATGATAGAAGGACGAATAGTCGTCACTATTTATTGAGTGAGGACTCCAAGCTAAGTCCTGAGCTAAGCACTTTACCTGCCTTATTTCATTTAATACTTAAAATAATTCTACAAGTTAGGTACTATTTTTAATCTCGTTTTAGAAACAGGGAAAATAAAGCACATGGAGTTTAAATACCTTACTCAAATTGACACAACAGGTAGGTGAAGGAATTTGAACTCAGGAGATTCCAATAACTTGGTTCTTATCTTTTTCACTGTAGTACATCACAGATCAAGGTAAATGCTAGCTTGGCTTTGTATGTATGAAAAAATAGCTGTCAAACATCCCTGTTATTTAGTCTCTATAAATTAAACATTGTGCTATTGACATTTAACAATACTTATCCACTAAGTCTTTGAAGTTTTACATTTTATTGAAATTTCTGTATCTTCAGAGCATGAAAGCTCTTGGGCTGACTCATTACAGTTATTTTTGAAAGGTGATGAAAGCATTAGAATATATCTCATAATTCTGCTAACCAATTCACACTCTTTTTCAAAAATAAAATCCTGTTACTATTCTTTTATTTGGGATTTCTCCCTGAAGTGCCTTTTCAAAAGTTCGAGCACTGTTATTTATCACTAAAACTGTGCTATGCTGAATGACTTATATGGTTACGTATGCTATGACTCTTATCATTTTGTCTGAAGCACAGGTCTATAATTTCTTCTCAAACACTGTCTTATTGATCCAATAACAGTTCTTCCCAAATCAACTGAAATGCAGAAGTAACAAATTCCAAGGCACACACTGTGGAAGACTTGAAGTACTGTAGATACAGTACAACATAAAACAAGGAACAATTCATCTATTCATGGGATGGATGACATTTCATATTCAGAAGAAAGAGAATGAGTACCCTAAAGTGATGAATGACATCTCGATCTTTTCCTCACATTTATTTTTTTTAAAAAGAAAACAATTTCCACAAGTTGCTTGCAGTTGATGTCACCTTAGCATAAAAAATTTCCCCTTACAACTCTTCTTGAAAATTACTCTGTACATCTCTCTGAAAGCGTTTTTTTTTTTCCCTCCTCCCGCCCCACTCTCTGAAAGCTTTTATTCTCTCAGTCAGATTCTTCTTGACAGATGCTCTCCTAGAAACAGCATAAATGATGCCAGTACACTCTAGGTGTTCCAAACAGATAAAGATGTTGCTGCACAAACGCTCTTTCATATTGTCTGACACTATTAATTCTGGAAAACTCTACTGGTCAGTTCTTCGATCTATAACCCTTTCAGAAATGTGGAGATCAGAGTCATCATTATACCTTTGAAATTTGTTGGATATCTCTTTTGGTAATTGATTTGCTTTATGACCTTCAACAAATCACTGAATTCTCTGGCCCTTGTTTTCTACATTTATAAAGGAACGTTGGTTTAAGTATTCCAAAGTTTTTTAAAACTTGAGTTGTCTAAGTTATTAGGATTCATCAATGTTAAATACCTGAAATTTTCAAACAAATAATTTTGTATTTGTAGATTTTAATAAAATACCATAGTGTGTAAAATAAGAATTGCAAAATTGCAGTAATACATACTATGGTATGTTAAGAAAAATAAGTAAACTCAGCTTCGTATGAACCCATTCATTTAAATTTGATGTAATATTACAGTAATTAATATTTTGTTTTGTTTTCATTTGATAATATAACATATTCAAAGTTTAAGGCATTAGAAGTTTTCTAGGAAGAAGATTATATATGTAGGAGATTTATGCCTACCTCTTGGCTAAAGCCATCTAAATCAGTAACATCAATAGGGAAACCCGAAACAATTAACAGCAATAAAACCTAGGAAAATAAGTTTCAAAACAAAGGAATTGTAAAATAAATCTTATGTATGCAGTTAGCAGGTGTGTACCACCAAAACAGAGAAAGCTTTTGCAGGATCTTCACAAGGTGCTTAAAAGGGCAGAAGTTCAAGCCCATGGGAAGACTCTTAAACAAGGCAGTGGACAAAAAGAACAAAATTTTAATATTCAATTATTAATAGAAAAAGAACCAAATTAATGTTCAACAAAGGGAATTGGTTATGTATGTAATGAGACTGCCTTTGGTAGATTACCATATAGCTGCTAGAAATTGTGTTCCAGAAGAATACTGGCTGACAATATGGCGCAGTATGTTTACCGCATGTTTCTGGTTCTCTCCACTTCCGGACATGGCAGCAAAGCATGTCCTAGTCCCCTTGTGGTTGGGTGGGACCATGTGACTCCTTCTAGTCAATGAACTAATTGTGAGCAGAAGTGATACATAGGACTGCAGGCTGGGTCATTTGAGTGTTATTCTAGGTGGTAGCTACTCTGTCAGCTTGGGTCCCTGAGTGATTCTGATGAGCTGAACCACTCTCCTAACCTTCAGTGAACATATACCATGAGCAAGTGTTGTTCTCAAAATATTGAAATTCTGGGATTGTTTCTTACCTCAGTAGAAGTGCAGAGTGTGTTGATTTCACAAACTGAACACAGCTATTCACACACTGAGCATCTAGGTCAAGCTTGGGTCCAGTCCTTGCATATCCCTTCTTACAAGGGAAACTATTATCCTGACTTATAACAACATAGATTAGTTTTAATTGTTCTTATACTTAAAAGCTGTAATTATACAGTATGTAGTTTGGGGAGGGTCTTCTTTTGCCAAATATTGTGCTTGTGGGATTCATCTATATTGCTACATGGGTCTGTGGTCCATTCAATCTCATTGGTAAGTACTGTTCATTGTGCGAATGTCTTAAATTTTATGTGTTTTACTGTTGTTGGGCATTTGGATAATTTCCAGTATTTGACTGTTACAAGCAGTGTTCCAGTGAATTTTCTGGTATATATCTTTTGTTGAACATCTGTGTGCATTTTTGTTGGGTATATAAGATGGTTATATACCATTTCTGGTTCATAGGGTATGCATATGTTTAGTTTTAGTAGGTGTTGCCAAATAGTTTTCCAAAAATTGTTGCATCAATTCACACTCTCACCATCAGTGCAGAAGTGTTTTGGATGCTCCAGCATCTGGCATTTTTCACTTTTTCATTGTAGCCATTCTGGAGATAATGAACGACATTGAGCATATTTATTGGCCGTTTCTGTCCTTTTTTTGGTAAGATACTTATTCATCTTTTGCCTGTTTTTCTATTAAGTTGTCTTTGTATTTCTTTATATATCCCTTATTTATGAAGTTTTTTTAAATTAGATTCCACATATGAGTGATATCATATGATATTTGTCTTTCTCTGACTTACTTCACTTAGAATGATACTCTCAAGGATGTCCATTGTCGCCAATTTTTTAAAAATATATTTATTTATTTATTTATTTAGGCTGAGCCCAGTCTTTTTCACAGCACGAGATAACTTCGTTGCAGCACGCGGGATCTACATTGCGGTATGTGGGATCTTTTAGCTGCGGTATGCGGGCTCAGGCTTCTAAGTGGCGGCATGCGGACTTCTTGGTTGAGGCATGCATGCGGGATCTGTTTCCCCAACCAGGGATCGAACCCGGGCCCCTGCACTGGGAGTGCAGAGCCTTACTCACTGGACCACCAGGGAAGTCTCATGAAGTTGTTTTTTACATACAAGTTCTTCATGTATTCTGAATATGAGTCTTCTGTAGAATATAGGTATTGTGAATATCTTCTCCCATTCTGTGCATTGTCTTTTTATTCTCATAATCGTATTTTATTTTTGAACAGAAGTCCTTAATTTTAATATAGTCAAATATATCAAATTTTTTCTTTTTGGTTAGTGCTTTTATGTTTTGTTTTTAAAAGTTTTGTCTACTCCAAGGTGAAGGAGATATCCTTTTCTAAGAATTTTATTGTTTTATTTTTCACATGTAGATCTGCAATCCACTTGAAATTGATTTTTGTGTGTAGAATGAAGTAGTGATCAAGATATATTGTTTTCCATGTTGTTAGCCAGTTGCCTAGACACTATTTACTAAAATATTATCTTTTCCCTACTGTAGTGTTATCTTTGTCATAAATCAGGTGACCATATATGTGTGGGTCAGTTCCTGATATCTCAGTTACATTCCACTCATCAATTTGTCTTTCTTTGCACACTGTGTTAATTGCTATACCTTTATAATAGGTCTTGATGTCAGATAGTATAAGTCATCTGGGGCTATTTTTCTTCAAGATTGCCTTGGCTATTCTTGGCCCTTTGAGGTCTATCGGAATTTTAGAATCAGCTTGTTGATTTACACACACACACATACACACACACAATCCCTGCTGGGGTTCTGATTAGGATTGCATTGAATTATCAGATTAACTTGAGGATATTGATATTCTAACAATATTGAGTCTTCTAATCCATGAACATGATCTATCCTTCTATTTATTTGAGTCTTTAAAAATTGATCTCTAGGGGGCTTCCCTGGTGCCACAGTGGTTGAGAGTCCGCCTGCCGATGCAGGGGACATGGGTTTGTGCCCTGGTCCGGGAAGATCCCACATGCTGCGGAGCGGCTAGGCCGCTGAGTCTGCGCGTCCAGAGCCTGTGCTCCGCAACGGGAGAGGCCACAACAGTGAGAGGCCCGCATACTGCAAAAAAAAAAAAAAAATTGATCTCTATCATACAGTGTAGTTTTCAATGTAGAATTTTCACATATCTTTCATTAGATTTATTCCTAAATATTTGATTTTTAACAGTACTCCAAGTGGGATCTTATTGTTTGAATGCTGTTACATATATACAATTTTTTAAAATAAACTTTTTGTTTTGGAATAATTTTAGATTTCCATAAAAGTTGCAGGACTTCCCTAATGGTCCAGTGGGTAAGACTCCATGCTCCCAATGCGGGGGGCCCAGGTTCAATCTCTGGTCGGGGAATTAGATCCCACATGCATGCTGCAACTAAGAGTTCACATGCGCAACTAAGAAGTCCACAGTCCGCAACAAAGATCCCACATGCTGCAACTAAGACTCAGTGCAGCCAAAAAAAAAAAAAAAAAAGTTGCAAAATAATACCTTTCATCTAGCTTACCTTAATGTTAGCATGACCATGGTACATTTGTCAAAGCTAAGAAATTAACATTAAAATAATACTATTAACTAAAATACAGACTTTATTTAGATTTCAGCAGTTTTTTCTCTAATGTTCTTTTTCTGTTCCAGGGTCCAATCAAGGATGTCACTGTGAAATTAGTCATTGTGTCTCCTCTAGTCTGTGACAGTTATTCAGTCTTTCCTTGCTCCACATGACCTTGAAACTTTTGAAGAGTACTGATCAGGTATTTTGTATAATATCCCTTAGTTTGGGTTTGCCTGATGTGTTCTCCTGATTAGACTGGGGCTATGGGACTTGGGGAGGAGGTCCACAGAGATGAGGTGCTCTTCTCACGGCATCATGTCAGGTGCACATGATACCAATATGACTTATCATGGGGTGATACTAACCTTGATCACTTTAAGATGAAATTTGCCAAATTTGTTTAGTCATTTATCTGTTGATGGACATCCAGGTTATTTCCAGTTTGGGGCTTGTATTAGTTTGCTAGGGCTGCCATAACAAAATACAACAAGACTGGGTGGTGTAAACAACAGAAATTTATTATCTCATAGTTGTGGAGGCTTCCCACAAATATTGGTATGTTATATTTTCATTTTGATTAAGTTCAAAGTGCTTTCTAATTTCTCTTTCAATTTCTTCTTTGACCATGGATTATTTAGAAGCATGTTATCTTGTTTCCAAAAAATTACAATTTTTCTGTAGATCTTTCTGTTGTTGATTTCCAACTTAATTCTGTAGTAGCCAGAGACCATATTGTATGATTTGAATCCTTTAAATTTATTGAGGCTTGTTTTATGGCCCAGAATATGGTTAGTCTTGGTAAATGTTCAATGTGCCCCTGAGAAGAGTGTATATTCTGATGTTGGGATGGATGGAGTCAAATAGTTTCATAGTGTTGCTGAATCTGCTATATTTTTGCTTCTTTTCTGTCTACTTAATTATTGAATCTACTTAATTATTGAATTAAGAAGGAGATACACTGAAAAAGTATTGAAGCCTTTAATTATAATTATGGATTTGTCCATGTGTCTTATGGTTTTAATCTCCACATAACCAGAAACTGTGGCCAGATATTGTACATAAAGAACCATGATCAGAGTACCTTCAAGATGGCGGAGGAGAAAGACATGGAGGTCACCTTCCTCCCCACAAATACATCAAAAATACATCTCCAGGGCTTCCCTGGTGGTGCAGTGGTTGGGAGTCCACCTGCCGATGCAGGGGACACTGGTTTGTGCCCCGGTCCGGGAAGATCCCACATGCTGTGGAATGGCTAGGCCCATGAGCTGTGGCTGCTGAGCCTGTGCGTCCGGAGCCTGTGCTCCGCAACAGGATAGGCCACAACAGGGAGAGGCCCACGTACCACAAAAAAAAAAAAAAAAAAAAAAAAAAAAGAAAGAAAGGAAAAAAATACATCTACAGGACTTCCCTGGTGGCGCAGTGGTTAAGAATCCTCCTGCCAATTCAGGGGACATGGGTTTGAGCCCTGGTCTGGGAAGATCCCAAATGCCATGGAGCAACTAAGCCCATGCACCAAAACTACTGAACCTGCACTCTAGAGCCCGCACGCCACAACTACTGAAGCCCGAGCACTTAGAGCCCGTGCTCCGCAGCAAGAGAAGCCACTGCAGTGAGAAGTCTGCCCACCACCACAAAGAGTAGCCCCCGCTCCCCGCAACTAGAGAAAGCCCACACACAGCAACGAAGATCCAACACAGCCAAAAATAAATTAATTAAATAAATTGAAAAAAAAAATACATCTACATGTGGAACAACTCCTACAGAAGACCTACTGAACACTGGCAGAAGACGTCAGACTTCCCAAAAGGCAAGAAAATCCCCACGTACCAGGCCGTGTGGCTGACAGGCCTGAGTCCGGGAGGTGGGAGAGCTGAGTTCAGGACATTGGACAATCAGAGACCTCCCAGCCCCACGTAATATCAATTGGCGAGAGCTCTCCCAGAGATCTCCATCTCAAATCTAAGGCCCAGCTCCACCCAACAGCCAGCAAGCTGCAGTGCTGGACTCCCCATGCCAATCAACTAGCAAGACAGGAACACAACCCCACCCATAGCAGAGAGGCTGCCTAAGATCATACTAAGTTCACAGGCACACCAAAACACACAACCAGACGCAGCCCTGCCCACCAGAAAGACAAGATCCAGCCCCACCCACCGGAACACAGGCACCAGTCCTCTCCACAAGGAAGCCTACACAAGCCACTGAACCAACCTCACCCACTGGGGCAGACACCAAAAACAACGGGAACTATGAAGCTGCAGCCTGCGAAAAGGAGACCCCAAACACAGTAAGTTAAAGAAAGTGAGGATACAGAGTAATATGCAGCAGATGAAAGAGCAAGGTAAAAACCCACCAGACCAAACAAATGCAGAGGAAATAGGCAGTCTACAAAAGAATTCAGAGTAATGATAGTAAACATGATCAAAAATCCTGGAAATAGAATGGAGAAAATACAAGAAACGTTTAACAAGGACCTAGAAGAACCAAAGAGCAAACAAACAATGATGAACTACACAATAAATGAAATTTAAAATTCTCTAGAAGGAATCAATAGCAGAATAACTGAGGTAGAACAATGGACAAGTGACCTGGAAGATAAAGTCGTGGAAATAACTGCCACAGAGCAGAATAAAGAAAAAAGAATGAAAAGAATTGAGGACAGTCTCAGAGACCTCTGGGACAACATAAAATGCACCAACATTCAAATTTTGGGGTCCCAGAGGAAGAGAAAAAGAAAGGGTCTGAGAAAATATTTGAACAGATTATAGTTGAAAACTTCCTTAAGGAAATAGTCAATCAAGTCCAGGAAGCACAGAGATTCCCTTACAGGATAAATCCCAGGAGAAACATGCCAAGACACATATTAATCAAACTATCAAAAATTAAATACAAAGAAAAAATATTAAAAGGAGCAGGGGAAAAGCAACAAATAACATACAAGGGAATCCCCATAAGGTTAACAGCTGATCTTTCAGCAGAAACTCTGCAAGCCCAAAGGGAGTGGCAGAACATATTTAAAGTGATGAAAGGGAAAAACCTACAACCAAGATTAGCCAGCAAGGATCTCATTCAGATTCAGTGGAGAAATGAAAACCTTTACAGACAAGCAAAAGCTAAGAGAATTCAGCACCACCAAACCAGCTTTACAACAAATGATAAAGGAACGTCTCTAGGTGGAAACACAAGAGAAAAAAAGACCTACAAAAACAAACCCAAAACAATTAAGAAAATAGTAATAGGAACATACATATCCATAACTACCTTAAATGTAAATGGATTAAATGTTCCAACCAAAAGACATAGACTGGCTGAATGGATACAAAAACAAGACCCGTATATATGCTGTCTACAAGAGACCCACTTCAGGCCTAGGGACACGTACAGACTGAAAGTGAGGGTATGGAAAAAGCTATTCCATGCAAATGGAAATCAAAAGAAAGCTAGAGTAACAACTCTCATATCAGACAAAATAGACTTTAAAATGAAGACTATTAAAAGAGACAAAGAAGGACACTACATAATAATCAAGGGCCAATCCAAGAAGAATATATAGCAATTGTACATATTTATGCACCCAACATAGGAGCACCTCAATACAAAAGGCAAATACTAACAGCCACAAAAGGGGACATCAACAGTAACACAATCATTGTAGGGGACTTTAACACCCTACTTTCAACAATGGACAGATCATCCAAAATGAAAAAAGGAAACAGAAGCTTTAAATGACACATTAAACAAGATGGACTTAATTGATATTTATAGGACATTCCATCCAAAAACAACAGAATACACTTTCTTTTCAAGTGCTCATGGAACACTCTCCAGGATAGATCATATCTTGGGTCACAAATCAAGCCTTGGTAAATTTCAGAAAATTGAAATCATATCAAGTATCTTTTCTGACCACAATGCTATGATACTAGATATCAATTACACGGAAAAATCTGTAAAAAATACAAACACTTGGAGGCTAGACAATACACTACTAAATAACCAAGAGATTACTGAAGAAATCAAAGAGGAAATCAAAAAATACCTAGAAACAAATGACAAAGCACAATGACCCAAAACCTACGGGATGCAGCAAAAGCAGTTCTAAGAGGGAAGTTTATAGCAATACAGTCCTACTCAAGAAACAAGAAAAATCTCAAATAAGCAACCTAACCTTACACCTAGAGCAATTAGAGAAAGAAGAACAAAAAAACCCCAAACTTAGCAGAAGGAAGGAAATGAAAGATCAGAAATATATTAAAAAGAAATGAAGGAACCAATAGCAAAGATCAATAAAACTAAGGCTGGTTCTCTGAGAAGATAAATAAAACTGATAAACCGTTAGCTAGACTCATCAAGGAAAAAAGGGAGAAGACTCAAATCAGCAGAATTAGAAATGAAAAAGGAGAAGTAATAACTGACACTGCAGAAATACAAAGGATCATGGCTTCACAGGTGAATACTATCAAACATTTAGAGAAGAGCTAACACCTGTCCTTCTCAAACGCTTCCAAAATATAGCAGAGGGAGGAACATTCCCAAACTCATTCTACGAAGCCACCATCATCCTGATTCCAAAACCAGACAAAGATGTCACAAAAAAAGAAAACTACAAGCCAATATCACTGATGAACATAGATGCAAAAATCCTCAACAAAACACTAGCAAACAGAATCCAACAGCACATTAAAAGGATCATACACCATGACCAAGTGGGGTTTATCCCAGGAATGCAAGGATTCTTCAATATATGCAAATGAATCAATGTGATACACCCTATTAACAAATTGAAGGATAAAGACCGTACGATAATCTCAATAGATACAGAAAAAGCTTTTGACAAAATTCAACATCCATTTATGATAAAAACTCTCCAGAAAGTGGTCATAGAGGGAACCTACCTCCACATAATAAAGACCATATATGACAAACCCATAGCCAACATCATTCTCAATGGTGAAAAACTGAAACCATTTCCTCTAAGATCAGGAATGAGAGAAGATTGCCCACTCTCACCACTATTATTCAACATAGTTTTGGAAGTTTTAGCCACAGCAATCAGAGAAGAAAAAGAAATAAAAGGAATCCACGTCAGAAAAGAAGAATTAAAGCTGTCACTGTTTGCAGCTGACATGGTACTCTACATAGAAAATCCTAAACATGCTGTCAGAAAACTACTAGAGCTAATCAATGAATTTGGTAAAGTTTCAGCATAGAAAACTAATGCACAGAAACCTCTTGCATTTCTATACACTAATGGTGAAAAATCTGAAAGAGAAATTAAGGAAACACTCCCATTTACCATTGCAACAAAAAGAATAAAATACCTAGGAATAAACCTACCTATGGGGACAAAAGATCTGTATGCAGAAAACTATAAGACACTGATGAAAGAAATTAAAGACAACACAAACAGATGGGGAGATATAACATGTTCTTGAATTGGCAGAATCAACATTTTGAAAATGACTGTATTTCCCAAAGCAATCTACAGATTCAATGCAATCTCTATCAAACTACCACTGACATTTTTCACAGAACTGGAACAAAAAATTTCAAAATTTGTATGGCAACACAAAACGCCCCAAATAGCCAAAACGATCTTGGGAAAGAACAACGGAGCTGGAGGAATCAGGCTCTCTGACTTCAGACTATACTACAAAGCTACAGTAATCAAGACAGTATGATAGTGGCACAAAAACAGAAATATAGATCAATGGAACAGGATAGAAAGCCCAGAGATAAACCCACGAAAATATGGTCACCTTATCTTTGATAAAGGAGCCAAGAATATGCAGTGGAGAAAAGACAGCCTCTTCAATAAGTGGTGCTGGGAAAACTGGACAACTACATGTAAAAGAATGAAATTAGAACACCTCCTAACAAAAATAAACTCAAACTAGATTAAAGACTTAAATGTAAGGCCAGACAGTATAAAACTCTTAGAGGAAAACATAGGCAGAACACTCTATGACATAAGTCACAGCAAGATCCTTTTTGACCCACCTCCTAGAGAAATGGAAATAATAAACAAATGGGACCTAATGACTTAAAAGCTTTTGCACAGCAAAGGAAACCATAAACAAGATGAAAAGACAACCCTCAGAATGGGAGAAAATATTTGCAAATGAAGCAACTGACAAAGGATTAATCTCCAAAATTTACAAGCAGCTCATGCAACTCAATATCAAAAAAACAAACAACCCAATCCAAAAATGGGCAAAAGACTTAAAGTGGGTCTCTTGTAGACAGCATATATATGGGTCTTGTTTTTGTATCCATTCAGCCAGTCTATGTCTTATGTCCCCAAAGAAGATATACAGATCACCAACAAACACATGAAAGGATGCTCAACATCACTAATCATTAGAGAAATGCAAATCAAAACTACAATGAGGTATCACCTCACAGCAGTCAGAGTGGCCATCATGAAAAAATCTACAAACAATAAATGCTAGTGAGGGTGGAGAAAAGGGAATGCTCTTGCACTGTTGGTGGGAATGTAAATTGATACAGCCACTATGGAGAACAGTATGGAGGTTCCTTAAAAAACTTAAAATAGAGCTACCATACAACCCAGCAATCCCACTACTTGGCATATACCCTGAGAAAACCATAATTCAAAAAGAGTCATGTACCACAATGTTCATGGCAGCTCTATTTACAGTACCCAGGACATGGAAGCAACCTAAGTGTCCATCAACAGATGAATGGATAAAGAAGGTGTGGCACATATATACAATGGAATATTACTCAGCCATAAAAAGAAGCAAAATTGAGTTATTTGTAGTGAGGTGGATGGACCTAGTCTATCATACAGAGTGAAGTAAGTCAGAAAGAGGAAAAGAAATACTGTATGCTAACACATATATATGGAATCTAAAAAAAGAAAAGAAAAATGGTTTTGATGAACCTAGGGGCAGGACAGGAATAAAGACACAGACGTAGAGAATGGACTTGAGGACACAGGGATGGGGAAGTGTAAGCTGGGATGAAGTGAGAGAGTAGCATTGACATATGTACACTACCTAATGTAAATAGGTAGTGGGAAGCAGCAGCACAACACAGGGAGATCAGCTCGGTGACCGCCCTAGAGGGGTGGGATAGGGAGGGTGGGAGGGAGATGCAAGAGGGAAGGTATATGGGGATGTATGTATACATATAGCTGATTCACTTTGTTATACAGCAGAAACTAACACAACATTGAAACAATTATATTCCATTAAAGATGTTACAAAAAAAGAAAAAAGAACCATAACCATATTGTGCTCTAATGGTGTTGTCTTGCATCATAGAGAATTTATCCTTTCATTTATTGTGTCTGATAGAGAAGGGGGCTGATCATCTCATTTCAATCTGGGACTGAGTGTTGAAGGTAGGGTGGATACAGTGAAAATGGGTTACAGTTTTGTTTAGACTCAGCCTACCTCTGCTTTATTCTCTTTCCTAGGGAAGACCTTCCAGAGCTTTTAACTGAGAAACAGGAGTTTGTTTTCTTTGAGGTTTTCTACAGATTAAGTTCTGCCCTTAAAGGGTTTTCAGCTTGGGTATTCAGTCTCCCAAGTCAAGCAGCTTCAAAAGTTGGACATATCTTAAGGGCATGTGGAGAATAGATATCTCCATTTAACTCCTGAAATACCCCCACATATATACCAACATATCTGCTGATTTCCCTGTTCCCTGCCCTGGGACCTTCTGTCCTATGGCCAGCCCTGGATTCTCAGCCTCCAGCTATAATCAGTGTCTCCAGGGCAAAAATATCTATAGATCCTCAGTGTCATTCAGCCCTCCTTCTAAAGCCGTCAACTCTTACCTGCTTTAAGTTCAGTCCCCTGTTACTGGTAGATACTGTGTTATGCTTTCTTTTCAAATTTATATCTAAATCTTTAGTCAGATGCATACTTTACATTGTTTTACTTGTTTACTGTGATTTCACTGCTTTTAGACTATATATCTGAGTCAATTTTCAAATGCGTGTTTTGCCTTATTTACATTACTACCTCAAAATGCACATGAATAATTTCTCAAAAAAAAAGAAAAAAGAAGCAGTTTTCGGAACTTTGACTTCTGTCAATATGGGAGGCTAGATACTATAAACCACCCTGTTACTCTGAAACAAGGAGATTCTGGAAGAGGTTGATTTTTTTTTTGGTATATCACGGGACTTGCAATAAATGAAGAAAATCTTCAAGTAATCCCTAATAAAATGTAAGCTGAAACCAGGATGGGATTGTGAGTAGCAAGGAGCCAGGAGGTTGGTATTGCCCTAAGGGTAAATGTAGATATATATCAGTGTGTCAGTTGATCAGAGACCAAGCCTTGGACTAGTTCCAAATAGGCTTCTTGAAACTGAGATTCCTAATTAAGGAAAGGTGTTTTTAAAAAAGCTAAAGTACCATCCCAGGTAGGTATGAGATGATAGGCCCTGTTGGCTCCTAGTAGAAGCATCAAAAAATCCCCAGTTTAGGCCTGTAGGATCCCCAAAGATAAATACATATGATCTGACAATCAGAGATTAACAAACATAAGAGAAAAAATCCTCCTATGATCATGAGGCAGAATAACAAACAACAGATTTAGACCTCCATGGTCTTCATATATTGGAATTATAAAATCAAAATATAAAATAACTTTGTATAAAATACTGGAAGAAATTTTAAAATGGAATCACAAAATTGATCAAGAAACAAGAGACAGAGAGGAGCTTCAAGATGGTGGAAGAGTAAGACGTGGAGATCACCTTCCTCCCCACAAATACATCAGAAATACATCTACATGTGGAACAACCCCTACTGAACGCTGGTAGAAGACGTCAGACCTCCCAAAGGGCAAGAAACTCCCCAGGTACCTAGGTAGGGCAAGAGAAAAAAGAAAAAACAGAGACAAAAGAATAGGGACGGGACCTGCACCAGTGGGAGGGAGCTGTGAAGAAGGAAAGGTTTCCGCACACTAGGAAGCCCCTTCGTGGGCAGAGACGGCGGGTGGCAGAGGGGGGAAGCTCCGGAGCCACGGAGGACAGCACAGCAACAGGGGTGCAGAGGGCAAAGCGAAGAGATTTCTGCACAGAGGATCGGTGCCGACCAGCCTGAGAGGCTTGTCTGCTCACCCACCAGGGTGGGCGGGCACTGGGAGCTGAGGCTCGGGCTTCAGAGGTCAGACCCCAGGGAGAGGACTGGGGTTGGCTGCGTGAACACAGCCTGAAGGGGCCTAGCGCGCCACAGCCAGCTGAGAGAGTGTCCGGGAAAAGTTCTGGAGCTGCCCAAGAGGCAAGAGACCATTGTTCCGGGGTGCGCGAGGAGAGGGGATTCAGAGCACTGCCTAAACGAGCTCCAGAGACGGGTGCGAGCCACGGCTATCAGCGCAGACCCCAGAGACGGGCATGAAACACTAAGGCTGCTGCTGGAGCCACCAAAAAGCCTGTGTGCAAGCACAGGTCACTATCCACACCTCCCTTCCCGGGAGCCTGTGCAGCCCGCCACTGCCAGGATCCCGTGATCCAGGGACAACTTCCCCAGGAGAACACACGACGCGCCTCAGGCTGTTGCAACGTCATGTTGGCCTCTGCCGCCGCAGGCTCGCCCCGCATTCCGTACCCCTCCCTCCCCTGGCCTGAGTGAGCCAGAGCCCCCTAATCTGCTGCTACATTAACCCCGTCCTTTCTGAGTGAAGAACAGACGCCCTTAGGCGACCTACATGCAGAGGCGGGGCCTAAATCCAAAGCTGAACCCCAGGAGCTGTGCGAACACAGAAGAGAAAGGGAAATTTCTCCCAGCAGCCTCAGGAGCAGCGGGTTAAATCTCCACAATCAACTTGATGTACCCTGCATCTGTGGAAGACCTGAATAGACAACGAATCATCCCATATTGAGGTGGTGGACTTTGGAAGCAATGATTTTTTTTTTTTCCTTTTTCTCTTTTTCCATGTGGATGACAGGGTCTTGGTGCTCCGACTGGGTGTCAGGCCTGTGTCACTGAGGTGGGAGAGCCAAGTTCATGACACTGGTCCACCAGAGACCTCCCAGCTCCACATAATATCAAACAGTGAAAATCTCCCAGAAATCTCCATCTCAACGCCAAGACCCAGCTCCACTCAATGACCAGCAAGCACCAGTGCTGGACAACCTATGCCAAACAACTAGCAAGACAGGAACACAACTCCACCCATTGGCAGGGAAGCTGCCTAAAATCATAATAAGGTCACAGACACCCCAAAACACACCACCAGATGTGAACCTGCCCACCAGAAAGACAAGATCCAGCCTCATCCACCAGAACACAGGCACTAGTCCCCTCAACCAGGAAGCCTACACAACCCACTGAACCAACTTTAGCCACTGGAGGCAGACACCAAAAACAACAGGAACTATGAAGCTGCAGCCTGCGAAAAGGAGACCCCGAACACAGTAAGTTAAGCAAAATGAGAAGACAGAGAAACACATAGCAGATGAAGGAGCAAGGTAAAACCCACCAGACAAAACAAATGAAGAGGAAATAGGCAGTCTACTTGAAAAAGAATTCAGAATAATGACAGTAAAGATGATCCAAAATCTTGGAAATAGAATGGAGAAAACATAACAAACGTTTAACAATGATCTAGAAGAACTAAAGAGCAAACAAACAATCATGAACAACACAATAAGTGAAATTTAAAATTCTCTAGAAGGAATCAATGGCAGAATAACTGAGGCAGAAGAATGGATAAGTGACCTGGAAGATAAAATAGTGGAAATAACTACTGCAGAGCAGGATAAAGAAAAAAAAATGAAAACAATTGAGGACAGTCTCAGAGACCTCTGGGACAACACTAAACACACCAACATTCAGGTTATAGGGGGACCCAGAAGAAGAAGAGAAAAAGAAAGGGACTGAGGAAATATTTGAAGAGATTATAGTCGAAAACTTCCCTAACATGGGAAAAGAAATAGTTAATCAAATCCAGGAAGCTCAGAGAGTCCCATACAGGATAAATGCAAGGAGAAACACACCAAGACACATATTAATCAAATTATCAAAAATTAAATACAAAGAAAGACTATTAAAAGCAGACAGGGAAAAACAACAAATAGCATACAAGGGATTCCCCATAAGGTTAACAGCTGATCTTTCAGCAGAAATTCTGCAAGCCAGAAGGGAGTGGCAGGACATATTTAAAGTGATGAAAGGGAAAAACCTACAACCAAGATTACTCTACCCAGCAAGGATCTCATTCAGCTTCAACAGAGAAATGAAAACCTTTACAGACAAGCAAAAGCTAAGAGAATTCAACACCACCAAACCATCTTTACAACAAATGCTAAAGGAACTTCTCTAGGCAGGAAACACAAGAGAAGGAGAAGACCTACAGTAACAAGCCCAAAACAATTAAGAAAATGGCAATAGGAACATACATATCAATAATTACCTTAAATATAAATGGACTAAATGCTCCAACCAAAGACATAGACTGGCTGAATGGAAACAAAAACAAGACCCGTATATATGCTGTCTACAAGAGACCCACTTCAGACCTAGGGACTCATACAGACTGAAAGTGAGGGGATGGAAAAATATATTCCATGCAAATGGAAATCAAAAGAAAGCTGGAGTAGCTATTCTCATACCAGACAAAATAGACTTTAAAACAAAGACTATTACAAGAGACAAAGAAGGACACTACATAATGATCAAGGGATCAATCCAAGAAGAAGATACAACAATTGTAAATATTTATGCACCCAACATAGGAGCACCTCGATACATAAGGCAAATACTAACAGCCATAAAAGGGGAAATCAACAGTAACACAATCATAGTAGGGGACTTTGATACCCCACTTTCACCTTGGACAGATCATCCAAAATGAAAATAAATAAGGAAACAGAAGCTTTAAATGACACATTAAACAAGATGGACTTAATTGATATTTATAGGACATTCCATCCAAAAACAACAGAATACACTCTCTTTTCAAGTGCTCATGGAACATTCTCAAGGATAGATCATATCTTGGGTCACAAATGAAGCCTTGGTAAATTTAGGAAAATTGAAATTGTATCAAGTATCTTTTCCGACCACAATGCTATGAAAGTAGATATCAACTACAGGCAAAAAACTGTAAAAAATACAAACACATGGAGGCTAAATAGTACACTACTAAATAACCAAGAGATCACTGAGGAAATCAAAGAGGAAATCAAAAAATACCTAGAAACAAATGACAATGAAAACACCTATGGGATGCAGCAAAAGCAGTTCTAAGAGGGAAGTTTATAGCAATACAATACTACCTCAAGAAACAAGAAAAATCTCAAACAAACAACCTAACCTTACACCTAAAGCAATTGGAGAAAGAAGAACAAAAAAACTCCAAAGTTAGCAGAAGGAAAGAATCATAAAGATTAGATCAGAAATAAATGAAAAAGAAATGAAGGGAACAATAAAAAACATCAATGAAACTAATAGCTGATTCTTTGAGAAGATAAACAAAATTGATAAACCATTAGCCAGACTCATGAAGAAAAAAAGGGAGTAGACTCAAATCAATAGAATTAGAAATGAAAAAGGAGAAGTAACAACTGACACTGCAGAAATACAAAGGATCATGAGCGATTACTACAAGCAACTATATGCCAATAATATGGAAAACCTGGAAGAAATGGACTAATTCTTAGAAAAGAACAACCTTCTGAGACTGAACTAGGAAGAAATAGAAAATATAAACAGACCAATCACAAGCACTGAAATTGAAACTGTGGTTAAGAATCATCCAACAAGCTAAAGCCCAGGACCAGTGGGCTTCACAGGCGAATTCTATCAAACATTTAGAGAAGAGCTAACACCTATCCCTCTCAAACTCTTCCAAAATATAGCAGAGGGAGGAACACTCCCAATCTCATTCTGCGAAGCCACCATCAACATGATACCAAAACCAGGCAAAGATGTCACAAAGAAAGAAAACAACAGGCCAATATCACTGCTGAACATAGATGCAAATCTCCTCAAAAAATACTAGCAAACAGAATCCAACAACACGTTAAAATGATCATACACCATGATCAAGTGGGGTTTATCCCAGGAATGCAAGGATTCTTCAATATATGTGAATCAATCAACGTGATACACCATATTAACAAATTGAAGAATAAAAACCATATGATCATCTCAATAGATGCAGAAAAAGCTTTTGACAAAATTCAACATCCATTTATGATAAAAACCCTCCAGAAAGTAGGCATAGAGGGAACTTACCTCAACATAATAAAGGCCGTATATGACAAACCCACAGCCAACATCATCCTCAGTGGTGAAAAACTGAAACCATTTCCACTAAGATCAGGAAAAAGACAAGGTTGCCCATTCTCACCACTATTATTCAACATTGTTTTGGAAGTTTAAGCCACAGCAATCAGAGAAGAAAAAGAAATAAAAGGAATCCAAATTGGAAAAGAAGAAGTAAAGCTGTCACTGTTTGCAGATGACATGATGCTATACATAGAGAATCCTAATTATGCTACCAGAAAACTACTAGAGCTAATCAATGAATTTGGTAAAGTAGCAGGATACAAAATTAATGCACAGAAATCTTTTGTATTCCTATACACTAATGATGAAAAATCTGAAAGTGAAATTAAGGAAACACTCCCATTTACCACTGCAACAAAAAGAATAAAATACCTAGGAGTAAACCTACCTAAGGAGACAAAAGACCTGTATGCAGAAAACTATAAGACACTGATGAAAGCAATTAAAGATGATATAAATAGATGGAGAGGTATACCACGTTCTTGGATTTTAAGAATCAACATTGTGAAGATGACTGTACTACCCAAAGCAATCTACAGATTCAACGCAATCTCTATCAAACTACCACTGGCATTTTTCACAGAACTAGAACAAAAAATTTCACAATTTGTTGGAAACACAAAATACCCCAAACAGCCAATGCAATCTTGAGAAAGAAAAATGGAGCTGGAAGAATCAGGCTCCCTGACTTCAGAGTATACTACAAACCTACAGTAATAAAGACAGTATGGTACTGGCACAGAAACAGAAATATAGATCAATGGAACAGAATAGAAAGCCCAGAGATAACCCCACACACATATGGTCACCTTATTTTTTTTTTTTTTTTTTTTTTTTTTTTTTGGTCACCTTATTTTTGATAAAAGAGGCAAGAATATACAATGGAGAAAAGACAGACTCTTCAATAAGTGGTGCTGGGAAAACTGGACAGATACATGTAAAAGAATGAAATTAGAACACTCCCTAACACCATACACAAAAATAAACTCAAAATGGAATAAAGACCTAAATGTAAGGCCAGACACTATCAAACTCTTAGAGGGAAACATAGGCAGAACACTCTATGACATAAATCATAGCAAGATCCTTTTTGACCCACCTCCTAGAGAAATGGAAATGAAAACAAAAAGAAAGAAATGGGACCTAATGAAACTTAAAAGCTTTTGCATAGCAAAGGAAACCATAAACAAGATGAAAAGACAACCCTCAGAATGGGAGAAAATATTTGCAAATGAAGCTACTGACAAAGGATTAATCTCCAAAATTTACAAGCACCTCATGCAACTCAATATCAAAAAAAACAAACAACCCAATCCAAAAATGGGCAGAAGATCTAAATAGACATTTCTCCAAAGAAGATATACAGATTGCCAACAAACACATGAAAGGATGCTCAACATCACTAATCATCAGAGAAATGCAAATCAAAACTACAATGAGATATCATCTCACCCCAGTCAGAGTGGCCGTCAACAAAAAATCTACAAACAATAAATGTTGGAGAGGGTGTGGAGAAAAGGGAACCCCCCTCTTGCACTGTTGGTGGGAATGTAAATTGATACAGCCACTATGGAGAACAGTATGGAGGTTCCTTAAAAAAATAAAAATAGAACTACCATACGACCCAGCAATCCCACTAGTGGGCATATACCCTGAGAAAACCATAATTCAAAAAGAGTCATGTACCACAATGTTCATTGCAGCTCTATTTACAATAGCCAGGACATGGAAGCAACCTAAGTGTCCATCAACAGATGAATGGATAAAGAAGATGTGGCACATATATACAATGGAATATTACTCAGCAATAAAAAGAAATGAAATTGAGTTATTTGTAGTGAGGTGGATGGAACTAGAGTCTGTCATACAGAGTTCAGTAAGTCAGAAAGGGAAAAACAAATACCATATGCTGACACATATATATGGAATCTAAAAAAAAAAAGAAAAGGTCATGAAAAACCTAGGGACAGGATGGGAATAAAGATGCAGACTTGGGCTTCTCTGGTGGCGCAGTGGTTGAGAGTCCGCCTGCCGATGCAGGGGACGCGGGTTCGTGCCCCGGTCTGGGAAGATCCCACATGCCGCGGAGCGGCTGGGCCCGTGAGCCATGGCCGCTGAGCCTGCGCGTCCGGAGTCTGTGTTCCGCAACGGGAGAGGCCACAACAGTGAGAGGCCCGCGTACCGCAAAAAAAAAAAAAAAAAAATGCAGACTTATTAGAGAATGGACTTGAGGACATAGGGATGGGGAAGGGTAAGCTGGGACAAAGTGAGAGAGTGGCATGGACATATATACACTACCAAATGTAAAACCAATAGCTAGTGGGAAGCAGCTGCATAGCACAGGGAAAGCAGCCCGGTGCTTTTTGACCGCCTAGAGGAGTGGGATAGGGAGGGTGGGAGGGAGGGAAACCTAAGATGAAGAGATATGGGGCTATATGTGATGAATAGCTGATTCACTTTGTTATAAAGCAGAAACTAACACACCATTGTAAAGCAATTATACTCCAATAAAGGTGTTTAAAAAAAAGTATGACTAAAAAAAAAGAATCAAGAGACTATCACAAGAGACTGGGAATTTGTGAAATAAAGATAAATAGTATACCTGAAAATTAAAAATATGATTGTTGACATTTTAAAACTTCATAAAGCCATGGATTAAACAGCAGATTAGACATGGATGAGAAAATATAATGGAAGTTGGACCTAAATAAATTACCCAGAATGTAATACAGGAAAATAAGGAAATGGAAATTATGAAAGTGGGATTATGAGACATGGAAAATAAAATAATAAATCTAATTTATGGATTTCTGGGGGATAAATTAGAACAGAGAAGAAATATTTGATAAGTTAATGGATGATAATATTTCAATTCTGATGAAGGATATAAATTCATAAATACCCCAAACATGATTTACAGCAAGCTTGATAAATAAAAAAGAAATCTAGAACTAGATACTTTATAGTAAAACTCCAGAACACAAAGGCTAAAATATTTTAGGAACAGCTTAAGAGAAAATAATTATCTATAAGTGAATGACAATTTGACTGATGCAGATTTCATAACTCAGGTAGAAAATATATTTATTTATAATATCTTCAAAGTGCTGAATGAACATAATTGTCAACTTGGAATTAGAACATAATTGTTCACTACAAATTATGTTCAACAAAAGAAACTATGAGCCCAAAATGGAGTCACTTGTGCCAAACCCAAGACTTAATACCTAACCTAATTGTAGTTTCACCCTCTCCCACGAGTAGACTTTTAAACCAAGCAGTATGGAATTCCCTGGTCAGCACTAGTGAGGTAATCTGCCTAAGACCCCCTGCCTCCCCCTAAGGGAAGGTAACCTTGCCTGAAATAATCCACTCTTTTAATTTCATTGTTCCACCTCTTTCTGCCTGTGAAAACCTTCCATTTTGTACAACTCCTAGAAATGCTTTTCTACATGCTAGATGGGATGCTGCCTAATTCATGAAACATCTAATAAAACCAATTAGGTCTTCAAATTTAGTAAGTTGAATTTTTGTTCTTTAACAGTACCTAGTCAAATTATCATTCAAGAATGAGGGCAGGGCTTCCCTGGTGGCGCAGTGGTTGAGAGTCCGCCTGCTGATGCAGGGGACACGGGTTCATGCCTGGTCCGGGAAGATCCCACATGCCACGGAGCGGCTAGGCCCATGAGCCATGGCCACAGAGCCTGCGCGTCCGGAGCCTGTGCTCCGCAAAGGGAGAGGCCACAGCAGTGAGAGGCCCGCGTACCGCAAAAAAAAAAAAAAGAATGAGGGCAGAGGACTTCCTTGGTGGTGCAGTGGTTAAGAATCAGCCTGCCAATGCAGGGGATGTGGGTTCAAGCCCTGGTCACAGAAGACCCCACATGCCGCGGAGCAACTAAGCCCATGTGCCACAAGTACTGCGCCTGTGCTCTAGAGCCCGCGAGTCACAACTACTGAACCCACGTGCCACAACTACTGAAGCCTGCAGGCCTAGAGCCTGTGCTCCGCAACAAGGGAAGCCACCGCGATGAGAAACCTGAGCACTGCAACAAACAGTAGCCCCTGCTCGCTGCAACTAGAGAAAGCCCGTGCGCAGCAGCAAAGACCCAATGCAGCCAAAAATAAAAATTAAAAAAAATTAAAAAAGAAAAGAATGAGGGCAGAATAAAACTGTCTTGAGACTGATACCTGAGGGAATCTATCACAGCAGACATTCACCAAAAGAACTTCTAAAAAATGACTTCAGGAAAAAAGAAGATTTTCTCAGTACAAAGACCTGAGATCTGAAGGGTAGTAGTGAGCAAAGAAATTGATAAACCTGTAGGTTACATTAAATAAGTATTATTTATATGAAGTAAAACTGTTATAACATTAATTTGTGTGTTTTTTAAAGGACTAAATGAAAATAGTGGATAACAATTATGAATTAGAAGTGGAGAATTTAGAGGTATTCTAAAGGCCTTGTACTGTTCAGCAGAGGAGCAGATATGAACTATAGAATTGTTGATGTAAGTAGGTAGGCATGTTAAACTTTTCAAGAATAACTAGTAAAAGAATCAAAATAGAATGTAGATCTTAAAAATTTGTAGAGAGATAAAATGAAATAGAAAAGAACAAAAAATACTTTAATGATTTTTAAAGGAAAAAAAGAGGAAAGAAAATAATTGAAAATGCAAAACATATGCAACCAAAAGTTAGACAATAGATATATCAATAATCACAATAATTGTAATTAGACTAAAATTCCAGTTAAAATTCAGAGATGGTCAGATTATAAAAAAAGAAGTGTCCAAGGTTTCCAGGTCGACTATAATGGAGTAACAGATATTAGACTTACTCTCCCACCATATACAAGTATAAAATTGGCAAAATACATGAAGCAACTGTTTTTAGGCACTGAACAACAGACAGTGCTTATCTGTGATTTTTGAGAAAATGGAAATACATGAGGTGAGCTCCATATTCAACACAACTTTCTGTCTGGGCACACTTTCCAAATCACGGTGCAGGGAAGTGGAGCCGAAGCAGAGCACAGAGATCTTGCAGAGCTGAAGAGCCAGAGATCAGAGTTCTAGACAATTGTAGTGGCTGTAATTTGTGAGGCAGGGTAGAAGAGAGGAGAGATCTGCATTTTAAACGTAGCTCAAAAATATACAAAGGGGTTCCCTTAATGGAAATCCAGTCTTCCGCTGAATGCTAAGCTGCATATACACAGGAAAACATCCACAAAGCATGGGAGAAAACAGCTACCAGTGGGTTGTAAGAACTGAGATCCTTGGAGTCTCAGAGTGCTGGGTGATATTAGACTTCTGACCAGAGAAAGTAGAGAGTCCTTGATATAAACTCTGGGCCTTGAGTTTGGATCCCCAAACTTAACATGCCTTAGGAATAGGGCTAGTTTAGCTGTAGGATCAAGGAACTCTAGACTTGCCCTAAAAAAGTAAAAAACAAAGCTGTGACAAAATCAAGCTAATCCAAAGTAAATTAACTTACTTTCAGGAAAAGAAAATAAGTCAACATTTTTTAAAAGAAGACAACAAAATCCAGCTGCTCTGCAATGTAGCATCCACAATGTATAACATTCAATAGACATCACCAGCTGTGAGAAGGAGAAAGTGATAAATCCCAAGGGGGACAAAGAATAGAAACATATCCAAAGACGGCAGAGATTTCTCAAGGGCTTCAAAATAGCTATTATAAATATGTGAATTCCTTGAGGGTGAAAACCAAGCCTTCTCCCAAGGCATGGGAGGGTAAGGGCTAAGAGTCTAAGCTCTGCTGTTAAGTATATACCTGGTTCAAATCTCAGATCTGACATGTGTCAACTATTAATATGTATAATTTGGAAAGATATTTAAGTTGTCTAAGCCTTAGTTTACTTAATCTTAAAATGCAAAAAATAGTATCTTCCTCACAGAATTATCCTAGGGTTAAGTGGGATAATGTACAAGGAGTGACTAACACACAAACAAGAGCTCTGTAAATATTATCTATTATTACTCATTACACAGCACAGACTGGCTTATTTTAGGTGCCTAACCTTTTGAATGAGAAAAGGTTATCAAGCCCAGTGGCACTCATGTCTGGTCTGAATGTTGGAAACCAGCTGGGGTGGGATTAGTGAGCATTAGTTGTCAAATCCACTCACAACATGAAGCAATTGGCCAAGTGGAGAAGGAGACAGGGACACCTGTGATCTAGCCCCTTGGGTTGAGAAGACAGCCAAGAGCACACAGTAAGTTGAATCAAGTACGTTTCAGGGGCCACTTTAGGAAGAACTGAGGACCAAGCAGTACCCGGCGCAGCTGAAAGAACCTTGTTTATCTGCCACTCTCTGTTACTGATTAACACTAGGCTTCCCTCTTGCCACACCCTTTTGCTCAAACACAATTAAATTTTAGAATAACATGACTTTAGGAAGAACTGTACAAAGTGCAGGTACTTGGTCTATGAGTGAGAGTTGGCTGGGTGTAGTCAGCAATGATAGTTGGGAATCAGAAAACACTTTGTACCTGTTTACTTTGACAAAGAATCAGATCCAAGTTCTCTCCCTGGAGTGGAGGAAAACAGGGAGCCTTCAGAGCTGGGTTTGGGAATCTGTTTAAAACCCCAAATGTGAGATCACAACCTGATCACATGGAATCTGAACTTCTTGTGCTACAAACTGACCCTCATGGAACCTCTTTCAGCCAAGCCCAGGAAATGTCTGAAACTCAGAGGCTGAGTAGGGTTGTGAAAAGAGCACTAGAGGGAGATAGGGGCCTTCAGTTTTAATTTGGGCTTTACCACTAGCTTCCTGTGCATGTTTTCTGAGCTTCTGGGCCTTAGAGATAGAACAACTAAATCATAATTTCCCAAAGTGTATCCCCAGGATGTTAACATGTGATAGGGAAAAAACGGTTCTCTGTTAACCAATATTTCCCAAACTGTCTTATGTGAACCACTGATGTTAGATGAGTTGACTTTAGGAGGTTCTTGGTTGAAATTAACATTTTATTCATTCTAATTAATTTTGGCAAATGATCCTAATTTTCCATGTACAGTAGTGATATTAAAAGTGCTTTAGAATGTCCCTTTTAAAAGGTGAGTGGATTTAAAGAAAAAGATCAAGTCAATAATAGTACAAATTGTCTGCAGATGTGGCAAAAACTGTGAAGGTGGTACACAAATGACTGAAATTTGAAAAAAGTTCTGTTAAATCAAATAAAGTTGGCTTATTTGTTGCAGGACTTCTCAGAGATTTTATCATGTTGATAGATATTTTGCCTCTTCAAGAAAGGATTTGGCATCTAGCATTTCTTTAACTCATTTGACTATAGAAACCATCTTTTCTTTAAAATAACAGAGCCTCTTGTTACACTTTTGCTCTGGAAATTTCACTTCAGGAAATGCCGATGATGGCTGAGATGGCTTTTAGAGCTGACCATCTTAGGATTTTGGGTCCTTCATCTCCTTAATGTTTGATGAAAAATCGTAGAACAAAGTACAGGGATGGAGCTAGAAATGGTCATTTAAGAAGGTTTATACAGTGGTTAAAAGCACATTAGCCCTAAATGCAATGTGCTCTCCTGGATTGGATGCTGAAACAGAAAAAGGACATTAGTGGGAAAAAGACTAGTGAAATCTAATTGGGAGTTCAGTTAATACTAGTTAAAACTAGTGACATGTTTTACCTCCAAGCCTGGTAACATTCCTTACTCACTCCATTGCCTGGTCTCACAGGGCTCAGCATGAAAGTACAAGGGCTAAGCTGAGAGAGGACTTGTTCCCTTCCTAAACCCATGCTGAGGTCCCTCCATGTACCTTTGCTGGTACCAAATTTGGCCCAGGAAGAAGACCCAGGTAACGGTGAAGGGAGGGGCATTTTTCACCCTCTTCTCCCACATTATGATCTGGCTACTCAGCCCTTGAAGTCACAGCCTAAGCCCTATAACATTCTTCAACTTCAAATAAAATTCAGGGCCAAAGTCCCCTTGGGGCCAAAGAGGGTAAATTTCTCCAGACCAAGGACCTGAGTGTGCTCTCCCATCTAACTGCAGAGAGCTGCGGGCAGTCAGATTATGACCATAAAATCCTTAGCAGGTGTTGGTGGACAGGGCAGATAGATTGGGGGAGGAATGTTCTGGCTGAGAGAGGCTGTGGGTGTATAACTCTGCTAACCATCCCAGAGCCTTTGTCTAGATGATAAATTGGTGGAGACGAGAGGAGTAACCACTTACTTCCATGTGCACACAGACACTGGCATTTATTGCAAGCTTATCGTAAAAGTCTACAATTTATTATATTTCACAAGGAACAGTTATTGGGAGGGACGAAAGGAAAGCAAGACCTAAGAGAAACTGAAAGGGAGATAAGCCTTAACAAAAACAACAAAAACAAAGGGCCTCACTTAAGCACTCTTAGAGAATCCTGGTCCACCCACATCGTTAACACAGAATCTTCAAGATAAAATTTATTCTCACCGATACTAATTAACACGAATATAGGTAATACATGAGATTGTCCTCAAGGCAGCGTCACTGTGGTGGGAAAGAAGGATAAGGACATTGGGGAGACCTGGTTTGGACAATGCACTTGACTGGGAGGCAAAGGAAGGGTATTCAGAATCACACATGGGCAAAATTTCACTATCTTTTCCAGCTGTTTAGAGAAATGCTATTACTTCTTTTTTTCTTTTCTTTTTCTTTTTCTTTTTTTTTTCCAGCAGTGAAAGCATGGAGTCCTAACCACGGGACCGCCAGGGAATTCCCTATTGCTCCTTTATATATTAATTTCTTTCTAGCTATTTTACCAAATACATTTATTAATTTCAATACTCTTAACCAGTTCTTTTTAGTTTTCTAGTTCTGAAACTGCATCATCTACAAATGATGTTTCTTCCTTTTTATGTTCATTCCTCTTACTTCTATTTCATATCTTAGTGCATTAGGAAGAATTTTCAAAGCAGTAGATAATAATAGTATTAATAGTGGGTATCATTATTTTGAAAAGAGTGCCTCTCATGTTTCTCTTTTAATTGTATTTGGTTTAGGTTAATCGCTCTTTATCATATCATACTGTTTTTTTTTTCCCCACACACTGACTCATCTCTTCTCTGCCAATTTAACTCCTACCCATTCTACCAAGATCATCTGAAATCCCATTACTCTCACAAAGTATGTGCATACAAAAGCACATGTAAGTAAACACCCAGCTAATCTTTTTTTTTTTAACATCTTTATTGGAGTATAATTACTTTACAATGGTGTGTTAGTTTCTGCTTTATAACAAAGTGAATCAGTTATACATATACATATATTCCCATATCTCTTCCCTCTTGCATATCCCTCCCTCCCACCCTCCCTATCCCACCCCTCTAGGTGGTCACAAACCACCTAGCTGATCTCCCTGTGCTATGCGGCTACTTCCCACTAGCTATCTATTTTACATTTGGTAGTGTATATATGTCCATGCCACTCTCTCACTTCACCCAGCTAATCTTGATGTAGTTTTTTACTCTTTACAAAGAACTTTCATATACGGATTCTCATTTGATGCTCTTGACAGACTGTGGAGTATGTGTTGTTAGGACTTTCACTTTAGATATAAAAAAATTCAATCTTTGGCTGAGCAGCTAGCCCTAGGACATTAGTTAAACTGACTACAATTTTGTATTTTCCCTCTTCGGCACCACCATGCCCTGTTGCTGAGGAACTTTCTCCAATATCCCCCTCAGTCTCTGCACATACTGTGCCCCTTTTCCACCCCTTCCAACTGCCATGTAAGTTCTGTAACTGGATTTATTCTCTCTTCTGAGGGGGGTACTCTAGGGTTCATGACATGCGTAAAGGTGCACCCCCCTCCCACCTGTTACCACTGGTGGTGCCAAGTTGAAACAGTCAATAAAGACTGAGTTGGGAAAAAAAAAAAAATATATATATATATATATAAAATATATATATATATATTTTTTTTTTTTATTTTTTACATCCCAAGGCATTGCAAGAGCTGACACAGTCCAAAGAATCACAAACAACTTGTAAAACAGGTATTGAAAAGCATCTTTCAGACTCAGTAAAAATCAACGGGCTCAGCCCAAAGTTCTGCAGACTCACTAAATAAGGAAATTTGGGGTAGCAGCAGAAAATACACTTCTCAGGTTATTGCTGCTCATAGTTCCCTCCATTCATTCTTATTCAGAAATGTAAATATCTGAAAAAAATTTTTCACCAATCATTTGTAAAGTTGAACTTTGTTGGCCACCCTATCAATTATTGATCTTGGGCTAGACTCTTCATCTATTAGATGGGTAAATGATGTGGTAAGGGCGGGGTAGCGATATTCCCACCCTTGCCAATCTCACAGGCCTGAAATAAGAAAGTATCAGGGACAGTTCTTCTAAACTATAGTGAGCTGCAAAGTATTATTTTAATCTTTTGACATATGGATTATCTTCCAGTTAGATTATGAGCTCTTTGAGCTTGCATATCTGTCTTGTTTCCCTACCTACCTCCTTAGTCAAGCACCTATCACACTAACAGAAAACTGTTTTAGTAAATGTTTGTGCACTGGTTTTATTTATTGTGGTAAAATATACATAACATAAAATTTACCATTTGAACCATTTTTAAGTGTACAGTTCAATAGCATTAAGTACATTCACATTATTGAGTATCTATTACCACTATTTATCTCCATAAATTTCACATCATCCCAAACTGAAACTCTGAACACATTAAACTATAATTTCCTATTCTCTGCTTCCCCAGCCCCTAAAATCTACCATTCTACTTTCTGTCTCTATGAATTTGACTGTTCTAGGTACCCCATATAAGTGAAACCATACAATATTTGTCCTTTTTTGTCAGGCTTATTTCACTTAATGTCTTCAAGGTTAATCCATGTTGTATATTTTTTAAATAAATAAACTCTTTTTATTCTGTACCTCCTAATTTTGGCCAGAAATGCAGACTAGAATGAAAGTCCCAAGGAAGCCAGAAAGCTTCATAGGTTTTAGGGAAGGAGAATAGAAAGATAAATGAGAGCTGGTTCTCTCTAGACCAAGAAACAGTGGACCAAGGGTGTGGACAAGAATAGGTAGTGAGTGGGTGATGGGGAGGAAGGGAACAATCCAGAGGAAGCTGTGTCACTCCTGCTTCTCACCAGGAAATTCCCCTGGATATACTTCCAAAGCTTCAATTAGATCAGGGGTTCTTACCATGGGGTCTATGAGCCCCTAGGAGGTCCATGAACTGACTTTGGGGGTATGCTCTCCAAGAGCATATGTTGATTATTTCGAGCATGTATACATTTGGGGGGACAAGGTTTACAACTATAGTAGATCCTTAAAGTCATTGACGTCTGAGAACTATTATGCCAGAGGAACATCTGGCCCTTCTCTACATTCAAAACTGTTGTGGGAGGTCAGAGAAAACCCTTTCCTTTTATTGTCCCTGAGACAAGATGAGAATGTTTTGAAGAAGAATCTTCACTATGTAAATAATGCAAACAACAGCATAATCTCATAAATCCAAGGAAAGAAATTATTTTACAATGCCATTTGTCTGAAAATAGATCAATTAAAGTCTAGTCATAGATGAAAATGACAACCATGACTTAAGAACTATATGTCTGCCTATGATTCCCTAATTCTTATCCTTTATCTCTACTTTGTTTGCCTTTCGTGGTTAATTTGCCCAAGACATACTTTTGGGGTCTGATAGGAATTGCTGTCCCTTGAGGGAGGCTTGGCTACCTGACAGGAACCCTGAGCCCGATAAGTGAGAAAGCAATTCTCCCATACAGAACCACCTATGCCCCCAGGTGCCCTCTGAGCACTGGCCTCCCAGAATCTCACTGTTGTAGGTGCTGCCAAGATTGACTGAACCTCTTTGTAAAGACACTGCAAGTTCAGGATGAATTTCTAAGGTGGACTGTGCTGACAAACATACCTGGGGTCCATTGTTATTATTTATAATAGGAAATTACATGCACATAACACATCATTCTAGTGGATATGATTACATGAGTCCATATCACAGAGGTAAAGGTAGAATAAGAATTGTCAAACATCCAGAAATAGTAAAATGAAAACCACCAGATCAGTAAAGTAATATTGGATAAGAGTTTATTGTGCATGTAACAACAGTTTGCAAACTAGGAATTTACAGATACAAAACTGATATGGAGCTCAGAGGCATGACCGTACAGGATGGCTTATAAAGTGAAAATGAGGAAATACTTTAACCTTTACAATGACTGGTTACTACAATCAGGGAGTTTCCAGATGGTAGGGGATTGATTACAAATAATTATTTTATACCATTTTTAGGAAGATGATTTAAGTTTCTATTATTATCAAAGACATTTACAATTAATAACCTATGTTTCACTTATGTTCATGAAGTAAGCTAGATTTAGTTTTGCTTACATGGTTCAGGGAATTTTCAAGTTTGATCTCCATTTTGTATTGTACTTTAACAGATCAAAAAGAGTAGTGTGTTCTTTTAGAAGTATTTCCTTTAAACTTAGTAAACAGATAAATTGTCCTTTTTGACTCAAAAAAATTATTTTTACTGAAATGTTTAGGACCAGCCATCTTAAGTCAGTATATTCTTTCCTCTGAGAGCTACTGAGGAAACACTGGCAAATCATTTATGTCTAGATCTTTTCCTCACTATTTGTGCAGACCAAAGTCTACCTTTACCAAATCTCATCCTTAGTATTAATTCATGTTACAATTAATCAAAAAATACTCACCTTAATTATTTTAATTTTAGATCTAGATTGTGATTTCCCTAGGGAATTTGAAAACATTTTGATTTCTCAAAAACATTTACAATTAAATTTGTTTAGAGGAAGATTTCTTTTGGGGAGTATTTCCACAAGTAGCTAGTCCCAGACATTTTATATTGACTCTTTTAACTTTAGATTTCTAGATATAAATTTTCCTGCTTACTGTTGAATTTTAGGGGTATATTTTTTGGGGTCTTTTTGCCTCTTGTAAACCACCTTTACCTACAATCATAGTTTAAAATTTTTTTTTTATTCTAAAAGGACCATGTTCTTATTGTAGACAATTTGGAAAAGATAGAAAAGATGAAGAAACTAAATCACTAAGAAAAAATCTACCACTAAGAAAAAACCCATACTTGGGACTTCCCTGGTGGCACAGTGGTTAAGAATCTGCCTGCCAATGCAGGGGACATGGGTTTGAGCCCTGGTCCGGGAAGATCCTACATGCCACGGAGCAACTAAGCCCGTGCACCAAAACTACTGAGCCTGCGCTCTAGAGCCTATGAGCCACAGCTACTGAGCCTGCATGCCACAACTACTGAAGCCCATGTGCTCTAGGGCCCACTTGCCACAACTGCTGAGCCCAAGTGCTGCAACTACTGAAGCCCACGCACCTAGAGCCTCTGCTCTGCAGCAAGAGAAGCCACCACAATGAGAAGCCTGCACACTGAAACGAAGAGTAGCCCCCGCTCACTGCAACTAGAGAAAGCTTGTGCACAGCAATGAAGACCCAACGCAGCCAAAAAAATAATAATAATAAAGAAAGAAAGAAAAATAAAGAAAAAACCCACACTTAATATTTGGAGTATATTCTCTTTTTTCCCCCTTAATTGAGACAGTGCTATATATTTAATTTTATATTCTGATTATTTTAACTGTCGGGAAAAGTTGTAAAAAACTTTGAAATGGTGGAAAGAAAGGAAAAGAAAAAATAATCACTTAATGTCCTGTTTACCACAAGTCTCTGCTAACGGGTAGCGAGGCAAATGACTCTGGTCCATAGATATCTGATTTCTGTTGGGTGGAGGGACAAATGACTTTAAAATTCCCAAGTAGATACAGTCAGTTTTGTATCTATTTGTAAATTCTTTAAAGTATTCCTGATTGACCTATTCATGTGGGATTCTTTGAATTCTCTTTTGAACTGGTTATGATACCTTACTGTTTCCCTCATTAATTAATGAGTTAAGTTATATCTTTGATGGCTGTTCACTTTATTGATTGATTGATTGAGGTATAGTTGCACTTTATATTTGTGAGAGAATCATGATTTTCTTTCTAAAAAATTATCCTTTAGCACAACTAACATTATATCATAAACATTTCTCCTTTAAAAATTATTCATGAATTAATTCATGAATTAATGGCTCTATGACATGCCATCATGCCATTTTAAATCATTCATTTTCTAATGTTTTTATATGTACTGTTCTCCATGTGTTCAATATTTACATTGTTTACAATTTTTCCCTTTAAAAAAAAGGAATGTAATGAACATCTTTGTGCCACATTTAAAATTTTTTCCTTAGGATAGATTTCTATGACTAGAACTACTGAGTTGAAGGGTATTAATATTTTTAAGTCTCTGAAAGAAGCTGCCAAACTGTCTTCTGGTAGGAGAATCTTCTACAAGCAATGGGGAGACTACTCTCCTCATTAAACTCTCACCAACATTTAGCATTATCATTTAAAAGCTTGGGAGGCTAATAACAAATGGTATATTGCTTTCGTTTAAAATAATTATTTTATATTTATTTTTAATTGTGATAAAAAGACATAAAACTATCTGAATCATTTTTAAGTGTGCAGTTCAATAGTGTTAAGTATAGTCACATTTTTGCGCAGCAGATCTCCGTTTTCATCTTGCTAAACTGAAACTGAACGCAACGGCTCATTTTCTTCTCCCCCTCAGCCCCTGGCAACCACCATTCTACTTTCCGTTACTATGAATTTGGCTACTTTAGATATCTCAGAAAAGTGGAATTGTACGGTATTTGTCCTTTTGTGACGGGCTTATTTCACTTAGCATAATGTCCTTAAGGGTCATCCATGTTGTAGCATGTGCCAAGATTTCCTTCCTTTTTAAGCCTGAACAATATTCTACTGCATATATACCACACTTTGTTTATCCATTCTTCCGTCAATGAATGTTTGGATTGCTTCTACCTCTTGACTATTGTGAATAATGCTGCTATGAACGTGGGTGTATAAATACCTGTTTGGAACCCTACCTTCAGTTCTTTTGGATATATACCCAGAAGTGGGATTGCTGGATCAAATGGTAGTTCTGTTTTTAAAATTTTTTTGAGGAACCATTACACTGTTTTCCATAGTGGCTGTACAATTTTACCATCCCATCCACTGTGCCCAAGGGATTCAATTTGTCCACATCCCTGCCAACGCTTGTTAATTTGCTTTTTTTGGGGTGTGTGTGTGTAATTTTGAGTTACAATTCTCTAGTAATTAATGATGTTGAGCATTTTTCGTATGCTTGTTAACCATTTGTGTATCATCTTTGGAAAAATGTCTCTTCAAGTCCTTTGCCCATTTTTAAAATTGGGTTATTTGTGTTTTTGATGTTGCTGTTGTTGAGTTATAAGAGTTCTATTTATATTCTGGATACTAACATTTTGTCAGATGTATGATTTGCAGATATTTTCTCCCAGTCTGTAGGTTGCCTTTCACTCTGTTGATTGTATCCTTTGATGTACAGAAATTTTAAGTTTGATGTAGTCCCATTTAGACAAATGGTATCTTGTTTTATCTCTATTTATTTCTACTGTGAGGTTGAATTATTTTAATGTTTACACTGGAGTCACATTTTACCCAAAAGTTGGGTTCTAAAAGTTAACTGCTAATGCAAAAAAGCAATATTCCTTTCTATTCTATACCATTAATTTTTTTTAAATGCTGATTACCCTGTAAATTGATCTCACAACCCACTAATGGATCATAACCCATAGTTTGAAAACACTGTCCTAACTCATCCATAAAATATTAATAGTATCTTCTGTAGCTGATATTATCAGTTCCTCTAACTCTTTATCAGTGTTTCTCCGTGGGTCATAATTAATTCTGCTAGTCCAACTGAAGACAAAGCCATCCTAACCCACTTTATAAGACCATCTGAATAATGGTCTGCATTGCCTGTGACATACACTCGCTGTGGGGAATAATAGAATTGAATCAGCTTCCTCTCTTTTTTCTTGAGCATTTGCAATCAGATTTCCATAAATCAAACTTAACTATGATTTGAATCTACTGAATTTGTTAATTCTAATTCCAAATCTAGAATTTTTTATGTTTATATCTTTTGACCATTTAATCTGTTGAGGACTTCTAAGGTTTTCTTTTTCCATTTGTATAAGTTTCACATATTATACACCTAAACTACTGAGAGACTGAGTATAAAAACAGACCATAGCCAGACCATGTATGACAATAGAATTCTGTCCCACCATCTCTGCAGCAGCCAGTCCAGGCCACCAAACCAGAACCTCTGTAGAAATTGGCCCAAAACCATCAATAGTTTTCCTATTTTTTTTTTTTTGTTGTTGTTCCCTCTCCCCAATTTCCAACTCAGGACCAACCAGAGAAAGCCAAATATGCTCCCCAAACTAATCTCATAAGATGCCCTGCTTCTAGTTTGTCTACCTCCAGCTTCTCTGTGCCAAAGATCTCCAGTCAAAGCACACCTTAAGCCTTCTATTTTTTTCACCATAAGGCTTTCCTACTCCCCAGACAGACTTTGGATCTCTGCCAAAAGCATGTGATGCTGGTGACTCCTTTGCTCAGTAAGCTCTGAGTCCTCATTTGAATAGGTCTTTATTTCCACACTGCATGTATTGCAAATTCTTTTCACATTTGGTTGTTTACCTTTAATTTTTTAATGATGTTATGATTTTAAGATCCTTTTAACATATATGATTTAAATTTTTATGTAATCGGGTCTGTTCAACTCTTCAGTGGTGAGGCTTTCCATTGCTCTTTTGCTTGGCAAATTCCACGCAGACGAGGGACCCATTGTTTCCTTGGCTTCTTGTAGAACCTGCAGCCTACTAGCAGTGGGGGTGAGGGCAATCAGAGTCCCAGTATTCTTAGCTTGCTGCCCTGAGTTAGAGCCTCCAACCCTGTGAGTAGGGGCTGGGTGTAAGAAGAGAATCCCCAACCTTTTGTCCACGCTCCTCTGCCCAGAGTTTATCCTTTTCAGCACATTGCTGGGAAGGATAAGAAATGCTGATGACCTGCCCTTCCTGGGGAAATGCTGTAGTTCTTGCCTAGGAGCTGGAAGGGAGAGGAGCTTCCATCCCTCTGAGCTGGTCAGGGGAAGGAGTGGGTTGTGACTCAAGTACCACACACTTGCTGATCTTACCAACATTTAGTAGGTGTTCTTGGATAAATGTTTCTTCATTTGCTGTATGGTCTTAGGATGATTTTCAGAGAATTTAAATGTGTTTGTTTGTTTTTGCTAGTTTTTACCAGTTATGATTGTTTCGTAGGGAGTAGGTCCTCAGAGGTCCTCAAGCTGCCATTCTAAAAGTGTTTCTCAATAAATGCTCCTTTGCATTTTGCTTATTTCATTTAATGAAATATCCTGGAAATCACTTCATATCAGTTCTTCCTCATTCCTTTTTCTTTCTATCTTTCTTTTTTTTGTGTGTGGTACGCAGGCCTCTCACTGTTGTGGCCTCTCCCGTTGCAGAGCACAGGCTCCGGACGCGCAGGCTCAGCGGCCATGGCTCACGGGCCCAGCCGCTCTGTGGCATGTGGGATCTTCCCGGACTGGGGCACGAACCCGTGTCCCCTGCACTGGCAGGCGGACTCTCAACCACTGCGCCACCAGGGAAGCCCATTCCTCATTCTTTTTACAATGGTAAAGTACTTCACTGTGTGGATGTATCATAGTTTATTCAAACACTCATACATAGGGGAATTTAGGTTGTTTCCAATATCTTGCAATTACAAACAATACTGCAGCAAACAACCTTAACCACATATTGGTAGAGGCATAAATTCAGGGAGATTCCTAAAGTGGCATTGCTGGGACAAAAGGTAAGCACATATGTATTTTGTCAGATATTGGCAAATTCCCCTATAAAAGGACTGTACTCATTTTGATTTCTATCAGTGATGTATGAGAGTACCAGTTTCCCTGCAGCCTTGCCAAAAGAATGTGCTATCATTTTCTTTTTTTTTCCAATTTTTCCCAATCTAATAGGTGACAAATTGTATATCAGTGTAGCTTCAATTTGCATTTCTCTAATTATAAGTGAGATTGAACATCTTCACATATTTTAAGGCAATTTTTATCTTTTTGTGAACTGTCTGTCCATATCTTTTTCCATCCATTTTTTTCTATTAGTTTTTGCTCCTTTATTCCTCAATTTTAGAGTTTTAAAAAATATTGGTGATATTAGCCCTTTGTCTGTAATGTATGTTGCAAACATTTTCTCCCAGTTCGTCAGTTATCTTTTTACTTGTTTATGGGTTTTGTTTTTTTAACCATTCAAAAGTTTATTTTTATGTAGTCAAATTTATCAATCTTTTCTTTTATTACTCGAATCTTGAATCAGAGTTTGACAGCTTTCCCATATACTCAGGTTAAAAGGGAATTTGACTATATTTTTTCTAATAGTTACAGGTTTTCTTTTTCTTTTTTTCATTTAGATCTCTGACCAGGTTGGAGTTTCTTCTTGTGCATCGAATGAGGTATGGATATAATTTTATTTTTCCAAAGGATGCTGGGTTGCCTCAGTATCATTTATTTAACCCAGTGATTTCAGATGCCACTTTTGTTGTATACAAATAAGTTTCCATATCTACTAGAGTCTCTTTCTGGAATTTCTATTCAATTCTGCTGTCAGTCTATTTATGCATCAGTACTAATCGCTTTAATTATAGAGTCTTTATTGCATGTTTTAATATCTGGTAGGTTTAGGTCCCCACTGTATTTCTTTTGCAGGGTTTTTTTTGGGGGTGATATTTTTGTATGCTTGTTTTTCTGTATGAATTTTAGTATCAACTGTTGGTATTTTTATTTGGATTATCTTAACTTTACAAATTAACTTAGGGAGAATTGACATCTTTATGATGAGTTGTCCTATCCAAAAATAGAAGATGCCTTCATCTGATTGAGTCTATTTTGTATCTTTTAAAAATATTTTATAGGGATATATGTATATGTATGGCTTATTCACTTTGTTATAAAGCAGAAACTAACACACCATTGTAAAGCAATTATACTCCAATAAAGATGTTTAAAAAATAAAAATATTTTAGAGTTTTACTCATATTTGTTTCTTACATTTCTTGTTAAATTTACCTCTACATACTTAATCTTATTTGTTGCTATTGTCAGTGGGATTTTCTTTACCATTATATCCTCTAACTGGCTATTGTTAATGCATATGAAGGCTAATGATTTCTGAGTGTTAATTTTATATCTTGCTATCTTTCAGAATTCTTTTCTTGTTTAAGTTAGTTTTATCATTGATTCTCAAGGGATTACCCATATACTATCATGTTATCTGCATATATATGTATATAAATATGTACACATATATATATCTTTTCTTTACCAATTCTTATGTCTCTAATTAACGTTTTGGTTAATACCTCTAACACAATGTTGACTGTAGTAGAAATAGTAGGCATTATTGCTTTGTTCCAAATCTTAGTGGAAATGCCTCTGGTGTTTATCCATTAAGTATGATGCTGCCTTTAGGACTATTAAAAGAAATCCATCATTTCTATTTTCTTGGCTTTCTTTTTATCAGGAATAGATGTTGAAATTTGTCCAGTTTGTAGCATCTATGGAAATAATCATATGACCTTTCTTTCTTAGATTTGTTAATATGGTAAATGATATTAATGGATTTATTGATACTGAGCTTTTCTTTCATTCCAGGAATAAACCCCCATTTGGTCATGGTGCATTATTTTCTTAATGTAGTGATGGATTCTGTTTCCTAGTATTTTATTTAGCACTTTTGCGTCAGTATTCATAAGTTATACTTGTCTGTACCTTTCTGTTTTTGTACCTTAAGTATCAGGTTTAGGTATCAGGGTTATACTTACACCATAATAGGAATTAGGAGATTTTCCTTATTTTCTGTGCTCTGAAAAAATTTACAGAATGTTGAGTTTGGTGCGTTCTGTGGGGCTGGTTCCTGAATACTTGCCTCTATTTCTATGGAAATGGATCACTTTAAGCTTTATACTTCTAGAGTCAATTTTTTACTTCTCTAGGAATGTGTACATTTTTTTAAAATTTATTTTTGGCTGTGTTGGGTCTTCGTTGCTGTGCATGGGCTTTCTCTAGTTGTGGCAAGCGGGGGCTACTTTTCGTTGCAGTGCAAGGGCTTCTCATTGCGGTGGCTTCTCTTATTACAGAGTACGGGCCCTAGGCTTGCAGGCTCAGTAGTCGTGGCACACGGGCTTAGTTACTCCGCTGCATGTGGGATCTTCCTGGACCAGGGCTTGAACCCGTGTCCCCTGCAATGGCAGGCGGATTCTAAACCACTGCGCCACCAGGGAAGTCCCAGGAAGTGTACATTTAAATCTGTATTTAATCTGTATTTCCTAGGAAAGTGTACATTTAACCTAGGTTTCCAAACTTATTTGCATAGAGTTGTGCAAATTAATCTCTTGATTTATAAAATTTCTTTTGTTTCCATGGTTGTGTCTCTCATCATTTTTTATTTTGTATATTTGTGCTTTCTCCTTTGTTTGGTGAATAATTTATTGAGTGCTTTGTTTTGTTAATTTATTCAGGAAACCAGGATTATGATTTATTAATTAGATTTTCTCCTTTTGTATTTATTGCTTCCTTAATTTTCCACATATCTCTATTATTCCTACCTTCGGCTTTCTTTTTGTTTACTTTGTTGTTCTTTTCCTCTTTTTTTTTCTCTAGCATTTTTGAGCTAGGAATTTAATTAATTTATTTTCATTTTTTTGTTTTTAACTGATAAAAGTATTTTATATTATGAATTTTTCTTTGATTATTGTTTTCATGTATCCCATTGATTCTGACATGCAGTGTTTTAATCATGTTTTAGAAATTCTGTAATTTAAGTTTGCATTTCTTCTTTTTTAAAATTGAAATATAATTGACATATAACATTGTATTAGTTTTAGGTGTATTTTATAATGAGTTGATATATGTATATACTGCAAAATGATCAGCATAATAAGTTTTGTTAACAACCATCACCACATACAGATACAAACAAATTTTTTTCTTGTTGCATTTCCTCAGAAACTGAAAAGATATTTAATATAAAGTTTCAAAATTTCCAGGTGTAAGAATCCTTTACAATTTTTTCAATTAATAATTTCTAGTTTGATTACATTGTAATCAGAGAGTATTATTTGTAAAATGTCCACCTGATAGAACTTACTAAAGTTTTTCTAAGGACCTAATATATGACCAATTTTTAAGAATGTTTTTGAATGCATGAGAAGGTGTATTCAGGATGGAAAGTTTGGCATATATCTGTAAGAGCATCAGTTTTAATGGCATCCTTTACCTCCTACCTGTTGCCTATGCAATAAGTCAACTTTTTCTACTTTCCTTTTCTCCTTTCCTTTTTTCTCCCATTTTTTAGTTGCATTATTTCTACTTTGTCACAACATATTGTATTTGTACATTGGTATTCTACTCTCATTCTCAGCTTTGGTTTAGTCTTTGATCTACAATTATCTATATTAAAATACCTATAATCATCCTTTTGCTAATATTTTCCTAGTCATCTCTTGGTTGGATGCAGCTTTACCTCTAAGAGATTCTTTAAGAAAGGCCCTAAGTTCCTATAAGCTGAAAAAATGTTTTTCTTGATACTGAAAAACACTTTGGCTGGTTTGTATCACGCTTTTTTTTCATTCATTTTCTAGAAAATGCTGCTCCATCTTTGCCTTGCTTGGTATGTTGAGAAGTCTGATGCTAATCTCATTCTTATGCTCTTGCAAATTATATGTCCTTTCTTGCCTGGAGGCTTTGAGGACTTTTTTCTTTATCTTTAAAATCTAATAGTTTTTCCAAGATATGTCTCAGAGTTAATCATTCTAGGTTAATTTCCTCAGGTACTTGGTATTTTTCAGTATATAGATTGAGGTCTTCTTTGTTTCTGAAGATTTTTCTTGGATTATAGTTTTAAATGTTAGTTCTGTTCCATCGCTTTGTTTTCTTCGTTGAGACTCCAATTATATAAATGACTGTTCTTTGAACTTCTTCTGTTTCTACCCCTCCCCTTTTTTTTCTTCTTTCTTTATCTTATTTTCATTTTCATAGTTGTTTTCCGGCCTTCCTTTCCAGCTGGGCTCTCATCTCATGTGTTTACTTTTCTTTCCTTCTTTTCTTAACTGTAGTACCCGACGAACTTTTTATACACATGCACCCATGTAACCATCACCCAGGTCATATTCCAGCATCCCAGGCACTCTATTAGTCAATACTCTCCCTTCAAAGGTAACCACTTTTCTGACTTGTATCCTTGATAATTTTGCCCTTTCTGGGTATTCATATAGATAATGTCACGGAGTATGTGATCTTTTGTATCTGGCTTTCACGCAATATCACGTACATGAGGTTCAATGTATATAGCACTGTATATATAAAATGCTTTATTGCTGACCACAAATATTCCCTGAGTGTGCTGGGCTTTACAACAATAACAACAATCTTGAACAAGGATGGCTGTGGCTAATTGTGTGTTCTATCTGATGCCCAGGGTGAGTGGCATGCTATAAACAGAAAGAAAATGAAACCAGACAATGAGTATTCTTTTAAGCATCATCCCCACAGGCTAGACAGATAGCCTCTAGGATGGTGCCTGGGATGGAGATGAGACTGCCTTTAATAAAGCATTGTGTAAAGCAGTGTTGCAAAACTTTTGTATCAGAATCACCTGAAAGACTTGTTAAAACAGTTTATGGGGGGCCCCAATCCCAAGAGTTTCTCATTCAGCAGGTTTTGGGTAGGGCCTGACAATTTGTAACATTTCTTACAAGTTCTCAGAGGATGCTGACGTTGAAGGTCTAGAGATCACATCTTGGAAAACCCTGCTTCAAGGTTCCAGATTTATAGAACATGATGTGGTTCTCTCACCAGACCCCTCACACCACCATCTTTATCTGTGGCAGCCAATGGCTCCTACATCTCCTCTGTGAAAGCCTGTGGCCAGCTCAGGGAACTTCTGCCTGAGCCCGGCACCTGTGCTCAGGATCTCTCATCAGATGTCTCTGGGTTCTAAAGTGGCACACAGGAAGCTAGGCTCAGGAGAGCAATGTAGTTGTCTATGCTGCTTTCTTGTGTTCTCAACCACGCAGTCGTCTTCAAAATTGTTAAGGATGGACATTTGGCCCGGGTCAATATTTAGCTTCCAGAAGCCCTTGGTGACCACACCTAGCTGAAGGTCCAGGATGACCTGAGGTGAGGCTGGCCTCTGCTATTAGGGATGGAGGGCAGCAAAACTTCCCAGTGACTTCACATTCTGGAATTTTGCAGACAGGTTGCACAACAGGCTGCTAAAGGACATGCCAGAGAATCTGACTTCAGAGACATGGGAGTGTGTGCCAAGGGGTAGGATGCTCTCTGGTGCATCACAGTGCAGCTTGCCTTCTCCACCAGGTCCCAGATCTACCTTTCCTGCTTCTGCCCAAAGAACCTCCTCTCCAAGAGGTAATTCTCCTGGTGAACAGACGGCCTCCTCAACGTGGTTTCCAGGTCGTGGAACCCAGGTATGCCTGGGGTTCTCAGCTTGTAATTCTGGTCCTCAATTCCCAGATAGGAAGACTTGTTTTCAGGATGCTACCATTGTCAGTGACAACATTGCCGTGGCCACTCCCACGGAAGTTGGATGGGAGGTGATGGTGCTGATAATCAGCTGGACATGACAGGACTCTGAGCTGAGGGCTGCTTGGCGTCTGGGAGGTTCAGGATTAAGGGGTCAGGGCCTGCTGCTTGATGACTTAGTTGATGTTTCTTACAGTCTCAAAGACTTACCTCTGGTGGGTTATGTCTGGAGATTCTAATTCTTCTGACTGCAGTTCCTTGCTCCATTGCCAAGTTTTTCATGAGAGACAGGTTTAGCAAAGGTTGAGGTGTTTGACATGGTTTGTTCTGGAGGCTTTCATTTTTTCTTAGGTCTCGAAGCATTTCAATGCACTATACACTCTCCATACTTCTTCTGCAGCTCAATTCATAGCTCACCTCTTGCTCGGCTCCTCGAGAAGTCCCCAGAGGCTGGACAAGTTTTACATTAACAAATTAGCAAAGGACTTATTCCAAGAAATATTTAAAGAGGAAGGCGCTTCCACATCACAAACCAAAATTCTTTCTTTTCTGATAAAAATGAGATGGTTATTAAAATTGACTGAGTTTATGTATTTTGAAGAAGAATTATGATTTAGCAGGCCTGAGAAGGACCTGTCCATAGAAACTGAAGCCCTGTCTGGAGCTGGGCTGGGGATAGTTTACCAGAACTAGCCCAGCAGTGCACAGTGCCACCTAGTGGTCAGCCTTCACCAGAAGGGTCTTCCTTCTGCAAGGTCTGTGACCACAGAGAAGGGGCTGGACCACAAGAGGGTAAAAACCTCTTTGGAATGATCTATAACAAAGTCCAGTGGCAACTGCTACACATCTATCTCCTCTCTGTCTTTTGAGGTCTTGCCTCCCTTAGCTTAACACTCTCCTCTTCTATACAACAAGGGCAACCAGGTGAATATAACTGTGTTCCCCTTCTGGACTGCGTTTCTTTATGTGGATCAAAATCCCCTCCTAAAGCTTCCCCTGATACTTCCTCTTTTTCTGCTTGCAAGTAAAGAAGAAAATAAAATGAAATGCTTTATTTTGAAATGAGAATTTTGTTCATGCTATTAGAGAGTGCTTACGTATAAGATCCATTTGGCAGAAGTGAAAGGTGTACAGATTGCATAATGAGGTTCCAAAACAGCACACTTAGAAAGAATATGAGACCATTATTTTTTTTTCTTGCTAGTATTTGTTCTTGGGTTGTGAAAACCACATTAACAATTTGCAAAGTGGAAGGAGGAGCTTCACTTCTGTCACTCAGCACCGTGAGCAGGCTTCTACGTGCTACAGCTTTTTTTTTTTTTAACATCTTTATTGGAGTATAATTGCTTTACAATGATGTGTTAGCTTCTGCTTTATAACAAAGTGAATCAGCTATACATATACATATATCCCCATATCCCCTCCCTCTTGCGTCTCCCTCCCACCCTCACTATCCCACCCCTCTAGGTGGTCACAAAACACTGAGCTGATCTCCCTGTGCTATGCGGCTGCTTCCCACTAGCTATCTATTTTACATTTGGTAGTGTATTTTGATTCATGTTGTTTCACACCTCATTCAGGTGTTACCTGCGGCAGCTGGTGATATAATACCATTTGCTAGGAGATATTGTCAATCAAGCAAAAAAAAAAAAAGTAAGGTGTGAAAGTGCAATTGCCTAATTGATTACTTAAAATGGTTTCTTTGTCAGAGTGACCAAGAGTGCCTATTACTCAACAGCATTAGATATTAGCAATATTTTCCATTTTGCTCATCTCACAGGCAATAATAACTAGTGTTTGAGTGTGCCTTTCTTGTACTACCTCTGAGGATGAACATTTCATAAGCTAACTATTTTTTTAATTAATTAATTAATTTACTAATTTATTTATTTTTGGCTGCGTTGGGTCTTCGTTGCTGTGCGTGGTCTTTCTCTAGTTGTGGCAAGCAGGGGCTACTCTTTGTTGCGGTGCATGGACTTCCCATTGCGGTGGCTTCTCTTTGTTGTGAGGCACAGGTTCTAGGTGCACGGGCTTCAGTGGTTGTGGCACGCAGGCTTCAGTAGTTGTGGCATGTGGGCTCTAGAGTGCAGGCTCAGTAGTTGTGGCGTACGGGCTTAGTTGCTCCGCACATGTGGGATCTTCCTGGACCAGGGATCGAATCCATCTCCCCTGCATTGGCAGGTGGAATCTTAACCACTGAGCCACCAGGGGAGTCCCTAATTGACTATTTATAGTTCTCTTTCTATGAATGTTTGTTCTTATCCTTTGCCAATTTTTCACTTAGCTTGTTTACATATTTTGTTCTTATTAATTTGAAGGAGTTATTTATATGTTAGTAATATTTACACTCTTTCATATCTTGCAAATTTCTCTCCCAGTCTCTTCATTTATCTTTTGGCTTTGTTTATGGTATTTTAAACGTTTATGTGGTTGAATCCATCAATTTTCCTTTTATGGCATCTAAGTTTTCAGTCTTTCTTAAAAGGACCAACTCCATCCTGAGGTTAAACAAATGTTATCTTTTATTTTCTCCTATTTTAATAGTTCTTTTTTGTATCTGTGTCTTTAATTTCTATGGAATTTATTGTTATTTATAGTGTGAGGCAAAGTTCTAACTTAATTTTCTTCCAGATGAAGAACCATCTTATCCCTCACCTTTTCCAGAGAGAGTATAAATTGCCACAACCCTCCTGGAAAACAATCTGGCCAGAGCTACTGAAGTTTAAAATGCACATACCCCTTTAGGAAAAAAAAAAAATCAACAAAACTAAGAGGTTTTTTTTTTTTTTTTAAGGGAAATCAAAAATTTCAAACCCTTAGCTAGGCTAAGAAGGAAAGAGAGAAGATTCAAATAAATAAAATAAGAACTGAAAGAGATGTTACAACTGATGCCACAGAAATAAAAGGATCATGACAGACTACTATGAACAATATATACCAATAGAGTGGATCACCTAGAAACAATGGATACATTCCTAGAAACATGCAAGACTGAATCATGAAGAAATAAAAAGTCTGAACAGGTCTATAACAAGTATGGAGATTGAGTTAGTAATCAAAATCCTCCTGAAACAAAGAAAAGTCCAGTACCAGGTGACTTTACTGATGAATCCTACCAAATGTTTAAAGAAGAATTAACTCCAGTTCTTCTCAATCTCTTCCAGAAAATAGAAGAGGAGGGAACACTTCTAAACTCATTTTATGAAGCCAGCTTTACCCTGATACCAAAGCCGTACAAAGATACCAAAAGAAAAGAAAACTATAGGCCAATAGCCCTGATGAATATAGATGTAAAAATCCTCAACAAAATATTAGCAAAGTGAATCTAACATTAAAAGGATCATATACTATGACCAAGTGGGATTTATCCCTGAGATGCAAGGATGGTTCAACATCTGAAAATAAATTAATATGATACACCACATTAATATAATAAAGGATAAAAATCACATGGTCATCTCAATAGATGCAGAAAAAGCATTTGATGAAATTCAATGCTGTTTCATGATAAAAAAAACTCTCAACAAACTAGGAATGTAGGAATGGAAGGAAAGTACTTCAACATAAAGGCTATATTTGAAAAATCCACAGCTAACATCATACTTAACTGTGAAAAATGGGAAACAACAGTTTGCAAGACATCAGGCAATGAAGGACAGTGATCCCTGAAAAACAGAAAACAAATGAGATGAACCTTACCAGTGCCCCAGCTTATAGCTTTGAGAGAATTTCCATATTGTGCACGGGGAGGGGAATACAAGTGGAACAAACCTTCTGAGTTGAGGAGATGATATTGAGAGTCTGGGTAGACCAAGGCAACTAGAGTCCACTGAACAGAGTACTGGGGAGGAAAGAGCTACAAACAGAGGGGACTCTGAGCAAATGCAGGCTCTGGGCCCTTTGAATATTCAGTTGATACTGATCAGTGCATACAGTTGAGGAAACTACCTTCCTCTCTGAGACAGGAAAAGAACAACCTGAAACAGAGTTATGAGTGCCAGCTGATCTCACAGGCCAGGAATAGTGCCTGTTCCTACCAGACAGACTGGAAAACATCAAGATTTACAGTGCCTTGGGTAGTGTACATAGAAGTCTTACCTCAGTAGTGGGGATACTACTGTGCTCTAGACTGAGCACTGTTCCAGACATGCCTAACAAATATTAAAAGCAAAATTGGAAAGGACCGAAGTATTTCCAGGTAGCTCAGGTGTGCCTAAGAACAAAACTCAAGATTGTTTACAGGAATAGAAAAATACTCAGCCCCCAACAAGGTAAAATATACAATGTCTGGCATCCAGAAACGTTGCCAGGCATGCAAAAAACATGGAAAATACAACCTATGATGAGGAGATAAATCAATCAGTCAAAACTGACCCAAACTGAAACAGATGTTAGAATTAATAGGAAGGACATAAAGGCAGTTACTATAACTGTATTCAATATGTTCACAAAATTAAATATATATATATGTACATATATATATATTTTTCCCAGATGCTAGACCATTATCAGTTGTATGATTTGCAAATGTTTTTTCTCATTATGTGGGTTGTCTTTTTACTTTCATGATGATTTCCTTTGAAGCACAAACCTTTTCAATTTTGATGATGAATTTATTTTTTCTTTGATTGCTTATGCTTTTGGTATCATATCTAAGAAATCATCACCTAATCCAAAGTCATGAAAATTTATATTTTCTTCTAAGAGTTTTATAACTTTACATTTACATCTTTGATCCACCTTGAGTTAATTTTTGTATATGGTGTGAGGTAGGGATCTAACTGTGTTCTTTTGCTGATGGATGTCCAGTTGTCTCAGCACCATTTGTTGAAAAGACTGTTCTCCTCAGTTGGGTTTCCCTGGTGGCGCAGTGGTTGAGAGTCCACCTGCTGATGCAGGGGACGTGGGTTCGTGCCCCGGTCCGGGAAGATCCCACATGCCGTGTAGCGGCTGGGCCCGTGAGCCATGACCGCTGAGCCTGCACATCCAGAGCCTGTGCTCCGCAATGGGAGAGGCCACAACAGTGAGAGGCCTGCAAACCGCAAAAAAAAAAAAAAAAAAAAAGACTGTTCTCCTCAGTGAATGGTCTTGGCACTCAGTGAATGGTCTTGGCACCCTTGTTGAAAATCAGCTGTTCCTAGATGTGAGGGTCCTTTTTCTGGGCTCCCAATTTTATTCCCTTGATTTATATGTCTATCCTTATGCCTGTACCACACTGTCTTGATTATTGTAGCTTTGTAGTAAGGTTTGAAATTAGGAAGTATGAGTCTGCCCAGTTTGTTCTTTGGTTTTTCAATACTGAAAAAAAAAGAGGGGGGATCTCTTGAAATTTCATAAGGATTTTAGGATCAGCTTCTTAATTTCCGCAAAGAAGCCATTTGGGACTTGGATAGGGAGTGTGTTAGATCTACAGATCAATTTGGAGATTATTGCCATCTTCACAATATTAAGTGTTCTAACTGATCCATGAGCATGTGATTCCTTTCCATTTATTTAGGTCTTTAATTTCTTTCAGCAATATTTTGTAGTTTTCATAGTAAGTTTTATACTTCTTTTGTTAATTTTTTTCCTAAGTATCTATTCTTTATCTGTGGCTTATTTTTCCATTCAATCTTTTAATTTAAATAGTCATAAATATTTTTATGGATTTTTTGATATCCTGCCTTAAGACAATTTCCATCTTACTCCAATGTTATACAAATGGTCTCCTAAATTTTCTTCTAATAGTTTTTTTTTTTTGAACTTTTGCATCTTTGGTACATTTGGAATTCATTTTTGTACAGAGCATGAAGTAAGGAGTCTACCTTTGTTTTCTTCCAGATGAAGAGCCAATTATGCCAGCCATGTAAACCATACTTTCTCTACTTCATTAAATTACCAACTTTTCATCAATTTTAGAATATATGCTTATATTTGTTTTTCATGTTGCTGAACCATTCATTCCTTGCTTTGGAGGGATATACTAGAGGGATCTAGATTAAATCATTCAGAAATCTGTATGGAAGAAACAAAGTCTGAGAAATCAGAGAATAGCCAATAAACTTATGAAAAAAAATTGTAAATGGAGCTATACTAGATGCTAAAAATTTCTGTGAAGCTGTTCTAATCAACAGAGTATGGTATGGTCCCAGGAACAGATGAATAAATAGATACAACTTGAATTTGAAAGCTCTTTTCAGTCATGTTCCACTCCTCTATCATAGCAGCTATTTTCTTTTCTTTATTATCTTCTAGCCTTTACCTGTTTAACACAAAAGTCAGCCTTCTGGAAATACCAAATTTACCAATTTTCTGGGCACAGTTTTGTTTTGTTTTGTTTTTCCTTTCTTGTCTTTGCCTAGCTCCCTCCTGCACTTCTGCCTCATGGTTGTTCCTAGAACATTTTCATGGGCCATTTCTTCTCCTGAAGTCTCCACCCTCCCATCCTTTTCCCTGTCTTTCTTTCTCTGATCTCAGTCTTCATCTCCATCAGCTTCTCCGCAATCCTCCCCTTCCCCCTTCACTTGACCCAGAAATTTAAAAATTCATATTTCTTTATTTTGAAGAGCAATACTGTATTACTTTTCTCACTCTAACCCAGGCCACCCCTAAGTTCTAGACGGACACAACCACGAGGACCTGTTAAAGTATTCGGCAAAGCAAAGAGAGCTCACATTCTGAGGATTTCTGTCTTCAGCTTTTTAAAGGAACAGCTTTTTTCTCCCTGCTCCTTATGCATGGTTCTCACAGAGCTGTAATCACAGTTTATGTGCATACAAATTTGTATTCTACTTTCATTTGACGTTATTTCGTCAGATGTTTATACATATAAATTTGTGTTCTACTTTTTATTTGGTGTTTCATAAGTAGTTTTGTCATTCAGTCTTATCTTTAAAAACTGTATAATTTCATCATGCAGAGATGACGTAATTGACACTCATTCTCTAGTGTTGAACACTGAAGACATTTCTACTTTTTTGCTGAGTAGAATTTGTTATAAACCAGTTTTAGACAATTAAAGTTCTTTTTCTACCAAATTATTTTCTGAAAGTAAACCCCTGGGAAGAGGCAGAATGGGGGAAGAGGAGTTTACATTTTTATCACTCTTGATATTACCCTTTTTTCCATTTTGGCTGGGGAAAAGTTAAAATAAATACAGTTATTTTTCTTGCAAATTATTTTCCTGAAAATAAACTCCCCAAAATGTGCAGAATGGGGGGAGGAGGAGTTTACATTTTTATTGCCCTTGATATTGTTAAATTTTATACAATGTGATTCTAGTAACACTATCTGATTTTAAGACTTACTATCAAGTTACAGTAATAAAGACAATGTGACATTGGCTTAAAGATAGACAAATAAATGGAACAGAATAGAAAATATAGAAATAGACTTCCACATATATGAATAACTGACAAAGGTGCAAAAGCAATTCACTGGAGAAAGGATAGGCTTTTCAACAAACAATGCTGGGACAACTTGGCTATCTACATTAAAAAAAAAATGAACTTCAAATTATATTTCATACCATATAAAAATTAACTCAAAATGTATCATAGATCAACATGTAAAACCTAAAGCTATTAAACTTCTAAAAAAAATAGGAGAAATATTCGGGTTTTTAATTTTTTTTATTTTTAAAATTTATATTATTTAAAAAAAATTTTTAAGGAGAAATATTTGTAATATTGGGAATGGGCAAAGATTCCTTAGACATGACACCAAAAGAACAAGTCATAAAAGAACAAATTGATAAGTCCAAATTTATACTTTGGACTTCATCAAAGTATAAAACCTCTGCTCTTAGTAAGAGATAGCAAATGAAAACATAATCCACAGATTAGGGAGAAATATTTTCAAGTAAATATCTGATAAAGGGCTTTCGCTCAGAATATATAAAGAACTCTCTAAACTCAATAGTAAGAAAATAAACTCAGTTTTAAGAAAGAGTGAAAGACATTTCACCAAAGAAGATATACAAATGACAAATAAATACATGAAAAGATGAACAGCATCATTAGTCATCAGGGAAATGCAAGTTACAATCACAGGAAGTACTACTGTACTCCCATTAGAATGGCCAAAATTAAAAAGGCTGAGCAGACCAAGTTTTGATGAGGATGTGGAGCAACTTAGAATGCCCTTGTACTATTAGTAGTTACTAGGTGTTTTCCCAAGCAAATGAACGCATATGTCCATACAGACTTGCATGTGATTGTTTATACAGCTTTATTTAAAATAACCAAGATCTGGAAACAACTCAAATGTCTATCAATAGGTAAATATGTAAAGAAACTGTGACATATCCATGCAATGGAATACTACTTAGTAAGAAAAAAGAATGAACGATTAATACATGCTATTACGTGGATGAATCTCAAAATAATTATGCTGACTTAATCTAGACAAAAGAGTACATACATTTAATTTACATAAAACTGTAGGAAATGCATACTAATACATAGTGACAGAAAGCAGACCAGTGGTTGTCTGGGGTTTGGGGTAGTTTCATAATTAGAGGGACAGGATGGAGGGAGTAAAAAGGGGCACAAATAAACTCTTAGGGGTGATGATTATGTTCATTATCTTGATTGTGGTGATGATTTCACGGATATATCTATATGTCAAAGCTTTTTAAACCCTATAGATAACCTTGGGTTGTTTTCCAGGCCAGAACTAAATTTTGAGCCACTTTTTTCCCTGAATAAAATAGAATTTACGTTAATTTTATAGTTAGCCTAACAGCCAGTATTTTCACATCTCTGTGATACAGTCAGAGCGTGGTGCCCCAGGAGTCTCAGCATCAACTGGGAAATGCTAAGTTCTCTTATCCCATCCTAGACCTACTGAATCCAGAACTCTGAGGATAGGGTCCATCATTTTGTGGTTTCATGATTCCTCCAGGTGACTCTGAGACAGGCTTTAGTTTGAGAACCACTGCTATCATATATACTGTTAAATCCTATACAATCAATGTCAGTTTACTAGTTAGTGGCAAATTAAACAGTTTTTAAGTGATGGCCTTTTCTGAAACATGGCCAGAAATATTTTCTAGAATGCAAGAAGATCGATTTGCACTAAATTCTACCGCTGGAGTGGGTTACTGGACACACACGGCATCGAATTTTGCCATTGGATCGTGCGAACATTTGGGGAGTTACTTTGACTTTTGGTATAGTGGAGTGCCATGTGAACAATCAAAGCGGTAATTTACAAAATAATATCCTAATCTTAAGAATTGGAAGAATTCAAAAAAGCCTCCAGAGTCACCTTCCTTACACTTAGGAGAATGGTTTGCCTATTTTTTTGCAAATTTGCACAATAAACTTGCAGTACAAAGGAACCATTGTGTTAAGACAAATAAGACAATCTCCATGCTAATTAAAGCTAAGCACCAATTTTCAAATTCAATGTTGCCCTTTTCACCTGTTTTCTATTACCTAGGGCATCATTTGTTCATTTACTAAACTGAGTAAACCAGACTGAAGAATATAACTTCCATCTGGAATCTTCTGTTTGGTTTCCGCAGGAGCCGAGTTTTCAGCATCTGCCCCGGTGTCTCACCAGAAGTGGCTCCTCCATTCTGAGGGCTGAATCCACAAACAGGGATGGACTCTCACAGCTTTAACCCTCAACTGTGCTTTGGGTTTCAGTAAAACTCTCTGTGGGGTAAACACTAGCTTTGTGAATCTCAGCTTTTCCCTCCTTGTCACATTCAAGATGAGCTCGGAAGGGCAGATGTGAGATCACTGTTGAGGCTTGTGCTTTCCCCGGGACATTCCCTACTTAGACTTTGACTCGTGTGTGTACACATGCACATCTGATCTTGTCTTTGAGTTCTCTGCATGCTTTGTATCCTAAAATCTAGGTCATTTAGACTCAGACTTTGGATTTCACAGAATAGTAAATTAAAAGAAACATATTTTTACGTATCGCCCTTTGTTAGGTAGACATGAACTTTTCCTGCATGAAGCCTTGCTTGTAGAGGATGCCCAATAAGGCAAGGAAAAGCCTGGTAACTTGTGATCTGAGAGCTCACTATTTTTATCTTATCAGTACAGAAGAAATATTTCTGTGTAACTTGATCTTCTATCTAGTACTTGTCTTATTGGTAACCAACACTGAAAACTTTGTAGTGATGACTACCAAAGAAGTACATAGTAAAACAACCTTTTATTCCCAAATTATAGCAGCCATTGATGCTGCTATGTGAGTTCCATCCTCAAGAGACATTGTAAGAGATTAAGGGGTTTTTAGGTTTTGGGTTTTTTGGTTTTGGTTTGTTCTTTTTAGTTTTCTTTCTTTTTTCCTTTTCCTCTTTGCTTTTTTTTTTTTTGAAAAAACATACACACACAGCTGTTAGCAAAAAATTATGGGGAGCATGCTTCAGAATGCTCAGCAGTTGTGGTTAACTGCCAAACCTTGGTTGCCTCTTGCTAGACAATGGAAAGAATCCTATGTTTATGACAGCGTGGGTGCTGTGGGTATGCACATGTGTGTGCATGTGTGTGTGGGGGATGTGTGTGTGTGTGTGTGTGCCTTATGCCTTAACTTGGGTTACTGCTCAACTTTAGTTCTTGACTTAGTCTGGATCGTCATCTAGGTTGTATTGTACATCTCAATCTGAACTTCATCCTGGCAAAAACAAATTTGTAGGCACAACAGTTTAAGAATGCATTCCTCCAGAAGAGTATTTGATCAGGTTGACCCTGAGCCTTCTTTGGACTTTATTTGGAGCTAGGTATGGAAAGCAGAAGTAGACTGTCCAATGGAAAGACATCAACAAGGAAGAGAGGAGAGCCAAGTGCTAGCATGTCTTTGGCCTCTGCATATCTGTGTGCACTGTATATTGTTCATGATAGCTTGTCTACAACTTGACTAGGTTGAAGTTCCAGTAATGGTGGCAATTTTGACATTCCTGCTCAGAGTTTAGCGAGATGTAAGACTTCCAATTAATGTCTTATTTACTTCTTTGGGTTGATTAGTCTTTGATACATGTGCTGAATCAGAAACCTAAATAAATATAATTTATTTATTTTTATATTTTATTTATTTATTTTTTTGGCCGTGCCCTGGCTTGCAGGATCTTAGATCCCCAAACAGGGATCCAACTCGGGCCCCTGGCAGTGGAAGCACCCAGTCCTAACCACTGGACTAGCGGGGAATTCCCAAGATACTTTTTTTTTAATGGAAAAAAAAGAAACATATTTTTTAAATTGAGAATCTGTTATAAATTTAGTCATTTCAAGTTTGCCAACTAGGGATTAATAAGAAATTAACCTTTACTATCACGATCACTTTACTTTTAACAACAATTTAAAAAAGTATAAAGGACATAATCTTAGGATAATGGGCTGTCCTCTTATAAAAGAAAGACATCATATCTCTGACTTTATTTCCATCTATTTCTACTCCCTCTCCCACCTGTACCCATACTCTCCCCCAACCCTGATTTCTCAAACATTTCAAGCACGCTACCTCCTCACAGTCTTTGCATTCATTCTTCCCCTGCTTCCAAAAGCTTTTCCCTAAGATATCCACAAGGTTCACACCCTCATTTCCTTCAGGTTTTCTGCTCAAATGTCACCTTATCAGGAATAGATTACCTGGTAGAGTAGAAAGAACACAGGCCTGGAGCTGGGCTGATCTGTGTTGAATCTTGGCTTTTGGGTGTGTGGCCTTGGGTAGGTTACTTGACTTGAATATCCATCATGTAAATTGAAGTTACAGCTCCTACCTCTTAGGTTTTTGGGGAGAATTAAATGAAACAACATCCACAGGTGCCTGTCTCAAAGCTGGCATCCCTTTTCCTCTGGGTGAGCACTTACTCCAGCTCATGCTAAGTCTTCTATAAAAGGGGAAGTTCCAGAAGAGGCCCAGCGAAAGCAGTACTAAAGACTAGAGCATACATTCTGTATCATTCTTTGGGATAACTTCTGTTTCTCAGTCCTTCATTCTGGGAATTTCTTCTGACCCATCCTCCATTCACAGCTGGATGCAGCTGCATCTAATAAGCTGTTAAACCCATCCAGTGAATTTTAAGTTTTTGTTATTATACTTTTTTATTGTGGTAAAATATCTGTAACATAAAATTTACCATTTTAATCATTCTTAAGTGTACAGTTCAGTGACATTAAGTATGACCACATTGTTGTGCGGCCATCACCTCCATCCATCTCCAGAGCACTTCATCTTCCCATACTGAAATTTTGTACCCATTAAACACCAACTCCCCGTTCCCTGCTCCCCCCAGCCCCTGCCATGCACCATTCTACTTTCTGTCTCTATGAAGGTGACTACTCTAGGTCCCTCATATAAGTGGAATCATGTGATATTTGTCTTTTTGTATCTGGCTTGTTTCATTTAGCATAATATCTTCAAGTTTCATCCATGTTGCAGCATGTGTCACGTTTAATTTCCTTTTTAAAGCTGAGTAATATACCGTTTTATGTCCATATAGCACTTTATCTACTTCTCTGTCAGTGGACACAAGTTGTTTCCACCTTTTGCCTGCTATGAATAATGCTTCTATGAAGCATTATTGTACTGATGCACAGATATCTTTTTGGATTCCTGTGTTCAATTGTGTATACCCAGAAGTAGAATTGCTAGGTCATACAGAAATTCTGCTTAATTTTTGAGAAATCATTGTACTGTTTTCCACAGTGGCAACACCATTTTATATTCCCACCAGCAACGCACAAGGGGTCAAATTTCTCTACATTCTTGCCAACGTTGCTATTTTTTTTTTTTTTTTTTTTTTTTTTTTTTTTCGGTACGCGGGCCTCTCACTGCTGTGGCCTCTCCCGCTGCGGAGCACAGGCTCCGGACGCACAGGCTCAGCGGCCATGGCTCACGGGCCCATCCGCTCCGCGGCATGTGGGATCCTCCCGGACCAGGGCACGAACCCGTGTCCCCCGCATCGGCAGGCAGACTCCCAACCACTGCGCCACCAGGGAAGCCCAACGTTGCTATTTTTAATGTTTTTGATAATGGCCATCCTAACAGGTGTAAAGTGGTATCTCATTTTAGCTGTTGTTATACTTTCACAGTATACATTTTCCATTGGTTCTTTCTTCATAGTTTACAGTATTCAGCCAAAATTGTTTTGTCTTTTATTTCTTTAACTATATTAGGCATATCAACCATGTTAAGTGTTTAACCATATTAACAATGTTCATAAATGAATCTGATGACTCCGTTATCTAGATTCCCTATATGTCCATTTCTATGTCTGCTTTTTTTTTCTTTAGTTTTCTAGTTTGACTTTTCTTTTTGATTTTTATTTTATTTACTTTTTTATACAACAGGTTTTTATTAGTTATCCATTTTATACATATTAGTGTATACATGTCAATCCCAATCTCCCAATTCATCCCACCACAACCCCCACCCCCCCGCCACTTTCACCCCTTGGTGTCCATACGTTTGTTCTCTACATCTATGTCTCTATTTCTGCCCTGCAAACTGGTTCATCTGTACCATTTTTCTAGGTTCACATATATGTGTTAATATACGATATTTGTTTTTCTCTTTCTCACTTAACTTCACTCTGTATGACAGTCTGTAGATCCATCCACGTCTCTAAAAATGACCCAATTTCATTCCTTTTTATGGCTGAGTAATATTCCATTGTATATATGTACTACATCTTCTTTATCCATTTGTCTGTCAGTGGGCATTGAGGTTGCTTCCATGACCTGGAAGTCATGGAATAGTGCTGCAATGAATATTGGGGTGCATGTGTCTTTTTGAATTATGGTTTTCTCTGGGTATATGCCCAGTAGTGGGATTGCTGGGTCATACGGTAATTCTATTTTTAGTTTTTTAAGGAACCTCCATACTGTTGTCCTCCATAGTGGCTGTATCAGTTTACATTCCCACCAACAGTGCAAGAGGGTTCCCTTTTCTCCACACCCTCTCCAGCATTTGTTGTTTGTAGATTTTCTGATGATGCCCATTCTAACTGGTGTGAGGTGATACCCTCATTGTAGTTTTGATTTGCATTTCGCTAATAATTAGTGATGTTGAGCAGCTTTTCATGTGCTTCTTGGCTATCCGTATGTCTTCTTTGGAGAAATGTCTATTTAGGTCTTCTGCCCATTTTTGAATTGGGTTGTTTGTTTTTTTAATATTGAGCTGCATGAGCTGTTTATATATTTTGGAGATTAATCCTTTGTCCATTGGTTCGTTTGCAAATATTCTCTCCTATTCTGAGGGTTGTCTTTTTCTCTTGTTTGTAGTTTCCTTTGCTTTGCAAAAGCTTTTAAGTTTCATTAGGTCCCATTTGTTTATTTTTGTTTTTATTTCCATTCCTCTAGGAGGTGGATCATAAAAGATCTTGCTGTGATTTATGTCAAAGAGTGTTCTTCCTATATTTTCCTCTAAGAGTTTTATAGTGTCCAGTCTTACATTCAGGTCTCTAATCCATTTTGAGTTTATTTTTGTGCATGGTGTGAGGGAGTGTTCTAATTTCATTCTTTTACATGTAGCTGTCCAGTTTTCCCAGCACCACTTATTGAAGAAACTGTCCTTTCTCCATTATATATCCTTGCCTCCTTTGTCATAGATTAGTTGACCGTAGGTGCATGGGTTTATCTCTGGGCTTTCTATCTTGTTCCATTGATCTATGTTTCTGTTTTTGTGCCAGTACTATATTGTCTTGATTACTGTAGATTTGTAGTATAGTCTGAAGTCAGGGAGTCTGATTCCTCCAGCTCCGTTTTTTTCCCCTCAAGACTGCTTTGGCTATTTGGGGTCTTTTGTGTCTCCATACAAGTTTTAAGATTTTTTGTTCTAGTTCTGTAAAAAATGCCATTGGTAATTTGATAGGAATTACATTGATCTGTGGATTGCTTTGGGTAGTATAGTCATTTTCACAATATTGATTCTTCCATTCCAAGAACATGATATATCTCTCCATCTGCTGGTATCATCTTTAATTTCTTTCATCAGTGTCTTATAGTTTTCTGCATACAGGTCTTTTGTCTCCCTAGGTAGGTTTATCCCTAGATATTTTATTCTTTTTGTTGCAATGGTAAATGGGAGTGTTTCCTTAATTTCTCTTTCAGATTTTTCATCATTAGTGTATAGGAATGCAAGAGATTTCTGTGCATTAATTTTGTATCCTGCAACTTTATCACATTCATTGGTTAGCTCTAGTAGTTTTCTGGTGGCATCTTTAGGATTCTCTATGTATAATATCATGTCATCTGCAAACAATGACAGTTTTACTTCTTCTTTTCCAATTTGTATTCCTTTTATTTCTTTTTCTTCTCTGATTGCTGTGGCTAGGACCTCCAAAACTATATTGAATAATAATGGCAAGAGTGGACGTCCTTGTCTTGTTCCTGATCTTAGAGGAAATGGTTTCAGTTTTTCACCATTGAGAATGATGTTTGCTGTGGGTTTGTTGTATATGGGCTTTTTTATGTGGAGGTAGGTTCCCTCTCTGCCCACTTTCTAGAGAATTTTTATCATAAATGGGTGTTGAATTTTGTCAAAAGCTTTTTCTGCATCTATTGAGATGATCAAATGGTTTTTCTTCTTCAATTTGTTAATATGGCTGGTCACATTGATTGGTGTATCTTGAAGAATTCTTGCATCCCTGGGTTAAATCCCACTTGATCATGGTGTATGATCCCTTTAATGTGTTGTTGGATTCTGTTTGCTAGTATTTTATTGAGGATTTTTGCAACTATATTCATCAGTGATATTAGTCTGTAATTTTCTTTCTTTATAGTATCTTTGTCTGGTTTTGGTATCAGGGTGGCCTCATAGAATGCATTTGGGAGTATTCCTTCCTCTGCAATTTTTTGGGAGAATTCGAGAAGGATAGGTGTTAGCTCCTCTCTAAATGTTTGATAGAATTCACCTGTGAAGCCATCTGGTCTTGGACTTTTGTTTGTTGAAAAATTTTTAATCACAGTTTCAATTTTGTTACTTGTGATTGGTCTGTTCATATTTTCTGTTTCTTCCTGGTTCAGTCTTGGAAGGTTATACCTTTCTAAGAATTTGTCCATTTCTTCCAGGTTGTCCATTTTATTGGCATAGAGTTTCTTGTAGTAGTCTCTCAGGATGCTTTATATTTCTGCCCTGTGTGTTGTAACTTCTCCTTTTTCATTTCTAATTTTATTGATTTGAGTCCTCTCCCTCTTTTTCTTGATGAGTCTGGCTAATGGTTTATCAATTTTGTTTATCTTCTCAAAGAACCACCTTTTAGTTTTATTGATATTTGCTCTTGTTTTCTTTGTTTCTATTTCATTTATTTCTGCTCTGATCTTTATGATTTCTTTCCCTCTACTAACTTTGGGTTTTGTTTGATCTTCTTTCTCTAGTTCCTTTAGGTGTAAGGTTTGATTGTTTATTTGAGATTTTTCTTGTTTCTTGAGGTAGGCTTGTATTGCTATAAACTTTCCTCTTAGAACTTCTTTTGCTGCATCCCATACGTTTTGGATCGTCATGTTTTCATTGTCATTTGCCTCTAGGTATTTTTTGATTTCCTCTTTGATTTCTTCAGTGATCTCTTGGTTATTTAGTAACGTATTGTTTAGCCTCCATGTGTTTGTGTTTTTTAAGTTTATTTCCCTGTGATTCATTTCTAATCTCATAGCATTGTGGTCAGAAAAGATGCTTGATATGATTTCAATTTTCTTCAATTTACTGAGGCTTGATTTGTGACCCAGAATGTGTTCTATCCTGGAGAATGTTCCATGAGCACTTGAGAAGAAAGTGTAACCTGCTGTTTTTGGATGGAATGTCCAATAAATATCAATTAAATCTATCTGGTGTATTGTGTCATTTAAAGCTTGTGTTTCATTATTAATTTTCTGCCTGGATGATCTGTCCATTGGTGTAAGTGAGGTGTTAAAGTCCCCCACTATTATTGTGTTACTGTCAATTTCCTCTTTTATAGCTGCTAGCAGTTGCCTTATGTATTGAGGTGCTCCTATGTTGGGTGCATATATATTTATAATTGTTATATCTTCTTCTTGGATCGATCCCTTGATGATTATGTAGTGTCCTTCCTTGTCTCTTATAACATCCTTTATTTTAAAGTCTATTTTATCTGATATGAGTATTGCTACTCCAGCTTTCTTTTGATTTCCATTTGCATGGATGTCTTTTTCCATCCCCTCACTTTCAGTCTGTATGTGTCCCTAGGTCTGAAGTGGGTCTCTTGTAGACAGCATATATATGGATCTTGTTTTTGTATCCATTCAGTGATCCTGTATCTTTTAGTTGGAACATTTAATCCATTCATGTTTAAGGTAATTATCAATGTGTTCTCCTATTACCATTTTCTTAATTGTTATAGGTGTTTTTTTTAAATTTTTTTTTCTTTTTTTACTTTGCAGTGAAAATTGATTTGTATATTTTTTGCCTCTGAGTCCTTGTGGGATTTTTTTTTTATTCAAACAGAAAGTCACAAAAATTATAATCATCCTCATCAGTTCACTCAGTCCCATAATTAATTTTTTTTCATCTTGATCTTTTGTTAACACTTTTATGAATTCATCAGTTTTCCATTAGAGTTCTGAAAATGCTTATGCATTCAGTTCAGTAGTATAGCCAGTTACCAGAAACCTGTACTTGTCAGAGTCTTTTCCATGAATTCCTTGAAGATGAAACCATTTTACAGAAACATTTTTGCAAAAGCATCAGAGAACACCCAGAACTGTCTGTAAATGACAAAAGACTTAAAAATGACCACAGTTAAAGATTTGATGAAAGTTCATAATAATGCAATTGACAAGGAAATTTAGTTATTTCTGAGATATACATTTTAAAATAATAACTAGAATTATGACTTATAACATTATGCCAGAACGTATAAGATTTTTAGGGTTTGTTTTTGTAGGACCTTTTCTTCTCTTGTGTTTCCCACTTAGAGAAGGTCCTGTACCATTTGTTGTAGAGCTGGTTTGGTGGTGCTGAATTCTCTTAGCTTTTGCTTGTCTGTAAAGCTTTCGATTTCTCTGTCAAATCTGAATGAGATTCTTGCTGGGTAGAGTAATCTTGGTTGTAGTTTCTTCCCTTTCATCACTTTAAATATATCATGCCACTCCCTCTGGCTTGTAGAGTTTCTGCTGAGAAATCAGCTGTTAACCTTATGGGAGTTCCCTTGTATGTTATTTGTCATTTTTCCCTTGTTGCTTTCAGTAATTTTTCTTTGCCTTTAATGTTTGTCAATTTGATTACTATGTGTCTTGGCATGTTTCTCCTTGGGTTTATCCTGCCTGGGACTCTCTGTGCTTCCTGGACTTGGGTGGCTATTTTCTTTCCCATGTTAGGGAATTCTCAACTATAATCTCTTCAAATATTTTCTCTGGTCCTTTCTCTCTCTCTTCTCCTTCTGGGACCCCTATAATACTATTTTTGTTGCATTTAATGTTGTCCCAGTGGTCTCTTAGGCTGTCTTCATTTCTTTTCATTCTTTCTTTTTTATTCTGTTCCATGGTAGTGAATTCCACCATTCTGTCTTCCAGGTCACTTATCCATTCTCCTGCCTCAGTTATTCTGCTGTTGATTCCTTCTTGTGTATTTTTCATTTCAGTTATTGTATTGTTCATCTTTGTTTGTTTGTTCTTTAATTCTTCTAGATCTTTGTTAAATATTTCTTGCATCTTCTCGATCTTTGCCTCCATTCTTTTCCAAGGTCCTAGATCTTCACTAGCATTATTCTGAATTCTTTTTCTGGAAGGTTGCCTATCTCCACTTCATTTAGTTGTTTTTCTGGGGTTTTATCTTGTTCCTTCATCTGGTACATAGACCTCTGCATTTTCATCTCGTCTATCTTCCTATGAGTGTGGTTTTTGTTCCCCAGGCTGCAGGACTCTAGTTCTTCTTGCTTCTGCTGTCTGCCCTCTGGTGGATGACACTATCTAAGAGGCTTGTGCCAGTTTCCTGATGGGAGGAACTGGTGGTAGGTAGAGCTGGGTGTTGCTCTGGTGGGCAGAGCTCTGTAAAACTTTAATCCGCTTGTCTGCTGATGCGTGGGGCTGGGTTCCCTCCTTGTTGATTGTTTGGCCTGAGGTGACCCAACACTGGAGCTTACCCGGGGTCTTTGGTGCGGCTAATGGCGGACTCTGGAAGGGCTCATGCCAAGGAGTACTTCCCAGAACTTTTGCTGCCAGTGTCCTTGTCCTTGCGGTGAGCCACAGCCACACCCTGCCTCTGCAGGAGACCCTCCAACACCAGCAGGTAGGTCTGATTCAGTCTCCTATGGGGTCACTGCTCCTTCTCCTGGATCCCGATGCGCACACTACTTTGTGTGTGCCCTCAAGACTGGAGTCTCTTTTTCCCCAGTCCTGTCGAAGTCCTGCAGTCAAATCCCACTAGGCTTCAAAGTCTGATTCTCTAGGAATTCCTCCTCCTGTTGCCGGACCCCCAGGTTGGGAAGCCTGACGTGGGGCTCAGAACCTTCACTCCAGTGGGTGGACTTCTGTGGTATAAGTGTTCTCCTGTTTGTGAGTCAGCCACCCAGCAGTTATGGGATTTGATTTTACTGTGATTGTGCCCCTCCTACCATCTCACTGTGGCTTCTCCTTTGTCTTTGGATGTGGGGTATCTTTTTTGGTGAGTTCCAGTGTCTTCCTGTCAATGATTGTTCAGCAGTTAGTTGTGACTCCGGTGTTCTCACAAGAGGGAGTGAGCACATGTCCTTCTACTCTGCCATCTTGAACCAATCTCCTCCCTGTGTCTGCTTTTTATTTTAGTTTTTGTTCATGTTGTCTTGTCAGGTGTCTGGTTATTTTATAATTAAATACTGGATATTGTACCTGAAATTATATAGAAATATTTTGAGGCTTAAGATAATGTTATTTTCCTCCAGAGAGGCAGGGCTAGGGGCACTGCCAGTCCAGAATTGCCCTAATCCAATTTCAGTGACTGAAATGATTCAAAGCTGGGTTTCTGCTCCTTCAAGGTCTGTTATATACCATTTTAGTTCTTATTCCTCAGTAACGTTTTGGGGTCCCAACCCCATCACAAGGGAGGGAGGGAGTAACTGGGATGCCCCAGTATGTTGCATGCATTTGACTCTAATTTTCATCCTCCACATTCCAAGACTGTCCAAAAGCACAGCTTCATTTTTCAGCCTCTTAAGACACCTCCTTTTTTTTGTTTTATCTTCTAAGACTTTTTTTTTAAAAGTTAAGGTATAAATGACATACAAATTATATTAGTTTCAGGTGTACAACTTAATGATTCAATATTTGTATGTATTGCAAAGTGATCACCACAATAAGGCTAGTTGACATCTGTCACCATGCATAGTTACAATTTTTTTCTTGTGATGAGAACTTTTAAGATCTACTCTCTTAGCAACTTTCAAATATGTAATAGAGTATTATTAACTATAGTCTACTATAATACTACATATTATGTCCCCATGACTTATTTATTTTATAACTGGAAGCTTTTACCTCTTAACTCCTTCACCCCATCCCCACCTCTGGCAATCACCAATCTGTTCTCTGTATCTATGAGCTTGTTTTTTTGTTTTTGTTTCAGATTCCACATATAAGTGAGATCATACGGCATTTATCTTTCTATAAGATGCTACTTTCTTAATTGACAGTTTCCTCCAAGGGAAATATGACCCTTTCTTCTTCTCTGGATTTCCATCTTCTCTCAGTTATTGGCTTCATAATTTTTTACTTTCTTGCTAGACTTCTTATTACATTTAATATTTTACCCAAATGTTCCTGGTCATCCTTAGTGGACATGTAGTCCAAATTACCTAGTGTTCTAACCTTGCCTTTATAAGTAGTCCCCACTACATTGGAGTGTGCCACAGTCAAAAGGAACATAGGGATGGGATTCCCCTGGTGGTGCACTGGTTAAGAATCCGCCTGCTAGTGCAGGGGACACGGGTTCAAGCCCTGGTCTGGGAAGATCCCACATGCCATGGAACAACTAAGCCACAACTACTGAGCCTGCACTCTAGAGTGCAGTGTCAGGCACTGACACTGTCCCTAACTTCAGTGCCACAACTACCGAAGCCTGTGTGCCTAGAGCCCATGCTCCACAACAAAGAGAAGCCACCACAATGAGAAGCCCACGCACCACAACAAAGAGTAGCCTCTGCTCGCCACCACTAGAGAAAGCCCACACACAGCAACGAAGACCCAACGTGGCCAAAAAAATAAAAATAAAGTAAAAAATAAAATTAAAAAATAAAAAACAAAATTAAGCTATAAACAAAACAAAACAAAGAAACAAAAAAGGAGCATAGGGACTTGACTGGAATTCATCTATACCCACATCTCACTGGCAGGGTGATTCTAAAATATTCAACAGTGGTTTGGCAGATGTACTGATCAGTCAGAACAGATGCTGTTTCGGCGCTGGAGTGGAGTGCTGGCAGCCCCCTGCTCTGCCCGACATTACTCCTTTAGGTGGAACATCATGGAAAGGTCCAGGGGGCTCCTGAGGAAGGGATGACAAGGGCCCCTGAAAGGACTGGGCAGCGATTACTGACTAACTGTAAGCAAGGTGTTTTGACTTGAATGCAGCATGTGCTGTCTTAGTTCCCCTAGAAAGAAAATCCTAAGACAAGGACATGTGTGTAAGTGGTTTATTGTGGAAGGTGATTCCAGAGAGCAAGAGTGAGGGACTAGTGAGACTGGCTGGGAAAGGAGGGAAAGCCAAGCCAGTTGCATTGGTCACTGCTCTTGGCAACTGGGTTTTAATCCCAACAGAAATTTCTGAGGGGCGGTACAGAATATGCCTCAAACTGACCAGCAAGGGAGAAGTGTTTGTAAGTCTTCATCCATCAACTCCCATCCAGCATTGGCAGAGGTTGCCCTAAAGGGTTGTAATGGCTTTGCTCCTCTGGGTTGCACGTGAGTGCCAAGTGTGCTCATTCAGGCATCCCACATCAACACATCAGAGGAGCCCTGTGGGGGTCATGGGGAGATGGGCAGTGCATGCTTGGGCTAAGCCATGACCACAAGAGGTAGGCTGAAATCTGGGGTCGAAGGTATGACCAAGGGGATATGAGGCCACGCACACTGGGGCCCAATAATTGTGCATTCCTGAAAAGCCTTGTTTTCTGCAAAACTGAGCAGTACGAATAATGGGGCTTATGGGCAAAATAGAGTTAGAGACAGATCCCTCCAGATGTTTAATTGGAATGCTAATAAAAATAGTAGTTTGCACGTAAGTAGATAATTTGGATGCCTTGACATGAATCTCAGTGTGGCTGGAGGCTGTCACAATGGATATTTCAAATGCACAATATGATAGAGTGGGAAAATGCTGGCAATACTTTAATTAGAGCTGGCCAAGCGGCTGCTGAGATAGTGCAGGTGGCAGTGGGCTCTGAGTGCTGTTCAGGTGAGTCCAGGAGGCAGTGCAACCTGGCCTGCTGCTGGGGAAAAGGGCTCCGGGTGTGAGTACTCATTTTTAATTTTCCTAACTAAAAATTAACTCATTTTTAATTTTCCCGATATAGCTGAAAGGCTCATGCAGTCTGTAGCAGCCGAGCTGAGGGCCTGCTGCCTTCCTGATGATGGTTGTAATTTTCCTCCTTCACTGAGCTGATCCCCTTCCAGAAGTATGCATTCTGGCAGAACGAACGTGTTTCAGTGTGTCGCTGTATGGCCACTGTGGTGCATACCGGCTAAATGCTGGCCCGTTTCACTGTGCCTATAGGTGTCAGCTTCCTCCTGTTGATGCTGCACTTCCTCATTTTGTCCCTCAGATGCTGAGCCATTGTGCATTTAGGTTTATAGGTGCGTTACCATCTGTGGCTCCTCACCTGCCATTTTGGCTCCTGTTTATTGGCAGGTGTTAATTTGGACAACCTATTTATTAACTAATCTCTCTAGCTTAACATATAAGCTCTCTTCTCCCATGGGAATGTCCCCCATTCCCTTTGTGACTGCCCCCATTAGAATCCCTGATGGATGTGGCCTGGTGCTTGGATTATAGCTCTCTCTCTTGCTTCATACTCACCCATTATATATATTGGGTATGTATATTTCCATAAGATGTTATGGAAAAACCAGAATGAACTTTTTGGCCAACCCAATACATCAAAATAGGCTACATATGAATTATTGAGATTAAAAATAAAAGTGAGTTGGTCACTTATCACAACTATGGTAAAACAACCATTTTCCTAGTTATTGAAGGAACAAGAGAATGACAATAATAACAACAGCGATGAACTACTTTTATCAATTGCTATGCACCAGATACATTTTTTGCCTTATCTCATTTGATCCTCATAAGGCTCTGTGAGTTCAGTGCCATTGCCAGTGATATCAGGTCATTGCAGATGGGAAGAGGACCTTGAGGGACTAACTAATCTGTTCAGTCACTCAGAGTGACAGAGCAAGAATAGGAATGGTAGAATTTGAATTCATACACTCTTAACTATATTTTTCTACCTTCTAACATAAATAAATAATACGGAAAAAGTTGAAATATTAGGACATAGTGAAAGTTAAGAATATCTACAGACAAAATCTATAAAGAAGGAAAAGAAGAGCTTGGAGGAAATAGTTATAGCTGTTATACAGTATTAACATCTGTCCTCTATGAAGTATGTGAATAAGAGCATCAAGAAGTCAATTACAGGGGCTTCCCTAGTGGCGCAGTGGTTGAGAATCCGCCTGCCAATGCAGGGGACACGGGTTCAAGCCCTGGTCTGGGAAGATCCCACATGCCACGGAGCAACTAAGCCTGTGCACCACAGCTACTGAGCCTGCACTCTAGAGCCCGCGAACTACGACTACTGAGCCCATGTGCCACAACTACTGAAGCCTGCGTACCTAGAGCCCATGCTCTGCAACAAGAGAAGCCACTGCAATGAGAAGCCCGCGCACCACAAGGAAGAGTAGACCCTGCTTGCCTCAACTACAGAAAGCCCGCATGCAGCATTGAAGACTTGATGCAGCCAAAAATAAAATAAAATAATAAACAAATTTTTTTAAAAAGACGCAAAAAAAAAAAAGTCAATTACAACTGGACGAGGACACAGACAATATACGGAAGAGAAAATACAAATTTTAAATAAGTGGTAAAGTTTTCAACAGTGCCGGTAATCATGGACATGAATATAGAAATAATAACTAAGTATAATTTGCATCAATAAAGTTGGAACAATTTTTTGAAAACAAAATCCAACATAACTGAGGCTATGGAGAAATTTTCATTACTGGTGACATTGTAAATTGGTAGGCTTGTATTGTGTAAAATTTAACAACATATATTGAGGGTGATAAAGATGTAAACTCCTCTTTCCACTTCTCACATATTCCCAGGGGTTTACTTTCAGAAAACAATTTGATAGGAAAAGAACTTTAATTGTTTTAAAATGTTTTATAACAAATTTTACCTAGCAAAAAAGTGGAAATGTCTTCAGTGTTCAACACTAGAGAAATGAGTGTTAATTATGTCATCTCTGCATGATGGAAATATACAGTTGTTAAAGATAAGGCTCATGATGAGAAAACTACTTATGAAACAACATCAGATGAAAAAGTAGAACACAAATTTGTATGTATGTACATTTGATGAAATAACATCAAATGAAAGTAGAACACAAATTTGTATGCACATAAACTGTGATTACAGCTCTGTGAGAAGCATGCGTAAAGAGCAGGGAGAAAAAGTTGTTCCTTTAAAAACTGAAGATGGAAATCCTCAGAATGTGGGCTATCTTTCCTTTGCCAAATACTTTAATAGACCCTCATGGTTGTAGCCATCTAGAACTTAGGGGTGGCCTGGGTTAGAGTGAGATAATACATTACTGCTCTTCAAAATAAAGAAATACGAATTTTTAATTTCCTGGGGCAGGTGAAGGGGGAAGGGGAGGAGTGGGGAGAAGCTGGTGGAGGTGAAGATTGAGATCAGAGAAAGACAGGGAAAAGGATGGGAGGTGGAGACTTCAGGAGAAGAAATGGCCCAAGAAAATGTTCTAGGAACAACCATGAGACATCAGTGCAAAAGGGAGTTAGGGAGGGACAGAAAAAAAAAAAGAAGAAGAAAATTGTCTCCAGAAAGCAAATAAATTTGAGATAATCAGGAGGTTGACCTTTGGGTTACACAGATGAAGTGTGGAACATAAGGTAAGGAACTAAAAATAGCTGCTATATTAGAGTAGTAGAATATAACTGTAAGTTTTCAAATTGTTTTAATGTATTCATCTGGGAAAATACCACACTCTTTTTTTTGTTGTTTTTTTTTTTACATAGGGCTTTATTGTTGAAACTACCATCCCATTCTTCGCTTTTTCTTCAATTTCTTCCAAATAACCAAGTGTGTATTTTTTTTTCTATTTGTACTTGAGGCAGTTAATTGGACAGCGTGACAATTATTCATATTCATATTGTGCCTTGCTTCCAAGAAAAAAAGGAATCTTACTGTGTCTTTTCAGTTTCATTTCCTCTTCTACTCCTAAATAAGCTTCCAGGCTCACCAGCTCCTAGGCAACTCTGGCTCAAAGTCTCTCACGAGGCTGCGTCAAGCTGTTGGCTGAGGCTGTGGTCTCATCTGAATGCCTGACCAGGAGTGAGGTGGGAATCTTCTTTTAAGCTCACTCATGTGGTTTTTGGCAGGCCTCAGTCCTTTGCTGCATGGACCTCTCAGCAAGGTTGCCTCAGGACACGGCAGTCCGCTTTCCCAAGGGTGAGTGATAGAAGTGTTCAGTGCTTCACAAAAGTGCGAGCAGGGGCACCAGAGCCTGTGGGTCCAGAAACCGCCCCCTGCAGGATCTGAAATTTCAGCCACAGCGTGAAGGATGAGCAGCAGTCAGCTGGGTGGCGTGGCTGAGTGGGCAGCAGCGAGAGGATGAGCATCCTGGTCAGAAAGGATGGGCACAGTTCTCAGTGAGGAGAAGGGCACGGCAAGCCCTGCTAGTGTTGGAGGGTCTCCTGCAGAGGTAGGGGTGGCTGTGGCCCACCATGGGGACAAGGGCACTGGCAGCAGAAGCCCTGGGAAATACTCCCCGGTGCGAGCCCTCCCAGAGTCTGCCACCAGCCCCACCAAAGAGCCCAGGCAGGCTCCAGTGCTGGATTGCCTCAGGCCAAACAAACAACAGGGAGGATCAATACCACACTCTTTTGAAAAGAACAGCGTTATAGAAATTTTAGCATCTAGTATGTCAAGTCTACTCAAAAGTTTTTTTTCATGAATTTCTTAGCCATTCTCTTACTTCACAATCCTTGATTCTTCTTTATATGTTCTTAAATGCTTTTATTCCTTACTCCCCAGCACACCACCCACTCAGACCAGTGGAGTGGTACAGCAGGCTCAAGTATATATTCCAAGCTTATAAGACAAAGTTGTTATTTTATATCAGTGAGAAAGCGTGATTATGGCTGGCATAATTGGCTCTTAATCTGGAAGAAAACAAAGCTAGAATCTCTACTTCACGCTCTATACAAAATAAATTCAAAGGGACCTAAAGATGCAAAAGTGAGAAAAAAGAGAACTTTTGAAGATAATGTAGGAGACGATTTATCAAACCTTACAGGTGATGGTGGGGGTTGTCTTAAACAAAATAGAAACCAAAACCATGAGAATGGTTTATATGAAAAAATAAACTGTAGACAAGAGTCAGTAGATGGCGATGCGCTGGGGAAATCATTTGCACACGTATTATAGACAAAGGATTAAGATCCCTAGTGTTTGACAAGTGGTCATTCAATTGATAGGGAGAAGATACACACCCAGTAGAAAAAGGGGTAAAGGACACTATGCTGGTTTTTCTGTTTGGAACTCAGATCTGTTCTCCACCCTCAGCCAATGGGCAGAACCAGCAGGAGATTTAAGGGCTGAAGGAGAGAAAAGTTGGGATGTTTCCCTTTTCTGGTGATATGTTTTTGGCAGAAGTGACGTGCTTCCACCTCAGCAGTTCCTACAGGACAGGTTTTTCTCCATGGTTCAGTACTCACTGGGCTTACTGGGTAACACTAGTTCTCTGTATTATCCTTTCAGCTTTGGGAAGATGCAACAGCTTCCTGCTGTTTCATTTCTGGGTGCCTCACCAGCTCTTCGTCTTTTATTTACTCCCTTAGTCCTGCCCCCAGATCTGTAAGTAGTGCCTTCATTACAACCCCTTCATTTGAATCATTTGGGATGAATTCTGTTTCCTGCTGGGATCGTAACACATACAGATATAAACCAGCAATACACAGAAGAGGAAATGAAAATCATCAGTAAAGATAGGACAATACCCTCAACCTCACTTGTACTCAGAGAAATTCAAATTTAAGTAACATGGGCAAAAAATAAGATCATTAACGATAACATGAGGGAATGAAGACTCTCATTAATTGCTGGTGAATGTATGACTTAGCATTCAGCCTTTCAGGGGAATGATTTGGCAATACATATAAAGATTAAAATCTCACATATCCATTGACTAATTTGGGGCAATTCATCCTACAGAAACAAAAGCTGTTGGAAGCAAGAATCTATGAACAATCATGTTTATTAAAGAAACTTTCTGGGTACAAAAAGATGGACTTAACTTGAAGGCCCACCAATATAGGAGTAGTTGAACATGGTACCTTATAACTGTACAATGAGATATTAAATTGGCAGCTATTAAAGCAAGTTGGCTCTATATTTATTGACTTGGAGGGACATTATGAAATAAACAAGTTGCAGAGCGCTGTCTATAGTGTGTGTGGCAGGGACTGCTAAATGTTCCCCAAGATCCATTCTCCCCCTTCCTTTTCCTTTGGTAACAATATCTACATTTTAACCAGGCACATGTCTGACCAGCTAAAGACTCTATTTCTAAGCCTACTTTGCAGTTAGTGTGTGCATGGTTTTAAATTATGGCCAAAGGGAAATGATTAAAAGCGATCCTTGCGTCTCTTTTTGTTTGTTTGTTTGGTTTTTTTTTGCGGTACGCGGGCCTCTCACTGTTGTGGTCTCTCCTGCTGCGGAGCACAGGCTGCGGACGCGCAGGCTCAGCGGCCATGGCTCACGGGCCCAGCCGCTCCGCGGCATGTGGGATCTTCCCGTACCGGGACACGAACCCGTATCCCCTGCATCAGCAGGCGGGACTCTCAACCACTGCGCCACCAGGGAAGCCCAATCCTTGCGTTTTTGAGAATCTGTCCTTAAGGAAAGGAATACCCTCTGCCCCCACCTTTCCCCTTCCTATTGTATGGAATACAGGACATGGTGTGAACCATCCTGGAAAATGTGGGTGAAAGCAACTCCCACAGTATGGTGAAGCCGGCAAGATGAAGAAGCTTGGATTCCAAGATGACCTCAGAGAACAGAACCGCCCTTGCCAGTGTTTGGACCACCACCCTTGGGGACTGTTATGCCAGAGAGCAGTAAACTTCCATCTTGTTTAAGCCACAGGTATGTTGGTCTATTATAGGAGCAGAATCTGAATTCTAACTCAGAACAATTTTATTTTTGTAAAACAAATAGTAAAATCCTTGCATATATGTGTATATGGAGCTTAGAAAAAGATGTGGAAAGATACATGCCAACCTGTTACCTTGGTAACCCAGGGTGTGGGTTGGAATGGAGTTGGGGATAATGCACATTGTCTCTATTGGAGGACACAATATTCTTTCAGCTGTGTTCTAGGCAAGCTTTTTACATTGCAAGGAGACTCACTCCAGCCAAATGAAGGGGATTTTAGTATAAGGATTACAGAAAATCCAGTAGAATCTAAAATGAGGAACTCAAGTACAGCTGGGCTCATGGGAACTGGAAAGTAGTCAGGAACCACGGCTGATCTCTGCTTCCCTTTTTGGTCTTCTCCATCCTTCTCCCTTCAGCACATATGTTTGCCCGTGGTCCAGAATAGTTGCACCTTGGCAGTGTCTTCATCAATGGTCCTCAGAAGTGTGGTCCTTGATCCAACAGTATCAGAACTGCTTGGAGCTTGTTAGAAATGAAAATTCTTGGGCCGCACTCCAGACCTAGCCAATCAGAAGCTCCTCAATCTTAACAAGCCCTTCAGGTGATTCTCAGGCACGTTAAAGTTAGAGAACCACTGGTCTAGATGATAGTCCACCTCTAATACCTACACTCAATGGGCAATAGGTGTTGGTTAATTTAAAAGAGAGAGACTCTAATAGGCTCAGTTTATTATTTTTTTTAACCACGTCACACAGATGATATCTCACTGGCTCATTAATAGATTGTGTCAGGTGTCTGTCCTTATTCCAATCAGTCTTTGAAAGGGGACAGGCTCACAGTGTAACTCTTACCCTGTTGCTGTATATTTGAAAAGTACCATTTTTTTTTGCCATTATAAATGTTACTATAATGAATATCTTCACACATACACACATGTTCACAGAATAAAATAATGCATAATTTTATGGCTTTGGATCATTTTCTGCTTCCATTAGTAGTATGCAATTGTACCAGAGTGCTAGCATCAAATATTATAATTAAATTATTTTTGCTTTTTGGTTAACAGTATGATTAAAAAAACAAAACAATGAATGCCATTTTTGTTTTTTTTTGCAAGACAAGGGTTGGGAGCCACCTAATAGCCCTGACAAAGCAGGTCTGAAGGGATCATGAGACATATGGTAGCTCATAGGTTAAAAAAGTTCACTATGTATGCTTTGTGGGTTAATAACTTTATACTTAAATAGAAGGAGAAAAAGAATGAGAAGGGGAAGGGAAAGGGAAAGGAGAGGAGGAGGAGGTGGGGGAGGAGAATTAGAGTCAGTGTGTTTTTGCACATGTTCAATAACTTTTTTTTTCCAGAAAAAAATATGGGGCGCAAAGGTGGGGGAAAAGAGGAAACGACGGGAGATAATTTTAACCTTGTGTAGACCATGAGGTTATTGTATTTGAGCACGAATTTAGCTCTGCAAAAATGAGAGAAGGGGAAAGAAGGTCTATTTGCTGAAGCAAGGGTCCAGAATCCAAGGCAACCACATAGGTTGGTACAGTAGCGCCAGCGTTCAGAATGCAGTTGCTTTAATTTGCATTTCTTTGATTACTAGCAATTATGAGTCTCGTTCTGTATGTCTATTTACTATTAATTCCCCTAATGCAAATTATCTCTTCATTTCCTTTATCTATTTACCAACTGGGTTCTTTTTTCTTTTTTTAAATAGCTAGAGTGAGACCTTTCTATTACTCCTTTGCCATATTTGTAATAAATATTTTTTACTTATGTAAGTGTATCAATAAATCTAATGGCCTTTTAATCTTAATTTTGTTTAATTGTCAAGGTTTAAAAATGAAAAAAAATTATGTATTTGAATACCTGGCTTTAGTGTTACCTTTTTATTGCATTTAGAGTTGAGAAATTTACCAATCCTCCACAGATCTAATGAATAATCCATTCTCATTTCTTTTTTATTTTGTTTAATATGATTTTTATATTTAACATTTCAGTTGATCTGGAGTACCTTTTTACAGTATGTTTTAAGGTATAGATCTGATTTAATTTCCTCCCCAAATTATTAATTATTCCAGCACCATTCATTAAAGATAGTGGTCCCTCACCCCAGAGTTTAAAAAGCTTACAATATTATATCCAGTAATGGCTTTATATTTAGCTAAGTCTATTTCTGGATTCTCCTTTTTGTTCACTGCTGTATGTTGATTTTCTTTTTCTTTTCTTTTTGTCAGTACTATTGGGTGGGCCAAAAGATTTGTTCGTTTTTTCCCGTCAGATGGCTCTAGTAGCACTTAGTTGTCTTTAACTTCATTCGAAACAATTTTGTTAGATTGTATGTGACAGCTGTCATATCAGCGTGCATTTAAAATAAGACTTCTCAAAATTGGTGAATTTTTGTGTAGCCATTTTAATATTGAAGATGGAAGAAAAAAAGCAACATTTTCAACATATTATGCTTTATTATTTCAAGAAAGGTAAAAGTGCAACTGAAATGCATAAAAAGATTTGTGCAGTGTATGGGGAAGGTGCTGTGACTGATCGAACGTGTCAAAAGTGGTTTGCGAAGTTCTGCGTTGGCGATTTCTCGCTGGACAATGCTCCGTGGTTGGGTAGATCAGTTGAAGTTGATAGCGATCAAATAGAAACAATAATTGAGAACAATCAATGTTATACCACGCAGAAGATAGCCGACATACTCAAAATATCCATATCAAGCGTTGAAAATCGTTTTGCACAGGCATGGTTATGTGAATTGCTTTGATGTTTGGGTTCCACGTAAGTTAAGCGAAAATTAAAAACTCCTTGACAATATGTCTGCATTCGATTCTCTACTGAAACGTAATGAAAACGTTACGTTTTTAAAACAAATTGTGACGGGCAATGAAAAGTGGATACTGTACAACAATGTGGAACAGAAGAGATCGTGGGACAAGAGAAATGAACCACCGCCAACCACACCAAAGGCCGGTCTTCATCGAAAGAAGGTGATGTTGTGTACATGGTGGGATTGGAAGGGAGTCCTCTATTATGAGCTCCTTCCGAAAACCAAACGGTTAATTCCAACAAGTACTGCTCCCAAGTAGACCAACTGAAAACGGCACTCGACAAAACACGTCCAGAATTAGTCAACAGAAAACGCATAATCTTCCATCAGGATAGCACAAGAACGCATGTTTCTTTGATGACCAGGCAAAAACTGTTACAGCTTGGCTGGGGAGTTCTGATCTATCTCCGCCGTATTCACCAGACAGTGCACCTTCGGATTTCCATTTATTTCGGTCTTTACAAATTCTCTTAATGGAAAAATTGTCAATTCCCAATGCTGTAAAAGACACCTGGAATAGTTAGTTCTTTGCTCAAAAAGATAAAAAGTTTTGGGAAGATGGAATTATGAAGTTGCCCGAAAATGGCAGAAGGTAGTGGAACAAAAGGGTGAAACACATTGTTCAATAAAGTTCTTGGTGAAATGAAAATGTGTCTTTTATTTTTACTTAAAAAACTGAAGGCACCTTTTGGCTCACGCAATATACTGTATTCCCTCCTGCTTTTGTTAGATAACCTACCCATTTATGAAAGCAATTATCCAGGGGACTCAAGGCAGAGTCCTATTATAATATTTTGGATATTTTGAGGGTGAATATTTAATATATAACAAATCTATATGATGATATGTACATTTAATAGTTAAAATCACTAATTTTTTATTATTATAAAATAGTACATGTTTTTTGTAAAGTTTTTATTAAAAATTTATTGAGATATAATTCGGATATCATATAGTTGACCTGTTTAATGGTTTTTAGTATATTCACAGATGCGTACATCCATCACCACAATCAGTTCTAGAACATTTTCATTATCCCCAAAAGAAACTTCATATCCCTTAGCTGTCACTTCCCACCCTGCTCTCCATTTCCCCCAACCGAGGCAACTACTAATCTACTTTCTTTCATATTCTGAACTATTCATATAAATGGAATCATATAATATGTGACTGACTTCTTTCATTTAGCATAATGTTTTCAAAGATCATCTGTATTGAAGCACATATCGATATTTCGTTTATTTTTATTGACTAATAGTATTCCACCATATGGGATATAACACATTTATTCACTCATCAGTTGATGGGCATTTGGTTTATTTCTACTTTTTGGCTATTTTTAAAATTTTTTATTGGAGTATAGTTGATTTACAATGTTGTGCTAGTGTCTGCTGTGCAGCAAAGTGAATCAGTCATACATATACAAATATCCACTCTTTTTTAGATTCTATTCCCACATAGGTCATTATAGAGTACTGAGCAGAGTTCCCTGTGCTATATAGTAGGTTCTTATTAGTTATCTATTTTATATATAGTAGTGCGTATATGTCAATCCCAATCTATCCTCCCCCACTCCCGTTTCCCCCTTGGTAACCATAAGTTTGTTTTCTGTATCTATGACTATATTTCTGTTTTGTAAATAGGTTCATTTGCACCATTTTTTTTAGATTCCACATATAAGCTATATCATATATGTTTTTCTCTGTCTGACTTTCTTCTTGGCTATTATAAATAATGCTGCTATGAACATTTGTGGATTTTTTTTTGTGTGGACATATGTTTTCATTTGTCTTGGGAAGATACCTAAGAGTAGAGTTTCTGGATCATATTGTAAAATTTTTAGAATATAGAATTGTATAAAGTGAAAGTCATCTGTGATGCCCCCCAACCTCTTCCACCTTTCAAGTGAGCCAAGTACTTTAACATTTGGTATAATATCCTTTTTTCTAAGCATATATACTCCTTTTTCTTCTTTGTTTTACTGTCCTTCTTGGGCTTCCCTGGTGGCACAGTGGTTGAGAGTCTGCCTGCTGAGGCAGGGGACATGGGTTCATGCCCTGGTCCGGGAAGATCCCACATGCCGCAGAGCAGCTGGGCCCGTGAGCCATGGCCGCTGAGCCTGCGCTTCCGGAGCCTGTGCTTCACAACGGGAGAGGCCACAACAGTGAGAGGCCCGCGTACCGCAAAAAAAAAAAATTCTTCTTCTACTTTGTTTTAAAAATTTTCCTCCTTTCCTTTCTCTCCCCCTCCTTTTCTTTAACAAGAATGGGAAAGGATTCAACAGAGAATAACTAGGACCAGGGGCAAAGCCCTCCCTGCAGGCCATCCGATATTGTGGGCTAGTCCTCTTTTGCTGAGAGCTTTGGTTTAAGGAACAGGGAGGGGAGAGGGGGAGAGGGAGAACTTAAGCCTCGCTCTCCCCCACTCACCAGCTCCTCTCTGCACCTCTGTAGGAAATAACCACCACTGGGTGTGAAATCATTGTGTGTAGCAGAAGAGACATTCATGGGCAATGCTTAGTCTTCATCACCACCCTCCACCCTTTCCCTGCTAGTGTCGGGTTAGGGTGGGGAGTGGGGCTTGCAAAGAATAGGTGATATTTATCAAGAAAAACAAAACCATTGCATACTTATTATATCACAGTCAATCAGACCCTTTACAGTCATAGGATAAAAGCTACCATAGTAATTTCTCTTACCAATTCTAATAGATTTTAGTTGACTCTCTTAAGTTTTCTAAGAATACAATTACATCTCTGACAAACAGCTTCTGTTTTTCTTTTCCTATATTTTCCTTCAGTTACTTTGCTTGTTGCACTAGAACTATGGTTCCCAATTCCATCGTACTTATAATAAAAATTATGTAACAGCATCTTGACTAATCTGAAATGAAATCCATAAGTAATATAAACTACTTAATCTCATGATTTCTAAACATCAGTATTATGCCATAATGTAAGGAGAAATAAAGAAAAAGTATTTTATGATAAGATAGTATATTTCAATATGTAAATGTTTGGCACACAAATTCACCAACAGTCATAACAAAGTTGCAGATGCCTCTATCTATGAACATTATCACTGGGAATGTGACAACTCTACATTTAGACTAATACAGATGTGTCATATTCAAATATCTACAGTGGTGCCACAGGTGACAAGATTTTTCTAAATAGTCAACAACTCGGTAAAATTTGGAAAAAGCAAAGTACCATACTCCATCGAATTATGTCGTAGTTTTATTCCTGGAAATTTTTCATTATATGTTATGTCCTTGCAGAACATGCCTTGTGTTTATACAGAGTAGTAAGACATTAGAAAGTTGTGTGTATTGTGGGGCAGTTCTTTGATCTATGTAAGTGTTCTTGTATTGCAAATATCTAGTATCTTTGGCCACTACCCAATGTTTACCATTATCATACCCGCATCATTATGTTAACCAAATATGCTTTCCCATTCTTCCTGAACGTTTCCTAGGAGGTATGTACCTCCTTTGTTGAGTCTCAGTGATCCTCTTTGGAGGATCATCCTTTAGAATGATCCTCTAATACAATGGCACTTGTAATTGAAATACTTGCTTCACCATTACATCTTAGTTCCTGATGGATAATCTTTATCAAGTCAAGGAATTTCTATTACTAGTTTCTACTCATTTTTCTTTTGTTTCTGGAATGTGAGTTTTAACTTTTATTAAATACTTTCCTAGTGCCTTTTGAGATGATCTTGGGATTATACTTCTTTATAAATAGAATGATTTATATTAATAACTTTTCTATTATTTATCCAATAGTTTGGTTTCATTTAGTTTTTATATTTTTCTTTAATATACTTGCCTACATAATTTGTTTTTAAATCAACTTTTTGAGGAATAATTTGCATACAATGAAATCCATTTATTTAAAGTATACAGTTCAATGAATTTTGACAAATTTATATTCCCATGTAATCACCACCATAATTTAGATATAAAAGATTTCCCTTCTGTCCTTTTATAGTCAATTTACCTCTATCTTTAGCCCCAGGCGACGATGGATCTGCTTTCTGACAGTACAGATTAAACTGATTTCTTAGAGTTTCACGTAAATGGAATCATACAATATACACCCCTATGTCTGACTTCTTGCATTCAGCATGTTTCTGTGGTTCACTCATGTTTTGTGTGTATCAATAGTTTATTCCTTTTTACTGGTGATTAGTATTCCACAGTTATTCATCTGATGGACATTCGGGTTGTCTCCAGCTTGAGCTATTATGAATAAAACTGCTGTAAACATTCATGTACAAATCACAATGTGAATATGGGTTTTCATTTATCTAGGACTGGAATGGCTGGCTCTTGTGGTGTTTAACTTTATAAGAAACCTCCAAACTGTTTTTCAAAATGGTTTGAAATGGTATATTCCCATCAGTAATATTACTTAAAGCCTAATTCTTGCTTTCAAGCAGGTCTCCGTCCCCAGGATGGAGCCTGGTCTACCCTCTCCCAATCTTTACCTTTCTATGGGTGAGTGGATGCCTAAATTTGAGAGAGGAAGGCAGAGGGGAGGGAGGGGAAGGTGTGGGACCACCATTTGGGTATGATGAGTTACGTAGCAGCCCATCTGTGGGCATAGCCTGGGCATCTATCTTCTCAGACAATGTGGCAGTGGCTCCAGATTCTCACCTTGGGACTTGATTCAGCAAGTGCTGAACAAAGATAAATACTAAAAGGACATGGAAAGGGAAAGTCGACAGAAAGGGCCCACTGTCATGTACATGAATGACCCTTTGTGCCTGTCTTTTATAGGATGGGAGTCCTCAGCCACTTTCTTTTTCACTGTCAGAGAAGTGTGTCTTGAGACTTAATAGCATCCCCTCCCCCAGCCCTTCACCATATTCCCAGCCAAAGAGGAACCAAAAGTTCTGCTGTCAAAAGGGGAAGACAAGGTGAGGTGACTATCCTCAGACAGTAAACACTCACATAAAACTAATTTCATGCTAACACAGCCCCATGTAGCTAAAGTCGCTGGGTCTACAGGATGTGGGTCTTCCAGTTCTTAGACTAATAGGCCAGGGCAGTTGTATACCCTTATTTCATCAGAGTTTTCCTGTGGCATTGTGGGCAGCTGCAGGCTCTGTCTTGCTAAGTCATCTCAATGTTACTGAAGTGGACACCAGAATGTGCTGATAGGTACCCCTTCAGAAGGACTTGTCCAGCTGCAGGGAGTGCTGTCAGCAACAGCTTCAGCTGTCATCCCCCTCACAGATGGCTTCAACTGCAAAGAGCTGCCTTGTCCAAGGGTGTGCCTACCCAGGCTGGCCCACTGATAGTGGGGGTAAGGGAGGGGGTGCTGAAGCCCAGGCCTTTGGGACCAACATGGCATGGGACAATTCTGATGGTCTAGTTAACTCTGGAGCTCCAGTGAGGTTGGCTGAAGCTGTCCAATATCTTGACTTCTTCTGTCCACTCTTGTTCCTGCCTTCCTTCCCTTCCACAGATGTTACTTCCAAGAGTGCTTCCTAGTAAGTATTCTGCACACTAAAGTCTGTCTCAGAGTCTGCTTCCTGGAGAACACATCTGGGACAATGATTTAGTAAAAAGTAAGCTGTGAACTTGTATGAACCTATTTCTGCAATGAATGAATATATACTTCCAAATGAAGAGAAGATTTGTGGAAGCATACCAACGATACTGTTAAAAATAGCTACCTCTAGGGACAAGGACTGGGATATTTGGGGAGTGGCGAGGTGTTACTTTACTCTTTACTATAAACATGAATTACTTTTTCTTTTGTAATTAAAAAAAAACTTTAATTTTAAAGAGACATTGGATTGCAATATACAGAGTTGTCATAGCTACCATTTGAGGAGCACCTCCGCACCCTGTGCTTTAGCATGCATCTAATCCTTGCAACAGTGCAGAGAGGTGGGTCTCATTATCATGCCATCTTACAGAAGAGGAAGTTGAGCTTCAAAGGTGCCCAATGACTGGTCCAGGAGCACCTGTCACCAAGCAGTGAAGACAGAATAGACTCAGGCTCCGACACCAAAGTTCAGGCACTTTCTGAGCTCAGTCAGGGTGCGTGTCCTTCTGTCAGCTCAAATGACACCCTCTACTATTCTGAGTGGACAGTGTGGTGTGATGGAAAGGACAGTGAACCGGCAGATGAGACCCAGCTTCTGGTCTTGCTGCCATCATTAGTGACCTCTGAGTCATTTACTGTCTCTGTGCTGCACATACCCATAAAAATCCGAAAGGCAGTTTGGTGTAGAGAGATCGAAGGGCTATTTGGTTTGAAAGAGCTGAGTCCTGCTAGTTACTATGTGATTTCTAACAAGTTCCTTAACCTTTCTAAGCCTCAGTTTTCTGTTCTCTAAAGCAGAGAAAATGGACTGTAAGACTCAGGGTTGTTATGAGAGTTAAACAAGGTAATATAACAGCACTTGATATATTGTAGGCACTCAGGAAATAATTTCCTCCTCCTTGGGATGTAACCTCTGGGCCTTAGGGTAAAGAAAAAGTGTCCATAGTTTTAGCATAAGTAACAACACTTAATTTGTTAAAGAAACTATATTTAATGAATGTGAAAGGATTGGTTTGGGATTCTTTTGTGGATCAGCAGAAGAAAGGAACCATTTTTCAACCCCCATGAGCTCCACATGAATGAAAGATCTCCGAGGGCGATGGGCTGGCTACCCTGGATGGGAACTGGGAGAGCAAGAGATCTCACCTGTGTGAAGTGTGAAGTGTGGAGGGAAAAAATTAATCCCTAGATTTGGGAAGAGTGGTGCTGTAGTGGATCCAATGGTGCCCCCCAAAAGATATGCCCACGTCTTGACCCCTGGAACTGTGAATGTGACATAATTTGGGAAAAGGGTTTTTGCAGATGGAATGTCAAGATGCGATCATCCTGGATTATCCAGTGAGCCCTAAATCCAATCTCAAGTGCCCTCACAGGAGACATGGAAAAGAGACACGGGGACAGAAACTCCATGTGAAGACGGAGACGTGTATTTGGGTTATGCAGCCAACACGCAACTCCTGGAACCACCAGGAGATGGTAAAGGGAGGATTCTCCCCCAGCCCTTCAGGGGGAGCATAGCTCTGCCAAAACCTAGGTTTCAGAGCCTGCCCACAGCTTAATTTCGTACTTCTGGCCTCCTGAACTGTGAGAATAAATTTGTGTTGTTTTAAGCTCCTCACTTTGGGGTGATTTGCCCCAGGAAATAAACCCAAGTGCATGAGAAGATTTCAGTACCAGCTCTGGGAAAAGAAGTAAGATTAAAAGACACTGGAAAATGACTCATTTGACTAAATATTTAGCGTTAGGCAATAGGATTCAGACCTCATGTAGATGACATGTTGACCTTCTGAAACAAAGTCACAGGAAGAGGGAAATAGGTCGAGTGGAATTGCCAGGAGTTAAGGGCAGGAAACAGAAGAGGCCGTGTTTTGTGAAGTGAGAGACACACCATTTCAGATCCTGCCCCAATAATGGCAGAATGGATTTTCCAAACACCAGGAAATCAGACAGGGGCATACAGAGATGTGAGCACATTTCTGTTAGAATAACAAAAAATAAAAAATATAAGAGGAGTTGGTCAAGAGGCAGGAAGGGCTTCCTTTCGAAGAGCCAATGAGTACAGACATGTGCTTTCCTCAAAGTCAAAGGGTTGAGAGGAACAACTAGCTGGTCTCTACTGAAGCATCTCACAGAGAAATGAATCCAAGAGAAAGAGTGTGAAAACAACCTAAATGTCCAACACCAGAAGACTGGCTAAGTGACAGCACAGTCACACAACGGGACACAATGCAGTCACTAAAGATAAGGCTGCAGACTAATATTCGCTGAAGTGAAAAATGTTCAAGACATATTATTACGTGCAGAAAGCAAGCGATAAAACAGTAGGTACAATATAATCCCTTTTCTCACGTGTAACATAGAGATGAAGATAATAGTACCCCCCTTATGGGGGTGTTATAAGAATTTAATTAATATATGCAAAGTGCTTAGCAGTACCTGGAGCATGGAAATGTCATACAGCATGATGATTATTATTATCATCACTTCTTTTAAGTATTCAGGTCAAAATTCTGACCCCTGGGGTGTTTTGGAATTCAGAAAATTTCAGATTTTACAAAGGTGCCTACTTACGGAACACATTCAGTGTGTCTGAGGCAGCAGCGATTCACAGCCAAACCCATTAAAATTTCTGCAGTGAACCATGACTATTCACACTAAGTGGGATAACTAAAGACTATAAGTAGCATCACATCAGTTAGGATCAGGTTGTACAACCAAAGAAATTTGCTGCAGACTTAGAAAACAAAAGAAAAACCAAAAAACAGCTTCCTGTTTCCTGAGGTTTTTACTTTCTGGAATTATAGATGAGGGATTGTCGGTCTGTGTTCTATGTAGGCACCAGGAAAGCCTGAAAGCACTGCCTTGAAGGCTGTTGCTGGTTGATGGAGTTGCAGCCCGTTATTATTTTTGCCTTTTGACTTTGTTATGTTTTAGTTTTTCTGCAATGAGTATTCATTATTATTATTTTGCCTATAGTTTCCTGAATTTTAATCTATTCAGGTAAATTTAACACAGGAGGAATAATGCATTGCTCCATGGACTTCAAAGGATCTTAGTCAGCACCACGTTCACAATTCTCATTTTCGCCCTTAAGAAAATATTTTTCTAGTGAACATGGAACACTTAAGGAGATGGAGTGGATTTTTCAAATCCTTTTCTTGGGTCTTTAAGCCAGTCCCAGACAATAGTCAATATCCAGGAAGATGAAGAACCCCAGAACCTTAACTTAACTAGGGCTTACCTACTATCTCCTGCTAAGTATGTACTGGTTTTATGTTAAAAAGTAAGACAACAATAACAGCAACAACAAACTAGAAAAGAAATCGTGAGAATGTGGGGGGAGAGAGGGGGAAGTCTGCATGGACAGAGTCAATGGAATGAAGGAAAAAGGAACAGGTGAGGCAGAGTGCTCTTTCCTGCCTGGTGAGGAAGGGAGTGGGAGGGGGTCCAGCAGGGCAAGGAAACAGGTAGGAGGACAGCAAGTGAGCAGCAGAGAAGAGTGAACTGTTTCAAGAGCCAGGAAGGAGATGTAGGTAGTTGAGCAAGCTGAGGTCAAGTACAGTGGAGAGGCAGCTGCTGGAGGCTGACTTTGCAGCTGAGGAGAGGGCAGGGCCCCAAGGGGAAGTGTCCACGTCAAAAAGCCTGTGGAGGCCCTGCTGAGCCCTAGAGGCAGCAGAACTGGGGCCCTTTTCTGCTCAGCTACTCGGTCGGGCACTTGAACAATTTGAGGAGGGATATTACACAATCAGGAGGAAATTTCAGTGAATGTATGTAGAGTTTTCTAGTGGCTGAGAATTTCTTAGAATGAAAAACTAGGAATGTGAAAAAAGGTATATGTATATGATTTAAAATAATATGTATTATTTCTATATAATATATAATGTTATATGATAAGATTAGATTGCTGATTGTAGAGGGACTTCTGCCAGAAGGTTGGCCAGACTTGGAAAGGGAAGTGGCCTTAAGCCAATGGAAATCACAGAAGAACAGGGATGCAAAGGACTTGCAGAAAGTCTAAACAGAAATGGAGCTTTTGATCAGGCCAGTCATGGCGCACACTTCAAAGACATCAAAAGGTAGAAAGTGCCAGGTGAGGAGGAGATCATGTACCCACAAAGCTAATGGTCCCAAGCTACTTGACCTGAGCCCTGCTCTGAGGACCCAAGTCCAGCTGCTGGTGGGGGGAGGCTGAGGAGTGCCAGTCTCAGAGGAAGAAGACTCTCCCTCCAGAGAAAGCTCCGGGAGGCAATAGCCCGCTCACAGCTCTCAGAGGACCTGCACCCCAACCCTACTGTCAGTCCACAGGCTGCCTAGGACAGCACGCTCAGATTTCTTACCCAGTTACCAAGCAACTCACATGGGAATCTGGGCCTGCTGGGACGGCTAGCCATTTATGGCCTCGTACTACCTGGGGCAAGCCTGAGTGAGGAGTGTCGGAGCAGCAGTGGTTCTTAAACTAGGCCGTGAGAAACCCTGGGCCAGGGTGGTCTACAGTTCAAACAGAAGTCTTATGCATTTGCAGATAGAATGAGCTCTCTTTTAAAAAATATTACTTATTTCTCATGATAAAATTAATATATATTTTTTCATTAGAAAAATTAAAAGAAGAAAAGTAATTCATAATCTTAATTCCACATATTTATGTATATTTCCTTCCAGGCTCTTTTTCTCCGATAGACTGATCAATAATATATTTACAAGTATAATTAGATATACTTATGAATAATAACAGTTAATTGCAATATATTATATTAATAATATGGCATACATTACATAATAATGTATAATATAATATATATTATATTATATTAATAATAGTTCACAACATTATTAATATATTAATAAATATAAACAACATTTAGCTATCATTATTGTTTAATTAATATTTCTTGAATGGTTACCAGGGCCAACTACTGTTCTAAACCCTTTAGAAAGCCTACAATTTTCATAATAACCCTATGAGACAGAAGTTTTATTATTCCTATTTAACAGTAAAAGAAACTGAGGAACAGAGAAGTAAAGAAATTTGTCCAAGACCACACAGTAGTAAGTAAGAAGCTGGGATTCAAACCTAAATCTGACTGTGGAGCCTGCATTTTTAGCTAAGATATACACTATATCATATATAGTTTTTTGGTTTTTTTTTTTTACTTTTATTTGCATTTATTTTTTGCAGCATTTATTCCCAGGCCATAAGTTTTTATTTCTTCAATTTCTTCTGGGATATCTTTTTCTTCTGGGCAACCTCCTCTTCTGGTTTAGGAACAGTCTGTTCTTTTTCAGTAAGGATCATCTCAATGTGGCAGGGAGAGCTCATGTATGGGTTGATCCGACCATGAGCTCTATAAGTCCTGCGCTGCATCTTGGGGGCTTTGTTCACCTGGATATGCTCAAGGACCAGAGAATCTACATCTAAGCCCTTAAGTTCAGCATTATTCTCTGCATTTTTGAGCATGTGCAGTAAAAATTCAGCACTCTTTTTGGGCCACCGACCCTGCGTCCAGCCCCACTGTTTGGCCTGGGCACACCTACCAACTCCACCATTGTAACGACGGAATGGCACACGTTGCTTCTTTAAAGTGACATCCTTCAGATACTTGGTGGCTTTTCGGATATGCATACCCTTAATGGCCTGGGCTGTTTCACGAGTGTTCTTAAAGTGAACACGACGATTTGAACCTCTCGACTTGCATGATTTTGTGGGGTTTTCTGGGTCAAGTGAATAGCGAACCATATTTAGAGGTCACCGCGAAGACACCGGACCTCCGGAGTCGGGAACCACCATAGCCTGCCTGTACCCCCAGCCAGCCCCATTCCCAACCATTGCGCCCCGCTGAGGCCCGAGAGCACCGGGGCACCAAGCGTGGGACTCCGACACGTCTCCCCGCACAGAACGCCGCTCCCAGGGAGAAATCAGTAGCCGCGAGAGTCCTCCTCCCGAGGGTCTCAGAATCGGCACCGCCAAGGCCAGGATGGCAGCGATCACCAGAGGATTCACCACTTGGAAGAGCCATATATAGTTCTGAGTTGAGGTTTTTCATTAAATATTATATTGCATGTGTTTCCCACATCATAAAATGAATTTACTTAATGTTAAGTTTTTGCCTTATAGCTTTTCGTAATTTTTTGGTCCCTGCCACCACTTGTTTATCCTAGAATCAAGTAGAAGAAAATGACTGATTTAGTTTAAACCTACATGTTTATTTAATATAGCTGTACATAGACTATGTATTTATTTAGTATATCAACATTTGAGTGTTAAAAAGGAAATTGTGCTGCCCAGGAGCTCCACTCCATGACTAAAAGCAAACAAACACTCCTGTCATTTTCTCAAATTCTGCCTCTTCTGTCCCTCTGTTCCTGACCTGTAAGCATCTCTTCACTTATTTGGCCAATATTTTCTGAGCAGCTGTGATGTGCCAGTTAGTTGGGTCCAATGGTCCGTAGGCGCAGTCTGGGCCCTCAGGAGCTCTTTGTTCCATGGAGGAGACGGATGATTGAATCCATCATGGAGTGATGCAAGCTGGAGTAGCAAGAGGTGGGGGAGGGGAAATGGGAGGGAGCTATGCTGGGAAAGTGCCCAGGGAGAGGCTCTCTGACTGGAGTCCTGAACGAAGGGAGGGAGGGCAGTGCCAGCATAGGGAGCAAAAGGTGCAGAAGTGTGGAGGCTAAATGAAACAGCAAGACCCATTCATGGGAACTATAAATATGCTTTAAGGTGAGGGTGGTTGTTTGGGGGGTGGAGAGGAGCAGAGAGAGAGGATGGTGAGGAAGGGAAGGCAAATACCACAAGGTAATTAGGGATTAAAACCTACTATGAAGATTCATTGAGGGGGTTGAAACAGGCAAAGAACATGCTTATTTTGCTTTGGAAAGTCATTCTGGTGGAGAACATATTGGAGGGACAGACTCCAGGCAGGAAGACCAGTTAGGAGGCTTGAGTTAGGAGAAGAAGAGAAGAAGTGATGGGGGCTTGAATTAGGATGTAACGCAGTGGGGATGGAGAGAAGGGAATGCAATCAAAGCAGCAAGAAAGTCATATCTCTTGGATGTGGGAACTGGATCTGGTTGATGAAGGAGAGGGAGGAGGGGAGGATGACCCAGGCTTTTGGCTTAGGCCATTTGGTGGTTGGTGGGTAGGCGGTGGTGCCTACACCAAGATGGGGACTATCAGAAGCAGTTTATAAATTTCAGTTTTGGAAACACTGAGTTTTAAGTATCTAGCCAGAAGTTGGAGATATGTCTCTGAATGCATGAGAGAAAACTGGACTGGGATTATAGATTTTGGAGCCAGCAGGATTTGGATGGTAATTGAACTTAGACTGCCTGGAAGAGATCATCCAATGACGGTGTATAGACTGAAAGAGAAACAGATCTGAGACCCTGGGAAACACCAATGTATATGGAGCCGGAGGAGGACACCTGTCCACAGAGGAGACAGAATGAGAGATCAGAGGGATTGGAGGAAAACCAGGAGAGATGGTGGCCCAGAAGCCAGAGACAGAGAAAGACACAAGGAGTCAACAATCAGTAGAGTCAAATATGACTAAACCGTGAAGTGGAAGAGTGGAGAATTCCCTGGCGGTCCAGTGGTTAGGACTTTGTGTTTTGACTGACGAGGGTGCAGGTTCAATCCCTGGTTGGGGAACTAAGATCCCACAAGCCGAGCTGCGAGGCCAAAAAAAAAAAAATTAAAGAAAAAAATAATAATGGGACAGAGTGTCTGGAGAGGAAGAATTTGAAGATGGAGGAGACACAAAGATCCACAACTGTCTTGTTTGATGATGACAGTGATGATGATGGTTTATCCCTTACTATGTGTCAGAAACTCTGTTATGGTTTTCAAGTAATTTTTACAAAGCTTTCTATGATGGAATTTTCACATATGCACAGATCTAACAAATATCAACATTTTGCCAATCTTGTTTCATCTAAAAAAAATAAACTGGACAAAGGGATTGGAAAGTTCATATAAAAATAAATGTTGGGCTTTCCTGGTGGCGCAGTGGTTGAGAGTTCGCCTGCCGATCCAGGGGACACGGGTTCGTGCCCCGGTCCGGGAAGATCCCACATGCCGCGGAGCGGCTAGGCCTGTGAGCCATGGCCACTGAGCCTGTGCACAACGGGAGAGGCCACAACAGTGAGAGGCCCACGTATCGCAAAAAAAAAAAAAAAAAAAAAAAAAAAAAGAAATCCTATAGAAGTATGCTCTCAGACCACAATGGGCTTAAACTAGAAATGAATAACAGAAAGATAGTTGGAAAATTCCAAAATATTTGGAGATTTAATAGCATACTTCTAAACAATACATGGGTCAAAGAAGAAATCTCAAGAGAAATTTAAAAAACATTTTGAACTAAATGAAAACGAAAATACAGCTTATCAAAATTTGTGAAATATAGCAAAAAGAGTGCTTGGAGGGAAATTTATAGCATTGTATGTATATATTAGAAAAGAACAAGGATCTATCAATAATCTAAGCTTCCACTTTATGAAACTAGAGAAAGTTAAGAAATAACTAGTCTAAAGCAACCAGAAAAAAAGAAATAGGAAAATTAAAGCAAATATCAATGAAATGAAGACAGAAAAACAAGCGAGAAAAAGCAATGAAACAAAAATCTGGTTCTTTGAAAAAAGTCAACAAAAACGATAAACCTCTTGCCAGATTAAATTTTTTTAAAAAGAGAGAGAACACAAATAACCAATATCAGAAATGGAAGAGGAGTCATCTCTACTAGACATCAAAAGGACAATAAAAGAATATTATGAACAAACTTCATGCCCACAAATTTGATACCTTAGATGAAAAGGACTAATTCGTTGAAAGACAGAAACTACTAAAACTCATACAAGGAGAAAAAGATAATCTAAATAGGCCTATACCTATTAAAGAAATCAAATCAATAATTAGTAACTTTCCAAAACAGAAAGTACCAGACCCACATGGGTTCACTAGTGAATTCTACCAAACATTTAAAAAATAAATTATACCCATTCTATATAATCTCTTCCAGAAAACAGAAGCAGAGGGGACACTTCTTAACTCATTGTAAAATTCCAGTATAACCCTAATACCAAAACCAGATAAATATATTACAAGAAAAGAAAACTATGGACCAAGGTCTCTTATGAATATAGATGGAAAAGTCCTCAACAAAATATTAGCAAATCGAACCCAACAATGTATAAAAAATTATACATCACAACCCAGTGGGATTTATTCCAAGTATACCAGGCTGGTTCAACATTCAAAAATCAATTAATGTAATACATCACATCAACAGGCTAAAGAAGAAAAACTGTATGACCACAACAATAAATGAAGAAACAGCATTTGACAAAATCTATTTTTCATTCATTATAAAAACTCTCAGCAAACTAAGACTAGAGAACTTCTTCAACTTAATAAAGAACATCTAGAAAAACTTACTGCCAGCATTGTTTTTTTTTTTTTCACATCTTTATTGGAGTATAATTGTTTTTACAATGGTGTGTTAGTTTCTGCTGTATAACAAAGTGAATCACTATGCATATATGTTTATCCCCATTTCTTCTCCCTCTTGCGTCTCCCTCCCACCCTCCCTATCCCACCCCTCTAGGTGGACACAAAGCACCGAGCTTATCTCCCTGTGCCATGTGGCTGCTTCCCACTGCCAGCATTGTTCTTAATGATGAGAAAATAGATGCTTTCCCCCTATGACCAGGAACAAAGCAAGGATGTCCCCTCTACTACTCCTATTCAATATTTTACTGGAAGTCCTAGATAATACAAAAAGATAAAAAAGGAAATAAAAGGTATACAGATTGGTAAGGAAGAAATAAAACTGTGTTTGCTCACAGATGACATGATTGTCTAGGTAGAGAGTCCCAAAGAATCGACACAAAAACTCCTAGAACTAATAAGCTATGATAGCAAGATTGTAAGATAAAAGGTCAACTGCTTTCCTGTATGTCAACAGTGAACAATTGGAATTTGAAATTAAAAACACAATACCATTTACCTTAGCACTGAAAAAAAGAGAAATGCTTAGGTATAAATCTAACAAAAAATATACAGAATCTATATGAGGAAAACTATAAAACTCTGATGAAAGAAATCATAGAAGAGCTAAATAAATGGAGAAATATTCCATGTTCCTGAATAGGAACACTTAATATTGTTAAGATATCAATTCTTCCCAACTTGATCTATAGATTCAATTTAGTCCCAATCAAAATCCCAGCAAGTTTTGTTTGTGTGTGTGGATATCAACAAATTTATTTTCAAGTTTATATAGAAAGGCAAAAGACTGAGAATAGCCAACTCAATGCTAAAAAAGAACAAATTTGGAGAACTGACAAGACTTTAATGCTACAGAAATCAAGATGGTGTGGTATTGACAAAAGAACAGACAAATAGATCAATGGAACAGAATAGAGAGTCCAAACATAGACCCATACAAAAAGACTCTTAAAACTCAACCATAAGAAAACAAACAACCTGATTGAAAAAAGGGGCAAGAGATTTGAACAGACACTTCACCAAAGGATTTATACAGATGGCCAATAAGCATATGAAGAGATACTCAACAGCATATGTCATTAGGGAACTGCAAATTAAAACAATAATGAAATACCAACACAAAACTATGAGAATGGCTAGAATACAAAACACTGACAATACCAAATGCCAGAGAGGATGCAGGGCAACAGGAACTCTCATTCATTGTGGATAGGAATGCAAAATGGTACAGCCACTTTGCAAGACAGTTTGGCAGTTTCTCACAAAGCTACACATAATCTGGCCATACAATCCAACAATTGTGCTCCTAGGTATTTCCCCAATTGAGATGAAATTATGTCCACAAAAGAACCTGCACACAAACATTTCTGATAGATTTAATCATAACTGTTAAAGACTAGAGGCAACCAAGATGTGCTTAAATATGTGAATGGATAAACAAACTGATATATCCATACAATACAATATAATATTATTTGGTGATGAAAAGAAATGAACTCTCAACCACAAAAAGACATGATGGAAAGTTAAATGCATATTGCTGTTAAAGAAGCCAGTCTGAAAAGGCTATATACTGTATGACTTTGGGAAAAGGCAATCTATAGAGATTCTAAAAAGATAAGTGATTGCCAGGAGTTCAGGGTGTTAGGGGTGGGATGAATAAGCGGAGCACAGTGGATTTTTAGTATAGTAAAATGATTCTGTGTGATACTGTAATGGTGGACACACGTCATTACACATTTGCCAAAGCTCATAGAAATGCACAACACAGAGAACCTTAATATAAACTATGGGCTTCAGTTAATAGTAATGTTATCCTATTGGTTCATTAATTGTAACAAATGTACCATATTAATGCAAGATGTTAATAATAGAAATTCTGTGTGTGTGTGTGTGTGTGTGTGTGTGTGTGTGTGGTGGGAGAGTATTTGGGAAGAGGGTATATGCAAACTCTCTGTACCATCTCCCCAATTTTTCTGTGAATCTAAAACCATTGTAAAAAATAAAGTCTATTTACTAAAAAACATAAATGTTTGAGAATAATTTTTAAAAATTTAAAAAGGATACGGGAAGAGGGAGGACTGAGACTAACTAGGTTTACACTCAATATCCAGCTACTGAAAGTCTTCATTTCTGTGCTTCCCTTTCAGATAGGGGTATAAATAAACTTGTTAGGTGGGACTTCCAGAAAAGCTCCTTAAAAGGAGGTCAGACAGCTGCATGTGCTGTTTTTGCTCTTCCCCACTCTGCTTGCTTCCTGACTGGAATAAGGAATATATGGCTGGAGCTTCAGCAGCCATTTTGGAGCATGAGACAATCTTTTTTTTTTTTTAATTTTTGAATTTTATTTAATTTATTCTTTTATACAGCAGGTTCTTATTAGTCATCAATTTTATACACATCAGTGTATACATGTCAATCCCAATCGCCCAATTCAGCACACCACCATCCCCACCCCTGGAGCATGAAGCAATCTTGAGGGTGGCAGCCACTGCTAAGGATGCCTGAGGAGAGTAATAGAGGGAGTCTGGATTCTTGATGAACATGGTGCTACCATGCCAACCCTGGCCTACTATGCCAGACTTCTTTTACATGAAAGAAATAAACTTATTTCTTGTTTAAGCTTCTGTTATTTGTATCTACATTACTAGCTAAACACAATTCCTACCTTATATACAAGATAATAAAACTTATTGTAATGCTATTATAATAAAACCATACATAGCATAGGAATAAATAATACAAGTGGAACCTAAGAAAGATTCCAGAAACAAATTCAAGTGGGTACTTAATATAAATTTAAAAAAATTTTATTTAGAGGGAGAAAGATGGCTTACTTAGTATATGGTGCTGGCAGAACTGACTATCCATCTGGAAGAAAACATGGTTACACTTCTACCCCACATTTTATGCAAAAATAAACTCCAGATGGATTAGAAGTCTAAATGTGAAATATAAAAATATTAGATACAAATGTGAGGAATTATTTATAAGACCATAAAGTAAAAAAGACCTTCTGAAGGAAAAGATAAAATCCAGAAACTCTAAGGGTCACTACCTGAAAGTAATAGTCATACATTACCTCTTAAAAGTGGACATATTTTTGTGTAGCAAAAGAAACTATAAACAAAATCAAATGACAGACTAAATATTTAAAATACAGATAACAGAGGACAAATGTTGCTAATGTACCTTAGCTCCTACAAACCAAATGAAAGAAGACAATCAGTCCAATTAAAATTTGACAAAGCATTCAACAGGCAATTCCAGAAAAAAAGGCAAATCATCAGCAATATGAAAAGATCCTCAGCCTCAATGGTGTTCAAGAAAATTCAAATTAGTACAATAAAGAACACAGCATTTTGATCCATTAGATTGTCAAAAATAAAAAATACTGGTGAGACTATCAATATGGGTTGTAATGCCAATTTCTACAGCCTTTCTGGAAAGTATTATAACAATATGTATTTTAAAATTCACATAGCCCTCAACCCAGCAATCCTATTTTTTGTAATCTCTCCTACAGAAAGATAACACCAGTACATAAAGAAATATGTTCAAGGAAATTTATTTATTTATTTAAAAATATGGAATGCTACATGAATTTGCGTGTCATCCTTGTGTTGGGGCCATGCTAATCTTTTCTGTATGGTTCCAGTTTTAGTATGTGTGCTGCTGAAGCTAGCACTCAAGGAAATTTATTGTGGCCTGGCTTTGTAGAGGCAAAAAGATGCACCTTACCTGAAGAAAAATAAGAATTTACCATGAGCTTTATCAGTAGAAGACAGTTGATACATTATGGTACCATGGAGTATTATGCAACTTTTGAAAGAACGAGTTAGATATGTCTGAATCAATGGACTTTTCAAGTTCTTAAATGTCTACTTGAGGACTGTGTTTACTTAGGCAACAGAAGAAACAATTTGTATTTCATCTATTACATAAGGAGTAACCTGTGGAAACTTGAGTTAATTGGCACCATATTTCTTTTTTTTTCAGTTTTTTTAAATTGAAGGATAGTTAATTTACAATGTTGTATTAGTTTCAAGTGTACAGAAAAGTGATTCAGTTATATATATATATATATATATATTCTTTTTCAGATTCTTTTCCATTATAGGTTATTACAAGATATTGAGTTTAGTTCCCTGTGCTATACAGTAGGTCCTTGTTGTTTACCTATTTTATATATAGTTGTAAGTGTATGTTAATCTCAAGCTCCTAATTTATCCCTCCTCACCCCCTTTCCCCTTTGGTAACCATGAGTTTGTTTTCTATGTCTGTGAGTCTATTTCTGTTTTGTGAATAAGTTCATTTGTATCATTTTTTTAGATTCCACATATAAGTGATATCATATGATATTTGTCTTTCTCTGGCTTACTTCACTTAATATGATAATCTCGAGGTCCATCCATGTTGCTACAAATGGCATTATTTCATTCTTTTACCATACTTCTGATATATTCCTGTGATGTTTTAGCATTCCTTACAGAGTGGCATCTCAGGCAACTGTCCAGCTGATCTATCTCTTTACTGGGCCCAAGATGCTAGTGATTTTAGATCTGACAATAGAGAAGTAGATCTATTGGAACAATCCTACCACAGGTAGCGTGATAAACCCTGGAAAGAACAAACAGAAACAGCAAGTACCTAAATGCTCTAGAGAGTAACAGGAAGCAGGCAGACACTGAGGGGAGTCAACATTTAGAAGGGAACAGCACTGGGTTTCTCAGTTTTATGGCTTTTTGCCAGAGAGCCGGCCCCAGTCTGTGCCCTGTGAGGTAGCTAAAATTCAGGTAGATTATACACAATCGAACTGGTTTTTTTTTTAATGAAATAAAGTTTAAAAAAAATTTATAATAGATACGGTTACAAGGAGGCTTAGACAGGCTTAATTTAATAGGCATAAATGACGGTTTAATTTCCCCCCAAATCAACAGGCTCAGCTAATATGTTTGCAGCATTTCACTCTTGCTCTGTATCCACAAGTTTATTTCATCTATCAGCTTCTTTTTGGTGGAGGCAAGCATGCATTGATTTATCTGTTATGCAGCAGTTGTTTATGAGAAGCCCTTATAGGAGCCGTGAGTAGTTATAGACTTTACTATTAGTAGAATCAAATAGATAGCAAATATTTTGCTCTCTGCCACTGATCAAGAATAAAAAATCAGGGAACAGAAATGTCATGCTATAATTTCTGATAGACTATTAAATATTTAGAAAAGTGTATTAAAAATAGAGTTTACATATTTAAGGATAGAGTCACAAATCGTGCATGTACGTGAAATGGATTAAACTACTGGCAGATTGCTGTTAAATAAGAGCTCAGATTCTTAGATCAAGTGCAGTATATACCAACAGTTTCAACTGCCTATTAATAAACAATATCCACATAACAGAGTTCATCGATATTTGGTAGTAGAGGTACAGTCAAACTGTTCTGAAGACTCAAAGGATACAGCAGCTGGAAAGGAAGGGGCATTGTCTCAGAAAGGAGAGAGCAAGAGAGGGGAGCTCCAAACCCTACCCAAACCTCTGCTGACTTTTTTTTTTCTTAATTTAGCCAATGCTCCAAATTACTATGTGATGACACCTTTGACCCTATAGACCATCTACCAAGACAATATTAGTTGGCAAAAGAGATGATTTTAGATGGTACATGGACAGTGCATTAAATGACATTTAATTACATAATGAGAAAATTATTCTCTTCAATTCTCTTTTCGTCCTTGAAGTTAAATCAAACAGAAAGTTTCATTCTGGTGCGGGTGTGACTTGAACCCCTAATATCTGCTAATCTCCCTTTTCAACAGGGAGTTGGCTACAGGCTAAGGACCTTCCAGCATTTGTGTTTTCTTGATTTTATGGCAAGGGATATTGTTTTTCCATTTATGGTATTCATATAGGCTTTCATTTGAAAATAAACTTAAGTAAACAAATGACTCAAATAAAGTATTAAAAGTAAACAAAGCAGGTGAAATGCAGCCATGACAATATTTGTGATGGTGTTTTCACACGATTGAAGTTTGGGAAACACTGTACTGATTCTTCTATTTTGAAACTTACTTTAAAACAATGGTTTTGGCAAACATTGAGATACTTTGTGCTCTTATCACAAAAATTCTCAACTTCCCTTCCTAGGCTGGGGACTCACCTGGGATGGAGTTTTCATCAAGTCATACAGAAGGGAGAAAAATAATATAATGTGGTGAATTTTTAACAACACCGCATATATTCAATTAAAATTTTTTTTTCTGAAATCATACTGTTTCTACTTTTTTGGTGTTAAAATCTCCTTCCTTCCTTGTGAAATGATGGTGATAATATTGATAGATTTTGTTTTGCTTTTTAATGTCCTTACCTAAAAAAATTTTTAAGATTGGAAACAAAAAAATTGTACTGATCCAGAAAACACAACGTTTGGGTGCATTGCTCATGTCTCTCTTTTCACGGTATGATTCTTCTCAGTCACCTAGCAGACTTGAATATTTCAGGAAGGGTGATAGGGTCTGCTAACGCTTGAACTGTACCTATATGTGGCAGACTCTGTGCAGCCCAGCTGAGGGTAAAAGAACTGGACAGAGAGTTCTGCTGCTGCTCACCACAATGGAGAAGACAGAGCTGGCCGTTTGAGTCCAGCCAAAATAACTCCCTACTTTAGAAAAACACTTTTCAGAGGCAGAATAGAACTCAGAGTCTCTACAAGTATCTTTTACAATGTCTAGGGTACCATCCAGTATTACTACGTACATGAAGAAATAGGAAAATGGGATCCCCATCAGGAGAAAAGGCAGTCAGTGAAAACTGACCCCAAGATGTAGTACATGTTGAAATTAGCAGAAAAGAGTTTTCAAACAGCTATTATAACTATATTCAAGGATGTAAAGAAAGGCACACTCAAAGTGATTGAACAAAGAGAAACTATCAGCAGAAAATTGGAAATTTTAATAAAGAACCAAATTGAAATGCAAGCATTTTGGAGACAACAGCAGAAAGAATAAACGCAAGTAGTTGCATTTCCCCCTTTCCTGATTACTTGCATTTATTAGCATTAAACGCATTTTGGAGACAACAGCAGAAAGAGTCAGTGAACTGACTATAGATCAATAGGAATTATTCAATCTGAAGAAAAAAGACTGAAAAATAAAGTGAACAAACACTTAAGTGCCTATGGGATAATACCAACAGGTCTAACACATGTGTTAATGGAATCCCAGAAGAGAAGAAAAAAAAAAATGAGGCAGAAAAAATATTTAAAGAAATAATGGATGAAATTTCCCCAAATTTGGTGAGACACATAAAATTACAGGCTCAGGAAGCTTAGTTGACCTCAAGCAGAATAAATACAAATAAGACCACACCTGAGCTTATTATAGTCAAGCTGCTGAAAACCAAAGATAAAGAGAAAATATGTAATTTAAGGTAATTATTAATATGATGTAATGTAATTATTACATTTAATGTACTTAATATTAATGTAATTATTAATATGTAGTTCTACCATTTTGTTATTTATTTACTGTTTGTCCCCTCTGTATTTTGCTCTTCTGTTCCTCCTTTCCTGACTACTTGCATTTATTAGCTATACTTAAGGATTCCTTTCCAATTTATTTATTGACTATTTAGCCATACATTTAAAAATTAACTTTTAGGGGCTGTTCTAGGGATGAAAATATACTGTGCATTCTTAATTTTTTACAGTCTGCTTAGAGTTGATATTTTACTGCATCTCATAAAATTTAAGAAATTTGCCACTATTTAGAACCATTTACTCTCCCCTCAGCCCCTTACTTTATGTTATAGTTGTCATAAAGATAGCATCTACATGTTTGTAATATGTATATCCATCCACAAGCAGAATCTGCTTTCTGACCATAATGGATCTAAATTAGAAATCAACAACAATAAGATAGCTTAAAAACACCCAAATATTTGGAGAAGAACTCACTTTTAAATTACCCATGGCTCAAAGAAGAAATTACAGGAGACATTAGAAAATACTTTGTACTGGGGCTTCCCTGGTGGTGCAGTGGTTGAGCGGCTGCCTGCCGACGCAGGGGACACGGGTTCTTGTCCCGGTCCAGGAAGATCCCACATGCCGCGGAGTGGCTGGGCCCGTGAGCCATGGCTGATGAGCCTGCGCGTCCGGAGCCTGTGCTCTGCAACTGGAGAGGCCACAGCAGTGAGAGGCCTGCGTACCGCAAAAAAAAAAAAAAAGAAAAAGAAAATACTTTGTACTAAATTATAATGAAAATAGAACATATAAACATCTGGGAGATGCAGCTAAAGTACTGAATGGGGGAAATTTATAGCTTTAAATGTTTATATTATACAAGATGAATGGCCTAAACTCATACTAAATCCACAGACACCCCAAAACACACCACTGGACATGGCCCTGCCCACCAGAGGGACAAGATCCAGCCCCACCAACCAGAATACAGTCTCCAGTGCCCTCCCACCAGAAAGCCTACACAAGCCACCAAACCAACCTCACCCACTGGGGGCAGACACCAGAAGTAGGAACTACAAAACTGGAGCCTGAGTAAAGAAGAACCCAAACACAGTAAGTTAAACAAAGTGGGAAGACAGAGAAAGATGCAGCAGATGAAGGAGCAAAGCAAAAACCCACCAGACCAAACAGCTAAGGAGGAAATAGGCAGTCTTCCTGAAAATGAATTCAGAGTAATGATAGTAAATATGATCCAAAATCTTGGAAATAGAATGGAGAAAATACAAGAAATGTTTAACAAGGACCTAGAAGAACTGAAGAGCTAACAAACAATGATGAACAACACAATAAATGAAATTAAAAATACTCTTGAAGGAATCAATAGCAGAATAAGTGAGGCAGAAGAACGGACAAGTGACCTGGAAGATAGAGTAGTGGAAATAACTGCTGCAGAGCAGAATAAAGAAAAAAGAATGAAAAGAATTGAAGACAGTCTCAGAGACCTCTGGGACAATATTAAAAGAACCAACATTCGAATTATAGGGGTCCCAGAAGAAGAGAAAAAGAAAGGGTCTGAGAAAATATTTGCAGAGATTATAGTCGAAAACTTCCCTAACGTGGGAAAGGAAATAGTCAATCAAGTGCAGGAAGTGCAGAGTCCCATACAGGGTAAATCCAAGGAGAAACATGCAAAGACACACATTAATCAAACTATCAAAAATTAAATACAAAGAAGCATATTAAAAGCATCAAGGGAAAAGCAACAAATAACATACAGGGAATCCCCGTAAGGTTATCAGATGATTTTTCAGCAGAATCTCTGCAGGGCAGAAGGGAGTAGCAAGGCTTATTTAAAGTGATGAAAGGGAAAAACCTACAACCAAGATCACTCTACCCAGCAAGGATATCATTCAGATTCGACAGAGAAATTAAAATCTTTACAGACAAGCAAAAGTTAAGAGAATTCAGCAACACCAAACCAGCTTTACAACAAATGCTAAAGGAACTTCTCTAGGCAGAAACACAAGAGAAGGAAAAGACTTACAATAACAAACCCAAAACAATTAAGAAAATGGTAATAGGAACATACATATCGATAATTACCTTAAATGTAAATGGATTAAGTGCTCCAACCAAAAGAGATAGACTGGCTGAATGGATACAAAAACAAGACCTATATATACATGCTGTCTACAAGAGACCCACATCAGACCTAAGGACACATACAAACTGAAAGTGAGGGGATGGAAAAAGATATTCCATGTAAATGGAAATCAAAAGAAAGCTGGAGTAGCAATGCTCATACCAGATAAAATAGACTTTAAAACAAAGACTATTACAAGAGACAAAGAAGGACACTACATAATGATCAAGGGATCAATCCAAGAAGAAGATATAATAATTGTAAATATTTATGCACCCAACATAGGAGCACCTCAATATATAAGGCAAATGCTAACAGCCATAAAAGGGGAAATTGACAGTAACACAATCATAGTAGGGGACTTTAACACTCCACTTTCACCATTGGACAGATCATCCAAAATTAAAATAAATAAGGAAACCGAAGCTTTAAATGACACATTAAACAAGATGGACTTAATTGATATTTATAGGACATTCCATCCAAAAACAACAGAATACACTTTCTTTTCAAGTGCTCATGGAACATTCTCAAGGATAGATCATATCTTGGGTCACAAATCAAGCCTTGGTAAATTTAAGAAAATTGAAATCGTATCAAGTATCTTTTCCAACCACAACGCTATGAGAATAGATACCAACTACAGGCAAAAAACTGTAAAAAATACAAACACATGGAGGCTAAATAGTATGCTACTCAATAACCAAGAGATCACTGAAGAAATCAAACAGGAAATAAAAAAATACCTAGAAACAGGGCTTCCCTGGTGGCGCAGTGGTTGAGAGTCTGCCTGCCGATGCAGGGGAAGCGGGTTTGGGCCTCGGTCTGGGAGGATTCCACAGGGCGGCTAGGCCCATGAGCCGTGGCCACTGAGCCTGTGTGTCCGGAGCCTGTGCTCCACAGTGGGAGAGGCCACAACAGTGAGAGGCCCGTGTACCACAAAAAAAAAAAAAAAAAAAAAAAAACCCTAGAAACAAATGACAATGAAAGCACAATGACCCAAAACCTATGGGATGCAGCAAAAGCAGTTCTAAGAGGGAAGTTTATAGCTATACAATACTACCTCAAGAAACAAGAAAAATCTCAAATAAACAACCTAACCTTACACCTAAAGCAATTAGAGAAAGAAGAACAAAAAAACCCCAAAGTTAGCAGAAGGAAAGAAATCATAAAGATCAGATCAGAAATAAATGAAGAAGAAAAGATGAAACAATAGCAAAGATCAATAAAACTAAAAGCTGGTTCTTTCAAATTTGGGTTATTTCTTGAGACGTGGATGGACCTAGAGTCTGTCATACAGAGTGAAGTAAGTCAGAAAGAGAAAAACAAATATCGTACATTAACGCATATATGTGGAACCTAGAAAAATGGTACAGATGAACTGGTTTGCAGGGCAGAAATTGAGACACAGATGTAGAGAACAAACGTATGGACACCAAGGGGGGAAAGTGGGGGGGGGGGGGCCGGTGGTGGTGGTGGTGGTGTGATGAATTGGGCGATTGGGATTGACATGTATACACTGATGTGTATAAAACTGATGACTAATAAGAACATGCTATATAAAAATAAATAAATAAAAGCTGGTTCTTTGAGAAGATAAACAAAATTGATAAACCATTAGCCAGACTCATCAAGAAAAAAGGGAGAAGAGTCAAATCAACAGAATTAGAAATGAAAAAGGAGAAGTAACAACTGACATTGCAGAAATAGAAAGGATCATGAGAGATTACTGCAAGCAACTATATGCCAATAAAATGGACAACCTGGAAGAAATGGACAAATTCCTACAGAAGCACAACCTTCTGAGACTGAACCAGGAAGAAACAGAAAATATGAACAGACCAATCACAAGCACTGAAATTGAAACTGTGATTAAAAATCTTCCAACAAACAAAAGCCCAGGACCAGATGGCTTCACAGGCGAATTCTATCAAACATTTAGAGAAGAGCTAACACCTATCCTTCTCAAACTCTTCCAAAATATAGCAGAGGGAGGAACACTCCCAAACTCATTCTACAAGGCAGCCATCACCCTGATACCAAAACCATACAAAGATGTCACAAAAAAAGAAAACTACAGGCCAATATCACTGATGAACACAGATGCAAAAATCCTCAACAAAATACTAGCAAACAGAATCCAACAGCACATTAAAAGGATCATACACCATGATCAAGTGGGGTTTATCCCAGAAATGCAAGGATTCTTCAATATATGCAAATCAATCAGCATGATACACCATATTAACGAATTGAAGGATAAAAACCATATGATCATCTCAATAGATGCAGAAAAAGCTTTCAACAAAATTCAACACCCATTTATGATAAAAACCCTGCAGAAAGTGGTCATAGAGGGAACTTACCTCATCATAATAAAGGCCATATATGACAAACCCATAGCCAACATCATTCTCAATGGTGAAAAACTGAAACCATTTCCTCTAAGATCAGGAACAAGAGAAGGGTGCCCACTCTCACCACTATTATTCAACATAGATATGGAAGTTTTAGCCACGGCAATCAGAGAAGAAAAGGAAATAAAAGGAATCCAAATCAGAAAAAAAGAAGTAAAATTATCAGTGTTTGCAGATGACATGGTACTATATGTAGAGAATCCTTAAGATGTTACTAGAAAGCTACTAGAGCTAATCAATGAATTTGGTAATGTAGCAGGATACAAAATTAATGCACAGAAATCTCTTGCATTCCCATACACTAAAAATGAAAAATCTGAAAGAGAAATTAAGGAAACACTCCCATTTACCATTCCAGGCAAAAGAATAAAATATCTAGGAATAAACTTACCTAAGGAGACAAAAGACCTGAATGCAGAAAACTATGAGACCCTGATGAAAGAAATCAAAGACGATACAAACCGAGGAGAGATATACCATGTTCTTGGATTGGAAGAATCAACATTGTGAAAATGGCTGTACTATCCAAAACAATGTACAGATTCGATGCAATCCCTATCAAACTACCAATGGCATTTTCCCCAGAACTAGAACAAAAAATGTTACAATTTGTATGGAAACACAAAAAACCCTGAATAGCCAAAGCTATCCTGAGAAAGAAAAACGGAGTTGGAGTCGTCAGGCTCCTTGACTTCAGACTGTACTACAAAGCTACAGCAATCAAGACAGTATGGTACTGGCACAAAAACAGACATATAGATCAATGGAACAGGATAGAAAGTCCAGAGATAAACCCATGCACATATGGTAACCTTATCTTTGATAAAGGAGCCAAGAATATACAATGGAGAAAAGACAGCCTCTTCAATAAGTGGTGCTGGGAAAACTGGACAACTACATGTAAAAGAATGAAATTAGAACACCTCCTAACAAAAATAAACTCAAACTGGATTAAAGACCTAAATGTAAGGCCAGACAGCATAAAACTCTTAGAGGAAAACATAGGCAGAACACTCTATGACATAAATCACAGCAAGATCCTTTTTGGTCCACCTCCTAGAGTAATGGAAATAAAAACAAAAATAAACAAATGGGACCTAATGAAACTTAAAAGCTTTTGCATAGCAAAGGAAACCATAAAGACGACAAAAAGACAGCCCTCAAAATGGGAGAAAATATTTGCAAATGAAGCAACTGACAAGGGATTAATCTCCAAAATATACAAGTAGCTCACGCAGCCCAATATCAAAATAACAAACAACCCAATCCAAAAATGGGTGGAAGACCTAAATAGACATTTCTGCAAAGAACATATACAGATTGCCAACAAACACAAAAAAGAATGCTCAACATCATTAATCATTAGAGAAATGCAAATCAGAGCTACAATGAGATATCATCTCACCCCAGTCAGAATGGCCATCATCAAAAAATCTACAAACAATAAATGCTGGCAAGGGTGTGGAGAAAAGGGAATGCTTTTGCACTGTTGGTGGGAATGTAAATTGATACAGCCACTATGGAAAACAGTATGGTGGTTCCTTAAAAACCTAAAAATAGAACTACCATATGACCCAGCAATCCTGCTACTGGGCATATACCCTGAGAAAACCATAATTCAAAAAGAGACATGTACCACAATAGTCAGGTCATGGAAGCAACCTAAATGTACATCAACAGATGAATGGATAAAGAAGATGTGGCACATATATATATAATGGAGTGTTACTCAGGTATAAAAAGAAATGAAATTGAGTTATTTGTAGTGAGGTGGATGGACCTAGAGTCTGTCATACAGAGTGAAGTAAGTCAGAAAGAGAGAAACAAATACCGTGTGCTAACACATATATATGGAATCTAAAAAAAAAAAAAAAAAAGTTTCTGAAGAACCTAGGGGCAGGACAGGAATAAAGATGCAGATGTAGAGAATGGACTTGAGGACGTGGGGAGGGGGGAAGGGTAAGCTGGGATGAAGTAAGAGAGTGGCATGGACATATATACACCACCAAATGTAAAATATATAGCTAGTGGTAAGCAGCCACATAGCACAGGGAGATCAGCTCAGTGCTTTGTGACCACCTAGAGGGGTGGGATAGGGAGGATGGGAGGGAGGCACAAGAGGGAGGGGATGTGGGGATATACATATACAAGTAGCTGATTCACTTTGTTGTGTGGCAGAAACTAACACAACATTGTAAAGCAGTTATACTCTAATAAAAATGTAAAAAACAAATAGTGACTCCAGAAAAAAAAGATGGCCGAATGTTCAACCTTAGGAAACTAGATAAGAGCAAAGGGAACCCAAGGTAAATAGGAGGAAGGAAATAATAAAGAGCCCAAACCATGAAGTAGAAAACAAATGACAGAAAAATTAAAAGCAAAAGCTGGTTCTTTGGAAAGACCAATAAAATAGAGGGGCTATCATTACAAATCCTACAGACATTAAAAGGATAATAAGGAAATATGAGTGACTTCATATCTATAAACTTTTAAAACTTAAATGGACAAATTCCTTGAAAAATACAATTTACCAATACTGCACAAGACGAAATGTGAAACATGAATAGCCCTATGTCTTTTGAGGAAATTGAACTGGCTAGCTAAACCTGACATAAGAAAATTTAGGCTTGGATAGTTTTAGTGGTTAATTCTATTAAACATTTAAGAAAGAAATAATACCAGTTGTTCTCTATTAGAAAATAGAGGGGAAAGGAATACTTCCAAACTTGTTTTATGGGGCCAGATTAACCCTGATACTAAAAACTAATAAAGACATTACAAAAAAGAAAATTATAGACCAGTATCCCCCATGAATATAGATGCAAAAATCCTTAACAAAATATTAGTAAATTGGCAACATATAAAAAGGATGATACATCATGACCAAGTGGGGCTTATCCGAGGCCTTCGAGGTTGATTTAACTGTCTAGGAGCTTATGGTAGATTTATGGGAAAGAACTACAAAATTGAACCATCAGATTAAGGAAAGAATTTTCTACAGTTGCTTTCTTTTACTAATAGGGGAAAAAAATAAGTGGTCAGATATAGCTAAAAACCACCAGACTAGGAATCAACACTAGAATTCTAATCCTGGTTCTGCCTCCAACTCAATGTATGATATTAGAAATGTCACTTTGCCTCTCTTGGCCTTAGTTTCCACATGGGTCCAATAATGACCTCTTAGGGTCTTTTCCAGCCTTAACATTCTAAGAGTGTATGAGACCAAGTCCTAAACTTTTTATCACAGCTGCCTAAACTTTCTGCTTCAGCACCTCAGACGGAAGAAGTAGAAAACGTGCAAGATATGCTTTCATGCACAAGTGAAGGCACCATCTGTGTGAGATTTGAAGTGCCAAGGACTCAAGGGGGACCCCTCACTTGAGAGCACCCAAGTATCCTCAGTATGTAGTTTTAATTTACTCTCTGAAGTCATCCGTTATGTCATTGTGCCATGGAAAGACCATGGACATTGGGTTTAGACTGAGTTGGGTTTGAATCATAGTTCTACTAACTGTTGAATGACCCTGAAAAAACTAACATCTTTGAATCTTAGTTTCTTTATCTCTGAAGTGGAGATAACACCTATGATTCAGAATTATTGTGAGGATTAAACTGAGATAGCATAAGAAAATTCATGAATTATAGTTGATGCTCAATAAATGTTAGCTTCAATTCCCATATCAGTAAAGAATTAAGTTTGGTTACATATAGCAGAATACACAAATAATCATGGCTCTAGCAAGACAGAGATGTTTATTTCTCTTTCATGTAAAAGAATTCGAGGGGCTTCCCTGGTGGCGCAGTGGTTGAGAATCTGCCTGCCGATGCAGGGGACATGGGTTTGAGCCCTGGTCTGGGAAGATCCCACATGCCACGGAGCAACTGAGCCCGTGAGCCACAACTACTGAGCCTGCGTGTCTGGAGCCTGTGCTATGCAACAAGAGTGTCCACAATAGTGAGAGGCCCGCGCACCGCGATGAAGAGTGGCCCCCACTTGCCGCAACTGGAGAAAGCCCTCACACAGAAACGAAGACACAACACAGCCAAATATAAAAAAATAAATAAATAAAAATTTAAAAAAAAAAAAAAAAAAAAAAAAAAAGAATTCGAATATGGGAACCCTGGATTTCATATGGAAGCTCCATGGTCAGTAGGGAACTAGATTCTGCCCATCTTTGTTCTCTACTGTCCTTACTGTGTGGCTTCCATTCACGAGGTCACCTCAAAATCCAAGAAGGCTGTTGGATCTCCAGCCATCCATTCACATTCCAAGAAGGCACTAAAAGAGAGAGAGAAAGGCAAAAGGGATATCTGGCAGCAGAATTAAGCACCGTAGAGAATGTTTTTTTGGATGCCCAGCTAATGACTTCCAGTTACATCTTGTCAGCCTCCTCCTCATCTCAGCATCTTGTTGCAACAGAGGCTGGGGAGTGGAATCTTTTAGTGGGGCACATTGCTGCCTCCAGATAAAACTGTGATCTTGTTACTAAGGACAACAGATATTGGGTGTGCAACCAGCAATCTCTACAACACTCCTTTTTCCTGTTACTAAGGTCACTTTTGGTTTGGAGATCATGGAATTGGCATGGAATAGCTGGTGTGGCTTCTGAATCACAACGCACGACAAGAGAGTCAGCTCTTGTGTAGCACATGGATTTGAATTCAAAATCTAGCTTTGACACTTACTAAATAAGTGACCATGGATCACGCAAATTACCTTTTTGGAGACTTAGTTCCTTCCCCTGTAAAATGGGATCATAATAATATGCCTACCTCACAGGTTTCAGGTAAAGATTCATGAAAGCTGAATAAGTGACAGCACTCTGAGCAGAGTTGGCTACAGCAGATGCCCAACATTTCGTTTCTCTGAACCTGAGGTCCAGCCTGGAAATGGGCACTGCCATTGCTCAAAATGGGCCAAGGAGACAAGTGGCAGAAACTTTATGGGGAGTGGCCCTTTTGGTAGGTAGGGAAGGAAGCTTGCAAGAGGGCTAGGCTTCTAGGTTTTGTCTGCGAAGCTACTTGTAATTGCAGAAAACTATCAATATAAGTTCTATTAAAGAACAGTATAGGGCTGTGACAGTGCATTGATAGGGGGCTAGGGGTGGGTAGCAGGTATGGCTAACCTGGTGTGGAGGCCAGAGAAATCCTGAACATGGAGAACGGGTATAAGGTAGATCAGGTAGCAGGCTCATCTCCTATTTCAGAATTCCAGGTCTGTGGTAGGCAGAGTAATGCCCCCTCCAAAGATGTCCACATCCTAACCCCCTAGATCCTGTGAATACGTTGTTACACAGCAAAGAAGGACTAAGGTTGTAGGTGATATTAAGATTGCTAGTCAGCTGAACTTAAAGAGGCTTTCCTGGATCATCTGTGTGGGACCAATGTAATCGCTAGAGCCTTTAAAAGTGGAAGGCAGAGGAGACAGTCAGAGAGAGATCTGATGAGGGAAGCAGGGTCAGAAAGATGTTATGTTGCTGGCTTTGAACATGGGGGTGGGGCATGAATCAAGAAATGTGTGTAATTTTCTCTAGAAGCTGAAAAAGGCAAGGAAATGGATTCTCTTCTAGAGCCTCCAGAAAGGAACCAAACCATGACGACACCTTGATTTTAGCCCAGTGTGACTCATGTTGACTTCTGAAATACAGAACAGTGAGAGAAATTTGTGTTATTTTAGACCACTAAGTTTTGTAGTAATTTTTGTTATGGCAACAGTAGAAAACTAGTTGTCGGCCTGAACCCTGATATTTCCACTTTAAAATACATTTCATTCCTTTCCACCTGCGCTGGAACCCTATCTTTCCGTCATCTCTGCTCTCTGGACCCATCCCCTGGACCTGCATCGTGGAGGATTCCAAGGTCACAGAGCTATTCAGATCCATTAGAGGAGCAGCAAAGGGAGAAGGACAAGAAGCCGGCAGGTGAGTGCGAGAGTTAAGGGAGACCTCTAGCTCTGGACTGAGACAGGCGTGGTATGGAACCTCGGGGAGCATTTACTCTGTGGAAGTCTGAGCAAGGGATTTGGTTTGTCTCTTCAGCGCTAACTTGAAGATGGTGATAGGTGCTACCTCAAAGGCATAAAAAGCAATGATAACTATACCATGCATTTATCATAAGAGATTATCATTAACGTTCATGTGCCATCAGGAGACCAGGTCCAGGGAATTCAGGCAGGTCACTGGAGGGTAATCAAGGGCAACGCCAAGCACCCAGGGCCAGGTGCCAGGGAAGGTGCCTCTTCCCCTTCCTGCCCCCTCCCTTTCCTGCCGGGGCAGCGGCTCAGGGAGAAAGCCCCAGGAGATGGGGAGATGGCTTGGCCAGCTGTGCTCAGCCCCCGCCCCAGGTCACAGAGGCCGGGCAGCTAACCCTTCTCCCTCCTTCCTCTCTCAACGCTCCCTCTACCTCAGGTTGCCCTTTGGTGGCCCATCCGGATGTTTTCACGAGGAGTAGACGCACGAAGACCCCTGCTTCCTACCTACTCTGAGTGAGCGATGGGGGGAGCGGGGGCCGCGCGGGGAGCTGGCCGACGGCCGGCCGGTGGCGGGGCGCGAGGGGCGGGGCGGTGTTCTCACTTCCCCTCCCCAACGGCCTGGGGTGCAGGTGCCGCGGGCCGAGCCCCGCCGGCGGGGCGGGCCCTGTGGACACGCCCTCGCGGCAAGTCCTCGCTGCCCGGCGGGAGGAAGCGCCAGAGCGGCGGCTGGTGCTGCGCGGAGCCGGGCGCCCCTCCCGTTCCGCGCCAGGGACGCCGCCGGGCCCGCTCCGGCCCCGGGCCCCGCGCGCAGCGAGCCGGGCACGGAGGACTGCGGCCGGCGGCATGGCAGCCTCAGGTGCGTAGGCCGGGCTCTCCTCAGCCTCCCCGCCGCGCGCCCTCTCGCCCGCCGCCTCTTGCCGTACGCTGTACCCTTTCGAATCCGGCTGCTTCCTCGGCGTAGCATCTGTGTTCTTTCTGTTCTTTCCTCTGTTCCTTGTCGCAAACTTCCCACCCCAACTTTCTCACGTTTCCCTTCCCAGCCTGTTGCGCGATTTTCTTCAGCCCCTGCCCGACCTTCCCCTGTCCCCCGTCTTCTAAGTCTCCTTTTCTCCCTCCAGCACTGGCCCGAGCTTCTGAGGGTCGATCTCCCTGTTGTACTAACTCTGTGAGCCGAGAGTCAAGTTTAAATTAGGTGGAGAGCCGACTTACCTCTCGGCCGGTGAAATGCTTCTCTTCGGGTCCCATCGGGCCAATAGGGGGAGCTCAGACAGTCCGAGGTTGGAGATGGGCCCTTGGGCCACCTTCCTATGCCAGCTTCCTCTACCCTCCTGGGCTTTGTTTTTGTCTAGAATTTCCATTGGACTCTAGGAACACCATTCCTTTAGCTTTACTTTTCTTATGTCCTTTGCAGAACTTTGGGAACTGGGGAGAGGTGGAGGTGACTGGGTAATCGACCCATCAAAAGGTGCCAAGAGTCTCTTCCCATTAGCCCTGGGTTCCCTTCTGGTTCATGGGCGTGTACACTTGGCAAGTCACTCACTCACTGAGATACAGGACAAACACGGCGATGATGATGAGAATAGAGACAATTAATGAGCACTAACTATACAATTTAATAGACAATGTGCACCTAAATATATCCTCAGTGGTGATCAGGACACCCTAATCTGTGCTCTCAAGGAGTTTATAGTCTGTGAAGGCAAGCAATAAGTAAACAGGGAATTACTAGATGAGAAGATTAGAGTTACCATGTTTGCAAATGGGTTTACTTGTATTTCCCCATCCCATCTTATGATGTTATAGTAGAGATAACATGTGGAAACAGGATGTAAAAGCTTCTTGAAAAATAAAATATAGTTGGCTGGGAGAAGGTGCTGTTCTTGGAGAAATTGTGGGCAGATGCTAGAATGAAGAGCCAGCTCTCCCCAGATCCCCTGAGCCTTCTAATGGTGCTTTGGAAGAAAAGGCCAGTGGAGACAGTTGTTAGATTTGGTGATGCAGGCTCATTATTTACGAGAAGTGGGAAGGTAGCTAACCTTAGCCTCCTGGCTCTCTACCTGGGCTCTGGAGGTTAGAAGAACCTGTACTGTGAATAAGGTAATAGTAGGTTCATAGTCCACACATTCTATTCGGAAGCCAATGCAGAGTTATCTAGAGGGAATCAATTCATTCAACAAATACGGGGCTTCCCTGGTGGTGCAGTGGTTAAGAATCTGCCTGCCAGTGCAGGGGACACGGGTTTGAGCCCTGGTTCGGGAAGATTCCACATGCCACGGAGCAACTAAGCCCGAGCACCACAACTACTGAGCCTGCGCTCTAGAGCCTGCGAGCCACAACTACTGAGCCTGCGTGCCACAAGTACTGAAGCCCACGTGCCTGGAGCCCGTGCTCCGCAACAAGAGAAGCCACCACAATGAGAAGCCCACGCACCGCAACTGAGAGTAGCCCCCGCTCGCCACAACTAGAGAAAGCCTGCACACGGCAACGAAGACCCGATGGAGCCAAAAATAAATAAATTAAAAAGCAGAAACAAACCAAATACAGTCACAGTTCTAGGTGTCAGGTGTATATTTAGTAAGTAAAACAGACATAAGCCATGACCCCATGGGGCTTATGCAGCAGTGGGGGAAGGCAGGCAATACAGTTAATAAGGAAAGTACACGATATGATAAGTGCAGTGGAAAAACAGTAAAGGGGTAAAGTGGGTTGGGGTTATACTTTTAAAGGAGGCAGCCAGATCAGGCCTCACAGAGAAAGGGGCATTGAGCAAAGACCTGAAGGAGGGCGGGGGAGGAGTCATGTCGGGGAAGAGTGCTCTAGTCAGGGGAACAATAAATGGGTGCACGTGATGTATTTATGGAACAGGGAGCAGGCCACAGTGGCCACAGTAGGTGGTTGATTGAGGAGAAGTAGGAGATAACGTCAGTGAAGCTTCCACCTCCTCCCATTGCTAGGAACAGGCCCTGGGCTGTTAAGTCCAGGAAACAGCATACTTTGGGCAGAGGAGGCAGAGAAAACCACCCTGGTCCAGTGTCCTATGTGCACCGCCCCCCAGTGGGCGTGGCCAAAGGGGCTAGAAGGGTGTGCTCCTATTCAGAAGGGAATTCACGCCTGGTGGCCAAACCTGGGGCTCTTTATGGGCTCTGTAGTGGCTTTGCAGATGTCTGTAACGGGTTAGAGCTGTCAAACCTGCTTGACATAAACGTCCTCTGTGGTGAGTCGCCACTCCAGGGGCTGCAAGTGGGAGTTGGGCCTCTGGAGTCCCCGGGACTCCCTGAGGTCTGGAAGTACCAGGACCCACGGTGGCAGGTCACAGTGGTGACAGTGGTGAGAGTGTCTCTTGCCAAAATGCTGTAGGCTCTGGAGTCATCCAGGCCACTCTTTGTGGTTTTCCTCTTCTTCTCTTCCTTTGCCTCTTTTTTCCCTTCCCCGTCCCCTCCCCTCCCCCTCCCCCTCTCCCCTCCCCCTCCCCCTCTCCCCTCCCCCTCCCCCTCTCCCCTCCCCCTCCCCCTCTCCCCTCCCCCTCCCCCTCTCCCCTCCCCCTCCCCCTCTCCCCTCCCCCTCCCCTCCCCTCCCCCTCCTCCCTCCCTCCTCCCCTCCCCCTTCCCTCCCCTCCCTCCCCCTTCCCTCCCCCTCCCCCTCCCCTGCCCTCCCCCTGCCCTCCCCTCCCCCTTCCCTCCCCTCCCTCCCCCTTCCCTCCCCCTCCCCCTCCCCCTGCCCTCCCCCTGCCCTCCCCTCCCCCTGCCCTCCCCCTCCCCTCCCCTCCCTCTCCCCTCCCCTCCCCCTCCTCCCTCCCTCCTCCCCTCCCCCTCCCTCCTCCCCCTCCCCCTCTCCCTCCTTCCCCTCCTTCATCTTTTTTTTTTTTTTTTTTTTGTGGTACGCTGGCCTCTCACTGCTGTGGCCTCTCCCGTTGCGGAGCACAGGCTCCAGACGCACAGGCTCAGCAGCCATGGCCCACAGGCCCAGCCGCTCCACAGCATGTGGTATCTTCCCGGACCAGGGCACAAACCCATATCCCCTGCATCGGCAGGCAGACTCTCAACCACTGTGCCACCAGGGAAGCCCTCATCTTCTTTTAAATAGTTTTATTGAGATGTATTTCGCATACCATACAATTCATCCATTAAAGTATACAATTCAGTGGTTTTTAGTATCCTCACAGGTATGTGCAACCATCATCACAGTCAATTTTAGAACATTTTCATCACCTCAAAAAGAAACTCCGTGTGCTTTAGCCATCACCCCCTCATTCCCTCCTTCTCCCTAGCCCTAAGTTCTACTTTCTGTCTCTGTAGATTTCCCTACTCTGGACTTTCATATAAGTGGGATCATATAGTATGTGACTAACTTCTTTTGTAGCATAATGTTTTCAGGGTTCAAATCCCCTTCCACTGAAGGGTAAGCATTAGTCTTTTGTTTTTTGAAAGGCGTATTTGCTTGTGGAAATCAAGGAGAATCTTGGCTCCCTGTCTTTGAAAGAACTTGGGAAGCAAGGTAAAATGAAATGGAATCAGCCTATCCTGGAATAGTCTCTAGGTTCCTGATGACGTCTCTTGTATTTACTCTTGAGAGAGGAGAGAGAAGCCATAAGTGATTTTCCCAAGTGGCCAAGCCTGGTTGAGTGAAAACCAGAATCCTTTCCTCCATGTGTCAGCCTCCAGGTATTTGAAGAAAGCTGTCATACCTTTTTCTGCCTGCTTTCTCCAAAGCTTCTCTTATCTCCAGATCCTTCTACCATTCCTGGATTTATTAGGACGAAAGGGCTTGAAGGGACCTTTAATTTTTTGTCATCTTAACTTCTGTGTGATCTTTGAGGTTCCTCAATACTCCTGCCAAGTCTCTAAACTTGAAACCTTCGGAGTCTGGAAGCTCCTCACATTAATTGTTTCCAGATCTCTCCCTATCCAAGTCACCTTCCCTATCTCACACCCCTCTTCAGTACGGTGCCCAGATTCAAACACGGGCTCCAGGATGGATGAACGGAGTGCCAGACTAAAAAGTGGTCTGGGCTGGGTAGATTGAGAAGCTCCCAAGCTCTTCTTCTCGGTTCTCTTCTCAGGTGGATTTTGAATCTTTTAAAGGAACTTCTCTTTTGGTCACTGTGTTTCTTACCACCACCATCACTCCCTGTTGCCACCAGCCAGCTCCTGCTTCTACTGTTATCCATTCCTTTCTCCTTCTATAGCCAAACCTGGTCTTTAAGCTCGACAAGGACAAAGACCCTTCCTTATTTCTGTCTAGGAGTTATGGACTCCTTGATGATTCATGTACTTCATTTCTCTAAATAAACAAACAAACAACAGTGGGAGGAATGATTTGGCACACGTGAAGAAGTGACTTATGGTTAAAGGAAGGGAATTCTCCTTGAAGAAAGGGGTGTCCCCACATATGAGAGATAGTCCCCGACAAAGCATTTAGTCCTGTGTTGTTACCCAGAGGGTTGTGGAGGGACTTTAACTGACACTTTGGACTTTTCTACAACTTCCCCAGCTTTCAGTTTCAGCAGCAGAGCAAAGTTCAGGAAGGTGATAGATTTTGTTGTCCTCATTTACATTGAGGAAAAATTTGTTTAGATATAGTGTATTGGTCTGAAGTCACACCTTGAGTTGGTGACCAAGTAGGTTGTGATATTAACTAGTCTGAGGTACTAACCACTTCCTTCTCAAGTACTGGCATACCTCGTTTTATTGCACTTGGCTTTATCGCGCTTTGCAGATACCACATTTTTTACAAATTGAAGGCTTGTGGCAACCCTTCATCGAGGAAGTCTATTGGCGCCATTTTTCCAACAGCATTTCCTCACTTCCTGTCTCTGTGTCACATTTTGGTAATTCTTGCAATATTTCAGACTTTTCCATTATTATTATGTTTGTTATGGTGATTTGTGATCAGTGACTTTTGACTATTGCAGAAGGGTTATGACTTGCTGAAGGCTCAGATGGTGGTTAGCCTTTTTTAGCAATAAAGTGTTTTTTATGTTTTTTTTTTTGTTTTTTTGTTTTTTTTTTTGTGGTACGTGGGCCTCTCACTGCTGTGGCCTCTCCCGTTGCGGAGCACAGGCTCTGGACGCACAGGCTCAGTGGCCATGGCTCACGGGCCCAGCTGCTCCGCAGCATGTGGGATCTTCCCGGACCGGGTCATGAACCCGTGTCCCCTGCATCGGCAGGCGGACTCTCAACCACTGCGCCACCAGGGAAGCCTAATAAAGTGTTTTTTAATTAAGGTATGTACAATTTTTTTTAAGACATAATGCTCTCACACAGTTAATAGACTACAGTATAGTGTAAACATAACTTTTATATGCACCCGGAAACCTGGAAATTTGGGTGACTTGCTTTTTAGTGATATTCACTTTGCTGGGGTTGTCTGGAACCGAACCTGCAATATCTCTGAGGTATGCCTGTACTTTTGCTCAAAGGGGGGTTGAATTTAACACTGGAACCTCAGGAATTAGACATTTTAAATAGATTTTCCATTTAGAAGAGGTTAAACCCGTAAGCACGTTTGATTTAAATTGTATTTTTAAACTTTTATTTTAGAGGTTTTAGATTTAAAGAAAAATTGGGAAGGTAATACAGAGAATTCTCATATATTGCACACCCAGTTTCCCCTATTATTAACCTTTAAACTTTCCTTGATGACTAGAGGTCTTTAATGAGCAGCAGGTATTGCAATGTGCTGTTAACAGAAGCCTACTGGAAGCCTATTGCGTCTCATATTAGTACTGAATTAGGGACTCCAAAAAGAGAGAAACTCCACATTTTTGTTTTATTTACTGTTTTAAAAGATTTGGTACTGTCATCCTGGGGGATATCAGAACTGGGTTGAGTTTACATTTTATATGTCATTGTTTTAACTTTGAATATGGTGATGGATGGGGGCAGGAAAGGGGGTTCATTTCATGATGTTTTCAGAACTGAGAAGCTCAGGTCTTGCCCCACTCCTGCCTCTGACCTTTTGGCCAGGAACCATTCAGCTAAATGTGGCCCAGGGATGGCATGTAATTGTGATAATCCACAACTTAGATGACTCCCGTTTGACAAAATTCCAAGCTTCCTTCTCTAAGTGGGAGGAAGGATCCCTATTGCATTGTAGATGTATGGCTACCTCTCTGTGCTCACCCCTTCCAAATCCCTTAGAATAATTCATTGAATTAGTGGGAGATGAGGACCCACAACAGTGGTAACCGTTATAAGAGCCAAGCATCTTTGAACTTTGATAATGGGAAGATAAGAGTAGTTGTTCATAAGATTCTTGACAGGATTCCTGATGGGAGGCAGCAGGTAGATTGGCAAGAGGACTGGATAAGGAACCAGGGGACAACCTGAGTTTCAGTCCTGTCTCTGCACTAATTTGCTGAGTGTGAATTTAAGCAAATTCCTTTATCTTCCCAGATGAAGTATTTCTTTTATCTGTAAATGAGGAGTTTGGGCCAAGTGATCCCCAAAAGACCTTTTTAATTCAGCACTTCTCTGAGGCTTTGGACTCTGTTTCTGGCACTTGTGCTTTATTAGAGGAAGAAGAAAGCCTATGTGACAGACCATATATGGCGAGAAGCACCTTATAAATGGTATTGTGTAGGTCAACATGTTAATTCAACCATGGTTACTTTTACATTAATGCATTATTTATATTAATGTGAGGATAATGACAGCAGCTACCAATTATTGAGGATTTACTACACGTCAAGCACTATGCTTAGTACTTTACATGAAATATCTAATTTAATTTTCACAAAACACTGATAAATATTGCCTTTATATTTCCGTTTACAGATGAATAAATGAGGTTTAGAAAATTTAAGCAACTTGCCCAAGGTTGCACAGCTAATACTTAAAGAGAGCCAAGATGCTAAGTCTGGCTGCCTGATTCCAGACCTGTGCTTGTAACCACTGTATTTGGGAAAGAGCTAGGTTCTGGGATCAAACTGCCTGAGTTCAAATTCTGACTCTGCCACTGGGGCTCTTGGGTAAATTACTTAACTTGCCATACCTCAATTTTCTCGTCTTCAAAATCAGGCTAATAGTAGTACCTACCTTAGAAAGTTGCTGTGATGATAAAATGAGTTTGGGAGGCAATAAGGTTGGACGAGTGTCTGGAACATAGTAAGCTCTATATAAGTGCTTGCAGTTGCTATCATCATCGTCATCCTCCTCCTATACTGCGTCAGCTGTGGGGAGAAGAGCATGCCAGCAGAAGCAATAGCTTATGCAAAGATCTGAAATGGCATGGTATGTTTGGGCAAAAGCAGGGAGTCTGGAATGGTTGGAACACAGACAGCAAGTGAGAAAGAAGTTAGACAGGTAGGCTGTAGGCAGACGGTGAAAGATTGCAGGTGCCAGGCTCCTCGTCTGGATGGTGTATCTTGCAGGTCATGGGAAGCCCTAGTAGGAGCAGGCGTGTTAACATGCTTCTGTGCCTCCTTCTTGCTCAGGGATGCTTGTAGGATGCGACATCCTCATCATTTACAGCTCGGATGCCGAGGAATGGTGCCAGTACCTCCAGGACCTTTTCCTGTCCAGTCGGCATGTCCATAGCCAGAAGATGCTGACTTACAGGCTGGGCCCCAAGACCTCCTTCTCAGCCGAGGACCTGAGCTTCTTTCTCCGCACACGCTGCATCGTGGTGCTGCTGTCTGCGGAGCTGGTGCAGTGCTTCTGCCAGCCGGCCCTGCTGCCCCTGCTGCAGAGAGCCTTCCATCCTCCACACCGCGTGGTGCGCCTGCTCTGCGGGGTGCAGGACAGCGAGGAGTTTCTGGACTTCTTTCCAGACTGGGCACACTGGCAGGAGCTCACCTGTGACGATGAGCCCGAGACTTACGTGGCAGCTGTGAGGAAGGCCATTTCTGAAGGTAAGGGTCTCTACTGCAGTACAGATATGCAAACCCAGGAAAGAGAGACCCATCCAAGTCCTAGACATTTCAGGGGAGACATTGTCGTGTTAACACTAGTCATTCCTATTACAAGCTGAACCTGGACCTCACTATGCTAAGAGCCCCAGTCATACTTACTGGTTTAGAGCAGCCTATTTCTGGTATGGGATAAGGATAGAGTAGGTCTCCTTGACCGCAGGAAAGAAAGATGACACTTTCCCATGGGGTTTTGTGCTAGGATAAGCTAGCCCTCCTTCTAGAATTTTCTGCACCTTGGGAGACATTGGACACAGGTTCCAGCCTAGAGGGCAGTGGGGGTGGGAGGCTGAGACTTAATTTGGTGAGGTGTGAGGAATACAACTGCCAACCTTCCTGCTTGCAAGCCATTTCCATTTTATCATCAGGTCACCTGAAAATTTTGGTTGAAAAGGTGTCGCTTTTGGATAACATGTTTATAGAGAAATACCTCCCTTCTCTATTTCCTGCCAGCCTAGTTTCTGTCTTTTGCCCTGTTCCTCCTTTTAAAGTGGGAAAATTCCGATCCTCCCTGGCGGGGCTAATGACTTCAGTGGCCCCAGGAAGTGTGACAATATGCTCTGATTAGCAGTAACGGAAGATGTGCTCTGGGATGGATGCATGTCACGGCTTTTCTTCCTCTTCTTGTTTTCTATTTTTGCCTCACTGTGGGCTATGAGCAGGCTATGTGTTTATCTTCTATTCTCTTGCCTTTGAGCTCTTATATACCTGATACCAGCAAAGAAGCCTGGAAAATTGTGGGGCGATGTAACTATGCTCAGTTATCCCTGGTTTGACTTGGGTATTAATTTGGCTCATCTGCCCTGTCTCATTTAATGAACTGAATCAAGAATTTACAAATTCTTAGCTCCCTAGGTGCTTTTATCCCAGGAATGCCTGCTCTAAACCAATAAATATTGGTGACCTAAATCAGATCACCTAACATAGTAATATCCCAGGTCATTTTGTAATATAAATGACTAGTGTGAGCATAGAAGATGTCTCACCTGAAATGCCTGGGACCTGGATTAGTAATTTTTCCAGGGTTTGCTTATCTTTACTTCGGAAGGACACGAGGATAGAAAAAGCACATAATTCATATTTGCATGATTGCCCTTCATTGCTTTGAGGGTTCTGCTGAAACTTACAGAGAAGTGAGATGCAACTAATTGTTTCTGAGGGTGAGCTTCTGTCACTGCTTAGGATGAGCTTGTGATCTGGTGGGCAGGCTGCTGTGACCCACCTGCCAATCATTCAGAGTACCATGGATGTATTGTCACTGTACTGGCATCTCATGCCGTGTGCGCTACCAGATTGTTCTTTAAAATACTACAGTGGTATTATTTTTAAAAATAGATGGTAAAAGGAATTCTTTGAATATCGTTTGGATGAATCCAATGTTCAGATGCCTAGGTAAGTTGATTGCTTATATTTTACTCTTCACTAATGACTCTGGCTCAGTGTGCTGTGAGACTTTAGCTTCAAGTGTTTCAGAAGGAATGAAGTGTTTCACAGTGGTGTTTCTGTTTTGAGAGCAAATAACCTCTCATCAGAAAGAGATTATTTTCATGGGAGATTAAAATAAGCTGCTTAGTGGAAAATCTCTGTAGTTCAGAATCAATGGATATGTAGGGACAAGTGGAATTATAGGAAAAAGAGTAGGAGGAAGGATGGCTTATGCCTCCAATATCATTTTCTTATCTGGTATTAGACTTGCGAATTTGGGGATTAGAGGTCTCTGTGTATGCCAGGATGGCTTGGGTTTGCTTTGGGAGTGTCCTGTTGGCCCAGTAATGTGGTGCTATTATCCCTGATTTTTGTGCTGAACAAGCTTTCTTAACAAACCCAAGACTCAAGGTCTGGCATTGTAGCAAAAATGAGTAGTGACACTCTATTCCCTGGCTCTGCTGCTTACTAGGTGCCCAATATTAGGCAATTTATGTAGGCTCTTTGAATTTCAGTTTCCTTCTCTGTAAGAGGTGGGATTAGACTTCATCTAAGACACTTTCCACGGCTGATAACCTAGAGTCCCCTAGACCAGAGAGTCTCAGACATTTTTGAAGCCTCACCTTCTTGCCCTATTTCATACCTGCTTTGACTCCTGGGAAGTTTAGGGCTAAAACAGTGTTTAAGGACAGTATTATCCCTACACTAGGCTTCTGGTATGATTATGTCCTTGGTTACAGTCTCTACAACTTGCGATTATTCATTTTGATATCCCTCTTGTACACATGAGGTTTTCCTAAGACACTTCAAAATAAAAGCAAAAAATAAAAATTTCATACACCCCACTATACAAGCTGCTCCAGTACTATGAGAAATAAATACATGAAACTTGTTTCTTTGACTTTCTCTGTTAAAAAAAATTCCACTGGGAAATGTAATGGAAAATTGATAATGGGAATGAGCTAATGGTAGGGACAGTGATTGTGGGGTTACTGATTGTGGGGCTATCGAAAGCTACAGGGAGATAAATTTCAGGCATCTTTTTAACAATTAGAGCATGCAAAGATGGGATGGGTAGCCTTTGGAGGTGATGAGTTCCACATCACTGGGAGTGTGCAAGCAGAGACTGCATGTGTGGCTTAAAAGGAATTCAGCTTTGGAACCATGATTGGACCATGTGACCTTCACAACCTTTTGATCATAAAATTCCCTTACCTGAAGCTTCTCTTTTTTCCGCTCGGAAAACATTTCTATTCTAAATTCAGTCTTCCTCCTTCACCAGATCTCCCTGGGGTTTCTAACTCCCAACTGAAGAAATATTGGTCATGTTTCTACTATGACCCCAGCAGACAATAGCAGGAAAAAAGACTTCAATTCATAATCTATGTAACCCTTGAAAATAGTAATGTGCCCAGAATATTTGTATTTTTTTTCTCAATTTTAAGACAGTTTGTGAGAAAACATGATGAAATAAAATTTATATTTTAAGGCAGGATAAGAAAAAATTAAACATAAAATTCTCTCTTTGTGTTTGTTTGGACCTCCTCCCTCCCTCCCTAATGTGCAGGGTGCATCCGCATTACACATTAACCAGAGCTCCTCAAAGATGGGAGTGCCTGCTCAACCATAAACATCAATTTTTTTTCTTTCTTCTGACACTAGCAGTGTAACTTCTTAAAAGAATGGTGTTCTTTCCCAGCCCTGTAGGGGGTCACGGTGACTTGCTGCTCGCTTTGTATGTGCCTACCTGGGCCATTTATCCTTGGTGAACTTTATGTAAAGTATCAGTATGTCATGTTGATGTATGATCCTTTGTTTCAGAAATGTATCTGACTGTGCCTTCAACTTCTAACAGGCAGAACAGTTCTCAGAGTTTTCTCTGAGAATCTGCTTCCTGGGATATAATCCTCAGTATGGCTCAGATAAAATTCCCTTTTTGTCTTCTTAAGTTGATAATTAATTGAATTTTTGTCAACAAATATTACTATTTAATAAGATATTCATTGAGACCATTTAAAATTTAGGATAAATTTTATTTATTTTTATTTTTTGTGGTACGCGGGCCTCTCACTGTTGTGGCCTCTCCCGTTGTGGGGCACAGGCTCCGGACGCGCAGGCTCAGCGGCCATGGCTCATGGGCCTAGCCGCTCCGCGGCATGTGGGATCTTCCCAGACTGGGGCACGAACCCGTGTCCCCTGCATCGACAGGCGGACTCTCAACCACTGCGGCACCAGGGAAGCCCTAGGCTAAATTTTAGACCATTTAAAATTTAAAATAAGGCTTAAAGATCAAAAGCTTTAGAAAGTAGAGCTGGTGATGGAGGTAATTATTCCAGAAACTTGGATTGAATGTGGTTACAGGCAGTTAATTACACTTTCTCTTGCTGCTGTGTTATCTAAATAAGTATCAATACTTATCAAACTTTAATGTGGGCAGGAGGACCTGGGATTCTTGTCAATATGCAGATTCTGCCTCCATAGGTCTGGTTAGGACCCAAGATTCTGCATTTCTAACAAGCATCCAGGTGATGCTGATGCTGCTGGTCAGGGGTCCACTGAAAACTGAGCTAAGGTCTAAGCCACCCTTCCTTTGTCACGTCAATTGTCATATATCTCTGTTATGCCTGGACCATTTTCTCAAATCTCTACTTCTTCTGGAAATGAAGGCACCATCACATAAGGGTGACTCCTGGACCAGTGTTTAGGTATAAAATTAGACCAGCGTTTGATGCTTAGGCCAGTAGACTTCAGGGTAGGGCTCCTGAGTTTTCTTCCTGGTCCCCAACACATAGATTCAACGTGTTAGCTCTGACAGCTTTAAACCTCTCAGTTTTCCAGATGTAAGTGGTCCTGACATTGGAGTGGGGGTATACTTCCATCACGATCCTCACTGCTTCTTCATTTAATAGGACCATTGATCATAATTACTATGCCACTAAAAAATGTTTTGGAGGTTTTATTTTATTTCCCATCCCCTCTCTCCAAATTTGTCAGCCACCTTAAAATTGAGCAAACGTTTTAATTAAGAGTCTTCAGTGTGTTGGAGCAGCCAGTTTATTTTCCAGGATCTTCATCTATAAAGTGATGGGGTTGGACCAGATGATTTGGAAGGTTTCTTCCAGCCCCCCAGCGCTGTAATATATCATTATAAGTTTTCTAAATAGATGGCAAATTACCCAGAACCTTTTAAGTGGTTCAGTTTAGTTCCAAAATGTCTGCAGGGATATATACCCAGTGCATAGAAGACTGTACTATTGTTCTGAATTTTTTGGACTTGTTAGGTGATTATTTTAAAATAAGGAAGTGAGAAAAACCCAGGTACAGCACAGAAATTATTTCCTCTTTTTACTGGTGCTCTATTCTTTGCTGCAAATCTCACTGGAATATAAAAATAGATTCTGTTGGTCTGTGCGGGTGAGGACTTGGTGGGTAACGTTGAGTTTTATTTCAAAAGTTCTCATAATTTTGTGTGTCCACGCATGCGTGTGTATGTTTGTTGTGTTGAGGGTGAAGGGAAGCAGTGAACCCAATTCTTCTAGTATTTTTCAGGATTACATTGGAGATCTTGTCTGCTTCTTTATATGTGTTTTCTCTTTATGCACCCCCCAATCCTTCCTCATGCCCTTTGTGCTTCAGCAGTGTTGATGGTACCCACAATTATAATGTATTTTGCCTTTTGTTTACATGGGGAAAATTTAGAGGTCTTCCTTTCTTGATATTAATGTTCTAATCTGAATGTTAAACTGGAGTTTAAAAGGAAAACAGTTGGGATACAGGTGCTTTTAGCTAGTCTAACAGATTCCAAAATCTTCACCCAGTTTTAAAAAGGAACATTTTTTTCTGAAATAAAGTACTGTTGACCCTTGAACCACGTGTGGGTTAGGGGCGCCGACTCCCCTGCCCCCACCTGTGCAGGCAAAAATCTTCGAGTCATCCCTCGGTGTTGGCAGGGGATTGGTGCCAGGACCCAAGTAGGACACCAAAATCTACAGATGCTCAAGTCCCACACAGGCCCTCGGTATCCGCGGTTCTGCATTCGCAGATTCAGCCAACTGCGGATCATGTAGTTGATCATTTTTACTGAAAAAAATCTGTGTATGACTTGTCAGCGCAGTTAAACCCATGTTGTTCAAAGGTCAACTGTAATACATGTTTTATCATAATGTTAAAAAAAAGGAAAATGGAAAAATGCCTGTAGGCTCTTTCTAATTTAAAAAAAATAATGTTGCAGTAAACCTTCGCACAGCTTTGTGCCTAAATCTTTGTGAATCTCTGTTGATTTCCTCCCAGCCAATCTCTGCAGAGCTCCCAGAGATGGTGTTGCACACCTGCTCTGTGCATCTCCCCACCCTCCCCATGTAACCTGAATTCATGACCCCTTACTGTGGGTTTTTTGTTGTTGCAGTTTATTTAATTATTTTGCTTTCCCTTTATGCCTAAGTCAGTTATTTACATTTTCTCTTGCAAAGATACTCATATGGGGAACTGCCCTGCACCCCTCCTTCCCCTAATGGAAAGAGCTAATACTAAGGTGACTGCTCTGACAGTTACCCTGTGTCATGCACTGGGCACTTCATGGGTGTTTATTCCCCTCACAACCCTGAGTGGGTAGATTGTTTTACCCCCACTTCACAGATGAGAAAACTGAGGTTCAGAAAGGTTAAATGACTTGCATGAGGACTGGGAATAGCTCACATTGGAACATAGGGCCTTCAGACTCCTTCTCTGCTTTGCCTTGCTTATATCTAAGCCTCTTCCCCACACCCTCTTCTTACACGTGAGGACAAGAAGCATGAAGAAAGCCTGTGAAAGAGAAAGGATTAAGGACAATGAAGCTTCCTTGAGTTCTCTAGACCACAGGTTCCCAAGTCAGACTGGGCATTGGCACTGCCCCTGCACTTTGTTTAAAATGCAGGTGCCTCAGCCCCACCCTAGACGTACTGAGCCAGAATTTCAGCGGTTGGTTTGGGGAATATGAATTTCAAAAAGCCTCCAATGTGGCTTATGCTCTGCAGCCATGTTCTGGAAGCTCTGCTCCATGCCTGCTGCCCTGTCCCTTGGTTTTCTGGTTAGAGGAGCTGGCAGCAACTCAGGCCTTGTGGGCTGTCACAGGGCAGGTCACGGGGCAGTGTTCCCAGGGGCTCAGGGCTTGGCCATGTCACAGCTCACTTCCACGTCACAGGCAGCAGCTCTTAGAGAGGGGAAGAGTGACAGACCTTCCCAGCAAAGGGGAAGTCACCATGCCCTCCTTGCTCTCTTTGGTGTGGCGGCCTCGGCGGTGGTAAGTCATTGATGGCTTCTGGGCTTCTGTGGTGTCTTGCAGAGACTGAGGGGAGAATCTGAACTTGGGCCTCTTGAAATTGACTATTTTTGTTCTGCTGTCCTCCTGCCTTGTGGCCTTGGGTTGTTGGGTCTGCTCTCTCTCCGCTGTGGGTTAGTCCACGCGTAAGGCTCCTCCTTAAATGCCCCTTGCAGAAGAATACTTTCTTCGTACAATCTTCCTTTTGAAATAATCTTTGATTTGGAGAAGAAGATGCCCAGCTGGGATGGTAAAATCTGTCCCAGTGTCACTAAAAGCTACAGCATGTCCAAGGGTCCTTTGGATATCCCTTGCCAGGTACCCTGACCGCCTTGTAGAACAAGATACTTTCTTCTAGCTACACCTGAAACACTTAACGAGGACTAATGCCCATGATAGATTTGTGCACACAGAACTTTTCCCCTGAGGCCTCCGAGTCCCCTAGGATTATGAATCTCCCACAAAGCTGTGAACCTCGTCAGCCACCCAGAGGCAGCCTTCTGCTCCCAGTTGTTAGACTTTCTGTGGTCCCTCAAGGAAAATATCTGCAAGTCACCTTGTCAACTGTGGTTGGTGAGATGCAGTGAAAAGGGAGTGATGAATGCTGAAGTTTCCACTAGTGTGAGAATCTCAAGTTTGCACCTGTTTTTGTCTAAACTTTCTAACACAGCTGGAATGGAAATATCAGATATAGGAATTTTATCGGTTAGTTTCTTACCCTGCTGTTTCTGTAGTTTCTGCATCTCACTTCTGGGACTATGCTAGAGGAGGATACTAGAACTTTGGAGCAACCTGACATCTGTTTTACCCCTTCAAAGCCCTTTTGCAAACACTATCTCATTTGGTCCATGCTATTTTCCTATAAGGCAGACATTATTATTATCATCACCATTTTAAAGATGAGGAAGACAAGGCCTGGCAGGTTCACACAGCTGCTTTTCCATTAGAGCTGGGATTGGGGGAAGGGCCTCTTGCCTTGTTGTTCAAGACCTGCTACTGCCTTATCTAGATATCACAGTGAGCCTTCCATTCTCAAGGCCCTGTGCTGGGTGCTGGAATAGAGCAGGGAAGACAGATCTAGTCACTGCTATAATAGCATCTATGTTCTAGACCAGCACTTCCAAAAAATGTATAATGTGAGCCACATGTGAAATTTAAAGTTTTCTAGTAGCTGCAGTAAAAAAAATAAAATAAAATGAAACAGGTGAATTAATAATCTGGTTTACTTAACCCAATATATGTAAAATTTTAACATATAATCAATGTAAAATTATTAATGAAATATTTTATATCCTTTTCCTCATACTAAGTCTTTGAAATCTAGTGTGTATTTTACACATAGAGCGTACATTTTAAATGTTCAATAGCCACGTGTGGCCAGTGGCTACAACATTGGACAGTATAGATCAAGAAGGATGCTTACTTCTCAGAGAATTGGGACCATATCTGTTAAAAGTTTAATACATTAAATGTCATATGTGTTTTTTAAAATGCCTGTCCTGGTTTTTTATTCATTTATTCACTTAGTCATTCAGAAAGTATTGAATGAGTATCTGCCAGGTGCTGGTCTGTAGGGAATACCTCTTCATCTTTTTCTTTCCTTTCCTCTCTGATCTCCTCTTTCTTGCTTTTATTCCTCATTCCTCCCCTTTCTTTGTCTCTTTCTATATTTTGTTAGCTGTTTAGCTATGTTCCCAGGCTCCAGAAATACAGTGCCAGGTAAGACAAAATTACCTTTGATTAACAACAGGGTTTCTGTCCTTGGAATAACCAGTTTATCATCTGAACTAGTGAGACTGAGCTCCTGGCAACCTATGTGAAGGCAGAATCAAACCAGGGTGCTTCTATCTATCTACCTACCTATCGATCTAAAATTTAAAAGTATGTATATAGCAGCATTTATATATATTTATTTATATTTATGCTGGTGTATATATATATTTTTTATACTGGTTTATGAATTCTTTTCCTGGAAGGATACACAAGAAATTGTTGATAGTGGTTGCCTTTGGGTGGATGGTGGACATTTTGAACTTTTTGTTTTAGACATTTCTCCAAGTGTTTTAATTTTTCTACCATGTTAATTTTTGTTCTCAGGGATTTTAGAAGAGAAAACTGATGGGGTCATGGGGATTTTATGGATCTAGAGGAAGGAGTTGGGCTTACACCAGCTAATCCAAGTAGTTTGAGCTTCGGGTTAAGTTCCACAAGGAACAAGGAGTTGTACAAACTCCTTGGCCTTTTTCTCAGCTTCATTAGATTGATTTTCTGGGTAAGGGGAAGTGACGTTGGTTTGTGTTATTGCTGTAATGTCTGTACCATCACTCACTCTGTGTGGGCTATGCCTGAAAAGAGGGAACAGCTACTTATCCTTGAGTCATATTCTTACTCTTGTCAAATGGAATTTGACTCTTGTGGAATTTAGATTGATGTCTTCTTAGGTTACTACAGTCTTTATTACAAGAAGTAAGAGAATGTGGGTGTATTTCACAGACTCTGACACTAACAGGCTGTGCCACCTTGGACAAGTCACCTGGCCACCCTGGACCTATTCTTATCTTCATTAAAATGCTGGGAGGAGCACAAGTTGACATCTCAGACCTTTGCAGCCATGAAATTCCATGATTCCAACCATGTGTGATTTTAAATATCTTACATTTCATTGCTGGTTCTCAATCTGATATTTTTCAAAATCCCATCAAGGTAATGGGACTTTTTCAGCTAAAAAGTTATCCTTTGCAAGAGAATTTTAAACAGAACCTGAAATGACATAATAATAGCTTTCTGTTTATGGACATTAGCCCAAGTTCAGTCTTAGGAGGACATAACAATATGCCATTATCTGTGTGGGAATGAAAGAACGCATGTATTTAACATTTTATACATATATATATATATAGTTTATTATGGTGTACATGTAGATATATGAATGTGGGCTCATAGGAAGATAATGGGGACAATGGAAATGGGAGCAAATATGCATGACAGAATGGGTCTGTTAATTTCCCTGTTTTTGCAGGATGTTTTGACAGCTTTTCAGTTTAGTTTCCACCGCCATTCACATGACTGAGAGTGTGTCTGAGATGGCTGAAGAAATAGGATGATTTATGCTGTAAATGACTCTTTATCTGCTCACTGGAGAAGTTATTGAAACCATGGTAGCCTTGTCATATAGACTGCTGGGCAGAAAACTTCCTCATTTAGCCAGTTTGGTAAAATGTAGATGTAAGCAGTGGTGAGTTGGTTTTCCACGACACAGAAAAACGAACAAAATCAATAATTGATAAACTTGCCTTTCCTGTAGGGGAAAAAGCATTTGGAGACTACTTTATTTTCACTGTGTTTACGTTTTTAAAGAAAATGCTGGTTTCCACTGACAAGTGTTTTGTGCCCAGTACATGGTGGATGGATGGATGACTGGATGGGTGTGTGCAACCATGGATTGTTGTCCACTTTCCTTACTCTTGAGCCCATTTTGAATGTCCTAGTTGGAGAAAAAGATATCCTTCCCATGAGTATCCTTAGGGAGCCTGTGCTGCTGGTGCCTTTTGGATCATCAGCTGTTACCATGGAGCAGGTTTGTCTTGTGGTCACGTAGTCAGGATGTGTCTAAACAGAAACTGACTGATTGAGAGCAACACAGGGTCTATCGAGTGCACCGTCTTTGCTCTGTTCATACTTAAAAATGTACCAGATATGACAACCCATCCCAGAAAAGAACCAGGTATGCCATTACAGAGGCTAGTTAATAATTTGAATGGTTAACTCCATGGGGTGCATGTGGATCATTAGTAGCAGAAATTAAATTTGATGTGTCCTTTTGAAGGAGAGCATTAAAGTGAAGAAATCTGAAATGATCAGAGGAGACCTCTAGAATTGGCTTAGTCATTTTGGAAATTCCTTGGTAGGTTTTTTTTCTGGGTTTGTATCTTCTACATATGTGTATCTTCCTTATCACTCTTACAAGGTTAGACCCATACTAGCCTTTAATTTAAAAGAATACTGGTTTAATGTGCGTATTTTATCTGCCAAGTCGCCAGTTTCACAACAGATTGTTGGCTCACTCTCTAACACCTGATAATACAGGAAATAGAGGGGAGGCTGACGATGAAATGAAAATGCTCTACTTTTAAATTGGACGAAAATAAGTTTTCTTTTACGTATACAGCTAATGTTTGAGGCTGTAGCTATTGTTAAGGCTTGCAGTGGGATAGACATTCATCAAAACTAGCAGATAGGAGAATATTAGCGTTAGCTGTTGACTTTTCTTTTTTTTTTTTGAGCGTGTAAAATGTGGGAAAACATTTCTGTTGCAGGATATGGCATTTAGCATCCTAAGTGGAGTTGTAACCTGAAAAGAAAACTGGGTTCACCCCTTGGTGGGTATTGAGCTAGAAGACACAACCTAGCCAAAGATCGAGAGAAGGACTGATTATTACTTGCAGCAAGTAAGGAGAACTCCGGGCGCTTTCCCGAAGCAGCGTCTTCCTGAACAGCAAAATTGGGGAAGTTTTAAGCTAAGGGTATATGCATATTCATGAAGGGGCTGGAGCAGAGGAGAATTAAGCATAGAATTGGGGCAGAGGTGGACAGAGTCCAAGCTTTAGTTGATTGAAGTCGGGAGGGTCAACTTCATCATTCCATCCTCCACCTGGGTGGGGGCCTTAGTTCCCGTAGAACTCAAAGATATATTATTATGTATATCCCTTGAGGAGGAACTAGGACTCTGCTTTATTACTGCACTATTGTTTGACTGCCTTCTCTCTGTTTCTGCATTTGTTTGTTTCCTTAAGATGTAGATTACTGGGAATTCCCTGGTGGTCCAGTGGTCCCACTTTCACTGCTGCGGCCTCGGGTTCAATCCCTGGTTGCGGAACTAAGATCCTGTAAGCCACACAGCCAGCCAAAAAAAAAGATCATCAATTACTGAGACCTGTTCAAGGGCAAGCATTGTGGCCAGGCTTAGATCACAAAATGGCTTAGGCCAAAATGGCTTCTCTTAAATCAAGAAAGTAATTTTTGTTTCTCTTTCCAGGGACCCTCTAACCTATCTGCTTACAGAGTCAACTGTTATTGTTCTGAAACAGGTCCCCCTTTTCATTTTCCAAAACTTTCTGAATATCATCTCCCAAAGCCTCGGTTTCTTGCTAGAGAAGGTCTCCAACTGTGATTATAAAGCATTTTCATGTTAGAAGTTTTTCAGGAAAAATGTAATGCTGAAATAATCATACAGTAATTGGGTAGCCTAAATGTTATTTTTAATAACAATCTCTTCCATGGTCCAGGGTGTTCATTCGATTAAAACTTGCCTATACTCTGGAAACAATCTAGCTTTAGAGTCTCTAATGGGAAAAGAGATACAGGGAGCCACTGAGTCAATCAGATGGAAATATAGAATATTAACATTAGAAAAGGAAACTCTGGGCTCATCTGGCACAGTCTCTAGTTTAAAATGAACAAAGTAGGACTCAGAGGGGTGGAGGAATTGCCCAGTGTTACACAGTTAGTGGCAGAGATGAGACTGTTAATTTATGTTTATATTCAACAAATATTTATTGAGCTTATGGAGTGCCTGCCATGGGGGTGGCACTCTGCAAGGCCCTGGGAAGACCTGATGAAAAAGTCATACTCACGTCCTGCTCTTGCAGAGTTTATGTGTCCTGGAGGTAGACGGCCACTAAACAACCAGTTGTCCTGTTAATTGCTTAATGCCAGGAGTGTCCAGCATTATGAAGCAGAAGTCAGGGAGTTCCCTATGAATAATAAAGGGGACTTGTGATTTCCTGAGGGCCCCTTTGATAGTTCCTCATTATCATCCATTAAGGAAAGCACGAGTTTCCTGAGCATCCATCTTGGAAAAAAGAAGAAAAGGCATGGCTTGTAGTTATGGCAAGTATTATGCACCTGTTTATGTAATGTAACGTATTGCCCAAGTTAACCATGGCTTTCAGGCAGGACTGTCATTTTCTCAGAGGAGTGATTAGGATTGTCTAAAATTTTACATAGTTTTACTTAATTTTAAAATGAACATTTTGATTGTTCCCTTAAGTTTCTATATGGCAGTGATATTGAGGTGTATATATTACTATGTTCCCACAGTTTGGAAGTTTTACATTCTAGTTCATCTAAATGTGAGCTGGTTGGAAGGACAGGCTAAAGATAAGTTGAAAATTAATAAGAATCAATATAAAATTCTGCTCAGGGTTCAAGAAAATAATTGAGCAGTTGTACAAGAACAGGATGAAGGGATATATATTTAAGAGTTGCACTTGTAAGATCTGGTGGTTTTAGTTGAAGGCAAGCTAAGCATGGTCAACAGAGCACTGTCACCTCCAAAAACAGTAAATGCCACATGAGGATTTATGAACAGAAGTATTGGTGTCCTAGAAGAGGCTCCTCCTCTACCCTTACAGGTCAGTTTACCTGAGAGGTGTTCTATATGTCAATGGAAAGCACATACAGATAACCATCCATCCATCCATCCATCCATCCATCCATCCATCTATCCACTCATCCATCCATTCAATTATTTTGTTTATTGTCCCCTGAATAGAATGTAAGCCTCAGGAAAGTGGGGATTTTTTTCACTACTGTATTCCCAGTGCCTGGAACAATGCTTCACACATAGTAGGCCCTCCATAAGTTGTTAAATGACTGATTGTAGTGAATGGGGTAATTTCAAACTCTGTCAGATAAACAGTTGAAGGAAATAAATCTGTTATAAGGAAGTTTCACTGGAACCATGGAAACTGTCTACGGAGTTTTGAAGGCCTTTCACATGGAAAAGCAGAGGAGCAGGACTTTTCTGTGTTTCTGAGGTGGACAGGGCAAGGAGCAATGGATGAAAGTTGGAACAATGGCAACAATGCAGGTTTAGGAGGCCCTCGTAATCCAAAGACAACTGATCCTAGGAAAAGGTCAGGTTAAAGTGGATACACTTAAGCAGGGACCAAAATTTCACAGTAAATATTACAAAAAAATTTTTATTGGGACTTTATTTTGAAAAGGAACTCTAAAAGTTAAGAAAATAAATTTATTTGATCATATTAACATAGGTTTTATTATAATTTCAGCTCTATACTAAGTCTTAAGCCACACAGAGACTGAATCAACTCTTGTTGGCTTTTATGGAAGAGGAATTGAGTACAGTTTTCTGACACAGTTTTATGCCAGCACAAAATAACATTCCTTAGTTCGCATTTGACTTTTCACAAAAACAGTTGTATTGAAATAAGATTCACAGCCAGTTTGACTTTTACAGTTTTCAAGGCCGCCTCTCGATCATTATGTAGTCCTATCATTTGCTTTTGATTACTGGGCAGCATCTCTGTGGACTTTATCCTGTCCAGTTGGTCACCTTTCCAATGGACAGTGACTTTACTTGTGATTCAAACAGTTTTCCAATGTCACTTTCGTCAGCTTTATAAAATGATGACTCTTTTGCAAAATCTAGAATTACCCTATATAACCAAATCACATTGCATTTATAGTTTATTGTGGATAAATTCTAAATCTAGGAGAGAATAAGCAATAAATATGTGACATTAAGCAAGCAGAGATGTTTAAGTGGAGACCAATTTTGTAAATGTGCATCTTGTTAGTAAATGCTTTTATGTTATGAAAAATTTAGCTTTCCTATGGTACCATAACTATGGAGAGTTGAGATAGGAGTACTCAGAAAATGACAAGGCTGCCAGAGTTGGAAGCCACTAACATGGGTTCAGCTCCCAACCTTTGTTTCACCAAGCAGAGAACTGAGGGAATGAGTATCTTGGAACATCTGTAACCCATCCCATTTGGTAGACCAGTTGGGAAGCTTTGCCGTTAACTATGGGATCTTGAGTCAAAACAATCTTGACAGGCAGGAACACTGGCTCCAATCCAACATATAACATTTAACAAGGCTAGGTGTTTATTTGTAATTAGGTCTCAAACTTCATCCCCCATCCAAACAAAACAAACTGAGCTATAGAATTATAACATGGCAGAGGGAAAGTCCTGGCTTCCATGGTTTACATGAAAAAGAGCTGGGGGTTTGAGGTGACCACGTGCCCAATATGACTTAGCAAGGTGGCACAACTGCTCTAAGATGCAGTTTTGAGCTACCCTTCTAAACAATAGCCATATTGGCAGAAATGATAGCCCTTCTTGTTTTACACACAGACTGTAGCTACCCATCTGGAGTAGCTATTGGCAGAAGGTGGAGGAGTGGAAAGTTAGGTTGTAGGGGTGGGGAGGCACATAAGCCAGAGCTCTCTCTTTTTGGAGCCTGCTTAGAAAGGTGAGTGTATTACTGTGGACTTTTTTGTTTGTAGGGAGAGAACCCCAGCCTGGGCCAAAGAGAAATTAATTAAACTATGGGAAAGGTAGAAATGTAGTTGGTCCTCAGAGGTAACGTGGAATCAAGGACTTGAACTCCAGGGTTACCTCTCCACCTCTCCTTCTATGTCTGTCCACAAATTGGCATCATTGTCTGGTGAGCCATCTGCAAGAAGGAGTATTACAGCCCATAGGAGTATTACAGCCCATAGGAGCTGCCACTCCTTACCCCTTCCAGTTCTAACTCCAAAGAGGAATTGATACTTGTTCTCTCTGGTCCAAAGTTTAAAAATCCCAGGGTAAGATCTAACTAATTGAACTTGGGTCAGGTTCCTAACTGTAGGCCAAGGGTGTTGGAGGACTATGACTGGCCCATGTTGATAGCCTGGGGGTGGGATTTCCAAAACCTTGGCAGCTTCCACTCAAGCCACTTGGTGAAAGTGGAGGGATGCAGAATTTTCCCGAAGAGGGTCTGATATTCCGTTCTTGTCAAGCAATGCAAAAGACAGTTGCCGCAATGAGGGATCTGGAAACATGCCTGTGCCTGAGGAAGAGAGGAACGAACCAAGGGGTGTTTAATCATAGAATTGGGGCTAGAGTGAAACTGAGGCTCAGTATTGTCAAATGACTTGCCCAAGGATACGCAGCTGGGTAGAGACAGAAGCCCAGGCCTTGAATTCTGAACTCAGAGTTTCATCCACTACACTTGACTGTCTTCCTAAAGAAGAAAATATCAAGGAGAGGCAAGAAAATTGCCTTCAAACATTTGAAGGACTGGTATGTGGAAATAAGAATGGTGTTATTTGACGATGCTTCAAAGGTCAGTGGTAATCGAAAAGCAGAATTCTACTAGATTTAAGGAAGAATGTCAACACCTGGAATGGCCAAGCAATGGAGCAGGCTGCCTTAGGAGGTGGTGGTCAGAAGCCCCGTCATCAGAAGCCTTCAGACTAAAGACTGCACCCTAGAGCAGTCGTGCTACCTTGCTGATCCCTACTGAGCGTGTGGCCACCTCAAACCCCCAGATAAAGATGTTTATGCAAACATCTGCCAACGATGCTGAAGAAGGAATCCCTCAAATTCCTTCCGGCCCAGAGACACTGTAGATTAAAAACCTGGACGATGTTGCTTTTCACTCTTTTCCTACAGCTTCCACCAGTTGTACAGCGTTTGCAGTGCTAACTGCCGTGCTGATCATTTTACAATGATTATCTCATTGAAACTTAACCTGCAATATAGATACTATTATTATCAAAGAAACATTAAGTTACTTTCCCAATGGCATGTGGAAACTTCATGTTTGCTCCCAAGCCCCTAGACTTAACCACTACATTCAATGGCTTCTCAAAAAATGTTTGTTTCCAGTTCCATTTTTACAGTGTCTTTCTCAGGTGTTCTCAAAATGTGATCTTCAGAACACCTGTGTGAGAACCATATATTTTTGGTTTTGATGTGGAACCAAATATTTTGAAACTCATATTTTTATAAATATTCATGTTCCCCATATGTTTGAACCCCACATTTTTGGTAAATATCTATGTTCCTGGGCCCTACCTCTTACCTAAGGAACCAGAATGTCTGTGTGGAATGGACTGGGAATGTGCATTGTTTTACAAGTATGCAGTATGATTCTGATGGGCATTAAAGTTTGGGAACCACTGGTCTAGAGCTTTCTAAGGAAAGCTGGAGGGGAGACCGGATCCTGAAAAGCCTCATAATTCTCTGAACAGCTTAAACTTTGCTCTGAAGGCCGTGGGGAGACCTTGAAGGGCTGAAAGTCGAGTCTGACGTGATCAGGGTTGCTTTTCAGTAAGTTCAGTCTGGTGGCTGTGTGGGCAGCGCTGGAGGCTGGAGACTGAGCACGAGCCTCTTGTATCCTTTAGGGGAGAGGTGATAATGGGCCTGAGCTGAAAAGCGGCAGTAGGGACAGGGCCCTGTTTTTTTTTTTTTTTTTTTTTTTGCAGTACGCGGGCCTCTCACTGTTGTGGCCTCTCCCGTTGTGGAGCACAGGCTCCGGACGCGCAGGCTCAGCGGCCATGGCTCACGGGCCCAGCCGCTCCACGGCATGTGGGATCTTCCCGGACCGGGGCACGAACCCGTGTCCCCTGCATCGGCAGGCGGACTCTCAACCACTGCGCCACCAGGGAAGCCCTGTTTTTAAGGCAGGCTTTTCTCCAGTGTCAGTTGGGTATGTATATATACCCAAATGTATATAGACCCTACTTAAATGAGAAATGGAACCCATGTTACATACAGATTTTCTGATGAAATATTCCAGTCAATTTATATAAGCTCATGTATTCTATTGAGATAACATCAAGTGCTAAGTTCCTCTGACATCTTATTCTTGCCCTTTGATTCTTATCACCAGCCCCCCTTTACTATCAGTGGTGTATGCTCTGGAGAGCTCAGGGGATGTGTTTGTGCAAGGCCTCATCTCCGGTGTGGGTGGGGAATGATGGTTGCCTGGAAGGAGCAGAGACCCAGTGTTGCCTATTGAATAAACAGGGAAAATGCCATGGCATGTCGTGGGGTGGGGTTATCTGTTCCTAAATCTGCACATCCGAGGGTGGTCAAGGCATTAAAGAGTTCTGGCAAAGCAACTGCTCCGTAGGAGGGTGAATAACCTGAGAGTTACGGGTGCTTTTATGGATATTATGAAATGCCATTATGCTCCTAAGAGGCTGGGGAAAGCCCTAGTTTTTGTCTGATACTATCCTTTACCCCACTGCCCACGTCCGTCTTCTTTAGATTGTGGTATGCATGGTTTCTCCTCTCTCTGGACTCCTTTGGAACTCATTTGCAGGACATCCACAGGTAACACTCATTTATCTAATTGTTTCTTGAATTTCAGTTGGGTTCCCCAGCTAGAGTTTAAATTCCTTAGGAATAGGGCCCATGTATTATTCCATGGGATTCTCCACTGTGCCTAGCACAGTGTGGTCACCCAGAGATCTTAGTAAATGCTGTAAGATTGGTTGGCTGCTTGGCTGAAGTCTTGGAGCACAGATATGATAGTTACTTTGCAGCTAAAGCAGCTTCGACAGAGTGGTTAAATTACTCTCTCAGTAGGGTCACAGTCATTATCTGTCACAAATGTGCATTGACTACCTACATCCTGAATTGTTCAGAAAAAAAAAAAAATGCTTTCAGAACACTCATGATCTAAATAAGGAATCAAATGCAGTTTCATATTTGCTTCAGGTGATCCTGCTGCCCTCCCATTAATATGTATTTATCAAACACCCACTCAGTGAATTTAGTGAGGCCTTGGTACTGTAATAGATGCTGTAGAGGCGTTACAGATTCTGTAGAAAACATAGGCTATGCCCTCAAGAATCCTCGTGAGCTAAGCTGGCATGTGGGCATTCCTCTGTTAAAGGCCAGTTTCAGCGTATGGGACTTGCTACCCAACAGGGAGGATGGGAACACATCTCGGCCTTGCCAGTCTCCCCCTGTCCCAGCCTGTGTTGTCAGAACTAGCTCCCTTATTCCCTACTGCCTCATGGGATCAGAACTTGAGCACAGAAAAGTCAGTTAAGAGGGCCCTGGATAGGAAGGAAATCAGTTGGCCAAGGCAGTTAAGTCTAAGACATGGAGTCAGGAGGGCCAGGCTTCTAGTCCTGGCTTTGGTATCCAATTCTGGGTTAAGGGGCAAAATACTCCAAGACTCCATTTCGTTATCTGTAAAATGAGGTGAAAATGCCCACCTCACAGGGCTATCAGCAAATGTAACTGAGAAGATAAATGGAAACACATCGCCCCTCACTTCCCCACAGCCACCTCCTTCCCCTGGGCTCATATCTGCTCTTTGATCAGCATCTGTCTGCTGGGTTTTCTCCCCGCTTTCTATCCTCATGACTACTGGTTTGCTTTTAAGCCCTGATCATTTCTTGTCACAGAAACTGTATCTTTTTACTTTATGGTAATCCTTTTTTTTTTAAGTTTTAGAAGTCTCCAAAATTATAAAGGTAATGCATGTTTGTTATATAAAAAAATTTTAACTATCAGAAATCTGTAGAGGAAAAAATGAAAATATTTGTCTGTTTCCCCAAATCCTCATTCTCTTAGAGGTAACTACCATAAACAGTTTGGTGTGTCTTTCCAGACCATCTTTATGAATTTATAAAATACACACATTTTTTCTCTATAAATAGAATCGTTGTATACATATTATTCTGTAACTTGATTTTTTCAATTAATTGATTTTGCGTGTGTGAATTTGTACACATGTGGACTTTTTTATAAAGTAGATTATTGTGTACATTTTATTGTGCAGTTTGCTTTTCATCTGAGCTCATAGACAGCTGTCTTTTAATTGGTCTTCTTGTTTCCATCTCATACCTCTCCCGCCCATCCTCCACCAACCTGCCAGAATGATTTTTCTAAAACCCAAATGGGGAACCATTGATCAAAGGATAAAGTCCAGACTTCTTGATCTGACAGCTCAAAGCTCTCTACCATCTGTCCCCTGCTGGATTCTGCAACTTTATTGGAGTATTTCTCAGATTTTGTTGTTGTTGTTAGCAGCAGAAACTTTTGTCCTCTGAACAAAACCTGTGTGTACTCCCAATGTATTAAACAGGTAAACATGGAGCTCTTGGGGTTAATGTGTACATAGGTGGGGCCTCTAGACCCCAGCGGCTCAGGCACCCTTCCCTGTACCCTAAGCCCCATTCTCTATCCTGCTTTATATTCTCTCTCAGGGCGTTTTGGTCCTCTGTGAGATCAGCCTCAAAAGATCAGAGGTGTAGACAAACCTTCCCAACTTCTCTTTTTTCATCATAGGCCTGCAACTCAATTCTTCAAAAACAAACTTGGAAGCTTCTTGTTAACCTTCTTACCTGGAGGAAATGAATTTCATGTTTATTAACTTTTTGGTGACGTATCCTGAATGATTCCTCTTGGATTCTAAGATGTCCTCCCTTAGACATGGAGATTTAGAGAGCCAGTTTTGGAGACTCATTCTTGTCGCTTTTCTGTCCTTTTTCATGGTGAACATATTAGGCCTTCTCCTATTGTTGACCTTTTCTCTTTGCTCTGGAGTTACTATTATGTTTGGATCTTTATGATCCAAAGACTGTGAGGTCCTTTATGATTGAAGCAAGAAGACCAATTAGAGGACAGCTGTCCATGAGCTAAGATAGAAAGAAAGCTGCAAAACAAAATGAATCCAGCTGGATGGTCCCAGTATCTAGCTCAGAGCCTGGCACGTAGTAAATGCTCAATAAACTTTTCATCCCCAGAAAGCATGTCAGGTATGACAGACAGTTCCCTCTGCAACAAGGGTGAGGAAGAGATACAGTTATTCCCATTGCTGGGTGTGTGAGGCCCATAGTTTGCTGTCAATATAGCTTTGGAAGTGGTCCCTGGGGCTGCAGGCAGGTATGGATGGTCAGGATCCCTTCTTGCCAAACCACAACCTGGCTGCCTCTGCTCCTCCCATCCGCATAGACCTAAACAGAAAGGGGAGACCTGGGGGTGCTCTCTCTTTGCTTAATTCACACCAGTGATAGCTTTGTGCATCTTGAGTTTGATAACAACTGAATGACCACCCGAAAACCATGCTGGGACCGTTTTAGATTCGACACCAGTCATAAGAAACTCTGAAGAAAAATGAAGACATAAATAACTCACAAGCTGAATTTTGTGGCTTTTGTGGATCTATTTATTTATATTTTTCAAAAGCAGTAAGTCTACAGCCTTAAGATACTCAAAATGACATTCTTTGCTTCCTTTGACCACAAAAGCCACACGTCTGCTTCGTTACCAGGAGACTGCGTTGGTGGAGATTGCAATATTCCTACTTATCTTTAAAAAAAGCAAAAACAAACAAAAGCCAGGAACTCCTGTGTTGGTTGCAATGCATATGTTGGTTAGGCTCTTCAACTGTTAGAAAAGGATTTGAACTTTATCCTCAGCCTGTCTGGTTAATTGGCAACATGGCATATCTGTCAGAGGGTGTCATCTCAGATGTTCTGGTCTCTGATTCCTGTGCTCATATTTAGGCTTTCCATTTTTTAACCCTTCTTGGTACATTTTTTTCTAATATGGAATGTGTTCGGTTGGCTCTTATCTTTTCCAGCTATTTGGCAGGTACCCATTCTGTCTTAAATTCTGCCAATTGTGCCTCAACTTTTTTCTTAAGATTGCTGACACAGGTTCATTGGTCTTTGAATGCATTGGGTTCTTCTTTTTGATTATTTCCCTACTCTTTCCTAGGTAGCTCAGTGGCATGTATCTCCTCATTCCTCCTCCAGCACGGCCCAGGCCCCCCTCCCGTGGTCTTATACAGTGGGGCATATTGTACAGTGCCGCCTGCCTGCTCATAGATCAGACTTAATAAATCAAGCCATCTTTTCTCACTGATCTGGTATTGGCCTCGGCATTGGTCTCACTCAGTGGTCTAGACATCCATCCCCATCCACTGGAGCAGGCCCTTGATGTGAATGAAACCAGCATCCCATTCCTGGTCTTGCACTTTTCCCACATATCTCACTTAATATGTAATATTTCTCACTTTTAGGCATATAAGGTATTTTGACCATTATTTGGAAATACCCCCACCTCCTGCTCATGTTGCCTAACCAGCTATGCCAATGCTCTTGAATGGAAAAGAATGACTGAGAACCTTCATGAGCTGTCTTGCTTTCCGCAATGCCCGACTGTTAGAAGTGTTTGGGGGAGGCTTCTTTATCATTTAGGGTAGGATTCAGCCATATCTCCTGCGTGGCAGAGCTGCACTGGGAGCAAGTCGCAACGTTTTCAGAAATCTCAAAATGAACGTCCTCTGGTGAGGTCTACTAGGTCTTAGTAGTAAAAGTGAGCCATTGGACTCGTTTCTGCCGTCCAGACTGAGGTCATGGGCACAGCCATGGGATGGGCATCACCTCCTGTATACAGATACAACATTTAGTATTCATTCAGAGAAAATACTTTAAGATTTCTGTGACATTTTGGTGTAAAACATCTGCCATATGATGGAATTAGAAGAGTAAAGCTCTTGAAGTCTTGGATGCAGTCTCACTCATCTTTGTGAGATGTAGCTCTCAGCATATGTTAGCATCTAGTGCTCAATAAATATTTGATGAACGATTGGAGTATCACATTATAGTTTGGCTTTAAATAAACAAGATCAAATTATTTGGCTTATGAAAAATGACTTAATTTTGTTGTCTCAATTTTCAGTACAACTGAATTGCCAATTTCTGGGACTGTAAGTAGCAAGGGAATGAGATGGAGTAACGAGATAGGTGCACATTAATTTGTTACTGGGTTTAGGGTCATAAGTAGATTTTTTTTCTGGTCTTAGTAAAATTTAGAAAGATCTTTTCTTACCCTTTTCTAAATCTGAAATATATTTCCAACAGCTGCAAATACTCAGGGCTCTTGTGGCATTTTACTCTAGAATAAGAAAAAAAGTAGACCTCTTGGGTGGGGATATTTCATCCTTTTATCTCTAGTTTACTCTCCATTACCTTTGCATATTTCCACATGGCCTTGAGCCACATTCACAATTGAATATCTCCTCTTCAGTCAACAGGTGAATCCTGAAAATTTCAGGAGATTTGCCAATTTCGCATTGAATAGTCAAACCGAAATGTTTTATTAAAAAAAAAAATTTTTTTTAAACATGATGTAAATCCATTTGGAAATTAGCAGAATTTTCTGCCCTAGCTCAGGGTCACTATCTTGGGGCACCTTTCAAGGGATGGTTGTCACAATTATGAGCGAAGCCTTGTTTTGATTTTAACAATTTCCAGTGCAGAGGGCGAATCCTTGAGACTTCAGCAATGTACAGCCACCAACTGAGGGAGAAAGTGTACGGTGCTAAGTGTCTAGAAACCATTTCAAATGCCTGTTTTGAAAACCTCGTTACAATCTGTTTAAATGCAGTTTTTCAAAATAGATTTTTAATGGTTATCTTCTGAATAGCTCAGATTAGCAACTGAAAAGAAAAACAGCTCTTAAAAAAAAGTAGATGATATCAGAGGGGGGACAAGTTGTGTTTAATTCTGTGTGATGGTTGCTATGGTGACGGTTGAATGTAAATTTCAGTTTATGTAAAACTCTGCTAAGGTTTTGATGAGAGACCAGAGGCAAGGCTTGGTGTCAGTTGGTAAAGTGGCTAAAAATCATCTATTAATGGGGCAAAAGAAAAAAAAAAAGTGGGGAGAGAGGGTCACACAGCTCTCTCCCCACCCAGTTATCATGTCAGCACATACTAACCACATAATGTTGGCCAAGGCAGTACAGATTAGAGCAGGGAACGAAAAATGGTGCTTCTCTTCTCCCTTGACAGTTTCTTCCTTGAGGAAATTGAAGACAAGAGAGCTTCCTTGGGAAGGAGGCAGCTCTTGCAAAGATGAACTCCCATGTGCCAGTTTTATTGGTTTGAAATAGGCGTTTGGTTGTGGGAAAGGAGATTCAAGCATCAGATGTCCTTTGCAGACCCTCTAGCCACTCTTCCCCATCTTTTGAGTACTTGCTCAAACCAGCAAGAAGGAAAAACAAACACCTGGCTAGAGGGGTTAATAACATCATGTTACCCTAAAGCTTCAGGCATTAGAATTGTAAATCCACCTGGAGAGTAGGCTTTTGCCTCTTAAATTAAGGGATTTAATCTAAGAAGGAACAGTTAAGGATCAGTTAGTAACTGAGCTAATTACAAACAGGTGTTTGTTTAACTATTGCTACCTACTTAATTCTTTAGTATTTATGTGTAGTTGCTCTAATAGCACACCCCCATATACTTATTTATTATTTATATTTGTGTTTATGTTTTTTAAAGAGGGTATGAGTGAGAAAGCATAGCAATTGCTTTCCATTCATCATGTCTATAAAACATGGGTCTTCAAGTCCCTGGGCAAAATGCCAAGTGGTCACTGCCCACCTGGCTAATTGCAGACCAAAGAAGTGAAGACAGGCATGGCCAATCTATGCTATGGGCACTCAGGGTAATTGTCAGTGTGTCAATTTCACTTGCCGCTACTCATGTCCTAAGTAAAATTGGGAAGTAGCTGAATTTACCTTTTGATAACCTTCTAGCTCTTTTTCCTCCAATCTCCAGACAGCTCACTGCTCGGCAGCCCCCTGATTCAGCACCTTCGTGTCCAAAGTCACGCACTCTGACTGTGGAAACACCCTAGTAGAGTCCTCCTCTTTTTACTCAACTTAGAAATGCCCCAGTTTCTAGAATGATCTTTCTCTTCAACACTCTCCCACAATTAATCAAAATCTCCTCTCCAAAGTGACTGATCTCAGCATAATGTGAGAAGGTAATTGGATTATTTACGGTCCTCCTTAAAGGATTATCTAGCGGAGTGCCAGACTCTGGTCTTAGATTTCCTTTCCAGAAACCAGACCTGCTGATATCTTGATCTTGGAGTTAGCCTCCAGAGCTGTGAGAAAATAGATATCTGTTGTTTAAGCCACCCAGTCTGTGTTATTTTGTTATGGCAGCCCTAGAAAACTAATACAGATTTATAGATACATAACATTTATAGGTGGTTGGGTAGTTATTACGCTGAGTGGCAGAAGCATTATTCAAAATTATCTTGATCTGGTTCAGTGGGGTTGATCCTAAGTTCTGCTCTGAGGTCCATAACAGCAACTCAACTAGTGCAGCAAGTTAGATGTCCAGCATGGCAATTGACTTGTAAAGATGAGCTACAGGTTAAGGTTGACTACTTGACTAACAGCTGCTGAAAGCTGTTACAAAATTAAGCTACATTAATAAAAAGATAGCTCCCCAGTCGTGGAATATTATAATTTCACTATATCTACCTAGAATGGTGTTTCATTCTGGGTGACACCTTTTTAGGAGGAAACTGACCAACTAGATTATATCCAGAGAAGGGCAACCAGAGAGTTTGGAAACATGCTGTATGAGCTGTCATGTCGTGGAAAGGGTTGTGGCTGTGTTTGAGTTGTGGGGGAAGGAAGAACTCCATTTGAGGTGGATGTTCCTGGGAGGCAGGAGTGGTGGGTATCACAGTGGAAGTTCCAACACTCCTTCCACCCTGGATGATTAGTGGAGTCAGTGAGTGCCTGGCATCCCCCTGGTGGTAGTTATTGTGCATGTGACATGAGTTGAAACGGTCAGAGTGAAGGGAAGAGTTTATATTCCACGCTCGGGGGGGGAATATTTTTCTCTTTTTCCTCTGGTCCAAAGTGAACCTGCACCTGCCATAACCATCATGCTACCAACGAGAGAATGAAGCTCATGCTGAAGATGACAGAATAGAGAAATGGAAAGAACCAGGGCCGTGACGATGTTTCTGAATCCTTATGTCAGCCACCCCCAAACCTCCCAGCTGCTGGACTTGCTATTCTGAGAGATAAATGTCCTTATTGTTTAAGGCATCCTAAGTTGGAATTTCCTTTCCTTGTAGTAGAACCATCTTAACAGATTCTACAGGGTTGGGCTGAAGACAAGGATGAGCTTTCACAGATAATTCCAAATACCCATCAGTAGAGTTAGACCCTTCCAAAAAGGGAGCTTTTGTTACTGTAGGAATTCAAATAGAGTTTGACTATGATTTTTAAAAAATCCTTTATTGAGTGGAATTTTGCTCTAAATGATTTTCAGGTGTCATTCAAACCCTGATGAAGTAAGATTCAAAAATAATTCTTACTAAGGTGTGAGTGACCATGAAGCTGAACTTTTCCCCGGGGTATTTGCATTATCGCCAGCATAACTCAGATGAAGCTTTTATTAGTAGAATGTGGAGGTGGGGGGAGGTTTTGTGCATGAGAGCCTTCCAGGTGCTCCTTGCCTACTTCATACGAGTGTGGCACTGTCCTCTTTGCCTATAAGGGTCTGTGTCTGGGGTCCCCACTTTTGGAAGGTTGCTGAACCCTAACCAAAAGGGAAATAAACCATATTGTGACTGCTAGATTTGCAAAAGACAACATACAAAGGGCCTACAATATCATGGAGAGGAAAAGTGAGCAAGGGCAAGGTTTTGTGGATTGTGGGCTCTTAGTGGGAGGGGCACAGAGGCTGAGGGGAGGGGTGAGAGGTAGACTGAACCTTGCAAGGATTACAGGGAAGCAGTTTTCCACCTGCTTTTTTTTTTTTTTTAATAAATTTATTTTATTTTTGGCTGTGTTGGGTCTTTGTTGCTGCACACGGGCTTTCTCTAGTTGCGGCGAGCGGGGGCTACTCTTCGTTACGGTGCGCAGGCTTCTTATTGTGGTGGCTTCTCTTGCTGTGGAAAACGGGCTCTAGGCGCGCGGGCTTCAGAGGTGGGGTGCGCGGGCTCAGTAGTTGTGGCTCACGGGCTTAGTTGCTCCACGGCATGTGGGATCTTCCTGGAACAGGGCTCGAACGCGTGTCCCCTGCATTGGCAGGCGGATTCTTAACCACTGCGCTACCAGGGAAGTCCCTTTCCACCTGTTTTAACCCATGCTCCCTTTTGACATATGTCCCCCTTCCATAGTTCATACTATAAAAATTATAGTTAAAACATAATAGAATGTTGACTGTGCTTTAAAAGCTACACAGTTTCTCCATTCTAATTCATCACTGACAGGACATTTGCAAACACTCCTGCCTCCCCTCTGAGAAATTTTGAATCACTGTGATAGATTTTTCTTGATATTGGTCCCAATGTTGATTAGGTTTCTAGTGGTTTCTGTAATTAAATATACAATAGTAGTGAAAACTGTATTTTGCCCTCATGCTTATGACTCTGAACCAGAAAGTATGACCTCACACCGTGTATCTTGTATGATACATAACCAGACTGGGCTGGTTGGGGAGAAATGTTCACAGAAGCTGAGAATGTAGTTGGCGAGGCTGGTGTGGTGTCACTCACAGAGTGTCAGGGCTGCACAGGGGCTCCGAAATACAATCGTATTGTCCACTCTATCGTAACGCCAGGGAGGCCATCTGTGAGCAGGGATGTGACTCACTGGGGGCCCGATGGTTAATGAATCACTGACCTGAGGGTAGGAGTGTGAGCACGCCCAGATTTTACTTCAGGGGATCATTTTTTAAGAATTTGGATTTGCAAGGAAATCAAATCTGATTGATTTTTCAGTTAGTGAGAGGGATCAATGCAAACAGGAGGCCGAGGTGGTGTGAAGAGGCTGATTACTAAGCTTGTAAATATTTTCATGTGTAATGGGGGCAGATGACTGTCCAACCAGTGTTTCTCCCTGGTGGTGGGAATTCTCAGTCTCACTGGCACTGGGCATTTCTGGTGTCAGGGTGGCCAGCACTTTCCTAGCGCTGTCTGGGGAACCAGAGGAGAAAAAGAAGCCAAGTTCGGAGATGGGCTCAGTGCTCACGTTGGCCATATGTGTAAGTGGCCAGCCTGTTTACCGCTCTGAGGCTTTACCTTCACTTCCGAGAGACCTCATCCCCTCTCAGGTGGGAAAGCCTAGTCGGCTTCATTGGGGGGCACTCAACCAGTTTCTTTACTTCCTGCTCTTGGCTTTCCAACGTCAGGCTAAAACAAGGCAGCTCAGGTGTTGGATTCCAGCTCCAACACAGAAACTTAAAATTCCCTAGAAAAGTCCCTCTAAAATGGAGAATATCATTCTGGAAGAAACAGTTTGATCAGCTTTGTTAAGATGTTAATTATTAAATAAAATCAATCAGTTTTAGTTTGATTTTGACTCTTTTCAGTTAAAAAAAACCTGAAGGTCATTCCTTCAAAGATTTAAAAAAAACCCCAAAAAACAACCAAAACCCAGAAATCCCAGTGTGTTTTTGGTGACCCTCTGGGAAATGGAGGTTAGAGAAAAAGCCTCTGAGGTAGTGGTAGAAGGGGTAAGAGTATGTTTTCCAGTTTGGAGACTTCTTTTTTGTGGGTTCTTAGTTGTTACTGCCACCAAGGCACAAGTGTCAGCAAGGCTGGGAGAGGCCCGAGCCCGCTGAACTGGGGCCATGAAAGCTGTGATTGCCCTAGGTCATAGCCAGCCCAACAAGGGGACACTGTGGATTCCAGTCAGATGGAGTGGCCAGAAGCCAGCAGCGGCCAGCAGTGACCACTACCAGAAAGTTGGCCAAGGTTTTAAAGAAAGAATTAAGGTCACAGAAACAAAGGCAAGCAAGGAGTCCCAAACGGGTGCTCAGAACACATACAGCATAGCAGGGTCGTGTCTCTCTGAGCCTGTTCTTGGGGGGAAGGTGTGCTGACTACGCTTTCATTCATAGGTGGATAGCTGGCAGGGGACAGGCCAAGGACATTGCAGACGAAGTGCAGCAAGTGGAAGAGAACAGAGGGAGTTGTGGCTGTAGATGGATTCTGGAACAATACAGTCCACCTTTCCCTTTCAGGAAATAGCCGAACTAGGAAAGTCCCTAAGACCTTTCATTTGTAGACAAACTGGTTTGGTTGTTTGAATTGTGATACTGCCAAGCCATGGTTTTAGACTCATAAAACTCAAATCCAAGTATGTGACAGTGGGGGCTGTTCTCATGTCCTAACTGTTAATAGAAGTACTTCATTATTAATAATAATAATGGTCAGGGGAATGGCAGCTGCCTTTTTAATGAGCACTTAGTATATGTCAGGCCCAGTGCTCAACAATAACAATCCTAAGAGGTTGAAATTATAATTTTCATTTAACAAATAAGGAAAATGAGGCATGGAGAGGTTGAGTAACTTGCCTAAGGTGACCAGCTATAAGAGCTGGGATTCACCTTAGATTGGTAAGAGCACCAAATCCCATGCTCTTAAGGACTACCATATATGTGGCAGCCATGAGAATGCATCTTGCAGACCTCCAGCTGCCAGGAGTGCAACTGACTGAGGGCCCCAGGCCTCTGCTCTGAATCCATCATGGCATTTTCCCACGGGCTGCTCCCAGCCAATGACAGCATGGCTGTCAGCTCCCAGGTCAGCTCCCAGAAGACACAGGACTCCTCCAATAGCCAACTTCATCTTGCCGAACTTTCTTTAGACTACTCAGTGGTCTAGGTTGCTTCCACCCATCCTTCCTTCCTGCTGTTCTATCAGGCTCAGTCCATCTGATGGTTTTCCCAGCTTCCCTCCCTAATAAAATCCTTGCATCCTCTTTAATCCCATTTTAGTGTTTGCTTCTCAGAAGACCTGGACTAACGCAGTGTACCACACCAAATTTCAGGACAGCTTGGTTCAGCCTGCCAACATAAAGTGGGGATTAGTCAGTTTCCTGCTTCTCTTCAGATTCCACACTAAGAGGCTCAAGGCCCAAGGCCTTTCAGTGATCCTCCCTGTGTTGTATTTTTCCCCCCAGCTGGTAACTTAGGTGGTTGGTCTTATTCATCGATTCATCCATTCATGCAAGAAGCATTTATTGATTTCTCACGGTGATTTCTAGACCCCGGGGATCCAAAGATGGATATCAGGGAATCTGCCCGCAAAGAAATCACAGACTCGTGGAAGAACAATTTGGTCGACGGATAAACGACTCTAATTGCTAATGACTCTTCTGTGCTTACTCTTTGTCAGGTACTCTTTTAAGTGTTTTATATGAATCAGCTCATTCTATACTTACAACTATTGAACGTGGTAGGTGGTATCATCATCTCCATTTGCACACGGGGAACCTGAGGCACAGAGAGGTAAGTGGCAGAGTTGTGATTTGAACACATGCAGAGCCCTCTCACTCACTGCTGTGCTACACTGCCTCTTGCCATGCCACCTCTTCTAAGAGTGTGACTGTGCCTGGGGAATGCAGGCTTCCACTGCGATGGAAACCCTGAGCCCAGAGCAGTTCAGTTCCCACTTTAAAAGTCCCTATCAGCTGCCATAGTGATCTGCTGGGCAGTCTGGTGGGGGCAGATGCCTGCTTGTTGTGGATAATCAAGACTTGCTGCTCCTGCCTGCCTGGAGGTAGCGGGATCTCTGCTGGTGTCTGTCTCCATGGCTACCCAGAGCATCCCTGGGTTGCCTGACACTCACTTCCTGGGTCACGTTGGACTGGCTAGCCCTGGACTACTGTATGCAGAGGTATGCTTCTGCTCATTTCCACATGGAGAATCATTTCATAGGAACTCTCATTCGTTAAATGAATAGTAACAAAAATAACAAATAACTTTGTCTAGTACTTTAAAGTTTTCAAAGGACTTCTAAGGGTTTCTCACTTAATCCCAGTAAGCCTGTGCAGCAGGCCAGGCAGGTGTGAGTATTCTCATTTTAAAAGAAAGGATACTGAAGCTTTGAAAAGTCACAATACCCTGTGACTTGGGAGATGGAACTTAAATCCAGGCCTTCTGTGGCTTCCTTGACTGTACTCTTCCAGATCCCCTTGCTAGCTGCATTTATGTTGCTAGGAAATACTACACCGTATCTTTAGAGCCTTGCCCTTAGTCGCCAGGTTTTAATTATTGGGGGCTGTCAGCAGCTCCTGGGTTTTTTTAATTTGGGGATAAAAAATAAAGGGGTTTTTATTTTGACCCACAATTATTTAAGCAGATTTGGATGCCATCTTGTTGTTTTGTATTTTTTTAAAGCAGATCACTGAGGAGAGCATGCCCCTACCCCAACTTGATGGTACATGAAAACCAGATACAGCATTTCAGGGTGAGGAGTGAGAGAAAGTTACCCATTCCAAAGATGGAAAGTGAAACTGACCAGTCCAGTTTCAGAGTTTCAGCTGGTTAGAATGCTAAATGTCAGCAAAAGTGGGGGCAGGTAAACACCCTCTTGGCCCTTCCTGGAAGTGTGATGACTGAGTGGTAGAGAGACAAAAGGAGAGGAGTTTTCTTTACAATTTCTTAACCTTGGTTCTACTATCAAGAGTTGCCTTCATCCTGTCAGTTCTTGGCTGGGTGAAAATAAACTGCATTTTCGTGGTCTGCTCCAAACAAAGCCCATTTGTCCTCACACCAGTAAATCCAGATATCAGTGTCTACTTAGATTAGAATTGATTCCTGATCCAGGAAACCGAGAAGAAGCAGTTTAAAGACTAGTTATTAATGGCCTCATTACAAGTCTGTGTCATGCCATTTGAGCAAAATTTACATACAGAGAGGAAGCACATTTATAAGTGTCGGAAAGAGATGAAGAAAGAGGAAGCTTTCCTGGGGGGCTGTAGTAGCCCCTGCTTTGTTAGCAACAATGGGGTTTCCTGAGCAATGAAACAGGGACCTGCTGGCCTCCAGCCCTGAGAGCCCTGGTGGAGAACTTTCTCCCCAGTGGTGGCCTTTGGAATGTAGGTATGGACAGTGTGTCTTAAAGCTCTTGATAAACTTGGGCAGTGAAGCTGTGCTTGGTTGGAGCAGCCCCAGAGATGATGGGTCCAGGATAGAAATGGGTTTCTGTGGAACCTGGATCCCATGATGTGGCAGCAGATTTTTCCCCAACCCTTCCCAGATTTATCGCAGAGACTGGTTGAGGGAACTTCAGCCTGTGGCCAGGAAGCAGCTCACACAGGGAAATTATTTCCCCACTGGGGTCATGTTTCCCAAGAGCAGCTGCTCCTTTGGTCTGGGAACTGGCTAGGAGATGGGAATCTTGAGTTCTTAATGTGGTTCAACCATTAAACCAGCAGCTAATGACCTAGGGCCAGTCAGTTCATGTCCCCATGCCTCCAGTTCTCCCATCTGCAAAAGGGAGGTGGTCACATCTGTCACATGTGCCTGGGAACACAGAAGAGAACAAATGAAAACACATTAAAAAGTTCTGAGGCACTGGGTGGTGCAAGAGCTCTAAATATCCTTCAGCTTGTCGGGTGAGGATAGAGTGACTTGGCTGTGGTGCTCAGAAAAGTTTCCTGAAGGTTGAACTTGGGAGGGGGTTGGAGGGCCCCAGCCCCAGCTGGGTGGGTAGGAGAGCTGGAGGCAGATTTTATCATTGGTGGGCAAGGGTGAGCCCATACTTTCATCGGTTGTCATGGCAGCCTCAGCTGTGGGGCTATTTTTATTCAAGCTGAAGAGCAAGTAGGGTGAGTTGGGGAGGGGACGGGAAGAACCATCATCCTTTGCTTTAAAACAAAACTAAACTAAACTGACACTTTGAGTAGCTCATTTAGAGCAACTAGGTGGGGCCTGGATAAAGGTCTTAGGGGCCTGAGCTCTCCTCTCCTCTTGTCCTACCGCCTTATCCTGAACTTTGAGTACCTTGAGAAGGGCCAGGGGAATTACCTGGTGAATAAAGGAAAAACGATTCCCTGTCTATGTGAGCTGGAAAAGACTGGGGTTGATGTACAGTAGATTCCTGATCCAGAGCCCTCTACCAAGTGCTGCAGATCCATCGATGTGCAGTGAAACTGGGCAGCCTCAGGAATCTGCAGCTGACACAGACCATCTGGATGGCAAAGCAGGTCGGATGTGACAGGTGAGTCAGCCTGTGTGGGGAAAGTCAGCAGCGTCGACTGCCTCAGGAAGTCAGTGTGGGCTTATGGGAGGAGCGGATCCATTCTTCCTTCTCCTTTCTACTACTTTCTCCTTATTTCCAGGGAGGCAGAGTGGCCCCCATGAGTTTATTTAAAGTCTGAATTGGGGATGTGTCCACAGGGCTCTGCCTTACCTTTTTGGCATCATGAGGATGATGATGATGAAGGTGACAAGGACAATGACTGATGTCACTCTAATGAACTCACACTAACACCACTAAATAATCATCACCTCCTCCCTCCCCTGACTTTAGTGCCAGTAAGACATGTGATGGGTAAGAGTCTGGCATTCCACTGACCCTCTTAACATCATTCTGATTGATGACTGTACGTGACTTCAGGGGGTAGCTGGTGACTTGCGGGTTGGGTATACTTGTCACTGTGTTGGGAGTTTTTTAAGTGAAAGGGGTTAGGTGGATGGGAAATTCAATACCCATTAACCAAGGTGGGTGAAAAGGGAGAGAGAAAGACCCATGGGTGATGACTAAAATGAAAAAGCAATCTTGATGTTTGCCAGGAAGCAGCAAGAAGGTGGGGTTGTTGAAACTCAAGATCTGAGTCCCACCACTGCCAGCCTCTCACCTCCCCCCGCGAACCCACATGCTTTTGCAGTGGAGCAGAAGCTCCTTCACTGGGATCCACACATTTGGAATCTGGGGACAAGGCCAGGACTGAGGTCTCCCTTTGTGCTTTCTAAGGACATAACAATAGCTATGACATTGATTTTCTAAGCTTATAGCTAGTGTAAACAAGATACACGGTAGGAGAAATATTTCGTCTACTTAAGAACCATTTTTCTAAGCATTTTGTGAACCATGCTTGTGGTATGACATTGGGTTAATTATAGCATCTTATTTGCTCATGAAAGCAGGTAGAGCAGGATGTTGGCTTGGTAACACTTTGTTAGCCACTAGTTCATGTTATTTTACAGACTTAGAGACACTGCTTGCTCAAGGTGTGGTGGGTGGTCAGCCCCTCTGCTTCTCGATTCTGACAAAGATTTAGAAAAGAGCTGACATATTCTACTTGTGTGTCTGGAATTATTTCAAAAACAAGCAAATTCAAGAAAATTCTTCAACTTTCAGAAAAATAAAACTACGTTTTTGGGAATTCCCTAGTGGTCCAGTTAGCGCTCTGCACTTCCACTGCAGAGGGCACGGGTTTGATCTGGTCCGGGAACTAAAATCCTGCAAACCGCGTGGCGTGGCCAAAAACAAACAGCCTAGGGTTTTAATCTATATTTTACAGAATTTCTTTTTCTCATGAATACTATTTAGTGACAGGTCTTCTATGTGTAAACCAAACTCCTAGCATGGCATTTGGGGTTCCCTCCCTGTCCCTCTCCCCTCACCCTCCCTCCCTGCTTCATATAGAAGGTGCCCCCCTTGCTTCCTGTGGCCCACACACATCATTTGCTGTCTTGCCTTCGTGTCCTTAATCATGCCTTTACCTCTGCCAGGAAAGTCCTTCCTACCCGGTGCCCGCATTCTCTGTGCCTTTCAAGGCCCTACTTGTCACGTCTTTGGGGATGTCCTTCCTTCTTTGATCCGTTAGTGGCCATAAACTGTGTTTTATAAATCCCTGCTTATCCATTGTAATGTTTTGTTTTGAAGTTATTCCTGTTATCGTTTGTCTATGGAAGTTGGAGAGAAGCTGTTTCTCTCCTGTGTGGTCCCTCCACTATCAGCGAGGACAGAAATATTCTCACCCTGACATTTCTTAGGGGGCCTAGGATAGGCTTTGAATATTTGTTATTCATTGATAGGCATTGGATGTTTGTTGAAGGAATAAAGGAATGAATTACTAATTATTTTATTAATTTAAATGGAAAATATGCTTTTTTCACAAGAATGGTAATCTCAGCACCTAAATGCTATTTGCCTTAGTTAAAGTAAATTAACCTGTCTTCTTCATCCTTCAGGAAGTTTTTCTCAACTTTCTAAACTTCTGTTACATTTTTCATGTGCCGGCACTTTTATAAACACTTGGAAACATAACTCACTCTATTTAGCTATATTTATGGTCTCATAATGCTTGCTGGTATCACATAGTTCTCTCAATTGTTTCACGTGGAGCCTCACCTTCCCAGTTCAGTTGTAAGCTCCTTAAGGCCGACACTCTTGAGGCACACTCTTGGGAACCCCCGTGGGATCCTTGTCATGCATATTCAGTAGACACTTGCTCAGTGATTAGGAAGCTCAGGCTTCAGAACATTTTATGTCAGGCTTTGAGAAATAGTTGTTTTATGATTTCATCATCATGGCTTAGATAGGCTGGATGAGCTTCATAATAGCTGAGAAATTTCATCCTGAGTGGAAAAGCCTCCAGAAGTTTCTCCAGACCTCAGGCAACTCTCTGTACTCCTGCCCCACCTGTGTGGTGGTCAAATTTGGGTCTCAATCCGGGATGCGAATGCAGAGGGAACATGGCCCCTTTCCTTCATGGACCACGCTGCCTAGGTTGTTTCGCTATTCATTTCTGCTTTCTTCCAAGAAACCTTTGAATCTTCTTCACTCTTTCTTTCATCAGCCACACTGGAAATCCCAGATGCAAATTGATAATGTCCTCCTACTTCATATCAGCCCAGAGACACGTGTGGGCCCCTGTCTGGCTCCAGTGACCACTTCTATTTCATTCCATTTTCGGCTAGATTGGTGGAAGGCTCTTAATTCTCAGTTGAAATTTATCTCCTTAATTTCCTTCTCTGTTCACGTTCTTTTTCCTTGTTATCTAAAAGTCAGATAAAATAATTCGACATGTTTATGCTACAGGCCTTCTTCCTGCCTTCCCACCTTTGCTTTACCTTATTTAAAAAAAATCACTAATAAATGTAGCTTGACAAAATGAAAGCAGTATAGGGACTTTCTTGTGGCGCAGTGGTTGAGAATCTGCCTGCCAGTGCCAGGGACACGGGTTCGATCCCGGGTCCGGGAAGATCCCACATGCCGCGGAGCAACTAAGCCCATGTGCCACAATTACTGAGCCTGCGCTCTAGAGCCCGCGAGCCACAACTACTGAGCCCGTGCACCACAACTACTGAAGCCTGCCCGCCTAGAGCCTGTGCTCTGCAACAAGAGAAGCCTACACACCACAATGAAGACCCAATGCAGCCAAAAATGTTTTAAAAATTAATTAAAAAAAATAAATAAATAAAATGAGTGATTTAAAAAAAAACAATGAAAGCAGTATAGCATAATTCAGCTTTTCCCAAACTTCAGTCATTTGAGGATCCTCAACATGGGTTTTGGTTTATCTTTTTTAACAGCTTTTTTGAGATATAATTTATATGCCATGCAATTTACCCATATAGAGTGTACAATTCAATGGTTTTGGGGGGTATATTACATTATCAATTTTTTTTTTTTTTTTTTTTTTTGCGGTATGCGGTCCTCTCACTGTTGTGGCCTCTCCCGTTGCGGAGCACACGCTCCATTTGCGCAGGCTCAGGGGCCATGGCTCACGGGCCCAGCCGCTCCACGGCATGTGGGATCTTCCCGGACCGGGGCACGAACCCGTGTCCCCTGCATCGGCAGGCAGACTCTCAACCACTGCGCCACCAGGGAAGCCCCTACATTATCAATTTTTAAAAATTGTGACTATATATATACATATACACATATATGTATATACATATGTAACATAATATTTGCCATTTTAACCAATTTTAAGTATACAATTTGGCATTAAATACATTCACAGTGTTGTGCAACTATTACCACTGTCTGTTTCCAGACTTTTCCTTGTACTCTTAACAATATTTTCTTTAAGTCAATGCCCGTTTTTTTTATTTAAATAAATTTATTTTAAAAGGAAACTTTGCTGCTATAAGTGAAAAACCAGTATCTCTTGATAGAAACAAGGTAACTATAAAAATAAAGACAATAAAAACAAAACAGTGGTATTAAATTCTACTAGACACTCATGCCTGCAGAAGCCTGTGGGCTTAGGGCCTTGTTCCTTCCCTGATTCAGAGAGAGAGGTAAGCATGTTAAGGAGAAGTTAAAAGCATCCTCCTGCCAAACTGAGCCTTTCTTCTTGATATGAGTGGGATTGAAAGAACTGAAAGGGGACTGCTTTCTTACTGTGTGGCTCAGTGTCACTGCATGTTTGCTGTACACTTTGGAATCATCTCCTGTGTACCAGTCACCTGCTTCCCAGTGTGGGAAACTATCAGAGCACACGAGAGCGTGGATTTGGGGGTTAACTTTCTATACAGCGTGCACTGTGTGACTTGGACAATTTATTTAAATTTCGGTGTCCTATTTTTCTTCATCTGTGAAATGGGCAGAATTATTCCAATCTCTTAGTTATGATAAAATAGAATCACATATATCAAGGGTTTTGCATGGCTCCTGGCCTATAGTAAATGCTCAACAATGGCAGTTGTGGTCATTTTAAAGAATAAAGATACCTGTTTATAGTACTTTCCCCAAAGCTTAGCATTACCTTACAAGAGAAGTTAGCTTGTATATTCTGGAAAACAAAACACACAAACAAAAAAACGCTTCCAGATCAGAAAACATCATTCTCTGGCCATCCTTACCCTACCCCTCCCTCAGACTACCAAAAAACAGTCCTGACTGAACACCAGTGTACAGGAAAGAAGCAGTAAGCACTGTGGTCTGAAAACTTATTTGGAAAGTGAGACAGTTGTAGCTTTGGGGCAGAGACCCCCTCGAGCACGTGGGACCCTGGCTGGTTCAGTTGGAGTTCAGTGTCTTTTGACTTAAACCCCATCCTTGGAATGTGCCTGTTGGCCGTGGTGGCAGGTCATGGCATACCTAACCAAGGCAGTATTGCTTAGAACAAGGCAGGACCACCAGGTGTTGGTGAGCAAAAGCCTATGTCATTGTCTCATGAGCTACAGTTACAACCCCAGACCAGGAATAGCAAGTGATGCTGCTTCCTGCCCTGGTCCACATCCTCAAAGGAGGCACAGACCCCTGGGGGCGAATTCCCGTTCTGCCTCTTGCTTGCTTGCTTGCTGCCTGAGCTGGGCTGGGTTTCTTCAATCCTTCAGGCACCGCATTTCCATCTATCAAATAGGAATAGGATATTGATTTCTATCTCACAGGGTTGATGTGAGAACCAAATGAGATTGACTGTTAAAGCAGTCACCACGATGTTCAATAAATGGTAACTTTTATTGTTGTCAATATTAGTAATAATCAGGAGTCTGTCACCAGCCCTCTTACCTAGTATGAGCTTGTCCATGTGGCTTGGTGTGTGTCCAAGTGCATACACATACTCAATTCATTTAAAATTCATAGTTTCTTTAGACCCAAATAATGTTAAATAACTTTTTAGACTCCCTTGTGAAGGAAAAAGAATTATGAGCCTTTAGTGGTGGTAGATTATCTTGATGTTGTTGAAATACGTATAAACATATTCAATTCCGGATGCTTATTGTTCTTTCCCAACTCCAAAAGCAAAACAAACGAACCAGATACAAATACACGCATAAAATAAATACAGGGCAAACTGACTACATTTGTTTTGTCATAGATGATGGTCATTTACTGAAGCAGCATCATGTATGTGGCGCAAAGCTCTGGTGCTCGCTGATTCTGTCCCAGGGGCTTGCTACAGCTCTCCAGTGTTATTGTGGGACTTGGATCTCCCACTGCATTTCTCTATGTGAAGCAGTGTATGGGGAAACCTTCTTGTGTTCACTTGGCACAAATGCCTCATTTACATGTCATCCTGCCCCCTGTCTTCTTTCCTCATTAGCCCCTGACAGCTTAGCATGACCTAGTTGCAAAATGATACACACACACACACACACACACACACACACACACACACACACACACGGGCACCACAGTCCTGTGGCTGGGCCCAGTTATAATGTGGTCATTCAGATAATCTGGAATGTCTTTTCATCCCATTTTAAAGGCATTGTCATCTAAATGAAAAGCCCAAGCACTGATTCTCATAAGACTACATCTGAGGACTTTTGGCAGATACCAGTTTTGAGAAAGATTGATTCACATCCTGCCTAGATCCCCAAAGTTTTGAAGCAGCCTCCAAAATTAAACACAATATAAAAAAGAGAAATAGGAAAGACCAAGACCTGGATGAAAATGTTAACAGTGGTTAAGAACCAAAATTGAAACTGAGCTACCTGGCAGCAAGGGCAGAAGGTGAAACACACCATGTTAGCTTGTTCTTATTGTCTAATGAGAGAAAGCAGCCAAGTTCTCTGGGGACACAAACTTCCTGCCACTGAACTCAAGGAGTGTTTGCCACAAGGGCCCTTTATAGATGAGCTGGATGCACAAAGAAAGTCTTCTTCTATAATTTCTCCAGAGTTTCTCCAGGCCTTATAAAAGCTGAGAGGATATTGTTAAATTTTAAAGCAGTAAGGATACTATTGGTGTCTTATTAAGACTTTAACTGGCGAGGATCCTTGGGGTTTTCAGTGTGCCTTCACTCAAACTTTTATTTATTTGAGTCGCAGGACAGTAAAGCTGCTGTTTATCTTCAAGGTGGGGAGGGGGCGAGAGGAATCTACACGTTTAAGTGGGAAACTTTGGAGCCATCTCACTCTTTCAGGTGGGTTTCAGTGGTACTTTTGTCTGGGTTGGTATATGCTTCAAAGGAAACTCTGCATCTGCTCAAGTGGTTGGACCCTGGCTCGGTCTGTAGTGCGCTGTGGAAGAGGCCGATGTGGCTGAAGAAACTTAAGTGATGGTGCTGGCAATCAGAGCCACCAGAATCTACCTACAGAGCGAATGGCATCCTGCCTGACTTCTTGAAATGAATTAGCTGCCAGTAGCTAATTCACTTCAGGTGACTAAATGAATAGACTTACCGGAAGGGATTGTTTATAGGACCCATCTGAACGCTGGGGAAATCTGCCAGGTGCTGTACTATTAGGACCAATCTCATCATAAATGATACCAAGCTGATGAAGTGATTAGACAAAAGATTCAGCTGTTAACTTCTTTCTTCACCCATCCCCATCATCAAAGTGCTTTCTCATTGTGGAGAATATGAAAATACATGAACAGTTGGAAGGTAGGAAAGAAGGAAGAAAAGAGGGAGGGGGGGAAGGATCATGCAGTTTATCCATACATTTTCTTCTGACCTTTTAAAATGCATTTTCCTTTATATAATTGATATACTACATTATAAGATATATAATTTTATATTCTGCTTTTTTGCTTAACATGTCATAAGCTTTTACTTAAGACTCTTTGAAAATAATATTTTTAATATTCTTTTATCAGACAGGTTGTTTTTAGTTTCTCAGCAATGCAAAGAATTATTTAGCAGACATCTTTTTTTTTTTTTTTTTTTTTGCGGCTCCGGACGCGCAGGCTCAGCGTCCATGGCTCACGGGCCCAGCCGCTCCGTGGCATGTGGGATCTTCCCGGACCGGGGCACGAACCCGTGTCCCCTGCATCAGCAGGCGGACTCTCAACCACTGCGCCACCAGGGAAGCCCTAGCAGACATCTTGGTTCACTATCTTTGTCTACATTTTGAACAGTTATTTTCCTCCTTAAGAGAGATTTCTAGAAGTAGAATTATGTGGCCAGATATGAACATTTTAAAGACTTGCTCTTTCTCTGTATATGGTCACATGGCTTTCCAGAAAGGGTGTACCAGTTTATAGTTTCTTCAGCAACAAATGAGAGTATCTGTCCTACCTCACCTTCAAATATTTCCTAATTAGAAAAGGTGAAATAGTAATATATTATTTTTATTTGCATTTCCATGATGATTAGAGATAATGAATGATTTTTAGTTTTTCTGAATGGGAAGGTAAGTTTTATTTCTTCCTTTGTGAATTATCTACTTATCGGGCTTTGGGTATTTTTAAAGAGATTTCTATGACCTCTTCATATATTAAGGAGAGCAGCCCCTTGGCATATTTATATCAAATTTTTTAACCAATTTGTGGTTTGCCATTGAATTTTTCGGTAACAGTTTTATTGAGATATAATTCACATAACAAACAGTTTACCCGTTTAAAGTATACAATTCAATGATGTTTTTGTATATTCACAGACTTGTGCAACTATCACTACAGTCAATTCTAGAATATTTTCATCACCTCAAAAAGAAACCTCACACCCTTAGCTATCATCTCCCAACCTCCCCCAGCTTCCCAAGAACCCCAGCCCTAGGCAATAACTAATCTACTTTCTGTTTCTATAGATGTGCCTATTCCAGACATATCACATATTTGGAATCATATAATATGTGGTCTTTTGTGGCTGGTTTCTTTCACTCAGCATAATGTTTTCAACGTTCATCTATGTTGTAGCATATATTGGTATTTTATTCCTTTTTATGGCTGAATAATTTGTCAATCCATTCATCAAAGAATGGACAATGGGTTGTTTCCACCTGTGGCTATTATGACTAATGCTGCCCAAGCATTACAATTTAGTTTTTAGGTTTTTATAAATTTGTTTACTAAAATTTTAAATTCATGTCATCAACTCTATTGCTTTTTGGATTGTATTTCTTCAGTTGTTTTTTTTTTTTTTTTTCAGTTGTTTTTAAAGTAAACAAATCTTTTCCCAAAACAATGATAAAATTTTCAACCATATTTTTATCTTTTTAATTTTTAAAATTTGTTTTCATTGTTCATTTCAATCTATAATCCATCTAAATTTTATTTTGGAGTGTATAAGAATTAGGAAGATTCTAAACAGTCTCTCTGTCCCTCCATGCCCACCCCAAATAGCTAAAGTTTTTCAGTACCATCTGCTGTCATCCTCACCAACCATTTTCTTTATTCTGTACTGATTTTTAGTGCTTTCCTTACCACATATTAAGTTTTTATGAGAATGAAACTTGATTTTGCAGTTGTCTATGGTATTTAATTGCTTGGTTTAATATTTTAATAAATTTAATATAAAATAAGACTATCCTTTATTGTTTTTTAAACTTTAGTAGGAGACACAAAACCTATATAAATGGAATTTTCCTAGATAGGAAAATTAAATGTTGTAAAGAAAAACATCATGGCAACTACAATTTAAAATTCAATGCAGCAGTGGGTGTGTGACCTGTACTTTACATTTTATTTGAAAAGTGAGAAAAATTTTCTGTGTGATTACTGTTTTAGTCAGATTTTCTACTTATTTTGAGACAATTTTGGTAACTTATATTTTTCTATAAAAGTTGTATTGAAATTAAAAAAAAAACTCTTAGCAATGAGTTTTCACATCAGTATGTTTCTAAAATTCTTCTCCATATCTGCTGTTATCATCTCTTTCTTATTTGGCTTATTTCTATTTCTCTGTTCTTTTCTTGATTATATTTACTAGAGCTTTGACTCTTTGGCCAGCCAACTAATTGGGTCAGTAATTTGGGAGAAATGAAGAGGTTTTCTTTTTTTAAATTAATTAATTAATTTATTTATGGCTCCATTTCGTTGCTGCACGCGGGCTCTCTCTAGTTGCAGCGAGTGGGGGCTACTCTTCGTTGTGGTGCGCAGGCTTCTCATTGTGGTGGCTTCTCTTGTTGCAAAGCATGGGCTCTAGGTGCACAGGCTTCAGTAGTTGTGGCACATGGGCTCAGTAGTTGTGGCACACGGGCTTAGTTGTTCTGTGGCCTGTGGGATCTTCCTGGACCAGGGCTTGAACCTGTGTCCCCTGCATTGGTAGGCAGATTCTTAACCACTGTGCCATGAAGGAAGTCCCTGAAGAGATTTCTTTTTTTGAAGCAATAGACTGTACTGTGGGTCTATCCCACTGAGATTATACCTGTACAGTAAATTATAGTAGGTTGGTACCCACCACGCTAGCCACGCAGGATAGTGTCTAAACAATTCTAGAACGATAAGTAGTTCCAGGGTGCTTCTCACAGCTTTAAGAAACTGACTGAATGTTTTAAGTCAATGGGGTTATTTTCTCATCCAGGAAGAACCTCAGAAATGAAAAAATGGCATCAAATAATACAAAATTAAAGCTTGATGTGGTGTTATATAATTATTAAGAAGAAGAATATCAATTATCCCTAACTTTTTGGCTCTTCCCTTCACAGATTCCTGTGGTGGGTGGGAGTTGCTTGGATGGCGTGTACAGCTCTGTCCATGGAGATGGTCCCTGGCCATTTTAGTAGTAACCAGTCAAGGAGAAAAGGATGTGGGGAAGGGCAGATCCAATGGAGAAAATGGCAGCCTTCCGTTAACTTGGCTTGGACCACAGAGAGGTGGGAAGACCACTGCACTTAGCCTTTGCAGGGGGATAATTAGCACTGAGTAAGTGAGGTAGGACTGAAAGGAAAGATAGAGGACATTGACGGTTCTGATGCCTAGTCATAAACAGTTCCTCCTTGAAACTCCCAGGGTTCTTTGTCCCCTCTCTTGACACTAAGATCCACCTGGATTCCTGCTGTGTGAACAAGGTTGGAGACCAAGCTGCACTCAGCCCGGCCTTCTGGAGTAGTGCATCTTGGGAGAAATCACAGACAGGGGACAAGCAGCAGGAGTATGTGCCTCACTGCCCATCACACTTTGGGGCCTTGTGTAGACATCTGTCAGCACACATGCCAGGCTCTAGGACAAGACCCCTGTCCAAGGCTGTGGGGCTTTTAAATTGTTTATCTGGGAAGCCTCAGCCCCTCCCCCGGCCTGAGAAGGTCCCCGGAGGCCCTTGCCTCACAGTTATAGCCCTAGGACGCGGTGGTGCTTGGTTCCCCATCCCTGCTCTGCCACCTCAGCCTTCATGGTTGTGGGAGCACAGCCCTCCCCTGGCATGACCTGGGATCTAGAGTGCAAGCTTGTGTTACAGCTTTCTGTGGGGACATATCAGTGGCCTGGTCTGCCACCCCAGCTTTCTCCCAGGAAGGATTGCGCTCCTTCCATGAGGCCAGCCTGCAGGAATCAGCCAAGTTAACCCCTACCTCTCACCAGCCCTTTTAGATTGCAGGCTCTCTGAAGGTAGGATGGATGTCTGGTTCACCTTCATGTCCTCGCAGTACCTAGTATGTTTGTCTGGCTCTGTCAGTGGTTTAGGAATGGAGAAGAGCAAGCCCAACGAAGGGACTAGATGAACCTTCCCTCTCCTTGTATCCATTCTTAACCATTTTGTTCCTCTTTGAGGAACACACACACACACATGCACACACACACAGAATCTTGCACACAGGTACCCTATCAATCAATGAGTCCTGGTTCAGAGCCCCAGCCCTAGAACGCTGCTGGTAGGTTCCACTTACCCCTGTCTCAGCATTATCTCATTCTGTGCCACACCCTATCTGCACACCCCTGCTCGCCTTCACTGAATCTGTGCACGCTCTAATCTTTCCACAGCAGAGGTGTTGGCTGTGGTACTGATTTGGAACCCGGTTATACTCTAAGATTTGTTGAAAGTGATTGCTTTTTACCCTTGCTCCAGAGAGAGTACGTTAGCTAGCCATGACCCTGAGGAATAATCGCTTCCTGGAAAGCGCAGGTTTTACTTAATGTACAAAAGATGATCTTTAAGTGGACAGTCCATTCTTGAGCCCCCCTGAGGAGATGGGGCCTCTTTCCTCACAATCACTGAAGCCAGCCCTGCAAGACGTCCCGAGGTAAAGCTTCCAGAAGTCTGTTGTTTGCGACCAGACCTGTCAGCCTCAGACAGCAGCCCACCTCAAATGTTTTGGCTTTTCTCCACACCATCGTCCTCTTGTTTTCACCCTACCCTCATGGCCTCCATGGTGGTTGACTTTTCCCCATGAGGTCCTCTTTCATGATTTCCTGAGTCACTACCTTCAGCCTGTATTTGTTTGACGGCCGGAGCCATTTCCTATTTGGTAACGTCTGGGGTTTTAATGGGGGTGGAACATGCCCGGCACTGCTTCCTTCTCTTTCCATTCAGCCGTGTTCTCTGTGCCACAGATTCTGGCTGCGACTCAGTCACTGACACTGAGACCGAGGACGAGAAGGTCCTTCCCTACTCGGAGCAGCAGAGCCTGCCATCGAAGACTTCACCTGGGAACCTGATGGTGGTGCAGCCAGACCGCATCCGCTGTGGGGTAGGCACTGCTGGGGCTGGTGGATGGATGTTGGAGCATAGGCTTTGGAGCTTTTCAGTGGAAGTTGTAGTAAAGGGAGCAGGGTTCTTCTGTTGCACCTTACTATAATCCCAGCCTTCCTGTGGGGTTTCCCTGTGCACTAACTACCCTGGGACCCCCAGTGCCTGGGCCCTGGGCACACCTCACTCCTTTAAGTCAAAGGGAGATGAGCCCAGGAATGTATATGTCATCAATCTAAGACATTAAGTTCATGATCAAAAACTTAGAACGTGTTGAAGACCAGCAGACATGAATACAAAACACTTATATGCCAACCCTGAAGTCAGAGGCCTGGGTCTGTTCCTTCCAGCCTAGCGCTGGGCATTTTGAGAGCTTGCTTCTCCATCAGCTGGCCCCCTTTACGGCCCAAATGAATGCCTTGAAGCTCGGTGGCTGAAACTTGCTGCCCAGCATTGCTTGCAAAAGGGAGAAAATTAATGCCTGAGCATGTGACTAACGTTTTCAGGGGTAGGACCTATGTTAAGAGGTGACCTGAATGTGATGGCCAACTGATGGGCCACTGTCATGTGAATCCTACCATAGTATTGATAGTTTTTCATTATCTTTCTTTTCCTGATGAGAAATGTGTGACATTGGTTCAGAGCACTGAAACACTTTTTTGTGGGTAGGAGCCCTGTGCTAAGTTTGCCACTGTGGGCTCCTGTAGGCAAGAGGGCATGATGGCCATGGAAATGGAAAGTCCTAGCTTCCCTGCACTTGTGAGTGGTTTTCTGCGTGGCCTGAGGCCACGAGGCATTGGGCAAGGACTCCCTCCGTGAGGGCTGCAAACTGCTGCTTCGGGCTGGATTGAACTCATAGACATGTTTGGTTCCAGCTACACAGTGTTTTAAAGAGTTAGGCGTGAACACCTGTTTCCAGCCTCCTTTGAATCAGAATCTGGTAATAACCAGGCCTGAGATGAGCAGCTGGGCCAAGTGACCCTTTAAATGGGGTTGTGCATCCCCAGGTCGCTGGTTCTCATCACTCCCCTTTCTTTGTACCCACTTCACTCCTTTTCCTTACCGTCCAGGCCTTCGTAGTGGGCATTTCAGTTTCCATTGCCCTCGTACTCCTTCCTGCCTGCCCCACGCCCCTTTCATCCTGAGACCACGCTGGTGGGTGCCTGTGGGGAGAGGATTTAGAACTAAAGGATGATGCCCTGCCCATGCTCCCTGGTTTTCCAGGCTTTGGCTCCTTCTCCTGTGCTGGTTGCCACTGACCCAGGATTCTCACTGTTGCCTGCTCCAGGTCCCTGGCTCCTGGGGCAGCTGGGCTGGGGTTGGGTCATGACTGTCAATAGAAGAGACACACTCGTCTTCTCTGGCTCCCCATGCTCCCTGGGAGAAGGGGCAGGTGGGAGAGGGCTAGACCTGCAGTGGGAGTCAGGTCAACCACATTCACCCTAAGCAGTCTCCGTGAGCCAGGACCACATCCCCCTCCCACCTGTTCTGGAATCGTGGCCCTTGTCACGAAGGCCTACTATAAGGGCTGGAGAGCAGAATCTTACAATGAACATTTGGGGATTAGCTGTGGCCAGAAATTTCTCTTTTTCCCCTGCTTTTTGGAGGGCCTGTTCTTTCCAGTTCAGTGTCTTAAGAGCTTAACCGCATAACCAGCCCAGTAAAACAGATAATTCCATTTAGCAGGTTTGGCCGGAGGTCTCAAAGCAATGTAAAATAGCCACTTAGGTTGCTCAGTGCCTTGGGAAAATTAATCCTCCAGTAAGTTATTTTTGTCCATCTAAGAACAGCATAAATTGCAGAACCCAAGAGGGCTTCTCTAAATCAGTACCTCTCACTCTGTAAGGTGCATGAGTCACCCAGGGGTCTTGGTAAAATGCAGACTCTGGTGTGGTCGGTCCAGGCAGGCTTGAGATTCTGCATTTCTAACAAGCTTTCAGGGATGCCAATGCTGCTGGTCCCTTGGCCTCGCTTTGAGTAGCAAGGCTGATCTAGAATAGTGCTTCTGAAACTATCTGTGGTGAAGAACTTTAAAAAATGTTTGTTGTTTTAAATTTCCAATTCTGCCATGGACCAATACTTTTATAATATACAACAAAAAAGAAATGCTATAGAAATTAAATAAAAAGACATATGAAATACAAGCCCCAGGTTTTAAAATTATTATTAGGTTTGACAGACATAAAATTACTCTATCAAATTGCTATTAAGGTTTATAAATGTTCACTCTTGGTTTTTGTGACTTGTCTTGTTGGGACCCGTGGCAAGCAGTCACTGCCTGCCACTGGACTGCAGACCCCACGCTGCTCTGGAACAGCCTCACTAGGTAGAGCTGGGGCTGCAGAAGCTGGGGAGGCCCTCTGGCTCAGCACCCTAACAGGAGGGAGGAGGGACAAAGACCAGTTTCCCGTTCCAGGCAGAAACCACTGTCTACGTCATTGTGAAATGTAAGCTGGATGAGAGGGTGACAACAGAAGCCGAATTTTCTCCTGAAGATTCTCCCTCGATAAGGGTGGAAGCCAAGCTGGAGAATGAGTACACCATCTCCATGAAAGCTCCCAGTAAGTTGCCCCATTTACCTCCAGAAATTAGGCATCATGTGAAGAGACCCCCTCTTACTTTCTTTTACTTGCCGACAACTGTCTTCATCAGCCACTGAGAAAAGTGACAGCCAAGATGTGGATTTGGTTGCCATGTTCTATTTAAAGGAAAAGGAAGTTATATAAACATATACGTGTGATTGGGGCGGGGGGAGATGGATATACTAAAATGTTTATAAAGTTCATATATTAACATTTTTTGAAATTAGAGAAAAATAGGAAAAGTAGGGAAAAAAGTCATCTGACACCCTACCACTCAGTCTTTTTTGCCCTTTTTCATAATTTTTATAAACACAGTTGTTCCAATAGTATCTATTACCTTATATTCCGTTTTTCTTTATGTAATCTTAATTTACTGTCTCTTCATCCCTTTACCCCTGTACTATTATAGGGAGTTTGTAACTTTCCATTTTATAACATATTTTTTCTATTACAAAAGTAATGTGTGCTCAATACAGCAAACTTGGAGAATACAGTAACCATGAAAGGAAGTAGATAGAAAATTACCCATATGCCCACCTGCCAAGGAAATCACTGGTTTCTGTATTTTCCCACATCTGTGTACATAACTTTATGTCTTGTAACCAACTTCTGTTACCTGGAAATACACTATGAATATTTTCCCATGTTAATAAATACTCTTTTACAAAATGATGCTTAATGGTTGCAAGGTAATCCATTGTATAGATGTACCATAATTTATAAAACCAGTCCCTTGTGTTGGATCTATATCTTAAAACCATAATGTTTAAAGCTATATAATACTCAGTTGAATAGAAGTATCATCTTTTAATTTTTCATTTCCTCATTGTTGCATATTTATGTAATTTCTGATTTCTTACTGTCTTATTTTATTTAAAAAAATTTTTTTAACATCTTTATTGGAGTATAATTGCTTTACCATGGTGTGTGAGTTTCTGCTGTATAGCAAAGTGAATCAGCTATATGTATACATATATCCCCACATCCCCTCCCTCTTAACGTCTCCCTCCCACCCTCCCTATCCCACTCCTCTAGGTGGTCACAAAGCACCGAGCTGATCTCCCTGTGCGATGTGACTACTTCCCACTAGCTATCTGTTTTACATTTGGTAGTGTATATATGTCAGTGCCACTCTCTCTCTTCGTCGCAGCTTACCCTTCCCCTGCCCCGTGTCCTCAAGTCCATTCTCTATGTCTGGTTTTATTGTCTTATCGTTTTAAATGATGATATATTGAGCATCTTTATGCAGGCAGGGTTTTTTTCTTTTGTGTTTATGATTATATCCTTGAGATGGAATCCCTGAAACAATGGGCATTTTTAAGAGTCCTGGAAGACAGTGCTTAATTGCTTTATGAAATATTACTATTCCCGTTTATTTGCTATATTGTCGCCAATGCTAGGCATTATCACTTTGAATATTTTTGCTAATTTGATATGTTTCTAAAAAGTAGTCCATTGTTTTAATTTGCGTTCCTTTGATTTCTAGCGAGGTTAAATATTTTTCCACGTTCTCTACTTGTCGCATTTCCTCTTTTGTGAATCGAATCTTTATGGTTGGTGTATTTTTAATTTTTTCTTTCCCCCTCAAAACCCCGTCCTGTGGTGTAGAAGAGAGAGAGCACCCAAGGAGAGCACATAGTAATGACGGCAGCAGAGCAAGTGAATCAATTCTACTGGCCCAACGGCCCAAAGCTCGGCGGAGTCCCACCGCCAGGTCCCACCTCTGGCGACCACTGCCCTTTGTATAAAGTGCTTTAAATTCAACTATTCTTCCTGTCTGTTGTGACACTGGGCCTACAGTAATGAGCAAAACAGATGAAAATCTTCCGAAAGTTAAATTGCAGACCCAGTGAGGATAATTCCTCTGACTCAGAGCCCTCCCGTGTGTTACTGTGCCCACCGCTACTTCTGCTGTTTCTCTCACTTCCCAATCCTGCAGCTCACCTCCAAGATCTTTCTTCCAGTCCCCAATTAATTTCTTCACCATTTAAGTAATCCATGAACGCTTTTCCCTGTACTCTTGTACTACAAAAAAAGAGCAGTTTTATGGTATCTTTTCTTCTGTTCAGAACTTTCATCTGGGAGTGTTTCTCTGAAGATATATTCTGGGGATTTAGTGGTGTGCGAAACCATTATCAGCTATTATACTGACATGGAGGAAATTGGGAATTTATTGTCCAATGCTGCAAATCCTGTGGAGTTCATGTGTCAGGTAAGGATGGTGAAAGGATACTGGAGTTTTCTAGACCTGTAGTTTCTGGTCATGGTTCACCAGTCTCAAATCTGCTAGATGGGAGATAGCTGAATTTAAAATCTGACCATCTTCACTTTTGTATTTAGGCCTTTAAAATTGTGCCCTACAACACAGAGACCCTTGATAAACTGCTAACAGAGTCCCTAAAGAACAACATCCCTGCAAGTGGGCTGCACCTCTTTGGAATCAACCAGCTGGAAGAAGAAGATATGATGACAAGTAAGTCAACAGTCCAACCTCAGGAAACCAGCAGTGGGTTGATTCCAGTTCGTCGGTTTCAGCGTGCAGTCAGCCCGTGCTCATGTTTTCTGCTGGGTCCTGCTTTACAGCTCATCCTCTGAGAAGCAGTCATTCTTCTCTGGCTAGCCCGGGATTCTTCCAAATTGAAAATTTGAATATGTCATCCCCTTACTAAAAAACCCTTTGTGTTTCCCACTTGTCTTCTAGATAAAGTCCAAACTCCTCAACCTTTATACAAGGCCTTCCCAAGGGGCTCCTGCTGCATTTCTGCTCTCACCTCTCTCTACTCTCTCCCTTGGCTTCTGTGCTCTGCTCTGTGGAAGGTATGAACTTCTTTTACCTAATGAAAATTCCGCCCTGCCTCTTGCCACCTCGACCCATGGGAGTGCAGTTTCTTCCTCCCCTCATCCTGCAGCACTTCCTCAGGTAGGTTCCTTCTACATGCTACAGCTCCCCTAGCATGTTGGGTTCTTGTACTCTTCAGCTGTGTCTGTCTTTTTTGCTAGTCTGTCAGCTGAATGACGACAGGGACAGTGCCTGGTGGCTCACTGTAGGCTCAAAACAAATATTTGTTTGATGAGGGAGGAGCAGTCTCATGGGCATATGTGACATGCCAGGAGCTGGGAGAAACACTTGCACGGGGATGATGCCTGGCACGCCTGGTATGGTTCTTTTGTAGACACCACTCTTCCTTCACATCTCAGCTGCACTACACAAATGGGACCCAAGCCCCTGGTTACCCAGTGCCTGCGTTCCATCTTTCCACAGCCTCTGAGAACCATAAGGATGATGTTGTATTACCTGGGCACATTCTCTTGTTGCCTCTCTCCATTTTCCTACTGCGGAATGTTCTCACATCACTTCCAACAGGTGTTAATATTCTCTATTCTTGAACTTGAGGCTCAGGAGGGAGTTTTTTTTTTTTTTTTTTTTTCGTATGCGGGCCTCTCACTGTTGTGGCCTCTCCCGTTGGGGAGCACAGGCTCCGGACGCGCAGGCTCAGCGGCCATGGCTCACGGGCCCAGCTGCTCCGCGGCATGTGGGATCCTCCCGGACCGGGGCATGAACCCGTGTCCCCTGCATCAACAGGTGGACTCTCAACCACTGCGCCACCAGGGAAGCCCAAGAGGGAGTATATTTCATAGTTTGACAATCCTGGGGGATCCTGGGGACATTTTCAGACCTTCATTCCAAGGATCATATCCTGGTGAATAGGAAGCTGGGTTTGTCTTATTAAAAAAAATACATATGGGGGCTTCCATATGTATTTTTTAGTAGGTGGATGGTGTCATGGGGATCCAATGACTCTCAGAAGTACTTTGTTTCCCACAAATCAGAGGGTTAATGGGCATCCTGGGGTTCCCACGCATTAATACCATCATTCAAAACCTGTCCTAAACAAAGAGCTCATTGAAAACCATCTTGTTAATCCTTCCAGGTCCCTTTGAGATAGTCTGGAAATATTTTCTAGTTCAAAACTAAGGGCCACAGAAAGGCTAAGGAACAGCTCCAGGATTACTTGACATACTTTATGAAATTGGGTGTAAGAGCTAAGAAGATGGATTTTTTTTTTTTTTGGCTGCGCCACATGGCTTGCGGGATCTTAGCTCCCCGACCAGGGATCAAACCCCTGCCCACGGCAGTGAAAATGCTGAGTTCTAACCACTGGACCGCCAGGGAAGTCCCAGGATTTCTTTCTTTTAATCAGCATAAAGCAATTGTTTTAAAGTGCTCTGAAATTTTAAGAAAAGGTCAAAACATGATCCCTGTTGTACTTTGTGTCTGCTGCTTAAGCCCTTAGAACATCAGTACATTTTGAACTAGTATTATTTCTCAGGATTCTCCAATCTTTTTAAAGAAAGAAGGTAGGATATTAATGATTAGATTTGCTAATTAATTAACATATCGTTTCTTCTGTCATCTTCAGTGGTACCACAGAGGAAGCTGTTAGATGTTAGGTCAATCAACCAAGAAGTAATGATTGAGCACCTGCTGGATGCCATACTAGGCTTCTAGCTTCATCTCCATGAGCAAGGTGCCCCGTGCCTTCCTTTTTTTTTTTTAATCTTCTGGCCGTGCCATGCAGCAAGTGGGATCTTAGTTCCCTGACCAGGGATCGAACCCGCGACCCCTGCAGTGGAAGTGCAGAGTCTTAACCACTGGACCTCCAGGGAAGTCCCCACACCACCCCATGCCTTCCTTTTTATCTGACCATTAAGTTTTCCTTGACAATTTTTCAGATCAGAGGGATGAAGAGCTGCCCACTTTGTTGCACTTCGCTGCCAAGTATGGACTGAAGAACCTCACTGCCCTGTTGCTCACCTGCCCAGGAGCCCTACAGGCCTATAGTGTGGCCAACAAGCACGGCCACTACCCCAACACCATTGCCGAGAAGCACGGCTTCCGGGACCTGCGGCAGTTCATCGACGAGTATGTGGTAAGGTCGAAGCAGGAGAGGCTCTAGGATTGGAAATGCACCATGTGGTCCCAGGGCTGCCTTTTCACTAAAGACCTGGGTGGATTTCATCTCTAGCATGTTCTCACGTGCCTCTTCTGGCAGGGCCAGTATGCATGGGCTTAAGAGATGAGTTCTGGAGTCACATGGATCTGGATCCAAATTCCTCACCAATACTTGTCAGCCATGTGCCTTTGGGCAAATCATGTATCTGTCCTCTGTCTCTCTCAGTTTTGTGATATGCGGGAGAAGGTTTATAATAATTCTACCCTTAGGGTTGTTTTGAGAATAAGAAGAAATAATATGTGTAAAGCCCTGAGATCCACCCTCGAAGAGTTTACGGAGCATTGATAGAGTGAATCTGCTGAAGGTAGATGCTGATCCGTCTTTCTCAGTCACCTCCCCACCCACCTCCAAGGTACTTGGCAGGATGCTCCCAGCTCCCTCGCCCACCATCAGGCCCAGGTGAACTGTTAGGCTTGGTTCCTTCCTTAGCAGAGACCACAGTAAAGCTCTGCACCTGAGGCTTCAGGGAGGCCAACCGTGAGGCCCCACCTTCTGCTGACAACCTCTCTCTCTTTCTGAGCCTCTGCCCGTCTTAAGGTTTATCTGCTTCCCTGGTTTTGGACCCACAGATCCTCCTTGATCACTGACTTCTGGGTCTTTCTTTAAGTGTAATCTCATCCCATGCCTAGGCCTTGTTCCATGCCCCAATATTGCTTCCGTTGTTTTGGAGGCAGCTGCCCTTCCTGTCTCGACCCTTTTCTGGTTTTCCTCCATTTTCACAGTTCACAGCAGTGACACGGGAATAGCTCATCCTCCCATATGGGGCTGTGACCTCAAAAGGAACAATTAACACTACCTCCAGACAGGAGTGAGCCTGACACCTCCCCAGAAACTTAGCTTTCTGCTCTGTGTTTGACAATCTACAAGGCAGCAACTCACTGAGACGTACAGAGGAGGCCTCCCAAAATTTGGGGGGTGGTTAAATGTATTGAATAAACAGAATAGCATGAGTGCCTGTCTGAGGCATCATTGACATAAATGAGGCTAAACGGTACTTACGGTCCAGGAGTGTGTACTTCACTTTGGAGTCACAAATGTATAAAATGCAGTGTTTCATTTCCCTGCCAATAGTTTTTATTAAGAACATACTGTATTCATATTAATCACTACTATCTATTGAATTTAGTTGATTGGCAAATGCATTTTCTCCTTTAATCCTCATCACAGTCCTTTGAGGTTGACAGTATTGTTCTCTCTCTTCAACAAAGGAGGAAAAAGGCCTAGAAAGGCCAAGTCATTGTGCCAAGGGTCCCACACTCGTCAGGGTGGAGGTAGGATTTGAACCTAGCTGATGGTAAAGCTGGGGAGCATTCTCCTACTTTATGTCACAGGGGCGTGGAAAGATGCACTTCCAGTTTGCACTGAACTTAATCTGGTTCACATTTGTCATATCTTTGTTTTCTAAGTACAATCATTTCAACGGATACATCTCCAGCATTGCCCCCAAAAGATTGCTCCTCCGTGTTGTTCATCACCTCTAAGAACCGTCCCATTTCCTCTTTCCACCATATCAGAACCAAATGCCAGACCTTGAGTCCCCAGCACTCCACTCCTTGGGGCTCATCAGGAAACCAGCACAGAGTGTCAGATAGCAGATTAGCTCTCTTGGGGTGGTGATGATGAAAATGAGGATTTTTGTGGATTGATGCTGAAATGATTGTGAAACACCAAAGTTTCTTACGAGGAAAAGTTGTGCAGGGGTTTCAGAGAAGCCACCTCTCTGGCTTCACAACCACCTGGAGGCAGAATGACAAAGGGGGCCTCTCTGACTTCAGGGCATTTCACCCAAGACCGTCTCTCCTCTTGGGCACAGGCTGTAAAACAGAGGCGGGCGCTTTGGAGAGGTGTGCTGTCAGGCACTTTGGAGCAGCCTAACGGAAGGAACAGGTGGAAGGAGCAGGAAGGGGCTAGTGGACCAAGTCCCCAGGGGACTTCTGACTACACACAAGCACAAGAGCACCTTGGCTGCAGCGCTGTGTAGCCCATTTGACTAATCAGCGAGGGTTATGCCTTTGTGCGCCGTTTGTTGCCATTTGAGGAACCACTAGGGTATAGTAGAAAGGTCAGAAGCCAGGATTGCAGACCCATGAATAAGGCACTAGATTTTTCTGAGCTTTGGTTTTCACATCTTTTGACCAGGGAATAGGAGACACTCTCAAACAGTGGTGGAAAGGATGCCATGAGATAATGTATAGGCACATCCATAGCACTGTCCCTGACACGTAATAGGTACCCACGAGAAAGTTTTAAATTTGTATCCTCTGGGCACTGGACATTTAACGGGTGTCTCCTCTGAGTGCATAACTCTGTTCTTAGTGTTGGACGAAGATACAAAGATTAAAACAAAGAACATAAAACAAAGAAAAAGACTTGGAGCCTGGCCTCAAGGGGCTTTCAGTGTGGTGGGAAATACAGACATGCGCACATAGTTGCAACCCTGATGCGTTTGAGGCTTTACTTTGCTGTTACAAGCCCACTCGAGGGCCTGACTCTATCCAGAGAGCCCGGCTGTGTCAGTGTGCCTGTGGGATCCCACCTTCTCTTTCAGGAAACTGTGGACATGCTGAAGAGTCACATTAAAGAGGAACTGATGCAAGGGGAGGAGGCTGACTCTGTGTATGAGTCCATGGCCCACCTTTCCACAGACCTGCTCATGAAGTGCTCCCTCAACCCTGGCTGTGACGAGGAGCTGTATGAGTCCATGGCGACCTTTGTCCCAGCTGCCACCGAGGACCTCTGTAAGTAGCACAGCGCAGTTCTGCTTCCATCTTTCTGCTGAGAAACGCGTTTCTTCCTTCTGCTGTGTGTGGGGAAATTCCCTTGCTTACCCCCTGCCCTACTCCGGAGTGATGAAGATCCCATTTTACACAAAGTTAGACAGGTCATCATGTGCTGTGACAAGCAGAATCGTTCTCCAGACTTCCTCTGCTATGACTCTGCTGTGTGACTGGAAAGTTTAAGCAAGGGCCTGGAAGTCAGAGTCGATGAAGGTGTTGCCTTGTGATCCAGAAGTGAAACCAGTGGCTTTTGACTTTGTCAGTTCCAACGGGCCCTTTTTATAGCAAACATTTTGTAATGCCCCCGCTACTACCCTGACATGAGATACATATAATATAACCTACCTACCTATGAAATTTTTAGAAATCAAATATAAGTCCCAATTGAAATATAGAAGAGAACTCATAGGAGAGGAAATGCTCAGATGTGCCTCCATGCAAGGACATAGTGCATTAGTCAGTTGCAGTCACCTACACTCAGAGTCACTGCCAATGTCACAGCCTCAAGTGCTGACCTACATGTTTATTGTATCAGTGACTTGGATACCACCAGCAGCGCTGGCATCAATGCCTGGATTTTCCTAAATGGTGAATGATTCCTCACATTCTCTTCTCCATTTTCATAGTAATTGAATTCCTGGAAAATTTGGTGTATATCAAAACCATGCAAAAATACAAGTTGTATTTTATAAATGAAGCAATTTAGCTTCTAGGCTCAGAAAATTATAAGCAGGGTTTTTTTGATAACCTGATTTTACTGGATTAATATATAATAAACTTATTTCCAAAATATCATATCTCCAAGATATGATTTTTTTTTGTAAATTGCTTAACAAATTTTGCCCATTTTTGTTTATCTTAATTCTTTTTAATAGCAAAAATAATACATTCTTCCAAAAATTGGAAACAAAAAAGAAATGTATAACCGAGTTATTAAAAGTTCATGACTCCACTCAACCAACTGATATAGCACTTGTAATAGTTTGGTGGGGATTTTTGCCCATATTTTTCCTTATACCTGCTGATATTAAATTTTAAAAAATACACATATACATATAAACAGATATGTACAAATATACACATATGTATAAATATGTATCATAAGCAGTTATTTTTTTAACCCATATGTGTATCTAGTGAAATATTTAAAAGTCATGAGGGACACAAAACAAGGCTGTCCCTCACCCTGAAGGTTGTCTAGCATCTTTCTCCCTTCTGCTAAATGCCAGTAGTGTCCCTGCATCATGGTGACAACCCAAAATACCCTCATAGATTTTCCAAACACCCTCAAGAGGGCAGTGCCACTCCCCTTGAGAACCACTGGTCTAAATAAACATTGGCTTTCGATGCACATATCAGGGTTGAAGCAGGAGGACCACACAACCGGCCCTCTAAGGGCCTTCTTTATATGTTACCACCATTTGCTACGAGATGCTAAGAGCTCTGAAACACTGCCTACAACTTCTCCCTCCTTCCCTCTGGTCTAATTAATAGATTCAAGAAAGACAAGACAAATACCTATCAATGCATCCATCAGCTTTATTGATAGAGGAATTTCTGGAATGGGCTAGATTGAGTATTGCCAATTTTCAGCCTGAGGAGAAGACTGCGGGGACCTGGGCCCACAAGGAGTTGGGCCTGATTTAACCATCCATGAGTGGAAAAGCAGGCATTAAGAGGGTGCTTTGGAGCAGGAAATGTGGGTGGGTCAGGGGGCCAGAGGTGAACCCTGACACCAGCAGAGCCTTTGACACTGCAACCCTAACACCTGGAAGATGTGGTCCAGTGGTTGTTAGGTGCTTGCTAGTCAGACTGGCTGTGCCTCTGGGGGAGGAGAAGAAAGAGGGAAAGAAAGGTAGAGGCTCTCTCTCAGCATCTAACTGGAAGGACTTGAAGTACTTGTGGAAGCTCTTCCCGAATGAGCCGTAACCCAGCAGGAAGGTGAGGAGAGAAGGTGTCATCCTCACCATCCACATCCTCTACCTCACTGAATCCTCAAAGCAACCATACAGGGGTGCTTTTATTAACCTGCGCTTTACAAATGAGGAAACTGAGACACAGAGGGGTTAAGCAACTCCACCAAAGTCTCACAGCTAATAAGTGATAGAGTCCAGGTTTGAACCCAGGTCTCTCTGTCTTTAGGACCATATTCCTTATTCTGTGCCAGAAGTTTCCATCTAACACCACAAATTTTAGTCGTGGTTTCTTTTAGAAAAACCATCTAGCAGCTCCAGCCACACCTCCTGTTTTCGCGGCCCAGATGTTAGCTCACAAGACAGCCTCTGGCGCCCCCTACCCTCGCACATCCATCCATCTCTCCATGTACCCAACAAGCATTCTGGAGCATCTGTGTTTCTGCCACTTGCCGCTCCCACTCCTGGTTTTCGGTGAGACAACGGGATGGAGGGAAGACACAGTCCTTTTCAGTCTGGAACAGAGACTCATTAACAAAAGAACATTTGGAGAAAAACTAGTACCCCTCTGGGAAGCCAGAGACCATGCATCATCATTTCTGCCCTGTGTCCCTACGGTGGGGCAGTTGAATTGAAGGATCCTGCACTTTACTGGCAGTTGGTTTAGTGTTGACAGAGAGCCTTAACACCTCTTATCCCTCTAGATGCTCCAACACAGGAAATCCCCCCACCACAGCAGTGCAAAGCTGTACAGAATGCTAACAGCAGCCATCCCATTACTCCTGTCTGCTGGGCCTCTCACAGCGTGAGCGCTGAGCCTTTTCAGCACTTACCAAGGCGGTGGAGTGCTATGGAGCTTGCCTGGTTTGCGGCCAGTTGGCATCTTGTAAAGTTCCAGGGGGTGGGGGGGTGGGGAATTCTGGTTGCCGTGGAGCTAGAAGGAGGCCACCAACAGGCAGGCTGTAGAATTCTGCTGTTTGGGGAACGGGCAGAGGAAACCCACTGCAGTTTTCACTTGCCAGATCATATAAACTCTGAATTTTCTGAATCTAGATATGATTTGTGTTTCTGTCTCTGTGGTTTAATCTTGAGAATGACCACTTACCTACTGGTCCAGAAGCAGCAGCCACTTGTACCTGGGGAGGAACCATTCATCTTACTACCAGTGACTCTCTAGGGGAGAAGGCAGTTTAGGTCATAAATAAGTAGGACAGACTGATAAATCTAAGATGCATATTTGTAACACCAGCCAGCACAGTAATCTTCTGGCCCTTTCAAGTCAACACACTGCTTTCATCTCTGTGATCTCATCTGAGCGTCCTGGGGCTTGGTGGATAAAGTTATCTTCATTTTATAGAGGAGACCGCTAAGGCTTCAAGATTTAGTAACTTACTTAAGTCTAATCGAGGGAGAACTAGGTCAGGAATCTGGGTCTGCATATTCCCAGGGGTCAAGTCTGTCAGCTGCCCACTGAGCTAGAGGACCCTCCTGACCTGCCCTTCTTCTAGGGTCAGAACTTGCCAGCCCTGGGACGGATACTTACAGGGGAGCTATTTCCTAAATCTAAATAGCGGAGGTTATCATTTGTTTTGTTACCATTCAACCCTAGAGGCTGAAAATAAAAAGGAAACTAGGCCGTGTTTATTCACTAGCTGACTCACTCGCTCACTCATTCATTCATTCACTCACAGGACAAACTTTATGGAGTGCAGGCTCTATGCCATCTCCTTACCACAGCTTTGGAGGTCATCTGATCGTGTTGGGACAAATCTACCTCTTTCTGACTTGAGTTTTGGAAAGGGGATAGTAATGAGGTCCCCAGAGGGAATCCAAACAAGCACTAAGTAGGAAGATTGTCAGGGAAACTCCCAGCGTTGAATGAATTGGCTGGGCGGCAATGTTGGGTTCTGATCCTGAGATTTTATGATCCTTCCCCTGAACTTGCGTGCGTGGGTGCGTGTGCACACGCGCGTGCGCGCGCACACACACACACACACACACACATTCCTCATACTGTCTTTAGTTTAAATATGCTGCCACCAGGTGGTAACTACGTCTTTGTTATCAGACTTTCAACTTTGCTCTCAATTCTCTTGAGAATTTTGTGTTCAAACGCCCACAGATTTAAACCATCATTTTCCGCACCGTACTATGTAAGAAATAAATGTTCTTAGGGTAAGCGTCTGCAAACACTAACTAAAAATCACAACACACCTCTCTTTGGGTGTCTTCACTATCTCCTGATTTTTTTCTCATTTACTTCGTTTGCTTCTAACCCTGCCTTCAGAGAATGATACGGTGGTCCTGGTGGTCCTTTGACTTAGGTAATACGTTTTGTGTGGAAAGCCTCACCCAGTGACTGGGCACTTTGATAAGGCTCTGGGTACTAAGGCCTCAGGAGCCATTTCTGGGAGGCCCTTGTCCAGCTGTTACAAAGGTAATCCACTTGTGGATTTAGTGCTGCTTGACTATCTCAGAGGTCTGTCTTTCTGCATCAGGAGAGAAGAGTAAAAGGAGAAAGATGCAATGTCTCGCTACTAGAGACTAAACTCACACGTGTCACTCTAATCCATCCCAGAGGGCTGTTCTGCTTCTTGTGACTCTCGCGTTGAACGTTTCTTTTGCGCCCCTGCTCCCTCCACCTGGGTCTGTGGCTCAAGTTTGTGTGCAGTGGAGAGCCAACTTAGCCCCAGCTAACTTGCTGACTTCCCTTAGCAACCTCCTTGGTAACTGCGTCTTTGTAACAGATCATCTCCAGCAGTGTTTTCTTTACTGGAGCTCTCTGGTTACAGTCTCTGTGAGCAGGGTCCTCTCTGAGCTGGGGCCATAACTGGGCCCAGTGAACAGCCTCATAGCCCAGCCATGTAAGGTCTGAGCCCACCTGAAGGACCATTTGTAAGTAAAATTAAGTTACTGGAACATGTTGCCTTCCCCATCTGCACATTTTTTTTTTAACATCTTTATTGGAGTATAATTGCTTTACAATGGTATGCTAGCCTCTGCCCTACAACAAAATGAATCAGCCATATATACACATATGTTCCCATATCTCCTCCATCTGCACACTTTTCTCTCAAGAGTCTTCCTTCCTGCAGCCGCGGAGTCTCTGCCATCCTCCTGCTATTCATCTTGGGAAGACCCTGGCTAGTAGAGCCAAGAAGTGCCGTAGAGGCAGTGGGGCTGGGTGCAAGGCATGAGGTCTTACCAGCAAGGAACTCCCTCTGAGGCAGGGCTGGCTGTTCCTGTCTTGTCTGGGGCTGAAACTGACCTGGTGAAGCAGAGGGATCCTCAGGGCACTTCCTGACTTCTGTAGCTTTTCCCTCCTCTAGATGTACAAGAACTGTGTTGTGGAGATAGGCACTTAGTGAAAGCATGCTGGATTGAATGTTTTTAAATTAATAAGATAAAATCCTCACCATCAGCAGCGACCTTGCTCCCCTCTGCACCTGCACAGCTGTGGGTCACACCCTCCCCGGGCACGGCATGCAGATTATTTTGCACTCTGGTTATGTACACGCTCCTCTGCTTACCTGCTCCTACTTCAGTTAGGAAGCGTGTATCATCCACAGGCTGTACACAACAGGTGCTCGATTATTTCTTGAATTTGAGAGTTACCAGAAAATAAGAAATCATCCTAGATGTTGTGGTGTGGAATTGATTGTTGATGTTCCAGTGCAAGGACGTCACTTCCCCGATAGGTGGTAGTGAGATACCTGTTAGATGTCCCTGAAGGTGGGACGTCTTTGGCTGTTCCCAGCTGCCTTTTCTTTCTTGTCTCCATACATTTGCTTGTGCTGTTCCTGCTGCCTGAATTGCCCTTCTCTTTTCTCAGCTTGGGAAATGCCCAGATTCCTTAACAAAGCCCCAAGATCTCCATATCCATGTATTCATTTGCTTATTACCCGTTAGTTTGTCCATTCTCACCTTCATTCATTCAACAACATTTATCGACCCCCTTGAGTGTTTAAGTCACTGTGCTGGGTGATGAGGAGTCAGTAAATAAGCTGGCATGATCTCTGCCTTCCAGAGCTTCCCTTCTAGAGGGAGAGTTGGATATTAAACAAAGGTACTGCATAACTGAATATATAACTACAAGCTGTGACAGTACGATTGAGGAAAAAGACACGGTGCCCTCAAGAGGGCAGCTAGTAGAGAATGGATTGGGGGAGGGGTGCCTGTGACTTAGCAAGTCATAGTACCCACTACACCAGATCAGGAGCTCATCCCGTGGACTCATTCCTGCAAGACAGAGGGGCTGTGTGCTTACCAGGAGCAGCGCACTAAGGTACTTGCTGTCTGCTAAGAAATCCACGAAACTTAGCATGCTGCCTCTCCTAAGCCTTTCATGCTTAGCTTCTTTTTCAGTGTCAAGTCACTCCTTAGCACCTCTAATTTCAGACTGCCATTTCTCTTCTCTCTGTCTCTGTTTCTCTGTCTCTGTTTCTGTCTCTGTCTCTCCCCTCCCCCAACTCTCTCTTTCTTTGTGTCTCATTGTCTCATTGTCTCTCTCCCTTTCTCTCCCTCTCCCCCCACCACCTCTGCATGTGTGTGACTATCTCTTTCTCTCTGTCCCTGTCTCTGCCTCTCTGTCTCTGTCTATCTCTCTGCTTCCCCTCACTTCTCCATGAGGGTATGGGAAGGTTGGACTTTCTTATTGACATGGTCAATCACAGCAGTCCGTTCCACCTGTGTGCAGATGGAACCAATCGGGTTTCAGGTTTTCTTCACATGTTTTACCATGCTGATCCTTGTTCTAAGCCTCTTTTCTGGCCACAAAAGCACTTACTGAAAAAAAATTCTTTTGGCCTGATTTCAGGGTTTGAGAGCCTTTCCAGAAGAATAGTTTCTCAGTATCCGACATTTTACTGTATTACATACTCAGATTAGGTTTTCTGTTAAATTAACAACACATAATCTGGATGGAGTTTCCACTGCAGCCGAGTGATCTAGATTTATGTCCCATGAGGAGTATCATATGAGCTTCTTTGAAAATTAGTTATTGCTCTTGACTCATTCCTTAATTACTTGCCTGCCTGCCTTCTCTTCATCTGTTCAAGCTTCTTTCTTCCCAGGAATGGTTTCTTTGGGATTGACTCCTTTGAAAAAGTATAGTGTAACGCTGCAGCTGCTTTTCCCAGAAGGAGACTGTGGCCCCAGAGTTTCCTTGTTATTGTTTTGGGTTTTTTTCCCAATGAAATGAAAGAACTTTGCACTTTTTCCTTAGACCAGCAGGTTTCAGCACATTTCAGTTTATCTAAGTGGTGAAGGTTAAATGCTTAGAATCTGAAGTACAAACCCTGAGCGTCCAGGGACGCAGGGATCTGTTGCTGTGCTTTCCTTTTCAAAATGTCCTTTGTCTGGAAACGGACTCCCTTCACCTCCAGAATTTTCTATTTCAGTCGCTCATGTGTTACTGTGTGCCTGGGTTGTATGTACGCATGGGTTGTCAAATTTACAGTCTGAGGGTTTTATCTCTCATTAACTCCAAACTACCAGGTACTTTTTCTTTTCTCTTCTTTATTATTACGAAAGTAGTATCTGCTACTACTAGGACTTACTGCCTAATATAGCTATGGCAAATAGTGTTTTAAAAGTAATTTCATGTGTCAGTGTCAGTTAGCTGGTGTTGAGTGCTTGGGGAGCTGTGAGAAGGATTCTGAGGCCACAAAGAGTGCTATGATTGAATAGGGATGTTTGCCTTGAGTACACAATAGGGACATGGAGGCCAATGTGTGTATCCACTGTTTCTGGTCTAATTCAAAGATACTTAACGTTGAACTCAGTATAAAAATAATCATTTTATTTAAAATATAAATGGAAAGAAAAGTATTTTTCTTCATTTAAGGCAGTGCACCTACAGAGACTCAACAGAGGCCTGTGCCCACATCAGGCCAGGGCTACTGAGTCCATATGTGGACATGACATGATGGACTTGCTTGAGTGCACCCTGGTCCCTGTGCCCACTCCCCTCGCCAGTCCCACATGGGAAGGAAATTCATGACAGGTTGACTGTGCTCACGTTTGGTCTTACCTGTGGTAGGCAGAATAATGCCCCTGAACCTATGAATATGCTAGATTACATGGCAAAGGGGAATGAAAGTTGCAGATGGAATTAAGGTTGCTAATCAGCTGGCCTTAAAATAATGGGAATATCCTGGATTATCAGGGTGGGCACAGTATAATCACAAGGGTCCTTAAAAGTAGAAGAAAGATGGGAATTTCCTGGTGACCCACTGGTTAGGACTCAGCACTTTCACTGCGGTGGCCTGGGTTCAATCTCTGGCCCTGGTCGTGGCCAAAAAAAAACGTAAAAGAAGGAATCAGGTTAGACCAGAGATGGCACCATGAGAAGGACTCAGTTCAGCTGAGCTTTCTGTCCAACATTACTGGCTTTGAAGATGGAAGAAGAGGGCCTCATGCCGAGGAGTGCAGGGCCTCTAGAAGCTGGAAAGGGCAAGAAGACTGAACCTCCCCTAGATCTCCCAGAAGGGAACGCAGTCCAGCTGAAACCTTGATTTAGCCTGGTGAGACCCATTTCAGACCTCTGAACTACAGAACTGGGTGTTGTTTTAAGTCACTAAGTTTGTGGTAATTTGCTACAGCAACAATAGCAAGCTAATAAACTGTCTAGGTTGCCTCAATATAATGATAACCATTAATATTTAGTGCCTAGTACTGTTGCTAAACATTTTATAAGCATCGTCTCAATTGGTTCATACAGTCTTCCTATGAGGTAGGTACTGTTATCCATACCCACTTTACAGATGGAGATATGAAAGCTTAGTGATATCAAGTAACTTGTCCAAGGACACAGAGCTGCTAAGAATCAGAGCCAGGGCTTGAACCCAGGTCTCCAGGATATCAAAGTACACGCTGGTAATCACCACCTCTGACTGTGATCTTGACCTGCTTTAATAATAAAGATAATGGTAACAATAGTAATAATAGCAGCTAACATTCATTTAGCACTTCCTATGTGCTAGGCACTGTGCTTCTCATTTAGTACTCATGACAAACCTATGAGATACGTACTATTATTATCACCATTTTACAGACATTATCAGTCAGTGTCCTGGACCTCTATTGCTTGCCTGGCCTTGACTGCTGCCTTTCTCTGACTTACATTTGTCGCCCGAATGCAGACCATTCACTTGGCTCCAGCCCTTGTCAGGGCCTTTACAGCTGACTTCCAGGCCTTCTCATGTGTCTGCAGACCACGCATCTCCTCCCTGTGCCCCTGCCTCCATCATGCTCTTTCAGCCAAGCCTCAGATCCTCTGGCTTTAGGCTCTGACCTTAAGATCAGCCTCTACCTGTGATCCCGGCAGTATGGGGTGGGGCCAGAAGCGACTGAAGAGCTGCTAGAATTTCCCCTTGGTGCTCATTGCTGAGCCCTCTAATAAAAAATGTGGTAAGCCTCAGGAAAGCACAAGGTAATGGGCATGGGGCCTCCAAGTCAGGTCTGGACTGCAGCGGCAGAGCGTTGGCCAAGGAGGAAAGAAGCCTCCAGCTCCGTCCAGCCTGGACTTGGTGTTCAGGAGCCATGATCAAGACAATGCCTGGCAAGCCTTGTTTGTGAGTCAGGTTTCCACACATAATTCCATGGTGAAGAATTATCGTTTGTTATCTTACAATGCCTCCTTGCTTTAAGTATATTCAATATAAAAATATTGATTGGGTGTAATTCTTTACTAGGAAAGGTAATTTGAAAATATGTGTGGATATTCAGATGTGAGAATTAACCCATAAGCATTTATTACTCTGAAGGAGGAGACTTGACTTCAAACAAATAAAGTTACTATTAAAAAGTACAAATGAAGTCCTCTTTTTAAAATTGTTCTCTACTTAGGACATTAGCGTGGGTGTAGAATTTAATAATAAAGATAACAGTAATAATAGCAGCTAACGTGCATTTAGCACCTCCTATGTGCTAAGCACTGTGCTTCTCATTTAATACTCATGACAAACCTATGATGTATGTACTATTATTATCACCATTTTACAGACAGGAAAACAGATCCTGAGAGGATGTAAACAACTTGGCCCAAGAAAATTGTGGGCAAAGAGTTAATGTAACAGCTCTCATTTCCCTTTCTGCAGGAGAATTTGACCTTTGTTGACTTCCACTCTGTTACCCTGGTGACCTGATAAAAGCCATATGTCAATTATGTCTCTAGGCAACATTGCCTATGATAAAAATGACCCCTAATTGGTGGTAAATTGCATCTGGAACTGAGAGGAGTTGTATGTAAACTATAAATACCTGAAAGGGACACCATACTTTGGGCTTCCCTGAGGGCAATGTCTCTGGATGCCTCTTATGGGGACCCTGGAAGCTAATGCCTCAGGAGTTGCTAATAAACTCCAGAGTTGAGAAATGCTGCTCCTTTGAGACACCATGGCAGCTTCTCCACCTGCCTGATATGGACCATGTCTCCTTGCGTAGGAGTTGCTGGATTGGTGTAAAGACTGCCCTCGATGAGGAAGGCTGCTTGGTACTGTCCTGCTGGTCTGTATCCTCCATCCTTCTGAGTAGACTGGCACCAGCACGGCCCACGGTCATCTTGTGAGTCCAAATGATCAGCTGGATCCAAAAAGTTGGATCTAAAAGTCAGTTGGACGGGTGGGTGTTGCAGTCCTATAGTCAGAAGTGGAAGAGTCAAAATTGGAAACTATGCATTCTGACCACAGTGCCCAAACCTCTCACCATCCTTTTAGGGTGCCTCAAGGAGGAGAAATAATTCTACTAATGTCTCAGGACTGATCTTTAGCAGATCCTAGTTTGTCTCCTTCCAAAGTCATGCTCTTAACCACCAGTGAAAGCGTGACTGTAGAGTAAAAAGATTTGTTTGTCACAGGTGGTCATTTAGCCCTGCCTTGTTCATCGTACCCAGAGGTGCGTGGCTCACAGGAGTCCCTGGAAGGTGACTTGATAGTGTAGATGGACAGGAAAGGGTCAGCGTAGGTCATTCCCAGGGCTTATGCTTCTTTAGTTTTGCTGTTGCATTTCTTCCTCTCCTTTTGTCATCTCTTTCCCTCCTACCTGTTCTTCTTCTTAAAAAAAAAAAAAAACCTTTTATTTTGAAGTACTTTTAGATTTAGAGAAAAGTTGCAAAAATGCTACCCTTCCTGTATACTTTTCACCCAGATTTCCCTAATATTAACATCTTACATAACCAGAGTACAGTTACTAAAGCTGAGAAATAAACATTGGTGCAATTCCACTAACTAACCTTCAGACCTTGTTCAAAATTTCACTGGTTTTCCCCCTAATGTTCTTTTTCTGTTCGTAGGTAGGACTAGATGCTGAACCTAGATAGGATCCTGCAGTGCATGCTGTTATTCTCCTTAGTCTCCTCCAATGTGTAACAGTTCCTCAGTCTTTCCTCATCTTGACACTCTGGAAGAACACCAATCAGTTATTTTGTAGCATGCCCTTTAGTTTGGGTTTGTCAGATGCTTTCTGTGATTGGACTGAGGTTATAAATTCGGGGCAAGAATGCCATAGCAATGATGTTGCATCCTCAGTGCGTTGTAGCATTACTGGTGCTCATTCTTTTTTCTCTCTTTTCTTTTTAAAATTCTTTCTTTAACCTACATAAAATTCAGCACATTATGATGGGGTCATAGTACTAGGGACAGAAGCCTGCCTCCTTGTTATAGAAGCGTGCCAGGTCCAGCCAGGGCTGCTCTTGCTGTTTCCATTTTTCTTCTACATTTTGTTTTTCCAACACTCTTTGTAGCTCCTTCAATTTTGCAGCTACATCTCAGATGTGGAAATCAGTTGTCTCAAACTGAACTTTGTTAGTGAAGTAGCTAGGCCATGCGTGTCTCTTTTACCACTGTCAGTGGGGGTGGCCGATTGTGTGTGTGAGGTTTGCGCTCTGGTGTTGCCAGCCTGGGAAATCTGGTTATTGGTGATTGAAACTGTCCTGATGCTGCTCTGCCCTCACTAGGTTCTTAGAGATGCTGGAGCCTGAGGGGGCTGTGGTTTCCTGGAGGATGCAGCACTGGGCATGACAGAGCCCAACAATAGGTCCACAAAACTTTTCCCTCCTCTCATCTCTAGGGGTGTCTGATGCAAGCAAGTCTTTCCTTCAGGGTCTTTTCCTCTGTGTTTTATTGTTGTGTGAATGAAGAGTTTCAAAAGTTGGCTGGGTCAGGGTCAGGCAGCTAAGGGGTGAGGTATTGTAGGGGTAGGAGTCAGGAGGGTAGAGGAGGGTCCTGCTCCCAGTAAGGCACACCTGTAGGATATGTCTTTCTTCCCAATTTTCTAACTCCATGAGAAACATGTCCCATAAAACCACAATTAAGCAATTTAAATAGAAATCTCAAATAAGTGGCATTTTTCTGGTCTTGAATTTTTAAGGAATGAATTGTGAGTTCTTAGAAAATTTTTTAAAATATTTATTTATTTATTTATTTTGGCTGTGCCGGGTCTTAGTTGCGGCATGTGGGATCTTTAGTTGCAGCATGTGGACTTCTTAGTTGTGGCATGCATGTGGGATCTAGTTCCCAGACCAGGGATCGAACCCAGGCCCTCTGCATTGGGAGCTCAGAGTCTTACCCACTGGACTACCAGGGAAGTCCCAGAAATTTATTTTTAAAATTAAAACACTTCTAGGTGTGTTTCAGGATCAGTACAGTCACCCTAATCTCTCTACGGTTTACTTTAAAGAATTCAGTGTTGACAAGAGAAGTTCACTGAATTAACAGTTTACTCATTTGGAATTACAGGGCTCTGGACCAGAGGTCATCAAGGTACATTATATTCAATGTAATGTCTCCACTACACACATTTCAAGAAACATTAAACTGAAAAGGTAGAAAAAGGGAATTGCTTTATCTTCCCTTTTTTTGGATAATATTTAAGGTAACGAAAACATGATCAGAGCTCTGCATTTCTTTCCTTTATTTTTTCAATAGGATAGAAAAACTAGAATACAAAAAGATGAACAGTGAAAAAACCTTTCTCCAGTCCTTGTCTGTCATCTTTCTAGTTCCCAGGAAACCATTGATCTTAATTTCTTATATCTCCTTCCAGAGTTTCTTTTTTGCATATACAGGAAAATACAAAAATAGAATCTTATTTTCCCCCTTTGGGGGCAAAAGGTAGCATATTAATTTTCAAAAATGTTGTATTTCTTAAAGATTCTGATTCATCAAGAATGTGTTTTTTTTTCTTTTGTCTCAGATCTTTTTTTAAAAAATTACATATTATAGCCCCCTATGAACCCCCTCTGGAACCTGATTGCCCTCCCTCCCTCCCAGAGGTAACCCCTACCATGAACTCAACATTTATCCTTTCCAGCATTTCAACATGTTTTCATATGTTTACTAGATATTTATGAATTCATAAACTACATGTAGTATCATTTTATAGACCTTAAAACTTTATATAAAGTACTTTATATACTGAAAACTACTTTATATAAAATACTTTATATACTGCAAACACCAGTCTGCAACTTTTTCACTCAACATTGTGTTTTGTTTTATTTTATGGTCACAAAATTTATATTTAGATTATTAAAAGATTGTCAAAGTTTGAAACAAGGTCGGATAAGAGCTATGCTATGTAATAATGTAATATCTGGTCACTGGAAAGTTTAAAAATTAGTATGGACTTCCCTGGTGGCACAGTGGTTAAGAATCTGCCTGCCAATGCAGGGGACACAGGTTCGATCCCTGGTCCAGAAAGATCCCACATGCTACGGAACAGCTAAGCCCGTGCGCCACAACTACTGACCCTGCACTCTAGAGCCCGCGAGCCAAAACTGCTGAAGCCCGCGTGCCACAGCTACTGAAGCCCACGCGCCTAGAGCCCGTGCTCCGCAACAAGAGAAGCCACCGCGATGAGAAGCCTGCGCACCGCAACGAAGAGTAGCCCACACTTGCCGCAACTTACAGGAAGCCCGCGCGCAGCAAGGAAGACCCAATGCAGGCAAAAATAAATACATAAAGAAATAAATAAATTTTTAAAAAATCAGTATGTTTTATAATTAGAAAATCGGTAATCTGGTAATTGACAGGTGAGCCATAATTTTTTTTAATAACCTGAAATTATTTTTGCTTTGGGAATCTAATTGTACATACTTGATCATAATTACCTAGACCTTTTAAAAAAGTGCTGATAGGGTTTTTCTCATATATGAATGCAACAGAAGCCACTATGGATAATTTGGAAGACAAAGAAAAGTGTAAAATAGAAAATAAAATGTCCATGGTCTGAAATGTCCATGACCTATCCATACTACTTCAGAAATAGCCACTATATACATTTTGATGTATTGCCTTTCAGGCTTTTTTTCTATGTACATACAGATATTTTGTTTCAAAACTAGGATTATGTCATGTGAAGTTCACTATCCTTAACATAACTTTACGACCATGACCTCTTTTCAATTAATATTCTTGGAAAATGTAATATAAATATAAATATTTCATACAAATTCACCAGACTGTATTTAACTGGTCCCCAAAGATCAAAGTAGTAGGAACAGTATATCTGTGTATACTGATTAAATTCAAATGATTTTTTTTCTCAAAGTATACTATTCAACTTCAAACTACATATTTTGCCTAAGCAAACAAGTCCCCAGTAACTGTGTGATATGCCTTACTGAACGCAACCTCTTGATATTATCAAAGTTCTGCTTTTAACACAAGGCTGAAATTTTGCTCCCAAAATGCATACTTCAGAGTCACAAAGTAACGTAAAGTAATGTTGGTTACTAAGGTTTTAGTAGAATCTGCTGTGGCAATTGAATAGTTTTCATACACAGTTTTGGTCCCCATGGGTTTATGCTTAATAGTGAAAAACCAAAGGTCTATGTGCTTCTTCCTTATAAATGACCAATTACATGAATGACCTAAAAATAGAGTTCTGGTTGTTATGTTTTTGAGATGGTACTATGTTGGTAGAGTGGCTCCCATACATCCTTTTTAACTGTTGAAAATGGTTCATTGTTTAAATAAATTACAATCTATCCATTCTTTGTTGTTTCTGCCTCCAATTATTTGTTGTTGTCATTTTGTGGGTTTTTTTGCTGTTGTAAAGACTACAGTTATATATTTAAAAATTAAGCTAGTTCTTTCAAACATAAATGAGCATATCTATACCTTTTGAGTCCTGTGGTCTAGGAAAGGGCCTGAAGGTTGTAAATGTTGCTCTCCTTTATACCCCATATTTACTGAGTGTCCTTATTGAGTAGGTAGTTAATTGGATGTATGGATGCATGCGTGGACCTATGGATGCATGGGTGATTAGATGGATGGATGGTTTAATGAATTCTTGAATCTCTTGATTTGTCAAACCTTGTATATCCACTTATAAAATGTCCTTGTCTGTGTGGAAGAACAACATACAAACTCTTAGTCTCCTTTTCCTTCTAGATGTTGAAATGCTTCAGGCCAGTACATCTAATCCAATCCCCAGAGACGGTTTCTCTCGGACCACTAAGGATTCTATGATCCGCAAGTTTTTAGAAGGTAAGTTGCAGCAGTGAGCAGGGAAGCAAAAAGAGGGAAAGAGAAATAAATGTAAGTTATTGCCTGGCTCCCTATGAGGGTTGCTCCACTGAAGGAATGGGCTGCCATGTACATGCCACATGGTGTGCTTGAAGGCACTCTATTCCCATGAGCTCCCCCATCAGCCTATTACAAGTAAGCCAGAAGTTCCCACCACTGGAGCCACTGCTTTGGTTAAACAAGTTGCCTTTAGCCAAATTTCTTTTTAAATACACTTGTTTATTTTTATTTGACCAAAATTTAATGAGTACCTACTATGAGCAAAGCACTATTTTAGTTGTTGGGCTAGGGGACACAAAGGAAAATAAGATATAATCAATACCCTCAAGAGACTTTACTTTCTGGTGAAGGAGGAGAACATAGGGGAACATAAACAGGTATTATTAAGTCAAGGTTATATTGGAGAGTGATTATATATATGTTGTCCAGTTTTCCCACTATTTATGAAGAGATTGTCTTTGCCCCCCATGTATTCTTGGCTCCTTTGTCATAAATTAATTGATCATATAAGCATGAGTTTATTTCTGGGCTTTCAATTTGTTTTCATTGATCTACAGTAGTCCATTTTTATGCCAATACTATACTGTTTTGATTACTATAGCTTTATAGTATAGTTTGAAATCAGAGAGTATGATACTTTCAGCTTTGTTCTTCTTTCTCAAGATTGCTTTGGCTATTTGGAGTCTTTTGTGTTTCCATACACATTTTAGAATTATTTGTCCTAGTTCTGTGAAAAATGCATTCGTATTTTGATCTCTATCAAATCCATAGTTGCATTGAATCCATAGTTTTCTTTGGGTAGTATGGTCATTTTTTTTTTTTTTTTGGTCATTTTAACAATATTAATTCTTCCAATCCACGAATGTGGTATATCTTTCCATTTATTTGTGTTGTCTTCAGTTTCTTTCATAAATGTCGTATAATGTTCAGAGTACAGGTCTTTTACCTCTTTGGTTAGATTTATTCCTAGGTATTTTATTCTTTTTGATGCAATTATAATTGGGATTTTTTTCTTAATTTCTGTTTCTTATAGTTTATTATTAGTGAACACAACAGAGTTCTGTATGTTAATTTTGTATTCTGCAACTTAACTGAATTCATTTACTAGTTCTAACAGTTTTTTGTGGGTTTTTTGGGCTGTGTTGGGTCTTTGTTGCTGTGCGCGGGCTTTCTCTAGTAGTGGTGAGTGGGGGCTACTCTTCGTTGCAGTACATGGGCTTCTCATTATGGTGGCTTCTCTCGTTGTGGAACACAGGCTCTAGGCACGTGGCCTTCAGTAGTTGCGGCACGCGGGCTCAGTAGTTGTGGCTCACGGGCTCTAGAGCACAGGCTCAGTCGTTGTGGTGCACGGGCTTAGTTGCTCCGTGGCATGTGGGATCTTCCCAGACAAGGGATCAAACCCGTGTCCCCTGCATTGGCAGGAGGATTCTCAACCACTGCACCACCAGGGAAGCGCCACAAGTTCTAGTAGTTTTTTGATGGCATCTTTAGGATTTCCTATATACAGTATCATGTTATCTGCAAACAGTGACCATTTTTCTCTTTCCTTTCTGATTTGGATTCCTTTTTTTAAATTAATTTATTTTTAGCTGTGTTGGGTTTTTGTTGCCACGTGCGGGCTTTCTCTAGTTGTGGCGAGTGGGGGCTACTCTTCATTGCGGTGAACAGGCTTCTCATTGTGGTGGCTTGTCTTGCTGCGGAACACAGGCTCTAGGCACATGGGCTTCAGTAATTGTGGCGCATGGGCTCAGTAGTTGTGGCTCATGGGCTCTAGAGTGCAGGCTCAGTAGTCATAGCGCATGGGCTTAGTTGCTCTGTGGCACATGGGATCTTCCCAGACCAGGAATCGAACCGTGTCCCCTGCATTGGCAGGCGGACTCTTAACCACTGCGCCGCCAGGGAAGTCCCTGTTATTTGTTTTTCTTGTATGATTACTATGGCTAGGACTTCCAATACTATGTTGTTCCTGATCTTAACAGAAATGTTTTCAGCTTTTCACCATTGTGTATGATGTTAGCTGTGGGATTGTTATATATGGCCTTTATTATGTTGAGGTGTGTTCCCTCTATACCCACTATGTTGAGATCATAAATGGATGTTGAATTTTGTCGAAAGCTTTCTCTGTATCCATTGAAATGATCATATGATATTCATTCTTTAATTTGTTAATATGATGTATCACATTCATTGATTTGCAGATATTGAGTCATTTTTGCATCCCTGGGATTAAATCCCACTTCATCATGGTGCATGATCCTTTTAATGCATTGTTGAATTCCCTTTGCTAATATTTTGTTGAGGACAATTTTGCATCTATGTTCATCAAGGATATTGGCCTGTCATTTTCTTTTTTTTGATGTCTTTGTCTGCTTTGGGTATCAGGGTGATGCTGGCATCATAGATGAATTCAGCCACTCTATGTCTTTTTTTTTTTTTTTGCGGTATGTAGGCCTCTCACTGTCGTGGCCTCTCCCATTGTGGAGCACAGGCTCCGGATGCTCAGGCTCAATGGCCACGGCTCACGGGCCCAGCCGCTCCGTGGCATGTGAGATCTTCCTGGACCGGGGCACAAACCCTCATCCCCTGCATCGGCAGGTGGACTCTCAACCACTGCGCCACCAGGGAAGCCCCTCCCTTTAGCTTTAATTTTTGCCATTTTAATTACAATGTGTCTTGGTGTGGACCTTTTTGGGTTGATCTTGTTTGGGACTCTCTGTGTATCCTGGACCTGAATGTCTGTTTCCTTTCCCAGGTTAGGGAAGTTTTCATCTATTATTTCCTCAGATATGTTCTCTGCCCCTTTTGCTCTCTTTTCTCCTTCAGAAATCCAAAATACTTTTCTTCTTTTCTGTTCAGCTTGAGTGATTTCCACTATTCTGTCTTCCAGTTCAATGATCTGTTCCTCTGTATTATCTCATCTACTATTAATTCCTTCTGGTGTATTTAAAAATTTCAGTTATTGTATCGTTCAGATCTGCTTGGTTCCTTAAATTTTCGAGCTCTTTCTTAAGCTTCTCACTGTGTTCATCCATTCCTCTCCCAAGTTCATTGAACGTCTTTATGATCATTATCTTGAACTCTTTATCAAGTAGATTGCTTATCTTCACTTTGCTTAGTTCTTCTGGGGTTTTTCTTGTTCCTTCATTTAGAATATATTTCTCTGTCCCTCATTTTGCCTAATTCTCTCTTTTAATTTTTGTGTATTAGGTAGCTTGGCGATGTTTCCCAATCTTAGAGTGGTGGCCTTATGTAGCAGATGTCTGTGGGGCCCAGTAACACACTCCCCTCTGGTCACCAGAGCTATGTGTTCTAGTGGTGCCCCATGGGCCTTTCTGTTGTGGCAGGGCCAACTACTGTGAGTGTGCAGGTAGGTGGGGCTGGCCCCCGGCCTGGTTGGCTGCCAGGCCCTACCTAATGTGGAGGTGGCCAGCTTGCTGATGTGCAGAGCTGGGTCCCAGGGCAGCTGGCTGTATGACCTGGGGGTCCCAGGGTTTGACAATAGCTTTCAGTCACCTTTCTCTCTGTTTCTAGGCAACAGCGTGGGAATGTCCAGTTTGGAGAGGGAGGTACATCATCTCGGTCAGGAAGAAGATGTTTATCACACAGTGGATGATGATGAGGCCTCTTCTGTGGACTTGGCCAACAGGCCCCCTGTCCCAGTGCCCAGGCCAGAGGCCAGTGCTTCTGGCACTCACCAGCTGTCTGACAATGAACCATACATTTCTAAAGGCAAGTGTGGCAGGGAATGATGCACAGTGGGGTCTTCAGAGCCTCTCAGCAGGAATTCCCTGGATCCTCTACCTCCTGAACCATTGCTCAAGACCATGCCCTTCTGAATGGTCTCCAACCAGCCCCAGGAGACAGAGTCAGAGCTTGGGGCAGATTCTGGAACTAGACTAGGGGCAGTGGTCAGATTCAGTTCTGGCCTTCCTGGAGGAATTTATGCATAGTGTGAAGACAGAGATAAACAAGATGTCCCTCTACTCCAAATGGCAAGATCCCTGGTAAACTTTTATCTCCTGAAACTCTCATTATTATTATTATTTTTTTTAATAGTTAACATTTATTGAAATCTACCAAGAGTGCTCTATTTGGAATATGTCATAATAATCTATTAGGTAAGGGCCATTATCATCCCCATTTTACAGATGAGGAAAATGTAAGCCCTCATTTTTGAGGCTTACAGAGGTCACTTGATTACCAAGTAGCAGAGCCAGGATTTGAACTCAAGGAATCTGACTCCACAACCTTGGCTTTCAGCCACAATGCTATGCTGTCTACCTTCGTACATTGATAAAAGTTGGTGATAATTGGGTTTTGACCCATAGTGATCCCTGGGACATTAGTGAGATGCTGATAGCATTGTCAGTTTCACTATCTTTCAGGACCTGATTTTATTAATATGATTACAAGTACTGTAAGAGTATAGGAATTGCCAGATCTGTGCGCTTGACCTCCATTCCATTTTTTAAAATAAATTTATTTACTTATTTATTTATTTATATTTGGCTGCGTTGGGTCTTTGTTGCTGTGTGCAGGCTTTCTCGAGTTTTGGCGAGTGGGGGCTACTCATTGCGGTACGCGGGCTTCTCATTGCGGTGGCTTCTCTCATTGCGGAGCATGGCCTCTAGGCACATGAGCTTCAGTAGATGTGGCACGCAGGCTCAGTAGTTGTGGCTCGTGGGCTCTAGAGTGCAGGCTCAGTAGTTGTGGCGCATGGGCTTAGTTGCTCTGTGGCATGTGGGATCTTCCCGGACCAGGGCTCGAACCTGTGTCCCCTGCATTGGCAGGAGGATTCTTAACCACTGCGCCACCAGGGAAGTCCCTCCATTCCATTTTTAATAGTATAAGCAGGTTGTGGAAGGTATGGCAAAGATTATAAACTGGGGAAGATAGCCCTTAACCAGAGCTCCAGGTAGTTGGGCTGGGCTTGTCAAATAAAGTACAGCATGCCTCGTTAAGTATGAATTTATGACAAACAGCAAATAATTTTTTAGTGTAAGTGTGTCCCAAATAGTGCACTCTTTTTTTCAGTTTTGGTTTTGGTTTGTTAAATCTGGCAACCTTAAATTGGGTAGAAATACAGTGGGGGGATATTATATATTGCCTAATGCCATCAGTGCTCATGGTTTGCCATCCCTTGGATGGCATCTCCTTTGGCGTGTGTAGCAGACACTGTCAGTGTCCTGCTCACATCTCCCCAGCTCTTTATGTTTTTGTGCCCACTGGATGGACCCTGCCTGTTAGAACCCGTGTCTTTTAGCCTGATGGCTTTCTCTGGCAGGACAGGCTGGAAGAGTTGGGGGATTATCACCCCTGGATGCAGCCCTCAACCACTGACTGAGTAGAGTTGTTGGCTGAGTACCCTAGCTTACTTGCCCCTTTACTGGGAGAACTCTGGAGTGCATGCTCTACATTGCTTTCCAGAGCTCCCCAGCTTGCCCATCATGGTGACTTACTGGATAACCCACCATTTATTGCTTTATCCACTTCCCTGTCTTACCTCCATCACCTCTCACATAGTCTACATGTACTTGGTTCACTGTCCCCAGGTCTGCTGCTTTTTTTTTTTAAGAGACATTTTTTCCAGAGTTCTTTTTTTTAAAATTAATTAATTTACTTATTTATTTTTGGCTGCGTTGGGTCTTCATTGCAGTGCATGGACTTCTCATTGCAGAGCATGGGCTCTAGGTGCGCGGGCTTCAGTAATTGTGGCACACAGGCTCAGTAGTTGTGGCTCGTGGGTTCTAGTGCACAGGCTCAGTAGCTGTGGCGCACAGGCTTAGTTGCTCAGTGGCATGTGAGATCTTCCTGGACCAGGGATCAAACCCATGTCCCCTGCACTGGCAAGCGGATTCTTAACCACTGCACCACCAGGGAAGTCCCCCAGGTCTGCTTCTAAAGGAACCCAAATGAAGAAGCATGCAAATATATATTGATAATGCCTAAATGGCAGGGGGTGGGGAGAGGGTGTTGATGGTCTGGCTCATAGTGGGAAGTTCAGTTGGGAGGGGCATAGGTGGTTCCTAAAGAGCCTTGATGGACTTGCTAGGAAACTGTGAGGAGGAAAGGAAAGGAGAGGGGCAGGAGATGACAAAAAGGGCAATGGTTTGGAGTCCAGGACACCTGGGTTCAAGTCTCAGCTCTTACATTTTTCAGCTGTACAGTATGGAACATTGGGTAAGTCATTTCACCCTCTTTGGCCTTAGTATCCTCATCTATAAAATGGGTATCATAATAACATATGTATACAATGATGCATAGTAATACTCTGCAGAGCCTTATTGTGAGGGTCAGATGGAATAATACATGAGGAACTATTTTATAAACTGGAAAGCACTGAGTAGACATCCCTTGTGTTAACTAGCAAGCCAAGGTATTGCTGTCTTATTGGCATCAATCTCAAGGTTTAGATGTGAATAATAAAAGTTAACATGGAGTGCTTACATGTGCCAGGCCCTATTCTCAGCACTTTCCATGTATTAACTCGTGTAATCCCCACAAAGAGGAGGGTACAATTATTATCCTCATTCTACATATCAGAAAACTGAGGCAAGAAGAGGTCAAGCCTCTTGTCTTAGGTTGTATGGCTCATAAATGGCAGAGCAGGATTTGAACCCAGGGAGTCGTGTGCAGAGCCCAGGGAGACTTAATCACTATGCAGTCCTACCACTGAGTGAACGCTTGTCATTTCCCAGTTTTCCCTACAAGTCTTTTTTTTTTTAAATAAATTTATTTATTTATATATTTTTTATTTTTGCCTGTGTTGGGTCCTCGCCACTGCGCACGAGCCCCCTCTAGCTGCGGCGAGCAGGGGCCCCTCCTCGTCGCGGTGTGCGGGCCTCTCATTGTGGTGGCCTCTCCTGCCGCGGAGCACGAGCCCTAGGCACGCGCGGGCCTCAGCAGTTGTGGCATGCGGGCTCAGCAGTTGTGGCTCACAGGCTCCAGAGTGCAGGCTCAATAACCATGGTGCACAGGCCCAGCTGCTCCGCGGCATGTGGGCTCCCCCCGGACCAGGGCTCGAACCCACGTCCCCTGCATCGGCAGGTGGACTCCCAACCACTGCGCCACCCGGGAAGTCCCCCCTACAAGTCTCTTGTGCATGACTGACTTCATCTAAGTCCCCTTGGAGCCTTGCACATATTTCACCTGTTCCACTGCTCTGAGTTCTGTCTTATGGCACTTGTTGACATGTGAAGTGGCACTTCCTTTTATTCTCAAACTTCAAGGTGTTCCACGGCTTGCGTCAGTATTCAAGGATCCGGAAAAGGGTAATCTTGTTCACCTTACCCTTTTCTTTAATGATCTCGTAAATGCTGATCATGTCCTCTGACTGGCTCTGTCTTTCTGGTTTGAGACCTTGTTGGTTTGGTCTGTCTTCCTTTCACAATCCCTATAGCTTCTGCTCATTGGTTGCCTCCTAAAGTTTTGGTTTATAGAACTGCATACAGTGGTCCAAGTTGTGATCCATTATTATTATTTTTTTGTACAAGATTTTGGTAATTTTTTTGGTAAATGTATAAAATATTATAAAGCCTTTTAGAAAGAGATCTTATTTGGCTTTACCTAGAATACTCTTTATCTCATAGTTTTTGCAGAAAAAAGTCAAGAGCGGCCTGAGAATTTCTACGTTACTTCAGAGAGCATCAGGAAAGGTAAGCAGATGTCCTCAGCTTCCTTTTGTATGACCTGAACTTCTGGGTGGTGGAAGTGTTCATGTTTCAGTGATTTCCACGTGTAACAGCTCCTTATCCTCGAAAAACAGAGAGGTCCAAGAGATACCTGAAGTGGAGCTGTACTGATGGTAAAGGGAGAGGAGAAGAGATTGGGGTGCCTTAGAACACTGTACTAATCGATCATACCAATAACATTGATACCCTAGAAAGTGTCTGTAACAGCACACTAAAGTACAATTTAAACATTGAGACTGATACCAACAGGATGAAAGTGGGCAGCCCAGCACCCAATCTTTACCTGGTGATGTAGCCCTACCATGCTATGTACCTACCCTATCTGTATTAGCTAGACTATACTTTAATTCAACTTTTATTTGAGACATTTTGCTTGCCACTGGGTGACATTTTTCTTTCTTTTCCAAAGACCTTTTAAGGAAGCTTGAAGAGATAAGTATTCTTTTGTTCTTGATGAATTTCCTTGTGCTAAACAGAGGCATTCAGTATTATCCCATTGATGATTCTTCTGAAAAGGAACTATGACACCATCTAAGCGTTTGAAAACTTCCCTAAGGGCTTTGGTGGTAGGAGATTGGAACTGATTAGCTTTTGCATTTTTTTTTTTTTTTGTCCCCACACTCCAACTCCCAACACAATTAAAGACAGCCTGGAAGAGGGCAAACCTGGGAGAAAGTTATGTGAGTGTGTGTAGACAGATGAGTAAATGGTTGGTAAGAATGATTAGCTTCTTTGAAGCTTTTTCAATACCCACTGGAGAAATCATCTCTCTTTTTCCTTCATACCGTCTCCCTGAATCACAATGTTCACATGGGGTCCTGCTGGAGAAATTTAGAATCAAAGATAGCCCCCTACAGGAAATGAGCAGTGAAATGTCAAGTCGTTTTCATATGCTCCAGTGGCCCCATCACCTCTTCAAGTAGCTCTTTCTTCCCACAGAACTTAGTGGAGTCACAGAGCCTAGAGAGAGAGGAGTTGGCTTCATACTTCCCTAGAGTATCCAAAGCAGAGAACTATAAGTTTTTAATACGGAGGAGAGGTTGGCACATGAACAACCCAAGGAGAGTCAGCTGGGACCCAGAACCTAATTTTTACCTGGTGATATTGGACTGGGTCATGATTCTGTTAGCACTCCAGTCTCCTCAGGCAGTTCATACCCGTCGGTCCACAATCACTGTGCCCCATGCTGCTTGGAGGCAAGGGGGATGGGGAGGGCTGGAAGTGGTGCTGGGAGAAGCAGCCTGGTTAGACTTGCCTGTATATTCTCTTCTGGAGTGGATTTTAGTCTAAATCAGTGGTTCTCAATTGGGGGTGATTTCTCCTCCACTCCCCACTCCCCAACCGGCCAGAGGACATTTGGCAATGTCTGGGACATTTTTTATTGTCACAACTGAGGAAGGGGATGCTCTTGCCATCAAGTGGGCAGAAGCCAGGGATGAGGCTAAACATCCTACAGTGTACAAGACAGCTACACAACACCAACAAAGAATTATCTAGTTTACAATGTCAATAGTGCCAAGGTTGAGAAAGGCTGGTCTAAAGGCTTCTCAGTAATTTATGGTGACTCACTCCGTGGATGCCTTACTTCCTAAAATGGTGTGGCCTTGTCTACTTTAGTGTAACAGGATTTGAAATTATTAGCTGCTTCCCTCTCTCTGATTCCACGTCATATCTCCCTTTTCTTGGTTCCATATGTAACTGTTCTTTTGAGACACATCCTCTTGAGCCCATGGCCAGCCTCATTAACCCCACTCATCCGGTCAGCTCTCCCCAGCGGCGCCGCTGTCAAGCTGAGTTTCTCCATCCTTTCCAGAGCCACCTGTCAGACCCTGGAGGGACAGGCCTCAGTCAAGCATGTATGACCCATTTGCTGGGATGAAAACTCCAGGCCAGCGGCAGCTTATTACCCTCCAGGAGCAGGTGAAGCTGGGCATCGTCAACGTGGATGAGGCCGTGCTCCACTTCAAAGAGTGGCAGCTCAACCAGAAGAAGCGGTCTGAGTCCTTTCGTTTCCAGCAGGTAACTGGCTCCAGATGGACTTTGTTTTATGTCTGTTTCTCTGCTAGACAGCGGAGGAGGGCTGGGTCCGTGGCTGTCTTGTGTATTGCTGTAACTGTACACCTGTGACTGGGCCTGAGAACATTTGCTTGGTCAGAGACTGACCAAGCTCAGTCTCTCAGCTGCAGTCACAACCCAACCAACCTTTCAGTCCTGCCTCCGTGGCTCCCTCACGGGAACCTTGTGCTCCAACCAGATGGTCTGGATGTTGGTCCCTGGGGCATTTCCCTAGAATGCTCAGACACTTAACTTCAAGCTGATTGTTATTTATTGATTAAAATAGCAACAAATCCTGACCCTCACATGTCTGTTCAACATTTATTGAATGACTGCGATAGACCAGACTGCAGGATTACAGAAAGGTCCGAGACCTGGTCTCTTGCCCTTCGAGAGCTCACAGTACCTCTGAAGAGACCACACGTGCACACGTGTGCGCACACTCACACACACACACAGGGTAAGGCAGTGTAGCCCAGTAGCGGATGGCATGGGCAGCAATAAGGACTGGAGCATTATGGGAGGGGGCGCTTAGAAGGTGGGCCTTGACCCAGGCTTGGAGTGAAGTCATGGAATCCATGACCCTCAGGGTCAGGGGAATGTGTGAGGACACAGTCTCAGAGGTAGGAATGTAGGTGGAGAGCTTGTAAGCAAGTAGAAGACAGGCTTTTCTAAGGGGCGTGCAAAGTGGGTGGTAGGTTATAAGGCTGGGAAAGAGCTGAGAACCAGAGAGGAGGGGAAATACTTTGCTGTGGACAGGATGTCTTCTCTTCAGGCACAACTTCTAAGAGGGCTTCGATTTCTCTGGGAGCCGATTGCAAATGCACTCCAGCCTCGTCTGCACGTTGGAAATGTTATTGCAATGTGATATATCTTGCAAATGTCATAAAATCAGAAAGAAACTCTAATGCCCAGAGGGTATAATTCTGGGGTATATTTTTAAAATAAACTAAATTTTTTTCCAGGAAAATCTTAAACGGCTAAGAGATAGCATCACCCGAAGACAGAGAGAGAAGCAAAAATCAGGAAAGCAGACAGGTATGTGGCTTCCTGGGGGTGCTGCATGCTTTGGGACTTTGCTGTGGTCTGTTGTCCTTGACTCTCCTTTCTGCTGGGGCCTGAGTGGGCAGAATGCTTGCCCAGCACCTGTCACCTGTCTATAGATCTGGGTCCCCCACTAGGCTGTGAGGTCTTTTGGGGCAACGGCTTTGTCTTGTTAATTCTATAAATCTAGTACCTGGCACATAAGGCACGTCAGCAAATGAATGAAAGGAAGGCTTGAACTCTGCGTCCCTCCTCCCATGAAAGAGGATGATAATGCTTTCTCCCCAGGCACCTGACTCTCGCCTTGGCATTTAGGAAGACACTTTTTTTTGAGCAGAGAAAAGAGAAAATCCCATTCACATAGTGTCTGTTTCTGATTCAAGCAGGGCACTGCGTCATCAGTGTCCACACCAAACACTGCTTTGGAAGCCCCGGTCTCAGGTGCAGCAGGACTCCTGCCGTGTGTGGTGGGGGCCCAATAGCAGGGCCATGGATTCCAGTTGTGCTCACCGAGGACCGGGCCCCTCTGTCCCCCTTGACCCTGCCTCCCCCAGGTGCTACCCATGTGGCACCACCACCCCTGAGCAAGGAATGGGCATTTGCCCGCACTGCATATCCTCGCTGAGAGCTTCTGCCATGGTGGGTCTCTGTTATTTACACTGGCCAGCCTTATACCAAGAAGAGCTGGCAAGAAAAGACTTTCAGAGGCATTCAGATCTTGAATGGCACTCCATTGCATAAAGAACTACGCTGGTGCATAACTTCTATAGTTTGTCTCCAGCTGCCATCAACGGCCCGACTTCCCATGAACCTGGTCAGTCTGGTAATACCCTGGTCTTCAAACAGGACCTCTTCCTGCCACAGGCCCCTTGCTCGTGCCTCTCCCTCCTCACCTGTATGAAACTACCGGCACTGGGAGACCCAGCCCTGACAGCCCCTTCTCAGTGAAGCCTTCCTGGACCACTCCTGGCCATTGTACTCCTTCTTCATTTGAGCATCTATAGAACCTAGTATCCCTTCCGTCCACCTGGCACTTCTTTTCTGTTGCCTCTGGTTGTTATTACTTCATTCCTTCAAACCATCAGCAATTCCCAGAAGTTCTGCATCCAAAGTACATGTTATCATTTCTGACGACCTTCCATGCCACAGCTGCATCCAAGCCACCACCATCTCTTCCTGGATTAATGCAGAAGCCTCTTCAATTGTCTCCCTGTGTCCATTCTTATTCCTCTACAGTTAATCCTACAAACTGTAGTCAACAACCTTTCAAAAATAAAAATCAGATGATGTCACTCTCTTGCTCAAAACCCTTGGGGGCTCTTGTCCCAAGAGTAAAATCACACTCTTCATTGTGACCTACGAGGCCCTGCGTGATGTGAGGCCTGAGCTCATCCTCCACTTTCCCCCACACCCTGTGTTCCAGTTGCAATGGACTGCTTTTTGTTGCTCTGTCATGCCAAGGGCATTCTGCCCAGGGCCTTTGCACTTGCTGTGCCCACTCCACTTCTTTCCCCACGTCCTTACCCACTGGCTCTTTTTCATCCTCCAGAGTTAGGCCATTCTCTCCAGAGTAGCTCTCCACGACTCACCTCCTGTGCCATTGCTCACCCTCTTCTCACAAATCACAGACTGGAATTATGTTTCTATTCTCATGGTTATTTTCCACACCCCTTCTCCCCCCAAACCTGCCACCACCACCTGCATAAGCTCTGCAAGGACAAGAACTTGTCTGTTTTGTGCTCTGCTGAATTCCCAGCACGTAGCACAGTACGTCGGTGGAACTCAAGAAATCTCTGTTGGAATGGTTGGTTTGAGTGAAACGTTTGGTGACACCATTCATTCATTCCACAGATACTTACTGAGCACCAGGCACCCAGCCAAATACAAATCTTACACCTGTAAGATGCAGTCTTCACCATCTGGTAGCTCATGAGTTAGTCTTTTATTTGTTTAGGTCTGGTTTTCCCAGCTACAGCCTGTCCCACAATGCCTAGCACAGTGTTTTGCAAGCAATACAGCCTAGTGAATATTATTGATTTTGACTTTTTGGAAAAAGAGGGCTAAAGAGGATACAACCGTGGCAGAAAGTCAGAGGGGTCATCCTCAGACTCCTGCCTGGGTGACTGAGTTTTAAATGTATGCTGCTACTACCCACCCTTATACTTGTCTGCCTTCTATTTGAGAGGAGGAAAAAGGAGAGAAGGGAGAAAATCTGTTTCAAGAGCTGCAGTCATCCTAGGGTCAGACAATAGAGTTCTAGGTGGTAGAGGGCTGAGGTGCTTTTTAAAACTAGAGCACATGAACCCAGAGGTCAATAGAAGCCTTGACTGAAATGAAACATTTCAAGCTTTTAAATATAGGTAGTATCAAGAAAATTGCGATTTGGTGGGGCACGTGGTGTTTGAAGGCCGGTGAGTCATAGTGTTGGAGTCGTGTGTGCTCAGCAGCCTGGGCTCCAGAACCGAGCCACTGGTGTCATCACACATGTACCACCCACCCAGGCTCCACCTGGGCCCACTGGAGAGCTGGAAGCAAGACAAACATGCATGCCGAGGAGTAGAGGGTTGCAGGCATGGGCCCTGGGGCCAGCAGGGTTGAGGTCAAGTTCCTGCTCACTGTTCACCCCTAACTTGCTGGAAACCATGGGCAAGATACTTCACCTGCCTGGGCCTCAGTCCTCATCTGCAAAATGGCACGAATAAAAGTGCCCATCCAGGAGAGTCGCTCTGAAGATTCAATGAGTTAGGGCATAACTGGGGTCAGGCACAGTGCCCAGCACATGGAGGCACTCTAAAAACCACCCACACGTCAGCTGGCATCCTCTTAGCCAGGGCTTCCCAGGGAGAGTGCGCTGAGCTGGGACTCACCATCCAGGGGCCAGGCCTGGAATTGTGGCTTTTGACACATTTTACAAAGTTCACTCAAGGCTAATCAGGCCCCGAATAAGTGATACCCACCAGTGGCTCTAGTCTAGATTAGAATGGTCCATGTCTAAAATTTTCCAAAGGAACATGGGTTAGATGCCCTACCTTCCCTGCTACCCTACTCTTCAAGAAGCAGACCCCTGACCAGGATTTCGGGGTGGTGGTGGTGAAGGGTTAAGTATTTTTACTTTTTACATAAAGGGTTTTAATTAATGTCATAACTATTAAAAGATTAAACTGGGCTTCCCTGGTGGCGCAGTGGTTGAGAGTCCGCCTGCCGATGCAGGGGACATGGGTTCGTGCCGCGGTCCGGGAAGATCCCACATGCTGTGGAGCGGCTGGGCCCGTGAGCCATGGCCGCTGAGCCTGCGCGTCCGGAGCCTGTGCTCCGCAACGGGAGAGGCCACAGCAGTGAGAGGCCCACATACCGCAAAAAAAAAAAAAAAAAGATTAAACTATGTATAATTTGACACTGAACAAGAACGGCTGGGGGCCGCAAGTAGCCCACATGGGGAGAGTGTTCTGCCCATCAGCACCAAGAGTCTCCCTATATTTTTGTTTTTTATTTTGGTAAAATGTACATAAGATAACATTTCCTATTTGCATGTAAATGTACAATTTGGTGGCATTGAGTACACTCAAAATATCTTACAGCCATGAACACTAACCATTTCTAGAACTTTTTCTTTCCTGGCAAGGATTTGAACTGATATGGGAGGTGATCCTAGAGAACACAGGAGCGGGTGGGAAGTGAGAGAGGAAGGAAAGGCGGCCAGCAGCGTGCAGTTAGCACCATGGAGACTGCAGTTTCATCTCCCCAGAGACGCTGGGGGTCAATGGAGAGCACTCTGGAAGAGTTATCCCTCCCGCGGGGCATTTAGACACCAGCTCCCGTGTCTTTGGGTGAGGCCTGCTGGGAGATGGGTGCTTGTAATCCGGCTCCCAGAGAAAGCTCAGGCAGTTGCAAGTTGGACCCTGTACTGCCTGGTGAGGCCCAAGGTCATCAGAGCATCTGCCAAAGAGAAGGCATCATTTACGGTTGAGTGAATATGATATACTAGATCTTTGCATAAAACTCGATTGTGTATTTAGTACATTCTAACTTGAAATTGCCTATTCCGGGGATTTTCACACTCAGGTGCTCCAGTGCTGCTGCATCCATGCTTGTAGTGGTAGCAGGTAGGAACTGGGAGGCAGTTGGGGATGGGGTAGGGGAGTAGATTTGGATTGGAACAGGGTTTGGGGCCACTTACTCTGCTTCAACCATTGCAGCTCCTTTTTAAAAACTCCGTTTCCTATACTGAGCTTCTGTTTTCACTAGAGGAAAGAATCCTGCTTCACAAAAAACAAAAAAACGTTTGAAAACTGTCGACACAGGATAACGTTGACCTATAGGAAAATTAGGGCCGATGAATGGCATTTCTGCTTGAAGGACCTTTTCCAGGAATGGAGGCCACTCCACTCAAGGACTGACTCTATTCATTTGGAAACCTCATTTGCCTTAGAAAAGAAAAACAATGGTGATTTTTCTTTAATTTGAGTTAAAAGACCAGGGACGATTAAAAAGTAACAGATTGTTCATAATAACTTGCCAGTATTTCTTCAGCCCTGGGGAGTTGTTTTCCTCTCGCTGAGACGGTGCAGAGCGCTGATGGTGTAGGAAATCAGAGGAGGGCTGGCTGACTCCCGACTTGCTGAACGGCCTGGCCCCGTGGAGGAGAATATCAATATTTGTGTTCTGGGCGTGTCTGTGGCCACTGCACGGCAGGACCTGGAGAAGCAGGCTGGGTCCCAGGAGGCCTGGGTTCTGATCCCTGCTTTGTCACTGAATCACTTCATGATCTAGGCCTTTTCCTTTAACCACTCTGTGCCTCAGTTTCCTCATCTGTGGTTACACCCAGCTTATCTGCTTCACGGAGTAGCAGAGTTCAAGGCAGGAATAGTAACACATGTGAATGCACTTTGGCAAAAGTACTATGCAGTATAGTGATGATAATTACTTTTCCTGGCAGTGTCCCTTTATTCAAAGAATATCCGGATTTTGTAGACACTTAGACTGGCTCTACTTGATTTTTTGAACTGTTGACTCCCAACTTTTTTCCTGTGTATTTTACTTTCCTTCCTCCTCGAACTGTTCAGAGTCGAAAATTGCTTCATTGAAGTGAATTAAGCAGACAGGAACCTCCCTTTAAGAAACTGTTGTTAAACAGCTCGGTCAAAGCTGGGGGGGAAAAAAGTGTCACCTGTTTGGGCTCTGAGCCACCATGGGCTCACACCCATGTGTGGGTACACTGGCTAGTCTCCACCCGAGTGCTTCCAAGCTTGGGTGGGTGCTTCCACTCACTGCTCAATTGTAAGCAAGAGAGCCCAAGGACATGAAAAAGATCTGTGTTCCACTGAGACCTGGAAAGCTGGGTTACTACTAGGACCAGACACTACGCTTGGAACCAGAGTCTCTAGGATGAGGAAAGCTCGAGCTCATGCAAACCAGCAGTCCACTGTTCTAATATTCTCCATGCAGAATGGTGAGCACACTTGGTCTACCCTGTCCTCGCACCTGCGCTTGTTTACCCGTTTACCCTTCTTGGCAGACCTCTGGCTTTGGCAAGCGGAGCCACCCCTGCCGCTGCGCTCCCTGAACTTCCTGCCACACCCATCCCTAGCAGAGGAGAGGCGAGGAGGAAGTGGTTCCTTGAGAATGAGACCACATGTCCCCAAAAGTCCCCCCCGCACTTACACCTCTTCGCAGAGGCCCTGCCCCAGGGCTTGGGAAGGTCCAGGGCCTCAAGGGGAGCCCTGTGACAGGAGATCACCTGGCTCTCACACTTCCCTGGAGAGGAAGCTGGTTTGGACCCGCACAGATGTTTTGTTCCACTTGTCAGCTGGAGTTGTTCCCTGCTCATAGCACCCAGGGGTGGAAATCTAGGGAGGAAGAAAGACCAGCCACTGGGCAGGGCTAAGCCAGTAAAGAGGTTACGTTAACGCTTTGCAGGGCAAAGGGATAATCTACCCTTATGAATCTGTGGGGTCTCAAACCACTGATGAGCTGTGCAAGTCACCAAATCTTTCATGGGCCTGATGGATCTCCTTTCGTGAACTCTCTGGATCATTGCTGTCATTGTGGACCACCCACCCACCTTTCATCCATCACTTACTAAGGGATTGAGAGGCAGTCTGAGTAGTGATTAAGGGCCTGGACTTTGGAGCCTGGGTTCAAATCCCAGCTGTCCCCCTTACCGACTGTGTGACAGGGATATGGGACACGCTACTTCACTTTTCTGTACCTTAGTTTCTATTTAGAATGTTGACAATAGTATTTATTTCATGGGTTTCGGGAGGATTCAAGGAGCTAAAAATATGGAAGCTCTTAGAACTTTGCGTGATGCACAGGATAACCTATTATTACAATCAATGGCATTTGCAACCCCTCCTCAGAAAGGGAAGTAATTCAGAGGGGTCGACTGACTTAACTCAAGCTCCACAGCTGGTGAGTGGCAGAGCTGGGGCCCCGGATCTTTCCCTAATCACATGTTCTTTCTACCTGATGCAAAAGCATTTCTCTGCCCTTTCTAACATTCCTCCACCCCAACTTTCTGTCAACAGTCGCCACACAGTAGTCTGTGGAGTTTCAGTGCTGAATTGGACAGGACCCCCACCTTCTCCTCCCTCCCTTTCTCCTCCTCCTTCCCCCTCCCCTCCCCTCCAGGCACCCTCCAGATTCGGGTGGAGGAGGTGCGTGGAGAGAGAGCAGCCCAGCAGTTTTGTAAATGGCATCCTGGTGCCTTAAAGCTTATCTCTTTTCCCTTTAATTCCAGACTTGGAGATCACAGTCCCAATTCGGCACTCACAGCACCTGCCAGGGAAAGTGGAGTTTGGAGTCTATGAGAGTGGCCCCAGGAAAAGCGTCTTTCCCCCAAGGGCAGAGCTAAGAAGAGGAGACTGGAAAACAGACAGTACCTCCAGCACAGCAAGTAAGCAGGTGGCCCGCAGGTGCCTTTGGGCCTTGGAAATGTGCTCTGTTATGAGCCCAGAAGATCTTACTTGGAGCCTGATCTGGGCTTGGGAGGTGTAAGAAATGGGGGGCATTTAGCCTGTGAGGTTTACCTTTTTTAGGGCGCCAAAGATCCTTTATACAAATATCCCACGAAGCCAGATTGCATGATAATTATTACTCTATTGCTTTTATAAATGAAAAATCCTAATCATAATACTTGTTAATATTTATTGAGCATTTACTATATGCTAAGCCTCTTCCACAGATTCTCTGATTTAATTCTCATAATCACTCTACAGGATAGGTATTATCACCTCTATTTACCGAGGAGGAAACTGGAAACTTAGTGCCTTCCTCTAGGTTAAATAGCTAACAAGTGGTAGTGCTGGGATTTGAACTCAGGTGGACCGAATCCAGGGCCAAGACTCTTGCCTACTGTTCTTTTTGCTTCATCTGTGGGAAGAGGAAGGAAAGGGCACAAAGTCAGAAACATTAGAAAACAGTGAACTCAGATTTGAGAATTCCAACTTTAGAGGCAAGTGGAGGATCTAATTGGGAAGTGTCTTCATTTTGGCTTGACAGCTTGAATAGGAGTCTGATTGCAACAAGGCAATACACGCTGATGTGCAGGCAGGAGCTGGGGCTTTGTTTCCAGATCCAGGGAGGTATTAGCTGACTTCAGACACACCAGCTTCACAAGCCAAATAGATCGAGTTTTGCTGCTTTCAAACACTTCAGTGTTATCAAAACAGCTAGGAGAGAAGTGAAAGAGCAAGAGACAAGCTGAATTTCAGGACTCACGTCTCCTTAAATGTCAGGTGGAAGACCCCCACATGGATGTAGGAACTGGAAGGTCACCTAACCCAGGGGTTCTTAATCTTTTCTGTATCACATACCCCTTTGAGAGTCTGGTATATGCTCTGGATGTGCTTCCTATAAAAATGCACATGTATGTGTTTACACACACACACACACAATTTTGCCCATCCATGGACTTAGGTCAAGAGCCTCTGAACTATTCCCCCTCCTTACTTTATTAATAGAGTATTTGTAACCCAGAAAAGGAAGGGGTTTTGCCCAAGGTCCCACAGCCAGTCAATGGCAAAATTAGAGTAGAACCCAGCTCTTCTCTCTGCCACTGTTACCTGTTGAAACAGACCCAAAGCATATCATACAACCACATGAGAAGCCTGGACTTAACAGAGAAGAAAACCTCCCCTTACGTTATGGGGGTGATAATGTGTATCACCCCCCCTTTAGGCAACTTAGAGAATTCTGATAAGTTCAGAAATGGGAATGATCACAGGTGGCAGAGGAAGCAAGGGACAGGCAGGCAGCCGGCTCAGACGTGTCACAGAGGAGAGGAGACGTGGTGTAGATAGTCTTGGGGTGAGGGCAGGGCTTTCTGGGATGCGGGAAGGGGAAATTTAACAAGATGAATGCAGAGTACTCACTTCAGGTTCAGATTAATTTAAACCATTTTATGCGTATGTTTTACTTTGAGTTAGCTTGGAGTGAAAATAGATTGGAAAGCATAAACTGTGCTTCTTACCTCGTATGGTGGTGTACTGCCCAGAGGTGGCTATCTTATTGGGGTAGAAAATGTTATTAAATGACAGGCCAGAGGATTTTATTCTACTCTGTGGCCATAGACTGCATCCAGGCCCTGTTGCACAGTTATCTATTGCTATGTAACAAACTTTCCCAAAATGCAGTGGCTGGAAACATAATCATTTATTTATGTCTGATTCTCAACTTGGCCAGGAGTCAAGTGGGAATTGTTCATCTCCACCCCCTGTGGTCAGTTGGGGTCACTCACGTGACTGTATTCAGCTGTAAGCTTGGCATGGGCTGGAGCATCCACGATGGCATCTCACTCTCCAGGGACTCTGTACATATGGCCTCTAATTCAATAGCCTGAACTTCTTGTATGATAACAAGATCCATAAAGGGAGCATTCCAGAAGGACAAGCCCCAGTGTGCAAGTACTTATCGAGCGTTGGCTTGCATCACACTTGCTAACGTCACGTTGGCCAAAGTAAGTCACATGGCTAAGCCGAGAGGGAGGTGAGGAAGAGGCTATACAAAGGTGTGGACACTGGAGGTGAGGGCCCTTGGGTCACTAGTGGATAATCTGCCATTTTGAGACTGGTGATGATGATGATAGCTGCTGTAATTAATCAAATGCTTGCTCTTACAGGCTCTGTGCCAAGCCTGTTACCGTGTGGTCTCACTCTATACAGCAATGCTGTGAGACCAGGGAGCAGAGGCTTAGGTTAGGCATCTTACCCTGGGTCACTTGGAAATTAAGCAGGGCATCTGGGATTCACATCCAGATCTCTCTGTGTGCTCAACCATGGGGGCATACTGCCTTCCAAAGAGAAACAGTTCCCAGGGCAAGGAGGGAGAGTGAGGATGGCCCAGCTCTGACCCACCAACTGCCTCTCAACCCCCGGAGTCATACCCTAAAAACAGCACTATATTATTATGGTTCAGCTGTCACCTCTTGGGAACTACAGGAAAACAGTTGCAGGTTAAATCTGGTTGTGATTATAATTTTAAGCACAAAATATTAGTGTTATGTTTAAGAGAACCAAAGTTTCATTACAGAAAGACCATTGACCTTTTTCTAAGTTGTCTGGTTCAGGTTTCTTAAGGGTCATCTATATAGGGTCATTTTTTTTCTCTCATTCATTCCTCCACCAAATATTGAGGACAGCCCTGTGCATATGGAGCTAGACTGTATACTGGAGACATAAAGCTGAAAAAGAAATAGGGTCTGTCCTCAGGGGACTTATAATGGAGGAGAGAAGGTATAAAAATAGTACCAGTTAGATGCTTGTCTGATCCTTCTTCCCTGGTGACAGAAGCCTGGCAAGGGGGTGGGCACTGCCCCCTTCCCCCAGCAAGAATGAAGATGATGGGGGCTGGGGCCAGAGCCTCCTACCGGTGGTGCAGTCCAGACAGGTTGTGGCCAAGCAGGTCATCAGCCTTGGAGAGGGGAGAGGGCCAGCCAGGGCTGATAAACCAGGAGCGAAGGCTCAAAGCCAAAGGGTGGGAGTTAAAAATTCAAGAACGCCAAGGGAAGGGACAAGGGGAGCTGGCTGGTGCGAATTTCCAGGATCTTGAAGCCAGTGCCTGGACAGCTTTTTGCTCCCTCCTAGTGGATAAACTTTGGAAGGAGTCTGGTTCATTGTAGGGGAAGGGGATGAACAATGATGAATGACGTGGGAGGCTTGGCTCCACAGGGGTGGGAGCCCGTGGATAGGAGGGTTTACTTCCATTTGGGGGATCTGGAAAGGTTTCGACAGCATTTGTCCTGAGCATTGGGGACAGGAGCTTTTCTATTTGTGGATAGGGGTGGGCTGCGGGGAGCAGGGAGAAAAGGACATTCTGGCTGAGCAAGCAGTGTTATGTGTGGGTAGCTGGAGAGAAAGAGACAGGGCCATGTGCTCCTTAATAGACTAACTCTGAATCCCCTGGTTTCTAGAAATATTTTCGACGCATTATTTTAAATTTAAAAATCTGCCTCCGAGAAACAATCCAAAATTATAATCTTAACCGACTCTCGTCAAGCTAACATCTAACTTAATTAGGTCAAAGTTGGTACCATAATGAAGTCAAAACTAAGGCAATTTACCTATAAACTAATATGATGAGGAGCTATTTTGAGTGGAAATTCAGCAGACCTAAGATCTGGCAATACTGTTAAAGGCAATATTGGTAAATTAAAGTCAAAGTTTTAGTTGATTAGCTGTTATTCTTCCTTCTTCACTGCTAGACCAACCACGTTCTTGAGCTTGTTCTAATGCTGTGCTGTCCGATACCGTAACCCCTAGCTACATGTGGCTATTTACATTTAAGTTCATTAAAACTAAATAACATTTCGTTCCTCAGCTGCACTAGCCATGTGTCTTACTAGCTACCAAATTGGATAGCACACAACAGAACATTTCCAGAAAGTTCTATTGGATAATGCTCTTTCAATGAGGTAGGTGATAAATCCTCAACTTACATCCTTGAGCACCTAAACTCACATAGTCACAGTTCCTACCCTGCGTGTAAATTATACTTTTGAATCTGTGCTTTGTGTTTTGTGTCACACTGGCCCCTTTGTAGAAGGTATGTATCCATGTGTGATACTCGCACATGCCGTAATTTCTAAATAGGTAAAAAAAAACTTTAGCAACAAAAGTTGTTTGCAGATTTTAGAAATACCACTGAACACGTGAGAACTAGAGCGTCTCTGCTTTTTTGTCTGTCAGTTCGGAGCTCTAATATCGGGTAGGGTTTTCATAGGGATTAAATGCAGTCGTGCTTTTAAAGCATGTAACGTGGGGTAAGCCCTCAGTAAATGGTAACTATAAAGCAAAAAGTGGTAATACAAAGATGAACCATTTCATTTTATGCTGAAAGAAAAACTGAACTCTAAAAACATGGTAATGTTATTAGACGGCAGCATTTTGAAGAAGCCCGTATGCACAGCTTGTGTATTGTTTCTATCAGTAAGTGAGAGCTAGAGTTCTGCAAAATTTACTTTACCTTGAGACAATCCACAGTCCAGCTGATTTTGTTTGCGCCCTTTAGGCAGTGCGAGTAACCGATCCAGCACCCGGAGCCTCCTCAGTGTGAGCAGCGGGATGGAGGGGGACAACGAGGTGAGAGCCGGGGCCCGCACCCGCATATGTCTTGTCCTGGGGGTCGTTTCACTGCAGGAAATGGAAACCCAGGTGAAAGAAGCCCAACACAAAAGGTCACCTATTGTAGGATTCCGTGTGTATGAAATGTCCAGAAAAGGTAGCTCCATAGAGACAGAATGCAGATTGGTGGTTACCAGGCCTGGGGGTAGGGGAAATGCAGGTAAACTGCTTAAGGGGTACAGTGTTTCCTTTGCAGGGGTCATGAAAAAGTTTGGGGAGTAGATCGAGATGGTGGTGGCACGATATTGTGAATGTACTAAGTGCTACTTATTGTTCACTTTAAAATGGTTCATTTTATGTTATGTGGATTTCACCTCAATAAAGAGAGGGGAAGAAAGGAAGAGAGGGAAGGAGGAAGGGTTAAGCCAAAAGGGGTGAGAGGGAACCGGATGAGTATCAGGGATTCCAGAGGCAGTGGTCACCTTTCGGGGCTTGGGTCAGGAGCGGGGCATGCCACAGCGGGAGCCACTGTTCACTGTACCCCCCGAGGCCACACGCTCTTTTGTCTCCTCTTCCCTGTGGGTATCTCCTTTTTCTCTCACTGCGCACTGGCCTTTTCTGCTTCTCCACATGGAATAGTGGCAGACAGTTCCCCGAGAGCCGCAAGGTCTCTGAGCAGAGTGTAAGTTGCTGCCTTAGGCTGAGGCCCAGTTTGGGTCAGGGTGTGTATCCTGATCCAGTGACCAGCAGCTGGGATGTGCGGGTGAGGTCACGTGGGTCACTGCCAACCCAGGAGACTCCCTGAGGTAGGGCCCTAGGGGCGGGCCGCCCACCAGTGCACAGCTCATATGACCCTGTGACTGAGGATCAGTCACCGTTCTGTTGTCCCAAAAAGGGACTTTTGTTTAAAAATAAAACTTCTCCAGGCCTATCTGGTTACATAGAGCAATGCTCCTCAAACTTTAACATGCATAAGAAATACGTAGGATCTTGTGAAAATGTGGGTTCTGATGGAGCAGGTGAGGGGAGGAGCCTGGGACCCTGTGGCTCTCCCAAGCCCCCAGGCGATGGTGATGTTGGTGGCCCACATGTCACACTGAGTAGTGAGGAACAAGAGCTCGAATCGCTAATGATAATTTGGGTCTGATGGTCTCCTCAGTGACTCTGGGAGTCAGTGTCAGTGGAAAACTGCCCTGGTATTGCTGGGTTGATTATCAGTCAGTAAGTAACCTTCAGCCAAAGGCTGGGAAGGGCTGAGGAGCTTGTGGGATGGAGTGTGTCCAACTATGCTGTTGCTTAATGTGATTTTCACCCTTCTTTCTCATCTTTTTTGCTGTAGGATAATGAAGCCCCCGAGGTTGCCAGAAGTCGTAGTCCAGGCCCCCCACCAGTGGACAGCGCACCCATCATGCCCCTTGAGAGGCCCCCCAGGGTGCCGCCCCGAGCCGCCTCACAGAGGTAACATCGAAGCTGACGGGACATTTTTTCCTCACTCTCTGAGTTTCAGGGGAGGGGAGTGTAGGATCTGGGGACATCTAAAATGACCTAAGAATAAGCACAGAGCTAGACTCACTGAAATGCATACTTTGGACACATTTCAATGTGGACTCTTCATTAACTTGAGGGATGCTTTATTCAGTTGCACATACTCTAAATAACAAATGCAATATTTTGTCAGTGAAATACATCGGTAAAGGTCAATGTTTTGCATAATTTTTATCTGGTTAGAATTCAGCTCCCGAATAACTAATTCCCTTGGCCGCATAGTGGAGACAGTGCCTTTTGGGGACCAGGAGATAAGAAGGAATTGGGAGTGGAAATAAAGGTGAGAGGCAGCAAGGTGTGGTGGTGGGGAAACACCGCCTGGGGAAGTCTCCAGCAGCCACTTGGATGAATTATTTAACTGTCATGTGCCTTACTTTCCTTGTCCATAAAATGGAGATAGTAGGAACTTCCCTGGCGGTCCAGTGGTTAAGACTCTGAGCTTCCACTGCTGATCTCTGGTCCCGGAACTAAAATCCCTCATGCTGCGCGTGGTGTGGCCAAAAAAAAAAAAAAACGGAGATAGTCAATGAACTTCCTCACAGAGTCGTAAGGATTGTGTTTCTGGCCCTTAGTAAGAGCACAACAGTCTGATTGTTTTTTATGCAGAAGGATGAGCCTATGGAGATTTGGAGCTGGGCATTAGACAAAAGAGTGTGACTGACTTATGGGGCTCTGATGTATGTCTTTGTTTGTGTTCAGGCTTCTGGCAGGAACCTTTTTAAGGTCTCCTGGAGTCACAGAAGAGGTGGTCAAAGCTAGCTTGTCTGCCAAGGCAGAAAGGAGCCTTTGGGAATAAAAGCCTAGGCTTGCCTTGGGAGTTTAATTCTTTGATGTCTGAAATACAATGTGGGGGGGGGGGGTGCAGGGGGAGATTAAAAGGATGTTTTTTTAAACTAGGATTTTTTTTTTCTTTCAATTTGAAACTTGTAACTCAAATGAACCTCATCAGTGAAATTTGTTGAGAAAGTACCACGAGGAGGCTTTTCTTCTGCTTTTCTGGAAAGAGCAGCTGACCCTGCGCTGAGGATCTTTCCGTTTCTCCCCTTGCTATTACCGCTTTTCCGTGTGCTCCCAGCAACATTCACGTACTGACACTTGCTACACAAGCCTCCCTCGGTCCCAAGCTGCTTCACACTCACGGAGCATGTTTCCCTGGTGTAGAATAGAGTTCACATATTAGAACATTTGCCCTAGAAGGAACCTTAGCGATAACCTAGTCCAATCACCTGAATTTGCATAATGTTCTGTTGCTTGAAAATTATATATAGTTGGGGATTGGGGAGGGGTGTTTGTGGAGAGCAATTGTGGTAATAAATGCTAATATTTATTGAGCGCTTACTATGTGCCAGGTGTTCCGTTAAACACACTAAATGCATTAGCTCATTTAATTCTCTTCACAACTCTAGGTGGTAGATGTTTAGTGTTATCCCATTTTGCAGATGTAGAAACTGGGGCTTAAGACTGGATGGAGACTTTATGTCTGTGGCAAACCTAGGTGTGCCTGACTCCAGGGTCCAGTCTTTTAGTCATTTTGTTACACCTGTCCAAGGAGGTCCAGGTGTCATGGGAGAAGATACAAGATCTAAGACCTTTTATTCCTGAAGGTAAAACTTTGGAGGCAGTTATCTAATTGTACCAAGATTAAAAAGAATGTCAATCTCGAATATATAGCTACAAAGACTCTCTGGAATTTTGTCTACAGGAGAGGGAACAACCAGGGAAATGGGTTCCAGAAATTAAAGGCTGGAAACTGGGATGCATTTAATGTGTAAAGAGAGATGGCAGATGAATTGTTTTGGGGGAGTCTGGAAGCATGTTGTGATAAAGATGGGGAGAGAAAAGGAGGAAAACATATGTTACTAAAGAAATGGTGTTTGCAAAGAAATCTCTGATAGAAACGGGGTTTGGGTGCATTTTTGGTGTGAAGACTGGAAAAGATGCAATTGTTCTGAAAGTGTGTATGTAATTTTCATAATAAAATGAGGAGATGTTTGAGCAAAGAATAAAATGGGCCTCTCTCCTGAATGCTTGACCCACTGACGGACAGGAGGGGAGGCTGACCTTGGTGGTCTCCACTCCACTTCCAGATCTGGGAATTGGCCGTTCTTCCCCACTCATGTTCTCCTGAACCCCCCTTTCCCTCAAACAGCACATCCTGCTCATCACTCTCTCCAGTCCTGGTCCCTTCCTCTTCTCACTCTGCATGCTGTCCCCAGAGCTTGAATTGTCAGCAATGACTCCAAGTCTCCATCGCCATCTGTACCTTGGCCTTCTGTTTCCTACTGTTCATTGGGAACTTCACCAGGTGTCCAACCAAGATCTCAGACGCAGCCCATGCAAAACTGAACTCATCATCCAACCTGCCATCCTCTGCCCCAAACTGCCTTCTTCTCACCATTTCCCAGCCTGAGACGTGGCACTATTCTCTCTCTTCCCCAAGCGCCTGCCCCTGGGGTCAGCCTCCATCCCTGCCTCCCTCGAAGCTCCCCAGGCTCTGTTCATTTTGCTGCCCTTGCAGCTTTCAGATCTACCCCTTGTCTCCATCTGCCAGTGCCTGAGTTCATCCCTGTAGGCCCACACTCACCTCCCTGCCTCCAGTCAGTCCCTCCTCCACTGCACCAGAGAGTGCCCATTCTAGAGCAGAAATAGCTGGTGATGGCACTTCCTGGCATGAAAGCCTTAAATTTAATTCTCTATTTTTTAGCATGCCGTGGCCCTGAGTCCCACCCCTCTCTTGTAGTCACTGATGTTTCCCCCTTAAGAATTCCTAGTGAGCTGTGTCATTTCGTGCTGTCTTTGCTCAATCTGTTCCTTTTGCCTGCAATGTTGTCTTCCTACTCCCTTCCAATCTCTGCTTAGAAAATTCCTACACATCCTTTAGGACTCTGTCCAAACATTACCTCTTCTGTGAAGCCTTCCCTGATGTTCCTATTCAGAATGAACCTTCTTGTGGTTCCCCAAATACCTCCATTATAATTCATCCCATGTTGTGGCCCTTGTTTACATATCTGTCTCCTCAAGTAGATGGTAAACCTCAAAAGAATAGAGATTGTTTTTGTTTGCTTTTTAAATTTTATTTATTTATTTATTTTTGGCTGCTTTGGGTCTTTGCTGCTCCGGCGTGGGCTTTCTCCAGTTGTGGCGAGCCGGATCTACTCTTTCGCTGCGGTGCGCGGGCTTCTCATTGCGGTGGCTTCTCTTGTTGGGGAGCACAGGCTCTAGGCGCAGGGACTTCAGTAGTTGTGGCACACGGGCTTTGTTGCTCCGCAGCATGTGGGATCTTCCCGGACCAGGGATCGAACCGTTGTCACCTGTATTGGCGGGTGGATTCTTAACCACTGCAGGGAAGTTCCTAGAGATTTTTGATAAGAAAAAATTTTTTTTCTACTCTCCGCAGCACAGAATGGAGTTAACTCGGTAATTGCCGCCTGCTAGGAATTTAGCAAATATTTATCACGCAAGTGAGTGAATGGGTGGATGGATAGACCGCTACTGCTTGGGTTGACAGCTAGCCATCAAGTCGTGTACCACAGTGCAGGTGGGTTACAGATTAGTGGAAAGAAGCTTCACATTCCCACCCGCTGTAAGTTCCTAATATATTTATACTTCAAAGTTAGGAAAGGCAGATGGTGACAAGAACAGGAGCAGATGCATTATATCTTTGCATGGCATTTCCCTTGCAGGGCATTAGTCCCTATAGAGTGGGCAGCTGACAATATCACACTCTTCATAGGTAAAGTTGTGCCAGTAGAGAAAAAAAAAAAAGCCAACATCTTGCTGAGCCATTGCCCCCTTGTTTTTTAATATGTTTTGCCATTTACTAGTGATTTGCCAATCACTAACAATCTATGCATTCCCCTTTCAGGCGTAGCCTAGGTACTGCCAAATCAGAACATACTTCTGAAGGCCTCCTGGAGTACCAAGAGTTAATCCTTTAGCTGCTGACTTGTAAAGAGATCTGTGAAGTCCCTGGGGGATGGGGGGTAATGGTCAGAGAGTAAGGGGACTTGGGCCGGAGGCTATTTACTAATAGGGAAGCTTAAAGATATTTTTAACAATATTGTGATCATACAAAAGCATACCATCTAAATAATAGGCCTGCTTTAAAAGAATGTAACCAACATTAGGATTGCTGGGTTCTTGAACCAAACTTATCATCAGCACAGACCTCACCCTCAACACGGAGGAGAAAGCAGCCAGTGCCCGGGTCTCTGGACTGCACAATCTTGTCTCCAGCTCCAACTTCCCAGCGTCCTGGAGACGCCGTCTCCACCACAGACCACCACTTGATTCTGATTTAATAACCTTTATTTCCACGGTTCTGATATGTCTGTAATCACAAACCCATTTCCCTGAGATGGGTCTTCCGATCCTTAGCTGGGTTGTTCGTCAGAATGAAATGTGGAGATGGTTTGCTTGTAGACTCGCCCCAACTGCAGAGTCGGGCAGCAGAGGAAGAGGGACCAGTAGGGAATTGTGACTCTCTTTGTGATGGAAGGTAAAATGTAAGGCTTATGGGGCATACATGGGGAAAAGTTCTAAGAATACATCTTTAATCATAATAATAAAATTAGTAGCTTTGCCTCTTGAGTGCCTACTCTAAGCCAAAAGTGCTATCCACTTTCCAACTGTCATCTCACACAGTATAGGTATCTGCAATTCCAATATAGATACCTACATCTCCAACATAGGTATCTTTACCTCTGTCTGGCAGATGAGAAAGAGGTTCAGAGAAGTTGAACTTATTCTCCAGATGTGTGCATAAATGCCTCTGCCATATGTTCTCATAGGTTCTGAATGTGCCCTATCGAAACTTTCAGTGCAGCGTACTGATTTTCCCTGTTGTCTGTCTCATCCATTATATTCTCAGCACCTTGAGGGAAAGTTCCATGCCCATTTTACTTGCTGATATATCCCACACCCAGGAGCAGATGCACAGTAGATAAATGTCTGTTGAGAGGAAGGAAGGAAGCAAGGAAGCCAGCCTCAGCTTACCCAAGTGATAAGTGGTATCACCTGGCTGTCCTTCAGCTTTCTCCTTTAAGCCCATGGTTCGCAGGGCAGGTCGGGCGATGGAAGGAGACCGTCCATTTGTTTTCTCTGGATAAAGAGACAACCACACAAAACCATCTACTCCCAGGTGCCACTGCAGACCCTCCTGAGGATGTCTGTTGTTATTCTTTTCTACTTCTGCCTCCCTCTCTGGCTCCTGAAATGGCCTGTCTTTTCCCAACTCTTTTGTCGTTTCCTTGACCTATGCAAACTTGCATTCAAGAGACATTTAGTAAATATTTACTCATTGATTCATTCAGTCCTCAAATACGCAGTTCCAGGGTAGCACAGTTCAATGACAGCACCTGACAAAGCTCTCTTTCTTAACTTACTGACTTGCTTCCAAGAGAATTAAATATTGGTTTTACAGCACACATGTGGAAATACCATCTGTAGTTGTTGAACCCTCTGTAAATACATTCACCCAGGTCTCTCTGGAGTATCATTTAGTACCGTTCAAAAACCATCTAGACTAATGTGGAGGGAGGCTTCTAGGAAAGCAGACATGGAGTTGGGACAACACACTTAGTGATCCCAGGTGGAAGTAGTTGTGAGAAGCCGACTTCAGAAATTCTCAAGTCCTCTTTCAAGGGATCTCCCCACTGCAGTGTGTCTCCTGCCTGGCTGCACATTTGAATCACTGGAGTTTTAAAATATAGGTTTTATTATTACTTAGGTATGGCAAGGTCAGCAGATCAGGAGACAACTGCCTTTTTTTTTTTTTTTTTTTTTTTGTGGTACACGGGCCTCTCACCGCCGTGGCCTCTCCCGTTGCAGAGCACAGGTTCCGGACGCGCAGACCCAGCGGCCATGGCTCACGGGCCCAGCCTCTCCGCGGCATGTGGGATCTTCCCGGACCGGGGCACGAACCCATGTCCCCTGCATCAGCAGGCGGACTCTCAACCACTGCGCCACCAGGGAAGCCCCATGACTGCCTTTGAATAGGGAGTTTGTTATACTCCTAGATCCCAAGAGGAGGGGGCACATTATGCCGGGGTGGGGCACACAGGAAAGCCCCAGGTTTAGGCAGGAGAAATGTCAGGGAGGGGAGAAACATGGGCAAGAGCCTTTATTTTGGGTTCTGCAGGAAGGAACAATCTAGGCAGGCTAGGCAGATTAAGGATTGGCTAGTTTGAATAATTTCAGCGGGCTCCGGGGCAAAGGGGCTGTCTCCAGTTGTCTGGCACCTGGCCCTGGGGTGATTAGGGCAGTGGATAGTGGTCCCGAATATGAGTGTCCCATTAAAGGACATGGTTGGAGTATGGGCTCTGGACTGCATGTGAAAGGTGTACTCACTGCAGGTTGTTTGCTATCTCTAGGAATTAGCTTTCCCTAGGAGGGGCAGGCCCTCCAGGATCAGTCAGGGCCCAGATGTCAAAGCCTCAGAAAATAAACGACACAGTTAATATAACTGGTTGAAGGAGGGACACTATTTAAAAGTTGTGATGCTTGAACCCTATCCTCCAGAGATTATGATGGAATAGGTCTGGGATCGAGCCTGGCAACTGTTATTTTTCAAAGCTCTGCTGGTGATTCTAATGTGCAGCTAGGATTGCAAGCCACAGCTTAGCATGTATGCCACTGAAAGGTCCGTATGTTTCTCCACTTTTATTAATTGAAGAACATGTCCTTTGCATAGTATACCAAGCTTGCAACAAATCGTGGATGCCTGAGAACTAGTTAATTAAATTCGTTTGATAATAATTGTGTTATCTTTCATTTCAGGCCTCCGACCAGGGAGACCTTCCATCCTCCTCCACCTGTTCCACCCAGAGGTCGCTGATTCCAGCTCCTAAAGCCTGCCTACTTCGGGACCTTGAGACTTGTGGTTTTCAGCCTGTTAATGATGTCTTCATGTTGAGTTTTATGGCCTGACTACTGACCTTAAGACCCAGTCTCATTGCTGATATTGTTGCAGCCCTGCTGGTCTGGGCTTTCCTTGAAGAAGATATTATTAAGGCACCAAGAGGTGAAACTAAGGACTTCATTCACCATCATCAAGTATATTGATCCCTATTCTTGTTTGCCAAAAGGATGACGACTTAATTGGAATACTTACCTCTAATTTGGCATGTCAGGAGCCTGAAAAGATTGTTCAGAAATGTACATTACAAGTGATTTTACTGAAATGTACTTATATTAGGTCTTACTTATTTGCTAGTCCAATCTAATTTCTAGAAGTGATTATGATTTGACTTACAGTATTCAAGTAAGAAGATATGTCCTAATTTTTAAATGATTGTTCAGCTTTTCTGTAGCTTCAGGAGGGTGTTTAAATGCCAGGGCTGGTCACATACAACAAACTCAAAAGGACTTTAGAGAGGGATGAGTCCTAACTCCTTTTATACAGAAGGCAAATCTGAGGTTTCACAGAAGCCTGGAACCAAGAACACTCAGTTGGTTAGACGAAGAGGTGGGTCTAGAATCAGGACCTGCTGATATCAGGTCACCATACTTTCCATCTCCAAATAGCCAAGCTCTCTCCCTCAAGAAATGCGCAGATGTAGAAATTTGTTCAGTGACTGACTATTGGCCTTCCAGAAATTTCCTTCTTCCATATCTCCCAGGTATGGGACTATCAAGTATTTGGAGCATTTATAAGTCAGTATGCTTGCAAAACAGTGATGCTACCAAAGAACATCTAAAAAATGGTTGGGAACCAGAAGCTTGGGATGCCAGGGACCCCACTTATTGCTCTGCACCCTTAGATGCAGAGCAGTAGATCTTAGTTCTGGCCATAGGAGAGAGGAGGACCCTTGACTTTTACCCTGCTGATGGGTCAGAAGAAGAAGGAGGAACTTAAAGTAGAAATAGTTATCTATTTCGTTATATACACGTTATTCCCACCAGGCTTGGGAAATTTGTGCAGAGAATGTAGAGCCTTAAACATATCATTAATTTTGAGTCCCTAGCACATAAATCTACCTTCAAAGCACAGGCCCTTAACTGATGGTTAAACATACAGCAAAATTAGTATCAGACCTATTTCTTTAAAAGTTATCAGAAATCTGGTGCTTCTCCATGAAATTATTCTCCATCCCACACAAAGATATAAAAGCCATACTATTAAAGATCCAGTTAAGTACAGTTTTATTGGGTCCTTTTGTAATGATCAATGGTTCTTTTTCAATCGAATTCCTCAGTCCAGCAAACAAGGACTTATTGAAGTTAATAGCTTCTGAGATCTTGGGTTTTTGTTTTTCTGTTTTTTTGTTTTGTTTTTTCTGACATAAAATACACTGTTGGCACCGGCCATTAAGAGAGTATTTGTGGAAATTTTACCTACCACAATGCCTGGCACATAGTAGCCATTTTGCAACGGTCCCTTTACTCTCTGGTCACTTATCTGGGAGAAATAGGGTGATATGAGATAAAAGGAGAATGAGAAATACAAGGTTGGTATGGTTATCCTTCCTCTTATTGATAGTCTCTGTTTTAAGCACATTTGATCTTGATAAAAGATATACTTTTAAAGATATTTAGTACCTCTAAGCTCCCTTTTGGATGGGAAGTTTAGATTTTTTTTTTTTTTACATTCTTTGGTTAACAAGTATTTAGATCAGTAACATGGCAAAATCTGCTCCCAGCCAATGGTGTTACCATCTTTGTATGCACATCACTGTGCAATATTGGAATATTTTATTGCATTTTTATTCTTATATGAAAATAAGTGGAAACCATAAAATTAAAAGTGCTTACGAGATACCTGGGTTTCATAAATGTGACACACACTTGAGACACAGAAGAAAATAATCAGGAGTGCCACGTCAAAAATGACAAGTCTTAAATCCTCATTGAATGTTCACTGAACATCCAAAATGATTGGTTGTGTGTATAAGTAAAAAAGGAAAATGAAAAATTTGGATGAAACACTGGGACCATGTTATCAAAGAATGTCTCTAATGCTGGGGTGAAATTTTTCATTCTCTAGAAACAGAACCACCCATTATAATGTAAATTTATTCAACTTCCACACACTCAACTTTTGTATACATTTTTAGGAATACATTATGTAACAAAACCATGAATTTAAATACAATGAGAATCAGAAACTAAATTGTAGCTAGGTGTCCAAAGAGACAGTTGAAAAGTTCTCTATATGATGCCTTGGGAGACAGCTGTGTGGCCACCATCCTTTCCCAAGATTTTACAAACTGGCTCATAGACAGTGAAGCTATTGGTCATATTCACTGCCATTGCCTTTGCCTCTAACTGTGCAAGGTACATTGTCCTCCAGTTCCCAGGCCAGCACTGTTCCTTCATCTTATGTTAAAACCTGTGAGCAGACAACCCAACTATATGAGCATCACAGTATGAATACTGAGAGACTCTGAACAGGAGGTTTGTGTTGCAATCAAATAATTTAACTTGATGTATTTAATGATGTGAATAATCCCTAATGCTTTGCCATAATTAGGCAAAATAATAGTATGTAAATGACTTCAATGAATATTTTTACAAGTCAAGCTAAGTTACCTACCCTCTCCCCCTCTTTTGTCTTACTTTGTTATTAAAAAAGAGAGATCCTACTCTGTCCTACATCACCTCAATAGCTGGGATTTTTAGATCCCTCTCCCATTTGCCCCTGGAAGTAAGTTGGTTTTCTGTGCTGTCTTTCAAAGCATAGTGTGTGGTTTTGCAGCTGGTTGGCTGAGGAAGTATTAGTAACAGATTTATTTCTAAGAAAGACAAGTAGCTAATTTGGATAACTCTAGAAGATTCATCCTAAAAATCAATCCTCAATTTTGAAGAATCTTCCTGTATAAATATTTGCTTTGGTTTGATAAATAGTGTTCTATTCATTTCCAGGTGAGTTATTAAGAATATAAAATGGCCTTCCTCATTCATTCCTGATGGCCAGATACTATGTTCATCAGAGTGGTAAGAGGATGAGTAGGAGGTAGAAAGATGTGTTCTGAACTCTGAGGCAAAACTCAGAATTCGTTTTCTCATAGAAATTGTAATAAATAGGTTCCTTGGCTAGCTCGCCAGAGCCCATTTAACCCACAATATAGGAGAAAATGTCTTAGCTAGCCATGCAGTAAGATTTAGCATGATGTAGACAAAGAACATGGCTTGGAAGTCAGGAAACCTGGATTTTATTTTGGACTGCTGCTGACTTGCTGAATTCACTTAACTTGACTCCCCATCATCTGTGAAGTAAAATGTTTTGTGTTTAGTAATAACCCAGGTCCCTTCACCTCTTTAAGTTTAGGACTAAGGCAATTCCCCTTGGTGGGGAATACCTCATTCTGATGAAGGAGGGAGACAACCTTACTAGACTTACCACCTAATTAGCAAGGGATCTTATTATGTGGCAACTCCCATTCCATGCCCTGTATCAGTGTTATGACAGATCAGTTAAAAGAAATGTGTCAGAAACAGTGAAATGGGAACTGTACAAAGAAATTAATAGCTTTAGTTGCTCTTTGGTCTAAGAACCAATGTTTTAAGTGATTGTTTCCTAAAGAAAGAATTCAGACCAATTATAAAATTCTTCAGTATCTAGAATACTTCATCTAGAACAGAAAAGGTAGAGGTAGAAGGTGGTAAATAGCAATAGAAAAGTTACTAGAAAGACAGACATAAAGTAGAAAGAAGAAATAAAATTTCAAAGAAAAGGTAGCTGAAGATGGAAATCAGAAGATATGTTGTCATCTATAGACCAAGACTTTTGATGATCATGTTTATTAAGAATAAGAATAAAAGGTTGAAATTCTGGTTTTCTGGATCATTTGCTGGTCATAAACTCTTTAACCAATTGAGTCTTATTAGAACTATCATGAAAAAGAAGTTGTACAGCCATTTGGGAGGGGTTTCCTTTCACTGGCATTTTCCCCTTCAACCTTTTTGGTGTCAGGGAATGAGATCATTAATCTAGATGAAGAAACTGATGAAATAAGATTTATCAATGTTTTACACTGTCCAGTTTGGCAGAACAACCCTGATTTTGATGGTGCCCCTGAGTCCTAACAATTTTTGAGCCCTGTGGGTCATCAGCCTCCAAGAATCTTGAAGCCATATTCTTTTTCCTCTAATCAGTTATTTTATCTCCTATTCCTTCTTCCCAAGCCTACTGTTATCAGACTTTTATCCCCTAAAGCCATTTATCATCATCATTTCCTAGTACCTACCAGAGTTCCTGGCACATAATAGATGCTCAATAAATATTCCTTGAATTAATGGCCCTACATGCTCTTCCCTCCATTAAACTTTCCCAAATACTCCACCAAAATAGGGTTTGCTTTTCTCTCCTCGCCCATTGCTCTTTTTTTTTTTTGAGAACAGTGGGAAATTTGTTTCATGTTCTAGTAAGTTCATATTAGTCTTGAAGAGAAATGCCACTCAGTGTAAATAATCAATGCAAACTTCAGAACTTTCCAGACATAACTTTTTTTCTGCTTTATAACAAAGTGAGTCAGCTATACATATACATATATCCCCATATCTCCTCCCTCTTGCGTCTCCCTCCCACTCTCCCTATCCCACTTCTCTAGGTGGTCACAAAGCACCTAGCTGATCTCCCTGTGCTATGTGGCTGCTTCTCACTACCTATCTGTTTTACATTTGGTAGTGTATATATGTCCATGCCACTCTCTCACTTCGTCCCAGATTACCCTTCCCCCTCCCCATGTCCTCAAGTCCATTCTCTATGTCTGTGTCTTTATTCCTGTCCTGCCCCTAGGTTCCTAAGAACCATTTTTTTTATATTCCATACATACGTGTTTTTTGTATTTGTTTTTCTCTTTCTGACTTACTGCACTCTGTATGACAGACTCTAGGTCCATCCATCTCACTACAAATAACTCAATTTCATTTCTTTTTATGGCTGAGTAATATTCCATTGTATATATGTGCCATGTCTTCTTTATCCAGTCATCTGTCGATGGAAACTTAGGTTGCTTCCATGTCCTGCTATTGTAAATAGTGCTGCAGTGAACATGGTGGTACATGACTCTTTTTGAATTATGGTTTTCTCAGGGTATATGCCCAGTAGTGGGATTGCTGGGTCATATGGTAGTTCTGTTTTTAGTTTTTTAAGGAACCTCCATACTGTTCTCCATAGTGGCTATATCAATTTACATTCCCACCAACAGTACAGGAGGGTTCCCTTTTCTCCACACCCTCTACAGCATTTATTGTTTGTAAATTTTTTGATGATGGCCATTCTGACCAGTGTGACGTGAGACCTCATTGTAGTTTTGATTTGCATTTCTCTAATTATTAGTGCTGTTGAGCATCCTTTCATGTGTTTGTTGGCAATCTGTATATTTTCTCTGGAGAAATGTCTGTTTAGGTCTTCTGCCCATTTTTGGATTGGATTGTTTGTTTTTTTCATATTGAGCTGCATGAGCTGCTTGTAAATTTTGGAGATTAATCCTTTGTCAGTTGCTTCATTTGCAAATATTTTCTCCCATTCTGAGGGTTGTCTTTTCGTCTTGTTTATGGTTTCCTTTGCTGTACAAAAGCTTTTAAGTTTCATTAGGTCCCATTTGTTTATTTTTGTTTTTATTGCCATTGCTCTAGGAGGTGGATCAAAAAGGATCTTGCTCTGATTTATGTCAAAGAGTGTTCTTCCTGTGTTTTCCTCTAAGAGTTTTATAGTGTCCGGTCTTACATTTAGGTCTCAAATCCATTTTGAGTTCATTTTTGTGTATGGTGTTAGAGAGTGTTCTAATTTCATTCTTTTATATGTAGCTGTCCAGTTTTCCCAGCACCACTTATTGAAGAGACTGTCTTTTCTCCATTGTATATCCTTGCCTCCTTTGTCATAGATTAGTTGACCATAGGTGCGTGGGTTTATCTCTGGGCTTTCTATCCTGTTCCATTGATCTATATTTCTGTTTTTGTGCCAGTACCATATTGTCTTGATGACTGTAGCTTTGTAGTATAGTCTGAAGTAAGGGAGTCTGATTCCTCCAGCTCCGTTTTTTTCCCTCAAGACTGCTTTGGCTATTCGGGGTCTTTTGTGTCTCCATACAAATTTTAAGATGATTTGTTCTAGTTCCATAAAAAATGCCATTGGTAATTTGATAGGGATTGCATTGAATCAGTAGATTGCTTTGGGTAGTGTAGTCATTTTCACAGTATTGATTCTTCCAATCCAAGAACATGGTATATCTCTCCATCTGTTTGTATCATCTTTAATATTTTTCATCGATGTCTTGTAGTTTACTGCATAAAGGTCTTTTGTCTCCTTAGGTAGGTTTATTCCTAAGTATTTTATTCTTTTTGTTGCAGTGGTAAATGGGAGTGTTTCCTTAATTTCTCTTTCAGATTTTTCATTATTAGTGTATAGGAATGCAAGAGATTTCTATGCGTTAATTTTGTATCCTGCTACTTAACAAATTCATTGATCAGCTCTAGTAGTTTTGTGGTAGCATCTTTAGGATTCTCTATATATAGTATCATGTTATCTGCAAACAGTGACAGCTTTAATTCTTCTTTTCCAATTTGGATTCCTTTTATTTCTTTTTCTTCTCTGATTGCTGTGGCTAAAAATTCCAAAACTATGTTGAATAATAGTGGTGAGAGTGTCACCCATTGCTCTTATTGCCTATCAAACATTTGCAGAGTTGGTCACATTTTGTGCAGTTCTTTTTTGTACACTGTAATCTCTGTTCTCTTCTATGTGTGTAATGTTTCCTGGTTTTAGGTCTACACTCCCCAAATGAATACTTCATACTTTTTCTTGTGTCCTCCCCACCCCAAAGTAATTGCTAACCTAGAGCACCTGACAACACCTAGCAAATGCTTACTGCCTCAAATCTGTGGAGGCTGGTGATGGATGTTTAAGCAAGAAACTACTCATGCATCTTTATTCAGCACTTAACACTGCTTGTTCTTCAATTGCCCATCATCACTCGATTCAAAACTGTGATTATTCATTCACGGAGCATTTACTGAGCTTCCACTATGAGGAAGTCACTGTGTTAGGTGCTCTGGGGGATATACAAAGATGTATAAGACGCCTCCTCTGATTTCTATTGTAATTACTGGCATATGATTCATTCAGCAATTAATCATGTACTGCCCTGTGATGCGTCTTAGACTATCTAGAATGTGTTCTTTAAATCCTTCTATGCTATGTGACTTTTTACTTATGAATGTCTTCAGTAAATAGTTATTGAATGTCTATGATGTGACAAGCACTGTCCCAGCAGCTGGGACAGATATAAACAAATAGTAGTACAGTACTTTGTTGGCTGCCATCAACAAAGGTCAGAATGTAGTACAGAAGAGGAAATGGGACTATGGTAGTTATGACATAAATGCAACTGGAATCCTGAAGAAGGGATGCTCAACTTCCTGAGGGCATCATGCAAGTTTTCACTAAAGAGGTCATCCATTTAGCCCTGTAAAACGAGTAACAACGTTTGTCCATTCATTTCCTTTCTAGGCAAAGGGAAATCAATCTTAAAAAGAGTGGATATATGTTTATGTATAACTGATTCACTTTGCTGTAAGCAGAAACTAACACAACATTGTAAATCAACTATACTCCAATAAGAAAAAAAAAAGAGCAAAGGCACAGAGGTATAAAAGAACCTGGTATATTTGGGAAATATAGGGCTATATAGCCTGAGGTAGAAGAGATCAGTGGGAGGTGAAGCTGAGGAGATAAATTGGGATCCGATTCTGCAGCTGCATGTTAACAGGAGTATACTTTAGGATTTTTTTTTCCTGATTACACATGTAGCACATACGTGCAAATATTTGTATGCATGTGTAATGTTAATGGTTTGAGTCATAATCTTTCAGATTGTTTTCTATGGGTAGACTAATATCATTCAAAATGGAATCATACTGTATATTTTCAAGTGTTTTCACTTAAAATTATCTCTCGGCTATCATTCCATGCCAGTACATACAAGTCTATTTCATTTCTTCTTCTTTTTTAAATTTATTTAATTTTTTGGCTGCGTTGGGTCTTCATTGCTGCGTGCCGGCTTTCTGTAGTTGCGGTGAGCAGGGGCTACTCTTCATTGCGGTGGCTTCTCGTTGCAAAGCACAGGCTCTAGGCGTGCGGGCTTCAGCAGTTGTGGCACAAGGGCTCAGTAGTTGTGGGTCACAGGCACTAGAGCACAGGCTCAGTAGTTGTGGCGCACGGGCTTAGTTACTCTGCGGCATGTGGGATCTTCTCGAACCAGGGCTCGAACCCGTGTCCCCTGCATTGGCAGGCAGATCCTTAACCACTGCACCACCAGGGGCTTCCAGGGAAGCCCCTCTATTTCATTTCTTAAAATGACTGTATGGATGGTAGTCCATGAGTAGTAAGAAAGACTGATTCTGGAACCAGATGCTTGGATCCAGTCCTTCAGCAACCACTTAAATCCCCCATCCCCCCGGGCTTCAGCGATCATTGCTGTAAAATGAACATAACTCACAGTGCCTGTTGCATAAGGATTGAGTCAATACATGTGAAGTACTCAGAATAGTGCCTGGCAGATGAAAATCTTAGCTGTGATTCCTTGATTTATGTAAACAATATTCAAGGAGTGTTTTAAGCAGGAGAGTGATATAATCAGGTTTCTTTTTAGAACACTCACTGGCACCTGTTGGGGAGGATAAACAGGGAGGGAAGATTGGTGATAGGGATCCTGGTAGGAGGCTGCTGTAATACATAGTGAGTGAGGTGTAGAAGATTGGCTATTACTGGCAGAGGAGAGGAAAAATAAATTCTTGATTCATTTCTAAGATAACAAATGCTAGAACTTGTTGCCTGCTGATGGCTGAGAGATGGAGACAATCCGACTCCAGTTTCCAGAGTTTTGGCTTAGAGGACTGTGTAGATGGTGGTGCCATATTCATGTATATATTTAACAAATATCTTCTGAGTTTCCACTATGGGCCTGACACAGTTCTAGTATATGTCAGTGAACAGGATCTCTGCTTAGGAGAAAAGCTTAGATTCTAAGAGGTGTTTACATCTGTGCACTGGAGACCCAACAAACAATAAATAAATAAACGAACAAGAATTTCAACAAGATTAAAATAAATATTCAGTAAATATTCACTGACTTTAAGACACTCATCCAACCCGATACCAGTTTAACAATCTCCCTTAATGACGATTACGGAGCTGGTGATTCATTCCCGGCGGGAGCCGAGCTCCTTGTGAGGGCTACTTGACCCGACCCCACCGAGAGGCGGTAGGTCAGACCATTACTCGACTTCCCAGCCGAGGAAAATGAGGCCAGGAAGAGTAAAGTGTTTTGACCTAGGTTGCACAAGTTGAACGGAGGCGGCTTAGGCCCTGCGACGCGGGCCAGGCACGCGCGAGGGGCGCGAGGCCAGGGCCACTGTGCGCACCACCTCTCCCGCGACCCAGGGGCGGCCGGCGGGAGGGCCGGGCCGTCGCACGGTCCTCCGGGGCTGCGGGGGTCGCCCCTCTCGGGCGGGGCGGCCGGCGGCGGTTGCGGCCCCGCATCGCGAGGCACTTCCGGCGTGTGCCGGGGTGGCCGGATGACGTGGCTGAGTCAGAGGAAGAGGCAAGGAGGCGCCGGGGGGCGGGGAAGGCTCCGGAGCGGGCGGTGACGGCGGCGGCGCGGAGGAGCCAAAGGCTGGGCCTGGGCCCCCGTGCGTCTGTCCGTGCCCCGTGGATGCGAATCGGCCGCGGCGGAGGCGGCGGCAGCGGCGGCGGAGGAGGAGTCGGTGGGCCAGCGCCGGGCCGGTGGGAGCGCGGAGGATGAGGCCGCTGCCGGGCGCTCCCGGCGTGGCGGCGGCCGCTGCGCTGTTGCTGCTGCTGCTGCTGCCCCGGGCCCGAGCGGACGAGCACGAGCACACGGTGAGAATTGCTCCCGGCTGGCGCGGCCGCTACCGCCCTCTCCCCCGGCCCACCGCCTCGGCGGGCCCGGCGCGGCCTGGAGGGCCCAGCGGCCCGCCGAGCCCCGCGGCCGCCCGAGGGCGCCTTCCGGTTGGGCCTGGCGGAGCAGGAACCCCGGGAGCGGGGAGGAGCCCTTTCCGTGCGCTCCCGGGACAGGACTCCGCTCCTTAAGTGCCTGGGCCTCCTTCCCCAACCCGGATCTAAATGGTGCCGCACCCCTGGGTCCAGGGGCCCTGGGAGACGGGAAAGAAGCGGGGTCTGAGGGTCGGGGCTCACTTGGCCGCGGGAGTGGGGGCCGCAGGCAGCCAGGCTTGGAGCTGGTGCCCCCCAGGAAAGGGAGCAGCGCCCGGGCTGCTGGGGACTACGACACGGCGGAAGATGTATGCACCACGTATTACCCGTCTTACAGTAACCAGGAAATACCCACCACTTTATGGTGCTCACCGGCCTTTTTCTTCCCCCTCCTGCCCAAACCGGATCATAATCCTGGCGTGGGGACCGCCTTGATAAACTTGGGGTGAAGAGCTCTTTACACGTGTACAGGCACTCAGCCACACGCACCCGCCCTGCGAGGCCTTTCTTGTAACTTTCTCTTCACCCTCTTCTGGCCCCTAGATGAGGCTCCCATTCCGGTGGTCTCTAACTAGGCGGCTTCTGACTGTGAGGGGTCTTGAGTTTCCCAGTCCTCTTGTCTGGCTGGGAACACTCCCTTTTGCATTTGGCCTAAAATTGATTGGCTGTTTATTTAATTGGCATTTTCCACATCAAAGCTTGGATGTTACCGACTCCTCTAGTGACTTTCACTTAGGGATGCAAGTCGGTGGCTTTCTGAAAGGTAGATCTGAGCAGGACAGTAAAGTCATGTAAATTAGAGGGTGCTTGTGAGTAGTTGTGTTTTTAGACCTTAACTAATTAATGATACGATTTTGCATGAGAGGTTGTGTGATACTAAATCTGCAAGTCTCCTGTCATTCCTGACAAGTGAGAAAATGAAGCAACCAGACTTCTTTTCTCTAGTCGGTAGGTTAGCTAACAACAGTTCTAAACTTTTGGCGTTTGTACCTTCAGTCACAGCCAGAAACTTCTTAGCTGTATATTTTTTAAGGGACACAATCCTGAGCTGGTGACATGTTTTTGTGCTGTATTTGTGACTTTTCACCTTAAGATAATTTTGTTCACTGGTTAAACAGTTAAAAACACTTTCTTATTGTTTTTTCCATCAAGTAACTTGTCTCACAGTGTAAGAAGTGTTCATTTCCAATGGGCATTCTTTTAGCCAGTGGTTACTAATATTTTTCCAATTTTTTGAACACTTAAGGAAAGTTGCTGTGTAAAACTCAGAATTGTCTCAAGTATAGTTCCACCATACAGGCATATAAGGTTAAGAGTAGTATTTTACTTTTTTATCTCGTGTTTTATATAAACTGCTGTAATAGGGAAAAGTACGTATTAGTTAAAATTTCACAAATTGGAGGTGAATAAAAAGGTCTTAGATTAATTTACAGATTTAAAATGTAAACGCCAATTTCATTGAAATTTTATTGCCAGGAACATTAAAAAATATTTTTAACATCTTTATGGAGTGTAATTGCTTTACAATGGTGTATTAGTTTCTGCTTTAACATTTAAATTTTTGAAGCCAGAAATTGAATATGAAATATTGGATAAAAGGTTTTTGAGAGAATATGACACGTATGAGAGAATTGTTGGACAAAAAAATTTAGAATCCATTTTATTTCAGTCATGTTTACATTGAACTGCTCTCACTTGGTTACCTATTATTTTAAAAATTATAGGAAGAATAGCATTAAGATATAACTAAAAAATTTGTCATGCATATATTTTTTGGCTGTTAGCCAAAATATTTTATTTCTTCCAAGTTTCTTGAAACTATTTCTTGAAAACTAGGCATTCACCTCAAGCAGATAATAATACTGAAAAGGCTATGGTCAAGTGAATTTTTTTTCCACCAAGAAGGCAGAAGTAGCTAATGAAGACAGAATGATACTGAAGGAGGAGAAAAATTGTCAAGGGAAAGGTTGCTGAGTAAGTGTTTAATAAATACTTGTAGAATTGGATTATTAATTAAAGAAAATCTTTAGAAGTTAAAAGTTTGCCCTTTAGATTAACTTTTTATGAAGACAGTTTCCAGATAGAAATAATAGCTAATAGGGCTTTTGTAGCAATATGTGGTAGGCACCGTTCTAAGTACTTTATATGTATTAACTCATATTTTAAACATACATTGATAATCTTGTGAGTGGTCTTATGTCCTTTGAATGGATGAGGAAATGGATGCCAGAGAAGTTAAGTAACTTGCCTGGGACCACACAACCAGTACAGGTAGAGGTAGGATTTGAACTCAGGCAAACTGAATTATAGTCTTCTACGCTCTCATAGGATATGCTCTACGGCCTTTTATCCTAAAAATAGGATAGTAATACACTTGGCATTAAATTGAATAATTCTCTGTATTGATAGTATTTTTAAGTGCTTAAATGTTTGGGTAAGTTCAGCTCCATAGTGGGTTGTTACTGAAGGTGTGTTTGGGTTAGCATTAAAGAGGGACAGGGCTGCAGTGGGCATGTGACCCTTGCAGTCGCTTAATGTGTGTAAGACATAAAGACTGCTTGGTTTAATGCTCTGCTGTCACCATTTGAAATTCTTAATTTTCTGCATTTTCATTGTGTGCTGGGCCCCACAAATTCTATAGCTGGTCCTAAGAAGGAACAGCTGACTACTTCATGCAGTTCCAGAAAGCCCTTGATTTCTCTTACTTTACCTACTGAATTAGGATTCAGCTGACCATTTGACTCATACGGCATTTTTTATGTGCTTATTTATCCAACGCTTTTAATATTCTCAGAAGAATAATGAGAAGGGAATGTGCTGCTGACTTCTAGAGTATATACACATGTAGAATATATAAAAATGGGTTCCTTTCAGTTTTTAAAAGTTGAATCATATATGAATTACAGAACATACTGGTTTTGGTTTTTTAAAATTAATTAATTAATTTTTGGCTGTGTTGGGTCTTCGTTGCTGCGCACGGGCTTTCTCTGGTTGCGGTGAGCGGGGGCTACTGTTGGTTGTGGTGCGTGGGCTTCTCACTGCGGTGGCTTCTCGTTGCAGAACACGGGCTCTAGGTGCATGGGCTTCAGTAGTTGTGGCACACAGGCTCAGTAGTTGTGGTTCGCAGGCTCAGTAGTTGTGGCACACGGGCTTAGTTTCTCCTCAGTTGTGGGATCTTCCCGGACCAGGGCTTGAACCCGTGTCCCCTGCATTGGCAGGCGGATTCTTAACCACTGTGCCACCAGGGAAGTCCCAAATTTACTGTTTTAAATAAAAAAGAACACTTTCATGAAAGACAAGCTCTTAATAGGTGATTGAAGGATCATAAAAAGAACACTTTAGAGTGAGTGAAAGATGTACAGGGTATGGCTTATACTTATTTGGTTTTCTGACAGTTGGAGCACTTGGAAACATCTAGAGTTAGATTATCATGTCTCTTAAGATTCCAGAGGACTCCATTAAAAGGATTGCAAATTGAGAATCATAGAATTTTAGAACTGGAAAGACTCGAGACCATTGAATTCAACACACTCATTTTCCTAATGGCCTGAAGAGGCCCAGTGGCTGGCCCAGGGCCACAGAAAGAGTCTGAGCTACCTGATTTCTAGTCGTTTTTTCTACCTGTCTTGAACATATAATTTCCATAGTAATACTATGTAAAAATGTCAGCACCAAAAAAACAGTAAGCAGTGGCACAGGAATCTTAAAAGCATTTTATGGTTTACACTGGAGCCTTGAATTTTTTTTGGCTCTGTTTCCTCAAGGTCACAAAATCAAAATTTTTTTTTCTGCGTCTGTTACATACCAGGCTCTGTGCTTGGCACAGCAACTGGTATTTAATCAGTGCTTGTTGAGTGACTTGAGTCATTAGGGATCTACCAGGAATAAGAATATGCAGTGTTGGAAGCATGATAACCCTACCGCTTAAAGCAGTGAACAAGTGCAGACGATTGTTCATTTAAGATGCATAGTCTTGGGGATGCCTGTTGTGATTTACCTAGGTTAAAACCCCATTTCTTTGTGGCCCGTTGTATCTCTGGTAGGTAATGTTGAAAGGACCCGATCTGTGCCTAGGATAGCCTACTCTGAACCTTTGCCATAAGCACTATTACACTACTGGCTAAAAAAAAGATGTTTTGTTTGCTTTACTTAGGCAATGAAGCCTTTAGTCTTTGTCTCTGTCAGGAGTATGGCACTAGTAAAACATATGTGAAGATTTATAAAGGGGATAAGCTGTTAGCTACAAGTGAATTTGTGAGTGCTTTTTTTTTTTTTTTAATTTATTTTATTTATTTTTACTTTTTTGGTTGCACTGGGTCTTCGTTGCAGCGCACGGGCTTTCTCTAGTTGCAGCAAGCGGGGGCTACTCTTTGTTGCGGTGCGCGGGCTTCTCATTGAGGTGGCTTCTGTTGCGGAGCACGGGCTCTAGGCACGCGGGCTCAGTAGTTGTGGCTCACAGGCTTAATTGCTCTGCGGCATGTGGGATCTTCCCAGACCAGGGCTCGAACCCGTGTCCCCTGCATTGGCAGGCGGATTCTTAACCACTGCGCCACCAGGGAAGCCCTGTGAGTGCTTTAATATGGATCTAGTTTTAGGAAGTCTCATAATTCATTGTCCTATTTTCAGCTGTACTCTATGGTAGACTAAAAGTTTATTTAGGTACAAAGCTATTTTGAGAGGGAGAGAGCAGTTATCTCAAGAGACTATCCAAAAATACACTGATAATTTATATGTATTAGAATTCTCATGTATGTGTTTTAAATAATTAAAAGACATTGAAATTATGATTTCTGAAATATTTTTCTGAACTGGAGTTTGCTTTCTCAGGTATGTATTTTAAAGTAAGCATATATCTTTCCCCTTATCCCATAAAAATGATGGCATTTGGGTGCTTAGTCTGAGCCCTCAGTCCTTTGCCTGTCTACATAAATTCTGATTTCTTTATTGGGGTTTTACACGAGAAATTCAGTAACATTATCTCCTGAACTGTTTCTTCTGAGAAAAAGTAATTCACGATCTCTATCAAGGAGGGAAACTTCCGTACCTACACTTACCCAGCACATAAACAGTATTTAAATGAGAGATCCAACATTGGTGACTTCTTGAGAATGAAGGTCATTCCTTTTGAGATCAGAGGACAAGGAGCTTCTTAGGAAGGTTTTTTTCCTTAGTGCAGATTAAAGGCTCAAATAGAAAAGTTGTTCAGCATTCAGCACTTCCTTAGGTGCTTTGTACAGCTGTATTCTTCCCATACTCCTTCATTTAGTTTTTGCTCTTCAGTTAATGAAGCTGACTAGGGATTAGCAAAAAATGTAGTCCTAAGCTTGTAAATGTGATACTAATTAGTTAGAATGATCTTGGACAAATTATTTAACATCTCTATTTAGTTTGTTTGAATTTGTAAAATGGGGGAAATAATAGGACTTGTCTTACAGAGCTTTGAGAGATTAAATGTTTGTATAAAGACCTTAGAACTATGCCCAGCGCATGGTATGTGCTTGTTAAGTTTTGGCTAATAATGATACTATCCCAAAAGACGGTAAACACGTGCATGTTAGTGATTGGTCAGTTAAAGTTTGACCTGAGGATTGGAGAAAGGAGGATTTGGGCAGTTCTGAAGGATAAGTAGAAATTGGCCAGGTGGGTAGGAGGAGGGCATTATAGACTTGGGGGAATGACGTAAGAAACAAGGTGGAGCAGGAAAGGAAAGGAAGACAGTGTTATAAGCCATTTTGGCTGGAGTGGCCAGCTTAGAAGTTGAGTGTAACAGTGAAACTTCTGAGAACTGGAAACGAATGGAACAGTGAAGTGAGGAATGCAGGTAGTCTGAATTGGCCTCCTGTCCTTTGGCTGCTTCCCAGGGAGGCCTCATGGAAGGAGCCACCCCCATGCTCAGGGATCTCCTGATCCACTGCTGTGCCTGTTTGATTTGTTTTCTCCCCTTCTTCTGGTTACACTCTGCAGGTAAGTTATAAAATTCCATCTTTCTCCGTGTCATTGGCAACTCAGAGTCTTTCCGAGGAAAGTATCTAAAAAGAGCTTGCTAGGACGTTGTGGAATGTTTTGAAAGCAAATTAGACTAGCCTTTCAGCCAAGGGTGGAGGGAAGAGCCTTACCTGTTGCTGTCTTCCCACTGAGTTGGGGGAGCCCAGGGACTTTCCTTGGCAGCTTAGGGAAAGGAAAGGCTTTTGTCCTTAAAAAGTTTCTTCCATTTGGTATTTTCTAATTTCACGATATTTTAAGACACGTTTTCTCTCTTGAAAAAGAACTCTTCCCTTGATATTGTCTTGGGAACACTTATTCTCAGGGATAAATAAGAACTATAATGAAAAGTAAACATTTTTTTTTTTTTTTGCGGTACGCGGGCCTCTCACTGTTGTGGCCTCTCTTTTGGCGGAGCACAGGTTCTGGACGCGCAGGCTCAGCAGCCATAGCTCACGGGCCCAGCCGCTCCGTGGCATGTGGGATCTTCCCGGACCGGGGCACGAACCCGTGTCCCCTGTATCGGCAGGTGGACTCTCAACCACTGCACCACCAGGGAAGCCCCAAAAGTAAACATTTTAAGTTCATGAAATCTGATTGTGGTCTGCATAAGGAGCAATAGAAAAGAAAAGAAAAACAGTTTTAGCCTTAATATTCACCCTAATCTGTGTGTATTTGTGTATATATATGTTTGTGTCTATGTTACATATATATATATATATATATATTTTTTTTTTCTTTCTAATCCCTATTTCAGTCCTCTTCCCAGAAGGAATCCTAGGCTAAAGAATGGTACATACACACACACACACACACACACACACACACACACACACAAAAGAATGGTACACATTTTGTTATAGTATAGTTTGCATCATGTTGTCAGATTTTTACTACCCCATCAAGGTTTCATGAATGTTTAAAATGAGTGACTTCAGAGCGTGTAGTTTTACACATACTGTGACCCTTAAATTATTTTAGTCCTGTGTTTCAGTATGTATTAAATAAATGAATGCTCTGTTTTAACAAGTATTTATGTTCAAGTTTTTGTCTGTTTTTAAAGGAATATGAGTATTAGGATTTATAGAGAAAGTGTTTTTGTGTTTATTTTCACGAGTTACATTTATAAAAATTCTGCAGAATAGGTCCTTTCTTTCAGTGTGGTAATCCTAAATGGATGCATTTGGTTACCTCACCTTCCTTATTTCTCTCAAAGGATACTATCTCAGTCAGTGCACATACTTCAAACTTCTTTCACTAAGTTGCTAATAAACTTTCATTTCAGCATTTCTTCAGTGTTTTTTCATCATATTCAGTACTTTTTGTGTACGTGATACTATGCCAAGAGCTTTCTACTCAGTGAACAGGTTTCAATTCTAATACCAGCCCTGTTCAGTGGATAGTGATTGGTTTAGAGAACCGTTTTGAGAATTCTTACGTTATATCCCTATCTATATCTATATATCTATACCTATACCTATGTCTGTGCAGAAAGGAGTACCTTGATTGATTAGTGCAGTGTAACCTTGAACATTGGATGGGAGAGTGGTGGCATATGTATATTTGTCAACCCCCTAAAGTGACAAGAGTAGTTATGAATGGGTATCTATGTATAACATTCAGACCTTTGATTGGTTCCTTCATACATGAAGGTTATCTACGGTTGTTTTTCTGAATTCACTTGAAACAGCTTATGATTTTCTGTATTGTTATTCATCCTGACCCTTCTCTGCCAAAGCAGAATTAATCATTTTTATTGTTGCTACAATAGCCCTTTTTACCTTAATTGTAATACTTATTTCTTCATTGTTAATCATTTACTTGTCTGGCTCCACTATGGATTGTGAACTACTTAAAGGAAAGGACAGTATGTTATTTATCTTTATAACCTTAACACCTAATGCTGTGCATGGTACATGTCTCATGTATTCAAAAAGTCAGGTAGTTTTTTATTTCCTTGGTGAGGTACCTGGATAATGTCTTATGAACAATGAGATGTTTATTAGGTTTGAAGGTGAGGTGATTAGATCTAAGTCCTACTATGGTGGTGGTATGAATCAAAAGAGGCAGATGCTTTGGATAAGAGTGGACAAGTCAGTGTTTTTTGGAATGCAGGGGGGCTTGGTGTTTGAGTCGCCATGACTGAGAGGATTGTACCATTAGAAAAACAAAGTTTGGGGGGTTAGGTTTGGGTGGGATGAGTTTGGTTTTGGTGATGCTGGATTTTGATGGAAAATGTTTATTCATTTTATATGGAAGACTGGAGGTAATGTTTGGTAGTTGGGCTAGTTGGATAGGTTCCTCTGTTACGTGCTCGACAGCACCCTATGTTATTATAATTGCTTGTTCAGTGTCCATCTTTCCCTTTAGGCTCTAAGCTCCAGTGTGTCAGGGAATGTGTCTTGTTCAAAGCTGTATCCTCAACAAACACAATTATTGGCGCATGGTAGGCACTCAGTAAATAATTGTTCAATGATTTAATTTCTGCACTGTTAGTTGACTTAAGCTGCAACTGTTAGTTGTCTTTAATTTGTATTGCTAATTAGGAATACTAGTTTTAAAATTACTCAGGTAACTGCTTTTCATAGAATCATTGGAATTTTAGACTTGAGGAGATCTTAGAAATCTTTGGCACTTGCCCCCCGCCGTTGGACCCTGGAAAGGTGACGTCACCTACCCAAAGTCATCAGACCACACTGCAGGTTTAGCTACATATAGTATTCACTGATGGGTAAAGCCATAATATTTATTCAAGGAAATTTGCATGCAGTACCTGTCTTTCAGGCTGATGAAGGGAAAGATAGAATGATGACTTGAATGGGCTGTGGAGATTTCATAGTATGGCTTTTTCTTCCGCTTGTTTAGTCATTTCTCTCCTCTCTAGTACTTTGATCAATGGCTGTGGGGAAAAAAGGAGATGAAATTTTATTTGTGCTTGCTGACAGCATTAGGTTTTTGGAGTTTCTAGTGATTAACATGAGGTTCTGGATAAGCTATTGATTTTGTTTCCTCCTTCCTTGTCCACGTTAGCATGGTGAATCATGTTGGTTTTAGGTTCATCGTTATTTGATAGTGTAAATATTAATTATAAACATGTTCTTATAGGTTATTGGGTTTTGTTTAAACAGTATCTTCTGTAAAACAAAGTTTGGAAAACGTGAATCTGCTTGAGACTACAATCAGAGGATATAGTTTTAAAATTCACCGAATTGCTTTTTTTTTTTTTTTTTTTTTTTTTTTTTTTTTTTTGCGGTATGCAGGCCTCACTGTTGTGGCCTCTCCCGTTGCGGAGCACAGGCTCCGGACGCGCAGGCTCAGCGGCCATGGCTCACGGTCCCAGCTGCTCCGCGGCATGTGGGATCTTCCCGGACCGGGGCACGAACCCGTGTCCCCTGCATCGGCAGGCGGACTCTCAACCACTGCGCCACCAGGGAAGCCCCGAATTTCATTTTTAATGTGTAGACATTGACCATCCTTTTGAAACAAGCTTCCAGCATTTTATTTTAGAGCTTCCCAAACTGAGATAGTACATTCCTGTTTAGAACAAATAACAAATATTCCCTTAATTTGAATTAGATTTTTAAAAAACATATTCTTACTTGCTTTGTTTTTGGTTTCAGTATCAAGATAAAGAGGAAGTTGTCTTATGGATGAATACTGTTGGGCCCTACCATAATCGCCAAGAGACATACAAGTACTTTTCACTTCCATTCTGTGTGGGGTCAAAAAAAAGCATCAGTCACTACCATGAAACTCTGGGAGAAGCACTTCAAGGAGTTGAATTGGAATTTAGTGGTCTGGATATTAAATTCAAAGGTACGTAAACCTTAATAGTCCTTATGATAAAAGTTAGATCGTAGACCGGGGTTTCTCAACTTTGGCACTGTTGACATTGGGGCCAGATAATTTTTTTTTTTTTGTGGGGGCTGTCCTGTACAGGGTGGGACATTTAGCGGAGTCCCTGGCCCACACCCACTAGATGCCAGTAGCACTCTCCAGTTGTGACAACTGAAAAGTCTGTAAACATTGCTACTTGCCCTTGGTTGAGAACCACTACTCTAGACCCTAAAATTTGTTTTAATCTCTAAGTTAAGTGTATTACGTGTAGAAAAGTATATTAGTAACTAACAAAGATTTAATTTGAATATTTATAAAATAATAAAATAAATGATTGTTCATAAAATTACATTTCCTTAACATATTTATTTCTGAAAAGTGTTTTCTAGTAAATTCTTTAAGGATTGGACATAATGTGGTCAGGGAAAGCCTTCATAGATTCCTAATGAGGTAATTTCCAGAGGAGTGGGGATGTAATGGGCTATATGGATACTTAAAAATTATGTGTAAAGCCTCAAATTCAAACTTGTACCATTGGCTCAATGTATTTATCAGTGTTGTATTAATTTATCTTCAGTACCTGTTAGATTGTGTGGTTTAAAATTTTAAGTCAAGGACTTGTTAAAATTGGAAAAATATCCTCCTTATCTATTTATTATGCAGGTATCTTCTTTGTTATCAGTTCCTATGAGTGTGTTTAGATTTTTTATTTTCTCTGTGAAGTTTGTCAGAGTGTGTATTTCCTGCATGGACATTTTTAACCTGGTAAGCAGAAGCTTGAGTAATTGAATTTTTGGAAGATCTTTGATTTGGTGTCCTTATTTTTTTTTTTTTTTTTTTTTTTTTTTGCGGTACTCGGGCCTCTGTTGTGGCCTTTCCCGTTGCGGAGCACAGGCTCCGGACGCGCAGGCTCAGCGGCCATGGCTCACGGCCCAGCCGCTCCATGGCATGTGGGATCTTCCCGGACCGGGGCACAAACCCGTGTCCCCTGCATCGGCAGGCGGACTCTCAACCACTGTGCCACCAGGGAAGCCCCAGGTGTCTTGATTTTTGAATAGAGCATGGATCTTATAATCAGAAGCTTTGAATTTCAATTCTATTTCTTTTACTCTATTGATTTTAGTAAAGTTTAGCAAAGTTTAGCAAAGTTTAGTAAAGTTACTCCAATTTTGACTTCATTGTCTACATGTATAAAATGAATAGTAACTGACCTCTGATATTTTTAGGCTTTTGGGAGGAGAATGTGAAATGAGATATTTTAAAGATAATATTTTGAAGATAATGTTTAATTTTGATTTGTTAAATTCTATTCTTGTTTTTAGGATTTTTTTTCTTACTGTTGTTGAAAATATGTATACATATTTACATTTTTTCCCATGTATTACTTCTTGGGGCTTAATTATAAAATTAAGTTGTAAATTTAAACCACAGTGGCATGGCTTATAACTTTATGAATTATTGTAAACATGCCCTGAGGCTTGTTTTAATTTAATGAGGTAGTTTAAATATTTAATTACAGGTAAGGAGAAAAGTTAGACTAGAGTATGTGATCTTTGGGAACCTCAATACTACATTTATTCACATACTCTCTCCTTTTCCATATTTGGTACACATTTCTAGTTTATTAAAAAGGAACCAGAGAGAAAACAGGCAAAAACCCCAAGTCCTACTTTGCTGCTATGGACAGATTTCATCACTTGTTGCAATCCTCACTCTTATTTACTAAAGAAGAGTACTCATTCAGCTGTCTTAACCATTTTTTTATTAGTTTCTTGAGGCTGAGATGGAAAGATTATTTAGATAGAGGGGTATGGTTTTCATGGGCTATAAAAGTGGGATTTATTTTCCTTTCAGACTAAACACCTTTAGATGAAAAGAATCAGAACTGGCCAGATGTTACTCCCTAAGAGTCGGCGGTTCCTTGGAGTCTTGTCAACTCTACACTCCATCATGGATATGCTGCTAAAGAAGCTGCCACGTTAAGTGGTCCAGATGCAATAGTAAATGCTGATTAGATTTCTCTTTCTGTTGTAGACCCTTGATTACCCGGTTTAAAGATAAAGTTGATCGTGGTTTGAAAAGTGTTTTGTGAGGTTTCCTGGTTGTTCTTTATAGTATCATAAAATTTTAAAGGTGGGATGCACCTTAGCGATTGTGTCATCTGATTTCCTGTTAGGGAGGCCGAAAGATGAATTGCCCAAGGCGTACCACAGCATACTAATGCTGTGTGGAAACTTGAACCCTCTGTCCGTGTGTAAACTGTAGAAATATTTATATTGTTAATCTTTCATCCCTTAAGTATTTGATTTTTAAAGGTTCTTCTGAAGGCATATTCAAGTAAGAAAATAAAATTTTGGAAATATTGTGAAACTAGGAAAAACTATACATATACATACGCACTTAAATATGTGCATACACACAACTTTTTTTTTTTTAACCTAGTAGATTCTGTCAGGCTAAATGGATTAGTGTGGTTTTGTAAAATGAAAGTCATTAAATAGACTATTTTAGGGAACTAGCAATAGTTTTGAGTCTAATGTAGGATGCCTCAAAAGTTCCCTTTTGAGGTTTTATGCACAACTTTGCTTTTTTCTTCCTAAAAGTTTTTATACTATCGCTAGACAAAATGCTGCATTGAGAACATTTAGACAAAATTAAATGAAAAGGGCAGACTTAAATTGGATATCTTTCAACCAGACCTGAAATCATTACCCTATAATTTTCAAGGGTACCTCCTAGAATATTGCCATTGTGGAGTGGAAAGAACATGTGTTTTAGAGTCAGAGAGACTTGATGCATCTCAGCTCTGCCTCTGCCTACCTATGTAGTCCTGGACAAAGTATTCAGTCTCTTTGATCTCATTGTCCTCATCTATGAAATGAGGGAAATAATATCCACTTGGTAGAATTGTCATGTTTAAATGAGATAGTGCATGTACAGCATTTATCAAAGTTCCTGATAGTTTACATTCAAGAAATGGTTATTGTTATGAATACTAATAGCACATGGTATGTGTCTGTGCTTCCAACTTGATTTTGTATTAGCAATTATGAAATGTTAAATTAGTTTATTGAGTGTAGGATTTGATTTATCCTCAAGCTGCTGCACTAGCCTGCTGGGTAATTTAGTTACTTCCACTGGGGCAGGGACAGTTGCATTCTTGTTCACTGTTGCATCCTTAGCTATTAAGACATGGTGAGCTCTTAATAAATTGTCTAGCACCTAGTTTGTGCCTACTTGTTCTTTATTATAATTGGTTCATTATGATCATTAGGTGATCTGGAATAGTAATTCCTAAGCAGGAGAGGTCACCACCCAGACCCTTCCCTCTCATTTGAGAATTCTTGCAGTATAATGAAGGATATTAATTGTTGAAAAGTTGACTTCTAGAGGATTCCTTCCTCCCATTTATTTTATTGATCTTCCCTTGAATTTTCTCTTCCTTGAGTATTCCAACTTAACAGAGGGGTGAAATTATCTTGTTAGTATTTCTTCTACTTCTCTAGAGTGAAATGGTAAGTTGAGAGTACTACAGTTATGTAGATATGCCAAGGGCTGCTTAGAGCCTTATGTATTTCTAGTTCAGTGATTCTCAGTCTAGTCTGTTTTCATCCTCGAAATAAGCTTATGGAGGTGTATTATACCTATTTTTCAGATGAGGAAGTTGGGGCCCAGAGGCTAAGTAACCTTGTCTAAGGATTCACAGATGGAAAGTGGCGGAGTGAGGATTTGAACCCAGGCAGTCTAGCGTTAAGAGTTTGAGCTTTTAACTACTATGCGGTATTTCCCTCCAGATATCTGGCTGGGTAGTTAAGCCTGATTGCCAAAGGGTGGGGAGAGGGCTTGGGAGGTGGTAGTTCTTTTCATTCAGCCCGAATGAAGATTTTTGCTTAAGGTGAACCCCACCCTGTTTCCAGTCCCTGGATTCTACTATTCCTGCTCTTCCTGATTCTGGAGCCTCTCCGCTGAAGTTCTCTAGGGGAAAGTGCCTCTGGTCTGCAGCAGGGAAGTTGAGGAGATTATTCATCTAGCTGTGTGATGGGTGCAGGAGGGGACCTAGGCATCCAACCCCTCCATAAACATATTTTTATACAGTTCCCCTGTGTGTTCAGCCCTACATCTATCTCTCCTCTACCTTTCAACGTCTGTGGTGCCTCCAAGTTCTGAGTGTCTCCTGTGTTCTGTGACAACAATCCTGTTGTCCCTTCTGTTACGGTTTCCTCTGTCTTATTAGTCATTCACCGTCTTCCATTTCCCCAACATTGATTAAAATCTTTTCTCACTGTCTTCTCCTCTTTTTGTCCTTGTGCGCCTACATCCTTTTTATGCCTTTATTGACATTTTAATGGAGTTTCAGGAGGTAAAAGACACTTGTGGTTAATCTGCCTTGTTTAATCGGAAGTCTGGGAACTTGATGCAATATTTTGTCCTATTGGTTTCAACTGAAGTGTTTTAGCTGGACCAAATAATTTGAATCTTGTATTGAATCTTGACTCTAGATATTTTGAATTCTTGGTATTAGCAATTTTTTAAACTGTGCTAACTGCAAATTTGATAAGCATGCTCTTTTTATAAGTTCTTATTTAAACCATTGCTAACATTGTTCTTTTCAGATTGACATGTCTTTTTTTTGTTTTCTTTTCAGATTGACATCTGTCTTTTGTTATGTGTATATATTTTTTCTGATTTTAACAGTGATATAGGATCAATGTGCAAAATTTAGAAACTACAGAGAAGTGTAAAGAATATAAAAATCACCTGGATATAAATACCAGTAACAGTTTCTTCTTTCTTTCTGACTATCTTTACATTCATCCACATTATTTAAAATGTTTAAATATTGGGTTCATGTTCCATATATGATTTTTAAAAATGTATTTAATGAACACTTGTATAGTGTTTATTATGTACCAGATACCATTCTAAGCACTTGCTGGCTCGTTTAATAAGTTATGTATAGATTAGTTTTTACTCTTCTTTTTTTTCCACAACATCTTATCAGCTTGTCCTCATATTGTTAATTACTCTGTTTAAAATATATTTATATAGTATTCTATAAATTGATATTGTAATTTCTCCCCATTTCCCAATGACAAGATATTCATTGTTTTCTTCTTTCTTCCTTTTCTTCCTTGCTTTTGCTTTTTTTTTCTGTTAGAAATAAGAATGCATTTAGCTATACTAGCACATAAGTATTTTAATGCATCTATGAACGTTTCATTAGGTTAAATTGTTAGAAGTAGAATTACTGAATCAAAGGGTATAATCATTTTTGAGGCAGTTCTTGATACGTGTTGCCAAATAGCCATCTAGAAAAAAAATTGTGCAGTTTATACTGCCAGCCAGTTTGGTCAGTTAATCAGTATTGGTTTATGTAGATGGTTGATTAATTAATGGTGAATATGCCAGTTTTTCCAGTCCTGTAAAAAGTTCATTCAGCAGTTTTGAGAGCTTACTGTATTCCAGAGCCCTATGGAAGACTCTGGGTATACAGAGTTGAACCAGAAGCTCTAGTGTCAGGGGTCTGTGGACCTCTGGAATTGTACACTTAATTTTGAGTGAGTGTACATTTTGGGAGGGCAAGGGAGATATCACTTCCATTGGATTCTCAAAGGGGTGTGTGACTCAAGAAAACTTAACACTGTGAATGTATTGGCACTTTTCGTCCTTAAAACAACTCTGGGAAGGAGATAGCATAGATGTTATCTGTTTTACAGTTGAGGGACCTGAGGTTCTCAGAGGTTAAGTGACTTGCTTTTATTCACAGAGCTAGTAAGTAGTGGAACCCAGACTAAAACCCAAGTTTCTGCCCATTTCTCTATAGTTTGTCTATGGTGACTTCATGAGAAACTTTGCTAAGTGCTGCTGAATTTGAGGTAGAGTATTTCTGATTTTCCAGTTCAGTAATGCTGTTAAAAGAGAAACTAAACAAAGTAAGGCATGATATGTTCTTAGAGAACTCATAAATAATTGTCACATTCTTTTTTCAATGCTTTCACTGTCTATTCAGTTGTTAGTCTGGAGTGTTGTTGAGAATTGATGACAGACTTATTGGCATGTTGTTTCCAGAATCTACCCTTGCTTTCTGTTTGAAAAATCAGTATTGACATTTGCCACTTTATAACTTTGGTTTTCTTCTTTTTTCCCTCATAAAAAGTATTTGCATTGGTAAGATATTAATTGCATCCCCTTCAGGATTCATAGGTGTGTATTTCCTGTGAGAAGGGTATGCCCTATTGTAATTTTAAAGTTGTGATTTGTGGTAATAGATTTTCAGATTGTTTTCCAGTCATGTAGAATGCTGAGTGGTGATTTGGTATACTCAGGCACTTAAATTCGTTATCTTCAAAGCGGCTCCCTCCTGAGAGAAGTGCTTTTTCAGTTGAGCAACCAGGCTCTTTAATTATTTGTGATGTTTGTATTTGCTTACATGCCTGCAAGAGGAATTTCATTAAAATATGACCAACCCAGGCCCTTATTATAGCCTTCCATAATGATGTTTTCTCTTTTACCACAACATTTCTTTTCTAGGTTTTGTATTAGTGAAAGATATTCTTCAAGACTTCTTTGTCAATCTTTCTGAGATACTCAGCTCAAAAATTTCATTTGTTTATATTGGCATTTTGTCCTTACACACAGACACACACACCATTCACACACAGTTGCATGTATATGTGCATACTCTGATGTACTTAGTGACTTCCTTTGCCAAATAAATGGAAAATTATGCTCTTAAAATTTGTTAAAATATTTTATTTGTTTAATGCCTGCTCTGTGCAGCGTACTGAAACAGGCATAGCTGGGGCCAAAAAGGTTATGATCAGTTATAGACATAGCTCTCAAGACCTAATGGTCTTTTTGAGGAGCTAAGATACTGGTGTGAGGTTGTGCACGGTGTAGGCCTAGGTGCCATAGGAGATATGGAGAGAAAGCCATGGGACTTCAGTGACGGGGGCAGGCTGTGTGGTGAGAGGAGTGAGGGTTGGGGAATCAGGGATTACTCTGGGGGACAGGGTAAGGCATGGGAAAGATTTTAGGATGGACATGTGAGGTGGGATTTACTGTACAAACAACAAATCCGGCGGCCAAGGGAGCCCAAGGTGTGTGGGAACTGCAGGTGGCTGAGTCTGGTTAGAGTATAGGGAGACAGGATGGTGGAGAGTGGGGAAAGAGAGAGTTGAACTAAAGTTCAGACTGTAAGGAATCTTTATATACGGGTAAATGTCATATTGCATATCTCAGAACTTCATACAGGAAACTGCTGTATTATTAATGACAGTTATCAGTGAATGTCTGATTGTGACAGCAAGGAATTTGGTGGCTTCGCAGAGGTAGCTGTGGGTCCTCCCACGCCACTGTGGCCATTCGTTGCTGCTCAACCTGGACCTTCCTTTGGTTCTTGCTCTCTCCTGTGTAGCTATAATTTCCTGTTGCCAGTTCTCCTAGCTCCTGCTGTAGGCATCCTTTGTAGTAATCTCTCTCTTAACTCTCCCTGCCTTCTCCTCTGCTCAGCCTCAGTTTTTGCCATTATGAAAACCCTAAATTTCTTGCTGCCTAAAAATGGCCTGGGTAGAAAGAAAATATGTGTGGAAGCCATTGTTGTTGGATACAAAGCAGTTTTCTTCTCCCACTGGGATAGAGAATTTCCCTGTCCCTCTTTCATGGGACTTCAGTGTTTCCTGCCATCTTTGGTTTTGTAGTTTTGGGGTGTCCACTCTGGGCTGAGCAATAATAAGCTATTCTCTCTTGAGAACCGGGGAAACATGGTGGTGGTATCTGGAGTTATACGTCAGATTGTTATTTCTCGTAGAAACAACATTATAGATGGCTATTAATTATAGTTTGGCTGCAGTTTATATTTAAGTTGTTTTAATGAACGTTTGGGAAATTAACATTGTTTCTTGGAGGAAGTTGTATTTCATGTTCTAAATAACCAGTATTATAGTACAGGAGGACTTACGCATCTGTGCTTTTTGTTGTTGTTAAGATTGATTTCTCTTTTTTTTTTCCTAGTTGCTTAAGTAACATACAAAAGCAGTTCAGTCCTTTTGATGGACATCTAGAGTGCTTTTCAGATTTTGCTTTGTTTTATTTAGAAACTAATGACCCTAAGCACATTTTTGAAAGGTTTATAAGTTAGAGACCATCTGAATATTATTTTCAGATAGGAGTATTTTTAAAAGCAGTCAAGAGTGGAAATGACTCATCTCCAGGGAACTTTTGGGTAATTTATAAACAGTGATGCCTGCTAGATAGAGGTTTGCCTTTTAATCTTCCGAATTATGAAGAGTCACTGGGATTCCTCATAGAATCTGTGGCCTCAAGTGACTTGCACTTCCAAGAATGTTCAAATGAATACTTATCTCAGAGATCTCATAGCTAGAAATTGTTAGCTCTATTTAAGATCATATTCTTGAGTTTTTGTATAAAGTGAAAACTTTCCTATGTGTTTTAAGCTTTTTCATTTCTGTTTTTAAATCAGTTTATTCATTTTAAAGTTACTTTGTAAATGTTCTGTATAATTTTCTTTATATAAGAGATGCTTTCTTCACTTAGTAAGATAATCTTTGAAAGTAAAGATGATTAAAATTCTTTTATTGTGAGCAATCTTAAACATACACAAAAAAGGAAAGAATTGTATACTGAATCCATATAAATATATATATCACCGAGATTCAACTATTATGAGTAGAAATTTTAACTTCAAGAAATGTTGGCTTTTTTGTGTGTTATTCTTCCTGTAACTATTTTGCAGATGAGTGTACTGATTTGCAATTTTTATTTTATGCAGATGATGTGATGCCAGCCACTTACTGTGAAATTGACTTAGATAAAGAAAAGAGAGATGCATTTGTGTATGCTATCAAAAATCACTACTGGTACCAGATGTACATAGATGACTTACCAATATGGGGTAAGTATTGTATGTTATTTTTAAAGTTTGGGGAATATTTGCATAATAAGCAAGATTTATATAATGACTGTTCAGGTGATTGTACACTGAATCAATAAATGTGTTTTCACTGTTTTCTACAGAATGATTTTAACATCAATTTTATGGTTTCCTGTTACTTGAAGGGTTTTTGACATTGTCAAACTTTACATGAAAATCCCTGAAAATATAACTTTTATACAGTGTAACTTTTCATATTCAAGAGGTCAAAAGGTGCTTTGAACAATCCGAAATATTCCCCCTCCCTCCATTTTTCTCACATCTTATTTTGACTTATTTTATCAAATAACAATCAAAGGGACTGAATAGGATTTTAAAGTTATATTCTGGCTTTCTCTCTCCTGTGGTAGTGTGGGACTGTGGTAGTATGGTTTTTAGATATAGTCTCCTGAATGACTTGTTTTGCTAGTTCCTATGTTATTTTCCAAAAGTCTATTATGTTTAAAATTTTAAAAACTTTTTTATGTTTTATTTTTTATGTTTTATGTCCTTGTTCATCTGTGTTAATGGAGAGGAACAATGCAGTAGTTAATGCCAACTTATTCATAATCCAAACATTGTTTGTGCTGGGCTTGATTAAATTACTTAATATGCAAAGCAAAGCCAGCTATCACAGCCAGCATGTTTGACCACATTTTTCTCTTAATGGCTTGTTGTTGTTGTTTTTGTTTTTTGGTCTTTGGACACTTGTTCTTATATATAAATAATATATAATTAATATTCTAATTTTTAAAGTTATTAGCAGACTACTGTATTCATGAACAGCAAACTGAAAGACTGAACATATCAGCCCAGAGTTTAATATGGTACTAAGATGGAATTTATAAGAAAGTTAATATCAAGATATAATTGTATGCATCGTCATTACTGTGTTACATGTTAATTAGGTATAAATAGTAAGCGTTTCATGTAAATGACTGTAATTAGTATAACAGACATTTCTGTGATTGGCTCTGAGGGTAGTAGGAAGATATGCTGAATATTCGCTGAAGACTTCTGAGCCTGTAGTTTTAGGAGAACCCACATTAATCTGGGTTTTCTCTTTTTTTGGTGAGAGAGCAGGTCTTTTGCATTGCTTACGGGTTTCATGTCTAGAACCTTAGGTTTTTTCCGTCATTTCTGTGGGCCTCCATAAGCAACATGGCAGCTGTGCTTTCCTGTCTTAACATAAATCTTTTTTAGCTCTGGGTTTCTGCCATGTTTAGGACAGATACTTTTGGATGTCCTAGAATGTCTGAACCATGGGAAAACCTGTCAGAAAAAAATCTTTATCTGGCTTTTCTTGGGATAAAGGTTTCAGAGTCTTTTAAATGTCTTTTAGAGAGAATAGTTTCCTATTTGGTATAATTATGTCTCCACCCTCAGAGTTTTCAGAGTAGATAGGTAAATAAACTTTGGTGAAATTAAAATTAGAAGGATTTTATTATCCCTCTACAACCTCAAACAAAGTGAAACTGTATTCCTTGAACTTGTACGAATTAGAACAACTTTGGTTAATAAGCAAATAATTCTTAATAAAAAATGATCATTTTTTTCCCACTAATGCTTTTCATGAGTTGCACTGACCGTAGAGGGAAGGCCCAAGGAGTAACTTTTAGAGCCTAAGGCGCTAATGAATATATAGGCTTGGGTAGGGAACATTGGATAAATAGCTGACAGTATGAGGGCACAAGAGATAGATCCTCAGGTACTACCTACTCCCTTGTTTAAGTCTTCTCCTTCAGTATCCCAAATTGTGATCAAAATGATCATTTTAACTTTTGCCTCATTACCATTTATTTTCAACCCTCCTTTCATTTTGTTGACTTCCCAGGGATAAGTCCAATGCTTGAGGGATAAAGGGGAGGCGTTTTAAGTTTTGGTACCCACTATACACATATGTGCAGCTTATTAGGAATGGGTTGATCATAGGTTATTAGAGAAAGTACTGGACTAGACCTCTGGAGACCTTGGTTTTAATTTTAGTTTGACCACGAAACTGAGAACCTTGCCAGATAGTGATATAGTGCTCCCTGAAATTTTGAGATACTAAGGAATATAAACTACACAGTCATGATTATTACAATGAAGGTGATACTAATGACAGAGCATGAACTTTGAGGATCAAATTAGTGATAGGTTATGCTGAGCTGTGCATCACTTTTTTTACCATGGTGTGAAAATAGTTTTGTGTTTGCCAAGTAGTTAACAAAGAGAAGTCCGGCCGGTACCTTTTCATTGTTCTAACCATGAGGAATAATGGTAGTATTGCTTTTTTATAAAAATGTTTTTTAATGAGCTTTTAGCTTCTAATGTATTTTAAATACTAAGTGATATTACATACCTTGTGTGAAGTGTTATTTCTTTTGAAGGTATTGTTGGTGAAGCAGATGAAAATGGGGAAGATTACTATCTTTGGACCTATAAAAAACTTGAAATAGGTTTTAATGGAAATCGAATTGTTGATGTTAATCTAACTAGTGAAGGAAAAGTGAAACTGGTTCCCAATACTAAAATCCAGATGTCATATTCGGTAAGTATTAAAATAATTGTATACAGGAAGCAGTGTTTGTTACTTAATATCAACAATTAAATATGTTTTACAACTTTAGTAATTGAAATTGTAGCTTGAAATGGGATGCAACAGAATATTATTAATGTGTGTAAGTAAGCCTCCTAAAAGCAGGGAGGTTTACTTCTGGTCTGTAGTATTAGATACCTGTTATGCATTGGCAGGACCTACCATTTGCTTCAGCAAACTTTACCATTATAACTGGGCAGTTAGCTAACCCAGCCATGTGTTTTCATGGTTACTTTTTAGATTACATTACTCCTTGTTTCTCTTTCCTTTTTACTGTTGAAGATTAAGAGATGATGCCATGTTGAAAATTTCTGGATGAGTATAGTTTACCATATTTTGCTTTATCAGGTAGAATAAGATACTCCTGCAGAGTAAGAGCTTGTCAGAGCCCCTTGCAACTGTCAAGTTAATTCTGTTCTGTTAGGATTAAAAGTAGTGGAAAGAAGAGAAATCCGACGTAGGTAGCCTCTCTTTTCAGTAGTTTTTTTCCAGGTAACTGGAATGAATCCATTGCTGGTAGACAGTTTTGAAAGTTTTTCAAGCTTTGGGCATATGTACCTAGGGCAAATAATATTTGCATAACCGTACTTATAAAGAAACATCATTGTAATAAAACTAATGCAATCTAAAGTCAAAGATGTACAGATTCTTATTTTATTTGGTCTATTTAATTGAGTTGTTATCACATTTATGAGGTCAGAGAATGTAAGTCAGCAACAGTTAATAGTCCTTGAAAACTGAAATGATCCCTCTAAGTCATAAGTTTTGTTAATACACAGAGAGGAAGGTTGGCTGGTTTTTTTAATCATGTATTTCAACTTCTCAAATTGGTAGTAACTTTCTACTATTTCTCTAGTATCTTATTCTAAGTGTGTAAATCTTTTCAAATTTTGCTCAGTTTTTTTTATCAGATTATTGTTTACTGGCTTTGATTTTCAAATGAAGAAAATTTTTTTCAGGTAAAATGGAAAAAGTCAGATGTAAAATTTGAAGATCGATTTGACAAATACCTTGATCCATCCTTTTTTCAACACAGGGTAGGTAAATTGTGTATTTTAAGACGTTCAGTATGTGCTTCAATCAGTTAAACAATGAGCATCTGCCACGTATAGGGCACTGTGCTAGGGTTGTGGATCTCAAAGATTTAACGAAGGCTGATTTCAGATGTGAGCTCAGAGTCATAAGAGTGATAGAGAGTTTTAGAGGAGCAGTCAAAAGCTCCGTTCATCATGCCTGGGATAAACCAATGAAGAGATACACAAGGAAGAATACAGCATATGGGAAGCCGAGATACCACTTTTATTGCTAATGAGGCTAATACTGGAGAATGTGGCTGTAACTCTGGTCAAGTGGGCTTCTTAATATTGAAACTCAGAATTGGAGAAACTTACTACACTCAGACAGTGCTGGACTGTTTCAAGTTTTCCTACCCGGGCGCCTGTGTGTGTAAAAATTACAGTGTGGAGAAACAGAGCAGAATGTATGCATCCTCTAGGGAGGAATGAATACAAGAGTGGAGTGATACCAGGAGTTTCTGCCAGGGGAAATCCTTCCACATACAAAGAAACACCAAGAATGGAAAGATGCCTCCCACCCCCCCACCTGCAGGTATACACTGGATCTCAGATCCTTAGTCTAGTGGCATTGCTGCTGGTTTTGTACAGATAGCTTTGGTTATTTTTAGCAAAAAACAGATTTTATTTTGGTGGTTCAACTCCTTCAAGGGTGGACCTGAAAAAACTACAAGGTATAAGGGGATATATCCATTCTTCTGACTTTCTTCCTGACTTGCCTCTTCTATCTTTTGGACTGAAATCCTGAAGTTTATTAGTCACCAATTTTTGAGATGGCTTATAAGTTTTTTTTGTCTCAGAGTTATATCATTGCAGCCAGTTCCCACCTTTAGACTCCACCAGAACCTGTTACTACTTCTAATCTTCCATGGGGTCCTAGGAGAAAAAAATGAAGCTGTTTGAGGTTTAGCCCCTACTGAAAGATTTAGTGCGCTACTCCTGGAGCTATGATTCCCTCCCCCACCCTCCCAGGGCTTTTCCTCAGATTCAGCGCTCAGGCAGTCCTGAACATGGTAGTCCATTTAAAGGTATAGGCACAAATAACTTCAACTTTAAGTAGCATTTGAGAATATGAGGGCTTCCAACTGACATTCCCTACCAGAACACCTAGGTCTACTTGCTTCTAGTCTCATGGGGTAGTGACAACTTGATGGAAAGGCTGCCTTTTGGCATTTTCACTAGTAGGACTGTATACTATATATATATATATATATATATATATATAATTTTTTTTTCTACCATATATATTTTTAAACCAAATATTAATCGAGCACTGGCTGTGTGTCAGGCAGTGTACTCAGTAAGTAGAATACATTAGAGAATGAATGTCAAAGATCCATGCCCTCTTGGAGCTTACATACTAGTGGGGGAGACATGCAGTAAACATAATAACTAAAATGTATAGTATGTTGAAAAATGTGTACATGGAAAAATAAAAAAGAGCAGTTGGGTAAGAGTGCTGTGGATAGAGCAAGTTGTAGTTTTGAGTATGGAGGACAGCGTAAGCCTCTGAGATGGACTTTTGAGCAGAAGCTTGAAGGAGTTGAAGGAAATAAGGAATGTGGCCATCTGGAGAAAGAGTATTCCAGGCAGAAGGACCACCATGGAAAGGCCTGTTAGGTGGGAACATGCTTGGTGTGCTAGAGGAATAGCAAGGAGGCCCATATGGCTGGAGCAGAGCAAGGGGACGAGAAGTAGGAGATGAAGTCAGAGAGGCAGCAGGAGCCAGATCATCCATGGCTGCTTTAAGGACTTGGAGTGCAAAGGGGGCAGGATAGTGTTTTCAGCAGGGTAATGGCAGATCTGACCTCTTTTTAAAAAGGGTCTTTCAGGTTGTGATGTTGAAAATGGGTGGTGTGGGAAACGGGGAGTAGCAGGGTTACCACTGGAGAGGCTGTCGCATTAATGCAGATAAGAAGTAAATGTGGCTCAGACCAAGGCATAGCAGTGGAGGTGGCGAGAAGATGCCAGATTGTGAACGTATTTTGAAGGTAGAGCCAGCAAGATTTCCTGATGGATAGAAAGATAAAGAAAGTTTGAGAAAGACTCCACATTTTGGCCTGAGCATCTATCAGAGTGGAACTGCTGTCAGTGGGGTGGAAAAGCTGTATTTGGAGAGTTGGAGGGGAAGATCAGAGTTCAGTTTGGGACATGGTGGTTTTGAAGTGTCTGTAAGATATCCAGAGATAATGACCAGCTAGTTGGATATATCAATCTGGAGTTCAAAAGAGAGGCCTACAAATTTTGTAGCCATTGGCATATAAATAGTATTTAAAGCTGCGAGACTGAGTGCAATACCAAGGAAGAGTATGTACGGATAGAAGAGGACTAAGGACTGAGCCCTGGGAGCAGTAGTATAAGTTCAGGGAGAAAAGGAGAAACCAGCTAAGGGCCCTGAGGAGATATTGGTAAGGTATGGGGCGAAAAAAAGATTGTATGGTATCTTGGAAGCCAAGAGAGGAAAGTCTGTCACAGAGGATAGAAAGATTAGTTCTGAATTGCTGCTGATGGGTCAGGTAAGATGGGTACTGAAAGTACCTGTTGATTCATCTGGGGTCATCACTGAACTTGACGAAGAGCAGGTTTGGTGTAGTGGTGGGGCAAAATCTCAACAGAGCTGATCTAAGAGAGAATGGGAGGAGAGGAATTGGAGGCAGCAAGTTTGCTACTAAAGGGAGTGCAGAAATGGTGTAGTAGCCGGTAGGAAAGATGGAATCAGGAACGGGGTGGGGGTTTGTTTTTGGTTTTTTTTTTTTTTTTGAAATGTAAGAAAAATATGTTTGTTATGTTGATGGGGTTCAGTAGAGAGTACAAAACTGATGATTCAGGGGATTGGGGAGAATAACTGAAGCATTTTCCTTGAGTAGGCAGGAGTAGATGGGATCTACTGTGTAAGAGTTGGGATTGTTTCTAATACAGTGGCTACAAACATAGACTTAGGAGCCCCAGCTGGATACAGACTCTGTCTCTGCCATTTACTGTAACTGTGGTCAGATGACTCAGTTGTTTAGCTTCTTTTCAGTAGTGAAGCAGGGGTTATACTTCCTTGCAGAGTTGTGAAATTCCATTTGACAGTGCATATAAAGCACCTGGTTCAGTGTTTCCAGAGCAGGTGCTCAGGATGAGGCAGTCCTGGTGGTATAGTTAGTTAATCTCCAGTGTTTTAACATTTATGACAAACCTGGGGTGCTGCTTTCGGTTTAGCAACACTAGGGGTGCTGGAGTCAGCAGTTCGTAGGGTTAGTAACCCCTCTGTGACATCTCATTTCTTTATTGTTTTAAAGAAATATTTCCCTTGGTTAATAACTTCAGAATCATGCAACATTTTATAATTTGGGGGATAAAGGAATATTATAAAATGTCAGGTTAGTACATTAGTACTAACTAATTAGTAGTACATTATAATCGGTATTAGTTTAATGTTTGTATATTAGATTAGAAGATAGAGAGCTTTGCTAGAAAGTTTTGCATTTTGGGGAGTATCTTTCTTATTACTAAGTAGTAACTATATAAACCTTTTTCTCTTCAAAAATTTGATAAATTGACTGAAAAGAGAGAGGAGTTTTATATATATGTGTGTGTATATATATATATATATGTAAATTTTTTTCTCGTCCTTTTCTGGGTCATTAATTTCCCAGATTAGAAACAAAATCAAACCTTTGGAAAAGCCTATTATTATAGACTGCATTTATAAATCTTAAGTGATACTTTTGTGATAAACTTAAATTTATACAACCCTTTTTGGTAAATATTTCAAAATATAATGCATTCATTATTTCCTTTATAATTTCAATAGGTATTTAATAAATAAATTGTTGAATGAAGGAAGAAATGACCTTATGAAGAGGCAGAGGCAGTTGACTGCCCCTTGTTTTTCAGGGGAAGCCATAGTTTATCAGCTGCCTGAAGCCTCAGGGTGGATAACAGCCAGTACTGCTTTTCACTCTAGTGCACATGCTCAGCATGTTAGCCCAAGTTAAAATCTAATTAAAATCCTAATTGTACAGAACAGTATCTCCTTCATGTTAAATATTCTATGTATCTGTAGAAGTTTAGAGCAGGAGAATATCTGTGAATAATTAAAATATGTGTATGAGAGGTTTTATGGAGGAGAGGGGTTTTGAGTTGGGTTTTAAATTGTAGATAGAATTTACAAAGCTAGATAGAAGTGGGTCCCATGTGAGAAGAAATTCTGAGAAGGATACAGAGGTGGAAGTGAATAAGCTGTACTTTTGGGTCATTGAGGAGCGGTAGGCCTGATTGGAATATAAGATACAGTGGAAAGAAAGGTTGGCTAGTTAAGCTGAGGTGGCCATCTTACAAGGGGTACAGAATATTAAGGAAGATAGTTTAGGTTTGTTATGTGAGAAAATAGGGAATGTCACTGTAAGTTTTAGAAAAGAGAAGTGATACATGAACATGATGTTTCAAAAAGATTTGCTGGATAAGCTTTTGTCAGATAAATTGAAAGGAAGGAGAAAGACCAAACATAAAGGTTGTCAACTAGGAGACCATTAGAGCTATCAGGTATGAGGTGATGGCATGGAAATAGAGAGGAAGGGAAAAATAAATGAAATTGAGAGAGAAGAGAAATTTTGGAACTATCCATAAGGAAATTTTGGGAATTAAAATATAAAGGAATTGTTGGACAGTGCCACAGACAGTTGAAGTCAGCTGTGCTGAATCTGGACATAATTTTGTGACAAATGTGTGGGTAAAATCAAAGTCAAGAGCCTTGGGGGCATTGAGAAACTATGGGGTACCTCAGAATTCTCTGTACCATGGATAGCTGCTTTGGAGAGGAGTGCATAATGGTGGCGGCAGGGTGGAGAGGATGAACTGGAAGCAAGTGAAGCAGGTCATTCAGGAAGGTGGCCTAAGTTCATGGTGGGCAGCTATGATGGTTTAGTCTTATAATTTTTTTTTTTGCGGTACGCGGGCCTCTCACTGTTGTGGCCTCTCTCGTTGCGGAGCACGGGCTCTGGACGCACAGGCTCAGCGGCCATGGCTCGCGGGCCCAGCCACTCCGCGGCATGCGGGATCTTCCCAGACCGGGGCATGAACCCGTGTCCCCTGTATCGGCAGGCGGACTCTCAACCCACTGCGCCACCAGGGAAGCCCTAGTCTTATAATTTTAAAGACGTTTTCAGGTAGTTGCTTAGTTAGAGGGAAGGGAACTAATATTTATTATTTACTGCTCTGTGCCAGACACGGTGCCATACAGTTTATATATGTATTAAACCGTACAAATCACTTACAATATAGTATTATTTCCTTCATTTTTGATGTAGGAAAACTGGGGTCAGGGCCTGTGTTAAAATTCAGACCTGTTTGACTCCAAAACCCATGCTCTTTCTCTCTAATGCTGAATAGCATATTCTGTGCGGCCAAATTGTATTTTATTTGTACAATAAATTTGATTGAGATAATCCGTGTAAACAGCATCATACTTTTAATGCATCTAATAAAGCTTACTGGAAAGAAAGCCAATCCCTTTGATTACTCTTTCCCAGTATATCTTAGTTTTGGATTTTCATGTAAAAGTTTTTAGAAGACTTTTGTGGGGTTTTTTTGCATTAACATCCCATTGTCCTCATGAAACCCATGAATTTTGTAACTGGTATTTCAAGTAAGATTTTATTTTCTGTTATTTTAGATTCACTGGTTTTCAATATTCAACTCCTTCATGATGGTTATCTTCCTGGTGGGCTTAGTTTCAATGATTTTAATGAGAACTTTAAGAAAAGATTATGCCCGGTACAGTAAAGAAGAAGAAATGGACGACATGGTAAGCAAACATTTTACACTGTATTTATAAAATAATTTAGCTTAGTGTTATTGAATATTGGAAGCAAGTCCATAATCCTGAGGTCAGGTGAGCTTTAGAATTCAGAATTTTCAGGTTTTAGAAAGGTAGAAAGCTCCCTGAGGGGTCTCTAATTGAATATTTTAATGTTTTTACATGCCCTGATTACATGTCCTATAATCAAATATATTAATGTGTTTTCAGCAAAACATATGACTGTTCACCCTAAGTGGGATAAATAAACAGTATAAATAACCTCTTGTTAGTTCGCTCCAAGATTTGCCACCATATAAGGATATGTCAAACTTGTGAGGCAGACTTTTTATTTTTCAGAGCTTTTGATTTCAGAATTGCAGCTAGGAGGTCGTAGACTTGTATTGGTATCTTTCTAATGCTGTTAAGTATTGCATAAAATTAAGGGAGTAGGTGGAAGGATTGATTTACATTTAGTTTAATAGGTTCAAAGGGGAGGGTTGTTTCTAAATTATTTTTGCTAAATTGTTGAACAGTGTCATAAATGAGCAAAAGTGGTGTTTTTTTGTTTTTAATTTTTTTGGCTGCACTGTGTGGCTTGCAGGATCTTAGTTCTTGACCAGGGATTGAACCCGTGCCCTCAGCAGTGAAAGCTTGGAGTCCTAACCACTGGACTGCCAGGGAATGTTAATGGCTATTCTTTTTTTTTCTAATTGAAGTGTGGTTAATTTACAATGTTGTGTTGGTTTCAAGTGTACAGCAGAGTGATTCAGTTGTTAATGGCTAGTCTGTGTAGATATGCTCCATCATTAAATAAGTTTGGAAAACAGTTAAACAAATTAAAATTTTAATATGCTCATGTGTATTGTGAAGTATCAGAGGGTAGATGAAATATTTGGTGCCTCTCAAACATAGCTGACCAGGACCCCCCCACCCCCAACCAAGGCCAAAAAAACCACAAAGATTATCTTGAGGGACTGATATTTCTTAAGAAACAGTGTTTTGGATATTTGCTTACTTGGGTTGAAAAGGCAAAATTGAATCCTTTTTAAAAAATGCTATAGACAGTTAAATGATATTTAACTATTTGATATATTCCCTGTGTATTTTCTTAGGCTCCAGGCTATATGGGAGATTTCTGCATTGCTAGGGCATCTGGTACTGTTTTTTTTTTTTTTTTTTTTTGCGGTATGCGGGCCTCTCACTGCTGTGGCCTCTCCTGCCGCGGAGCACAGGCTCTGGACGCGCAGGCCCAGTGGCAATGGCCCATGGGCTCAGCCGCTCCGCGGCACGCGGGATCCTCCCGGACCAGGGCACGAACCTGCGCCCCCCGCGTTGGCCAGCGGACTCCCAACCACTGTGCCACCAGGGAAGCCCTCTAGTACTGGTTTTAATCTTCTTCAGTTTTGCTCTCCACCTGGCCCCCACTCATATGTGAGCCTTAGTCATGACGTAAAGGTCAAGAGTAGTGTCTGAAAGTAACATTCAGAGAGCCATTGGGCTTTTCTCCCAGTTTGACCATTTCTTTTTGCACCTAGACTTCTTTTTCCATTCTTTGAGATTCTCTGAGTACAACCAGGATCCATCTTCCTGAGCCTCAGTAATATTACAGCACTTTAGCATTGTAAGTTATTAAGGCAGAAATTATTTTAAATTTGAACAAATGTCTTTTCTTGATATTTTGAAACCCTTTTAATACCTTTAAGTTTGTAGTGAGGGAACTTACGACTGTAATTGTAAATTTTTACCTATTTTATGTATTTTAATTTCATTCTGAATTATTTTCTTTTCTCTCAACATATATATGTATATAGGATAGAGACCTAGGAGATGAGTATGGATGGAAGCAGGTGCATGGAGATGTATTTAGACCATCAAGTCACCCGCTGATATTTTCCTCTCTCATTGGTTCTGGATGTCAGATATTTGCTGTGTCTCTCATTGTTATTATTGTTGCAATGATAGAAGATTTGTATACAGAGTAAGTTCATGTGCTTAACTTTATTACTTTTTTGTTGTTCTTGAATAGTTTTAATAATTGGAACCTTTAAGTCAATCATAATTAAATACTTGCTGATTTCAATTATCTTAGAATTTAAATAGCCTAAATATCATTATTGCAAATAAATAATGAGCAGTATTCTTTAGCTGTAAGTATATTTTTCTGTTATATCCTAAAATTATTAACCTTACTGAACATTTTGGTTGGTTATAAAGGTTATATTCCATTAGAGGTATGAGCAGAATTAGTTACAAATCAGAGTTGTTTGACAAAGTGAATAGGCACTTTTTTGAAATCTAAAGATCCAGTTAGATCTTTATAAGAAACGCACAAGGATTACACATTTACTGAGTTAGTACTTCACATCTGCCTCCAAAACTTGTAGACTCTACAGACAGAAGAAGGCATTGTAAATAACAGTAAAAAGAGTGGTGGAAAAGGCACATGAGTTTAGAAAAATAATCGAATGACTTCTTATCCTATCTTTACATGGTTTTCTGGTACATTTTTTCTTTGAAAACAGAACCAGTTGCAAGAAATTCTTTTTTTTGATAAATTCATTTATTTTTGGATGCGTTGGGTCTTTGTTGCTGCATGCGGCTTTCTCTAGTTGCAGCGAGTGGGGGCTACCCTTCATTGCGGTGCGTGGGCTTCTCACTGCAGTGGCTTCTCTTGTTGCAGAGCATGGACTCTAGGCACGTGGGCTTCAGTAGTTGTGGCAGACGGGCTCAGTAGTTGTGGCTCGCGGGCTCTAGAGTACAGGCTCAGTAGTTGTGGTGCATGGGCTGAATTGCTCCATGACATGTGAGATCTTCCCAGACCAGGGCTCGAACCCGTGCCCCCTGCATTGGCAGGTGGATTCTTAACCACTGCACCACCAGAGAAGTCCTGCAAGAAATTCTTGATGTGAGGCCTTTGGATCATAAGAAAAGGTTGTACATTCACCAAGATCTCAAGTCCCTATTTAGTAGCACTATAACCTTGTGCTCAGGGAACCATGACCTCAGCAAAGCAAACATGCTCTGAGCCTGGGGTATAGACGCCACCCCATTAAGTCCTCAGTCAGAATGACACTTGTCCCCAGTTACATCTCGTACCTCTGTTTCAGTTCATGATGCCTTCTTGCTTAAATATGCTTGGCATTTGGTGGACAAGCAGTAAATTGTTTTGCTGAAAGCATAGCTCTTTAGTTGTATATTAAATATTTAACTATATTAACTTGCTGTTTTTTCCACTGGACAGTAAGCTCCTTGAGAGCAAGGACTGGGTCTTATCTTTGCATTCTGAGAGTACCTCAAGAACTTCGTATATGCAGGGTACTCAATCAGTGCTTGTTGAACTGCAGTGGATGTGTATTAATCAACAAAGTTATTTCTTTGTAGTTTCTGTCATATTTCTTTAATATAACCTTTGTAATTTATTTACCGCATGAACCTTAAAATAATTGGCCAAAACCTAAACTTCAGTGTTCTGGTAGGTAGTTCTTATTTTAGGATATAATATATTTCAAATGAAATCCCAAATTCAAGAAAAGCATTTCAAATCTTTCAAGAAGTCATGCTTTACATTAAATACTGGATTAACTGCATCACTACGGAATTGACACTGACTGTATACTCACAGTCTTTTTTTTTCTTGAATTTTATTTATTTTTTATACAGCACTTTCTTATTAGTTACCCATTTTATACATGTTAGTGTGTATATATTAATCCCAGTCTCCCAATTCAGCCCACCACCATCACCACCCCCCGCCACTTTCCCCCCTTGGTGTCCAGAAGTTTGTTCTCTACATCTGTGTCTCTATTTCTGCCCTGCAAACTGGTTCATCTGTGCCATTTTTCTAGGTTCCACATATATGTGTTAATATACGATATTTGTTGTTCTCTTTCTGACTTACTTCACTCTGTATGACAGTCTCTAGATCCATCCATGTCTCTACGAATGACCCCATTTTGTTCCTTTTTGTGGCTGAGTAATATTCCATTGTATATATGTACCACATCTTCTTTATCCATTCGTCTGTCAGTGGGCATTTAGGTTGCTTCCATGACCTGGCTATTGTAAATAGTGCTGCAATGAACATTGGGCACAAAAATTCGTTTTGAATTACGGTTTTCTCTGGGTATATGCCCAGTAGTGGGATTGCTGGGTCATATGGTATTTCTATTTTTAGTTTTTTAAGGAGCCACCATACTGTTCTCAATAGTGGCTGTATCAATTTACATTCCCACCAACAGTGCAATAGGGTTCCCTTTTCTCTACACCCCCTCCAGCATTTGTTGTTTGTAGATTTTCTGATGATGCCCATTCTAACTGGTGTGAGGTGATACCTCATTGTAGTTTTGATTTGCATTTCTCTAATGATTAGTGATGTTGAGCAGCTTTTCATGTGCTTCTTGGCCATCTGTATGTCTTCTTTGGAGTAGTCACAGTCTTATAAGTTAGTAGTGGGTAACCTCTCCTAGAATCCAAGTTTTTGCTTTGTTCCTTCTGAAACGTTAGGGTTACAGCGTTGGCAATTCATTTTTTAATTCCAAAGCTGTTCTGCTTATAGACCTTCAGCTTTTAGAAATAAGAAACCGCATCTAATAGATGGTATTAGTAGGCAAGTCATGCATTGTTATTTTAGCCTGTCATTATTATTGATAGTTGTTCTACGTAGAGCTTATTTGAAGTGAACATACTTAATCATTTACATGGTAAGTACTACAGCTGTGAGTATTATTATGATATCAGTATTATTATGATATTATATCAGTATTATTATGATATCAAAATGACTAACATTATTGAGGTTCCGTGTTAGGAGCTTTATGCTCATTAGCTCATTCAATCCTCACGTCAGCCCCGTAAAGGGACTATTTTTATCTGCATCCCACAGATGAGAAGAGTAAAGCTCAGGGACGTTAAGTAATTTGAGTAAGATCACATAGCTATTAGTAAAGGGTGTTAGTAAGCTGGGATTTGAACCTAGGCACTCTTACTCTAGAATGTGTCTCTTAATTTTCTGGACTGTAGAAATGAAGATAGAGATAGTAAAAATACAAAGCGGTGAGAAAATGAAAAACTTGCACATAAAATTTGTAAGACTCACTCCAGAGTAGGAATCTAAAGGATTCTAGAGGATAAAAAGCAGATAATGTAACATGTGAAAATTACTTTGCTCAATGATGGTCATAGCAATCAGGGAAGAAAAAAATATTTAGATAGGTAGAGGATCAACATCAATGCAGGGATGCAGGTTAGTGTGATATTAGCCCTTGAGAAGGCATATGGTGTTGAGAAGGTATGGGTAAGTCTGGTGGAATGCAGCTGCTGTGCTGAAACTTGCTTTGCAGTGGTGAGATGGCAAGTGTAGGTGAAGCAGCTACTTAGATATCACCCTCTTCCCCTGACCCCCAGTCCTGGAGAGATGAACAAGGAGGACAGTTCCCCACTTCAGCAGATTTTTTCAGTGTAGATGAAAATGGTCTATTTTGGGTGTAAAATACCCACAAAATATTTATGAACAAAGAGGTGCAAGGGTATGTCTGATTTTTAAAACTGTAACTTATATACTCACACTTCCATTTAGTGGAAATGTCTCTGGGGACTACAAACTTAACCTGCTGGTAGTCATTGTGGACTCTCAGTCACATGAGCAGCGTTTTTGAACTCTCTGTCAGTGGTCACACACCCAGTTATAAACAGAATGGATCAATTTGTTAATGATAGTCTGGAAGAAATAAGTTAGTACCTGCAGTGTTTAATTGGATACTTGAAAAAACAAATCTGGTTTTAATTAATTAATTAATTATTTAATTTTTAACATCTTTATTGGAGTATAATTGCTTTACAATGGTGTGTTAGTTTCTGCTTTATAACATAGTGATTCAGCTATACATATACATATGTTCCCATATCTCCTCCCTCTTGCATCTCCTTTCCACCTTCCCTATCCCACCCTTCTAGGTGGTCACAAAGCTCCGAGCTTATCTCCCTGTGCTATGTGGCTGCTTCCCACTATCTATTTTACATTTGGTAGTATATATAAGTCCATGCCACTCTCTCACTTCATCCCAGCTTACCCTTCCCCCTCCGTGTGTCCTCAAGTCCACTCTCTACGTCTGCATCTTTATTCCTGTCCTGCCCCTAGTTTCTTCAGAACCATTTTTTTTTAAGAGTCCATATATATGTGTTAGCATACGGTATTTATTTTTCTTCTTCTATTTACTTCACTCTGTATGACAGTCTCTGGGTCCATCCACCTCACTACAAATAACTCAATTTTGTTTCCTTTTATGGCTGAGTAATATTCCATTGTATATATGTGCCACATCTTCTTTATCCATTCATCTGTCGGTGGACACTTAAGTTGCTTCCATGTCCTGGCTATTGTAAATAGAGCTGCAATGAACATTGTGGTACATGACTCTTTCTGAATTATGGTTTTCTCAGGGTATATGCCCAGTAGTGGGGTTGCTGGGTCATATGGTAGTTCTGTTTTTAGTCTTTTAAGGAACCTCCATACTGTTCTCCATAGTGGCTGTATAAATTTACATTCCCACCAACAGTACAGGAGGGTTCCCTTTTCTCCACACCCTCTACAGCATTTATTGTTTGCTGATTTTTTGATGATGGCCATTGTGACTGGTGTAAGGTGATACCTCATTATAGTTTTGATTTACATTTTTCTAATGGTTAGTGATGTTGAGCATTCTTTCATGTGTTTGTTGGCAATCTGTATATTTTCTCTGGAGAAATGTCTGCTTAGGTCTTCTGCCCATTTTTGGATTGGGTGGTTTGTTTTTTTGATACTGAGCTGCATGAGCTGCTTGTAAATTTTGGAGATTAATCCTTTGTCAGTTGCTTCATTTGCAAATATTTTCTCCATTCTGAGGGTTGTCTTTTCGTCTTGTTTATGATTTCCTTTGCTATGCAAAAGCTTTTAAGTTTCATTAGGTCTCATTTGTTTATTTTTGTTTTTATTTCCATTTCTCTAGGAAGTGGGTCAAAAAGGATCTTGCTGTGATTTATGTCATAGAGTGTTCTGCCGATGTTTTCCTCTAAGAGTTTTATACTGTCTGGCCTTACGTTTAGGTCTTTAATCCATTTTGAGTTTATTTTTGTGTATGGTGTTAGGGAGTGTTCTAATTTCATTCTTTTACATGTAGCTGTCCAGTTTTCCCAGCACCACTTATTGAAGAGGCTGTCTTTTCTCCATTGTATATTCATGTCTCCTTTATCAAAAATAAGGTGACCTTATGGGTGTGAGTTTATCTCTGGGCTTTCTATCCTGTTCCATTGATCTATATTTCTGTTTTGGGTCAGTACCATACTGTCTTGATGACTGTAGCTTTGTAGTATAGTCTGAAGTCCGGGAGCCTGATTCCTCCAGCTCCGTTTTTCTTTGGCTATTCGGGGTTTTTTGTGTTTCCATACAAATTGTGAACTTTTTTGTTCTAGTTCTCTGAAAAATGCCATTGGTAGTTTGATAGAGATTGCATTGAATCTGTAGATTGCTTTGGGTAATATAGTCATTTTCACAATGTTGATTCTTCCAATCCAAGAACATGGTATATCTCTCCATCTATTTGTATCATCTTTAATTTCTTTCACCAGTGTCTAATAGTTTTCTGCATACAGCTCTTTTGTCTCCTTAGGTAGGTTTATTCCTAGGTATTTTATTCTTTTTGTTGCAATGGCAAATGGGAGTGTTTCCTTAATTTCTCTTTGAGAGTTTTCATCCTTATTGTGTAGGAGTGCAGGAGATTTCTGTGTGTTAATTTTGTATCCTGCTTCTTTACCAAATTCATTGATTAGCTCTAGTAGTTTTCTGGTAGCATCTTTAGGATTCTCTATGTATAGTATCATGTCATCTGCAAACGGTGACAACCTTACTTCTTCTTTTCTGATTTGGATTCCTTTTATTTCTTTTTCTTCTCTGATTGCTGTGGCTAAAACTTCCAAAACTATGTTGAATAACAGTGGTGAGAGTGGACAGCCTTGTCTTGTTCCTGATCTTAGAGGAAATGGTTTCAGTTTTTCATCATTGAGAATGATGTTGGCTGTGGGCAAATCTGGTTTTTAAACTGATTGATTTTGAGAGACCCACAGTCTTCTAAACATGGGAATGACAGACTTTTATATTATGCGACACTTGTATTTAGCTATATATTGGTGTAATTAAACATTGCAGTGTTTTAACTTATGTATCTTCTTTAAGAAGTGGAACATAATTGTTTGAATGGAAGAGTGGTACATGTTTCAAGGCTGTATGATTCCTTTGTAGGTGGACAATGGAATGGAATAATAATTATTATCCAGAAGGTGGTTAATTTTTGAAAGTTGTGTATCCTTCCAGTGCACACATTAGTGTGATACTCTTGTAAATTCTATTTAAAATAGTATTCTTTATCTCAGACTGACAAGGTTATATTTTCTGTCTATAGTCTTTTACCTTCCTAGTTGTGGTGAGTTTCAGAAATGATCTTTATTTTTAGTGAGTTAAGTACATTTCTTTATTATGGTAAATGATACTGTCATTTTATCATTTTAATATTTCTGTTTGCAATTAGGCATTTAAAATATTTTGTCCAGTTTTATTTAATAGGAGAGTTGGTCTGAATTGCTTAGATATTATTGGAAGAGGAGGTTAGAAATTGTTGATCTGAGTTAATGTTGATTTGTGGACCTATGGATTTTAAAAAACGTTTTTAACAGTGTAAAGGAAACTAAATAGGAAAAGTCTCAGTATTATACCATTTAAAGTAATAGCAATAATATAGGTTATAGTACTTCCATTTTATTTCTATCAGCAGGCAAGAATCTCCAGCAGTTAAATTATAAAGAGGAATATTCTAATGATTTTTCTTAACAGATGAATATCCTTTTCCATATGATGTGATTGGTTCACAGGGTTGCAAAACAGTTTTAGTGCCAGCTTCTAATATGTTTGCCAAAGAAATGTGAAATATTTGTTTAGAATATTATGAAATTTAACTTCAAATTTAAAAAGAATGAGGATCAGTCTGTTATTATTTAAATGCAATTTTAACTAGAAATTCTTTCACTAGGCGACCTTTTGAGGTCCTTTGTAGTCCAGAAGGATACTTTTGTGTTCCTGCTAAATTTATTTTTGAAATTAAACTAATGTTGATGTGATAGACTATATGATATTTTCTTTAAATCATTGGTTTTAGTTTATCATATGTGTTGTTTTGCCTTTTTAGGAGGGGGTCAATGCTCAGTACAGCCATATTTGTCTATGCTGCTACATCTCCAGTGAATGGTTATTTTGGAGGAAGTCTGTATGCTAGACAAGGAGGTAATTTATGAGTTACTGCTTTGTATTTTTAATTGTAGATGTTAATATTACACTGTGAGGTATATGGAATTTAAAATGTGCAGTACAGCCATTGTAAAGTCCTTTGTTATCCCATTTCACATGATCTCCACCATACCTATTATATGTTCTAATTTGCTTTTATGGAATGCTTGCATTTTATTTCCTAAAATTATGAGTAATGAATAGATTTCTCCATTGTCCACTGTGAATTAGCCCTGAGGAACATGTAGGAGAGAGTGTATTTAAGTTATTGATACTATTTTGCTTTCAGGTGCCTAGTTCCCTAGTAGTGCTCCATGGGATGTTTCCACATAGAATATATAGCTTCATAGCCGAATGTAAAGGCATGTTTCATGGTTTATGGATAAATGTCTGGACAGTGAAGGAGCATAGGAAGGAAATCTGTTTACTTCTGTTGACTCTTAAATACTTATCAAAGGACATGCACAAAGATTTTCTGTCACAGTCTTTTGCTAAGAGAGCTTCATCTTGAATACCCCCTTGCTTCTTTACTATTGTGACCTGGAATTGACGGGGTATACATGGATGATATGAGGACACTGCTCCTTGCTGTTTCTTTCTGTGATGGCATTCAGGGTTTTTAAGTTCCTTTTTTTCCCCTGTAATTGTTTGGAGTCAGAAACGTGCTAAAAGTAGTAGATTAGCATATTTTAGTTTATGAATGACGGGTTGTTGAAAGACATTAAAATTATATTCCTAAGGATAGAGATTTCTTAATGTGATTTTCCCAGCCCATCCTAAGCAGTGTCGTCATTAGGGAATCCTGCCTTCTTTTAGTAGATTAGACATATTGTCTATAGGAGCTCAGAGCATTTAAAATTCCCTCAGGATATCCTGGTTTACCATGGTTTTTTAAAAAATTGGTCCTACCAGACTTAATGTGGTGTATACCTTCAGCAGAGATAGTTCTCTGGATTGCCTGAGGGAGTATCATTGCAGATTCCTGACTATTTTAGTTAGCTGTTCAGTTTCTCTGTTCTACGTCTAGATATGGGAAGTGAGTCTTAGCACACAGGTCTACCATCCTGAGGAAATAAGGATGCCTAAGGTAACTCCTACTTTGAATTTAACCTGAAAACTAGTTAGGCTAAGAATTGTACAGTTTATGACCTCCAAAAAAGTCTCCACAGCAGAAACAGATTACTCAAAACAGGAAATTTATTCATCCTTGGACATAAATTTGCTTTTAGTCCAATTGCAAGTTAAGAACACCCAATCAAACTTTACTATACTTATTCTTGAAAGTTGACAGAGTTCAGACCTAAGCCTAGGAGTATCAGATCTTACCAGGAATAATCTAAAGGTTATTTTCTGATTGACAGTGCCCTGAGGAGGTCTGATCATGTCCTGATATTTTGTCTGAGCGATCCCTAAAACCAGGTGAATATAGAGGTCAGCCCAGAGAATCAGGGATTCTTCAGGTTATCTCAGGATCTGGACTACAGTGGAGCTCAAAGACTTCATACTGTCCTCAGTGCACTGGATAGTGCTCCAGACCCAATTTAAAGACCAGAGTCTCCAAGGGTGTTGGGGAACAGTAGGAAGCACAATGCAGATGTCTGGGCCACTGATTGTACCCAGTGGAACGTACGTGGGATTCTTTTTGACTGTTGGAGGGAAAGGGAGAAAGAGAGAGTTGAATATAGCTGAATATAGAATTTATTAACCCGTGTCTGAATCTGAGAAGATAATGGAAAGTGCAGGAAAAGAGAATGCTAGGAAAGAGTTGGAATTTAATAAGAGAAATAATCATTTTAATTAGTTCTTACCCTTTTTGCTTTGTTCAAATGCTGAGTATTAGTTTAGAAAGGAGGGGTTCTTGAAACGTACCTGAGAAAGAAATTAAATAGAGGCAAAAGTTCAGAATCAAGGAGTTTTTCTGCAAGAATGTCAAGATCTGGGGTAGTAATTCTATGAGACAGATGTTTGAAAAGAACTTTATATAGAAGAAAATAAAAATTAGGGTATTGCTAGTTTTTCCTGTAGCACTTTCTGTTTGGGTCCTGTTGCTTATGGTTGTGGGGCTGAGCTTTAATAGTGATCCCATGTTAAATCTTTACATTACGTTCCTGAGCAGCATGAAGATGTGTCCCAGAGGTGTGCTTGCTCATGCGCTCTGCTGGGCTAGAAAGCTAGCTCCTGTTGTGCTTCTGGTCATTATGAACTTGATTAAAAAATTTTTGATTACATAGTTTAAAAATTCTTTCCTTGGGTTATTTAAATAATAGATTCTCAGTAAATAGAATTTTGGCAATACAAAGAGGTTCAAAGAAATAGTAAAACTTATAAATATTTAGTTCTAATTGCTGAGAGGAAGCTCATGCAACACATTCTATTGATTTTTCCTTTTGAAACATAGAAATGAATTTAAATATATGTTTATAATCATAGAGCTAAGAGTAAATTTAGGGAACGTTCACCCAGGGATTTTTAAACTTTTGTTTGTTTAAAGCAGTGTAACCCTCTTTTCAAATGAGAGCATATATGAAACTACAATGTGTGAAACTGTTGAAAATAAACTTGTTCTGTTGAAGCAGGGCTGGAGGACCTGGGCCCTTCCTTTACTGGTGACTTCATGGGCACCTCTTAGAAGCTCCAGAACTCCAAGTAACACCTAGGTGTTCAAAAACACCTTTATAGGCCAACTTGTAGCCCAGAAAGATTGAGTGGTTTACCAACGTTCACAGCGGTTCAGTGGCAGAATCAGGACAAAACACCAGAATATTTTACCATAGTTCATTGCTCTTTTCCAGTACACCCACATCAAAAGCGTGTTTCCACTAGACATACTTGAATAGTTGGACTGGTCTTTATTAGCTGTTGTTTTGAAACAGCTATTAGGATGTCAAATTTAAGTTCTTTACATTAGAATTTTAGATAATTTGGTACTAAATAACCACCTTTTAAACATTAATATATGTCTGTCTGTCTACCTAGCTCTCTGATTATTATAGTTTCCCTTTTCTTTCAGGAAGGAGATGGATAAAGCAGATGTTCATTGGTGCATTCCTCATCCCAGCTATGGTGTGTGGCACTGCCTTCTTCATCAATTTTATAGCCATTTATTACCATGCTTCGAGAGCCATTCCTTTTGGAACAATGGTGAGTTGCTTGCATCTTACCTTTAAACTGAAAGAGTGTAAGCATTCTCTAATGTGAGGCCTGCTGTCTCTCCAGAGAACCTCTTAACTAGGAGTTCTGCTATTTGCAGCCAGTCCCTACCCAGTCCTGGAAAGTTAGGTAAAGAACATTTTTTCTTGATTCTGTCAACCAATAAAGTGAAAGAACAGCTAGGGATAAACTGGTGAGTATATTTTAGAAGAATGATGACACACAAGCAACATGGGTGTTTTAATGTGGTAGGTGAGTGCAGTGGTAGGAAGTGAAGACTCTCCATAACATTTTTTTTTTTTTTGGTAGTAGTGTACTATTTTTAGAACCTTATGAAAGCATCTGTATTAATATTGATAATATATGTGCTATAGATATTAAAATCCTATCTCATATCTTACCTGTTATCACAGAGTTTGAAATGTTTTAGATTATTTAAATATATTAAAGCTAAAGCACAGAAATACTGGCGCTTTACACAGTTAACTCACAGTCTTCAGATTCTTCCTGTTGTCTTTTTACTAGAAACAACTTTAGGCCTGGAGTAGACTTTAGTCTTAATGTACACTTTGCAAACTTGCGCACATATGTACATATATGTATGCGAGTTGGAAGGTGGTTACTGCTTTTCAGAGAGGCAATTAACTTGGTTAAGGTCATACAGATAGTTAATGGCAGAACTGTAACTGGAACCCATATCTCCATCTGAATTTTAATCGTTTTGGCTTCCTTTCTATCGTATGAGAGTTATTGAATGGTTTCAGAGAAATTCCAGATGATTGGTTGTTTTACAGTCCAGGTTTTTCAAAGACACCTTGCATATATATTTTTACTAAGTCTTTAATATTTTTTATTTAGGGATATTTTGCAGATTGCTTCAAAATTGAAAGCTTTTGTTTGTTTTTTGTTTTTGCAAGGCAAAGTAACTGATAAAGGTTAGGAAAGGGTAGAGTAATTAATTACATTCATTAATTAACTGGAAAAGAATTTGCTTCATAGTAGTTCCAGGCCATCAGGAAGTATATAGAGAGATTCAAGTTACTTCTTAAAGATGATCTACTGAATTAATTACTTTCATAATGTTTTAAAAATTAAAATTCTGGTTCTGTTATAATTTTTATCATAAAGTTTTGAATTTGATGTGGTGAAAATTATATGCTTTGTTTCACTAAAATTATAAATTTTACCACTGTGTAAATGGGGTTTTAAATGTTAATATTCACTGTAACTTGCCTTTAGATAATTTAATAATTACTAATTATTCAAATACAATATCATACTCTCTGCTGAGCCAGAGATGGTTTGTAAAATTGATCTTTGGCGTATAAAAGACTGGCTGTTGGTGCTTATCAGCCTCCTACAATGTCATGGTCTTAATTTGCATTCTAATTTATAATGAGGGAGTGCTGAGTGAAGGGCATTCCGCTGCCCTCAAGGTTTAATCAAGTGTGTGGTCTAACATTTTTTGCCTCTTTTTAAGAGTATCATAACTTGTTTAGAACATGAAATTTAGGAATTGTTGTGAATGTTTGACCTAGTTGTCCATTAAGTGTTTTAACTACTTAAACTTATATTTTAAGTTATTTGACTTGTTGACATTATGAAGGAAATGGTTATATATTCTCACAAACTCCATGGTTCTCAACCGTGGGTACACATTAGAGTCCACTGGGGAGTTTTAAAAAATTCAATGCCCAGGGCTTCATCCTATGCCAATTTATCTGTCCTGCTTTAAACCCAGTCTCTACTATTTACCTGATTCTGGTTCCCAGCATCTGAGGATGGATCTGTCAGCTGAAAAGCTCCCAGACCACATGTGTCTGAGAAGCTGGTTCTCCTACTAAAATAGCCTAGTTTGAAAATCAGAGTCTTCAGATACTCTTATATGCTCTTCCTGAGGCCTTAGCTCATTCTGTCCCCCATTCCTTTGATCTCTTGGACATTGAGCCTTTTCTCTGGTGATCTTAGCTCTGGTTCTGTTTTCTCGGAGATTCCACAATTGAAGGCTTAATCCAGCTGTAGTCATAGTGACTTCAGCCTCTGTCTTGCCCTACAGAGGCACCAGAACAATGGGGATTTTGCCCACTTGGGATCTGGAGTCTTGTCAGAATACTGCTTTTGTCCCCAGGACTAGCCCAAGATAAGATTGAAAATGGATGAAATTTGTCTCTGGACCCCAAATTCTCTGCTCATGTGTACCTGATTATACATAAAAAGCCATTAAATCCATGCCAGATTAAACTTGTTGAATAATAGTCAATCTTAGCAGGTTAATAAAGGTAAAAGAAACATAAGTAGAGGGTGGTGGTAGTAATCTCAGCTAATGTCTAGTGTGCCACGCTTAAGGCATGGTTCCTAGAGAGTATTACAAAACAATGTAAGAGAGCATTTAAATGAAATTTGGGGTCGAAGACTGTTCAGAGATGAACATACCTGTTTCTGAAGTTGGTGTGTTCTGGCAGAGGTACTATACAGAGAGTCAGAGAGAGTGTACTTCAAATTAAATTGTATCTGGTAAGGTAAAACCTTTTTCCTTTGGAATTTGTTCAGAAATGATTTAGGTGTTATACCCAGAGTTTTTGGTCCTATGAGAGTTTCTTGGGAATGAGGAAGGGTTTGCCAGGATATTCTGAAAAAAAACATTTTAGGCATCAAGTCTTTTGTGGGTTGTAAACCTCAGATTCTTAATTTAATGTTATTGGAGGCTTTCAAAGGACAAAGAACCAAGTTGCAGAGTTTTAAACTCAGAGGCAAGGGAGCATAGAAACTAATAAACTTTCTAATCTAAATATTATTCAGTTCCGAACGCACTGATAAATCCTTGACTTATCATACTTTATGGTTTTGTCTCTTAATGGGTAGAATAGTTGATGGAGAAGTAACAGGGGTCATGAGCCATGTAATATGTGTCATCTTGAGGTTTGTTTTAGCTTGGGAGGGGAATCATCAGAAATAGGCCCGAGGTTTTAGGAAATCAGATTTCACAAATATTTAGAGAAATGCTCTCTCATGACCCAAGTCTTGGGCCATAACTGGGCAAATGGCTTGAGAATTTGAGGTTTTCAAAAATGAAATTCATGGGGACTTCCCTGGTGGTCCAGTGGTTAAGACTGCGCTTCCACTGCATGGGGCGCAGGTTCAACCCCTGATCAGGGAACTACGATCCTGCATGCCGTGTGGCGTAACGCCCCCCCTACAAAAAAAAAGAAATTCATGATATATAATCAGAAATTAACACAATGAGGAAAAAATGGAGACAAAGAGTAATGGATACATGCTATTTTGTGATCTCTCAAAGGTTGTGAGAAGAGTACAGTATTCCTAAGTATGAAAGAATACTAAGGTCTATAAAAATAGTGTTAGAAAACCTCCGTTTCCTAACCTGAACTCTTGACAAGTGCTAAGGCTAACAAAAGGATTTTGTAAAAATATTTTGATAGCAAGACCAAAGGCTTATTACATGGGATCAGTGATGTAACAGAGTAAAAGAAGAATCGCTCTATCTCATTCTTTCTCTTTTTATTTTTCATCAAATAAAATAACCTTCAAACAAGAAAAGACAAGAGGAAATAATCCCTGATAAGAGGGAAGTGAAGCCTTAGATAAGGGGATTGATTGTACAGGAGTACCCAGCTGCCTTAGTAAGTTTAGTTGCTCATATAACTGATCTTTTAGAGATACTGAGAGATCATGATGATAAGTAATGCTTGAATAACTGTGTAAGACAGAGGCAAATTGTTTTTCTAGAAGGAAAATGAAGAAAGTGGATTCTCCCTTACAAAACACAGTGAACTTGATGTTGATGAGGCACAAGATTTTAGAATGTGTTATTAAAATTTACTTTTTAAAATGAACATTAGGAGCTGTTATGGATTCATTAAAACAAAAATGCCAGAACAACTTCAGTTCCTCTCTTTGGTAGGTTTTAGCAAGACTAGAAGAACAAAGAGTATAAATAAAGTATTATATCTTGTTGGACAAGATGGAGAAATGTGGGTAGAATAGTACAGTCAGGTAAACATGTAAATAATTATAGAATTAAAGTATTGGTATGATATTACCCATAATATGTCACATACTACCTTTTAGTAGAACATGACAGATATTCTTGACTTTGACCTATTCAAATCATTGTTGATGACATATAAAGGCACAGTGATCTGATGATTAAATTGAACAAGGACATGAGATGGGTCTGGGGCAGGGACTAGTAATATGGAATGATGAAGACAGCATCTAAAATGATCTCAACTGACTGAAGTGATGTGCCATATCTAACAAGATGAGTTATAGTAAGGACGGGTACATTTGCAAATGTAAAGTACATTGTACTTTACAAAACACTTTCACACCCCTTGTCTCACCTGGTTTTCAGAAGAACTCAAAGAGATAGAGATAGTGGTATGCATTATCCCGCTTTTACCAAGCAAAAAACTAGGATTCAGTTTTTCAGTTAAAGTCACATTTTCTTTGTTGTGGTACTGGTGGTGGTGATGATCTGTTTTAGTTTTTTTTTCTTTTTTTCCTTTCTGCCCCGAATTCAGATTTATGCCGAGAGCAGTGAATGAAGAATGTTTTATGCCTTTTTTTGGTCTGTATGTTTTTACAGCTGTATTGAGGTATAATTAACATATGATAAATTGTATCTATTTAAAGTGTGGCAAGCTTTGATATATGTATATATTTGGGAAACAGTCACCACAATTTTAAAAAGTCCAGAAATTTTGTTATATACCTTTGTAATTTATCCCTTTTTCCTCCTCCTTCCTTCCCTCTTTCTTTTTTTAATCTATTTATCTATTTATTTATTTATTTATTTTTGGCTGTGTTGGGTCTTCGTTGCTGCGTGTGGGCTTTCTCTGATTGCTGCAAGCAGGGGCTGCTCTTTGTTGCGGTGCGCAGGCTTCTCATTGCGGTGGCTTCTCTTTGTTGCGGAGCACGGGCTCTAGGCGCGTGGACTTTGGTAGTTGTGGCACGTGGGCTCAGTAGTTGTGGCGTGCAGGCTCAGTAGTTGTGGTGCACGGGTGTAGTTGCTCTGTGGCATGTGGGATCTTCCCGGACCAGGGCTTGAACCCGTGTCCCTTGCATTGGCAGGCGGATTCTTAACCACTGTGCCACCAGGGAAGTCCCTCTCTTTCTTTCCTTTTTCTTTTTTTTACTTTAAAAATTTTCTTTTTCCCTTCCCTTTTTCATTCTCAGGTAACCACCGGTCTGCTCTCTGTCATCTTAGATTAGTTTGCATTACCTAGAATTTCATATAAGTAGACTCACACAGTGTATGATCTTTTTTTGGTCTTTTTTCACTCAGAAAATTATTTTAGAAATCTCTTGATGTTGTTGCATATATTAATAATTTTGTTCCTTTGTATTGCTCAGTAGTATTTTATTGTAAGGGAAGTACCACAGTTTGTTTATCCACTTACCCAGTAATGAACTTTTGAATTGTTTTCAGTTTTTGGCTATTACATACAAATCAAGCTGCTGTGAGTATTCATATGTAAATCTTTGTGTGGACATATTTTTTGATTCTCTTGGATAAATAACTACAGTGGAATGACTGAGTCATATTATAGCTTAACTTTTCAAGAAACTATCAAACTTTCCCAAAGTGGTTTTGCCATTTTACATTCCCACTAGCATTGTATTTATAAGAGTTCCAGTTGCTTCACATTATCTCCAGTACTTGATATGGTCAGTCTTTTTAATTTTAGCCATTATAGTGGAAGTGTAGTGTTGTCTCATTGTGGTTTAAATTTGCATTTCCCTAATGACTAATGTTGAAGATATTTTTGTGTACTTATTTGCCATCCATATATATTCTTTAATGAATGTTTAAATCTTTTGCTTATTTTTTATAGCTTGTCTTGTTGAATGGTAAGAGTTCTTTATATATTGTAGATACTAGTCCTTTGTCTTATATGTAGCTTGCAAGTATATTCTCCCATTTTGTGGCCTGTCTTTTCATTCTCTCAAGAGTATCTTTTTTTTTTTTTGATGGTTTTGCCCCACATCTGCTTGATATTAATTGGGCAAGTTGGAGACATGCTTTTTTTTTTTTAATTAATTAATTTATTTTTGGCTGCGTTGGGTCTTCGTTGCTGCACGCAGGCTTTCTCTAGTTGTGGCGAGCAGGAGCTAGTCTTCATTGTGGTGTGCAGGCTTCTCATTGCGGTGGCTTCTCTTTGTTGTGGAGCACGGGCTCTAGGTGCGTGGGCTTCAGTAGTTGTGGCACACAGGCTCAGTAGCTGTGGCTGTTGGGCTCTAGAGCTCAGGCTCAGTAGTTGTGGCGCACAGGCTTAGTTGCTCTATGGCATGTGGGATCTTCCCAGACCAGGGCTCGAACCTGTGTCCCCTGCATTGGTAGGCGGATTCTCAACCACTGCGCCACCAGGGAAGTCCAAGGGTATCTTTTGAAGAGCAAAAGTTATTAATTTTGAAGTCCAATTTATTGATTTTTTTCCTTTTATGATTTGTGCTTTTCTGTCCTTTTTAAGAAATCTTTTGCCAAATCAAAGATCAGTAAGTTTTCCTCATATGTTTTCTTCTAGAAATTTTATAGTTTTCGCTCTGAAATATAGGTCTATGATCCATTTGTAGTTAATTTTATATATTGTACGAGTTAAGGGTCAAGGGTTTTGTTTTGTTTTGTTTTGCTTATGGCTCTTCATTTGTTCTAGCACCATTTGTTGAAAAGATTACTCGTTCTCCACTGATTTCCCTTAGCACTTTTATTGATAATCAATTGACCACGTATCTATGTGGATCTATTTCTGAACTTTTTTTTCTGTTGCATTGATTAATTTGTTTTTTTTGGGTTTTTTTGATGCCAGTATCACACTGTCTTGATTATTGTAGCTTTACAGTAAGTCTTGAAATCAGTTCTTTTTCAGAGTTGTTTTGGATTTTTTAGGTTCTTTGCATTTGCATGTTAAGTTTAGAATCGGCTTGTCAATTTCTACAAAAAACCCTGAGGTTTTGATTAGGATTGCATTAAAGCTATGGATCAATTTGGGAAGAATTCACATCTTAACATTATATTAAGTCTTTTGATTAATGAACACAGTATATCTCTTGACTTATTTAGGTATCTTTACTTTTTCTTTGTAATGTTTTATAGATTTTAATATTTAGGTTTTGTACAGCTTTTATTGAAATTACCCCTAAGTATTTCATATTTTTTATGCTATTTGTAAATGGTATTTTTTAAATTAAAAATTCTGATGCTTGTTGCTAGTGTATAGAAAAACAGTTGATTTTTGCATGTTGGCTTTGCATCCTGCACCTTTGCTAAACTCACTTATTAGTTCTAATTTCTTTTTTGTAGATTCCTGAAGATTTTTTTTACATAGATTATCATGTTGTCTGAGAATAAAGACAATTTTATTTCTACCTTTCTAATCTGTATGCCTTGTATTTCTTTTTTTTGCCTATTGCACTGGCTAGAACCTCCAGTACAATGTTGAATAGAAGAGGTGAGACCAGACTTCTTCTCTTGTTCCCAATCTTAGGGGGAAAGTATTCAGTCTTGTGCCATCAAGAAATATTGCCTGTAGTTTTTTCATAGATGTCCTTAATCAAGTTGATGAAGTTCCCCTCTATTCCTAGTTTGCTGAGTTTGTTTTATTGTGAAGGGAGGTTGGCTCTTGCAATGATTTTTTCTGCACCTTTTGAGATGATCTATGATTTTCCTCTTTTTAGTCTGATAATATGGTGAACTGCATTGATTGATTATTGAATCTTAAACCAATCTTGCATTCCTTTGACAAACCTCAGTTTGTAATATAGCTGGATTCCATTTGCTAAAATTTGTTGCTTTTTGTTTTGAACCTATATTTATGAGAAATATTGATCTGCAACTTTCCTATAATGTCTTTTTTTATGGTTTTGGTATCAGGATAATGCTAGCATTATAGAATAAGTTTTTAACTTCAACTTGAAGTTGCCCAAGAAACAGAATGGGGAGTTATTAATTAGCATGTTGAAAATAGCTATAAAATAGATAGGCTTCTTATAAGCATTTGTGTTTACGTTGGCAATGTCCTGATTGTTAGGTTGATTATTGTCGACATGCTTAAATTGAAGCTAAATAATTTTTATATAGAAGCAAAGGCATAAAATGTATAAGGTAGAAAAGGAGTCATAAAAATTGCCTACTCTGAGCAAGTGTCAAGGAAATGCGTAAACGTAATGACTGACAAGATGATATATTTTCTGAGAATCACCTTACCCATGAGCAGTTACTGTCTATCATCCTCAGTAAAATTTATATCCTTTAGTATTCCATAATAGCCCATCTCAGGCTGCCTTTTCCCTTTCCATTCCACTCACACCACAGATTTCCTTAGAAGGCCAGTCTGGAAATAAAGATAGAATAATAGTCACATTCTTAGTCTGTGACTGAGGTTGAGAATAGTTGACCAGTTGGTACATCTTTGGCGTGTTAAGCAGTGATAGGCAGTACTTGTTTCTATCTTGTTCTCATTGTAGCTAGGGGAGGCCCTCAACCTGGAGTGAGTCCTTCCTTCCCCCGTCCCTGTTTTCACTTTTCATTGGTCCATGAACAGAGGCTAGGAAGCTCTAGGGGTGGGCCCTGTATTAGTTTGAGTTCCAGGGTTTTCACCAGTGTATTAGACTAATGGTTTTTTAACTCTTAGTTGTTAAATTGCATTTTAAACGAAAGCTTAATGCAGAAGCCCAATAAAGAAAACAGATACAAGCTTGATTCTGTTAGTATAAATTTTGCAAATTCAGTTTTTTTAGCATTCTAAATTTAATGAGAGCAATAAAGTTGCGATGAATGCAGATTTAATACCAAGGGGTACAGGTAACATTCTTCTTCAGTAACCAGTTTGTTTGGTTGAATATCAGTATTGAGAAAAATCCTGACTTCTCGGATAATTTCGTTCCATGTGACTTTTTTTTTTTTTTTTAATAGCTTGCCTTGCAGTCTCAGTATTTTTCAAGTAAAGTCATCTAGAACTTGGACATAAAGGAGTAGGAAATTGGTTTCACAGTTCAGTCACTAACAGTTTCTAACAAACTGCTCACATTTTTTATCATGTATTAAAAAGTCAGGAAAAGGGGAAAACATTAAATGCTAAACAGTTGATATTGTCTTGATGAGACCGTTTATAGGTTCCTTTGTTGACTGCTGTTATGCTTTGATTAAGCACACAAGGCAAGATATGCCCTCATTTCACCTGCCACTTAATTGCTTGTGACATGCATGTGCTGTAGTGCATTTGCTTGTAAAGCTTTTAGTGAGCAAGTATGTGCAGGCCTGAATTGGGTCGGGGTGGAGGATGGGGAGGGAGAACAAAAGACCAGTGTAGCATTACAAGCCTTCCTAATCAATGACACGTTTACTGTGAGTCCAAATATATACACAGAGATAGCAGGAGAAACTTTATTCTGAGGTTTGCATGAAAATGAGTTGATTGTGGTATCTCCAGCTATTAATATTTGGTATAGAACTAATTTGAGTGTGTATATTTTTATTACACTTAAAAATATTATTTAAAAAAAACTATTTTCAAAAGGATATTCAAATCAAATGCTTGTGGAATTCCTGAAACTCTTCAGCAGGACCTGAGGTTCTGTGGAACAGTTTGAAGACCACTCTGCTAGACCATTGTCATTCCACATAGGAATGTTTTCTCCAGCTTCTCTTCAATCCTTATCTGAAATTAGAATTCTGGTAAATTAAGGGGAAAATACATAGGTCTCTATCACAGTGTGTTAATATTTATGAGTTTTATATGCTTAATGAGAGCAAAATAATAATTTAAAAAGCAATCAACAATGAATAACAAAAATTGAGACAGAATTCACCCCCCAAATATGAGGTATGTATAATTCACAATATATCGTAGTATTTAAAATATCTTTAAAATGTCTGCTTATTTTTATGTTTCACATATTCTTGTTATTTATATGGGCAAAAATTCATATTCTTTAATTATTTATTTATTTATTATTATTTTTTTTTTTGTGGTACACGGGCCTCTCACTGTTGTGGCCTCTCGCGTTGCGGAGCACAGGCTCTGGACGCACAGGCTCAGCGGCCATGGCTCATGGGCCCAGCCGCTCTGCAGCACACGGGATCCTCCCAGACCGGGGCACGAACCCGTGTCCCCTGCATTGGCAGGCAGACTGTCAACCACTGCGCCACCAGGGAAGCCCAGAAATTCATATTATTAACAGGTCTAAACTGAGACACCAATGATTTGCCTTCCTAAGTCTGAGCTTTAAAATGGAATTTCAGAACTCTCTTAACTCTCATACATTTATACAAGTTTTACCTGAAAGGAAGATGATAATACTCCTTGGCTTGTTTAACACACACAAGCACACATAAGGATATAATGAAGATGCAGAGTTTTCACAATGTTGCTTCAAAATAGATTCTTTCCTTCTCATGTGATCACTGTGAATTTTCTACCCCACACCTCTTCATTTCTCTCAGTCAGTTTCTTCACAGTTTTCATTCAGCTTTTCTCTCACTTTTAATTTTTTTTCCCATCAAGGTACATTTTATTGAGTTTTTTAAAAATTTAATTTAACTTTTTTTATATACAGCATGTTCTTATTAGTCATCAATTTTAAACTCATCAGTTATATACATGTCAATCCCAATCGCCCAGTTCAGCACACCACCATCTCCACCCTCCCTGTGGCTTTCCTCCCTTGGTGTCCATACATTTGTTCTCTACACCTGTGTCTCAACTTCTGCCCTGGAAACCGGTTCATCTATACCATTTTTCTAGGTTCCACATACATGTGTTAATATACGATATTTGTTTTTCTCTTTCTGACTTACTTCGCTCTGTATGACAGTCTCTAGATCCATCCACATCTCCACAAATGACTCAATTTCGTTCCTTTTTAGGGCTGAGTAATATTCCATTGTATATATGTACCACAACAATTTTTTAATTAATTTATTTTATATTTATTTTTGGCCGCATTGGGTCTTTGTTGCTGTGTACGGGCTTTCTCTAGTTGTGGTGAGAGGAGGCTACTCTTTGTTGCAGTGCATGGGCTTCTCATTGTGGTGGCTTCTCTTGTTGTGGAGCACTGGCTCTAGGCACACGGGCTTCAGTAGTTGCAGCACATGGGCTCAGTAGTTGTGGCTCCTGGGCTGTAGAGCGCAGGCTCAGTAGTTGTGGCTCACGGGGTTAGTTGCTCCGCGGCATGTGGGATCTTCCCAGACCAGGGCTCGAACCCGTGTCCCCTGCATTGGCAGGCGGATTCTTAACCACTGCGCCACCGGGGAAGTCCCTGTACCACAACTTCTTTATCCATTTGTCTGTCGATGAGCATTTAGGTTGCTTCCATGACCTGGCTATTGTAAATAGTGCTGCAATGAACATTGGGGTGCATGTGTCTTTTTTGAATTATGGTTTTCTCTGGGTATATGCCCAGTAGTGGGATTGCTGGATCATATGGTAATTCTGTTTCTAGTTTTTTAAGGAACCTTCATACTGTTCTCCATAGTGGCTGTGTCAATTTACATTCCCACCAACAGTGCAAGAGGGTTCCCTTTTCTCCACACCCTCTCCAGCATTTGTTGTTTGTAGATTTTCTGATGATGCCCATTCTAACTGGTGTGAGGTGATACCTCACTGTAGTTTTGATTTGCATTTCTGTAATAATTAGTGATGTTGAGCAGCTTTTCATGTGCTTCTTGGCCATCTGTATGTCTTCTTTGTAGAAATGTCTGTTAAGGTCTTCTGCCCATGTTTGGATTAGGTTGTTTATTTCTTTAATATTGAGCTGCATCTCACTTTTGATTTATTAGAGCCCCAAAATGTATAATTGAAAGAGATCTTAGAGGTGATTCAGTCCTATTCCAGTTTTAGAAGTTCAGAGTGAAATAATCCTAACCAGATGCTGGCTGGAAAAGAGCTTGAGTGTGTCTCCTTGAGTGTACAGATAAAGAAAAAAAAAAAATCACAAAAATAAATTTATTTATTTATTAACTAACCACTTTGGTTCTAGAATCTCTGTGTGGTCTTCCTTGTAACTTTAGACTTTGAATTACTAATTGGCAGAAAAATACTCATTATTTTAGTAATACACATATGTACATAAATAGTGATATTCTTCTATTTTTAAGATCCTAAGGCATTGTAGAATAGAAATGAGCAGACAGATTGAGACAGGCAGATCTGAATTGAAATCTTAGTTCGGCCACCTACTAATTGTGTGATCATGGGAAGTTACTTAGCCTCTCTTAAATCTCATTTTCTTCATCTGTAAAGTAGAAAAATAACATGTATAAAGGTCCTTGTGCATATTAGGAGCTCAATGAAGTGTAGGCAAGTAAATAAGTTGGTTATAATGATAAAAGATAAAGGATATGTTAAAAGCATGACAGCTGAAAGTGAAAAGAGAGGAAAAAAGGACTGTAGTAGGGACAGTATGGAAGAATAGGAAAAATTGGGAACTACAGTAGGTAGGAAACAGTTCAACTTGTATTTAGTTTTATTCTAAAGCACATTCTTTTCCTATTGCCATTAGTATATATTCTGCACAATTTTAACCCATATTGAACTTAAACATTTTCTCTTGTGATCAAATTGTATTTAAATTTTTAAGTGTCGTTTTTACTTGTTTTTATTAGTGTTATTGTTCTCTGAGTAATCACACATATTTTAATTTAATTTACAGGTGGCCGTTTGTTGCATCTGTTTTTTTGTTATCCTTCCTCTAAATCTTGTTGGTACAATACTTGGCCGAAATCTGTCAGGTCAACCGAACTTTCCGTGTCGTGTCAATGCAGTGCCTCGTCCCATACCAGAGAAAAAATGGTAAAGAGAATGCTAAATTTTATGTGATTGCTTCTCACAATATATAAATTCCTAAGGCTATTATGTATACATAATTTTTAGAATTGGCATGTATTTATAAGTTTAAACTTAAGAATTTGTCTTTTTACTTTTTCCTTCAATTTATATTGCTAGAGGTAGTAATAAATGATATGCTTATTTCACTTTTTTGAATATTGGTGCCATTTACAGAGAAATCAAATGCTTTGGTAAGTACACTAGTGCTAGGGTGGGACCTAAAGCGGCAGCCGTTGTATAACTGCAGTCTATAAACCAGATTTGACCTGCTGCCTGTTTTTATAAATAAAATTTTGTTGGAATATAGCCATGCCTGTTGACATATTGTCTGTCACTGCTTTTACAGGGTGGCATCAAAGTTGAGTAGTTATGACAGAGACCATATCACCTGCAAAACCTGAAATACTTACTATCTGAACCTTTACAGAAAAAGATTGCCAACCCCTGGCTTCTAATTTCACTTTCCTTTCCAGATATTTTATTATTTGAAACAACATTGACTTATAGCCATAGATTTTGTATCAATTGAGAGAGGAATTAGTAGTGAGACCAATTATAACTTATTGACCTATGTTCTTTACCTTCACTTCTGGGATAGTATAGAATCTCTCAAATACATTTTTCACATTTTATGCACAAAATGTATTTTTGAGGATCTCCCATAATTCAAGATTTAATCCTGACAAAGGATGACAGGTATTTCTGTTTAACAGCTAAAGCGATTCTTCTATTGCAATAGTGTAAGCATAGTTTATAGTTCATTTGACCGTTCAGCTTTGAAATAGTGATTCTTGATGGATTTTTAACTTGAGATGGTTTGTATTTTTTCAACTTTTGGACATAAAATGAGATGTTACTAATATGTTTATATTTCTAATTTTCATAATTCAAATTTGAACAAAATGTGAACTCATTATATGTTTTGCTTTTTAAGATTAGTAAATTGAGGACTTCCCCAGCAGTCCAGTGGTTAAGACTCCACCCTTCCACTGCAAGGGGTGCGGGTTCGATCCCTAGTGAGGGAACTAAGATCCCATGTGCCGCATGGCGCAGCCAAAAATAAATAAATAAAAAATAAAATAAAATAAAATTAGTAAATTGAACGTTTTAGTGCTGATTTATGCTATTCTGCATTCTTTATTTTCCTAATTCTTACTTGCAGACATAAATAGAACAGTCTTACTGTACATTTGTTTTATTCCCCATCTCATAAGAATAGCTATATGGTAGACTCTTCATATTCATAATAAGGGATATATATTGAAAAGCCTCCATTCCTAGATATTTTGCTATATTGTAAGTATAACTTATGTTTAAATAATTATATAGTCTTTTGTAGACTTGGAGGTATGTAGACATTTGCAGAAGTGGAGGCTGAATAAAATAGCCCCGTAGTATAAAGGAGAATGATCTGTTCTAGTCCTAGGAATTGTCCATGTTCTTTTTCTCTAGGATTGGTGCTTATGAGAACTTCTGTAGTCTGTTTTTTAAAGTCAGTTTTATCTTCAAATCAAGATTAGACTGTTAAGGCTCATTGATAGCCTAACGTTTGTTCCTTTACCCATTACTGGGGAGGATAAGGTTAAAGGAAAAGCATAGAAATCACAAAAGTTCCTCTGGGTCACTAGGGCTGGTGAAGGAGAGGAAGGAGCAACACGCGACCTTGCTAATAACCATGGGTCACATTTAGGTGTAGGAAGGCTCGCGTGTCTCTTCATTTTCTTTATATAGTTGTATGGGAACCAAAATCTGAATACTAGATCTGGCGGGCATGTCATTTTTAACCTCTGTGGATCTTGGCTTTCTATAAAAGGAGGAAAGAAGACTAGACTTAAAAATTTTTTTTTTCGGCTCTCAAACTCATTTTCTTCTCAGTTTTGTAGTTTGTTCATTTCAGGAATAGTAGTTTACTATCTTTTATGTGCCACATACTGTGCTGGACACTGGGAATACCTAGATGAATAGCTTCTGCATGCCAGGGTTTATAATCTAGTGAGGTATTTAATTAGACAGTACAGTATAGTGTGGTAAGTGCTGCCATGGAGTTACGTTCAAGAGACAGTGGAAGAACCCACCTCTTCTTGGGAGACCCGAGAAAGGCTTTATGGGGCGAACACTTGAGTCAGTGCTCGCAGGAGAGAACCGTGAGACAAGGGAAGGCATTGCAGGTGGAGAATTACCGATTGCAATCAGTAAGTGTTGAGTGAATGAATGAGGTTTGAATTTTATTTTTTATTCATTCTTTAACTCCTTTTATAACTCAGAACCCATAATACCTTAATTGTGTGATTCATAGGAGAACAAGTTACTGAGCCAAGGAAAGCATGAGCAAAGAGATTGGCAAGGCCACAATTTGGGAAACATTATTTCAGATGCAGGGGGTGGTCTCAAGACTTTTCTTTCCCTATGGCTTTCTGTAAGGTAAATGACGAAAATTTTTAGAAGTTACTGAAAAGTATAGAACAAGAGCAAATACTCATAGTTTTTCTTGAGTTCTGCCAGTCGCAAGTATTTGTGTTCCACAAGTTCTTATTTCGGCCTTTAATGCCCAAAAGAATTTTGACTATAACCTATGGCTAATTTGAAGTCCCCTCTCAGTATTGTGCCTCTTTGAATTTTTGGTTTTCTGTTTACTGGTTTGTTTCTATCCTTTAGATTATTTTTAAGTACCAAGCATCTGATTTCTATTATCAGGGTTTATATAATATAATGTGGAAATCATACTAGAAGTTTACTGTTAATTTTAATATTTTCCAGGTTCATGGAGCCTGCCGTTATTGTTTGCCTGGGAGGAATTTTACCTTTTGGCTCAATCTTTATTGAAATGTAAGTTTTTGCAATGTATTTATGTTTTGGGGGATTTCATTATAATAAGAAAATTTAGGAGTTAGGATAGGTGTAGAATCATCAGATGGGCAGGCATCTAACAGAGTTAGTTTGTTAAGTCCATGCTTCTAGAAAGGGGTCTATGTAGTCTGTCAAAAGGTGGTTTTTGGGCTTCCCTGGTGGCGCAGTGGTTGAGAGTCCGCCTGGCGATGCAGGGGACACAGGTTTGTGCCCTGGTCCGGGAAGATCCCACATGCCGCAGAGCGGCTGGGCCTGTGAGCCATGGCCGCTGAGCCTGCGTGTCTGGAGCCTGTGCTCCGCGACGGGAGAGGCCGCAACAGGGAGAGGCCTGCGTACCGCAAAAAAAAAAAAAAAAAAAGTGGTTTTCTGCTTTGTTCTCAAATATTCAGGTGAAGCTTATACTGTTTTTGTATTGTGTTCTAGACCTTTCTCACCAAACAGGAGATCTTAGAAATCAAAGCATGCATGCTAGAGAATGCATACATGTCAGACCAGCCTTTGATCAGCTACATGATATAAGAAATTACTGATTTTTATTTTTAAAATATTTCTAAGGGGCCAGGGAACTAGGTAAACCATTACCTACCAGTTAGTCAAGATCCTGACATCTTTGGATACACATTCATTCCTAGTCTTCTTCCATCAAGGCCCATAGGAGTGCTGGGAATTATGTATGTGTTTTGGGGGGGGAGATATGCCATCTTGTGCCCAGTTACCATGCTTCATATCTGCATCCTTGGTTCCCCACTGCAAAATATAAGCATTTCTTTTCTCAGCCTGTGTTCCAATGTTCCTTGATGGGAGTGCTCTGGCATCTTAGAAGAGACAGTTCTTTGTATGGGACTTTTTCAAGAACTGCAGTCATACACCTCTGGATCCTGCCCATGAAATGCCAGTCATTGTGACTACTCAAAATTTCCTTACACGTTTCCGGACGCCCCAGTGCTGATTCTCTCCTGTACAGTGGATGCCTCCTTAAGAGGTGTGATTGAATCTGACAGTTGGTTAATTGAAAAAGTTGGCTCATGTAAGGGAATTATTAAAAAAAGATACATACATAACATTTTATTTTAACTTAAAACAACTAAAGGTACATCTTTCACTGATTTTTTAAAAAAATATAGAGCCAAGGTCTTGCCTTTGTACCTAGTCGACGTTTCCATCATTTTTACCTTTGAAATTCATAATGCATCTTCTGTATTTTCCAAACTTTTTAAAGTGGAGCAGGAATGTAAAGACCTGTCTGAAGTATCCTAAGTGCAGAATCCTTCTAGATTTGTACATTTGTCCCCCAGTCTTTTATAGTTGTCTCACCCACGCCCAGTTTTATCACTTGTTTTTTAGTGGCTCACCTTATTGAATTTTTCCAAAGTATTCAACATAATTTTCATAGAAATCATAATTCTTTTAGCTATTGTGTTTATTTCTTTATGTGACATTTAAATTGTGTAATTACACAAATAAGGACAACTGACATAGATTTGGGCCACTCCTGGGGGTCACCTGCCAGCTGTGGGTATTAGTCGGCACCTTAGAGGGATTGGAGAGCATGTCACTCTAGCTCATGGTTTAATAAAAACCAGTTCGAGAAATTCTTTTGTACTTTCTGACTTGTGTCCTCACCCTGATTTGACTTGCCACTATTTTTTCCTTCCTACCCTGTCCATACTACCTTGTGGATCACATCTCTTCCTGTTTTCTCGGGTACTCTGTTCCGTTTGGTAGCCACTCTGCTGTATCTTTAACTTCTCTGCTTTGACCACCCTCACACTTGTTCTCCTCTTGGTAGCCACAGTGGTCTTTTTAAGGTATCAGTCTGATCATGTCACTTATTTGCTAAAGACTTCTCATTTTCATTGAGGTAAGGTCCAAACCCCATCACATAGTCAATAAAGACCTTCATAATATAGAATCTGGCCCTGTTCTCTTCTCCAGCCTCATCTCTTATCTCTCACAGTTCATTTGAAGTTCTAGCCATACTGAATTACTTTGAGTCTTTCTAAATACAGTGAATTCCTTTGTGAGCCTTTGCCTTTGCTGTTCCAATGCATGGAATATTCTTCTAGCTCCCCACCCACCATGCCTTATCTGATTCTTCTCACCACCCTTCCCTACCCCCAGAGCCCCACCCAGCCAAGCCAGTAAGTTGCCCCTGTTAGGTGCATTGGAGAAGCACTTGGGTGTCATGATAGCCCCTTTACTAGTTCCCACTGAACTAATCTCCTTCAGAGTAAAGACTTGGTCTTCAATTCTGTTCTCACTGCTTCTCTGATATGTATAGGGCCTCTGTAAATATCTGTTGAAAGAATTGGTGATGAATAAGGTAACTAACAAGCAGAAGGGAACAAGAAAGAGAAAAGAGGCTAAAAAACCCTCTTTGGGGCTTCCCTGGTGGCGCAGTGGTTGAGAGTCCGCCTGCCGATGCAGGGGACACGGGCTCGTGCCCCGGTCCGGGAAGATCGCACATGCCGCGGAGGAGCTGGGCCCGTGAGCTGTGGCCGCTGGGCCTGCGCGTCCAGAGCCTGTGCTCCGCAGCGGGAGAGGCCACAGCAGTGAGAGGCCCACGGCCTGCAAAAAAAAAAACAAAAAACACGCTTTTTGTTTAACTATGGCTTGTGTAATGGAATTAGAGTAGAGGGTCTTTTTTTGGTATAAAATCTTAATGCCCTTTCTTTTGTGGTACTGTGAAAATGGCATGAAGCTTCCAAAGGCTTTCTTTTCCTAATTATTTTTATTTTCCTAATTTTATACATTATTACTATATCAAACCTTTTTTAAATTTAATAGGGTGTTTTATAAAATATAAAATACATTGTTTATAAAGTGTTGTATCTAGAAAAAAATGAAAGAACAAGGAAATTGACTTTATTTAAAAAATAAGAATTTTTAGCTATTTTCATTTCCACAGTATACTCCTTAAGCTTCTAATTTATATAGTTTGCTTAGAGATGGATACCCTACCCTACTAATGAGTCTGTTCTTGAAAGATTATCTAAGAAAATATTTTTGAGAGAATTTTAAATGACTTAATGAAAAGGGGGTAAGGGAAACTGTTGGAAGTTACTTGAAAGAAAAATATTGAGATTTAAGTGAGAAAAAAGTGAGAACTAAGATGCAAGTGAGATTTAGCAAGAGCAGTGTGAGCTACATGAATAAAGACTAGAAAACTGTGTCTTCGTTGTGTTGTATTTAGGTATTTCATCTTCACATCTTTCTGGGCGTATAAGATCTATTATGTCTATGGCTTCATGATGCTGGTGCTGGTCATCCTGTGCATTGTGACCGTCTGTGTGACCATCGTGTGCACATACTTTCTACTAAATGCAGAGGATTATAGGTGGTGAGTACTTATTTCTGGGAAGAACCTCTGGGGACCATAATATTTTAAAATAAGATTCCATTTGAAGTGTATCAAGTGGAGTAAAAGATCTGTATAGAAATTTTCCTCCTTAAGATAGTATAGGGATTTTTTTTTCAATTATAAAAATGTTGATGATTTTAGAGGAAAAATATCAGTCAAAAAAAATTTTGTTGGTATTAATGAGGGTCATTAGTTTAAACACTAGGAGACAGGTCTGAAAAAGGAAATGGTTTATTTAGGGTCATTTATAATAGTAAATTTGACAAAATTTAGGATCTCTCCTTCCAATTCTTAGGCTTTCTCCTCGTTGATATATTTAAATGCCATTGTACATTTGTACATGCATTTGTTTTTAAATATACAGAATCTTAAAGGATATTTTTATAAAAGTCTGCTTTAAAATCTTTCAGTGCCATCCATTCAAAAGGGTTACTTTTTTCCTCAGGCAATGGACAAGTTTTCTCTCTGCTGCATCAACTGCAATTTATGTTTACATGTATTCCTTTTACTACTATTTTTTCAAAACAAAGTAAGTGGAGACATTTTTTCATTTTGTGTTTTAGAAGCTAAGTTTGTCATTTAAATACTAGAATTTAGGCCTTATGTCTAAAGTAAAAATGGATATACTATATATAATTTTTTGGTTTTATTTCAGGATGTATGGCTTATTTCAGACATCATTTTACTTTGGATATATGGCGGTATTTAGCACAGCCTTAGGGATAATGTGTGGTAAGTTCTGAACTTCCTGGAACATCATGAGTAAATCTTTGAGTGTTTCTGAATCAGAAAAATGCAGTAATTGGAAATTAAGAAACTACTTTCTGTCGTTTGATCAGGAATACCAAAATAAACTCAAGTATCTGATTTCAGTTCTTTTGACTATTCCTCAAAATCTAATTTATTACCTCATTGATTTCTTTTTTACTTTCCTGTTTTTAGTAATTCTGTATAGCACTATTTTTATTTTCCATACCACAATTAGTTTCTTATTCATGTTGAGAATTGTTGTTTTTGTTTATTCGTTTGTTTAGTTTAGATTCTTTGGAAAAGATTATTATGTAAACAGGTTAAGGTTTGGCTGAATGGTTTTTGTTTGGAAGTTTCTGTTCCACCGTTAGTGGAGGTAGCAGTGTCCAGGAGGCAGCACAGTTGACTGGTTACCAGTACACGCTTGGGTGTCTGTAGACTGGACTTAAGTTCTGGCTGTGCCATCGGTGGTTCTATACCTTGATCCAGTTCCCTAAGCTCTCCAAGCCTCTGTAAGATGAGGATAATACCACTGTTTCATAGGTCTATCACAATCTTCCCTTAGATGGAAGAGGTGATAGTTATCACCAATAATAGAGTCTCTAGTATGTGTGAAATAACTAGAAAACAAAGAAAGAACTTTTGGAAGCAGCATGAAAAATGGAAAAACATGGACTGAAAAGCCTGAGAGACCTGGATTAAATCTCCATGCTGCCACTCACTGTTTTTTGTGGCCATGGGAAGCCGTATCAACCTTTCTAAATCTCATTTTCTAATCTATATAACGGGCATAGCTTTCAGAGTAGTTATTTGTGATAGTGTCATGTGTGTAAAGCACCAAGTGTAATGCAGGTCTGTTATTAGGTGTTAAGAGATAGCCAGTTACATGGGAGACATGGTGGAGAATTTCTGGGAAGAGCTAGACTTTGGGGGACCAATTAGTCCTGGTTGTGAATCGTATTGCCCCTACTTAATAGCCCTGTTACTGTGGCCAAATTATTTAACCTTTCTTTCTCAACATTCTCATTTGCAAAACAGTAGTAATACCTACCTTGCAGGGTTGTGATGAGGAGTCAGTGATTGACTGTGGGTAAACATCAGGTGGATGGCAGATGCTCGGTGAGTGCCGGCTGCTGCTGTTACGGGGTTGAGGAGGGCCAAGCGTCTTGGGCTGTCCTTCTCTTCTGGGGTTGTGTCTTTGTTTCTGTAGATTCTTTGGGTTTCTACACCATGTGTTTTCACCTCAGAGCAATTTCATGACACTGAGTCCTGGCAGAGGTATCTTAAGGGAAAATGTACAAGCAGCTCACTTTTTTTCTGGTTCAGGTTTTTACCCAATAAATGAAGCTAGTTACCTCATAGGAATGATGTAAGGCTTAATGAATAATCACTCTGGAGACGTTTCCAGATAGTGTATAATTCAGAACTACCCCACACACACACTTTTTTTTTTTTTTTTGGTAATTCTGCCTTTAGCTATAGGATGGGCAATAGAATAAGGAAAACAGAATTATCTTGTTAAAACCTGGGTCCTGGTATGACATTTGTGGACCTCTTTAGGGTACCAAGGTTGCTTTCTTCTTTCATCAGAGGAATCTGTTCTGCAGAATGGTAGTTGCCAGAGATGAAGGTGGTCAAAAGGTCCAAACTTCCAATTATAAGATGAATAACTTCTGGGGATGTAATGTACAGTAAGGTGATTACATTTAAGAATATTGTGTTTTACATTTGTAAGCTGTTAAGAGAGTGGTCTTAAAAGTTCTTATCACAAGAAAAAAACCTTTGAAACTATGTAAGGTAATGGATGTTAACTAAATTTATTGAGTGATCATTTTGCAATACATACATATATCAAATCATTATGATGTCCACCTTAAACTAATATAATATTACATGATAATTAAAAAAAAGAATCTATACTCAGCCATAAAAAAGAGTGAAATAATGCCTTTTGCAGCAACATGGATGGACCTAGAGATTATCATACAAGGTGAAGTAAGTCAGACAGAGAAAGAAAAATATCATATAATATCACTTACATGTGGAATCTAAAAAATGATACAAATGAACTTATTTACAAAACAGAAACAGACTCACAGATTTAGAAAACAAACTTACGGTTACCAAAGGGGAAAGAGATGGAGGGGAGGGATAAATTAGGAGGTTGGGATTAACATATACACACTACTAGATATAAAATAATCAACAAGGACCCACTGTATATAGCACAGGGAACTCTACTCAATACTCTGTAATAACCTTTATGGGAAAAGAACCTGCAAAAGAATAGATATATGTATAACTAAATCACTTTGCTGTACTACTGAAACTAGCACAACATTGTAAATCAACTATACTCCAATATAAAATAAAAGTTAAAAAAAAAAGAATCTGTTCGTATATACCATGTATGTGACCACTGTGTACACACATATACAAATGACACTGACTGTAAAGTAGTAAAACTAATTTCACCAGCTATAAGGGAAGACAGTTCTCTATATTATAGTTACACATTTTATTTATAGCCGCTGTGATAACCTTTCCTTGTGATAATTAGTTAACCAAATTTGAGAGAAAGTTGAATAGGAACTGAAAGCTAAGTCTGGATTTGTGTTATATGGGAACATCTTGTGTATCCCTTGGCAATCAAAAGTTTCGTTTAGTATTATTGGCCATCCTTCCTTCAGAATATTGTTCCCTGAACTCCTCGCTATTTAATGAGATCTTTCATTTTTCTTAAATTTTCTAATTTAATTTTATTTTTTTATACAGCAGATTCTTATTAGTCATCAATTTTATACACATCAGTGTATACATGTCAATATCAATAGCCCAATTCAGCACACTACCATCCCCACCCACCCCGCGCCTTTCCCCCCTTGGTGTCCATACGTTTTTTCTCTACATCTGTGTCTCAACTTTTGCCCTACAAACTGGTTCATCTGTCCCATTTTTCTAGATTCCACCTATGTGCATTAATATATGATATAAGTTTTTCTCTTTCTGACTTACTTCACTCTGTATGACAGTCTCTAGATCCATCCACATCTCCACAAATGACTCAGTTTGGTTCCTTTTTATGGCTGAGTAATACTCCATTGTATATATGTACCACAACCTCTTTATCTATGCGTCTGTCGATGGGCATTTAGGTTGCTTCCATGACCTGGCTATTGTAAATAGTGCTGCAATGAACATTGAGGTGCATGTGACTTTTTGAATTATGGTTTTCTCTGGGTGTATGCCCAGTAGTGGGATTGCTGGATCATATGGTAATTCTATTTTTAGTTTTTTAAGGAACCTCCATACTGTTCTCCATAGTGGCTGTATCAATTTATATTCCCACCACCATTGCAAGAGGGTTCCCTTTTCTCCACACCCTCTCCAGCATTTGTTATTTGTAGATTTTCTGATGAAGCCCATTCTGAGCAGTGTGAGGTGATACCTCATTGTAGTTTTGATTTACATTTCTGTAATAATTAGTGATGTTGAGCAGCTTTTCATGTGCTTCTTGGCCATCTGTATGCCTTCTTTGGAGAAATGTCTATTTCGGTCTTCTGCCCATTTTTGGATTGGGTTGTTGGTTTCCTTAATATTGAGCTAATTGAGCTGTCTATATATATTTTGGAGATTAATCCTTTGTCCGTTGACTCGTTTGCAAATATTTTCTCCCATTCTGAGGGTTCTCTTTTCGTCTTGTTTATGGTTTCCTTTGCTGTACAAAAGCTTTTAAATTTCTTTAGGTCCCATTTGTTTAGTTTTTGTTTTTATTTCCATTACTCTAGGAGGTGAATCAAAAAAGATCTTGCTCTGATTTATGTCAAAGAGTGTTCTTCCTATGTTTTCCTCTAAGAGTTTTATAATGTCCGGTCTTACATTTAGGTCTCGAATCCATTTTGAGTTTATTTTTGTGTATGGTGTTAGGGAGTGTTCTAATTTCATTCTTTTACATGTAGCTGTCCAGTTTTCCCAGCACCACTTATTGAAGAGACTGTCTTTTCTCCATTTATATCCTTGCCTCCTTTATCATAGATTAGTTTACCAGAGGTGCGTGGGTTTATCTCTGGGCTTTCTCCCTTGTTCCATTGATCTGTGTTTCTGTTTTTGTGCCAGTGCCATATTGTCTTGATTGCTGTAGCTTTGTAGTATAGTCTGAAGCAGGGAGTCTGATTCCTCCAGCTCTGTTTTTTTCCCCTCAAGACTGCTTTGGCTATTCAGGGTCTTTTGTGTCTCCATACAAATTTCAAGAATTTTTGTTCTAGTTCCGTAAAAAATACCATTGATAATTTGATAGGGATTGCATTGAATCTGTAGATTGCTTTAGGTAGTATAGTCATTTTCACAGTATTGTTTCTTCCAATCCAAGAACATGGTAAGTATGTCTCTCCATCTGTTGGTATCATCTTTAATTTCTTTCATCAGTGTCTTCTAGTTTTCTGCATACAGGTCTTTTGTCTCCCTATGTAGGTTTATTCCTAGGTATTTTATTCTTTTTGTTGCAATGGTAAATGGGAGTGTTTCCTTAATTTCTATTTCACATTTTTCATCACTAGTGTATAGGAATGCAAGAGATTTCTGTGCATTAATTTTGTATCCTGCAACTTTACCAGATTCATTGATTAGCTCTAGTAGTTTTCTGGTAGCATTTTTAGGATTCTCTATGTATAGTATCATGTCATCTGCAGACAGTGACAGTTTTACTTCTTCTTTTCCAATTTGTATTCCTTTTATTTCTTTTTCTTCTCTGATTGCCATGGCTAGGACTTCCAAAACTGTGTTGAATAATAGTGGTGAGAGTGGACTTCCTTGTCTTGTTCCTGATCTTAGAGGAAATGGTTTCAGTTTTTCACCATTGAGAATGATGTTTGCTGTGGGTTTGTTGTATATGGCCTTTATTATGTTGCGGTAGGTTGCCTCTCTGCCCACTTTCTGGAGAGTTTTTATCATAAATGGGTGTTGAATTTTGTCAAAAGCTTTTTCTGCATCTATTGAGATGATCATATGGTTTTTATTCTTCAATTTGTTAATATGGTGTATTACATTGACTGATTTGCATATATTGAAGAATCCTTGCATCCCTGGGATAAATCCCACTTGATCATTGGTGTATAATCCTTTTAATTTGTGGCTGGATTCTGTTTGCTAGTATTTTGTTGAGGATTTTTGCATCTATATTCATCAGTGATATTGGTCTGTAATTTTCTTTTTTTGTAGTATCTTTGTCTGGTTTTGGTATCAGGGTGATGGTGGCCTCATTAGAATGAGTTTGGGAGTGTTCCTTCCTCTACAATTTTTTGGAAGAGTTCGAGAAGGATGGGTGTTAGCTGTTCTCTAAATGTTTGATAGAATTCACCTGTGAAGCCATCTGGTCCTGGACTTTTGTTTGTTGGAAGATTTTTAATCACAGTCTCAATTTCATTACTTGTGATTGGTCTGTTCATATTTTCTATTTCTTCCTGGTTCAGTCTTGGAAGGTTATACCCCTCTAAGAATTTGTCCATTTCTTCCAGGTTGTCCATTTTATTGGCATAGAGTTTGTTGTAGTAGTCTCTTAGGATGCTTTGTATTTCTGCAGTGTCGTAACTTCTTTTTTATTTCTAATTTTACTGATTTGAGTCCTCTCCCTCTTTTTCTTGATGAGTCTGGCTAATGGTTTATCAATTTTGTTTATCTTCTCAAAGAACCAGCCTTCAGTTTTATTGATCTTTGCTATTGTTTTCTTTTTTTCTATTTCATTTATTTCTGCTCTGATCTTTATGATTTCTTTCGTTCTGCTAACTTTGGGTTTTGTTTGTTCTTCTTTCTCTGGTTCCTTTAGGTGTAAGGTTAGATTGTTTATTTGAGATTTTTCTTGTTTCTTGAGGTAGGCTTGTATAGCTATCAACTTCCCTCTTAGAACTGCTTTTGCTGCATCCCATAGGTTTTGGATCATCGTGTTTTCATTGTCATTTGTCTCTAGGTATTTTTTGATTTCCTCTTTGATTTCTTCAGTGATCTCTTGGTTATTTAGTAACGTATTGTTTAGCCTCCATGTGTTTGTGTTTTTCACGTTTTTTTCCCTGTAATTCATTTCTAATCTCATAGAGTTGTGGTCAGAAAAGATGCTTGATATGATTTCAATTTTCTTAAATTTACCGAGGCTTGATTTGTGATCCAAGATGTGATCTGTCCTGGAGAGTGTTCTGTGCGCACTTGAGAAGAAAGTGTAATCTGCTGTTTTTGGATGGAATGTCCTATAAATATCAATTAAATCTATCTGGTCTGTTGTGTCATTTAAAGCTTCTGTTTCCTTATTTATTTTCACTTTGGATGATCTGTCCATTGGTGTAAGTGAGGTGTTAAAGTCCCCCAGTATTATTGTGTTAATGTTGATTTCCTCTTTTAGAGCTGTTAGCAGTTGCCGTATGTATTGAGGTGCTCCTATGTTGGGTGCATATATATTTATAATTGTTATATCTTCTTCTTGGATTGATCCCTTGATCATTATGTAGTGTCCTTCCTTGTCTCTTGTAACACTCTTTATTTTAAAGTCTATTTTATCTCATAAGAATATTGCTACTCCAGCCTTTTTTCATTTCCTTTTGCATGGAATATCTTTTTCCATCCCCTCACTTTCAGTCTGTATGTGTCCCTAGGTCTGAAGTGGGTCTCTTGTAGACAGCATATATATGGGTCTTGTTTATTGGTTTTTTTTTGTGGTACGCGGGCCTCTTACTGTTGTGGCCTCTTCTGCTGTGGAGCGCAGGCTCCGGACGCGCAGGCTCATCAGCCATGGCTCACGGGCCCAGCCGCTCCGTGGCATGTGGGATCTTCCCGAACCGGGGCACGAACCCGCGTTCCCTGCATCAGCAGGGAGACTCTCAACCACTGCGCCACCAGGGAAGCCCTGGGTCTTGTTTTTGTATCCATTCAGCAAGCCTGTGTCTTTTGGTTGGAGCATTTAACCCATTCACGTTTAAGGTAATTATCAATATGTATGTTCCTGTGACCATTTTCTTAATTGTTTTGGGTTTGTTTTTTGTAGTTCCTTTTCTTCTCTTGTGTTTCCCACTTAGAGAAGTTCCTTTAGCATTTGTTATAGAGCTGGTTTGGTGGTACTGAATTCTCTTAGCTTTTGCTTGTCTGTAAAACTTTTGATTTCTCCAGCAAATCTGAATGAGATCCTGCCTGGTAGAGTCATCTTGGTTGTAGGTTCTTCCCTTTCATCACTTTAAGTATATCATGCCACTCCCTTCTGGCTTGTAGAGTTTCTGCTGAGAAATCAGCTGTTAACCTTATGGGAGTTCCCTTGTATGTTATTTGTCATTTTTCCCTTGTTGCTTTCAGGAATTTTTCTTTGTCTTTAATTTTTGTCAGTTTGATTACTGTGTGTCTTGGCATGTTTCTCCTTGGGTTTATCCTGTATGGGACTCTGCACTTCCTGGACTTGAGTGGCTATTTTCTTTGCCATGTTAGGGAATTTTCAACTATAGTCTCTTCATATATTTTCTCTGGTCCTTTGTCTCTCTCTTCTCCTTCTGGGACCCCTATAATGCGAATGTTGTGTTTAATGTTGTCCCAGAGGTCTCTTAGGCTGTCTTCATTTCTTTTCATCCTTTTTTCTTTATTCTGTTCCACGGCAGTGAATCCCACAATTCTGTGTTCCAGGTCACTTACCCATTCTTCTGCCTCAGTTATTCTGCTCTTGATTCCTTCTAGTGTAGTTTTCGTTTCAGTTATTGTATTGTTCATCTCTGTTTGTTTGTTCTTTAATTCTTCTAGGTCTTTGTTAACATTTCTTGCATCTTCTCGATCTTTGCCTCCATTCTTTTTCCGAGGTCCTAGATCATCTTCACTATCATTATTCGGAATTCTTTTTCTGGAAGGTTGCCTGTCTCTACTTCATTTAGTTGTTTTTCTGGGGTTTTATCTTGTTCCTTCATCTGGTACATAGGCCTCTGCCTTTTCATCTTGTCTGTCTTTCTGTGAATGTGGTTTTTGTTCCACAGGCTGCAGGATTGTAGTTCTTCTTGCTTCTGCTGTCTGCCTTCTGGTGGATGAGGGTATCTTAGAGGTTTGTGTAAGTTTCCTGTTGGGAGGGACTGGTGGTGGGTAGAGCTGACTGTTGCTCTGGTGGGCAGAGCTCAGTAAAACTTTAATCTGCTTGACTGTTGATGGGTGGGGCTGGGTTCCCTCCCTGTTGGTTGTTTGGCCTGAGGCAGCCCAGCACTGGAGCCTACCTGGGCTCTTTGGTGGGGCTAATGACAGACTCTGGGAGGGCTCACGCCAAGGAGCACTTCCCAGAACTTCTGCTGCCAGTGTCCTTTTCCCCACGGTGAGCCACAGCCACCCCCTGCCTCTGCAGGAGACCCTCCAACACTAGCAAGTAGGTCTTGTTCAGTCTCCCCTGGGGTCACTGCTCCTACCCCTGGGTCCCAGTGCACACAGTACTTTGTGTGTGCCCTCCAAGAGTGGAGTCTCTGTTTCCCCCAGTCCTGTTGGAAGTCCTGCTGTCAAATCCCACTAGGCTTCGCAGTCTGATTCTCTAGGAATTCCTCCTCCCGTTGCCGGACCCCCAGGTTGGGAAGCCTGACGTGGGGCTCAGAACCTTCACTCCAGTGGGTGGACTTCTGTGGTATAAGTGTCCTCCAGTCTGTGAGTCACCCACGCAGCAGTTATGGGATTTGATTTTACTGTGATTGTGCCCCTCGTACTGTCTCATTGTGGCTTCTCCTTTGTCTTTGGATGTGGGGTATCTTTTTTGGTGAGTTCCAGTGTCTTCCTGTTGATGATTGTCCAGCAGCTAGTTGTGATTCTGGTGTTCTCACAAGAGGGAGTGAGAGCATGTCCTTCTACTCTGCCATCTTGGTTCCTCCTCTGAAATCTTTCTTGATTATCACCAGCAATCAATGAGCTGTGGAGTCATGGGATTATGCAGAAGGTTACTTTTTTCTTGAATCTTTCTATAATATGATATAAGGAAGACCTGGAGAGGTCTTGACATTTACAAAGAAAATGGAATTAAGTTAGCTAAAGTTTTTGAACGCATTTCCTGTTGAAATTTCATCTTACTGCCTAACAGTCTTGGCACATTTACAGTTCCCTGCTGTTCTGGCAATGTCCCAACATTTATTCTTTAAAGGGTTTGTATGCCTTCAGTGTTAATTGGTGTTTTGGGGGGAAGGGGAAACATTTCACAGTGGAAATGATTAAAATGTCGTAATACAAAAGTTATACATACGCATCAGGTTATGTTGCTAAAAATGCTTTTTCAGTCAGTAATTGAAAGAATAATATTTTTTTAATGTAGGAAAAATAAATAAGGTGGGAAATAATTAGATATTGTTGTAGACTTTATATTTTGAGCATAGCATTTTAGTTTTAAGGAAATTAAGTTTTAAAGTGTATTATTCCCAAGACATTTACTTTTCTAGAGTGCATATTCAATATCTTCCTTTTATAAAGCCATATTTTTATAAGCTTATTCTTGAGATACTCATAAGATTAGGAAAAATGATACTCTAGGTTGACACTCTTTTGCTTTTAAGCGTACCTCTGCTCAAAATGGAACAAGGTTTTGTAAGTCTGGAAAACTGGATTTGGTTATTGGACTAGTGTTGTATTATGCCAGTTAAATTTTTGATTCTACTTAAAATTTTATAGATATTTTTATAAGAATTCAGGTTTATTTTTATAAAATTGAATGGTATTTTCTCTTACCTTGTAAGGACTTGTATATAATTATTTCAAAGTGAATTATCACTATTTTCAAGTGTAGTATAATTATTTCATATTAAAAAATAAATGTCTATTCATTGCAAAAATAGGTTTGCTTTGTTTGGGTGGGTTTTTAAAAATATTTTCAATATTTAATAATGGGGAATTTTCAAATATATACAAAAAGAGGAACAGTAATATATATGTAGTGAGTCGCCATGTACCAACACATCAGTAATTATCAACTGGTAGCCAATCTTGTCTTATTTATAGTCCCACCTTACCACGCTTTTTTTCTGACATGAATCTTGGACCTCATGTTATTTCAGCTGTAAATATTTCAGTGTGTGTGTGTGTATGTGTGTGTGTATAAAATGTGCAATGTTTATATACTACAATTATTATATAACTATAATATGGAAGAATGCAGTTATATAATATATAAAATTATTTCAGTATATATTCAATATATAAGTATAATTTATTAATATGCTCAAATATTCACTTAGTGTTCAAATTTGCCCCACATCCTCATTTCTCTTTTAATACAGTTTGTTTGCATCAAGATCCAGTTTGCTCTCTTTTCCCTTGCAATTATTTAAGAAACTTGGGTTTGGGTTGGTTTGTTTTAATTCCTGTAGAGTTTTTCACACTCTGGATTTTGCTGATTATATCCCTAAGGTGTTATTTAATGCTTCTCTATGTACTTCTTCCCCCCCATATTTTCTGTAAAGTGGTAGTTACAGCTATAGACTTAATCATACTCAAGAATATTAATACTTGTCCAAGCATACTTAGCAGGTGGTTTGTGAACTTTCATAAGGAGGCCCTTAATGTCTGGTTGTCTCTGTGAGGTTAGCAGCCATTGATAATTATTGCCTAGCTCAAATAAGTCGTTAGTGGTTATAATATTCTCGTTCTGTTGTTCCTTTTATATTTATTAGCTAGGATACTTCTCTAAGGAGAAACTTCCTTTTATCAGCCATTTGGTTCCTTTGAGGTGCAGTTTACATACGTAAAGGCAGAAGAGACTTATTTTTTCCTTGCATACACCAGTTGGGCAAATAAAAGTCAGTTCAAAGGTGGACAATTAGGTGTATGTGTATGTATTGTTAACTCACGGAAGATATACTTTTAGACTTTGAATAATGGGCTTAGATGGTAAATTCCTAAATCCAGTGGAGAATCTTCTCTATGATATGAATGACCAACTGTCTTGTCTTAAAGATCCCTTACTACTTGCTCTAAAGAACTATACAGTTCATTCATTCATTCAACCAATATTTATTGAGTATCTTATCATGTGCCAAGTACTTTTTTAGGCCCAGGAGACAGAAACTTAATTAACAAAACAGACAAAAACACCCGTGTTCTCTGGTGTTTTGGGTCCCATTTGAAGCTAATTATTCAAAAACTTGTGATCTACTTACCTGTCTCTCTTATGCATGCCCTCAAATGCCTGCCTTTCTACCAATCACATAGCCTCTACAATTTAAACATAAAAAAAGAAGCCTCAGGGCTTCCCTGGTGGCGCAGTGGTTGAGAGTCCGCCTGCCGATTCAGGGGACACAGGTTCGTGCCCCGATCCGGGAAGATCCCACATGCCGCAGAGCGGCTGGGCCTGTGAGCCATGGCCACTGGGCCTGCGTTTCCGGAGCCTGTGCTCCGCAACAGGAGAGGCCACAACAGTGAGAGGCCCGCGTACTGCAAGAAAAAAAAAAAGAAGCCTCCTCTCTAGAGCTTCAAATGGCACTTGGTCGTGGTTCTCAGTCCTTCCCTGAGAGAATCCCCAGTCACTTCTTACTGAATTATCCGTAAGGTATCATATGGTTTGGGGAACATGTTAATATTGTTTTAATGACCTAGAATAATCTATGCTTAAATTTAAAAAAAACATGTTTTTTTCATTTAACAAATTTTTGTCATTCTGAAATTATTCTTTATAAGAGATTATTTGAATTCATATAGTTCATAATTTCATGTATTAATTGATATTTAATTATAAAAACATTACATCAGGTCAAACTTGGTGTATTACAGTAACAGGTGATTTGCAGAACAAATGATACTATTTTAATAAGTTCAGAGAGAATACTAACGAAAGATGTTATCTTGTAAAAATAATACCTTTACAGAGCAGAGAGCATTTAGTGTTTGTAAATGATGGATACTGCTGTGTATGTATTTGTTTCAAAACATCTTATTTTATCTTTACAGGAGCAATTGGTTACATGGGAACAAGTGCCTTTGTCCGAAAAATCTATACTAATGTGAAAATTGACTAAAGACCCAAGAAAACCTGGAACTTCGGATCAATTTCTCTTTCACAGGGGTGGAACTTGCACAGCAAAAAAAGCGCAAGAAGAGATTTGGGCTTTAACACTGGGTACTTTGTGGGTCTCTCTTTCGTGGATGGCTTAAAGTAACATCTATTTCCATTGATCCTAGGTTCTTAACTGACTGCTTTCTCCAACTGTTCACAGCAAATGCTTGGATTTTATGCAGTAGGCATTACTACAGTACATGGCTAATCTTCCCAAAAACTAGCTCATTAAAGATGAAATAGACCAGCTCTCTTCAGTGAAGAGGACAAATAGTTTATTTAAAGCATTTGTTCCAATAAAATAAATAGAGGGAAACTTGGATGCTAGAATTATATGAATAGAAATCTTCCTGGCACTAGTGTTTCTATGTTATTGAAAAATGATGTTCCAGAAAGATTAATTTTTTCTCTTATTTTTACTGCCATCGTCAACTTATTGTGGGACATTTTTATATATTGAACCTGGGTTCTTTTTTGACCTGCCTTTTTTTTTTTTCCAATTCAACTGCATCCTTTTTTTTTTTTTTACAGAGAGAATTTAAAAATATTAAATCCTGCGTGTAATATATCTGCTGTCATCTTAGTTGGACCAACTTCCCATTTATTTATCCTAAAACTATCCAATTACATCTTAATTCCATCCAAAGAAGATACAGTCTGAAGATAGAGGTGTACTCTCTACAATGCGATTTACTGTACAGTTAGAAAGCAAAGTATTAAATGGAGGAGATATTTGTTTTTATTAAACATTTTGTGATTTAGATAAACTACATTTTAACTGAATGTCTAAAGTGATTATCTGCCCCCTCCCCCCAAGTTAGTCTTACATCTTTTTGGGGTTTGAATGAAGGTTTTACATAAGAAATTATTAAAAACAAGGGGGGTGGGTAATAAATGTATATAACATTAAATAATGTAACGTAGGTGTAGATTCCCAAATGCATTTGGATGTACAGATTGACTACGGAGTACTTTTTTCTGATATGATTGGTGTAGAAATGTGTGAATTTGGGTGGCTTTTTACATCTTGCCTACCACTGCATGAAACATTGGGGTTTCTTCAAAATGTGTGTGTTCATACTTCTTTTGGGAGGGGGGATTGTTTGTTTTTTTCCTGAGACTCCTACAGGAGCTAAATTTGTAATTTAGAAACATTTAATTTTGTTAATCCTGTCTGGGGCACTTAAGTAACATCTAAAGCGTTACTGCTTTAGAATGTTAAAATAAAACTTCCTGACCAAATTGTTTTGTGAAAATACATGTGTTTGCAATTTGAAGATGTCTTTTTCAAAAGGCAATTACTGAATGCAAATTTTTTACTATACTATAAACCGTGCTTTTCTAATACAGGGGACAATTACTTTAAAATCCCCAAACTTGCGTACATCTAGATTATCCAGTACAGTCACAAAGTGAATGAGAAGCCCTTTGAATGAAATTGTGGCACAAAATCTGTTCAGGTTGGTGTACCATGTAAAGTGGGGTTGGGTAAAAGTGGTTAGCTTACTAGGGGATGAGCAAATAAAGGTTATAGTTTTCTAAGAGAAGTAATTTTAATTTTGAATACATCTTTCTGGAACGATCCATAATGTGAAGTTTTCCTAGAACCATTGAGTTTCTAGTTTAATAGTTTGCTATGCAAATGACCACCTAAAACAATACTGTATATTGGTATTTTTAGAAAGACTCAAAACAGCTGTAATTTAAACCTTAATGTGAAACTCATGCCATTCAGAGTTACGTAAGGTGTTTTCATTACAAAATATGTTTCTATAAATTAAGAGACTGCATCCTATAATGTAGCATGTAAGGACTATAAAGGGTGAAAAATTTGATTTCTTACTACTTAAGTATGGCTGACATGAACAAACAGAAATTTGATCAAAAGCTGTAGGTAAATCCTCTTCTTCAAACCAAAATATTAAGTGTAATCTACTGGTTCCTCCATTTTCTCTTTCTTCTCACACCTTCCTTTAAGATCTTAAAAGGAACTAAAAGTCAGTACTTAATGGTTTATATTATGTAAATTTTAAACTACATGTAAAGTACTTATAAGAACATAGAGTCTGATAGATTGTAAATTGGGTGGCAAGCTTTTGTCTTAATAAAATGAAATTTGTTTCTCATGAATCTTGCAAGTAAGGTGTAGGGGTTTTAAAGAATGAGTGGTTTAGCTGCTTTCAGGTACACCAATTCTTTTACTAAATTGATCTGTATTTAAAGTCCTTTGGAATCTTCACTGAAAAATAATTTTCTAATTTCCACATACATTAAGAGCTCCATTAAAATGAGTATAAGTCACCTTGAAAAGTCCTTTAAAAAATAGGTTTTGGTTTATGGCTTCCTAGAGGGGCTGGGTGTGTGTGTGTCTCTTGAAGAAGATGTAATCCACAAATAGTTTAGCTCCCTAGCTCTCAGTTGTAGAATGGTAAAATATGTTATTTAAGTTAATTAAAGGGTAGGGCTTTTCCACTCCATAAATGCTAGTTGTCTTTCATTTGTTAACATTTGCTCAACTTATCAGCTGATGCTTTGAACACTCTCAGAAACTGGGGATTTGTATCCGTAAGCACGCTTCTCCTGAAATTTAGGTACATTAGTAAGTGACATTGTTAATACATATATCCTAGTACAAGGGTAGGATAAGGTGGAAGTGTAATGGCTGGAAGGGTAGTACAGCATTCTTTAGTATATCATGTTGGGCTCGTAGATTGTGCTGAGTTTGCCCATAAATTGAGCCCCACGCCCTTAGAATTCATTATATTGTGGTGATTTCTGAACCTAGTGAACGGTATGCTTGAGTGTTTTCCGTTGCGAGTGGATGGCCCTCTTTCTAAAGGCGGCTGCTGCAAATTCCAGTTCTTCCAAAAGCCACTTATTCAGGGTTTATCCACAAATTGTATTCATTTCGATAGAGCTTTTGTTTCCTAAATGTTTATTGATCACCTTATGCCAAACGTCTTGCAAATAAATATTATTTTAAGATATCCTGAATTTTTACAAAGGTAAAAAAGAAAAAAATGTATTAATGTCATTTGTTCAGGAAAAGCTATATACCGAAGGGCTTCTGTATATGAATTCTGGGAAAGAAAAGCCTATTTGTAATCTATACACTGCAGTTCCATCTGGGTTTTAAGTTTAGATTTCAGCGTGTCTTAGTGCTTCATTTTGTTGATTTATTGGAACACGTAATAAATAGGAGTAGTGACATATGAGAACACAAGTATTCATTAATGTTTTATATCTTCATAAAAATTGCATACTTATGAAGCTATATTTTAGCAATCGAGATGTTAAGGAGATCAGAGAAGTGAAAATTTATAAAGATTGTTTGGAAGTGTGTATAGAAATAGACTAGATTTAGAGGTAGGGTAGTTCAGAAAGTTGACATAGCTGCAGAAATTTTATAAAGTTTAAATTCACTATGAGGAATAACTCTTGTTCTCTCCTATGAGCATTTTCTAAAAGCCATCTAATTTGACATTCTCTTTGGAACTGTAGGCAGAATTGTGCAAAGACAAAAGTAAAGTTTTAAGTTTCACTTAAAGTTATAAGTTCTTGTTTCGCTGTATTAGGAGATGGAAATAAACTGTTGTGAAGAATGTTTACCTTGAAGTACTGGTGAACGAGTCTTGCTAATAATTGACTGATAAAGCAGCATTCTGTGTGTTAACTGTAATTCATCAGTTTAGGTCATTTGAAAGTTATAAACATTACAAGTAAGAGCTTAGGCAGGGAGGAAATAACATGGCATTCTATTTGAAGGACGACAGAGTATCTTTGGAGAAGCAGTCCCATTTGGGATTTTCAACTGTGTCAAACATGAATCTATAAATCCCCACAGAGTACAGACAATCGGTGACAGAGTTGAAAGGAAACAGTTAATGCTCAATGATTACTTCCATTTTTGTACCCACCCGTGATTTGTGTAGGCCATATTCCAACTGGCTTTTTAGTAATAGAAATCCAGTGCAGTATAATGTATCACATTTGAAGTTCTAATCTCGTCTGTTAATCTAACTGAAGTTGGATTTTTAAAAAGTAATAAAAAGTCAAATGTTCTTCCCTTGGATGCTTTATTTCTTTCCTTTTTGAAACAGGTGAACCAAGCATAAGGGATAACCTATTATTATTGGCACGCATATGAAGAGATTTCTAATAGCTTTCCACAATTAAATAAAGCAGGGGTCAGCAAACTTTCTGTAAAGAGCCCGATAGGAAATATTTGAGGCTTTGAGAGTCGTACAGTCTCCGTAACAACTGCTCTACCATTGCAGCACTACAGCCATGGGAGAAAGTACATCAACTAATGAGCATGGCTGTGTTCCAATAAAACAACAAAAACAGCCGGTGGGCCATAGTGGGCTGACCCCTGAAACAAAGGATTTAAAATTTGAGATTTGGTTTTTTCCCCAGCTTTATATTTTGAAGGAAAAAAAAAGTACAGAAAATGGAAAGAATGGCACAATGAACAAGGTTTGTCTTTTTAAGAAATGATTTTTATTATCATTCCTTTGACTTTCTTTATATACAAACTCTGACTCCTGCATTCAAACGCCACTACCCCTATGCCTGTCATTCTTCTGATTGGTAATGCATTGCATTTGTCTAGTACTTATTACTGTTTCACAACAGTTCCACATATGTTTTCTCACAACATCCTGTGAAGCTGATAGGGTAGACAGCTACATTTTATAGGGATAGAGCAACTAAAGAGTTTCTTATTTTTAGCCCAGAAGTAATCAAAATTAGGGTCCTATTGTCTTGACTGGTGTAACTGTAAAATGGGGATGTCACCTCTCCAGCCTATGGAGGAGATAATATTGGAAATATTGTTATAGAGATCATATCAGAAATGAGTGTTCTATACCAACAGAAGGATTATTTTTATTGTACTACATCAAAATTAGTGGTTAGTTTCTCCAGGTCTATTTGTACTTTTTTTTCTTCTTCGGTTTTAACTAGTTACTTAAATTATTGTCAACCTCCTTGGTTCTTTTCTCCCCTTGATTTTATTACCAGACTCAGTTGACACATATTATACTTGGCAATTCCTGTTAGCCAAATAGTTATATTGGTGCAAATTTGAGTTACTTTTGATCTCTTCAGTGAACACTTTTTTGTCTGATTGGAAAACTAGGAGTATAAAGGAATCTGCTATACAACTACCTTCTGGATTTCAAAGTGAGAACTTTTATTAAATAGCTAATCTACAGTTTAACATTAGAAAAGGGGGAGGGAATAAGCTTGCATTGGGACACATGGAGTCAACGGTGGTAATGTAGTCTACAAACGTTTTTAGTTATTTTCAAAGTGTTGCATGCTTAAAGTGATAGGAGTTTCAAATTTTAAAAATGGAGGACATGGTTGCAGGGAGAACTTGATGTCAGTCATTTAAACTGGCCAATGTTGCAGTTCTTAGTGGCTCAATCTAAGCCACTAAGATTATGGGACTTAACCTTGGAGGTCACTGAAGGGAAGAGAGGGTCTAGAGAGTAAGACGTGGAAGGCACTTTCCAAGTTGGAGTTGGTCAGACAGGTCCGCTGCAGGCTAGAGACCCAGAAGGGTAGGATAGACATAAATAGGTAAATGTCATAGGTGTGGTAGCTGCAGTAATGGTGGCATGAAGATGCAGGCTGTGTGGTTATGAAGTTGTCCCCGGCAAAGACATGGAGGTGTGAAGCAGCAAGGCCCTGTTAGGATGACTGCAAGGGGTTTAATGCAACAGGAGTGGAGAGACAGAGGTGGCAAGAGCCAAGGCTGGAATCCAGGTGGAAGGACGGCCTGGTGGTGGATGGAGGACCTGATGTGCCACCCTCACGGGCTTGGGTAGAGGTTTCAGAGAGCCACAGAAGGTTTTCAACAGCTGCTAAAAATTGTAACAGTATTAAATATTTTTAAAACTCAAAGTACCTCTCAGTGGTCAGTTAATGTAAACTAAGAAATGAACCAGCAAATGAGAGTGCCCGCTTTACCCTGGAGGTTCTGCTCCCTGCCTTGGAGAAGGTGGTGTATAGTAACCTGGACAGGCACAAGGAGGAGAAAGTGGCCTCTGTGGAGTAGGTAAGGAGGATAAAACTTGGTAGATGTGGAGGCATTTGAGAGCTGCTGCAAGAGAGCTGCATCACTCAGGGCATAGGGGTAGAGCTGGAACGAGTTGAGTGGAGGACAGACATCTGACTAAAATGGGGGGAAGCTTGTAATGACATTCAGGTTTCCACAGGACCATGAGCTGTGGGGGAGGAAACCCACAAATAATTATGAATGTGATAATGGAACTGAGTTGAGTGGCCTTAGATCACAAAGCCTTTTATTCTAAATCTATCTCTAGTTTTTTCGTGGGATTTAAAAGAATACGTTTTAAAAGTTATTTGAATCCCGATTAAAGTTTAAAATACAAAAATGGTGAGTGAAATCAGAAACCATAGAACTGAGAAAAAAACATTAACCATCCCTTTCAATTGTTCCTAACTTCTGTACTATGACTCAAATAGTTCATTGATTTGTTTGATAGCCTTTAAAATAGCATATAAACAGGGCTTCTGACATAAAACTGCCATTTGCTCATCCCAGAGAATGACTGTCTTCAAAATATTTGGGCGAAGAGTGTTGGTAGAAGCCTGGCAGCTACTCATGAGGTGGGGATTAGAGGCAATGAAAGCTCACAACCTCAGTGTTTGCCCAAGAGGTTGCCTGTAATGTCTATTTTCCAGAGGAATTCCCTGCTAATGAGGAGGCCAGTTGGCTGTTTGCCTAGTGCCATCTGGAGACCTGGAAGTGTCACAGAAGGTTGTTAGGCTTTTGAGCTGTTGACTTTGTGGACTTCTCTACTGACAGGTGGTGACCTTCACTGGGTTGAATGCAGAGACCTATGGCGTTGGGTTTGACTCCTAGTGTTCAGGCAGAAATGACGTTCGACCCCTTCCCACACCTATTTAATGGCCACTTGGCCTTCCCTGCCATTTGGTGACATCCATTCCACCCACACACCCACCCCAGATTACTTCCTCCTGTCTGTCAGTTCTTGCCCAATCTGGCTCCATCCTGTATGTGCCCATTTGATGAAGACTTAGCATGAAGCAGGGTCAACTTGCATTTCTGAGGGCCAAGACAAAATATCCAGTAGCCCCCTTCCAGTGGTTAACTTTTAAGTCTACTGGTTTGAAGGACTTGTTACCCTACTTACTAGATGAGAAGACAGATGATCATAATGCAAGAAATTCGGAATCCTGTGTAAAGCCCAGCTTGGGGCTCCCTGTCAGCTCTTTTGTCACTAGTGGCTGTGAAACCATATAGAAATCTAAAAGGAAAGCTCAGTCCACCTTTTCTGCTTGCAGTTTAAGTGAAAAAAGATTCTACTGGGAGTGATGCTGAAAATCTCTACACATTGGTGTGTTTTACTTCAAGACTGGGGCAATTTTGCTTGCATAGAAAGGTCTTTGAAAAGTCTCTCTGTAATAGTACTTTTTATGTCTGTAAATCGAAATGGCTCAGTTCTGACAATTTTTACATTTAAGGTAAAGTTTACATTTAAGGTACAACGTAGGAGGGGGTTTCAAATAGCTCTTGATTATTCTCTTAAATTATTTGGGCATATGTTTTTAATTGGCACAAAATTAACCAGACTAAAGAAATTGGTCGTTTTTATTCATCAAGTTAATGGTGAGTGGCTTATTTAATAAAACATGTCTGTAGTTTAACACAAATAGCACGTACAGCTGTTTGTCAATCTTTTTGCCTATTTGAAGCATCTTACACTGTTTTACTAAAGGATGGGGTCACAAAGAGGGGAAGTCCATCATTTTAAATCATCCTTCCCTAAGCCACTCAAATCACCAGCCACGCGTTAGGCTAGGTCGGCGCTGCAAGCAAGCGCCCTTCACGGCTGGACAAGGGAAGTTTGAGAAAGCTGAGAGGAGCGTAATCCTTTATCTATCTATATCTATCTATCTATCTATCTATCTATCTATCTATCTATCTATCTATCTATCTATTTTCTGCTCCGAAAGCAACCAGAGAGAAGATTCGCTTCATCCTTACAGAGAAACGATTGTCCGAAAAGCACATAGTGATTTGGTATCAGGGATCGCTCGCATCGGGTTCCCGGCCCTGAGCTCAGAGCTCTAACCACTGCTGCCTGCCTTCACCCACGTGTGCATCGGGGAGTTGCAAAGTGAGTTTTCAGAACACAACAAGGCGGGAAGTCCAGCCCTGATCTTCCGGAGCAGCGTTTTGGGGGGCCGGAGGCGCGGTGGCGCCCGGAGAAGGGCTCCCTTGGCTGTGGGGCAGCGCGGCTGGCCCAGGGTCCCTGCCTTCAGCCTGTTCACCTCGCTCCCCTTCCTCCGAAGTTGCGGAGGTGCCGGGAAGAGGAGGGGCCTCGCCTCGGGCGCCCGAGTGATTGGCTGCCCGGGGCCCCTGGCGAGGTCTGTGCGGTCCAGCCCGGGTGGAGAGGGGCGGAGCGGCCACTGCTCCAACCACCGCCGCCACTACCACGGTCGCAGCCGCCTCAGCCTCGGCCGCCGGGCAAGTAACTCCGAGCGGCTGCTGCTGCCTGGGCGCGCCGACGCGGACCGGGACGCCGCGCTCTGCTGGTTCCACACCGGAGCCATGACGGACAGCCGCGCGTAATCGCCTCTCCCGGGTCGCCGCCGAGCCGACCCTGTACACCGTCCCCCGCTAGGGCCCAGATTTCGGTGCTCCCAACTCCCTCGGTCTTCGCAGGCCCCTCGCAATCATGCCCCGGGTGACTGCGCTCGGGGCCCTTGTGCCACTGCTGCTGCCTCTCCTGCTACTGCTGCTGCCGCTGCCCCGCGACGCCTGGGGGCTCGGGGAGCGCTCGGACGCCACCTGGGACTACTCGGTGCTGGAAGGCGAGGAGAGCGCGGAGCAGCAGCTGGAGCATTACCATGACCCGTGCAAAGCCGGTAGGTGCCGCCGCCGCCGCCGCCGGGGATGTCCGGCAGAAGTTTGTCTTTGAAATGCAAATGAGGTGGTGGGCAAGCCAGCTCAGCAGTCTGTGGGGCGGGTCTCCCCTCCCCTCCCCACCCCAACCCCCCACCCCGAGATCCCTCGAGCTCCCCGGGAAAACAATGTCCCAGAGGGGCTGCTTAAATCACACTCCGACTGGAACGTCCCGGCCCCTGGTTTGCGGCGCGCACAGGGTGGCGGCCGCGGGAGCGTTCCCAAAGCGAATGAGGGCGGGTGCCCGAGGCCGAGAGGGCGCCCAAGGACTGGGGCGGGCGCCGGAGTCGCCTGACAGCCAGGTGGTCAACACGGGCCACCGTCGGTCGCGCTGGGCTGGAGCAGAGGAGCGGGAGCCGGGCTGGGCGCGGCGTTCTCAGGCTCACACGGTGTTGCTGGCTCCGATTTCATGGCATTTGTAAGTTTCACGCAAAGTTTCCCAAGATCTTGTGGTTACTCTTGGGAAGAGAGTATAAAAAGCGAAAAGCTTCACAGCAGGCAAAAAGAAAGAGGTAGCCGAGGGGGAATGTGTATGACTCAAGTTGCCGCAAACTTCCCTGTAGCCCCCTCAGTGTGGTCGCGCCTGGGGGTCTCCCTGGGCCGGCGGAGATGGACGCCGTCAGGTGCTCTAATCCCGCTAGGAAGCCGCGCCCCGGGACGCGGGGGTCTTTCTGGCGCACCTCGCGGCCCAGGCACTGCAGCTCCCGCTTCCCACTAACCACCAGCTGGCTTTTGTGTCCCAAGGGGAGCAGCTTCCGAGCCGGAATAGTTGAGGCGTCAGCCCCAGAAGGGCCCAAGTGCATGTTCCAAAGAAAGCCGATGGGTCTGGGACAGTTCCCAGCTGGGACAGAGGGATACTCACGCCCCCGAGAGCGGACGGTCTCAGAAGCCCGCCGAGCGGCTCCTGGCCGGTGGCCAGGGGCCGCGGGTCCTGGTGTTTGTCTCTAGGCAGGGTCCGGCCGCTTCACTCGGCAGGCCGCAGAGATGAGCGGACCAAGGGAAGCTCGCAGCCTCCATCTGCAGAAGGGCAGGGTGCTTTTCTTCTGGTTGATGAGGGAAGTGCAGTGCATGAGCCAGTGTGGCCCCGTTCCCTCACTCCCTGGAAAACTCTAGTAGCCTCAGTCTCCTCATCTGAATTGGGGACAGTAATTGTAGGAGGACTCAGATAACCTATGGAGAAATTCTCTGCAAATGGAATAATTGTGATGACACTGTAATTATTTGTGTTGTTACTGCAGCGAGTGTGGTCTAGGCTGGGGGTTGGGCAGGTCAGAACTGGGTGAAGTCTGGGGGAGACCAGGTTACTGGGAGGTCAGAGGACCTAGGAGAGTGTGAGACTTGAGAATCTTGTGAAGGTTGAGGATTATACCAGGTTTGAGGGTCCTGGGCTTATGCTGCAGGAAGATTCCTCCAGTATAGCCATCTATTACTGTACCTTGTGGGGCTTCTGAGTTAGGAAGGAGGGCAGAGTTGATTCCTGGCTAATTTGAGAGAGTATCAGCAGGTAGTATGCCCTGACTAAGGTATCTCAGTTCCTCATGGGACCTCCGTCCTGACCAGGTTGAAGAGTCTCTGGAGCACTGAACCGTGCCCTTGCCTGAAATGAGGGGCACTGGGGCTGCATAACTGGGATGAGGGCGAAGTGATCAGCCATCACCTGCACCTGTCAGGTCCTGGACTTTACTGGATGTGAACTGGGCCTGGGCTGGGGCAGCAATCAGTGTGTTCGGGAATGTATCGAGCACCTCTGGGATGCTGGGTGCTGATCTAGGGCCTGAGAATCCCGGTGAAAGAGGCATAGGTCCGTCTGTGAGGGCTCTCCAGCTCCTGGTCTCAGCCTTGTGGAATAACACTAAAGCAGGTTTGCCTGTTGGGGCCTCATTTTTCTCCAATAATTTTGGAGAAAATGCTAGATAACCAGGGCATGCGTGTTCTGTGACTCTTCACAGACTGGACAGGATGGGCAGCAGGGCCGGAAAGTAGCTGTATGGTTTCAGCCAGCTCCATTCATCCTCCGCAGCCGTCCTCCATATTCCCAACCCCTTGGCCTCTCCTTCATCCATGCTGATGCTAAGAGTGACCAGAAGAGGGCGATGGCAAGGGAGACCTAGGGGAAATGTCACGTCAGTCTACTCATGCTTCTGGAAATTACCTGAGCAAGGGAACTGCCTTCTGGAAGGACAATAAGCAGTTCACCAAGGACTGGAGACTCAGTGTAAGAAAGTGCCTCTCGGCTTGCGGGGAACACTGTCTTTGCTGGTTCCATATTCAAACCAAACCTTAAGGGGCAGCCTTTCCTCCTATCCCAGTCACATGCTGACTCCCTGACTCCTCTAGCCAGAAGTCCTCTGCCTAGGGCCTGCCTCAGGGCTTTGAACCTAAAACACCTCCCACCTGCCCCTTCTTGTGCTGGGGCGGGGGCGGGGTGTGTCTCCATTCTGCTGTGGATGCAGAGTACAGACAGAGAGTCTGGAGTCTGTTCCTGGCCTCTCAGGAGCTGTGTTCCCTGGCAAGCCCCTCCTCTCCAGCCCTTAATTCCTCATCCATAGAGTGAAACTGTTGGACTAGTTAGGGTGGCAAACTGACAGGTCCAGGGAGCTGGCTCCCTTAGTCCACATCCGCCATCTTGCCCTGTGCCCTCTTCACACCTTGTAGGCACTTGAGTTTGTGCCCCTGGCCCCTTCCTTCTCAGTGTTCTATGGTTCTATGACCTTTGCTTCCAGCTCAGGATCTCAGAGGCTGAGCAAACGGGTCAGTGTTCTGTCATTTGCAATTTTACCATTTACACATTTTACTATTTACTCTGTCATTTACAAACTGTGTGTGACCTTGGGCAAGTCACTGAATTTCTCCATGCCTTAGTTTCCTCATTTGTAAATGAGGATGATTCCCAACAGATTAATGTGCTTAGGACAGTACCTGACACATAGTTAGGTACTTTATAAACAGATTTCCTAGAAACTTGTGAAAGAACATCTTCATGCTCACCTTTGAAGTGAGTTTTAAGGTGTAAAATTTAAATTTACTAGCAAACAATCTATTTGATGCTGTAAAAAGGGACCTTTTAAAATCAGATGATTGTGGAGTGGGAGTGGGCCTGGGAAGCCCTCCTGGCCTGGGGCTGGTAAAATGTGTGGGACTTCCTGGGTGTGGTCTCTGTCTGGTGGTCCACTGCCCTGCTGTTTGTTTTTCATCTGATACTGTAAGTGAGGTCAAGAGTTCAACTGACAGTAAATCACAAGACGTCCTTCCAACCACCACCACAGCCCTGAGAACTACTTTTGCAAAGCTTCTGAGGGCTTCTCCAGGTTGCTTGCCCTCACCCATAATTCTTTAGCTGCGTTCAGAGCCAGAGGCCTGGATTCTTGTCCTGCCCCTGCCTCTTACTCTTCGTATGGCCTCGAGCAGGTCCTCCACGTCTCCATGCCTCGGTCTCCTCATCTGCAAAATGGGTGTGGGAACAAAACTGCTTGCCTTTTAGGGTAGACATAAGGCTAGTTGTAGCTGTACTCCTGAGAGAGCAGAGTCTTGGACAGGACTTGTGTGTAGATAAATCGTTTAGGAGGTGACCCCAAGGAACAGGGTGAGGGAGCAGGGCTAGTATGACACGGAAAGAGGAAATCCAATGAAGGGAGTGGAATTGAGGTAGCTGCTTTAGTTGATGGGGCCATGTCCCCACCCGGCCCTTCCATAAAGCCTCCCATAATTATGTGCCCAGGGAATAGGAGGCTGGAGCATTTATCCAAAGGCTGCTGTCCTTCATTGTTTGCTCCCTTTTCCAGTTTCTATTCCTGTGTAAAAAACTACCCAAACTCTGTGGTATAGAACAGCCACCATTTTACTATGTTGGTGGGTCTGAAGATCGGGAGTTTGGAAAAGGCACAGCAGAAGTGGTCCTACCTCTGCTCCCCAGTGTCTGAGCCTCTGCCGTGAAGACTTGCAGGCTGGGGGTGACTTGACAATTGGGGGCTGGAATCATCTGGAGGCTCTCTTGTTCTCTCATATGTGGCAGTTGAGGCTGGCTGTTGCCTGGGGCCTCAGTTGGACTGTTAGCCAGAACCTACAGGTAGCCTCTCTGTGTGCCCTCCACGCGGGCTGGTTAGGCTTCCTCACAGCATGGCAGCTAGATTCTAAGTGTACACATCCCAAGGGAACCAGATGGCAGCTGTATTGCCTTTTTTTTTTTTTTTTTTTTTTTTTTTTTTTTTTACGGTATGCGGGCCTCTCACCGCTGCGGCCTCTCCCGTTGCGGAGCACAGGCTCCGGACGCGCAGGCCCAGCGGCCATGGCCCACGGGCCCAGCCGCCCCGCGGCACGTGGGATCCTCCCGGACCGGGGCACGAACCCGCGTACCCCGCACCGGCAGGAGGACTCTCAATCACCGCGCCACCAGGGAAGCCCCTGTATTGCCTTTTATGACCTTGCCTCAGAAGCTACGTATCATCACTTCCACCATAGTCACAAGCTCTTCCAGATTCAGGGGAGGGAACATAGCCCATCTCTCCACCAGAGGCATGTCAAAGTCACATTGTTAAAAGAGCATGTGGAATGGGGGCTATTGTTGCAGCCAGTCTGGGAGAATATGACCATTCCTTGAGGCATGAACTTCCCTGCACCTGCGTGGGCAGGCGCCTTGAGCTCTATGGATTCCGAAAAAATTCTCAAGCAGAAAAGTGGGGAGCCATGCAGTGGATGCGTGGAACTGCCCAGAGTTGAGCTGAGGATATGGGACTCAGGTCACCAACATTGTCTACCTGAGGCTCAAACGATATGCAAATAACCTTGTAAACTGTAAAGTGCTCTGTAGCCTTTTGGGTTTATTAAACCCAAGGGAACTGGCTGACAGCAGCTTTACTTTTCAGCTGGTGGCTTGATAAATGCCAGGGCCTTCACATATGATAAACATATATATTCCTTCATCAATAAATACAGTCGGCAGTCCCTGACAGGCTAATGGCTCAGGAGCCAGGGTGAGGGTGCTGGCCTGGGAACTAGCTCTTTGCTCACGAGCAAGTCTGTAGTCCTTCCTCTCACTTTTAGACCTGACTTCTGCCTGGAATTTGGGGCCCCACTCCATCTTGTCATTCTCTCCCAGAGACAGTGACCTTACCAATCAGCTCCTTGTTTGGGGGGTCACCGGAGCCCTCTAGGACAGCACTCTCTGGGCAGCTCCTGCCAGAAGCCCTCACGTTACTGATACGAGGCTGGAATGTCAAACTGTGTGAGGTCAGGAATTGTTGTCTGCTTTGGTCACTGCTGTAAGCCCAGTGCCCAGTGACACGTCATAGGTACTTGTCAATATTTGCTGAATGCGGGAATGATGATTCTGGCCCTGTGTGGGTTGGGTCCATGGCTGAAGGAACCTCCAAGCTCACTGTCAGCCTGGAAGGGAAGCAGAGCCATCCCAGTGGGCAGCAGCCCTCCTGAGAGTGCTCCAGGTGGAGCTGGGGGATGTGGTCCTGGGCAGTGCTCCCCCAGAGTTTCCATCCTTCATGGCAGGGGCAGGTGCCCTGGATTCTTCTGTACAGATGTGAGGCTTCCATGGTACCTCCTGGCAGGCTGTCTCCCTGGCACAGCCTGTCCCCAGAGCAGGTGCAGCTGCCATCTCCCTGGCACCTTGTCTCTCCCCAGCGGCCACACCCAGGTGAGGGCGGCTGGCAGTTTTACAACTTTATTTTTATCCCTACTTGTTATGGTGTCCTCGCTGATTCGGGCAGGTGCTGATTTGATGGAGTCAAAATATTTCAGGGCTGTATGGAGATGAAATGTTCATCTTTCCCACTTCTCCAGGCAGGAGGCACATCTAGTCCACCTCTGTCTCCAACTTTTCACCCCTGAAGTGCCTGGGGGCAGGGCACGAGGTGGTGAAGAGCTTGGGCTTTGACACTTGACGGACCTGGATCCAAAATCTGCTGCCCATGCAAGGCTTTGTGACCTTGAGAAAGTTACTTAACCTCTCTGAGCCTCAGTTCCCTCCCTTGAGAAGTACTAATATTCACTTCTCAGGGTCATGGCAAGGGTCAAATGATAGGATGTTTGTCACGTGCTCAGCACATTTTCTGGACAAGGCAAGAGTTCAGTGATGGATATGTACATTACTAGAGCACAGAGCAGCTGCTCACCAGTACTTCTTTAACTCTTGTTGAAATGCTCTAGAGGAATTTGAAGTTTTGTGATAAGTGAACAAGTGATTTCATGTAGTGTATTTAGTTAGGGATTCTTAAATTCAGACCTGATAATTATTGGTAAACAGGGTCTCAAAAGTAAGTGAAGGGTGAATTATTTTGGTATGTGAGTTATAGCCCAATAAAGATTAAAAAGGAAAAAGTCAGTGATGATGAGTAGGGGCCAGGGCAGAGGCTGGGGGAGGAAATGCACCGTCTTGGTTCCTGAGGAACTGTCGGCTGAGAGACACAGGTTGCCCGCACTGAGGGTTCGGCTAACCGAGTAGGCAGAGAACGTGTGGCCATCAGGTGCCCAACAGAGCCCAGAGGTCCCAGCCAGGACCATGACTTATGCTGGGGGGTGCAGGTGGTGCAGCATCTGGGGGAGGGGAGGTCAGAAGGGGAACGCGGCAGCCCATTTTGAGCAAGGATGTTCCAAGAGCTGAATGCTAGTAAGAACACCAGCCCGTTGACCTTCACCCCAGCCCCCGGAGTAGGCAAGCAGCTGGGATGGTTCCCGTTTTGCATCCGGAGACACACCCTCGGGCCTAGACCCTCTGCCAGACATTGGTCCTCTTTTGACTTCTGACGCTATCTCTGTAGGCAGAGCTCTACACTGGAGACAGAAAAGTCTCCAAGTGGGTCCGCAACTCTGATGTCAGTGGAACCCGTTTTTCCATCTTTCTCCTGCCCAACCGTGCAGCGGTCAGTGTCTTGCACCCTCTCCTGGGGGTGGTGTGTGTGTGGGGAAGTGCCCTTTACTCCTCCGTCCAGCCCAGTGAGAGGAGAGGAGGAGCCATTACGACAGCCCCTGGTCTGCAGGGCGCCTGCCAGGCCGTGGGTGCTGAAGAGCTAAGTGCCAATCAGACCTCAGCCCTGTCCCCGGGAGCTCCTGGGCGTGGCCTCCTCACCGGATAGGTGCTCCTGATGGAAGCCGAGTGCAGACAGGCCAGCAGCGCCTCCCGTCAGCTCTGGACCTTCCCCGACCGCTGCTTCTCTCAGGACTCTCCCCGGCCCAGGGGCCATGGTTGTTTGAACGCCTAGGTCCTCGCTGGCCTCTTGGTTCGGTACCCAAACTTTGGAGTCAGACTGACTTGGATTTTCTTTCTCAGCTCTGTCACTTACTGGCCGTGAGACCTTGAGCGAGCCCCGCAGCCTTTAAAGTCTCAGTTTCCTCATGTCCATCATGCAGTCAAGAGATACTCCTAGTTCACAGGCTGTTGTTGAGTGAAAGGCACTTGATACTGTGCTGAGCAGATAGAAGCACTCAATAAATGTGAAATACTGCTGTCGTTTTGTGGCTTCCGAAGAACCTGTCGCGCGCATTAAATTGAATTACACGAACAGCATCACTTTCCGTTCCTATGAGAGCGCTGAGGAGTGAGCTGACTCTGGAGGCGAATTGCCGGGCTGCAGATCCTAGCTCTGCCACTGAATGGCTGTGAGGCCCTGAGCTAGCTTCTTAAGCTTTCTGGATCTCAGTTTTCTCACCCATAAAATGTGGATACTAGTGTCTTCCGCAGAGGGTGATTATAAAGGTTGGATGAGTTAACATAGACCGAGCACTTAGTGCCTGGAGCACGGTAAACATTCAGTAAACATTGTTGTTTTTAATATTATCATCCCACAGAAATCCAACAAGGTTTCCAAGAGTAGGAAACCAAGTATCTGAACAACTGGAGCAGATGATGATTTCAGAGGTTTATGCTTCCAAGCGATGCTGATGGCAATAGTTCCTCTATATCCAGAGACCTTGCTCTAAAAACAAATCTGCCGTGGCACTCACTGGCTTCTTTGGTGTTAGGCTGGGGGTTCCACGCACTGCAAGCCAACCAGATGTCCAGGCCCCACCCAAGAAGCCAGCCCCTGACTGGAGATGTGTGAACGGTGTTGAGTCTGAGCCTCCATTCAGCCAGTGGTTCCTCCCAGCCACTCCTCTTTCCAGCAGCATTCCTCCAGGGTCCAAATAGCCGAGGTGCAAGCAGGATTTGGGCCCACGTCGCATTTGATGGCAATGCACATCCTTCTACCATAGATAGTCAGGCAATCCGAATAGAGGCTGTAACTTGATTGGTCCCCAAACCTTTGCCTTCTCACCCTTCGCCATGTTTTTCAAGAGGAAGGACAATGATATTAACCTCTCACAGTGGTTACAGCATTGCCTTAGCATTGTTTATAAAGCTCCTTTCCTTCTGTTCTCTCCATTGGTCTCTCAGATAGCCAGGAGGTGATCCAGGCACTCACGGGAGAAGCTCTGAGATCTTATGATCTTGTGGGCATTGCAGGACGAGGTCTGGGTGCTTGTCCAGGGGAGAGGCTGGGCTAGGGCCCGCTTAGGACACTGAACTTGTAAGCAGTGGGACAAACACCTCAAACCCCTATTCTCCCCTTGAAGCACACCGCCTCTCCAGCCCCAGAACGGCTTCTCCTCTCCTGGATCCCTGATCCCCCAGTCAACAAGCATCTCCCTGCTGCTCAGTCTGAAGGTCATAATTGTACACTTGTTCCACAGAGCACCATAGCCCACCACCTTCTCCCCACTGTTTTCTCTGTCCCTAGCCAGGAACCCAACAAGGATGAGACAGTTCTGGCCTTTAGAGTACTCTTAGTCTCAAAGCATAGGGAAGAATAAATGAATCATACAAGGTGTTGAAATGCAACTTTCTCCCTCTCTGTTCCCCCATCCCTTTCCCACACGGCCCGGGGCAGTGCCTGGGTGTCAGGTCACTTGAGGACGATGGGTCCAGCCACTCTCCCCAGCCCAGAGGGAGAGGGCCTCGATGGCCCATGTTTCCTAAGGAAGCCTTGGGTGAGTGGCAGCTTGGGTAACAGAGCAGAGCAGTGAAACATCCTGTTTAAGAGACTACTTTTGGCATCAGGCAGCCCGTGACTTGAAGCCTGCCTCTGTCCTCACTGCCTGTGTGGTTTTGACTAAGTTTCTTAACCTCTCTGAGCCTCAGTTTCTTCATTTAGAAAATGGGAATGATATGAATACCCATGAACTAGGTTTGTTTGCAGATTGAATGAGGCAGTGAACAAGAAGTGTTTAGCAAGCGGTCACTAATTTTTAGCTATTCTCCTTGCTATTATGATCACGCCTGTTATTGTTCCCCATTTAAGAATTTCCCTGTAAGTGACAATTTCTCAGTGGCCTGTGTCGGCTTATCTCTCCCTCTGCAGAGTTCTCTTGGGATCCCAAGTGTGCAGCAAGTGATAATTTATTGCTCCACAGCTCGCTTGCTCTCATCCATGAAGCAGGGAGCGGATAACAGATAAACCAAATGCATAGAAGCAGGTTTCTCAGGGTATCCTCTTAGCCCGCTCATAATACGGTTCTGCCAGGATGCAAACATAGCAACAGGAACCGAACTTTCCTGCTGATTGGTTACAGACCTATCTCTGATCACACCATCCTCTAACCACTTCTGTCAATTACCAATAAATATTCTCAAGCTCGCCTGCATGGGCACTTGAGTGTTGATGTTCAGCCCCGAGTCTTCACCCGCTCCACCAGCTGGGCCACTTATCTCCCAGCTCATCCTGCAATTTGCACCGAGCCTCCTGCCCTTCCTCCCACCGGGGTTACTGGCCTTGAGTTGATGTGAGTCCTGTGTGAGCCAGTTTCCCACAGGAGCAGGCCACCTTCCGCCCTCTTTTTCCCATCCCTGGGTCAGTTTTCCTTCCCGCTGAGCCGGCACTGGTTCGCCATCCTCTCCCCCTGGGCTCAGAGTCGGCTGTGGTTCGCTAAGGTCTGGGCCTCATGGTGGCATGTGCCGGGTGGCACCTTGTCGTGATGCCAGGTGCTTCAACCAGAAACCCGGTACCATCCTGGATACGGGTCTCTCCCTCCCCTTCTCATGTAGTCCAACCCAAGTCCTGCCGATTCTGTTTCCAAATTTAAGCCCATCCACTTCTCTTCATCTTTGCTGCCACTGTTTGGTCTAAATCCCACCGGCTCCCTCGTAGGCTACTGCGATGGTACCTGAACCCGTCTCCCTGCTGCCCCCTTGCCTCCCAAAATCTGTTTTCCATGTTGCAGGCAGCATGATCTTTTTGAAATGCACGTTTGATCATGTTTGCAAAATTAGACCCACTTAGGACCCTCAGTTTACATATCCTTTCTCCCCCAGGCCTTCTCAGGCCTGCTCTCAATCAGGTCCCTTCTTTTAAATCTCTCATCACCTTTGTCTCCCTGCATGTTTTACAGTCCGTAACTGGGTATTGGAGTGACTATTTATTTGCTCAATGTCTGTCTCCATTATCAGACAATGAACTTCAAGGGGTAGAAATTAGACTCATTTGGTTTCCCAGTCACCAGCACAGTGCCTGGCACATGGTGGGTGCTCAACCAATATTTGCCAAATGAAAAACTGAGCAAATGAGATCCTATAGGGATTTGGAAAAGGGATCAATCACTGTAAGACAGTCAAGGAAGGCTTCCTGGTAAGGGGGGTGGTGAGCCCTGAGTTTGGCCTGGAAGGATGGAAAGGATTTGGAGAAACTGGGATGCAGGGGAAGGCATTTCAGGTAGAATAAACATCGTGAGTTAAGGCAAGGCAGCAGGAATGCTTTGGATGTGTCTGGAGCTGTGGGAGTACCTGATTTACTTTGCAGAATAGTAGTGGCAAGATTGAAAAAAGCTTGGAACAGTGAATGTCAAGCTGAGACATTTAAATCATGCCCCTTAAGAAAGGGGGAGCTATTGATGGTTTTTGAGCAGACGACCATTATGATGAAGACAAATGATGTTTAGGATCTGTAGAAGCGGGAAATAGGAGGACCACCAGGGGTTCTAGGCTTGGGAGCATGAAGTTCAGACTTGGGCCTCAGGAATGGAAAGGAAGGGAAAATGGGGGAGAGATCATGGCTTTGTGTGTGGGAGAGGTCCCGGGAGAGGTCCCAAGCTGAGCTCTGCCTCGAAGTCTAGTGAAACATAAATGAGTTCATCCAGAGATGCTCAGCAAGCATTGGGGTGCCCTTGAGATGGGCCGGAAAGGGAGATTATTTTTTTTTTAACATAAAGCAGTTTTCTTAATTATACAGCTAATATACATCCACTGGAGAACATTTAGAAAATATAGAGAGCAAGCAAGAGTAAAAATTTCCAGCAATTCCATGGCCGAGGAGTAACCGTTGTTAATACTTTGTTGTATATTCTTCCAAAATTTTTCATGCATGGGTGTAATTTTTAAAAAATGCTATACATATAGTTTTGAACCTGCTTGTATTTCACTTTCACTTAGTACTATGAACCTCCTTCCACGATAATAAAGATGCTTATGTAATACATGTACTTGTATGGCAACAATTTAAGTTGTTCGGTATAGATGTAATTTAATCAGTCCTCTATTGTTGGACATAAAGATTTTTTCCCCCAATCATTTCTTTTGCTATTATAAACAATCATGCTGGAGTCATCCTTATTGCTAGATTTTTGTATATGTTTTAAATTATTTTTTTAGAAAAAAATTCTACCCATAGAATTGCTGGGTCAAAAGTATAGATGCTTTTACGGCTTCTGATTCTTTTTTTCAAATTGCCCTTCAAATTTGTTTTTTACTCCTTTGCACTCTAAGATTAACATTTTTGTATTCTAGTTTTTAAAATCTTTGTTGGTTTCATAAGAGAAAAATAATTTACAGTTTCTTTAATTTGCATTTATATTGTAATTGTATTTCTTTTTCAAATAATTTTGAACCTTAAAAAATATATTTTGGGGACTTCCCTGGCGGTCCAGTGGTTAAGACTTCACCTTCCAATGTAGGGGGTGTGGGTTCGATCCCTGGTCTTAGAGCTAAGATCCCACATGCCTCAAGGCCAAAAAACAAAACAGAAAACAGAAGCAATATTGTAACAAATTCAATAAAGACTTTAAAAATGGCCACATAAAACAAAAATCTTTAAATATATTTTGACCATTTGTATTTATTTTGCTGTGTGAATTTCCTATTTATGGGCTTTCTTTCCTTCTTATTTATGGACTTTTTCTTTCTGCTTATGTTCATTTTTTAATTAGGTGGTCATTTTTTAAACATTTTGTAGGAACTGTTAGAGATTAGGACTTCAACCTTTTATCTGACACGTTTGTCACAAATAATTTTTGGAGAGAAGAGTTTTAAAAAGCAGAAAGCTTATCCTGTACCATATCACTCACTTGTTCCATGGAGATAATTGCATGGCTCTATCAGTTAAGATCAGTTTAAATTGCTAGTAATGAACCCATGTTAATTGGCTGTGGCCATCAGGGTCCAGTTGGGAGACTGAAACCACATCAGTAATTTCAGAAATAATTCAAAAATTTAATATAAAGGATTATTAACTAGCAAAAGGAGGTAGAGAGAACTTTAAAGAAAACAGGAATAGTAGATACAGGGAGCAGCTACTAGGGAAGGAATACATTTGGAAGAGGTCACCCCACACACCCCTCCCCGGCTGTAACTTCATAGGAGAGGATGTGGCTGTGACCCACTGACAGTTGGAGAAGTTTGTTGAGATGCTATAGGAAGCGGCTGACAAGTGGGGAATTGCCCACTGGAGTTTGGGCAAAACTCTGAAAGTTGGGTGCCAGTGGGTTTCCCAAACACTGCTGGTGGCTGCACTCTACAGGAGCAAGAAAGATGAGGCCCGGAAGCAGGAAGAGAATTCCCTTCCTCTTGAAGTCCCTCTAGTGCCCTCTACTGACAAAGTCTAATGTGCCGGCTGACAAAGGAGAAATGTTTCCAGGGTCCAGCTGGTGTCACAAAGCATGACAAAGAAGGGTGATAGGCTGATAGAGCTGATGGGCAATATATTGATAGCTGGAACACTGGCCTAAACAAGCCAGAAGTTTCTTTCTTTCTCACATCAAAGTCTGGAGGTCCGCAGTCTATGGCCAGGTCCAGGAAGTCCTCTAGGGTCCAGTCTCCTTCCAGCCTGCCCCTCCACTTTCCCTGGGCTGAGGCCCTTGTCCTCATGGTCCACGATGGTAGCCAGAGCTCAAACCATCACAAACACGGTCTGGACATGGAAGGCATGGAAAAGAAAAAGAACAAAGAATGTGAGAGGTTCCCAGGAGATGCCATCTGCCATCTGCTTTCATCTCGTTGGCTGGAAGTTAATCACATGACCACAGATAGCTACATGGGATTCTGGGAAATATTTCTTCTGGAAAGTCTGGAACTGAACATCATAGTTTCTGTTGTTAGGGAAGAAGGGAGAAAAGGTATTGGTGGACAATAAGTGTGCCGCAGTAGACTACTTGCTGGAACTTTATGAAGAAAATTTAGTCAAAGTGATGATAGGCTCATGACCATTATTGAATGTTAACTAGATACACAAGTAAGATTTTAGAGTAAAATCTTTTAGAATGTTAGAGCTGGAAGTTACCCTTGGAATTATTTATACTGTTTTTCATGTTTCCTATGAGAACCCTGAGGGCCTGAAAGGGCAGTAATGTGTCCAAGTTCACATGGATAGCTCCCGGCATGCCTGGAGGTGGACCCCCCAGGTCTCCTTTACTCTCCACCTAGTGTATCTTTCCACTCTCTGCACTACTTAGGGTCTCCATGGGCCTTTGTCTTCAGAATGAGCCCTGCTTAATTGCACTGGTAACTTAATGCTCCACAAGAGATCATTCCACAGTGGAGGTATTAGAGCTTATGAGATATACCTGGCCTTGGAATCAGGCACATAAGATGCAAAATTAGAGCCTGGGAAGCTTCTGGCTTTTAGAACCTAAACTGCTCCCTTTTCTCCGTTACTGAGTGGAAGCCATGTGAGCTTAGGCTATGGGAACATAGGAGGTGTGAGACAGCAGTAAGTCATATGCTGCTGGAATTAAGCAGTGAAAAGTGTTATCTTAGGCCAAAGTAGCCATTCAGTTTACCAGTCAGAATGCCATCTACCCATTTAGCTATGGAAATAATGGGAGGATTTTCTTAGAACAGCAGTACCAGCCAGGTGCCAGCAGGAACCAGACTTTACCCCAGATGTTTCAAATGAAGAGCCCTTCATGAAGGGACTACTTACAGAGACAGGGTTAGGATGCAAAGAAGGGTGTGAGGCACCCAGAGACTAACAAGTCTCCCCTGTGGCTGAAGAAATGGGAAGGGAGCCGTGTTACAGGAGCTGGAGCTGTGCAGGAGGGGAGGTGGCTGAGTCACTTGAAGTATAGTTGATTTTCAGTTAGTTATAGTTAGTTTCAGGTGTACAACATAATGATTCAGGGTTTTTTTGCAGGTTATTTTCCAGTATAGGTAAGACAGTACATAAGACCATATATAAGACCATGGGTATAATTCCCGATGCTATATAGTATATCCTTGTTGCCTATCTAATATATTTTATATATAGTAGTTTGGATACAGCACCAAAGCAGGGAGAAAGCGGGGAAGAAATGCCTGCAGCTCTCTGCCCTCTTCGCTCTGATCTGCCAGGATCTCCTCCTGGTTGAATGCGAGCAGAAGCCAGAGAGCAGTGAGATGTGGAGGAAGCAGTCCACAGGATCCGCCTTCCTGGGCACAGAGCAGGGCAGAGAGGGTGGAAAGTAAGTATAAAAAGAATAACTTGAATCATAGCTCAGGCCTTGCCGCAGATATTCTTTCGCATGGATGGAACTATTTTAGTATTTTTAAAACATACATTTGTAAATGGCCCATGTGTGGCACCTCCAATGCCACTCCCTCCCCAGGCCAGTGTCAGACATGGGTAATTGATCACAGCTCCTTCTCCTGAGGGTCCAAGAAGTCACCTCACAGCACTTAGAGAAAACATCACCAATTGAGTGGGATGGGCATGTGAGATGAAATATATTTGGAGGTGTAAAACTTACCTGGCCTTGCGAATATGGCCTACCTGCTCACGCTAGTCTGGTAGAGAATCTTTTTTTCTGGGGAATTAGCTGAGCAGGGATTTCTTAAGCCAAGTGAGTCCTGCTTGGAAAGCCAAGCTGTAGCATGGCTCTGAAATGCATTGGTGCAACCTTATTGTACTGTAGATGAAGAGGCGAGACAGGAGGTGATGTCTGCCTTGAGCAAGGTGGCCTCTTGGCTCCTCTGTAAAGTAGGGTGATGCCCGCCAAGGTAGAAGGCAGGACGAGGTGTTCTCTTGAGATGGAATCAGCTTTCAGAGACCAGTTGCTCTTTGGTACCCATCTGTGTGTGGTGCTCTCCGAGGTACTGATTGACCTTTAAAAATTTTTTTTAATTGAAATTTTTTTCAATTTTTCAGTTTAATTTTTCAATACTTCAATTAAAAAAATTTAATTGAAGTATAGTTGATTTACAATATTGTGTTATTTTCAGCACAGTGATTCACAGGTGTTTTTGCAGATTGTATTCATTATAGGTTATTACAAGATAATGGGTATAATTCCCTATTCTATACAGTATAGCCTTGTTGCCTATCTATTTTATATATAGTAGTTTGTATCTTTTAATCCCACACCCCTCCCCCTTCCTCTCCCCTTTGGTAAGCACAAGTTTGTTTTCTCTATCTGTAAGTCTGTTTGTACATACATTCGTTTGTACTGTTTTTTAGATTTCACATATTAAATGATATCATATAGTATTTGTCTTTCTCTGACTTATTTCACTAAGCATAATATTCTCTAGGTCTATCCACATTGCTGCTGATGCCAGTGTTTCATTCTTTTTTATGGCCGAGTAATATTATATACATACATCTATATGAATATCTTCTTAATCCTGTCGTCTGTTGGTAGGGACTTGGGTTGCTTCCACATCTTAGCTATTGTAAACAGTGCTGCTACAAACATTGTGCCGCATGTATCTTTTTGAATTAGTGTTTTCATTTCCACCAGAAATAGAATTGCTGGGTCATATGGTAGCTCTATTTTTGGTTTTTTAAGGAACCTCCATACTGTTTTCCATAGTGGCTGCACCAATTTACATTCCCACCAGCAGTATACAAGGGTTCCCTTTTCTCTACATCTTCTCAAACATTTGTTATTTGTAGACTTTTTGATGATAGCCATTCTGACCTGTGTGAGGTAATACCTCATTGTGATTTTGATGTGCATTTCTCTGATAATTAGCCATACTGAGCATCTTTTCAGGATTGACTTTTAACATGGAAAGTCCTATGGACTTTCAGGTCCTGCTACTTTTCTGGAGTGCACGCTCAGACCCCTGAGTTCAGACTTTAAGTGGCTTTGAATAGAAAACTCCTAGCTGGAACAAATGGCCAATGGGTTATGGACATTGCCAGCATGGTTTAGGGCATAGATGGCAAGTAGGTCTCAATTCATCTGCCATTCCTATCCATTTGTGCTGGTCCTCTGTAGACTGTGTTGAGACAGAATTGGAGGCTGTGTCCAGGTTCGGTGGACAGGAAGGCTGTGATCAATGAAGGATATTTGCTCTGGGACAGAGGGGCTAAGAGGGGTACATGTTTGTCTCATAGTTGCCATCACTGGTTTCGAGTCAGCAGATGTGGCTTCTAGACGTGATACTTTGAGCAAGTCAATTAACCTTCCTGGACCTTAGTTTCCTTACGTTTAAAGCAAGGACATGGCTTAGGTGACGTTTAAACTCTCTCCATCTTAGAAATGCCATGATTCAAACTAGTTTGGGTTTTTTTTTTTTTAAAGTCTTCAGTGTAGAACTTGCAAAAAGTCTGTTTGATCCGATTAAACTATTTCCAGCTCCCCACCCCTCTCTGCCATATGCTTGAGTAACTAAGCCCTCCATGCCCGTGAAGGCCATTTCCCCAGGCTGGAGCAGCAGAAGACCCTGGAGACGGAGGTCTCCCATACTGAACAGATTCTCCTCTTTAATCTCAACCAAAAGATCCAGGAGGCATGATTCACATCTCACCCTGTTTCCTCTCCTCTGTCCTCCTCAAGCGTGCACCTCTCGCCTCCTGCTCTGCAAACACGCCTGAATGCAGAGTCCTGAAATTTAGGTTCGTGGTTTCAAAGTTCATGGTCCTGAGAATAAACAAAAAAACTATTGTGGTTGCATAGCGCTGTGGACCCCATTAACACCGCCCCATGAATATTTATAGCATGGAACTACAAAAGAACATAGAGGCCATATTGTATTTCCTAGAACTTTCTTTCCATGGGGTCCTTTCTCTGTGGGTCACTTTAATGTAAGCTTTGCTTATTTAGTTGCACACTTTAAGCCGATTAACTTTTCACTAAAAAAAACCCCTCCCTGTTTGTTTGTATATACACTCCCTTGACAAAGATTCACAGAAAACTGCTTTAAACCTTTTAAATCCCTCTGCTGGAAACTTGAAGTGAACTAAATGTGTCTCTGGGTAGGATTTCCCTGTAACTCTCCCTGCCTCTGGCCCCTCCCTGTTTCCTGAGAGGAATTCCAATGGTTCGAAGCCTCCAGATTTAGTTCCTCCGGTAATCTCAGCTTCTCTCTAGGTGACCATCTTCTGGAACATTAACAAGGTCCTTCTTGAGCAGCTTGTTATTGGGATGGACAAATGGCAATCCCTGGGTGGATGCCTTACGCTTCTCTAATAGACATTGTATAAACCAATCATTAGAGCTAGAGGGACCTCGAGACATCACCTCCATTGGTCTCCAAACTTCAGTGACCGTGAGTCACCTGTGGGGGTGGGTGGGATATGAACTTAACACGCATATTCCTGGGCCCTGTCCCTGGAGAGTCTGATTCCGTAGATGTGGATGGGGCCTGGGATCTGTGTATCAACACTCCTTAGACACTTCTAACAAAGTGGTCTGTGGCCCCGCCTTGAGAATCCCCGCCTTGAGAATCCCTGAGCTGGTTCAGCTTTCTCAATGTATGGGTGAAAAAAATGACACCAAAGGGAAAGTGGTCCACCCAGTGTCACATGCAGCATCCAAGCGCCCTCTTCCCAGTGTAGACCATGCCTGTGATTCCATACTGCTTTAACTCTGGCCCTTCGTGTCCCAAGTTGCAGCTCTACTGTGGAACATTTATGATTAGGCCCATAAGTGGGAAACTAATTGAAAAATAAACCTGCAAGGCCAGTTTGTACTGTAGAAATGAAAATCAGGGACCGGCCTGGTTGGTGGAGGCGAGGTGAGATGAGGCCAGGTTAGTACCTGCTGGAGGTCACCCCTGCAGGATAAATCCAGGACTCTGCTGGTTTTGGAGTGAGCCCTGGGGTAGGGCAGGGCCTGTGGCTGGGATGGACTGGAAGGCTGCAGGGGGTGAGGGGGGGAGTTATCCTCCAGCCGTGGCAGACTTCCTGGGCCTCCCGCTCTCTGGGTGCCAGGAAGCAGTCTTGGGGAGGGTGTGGCTGGTAACAGAAGGTGACAGTAGAGTTGAAGGGGTCTCCCTCTGACTGGCTGGGCTTCTCCCAGGCTCACAGACTTCCCAGCTCTGCAGGCCCCGAGCCAGGGGCCACTTAAAATCCCCAGAATCCCCCCTCGAGACTCTGGATCTCAGGGGTCGTTGGGGGGAGGGTTGTGAAGGACCCTCTGGCCAACCCCTCCTGTCCTCTGTCCCCTCCAGTCACCCCCACTGGACTGTCTGGTCTTGGACAGGCAAGCAGCTCATCTGGGAACAGAGCTCTTACCCGCTGACCATGAGATCAGGCCCCACCTTGAATCCCAGTTCTAGAAACGGGGTCCTCTGTGAGGCAGTGAACTGGGCTCCAAGTTTAGAGCCAAGAGGTCTGCCCTCAAGCCCCGCCCCCTTCTCACAGTTGTAAGTTAACAGGCTGGTCGTGAACTTCCCTGAGCCTGGCTTTCCCTCATGAAATGGGGCTGACGGTCTTTGCCTTGCCTTCCCCTAGGACTTTGGTGAGGAGCGCTCATTCACTCACTGGCTCATTTACGAAAACGGAAGGTCCCAGAACTGAAGGTCCTTGCCAGTCCCTGAGCAGGGTGCTGGGGTGGGGTGGGGTGGGGAAGAATGTGTGCGTGGAGGGGATACAAACTGTGAAGTGCTGCACCCGAGTGAGGGACTCCTTGTGCCCGGCTCCACCTTGGGTGCTCTAATAACCCCGGAATTTTGTTCCCTGTGTCTGAGACTTCCTTTTGCCCCTGCCCAGCCTCTCGGTTCCTGCAGCCTCACCTCCTGCCTCACTATCGTTGACAGTCCACGTGACTGGGTCCCCACTTCAGCCAGGGCTCCTCACCGGGTCCCTTCTGCTCCTGCCTGACAGTGCCTCACTGTTTCTCCCCTCAGGGCCTTTGCACATGCTGTCTCTTTGACCAGCATGCCCTTTTTCTTGTTATCCACTTGCCATACTTCTGCTCACATGTCACCTTCCTACTCAAGTATCACCCCCTCTGCAAGGCCTTCCCTGATCCCACCCCCAAGGCTGAGTTAGTCCCTCTTCCTGTCCACGCTTCCATCCCTGCCTGAGCAGCAGGGGTTACTTCAAGGCAAAGACACATGGCAGTTGGGAGTTAGCACTGAGAGGTGGCCTAGAGCAAGTTGCCTAATCTCTCTGAGCGTCCTTTCCTCATCGGAAAAAAGAGCATAATAATGCTTATTGCATAGAGTTGCTGTCTTGAGGGTTAGGAGAGTATGGAGAGCCTAGCATGTGGCTGGTGCTCAAGAAGTATCAGTCCCTTCCTTTTCAGTGCCTTGGTCCTGAGAGAAGAATTAAAACACCAGATTTGGAAGAAACAGAGAGAGCTGTTTCAAGATAAAGGGGGATGTGTTGGAAGGGCGTGAGCTCCCTGTCAATGGAGGGGTGTGAGAAGAGGCCACTCAGGCATCACATGGTGGGTTGGACCCAATGACCAGTAGGGCCCCTTCTAGTCCTAGGAAGATTGCTGAGCATTGCAGCAGTCTCTAAAAGGTGTTCCTTAGGACGGAAGAGTCAGTGAAAAGAAATTCCAGGGCAACCACATTGGTAAATGCTGCATTCTCTTTCTCTTGGAGAGTTGTGATGTTTGTTAGGATTGTAAAGGCTCTGAGAAGTACTGCAGTAAAGAAAAGCAGTTCACTGCCGGGGGCCCGGGTTTGATCCCTGGTCAGGGAACTAAGATCCCACAAGCTGTGCCAAGTGGCCCCAAAAAGTGAACCTATCTATGAAACAGAAACAGAATCAGGGACATAGAGAATAGACTGGTGGTTGCCAAGGGGGAAGGGAGTGGGAGAGGATTGGATTGGGAGTTTGGGATGAGCAGATGCAAACTGGTATATATAGAATGGATAAACAGCAAGGTCCTACTGTATAGCACAGGGAACTATATTCAATATCCTGTCATAAACCATAATGGAAAAGAATATGAAAAAGAATGTATATATAGCATACTGAGTCACTTTGCTGTACCGCAGTAATTAACGCAACATTGTAATTCAACTATACTTCAATAAAGATAAATGTTTTACAAAAGCTTTATTGCTTTGCCAGGCAAAGGGGGCCACAGGGGGCTCATGCGCTCAAGATTGTGTGTCCCACCCTGGAGGGGGTAGTGAGGAATCTTACAATGTTCAAGGAGCAGGGCGTGATCAGCTCGTGGGCATTCTTCTGATGGGTTGATGGTGAGGTAATTGGGAGTCAGCATCATCAACCTCCTGTTTCCAACGGGTCTGGGGTCTGCGTGCTTGTGGACAGCATACAGTTAACTCCTCCCACCTGGTGGGGGGTTTCAGTATCTGCAAAGCAGCTCAAAGGACACGGCTCAGAATAGTATCTGTAGTCGTTGAGGAAGAACTAAAGGTCCTTGACTTTGTTTAATGGCTAAAGTATTATTATTTTGTCTTACTTGACTGTTTTCCTTTCTTTCTGCATTTTCTCACTTCTCTGATTAAATTTTTCTTTGACTAAAGTTCTTCTACAGAGAAAAGGTGGGTGGAGGACATGGGTGGAGGTCTGTTCTGGGAAGGCCTCATAGGGTCCTGCTCAGTTACAATAGCATTTCTTATTAACTTCTTAGAATGTGAAACTTTGGGAAAAGTTGTCTTGGTGGAGGAGGGCTGTGATTTGGGAATCTGGGAGGCCTTTTTTGACTTAGAACACCCATGAAACCTCATCCTGCCTACACAACCTTGGCCAATTCCTAACTCCTCTCTGGGCCTTCCTTTGAGGTTAATGATATAGAAGGCACTTATCCTGATACCTGGGACAGGGTGCTGTTTGCTTCGGCTCTTTGCTTTGGGCAAGATGCTGTGCTGTGGAGACCCCGAGATGGGAGCTGCAGTGATGGACCTTTCCCTGCAAGGATTAGGTCATCTTTTGCAGCCTCGAGAATCAGTCTTATGGAAGCAGATGGGGAACACGACATAACTTTAGAAACTGAGAGACTTTACAGATATTTATTGTTATTAGAGTAGTGTGCTAGAGCTGGCTGTTACCTGCTGTGACAGCCGAGTGTACACATGTTCTCCATCTCCATGTTTTGTGATCTTGAAGTCAGCCTCGGTGGGAGTATTTACACCAGGGAAATGAGCAAACGCTACAAATTAAGGCTCTCTCCTCACCCAGGCAATTGTTAAATATCCGCACATCTTTGATTATATATCATTCGAAAGTATTTCTTTAAAATGTCTCCTTTTATATTTTTTAATTTATTATATAATAGCTTTAAATTTTTATTTGACTACTTTAAAGGTTTCTGTTTTTGATTTCCGAAAAGCAGTTTTCCTATTGTATCTCATAATCTATTCCTGAAATAGTCACTATGCAGAGCTTCATAACAAAACACTGCCACCAGGTGACAACTCCCTGAATTGCAGGCTGGAGGTCCAGTGGGGTCAGCCAAGACTGGAGCAGATGGCATTTCCATTGGTGTGCCTTTTAGATCTTTCCTATGGCCTGTCCATTTAAGGTCTACATTTCTGTGAAGAATTACCCTGCTTGACCTCTTTGTGGCAGCCATGACAGGCATAGAGAGGTGCAGGGGAGCCTGGGACCACGGGGGCATGGTTGCTGGAGGCAAAGCCCCTGGTGCCTTGAGTCAGTGCTTCTCAGACTTCTCTGTGCACACGTCCTGCCTGGGGATCTTGTTAACATGCAGCTTCCGATTCAGCAGCTCTGGGGTGGGCCCTGGGAGTGGGTGTTTCTATCAAGCTTCAAGATGAGGTCAATGCTGCCCATCTAGAGATTACACTTTGAGTAGCCAAGGGTCGGTGGTGGTAGAAGAAGAAAGTTACCCGGGTGATAGGAGTCCTTCCTTCGAGAGTCTTCTCTTAGGAGGCTGACATGTTTTGCCTTTTGGTAACAATTCAGTAGCTCTGTGTTTTGAATGTATAGACTTGGCTCATTAGATCCTAAGTACTGTTCAACCAATACATCAATTTAATTTTTATTTATTTATTTTTTTAGTTAGACTATGGTTTTTTTAATTAATTAATTTTTATTGGAGTATAGCTGATTTACAATGTTGTGTTAGTTTCTACTATACAGCAAAGTGAATCAATTATACATATACATGTATCCACTCTTTAAGATTCTTTTCCTATATAGGCCATTACAGAGTACTGAGTAGAGTTTCCTGTGCTATACAGCAGGTCCTTATTAGTTATCTATTTATATATAGTAGTGTTTATATGTCAATCCCAGTCTCCCAGTTTATCCCTCCCCTCCTTACCCCCTGGTAGGCATAACGATTTAATTTTTAAATTTGTGGTTTATTTGTGATTTATTTTGGTGTATAGTGTGAGGTTCAAAGCCAACTTGATTTTTCCTCAAAGAGCTAACCCATTGTCTCAACGTAATTCATTGATTAGTCCCCCTCTTTCCACAAATTTGTGAGACCTCTTTTGTCATAAATGAACTTTCTTATATAAACTAGGGATTGCTTCCAGACTATCCCATGTTGCAGGGTTGTTGAAGCTTTATAACATTTTTATTTATTTATTTTATTTTTTATAACATATTTTGATGTCAGACGAGACCAGCCTTCCTTTGGTACTCTTTCTTGACTGTTATCACCTAATTATGCAGGTGAAGTTTAATATCATTTTGTCAATAATAAAAAAATTGTTGAGGTTTTGATTAAAGTGTATTAAACCTATGCATTAATTTGGAAAGAACATTTCAGAGAAAGACAGAGTACGTCTTTCCTTTCCTGTCACTTTTTATAGCTTTTAGTAGAATTTTACAATGTCAACATAGTACTGCTTTTTGTGTCAAGGTTTTTCCCAGATATTTGATGCTTTTTGCTGCTATTTTAAACAGAATTTGTTATTTTATTTTATATTATTTATATTATATTGCTGTACTTTATATAAAATTTTATTTTATATTATTTACATTGTATACTTATAGCACTTAGCCACACGTGGCAGTTTAAATTTAAATTAATTAAAGTAAAATACTGAGGAGTATCTGTTCAGCTCTAGCATTTCAGCCTGACATGTGGTCTCTGCTGGTGAAGCCTGTACTCTTGACCCTTTGGCTCTGCCTATAAATCCTCCTCTGTGGCTTTTCACCCTGACCTCAGGGCTCTACTGGTCCATTGGCCCTCTCGGCACCTCTGCATCCTCCCTAGGCATGTGGGAGCACCCAGAGCCCCAGACACCAGGTGCTGGGGGCTATGCCTTGGGGAGTTGGCTAAGAGCCTTATGTGCCCAGGCTCCCTCCCACCACATGTTCCGCTCCTGTCCTCTGACGTGGAGGGCTTCCTCCTACTCCCCCTTCTGTCTGATGGGGACTCCCCTGTGTCATATCCAGCTCCTTCCCTGAAGTAGCTTTCACCCTTCTTCCCTCACTGGGGCCACAGTGGCAGGATGGATGCAGGAAACAAGACTCACTCTGTATTGAAAACTCACCAGTTTAATGTTTTCAGACATTCCTGTCATCTCAAAAGGAAGGAGACATGGTTACATCCCAGGCAGGTGGCTTTGGGGATTGAACTCACATAAATAAAATTAATTTCTATTAATTTTCATTTCCTTTCATTAATTTATCAATAAATATTTCCTGAGCATATTCTCAATGCCAGACATTGTTCTGGGCATTACAGGTATACTGTAGCCCAAAAAGTTGGCAAAAATCTTTGCCTACATTAACAGACCTTCTAGTGGTACCTTGGGTTCTGGTTTTATGGTGGCTTCCCAGCCAGGGCAGTTATTCAACCTGATTTTTGTGCATACTTTTTTCTAGTCTTGAGAGTGGCCTGGTGACTATCTCCCATGGGGTTAAGAGCTAATGGCCTGTCCTCATTTCCTGACATGGCCTCGGCCTGTTGGACTGAGACACAGTGACCATCCCTACAGGAGAATGTGCACTTCTTTCTATTTCGGGTGTAAATAACCTTTAAAGAAGGGTCTAGAAGCTCTGCTGGGTCTCAGATTCCATCTTAGGGTGGAGAGACTCAGGGCAGAAGACAGTTCTCTGAAGCTTCCGCAAGGCATTCATTCAACAGATATTTCCTGCACCCCGACTGTGCTGAGAATGGACCTATGGGGCAGGCAGACACAGTCCTTGCCTTCATGGAACTGCACAGATAGAAGTTAATTAACTTCTGTTGTGATGAGATCACATAGGAGAAGTTGGAGTAGAATGGCTGTTTTCGAGAGTGTGGCCTCATGACTCAGGACGGCTCAGGAGGGGTAGAATGTCCTGTGACCCTTCTGGAACAACCCTCCAGGACATTCAGGAGAGGCCGGCAAGAACTATCTTGGAAAAAAACAGGAGACAAAGGCTTTCTCTAGCTGAGAGGGGAGGCTGTTTCAGAAATGCACTCTCTCTGTAACTCCATGGATGTAGCCCTCAAAGTCCCTGCAGTGCAGGTGGAGCCCGTCTCTTGGGATGTGAGCCTGGCCGGAGGCTCTGGTGGCATCCATGCCGTCTCTTAGGTTGCAAACAGAGCCCTTCCTGTGTGCTTGGCTCAATAAATGCTTCCTTCCTGCCTTCCTTCCTCAGTCTGCTCTTTATTGTGCCTTTTTCCTGGAAGAGAAGCCATAGAGCCATAGTAGATATTGTGTTGACATGGAGTTGTGACCTCCGGGGGATCTCCCAGAGTGACACCACCTGCCTCCAAGCTGACTCCTGATCATTCTTGAGATCCTTGAAGCAACTATGTTAGGAAGAGCACGTTGTGGTAGGAGTCTGGGGTGGCGACTTCCCACTGTTGCCTCAGGCTTATTTAGAATATCCAAAGCCCCTTTGGTGTTGGGGTTTTCACCCCTGGCTCCCAGTTCTATGTGGACAGATTCTACTCTGCTAGGTTAGACCAGAGCATAATGAGAATTGTCTTGGACTTGAGTCTCGCCTTTGCCAAGTTACTTGGTAAGTGATTGTGAACAAGTCACCCAGCCTTTCTGCACAACATGCTCATGTCTATGGAACGGGATAAGGGTAGGACCGGAGATGGCATCCTGATTCTGGACCTCTGTTCTGGGGTGCCAGTTACTCTGGTTTGAAGCCTGATGTTGGGGAGAAGGCTCAGAGAAGTCAAGTGATTTGCCGAAGGTCACGCAGCTATTAAATGGCAATAATGGGATTTGAACCCAGGACCTCTCTGGCTCTAAAGCACATGCGTTTAATCAACCTGCCTCCACAGGTGAACAATACAAAAGTTGCAGGCAGGAAGTGCCTTCAGGAAGAATTCCTTGCATGGGAATCAGCCTGGGGCTACTGCCTCTTGAGGTCAAGAGGATGCCTGAGTGCTGGGCATTGAAGTGCTGGAACGCAGATGGAGACCAAGGTGGGCTGAGCAAGCCCTGGGGACAGTGCGAGAAGAGTAGAATTCTCAGCAGCCCTCTGACTTAGGAAGCAGTTGCTGAAGAGCAGCCCTATGCTCCCTTGCCCTGACCTCTGTCACACTCTGGTTTGCAAACTGATGTGTGCAGGGACACCAGAGACTTAGCAAGGGGTGCTTCCATATAAGATTCTATATGATTCTATTATAAGATTCTATTGAAACTACTGGAGGATGCCCTGGTCATGGTGATCCTTACCCCACTTTATAGAAGAGAGCCTCACTTGTCACTCATCCTGAATCCCACTGCGTGCATCGGCTGGGGTACAAAAACCTCTGAGCGCTAAAGGGAAAATGAGAACGCTTGGTCACAGAGCAGCCTTCTTTGTGATGAGTCAAGGCATCTAGACCTGGCTTTCTCCTGTCTTTTCCTATCTGTATGAATTTCTGTTAAGGGGGATGCTTGGTGCTTAGTGGAGTATTTTGAATTCAGAACAACTGAAATAGAGTAAGTTAATGACAGTGATTCTTTTAAGTATAACCGAAATGTTTTCTGGACTTCTGATGTTTCAAGATATGTGGATAAAAACCAAGATGAATAATTCCTTGTTTCCCTTCTGATGCAGCATGTGTTATTCAATAAGGTGGTTAAATCTATTTTACCAAATCACATCATGAAACATTTATTACGGCTACAGTCAATCCTCATCTTATAAAATGTTTACTATTTTTTTTTACTTCTTATGAACAAAATAAAAAATACATTTAAACTCATGGTGAGAAATCATAAATGTCAGGCTCACAATATACATAAGGACATGTGGTTTTTAAAAATTATTTGGGAATACACGAGCACAAAAGTTTGAGCGCTTCCTTGGCTTGTTGGAGTCTTCCCAGGTCCTGTTAATCTACTCCCTTCTCCATCTGCCCTCTTGCTTCTCTTTCTGCTCTCAGAATGTGAGAAGTGTTCCTGATTACCTGCCGCTATGAATACCATCATTGACACAGACGTTCTTTCTTTGAGGAAGAGATCGCACTGTGTTGTGAACTTGTGCTAAGTCTTCAGGAAGGTGGGAGGGGCTCAGGGCCGGCAGCTGGAAACCATCTTTGGCTGAGCCAGCTTTGTTACACATTTCAACAAGGTGAAAATAAGTGTACATTTCAAAGATTTAAACAAATTTGAAGTTGTGCAACCATCACCACAATCCAGTTTTAGAACACTTCTACCACCTGGAAAAGTTCCTTCGTGGCCACTTATAGTCAAGTCTCATTCCCACCCCCAGCCATAGGCAGTCACTAACCTTTCTAGCTCTAGAAACTTGCCTTTCTAGATGTTTCATATAAATGGAATCATATAATATGTAGTCTTCTGCATCTTGCTTCTTTCACTTAGCATGATGTTTTTGAGATCATACATGTTGTAGCGTGTGTCAATAGTTGGCTCTTTTTAATTGCTAGGTGGTTTTCCATCGTATAGAGAGATCACATTTGTTTATCCATTCAACAGTTGATAGACGTTTAGGTTGTGTTCAAGTTTGGGGCAATCATTAATAAGCCTGCTGTTAACATTTGAGTATATGTCTTTGTGTGGACCTATGTTTTCATTTCTTTTGGGAAGATCTCTAGGAGTGGAATTGCTGGGTCTTGTGATAAGTTTAACTTTTTAGGAAAATGCCAAGTTGCTTTCTCTAGGGAGTATACCATTTTACATCCCTACTAGCAACGTATGAGGTTTCCCAATTCTCTACACCATAAGCCCGAGTTTTGATCAGTCTTTGTTACTGAAAGGCCTTCTCAGTCTTTGTTTTACTGTTTAGCGATGAGAATAGGTTGGCTCTTCCATCTCCTCAAGTCCCTGAATTTCTGGACTCTCTCCATTCCTTTTCATTCCCACTATAAATTGCTCAATTCTTTTTTTTTTGAATTCAATTTATTTAAACAACAACAGCAATAAAACAAAAAGAGTTCACCTACTTCTTCCACCTATTTCTCTTCACCTATTTCATATATATATGAAATATCTATATAGATATAGATACACATATTTCACTTAGTATAATGCCCTCAACATTCATCCATGTTGTTGCAAATGGGGCAGGGTTTTGGGTTTTTTATGGCTGAATAATATGGACACTTTACGTTGTTTCCATATCTTGGCTATTGTAAATAATGCTGCAATGAACATGCAGGTACAGATTTTGCTTCAAATTAGTGTTTTCGTTTTCTTTAGATAAGTACTCAGAAGTGGAACTGCTGGATCACATGATAGTTCTATTTTTCATTTTTTGAGAAACCGCCATTCTGTTTTCCATAGTGGCCGCACCAGTTTACATTCCCACCAACAGTGCATAAGGATTTCTTTTTCCTCACAACTTTGCCAACACTTGCTTTTCTAGTCGTTTTGATAACAGCCATTCTAACAGGTATGAGACGATATTTCACTGTGGTTTTGCATTTCCCTGATGATTAATGATGTGGAGCCTCTTTTCATGTACCTCTTGGTCATCTCTATGTCTTTGGAAAAAATGTGTCTTCAGGTCTTCTGCTCATTTTTTAATTGGATTGTTTGTTTTTTGCTATTGAGTTGTATGAATTCTGTATATATTTTGGATATTAACCCTTTATCAGAATATGGTTTGCAAATAATTTCTCCCATTCAGTAGGTTGCCTTTTCATTTTTGTTGATGGTTTCCTCTCAATGCAGAAGACTTTTAGTTTGATATAGTCTCACTTATTTATTTATTTAAAATTTAATTTTAATTTTATTTATTTATTTTTGGTTGCATTGGGTCTTCGTTGCTGCACGTGGGCTTTCTCTAGTTGCGGCGAGCGAGGGCTACTCTTCGTTGTGGTGTGCGGGCTTCTCATCAGGGCGGCTTCTCTTGTTGCGGAGCATGGGCTCTAGGCGCATGGGCTTCAGCAGTTGTGGCATGTGGGCTCAATAGTTGTGGCTTGCGGTCTCTAGAGGGCAGGCTCAGTAGTTGTGGCACATGGGCTTAGTTGCTCCATGACATGTGGGATCATCCCAGAGCAGGGCTCGAACCCATGTCCCCTGCATTGGCAGGTGGACTCTCAACCACTGCACCACCAGGGAAGTCCTCGCCTAGTTATTTTTGATTTTGTTGCTTTTGCTTTTCTATGTCATATTCAAAAAAATCATTGTCAAGACTTATGTCAAGGAGCTTACTGCCTGTGTTTTCTTCTAGCAGTTTTATGATTTCAGGTCTTAAGTCCAAGTCTTTAATCCATTTTGAGTTAATTTTTGTGTATGGTATAAGATAGTGGTCCAGTTTCTTTCTTTTGTATGTGGCTCCAATTTTCTCAACATCATTTAGTGAAGAGACTGTCCTTTCCCCATTGTATATTTTTGGCTTCTCTGTCATAAATTAATTGACCGTATAAGCATGGGTTTATTTCTGGGCTCTCTATTTGGTTCCATTGATCAATGTATCTGTTTTTATGCCAATACCATACTGTTTTAATTATTACCACTTTGTAATATAGTTTGAAATCAGGGAGCATGATGCCTCCATGCCCAGTTCTTTTTAAAGCCCTTATCTTTCTTGTAGTATCTTGTCAAACACAGCTAATGGTAACCAAGATGTGCTATTGACATTCTGACTCCCCATCCCTTCACTTAAAGCCATAAGCTCATTTAGTTCATCATCTGCCTTCCAAGTTAACGCAGGCAATAGTTTTACCAAATACTTCATCACTGTGTAATATTGATTGCCTTCTTCCAGCTTTCAGTAATAGTTTCCTTGATACCCACTACCTGGCCCAAAGACAATGGATTTTTGTTACCAAGAAACATACCACTTCTGATAGCAATTTCTGTATTAGTCAGGATAAAGAGGTTGTGCTGCAGTAACAAATAGCCCCAAATCTCAGGTACTTATAAAAATAATGGTTTTTATTTTCCTCATTCATGGTACATATCCGTCCTAATCAGCCATCCCTCTGCTCCATATCATATTTACTCCAGATAGGGTTTTAGAGTCACCCCTATCTAAGCCACTGCTTGTCCTCTGGGAGAGGAAACGAGGACATGGTGAATCATACACTAGCTCTTAAAGCTCCTTGTCACATTTGATTAGCCAGAACAGGTGAAGTGGCCAATCCTGACATCAATGGGGAAGGGAAATAGAATCTTTTCCCAGGGAAGGGAAGCAAATATTATGAACATTATTATCATTTATTATATTATGCTTTTTAAAAAAAATCCTGAAAACTCTGAAGAAGGGAGAAACAGCTGTCTTTGTGTGGTGGTTTTGCCCACAGCTGCCTACAGTGACAGTAAGACAGGGTGACCTTTCAAAATACCTTACAGACCTAGGCCTTTGATCTTTATTGTGGTTGTCCCCAGCCCTGTGGCTTTGATGCACAGATTTATTATCTGTTGTTCTTTTTCTACCAGTCCTATCTCTTAGGCTCAGGAAGAAATTTGATTGGATGGACTATCTTTTCTAGAGTTTACTACTCAGTTTCCAATACCCTCTGGGCCACTAGTAAATTCATTCCTTGATCTCCAGCTTAAATTGATCCATTTCTGTTTTTTCTTCCCAGCTGTCTTTTGGGGAGACATTGCCTTAGATGAAGAGGACCTGAAGTTATTTCACATCAACCAAACCCATGACTGGATCAAGCAGCCAGTGGAGGAAACAGGACACAGCACGGGTAAGTACTGCATCCCCTTCACCCCTGCCCTGGAGAGAAGGGTCAGGGACTCCAGCACGGGGTGATGTGGACCACAAGTCATAGGTATTTGACCTGTCAGTCCAGTGCCCACCCGTCAATGGAAAACCAGAGGGGTCACCCCTTGTCTGTTGCAGTCTGTGAAGCTGGAGCCTCCAAGTTTGCTTATCCTTCTACGAAAATCTTCATTAGCCTCTTTATCCAAAGATTCAACCCTGAGCTCAGAGTTCAGAGCTGAACTCAACATAGGTTCTCAGGACTCTGGCCTCAGGGTCCAGAACTTCCCAAATGGAGAGTATTCCTGGATGGGCTCCATGTAGGGCGTATCTGATGGTGATGCCGATACTCATTAGCGGTGGGAAGATGCTTGCCTGGGGCCGGGGCGGGGTGGTATTGTGCACTTGTTTGGCCTACAAACCAGGTGACAATCCCCTGGGGGCAGGAAACACAGATTGGGTGTCAGACTTTGATTACTCTTCTCCTTTGATTACTTTTCCTCCTTGCCTTCACCTTGGGGTGAATAGTAATGAGTCTGACCTCCTGATTTCTCCTCACCTCCCTGCCCACTGGGCTCAGATGCCTCCCCTCTGTGGAATCTCCATTCTCAGAAGCAGCCCCAGGCACTGAGCTGTGGGAGCTGATAGGCTGTGTGGCTGACTGTGGCTTATTATTCGGTGACCAAGGCTCTTGTGTGCCTGATGCTACACTGTCTCTGCTACCTGCCACCCCTCCACCCACCCTCCCTTCCTTTCTCTCGAGGATTTAAAAAAATTGTGGTAAGAATACTTAACATGAGATCTACTGTCTTAACAAAATTTTAAGTGTACAATACAGTACCATAAACTACAAGCATGATGTGATACAGCAGATCTCCAGAACATTCATCTTGTAAAACTGAAGTTTATACACCGCCCCCCTTTTTTAGTACCTATCATGGATCTAATGCGGTGCTGGTGAGAGAAAGAGGAATAAGATGTGACCTCTGACTTCAAGGAGACCTTTCACGCCAGGCAGACAGGGTGGACAAGCTTGCTAACATCTCCAAAGTTCAGTTTTCCTATCTGTAGAATGGGGATGAAACCAGCACTCACTTCAGCAGGGGTTGGGAGGATCGACTCCAAAAGTGACAGGCTAACCTGGTGCCTATCACATGGCATGTTCTCAGGCAATAGCAGATGTTATCACTAAGCACCCCAGTCCGGAGGAATAAGACTGAAGTGTAGATAGATAAACTGTAATTCCTCATGACAAGAGCTACAATGAATCAAGAGCAGTGGGAAGAAGATGGGCCAAGAAAGGCATCATGGGAATGGGCACTCTTGCCTTGTGTCTTGAAGGATGAGTAGGAGTTCCTTAGGGAAAGAATCAAGAAAAGATATTTCAGCAGAGGAGAAACTGTGTGCAGAGGCAGGGAGTATGAGAGGGGCTGTCTTAAGTTGAGGAACAGGGGCAAGGTGTGGGTCATTGGAGTGTGGCTCTTGCGGGGGGCTATCGTAGAGAGAAGCACCAGGAGAAGTTGCTGGGGTAGACGATGAGGGTGCCTGTTGGCGGGGTGGGTGAGAAGGTGCCCAGAGTAGGAGGCAACCCCCCTGAGGCCCAGTGCCTGTTGCACTGATGAGCTGGAGCTCTCCCCTGTGGGCGGCAGGGGTCCTGCCCAAGGTTTCTGAGTAAGAACGTGACGTGCTCATCTTTGGCTTGGGGGAGTCTTGGTGCAGTCCCCTCTCCCGCTGCTCTCCACAGCCCACCAGCTGCCCTAAGGTTGCTGGGTTCTGGGCTGGATGCTTGGGCAGCCTCACCATGCTGCTTGCTGGTGGTGATGATGAGAGAGGGGTGGTCAAGGCAACCCCTTTCCCTCTGCTGATGAACCTGGTGGATTCCAAGTACATCCCCAAAGCCCCCCATCCCTGAGTGTCTTGCAAGGCTCCAAGATTCCACCAGAACTAATTCACCAATTCTTCATTTCAGTATTTCCTGGCACAAAAGGCCCTGCGATCTGTATCCACTTGGGAGGGAAAGAGAAGCATATATTGTATTCATGTTTCTGGATGTGGTCCCAATTCATTCATTCATTCACTCACTCACTCACTCACTTTTTCATTGAAACCTCTATTGGGTGTTCACTTTGTGCCAGGTCTTGTGCCAGACCCTGAGATGGTATAGACTGAGATTTCTCTTTTTTTTTTTTTTTTTTTGCGGTACACGGGCCTCTCCCTGCTGTGGCCTCTCCTGCTGCAGAGCACAGGCTCTGGACGCGCAGGCTCAGCAGCCATGGCTCACGGGCCCAGCTGCTCCGCGGCATATGGGATCTTCCCGGAACGGGACACAAACCCTTGTCCCCTGCATCAGCAGGCGGACTCTCAACCACTGAGCCACCAGGGAAGCACTGAGGTTTCTCTTTTTAAGGACTTACCAGCTATTGGAGGAAATAGTTGCGGAAACCAAAAAGGGTAAAGAGTGAGAGGTGGAGGTGGGGTGTCCCAGGAAGCGCAGTGGGAGTGGAGGGCACTAAGAAGAACTGGGACCATTGCTGTGGGGAGAGCCAGAAAGGCCTCCCAGAGGAGGGGGTCCTGGGGAGGTGGAGGGGTTTCCCAGGCTGGAGAAGAAGGAGTCAGAGGGTAGAGAAGGACATTCCAGACCGAGGGAGTCGTCCTTCTTGGGGTGGGAACTGGGATGGCAGCCTCCACTAAGGAGGTTACATGCTTCCTTCTTGTCCAGTGGTTGGTTCCCTCTTTCTGGGGGGGTGGTAGGGCTGTGCCCAGCGTGGGGGCGCCTCCCACCGCTCATGGGGACATGAGCAGCTACAGGAGCTAGGCCAGGCTCCATACAGGATGTAGGGATGAGGAAGGCAAGAGGGCAAAGGCTGTCACAAGGCCAGGGGTCCTCATCACCAGTGATCGGGAGGAGGGAGGAACGATTAGGCACGTTTTTGGTGTCTGGCTCTATGATTATCACTTCTTCGGATTTGGGGGACCTCTCGTGGATGTTTTGAAAAGTCCATTTGAATTTTAAATGGAGTTTTGGAATCCAGATTATTTTTCACACCATTATACACACAAGCTTAATTGAGGTCTAACAAAAGGCAGCATCTCTTCATAATTCTGTCACTCCAAGTCATCATACGCTTCCTCCCCCTCCCCCCCACCCCCTGCCAGATTCTTACCTGGAGGCCTAGAGAAGTTGATCTGATTGTAACTTCGTGTGATTTAATTTGTTTGTTTGTTTTTGCGGTACGCGGGCCTCTCACTGTTGTGGCCTCTCCCGTTGCGGAGCACAGGCTCCGGACGTGCAGGCTCAGCCGCCATGGCTCACAGGCCTAGCCACTCCGCGGCATGTGGGATCCTCCCGGACCGGGGCACGAACCCGTGTCCCCTGCATCGGCAGGCAGACTCTCAACCACTGCGCCACCAGGGAAGCCCTGATTTAATTTTTTAACTTTCCTTTTTGCACTATTACTTTAGTACTTAAAACTAGTGAATCTCACATAGCTCAAACATAGAGTGTGATGTACTTTTACATGTGTTCATGTCCACGTAACCACCACCCAGACCAAGGGATGGAACATTTCCAGAACCCTGGAGACTCCCTCATGCCTCCTTCCAGCCAGTACCCACCCCCCAGCAGCCACTAGTCTGACCTCTCTCCACACAGGTGCATTTTATTTTTAATTTTATTTATTTTTTGGTCATGTTGGGTTTTCGTTCCTGTGCACAGGCTTTCTCTAGTTGCGAGAGCGAGGGCTTCTCTTGTTGTAGAGCATGGAGTCTAGGCACACGGGCTTCAGTAATCGCAGCACGCGGGCTCAGTAGCTGTGGCTCGCGGGCTTAGTTGCTCAGCGGCATGTGGGATCTTCCCAGACCATGGATCGAACCCATGTCCCCTGCATTGGCAGGCAGATTCTTAACCACATCACCACCAGGGAAGTCCCCACAGATGCATTTTACCTGCATGAATGGAACCATGCAGTATGTGTTTGTGTCTGTCTCCTTTCCCTCAGCTTTGTGGCTGTGAAATTCCCCCATGTTGTTGGGTGGAGCGCTGGTTTGTCCTTTCATCTTTTGCAACGTTCTCCTGAATGAATGTACCCTAGTTTATTCATTCTTCTGTTGACAGCCATTTGGACAGTTGACAGTTTGGGGCTATGATAACTAAAGCTGCTATTGTCTTTCTTGTACATATCCTTCGGCACTCATTTCCAGGAATGGAATTGCTGGGTCACAGGGTATACGTAAGTTATTAGTAGAATCAGTCGGATTTCCCAAGTGGTAGTACCAGTTTACACTCTGTGTGGGTACTTATGGATTTGGAAAGCAGGGCAGGGGGTTGGGGGTGACCACGCAGGATCCAAGGAGGCCTTTGGGTCTTGGTCTCTCTGGCTTGGGGACCCCACTCACACCTCCAGACCTGCACAGCATAGTCAGTTGATGCCCGGACACCATCACGAATGCTCAGGGTTGGTCCTGTCAGCAGTCCTTCTGCTGTCCTTGGGGGACCTGCCATGGCACAGCATGGGGACCCAAGCTTGGCAGATGTGAGTGAGAGACCCCAGAGAGAGTCTGGGCCTTGGCCAGCCACCATGGCAGTTGACCGCCATGGTCAGCCTCATGGTCTAAGAACCTGAGTACCTGTCTTCTTTTTCCTTCTCCCCTGTGAGCTGAGAGGGCAGAGTCCACATATATTTGACTTTGGATCCCACAGAGGTGGCCCGGCACTTCGTATGTAGAAGGCACTGGCCAGCATTGTTGGATAGGGGAGAGGGAAGAGATAGACAGAGACTGGCAGGCCCTGGAGCATCTCCCAGGGGCCTTGGGGTGAAGAGCTCCCACAGGGCTTTGCTCCCAGAAGGGCAGTGAAAGCGCTGGCCACCATCACAGGCTTTGGTCTCAGACTGTCTGGGCTTGAATCCTCGAGCTGGGCCTCAGTTTCTTCATCTGTCAAATGGGAATAGTAATAATCCTTACCTCAGAGTGATGTTGTGAGGAGAAAAGGAAAGAATACGTGGAAAGTGCTGAGTGCAGTGCCTGGCATATAAGAAATGTGCAGTAAATATCAACTCTGCCTTCTCTTCCTTATTATTATTATTAGTAGTATTTGCAGAAAGAACACTGACCTGGGAGGGTTTAAGGCTAAAGTGGAGAATGGGAGAAATTTGCTACGTGCTGGAGGGAACTTTCGGGGCTTGGGCAAGAGGCCTTTGAAACATGTACCTTTCTGGTGTTTCCTCCTTCCCAAGCTTGAGATATGTATTTTTTTTTCCCACTATGTTTTTATGGCAAGGTGATTCTTACCCTGATCAATTTTCTCTGAGGGCCAATAGTACTTTGCATCTATCTAAAATAGTTATTTTATTTTCAGAATGGGAATATTTTAAATTATTTTTGCTGATTAAACTAACACTGCTAGTTGTTAAAAAAAAAAAAAGTCCAATAGCTCAAAATTGTAGAAAGTGAAAATCCCCTTTTATCCCAGCCCTGGGGGTCCCCATCATGATCTGTTTGCTGGATTCCTTCCAGCCTTACTGTGCTCAGGCCATGTGCAGATATTTTTTAAACATAAAAGGAATTTTTCTTAACACCCTGTTGTGTAACCTGCATCTTTAACACCACACCATGGACATATTTCACGTGGTACTTTGAGGTCTATCACATTTAATATGCAACTCTGCCACCATTTATCGAATGAATCCATACAGATGGACATGATGGTTGTTTCCCTTCTTTTCTGTAGTGTTTTTTTCTATTAGAAATACTGATGCTGTGAACAACACTGTGCTATTGTTCTTTAAACATTTGCTTTGATTAAAAAAAAAATTTAAAAGGAACCACACCTTTATCTGCTCTTTCTACTTCCACATGTGTGAAAGGATGTGTTCTTAGATATCGGTTATTTCATTTCCAAGCTTTGGTAATTGCCCCTGGTTTTTTGGGCGGTGGCGTGGGAAGAGGGCTTAATCCCTGGAGGTGGATGGGATGCAATGCAGCCCCAGATGCCTCCTTTCCCTGGTTTATCCTGTGAACTTGAAGCTGCTTTCTTGGTTGCAGAATGAAACGATGTCATTGCCTTAGAAGTGATCTAGTCTCCCTCGTTTCATAGATGTGCCCAATGTCCCACATTCAGTCAGTGGAAGAACCAGAACGAGAACCCAGGTTTCCCATCTCCTAGGCTGTGTCCTCCATTGTACCAACCCATCTGCCATGTTGCCAGGTGGAAGGAATGGAAAACAACAGAGGTGCATGCAGTCATTCCTTTGCCAGCCCTGGGAAAGTAGCTGGAGTCTTTCTGGACCAGGAAGCGAGCAAAGACCTTGTGCCCGGGTTGGTATGAGAGCCCACTCAGGGTGCTGTGCCGGCCACAGAAAAAAAGCCTCTGAGAGCTCTCGGGCCCCCAGTAGGGAGCATCCTCGCTGTTCACTTAGGACCCCGGGCTCGTGGTGATTACTTCTGATCAGTCTCCCTGCCTCCAGTCTCTGCTTCCGCATCCTGCTTCCAGGTGATCTTCCTGGACCTGACCTTGCAACCACTGTTTTGGGTTCAATAGTGTCCCCCCCAAATTTATGTCTACTTGAACCCCAGAATGTGACCTCATTTAGAAATAGAGTCTTTGCACATCTAATTAGTTAAGGATCTTGAGATCAGCCTGGATTTAGGGGTGCCCTAAATCCAATGACCGGAGTCCTTATAAGAAGAGGAGAGGACTCAGAGAGACACACAGCGGAAGGCCACGTGAAAGAGAGAGGCAGAGACTGGAATGATGCAGCTATAAGCCAGGGGGCACCAAGGATTGCCGGGAGCTGCCACAGACTAGGAAGAGGCAAGGAAGGATTCTTGCAGAGCCTGCAGAGGGAGCACGGCCCTGCCAACACCTTGATTTCAGACTTCTAGCCTTCAGAACTGTGAGAGAATAGATTTCTGTTTTTAAGCCTCCAACTCTGTGGTAACTTGTTATGGCAGCCCTAGATAACTGATACCACTGTGTTTTCTAAAACCCTTCCATGGCTGCCTATCACTTATCAGAAACATTCCTTATCTGGCCCCCAAGGCCCTCCACGCTTTATCCACAACTTACATATCCGGCTCCCTTCCCGCCCTTCAGCCTCCTGCCAAAAGCAGTGACGTCGTGTCTACAGGCCCCGAGTGTCCTTCCTTCCAGCCTTCTGTTCCAGCTCTGCCCTCTGCTCCAAGTCCCCATTCTACAGAAAAAGAACTGAAGGTCCACGGACAGCCTAAGACTCACCCAGGGCCCTACATCTGGTGGGATTCATGATACCTCTTTAGTCAGCACAGCTGCCAGCTTGGGAGTCCACCTGGGTTGACAGCGCTGTTAAAATTAACCTTGTTTTGTGCCTCAGATGGAGAGAGCGCTATTTCCCCCCCATTTTCAGACAGTCCCGTTCCCCTGCCGTGAGAGCCTCCAGAGGAAGTGGCAGCAGCCTTTTGGATGTGCTTGGGGGCAAGGAGGCAAGAGCGCATTCTTCAGGGAGAGAAGGTCCTTCTGTGTGCATTTTATTTGCAGTGAGAAGAATGGGAGTTCTGGGCAGGCATGGGCCGAGCTGTTCTATGAATGGGGCCCTTGAATTAACATTGCCGAGTTTCCTAAAGCTGCTAATCGGATTAGCTGTGTAGTGAAGGAAGTACTTAGCTGGACACACACACAGATACACGAGCAGGCACACACACACTCTCCCATCCTCCTGCATCCTCTTCGATGTGGTGGTGCAGAACCTGACACCCCCATATCTGAGTTCTGGGACACCTCACCCCCTAACCGCACAAGGTGTGGAGGAAAGCCCCGTGTGGTTGATGTTTGGGGACTTTTTGGTTGTTTATTTCTTCCCTAAAGAGTCCTGGAAGCAAAGTTGAACATTCTCATCTTTGCAAATGTCTGGAAACTTGGAGAGGAAACCTCATCTTGCACTTATCTCCCTCCGGGTAATGGATCTGATTTCTTGCTCTTTGTAATGAAGACTCTGGAAGGGGAAATGGCTTTCATTACTTATTGGCTCTGATGGAAGCTGATGTTTCCCATCTTGTCTATTCTGAGCCACTGGGCCGTGTCCACCTCTATTTAAGAAACCAACCTTAGTCTAAACTCCTGCCATCTGTGTAGGGCATCCACATAAGCCTAAGAGTTTGTGCATTTGAGTTCAAAATAATAAATTAGCAGGAGAGAGTTGAAGACGTTCGTTTGGCTAACCTGCCTCCTCTCCCTGGGCCTCATCACTCAGAGATGGACCCCACAGAGTCTTCAACTCCTTGAGTTCCTTTTCCTATGCTGTCTGTGACTTGGAGGGGCACATGCTACCGTCACCTGGTCTCAGTGTCCCCTCTGAAGAGAGGGTCTCCTGAATCCATATCCAAAGGAATGACTACATGCACCTGGATTTGAACGCTGGTGTTTCAGGCTGGAGAAAAGAGGGGACGCAACGGCCATTGGGCATCGAGGGACTAAATTTAGGCACAAAAGGCTAAAACGCACCCGTGCGAGACCCTCATGTACTACACGGGTTTCTGGGTCCTGCCTTCCAAGGTTTGAGGGCCCAAAAGGGACCCAACATCTCTGTCCCCAACATGTTTTTAGCTTTGAGGCCCTTGAGAGAACTCATGAGTGGGGCTGCTTTGAGCAGCCCGATCGACAGGCTGCGGTGTTTCTGGCTCTGCTCCCATGGAGACGTTCCCCAGGCTTTGTAGACATGGCTTCGTCTTTTCATTAATTTTCTTTATTGGTGGTGGGAGTGCTGCTGACTGACCAGTGTCCAGGAAAGAAGTGGGGGCAGTGGTGGCTCCCTGTGACATCTGTAGAAAGGACAGTGTCCTGAGATTACGGATGAATGCCAGGTTAGACTTGCTGAGACAATTAGTTGGGTTCAAGGCTGTCTTCTCTCACATCATGGAACACTGTCTCGGTGAGATCTGGTGGCCTCTGCTGCTGGGGCCACTGGATTAGAGGGACAAGAAGCTGTCAGGGGGCACTCTTACTCGTCCTTTCCACTGTCTCCTCAAGAGCTTTGGAATGAGGTTTTGGGGACTTCTTTTCTCTACGTGTATTGTACTTGACATTTTGTGGTTCCCACACCCTCTGAGAGTCTGATGAATACTTTCAGCACTTCTCCGAGAAAAAGGTACACACACAATTTTGTTTGCAATTTCAAGAATTTTACTCCGTGGATCCCAAGTTATGCACCTCAAGTCCACAGCCCCCTTTTTCTGTCTGTTTCCACTCTGTTGGAGGTGTTCTCACGTGGACATCCTGGATCCTAGAGTTGCAGTGTAGAAAGGCATGGGTACTGGAGTCAGGCAGGCCTCCCTGGCTCTGTACTGACTAACTGCAGGAGTAAGGGAGCCTTATTCCTTATTTGGAGAATGGGATTGGAGAGGGGGAATTGGGCAAGTGTAGGAGGTAAAGCACTCATCCCAGAGTCTGACACCTCGTAGGTGCTCAAGAAATAGTAGCCGCATGGCTGCCTGTGTGCTGGATCCTGCCTTCTCTCCTCCCTGGCCCACCTCTGTGTCTCAGACTCCACACTTCCTAGATGCCTTGGAAGTCTTCTCCTTTGCAGTACCCTGCCTGCACCCCGCTGGGGTCTCTGGAGCTGGACCTGCACCAATGTGACCTGACCAGATCCTTGGATTTAGATTCCACCAGCACATGGGGAATCTCTATCAATCCCCAACATAAAGCCTTTCCTAGTCCTCCTGAGTCAAACTCTAGGTCATGAAGTTGGCCAGAGATCTGAGAATTGATTAGATGCTGGTTCTTCATTGATAGCAACAACAAAAAGAATAATAATAACTACAATTTGTTGTGTGCTAATTTTGTCTTAAATGATCTCATTAATCTTTTTTTTTAGATTTATTTATTTATTTTTGGCTGTGTTGGGTCTTCGTTGCTATGCGCGGTGTTTCTCTAGTTGTGGTGAGCAGGGGCTACTCTTAGTTGTGGTGCGTGGGCTTCTCATTGCGGTGGCTTCTCTTGTTGCAGAACACGGGCTCTAGGTGCGCGGGCTTCAGTGGTGTGGCACACAAACTCAGTAGTTATGGCTCGCGGGCTGTAGAGTGCAGGCTCAGTAGTTGTGGCGCATGGGCTTAGTTGCTCCGGCATGTGGGATCTTCCAGGACCGGGGATCGAACCTGTGTACCCTGCATTGGCAGGTGGATTCTTAACCACTGTGCCACCAGGGAAGTCTGATCTCCTTTATCTTCAAGCAACAGCTCTATGTGGCAGGTACTGTTGATACCTACAGGTGTGTTCAGAGAGGTAAGTAACCTTTCTTTGATCACACAACTAATTATTGGCAGAGCCAAGATTAGGACTTAACTCTGTCTAATGTCAAAGGCTGCTTTTAGCCTCTTCACTCCATTGCTTCTGGAAATAGATGCTGGCATCACCACTAACCCTGTTGTCTTGAGCTGTGAAGACTTAGTCCCCCCACGACTACCTTTGAGAGGTGTTGATAGAAGACATGGGCAAGTTCTACTCACCTGGGGCTGCACTTCATCCTGCCTTCTGCCATCTCAGGTTGCCATTCAGTATGTGCCTTGCTGCATCCACCAGACTGTCAACAGCTGTGACTTGTCTTTGTTTGGTCTTGGCCCTCCCTCTTTAGTTCCAGCATCAGCCTGGGCACAGCGACACCACCAGAGAAACCCTTGTGAGTTGAGGATGGAGTCTCAGGAGTGCATGATGTCCTCCTTGCCTCTCTGCTCCCCTGTTTGTTTGAATGTGTGATGCTTAGAGTGGGAGCCTGCAATGGAAGAAAGGCTTATGCTCAGGGGTGATGCACTTGGGCTGGGCAAGCCCAGATCACCTTGCAGGGAATGTCTGAAAAGGGCATTCTTTGGCCACATGGTCAATAGCTTGTCTTTACTGAGCCCTTCGGAAAGAACCCCAGGTGTGGTCGTTAGGTCTTTTCCAAGCCAGAGAGGGGGTGCTGGCCTTCCTGCTCACTCCTCCAGGGCTCTGCTCAGCCCTTTTCTTCACAGACCTGCACCCACTCCCCCCGCCCCACCGTTGACGGCTCCATTTCACCCCTGCCCCTCCTGTGGCAGTTCACCTTGGCTCCCATGGTCTAGAACTTCATCTTTATGGCTACACTGCTCCTCTGGCATGACCTACACTCCCCTTGTGTCAGTTCTGCTGACCCTCTCGCACCACCTTCTTGATTACTGTCCTTTTCCCTCTCTCTCCTGCCTCTCCCTCTTTCCTTCCTTCAAGGAACAGATGCTAATTGGGTACCTCTTCTGTGCTCAGCACCAAGGATACAGCCGTACCCACTTTTTCTTCTGCCATTAAGGAGATGGGGTTTTTGTTTGTTTGTTTTGCGGTACGCGGGCCTCTCACTGTTGGGGCCTCTCCCGTTGCGGAGCACAGGCTCCGGACGCGCAGGCTCAGTGGCCATGGCTCACGGGCCCAGCCGCTCCGCGTCATGTGCGATCTTCCCGGACCGGGGCACGAACCCGCGTCCCCTGCATCGGCAGGCGGACACTCAACCACTGCACCACCAGGGAACCCCGGAGATGGAGTTTTGATGGAAGTGATTATGGTCATGCTTTGGCAGTACTGGAGGAATGGGGCAGGCTGTGATGGGGGAGGACCTGTGACCCCGCTGGTGTGGAGCCCCACCGACCTCCCAGAGGAGATATGGTCCAGTGGGCAGAACTCACACCTGGAGAGAAAGCCCCAGGTAACAGTTGTCATCCAGGCAGAAGTTGGTGTTGGGTGTCCAGTTTGGGACACAGGGCCTGATGGGAGGCAGGAATGTTTGTGTGAGGCCAGAGACCCAGGCAAATAACATCAGAGAGGCCTTTAATAGAACTCACAGAGAGTTCCAGTGCTGTGCTGGGAGCTCAGAAGAACAAGGCAAGGACCCCTGATTCTTCCGTGAAGTGAGTATTAAGGAGGACAAGAAGTCAGAGGCTTGGCCTGAGAGAACAAGATGGGGACAAAGGTCTGAAATTAAGCAGAATCCCTCAGATCAAAATCGGAGCCAAAGATGATGTGCTGCTGTGACCCTCGAGTGTTGAGCCCCAAATCCTTAAATCCCCCCACCCGAGGACAGGGCTGGCTGTGCGTGCAGACAGCAGTCAGCAGCTGGAGAAGAGGAGGGCTGGGGTACAGGAACCGGGTGACGGCTGACAGTTATTCCGCTCATAAAATTTTCAGTTTAGTAAGATGATTTGAGATGATAAAGAGGCATCTGATAAAGTGCACATCTGCTCTTCGGGAAGGAAGAAAGAATGCAACATAAGGATTCTATCATCTGGTTCCCTGGGACCTCATTCAGAGGCTGATTACACCTTGGATTGAAGCCAGAATTCACTGTGAACTTGAAGCGTTGGGAAAAGTAAATTCACCTTTAGGTTGATTTTTTATTATGACTGCATTTGTCAGAATTTGGAGAAACTGGGCTGGGAGTCCATTTGGAGTCACAACAGGGTGCAGAGCCAGGTGGGGGAGGGGCAGTGACCACCCTTGGCCATCCATCCAGGGAGCCGTTATTCCAGCCACCCCTGCCCCCCGCCCCTGCCAATGGGCCTGAGTCAAAACTGGAAGATTAGCTTGAGAAACCCGGACCAATAAGAGTTTAGCGCCTGACATTCTAGGCAAGGTTCTTTTGGTTTTGAGATACAGACTCGTACTCAAGATAGGTCGATAAAAGAGTTTATTTAAGAATATATTCTCATGGCCATCCAAGGACAGAAGCAGAAGAACTGGCCTGTTGGGGACTTGACTAGAGACTGAAGAGAAAAGAACAAGGCTGGCTTCTTCTCTCAGGGGCCACAGAGAATCTCTTTTTTGCTTTTTCTCTTCTTCTTGCACCTGACCCATCATGGCCACCATGTGTGAGTCGTATCATGATCCCTCTTCTTGAGTGTTCCCCACTGAAAGCTTGTGGTACCCGCCTACATAAGGGTACCGAAGAAGCCCTAAGAGTGGAAGAAATTGCGAAGGGAAGGAGTATATAAAGTGAGCTGATCAGTGCCCCAGGGAGGCAGGAGGAAGAAAGGAACTGATAATGGTCTGTGTCTGTGGCTTGAGAGAGGAATGAAGGATGGGGCAGCCTCTGGTCAGTGGAGAGGATGGGTGAGTGAACTGACCTCCCACATGTGGAGATGTGGAAGTAGCTCCCTTTGGAGTTAACCTAGTCTTGAGGTCAAGCCTGGTAACCTCACACCCACTTTGCCATTTATATTATTTTCATGGGAAAATACTTCATGAGTTCCCATTAGCCATCTTAATCCCTGGAATTTGGGAACACAGCCTCATGAGAGCTGGGGATGTTTCAGGTGAGGATCTAACCTTCGCCTCTCAGTTTTGGCCAACAGAAAGATTGTGCCTCACTCCCTGAGCATCACTCTTTGCTTCTTCTTAATTTGATTCTATTTTCATGCTCTGTTAACTGTGTATGTTTTTGTTTGTGTTTACTAAATGGAATTCTATGTTTTCTGTTCTTAATTTAAATAGTAGGTGATCTCTAAAGCAGAATGAAATGAAATAAACCATACTTTGTCTTTTTATTTGTGCAACCCTCCAATTGATTGTTCTATCATCAGTGGCCTCAATATAAACATAATTCCCCACCCTGACCTAAGAGCACCCTGTGTTGAATCCTTTTTGACAAAATAAAGGATTGTTTATCCAAAAAGTAATCACCCCCTAAAATTTTTTAATATAGCATGTTTAGTTTTCGTGCAAATTTGCGCTTGTTTTTCTTGGCCTCTTTTGGATGTGTGCATTTTGTTACAGCTGGAAACTGACCTTTGTTTCAAATGCATTTACTACTCAAGTATTTTCTTATTGGGCATGATAATGAACTAAATTGTTTTCTAACAAAACCAGGGCTACAACTTTTCAGTTACCCACTGTACGGCATGTCAATTCACCTCATGAGAACTCCTTATCTGTAGAATGGAGGGTTGGACTTTAAGCTTTCTGAGGGCCAAGAATGAGTCTCTCAGTTCTTTTGCCAAAGATAATCCAGGAATGTATGGGGAGTCAATGCATGGTGTCTGCTGTGTGCACAGCTGATCAGATACCTGCAGTGTCTTCAGCCCTCCCTTCATGTGATGCCTTGTGGAACTTTAGAACAGTCTGCTCAAATTGTATCTAATACTAGACCTTCTAGAGACCTTCCAGTGGGCTTCCACAGGTGTTAGCAGCAATGTGGCTGTGGCCTCCCTTTGTCCCATCTTCGAAAACAACAACAAACAATGGGCTGGAGAGAGGAGGTTGAGAAAGGTCAGACTGCCCCCTGCCCCAGAGCCGCGTGAAAGATGTAGACACTGGACCAGTGTCACACCGGTCACACCGGTGACCAGGGGGCTGGACTGGGAGAGCTGGAGACGCAGTTCAAGGGGTGGCTCTGCGGTGTGAGTTTGGGATGAGACTCCCCGCGTCATGCTAACCTGTGGCTGAAGTGCTGGATGGCCCGGACAGAGTCACATTTCTTCTGGGGCCATTTACACTGAGGTCTGTGGGTCATTATTTCTGTGGTTTCCAAAGAGATCCAGAGAGAGAGGGTGGTGAAGGTGGTGGGGGTGCCAGTGGAATCTCATTCTGCATTCTGGTCATCTTATTTCTCTTAGTGTCCTTTAATAAGACTGCCCATAAACAGTGAGAGAAAAGCCCCAGCTGACCTGGGTGCTGAGCCTTTGAACTTTATCCAGCCCCCATCCTGCTCCTGCTGCTACTGGCTTCTGCTTCCCAGGTTCTCCATGACCCTCCTGCATCCCTGGACCTTACTGCCATTGCCAGAGGAAGGCCTGTCTTCCCTGACATGGGCGCCCCCTAGAGGCACGACTTTCCCATTCACGCTGCAGCCCAGAGGTCCTAAGCGGCCAGTCCACCACACAGTCTGCAGATATGTTTTGTAGTGCTTAATATTTTAAAAAATTTACTGCCAAAATTTAAGAATCAAATTTCTCATAAAAATCCAGAACTCTGGCTTCTCTTGAAAAGTTGGAATATCTGGCCACACGGGTCCAGCAATCCCACATGGCAACAATCAGTGGAGTTGCATAACGATGGGTTGGACTCTGGAGGAGCAGGTGCTCTGTGGTTTGCCAGAGACCCCATTACTCCCTATTCATCTTTCACACTGACCTCTTTCACGCTGATGTACTCCTTGCCTGGGCCCCCAACTCTAGGCATTTGAGTTGGCACATTGGGCCGGTGGGGAAGGGACAACATCCTTGGGCCCTAATGCAGGCCCCATGACACCGGCCAGGGCTGCTTCTCTTTTCTGCATCCAGAGAGGAGTCCCTAGGCTTTAACTGTTGCCCAGTAGTCTGGAAGACGATCCTTCTGGAGCCTCTTTTCTGCTTTTCTTTGAACTTTCAATCTCTGGCCCTCCCCACCCCCACCCTCCAACCCCTCCCCACGCCCCACCCTCTAACCCTTCCCCACCCCACCCTCTAACCCCTCCCCACCCCCACCCTCCAACCCCTCCCCACCCCTGCAACACAGCATGCCATGTCCCAGGTTCTGGCTGGCACTGGGGTGACATACAGAACAGGCCAACAGGACAGTGTCTTGCAGCGGGTGGTTTATGGCCCAGCACATGTATTGGCATCAAAACAGGTTCTTTCTGCCCCAGTGAATCAGAGGGATGGGACCATTAATAGGTATTAGCCTTTCTGAAATAAAAGGATCATTCCACCTCACTGACATATGCCACCACCCAGAAAAACACTAGTTACCCGAACCTCTGTTCACTTAGATTATCTCTTAAAGGTGAAGCCATTTATCTGTACTTCTCCTTGAACTGAGATGACTTCTGTCCCAAAAGGTCAAAGACAGGCCATGGAGCTCCATGGTCCTCTTTCTGCTTCTCTCCTCCAGTTCCCTGCAGAGGGCTTGGTCTGGTCTTCCTTTCTTTGATTCCTGAATTCCTTGCTACTCTTTCTGTGACCCAGTTCATGGGTCCTTTGAGACATCTGTAAATCTTTATCGGTCATTTGGTCATCTGTGCAAAGGCCATGTGATAAAATCCTTTTAAGATGTTCTATGAGGACAAACTTGTGTCTCTTCTGAAGGACTTTTTACCAGGTAGTGAGAAAGTCTTAACCCTTAGTTGTAGGTTAACTTCCTACAAACTTCCTTGCCTGGGGTTTTCCATTCCTTCTCTGCTCCTGTCAGACACCAAGGGACAGGGTGATGAGACACAGAGCAAGGGCCGGGGGTTAGAGCCTCCCAGCTCTGCTACATACCAGCTGGTGACCACAGATCAAGTGCTTTAACCTCTTTGAGCCTCAGTCTCCTCATCTGTAAAATGGGAGTAACAATAATACCTCACCCCACACAGGTACAGTGAGAATACACACAACTGAGATAATATATGCAAGCATCAGTCAATCCTATTCAGTCCAATTCAAATAGACATATTTGTTAAGCCTCTGCTATGACACCACACAATGGAAATAGGATGTTATCTCTGTCCTCAAGGGGTTAAGTGCCTTGTAGGGACAATAGACTTGGTCTGCAAATAATTATACTCCAGGCATGGTATGATCAGGGCTGGGAGCTCCTTGAGAGGAGAGGCTGTGTCTGATCTGTTCTTCTATCCCTGGAACCTGGTACAGTGCCTGGCACAGAGAGGTGCCCCGAGGAAGCATGTTGAATGAGGGAATGAATGAACGGGTGAATGAGTAAAGGGCCACAAGGGAGATGTAGGTGAAACAGAGGCAAGGGATGGCTTCATGGAAGAGGCTGTGAAGGATTTTGATTAGGATTGAGGTGGGGAGGGCATTGCAGGTGGAAGGCAGAGCCTGAACACAGTCATGGCAGTGGGAGCTTGGCAGGGTTGACGGGTGGGTGAGAAGGTGGGACTTGGGGGAGAAGAGAAGCTGGAAAGGAGTGTTGGGATCAGACTCCTGTGGGACTTGGCTGAGGACTTGGACTCTCCTCCATGGGCCCTCCCCTACCCCGCCTCAGTGCCCGGAAAGTCTTCGTGCACCCACTTCTGCCCTTCCCTCAAACTCAGCCAGCCCCTCTCGGGGAAGCCTCTGAATGCCCGATGTCTTCCTATTTCTCCCAGACTGGACTGTGAGCTCTGTGAATTATCATTTATCTGTGCCCTCCCAGTGCCTAGTCCTGTGAGAGGCACATTGTAGATGCTCACCAAATTTGCTGAATAAATAATTCTTCACAAAATGAAAATTCCGTTTCCACCTGACTCAGCATCATCGTTACCATTAATCTCTTTACTTTGCTACTTTAATAGTTGGAAAATGGTACCTTATTTTTGCTTCTGTTTTCATTTCTCAAGGGTAAACAACTTCTATATATTTACCTACTAATTACATTTTTCTTCTATGACATGTTCACCAATTTCCTTTATCCAATGCATATTAGACATAACGATTTTCTCATTGATTTGCATGAGCTATTTATATAATATGGATAGTAACCATTTGTTATCTTCAATGCAGATATTTTCACTTGTATGGGTGTTTTGTTTTCATTTTAGGGGATTAGTCTTTCTGATATACAAAAGTTTTAAAGTTTAGAAGTTAAATATATCAAGTCAGATTATCTTTTTCTTATACTTCTAAACGTATAAAATTATTCCTACTATAGCTCTGGGAAATAACATATTTTTCCAAAGTTTTTCTATGGTTTGTTTGTTTATACTTAATTCTTTCAATCCATTTGGGTTTTATTTGGAGGCACCCCTCCCCCCAAGTTCTGAATAATAATCTCAACGCCATCTAATTCATCTTTTTTCCCTGTGTCTCCTTTACCACATAGTGTGTGTTTTTATATGTAGTGCTAGCATTTATGTCCCATTCATCTGTGTGTCTTTTCATGTTAATTTCTTTATATGTTTTAATATTTGGTGGCCATCCTTCCTCAAGGTCCTTGCTTTTCATTTTTAGAATTTTTAAAAAATTTTATTGGAGTATAGTTGACTTACAATGTTGTGTTAGTTTCAGGTGTACAGCAAAGTGCTTCAGTTATAGATATACATATACCCACTCTTTTTTAGATTCTTTTCCCATATAGGCCATTACAGAGTACTGAGTAGAGTTCCCTGTGCTGTACAGCAGGTCCCCATTGGTCATCTATCTTATATATAGTAATGTGCATGTGTTCATCCCAAGCTCCTGATTTATCTCCCCCCAACCCTACAATGTTTCCCCTTTGGTAACCATAAGTTTGCTTTCGATATCTATAAGTCTGCTTCTGTTCTGTTAAGTTCATTTGTATCTTTCTTTTTAAATTAGATTCCACATATGAGTGATATCATATGGTATTTGTCTTTCTCTGTCTGACTTACCTCACTTAGTATGATAATCTCTAAGTCCATCCATGTTGCTGCAAATGGCATTATTTCATTCTTTTTGATGGCCGAATAACATTCAATTGTATATATGCACCACATCTTCTTTATCCGTTCCTTTGTCGATGGGCATTTAGGTTGCCTCCACGTCTTGGCTACTGTAAATAGTGCTGCAATGAAGATTGGGGTGCGTGTATCCTTTCGGATTATGATTTTCTCCAGATATATGTCCAGGAGTGGGATTGATGGATCATATGGTAGCTGTATTTTAAGTTTTTAAAGGAACCTCCATACTGTTCTTCATAGTGGCTGTACCAATTTGTATTCCCACCAACAGTGCAGGAGAGTTCCCTTTTCTCCACACCCTCTCCAGCATTTATTGTTTGTAGACTTTTAATGATGGCCATTCTGACCGGTGCAAGGTGATGCCTCATTGTAGTTTTGATTTGATAATTAGTGATCTTGAGCATTATGTGCTTTTTGGCCATCTGTAAGTCTTCTTTGGAGAGCTACCTATTTAGATCTTCTGCCCATTTTCTGATTGGGTTTTTGTTTTTTTGACTAGAGCTACATGGGCTGTTTCTATATTTCGGAGATTAATCCCTTGTCGGGATTACCATCTAATTCATATTCTTTCCCCATGTCTCCTTTATCACATAGTGTGTGTTTTTACATGTAGTGTTAACGTGTGTATCCCATTCACCTGTGTGTCTTTTCATGTTAATTTCTTTATACGTTTTAATATTTGGTGGCCATCCTTCCTCATGGTCCTTGCTTTTCATTTTTAGAAATTTCTTGAATAGTCGTCTCACTTGTTTATTCTTCTACATGAATTTGAGGATCACTTCTCCACAAAAATCTAGGAAGATCCCAACAAAATCCTCTTGAATTTGGATCATGATTGCATTAAACTTATAACTTCATTTGGAGAAATGGACACATTTGTAGCATTTACCCAATTCATCCAGGAACATGGAATGTTTTTTCTTCACTTACTACTACTTTTATAAACTGCAGTACAAATGTATAATTCTCCTCTTGCAGTTATCCACACTTCCTGTTAAAGTTATCCCAAGTCTCTTATGTTGACTATTCTGAACGGGCCCTCTGAAATTTTCTCTTCTTTTGGCATATTTCAGTGTGAGGGATGGGCAAGGGGTTGCCTTTATCACATCTAAGAGCTGAGAAGGGAGTTCCCTCCATCTCTCTTCTCATATCCAGCTGGGTACCGAGTTATGTTCATCCCATCACCTAAATAGCCCTCCCAAGTAAACTCTCGCCATCCTTACAGTCCTATCACTCTCCAGGATGCCATCACTTCTTGACTGGAGACAGGCATTAATGTCCGCTGTAGCCTCACATCCTGCAGCCTCCCTTTCCCCAGTCACCCCTCCCACCGGCAGCCACCTCCTGTGTGTTGGGTACTGTCCCAGGCCAGGGGGTACATCAGGGGAGAAGATGGAGCTAGCTTTTTAGAGGGTGTCAGGGAGGCAGGCAATAAACATGTAAGCAAATAAATGAGATCGTTGCTGGTAATGCTCAGTGATCCCCGAAGGAAATAAATGGGGACTGAGAAGATTCTTCTAGAATCTTCCTCTTATGCATTCAGCTTGGTGGTCCAAATTTTGGCCTTCAGCGTCTCAGGGGAGAATTTAATCGGTGTCCCACCGTGCTCCTGGGTCCCTGTGCTCCCTTCCTGCCTCACCATCAGCCGTGAGCACTGTGTCTGAATTTCTCCCCCACTGCCTCTCTACTGCCCCACCGCTTCTTCACCCAGCCACTCCCTGCTTTAGAAGCACCCCCTTGCCCCAGAAGCTTCTGGAAATCCGTGTGAAAGAGGCCCCAACTAATCCCTCCAGGGCCTCTGAAGACCAGCAATTCCCCTCTACAGCTTTGGGAACCAAAAAGGACCAAACCCCATGGGAAGTTCAGGTGACAGTTGTTGTCTGAGGGAAAGAGCAGCTACTCCTTTCTCATCTGTCTCCTCCTCCCTCTCTCTCCTTCCTTCTTCTAAATGACACTGGGATGTGCTCTTAGACCCTACTAAAATTTTCGGCAAGGGGTAGGGCAGAGAAAAGCTGTCATTCTGTCAGGACACTCCATTCTGTCCTGAATGGGGGAGGCTGGGTTTCGCAGGCTGGGGTCTGAAGACAGATACCAGGTTGGTATAGCTGTGCTCCTGGCCAGAGCTTAAACTTTAGTATGGTCATCAAGATACCACAGGCTGGGCTTCCCTGGTGGCGCAGTGGTTGAGAGTCCGCCTGCCAATGCAGGGGACACGGGTTCGTGCCCCGGTCCGGGAAGATCCTACAGGCTGCAGAGTGGCTGGGCCCGTGGGCCGTGGCTGCTGAGCCTGCGCGTCTGGAGCCTGTGCTCGTAATGGGAGAGGCCACAGCAGTGAGAGGCCCACGTACCGCAAAAAAAAAAAAAAAAAAGAGAATAATCATCAGTAAGGCTATGGGGTCCCTACAAGGTGCCAGACATTGTATTATGTGTTGCTCACACCTAAAAAGTTAGATCCCATGGTGTCCTTTTTTATGGATGAGGAAACTGAGGCTCTAAGAATTTAAGTATCATGCCAAAGATCACTCAGGTCAAAAAAGCTGTGCTACCAAGCTGGGCTAGTCTTTTCTCTTCTATGGTCTATCCTGCCTGACTCCCTCCCGTCTCTACTTATTGAAACCCTTCTTGTCCTTCAATGCCACCTCCAGGAAGCCCTCCTAAACTTCCAGGTTGAGAGTGGGATTTCCTTCACCAGGTTGCTCTCACTGTTCTCTCTGCCTCATGGCTCCTGTGGATGGGGTGGTGTCTGATTCATAGCACATTGTGGAACTGGCTTGATTCAAGGCAGGTGGTGAGCCCTGGCTAGAGGTGGATACCTTAGATGGCTCTGAGGGAATCCAGTGGTCCTGAGCTCAGCCAAAAGTGAAGGGGCCCTCTTTTGTGCCTGGAGGGGACCACTTCCTATTCCTGAGGAACAACCTGCTCAGTCTTCAAGGACATCTGGTATGATTCCTGATTTGGGGCTGGAGAGCTCTGACTGTCAGTGTGTCTGGGGCAGCCGCCAGGGAGTGGAGAGTGGTTTGCAGGACAACTTCCCTGGGAGCTCAGGTTCCCATTCATCATCCGTCTTCTCCTGCTCTTCCTCAGGGGTCTTGCTCCAGTCTCCTGTGCACTTCCCACCTCGGAATACAAACACGGGTCACTGAGCCTTCAGAACCATGCCTGAGATGTAGAGAGATCTCCCTGGGAACATGACCCTTTATCATCTAGCTCAGGGGTCCCCAACCCCTGGGGCCGTGGACTGCTACCGGTCCACAGCCTGTTTGGAACCGGGCTGCACAGCCGGAGGTGAGCGGTAGGCCAGTGAGCGAAGCTTCATCTGCTGCCCCCCATCACTCGCGTTGCTGCCTGAGCCATCTGCGCCCCCCATTCCGTGGAAAAATTGTCTTCCATGAAACCGGTCCCTGGTGCCAAAAAGATTGGGGACCACTGACCCAACTTACTCTAGAGAATGAGGAGCTGGGATTTTCCCAGGCTTATATATTGGGACATTTACTGTCTATTATTAAGGTTGGAATCCCTAGCCCTGTATTATAAAGACCATCAGTAGAATCAGATGGGCCTGGGATTATATCTGGGTCTTGCTTCTTACTAGCTGTGTGACTGTGGGTGAGTTATTTAAAGTTTTCTAAGCCTCAGTTCTTTCTTTTGTAAGTAAAGCCAGTAATAGTCCCTACCTCACAGGACTGTGCTGAGAATTAAATGAGAAAATACACGTAAGGCAGCAAGCACAGTCCTTGGCACACAAGACCCAGTAAACATTATTGGGTCTCTCAGCAAAGCTCTAGCCTGTAATTTGGGACCCACTACTCAGTGAATGACTCTTAACTATCTTGGCCAAGCCACTCCACTCTCCCAGGGATAACAGGATGACTACACACAACCTGGTCACCTGAGTCTTTTCTTAACATATATCTTTGGTTAATTTTTTAGTTATTTGATGTCTCAAATTGTTACGGAGCAAGTTTTAAAAAAATAACATGCTCGGGTACAGTGGATGTCTTATTGTCACTGCTTGCCAATGAGTATTAATGGATCCTCAGCCTAAACTTGGTTTCGTTAAGTGCACTTTAAGGAGAACTTAACTTTTTACTTCACTTGCGGTGTTTTTGGTATAAAATGTCTTGTCTCTGTGGCTTATTGTTTCAACCCATTCTGCTCTTTCAGCCTTCAGAACAGTTTTAGAGCCAATAGTAATAATAGCTAACTCAATGAGTGCTGACTATGAGCCAGGCATTTTTCTATGTCTTGAATGTATCATCTCTCTTAATCTTCATAACAGCCCTAAGAGGTGAATACTCTCATCCTTATTTTATGGATGAAGAGACTGAAACATAGAGAGGTTAAGTGACTTAAGATCACACAGCTAGTAAGTGACATAGTAAAGGTTTAACCTTGGACAATCTGACTCCAGAGCTGGCACTCTAGGTCCATCTTTCAAACCACCTGACTTGCTAGAACTTTAAGTCTCTAGAGATCAAGCAGGGGGTAGGCTGTTCCATTCGTGGTCCCTGACAAACCTCACCTGGCACAGTCATTCCTCGTGACTCTGGGCTTGGTTGTGTGACTTGCTTTGGCCAGTAAGACATTAGAAAGCATGATGGAAGCAGAAGCTGACGAACACTTACACAGTGGGGCTCATCCTTTTGGAATGCTGCCCTCCACATGAGCTATCTCAGCCATCTCTCGGCCATTTCAAGTCAACCCAGCTCAGGTCCCAGAGCAGAGAAAAGTCAGCCCCATTTGTTCCTTGCCCCAGCTCCTGGCCTTCAGAATCAGAAGCAGGCATAAAATGGTGGTTATTTTAAGCCACTCTGTTTAGAGGGATAGTTTGTTATACAGCAATAAATGATGGAAATGGCCAAGAAGCCAAGGCCAGGCTGGGTGTGAAAGACGTGGACCAAGTGTGCAAGAAGACCTAGAGTCCAGGGCCCAGGAGAGCTCTGAAGGTTTGAAGCCAGGTGAGCAGCAAGTCCTTCAAGAGCATCCCTGAGCAGAAGGTCTGGTGTAGCTCAACCAACAGTCAGGGAGTAGGAAAGATGCAGACCAAGTGTGCAAGAAGACCTAGAGTCCAGGGCCCAGGAGAGCTCTGAAGGTTTGAAGCCAGGTGAGCAGCAAGTCCTTCAAGAGCATCCCTGAGCAGAAGGTCTGGTGTAGCTCAACCAACAGTCAGGGACTAGGAAAGATGCAGACACAGGCATTCAGGATGGGTAGAGGGTCCAACACCAAGCAAGATGGACATCTGGCTGGAGGCTCTGGAAAGAGAGAGCTCAAATTTGCATGATTAAGAAGCCTCCCATGAGCTTCTGCCTGGGGTCGGAGCAAATTCCAAGGCCTCATCAGCCAGTGCTAGGACACAGGTGGGAGCCAGTTAACTGACTGGGGAAGAGCGCACTGGATCTCCCAAGAGCCCATCCGACACTGTCTTAAAGAAGTTTCCAACAAGCCCTTTCCCGTTCTCACCAATGAGCTTAGCTTTCCTTTCTTCCATCTTGCCAAGGTGTGGACTCATTATTTTTTCTTTCCATGGTGAGAGCAGAAAAGTAGAAAAAAAGATTGGACCACAACCTTTCCATCTGCATAAACACGAGTATGTTTCTTTCCCATCGGAAAAGGGTTTCCCGGCAACGGTGTGTGTGTGTATGTGTGTGTGTACAGACATACACTACAAAGTGCAGAGCACATGTTCTTAGGCAAAGTGTATGATGTAATATAGTTCTTCTTTATTTTTAATTCCTGATTATAAAAGTGATATGTTGAATAAAATTTAGAAATTACAAAAAGTATATAAAAAAGTAACACTCACCCAAAAATCACCCATCAGGGATCATCACAGTAGACATTGTGCGTATTTCCTTCCAGTATTTTTTCCATAATTTTTCGTATATGCTTTTTAAAAAGTAAAAGATGGAATCATACTGGGTACTACTTCCTAACCTCTTTTTGGACTTACAATATGAACATTTTTCCCGTTTAGCAAACTTCCTTCTAAAACAGTTTAAAATGTTACGTTAAGTTCCCTTATATCATAATTCCTTTATTGGGGGTGTGTGGTTGTTACAGTCTGTCTTTCAAATGTTGAGAATGAACATCCTTTGTTTTCATTGTCAATCGATTCCTTAGTACCGATATTTAGAAGTCATATTATTGGGTCGAAGTCCTATTATTGCTTGTTTTAAAAGACCTTGATACATCTTGCTAAATTATCTCATAACATGTTACCAATGTATATTCCTCCTTCAACAGCAGTGTATAAGAATTTCTGTTTTATTATACACTTGCCAATATTGAATCATTTCATTAACAAAGACTGGCAGTGATCTTTTAACGCATTTTCTCTTTCCCTTCTGTAATATCTGAAATTTCGCACAGATATAACTTTACCTGGCGCCGAATTGCTTAGGATTACACGCTGATTACCGCAGTGGTTGCCTAGTTCATTCCTAAATCGACCTGTCAAAGGGGCTTTGCCTCGGTTTCGTTTTTCCTAATGAATAATGAAAAGCTCTGCTGTGTGTGTCTCGCCAGTAGTTTTCTGACAGAGGTGTGCAGATGTGTCGTCCATCGGCCTTGCTTGGGTTGCTTGTTCAGACCACACCTGTGCAGGTGTGAGGTAGAGGGCAGGGGTTAGGAGCATGGATTCTGGAGTCAGAAGGGGCTGCCTGGAAAGGCAAATTCAGTCTCTTACCAGCTGGGTGACCTTGGGCAACTTATTCATGAACCTCAGTCTTCCCTTCTGTAGAAGAGGAATGACGTTACTTATTCACAGGATTGCTGCGCGTATTACATAGGACCAAAGGGCATGGCAAGTTGACTGTAAGGGTAAGACTCAAAGGCCCTGCACAAGCTGGCCCTGCCTCCCTCAGGTATTAGCCTTAGTTCTAGCTCCATTGGACTCTTATTTTCCTCCCTCTGGACTTTTTTTTACTTGCTGGTGTTTTGTTTTGTTTTGTTTTCTGCTAGAACACTCTCCCCAGATGGGTGTCCCCCTCTCATCATTTAGAGCTCAGCTCAAATGTCACCAACTCAGACTTTCCCTGGGCTCCCATCCCCCATTGCTCTTTCATAAAACTCGTTTCAGTTTCGTGAAAGTGCTTAATCCCTCCATAGAATGATCTCTTTTTGTTTGTTTGTTTGTTTTGTCCTGTTTTGTTTTTGGCCGCACCGTGTGGCTTACGGGATCTTATTTCCCCAACCAGGGATCGAACCCGGGCCCATGGCAGTGAAAGCGTGGAGTCCTAACCACTGGACCACCAGGGAAGTCCCAGGAGCTCATTGTTTAGTGTTGATTTTCTTCCCTCCACTAGCACCATGAAGGCACCATGAAGATAGACCCTGCCTGTCTCCGCCTTCAGGAACCCAGCACCGTGCTGCCCAAAGCAGACACTCAATCAGTATTTATTGAATGAATGGACTGGCAATAAATCTCTCTTGTGCTAGAGATTATTTTTTAATTTTTCTTAGAGTAAAGCAAAGCAGTTTTGTGCTAGATTTACCTCTGATGGGACGGAGCTGTAAATACAGGTATTAAAAAGTCAGTAAATGTGAGAGCTGAGAGTGTCCTGGCAAGGTTACTTGTGTTATCTTAAAGGCTTTGACACTAGACTGACCTCTCCACCCAATGGCTGTGTGTCCACAGTGATATCTTAAGTGCTCTAAGCCTCAGTTACACTGTGTGTAAAATGGCACTGATACCCACCTCAGAGGATTAGTTTGAGGATTAAATACAGGATAACATATGTGAGTACCTGCAAATAATCAGCATTTAAAAATGGCAGTTATTTTTGCGTTTAAGAAAACCAAGAGCCAGGCTTCCCTGGTGGCGCAGTGGTTAAGAATCCGCCTGCCAATGCAGGGGACACGGGTTCAAGCCCTCGTCCAGAAAGATTCCACATGCCATGGAGCAACTAAGCCCGTGCGCCACAACTACTGAGCCTGCGCTCTAGAGCCCGCAAGCCACAACTACTGAGCCTGTGTGCCACAACTACTGAAGCCCACGCACCTAGAGCCCGTGCTCCGCAACAAGAGAAGCCACCGCAATGAGAGAGCGCCCGTGCACGGCAACAAAGAACCAATGCAGCTAAAAATAAATACATAAATAAATAAATTAAAAAAAAAAGAAAACTGAGGGCCAAGTAACGTTAGGCTCTAAGAATGAGACAGAAGGAATAATTACTATAAGGTTTTGTTTATCAATTATCATATTCATGAATATTAATTCATAGTCACTATGAATTATCATATATTCAAATGAACAATATTGATCCAAGGCTGTCTTTTCGGGCTTTGGAAAAGCCCATCCCTTTCTACCTAGACGTCTTTGGATGTATATAGTTAATATTTCATTAATTATGTAGAGGGGCGTTGTGTGTACATCAATGTCTCATATGATGCATATAATTAAGCCACTTTTTGTTGGGAGCGGAAGAAAATTGGGCTTTCCCAAAGAAAAGCAGCTTGCTCCCAAAGTTGCTAACAGATTGCTTCTTAATTGAACTTGGGAGGTGAATTATATGGTGAATTAGAAAAAAGAACAACTCTGAATTTAGTGAATTGTTCCATAAAGGAAACTGTGGGATTGAATTGCAAATGCTGGATAGAAACATTTCAGCCTGGCCCCATGCATCACGGGCTGCTGACCTCTGCATGAACAGGCCTGGAGCTCTCTTTTCAAGGCCTGGATGGCATTCTTTCCCAGAGACCAGCTGTAAGCCTGGGTTTCTTATGCAAAGGAGACGTTTGAATAAGCCCCTGTGACTAATGAAATCTACAGGGTCTTTGCATAGCCTCTCACTGAAGAGGTAATTAACCAAAGATCAAATATGGGCATATATATGTATTTTTTCAAATATTTTTTGTCTTGCAGTTACACCCAAGGAAAAAGATATCCCTACACCCTGAATACTCCCTGCCCCCATTGCCCCCAATCTTTGTCTGCATCAGACTATATTTCTCTCTTCCTTGTTCTGTGTGCTTATGGCTGCAGTTATAGCCACAGTCACACCTGTCTTATTTGCTTGCTTTTACTGAAATGGAGCAACACATTCCATTGATTTAGATGTGAGAAATGACTTTTCTTAGTACTTGATGTCTGTCTTCAGCTCCACATCTTCCATTCCTGGTGAGCTGGGGAGGAAGGAGGTTAGTTTTAAGAAAACATCGTGAGTTGAGGCTACCTCTTACAGGGTTCTCTAAGTAGAGAATCTCAAGTTCGGCTGCACCTTAGAATCACCTGGGGAGCTTTTTGAACTCCCAAGGCCCAGGCCAATCAAATAAGAACCTCCGGGGGTGGGATGCAGGCCTCAGTACTTTTCTAAAAAGCTTCTCAAGATGATCCCGAAGTGCAGCGAAGGTTGAAAGCCATTGTTCCAAGAATATCTACTTCCCTCCCTCCATAAGCTGAAAAAGACAAACTTCTCTGTCAGTGATGATGAGTTAGAAATGAGTGGGTTTTCTCTGTAAGCACTGTCTACCTGACTCATCCATCTACCTATCCATCCGTTCATCCATCAATCACATATTTTATTGTCTGCTATGTGCCAGGCGCATGTGCTGAGTGTTTACTGTTGGACAAGACAAGGTCCCTTTCTTCAGGATGCTAAAAACTAACCTAGGGGATCAGCTGAGTAGACAGGAGATCCCAATTACTTGCGGCAAGGGATGTGAAAAGGCCCAGGGTGCTGGTAACACAGAGGAGGGGGCTTCTAGCCCAAGAGGAGCAATGGGGCTTCCCAGAGGAAGTGGTGTTCAAGCTGAGCCTTGCAGGTCCAGTAGGATTTGGCCAGATGAAGAGGTGGGTGTGGCAGAGGAAGGCGCATCAACAAGAGGAGAATGGAAATCCAAGAGGACCGTGAGGAGCTTAGGTGGCTGAGCACAGAATGGGAGTGGGGGAGTAGCAGGAAGCCCTGAGGTACCAGCTGGAGGAGGCCAGCAGGGCCATATCACAGGGGTGGGCCTCATGGGTCATGTTAGGGCTTAGAATTCATCCCGAGGGCAGTGGGAAACCTTGGGAGTGTTTTCATCAGGGGATTGGCCAAATTACATTCACTCCAGGTAGATCCCAGGCTCGACTGTACTAGAAGCATGCGATTTGCTGCCCTTTGGAGAAATGACAAGAGCTGCCAGTCTCTTGCTGGTAAGGGTGACAGAGAAGGGATGTGTGTTCTTAATTGCTGTGACCCCAGTCTCATCAGTGACTTTCCCTTGGGGATAGGCAGCCACCCCGCCCCCCCAGACATCCCACTTGTTCTCCTGTTCTTTCTGGGTCTGAGGCTGAGGGAAGGAGCACAGATCTGGGTAGGTCCGCCAGGACCCACCTTCAGCTTCTCCATTACTAACCATCTCTGTACCTTCAGGACAGGCAAGTCACTTCACCTCTTGGAACCTTGTTTCCACATCTGTGAGATGAGGATGTTTGTGGCTCTTTTATCACTGAGTCTTCACGAGGCTAGAATTACAGAACTCTGCATTTAGCACTGTTCCTAGCACATGGTCAGCACCGTAATTGGCACATAGTAAACACTGATTCTTTCCCCACCTCCATCTGCTAGGGGGCCCCTGGTCTCCCCCCAGCTCCAGAGCTTTGCTCCCATTGTAACCCCAAGGGCCAGGGGGCCAAGGGAATCAGAAGTCCTTATCCCCCCACCTCCTCTGCCTGCTGCAAAGCTGAATATCAATCTCTCCCAGCCATCGCTCCCTCAACCACAGCCTCCAGCTAACCTTGAACCAGGCTGTGCTCAGGTACCCTTACAGGTCGTTTTTTTTTTTTTTTTTTTTGTAGGAGCCAAGCAGGTCTAAACTTTCCAACCCTCCATGATGGGCTGGTGCTTTGCAGAACCTCCTTTCAAATCCCAGCTCCTGTGTTCCCCTCCTGTTCGCTACTAATAACCCTGATCATATTCAGAGCCAGTGGAGTCACAAAACCCTTTCATGTCCTCTGGCTCCCGTCTAGATCTCTCAGAATAAAAGCCAAAATCCTGAAAATGGCCTGCAAGTTCCCCCAGGAGCTGACCCCCCCAGACCCTCCACTGCTCACTGACCTCATCACCTATTATTCTTTCCCTGGCTCATTCCATTCCAGTCATACCCACCTCCCTACTGTCAAGCACATTCCCACCCCAGGGCCTTTGCACCTGCTGTCCCCGCAGTTGGAATGCTCTTCCCCAGATATCTGCAGACCCTCTCCCTCACTTTCTTCAGACTTCTGCTTTTCTGCCTTGTATGAAATGGCAATCCTTCACCCCTAGCATTCACTGTTCCCCTCACCCTTATATTTTCTTCATAGCGCTTGTCAACAGCCGACTTATATATTTAGTCACCTGTTTGTTTACCATTTTCTCCTCTACCCTCCACCAGAATATAATTTCCATGAGGTCAGGGTAGAGTTCGTTCAGTGTCATATCCTGAGCAGCAGAAACAGCATCTGGCATGCAGCAGGTGTCGGATGAACATTTGTTGAATGAGCAAATGCCTAAACAAACCATTACCTCATTCGGAACTTGGAACAGCCCATTTGACAGATGAAAAGTACTAACACCCAAGGTCTCATCCTCCGTTACACAGGGAGTGAAGACTAAGCTAGTCCAGGAGCCTTGGCCTCAGGCTCTCCTTCAGTCTGCACAGGGCACATTCCTCTGCTGGCCAGTGATTTTCATACCATCAGGATTTCCCCTGACCTTTAGCCCGAGAGGAAATGATATCGCAACTGGAAGAATACCCAGAGGGCTGGGAGCTGGCAGCGAACGCCCCGGCAGCTGCAGGGAGTGTGTTAGTGGATTCTGACTTGGCCAGAAAGGCAGCGGACGAGCAGGATGAAGGCATGTAAAAATATCTGCGCGCGCCTGGTCCACCGCCAGTGTCAGTCACCAGAGGGAGAGAAGTGGTCTGCATGTCAGGAGTTGGGATGCAGGACCACAGGGCTGTCTTCTGTGGTTGTCAGGGGCCAGGGCATTGGGACCCTTCCTTGAGCAGCTCTGGAAGCCTGTGACCTATGGAGCACAGGAAATATCATCGGGCTTCTGACCAGGAGACTGTCCTGAGCCCTCAGCTTCCCTTACGGGCTGGCAACCCTGGGCTGATCATTTTGTATCTCAGTTTTCTCCTCTGTAAAATGGGGTTACACTTCTGCTACAGAGTGTTTTCATCAAGGTCCAAGGGGAGATGGGGAAACTGCTTTTGTAAGCTGCAGATTTCTAAACAAATGCAAGAAATATTTTGCACAAGTAGATTGTCCTGTAGGTGCTTTGGTGTGGTTTCACATGTATGATAGTCTCTCCTGGACACAGGCTTTGTCCTCACATCTGCTCCCTGGTGTCCAAACCCACCCAGCTGCTCAACTGCCAAATGTAGGCATCATTCGGGACCCCTCTCAGTCCCTCATATCTAAGCCATCAGCCTCTCCTGTTGCTGTGCCTCCAACTGTATTCTTAATATCCCTGAGGAACCAGCCTCCCTCTCTCCACCACGGTCAGCCCCTCCACATGGCAAGCTCATTTCCGATCCAGATTCTTTCCTGATCCTCCTTCAGCTGGGACCCGCTGGCCCGGATCTCTGTGTGGCTGGCTCCTTCTTGTCTTCCAAGTCTCAACCCAAATGTCACCTCCCTAAAGGGCCTTCTCTGACCGCTTTCTAAGCAGCTGCTCCAGGCCACGTTACCACATACTGCATTTGATCTTCAGAGCATTTTCTGAACCTGCAATCATCTTATTCCTTTATTTTCTTACCTACCATTTACTGTCCAACCGCCCATTTGGAACTTAGGCACTGTCTGTCCTGTTCACTGCTGAATCCCTGCTGCCCTGGACTGTACCTGGTTCACAGTAGGTCTAATAATAGATGGTGACAGACCATCTTCCTGGTGGGGACAGATGTGAACCTGGTTTCTAGATGACGATACTAGCAAACGAGTACGTGCATCACTGCCCTTGACTGAGGCAGTGTCGGCAGAGTCTGATTTATAAAGTAAGCAGAGCAATTTCTAAAAGGAGACTCACACCCCAAAGAGGAAGCCAGGATGCCAGTATAAGCCAAGGCAGCAGCAACTGTCACATCACATATTTAGGAGTGGCACTGGTGACGTCTCCCTGCATCCCGTGCGGGGAACTCCAGAACCAGAGAGTGTCCGGTTTGCATTGGGCTTTCTCAGGGAGTTGGGGGTTAGGAAGCTGACTTTGGGATTCGCCTGTTAACTTTATATGTTTCACTCCAAGTGCCCTTGAACTGATAGAGGAGAGGCTACATTTATAATTTCTGAACTATGTTCATGGTTATAAGAAAGCAAGTTCTTTTTGGCCTGAGCATCGAGTAGGGGCCCAGTCATCCTTTGTTAAACAGATCTTTACTGACCCACTGGCGATTCTGAGCATCCCCCAGGTGACCAGGTTTGTTCCCTCATCTCATGGTGCTGGTGCAAAGAAGGCTGGTGCGTCCTCACGTTTCTTTTCTTCTTTGTTCCTTTAGGTGGGCTTGGAGAGCAGCCATCTGAGAGCTGGTCGAATGCTACAGCCACGAATACCAGCAGTGAGGAAGCTAGCGAGGGTAATGTGAGGCCCCACCAGGCCTTGGGGTACTCTTTGCTTTTCAGTTGTTGTAAATTTCACATAACCTAGAATTTACCATTTTAACCATTTTAATGTGTGCCATTTCGGGGCATTAAGCACATATACAATGCTGTACCACCATCACCACTGTCTAGTTCCAGTCGCACCCATTTCCCTCCCCCATCCCTGATCCTGGCTTTGGGAACCTCTTATTGTACCTTTTACTTTCAATCTTAGTCAACTAGAAGCAGTGAAGTCTGTAAATGAGGGGGCAGTGAGGCCTTTTGTTGAGTGGGGTGGGCCGTCTGCCAGAGAAAGGTATAAGGGTGGTATTTGGTTGCTCGGGGACTGGATGGCCTCCAGTTAGACTCTGGGCGTGACTTTTCTCTCTAGCCCTTGGCTGGCGAGCTGAAGGCCCTGAGGATGGAGAGGAGGGATGACGAGGCTTTGGGAACTAGGGATCTGACAGAATGAGTGGGCCTGGGAAGCAAGAAAGGGAACTAAAGCTGGGGTGGGGACTGGGAGGCAGGTGTAGACTAGAGACCCCGTGGACAGTTGCGGGGGGGGCTGTCTGTGGCAGGGGCCTGCCTGGAGGTACCACCTCTGCCTGTCTGCACACCAGCGCCCAGACGCGCGTGCGCTCTCAGAGATTCTAGCCTGGAGATTATGGGAGGCGCCTCACTGGAAGCATCTCGGTTTTAGAGAAGGTTTTCCTGTTCAGAAGCTGTGCTGGAGGAGAAGGGCTGCTGGGCTTCTGTCTGGCCTGCATCCTGCAGAAATCAGGGCTTGTTGCCGACAAGGGCATTCCTTCTATTGATACATAAAATTAACACAGAGCAAAATGAATCATTTTTTTTTTTTTTTTTTTTTTTTTTTTTTGCGGTATGCGGGCCTCTCACTGTTGTGGCCTCTCCCGTTGCGGGGCACAGGCTCCGGACGCGCAGGCCCAGCGGCCATGGCTCACGGGCCCAGCCGCTCCGCGGCATGTGGGATCTTCCCGGTCCGGGGCACGAACCCGCGTCCCCTGCATCGGCAGGCGGACTCTCAACCACTGCGCCACCAGGGAAGCCCATGAATCATTTTTAAATGCCAGAATCCTGTGTTTCAGGGATGCTTCTGTAGAGGTGAAGTACAAACCATTATTCACTTCATTTTATGTTCTTTCTTTAATGTTATTTTATATTTTACACACACAATATATATATAACTTCACAGTAATGTACAAATATGATGATATCATCATATACTTTTCTTAGTGTTGTGTTTTTTTTTTTTCCCCTTTAATTTGGCTACACTTCTTTTTTCCACATGTTACCCCTCTACTCTTCCCCAGGTAATGCATGCTAATAACTTTGTTTTCACCCTTTCGTATTTTTCTCCATGCACATATATTCACATATACACTGATGCAGAGATGTATACATATGCATATATAAACATACATATAAACACATAAACATATATACAGATATGTTTTGTCCTTTTTTTTAAAAAGGGATCATATTTGATACGTGTTTTTTATGCATTATGCTTTTCTCACTCATCAGTACCTCATGGAAAACCCCTCCAAGACACTTGTATAACTTCAATTTATTCTTTTGAATAGTTGCAAAATATTCCTGGTATGAATGGACCATAATTTATTCAATCCTTCTTTTATCAGTTAATAGTAACTTCAAGTTTTTGCCATCATAAACAATGTTGCAGTAAAATACCCGAATATAGATCCTTACACACTTAGTATATTTTAAATAGATGTTGCTAAAATGCATTTCAAAAGGTGTAAGTGTGCTCCTTTCACCATGTCCTCCCTGGCACTAGGTATTATCAGTGTTTTTAATAATGGAAACGATAGCTTATTATTAGTTAATTTGTGTTTCTCTGACTCCTGGTGACTTTCAGCGTCTTTTCCTACCTTTGTCAGTGATCTGGGGGTGCACTTCTGTGACTCGCTTCTTCCTGTCCTTGGCCCATTTTCCTGTTGGCTTGCTGATCCCCTCTTAGCAGTCTGATCTCCTTTAGAGAGAGGCAGACTCTTCCACTCACAATCCCCACCACCACCATTTGACAAACGTGCATCTGATTTTAAGTCACACCAAGTATTGCTGGGACCGTGCGCAGGGCCCCTTTAAAATCTGTATTTTTCTGCTTTGCTTTCTCAAAGGTATTTTGACTTAGGCGTTTTCAGGCTCCAGTCACCTGGTAAAATCCGTGTCACTTCATTTTGGCCGCAGATGACCAGCACTTAGTGGTGAAAATGGACACAGGGTGTAAGGATGAAACCAGAAGGATTTGCCATTACCCTTCAGTGATGTAGACGCCACACCTAATTTTTCCTTCACGATTTAAGGGATTTTTTATGGTGTGAAAACCACCCCCAAACTTAGTGACTTCAAACTGTGATCTGTTTGTCTCATGATTCTGTGCATTGACTGGGCTTTCGGGGGTGGTTCTTTGGCTGACGTCAGCTGGGGTCACTCACTTGATTACATTCATCTAGCAGCTGGGCTGGGCCGAGAGGACCAAAAAAAGCTTTAGTCACATGTTTGGTGCCTCACTGTGCCTCCACATGCTGTCTTTCCACATGGACCTTCACCATTTAGTTGTCTAAGGATTTTTTATAGCGTGGTGGCTGGCTTGCCAGAGAGAGGAGACAGAAGCCACCAGTCCACTTAAGGCATGGACTCTGAATGCTACTTCTGCCGCATTCTATTGGTCAAAACAAGCCAAAGGGCCAGCTCAGCTTCAAGGAAAAGAAAATAGATTCCACCCCTTAATGTGAGAAGTGGCATGAACTTACAGGGATGAGAGCTGTGGCCATATTTGGAGACCATCTACTGCCTTCCCTCCCTGCATCTTTCCTGCTCACCAGCAATAGCCATCGTCAGAATTTTTAATATTAAGATTTACTGTTCTTTTGGGTGTCATATGACCCAACCAAATAAACTTGAACAGTCAGACACACTTGGGTTTGCATCCCAGCAAGCCACTTAGTAGTCACAACCTTGGATAAGTTATCCAGCTCTTCATCTAAGGTTTGGAGAGAATTAGAAACAATATTTATGCAAAGCGCATCGCCATGTGTCTGGAACTTAAAAGGTACCCAATGAGTGTAGCTCTTCCCCTTCTCTCTCTCCACCTTCACCTCCAAGAATTAGATTATCCAGCACGGAAAGTGCATCGTCCACCTCTGGACTGGGATTTCACAGCTGTTTAACAGCTGCACAGAAACACCATTACAGAAGACAGGAAGGAATAACGCTCCCGCAGCCCATTACAATTCTGCCTCTGGTTGGGTTGTACACGGTGCTCACACTGTGACGAGAGATCTTCTTGGGTGTCTTAAGGAGGATGATGACAGCACTGCCCCACCCATGCCGCACACCCCTGCAGCTGGCTACATCCATAGTCTGCAGCCTCTCAAATGATCCTGGTGTGTTTCAAGAGGATAATGTCAAGGTTAGGCCAGTCCCTTCACTCTGTATTACAGCAGCAGACGAGCAGGTCTTTAAGCATCCAGGGTGAGCCTGAGGAGGAAGGAGACCCCCAAGGTGAGGTGAAGGCCATCCCTTCTAGCTTGTTCCCCCAGCCTTCCCATCTGTCCCTCCAGGACACTGTCAGGTGCCAGCCTGGGTGCCTCTTGTTTTTGTTTGAATTAAAGATAAGGCAAGTTGTGCCAATCTCAGATTCCCCTTTAATTACAACCCACCCCGCTTCCACCACCCCCAGAAAAAGGGACCGCCTAAGCAGGAGAAAGGATCTGAGGGAAGCCCCTGGTCGGCTGGCTGCAGGACCAGGTGTATTTCCTGGCATTATGTTGCCCCCCTCAGCCCTGATGGCGGGGATTTGTGCTTCCAGCTTTGGGGAGGTCTGGGGGGCTTGGGGAATTGCTCACTTGGCACCCCTTGGCAGACCGGTCTGAGGAGCCTTCCTACCCTGGAGATGAGAGCTCAGCATGCATTTTGGGGCCGATAATGGGATTAATGAAATGGAGTTTGTAACTGTTCCTCAAATGAAGCTGCGACTGTTTTGGTAGAGCCTGATTTCCAGAACCATATTCATAAAAGAGAATGGACCTTTCACTTTCTGTAGCAGTCCCTAAGGGCTCTGTGCTGCAGCAAATAATAATGGAATCAGGTTGCACCAGAGAGCAGGGATCCCTCAAACTTGGGCACAGAGCCTCACCTGAACCCCTGAATGTCACTTATGTCAGCATATCTGGGTGTAACCATTGAACCTGACTTTAGGCATTCTTTCTAGCCTGTCCCCAAATGCAGATGTCATGGTGATAACTGCAGCTCTCGTGGAGCCCTAACACAGCAGACGTTTGATGTTCATTGCCTGGTTCCATGCCCATGACACCGCCATGCAGCAGGAAGGAGATCTCAGGGGACAGTGGCTCATCTAGAGCCACACAGGTAGTGAATGGCAGCATTTACCTTGAGCCTAAGTCCCCCTGACCCTGAATCTCTTGCTCTTAATCTTTGGGCTACATCAGTGGTTCTCAAACTTCCTTATGCATCCGAATCACCTGGGGAGCCTGAAAAAGCACAGATGCCTTGACAGTCCTCTAGGCCAATTGAGTCCCAATCTCAGGGCAGGGGGGCGGACACCAGAATTTTTTAAAAGCTTCCTGATTGAATCCAACGTGCAGCCAGGTTTGGGAACCATCGTGCAGAATAATCCACAGTCTCCCCCTTTACTGAGCCTTTCAAGATCGCCACAGGCAAGGTGCGAATTTGCCCATCACCCATGGGGTGAGGGTTATGCAGATGGCTGGACTAGTCAGGGTGTTTACTTCCAGTGTAGGAGGGACTGGTTGACTAATCGAAAATCCGCAGTTCCTTGCTTGAGGAGGCTGTGCCGTTTATAATACGGCTGTGCCTTCAGCTGGAAACGGAACATCAAATAGCTATGGCAGATATTCAGAGAGGATAGGGTATACTCCCAGAGCCAGAGAATTTAAATGGACTTTATCCCCCAGCCCACCCCGCCCCCAGCATGTTAAATCCCTTCAGACACCCCTGAAGGGAGTCCTCCTCTGCATTTGCTCCTCTTCAGATGCAGGCCTCTTGGACCATAATAAATAATTACATCCTTCTATTTGGACTCCAATTCCAGATAGTAGTAATCCAAGAAAATCCAATAATGACAGTTGCATTAAGATCCTTCTTCCAGGCTAAGCAGAACATCTGTTTAGACATGTTTTTAATCGGCAAATGCTTCCTGTGTTGCGTCCTCAGCAAATTAAATTTCTCACTGGACCGAGGGGGAAGCTGTCATTCAATAACCCATCTCTGGAAATTACACCCCAGTCTCTCTCCAGGTGCACTTAAGATTTTCCCATGCTGACTCGGCTGCACCAGGCCCTAACATTACTGGGTCACATGTATATATAGCACAGCTTCTCTGAGAAACATTGGATTTCTTAGTGTTAGTCCCTCAGATAGAGAAGTATTGATATTTTTGCCCATTCTCCAAAGGAGAGTTGGCGGCGGAGGAAAATTAAGAGACTTGTTGAAAACCGTATGGGAAATAACAAACTTCCACTTGCTACATCACTGCCTGTGATTACTTAAGACAGGATACTCAGGATTTAAACATTAAGGACTTCAGGGCTGCCAACATTTTGGAGAGGTTTCTGCCGCAGAATTGTTTGGACTGTTGGGTTGTTTATTTTTAGAATAACTCATCCATTCTTTAACTAATTGATTCAAAATCCAAGAGCACCGAATGCTTACCACCAGCCAGACACTGTGCTGGGTATGAATAGAGTGGTGAATGAGCCAACCACAGTCCCTGCCCCCATGGAGCTTCCAGTCTACTAGGGCAACTCACATTTGAAATCTGGATGCAATTTGTAGTCCTGGGCTGGGAGAGCAAGTTAGAATATCTGTAGAGACCAAGCAGGTAATGTCAATGGGTGAAATGCCTGGATGGGACCCTGAGGAGTGGGAGGTAGATTCTAGCAACCAGGAAAACGTGTACCCTGACTGTAGAGAGCAGGTGCTACTTAACTGCTATGGGTTGTAAATGATGGAAGATGGGCCCACTGTTGCCAGATCTTTCCATTTTTAAAGAAAAACTAGAAAATCTGGATTTTTATGTGAAATTCCTTGATTTTTAAAAGTTGGCTTCTCAAATGAGAAGCCAACTTTGTTTTTAAACAAAACAAAACAAAAACCCAAAGTGTAGGCCAAAAGCATCCAGGCCAAACAAAACACATCTGTGGGTTGGGTTTATCCCAAGAGCTGCATGTGTGTGACTTTTGATCTAGAAATTCTAGCAGTAAAACAATTATGTTCAAGCTTAAAAATGTGTTATATGCCAACTTTCTTGTTCTGGCAACTGAACTGGCAGGGACCCCTTTTACAAACATAGAACTACTGGAAAAAAATATAACCTTCCTCTTACTCCAAATTAAAAATACAGAGTCAAGCTCAAAGAAAAGATAGGGAAATTGTCATTATCAGAAAAGAACAGGGAACATAAACCCATGAAACTAAGCTTCAGATGGTGGCAAAACTGTGCAGAGGGCACTGAGACTGGGCCAGGATTTGGGGTACTGAGGGCTGGTGGTTTTTTTATGCCCATGTAACAGCTATATAGGTTCAGGATTTGTGGCCTTGGTCCCATGTGAGACAGGAAGTGGAGACTGAGATCTTGCATAAAATGAATCCTTCAAAGGGCTTCCTAATCATTAAAAAAGAAAGAAAGAAAGAAAAAGAGAGAGAGAGAGAGAAAGAAAGAAAAAAAAAGAAAGAAAGAAAAGAAAAGACTAGAAAAACTCTGTCCGGTGGCTGAAAGAAGGGGCAAGAAATCTTGCTATCTTTCCTAGGTTCTAAGTGGGGGTAAAAGCATATCTTCTATGAGAAACTGAATCCCAAAGCCTGTTCCTGAGACAGGTATAAGTTTTCAAATTTCATTTCCTATGTATGGAAACCATAAACTTAGAAATTAACATAAAAATTGATCTAGGAACCATAGAATCCCAAGAGCCCTGAAAAAATGAAAATCAGGGTCACATTCATTGCTGAGGGCATATGAGACTCTTGCAGAAATGAATAACCCTCCCCCACAAAATGAACTTTAACTAAAAACATTAGAAACACAAAAAGTTAATCCATGAAGGATAATCAACAGAGACAATAACTTGGAGAATTAGTACCCCAAGATGCAGAAATAATAGAACAATCTGTGTGAGATTAAATAGGTATACATAAAATGACTAAAGAGCCAATGGGAGAATTTGAAACTATTGTGTGGGAAAAAAAGAACAGATCAATTTAGAAGCCACTAAATAGGGCTTTTGGTAATGATAACTGTATTTATTGAAACTGGAATGGGATAAATAGTATATTGAACACAACTGAAGAGAGAATTATTGAAATATAAAATAGATCTGAGGGGGAGGAGCTTCAAGATGGCGGAAGAGTAAGACATGGAGATCACCTTCCTCCCCACAAATACATCAGAAATACACCTACATGTGGAACAACTCCTGCAGAACACCTACTGAATGCTGCAGAGGACCTCAGACCTCCCAAAAGGCAATAAACTCCCCACGTACCTGGGTAGGGCAAAAGAAAAAAAGAAAAAAGAGATACAAAAGAATAGGAATGGGACCTGCACCAGTGGGAGGGAGCTGTGAAGGAGGAAAGGTTTCCACACACTAGGAAGCCCCTTCATGGGCAGAGACTGCGGGTGGCGGAGAGGGGAAGCTCTGGAGCCATGGAGGACAGCGCAGCCACAGGGGTGCGGAGGGCAAAGTGGAGAGATTTCCACACAGAGGATTGGTGCGGACCAGCACTCACCAGCCCGAGAGGCTCACCTTCCGGGGCGGGGGTTGGGGGGGCTGGGAGCTGAGGCTTGGGCTTCGGAGGTAATCACAGATTGCCAACAAACACATGAAAGGATGCTCAACATCACTAGTCATTAGAGAAATGCAAATCAAAACTACAATGAGGTATCACCTCACACCAGTCACAATGGCCATCATCAAAAAATCTACAAACAATAAATGCTGGAGAGGGTGTGGAGAAAAGGGAATGCTTTTGCATTGTTGGTGGGAATGTAAATTGATACAGCCACTATGGAGAACAGTATGGAGGTTCCTTAAAAAACTAAAAATAGAAGTACCATATGACCCAGCAATCCCACTACTGGGCATATACCCTGAGAAAACCATAATTCAAAAAGACATGTACCACGATGTTCATTGCAGCACGATTTATAATAGCCAGGACATGGAAGAAACCTAAGTTGACCATCGACTGATGAATGGATAAAGAAGATGTGGCACATACATACAATGGAATATTACTAAGCCATAAAAAATGAAATTGACTTATTTGTAGTGAGGTGGATGGACCTAGAGTCTGTCATATAGAGTGAAGTAAGTCAGAAAGAGAGAAACAAATACCATGTGCTAACACATATATATGGAAACTAAAAAAAAGAAAAAATGGTTCTGAAGAACCTAGGGACAGGACAGGAATAAAGATACAGATGTAGAGAATGGACTTAAGGACACGGGGAAGGGGGAAGGGTAAGCTGGGACGAAGTGAGAGAGTGGCATGGACATATATACACTACCAAATGTAAAATCGATAGCTAATGGGAAGCTGCTACATAGCACAGGGAGATCAGCTCAGTACTTCGTGACCACCGAGAGGGGTGGGATAGGGAGGGTGGGAGGGAGACGCAGAGGGAGGAGATATGGGGATATGTGTATATGTATGGCTGATTCACTTTGTTATAAAGCAGAAACTAACACACCATTTTAGAGCAATTGTACTCCAATAAAGATGTTAAAAAAACAAACAAACAGAAAACCAAAGTAGTTCTAGAAGTTGTAGACACTGTAATAAGGCAAGAAAAAGAAATTAAAGGCATACAAATTGGAAAGGAAGAAATAAAACTGTTCTGATTTCCAAATGACATGTTTGTCTATGTAGAAGATCTCAAGGAATCTACCACAAACAAACAACTCCTAGAACTAATTAGTGAGTTTAAGAAGATGGCAGAATACAAGACCAAAACACAGAAAAATGCTTATATTTCTAATAATTAATGTGCAGAAACCAAAATTAAAAACACAATACCGTTTATAATCACTCAACAAAAATGAAATACTTATACACTTTAAAAAACATGTATAATATTTGTGTACTGAAAATTACACAATGCTGGTGAAAGAAATAAAGACCTACATAAATGGAGAGAAATACCATGTCCATGGATTGGAAGGAAGACTCAATATAATAAAGATGCCATTTCTCTCCAAATTGATCTGTAGTTTTAATGTAGTTCCCATTAAAATCTCAACATTTTTTTTTGTAGACATAGATAAGCTTACCCTAAAATTTATATGGAAAGACACAAAATTCATATGGAAACATAGCTAAAACAATGGAAAAGAAGTCTAAAATGAGAGTAATCACTCTGCCTGATATTAAGGCTTACTACAGGCCTTCCTCAGTATCCCTGGGGGATTGGTTTCAGGACCCTTCATGGATACCAAAATCTGTGGATGCTTAAGCACCTTATATAAAATGGCATAGTATTTACATATAAACTATGCACATCCTCCCATATACTTCAAATCATCTCCAGATTACTTTTAATACCTAATGCATTGTAAATACTACATATTTGCTGGTGCATGGCAAATTCAAGTTTTGCTTTTTGGAACTCTCTGGAATTAAAAATATACTTTTGATCCACAGTTGGTTGAATCTCCAATGTTAAACCCAGGGGTATGGAGGACTGACTGTATATAATTACAGTAATAAGACAGTGTTATATTACCAGAGAGATAAACACATTGATCAATGGAACATACTAGAGAACCCAGAAATAAACCCTATTACTATATGACCCAGCATATTGGGTATTTATCTCAGAGAAATAAAAATCTTCACAAAAACACCTGTTCATGAATATTCATAACAGGTTTGTTTGTAAGAGCTGGAAACAACCCAGATGTCCTTCAACAGGTAAATGGTTAAACAAACTGTGTATTACTCAACAATAAAAGGAACCTATTGATACATGCAACAACTTGGATGAATCTCCAGGGAATTGCACTGAGTGAGAAAAGCCAATTCCCAAAGGTTATACATTGTAGGATTCCATTTAAATAATATTCTTCAAATGAAAACATTTTTGCAATGGAGAACAGATTAGTGGTTGAGAGTATAGGGATGGGTTGGGAGGGAGGGGAAGGGAGGTGGATGTGATTTTAAAATGACAATATGAGGGATCCTTATGGTGATGGAACTATTCAGTATCTTGAATGTGGTGGTAGGTACACAAACCTATACATGTTATAAAACCGTGTAGAACTAGACACACACACACACACACACACACACACAAGTATACGTAATGGTGGGGAAATCTGAATGAGATCAGTAGATGTCCATATCCCACTTGTAATACTGTATTATAGTTTCATGAAATATTTCTATTGGGGGAAACAGAGTAAAGGGTATACAAAGTCTCTCAGTATTATTTCTTGCAACTTCATGTAGATCTACAATTATTTCAAAAATTTTTCAATTTACAAAAACTATTTCATATACAGTAAAAAAGTAATATTGAACCTCAACATTATGACCATTGCAAAACTTGTTTTATTGTTTCTTGTGGGAAATGTATTGCTCACAGAATAACACCTATTGAATGACTCATTTAAAACAAAACATAATTACACAAAAAGATTGAAAATATGTAGATGCAGAAAAGTTATATGAGGCAAATACTAATCAAAATAAAACTGGCATAGCAATATTAATATCAGTCAAAATAATCTTCATTATGGATGAACATTATTATAGATAAAGAAGGTATTTAATGATGAAAGAAGCAATTTAGCTGGAACATTTAACAGTCCTTAACTTGTCTTATTTAACCAGCATAGCCTTGAACAATATGAAGGAAAAATTAAAAATAAAGGAGAAGATGACAGTTCACAGGCTTAGTTCTCAAGGTTGTTTAGAACACTTTTCTCGGTAGCAGAGACACTAAGGAGCCAAAAACATTTGTAAGTAGAATATTTGAACAACATATGTAGCACCCTTCAACCATCAATTTTGGAAACTGACGCACATTATTTCAAGGTTATAAGGAATATTTATAAAAACGATCACGTAGTGGGCTACAAAGCAAGGCTCAAAACAACAAAGAATTGATACCTTGGAGCATGGGCCACCATCCATGGCCAGAAGGCCAAATCCAGCCTGCCATCTGTTTTTGCAAATAAAATGTTATTGGAACACAGCCATACCCATTCATTTACACAGTGTCTACGGGTGCTTTCACACTATAATAGCAGAGTTGGGTGGTTGCAATAGTGAATATATTAACCACAAAACTTAAAATATTTACTATCTGGCTTTTTACAGAAAACGTTTGCTGACCTGTGCCTTGGAGAATAGGTCCTTGGAACACAAAGCAATGTTAGACATCAATAACACACACAGAGAGACAAATGTTTAGAAATTAAAAATCACACCTCTAAATAATCCAAGGATCAAAGAACAAAGTCCAAATGGAACTTACAGAATATATCAAAGTCTAACATTGAAATGTACATGTCAAAAGATGGGATGCAGGCAAAGAGGAACTCAGAGAAATTTTAGTATTAAAATGGTAATATTAGAATGTAAGAAAGATTGAAAATTAATGTGCCAAACATTCAACTCAAGAAGCTAGAAAAGGATGGCCGATTGATTTGTTACAAAGGTGCCAAGACAATTCCATGGGGGAAAAACTAGTCTTTTCATCAAACGATGCTAGTACAACTGGATATTGCATAAAAAAGAATGAAATTAGACCCCTACCTCACACCATATACAAAAATTAACTCAAAATGATTGAAGAGCTAAATACAAGAGCAAAAAGTATAGAACTAAACATAGATATAAATCATTATGAGTTTGGATTAAGCTGTACAGGTACACCTCAGAAATATTGTAGGTTCGGTTCCAGACTACGGCAATAAAATGAATATGGCAATAAAGTGAGTTGCACAAATTTTTTGGTTTCTCACTGCATATAAAAGTTATGTTTACAATATATGGTAGTTTATTAAGTGTGCAAAAGCATTATGTCTGAAAAAATAATGTACATACCTTAATTTAAAAATACTGCTAAAAAATGTTAACCATCACCTGACAATTCAGGGTTGCCAAAAACCTTCAATTTGTAAAAAACACACAATAAAGTGAAGCACAATTAAACAAGGTATGCCTGTAATTTATTATATATGATACAAAAAGGCAACAAGAAAATGCATAGATTAGACTTCATCAAAATTAAAAACTTTTGTGCTTCAAAGGACAGTATCATAAAAATGAAAAGACAATCTATAGAATCGAAGAAAATATTTGCAGATCATATATCTGATAAGGGTCTGGTATCCAGAATATATAAAGAATAATTATAACAACAATAAAAAACAACACAATTAAGAAATGGACAAAAGATTTGAATAGACATTTCTCCAAAGAAGATATACGAATGACTAGTAAGCACACGAAGAGACATTCAACACCATTAGTCATTAGGGAAATGTAAATCAGAACCACAATGAGATGCCACCCGCTTCACACCCATTAGGATGGCTATAATCAAAAAGATTGATGATAACAAGTGTTGACGAGGATGTGGAGACACTGGAACCCTGATGCTTTGCTGGTGGGAATGTAAAATGATGCAGCTCCTTTGGAAAATAGTCTGATAGTCCTCTAAAAGGTTAAACATAGAATTACTATATGCCCCAACAATTCCACTCTTTGGCAAATACCCAAGAGAACTGAAAATATATGTCCACACAAAGTAAATGACATCATGACTCTCTTTCAGACGGCAAGGAGAATGCTATGCTTCCACAGAGCCCTGGGACCTTGCATGCTGGAGCTGAGACCTTCTCTCCCCGGGTCCGAAGAGCTACAACCTCAAGGACAGAGAGGATATGGCCGGGAGGGGTCATCCCCTATGTCATTGGAGGGAACTTCACCGGTCAGTAGCTCCAAATGAGGCCTGGTTTGGGGCTGGGTGATTTGTCTTCCTAGGTGGGCAAAGTCCTCCCAGGAAGGACTTAGGTGAGATGGAACAGACGCCGGAGCCATAGCAGTCCCCCTGCTGAAGCTCCCTCTTCCTCACAGGGTCTAGTGCTGTCGACCTGAGGAAACTGCAGTCTCTGTTGGTGCTATGTCCTCAAAAGTGGTCACCTGGTCCCTGAGGCTTCATGCAGGGGGTGACCCTGGTGGAGTCCCCGCCCTCCTTCCTGACAGCATCCATGCCCTCGGTTCCGTTGCACTCCCATGGCATTAACCCAGGGCCACCAGTGCCAGATCCTTAATTAGGTGCTGGTGATAAAAATATGACTAAGATGTCATCCTGCTCTCAAGGGGCCCTCAGCCCTAATAAGAGAGAGAGAGATGTGTTCCTAAAGAATTAAAATGTGGGAATTGTCATCAGCTACTAACTTTTGCTCCTTGGTGTCTTAACCATGTTCTTTCAGACCTGGTGTGCTTTTCTGGCCAAAGATTTATATAATCTTCTTCCAAATTAACTAATTTTATATAGAGAACTTTGTTTACACAGAGATATTTGTTATTAGTAGGATTGCCATTTTGGTGAGTAATTGCTCTATAAACAATTTTAACTAAAAGTGTCAAGACGTCACTTGACACTTGGATGGCTAAGTTACTCTTTCTTCTATATGTATGTTTTGGGGGGACATTATGACACCACACCTGCATCTTCTACACTATGATGGGAGCCTCCCAATGGTTCGTTGGTTTGTTTTTTGCAACAAAGTGTTTCTAGAATTCAGACCCAATCCCCAACCATCCTGTGTACTTCCCAAACAACTATTTTTCTAGATCCTTCTCATTGCTTCTAGCAAAATCAAAATACAGTAGTAGTATTTATTTCAGATTGATAGATTTTGAAAAGAATACTTATTGACTAGATGAAACTATCAGCCTAGAGTTTACAGCTACTTTATTCTTGCTCCCAATTTACTTATTGCTTTTCCAATTTCTAATCAGGGAAATATGAAGAAAGGTTCAGAGGAAGTATGAAATTCATCTGTTTTCAAAGGACTTGCAGAAAATTAGGCTCAAGGATCCCCCAGCAAGACTAAGTGAGAGAGTGGCATGGACATATATACACTACCAAATGTAAAATAGATAGCTAGTGGGAAGCAGCCTCGTAGCACAGGGAGATCAACTCGGTGCTTTGTGTCCACCTAGAGGGGTGGGAAAGGGAGGGTAGGAGGGAGACATAAGAGGGAGGAGATATGGGGATATATGTATATGTATAGCTGATTCACTTTGTTATACTGCAGAAACTAACACACCATTGTAAAGCAATATACTCCAATAAAGATGTTAAAAAATGAATGATACAACAGGATTATTATATTTGACAAAAAAGGAACCCCCAGCAAACACTGAACCCCAATGCAAAAGTAGCATGAATGTACATGCAAATAGAATTTATAGAGCATATGGGAATACCGTCCTATAGGTATAAAATAGAATGAAGGGGTGGAATGCAGTGCTGGTGATTTACTTCAAGAGCCTAAAATTGCCAAATTGAATAACCTGAGTAACATTTTTTAAAATTTAGAAAAGTACTTTCAATACAAAGGAAAAGTTGGGAAGCTGGGGACATTTTGAAAAATCTATTTTTACCCTCTCCCCCAATTCACAAACTCCTACTCTCAACGTTTTGGTAATTCAGGAAAGTTATATTGTATTCTTAGCTAGGGAAATCCTTAGTCCTAGTTCATATTTATTCTGGGTCACCCAAATGAGCTTTTTTTGATCATTAGAACATGCTTTGTTGTCAGCCAGCATCTAAGGAAGGTATGGACCTGTCATTTCAGGAAGCCAGAGAGCCATTTTTAAGCAGGCCATGAGACACTGGGAAAAGCACACCTGTGTGACCTTCATAGAGAGGACGGATGAAGAAAGCTTTATTGTGTTCAGTTACAGAACCTGTGGGTAAGTGAAAGCAAGTTCACCTCAGTGGAATCTGAGGCAGACAAGTCAGATGGCTCATGAGTCTTGAATTTTCTCTCTAAAACAAAGTGTTTCCAATATGCTGTAATATATAGAAGCCCAGCATTTGTCAGAAACTCTTCTTGCCCTCAATGAACTCACAATCCAGGGACAAAGTAGGTAGGTCAAGAGGAAGACTCCAGAATGACAAGGTGTCTGTATCTCCTGTCATGGGAGCAGTTGAAGGAATTGGGAGTGTTTCATACAAAGTGGTTCTGAACCACCTTGGGGCCAGTGATTCCACTGAGAATCTGATGAAGCTATGGGCTCCCTCATTATGGATGTACATATATGCAAAATTCTTCATGTAATTTTGTGGGCTCCATGGGCTTACAGACTTCCTCCAGAAAACATAACAAATAATAAGATGACTGGATTATGACTATCTGTTATGCCAATAAATGTAAGTGTGATATACTCTCCTATTGAAAGGAAAAGTTTCCCATATTAGTTCAAAAACTTAAACCCAACTACATGCTGTATACATGAGATGACTGCTGAAGAACATGATCCAGAATGGTTTAAAAGTAAAAGGTAAGAAGGCATACAGGCAAATACCAACAAAAATAAAGCTGGGGTCACAATTCTAGTTGTAGACAGGCTTTTTTGTTGTTGTTGTTTTTTAAGTCAGAAAGTACTAAAAAAAAAAATGGTGAGACACTTTATAATGAGAAAGAATTCAAACTACGGTGAGAATATAACAGTCATAAATCTTTATGCACCAAATAGCATAGCATTAAGAGTCATAAAACAAGCCCCAGGGGTTTCAAGGGTAAACTGAGAGAAACACCAGCAGCAGAGGACTTTATTTCATGTCTGTGAACCCAAGTAGATCAATGTCAAGTTGACCAAAAAATAAGTAGAGATTTGTAGAGGACTGGAAGAATATAATCAGTAGAGTTGATCCTATGGATCAGATTCTATAACCTGACAACACATGTTTTAAATGCCTACTGAATGTTTATAGACATTGCCCATCTGTTAAGTATTAAGAACACCTCAATGGGCTTCCCTGGTGGCGCGGTGGTTGAGAGTCCGCCTGCCGATGCAGGGGACACGGGTTCGTGCCCTGGTCTGGGAAGATCCCACATGCTGTGGAACGGCTGGGCCCGTGAGCCATGGCCGCTGAGCCTGCGCGTCCGGAGCCTCTGCTCTGCACCGGGAGAGGTCACAACGCTGAGAGGCCCGCGTACCGGGAAAAAAAAAAAAAAAAAAAGAAAAGAACACCTCAATGAATTCTAAAAGGCAGAGATAACATTAAAATATTCTCTGATTGCAAAGCAGTGAAACTGGACATAACATAATAACAACCAAAGATAGAATAAATACGCCTGCATTACCTGGTAAGTTAAAAGTTCCCTTTTTTACAACTCTTAGGTCATAAAGAAATCTGGATTAAAATGATAAGAAGTCTAGATAATGAAAGCCCTACAATTCAAAATTGAAGAGATCTGGGTAAAGCTATGTCCATAAGAAAATCCACAGCCTCAGATATCCACATCACTAAGAATGACAATGAAATATTCAATTCAAAGACATAAGCAAATAAATACATAAAACCCACCACTACGACAAAACAAACCTAATGAGAGCAGAAGAAAATGGACAAGGTAACACATTATAGGACTGATAAATTGAAGAGTAAATTCTTTGAATAAACAAACAAACAACTGTAGACAAACTACTTACTCGTTAGTCTAAGACAAAAAAGTGACAATGCAGAAATATACAAAATCAGACATGCAAAAGGGGGAAATAACCACAGATTCAGCAGAATCATAAAAGAGTACTTTATAAAACTCTAAGGCAAGAAATGTGGAAATCTGGATAATGTGAATGACTTCAAGGTAAATATAAAGGGCTGGCACAGGCCAGTAACTGAAAGAAATCAGAAAATTGACAGAAAAACTTTCTCCCCCACGCCTCCAATCTAGAGTTTCACAGATGAATTCTTTCAAAACTTCAAGGAACAGATTATTCTGGTACTATTTAAGTTTTTTAGAGCATAAAAGAACACTTTCTTCCAATTTACTTTTAATGAAGTATCATGGCATTGCTACCCCCTAATGAAAAAGATGGCACCAAGGAAGAAAATTATAGACTCATCTAACTTATGAACAGCCATGAAAAATAGAATAGAAGAGTAGGCTGCCAAGAAGGTTTATCTAAGGAATACAAGACTAGCTCAACATTAGGAAATCTGTTTGCATTATTCAACATATTGATAGATCAAAGGAGATAAGCCATATTCATGTCTCAATAGATGTTAAAAAGGCATCTGCACATTTCGACATGCCTTTGTTGTTTTAAAAAAGTAGTCAAGGTAGTACAAGAAGAGATGTCAAGGATAGATCCTTGGCTTACACACACACACACACACACACACACACACACACACACACACACACACATATATATATCCCCAAAGCACATTTCATGTTTATCAGAGATAATTCTAGAAGCATTTCTGTTAGTCAGGAACAAGTCAAAGATGTTCATGATCACCACAATTATTTAACATTTTTTTCTGGAAATAATAGCTAATGTAATTTGACAAGAGAAAGAGATAAACACAATGAATATTGGCAGGAACAAGCCAGTGTTTGTATTGTTTGAAGTTAACGTAATGTGTGCCTAAAAAACTCAGAAAATCAATTGAAGAACTATCAGAAACAAAAGGAGACCCTATTAAAGTGACTGATTACAAAATTAATAAACAGAAAATTAATTACTTTTCCTTTAATGAAATAATTTGATATACTTTCATAATGGAGAAAATCACAACTTTACTAGAAACATAGTAGATAATACATTTAAGAATGAACTTAACAAAAATGCAAGCATATGCCAGACTTATAGGAAGAAAATGCCAAACTCTAAAGAAACTTAGAAGAAAAAATGAAAAGGCACACCATTTCCTAATATGGAAATGCCCAACATAGTAAAGATGTCAGGACTTCCTAAAATAACCTATAAATTCATGCCATTCTGATTTGTATGTATATGTGGGTATGTGTATACATGTATTTTAAGAACTTGAACAAATGGTATTAGAATTTTTCATGTAGAAATAACAGAGAGAGAGAGAGCGAAACCAAACAATAGTGACAGGGACAGAGATAGGGGAGTGTTTGGTGTTCTATCCCAACATATAGGATATTAAAATGCAAATGAAGATAATAACAATTAAAACCATTTGGAACTCAATAAAAATAGATAATATGGAACAAAAGAGTTTAAAATGAATATGTTTATACACAAATTTAGGTAGCATTTTAAATGAGTGAGAGAAAGATGGATTAGTCAGTTGGGATATTTGAACATTGGGATAATTAAATAGCTCATTGTGAAAAAAATAAAGCTGGAATCCTACCTCACTTCTTTTTTTAAAAATATTTATTTTTTAATTTATTTATTTTTGGCTGCGTTTGGTCTTCGTTGCTGCACACAGGCTTTCTCTAGTTGCGGCAAGCAGGGGCTACTCTTCGTGTGGTGCACGGGCTTCTCATTGCAGTGGCTTCTCTTGTTGTGGAGCATGGGCTCTAGGTGTGCAGGCTTCAGTAGTTGTGGCACGCAGGCTCAGTAGCTGTGGCTCGAGGTCTCTAGAGCACAGGCTCAGTAGTTGTGGCGCACAGGCTTAGTTGCTCCGTGGCATGTGGGATCTTCCTGGACCAAGGCTCGAACCCGTGTCCCCTGCGTTGGCAGGCAGACTCTTAACCACTGCGCCACCAGGGAAGCCCTACCTCACTTCTTATACCAAAAATTATTCTAGCTGGATCAAAGATATAAACATTTTGAAAAGAAAAAGAAACAAAAATTTGAAAAGTATTAGAAGGAAGCAAGAGTGTATTTTACTTATAATCTTGGAATGCAGATGGCCTTTCTAAACAGAACATAAGAACATAAAGAAATTACATTAAAATTTTATATGACAAAAACAACACAAAAAACAAAGTTAAATAAGAAATAACTAAGCAAGAAAAATATTTGTAACACGTCTGATAGTCAAAGACTTGATCCCATAATGTACAAAGCATTCTTACAAATCAGTAATAAAAAGATGAACAACCGCCCCAAAATTGGGGGAAGATGTGATCTCACAGTTCACAAGAAAAAAATATAAATGTCACATAAAACATGAAAAACTATCCAACTTCAGTACAGTGAAATACCACTTTTCACCTATCAAATTGACAAAGATAGTTTGGCAAAACCAGTGCTGTCCCAGTTGTGGGGAAACAGGGCTTTTTAATATACTTTTAGTGGGCATATAAAGAGACACAACATTTTGGGATTGCAGTTTGATAGTATCTATCAAAATATCAAATGCACATACTCTTTCTTCTATTAATTCCACTGCTAGGAATTTACCCTACCACAAAGGAGAGAGACCCTAATGGTTTCTTTGTTTTGCATTTTGTTGTTTGTTTGCTTTGTCTCCCTCTCCCCTGAGGCTTTGTTTAAATAGCAAAAACTGGAGTCAGCCTAAATGTACATTAATAGGAGACTGATTAAATAAATTTTAATACTATGTTGCTTTGAAAAAAATTAGATAAGTCTACATGTGCTGTTATAAGAAGATCTATAAATTATGGAGGAAAAAAGGCAAGATGAAGGACAATGTACATGGTGTATTTTGTAATTAAAAGAATATATGTACATAGATGTATTACATATTTTGGAATAGCATTTAAGAAACTGTTAACAGTGGTTATCTTCGGAGCCTTAATACTTAAATCTTTTGTAACATGGGCGTGTATTTTTTAAACGTTTTGTAGAAGTTATTTGAGTGGTGGGATTATGGGCCATTTTAATTTATTTTTTATACTTTTCTATATTAGGAATAATGAATATATATTTAAAAAAATAACTGTGCCCAGAAGGGGAGTCATCTCTAAGGCTTCTCTGGTAATAGTATCAAGACTCATGCTTTACAGAAACCATTGTCTCCTCCTTGTCATCAGAGATGGTCCAGCGGAGATTCGGGGGTGGGGGAAGTTAGTTGCTTTTTTCCTTGAAGAGAGGCCATATCTTTCTTCAGATTCTCAAGGGAATCCATGACCACCATAAAGGTCAAGAACCATTTTGGGAGGGAATTTCTGCGTTGAGAGGGAAGTTAGACAATGAGATCATTTTCAGCTCTCAAGTCTGTGTTTCTTTTAGACACACACACACACACACACACACACACACACACACACCCCCAAGGGAGGGGTGTTAGACTCTTGCTATTCCCTGATCTGCTGACCTGGGTATTTCTGCAACTGTCCAGCTGTTGTTCCTATGTTGGGCGCCGAGGTGGAGGCCCACAGGCCATATCCATTGGGAAAAACTGTGACAAGTTTGGGATTGTGGCGCATGAGCTGGGCCACGTGGTCGGGTTCTGGCATGAACACACCCGGCCAGACAGAGACCAGCACGTCACCATCATCAGAGAGAACATCCAGCCAGGTAAGGAGTCTGTATGGAGCCTGGAAGACACCGGTCAGGCAGGTGGCATCCATGGGGTCAGGAAGGAGTAAAGGGGGGGGGGGGGGCGGGGAGCAGACAACACTCGTTTATAAGTATGGAGGCCTTTGTCACCAGCACTGTCCATCGGTGGCCCTTCCTGGGAGGTCATCTGCCAGAGCTTATAGGAGAGAGCAGAAGTGAAATAGCTTTCCACGTTGTAAAGGAATCCAATTCCATTTCCTAACAGGAACAGAATCTACCAGAACACTGTTGCAGCATCAAACCTGATAAGCCAGAAAAAGAGTTCTCCCGGTTGCTTTTCTAAGTCTCATTTTTGCTGGTGTAGGCAACATATTTTTGAAACTGAAATATAATTAAGATACAGTACACATAAAAAGAGTATTCCTGCCTATCCCAAGGCAGATAGTGTCTAGGTTTCTTAAAAATACCTCCTCCTGTGAAACAGTTTTATACATAAATTCATACTGAACATGAAAGTAGCTGGTTGAATAATATAGTTGCCTTAAAAATGCTTTTGAGAGCCTGAATTGTGAATGTGGGGTTGAAGTTAACTCGGATTTGTTTTCTTTTGTTCTGTCAATAGCAAGATTAGAGATTTAAAAACAATTTTTTTTTTGAGCAATCAGACTGATAATTAACCTGTCTACTAACTGAGTTTAGGAGTTTTGTTTTTGTTTTTTGCGGTACGCGGACCTCTCACCGCTGTGGCCTCTCCCGTTGCGGAGCACAGGCTCCAGACGCACAGGCTCAGCGGCCATGGCTCACGGGCCCAGCCGCTCCGCGGCATGTGGGATCTTCCCAGACCGGGGCACGAACCCGCGTCCCCTGCATCGGCAGGAGGACTCTCAACCACTGCGCCACCAGGGAAGCCCGAGATTAGGAGTTTTGAGTGGCATTTTGGGAGGGATGTTGTGTGGTGGGGTGCGACCACATAGTGCTGTTCTGTTTCAAATTTCCAATCTGTTAAAAACAACAAGAACCACCACCAAACCTGTCATTTGTCTGATTGGGCTAACAGAGCTCTCGGAAGTTGCTATGGGTCCTCCTTCTCCCTCCTGTGCCTCCTTTCAGGTGCCTGCCTTGGTTTTCAAAGGCCTTAACAGAGTGTTATGTCACAGGTCAGGAGTATAATTTCTTAAAAATGGAAGCTGGGGAAGTGAGCTCTCTGGGAGAGATGTACGACTTTGACAGCATCATGCACTACGCCCGGAACACCTTCTCCAGGTCGGAATCTATGGTTATGCCTCGTCTGTGTTGTAATGTGCCTGCCGCAGGCTTGGGTCGGATTCCCGGAGGTCTGCAGAGAGAGCGGGTCTCTGCATGTCCCTAGCACAGTTGGCGTGTCTGTCCTTGAAATACAGTGGCCTCTGGGCTGCAGTGAAATATAATCGAATCAGGTTCCTGCTAATAAGATTGAATCCCATTGTGAAGCTGGTGTTTCATCATGCCCTCGTCACAAACAGCAAACTAGAAAAGGGAAATTATCAAGAGGTTAGCCGGGATAATAACTTAGAGGCTCTGTATAAAATTTCCAGTCGGGGGGTGGGTATCTTCTAAAGTATGTCCTTGATGTAAGCATGGTGACACTAACCAGTTCTCCTAGAGGCAGTGTGGTTTGTTGGAACCTAGACTGTGTCAGAGCTGGGAGGGTGGTAAATCATGGGTTCATTTTAGAAGAAAATGAGGCTCCGGCCAGCTGGTGGGCACGCAGGTAGCTGGGATTAGAGTGAGAACAAAACTCCAGGTCTCCTGCCTGCTGGCTGTGCATGATGGTAGCTGTTTTCCTCAAGCGTGGTCACACCAGTTATGTACAGCTGGCGTCAGCAGGATCTGTTTTGATGAGTTCGTGCTGTGCTGGACCCAGTGTTAAGTATTTTCTGTATTGCCCTTGCTTCTAGATCATATAAGCGTTTTGTATATAGAAGTTTTCCCCCGCTAGTCCCAGTTTTGTAGGTCTTTCCACTCTTGACTTAAAGGATACACAGTGCGAGTATTCTCTCTTGGCATTTTTCCCCCAGTCTCTTCTTAAAACCAGCTTGTTTGCTCTTTATTTATTTAATCATTAAAAAAGATTTGAGGTGATTCCCGATATATACAAGAAGAAAAACTAGGTGAGAAAACTTGGGGGTAGGGGAGGGAAATATAAGGGTAGATGGCTAAGTTGAAGCCTAGCATCAATTTGGTATTCAGAATATATGCCCTAAAGTCATGTACCCTTTGTTGGGGTTGGCAGAAAACCCTGCCCTGTGCTTCCTAGCAAGTCATAGCAAAGAGGGAAACAATCCATTTCATGAGTCTCTGTGTCCATGAAGATCAAAGGAAACCATTAGGTCAGGAGACATAGTGCTCTTGAGAGTGGAAGGAAGACTATTTACGCAGGCTGATTGGCTCTTGGGTACGGCTGCTGAAAGCACCCTGTTGATGAGGTCATAGAACCGTGGGAGACATCCTCCAACCCTCAGCATCCCACGTTCCACGGGGGCACTGTGCTCTGGCCACACAGCTCAGTTAGTTAGGATGGCCATCCTGCACCCAGGCAGGGGCTCTCCAGAACTCTAATGGGAGGAGTTTGGCCAAAGTCGGCATCTTTGAACACCTGGCATGGGAGTGACCTACCCTGTTTTCTTTACTCTTCTTCTCGCTCTTTATCAGAAGACACAGAAGGCAATGTGATGTGGTGACGAGACCACTGAACTGAGAGTCAAAGGCTGGATTCTAGCCCTCGTTCTCTCCTGTGTACCTTGCTGCTGAAGGAGGTCCAGACAGTAATTAGGGGCAGCTGTGGGTAGGGTCAAATCGCCACCTCCCTGGGCCTCAGTTCCCTCATGAGAGAGTTGGACCAGATGTTCCCTGAGCCCCTTCCAGCTCGAACATTTCAGGTTGTAATTTCTTAACGAGAATGGGTGAGGGATTGACAGATATGATCACACTCATTGCCGTATTGGAAATCCGAGGCTTCCTCTTCCACACTGGGAAACTGAGACTTTGAGGGACCTACCCTGGGGGTGTGAGAGTCAGGGTAAGTGGTCCCTCTGCAGATGTCAGAGGTGGGATGCTTGGGTGTGGAGGTGGGACTGATTCAGGTTTGGGAAATGGTTTAGGGAATAGCCAGCTCACGTCGCATCGGCCCCAGGGGTTGCAGGCGGCTAAGTAGAGCCAGAGTATTGATTTTTTCAGGGAATCAAGGTCAAGTTGGTCCAGGTGAGAAGCTTGCACCTTGGGTCTTGTTTTTATAGCTGTCTAAACTCTTCATATTGCTTTATACCTTATCTATCAATTATTCTTATAAATGTATTTATTAATATTTATCTGTTGCATTCTCCTCTCCCTCACTGGACTGAGATCTTTGAGGACAGAGACTATCTCATTCTCTTCTAATCCCCAGCACCCAACCCAGCGCCTGGCACAGAGTAGCTGTTCAATAAATATTTGTCAAATGAATAAATTAATGAATGAGTCGAAGGAGACAGGAGATCCGCAGTGCTGGGGACTAGGTGAGGGAAGGAATGTCCATCATCTCATTGCAGTGCTTTCCACATGCAGTTACAGTGGTCACTTCATTAAGAAGAATCTACACGTTTCTATTATGTAGGAAATTTTGGATAAATTACTACAAATGGGATGTAGAAACTGCATTGCCTTCTCCATGCCTGCGACATGCCAGTAACTGTGCAAAGCTCTGAAGCCAGAGGCCAAGGCAAGAGTGCAGACAGACTATCTTCTGGCACCAGCATTTCTTTTCTTGTCTTTCAAGAAAAAAAATTCTTTTATTTTTTTTTCTGATTTCTCACCCATAATGCCATCCCTTTTGCCCCTCAGGAGATAACCGTTTTAACACCGTTGTCAGCATGAAGGATTTTATCAGCACAGAGCAATGGAAACCCATGGACCAAACCCATGAAATAACAGTTCCCCATCAGAAGTCCACCTAGAAGGGAGATTGGCAAGGGAGCAGCACGTGTGTGTGATGGGTGGCTAGTTAGGAGAGGAGCAGCTCCCCTGAAGGTGTCAAAGGGCGGCAGAAGTCCCCTTCTGCTCACATGATGTTATCTATTGTTGTACAACAATCTACCCCCAAACTTAACAGCTCATAAAAACTTATTTTTTATGACATTGTGGGTCATTCTGATTCATTCTTCTCTGGTCTTGCCTGGGATTGCTCCCACAGCAATACTCATTAAGACTCTTAAGACCTAGGCTTTAGGATGTGCGTGATATCACCTCTGTCACATTCTGTTGGCCAGAGCAAGGCTCAGGACCAGCCCAGATTCAAGTGATGAAGAAAGAGATTCTACCTCTTAATGGGAGGAGTTGCAACTTCGTGTTGCAGAGGGATACGGATGTTAGGAGGCACAGACTTGTTATTTTAACAATCCACCTCAGCTACCTTCACACCCCTGCCCCAGAGTTGAGAATGATTTTGGCAAATCTATTTTGTAGCATTGTCCCCTATGCCAATTTTCTGCATGGATTTTCAGAAAACGACTTTGTTCATTGGGGGCATTTATCAATGGAGTCTTTAACTGGGTGCTTTTTGTAAGATTTTCCCTCTCCCTAGTTCCATGTCATTACTCTTGGTCACATATCCCCTGGAGCTAGCCTGCACATTGTCTTTGATTCTGTAAAAGAGTAGAAAATGGCCTATAGAACATTTGCTCATCTCAGTGGCAAATGCTATTCCTGCTGACGGGAAACCCAATCTTCGTGTGTCTTTACGATTGTCCTTCCAACTTTATTCCCTCTAGTTTATTGCAGTCCCTCCCTCCTCCCCATGGTTGGACCCGGGCTGTGGGGAGTGATGTCTTTGGAGGTTTTGTTGGGCAAGGGTCCAGGAGATTAGGAAACAGTTCTCTGGTACAGGGGCTTCTTTGTTTGGAGAACTCAGAGCTGACAGTTTTATTCCCTAAGGGCATCTGCCAAACCCTTTCTTAGTTTAGCAGAATGTCAATGCTAAGAGTGTCCTACATAAAAGGGGGGGATGTAATTGCAGCGGTTTATATAGGGATGTCTCCTGTAGTAAACATCTTCCACAGCCCACCGCTGTGCTGGCAGCTCAGGGACGTGCAAGGGAGGGAGTCTCAGCTCGCAGAGCTGTCTGAGTGTGAGCCCAGGTTGTTCCTCCTGCTTTGGTTTCAGAGGTTTCCAAGCTTCCTAACTCTACCACGTACCTAACAGACATTAAGACCTGTTTCTTGGGTGGTGGGAAACACTAGCTGGAGGGAGGTAGATGCTAGGAGGCAGGTTCCAGGCCTGCCTGCGTCCAGTTCACGGCTGGCTCCCCATCACTAGCTTTGTACTCGGGTGAGTCCCTTAGGCTCCGCAGGCTTGGTTTTCTCACCTGTAGAGAGGACCCCTAATAAATGGCACCTGCTTCCTAGGGTGTTTATGGGGATTAAATGAGATGGTGCATTTAAAGGGTCCAGGCCGGGCCTGGCACATAGGAAGGTCTTGTGAACGCACAGCGGGTGTGAGCACACACTCTCCACACAGCAGGCTGCTGCCTGAGTTGCCTACACTGTGTGGGCTTCCACGTGGTCATTTAGCCTGAGTTGCCAAGAGATTGTACTGAGCCTTGCATTTCATGCAGCAAAATGTCTTTCTCCAGGAGGATCAAGAAAACGATTACAAGTGAACACATTTTATGTTAGGGCAGAAGTACCCATTTTTAAGATTCCTATGTGATTGAGTTTAGAATTTTATGTAGAGTTATCACTTGTGGTTTCAAACTTGGTGAGGTCACTGAGGGAGACCGAAGATTCCACAGAAGTTTCTCTGAAGGACCCAGAGATGAGGCGATGGGAATTAGAGAGAGACAGGCCAGGTGGTTAAATGCTGGGGAGAGCGGTGCTGAAGAGGACATCGGCAGGCAATCTAGGCTCTGGTGTGCTAATATAGGAAAGAAATGAGCTTGAAATCTGATTTAGGGGAAATATATCTACACAAACAAAAAGGAGGAACTAGGGATAATATATATTTTCCAAAGTAGTGCAGAATTTAGGGAAAAGGAAATGTTTGAGAGAGAAAGAGAAGAAAAAGGAAAGAGCAGCTAATAACTAGGTAACAAGCATTTTTGCATTTCCTTTTGAGTATAAATAATTATTTTGCAAAATCTTTTGATGCCAGTGTCCTATCTTGGCTGCGTAAATTAATTCAAGAAGCATTTTTTGAGTTGGCTACGCTTTGGTCCCTGAGGGCATAGAGATGGAGGACCCAGCCTCTCTGCTGAAGAAACTTATTGTTTAGCAGAAAAGACAATCATCATCACCCCCAAAAAGACAATACAGTATGATAAGAAGAATCATATCGTATTAGGCGAATAAGGCCCAGAGGAAGGAGTGGTTCACTCAGGATGGGAGGGATAGAAAGGGCTTGGGAAGACTTTTAAGAGGGAAAGCCATCTGATGGTGTTTTGGAGAATGAACAGGAGTTTGGTAGTGGTCAAGAAGATGGGGGATGGGCAGCCTTGGCAGAGGACAGCTTGTTTAAGGGCATTTTTGGGGCTGGCAGGAGTACTAGCTTGCTTATGATAACGAGTGAGGTGGAGGTGTCAGGAGAGAAAGGCAGAAGCCAGCGAGCCACAGGCCTGGAGATCCAGGTGGTGATTGGAAGTCGGCGAAGGCCCGTAAGCAGAGCGGGTACATGCCTGTCCTTACATTTCAGGATGATCACGTTGCAGCATGGTGGAGGGTAGAGCAGAGGTGGCAGAGTCTACAGGGGGGAGGCCAGAGAGTTCAGGAAGGAGATGCTGATTGCTAAACCAGTGGTCTGGAATGAGGAGGAAGGCATAGATTCAAGGGATGTGTAGAGGGTGCCATGGACAGGCCCTGGTTCCCAGTTTTGACAAGGCAGTGTGAGGAAGAAGACAGAGCCGAGGGCAGCTTCAGATTCAGTCTCAGGAGACAGGTTCGTGGAAGGAGCAGGAGGACGGAATGCATTAGGTTTTGAATGAGTTGCATATAAGAGCTCCATAGGACAGCGCAGTGGAGGGGTCACCAGACTTCTGTCTTAGCAGATGGTTCTAGAGCTGGAATCAGAGAATCAGCTGTCAGCCTGTAAGTGTCAGTTAAAACCCAGGGAAGCAAGTGGAGCAAGAGAGAGGAGAGAGGAGAGAAGAGGGGGAGGGCGGAACCCTAGGGATAGCACTCCTGGGAAGCAGAAGAAGGAGAGATCCTAACTTACGGTCAGAGAGAGCAGTGCCTGGGAACCAGGGAAAAGAGAGTCCAAGAGAGGAGGGGCCAGCAAAGGGGCGGTGCTGCCGAGAGGGCAGGTGAGCATTGGCAAGGGGCCATCTGACTTGTCAGTTGGTCGGGGACTGGGGACCATTGCTGGCGTGGTCAGATCGCAGTTGGATTGTGGAGTGAAGGAGAGGTAGGCAGCCAGAGAATGGAGACAACTCTTTCCAGAAACTTGGTTAAGAAGGGACAGAAAGGAATAGGGTGGTGACTGGAGAAGGTGTCCTTTCAAGGGAAGGCCCTACCCTCCAGGAGAGGTCCCAGGTTGGGGGTCTGGAAGCAGAGTGGGAAGATCAGGCAGGGGGTAAACCACACCCACCAAATGGAGGCGTGAATAGAGCCAGTACCCAGCCAGGCATCCTGGTGGACATTCATCTGCTTTGCCCCTTTTAGGTTTCACTCCCACTGGGGCAGAATGAGATGTGAAAGTTAGAAGGGGCTGCCATGACCATCTAGGCCAATCTCTTACTGTTCAGAGGGGTGAACTGAGGCTCAGGGAGGGAAGGGACTTGTCCGAGGCAAGTGAGGCCTTACAGGTGGCAGTGAGGCCTTACACAGAAATCTCTAGGCCAGAGCTCTCTTGACTACCTCCTGTTCTTTGCATTCATCCCGTTTTCCATCTGATTATCCCTCTTGCCAGCTAAGGCCCCCAAACTCTGAACTGCTTTATTCACCAACTCATCAACGAGCGCTTGCTGACCAGCCCCTGAGAACCTCACGCTGTACTGGTTCCCAAGCTTTCTCTGGAGCCTCTCCAAGACTTACCCATGTTGGGAGCTGCCCGTCGCACAACTCCAGAGGGCGCCACTCACACAGTTGTCTCTCTGAATGGTGCTCCTTGCAGCTGTGCAGTGGGGGGCCCTGGGGCCTGGACCTGTCAGGGCCTTTGTGGAGATGCTCGGTACACTTCAGTAAGGAAGCCCTCAGGGCCACTGGGCTAGGGCATAGTTTTAAACTTGGCAGAGTCGTTTTCCCATTGGAAAGGGAGCCGGCAGCTGAAGAAATGGAACGCTAACATGCCAGCACAAGGGGAGGCAACGTCATGAGTCATGTCAGCCTGGGGCGAGCAGGCCAGGGGGTAGGAATGTTCTTGGGGTTATGGGCAAAGAAATGAGGACTCTAAATCCCCACGCGGACAACCTGACAGCCTTGACTTTTCGTTCTCCTTTCTCGCTCTCTCCTTTCTTCCTGTAGAGGAGTTTTCTTAGACACCATCCTCCCCCGTCGAGACGACAGTGGCATCAGGCCAACCATTGGCCAGCGTGTGCGGCTCAGTCAGGGAGACATAGCTCAAGCCAGGAAGCTGTACAAATGCCCAGGTAACTGTGAATCGCAGGGGTTCCAGGGCCTCCATAGCACCATGGAGACAACTCAACTCAACCACCACAGGCAAACATCCCTGGTGCTGGGAAGACTCCTTGGGGGACAAGAAAAGTCTCCCCCTTGGCAGTTGTCATTCCTGGTGTGCTGAGGTGCTGGACAGTGCAGAAAGCCCAGCGGTGGAGGGACTGCAGGTGGTGAAGCAAACAATAGGTCTTAGAGCCCACAGCTTAACTTGTGGGAAGCTTTGGAATTCTCCGGCAAAGCCCTGACGTTCAGAAGAGGAAGAGGCGTAGTGGTGCAGTAGTGAACGGCAGTCCAATGCGGTGTGCCTCCCACCGCATTGAGGGAGGCATTGAGAGAGGGGTAAAAGCACTCTCCTTTCTATGGGAGTAGGGGCTGTGGGTTTGGTAAAACAAGAACCCCAGGTTTTGCAGAAAGGCAAAGAGTGAAGGAGAATGCTTTTGAAAGGGTAGAAGCCAGCTTCCCAAACACTGGAAGGCAGAGGGCATCTCAGTGCTGTAAATGAGATCATTTCTATGGTCTTGGGCTCTCCTAGCCATCCAGGGTGCTAGTCAGTGACCAGTATTCTGCCACTGGAGACGGGATGGTACACTGGATCCAAGCAGATGTCTGCTTCTCTGCCAGTTCAAAACCCCCGCCCCTTGACTTTGCCCTCTTTGCTTCCATCTCGTTGGCTTCAGCATTGTCACCCCCGCCCCCCTTGCCTCCCAGTGGGGAGCTCACGTTGGCCCCTTTAAGCTGCTGAGCTTCAATGTAAAGCGCTCCTTTACAGCAGCCAAGTTTTTACCAGTGATGGGTGAGAAGGCGATTTGGTGGTCTGCGGGGGAAGAAAGAAATTCCATTACCAAAAGGTCCAGCAACCTTTTCCAAACTCCCAGACCAAACACGTGGTTCGATCATGGGACAGAATATTTGGAATAGGGACCATCTTAGAAAATTGGACTCTCAGCCTTTTTTCAAACGACACTGCTGGCAGCACACGCTCACTCACAAAGCGACAACCATACTCGACCCCTAAAGGACCGCAGTGCTGGCACTGCTTCCCTCCAGGCCACCGTTCTGGGAGACCCCCCGATGATCTGTGCCCTGCACCTGCACAGAAAAGGTCTCTGGCTTCCCCAGCTTGTGTGCAAAGGACGGGGTGCTCAAAGGACCGTGTGGGACTGCTCCATCATGACACTCTGGGAAATAAGCCCATCCAGCTATTAGTCATCTGGGGGCATGTTAGGGCTGAAATACAGGATGCACATATCATATAGGCTTGCTGAATGGAAAGAGGAACCTTATAGTGTTCCCTGGGAAATGCCATAGTATTTATTTAGTTATAATGTATATGCTTCTTACTTCCCAAAAGGATTGGAAGCAGCTGGTAAATACCATGGAGCCATACAGTAATGTATATGTTCTTGCAGGACGTTGATGATTATTCTAAAATAATTTCCATGGAACCCTTGGGGGTGTTCACTGCTGGGCATAATCCTCACGATGCCTGGCAGTTGTTCGGTAACATGATATTGAAGCCCCAATATCCAGGATTTCCTGAGGCCGATATGATGATTATTCTAAAATAATTTCCATGGAACCCTTGGGGGTGTTCACTGCTGGGCATAATCCTCACGATGCCTGGCAGTTGTTCGGTCACATGATATTGAAGCCCCAATATCCAGGATTTCCTGAGGCCGATATGGGCCATTCTCCAGCTCTTCCTTCCTGCAGCTCCAAAAACTGCATCTTCAAATAGTTTCAAGTAGTAACTGAAAGCAAAGGTGGTTGCCGCACAGAGGCTGAATTGCATGTAGGAAAAGAAGTGTAAGGAAGTGTGTTTCCCACACTTCGGAGGTGGCCCCACGAAAGGAGGGTCACTCAGCAAACCAATGTACCTGTCTTTGGGGTCTGAATCCCTAGAGAGGATACAAAAGCTGCAGCTTCCAAGCTTACGCATAGAGATACCTTTTCTTTTGAGGACAAATTAGGGGAAGTATTTTTCACATACATGGGACTAGGTTCTAGACTCCAGGCAACCCTCCAACATTCAAGGGCAGAATAGCCTACTCTAGAATATTCCAGCTTCCTGTGCTTCTGGTCATTTTCCTCTGTTTTCTTGACTATTCCGTAGCTCTTTCAGAGGTGGGTAGCAGAAAAAGAAGAGACAAGATTCCAACTAACAGCTGAAATAAATTTCAAAGCATTTTCTTTTTGCTCCATGTGCTTGCACGTTTGTATTCTCTCTGCCACAGATATTATTCGCAGTAATTATAACGGCCACTATGTAGGGGGGAACTCACAGTGTGCTGAGCACTGCACGGAGCCATTTCATGTAATGCAGATGGTTTCTTTAACCCTCTAGGTAGGTCCCACCCATTTCACAGAAAAGAAAACTGAGGCCCAGCAAGGCTGGGATATTTGCCCACCACCAAACAGCTGGCTAGAGAGCTGAGATTCAAACCTCTAGGTTGTACTCAATCCTGAGAGGCTCAGAAGAAACCCCTGGGGTGTTACTTTTTGGCCCCCAGGCCCGATTTTTGCTTTTATTTGACACGTATTTGCTTTTATTTTATTGACATTTTGCCAGAAAAATGTCAATCTGCCTGACATGCTTTTTGCCAAGGCGTTCTGAGAGCTTTGGCTGGTAAAGGGGTGAATTTGCTCAGCAGCCCTGTCCAGGGGGCTGCGTGGGCGGGGAGTGTGTGCACATGCCTGGATCACACGTGTTGTTTTGCTTGTGCAGCATGTGGGGAGACCCTGCAGGACACGACGGGAAACTTTTCCGCACCCGGTTTCCCGAATGGCTACCCTTCTTATTCCCACTGTGTCTGGAGGATATCGGTCACTCCAGGGGAAAAGGTAGGTATGAAACCACCTCAGGAAATGACAGCGCATTCTTCGAGTTGGGTGAGGCATGAGGAACTAGTATTTTTATTAATAGTAATAATAATAGCTGTTACGTTATGAGCACCTACTATGTGCCAGTCACCGGGCGAGTTTGCTTAACGTTCATGATTTCTGGACTTTCCCACCAGCCTCCCCCATACAAATGGAGGCGTATGTACTAAATGTCTACAGGGGTTATAAATCAAGCTCACAGTATGTAAAACAAAGTAGGTGCCACCCTCCTCCCTTGATAAATACACCATCAGGATGCCCTGGAAGGCGAGGATCCAATTTAGAATTTCTTGACACCTCGGAGCGCTGTTCTGGAAGATGGCACTACAGGGAGAGCTAGCCCCCAACCACGGCTGGCCCCTCTTCCTCTTCCCTGCCCCAGCTCCATCTAGGAGCACCCAGGGCAACCCGCAGCCCACAATCCCAAGCACCCTCCGCTCCTACCTTGCAAACAGCTGTTTCTTGACTCCCTCTCCAGTGGAGGTGGACTGGCCAGGTGTGCTGTCCACCCTCGGGAGGATGGATCCAGGGCAGAGGTCCTTGTACACCTGGAAGTGACCTCAGGGCTATTTGGGCAGGGAATTCCAAGGTCCTGGGCTCCTGAGGTGCAGTCTAGGAGCTGGGAAAACTCTGTATAGGCAATTCCTTTGGTTCTGAAGATTCCATGACCCTCTAAACTTGAGCCCAGCTCAGGGGTCTCTTTTGCCCTGGTCCAGGGGTGGTATATTCTTAACCTTTCTGCAGGGTTCATCTCCTTATATCCGTTATTTGAACAAGGAATCCGGGGCCCAGACATTTTTTAAATTGCCCACATTCAGAGGAAGATATAGAACTGGGAACTGGGGCTTCTGCGCCTCGAAGCTTGTATTTTTCCCTACACTTCACTACAAACCCAAGGGTTCTTCGTGTTGTCTCAACCTAGATGCAGCTACCTTTGCATCTCTGCCCCTCGGGTCTGTCTCCCTGCAGTCATACCTGTCGTGGCTTGTCTCACAGGATCATGACTGCTGGCTATTTGGCCGTCCCCTTTCTAGACCCTAAGCTCACTGAGTGCAGACATGGTTCACCTCAGCACCCAACACAACCCGTGGCACAGAGTCATACAATAAGTATTATTTGTTGAATGGATGTGTAGATGGATGAGCGGCTGAATGGGCGTGCAGTGGGAGGTGTTGGATTTTCAGGTGCCTGTAGCCAATCTTCAGATATTCCTAATTCATCACTATAAAAAAAGTGTCCACTTAAATGTTGAGTTAAATATACTGTGATAACTAGAGAGAAACAGTGGCTTAGACCACTGTGAGCATTTTCTGCAGGCTGGGCGCTATTCTCAGCATATCGTGCGGAGTCTCTCATTTAATCCTCACAACAGCTTCATGTGATTGGCGCTATTACCACATCACTTTGCAGTTAAGGAAATGGACTCGCTTAAGGCTACTCAGTTTGTTGTATTGGGATTTGACCCCAGGCAATTTGACTCTGAGAGCCTGAATGCTTAACTATCATCCTAAATTATTCCACAAAGGGGACAGGCTGATAGACACTTGAACATGCATTCATGCACACAGACTCACATGCATACATACACACACACACGCACACACACGACAGCCACACGCACACATCCTTCCTCTGGCTCTAAGCATTTATGACCGTGTGGTTGTCATCGTGAGCCTGAGAAACTTCAGACCCGTCTGCCTTGGGCAGATGAGGTCCCTGTGCCTGCAGGAGGCATCCATGGGAGGGAAGAAGGAGGAGGGGGAGGAAGGGATCTGGCGATCCCTAAATTGTTGAATTGCCCTGAATAGCAGGGGCTCTGTGATCTGTTTGAACTGCATGAGATTCACCAAGCCTTAATCATTATTGCTGACTGGGGGCAGGGAGAATATATCATTGACATTCCAGCACCAATTATTTCAACTTCTGCTTCACCCACGCAGCCTTCCCCAGAGCTGCTGGTCATCAGCAAACTTGACTGATTTGAGTTTCACCTCTTGTTCATCACCTCTTCCCCTATGGTCTTTATGGTTCACTAACATACTTAAATAATGAGCCTGAATAATTATCCGTTCATTCAGATCCTGAACGTGTTACCAAAGAAGTTGTAATAACATTTCCTTTCTGAAATTTTAAAAAGCAAAGGCTAAAGAATTATATTGCAACCAGGTAGCAAGGGTTACCGAGCCCTTCCACCCGAATTCTAGCACCGTAGGAGAGACGAAAGTAATCTAAGTACAACCCCTGTCTTCAAGAGACTTAGAGTTTAGTTGGGGTCCTCCCTTCACCCCTAGGGAGTCTCATTTAATTGAAGGGGGGGCATTTGCTTGGCACTGGTATCTTTTTAACTTCTGAGGTGATTCTAATCCACAAGCAGGTTGAAAGAAAAGTGACATCACACACACACACACACACACACACACACACACACTACAACACAGCAGGTAAGCTGGCCAGTTATTTTCTGGTACTGACTTCATCCCCTAGGAGATCACAGGGCTTTGTGGAAGACGGTGCTCCTTGTCCTGAGACCTGAACAAGGGAGCTGGTGGACACACTCAAGATGGGCAGCCTGTGTGAAGAGCACTTTGTGTGTCCAGTTCATGGTGCATGAAGTGTACGTTCAGTGTGACTTGATGTTTTAAATCGCCATTCATCAAGTGTCTGTTATGTGCCAGGCGTAGCACTACACACGCCAGGTACAGTTTCTCGTGCAGTCCCCTCAACAGCCCAATGGTGTGCATGTTTCTTTCCAGACAAGGAAGCTAAAGGCCCAAGAGGACAAGTATTTTCCCAAGAGTCCAGAGCCAGGAAGGGTAGAGCTGGGAGGAAATCTAGATCTGCCTGCCTCTAAAATGCCTGCTCTAGAGTCACTCTAAGATAGGGAGGGAGGAGTTCCAAAGAGGGACAGATCATGTCCATCTGGGAAATCAGGGAAGGACTCAAGGGGGAGGGAGGGGCCCCCTATCCAGGCATGGGAGGGTCTCATTAGCATGGATATATCAGGGTGCACCGGAAATAAGGTCACATGGGATGGGTGCTGGAGGCTCTGGAAAGTAATCAGAGCTTAATTTATGAGATGGGGGCATAGGGAGCTGCTGAAGTTTTCTGAGCACAGGAGGGATCCGGTAAACATGAGCTGTAAGTGCAAGATTGATCCAGGAGACCTAGTGTGCAGAATGGATGGGGGCACAGCAGGGAGGGGTTCTGGAATCATCTCAGCAGGAACAACGCAGGCAAGGCTGTTGAAGGGGCAGCGAGACTGACCTGGAGCAGGAACTCAGACATCTCAAAGGAAGAAAGTCCATCAGCCCTGGGATAAACAATAGAGGACAAGGAGAGCTAACCCCAAGGTACAGCACCTCAGTGATGGGGACGAGGGTGTCACCTACAGACAGGGAAGCTGGGAGGACAGTGCTTTCTTTTGAGGTGTCCTTACAGTTAATGGGGAGCGGGGAGGACAGGAGCCAGCCAAGGGGAGAGAACAGTGGACAGAGTGTGGTGGAAACCAGAGAGGAGAGGTTCAAAGCAGAGGGGCCAGAGAACAAGGACAAAGAACTAAGTCCTTTCGATGTGGCCGGGAGGGCACTGCAAACTTTGACCCGCAGCCCTCCAGCCTAAGGGGTTTACTTAGAGACAGTGGGACCCGGGGCTGTAAGAATAGAAAAGAAAGTGGCCAGCGGAGGGAGGAGAGTGAAGACACTAGAAAAAGATGAACTGCCCGATAGCAAGGTTCCCGCGCCCCCCCCCCCCACCCCCGAGTGGGAAAAGCCGTAGATAGGGTCAGAGGTGCAGGAGCTGGGGCAGGGCGCTTCAGGGGACTCTGGAGAGCGAAAGGGCTGAGAGATGGCGGGCAAGGTACACGCACCTTGCACGCCGAGGACGGGCAGGGAGCCCACTTGGGAGCTGCAGCCAGACAATCCCGGGCACGTTGCATGGCGGCGCTTGAAGGGGGTGAAGGGAGAGGGCAAACCTGACCTCGGTCTGGGCCGTCTGAGTTGGAAGGGGTGCAAGTCTGTAGGGCCCCCCCTCCCCCTCCGCTGCTTGTGGGCAGGGGCACCACTGAATGGCCTCAAGTGTGTCCAGAGGGACTGGAAACCTTCCTTCCCAGTCCCTCGGAACCCCCCTCCCCAGCCTTCACTCCTCCTCACCTCTTCTGCCCCCTCGTCCCAGACACGCGCACGATGACCCTGCTGGATACACGGCGCGGCTCCCCAGACATCTCCTTGCTCTGCTCGTGTCAGTCCCTTGCATCAAAAATTCTGTCTGGCCCTCCTTCTCTGGCCCCTGGACCCCTATTCTCCTTAGGTTAAATGCCACCTCCTCCGAGAAGCCTTCTCCAGATTTTCCTGGGCAGAATCTAGTTCTCCTTCCTTGGGGCTCCAGAATGCCTTTCTGTCCATCCCTTTCTTCTCAGCATTTATTCCATAGTGTCCTAATTGGCTTGGCACATCTGCCCTTCCCTCATTCTCTGAGATCCTTAAAGGCAAGTACTCTGTCTTACCGATCTTTCTGTCTTGACTGGCCAACACAGACTGGCACACAGTAGGTCAACTAACAATGGTGGAATGAATGAATAAATGAATGAACGGACTAACTGTAGGAAGGCTGTTAGACACACCACACCTCAGAAGAGTGAGGTCATGGCCAGGGGAACACTGATCACAGAGGTGCTCGGATGCACTCGGGTTCACCCCAAACCCTTTGGAATGATTGATGATGTTTTAAGATCTTTTCGTATCTCTAAACTCCATTGACCTCTTACCTCCTTCCAAATCCCCAGTCTCAGCGCATCCCGACCAGTCTTTTTTAATGCATCTTGCTTTCTATAAACCACCAAGTGACTTCAAAAGCCCAAGTTATTCCCCAGACAGAACCAAAGAACCCATCTCCTCTGTTTATTCCCCATCCTGTTTAAGGTTTATTATTGAATGTCATGAGGTTTCCTGTGAATGTGCTTTCGAGAGGACACTCCTACTGTGGTCTGAGAGCTGTGTATGCTAAAGGGTAACGTGAGAACACCGCTATGCCAGACGTATCTTCAAAACTCCTCAGGCTTGGCTGCCAAAACTCACTTTACGGTAACTCTTTGCAGATCGTCTTAAACTTCACATCCATGGATTTGTTTAAAAGCCGCCTGTGCTGGTACGACTACGTGGAGGTCCGGGATGGTTATTGGAGAAAAGCCCCCCTGTTGGGTGAGTTGACTTCAGAAAGCCTTAAGAGAGGAGTGCTCAGATGCTGTCTGCGATGCTGTTAATATCTGGAAGGGTCCATCCCGCCAGTCACAGGAAGCTCTCACGGGTCGGTGTCATTGTAAAACTCTGAACACTCCATTTGGCCGCACATGTTAAAAGCTTTTAAAACTGCGAATACTCTTTGGCCCAGCCGTTCCACTTCTTAGAATTTATCCTAGGGAACTAATTAAGGAAGTGTGCAAAGCTCTCGCTACAGGGATGTTCAGTGAAGCAGGACACATTGAAAACAATTTAAATATTCAACAGTAGGGTGTAGATGAATAAATTATAATACATCTTTTCAATGAAAAACTATCCAACCATTAAAAATAAAGTTGGAGGGAGCTATTTATTGATACAGAAAGGTGTTCATTGTACATTGCTACACAAAAGGTGTTGCAAAATAGGATATGCAACATGTAGGATTCCGTTTTAACAAAAATACACTTGTATATCGATGCAGGCGTTGCAAAACCAGATGCCTTCGGGTATAAGGTGTAAATGAGTGAGATGGGGCTGGTATAATAAAGTAAGAAGTGACAGGGAGTGTGGCAAACTGATCAGTAAATATCCCGACTCAAATTACCCAAAACAAAATTACTGAAAACATTGTGCAGGCTGGATTTGACTGGGAGAAACCATTTTGTGGTCTACAATATAAATATTAAGTAAAACAAGACATATAAATAAATAACACACAGTGGTTATTTCAGGATGATGGAGTATTTTTAAAAATTTATTCTGTTGTTGTTGTTCTTGGTTTAGCTATATTTTCTAATTTCTCTATGATGAGCATGTATTCTTTGGGGGAGGTGAACAGTGCTTGAACTCATCCATGAAAAGGCAGGTGGACCTTTGAGTGAGAGAAGGTAGGCAGGTGGCATAAAGAGAAAAGTCAGTTCACTCAGGGTTGGTCACCAGAGACAGATCTCTCAGGGTGACCAGGGAAGATTACCGTCATATAGAGGACCAGTGGCATCAGTGTTAGGACGACGGACATGGGGACTCGTTTGGCCCAGAAATGTCCACCATGGTGGAGCCAGAATGAGAAGCAGAGTCGCAAGGGGCCAGCTGGGAGGGTGTCCGCTGAGAGTGGGTTGTCCTCATTTTAATTTTTAGAGTGCTATTTGGGGTGGGCTTCTGAGTTGGACCAGCGTAAGTTCGCAGTGCAGACTTCGTCCCTGGCATGTCTTCACGTAGGCAGAAAAGCCATACTTGCTATGCTTCGAATGACCGGCCTGAGTGTGAGCTGCTATTAGGACAACTGACCAAAGATGGAGGCCGGAGAGAAGGGAGAGAGCTAAGGTGGGGAGTTTCACTGCCAGACTGAGCCCAGCTTCGTTTCAGATTCTGGGGTAGATCGGAAGAGACAGGGACAGAGGGTCTGGCTGGACCCAGCGGGGCCTGGCAGGTACTAAGCTTCTGTATGGACAAAGGGTCTCAGCCAGATCAGCTACCACTGGGAAAGGCACACAAGCCCACTCAGTCCAGAGGGCCATGAGTTTAAATTCCTAAAGGTACAAATAGATAGGAATTTGTAAAGAAGTTTTGATGAGCGCCCTTGCACTCTGAGAAAGGAAGCACAGGGTGGGGGGCAACCTCATGGTTTGGTTTGTATACTTCTGGATTATTTGGCTCTTTTACAAGAATGCATTCAGATATTATTTTATAATTAATAAAAGAAACTGTTTGGGAGGAGTTTCATGATAACATGGAATCTCGGGGACCTTAGAGTCACTTAATCCCATACCTTCATGAGAAAACTACACTCTCCAAGTGCAAACCAACTCGCTAAGGCCACACAGCCTGCTGGTGGCTGAGATCAGGTCAGAACTTAGGTGTCCAGCTGATGGGGCAAGGGGACTGCGGAATCTAGAAGGGGCTCCCCATAGGACTGCCATGATTCGTTGTTTATCTGAAATTCAAATTTAACTGGGCTTCCTGTATTTTTGTTTGCTAAATCTGGCAACCCTATACCCCCCAGGGAATGTGATAGACTTTAAAAAGCTCAGGAGGGGGAAGCTCTCTGTTCCTAAAGTTCCATGGAGAGGGCCAAGGCACGCTCCTGAAAATGGGCACAGGCAGAGGGATTTCCAGCTGTTCCTTGAACCTGAAACAAGAATTTTCTCACTACAGATCCTGGGAACTCTGATTACACGTTCATTGATTAGATGGAGCTTTTGCTGTTCGTCATTATCAATGATGGTTTTTTGTTTGGGTTTTTTTTTTGTTTTGCTTATATTTTACACACTTTTGCAGTGAGTGTGTGTATATGTACGTGAGAGTGTGTGGATGTGAGAGAGAGAGTGTGTGTGCGTGCGCGCGCGCCGAGTGTGCTGTAGCCAAGGCATGGCCCAGCGCCTGTAACCGTCATTCTTCAATTGCAGGAGTTCTCCTTTGCCAACTATTTGGCCTGCTCTGATGTTTCCAAATGCAGTTGTTAGTGAACTTTTGTGTTTGGAACAAGTGCATTGTGTGGGCCGAGCTGGTCCCTGGGAGGGGTCAGTGCCATGAAATCTGCCGGGAGGAGGCAGATCAATGCCCCTTTGGCAGGAGAGAGAGCGGATTAGGGCGGATTGTGAAAGTATGCATCTTGCTCTGAAAAACTGTGCATCGCATATTTTCCCAGGGCAGTGTGTGAAAATCCAGGCATAATGGACGCATAACTTTTTATGAATGAACCCTTTATGACTCCCCATGGAGTCCACTTGTAGTGTCCTCATCTGCATTTCCTCTTCTTGATATCCTTATTAAACTCCTCCTCCAAAGGCAGGAACCGGATTTCAGTTTAGGAATCTGACACCTTTTCTCTAGTCCATTTTCTCTCCAGCCTGCTAGTCTCCTTGGGAGAAGGGTGTTTGGGGCCCAGCTTTTCACATAGTGATTAAAGGGAAATGTAAGTAGATTGAGAACATTTCACGGCTGCTTAAAGATAGCAGATTGTTTTTTTCAGTTTCGGGGGTCACTGAGGAGATTGCACCTAAAGAGGGGAGGAAGGTGGCTGCATACAGAACGCATCCAGTAATCTGAAACACTGGCCTGTTAATTGGATTCCCCTCCCTTATTTCTGCTAGAGGAATTACTCTAACAATGCACTCTTGTAGGCAGAACGGTCCTCGGGCATTCTGTCCCACCACAACGCACACAAAAGCTTTTCTTCCGCCTTCCCTGAAGTGGGGAGGGAAGTTCAGAAAGGCCAGGCTGGCCAATCAGTGTCGCGTGGCTCCTCTACTAAGGGCTCTCTGGGCAGGGGCGGCCCCCCAAGTGAGCAGAACCGATGGCATGAATCAAACTGGCCAGCCTGGTATTGACACAAGTTTGCTTTATGGTTTTGAGTCTTTGATCTTCATTCCTATGTGTCTGTTTCCAAATTGGGAAATGGGAATAGTGATTATATTCCAGACAGCAGATTTGATGTCTGCTGATCCAAAAAAGGCGCAGTGTTCAGAACTGCACCTCAAACAGAGGAGTTCCTTTGGATGGTGGTGGCGGTGATGGTGATGATGATGAAGAGCGTGAGACTGATGATGAAGGTCAAGATCTCAGGCTGCCAAGGTTCAAATCCTGCTGCCACTTACAATCCTGAGTGTAACTCACACTGAGTGTAACTCAGCTCAGATTCTCCAAAGCTCAGTTTTTTCAGAAATGAGATTAATAATAGCACCTATTTCAGAAGGTAGTAGGGAGGCAAATAGGAAATCCATGTAAAGTGTGTAGGACAGCGTCTGGCATAGTCTGCTTCAATTCCAAAGGGAGCTTTTGTCAGAACCATTACAGTGAAGGTGAGAATCTGGAGACATCAGTCCAGGGACAATGTAGACAGTTCTACTTAAGAATTACAAGGTGATCTGGGGAGACGTTGCTTAGACATAATTTGTAATTTATTCTACCAAGTCTAGCTCTGCCAAGGCAGTAAAACACACCTGAGCCAGTAATTCCTGTCTCTTCCGGGGTACGGAGCAGAGGTGGGTGGTCCTGTGGCCCTGGGGTGCGTGGTTTCTTAGGCAGCAAGGTGGTGGAAGTCCCTCTCTCTTTTGAAAACTTCCCCAGCGGCTGTGACAGCTGGGGTTTTAAAAGGAGAAATTTGGACTTGAAACTCGGTTTGGCTAAGAGAGTTCCTTTTGTGAACCGGCATTGCCTCACTGCTGTTCAGCGGCTCCATCTTCTCACTCGTGAGCAATACTTCCCCAGGCTTACATGCTGTCTTCCAAGAACTAATTGATACTAATTGGCCATGCCCGAGGAACCGTTATTGGAAGTGTATAGACTTCTGATGGATTTTTCCTTGCCCAATTCTCAACAGCAGTTTTAGCTCATCTCCCTTAATATTAAGCTCCCCAAATCCGGAAGGCTACAGGCAGCCAGAATCAGAAGGAAATGGAAGATTAGCAACCTCTACCCCTGTGTCTCCCCAAAGAATGTCGACCACAGTTGGCCCCTAGGAAGTGTCTGTAGTGGCATTTATTACTCCCCCAGTCTCATCCCCCCGTCCCAGTTCTCAGAAGGGCAGAGCAGGGGAGCAGCGTTACAGCTTCAAGCGGTCGATCCAGTGGCTAACACAGTGCTGGCCGTAAGAGGATACCCACTAAACATCTGTCAAATGGACCTGAAAACATTTTTTGGAGATAAAATTCATGCACCATAATACATCTCATCATTAGCGCATGTAAGTCAGTGGTTTCAGTGTGCTCACAGAGCTGTACAGCCACCACAGTCTGAGAGCGTCCTCGTCATCCCCCAGAGAAAGCCCATACCCATTAACCGTCACTCCCCCAACCCCCGTGTTGAATGGATTCTTGAGTGACTCACACAGTCAGCGCTTGGTGGAGCCACGGACGCTTTCCGTTCCGAGAGACCTTGGCTGGTCTGTGTTGTGAGCTGATGGAGTATGACTCAGTCCATCTCCCACCCCACCCCCGTTCTTGCCCTGGCTGCCATCCTTATGTGGCATTGGAAATTATATGGCCAAGGATGACCATGCCCTGGGAAGGCCTGGCCTTCCCCCTTTTCCTCCATAAAGGGTCCAAATTTCACACAATGTACTCACGTGTTTAAGAAATACACATTTATTTGTATGTTCACTACCACAAGTTCAGTAGCAATTATGAGCCCCTTTCCATCAGGTAGTGGGAACCTAATTACAGTCAATTTGTGTTTTTTCCCGCAGGGTGCCAGTGGGGGGCACACTTTGTGCCAGGGCATGGTGTCTGGCACATTGCCATCCCAACTGGCATTGCTGGGATGTCCTCATCCCCCTCTTGTCTCCAGTCCTCTGTCCACCTAAGTGGCTGTGGTGCCTCCTCCTTGGCTCAGCCCTAGGCCAGTTCAGATTGGTACCAAGTCCACATCTCCCTAGAAGACGTTCTATGGGAGACGTGCTATGGCTCCCCAGGCCCTCTGGGCTATGGGAAAGTCGTTTCCATCCCCTCCCAGGAGTCCTGTTGCTGCCATCGTGTCCTGCTTTCCCTGAAGAACTCTGCATGCCAGTCTCCTGGCCTAATGTCTTACGAAAACACACAGACACTCCTGTTCTGACCCCAGATGGGACATGGGGAATCCAGGGTCTTGTTGCCCCTCCAGGCTGTGCCAGGGACTGCCCTGGGGGCACAGCTCTCTGCTTCTCCCAGCTCCTTAAACCTCCTTGGGGTCTCTATCAACCTTCTCCACCCAGGGCACAGGGTCCTTTCAGAGGTTCCATGGTGCCCTCTCCAATCCTCTCTCCCTCTAGGAGAGGATTGCTCCTCCATCCTAGGAATCTTTCTAAGACTACAAGGCAGGGGAAATATGCTCTTATTCACTGTGTATTTTCCCAAATCTTTGGTATTGTGGCCAGACTTGTGGAATTCAAAAGCCAAGAACTGATTTTGTCATATGTGTCCTCTGGCAACCCTTCCCCGAGACGAGGAAGGCATAAGGCATGCCCCCCACATAGAAGGGTGTATATGTAATAGAAATACCAGGGAGGACACTCATCACTCGCTCAGACCACCATCCCACCACTGGCCTTGCTGGGACGTCCTCATCCCCCTCAGCACCTCAACAAGACCCACTGGTAGGGGAGGGGGTGCCTGGGCCACACTCAGGGTATTTGGTTGATTGGCGTCTGAGACTCTCCTGAAGGAGGCATACAGGCCTGTGACTGTTTCCATCCCAGCTTTTAATCCTGTATGTGCTACAGGATGAGTTGCCCAATGAGGACTGCTCACCTTGAACCGCATTTGAAGCAACACTGCTCTCTCTCTGCCTGCACTGAGTCCCTCCGTCCTGTCTGCCAGCAGCCTGACCGTTCTTTTCCGCTTCCCAGGTAGGTTTTGTGGCGACAAAGTCCCGGAGCCGCTCATCTCCACAGACAGCCGGCTCTGGGTGGAATTCCGAAGCAGCAGCAACATCCTGGGCAAGGGCTTCTTCGCGATGTATGAAGGTTTGTTCATGACGAGAGGAGCCGCCAGCGTGGTTCCTGATGTGCCTCAGTCCTTCACATGCAGCTGGTGTCCCTTCCCACCCTTGCACGTGTGGCAGCTGCCCGAGCCCTGAGGGTGGGGCAGCACCGTCCCCTTCTCCCACCTTATGGAAGCTGAGAGGCTAGCTGGGCTCCCTTCAGGACAGGCGCCATCTACCTGTCACCACCCAGCGGGGATGGTGTTGTGTTGGGGGTTATAGAACACTTTGGAAATGAAAGCAGCCTCTGAATAGCTGTGTGAGTCTGAGCAAAGAATCCAAACCGCTCCGAGCTACATTTGTGAAAAGAGGGCTTTGGACAATGTCAAGGAATTTCCAGCTACATTTCTTGGAAGGGCCTCTGAGGCCATCATGGTGGTTGAGTTGAGGGAACCAATAGGTCTGGGCTCTAGGCAGCTGCCACCAGGGCAATTCTGCTTCTGTTTGTTCCATATATTGGGTTTCTCTGGCTAGTTACCCCTGTGCCCGCCCTCCACCCAAAGGAAAACACTAAATAGTTATTAAGGCCCCTTAGGGACTTAAATTGTAACTTTGGAGAGGCCAAAGCTTTGTTTTTATAAAGGAAATAGCGTGTGTGTGCGTGTGTACACATCACTCTGTACCAGAGACCTCCACCCTCTGTATCGGAATCACTGGGGAATCTCAAACCCCCGGTGATCACCCAGGCACAATTGATCAGAACTTCTTGGGATGTGGCCCTGGCTCCCATAGTTTGAAAAATCTCCCAGGTGATTTTGATGCACAGCAAAGGTAGAGAACCACTGCTCTATACAGTTATTTTCTTTATATGAGAAAAATTCAGAGTTGCAAACACATGAGATCATGCCTTTCTGGAGGCACAGTCTTGGTTGAATGGAAATGAAAATGTTGGCAAGTGGAGCCACCTAGTGGTGTACTTCCTTAGTAAGGGTCTGACCAGGGACCCCCCTTTCCTCCTGGCTCTTTTTCTAAAGCTACCTGTGGGGGAGACATTAACAAAGATGCCGGTCAGATTCAATCTCCAAACTACCCGGATGACTACAGACCTTCCAAGGAATGTGTTTGGAGGATTACGGTTTCGGAGGGATTTCACGTGGGGCTCACCTTCCAAGCTTTTGAGGTAAGTACTGCTGATCTTAGACATTGTGCTCTATAAAGATACGTTTCCATTTTTTTGGTTGAAAACAGGAACCTAAGAGGCCATTTCAAGTCCATGATGCATTTTGCCAGGACATCTGGTTATCCGAGCCTCTGCAGGCTTTGAAATCACATCTGCCTCCTTGCTGAAGGCTGCTGGAGAGGGTGGGGGAGTAATTGAAGCAGAAGTCGTCTAGAATGGGATCCCAGGGCGTTTTTGTTGAATCTTTCTTCCCTGTTTATCATGACTTAATCTCTTTGCAGCTTGATTCATCCTCGACTTGCACAAGTAGGAGACAGCTTGGAAAAGCCCAGGACACGTTTGGGTCCTTTTGTCTCTTGGTTAGATTTTCAAGAGTGATATTTAGGTTCCTTTCTTAAATTGAAAACCTTAAGGCCAAGCTGCTGTCTTTCACGTCGTCTCCGTTTCTCCGTTTAGATCGAAAGACACGACAGCTGTGCATACGACTACCTGGAAATCCGCGACGGCCCTGCGGAAGAGAGCGCCCTGATTGGCCACTTCTGTGGCTATGAGAAGCCAGAGGATGTAAAGTCCAGCTCCAACAGAATGTGGATGAAGTTTGTGTCTGATGGCTCTATCAATAAAGCAGGCTTTGCAGCCAATTTTTTCAAGGGTATGAATTAGCAGTTGTTTCCATTTTAGTCACAGGATGAAGTACTGCCCACCTGGGCTAAGAATCACAAAACCCATAGGGAACCTTAGCACCAAACAAGGCTTCCTGCAGTGAGGAGGCAGCAAGCCGTTTCAGAGCTGTGCGTAGATCCCCAGCGGAGTTCACGACTGACTGGGGAACAGGCTCAGCCTTGGCTTCTTTCTCTGTGGTAGAAAGTTGTGCCGCTGCACTTGGAAATTAGGTTTATGAGTTTCCAAGGTCAACTTCATGAACCTTAGTGAAACTGAGCATTGATAACAATACATATTTGTGTAGTCACTATCATTAATTGAGCACCTACTGTGTGCCAGGAACGGTGCAAGGTACTTGACTTACACTATGTCATTTAATTCCCAAAATAAACCTCTGAGTTGGGTTTAGATCATGCTTGATCAGGGTTGAGAAGGGCTGCTCAGGGTCACTCAGTTAAGTGGCAGATCAAGAATCTAAACACCGTCGGACTCCTAAGCTCAAACTCTTTCTAGAACATTGCCTTGCATGCCCTGATGTGGGCCAGAGAGGCAGCCCAGGTCTTCAGCTCCTGAAGCATCAGCTCCCAGTCTGCAAGCCTACCCTCAAGTGGGCAGAGCTGGGCAGGGGGCAGGGGGAGACTGAGATGGTGTGGCGCTCACAGGAAACAAACCTCGGTGCCACCTTAGGGACTGACTGCTCTGTAAGATCTTGGTAAAATCAGATGCAGAATGGCACGGGAAGACCAGCATTCCTGGCCCCAGCAGAGTGAGCTTCCTAAGACTTTTTTTTTTTTTTTAACATCTTTATTGGAGTATAATTGCTTTACAATGGTGTGTTAGTTTCTGCTTTATAACAAAGTGAATCAGTTATACATATACACATGTTCCCATATCTCTTCCCTCTTGCGTCTCCCTCCCTCCCTCCCTCCCTATCCCACCCCTCTAGGTGGTCACAAAGCCCCGAGCTGATCTCCCTGTGCCATGCGGCTGCTTCCCACTAGCTATCTATTTTACGTTTGGTAGTGCATATATGTCCATGCCACTCTCTCGCTTTGTCCCAGCTTACCCCTCCCCCTCCCCATATCCTCAAGTCCATTCTCTAGTAGGTCTGTGTCTTTATTCCCGTCTTACCCCTAGGTTCTTCATGACCTTTTTTTTCCCCCTTAGATTCCATATATGTGTTAGCATATGGTATTTGTTTTTCTCTTTCTGACTTACTTCACTCTGTATGACAGACTCTAGGTCCATCCTTAGACTCTTTTGAATAGATAGGTTTTCCTTCTCTGCTCTCAGAGCCCTGGAATTCCTCAGACCACATGCTAAGAGGAAATATCGGCTATTCCCCAATGCATTGTGACTGGGCGCCCACCATCACACCAGCAGCCACTGAATGGAGATATCCAATCTGCAACTGGTGGTCCCCAATCAGTGACCCCTTCCTCCCTCCTCTCCCAGGGCTCCTGGCTGTGCTAACCCAGAATTCCTGGTCCCTTCCTTCCTCTGTCTCCCCATCTGCCCCCTCTTTATCCCCTTCTCCCAGGTTTTAGGTGAGCAGATGGTGTCAGAAGAACCCACTTCAAGCTGTGTGACCCCGAGCAAGCATCCCTTTGTCCTTACTGAAGCCCCTGTTTTCCTCTCTGTAAAACAAGGAGAAGGAAATCTGCCCATTTTACCCAGCCAGCTGTGAAGCCCCAATGAAATGATGGCTGTGGAGACACTTCATAAGCTGAAAAGTACCACACAAGTGTGTGGGATTTTTTTTTTTTTTTTTTCTGCTTTGAGCCATCTGGGGACAGCAAACCCAAACAGAAACAGAGCAGAATCCTAATGCTCTGAATAATTGGAGACAAAGTTTAATTCTTTCCCAAAAGCAAAAACAAACAAAAAACCAAAAACCCAAGCCACATCAAGTGTATTTCAAACGCAGTTCGCCTAGTGGTTGTGGTGGGAAGAAGGACATGGGAGTCTTAGTAGAGATGCCTTAGTAGAAGTAGAGATGCACAGCCCTCGCCTCACCCTAGCCCAGACTGCACCTGCTGGGTGTCTCTCAGCCTGGGGAGACCCCCGTCTGACTTAGCGGCCGCGCTGGTTGGGTCGCCTACAGCAAGTTTATAAAACCTCTCTGAGCCCCAATCTCTCTACCTGTAGAAACAATGCTGCCAGGTTATTGCAGAGTTATTGTCAGGAGAAAATGAAATAGCATTACGTGAACACACATGGTGTCATGTTTAGTCCCATTAATTTTTTTTGCTAAGGAAGGGATCTCTGAAGTGGTTATTTTTCTCTCTGGGAAAAAATGATGCGACAACTTCTTCTTGCAGTTGCCGTGTGTCACTTTCTTATCGCTGCTGTAACCAGTGACCACAAATATGGTGGCTTAAAACAACACAAACTTATCATCTTACAGTTCTCGAGGTCAGATTCCCTTGCCTTTTCCAGCTTGTAGGGGAGGCGCCTGCACTCCTTGGCTGGTGGTGCCCTTTGGTCTTCAAGCAGCAAGGACAGCTGAGACCTTCTCGGGCTGCATCCCAGACCTCTGCCTCCATCATCACGTTTCCTTTTCTGACCCTGACTCTCCTCCTCCCACTTTCAGTTGTAAGGACCCTTGTGGTTACAGTGGGCCCACCCAGACGATCCAGGATAATCTTCCATTTCAAGAACCTGAAATCACATCTAATCACATCTGCAAAGTTCTTTTTGCCATGTAAGGGTAAGGTAACATCCCCAGGTTCCAGGACTATGATGTGGACGACTTTGGGAGACCTCATTTTACTTACCACATCACAAATAATCGTGAGGTTTTATTCTAATTCTGTTTATCCTAATTCTCCTGTCCTTCTCCTTCCCTGACTTCCACCCCCAGGTCCGTAAATTAGGTGTTGGGGCTTCTTTCCAGTAAGAGAACTGGTAACCAGTTGGCACTGGCCCACCCACATCTCATTCCTGGTTCTGCTGACTATCAGCATTGCAATCTTTGAGAGGACCAGCTAAAACTGGAGGTTAGGGTTCCCAGATTGAACAAATTTTTAAAAACCGTTTGCCCAGTTAAATTCAAAGTTCAGACAAAGAATGATCTTTTAGTATATGTACGTCCCAAATATCACATACTGTACTAAGAAATAATTGCTCATCTGAAATTCAACTTTAATGGAGCCTTCTGCTTTTTTTGTGGCAACCCTACTGGAGATGCCAGTCAGTGCAGTGGAGAGGGGTGTTTCTATCTGTGATGCTAAACCGGTTTGTAAGGGACTGAGTCTAGAACCTTGGCCTGCTCTGAGCAGCCATGATAACTAGCTCCGTTTTAGTGGTTAGAAAATGCCATCTTCTCCCTCATCTACCTTTAACATTTATTCAGCAGTCACCAAACTGTCTCAGGGGCTGTGGGACAGAGGAGAACATGGTCCTCGTCTTTAAGAGCTCAAGGTGACAAAGGAGACCTGTGAGCCAGTGGGCAGTGATAGTGAAGTGTTGACATCGGAGGAGGGTCTCACTCAGCATGGGGGTGGGGTCAGCACCCAGCCTAGATATTCAAGGACATGTCAGTTGGCAAACAGCTTTTTAGATGCCTGTAAAGGTGTTAATTGAAGCCCATCTACACTAACTTAGTGCACAGGCCCAGCTTGACATCTTTTTTATGTTAAGAAGGACTGTAGAGGGCTTCCCTGATGGTGCAGTGGTTGAGAGGCCGCCTGCCGATGCAAGGGACACGGGTTTGTGCCCCAGTCCGGGAGGATCCCGCATGCCGCGGAGCGGCTGGGCCCGTGAGCCATGGCCGCTGGGCCTGCGCATCCGGAGCCTGTGCTCCGCGGCAGGAGAGGCCACAGCAGTGAGAGGCCCGGGTACCGCAAAAAAAAAAAAAAAACCCGAAAAACAAAGGACTGTAGAGAACCACATTTAGAAGAGAAGAACTATACAGCATTGACCTTGACCCTGAATCTTAAAAGAGGAGTCAGGTCTGGTGGAAGCCTCTTTGGGACCTATTAAAGGAGAAAGAAAAGACATCTATCGAGTATGCCAGAGGCTGTACCAGCTACCTCACTTTGTCTTCAGGACAGCCCCTTGCTTGGCATCATTACCCCCATTTTAAAATTGAGGAAACTGAAGTTCTAAGGTGGCCGAGCTAGAAGTAGGCCTTGCACGTGTAGGACTTCACAGCTCATTCTCTTTCCTCTGCAGAGACCTGAAAGCCACAGGAAAGTAAAGTGAAGGGATTTGAATTTTTGATTTGATTCTGACATCCGTCACCCTTCCGCCATGGGAGTATAGGGAGAAGGGCCCTGGATTCAGCCTCTGCTGTTCAGGGTCTAGCCCTGCCCACACACTTCTTACCAGCTTACTGCTCTCAGGCAGGTCAGTTTTCCTTTCTGAGACTTGATCCTACCTGCTTTGTCCTCCTCTGTATTCACAGTGCCAGACCCACAGGGGGCTCAATAAATACTTACAGGGAAGTGGATGAATGAATAAGGCTCAGATTCTCATTTGTGGATTGGGCTTCTTGCTCCCTGCTCTGCCTACCTTTCAGGGTTCCCACGCGGATGAATGAGGCCAGAGACCACAGTGCAGAGCAGCGCCGTCCAACAGAAATAGGAGGCAAGTCACAAATGCAAGCCATGAATGTAACTTTCAACTTTCCAGCAGCCACCTTACAAAAAAAAGCAGAGAAAGAAAGAGGCAAAATTAGTTTTAATACTATATTTCATTTAATCCAATATATCAAAAATACTATCATTTTAATATGTAACCAATGTACACAATATTAATGAGAGATTTTATGGCTTTTTTTTTTCCACACTAAGTCTTGGAAATCCAGTGTGTTTTACGATCACAGCACATCTGAATTTAGAATAGCTGCATTTCAAGTGTTCAGTAGTCACATGGGATCTAGCACAGGTTAGCACAGGTCTAGAGCCCCAACACAGCCAGCTCTTTGTCAGCCTTTTTCCAGCAAGGCTGTCAGTAGGATGTCCTGTGAGCACACAGGGGCCAATGCGTGTGTCAGGACTTCTCCAGTGAAAGAAAGTGGAAGAGTAACTACAAAGACCACGCAGAAGAGTTGGACCAGCCAAAGAAGCTCTTGCCTTGGTGCCAGTTGGCAGGAGTCTCTGCCCAGGGCCCAGCTGGCACGTGGCTCTGTCCAGGGTGCCAGTTGGCCTCTGCATCCCTCTCCTGGTGCCAGATGGAAGTCCCTCTCAGAGCCTGCTGGCCGGGCAGCAGGCGAGGCACCTCACATCTCTGCTTACTTGGGGAGATGGCGAGTGCATTTTCAGGTTGGCAGGGCCATTTTGCTGCCACACTCCCCACATAAATGGGAGGGTTTCCCACCTTGATCCCCATGCTCCACAGTCCCGGTACTGATGGCCCACCATGGGATCTGTGATGTGGGGGACTGGATCCCTTCAAGGTACTTCAAAAGCTTAGGGATGTGCCTTGCCTTCCCTTTCCTTAACTCTCTCTGAAACAATGTTTGGGATCCTACCTGAGTCATCTCATTATCTAACCTCAGAATGGTTCCTTCTTTCACTGGTACTACTTGGGGAAGGCCAAAAAAAGCCAGAGTCAGCAAAGCTGGTCCCTGATTCAGCTTCTTCTCCCACCCCCATGCTCTCCCAGATTTTTCTGGGTTGCTTGGCCTTGGCCACTGTAGCCCAGAGCAAGCATGAGCCTGTGGGCTTGAAGCAGATGATACTTCATTCTAGTGTGGAGGTGATTCAGAGGACACCCAGGCTCCCCCTGAGAGCAGGGGCCCTGGTTCACTTCCACACCATACAACCGAGCTGGAGCAGGGGTGGAAATGGCCAAACATCCCACTTCTCTTTCCGGAGAAATCTCAGGTGTAAACTATACCTTTTACCCATCTTCCTGGGCCAAACACCCTACCCTTCTAGTCTGTGGAGGAAATATACTCCCTTTGCTTTAGGTGCAAATCCAATACACCAGCCTCTCCCCCTCCACATGGCTAAGATGGTGCCAGGAGACTTATCAGTGGTCCTCCTTTTCTTGCCTATGACAATCGTGTGTCCTGCCCATCGCATCTTCTGGCATCAGTCTCCTCTCCCCCAACCACCCAGCTCGGCCCTTTGTTTAACTTGCTCTATGTTGATGGGCTCTTTCCATGGTTCCTTTCCGCCCTCCCGCCAGTTTCTTGGCTCTGCTGTGCTGCCTTCCTGCCCATCTAGTCTTCCTTCATTGGCCCATCCTTGATGCTTTTTCCTTCTTTCTGTTCCTGCCTTGTCTCTCTCTCCCCTCCCCAGGCCTACTCTACTCTTCCCTGATTCAGGGATGCCAGGTAACCTTATCCTTTTCACTACTCCCATCATTGTGTCTCTCCATCCACTGGAATTTCAAAAGCAGCCCTGCTCTTTCCTAGAGCAATAGCTAATGTGTACTGAGTGTCTATATGCTGGGTACTTCACAGGCATCATTTTCAATCACCACAACCCTAAAAGCAGATACTATTCTCATCTTAAAAGTGGAGGAAGGTTCAGAAAGGTCAAATCATCCAGTTTACTGAAGGAAGATCCCCTGGTGAATCCAACCCAGGTCTGTCTGGCTCACTCTAAAGACTGGACTTTTTCTATTCCTCATTGTTATTGATTCTCCTCCTTTTATACTTTTTAGCAAATGTCAGAGAAAGTACTTTGCCTACTGTAAAGTAGTAAATAATTGCAGGATTGTTACTACTTTAGCAAACTTCATACTTATACTTGTTTGAAGCTAAGGACAACTTCAACCCCTTGTCTAGAGCATGTCTCCTAAACCCAGTCTCCCCTACTGACCAACTTAGTTAAGCTTTTGTTGAGCCCAAGAACACATCACTCTTAGAGTCACCTAAGTTTACTCCTCACTATATGAAATGATGGGATATTTACAAACTATCCTGCACCCAGTGACGAGCCACCAGGTTGATGAGTATTTTGTGCATCGTGGATCAGGGAGATTGGAAGGAAATGTGTTTGAGTTGGAGTTTATTTGAGTTGGCAATTTTACGGCATTGAAATTGATCGTCTTTGGTATGATAGCTTTGAGATTTTCTAAGATCACAAATACTGCTGACGGAACCCTGCGGAGAATGAAGTTATACCAGGCCCGGTCTCCTCTCAAAGGAGCCCTGCTTCTGGCTAACAAGTTAGTCTTGTGTGTTGTCAAGATCCCACTCGCAGCTGTGGCTGCTGCTGGTTTCTGAGACGTGGACAGGGGACTCCTTGGAAGGTGGTCACCAGGAGTCACTCTTTTTCTTAGAGGGAATCCCGGGATGTGGAAAGCGATGGGGAACAGACCCGGCAGCTTTGTGATGACTTAACCATGGTCACCTTCCTCCCCAACAGAGGTGGATGAGTGTTCCTGGCCAGATCACGGCGGGTGTGAGCAGCGCTGCGTGAACACTCTGGGCAGCTACAAGTGTGTGTGTGATCCTGGCTATGAGCTGGCCTCTGACAAGAAGGCGTGTGAAGGTTGGTGTTGGACCTGCCAAGCTGGAGTGAGAAGGGATGGGGGACAAGTCTTAGGAGAAGGGGGGCAGATGAAGTTGGGGCAGCTGGTTGGCCGTGAAGTAACAATGGACAGCTGTGGGGATGACCCACCTCCTTCCTGGAGGGAAAAACAACTCGATGAAGCCACAAACGTGAGATGACTTTATCGGACTCCACCCCAGCAACTGTGCAGGTGGAACCATGGTTCATTTTCTTCTGTGACTGTGTGAAATGCGTATGATTATTAAGGTAGCAAATAAAAGCAAAGAATAAGTATGAGCACTTTGGTGTGACTCAACGAATAGTGCATTTCATTCATTCCATTCCTACCTGGCTGGTGGTGTTTTCCTTGCCCACCTGAATGACTGCTTGTTCATGGAAGCCAGGGACATTGCATAGCTTGGTGCAAACATTTCTAAATCTTGAAACTCTGGGCAGCTACAAGTGTGTGTGTGATCCTTGGTCCAAGTCATGTGAAGTCCCCAGCTATGCCACTGAGTGAGAGGTAAGCACAAATGCATCGTCTTTTCTAAAAAAGCTGTAAAGACTTGTCCTCCACTCCATCCCTCCAAATCCTCCGTTGAAACAGACTAGAAGAAAGGAGGCTGAATTAATCAGTTCAGATGGTCTATTTGTTGTTGTTATTAAAGAACAGCAGGGCTTGTTGCTGCTTGGGGGAAATTGCAGTCACTTGGAAATAAAACCAGATGAATCTTGCTTTTTTTCCCCCCCCATGCAGTGGCCTGTGGCGGTTTCATTACCAAGCTGAATGGAACCATCACCAGTCCTGGGTGGCCAAAGGAGTATCCTACAAACAAAAACTGTGTCTGGCAAGTGGTGGCCCCCACTCAGTACCGGATCTCCCTTCAGTTTGAAGTGTTTGAACTGGAAGGCAATGATGTATGTTTCTGCACTCCAATTGACTGGGGATCGTGTTGGGATGTGGCTCAGGGCTGAAAACTGGCGAGGGGCTCAGCAGGCGGGGAGGTGGCCTCCTAGGGTCGTGGGGTTGTAGCTGGGCGGAATCTGGGGGGTGTTTGGTGAGGCAGTTTCAGCGGCACACCCTCTGCAGATGGAGGGCTTTGGTCCTCTCGTCACTGATAAATCCGAGGAGAATCAGGACAAGAGAGGAGGAGGCGGGTCTTGGGGGCGGGGGCTGCGAGGTGGTCAGGACAGGTACATCCCCTGGGGTAGGAATCTGGGGCTTGGCGTCCAGCTGGGAGGAATGGAGGCGGTGAGATGCAGCTGGCGACCAGGGTGGCATAAACACCCCATTCCCTCCCTTGGGCGGTGGTCACGGGATAATCAAGGCATCCAGCCGAGGCTCAGGCAGAGCCCTACAGCTGGACAGCTAGTCAGGAATGCCCCCTGTCTGCACCTTGGGCTGGAGGGATCCCAGTAAGAGTCGAGAGGACCCTCCCACTGGGCCTGAAAGAGCTCGACTGCCCAGCTGGCAGGGTGCAGCTCTCAGGAAGGCAGCCCTGCCATGCGCCAGGGTCTGCGGCGGGACTTGAGGGCACCGGGCGGCTCCCCATGGCTCCCCCTTGCAGGTGTGTAAGTACGACTTCGTGGAGGTGCGCAGCGGCCTGTCCCCTGACGCCGGGCTGCACGGCAAGTTCTGTGGCTCTGAGACGCCCGAAGTCATCACCTCGCAGAGTAACAACATGCGCGTGGAGTTCAAGTCCGACAACACGGTCTCCAAACGCGGCTTCAGGGCTCACTTCTTCTCAGGTGTGCAGGTTTGGGGGCAAGACCACAGGCTGAGGGCAACACGGCTTTGCGGGCTTCCAGCCTCGGGGCACCCTCCCGCCCCTCTCTGCCCGCTGCCCCGGCCCTCACAGTGTCTCTGCCTCGGTCCTGGTTTTATAGCGTGGTGGCTGTGTTATTGCAGGGCTACCAAAACAAGTGACCACAAACCAGGTGGCTCAAAACAACAAAAAATGTTGTCTCTCACAGCTCTGGAGGCCAGAGGTCTGGAACCGAGGTGTGGGCAGGGCTGTACTCTCCCAGAGGGCTTGGGGAGGAGCCTTCCTTGCCTCTTTCTAGCCCGTGGTTCCAGCGCTGAAGTGTTGGGTGGTCTTCATCTCTTTATTTTTTACGGGCTCTTAAAGGATTCTTAGTTGTCCTCATAGAACCAGAGGGCAAAACTAAAGCACCAAGTGTTCAGTGACACATTACCCGCAGTGGGCAGAGGGTACAGAGAGGAGGGAGATGTCCCTGACCCTTGAAGTTATCCTGGTGGGAGGGCCGGGGATGGAGGTTGGTCCTCGGTTAACAGGGAAGGAAGCTGGCTTAGGAGAGGACTGCATACTGTGCCGGCTTGAGCTACAAGATCCGTAACGACAACAACAGCTAACATCTGAGTCCATCCATAGTAATAAATAAAAACTAACACTGACTCAGGGCTGGACGCTGTTCTGAGTGCTTTCCCTGTACTAATTCGTTTCCTCCTCTCAACAATCCTGTGAGGTAAGGACACCATAAGTGACTCCACTTTACAGGTAAGGCAACTGAGGTACAGAAGTCAAGGGCTCCCCAAGGTCACAACAGCTGGAAGTGGAGGAGCAGGGCTGGCACTGGGCCGCCTGGCCCGAGGCTCGCACGCTTATCTGCTCCACAGGCAGGAGGAGGTGTGGGGCCGTGGAGTGACAGCCCAGGCCTCTGGTCACACAGACTGCTTGCTCACTGAGTAACCTTGGGCACGTTAACGTTCTCAGCCTCAGTTTTCCTACCTGTAAAATGGGGGCATAGGCACCTCCCTCCTAAGGTTGTGTGCGAATCAACTTAGATAATACAGAGGGTATAATAGAGTGATTAGTGTCCATCACAGGGTAAATACTCAGTGCACGGTGGTTATTTTTATGATTGTTAATATTATTATTAATACTACTAGCCCATCCTTTAAGGAGCTCCTTGGTTTGGGTGGGGAGCAGGAGGGGAGAACCTATATATACATTAAAGTGCTTTAGGAGCATGGGGAACTCAACATGTACCAGGGCCAGGTAGTCTCCAAGGAATGCTGCCCCACCCTCGGCCCTGTGGAAGGATAATCAGAGTTGGGACAATCAGGGAGCCTCCCTGGTGGAAACTCCTTTTGAGCTGGGGTCTGGGCTGTGAGGGACGTTCCCAAGTTGGTGGTTCCTCTTAGGAGAGTCCGTTGATCTCCGCAGACAAGGACGAGTGCGCCAAGGACAACGGCGGGTGCCAGCACGAATGTGTCAACACCTTCGGCAGCTACCTGTGCAGGTGCAGGAATGGCTACCGGCTCCATGAGAACCGGCAGGACTGCAAAGAGGGTGAGGCTGGAGCGTGGCCGGGGTGGAGGGCGCAGGGAGGCTCACCTTGGCTGCCCAAGTGTGCTCATGCGTAAGAGTGAGAGCGAGGGGCGCTTCTTCCAGGCCTAGCAAGCCCCGAACTGAGGCTCAGCTTCTGCCTTCCCTCCTCCCACCTTCCTGCTCAAGAGTGATTTTCGCCAGGGCAGTCACTCCTTCAGGAAGCTTGTAGGGGCCCTTGAGTGCTCTCCTACAGTTATTATTGCAAAGTGGTTAAACGCCAGGCTCCAGAATCAGACCACCTAGGTTTAAATCTTGGCTCTGCTACTTACTAGCTGTGCGACCTTGGGAGACTTAGTTAACCTCTCTGAGCTTCAGTGTCCTCTTCTGTTTCAAACGGACTAAACATACCTCCTTCTTAAAGTTTTTGTGAGGGTTAAATGACAGCATGCTTAGAAAGTATTTCAGACAGACTGACACATATTAAGCGCTTGAAATGTTGATAGATATCAGCCATCTATGTCATAATCATATTTACCGTTTGCAGGTCTAATAGCAAAATAGAATTTGGGGAAGACTTTGCTCCCTGCTCCATTCACTACTGGGAGTCCAGACGGCTTTTAGTGTCCAGTCACTCTGGGAAAGGCCTTCCCATGTTCTTACCCCATCCTGCAAAGGGAGTTTGAGCATCTCGATGAACACACAGGCCTCCAGGCCTTGTCCCCACCACAGAGCCCCGCGTGCACATCAGGGTGAGGAAAGATGTGAAGACCTCATACCCCTGTTCTGGGATAAACATTTCAGAATTAGGAGATACTGGCTGGGGCGCCACAGAGACTGGTCAGGGCCTCCCTGGAAGGTTAAAGAATGAGCTTAGACATCTTCAGAAGCCCACCCTCGAGCCCAGCGCTGTGACCTGGACACAGGAGGTCACAGGTTGGGTTGAGAGGTGGATTGGAAGAACTTGGAAGGAACTGTCATTCTGGAACTTAAAAAAAACTTTGTTTAGCCCCTGTGGCGTGGATTGGGGGGTGTGGCAGGAGGGATATAACTCCGCTAAGGTCCCATCAGGTGAACTGTGTGTGTTCCCCCAGGGTGGCAGGGAGTGTGGCAGCGAACATCCCTCGTCTGAGCTGCTGCCCCTGTTGGCGCCCGTTCTCTGTGGGGCTGCGGAGCAGAGGCAGCAATGAGGGGGAACCTCCGTGCAGCCGCCCCTCCGTTTTACCCACCCTCACCCTCCAGCTGCCTCAGCCTGAAGCCACAGGGCAGAGACAGCAGTGGTACCTCCTCAGCGCCCTCTATTTCCTAATGAGCAAGAGCAAAGGCAGGCCTGGCTCTACCCCCCCCCACCCCCCCCCCCCCCCCCCCCCCACCGACCAACAGGCCACTTGCCATCTCTCAGCTTATTTTCTCAATTAGAAGGTGGGAAGGATTAAATGAAAGGATGCAATCAAAGGGCTTAGTGCAGTGCTCGACACAGATAGAGACAAATTCTAGCTATTGGCCAAAACGCTACTTACTAAGCAAGTCGTGGGACCACTCTTTGCAAATAGCATGGTTACCAGGCCAACATCTGTAGCCTCCATTTGAAATTGCTTTGGAAACTAAAAGAAGGCATAGTGATGGAGATCTTTGTTAGCACTTACTGAGCATTTCACACGCATTATCTCATTTAATCCATGCATCCCCACTACAATGTTGGCACCCCTTTTACCAATAAGGACACCAAGGCTCAGAGTCCCAGAGCTTGTAGGTGGTGGCACCAGGACTTGAACCGAGGCCCATCTGACCCCAGGGCCTGTGGTCTCAACCACTAACTCTACCATATTTCCAGTGACGATCACAATGAGAATAGCAGTAGTTAGAAAGGTGACCTGGCTCCAGGAAGGCAGCAAAGCCAAATAAATCAGCAGATCTCTGAGCTGGGGGACCCTTTATTGAGGCCAAACCCTGCCCTCACATATTATGACCATGTGACAAGAGGTCAGGGAAGAGACCCACAAATGAATTACCTCTCTCTCTCTTCTGTGTCCCCCCCTGTCCCCCCCAGCTGGCTGTGTGCACAAGATCAGCAGTGCAGAGGGGACCCTGGTGAGCCCCAACTGGCCTGACAAATACCCGAGCCGGAGGGAGTGTACCTGGAACATCTCTTCAACCGCGGGCCACAGGGTGAAACTTGTGAGTTATTTTCAAAGTTGATGGACAACACGGACTTCGGTATCAGGCTGACACGGGTCTGAGTCTCTGCTTGGCCTCTTCCCAGCTCTGAAACTTGGGGAGGTTACTCAACATTTCCAGGACTCAGTTTTGTTATCTGGAATATGGGGCTGCTAATGAAACCTACCTCTCCGGGCTGCTGTGCAGATTAAGAGAGGAGGCACCTGAAGCCCTCCGCCCAGGGTGGTGGGTGAGAAAAGCTCTGTAAATAGCACCTGTTCACAGTGGTGTCAGTATGACCTGGCACCCATCACACAGATTTCAAGCGCTGTTTGAGATTCAATAGTTTGCAGTTACAATATTTTACAAAAAAACAAAACATTCTCAAGGTTAAAAAAAAAATGTAGTCAGTCGGAGGGTTGAAAAGTGGAAATCAAGTTTCCAGATCCTCATGCTCACTCTAGGAATGACTTCTCTGAACATTTTCTTGTGAATTCTTCCAGAAATTTCTGTGTGTGTACGCACAGGAACAAATACGTATCCTTTTTCTTGCTCACGTTTCTCAAATGGGTTCTATTATTCATAGTCTCCTACAGCTTACATTTTTTCCAGTTAACAATAGGAGGTTAAGTTATGTATGCTAATTCTCTCTTGAATTAAAAATATCTATCTTCCAAGCCTTTCTTTAAAGTCCCATCCACGCATATGATTGTGGTGGTCTGCGCACCATGCTCGGTTATTTCAAAAGAGAAATGAGTTTTTCCTACAAGTCTTGTTTCTCAGCCACCAGGGACTCCCAAGATCGTGGAGTGTAAAACAAACCCTCTTGCCTTCCGGAGAAGTTGTTGTATTCCAGCAGACAAACAGTTTTTAAATGGGTCATTCTAACTCTGGAGATAGCTAAGCTCTTCAGAATGTACGTGGATGTCCCCCTGCATTATGGACCAATAATGCAGGGAGAAGGGGAGAGAACAAAGGAGCAGGTGATGATAAATAGATGATCACCCAGGGACTTGCGTGGGTCTTTACTGGCGAGAGCGGTGAGGAGGACAGGTGGATGAATGGGCGCCCAGGCTGGGCACGGGTGCAGGCCTGGGGCATCGAGGGGTGAAGGCAGGGTCCCTGACCACAGGTGCCCACGTGGGCACCTCATATGCATGGCTGTCCGCGTAGGAAATGCTTTCGGCTGCTTTCCTGGGTCAGTCAGAACAGCCCTGAATCTGGGCGAGGGTGAATTAAAGCAAGTGCGTTAGAGAAAGGCTGCCGTCTGCCGGAAGACGATCGCCATGGCAACACAAATCTCTGAAGACAGCGTGGGGAATGGCGCGCCCTGGGGTTGGGAACGCACAATTTGCACGACTGGTAGCGGCGCTTCCCTGGAAGGGCCACAAGGTTTTAGTAACTGCCCCAAACGTCTTTTCCTGTTCTCTACAGTACTGAGGAAATAAAGCAACCGATCACAGTGGCCAGAGTGAACCCAGATCTCCAATTGATCTGAGGCACATACATATGCGCTAGTTCTTAAATACTTCCTTGGGAAGTGGATGGTGGGTATACTGATCACGCTCTACCTTTTTGCTATCAGAGTGCGGGCTGAATACTTACCAGGAAGCTAGTGTTTGACTGCACAGGGATAGCCACAGGGTGTCCTATGGACTTTTGGGGAGCGCCCCGTCTCCCTGGCCCACCGTCACCCTCCCATTGCATTGCTCACCCTGGTCCCACCAGCACCCCCTTCCTACTCCTGGCCACCATCCCTACCCCAACTCTCCGGCCCCACCTCCCTTCCTATAAGTGTGAAGAGCTTTGCCCATTTCAAAGCTCAAACACAAGATGTGTGTGTCATTCTTACAAAAGCCAATGGCCTCTCTATTTCTCCCTCTCTACCTCCATCTCTGCTCTGTCACCCCAGGCCCCTTCTTGTGAATTGCGATCCCTTCCAACCCCCAGCTAATGTTCTCTCTCCCTCTCTGTCATTTGGTCCAAGTCTTCAGTTAAACTCTCCCCTCTCACCTTGTCCCATCCCCCTCGTAGCCATGGGCAGGCCATCGGCCAGTCCCGGCGCCTGAGAGGCCCTACATTTGGGGCTGCAGAGCCTGGTTTACAGCCTGGAATTATGGGATTGCCCTGGCCTGCTTCAGGGGACGGTCTTGCAGGGACAGAGAGGAGGGAGGCAGTATAGCCTGGTGATGGTTAGGAGTGTGGCCTGGAGTCAGGCTGGCTGGGGGTCCAGTTCAGCTCCATCCTTCTCTAGCTGTTTGAATGTGGGCAAGCCACTTAACTTTCCTAAGACCCAGTTTCCCCTTCTGCACACTGGGGATAATAGTAGCTCTTCCCTTACAGTATTATCAGAATTGAGTGAGAAAATGCAGGGCTCTGCATGGAAAAATATATTCAACTCTGGCCAGCCACTCTCAGGACAATGACGTGGAGTAGCGCACACTTCATGAAGCCTCATTCACACGGTGCAGTGCAGAGGTTAAGCGCAAGGGCTCCTTGACCTCCTGGTCATGGCCCAACTCTGCCAGTGGGTGACCTTGGGCAAGTTATCCGACAGCCCCGTGCCTCAGTTTCCTCATCTGTAAGGCGGAGGTTCTCATGGTGGACACCTCATAGGGTCGTGAGGATGACTACTTACAAAGCATTTAAAACAGTCCCTGGCTCAGAGTGAACACCTTGGTCCCTGCTGCTCTCATCGTTGAGGGAGAAGCTACAGGATGTGCCAGAGGAGCACAGACACCAACAAGCACTGAAACGCTCTGACCCCGGCCATCTTATCCGCAAAGTGGTCGTGGTAGCAATAGCTCATAGGGTTGTTCTGGGGACAAAGAGAGGGGCCAGCTGGAGACCTGCTCAACAGATGTGGCCACCATCACCACGGGCTCCGTGCCGCCTGCACAGCTGGCTGGGCAGATGCGTGTCCTCGTGCCCCTTCCTCTCCCACCGCGGGAGAGATGGGCCCGCCCCGTCTGAAGTGACCTTGCCTCACTTTCTACTCTTCCATCCCTAGACGTTTAACGAGTTTGAGATCGAGCAGCACCAGGAATGTGCCTATGACCACCTGGAGCTGCATGATGGGCCCGACAGCCTGGCCCCGGTCCTCGGCCGTTTCTGCGGCAGCAAGAAGCCAGACCCCGTGGTGGCTTCGGGCAGCAGCCTGTTTCTCCGCTTTTATTCAGACGCCTCGGTGCAGAGGAGAGGATTCCAAGCCATGCACAGCACAGGTGCGTGGGCTGGGAGCCCGGCCTTCAGCTGATCCCCACGTGGACTGCAGATAGATGGGTGATCAAGGCAGGGGAAGGACCACCTTTAATTCTGACTATGGGGGATGAGCAGTATATGATAACATGTCCCTTTTAAAATGAAACATGGGCAACCATAGGTGTAGGGTTGTTTTCTTTTAGTGTCCTTCATTGACGACCTTTGAAAGGGACAACCCTTTGTCGGCGCTACGTTCCTTTCCTCCCTTTCTTTCTTCCTCCCACCGCCCCCCACCCCGCCTTTAAAATTTTACTTGTAATTTTGCTGGTCTGTGAAACCCTGAGTCCGGGTGCTGAGTGGTGGAGAGTAGCCCTTTGTACCCTCCAAGGACCAGTTCCAGAAAATGAAAAGTGTTTTTGTTCCCCATTATTTTTCCTCACTTGAAAGAAATAACTTTATTCAGCCCTTTGGAGGAAAATGTTTATGCATATAACTTACATTATTTACTGTGTTAAACGGAAGAAAGTCAGTAAGAGCACTGGCTCTGCTCTTTAGCCATTTAAAGGATACAACTGGGACTAGAACCCTTGAAGCAACTTTGACTCTCTGATCCTGGCCCTCTGGCAAAGCGGTGACTGTGCAGCCCACTCAGGGTCTGAGATCACGATGACGATCCCTGTGAGGTTTTCTGATCCCTTTAACAGCCCCTCCTCCCAATTTGTTCCCAGGACCAGAAAACATGAATCAGGTGAGACGAAATGACAGCCAGCACCTTCTCCATCTGGCTGGCCCTCGCCTGGGAGAAAACTCCCCACCGTTCATGGCTGCGTTGTCACTTCCCCGGTGAAGTTTAAAAGCCACTAACTAGTGACTTCACCCTCTTGTCCCTGCGGACTGAGTGTGGGAGCTCAGGGTAGGTCAGGGTCCTTCAGGCAATGGGGGCACACTCAGGTAGAATCGTTAATTGAGGAGAGTTTAATAAGGGACTGTTTACAGAGGGGTGGGCAGGGTGTGAGGACACCATGGGGGCAGTGCAGCAACCAGGGCTAGGGTGCAAGGCTGTTACTACCCCTGGCCTGGATACCAGATGAGGGAACGGTTCCTGGAGCCTAGAGATAGAGGGGAGCAAACAGAGGGCCCCCCAACAGGAGCGAGGACCAGGCAAGGAGGGGGCCTGGGACTAATGACCTGACCTCTCTCCTCCCTCCTGTGATCTGCTGGTGTTCCCTGTGGCTGGATCATGAAGGCAAAGGGCTCATCCATGTAGACCCAGAGGTCTGCCTCCAGGGGCCCAGAGCAGGTGGGGAAGAATGGAGAGGGGATCTGGCAGGATGGATGGAAGGCATCCTGCCCTGCTAAGTGCCCATTTCCTTGCCAGCCACGTCTCAAGAATTTGAAATTTACCAAAGACAGCTCAGACCTGGAAGAAATTCTAAGCTAGAGCACACATGGGATTAAGAGTTGGCAGTCGGACAGGACTGGGGCCAGGCTGGACATGGAGCTCCAGCTGGGCTGGGGAATGTTACCAGATAGTGTGGAAGCCACGCCAGCGGGAGGAGGCATGGAACACATTGAGGACCTGCTGTGGAGGAATTTGCCTTCAGAATTTCTGTTGCTTTCTAATTTCCCATCCCTCTCATTTACACATTTTTATTATGTGGTCTCTAGCAGCCTAGACACATGGTAGGATGGGACTCAGGCCAACCAGAGTTACTGTCCCAGTGAAAAAACGCAGAAGCCAAGGCTACAGAATACAAGTCCAAAGTACAAGGCGCAGCTCGCCTGTAACACTCACGGGGTTTCAAAGCTGGCCTATAGTTAGGCTCTCAAATGCAGGCTCCAGCCGGGTCTATTCTGAGGTTTCAGGTTTGAGCGCTCACCAGCAGTTTTGATGTGCTTTTGGTGCCCTCTGCTGGCAAAATAACGAATTACAGTAAGTCGGCCGGGCAAGTGTGAGCCCTTTTCAGACGCGTCTAACGCTTCCACGCAGTAAAGTGGTAATGATCTATCACATCCCAGCGACCAGGCGGGCAAATCATCCATTGGCCCCAGGTCTCCATAACTGGAGAGAGGAAAAGGCTTTTGTCAGTATCATGCCCCGGTATTCCCCGAGGCCTCCTTATGGCCCAATCTGGGAACGTAGGACCTTGGTTTTTACGTAAGGGTCAATTTGGACTCCCCAGTGAGCCCTGAAACTCCTGGATCTCTTTTACTCCTCTGTAAAATGGGCTGATGAAACTTTCCCGACCCTTCGCACAGGGCACACACCAGGCTTTGTGGAGAAAACTGGCCTGTACGGAGGGTGTGAAGAGAAACTGGGGGCCGGGAAGAGGGGATGCAGAGCGTGCGCTCTCTGTGCGGAGGGGGCATCGCGCTTCTCTCTCCGCTCTAGAGTGCGGGGGCAGGCTGAAGGCCGAAGTGCAGACCAAAGAGCTCTATTCCCATGCCCAGTTTGGGGACAACAATTACCCGAGCCAGGCCCGCTGCGACTGGGTGATCGCGGCGGAGGACGGCTACGGCGTGGAGTTGATATTCCGGACCTTTGAGGTCGAGGAGGAGGCCGACTGTGGCTACGACTACATGGAAGCGTACGACGGCTACGACAGCACGGCGCCCAGGCTCGGCCGCTTCTGCGGCTCCGGGGTGAGTCCCGGGGATGCGGGAGAGGCGGGCCGCGGAGCTGTTGGGTCAGACACACGTGCGTCAGGGTCCCTGCTGCTTATAACACCAGCCAGGAGGCCCGCTCTGCTGGAGCACAGAGGGAAACTGGAGGGTAGTCGCAGAGGAGGTTGGGAGGTACCGGGGACCTAATACCGAGGTCAGCTAGGTAAGAGCAAATCCTTTTTAGGACTGCCTAGTTTTGCAAAGGGTTTGTCTCTCCCCGCCCCCCTACCGCCCCCCCCACCCAGTTTTCTTTAGCCTTCAGGCTTTAAAATGTTTTTTTATTATACTTTTGCATATTCCACATATTCACAATTCTCTCTCCCAATAAAACCAAATGCCTGTGAAAATTATGAATCACTCTTTTACTGCAAACATATTAGTTATGCTCAAGGTCATGATCATTTTTCTCATTATCACCTCTTTCCTGGGCCACCTCCTCAGGACAGGGCAGGCCTGTTTTGATCACTATTTCCCCAGCACCTGAAATAGGGCCTGGCATGTAGTTGGTGCTCAGTGAAAGTGTGTGGACCAGGAGTTCAGTGTCCTGGGCCCTCTCTGGCTGTACCATGCTGGGCACTGTCCACCTCCAGGGCTGATCGCTCAAGCTTCTTTGCAACTGGCTGGACTTACATTAAATCATTTTGGAGTCCTTAGTGCTTGTGCTAAACAGAACCTCAAACTGGCATTTGCATGAGTCTTTGACTAATTTCCCTTCATCTTCTCTCACCCTCCAAAGAAGAAAGGATGCCGAAGTGTGACTTAGCTGATGCAGTACCTTTGAGAGCTAAAGTCTTTCAAACTGTGGGGTCCACATGCAGAGGAAAACCTTGGAGGGTCCTGAGCAGTGAAATGTACGGGAAGCCCAGTTTGGTTCCGTTAGAATCTGTCAGACAGCAGCCTCAGAACCTGGCTCCCCTTCATCCACCACCTGGCAAAACCTTTCTGACAAATGTAGTGGCTCCATCCCATGTTTTGTCCTTGGACAGGACATAGACCTCAACAATGGTCTTTGTCTTAGGTCTCCTGGAAGACACATCACAGTGGTGACCCTAGAGCTGGGTGATTCATGGTATACAGTTTACAGTGAGAAAAACCTGAGCTTGCAGTCTATCTAGTTGTGTGAACCTGAGTCTCATCTCAGTCTCCTCAAGTATAGAATAGAGATAGAACCTGCCTTACAAAGTTGTTGTAAAGTTTACATGAGATGAGATCGGAAAGTGCTTAGAGAGGTGCACTTAATTAATCTATGCACTTAATAAATAACAGATTCTATATGAGCCATGCATTTCAGATTGTCTTTGGAAAAGCAGGGCTGGGGCAGGGAGCGGGGGTGCTCTCTGGAGCAGAATTTGAAAAGCTTTCCTTTGAAAAAGAGCTTGTTTTGTTGCCCTTCAGAGCCTCTGGTACCAGGGATGCCTCGCGGCATCATCGGCCATCCTACGTCTTTGTGTAAAGTTCTGTCTCATTCTCCTTATTTTAAACTCCAACCACAGCCAACTGGCTTAAAGTCCCTCTGGTTCTCCTTTCTCCTCCCCTCAGCCATTGGAAGAAATCTACTCTGCAGGGGATTCTCTGATGATTCGATTCCACACGGATGACACCATCAACAAGAAGGGCTTTCAGGCCCAGTACACGAGCACCAAGTTCCAGGATGCCCTGCACATGAAGAAATAACGTTGTTCTTGGAAAACAGGAAATGAGAATGTTTTTGTTATAACAATGGCACCTTGTGAATTTCCTTAAAGCAGTGTGCAGTATTATTCTCGAACAAAAACTCAAAATCTAGCCTTGGAGGTGTGTGTATCTGAGGAAGTTCAGCCAAAACAAGGAGAGAAGATGTTCCTTTGATTCCAGCTGCAATGTTACCAATCATGGAGTTTTAAAGATTCAGATTTGACGTCCCTGACTATTCAAGCTATGCCTGTTCACTCTCCTTGTCCCTTGCTCCTATGAGGCAAAAGCCCACTCTTTGGTGGGTCCTTCCTCTATTTCTGGACGTGCTTCCATAGGTGTCAGGCAGTGTGACCGTGTCCTGGAGACACGGGTCATCTTCTGTCTACACCGCGCAATGAGGATAAAAGCCTGGCCATAGTGCATGTGTTCCTCACAGCTTTGGCTGGAGACTTTTGCTATGTCTCTGCCAGAGACACGTCACCCATGAAACCTGAGAATATGGGCGTCAGGATTAAAAAAGGCATCACAGTAAGCAGTGCACGGAGGGAGCTGGTGTGTGAGGATCCCTGTCACGTAGCAAGGAGACCTCCAGCCTTTCCTCTGCATCATCGGCTCTCCCTGCCCACGTTGGGCTCCCCCATCCCTAACTGCATTAAAGGACTAAGGCATCTGCTGTAACTTCAGCAGAACATTTGCTGGTGAGAGTCCCTAATCCGCCAAGAAGAAGACATCCTGACTTGTCCTCCTGCCCTCGCTGACTTGGAGAAGATTCCTCCTGGCCTTGGGATTCCATGGGCTGAGAACATCTATTCTTCCAGCTTTGGAGGCACTTGCTGTGGTTGACCTTGACTCTTGACAACCAACTCAAACTGCATTTGCAAGACGTGCAAAGACATCTTATGAGGGACCATTCAGGTCCCTCGTGGGGTTAACGTCATTGAAAACTGGTTAATTATAAGTTATGTAAGAATCAACACCTTGTGGAACAAGTCTGCTGTGACTGACTTCCTGAAACCGGTCGGGTTCAAGAGTGCATGGGTGACGTTGCTCAGACTAGCACTCAGTCACCAACCTGCAATCAGAATTCACCACACTTGGCACTTGTCCTAGAGAAGTGTAGAGGATGTTGTTTACATAACTTTGAAACCTCCAGGCGTACTTTGAACAGTGAGGTAGTTTTGAATGGCATTTCATTAAGGCATCTATGGGCATTATGAGCTAAAAGCTGTGGTATGTTAGCTTTAAAAGAGTATTTATGTTGGAATAATTTTTAAATAATGTTTACATGACCGTAAGTCCCGTGTGGTTGGTATCGAACACGGGACAGCGCACGAGAGGGTTTTTGGTGAGAGCCGAGATCACTCCCAAGCACCAGACTTCCTTTGGGATGAATCAACCTCATTTGAAACAAAGTATTTGTAAAAGATTAAAGGTGGTATTTTTTAAAGATCAGAATATACTCCCAGAGGACTATGTCTAATTAAAATGATTGCTGGGAGTTAAAAAAAAAAAAAGATGAAAAAAGAAGAGCACAAAGAAAGGTAGAAGAAATGCATGGGACTATTTTTTCCTTAAAACAGCAAAAAACAAAGTATTATTCATAATAATATATGTCTGTATATATGTATGAATGTAAAGGATCAACTGTCAGAGCCTTAATCAATGCAGTGTGATAAATACTGACCCACTGATTTGACCGAGTAGGCCCTTCTGGACTTGTGCTGTGTTTTATGGGTCTTCATTCACCAAGTTCTCTCTTGGCCTTTCTTGGCCCCGAATGGAGGTCCAGCCTACATTCTTATATTGTGATCTATCACAGCCCCTGTTTCCGAGGGATCTTTGATTCAGCACATAGAGCAGCTTGTCACTGGTTCAGGCCTTACCCGCCTCATAGGGTGGACTCCATTTCTCTGATTTTTGTGTTTTGGTGGCTTTTATTTTGCCCCATCTGATCTTCAGAGTTGAAACTGAAATCAGGATGCATAAGGTGACTGGTAAGGGTCTCTCTCCAAGAACATGAAAATTCTGTAGTTTCAGCCCTTAGAAGTCTGAATAAGATTAATGAATTCCCTGGAAGAGTGAGAGGGAGTCAGAAACAGAGTCAGCTCTGCCTCAGTATTTGCCACCCTCATGAACCAATGGTACTTATTTTTCTCTCTCTAGTATGAGTATTTTCAAAAACACAACTTCAACAATTATCAAGCTGTGGCCAATTTGAAACAATGGGACTCTTATGAAAACCTTTATTTAGGCCTTCTGTGAGTGACGTATTCCCAGAAAAGACAAGCTCTGATTCAGCTGGGGCTGGCCAGACCACTGCCCTTGGAAACTCAGAATCACAGGACGCACGCAGAGTGCAGGTTCTGCAACGAACGCACAGCTGGCTTCACGAGAGAAAGTCCACTCAGCAGAAAGACCCAGGCCCCTGCCTTGGCGCTTCCAAATGCCCAGTGACCTTCCTGCACATATCCCAGGGGACATTACCCCTGCCTGCTTTGTCCTTGGGGCTGTCACAGAGCTCCAAGAAGACTGGCTTCAGTTCGGAGAATTATCTTGATGACCCGATGAAATATTTGGGGTCTGGGTCTTCAGCCTGGTCCAATTCTATTGTAATCTGGTCTAGTAGACGCTAGAACCTGGATCCCAGGGCAGGGTAAGGATCTGGAATTAACTTCAGCTTGTGGAATTTCTCCAAACAGAAAATGAGGCTGTGCATCGATCCACTGTTATTTTCCGCTAAAGTTAAGTTTCCTGTTACTCATGAAATGCTCAGCCTGGTTAAATCATTTGTAAAATCTTGTTAACTAGCAAGTCACACTGGGGTTTGCCATTGATCTGGTCTATTTGATAAATCTCAGATAATTCGTGGTATTGTTATTGTCCAGTGTGTCAACAAGTGTTCCTTTGGCTTCAGCAGATGTTTTTCAAGTTTCCTTTGTAGACTGAACTTCTGAAAAATAATCCCAAATGCCTAGAAGGATTCTTTATAAAGAAAAAAGCAAAAGAAAAACCGTTTAGAGCATTATCTATAAATATATTGTATTTTTTATTTTGTGTAATTGTACATTTCATGAAATGTTGTCAGTTTCCAAGGGAAAGGGGAGAGGAGCTAACATATGTCTAGAAAGAAATGTTTCATTAAAGAATGAGGATTTATTGATGTGTCCTGGGTTTGTATCATAAGTTCAGACAAGATCTTCATGATCGTTTTCTCCAATACCACGAGAACTTGGGGAGGAGATTAAAAAAAAGGGGACCCTCTCTCTGGCTTTCTACTCTCTGGTGAGTACCCAGTGCCTGGCTCCAGAACAGAGCTCGTTGTTGGACCCAGAAAGTCATGAGCAAAGCTAAAGAGGGCTTCAAAGTTGCCCCCTTTCTTGGACCCAAACAGTCTGGAAATCTGACAACACGAACGTTGTGGCGATGGTTGCAGCTGTAACAGTGCTAGATGTGGTAGACATCTTCCGTTTGTCCCTCAGCAATTTTCTCCACCTGGTTTTGAGCCTGAGGACCACATGTGATGTCTAAAACTGAAGGTCATGGCTCCCATAAGGGGGCTTTCTCTCTGGACTCTGGCAGCCACTCCTTTCATTTGTCCCTTCAGACCTGGGGGGGAAAATGACACTCTGCCCGTCTAACCCTCATGCTGCATTATTCCCCAAGGGGAACCTTTATAAATAGTCCTTTTAATAAGCCCCCTTAAATATAGCTAGTTGAGTATATCACTCATTTCCTGTGGGGGCCCTGGCTGATACAGGGTCCATTTCTAACACAAGGACAGAGACGCCGTCTGATCAAGGACGGTCTTTTGAGGTTGACCAGATGAAGAGACTTTAGGGTGTGTTTGGAGTTTTGTGGGTCAAATCAGGGAAGGGTAATATGGCACCATGTTTTTAAAAACATTCAGTCTTAATGCAAAACTAACACATGCAACTGTTTTGTGCTATACGTAGAGTGTCAAGGTTTTATGACTTTTCTGCCCTTTTGCAGTCACCAGTACCTAAAGGATGAGCCCCAGTGGTGCAGGGGTATGAATGCTTTATGTATCAGTCAGGATAAGGTAGCTTATGCCACAACAACAGCAAAAAACCCTCACCTGTCAGGGTCTTTACAGGAGAAAGACTTATCTCTTGTTCATACTACGTGTTCATCTCTGGTGTTTGGAAGCCCTTCCACACCATCCTCAGTCAGGACTAGGCTGATGGAGCAGCTGCTACCTGGAGCCTTGCTGATTTCTGTGGCAGAGGGAAAGAGTGTGACAAATCATACACTGCCTCTCATGACTGCCTAGGCGTGACACATCACTTCTACTCACATGGCATTGGCCAAAACAACTCGTAACTCACGTTAAGAATGAAATGAACTAGAACTATCTGGTGGATCCCACTAATGGTTCTCACATGTGACATTCATAGGTCAGGACATGACCAGAGTCCTTCTGTTTGTTTTCACATTTTAGCTCATCACGACTTCCCTACTGACATTTTAGATAAAGATATTTTAAAACCAGAATAAGACCACCTATTATTTGGAATGGACCAGCTTTTTAAACTGACCAGTTGTCGCCTGGCAAACTATCAGTGTGATCGGGCTTGTACAGGTTTAAATACAAATGATTAGAGAATCGCAGGGTTGGCAGCTCTAACCTCTCACCCGCTAAGGGCATCTCTTCTACAGTTTCTAAGGTGATAATTCTCAGATCCGATACCTTCCAGAGGAAGTGAGCCGATAACCTCACTTCGCCCATAACCTCTTCTTTGGGTGATGATGCCAAGTTCCCTTTGCAGAACCAACTCGTCTCACGTTGGAGGGACCCACGTTGGGCAGACTGTCAGCCAGGCCTAGGTCCTGCTTGGGCACATGACCCAAACCAGACTGTTACCAAGCAGGGCCCTTGGACTCTTTGATCAATAGAAATTGATAGGAGGCCAGATGAGAAATTCAGGCAAGGCCTTACTGGGACTCCTGCTGCAGCGCCAGGGAGCGAAAACATGTAACAGGTTCTCTCGCTCACTCCCTGAGGGGGGCAAGCTCGCCCCTTATATGAGGTGAGGGTCAGGCCAGAAGGGTGACTTAGGTGGTCTGCCCACCCCGCTGGGGGTGCCACGTGCAGGGTGTGTGCACAGTACCCTGCTTCTGCTCGGACATCTCAGACGTGGCAGCTGGGTTTTTTGGTCTCTTTGTATCTTTTATAGTTTCTTTGAATTTTGTTGCTTGAGGAGAGTTTTGTCCAGGTGCAAGCACGGCAGCAAAGGGCCCCAGGTCCCAGATCCCAGTCTGTCTCAAGACCAATCAGATCGTCTTCCTGGAACTGGAGTCCTGGTCAAGGGGCAAAAGGGCCAAGCTACTTCGGAGCTGGTTTTCCCTGGGAGGACATCCTGAGAGGACTGTCCAGGAGTCCTTACTGCTGAAGCCTCAGGAGCAACCCAGAGCTGGGGTCCCTGCCCTCTCTTCTTTCTGTGAGCTCCCCTACACTCAACCAACCAATTCCCCTTCTTCTTAAATTAGAAAGAGTCTGTTTTGATGCTTATGACCAGAGAACCATGACTGACCCAGACTCTTAGGCCAGAGCACCCTCTGACTGGAGGTCTTAGCAATTCTTCTAAAGAAGTAACGTGTCCGTCAGAGGGAGAGTTGGTGATCAGTGGATGCATAGTAAACAAAAAGAGTCCAAAAGGACCTTGCTGGTCTTGCCCATCCACAGACAGCCTAGTCAGAGGGAACAGGGGCCATCAACTCGAGTTCCTTGGTCCAGCTCTCTGGCCCAGGTGTGAGTCTATGCCCACCAAGCAAAGTTAGAAGCATAATTTGTACCAGTTGTGCTGATTTCAATAGTCCCGTCATTGTAAACTGTATTTTCTCCACTTGATAGATTCAGGCGGAGGCTGGAAGAAGTTACTTCACTTGCCTAAGACCTCACACGGTCCAGAAGGGCGGCCAAGGCTTTCCACACAGGCCTCTCTGAACTGTGCTGTCTCCCCACCGTCCAGGCACCTGTGGATTCAGTTGAGCCGTCACTGTGGCGTCTTGGGGACTGGAAGCCCCATGAGGCAGAGGCCACGTAGGTCTTATTCAGCACAGCATCCCAGTGCCTGGATCCCCACACCCCGTTTTCCAGTATCACCTGCCTAGGCAGATGGTGCCTCCACGCCTGTTAGTCAAGCCCCAAACCCAGGAGTCGGCTTCATTCTGATCTTCCCCTCCCCTTCTCTCTCCTCCCCTGCCCCACATTTCTTCCATCGTCAAGTCTCACTGACTTTATCCCCACAATAAGCCACAAACCCATTGACTCCTCTCCATCTCCACTGTCCTCATCCCAGGGCAGCCAGCCTCACCACTCACCTGGGCTCTGCTAACCAGTCTCCAGGTTAACACTTGTGTCCCCTATAAACCAGGCTCCCCAGAGGAGCCGGGTAATATTGTCAACATCAGTTAGGTCATCCCCTCTCCCTCCCAAAAGCCCTGAAAGTGTTCCCATTGCTCTACGATGGAAATCTTACCGTGCCCTGCCTGCTCACATCACGGGCCCTTAGCTCACTCTGTCTTTAACCTCTTCCAGGTCCCTCCCTGCAGGTACACTGGCCTCCCTCTGGTCCCAGCACACGAAGCCTGCTTCATCCCCGGGACTTTGCATTTCCTGTTCCCTCCGCCTGGGACCCTCCTCTCATCTTTCACGTGCATCTTAAATGTCAGCTCTCAGAGACATCTAAAGCAACTGCCTCCTGGTCACCCCAGTCACTCTTCCCTGACACCCCGCTTGCTCCTCCACAGTGGTTTTTGCTGTTTAGTTCAGATTGTTGTCCATCTGCCTCGCTGGAACATACATTCCCTAAGAGTTCGGGCCTCATTTGTCTTTATCACCAAGCCCAGGACAGTGCTCAGAATAATAGGTGACATAGAGAAGTTGTCAAAAAGATTTGTTTAGTAAATGAATGAATGCACTCATTGAAATGACCAAATGATTGGTTTTAATTGTTTTGTGGACATGAGACTCCAACTCCTTCATTGTTTTAAAGAGGCAAACTCCTAACAAAGAACTCGTAAGAATTATAAGGTAGCCCACCTTCATGGCTTCCTCCAGCTCTGCGAGACTCCCCATCAAAATGTGAGAACAGAAAGGGGGTGAAGCTAACTCACCGCCATGCGTCTCATTGCCTGCGGCATGTGCTCACTGAGGCAGCTACAGCCTCCGACACAGAGCGGGCTCCAGCCCCCATCTCCCAGGCCCCTACATCGATGCTGGTGATGTGTTGACTCCATCATTGCTGGGACGGGGATCACGCCACGGCCTAGCAGCTGGAGGTGGAGTGGCCCGCCTCACTCAGCCTGTGTAACCCATTGTTTCTAAAGGGATGTTGGTGCAGGAGTCGCCAGGCTCTCAGGCCAGCTCTGGGTTCTTTGCTGAGATGGAGGTGTAACCAAGGAAGGGGCTTGAAAAGTAAAAAGGACAGAAAATGAAGACGACGAAGGTAGATGACCTGGCCCTTACACAGTGGCCCTGAAGCAGAAGACCATCTTCCCCAAGGGGTGGGCCAAGGACTGGGCTCCTCCCCTGACCATAAATGGCTTGGCCAGAGCTCTGTGGGAGCCACCTCTTCTCCTGTCACCCTTGCTCTCCCAGCTGGATGTTCCTACAAATGCAAGACACAAGCCAATAACACCAGCAAGAAAGGAGTTTGCTGAGGGCAGTGTTTGGAGAAAGCTCTCGGGAGGCTGTCGGAAATGGTGAGTGCTGGTTAGCGTCTTTCCTCTGCCTAACCTTCATTTCTCTCTATAAAAAACAATCCCCAGACTTTTAGATTTCACGTCTCCTAATTCAAATATAACTGTACCCTTGGGGCAAGAAGTTAAGGAGCTTGGCTTTTAATTCTTTTCCAATGTACAATCATTTAAAAACATTCTATCTAGTATTTGATGATTCCATCTTATATTTTAATATTAAGGTTTTGTTTTTAAAACCCCACATACAAGGGTGCAAAGTAAATGTTTCGGCTAATTTCAGTTCCCAGTTGAAGCAATGGGTCCGACCCATGCCTTTATCCTTATTTGTTCAGTCTGCTGTCTGCTGGGTGATCAGCAACAGGGAGAGTCGTAAGTTGCGTCGGGAACCCTCCACCTTCCTTATTGACTTGATACACATTTGCTTATGACTCAGTCGAATGAAGCTTGGTAAGTTAGAAGAGGCTTCTGTGATTCCTTTTTAAAGAGATTATTAAAAGGAGTTGACATCTAGGAGTAAAGTCTGTTAGAAGCATGCACACGGGAACAGATGTAGGATGGGAGGGCTGAGTGACAGGAGGACTGGAGGGCTGCAGGCCCAGGTTAGAGGGCTGACCTCTCCCACCTCTGGGCCTCAGGGGGTGGGGAGGGGCCCTGCCTGCTGACACCACATTGGAAGAGCTCTCCTGATCCAGAACCCGCATTTCTATCTACTAGGAGCTGGGGGAGTAGCCAGACTAGAGACTTAGGGGTCAGAATTCAACAGTCAGGACCCAGTTCCTGGGGAAAGGGCGGTTCAGGGAGGGTTCAGAAGGTTAGGAAGAAGGCTGTCCTCTAAAGAAGACGCCCTCTGCATTCTTGTTTCTTGAAAATCTTTTTTTTTCCCCAATAAATTTATTTTATTTTATTTATTTATTTTTGGTTGTATTGGGTCTTTGTTGTTGCATGTGGGCTTTCTCTAGTTGTGGTGAGCGGGGGCTACTCTTCATTGCGGTGCACGGGCTTCTCATTGTGGTGGCTTCTCTTGTTGCAGAGCATGGGATCTAGGCACGCCGGCTCAGTAGTTGTGGCCTGCGGGGTCTAGAGCGCGGGCTCAGTAGTTGTGGCGCATGGGCTTTGTTGCTCCGCGGCATGTGGGCTCTTCCCGGACCAGGGCTCGAACCCATGTCCCCTGCATTGGCAGGCAGATTCTTAATCACTGCACCACCAGGGAAGCCCTCTTGAAAGTCTTTTAACAAGAAGTTAAAACTTAAAAAAAGAACAAAAAGGAGTTGAATTCAGGCTTTGGAGTTGGGAAGATCTGTGATCTAGCCTCTCCCACTTACCACTTGGGGACCTTGAGAAAACTGTCCTGGTTTCGGTCACCTCACCCACGATGTAGAGATGAGAGTGCCCCCCTTGTGGGGAGGGTATGAGTGCAGCGTGTGACCACTCACTCATAACAGTGAGTGGTGGTTATCCCATCCCCCCTCCTTCCCATCACAAACAGCAGACTCATAATGAGTGACACTCAGCCACTGAGATCCTGATGTACCTTCAGAACCATTATGTAGATATCACCTAGTGCTTAGACTAACAATGAGTGCCTTGTACCAAATCCCGGTACTTTGAATATTGCTAATCCATGTAGACAATTCCATGCAACAAGATCTTCTCAGGGGCTTCTCTGTGCCTCGCTCTGTGCTGACTAGGCCATGAAGAATATGACACCACGTGCTCTTCCACCTGGAGTATTTCACAGTTTCGAAAGAGCTGCCACAGACATTATTTCCTTTGGGCTTAGTTAATAGATCCCTGGAAAAACAGTGCCTGGTAGAATAGATTTGTTGTGAGGAAATGGAGACCAGAGAGTTTGATTCACTTTCCCCAGGCCACACAGCTACTTAGTGGCTGAGTCTGGACTCAAATCCAGATCAGGGGGCTCCAAGCCCAGGGTTGCCTTGCCCCACCCAGCTGCCTCTCTAAAGGACACTGCGTGAGATTCTTCTCCACCCACATTTACGTGATGTTTTTCTTTCCATGAGAGCGCTGTAGGGTGCTTCTACAAAATATAAATGTCTTTCTGAAATTAGCCAAAACCTTCGTCATCCAAATGTTGATAAACAGCACGTGCAATGGCCCACTTGTTGCTGCTCCTCCCTTCTGCTGTCCCCCCAAAGGAAGCTTTGTCCGGGGCCTGCTGACATCAGTACCCGGTGCTCACTGATGAGATAAGGCTCTGGGCAGCTGTGTTTGATGCAGAGACCATCCAGCGTCCTCTGCAGGCTCAGTTGGCATTACCATGAAAGGTAGTGGTTAGGTCCCTTGAGCAGGAAGACCCTGACCTGAGGTGGCCCAGATGTCCCTCTTGTCCTAATACTGTCCTGGAAGAGGAGGTGCAGAATAATTGGGGGCTCCAATTATTCTGCAGAAACTCTAGAAGTCCTGAGGAAGCCTGTAATGTAGTAGAAAGAGGCTGTCACCAAAAGACCCAGTCGTGTGAATTTGGGCAACTTGTTCCAATTCTTCACTGATTTTCTTCTCTATAAAGTGAGGGCCTCCTGTTGCTAAGAGACAGAGAAGTGAAGAGTCTTCACTGAAGTGTGCTGGCTGGCTGGGGACATCCTAATTGAAAGACATAATCTCTGGAGCAGGGGGTAGGGGGAACGATACCTTGTAGGTGCTTGGAACATTTTTAGTTCACAAAGGAATTCCTCATTCATTAACCTCTCTGAATTCCAACCTTCCAGAAAGCTGGCTAAAACAGGTGTCTCATCAATTTTGCATATATTGGGACTATTGCCTGTATTGCCTCTAGAACCATCTTCCAGGTTGGATTTGAGTCACATGGACCAATCCCACTTGGCCTGTTTTAAAAGATAAGCTCCACCTGTTCTCACTTATCCGTGAGGTAATTTCTGAGGAGTCCTGGGCCTCAGCTTCCTCTTCTGTAAAATGAGAGTTCTGCCCTCTTGCACTGTTGGTGGGAATGTAAATTGATACAACCACTATGGAAAGCAGTATGGAGATTCCTTAAAAAACTAAAAATAGAACTGCCATATGACCCAGCAATCCCACTACTGGGCATATACCCTGAGAAAACCATAATTCCAAAAGGGACATGTACCACAATGTTCACTGCAGCTCTATTTACAATAGCCAGGACATGGAACCAACCTAAATGTCCATCGACAGATGAATGGATAAAGAAGATGTGACACATATATACAATGGAATCTTACTCAGCCATAAAAAGGAATGAAATTGAATTATTTGTAGTGAGGTGGATGGGCGTAGAGACTGTCATACAGAGTGAACTAAGTCAGAAAGAGAAAAATACCGTACGCTAACACATATATATGGAATCTAGAAAAATGGTACTGATGAACCTAGTGGCAGGGCAGGAATAAAGACACAGATGTAGAGAACAGACTTGAGGACACGAGGGGGGAGGGGAGGCTGGGATGTAGTGAGAGAGTAGCATGGACATATATACACTACCAAATGAAAAATGGATGGCTAGTGGGAAGCAGCCGCATAGCACAGGGAGATCAGCTCTGTGCTTTGTGACCACCTAGAGGGGTGGGGTAGGGAGGGTGGGAGGGAGACGCAAGAGGCAGGAGGATATGGGGATATATGGATACGTATAGCCGATTCACTTTGTTGTACAGCAGTAACTAACACAACGTTGTAAAGCAGTTATACTCTGATAAAGATGTATTAAAAAAATGAGAGTTCTGAGGTAGATGCTCCTGAAGGCACCTCAGGTCTGAAATGTTAGGATTCTCTTGGATTCTCTAATCCTTCCCAATCTTCCCATTGTCGGCTACCATTTAATTTTAAAACTTAGCAAACACATTGCTTCTAGAATGACAGAACCAGGTCTTGGGAAGCTTCAGGAAGATCAGGAGCTGGAGTTTAAGCCAAGCTGTGGGGAACCAGGGAGGCTGGGGCTGAATGAGAGCCCAGCCAGGAGGCAGGAATCAGGGCTGGTGGACACGAGCGGGGGGCGGGGCAGGGGTCCGGAAAGTAGAAACATGACTTCGGCTCCCTGAACAAGGGGCAGAGAGCGTCGCCAGCTGAGTTGGAGCAAAGTCCACCCATTTTTCACATCCAGGCAGAGAAGGGACTGGGTAAAGAGCAGCCTGGAAAAACTGGCATCAAAGAGCCCAAACTGGAGTGACAGGACATGGGGACAGGGAGGAGGAAGGAGCCACTGGAGGCCCTGGGCAGGGTCTGAGCCGGGTAGGTGGGCACGTGGGCAGGCTAACATGTCGGTGCCCCATCGAGCCAACAATCTTTAAATATTGATGCCATATTTGGGGGAGAGGTAAGGCTGGTTGCTGAGTGAGGGGAGGGCACAGAGGGTTAGCATCTCCTCTGTCGTTCTGACCAGCTCAGCTCCAGCCTGGAACCCCTGCCTCAGACTCTGCAAAAACAGAATCTTGTCTTCCTCAGCTTCTCCTCCTGGGAGGGGGTTGAAGGAGCAGGTGGGTTTTTTTTTTGTTGTTTTTTTTTTTTTGCGGTACGCGGGCCTCTTACCGTTGTGGCCTCTCCCATTGTGGAGCACAGGCTCCGGACGCGCAGGCTCAGTGGCCGTGGCTCACGGGCCCAGCCTCTCCGCGGCATGTGGGATCTTCCCGGACCGGGGCATGAACCTGCATCCCTTGCATCGGCAGGCGGACTCTCAACCACTGCACCACCAGGGAAGCCCGGAGCAGGTGTTCTCGTTGGACCCCAAGAAGAAAGCGCCATCACTTTACACAGTTTCCTCCCTGAAAGGAGTTCCGGGGGAAAAAGCAATTTTTAGCACTCTGCTGAATTTCTAGTGATGTTTCTGCTGCCCTTTTGGGTCAGGACTGCTCAGGCAATAGCTTCACTGGCTGGTCCCTTAATCTGGCCCTGGCTGAGGACCTGGAAAAGGAGAGAGGCCAAGACTGCCTTGATGCTGAGGGAGGAACTCATGACCTCAGGCTCCGCTGCTCCCCTGCCGTCTTTTGGGGCCAAGACTGGGAGGGGAGGCTGGGACTGACTGAGCCCATGGGTCAGTAAATTCTCCCGGAATCCGCCAGGGCCAGTGACATTTGGTGGAGGGGTGAGGAGTCTGGCTGACCATTCCTGGGAGCTTTAATGTTTCCTTCTCTCTTCCAGAGTTTTTCACTGAACTTCACACTCCCGGCCAACACAGTGAGTACAGCGGTCCCCGTTCACCAGGCAGGTCAGCAGAGATCAATGCAGAGTTGACACTGGGCCTCCAGGATGCCAAAGCTCACGTGAAGCAACAAGTTACACGGGTTCCAAAGGCATTACAAAGAGCTGGGGGTGCTGAAAGAAATGTTTTCGATTATAAAAATTATAAATACACATTTTGAAAAGGAAAATAGCAAAAAACCAAAACAGCTAAATTGCCATCAGCAGAAAACACTGGGGACACTAATTCCAGTCCTGTCTGACTCTACATAAATTTTGACTTTTGTTGCATTTGTACCATGGTCTTCTTATTCTACCCATAACTTTATATGATGTTTTCCGTCCACCTTTATAACCGTACTGAGGGTGGTCACGTGATATTTCTTCAAGTGAGTTATTTAAGTGATTAATCACTCTTAGGAATGATTTTGTGATAAACGTAGGTATAGATAAATCCTTGTCAGCACGTAAGCTGATTCCCTTAGAATGTAGCCTAGAAGGGGAATTATTGGGTCAAGAAGAATGAATGTTTTATGGCTCTGTGACATTTAGTTGCAAGTCCACATGGAGATTTGCAGTTGATGATGGTGGACCGTTTCAATCCAGAATTGGTCCTCCATCTTCTGTTCTTGTGCTGTGTAGAGATAACACGCCAGGATTGTTTTCTGAGCGGAAGTGCTGCTGTGATGGAGCCAGGTGTTTTCCTGGCCCAGTTTTTCAGTGGTTTCGGCTGTGCCAAAGTTTTCTGAAAAGTCATACGGTTATTCAAAGAGAATAAACTGAATCATCAGGAAAGAGGACGCTTAAGCCCGTGCTCGTGTTTACTGTACCGTGGGGGCGTCATTCTGGAGAGCAGCAGAAAGGTAGAACCTCGAGACTCACTGCCGGCCTTCTGCGGCCACTGGCGGCCCTGACATCTGTCCGTGACTCCCTGGCACCTGCTCTACCCTCCCGGGGCGGCCCTGCCTTCGGACCCTCCCTGACTTACTCTGCTCCCTGCTTCTGCCTCTGCTTGTTGTCTGCAGACAAATTCCCCTGTCCCTCTCCTTACCTGTCAAAACCTTTTAATATGGCCACTGCTGGCACTTCCCCCCGGCTGCTCGAAGCCAGCAGGTCCATAGCGACCCCGGGTTCTGTCTTATCCTGGCTTGGCCCAGCCTACGAAGGTAACTCAGAGAAGCAAGAAGCCGTTGCTTGGGGCGGTGAGGGTGGATGGGTCGAGAGGCAGGCCCTTACACTGTTAGTCATCACTTTGGGAGCATCTCAGGTTCACAGCACATTTCTCTGAGAGCTGTCCCTCCTCCCTTTGAACCTATGTAGGACAACAGCCACCCCAGCCTGCCTGGAACTGTCTGGTTTTAGCACTGAATGCGCTACCACTTAGGCAATTTCTGTGGAAAACCAGGACGGCTGGCCACCCTACCTGGCAGTTATATTTCTACCATAGAACCCTTCCGTTTTGGTGCAGCTGGATGACTGGGAACACCAGAGCCCTGGAAGGTAGGGAAAGGTGGATACTCAGCTCATGGGAGCTTTTCTGCAGGGAGCTGGGGACAGGGCCACATATGCAAGTCCGCCCCTACTGGGCCATACTGAACTGTCAAGTATAAAAACTGGGTTGGGATGCTGCATTTGGTCATGGAAGGCAGAGTAGTCCAACGGTTAAGAACTTGGACCCTGGAGCCAGACCACTCGGCATCTGCCACTTAGGGCTGTGTGACCTTGCACAAGTTACTTGACTTCTCTGTGCCTCACTCTTCTCTTCTGTAAAATGGGGATCGTTATAGTCCTGCTTCACTGGCTATGGTGAAGAATAAATGAGTTGATACAGGAAAAGTACTTGAACAGCCTGGCACATAGTAAGTTCTCCATAAGCATTAGCTGGTATGATTAGCAGGTGTCCATGAGGGCAGAAAAATCCATCTGGAGAGAGAAAGAAGGAAGCAAACAGGCAGAGAAAAGTACAGGTGAAAGGCCATTCTACCCTGGAGTGATGGAGAGATCCCAGGAGGGATGGCTTTGGTTCTGACAAGTTCCCGGTCCCCAGCTTCAGTCCCTAGAGAGGCCAGATTCCCACTGCCCATGGGCTCCATGAGGTACCCCTGAATCCTTAGAGGTAACTCATTTTGGGGGGCCAAAGCCAGCCCAAGTGAATTTCTGTAACCTGAAGACAAAATATCTTACCCAAAACGATATGCAACTCTTGGCATCACCCTGAGAAATAGAACCCTTAAGGTAAATGCAGCTTTAAGGTGGGGGTAGGGTGAGATTGCACTTCGGTAAAACTGTAGCTATTTATTTTTTTAAATTTTATTTATCCATTTATTTATTTCTTAACATCTTTATTGGCGTATAATTCCTTTACAATGGTGTGTTAGTTTCTGCTGTACCACAAAGTGAATCAGTTATACATATACATATATCCCCATATCTCCTCCCTCTTGCGTCTCCCTCCCTCCCACCATCCCTATCCCACCCCTCTAGGTGGTGACAAAGCACCGAGCTCATCTCCCTGTGCTATGCGGCTGCTTCCCACTAGCTATCTCTTTACATTTGGTAGTGTATATATGCCCATGCCACTCTCTTACTTCGTCCCAGCTTACCCTTCCCCCTCCCCGTGTCCTCAAGTCCATTCTCTGTGTCTGCGTCTTTATTCCTGTCCTGCCGCTAGATTCTTCAGAACCATTTTTTTTTTAGATTCTGTATATATGTGTTAGCATACGGTATTTGTTTTCTTCTTTCTGACTTACTTCACTCTGTATGACAGACTCTAGGTTCATCCACCTCACTACAAATAACTCAGTTTCGTTTCTCTTTATGGCTGAGTAATATTCCATTGTATATATGAGCCACATCTTCTTTATCCATTCATCTGTCGATGGACACTTAGGTTGCTTCCATGTCCTGGCTATTGTAAATAGAGCTGCAGTGAACATTGTGGTGCATGTCTCTTTTTGAATTATGGTTTTCTCAGGGTATATGCCCAGCAGTGGGATTGCTGGGTCATATGGTAGTTCTATATATATATATTTTTGTGGTACGCGGGCCTCTCACTGCCGCGGCCTCTCCCGTCACGGAGCACAGGCTCCGGAGGCACAGGCCCAGCGGCCACGGTTCACGGGCCCAGCTGCTCCGCGGCATGTGGGATCTTCCCGCACCGGGGCACGAACCCATGTCCCCCACATCAGCAGGCAGACTCCCAACCACTGCGCCACCAGGGAAGCCCCAGTAGTTCTATTTTTAAAAACTGTAGCCATGTAAGTACCAAGTGTCAATACCTGGTTAGCAAATCTCTCCTTTGATGGGAGCTCTCTGGGAAAGAGGCTTAGGCTTGGAATGCAAACATCCACATTTGGGTTAGATTTATGGTTACCTATGAAACCTGGGAGAAGACCTATAACTTCTCTGAGATTTGGATCTTTTTTTTTTTTTTGGTAAAATAGAGACAATAACTGTCAGAAGTCCAAGCCCCTGGGATTCCAGTGTACTCACTGAGGTTGATGAGAATATTCAATATATAACAGGTCTGGCCAGAGCTTTGACAAGTTTAAAGGAATGACAATAGCTTATACTCCTGGCGCTCATTTGATCCTTTTACCAATCCTAGAGGTAGGTACTCACAGCCTTATTGTATAGATGAAGAAATGAGGCTCGTTAGCTTGTGAGTGGAGAAATCGCCATTTCATTCCAGCTAGCGTGAGCCTAGGACTCGTGCTCTTAATCCCACACGGCATCACCTAGCGTAACTTACATGGGTCAGTTGCTAATGTGGAACTCTGTGCCATGAGATTTATTGATCCAGATAAGACTCTCATCTGATATATCTCATAAATGGGTAAAATCCAGTGCCCCTCCTTGAGTGGAGATGTGAAATGGGAACATGTGCTGTACTCATTCAATGTAGAATTATCCCAGGAGCATGGATAATCCACAACTTCAGGTACCTGCCCAAGCCATTCGCTTCATTGCAGTTTGGAAACAGGTAAGGCCTCCTTAAAGAGCCTGGCTTCCACTGGTATTGAACTTTTTTCCCTTCTAGCGACGGGGACAAGTAGGCCCAAAGTGTGCTGGGAAGGGTGTGGGGACTTGGGACAGGAGAAAACCTTTTTGAGTTCTGAAACCTGTTATGGCAAATCCACCGGGTGAATAATGAAGACCTCACCTGAATTTCTGATTTCTCTCTCCTTGTAACCCAATTTTATTCCTTCTTACCTGAGAAGCAATCAAAGAGGGTTGTGTTCGGCAGTTGTTTTTTTTTTTTTTTTTTTTTTTTTTAAATATTTATTTATTTATTTATGGCTGTGTTGGGTCTTCGTTTCTGTGTGAGGGCTTTCTCCAGTTGTGGCAAGCGGGGGCCACTCTTCATCGCGGTGCGCGGGCCTCTCACTATTGCGGCCTCTCTTGTTGCGGAGCACAGGCTCCAGACGCGCAGGCTCAGTAGCTGTGGCTCACGGGCCCAGTTGCTCCGCGGCATGTGGGATCTTCCCAGACCGGGCTCGAACCCGTGTCCCCTGCATTGGCAGGCAGATTCTCAACAACTGCGCCACCAGGGAAGCCCTCGGCAGTTGTTTTTAATAAAAAGTTTAGCAAAGGTATATACTTCAGGCATTACAGCTTAGCCTTGGACAGACTGTGTTGTGTGACGTGCATTCTATAGATTTTGTTTTCTTAAGACGTATATTCTTTTTCCACCCAGACTTCCTCCCCAGCTGTTACCAGTGGGAAAGGAGCAGTAAGTATATCACTTAACTTATGGAGCCTTAGTTTGGTCATTTAGAAAATGGGGATAATGCTGTACCCATCTCATGCATTCGTTTTGAGGATTAAAGTTTGATATGTGAACTGTCACCAAGCACAGAATCTTCCTCAACTATTATTCTTATGACCAACTCAGTTCAAAAGTGAAGGAGAACACGCAAAATCACAGATGATTCCCAAAGTGTTGAACAAAAGAAGCTAGACACAAGAGACTACATACTTTCTACGTGCATCTAGATGACACTGAAAAACAGACAAGACTAACCTATGGTGATGGATTTCAGGATAGAGGTTACACATGCAGTGACTGGAACGGAGCCCGAGGGGCTTCTGGGGGGCTGGTAATGTTCTGTTTCTTCATCTGGGTGCTGGTTACATGGGTGGGTTCATCACGTGAAAAGTCATCAAGCTGTATATTTATAATGTGTATACTTTTATGTATCATGTCATTCTTTAATAAAATCACCCCCCAAAAAATGAAGAAGAATCCAGTATTATACGACATTGCATGTGTGTAGAGATTCTGAACACTATCTTTGGTATTTTCAAATAATCTGCAAATCTGAAAACCTATGGGGCTACAAGCGTGGCTATTTCCACTCAGATCAAAGCAAAATGGGAGTCTGAAAAACAATTGGCTCATGCATTTAATGTAAATAAATTTAAAAATTCATATCAAAATGGTGTGGGATACACTAAAACCTTTTACTTTTTGCCAGACTAATAGATAAGAATGGTATCTAATTGTTGCTTTGAACTGTATTTCAGCTTTTCCTGTGTTGATGCAACATTTGTATTTCTGTTCCTAGGAATGGCCTGTTCATATATTTGTCCAATTTTCTACTGAATTATCACCCTTTTCCAATTGATTTAAACTATGTACATTAACTCCTATGAAAATGAGCCGTTTGTCATGTACGTTGCAAACAATTTTTCACTGTTATTTCATTACCCTTTTGATTTTGTGTACGAAACTTAGGGTCCATGTAGGGTTTTGTTTTACTTTTAATCAATCAAACTCTTCCTTTTTTTCTGGGAGAACCTGACTGTTTTCTCTGTGCAGGACTGTGGACCTTCTCTTGGGTTAGCAGCTGGCATCCCGTCCCTGGTGGCCACGGCCCTGCTGGTGGCCTTACTATTTACTCTGATTCACCAAAGAAGAAGCAGCAGTGAGTCCACCGAGGTGATTAGCAGCTTCTTTGGGTCTGACGCGTTGGCAAGAATCGGTATTTGATGAACTGGCTTTGGGCTGAGGGTGTCAGGACCCACGTCTGTTTTCTGAGGACGAGGTGGTGGATGTTTCTGTGCCTCAGTTTCTGTCTCAGACTCATGACATTATCCTCCAGGCAGAGCTGATTTGTCACACAACCCTTGTGTCACTTGAGGATGGTATCTGGGATGGCAAAAAGTAGCAGCGGAGAGGGACGTTTGTTGCTACGGCAAACACGTCAGTACAGTGGGTGTGTTCTCTAACCTTGAGAAACAAGGCCACAAGCTTCACAAAGAGGATGGAGGTGATCTTAGGAAGGATGGGAGACAAACAGACCCTGAGGCATCTATCGCAGGGATACGTCCAGGAGTATGTGACTCTGTTTATCTTTGTCTTTTTCCCACTTCTGAACACACATCAGTCACAAGGGAATCTCCCGATCCCACCCCATGCAAATACCAGATTGCTCTGGAGACCAGGCTCAGAATTCAAGGGCCACCCTGACCCACATCCAGCCAGGGTCCATGGTTGTGATACAACTGTGTAGTGTAGACTCTGGGCTCTAATTCCATCCTTATTTATGAACATTCCTGATAGCTCTCACAGTGGTAGGCGTTAATGGGGAGTAATAAACGTAGGTTCTAACCCTGGCTCTGCCACTGTACAATTTATATGATCCTGGACAAGTGACTTAACATTTTCTGTTTCTTGGTTAGTTCAACTCTAAAATAAGAGTCATAAAAACTACCCACCTCAGGAATTCCCTGGCGGTCCAGTGGTAAGGACTCCGTGGTCTCAGCGGCCAAGGGCCAGGGTTTAATCCCTCCTTGCCCTTGTGGGGAACTAAGATCCCACAAGCTGTGCAGTGCGGCCAAAAAGAAAAAAATATATACCCACCTTATTTATTTAATTAAAAAAATTTTTTTTGAATTTTGGCTGCGTTGGGTCTTCACTGTGGCACGCGGGCTTTCTCTAGTTGCGGCGAACGGGGGATACTCTTCACTGTGGTGCGCAGGCTTCTCACTGCGGTGGCTTCCCTTGTTGCAAAGCACAGGCTCTAGGTGCGCGGGCTTCAGTTGTTGCAGCACGCCAGCTCAGTAGTTGTGGCTCACGGGCTCTAGAGCGCAGGCTCAGTAGTTGTGGTGCACGGGCTTAGTTGCTTCGCAGGCATGTGGGATCTTCCTGGACCAGGGCTCGAACCCATGTCCCCTGCATTGGCAGGCGGATTCTTAACCACTGCGCCACCAGGGAAGTCCCTACCCAACTTATTTTAAGAGGTAAGCGGAGGTGTAAGGATGGAATGAGATCATGGGTATAAAGATGCGTTGACAAGCTGTAAACTTTAAATATATTAAGAAATATTGTGGTTGTTGGTGGTATTATTTAAGTAATGGTTCCTCAGTCTTTCAGGGCACTTTAAAATCATCTTGGAGGCTATGAAAATACCAACCACCAAAACCAATTAAATCAGAATCTCTGAATGTTAGAGCTGTGGCATTGGTACCAAAAATATCTCAACATTTTATGATGGATCACGTTAAGCAGATACTAAAGTAGAGAGAATAGTGTAATGAATCTAGTTATTAACAACGGCCAATCTTGTTCCATCTCCGCTTCCACCCACTTTTCCACACTGTCAACCTGGATTATTTTTGAAGTAATTCACAGTGGTATCTCTTGTTTATGTTTTTTCTGGGAGGGGGGAGTTATTATCTGTTTGTTTATTTTGTTTTATTTTTAAAGCTCTCTGTGTGCAGCCAGGTTTAAGAACCACTGATTTTAATCATGGTCATGGGCAAATGCTGTAACCTTTCATTTCTTCTTCTTCTCTATTTTGTTTTATTTTTTAAAACAACTTAGGAAAGTGAGAGGCCTTGTGAAATTTCAGAAATCTATGACAGTCCCAGGATAGCTGAGGTAAGAACTCTTGGTTATAATCATTATACATCATTCACATGGCAAACAAGCTAAGGGTCTTAAAGCCTCTGGTGTACAGGAGAAGTGCAGGGTAAGCACAAAGGAGGTTCTCATTATATTTTTACTGGCTGGACAGGAATTCAAGATTTATTTAATATTAGAAAATTAATTTAATATCACTTATTTCACTGGTACAAGAGAAAAATCATGTGATCATTTCCATAGAAGAGAATTCAAAAATATTTTACAGCCATTTGTGATGTGAACTCCAAGCAAACCAAAAATTTAAAAGGCACTTCCTTAACTTGAAACAAGGCATCTTTAAAAAAAAAAAATTACAGCAAATATCATACCTAAAGGTAAAATGTTAATGATTCTTTTTCAGATCAGAAACAAAACAAGGATGCTCGTTGTTACCAGTTCTATTTGATATTATACTTTAGGTCCTAGTCATCGCAGCAGGATGAGAAAAAGAGGTAGAAATTAACTCAGTGCAGGAGAATCTTTTCACAATGTATATGTATGTCAAATAATCACACTATTCTCTTTGAATATCTTACAATTTTATGTGTCAATTATACCTCAATAAAGATTTAAAAAAAAGAAAAAGAAGCAGAAAGCATAAGACTGGAAAAGAAGAAACAAAAATGTCATTATTGGGCTTCCCTGGTGGCGCAGTGGTTGAGAGTCTGCCTGCCGATGCAGGGGACACAGGTTCGTGCCCTGGTTCGGGAGGATCCCACATGCCGCGGAGCGGCTGGGCCCGTGGGCCATGGCCGCTGAGCCTGCACGTCCGGAGCCTGTGCTCCGCAATGGGAGAGGCCACAGCAGGGAGAGGCCCGCATACCGCAAAAAAAAAAAAAAAAAGTCATTATTTACAGATGATATGATTATCTACATAGAAAAGCCAAATTATCTACAGATAAATTAATAGAACTAACAAGATATTTTAACAAGTTTACTGGATATAAAATCAATATTAAAAAGTAATTCACATTGCTAAAAATCAATAACAATTAATGAGAAAAAGTAATTTTTAAAAAATACCATTTTGTAGTGGTAATAAAAATAACACAGAATGATGAGGAATAAATCTAACAAAAACATGTAATCCCTTTATGGAGAATAATAAAACTTCAGTAAAAGATATTAAGTAAGACCTAAATAATGGGAGTTGGTATTCAATGCTCCTGGATAAGAAGACTCAATGGTATACGGATATCAGACAACTTCAAATTGATCTGTATAATAAGTGTAATTCCAATATAAACCTCAGCAAATATTTTTCATGGAAAAATATTTTTTCATGGAACTCAGTAAGGTGCTTCTAAAATCTATACAGAAGAAGACAGAAAAAAATGTTAAGTACCAGCAGACAGGTAGAACAAATAGAAAACAAATAGGAAGATGGTAGATTAAAACCCAACCATATCAATGATCACACTGATGGTGTCCAATGTCTTGAAAACTATCTGTTCCAAACATTTTGTCTGATGGTTGGTTGTTTCAGGTGGGAGGGTAAATCTGGCTTCTGTTACTCCAACTTGACCAGAAGCAAAAGTCTTTGATGTGTTTTTTTTTAAACCTGTTTGTTTTCTCAAGAATCCTAGGAGATTACCCACACAGGAGAAGAATATCACAGGAGCAGAGGAAGCCCACATATATGTGCAGACTGTTTCAGGAAGTGAGGAGCCCATTCGTGACGCTTACCGTCCTGCTGTCGAAGTGCAGAGGAGGGCGTTGTGGTGGCTTATTCCCAGACTGAGCCTGGAGTGAGGCAGCACAGCCAAGGGGCAGATCTGGAGCTGGAACAGAGCTAAGCACACAGGGATTTGTGCTCGGAGGGAGGAGAGACGCCACGCTGCTTCTTAACCAATCCAAATTTCATTTGCAGATCCGGAAAACTTTGGGGTTGACTTTACTCTTTAAGGGACAGATCTGGTAAGGTTCATTCCAACGCTCAGACCTTGTGGTTTAATAAGCAGTGAAGTCATTGTGCCTCAAAAGGAGCCCTTGGGTCCTGCTCTTGACCCCGGTGGGGATTTGCTTTTCTTTGTGATTTGGGGAAGGGGGTTTGATTTCTCGGTGACTTGCCCCCTCATCGTTTTTCGTATCCATTTTCTCAAAAAAGCCGTCAGACCTGGCTTCCATGGGCAGGTTGGCCAAGGCTAGCATGGCGGAAGTTGGGATATAAATGAAACGTACAGGGGATGTGTGAGGAGAAGCAGTTCCTTATTTCTGAACGACTCAGGGTAGAAACCATGTGGAGCCACATGTTCCCCGACCACAGGGGCAGCCCACTGCTGCATCATTCATCACTTGTGATCAGAGGGTATCTAAGGAAGGCAGTTCTGTAATGGGCTCTGTGTCTGTGTGTGGGTGTGTGCACACGGAGGGTAAATAGGGAGAAGGGAAAGCAGAGGTTGTTTCAAAAGATTATTAGAAATGAGGGCTATACCCATTTTGCGGGAGTGGAGAGAAAGGCCCAAGTCCTTGGACCATCATGGGGAAAAACTCATTCGCAGGAAGAAAGATCAAGAGGACTCTGAGTGGATGAACACAGGACCAAAGGGATGGGCCAAGTAGCAATGTGACTGTCGTCTGAGGGGAGCCCATGGACAGTGTCACCATCGCTTCTGTGAGGAGGCTTACAGGAGTCCTGGTTCCCCTATGCAGGTCCATTGCTTGTGAGCACGCCGGTCTCCTGGTGGGAGAACCTGGGTCCAGGGCATCTTGGGGTCCACCCACCAGCTCCATGGGCCTCCTTGAAATGCTGTGGAAACATTCCTTTCACATACGGGGTGCCTGATTGCTCAGAAACACACCTCCTCTTCTTCAAATAACCAAGGACAGGTTATACACATCCAATCACTGCCACACACTGCCACGTGCTCTTCAAAGCTCTTTGTGAAATTCAGTTTTGTACCAAGTACACTGAGTCTAGTCACGTTAACAAGCAGATTTGTCCGTTTTTAAGCAGACGTGCCCAGGGATCCAGGTGCTTATACTTCTCTTACACGTTGGGAAGGACCTTGGATTTGCTGAGAACATGACTGTGGCCTTAGCCTTGACACTCAAAGGTCTGAGCTCTGGAGCATATCATGGGCCTTAGCTCTCTGTGTACAAAATGGAGATAGCTGTTTTCTTCCTCCTACCCTTAGGGGTGTTGTGAGGCTGAAGAAGGCAAGTGAATGAACCTTGTAGTCTGTAGAGTGAGACTTGTATTTTGGATCATTTATTTTAATTCTACTTGCAATCCATTACTTAGTATCTTTATTTTAAATGGTTTCTACTAAATTCGCTAGGTTCAGTATTTCTGTCATTTTTTTTTCTGCTCTGATGCACAAGAACTCATTTTAGAATAAAGTGAAAAGCAAAATGGTCATTCTTGTGGACCTTCAACACGTCTATGGTGTTTCTTCGCCTATTTTGAAGTCTATGACATTGACCCTGGGGCTGGAATCAAGGGTATCCCAGGGGTATTCCTGGTGCTGACACTTTCTTGGCTGGGCTTGTGATGGAGATGTTCAGTCCTTCACAGAGGGCAGCCCACCTTGTAAGGGAAATGCTGAGACCAGAAGTCAGAAGCTCCAGCCCCCCAACCTAGGGTCGGTGCTAGCGTTGGGATGACCTTGGGCCAGTCACATTCTAGAAAATGCAAACTAATCAATTGGGACAGAAAGCATATCCGCAGTTGCCCGGGGATGGTGAGGTGAGGAAGGGTGGGAGGGAGAGATTACAAAGGGCCACAAAGAAATTTTGGGGGGTAAGGATATGTTCTCTATCGTGATTGTTGTGATAGCTTCGTGGGTGTATTACACATCAACACTTATCAAACTGTACACTTTAAACATATAATCTATTGAAAGTCAATTCTACCTCAATTAAGCTTTTTTTTGTTTGTTTGTTTAACGCATTCAAGCCACACAGAGTCAAAATCTCTCCTTCTTTGTTCAGCATTTTGCCAGGAGAACAAGAGGACATGGGAATGTGATTGGTGTCCTAGAAAGACAAATGCAGTCTTTCTCTGGAGAAGTTAGAAATAGACAAAAATAGATTCATGTACTCAGTGCCTAAAATGCAGAATGAAATCTGCTCTCAAGGGCTTTCAGTGTCAGCCTGACCTGAAGACCTGAAAAGCTCCCAACACCACATGTACTGCAGAAGAATTTTACCCTGAAGAATGATGGGCGAGTTACCCAAACTAGAGGCAAAATTAGGACTCCTTTAAACCTAGTTTAGGAAGATGTGAATTCTGTGAAGTTGTATGCAAATTTTATATGCATAATTATTATTCAGGGGCCAGATTCCATGATTCCCTTCAGATTCTCAAAGGGATCTGCAACACCCTCCCAACAGTTAAATGTAAACAGTGGTAATTACAGTTGAAGGTTAGTGACAAAGATGTCAAATTCAACCTTTCTTAAGCGACTTGTCGCCACACCTTTAATACAAACTGATTTGAAATTAGTAATGGTTGTGCCTTGTTAGTTTAATAATTATATTTCTATAGAGAAAGGAAAATGGAGGGAAAAAATTAACCTTTCCTATATAGATGCCTGTTTTCATGAAGGTCATGGAGATTATTTGCTAGGAATACTTGGTAAGAATTATAGGTAAGGAGGCTGAGTGTGAGTTTTGCTGTATTTCATACTCGATGCATCATGTTGGAAAATCATTCAGCCTCCAAAGGAGATCCTGTACCCCATCATCATCATCATCAATTTTGCAGCAAGAAGGTAGAGATGGTGAAGGTGAATAACCTCACTCTTTCTGCCTCCTGCCCCAGGGTTAAGGAAGGCTAAAACACTGGACACACTTTCGGACTTGTTTCTTGTGAAAATATTATCCCCTACAGAACAGGGACATGTGGGATGCAAAACGGATTGCAGGCCACAGTGCCATTCGAATCCAAGTACACCACAGTGAGAGTCATGAAGAGTCTCCCTTGTTTCCATCTTCAGCAAAGGAGCTGGATTTCTTTAAAACAGTATATTCTTGTCCTTGGATTTACAGTGCCAGCCTGTATGAGAGGACTGATTTGTCTTCTTAAGTCGTATGCCTGCCTTTCTGGGAAGCAGTCCCCAGGTGCCTGAACGATGCCCAGATTATATGAAAAAGACTAATCCCTGTTACATTTATAGCACTTTTTAGTTTTCAAAGCACTTTTCATTCATTATTTTGTTTGATTTTTACACTGAACCCAGGAGGTAATGCCATGTGGGTGTTACTTATGTCCATTTTACAGATGAGAAAACTGGGGCTCTACAAAGGTAATTTTATTGGTCCTGGACATTGTAAAGCAAATTGCTTTTGAGGGATGATTTAAGTTTGCAGAAAGAGTAAAGGATAATGAGTTTAACTGATAATAGAGGTGGGTTTCTGTACTGTTCTGGGTCCTTTGATATACATGTTGGAGGGAAGGGTTTGAAATACTTACAGTGGTGTGAACTAATTGATAAAAAGTGCATTCAAAACAGATAAAGTTGACTCCCACTATAGCTCCCATCTGTCCATAAGAGATAAAGGTCGGTGAGTACCTGTAAGTCCCCGTAAAGTAGCCCTTGATTTCCAAGAAACTCCAGAGTCATGGGACAGGATCTTTGCCTCCTGTCACCCTCAGCCTGGTGCCTAGAGAGTTTCAGGTGGTGTAGCTGGTGCTGGTCAGGTCAAGACAGGTTCTAGTCTGGGGGTCCAAGAGCCAGGACAGTAGTCCTAATCTTCACCACCTCCTGTTCTGGCTTCAGGGGGTTGGTACTTACTGGTGTAAAGTACTGCAAGTGAGGCACTGGCAGTGTGCTTAAGTGTTACTTCCCCCAAGGAAAGTAACTTGTTCTTTGGTCCTTCACAATACAAAGGATCCCAGATCAAGCACTTTACAGTGTTAGCTCAGCTAATCCTCCAACAGATGCAAAGGGAGAAACCATTATCATCTTGATTTCACAAAAGCGGAAATCGAGGCTCAGAAAGGTTAGGTAACTTGTCCAAGGTCACACAGCTAGTAATGAGGGGAGCCCGGCCTGTGTGCATATTTTCTGCCGAATCAACAGAGACTCTGTCATGAACTGTGTGACTCTGGCAAGGCCAGGGCCTCTCTCCAGACCTTTGTTCGTCACCTGCACAACAAGAGGGGTGGACTAGGATGTCTCCAAGTTCCTGTTCAATATTCTTGGCCGCCTTTGATCTGCTATTATGTTGTACTTGCCGCCGAAGGTTCTTTTGTTTGCCACCAGAGGGCGCTCTGCTCCCAAAGCAGGAGGCACTGGGGAACGCTGAGTTCCAATTAATAGTCGCCACCTTAATTGATAAAATTCTGGCCAAAAACAAAAATTCGTGTGCAGCTTTAGCAGAGGGAATTTGTGGAATTCCTAACAAGGCTTTCCAAATAAGAAAATTACCTCAACAACCCCTGTTAGAATCTTTGCTGTTCTCATGGGGAAACTCCTCCATCACGTACCTCCTAGGGCTTTTGTGTGGTGGGGACCTTGAGAGAATCAGCGCTGGGCAGTTGGTGAGTGAAGGTAAGCAGGCCACCTGCACGTTTCCCAAACATCAGCCCCCTGTGCTCCTCTACCTTCCCTCCCGATTCTTGCCATGTCCCATCCCGCTGGTAATATTTACTAAATGTTTTCCCTTACGTTGATTCATTTTTCTCACTTAAATAAGTGTACTCAGAAGGGAAGCTTTGTGCTTCCCTGCTGGCGCAGTGATTGAGAGTCCGCCTGCTGATGCAGGGTACGTGGGTTCGTGACCCGGTCCGCGAGGATCCCGCAAGCCGCGGAGCGGCTGGGCCCGTGAGCCATGGCCGCTGGGCCTGCGCGTCTGGAGCCTGTGCTCCGCAACGGGAGAGGCCACAACAGTGACAGGCCCGCATACCGCAAAAAAAAAAAAAAAAAAAAAAAAGGGAAGCTTTTTATCACTATTATAAATGGAAAAGCATTATTTTTGTAACATGTACGAAAATAAACACCTTTGTAGAATATAACCTCCATGCTTAGAATCAGAGAGTTTTGTTCTGTTCCATGCCCAATGCCTAGAAAAATGAGTTACTTAGTAGGCACTCAATGAATATTTTTTATTATGTCAGTACAAAGATATTCATCTACATACTACCTAAATAATCTTGAATATCAAACTCGGGAAACACTGGGGCAGTGGAAGGTACTAGGAGAAAACTTGGTGGATTTGGGGATTTGAGGCTTGTGAACATGACCTGCCATGTGATGTCAGACCATGAGGCATTTCTCAGTGGGAGTAGCTGCTGTCCACTCCCCACCTCCCCATTTCCCCAGCTCACCTTAGCCAGCAACTCCAGATGTGACACGTGTACATATACCTGAAGCCCTGTCCAGGGTATAACTGTTTTCAGCCTGAACTGTCTTTTGGTTCCAGGATAGGCAAAAAGTCTTCATCTGCCACTTCACATCCACTAGAATGGCTCTCATTAAAAACAAGCAAAACAAAATAACAACAAAAAAACAGAAAAAAAAAAAAAAGAAAGAAAATAACAAATCTTGACAAGGACGTAGAGAAACTAGAACCCTTGTGTACTGTTGGCAGGAATGCAAAATGGTACAGTCGCTATGGAAAACAGTACAGTGGTCCCTCCAAAAAATTATAGAATTACCACGTGATCCAGCAATTCTTCTCCTAGGTTTATATTCAAAAGAACTGAAAGGAAGGACTTAAACAGATATTGTATAGCAATGCTCATACTGGCTCTATTCACAATAGCCAAAAGGTGGAAGCAACCCAAATGTCCATCAACTGATGAATGGATAAATAAAATGTGGTATATTAGATGTACAATGGAATATTATTCAGCCTTCTAAAGGGACAAATGCCACAACATAGATGAACCTTGAAAACATTATGCTAAGCAAAACAAGCCCAAAACAAAAGCATAAGTATTGTATGATTCCACTTAACATGAGGTACCTGGAATAGGCAAATTCATAGAGACAGAAAGTAGACCTGAGGTTACCAGGGATGGGGGGGAGGGGAGTGTGGCATTATTGTTTAATGAGCACAGAGTTTCTGTTTGGGATGATGAGACAGTTCAGGAAATGGATAGTGACGGTGGTTGCACAACTTTGTGAAAGTAATTAATGCCACTGAATTTTACACTTAAAAGTGGTTAAAATGGTGAAATTTATGATACATATATTTTGCCATCAAAAAAGAAAAAAAGCTTTCACCTGATAAATTGGAAAAGCCTTTCTTGGAAAAGTCACTTGTGTTGAGAAGGTTCTGGGTCCAGCGGATTGATTATCAATGTCTACAGGGTAGGAGGAGTGGTGGCATTCCTGTCGCACATCTGTGTTCCCTGCGGGCTAACTTCTATAAATCGACTCTCAAATGGGGAAAGTAGCTCTTGCGTCATTGTTGTAACTTGGAAGTGTTCTTTTGACCATTCGGACTCCTGAACTCCACGGGTGAGAGGATGAGCCCAAACACCGACACCAAAGGGAGCTGCTCAGACCCTGAACGGAGCAGCAGTGACTGATGCCTGGGGGCTGGTGCTGAACTGGAGACCTCAGCCCAGCTCCGGAGGGCAGCACGCCTCAGCAATAGCCCCTGATGTCAGGTAGGAATGTGGCCCATTGTTGCCATGGATTGTTTCCCGAGAGAAGCTATAAATCCTTTTTTTTTTTTTTTTATGTACTCTATCAGGTTTTAAGCATTGACCACTAATTTTAAAATTTCCTAAAACACAGTGAAGGCCAAACAAGATACACCTATGGCCTGTATTTGGCCCATGGGCTGCCAGTTTTTATCTCTGTCATACATAAAAAAAACTTCTTATTCCCCCTTTGACATTTTCAGGGTGCACAAGAAGGCTTGGGAAGTTCATTTCCAGAAGTTCATTCCAAAAACAGGTTCTGGGAATTCCCTGGTGGTCGAGTGGTTAGGGCTCCGTGCTTCCACTGCAGAGGGGGCAGGTTCCGTCCCTGGTCGGGGCACTAGGATCTTGCACGCTGCACCGTGCGGCCCCCCAAAAATAAAAACAAAAGCTCTGGCTCCTGGATCAGCTACGCTTGTTGCTGCTTATAAAACATTATGTACTTTCCCTAGTCTCTGTGCTGGAACCAGGAATGTGGATCTAAATCCTCCCATTCTTTAAAACAATAGAATAAAAGAGAATGAAATTTTGCCATTTGCAAAACATAGATGGACCTGCAGGGTATTATGCTTAGTGAAATATGTCAGACAGAGAAGGACAAATACTGTGTGTTAACACTTAGGTGTGGAATCTAAAAAATAAAACAAATGAGTGAATATAACAAAACAGAAATAGACTCACAGATACTGAGAACAAACTAGTGGTTAACAGAGGAGTGGGTATGGGCAAAATAGAGGAAAGGAATTAAGAGGTACAAACCACTAGGTATAAAATAAACATGTTACAAAGATGTAACATACAGGACAGGGAATATAGCCAATATTTGATAATAACTTTAACTGAAGTATAATCTATAAAAATAAAGCATTATATTGTACACCTGAGACTAATACAATATTGTAAATCAACTATATTTCAATTAAAAAAAAAAGAAAAAAACCTGCTGTGTTCCCTCCTCCTCTGTGGAGGCCTCTGGCCCACAGGGCTCTCCTACTTCTAAGCCCGCATTGCCCATCCTCCCCTCTAGGTGGCAGCACTCCTACCGTTGTGTTGACCAGCCATTGCTCTCTGGCATTGTCGTCTTGATCATTTTCCTCTCTTGTTTTCCAGGTCTCTCCTGGAGAGAGACTGTTATGATGAAGGGGAGATCTGGATTTTGGACATCGAGGCCTGACTTCCCTTGATCCATGATTCCTCCCTCCACCTCCCCAGGAGGCCTGGGCTCCTTGCTAACTCCCTGGCCTCAAGGATGACATTTCTTTGGTGACAGACGTGCTGAGGGGTGCTGGGGGGTAGACCTCGAGGCCCCTTGAACTTGGAGAGTGGACCAAGCACGGAGGAGGGCCTGAGGCCTTGGGTTCTATGGGAGCGGCTGTGCTCTAAGAAGCTACAGCTCCCAGCCTCCAATGGCCATAGCCCTTCCAAGAGGAACGACCTCTACCCACACCCACCTCACCTTACACACACACACACACACACACACACACACACACACACACACACCATCACATGGCTGATTGGACCCATAATGCACACCTGGCCCAAAGGCAGCGCACCTACTATCTGGAGAGCAGCCAGTGACCAGTTGGCCTACATGAAACTGGCAAGCTGACCCTATCAGATTCTGTCTTGAGAAATAGAAGATTTCAATAGGAGGTTGAAGGACTGTTGGGCTGTAGAAAGAGAGAAGCAAGGTGGGCATGGGAGGGAGCCCAGGGAGTCAGCTCTGGCTGTTCCTTCCAAGGAGCGGTTCAGGGATGCCCAGCTGTGCTCTGCTGTCGACCCTTGGGCTCCTTGAGATCTCTGTTCTTCATGCTCTTTATGCCTAATGTGGTGTCTGGAGGAGCTTTGATTCAAACATCCTTCTCCACCGATTTGCTCACCTGGTCCCAGGTGCTGCTTGGCCATTGGGTTTGGGGCCCAGCACCCATGAGACGGACGTGCTTATCCTCAATCCTTAGGGCGCGGCTGCGCTTGCCTGCCATGTGTTGCTATGAGTCCATCTCCCAGATGCTGCCTGAGCCCAGCCACAGAGCATTCTGCTGAATAATCCGGAAGAGGAAGGTGGGTGATGATAATCAACCTCACTGTCATGGACCGGCACGCTGAGCCGTGAAGCCCTGATGGGCAGTGGAACTGCTGACCAGGAGAGCAGGCATTCCCCATGTCCCCGCCATCCCTCAGAAGCCAGCTTTGGCAGGGGACCTTGCCTCCATCCTCCTGGCACTACTGCTCCCATTTCCTTCCCTCCCACGGCTTCCTCAGTGCTCTCCTCTGGCCCTGCTCCCCCGTGTATGGGCTCATGGTCACCAGCTGAGCAGAAGAATCCCCTCCCCAGCTTCTAATGGCACCTCCAGATTTATCAGGATTAAAAGAGATGCTTTATAGGAAGAGAAAAGAATGTAAAAGAAACTAAACATGTAACTCTCTGAAGTAGCTCGTATTCATGGGCCCAATTCCTCACCCTCCCTGCATTCATGCCCTTTGCAATACATCCCATTGTGACAAAGCATAACGCCCCATCTCTGGAGGCTTAGCCATGTGACCGGCTTCGGCCACTGGATATTAACAGACATGGAAAGAGTCTTGAAAAGCACATGCACGCTGGGGTTTGCTTGCTCTCTTGTCTCTGCTGTCATCGTGAGAAGGAGAGGGCCAGGTTAGCCCGCAGGTCCCTGGAGTAGGAGGATGGACCAGAGGAGCAGAGCCCCGCCTAGCTCAGCCAAACCCCAGGCTGTGTGCAGATCTGTGCTGCTTTAAGCCACTGAGTTTTGGGATAGTTTGAATTTGGGGCAATACTAGCTGATATACACCCCACCCCCAGGTTCCAGCACCAGGAAGGGAAGGAGGCTCCTTCCCTGTGCCCGGGGCGGGGCATCAAGCTTCTCTATGGGGTCCTGGATCTTGCCATCTCCTCTCCTTTGAGGGGGCTGGAAGGAAATGGCAAGGATCATTGTGAGGCCTCCCAGCTCTCCAGCAGGCTGAGGACACAGAAGCAGCTGGAACAGATGGCCTTTCGGGTCTCTTCAAGGCATGGAGTCGATGCCTTCCTAGAGAAGGCATGACGTCCAAATGGGTCTGCAGCCTGGGAGTTCCAAAGGCTGCCTCCATTCCCTTGGGTGCCCTGAGATGAAGAGGGCAAGAGAGATCGTCTCCCTGAGAGAGACTCAGAGATGGTGGTTTAGGAAATTGTGCTTCCTTCTGAGTGAAAGCAGTGAGAATACATCCCATATATGGCCTTGTGCCAGCACACCAAGGGACACAGCTCCAGGTGACAGGGGAGGAGCTGGCTTTGACCTGAGCTGAGAGTCAGGACTCAGTCCCCCTCCTCCAAAAGCTCCAGGAGGGACCCACAACCCCCTCTAGAATCTCTGATCTTCTGATTAAACCTGTTTTGCCCCTCAAGGTAAACCTGAAACTCTTTATTCTTTCATTTTCTTACATTTTTGTTTAAGAATAGTTTAAAATATTTGAGTGAAAAACAAAAGACTCCACCATCTTGTTTTCTCCTATTTTTATTGGAAATATACAGAATTTCAGCTACATTGTGGGCAAAGTGGGCTTTGATGAGCTTTCCTGAGAACAAGCCACCAATTACAACACTGTTTTTGTGGCAAATGCATTGTGAATTCTAAGTAACAGTCCCACAAATGGCCTATTAGAGCATAACCCATTACCAGGTGGGACATGATCATGTTTCCCAAACTATTTATTTCTAGAAGCAATCTGCATTTCAGTAAGACATAAAGAATCCCAAACTCTCCTAAGGCATCTTTCATTATAATATGAAGCATAATTTATCTAACCTGAAAAAAAAAACAAAACAGAAAAGAAGTCGACCACTTTTTCCTAAGCATTTCTTTCCCATGGTTCGATGTAATCCAATCCCAGATGTGCAAAGATTTCTTCTTCACTTTCTGCTTTGAGAAACATCCTCTGAAAGCATAACAAGACATGTGTGCATTCAGATATTTTTGTTAAGCATCTCAGTGCTGATGACACAGTGAAACTATTACTTGTAAAACTGTTTTGTCAAAACAAATTACTGCCAAAACACATTACCCTGCTTCTGAGGACAGAAATTCATCTTACCTGACTTCCGTACTTTTTGTATTTTCCCACCCCCCAAAACTTAATAAATTAAGGTAAAAGGATGACAGTCTTACATATTCAACTAGAGGCATTTGGTATTCTTCCTACGGATCTGTAGTTCTTAACCACAGTTACTCATTAGAACTACCTGAAGGAGTTTTTTTTAAAAAAAATGTTGAAAACTGAGCTATACTCCAGTCCAATGAAGTCAGAAGCTCAGCAGAGGTCTTGTCCTCCATCTGTTTAAGGGGGCTGGGAAATTCTCTTGTGCAGTCAGAATTACGTACTGCTGCCATTGGTAAGAAGGAACGGTGATTATAGGATACTTGTGTATGCTGGGGCCTCCTCCTGGCCTTCCACCCCTGCCCCGCTCCCGCCAGGCTCCCACCGCATGATCTCTGTTAGAGCAAGTGCCACTTCTCCTCCAGCCCTTCTTGTTACAGCACAGTGTTGGGCCTGTAGGAGGCACCCGCTTATGTTGAACTATTCGTTACGTGTCAATTTGTAAGTCTTCCTACATCGTGTTATGTGAAGCTGTCTCCACTCACATGCTAGACCACTGAGGCTTTCCTGCCAGCATCCACAGCCCTCTCTTATGACAGCAGCACCTTGATTTTTCTTTGGGAAACCACCCCTCCCTACTCTCAATCTCTGAGGGTCTGGTGGGGCTAATCCCACCCCCAAGGAGGGGCACATGACCCAAGCCTGGCCAATAAGAGCCATGGAAAAGGGTTCAGGGATTGGCACATGGCCCAGGTCTGGCCAGTGAACATCAGCTAGGGCTCTTGCTGGAACTATCAGGAAGGAAGCTCTTTTCTGAAGGGGTAGCTAAACTAGAAGGTTGGAATTCATAGGAATACCCTGCCTGAGAGTGAAACCAACACTGATGGAAATTTGCATGATCACCTTGATACAGCCACACCTGAAGTCCATGTTATCCCAGATGCTACAGTATATAAGCCAAATTCTTTTCTTTTTTTGGCCATTTCCATTTTCTATTGGGTTTCTGACACTTGTGAGACAGCTCTAACTAAATACACCTCATTTAGACTATAAGCTCCGAAAGGGTAAAAGCCATTACTTCTCGTTATTTTGTGTCTTCTTCCTCCCCAGAGCTCTGTTTAGTGTCTTTGATCACCGTAGGAAGAGTAGATCTTGGCACTTGTGGACTTAGTTGAATATTTAACTCTTCCTAATTTGTACAGTAATCTATCATTTTGCTGAGACAGCATTTGGACTACTGCAAGGCTGGCATACCAAGTAAGTCTCAGCTGGTGTGTGAGTCTAGCTGACTGCTCATCTACATCTCAGGGCAGCTCTGTTGCTCTCCTTCTTGCAGTGGACTCTCATTAATGACCTATATGATCACTCAAAATGCTAATTCTCACTGCATCTGAGGGGTACTTGAGTGGTATTTGTGATTTGGGGGGATCCTTAGTTTTCTTTGGAGTTACTCATTGCAGTTACCAAGGATATACCAAACTCAATTAATATTCACTGTTGGACTGGTTCTAGGGGCCCAACTAGCCCATCATCTTTGAGTCCAAAGCCTCTGAGGTACATTCTGGGCCAGGTGAGGGCTATGCTCCCATCAGGATCTTTCCAGCTGCCCTCAACTGTGATCTGTGCGGACAGGGCACTCGGGGCAAAGGAAACTGAACCTGGACACTAAAATTAGTTCTGGAAAAGCACTCAGGGAGCCAGCCTTGGTGATGAGGATCAAAGAGGCCCATCTCAGGGAGACAGCTCCACCTTGGTCTTGTCATATAGAGCGTGGTTATCCAGCATCATTTTCCGGTCGTGTGTAGCATAGCGCCGGAGGTCTCTCTCAAACTGCTGGATAAGAAATAATTAAAATAAATTACTATCAGGACTTCCCTGGTGGAGCAGTGGTTAAGACTCTGCGCTCCCAATGCAGGGGGCCCGACTTCGATCCCTGGTCAGGGAACTAGATCCCACATGCATGCCACATCTAAGGAGCCCACGTGCTGCAACTAGGGAGCCCACCTGCCTCAACTAAGAACCAATGCAACCAAATACATAAATAAATTTTTTAAAATAAATAAATAAATTACCATCAAGTCTAGAATGTCTTCAGTATTATGTGTTTAGAGATATTTAAATCCCAATACAGGAAGTCCCCTATATACAAACAAGTTCCGTTCCGAGAGCACATTCGTAAGTCCAATTTGTTCGGTAAGTCCAGCAAAGTTAGCCTAGGTACACAACTAACACCGTCGGCTATATAGTACTGTACTGTAATAGGTTTATAATACTTTTCACACAAATAATACAAAAAAAACAAACACGAAAAATAAAACATTTAAAATCTTACAGTCCAGTACCTTGAAAAGCACAGTAGTCCAGTATAACAACTGGCATACAGGGGCTGGCATCGAGTGAACGGGCAAGAAGAGTTACTGACTGGAGGAGGGAGAGGAGGTGGGAGATGGTAGAGCTGAAGGATCGTCAGCAATAGGAGACAGAGGGCAAGCTGCGATTTCACTCATGCCTGACGTTGATGGCACAGGTTCTGGTTCCTTGCTGGAACCAGATGCACGTTTGCATCTTTGAAAGTTCACAGTTTGAAGGTTAGTATGTAGAGGACTTACTGTAATGAAATGTCTATCGCCACTAAACATTCTCCAAGCAATTTTCTCCCCCAGGGCAATAGTCTACGATGACAAAGCTCCATGCTCACATGCACACACTAGACTGTAAGCTCTGTGAAAAAAGGAACCTGATTTGTTCTGTTCATAACCATATTTCCTCCTCAAATGACGCCTGGCACATAGATGTACAGCAAATATTTGCTGAATGAATAAATGAGGATTGTGAGGATCGTGTCCAAAATAATACCTGGTCCAGAGTAAATGCTGGATAAATAATAGTTGGTGTTGTTTTTTATTTGGAATATCACTCATATAAAAGAGGATGAGGGGTTAGGAGACCCAGATTCCAGCCTGGATTTTGTTCCTGTCTCGCTGTGCATCTCTCTGCAAGTCACCCAGCCTCTCTGAATCTCGGTTCAGAGGGTGGAGGAAGTGCATGAGTAAGGTCCCCTCTGGCTGTAACATCCTCTCATACAAGATTCTGTAAAACTGATGGTCTGACCCACCTGCCCCAGAGTAGCATCTCCTATGATCAGGGTGAGCTCGGAGGCTCCAGGGAGCAAAACCTGAAGCCTTAGATAGAGGACAGGGAAACCCTGGAAAAGGAGGACAATGAATGAAGTTGTCGTTGAGGTTAATTTTCCTAAGAAGCACAGATCTAGAAATGTCCTTTCCATGTGGGATTAGGGAGCAAGGATGGAATCATTGCGCCCTCTAGTGGCGAGTATGGGAAAGCTGGCGAAGACTGGGAACTGCCCTTCCTCACCTGGCTGTGTGAAGACATACTTTCCAGCCAGAAGTTCTTTATAAGGGAGTGGAAGAGAAACTATGGCTGTGGAAGAATCAGGGTGAAGCAGATTCTGGGTGCAGTAGCTGCTGGCCTGTGAAAGTACAGGAGTGTTGCTTAGCACACGGACTCCTACAGCCCTGGGCCACTTGCCTCCAGTCCCCCCAGCACTTAGAGCAACGGCTCCTTACACTGGGCATGGGGGGAGGCTGGAGAGGATGGGGTAACAGGTGCAGTGAGAAGCCCCCCTTGGCTCCCCAGTTCTGTGTGGTGAGAGATCTATGCCTGGACTCCTCTGCTAAATCCTCAGGAGCATTTTTCCGTATTCTGTTTGGAATTATAATGATGTCTTCCATTTGGAGGGTAATCATATTGACTCAACCAATATTTATTGAGCACCTACTATGTGACAGGTGTGTTCTGGATGCTTGGAATATAACAGAGAACAAAACAATGATGTCTGCCTTGGTGAGGCTTGGATTCAACAGGGGACACAAATAAGACACAGTAACAGCATAAGTAAATTACATGATATGTTAAAAGGTCATGCTGCATACAGCTCAGGCCTCATAAAGGAGGTAGGATCTGAGCAAGAACTTGCCCAAGGTGAAGGAGCTAGCCAAGTGGACTCTGGGAAGAGCACACCGTGCAGAGGGAACAGCTAGAACAGAGGCCTTAGGGAGGGGCAGGACTGGCTGGTTAGGGAGAGAGCAGTGGGGAGGAGTTCAGAGAGATGAGGGTGTGGGGAGACCACGCAGGGCCTCGCAGACCACTGGAAGGCCTTTACTCTGCGTTGAATGCGAAGCCCCTGCCAGGTTTTGAGCAGGAGAGTGACCTGATCTGACTTATGTTATGACAGGATCACTCGGCTGTAGGGGGCAAGATACCAGTCAGAACAGCTGTGGTCATAATCCGGGCAATGATATCCTAGTTAATGTTTATGGAGAGCTTACCCTGTCCTGGGTGCTGGGCTGATTTCTTGCTTTATATTAATTTCTGATCTACTCTATTATCACTAGTATTTAACAGCTTCTAAAAGAGTCTAACAATACTTCTAAAAGAACAGTATTAAGTATACAATTAGCCTCAGAATTGTGTTAAGATGAAGGCGCTGTCTAATTTAATCCTCATTACAATCCCGTGAGGTTGGTACTGTTATTAGTCCCATTTTTCAGATGAAGAAACGAGGCCAGAGAGCCTAAGTAATTTACCCAAGGCCACACAGCCAATGATAGAGCTAGGACTCAGACTCCTGAATCCCGAAGCTCAGGTTCTTTACCCTGGACAGTTCTGCCTTCTGCTTTACAAGCTCTTTAGTTTCTCTCAACAACCCTGTGAGATAGGCAGGGCAAGCATGGTGTCTTTTGTTTCAGATAGAGAAAGCTGAACATTGAGCAGGGGCAGTGATACTACAGTCTGGCTGTGTCACTGGTCACAACACACATACGGTTGTGCAAGTTGTGCACTGCAAAACTCTAGAGGGCGCCATTCACTGTGTAGTCTTTGTAAATATGCATGTTTCTTATGACAATTTTCTGGGAAATGGCAGTAAGGTATTTTAAGGAAGAGATGCTTTTTAAAGTTGGCGAAAGGGAGCCATTTGGGCTAGTAAAGAGGCTGGGGTAGCCTAGGCATCTAGCCACCATTGTCCATGTGTTTCCGGAGGAGAGAGTGTACTTCCTCTAGCATCTGACACAAACGTGGACAATACTCTTGAAGGAATCTCAGCCAATAAAGTCATGCTGACAAACGGCAGATCTAGTTTGAAGAAATATGATTCAGAGGAAAACAAAAGCTTCTTTTGTTTGTTTTTTTAAACTAATGAAGTCCATACCCAGTCCAGAAATTGCACTGTACTTGGATGGTTCTAGAAAAACCTCAGCTTAATGTGTCCCAGTGGATGCATCCTACTCAAGAAATCTTTAGGGCACAAGATCCAAAGGAAACTTTGTCAGCTCAGTAGACGAGACAACCTGGTAAGTTAATGACCCCAAACTGGGGTGAGATTAATAGGTGAAGTGGCTTAAGAACATTTCCCAGGTGCTGAAATCTTTGGGTTAAAAGGTGAAATTAAATTTCTCACCTACAAAATTTTAGACCAAACCTAAACCTGGTCACCCACCAACATGTATCCACCTGGGGACAAAACACATCACGTTCAGCGGTCACATAAGCGGGGGCGTAAAGATGGTAACACAAGTAGCTACCGTTTGCTGAGCCCTTACCACGTTTAAACACACGCATCTCATTTAACCGGATGGCAAACTTGGGAGGTGGGCACCACTATTATCCACAATATAGATGGGGCAACTAGGACTTGAAGAGGTTCTAATTCGTTTAAAGTCACCCAGCTAAAAAGTGGGAGAGCTTAGTGCTCTGTTAGTGCCCCGCAGAGCCAATAACAGTAATTTCTGAGAAAAGAGAATAAAATGTGCTGAAGAGATGCCCATGTTCAAAACAGTGAACAAAGAACAACCATCTCTGCCAACGAATCCTGACTGGCATGACCTTGTATAACGCTGGACTTCTTTTTGGAACTCTCCCCTTTCCCAACAGACTCTGTTCCCAAAGATGTACGTCTATCAAACGAAGTGCATTTATGATGTATTGTTTCATCAGCTTTCCTAATTTTAATGAATGAAAGATGCCAGCCAACGTTTTTGATTAGGGTAAGAAGCTCTGGTGCTGAGATCCTGTGCTGAAATGATTCCGGCCTAAAGCAAACACACCTGACATTTAACTCAAGGTTGAGGACAATTAAATTCTACGTCATTTATCATATAAAATCCTTTAACGGCTCAGGTCACTCAAAGCAACAGCCAACTACGTGGGAAAACAGTGTGGGGTGTTAGCTGGGAGGGTGGAGCACAAGCTAATGGGACAAATCTCGGGCGCCATGTCTATGAATATCACATGATGGGAGCTGGGAGCTGCCACTCGGACAGCCCTGGCCCCGTGCCTGGCGTGGTGCTGGGGGCTTTGCCAGCTTCATCTCACTGGATCTCTGCAACCCAGGGAGGTAGAGGCGTTTTTGCCCTGACTTTCCTGATGGGAAAACTAAGTCTTAGAGGACATGGGGAACTTGACGGAGATCACCTGGCTCGTAAGAGTCAGAGCAGGGGCTTGTGACCAGGTCTGGGATGAGCCATGTTGTGCCCTTAGCCACCAGACTGCTTTCTCTGCTTCCATGGTTCTCATACTTCAGCTGTGTCACCTGCAGGGTTCTTTCAAACACAAATTGCTGGGCTCTTCCCCCAGAGTTTCTGATTCAGAAGGTCTGAGGTGGGGTGGAGAATTTACATGTCTAACCTGTTCCCAGGTAAGACTGATGCTGCTGGTCAGGGGATCTCATTTTTTTTTTTTCTTTTTGTATGTGTGTTTTCAAAGCCTATGCAAGCCTTAACTTCTAGGTGGTATTGCTTCCTCTATATGCAGTCACCGAAGTCCTACTAATTTTTACCACCTAAATAAGACTTGAGAGTCTTTCTTCATCTGCCCTTCCCGGCCATTACTTTAATTTAGATCTTTCTCATCCTTATCTAGACTATTGTGTTAATCTCCTGGTCTAACTCAGTAGATGGTTCAGATCATTTAATAGTTTCCCTGTTACCTATAGGCTAAACTGTAAGATCCTCAACGTTTATAATCCATCCCCACATTCTATCACCTGCCCACTTCCATCTTGTATTACATTATAAATCCCTTGAGCGTAGGGACCAGTATCTTTGTATTCCTTATATTGTGAACATAATAACTGCTCAGCCAATAGTTGTTGACTTAATGAAGTAGGCAGGCTCTTGGCTTGGCAGTTAAGTATACTTCTCTAGAATTAAAATGAATTACTCTGTGTAGTAGGAATAAGAAGATTCTTTTATTTTCATATATTAATAATTCACACATTATTATTTTATGGTAGTAATGTCATACATTCCTCCGGTAATATTAATTTGAATTAATATGATTTTAAGCTATTACATGCAGTTGTTCTGAGTTCCTGTAGAATTGTCTTTTTTTTTTTTTTTTCCCCAGAAGGGAATTAATAGAATTGAGACATAACAAGAGCAGAAATACTTGGTTTTGGACATCCGTTGTGGTACAAAATAAAAAATTAGCAGTCACTGACTCCTTGTTAGAAATTTGACTCCTAGTCAAAGATTTATAAACTTTACCTTGTGTAGATAAGTCTGTAGTCATAATCATTTGTGATGCTCAGAATATACCAAAGATTCATGAGCCACTCTAAGGGAATCGTGTAACTGGTATAAATCCGTACTTGGTTTTGTTTTAATTTGCAACTTTTCTTCTTAGAGTCTTTTTTAATCTAAAGTTTTGATGGGTACATTGAAACACGGTAAAAATTATTGACAGTTGTGACATTCTTTTTAACAAAAATGTTTACATCCTAAAAACAAGTTTCTTAGACTTATTAGAAGGGTAAGATTTCATGACAGATGAAATATTTAAGATATGCTTCATTTAATATATCAGTAAGTTTCACTAACTACATACATATTTTGTGCTCATTCATTTATTCTTTTTTTAAATTGAGGTATAGTTCACATACAGTAAAATTTACTGTTTTGTAGTGTACAATTCAGTGGCTTTTAGTATATTTATGAAGTTGTCCAACTATCACCAATCTGTAATTACAGAACGTTTTTATCACCCCAAAAGAAATCCATGCTTGTTAGCAGTCACTTCCTTTTCTTCTCCACCTAACCCCTGGCAACCACTAATTTACTTTCTGTCTCTATGGATTTACCAGTTCTGGAGATTTCATATGGATTTATACAATATGTGGCCTTTTGTGTCTTGGCTTCTTTCTTTTTTGTGTGTGTCATATTTTTTTTAAATGTTTATTTATTTATTTTCTTATTAGTCATCCATTTTATACACATCAGTGTATACATGTCAATCCCAATCTCCCAATTCAGAGGGGATCTCATTTTGAGAATAACTGTTCTAAATGCATTTGTCTCACGTGACCATGTGCAGGTGGAATGCCCTGATTTAGAGATTTCTGTCCACTTCCCTCTCTCCTGTCCACCCCCCCCCCTTGTCTGTCTCCCCCACATCCCCACCCCCACTGCCATTGTCTCTCCCCTGGGCCCAGGCAGACCCAGTCTACCTCTTCCGGAAAGCTAAGACCATCCCACGGATACAGGTAGCGCTTACCCGGGAGCCAGTCCAGCCCAGCAGGGCAAAGGCATATTGCTCGTAGGGGCACATGACCAGATCCACACGGATGGCCTTCCAGGTCTTTCCTTCCTGTTGGATGGACTTGTCACTGTCCACTCTCTGATGGTGCAACTTTAAAATCAGGAAGCATTTTTGAAAATGATCTAAAGCATCCACTTGCCTGCTTGGCACCTTTAACTTTTCAAATGTCGACTCCACAAGGTCACAGTATAAAAGTAATCCCTGAAAATAAACAGAAAGACATCAGGAAGAGTCCCTGATGCAGAGGGTCGGAGATTTTATATTGGGCTCTTAATGAACGCTCTTAAAGAAAGCTTTGCAGATTTAAGCAAAACGTGGGTGCGTTTTGTCCTTGCGTTGTGAGCCCACCTGGCGACACTAGCAGAGGGAGCGATGGAGTGGGTGTGTTACACTCCCTCTGCAGCAGAGGAATTTAGCGATTAGAGGGGCCAAGCCAAGGCCACTTCATGGCAAAGCTGCCAGAGAATCTACTCCCGCAAGGTCTGACGGCTGACCGGTGTTCACAAACTTGCCGCATTCCCTTAAGAACTAACCAACTTTGGACAAAAAGCCGTGCCGTTTCTATGCGGTTGTTCAGATTTAGTGTCCCTCCATAAAATACTGATGACTAGGTCTACTTGGCCCCAAAGGTTGTGGCTGAGGCTCAGCCGCGTTGGGGCCTGATGACTCACTCTTTCTAGGGAGCATTTTGAGATTGTTACTCTGCCTGCCTTGGAGACTCAGACAAAATTGGTGGCACGTCACTGAACGTTGCCTAGTCAGAAAGTTACGCCCAGCAAGCTGCCATCCTCCAATTTATCTGCTCCGTGGGACTTCCTCACGGCACAGGGCAGATGTGGGGTAGGGAAAGGCAGAACTATGCAACTAACTGCTGAATCTGAGTAGCAACCAGAAGAGCAAATAACCTGAACATAATCTAGTCATAGCTATTAGGGTGTATGATTTGTTCTTGGATTCTTTAGGTCAGACATTCTCAAATATTATCATCATCAGACACATTTGGAAGGTTTGTTAAAGCACAGTTTGGGAGGTCCTGTCCCCGGAGTGATTCGTGCTGGGGCGGGGGCGGGGGGGGGAGATGAGTTTGCATTTCTAATAAGTTCCCAGGTGGTGCTGATGCTTCTGATCTAGGGACCACAGTTGGAGCATCACTAGTTCCATTTGCTATTGTTATTAGAAGCACTTGGCCTTTCCTGCGCAATCCACCCCCACCCCCAAGAGACATTGTTTCAATTCAACTCAACACTTTGAGGAGGGGATGCTTTTCCTTTTGCTGATCTCAGAAGAGGGAACACTTGGCCCTTCAGTGCCTCTCCCAGAAAAGGCATGAGGAAGAACCGGCGCCGTCTGAAGCAAGCTGGGGTAGGGAGTGGGGGTGTGTGGGGGGAGCGCTGATGCGCCGTCTGAAGCTGGGGTGGGGAGTGGGGGATTGTGGGGGGAGCGCTGGTGTCAGGAAGAGCCTCTGGTGCAGCAGGCAGGTGTTGCCCTAGGCAAATCTAACAACCAACTCCGGGAAGACATCTGCTTTTTAATGAAACTTACTAAGATTAGTCAACATCACAACTTTTCACGTCAATTTGAATTATGTAAATCTGAAAAGCGAGCTATTAAAATATCAAAAGTCTTACTTTGAAGCCAAGTTTGTAACTTCCCTCCCCCCTTTAAAAAAATTCACAAAGCTGGCTTCTTAAAAGCTGTAAACTGTGTTTGCACTATTGCCACGTGGTGGTGACACTTTGGCTGGTCATAGACACACGGGCCACCCACCAGGCAGGAACCCAAACTACACCCAGCCAGCCCTCCCCTCTGGGGTGAATTGCTGGTGGCCAGTGAAGTCTTCTGGATGGCACCCTCCCCCCAAGATCAGTATTTCCTAGCTCTTTTCCTCCCTTTCTCCCACGGAGAGGTCTTCTACAAGGACCACATGTAGATTCATCTGATAGGCAACTGAAAACCATACCCATTGGCTGTTCATTCGTTCTGCAGGTGTTTTAAAACATCGTATGTGTATACGCATGTGTCGTGTGAGCATGTGCTTGAGTGTGCCTGCATGAGATATAGTCATTTTAATCTGGAAAGTGCAGATTTTGGTAAGAAAGGCAGGGGTGGGGAGTGAGGTAGAGGTGGAAGTTAACCATGATTCACAACCGAGGTGTTGGGGGCAGGCGTGGGGCTGCAGGGGTGTGGACAGAGTTGGTGCCTGATTGTCAGCAAGGGAAGGGGAACAGCTGCTCGCGTTCTCCCCTGGGTCCCCTCGCCCGGCACAGTGCCTGGCTCTCCGGCAGAGTTCAGTATACAGTCGTGCAGGAGAGATCATGACTACAGCCACTGTTTAATAGGCATTTATCAAGCCTTGCACTAATTCTCTCAGTTAATCCTCCAATTAACAAATGAGAGAGGCTTGCTATCCCTGTTTCACAGATGAGGAAAGAGAAGCTAGGAGAGAGTCTCAGCTCCTACAGCCAGTACATGGCAGGGTTGTGCTTTTAAAATCCTAAATCTAAAACCCACGTGCTTAACCTCTGCATCCACCAGTGTCTGCCCATCTCTTTGCTTGGGGACCAGCAGTATGGCTGCCTGGCGGCCGAAGACAGACCAACGAAAATGAGGCTTCTTGTCCCCATCTCCCAACCCCATCCCATGTCGTGCTGGGACAGTCTCAGAGCGTGGGGAGGGTGGTGACTGTATACCAAGGTCAAATAGGTTCACCCTTGCCAGAGCCCCTGATGGGGGTCCAGGCAGCCCTGTCTCCGCCCAGGCCGTGGCTGGCAGAGCCCCTCAGGGTGCTGTCTGTCCATGAGAATCTTTCAGCTTTCCTGCTCGAGTGGAGAAGTAGGGCCAGCCTAGGTTCGGCTGACTCTTTCTCGTCCGGCATTCCCCTGGCTCAGCTCACGCTCAGAGCTCCCGGCTGTCTGGATCCCCGCTCCTGAGAGAGAGAGGGGCCTCGTGGGTGAATTTGGGTCTGGTTCCAAAGCTGGGTCTTCAATTCTGGTACTCCTGGCACCAGAGTCGTGTGTTTCTTAGACTAACTGTATCTGAGGTCTTCTTTCTCCTGTGTGTCAGGGAGATTTGTCCACACCCAGAAGATGCTAAATCACTCAGGAAAAATGAAGCTGTGCTGGAAAAACACCAGCCCCAGCCTCCTCAAGCCATCCAGGCCTACGGGTTCCTAGGGAAGGGCCCTCTGGTCTCCTCAGCGCTCTCACTGGGGTTGGGCAGGAGTCAGGGCCCTGCAGGTGGCTCTGGCCACAGGGTCATCCTTAGTTCCCTCCACTGGGCAATATGTGGCCCGGGGCAAATCTGATCTCAGTGGGTGGGGGTTCCTGAGCCATGACCTCTGCTGGGCCCAGCTTGCCCTCATTAGCTCACTTCTTCCCATCTCAGCACAAAGTCAAGGTGGTTATTGACCAGCATAGAGTTCAAGGCAGCCCCAACACCTCTTGGGCTGATTTTATCCTAGTATTAGCCCCACCCCTAAGCTTGCTCTACCCTGGTTCACACCTCCCAGGTCTTCTCAGCACACGCTGTTCATTTTGTTTAGGGCTCTGATGCCTCCGCACATCCAGCACAGAGACAAGCCGCCCTCGGCCCCTTTGGTAATAGGACGAGTGTGTATACACAAGCTCACAACCCAGACTCTAGGACCCAAAGTAGGTAAGTCTCACTGCATGTCACTGGCACTGTGTAAGCTGTTGCAAACAACTGAGAATCAGTTAGATGATCATTACACATTTACAAGGTCAATAGTGTGCCAAATTCAACAGTATTAATGTAATTCTTGAGCGTCCAAACATCTACTTATGATCTTTCTTCTTACCTTTCTTTCCCATAAGTTTATCACTTTCGGCAAAAGTTGTTGCTCTTCATCCTCTGTTGATCCTGGGCTGGTAATTAAAAAATCTACATCATGCCCAGTCTTCTTACGCCTGATTTTAAAAATTGTATAAAATTGAAATGAATTAGATTTTTAGCTCTCAATTTAAAAAAGCCACCTGTGTTTCTATGCCGCAGGCTTAAGGTTTGCAACACAAAATGCTCATGCTGTATCTTTTAAACAAAAGATCCTTGGTTACACAACTCTCCTCCTTGCAAAATAAATTTATGACACAGAAAAATTAAAAAATCATATACAGTACGTATATGATCATGTACATGTGGGTAAAAATGGCAAAGATTATTTCTTCTCCACACCCACACGTGCACACACTCCCACACACCAGAGACAAGCTGGACAACAAGCGAACCAAGAATTATATCCACGTAACATGAGATAGGGTTCTTGCAATTACGACATAGACTAAGGGCGTTTTCTTGGATTTGATCTTGTCTTCCCACTTTCTCCATCACCTCCACAGCCAACAGCCACCATGTAAGAAATGGGGAGAGATGGAGAAGGGTGTGGGAGGGAAGGAGTCTTTTTCTGAAACGGGCTTCAATATCCAAAACTTGCACACATCTCTGTGAAGAGTTTATTTATTCACTCATTGACACAACCAATATTTCTCGAGTGCCTACTGTGTGCCAGGCACCACGCACTGGCTCTCACTGAGCACTAAGCTCCCGAACCTTAGTGGGGAAACACGCATACAAACAATACAAACAATTACTTGACAGCTGTCCAGGGAGAACCGAGGAGGGGTGCCTCGCCCAGCATGGGGAGGAGGGCATCAAGGAAGGCTTTCTGGGGGAGGTGGCATCTGAATTGAAGCTTAAAGGATGAGGAGAAGTGAGCCAGCTGATGAGTTGAGGGAAACAAGCCCAAGCAGAAAGGTGGGACGGAGCAAAGTCACAGAGGCGAGAAAGAGCTCCATGTGTGCTGAGAAAGACAAGCAACTTGGGGTTGCTGGAGTGAAACATGAGGTGCAGGAGATGAGGACGCAGAGAAGCTGGCGCCAGACCCCCGAAGGCATTTTGTGCCAAAACTCCTGAGCATGGGGAGCCACTGAAGGTGTTAGAGCAGGGGAGGTAAAAGCAGCCGTCATCATTATTTACCTCCGGAATCCTCCCGTCATGGTGACGAAGGCATCAGGCATAAATGCCCAGACGGCCTCTTTAACCAGCACACCGACTGCCTCTGCTTCGGCCCTGGTCACACAGCTGACAAGGTCTTCATAATAGAGGAATCCTGAGAGGCCATTGGACAAGTCAGTGGAGAAAGGGACATGTCTCGTGTGAAATGACCAGCTCTCAGTGAGAGGGGATTCGTCCCCACATAGAGCTAACGTGGCCACAGACATCAACGCCAAACTGTTCCACAGAGACCGAGTGATCTGCGTTCTCTTGGTTGTGAATTTTTCATGTTAACAATGGCTCTTTGCTTTCTGACTGAGAGACCTACAGTTTCCTGACTAAGGAAGAGGCAATATTTCATATCCTAGAACCAAGCTGTTCAAATCTGACTTCCTATTGAAGAACCAGCCCTCCTGATCAATAAGCTGTGCCCTATTATTTTAAAAAGCTAATGCATAAAGATTAGGGGTGGGAAGATTTGGGGTTGCACGGTTATAGATGAATTACAGAATTGAAGTCAAGAATAGGAAGGCGGGGGGCTTCCCTGGTGGCACAGTGGTTAAGAATCTACCTGCCAATGCAGGGACACGGGTTTGAGCCCTGGTCCTGGAAGATCCCACATGCTGCGAAGCAACTAAGCCCGAGCGCCACAACTACTGAGCCTGCGCTCTAGAACCTGCGAGCCACAACTACTGAGCCCACGTGCCACAACTACTGAAGCCCGCGTGCCTAGAGCCCGTGCTCCGCAACAAGAGAAGCCACCACAATGAGAAGCCCGTGCAATGCAACGAAGAATAGCCCCAACTCGCCACAACTAGAGAAAAGCCTGTGCACAGCAACAAAGACCCAACGCAGCCAAAAATAAATAAATAAGTAAATTCATTTAAAAAAAAGAATAGGAAGAGGGTAGATTTGCCTCTGAGGAGAGTCAGAAAATGTCTCTGGTGATCTGGCTTATTGCTTCTTTGTCTGACCATCACGAATAAACGAAAGCTCAGACAGAGTGGTCATGACGAAGAGTTGTTCTAAGGACTTGGTTAACCCCACAGACCCACAGAGGGAGGCGTGGCGCAGAGGAGTAAAGGAGATGGGAGCTTTATCTCCAAGAATTGGGATGAAGCGGAGGAGGGGAGGGGAGCAGGGTGCAGGAGAGATCCATAGAGCCTGAGGGCCATCTAGTTATCCTTCCATACAAGGCACTGCTCTCTTCCCTAGGATCCACAAGATGGGGGCATTCCAACTCTGCCTGAATCTTTCTAATAATGGGAGGCTTTGATACCTCCAGAAGCTGCCCATTTCCTAGTTGTAAGGTCTTTTGAGGGCAGTTCTTTCTCTTTTTTTCCCAGCTTTATTGAGGTATAATTGACAAAAATTGTATAAATTTAAGGTGTACAACACAAGGTTTTGATATATGTACACGTTGGGAAATGGTTACCACAATCGAGCTAATTAGCATACAATGGAATATTATTCAGCCTTTAAAAAAGAAGGCAGTCTTGTCATTCACAACAATGTGGATGAACTGGGGGCATTATGCTAAGTGAAATAAATCAGACACAGAAAGACAGGTATTGCATGATGTCACTTATATGTGGAATCTAAAAAACGTCTCTTAGAAGCAGAGAGTAGAATAGCAGTTACTGGGGGCTGGAGGGTTGGGGCAGTGGAGAGATGTTTGTCAAAGGGCACAAAGTTTCAGATACGCGGGATGAATAAGTTCTGGAAATCTAGCGTACAGCATGGTGACTATAGTTAACAATACTCTGGGATATACTTGAAATTTGCTAAGAAAGTAGATCCTACTTGTTCTCACCAAAAACAAAATGGGGGGGAGCATCAAAAGTTCTTTATTTTCATGAGCTTAAGTCTACCTCCTAGCAGTTTCACCCATCACTGCTCTCTGGAAAGATGTGGAGCCACCATGTTGGTCCTTCTCACCTCCAGGATCACGGGAGGGAGGAGGCAGGAAGCCATTTGGCTAGAACATCACGGTCACAAAATTCTCCAATTCAAACTTCCCATGTTATCTCTAAATAAGGACAGTTGCAGAATCATATTGGCAGGACTAAGAGAAGATAATGTTCACACTAATACATCTATAAACTGTGCCCAATACCAAACCACACAGCTTGTGGAACACTATTGTTTTTTATATCAATCCTAAAACTCTCTCTCTCTTTTTTAAAAATAAAGTCACAAGCACAGAGAGATAAGCTAGGTGCTTTGTGACCACCTGGAGGGGTGGGATAGGGAGGTTGGGAGGGAGACGCAAGAGGGAGGGGATATGAGGATATATGTATATGTATGGCTGATTCACTTTGTTATACAGCAGAAACTAACACAACATTGTAAAGCAATTATACTCCAATAAAGATGCTAAAAAAAATAATAAAATAAATAGAATAAAGCCACATTTTTATTGCGATATGGCCATTTTTGTGTGTGGAGCATTTGATTTAAAAAACAATGCTTTCAGGGGGTTGCTGTGCAACGGGTACAAAGTTTCAGCAGAGGTCTGCTGTGCATCATTGTGCCTGCCACACAATACTGCATTAACAGTACTCTATTGCACCCTCAAAAATTCATTAGTAAATGTGATGTGGGTCATAGACTTCAATGCAAAAGTTAAAAAGAATCAGGCTTCTGAAGGTAAACAGGAAAATATCTTTATGGTCTTGAGGGTAAGCAAATATCTCTGAAACAGAGCAGGGGCACTAACTATAATGAAAAGATTGATAATTTGGATTTCATTGAATATAAGAACATATATTCATCGAAGGACATTATCAAGCAATGAAGAAACACGCTACCAACTGGGAGAAGATATTTGCATTTTATGTATCTGACACAGTGCTGGTGGGGTGTCTGCTAGAGCTAAATCAATAGCTATTCAGCCTCTGACCCAGCAATTTCACTCCTAGGTGTATGCACAAGAGAAATAAGGACATATATCCCCAGGTACAAGAATGTTCATAGCCAAAAACTGGAAATAATTCTAATGTCCATCAACAGGAAATGGGTAAACAAATTATGATACCAATGGAAGAAAAATTGCTAAGAGGGTAGATCTCATGTTGTGTTCTTACCATATTTTAAAAAATCAATTTAATAAAATTAAACAAATAATGTATAAATGTGAAAAAAATGAATAACAATGCTCCATTTGGCTCTTTTTTGATACAAAAATTTCATCATGGCTGATATTCACAGTACAACTCATTTGGTAACCATAAAACTCCTGTGATTATTCAGGATGTACCTAAACCAAAAGTCATGATTAACAGCAATTTCTTTAAGGGCATATGCAGGTATCAGGAACGAACATGGAGATAGTTTAATAATTTGTTGACACCCATGAAAGCAACTTAATTGGCTTTCCTTTTGGGTATGGTAGGGAGGTGAACTTATTACAAGAAACTTATTACCCTGTACAGTGTTACATGTGTGCTGTTATATTTCAGAAACCAATGTGGCATGTGAATCCTCAAGCCTCAGGGAATTAAAACCAAGTATGATTATAAGTAAAACTGAATCAGGGTTTCACCCCTGGATCGTACTTTCAACATGTTCAGTTAGCTTACCCTTGGCAAAATGCTAAACTATTCCCATTGACAAGTCCATTCATTGTAGCGCTGCTACAAGGGACACATAAAGCCTGGGTTTTTCAGCTATAAGTATGATAGGAAGGCATTCCTCGAGTTCTACATAAAACAAAAGCATTAGATAGTCGGATGGCCATCACTGATGGATTGAGAGAATAATAGCTGCTTCGTTCATCTGTCTGGAAGAGCCCAAATAGGAAGAGAAAAATCCAGTTTACAAAGCTGGGGAATTGGGAGCTACTTGGATCCCAAGAGCATTCGGTGTCAGTTGATAAAGGTTTTCATCTAAGGGAAATACGGCATTGCCTCCCATTTTCTCTCTATGTGTTGACAGCCCTTACTATCGTTCTGAGCCATGTTTAATACTTATGTATATTTTAATACTTATGTATATATTTCTATGGCAACTCTAGAGCTGGTGTACATCACGCTTACTAAGTGTGCACTTTCAGAAGCCCAGAATATGAATATGGGTCTTTTTTTTCCTTAGGCTCTTTTAGTTCCTATGTGGCATCTTATAAACCTTATTAGCAATTTTTCGGAGGCTAGCAACTTAATGAAGTTGGGGAGTTCTATGGTAGTGTTGATGGGAACCACCAAGAATTGATTTCTTCCTCTCCTCTTGCTTGTTTCTTTTCATCACTTAAACAGAAGATAGCTGTTTTCTCTTTTCTTTTCTTTCTGGTCTCCTCTTGTAGAAGATTCCCTTACTTTCATATTATTAAAAATGTTGACAACATCCTCATTCTTTCTTTCTGGCCTCCTCTTGTAGAAGATTCCCTTACTTTCATATGATTAAAAATGTTGATGACGTCCTCATTCTCTGTAACTCAGAAGGCCTAGTGCTCAGAACTGTGGCTGTGACTTCCTTTCAAATCCCAGTTATATTGTATTTCTATTGCATATTAAAAATAAACATTTAAATCATACAATTTTTGACCCTGTTTTTTGACATTCCTTGATTGAAAAAAATATACCAGGACCCTTCATAAATAGAAGTGATCAAGCCATCTTCAACCTCTGTGAGGCCCTGCCAGGCTTTCAGATGCCTGTCTCTACACTCTTTTGGGTTAAGGAGTCCTGGTTGGGTAGATAAACCCCTGTCTAGATTTCCACCATTTCCCTTCTATGTCCTGGTGTCTTACAGTTTCTAAAGCAGATCCGTATTTGTACCAAGCAACAGCTCTAGTTCGTTCAAATATTCTTTACTCCCCAACTCTCCAGGTCAAGGTTCTGTCTTGGATTCCTCCCCCATACCTCTTACCCAGCCAGGACCCAAATATCTGGAAGGGTCAGTTCAGTAAGAACTAGATCAATGGTGCAACCAGGTTTGACAGCGGGATAAAGGAATGACAACAGCCCTCATGCAGGGTATATTTGCTCTGTGCCAGGCTAAGCGCTTTGCCTGCAAGATCTGATCTGTTCCCCACTTACGTACTGATGTTACCTCCCTTTTATAGATGAGGTAACGAAGGCTCAAAGATTTTAACTAACTTTCTCAAGATGACACGACTGGAGAGTGCCAGAGCCAGGATTTGGATCCAGGTCTGTCTGATTCCAAAAGCTTGGGCTTTTAGCCATAGCATGAAAACAGGCCAAACAAGAGACCAGCTCACCAAGACTGGAGTTGATGTATGAAGTACAGCAGACAGATCCCTACCACAGCCTAACCAGCCCATGTGGCAAAAACATGAGATTTTTTTAGGAGAGACAATTCACCTGCTTTCTGCATTCTTGTGAATTTCAAGGTTTTGTCCGACCTTATTTTACTCAGAGATCTGAACCCCATCCTGAACCATTTCTCAGATGTCTTCAATCCCACTCCAAATACAGAAGTAAAGAGCTGAAACAAAGGGAAAGGCATGCCTTTAGTTTCTACAACAAACATTATGTCAATGAAATGATACTTTTCAAGGTCAAGCGATTAAGAAAGGGCGTAAACAAATCTCTGACCTAGTTCCTCCTGAATATGACAAGCAGGTGGGCAATGGTAATTTTTCAGGGGCATTTCTATTTCAGGAGGGTCCCTTCCTGACATATGTTATTACTAAATGAAGCAGAAGGGAGGAGCCAGCCTCTGGCACTGCCGAGGGCTTCCAGATATCCAATAAGGATTGCCTGCACTGTCAATGCGTGACAACAGGGATCTGTACCCAACCCTTTGCCAAGAGTGTCTTACACACACTGATGCATATTCACCCTCACAATTTAAAGAGGGATGCACGTGTAGGTTGCATAAATTCTCCACCATCACACAACTGGTAAGTGTCAGAGCCCAGACTCACCCCAGTCTGTCCGCCCTCTAGGCCTGGCCTTCTGCCCTCGACCACAGTTTAGCCTAAGCATCACTTCTGAACCCAAGGGATTGGTAGGTGGAAGTCTCTGTCCCCTGCAACTCCAAAGTAGGGAACACTGGGAGGTAACAAACCCTGCTTCAAAGTAGACAAGGATTCAGTGAGGAGCAGGTTTCTTAAAGAACAGGTTTGTTCTTTAAGAGTAGGTAGGTTTGTTTTGTCTCACAGTCTTAGTGTACCCAGGAGTGACAGACTGTTGGGAGGTAAGGTCATTTGTATCTCACCATAGCATGGCAATAAGCTCGAGCACCCATATTTATTTAGGCATCTCCTTCCTAGACCACTGCTATGGACTGAATTGTGCCCCCTCCTCCCAAATTCATATGTTGAAATCTTAACCTTCAGTGGGATGGTATCTGGAGATGGGGCTTTTGGGAGGTATTTAGGTTTAGATGAGGTCATGAGGTGGGTCCTCACGATAGGATTAGTGCCTTTATAAGAAGAGACACCAGAGAGTTTGCTCTCTCTCTGTGTCATGCGAGGACACATTGAGAAGGAGGCCGTCTGCAAACCAGGAAGAGAGTCCTAAGCAGAGCCCAACCATGCTGGCACTCCAATCTCAGATTTCCAGGCTCTAACTGTGAGAAAATAAATATTTGTTGTTTAAGTCACTCGGTCTGCGACATTTTGTTATGGTACCCCAAGCTGACTAATACAACCACTTAGAATAAGTAATAGGATTAACTGAAAAGCCATTTTTTTTTTTTGTTTGTTTGTTTTTTTTTTTTTTTTTTTTTTTTTTTGCGGTACGCGGGCCTCTCACTGTTGTGGCCTCTCCCGTTGCGGAGCACAGGCTCCGGACGCGCAGGCTCAGCGGCCATGGCTCACGGGCCCAGCCGCTCCGCGGCATGTGGGATCTTCCCGGACCGGGGCACGAACCCGCGTCCCCTGCATCGGCAGGAGGACTCTCAACCACTGCACCACCAGGGAAGCCCAAAAGCCATTTTTGATAAATACATATAAAAATCACGTACTTTGAAGGACTGATACCGTTCATCGTTTAACACGGCTTTAACTTCAGAACTTTCTCCATCTTCAATAATTTCCTGCACGAACAGTTGAAAAATATATTACATTAGTGATGTTAACTGCAGTCTAAGATTTTCAAGTCCCCAGATCTAGTAGCTTAATTTTTCATGAAATACACCTGTTGTATACAGGATATTTCCTTAGCTGATCTGGAGAAAACAAGACATTTCCTGCTTGAAAAATCTCAGGTTATTATATTTCCAAGGACCCCTTTACAATCCTCAAGGAGGAAGGTACAGAATGATTAGGGTCCAAATCTATAGAACACCAAACCAAAAGATTCACTGAAAAAGGTGTGTCTAAATATTTGAGATAGTTTTCTTTTCAATTAATATAAACTAGCTGAAACAAGAGGACTTTTCATCTGAGCCGGTTAATTTTGGACCCACTGAAAAGCTAATCCGGGTTCAAGCCCTTATGATGTCTAGCTCAGAGCCACCCAACATCCTCTAAATAGAGCTGGGATTATTTCCCTTGAGTAATTTACCTCGAGCTTGACTATATTGAAACTTACTCTTGGATGACCGATTTGCCTTGCCAGGGAATCCTTAAACATCATTAAATAAATAACTACCCATCCCTGGCTCTCTTCTTAGAATATACAGGTAGAGATACAGAATCAGCTCCATGGCCCATCACACCCACCACCATTCTGGAGGGCAAAGTCCCCTGAGTGGAAGTGAGGGTCTTCACACAGCCTGTGTTTGAAGTCATAGCATCCTCTCCCATTGAGTTTTCAGGTCACTAGAGTCTTTCACTGTGATTAATGATACGGGAGAGTTATTTTCCCACTAGCTGACCCCACATAGCTCCAGGAGAGAAAATATTGGAGTATGAATTACACATATATATGTGTGTATCTATCTATCTATGTAATATATATGTTATATAATATATATATATATATAATCTATATTAGAGAAAAAGGAAAATAAGTCATGAATACCACATCTATATAGTTAACAGGAAAATCCATTAACTGCATCTCTCTCCCTCCCTCCCTATCAGGAGTTGGGACGAATGACCTTTCACCCTTACCTCTATGACACACTTCACTCTGTCCCCCAGGCAGGGAATTCCTTCTGTGTCCCTCATACTGACGATTGTGAATGGCAGAGATTTGAGTACAGAAGCTGCTCTCGTAAATTCCAGACAAGAGACTTCATTTTCTTTAAACTCATAATTTTCAGCCAATACCTCAAAGGCATCCTGAAGAATAAAACCAGATGAGCAAAACACAGTCTGTTTCCTGGCCCCTAGCCCATGAGCCAGCAGCCACTTGCAAACACCTTGCTCTCTGTTAAGTATTAGAACACCTCATGACTATTTCCTCAAAGATCAGGATTGGGTGTGCTGTACTTTTGCACCCGTCCCTTGGTGGATGAGAGGAATTGAGTTGAAAAGACAGGCCACAGAGCGCTTTGTAAGGAAACTTTGAGTTCTCTGCCATTAGATATTCAAGAGTGATATAACTATAAAATGATACTGTGCTCATTGCATCTTCCTAGTTGTTACTTGGCATGATCCTTCCCTCTTTGCTGACTTTCCCACCAGCCTGTGGCCAGGATTCTGTCTTGATCACTGGGAAGCCCCATCTCTTATCTCATACGTGAAATACAGTCAGCACTTAGCATAGGCTTGTTGAATGAATGGGTATAATCATAAGTGGCGCAAACCCACAGGCAGGGTTATTTAAGGTAGGGCACGTTTGCATTTCTGGCAGAGGAGGAAGCAGCTGCAGCTGTGTGGCACGATGCTCAGTGTGCCCAGTAGCTGCAATTTCCTGGTGCTCCTTGCACACGTGGGGCTAGAAGACTAGAAAGGAGAAGTTTTGTATTTGATATACTAATGCATGTTTTATCTATCTGCCTACTGACTCTAGGCTGGAGGACAAGCAGTTATAGGCTTGTTCGGGTCATTTGAAACATAATTATTGAATTTCAGGGCTGAATTTAGAGATGATCTATAGCTAATTCCTTTTTGAGCAGATGAGGAAACTGAGGCTCAGAGAGAGGAATTGACTTGCCCCAGCTAGTTAATATCAGAGAGGCTGAATCCAGGTCTGCTGACTCTCAATCCTCTGGCTTCCCAGCAAAGCTATTTATGCACAATCGCTATTTCTATGTAATTTGCTCTTACTATGTAATGGACTAATTACAGTACATATTTGTTTTTTCAGAATATTTGCCTTTGATAACTGTTGCGTCCATTAATGACAACTCCTGATAAATAGTAACCTACTGTCTCTAAAGAATGTGCTCCGAATATATTTGTCTATTTCCATGACAAAAGGAGACCCATTCTTGACAGAAAGAGGAACCAGAGATCAGGTTAGAGGAGTGGGTAAGGGTGTGAAAAACATTCCTAGATTTTCAGGAATATTCCTAACTTAATTTGGAGATTCATGGAAAGAAGCAGAAAGCCCTGCGTTTGCTCTAGGTGTTGTTGTAAATCTCCATTACCGTGAATATGTGGTTCCAGTTGTTTAAAGTGGTTCTTCTCTGACACGCGTACTGAGAGATCTTTTTTACAGCTAGTGGTGGAGTCTTCTGGAAGCCCGGGTTGGGAGCAGCTGAATAGTCTGTTCTCACCTAAACAAATGCATCAGCATCCATTTTAAATAACAATTAATAGTGGTGATAATAATAGATGTGTGTGAAGAAAAAGGCAGTTTGATGGCAATTGTCTCTGGAAAGAGAATAAAATCATAGGAGGCTCAAATTTTATGTTATATGCATCTCTAATATTTGAATTTGCTACAACTAACATGTATTATTTTTGCAATCTGAAAAAATAACATGAAAAAAAACTACCAATTAAATATCATTTTTCTTTTCTGTGAACTTATGTAGTTATGGTCCGTTGGTGATGGGTGTGGAATTAAGAGCTTAACTTTATTTTTTTCTTTATGAATGATCACAGTAAGAAAAAAAAACAAGAACCTTCTACTTTTCTGACTGCTAGACATCAAGACTTCAATATTTTGAAATATTTGTGTATAGACTTGTTTGTAAAAATAGCTACCATTTATTAAGTGCATATATAAATCAGGCTCTGTCTTAAGCACTTTACATGTGTGTTATTCTAATCCTCATAACCATCTTACAAGATAGGCAGGCACTATTGTTCTCATAATGTAGTGGAAGAAACTGAAGCTTAGAAAAGCTAAGTGACTTGTCCAAGTTCACACAGGGAGTAAGCAGAGAACCTGGGGTTTAACTCAGGTCTGTTGGTTCTACAGCCCATGTTCTTAATCATCAAGCAAAAGGCAATGAAAATCACATTTGTGACACTTACAACAAGCTGGTGTTTTCCTGTAATCTCCACCGGTTTTCCTGCTCCCATACTTTCTATCAGCCAGGAGACGTCGAGGAGTTCTAGCTGTGAGCTGGCTCTTATGTTCTGTACCTGAAGCCAGTCAAGAACCTCTGAACCAGAGTTGTTTTCTGCCACAATGTGGGTGACAGAATCACTGCAGAATGCAAGACAAAGTTACCAGCTGAAGGGACTTTTGAAATGAGAAGCTCTCCTCTTTCCCTGAGGCGTTTCAGAGCATTCCATCTGATGGAGAAAGATGCACAGTAGACCTGACCATAGGCACAGAGAACCTAGACCTCCATGCAAGGGAATTCTACTTAAATTAGTGTAACAACAGTGGTCTATGTTACATATCAGATGCAAGAAAAATTAAGAAAACATTAGTAAGATTGTGGTGTCAATGGGAAACCAAGGTCCAGAGAGGATGGAGGATAAAACCGTTCTTAAATTAGCACCTTGCACTCTGCTTGTGGCTTTGATGTACCACTTCGTTTTTATTTGTAGAAGGCTTTAACCCAGTGCCTTTCAAACTGATTTGTGACCCACAGTTAGAAACACATTTTATATCATCACCCAAAATATAGATGTAGATGTCGACATGCTTATAACATCCCACTAAACTGATCTCACAACCCCTTAATAGGAGGTGACCAGCCTTTGAGAAATATTGTTTTACATGTTTTGTGGTTTTTTTTTTTTTTTTTTTTTTAGATACACGGGCCTCTCACTGTTGTGGCCTCTCCCATTGCGGAGCACAGGCTCCAGACGCGCAGGGTCAGTGGCCATGGCTCACGGGCCCAGCTTCTCCGCGGCACGTGGGATCTTCCCGGACTGGGGCACGAACCCGTGTCCCCTGCATCGGCAGGAGGACTCTCAACCACTGCACCACCAGGGAAGCCCCTGTTTTACATGTTTTTCAAAGTACAACCCTGTGACGTAAGACCCTGTATCTTTTCCCTAGTAAGTACTGAGCACTTACAATGTTTCAGCACTGTCCAAGTACTTTACATACATTATCTGATTTAATACTTACATAGCTCCTCAAGTAAATGTCATACTAGTCACACTTCAAAAATGAGGAAACTGAAGAACAGAGAGGTTAAGAACATCCTGAAGGTCACACAGCTGGTAAATGATATTTATCCTTTTTGACTGTCTTTTCTGGGTCAAGTATGTTATTTCTAGTTTTGAAGAAGTCTCCACAGTCAGCATTTTATCATTGGAACTAATAATTTTTAAGGCTCCTTCAGTTCAAGTAGTCTATGAATCTGGGAAATAACAAGAGCAAATAGTGTACTTAGGTATCTAAGAGAAAAAAATCAATTTTCTCTTCTTTTTCCCACTTCTCTTGCTTGACTTCTTCTTTCTCCTTCTCCTTTTCTTGACTGACTCTTGGATTCATTGGGTATTTTTTGGTTCACTGTTATATGCACAGCCCTAGGTTTCTTGTGGTGGTGATGGGTACCGAAGAAGAAAAGAGAAATCTCTGGGCATCAGTATCTTATGTTAACAGTATGTTATGATAAGACACAAGATATGGACAGGATCTGCAGATGGTACACAGAGAGGGAAAAGAATTTGGTGTGGGCTGGGAGAGGTGGATGGCTTTGTGGAAAAGCAGGATTTGTGCCCTGTCTGGGTGGATGGGAGGGATAAGGTACCTGGTAGGCAGAACTTTTGGTCGTCCTGGAAGAAAAGGTTCAGAGGAAAGGAAGGAGAACGGCCTGTACTGGAGTGAAGAATTCATGTTGGGAAGTAGTTGCAGATGTGGCTGAGTACCACATTACAGAGGGTCTTGGAAGCCTGGCTGAAGAAGTTGGATCTTGTTTTCTGGGATTATGGAGCCACTGAAGGCTTTTGTGAGCAGGACATGGATAGCATTGTTGTGTTATTTTAAAAGACTAATCTGTTACACACAATGATTTGGAAGGGGGAGTCATGGGTTGGGGAAAGGTGGGGAGCTACTTAGGAAGATGAATCACTGGACCAGATATAAGATGACTTAAACCCCACTCTGGTTCCTATAGCTCTAGAAAGGAAGGCAAAGAAGACATATGATGGACAGCTGGCATCGCCTATGAAAGATGGTGTGGAGAATAGACTCAGATATGACTCCAGCATATCTATCACACTCAAGTATTATCACTTTTGGTAGAAATAGGGATTTAGGAAGTTGCATCTCTTTGGGGGAAGGGGTGGGGGAGTGGAATTGAAGTTTATTTCAGGCATGCTGCATTGGAAGGATGGCTGGAGATCCAAATGAAAATAGCTGGCTGACAGTTGGGATCTGAGGCTGGCGCTGGGAGAGAGGTGAGGGCTGGAGATCAGAGCTGAGACCATCTGGATGGCAGGATGTGCAGCAGGCCCAGGCAGAAATAAGTCAGGGTAAAACAACCTTTTACAGGGGATGAGGGAAGACGGCTAGCTGCTTCCCTATTCCAGATCCATATAATTCCAAAGATTATTTATGGTAAACTTCTTGAAAGATTGTTTATGTCAAGACTTGAACAACAAAAGAATTAACAGGGCTACATAGTAATTATTATTCCTTCTATATTTCTGCCCTTCGAAGGGAAATTTTACTATTACATTATTTATTATAATATTTATTCTTATAAATAGGGTTTTGTCTGAACCTCAGAGGGAGCAGGGTGTGCTGAGGAGGCGCTCTGGGGTTCAGTGTCCAAATTTAGACCCCTCACCATCCACTCTTGTATCACCATCCCCCAGTGGGGATATGTGAGCTCACCCTATTGGATGAGGACCACGTTCATCTCTTACTGAATTCATATAAGCATATTTGTGAATATAGGCTATACATCATATGAAGGAAGACTCTGATTTAGACTTCCAACCCCTGCTCATTAAGCAACTAGCAAACAAAACAAAACAACAACGACAGCAATAAAGCACATACAAAACAAAAAATCAAACATTCACATTGTGCTATTCAGAGTTCAGTACTGTTTGTCACTCGTTCCCACAAAGTAAGAGCTTGAAAGTCAGCATTAGGAACTTTGACATCATCACAGTACAGTCATATCTCAGAGATATTGCAGGTTCGGTTCCAGACCACCACAATAAAGCATTTGTTCACTTTCTGTTCTGAGCCCTTAGCAGATAGTATTACCAAGAAGGGTCATCCCCTCTAGTGTGTTCTGCTGCCCGTGTCTTACTGCTGTGTTGTGGCAGCCCTTTGCTGATACAGTGGTTTTCTCTCTGCCCTAAAGACTCCAGTATTGAAAAGACTAATAATATTTGAATATTACCATGTACCAGAACCATGGTAGGCACATTTCATACGCTACCTCATTTAATTGTCAATAACACTATGAGGTAGGTATGGTTATCCCCATCTAACAATAAGAAAAGAGCTTTCGAGAGACATTGAAAATTCACCCAGCTAATAATTGGTAGAGCTGAAACTTGATCTGAGGTCTGTTTTAATCTAAAATCTGTGTACTGGGGGACTTCCCTGGTGGTCCCATGGTTAAGACTCCATGCTTCCACTGCATGGGGTGCTGGTTTGATCCTTGGTAGGGGAACTAAGATCTTGTGTGGCACAGCCAAAAAAATAAAATAGAATAAAACCTGTGTGCTAGACCACACTGAGCTGTCCCTCTGTGACTTTGTGCTTAATTCCATGGCTCTGGCGGGAGCTATTCCTTTTCTCAAAAGGAATACCATCAGGATGGGTATCACCACCACCACCACCACCATCATGATCACGATGAAGATTCTCTCCGAAGTGCAGAAATAGAGGTGGACTGACACTTCCTACATAACACTGTTAGACACTCTCTCCCTGCTGCTGCCACATAGGATTCATGTTTCGATGTTTTATGTCCAGTATAATATGGGCTACAATAAGGACTGTCCCAGAAATTCTGAAAGAACGGTTGCTATGGCTACACACCAGGTTGGAGTAGTCACAGAGGGGCTGTCAGGCTCCCTGAGCTCTGGGTTTTGCCTAAACTTCGGAGGGAGATAGATGTGCTCAGGAGGAACCCCCGGGGCTCCTCTTCCAAATTCAGGTCCCTCACCATCCACACTTACCACCCCCTGTTCCTCCACACCATCTCTCACCTAGGGTATCTCCGGACTCAGCCCTGCCTCTAACAGACATTCTGAATGCCTAGGGATGTGGGGGAAGGGTGCTGTAAAACAATCAACAAACTATTAAATACTGGTATACACGAAAGAAAAAGACTAGAGAGAAACATTCCAGACAATCTGCAAGAATAACAAAAACTACGTGCACGCACTCACACACACACACGCACTCACACACACACACGGATATGTTCTTACTCAATCTGCCCAAGAGTCTTATGAGGTGGGGAATAAAATTTCAAATGAGAAAACCAAGCCTACAGAGGTTACATGAAGCCCAGGTGTTCATGACTCGAGCGATCTCTTAACGTTCTGCTAGACTGTGGTTAGACCCCTGTGCGAGGTTTTGTTTGTTTTAAGCATTTTTCTATATTTTCCCATTTTCTGTCATGAACCATCTTTCATCACTTTTCCACTTAAAGGAATAAACACACATGCATGTCATTTTCAAGGGCAAATCAACCTGGGATGGGGGCTGAGATGGCTGTTTGGGGCTGGCCCCAAAGACCTGGGCTTTCTTCTTATGATACAAGGTGGCAGCGAGCCTCAGGCAGCCATCTTCAATCTCTTCTAAAGACCCCAAGGCAGTGCTGAGATGGCTGTTCCTGAAATATCAGTGGATTCCATTCTTTAAGTGCATCCAGTTTCTTAGCCATGACCAATTAATAGTGCCTTGGAGTGGGTTTGGGAGGCTGTGAACCAATTGCAGGAATCCTGAACTCGGATTTGTCCTTCGGCTTCCCACAGGGAAAACCATGCAGGGTCCTGTTCCTCAACTGGTGCTGAACTGAAACGTGCTTGACTTGATGCTTGGCATCGCCAAGGGCAGGGACAGTGTTACAATCTGCCTGATTATAAGCTGCATGGTTATAATCATGCCTGGCGCCCAGCTCACGGCCAGATTCAGAGCAATGGTCAACAGAGAGCCCACTAGTAGAATGAATTGATTAATCTATGGCTCTAAAGGAAAGTTTCTAAAATTCTCGTGTCTACTAGAGACACACAGGAAGGTGGGCTAAAATTCAGATGCATGAGCCTTATTACCAGAGATTCAGATTCAGCAAATCTCACCTAGGGCCCAGAAATATGGATTTTGGCAAGCTCCCTTGGTGATTCTGACATAGTCAGTTCTAGTTATCTTGTTGGTGCACAACCAACAATCCCCAAATGCAATGGCTTTGAAAAGGAACAGTTTTGTTACGTCTGGCAATTTTGTGGGTCAGGAATTTAGGCAGCTCAGCTGGGCCATCCTTCTGTTGCATATACAGCTGATGGAGGTACTGGTGTTCCACACAGCATGCGTGTCTGGCACCTTGGCGAGGGTGGCTGGGAGGTGGGGCTCAGCAGCATCGATCAGCCTGAGCACCTTTAAGTGGCCTCTCTCAGCGGGACCTCAGACTTCTTACCTGAGGCTCTGGGGTCCAAGGAACAGCAGAAGCCTCAGGGCCTTTTATGACCTAGCCCCCAAAGCCACATAGTATCACTTCTGCTGTACCCTATCCGGTACACCAGCCCCACCCCCACCCCCAATGCAAGGAAAGGGAAAATAGTCCCTGTCACTCCGTGGGGGCCACCGTATTTCAAAACCACCTCACAGCCCAAGAACTCCACCTTGTGGAACGGAGCTATAGAGAAAGATCGCTCTTTACCTGCCCCAGCTTAGATCTGATCCCCATGCTGGACTTGCTGCTTAATTACAGCAATGTTTTCCCCCATGGTACTCATTTCTCTGCAGGCACATGAGATAATTTTAAGGAGTACATAACTGAACATTTAAAAAGTTTATGTGTTTATTAAATCTATATGTTTAAATTATGTATATCAGACCCATGGTTTTTATGATTATTATTCCTTAAGATAGGGCTAAATTGCAATGATTCCGTTTAGGGGCAATTAAAAGAAACACATTAGGTATATAATAATCCATACGGTAAAAGATATTATAAGAATCATGAATGTGGCCCTCAGATGTCCAGAAAGCTCTAAACTGAAAGATTAACTCACAAATCTCAGTTCCGATTTTTTTTCTCAGATACCAGTATCCCTGATCTTTCTGTCTTTCTTTTCCCAGTTGGTCCTGCCTCTTGATACAATTAGAAAAACTCTCCATGAGGAAAGAGGCAGCCATCCTTCTTTGCCAGGAGCCAGACTGACACCCCAAGCTGTCCTCATGGATGGTCACCTGCTTTTTTCTTTGTCTTTAAAACTCTTTTCTTTCCCTGGGGAGGGCATTCTTTTTTTTTTTTTTAATTAAAGTATAGCTGATTTACAGTATTGTGTTAGTTTCAGGTGTACAGCAGTGATTCAGATATTTTTTTCAGATTATATTCTATTATAGGTTATTACAAGATATTGAATATAATTCCCTGTGCTATACAGTAAATCCTTGTTGCTTACCTATTTTATGTATAGTAGTTTGTATCTGTTAATTTCTTACTTCTTTCCATCTGACATAGGACTTATTTTATAAACAATAACTTTAAATAGTTATTTATAGTTGAGCAGAGACATTCACAGTTTAAAAATATCCTCTTGCAAATTTCCCTAGCAACCGATCTGTTTCAGAATCCCTGACACCGAAAAATCAAGGTAGTTTTATTTGGTTTTATCGCACATTCTTACTAGCACCAGTAAAGCCAAGTTTCTATTTCCAGTCCTTGATATACTTAAGACTGAGAGGGTCTTGCCTTGAGTTTTTGACCCACAGTAAATGAGACTATGAACATTTTTTTTTTTTTTTTTTTTTTTTTTTTTGAGGTACGCGGGCCTCTCGCTGTTGTGGCCACTCCTGCCGCAGAGCACAAGCTCTGGATGCGCAGGCCCAGCGGCCATGGCTCACGGGCCCAGCCGCTCCACAGCATGTGGGATCTTCCCGGACTGGGGCACGAACCCGTGTCCCCTGCATCAGCAGGCGGACTCTCAACCACTGCGCCACCAGGGAAGCCCAACATTTTCATTTTTAAAGTCCACAAATTTTGAAATATAAAGTACTTTGGACCAGAGCAGGACTAATTTTTACACTGCATACTCTTGAACTCAGAAAAATAAAGTCTTCATTACTTTGCTGATTACAAAGGTAATACAGGTGCATTGTGGAAAAAAAAATTTAGTGACAAAAATTACTCTTGGTAATCATAAGTTCCTTTGGTTGGCTTCATATTCACCAGATAAATCATTCTTTGAGCAAATATTTCCTGAAGCCTACTCTGGGTAAGAAAATTGTCAAGGGTATGAAGATGAGGTCTACACAATGGCCCAGATGACGCCCTTGCCTTTGTGGAGTCAGGGACGGGCAGCTGGGTGAGATGAGGAACAAACCCAAGTGGAAGAGCCGGGGCCCAACCCTAGGCCATGGATCACACCTGTGTCCACGGAGGAAGTTTATTCCTCTAGGAAGGCTTCCAGGGGCCTTAGGTCTTAGATGCAGAGAGGTGCAGGGAGGAGCCATTCAAGGTTGGGGGAGAAAGAGTGAGAAAAACCCATAAAGAGAAACCAATGAAGATGTGTTTTGACATTGGACCCAGAAGAGGCCTAGAGGTGGACAAGTTCCACATCGTATTTTCTAGAGCAGGTAACAGCTCTTTCATCTGGTGTTCAGTTTATTTGGCAAACAATGACTTTAATATTTTTATTTGAGATACCACAAATTTGAAGTGATCAGACATTGTCAAAGATAAGCAGAGCTGGATACTACTGAAAGCAGTAAGAATAGATTTTATTCAGTAATAACTATTGCAATAGGGAAGAGGGTCCAGCATGAATGGAACTCAACTTCGAGCGAACAGAAGGCAGGAGACCTTGTAAAGGCTGGAGTGTGGGAAAGGCACCGAGAGGCATTAAGGGGGCTGGTCCTTGTGACCTGGCCACCTGGATTTACTAATTGCTGCTTATTCAGAGGAGAAAACGTCTGGAATATTTGTGACAGGAGGCAGTGGGGCAAGTTAGAGCAAGGGGCCCACTGAAGTTAGGCCTTTACCTTCCTGCAGAGACTGGGGGTGAGAATGATCTCCTTGGATGTTTGCTCTCAGGTCCTTGAGAAGACAGTTCTGGGTGGTTGGAAGATTTACATCTCAAAGGGGCAGAGAAAGGGTTTATACTGGCAAGATTTCTAAAGTACCTGCTCTAAGAGGGGGTTCAGGGGTCTATCTGCCTATTGCCAGGTTTTGGCTGGAACAAACAGTAAATTCTCCGGTAATCTTGAACTTTCTCAGGCAGGCATTTTAAGGCGGGGCCAGGGGTACAATCCTAGGGACATGGCCTTAAGCTGCTAGAAGCCACGCTAGAGTTTAGTCAAGGAAAGGGTCTTTATCAATATTCAGGTGAAAAACCATGGATTTGACTACCAGGAAATTCTTTGAAGACAATAGTTTTGGGATAATGAGTGAGGCAGAAGCCACATTTCAAAAGTTACGTAGTGAATGGATGGAAACCAAAATGACACAAGAAGGCTCGAAGTGTTGGGTAGGAAAATGCTAATTTTAAAAAAAGAGGAAGACGAGTACATACTTGGAAAATACATTATGCTATCTTTTCATGCTAGGTGACAACAAAGGTACAGTTCCTGACTCTCCTGTCTGATTTTAAACTCTTTGCTTGCAGGGTTCAAGTCTTCTACTATTTTTTGTCTCCAGAACCTGACACATATCGTGCAGAGTGGGTACTAACAGAACACTTTATATGTGATGCCATGATGGTATATCTTGCTTTCAGTAAAATCAGTGCCTTCCAAAGGTACCCTTGTAGACAAATTATGCAGGTCCAGGAAGGGCAAAAGTATCCTCTGATGGGTTTCTACAGCTTGAACAGTGGAACTCAGCAAGTGTTAATCTGCTGGGCGATGTAACCATGGAGATCCACCCTTCCTACCCAGCCCTTTCTTCTTCAGCATCGATGATTTAGGTCAAGACATAGATGGTAGGCTTAGCTAATATGTTCATAGAGGAGGGATGATGCAGATAAAGTTTTAAAATAGCTCAAAGTACTGGAATCAAGGATAAAAGAAGAACATGACAAACACTAGATTCTGATCCTTCTCTATCTTGTCCCAGCTAGAGTAGCTCGAATATTATGAAGCCGCTCTAAAATTTAGGATGTTGGCCATGGAATAAAATTCAGAAACCTTTTTAATGAATGTGCACAAATGCCTCAAAGGACTTGACACCTCTCCTGATTTATATTTCAAGAACCAGCTTCCTATGGCACATGCAATAGCATGTCTTTTGCAATATAACATAAATATTAATGAAGTCTAATCCAAATATAAAGATACAGTGCACATATGCTAGAAATTTAAATAGTTCCAGATAGTTCTATGCATTCAGGTACACCATTTCTAAGCTGTGTGTTCAGGTCCAGGTAAAGTAGGAATCAGATTTTTCCTCAAATTTAATCCTCCTGGCAGCCAAAGAATGTGTCAGAAACTATGGAGATTACTGTCTATTTTCAGAGCATTTTTAATTTTAGCTCCTCTTTCTCTGAATCCTATATATCAAAAGGAGAAGATCTAGCTGTTCTTATTGAGAAGTATCCTTTCTTTTAAAAAACAACTTCCTTTATTTTCATTTTAAAAATATACGTTTATTGTAAAAACACTTGGAAAACACAGAGCATAAAAGCAGCCATAATGTCTCCCAACGACCTCCTCCCGCCTACTACCTAGTCTCTCCCTACTACCCCTTTCCCTACGAAATAGACGATTTGATGGGTTTCCTTCCTTTCTTTGTTCTATTTATTTATGTCATTTGATCTAGCTCAGAGTGTGGAGAGAGAGCCCTCTCCTTAGGGATTTACTGTAAAGGTCAATGGATTCAGCTAAGTAACAAGAAAACAACCACACTTTACATTTGTATAACTGTTTTAATTTATCCAAGTATATTGACATCCATCATCACATGTGGTATCACATCAGATAGACTAGACCATTTATCAAGAAACTAAGGTCAGAGAGAAGAGGGGGGTCTTGCCCCACATCACATGGCTGGGAAGGGTCAGAGCCAGAATTTGAGGTCTCTAGATTTCTTATCTAGAGATTTTCCCCTACAATAATTTCCATTGTCTTTTCCAGTTAAAGTCTGTATAACTATGTATGGAAATTCCGATTGAGAGCTAGGACTTTTACTTCTTGTGGTTTATTTTTGTGCCATAAAACACATTTGTATTTAATGTGTCTTCTGAGCAGCCAGCCTGGGAACCTTGCCACCGTCATCTCACAGCAGCAGTTGGCTCACCGTGCGCCAGTTTCCTCTGTCGCCTGAGCAGCTGGGCTCGGCCCCCGGCAGCAAAGCTGCCTGTTGGGCTCTTGTCAAAAGAAGAAGCTTGCCTCCCAGCGTCTCTCCTAGTACCTGCCTCAGCTACCGTGTGCATATTCGTAGCTGTGCCTGTAACTAAACTAGTCAGCTCTTGGTGGAAGTGTGGACATTTCAACAGAGAGCTTTCTATGTAAGTGATGCCTTGACCATCTGGCTCTCACCTTCCTGTCTGGCCCTTGCCAAATTTCTTTACCGCAAAAAGCAGTTCCATATTTGCTAAGGCTTCTAGTTTCTACTTTTTCAGTTTCCTTTTTTTCAATTTTGGTTTTTAGCCACTTACCTATGTCGTCTTTTCCCCTCCTGATTCCAATATTTTATGTAAGTCTGTTAAATAAGGCAGACTCAACAATTGGATGACATCTATGATTTTGTGGAAGGGATGTTTCAATGAGATTTTGAGCTTAATATCCCAAATGAGATAGGGGTTAAAAACGAAAAAAGAGGCAGGAGTTGGGAGACCATGTAAAGAGAAATCGGGTGAGGGAGACCATGGGAAACTCAGGAATTTCTGAATGGGGCACTTCAGTAAAAAATAAATAAATAAAATGTTTCTATGAGATTGACTCTTCATATGAATTATGGGTATTGTGAAAATTATCATATCTGATTATTGACTTTTGACATATGTTTCTCTAGCAATCTGAAACTGACACTTCCTCAGGAAATGCTTGTCAGTTTTATTTTTTAACATCAAAGACTATCTTCAAAGTAAAAATGTATTTTCACACAGAATTCTTATCGATTTTCCTGAAAAAAAAAAATGCGGTCAAACTATTCCTTGGACAATCAAAGCCAGCCAATTGCATTAATTATCATTCTTGATTCATTACAAGCCCTCTGGCAATTCTGTTTGGAACTGTTTATGCCAAGGTTCTAATACCATTTGTGTCTGGATTTTGTTTTGTTTGAAACCAGTGAAGAGTTTACCTGACTGTTAGAAAAAGAGCAGGGCCAGTGCTGGGATGTGAGTGGGTTTGCTAGTGAGCCAGTTGAGGTGCCCCACGCGTTTGCTTCAACTGCCTTCTTGTCTGGGCTCTGATCTCATCACTCTCAGCGTGGTGTCCATCACCCCTGGACAGAGCTGCCCCTGAATCTTTAACCGGCATCCCTCTCTCTACAAATCCCACTCAGACTGCTGCTTAGAAAAGCATGATCAGAGCCACATTTGGGTGCCTATGGTGAGCCAGCTGGTCACTCATCCTAGACCATCACAGACACTACCCACCTCAGCACAGTCAGATCGATGCACAGCTCAAGAGCCAAGCAATCAAACCACTCTTTTTGCTTCCAAGCAGCTGACAGTTTTTGATTGAACTCACTGGTGCTTTAGTTTAATTTGGTCAAGAACAAACTCGAATGGTTTCATCATTGAACTTCCCAACTAGGTTTCTGTTGGTCATCCCTAGATACCTCATCTCATAATAGTGAAAGGCCAAAAAAAAAAAAAAAAATTACGTTATCTTTTGGTGCCAACTGGTTTCAATATAATTGCATCAAATCCCCACTCATCTTATTTCCCTTAACTAATTGCCTCAAGTTTGTTGTTTAATTTCATACCTGTTCTCCCAGTGGGAGAGTCACCTCTTCTGTAGGTGGAGGAAAACACGGGTTCCAAAGAAGCCCTGCTTATTCACAAACTGAAATCCGTGATGTCTCTTACCTGAGCTCATTTTCAACCCTGAATCCTTTCCTTCGAGCCAGCTCCATGAGGAAGGTTCTGCGGGTGGTTCCCATTTTCTTCTCCAAAATGAAGAGGACCAAATCTCCAAACTTGATGTCATAAGAAGGGGAGGCCATTGAGGTGCCCAGCTGCCTGGGTCTCTTCTTCCGAGGGCCTGAGGGGGCCACGTGCAGCGGATCCATGGGGAGAGACTGCTGCTGCCTTTGGCTGTGCCAACAAGTGGCGTCTCCAGAAGTGAGGGAGAGCCTGCCCCTCCTTCATAAGGAGCCCTGATGTCATCTCACCATCTCACTGGGCTCTGCCCTGTTCATGACTTCCTGCTGAAGATCCATGGGGAATTGCTACCTCTGTTCATTTGTCCAGTACAGAGATGATAGTGGAAATGGTAAATTCACTTTTGGGTTCCTATGCATCATCTCATCAGATCCTCAGAATAACCTTTTGAGGAAGGTAGGGAAGCATCATTTTTCCCATGTTATTAATTAATTAATTAATTAATCTATTTACTTATTATAAATTTCTTGAGACCCCTCTTGTCTTTATTTTTTTTTAACATCTTTATTGGAGTATAATTGCTTTACAATGGTGTGTTAGTTTCTGCTTTACAACAAAGTGAATCAGCTATACATATACATATGTCCCCATAACTCTTCCCTCTTGCGCCTCCCTCCCTCCCTCCCTCCCTATCCCACCCCTCTAGGTGGTCACAAAGCACCGAGCTGATCTCCCTGTGCTATGCGGCTGCTTCCCACTAGATATCTATTTTACGTTTGGTAGTGTATATGTGTCCATGCCACTCTCTCACTTTGTCCCAGCTTACCCTTCCCCCTCCCCATATCCTCAAGTCCATTCTCTAGTAGGTCTGTATCTTTATTCCCGTCTTGCCCCTAGGTTCTTCATGACCTTTTTTTTTTTTTTTAGATTCCATATATATGTGTTAGCGTACGGTATTTGTTTCTCTCTTCCTGACTTACTTCACTCTGTATGACAGACTCTAGGCCCATCCACCTCACTACAAATAACTCAATTTCGTTTCTTTTTATGGCTGAGTAATATTCCATTGTATATATGTGCCACATCTTCTTTATCCATTCATCTCTCGACGGACACTTATGTTGCTTCCATGTGTTGGCTATTGTAAATAGAGCTGCAATGAACATTGTGGTACATGACTCTTTTTGAATTATGGTCTTCTCAGAGTATATGCCCAGTAGTGGGATTGCTGGGTCGTACGGTAATTCTATTTGTAGTTTTTTAAGGAGCCTCCATACTGTTCTCCTTAGTGGCTGTACCAATTTACATTCCCACCAACAGTGCAAGAGGGTTCCCTTTTCTCCTTGTCTTTATTTTTGATGATTTTTTAACCTCCCAAGTAGCTTGCATTCTCTTCCCCTCATAGATTAGCACTGCAATACATTGGATTTCTGTAGTTAGCATGGGTGCTATTCATCGTGTATGGTTGTTTTGATTTTACATAAATGGCACTGTTATACTTCTTATCCTGCTGGTCACCTTTTTATTTTTCACTCAGAACTGTGTTTTCAGATCCTTTCACATTACTCTGTGTTCTATTCTGTTGCCTCTAATTGCTCCATCGGAATTTCATGGTGGGCATTTTGACTATGCTGGTGCATTTTATAAGTTAGGAAACAAAGGCTCAATGTACTCAAGATCACAGAATAAGGGGCAGAATCAGATCTTGATTTAGGTCTTTGGGTTTCAAATGCTAAATATCTCAGCTTTTCAGTAGACTAATGTTGTCTGTTCAGGAGACTGAGTAGTCTGTTATATAAGCCTAAAATTAATCTTTTGGGATGGGATGGGATGATCCTTAGGTGAGAATTACTGCCATAAAGAGACGTTTTCATAACTTTATGTGTAAAATAAAATTCGTGTCTTTCATCAATACACTTTACTAATCTCATTTCCGGAGCATCTACTCTGTGGCCACGGCAAGCACCTAAAAGCCTTAGCTGATTGAATCCTCACAACACCACTGTCTGGTAGGTACTAGCATCCCCACTGGGCTTAACAACTTTCTCAAGGTCACAGAACTAGTCAATGGTCACAAGTAGGAAATGACTGAATTTAATCTGAGTATGAAACCTGTGCTCTTAACTGCAAAGAAGCCTTCCTCTACGTGTGTCTTCCCCAGTAACAAATCTGAGCTCTGCTCATCCATTCTGCCATATTTGAGACTGTTGCTACCTTCAAAAGTACATGAACTCCTCACCACAATACCAGGGAAAAGTGATATGACAGCTGCCTTCAAGCATTTGCAAAGCTATCTGTGTTGATTAAGAAAGATCAAAAATTTTCAGATGGAACTTATAGAGTAATACGTTTTTTGTTGGCCCCAGCCGGCAGCTTGCAGGATCCTAGTTCCTGGACCAGGGATTGAACCCACGCCCCCTTCAGTGGAAGCACAGAGTCCTAACCATTGCCTCCAGGGAATTTCCAGAGTAATAGATTTTAACTCTCTGCGAGTAAGAACTTTTTATTAGCTAGGGTTCTCTAAAAATAGAGAGGCCACATTGCACAGTGGGATATTACAGGTCATGAAAATTGTTCAAATAGAGTCCAAACAACTGTTTGTTGAAATGTTACAGAAGGGATTTAAACATCTGGTAAGACCTTTACTGCAGTTCTACCGTTCCAGTGTGCTGTGATTGCTTGCCAAAGATCAAAATCTGGGATGAGAGTCCACTGTGGTCTTCACTGGTAGGCTTTTGGTGACTGAAGCGCTGAATGTTTCACGTGAGAATGCAGTCTTAACTACCAAGTGGCCCCGTGGCCTGGAGTAGGGGAAAGATTCTGGCAAGAATCTGGGATTGTCGTGTTCACCTCCAGGGTGTGGCCAGAGGAAGAACCAGTATGTCACCTAAGTGGTAAAAGGGATGGAGAAGTACAGAGACATGGCTGAGAGCTCAGGCTCTGACATCGGGCTGCCTGTACAAATCTCATCATCTCCATTGCTTTGGAGCTGTGACCTTGAGCACGGTGCTTCACTTCTCTAAGCCTCAGATTTCCCCATCTGTAAAATGAGGATTGACTGAGGTAACCCACGGCAACTCCTGAGTGGAGTGTTTGGCGCAGAGGAAGCACTTTCAATAAATGTCAGTTGGTAGTGATTTCGTGTTTTGTTTTTAGAGAAGTCCCACCTTGATCTGAAATCAATTCTATATGATTTATAAAGCTATTAAATCATTGAAATATTATGCTAACCAATGTCTTATTTAATTTGCTTTGAATCATTAGTATTGGAAGGATTACTATCAAAAATTTAAAAAATTAAAAATGTGATGGTGCCTGTCTGGTTATTGTCTCTCAATCAAGAAATCTCTCTTCCTATGATCTGCTCTATGACTTTGGGGCTAGGACCGTGCAAACTCCATCTCTCATGTCATCTGGCTCCGTGTTGGGCCCTGCCAATAGGGGGCACTAGAGAGAGAGACTGCAAGCCTGGAGAGGTGAGGACTCGACCCTTTTGATTTGCTTGCTGATACTTTCAGGGTCTTCTCAGTAATAGTTCTTCACTCTGGCATCTCCGGCTTTTGTTTTTTTAACCTTTCTCCCCCTTTTTTGGCACAGTCTCAGCTCTGCAGTGATCTTCCTATGAACTCCTACAGCACCACCAGCAGCAGGCAGCACCCTTTCCTCAGAGATCTGGTTTCCAGCTCCATGGGGACTGCCTGCTCCAAACTTTCAGATTTCAACAATGCCTGCTCTGTCCCTTTGTTCCTGCAGCCCTTGGGGTGGGACATGCTTCCTACAGTTACTCTCTCTGAGATATCTCAGTGTTCTCATTTTGCTTTGTAGCCCTCCGATGCCTGCAAAACCTATATTAAATTCTCTTTGTTGAAAGATCTAGTGTGCTTTCCTATTTCCTACCTGGACCCTGACTGACAAATACATTGTCCAGTGAAAGTGAGGGTGTAGGAAATGGAGAATCACCTACACTGCTGAAGGCATACTTATTCTAAGGGGAAATTTGTCTCAGAAATGATACGCATATGACTGCTGGTCATAGCCCATTGGTCAGAATTAGCCACATAGTCCACCTAACTACAGCAGGGCTTGGAAATGCAGGGGAGCACATGGGATTTAGGGGGAGTGTTCCTGTTTCTGCCGTGCCTAGGATCAAGCTAAGTGCTGACAGATGGTTGTGAAGACTCCCAGTCAAGGGGACATTACTGCACCTGAACCAAGCCTGGGGAAGAGATTAGGGAGGGCCAGAGCCCTACACTTCCTAGAGGAGAGGCTTCAAGAGGGGGACCACACTGTACAGTGGTCAGGCCATTCTGGGCACTTGCCAGAATTCCAAGCTGTGGGTATGGTCCTGGGGACAAGAAGATGTGACCCCCCTGAAATAACTTCATACCAATTGTTCCCTCTTTCAGGCATCATATAGAGGTTAAAGTACTTTATAAAGCACTAAAGTACTTAGGGCTATCCTAAGTTTGGGTCAGGTGCCGTCTGTGCTCCCACAGTCTTCTGTGTCTCCTTGCCCATAAGAGCACATGCTATTCTGTGCTGTAATACACTAATCCCTTGTGTGTACCTTCTATTGGACCGTAAATTCTGTTGGTACAGGAATCATGTAGGGCATGTTAACATCTGAATCCCCAGCACCTAACACAGCTCCTTGTACAGTAGGCACCAGTAAATGTAGAATAAACTAGAAATCAAATCTAACTTGGTGTTTTTGTTAAGCTTTTATGCCGTTTGGGTAACTATGATATGAATCTTCTGCCATGTCTGCCTTTCTCCAAGCTACAAGTTCCCACCTAAATGTCTCTTCAATGTGAGCAAGTATAACACAGTAATAAAGGAGCCAGACTACCTGAATTCAACACCCAGACATTTATGAGCTGTGTGACCTTGGGTAAGTTATCAAACCTCTCTGTGCCTCAATTCTCTCATCTGTGCAATGGAGGTTATAATTATTTCTATGTTATAGGTGGTTATAAGGACTAAATAATTACCTCAAATAGTCCCGGCAGGCAACTAGTGCTAAAAAGTGTTCATTGTCATTATAATAGCTCATCTTTCTTGCCCCCTTCCCTCCCCTGTCCCTTGTGGTGTTCCCACACAATTGAGAGGTATTTCTGTCAGAGTACTTCTCACTGGACTTTTGATTTCCCTAGACTCTTCCAAAAGTGGTGTCAGGCCCACTCAAGAACAGACAGAGGATCTCAATGAGACTGGAAGGGTGTCCTGCCATGATTCCCAAAATGGGCTCTGGGTGACACTATTCTCATGAAGTGTTCCATGCAAAACAGAAAGTTCTGTGGTGTATTAAGGGAAGCCAGAAAAACTTTATGTGTGTTAGACTATTCGGGGAGCCTTGCAGTAAAGAAACCTGTTTATTTTAGGTTAGCCCAATGTATTCCCAACTTGCTTGTATTTTTGGTTGGTTTGTTTCCTAGACCACTTAGATCACCTTGTTGAACGCCACAGGTGTTGACAGCTGCATACACACTCAGCCTGGGGTCTTGGAGTTAGGCCTGGTAACCACCTGCCACTCACCAGGTGTGTGGCCTTGGGCAAGTCACTTAACCTGTGGGCTTTTCGGCTTCCGATTTGTAAAACGGCAATCATAGTGCCGACTTCATTGCATTGTAAGTGACGAACAAGATAACATGAACATAGCCACCTGGCCCACTGTGGGTTCGTGGTCCCTATTCTACCCTCCCCTTCGTACTGCCACTCCCGTGTGCTGGAGACACAACCAGTGGTCCTGGCTTGGGTAGGTGATGGCAGCTATGAGGAAACAGAGAGCACACCTGGCCATTGGCTGCCACTCTCCGGCTCCTATGCAGTTGCTGTTCTCCTTCATTTAATCTTGATTTGTTTTTCCATCTGGGATAATACTTGGTATCCATATGATTGATCTTACAGACCTTTATTGAGTATGAGTATCTGGGGCAGGAGAGAAGGGAGAGGGTTGCAGGTTCTCCCTGGGTTGGGTGGGGAAGTGGGCTTCTTCCCGTCAAAAGAAGAAAAAAAAACAAAACGTTATTTTTGTCCTGAGAAGTCTTGTTGTTGTTCCGTTTCTGTGCATTAGAAGAAGTCAGTTTGAGAGAGAAAACTTCTGCTTCCGGTAGTTTTATTTTCTTTTATATCAAAAATCTTGTATCATCTACTCACTTCAAGCTGTCGACCTGGGAACTCTGCCATCCTCAAATGTGCGGGCAGGGCTTTGTTTTGGTTTGGTTTCTCACCAAGCACCAGCTTCCTCCGCGCCTGGACAGCTGTGTTTGGTTCTCAGCAGCAAGTGTTTTTTGGAGCTTTGAACTGCCTCCTCGGGAAAATTCCTGGAGTTTCCTGAATGACAAAAATCTTGGAAAATTTGCTTCTTGCCACTCAAAAATCAATCTGTAGTTCTGTATCCTTGATGCCAATAAATACAAGAAAATTCTATATTTTAGTTATAACTTGAGGTTTCCCCTTCATCCACAAGGTGAGGAATGATGGCAAGAACAAGGGAATTGATGGAAACAACAGCTTATTTGTGACTTCTAGTCTTCATTCAAAAATATTTATTAAACTCTATGACGCAAATGAACCTATCTATGAAACAGAAACAGAATCACTGACATAGAGAACAGACTGGTGGTTTCCAAAGGGGGGTAGGGTTGGAGGAGGGATGGGGTGGGAGATTGGGGTTAGCAGGTGTAAGCTATTATATATAGAATAGATACACAACAGGTCCTACTGTCTAGCACAGGGAACCATATTCAATGTCCGGTGATAAACCATAATGGAAAAGAATATTTAAAAAAAGGTCTATATGTGTATAACTGAATCACTTTGCTGTACAGCAGAAATTAACACAACATTGGAAATCAACGATACTTCGATAAAAAAAATATTTATTAAACTCCAGCTGCGGACAAAATGATGGGTGAAAGCATGGGTGTCAAGCATGGAGGTAAGAAAGTACAGGTGTTTGCCTTGGAGAAGAGTTTGAATAGGAGAATTGGGATTTTATTTGCAGAGAATTGGGAGCTGCTGAAGGTGTTTGAGCAAAGGCACAATGTGGTGACATGGAGCCTCAGGAAAACCAACCAGGCAGTAATGAAGGGGATGAATCGGAGAGGTAGAGAGAAGGGAAGAAATTAGGAGACCATTGGATTAATCTAGGCATGAGGTGATCAAAGACTGATCTGGGACGGCAGGAGAGAACCTGAACCGAGTCTAAAGTGACAGAGGCAGGCCCTGGTGACTGTGCTGTTGGCCGTAGGTTGGGTGGACTGGGGTTAGCAGTGGCTGCTGGATCCCTGGGGTAAGTCCTCCAGTGCTGCCAGAACCAGGGGATTTCCTAATCTTTATCTCCGGTTCATTCCTCTCCCTTGAATGCCTACCCCATATAGTCTCCTCTTATGGGTCTTACTCAAAATGTCTGAAACAGAACTTCTATCCTCACTCCCCAAACTTCTCCTTCACCTCTCTCCCCAGATCCTTTTAATTCTCTCCTTCTCACTTGATAGTGTTTCTGAAGTAACCAGTAACACCTCTATCCCTTCTGGATTGCAAACCAGAAATAAACACAGGAATCAGATAGGCGGCCAGGAGCGTGTGAATGTTTAACAATCAGCTCTCAAAGTTCAAGAACATTTCACCTTTGGATCTTGTTAGCTGGCACTAGCCAGCTCTGATACACCACTGTGATCTGAGTCACTAGATCAGCTTTGTTTCTAGTAAACTGGAGAATCCGACTTGATTTTTTAGCTCCTAGCTTCAGGACATCTATGATTTAAATGAGAAGTTGATGGCAGAATCGTATGATGATGGCATAGCAGTCGTGGTCATCTGTAACAATGTTAGTCTCTGTGACGTGCATTAACCTTCAACCTCACACTTACTCTTCAGAGCACCCTAGAGGATGTTTAAGTTGCCCCTCTTACAATCTCTTGCTGGAGGAATTCAGAGGAGAGAGGGGAGGGGAGAGGCAGAGAATTTGCTCACAGAGGAGGGGGCCTGTCCAGGGCCGGGAGGGCTGCACCAGCTCTCGGAGAGTGCTGAAAGCCTGAGTAGGCATTGAGAAGCCATGGAGAGCTTCTGAGCAGAGAGTGGCATGAGGAAGTCAGCCTAGCAGTGATGCCTCAGTAGTCTAGAAAGGGGACACCTCAGAGACGTGGAGACGGAGAGGAGAGAGCTGATGGAGGCCTAAACTGGGGTTATTCATTAATTCATTCATTCACAAATATTTATTGTGCGATTACTATACTACAGGCGCTATCCTACACAATAAGAATACAGAGTGAATAAAACAGACTATCCTGGTCCTCATGGAATTTACATTCTATCACGGGGTGGGGTGGGGGGGAACCAATAAATACAACTAATAAATGAATTAGAGTTGGCCAGATGGTGATAAGTGCTATGGAAAGAATAAAGATGTTAAGGTGGAGGTGAGGGGGGCAATTTAAATTAAGGGGATCAGGGCTTCCCTGGTGGCGCAATGGTTGAGAGTCCGTCTGCCAATGCAGGGGACACGGGTTCGTGCCCCAGTCCGGGAAGATCCCACATGCTGCGGAGCGCCTGGGCCCGTGAGCCATGGCCGCTGAGCCTGCGCGTCCGGAGCCTGTTGCTCGGCAACGGGAGAGGCCACAACAGTGAGAGGCCCGCGTACCAAAAAAAAAAAAAAAAAAATGGTCAGAAGGCCTCACTGAGGTGGTGACATTTGGGCAAAGACTTGAAAGAAGCTAATGGCAGTAGGAATGGAGACTTGGGATAAATGTGACAGAGCAAGGAGGCAAATCCGAAAGAAACAATTTTATAAAGACAGAATCTCACAGTCATTTAGACAGTGTTTTGGAAAACAATAGGATCATAGCCAAAATTGTAAAATAGATAATTAAACCAAATTTGGAATGTGTTTGACCTTTACGGTTTGAAAAGAGTCAGCTGAGTTTTCAATTATTCTTTACTAGATTTTATGGGGCAAATGTTACACTGCAGTAGTATTTGTAACTCTAGGGGTCTGAGACGGTCTTAGGTCAGAGTGAAATGAATAGCAGACCGAGCCTGGTGATAATACTATGCTTCAAATTCCCTGATTGCTCCTAGTTCCTTAGGAATGGGCCTTTCCGCCCCCTCCTGCTATGAACATTTATCACCAAGGTCACCGATCCGCCCTGCAGTGGATGCTGTGCTGTGCTGCCTAGAGCCCCCCTTCAGGACCCAGGCACCCATTTCCTCTGCTGCTGGGAGTGTTGCCAGCTGATGGCTCACTGCCAAAGGGAACCACCTGGCCTGAGGTCAGGACCGTCCCTGGGGACAGCTGCATCTAATTCCTGGTCGGGGAGGTTTATGCAGGTGAGGCCATCTTGTTTCAAGGGGTGACAACTCTGAAGGATTCCCCAGCTCCAGAGCATCCTGTGGGACTGACTGAAGCCTGTGTTGTGACTGTGTTGTGGATCAATTGTTGCCTCTGCCTAGTCCACTCCCTTCACTCCCTCACAGATGTTGATCCCAAGAGCATCCTCAATAGACTTCCTGCATACAAATCCCCAATTCAGGGCCAGCTTCCTGGGAACCCACACTAAGAGCACCCCTTTGTTACTTATCTTTTTTTTTTTTTGCAGTACGCGGACCTCTCACTGTTGTGGCCTCTCCCGTTGCCGAGCACAGGCTCCGGACGCAAAGGCTCAGCGGCCATGGCTCACGGGCCCAACTGCTCCGCGGCATATGGGATCTTCCCGGACCGGGGCACGAACCCGTGTCCCCTGCATCGGCAGGCGGACTCTCAACCACTGCGCCACCAGGGAAGCCCACTTATTCTATATTTATTGCCTACTGATCCTAAACTACCTTTCTTTATGTAGAGAAGCATGACTTGTCCTACGCAGGTCAAAACCTCCTTTTTTATTTTTTAAACATCTTTATTGGAGTACAATTGCTTTACAATGGTGTGTTAGTTTCTGCTTTATAACAAAGTGAATCAGATATATGTATACCTATATCCCCATATCTCCTCCCTCTTGCGTCTCCCTCCCACCCTCCCTATCCCACCCCTCTCGGTGGTCACGAAGCACTGAGCGGATCTCCCTGTGCTATGCGGCTGCTTCCCACTAGCTATCTATTTTACATTTGGTAGTGTATATATGTCCATGCCACTCTCTCACTTCGTCCCAGCTTACCCTTCCCCATCCCTGTGTCCTCAAGTCCATTCTCTAGTAGGTCTGTATCTTTATTTCCGTTCTGCCCCTAGGTTCTTCATAACTTTTTTTTTAGATTCCAAATATATGTGTTAGCATATGATATTTATTTTTCTCTTTCTGACGTACTTCACTCTGTATGACAGACTCTAGGTCCATCCACCTCACCACAAATAACTCAATTTCGTTTCTTTTTATGGCTGAGTAATAGTCCATTGTATATATGTGCCACATCTTCTTTATCCATTCATCTGCTTATGTTGCTTCCATGTCCTGATGATTGTAAATGGAGCTGCAGGGAACATTGTGGTACATGACACTTTTTGAATTATTGTTTTCTCAGGGTATATGCCCAGTAGTGGGATTGCTGAGTCGTATGGTAGTTCTATATTTAGTTTTTTAAGGAACCTCCATACTGTTCTCCATAGTAGTTGTATCAATTTACATTCCCACCAACAGTGCCAGAGGATTCCCTTTTCTCCATACCATCTCCAGCATTTATTGTTTGTAGATTTTTTGATGATGGCCATTCTGACCTGTGTGAGGTGATACCCCACTATAGTTTTGACTTGCATTTCTCTAATGATTAGTGATGTTGAGCATCCTTTCATGTATTTGTTGGCAATCTGTCAACTTTGGAGAAAGGTCTATTTAGGTCTTCTGCCCATTTTGGATTGGGTTGCTTGTTCTTTTGATACTGAGCTGCATGAGCTGCTTGTAAATTTTAAAGATTAATCCTTTGTCAGTTGCTTCATTTGCAAATATTTTCTCCCACTCTGAGGATTGTCTTTTTGTCTTGTTTATGGTTTCCTTTGCTGTGCAAAACCTTATAAGTTTCATTAGGTCCCATTTGTTTATTTTTGTTTTTATTTCCATTTCTCTAGGAGGTGAGTCAAAAAGGACCTTGCTGTGATTTATGTCATAGATTGTTCTGCCTATGTTTTCCTCTAAGAGTTTTATAGTGTCTGGCCTTACATTTAGGTCTTTAATCCATTTTGAGTTTATTTTTGTGTGTGGTGTTAGGGAGTGTTCTAATTTCATTCTTTTACACGTAGCTGTCCAGTTTTCCCAGCACCACTTATTGAAGAGGCTGTCTTTTCTCTATGGCATGTTCTTGCCTCCTTTATCGAAAATAATGTGACCATATGTGCGTGGGTTTATCTCTGGGCTTTCTATCCTGTTCCATTGATCTATATTTCTGTTTCTGTGCCAGTACCATACTGTCTTGATTACTGTAGCTTTGCAGTATAGTCTGAAGTCTAGGAGCCTGATTCCTCCAGCTCCATTTTTCTTTCTCAAGAGTGCTTTGGCTATTTGGGGTCTTTTGTGTTTCCATACAAATTGTGAAATTTTTTGTTCTAGTTCTGTGAATAATATCACTGGTAGTTTCGTAGAGATTGCATTGAATCTGTAGATTGCTTTGGCTAGTATAGTCATTTTCACAATGTTGATTTTTCCAATCCAAGAACGTGGTATATCTCTCCATCTGTTTGTATCATCTTTAATTTCTTTCATCAGTGTCTTATAGTTTTCTGCATACAGGTCTTTTGTCTCCTTAGGTAGGTTTATTCCTAGGTATTTTATTCTTTTTGTTGCAACAGTAAATGGGAGTGTTTCCTTAATTTCTCTTTCAGATTTTTCATCATTAGTGTATAGGAATGCAAGAGATTTCTGTGCATTAATTTTGTATCCTGCTACTTACCAGAGTCATTGATTAGCTCTAGTAGTTTTCTGCTAGCATCTTTAGGATTCTCTATGTATAGTAAAATGTCATCTGCAAAGAGTGACAGCTTTACTTCTTCTTTTCTGATTTGGATTCCTTTAATTTCTTTTTCTTCTCTGATTGCTGTGCTTAAAATTTTCAAAACTATATTGAATAATAGTGGTGAGAGTGGACTACCTTGTCTTTTTCCTGATCTTAGAAGAAATGGTTTCCGTTTTTCACCATTGAGAACGATGTTGGCTGTGAGTTTGTCATATATGGCCTTTAATATGTTGAGGTAGGTTCCCTCTCTGCCCACTTTCTGGAGAGTTTTTATCATAAATGGGTGTTGAATTTTGTCAAAAGCTTTTTCTGCATCTATTGCGATGACCATATAGGTTTTCTCCTTCAATTTGTTAATATGGTTTATCACATTGACTGATTTGCGTATGTTGAAGAATCCTTGCATTCCTGGGATAAACCCCACTTGATCATGGTGTATGACCCTTTTAATGTGCTCTTGGATTCTGTTTGCTAGTATTTTGTTGAGGATTTTTGCATCTATGTTCAGCAGTGATATTGGCCTGTAGTTTTCTTTTTTTGTGACATTTTTGTCTGTTTTTGGTACCAGGGTGATGGTGGCCTCACAGAATGAGTTTGGGAGTGTTCCTCCCTCTGCTATATTTTGGAAGAGTTTGAGAAGGATAGGTGTTAGCTTTTCCCTAAATGTTTGATAGAATTCACCTGTGAAGCCATCTGGTCCTGGGCTTTTGTTTGTTGGAAGATTTTTAATCACAGTCTCAATTTCAGTGCTTGTGATTGGACTGTTTATATTTTCTCTTTTTTCCTGGTTCAGTCTTGGAAGGTTGTGGTTTTCTAAGAATTTGTCCATTTCCTCCAGGTTGTCCAATTTATTGGCATATAATTGCTTGTAGTAATCTTTCATGATCCTTTGTATTTCTGCAGTGTCAGTTGTTACTTCTCTTTTTTCATTTCTAATTCTATTGATTTGAGGCTTCTCCCTTTTTTCTTGATGAGTCTGGCTAATGGTTTATCAATTTTGTTTATCTTCTCAAAGAACTAGCTTTTAGTTTTATTGATCTTTTCTATTGTTTCCTTCATTTCCTTTTCATTTATTTCTGATCTGATCTTTATGATCTCTTTCCTTCTGCTACCTTGGGGTTTTTTGTTCTTCTTTCTCTAATTGCTTTCAGTGTAAGGTTAGGTTGTTTATTTGAGATGTTTCTTGTTTGTTGAGGTAGGATTGTATTGCTATAAACTTCCCTTTTAGAACTGCTTTTGCCGCATCCCATAGGTTTTGGGTCATCGTGTTTTCATTGTCATTTGTTTCTAGGTATATTTTGATTTCCTCTGATTTCTTCAGTGATCTCTTGGTTATTTAGTAGTGTATTGTTTAGCCTCCATGTGTTTGTATTTTGTACAGATTTTTTCCTGTAATTGATATCTAGTCTCATAGTGTTGTGGTCGGAAAATGATACGATTTCAATTTTCTTAAATTTACCAAGGCTTGATATGTGACCCAAGATATGATCTATCCTGGAGAATGTTCCATGAGCACTTGCGAAGAAAGTGTATTCTGTTGTTTTTGGATTGAATGTCCTATAAATATCAGTTAAATCCATCTTGTTTAATGTGTCATTTAAAGCTTGTGTTTCCTTATTTATTTTCATTTTGGATGATCTATGCATTGGTGAAAGTGGAGTGTTAAAGTCCCCTACTATGATTGTTTCACTGTTGATTTCCCCTCTTATGGCTGTTAGCATTTGCCTTATGTATTGAGGTGCTCCTATGTTGGGTGCATAAATATTTACAATTGTTTTATCTTCTTCTTGGATTGATCCCTTGATCATTATGTAGTGTCCTTCTTTGTCTCTTGTAGTAGTCTTTATTTTAAAGTCTATTTTGTCTGTTATGAGAATTGCTACTCCAGCTTTCTTTTTTTTTTTTTTTTTTTTGCGGTATGCAGGCCTCTCACTGTTGTGGCCTCTCCCGTTGCGGAGCACAGGCTCCGGACGGACGCGCAGGCTCAGCGGCCATGGCCCACGGGCCCAGCGGCTCCGCAGCATGTGGGATCCTCCCAGAACGGGGCACAAACCCGTGTCCCCTGCATCGGCAGGCGGACTCCCAACCACCGCGCCACCAGGGAAGCCCTCCAGCTTTCTTTTGATTTCCATTTGCATGGAATCTTTTTCATCTCCTCACTTTCAGTCTGTATGTGTCCCTAGGTCTGAAGTGGGTCTTTTGTAGACAGCATATATATGGGTCTTGTTTTTGTATCCATTCAGCCAGTCTATGTCTTTTGGCTGGAGCATTTAATCCATTTACATTTAAGGTAGTTATCGATATGTATGTTCCTATTACCATTTTCTTAATTGTTTTGGGTTTGTTATTGTAGGTCTTTTCCTTCTCTTGTGTTTCCTGCCTAGAGAAGTCCCTTTAGGATTTGTTGTGAAGCTGGTTTGGTGGTGCTGAATTCTCTTACCTTTTGCTTGTCTGTAAAGGTTTTAATTTCTCCGTTGAATCTGAATGAGATCCTTGCTGGGTAGAGTAATCTTGGTTGTAGGTTTTTCCCTTTCATCACTTGAAATATGTCCTGCCACTCTCTTCTGGCTTGCAGAGTTTCTGCTGAAAGATCGGCTGTTAACTTTATGGGGATTCCCTTGTATGTTATTTGTTGTTTTTCCCTTGCTGCTTTTAAGATTTTTTCTTTGTATTTAATTTTTGATAGTTTGATTAATATGTGTCTTGGCCTGTTTCTCCTTGGATTTATCCTGTATGGGACTCTCTGTGCTTCCTGGACTTGATTGACTATTTCCTTTCCCATATTAGGGAAGTTTTCAACTATAATCTCTTCAAATATTTTCTCAGTCCCTTTCTTTTTCTCTTCTTGTTCTGGGACCCCTATAATTTGCATGTTGGTGTGTTTAATTTTGTCCCAGAGGTCTCTAAGATTGTCCTCAATTCCTTTCATTCTTTTTTCTTTATTCTGCTCTGTGGTAGTTATTTCCACTATTTTATCTTCGAGGTCATTTATCCGTTCTTCTGCCTCAGTTATTCTGCTATTGATTCCTTCTAGAGAATTTTTAATTTCATTTATTGTGTTCTTCATCATTGTTTGTTTGCTCTTTAGTTCTTCTAGGTCCTTGTTAAACATTTCTTGTATTTTCCCCATTCTATTTCCAAGATTTTGGATCATGTTTACTATCATTACTCTGAATTCTTTTTCAGGTAGACTGCCTATTTCCTCTTCATTTGTTTGGTCTGGTGGGTTTTTGCCTTGCCCCTTCATCTGCTGTGTGTTTCTCTGCCTTCTCATTTTGCTTAACTTACTGTGTTTGGGGTCTCCTTTTCACAGGCTGCAAGTTCATAGTTCCCATTGTTTTTGGTGTCTGCCCCCAGTGGCTAAGGTTGGTTAGTGGGTTGTGTAGGGTTCCTGGTGGAGGGGACTGGTGCCTGTGTTCTGGTGGATGAGGCTGGATCTTGTCTTTCTGGTGGGCAGGACCACGTCTGATGGTGTGTTTTGGGGTGTCTGTGACCTTATTATGATTTTAGGCAGCCTCTCTGCTAATGGGTGGGGTTGTGTTCCTGTCTTGCTAGTTGTTTGGCATGGGGTGTCCAGCACTGTAGCTTGCTGGTTGTTGAGTGGAGCTGGGTCTTAGTGATGAGATGGAGATATCTGGGAGAGCTTTTGCCATTTGATATTACATGGAGCTGGGAGGTCTCTGGTGGACCAATGTCCTGAACTCGACTCTCCCACCGTAGAGGCACTGGCCTGACACCTGGCTGGAGCACCAAGACCCTGTCAGCCACACAGCTCAGAAGAAAAGGGAGAAAGAAAGAAAGAAAGAAAGAAAGAAAGAAGAAAGGAAGGAAGAAAGGAAGGAAGCAAGGAAGGAAGAAAGAAAGAAAGAAAGAAAGGAGAAAGGAAGGAAGAAAGAAAGAAAGAAAATAAAGTTATTAAAATAAAAATATTTTTAATTATTAAAAATTAAAAAGTACTGAAACAAAAGAAAAAAGAAAGAAAGAAGAGAACCAAACCAAAAAACAAACCCACCAATGATAACAAGTGCTAAAAACTATACTAAAAAAAAAAATAGGACAGACAGAACCCTAGGAGAAATGGTAAAAGCAAAGCTACACAGAGAAAATCATACAAAGAAGCATACACATACACACTCACAAAAAGAGAAAAAGGAAAAAAAAAACCATATCTCTATATATTAAAAAAAAGGAAGAGAGCAACCAAATCAATAAATCTACCAATGATTATAAACTCTAAATACTAAACTAAGATAAACATAAAACCAGAAACAAATTAGTTGCAGAAAGCAAACCCCAAGTCTACGGTTGCTCCCAAAGTTCAACACCTCAATTTGGGATGATTCGTTGTCTATTCATGTATTCCAGAGATGCAGGGTACATCAAGTTGATCGTGGAGATCTAATCCGCTGCTCCTGAGGCTGCTGGGAGAAATTTCCCTTTCTCTTCTTTGTTCGCACAGCTCCTGGGGTTCAGCTTTTGATTTGGACCTGCCTCCGGGTGTAGGTCGCCTGAGGGCGTCTGTTCCTGCCCAGACAGGACGGGGTTAAAGGAGCAGCTGATTCGGGGGTCTGGCTCACTCAGGCCAGGGGAGGGAGGGGTACGGAATGCGGGGCGAGCCTGCAGTGGCAGAGGCCAGCGTGACGTTGCAACAGCCTGAGGCGTGCCATGCATTCTCCCGGGGAAGTTGTCCCTGGATCACGGGACCCTGGCAGTGGCGGGCTGCACAGGCTCCCGGGAGGGGAGGTGTGGATTGTGACCTGTGCTTGCACATGGCTTTTTGGTGGCGGCAGCAGCAGCCTTAGCGTCTCATGCCCGTCTCTGGGGTCTGCGCTGGTAGCCACTGCTCGCGCCCGTCTCTGGAGCTTGTTTAGGCGGTGCTCTGAATCCCCTCTCCTCGCGCACCAGGAAACGAAGAGGGAAGAAAAAGTCTCTTGTCTCTTCGGCAGCTCCAGACTTCTCCCGGACTCCCTCCTGGCTAGCCGTGGCGCACTAACCCCTTCAGGCTGTGTTCACGCAGCCAACCCCAGTCCTCTCCCTGGGGTCCGACCTCCGAAGCCCGACCCTCAGCTCCCAGCCCCGCCCATCCCGGCAGCTGAGGAGACAAGCCTCTCGGGCTGGTGAGTGCTGGTCTGCACCGATTCTCTGTGCGGGAATCTCTCTGCTTGCTCTCTACACCCCCATCTCTGCCCGCGAAGGGGCTTCTAATGTGTGGAAACCTTTCCTCCTTCACAGCTCCTTCCCACTGGTGCAGGTCCCGTCCCTATCCTTTTGTCTCTGTTTATTCTTTTTTCTTTTGCCCTACCCAGGTACGTGGGGAGTTTCTTGCCCTCTGGGAGGTCTGAGGTCTTCTGCCAGCGTTCAGTAGGTGTTCTGTAGGAGTTGTTCCACATGTAGATGTATTTCTGATGTATTTGTGGGGAAGGTGATCTCCACGTCTTCTCCGCCATCTTGAAATTCTCTTCAAAACCTCCTTGAGGGCAAGGAGACTGTCCTTGGCCTCTTTGTGTACCCTCCAGGGTCCTTATCCATAAATGACTGTCCCTAATTACAGGCTTAAGAGCCCATTTCTGCTTTCATCCAGGAGACCAATGAGAATTGTGTGGATGACACACCCTGGTGCATAGAAGAAGAGAGCTAAGGCCCACAGATGTTTGTGCCAAACCATTTCTCTGAAGCTGGTTTTGCAGCCAAAACCCTCTCTGATTCCCTGCCAGGAAGTGAAAGTCTTTTATCACCACCTGGGAGGAAAAAGGGGTTCAACCGCTCAGGCCCAGTAAAAACAACCTCACATTGGTGAATATGGTATGAAACTCAGTTCTTGTTACAACAACTTTGAGAAATTTCTGTTGAATGTGTGCTTCTCAAAGAGAATAATTTAGGGGGTGAGGAGCAGAGGCTCACTTCCAGCATCATAACTTTTTTCATAAAGGTTTGTGGCAATTGTTTACTTTCTAAAAAAGCTGAAAAAAGTTCATATGCAATGTTTTAAAACAGTGGAGACAATAGTTTAGCTTGTAAGTTATATGCTAAATGGTGTGATTAAATTTAATCAAATGTTTTAGCTTGTAGAAACTATACGCTACTTTGGTGTAAAAAAGCCTGGCTCCTTTCAAAAGTTTTCTGAGGCAGCAGGTTACTTAGTCTCAGAGAAAATAAACCTATGCACTACTAGTAAGTCTGAGCTTTATTAGAAAAGGCAGAAGAGGGTCCAGAAGAAAGAACTTTGGCTGAAGGAAGAGGTTTGCTTCAGATAGCTTTAAGGAAGGACAGAGAGAGAGAAGGGGGAGAGTTCCAGGAAAATCCAAGATGAGGCTGTCAGCTCCGAGAGGAAAACTCAGTAAATTCTAGATGTTAGAGTCTCCTGGGGCATGGCGGGTGTTTTAGTCAGCACAGGCTGCTATAACAAAAATACCATACACATTGGGGCTTCCCTGGTGGTGCAGTGGTTGAGAGTCCGCCTGCCGATGCAGGGGACGCAGGTTCGTGCCCCAGACCGGGAGGATCCCACATGCTGTGGAGCGGCTGGGCCCGTGAGCCATGGCCGCTGAGCCTGCGCGTCCGGAGCCTGTGCTCCGCAATGGGAGAGGCCACAGCAGTTAGAGGCCCGCGTACCACAAAAAAAAACAAACAAAAAAACCCCCATACACTGAGTGGCTTAAACAACAGAAATGTATTTCTCATGGTTCTGGAGGCTGGGAAGGCCAAGATCAAAGTGCTGACTGATATGGTTCCTGGTGAAGGCCTTCTTCCTGGTTTGCAGACTGCCACCTTATTGCTGTATCCTCACATGGCAGAGAGAGAGAGAGACATCATGTCTTTTGTGTCTCTCCTCTTTTTTTTTTTAATTTTAATTTTTTAAAATTAATTTTTATTGGAATATAGTTGATTTACAATGTTGTGTTAGTTTCTGCTGTACAGCAAAGTAAATCAGTTATACATATATCCACTCTTTTTAGATTCTATTCCTATATAGGTCATTACAGAGCACTGAGTAGAGTCCCCTGTGTTGTACAGTAGGTACTTATTAGTTGTCTGTTTTATATATAGTAGTGTGTATATGTCAGTTCCAATCTCCCAATTTATCCCTCCTCCCTTTTCCCCCTTGGTAACCATAAGTTTGTTTTCTACATCTGTGACTCTATTTCTGTTTTGTAAATAGGTTCATTTGTACCATTTTTTTAGATTCCACGTATAAGTGATATCATATATTTGTCTATCTCTGATTTACTTCACTCAGTATGATTTTTTTTGTTTTTGGCCACACCGTGTGGCTTACGGGATCTCAGTTCCCTGACCAGGGATTGAACCTGCACCTCCTAACCACTAGGCCACCAGGGAACTCCCTGTGTCTCGTCTTATAACGGCACTAATTCCATTTATGAGGGCTCCACCTTCATGACCTAATGGGCTCCCAAAGGCCTCACCTCCAAATACCATCACCCTGGGGATTAGGGCTTCAACATGTGACTGTTGGGGAGATATAAACATTCAGTCCATCACGATGGGTAAAAACAAAAACAAAACCGTAAAACACTGTTTGCCTGGGACATACATACATTGTTACATACATACTTTTTTCTCTACTTAGAACTTTGGTTATGACCCTGGCTACACTGGCTGAGCTTTTAAAATATCAAGGATCAGGCTCTATACCAGACTAATGGAATCTGAATCTCAGAGGGTGGGGGTGGGAGTTTAGGCATTTGTGTTTTTTACAAACTCCACAATTATCTTCCTGTACTGCCAAGTTTGAGAAACTGCTGGTTTAGAATTTTGTGTGTATGGCTGCCATTGCTAACTCTATTTTGTCCTCCTTTATATATAGATAAAAAGATATAGAGACAGACTCCTGCCCTACTCCCTTTTGATATTTGGATTTGCTAAATGAAATCACTACTTTTTTGTTTAACATCTTTATTGGAGTATAACTGCTTTACAATGGTGTGTTAGTTTCTGCTGTATAACAAAGTGAATCAGATATACATATAAATATATCCCCATATCTCCTCCCTCTTACGTCTCCCTCCCACCCTCCCTATCCCACCGCTCTAGGTGGTCACAAAGCAGGGAGCTGATCTCCCTGTGCTATGCAGCTGCTTCCCACTAGCTATCTGTTTTACATTTGGTAGTGTATATATGTCCATGCCACTCTCTTACTTCGTCCCAGCTTACCCTTCCCCCTCCCTATATCCTCAAGCCCATTCTCTACGTCTGTGTCTTTTTTCCTGTCCTGCCCCTAGGTTCTTCATAACCTTTTTTTGTTTTTTTAGATTCCACATACATGTGTTAGCATATGGTATTTATTATTCTCTTTCTGACTTATTTCACTCTGTATGACAGTCTCTAGATCCATCCACCTCACTACAAATAACTCAATTTCATTTCTTTTTATGGCTGAGTAATATTCCATTGTATACATGTGCCACATCTTCTTTATCCACTCATCTGTTGATGGACACCTAGGTTGCTTCCATGTCCTGGCTACTGTAAATAGAGCTGCAGTGAACATTGTGGTACATGACTCTTTTTGAATTATGGTTTTCTCAGGGTATATGCCCAGTAGTTGGATTGCTGGGTCATATGGTAGTTCTATTTTTAGCTGCTTAAGGAACCTCCATACTGTTCTCCATAGTGGCTGTATCAATTTACATTCCCACCAGCAGTGCAAGAGGGTTCCTTTTTTGCACACCCTCTCCAGCATTTATTGTTTGTAGATTTTTTGGTGATGGCCATTCTGAGTGGTGGAAATCACTACTTTTAACTGGTGGAACATTTTCCTCAATATTCTGGACACCTCAAACTTACACCAACCAACACTTGCCAAATGGCATCAAGCAGGGCATCAGGAGAAGACATTGACCCCTTTGAGTACTAGCTCCACTTCATCATCACCCCGTGAGACAGCGTCCAAGATGCCGCAGGGACACATGGTCACATGCTTCTCCCATACCCAGGTGCCATCTTGGGGGTATGACATTTCCTGGAGTTTTCCAAGCAGACACTGAGATACCTAATGGGACAATTTAAATTCTTGGATTGAACCAAAACGGCCAGATGGGACTAAACTTTAGTGCTTTCCCCACATTCCAGCAAGAAGAAAGAAAATCAGCTTTTCTCTGGACAAAATAACAAAGCTCACATTTTCTCTTTACACATAAGGTAGGGTAAGTGATCTTACAACCTGACACATGAGCTTATAAACAATCTGCATATGCCTTTGTATATGTATATGCCTCCATAGATGGAGAACTGAGAAGTACAGGCCAGCGGTGGGCAGCACCTGGCATGGTCTGGGATTCTGGTGGCAGAGAAGAAATACCAGCTTCTTGGAGGCAAATCCTGACATATGCATATGGGAAATGCTGCAGAATGAAACCCATCAGTGGTGCCATCGACAAGCCAGTTTGCTGGGGAACTACTGACATCATTCAGTGAGCTGGCCAGACACAGCGGGACTTCATTCCCAGATTCTGCTGCCCCATGCATGGAAGTTCTAGTTGTCACCATTTGGTGTCACTATATTCTATCTTAAAATGTCTCTAGGTTGTAAAGCAAAGTTCCTGTTGGAGAGAGTCTGGAGCATTTGACTGTGAATAAATTATTTAATTAAAAAAATATTCTTCCAGCAGTTTCTCAATCTTGGCAGCCCAGGAGGGTAAATGCGGAGCTTGTGAAAAAGCACACAGATGCCCAGCCCCACCTCCACCTTCTCAGACTGGGGTTCCATTGGTCTGGGATGGAGCCTGGTCCCTGATTTTTTTTTGTTGTTTGCGGTACGCGGGCCTCTCACTGTTGTGGCCTCTTGCGTTGCGGAGCACAGGCTCCGGACGCGCAGGCTCAGCAGCCATGGCTCACGGGCCCAGCCGCTCCGCGGCATGTGGGATCTTCCCGGACCGGGGCACGAACCCGTGTCCCCTGCATCGGCAGGCGGACTCTCAACCACTGCGCCACCAGGGAAGCCCGGTCCCTGATATTTTTAAAGCTCAGGTAGTTCTATTGTGTAGCCAGGGTTGTGAACCAATGTCCTAAGTAGAGAACTAATATTTATGTAACAATGTATGCATGTAACACGCAAACAGTGGTTTTTGGTTTTGCTTTTGGCTTTTACCAGTTGTTATGGGCTCAATGTTTGTCTCCCTGAAATTCACTCCTTCATTTTCTGCTTTGTAATTTTCTTCCCTTTGTGCAGAAAAAGGGCAGCATCCTCTTTATCTACAAAGGCCAGCGTAGGGTTACACCATTCATTTATATGACCAACGGATGTTGAAAATCAGCATGGTGTAATACAGGTCCCTCCTCTTACAGAGCTTTTGGGGTTCCAGCTGTCAGCATAAACTGAGCAAAGGAAGCCACTGGAGGCAGCAGTACTGTGGAAGGAGGCTGGCCCTGGCTTTGAGTCTGGCTTTGCCACTTAGCAGCTGTGTGGCTTTGGGCAAGAAACTTAACCTCTCTGAGCCAGCCTTCTCATACATAAGAATGCATAATAAACATCCAGTTTATCATGAAAATTAAAGGTGTTACTTGCACTCACAGGTACTTACTGAATGTCTGTTTAACATGACAGGTAGGGGCTGCTCTGGCCTCATGGTCCTCCAGCTCTGGGGCTGTGCAATAGTGTGGGGTTTGGAACCCAGTCTAGGTTCCATCATTTACACCTGATGACAGGTAAATGGCTGAAATCCTCCATGTGTACATTTAAATTATAGCTATTGCCCTTCTGCAAATTGCTTTCCATGAGGATGTACTAATTTACACTCAGATTATATACCATTTTCTCAAACTCTTAACACAGTGCATTATCAAATATTATTATTTGGGATCTTTGACAATCTGACATGTGGAAAAAGGTATCTCAGTGGAGTTTGCATTTGCATTTTCTTTAATATAAGTGAGTTTATGCCTCTTTTCACCTATCTCTATAAATCACCCATCTATATCTTTGTCTTTTTCTGTTGGGTGTGTTGGCTTTTTCTTACCGATTTGTGGGATTTGTTTACATATTACAAAATTAACCCTTTTCCTGCATATAGATTGCAAATATTTGCCCCAGATTGTCTACTGACTTTTGATTTTGTTGATGGTGATGTTTTTCAAACATATAGACTTTTTAATATAGTCAATATCTCAATCTTATCTTTTATGACTTCTATGTTTTGTGTCATATTTAGAAAGCCCTCTCCCACACTGAGATTCTAAAACAGGGGGGAAAAAATCCCATCTTCTCTTTTAGTTTTCTTACAGCCTTATTTTCATGTTTATATCTTTAATCTGCTTGGAGTTTATTTTTGTGTACAAACTGAGGTATTGGATCCAAGTTTCTTCTCCTCCAATAAGCTTTTGAGTTGTCCTAGATCCTTTTATTAAATAATCCGTATTTTCTCCACTGATTCGAAACCTACTTAGGTTTTGAAAGAAGGTCAGTAACTTCTACATTTGGCAGCAGGAGGATGTCCAAGCTGTAGAACTTTAGACTAGGCTCTTAGCTCTTTCTGAATTGTGTCTCTTGTCATTTGGAAAAAGAAGAAATAAACATGCATTGATCTGAAAATTTAGTTCAACAAATAGCTGTGTGGGAGAGTGGAAAGAACATGGGCTCAGAAAACCTGACTTCACTTCTCCTGTTGAGTAATTGTGGGCAAGTCACTTAACTGCTCTGTGCCTCAGTTTTCTCCTCTGTAAAACAGAACTAATAATAGCATCTATGTCATACTGTATTGTGAAGTTCAAGAGCATTAATAAATGTGAAAGAGCTTTATAAAGGGCAATAGGCATATTAGTTGTTCTTTGAATTTTTACAAGTTGGTACAGCATTACCAGTTGACTTAGGCAACAAAATTCTAGATTTTTTAATTTATCAATTTTCTTGAAATTCTTCCAACTTCTTTGGAGATGGTTAACTTCTTTCTCTTTGCGGGTGAGCATTCTGCATTTGCTAATTTTTGTTTATTTGTGTGTTTTCTGACAGCATCTGAGTTGGGGAGGTAGTGAAAGGAAGAGAAGGGAAGATTAGAAAGTTAGAATCATCCATTCGGTTTTAAGGGAGAGGGAAGTGAATCTGCATGGGGGAAGGAGAGAGATTTGCTGGAAGGATGGAAAACACGGAGAATCATAGGGAGAGTGAATGAGCTTATCTGCAATCTTATAATTATTTCCTAGAAAATTTTAAAATTTGCTGTTTCATAATTTAATTTACAGGAGGGCAGTACAGCATAGAGGCTAAGAGTAGGATAGTACAGTGGTTGAATCAAAGTCCCTCCTCTTTCTGCAGGCCCGGTTTTCTCATCTTCAAAGCAATGATATTCATATATGCATTCTTCATACTTGTGTGAGACTAGATCAGGGATTGCAGTGGGCAGTTGAAGAAAAAGTGTACATTTCCTAATGGTGGTCCTTGTAAAATGCAGCAGAGTCTGTCTGCAACCGATCTTGCTGGAGGCAGGTGCAACTGGAGTCCAGGCAATCAGCCTTCCTCATCCCGCAGATGAATACCCTCTCCCCACGTTGAAGCTAGCAGGAGTCTGGACAGAGGAAGGTGCCACTGATATCCCACCAAATTTGCAAGAAAGGACATGGGATGATGACTCCATCACCACAGGGGGAAGGTAGAGTGTTCAGGAGGAAAATGGGTGGGGCCACTGGATGGGGATTTAAAAGAGGGGCATCCATGAGACGAGCAGAAGAAGGACCAGGAGAGAATGAAACCACCATTCGAGTTGCAGCTATGGGACACTTAATGAAGAAAAATGTGACTGTGGTTTAATTTGTTGGAACCAGAGAAATTGTTCAGAATTCCTTCAGCTGTAAACTCGGCTTTATCGGCCATTCTGTTAATCTGTTATATGATGGCTAAGGTTGATCATGGCTGTCAATACTCAGAGCCCTTCCACATACATTACTACAGATGCTTCTAGCCCCAGGGGAAAGATGGCTTCAAAATTCCTTTTCCATGTTTAGCACATTTTGAGCGTATTTTATCAAGTTCTAAAAATTTGAAAACAGGTCATCCAAAACACCCTGTTCATCAGTTGTCCCAGATGTCATAACAAATTACAATATTTTCTCTGTGTCAGTTATTATGAATAAGTGAATTCTCAGGAAGTATATTGGAAACCACCAAAAGATGTTTGCACTTTTTTGTAAGGTCACATTATTACATTTTCAATGTAAATTTGCTGGTTAATTCTATACCAGCCTAGAGAAATGTGCATGTGTCTATGTGTGTGTTACTCTCATTAATAAAATCCCACCAGCAGGCCCAGCTTCATGGGCATGTGGCCTGTGCAGTCATGTAGGGTCCCAACTTTCAGAAAAACCACACAGTGGTTCAGTGCTCTGCTATCACCATCTTGAAATCCTTAATTCTTTAACAAGAGGCCTCACATTTCCATGTTGTGCTGGATCCAGAAATATACAGCCAGTTCTGCTCACTATGAAATATTGGACTTTGTTCAAAAGGGCAAACAGGTGTTTTTAAAAATGTTTTAATTTGCTAGTTATCATATTTATTTTTTAAAATGCCTACTGTTCAGGTACATATAAAATATGTGCTAATGCTCACAGGGAAAAATGCTTCATTATGGCAATGTATATATATATATACATATATATATATATATATAGGGTATTGAATCTGGAATAAACAGAAATAAATAAAAGGTTTTTGAAAGGAAAAAAACTGTAGCTGAATTAATTTCTTTGGTTCAGGAGGATTAATTCTAACCATGTCATTCTCCTATCATTAGAGGAAGTGAGAGAGAAATAAAGAGACTGAACAGAGAAGAGCAGTCAAGGGTGTAGAAAAGAAATAGGGAGGAATTGAGGGTGGGAGAGTGAAATGAATCAAAGTACTGAGCCCGAGAGTCTTCTTTCCATGGAAAAAAGCATTTTGCGCGTTTCACCCCTTTCTGACTGATATGCGCATTATCTGATGATATTTTTGACAACAGGGAGACAGATTGTGTGCTCTCTTTACTGTGTGGTTTTTAAATTTTTCTGTGTCTGGCTTGCTTCATAGCAAACTAGAAACCTCATCTTGGCGATCTCCTTGGGTGACTGGACTCGAAGTAAAACCAAGCTGTACAGGTGGCTTTGATCTCTTAACTCTCCCTGTGCTTGGAGGTACTTTACTGTTTTTCCTGAACCTGAAATAATAAAGTTTACAAGTAAGGTAACCGTTTTTCGCATACTGCGCAAATACATATCTTTACCCCTGAATTTTCAGCATTGCTATTTTAGTTTTGCAGCCCCAGTCATTTCTTTCATCAGTTATTTTAAAGCGGATATGTGTTCAGCAAAGAAATGATTCTGTTGCTTTAAGAGGGAAAAAAAGATACACTCGGTCAGTCTGAAAATGTAACACCTGGCACCCATATTTAGACAATTTTAAACACACACACACACACCAGCCTTTAGCACTGAAGTGTGCAGAACATTACAGGAAGCTCATTGCTTAAAAGCAGTTTGAGTTCAATAATTTATTTGTAAGTCCGTTGTTTGGAACTTGAAAGCACTTTTCCCCATAGAAGCAAAGCTATAAATGGTGCTTTGGTCCCCAGGCTCAAAAGACTGTTGGAGAAATGTCTGCTCTGGTGATGAAAATAGAAAACGACTCTCTGGCAATATAGTAACTGAGCCAGAGAGAAAAGCTAACAAAGTAAGAACTTGTTTGCTTTGAATGCTTATGCTTTAAGAGGAGTGGGTTTCACCTGAGGAGGTAGTAGAGGCAGCTGGAGATTCCAGGGTGCATGTGGGTCATTTCCATGGCCTGGGCTCGTTGCTTGTTCAGTTTAAAGCCCTGGTGTTCTTTGTCCCCCATGCAAGGGTGCACCCCACAGTGTTTTGGTGCGACTCCCATGGTTGGGTTCTATTTTTGGCTCAGAATAGAAAGGAGAGCAAGAGAGGAAGGGAAATTTTCCCGAGGTGTCTAGAGTATTGGGAAAAAGAGAGAAGGGATAAATGAAGCTGCTTGACCTAGTGGTACCACCACTCACATTGTTCCTTTGGAATAGATAGTCCCCTTTGTGCATCTCCTGCCACATAGGGAACTTCTTACTTGTATGTAAATCTCCAGGTCACAAGTCCTCTTCTCTGGGGAGCTGCCCCCATTTTCCCAACTAACTTCCCCACTAGCTCTCAGCACAGCTTATAAATATCTCTTTGAAAACTCACTTCACATTGCTTTGTAATAATTTGTTTGTATGTCTCCTCCACTTAACTAGGACCCATCACAGGAAAAATAATTTAAATTGATTCTTAAAATATCTCAGAAACCCACACAACACAAGAATGCATGTTTCATTTGTCTAAGTTGGAAGCAAGCTGTGAGCAGGAATAAACAGGACTGGGGGGGAAGATAGTGGGGACATCATTCCACCAAAGGGGAAGATTGGAGATGGCGCACAAGAGGTCTCAGATCAGAGCCTCCCCATCTCTCCCCACGTACCAGGAGCTTCACTGGTCCAGAACCACTTGCTTCTTGCCCAAGACACCTTGAGGTGAGTTAGGGGAGATAGAGACTACATGGAAGCCACTGCTTTACAAGCTATGGTGGTTATATTTTGAAGTTTTTCTAGTAGCCTATGTCCCTTCTTCCAGTGAAAGCCCCTGATTTTCATGTGGGGATCACCCCACATACATGGGCATGGGACAGCCTCTGACCAAGGTCCAGGGTGGAGGACAGGGCATAAATTTCCCCCTGGCCTTGGTGTTTGGTTCAGGGATGGAGATATGACCAAAATATCCAAAACAGGGTAGATTATCACTACATTTGAGGGTGCTGTCACCATTCTGTTGTTCTTGAACCTGAGGGACTGTGAGGCTAGAGCAGAGTAGTGGTATATTTGTCAATGTTTAATAATTGGCTCTCAAAAAAAAACCCAGCCCTGATTTGTAGTACAGTATTTGCCAATTCCAGGGCTATAAACATTTCCACCATGGCTGATTTCCAATCTCCAACCTAATAGTTGCTGAACACCGACTTGGGAAGCACCACCATCACGTAATCCTTCCACCACAGACATGGATACAATGGATGTAAATAACCTTAAGAGCACAGATAAGAGCAAAATGTAAAAAAATAACTATGAAAGATGAGTTTAGAGTATATTTTACCTTTTTTTTTAAGGTTTCTTTTGTTTTTAATTAATTAATTTATTTTTGGCTGCATCGGGTCTTTGTTGCTGCGTGGAGGCTTTCTCTAGTTGCGGTGAGCGGGGGCTACTCTTTGTTGCAGTGCGCAGGCTTCTCATTGCAGTGGCTTCTCTTGTTGCAGAGCACAGGCTCTAGGCGCGCAGGCTTCAGTAGTTGAGGCACATGGGCTCAGTAGTTGTGGCTCACGGGCTCTAGAGCGCAGGCTCAGTAGTTGTGGCACACAGGTTTCGTTGCTCTGCAGCATGTGGGATCTTCCCGGACCACGGATCGAACCCTTGTCCCCTGCGTTGACAGGCGGATTCAACCACTGTGCTACCAGGGAAGTCACCGTATTACCTTTGTTTTAATTAATAACATTTAATTGTAGGCTTAAATAATTTATCTCTTTCAAATAATGGCTATGTTAACAACAGGCTCACCAAAATTCCTAAAATTTTAACAATTGTCTCTCAAGAGCTGGTATGAACTACATCCAGCAACCCACTGAGCCAGAGCCATCCCCCCAGTAAGGAATTAACCAAGAGGCCCAGAGTACATGAAAAACAGTCCTAACCATATATGTAACTCTGTAGCCTGTCAGCCCAGGAAGGTTCTGCCTTTCGTGGTTTTAATCCAGTGATTAATTGTGATTCCATCCTTCTCTCCTTTCTTAGCATATTGTTTATACTTCCTTCTTTACTTTTCTCAGTGGTGAGCTACAGTTTGCAAGATACATTTACAGCTAGTCCAAGTCCACTTTCAAATAACCTGTGAATATACCACTTCACAGGTAGTGTCAGTACCTTATATTGATAATAAAATAACTCTTAATTTCTTCCCTCTCATCCCTTGTATCATCACTGTCATTTATTTCACTCTATGTATAAGCATACATAAGCAAATATATACATAAAATATATACATAAACATACATACATTGTTGATATTATTATTTTGAGCAAACTGTATCTATTAGACTAATTAAGAATAAGAAAAAGAAAAGTTATTTTACCTTTATCTATTCCTCTTCAATTCTCTTTCTACTTTATGTAGACCCAGTTTTTTTGACCTATATATTTTCCTTCTCTCTAAAGAACTTATTTCAACATTTCTTGCAAGGCAATTCTGATGACAACAAATTTCCTCAATTTTTGTTTGTCTGATAAAGTCCTTATTTCTCCTTTGCTTTTGAAGGATAATTTCACAGGGTACCAAATTCTGTGTTGGTGGTTTTTTTCTGTCAACATTTAAAATATTTCATTTCACTCTCTTCTAGCTTGCATGGTTCTGAGAAGTTGGATGTGATTCTTATCTTTTTCTGTGTAGGAAAGTCGGATGTGATCTTATCTTTTTCTGTGTGTTTTTTCCTCTGGATTTTTTTTCAGAATTTTCTCTTAGCTTTGATTTTCTGCAGTTTGAAAATGATACACCTTGGTGTAGTTTTTGGGTATTTATCCTGCCTGGGGTTCTCTGAGATTCCTGGATGTATGGTTTGGTGTCTGACATTAATTTGGGAAAATTCTCCATTCTTATTGTTTCAAATATTGCTTCTGCTTCTTTCTCTCTTCCTTCTCCTTCTGGTACTCCCCACTCTGTGTAAGTTATAACTTTTTAGTTATCCCACAGTCCTTGGGTTACTCTGTTCTGGTTTGGGTTTTTTTTTCAGTCTTTGTCCTCTCTGTTTTTCGGTTTTGGAGGATTCTCTTGAAATCTACTCTAGCTTTGAGATTCTTTCCTCAGCCTTGTTCAGTCTACTAATATGTCCATCAAAAGCACTCTTTATTTCTGTTTACAGTGTTTTTTATCTCTTGCATTTCTTTTGGATTCTTTCTTAGGATTTCCATCTCTCTGTTTACATTGCCTACCTGATCTTCATGCTGGGTTCCTTTATCTATTTGAGCCCTTAACATATTAATCATAGATGTTTTAAATTCCTGGTCTGATAATTCCAACATCCCTGCCATGTCTGGTTCTAATGATCACTATGTCTCTGCAAATTGTGGGGTTTTCCCTTTTTGGTATGCCTTGTTGTTTTTTTTTTTTTTTTTTTTTGATGGCTAGACATGATGTATGAGGTAAAAGGAACTGCTGTAAATAGGCCTCTAGTAATGTGGTGGGGGAGCATTCTGCAGTCCTGTGATCAGGTCTCAGTCTTAGTGAGCTTAAGTCTCTGGGCCGTGAACTTCACAAATGCTTCTCTTTTTTATTCTCCCACTTAGGTGGGACAGCATGACTAGAGTGGGCTGGAATTGGGTACTTCCCTTTCCCAGGTCAGTTAGGCTCTGATAATACACCAGCAGGTTAGGCCATGGTTAACTAGTTTCCACTGGGGGCAGGGCTTGTTAATAATGGAGTGCTCTGATTTATTTCAAAATGTTTTCTTTTCTCCACCCCTACCGGAAGCTCAAGGGGATTTTTCTCTGATATTTACTGTGGGAACCTGGTCAAGCTCCTAGAGGTAAATCTCAAAATATTGTTGCCTTATGACTGGGTCTTCCTGGAGTTTTTAATCCTCAGAGTTGTCCCCACTGAGCCTCCAGCAATTCCTCAATTGCAAGTTCAGGTTTTTCTACAACCCTCACTCGTTCCTACAGTGGTTTTGCTAGCAAGTCTCTGCTCCAGGAAGCCATAATGACCTGTATGCACCTGTCTGTCTCTTCGACCTTGGGGGCAGCAGTTTGCACTGTATACTTCCTCTCTTACAGAGCAAAGAAGAATTGTTGATTTTTCAGTCTATTCAGTTTTTCACTTGTTGTTAGGATGGAGTGACAACTACCAAGCTCCTTACATATGAAACCAGCAACTTCAATGATTTTTAACATTGATTCACTTCCTGAGTTTGAATAGTAATGGTGTCTCACAACTAATTTTTACTTTATTTATTTGCACATATCTTTTAATAACTGTCAGGTTAATTCAGAAAGTATTTATCAAATACAAACAATATTCTAGTTTTGTGCTTGCTACAGAGAAAGACCAAAGGAATAGAATATAGTTTCTTTCACTGGTATGTTTATAATCTCATCAAGGTAATAGGATACACCACTTGGGAAAAATATTAGAGAGTTGGCATATGGCTAAAAGCAAAAACCTGTGGTCCAAGTTCGAAGAGCTGGAGGAGGTCAGAGTAGTAGCCCAGGTGGACCAGAAGACAGGACAAGTTTCCAGGAGGAAGTGTGCCTTGAAGGTGAGTGGGATTTGGACAGGCCACAGAAATTAGAAAGTGGTCAAGACTGGGGCCAGAAATAGGAGGACAGAAGACTGTGCTTGGGAAACTCCTGAGCGGGATTCTACATTGATGGAGAGGGCACTGATGAGGAGGCCTGGGGAACCAGGCAGTTTCCAATACCCCTGATGGCTCTGTAGAGGGCTTGAGGGTGAGAAACATTTGGAGTCCTGCCATTTTTTTAAACTCTTACATGAAAATTTCAAATGTATAGAAAAGTTGAAAGAATGGTACAACAAAACACCTGTATACCTACCACCCAGCTTCAATCATTGCTAACATTTTTTTCTGAATCATTTGAAGGTAAGTTTGTAGACATGCCTGCTTAAACCTTTAAATCCAAAGCATTCACCTCCCAAAAATGTCCTAATAAGGATCTTTCTATATTACCACAATACCATGATTGTTCTTAAGAATGTTAACAATTCCCTAATGTCATCTAATCTCCAGACCATAGGAAAATTTTCCCAGTGGTCCGCAAATGTCTTCTAGAGTTGGTTTCTTTCCACCAGTATCCTATTTGGGTTCATGCATTGCATTTGGTTGTTACGACTCTTCAGTCTGATTTAATTTTGAACATCTCCTCCACTTTTTTTCTTTTTCTTTTCTTTTTTTTAAGACCAGGTGGTTGTTCTGTAGAATTCCCCACATCTGGATTTTTAAAAATTATATTCTTCCCTCTTAGTGCTGTCCAACTTGTTTCTCTACCACCTTTACTTCCTGTAAACTTAGCGAGATCTCACATTCCAGTTTATCTGGGAATGTCCTGCCTGTTTACACCTGTAGTCCTGGCATAATTGTTAAATGAATCCTCTTTCACTCTCATAAGTGCCCTAGCTTGGATGATTGATTATATGTTCACTCTCTGTGAACTGGAAGTTAGGTCTAAAAATTGATTAGATTGCGATCAAACATTTGTGGTAACAGTGCTTCTTAGTGAGATGTATTTAGTTTTGCATCCCATCAGGAAGAAGTAAGGATCATACTGAGTTTGAACACTTAAGACAATGACAGCCAGATTTCGTCTCTGCAAACGTTGGCTTTTCCCTTGGCAATTAGCCAGCAGCCCATGGGATGAGCCTTTCCCACCTTGAGACTATCCTGTTCCCCAACATTCACCTACTAGTTGTAGTAATAATTGATGATCCTCACCTTAATCAATTATTTATTTTGCAGTTGCAAAATGGTGATTTTCTTATTCTGTAATTCTTTCTACATTTACTAGCTAGCATTCTTAGAAAATCAAGGAGGGTTTTCAATTCCTCTTAAAAAGCCGTAAATGCTTCCTTCATCTCTAATGTATTAATTACCAGAAGTAAGGAGTTGATGGAATAGTTATCTCCAATTTTCGCAATTGACTTTGGTTTGGGGTTTTATTATTGTACAGCAGTGGATTTTAATTTGTTCAAAATTTTAAAGTAAATTACATTCATTATTCTTTTTTTGTTGCTCAAATCACCCCCTTCAAAGATCTGCTCCTGGATCTTTGATGTTTTCTGGCACGAGATGTTCCAGGTTCAGCTTCCATTGTCTATGCCGCAGACCTGAAATCAACCCTGCCTTCTAGCCTCTAGCTCCTGCTAGTGGGGAATTTGTCTGTTTCTTGATATAATTGTAATTGAGCATCTCTTCATGTGTTTAAAATCTGGAATGTCATTGCTTCTAGGTCCTTTCAAGATTTAGTGCTAGGAACTAAATAGTGAGTTCAGATTGATATTTCCAATTAAATTTAACATTACCAAGTTTTTCTTTGATTTTATATTTGTATTTTTTCTCTCACACTAAAAATCTTAGTTTCTGCTAATATGAACATATTTATTAGCTTTATCTACATTATACCAAAAGAACACTTTGAAAATTATAATACATATTTTATTACTAAAAATAAAAATACTGAGTAGAGTTTGAGATTTCTTTGTAACATTTTCATTCTTAGAATATGTTTCACTGAGGATGCACAGAGGACTGTGTTCAAAAGTCAAAATAGGGCTTCCCTGGTGGCGCAGTGGTTGAGAATCCACCTGCCAATGCAGGGGACATGGGTTCATGCCCCTCCGCGGAGCGCCTGGGCCCGTGAGCCATGGCCACTGAGCCTGCGCGTCTGGAGCCTGTACTCCGCAACGGGAGAGGCCACAACAGTGAGAGGCCCACGTACCGCAAAAAAAAAAAAAAGTCAAAAGAATTCTCTTTTCCAGGGTATGTTACTATTTACATTCACTTGTTTCTGTTTACTTTTATTCTAAAGTTTGCCTTTTTAAATTTTTTGCATTAATTTTGTTTTTTTATTACATGTCAAGCCATTATCTAGTTTAAAAGTCAAAACTATGAAAAGATAGATCCAGAGAATCAATCTACATCCCTATCACTTCTGCTCTATTTCCAGCTCCCTCCTGCCTCCTATAGATGACTATTTGTATTCGTTTATGATTTATCCTTCTAGTGTTTATGTTTGTTTTTGCAATAATAAGTATGTGTATTTTCCTCTATCTTCTTGTTTTTTTTAAAGAAGTAGCTTACACTGTCCTGACCTTGTCTCTTCCACTTACCGTATCCCAGAGGTCACACCATTTTTATGGCGGCACAGAACTCTGTTACAAGGATGAACTAAAATGTATTCAACCAGTCCTCCACTGAAAAGCATTTAGGTTTTTCCAATTCTTGTTGTTGCAAATAAAACTGCAACAAATAACTCTGTGCAGATGTTGCATGCCTGTGTCTGTGAAAGCGTATCTTCAGGAGAGGGTTCTAGAAGTGACATTGCTGGGTTACAAGGTCAATTCATTTATTTTGTTAAATATTGCCAGTTCCCCTCCATGGGATTGTAACATGTTGTTAGCAAAGAGTGCCTGTTTCCTAAGAGCATCCTATCACCAGACTTGCAGATTTTTGCTAATCTGGTACGTAAACATGCATATGTTCTTCGGCCTGGTTATAACCTTTCTTGTAATAGGAGATTGAGCATATTTCCATCCATTTAAAGGCTTTTCATGGTCATTTTTTTTTCTGTCTCAATTTTTAGGAGCTCTTTATCTATTGGGGAGATTAGCCTTTTATCTGTGCAACATGATGCAACTCTTTACTCCCAATTTGTCCTTTGTCTTTTGATGATGTTTATAATGTTTTTTTGCCACAAAAAAGTTCTTTTTAAGTTTTTCTAGTTAAATTTATCAGTCTTTTCTTTGATTGCTTCTGGATTTTAAGTCATAGATAAGGTTATAAAGAAATTTAATTGTGTCCACTTCTGGTACAGCTATGGCTTCATTTTTATAGTTAGAGCTCTGATCCACTGGGAGTTTTTTCTGTTGAATGGTTTGAGGTATGAATCTAAATCTTATCTCTTCCCCAGTGGCTTTGCAATTGCCCTGCTTATTAAAAAGTCCATCTTTCTGGGCTTCCCTGGTGGCGCAGTGGTTGAGAGTCCGCCTGCCGATGCAGGGGACGCAGGTTCGTGCCCCGGTCTGGGAAGATCCCACATGCCGCAGTGCGGCTGAGCCCGTGAGCCATGGCCGCTGAGCCTGCGCGTCCGGAGCCTGTGCTCCGCAACGGGAGAGGCCACAACAGTGAGAGGCCCGCGTACCGCAAAAAAAAAAAAAAAAAAGTCCATCTTTCTCCCATTAGATATGCCACATTCATAGCGTTTAATCTCCTTAAATTCTTCTGTTTATTTCTGCACTTTCTCTTTAGTTCTGTTGGTCATGCAGAAATACCATGCCGTTTTTATTAGAGAGGCTTCATAGCGTGCTTTAATTCTGAGAGGTCTATCTCCTTCCACTCCCTTGATCTTCTTTGTCAGAGATTTCTTGGCAATTCTTGCTTGTTTTTATAGAGAGAGGAAATTTAGAATCTACTTCCCTCAGGTGTCGTTGGAGGAGAGGATCTTATTGCTATTTTTATTGGCATCGCATTAAACTTATATATTAACTTGGAGATAATGGCATTCGTGACACTGAGTCATTCTACCCAAGAACATGGACCATCTCCCGATTTGCTCAAGTCTGCTTTAGTTGGGGTCCCTCTGAATCTAGATGGACTGTCTGGGTAAGAGGACTAGGAGACTAGTGGCGCTCCACCAGATAAAAGGTAACAGAAATCTGTCATCAACAGCCACAGCATCTGCTCTCAAGGGCTTCTCCTGGCCTCCAGGAGCTCAACTCCTGGAGGCCATGAGCCTTATCTTGGCTTTCTACTTCTCTGACACTCCCATTCCTTGGACAGAGCACTCTGCCTCTCCACCCTTGCCCGCTCTCTGGCTTCATCGTGGCCCTGACTAACAGGGAAGACCTGGCCTCCTGACCATCTAGGAACCCATGTATTTGCCTCCCACCCTATCTTTGGAGAGCTATTTCTGGCTGGTGGCTGGGCTGTGTGACTGATGAGGAGAATGGGTGTTTGGGAACCAGTCTGACCAAAGGGATGGTCACGTGCTGGGAATCAGTGAGGAATAAGATGAAGCCCCAAGGTGAGACTCAGTGACAGGGGCATGAATGACATTCACACTTGGTTCTAGAAGAAAGGAAAAACCTCTGAAATCCTTCTTGAGAGTCAGCAGTTGGGAACATGGCCTGGGAATGAGAGTGGGGGTGGATCTGGCTGCAGAGAAGAAGCAGGAGGCTGAGCAGCGATCCAGGTGAGGATCTAGGCTGGAGTGAGAACAGGGCGAGGGTGGAAATATTACAAAGGAGAGTCCTGCTCGCAGACCAGCTCTGAGGGCTGAAGGCAAGGGAGGAGGTGAAGATGAGACAAAGGCCAGGAGTTGTCTGTCCTGACAACAGGCTATGGTAATGTTCTTACCAACCAAGGACTTGGACTGATACTTGGACAGTTTTCTTCTAAGCAATTCTCCTCGTAATAAAGATACTGCACTCCAGGCCAATTTCATATACAGAATATTGAGTTTACTGAACAGATGAAATAGGGAACTGATTCATGTCACAGAAAGTGAAGCCTCGAGCTTAAAAGAGCCTTGGCTGCTTTGTTCAAGTCACAGCTGTGTCGTCTCCTTCCTTCTTCCTCCCTTCCTGCCCCCTCCCCGCAAAGGAGAACAGATAGACCACTAGCAGCATCTGCCTCAGTTCCTGTTCTCTCTTGGCCTTTCTCTGGCCTCGTCTGCTATTTTTCTCCAGCGGTTTACCCAGGCTCCCTAACTTCCTCCCAAACCTTCCTCCATCAGGGCCCTTAATGGCACTGGCCAATTAACCAGGCATGGGCCTGACCAACAGCAAGCCCCTGCTCCTTTGGCCTGCACGTGTCAGAAAGCTGCCAGGGCCACCGTTCCTGCAGGAGAGCCCCCCCACCCCCATCCCAAGAATGGGGGCCAGCACAGGGAAAAAAGAGGGAATGGTTTGGGGGTTAAGGGGCCCTGGCTCAGGGATCAGGAAGAATGGGTGGCCTTAGGCAAGTGCTGTCACCTTTCTGAGGCTCAGACTTCACATCGTGAATGATAAGCGTACCCCCCTCACAGAGCTGTTGTGAGGCTGACCTTTGTGGGAGTAGGTTATGATTAGAACAATAGAAGCATAGTATCCATGCCACACTTCGCCTACTTCCTTTGGCAATCTGCCTAAACCAGCCCTGGCAGGGGAAGAGCCATGAGCAGGTGGGTGGCAGAGCAGAGAGGGTGAACCGTGGCTCACCTTCCAGTTTCAGTGAGGACTTGGACTACTTCCAAAGGTCTGTAAACTGACACAACCCCCTAGCCTCACTCTGGGAAGCAATCTTGCACAGATCACCAAAGGCATCTCTTCTGGAAGCTGTGAGAGTGTTTCTGCTCACGGAATCCAATTTCTGTGCACATGGGCCAGTGTCCAGATGCCAAGTCAGAGGGAGTCTGAGCCCTTCTTGAATACCCTTTCTCATCCTCTAAAGGTGAGAAGTTGAGGCCGGGGAGATTAAGTGATTCACCCAAGGTCTTGGTTAAGTTGGTGCCTTGATGTCAGGACAGGGCCCCCTTTTGAAGCACAGGTAACTCTTGTGATGGCAAAACCCTGTGATTGTCAGCTTAGAATATGGAAACAAGCTTGGGTTTGAATCCCAGCATTGACGAGTGGTGTAACTTTGGGCCAGTTACTTAATCTCCCTATGAATCCGTTTTTTCACAAGTATAATGAAAGGTGTCAGGACTACCCTGGTGGTCCAGTGGTTAAGACTCTGCGCTCCCAACGCAGGGGGCCCGGGTTCCATCCCTGGTCAGGGAACTAGTTCCCACATCCCACAACTAAGAGCCTGACTGCCACAACGATGATCCCGCGTGCCACAGCTAAGACCCGGCGCAGCCAAATAAATTAATTAATTAAAAGAAAAAAAAAGAATGATGTCATAGTACACGAACATAAAAGCATTGAAAAAGCATGTTGGTTGTCATTAATGGATGCAAGGAAAAGAACCCAACAGAAACCAGGGCTGGTCAGACTCATCCCCAGACTCCAATATAATGTCTTCTTGTTCTCAAGCCTCATCATTTCACAGAGCTAACTGAGACTTGGGCGGACTGTCCTGGCTTTGCCCCATAGCTTTAGACCAGATCTTATTTTATATATTTTTGTTAAATATTTAATATCTACAATAAGTACCTATATACCCACCACTCAAGAAATAGGACACTACCATTGCCTTTGAAGTCCTATGTGCCCCTTCACTCCAATCCCACTCCCTAGTTCCACTCACCTGAATTTTATATTTAGCATTCCCTCCCTTGGTTTGACTGTATATGTATATGTCCTAAATAATAAATTCGTTTTACATGTCTTTAACCTAGACATAGCTGGAATCATGGTGTATGATCTTCTTTAACTTGCCTTTATTGCTCAGATTATTTTTGCTATTTATCCATACTGATCAATTGTATTCACTCCTTTTCGCTGTTGAATAGTACTCCACTACACGAATGTACCACAATTAATTTGTCTGTTTTCCTGTTGAGGGGCAATTGGGTTGTTCCAAGTGTTGTTTTGTTTTCTATTAGAAATGGTGCTTCAATGACAATTCTTGCACGTGACTTGGTGTACATGGTATATTTTTAGTGTTCTGACACAGTGCTATGTTATGTATGACCTCATGCTGGGTCATAGGTATGTGTGTCATCAAGTGTATTAGGTAATACCAAGCTGTTTCCAAAGTGGTTGTACCTAGTTATATTTTTATCATCAGCAGTGTACAGGAGTTCCACATTTTCTTTAAGGTTGGTATTATCCATTTTTCATTTGTTAATCTAGTAATTAATTAATTGTCATGTTCACTGTGCCGTGTAGTTCGAGACTGTTTATCATGGTACATTGATCTCCATGTGCTGTGGAAACCATGTTGTGTGGTCTTACTCTTTTCACAAATCATAGGCTAAAATTTGGTGTCCTCAATTTCCATGTTTGCACTGACCAAGTAGTGGCAGCCTGGAACATCATGGCTGTCACACTACGTACCACATGGGGTAAAATGCCCAGTCTGGAAAAGCAGACACTCATTTTTATCACGTCAGACTAGGCACAGTAAAAAGAAGAAAGACAAGTGGCTGTAAAAAGAAAAAGCAGAAGTGTAACCCTTGCCCTTGGTCTTTTTCCCTGGGGAAATAATAAGTACGCAGCCCAGGTGCTGAACAGACTTGTTGGTTGAGAGAAAAGTCAAGTAGCCGACGGGGTGCACTTTACAGTAATTTAGAAGGAACAAGCCGATTATTGCCCCATTCGTTGGAGCTTGATTTTCCTGACCCTGATGACATTCTCCGTGCCCTCACTCTCCTGGTCTACTAGTTCCCTTCTGTTAAGACCTGAGAGGAGCTGAGGGACGAAGGTCTAGAACTCTTTCAAGATAAATTGCAAGAAAATTGAGCTTCCTGTTTGGGGAAAATCAACAATTGGAAGAGCCAAGCACTTACATTTTTCTCATGAAAGATGATCTTTCTTGCTGGCCTGGCCAATTCAGGGGTTTGGCCGAGCAGAAGGGCCCCACACTTCAATAGCCCTGTGGATTCTGCTCCTGACCATCTGGTTAAACTAGAAATTCAGAGACGGTACACGAATGTGAATAATCAAGATTTACCTGGAGAGGGGCTTCCCTGGTGGCGCAGTGGTTGAGAGTCCGCCTGCCGATGCAGGGGACACGGGTTTGTGCCCCGGTCCGGGAAGATCCCACATGCCGCGGAGCGGCTGGGCCCGTAAGCCACGGCCGCTGAGCCTGCGCGTCCGGAGCCTGTGCTCCGCAACGAAAGAGGCCGCAACAGTGAGAGGCCCGCGTACCGCACAAAAAAAAAAATTTACCTGGAGAAATACAGAACCTCTGTTTGTACAAAGGAGAGGTACAGGAGGAAAGGAATCCATCTACTACATCCATCTCTGCCTCTCACCTTCCTCCCGCTCCTCTTCCCCTCCTCACTGGCCCATCACTAGGTCTGGTGAGGGGATGAAGGTGAGCAGTGGATGAGGCCAGGAGGGGACAAAGGCAGTGAGGAGAGTGGCACCCTGCTTTTAAGGGGACTTCTGGATGGCCTGATGTCAGAACTGCATTGTTGGGAGGTTGTTAAATTTGTTCCTAGCTGACCTTTGAGTACATCTTGATTTTGTTTGAAAGCATCTGGCTATCAGTGTGCTGATCAACCTCAACAGTGTGCTGTCAACCTCCTGACACCATCAACCTCATAAAGGGGCCATGCTGTACAATGGAGATCCTCTCCCCTTTTCCAGATCTCCTATCTGTCTCTATCCCTAATGACCTTGCCTAGAGAATTGTCTTCCCATTTTACACAGATCTTCAGGAAAACTGAATTCTAACTCTCAAAGTAAACTGTTACCACTGTGTCACTGTCATCTTGATATTTATTTAAAACCATCTGGGGGAGAGGAGTGAGGAGAAACTATACAAAAAATGCCATTTTCGTATAATGATCCTTTAAGTGGAAAAGTTTATCCATGACTTTATGCAAATGAGAAGAAAGTCCCAAAGAGACTTTCAGATGGAATTGATTATTCTGCTTTTCCTTGAGCTCAGGAAGGGGACAGCATGACACCTGCTGAAAACAAGGACTATATGTGTTCAGGACAACAGGAAGTAGTGACCAGCCAGTAGCTTGCCCTGACCTGATTATAAATCTGGTTACAGAAGAAAGCAGCTGGAAAGCAATTTGCATGTCCAATAGGTTTCACTATTAAAGTTTACACAACGTGGAGTGATCAGCCAAGCCGGCTGGCTACCCAGATCACGTGACTATGTAGAAACATGAAACTGGACTATGTGCTCAAGCAAGTTTTACTTCTTCCTTGTGCAGGGGTGTCTGCCAGCAGCCTGCAGTCTCAGAAATCAGACTCAAGTGACTAGGACTCTTGAGATCAAAGGCTTACCATGCTACTCCCCAGGACAGCCAGGGACTGCTGACGTGACCACTGGACAGTGATCTGTGGTTCGTATAGTTACCAAAAAGAATGGATAAGCTTAATAAAATAACTGTCCCCGCCAGTCAGAAATTGAGGTAAGATTTTCACTATCCAATACTTTTCATTCTTCTTCTCCTTTTTTTTTTTTTTTTTTTTTCAGTGATCTTACTGCATCTCAGAAATACTGAAATCCTGGAATACTTTGCTAGCTGTAAGGCAGTGGGATGTCAATTGCTATAGGGAAGGGGACTTGCATTTTTAAAGAAATGTGTAGGAACAAGTGAGCTTACTCTAGCTGGCTTTGCCAGTGATGGATTGAAGTGTAAAGCTTTGAAGAGAAAAGAAAAGAGAAAAGCCAAGGGCTTAGACTCTACCAATGGTCAGCTTGGAGAGTCTGAACACAGCAAGCTTTTCTAAAAAGAGTTTGGTCTAATCTGAGTACTCAAATATTTCATTGTGGATTACTATTTAATGTTAAAGATTGTTGTAATAATTTGTATTCGTTGTAGTTTTACTATCTCATTTATTTTGTGGCTGTATGTCACAAGTGTTTTGGGGAGATTAGATCTGTTTTTCCAGTGTCTTCATGTCAGTGTAACAATTATCTATAAAAAGCCACTTAGAAAGAATAAATAAACCAGAAGTGTCCCAAGGGGAAAGAATCAAGAAACTCTTCTGACTTATAGAAGAAAAGACTTCCCAAATTTTTATTTTGAAGATTTTCTTTTTGTCTCATTGTGACAACATCATGGCTTGTTGAGACTGGAACTTTTAAGTGTTCAATGAGTGTTTTATATTTCAGCTACCACTTGAACTTCAGTTTTTCACAGGGTGATGTGACACGTGTAGCAAGGAAGTTATCAGAAATGATAAGGAGCTAGAGAATCAGAGCTTTTGAGACAGAATTTAAGAGAAATTAGTCTGAGAATGGCAGAGGGACAGCCCTTCACAGTTAGAATATGGGTCATATACCTGGTAGGCACTTGGTAAATGATAGTTTGAAACGAACTGCTGGTCTGGAATCAAGAGGCAGCATGGCCGCGGTCAGCCCTTTCAAGGGTGTGTTGATAAGGAGACAAAAAGCTTCCTCAGTCTTGCCCTTGGTCTCACGTTGCTACACCGTCATGGGAGGTGGGTAGGTAAAACAGTGCAAGTAGTAAGTGACTCAGTGAGTATAAGAAGTGAATTGGAGTAGCTGGAGAGGTTTTAACAGAGAAGACGCTTCAAGTGCTAAGCTTTGTCAAAGTAAATGAACAAACAAAATCAAATAAAAACGAACATGTAGATGTTGAGAACGGAGTCGTGGTTACCAGAAGTGAAGAGGCAGGGGGAGGAGGGTGAAATGGGTAAAGGAGGTCAAATGTATGGCGATGGATGGAAACTAGATTTTTGGTGGTGAGCACACTATGGTACATACAGAGGTAGAAATATAATGTTGTAAAAGTGAAATGTACATAATGTTATAAACCAATGTTACCTCAATAAAAATAAATAAATAAATAAAGAACTAGGCTTTGAGAGGCAGGTAAGATAAAAGAAGTTGGAGAATTGGAGGGAAAGCCTGATGTGCTGGGAGGGAGGAAAGACAGAAGCTGACGCTGGGAGCTGGACTTGACTAGGTCCATTTGTAGGATGATGAGGAGAGTCTTCTGCCCAACAGAGGCTGTAGAATAGGACTGTGGGACCAGAAAGTCCTCAAAAGGTTGGATGCGTAGGGTGGGGCCAGATCACAAAGGGCAGAGAGGGCTCTAACCACGGAGGGCTGGAGAACGGTTTATACAGTTACAGATGTCATGCCAGCGGGCTTAAGGGAGGTTGGCAGGATGGACCGGAGGGGGCGGAACCTGGAGGCAGGGATGCTCAGTAAGAGGGGCGGTTAAGTAACCCAAGCCTCTAGTGCTGCAGGCCTGGACTTGGGGCAGAGCAGTGAAAAGGGAGAGTGAAGGAAAGACATGCCAAAGAAACTAACAAGGCATGGATATTAAGATTTCTTCCAAATGAGCAAGAGGGTTTAGAAGGTCCTTTTCAGAGATATTCCATAACCTAGGCCTATACTAAGTCTTAGAACCTCTTTCAGGATATCCAGATGGGGATTTAAATAAAGAGAGGCAATAGAACCTAAATCACTTTATGATCCTTCCCTCGGGGACAAAGTTCAGCTTTGTCACAGAGCAGTCGATAGACAACATCCAACACTAGATTAGAGGGTAGAAAACCAAAACCGTATTGTGGATAATCATATACTACATTCATCTGCTCAGGCAAAAGTAACTTTTTTTTTTCTACTTGGTTACTGAGTTGTTTTTACAGAATTGGCCTGTTTTAATAAAATGTGTACTGTCGATGTGGAACTTTTCAAAGAAATGAAATTGTAAACACAGTGAACTTGAAGCACCATTTAAAATCTTTTCTGTAATTAGATGGGATGGCGAGGAATAGGTCAATGAATACTTGATCCCTGTGGTTTGTATCCTCTGTCCTGACAGGTTATCACCAATTCAGAATGTTGCCAACTGTGTAATTATTTGGCATCAGATGACAGTATAAGTGAAGAGCTGTGTTCGTACTCTTAGGTTTATCAAAGTTTATATGATAATTTGCTTAAATTCTTAGCCAGATAAAACAGAGAGGTAGTGAGTGTCCATCAAGGGGGAGTAAAAGGGATGACCCTGATCTAGGGGGTGTATTCCCAGGGCTGGAAAGAGACTAGAGGCAGAAGGAGTGACCAGGAGGGAGGGAAAGTAGAGTCAGCTAAGGAAAAGAGAGCAGGCATGATTGGAAAAAAAAAAAAAAAAAAGATTCTCAAAATGAAGGAGAAAGAGAACGTTCCAGATGGACCTTCCCAGATGGACAGCTGGGGATGAGTAGTCAGCCTGAGAGTTTCTACTGCAGAGGAATTGAGAAAGGCGAAGTGGTTAAGTTGTATGTGACCACAGAAATGTGTGAGCACAGATTCTTGCTTTTTTTCTCCCCTTGGGGCACTACATGAAGTCAGTTTCTCTGTTAATGGGAATTCAAAAACTCTCAGGATCTTTTAGTTGATTCTTAGCCATGATTTTCCCTGGATTTTATAAGGTAATGATATCATCAGAAACTCAGCTCAGACCTGGGGTCTCAATCCTTCCACAGTAAGTATTCCTATTCATAAAAATATTACACTCCGAGGTAAACGTTTCAACATTTACAGTCCTGAATCACAATGACTATATTCCTTTCAAGTTAGTGAAACTAGTTTGTAAAGGAAATTTTACGTTTTTATATTTTTAATAACCTCCCAGATGACTCATCATCTGTGCGTGTGTATTTTTCTTTGTAGCTCCCACAAACACATACTCACTTATTTTTACAAATGGAAAAAGTCTTTGACACAGGTGTGGTCAAGCCAAGTCTCCCTAATCCTTATATTATTGGTTGAAGAGTATGGTATTTTTCAGTCAAACTAACATATGTGTGAGTTTAGGAAAGTTTACTTAAATTCCCTGGTCCCGGCTACTTCAGCTGAAAAGATAGCGCTAATAACAGCACCGATCCCACAGGGCTGTTGTAAGGATTAGAGTGATCCTGGTACATAGTAATTATTGGATTGAAAAATGGTGGTTATTTAATATCTTATTGTTATTCTTATTAATTCTATAGGTGTGCAATTGATTTTCCGAACAGAAACATAGTACTTTACATTGATCCTTGATAAATTTCATGTCAGTTTCAGTTCTTCTTTTTAGTTATTTTGTCTATTTTACCTGTTGCTTCTGACATCTGTGGCATTTAGCTTTGCATGGGCTGTGACGTGACAAACATCCCTTCTCTGCCCTAATCTAAGTGGCTAATAAACTGTTGAGCATGACAGAGCCCTGCCATGGGTGTCTGTGTCTCATGGCTAGGGCTCTCACTTGGAGATCCTATTTGACAGATCCTGGGACATGATTTTTCTTCTCAGGTCTTGGAATCCTCAATTGGCATTTCCAGTTACTTGACTTTTCAAGTTCAATTCTTCAGAAACAGATTTATCTTCTTTTCACCTTTCTGCCACTAGATCCCTCTCTGGTCCTCCCTGTTTCTGTCAATGGTGTCATCATCAACTCTAAGTCTGATGCATCCTTTCCTCTGTACCTCCACTCACCTAACACAACCTCTAGTCTTTCTTTCATGATGCTTCCATATATGCCCTTTTCTTTCCTTTTCTACCACACCATCCTGGTTAGGTCCTCATCACCCTGTGTCTCCCAGCTACAAAATGAGGAGTTTGGATCTGACAATTCTCAAAGTCCCTCTCAGCTCTGATGCTGTGTGATCCTTTAGCCATGAAGACCATGCCTGAAATGTTACATCCTCTAAGGCTACCATTTCATCCCATGACCCTCAGGAAATATTTCCTGATGGAATTATCAACTTGTTTGAGATAGTTTTCAAAATATTTTCAAACTCTTTTCTTACAAAGTTTTTGAAAACTGCCCAACTCAGAACACTGGGAACAGAGGATTCATCTAGACAGCATCCAGATGCATCATCTAGAAGGTAGCTATTATGTATTTAGAAGGACAAAGCAATTGGTACCCAAAAGGTCGGGATTCCAATTGCCAATTATGAGCTATGGGTCCTGATGAAATCACTCAACTTCTCTAAGCCTCAGTTTCCTCAACTGTCAAATAAAACTAGAGATGCCTTCCTCACAGGCTTGTTGTGAAGACATGGGCTAAAGTGCCCAGAATATTTGTCACATGGTCAGTATAACAAGTAAATAAAAAGTAAACACAACAATCAGTACTTTAACCCACCCTTCATGAGTGACCATTTGTTCTCTCTCTTCCTACTCATGGTAGAAGATCCAACCCCCTTTACCTGGAGGGCAAGCAGAGCAGGAAGCTGCCCAGGGGCTCACGGTGGGTGGATAGAGCCCATCCTGAATACAAGTGTATCTCGGGCATCTCTCTTCTCATTCTTTTATAAGTTTAGATCAGAGGCCAGTGCTGAGGTGGGAGGGCAAGAGGAGGCACAGCATCTAATGGTAGAGATAAGATAGACTTCCCAGGAAGTATGTTTTCCTATTCTCACACTGCCTACCTGCCTTATGTCAGCTGAGAACCTGCACAACTAGGCTATATTGTGTTGTACCAATGGATGCAATTCTCAGACAAGGTCTCTGTCTTCTCATGGGCAAGCTACATGGGAGCCACTTTAGAAATTTGCTTAGTGTTTGTGGATTTCAGGATCATCACCTAGGAAAACTCAAGGCACTCTTTCTCATCCAGTCTGGGCATGGGTCTGCCAGGAAAATGCTAAACCAGAGTCCACATATTCAAGGCACCCTCTCTTCTGGATCCAATAATCACCTGAACAATATGTGCTGTGGCTGAACGATTCCTCCCTCTTCATGCAACCTGTCCCCAAAGTGGCTATGATGCAGTTAGTTCGGTTTCCAAGAGCTGAACCACAATTACATTGTAGCCCTGCCTCTTACATCACTGGATGGGAGGAGATTGGGCTGGTACCAAATGCTTTAGGCACACACTTACAACCTCTTGGTTTCCCCCCACAGATGATTAACCTCATCTGTTCTGTGGAGAATTTACTTATTTGGTGCATTTCCAAAGAGGATCTTACTATTGCCCTCATGCAATGACATGAAGGAATCTAGGCTTGTTAAAGAAAACATGAATAAGAAAAAAAAGAAATTAAATAATAGCGTGTTATAGAGATATTGAAACACTGGATGGCTTTCTTTGGCTTTTTAATAAACCCCATAGAAGTTATCTCCTTCTGCCCTCCCCCAAGACATAGCTGCATCATTTAGATCAGTGGTTCTCCACCAGGGACAATTTTGCCCTCCAGGGGACATTTGACTATCCCACTTGGGGAGGGGGTGCTGCTCACACCTCGTAGGTAGATGCCGGGGTGCTGCTAAACACCCTGAACTGTGCAGAGCAATCCTTACAGCAAAGTATTATCTGGCCCAAAATGTCAATAGTGCTGCATTTGGGAAACTCTGATCCAGACCAAGTGGAATGAATTCTGTGTAGAGCAAGAAGCAGTATGTATTTATAATACATATCTTTGCAATTGATGTGGCCTCTGCTTGCTGGACTGATTTTCCTCTGTCTGGGATGATTTGGGTCAGGGGTTGCCAAGGGGAAAGTTCAGAAGTGCTTGAGCCTATATTTCAATGAGTTGTTTTTGAAAAAAAGAATTTTTAGTGTCAAACAAAACTAGATTCCAGGAACTCCATGCACCACTGAAGCATAAGTTGTTCTCTCCTGGGTAGAGAAGGGAGATCAGGAAAAGACTTCCAGACATCATGTCGCCTTAGAATAGTATGTTTCTACCTCTCTAAGTAGACTGGGCAACTTGAGTGGACACCACTAGAGTTAGGATAAAAAGTCAGTCAGACTCTGATTCTGTAGGTTAGCGGTCACAGGGGCTGCCGCTGCCTCCCCATCAGACACATTGTGTCTCTTGCTTTGTGATTTGGATCCATCAGGTCCCCTTAAATCTCACTGACCTGGGACCATTCTGCTTCTTTAAGGTGACCCTGCACCTCTCTATTTGCTCCCTTAGGTGTTGATGTCTAAGCTCTCAGAAACAGCTTTAGTTTTCTCATTCCACATACCTGCTCAGCTTCCTAAGCCTCCAGAGACCAAGCACACAATTAGAGGTTAAGAGGATGGCACACCTGTGGCTCCAGAAATGGGCCCCCCCTGCAGATTGAGTGGAATTCCAGCCCCCATCCAAGTCCTGCCTCCAGATCAAGGGAGCCGTGAACCCTGAAGCATGCTCCGGCTAACTGTCCGCTAGGTCCCACTGACCTCAAGGCTCCCCAGCACGCTGTAGCGAAGCAGCTTTTGTGCCGGGCTCTGATGCTGGAGCACAGGTCCCCTGGTCTGCGGTGGAAACCCTCCCTCAGAGAAGCACACCTCCTGCTGTGGGCTGAGCCTTTTGCTGGCTCATGTGCTCCCATTCCCAGTTCTGCGTCCCTCAGTGGGCAAGCTTGTCTTCCTTCCCACGCCTGTACCTCGCTCCACAGCTGAGGACTGTCTGCTCCCAACAACTCCTCCCTCCAGCTCCTCGTTGTTTGACCCGCCTTCTCCTACCTGTCCTGTCTCACCTCCCTTCCGAAAGGTCATCCATCAGCAGCTATATCTGCAGGCTGATTTTCCACTCAGGTGTTTTCACAACCCTTTTACAGCATCATGGTCTAGGCCCCCAAACAGGCCGTAGTCCCTCAGTCCAGCATGGCTTGTTTCAATGCTCATTTCCACAGCAAGGCATGGAAGCCAGCTTAAGGGATGTATTGCATGTCCTTGGTGAGCGGTGCTTCCCTGTTGACCACTTTCCCAAAAAAGGAGCTCGTTATCCTGGGGGCGTCTCTGCCTCCCAGCAGGCTAGCTGGGGGCCCCAGATCTCCTCCAGGTTTCAACCCTCCCTACAGTGTAGGGAATACACAGCAGAGGCCACCAAGTTTCCTGGGCCTGTGCTGTGCAGTCTCACAGGGCCCCATGCTTGGTTTAATGTCTGCTGTTGCAGTCTTAAGATTCTCAATAATTTTGAACTAGTAACCCTGCATTTTCATTTTACACTGAGCCCCAGAAATTAGGTAGCCAGTGCTGGCCACAAGTTCCGTGAGCCCCCTCGGCTGAGCCAGCTCTCCCTGCAATGTGTCAGGATGCAAACATCAGTGGAGAAGCCTCCTCCTTTCCTCTCCCCAGCCCCCAAATGAAAAAGGTTTACAGGGCAAGTAAGATGGAGCGGCCATCTCTCTAGTCCCTCAGGTAAGAGGCCCAGAGAGGTGAAGTCACTTATCCAAGCTCACACCAGAAAGGCCTAGTCTAGAACTACACCTCCATGTTTGCCTAGGAGGAGGGAGGAACAGCAGGCCACGCCTTCCTTTTTTTTTCCTGTGTTATTTACTGGCCAGTAAAACATTCTAGCTTAGTCTGTGTTCTGTATTTTTCCGAGACTTTTTTTTTGTTTAACTAAAAAGCAGCTAATTTACTAGTCAGAAACTCCAGTGAGGCCCTACAGAATATTACTGTCAGTATTTCATGCTATTACATGATTCCAGGTCCAAACTTGAATTTCACACGGACTCAGTCATGTTTGGTACCCTACTGAGACTATATTTTTCAAAGAATGCTCCCACAATTGTTCATGGAATCTGAGAGTGAGTTATAATTAAAAAGAGCAGAGTTGGTCTTATGTGTAGACTAAGCATACAGGACCATGTTGTATAATTTGAGAAGTGCCCCAGAAAGGTGTTTTTTGCTGAACTTTGGAATCAGGCAGACCTAGGTTTGAATACTTGCTCTGTACTCCCTTGTTCTTGGTCTTTGAGAAGGTTACTTAATCCTTTTTAGCCTCAGCTTTTCACCTGGAAAATGGGAATAATAATATATAATATAATAAGGGTGTTGTAACAGTAAACATATTAAATAGAGAGTAAAAGTTCAGTCAATGTCCCCTCTGCACAAGTCCCTCCTGGCCTGGGCTCTCCTGTTGCCCCAGTTGTGTCATTAGAGAGACATCCTCCTGGGATAAGGTGTGTCTCAGAGTCCTGGTTCAAACTTAAACATCACTATGTGTAATAGGTTAAGGCATTAAGCCTTAGCCGTCACTAACACCCAAGTGGGAGTCTAACAGCTCAGACCGTGGGGACAGAGACCTGTGCTCTTCTGTCTCCAGCACAGAGGTGGCTCAGTCTATGGTTGTTAGTTGAAAGAAGGGGACATTGTTCAGGAAAGTGGTGATAAGAAGGAGGGGAAGGTCAGAGGAGGGAGACCACACCTAAGTAAAGGGAGTTCCCAGCGGGGAGGCTGTGACTGAAGTTGCTTGGACCAGAGGATTAGAGTTGAGCTCAAAGGTAGAAAGAAATGTCCTCCCCCATTGACTATGTTGTTGCTGTTTACTTTACAACTTCACTTGGTTCAAAGTGCAAAAACTGCAGGGTGAAGAGTACCTTTTAAGCATGTTTGACATATTAATGACCATACCTAATCCTGGACAGGAAGGAAACAGTCATTTTAGTGCAAATAACTACAGTAGAATCAAATACAAACATGAGAAATATACTTTCAAAAAGGAGAATGGCAAATGTAATACCACATCACTGGAAAACTGGGCCCTCTACATATATGTAACTATTTTGCCTTTTGAATTGTCTTTACAGCCTGTTCAGGGTGTCTGCTTTTTACAACTGAAAACCTTTTGATTTCATGTCATCACCACATTTACAGATTATTTCAGTTGCCCAACCAATCCCAGATGACTGGTCAAATTCACCTGATGAATGCTGAAAACAACTCTTAACATGACTAAAACAAAAGTTATTCATGTGCCTCAAAAGTAAACTGGAAAAAAAAAATCCGCTTTAAAATTGTTAATGACTACTTGGGGTGAGGAACTGTTCTACAACTAGTTAGTGGTGGTGATTGCACAGCACTGAGAATTTACTAAATGCCACTGAATTGAACACTTTGAAATGGTGGAATGATGAATTTTTGATAATGAAATTATTTTCCATATTTACCATAAAATATTATGAGGATCCATGATCATATTTTCGTTCGACCAATTAGATACTGTATCAAAGCTGTTTTTTTTTAAAAAAGATGTATTAACTGGGGAATTCCCTGGCAGTCCAGTGTTTAGGACTCAGGGCTTTCTCTATCGTGTGCCCGGGTTAGATCCCTGGTTGGAGAACTAAGATCTCGCGAGCCGCGCGGTGCGCCCAAAAAAATAAAAAATGTATTATCGATAAATGTTTCTGGATGGTAAACATTTAAGAATGTCAATGCTTCCTTCCACTTCAATCCCTACACGTGATATTGCCCAATATCTTTTTTTCACTAAGATCCCAAAGAAATGAGCTTCAGTCAAATTTTTTCAATGTATCGGCAATACCCTTCTGCAAAATCTCTCTTTACTCCCTGAAAATATCTTTGCTTTTAGCTATAGAAATGAATGCCCAGACAAGTGGGTGTACCACGTAGACACAGCCAAGGCTCATGTTTTTTCTACATTAAGGCTAATTTTTTAAAGAACACGCTCAAATTCTTAAAACATATTCCTTTTCTAGAATTACATAGGATTATATTTTCAGAATTTTATGAAAATGATTAGAGTTACTTATTTATCCTTGAGTCTTACAAATTTGAGAATCATCAGCTTCACACAATAATTTTCATGCTGTTAGAGGAAAAACTGTAAACATCACAAAATTCCTGCTACCAGCACCTAGTTAGAACACGAAGCAAATCAGAGCCCAGGAACTTCCCTGGTGGCGCAGTGGATAAGAATCCACCTGCCAGTGCAGGGAACATGGGTTCGAGCCCTGGTCTGGGAAGATCCCACATGCCGTGGAGCAACTAAGCCCGTGTACCGCAACTACTGAGCCTGCGCTCTAGAGCCCATAAGCGACAACTACTGAGCCTGCACACCACAACTACTGAAGCCCGCGCACCTAGAGCCTGTGCTCCGCAACAAAAGCAGCAACGAAGACCCAAAGCAGCCAAAAATAAATAAATTTATATTTTAAAAAATAGGCTTAAAAAAAAAAATCAGAGCCCAGTACAGGATTAAATAACAGGACCTCTGGGGGTTCTTCCAAACCCATGAGCCTCCCTTAACGTTTTTGCTTTTCACAACCTGCTTTCACATATTTTAGGAAGAAGCTTCCCTCTATCCCAGCCCCTCCCTGTGGGGGTGAGTGAGAGCAAGCACCAGCAAGAGGAAGGAAAGTGGTGCATCCCTACAGACCCATAAAATCTGGGAGGGGGAGAGCCTGACAATTTCTGCTGTCCCATCAAGGGGCAAATTTTCTAAGAAATTTTTACAGCTAGTATAACCTAGTTTCCTGTCATCTCATCAGTGTCAGAGCGGTATGGCCCAAGCCTCACTGCCTCTGATAGGGTAGAGTGTGCCAGGAGTTTTTGGGAAAAGAATCAGGGTATTAGTAGGATCATCCTTGGTCCTGGTTATGCCAAGTCAGCCCAATTTCGGTCTGCTTATAACTGAGATCAGCAATCTAGATATGCCAAAGACTACCACAAAATATTTGCAGATCTCAGTGGGAAAAAAAGAAGGAAATGGTGGAGCGTCTGCAGAAACTTGAAAATTACTTTCTCTGGTTAATAGGTGGTTAGTAAGACAACCCAGGCTGCGAGATGCTCACGTGCAAGGTGCACACATGCCCCTACTCCAGGACTCTTGGGTGGCCTTTCTGACTAGGGTGATAAGAAGGGCACACAGGGATAGCTACCCGGGTCTCCTTGCAGCTGAGCTCAGCCACTCTGCTTGTAAGCCTGTTCCGGACCCAGAGAGCCCCTGCCACATTCCTTCCTGCTGCCTGCGTGCCCTGCCCTCTCTTTCCACCTTTTCCTGCCATCTGTCCCTTCCTCTTTTTTCTCTGCCCCTCCCTAAAGACTGAAACAGGCCCCTAAGAGACCATGCAACCATCTAGCAACAAGTCTGACCTTGGGGACTAGTGGCAGGGCAGTGGGGGCACATGTGTTCCCGGTAAAACCCACTTGGCTGGTAGAGGGATTGGATGCCTTCCCCAGGGACGGAGAGGAAGGTGCCCAAAGAGGCACGTGGTGAAGCTGGTCATCCACCCTGGTGAGCAGCCCAAGCTGAGACAAGTCAGCACATGTCATCCAGGGGTGATTGAGAGCACGGGTTCTGGAGTCAGACGGCCCGATTTTGGATCCCAGCTCTGTTGTTTATTACATGTAGGACCTGGGGCAAATTACTTCTCTGGGCAAATATTTTCTCACTATAAAAATTAGGATAATCACAACAGTGTGAATATACAATGCGTATGTGAATACACTACTGACTGTACACTTAAAATTGGTTACGATCATAAATTTAATGGTTACGATCATAAATTTAATGTTGTGTGGTTATTTTTTGATCACACTTTTTTAAATGGGGATAATAATAAGACCTACCTCACACGGTTGTGAGGGTTAAATGAGATAAGCATGCGAAGTACCTGGCACATAACACATGCTCAGTGAGTCCTGGCGTTCACTGTTGTCGCCATTGATTATCCAGCTGACAACTAGCCTGGCTCACTGGGCTTGGACTGTAACCATGGCTCTGGACTATGGTATGAGAATTTGGAAGGCACATCCCTGCCATGGAAAAGCTGCTCCTCTAGAAGGAGGCTCGGACCATGTGTGGAAAGGGAAGGAGCAGGGTGTGAGGGAAAGAGCTGGGGGAATCCTCAATAATTGATCTTGGTGCAATGGGAAAATGTCTCTGGAATTTAGTGTCCTCCCTTCCAGTAGGAGGCTGACCCAGGATATTCCTAAAGTCTCTCTCACCACCAAACTTCTGTGACTACCTTGATAACAGGCAAAACTAGGAGTTGGGATTTCAGAGCTGCGTGGTCTGAGACCAGCCCGGTGACCTCCTGGGCCTTGTATCTGCATCTGTGAATGGGGCTGGGGGAGCTACCTCACTCTTGGGAGGCTTCTCAGGTTATCACAGGATGGAAAGGACTTGCCAAAACTTCTGTCCCAGCTTCACCGTGGACTCGCTCTCCAGAAGGAAGCAGCTTTGGTTGCTGAATTTGCAAATCTAAATATAACACCAATAATACCACAGAAAGGCTGGCCTGGAGGAAATGGGGCATGAGGAAGCCAGGCCAGGGCTAGAAGAGGCTGTGGAAAGGACGGAGGAGGACAAGGTCTGCTGCATGCAAAAAACAGAATACTCATTAAAAGTGACATTCTGTTTCAAAATGACGGTCGGTAGCCAGACTTCAGTTTTGAGATGGAAGTTATCCAAAAGGAAGATATTTTGTGAGAATCAGAGAATTCCTACCCCCCACCCATCTGCCTCTCTCTGTCCTCTGGTCTGATATAAGTCATAGGCTTCTGTCATGTGATAATGGTGGCAGAAGGGACCTTCCTCCTGCATTACCAGACACAGGGTTTGTGTTCAGGGTAGCTCTGGATCCACACATGCCCTACTCAGTCTGCACTCACTGAATATTTGTGGAGTAAATAAGCCAAATACATGTCTTACATAAAACAAATAATAATATTAAACTTTAAGGGGGAGGCCCCCAAGTCAGTAAATCAAGAAATAATATTTTCATGTAATATTTTAAAAATCAAAATTAATGCAAAAAGTTCCATGATGAACAAAATATTGACCTTTTAAATGAAGACAGGACCAGGGCTACTGACACGGCGCTGTGTTCCAGCACAGTCCTCTGTGAGAACTGTTGGCCTTGCGGCCATCAATTCTTTCTTCTGTCCAGCTGAGGCCCTGAAGGCCACTCCTAGTGTTACCCCACTATTTTGGGGATCCCACTGCTGTGGGCTTAGGCCAGGGCCCAGCAGAGTTGCCTTCCTACTGGTCTCTGAGCCACCAGTGTCACCATGCCTAGGCCCTCCTCCATTCTTCCACCCTAATCATGACACTCCTCTGAGTAAAGATTTCCAAAGGCTTCATGTTGCCCATAAACCCCATCTCCTTGGCCTAACTAACAAGGTCCTTGACTCCCTGTATCCCCCCAACCCAACCTCAGCTTTGACGGCACCTTCCCCCCATACCCCCAATTCCTGGCACACTCAGCTTCTCACTAGACCCCAAACATCTCAGACAATTTCCTCTGAGCCTTTGTAGTCGCTGTTCCCACTACCTAGCTGCTGTTCCTCACTCTTCTGCCTGGTGAATTTTTATTTTCCCATCAAGACCCAGCTCTCAGGTCACTTCATCTTAAAACCTCAAAGCAGTCACTCCCTTTTTAGGATTCTTACAGCTCTCTGATCTTCCCTGTTCCCAGCAAAGAATTATGAGTAGTTTTCACTAGTTATCTATCTGTATCACATGAATTTTAAAAAATTAGCTGTATTACTTTCATAAACTGAACAAAAAGACTATTTTCAGTTTAGGACAAAAAAACAGTTTAAGATATAAAATACAAAAGATGTCATGTGAACCAAATCATAATTCAAAAATTGCTATAGCACTGGAGATTAAATGACTAAGTGCTACGTGAGTGCTATGAATTCAGGATATATAGAAATAGAATTTAGAGCTGCGAAAGACTTGAATGTCCGTGTAATCCAGCCTTCTCATTTTACGGGAGAAAATGAAGCATTAAGTGTGACAAGAATTGCTCAGATTTGCACAGCCAGGAAGCTTCAGAGATTAGAGTAGAACCTGCATCTCTAGACTCTCAATCCAGTGCTCTTTCCTTAAGTGGCCTCCCTTCCTGTGCCTTTCCTGTGTACAGATCAAGAAATGATCTGTAAGGGGAAAGGGATGACTTGAGCTGGGCCGTGGGCTGGTGGGATGGAATGGGAACAATTGTGTGTTCATAACAGTGGGTTAATTATGTCTAAAATGTTTGGTGTCCAAATTTTGAAGGCCTTTGAATGCCAAGCTAATGAGTTTTTACCTTATCCTGCAAGCAACAGGGAGACATCGAAGATTATTCATGAGTGGAATGACATGATAAAAGCAATTTAAGAAAATGAACATGGGGAAAGGGAGAGACTGAAGGTAGGGAGACAAGATGGGGAACCACAGAGGAATGAATAAAGACGTGGTACATATGTACAATGGAATATTACTCGGCCATAAAAAGAATGAAAGAGGGCTTCCCTGGTGGTGCAGTGGTTAAGAATCTGCCTGCCAATGCAGGGGACACGTTCAGTCTCTGGCCCGGGAAGATTCCACATGCTGCAGAGCGACTAAGCCCGCGCGCCACAACTACTGCCTGCACTCTAGAGCCTGTGCTCTGCAACAAGAGAAGCCATTGCAATGAGAAGCCCACACACCGCAATGAAGAGTAGCCCCTGGTTGCCTCAACTAGAGAAAGCCCACGTGCAGCAACGAAGACCCAACACAGCCAAAAATAAATAACAAATAAATAAATAAATTTATTTTAAAAAAAGAATGAAATAATGCCATTTGCAGCAACATGGATGGACCTAAAGATTGTCATACTGAGTGAAGTAAGTCAGACAGAGAGAGAGAGAAATATTGTATGATATCACTTATATGAGGAATCTAAAGAAAAATGATACAAATGAAATTATTTACAAAACAGAAACAGACTCATAGACTTGGAGAGCGAACTTGTGGTTGCCGAGGGGGAAGCGGGGGGTGGGGGGGGAATAGTTAGGGGGTTTGGGATTGACATGTACACATTGCTGTATTTAAAGTGGATGACCAGCGGGGACCTACTGTATGGCACAGGGAACTCTGCTCAGTGTTATGTGGCGACCTGAATGAGAGGAGAATTTGAAAAGGAGTGGATACATATGTATGTATAACTGAGTCGCTTTGCTGTACACCTGAAACTAGCACAACTTGTTAATCAACTATACTCCAATATAAAATAAAAAGTTAAAAACAAAAGATGAGGGACCACTGGCATAGTCCATCATCCATGAGATCACAATGGCTGTAGCTGAAGGAGTGGACAGGAGGGTACAGAGATGGGTAAGATGCATCTAAAGATGAATTGATGTAACTGGTGAGAGGAGATGAATAGTCAGTGAGAGAGAGAAAAAGTTAAAAAAAAAAAAAAAGCTTGGAAATTTCAAGCCTGAAGATCCAAGAACACCAGATTATTTAATTACTTGTTAAATTTAATAACAAAAATAAAATATACCATAAAATGATTAGTAGCACCTTAAAAAGGAAATCCAGAGTCAATAATGAGATCATTTAAACTCCTGTAAAAGGAGGAAGTCAGCTAAAGAATCAGCAGACCTAGTGATGAGAGTTACATTTAAAAAAATCCGTTCATAGCATGAAGTAGTTAAGAGACTGGATATTCTCTTTGCCTCTCCATATACCAAAGACAATATTAGAGATATTTCTACTCCGATTTGATCTAAGAAACATATAAGTTGGAGATACCAGGCCAGTTGTGAGGAGAGCACAGGTAGATGTCCTAAGGGTACCCAACAAAGTAGGTGTAGATAATTCACAGGCAGTCACCCTCGCAGTTCCGGGAGCTCAGGGTGAGACTGAGTAACTCTCAGCCAACAGTAACAAAAAGCCAGGCTTGATTCAATAGACATTGGGGTGCTGCAGGCCCTTGAGGAGGGAGTGGCCTGGTGAAAGCTGGGTTTTAGAAATATTAGCTGAATAGGCCCTGACAAAGCTTCAGAGCATGGATTGGAGAGGTACACTGGCAGAGGCAGCTTTTTCCTGGTGCAAAGGGGCAGCTGTAGGCGTGGATCTTGGCTGCAGGAGAAGGACCAGCCCCGCGCATACTGATAGAATGAAACTCCAGAACTGGGCTTGAGGTTAAGATGTGTATGGGGGGGTGGGGGGGGAAGAAGGAGGAAGGAGTTGCCTGCTCTTTTTGTTTGTGAAGAGTTGCTTGAATATGAAACCCTCTTTAATCCATTCCTAAATCCAGATTAAATAGGGATTTTCTCAGATTAACATTGCTTTACATTCCACTTTTTCTAGAAAAAGAGTGAAAAAAATACACTAAAACCTGTCTTTTCACAGTCCTCTGTGAGTGCACTAAGAAGCTAAAAGGAAAACAAGATGTTTTCTGATTTTTTTCTACTAAACTTTTAAAAAAGCACTTCTTGCAGATGATAGCATCTTTTAAATCATGTCCTGTATATAATAAAAATTATTAGAGAGGTTTTTAGTGAAATATGTCTGTTTTGGGACTACTCTTTGCTGATCTGGCCACATGCAGCTGCCTTCCCAGTGCCCCCCACCCCAATCCCAGCCCTAGTGGAGCTCTGCATCCCGCCAATCCATCCTTCCATGCCAATCAGCCATGTCAGGTTGGGGAGTGTTCTCAGTCAACCCTCCCTGCCACTACCAAAAAAAAAAAAAATTCTGGGGTACCTTCCGGCCTGGAGGAAATCTCCCCAAGTTCATCTACAATGAACATGTATTGCATACAGCTGCCATTAACAGTCTCACACAAAATAGTTTCACTGCCCTAAAAATCCCATGTTCCCTAAAAATCCTTTCCTCTTCCTGAGCTCCTAACAAACCTCTGATCTTTTTACTGTCTCCGTGGTTTTGCCTTTTCCAGATTCCAGGTGGAATCATACAGTATGTAGCTGTTTCAGATTGGATTCTTTTACTTAGCACATGTTACATTTTAAATCAGAAATCATCAGAAATTAAAAAACTGTACAGCCTGTGTAACCAGCCACTACTTACCTGTGAGTCCAAAAAAGAAAAGAAAAGAAAAATGGTTATCTTTTGCCATTCAAATCATAGTAGACCTAGCCCACTTTTACAGACTTCCTTCCCCTGGGATTCTGAGTGTCCTGGGGCTGCTTGCATGTCCCACATCTCTACTCTGGCTCTTGCTTGTGTCCAGATCCATTCACCAGTCTCTAGGAGCCATTCTCTGGTGCAGAGGTTCTAGGTTCTAGGTTCCATCTGGATTTCTTGGGCCCCTTCCACCTCTTTCCACCAACCCATCCCTTATTTCCCCACAGTCCTAACAGAGTTAATAAGACTTCACTGAAGTTTGAGGAATAACAGAAGGGAAGTATAACACAAAGAATGACACATATTTGCTACTAGTCAAGGCTTCACTTAGTGTCCTGGACCCTTCCTCAGGTCCTCCCTGCTTTGCTCCCAGCCAGAGACCACTTCAAGTGCCATCTCACCTCTGCATCACGAGAATGAATGCTACTAGAGGTCAACTCAACCTGTAGTCCAGGGACCAGCAACCAGGAGGCCCCAGGAAGACAGGAAGCATCCCAGTACCAGAGCTCAAGACCTGCCGACCACATCCTCATTTTCTTCACTGCCGGTTTCTGGACTGGAGTCTTCGCAGGATGAGTGACAGCAAGGACAGCTCATCCCCCACAGATAGGGCTATGGTTGTGTCTTCATCCCAATGCCACCACATTCCATGCTATTCCGTGTTAGAGCACCATATGAGGAATGGCAAAATCCCAGCCATAGCACTCCGCTCAGGGCAGGTCCAGTTGCTTCTGGATTACTGCACAGAGTCAGGGGCACATCCTTCCTGTAGCCCCTTCATCTCCACTCTGCAGCTTTTACAAACTGTGGCTCAAGAAGAAAGTGTGTGACTACAAGAAAAATAAAAATATACAGGCACAAGGTAGTCTAAATTCCCACAGAGAAAAATCAAGTCCCATAAAGAAGTGACAGTCTGGTAAAGAATACGTCCAAATTAGGTTACCAAACTGACCACTCAGCTTCTCTGTCTGAAACTTTGCACGGGGTTAACAAGGATTTTAATTTTCCTCAAGCAGGTATTTGCTTTACTTGACACAACTAAAAGACCCTCAGTGGGAAAAGGCATGATCCATCACAGCTGAGCCCAAAGGGTGGGCTTCTGAGCAGTAGAGTCAGCATCACCTGGGAACTTGTTAGAAATGCAAATTCTCCAGCCCCACCTAGATGTACCCAATCAGAAACTCCGGGGGTGGAGTGAAACTCTGGGTTTCAAAGGGCCTCCAGGTGATTCCGGTGCAGTTTGGTGTGAGGACCATGAGTCTGTCAGATTCTAAAGTAAGCTGCTTCTTTGAAGGCAAAAAACTGCTGGTAACTTTCAAATGATGATTTTTCCTCTCTCAGGACCTCATGGGATCTAAATTTGTTGAGATCCAGGCTCAGCCAGGGCCACACTACTACAGTGTGTTGTTAAATAAGTTTGTTGATATTAACTCAAAACCTTGAAAAAAAATTTTAAAACAATGACAAAGGAGAGAATATAAAATTCAATTTGGTTTATACAAGGAATAATAAATATAATTATTTATATTACCTTCTCACCATTTTTAAACACCTAAATGCCATACTGCTTAAAAATTGCATATTAATACTGTTTTAAAATGTGTACTAGATAAGCTATGTCCTTCGTTTTATTTTGTTACATACACATGGCTGTCTCTTCACAATTTAAAAAATTAGAACATTGTGATCCTATTATTCATTCTCCCAACCATGGACGGATATCTCAGAAAGGAATAATCAAAGTGCAGCTTTTTTATGCCTTACCTATTTTCACCCACACACAACTTATCACGGTGAAACAACTGATGTTCAGCTTGAGAGCATCCTCTCCTGAAACAGTCCAGTTGCACATTTCTTTGCTATTGCATATCCTTCAAGTTGTGGTAGAGGAAAAACTGTGCTCCAAAATGGAGCAGAAGATACTAGAGGGCAGCAAAAGCTGTGCATCACACAGTGTATGAAGAGTTGACAGAATGAGCTGAGAGCATTACCACATTTTCTTGGTTTGGGGGACACTTATAAGGTAACCTAAGTTTGGCAGCTGTAACTGAGCAGTCTGTGGACATCAGGATTTGTGTGAATGAGATGCAGAGGGAGGAGAAAAATTCAACGATTTACTATAGTTATAGGTTATAATTATTTTAATAATCTATAATTAAAAGTAATTAGGAAATGCCAAGAAGCATCAGCTACCAAGTTGAACAAATGACAAAATTACATCAAACTTTTTTGCAACTATTTGTAACATCTGTTTGTCTACGTCTACAGCAAAGTCACGTATGCAAATCAGCCTCTGGCTCCCTATTACTCTGCCTGTGTCCCACTCTTGACAGACCTCTGATAGGATCCTTCACTCTGGATCATTTTGGCCTTTTACCCCTTTAGTCATTAACTTAGGCTAAAGACTTTCCACTCAGTTACAGTCAGCTTATAACCAGAGGTGCCCTCTGCTCTCCACTTGAAATTATTCAAGTTCTTTCCAATCAATCCATTTCAACCTCTCTCTCAATCTCACTTCCTCTCTACTCCCAGACCTCCTATTTTTCATTTTCACTCATTCCTCTATCTCACAGATTCTCTATAGTTCCTCCAGTAAAGGAGAAAGGGGTTTGCACAGGATGTACGTGAACAAATTCTAGAATACTGTATGGTTCTGAGGTAACTCAAGAGTCCAGTTTGAAGGACCCTCTGTGTGTCTCTGATGGGCCAGCTGGTCCTCTTCTCTCTCACCCATCCTTCTCTCTCTGCCGCTGAGCCTGGTGCTTTGCTGAGCTCTCACACATGCCCAGCCTCCCTAACTAGCGATATAAGATGTGGCCTCATTTCCTTTGTTACCCAAATTATGACTTGCACTGACCTTCCCATATCTGAACTTGGGCCCTTCAGTGGGTCCCCCAGTTATGTAAATGATTTCCCAAGATGCAGTCTTAAGAATGTCCTGAAAGAAGTCTCTCTTCTCTTTCTACTCCACCCTCCAGCCTGTTCTCCCTCTGCACTCCACCACTCCGTGCCAATGGGACACACTCTTCCCCACAGCCCAACCAAGGCCGGGCTGCAGATCCTGACAGGATACTACTGCAGATTCAGGGACAATAAAGAGAATTATCTCGTTGAAAATGGCTACTGATGGTGCTGTGGATGGCTCTTCTCAACGCAGAGGCCCAGACCCAGTCTCAGGTTCAGGGCTACCTCCCCACCCCTCCATTTCCCCACCATTGAAAACCCCTCAGGTTTGTCTCTGCTTTTCAGGTCTCCAGGTCCTCACAGTGATTAGACCTAGAAGGGAAAAGAGCTCCCCCAAATCCCCAGTCTACGTTCCCACTTCTTGTATGACAATCTCCCTTTTCCCAAGGTTGTTGAGAGAGGGAATGTCTATCACTTATGCAATAAATCTCCCGCCATTTCCTTGATGCCCAATGGCCCTCAGGAAACAACTACAGCAGAACATCAGCACAGGAGAGTTAGCCTGAGGTGAACACTTAGTGGAGGACGCAAACAGCCAGGCCAGGCGGAGTTCCTCTGACAAGCTGTCCTCTCATCCTCTCAACTGCTCCATCCCTACACCGAAAAACTTTGCAGCATCTGAGTCATAAATCCATACATAGTCCAAGAGACTAGTTCTCCCAGATTCCAATTCCAATCAATGGGGTTTCCTAGACCTATGCTAAGCCTAATTATGCACCACTCTTCATATTAGCTAACAGAGGGCTTAGCTCCCAAAGTGAGAAAAATCTGCATTTTTTAATGGAAAAAGTCCATTTTCTTCTAGAACAATGGCTATATACAAGTTTACATTTCATTAACTAAAGGGCCCAATGAAACAGTTTTCTCAGAACAAAGGAAAGGCTTGCATGGAAGGTAAATTCAAATATGTTACTCTTTCAAGGCAGAACCATGTGAAATTTTATTTAGATATATTTTAAGTTAGAAAATCATTAGGAAGAAAACAAAACATAGTCCTATACTCTGACCCTTTTTCTAATTTGGAAACTTTTCTAATTACAATTAGCTTTGAAAACCATTTAACAACTTCTTGCATATCCTTCTAAAAAGTTATGTCCATATCAGCACACATGTATGTACGTCTTTTTTTCCCACAAAAAAATATATGCATATTCTGAATTTTCCTTCTTTCTTTTCTTTCTCCTCATCCTCCATTTTCATTTAAATTAATATCTTGAGTATTTTTACATATCAGCAATATAGATGTATTTCTTTAAGGTCTGTGGTATTCCATTTATGGTTTTATCAACGTGTATTTAACTAGTTCCCCTTTAATGATAAATGGGCATTTAGGTAGCTCCCAGGTGTTTTTAGTGGGAAAGGCAGGAAGGATTAGGGTTATTACACATAATTCTGGAATAAACATGCTGATATGTATAATGTTTGTATAGTTTGTGACTATGTTCATAAGGTAAATTCCTAGCAGTGGAATTTCCAGGTCAAAAGGCATAGTGGTTTTACATTTTGACAGATATTGATTGTAATAACTTATATTCCCAAGGATATCTGTATTCTCATATACTTGTCAACCCTGGGGATTATTATGCTTATTAAGTTTTGCCCATCTGATAGGTAGAACATGATATCTCATTGTTTCCATTTAGATTTCTTTAAATATAAGTGATGTTAAATAACTTTTCATTGGTCTGTTGGCCACTGGTATTTTTTTTCTGTTAGCTCTGCATTCACATCTTTTGCTCACTTTCTTAACACATTTTTAAACTTTTTTTTACTGAGTTGTAAGATTTCTTTGTTAATCAAAACATGTAGTTCTTATTATTATGTGTTGCAAATATTTCTTCCAGCATGGCATTTATCTTTCGATTTTGTGCATATTACTTTTTGTTCTGCAGAAGTTTCAGATATCTGTGCAATTTTCCAGATTCTACCTAGTAAAGTTAACCAAGAAAAAAAAATCTTGAGGCTGATTTCTGTCTATACTGTGTCCTTCAAGGTAGCTGCATCCTTGCGATGTTGATGCTCCGAGGACAATAAGTGATAAACAGTGAGGCTTATGATAGCTCACATGTCTCCTCAGAACAGACATTCTGTTCTGATCTGAGAATCAGAATTCCTCTTACAGCCTGAGACTGACCCAGACTTCAACGGGTGGGGTCATGGTCCAGTGACCACACTCCTTATAGAATCAGTCACACCTTCCCTCTGCTCAAGTAGAAAATGGTCAACTTAATGAAATACAATATAATTCATGCTGTTTGGGGGTTTATGGTAAGGTTTTTCTCTCTCTCTCTCTCTTTTTTTATACTCAAGAAGGAGAGAAGACTTTTTAAAAAATCAACCTAGTTGTTAATATTTTATGTTTAATTTCATTTCTTACAGGCAGTTTCAAAAAATGGTCCATGATATGAAGAACAATGAAGGTGGAATAATGAACAAGATCAAAAAGTAAGTTAGATGCCATAGCACTATGTGAGCACTTATTTATGTAAATAACATCTTATGTCAGCCTGCACTAAGTGGAAGAACACAAAACTTCCTTGTTACCCGAGTGATGAGTTGCAACCTCTTTAGCATGTGACACTTTCTTACTCATGGCTAGAGTCGTGGTGGTCAGACCCACGTTCAGGAAACATGGTGAATGAGTGGGTGGTACTCAGGCACCTTGCTTTTCTCTCTCACTGCTGGAAAGCTGAGCTATGCCACGCAAGGTGCCTGGCAAACATCAAAAGAGGACTTTATAGAAGCAGGACAATCAGCTTCTCTGACCACTTAGCTAAGGGTCACTAGGACACACTTGGAAAAGTCCAAAAGAGAAGTTGCAAGAACACAACCTGACTTCTTTAGGATGCCATAACTGTTTCCATATTTTGATTTCTGCTTTTTCAATTATGGCCTTAAAATGGTGTTTTCAATTGGCACTTGGAGAGGGCAAGTTAGAATTCCAAACCTTCCTGCACACACAGACACACACACAAGCCCCTAAGGTTCTTTTTGTTGCTTTTTAGAGAATAGAAATTGTACATTGTACATACCAGCATTTGCTACTCAAAATCTAAGTCAAGAGGAAAGGGGAAATGGTATTCTGTTAAGATTTTGTTTAAGGCTTTTTTGTTTTTGTTTTTATGAAAGTAATACAGATTCACCAGGAAAAAAAAAATCAAAGAGTTCAGAATTGTACAAAGTCAAAATCTCTCACTTTCTCCTATCCCCACCCTAACCCACTCCCCAGAGATGGACACAGCATGAGTGAATTTGGTTTATATGTCTATATGTGTATGCGTACACACTCACATACACACATTGACATAGATAGAGTACATACATATTCATCATGAGTGGCATCATACCACATACACATTCTACCAACTTGCTTTGTTGGTTTTAATTGATGCTAAATCACGGACATCTTTCTTTGTTCGTATGTAAAAATAACGATATACCTTTTTTTTAAAGTTTATTTATTTATTTATTTTTGGCTGCTTTAGGTCTTCATGCTGCGCACGGGCTTTCTCTAGTTATGGCGAGTGGGGCTACTCTTCGTTGTGGTGGATGGGCTTCTCATTGCGGTGGCTTCTCTTGTTGCGGAGCACGGGCTCTAGGCACGTGGGCTTCAGTAGTTGTGGCTCGCGGGCTCAGGAGCTGTGGCTCATGGGGTCTAGAGCACAGGCTCAGAAGTTGTGTCGCATGGGCTTAGTTTGCTCCGCAGTACGTGGGATCTTCCTGGACCAGAGCTTGAACCCTGCGTTGGCAGGCAGATTCTCAACCGCTGTGCCAGCAGGGAAGCCCACCATATACCTTTTAAACAGATAATTAATAGTCTACTATAAATGTATTATAATTCATTTAACCAGCTACATATTGATAGACAGTTTTTAAAGTGGGAGTAGGAGTTTAAACATACATTTTGGGGGCCAATTTGATAATATCTATCAAAATTTTGTGGCCATTTCTTTTAGTTTACCTGTCACAAATAATACTTCAATAAATATCCTTTGCAGACTTTGAATGTACCAGAAAGCTAAATTCCTGAACTGAAATTTCTAGTTTCTGGGTAGAAGGATTTGTGCCCTTGAAATTTTGCTTGATATTGCCAAATTGCTGTCCAAAAATTTTGTACCACCAATAGTGGATAAAAGTTCATTTCCTCATGCCTTCAGAACAGAGTATCTTTTTTTTTTTTTTTGGTCTTTGCTAAACTTAAGAGTAAGAAATCAGGGACTTCCCTAGCGGAGCAGTGGTTAAGAATCTGCCTGCCAATGCAGGGGAAACGAGTTCGAGCCCTGGTCTGGGAAGATCCCACATGCCGCAGAGCAACTAAGCCCGTGCGCCACAACTACTGAGCCTGTGCCCTAGAGCCTGCGTGCTGCAGCTACTGAAGCCCGTGTGTTGTAATTACTGAAGCCTGCGCGCCTAGAGTCTGTGTTTTGCAACCACCACAATGAGAAGCCTGCATACAGCAAAGAAGAGTAGCCCCCATTCGCCACAACTAGAGAAAGTCCACACGCAGCAATGAAGACCCAATGCAGCCAAAAAATAAAAAAATTTTTAAAAAAAGAGTAAGAAATCACTTTTTGTGGTGTTTTTAGGCTATAAAATGTAAACGAGTTTCAATATGTATAACTGATCACCATAAAATAGTTAAAATGGTCTTCTGCTTGTGGGGCAGTGGTCACCTCATACAGGAGAAGAATTTGTCTTTATGTTCTGTCCTATGATGGGGAGAGGTGTGTGATTATTTTCATTTCTTATTTCTGATATATATAGAATCTCATTGAAATGAGAGAACCCTGCTAGTCATTGTTTCAATTACTAGCAATTCTAGATTAATTATCCCACAGTTGCCAATTTTACAATACACCAATTCTTTCAATAATATGAAGTCTTTGTATAAAATGTCTCTTTATTCCATGGCCAGTCATACTTAACAGAAGCCATGGAGCTCAAATTTTTCCATATAATTTCTACTTCATTCTGCCCATTATCCCTAAATGCACTTTTACTTGACAAACCATGTTTTCTTCTCAGCTTGGGAAATATGGCTGCCACAGTCATTACCCTGGGTGAAGTCAGTGGCCCTTTGGGTCTAAGTGCCCCGAAGTTAAGCTCTCACTCGTAACCAAGCAACAGGTGCCACCTTGAAAGGAGGAAGCACAGTTGAGCACACTGGTTTCCTAACAGAAGAGCAGAACAGAGTTGTCACTGGTTCATGGCCAAACGAGAAAATAATGACCTTGAAGTGTTGGGGGCTGGCATGTAGCTGCCGGCTGCTCAGTGAGGCCCAAACCACACCTCTTATTCCTGGTCGGTGTTCAGTGAACAACGGTAATCTCTTGAATCTGTCCTTTATTCTGAGATGATGACCTTCACACATTTGGGGGTATTAAAATACCCTTTCTTTTCTTTTTTGAAAGGAAGGCAATAACAGGTAATAGTTGGTTTGTGTTTTTTGAAATCTTAATGTTCCATGAACAGATCTCGCACCAGATACACTTTTATTTTTGTTTTTCTTCCCTTCATCACCTTGGACAATCTCTCTCTGGACCTCATCATAGATCTAATGACAATGTCTTCCCAGCTCGCCCTGCTGGCTTGCTGAGAATTAAATGAAATAACAAACAGGAGAGCCTTTGGTGAAACAAAAAGCAGAATTTCTAGGCAAATATAAATATTGTCAGTTTTGCAGCATTGCAGTTCTGGTTTATAAGGCTTGTTTTTTGTAATCAAACGTGATTTTCTGTACCGCTTTTTTTCCCCAAAAATGAAATATGTTTTGTATGTAATGGTTACCTTATACACTGCTTATATAAAGAGATGTGATATTTTAGTATATGAAGGCTACTGAGTTTTATATAGGTTTATTTATATATATTTTAAATTTCACTAAGCAAATCATTCTTAAATAAAATGGGTAACTATTATTAAAAATAATTTACTATAAACCTTACACATTTCAAATAATGAAAGAGAAAGTGTTGTCAGAACTTGTAAAAAGCCTAAAAACTGGGATACATTTTTGAAATGTAATTTTAGTTTTCTCCTTTTAATGACTGGGGAAGCATTGTGCATATTCAGAACATTTTATATGTGCATAAAGATAGCAGTTTTGAGAGTGCTTGAAACAGTTCAACTTCTAATCTAAATATCACAATCCCCAACCTGGAGACACTCACTGCTCACTTATTTGGCATTTTTTCAATAGTACAAAAATAATTTCAGTCCCACCTACAGCTAAACTGTTGATTATAGCTAATTTTTTACTATTATTTAAAGCGTTTATTAAATTATTTGTTAAAATAGACTTCATCTTCTCTTCCCTTCCTATCAACCAATCAACATTTACCTTCCTTGAACCTCTGAGCTCAGCGCTTACATGTATTCTGGCCTCTCGGAGCCCTTTCACCTCCCAACTTCACTTTTGTCGAGTCACAGCCACACCGGGGAGATGGGGAGAGGTGGGAAACCGCTGACTAATGGCTTCGCTAGGTTTACAGTACGTTTAGTCTTTCAATGTGATGAGTCCAAAAGAAGCTATTATTCTACTAGTTATCTATCCATTATCTCTAAACATGCTTATATCATGGACCTTGACAACAGTTGTCCTACTCACTGACCAGTTGTCTAATTTGCTATTTACAGGCTGAAAGTCAAAGCACCTCCAAGTGTTCCGCGAAGGGACTATGCCTCAGGTAAGAGTATTTCTAAGATACTTGAACTCTTGACTAATCTAACGTTCACAGTTACTTCTTGAAAAGTGAACACTGTTCTCCTCATTTGAAAACAAAAGGAGCCCATCCTAATTTTAAGAATGACCAAATCTATTAGGCATTTGATCGTAGTGGGGAGATACTAATCCTTCAATCCATCCATCCATCCATCCATACATACATACATCCATACGTCCACTCACCTATATATCAAATATGTACTAAGCAACTTCCATGTGCCAGGCACATACAAGGTTTTAGTAGAAATACAGTGAAAATAAAATAGACATAATCTCCATATTCCCAGAATTTATAGTCTAGAAGGGAAGATAAATGATATTAAAAGCAATTACAATTCAGCGTGATGGGGAAGCACAAAGTTCTATGGAAGTACATAGCAACAGTACCTAATCTAATCTGAGGTGGAGAATGTGCAGGAAGTGGGGAATGGAAGGCTTCCTAGACAAAGAATTGTTAAAATAGATATTTGAGGGTCAGTGAGGTGGGGGGAAGGGGTGTGGAATAAATTACTGAGAGCACATAGTTACTCAGTGCTCTCCAAGTTTTAGCCCTGCAGCCCCATTCCACCTAAGATCAACTTTGTCAGGGAAGAGGAGTTAGTCTTGAGATTGGTAGTGTTTATGGCAGCAGTAAGCTAAGTAAACTATCCACCACACTTTCCTTTTCTAGAACAGATGCATTGGGAGGATAAGTCTAAAATCTCTTTCTACTGGCTTAAATATAAAGATGTCCTGGATATGGACAGATCTATACAGCCCTCAGTGAAAACCACAAGGCTACAGACACTGATGAAGACTCTTCCTCTATAGGGCAACAGCTAAAACCAAATCACAACCTTAAAGGATGATTACTATTTTTTTTTTTCTGCCACTGATCAAGATAGCATTAAATCAGGTAGTTGAGTTCCCCTTGGGCACTGATGAAATCTTATCACATTCAGAAATGCTGACCAGCATACCAAGTCTGGTGACTGACCCATTGGTCACTTTCCAGAACTCACTAGGTCACACAGTATTTATTGACCTCACATTGCCAATCAGTCAGTAAGCCTAGACAGTTGATTAGGGGATTCCTTTGCAATTTGGAGCTAAAGAATAAACACCCCGTCCTGACTTTTAAAATCTACCTAATTTGTCTATGGCCATACCACCCTGAACACACCCAATCTTGTCTAAAATCTACTTAATCAAAAGCAAATGAGGGAATTCCCTGGCGGAGGGCCCGGGTTCAATCCCTGGTTGGGGAACTAATACCCCACAAGCCGAGCGGTGCAGCCAAAAAATAAAAAAGAAAAGTTAAAGAGAACAAATACATTTTCCCTCCAAGTTCTAAAAAAGAAAAGAAATCAAAGCAGACTGAACCTGTTAGGTACCCAAAGGTCTGATCAGAAAATATGGAATCATGGAGTCTCAGGATTTAAAGGAACCCCAGAGGTCATATAATCTAACATCCAATCCAATGCTTAAAGATACCCACCCCCCATGCACCACACACAAGGCCCACTTTCCACTTGGACACCTCCTGTGATGACCTCCCAAGCCTGTCTGGTCCAGTCACGGAGAGACAACCCTGGAGTGATGAAGATGCGATCCATTTCCTGTGGCTTCCTAAGTCTTTCCGGGTGGCCACACAGTGCAAGTTTTTAAATATTAAAAAAAGGGGAAACAGAGTTGTTCTGTGAAACTTCAAGGATAGAATTAAGAAGTGAGGTCCTTCGAACGGCTTCTTCTCTAGAATAAACATCTCCAGGTGCTTCAGCCATACCACACAGTCTTTGATTCACTCAACAAATATTACACGAGTGTCCTGTTTGACACTCACTGTGCTAGATATATAATAAGGAACAAAATATAGTCTTCAACCTTAAAGTGCCTAATGACTAGTGGGGAGTCACATAATAAATCAGAACATAAACGGGTAAATACAAATTACCAAACATGGTAACTGCTGTGAAGGAACATGGCAGATGCAGTGATAGGGAATCAGTATGGGGTAAGGGAACAATGTAAGCAGTCAGGGAAGGTCTCTCTGAGACGGTGACATTCAATTTGAATCCTGGGGAATTAGGAGGAACGTTTGTCACTTTGTAGATGACCCAGCAGCACTGGAGATGCTGGATACAAACATTAGGTGCTCAGAGGCAATTTGATCTATCTGACTTCAGGATGGATGTCTGGCCTCCTCATACTCAACTGTCTCCTTGCTCATGCCCTCACCCAGGCCCCTTCTTTTCCTCTACTTTTTACTTGGGCAGAAGACAGGGAGCATTCATGATTTATTCACCCTTTGGCCTAACCCACACACACTGGAGATCATCCTTGATTCCTCCTCTTCCTTCAACCTCTACAAAAAAAATTAATCTCTAAAACTTATTAATTCTCTCTTTTAAGTGTCTCTCAAATATTTTTGCCCCTCTCTATGTACATGGCTACAGCTCAGACCCTGGTCATCTCTTGCTTGTCCTAGAACAAAAGCCTCTAAGTAGTCTCCTGAATTCCTAATTCCACGGGGTCCTCTCAACCTCCACCAGAGAACTGTTCTGAAATACCTTTGCTTAAATATTTTCACGGCTCTACTTCATCAACAAGAAGAACTGCAAACTACCGAGCCTGCATACAAGGTCCTTCAATGCCTAGCCACTAAATGGCTGTGTAACTTTGGACAACTCACTCTTTTCTCCTTTTCTAGATCACGCAGGGCTGAACCAGAAGACCTGTTAGGTTCCCACCATAGCAAATACTCAACACTCTGGCAGAAACACAAGTCCTGGGAGCCCAGGGCCTAACCTTCCCTGGCTTTAGAACTTTGCCTCTTCCAATCTCCTTGATGCTCAGAAGTTCCCTTTCTTGACTTCAGACACCTGCTCTCTTCCCTGAAACCCCCCAAATAGTCTTGATATCAATACATTTGTAGTTAATCTCTCTTGGAACACAGAAACCTGGCCCAGTCAGGTCTTCTAAATCTTTGCTACTCAAAGTGTAATTCCTAGCCTGGCAGCAACAGCATCACCTGGGATATGTTAGAAATGCAAAATCTCCACTCCACCCTAAAACTACTGGATCAGAATTTGCATTTTAAGAAGAACTCCAGAGGATTTGAATGTATATTAAATTTGACAAACCCTGCTATAAACCACCAACTCTGTCCTTATTGATTCTCCTGAACTGAAAGACAAATCTGTTGAAGTTCCAGAATCTCTAAAATTCATCCTATTGTTTCACCAGACCTATACGGCCTTGCTTAATCTCCCTGCTCTTACACTCAATCCCTGGAAAAGGTCCTTTTGGCAAAACCACCCTCATCACCTGCAGTTAGTACCCCTTTTGCCAATCCCTGCCCCCCCAACTCATGTCCCAGGAGCATTTCCAGCTACTTTGCCTGAGCCTTGGGGTCCCTGCGCAGCTGCAAGCCTGGGGCCTCAGAAACCAACCCTGACAGTTCCTCCTGAACCTATAGCATCTTCAAGGATCTTGGAGGCCCCAGTGCTTGGAGACCTTAGCCCACCAGACCTCCTGAGCCCAGGAAGCCTATCAAGTGCTCCCTGGAGGTCTGTGCAGATTTGATCCACCCAAGGCTTCTGAAACAGCCCCACCTGTTTCAGCTGGATGCTGGAATTATGTCCTCTTTCCAGTTCCGGAAGCAAATGGCTTCCCAAACCCTTTAAGCCAAGTTGGAGAGTGTGTTGACCTTGGCGATGCTGACCTTCAGAGAGCAGAGGATAGAAAGAGCCAGCGCCCCCCAGAGGTCAGCAAAAGAGTAACCACAGTCCCTCTAGTGGAGTGTGTAAGGACAAAGCTTGAACTATACAAAGAAGGGAAGCCTGGACCTCCTACAGATGCAGGTCAGGCCAGTGTGAAGCCTGTTGCTTTCACTTCAGACCTCACAACCCTACTTGGTCTCTGAGGAGGGAACATTGCTCACAGGGAGCTCACGGTCCACTGAGCAAACTGTTTTACTCCTGTGCAGCTGGCATTGTTGTGGGAAAGGAAGATATCCAAAACATATTGGTGTTTACTCTGTCCTGGGCATTATGCTAAGCTCTTTACAGACATTAGCTCATTTAATCTCCCATTAGCACATTATATAGAAATGACTATCTCAGTTTCACAAATGAGGAAAATGTGTTTCAGGAACATTAAGTAACCTGTCCAAGGTTACAGCAGCCACTAAAAAGAAGACCCACCCCAGGCTTCCATTTTTCCTCCCTTTGACCCAAGCTGGGATGGCTACACTTTTCTGGGGCATTTCTTATTTACTATTCTGAAAGCCCCAGAGCCTCTGACATTAACACCTGCTTGTTGAACTTTCAGAGTTGAACAGCCTCCTCTATCTTTCAGTCTAAGGTCTGGCTGGAGAGGGAGGGTGGGGAGGGGAGATCAGTCGTGGTGCCCCCAGAGTCTTCTGGGGTCACTGCAGAAGCCCCACTCGTCACTCTGCAAGCCCCTGAGAGGTCAGAACTGAACAAGGCCTCTCTCCTTGTACCCTAGGGCCCTGACAGCCAGGGGCTGTTGTCGTGTCCCCAGGAGGTCCACCTTCTCCTCCCACCACTGATAACGTTCAGGGAAGAGATCGGAGCAATGATAAAGCTGGGAGACCTCAAGGCAAAGAAAGATTCTTAGACAGGGATTGCTGGGTAAATGCCCACCATAGAAGCAGAGCTTTCTGTTTCTCCTTGGTTTTATCTGAATGCTCAGTGGAGGGCCAGGTGGTTCACATGAGATTTCAGCTGCAGGAGCCAACACAGCCTGACCTCCAATCCAGCCCCCGTACTCACCAGCCATGTGCCTCAGACACATTTGCCTTAGCCCCAGTTTCCTCGATTGTAAAACAGAGATAATAATGGCACCTACCACATAGTACTGCTTTGAGGATAAATGAAGAAATACACTTATAACACTTCCCCTAGCACCCAGCACATAGGAGGTATTCAATGATGGAATCTATTATTATTTTCCTCATTGTCACCCATTCAACACATTTATCAGTTTATGCTTTTATTAATGCAGAATTACAAATGCAAAGGGGGATTCAGGGACCATCCACCAGGCCTTCTAGCCATGGCTGCTCAGTGGGGTGGGAGGGAAGATGGGATGCTTTATGGTGCAGTCATCAGAGCCACTCTGCCATCTGAACCTGTGTCTCATTGAGTGAATTGTATTTAGACTCTAAGGTCAGTTTATGTGATGGGATTGACGCTAAGCTTCTCATACTCTAAACGTGTTTTGGTGGGAAAGGGGTCTGATAGTCTCCTTGACTGTCATCATCCAGACCTATTTTATTCTTCAAGATCATAAGCTACTTAAGACCTGTCACATCCATTTTTATACACCCTGTGGAGCCTAAGACAGTGCCTGTACCCTGGGGCCCAAGGACAATGAGGCAGCATGACGCTGGGGTTCAGAGCATGCACTTGGAAGTCAATCAACTTCCAGGGCTCAACCCTTGGTTTTAACATTTACTATATGACCTTCGGCAAATGATCTATTTTCTCTAGCCCTCAGTTTCCTCATAAGATTTTTGAGAGAGGTAAGTGAGTACAAAGCTCTGATAATGTTGCCTGGCATGGAGTAAAGCACCAGAAAAAAATTTTTTTTATAAGAAAGTCAACATTTGAGCCACAGAGAATCATAGAAGTTACTCTTTGAGCCACAGAGAATCATAGAAGTTACTCTCTTTTAGAGATCTGGAATTTTATTTTACAGATCTGGAAAATTGAGGCCGAGAGATGTTAGATATTCTTGCCTACTCTCCAACTAGTTAGAAACAGATCCTGGATGAGAATTTAGGTCTCTCTGACTCCCTGTCCAGTGCTCTTCCTATTACACCATCCACATATTGACTCAAAGAAATCCTTGGAAGCAGCACAGTATGGATTGCTACTCCCAGGTCCCAAAAATGTCCCTTGACAAAGACATATAAGGGTCAGATGCACCATTTCTCTGCCCCAGTGAGACTTTTCTTAACACATTGAGAACTGACTTTATTTTATTTTATATTATTTTTTTCAAAATTCTTTTTCTTATTAGTCAACCATTTTACATACATCAGTGTATACATGTCAATCCCAATCTCCCAATTCATTACACCACCACACCACCCCCACCACTTTCTGCCTTTGGTGTCCATACGTTTGTTCTCTACATCTGTGTCTCAATTTCTGCTCTGCAAACCGGTTCATCTGTACCATTTTCTAGGTTCCAAATATATGTGTTAATAGATACTTGTTCTTCTCTTTCTTACTTACTTCATTCTGTATGACAGTCTCTAGACCCATCCATGTCTCAACAAATGACCCAGTGTCGTTCCTTTTCATGTCTGAGTAATATTCCATTGTATATATGTACCACATCTTCTTTATCCATTTGTCTGTCGATGGGCATTTAGGTTGCTTCCATCACCTGGATATTGTTGATAGTGCTGCAATGAACATTGGGGTGCATGCGTCTTTTTGAATTATGGTTTTCTCTGGGTATATGCCCAGTAGTGGGATTGCTGGATCATATGGTAATTCTATTTTTAGTTTTTTAAGGAACCTCCATACTGTTCTCCATAGTGGCTGTAGCAATTTACATTCCCACCAAACGTGAAAGAGGGTTCCCTTTTCTCCACACCCTCTCCAGCATTTGTTGTTTGTAGATTTTCTGATGATGCCCATTCTAACTGGTGTGAGGCGATACCTCATTGTAGTTCTGATTTGCATTTCTCTAATAACTAGTGATGTTGAGCAGCTTTTCATGTGCTTCTTGGCCATCTGTATGTCTTCTTTGGAGAACTGTCTATTTAGGTCTTCTGCCCATTTTTGGATTGGGTTGTTTGTTTTTTTAATATTGAGCTGCATGAGGTGTTTATATATTTTGGAGACTAATCGTTTGCCTGTTGATTCATTTCCAAATATTTCTCCCATTCTGAGGGTTGTCTTTTTGTCTTGTTTATAGTTTCCTTTGTTGTGCAAAAGCTTTTAAGTTTCATTAGGTCCCATTTGTTTATTTTTGTTTTTATTTCCATTACTCTAGGAGGTGGGTCAAAAAAGATCTTGCTGTGATTTATGTCAAAGAGTGTTCTTCCTATGTTTTCCTCTAAGAGTTTTACAGTGTCTGGTCTTACATTTCGGTCTCAAATCCATTTTGAGTTTATTTTTGTGTATGGTGTTAGGGAGTGTTTTAATTTCATTCTTTTACATGTAGCTGTCTGGTTTTCCCAGCACCTCTTATTGAAGAGACTGTCTTTTCTCCATTGTATATCCTTGCCTCCTTTGTCACAGATTAGTTGACCATAGGTGTGTGGGTTTATCTCTGGGCTTTCTATCCTGTTCCATTGATCTGTATTTCTGTTTTTGTGCCACTACCATATTGTCTTGATTACTGTAGCTTTGTAATATAGTCTGAAGTAAGGGAGTCTGATTCCTCCAGCTCCGTTTTTTTCCCTCAAGACTGCTTTGGCTATTTGGGGTCTTTTGTGTCTCCATACAAATTTTAAGATTTTTTGTTCTAGTTCTGTAAAAATGCCATTGGTAATTTGATAGGGATTGCATTGAATCTGTAGATTGCTTTGTGTAGTATAGTCATTTTCACAATATTGATTCTTCCAATCCAAGAACATGGTATATCTCTCCATCTGTCGGTATCATCTTTAATTTCTTTCATCAGTGTCTTACAGTTTTCTGCATACAGGTGTTTTGTCTCCCTAGGTAGGTTTATTCCTAGGTATTTTATTCTTTTTGTTGCAGTGGTAGATGGGAGTATTTCCTTAATTTCTCTTTCAGGTTTTTCATCATTAGTGTATAGGAATGCAAAAGATTTCTGTGCATTAATTTTGTATCTGGCAACTTTACCAAATTCATTGACTAGCTCTAGCAGTTTTCTGGTGGCATCTTTAGGATTCTCTATGTATAGTATCATGTCATCTGCAAACAGTGGCAGCTTTACTTCTTCTTTTCCAATTTGTATTCCTTTTATTTCTTTTTCTTCTCTGATTGCCATGGCTAGGACTTCCAAAACTATGTTGAATAATAGTGGTGAGAGTGGGCATCCTTGTCTGGTTCCTGATCTTAGAGGAAATGCTTTCAGTTTTTCACCATTGAGAATGATGTTTGCTGTGAGTTTGTCATATATGGCCTTTATTATGTTGAAGTAGGTTCCCTCTATGCCCACTTTCTGGAGAGTTTTTATCATAAATGGGTGTTGAATTTTGTCAAAAGCTTTTTCTGCATCTATTGAGATGATCATATGGCTTTTATTCTTCAGTTTGTTAATATGGTGTATCACATTGATTGATTTGCATATATTGAAGAATTCTTGCATCCCTGGGATAAATCCCACTTGATCATGGTGTATGATCCTTTTAATATGTTGTTGGATTCTGTTTGCTAGTATTTTGTTGAGGATTTTTGCATCTATATTCATCAGTGATATTGGTCTGTAATTTTCTTTTTTTGTAGTATCTTTGTCTGGTTTTGGTATCAGGGTGATGGTGGCTTCATAGAATGAGTTTGGGTGTGTTCCTTCCTCCGTAATTTTTTGGAAGAGTTTGAGAAGGATGGGTGTTAGCTCTTTTCTAAACGTTTGATAGAATTCACCTGTGAAGCCATCTGGTCCTGTACTTTTGTTTGTGGGAAGACTTTTAATCACAGTTTCAATTTCATTACTTGTGATTGGTCTGTTCATATTTTCTATTTCTTCCTGGTTCAGTCTTGGGAGGTTATACCTTTCTAAGAATTTGTCCATTTCTTCCAGGTTGTCCATTTGATTGGCATAGAGTTGCTTGTAGTAGTCTCTTAGGATGCTTTGTGTTTCTGCGGTGTCTGTTGTAACTTCTCCTTTTTCATTTCTAATTTTATTGATTTGAGTCTTCTCCCTCTTTTTCTTGATGAGTCTGGTTAATGGTTTATCAATTTTGTTTATCTCCTCAAAGAACCAGCTTTTAGTTTTATTGATCTTTGGTATTGTTTCTTTTGTTTCTATTTCATTTATTTCTGCTCTGATATTTATGATTTCTTTCCTTCTGCTAACTTTGGGTTTTGTTTGTTCTTCTTTCTCTAGCTCCTTTAGGTGCATGTTTAGATTGTTTACTTGAGATTTTTCTTGTTTCTTGAGGTAGGCTTGTATAGCTATAAACTTCCCTCTGAGAACTGACTTTAAAAAAACAGACAAAAAAAGGATTTGAAAGGAATGAACATGAGATGACTGTAATAACCATTCAAGGCCTAGTAGATAGGAGCAGGTGGCTCAAAGGCAGAGAAGGCAGGTTCGGGGTGCTTGTGGACAGGGTGGAGCTGGTCAGCTGAGACTTATGTTTGTGCATTCTGCTTCCCACATGCCATTTCAGAGAGGCCAGCTGACGAAGAGGAGCAGTGGTCAGATGACTTTGTAAGTATTTGTTCCTGGGACTAGAAGGGTATCATTTCCACCAGGGCCCCTGGGAGGCCTTTATAAAGACTTGTTTCTGAATGACACGCTGGTGGTCAGCTGCCCATCACGGAGGGGAGGTGGCTGGGCTGGAAGGGCCACCTATAGGCAGGGCAGCAATAACCTCACAATGGCTGACTTGAGCAAGCACCATCATGTGCCAGGCTAGGAGCTTCATACTTATTCCCTCATGTAATCCTCATGACAGCCCTATGAGTAGGCATTCTTATCCCCATTTTCTGCTGGTATTCAGAGTACTCACCAGCACAGCCAAAACAGGTGTTAAAATGCTTGAATATTTCCAAATCAGTTGGCAAATGCCTCTGCCCTGAATTCTGCAGTGCCCCATCACTGCTTGGTCCCTGCCAGGAGCCCTAAACAAACTAAAGAGTGAATGCTTGGCACATCGGGGAGTCTCCAGGACACTCCTTAAGGTCATGGTCAGTACCTGGGCTGGATTTGTTCTTAAACAGTTTGGACATCAGCCCTGCCCATTTTACAGATGAAGAAACCAAGGCATGGAGAGTTTAAGTAACTTGCCATTCCAAAATTCAAACCCAGGCTCTCAGATCTCAGAAGCAGACTTTTAAAACTCAAGGGGCTTGCTGTGACCAAGAAGATATGAACGGACTCTGGGGGCCACAGATGGAGAGGGCTGTCCCTGACCATGATGACACTGGAGTGGTGTGTCAGAATTAATTGTGAACCTCTTCAAGATGGCTCTGCAACCCACAGGGCCCCAGGGGCCACTTCTCTTTGGGCCTGAATCTTATAGAGACAAGACATCCTAAAAACTTTTCTGTACAATGATTATTCGTCACATGTCAGATTCATGCAGAATGTTAGGCTGCTCCAGTCTGTGAGCTTTATATCTGGAAGGGAACCAAGAGGGCCTCCACACAACCACATACCCCATAAGGAATCTGAGGCCAAGAGCCTGAAAATGACTTGCCGACCAGCTCTCAATTACTCAGTGACCCAGTAGGATGAGAACCCAGGACTCCTGTCCAGTGCCCAGAATTGAGCCTGAGCCCAGCTCTGCACTGTGTACATCACCTGGAGTTTATTCAGAGTATCAGGAGACGGAAGTTCCTCCCGTTTCAACTGCAGAGAAAATATTTTTGTAAAGAAGGAGTGAGGTGGCCTCACTGTGGGTCACCTAGGCATGGAGAGCCTCCCAGGGCCCAGCAGCACTGATCCCTCAGAAGCACTGCAGCTGCGCCCCCTGCTGGAGGCACACACACACAGGGCCACATCGGAAGCAAAGTTAAGGCGCTGGACCAACCTCCCCCAGGCAACCGAGAAAACTGAGCTCCCTGGCTGGAAGAAGACAAGGTGGGGACCTAGCAAACACAAAATAAAATCAGCCTGAAGAGGAGGGAATGACTTGTGTCCCCAGAGTTAAACAACCAAAATGAAGGTACCAGCTATAGTAAGGATTGATTGAACATTCACTCACAATTTTTACCTTATTGGATTCCCTTGGTACATAGAATGAAATCCAGGCTTGTTGCTAAAGCCTCCAGACCTGATGAAATCTGACCCCTGCAGCCATGTCTAGCCTTCCCTGCACCCCCTCAGCAGGGGTTGCTCATCCCAGCCCAGGCACACAGGCCTGCCCTCAGTCCCTACAGCAGGTCGAGGTCCTGCCTAACTCAGCAATTTCAGACTCATGGTCCTTGGGCAGGTGAAGGAAGAGCGGAAGAAAGGAGAAACCAGGGTATCCCCAACCTTCTTCACTTGGTCGGCTCCTTCTTGTACTTCAGGCTTGGCTTAAGTGTCTGCTTCTCACCAGGAAGGCCTTTCCAGCACCCTTCTCCAAGACAGAATCCCTCTTCCCTTTGCTCTCTGTCTCAGGAACCTGATCATTCCCTCAGTGCATCTATGACCAGGCATATCTATTTTATCTGTTTGATTATTTACTTATTTATTATTCACTATTTGTTTGTTGTTGGTCTCCCATGCTAGCATACAAGCACTCTGCGGCCAGGGACTGTGCTCTGAGTCAAGCATGATGGCTGGCACATAGTAGGTGCTCAATAAATATTGATTACATGCATGAAGGAATGGACAATTTTAGAAGATTTTTGTCTGATTACACATTCCCTTCTTCAAAGTTCCCATTAGACTGTCCAAAGTATTGTACTTCCTCAAGTATTGAATGAATGAATGGATTAATTAATTAACAAAAGAAGTTTGTTATATTTTTATATATTGTTTGTCATAATTTAGAATAATTTGGGGGGAGGGGATGTTTTTAAACTCTCAGAAGTTTGAATAGATTCCCTTTTAATTCTCTTGATGAAAAGGCATTCAACACATTCTCCTGTGCTTGAAGTAGGAGGGGCTTGTGGTGCATCTCCCACAGAAAAGACTTTCCAAATGAAGGGCCAGTTCAGCACTTCCTGAGCATCCATTCCCTCCTCCTCAGTCCCTTCAGAGCCCAGGCAGCAGCTCAGCGCATTCATTCATTCCAAGTATGCTGGGTGTGCACCTACCCTGCAGCAGGTCCCATGCTGGGCCCTGGATATATAGTCTCAGTCTGGTCCTCATGGGGGCACAGTCTGGTAGGCAGCCCAGTGTCAGAAGGCGGCTGCCAGGAACAGCTGACGTGGGATCTCTCTTTTTCTACCTTCTCCGCCACCTCTGCCAACCTGGTCCTCTCAGTCAGACTGCTGTGCTGGAGGGGCTGCAAGGACTCCAGACTCCTCCCCGGGATCCACACTGATCCTCGGCCTCCAGGTAATGAAGTCTAGGAAGCCAGTCCCTGCTCCACGAAAACTGAAACAAAGTGGGGTGCCCAAACTGTCCGCCACTCGGGCACATGTGTCTGGCTGCCCACTGGTTCTTTCACTTTCTGAATGTCTATTAAAGCAACTGCTTCTCAGTGCTCATACTGACGTCTCCCTGGGATGCTGCAACAGCACCAATTGGGTCCTTGGCCTGGATGAAGAGAGTCCCTGGCTTGGGAAGCCAGGGTCTTGCCCTGTTCAGCCTCCCCCCGGCCCACCCTTTCACTCCCACTCCACCTCCCAGGCCTCCAGCCTGGGAACAGTCTTTGGCTTCTCCAGAGCACAGGCTCAAATTACTCAACTCCTCTGGGCCTCAGTTTCCGCCAAGTGCAAAATGGGATTTTTAAAAAAACTATCTCCTATGATTGTGATGAGGGGTCAATGAGGTATATACAGTGCATAGAAATGTTAGTTATAATAATAATCATTACTATTATCATTACTTTATTCAGCCTAATTTCATATTCCCATTTGCTATTTCTGACCTAGGGGTTTGGGAAAATCCCCCCTACAGGAATTTTCTTACCTCCCCCCCTCCCTGTCCCTTCCTGGCTCCCCCATGCCAGGGTAAGGACAAGCACCCTCCTTTGGGCTCCTTCCTCCTTTTATTCTGTCTCCCCCCACTCCTCCAGCCACCTCGGGAAAAGCTCTATTTTCAGCCTCCTTTCTCTTTCCTTATCCCACTCTTCACCCTCTTCCTCTCCTCTCCCACATCTCCCTACGGACTGAGGAGGAAAGCACAGTGCTCGCTCACTGGTTCCTTCATTTGTTCCAAACATCCTGAGTGTCTCTCATGTGCTGGCCCTGTCACGGGCCCTGAGGATACAGCAATGAAGGAAACGCTATACCTGCCTCAATGTTACACAATTGCCAGGGAAAGGAGACAGGCCAAAAGGCAGGTACATCATAGATTCATCGGAAAATCATGTATGGCTTGAGCGTCATGTCAGGCAGTGTGAGGGGGCAGTGGGCACAGAGGTCAGAGGACCTCTTAAGTCCTGAATCAAATATTTCCTCCATATGAATATATGTATGTGTGCCACACACATAAACTATCTCTGAACAAAACGCACAAGAAGCTAGTCCCTCTGTTTACCTCTAGGGAGAGGAACTGAGTGGCTGGGAAGACTTCCCTCCTTGTGAACTGTTGGAACTTCAGACTGGCTCAACGTATTTTCAATATGGACTTAAATAAAATTTATATGAAAAAAACAAACAAAAAGAAAGAGAATGGACTCTGAGTCAATTTGAAGTCAATTTGAAGTCCTTGTCCCCACAACTGTCCAGCTCTGTTTAAAACAAACCAACCTTATCTCCTCAAAGGTGTCTGTATTCCTGAGCTTCTCCTTACCCTCTCTTATTAAACTTGCATTTTCCTCATGATTAATAAAACCTATTTGGTTATTCTATTCTATTTTATTGGGTCCTTTTTCTGTCTTCTTAAAATATATTTTATCTCTGGTTGTTCTTTGCAGACATACAGAATTCAGCCACCCTTGGGGTTAGAAGTCCATGCGTTCCCCCAGGATAGTAGTCCAGGTGATACGTTTTGGAGCAAAAGGCCCGGCTTCAGCCCCAGGGCTGCTGCTAACAGCTGCCTAACCCTGGTTAGCCGACCCCTCCCAGCCTTGCTTTCTTGTCCCTCCGTCCCTCCTAAGCACGTGTGGGGCACTGAGCATGGTATCTGTCCTTGCAGGACAGCGATTATGAAAACCCAGATGAGCACTCCGACTCGGAAATGTATGTGCTGCCGGCCGAGGAGGCTGGGGACGACAGCTACGAGCCACCACCCGCTGAGCAGGAGACTCGGACAGCTCACCGGGCCCTGCCCTTCACCAGGGGCGAGTACGTAGGTGAGTCCCCACCCAGACCTTGGGCGCTCGGCCTTCAGGGCAGCAGGGAGCGGGGGAGGGGGGGGGGGGCAGGCCAAGGTCGCAGCATGGTGGGCACCTCCCACTCTCACCACCTCCAAGTGGGTCATCTGATCACTCACAGGCACTGGAGCCCCTGCTGGTAAGTTTGCCCTTTGGGGAAGGGAGGGGGTATCCTCCCTAAACTGGGAATGTTGAAAACAGGCAAAAGATAAAACAAGCACATCCTGACGTGGTTCCCCACCCCACCTCAATTCCTAATAGTCCCCAGAGAAATCAACCCAAGATTAGTCCCTTCTTCTCTTCTGGCTTCCTGCGTACAAGGTTCTGGAATTTCTCTTGAGATGGCTGTATGGAACCAGGATGACCTTCAGGGATCCCAGTGTCTGCTAAGGCCCCTCCTTCCTCCATCCCTCCCACCGCAGCCCCACGCTGGCAGGCTGTACAGATACACTGAGTCTGGACAGTGGAGTTTTAATTGGGGGGAGGGGCAAGGGGAGGGGATAGGAGTGAAGCCCTCTAAGCCTGGAATTAGCCTTATTGCTTAAAAGGACGAGTCTTAGGTGTGGCCTCCAGGCCTGAGTGTAGCTTTTAATGCCCCCACGCCCCGCCCTCCCCCAAGAAGAAGTCTGTGTTCCATTCTAACAGGTGACTAAGTTCGGCAAGGTGAGGTGGGGAGTGTGTCCACGTGATCACCGTGAGGCCAGGAGCCGTACAGAGCGTCCCTACATGTACAGGGTTTAGTGTCCCTTATCCCTGAGGATAACTTCCTCCTTACAGGGTACCAGGTACTGCCCCTGCTTCGCGCCACATCTATTGAGGACCTACTATGTGCTGGGGCTATGCTAAGCAGCAAGCAAGACAGGCAGACTCCCCGGCTTTTCACAGTTTACAACTTAGTGCTTTCCAGTCATGGCCTACTTCACCTTCTTGATAATCACAAAGGAAGAAAGGGAGGCTCAGAGGAGTGAACTCACTGGGCCAAGGTTTATAAGTAGCGGAGCTGGGATGCAAGTCGGGCCTTTCAGCCTCCAAAGCCCATGCTCTTCACCACTCTGCTCCACACACCGCAACCAAATCTGTGACCTCGTTCAATCATCGCAACAACCCTGGGAAGGAAGGGGCTGCATCAGGCCTGTTTGACAGACCAAGAAACCGCTATTCAGGACGGTTAAGCGGCTCATTCCAGGTCATACTCTTCGAAGCCTGTCTTCTATGCTTTGCTCCTTCTGATGGGCTTAAATCTTATATTAAGAAATCTCAGTAAACTCCAAGAGCTGCCAATAAAACTACAAAAACTGACAGTCATAGGCATAGTAAAGTAGATGCCTTGGTGCCTGAACGCAGCTACGCCACCAGAAGGAGGCTTCCGAGGAAGCACCAAGTGTAAAGTTAACCACGTACCCTCAACGAGGCAGAAGCGCGGGCCGAGGGCTGGAGCAGGCGCCGGGAGGAGAGCAGAGTGGGCCAGGCAGAGGCAGGGGCAGCTGTACCAAGCTAGGGGCCGGCTGTAGCAGGAGGAAGGAGCAGGAAGCCAGGGTAAGCGCCTGGGCTGGTTCCGGGAAGGGGAACCCACCAGCTTACTCCTATGCGAAGATTTTCCTACAGTGTATCAGTCAGAATGTGTGCTCGCAGATCAACCGGGTAGACTCCCTGTTGCCTAAGCCCTCCACCACGTTATGCAGGTAAGGTTAGTTGTGTATATTAGGCATCGGCTCTGCCAGACACAGGGTTCCTCCTGCTTTGCTGCTTTCTCCCTAATCCCTACAATAACTCTCTGAGGTGGATAGCTCCGATCCTCATTTTAAAAATGAGGAATGTGAGTCCCAGAGAGGTTACATAATGAAGAAGCAGCCCAAAGGAGTGCCGCTGGTGGGTGGAGAGCAGGAGCCTGGACTCCTTCCCTGACACCTGGTGAGGACGGTCCTGGACCAGGGGGTACTGACGACTTCCCCATGATTCGAGGACATCATCAAGGGGAGGAACGTATAGGTTCACCCGCATAAGTAGTTGCAACCCTGAATACACCTTAGAAAAACCTGGGGAATTTTAAAACTTATAATACCCGGTCCCTCCCCAGAAGTTCAAACTGCATGTCTGGAGTGGGGCCTTGGCATTTTTTAAAGCTCCCAGGTGGTTCCTATGTGTAGGCAGGATTGAGAATCACTGCTCTTAAGGCTTCATGGAGCAAGGTGAACCACTGAGGAGTACCGCTCCCCCGAGACACCCCCCCCCACACACACACACAAGGTCACCATCCACTCTGTTTAGCAGAGTGTTTGGGCTGTCTGCTCTCCTGGGTCTGTGGGTCTCCATCAGTCCCTAGGAGGATGTTTTTGATGAGGACATTCTTCTGGTTTTTATAATGTAAGTCAATGGGCAGTTGAAATCTTTGCCTAACATGTCATTCTACTCTTTAAGGGAATGCCCCAGTTAATAATGTGTTGGCTACATAGATGCTGGGGGTTTTATACTTTCTAGATCTCGGTGGCTTCTGCCCAGGGAATGATCCAGAATCCGTTCATCTTATGCTTTGTTGTTCTTGTTGTTTTTCCTCTCAAAGACAATCGGTCAAGCCAGAGGCAGTCTCCGCCCTTCAGCAAGACCCTTCCCAGTAAACCCAACTGGCCTTCCGCAAAGGCGAGGCAGGCCGCCACTCTGCCAGCCCCGACTTCTCTGCACAAACCTCAAGTCCCACCCAGACCCAAAGAGCTCCTTGAGGATGAGGTAAAGTAACTCTGTCCAGAAGACTGCACAGACCCAGTGGAAGGCAGGATGTGGGCCGGATAGGGGGAGGGGCAGGACAGTGTGGCCTCAGGCGTGTCTTCCTTCCTCCAGGCCCTGCTCTCTGGCCGGCACTAGCCACCCTGCCTCCTCTAACTCTCCACTGTTATGCTGAAAGGATGTTTTCTTTAAAAATGACATATATGGTCTTATTTTAAGCACTTTCATTTACTACAGGCATATATATCCATACTGGAGCTGTGCCCCTCTAATTATTCCTTTGAGAAAGAGTCCCTCAGTTTCCTGCAGACCTCTTTCCTCCAAAATATATTTCCCTCTTTATTCCCCATTGCTCCTCTCCCTGTCCTGCCTCATTTTCTTTCCCCCACCTTCTTTTCTCTCTGATCCTCCACCCCCCTCCTCTAAAATGCAGAGGGGTGCAGTGGGACATACACTGGAGACCCCTAGTCTGTAGGAAGACCCTGCACAACCCGTGGAGGAGCTGACCCCTCACTTCCCTCGGCAGCTCTTGCTTCTCACTCCCTCTCCCTAGCCCCGGGTATCCAGGGACCATCTTTGCCGATTGTCCAGGACCCAACTCTCGGTTTATGTCATCAATCTCCCTTCTGCCAGCACCTAGATTTTCACGTCTTATTCCATATGGAATTGTTCCAATTTAAAAATGAACAGGTAAACCCATTCAGGCTATTGTAGGAATGACTGATAAAGCCTAATATGTTATGACTCCCAGATGTACTTGTATTTTAAATAAAGTCAAAGACAAGCCCTCAAACTTAGCCATTAGAACAACCCTACAAGTGTAACAGTCTGAGAAAGAAAATAACATTAAAGGCAACTCTTAACCATCACGACATAATCTTACTGCAGCTTCTCGAAGAAGTAACTTGTTTTTATAAATTTATTTATGTATATATTTATTTAGTTTTGGCTGCATTGGGTCTTTGTTGCTGAGCGCGGTCTCTCTCTAGTTGCGGACAGTGGGGCTACTCTTCGTTGCGGTGCACGGCTTCTCATTGCGGTGGCTCCTCTTGATGCAGAGCACGGGCTCTAGGCACACAGGCTGCAGTAGTTGTGGCACACGGGCTCAGTAGTTGTGGCTCATGGGCTCTAGAGCAGAGGCTCAGTAGTTGCGACACACGGCTTTAGCTGCTCCGCGGCATGTGGGATCTTCTGGACCAGGGCTCGAACCCATGTCCCCTGCATTGGCAGGCGGATTCTTAACCACTGCGCCACCAGGGAAGCCCCAGAAGTAACTTGTTTTTAAATGCCTGTAGATGGTAAAACCTACAGCTTATGAGCATGTTGTGAAATGACCTTCATTTCCACCTTAGAATAATTTGTAGCCCAAGAAGAGATGGAAAAGAGACTTTTAAATAAAATAGAGGCAGCACCCAAGCTCAAATTCCTGCTTTGACCCTTACTAGTTGTGTGACTTAGGCAAGTCAGATAAACTCTCTGAGTCTCAGCTTTTCCTCTCTTCAGGTTATTTTAAAGATTTAATAAAGGAATATATATATATATATATATATATATATATATATATATATATATAAAATCACTAAATACGGTGCCTCACACAAAGAAGGATTCCATGTATCATATATATATATTGGATTCCTTTCTACCATATTCTAGATTCTTTATAAAATCCAGTTTTCTAGTTTCTCCTGAAGACTAGGGCCTGTCAACACTTGGCCAGCCATGGCCTCAAAGCAGCTGAGCCTCATGGCAATACTCCAGCTCAGCTGTGAATCCCTGGCCCCTGTTTCCATTTGTCATCATCCCCATCACTCATACAAGACTTGCACACACTCTGACTCTGTACATGTCCCATTATTGTTCTATGCCTGCTCCTATAAGTATTTGAGTTTATGACCCCCTCTCTAGAGACAGTTTAAGTCAGGAAGTCAGCAGACTGAGAATGAGTATAGTTTGTCAATCCTCAGTCTGTCTGTCAGTCTGAGAGGGGATGCTGCCCTTTCAGGGTGAGAACAGGGTGGCCGGGAGAATCTGAGTATGGGACACGGTAGGAGACCATCTGTTAGGGTCTCACCATGAATTCTTTTGGCATTCGGCAAATCCATATGAAGATATCAATTCAGACACAGAATACAAATGAAGACTGTGGGTTATGTGAAGCTCTCCATTTCTGTGACTAACTGGAGGTGGACCCCAGTGGGGAGAGGCCAAGCTTTGCTAATAGCAGCCTTGTGGAGGTGGCTCAGGCAAGTCTGAACCAGTGGGAAAAGGAGAAGTCTGGAGGAGGCACATTCTGGAATGGGCAGATGGACAGTCAAGATGAGAAAGAGGTTTAAAAAAGAAAAAAGAAGCCAACATTAAGATCTGGCTGAGCCATTAGACAGGAAAAGAAGTCAAACAGAAGCATAAATGAAAACGTTTAGCTCTACCATACAGGTTACAGGCATAATATGGGGGTACAGGCTGACCAGAGAGTTGGCAGTGGGAGGAAGGAGCATCTGTGCTATAACAACGAGAGCGGCTAACACTTGACCAGTGCTGTGTGTCGGTGGTGTTCTGAGCACTCTGTATGTATTATCTCATTACATCCTCACAGCAACCCTAGGAAGTGCGTGCTATTATCACCCCCATTACAGATGAGGAAATGGTACAGATGAGGTGCAAAGGGGTTGAAGAACTTGTCCAAGGTCACAGAGGTAAATGATAGAGCCAGCATTGGAAATCAGATGATTACACACTAGATCGCAGGTGCCAAAGAGCTATCCTGTGCCACCTCTCCAGTATCCACTGAGAAGAGACCAGCTCTTCATTCAACACAAATGTGCCAGGGCTTCATTGGTGCCCAAAGCAGACCCAGTACCTGTCCTTGCAGGGCATCAGTTTTGTGCTTTTATGTGACCTTGGATAGATTACTCAACTGCTCTCAAATTCCTCACCTGTAAAATGAGGATAAGTACACCTAACTTAATAGTGGGTATCATCGAAAGAATTCAGTAAAATAATGTATGTAAAGCTATTAAATGTTCACATGAGTTGTATTAAGCAAGAAACTCATGTGGGCATTTAATAGCTCATCTTAACGACTCCTGACATGCAATGGGGTGAAGGGCAATGGGAAAGTGAAAATAAGATGAATCCGTGGTGCTCCTATTTTTCACATTTAAAGTTTGGGGGAAGGCAAACATGTAAATACCTACAGCAGGTGTCTTAATACTGAACATCTAAACACTGGAGTTGATCTAAGATGATTTTTTAAAATAATCATCTATATTTTAATCATGCCATTGTAAAAGCTGAGGAAGGATTCTAATAGCATGTAGGTTGTGGCAGTAGAACAATCTGCCTGGCTTCACAAGACCAATTATTCATGTAACTACAGCCAGTTTTTTGTGATGTGAACGTGGGATAATGGGGTTTATATCGAAACACTGCAGCACCGTGAAGATGAACTTGTTAGGACACAGATTATGATGGTTCTTGATCGTCTGCTTGTTTTGGCAGGTAACAGCTGTAGTATAGTATTACAGCATAGTACTAGTGGCACCTGCCTTTCTGGGTTATTACAAGGAGTAAGTGAGATTACACACGTAAAGTACTCAGAAGAGCACCTGGCAATAAGCGCTCAATACATGTTTGGTTTTTGTTTCTCCCAGTCCCCATGTTGGCAACCAACCAAGGCAGGTTGTAAAAACCACTTCTGAGATCTGGTTACTTTATTTACCTCTTATAAAATCACTCCCTCCCTATATTTATGGTCAATCGATTATTGACAAAGGTGCCAAGACAATTCAACGGGAAAAATTCGTTTTTTAAACAAACAGTGCTAAGATAACTGTATATACACATGCAAAAGAATGAAATTGTACTCCAATCTCACACCATATATAAAAAGTTAAATAAAACTGGATCATAGGTCTAAGTGTAAGAGCTAAAACTATAAAACTCTTGGAAGAAAACATAAGTATAAATCTTTTTTTATTTTAAAATTTTATTTTATTTATTTATTTTTGGCTACATTAGGTCTTCGTTGCTGCACGCGGCCTTTCTCTAGTTGCGGAGAGCGGGGGCTACTCTTCGTTGCGGTGCGCGGGTTTCTCATTGTGGTGGCTTCTCTTGTTGTGGAGCGTGGGTTCTAGGCACGCAGGCTTCAGTAGTTGTGGCACACAGGCTCAGCAGCTGCGGCTCACAGGCTCTAGAGCGCAGGCTCAGCAGTTGTGGCGCATGGGCTTAGTTGCTCCGCGGCATGCGGGATCTTCCCGGACCAGAGGCTCCAACCCGTGTCCTCTGCATTGGCAAGCAGATTCTTAACCACTGCGCCACCAGGGAAGCCCAGGTATAAACTTTTATGACCTTGGGATAGGCAATGGTTTCTTAGATACAATACCAAAAGCACAAACAACAAAAGAGAAAAGTAGATAAAAGTGACTTTAAAATGTAAAACGTTTGTGCTGCAAATGATACCATAAAGAAAGTAAAAAGACAATGTGTAGAATGCGAGAATTTTTTTGCAAATTATATAACTGATAAGAGATTTAAATCTAGAACATTTAAATAACTCATAATCCAAGAATAAAAAAGACAAACAACCCAATTAAAAGTTGGCAAAGGGGTTGAACAGACTTTTCTCTGAAGAAGATATACAAATGGCCAATAAGCAGACGAAAAGATGCTTGACATCATTAAGGGAAATGCAAATCAAAATCACAATTAGATACCACTTCACACCTACAAGGATGCTTACAATAAAAAAGACAGACAATAACAAGTATTAGTGAATATGTGGAGAGATTGGAACCCTCATACATTGCCAGTGGGAATGGAAAAATTGCACAGCCACTTTGGAAAACAATTTAACAGTTCCTCAAACTATTAAATATAGAGCTACAATATGACCCAGCAATTCCACCACTAGGTATATTCTCAAGAAAAATGTCCATCTACACAAAACTTGTACATGAATGTTCACAGCAATGTTATTCATAATAGCCAATAAAGTAGAAACAACCCAAATGTCCATCAACTGATGAATGGATAAGTAAAATGTGGTATAGTCATACAATGGAATATAATTTGTCCATAAAAGGGAATGAAGTACTAAAACGTGGCTAAACCTTGAAATTACTATGCTAAGTGAAAGAAGTCATGAAAGACTGTGTATTGAAATATTGTATGATTCCATTTATATAAAATGTCCAGAATGGGCAAATCTTAAAGATAGAAAGAAGGTTGGTAGTTGACTAGGTCAGGGGAGGGGATGGATGGGAGTGACTAATGGGTGCAGGGGTCCTCTTGGGGGTGATGGAAATGTTCTAAAGCTAGATTGCAGTGATGGTTGCACACTCTGTTAATATACTACAAATCACCAAACCACTTTACATAGGGGAATTTAATGGTATATGGATTATATCTCAGAAGATTTTTTTAAATATCACTGCTTCTTATGCAGTAAACTCTGAATATACAGCATTTCTGTATTTCTTTTAGGCTGATTATGTGGTCCCTGTGGAAGATGAAGATGAAAACTATATTCATCCCACAGAAGACAGTTCACTCCCATCTGAAAAAGGCAAGAGTTTGTAGTTTTAAGCACCTGAAAACTTCTGCAGTTGATAGAGGCATACAAGACCATTTGGTAGTGAGCTCTGAGGGGCTCAGAAATGACAGTGCCCAGGCCTCTCTCCTCTGTGGCCGTAGCATTTGCCTTCTTTGGCTAGTGGAACAGAGAGTATAGTGAGCAACCCATCTCTGTGTTTTATAGCCTTTACCCTTCTTTCTCCATTCTCTTCCATGATTTAATACTCTCTTCTCAAGGTATAAAAGCACCTAAGTTCTTCTCTTTAGCTCCTCACTTAGAACGGATTTCTTATAAAGCCTAATACTCACAAAGTCACGAGCCACCATGTTGACCTTACAAATATTGCACCAGGAACAGTTTCTGCAGAGGACTGAAAAAATGAAAGAGTAAAATATGCTCTATGTTCTAATTCTTTAAAATTGAGTGCTATCTCAGGCCCATGAGAAACATTTCATTTGTAAATCCTTCACGAAATAACAAACGCAGTTACAAACAAATTATCTTCAAAAGCCCGTGCCACATAGCCTCAGATGAGGTGTGGAGCAGTGTATGATTACTCTGGATATAGTCGCTATGGAAAATATAATCCTGTATAAACACTGCCTCTTCAAGTAACATTACTCATCTAATAAACTTGACTCCAAAGTAGCAATACTCGGTTTTTACACTGCCATCACGTCGCAGCCCTCTCCCACGCCCTAAATATCACCGACAGCTTCTAGACCCACCAGAATTTCTGAATCCACCCATCACCATGAAACAATAAATACAAATTAAATGCTCCCACCTCCACCCCCCATAAACCTACAAAATCCAAGAGGAATGATATGTGCTATGTGTGTTACGTGTGGCAGGGAAGGTGGGGCTATTAATCTGGCCCCTCCATTGTTAGTTCAATGCACGTCTCCTGGTAAAAAAACAAACTCTTTCATCTCCTAGACACCCAGTTTGGCAAATGAAATTCCAAGCCAGTATTCACTTTAATTATTAATATATTCATTCTAAAACTGTTTTTTTCTTCTGAGAAGGCTTCTTTTAATGGCTTGTGGGCTTACTAATTGTGTCTCCCATTCTTTGCAGATTCTCTGGTCTGACCCCTCATTTCCACAATGCATTTTTCCATAAGTGTGAATCTCCCTCAGTAGACTATCTACTATATATGTATATGTGTGTGTGTAGACTATCTACTATATATGTATGTGTGTGTGTGTGTGTGTGTGTATATATATATATATATATATATATATATATATATATATATATAATATAGGTGTGATTTTGTGTTTCAGCTCCCATGGTGAATAGATCAACCAAGCCAAATAACTCCTCAAAGCCAGCCTCACCTCCAGGGACAGCTTCAGGTAGAGTGTACACATGATTTGGTGGGTTTTTTTCTGTTTTTTTTTATCGTGAAATGATTACATTTGGGGGTTTCATTTTTAATCTGTTCTAAATAAAACAAACAACTCAGAGCAAATATTAAGAAATAATCCCTTGTATTTCCAAATGTCCTAATAAATGGTAACAGAGGCCTTCTCCTCAGGCTCACCCACCGTCTGGGGGCACCTATGTGAGGGGACCCTCGCCCCCATGCCCCTGTGCCTCTATCAGACAAGTCCTTTTTTTCATCCTACCTCTCTGGGCACTTGGCTGGCTTGCCCTCCCTCCCTCCCCTGACTGAGGACGCCTGCACCGTTCAGCCTCAGCCCTCTGCTCTTCCTTCGGAACGTCGTGCAGTTAAGAGCTTGGGTTACGGGCCAGGCATCCCAGTGCTCCCCATTATCAACTGTATCACTTTGGGTCTGTACTTCACCTCTCCAAGCATCACATTTTCTCATCGGTAAATGGAGATGATAGCCCGTGCCCTGAGACAGGAGAATTCTGAAATTGTGAACGGGAAATTCTTAATGCAGTGCCTGGCACACAGTAGGTGCTCGGTAGAGTAGTATTTTTCACTTCTTTCCGGTTTATCCATTCTTCTGGCTTCACTTCTCTGGTCTAAGCTGATAACTCTCTGGTGTCCAACCTTGACCTTTCTTCCCTTCTGAACACTTTGACCTTCCCACTACCTCAAGCTCAGTGCATCCATCACCCTTACTCTTCGGGCATCCTTATTCATCTTTACACATCAGCCTCCAGGCTCCATGTCTCAGAGTGCCCATGTTCTGTCCCCATTCTGCTTTGCTTTTTCCTGAATTTGCTGTTCTATTTTAGTTGCCACCACCTGAGCCAGGCTTTCTTTACTTTATCACTTCATACCTTCTGTCTTACAGAGTCCACTAGCCATAATCTTGCCTCTAGGCTCTCTCCTCAGTCACTGAGATGAGCTTCTGACCCCCTCCAAATGTTGCTAGCTTCATTCCATTACAAAGTTAGTTTTTACCATGTCATCCCTACCCAAACCATGAACACTCAGTGGTTCCTAGATGTCTCCTGTAGGGTTTGGCAGCCCCCAGACTGAGGCCCACAGTACTGAGTGGCGCCCATACCCCAACCCTTTTACAGCACAGAGAGGTGCAGGAGCTTCCTCAACAGCATTCTCTCCTTCTCCTCTCCCCCACCCTGTACCAAACACACACACACACACACACACACACACACACACACACACACACGCATGCACGCACGCACGCACACACACACACACATTCCCTTCTGTCCCAGACCTGAAGGCTGAACACAGAGACTGGGAGACTGACCTCTGCTTTCAGGGACGTGATCCTTGAGAGAAAATGAAAGAAGAGTATTTTTAAAAATCTTTTCCTAGACTCATTTCCTGTGCAATTGCTCACCCTCTTCACAAGTTCTTATTTTTCCTCCCCCTCGGAATCCACAGGCTCTTTATACTTGGGGACTAGAGGTCAGAGGCATCTTATCCAGCTCATCTTAATTTCTGGGAACAAATGTCAACACACCAACCTAAAACGTCACGGCGAGGTCGCTTTGGTCCCAACTGAAACGGAGACTCCTGACACGTGATAACTCAGAAGGGCTGTTATTACTGGAACAGAGAACCTTTCACTGAAACAGATAAATGAAGGCTTAAACCCTCCTTTAGAGTAATAGTTTAATACTCTCTGGTGCTTACATCTTAAAATGCTCTTCTTGCCTTACACAGATCTCTCCTTCCTAAAACACACCCAATACTCCAATCAGCCTGTCTTTCCCATAAGACTCTCAGCTCCATGTCTTGCTCATAGCTGTGTTTCCAAGGCCTAGACAGGACCTGGCTCAGAGTAGGTGCTGAAATGGTAGATGGGTCAGTTGGTTGAGAGAGCGATTGAGTACCCCAACTCTGGCTGTCTTTAAGGAATCACATGGCCCCATCATGAAGGCATTAGCCCACTGGATTTTTTATTCATTCGTTTTTATATTAACCTAGTATAGCTATATTTTATCACTAGAGGCATCAGATGAAGAAATCAAACCTGAACAAGAAAATAATTTCCTGGTTAAATGATTATTGGATATAGACAGGAGGAAGTTCAGGAGGAGGAAGGAAGTGAGATAACTGATAACTTGAGCGGGGGGTGGGGGGGGGTGGGGGGGGGCGGGGGCGGGGTGTGGGTAGGGAACAAACCTGCGCAGTTAGAGCGAGTTTCTGAGTGTGCAAACAGTACAGTTTTCAGAGATGATTTTTATAAAAGGAATAATCAGACTACTTGCCTGTGTCTTTAAGTAACAGATCATTGTCTTTAAAGGCTTCAGAAAGTTCCCTGATAGGCATCATGAAAGTGCTAAGGTTTCAGGGTTTCTGTTAAAGTCCCATGCCACGACACTTGCCTCTGGTTAATGTTGCTTTTGGCTCTTTGATGGCTAATAAGGTGCTGGCCGCAGATTACATAGCGAATTAGGTGCAGAGGTAGGCTCTCCCTCTCCTTCACGTTCCATACTGGGAAGTACAGTAGCAGGAGTTAGCACAGACTCCAAAGCCAGAGGGTCCAAGTCTTCACTCACTAGGTGCCAGACTTTGAGCAAGCTAAGTAATCCCTCTGTTTCTTAGTTTCCTCTCCTAAAAAAAATGAAGGGGAAAATGGCACCTATCCCTAGGGGTATTGTGAGAATTACGAGTAAAAAGACACGAATCACACTCATAAAATGATAGCTCTCTGTGATTTATTATTGTTATTGCTCAGAATCCCTTGTTCAACCTGCCTTGATTCATGACCAGTCTGGCACATCACCCGGTACACACCTCAGAGAAGTGTTTCTTCCTTTCCATATAAAGTTTTACTCTAAATTTCGGGGGTTTTCAACCTCAGTACAGTTGGTGTTTGGGGCTAGGTGATTTTTGTTGGAGCTGTCCTGTGCATCACAGGCTGTTTAGCAGCATCCCTGACCTCTGTCCACTAGATGCCACTAGCACCCCCTTCCCCAGCAGTGATAGGCAAAGATTTCTCCAGTCATTGCAGAAAGTCTCTGGGGGAGGGGGACAAAATCACTCCCAGTCAAGAAGCACTGGTCTAAACAAACTGAAAGACTGAAGTCCATTGCGACTTGTCTCTAAATGAGCATTTAGAAGAAGGCAGCGCAACCTCTGGCTAATTTGTAGCTTTTGTCAGAAAAGGGTAGACAGAGCATGTATTTCTGAGCTTGCTCTAAGTAAACAGCATTTTTAAAGTATTCTATCTCTTTATTTCTTAAATTAGGGGAGGAGTTTAGGAATTTACAATGCCCTGCTAATATGCAAGCAGAATTTTACCCGTAGCCCAAATTATTCTTAAGTTGTTAAATTAAATCTCTTTTATGTATTTTGTAAGAGTTCATATAGTACCTGAGAGTAAGGGATGCTTCGGCTAGTATGCAAGCCCCACTAATGATAATAGGGTGTCTATAACAGCTAAAAGAGAGTTAAATCCCAAGGGCTTACAATGCCAACACTGAGATCATTAAGAATAAGGAAACCTACCACCACTGTATGCAAAACTGAAAAGAGGATGATGTATAAAATATACGTGGTAGAAGGAAAAACGAAGGGTAAATTGTTTTCCAAGTTAAGAAACTTCAGTAAGCACCAGCTTGTGCAAGGCCTGTGCTGTTAAATCAAACCTTAACATAACTTTTTGCTCCCTATGATTTAAACAAAGATGATTTTTCTCTTTTATTAATATGCTTTTGGACACATCTCCCTCTATTGTATCCCCAGTTTCTCCCTTGGAGCTTTCCAACCAAGAATTCAGCTTGGCCAGGAAGCAGGGATCCTGGCAATGAGAAGGGTACAGTGTTGTCCTACCCCAGCCATGCCCCGGGGTCTGACTTCAGCCAGGGCGGTAGAGAGGGTCACTGGCCTACGAGGAGTAACTCTCCATCCTCCCGTGGGCATTCACAAAAGCAGCCCTCTGTTTCACTAACCTTTCCCCACATAAGGGAGAAGCAGCAAGTGAATCTGACATGCCAAATCATGCCCCAGAGTAACATTATGAGATATTGGCTAGAGAGGACACTGCCTGCCTAGGCTTTCAACTTGAATGGCCTTGGTTTCCAACCCTGGCCCTGCCCGTTAACCCCTCTGAGCCTCTGTTTGCTCCCCTTGATGTTATGTGAGGCTTAGAAGTGGCACATGTGAAGTACCTGGCACAGTGCCCGGCACCTAGAGATACTGCCGTGGTAGATAACAAGATGAGAAAATGAAAATGGCAATAATCATATTTACTGAGATCCTTTATGAGCTATAACTTATGTATCATAAAACTCACTCATTTTACACGTATAATTCAATGTTTTTTGTAAATCATTACATTTATAGAGTTTTGTAACCAGCACTACAATCCAGTTTTAGAAACTTTCTGTGCCTACCCCAACTCCAAAAGAGCCATTATGCTCATTTGTGGTCAATGCTGTTCCCATCCTCAGCCCTGGGTAACCCTGATCTGCTTTCTGTTGCTATAGAGTTGCCTTTTCCAAACATTCATATAGATGGAGTCATATAACATACAGTCTTTTCCATCTCACTCCTTTCACTTAGCATAACATTTTTGACCCTCAAAACTTTCAGTCCCTTTCCAGCAATATTATTTTATATTCGGCTAATTCTTTACATGTTCAAAGTTACCTTATTACCTAACCACAGTAACTCTGTGTTAGATAAAGTAGCTAGTGGCATCCCCATCTCACAGAGGGGGAAACTGAAGCACAGTGGCTCGTAAGAGGTCACACAGCCAGTTTGGTGGCAGAGAAATAACTGGAACCCTGTCTTCCTGATGCAAAACCAGAGCTTATACTGGACTCCACCACCACAGAGGACAGCCAGCATGCCCCTCCCTCTCCTCTGATTGCAGAAGTTATTTACGAGGAGGGAAGGGGAAAGGAAGACGTTGGCCAACTGTTTGCAGATATGAAGGAAAGGGAAGCTTAGTAAAGAAGCCAGGCAGTAGATATGACAACAATAACATGCTCAGGCCAAGCGAACCCTTGGTGAAAAGAGAGGGGACCCCTGGGAGGAAATTCTGACTTAGACCTTCTTTCTGCTTCCTTATTTTTCAGACGAGGGAATTTTTTTCTCTTCCCCAAAACTTTCTATCAACATCTATGAGTAGCCAAGTGTATTTTCACAATGTGAATCTTAAGTATTGAGAATGTGAAGAACAATATCAACTTGATACCCTTGCTAGTAAAACACAGTTAGATTCATACTACTACACATTCAGATGACATTTCAGTTTATTGTCGGAGGAAATGTTAAAAATTCCATATGGGGCTTCCCTGGTGGCGCAGTGGTTGAGAGTCCGCCTGCCGATGCAGGGGACACGGGTTCGTGCCCCGGTCCGGGAAGATCCCACATGCCGCGGAGCGGCTGGGCCCGTGAGCCATGGCCGCTGAGCCTGCGCGTCCGGAGCCTGTGCTCCGCAACGGGAGAGGCCGCGACAGTGAGAGGCCCGCGTACCGCAAAAAAAAAAAAAAATTCCATATGTAGTCTCTTTCTCAAAATGTTTTTAAAAATCCCATCCGGGTCAGCTTACATCTAAGTAAGGGTTACATGGGAGGGGCCGTTCCTTCACCAGATGCCACTGGTGAGTGCTTATGGAAATTAGCCCTATGTAAGGACTATGTGTAGAAAGAGTAAATGGGCTCTGAGTGAGAGCCTGAAGGCCTCTCTCTAGTCAAGTACATGAGAATGACTTTATGATCTCTTGTGTTTAGTACTTTTCGAGGACTTTTTTCCCTTTTTTGTGTTTGGAATGGGTGGTCCTGTCAGATGAGGTAGCATGGGGGTGCATGTGTCTTCTCTTGTTATAAATTCTGAGAGGGCAGAAGCCTATGTCTACTTCTTCAGCTCTTCCACAGCCCCTAACACAGTGCCTCCAAGGGCTTTACACATACCAGGTTCTCAATAATTCTTGGTAATAGATTATTACCTCAGTGTTTACTTATGTGTGCTTTATCTTGCAAACTCAAATACATACTGTAGGCAAGTCCAACCTATATGTACAGAGTATCCCCTTTAAGTCCATTAGGAATTGTGGACTTATAAATGTAGTAAGTTCTTAATTAAAACATTTATTCAGTTCAATTTAATTCAGTAGAGAGCCTTTATCTCACTGAGCAGTAATGTCCAGGCAGGCGGTATCAACCTGAGAGGAGGCAGCTGGGACGTGCTAAGGGGAGCTGGCTTAGCTCTGGTCTCTCCGCATCCAGGCCTGCTGCCTATCTCAGCAGTGAATCTCTGCCTGTCTCTCACCTTCTTCCCTCATAACGATGCTCTGGCTTCTATCTTCAGGTAGAGGGAGGGGAAATGGGCGCGGGGGACAAGGCCCTCTGGGTCCCTTCTGTGACTTCAGAAGATGAGATTTGGGTAATAGCTTGCTGCTTCTCTCCATTTGTTTATTTCTGCAATGAGCAAAGGCCCTAAGAACTCAGAGATGAATGAATGAATGAGTGTTCTCCAAATGTGAGGTTAGGTTTGTGTACTGTGTAAATGTGGTTAGGAATGAGCAGTGTCTATAGGTGTGATCAGGAGTGGTGGGTCTGTGCCCCTCTGTCTCTAGGCACTGCTGTTGCACACATTTGTGCAGTGCATATAGATACAAGTGTGAGAGCTCTTAGCTCCCTTCCATAGGAACCCTTGTGAGCTCTTATTGAGCCCACAGAATCAGGGGCTCTGAACTTGTCCCATGGGGGAAATGAGAAGGTCATTTAGCAATGTTTAGATGGAGTTCCTAATTAACATCCTAGTTCTGAGCTTATAAATTGGCATTTATAAAATGTTTCATCACCTTTGCCTATAGGTTTTCCCCCAAAACTTCAATGTAACTACTTATATATGCTTAGCTGAAAGTAAGAAAAAATGTGCATGTATTTCTGAGCCTGCCAGCAAGGCCAGCTCACTGTGACCATCAGCCCTCAGTTCAGGGCTAGAGACTGACCTGTGTATATGTCTGCGCAGGTCGAAAGAGCGGGGCCTGGGACTCTAAGTCAACCTCTTCACCTGCTGCACCATCCCCACTGCCCAGGGCTGGGTAAGTTCCTGTTGCAGAGAAGCAACTCTGTGAATTCAGTGTATGGTCTCCATCACTGCTGTGAGCAGAGCTGCCTGGAATCCACATAGGAGTCCTGCCTGAGAATCTGGGGGCCAGAGGGGGTGTTTTTCTGCTGTTTCCATTCAGAAGAGCATACCTGCCCAAGCTCATATGCAGGTGCACCTAACATTACAATAGGTGTGTTCCTGAAGAGTGTGGAAATGAAACCCTATTGCCCTGGTATTCTCCACACCCATGCATGCTTCAAGTTGGACTAGGGGTGTCCCTGCTGACATCAAAAACTAGTAGTCTTTCCTCCCATAAACTTCTAGCTAAATCTTGAGCTCATTGACTTGTGTTCCGCAAGACACAAGCTCCAGCACCTGAATAATTTTAAGACCCACTACTTTCTACTCCCCGGTTTCTCTTCCAAGTAGTTAGTGATCTGCAAACCAATGTGTACACAGAGCAGCATGCACTGGGTGTTCAATCAAAGCAACACTGCCAAGGCTCCTTTCAAAAGGGAGATGAGAGAGGCATTCTTTCTCATTGAACTTAGAAGAGCTTTGTAAGATATTGGGTGAATGTAACGTATTAACATTACAAACAGTGACCCCATAATTTCATATTGGCTCAATAGGTTATTTTAAAAGCACATTTAAATCTGTCCAAAGCAAGCCTGCGTGGTTATAGCCTTAATTCTGCCTCTGAGTAAAGCAAAGAAATTCTCCATTTCAGGGGTTTATTAAACAAAACTCTGCACACTTCTCTCTTGGCTTAGGTTTATCACTTCAGGCAAGTTACTTAGTCTCCTAATCTCTAAAATGTAATAAAAACACCCTTTTAAAAAGGACAGTGTGAGGTTTAAAAAATATGTGAAGAGCCTAACCCAGTGCCAGGCGTCTTAGAGGCACCTGGGAATTGTTAGTATTCTTCCCCCAATCTTCCAGCTCTCAGCCAAAACAAAGTGAGAGATAGAGAGAAAGCCAGTATTCAAAATAAACACAGAAGAGAATTATAAAGCCTTAGCGATATTAGAGTCCAATCTCTACTGAACTAAGACAAACGTTAGGTCAGGCAAGCACCTTCAGGACCAGAGATCAGAGTGGGTTTCAGACTTGTGTTGTGCTGGTCTTGGGTTTATCTGTTTGGAATGAAATTCTAGGCAGACGTCTAGCAGAGAAGAGTCACCTGAAGCAGGAGGAACATTGGCTTGGGGAGGTGCTGGCTACAAATGTACCTGCTTGGCCACCCTCATGTCTCCACCCTCCTTCCCAAGACAGTAGCCCTGGGGTGCTGTTGGGGGAAGGGAAGGCTCTACATACACACTTTGCAAACGCTGATTCTGGTCCTCATTTTACAGATGAAGAAACTCAAGTTCAGACTGGCCCTCACAGCTGAGAGAAACAGGCCTGAGGTCTCAGAGTAATCAGTAGCAGAACTGGAACAAGAGCTCAGTTATCCTGATTCCCTGGCAACTGGTCCTCCTGTTTATCCCCATTAACCCCTTTGCCATCTGTCAGCAGACCCTATCTGAGGCTATGAAGGATCATGGCTAAATCCTGCTTTCATCCCTCTCTTCCCTTCAAGGATAGTCTTCCTACACACCTGTATCACTTTCACTATTCTAGTTTAAATTTGAGAGTAAAATCAGCTCCTCTTTATCTTTGTTGTGTTTTAACAAAGCCAATCTCTTTTCATCCCCCAGGAAAAAAACAGCTATGCCACTGAAGACGGTGAGTTAATTCTGCTTTTAAATGTGCTTCATGTTTCCCGCAATGTTTATTCTTGTCCACTTATTTAAAGTTGACGATGCTTCCCGCTAAGGTGAACACAGCAATCATGTTGCTGCCCAGACAGTCCAAGAGAAACTTGGAATCCTCACTTGGGTAGGGAAGATGCTGCATGGGAGGGTCACATCCTCCCTGAACCCGGTGGCTTCACTGAATATGAACGGCCGATCAGCGGTCAGGCTCCCTGCGTCCCAAGACCTCTGTCTTCCCCTGTGTCTGCTTCCCACCCGCTGGCCTGGGAACTCATGACTGACAACTGCATATCAGGCACAAAGGCCTGAGTACACTCAACTTCTGGGCAGAACGTGGGGAACCTGGGCCAGCCCACTATTCGAGGAAGCCCACCTTGACCTGGTATCTATACTGTAGCCTGACATTTACAGTCCCTTACAAACACCAAGACGGTGGGGCCCTGAGACCAAAGCCGGATGCCAGATTTCCACTGCATAAGTGCTACTGCCCAGCAGCCGCTGGGGGTCGTGGTATCCACCAACCCTGCTGACAGAGTGGGGAGGCCAGGATGACACTGCTCCTTCCCTGACACACTTCCAGTCCATTGTCACTTAATGCAAAAGTGGGCCGGGGGACTGTGTGTTTTTAATTGTTGGTCTTGTGACTGAAAGAAAAGCTATGCATCAAAGAAATGTTCTCCCCCAGTATTTATTTTAATAATATTGCTTTGACTTTTGTTTCCACATACCACTGTATTGAAGATCCTTGCCTTTCTTTTTTTTTAAAATAGACTCCAGTTGTCTGTCAACAGAATGCCTCAAGTGTTTGTGAAGGTAAGCCTATGTTACCTTGACAGATGAGCATGTCCTCTGAAAGTTATTTTGATTAAGGATTTGTATACAAATGTATTTCTAAATTTCTTTAATTATTCATAAGGCAACTGTGAACATAAAACTCAATTTTCTAAACAGAACAGTCTTTACTTTGCCATGAGTAGTGAGTAGCAAAGCTGATCAGGACCTGCACTTGCCAGGCTGCACCTTTGGGGCAGGCCACAGTCTACGTGCCCAAAACCTGCCTGTTTGTAGACAGATATGACTTGCCAGAAACAGTGCCACAGTGTTACATAGGTGTGAAGACTTATTTAGAGCCAGTCACGTGTCTTAGAATTAATGGCTAAGGCAATGAATTTTTAAAAACCTGTTTGTTCGAACAAGTTCTTGTGCTAAGTTTTCAAAATAATGTTTCCTGAGTTCAAACATCTATCTTAGTACATCGTCAATGCTTCCCTTCCTTTGTTTTATCATAACCTAAAACCCTTATGTATACTTTTTATTAGAACTTTCCCATTAAAAAAATATTTGTATTTGAAAAATACTGGGGGAAAAAAACAGAAAGAAGAGTCATCCATAATCTCAACACTTAAAACACTATATAGAAATTAAAATCCTGCACCCGTCTAATTCCAATCTTGAAGGTACCCAATGTTAAAAGCTCACCATTTCCTGAGTTAATGTGGGCACGCCTGGTCTCACAATGGACGGTAGACATCTTCTGAATGTGCATTACAACTCACCTGTCTGCTTTGACTGCTCTGTTGAGTTTTTTACATCATTTCCCACATCTTTCTCCCAGGCTGTTCCTGAGGTATCGCTCCCTTCCTGTGCCTTGCTTTCTTCTGCCTTTCCTGATGCTTTTGCCTTGCTGTCCTTCCATTCCTTACAGTCTTCCATGCCTGCTGAGCAGGGAGCTTGGAGTGATAATGGAGCATTAGGGTGAGCCTCTGTAGGAAGTAAGTACAACCCTGTGCAAACTTCATGGCTTCAGAAGCTTCTGAAAACCATCAGAGAACAGGCTTTTGGCATGTCCCATGCGGCTCGGGTGTCCTCATTCCCAAAGGGCTCCCAGTGCAGGAGCGTGGTCTCTCATTTCAAGAGTAGAGGCAATGGCCATCCAAACCCAAAGCGGGTGAGCGGCCTCTTCTGACCTAGGAAGGAAGCCTCCTGGAGGACGGGGGCAAAAGCAGGGGTGGTCAAAGCTCATCAGGCCGTGGGGAACCAAAGTGTTCATTGTTTCTCCTGAAATGACCATGTTGTAAAGTCATGAACAAAACATCTCACGTGGCACCTCGAAGTAACTTGCCACAAACTTGAAACAATCTTCAGAGATTCAAAGCTTCTGAATTTCTCTGCACCTCAAGAAACCCTGAAGTCTATCATCATTTATTTGAGTCTTTGAGTTCTTACTGCTTTTATTTATTTTGGGATCCTGTAGTGGGAGATCAGTAGTTCTCAAACTTTCTTCCATGCAGGAGACAGACCTTTGCACATACCCAGACTTTAACACACCCTAGACGAAATTCGAGGGAGAATAAAGCATTACAATAATTTATAATCACTTTTATTAGTGGTTCAGCAATAAATGTTCTTCACCATAAACTTCTTAGATTTCAGGTTATGCACATTTCCCTGTGAACTAATTATAACTCCACCCCTTCCTCTCTCACTCAGGAAAAGAGTGAAATGCAAGTGAGATTTAACGTTATTATAGGGATAACCTTGAATTTGCTCAATTCAATTTTCAAAAAAGTAGATCATTCTCAAACGCTGATATTTTGCCTCTTATCAGTAAGAAATTACTTATACCATGTCTTATGACTAATGAAGACACACCAGGGTGTTGTAACACCTATGTGGAGGCCACATAGGAATCAGGGGTGGCTAAAGCTTGCCCATCTTCTGGCTTTTACTTGTAATCACACACCTAAAGGTCCAGATTCCACAGGTTCAGTCCCCATGTATTTGTACATTGCCAAGAGGTGAATGCAGAGGTGGTAAAGTGTGCTTGTAACACCGCTGAGTAGGAGTCCTGGTCTTAATAGCTCAGACACACCACCACACTGACAGGTGCACAAAGGGATGACATCCTGGTGAAAGACATGCTCATGGGAAGACATGTGACCAAATCTGGTTCCTCTTGGTTGATGTTTCTGGGTTTGGGCATGGGGACAGACATTTCACCCTAATCCTACTATGATAATTTTCTTAATGCAGAAAAACCTATACCTGCTGAACGCCACCGAGGGTCTAGTCACAGACAAGAAAATATGCAGTCACAAGTTTTTCCTCCTCCTCCCCAGAAGTAAGAATTCTTTCCTTTAAAACTAAGTTTTCTTGGGGCTTCCCTGGCAGTCCAGTGGTTAGGACTCCACGTTTCCATTACAGGGACCACGGGTTCAATCCCTGGTCGGGGAACTAAGATCCCACATGCCGCGCGGTGTGGCCAAAAAAGTTAAAGTTTCCTTAACACCTGCATTGTTATACTGTACAGAAACACTGGCTTGTTGTGATGGGTAAAGATTTAATATTTCATTGCTTCGCAATTAAATTTTAAAAGGTGTTAAGTAGGTAACAACTTTTAAAAAACTGCTTAGAATTACAGAGACTGAACTAATATTTGGGTTAATTATTGGACTTCACTAAAAAATAACACTAGTCAAGTCTCCTCTTTTTATAAAATTAAAGGGAACAATTTTACTTATCCTGAAGGTTTTGGTGCCTCTCCTATCTTTAGATATGTTTTATTGGCCATTCCTGTTGATCCTTTGTGATGCACCTGTTCTGAGTATCTTCAGTGCAAGCAAAAAGTCAAACTTATTCATCTTGTGCTTTGCCCTTTAATTAATCTGAAATTCTTCCTTTCAGACCAATTCATCAAAAACCCATACCTCTGCCAAGTAAGTACAATGAAGGCACGGAGAGCAATATCAGGTATCGGCTAAGGCTGGCTCTTCACGTCTGAGCCACCTGGGGGTCCAGGGCAACACTGCCTCTTCCAGCTGGAGTATCTTAGTATCCTCTCTAGCTTGTTTCCTCATCCGTAAAACGGGGCCAAGAATATTGATTTCATGGAGCTGTTCTGAAAAGTAAATAGACTTGAGATCATTTTTACTTTTTTAGTTTTGATTGAATATTTTACTGGTCATCTTTTATTTATTTAATTTTTTTCACAACAACAATACAACTATTTTCAAAATAAGATGATTAAGTAAAACAACATATTGTGCTTGGTACATAGAAGGTCCTCAGTAAATGATAGCTATTTAAATTGAATCTAAAATACATTTTAATGATCATAAAATGTATCTACAGAGGGTGCCCTGAAAAGAAGATCTGGCAGATATCTGGATAATTCTCCCTAGGCTAATAATACAATACCCTAAAAATATATGAAGTCAGACTCACAGAACACAGCTGCCCAAACCTTGATTTACTTTCTACTCAATGTAGGAAAAAAATGAAAACACAAAATAAAACTCTCCTGTACATGGATAAGTTGGAAAATATTCCAAAGTAATCAAGATTCAATAAATTTAAATAAAGAGAATAATTATTATATACAAAAAGTATGTGTGTTTATATAAACATAAATCTGTTTCCTAGGCTTTAATTGGATTTTTGATTCATCTTAAATAAAAGAAACTTTTCTAAAATTCTGAACACAAAGTGAAATGGTATAGCTATAGAAATTTTATTGTATTTTTACTACGTAAAGCTTTATCATACCCTTTATTGTTTTTCAACCCAAGTCATTCTTTCAACTGACAAATACTTATTGACTGTCTGCCATGTGCCAGGCAATATTTTAGACCCAGAGGATACAGCAGTGAATAAAACAGAGTCCCTTCCTTTATGGAGCTTCTTTTCTACTAGAGGAGAAATAAACAACTAGATAAGCCATACAATATCAGGCAAATGTTAAAGTGATATAAAGAAAAATAAAGCAAGGTGGCAGTGGGTGGGCACAGAGAGGAATGGAGACAGTGAGGGCTGCTGTGGTCAGGGAAGACGTCACCTGTAAAATGGGGTCTGATAGCTCCTCCCATAAAGGGCGGAAGTGAAGGCAAAGTGAGCTAAGATGTGAGAAACAGGACAGGGCTGGCACATATTCAGGGATCAGAAAATGTCAGCCTTGAACCCCCCCAACTGCCCAAACTGTGGAAACCACCAACCGCCTTGTACTATGTACTTTAGAAGAGCGTGACCTCCCACCCTATTTTTGCTGCTCCCACATGGGAATACTGTCCCCACCTGTCAGAACACAGCCTTCCTTCATACTCAGCCCTCCTGGGCCTGCCAAGCCCTCATTGCTCCCTCCTGTTAACAATGGTGGCTGTCACCTTTGAATGTCCAGGGCACTTTTATCTGAAGCAGTTGGTTCATCTAAGCCTGTTTCTCTTGTAGACTTCCCCTCCTAAGAAAGGACAACTCTAGTTGCTCTGGTCAAAAACCTTAGAGTCACCCATGACTCCTCACTTGCTTTCTTTTTTTTTTTTTTTTTATAAATGTATTTATTTATTTTTGGCTGCATTGGGTCTTTGTTGCTGCGTGTGGGCTTTCTCTAGTTGCGGTGAGCGGGGGCTACTCTTCGTTGCGGTGCGTGGGCTTCTCATTGTGGTGGCTTCTTTTGTTGCGGAGCATGGGCTCTAGGCACGCAGGCTTCAGTAGTTGTGGCACGCGAGCTCAGTAGTTGTGGCTCACGGGCTTATTTGCTCTGCGGCATGTGGGATCTTCCTGGACCAGGGCTTGAACCCGTGTCCCCTGCATCGGCAGGCAGATTCTTAACCACTGCGCCACCGGGGATGTCCCTTCACTTGCTTTCTTCACACCTTCCAGCTGTTCCTTCAAAATACATTTGGAATCCAGTCACTCTCGCTAATTCTGCTGATGCCATCTGTTCCAAGCCACCGTCACCTCCTGCCTGGGCTTGCAAGACTCAACTGACCTCCTCTCTCTGCTCTTGCCCCCTTCTATCTATTTCCAGCCCTGGAGTCAGAGTGACCTTGTTAAAAGACAGGCAAATCACACTATTCTGTTCAAAACCCTCCAAAAGCTTCCCATACCATGCTTGTTAAAGCTCAAGTCATGCTAAGTGCCCACTGGGTCCCACAAACCTGGTCCCTTCACCACCTCCTGTATGACTTCATCCCTTATTCTTTACCCCTTTTCTCACTGCATTCCAGGCACAGTGGCCCCCTCTCTATTCCTCAAATATGCCAGGCCCTTGCATTCACTGTTCCCTACACCTGCAACATTGTTTCCTCAGATATCCACAGGCCTCCTCCCACTCCACCTACAGATCTTACCCAAGTGTCACCTCATTGAGGCTCTCCCTGACCAGCCTATTTAAACATACTACTTATCCGAAGCTATCCCCCACCCACTTCCCTGCCTACTTTTCTTCATAGCACTTACGACTTTGTAATATTGTATATATATTTACTTATGTCTTTATTGCCTGTCTCACTCTGTTAAAATTTAAGCTCCAAGAGGGAGGGGCATTTTGCTGTTTTGTTGACTGCTGTATATTCCCAAAGCCTTGATCCATGGCAGGTACACAATAAAGAATGAATGAGTGAGTAGATGAATGAATGAATGACTACAGCTAAGTATTTTCTCCATTTCATGTGTCTCCATGTCTCCGCATTTAGATGGTAAACTCCTTGAGGGAGTTTATGCCTTAGGGCAGAAATTCTCAATCATTTTGACCTCAGGACCATTCTAACACTCTTAAGATCATTGCAGACCCAAAGAACTATGGTTTATGTGTTTCTTTCTAATGATATTTAATGTATTAGTTAGAAGACATTTAAAACATTTATGAATCCATTTTTAAAATATTAAACTCATTACATGTTAACAACATATTTTTATGAAAAAAAATATTTTCCAAACAAAAAAAATTAGGGGGAAGAGTGGCATTGTTTTACATTTTAAAAATCTCTTTAATGTCTGGAATAACAGAGGCAGCTGAATTCTCATATCTGCGTCTACATTCAATCTGTTACAATATGTTTTACTGGTCGAAGTATATGAGGAAAATTGGGCTTCACAGAGATATGTATTTGGAAAAAACCTCGCAAACGCCCTGAAAAAATCTTGGGGATTCCCAGGGTCCTCAGACCTCACTACGAGAAGCACAACTCTTAAGGATTTTTTGGTGTGTGTATAGGCAGAGTAACTGCTCAAGATATAATGGGATCCACTGATTTTTCAAATCCCTTTCAGGATTTCCAGAAGGGGGAAGCCCAACTGTGGATGGCCCATTACCCAGCTTTTCATCTAATTCCAATTTGTCAGAACAGGTATGAAATGAACTCGTTATCAGTAAACTGCAGGGAAAGGGCATGACTTCTTATAAGAGAGACTTTGGAGTGAAGCTTGGGAACAGATTCTATTTTAAGTAAGCCTGTGAGTTGTCATTTGCTGATGGGTACAGAATACATTTTTTTCCCAACTGTTAAGACTTTGCTCCATTTATACTAATTTGTATTCTGGATGCCATAAATAACAATTGGTGTTTCTTCAAAACTAGCAAAGGAGTGTGTTGTTTTTATTGTTCTTCCTCTCACATAGATTCTATTTAAACTATGTAATTTTTTCAGAATAGATCTGTGGAGGCATATGATATTAAGACACATAAAATAGCATAGTTTAAAAAAAGACAGAAAGGACTCGGTGTGCCCTTGGGCAAGTCTCTAAGCTTTCTCAAATGTAAAATAGGGATGATAGCATGTATTCATCTTGCCTTCAAAGTTGTTACAAGAATCAAATAAGGTATTTGTAAAAACACTTCGGAAATTATAAAACGCTCCACAAAGCAACAGTAAGATCATAATAGAAAGGGAGATGATAACTTATTTAGGAGAAACGAATAAATGGTTCAGGAATCTAGCAGGATTAGGTCTCAAGTTCAAATACTAAGTCTACCCCCTACAGCCAAATTGGGGAAAAGTCAATTATAATCCTTGTGGTTGATCAAAAGAAGCATAAAACTCATTTTCAGATTACTGGCCCAAATGTACTTAGGCCTTTCTGGTAACGCAAAATGGGACTTTGTTTCTAGTGCACAGAAGGTTCAGTGTCATTGAAGGGCCATCTCATGCTTAATAATGCCCTCTCACTCACAGGAAGCTGACGTTCACTGTAAACCATGGTACGCTGGTGCCTGCGATCGAAAGTCGGCCGAAGAGGCATTATACAGATCAAACAAGGTCTGACCATTTAAAAATCTCATGTTGTGCCCTCAGCCTATATCGGCACAGTTGTCATCCCGATAATATGCTAATTAAGTAATTGCAACAATTATGGATGCAGGGATCTTTTCTCTTTGCTTACTCAAGAGGAACTGCCATCCCCTCCTCTCTTTGAAGTACCTCCCTCTTTCTTTGTTCCTCTATCTTATTGCTGCTTATCCTTTCATCTATACATGGATCCATAGGCTCCACTGCTCTCCAAATAGTGGAAGAGAAGAAAGCTCTGGAGGGTATCTCTGTAAGGCTTGGTGCTACATGAGATCCATCCAGGAGTGAAATGTAACAGACTATTTTGGATCAATGCTTGGGATAAAAGATTGGGATCAAGGTGGCAAAAAGTACTGGGAAGTAAATTTTTGGAGAGTCAAAGCCCAGTCATATAGGAACACTAGAACAGTCTGGACAATCCAAGATTAAAGTGCCACTTTTCTTTTTCTTTCTCTTTTCTCTGCCCACTTGCACCTTGCCTTGTCAGAATATACTGGTTTTTTGTGGGTTTTTTTGGCTGCACTGGGTCTTCGTTTGCTGTGTGTGGGCTTTCTCTAGTTGTGGCTAGCAGGGGCTACTCTTCGTTGTGGTGCACGGGCTTCTTATTGCGGTGGCTTCTCTTGTTGCAAAGCACGGGCCCTAGAGTGCAAGGGCTTCCGTAATTGTGGCACGTGGGTTCAGTAGTTGTGGCTCATGGGCTCTAGAGCACAGGTTCAGTAGTTGTGGCGCACAGGCTTAGTTGCTCTGCGGCATGTGGGATCTTCTCGGACCAGGGATAGAGTCCCTTGTCCCCTGCATTGGCAGGCAGATTCTTAACCACTGCGCCACTAGGGAAGTCCAGAATATACTGTTTTCTGCCACCATTGTTTAGTCCTAGCTCGACAATGAAATATATTAAATGCTTTCCATCAGTCTTGTTGCTTCCTCAGTTATCTCTTTTTGTTTGGTTGTGGAGCATGGGCTGTAGTAGATTCTCAGGAAGGACTGTGCTTACGTTATTCCCTGAGTTCTCCCACGTTCGAAACTGTTTTTCATAGCCTGATACCCGGAGGAAATCTTGGCTGGATGTAAAATACTTGGCTTGAGTTTTTAAAAGTGTTGCTCCACTGGATTGCCTTGATGCTTCTGAGAATTCTGACGCTAATGTTACTTTCTTGCCCTTATATGTAATTTGATATTTTAATCTGATGGCTCTGCAGATTCTTTTCTTTTTAAAGTCTAATAGTTTTACCAGATTATGTCTCTGAGTGGATTTCCAGGTCAATGTTTTCAGGTAGATGGAAACCCTTTCAATATGTAGATTTAAGTTTTCTCTTATTTCCAAAACATTTTCTTAAATTATAGTCTTAAAGAGTACTTCTGTTTCATTATTTTGTTTTTTTGCAAGGACTCACATTACATGTATTTTAGACCTTTCTTTGGGGGGGGTCTTTCTTTCAATCCAACCACTCTGACATTATTGTACTTTTTAAAAAATCTCTCTCTTATTTATTTATTTATTTCTGTTTTCTTTCTTGGTTGTTTCCATGCCTTCCTTCAGTCATTTATTAAATCTTTATTTAAGGCTATTGTCCCTTGGGCATCTTGTAATTTCTTCTTCATTTCTGATACAGGTTTGTCTTTCTTTTCAGCTTCTTTCCCAGGTTTTTTTGTTGCTGTTTTTTGTTTTTTTATTTAATTAATTAATCTATTTATTTTTGGCTGCGTTGGGTCTTCATTGCTGCACGCAGGCTTTCTCTAGTTGCAGCGAGTGGGGGCTCTCTTCGTTGCGGTGTTCAGGCTTCTTATTGCAGTGGCTTCTCTTGTTGCAGAGCACAGGCCCTAGGTGCGTGGGCTTCAGTAGTTGTGGGCTCAGTAGTTGTGGCTTGCGGGCTCTAGAGCACAGGCTCAGTAGTTGTGGCGCATGGGCTTAGTTGCTCCGTGGCATGTGGGATCTTCCTGGACCAGGGCTCAAACCCATGTCCCCTGCATTGGCAAGCAGATTCTTAACCACTGTGCCACCAGGTAAGTGCTTTTTCCCAGGTTTGATCAACTTTTATTGCATTCCTTCTTCCTGTTTTTGTCTATTTTTTGTTCATAATTTTTGAATTTATGATTGTAGAATATTTTACACGATATTTAATTAAATTTGGAATGTTGTGTTACAATATTTTTTCTGCTTCAACATAAATTTTTGGAGAGAGAATTTTTATCAGCTGAAATGTTTTGATTCCAAATATCTGCTTTCTTCTTATAGCACTTTTGAATGGAATTTGTTGATATATTTTTTTATTCATAGGTAACTTGTGAACATGGTTCCTAGCTCAAGAGTGCCCTTTAGGTTTGATCTTAATGTGTCCCTTCACACATTTCCAAAGCCTATAAACATAAGATCTTATTTAGTGCCTCAAAAAGCTAGCATTTACCTCTTTCAGAATTTTCTGTAAGTATATATTTTACTGAAGTATTTTCTTGCAAAATAATAAAACAAGCTCTAATTGGTAATAAAAATCATATACCTAAATAATCACCTTTTGAATACAATATAGGTATTTTTCATAAACTGATTTTTAACCTATGGAAATACAAGTAACACTAATCATAATTATTCTTTCTTTTAATAAACAGGATGGATCATTTCTTATTCGGAAAAGCTCTGGCCATGATTCCAAACAGCCATATACGCTAGTTGTATTTTTTAATAAGCGAGTATATAATATCCCTGTGCGATTTATTGAAGCAACAAAACAGTATGCTTTGGGCAGAAAGAAAACTGGTGAAGAGGTCAGTAATTTCTCTTCTAATCCAACTCTATAACTATGTTTTGAGCACAATGCCATCATACTGCATTAGGTGCCAGAGATGTGGAGAAAGGATACAAGAGTACCTGGCCTAAGGCTTGCACGCTGTCACAGAGTACGAGATAAAATACTATGTTTAGGGCTTCCCTGGTGGCGCAGTGGTTGAGAGTCCGCCTTCCAATTCAGGGGACACGGGTTCGTGCCCCGGTCCGGGAAGATCCCACATGCCGCGGAGCGGCTGGGCCCGTGAGCCATGGCCGCTGAGCCTGCGCGTCCGGAGCCTGTGCCCCGCAATGGGAGAGGCCACAACAGTGAGAGGCCCGCGTACTACAAAAAAAAAAAAAAAAAAAAAAAAAAAAAAATACTATGTTTGGGCAGTATATCCTATGAGAAAACAGAAAGGAGGAAAGACTGGTATGATGTAAAAGCTATATCTTTTATCCTGTTGCTTAATGAGGTCAGTCTGACTCAGCATTTTGTTTGCTTTGTTTTTTAGATGCCTCATATAAGTGAAATCATATGGTATTTGTCTTTCTCTGTCTGACTTACTTCACTTAGTGTAATACCCTCTTGGTCCACCCATGTTGTCACAAATGGCACAATTTCATTCTTTTTTATGGCTGAGTAATATTCCATTGTATATATACATCACATCATCTTTACCTACTCATCTTTTGATGGACACTTAGTTTGCTTCCATATCTTGGCTACTGTAAATAATGCTTGTATGAACATCAGAGTGTATGTAACTTTTTGAATTAGTGTTTTCATTTTCTTTGGATATATACCCAGGATAGGAATTGGTGGATCATATGGCAGTTCTATTTTTAATTTTTTGAGGAATCTCCATGCTGTTTTCCATAGTTGTCATACCAATGTACATTCCCACCAACAGTGCACAAGGGTTCCCTTTTCTTCACATCCTCACAAGCATGTTGTTTCTTGTCTTTTTGATAATAGCCATTCTCACAGGTGTGATGTGATATCTCATTGTGGTTCTGATTTTCATTTTCCTGATGATTAGTGATGTTGAGCATCATTTCATGTGCCTGTTGGCCATCTGCATGTCTTCTTCAGAAAAATGTCTACTCAGGTCCTCTGCCAGTTTTTTAATTAGATTGCTTATTTGTTTGTTTGATACTGAGTTACATGAGTTCTTTATATATTTTGGATATTATCCCCTTATCAGACATATTATTTGCAAATATCTTCTCTCATTCAGTAGGTTGCCTTTTTCTTTTGTTGATGGTTTCCTTTATTATGCAAAATCTTTTTAGTTTGGTGTAGTCCCATTTGTTTATTTGTGTTTTTGTCACCCTTGCTTGAGGAGACATGTCCAAAAAATATTGCTAAGACCAATGTCAAAGAGCATACTGCTTATGTTTTCTTCTGGGATTTCTATGGTTTCAGGTCTTACATTTAAATCTTTAATTCATTTTGAGTCTATTTTTTTTTGTATATGGTATAATAAAATGGTCTAAAATTTTCTGTTCATCAAAGGTCACAATCAACAGAGTAAAAAGGCAACCTATGAAATGGGAGAAAATATTTGCAAATTATGTGTCTGATAAGAGGTTAATATCCAGAATATGTAAAGAACTCTTATAACTTTGTAGTATAGTTTAATGTAGTCCTATTTGTCTATTTTTTGTTTTGTTGCCTGTGCTTTTGGTGTAACATCCAAGAAATCATTGCCAAATGCAGTCTCATGAAGCTTTCTCCCTATGTTTTCTTCGAGGAGTTTTATAGTTTGGAGTTTTATTTTGCTTTTAATAAAGTCTCAGATAGTTAGGAAATGCAAAACTCTGAAAACACGAAACACTGATCAAGACCAAATGGGTTTTAAAGTATAGATTGCATTATCATTTCACACCAGTTAAACTTTAACAGAACTGTCTGCTTCTCCCTACTCACAAAAACCTTCATTCTCACTGAAACCTTGATATGACAAATTTTTTAAACTATATGCTCCTCAACAGTAATCAGTAGTAGGATATGGTGGTGATCCTAGTAGGACAGAGTGACTTTGGACAGATGGTTACATTCTAAAGCCTCCCCAGGGACTTCCCTGGTGGCGCAGTGGTTAAGAATCCGCCTGCCAATGCAGGGGACATGGGTTTGAGCCCTGGTCTGGGAAGATCCCACATGCCGCGGAGCAGCTAAGCCTGTACACCACAACTACTGAGCCTGTGCTCTAGAGCCCACGAGCACAACTACTGAAGCCTGTGCACCTAGAGCCTGTGCTCCACAAGAGAAGCCACTGCAATGAGAAGCCAGCGCACCTCAATGAAGAGTAGCCCCCGCTCGCTGCAACTAGAGAAAGCCCATGCGCAGCAACGAAAGACCCAATGTAGCCAAATAAATAAATAAATAAATAATAAAAAATTAAAAAAAAAAAAGCCTCCCCAGGGGTCCAGTACTTCTATAAGAGGCTTAAGGGTAGGTGAGGGCGCTGTCCTTTTTAGTGGTACTGAAATTCACTCAGATAAATTTTGAGCTCTCAGAGGGGCTCTGGACTACCTTGTCCTGCTAGGAAACTCTGATAAACAGTGGTTCTTCTTGGCTTAAAGAATCTTCATCCCTACCTCAGAATGAATAGATCAGAGCTTCACCCCACTCCCCAGTTATCCAGCCTATGGATACCAAAATAAATACATATTATTATAATAGCATCTGGAAGTACTGACAGAGTCCTTTAAAACACTTACTTAAATTATCTGTAATAAAAAGATAATTTCTCCCATATACTGAACATCTGAATTGAAAAATGAAAACTTTGGTTACATGATGTCAACCATGTGGAGATCTTGAAAAGTCTGTCTGTCTGTATTTGTGTTTGGGTATTCATGGGTAGAAAAAGTAACTAGTTGATTAACTGTTTAACTTTTTTTGCAAATGTTTTGACATTATGTGGATACATATTGAGTATTTTATCGCTCTGAGATCTGTTTGCTTTATTTTATTGACCATGGGATTTTGAGTTATCTCAAATACATATACATATATTTTGAATATCTCAAATACACTGAATTAGTGTAGACCAAAAAACAGTGTTAAGGAGAAACTGCAACTAAGTTATGCTCAATCCTTCATTCAGTCAAATCACAAATATGCCTCAAATCCAGTCCTTACTTCAAACATTTCAACTCAGCTCAACCCCCTACTTCAAACATTTTAATCCCCAAACTCTGCAACACAGCAATCCTCAGAAATATTCAGAAGAGTATAAGGAAAGAATGAGATGCTTATTTGTATAAGCAAAGCAACTCTCTCCTATATTTACTGGGTTCAGAACACACTTTTTCACTTGGAATTCACTTCAAAGAGGTTGTACTATTTCATTTCCTGGTGTGTTAGTCCATAAATTTAACTTCCAACTGCATTCAGTTTAACAATATGCTGTGCCAAACAAACAGAATGAATGTCTTTATGAATATCATAAAAACAATTCATTGGCAAGTACAGGAGGGCTGAATGATTGAAGAGAAAGTAAGAAATAAGGACTAAAGGTACTTGAAAGTCTCTGTCTCTCCTCCCTGACCTAATATTCAGAAGCCAATTATCTAAAAGACAACTGGTGTTTCGTTTGAAAAATGACTAGTATTCTGAATACTTTACTTATATAATATATAATATTTGGAAGCTATTCAAATAATTAATAAAGGCTTTTAAACATTTTTTATTCCAGATGTTTATCTTATATGAAAAACTAAGAGAAAATGAAGTCAATTGGTGGTAACTGCTAAATTATATGGCAGTGTTGCAAAACAATTTCCCCTTTAAAAAAATGACTCCAAATGCGTTTATCTGATGATCATGAGCTTGTAGCACTTTTGTATAATCAATGCATTTCATTTCTTGGTCTGTGTTATACTTATTTTATCTTTCACTTAAAACATTGATCATTTTTCAGAAAAAAATTGTGATAGCCTTAAACTAAAACCAATAGACAATAGGAATTAATATATGGAAAAATATGTATGTATAGTAAGAGCCTAGCATGAAATTATTAACTAGGCACTAATTTAGCTCTAAACTTACTGAGAGCTAAAGCAAAAATGGGTATATGAGGGTTTATAAAGGTTTCCTTATTTATTCAAAAAAAAGAACACAAAAACAAACATGAATTAACCTGGGAAATAACTCTCTTCACATTAAATTCTAACGTTAATTTACTACATCAGTCCTTGTATCTAATACATGCAACATAACAGATAATCTATGTTTTATAAAAATGTAGAGAAATTCAATGTATGACAGTTTTACACTTGGCACTAAATAAAAAACAAAATATTAAAATATTATATCATAACTCAATAAAGTAATTTTCTCTAAGAAGTTATACTAATTGAGGATGTCAGTTGCATTTTCAGTCTCATTGAATGGCCAGGGTCTGCCACCTCAAAGGTTACAGCCATTGTTAAATTAGACTTTTTTGGATAGAATGTCATCTGGGACCTAGTAACTCTGACTAACTTGAAAGAGTTGGAGAAGACGGGAGGAGTGGAGCTCACTGTTAATATAAATGCCAATTTATAATTCATCTATGTTTTCTTGTTCTAGTACTTTGGAAGTGTTGCTGAAATCATCAAGAATCATCAACACAGTCCCCTGGTTCTTATTGACAGTCAGAATAACACAAAAGATTCCACAAGACTGAAATATGCAGTTAAAGTTTCATAAATTAAAAAAAATTTTTTAAAGGAAGTCAACATCATTGCTTCAGACATTTTACCTACTTCTACTTTTGAGGAAAAAGTCCAAAAACTTCATATTTTGGATTATGAATCGTCCAGTAATAAAATAGAAGATGAGGAAGCTGTTGAGGTGGTCGTCGATTTCCTTATAAGAAGCTCACATGGACATGTTCTGTTGCCTGACTTGATGAACTGTTAATATCTGGTGAGGCTGAGAATATGCTACTAATATTCTCCAAATAAATGTCTTTATTTAAAAAAACAGGTGTAAAGTATTTTCAGTCATGTAAGAAAATAACACACTACTTCCAGAAAAAGAAAATGATACTCTTGGATAAAACAAAGCTGCTGAAAATTTAGACCACCACAATGGTCCTAGTGCCCCAATGTAACTAGGACGCCTACTGTCAGTGCTTGACAATTGTCTTGGTTAAAATTTTAATGTGTAGAAAATAAAATATAGATAATATATAATATTTATAAATACAAATAAGGGGGATGTAATGGTTCCTTTTTGTGAGCTCCCAACCATGGGAGATGTATACAGATACGAACTTTCTTATCCATGATTATGTTGTTAGCTTAGCTTATTAAATATAATTATACCCTCTTTGATCTGCATGTCTATTAAATGGACCCTAAACTTGATATGAGGTTCAGAGTGGGATGAGAGCAAAGCTAGATTAAAAGCCTAGGGAAACAGCCCACAGAACAGGGGCAGAAAAGCAGACATTGATGAACACTCAGGAATAAAAGAGATACCATTGTGAGCAGCCATATCCAAGGTCTTAGGTTGTCCCAGCAATGTATTATACTCTGTCATATCAAAGCTTTTTATCCTACTGTGTACTTTAGACAGCACTGAAATGATAAAGCAGCTAATTAAGATAAATCTAATAATTAAATGAGGAATGCACTTGATCACTTAGTAAGACAGCAATCTGAAAGGATTTTGAAATTCTAGCAGGTTACGAACTCACAAACTCACTTATAAAAATAACTGTATTCTTAAATGTCATAATACCCCCCTTTCACTTTTATATTTATTTGTTTACTCATCATTTCCAGTGCTCTTAATTCCTTTGTATAGATCTAATATCCACCTGGTATCATTTTCCTTCCACATGAAGAATTTCTCTTAACATTTAAGATAGAGCAATTTTACTGGTGATGACATATCTTAGACTTCTCTTTTGTGAAATTGTCTTTGTTTTATCTTCATTTTTGAAGGGTAATTTTGCTAGAGAAAGAATTCTAGGATGACTTCAGTAGCTTAAAGATATCATTCCACTCTTCTGGCCTGCAGCGTTTCTGATGACAAGTCTGCAGTAATTCTTACCTTTGATTCTCAGTACATAATGTGTGCTTTTTTTCTCCGGCTACAATAAAACTTTTCTCTTTATCACCTGTGATGATGAACATGTGATTATAATGTGTCTTGGTATGGTTTTCTTTTTCCTGCTTGAGCTTCATGTTGCTTCTTGGATCTTTGTATTTATAGTTTTCATCAAATTTAGGGGAAAAGTTTCAATTGTTATTTTTTCTTCAAATATTTTTTTCTGTTATCCTTCTTCTCCTCCCCTTCAGGGACTCCAGTTACATGAATGTCACACTACTTGATATTGCCCCATCGTATGGCAGCCATGGAGGTACACTGTTTGGATCTCCCATCAGGAAAAAATTTGGCATTCGGCTGTAGGAGTGCAATTAGCTGACAGCCTTTAGCTGTTAATGCCTTCAGAATCTGCCTTGGGTTTTGAGCCAAGCCTATGCTCTTCCTAAGCAGCCCTCAGTCTGGCTAATTCTGCCCAACATGGAATTCCTCTAACTAATGGATAGTCTTTAACCTAAAGTATCCATTGAGTTGGCTGACTTTGTCAGTGGTGCATGGAAGTCTGAGGCTTTCTATACCTAATTCTGCTTCCACTCACCAACCTTTTCTTTCACCAGTATCAGATCTGCATTATGGTGTGAAAGCTTTTCTTACTCAATCTTGCTCCATCCCCCAGGCATTACTGTCCAATAAACCTCTTGTACTCCTAATTACATCTCAGCATCTTCTCCCCAGAAGACCCAAATGACAGATTTAGTACCAGGAGTAGTTTCAAGAAAGTAGGCATTAAGATGGCATCTTTGAACCAGATTACTCACCACCCAGTTGACAATAAAGACTCCATCCTTGGGGTATTTGAGGCATGAACCATCCCTGGTACAAAGTGGTGACCCAATTGCTAATGTCCTGCAGTGGGAGAGAAGAAAAAGCTGAAGACCAAACTCAGGATTTAATACAGTTGCTGAACTGCAAAACTTTTTTTTTTTTTTTTTTTTTGGCCACGCTGCGTGGCTTGTGGGATCTTAGTTCCCTGACCAGGGATCAAACCCAGGCCCACAGCAGTGAAAGCACTGGGTCCTAACCACTGGACCTCCAGGGAATTCCATGCAAAGATAATTTAATGCTAAACCAAGACAGGTCTGTCCAACCACGGTCAGAGTCCTAGTTCAAAAACCCTGAGACCCTGACAGATGGGATGAGAACATCTGGGGATGAATGATGGTAAAACCATCATTAATGGTGAATGCCATCAATTATTTGGCTTCCCAGACTCCTCTGAACCCTCAGTCGGCAGAGTTAACCCCTGTCATTAAGAAATAGCATTCTGCCTGTGTGGGAAGACACTGCAGAGGCCTCTCCCCTGCAAGGCAACAGAAATACCCCTCAGGATATGCCCCTACCTTCTGTCCGGGCTGCTAGGCCAATAACTAAAGTTAAGTTGCAGCTTAAATCAGCTATAAATGTGCTAGGCCTGCTGGGGGAGGAAAGAATACATCCTGAAAGAGATTGAAGAATTAGGCACCATGTACTGGCAGGAGCTGAGGGAATACCATGGAACTAGATTTTGAGAATACTTGAGCAAAGAAGCCAGAATATAAGATTGGATAAGGAATAATTTATTAACTTAAGGGCGCTTCTCAGGATACATAATTTAATACTCTGGCAATGACCCTAGGAGATAATGCAAACTCATTGAGCGGCTCCTGGAAGACTAGAAAAAGTGATGACCTTCACTGATTGAGGGTGAAATGCCTGAATTGCTATGGCAGATAGTAGAGGAGAGAATTAAAAGGCTCAGGGAACTGAGCGTGCTGGAGTGGATATATTATGTGAGGGCAGAAGGCCCACCAGAGAATTATGTCCCAAAGGACAAGTGTGATCACCAAGGCCATTAGAAATGCACTGGTAAGAAAGGAGCAAATATCACTAAGAAGTTCACTGGTAGCCCTGTTCTGCTGGCCAGGGCTAATGGTAGGTAGGGCTAATAGTCTAAGCCCTGGGACACTGATAGCAGCACTTACATATCAGAAGCCAGGGGGGTCTCAATTATCATAACAAGATTAGGATACCAATCAAGGGGGCTCACAGAGTTGTGGATAAGGGTAACAGAATATGGCATCAATTGAGGCAGAGTATGGGCCAATAAGGGTGCTGCTTTATATATATATACACATATATATCCCTCCCTGCTTCCAGTGTGCTTTTTCCCTATCAGTGGATTAGGGAAGCCCAGTGACAATCACTCTCCTCTGAGTTTCTCAGCCACCTAGCAGGTCACTTTTTGCAGACCAGTTCTGGGCTGTGGCGTCTTCCACTGAGCTTTCCTGCAGCACCCCCAGGCCAGGTTCTGCTAACTGGCTTTATCCCACCAGTTCTCACCAATGAATTTCTCTCAGCCACCCAGTAGGCTCTAGCTTGGCCACACCTTCTATGAGTTTGTCTGCCACTCGGTGAGGAAACTTCCTGTGGGCCAGCTCAAGGCTGCCAGCACCTTCCAGTGAGTTTCTTTAACTCTTAGCAGGAGTAGACCAGCTCTAGCTGACCAGCACCCTCCAATGAGTTTCACAGCCACTGAATTGACTATTCCCACAAACCAGCTCAGTCAGGTCTGCACCTTCTAGAAAATTTCTTCACTATCAGCAGCCTGAATGTCCCTGTGGCAGCTACAACCTCTTCAACAAGGCCTGATAGGGGTTGGTGAGACCTATTCTAAGTGCTTAGTTTCTTCCTTGCTTATTCTCACTTGTCATTTCTGCATTCCTTAATATCCAATTTTCCCCTTCTAATAGTTAACCAACTTTTACTAGTTGATAATTTTAATGGTATTATTGAGATATAATTAACATACTATAAAATTCACCCACTTAAAACTATACAGTTCAGTGGTTTGACTATATTCAGAGTTGGGTAACCGTTACCACAATCTGCTTAGAATCTTCTCACGTCAAAAAGAAACTCCATACCTATAAGCAGACACTCTCCACTCTCCCCAAGCTCCCATCCTAGTCATCCACTGATCTAGTTTGTCTCTATACACTTGCATATTTGACATTTCATATGAATGGGATCATACAATATGTGGTCCTTTGTGACCGCCTTCTTTCACTTAGCCTACTGTTTTCAATGTTCATCTATGTTATAGTATCAGTACTCTATCTCTTTTCATTGCTGAATAATATATTATATAGATATACCATATTTTGTTTATTCATTCATCAATTGATGGACATTTGAGTTGTTTCCACTTTTTGGCTATTATGGATACTACTACCATAAACAATTTTGTTCAAGTTTTCGAGTGGATGTATGTTCTTCATTTCTTTTGGGTATATATCTAAAAGTGGAATTTCTGTGTCCTATGGCAAATATACTTAACAGTTTGAGGAACACCCAACTGTTTTCCAAAGTGACTACGCCATTTTACATCCTGACTAACAGTGTATGAGTTTCTGTTTCTCTACATACTCATCAATCGTTGTTATTGTCTTTTCAACTGTAACCACCCTAAAGGGTGTGAAGTAATATCTCATTGTGCTTTGGATTTGTATTTCCCTAATGACTAAAAATGTTAACCATCTTTTCATGTTGTTATTAGCTATTTGTATATCTTCTTTGCAGAAATGTCTATTCAAATCCTTTGACAATTTTTCTTTTTTTGGGGGGGGGCTGCATGGCTTGTGGGATCTTAGTTCTCCAACCAGAGATTGAAACCAGACCCTCGGCAGTGAAAGCGCAGAGTCCTAACCACTGGACTGCCAGGGAATTTCCTCCTTTGACCGTTTTTTAATTGTCTTTTTATTATTGAGTTGTAATCATTTATGTGTATTCTGGGTACAATTCCCACATTAGATATATGATTTGAAAGTGTTTTCTCCCATTTTGTGGATTGTCTTCTTTGAAACAAATGTTTTCAATTTAATGAATTTCAACTTATATGTTTCTAATATTTTAATCATTTTATCTCTAACATGTAGGTCTTTATTCCATTTTGAGTTATCTTTTATACATGGTATGAAGGAATATCTAAATACATTCTTTTGCATGTGGATATCCAGCTGTCCAAGCAGTATATGTTAAAAGACTATTCTTTCCATGTTGAATTGTCTTGACATTCTGGTCAAAAATAAATTGATCATTAATGTTTGGGTTTATTACTGGACTCTCAATTCTATTCCACCAATCTATATGTCTATTCTTACATCAGTACTACACTGTCTTGATTACAGTAGCTTTGTGGTAAGTTTTGAAATGGGGAAGTGTGAGTTTTCCAATGTTATTCTTCTTTTCAAAATTGTTTTGGCTGGTACTTCCCTGGTGGTGCAGTGGTTAAGAATCTGCCTGCCAGTGCAGGGAACAAGGGTTTGAGCCCTTGTCCAGGAAGATCCCACATAGCACAGAGCAACTAAGCCCACGTGCTACAACTACTGAAGCCCACGTGCCTAGAGCCCGTGCTCCACAACAAACAGAAGCCACTGCAATGAGAAGCCCTCACACTGCAATGAAGAGTAGCTCCTGCTTGCTGCAACTAGAGAAAGCCTGCACACAGCAACAAAGACCCACACAGCCAAAAATAAGTAAATTAATTAATTTAAAAAATTGTTTTGGCTATTCTGTATCTTGTGTTTCTATATGAATTTTAGAATCAGCTTGTCAATTTCTGGCAAAAAGGCAGCTGAAATTTTGACAGGGCTTGTATCAAATCTGTGAATCAACTTGGGTAGTACTGCCATCTTAACAATAAATGCACAAACATGTCATGTTTCTACACTTATTTAGGTCTTCTTTAATTTCTTTCAACAATGATTTGTAGTTTCAATGTAAAAGTCTTGCATTTCTTCTGTCAAATTTATTCCTAAGCATTTTATTCCCTTAGATGCCAAGTGGAAGTTTTTTCTTAATTTCACTTTGATTGCTCACTGCTAAAGTATAGAAATAGAATTGATTTTTCTATTGATCTTGTATTCTGCACCTTTCATGATCTCTTTTATTAGTTATGAGGTTTTTTAATGGATTCCCTAGGATTTTCCACACATAAGATCATGTCACCTAAAAATAGAGATATTTTAATTCTTCCTTTCCCATTTGGATGCCTAACTGCCACCAGTACAATGTTTAACAGACACAGTGAGAGTGGACATCCTTTCTTGTTCTTGATCTTAAAGAGAAAGTTGTCAGTCTTTCACCCTTAAGTTTGATGTCAGCAGAGTCCTATAAATAAAAAACCTCATTCCTGGTATCAGAGGGAAACAAAACAGACTTCATTCATAGAGAATTGTAATTATTTGTTTTGACTACTCTGGTGACTTCCTAGAAGATTGGCTTTTGTCTGACATGAAGCTGGCGGAGAGATACAGCTGCTACCTAGGGGCCATGTTGAAAACATTGACAGGTGGATGTTTTAGTCGCTGCTGTCTGATGCGATAGATAAAATTTGAGGCGATTTGGTTACGGTTATCCTTAACCAAAAAGCTAGGGAGAAAAGCAATAGGGCTTTGTAAAGCTTTAACATACTCCTGGGAATCTAGGTCACACACATGCCCACGACTGTGTGTACACTAAGGAAAGACCTAAGAATGCCATAAGCTCTCCTATCTGGCTGACCTGGAGGCTCTGCTGAAGTAAGAAGTGAAGGCTAAGGCAGAGCTGTAAACTGCCTGGCTAAGTGCGGCAGGGTCACCACAAAAACACACACAGTGTCCCTTGGCAAACACTGAGAGACTTTTTCATTCCAAGTATATAAGGAATTCTCTGTCCAATCATTAGCTGACCATTAAGCTAACATTACAGAGACTTTATTGGTGACACATAACAAAGAATAAAGACTTTACAAACTTAGTTCAGAAAAGTTACTAGACAAACAAACAACAAGCAAAAATGACAACAAACCCTGGAGGGTGTGTGTGGGGAGGTGGAGAACCTGATTTTCAGAGTTGCTGCATTATAATATTTTAAATGTCCTGTTTACAACAAAAAAAATTGCAAGGCATGTAAAGCAAGAGGAAAGTATTGCCCAGACACAGAGAAAAGCAATCAATAAAAATCCTGAAAAAGCCCAGGCACTAGATTTTCTAAACAAAGATTTTAATTTAGCTGTTTTAAATATGTTCAAAGAGCTGAAACTATGTTTAAAGAATGAAAAAAAAGTAAGACAATGATGTCTCAACCAAATAGAGAATATAAATAAATAGAATTTATGAAAAGAATTTTTAATTCTAGAACTTTCAATTATAGAGCTGAAAAGTAAAATAACTGAAATGAAAAATTCACTAGAGGGGCTCAGCAACAGATTTGAACAGGCAGAAGAAGGAATCCATGAACTTAAAGATAAGTCAATTGATATTGCCCATGTTGAGAAACAGAAACACAAAAAATGAAGAGAAATGGAAAGAGCCTGAGAGATCTGTGGGACACTATCAAGCATAACAGCATATTAAAAAGTGAGTCTCAGGGCTTCCCTGGTGTCACAGTGGTTGAGAGTCCGCCTGCCGATGCAGGGGACGTGGGTTCGTGCCCCGGTCCGGGAAGATCCCACATGCCGCGGGGCGGCTAGGCCTGTGAGCCATGGCCACTGAGCCTGCGCGTCCGGAGCCTGTGCTCCACAACGGGAGAGGCCACAACAGTGAGAGGCCCACGTACCGCAAAAAAACAAAACAAAACAAACAAAAAAAAGTGAGTCTCAGAAGAAGAGAAAAAAAAGCATCAGAAAGAATATCTAAAGAAATAAAAACTTCCCAAATTTGATGGAAAACATTAGTCTATCAACCCACAAAGCTTCAAAAACTTCAAGTAGGATAAACTTAAAATGTGCACACAAAGCATATGATAATCAAGCTATTGAAAGAGAATCTTGAAAGCAGCAAGAGAGAAGTGACTCATCACATACAAAAGCTTCTCGGTAAGATTAACAGCTGATTTCTCATCAGAAACCATGGAAGCCAAATGGCAGTGAGATGACATAGTCAAAGTTCTGCATAGAAAAAACTGCCAACCAAGAATTCTATATTCAGCAAAACTAACCTTCAAAAAGGAAAGAAAAATTAACACATTTTCAGATAAACATTGCTAGCAGAACTGTTCTACAAAAAAAGTTCTTCAGGTTTAAAGGACACTACATAGTAATGCAATTCCAAACAAAGAAATATACAACTGATAAATGTAAATACGAATACCAGCATAGGTAAATATAAAAGACAAAAAATACATACATTTTACTTGTAACTTTTCCTCCCTCTCATTTAAAAGAAAAATGCATAAAGCAATAATTATAAATCTACATTGATGGGCATACAATTTATAAAGCTATATAATCTGTGACAATAACAGCATGGGGGAGGTGGAGAGATGAAGCTACAAAGTTTTTATTATTGAAATTAAATTGGTATTAATCCAAACTAGGTGAAAAAGATCAGCTTTACAATGTCTTCTTCTAATAAAAACTCGATATATCTTTTGTCTCTTATTTTTTCATTTGTGATTTTGGTGATGACACCAAAGAAGTCTAAGAAGGTTTGACTAAACAAGGGTCATAAATATTTATTTCTATATTTTCTACTACAAGATTTATAGTTTCTTCTTATATTTAGGTTTATACTCCCTTTTAATTTTTGTGTATGTGGTGTGAGGAAGACTGTTTTTCTTCATTTTTATTTTCTGTCTGTACTTCATATTTCACAATTTCTATCTATCTTCAGGTTTGCTGATTCTTCTGCCAGTTCAAATCTACTGTTGAGCCTCTCTAGTAAATTTTTCACCTTGGTTATTATACTTTTCAACTCAAGAATTTTCATTTCATTCTTTTTTTGTAATTTCTATCTTAATATTTTCCATTTGATGAGACATTGTCAGTATACTTTAATTCTTTAAATCTGGTTTCCTTTAGGTCTTTGAACCTACTTATAATAGCTGCTTAACATTTATCCTACATCTGGTACCCCTCAAAGGAAGTTTCTATTGCCTTTTTCCCTCGTATGTCGCACTTTGCTGTTTCTTTGAATGTCTAATTTTATATTGAAAGCTGGACATTTTAGGTAACATATTGTAGGATCTCTGCATACTCCTCGCCCACTCTGGACTTGTTTTTAGTAATTTGGCTAAACTAATTCACCAAGTCTTTTTCCCCTCACAGTATGCAGCCTCTGTTGTCACTGCTCAACTTGTTTCCCCCTCATTTTTATCTTTAAGCCTGACTCCTAGGGGTTGCTTTCAAGTCAACACCACCTAGCAACCAGCCAGATTGATCAAAGGCTGTGCTTAAGCCCCCTGAATCAGTAAGAGATTTACACCAGTTACCATTGGATCTGTGACTTGGAGGCTGCTTTCACTGTTTAGGGAGTTTACAAGATTTGCCCTACATGCAGCAAGGGTTGCTCCTATGTGGTTGCAGCCTTGAGCATGCACACATTCTTTCTGATTACAAGGGACGTCTGCAGTTTTATTCAGACTTTCTCTCTCTCTCTCTCATCTTTAAGCTTCTCAGTGATATCTAGTGGTATCACCAGCAACTGTTAGCCTTCAGTAACTGCTAGATGATTGCTCTATTGTTTACAATACTATAGGGTATAAATTGTTCCAGTCTGATCCAGATAAAGTCAGGCCCCTTGTAACAGACAGCATGTTTACCAAATCTTTGAAGCTCACTCCAACGCTCCCCTGAACAGGACCCCTGTGCCTCTGTGCTATGGAGCAGGTTGTGGGGTGGGGGAATGTTGGGAAACTGGGTCTACATTGAATGCTCCCTGAATATTCCCTGTGGAACAGCTGTGCTGGTGGCTGGGGAAGGCATAGGAGGAGACTAGAATGTGCCAAGGTTCACCAGCTGCTGAATGTACATACAATAGCTCTCCTGCCCCAAGAAAGCTGGGAGAGATGTATGCTGCCACATGACTGCCAATCCAACCAGAGCAGGTTAGGTCTCATAACAGAGCTGTGAGGGAAAGGGGGACTGCACAGTTCTGTAGCCGCCCTGTCCTGATTTTTATACTGCATGAATTAGGAATGGGGTAATGGGCACCACTACCCAGCCGCCACCACCTTATTCAATACAAGCCTTCTGTGGGGCACAGGCATGGAAAATGAGATCTTCTGAACAGCAGTATATTTAACCTTACACCCAGAAACACTGTATTTCTCCCAGTTAGGTTCTGTGGTTTTTCTTTTGGAAGCTTCACACAATTTTTTACTTTGTAGCTCTTATTATAAATGGGTCTTCTTTTATTGCCTCCCAAATGATTACTCTTAAGTGTTCAGAAAACTATTTCTCAACGTACTCTCTTGGATTTTCAAAATATTGAAATAAAGTCATTTGCAAATAGTATTTTGGTCTCTCTCCAAGTTTTCATTTTGCTTTCCTACAATAACATAGCAGTAACTTATGAAATAATTGATGACAGTAGGCACCTATGTTTCACTACTTAATTGAAAGAGGCAATTTGAGTTGCAACCTGAATATAACCTTCACTTTTGGTTGAAGGACTCTAAATTATTAAGGAAGAATTCTTCTTTTAACATATTAAAAATGTCTCTACTAGGCATTAGTATTTTTTATAAGTACATTCTTGGCATTGACTAAAATCATGATTTTCAAAATTGATGTACATTAACATTCCTCCTACATTACTCAAGTTTACACTATGATAATTTATGATGTTCACTTTTTAAAGAAAAAAGATTCTTAAACTTGGGGCATTTATTAACAGAAGCCATTTTAGACAGAGAAATAGTCAAAAAATAATTCAAATAAGTATCAAACACCTCTTCCAAGATATTGGCTACTTCTTGTCTAGTTATTAAAGGAAGCATACTTAAAGCAATGAATACCCAAATCAACAAAGCTGATCCTATTTCAGCTCTCCATTATAGGGAAATTCTTTTGCAAATACTGCACTCTTAACTAACATCCCCCAGCAAGTTTTACCAGGTGAGATCCCCAAGGCACTTTGCTGAAAACAAAGATCGTAACAAATTGCTGTGACAAGGAACAGAGCCAACACCTCAACACAAATGGGACATATCCTAAGTAAGCAGATGTCAATGGTGAAAAGGAATCTTACTAAAAATAAAAAATATGAAGTGAGTTGCATGGAATTAATACAACATTCTGTTTTCAGCTAACCTCCATTTCCCCCCATCCTAAAGAATTCCTATTACTTTTTCTCACCAGTGATTTCAAGTCACTAAAAGAACTACTATCTAATTCTCATCTAACCTGGACATAAATTCTCACAGCAACTGATCTCATTTTTAATCTCTCCATAAATTGCATTACCCTTAGCACACAAAAGACCTATCTACTTCACCCACTAATTATTTTCATTACCTTTACATTCACTTCACTTTCAAACAAATACATCTACCTTGGTTAACTGTATATACCTACATTTTAGTTTTCATACTTGTAACTTTTATATAGCTGGTGTATATCACAAAAAAAATCTATATCAAACTTCTGTTTTGAATAAAAATCTCAATCTAAAAACCGATCTTTGAGAGAAAGCAAGGGTTGGTAAACCATTTGATGGGCCAAATTTGTCCCACTGACAGGTTTTTTTTAAACAAAGTTTTATTAAAATACAGGCAAACTCATTCATGTGTCATCTATGGCTGCTTCTGCATTATGACAAAGTAGTTAACAACAGAGACTAATGGCCTTCAAAGCCTAAGTTATTTGTCTGACCCTTTACTGAAATACCTGACTCCTTAATGAAAACAAAAATTTTTATAAAAAACTATTAGAATTCAATCTGTGCTGAATGCTTAGTATTGAAATTATATTTCAATTATATTTCAAACTCTAAAAGTTGAACTATTATTTTAAGTGAATGACAAGTAGTGAGGCCCATTTCAATGCAGAAGAACAAATAGGAAAAAATGAAAATCTCCTGACCCAGAAGTTGGATTGCAAAAATAACACAAACTCTTCCAGTTGTAATAAGAACTTCAAACTAATGAATATCATATTTTGGAAAGCCATCTTTAGCTAACTTTCAGCCAGAAGGAAAGAAAGGATAGAGGGTTTTATTTTCAGACTTTCTGCTCTGGCAATAAAGAGGCTCCAAGCAGGCTTTCCTCCTTCAGAATAACCTAGTTTAAAAAACAAAACAAAACAAAAAAACTCATAAAAGGTATCAACTAGAGTATCTGGGGCACGAAGCTTTTTAAAATAGCTTTTAAAACCTTAAGGCAAAAAGTATGTATCTTGACATTAGATTTTTTTTTTTTACTGGTATGGCTGTTCTGAAATGTATTTTTATAGTGCTGCAAACATTGGCAAGACAGTTCCTTCTCTCTCCTCTATTCACAGAAGGTGATGCATCATAATAGATCTAACCATAACAGAGCAACATTTCAGTTTTACTGCCGTTAGGGTACTGAAGAACATAAGCCTCTCTGTGGCTTTTCTAACCAGCATAGTTAAATTATAATGTATGTTACCCTTCTCAAACAAAATCTCAAAATTTCACCTATAATTTCTGGGGGAAAAAATCCCAAACTTCATTTTGCATTCACTAGCATTAAAAAAAAAAAAAAAAAGCTTTGAAAACTAAGTATTTCCCACTAGAATAAAATTCCCATTTGACTTCATCATAGTAAAAAAAATTATGTAAACACAAACTTAAGATAAATTTAATTGAAGAAGACATTCGTTACAGATTTTAACAATGCTTACCATTCTTTAAACACCATATACATTATTAATATATACCGTATATTTCCAATCAACTCCGTTCTTAGGCTCAATTTAAGAAACACAATTGTAACAGGTTTTATACAAAAAATACTTCACTTCTAAGAAAGTAGACAAACTGCACAAAAACAGTACATGTATAATGTGCATAGCAAGATAGCTTGAAGCATCTATGTATGGCTTTCTTTAAAATAAAATTATTGGGGGAGTGGGCCCATTTGGGACCTAATGTTACAGTTGACGTATGTAAACTGTTTCACATCTTTTAGGCACTTGCTAACAATAGTGTTCAATCCCTGAAAACTGAATTTATCAAAAAAAAGAAATTGTACATCTGAAATGGAAACCAAAAAAATAACATGGGTAAAGTCTTACATATTCCTTTTAAATTAAACGACAAGTTTTATTAGTGCATGCACAGAACTAAATTGAAAGAAAATAAACTTTTTATGTCAAAAACTTTCTGTGCAAAATTTACATAACTGAAAGGTACAAAAATATGTACAGGTTTTAAATTCTTTGTTATATACAGAAAAGGAGCCCTGAAGTTTTCAATCAATGAAAATGTCATAACACTAGTAGTAACAATGTAACAAAAATTATATAGTATGTAATTTTTAATACAAGAACTCCATTGTCCAATGGTCCAACAAAATTTGATTCAAACTTACAAAGTGGGAAGTTTAAATTGATGATTCTGTTGTCACGAAAATATTCATTTTAAAACTCTACCTGTTGGGCATATCCCTTCGGAATCTGTCCTGAAGTGTTATGCACTGTCACTGAGTCAACTATTAATGCTTCTTCAATTTCCAACTGCAAACAATCAGTAATCTGCTTTGGGTTGTCAGTCATACTGAGAAGTTGCTAACAAAAATGGTTTGCCCCAATGTGGACATGTTCAGACACTAATAATAAACACAAAAGTATGATTTGCTTTGCTAATCTTACTTCAAAATATTGTTTCTGAGGAATAATTTTTAATTTTCAAGAAAAGCCATTCCCTTGGAAGTGCTTCTATGTTTCACTCTTTTTAAAGGGATGGCAACCAAGAAAAAAATTGGCCACTTGGTTTACGAGGGGACAAACAATTTAAATCAAATAAACATAGTTCTGTGCAAGGGAATCACTGGGGAATATAACCAAATTCAGAAAAATGTTCAAGTTCTTTAAATGAACTTCAAACTAGACAAAGAGAGTTTAATTCTTCTCTCGAGATTGCCCATCTACTGCAACGCTTGAGAGCCATTTAGAAAAAGAAAATTACCTTGGAAGGGTGTTCCAATCAATGACATGTAACACAGCTTACAAGGAAAAAAGATCTGCTTGTCAAAAACTCTTATCAACTATTATATGAGGTGTAACTGTAGTGAGTTAAATGTACCCTCAAAGGAGCTTAACTACTTTCTAAAGAACTACATTTTGCAGATGTAGAGTAAGTTCTTTACCCAAGTTCTCTTAGAATATCTTCACAAATGATGAGAAACTCCTTCAGTTCCATAATGAAAGAGCTCTCAACCTCTTCAGGGGAGCTACAGTTATCAGAATCATAAGGCTGGTGGAAGAAGAGAGGGAATGGGGCTGTCACCTGTTACTCTCTACTAAGAGTCACTAAACTCGGAAAACTGTTTTATCAAAATTTTTAGCCCTAACTTCCCGAGAACACATTTTAAAAAATTAAATCAAGGTATATCTGTGCTGATTAGTTTCTTTCAAAACTTACATGTGCACTGACAGCATTTTCAAATATCACACTAAAACTTTTGCTCTTCCATGGAAATAGTCAACTTTTAAATGTTTAACTTCAGGTACTATATTGAAGTAAAAAATGTCTGCATTAGTAATTCAACCCACTATTTTCTTCTAAGGTACTTTTACTTTTCTTTTCCTTGGTAATTACAGTAAATTATTCTAACATGTTCCAATCACGAGTAGCTTCCATTAAATGTCTCTGACCATGACCAGCCCAAGCATCCTGATTGTCAAATACTCTACCACAAAACCAACATTTAAATTTAGCCTTCAGAACATTTTCAGAGGTAGTTTTCACAATCTGGTAATTGTTTTTGCTTGTCTTTTTGAGAGTTAATTTTAGCACAAATCTTTCTTTCACAGAACTAACAGGTTTAAATGTTTTGTGCCTCTTGGGAAAATCATCGTAAGTTGTTTTAGAAGGGTTATAACAAACTGGTTTCAGTAAAGCACTGATAGTTCTTTTTGACAATGAAACCTTAAGTACACGTCCATTAAATTTAGCAATAGTTTTCATTACATTTACTACTTCTGGGGCATCTGCATCAGGATGATTCAAAACTACAACTGGTTGGTTTCTCCTAGGACATTTCACAAGCTGTTTGGAACTGAAGGGGAAAAGCCGCAAAGTTCTGACTGAATCTTTTGAAAGCCTAGGTCTGCTGAATCCAAATGATTCATGGACATCTTCAGGCTTTGCTTTTTCTTTACACTTTCTGTGTAATGCTTTTTTTCTTGGAGGTTCTTGGTAACTATCCCTACACTTGCGTTTACAGTTTCTGTTTCTAGATACAAAGGAAGTTTCAGAATCTTTACTTCTTTCATGAGTTTTTATTCTTGAACATTTCTTTTTCGACGTCTTTTTCTTACTGAAGTTTCTCTCAATTGTACAATTTGTTTTACACCGTAATACCCTGGCCCCTGAATGGTCAGTGATACCTATTGGTTCCTCAGAAGATTCTGGGCATGTTGCAGTAGAAGTTATCACAATTTCATTTGCTGGCATCATATCATCTAGTAATAAGGGTAAGGCATCTCTAGAAGATTCTGGCTCTTTCTGCTCTCCTCCTATAGTCTGATTAGATGGTACATTGTCTTTCTGCAATGAGGATGCAGAGTTGCTTACTGACAGATTATTAGCAGCAGTCACATTTAAAACAGGGTTAAAAATTTTCAGCAATATTTTTTGTGGTGTTCCTTCAGGTTTCTTTGGCTGTATATTTTTATAATAAGTACTATTCTGGACTAATTTAGACTTAAGCAGCTCAGTCTTATTTGGCATCACACACTTTAAAAAAACAGCTTGTTTGCCATCAGGCAAAAGGGTGTAAAGAGGTGGTTTTGGAAAAATCTTGTTCTGCTGTTTTACTGAATCTGAGATATTCAACTTAGTGCCCTGATGCTCAGATATTATATTAGGAGCAGGAACACCTTTCACTGAAGAACTTGCTGGCGTTTTAATAATGTAAGGGCCTTTTAATGGCAAAGTATTTTCTGAGCTACTTTTCATGCTCAAACAGCTGCCAATGCTGGAACAAAGTGCAGGGGTTAGACAATTACTGTTTGGTTCTACTTTTAAAAAAGGTGTTCTGCAAGGCTCCTTACTTGTAGTTCCACAAGCTTGAGCATTCTCAGTTTTGACAGCAGAAACACCTTCAAGTTTCCCATTATTAAATGTTAAAATCATCCCAGGTTTCTTGTTTAAAAGGAGAGAGGCAGGGACACCTTGTGTATTAATCAATGGAAGTGGTCTTCCTGAAACATGTAATGCAGGCTTGTTAGCAACGTGCAATGGTACAAAAAAGCCTTTTGGAGTCTGAACAAAGATAGCCTTTTTTGGTTCTGAATTTACAAGTGGACTCTGCACATACAAAGAACCTACATTTTGCGTAGTGGCTCGTAGTTTGTCTTTTACAAGCTGCTGTGTAATTATTGCATCTGACTGAGTCTTAAGTAATGTGCCAAAACCAGAAATTCTAGGAGTCTTCTCTGAATCTCTCACATCTTGTGACATTGACAACATTTGTTTTTCTTTTCCACTGAATTTTAAATTCAGATAATTTGTAGCCACATTAATCCCCATATTACCAGATGGAACTGGAAAGAAGCCTTGAACTTTCAAGTCTTTTGAAGATTCAACTATTTTGTCTTCTCCCTCATGTTTCTGAAATGACTGGTCACAATGAAGCGGCAGGTCTTTATCTGGAGTGTTACTAGAGTCTTGTTTTACATCAGGTTTTGCTTTTAATACATCTTGAAGTAACTGGTTTATTTCAGGTGGCAAAAGTTCTGACGCCTGTTGGCTCTGGAGAGAGAAAACAGATGTAATTCTAGGCATCATAGGTGATTCAACACTAGAAACGTCATCGCATTTAGGCTTTTCAGTCATGCTCTCTAAATTCTGATTTTCATTAGTGTATAGGTTCTGCCCATCAATGTTTTGTCCTTTTTCTAAAACACACTGTTCTTCAATTTCAGCTTGTGTTTTTAAAGTTCCATCTTTAGTATTTAAACGACTAATAGATGCTAACAGGCTATCTGGGTTTGAGCTCTCCTTCCTCACTAGTGATAAAACTGACTCACTTATTGGTTGTTGAACTACTGTCTTGCTTGATGAAGATTCTCTTTGAGGGTTTTCACACACTGCTGTCCCTGAAAACCTATGACGTTTATTAGAATTATTCACTTTTGAGTAATTATGAAAAGGTAATGATCCTTGGTTGGAAGATTCAACAGGTAACTCAGAGTTGACATAATTAATGCAATAGTTATGCATATCTCCACTGTTGTATGAATTTGGTTTGGTAGTACAGGTGACTTTATCTTGACTTTTAATGGCAGTACCTGATACCTCAGGGTGACACTGAGTAATATGACTTCCCCATAAGTCAACATTCTCTCTCGTTTCTACTTTTGTGGTCAAATTCACCGATGCTGTGATCAATTCTGATGTTACTGGCAAAGGAGAAACACTTTTTCCATCATCCATTGTTGGAAGCATATTACTTGTTTGAGATAGCAAAGCCATTTCTTTTTCTGAAGTTACCTTCCCTGAAAGTACAGGAGATGAAGATGAAAATGGAGTAGCTGCTTTCATGTAAACTGTGTCATTCAACTCAGTTGTTACTCCTGTTAAAAATGCAGTAGTGTCCAAAGTCTGGGGCTGCAAAATTGCAGTATTGTCCCTTACAGCACCTGACTGTGAGCCTGGTGAATATAAATTCTGTTTATTGGTAGGCAACAGTTTTATTACAATATGTTGTTTTCCATCCACCATCTTAAAGCCCATAAACTTAGCACTGTAGTTAGCAGGAATTGTTATTCTATTATTTTTTACCATTAACACTGTAGGTCCTTGTACAGCAGTCTTCAAGAAACCTGAAGTAGAATTTGATCCCTCTTCAGCTCCATTACATTGCCCAGTGGACAGAAGAGTTGGCTTTTCTGACCCTGACTCAGCAGGTTTATCATTATTCTCACAGTATAGTCTTTCATCCTTTTCTTCATTTATATGTTCCTGAACAAGATGGCTCTGGTCTTCAGATTTAGCCTGTGTTTTGTTCACTTTTTTAAGCACTTGAGTGTTTCTTTCTATACTTCTGTCACTTCCATTGTTGATTTTCTTACGTTTCCAGAATGTCTTCCTTGATGCACCTATTTTATATCTTTTCAATATTAGTTTAAGTCCTGCTGAAGTCTTTGCCATCCTTTTTTCATATTTGTCTTTTTCCAGTTTTTCTTTCGCATATAAATGTTCTTTGTGCAAAGTTATAACATGTCTTACAAGGTGCTCTCTCCTGGTAGCACCATAGCTACAATATTGACAAGTGAAGGGAAACGTACCAGAATGAATATGAAGGTGCTTCTGAAGCTCTCCTTTGGTTAAACATATATAATGGCATTTACCACATCTATAAAGGATTTCGTTATGTCTATGTATGTGCTGAACAAATGTGCCAACATCCTGGGTGGAGAATTCACACTTTTCACATTGAAAATTACCATTTACACAATGTGTGGATGAAAAATGCTTTGTCAAGTCTAATAAAGTATATAAATTCTCATTGTTACAAATGTCACATTTTACTAAAGTAATTCTATGGGTTCGTCTATGTTGTTTGAATACCTGGAAGTCGTTTGCTGAAAAACTGCACATTTCACAAGGATATGAAGGTAATTCACCACGGTGCCACATTTGGAAGTGTTTCTGCAAATCATTTGGGCTATACCGAGTACTATCTCGGCACTTCAAACAGTTGAAGTTGAGTATTTTTGCAGACATTTTTATACCTTCTTCTTCAACTCTCTCAGACTTATGGAGTAACATACACTCCTCTACACAGCTTACAGTCTTTATACCGATAGATTTTCTTGCAGTCTGTGGTTTATGCTGAAATAATTTTCTGTATTTGTCAACTTCATGTTTCAATAGGACCTCATTTGGAATATTTATCTTCGGCAAAACAATTTTCACATTTTTTAGTTCATAATGAAAACTACTTTCTGAAATTTTTGGTTTAAGTACTGATCTGATAGTATCAACTCTCTCATTTTTCACATCATAATCTCTTTTTAAAGTATTCTGTTTTTCATCAAAAAATAAATGTTTCTGTTCAGATGGCATGATTTAACCAAAAAAAAAATCCCAATTTCTTTTTTTCCTGCAAACTCTTGAAGTTACTTGTAATTTGAACAGGAAACAATACTGTGCCGAGACATCTTCAAAATACCAGGACTTTTCCCACATTAACTCACCTAAAATCAAACAAAGAACTGAAATTTTCATCACAGAAGTATCAGTAAAATTCATATTTTAAGTTCACTTTGGCACAAAGCAAGAATGTTGATCAAACAAAAGACAGAAAAGACCTATTAAGTATTTTAAGAACAGCTTACCAAGAAGTAATAGTCTGAAGTAGAAATGACACTAATCTGGATCTCAGGAAATACAAGCTTTACTTCCAGCTCTGCTCTGTAACACTGGGTAAGGTTTGACTTCTCTGCACCTCAGTTTCCTCATCTAAAGAAAACCACAATTGGATATGCACCTTTAAGCTCTAAGATTTTATATAAAGTTGATACTACAGTTTTTAAACAGGATTTAAAAAATGTCAACAAGAGAGCCCTATAAACTTAAGTTCCACTGACACACACGATTCCAATTATACATATATACCATTAACTTTCTCAATTACTTAGTTGACCCTATAGCTATTACCTTGTGAGAATTTCAACAGACTTCTCTGCAGATTTTCTACTTCCCTAGTGCCTCAGGGATAATTTACATTTAAAATAAAAGTTTCATTCACCTAAACAACAATAACAAAAAGACACTGCCTGCTGTCTCAAGTTAGCATTAATAACTGGTAAAAAAAGAAGAAATTAAAAGGAGTAACACATTTCCCTGGGGTACTCCTAAGTCTAGCTACTACTTCTGATTCCCTACCATTTTGGCTTTTTTTGTCCCTAGAACTAAGTCAGGTGGCAGCAAGGCAAGCCCTTGGCAGATGAGAATGTACCCATTACTAGCTGCCTCCATTAATTCAAACACTTACTGGTTTGTGTTACTCTAGACAAGTCTCAATCTCTGTGTTTTAGTTTCTTCATCTATAAAATGAAAAAAAAAAATTAGTATTTCCCCTACCCCTTTCACAGGGTTGTTGTAAAGATTAAATGAGGACACATAAGTAACAGAATCCTGTAAAGTACTATATAAACTGTAGCTACCACCATTACTGTATGTGATCACCATGTATGAGACATTATGATTCAAGGTGCAGAGGAACAGAAAACAGTAGAGTTAAAAAGATGTGACAGGGACTTCCCTGGCTGTCCAGTGGTTAAGACTCCATGCTTCCACTGCAGGGGGTGCGGGTCTGATCCCTAGCTGGGGAACTAGGATCCTACATGCCACACAGCAGGGCCAAAAAAAAAAAAAAAAAAAAAAAAAGGACGTGACAATATATTGCTGAGAATGGAATCTGACTACTGAAGGTTCAGTAGTAAATATATCAAACAGTACTACGTTTTCTTACTTTCATGGTCTTAAATATGTATATGAGTAATAGATATAATTAGGTAAGCTAAAAAAATAAAGTATAAATCACATTCAGCTTCATCCATGTCTATCCAAAGGTCTCACCTCTAAATTTCAATTAATCTAAGTAACTAGGAACTTCACTGTTTTAAAAATCCTTTCTGAGAGAATATAATTAAAAGTTAAATTACTTTACATTACTACTAAGAGGCCCTTTGAATATTTCTCAAACTTAAAACTTTTGGTTGGGTCTAAAAAACACCTTCAATATTTTTCAAATATATATATGCTAACTTGAAAATGAATTCATTAGAAGGGTATGAGTTTACTGAAAAAAAATTTTTTTACATACCATGCCTGATACAGTAAAAAAAATATTAAATTTTTTACTATATTATTTAAAGCTAAATGTAAAGACTTTTTCTTCAAAAGTAAGAATAATAATAAATGGCCGGAAAAAAGTTCAATGATACCGGGTGGATACTCCACACCAACTGAGAAGATTCTCTACAGAGTATCACATTCTCAATAGTGAGTGACAAGCATCATGGTCATCTATGGAGTTTTCACCATACCAGAATCTGAGGGTGGGGCTCAAATATGTGAAACTTTTAAAGCACATTAAGTAATGATTCTTCCACATTTGGATACCATATTGTGGTCACTCCAGACTATCCATACCCAAGCTTTTGTATTTCTATATATAATCAAGAGACGTCTGTATCATAGGTTTCATTACAAAAGGCAAATTGCTTCTTATAGTAATATTATGTTTCCAAAAATGTGTAATGCTAAAAAATTACATATTTTGATAATATTTCTAAATATCATCAACTTCATTTCAAAATACCTATATAATTTAAAATTTTTCTTAGAAGAAAACACATATCCCAAAGTTTGACAACCAGTGTGATTTAAATAACTTCATCAACTAATACTTACTAAAAAAATACCTACTATAAATGTGTTGCATTTTGATGAGTGCTATGGAGAGATGCAAAAACATGGTCCCTACCCTTAACTGCAGCTTGCAATCTAAAGGAAGAGGCAGGACAAATAAGTTAATATACTTCTTATTCAGAGTTGATCATCCAGCAACCTTAAGCTTCTAATACACAAAAAACAGAAAATAATTAAGTAGGATGCATGGTAGCCAAAACAGATGCCACAGAGTTCACCCATTAGTGTAACATGCCCCTTCCTCACATACAAAACAATGCTGAAGGGCTTCCCTGGTGGCGCAGTGGTTGAGAGTCCACCTGCCGATGCAGGGAACACGGGTTCGTGCCCCGGTCCTGGAAGATCGCACATGCCGCGGAGCGGCAGGGCCCGTGAGCCATGGCCGCTGAGCCTGCGCGTCCGGAGCCTGTGCTCCGCAACAGGAGAGGCCACAACAGTGAGAGGCCCGCGTACAACAACAACAAAAAAACAATGCTGAAAAAAGGGACCACCTCATTAAGAAATCCACTTAGCTTTTACTTAAGTCTGATAACTGCTAATTAACTGATGTTGAATGTCATTATTTTTTATATTTAATGTATGGCATGTATAATGTAGCTTTAAGAGAGTTTGTGCATTTTAGGTATTTTGGGGTTTATTTGCCCTCAAATTTTAAGTTTGGAGAATGTGTTTTATTTTTTTCAACCTGTTTTATGTGGAAGCAATCAAAGATGACACCTGGTAGCAAATTATACTACGGTTGCCATCTATGGGGGGGAAAAAATGTGTTCCATTAAAAAAAAAAGGAAAGAAATTTTATTATAATTTTAATCTTCCAACCTATTAGCTAATGCTATTTTCACTACAGACCAATCTCTACACCCCACCAACAAGGATTACTGATTTTAAATCTCCTACTTAAATTACTGCCTTACATATATGTATTATTATCTCATAAGACTTGAACAACATCTCATCAAGCCTTAAAATAATACTATTTGTTTAAAGTATGACTGGTCCTTTAAAGTAACCCAGAGTTTGCTGCATCAAGATAGCAACTCAAGCCATTTGATTTTCTCCCTCTCCCAACTGAAACACAAACCAAAAAATATAATTAAAAAAAATCCTACAAAATGGCAAGAAACTAAAACACATTCCACAGCTATGCCACAAGGTGTTTGGAAAGAAAAGGTCCAGAGAGAGAAGAGTGAAAACAAATGCTGATCAAGCAGCACTTTTAAAGCACCACTTTTAAAGAAGAAGCACACTAGGAGACATTCATTCAACCAATATTCAATGAGTATCTATCTATTATGCCCTAAGTAAAAAAGTAACAAGTCCACCCACTCCCTCTCCTAAACATACCTTGTGAGAGAAGTGAGGGCTTGAGAGGAAGCTTGTGTGAAGCCCTTTGGGGTGACAGAAGGCTCAGGCTGAGGTATGGGAAGAGAATGAATCCAGGGCTTTGAGCTGGGTCCAGAGACCAGACACAGTTGGGGGTTGCTAGCACCAGCTGTCAGGAGAGATGTAAAGAAGACATCATTTCTGAACAAAGATACATCTTCCTAAATCCATGGCCATCTTGTTCTGTTTAAGAGTGCTGCCTTTTCTCAATGTAAGTAAATTACTAACTCTAAGCTGTCAGAAGAAAATTACATTAACTTTCTCCACTTCATCTAACCAACTACGAAAATCTTGGTTTATTCTCCAACAATACATCTCAACTCCCAATGCCATCAAAAAAGATAAGCAGGCAGAAACATCACTGGATGCAGCAGCTCAAAAAAGGGAAAATATTCTGAACACTCAGAGAAACCTCTCACCCATTCTCTCAACCAGCAGTGAAAACCAATAACTACAATGAAAGTTACTGGAGGAAAACGGAGAAAGCTTAAAAAAAAAAAATCAAGTAGTGATTGGCAATCTCACTAAGACCTGAGCTAGTATACTGAGAAAAACAAAAAACAAAAATAAAACATACTGCCATGAAAGAGAGAACAAAGTAGATGGGGGAGAAATAATGGTTTTGAAAACAGGAGAAAAAAATTACATGGAGTTGTTGCTTTTTTTTTTTAAAGCCTTGAATTTTCAAAATCAAAGGCTCCCCAAAATGCCAGGCAAGATTATTAGTGGGAAAATATAAAACTCAGTATCTAAACTTATCATAGTAAAATGTTTGAATTTAAAAGATAAAAATGAAATTTTACCAAAAAAGAGTGGAATGGGAATTACCTAAAAAGATATTCACAGCACCAACTTTAATCAGACATCAATATTAATCAGACATTTTACTCACAATTCGAAACACTAGAAGACAATGAAATAACATTTATAGAGTTCTGAGGGAAAATAATTAACCCAAGAATTAATTCTATACCCAGGAAAACTCTCATATGGGAGGGAAAAACACAATTTTAGATATGTAAAGATTCAGAGAATATACTACATATGCACTGTTTCTAGGAAAATTTTTAATACTTCAGCAAAAACCAAATTTCAGTCAGAAAAAAAAAGAACTAAAAAAAATAATGTGATATAAAAGAAATATCTGTCAACAATAACATCTACAAAAGAGAATAAATGTAAATATTTTGTAAACACAGTTAAGAAAGCAGAAAAGACTGGAGAATAGGAACATCTGCAAAATGGCAAATATATAAGAAGCCCTTACAGAAAAATTCACGATGGGAAACAGAAGAGGTGACAATAGCAACAAAATTCTAGATACTGGAAAGGAGATAAGTAGTAAATGACCTTGCAGACTCAAGAAAACAATCCCAGGCAGACAGTGCAAACTAAGAACTAACCCATTTTATACTCTGAGTCTTCAAAAGACTTAGGAATTGGCAGCATCAAGTCACTCTAAAATGGGAAGAAGAAAGGAGGAGGAAGCTAAAATAAAGAGAATTTTGGAGAAAGCTCCTTGAGTTTTGGTTAGATGCTAAGATTCTCTTCCCCACTCCATCAAGCTAGGTTACTGCTGTTCCCCAACCACAGCAGAAGTCTGGAGGTTATTCTCTGCAGAAAGTAAAACAGAATCTTTGAAATACAGGATACCAGACACAGCTGAGAAAGTGGGTACCATACCAAAAAGAAGAGGATTAAATGACCATATACATATGAGACACAAACCCCACCCTATGCCCCAGTTGGCTCCTAGGCTAAAACAGGGCTACTAAAACTGTGGTTTGCTGATGATCCATGAACCATTTGTCACCAGTCCATGACAAGATTTGTACAGAAACTGAGTAAGCATTTAGAAACTGTAACAGCACTTTCACAGTGTTAAGTTTATGTCTGTTGAATCCAACAATAAAAATTTGGACTTGTTTTGCATGCTTTCTTTTTAAAATTTCATTTTCTTTTTTGTTTTTTACCTTGCTAAAAATCATTTTATTTTTCGTTCGATAAACATTGTGCATGGATTTCCCATAATATTTCGTTTTCTAGAAATAAAGGCACTACAACATACTAATGACGGGAATGTAAGCTGACAGAACTTTCATAAAAAACAGTTTGTAAAATATATGTATTTATTATAAATATTATAATAATTTTTATAAAATAATATAAATATAAACATATCTACATCTACATATATGCTGGGGGAGAAAGTACAATAATTTCCAATTCACTCCTAGAAATCTATCCTAAAGGTAATAATCAGATGTTCACAGAAGCACTGTTTACAAAATCACGAAATTAAAAATAACTAAAAGCCCACCAATAAATAATTTATGGTATTTCTATTCAATGGAATACTCTTCAATTTTAAAAACAACATTGTAAACCCACATTTATTAACAGGAAGAGATCCAAGACACATTAAGTGAAAAAAACAGAAATCAAACAGTAGACATGTTAGGATTTAATTTGTTCAACTATTATTAGATGGGTAGAAAATAGATGGATAAACAGACACATGGTCCCCTACAAACTCTCAGTAAGAAGTCAAGAACATACACACAAAGAATGTTTATAGTGATTACTGGTTATCCTTACATGTTTCTTAAAATGTTATCCTTGGATTACTATGACCTCCACACTGGCATACTTCCTTATCATAGCACAAGCAAATAGCTTACATTTGGATGTAACAAGAATGACAATCTCTTTGTCCCTAGACCACACTATTATGAAGCTTTATCAAAAAAAGTGGCATGAATCCATGAAACTTTTGTAATTCTCAAACAAAGCAACTGACTTTGTGGTAAACCAACTAAGATTTTCCTGAACAAACTCAAAATAGTAAACTTGACACCAGTATAAAATTGAAGAACGTTGACACTAAAGGTGGACAAGAAATTAAAACAAAATAGGTATTATTCAACGCTGTCCTCCCCTTATCAACACACAGGTACCCAATTACACTGTAACAGCTACAAAGCTAACGGCAAACATAATACTCAGAGAATGAAGAACTATGCTATTAGATGTCACTATACCTCATAAATTCATGCTATGAAGAGAAATTTTTTAATTTAACAATTAATTTGAAAGCCATGAGGTTATTTAAAAAGTAAGTAAAAAGAGAGTTGGCACCACCAGAATAGCAGTTATGTATGCACTGCTGTTAAACAAATAAAAAGTTGTTATGTATTTTATACAGAAAACAAGTAGTATTCAACTAATAATATGATTCCTGATCTTGGTACACTGTTAAAAGAAAGAATAAAAATTGTAACATCAATCTAAGTTTGACTTTTTTTTTCTATACACTATATAAAGAAATAAATAGCAAGTATAATGTTGAACTGTTTTTGCAATAGTTAAGCATATAATTCTTTAATAAAGTACTGGTTTTGATCTGACAAAATGGCATTTATTCTTATTTTCTTTTCTAGTGTTCTCATTAAGTTTTGGTATTGGTATTATGAAGAATTTGTAAAATGAATTGGGGTACCTTCCATCATTTAATCTGCTCTTGAACAGTTCACTGAACATGAGACTTGTCTGCTCTTTAAAATTACACAGACTGCACCAACACACCATATGGGTCTGGTACCTCTTTAAATTTTAGACTTACAATCTTTGTAAGTTCTTCTATGGTTTCTGGGATCTTTGGTTTTCCTTGAAAAAAAAAAAGCAATTTCCTTCACATTTTCTAAGTATACCTCCATAAACCTTACTTTTAACAACCTATCCTACAGAAATAAAAGCACAACATAGAGATATGTATCAGTAGCACTTAAATGTCCACGAATAGGAAAATGATTAAGTGAATTATGGAATATCCACATGAAAACAATATAAAGAAAGAGGTATATGTATTGAATTGCCTTGGAAAGATATTTATTGTGAAATTTTTTTAGTTTTCAAAAAAGGAAGTTGCAGACTAAGGCATGTAATATATTTTTAAATTAGCAGGAAAGAGCCTTGTTTTTATGTCAGAAGCAAAGATCCTATGAGTACATGTTTGTACATAGACAAATTTATAGATATCCTTCAAACTACTGATAACAGGTTAATTTATTTTAAAGGAATGACAGCATGGCACAGCAAAAAACAAAATAAAATATAACAAAAACAAAAAACCAAATAAACCAAAACAACAGGGAAAGAATCATCAGATCTCATAAGAACCTTGACTGAAACCAAGAAGGCAATGTCACTACCACAAGTCTTTACTGAGGCCTGCCTGTATATTCCTGCCCTTGAATTCTAGGAAATTCTGTATCCTTAACATAATTCCCCCTTTTCAGCTGACATTAGCTTAAACTAGCTTAAGCTAGTTTTATTACTTGTAACCAAAGTTTCTTTTTGTTTTTTTTTAATTGGAGTATAATTGCTTTACAATGTTTTGTTAATTTCTGCTGTACAAGGAAGTGAATCAGCTATATGTATACATATATCCCCTCACTCTTGGACCTCCCTCCCATTCCCCATCCCACCCAGCTAGGTCATCACAGAGCACCCAGCTGAGCTGCCTGTGCTATACCACAGGTTCCCACTAGCTATCTATTTTACACATGGTAGTGTATTTATGGCAAACTTAATCTCCCAATTCATCCCACCCTTCCCTTCCCTCCCTGTGTCCACACGTCTGTTCTCTATGTCTGCATCGCTGACATTAAGTTAATAGATCAATGTTGACTGTGTTTATTTCACAGAAAGGAAGGTTTTGTGATGATCCTTTAAAGAGTTAAACGACTTAAACATGTAAGAAAGGAGGAAAGGTTATCTAGACCAGAAAAAAAGAAATATTAGAAGAACTGCAGGATCTAGATCACAGACAGAATGGCAAGGATAAGTAAGAAGACTACAGAGGTGGGCTTCCCTAGTGGCGCAGTGGTTGAGAGTCCGCCTGCCGATGCAGGGGACGCGGCTTCGTGCCCCGGTCCGGGAAGATTCCACATGCTGCGGAGCAGCTGGGCCCGTGAGCCATGGCCGCTGAGCCTGCGCATCCGGAGCCTGTGCTCCGCAACCGGAGAGGCCACAACAGTGAGAGACCCGCGTACCGCAAAAAAAAAAAAAAGAAGACTACAGAGGACAAATTTGAACTTGAAATGAAAGGTAACAAGGAGCCATCCATATTACTTTATGAGCAGAGAGTTATGAAAGCAGTACTTTAGAAATAGTATTAGAATGCTACTAGACAGCAAGATATATTGGAGAAAGAGAGTAAAAATAGAAGTGAGAAAACTAAGAGGACTAAGTGACAATCCAAACAAAAAAGTGAGGAACCAGAGAACTGGCAGTGTTAGCATATGTTAGGAATCACACAGTAGGTACAGAGAAAGTTTTTAAAAGATGATTCCCAGAGTAAAATTCCAAGGATAGAGACTTACAGTGAATCAAAAAGTGCCATTCCTGGAGAGTTTTTTTTTGCTTTCTACAACAGAGTTTTGTTTTGCTTTAAAAAGCAAAGACATTCTACAGTGTTCAGCTTTAGTGAAAAGGTATAAAAAGAATCTATGTGCTAACTCACAACGTTCTAGTTGCTCAAACATTAAACAAAGAACTAAAAAAACTCTTAGTTTAGCCCTCTTTGTGACTCAGCATGTACCTCTGTAACCTAACTTGTCACATTAATTGTCCATACACAGTTAAGAAAACTGATTAGTCATTATTTTTTTATAACTATTGCATTCCTTGAGTTATTGAATTTTTCTCTGCAGAGATAGCTGAATGCAAAACAATCATATAAACATACAACTGGAGATAGAACAAAGCAGCGTGCAGCAGGAAGAGCTTGCTGAAAAACATAAAGTTCTGCCTAAAAGGAACCTAGAATACACAAAATACTAAAACTCTTATTTTCAAAGCAGAACCTATTTTATTTTTTAATTGGGGTATAGTTGTTTTACAATGTTGTGTTAGTAGAAACTAACAGAACCTATTTTAATGTCCTCAAAATAAACTATTATCTTTTCATGACTTGGAACATTTTGGGCTTACTCTTTTTGTAGCTGTTTTAAGTTTTTAAAAAGTTTACCCCAGAAGCCGACACCTATCTTATTTTAAACAAGTGAAAAATAAATATTGTAGAAATTTATATTGAAAGTCAGCTCCCTTCAAATCATTGGGGTCTAATGACCTAACTTACCACAAAAAAGAGAAATAAAAAGTTAAGTATGCAAATGTGATCAAGTACAGATATAGAAATATTCAAAATGCTAGTGTACATGTGAGCCACATACCATTCAGGTAGATTTGTGACACTGGTATACAATTATGAAGGAGTTTAAAATTAAAATACAGAAGCAGTTCCTGACTCAGATGAATCTTATTTCTTTTTACTCTCTGAAACTATAACTTCTCACTGTACACACACACACAGCCCAACACATAAGATGCTTTCTGCTCCCCAATATATACACCTATATTTACCTTTGTTCATACTGTTTCCTTTCACCAGGCTTGTCATCCCTCTTTCTCTTAATTCAATTCTGGTCAAACTTCTTTTCTAATTCTACTTCCTGTAGGGACATGAAACATTCTGCAATACACACTAATTTCCCGCCTTCTCTGAATATTCATTTCAAGGATAGCCATTGCGCATCACTTTATTACACTTTTATCGATACATCATTTCATTTTTAAGTTTTACCTCCCAAGATAACTTATAAGCATCTTAAAAATAAGTTCTATTTCGTATTTCTCATTTATCCCTCACAAAAACCAAGAAGACTAGGCACACAGGGACCTAACAAATTCTTAATTCATTTATTCTTTTATTTTCATCTCTCCATCCCCACTGGCATCATCTTAGTCCACTGTCATCTCTAACTTGGATTAAAATAATAGTCTTCCTAACTGGCATTCACGCTTCCCCCCCGCCCACCAACCCTTCTCTGAATCCATTCTCCACACAAAAGCAAAAGTGATCTTCTTAATATAAAACAAGTTACAGTATTCTCTGCTTAAAACTCCTCAGGGGCTTCCCAAAGCACTTAGCAAGCAAAATTTAATCTCTTGGCCAAGGCCTGCAAGAAACAGTGACATCTGGTCCTGGACTTCACTCTTCAACTTCATCTCATGCCACTCTTCCCATCTGTAAATATACTCCAGCAAGCTACCATATATAGACTCTCAGTTCCTTGATACTCCCTTCCTATCTTTCTTATCTCAGGCCTTTGCACCTGCTACTCCCTGCTTGAAATATTCTCTCTCCCATTCCTCAAATGGTTAGATCCTTCTTATCTTTTAGGCAGTTCAAATGTCACCATCTCAGAGAGGCTTTCCCCAACCTATAAGCCATTCCCTCCTCAAACAAAAAAAATTGTTCTCTATTTTAGCCCCTTGTATTTCTTTTTCTGTAACATTTTCCCCTCTGGCAATATTTTATTTATTTG